>NC_090303.1:52671707-58196707 GCF_039906515.1 Pseudorca crassidens | reverse complement strand
TTAGCATTAAATTTATTATTATTCAGGGGACATTAAAACAAGACAATGGTCAACGACAATCACTTTATAGCACTTGTGGGACATTCGAAATCAGTATGTTGAGAAGCTTCCTGCTCAGAGGACTTGGAGTGGTTACTGTATAGTAGTTACCAAAGTCACATAACTTGCAATAACATGATATATCATCCAGAGGAGGTGGTAACGTTGTCTCTGGCCATGAGCTATTTAAGAGAGAGGTTCTTGCATGCTGTTTTGAGCCCCAAAAAGTGAGTTAAGGCATCCTGTGAGAGTCCCTCCTTTCCTGTAAGTCACTGCTTTTGGCAATGGTGGTCTCCTTTACCAAACTCCTGAAGTCATAGCTGGGGCAGGATTCCAACTTCCCTTTTTAGTTTCATCATGTGTGTCTGGGTTCTCTCATTTTTGATGATCATATTAGGAGACCAGAGGCTAAAACGATGGTGTGTCACTGCTTTGTGGGAAGAGGGTTTGCCCAGTTCAAGAACTCTGTGGTTGAAGTGGTATGATTGGGACCAGCACTGTGACTTACTGCCGGGGCAGGAATCTCTTGGCTAAATTGGCACATGTGCTACCACAGCGGCTCTGGAAGGCCGTCCAGTACCCCTGGGACCACCTGCTTCACAGGCCAGTCCGCAGATCACCGAACTCAACCAGTAGCCACTTCTGAAAAGAGTCATCAGTTCCAAAGGAATCTTTGTGTTTGCATATTTGAAGCCAAGATAATTACTGGTAGTCTCTGCGTAACAAATGTAATTTCAATTAGACTCTTTTTCCAAATTAAAAACTATTGCTTGTGTGAAATGAGTATTCCCGGTTTCTTAAAGTGCATTTTTAATGTTTTTATTCTGGGAACATTAAGAGCATTGAACAAAAGATTGTCCAATTACAATATAATGTTAACAAATGTGTCGAATCCTTCACTTCCGTGGCAGCAAGCGAAGCTGGTGAAGCAGGACTGTGCGGGATGATTCTCACAGAGATTTTTCAACCCCAAGCTAGACGGGATGATATTTGAAAGTGTACGGCTACAGAATAGACTTTTTTGGCTTTAAAGAAAAGTTACAAGGGGTTGGCAAACACTTCTTCATGGCTTAATATCCGCAACATTTAATAATGTTGTGTTTCTTGTGTTGAAATAATGTTGCAACTTCTGCTCACATTTAGGCTATTGAATAAAATTAAAAACGTGATATAGCCTTCTGATGGTATATAAAAAAGATGGCTCGAACCCCCCAAAAAGTGTCATAGTATATAAGATTATCTTAGTGTCTCAGGCGGATTCCAAAAGGATGGAATCGAATAGAAAAATCAAACCTGCGGTCCTTATTTCCTTGCCTCGCTAACTGGTTTCTGTGGCTTTCATAGCCTGGGAACTTAGCACGTAGTCTAGCAATTTGGGCTGTCGCTCTTGTTGATGAGGAGGAGTTTTTGTTTTTGTTTTTGTTTTGCTGGTATCATGGATAAAAGAGCTTAGGAAAAGTGAATATCCATATGTATTCTCTCCATCTGACATTGTATCCCCAGCCTCAGGCTTCTCCAGAGCGTTGCTTCTTTATATCTAGGGAAAAGTAATTTTAAAAATTCCCTGCTAAAATGGATCTTGGATGTTCGTTTTCTATTTTCTAAAGGAAGGTTGGCTATTTTGCCCTTGAGCCTTAAGAAATGTTGCTGATTGGCTGTTTGTTATTTTTTAATAGTATATGGCATGTATCCAAGTAAGCATTCCAATGACCTCGACAATAAAACGTGGTTCTTGGCTGCAAGGTCTATTGGGGGATGGCAGGCTGCCAGCCATTCATACATCATTTACAGGTGGCTGTTTCTGACAGGCCAGTGTTAGTTATTGTAAATGAGTGACAGTCCCTATAACTCACCTGTAAGCCTTAGCCTGCCGGCCCAGGGCTTCCGAGATCCCCCGACCCCTTCACCACACGTGCTCGTCCTCCACGAAGACTCACATGCACAGACCCTCCCGGGCATGCTGCTGCCCGCCCCGGCTCATCAGGATGGCGAGCTACCTTGTATGTGATTGACGATAATTAGGTTTCAACTGCCTTCTGATGCAGAAATACACACTATTACAGCACGGCCAATTCTGCTCCTGCAATCTTGCCTCTGAAAGGGTATTGATTCACTCTTTCACATTTTTAAAAGGTCATGGCAATAATTCCATCTGAACTGTGCTAAGTGAAAATAGTTTGTAGAAATAATATAGTTGCTTCTTAGTTCCATTGTAATTGAAAGCCACAATGGCTTGTTTTTTTAGTATATTTTAATTACACGTGTCTCCTTGCCCCGTCTTCCCCTGATGAAGTGTTTGTAAAGTTATAAAGCCGGCGGCCGGCTGTGGTCATGTCTTCTGGCTTTTTGGCAAAGAGGACTTTTTGTTTTCCTACTGATTAAGGTAAGGCCTAACCAAGCACTGGGTCACACCGCCTTATTAATTTAAGAATTAAAAACAGAAGACTTGAACCTTTTCCCTGGCACTGTCATCTACCTGCGTGCTTTAATAAGATTAGAATATATTGGCTTTGGTGAGCAGGATGCTAAATTTGCTTACTTTCTGCAAATTTTCATTGTAGCTAAACAGCCTTTTCTGGGTTGACTGAAAAATATTATTCTTGCTACTTATCAGACCATAATAAAACAAGGTGGCTATGAGAGTGTACATCTCCTGCAATGTACCCACCCTAGCAGGTGACAGGAAACTATGAATGACCTGGCATAAATTACTGGAGTACTCAGATTGCAGTTTGAGACTTTTTTCTACATCTTCAGCTTTTCCGAGGTAAAAGGGTTTTAAAGTGCTTGAACCGCATGTTTTGGGAAAGCGGATGATCAAATTTTACGCTCTAAGCCGCTCTGGATCTCTCTTCCAGTGAGAGGGGGGGAAGACAGTCTCAGCTGTTTCTAGTCTCAAAAATGAGCCCGTTATTGTATTTGCAAACTAAGGGGCATAGTCTCCTCCGGAGCATGGGGATTTCCACACATAATTACCATTAATGCTAATGGCATTTATGTCTGTACAGCCCCACACATCAAGATGAGAATATATTTCCATGTCTTCATGCTGTGAAAGTCCATTTAATATCATTCACTTTACAACTGATTTTTTAAGGTGATGTCCACATTCTGTCATGGCGTACAGATGCCTAGTTGAAAGTAAATGTGGGAAATATTGGGAAGGATGTGATGGCTAAACTTGTTCGTGTTAATGAAATATTGCTAAACTCAAATCCGTTCATACTCTTTAAACACAATGTTCTAGTCGGCTTTGAAACTGCTGGCATACTTTTCATAGTGTTATAAATTTATCAGCCTAATGGGACATTTTGTAGATGTTTTCCTTTATAAGTGCTTTAACAGGAGTAGGTATTCCATTGATGCAAAATTCAGCTCAGTGTTTCATTTCTTAAAGATGAGAATCATGCATTTAATGTCTTATCAGAAATTAAGTGGTGGATGGTGCCCTTCATCTCTTCAAGGAAAGAAAATTCACTCCCTGCTGAACTTTGGCCTCTGGGAACATCCCAAGAGCAGGGCATGCTTTGCAGCTGGAAACATCACTGGTCATCGGAATCTGAGGTGGTTCCACCTCTTCATTGTTTATTTGATTGTCTTTATTCCTCAGGCCCAGCAGCCTATTGAAAAGCGTCTTCACGTCTATGCTGGCCAAGCAAATTCAGATCCAGGTCTTGATTGATCTCTCCCAGGACTTTGACCATTAAAGGAAAATAATGGATCTATCTCACCTGTCCAATCTCTGAAACCCTTATCTTTGAGCCAACCCAAAGCAAAAGGGTTCCATGCTTAAAGCATAAAAATAAGAAGGGAGGCTTCCCTGGTGGCGCAGTGGTTGAAAGTCCGCCTGCCAATGCAGGGGACACGGGTTTGTGCCCCGGTCTGGGAGGATCCCACATGCCGCAGAGCGGCTGGGCCCGTGAGCCATGGCCGCTGAGCCTGCGCGTCCGGAGCCTGTGCTCTGCAACGGGAGAGGTCACAACAGTGAGGCCCGCGTACCACAAAAAAAAAAAAAAAAAAAAAGGGACCGGCATGTGCAGAAGTCCTTCCTGAGAGGGCTCTTTGGGCCTTCTTCATAGGTACACAGCCTTCTCTGGAAGAGAGTGAAGGGCTTCACAACAGATCTCAGAAGGCTGCCTAAAAGAGTGAGGTCACTTCTCAGTTGGCCACCCATGCCCAGCTGGGTGACCTCAGGCAAGCCACTGGACCTCTCTGAGCAAGTTTCCTCATCCATAAGATGGAACCGGATGAATACTGAGTGTTTTACCAGTGCCATGTTGTATTTGGCTTTCATAAATATTGGGATTTTGGTGAATTACAATGAATAATCAGAAGGAAATACTGGTTTCCAAGGGATTATGCAGAGGAGGAGGTGAGAGTCTAGAACACTAGATGCCCTGACACTGTACACTGGTGGATAACATGCTGTCCTAGAGATTAATGCCCAAGTCCATCCCCTACCTTGATATGTGATTCCTTCACATTCAACTTGGTGACTTGACTATTTAACTGCTGCTGTCAGTGGCACTGAAATTGAATCTCAAGGGGCGGGAGGCAGGGGGTACTTGGTGAGGAAGTTGTCCCAGCAGTAGCATCTTTCCTGGCACCACCAAACTGGCATGTGGGTGTTGCCTTACCTCACCAATCACCAACATTCTCTGGGTTTTTTCCTCTTAAGATCACTATTTCCTCAATCATACTGATCACAGAACTCTTGTTAGCCCCAAAGACATTGCCCTCCAAATTCCCCTGATTCTAGGAATGCACTGTTTTCACCCAGTGCCCTAGAGTTGTGTTTTGTGCACCCATGGCCCCTTCCACTCCACACGTAGCACAGGTGTTTTTGAAAAGACCATTGTTTCACTTTAATCATGTGGATTCCCTTATTCTCATTTTTAGAAATAAGGCTTCTTTAGTATGAATTCAGTGCTTAATTGGGCACCTACTACGGATCAGCGTCCGGCAAGGACCTGGGGATAGTGTTGAACGATACACCATCCGTGACCTCTACGACTCGAATAGTTCACATTTGCAGAGGGTTTAACAATTGCGGAGGACGTTCACATACCTTTTCTCGTGTGCTTTCTACAACAGTTGGGAAAAGTAAGTCTAGCAGATGATAGTATTATTTCTATTTCAAAGGAAAAATGGAAACAGAAAGAATAGACAACTTGCCCAGGATGCCACGGGTTAGTAGGGTTGAGTACTGCCTCCAGGCCATGTCTTCCGACTCCAGACGTCTTGCCGTGTGCCTGCTCAGAGCCACAAGTCAAGACCAAGGTACTCCCGGTTAACACTTCTCAGTGTGTTCCCTGTTTCTGAGATGCATCTGACTCTCTGAGTGAAAGAATAACCCGGGGGCCCCAGTAGCTTGGAAGGGCTGGCAAGATTTTTAACCCAAGTCTATGCCTTGCTTGTTGGCTTCATGCCTCCTTCAGATGCTGAGGCAAAGGCAGCCCATCCACTCTTGAAGTTCCCAAGCTCGCAGTTGTGTACTTTTTGAACTTACACCGTTGAGAAATATCAAGGTCAGAACACCGTTGAAGAACCTTCTTCCTCCTAAGTTGCCGCGTTTATATGATATTGTTTTCCATTAAAGAAGGTTCTCTTAAAAATGAGGTTGAGATACCTAAAGAAATTGCTTCAATCAGCAGCAGGGCTTAATGACTGTTAATGGGAAGTGGAGATAGGATAGTAAGTGTTACTTTGATTAATAAGAGAACTGCAGAGAATTTAAATTGTGCCACTGATGGATTATTTTCTTCAAGCTTGATAAGCATTTCTAATTTGTTCTTAAATTTAGTCAATACTGTTAAAGGCAGCAAAATGAAGTATAATTAATTCTATTACTGCCGCTCAGACCAAGTGTTACTAAGAAACAGATTATGATGCAGACGACAGTAGAAGTCCCAGTGTTGACAGTTTGATGCTTTGAATGCCTGTCAGTGCTTGTTAGCCTGAAAGAATGAAGAAAATATTTCTGTACCTTGATTTTGAGATACCTAAAACTGTTTCTCCATCTGTGCAGGGTCCACCAACCTCACACGGGGAATATCAATAAGATGATCAACTGACATTAAAATGATCCTGCTTAGGAGGTATAGAGAGTAAATAAAAGATTGAGATGTACATCAGTTAAAACGTTAAGAGCTGCATGCTCATTTTGAGTTAATCACTAAGAAAATGAGATATTGATCTGATGTTGAAAGAAAGCTTTACATATTTCCTCTTTTTCAAGATTCTGCCCCATATTGTGAACCATGCTTTTCTTTACCTAGCAAAGATAGATAAGCAAATAGCACATCATAATTTTAGCAAATAAATAGAAAATTAATTTTATTCAGAACTGTTGATAAGCAGATGGAACTGAGAGAAAGGATATTTTATTTTAGTAGACAATTTTATTTAGCACGGGTGCTGGGGCCTAGGATGGCATGAAATTAGACCTATATCTCCCCTTGTCTTCTGAAAACAGCAGGATGCCCCAGTGTTTTCTGAACAGCTTTTTTTTTTCTTGACCTCTTTTAAATCTATGACTGTCTATTTATTTAAGGAACATAAATCACTTTATAAGTCATGTTAAGAGTCATGTCTGAATGTAGATGGATATACACAAGGTCTTACCTACCGATTTTCAGCTTCTTAATTCAGTGATTCTCAGCCTTGCCGTTCATCCTCCAGGGCATCTCTGGTTAATTCAAGGAGTGCTTCCAAGCTCTAAAATGAAAATAAATTAATTCCACTTTACTTTTTTTTTAAAAGAAAATATGTAATGTGTCAGTCCTATTTTATGGAGTCCACCAAATAACAGCAGGCCGTTACAACTTCAGAAAGACCGGGAATCAGACTCCCCCGAACACGTGTCCTTCTGTTCACTATTTCTAAGTCTGGTGATTCTTCCAAAGTGTGTAAAGTTGCTGGGTGAGTAGTCTTGGGTTAATTTAAAACCTAAGTGTGTCGGGCTTAATAGTACAGTTATAAAGTTTCTGTGAAGTTCGAATTCCGTTATTAAAAATGTAAACCTCATCTATTATGAACTGAGGACTAATTTTCTTGTCCAGATGTCCCATAAACATAATTTCTGAAGATGGGAGAATTATAGGAAGTACATTTCAGACCAGAATGTGAAAGTCAAGACATTCTAGAAGCCGTTGGCTGGAAAGCTTCACTTTGGAGACAGAGTACTATATCTAGAAAGAGCCAGAACCAGAAGGTGCCGGAAGCCCAGGTTCTGGAGCTGTTTCTGCCACTGCAAAGGGCCACACACCTTTAGATGAGCCTCTTAATCATTCTCAGCCTACGTTCTCTCCTCTGGAAGGTGAAAGTTTGGCGGCCCGACTGGTCTCCCACATCCTTTGACCCTTGTAAATGCTGGTGTCTGAGGAAAGCTCAAGCATGAGATGTTTAAATGATCCCTTTTGAGCCTTTGGTTCCAAATGCTGTGGTCAGATCGTAGAAATGCCCACTGGGCTTCAATCCTGGGATCTCCTAGGGTGGATAACACTCTGCAAATGGAAGGTGGCCTCCACACCCACCACGTACTTGTGCTCCTTCCTGGGGGCAGAAAGGTGAGTCAGCCTGGCTCATCTGTGCCTTCGAGAAGCTTAAACGCTAGCGGGGAGGCAAGCAGGAAGCAAGGGAATAAACCATCGTGTAAGTGAGATATTCTTTCGACGAGTGCATTGAAGAGACGCAAACCAGGAAATGTCTGCATCAGATGGGGTCAGAGAAGACTCTCTGGCAGGGGGAAATGGAGAGTGAGAAACTGACCCAGGCAGAGGCGGATAAGGGGAAATAGGGAAGGGAGAATTCCAGGCTTGTTTGCCTGAAAGATTAAAGGCAGAAAGAAACATCATTCTCTTCTGCATCGTCTCATTGCCTTGTCTGCACTTTTCTTCTCTATTACATACACTTGCAAGGTGTTCTTGTTAATTCAAGAAAAACCAAGCAGAGAAAACATCGCTTCCATTGCTTTTTACTCAGTCATTCTCACCTCTAGCAACTCAAATAATTTTGCCTTTGGTTTTCCAGATTGCTGCCGACAATTCAAGTTTAAAAACCTAGAGTTGGGTTATTTCCATTCACACTGTATCTCTGTGTTTGCCCATAGAATTTGGTACAATTTACATCTTTAGAATTACTGTATAATGCTCAGAGGTGTGAAACGCCATTTCGAGTAATGCCTTTCTTCAGTTAATATAGATAAATATTGATGGCGGCGGGGAGCAGTAAAACAAGTCATTAAATACTCCAGTGCAAGTGTGTCCCACACATGGCTGGAAGTTACAGAAATCACACCAGGCTCCGAGAAAACCACTGCCTATGATCAGAGTGCTTGCATGCCCAGCTCCCTCATGCCAAATTGGAAAACAGGGGCGTGTGGCGGAGGCATGGACACCAACAGGAGAGACCGGGCACTGGGGCTGGAATGGCACTGCCAGTCCATTCTGCCCACGGTGCCTTCTGCTACCGCCCTAATGGATTCCTGGGTGAGGCAGAGACCTGTGAAAAATCACAATCAGCAGCATAAGGGAGCTCTGGTGCTCCGAAAACAAAGAAACTTTAAATCTAAAGTAGTAACCCTATAAAACCAGCTAAGGATTTGGAGAGTAATAAACCCCTCCTCTGCTGCCATTGGATTGTTTGACAGCAGTGTCTGTGTCCATGCGGAACCTGGCCTGGGTCACCTAGGGGAGTTGAGGGACCGGCTGACGGGGCCAGATCACACGGTTGTTGCTTGATTCCTAGGATGAAAAACGAAAGGAACCGTTTCCTCATTTTATAACCCTGTCGCCAAGGATGCCAGTCTGCTATAGATTTTGAAGCTCCGCAGTGCGGGGTACCCTTTCTTCAAGGTGTTTTTAATGGGCTCTGGGTTGTCAAAGACTCCGCTCTGATAATGAGGCTGTGAGCCCCGCGTGAGGAGAAAGCTCTGTAATGAGGTAGGAGGACAATTTGTTACAGTGATGTGGTTACTTGGCCATAATATCTTTTTGAGGTTTATTAAATCATATAAAATTTCAATTTACACTGTAATATTCTATAAAAGATGGAGCACACAGAAGTAATAAGTATGACAACATTTCTTTCATTTATGAATCGTACTGTTGATTGTGTTAACACTGTCACATCCAGCAGCAGGATTATTTAGGTCAGGACAGTAATTTTCTATCTCCAGTTTAATTTTGTAAAAGTTAATTACAAATTAGAATAAAATGAATGCAGTTATGGAAGGCAGCAAAATGCTGAGACAGGATGTTATTGGGGGGAAATATTTACGCAGGTTGCTCCTGGTGGAGATCAGTGTTATGGAAACCCAGGACTTCCGGCCTCCGTGTCACCCATTTGTTGGAGGAAGAGAAGCTCTGGGGTTGATCTACTAGGAAATGAACTGTCCTTGGGGGAACTTAGGGAATCTCAGTGCTCATTCTGGTGAAACCGCTTCCTTTCCCAGACAGGTCACAAAGCTTGTCCCTGTCGCCCAGCAAGGAGGTGACAGAATGAGGATTAGAATTCCAGTCTCCTGACACCAGGTCAGTCAACTTTCACTTCACTCTAAGGTGGGTGTAGATTTGTTTCTGCCTTAAAAGGTGGACAGGGAGGTGTGTAGGGGATAGAGGAGGTAGAAAGTTTCTCCAAATCTCACCACAAGCCAGTCTGTGCCCTGGGAGACGGAAAATTGAAATGCAAGTAGCATTTCAAGGGGACCTTCCCAGTCATCTTTTCCTCCCCTGTTGAACCCTTTTCCCATTTCCTAACAACAAAGTTTCTTCGATAGACTTTCTACCAAAACAACTCAGCCATAGAGCTGGTTACAACCCTGCAGGAGTTGCTCTGGCCAACCCGGCCTCCAAGAGAGAAAGGAGCACCAGAGACAGAGACTGAGCCAGAAGAGGAGAGGATTCCCAGGCCCTGGATATGAAACTCCAGTCCTTCATGTCCCTTCCCCACCATTTCCCCTTGTGTGCTGTGCTCTGTTCCCCTGGGACTTGGTCAAGGGTGTTTTGCCTCTCGCTGAGAAGGTGGGTGAGCTTAATGGCACCCCGTTTATGTCCTTCCAGATTCACCCCACTCTTCCCAATCACGTGGTCTCTTCCCCTTCCCATCCTCGCTACCGTACTTCAGCCATGTCGGGGCCCTTTGTGATATCAAGATTGGCTTGCTAGGTGAGAGGCTTTTATATTTAGTTTTTAATAGAGCAAAAGTGACTCTAAATTTGTTCATATTCTTTAGGTTACATAGGACAAATTACAGATAAGTGAATCAGTAATGAAATTTGTAATGAGAATTTCTCAAGTATGAAATGTTGGCGCAAGGAAAGTTAATTGTGGGATTTTACAGCCATTAGAGTTTATATCATAAATGCAGAAATGACGAGGGCCATTTAATTACAGTAGGAACACACTCAATTTTTATGGAGTGCCATTGTGTTAAAGAGGTACTTGGAGTGTTAAGAGCAAATACCATCCTAACAGTGGGTCTAGGTAGCTTTCGAAACATCAAATAAATATGCTCTTGCTACAAAATTGTTCCTTAGATACTGTAATTGACACGATGACTAATGAGATGGGTTTATTCTCACAGCTTCACATACTCAATTTACAGTGTCTGAAAGTTATTTTTTCTGCCATCCACAGACCTGGAAGGAAGCAGAAAAATCCCTCTTGGAAAACACTATCTCTGCTGCTTCTCTAATTAACCTTCAAAAATGCATTTTGAAATATAGAAGTTGGTGCCTGGCGTAGGAATTGGATTGCCTCAGAAAAAAAAAAGACCCAAGTGCTAATTTGTTCCTTATTAAGTATCTGACATGTCAAAATTACAGGCAGTTAATGTCTTGGTGCTTTTCAGCAGGGCTGGAGACAGCTTTTCTTGTGGGCCAGGCACAGCGGGTGGCTCTGGTACCAGCTACCCCAGAAGCCAGAGCTGTCTCCACTGCACCCCCCAGCCCAGGTCTTCCTTTTACTACCCCCCATCCAGCCAGGGTCCTGTGGGCGACAGATTCCCTGATCTCTACGGAAGGAGGACATCTAGGGGGACTGACTGGGAATCGTGGAGCATCCCCCATCATTGTGGGTTTGGGGGGAATGCATCCCCTCCTCACCTTGTCACCCCAGGCCTCAGAGGCTTCCAGAATAGGAAAGAAGAGTTAATAGGAAGAAGAGCCATATTCACTCTGGACCCCTGAACATGTTTCAGATTGTTTTGGAAACCCAGGGTAGAGGTACCCCCATTATTTTGGAAATCTAGGGAGGGTGTCCCTCTCTCCATTATCCAGTGAAGTCCCTGGGAGGAGCTTCTTCTAGGCAATATTCCTTTCCCTAGTAAAAGCAAAGGAAAGATATATGTGGTCTCCCATGTCTAATCAATGGAGCCAGAATTCAAGAACTGTTGATTTGGAAAACCTGCATTCAAGACCCCGCTCTGCCGCGCAGTAACCACAAAACTTTGCCTGCTCGTCTGGAAAACAAGAAAGCAATAATGATCCCAGTTTCCCGGAGATATTGTAAACATCTGATAATTTAGTGAAGAATCTGTAAATATAAAATCAGGATCTCACACATTCTCAGCAGCTTTATTCACGGTAGCCAAGGGATAGAGGCAACCCATGTCCACAGATAAACAAAATGGAGTAAATACACACAACAGAATATTATTCATCCTTTAAAAAGGAAGGAATTTCTAACACGTGCTACAACATGGATGAACCCGGAGGACATGTTAAGTGAAATAAGCCCGTCACAAAAGGACAAATACTGTGTGATTCGAATTATATGAGGTCAGAGTAGTCAAATCCATAGAGGCAGAAAGCAGAATGGTGGTTGCCAGAGGAGAATGGGGAGTTATTGTTTAACAGGTGCAGTGTTTCAGTTTTGCAAGATGAAAAGAGGTCTGGAGATGGAAGGTGGTGTTGGCTTTACAACAGTGCGAATGTACTTAATGCCACAAAACTGTACACTTAAAAGTGGTTAAGGTAGTAAACTTTATGTGTATTTTACCATAATTATTTATGTGTTTTATGGTTCCCTTATCATATTAATGTGGATATTTATTTCATTTATGTACATTAATTTTATTCTAGGTTAGAATTCAATTCTATCGTTATTTATTCTGTTGCTCAGATTGTTTCAGCTTTCGGCTCCTTCATAGTTCCTGTGATTTTCTTTAACAGACTCTCATGGTTTTATTGGAGCATTTTCCTATTTTCTGGCACTCAAGATGTTCCAGGCTCATCTGGTGTTTTCCATGCCCTGGCTGAGAATCAGCCACTTCTTCAAAAGCCCTGAAACCTTTTATTGGAGAGTGGTGTGTAGAGACCCTGATATTGGGTTGTAGGTGTGCTCATCATTACTGAGGTGGTATTGCTTTTAGCCCCTCATATCTTTTTCTTTCTCTCTCTCTGTATATATATTAAAAACCATGGATTTATACTGATACCTATGATTCCAAACTAATACCCCAGGGGTCATTTTTTTTTTTTTTTTTTGCGGTATGCGGGCCTCTCACTGCCGTGGCCTCTCCCGTTGCGGAGCACAGGCTCCGGACGCGCAGGCTCAGCGGCCATGGCTCACGGACCCAGCCGCTCCGCGGCATGTGGGATCTTCCCGGACCAGGGCACGAACCCATGTCCCCTGCATCGGCAGGCGGATTCCCAACCACTGCGCCACCAGGGAAGCCCCCAGGGGTCATTTTATACTGGTTCCTCTTCTTATTTGTAACATCCTTCTCCAACAGTGAGAACCCAGCTCTCATTTATCTATGATATATTTACTTATTTGTTCAATTCCACTATATACATGAAGTAGTTCCAGACCTGCTAACCCATACTCCTATAAGAAACGGTGTTTCTACACAGTTCTTTTTGTCCTTAGCCTCGCAGTACCCAGTCTGGTTGCAATAGAGTTCATTCATTTGTTAGTCTTTGTATCCCATTTTGGGTCTCCCCATCCACGTCCTGGTTGCTTTGAATTATCTATTTATTCATTTACTGGGGGGATATGTGAAGCATTACTATGGTCTAAGAGGAAGAGTTGGTTACATAAGATGTTCTCAGAGAAGGATGGCTCCCTCCTCCTCCTGCCCACCCTCTCCCATTTTCCTCTTCTCTCCACCCTTCCCACCTGCCTCCCGTAGGTAGCCAACAACCTTGGTTTCTGATTTATCCTCTCTGTATTTCTTTTGCACAAGTGATCAGACACCTATTTTCTTATATCCCCTTCTTACACAAAGGGTAGCATACTATAAACACTCTTTTGGACTTTGCTTTTTTCACTGAATAGTATGACATGGAATCTTTACATTTTTCAAAATGGGGCATGAGTGTCAAAAGGCTGAGAGGTGCTAGGCGGCTGGACAGTCTTCAATCACTTTGAAATAGAAGGATTCTAATGGAAGACCAGAAAGGTCCAGTCTAGAAGACGAGTCTAGAAAGACTAAATGGTCCGTGCTTTCAAAGACCCTCCAAGGGAACTAAGAAGACTACATGTGTCTGCGTGGAAAAAAAATTGTCAACCTGCTGAAAAGAATTGCATCCTCCTAATATGCCAGGAGAAAAGTAACAACAACAACTTTGTCAATGAAACTCCAGGGGAAAAAGAGCAAAGCAATAATAATAATGCAAGGCAGCTGAAAGCTCCCGGATTTAGAGAAATCCCGAGTTTCGGCTGAAAATGACCCAGCTTCCAGCTCTTTGCAGGTCACGTGTCACTTAACTTCCTTCAGTCCACTCCCTGTGTTGGGTCCCTTATGTCAGTGTTTCTCAGACCTCAGTGTGCACCAAAATCCCCTATCTTTTTAAAATGCAGGTTCTGCTTCAAGAGGTCTGAAGTATGGCCTGAGATTCTGCATTTCTAACCAGCTCCCAGGTCATGCCAGCACTGCTGGTCCAGGGTCCATACTCTACGTAGCAAGACCTTGTATGGTCTCTGTGACTCAGGTACCAAGAACTTGTTCCTTCAATATGGAATCAATGTGATTGTCCACAATACACAAAAATCCCAAGAAAAAACTGACTCATACACTCCTGGCTTTGCATTCATCTGTTTACTAAACTGTCTGGCATTCCTGATCGGATTAGAAGACAACAACATAAAAGCATTAAAATGTGCTTACTGATGCCTATGATTTACTACAAAACAAAAGCTTTACATTCACTGAAAAGCAGATCCTAAGCCTTTATAGATATGCCTGTTGTTCAGGGCAGATTCCACACAGGTATTTGCTGAATTTCTCTGATGTGTGCAAGACAGGATTGAAATTAAAAGAAGCTTAGCCTCTGGCGGATTTTGATTTTAGTTCCATCTAAGGAGGGTTAATTAGACCTTGGACTTGCTTCAGGATAGCGATCAGTGTGTAACACAGTACTGACTCTGCAAAACCCTCTCCCTCTATCTCAGGTTTCCTGAATTGAATTCTTGTTCATGAATATAGAATAAACTCACACGCACACTGTACCTCCTTAATGCCTCTCAAAAATTTTTTGGAAAATATGTGTGCTTCTAAGTCCGAGAAAGACAGGAAACATATTTTCACACCAGCTTCGGGTCCCTATATTAAGAAAGTACACATTGTGAAAGAACTTTCCATGGTCAGTGTCAATGTATGAGTGTTAGCACACAAGTTCTACAGCACACTTAGTAAATAAATTATGAGTTAATTCAAATGTTCCTGGGAGAAGAAAATATTGAATAGGTTTAGCAGGAAGCTCTTGCCCACATCAGCATCTGTGGGACCAGGAGCACATTCACTGTCTTCTGTGGAAGCAACACTTGGCTTGATCTTCCTTTAGACACAGCCCCGGGGTTCTTGGGAAGTGCCGTTGATCCATCCAAGAGCCTCATGCAGGCTTGAAATCAGGGCATGTTCTTTCCTTCACCCACTCCCTCTGATTACATTTGATTATCTAGCCCCATAACAAGTCAGATTCCAGGGTTCTGGGGGTGTCCACCTTATGTCTCAGACCCCTCCCCTCATCGGCCCCCCCGGCCCAGGCCCCTGCTCTCTCACCTAAGGTACTGCAATAGCCTCGCACCTGCCCCTGACGTCGTAAGTTCAAGTCCCTCTGTGCCGCTGTCCCAAGAAACTAGCCACAGCACAGGTTTGATCATGTCCCAGCCGCCGCCTCCAGGACCTTCCACAGGCCACCCAACTGACAACAGATTTCTCCATGCGGACTCAGTCCAGCCTCCCACCTCGTCCTTCCTATGCACCCACGGGAACCCTGTGTTGTATTATTCCCTCAGTGGCAGGCTTCTTGCCCACCCTGAACCCCTGCTCTCAATCTTCCTTCAGTCTAGGTTTTCATCCCACCCTACACCCAATCTTTGCCTACTGCAGTCTCACTCATCTCAAAAAGTCCATCCTTCATCCACAAAGCATTTCCTGAGCCCACAAATGGAAATTATTTCCCTCCCCTTTAACGGTGGCACACAGCTTACCATCCGCCCCATTCTGCCTCGTGTGGCAATGGGTCTTGTCTTAGTCTCCACGTGTGGTCATCATAGTGGACACACTGCCAGGTCCCTCCGTGGGCGGTGGGACCACGAACTTGTCGTGGACAATGCACAGGGAGTGGAAGCGATGTGTGACCCTCCTGGGTTAAGTGTTGAACTGCTGGAGCGAGCACTCCGTGTCTCTTTCTTCCCTGATCCTGGGAGACCTTCAGGGTTGGAGGTGGTGGCTGCCTTGTCAGGCCGGTTCCTTGAATGACTGGTGAGCAGAGACCCCAGCTGACCTGCAAGAGACATGCAGCATATGTGAGAAATAAAGGTTGGATATTTTTAAGTCATTGAGATTTTGAGGTTGTTCCATGCAGCTAGGAATTTTGCCTTTGCATTAGAAATATCTATGACATCTAACACAGTGTGAATCTGTGGAATTAAGTTTAAGCCAACTGCATCCAGTGTAAAATGACAAGGCAGGAACACCAGTGAGCAGGCAGGCAGTGTTGCCTAATGGTCAGGGGCAGGCCCCCTGGAGTCAGGCCGCCATTTCTCAGCTTCACGATTAGAGCAAGGGATCACTACACCTAAGCTTCAGTTTCCCCATCCATGAAGGGGATAATAGCACAACCTCCATCAGAGGTAGAACCTCCAGGTTCTAGTGAGGATCAAGTGAGGTAATGCATATGTACATTGTAAACAGCCAATAAGTGTCAGCCGTTATTAGCCGTCGTTATTGTTATTAGTAGTAGTAGTAATGCAGTCAGTTTCCCAGTAGTACAGTAGTACTTAGTGAAACTTAACTACAGGGCTGGACAAAGAAGAAATATCTGGAAATCAAGTAACGTTAGGACTAGCATCCCAGCAGCCAGGGACAGAAGACTCCGCACTGAGGGACCAGCGCAGAAAAGGCTGCCCAGCCGCTGCCAGCCTCCTCCAGTGGCCCCCAGTCTGCTAACTTCAGGCAGCCCAGCTGCTGAGCCCTTCACAACTGAAGGCAGAGGAGCCAGGAGGCCAGCTGCGGCCTCTCAAGGACGCCAGTGGCTCAAAGGACATCAGGCCCTTTACCCACATCTGCTCTCAGAGGCCCTGATTTTAAACTCCACGAACAAGATGTGTGTGTTGCTACCAAAGACAGAGCATAAGCTAATGTCACCAGCAGGGAAGAATAATAAGCAAATGTGTTAATTAAGGCTAATTAGTCTTCTATTTTTATCTCTAATCATTTCTTAGAACCAAAGAAGAAATCATTATAGTCCATTGTGTCTCCAGGGAAAGATTTTGTATTTGCATTTTTACATATGGGCTACATTTTCTATGTCATGCATTTTATCAGGATCCTAGGCACAATAGTTTGTATACAGTTACCTGTAGTCACGCCCAAGTTCTACTTACGCTAACATATATATGATTGTCCTTCTTGATAACAGAATAAACAGAGCTCAAATTTCTTCCTTTGCATGTGCTCACTAGTATTTGTTGAGTGGCCACAATCCCTGCCCCCAGGAAGGAGATATATTTATTTATATTCATTCTAGAAAGAGGTTCAGACAAGCGGCTGACTTGGTAACTCAGAAGAATTCTGACGGACATGGAGAAGTGTCTAGAGGATGTCACAGGGCTCTGTGCTTGCCTCGGGTGAATATTTTTATCATTGACTTGGTTGAACACGAAGAAGAAATACTTTTCAAGTTCACAGAGTTACCAGTGGGAGAAACAGCTGCTTTAGAGGTGACACATTCAGGATTCAAAATGTCCTGATTATGTCGTCTAAAACACAGGGCTAAAACACAGCTGATACCACAATGAGGAAGCTAATAAAAATAAATGCAAAGTCCTGCATTTAGGTTCACAGAAGCCATTACACAAACGCGATCACAATGGTTCATGTGAAAGATGTGTGGGTTTGAGCTCAGAGGGTGCCCACCACACGGGTGTTTCCCCACGTGTGAGATGCAGTACTGGGCCACAAGGACTCTGTCGTGGACTTCAAATGGGTACCTCAGTGGACAAGAGAAATTGAGAGGAATTAAGAAGGTGAAGTGTCTGTAAACAATCTGAAATGAAGAATAAATATTTAAACAGAAAAATATCAACAAATGACCCAAAAGTACTATAGATGTGTTCAAAAATATCAAGGATTATGAAGTTGAAAATGGAGAACACATGTTCTATCTGTTCTGGAGGCTGGATGTCAACTTAGCAGGACATGTCTCATAACTAGCGCCATCCAGTGTTGGCAGAGGGGCTTAACAGAAATGAGCTTGTCCTGGAAGCTCCCATATCAAAGTGGCCTTAGCATTCCTCAGGGATCTGTGTCAGGGAGACAGGCTTCTACCTTGGCCTTTATCCTAAATGGCTCTATCCAGGCCTACACCAGAGCTGTGAACAGGATGGACTTATTCTGTCATGGAATTTGCCGTCTTCTTATAAGGACACACTTTTAATTCTATAATGGAAAACAGTGGAAAAATAGAATTTGCTTTACATACATTCACCCTAATATATATTTAAATGTATAAGTATATAAAACATATTTTTAAAAAAGGTCAATCTGTTTACCAAAGATTTTAGCTCTCACCCAATTTACAAACCAGACCTTGCTGTGTGGTGTGCTACAGGCACAAGATGCTATGGCTGGGTCACGAGCAGTCGTTCTAGAAAATTGGGACGCTGGGCCACCCTGTCACATAGTCTTCTCCAAGCCCACTGGACAACAGATCCGTTGAAATCCCAACGTGAAAGAAGTTTATGCAGCTCTTTTCTCCTGTATAATAGATGCTCTGTCGAGTAGTGTGTTCCGTGCTGTGACAATTCATTCCTGCACTTGTGACAGGACCGCCAGCTGATTTCACTGTGCTCAATTAGGAGGAAATGCATATTTTAATCTGCCCCGTGGTGAGGTCACACTTTGCTCAGCGGCCTTGGCAAACCAGCCATTTAACCATTTAGGTGGGTGGAGGTTTCCTCACCAGGATGTCATTCGGCTGCCAGCAGCCTCTCTATTCTCATTCTGTTGCCAACACATTTCCCGGGTTCCAGAGTATAAACAATTAAAGGCCACTCCATCATTCTCGGAGCCGCTGCGCTGCAGCCCAGCCCCTTCGGCTCCACCGCCGTCCTGGTGCCGTGTGCACGCAGCTGACAACGCCTTTCCCTCTCTCCTTTGCTGGCCTGGGAGGCCTGGGAGCTCAGCATGGAAGCCTGCACATGGTCTTTCTGCCTGGGCTCTGTTATTTCTACCCCCAGGCCAAGGATAGAATTCAGGGCCTGTCTTTGAGGGAAGTGGGAAATCTGTGCCAGCCAGCCCGGCTAGCTCAGCTCTGACCTTGGAGTCCAGCGCCCATCCTGGAATGCCCGCTGCTCGTGACTCCTTGAACTGGCCATGCTCACAGCCATCTCCTCACCACGGGCCCCCTTGCCCCTACAGAGAGCAAAATTATGCCCTCCCCCGCTTTAATTTTGTTTTCCAATTAGTGAGAGGATCCCCTTGAGATATGTGTCTTCCTTTCTTTCCATTCCATCTTCCGTCTTCCATCTGGCCTTTTAGATTCCTTAGATCGTCAGACGTACACACACAACCCTGGAATTAGGGAGGGTGAGCCTGGGGTGGAAATCATAGCTGGTGGACCCATATCACGCTGGTAGAGGCGTGTGGTGTGCTCCAAGGCTTGGATGGACCTGGACTCTGATCTGAGAACTTCCACTGACTGACTTAAGTGATTTATCCTCTCTTAAGTCATATTCTTCTTAGTTTCAAATGGGAAGAGTAACACTCCAGGCCTCAGGGTTTCTGCAGATCAATACACAGTTACCTAAAGAGCTAATGTTTATTGAGCTCTGTCCAGTGCTCCAAGGAAGTGCTGATACGGGTACATCATCTCGTTTAATTCATGGACCGACCCTCTGAATATCCCATTCTACAAAGGTAGACTGGCCCTCAGAGGCGTTCGCAAGTAGCCTGAGTGAGGGAAGCAGTGAAGGGCTGAGCGTGGTGGGCTGAAAAATGGTGCACTTTGTTCTCTTCCAAATCTCAGAGATCTGGGCTGGAGATGACAGCTGGACGCTGGAATGTAGAATCCCACAGGGTCAAAGCTGAGTGTCCCAGTGGCAGATAAAATGTCCACAGAGCGTCCTCAGAGCCAAGCACTTTCTTCTGCCCATTTTGAAACTAGGAAGAATTCCCAGATTTTTCATTGTCCCGTTTTTTTTTTTTTTTTTTTAAAAAAAAACAGATTCATCCCAAATAGCTTCCTCTAACTCTGCAATTGACAGCCTAGGGTCAGGCTCAAGCCACCAGCCGGGGCCAGGCCCAGATGTTCTGGGTTTCTGTTGACGGAGCCGAAGTCACTGACCCCTTTGTGCGAACCTGCCTAAGGACCCAGTGCAGACAGTGGGGTGGGGACCAGACAGCTGTAAATTCTGTGCAAGATTATCCCATTTCCGACACTTTTACAGAGTCTGTGACTTGGGGTCGCAAGGCCCCTTCACTAAATCACCACTGCTCAAGGCTGGGGGAGGTTCCAGCCCCAGGATCCAGGGCTGTTTTTTTTTTTTAAGGAGATCACAGGCGCACACATCCTTTCCTTCTCAATTCCCTTCCCATCATGCTTCCTCCTGTTCTAGGAACCTGCCAGAACTACCTTGAGTTGCCTCATTGGTTGTCCCCTTTGCCCGTTGTGTGATTTCTTTTCCTTTGAAATTCAGTGTGGGGAATCGCTCCAATAGTAATGAGAGGAAGGGAGAAAACAAGGGTTGGCTCCGGCTCAGAAGGAGCTTGATTGACTGCTCTGCTGTCGCCACCTTGAAATTCTGAAATATTTTCAAACAGGGGGCCCCAGAAATTACGTCGCTGGTCCTGGAGAGAACAAACATTTGTTGAGTACTTACTCCTTCCTAAGCTAACGGCTCCCAAACTTTACTACACATCTGAATCACCTGAGAGAGCCTTTAAGACTCTTGCTGCCCAGGCCATACCCCAGACCAATGACATCAGAATGTCTGCACCTCGGTATTTTCTGAAGATCCCCAGGTGTTGTGACTCAGATGTGCAACAAGGTTTGGGAGCCACTGCTCCAGGCTCTCTCACAAGAAGAGGTGTTATTACTTACCTGGGGCAGCTGAGGGGACAGGGGCCCAGAGCAGCTCAGCAGTGTGCCCGAGCTCACGCCCTATCTTGGGGAATGTCAGGAGTTGAATTCAGGCTAACCTGAAGCCCAGTTCTTTTCATTCAGCCACAAGACTTAAGCCAACCTGCTCTGCAGTTCGTTAAATAAGGTCATTCGTAAATTCTACTGGTTTCTGAATAAGATGATCAGGTAACCAGGCCTTTCTGCTCTTCGGAAAGTACTCCTAAGCATTTCTCTTGATGTTGGCAAGGAAGAGCAAGACTTTTTCACAAACTGTCCACACATATCAAGAATTCACTGCAGGACCTGTGGGCAGCCATCCAGAAATTTCCCGCAGGTAGCCAAGCCACAGCCACCTGGAGCCGGTTCTGTTCTAGGGAGGAAGCTCCTCTGACTGTCCCTTGTTGAAGGCTGTCACCTTGGGGAAGGACACCTCCTTTCAGAGGAAGTCATCAGGCCTCCACCAGGACGCCCTGGATCTGCCCTTCACGGCCCGCCTCTCCCAGATCTCTCCTTGTCACGTCCGGAGCCCCTGAAATCTGCAAGACGTGGGAGAATCAATCCTGTTCCTGTGCAAGCCCTTCTTTCATTTTCGCCTTTTTCCCCAAAGGGGATTTTTGTACAAGCCCCCAGGGGCTCCAAGTGCATCTGCTCCGTGCCCATCCCTCTTTCTGACCCAGCCCCTCCCCTCAGCCTTGGGTGGGGTGGAGAAGGGCATGGGGTAGCTCCCACTGCTGTCCCCCTCGTGGGACACACCCAGATGAGGGAACAGAAGACGGCAGGGAAACCTCCTCGCCCACAAAGGCAAGCTTCCCAGAAGTCACTAGCCCATGAGACAATGGACCACTGGCCCACACTCCTGTCCCCGACCCAGACGCACCCCAGCCTGTGGCTTAGGAGCTCAGCATCCTTGTAGCCCGAGGGTGAGTTTCTAGTCTGCTCGACTGGGCTTCTCTCTCTCTCTCTTCCTCTCTCTCGTCTCCTGATTAACGGGCTGAACAGTATGACTGCTTCAAGCCTGTTTGTGTTTACTTCTCTCTTGTGTACGCAAGGTGAAATGGCCACGGTGGACCCTGTGCCACCCTCAGTCCTTCAAAGGAAGGACGCCAGGAACTTCAGAGGGCGTCGGGTGGAAGGGTCTGAGGAGAGCTGTGCAAAGGAAGTCAGTTGTCAAAAGCCCGCTTCCTCAGGCTTAATTTGAGTCTTTGGAAAAAGAAGCTAAATTAAACAGGTGCTCAGGGATTATTTATCCTCCCCGCAGTAACTGGCTTTTACACTGGATGCAGAGCTTTCCATGTGACGAAGATGAAGTCCAGGAAAATGCCCAGACAGCTGGTTTTCAGAGGCCTGGCCAGAGTCACAGCCGGGTGCAGGCACCGGGGGCGCAGGGCCTGGGTCGGGCTCTTCTTCCCCTCGTGGGCCCAGCCCTTGACCAGCTCCTCTCGGGCGGTCTAAAGAACGTGGGCCTCTCCACAAATCTGCTTTCCTCCTCCCAGCCTGAGAAAGGACTTGAGGTAAACAGGATGGTGCCACAGGCCCGGGTGAGGCCGGTGGCCGATGGTCATGGTCAGAGGTGCTCAGAGAGAGGGGCCCTCCCGCTCCAGAGCCAGGCAGGCAGGCAGGCAGGGGGACCCTACAAAGCTACACCCCCATCACCGCTTAACCAAAATGCACCCAGTTTCAGTGTCTGTGGAAGGCTCCACAATGCCAGCCTAATGGGACCAGTGAGCACCATGGTGTTAAAGGTACCTGACGTTTGCTAAGAAATGTCCCCCTCTGAGTCCATGGGGCCCAGCGAGTGGACGGAGGTCTGGATGTTAATATTCCCGTAGCTTTAGTAGTCGGAATCCACCATCATATGCTCTTCCCAGACGTGCTGGTGTCTTATTAGAAATGCAGTAAATAGAATTCAGTGCTATTGAAAAGAAATCCAACAGATTTTGGATCCAAAATCCAAAAGGAAATTGAGGCTCAGCAAGGAAAAGTATCTTGCTCAAGGTCATGGGTAGAAAGTTGCAGAGTTTGGATTTGAAATTGGGCCCATTTGGCTCTAAAGCCTGTACTCTTTGTATCTACTGTGAAGCACATGCGTGGGAAAATTTCCTTTCTTCCACAAACTGGCCCCAACAAATGACACATAGGTGGTTCCAGAAATCGGTGGCTTGACTGTGGCTGTTTTGGCTTCTCCGTGTTTCAGATCCACTTATGGCGCAGGAAACGTTGGGCTTGATGCCACGAGAGAGAGAAAAGAAGGCACAGGAAGGTTCGGCTGACGTCTTTCTTTCTTTCTTTCTTTCTTTTTTTTTTTTTTGCAGTACACGGGCCTCTCACTGTTGTGGCCTCTCCCGTTGTGGAGCACAGGCTCTGGACGCACAGGCCCAGCGGCCATGGCTCACGGGCCTAGCCGCTCCGCGGCATGTGGGATCTTCCCGGACCGGGGCACGAACCCGTGTCCCCTGCATCGGCAGGCGGACTCTCAACCACTGCGCCACCAGGGAAGCCCATCGGCTGGCGTCTTTCTAAATTGCATTCTGGAAGATGTTACCTTCAGCAGCTTTTCCAGAACATATTTGCAAAGCGGGTTTTAATATGCCCCCCAAACTCCAGAACCTTGACCACCTTCTACATTTATCTCTGGTAATTACCCTCCGCCACACGCCACAGCTGCAGCTTGCTGTACACTTGGTATTTGCTATTTCCTGACAAATCTTGTGAGTTTCGGCTGAAGCAGTTTCTCCTTTCTGGAATGCTCTTACCTTCCACACCCAGCTACTCTCCCCGCCTGGCAGCATTCACACAGCCAGTGTTGTCTGAGTGTTGCCAAGAGCCGTGCAGGGCGGTGCGATGCAAGATGCGCGATTTCCGTGGCCAGCAGGACAGTTCTAGAAGCAGAGACAGTCTGGCAAATTGCAAGACCAGTGTCTTCCTCCCCTGCACCTAAAACCTCGTGTTTGAACCCTCTGGGGCTCTTGAGTCAGTGTGTCCGTCTCTCCCCCCCATGGTGAGTTCCCAGAGCCCGGTTCCTTCTGCCTCCGGCTGAGCTCGGCACTAGCTTTGCAAACAGCGGGCGGCTGGTGAACGTTTGTGGCATTTAATTCTATGATTTCAGCACACGAAAATGTTCTCCTCGAAGCCATTTACCCCTTCTCTGTGGAGTTCAGAGTTGAGAAGTTTCCAGAAAGTGTAGGCAAGGTGGGCAACCAGTCAGGCTGAGTAAACAACAACAGCCCTCGCCATAGACACAGGCCAGCAGAAGCTGCTCTTTGATTTGCGGTTTGTTTTGCCACTAGATAAAGAAGCAAGTCCAAAGAAAGGCCAACGTGCAAACAGTACTTCCAAGGTATTTATATCTGCAACACGATTCTTTGTAAGAGACCACAAAAGGAGCCGGCTCAGCTCCCACAGGCCTTCTCTCCGCTCAGCTGTGGCACCCAGCACCACTAATCACACCATCAGGAGGCAGTGGGACCCCCCGCATCCTCCACGAGGCCGTCAATTCAGCCTGGCTTCGGATAAAAAGACATGAGTTCGCCTCAGGTAATCTCGCACACACACGCACAGCTGCCACATGGCACGGTGCCTTATGACCCAAGTGCCACCTTCGTGTGTCAGGTTAAGTCACATCCCACAGCTTCTTGGATCCAAGAAAAGGGACTGGGCCAGAGGGAGCTGCCACATTTCTTTCTTTTCATTCTCTTTTACCTTTTAATTAATTTTCCTAATGCTTCCTTGACGTAATAAACCAATCACCGTGGGCACCTTCTTCTTACGTCTTTCTCCTTCCAAGTTATGAACAGATCCAGGACTTTCCTAGGGCAAGTTTCTAGGACTTGGCTGTCTGCTCTCCCCAGGGGGATGCACATTTATGGGTATGGCTCTGTGTCTACGGTGCACAGACAGCATTCTCTGCCCGGCCACTGGGGGGCTTTTCTTCCAAAACACTGCACTGAGTGGAGAATGAGTCAGGAAGCAGACCCCCGTCTCGCGGGGCTCTGTGGACCGAGCCTGCTCTAGAAGTCACTGGCTCAGCCGACATACAACTGAAAGCCTTAGCAGGGGCAGCAGAGCCTAGAAGTGGAGGATGAATTCATTAAGGGAGGGGGTTGCCAAAGGAGATGGAATCACACGGGGTGTCCCTCCAAGAGCCAGGGAGGGCCTGGAAATCATCTTGTGACGTCATCTTACTCTGATCCAGGCTGTTTGAGATTTCTGTAAGAACTGCTTGGAAAAAGCCCAGCTGATACACAGTGCTCTTGTTTTCAGGCCTAGTGGCTCTTCATGGCTACAACAATAAGTGTTTCCTGCAGGCAAGGACTGTACATACACCGTCTCATTCAATCCTCACACCAGTGCCAAAAGGGGAATAACCACCCTGTGGTACAGAGAAGAGGAGAGACAGTAAGTGACATCCCGAGCCACAGAGCTAGAAAGTAGGAAACTTGGGATTTGAACCCGGGGCTCCCTCACACCAAAGCCAAGTCATCCTCCTGTTAGATACACAAAGTGGTTATGCCCTTGGGGCTCTGGTCTCTATCTGTGATAAAATTCTAACCCTTGTCTCAGGCAAAGCAACGTTTGGCCTGTGTGTTTGCTGCCTGGCCTAGAGAGACACTTGCCATTAGGGCTAGACTGAGCCAGAGTCCTTACTAAGACACTCTTGGTATCTTGGCCGATTCACGCCCTTGATAAGATTGCTTCTATGATGAAAGTCGATCCAAGGTCTCGGGATCATTTTTGACACTGGGCCCGGGGAGTGTGGTGTGGGGACACGTGGCCAGCACTTACTTTGACCTAGAAACATAGAAGCGAAGAGCCCCTTAACCCGTCCCCCTGAGCCAGCCTTGCCCCTGCAGGGACAAGCTGATACGAGCATCAGAAATTCAGCCATGGCGTCAGCTGGAGCTGGTTTTATGAGCTATCGAGGTGCGGGGCCCTGCACCTGTGGTAGCTGAGAGCAGAACGTTCACTGTGGAGGTAGAAAAAGCAACAGACACTGGAAGGGATTCAAGCACAATCCCCTTTTGTTAGCAATAAAAGAGGATCACGCAGTTTGGAACAACTTTGTGAAAGATAATTGAAAGAAACTCGTGAGCTTCTACTTCACATCCATATCCTTCAATCCTCGGGCTAAAATTCCACGGACCCAGTGAGGTAAGAGGCTTTATTTCTCTCCCCACCAGCCAAGATTTGCGTGGGCTTGTTCAGCTCTCCCACTCTCCCTGCCTTTGGCTTGGCCATAGCTAGGAGAAGAACTGGATCGCAGTGTTGCCTCCAAATAGAGCTCTTCTCAAAATAGAGCTCTTGCTGGAAATTCTCCTTTAAATGTTGCTCTCCCCCCATGTAAATCAGAAACTCCAGGCCTACCTGTTTAACCCTTTTCACACCATGGCTATGCCTCAGCTCCCCAAGAACAGAGCACGTCGTTGGCGAAGGAAAGGTCAGGGGTACACCATGAAGTCAGCTCATGGAGCTGGAAGGCCAGCTTCAGCGAAACCTCACATAGAGAAAGGGAAAGTAAAACAAAGGAGTAACCCCTGGGCGACCTTTGGGGTGGCAGTCATCGTGCAACACTCTGCTTTCCAGGAAGACACGGACTTGGGCAGACCAAGCAGGGGGACAGGGGCCTTGGTTTCTTGGGGTGGGGGGGTTCATCTCTTCTCTTTTTCTCCATCTCATCAGAATGAAAGATGTCACTCTGGGGGTCATTCACAATTTCAGAGGAGAACTGGAAGCCAGAGAATTTAAGGATCTACCTGTCACCAAAGCCTGCCGGGTACCTTCCTGTAATCTCCTCCTATGCCTTTTGTGAAGGCTCGTGGCCAGGGCTTCACAGCAGGACCTCGAGACCCCATACATTAGCTCAGCCTTGAATTTTGTACGTGAACTCAGTAGGGTCATTTCCATGTCTTCTTTCAACATGTTTTTGGTTTCCGTATTCCACGTACCCTGCACTGACCATACGGCGTGTTCCTGAGGGGGAGAGGTGGCACCCAGCCGGGGACAGCCAAGGGTCAATTCAGGCTGAGCCCTGGGAAAGGAAAACTTGGTAGAACTCTGAACTCACCTTTTTGCGAAAAAAATTCCTCTAGACATGGTGAGGCTTATCGTTCCCCATGAGCTGTCCAGTTTTCAAAACAAATCATAAAGCATTTGAAAAAAGTCTTATTTGGCTTTGAGACCAGTTTCCTCTTTACCCCACCACAGCTGTTCATGCTCATGCTTAATTTAGTACTTTGTTAAATGTCCCCATTCTGTTCCACAGAGGGATCAACTGTCTTGCTTCGCCCTGGACTCCCCTGCCTGGGAAACCTCCCATTGCTGGGCAAAGTGGGATGATGTGTCACCCTATCAGGAAACAGAGCCAGGACCTTTGGCTCATGCAGCAGCCACCCCATTTGGAGGCTGTGTGGTCGAGCAGACAAAGCACTTACAACGACAGGTCAAGAGTCTTGGGCGCCTCTGTCAACTTACTTCTTCACTTTAGGTCAATCCATTACTTTTCCTGTGTTTCAATTCCTTCTTCCACCTGTATGGAGGGAATAATACCTATTCACTCAATTCCTAGGATACTGTAACAATTAAATTACATAGTAGCTGGAAAATAATTTGACTTTATTGGAATTGGGCACCGCCCGAACCTGAGTGGAAGACTGTGCAATTCTTAACTGAGTCTATCTTCAAGGCCGGGCTGCCTCAGGACCAGAACAATAGCTTATGTCCCGGTTTCTAGCCTACAGCAGCCCAAGGCCAAGGAGAGGTTGTGTATCAGAACGTATGATGATTGCATGGAAATGCTGCAATGTCATCGACACCCTACAGCCCACATTCCCCATTCAGCAAAGGTCTTCTGGGATTCCGGTGGGAGCTGACAGGGAAGAGGGAACACAGCTTGTAGTAGCAGAAATTTTATTATAATTATTATCGTGATAGGTCTGGATTAGACTGCCATACCTGACTCTCCCGCCTGTTCATCCACTTGATATCTTGAATCTGGAAGGTCTGGGACAGAGGAACACACACCTGAGTGAGTGAGAGTGTCTTTGTCTGCTGTCTATTTCTCACACACACACACACACACACACACACACACACACACCTCTATGAAAAAGTGCTAATAAGCCCCACTCATGTTCCTGCCCCTTCTGGATCCCCTCGGACATGGCCCCGTGTCTGCTTCTCCGTGTGCACAGTCACGGTGACCTCTTCATTCGTTAACCACGTCCGGCTTGCTCCTGCCTCAAAGCCTCTGCTCTGCCTCTTCCCTCTTCTTCTTCTCCTCCTTGTCGTTCAGGTCTCAGCTAAAAGCTCCCCTCTGTGGAGAGATGTTTCCTGACCATTCCATCTGGAGTGGCCCCATCTTCCCTTATTTTCTTTCACATAGGCTTTTTTGTGTGTGTGGTACGTGGGCCTCTCACTGTTGTGGCCTCTCCCATTGCGGAGCACAGGCTCCGGACGCGCAGACTCAGCGGCCATGGCTCACGGGCCCAGCCGCTCCGCAGCATGTGGGATCTTCCCGGACCGGGGCACGAACCCGTGTCCCCTGCATCGGCAGGCGGACTCTCAACCACTGCACCACCAGGGAAGCCCCACATAGGCTTTTATTCATCAAACCATTTTTTCCTCCGTCATGTTTTCGTTTGCTTATTTTCTGACTCCTTCTTATGGTAGAGACCGACGGGTACCCCCTGCTATCCATTCTCTCCTTCTTCCCTAGTAGCAGAGCCCAAAATTTCAGTGAGGCACATGGTCCCCCAGAACAAGACTGCATATCCCAGCCTCCCTGGCAGTGAAGTGTAGCTACACAACTCAGTTCTGGCCAATCAGATATAAGTAGAAGTGTCCTAAGAAGGAGGAGGAACCCTCATTTTATCCTTTTCTCTTCTTCTCATTGTCTGGGATGTGGGCGCAATTGCTAGGACTTACACAGCCATATTGGACTCTGAAGTAAAAGCTTCATGCTAAGGACATCACACTACCAAGATAACAGAGTCCTGGATCCTTGATGACATCATGATGTGGCCCTACGAGCCCTGGGTCACATCCCTCTGGACTTGTGTCATGTGAGAGAGAAGTTTGATTCTAACTTGCTTAATCTATTGTTATGTTGGGTCTTCCATCATTTGCAGCTAAACTGACTCCTAACTAATGTCAATTCCTCCCTCACCCCCTTACCCTTCACTTGACAGATCGTAAGCTCCTGAAAGTAAGGATCTTGCCTGCCTTGCTCAACGCCACATCCCCAGCACTGGAGTAACGGCTGCACACACGTTGTAGTCGTTTGGCAAATGTTTATTCAATGAACTGCTTGCTCTTCTCTCTTATTTAATTTCCTCCCCCTACTGGCTCCGTTGCCTCTCTGCATTGCACTCTTTTAGTTCTCTTTTAACCTTCCTCAAATCTTCTCCTCTCTACATGTCCCTGAAACGTAGGCATTTCCCAAGTTTATGTCCTTGGCGGAGGCGGAAAGTACTAAGCTGATGTCTATATTCCCACAAACCCTTCCAAGTGAAGCTGCCCTTACCATAGCCCAGCTACGGCCACGTATAGTAACTCACGCTCCTGCCCACTCCTGATTGGGCCAGGGGTTATCACGTGACCCGGGGGCAGCCGATCCGTAGGCTTGTCATTGCCTGTTATAAAAGGATGAACTGTGCCCATGAGATTCCCTCTCTCAAGAATCTATTTTTGTTTTCATTTTAAATTTACTTTATATGAAAAACATTAATAAATACACAAAATAAAAATCACCTCCCCCAAATGTATGCCTGTTTAGCAATAATACGGACTTATCCTCTACACATTGGTCTGCGGCATAGAATACATTCAGGTCAAGAAATGCAGATTTATCAGGGACTGATCAGTGTTCTTTGGATGGATGTCCCATAATGTATTCATAATTCCCCACTGATGTAAAAAGCATCCTTGGATATACGGATTTCCACGCTTGTAAGAGAGTTACTGAAAAGTGGGATTGCTGACTCAAAGACTGTGCATTTAAAGAATTTTCATAAATGTTATCAGATAAATTTCCAAAATTTTTACACTCCCACAGACATACGTGAGAATTCCTAATCTCGCATTCTCCCTTTAGCACTGGCTATTACCATTTGTAAAAATTTTGGCCAATGAGCTAATAAAAGAACAGCATCTTGTGGCATTTGTATTTGTACTTTCTTGTATACTGATCAAGTTGTCTCCGGAGAATCAGGCGCTGAGCTGAAGTGGAGAGAGTGCAGAGCAAAGCTGAGAGGTGTAAACTTGCATCTGGAGGGGGAAGGCAGGGTTGAGGCTAGGAGGGTTGTGTTGAAGTGGGGTTCTGAAGAAACAGAAGCGATGGACCGAGAAGAGACCTAAAGAGGGGAGAGAAAGAACGTCAGAGGCAGGCGAGGGCCAGAGCGGGCCCCCCCGGACGCTGAAGCATGTGGGTGGTGGAGCAGAGCACAGGCTGCACACACACCAGCAGTGCAGCACTGGGAATGCCTCAGAGGCCAGGGAAGCTTCCCTCGCCCTCATGCTTGTCCTTGTCATCCTCCTCTCCCATAAGGCTCGTCTTTCCTGGGACCACTGTTCACTTTTCCTGGATATCCCCATTATCTGTCATGAGGGCAGCCCCTGTCCTCTCACTGTCCTCCGCAGGCCCCTGAGACATCCCGCTTCTCTGTGTCAAACCCGCTCGCTCGCCTGCCCCCAAGTGCGCATCTTCTGTGCCAGCCTTGCTCCCAGCCTCTTGCTTTGCATTTCTCTCAGCTGGCGGGACACCTTCAGCATAGGGTCTGGCTTGTTCCTCAAGCTCAAGGTGTCCAAACCAAACCAGCTATCCATCTACCCCCCAAATGGAATCCTCTAGATATTCCTATTTCTTTATACGATTCCCACCATACTCCTGGTCACATGGGCTCAAAACTGTAAAGATATTTTCAGTTATCTTTTCCAATCTGCTCTCATTTACCATCTTTACTATATTTTTTTACTATCCCCCTCCGCTTGCTGCTGGCAGGGTCAGGCTTGCTCGGTCACAGTCTGCCCACAGCACCCCACTCCCATACATTTCTACAGATGTGCCTCTGTATACACACGTTCCCTGAGTGAAGTTCAAGCTCACAGCCTGGCCTTTGAATCCTCCCACTCCTGCCTCCAACTGCCTTCCCGCGGTAACAGTCACGCTCTGTAAACTTTTCTTGCCTCTGTCCCTTTGCTTTTATTATTTCTTTTGTCCCAGCTGTTTCCTTTCACTTTACCAGAAGAACTGTGTCTGTTTGGGTTAGCTATTGCCTCTCTCCCAGGACCTAGCACAGTGCCTGACACATAGTAGGTGCTCAATAAAGTTTTACTGAGTGAGTGAATCAATGTTGCAAACCTTTCTATCATTTAAGGTTCCATCTCTGGTGCCACCTCCACCAGGAAATCATCTTCGACACCATCCATAGGACTGGATGTCCTTTGCACTTCCTTTGTTCCTACCTTTTCACACACCATAGTCTGAACTAAACTGAAATTTCTGGCTATTCATCTTAGCCTCTCAATTACATTGTAAGCTCCTTGAGACAGAAACACTCTATTTAAACATTTATATACCTCTCCTTGTATGGACTTGTGCGCACACACACACGCACACACACCACAGACACAAGCGCAGTGCTGAGACCTAGTTCTGTGCACGCAGCAGTGCCACTCAGCGTGCGTTAGATGATTTGAACTGAAGCAGCTGCTGTCATCGGTCCTACCCTCTGTTCTTTCTGCAGACACCGGGACTTCATCCCTCCTCTCCACCCCATTCCTGCCCCGGACCCCGTTTCTCCATCACGTGGCCGCTGCAGCATTGCCAACTGGCACTGGTGGGCCAGAGGATGAGTTACATTGGCTGTCGTGCTATCAGCCTTCCACACACAGCACAGCAGGTAGAGGATGAAAATGGATCCTCATAAGAACCTTACATTTATATGTCAGGGAAGGACAGCGGGCCAAGAATGGTGGTGGGATGTCCAGTACAAACTGACATCCGCCAGAATGATAAAAATGATGAGCTTTTAGGGCGCTCTGCTTTTAGGTGCTGGGCATTGGCTAAGCACTTTGCACCCTCCATTTAAACCTCCACCAACCCTGTGAGGTGACTACCATTACCTCCACTTTACAGGTGAGGCGTGAGACAGAGAGTTTAAGTAACTGGCCCAAGATCACACAGCTGGTAAGTGGCAGCACCTGAATTCAAACCCAGGACCTCTACCCTCTATCCAGACAATCAGCAGAGAACACAACCTATGGAAGCATCTCATCCTCACAAGGCGTTTTCCAAACGAGGAACCTGAGACCCAGACAGAGGGAGTCGCTTAAGCCACATAACTCGTCCTGGTAGCACAGGCACCAAACCCCAGCTTTCCTGACTCCCGACTTCATGTCTTTTCTACTGTCCTGTCCACCCCAGGGCAGGGCCCGGTTCCTTCCTGAATGTTCCTCTGTTCTTCATTGAGCTACTTACTCAGGAGTTTTAATGGTAAAATCCTTTTGAGAGAAAAGTTGGGTTTTTTTTTTTTCTTATACAAGGAGAAAATACATGCTGTTGGGAGAAGTTCAGGGCGGCAGCTGGAGGTGAAGCAGAGTGGAAGGAAAGAATCAGGATAGACAGCACTGGGGGGAGAAGGCAGCCACAGATGCCCCCAAGGGGAGGCTGAGCTCGTTGGAGAAAGAGAGGTGGTCCACCAAGGCTTTCAGATGGGAGAGAAGTTAAGGACAGCATTTTCCCTGAATTTGGGGCTGTGGCTAATTAAAGGGGACCATGATCACTACAGTCAAAGCAGAGGCAAACAGAGGCAGTGGGGTGGATTTGGGGCTATTATGACTCAGGTGATGCAGTTTCCAGCAGGCGGCCAGGTGTTGCAGTGGGAGAAATGGAGCCCATGCGGCCAAGACAGGGGCTCCAATCACACCTTCACATCTGTGACTTTGGGCAAATCATGTCACCTTCTTTAAGGTCTCCAGCTCCCCACAGAGTTGTTATGGGGAGCAAAAGTGATAATGGCGTGAAGTCATTTTGCAAAGTGTAACATGCTTCCCCAGGCCTCGTGTTCTTATCAGGAGAAGTAGTAACATGATGAGGATTTGGGAAGGGTGGATGAGGTTCCACCCTTGAAAACAGGCTTATTGATGGACATGTAATGCATGCCAAGTGTGAGTTCGACCTTATAGGAAACATAAAAAGTAAGTCCACTGTCAATCACTAAGTCACTCCTCCTCTGTCTGGCTCCTGGGTGTCTCTGCACCCTAAGCTTCTGTACATCTGTTCTTTGCCAGCACAGCTCTCTCCCCCGGAGAGCTCATTTCTGCTCCACTGAATGCCTTGCCCCAAACAGCCCTACCTTTCCTCACCACCAGGCCTTCTTCCACCCTGAAGCACCTTCCTCCCAAGTAGACTTTTTTGAGTGCTTGGTGTTATAGATTTTCTGGATATACTTATATACTTTTCCCAGTTCTCGTCACAACCCTGAGAGACTGGCATTACATTCCCATTTTGTACATGGGAAAAAATACCCCAATTTACCCAGTGCTGGGAACAGATCATTTATTCATTTGTTCATTCAACAAGTATTTAATAAGTACCTTCAATTTGCCAGCCTGTGTGAGGAACTCGACATAATGATGGACCCAGCTTTCTTTTTTTTTAACTCCCAGAGTTAGAATTGTCTTTACTTTAAAAAAAAAAAAATTATTTATTTAATTTTGGCTGCTTTGGGTCTTTGTTGCTGTGCAGCTTTCTCTAGTTGCGGCGAGCGGGGGCTACTCTTCGTTGCGGTGCACAGGACTGTCATTGCGGTGGCTTCTCCTGTTGCGGAGCACGGGCTCTAGGTGCGTGGGCTTCGGTAGTTGTGGTGCACAGGCTCAGTAGTTGTGGCTCACGGGCTCTAGAGCGCAGGCTCAGTAGTTGTGGTGCACGGGCTTAGTTGCTCCGTGGCCCGTGGGATCTTCCTGGACCAGGGCTCGAACCCGTGTCTCCTGCATTGGCAGGCGGATTCTTAACCACTGCGCCACCAGGGAAGCCCTGTCTTTACTCTTTTGTCGAAGATGAATTGACTATTTTTGTGTACTCTGTTCCATTGATCCATTTGTCTATTCTTTCACTAACACCATTCTCTCCTGATAATTGTAGTTTTATGGTAAGTATTGGAGTCAGGGAGTGTTAGTCCTCCAGCTTTGTTCATCTTCAGTATTGTGTTGGCTATTCTGGGTCTTTTGCCTCTCCACATAAACTTTAGAATCAGTTGCTGATATCCACAAAGTAACTTGTTGAGATTTTGACTGGAATTGAGTTTAATCTATAGACCAATCTGGGATACCTTGACAATATTGAGTCTTCCTACCTATACACATGGAATGTTTCTCCATTTATTTAGAGCTTCTTTGATTTCTTTCATCAGTTTTGTAGTTTTCTTCATGTAGGTAGGTCTTATACATACTTTGTTAGATTTATAACTAAGTACTTCATTATTTTTTTGGCACTAATGTAAACCAAATCATTTTTAAAAAAAATAAGTCAAACTGAGTCATTATTGTTTTTTTTAAACAACTTGACTGTTTCTTCTACTAATTTTGCAAATTAACCCAAATTGGTTTGTAGAAGTGGAAATATACTCAAGTTATCAGTTCTTCTTATTCATACCTAATGATTCTGTTCATGTAGAATAAGTAACAGCTACAGTCTACTTTTGATTATTTGCATGTTCGTGAGATCAGAGATCCCCAAAATTGAGTAGAAGTCGAATTAGAATTTTCATTTATTATCAAAAATAAAATGCATTGCTCAGGTCAGAATATTTCACTGGGTACTAGATCCCGTATCTTTCACTGATGGAATTCAGAAGAAGAATGAGGAAATGCTAGTTCTTCTTGATGGACACTTCCCTTCCCAGCCAAGTAAAGGCCTCAGACCTCAGAATGGAAAACAAGTCTGTGTGGCTCACATTTCTGTATTTCATTGGAAATTAAGATAATGGCCAGCTATCTTAACCAGAAATTAAGAAATTGTTCAGCCACACATCCCAGCCTTAATTTTTCTACCTGCAGACTGGAGAGTCACTATTATACCTCACTGCTTAAATGCTATGGACCTTGGAAGCCAATGTGCTGAGAGCCCCAAATCCACCTTCTGTGGACCAGACATGGGGTGACGTCAATCAGAAACACCTCCCAGATTCCACATTTCCAGATCAGTATATTTTCATGCTTTGATTCATTAATTTAAAAAAAATAAGCTATTCAAAGCACTCCCCTCCAGAATTTACCATTTGAAATAACAGCAGATTTAAGAAATGAGTCTCCAGGAATGATCCTGTCTAGACTGTGATGTCAATCGTGCTTTTCCACCTGGCAGGCACTCAGCTTGCCAGGTAACCAGGTGGCTTGGAGCAACTCTTTTTTTTTTTTTTTCCATTAGTCCTGCAAGGCCAGGCTCTCTCTCCTGGTTCTTGGATCCAGGACGAGCTGTCTGCTTTGCCCCAGTGCTCTCTGAGGAGCTAACCTAGAAAATCACCAGCCCTGTGCTCCATGTGTACCCATGGGCTCATTTGCTCAAGCTTTCAACTTTGCAGGCCATTTAACACACGGACCATGAAGCCTGATGACCCACCTCTGAGTTTCAGGTGTCAGTGTGGGATCAGCCCCTCACCAGGGCATTCTCCCCTGAAATGCCCTCTCCCCAGGATGACAGCAGCACCTTGAAGCAACAAGGTCAAAACTCTTCATCTCAGGGGTCTGACCTGAAAACCACTGCCCATCTAGCATCTTGTGCTATAAAACAGGACAATGCCAGCCCGCCAGGCTGACGCTTTGGGGTAAGGCCATGGGAAAGCGTTTGGAGTTCTTTGTAGGAAAAAGAATATTTAGGGGCTAAATTGAAATCCAGTGAATGAAATAAGAACAGGATTTGTAAATAGCGATAGCTGGCGACAGTTTCTCCAGTGAAACTATGTATTAGAGCACACGCATTTCAATTTTCAGGTCAAATATATCCAAACTGCTCTAAAACAGTTTATGGCAGCCTTCTGACGTGAGTTCTGTGATTTGAGTTTATTAGTTTCTGGCATTGGGTCCTGTATTTTGAGCAATTCCTATAAAATGTACTTGGGAGTTATTATTTTCCTTTAAAGAATGTGATACTAAAACAAGTTTTTTGTTTTGTTTTTTGTTTATCCATTTCTCTCTGTTCTTCACAGCTGTAGATTTCCATAGCAATTTGGGGTCTGCAGACTGGCCGTATGTATTCCTGGCTCTTTCTTTCTTTCTTTCTTTGAATTTTATCTTATTTTATTTTTTTATACAGCAGGTTCTTATTAGTTACCTATTTTGTACACATCAGTGTATATATTTCAATCCCAATCCCCCAATTCATCACACCACCACCACCAGCCCCTCCCAGCTTTCCCCCCTTGGTGTCCATACGTTTGTTCTCTACATCCGTCTCTATTTTTGCCTTGCAAACCAGTTCATCTGTACCATTTTTCTAGATTCCACATATATGAGTTAATATACGATATTTGATTTTCTCTTTCTGACTTATTTCACTCTGTATGACAGTCTCTAGGTCCATCCACATCTCTGCATATGACCCAATTTCGTTCCTTTTTATGGCTGAGTAATATTCCATTGTACATATGTACCACATCTTCTTTATCTATTCATCTGTTGATGGACATTTAGGTGGCTTCCATGACCTGGCTATTGTAAATAGTGCTGCAATGAACATTGGGGTGCCTGTGTCTTTTTGAGTTATGGTTTTCTCTGGGTATATGCCCAGTAGTGGGATTGCTGGGTCATATGGTAATTCTATTTTTCATTTTTTAAGGAACCTCCATACTGTTCTCCATAGTGGCTGTATCAATTTACATTCCCACCAACAGTGCAAGAGGGTTCCCTTTTCTCCACACCCTCTCCATCTTTTGTTGTTTGTAGATTTTCTGATGATGCCCATTCTAACTGGTGTGAGGTGATACCTCATTGTAGTTTTGATTTGCATTTCTCTAATAATTAGTGATGTTGAGCAGCTTTTCATGTGCGTCTTGGCCATCTGTATGTCTTCTTTGGAGAAATGTGTATTTAGGTCTTCTGCCCATTTTTTGATTGGGTTATTTTTTTTAATATTGAGCTGCATGAGCTGTTTATAGATTTTGGAGATTAATCCTTTGTCCATTGATTCATTTGCAAATATTTTCTCCCATTCTGAGGGTTGTCTTTTCGTCTTGTTTATAGTTTCCTTTGCTGTGCAAAAGCTTTTAAGTTTCATTAGGTCCCATTTGTTTATTTTTGTTTTTATTTCCATTACTCTAAGAGGTGGGTCAAAAAAGATCTTGCTGTGATTTATGTCAAAGAGTGTTACTCTTCTTATATTTTCCTCTAAGAGTTTTATAGTGTCCGGTCTTACATTTAGGTCTGTAATCCATTTTGAGTTTATTTTTGTGTATGGTGTTAGCGAGTGTTCTAATTTCATTCTTTTACATGTGGCTGTCCAGTTTTCCCAGCACCACTTATTGACAGACTGCTTTTTCTCCATTGTATATCCTTGCCTCCTTTGTCATAGATTAGTTGACCCTTGTGCATGGGTTTATCTCTGGGCTTTCTATCCTGTTCCATTGATCTATATTTCTGTTTTTGTACCAGTACCATATTGTCTTGATTACTGTATCTTTGTAGTATAGTCCGAAGTCAGGGAGTCTGATTCATCCAGCTCCATTTTTTTCCCTCAAGATTTCTTTGGCTATTCGGGGTCTTCTGTGTCTCCACACACATTTTAAGATTTTTTTTTTCTAGTTCTGTAAAAAATGCCATTGGTAAGTTGATAGGGATTGCATTGAATCTGTAGATTGCTTTGGGTAGTATAGTCATTTTCACAATATTGATTCTTCCGATCCAAGAAAATGGTATATCTCTCCCTCTGTTTGTATCGTCTTTAATTTCTTTCATCAGTGTCTTATAGTTTTCTGAGTACAGGTCTGTCACTGTTTGCAGATGACATGATACTATACATAGATAATCCTAAAGATGCCACCAGAAAACTGCTAGAGCTAATCAATGAATTTGGTAAAGTTGCAGGATAAAAAATTAATGCACAGAAATCTCTTGCATTCCTATAACACTAACAACAAAAGTTCAGAAAGAGAAATTAAGGAAACAACCCCATTCACCATTGCAACAAAAAGAATAAAATACCTAGGAATAAACCTACCTACGGAGGTAAAACACATTTTTAATAAAGTGTTTTGAAAAGACAACAGGCTGAAAAAAAGCTGGGCAAAAATTCAAGCTAGTAATGAACTGAATATGTCTCTAATTATATTGAACTTACAAGTAATAGAATGAGGCAGGGTTAGCAATTACCTTTTTGTGTGTGTTGGGTCTTTGTTGCTAAACATGGGCTTTCTCTAGTTGTGGCGAGCCAGGGGTACTCTTCATTGTGGTGTGCAGGCTTCTCATTGAGGTGGCTTTTCTTGTTGTGGAGCATGGGCTATAGGTGCCCGGGCTTCAGTAGTTGTGGCTTGCGGGCTCTAGAGCACAGGCTCAGTAGTTGTGGGGCACAGGCTTAGTTGCTCCTCTGCATGTGGGATCTTCCCGGACCAGGGCTCAAACCCATGTACCCTGCATTAACAGGAGGATTCTTAACCACTGCGCCACCAGGGAAGTCCCAGCAATTACTTTTGAGTGAACTTGAATGCCTGAAGGAAGAGGAAAGTGCCCCTTAAAATTAGGGAAAATTAATAAAAGTGCCATATCATTACATTTGATTTTAAATATTTTTACCTCTAGACTTTCAAAGGTCTAAAGGTTCAAGAACACGATTCCCCAATAAACGTTTTGTAGAAACTGGTGGTTTTCTCAAACCCAAGTTTGTTTTCGATATTTTTTCTTTATAAAGCCTTGAGTACAGACATCTTTTTGCCACGTAGCCCATGAGTTTTCAAGGTGATACCCCAAAGTAAAATTCAGAAAGTGATTAGAGGGTGCTGAATAGAATTCCTATACCCCAGGCTGAAAACTCAAAGAGTTAAACAGGGTTGAGTCCTCCAATTCAATCAAATATATAAATAATTCATTCGACGCCCATAGAACTGCCTCAGCATCATTTGTCTTTAATAAGACAAAACCACAAATAAATAGGGTGCTGACTGGCATTGAGGCTCTCGTCTCTCACTATGTGGCTCTGAATCGAACCCCATCTTGACCAGAGGAATCATCCGTCATTTGCGCAGATTGCCCAAGAGAAGACAGCCTGAGGTATGGAAGCCCTGGGCTGTTATGGGGTTTGCACATGCCTAAATCATGCCCTTCAGTCGCATACTCATATTCAAATCAGGTTGGTGTCCCAGGTGAAAGCTGATGGGCTAGGTGGCAGGACAACAGTGGGCCAGGACACCTGAGACCTCCAGTTCCCTGCTTCCAGGGACTTCTCGTTCTCTGTTGTATAAATGCACACTTTGTGGTCCTGAGAGCTTTCTATTGCATCACCACAACACCACACCAGGTAAGTACAGTTATCACTATCCCCGATTTATGGATAAGGAAACCAGGAGTTAGAGAGGTTTAGCATCTTGTACAATGTTCTACTGCCAGCCCATGGCAGAGCCAAGCTTCAGTCTAGACAATCTGGTCTCTTACCTGCTAGACCGTATGGGGATGTTCTTATGGAGTCTTCTCCTAAGATACCCAAGCCTAATAGAGGTATTCTGAAAAGTCGATGTGTACAAATATCAAATTGCTTCATGGGGAAACTGAGATACAGAGAATTCAGTGACTTACTATCATCACATACACATCAAATCAAGGACTGGAGATCATTCCAGGGAGCCTGCCTCCCAGTTGGAACAGCTGCTTCACACAAGTGGGGCTTGTGTGTGACAGTCACATCAGTGGCCTGGCCGGAGCCAGGGACCACAGTGGAGGCTCTCATCTTGGCTGTGTCCTCAAGCATTTCCCTCTTGGAGTTGAGCCTCAGTATCCTCATCTGTCACATGAAAGGAGATAGAAGTTCAAGTCTTTGGCGTTCAATTTCATCACTAAAATTCTATAGCCACCAGAGCCAAGAGGGATACTCCATTCTGGAGTCAGCCACACTTGACTTTTCTGAAATGCAGAGCACCTGTACTGGGACTCCAGTGATGACACTGGCCCATCTCCCACCCCATGGTACCTGCTGATGGGCAAACATGACCTCTTCCCCTCCCCACTACTCCCAACGATAAAAGAACTTTGGGAGGCTTAAACTAGAGAATTATGGCTTTTCTCTAACTGTTCACTACCATCTTGGGGGAAATTTGTGCTTCTATGTGAATGGCTCCATCCTCCTTTATCCTTCCCTGGAGCCGTTTCATCCACTGGATTATGAGTCTTTGAATCAGGAAGCAAGGTTTTACCTTTAACGTCCTAGAAAATCGCTGTAAGATAAGTCACAAGGATGAAACAAAGTCATTTTTTGTTATCTGGGGCTTTGATAGCCCTTTCAGTCAGATGCTTTGGCATAAAGAATGATCCTGGCTGAATTTACCCTGCCAGGAGTTCACGCATTTAGCCACGACGCATTATGGCAAATGCCACTGCCTGTCAGTTGTTTAACATCAGGATCGTGAAGAATCCGTCTGCTCCAAGTCTCCTTTACCTTTCGTCTCCTCCCAGCACATGGGCACTTGCTTCTGTTTTGTTCAATCCTTAGATAAAAGACCAGAGGATTGCTTCAGGATTTAGACCTCTGTGTAGAATCACGTTAGCTCTAAGATGTTCATTTTTTTCTTACCCAAACCCAATATAATTTGTATTCTGATTTCAAAGACACTGTTTTAGTTGACCTTTAAGGTGACCCCTTAAAATAACTGACATGCTAGAGAGCAGATCTCCCTATATTCAGGGTCATTGTTTGTCTTTTGATATATTCAGGCTTCTGCCTTCTAATGTTTCTGTGCCTGCAAATAGTTTTATTATATGTCATCATTCTTATTATCATCGGCATTCTGATGCCTGTTTTCTTTACTTTATCTGTTAAGCAGAAGTATATTTAGCGCTCAAAGTGATACACCATAAAGGTAAAAAAAGGTGAACCTTTTGATATATTAGAAGTCTTTCATAGCACGAAGTAACTATTGCCTATTACTTTACTCTTGACATTTTTATTTTTAAAGGAATTTCACTTGATTTGTGGTGCTGACACCTCTGATATGCTGTTTCCAGTGACCTTACAACCAAAATCAGTAGCGTGTGACATTTGATGGCCCAGATAAAAAACATTAATGGTGGAAGAGAGGGTTTATTTTCCTGGTCATAAATTAAGTTTAAATAACTCTGAATTTATTTTAAACTCTCCAGTACTTTTTACTGTCCAGGCAATAAATGTATTTATTACTGGGGTTCTACCTGGGTTTCCTCCACAGAGCCCTTTGATTGGCTGCTTTGAGTCCTTTCCTTCTCTCTTCTGGAAAACTCATCTTGCCTGTAAACGCTGATTTGAACAGATTACTGTCTAATTTCTATCAACAGGGATCAGAGAAAGGGCTGCTTATCAGAGAGGTAAGCAAAAGCGTTTTTGTTGTCAAGCAGGTTAAGAAAAACAGGAGTTCATAAAATATCCAGTGATGTGGGTACCCCAGGCCTGAATGATTCTGTTTTGGAATTAGAAGTAGAGACACAAGTGGTCATGTCCTGATCCCTCCGAAGCCCTGTGTGAAAGGTTTGCTTTAGGTCCTGATTTAATTCTCACAAAAATGGAAGCCCATTCCCCCATTTTGATCTTTGTAACTTTTCATCTTTACGTGTATGTTTTTTGGTACTCATTCATTAGATGTATCATAAAATGGTACTGAGAATTTCTCAGTGAAAAAAATTTTATGATTTCAGAATTTCAATCTGTATGTTTGAAAATTGCCTTCTATATATTTTATTGAGATATAATTCGCATGAGATTCACCATTTTAAAGTGTACAATTCAGTGGGTTTTAGTATTCACAAGGTCAAGCAACCATTACCCTATCTAATTCCAGAACATTGTCATCAACCAAAACACGACCCCCAAACATACCCTGTACCTATAAGCGGTCACTCACCATGCCTCCCTTCCCCCAGCCCCTGGAGATCACTAATCTACATTCCATCTCTATGAATTTGCCTATTCTTCATATTTAATATAAATGGAATTATACAGATGTGCTCTTTTGTATCTTCTTACCTTTAGCACAATGTTTCCAAGGTTCATCCACGTTGTAGCATGTGTTACTACTTCATTCCTTTTTGTGGCTGAATAACATCCAGTTGTATGGATATACCACAGTTTGCTTACCTGTTCATTAGCTGATGGATTGATTTTCATTTAAAAATTTCATCTATATATTCAAAAGTTGCCTTATAATGAATTCCCCAGGCATTCCCCTGTTGGAAATATTTTAAAGTTAGATCTTTGAAAAAATGTTATAAAGTATATATTATTTTAATATCTTCAGTAACAACAATCACATATCTCTTATTGATTATGTATGTATAAATTTCTTCATGATCTTGTCACAAAATGAGACAAAAATAGAATCTAAGAAGCTCTTCATTGTATGAGTAGTAAAACAACGTCATTCACTAACTATAAATTCACGAAGATTACGTATGATTCTTGAATATATGAAATGCTATTCAAATGGCTTTTCATGAAAACCAGCTGCCTGACCCCTCTTAGTACCCCAGGACATTTTCCCCTGGTATACAGTGATATCTGATACATGTTCATCCTTCACTGATCTGTAAGTTCTTTGTGGGCAGAGGCTGTGTCTGCTTCATCTTTGTCTCCAGAGCCCTAATGCCCTGTACTCTACAGAGTACAATGCTTTGTACCTAAAAGCTTCTCACAAAACCAGTTTGATGAATGAATTAAATTATATGCTCTTCTGTTCTCTGTGCTCAGGGAGAAAAGAAAAGAAGAGACTTTTATAAAGGGCTTTCTGATCATTGCAAATTGGTTTCTGTTTACTATTCACATATAGAGGAGCGCACAATTCACACCTGTATGGTTTGATGAATGCCCACAGAGTGAGTACACCTGTGTGATCACCATAAAATCAAAACCCACAAAGGACCAGGCCCCCATATCCTCCGGGGGTCTCCTGATCGATATCCCACCCTTCTCTCCAATGCCAACCACTATCCTGACTTCTAACACCGCAGGTAATTTTGAACTTTATGTAAATGGATATTCTTTTTATACTCATGACATTTTAAAAATAAAGCTAAGGGGCTTCCCTGGTGGCGCAGTGGTTGAGAGTCCGCCTGCCGATGCAGGGGACGCGGGTTCGTGCCCCGGTCTGGGAAGATCCCACATGCCGCGGAGCGGCTGGGCCCATGAGCCGTGGCCGCTGAGGCTGCGCGTCCGGAGCCTGTGCTCCGCAACGGGAGGGGCCACAGCAGTGAGAGGCCCGCGTGCCGCAAAAAAAAAAAAAAAAAAAAAAAAGTCCTAGGGGTTTCAGTTGACTGTAAGGGCAATGTGGCATGGCTGCCAGCAGACTACTTTCATCATAGAGTCGTCCAGAGCAAAAGAGGCTATGTTCTTTTTTCTGCCATAGTCAGAAGCATTTGGTGTATTTTATTTGCTTTTGATCATCACATTTAAAAAGGAACAAGATAAAACTAGGGAGGGTTAAAAAAAGGTGAAAAGGATAATAAGTGATCAGGAAACCTCGTTGTCATAGGAGGAATGGTTGGAGGGTCTGGGCATCCTTAGTCAGAGGCGGTCTCTGGTTTTCTGAAGAGGGGTGAGAGGTAGGACAGAGTGGAGCTACTAACGAGTGAATGGTCTGGGCAGGCATCTGATCTTTTTGCAAGTTGTGAATGGGTTTTGACCACATGATCACTAACTTCATTCCAGAAATAAGCTATGAATTGTGTAACCTGCATAAACCAGAGACATATTCAGTCTTAGTGTTCAGTTCAAGAATGGTTCAGCAGCCAAAGTTCATTAAAAACCAATTCCATCAAAAAATTAATTTTTCTTAAAAGTTTACCCCACACTCATTCTGATGCATCAGCCTGCCCTCATCCTTTGCTACCTTATTCCTTCTAAAAGCCCCCAGAAGAGAATTAACATTTGTCAAACACTTGACAGGCACCAGCTCACGTTCACACATAGTGCCTCATTTAATTTCCACAGACACCATGCAAAAGATATAATTATTATGACCACTCTGTGTGTGAGAAAAGGTCTCTCAGAAGGTTTCATTTGCCCCAGGTCACAGCTGGTAAGTGGAGTCTGGGATTTGAACTGAGGTCTCCCTCTCGCAGTGGCAGAAGGCTCGCAGAGCTTAGCTAGTTTGTCTGAAATCAGCCTGCTCTGTTTGTCGTGGGTGGTGTGTATCTGGCTCCGTAATTGCAGCCTGGCTTTTGGTCTGGGGACAGAGAACCAGACCAACATCGTGTGGCAGCATAGTTTTTACTAAGAAAACATTCCTCCAGCTCTCTAGTTGGCTCTTCCACATCAGGATTCCTCTGCTTCAGGTCTTCTCAGCGTCAAAAGTACATATCAGTCTTTCTCATGCTGGTCAAGAAACACATTGTAGAAGGAGCTGACCCAAGGCGAAGGGACTCCAAGTGACAGTCATGCATGTATGTTAGGCTGCTACCCAGGCCCAGTGCTTGACTTACCCTTCGTTCAATTCACTTGTCTTTTACGTGCATGGCTTGATTTCCAGTTTCCCAAAGGCTGCTCCATGGCCAACCAGAGGCACAAATGCTGTTTCCAGTAAAATTGGACCATTGTAGATAAGGTGGCCTGGTTCAGGGGTTGAATAGTAGGCGACAGGCATATTGGCCCTGGTTTAGTCAGAAGGCTCCACTTCTTTCATGTAAGAAAAGGAGATTGGCTCTGCACACCCAGTGCCTAGTCCAGGGCCACCAACAGAGGTTTATGAGATGAAAGAGTGAATGAATGAATGCAGGCTCAGTGCCCTGCTCAGCTACTACTTTCAGGCAACTCCCAGCTGTCAAGGAGGGAAGCCAGGGATGCTGCTGCTTCCTGCCTGCCTGAGTCTGATTTTTGAAAGTCAAACAGGCACATCTGTATAATACATAGTAATTAAATCTTCTTGTTCATTAAATAATTTACTAATGAAGCAATGTTGGTCCTGAGGAATTGTACCAAAAAATAAAAGAGAAAAAAAGAAAAGAAAAAAATGAAAGTTTGATTCTGCAGATTAGACCTCATCAGAACCATACTGACGACAACTTTGAAAGCCTTTTCAACCCACCACCTACCGAGAAATCTGAAGAACCACATCCATTTCCTTGAACTCCTCTGCCCCAGGGGAGAAAAGCCGTGCAAAGCAAGAGCAGCGTAGGAAAATGGGTCACAGGACAAGAAAACCCTACCCAGTAAGAAGAAAAAGGCTAACCTATCTTTTGGCTTCTTTACGGAGATAGGAGGTCAGGTCACTCCATGCTGGTGAAAGACAAAGCTTCGGGGAGGCAAGTTGGCCTTCCCCCTGTTGAGGCTGAATCTGGAGCTGAGCGCTGCGGCATTTTCTCGTGGAGAAGCCTCTAGGGTGCAGGAATGCGATGTCTCATTAGTATGGGGCACTGATAATGATCTGGTAAGTGCTTTCATCCATTACTGATGGATGCCTTCCAGAAGACCTCCACAGATGTAACACCTCAACTAATTATGTGAACCCCTTTTCCCTGGTCTTCAACATTAACCCCAACATACTTCTATTGCCAGGAACTCATGCTTTATCAATGGTCATTGATACTTCTAATATTTTCTTGGAGGTTTGGGAGGGTTGGGAAGTGAGAGAGGAAAGAAGGAAACCCTGGAATTTGGTTATCCCTTGAATTTTCAGCAGGAAGAGTGGCTACTCGCAGCCAGGAATGGGGAGCAAACGGCTATAAAAACCAGAACCCCCTCTTCCCCACCTAGTTCAGACCTCCACGCCCAAAAAACACCATCTAATCGATTAACCAAGGCTTCTTGAAGAGAACGATCTGATAAGGGTAATTGATAGAGATGGTATCTTTTGTCATCATTTGTCTTTGAAAACAGAGAAGAAAACTGCTTTCAAGAGGATGTAGCCCGCCGACATGAGCAACGGCGGATGCAGCATCATCGGTTACAGCAGACTGCTCAATTTTGTACCTTTTCAGCCAGTCAAATATCCCATAACCGCAAAGGGAGGGGAAAAATGCATCCTCACTCCCTGTGTTTTAAACTTTTCCAACACTGGCTTGTGAAAATATTTGGGGTTGTTCACTGCTCTGCTCTCTGTAGCATAAACATTTATTTAAATGGGGCTGTCTCTAGTAATGAAGAATGAAGGAAAAACAATGGTCTGATTTTGACAAATTAACTCGTGATTTGGAGAGTCAGTGAAGCAGGGAAGAGACATTCCTAACTATACTAATTAAATGAGCTTGCAACATTTATTTTAATGCAATGGAACCAGCCATATGAAGATGAACATTTTAATTTATTTTGCAGTGACATTAGGAAAAATTTCACTGCTGCGGAGTATCTACAAAAACAAATCTCATCAGCATCTAGGTTTGTGCGAGAAATTTCCATCTTTCACACGAACCTGACCTTCCCGGGTGGAAGCAAGTACGAATGAACTAAGTTACTTGAAAAGTTGTTCTGAAGGTTGTCTTTCCACTGAGGCCGGGCTTTATGTTCAAATGACTTCTGTGCCAAACACATCCATTTTTCATGGTGCGGCGTAGATGAAAAATTCCGAATCCATTCTACGGGGAATGCGAATATAGCTCATTAGTTCTAAAACATTTTTCATGAGAGACGGAGTATTTGCCGGAAGATGAGGCCTGCAGAGTGCCAGCCAAGAATGAACACCACATGTCCTGCTAATTGTTTTTTAAAGTTGTTCCTCTCCTCTCTGGCACCCAGTAGCTATTGCAAATAGGAAACAATGTGAAAAATGGAGAGGGAGCCCAGCTTACTGTGACATTATTCTGCACTTGGTGTTTTGTCCTTTTTTTTTTTTTTCTGCCCTCTCTACATGCAGCCATCTTCTAGAAGGAAAAGGCACCGTTTTGTAGATGATTGAAGGATTTTTGCTTCTCCTAGAGACAAACGGAGGGCACATTTTCTGGAGCATCCACTCTCACCTGAGGGCAGCATCCCTGGAGCCTCCCCTTCAGGGCCACAGGTCGGCTGCAGGGCTGACACGTCACCAGGCAGACAAAACGGTCCCCTTCCAGAGAGCGAGTGAGGGCGGCTGGCTCCTGGCCTCCACCACAGCCAGCATTAAGGAAGTTACGCAGTCCAGAGATGTCTTCCAGAATGACATTCCCGTGAAAGCTCTGCCAAGAGAGCGTGGGGGAGAGCAGACCACCTTCTCTCCAAGTCAGGACTGCCCGCCGGCTATTGCTAGAGACCCGGTGGGCACCAACCTCCCCTGCTCCGGATCCCCGCTCCCCAACCTCCATCTCACCTCTCCGGACCACACCGGGCTGAGGAAAACGTCAGTTCCCACTTGGGGCCTCTTTGTGGTCCTGGCCCTTCCTATCCAACTCACCACATGTCGCTGTGACTGAGAAGAGGTCACTCCTGGAGCTCTGGCCAGTTCCCTTCGGGTGTGGACTCAGCCCACACCAGGGGGCTCTTTCCGGGGTCTGCGTCCACCCGCAGGACCTGAGCTCTCCGCCCTCCAGCTCTCAGCCTGGCAGCCCTACCCCTTGGTCTGTCCCTTCCACCTCTTCCCTCGGCCCTGGGCATAGGAAGTAGCTGAGAGTACGTGCCTTGCCCCAGCGCGTCCTCAGCCCTGGGTACTTACCGGACTGGTGGCCACTGGAATGTGGGGTAGGGTGGGGTCCAGCTGGGTAAAAAGGTCTGTTTTCTCCATCCTGACCAAAGAAACCTCAGCAGGGTCTGCAGCACTGATGCCGTCCACACGCCTTTGCAGTTACTTGGGCAGCTCCTTGGCCTCCTGGGGGACCCAGCGCAGTCAGGATTCAGTCTGAGAAGCAGGGGTGCCTGCCCTCCCCGCTGGCTCTGCAGGAAGCAGAGGGCCTCTGGGGAGGGTCATGTGGCTGAACCGGCTTAAGTTCTTTGGGATCAAGAGCAAGGTGCCTCATCCATAGGTGCCCAAGGCATTGCTTAGAAAAGTAACCATGTTACTGTTGTTTCCTCCACAGAAGACATTGCCTCTAGTTCAGCCCTTATCAGCTATTCGAGGAATGACTATTGTGAAAAGTCGCTGTGCTCAAAAGAATAAATGCACAGGTTTCTCATCACAGGGAATTACAAGCAAATCCATCGATCAGACAAATAGTTCCCACTTTCCTCCTACCATCTCCTCACAAAAGCCAAGTAAATCAATTAAAGATTAGGAAGATTATAAATCACAGGGTAAGAAGGGCCCATTTGGGGGCCCAGCTGATAGCCCCATGGAAAATCCCACAGCATTCGGTGAGATGATAGAATTTGGTTTTCTGGAATGAACACGACAAATTTGAATGAGTCTTTCCCTAAGAAATACCTTGGAAACTCACCTTCTGCAGAGAGCCTTCCCCACTACCAATCCCGTCCCCGTTAATGGCCTGCACCTCAAATTCCTGCCCAAGACAAATACAGCCTACCGCATGGCAGGCAGTCAGTACATGTTTCTGAAATGACTAAATTAGAAATTAACCTGTTGGGGGGGAAAAAAAGAGCATCTTGGAGTGAAAGTGGGCCTTGGCTGTAGGGACTCTGGAGGCTTCCAAGCTCAGGAAGTATGGGTTCCTGTCTCTTCCAAAGCCAACCTACTGGCTAATAATTCTTGATGCTGGAGGCAGCACAGTGTGAGGGCTGAGGCAGGATTCCGGAGCCGTCTGTCTGCATCCAAGCCAGCTCTAACCCTCACCTACTCTGCTTCCTTGGGCAGGTTACACCCTGTGCCTCAGTTTTCTTGCCAGTAAAATGGTGAGGGCAATAACAAGGTCTTCTTCATCAGGTTGTTACATAAAGCACTTAGAACAGCTCTCAGTAGTCCATAACTATAGTATAGCTAAGCTCCATTTCTCCAGATGGCCCGTTGGCAAGATAATAAAAGATGAACTAAGAGATCTCACACTCTCATACAAGAGAAACCTCAAAGGGAATCTTCATGGGCTCCTAGATCAACTTTTTCATTTCACAGTTGTGGAGTCTGGGGTCCTGAAATGGAAGCTGACCTGTGAGAGGTCGCATAGCTGACATCACGGCTGGCCCCACCCAGGAGTCCTCGGCTAGGATTTTGAAACATGCTGCAAAATCCGCAGACACACTCAGGTCCCACCATGCAGGGCAGCAACACCACTGCTTAGTTGACAAATATTTAACAGAGCTCTGACCTTGGCACCCTCCTCTGCTCAAGAGGAGTTTATAATGCAGTTGGGAAGATAAAAACGTATGAGAATTAATGCAAATATCACCAATTGTAGTAAATAACACAGCACAGCCTACATATGAAAAGACGTGGGAGACAGAACAAAGGGTGGAGTGGGGCAGGCATCATTTACACAAACTCCCAAGATGCTTGCTTTCAGAGAATATGACTGTAGTTGACCCAGTCACCAATCCCACCTCTCCCGGGGAAGAAGCACACCGCCCACAGTTTGCTCTGGCAAATCTAATCTAACAAATCTAAGATTCAACTTAGATTACAACTTGTGTGGGCAGAGAACAGATTATACCTCTATTTGCCTGTAACTACACTGGCCTTCCTCCTGAGCCCCTACAAGCAGGAGGGGAAAATGAACTAGCTGTCCAGTTCCATTTCTAGATGACTTAACAGTCCCTTTAGGTGGTGTCAAGACTCTTTTTAATAAAAATGTTCCATCTCTGAGAGACACCTTCCTACCCCCATCTTCTTCCCCTCTGGGGGTGTTCTGATGTGTGGATGGAGTGGGGAGACCAATGAGGTCACACTGAGCAGGGTAGATTGGAGAGCCTTGGACATGAGGTCCTCGGCCTCCTGGTCTCTGAGGTGATGCCTGGGAGCTGCTTGCCCTGTCGGCTGTGGTGGCTCAAGTCTGCGGCTGGTGGAATTCTTAGTCTGGAGCTTCGCTTGGGCAGGGCTCTGCAGCAGCCCCTGGCCCTGACTCAGCATCCAGCCTTTGCTATGGTGCCACCTCATCCCCAGGGACCCACCTCTAGCAAGCTTTTGCCAGCCAGACTCTGAGTAGCTTCTAGGTCCTGCCTGTGCCACATGGACTCCAAGACTGACTTGAAAGGAAAACCTTAAGGTTTTAGTCTTTTGGGGCTGCCATAACAAAATACCGTAAACTAGACGACTGAAACAACAGAAATTTACTTCTCAAAATCCTGGAGGCTGGAAGTCCTAGATCAAGGTCTGGCAGTGTCGGTTTCTGGTGGGAATTCCTTTCCTGGTTTGCCTTTTCATGTGTCCTCACACGGCCTTTCCTCAGTGTGTGCACATGAGAAAGAGGTATCCGTCTCTCTTCCTCTTCTTTTAAGGTCACTAACTCTATCAGATAAGGGCCCCACCTTTATTACCTCAATCTTAATTACCCCCTGAAAGCCCTCTCTCCAAATACAGTCACCTTGGGCATTAGGGCTTCAACACAAGAATGTGGGGGGAGGGTGGTGGACACACCATTCAGGCCACAGCATCCTCTCTGCCTGGCCACACTGTAGCCAGAACTCTGGCCAGTTCTCCCAGGAGGACTCTGAGAAGGGGTCACTTTCCTTTGAATCTAGTTCAAAATAGGGTAGAAGGGACAGTGGCCTCTCTTTGCCCTAGATGTCATCTAGTTCAGGAAAAATAATATGTATGTGGCTTGTAGATGAGGAAAAGAAGCTAACATGACATTTCTAATGGCAAAGCAGAGCACTTAAGACTTGGGATACCTAGGTTATAATTTTTTAATGATTTTCTGTGTGACCCTAAAGGGACATAATCCCCCCTTGGGCTTTATCCCCTTTTCCCTAACAGAGGAGGCTGTTGACCTGCTTCTTAAAGTGATTGAGGGGAACTGGCAAAAGACATAATTGCAAAAGTCTTTTTTGTAAACATGAAGATGCTTTTACATGCTGTAAATAATAATAACACAGAAGAATATACCTCCTTTCAAAATCCATGACATTTGCAGAGTAAAGTATGGTCCAATAGCTGGAATCTCAGTTCCCTTTGGTAGGGTTGCTAAGAGGGAAAATGAGTCTTCCCATCTAGGGAGGGAAGGGAACTTGGGGAAATTCTCCTAACTGAAGAGAGATGAATTCCATGAAAAACACAGAAAACATTGTGCACAATCTTCTAGCAACAGTTTGTCAAAGAGAAGCAAATCCTTCAGGAAATTCTCTTTAATATACTTTTAGTAAATGTTTTATTGTATTGGATTATGGGAATTAAGGGAGTGAAGGATCCACACCATATTTTTCAAAAGCAATATATTTAGAATCACAAATTATATTGAAATTTTTATACCAAGAAAATAAAAACAAATATCAGAAGAACTAAACAGCATTTATACATGTCTCTACAGAGATATATATGTATATTAGCAAATTGAAATATAGCAAATACACACAAAAACACCCACATAAAAGAGATGCAAATTATATTTTTGACACATTTTCAGCCCAATCACCTAATACAATTTTCTTTTATAGGCAGAGGTAATAAATAGTGCAAATGTATATTTATGGTGTATTTGACAAATGTATTTGCTTTGAGTCAGAAGGAAAAGCTCCAGCAATTTTAATGCTTCTCATCTACCTGGACTAAATCGCTCGTCTTTCTTCTGGGTTTCTCACTGTGACCGAGTCTGAAGTGGAAACCACCTTTTGGTCTCAGAGTGTGGTACCTGCTTGGAATAAGGATTTGGAGCATACTTGAAAATCAAGATGTCCCGGTATCTGTGTGTGTTTATATCCTGTCTCCCCTCTAAGACTATGTGCGCCTTGAGAGAAAGAGCAATGTCTGTTACTTCCACACAGATCTTTCTGCCTCCAGAGCAGTGGTTTGCATGTAAGGGGTGCCTCATAGGACGATGTTACTCTTTTGCCAGGGTGCTGGTGTGGTCTTTAGGGAAGCAGACACATGCTATGTGCTGCGAGATGGTGTTTCACTTCAACATGTCTGAGAATCAGCTGTAACTTGCTCTTTTTTTAAAATTGAAGTATAGCTGATTTATAATGTGTTACTTTCAGGTGTACAGCTAAGTAATTCAGTTTTATATATATATATAACTATATATTTTTCAGATTCTTTTCCATTTTAGTTTATTACAAGATATCGAATATATTTCTGTGCTATAGATTAGGTCTTTGTTGTTTATCTATTTTATATATAGTAGTCTGAATCTGTTAATCCCAAACTCCTAATTTATCCCCCCCACCACTTTGGTAACCATAAATTTGTTTTCTATGTCTGTGAGTCTATTTCTGTTTTGTAACTAAGCTCACTTGTATCATTTTTAAAGATTCCACATGTAAGTGATATCATGATATTTGCCTTTCTCTATCTGACTGACTTAGCAGTGACTTACTCATAATCCAAGAATACAAGAGTATTTCCCTAGCTGATTAACTTAACTTCCACGCTAAATGTTCCCCCTCTAAGTGCATCCATCCCTCCAGTGAGTCCTATGGGGGTGCAGATGTTGGACCAAACAAGTGGAGAGTGGCATATCCTACGGGTCCAGGTGGGTGAGAAGCAAGCCCAGAGGCTCAACCCTAGCAAGGAAGGGGCAGCTGGAGGGTAGAAGGAGAAAATGAGGTTCTAGGGACTTTGGCCCTTAGCTAAAGAGCCCCCATCCCAGCCCAGGCTGCCCTTGGGGCCTTGAGTAGAGATATTGCCAGGGGAAACCTGTATGTGAATTCATCCTTGGAGTCGGGATAGGGCACCAGCCCACAAAGGCAGAGGGAGTGGGGAATCCAAGGTAGATGGTTATGGGGAAGAGTCACCAGAGCCAGGCGGTAGCCCCCTTGGGGAGGGTTTCTGGGGAGAATACCTGGACACTGGTGGCTAATTTCATCACAGAGACTCAGCTAGTGAACAGCCTTTTCTCGTCAATGCCTCGAAGTCAGAGGGTTCTTAGAGATAGAAAACAAGATTCAAATGCAAAGAGACTTTAGGGAAACCAGAGACCAAGACTGTCTGGCCCTTCCCCCATTAGGTCCCCTTTCTTTCTTAGTTCCATGTCTGGCCGGGAGGCCCTCATTAGGAAAGGCTGGGTGTTTCTTTACACATGAATGTCTCTCTCCAGGCCTGAAAATGAGGCCCACCTCACACCACCACGCTGCTGTGAACAGATATGTTTAAATTTCTTGAAGCTTGGGTGACGTCCTCGGATAAGGAGCTCTAAGTAGCAAGGATTATTGTTATTACTATGTAGTTACTGCCTAGCATGCAGCGAATTACCCTGCCCTGCTGTGTAAAAGACGTACAGAGGGATGGGGAAGTGTGGAGGGGGGAGGCGGGAGGAGGCGTAATGAAACGTACTAAAGAGGGGCCGGGCCCGGGAGCATCCCATGCTTAGGGTCTCCACCAGGCACACTCTTATGGCCAGAACAAATGATCTCTTTCCACCCAGCAAATGGAAGACAACACGAAGATGCTAGGATTGTAAAGGACGCACAACACGGGGCTCAAAGGCGTGGATTTCAATCCCAACTCCAACACTTATAACTGTGTGCCCTGGACAAGCTCATGAGGCTGTGTGGCCTTGGTTTGTGGCAGCTGCCACATAGAAAGCTCCACACAGTTGTAGCAACTCTTATTACTACTATTACTACAACTATTATTAGGCCTTGGTCCAGTTGTCTATGATTTGCAGGACCAGTACAGAGTCTGAAGCATCGTTTTGAGAGTCAGGATTTCCCAGGAGAAAGGGGAACCCACAGGCAGTGTGGAACCACCAAAGGAGATCAAATGGACACCTCCCACAATTGCTAAGGACCCTCACTGGGGGTGGGGGGGGGGAGCCTAAATTCAACCTAAAAGTAGTTCTTGAGAGGTGGCAGTATCGCTAATGACCTCTGGGCTTCTGTTTATGAAAGAGCAGCCAATATGTCCTATGAGTGCTCAGTCCGTCTCTCCACCAAGAAGTCCTGAGACTCTTCTGGAAACCACAACTGAACACTGTGCATTCAGTTCTTCTCCAGGGCATCAGGGGCAGATGTGGGGCTGGGTGAGCTTTACTGAGACTTATCCATCTCCACCTCAAGCGCACCACACAAGGCGGGGATGACCTCTGTGGTGACTCAGTGACGGGACTAGTTTACTAAGCCCGGGAGAGTCTACTATAAGAAGCATCAAACGTGGTGCTGCCACAGAGACATAAGACTCATATGACAGAGGACAGAAGACAAAGCATCCAGGGAAATATGACTAACCGTACACGGTGAGAAATGACCGGAGAGTCTGGGGTTTGGATTCCTGAAAGCTTCAGTGGTCAGAGGACAGGTCACTGCTTCCTGAGAGATCATGGGGCAACTCACTAGAGAACATTCTATCTATTTTTTTTTAATTGAAGCATGGTTGATTTACAATTTGTGTTAGTTTCAGGTATACAGCAAAGTGATCCACCCAATTGTTTGAAGCAGTCTGATGATTTGGGGACATGTATCTAAAAGTACTCCCCCAACCAAGAAACTGAGTGATATGAATTAACTCAAAAGAATAAGCTTCACCCTGAATAAAAACCATGGTATCTGAGTGGCAGGAATTATGGGCTGTTGTATGTACAAGCCACACTCCTCATCTCGTATTTCCCACACTAACTGTTTACCTTAGATTCATCTCTATCTTGGTATATTCCTGAAGTAGTCGAACTTCCAGGGCGGAGTATCATCACTCATCAGAGCATTTAATTGAAAGGTACCCCTTCCATCTTCCCTCTTAAAGGCTGAAGAATTGTTTCTCAAACTTCTCTCTCTTTTGAGCTAATAAAACAAAACAAAAACGCTTTTAAACAAGTAAAAAATACCCCACTAAATAGAACAGGCTGTGAGATGCCAAGCAATTTCAATTCCATTGCTATATTTTATTGACTCTTTTCTATTTCAGGGCAACAGAGCAACTTAGCAGACTGGGAAACACATGGGCCTCCTGGATTGGGCGCAGCTCCCCTGTGCACGAAGCCTGTTTTGGAAGGAGGCTATTTTGAAACCTGCTCCTTGCCGTCACTCTAGACTTTTAGTGAATTAATTTGGATTTAAGGAGTAAAAAAGAAAAAGAAAAGAATGGAAAAAACTCACCTTCCCTGTACATGGTAGAATTTCACTGGGATGCAAAGTGGGGTTGGAGGAATATGACCACTCAGTCTGACTTACGATGCAGGATTTTAGGGGCTGGATAAACACGCTGTGTGTCACCCAGCTGCTTCCCAGACAGGGCGAGTAGAGGAGGATTAGGGAGGCCCCACCGGTGCGTGAGGAAGCAATGGTCTATTTTGAGCCCTTTTACTTGAAAGGCTCAAAGAAAGAATAATTGCATCCTCTGCTGGACTAAAAGTTTTCAACAAATGACCTGGCTTGGTTCTTTTAAAAAAATACAAAAGTGTGAGTGAACCCCACAACGTGTCAATGAGACAAGCAAGTGCTTTTACTTGTTGGAGGTGATTTTTATGGAAAGTTGTACTTTGCAGATTGCGACCAACCCAGCACATCCTCCACCCTCCTGCTCCTTTTCTCAGTTGGCTCTGAGGAAACATGCTTCCAAGTTTGAGAATTCATCTTGTCTGATTAATGATGTGTACACAGAGATTTTGGACTCGTCTTCCTTCTCTTGGTCTTTTTTATTCCATTGTTTGCTGTGCTACAACCCTGCGGATAGATGGTTCTGCCGTGATAAATGTAAAGTTTGCATAAGCCATGTAACAGCAGGACAGCCTATTATCACTGTACATTTTCCATGGCTGTGCAAACCTCTGTAGGCTATTTTATTGCTAATAGATCCACAGAGAAACAGTAGTGATTTTACGACTCTTTTTAAAATGGAAATTCATGTTTGAGAAATACAACTGGGAGGAAACAGATGTAAACCACTTAAGCATTTACAGAAAATTGAGATGCACACTCTTATTCACAGACCTACATAGCCTCCATCGCTTTGTTTTCAAAATTAAAATGAGCAATCTGTTTACCGTGGGAAATGAGGAACTGTAAACTTGTTTTCTTCCCTTTACACAACAATGGCCGCCATCGTTGGTTTTAATGGCAGTGCTGAAACAGGATGGCAATATTTTTCCCCTTAGATTTTATTGTCTAGAATGCATTCCCTCCATAATCTGTGTGAGAGGTAGGCAAGTGGGAAAGATTTTAGTATAACTGTATGCCTGAACTCATATCATGCTTTAACAGCTAAAATGATTACCAGACACTTTAGAAGGATTTAAACCAAGTATTTATCACTACCTGTAAATTGCTTAAAATATTGGAAGAGTAGACCAGCCTCTACAAAAAATGCTTTTATATGTCCAAACACAAAAGCCCAGCCCATTCCAAAACAATTTATTCTTGGGCTTCCCTGGTGGCGCAGTGGTTGAGAGTCCGCCTGCCGATGCAGGGGACACGGGTTCATGCCCCGGTCTGGGAAGATCCCACATGCCGCGGAGCGGCTGGGCCCATGAGCCATGGCCGCTGAGACTGCGCGTCCGGAGCCTGTGCTCCACAACAGGAGAGGCCGCAACAGCGAGAGGCCCGCGTACCGCAAAAAAAAAAAAAAAAAGATAAAAGGAGGACTCAAAGTTGCTGAAGGTAACATCTTCCAGAATGCAATTTAGAAAGACGCCAGCCGATGGGCTTCCCTGGTGGCGCAGTGGTTGAGAGGCCGCCTGCCGATGCAGGGGACGTGGGTTCGTGTCCCGGTCCGGGAGGATCCCACATGCCTTGGAGCGGCTGGGCCCGTAAGCCATGGCCACTGAGCCTGCGCATCCGGAGCCTGTGCTCCGCAACGGGAGAAGCCACAGCAATGAGAGGCCCGTGTACCACAAAAAAAAAAAAAAAACAAAAAAACAAACAGTACTTCATTCAATAAAAGTTTGAGATAATGTGGTTTTCCTACTGTATTAGATGTCCTGTCCACCACACGAGGGCTATGACCACATTCCTCAGCATTGGATGGTATTTCAAATGCCATTTGCTTTACCCAAATCAAGGCCCTAAAAGTGACAGTTCTATTTTCTGTACTCACAGGCAATAGTATAGCATGTGGACAAACAGCTTTTGATCCCAATCCTGTCTGTCACCTCCTACACGTGTGACCAGCTCCCTCGACTGAGAAATGAGAGTCTTTGTTAATGAGAGTAATTCAACGAGTTAATGCCTGTGATATATTTTGTCCAGTGCCTGGTTCATAGTAAGTGCCCACTAAAACGATGGAATAAATGGTAGCTACTCATAGATAGGTTGTATGGATTCTAATAGAAACATAATGGGTAATTAATTTTAGCTGAGTTAGACTTGTTTTAGGCTGGGACTTCTCAAGGTAGATTTAAAAAGCCTTTGAAAAAGCCATAGAAATAATGCCGGCCCACAGATTTGAAACCCAAAGTAAGAAGGAAAAGCCCAAGAAGCGTTATTCACTCTTTCTCTTCCTTTTTAGTTTGGTTTTCAAAAGAAGCTACCCTCACACATTCCCTTCCCCACTGCCCTGAGGATACTGTAGTGTGTTTTGTGTTCATCACTCCTCTGCTTTATCCAAAGTTTCCTGCCTCTCCCTGAAAGATGTATTTTTAGATCTGCCTCATCATCTTCTTTTTGCAGGATATTACGTTTGTGAGAGTCATCCATGTGGCCACAATTTATTCACTTTCAGGGCTGTATTCCTTGGTACAAATATACTCCAGTGTGTTTTTCCAATCTATTGTTTTTGGGCATCTGCATTGTTTCCAGTTTTTGCTCCTCTGAGCATTCATATCCACTAGGAGCATGCAACAATGTTTCCAGGGTCCTTATGATGAATGACTTTAGAATTTTACTGAATTCTGTACCTATTGAGATGATGTTGTGGTTTTTCTCCTTTCATCTCTTAACGTGGTAAATTAAAGTAACAATTTTTTTCTAATATTGAACCAATGGTGCATTTCTGGCATAAAACCTACTTGAGAGCTTGTTTGGAGGTTCTAGCAGGGGAGTGCAGCTACTCACATACCCTTGACCGAAGAACAGTCCTCCTCTGTGGGGGAAGGTAATCCTCTTCGACGGAGCATACAGCTCGGCGATGGATGCACATGGAGCTGTGAGGAGGGAAGGGGACACCCGCCTAGGCTGCCAGCTCAGCCGAATCAACCCTGGCGATCAATGGGGTGACAGATGTCGCAGCCAGATCGCCCTCACATCCCATAAACCCTACTTTATCTCTTTGTTGCACAATATGGTTTACTTTTATTTTATTTAGTATTTATAGATCATGATCCACCTTCACCTAGATTTGGTATCAAGATGACACCAGCATCAATAAATTACTATTTCCTTCTCCCCACCCTCCTTCCCGTCCTTCCTCCTTTCCTTCCTCTCTCTCTCTTTTCTTTTCTTTTTTTTTAATGCTTCAGAAGAGCTTGTGTAAGAGGACAACCATTTATGTTTTGAAAGGTTGATGGACCTGGAGTTTTTGTTGTTTTTAGCTATTACAAGTAAAGCTGCTATAAACATTTGTGTACAAGTTTTTGTCTGAGCATAAGTTTTTATTCCTCTGGGATAAGCTGTTTTAGCCCAGGAGCACAATTGTTGGGTCAAATGGTAGTTGCATATTTAGTTTTTTTAAGAAATTGCTGAACTCTTTTTCGGAGTACTTGTACATTTTATGCTCCCACCAGCAATGTCTGAGCCATCCAGTTTCTCTGCATCCTCAACAGCATTTGGTACTGTCACTATTTTGTATTTTAGCCACTCTGATAGGCTTGTAACAATATCTCACTGTGGGTTGTTTTTTTTGTTTTTTTTTTTGCGGTACGCGGGCCTCTTACTGTTGTGGCCTCTCGCGTTGCGGAGCACAGGCTCCAGACGCGCAGGCTCAGCAGCCATGGCTCACGGGCCCAGCCGCTCCGCGGCATGTGGGATCTTCCCAGACCGGGGCACGAACCCGTGTCTCCTGCATCGGCAGGCAGACTCTCAACCACTGCGCCACCAGGGAAGCCCCTCACTGTGGTTTTAATCTGCATTTTCCTAGTCTAATGCTGTTGTCCATCTTTTCATTTGCTTATTTGCCATCTGTATATCCTTTTTAGGAAAATACCTCTTCATGTTATTTGCCCATGTTCTAATTGATTTGTTTGATATTTTTCTGTTGAGCTTTGAGAGTTCTTCATACATTCTAGATACTAGTTCTTCATTCCACAAATTCAATTGATAACATTTCCCTTATTTTTTGTCATTTTAAGCATCTTCTCATTTCCATCAAGAACCATGAGTAACCATGGGTTACTTTAAAGTATATTCTTTAAAAGTTCAAAACAAATGGATTTTTAGAAATTATCTTTTTGTCATTTATTTATAACTTAATTTCATGGCAGTCAGTGACTGTGACTTGACTCATACCAATTATTTGGAAGTTTTCAATACTTGCTTTTGGTTTATAATGTGGTCAACTTTCATATATGCTTTCTGTGTGCTTCAAACGAATCTCTATTTTCTGATTATTAGGGATAGTTTTTAAGTTTATCCATTAGATTAAGCTTGTGATGTTCAATTCTTCTGTATTCTAATTGATATTTTTTCTCTGCTTGATTTACCAACCACTGAATGTCTCCCTCAATCATGATCGATTTGATAGTTTCTTTTTATCTTCTATCAATTCTTGTCTTTTGTATTTTGAAGATTTGTTACTGAGTACATACAGGGTCCTGGTGAATTCAATACTTTTAAAAATATGGGGCTTCCCTGCTGGTGCAGTGGTTAAGAATCTGCCAGCTATTGCAGGGGACGTGGGTTCGAGCCCTGGTCCAGGAAGATCCCACATGCCACGGAGCAACTAAGCCTGTGCACCACAACTACTGAGCCTGCGCTCTAGAGCCTGTGAGCCACAGTTACTGAAGCCCGTGCATCTAGAGCCCATGCTCCGCAACAAGGGAAGCCACTGCAAGCCCGCGCATCGCAACGAAGAGTAGCCCTCGATCGCCGCAACTAGAGAAAGGCTGCACGCAGCAACAAAGACCCAAGGCGGCCAAAAACAAATTAATTAATTAATTAAAATAAAAAATATGTACTAATACTCATTATCTATAGTAATGCCTTTTACCTAGGGTCTGTTTTATCTGGTGCTATTATACTAGCTGTCTTTTGGATACCATCTGCCTGTTGTTCCTCAGATTTGTTCTCCCCTCTCTTATGACATGATTTTTCCTCTCTCCCATTTTTAGCTGGAGCCTTGATCTCCTGAGTAAAAACTCAGCAGCTAGGTGTGGCCATGTGACTAATTTCCGGCCAACGAGATGAAAATGTTGGGCTGTTTGACAGCTTTCAAGAACCTACCTTAAGAGGAAGTGCAGGATGTGCCATTTCTTCTTCTTCATCCTTCCTTTATCCTGAATCCTGGAATGCAGATGCTGCCATCTGGGACCATCTGAGACAAGGCTACCTATTGTGAACCAAAAGATAGAAAGAGCCAGAGGCACCCACATAAGGCTAGTTGCTCTCAGGTGTTAGGTAACCATTGACAAATCAGTCCATGAATCCTCAACAGTAAATATGGCCAACAGTTTGAAGGTCAAGCCACAGCTGGTCCATCTCCATGGGCCGATGGCCTGCTTTCCACTCTAAGCCAATGGACCAGACAGAAAGCTCTGGTCCCAGAATCCTCCCTGGGGAACATCAGGCCTGTCTAGTGTCACTGCCCATGTTAGATAGCTCCCAGATGGCATCAGAGCCCTGATGTCCATGAGGTTAGGAATCTGCACAATTCATCCTTCCTGCATTCCTCAAATCTGGTCCAAGCACAACTTTAATTTTCCAGCAATATTTGAAGCCTAACATTCTTGACTAAAGCAGAAAATAGACAAGCAAAATGTCCACTAAGAGTTTTAAAATGTGTTCCCTTGGCTTCCTACTAAATTCTGTTCCAAGTGTATCTTATCACTGACATTTTAAAATTTTAAAATTAGCTATATAGGGCTTCCCTGGTGGCGCAGTGGTTGAGAGTCCGCTTGCTGATGCAGGGGACACGAGTTCCTGCCCCAGTCCGGGAAGATCCCACATGCCGCGGAGCGGCTGGGCCTGTGAGCCATGGCCGCTGAGCCTGTGCATCCGGAGCCTGTGCTCCACAATGGGAGAGGCCACAACAGTGAGAGGCCCACGTACCTCAAAAAAAAAAAAAAAAATTAGCTATACAGTTTCGCTATATATCCTGCTAATATTGAGCTGAATTGGATTCAGAGATGAGTAGTATAGATACACTGAGTTCATAAAATCTTGCTTCCTAAGTTTCCTGGACAGCTGCTTAAAAATTTAGGTCTGGACTAACAGTCCTCTAATGGGTAAGTTTTTTCTTTCTTTCATAAGTAGAGAAATAAGGAATTCTGCTAAATTGAAATATAATTTTCTTATACTAATTGCTATAAGTAAAGGGCTACCATTTCTATGACTCTGCCCATGCTCAAAGTCTCTGTGGTGACACCCTGAAAGATTAATAATCTTCTGAAATAATTAGCAAATTAGCTATTTCCTTGTTTCCTTCTCTTGAGGAAAAAAAGTTGAGGCTGATGAAGTTTCCTGTTCCAGTGTCCGAAGGTGTGTGCTTGTAGACAGCACCCTCTCATCACACCTGTGGCTCTCAGGTTTGGGTGTGCATCTGCATTCCCTGGGAAGTGGGTTCCCATACCACACTCCTCTAGATTCCCCAAACATACTCCTGTCGATTCAGGAGGCTTAGAGAAGGGTTCAGGTATCTGTATTTTTATTAAGTCCCCAGAAGATTGTAATGCCTTCCAAGATGAAAAACCAGTGCATTTTCTTCCTGGATTATTCATGCTTCCTCCTTGTCGAGATAGGGAAGGGCAGGAGCGCATGGGGCTGCCACACCAGGTGAGTTCTCCAGGGCTGGTCTGGTGGGTGATAACTGTCATCCTACGGGGGATACCAAAACCAGGGGAGAGGGAAGAACAGCTCAAGTTCACCAAGCTGATAAGAAATCGCCCAACCTGTTGCCAGCACCAATGAGGCCATGACTGGGAAGTCAGGAATCCAATGGAAGCTGAGAAGCAAAAGCATGGGTCCAAGCGAGAGGCCAGGGCCACTGTGAAGGTCAAGTGTTGTCTTCTACTTGTGGCTGGGGTACAGGTGGGGCAGCTACACCTTAAGCATCAGCATTGTCTGACAGCTGGAGCAGACTCAATCAATCTGTGATTTTTCCAGGAATTATTGACTGAGAAACTGGTGGAGAGAGGAGCTGCCTGAACATAACTACTTGATCTGCTATTGGGTCGGCCAGCTCCTTAAGAGGTAATACTTTGGGACCCTGAAAACAGAAGCAGAGGTTGGAATCGTGACTCTGCCATCACCACGCTGTGACCTTGGACAGGCCAAAGTCATCTCCCCAGGGCTGACCAAGTCAGCCCTTGGTCAGTGTTGGTACGTTTGAGAGCAGACTCCTCGTGGTTTTGCTTTTTATATTTTTGTGATTGATCACCAAGCTTTAAATACAGTTAGTACCCAAAAAATACCCGTTGAATGAGCAGATTCTAAAAGTAATCAAAAGAAAGTAATCAATGTGATGTGATTCATTGATAAACAGCAGGCTTGTCCTGTCTCTGAAACTTAACTCAGCCGTGCTCAGCCAAGGCAAGATTTCGAGGCAAATGGATAAATAACGGTGGTAAGGACCTAAAGACTACTTAGCGAACAAATGAATGATTAAATGAATGGATTGTTAAAACTAAATTACTGTGTAGACATTCAGTCACAGGACACTAAATACCCACATAAAAAATGATGCCAAAAAAGTATGTTTGCTATTAAAAGTCAATTAAATATTTCAGTAAATCCAAATATCTGGATATCTGGGTTAAGGTCATCAAATGACTGATTCTTGACTGAATTTTTCATTTTAATTGAGTCTCTTTTGAGATGGTGTAGCCTGAGTCACTCTTGAGGACACAGTGAAGGAGAAATGTGAGGAGGCCTCATGCCCATGGGTAGCCTTGGACTGTCTCATGAGTTCAAGTTGCAAAGAGAATTTCAATGTCACCACAGTCATTGCAGGTTCACAGTGAAGGAATCATTTCAGAGTTTCTATTTTTAGATTCCATCATAGTAAAATAGGGCTTTGAAGTTTTCCAAGACCTTTATCTCATAGTTTTTAATTAAGGAGAACTGCATTATCACTGAAGTATATAATCTTCTCGGAGCTATAAAGTCCAGCTGATGGCCAATTACATTTTAATCTGTTTAATGAAATTTCCTAATAAAATATCTGATCAATGAATATTTGTATTGTGCACGCTTTACACTAATACATGGTGACATAAATGCCTAGTCAGAGGTGCGTGTGTGCTTGCATACATCAATACTGTTCAGGCTTTTCAGCCTTATAGATTTATACCCAATTTGCTTTCAATGTTTCCTGCATTTTTTGAGCAAAATCCCTTGTTCAGTTTAAATTTCTAATATTCAAATTTATATCTAGATGTTAGTAACCAGAAGGACATTATCTAGCCACCGCTATGTATTTTACATGCAGATTTTTATGGAGTTGCACTAAACCAACCATTGCAATATATGGTGTGCCAATTTGTTGCTGGGGTTTTTTTCAGTATATTAACTACAGAATTGTAAAAGGAAAGAGGCGAGAATTTCTCACCCCAGTCCATGAGTTGTATGTGGCAGTTCAAAAAGCCCAGGAGTTCTGCCAGCAACTCAACTGAATCCGAACATTTCTCTCCTTAGGATGCTACTTTTTGTGCAGTGTTTTTCTCTAACCCTGGGAAGGGACGATTAAATAAATAATGAATAAACATGTCTCATTGAAGGGACTTTGACGTTTCATCTAAGTTTACACATTAATTAAGATTGTTCTAGTTCCCCCCAAAGGGTATTTTTTTTCTTTTGAGCAACTAGACTGAAATATAGTATAAAAGCGTATGAACACTCTGTTAAATGCACAGATTTAACCCAGCCGTTTTGCTTCTAATCATTATTAATTGCCTCCAGTGGTGGACATTAATTTCCCTATTGCAGCAACATGCATCTTGAGCTTGGGCATATCCTAATACATCAAACGGGACAGGTGATATAATTCAGTTGGTCACAGCTGGAAAGGAGACAGCCACCCACATGCAGGCAGTCTGTCAACCTTAGTTACACTGCAGACACCACCACAGCCTCCGAAACAACGTTGTACATTTATCTCTGGGGATAACGTTACATGAAGTATGGCCGCTTGGTTCATCCTATTTAATCTGTTATTGTCTTAGCGACTACAAGAATCAAACAGTTGAAACTCAAAACTCTGAATTTGTTCCTAGCCATTGGAGGGGGAGAAAATGGAGACAAATGGTCAAACTCATGGTTCCGATGAAGTGATAAGTGCTTGGTTCAGTGTGGATTATATCTGAAGATAGATGTCATCACAAGATGTAGGGTGAGCCGCTAGTAATGTTTACTGTGATGTGATTTCAGGGTCCTGCCCTGCTCTGTGGACCTTTAGGAGATCTTGACAAGTTGCTCATAGTACCTTGTGTTTATACAAGACTGGCTCTTTGGAACGAAGTTATTAGCTTTGTTATCCTCAAAGATTAGCTCAAAGCTTCTCAGTGGTAACACAGAAAAAAGAGGTAGGGTGGGTATTAGAGTCGATTGGCTGAGAGAAATGAGACGATGATGAGGTTGTGTTGAATTATGAGCCAACATCAAAGCTGCAACTAGGACTCAAGGCCAAATGTTGGCCCTTGAGTCTGGCTCTCCCTGAAGAGGTACTTCCTCTTCCTCTGCAGGATTCATTCTAAGTAAGAGAAATGCAAATCAAAACCACAATGAGATATCATCTCACACGCATTAGGATGGCCACTATCAGTAAGTGTTGGCAAGGATGTGGAGAAATCGGAACACTTGAGCACTGCTGGTGGGAATGTAAAATGGTGCAGCCGCTACGGCGAACAATATGGTAGTCCCTCAAAAAATTAAAAATAGAGCTACCATATATACAGCAATTCCACTTCTAGGTACATATCTGAAAGAATTGAGAGCAGGCTCTCTAAGAGATATTTATACATCTATGTTCAAAGCAGCGTTATTTACAGTAGCCAGGAGCCGGAAGCAACCAAATGTCCATCGACAGACGAATGAATAAAGAAAACGTGGTACTATATAAATACAATGGAATACTACAGCCTTTAAATACGCAGCCTTTAAAAGGAAGGAAATCCTGTCACAGGCTACAACATGGATGAGCCTTGAAGACGTTATGCTAAGTAAAAGAAGTCAGCTGCAAAAGGACGAATGCTGAATGCTCCCCCTCATATGAAGTATCTAAAGTCAAAGTCATAGAAACAGAAAGTACAAAGGGTAGGGAAGGGGAATGGGAATTCCTGTTCAGTGGGTATAGAGTTTCAGTTTTGCAAGATGAAAACATTCTAGAGATCTGTTGCACAGCATCGTGAATGTACTTACTACTAAACTGTACACTTAAAATGGTTAAGATGGTAAATTTAATGGTATGTGGTTTTCACCACAATACAAAATACATATAGACAGATATATAAATCGAAAAGTCTAGAGGAATATCCACACAATGTTTACAGTGTTAGAATTATGGGGAATATTTTCTAATTTTTTTGTTCTCATATACCTATATTTGTAATTTTTCTCTATAATGATATATATTGGAATTCTGTCCAGAAGTTAGCTTATCATAGTAACTACCTTTTCTAAAAATAGCCCCAGGCCCACAGGTGTCTTGCCCAAGGACACAGAGAGTCAGCAGCAAACCAGGAGGAATGTTGAGTCATTTGCTCACCCAGCAAGGTGGGTAAACACGCAAGTATGCTCCTGTCTTGCTCCACATCCAGTGACGTAAATTATTTCACAGTAGGATTCGCTGGACATTCTCTACCAAGGCATTCTTAGGATTTTCTTTACCACCACCCAGCGCCCCATCTGCCCAGAGTCAGCTCAAGTAAAACCTCCCAGTGGGATGCCACTCATCACGGAACCTCCTCTCATCTCTCTTTTTGCATTTACCATACCCTGCCTTGTTAATAGTTCTTTGTGAACCTGTTTTCTCTTTCTCATTAGATGATAAACTCTTTGAGGGTAAGATCCATGTTTGCTGCATTTGTGTATCTCCAAACACAGTGTCGGCTCATGGCGACCCCTGGAGGGGTAGCCGCTAAATGAATGACAATGAATGAACAAATCAGTGAGTGAATCAATGAATGACATGATCACTGAACTCTCAATGAGCAAATCAACAAATCAAGTCAGCTAGGACAAAATTTTTCCCACGAATTCTGGATTGGTTCTTATTTTATCCAAAGCAGCAATCCTTATCCTCAAAACTTCTTTTTGATCAAGGAATTTTTATTCTTTGTACTTAATAAGAATTATAAAAAGAATTACAATAATAATTATAACTATGTCATCTCAGCCCCACATTTTAAATAATATGAATCCATTTTTACCTCAATAAAGGCAAATTTTCATTGTTAAATTTGCTTTAGCAGGGAATCTCAGACTTCTATACAAAGACAGGATATATGCTTTATAAAAATGGTTTTATCATGTCTCCAACCTGGTCCCTGGGGAAAAGTTACAGGTGGGTCCTATTTTGTATATTAGAGATGTCTCTTTGTGTAAATAAATTTTTCATAAATCAAATTATAGCTGGGATATCATAGGGGCACCACTATTTCAATGGAACTTTCCAGAAGGGTTCTGTAAAAACAAGCTTTGCAAAGCAAGTAACCAGACATCATTTGTACTGTTTGTAAGCTTTGCTATATAAGATTTTCTAAAAGTGCAGCATGAGGTTTTATCCAATGGTTTTGGCATTAGGTTAAAAAAAGGTAGCAAAATACATTCGCAGCCTCTGCACGTAAGGCGTACATAAGTCTAACCACCACAAAGAATCAGGATTCCGTAAGACAGATCCCAGGCTTGCAGTGACTGTCACTCTTTCCTTGCTTTCATCTCCCCTGCCTTTCCAGAGGAGATTCTTGCAGGATCCAGGCCTGAGCACCGCTTTCTTCCAGGGTTTCCACCACAGCTGTTTATTTTTCTCTCATTCTGTTTTGTCTCAGAAGACTCTGAACTCCCCCTGAAAAGCCGGCCTCAAACGTCTTTGTCAACTTTAACTAGAGGGCCTGGCTGGCTTTTGCAAGAGTCCCTCCCTGCAAGATTCAGTCCCCTGCCTGCCTGCGAGGAGGTCTGGCCACGATGCTTGGACCGCTTTTCACTCACACGGAGGTGAGATTCGCAGCCAGGCGGGCGATGATGGGCTTCAGATGGCAGATAGGCCGTGTGCCGCCAGCACCGCCTCAGACGTGGAGCTCCTCTGGGGTTGCTGTCAGGGACTCACACAGGACATTTTTGTTATCTAGGCAGAATGTGTGTCTGGGTTAAACTGTCAGTGTCATCGTGTCACCGAGGTCTCTGCTGAGCCCGAGACAGGCCTTCCCTATCAGTGATGGCTACAGCAGGCTGGGATCAGCTGCCTCTCCAAGCAGCCTGCTTTTTGCAGCATCACAGGCAGCCGCCAGGACTGGGGTCAGCATTCTCTCTGAGTTTGCAGGGGAACAAAGACTACTCCGAAAGACTCACGTGGAGGAAGAAGCATGATAAGATGTTCTGTGACTACAGAGACGCCTTTTGCAACCACGTACAGTCATGCTGTTAATTAAAAGAGTTAAACTTGGAAGTTAGACTTTGATGCAATGTGTTGTTTCCATTCTTGGAAATACAGTCACGAGGAGCTAATAAATAATCCATGAATGCTCATCTTTTTAAGTCATTTCAAAGGGATGAAGTCGGCCTGGATAATTGTAAATGCAATGGCTCAAGCCCAACTCCATTAAAATGGAAAGGTGTGAACTGATTAGACACTCAGCTGCTTTTGATAGAAGTCTTAAATTCAAATGCCACATCATTTGTTTTTAGCAAATGGAGTAATTACAATAATATTTTCTTCATTTTTAAGGTCAGATCTCTTAAAGTCTACGTGCCTGTGCCTTATTTAAATGCAGCCATAATAATTTTCCCTCCATTTGTTAATTAAATGTGTAGGTAGCTTAAAGGTAACATCCACCCTTATTTTCTCTGGCGGGGAAATAAATAAATATTCCAGGTGTCTAGCTCCAAGTTTGGAGGGGAGAGTTATAATGCTATTTCATTTCAGATATTATTAGTGAAATGGAAATTAACCTGATTTTCCACCCTAGTAACTCTATTCTTGCTGAGAAAGATAGCTTTTGTTTAAAGCGAAGGTGTTTTCCTACTGCTGTAGCTTCTCAAACCTATTGTGATCTGAATTTTTTTTTAATTGATAAAGGATTCATTAAGTGGTGAAGTCAATGCTTTTTAATATTCTTGTAGCATCAATGCCCAAAGCAAATTTTATAAATACTTAACCTCTTGTGGGAATTGCAGTATGTTAACAAATATGTATTTTTCTAGGATTTTGATAAATACCCGAGAAGTTTTTTATAAGGGAAAACTAAACAAGATTTTATTGTTTCAACTGGGCCTGGTATTTTAAATGAGCCCCCCAAAACCACAAAAAACAAAACTGATCTCTGCTTACTATAAATTAAAAGGTTTCCTTTTGCCTCCTTCCTCCTGGCTGTCGGGGAGTTAAGCTCCGGAAGTCAGTCGCTGTACAGAAGTGATGAAACCGGAAGCAATCAATTTGCTCAGGAAGGGCAAGTCTGGTTACAACTGGGTCCAGAAATCTCCAGATGCACCCCTCTTCTGTACTGTCAAAATATTTAAATTTCCTGCAAGCAAGCAGTTGGTCGGTCTACTTTCAGGATTGTAGCAAAACAAAAGAATTAATAAAAGGATTCAACAAAACCAGGTAATACAGACCAGAAAGGAAACCATCGATTCAGCTGGCTTGGTCCCTGGGCAGAGTCCTAACCAGGTCTAGCAGGATTCCTGGAGTGTCCCTTCCAAAATATCTATTTGCAGCGATTCTGATTCCAGGGTCCACGGGAGCCAGGTGTCTGTCCTCTGGTGATGATGGTGTGCAACCCTGGGGAGGGATCACTCATGTTTTATTATTCATCTGTTTATGTACTAGAAAGAAAATGTAGGGCTGAGGGTGGGGGTGAAGAATACACTTGGAAATATTTAACCCATGCTAACAAAAGCTGGAGAGAGGCAGCTCTGTGACAGACATGGCCCCCGACCCTGAGAGTGGGTCTGTGTTCGAGTCCTCCCCATCTTAGCTGGGCAAACTTGGACCCTCAATTTATCTTCTCCAAGATTCAGCTTTCTCATATGTAAAACAGGACAATCTATTACCTCCTTCATTAAATTTAGGAGAATTAAATGAGTTAACAAATGTAAAATGAAGGCAATTAACAATGTTTAGTACATAGTGAGTGCTAAGCCATTATTATTTATAGATCTGTAGACCTCCTTAAAAAAACAAGGTCTACAGAACTGGAAAGGATTTTAAAGGTGTTCAAATCCAGCCCTCCCTCCAGCATCTCACGCACATCCCATCGGAAACTTGAATGTGTTGGCTTATTGATTATGGAAGACATGTTTAGACAGCAGGGAGAGAAGACCAGCTTGAGGAAAGGCTTGGAGATAACCTTGACAAAGAATTTTGAATGTCACTGTAATCAACAAGGGAACTGGTTAAGGTAAAGTTTCCTTCATGGGTGTTACATGTTCCAAGCATCAATTTGAGACCTGACCCGACTGCTGGGCATAGAACACATGGAAAGGTAGTACGTAGCAGGGGTGTGAGGTCAGGTGGCCTTGACCTGGGAAGGAGGTGGGGGTCGGCAGTGAGACTAGAAGGAAAGAGCGAGGTGTGAGGGTGACTCTGAAGTTTAAAGAACAAGTTGAAGGGCTGGAGGGTGAGATAGAATGTGGGATTGAGGGTTCTGTGTTTTGAGTCCAAAGAGAATTTTGTGCAGGCCCTGGTGATGAAAATTTCTGCCGGAATTTTTAAGGTTGTGCTCTCCTTTTAGTTTTGTAATAGTTTGATTGTACTCATCTGTGTTCCACAAGGCAGGATATTTATTACCTCTGTATAGATTCACATAACTGAATTCTGTATGTATGGGAGTGTAATAAAAAGCAGCTGGTGTTTATTGAATACTCACTGTGTGTATGCCAGGTACTAAATTAACTTCCTTAGTTCTCACAGCAACCCTGAGAGGTGGATACTATCCTTTTCCCCATTTCACAGATGGGGAAACTAAGGCACTGAGAGGTCAAATGGCTTTTTGAAAGCTACTCACCGAGTAAGTGGGGAAGCGGGGATTTGAGCCCAGGCAGCGTGCCTCCAGAGTCCTGGTCCTTGACCCCTGGGAAGGGATGAACACTACGCAATCTTCCCAAGGTCACAGCTGAATGGTGATCACATTGGGATTCAAACCCAGGTCAGATGCCAAAGCCCAGGCTCTTTCCTTGATTCCCCAGCCGACCCCAGAGACGACATTAGCAATTCAAAGACCAGGTTCAATCACTGCTTGGGGGTAAAAGTTGTCCAGGGTTCAGAGAAGCAATTTTGCAGTGAACCAGGGTGACACTAAGCAGAGTTTTCTCTTCCTAGAATATAAAACTTGTATGAAAGGAGGCACTTTCAAAAAAGATTTTGCTTAGATTTTCTTTGCACATTAAGTTGATAATTACATATAGGAGTTGATAATTACAAAAGGAGGGCACTGATAAACACCAAACCATTGTCTTGCAGGGGGATTGGGTGGGGTGGGTGAGAATGAGAGCCTTTTGGAGTTTGGGTCATGTAAAAGGGAATTTTTCACATTTTCCCCTATGTCCGTACTATATCGTTTGAATCTTTTATAATGATATTGTATTCATGTATTAATTTTCAAATTTAAAAATGAATTTTAAAAAATATATAGAAACAGAAACTTCAGGTTTTTAGGCAGAAATAAGGAAGTCCTAGTTATCCAATACTATAAACACATTTTTACAATTAGTGTTATGCAGGCAAGGAAATAATTCCAGTGTAACTAAATAGTATCTATGTATGTCTGTGTGTGTCCACAGATATACATGGGCAGGGCACCTCACCAGGATGGCAGGCCGCAGCTGTATATAGCAGGGCAGCTAATTACCCCTCACTTCACTAAAGGAAGAATTTCACAAAACCTTTATAGATTCCAGGAAGCAAATCTGCAAAACTTGGTAAATGTAGAAGAAATGATCCAGTATTGAGATAAGGCATCTAACCTTAAAAGATTTTTTTAAAAAAGGCAACCAACAGTTAAGTGCCCACTGTCTATTGCCGGGTTTCTCCTGGCTGCACCCCACAACTTCACACCTCTAGTAACAGGGCTCCCCTGATATGCCGAGGCATGACAGAGTTTCCAATTGAAACTCACTTGTAATTTATTGTTCTTCTCACATCAGTTTGCAAGGAAGGGAGCACAGCAGAGAGACATGCATCCTGTACGCCCAAGACAGTCTGGTTGATCTCTTCTGTTCTACCTATTATTAATAGCACCCTCCCACCTTCACTCAGTATCTGATTTTGATTGATCAGCCATATGGTCATTGTAGGCTAGAGCAAAGCCTGTATCTTGCCAGGTCCAAAGGAGAGAGCAGCCCATTCGTCCTTGTGCACAGCAGCCGTGGTGCCTTCCTGGTCTTGCTGTCTCTGAGCAGTCCTCTTATCTCAACTTGGGTCCCCTGTCTTTTCCATCCCTCCTTCCATTTCCTTTGCTTAAAGCTAAAACCAGCTTTACTAGTCCCAGAATCCCACCTCTCCCCGTTGACCTTCTCAAGGCCATTGAAGCTTCACACTGTAGCTCCAGCTTTAGGTGAGTTCCCAGATGAAGGGGAGAGAGAAACTGAGGTCCCAGGACACCACAGCAACATCTGACAAGTTAAGCTACTTCCTAGAGTGGGAATGAAACTAAGGGTGTGGAGAAGACATTAGACCTACCTTTGATACCAACATACCACGCAAATAAGCAGTTATGGGCTTGGAATCTGATAAATTTAAAAAAAAAAAGAAAACAAAACACACATGCATGTACAACTCTCTCTCTCTCTCTCTCTCTCTCTCTCTCTCTCTCTCACACACACACACACACACACACACACACACACACACACACACACACAGGAAGACATGCTTTTAGAATGGTAAGTGCTTCCAAAAAATAAAAAGACTGGGCATCGCTCTGGGGTTTCTCTGGGAGGCAGCATCTGCTGTGGGTAGGACCTCCAGCTCGGGATTCAGACACATCTTAGCTTACAGTCCAGCTCAGCCATTTACTAACTATGTCAGCCAGTTTTATTATCTGTACAATGGGAATAATAAAAGCATCAAAGCATTGTTTTGAAGTTTTGAAGATTAATATGATCGTGGGGTTAAAGTAACCACAGTAATGAGTCAATAAATGTTAGCGAGTATTGCTGCTATTATAGATACACTACTGACAATGTCATGATAAAGAGACATTGTGACCTTATCAAAATATGTTACTGGAGCATAGTACATGCTGCATAAATGTTAACTGTTATTATTATTACAATGGTTAGTTCAGCCTGTGTAACAATCTATCATTACAATGGCAAGAAATTGCCAATCTGATTCTTGACGGCGGGTTTGCCATCCTTTGCTGCCACCTTGGTTTCCTCTCGTGTGAGGGCTGCTGAATACCGGCGTTATGTCAAATCTGGTATTTCCGGTGGCGTCTCCAAGGCTCCCCACCCAGCCGCAAATATACAAGAAGCCTCGTAGTCAATGCCTTCACTACAATTCTCCAGAATTCTCCTAGCCCGGCCTGCAAAATTTCCAGTAGAGTTTCTGATCTAAAATGAGAGGCAAGGTAGGTCATGGGGTACTTTAACCCTAAGGAGGTTTTCCCCACTGGCCATTTTTACAGCATCATACTTAAGGAGGACCCTTTCTGAGGGCAATTATTCTGTTTGTTTCACAGTTTGGTGGCACAAACAGTAGTGTTTTTCTATTGAAAAATGAAGGCTCTAAAATTAGATGGTGGCCGTAAATTTTTTATGGGTGCCCTGCACCGTTCATACCCTCGCTTTACCTCCTGTGCTCCACTCAGCTGGGACGGCTCCAATCTGCCAGCCTGATTTGCGGTCAGTTCTACTCGCTGAGAAGCAGCGGCCGATGGCACTGAACGCTGGGCAGGGCAGGAGACCCAGGCCCCTTTACAGGCATCATCTCCAGCTGCGTCCACCGTCATGGGGAAGCCCTTCTCTCTTGGCCTCCTTAGACCCCAGCTGCCTGGGGTCAAGTCCAGCTCTCCACTTTCCAGCTGTGTCACCCTGGATAATGGCTTGACCTCTGTGAGCCGCTGTTCCTCACCTGTAAAGTGAGAATAACAATGAGACTCGCCTCCCACGGTGCTGAAAATGAAATGAGATCGTGTTCGAGAAAGCTCTAGGCATCCACAGTGATTCCTCCTAAGCGCCCACTTTATCATGGAGCAGACTGGCATTTCCTGAGCAGACTGGCATTTCCTGAGCACCTGTTCTGGGTCACCCCCGTGCCAGGTGCTCACTTGGGCTATCTCGTTGAAACTCTGCCACCCTGAAGGGCAGCCACTGTCATCCCGTGTACGTGTGAGGGAACGAGTTTCAGGGGTAAGGTCCCCTCTCTTTGGACCCACAGGGGATGAGAGTGCAACACCAACTCGGCCTGTCTGATTTCAGGGTCTTACTTCTCCTACCACACCCACCATGCAGAGGCTTCATAAATAGCACATCTCTGGGGCTCAGGGCCTGTAGACAGTGACCTTTGCTTGGCTGTGGGTCCTTTCCCACGAGCAGCCCTGCAGGGTCTGCCTCAGGCTCTGTGGTTCCGTGCAGCCATTTGCTAAGCAGGATGTGAGGTGTGGGGCGTTCGCTTACCAGCCTGGCTTATCTGCTTTGGGGCAGGGCCTTTCTGGCTCTGGCCTTGTGGGTTCATGATTTGGCATAATTACGGTGACCACAATGACACCAGTGGCTTTGCTGAGGAGCCTCCCAGGCCAGGAGCCTGAGAGGAAGCAGGATGGGGCCTTGGTTTAGATTTCAAAGGCTGGAGATAAAGGGGTGTGTTCCCCAGCTTCCCACCTGGTTCTATCTCAGAAAAGCAGCTCTTGATTCTTTTGGTTCTCCCATTATTTCACGAACTGAAAACTGAAAGAAAATGATTTTTCCCTCTATCAAACCTGTTTCACTCTCTATTACAAATGACAGTTCTAGGGACTGTCGTCCAGTTACTGTTTTCCACCTGTATAGGTCAGCTGCTGGTGGGCTTCCTGGCAGCCACTCCCTCCTCTTCTGTCCCCGTCTGAATTTTCCTCTGTGGCGTCACTGCTTCTCTTCTCTCAGCCCTTGAGCTTCGGGTAGCACCGCTCACCCCAGGCTCAAGGGCACACCATGTGACTCAGCCCCAGCCAATCAGAGCATTGCATTCCACTGACCACAGGATTGGTCCAGGACTAGGCACTGGCCCACTGAGATGGAGAGATACTTTTGCCAGGACTTCTCAAAAAATCATTTTTAATTGCTTACCATCAACAGAGCAAACAAAGAAAATTTTCATCCACATTTGCATACGTCCTGACATACCACTGGGTACCCCTAGGGGTACATGGCCCCATTTTGAGAAGCACAGTCCTACAGGCAAATTCCAAACTCCTGCGTACTCCGTATAAAGGTCTTCACAATTTATTGCAAACTCATCTCTTCAGCCCCATCTCTTGCCACACTGAGTTTCTTGCCATTTCTGGAACAAGCCCTGCTCTTCCACTCCTCTGGGTCTTTGTACCAACTGTTCCCCTTGTCTAGAATGCACTTCCCCCTCCTATGCCTAGAAAACTCTACCCATGCTTCTCTCTAGATCCACATCAGATGTCGCCTCCTCAGGAAGGTTTTCACTTCCCAGATTTTTAGCTTCTTTCTCCTCAGCTAGACACATATCTTAACCTGGGCTTGTGTGATTCTCCCTTCCCCACTGGGCTATAAGCACACCCCTAAGCACCTCTGTATATCCAGAGCTAACACAGGGCCTGAATAAAGGCTTATTGGATGGGTGGATGGATGGATGGATGGACAGACCAATGGACAGATGGATCATTGTGCTTAGAAAAACCAGCTCCCACACCTGCCACAGCATCCCGGCCCAGCTGGCATCCCTGTTGAGTCACAGTGACGGTGTTCTTACATGGGCATAATTCTATTTATTAATTGCCAATTTCATAACAATCCATTTCACTGTCTATGCCTGTTAAACTCTTGAATGCTTTATAAGGAAAGGAAAACAGGGCCAGTTGCTCTTTTCCCTTAGTCTACCTGCTTCCTGACGGCAGCCAGGGCAGGAGTCACTCTTCGTGCTGGGGCAGAAACTGGCTACCTGCCCACCAACCCCGTTTCCTTTCCTCTTGGGCACACAGCTCAATTATATTTCCCAGCCTCTCTTGAAGTTAGGTGTGACCATGTGACAATTCCAGCCAACGGAACATGGATGAAAGTGATAGATACATTCCAAGTCTGGCCCATGAAAACCACCCATGTGAGATCCTGTGTGCTCTTTCCCCAACTCCTGGTTGGAAGTGAGAGGGCCCTGAGGTCCCCAGGGGGGTAATAGAGAGTCAATATGGAAGACCCCAGGTTCCTGACTCACCGTGTGGAGAGCCACTACAGACATCCACATTGGACTGGGTTGTAAATAAGAAATGTCATTTTATACTCTTAAACTCAGTGATGTGCTGGAGCTGCCTTATTCTGACTTGTGAAAACCAACGATTAAATTTGGAGGAATTTTGCAAGTCAGTTGTTAAATACAGCCATGATTAAGAGTTAAGTTTCATAAACTAACAAACACATTATATTTTTTAAAGGTAATAATATTCAAAACTCATCCCAACCTAATAATTTTACCATATTTATTATGTACTTTTCTTGAGGTTATTTTTGTGGAAATACTGTGTAATGGGAGGGTTACAAATATCTCTTCCCAACTCTGCATTTAATGATGTCACATTGTGTCTTGAAATCAGCCACAGTAGCAGTACTTACACTGTAGAAATTGGCAAATACTACAAACCAGGCTTTCCCCCCCCCCGGAAAAGGTTAAACATTTGCCAACACACCAGTCTAAGGCTTGTCTGTTACAGGAGCAAAAGCTTCCCTAACACACTGACTTTCTACTTTAGGAAAAGATAACAGATTAAATGCACATTAGCTAAGTGCATTAGCTCAGCATAAAGGAAAAGCAGCCACAGTGGCCACAGCAGCTGTCCAGAGCTGTGGCACGTGAAGAGTCACACCAACGCTCAACATACTCAAGTTGAATGTCAGTGGCATCATGTGCTTGAGACCCCGCTCATCTTCAGAGCACGAGCGTGTGATGACGGAGGCACAGCAGCTGTCATTGCCTGCTTTCACATTTATTGGGTGACAAGTGTAAATAAGAGGGAATGGAAATAAGGGTGCTAAGTTTCAACCCACAGCTCTTGCTGGAGAATACAAAAGTGAAGATGTTCTGTGTTCCAGCCCAAGTTCTTTGAGGAAGAAAATTTCTCCATGTTTTAACTCTCAGCAAAAGCATACGTTTTGGCACCAGCACCTGGAGTGGACCCACGCAGAGCAGAGAGGCCGAGAGAGTGGCAAGTCCGTGGCCAAGGCAGATCCTGGGCTGCAGGTGTGAGGACAGCAGGCCTTGGGCCAGAGCCAGATCGACAGTGTTTGAATTCACCAGGTTTGCACATGGCAAAATGATCGAAATAATTATCCTTTGTGGAAGCCATAATATTTTACTTAGAGGAAGGCAGGCAGATCCTTGGGCAGCATGGCCCTCCTCCTCGGGATATAAACTGCTGAAGTAGACCCCAGAGTGCAGGGCCATTTGCGAGAGACATCACGCAATTCGCAGGACATTTCAGTGCAGACACTGAATGAACTAATTCTGCTAATAGAGTATTTGATTTAATGGCACATTAAAGGGGAAAGGGGAGCGCAGACACATCCTTCAGCTCAGCAGCTGATGGGTTACCGTAGATATCGTAAGTGAAGGAGCTAAATTCTCCTCTGCCTGCACCAGAGCATGAGAGTTGCAGGAACAGACACGGTCATTTTGCGCCTGGGTTTTGGCTCAGGAGCTCCGAGCAGAAATCATCAGGTTAATGCAGTGCTCCTGCACAGAGGTTATAATGACTGGCTGGAAAGACTGACCCACACAATGACGATGAGTTTCTTTCCCTTTTTGTTAAAAAATAAAAGTTGCTAGATCACACCAGAGTGGAATAAAATAGAACTAGGGGTCACCTAGTGGATCATCACTTTTCCTTTCTGAGCCATTTGTTTTTAGTTATTTGCCCTTTGGTTCCTTCTGTCATCTTTGAGCGCCAGGCTCTTTACATGTATGCACATGTTATTTACATGTACACCATCATGCAACCCTGGGAAGGAGATGCTATTTTCATCCTACTTTACAGATGCATAATCTGGGGCACAGAGAGGTTAAGTAAATTTCTCAAGGTCACTCAGCTAACTGGGGCCCCAGCTAGAATTTAAATCCAAATTTCTCTGACTCCAGAAGCTGGGTTCTTATCCCTCCAAAGTACTATCCTTTCAGCTGGAAGGTGGGGCACAGCAGAGCTCATCAAATATCATCACCCAAAAAAAGCCCATCAGAACTGATTTGTTTAGAGACTCGAGCAATAAAATATATATATCCAAAGATATATATTTGGAGCAAACCTTTACTTTTTCAATTTCAAATTCAGTTTTTCAATTTTTAAAGAGTACTTCCCTAAAACAATCCAGTGGGAGTTTTACAGTAATTTTTTTTTCAAGAAAGCTTCACCTTGTATCTTTTTCTTCAAGATTCATATATAAACCCTAATCAGAAAAGGTGGCAAATTTTAATGATTTTGGTTTGTTCATTCTCTATTTATAACACCCCTCCTATTTATTTTTTCATTCAGCTGCCAGAAGGCCTTTTCTGAAACTGAAATCTGATCAGCTCAGTCCCTTCACTGGGTTTTCCTGTAAAACGTGGGCCGACCACCCCAGCGTGGTGCACTCACCGCGGGGCCCTGTTCACCACTCCTCCTGTCTGCCCACCCTCTCCCTCTCACTTGCATCTTAGACATCAACCACAGCAAGCTGCTAGGAGAGTCTCCAGGACTTTGCATGATCTGCCTGCTCCATTCTTTGACTGGATGACGCACAATTCCTGCTTCTTCTTTGAAAGCAGCTCCGTGTCACCTCCTCCAGAAAGTCCCTGTGGACTTCATCTCCTCGCCCTACCTGTATTTGGGGCTGCTTCTCTCTGCCCCCATTGAAGCCTGGGTTTATTTCTTTCATGGCCCTTGTCCCATTTCATCACCCTTCTCCATATGACGGTCTCCTCAGAGCCTGCCACAGTGATTCAACGATGCATGATAGGATCACCCAGAAAGTCTGATTTAATTCGTCAGTGGAGGGCTAGGGTTGAGAATCTCACCTCTGGCTTCATTAAGGTTTGCTGACCAACTAACTGAATGGATGGATGCATGAATGAATGAATGAACACACTGAGGCACAGAGTCTGAGATTCTGACCTGCTTTCACCAACCCTGGACACTATGACTCGCTCTGCCCTAAAATAATTAGAATTTGTCTAAGGAGGCTCCTTGGTCACGCACTAGGTTGGGGGCTGCAAATTCAGATCCTGAAAGTTCACAGAGTCCTCGTCTGACTTCAAGAACAAGAATGGACTGCCACTTGTTCCAGTACACAAAATGGGAAAGATGATTCCTCCCACATAAAGGAACCTCTCCATGGAGCTGATGTCAGATGCTGTGAAATTACCAATTCCTCCTCAACAGATACCCCTTTCCTCCTCGACCAGCTGGGATGAGAGCTCATCTCAAGTTCTCTGCCAGCTAAGAATCCCAGAACCGTTGGTGGTTGGAAGGGGTAACAGCACTGCCCAGTGACCACTGGAAACACCCCCGTGTACTGGAGGGCACGTCATCCTGACTCGGGCTACACCTCTGGCAGAAGAGGCCTGACAGCCCATCCCTGAGGTCACAGCGGAGCAAACCCCCAACATCACGGCCAAGTCCGAGAGGCCAGTTCATGGAACAAAACAACCTCAGGCTGCTATTGCTGAGACCCACAGGCATGGAGAGATACCCCTTGCTAAAACCTGCACCCTTTTGTCCTCATTCTGAGGAGAAAAAAGCCAAAAGTCCTGGAGATTTTAGCTCACAGAGCCCAAGCTCACAAGCTAGAATATCATTGGATATCTCTTGCCTTTGAAAAATCACAGATGCATGCTCTGCCTTCCAGCACCAGGCAGGAGAAATGAGACAAACAAGCTTTGAAAATAAATCTGACTCTCGTGGCTCCTGAGAGCCGACAAGTGTTGTCCATCTGCCACAAGTGCTCACACTGTGAATTCATTGATTTGATGATACTCTAGCATAATTGACTGAGGAGACTGGCTTCTTGACTTGCCTCCATGTTTGCTGTCTGATACCTTCCCAACACCGCTCTCTCCACTTTATTTGTGACGGGGAAGGAGAAACCAAAGATTTTTCTGGCACTTTCTGATGGGATGACACCTATTCTACTGGCCGTCCTGAGACAGCATGCTTTTTGGATTCTTGAATGGCAGGAACTGTTAGCTGAGTGTTCCTTTCTACTGACAGATCTTACTCATCTTCCCAATACTGCGTGCATCCTCTCTACCCTGGCTGTCCATTTGTATTTATAGGTAACGAAAAACAGCTAGAGGTCTATTGCTACACCTGAAGTCTCTCCCTAGTAAGAGGGACGTAGCAGCAACCACGAGCTGACACAGAACAGTGATAACGGCAGAATTGTCACAGGAGCTGTTAGCCTGGGGAATAATACTGATCTTTCCACTCTCAGCGACCAGACCCATCCACCTCTCTGCAACTGTGACATTCAGATGTCACCACCATCTCATTAAATGGAATCAAAACAGCTGTGAGGATTGCTGTTTTATTTTCCAGCACAAAGTCATCATAACTTACTTTACAAAGCAGTTAGCAGCCAGCAAGTGCAGCTGAAACGGAAAAGCCGACTGCAAAAAGGAGGAACTTGAAAGGGGGACGACCCAGGGGCAGGTGGAATCTGGAGCTAGCTAGGGGCCCCCCGTGGCTCACTGCAAATGACCCAGGAGCCCTGGCCATATGGTTATTCACGAAGATACAACCACAGGACAAGTTGAGTTTGGCATCTAGTAAACAGATACCTATACACTAAGGTTCAGTTCAGCCTTCGATAGATCACTATCCGGCCACTGCTAGAGGCAGAAGCTCAGACAATAGAGCACTTCCAGTGCCCTTCTCCACCCTGCCACACTCAGCCTCAGCCCTGATGCAGTGTAAACCTCCTCGAGACATGGTTGGTAAGTCTTAGGAGACATGCCAGCTTCTTGAGCTGGACAGCATGGCCAAGACAGTGTGGCTAAGTGGTTAAGTCACTGACTTTCTAGTGAAATGGGCTGGGTTGCATTCTGCCCTGTGCTGCTTAGTAGCTCTGTCACGGGGAAAACTATTTAATCTCTGTATCTCAGTTTACTCATCTGTAAAATGAGCTTCATGGGGAGAGCAGATCTTGTCAGCGCCTTGCCCTTACCTTCAACCTGACTGCTTCCAACTGCGTTTCTTGCCCTAAAGCTTTTTCTGGTGGTCAGAGCCCACTCTCTGCTCACCTGGCAGGCTGGATGCACCAGAGAATTAATACTCCCTAGGAGCAGCTCTCGACCAGTGAGCATGGGAGTTGGTGTATAAATTGACGATGGTATATAAATACCTCAACTCCCTTGCCCCTTGAGTAGGACAACCCTAAGACACAGGTTCTCTACTGACACCCAGATTGCTACAGTGGATCAATCTGCAGTTGACCTCAGCGGCCACTTGCTTAATAGCAAACCCTTTGCTAGCTGCCTCCTTTCTTTGCCTCACTTTCCCACTGGGGTTTCCTGAAATCATCTCCCAGATAATTTCAGAGGGCACCTTTTTTCTCACTGGTCTTGTGGAAGGATGGGGGCTGCCTTTTTCTCATTGGTCTCTCCAATGAGAGAATGTCTGTTTCTAATTGCCCCCGCCCCCCCCCCGTAGATGTGCTTTTTTTTAAGCCCATGATCAGGGAGACCCTGCAAATCTACATATGAGATTTTCTGGTTCCCAGATATATTTGGTCTCACTTCACAGCCATCCTCAAAATCCAGCAGTGAGCCTTCCCAAAGTACTATGTTTCTGCATGCATGTTGTTTGATACTAGAAATATCCTAGCATTATCATTTGAAAACTCCATTATTAGGACAGTGAATTAAGTTGCACATTGCTATTTCCTTTCTGAAACTGGTACACTCAACCCCACAGCTTCTAAAATGTGGTAGATCAATACTACATTCCGACCAAGTGAACCATTTGCTATCTCCAAGGACAGCACAGCAAATTTTAAAAATCACAAAATCCATTTTATTCTTGACTTCCAGTATATAATTGGGAATATTTCAGGGGAAAAAAAAAAATCCATGAATCAGTTTTGCTCTTTTAACCTTGTAGGATCTTGTAAGAATTTAGGCATTCAAAAAATGAGCAACTATACACCAAAGGCTTAGAGTTCCTTGGTAATGGTACTTGTTGTGAATTAGCACTTATTCATGGGAAGGTTGAAGTCTACAGCTTGTTAACACTTTAGTTGGAGAAAAGGTGTTAATGAAAGTAGTATTTGCATTTATTTCTCATCAAGGCTAAATGAAACTGGGTAGAAGAGTCAGATCAAGTTCATCTTCTGGGGGAAAAAACAATTCAAAGCACACACTTTCTTAACAGAGAGACAGTCACATAAGAATAGCAGCTGAGGGCTTCCCTGGTGGCGCAGTGGTTGAGAATCTGCCTGCTAATGCAGGGGACACGGGTTCGAGCTCTGGTCTGGGAGGATCCTACATGCCGCGGAGCAACTAGGCCCGTGAGCCACAACTACTGAGCCTGCGCGTCTGGAGCCTGTGCTCCACAACAAGAGAGGCCGCGATAGGGAGAGGCCCGCGCACCGCGATGAAGAGTGGCCCCCGCTCGCCGCAACTAGAGAAAGCCCTCGCACAGAAACGAAGGCCGAACACAGCAAATAAATAAATAAACTCCTACCCCCAACATCTAAAAAAAAAAAAAAAAAGAATAACAGCTGCTATTATTATTAATCCTCATTATTTTAACTTGAGTCTTTGGGTCAGGGCACCTATGCCAAAGAGTTTTTGTGGGCCTGGGCATCTGGGAGCCATGTACAGCTACACAATGCGGTCATGGCACTTTGCACAGGCTGCCGTTCTCTGATGGCAGGACCAGTGTCAACTCCCTCTGGAGAGTTGATGCCTCTCTGAGGGTCCATGAGAAGGCTGGCAATTCGGATGTGTGTCTCAGGGTAACATTTATTCCAATTCTTCCCCCTTTTAATCAGTTCAAAGGCAGACCCGTTTCAGCGCTGATGGGCCAGCACCATCCGTAGGGAGCATTCATGATCTCTTTTCTGCTCGTTTAAGGGACTTAGGAATGCCTGGTAGACAGTCTCTTACTGGAACCAATGAGACCCATATAAAGCTTAAGGGATGTGGACAAACCTGTTCTTGGCTTTCATAAACTTTCTTCCTCTGGTGTTCTGGACAGCCCCATAACTTGTCCATGGAAAGGGCTGCTTCAGAAAATTGCACTTTTTATGGTGGCAATTCAGTCTCGCATCTGAGTCCTTGACGGTAAAAGGTATTTAAATTTAAAAGCGTATTTTGATATAAAGTCTATGGAAACCCGCTCCCTCCCAGTTATTTGGATACTCTCGCCAAGCAGAGAGTATGGCTGCTTCATGCCTATGTCGTTTTCCCATTCAATCCATTTTCACTGAAAAGGAGACATAAGCAGGGAAGCCAATATAGTTTTATTGGATCCAATGCACTGCCACTAAAACAAATATATGTACACTCAGGCCAATACACTTTTATTAAAACAAACAGAATTTAATTCAAACCAGCATTCAATACATTTTCTCAAAGCAATGAAATTAAGCTCTACCAGTACTTCTGCTCAATATGTTTTCCCAATCAAATCCATTTGAACAAAGTGAAATATATTTATCATAGATAACACAGTTTTATTAAAAAACAAATTCACTGAAACTGAGTTTCCCTTTGAACTGATAGATAAAAATTCTAACCAATTGTACAATTAGATCATAGAACAGATGTATTTTTACTTTAGCAAAAAGCATTTCTATTCAAGTCCACTTTAAAACACGCTAATGGATAATAAAAGTTGCTCCAACAATGTCTTTAATGGAGTATTTTCTCAAAAGTATGTCCTTTGGGGTTGAAGTACAATCTAGAAAATAAAAAACACTTAGGGAAAAAGAACAGTGCTGGGAATACGATTACAATAAATTCAGACTTGTAATGATTAAATACTTAAGTCTACCCATGTGTACTTAGCGTGAAGGTTTTGGACATGTGTGAACACACAGACATGCTTGGGGACATTCTGTAGCTGTGCTATTATACCCGATTACCCAGAAAAAATCTTCCTTATCAGTGTTCAAACACATAAATTCTCATCTGTCTGAGGTCCACTAGGGATTCTCATGCTTAGGGCTAACCTGATGGAATGGGGAGTTGGGTATTCGTATGGCCCTTTGGAGGAGATTTCAATGTTGGTGCTTAGATCACAAAACACCTTTGAGTCTTCTGAAGAACCGTGGAGAGGCAGAACTACTTCCAAATGCCACGCACCTTTTGCAGAGTAACAAACTCACTTACTACATACAAGCAAGAGTATCCACATGCATTCCACCTCTACCCAGGGCCACCATGCTCCTGCCATGTGCAAACTCTCAGGTAGAGGAGCACATCTGGAGAAATTAGAATCCTCCCCATCAGGGAACATTAGGGCTCTAATCCATGGCCAGCGTGAACTCCACCCTGTCTGCCTCTGCAGTGATCCCACCCTCTGTCTTCTCTGCCTCTATCCTACCCAGAGGCTGCAGGTCGTAGGGATCGAACAGAATTCTACTCCCTTCATGAAGCAGCCCAGAAGATACTCTCTAAATCAAGACTGTGGGTTCCCTTCACTGTTTCCTCTTCCTGTCTAGAAAAGTGCAAAACGTACAGATTGTGCCCACAAGTCATTGGGCAAATAATTCATTGACCTCTAGAGCACCCTGGCCTTGAATGAACTAGACCCACCATCCCTGAAACACATCTAGTCACAGAGGACCCCTTGAGAACAGTTAGCCCCAGATGTTCACGACAGAATTGTTTATAAAGGTGAGATGTTAGAAACTTGAATAATTAGCATGGAGGGGCCTGGTTAAACGTATTGTAATGCCATCTTCCTAATGTATTCTATAGTATTAATACCAACACAGTATTGCAAGCATTCAAGGTGATATTGTGGAGAGATTTATTAAATGGGAAATGTTCATGGTATATGATTAAATGAAAAAATGTTTAATGAAATATTATGTGTAGTAATTTCTTATTTTCGTAAAGTAGACATGCATTCCTTTGCATAGATGGACAGACGACACTAAAATGTTAATAGTGGTTAACTGAGTGGAGGGGTTATAAATTTCTCTTTTTTTCATCTGTAATTGACAAATTTCCTACAATAAGCATATATCACTTTTGATATAAGAAAAATTTACTTTAAAAGTGATTTTTAAAACTTTTTATTTATTTTTGTCTGCACTGGGTCTTCATTGCTGCACACGGGCTTTCTCTAGTTGCAGCAAGTGGGGGCTACTCTTCGTTGCAAGCACGGGCTTCTCCTTATGGTGCCTTCTCTTGTTGCGGAGCATGGGCCCTAGAGCTCGTGGGCTTCAGTAGTTGTTGCAGGTGGGCTCAGTAGTTGTGGCTCGCGGGCTCTAGAGCACAGGCTCAGTAGTTGTGGCTCACGGGCTTAGTTGCTCCACAGCATGTGGGATCTTTCCGGACCAGGGCTTGAACCCGTGTCCCCTGCATTGGCAGGCGGATTCTTAACCACTGCGCCACCAGGGAAGTCCCTAAAAGTGATTATTTTTTAAGGGATGGTGATAAGTCCAATCTAAAATGCAGTGGCCAAATATTGGGTGTGCCTCTGTCATCTTAACTCTGCTATCCTTTCAGAAAGGGTCCATGTCACATTTTTTGTCTTTGTGCGTGATTCTATTTGAAGGCTTTGTTCAACTGGTCATCCAACATACACTTATACAAGAACCCAGGTAATAAATTCCTCCTTGAGTTTGTTCCAGGAAGCAGTGGCTCAGCAAAAAAAAAAAAAAAAGATGTGCCCACTTTATTTTGTCAGATGAAATGAACTATGTCACCCCAGATTTTCCTTTTTGCTTTAGCTCAGAGCCATGCCTAGCTGTTCCAATGATCTCATTTCAGATGTCTGGGAACATCTAATGCCTCTGCTCCTCTTCAGCAATTTCAGTTCTACTTTCCTCTTTGGTTTTTTTTGTTTTGTTTTGTTTTTTTTTACTGTGTTTACTTGTAAAAGAGATTCAGATTTATTTTGGAAATCTTTTGATTTGAATTACAAAAAAAAAATTACAAAAAAAATCCTGTAGAAGCAAATCCTAAACAAATATAAATATTTGACCATGATTATGCAAAGAAAGCTCCTGTTGCTTTCTCGATGTCCATAGAGACATCATGCTGGGTGAGTGACACCTGAGGAGGAACCCTCAGGAGCTTGGGACTCATCTCATTCCTCTTGCTCAGGTGCATGATCCTCTAGCCTCTGCTTGGCACTGATAGGGACAGGTCAGCTTCCCTGCCTGGAGGAGCAGCTGGGATGTCCCCCTGTGGCCTGAAGGCATTGGACGGTGAGCCCAGGAATGCAAGGCATCCCCTTTCCTTCACTGGGATGCTCTGTGTGCCCTTCTGGGGAAGACTTGCTCTTCTGGGCTGCTTCACGCACATGGTTCAGCCCCTTCAGTTCAACTGGGTCCCTATTCGATATTTTTCTGTGACCCACTGTGAAGATGGAGGATGGGGACGAGAAGGAAGAAGGAGAGTTTGGTGGTTGGTGGTAAAGAAAGATACAGACAGACAGACAGAGAACAGAAGAGACAACACAGAGTACACAGAACATGTTTAATTAATACTGACATTTATCCTGCTGCAGTTGAAACCCAGGTGGAATAATTGCTGTTCATTGTATTGTTTTAGATGAAAATGGTAGAAATAAATGTAACTGTCAAAATTGTAAACCTTCCCATCTTCATTAAAAATAGAGTTAAGAAATGAAAAGCTGTAGGCAGGGAGGCAAGAGTGTTCCAAGATTTCATTTTTTCCCCCAAGGCAACATTCCTGACGAAGCTTGGCATTCAGGCGTCCTGTTTTCTGTCTTGCTACTAACAGTTACTTCATTTTCTCCTCCCTTGGAAAGGGTCACCCAGAGCCCCACGCCCCACCCCCAGCCTCTCCCAGCCTGTACTTCTTCCGAGACCAGTTATCCTCCCTCACTGGCCTTCAAAGCATCCTACTCACCAGTTCTTCCTTCCGGTCCTGAGAAAATGCCTTCTCTAGAAGCTGTCCATGCATTAACCAATCTAAACCTCTTAATGACCCTTTGAGAGGGACCTCTTATCCTCATTTCACAGCAGTGGAAATTGAGCTTCAGAGAAGTTGAATAACTGACCCCGGGTCACACAGCTCGTGCAAGGACTGAGTGACAGGGCTAAGATTCAGAGCATCAGCTGACTCCAAAGCAGGCGATCTGCCCTACCCCTCACTGCTTTCCCAGGAAGTCGTAGGGATCGCCTGGCTCCATGTGCACCTGGTGCAGAAGAGGAAACAGAAGCCCAGAGAGGTGAAGTGGCTTGCTCAAGGTCACCCTGACCCTGCCAGTTAGCCTGGGGCTCTGCACGCTACCATACTGCATAGCTCATTATATTCGAACTCTTTAGCTAATACATTCAGATGCTCAAAACCTGCCACTAAAATTACTGCCAGCATTTTCTAAGAGAAAGCAGCTTAGTTCCAACCTCTTTCTCCATCATTTTTCTTTTAATAAATAGCACAGCTGTGGTTTTATTCCAACTCCTTTCATTTCCTCTCCCTGCCCTCAAGTGGCGGTGTCAACGTGTGACCACGTGGCTCCAGATGGGCCAGCGGGAGAAGGAAAATTCTTGGAAAAGACAGGAAGAGGATTAGCTCTCTCTCTCTCCATTCATTTCCAACCCATGTCCTTCCTGTGTCCCTGGAATCCAACCTCAGTCTGTGGGCTTGGGAAGTGACTGAAGCCAACGGCTGGTCTGTGAGGGAAAGAGGAGGCAGATACACCAGGGAGCTGAGAAGTACATGGAAATCACACCCTGACCTGCCCAGGTGCAGGGAGCAGGTAGGCCAAGCCCCAGCCTGCCGATGCTTCTCCTTGTGCAGGAGAGAGCCAATCGCTGGTTTCTGTAAGATTCATAGACCTTATCAAGAAAATACATTTACTATTTGTTGAAACATGGAGGTTTGACTGTTGAGGGAGACACATAGGGTGGTAGAAAGAGCACGAACTTGAGAATCAGATGGATTTTGCTCAGAGTTAGAACTAAGCTACTGACTAACCACTCGGCTAGGGGTCTTGAGGAAGTTATTTATCCTCTCTGAACCTCAGCTTTCTCATCTGTAAAATGGGATACTAGCACACAGTGGGTGCTCAAATATGTATTTAATGAACTGATTTTAGAGTACTCAAAATCATTTGGATTACTGTTTTAAAATAAGAATAACCCAATTCCTGTCCATCTGGAATCCAATTATCCAGTGTGTAGTTTCAAAGGCAGCAAAGATCTTAATGGCTGAACATCACTGAGGTCATCCTGAAATTTATTACGTATCCGAGAGCTTATGTTGACGGTATTCTGGAGGCAACGCACGATGCACAGAGTCAGCCCTCTCTATGTTGTTCAAGTTGTTAGAACGACTTAAATTTGCAGGACCACTCACTTATGAGTAATGGTATGCGTGAAGGTACACACACACACACACACACACACACACACGTCTGCACTCACTCACACACAGGACCGCAGAACTCACTAACAGGCAGGAGTAGAGTAGCAAATCATTATATTCAACTATCATGAGCTCCTGCAGAGCTCAGGAATGCAAGTGAGTTTCCCCCCTAATATCCCAACAGGCTAGAGTATTCCCAAGCTTTAAAATAACGTATTTTTTAATCCAAACACTAGCAGACATTTTCCCAAAATTCAGAAGCGTTTTGTCAAGAAGGAAAAGGAACTAACTAAACAGAAGATGAGTGGCATTTCTCAGCTATTTTATCACATCGCAACTTCAACAAAACCAAGCCCGTCCTTGCCTCATCCATGACAGCTCTGCCAGCAGAATGCGTGAATTGGGGCAGATTTCAGTTTTAAATGCCTCCTAATATCATTTGGGCAAATTAGCTTATGTGGCTGGACATTGGATTCCAGCCACAGAGAATGTTCTTTTCCTGTCAGAAGCTCTGATAACCCAATGCCAGGGTGAAATATCAGTAACCTCTTAACAATTTTTCTTGATTTCTTTAAGAGTGAACATGAGACATGTTAAGAACAACAACCCAATCATTAAACCCCATGCGGTTCTCCTAGGAGCCAGCTCTATTGCTTTAATCAGATTATGGACAACTCATTCTCAGCCCGGCCATTCATCTTCTTTGTTTATATACACACCAAGTGGCATTCTTCTTAACATCAAAAAATAGTAATCAAAACTGAGAACCACAAAAGACCTTTCACTATGTACGGAGTTAAGTAACATCTATTTGCTTTCATTAGTTTCTAAACAACAAGTACACTGGTTCTGATTAAACCTGGCATGTGTTAATTACATCCGAGGTCCGGGGCTGTTTTGTCTGCAATAGAGGATGACTTAAGAATGAAGCCAGAGCTGAAATTTGAGGCTCCCAGGCCTCAGGAGCCACCTGCCTCCATGTGCTTCCTCAGTGAAAGTTTCCAGCCTCAGAATGGCAGCAACGGATGTGAGCGTGTCACAGAAAGTTACGTTTTGGGGGGGGTTTGTTTTGCTTTTAAGCCCTCGGCTTTATCACCCGTTTTATGGGCTGGAGTTAAATGGCAGTACAAGGCAGTTTGCTCTCTTACTGCTCAGCACTAACAGTCATCATGAGCCATAATTAGAAGTAAAACCACCACATAAATAACACGGCAGAAAAATTGTCACCAGGTCGAGCCAGACTGTGGCTATGGGAAACTTCAGTGGGTCCTGGGTACTTAAGGGGCATCGTGTGTTTTAGCCCATATTTGCCTTACTAAAGCCAAAATGGGAGCCGTTTAGACTTTCAAAACAGCTCTTGAAAATAGACAATGCCAGTTTAAACAGACTGTCTGCTGCTTAGTGTGATGTAGAAACCCTTTGCCTGGAGGCCAGGACAGCTGCAAGGGCTGAGAGGGAGAGGATGGGAGCCAGAGGTGAGGAAGGGTAAAGAAGTGGCTGGCAAGAAAGAAGCGCATGGACTTCCCCCATCAAGGAGGTCTGGATAGATTTCGCGACCGCCCATCCTTGAGCCGGGAAGGTCACACTTCCACTGGGGGAACCAGTGAAGTTGGGTGGCCTCACAGAGGTTGCTTCTGTGACATACTCAGTGATGGAGTGGGAGCAGGCAGACTAACATCTCTGAGCATTTTACATCAATTTTCATTAATTCTCATAACAGCTTTAAGAAGTCAGAGAAAATAAATTGAGTCCTGCCCTGGGACAGGGCCCTGAGGAAACAGGACCAACGGCCCACTTTCTGCCTTTGGCCTGCCCATGTGCAAAGAGGCAGCAGATAGGAATTAACATGAGGGCGCCATACAAATAATCAGAAGCATTTCCTTTTTTCCTGATTTAGCCTCCCTCACGCAGGGGTTAGGAAACAAACCAAATGCAGTAAGCCTGGAATGGAAGGAACATGGTAGACAGTAGTTTTCAATTTTGAATCACTTAAAAAATTGATTTAAGTACATCCACTTGCTTTTAAAAAATAAGTCATAGGTATTTTTCTATGGTTCAGCCAGAATAGTTAAGGTCGAATCTTCATATGGAATGAAAGAGGACATTCCTCTGAATGATCTAAAAGCCCACATGTGTTCTCTAAAAAAGGATGGTTTGCTTTCTCCTTTTCTTTCTCCTTTTGCAAAATCAAACAAATAAAAACAAAACAAAATTCATCAAAAACTCTGTGTTGAGAGTTTTTTGTAAAAAGAAACATTGCATCTGGTATTAAGCAATGCATTTAGTGGAATGGCTCTCTACATACACACGTAGGTAACACAGCTCCATTTCACATGCGGATTTTTGTCTGCATTTATATCTCTGCAGGCCACATATGGCGTGACACCGACATTTTTTAAATTAAGATATGAAGTGCTCATTTTTTTGTGGACCTGCTATATTCTAACAAATTTACTACACATCTCAGAAAACACATAGCTTTGCCAAAGTTGGTGAGCAGCCCAGTGCGGTTTACCTCCAGCCCACAGCTCTTTCCCTGAATTCAATACTGCAGGCACAATTTAATGCAAACTCAATTTATGACTTAATGCTCTAGGGACCATAGTGAGAGATCGTTACATTATTCTTTTCTAATCCTATTTGTGTTTTAATTTGCTAAGTCTGTAATGAGGTGCATGCCTTGAATAGATTCAAGATCTTTCACATCGCTTTTGACTTTGTTTAATATAATAGATTTTACAGTTTGCATTAAATACCCAGGTGCTACGGTCAGTATTATCTCTTTATTTTCTCAACTAGCGTGAATAAAATTACACCGGGAAAGTAATGTTTCCTTGTTTATTGTAATGGTTTATTTCCTATTATAACTCTTGATTCAAATTACATCTAGTTCTCCAAAAGTCAATTCTCCATGGACTCTTACTACCCCCTTTCCATACAACTGTTCATCTCTGAAAAGAATGGAGACTTGGCTGACAATTGATTAGTTGAGTAATAAGAGAATAAGTTTTCTAGCCTAAGTTGCGAGACTTCAGTTAAACAGAAGGGAATAAAGTGAGGAAGGCAGGGAGGGAGGAAGAAAAGGTGCTGTGTCACTGTAGACTCACTATTTTATTTCGGGTGTTTGTTCGGCTGAAACGTACCATCCCTAATCAGAACTGCTACGTCACCCAAACCCACAATGTGTCATTTGCTGTCCATAACTGTGCTATAGCCAATTAGAGCTAAATTCTCTGTTCTGTATGCACAATCAAAGGGTGTCTGGAATGCATTTTGCTATTTTCTGAATCCTATTATTACAGACATGTTTATTACATTCAGAAGATGGCTTTCTGAAATTACATTGGAATTGTACAACCCACCTGCCATTTACAAACAAAAGAATTTAAGCATTTCTTAACAAGGAGAAAGTTCATTGAGCACTTTCCTGGTAACTTTTCTCGTGTTATTTTCTTCCATGGCCATTTTTACAAGACTCATTGCTCAAGCCTCTATTTTTGTAAAAATATCTAAGCTCTCAAGTTAAGGTTTTTGTTTGTTTGTTTTTGCGGTACGCGGGCTTCTCACTGTTGTGGCCTCTCGCGTTGCGGAGCACAGGCTCCGGACGCGCAGGCTCAGCGGCCATGGCTCACGGGCCCAGCCGCTCTGCGGCATGTGGGATCTTCCCGGACCGGGGCACGAACCCGCGTCCCCTGCATCGCAGGCAGACTCTCAACCACTGCGCCACCAGCGAAGCCCGAGGTTTATTTTTAAATTGATAACTACACAGCCGGTCAAAAAGGAGTTGCAAATTGGCTGTTGACACCTGGGGTAGGTGCTTGTGACAATTTTCACTATGAAATTTTTCTCAGACTATGTATAAAGGGATTGTAAAGCGGACCCTAAATATATCTATTCGATAGCCCTGAAATCACTCCTTTAGGTTGCCTGTCAAAAGAAAGAAATTTCAAGTTATGCCCTTAAATTTCATTTTGGGCCATTTTAAGAGGAAAGTGAGTGGTGTTAGAAAGACATATGATATCTATTTGAAAACGTAACACCTCATCATTAATTATTAAGGGAGAAGTGAAAGTGTTTCTAAACCCAGTGCTTCTCCTTTCCCTTCTACTGAAGTTTATACTCTTAAATCCCCCCGACCCAAGCTTATTTTATTACTGGTATTTGCCTCCAAGGGCCAAGGGATATTACACCTTTTTATTTGCTATTTTTACAGGACCCAACAAAGTGCTTTTAAAATATATAACCACTTAATTCAAGTCAAGCTTTTTCAATACTCCTTTCCTTCAAGCCCTTTCTAATTCGTTTTCCTCCAGCCAGGAGCCCGGAGAAGACACTGTGATTTATGTTTTCATTTATTTATTTTATTTGGGCTTTTCATTTAAGCAAAGAAACACTCCCCACAGCCCTCGATTCTGCATCATCTCACCCCACTCCACCCCTTTGTATTTGGACCATTAAGATTTTCTTAAGGCCAGACTTTGGAGTATTCAATGGATTTCTTCGGAGCTTTGACCACAGTCTGGAGGAGGCTTGGCCTGGGGTGCTTCTGGGGGCTCCAAGGGAGGGCTGGGGGAGGCTCTTTACACCACTCAGGGTGGCAACACCCCAGTGCTTTACACTTCCACCTTCTTGAGGACAAGCTCTATCTCTTTTTTCCTTTATCACTTCATGCCCAGCCCACTACAGAGCTCCTTAGACAGAGCCCTGGAAGAACTCAGCCTTTCCCTAATGATGAAGGGTGCTCTGCCACAGAGCTTAAATTTCCATATGTTATTGCTCAAATTGACATATTGTTTTTGTTTGGACACTGGGTATGGGATGGAGGAAACTTCTACATGACATTTAAGAGTTGGGATTTGACAGTTTAGAGCCATGGGTTTGAGTATCTGTTCCACTTCTTACCCAGGGGCCTTGAGCAAGTTAGTCCCCTCCGCACTGATTCATTGATCCAGCCAGTCAGTCAGCAAAACCTTCTTAGGCACCTACTCTATGCCAGGCACTGAGTTAGGCACAGTGGGTAACAGATAACAACATAGGCATGGTTCCTGACTGCACTGATCTAGTGAGGCCTACAGATGGGCAAACATTTACAGTAAAATGTGTCAGGCATGATAACAGGAGAAGCCAGGAAAGCCTTTTGGAAAAAAGTGATATATAAGTGACATGAAATCAGTTTCCTCCACTGTAAAAAGGGGTTAATATATTACCTGCCTCATGGGGGCACTATGAGATTAAGTGAGTACAATGGGCCCTTGCATTGCTCCCACATGAAGTGAAAACTCTGTTCAAAAAAAGTGGGAAAGCAATTATTGTCATCATTGCTAAGTACCATTCCAGTATTCCCAAAGAAATTAACACTGGAGAACCACATAGTTCTTTTTTTTTTTTTTTTTTTTGCGGTATGCGGGCCTCTCACTGTTGTGGCCTCTCCCGTTGCGGAGCACAGGCTCACGGACGCGCAGGCTCAGCGGCCATGGCTCACGGGCCCAGCCGCTCCGCGGCATGTGGGATCTTCCCAGACCGGGGCACGAACCTGTGTCCCCTGCATCGGCAGGCGGACTCCCAACCACTGCGCCACCAGGGAAGCCCCACATAGTTCTTTTTTTAATAGAAAGGAGTAAACAATAATGTTGCCTGTAGAACATTAAAGTAAATTTGAAGATAAATGAACTAAAATTAATAGGCTCTCTCAAGTAAAAGTCACTAACAATTGAGTCTGTTTCAAACACCAGCTTCTCTAGGGCAGAAAGGATCAGACAGCTCGGTTCTACCCACTTAAAAAGAGGACTCGTCCTCCACATGGAGTCTTGGACATTTCCAGCAGAATAATCCTCCTCCAAAGTGTTCTTACCAGTTTATAAAAGGTAATAACATTTACTTTCATTTAAAGCGAGCCAGCAAGCATTTTTAAATGAGTATTCATACATTGAGAATTGTACATATAATTGTAAATTATATTTGCTCATTGTAACTTCAGAAATGAAATTCCCACAGAGACAAACTTTGGCTTCACCTACCCGCCCTTAGGAGACCATGGTTCATTCCAGGAGGTGCTATGAACTCAGTGGATGCAGTGTGGGTAATGAAGTTCTCCAGTGCAATTCCTGAAAATAATAAAATAATCAAGTATTAATGAGCACGATCTTTGATTACTTATACAAATGTCACAAATATTTGGAGAAAATCATCTGTTAGTCACAACAGAATTCATCTTAGGAGAAGAACTGTCTTCCTTTTAGCAAATACTTGGCTGGCCATTTTGGGGCCTTTAGATGGGGTCCAAGACAATTGTCCTGCTTAGTAACATAGGAGTAACGTTAGTGAAATGCTCTGCTTAGTAATTTTGAGGTGCTGGGAGCAGCCTAAAAAATAGAGAGAGGGGAAGAATATTTTGAGGGATAGGGACAGAGCAGCTGGTGGGAGATGTTTAGGAGGAGAGCTGGCAAAGAGGTTACCTTGATGTGGGTATGACAGAGGCAACATCACCAAAGATGATGTCCCATATTCAGTTTTTAGTTAGCAGTTAGTAGTCTGCCAAGCTGGATTGCTAAGTAGCACTTGCTGTGTGTGAGCACACAAATACATGGAATTGTCACCATAGGTCTCTAGATATTGCATTATATGAGTAGATACTGGAAGCCCTCAAGGAAACTGAGGGTGTCTTGGTGGCTACCGGGCAGAGGAGAGCAGCATTGGTGTCCAAGAGAGATCCAGAGGTCAGCAGGAACAAGAGATCCCCAAGAACACAAGCCCCTAGGGAGTCACAGAAATCATGGGCAAGGCAGTGATACTCATACAGCACGTGAACAAGAGGATTTTAGCCTGTTTTACCCCACTTGGGCTGTATGTCTACATATAAACTATAACAAGCCCTTAATTCTTCTTTCATTGGAAATTCTTCCCAAGGCAAGGTGACCTGAAAATTTAAGCCACTATACTGGATGAGCCCTCGTGTCAGACTTCGGAGGAACTGACAAGTTGAAAAGACCACATGGAGCTACTTTTCAGATTTTCAGAGATGCCAGCAACGGCTCCTTTGTATGCTAATATTACTATCCCTTTAAGATGAATTCCCCCACTGTCCTCAATGAATGGTTGCTGATCTAATGATTAATTGATGGCAAAGAGTCTCTAATGACCTAATAGCTCATTAGGGTTGACTGAGCCAGCAGGGGTCTTCGAAAATGTTTTTTATTCCACTCTGAGGCTTTGTGAGTTTTCCTGTACATACATCAGACCATGGCCCAGGTTATTAAACCTACAAACGTGAAACCACAGCAAGAACAGGATGGACCTACAAGTATAACTTGGGAGTATAAGGGCAAACATGGAACCCACATGACAGAGATGTATAACACTGCCAAAATCATATGATGGGAAACTAGAGAGAGACATGCTGGGGACCAAATGGGTTCCCAATAGGTGATATCTTACGCCAAGAATTAAATTGTCACCATGAGAGTGTGGGTAAATTCACCATTCATTCCTCATCTAATAAATTAACGTTTATTAAATACCTATCACTAATATGGTAGTATATATAAATGCTTTACACACATTATATCAATTTATACGATTGCGATGGTCACCTCACTTATAAGAACACTGAGCCTCTGGCAAGTTAGGAGGCTCGAAAGAGTTATATAACATGTGCTTTATATCTACACACCAGGTCAGGAACAGATCTGGGGCTCAAATCTAGGTCTCTCTCTAAAATCCCTGCTTTTTTATTTCTCAACACATTGTGCCCTAGCAGGGTTCAAACAACTCAGGCATCTTATTTCTTGGATAATGTTTGTCTCTAAAGATATAGGGAAAGGTGATTACTGTTGGTATTCATTTTTAAAAAGCAGTCAATTCTGGTAGCATGAATAATTAAAATATTCAGGTAAGCCCCAAGCCACAGTGCTGAAGAATTCTCATTCATCTCTTCTTTCCTGCACTGAGCCCGACACTCCTGGGCTATCACCAGGATGCTCCACGGATGGATGAGCTCCTTTCCTGGCAACAACCCTCATCTGCTGATGGAGCTGGAACTGCCGGGAAACAGGGAAAGAGATGAGAAGCAAACACCCGGGAAGACTGACCTTATGGTACAGAAGTGTCTCTAGTTAAATTTGAGAAGACACTGGTTGTACTATATTTGTTCAGCACAACAAATCCCACCTAATGCTTAACTGAACTGAAGTTTGAACTCAAAACAATCATCAGGGAAAAGACGAGGGTATCAAGAGCATGGCCAAGGGACAGATTTCAAAAGAGAGGTATGTCTGTAAATTTGGCCAAGATATTTATTCTCCAACTTCTATCCACCAGGGCTGAGGGCTGCTCCCTGGGGCATTAATGCCCCAGTGTTTCAGGCTCCTGCTGGCCCAGTGAAGGCCTTCTGGTTGAGAGGCTTGCTGAAGGATGCTCAGGGCAAGTACCAAGGGAAAAGGCGATATGAGCAGGCCTTTGAAAGCATCTGCTACATGTGCTTTTTTTCTAGAAGAATGACCAGTACAGCCCCCAAGCCCACATCTGTTCATACAGAATAGGAACATATTTTTACCTTAGTAGTGTGTAGTATATACATCCTCCCCAGAACCATGAGAGTATACAGTACGAGCATACACATCCTGAAATATGTCCAGCTACGGAGAGACAGCTGTTCATCCCTCTTTTAAAGGATTCAGGCAATGTCGGTTGACCTCTATGATACAACTGGCATATATTAGCTGAAATAATACTTTAACAGTTTTTTAGTACCCAACTATATGTTCTAAGAAATAGCAAATGTTTAATCATAAATATTTTAATGGCTTCAGGGATTCATGATATTCAATGACCGTGTTAAACGATAATAATCACATCTGGTTTATTACTATAGTAATTCAGCAGCTTCTCTTCAGCAGTTATTTTTTATTATATGTGCTGTGCTACTGTCATGGTCATTTATAGCAGTAATATTTTAAAGTGGCTCATTTGTTTGTTTAAGGACAGTTTCACAATATATTTCTGTATTAATGTACATCTCACACTATTATTTCCAAGCTGCCACTGGAAAATTGATCCTAGCCTGTTACGACTGGAGAGGCTGAAGACATGCGAAATGCCCAAGCAGAGATGGAGTGGGGTGACCAGATGGGGCTGTCCTGGTGCCCACTGGGGTTATGACAACCGCGATGAGCCTTATTCATAAATGAAGGTGTGCACTAAGAAAGAGTTAAGCAGTAATAAATATAAAGGGAAGACCCTAGATCTGGGGAGGCATTTCAGGTGAAATACCATCTCAGAGGCAACAGCACTTGGCAAGAACCCAAAGATGCATGGTTTGCAAGGCCTGAGGCCATCATCAGGCCTCAGCAGGCTTCTCAGTGTCAATAACAAAATAACAGTGAGGAGGTGAAGAGTGAAAACATGTGAACTCGCAAGAGTGAAACGAGGGCAGATCAAGGTTAGTCGCTGGGTGGCTTATATGATGACAGCAATTTCAAATCTGCTCAAAGTGGGCATTAGGAGTGAATTGTCGAGGCACGGGCGATCAGCTCCCTATTCGTGTCCTTTCATTCGAGTGGCTCAGAGCAGCAGGGATGACGCTGGATTTGTGTGTGATGCCCAGTGTACTTTTGTCCTGTACGTCACAAATTGTTGCTTGTGATGGGGTAAATATTAGCCTGAAATCATATATTGCTCTTCAGTGGAGAGAGGGTAGGGAAGAGGTTCTTAATAACCTAGGAGAGTTAATTTTCTGTGACATTCTGCTGAACCTAGTTGTGGAAATTCAGAGGAGCCCAGAGAAGACCGCTAGGCTCCTGCTCTGCTTCCTCTGGGCTGGATCCTGATTGGTTGGGTAACAGAGGGCAAATGGCTTTTACGGCTATGAATGATGTATGACCGTAAAATGGTCTGTAACCAGAAGTGCCAACTGACATGCCTACTGATTTAACGGACACCCAGGGTTATGTTTGCACAGAAACGCTTAAATAAACATGTGCTAGGTTTGAGGCCGTTTCCCAAGCAATCATTTCTCTCGCTCTTCTTTTCTATTTTATCTTACTTCATCATAAAAACAAGGAGAGTAAAACTACAATTCCCTTTTGTATAATGATGAAGAGGTACTCATTGCCCTGGCAGTTCCTGTTATCCTCTCTACTGAGTCCGGCCCTTTTTTCCTCTGTCTACTTGCAGGGGGCACTGTGATAGACTATGGAAGCCCAGGCAGGGCTGACCACTGCAGACACTTGAACGAGCTGCCTCTTGGGAATGGAAGAGATGTCCTCTGTTTACTTTTGCCCTTGGTTAATTAGGAAAAGAAAGCTCTGAGGTCACTTTTCAATCAATGGAATGGCAAGATTTCCTTTCAGCTACAAATCGGCAAAAGTACCAACGATGGGAAGATAATCATCCCATGATGGTCCTCAAACTGGAAAGTATCCCATGATCTTATTGGTTTCTTCCGATACATTTGCTACACCCAGAGCAGTGAGGATTAATGCAGTTAGATTTGGGTCTCGAGGTTTAATCTAGATGATTTTCATATGTCTGCTGAATTGTCATTAGAGGAATATAAATTTTACTGAACGTGTAAGTTTTCTCAAATAAATTGATCAGAAACCCATAAGATATCATAGAGTAGTTCCTGGTTATGTCAGTGGAAAAATTCCCATAAGATCCATTTGATTTATATTCCAGGCTGAGTCAGGGATGGTAAATCAGACCCCAATTTTTCTTCACGGGATCTCAACTGGGTCTCACAATCTCTTTCACAGGGCCTCCAAGCAGACACTACCCATTGATTTGGGTTGGCATTCAAGATAAAATTTAGATGCTGCTCCTATTCTAGAACTTTTAACTCCTTCCTTTCTAAGAAGAGGAATTTACAGAATTTTTCATCTTTTTCTATTACCTGGAAGGTTTTCTTTTAAGCTAGTAGAATTATTTATTTTTTAAAGAGTATGTAAACCTGTGAACCCATCTGATACTGGTGTCTTTTCCAATGGTAAACCTTTAATCGTCTTTCTTCTGTGGCACTTGGTCTCCTCAGTTTTCATTTCTTCTTGGATCAATTTTGATAGTGTGTGCTAGGAGATTGTTTATTTTAGCTTTTCAAATTTATTGCCATTTTGTTGCATGTAGTATTCTCTTCGATTTAAAAAAAATCCTTCCTGTAGCTGTAGTCATATCTCCTCTTTCATTGCTAATTTTGTACATTTTTGCTCTCTCTTCTTTTCGTAGTCAAACTTCCAAGGGTTTCTCTATTTTATTGGTCTTAACACCCAGCTTCTGGATTTATGAATTCTTTCTATTATTTTCTTTTTGTTTCTTATGCCATTTATTTCAGCTTTTGTCTTTATTAATTTCTCTTTGTAGTTTCATTTGTTGCTGTTAACATTTTTTTTCTGCTTCTTAAGATTAGTACTGAAGTTTTGCGGGGGAGGAGTTCTCCTTAATAATAAAAGCAGGGGTCACCAACCTATTACACATGAGCCAAATTGGACCCACAACTTGTTATTGTACAACTTGGCAGCTAAGAATGGTTTCTACATTTTTAAAGCACCGTCAGAAAAAAAGTCTGTAACAGAGACCATATAGTCCACAAAGCCCTAGCCCTTTACAGAAAAAGTTGGCTAACCCCGATAAAAGCATTGGCTATACCAGGGGTCCCCAACCCCCGGGCTGCAGATCGCTACACGTCCAGGGCTGTTAGGAACCAGACAGTAGGAGGTGAGCGGCGGGCCAGCGAACGAAGCTTCATCTGCCTCTCCCCATCGCTAGCGTTACTGCCTGAAACATCCCTCCTACCCCGGCCCGGTCTGTGGAAAAATTGTCTTCCATGAAACCTGTCCCTGGTGCCAAAAAAGGTTGGGGACCGCTGGGCTATACTTTGCCCTCTGAGTACAGCTTTCACTCTGCCCCACAGACCCATAGGAAGTATTCTACTTTCCCTTGTTTCTTAGATACTTCATAATTTACTTTTCAATTTTCTCTTTTATCAAGGGGTTATTCAAGAGTGTATTTCACGCTAAGTATATTTTTACCCACCTCTTGATTATTCGTGTCTAATGTTATCAGCTTAATAAGAGAATGTGGCCGATCTCCTTTCCCCTGCTTGAGGTTGTCCCTCCCAATCCATCTGACTGGCTCTTCCTGTCTGGTCCTGGAGGGACTGGGGTTTACTACCCACACGTTATTATTTATTTATTTATTTTGTCATGTAGTAGTTTTTAAACTTTCTAAACCCATGTTCCCCTGAACACTTTTTTGCCATTAAAGACTTTCATTTTTTTAATTGAGAGATGATTGTCATATAACATTAAGTAAGTTTAAGGTGTACAAAAACATATTGATTTGATATGTTCCTATACTGCAGTATAATTACCACTGTAGCATTAGCCAACACTTCTATCATGTCACATAATGATTATTTCTTTTTTGTGTGGTGAGAACAATTAAGATCTAGTCTCTTAGCAACTTGGAAGTTTGTAATACAGTATTGTTATCTATAATCACTATGCTTTGGATTAGACCCCCAAGACTTATTTATCTACAAATTGCAAGTCCCTGAACACTTTTGATGAGATAAAATCCTCTTCCCCTCCTTTAATAATAATTGATCTTTGATCTAAATTAAATATTAAGATGAAAATAAATCAAAACAATGGGACAAAATGTTGCTCTGCTTTCAAAGTACATGCTCCTGAAATAGTGACCCCTCGTCCTTAGGGTCGGCAGTCACTGCTCCAGAGAAAATTCCTCTAGTCTGACATGTCACATTTCTAGTCTGGTGGGACTCCAGGACTCCTTAGTCACTGCAGTGTGCTCACTGTAAGAGAGATGACCAAGCTCCTTGGTGTAATGTGAGTGATAGAGACAAATATGTTTGACCCTGGGCATCAGTAAACCTGCTGGTTCAGTAAAATAAAGATGTCCAAGAATTCAGGCCGTGAAGGAGGAAGTAACACTCGGAATTTTGATATCATCACCATATACAATGGACCACAGAGAAGAAATGACTTAATTACCTGGGTTTCAAGGAAAGAAACTTTCAGTCTCCATGAGTTATACAGAATTTTAAAATAAATAAATAAATACCACTGGCTGTGGCCCAGAAAGACCACCTGGTCACTCAGACTGAAGGTGGCATTTGCCTTGGCGAATTCACCCACCTAGAGTCTGGCCTCAGTGCTATAGAATCATCATTGCATTTGTGACTACAAGTTGATTGCACCTGGGGGCACTGGTACATGCTAGCAAGTCTCAGAGAGACATATCAAATCATACGCCAACTTCTTTATTTACTATGAGAAATGGAACTGTGTGTGGATGGAACCATCGTATGTACATGGCCAGTACATTCCAATAGTCTTTTGTCCCATAAAGTCATTAGCACACTGCACCACTCTTCTTCTTTCTGTGTATTTCTGTGGGTACTCAAAAGTACCACTGAGTTCATCAACTGACGAATGGATAACTAAAATGTGGCATATCCACACAATAGAATATTATTTGTCAATAAAAAGTAATGAAGCAATGATACATGCTACAACATGGATAAACTTTGAAAACATTACGCAAAGTGAAAGAAGCCAGTCCCAAAAGATCACATAACGTGTGATTCCATTTATATGAAAAGCCCAGAATAGACAAGTCTACAGCGACAGAAAATAGATTAGTGGTTGGCTAGGGATGGAGAAAGGGGCTGGGAGTTGGGGAGTGGTGGTAACTACTAAAGAGTACGGGGTTTCTTTTTGGGCTGATGAAAATGTTCTAAAATTGATTGTGGTGATGACTGCACAAATCTGTGAATATATGAAGACCCTTTGAACTGTATCCTTTTAATGGATAAATTGTATGGTATTGAATTATGTCTGAATAAAGCTGCAACCAAAAAAGGATCACTGAGATCATTTTGGATTGTAGTGCTTCTCGGTTGATATCTTCATATCTTCGAACTAGACGCAAAAGGAGCATTCGTATATTTTCATACATGAGCATTTCACTTAACGATGTGTGCTTCTCACAGGAGATGGCAGGAGTGTAAGAGGGCAAGCAAAACCACCATAGCACGTTTCAAGCCTCTACCTGTATCGCATCCATTAACATTCCATAGACTAAGCATGGCCAAGCCTAAAATCAATGATGAGAGAGTGTCCTTTCTGTCGACTCCACCAGGAAGCATTGCCATGTCATGTGATAAAGGGTGTGGATATATAATCCTACTATGGGACAAGGTGGGGAGTTTGAAATGATAATCAAATCCATTACAGGTGGCTGTTTTCTTTCTGGGGGTAGCAATGGGCGAGTGTGGCCCTAACACAATGGAATGCTGACACACTCATGTCTCCTGGCTCTGCCACACTGGGAACTCAGATCCACCGCTTCCACAGATCATAGTTTTCCTTGTTTTTATTTTGTATGTCGACAAAAGTCTTGGGAATTTTAAACTGTTGCAAGATAAATTGAACCAGGATTTTTATGTTTCACAACTTGCATAACTGACTTCATCTACTTTGATAATTCTATCTTATCATATTTCTAATACTTTATAATTTTCTTCTAAGAAGTTGGGGGATGTATTGGTAAGAATCAAGTTTGGCTGAAAATAACTGAGACCCAAAATAACACTGTCTGAAGCAAAATAATAGTTTACCTGTCTCTCAGGGAAAATCCCAGAGCAGGCAGTTCAGGCTGGTGTGGCAGCCCTGCTCCACGAAGACTTCAGGTAGCCATGCTCCTTCAGCAGTGACAGCAGTGAGTAGCTCCTGCTGTCATGATCCAAGGTGGTAGCCACCATGTCCACATTCCACGCAGCAGGATGGAGAAAGTGATAAGGAAGAAAGAGGCAAGGGGCATGTGCCAATTATTAGGAAAATTTCTAGAAGTTGCCATATCTCATTTGCCAGAACTTTGTCTCATGGCCACATCTAGTGCAGGGATAGCTGGGAAAGAGAGTCTATATTCCAGTCAGTCAGATGCTCCCATAAAAATTGGGAGTTCTAAGAGAGAGAATGGATATTGAGTGGACATGTAGAAATCTCTGCTCCAGAGGACAACTGTCCCATATCCTGCAGCTTCAGTACTACACAGGTGGTTTGGGTAGTCATCATTTCTCATGAGAACTATTATTATAGTTTCTTAGATAGTAGATATCTAGAAAGATTCCATTGCCTAGTGTTTCCATATCCAGACTCTGGAGTCATGTTGATAGGGTTCAAATCCAAGTGGTTCCTCTTTGTTGTGTGACCTTGGGATAGTTTCTTCTCTGTATTTCAGTTTCTTCATCAGTAAAGTGGTAACAGTAGTGCCCATGTCACAGGGGACTTGTGAGTTAAAACATGAGCTATTCACAGGGAGATCAGCTCGGTGCTTTGTGACCACCTAGAGGGGTGGGGTAGGGAGGGTGGGAGGGAGACGCAAGAGGGAGGAGGTATGGGGATATATGTATATGTATAGCTGATTTACTTTGTTATAAAGCAGAAACTAACACACCATTATAAAGCAATTATACTCCGATAAAGCTGTTAAAAAAAAAAATGAGCTATTACTATTAACTGGTGTCCATGCCTCTAGTCGCAGCCCCTTTCCTTCTACAATGGAAATCTGATGCTATCTTACTCCATTAAACCCGTGGAAATTTTCTTAGTGTACACACACAAAGCCCCAGATCCTTGGCGTGGCCTGGAAATTCCTTTATAATCTGGACTCTGTTGGCTTGTCTTCTGCCTCCCAGTGTGTAACCTGATTTGGGTCCTATCACACCACTCACAGTCTTAGAACAAAGAATGTCACGTGCTTCCCATTCCTCTCCCTGTGCTTCCTGCATGCAAAGTCTCCCTGGCGCTCCTCCTTTCCTCGAGACACAGAGAGCTGCTTCCTCTCCCAACTCCGACATATTTCCTATCTGTGATATGAAGTGATATGACTCTTGACGTAGGTAGATGTCTGCCTGCACAAAACTGGGCCTCCCTATGCACGGGGACATAGGGGATTCAGGTCTGAGGCCCTAGGAAGATGAAGTCGGGGCTCAATATTTGTTGAACAAATAAATGAACACATCTAATACGACACAAATATTTGGCATCAGGCAAGAGAATGAAAGAAGTATTGCAAAGAAGAAAGAGCTTAAAGTACACTTTTCCCAAGTTATACACTCTATAAAGCAGAACAAACAAAAACCATAAAATCCAATGCCAGTAATCACTTTCCAAATAAAAAGAGCACCTTAGAGCCATGTTTCACGAATAATATATTGTGACACGGACTCAGGATTGTAAACCCTCTTGTTCACTTCAAAGTTTATAGACTATGATTAGCTGGTTTTGATCTGCCGTCAGAAGGTGTGTACTTAGGGGCTAGCCATAATGACAGCTAACGTTTATTGAGTTTTACTCTGCACTCACACACATTATGGTGACACCTGCCTTAACTCATAATAGCTAAGAGGTAGATACTACTGGTATCCCAATTTTATCAGTGAGGAACTTGTAATGTGGAGCGGGTAAGCTGGGCTTGGAACCCAGGCAGTCTCACTCAGTCTAACTCAGTCAGTTTATCTACAATTGGTGCGAGAATAGTAAGGCAAGGATCCATGTCTAAGAAAGGAAAAACGCGTTTGCTTTGCTTTGCTCACAACGATCTCTTGAGTTTTGCTCTTAACCATAAATGGCAAATTTATTCAATTCTGGGAGAACCAAATCCCAGAAGTACGTGTAATTTCCAAGCATACGAGATTAATCAATTAAAAAGGAAGTTAACCTCAGAGTCAGTTTGTTTAAATTAAAAAAAAAAGCCAAAGCCACTGAATTCCAGAAATCACTCCACTGAAGAAAGCAGAGATGCCCCACATTTAACCTCTCCACAGCCCAGCTCTCTCCTCGTTAAGGCAAAGCTCTGACTGAGCTCTTAAGAAGCTGGAGGGGTCAGTTGCTGGAGACAGATGGGGAGATGTTATCAACCACGTAAGAGGCCCGTGGGGGCATCAAGCACCTTCCCCGTGTTTCGAATGACGAAGAGGCCAGTTAAGTGGCTATAATTAAGTGTCTTGAAGTGCCTGCAGTAGCCAGTCCTCGGGCCACCTGCCTACTCACCTCCCAGCCCGTGTGGGCGCCTCTCCCACCGGGCACTGATTCCACACAGGCATTTACAGCACAGTGACAAGAACAGCAGGAAAGCACGGCTTTCTCCCAAGGGTGGAGAAGAAAAGACCAGCACATTCTCAAGAACCATCACCCCACAACCCGTGTTCCCAGCCTGGAATGAAGATTCCTTAGTTTACTTGGCCCCCTACACCTAAGTTGGAGATAAATAGAAAACCAAGCAGCAGCATCTATAGTATGTCAAAGGGTGAGAAGTACTGTGGAAAAACTAAACCAGGGAAGTGGAAGAGGAAGTGCTGGATGGGCATGAGAGCCATCTCAAACGGGGATGATGAGAAGGCCGGGGGGCGGGGGGAAGCAGCATCTGAGTGAAGACCGGAAGACAGCAAGGGAGTGACCCACTGGGGGATGAGCAAAGACCCAGAGACACCTGGGGGATGAGCATTCCAGCAAAAGGACCAGAAGGTCAACGTGCCTGGAGCAGAGTGAGCTACGGGGAGAGGAGGAATGACAGAGAGGTAACAAGGGGAGGGGTGGCTGAGGGCCCTCATGGCCAATATGAGGACCTAGGCTTTTATTCTGCGTCAGATGAGAAGTCATTGGAGAGTTTTGGGCAGAGACATGACACAAGCCACCCTATTGGTCAACTGATTGAAGTATAGCTGATGTCTAATATTATATAAATTATAGGTATACAATATAGTGATTCACAACTTTTAAAGGCTGTACTCCATTTATAGTTATTATAAAATATTTGCTATGTTCCCAGCCTGCCCTATTTTAAGAGGCAAACTCTGGCACCTGTGCTGAGAAGAGACTGTGGTGGGAAAGAGCAGAGGCAAGGAGAGCAGGTGTGATAATCCAGGGGAGCAGCGAGGACGGCTGGGAAAGGGGTGGAGGTCGTAGGGGTGGGGAGAAGTCACAGGTCGCTGGGTATCCTTGGTGGTCTTTGGAAATAAAATCCTCCATGAAGGCAACTAGGCTTAATTCTGCACTGTTCCCCATCACGGTTGCGTGTTATTCACGGGGATTTACTAAAGTGTGGAACACGTGCATAGAATTTGGGGGAAAGCCAGAGTTTGGGGAAAGACAAAAATGTGTCCGGCTTTTAATCAAATTAACCCCCGTGTAGGTCATCTTCTAAAAGGAAAAACCATGTGGATATTGGATTCAGTTCCCACTCAAACTTCCCCAAAGCAGTGCACACGCCTTCTCTCTAGGCAAATTCTCTTCTCTTCTCCCCTCCTTTTCCTCTGGGTCCCTCCTAAGATCTTTGTAGATTTCCCAGGGATGTCTTGAAGCTGTGGGGACCCATGAACTTTGATTCCTTTGACTGCCACCCTCCAGTGTCTCTAGATGGCCAAAAACCCAGCCGGCTGGCCACACAGATACGCTCCTGCGGGGCCTGGGCTGCCGGCCAGGAGCAGGTTGTGGAATTTGCAGCTAAGCGAGGGCAGATTGCTGGAGTTTGGTCAAGAGAACAGATGTGCATAGTGGGCCAATCTGACCACAGAGAAACATTTCCCCGTACCTTTTAAAGGTGCACAATTGCCTGGTTAAGCCAAGGCAACTTGACACACATCACCTTGTTCATAAACAGAGAGAGAAAGCCCTTCCTACCCGGGGGTGTGCAAACGACTGGAGAGGAAGCCAGGGACCTCAGAAATGCTGCAGCGCAGCTTCAGGAAAAAATGTCAGTGGAAAGGGCCCAAAAACATATTAATGGACTAGATGTTACCACACCCAGGCCAAAGCAAGAAGCTGGTGATCGTCTGTTCACGCTTCATTTTAAGGCAAGAGTGGAGTTATCTTTACACAGGAAGACAAAACCTTCCATTCCATTTAAAGGAACCCACCCTGCAGACCTTTTGCTCACTCCTCCGACACCTACCCAGCATCTGTTCTTCTTAATAGTGCTTGCTCCTTTTAGGAATTTCATGAAATGCCAAGAAGTGGCAGCATCTTTGTTCCTAAGACACTTAAAATAGAGCGGGGGAGACCAGATGTCCATTAAGCGAAACGCCCAAGGCAATAGAGCAGAAATGCTGAGAGAGAGAAATGGCTTCATAAATGAGGCCAGTCCTATATTCTCTCCACTCTGCCTGGAATATTCCATCCTCTTCCGCCACTGTCCACCCGCCTTCCGCCATCCCATGCCTTGCACCTGCGATCACCATCTTCTCCTTTGAGACTGAACTCAGGTATCGATTCCCGGATGAACTCTGCCAACACACACCTCTCTCCCCTGATCCCTGTTCCCGGGGCACTAAACTCATGGAGTCCTCCCTTCACACCTGTCTTCCCACCAAACTATTCACAATGCTTGGCACATAATGTGTGCTCAATTAATAGTGATGTCCATGACGTGAAAGTCTGGGCTCTGATTTATCGGAGGGAGATACAGAGGATCGTTTGACACGGAGGTGAATTGAGGTAAATACTCCTTGACCATGTGGCACATTTAAGCCAAGTGCTTTTCGTGATACATAGCATGGAAAAAAACCTAGGACTGCTCAAAATGTAAAACAAAAGAAAGTTAATTTTAGATGCACTAAAGCTTTCCGGGAGGAAAACAATGAGGTCTGGAAAAGGACATGATGTCTGTGTCACCGAGATGGCAGGAGACTCTCGGGGAGCAGTGGGGAAGGTGAGGTCAAGGAGATGTGGAAAGCACGGGCAGATGGAAGAAGGCTTTGGAGCCCTTCAGGGAATTAGGTTCAAGATCACAAAGGGGAGGAGAGAAACACGGTGCACCACCAGTGTGACTATCTGGACATTCTCTGGGCAAACTTCAGGGAGTTCAGCAGCTGGAGTGAGGTGATTTCAAAAAAAGGCATTGTCACCCCAGAATCAAGGAGGAACCTGGAAGCCAGCAGATAGAAGGACAGGAAAGTCCCAGAAAGTCCCAGGGATGAGCTTATAGAAAAAGGGTGAATGTAGGATAGTGACGAACAACTAAAACAGCTTGATTCACAAGGTTAACCTGGGCCGATTTAAAAGTGCAAGGAATACCCTGTCCTCTATAAAGAAGTTCTGCACTTCAGAAAAGGGGTTTGAATGTCAAATCTCAACTAGTGATTTAGAGAAGGAAAAAGTGATAGCGTAGTCAGCTGTGCGTGATTGCGGCTTCCACATCCTCAGGTTCAACCAACCAAGGATCAAATATATTGGTGAAAAAAATTCCAGAAAATTGCAAAAAGCAAAACGTGAATTTGCCTTGCTTTGGCAAGTATTTACATAGCACTTATATCGTATTAGGTATTATAAGTAATATAGAGATGATTTAAAGTATACAGGAGGATGTCTGTAGGCTATATGCAAATACTATGCCATTCTACATAAGGGACTTGAAGATCAGTGGATTTTGGTATTCGCAGGGGTCCTGGGATAAATTCCCTGTGATGTAGTTACCACAATGGTACCTGAAAAGACTGTTCACTCTTACATTCATTCATTGACAGAGCAAAAATTTTTTAGTAGCAAATATGAAAATATGTACTAGTTATTGTGTTAAGTGTATAAGGGAAGGATGAAACATGCCTCTGCCCGTATCCAGGCCCTTGGGGCTTAAAGCCAAATAAAGGATATCAAATATACTTTATTAACTACACTACAAGATAAATAAATAAATGTCATAGGTCAACTGCTAGGAAAGTCCAGAGGAAAGTGAGATTGTTTCCAAGAAGAATGATCAGGAAAGGTTTCACAGGGGAAGCATCATTTGCGCTGGGCTTTGAAGGATAGGTAGGAGTATGAAAAAAGCTTGGACAGAGTTTTACACATAGAGCTATATGGGAGTTTGCTGTTAAGATTATAAATCAAGCCAATATATTGGTAATTCCCCAAAGCAATTCCATGCCTTTGTTCATGATATTCCTTTCACCTGGAATACACCTCCCCTCTTCAACCCCTTCCCCCCAACCATCTCCCTATTTGTCTTTCAAGATCATCACCTCTTGACAAACACGCCCCTGACACCCTGAATCACACTCTCCGTCATGCTATCACTGGGGTCTGCACTCTGCGCAGGCCTCTGTCACACACTCGCCACCCAATCAGGGGTCTGTGATGGCTTCTTTTTGTACAATTGTGCGTGCATCCAGAGGGCCCCGCCTGGGCTAGATTCACCTTCACAGACTCAATGTCAGGCCAGAGCAGGCGCTAGACGGACAAAGGTGAAAGATGAAGCCATGGGGTGTATGGGAGTGCCGAGAGTCGAGAGCAGAGACAAGGGCCTAGGATAGATCTTTGGAAACTGCCTATCTTTTGAAGACCGCAAGGAGGAAAACAAAAGCAGGTGTAATCCAGGGAGAAGCCCTGCTTGCCCAGGTGTGGCCACAGGAGGTGACCTTGAACATCTTTGAGGCTTTTCTTACTCATTCTTACATAGGAGGAAAATAGCTCCCCTGTGTTCACGAGGAGATCTGCTCAGGAGCAGATCTCCGCGGCGAAGATGCAAAGATCCTTGCCTCCTGCCACACACAAACCCTTTCCCCCCAACACATTAGTGAACAGCCATGTAGGGCAGTGTTGCTATTCTATTGTCCAGGCATCAGCTGGCTCTGTTTGCCACCCTCAAACAGGCAGGGGTGAAGGCAAACATTGATCCATGGGGCCCTTATCCAGAAACACAAGCAAATCACCAATGATGGGGGCCCAGGTGAATGGAGGGGATCTTTGTTCAAGGAACTTGCAAAGGAAGAATCAAATCTGCTGTTTCACAATCTAAGATAGCAACGAGACTCACAGTTTAGAGTTTGCCCCTGTTCTCTAAAACATGGGTCACACAAGAGGCCATTTGCTTTGAAAAGAAAACCAAAAAATTTACCACTGCCAACTTACCCAATTCTGAAAGGGTGACTTAGCTTAGTTTCACAGTGAATTCCTTCTCCTTCAGAACCACCAGGACTCCTCCTCCAGGAAGCCCTCAGTGAAGTTTTTGTTGTCTATGTGTGTTCCACAGCACACCACAGGCATCCAGTCCACAGCACTAAGGCATTTTGATCTAGCTTTCGGCAAGGGGGCAGTGTGCCCCAAAGCTTTTCCAGAGCCTTGTTTATAATAGATGGCAGCAGCCTGTGTTATACACCACACGCTATTTCTCAATGAAATGTAATGGTCAAACACAACAGTGTATGAGAGTTCCAGTTGCTCCATATACTCACCAACACTTAGTATTGTCAGTCCTTTTAAATTTTAGCTGTTCTCATGGGTATGCAGTAATTTCTCATTGTGGTTTTGATTTCCATTTTCCTCATGACTAAAGATGTTGAACAGCTTTTCTGGATCTTTTGTGCCATTTATATATTTTCTTTTGTGAAATTTCTGTACATATTTTTTGCCCATTTTAAAACTGAGTTGTTCCTATGGAATGCGAGAAGATATTTTCAAATGATGCAACCAACAAGGGCTTAATCTCCAAAATATACAAACAGCTCATACAACTCAACTCAACCCAATCGAAAAATGGGCAGAAGAGCTTAATAGACATTTCTCCAAAGAAGATATACAGATGGCCAGTAGGCACATGAAAAGATGCTCAACATCACTAATTATTAGAGAAATGCAAATCAAAACTACAGTGAGGTACCACCTCACACTGGTCAGAATGGCCATCATTAAAAAGGCTGCAAATAACAAATGCTGGAGAGGGTGTGGAGAAAATAGAACCCTCCTACACTGTTGGCGGGAATGTAGGTTGGTGCAGCCACTGTGGAAAACAGTATGGAGGTTCCTCAGAAAACTAAAAGTAGAATTACCATATGATCCAGCAATCTCACTCCTGGGCGTATACCCGGACAAAAGTATAGTTCAAAAAGATACACGCACTCCTATGGTCATAGCAGCACTATTCACAATAGCCAAGACATGGAAGCAACCTAAATGTCCATTGACAGATAAATGGATAAAGAAGATGTGGTACATATATACAGTGGAATACTGCTCAGCAATAAAAAAGAACAAGATAATACCATTTGCAGCAACATGGATGCAACTAGAAATTATAACACAAAGTGAAGTAAGTTAGAAAGAGAAAGACAAATACCATATGATATCACTTATATGTGGAATCTAAAATATGGCACAAATGAACTTGTCTTCAAAACAGAAATGGACTCACAAACATAGAGATCAGACTTGTGGTTGCCAAGGGGGAGGGGGGAGGGAGAAGGATGGACTGGGAATTTGGGGTTGTTAGATGCAAACTATTACATTTAGAATGGATAAACAACAAGGTCCTACTATATAGCACAGGTAATATATCCAATCTCCTGGGATAAACCATAATGGAAAAGAATATTAAAAAAAAAGAATGTCTGTATGTGTATAACTGAGTCACTTTGCTGTACAGCAGGGATTGGCACAGCACTGTCAATCAACTATCCTTCAATTTTTAAAAAGTAAAAAAACGGAGTTGTTTTTCTTATCATTCAATACTAAATTGTAAGAAGTCTTTACATATTGATAAAAGGCATTTTTTGTGAGATATATGTTTTGTAATCATATATCTGGCTTGTTTATTCAATCTCTTATGGTATCTTTCAAAGAATCAAAATGCCTTATTTTAATCAAGTCAAATTTATCTTTTTTGATGATTATTGCTTTTTATGCCCTAAGACGACTTTACCTAAAAGAAAATTATAAAAATATTCTCTTTTCTTCTGTATTTTATAATTCCAGCTTTTACATTGAGGTCTATGAGCCATTTCAGTTACCACTTGTGTATAATGTGGGATAAAGCTCAAGGTTGGTTTTTTTTCCATATAAATATCCATTTGTTTCAGCATCATTTATTGAAAAAAAGTACCCTTTTCCAATTGAACTGCTTCAATACCTTTGTCAAAACGCAATCGACCAAATATATGCTGATCGAGCTCACTGGTTTTTTCAAATAATAAGCTTTGAATCTGGTAAATTTCAAAAAAAAAAGTTCAATGCTATTGAAAATGGATCAAATCAGGGAATATGTTCAGGACATTTGAAAAATAAAAACAGCCTTGAAAGGAATTGCCCTTGTGTGTGTGTGTGTGTGTGTGTGTGTGTGTGTGTGTGTGTGTCTGAGTGTGTGCGCATGCACATGTGCCCTCACCAGGCACCAGCCTTGGGAGAGCAGAGACGGGGCCTGACTCAGAGACTTAGGCTTGTCTACCCAATACCTGACACACGATAGGCTCCCAATACACACGTTCATTGAATAAACAAAAGAATGAGTGAATGAGTGAGTGAATGAATGAATGAAGTTACAATGGCCCATAACACAAAACAGAGCTTCGTGGATACTGCTGCTGTCCCCCGTGCAGCTATTTATTTCCCCAAATTTAATTGCACTCACCATAGTCTCCAAGTGGTTCTTCCCTTACATGAAACAGCAGCTTGGACTAAAACCAGGAGGTCCTCCAGTGAGGGCAAAATCTCAGTGGGGGGGGGGGGCTCCTGCCTAGGTTTCTATCTGGCTACACTACTTTACCTCTCTGTGCCTCAGTTTCCTTATCTGTATTTTATAGCAGTTCTGTGAGGACTCACTGAGCTAATCCTCCAGATATAAAACTCCTATAACTCGACTGCCTTTCTGATTGTGAGTCCTCACATCTCCAGGAAGGAAGAGACAGCAGGCAGCTGACTCACCGTCCACAGTCCCCGCAGGTCCCTGCTGAGAGGTCTACATTCCTGTCCAAATGGTCCATCTGGACCTGACTGCTCTCTGCTTCTGAGCCATGCAGGTGGTGGCAGCATCCGTAGTTGCCCCAGAGATTCCCTCTCAGGGGGTGTGGGAGACCCGGGCAGCAGCTCTGCCTGGGAAACCAGATGTGGGCTCTCATGGCAGCACTCAGACCCAAAGTCCTCCCCACTTACACACATCATCTCTCAGGAGAATTGGTGTCTTGATAAAGGACAGAAGCTCCTCTCTCTTCTTGCTTTTCCCAAATACTTTCTCTCTACTATGCATCCTCTACGCGCTAATCACATTTGTCCCCTGAGGCGATCAACACAGCTGACTAGCTGCTTGAAAGGGAAGATGGAGAGTAAAGAGAAACATCAGGGGCTAAAAGAACAAAGGGTCTCAATAAGATAAAGTGTCTAGAACACTGTATGTGAATAATTAGTGTTAGTTGATGTTGTCATTTATTATTATTATTATTAAGATAATAATAATAATAATAATAATATTATTAAGAGCTGCAGAAGAGGAGCCCCAGTTCCTGATAGGAATTAGAATGAGGCCTCAGCACCAGGCTGGCCACAGGGGGCCGCCCTCCTCCCCCTGTTGTTCACGGAGTGCCAGCCAATTTTCAACCCACGTGACCACGCTCCCATCCAAGACAATTTGAATTAATTTTGTGCATGAAATTTGGTGGGAGGCAGTGCCAAATGTTTAACTGAAATCAAGATGCAAACTTCCTCTCATCTACTCGTTTTGTAAATCCTGTCAAAAATAAAATAAAAGCCATTAAGCTTGTCTGGCAACATTTGTCCTTTATGCACCAAGCTATTCAAGGTTCCTGATTCCTCTCCTCTGTTTGCCTGCCCGCCCCCCATATTTGTTCTGTTGTATTTATGATCCCTGGGCTGGCCCAGCACACTGTCAGCTCTACTGACTTTGCCAAGTCTAAGATCCCTTTCAGAGACTTATTTTATTTAAAGAGCATCCCATTAATGGGTTTAATGGCCTTTCAATCACTTAGTATGCATTGTCAATGAGGGAGAATCGATTTTCTGAGAATTCCTGTTCTGGGAGGAAAACAAACAGCCCTTCCTTCCCATTGCAATTTGGCCAATGAACAGATGATGCAGGACTCCTCCATCCTGGGTTCACAAGCTTTCCTTGTCTGTGAGCAAGCGGCCTCACCAGCACAGCACTGAATAAGACTGGCGCCTTCCTTTCTGCACTTCCTTTCTCCTTTGGGGTTGCAACCTGCTGGGCCGTGGGGACACCCTGCATATGAACTCTGGATAAGGTTGACTGTTGCTCTCACAACAGACCCACTCCTGGGTTCTCTCTGGGGAAGAATCAAACCATTACCTTGGGGCCTAGTCAGATCCTTGGGTCCACGGGAACAGACGGGAAAGAAGGGCTGCCGTTCCAGTGTCCCCCAGGCCCGACACAGAGTTTCTAGAAGGGCACTGCACCCCACACTCTTGAGTTCCAGAAGCAGTGGTCAAACACATATACTCTCACTGGGGCACCTCTACTTCCATAAATATCTGTTGACAACTTTCCATGTATAAGACATTACACTTGGCATCATGGGAGATGCACACACGGGACATACAGAGAGTAAAAGGCGGTCTCAGCTCACACTCAGGTGTGTCTCTTCCAAGCTGGGACCTCCTTTAGGTGCTGTTAACCAGCTTCTCTCTCCTCCCTCTTCTGTTATACTCCCCTCCCCACCCCACCTCCTCTTCCTCTCTCCAGCCCTTCCCCAAGAATCTCCACATTCTCAGTAACGATGGCGATATTTTATAGAGACTAACAATGAGTGTGAGTCCCCTACTCAGCACCCTACATGCGCCAGGCTACATAACCTTAACTCCATATAAAGGCAATTATTTTATTACTAGCCCCATTTTTCAAAGAAAGAAACCAAGTTTAAGGGAAGTCAAGTCATTAGCTGTGGAGCCCGACCCATCTGACTTGAAAACCTTTTCCCTTAAACCTGACACTTACTTTGCCTTCTCTTGCTCTTTGGGGGGTACTTTGCTCCCCAGGTAGTCTTAACCAGCAGATACCCACTATCTTAAGGTAAGTGACACAGACTTGCTAATATCTGGCTCCTTAGAATAATCTTGTTCATCATAATAGCCGTCACCTACCAAGTGCCCATCCTGTGCAAAACGCCTCATCAATCTTTTATTGCTTAATCCGCACAACTACCTCAAGAGATGGAGGAGGATACCATGAGGTTAAGGGACTTGCCCAAGGTCTCACACTCATTAAGTAATAACAATGAGGAAATTGCTAGCATTGATTGAAGGCTTATATGCCAAGTGCTGGGCTAAGGGTTTTTTTTTAATCCTAACGAGGTAAGTATTATTATTTATAGCTTCCAGATGACGAAACTGAGGCTCAGAAATTCAAAGTAACTTGCCCCAGGTTACAGCCCCCAAGGGGCAGGACCAGCATTTGAACAGGTGGCCATGCCTGTGCTTGTTAGAACAACGCTACAACCATACTCCAAAGCCCACATTCTTCATATTGTGCCAAGGCTGCCTCTGTTCTCTCCAAAAGCCCTTTGGAAAACGGCCCATAACTTTTCCCCAAAATAGTTGAAGACAAACCCAAGAGACTTGGCTGTGCCTGTCCCTTGATGAGTTTCTGCCCTGAACTGGAATCTCATTTGCATTTGTCCTCCCGTGGTAGTTTCCCAATTCCTGAGCAGAACACAATTTAACTGTAAAATTCACCTTAACTAGGCAGCTGTCTGCTGCAGTCAGGCACCAGGCTCAGGTGCAACTCCCGGTAGGCTCTCCCGAATCAGTGTGCCAGCCTCTGTAAAGCAATATAAAGTCACGTCCAAGAAATGAGATGCCACTTGGAAGAGGCATATGCTGCCATGCTCTCTTGTTGTCAACTTAGAACAGTGCAGGGGTTGCCAGTCATGACTCAATTACTCCCAGGACTTCTCTCCTGAAGGCTTCCCTGTCATTTATGAGAACCGGTGCAGGGAAGACTACCACACATCCTGGACCAGGGGTGCTACTGGGGACAGTATTTTGGAAGCGAGGGATTATGGGTTTAGTTGGCCTTCCTTCACCACAATGTCAGTAGGCCATCAGAATGAGGGCTCCTGACATCCAATGGGCAAGATAACACCATTCACCAAATGGCATCTGAGCCTCTACTATATTCAAGACCTTATTCCTGGGGATACAAAGGTGAATCAGAAGCACAATCTCAGCCTGAAGTGACCCTACAGTCTAGACAGGTATATGTAGAGCGCCAAGTAGCGTAAGAAAAAGTGCCCTTAGAAGGAAGGTATAAACAATGAAGTTCAAAGACATCTGCTTAGAGGTTTTAGTTGAAATGGAGGGAGCAGGTGATATTACTGGGAAGAGACTACAGGGAAAGATGAAGAAAAGGCTCAGAAGGAGGCTTCAGCAGAGACCTAAATCTGTGGGGCAGAGGGATTGGCAAAGCTATCCTAGAAAAGGAGGAAGGGAAGAAGTAGCAGCTCAGGACCCCAGGAAGCACAGGGGGACAAGTGGCAGGGGGTGTGTCCATAGTGTCCAATGAGACTGGAATGATGATACAGGAGAAAAGACCACGGGCTCTGGAGTTCAGGAGGTTGCTGGCAACCCTTAGAAAACTGTTGGTAAGGGGTGACCAGCAGTTTGCCCAAGGTCAAGGAGACAGGTGGGGGATGCGGAAGAGTGTTAACTGCTCTTTAGAAATGTTTCATAATGAGAGGAGAAGAGCTGTAGGTCCATGAGGTAAGGGGACAGCAGCCCTGAGGGACGCACTTTGAAGGATGGGGGAGATTTGAGCATGCTTGCAGGTCCCAGGAAAGGAGTGCTGGAAGATGCAAGGAGGGCATGTATTCCTGATGGGGTGAGACTCTAGGACAGGCAGGAGGGACCAAGGGCACAGGGGGACAAATTCACACTGGGAGAGTGAGCAGACACTTCAGAGACAGGAGCGACGAAAGAGGGAAAGCGATGATGCAGCTGCTTTGAGCTGGAGAAGAGGACGTTGAAAGCACTTACAGCAGGTAACCTCGACTTTGTCATAATATCAAAAATGACCTCCAAAGGAGTGACTGTCCTGTCGCAATAGTGTGGGGACTGTGTTAAAATGGTCATCTCCTGAAGGAATTTGCTAGAAGTCATGGGGCAAGATTCACTACATTCATTCTTCATCAAGCAAATTTGCATCTTTTCCTTTCTTGTTGGCTTTTTTTTTAAGTTACATTTATAATTACAGTAGATTTGGTTCTTCAACTTTTCCTGTCTTTACTTCTCCTTAGGAGCATCTTATAATATTTATCTCAAGGATTTGCTTCCTCTTACTACCAACAACTCGAGAGTCCGTCGGGGCTAACTACCCAGTCTGAAGATTATGTGGGTCTTTCTGTATCTCCCCACTCAGACTCCCTGCATCTTAGCTATTTTACTGCTCATCAAGCCTTCCACCAGATGTGGGCAGGGGAAGCAGGAAAAGCTAAAACCCAAACCAGTTCATTTTACTACTTATTTTGGGATATAGCCAAATATTTTGAAGCCATTAGCTCAAGTGAGGTTGGGGGCTATCTGAAGTTCAGTTATTTGATTATCCCTGAATAGAACGACCACCCACAATTAGTCCCAATGTCAAAAAGATGAAGATGTCTGTGTGAGAAAAAAAAGACACACTTAGTGAAAGTCTTACTGGCAGAGCTCAAAGTTAATACCTCTTGCCTCATAGCTTTGATATCTCCTTGCCCTTCACTCTGAGTCTTGCTTTCTCATCGGCGCTGTCTAATTTGAAATTCCACATATTGTGTTTTCAGATTGGAGAATCTAAGAGTTAGCACTGCCAATATTAACAGATGAGTGGTTCTTCCAGTTTCTGAAATGTGACGCTCAGAGTATTCATCAGCATTAAGGTTACGACAGCTTCCCATGCTCCTTACTCTACCCGTCTCATTGATAATCGAGCACAAGGCATGATCAGATGGTGACTGGTTTCTGTTTACTTCTTATTAAACTTTGAGATGTGTGTATTTTTAAAAGACTCCAATTAGTTGTGATATTGTGCTACAGTTTTTCAAGAAAATGTGTAAAAGAGCCATAGATTCTATTGTATTACTGAGAATCTACAGTCATATTGTGAATCTATGATTATTTCAAAATTAAAAATTTAATTAAAAAAAAGTCTTCTAGGAACTTTTCACCATCAGAACAACAAAACCAAAACAAAACCTAACAATGATTTTCATATATTCAATACATCCACTAAAATGACTAAAATTAAAAAGACTGACAACATCATGTGTTGACAAGGATATGAAGAAACTAGAACTCTCACACACTGCGGGTGGGATATACAACTACTATCAAAAGCAGCTTGGCAATTTCTTATAAAGTTAAACATACACTTATCACGTGACCTAGCAATTCCACTCCCAGGTATTTACCCAAGAGAAATAAAAACATGTCCACACTTCCTGAGAGATGGCAGATTCACAGCTCCCATTTCCCTCTGACCCTGGGCTATTAACTCATCAAATGAGATGGTAAATAAAGTCACTGACATGGTTTAAAAAAAAAAACAAAAAACATGTCCACAAAAAAGACTTGTATACAAATGTTGATAGCACTTCATTCAAAATAGTCCCAAACTGGAAAAAATCCAAATGTCCATCAACTAGCAAGTGGATAAACAAATTTTGTTGCATTCATACAACGGAATACTACTCAGCAATAGAAAGATTAAAACCACTGACACATAAACATGAATACATTTCAAAAACATTATCACAAGTGACAGAATTTAGACACAGAGTACATACTAGGTGACTTCATTTATTTAAAATTCTAAAACAGGCAATGCAATCTATACCAAGAGAAAGCAGATCTGTGGTTGCCTGGAGACAAGGGGGATCAGGAGCGGGGACTGACAGCAAAAATACACAATGGAACTTTTTAGGGTTATAGAAATATGAAATATCTTGATTGGGTGATGTCAGTGGTTACACAGGTATGTACGTATGTATTTTATTTTAGGTAAAATATACCTCAATAAAGTTGATTGAGGGAAGAAAAGAAGACTCCAAGAATCTCTACCTAAATCAGAAAAACGAAATATAACCTAGCAATGAGTTTCTTATACTCAATAGTTTAACTTCCTTATCTTAACTACATCTTCAACAATGAACAGGTATCCTGAGACAACAGACTCTGGCTTAGATCAGCCAGTAGAGGGAACTCTTTCTCAAACTGAGGCTTCATTAACTCAATGGCCTATGAGATTAATCTCTACACTGTGAAGATGAAACTCTTAAGTCTCCACATTTCTCCCTCTCCATAGGTACAGACACTTAGCCTCAGGTAGAAGGAGCTCAAACTATCCCAGTAGAGAAACCAACCGTGTTCCCATTGAAAAGTGGGGGGAAGGAAGAGGTCCACCCCAGCAGGTCGTTGCTTCAGCCTCTAAGCCAACTTCCCACTCTGATCTTTAACCGTATCTGGTAATTATTAAGGATGTTCTTAAACAAGCCCTCTTTTTACTCCCCAGCCCCTGCAATCAGAGCTATACACAGTGCTATACCTGCCCCCTCCCCCCGTTTCAGTTGCCTGAGAGTGGGGTCTTGGCTTATTGGCTGTTCTATAATCTGGAGTTCCAGTTCTACTTAATGTCACACCACTCTAGAACCATGCTGGTCTGCCATTTGCCTGTAGCCAGGTTCCCATGACAATCCTCTCTGCCTATTTACAGGATCACACCCAGGACAGCTCCCTGCAGGAACTCCTCAAAGTCAGGCCCTTGCCCACCTGTGCTCTGACTTGGGTCTGCCATAGCCCTGGCAGGCCACCAGCCCATCCTGAGTGTCCTTGTCACCATCTTCTGAAGCCTTCCCAGATTTATGAATCGCAGATTTACCCCCAGGGATGCCCACCTACTACCAACTAGACTCTGGTCCTCAAAGGCATTTCTTCAAGTCATTGTTCACCAGAAAATATGTTGGTGAGACACCCATAAGTTCTTAGAGGGCAAATTCCGAGTCACTGTAAAATAATTCTGTTTATGTTGCATCTAGAATCATGGAACTTTAGAGTCAGGAGGTTTTCAGAGCTATGTGCTCCAAGTACCCTGCCAGTCACTGAGAAATGGACATGGAGGTCCTACTTTTAAGCCTTTCCAGTAGGGGGTACTCACTACTTTTCAAGATAATCTATGCCATTATTAAGCAGATGGAACTGTTGAAATCTCCTTTATATTTGGATTTCAAATTTATCTCTGTGGACATCTACCTATTACCTTGGACTCTACTCTTCTGTGAGGAACATAGAATTCCCTGTTACATACAAGAGCATTTTAATTGCTTATAGTCAGCAGCCCTGTCCTCCTCTTCCTCCTGCTTCTCACATTATTTCTTCTCCAGGCTCAGGAAAAAAAAGTCAGTTCAATTCAGTTCAGTTCTCACTCAATTCTAGGTAGCATCCAGAGCACTTGGGATGCAAAGATGAGTAAGTTATGCTTCCTGCCTTCAAAGAGTTTATAGGATGGAAGGGGAGAGTTAGCAAGTGAGGGCTGGACACTCAGAGGAGATAGCAGCAGTCAGTGAGGAGGGAGAGAGTCAAAGAGTATTCCAGACTTTGGAAACAGTGTGTTCAAAGGCCCAGTGGCATCGCTAGAGAGTTTTGTTTGTCTGTTGTTTTGGGGTTTTTTTTGAGGGGGGAGCGTGTAATAAGAGATAATACTAGAAAGGCAAGCCAAAACCAGATCTCGAAGGACATTATAGACCATACTAAAGACTTCTAAGCAGGAGAATGACATAACACTATTTCAGTTTTAGAAAGATTTCCTTGACTTCTATAGTACAGTGCTAGGCACAAGTTAAGCACTATTGTATTGTTAAAAATAAACTTAGTAGGAATAAACTAACCAAGGAGGCAAATGACCTGTACACTAAAAACTGCAAAACAAAACACCGCTGAAAGAAATTAAAGAAGGCATAAATAAATGGAAAGACATCCCGTGTTCATGGATTGGAAGACTTAACATTATTAAGAAGTCAGTTCTACCCAAAGTGATTTACAGATTCAAACAATCCCTATCAAAATTCCAACAACATTTTTCTGCAGAAATAGAAAAACCCATCCTAAAATTCATATGAAATCTCAAGGGACCCGGAAGAGCCGAAACAAAGTTAGAAGACTCATCACTTCCTGATTTCAAAACTTATTACCAAGCTACAGCAATCAACACAGTGTGGTACTGGCATAAAGACCAACATATAGACCAATGGAATAGAATAAAGAGCCCAGAAATAGACCCTCTCGTACATAGTCAAGTGATTTTCAACAAGGGTGCCAATACTGTTCAGTGGGAAAAGGGCAGTCTTTTCAACAAACACTGCTGGAGAAACTGGATATCCACATGCAAAACAATGAAGTTGGATGCTTACAGTACACCATGTACAAAAACTAACTCAAAATGGGTCAAAGACCTGAACCTATAAAACTCTTGGAAGAAAAGATAGGGGGAAGTTTCATGACATTGGATTTGGCAATGATTTCTTGGATATGACACCAAAAGCACAGGCAACAGAAGAAAAAATAGATACATTAGACTAATTAAAATTTTAAATTTTTAGAAATCAAAGGATACTGTCAAGAGAGTGAAAAGTCAACCCATAGAATGGGAGAAAATATTTTCAATCATATATATGATAAGGGATTAGTACCCAGAATATTTTTAAAACTTCTTTAAAAATTTGTTGCAACTCAAAAACAACAACAACAAAAACCTGATTTGAAAATGATCAAAGGCCTGGAATAGACAGTTCTCTAAAGGAGATATACAAAAGGCCAATAAGCATATAAAAAAAATGCTCAACATGACTAATCATTAGGAAAATGCGAATCAAGCCCACAATGAGATACCACATCACACCCATTAGGATAGCTATTATTTTTAAAAAAGAAAGAAAATAACAAGTGTTGGCAAGGATGTACAGAAATTGAAACTCTTGTTCACTGTTGGTGGGCATGTAAAATAGTGCAGCTGCTATGAAAAACAGTATGGTCTTTCCTCAAAAAATAAACATAGAATTACCACATGATCCGGCAGTTTCCACTTCTAGGTGTATACCCTAAAAAATTAAAAGTAAGGACTCAAACAGATATTTGTACACCAATGTTCAAATCAGCATTATTCACAATAGCCAAAATATGAAAACAACCCATATGTCCCTTGAGAGACGAATGGATAAACAAAGTATGGTACGTACATAAATGTAATATTATTCAGCCTTAAAAAGGAATGAAATTCTGACACATGCTACAACATGGATAAACCTTGAAGATATTATGCTATGTGAAATAAGTCAGACACAAAAGGATAAATATTGTACTATTCCACTTATAATTAGTACCTAGAATAGTCAAATTAATAGAGCCAGAAAATAGAATAGAGGTTATCAGAGGTAGAGGGGGAGGAGGTGATGGAGAGTTATTGTTTAATGTGGACAGAGATTAAGTTTTGGATGATGAAAAAGTTCTGGAAATGGATGGGAGTGATGGTTGCCCGACAACGTGACTGTACTTAATGTGACTGAATTGTATATTTTTAAATGGTTAAAATGGTAGATTTCATGTTATGTATATCTTACCACAATAAAAATCTAAGAAATAAAATAAAACCAAAACATAAAATCGAGTGTTTATTATGCGCCAGCTGCTGTTCTAAATGTTTTTCGCCTATTACTTGAGTTGATCCTCTCAACGATCCTATGAAGCAGGACTATGACCATCATTTTACAGATGAGAAATGGAGGCTCAGAGAGGTTACATGTTTTGCCTATGGAAACAGAGAGAGTAGGCAATAGAGCTGGAAAAGGGAACCCAGAGAATCAGTCTCTGGGACCAGCACGTATAACCTGAACGCCACACACCCTCCCAAGTAACTAACAAATTATGAGCATTAACTGTGGTTGGGTAGGGAGAGGGCTAAGTGACGAGGGGCCAGCACTAGGCCTCCACCCAGCGCCTGGACTTGGTAAGCCCTTGATTCAGCTCCTCCCTGATACTGGACAAACCAGGTATGCCCCAGGGCCTTCTCCTTCTGAACTTTTCTGCTGGTGGTAGAGACCTTGAGGGAAGATGCAGCCCAGATATGTAGTCACTGTCAACGTAAAGGGGCATATGACCTACCCCCTCACTGGTGGGGGAGGGGCTTCTTTAAACATTCTCCAAGAAAAGGCCTCAGAGAACATGTGCCAGTCTAAAGATGTCTGGAGATTACTTGGCCCCTTATTCAGCTAGAAATCCTTTGAAGTTTAAAAACAAAAAGAAGGAAAGTCGTAACTAATGCTGTTGGTGAATCATTCACTAAAACACCTGCACAGTCTGGTTTTGGGGAAAATTCTTAAGTTGGAAATTTCAAAATGTTAATGTTTTACTAATACGTTTGCTTACTTCACTCTGTATGACGGTCTCTAGGTCCATCCACGTCTCTACAAATGACCCAATTTTGTTTCTTTTTATGGCTGAGTAATATTCCATTGTATATATGTACCACATCTTCTTTAAGTCCGAAAGAGAAAAACAACTATCATATATTAACGCATATATGTGGAATCTAGAAAAATGGTACAGATGAACCAGTTTGCAGGGCAGAAACAGAGACAGAGGTAGAGAACAAACATATGGACACCAAGGGGGGAAAGCAGGGGTGGGGTGGTGGTGGTGGTGAGATGAACTGGGAGATTGGGATTGACATGTATACACTAATATGTATAAAATAGATAACTAATAAGAACCTGCTGCATAAGAAATAAATAAATAAAATAAAATTCAAATCAAAAAAAGAAAAAATATGTATGTTGGTTTTCAATATATTAATAGATTGAATTAATATATTATTAATGAGTAGTATGCTGGTTTTCAATATATTAATATATCTTTCTTTTCTGAACTCTCTCTCTGACTATGAAAGAAACCAGTGTTATCACTAGACTGTATTATTAATATTTATTAAGCTCTTACTATATGTAAACTTTTTACATGTATTATTATTTTTTTTTTTGCGGTACGCGGGCCTCTCACTGTTGTGGCCTCTCCCGTTGCGGAGCACAGGTTCCGGACGCACAGGCTCCGCGGCCATGGTTCACGGGCCCAGCCGCTCCGCGGCATGTGTGATCTTCCCGGACCGGGGCACGAACCCGTGTCCCCTGCATCGGCAGGCGGACTCTCAACCACTGCGCCACCAGGGAAGCCCCACATGTATTATTTAATCCTCGCAACATCTTCATTTTATAGCTAAGAAAACACACAGAGATTAAGTACCCTGTCCAATGTCAAATAACAAAGAAGTAGAGAGCTGACAGTCACACCAGGCAGTCTGATCCAGGTCCATATTATAAGCTAGACCCATGATCTGGGGAAATTCCCATCTACACTCTTAGGAGCCCATTTTCCTCATCTGGGAAATGAGGGGATTGGACCAGATGGTGTGTAAGATTTTCTTCCAGCTTGAACATGTCTATTTCCTTGTCTCCGCATGCAAATGATACTCCACCAGGGCTTCCTACGTGAGTCTCCACCAACATTTCCCTGCTTAAATTATGGGAGCCATTAATGCCGTAGGCCTGGAAAAGAGAGTTGAGCTCAGCTGAAACTGACATGCTCCCACCTGCTTTTACGCTTGAACTGCGGTAACCGTCTAACTACCTGAACATCTCAACTCTCTTAACAGTCTCCCCCTGCTCTGAAATAACCAATAAAAGAAAGAAACAGACATAAAGATTCAAGACAGAGGAGGAGAAAAGGGTTTGAATTGATATTCTCATTACACTTCCTTCTTTCTTCCCCTGGAGTCACAGAATTTCTTCCCACTTACGAATTTCCTAACAAGCCTAGGGAGTGGTGTGCTGATAAGTATTTAACAAACAGTTCGTCAAGATAACAAAAAAAGCCCCAATTGGTAGCATCTACTGAGTTTTGTAGTTTAAATATTCCCACCACGGCTGATTTCAAGCTACCAACACCAAGTCACTGACCAGGAAGTTGGAAAGAGGTTGAGCCCATAGGAGCAGGGACCAGCCTGCCACTGAGTCTGGGTCATAGCTCTATTTCATCTGTAAGCCTTGCAGTCTAAAGTATTATTCATTCATCCATTCAACGAACTTCTTTTTATACTAGGAATATGAACAAGGTATCCATTAAATTAGTTCTTTGTTACAAATCAAATACTCTATTGAGTTCATTACAAAATAATATTATTTTCCCAGCATTTACCCATAGACGTTCCTTGAGACAAGACAGGTGAAATGATGGCTTTTCTACCTTCAAATAATTCACTTACCTAAATCAGAAGAGACAATTTGCTCATCTAGTGATTCTCATTAACATTCTAAGTATTAAGGAAAGTGGCCTCAAAACAGCCTTGACTATAAAACCCTAAAGTGTTTTATTACAGAAAGTTTACCCAACCAATGCAAAAGAAAAAAATCACCTCTAGAAAATGCTTACCTAGACATAACCCTTCTATAATACTTTCTCTCTACATTGGTGTATTCAAGATATGTGTGGGTTGTGAGGAACTCTGGAGGTTAATTGCCTGGGTTTAAATCACAGTTCTGCTACTTACTAGATGTGTGATCTTGGGGGAAAATTACTTAACCTCTCTGTGCTTTGATTTTCTCACTGTAAGATGGGGTTCATGATAATAATAGTAGCTGTTGTGAGAACTGAGTAAATATACATACAGCACCTAGAACAACATGTAGGAAGTTCCATCTAACTGTTAGCAGTTATTAGCAATGGTTTTTTCTTTTTCTTTTTTTTTTTTGTTGTACGCGGGCCTCTCACTGTTGTGGCCTCTCCCGTTGCGGAGCACAGGCTCCGGACACGCAGCCTCAGCGGCCATGGCTCACGGGCCCAGCCGCTCCGCGGCGTGTGGGATCTTCCCGGACAGGGCCACGAACCCGTGTCCCCTGCATCGGCAGGCGGACTTTCAACCACTGCACCACCAGGGAAGCCCAGCAAAGGTTTCTTGAATGTTGTCTAAGCCTGTGTTTCCAACAAGAATGGAGTAGCCCTCAAAATCTTTGTGTAATCTCCTGCAGTGCTTACACATAGTATGACTTTAACAAATTCTTGTTTAATAAGCAAATGAAGTAATGAATTGATTAAATGTGATTGGATCAATGTGACTCCAAAACATTCTCGCCACAGGGACTTCCCCCGCGGTCCAATGGTTAGGACTCCGCACTTCCACTGCTCCACTGCAGGGAGCACAGGTTCCATCCATGGTCGGGGAACTAAGATCCTGAATGTCTCAAGGCATGGCCAAAACAAAACACATTCTTGCCACAAATAAACCACTTGGTCTCTCATCTGGATCTTGGGAATACTTACGTCTCCATAAGCCTCTCTGAAGATAAGGAAAATAACCAAGAATAATACCTGGAGAAATTTGTCAGAGCTCTTAACATGCTTACATGTTCAGGAATGTTTATTATACATAAGCTAGAAAAAATGAAAGCAATCTAGATGTTCCACATCAAGGGAAAGGTTGAATAAATTATGATATAAGATACTATGTTTTCAGTAAGTATTTATTAACATGAAAAAATGCCCTAAGTGTAAAAATGAAAACAGCAGCATATAAAATTATATAAACAATATAATCCCAATGTTTGTTTTTAAAAATGTATTTGCATTAGGGAGAAATAAAAAGAGACATAAGAAATATACCAAAATTATTAACAGTAGCTATCTCTGGTCAGTGGGATTTAGGGTGATTTTTTGGGATATATTTCTGTATTTCCTAAAATGATAAAACGAAAAGATGAAATAGATCTGGAGTATCAACCTTGAAATTAGTGTCTCAGGAATGACATTATGTGTTCCTATTTGCATATAGATTCACTGACCTAACCACCTCTGTGGATCAGCTACGTCACCCACCTGCATGTCCACCCAGTCTGACATTGGCCACCACCCATTTCATCCCTCTCCCAGTCTCCCAAAGTGTCCCAAATCTGACATGACAGCATAATCTATGTTTTGCAAATATGACTCCAACATCCAGCTATTTGGAAGTACCAATGATTGCCTTAATTTTTCACATTCCTTTCAGATATCCGGCATTAGGTAAGTACAGTCAACCTCACGTAGACGTATTTCTACCTGTTAAAAATCAAGCACGTTTGTCTTATCTCCTGCCCTTGAGGTGCCTGATACAAGGGAAGCATGATTGAGTACTTTACTGATAAGGCTGAACAAATCTGTCTTTTGAAATAGGCTACAGGAAAAACCAGGTTGAAGATGTGTGATATCCATTAAAATCTAGCTAAATTTGGGTAAAAGGTGAGTCTCAATTTACTGACGTGAGAATTCGAGAGTATTTGTTTAATAAAAGCCATTTTACTACTCTCAAATCCAACTGGGCTTGAAGCACGATATGATGAGTCTAAATCAAGGTAGCAAGTATATCATTGGCTCCTGCTATTAGGAATAGGTTAAGCATTATTTATAATGAGCGTATCAGTCAAGTCTGATTTAGTTTTCTGATGTTTAAAACAACTTATTCAAAATAATAAAAAAAGCTACTTATTCCCTTAAGTAGTGCAATGTTTAGCGTCTTATTTTTATTCTTAATTTGCTAACATCCCCCTCTCCTCAAGGCAATCTCAAGCCCTAGCCTATCTAAAGCATCATAAATTTCAAACTGCTGAGCTAAATCAATAAGGCTTTATGGTATATCTTTCTTTAAAAAAGAAGAAGAAGAAGAAGAGGCATAACTTAACTAAATGTAGCTGCAGAAATGCACAGAAGTTATTTCTCTCTTAGCTCATTTGCTATGGATGGAGGAACCAAGCACAAGTTCTGTTTTCATTTGTGAGGAAAATCTCACAACAGCAGGCACATCTCAGGACACGATTAGCCCAGGTAAGGAGAAACAGGAGAGCAGTTTTAGCAGCTCCTGAAATATTGAGGGGAGGAAATGGCTAATACCAAGGAACACTTACTGTGAACCAAAATGTGTTATTTCTGTCAGCATGTCGTTAATTTCATGGAAATAATTTATTTACATGACATATGTTAAGCACCCCCTCCACCTTCTCTACTTTATTCTTGTCCACAGCCCGTGTCACTAACATGTTACATATTTTAATTTTTTCTTATTTTCATCATCTGTCTCCAGACAGACAGATGGAACTTAGAATATAAGCTCCACGAAGGAATGGATTTTTGTTGGGATCTCTGTTTTTCTTTTTTTGCTTTTGTTGTATGCATTGAAAATGTGCCAGCCCAGTGGAGGTGCTCCAAAAATATCTGTTGAATGAATCAGGCTCCCTCGTAATCGAGGGGCATATTCCTGAGATGTCTATGGTACAGGTGAAAGAGCACTGGATTCAGAGTCTGCAGTAAGTAGCACTTTGCTTGGCTCATAATAGACAATGACCATTTTCTGGATAAAGAGATGGTGGATAGATGTAGATAATGGGCACATGTTATAATGACAACTCTCCTTATCTATAAAATGAGGATGATTACTCACTAAGAAAACAACGTGGAAAAGGTGTAACATCTTAGTTACTCAAGTAGGTAACTTTTTTTCTTGTAGCTAACGTACAGGTAGATGGAACAGGGCAGTAAGAACAGTAGCCATCTAAGACAAGGAAAGAAATCATTTAATCTCCTGTGTAAATGAGAGGAGACAGGAATTTGGGTAGAAGTGCATGTTTTTATTCTGTCTTGTACTGCTGCCAAGTCAAGACGGGCTTTGAGCAGAGAGGCAGGCGGGAGGCAGCCAAGTGGAGCAGGTGAGCCGGGCGCCAGCGTCCAATGAGACCTGAGCGAACAGCCTTCAGTTTCACTCCAGCGGCTTCCTTGAACTGAGAGGCAGCGGATTGGCAGGCGACGTGACAAAAGCCCCTGATAGACGGTCGGGATTTTAGTTCTGGTCATTAAGTCTCAAGGGTAATCCAGCCCCAGCGTTCCTGTTCTTAAATGTGTGCTTTTTGCCACAGGAGATAAAGCCTTCGGCTTTCCCATCGTTGCGGAGCCTTCAGATTTGTAGGGTGGGCGGTCTGCTCCGTTAAAGCCGAGGTCTTCCCTCCCAGTGCAGCACCAACAGCTTCGGTGGGCGGAGGTGGGGAAGGACCCTGTGTCCTGGGAAAACCGGGGAGGTGGAGGTGCAGAGGAAAACTGTAGGCCATCTGGACCCCCCAAATAGTAGCAGGCAGGTTTGGTAAGATGTTCCAGGGCCCAGGGACACAGCTCCTCCAGAAGAAATCTCAAATGCCTATTGGAAGTGAATTGGGGTCTCCTGGCTGAGAAAAGACTTTTCTTCCCACGGTTGCTGCCTCCGGTTGGGAGATCTCAACGTGTTCCAAACCTATACCTAATGCTGTGATGTGCTCAAGAAAATCACCTTGTCTGAGGACCTCAGCCCTTCCTGTGTGTAATGATTCAAGATGCAAATCCTCCTCCTACCAGTAAGAGGCCCCCAGGCTCCCATGGGCCCCAGCAATTGTTCTTTCAGTGTGGACTGCTCTAAATCTCTGTTGCTGCAGGGCCTGTGGGAGGCTAGACAGTAGGAGACCTTTGAAACCAAGCCCCAGGAGCAGTCAGGAAAACCTAAAAAAGCCTGTCTCCTGGAGCTCTGCGAATACAAGCTGGCCAGTGTTAGGAAGGGACTTTCCTACCTCTGTCGTAGGAACGGTAAGGCTGCACAGACGTCCCCAGACAGAAAGGAACTGAGAACAGCATTGGGTTGGCTGGTTTCCCACCTGTGATAGACATGGAAACTACATCCTTACTCTCCAACAAGCAAAACATCTCCCGCTGGGATGTGGCCGATCTGTGGCTCAAAATATAGTTATTTTGTCCATGCCTTTTTACGGTTGTTGGTTCCAAAGAACAGCTCATGTTCATGAATGTGCCACCCTAATTTCCACACGATTCCCTCTGTCCTTGAGTCTCTTCCGGGTTAAAATCGTAACGGTGGGAGTGGCTAGCCCTGCAGTTCACCAGCCAGATGTGGAAGGCAAGTGGGGAGAAAGACTGGAAGACAGAAAAAGGTCTGGAAACCACGTCCAGGTGAAGTGTGAGTAAGATTCCACCCTTATCTAAACTCAATTTTCTGGCAGTACTACTGAGACCCGGAGCATGGAGAAAAGGCCCAGAGCAGGTTCCAGGGGATGGGTAGCTGGAGCTGACCCAACCTGGAAGCAGAGAAGGGAAATGCACTCTACTGCGTCACTGGATACCCCCCATGAGAGGAGAGGGGACCCAGGCACTAGATGCAACTGTGGGAGTTTTTTGTTACAGAGGGCCAGCTCCCAGTGGGGAAGGGACTCAGGGTCTCTCTCAGAGTGCGGGCAATAATGTGGGCCCTCTTTTTCCCCCTCGCACTGCTCTCTCTGGAATTTCTGTAGAAGTAGTACATTGAGGTTATCACAACACTAGCTCAGCCAAGCTTCTCCCTGACCCCACCGTCTGCCCACCCCACTAGGATCCCATAATTAGAGCTACCGTCCACTGATGTGACCCAGGTGCCTAGAACAATGCTGGGTACATAAGTGCTTAATAAATATTTGCTGAGTAAATATACTTCATGAACACTTCCTACATGTCAGTCACTGTGCTAAGAGTTTTATGACGATTATTTCTTTTTATTTTCACAGAGACCTTACGAGGTAAGTACCAACATCGTTTTTCAGATGAAGACATTGAGGCTAAGAGATGTTGAACAAATTATTCAAAATCCTGCCACCTGGTGTAACAGGAAGTTAGATCTGGATCCCTCCTCACATGTTTAAAGACAGAGCTCTTCACTACAAATTTTTTTTTTTTTTTTTTTTTTTGGCCACACCACATGCCACGCGGGATCTTAGTTCCCCAACCGGGGGTCGCACCCGTGTCCTCTGCTGTAGAAGCGTGGAGTCTTAACCACTGGACCACCAGGGAAGTCCCATCTTTGCTACAACTTTATACTGCTTTTCTGTTCCATCATCTTTTGGGGGCAGGAACAGGAATTAGAACACGTGAAGGAAGGAAAGACAGAAAGGGAGCTGGATTATCCCACCCACCACCTGGCAATGGCCTCTTGGAGGTGGAGCTGGGTTCTAGGGGCCCAGGAGAGGCTGTCATGCCTGTTTCCAGTTTAGTGACCTAATTCCCTCAGGTTCTGCCAATCGAGGTACTCCCTTCCCCCATCACCCCCCGCCCCTCCCTGCCTTAGATCCATCCTTCAAGGAGAATCGGTTGGGAAGGGTGATCCATGGACTTTCAAATTATGTTTCTCAGATGGAGGAGAATGTCATCCCTAACACCCTATCATTTCATTTACCAGTTTTTTTCCATCCAGGAAAACCAAGTCTTTATGTCCCCCGATATGCACATCCCACTGTACATGTGAGCGTGTCCCTTCGGGGCATTTAGCCAAAAATATCCACGTGGCATTACACCAGTAGAGCTTTTAGGTGTATCTCCACGTGGAACAAGTGGTGTCAGTACGCATAACCATGTGACGCCTTTGATGGGAATGTTCTACAAGGAAATGTCACCCCTCCTGGGACGTTCCTGCCTTGAAGCTCCAAGAACAGTAAATCAAGTTCCCCTTCAGTCTTCTGGGAAACTTGTCTCATGATCCAGGCTGTGGGCTTTCATGGGCTGGATAATCCAATAAAACAATATGGAGCAGAAGTGAACTGGAGACGGAGCAGGCTCCTGTTCAGTTTATCCGTGTGTCATTCAATCAACCAGCATGGCCTCAGTGCCTGTCCCATGGGAGGTCTGGGAAAAGGTGTTATGGAATAAATAAAGAAATGTAAGACCCTGCCCTCAGCGTCCTTTTCATCCAGTCAGGGAGACAACTCACGCATGTAACCAGTGAGGCACACAGACAGGGATAGGTGTAAAATAAATATCACAGCCCAAGGAGACTAGAAGCGACCAGGGGCTGGATAAGCCTTCTTAGGGCTGGGTTGCCTGGGGAAGTTTGGGGGAGGGCAGAAACCACCTAGTACTTGGAGGGGTGGAGAAGCAGAGAGACGTGGGAAGAGAGTTTGTACAACGACCTAAGAACGTTCATTTATCCATCCTCATTCCAACCCAAAAGACTGAGACCATCACCACCTCTGACTGGGGAACTCACCAAGGCAAATGTTGAGTGCGTTGGCTTTCCTACTTCAATCTGCATGACAAGGCACACCCAAAGCAGCGACAGATGTGGCTGAATTATGTCTTTTAAGGTAACTGTCAACTTAGACCAGGAGCTAAGCTTCTGACCAGCTTTGTGAAGAGCTGTTGTGATATTTCTAATCCCTCAGACAGCATCTTTATGATGGAAACAAAAATCATTTTTGGCCCAAATCTTTCAGATTCCCAAACTCTACCCATCACCAGCATTGTTTCTTTTCTTATTGTTATGGATTCACATTTTCTTTCCTACCACTACCTTCTCCCAAGCATCATCACCTCGGGGCTCACTGCGTACAGATTACTGTGACCTGTCCCACTGTCCCCAGCTGCTCTTTATAATAACTCATTCACTGAAAGTTATGAAAGTGTGCACACCCTTTGACCCATTAATCCCATTTCTCAAAATGCATCATAGCCTAACCTCCCTCTTCTGTTCATTCTTTCATTTGTTCATCCCACGTATATGGGGAGACCTGCTAGACACTGGGGCTACACAATGAGAAACAAGCCAGTAGCTTGAGGCCCTGCGTGAGGTTTACGATCTAGGAGGTTTTTTGTTTGTTTATCCCCTAAATCCAAACTTTTTTGGTGGGTGGGGGGCTCTTGATCAAGACAGGTCTGTAGTTCAGGTAGAATATACAATCACTGTGCCGTATCATGAAATAGAAGCTTGCTGCCACAAAATGACAGGTGTGGAAAGAAAGGGAAAGAAAATGGTTCCAGGTCAGAGGTTTTCAAACGGATCACCCAAGCCTCAGGGGTGGGTCAGTGTGGGTGGGGTGGGGACACCGAGGAGAGAGAGGAGGGGACCGTGCATCACATGAGGACTGTCACGACCCCAGCACTGCCACCCACCAAGCAGCTCTGCACACATTTTCCCTGTGACTTTGGGTTTCCTGGTAAAATTTATTTGGACAGAATGTTCTGTGGTTGAAAAAGTTTGAAAACCACTACTTGCCTCAAGTTTCTATATTTAGTCTGGAGACCTTCCAGACTGGGAAGTTTTGGGTTTTTTTTTTCCCAAATTCCCTTGAAATCCTCTAGTTTTATGTTTAATGAATGGGCTTTAATGATACCTGATATGTGTTGGGTGTGTAATTAATGGGCAATAATATCATGGGCGTGATACGTGACAAAATCTTAGACTGTGCAAGTGTGCTAGAGACTAAAAGTCCTAGAACAATTTTACACAGGATGTGACATGAGGATGGGGTGGAGGCGGGTGGGTACTAGTTTAGTTAAGAACATATCAAAAGCAACAACAAAAAATGTAAGCAGTTTGCAGGAGAAACACGTAAGCAGTTTGAACAATCTGACATGAATTCTACATGGTATCCTTCGGTATTTTATTTAATATTTGCTGAGTTCTCAGAATGTTCTGGATAATCTTTTTTCTCTAATTCTCGTTAGTACCTTGAACCAACAGGTTTTACATCTAAACTTTCAATATTCACAAACCACCATTGTGATGACTTATTTTTACAATATCTGCAGGCCACTTATATTAGTAAATATTTTATTTAAATAGATTTGTTTTGAACTTAAATAAATTTATTTTAAAAGAAAAGTTTATATCACTACCTGTAAATAGAAGACCAGAAACACTTGCCAAAAATAAGAGGTAACTGTAACTATAAATTCATAATGATGAAAACTGTAAATATTTTTCTCTTACACCACCTAAGATCCCTTTTGGTTCCACCAGGGTTATGAGCATCACATTTTGGGAAACACTTGTTTTAACTCATATTACCATAATAGCCAAGAAATTATAAGGCAAGCAGAGCTCCTCTTTGTTCCCTCCCACTTCATCTTACAGGGCCTCTGGTATCCACGTACCCATATCCCAACTCCTTTCTAAGCACTTGTCTTGCTCCAAGATAGCTGAGAAGTAATAGTTGATAATTATTAACTTATAAATCTACTATTTTGCATACTTATAACAGATTATTCATTTTTCAAAACTCAAATACCAGAAGGCTATTGGAATTTAGACATAATGCAAGAAAATTGTACCATTTAATTCCAATCACCGGGCTTCCCTGGTGGCGCAGTGGTTAAGAACCCGCCTGCCAATGCAGGGGACGTGGGTTCGAGCCCTGGTCGAGGAAGATCCCGCATGCCACTGAGCAACTAAGCCCGTGCACCACAACTACTGAGCCTGCGTTCTAGAGCCTGCGAGCCACAACTACTGAGCCCGCGTGCCACAACTACTGAACCTCATGCGCCTAGAGCCCATGCTCCGCAACAAGAGAAGCCACGACAATGAGAAGCCCATGCACCGCAACAAAGAGCAGCCCCCACTCGACGCAACTAAAGAAATCCCACATGCAGCAATGAAGACCCAACGCAGCCATAAATAAATAAATAAATAAATAAATTTATAATTCCAATCACATATATTAGGTGATCTCTTAACCACCTACTCATAAACCAGCCCTCGTACTTCCCCACAGGCTCATATTTAGTCTTCCCCAAAACATGGAAACTTGCCTAAGATGTATTAAAGGCTTTAGGATTTGACAGATACGGTCTTTTCAAACTGTGATGGCATTCCAGGAGAAGAAATATGGCTCAATCGCCTCCTTAGCATACACTTTATTGCAATCCCACCCATAGCTATATTCTCCCCACACTCACCTAGGAAAGAGGGAGGGGAAGTTGGTATAAGGTCTGAATATTGAATTTATATCACTCTTGATGGTTGTCCTTGTGTATTCTCCCTATCACATTCCAGAATTCTTCCTTCCCTTGCTGCTCACCAGGAATTCCTCCTCCCAGGGAACTTTCGAGTTGTCACAGATCAGGTTTCTGGGGAAGCGGACTCTAAGATGAGTTTGTGGGCAAGAGGTTTATTGGACAGTGGGAACCACACCTGTGTGGGCATGAGGGAAGCAGAGCTGGGCAGAAGAGAAGGTTGCACTGTGTCACAGTCACAACAGAGGACTTGGCCAGCCCAACAGGAGCTGGGACGGCCCTTCAGAGTTGGCCCAGCTGTGGCAAGAGGGTTGGGCCTCCATCCCCCAACACTGCCAGTCATTGGATGCAGGGATTCAGCTGTAAGTCACCAGCAGGGAGAGCTCATGGGGTGGGGGAGTGGGAATACGATGATACCTCAGTCTTGGAGGAGGATCGGGACAGAGCTTCCACCGCAAGAGTAAACCCACTAGTGCCTTGTTCTCCAGTCCTTCCCATGTGGTAACAACATGGAGAAACCGTGGGGCCTGCTTTCCAGGCCGTTCCTCAGAGCAATGAACCAGAGGCCTGGTGGCTGAAATAGAAGGTGAGAGCCAGGAAGCGTAGTATGTGTGTGCGTGTACGGGGTTGGCTGGGGACCAGAACACCCACAGAAACCTTGGTATTCCTCTCCAGCCTTCTGCATGCATCCCTCCTCCACTGAAAAAGTGCTGGGCAGGAAACAAATGTGGTCTTGATGCCTAACTGGGTTATCAATCTTGAGATATAGCATCAATTTTAAAGTTACTTGACCAAAGCCAAGTTACAAGTCCTGAGGGAAGCTGACTTTCCAGAGAGGCAAGGACTTTTGGAGGCATGAACTGGTGTGCACTTTATAAGAGAAGTCTCAGGAGCCTTTGGTTGCCCACAGTTAGCTGAGCATTTGCTGAATTGCTTGCCTTCCTTACATCCAGGGAAAAGTTTAAGTGGAGCTGGAACTTCTGGTGCCAGGCCTGAGAAGCCAGCATGAAGAGAAGCCGCCCAGGTCTTTCCTCTTTGGTCTGCCTTCCCTGAAAGTCAGACCGAGAAGGTGAGTGATAAGCACGGTCACAACCGATGACCTTGATTTCGTTCACTTTGTTCTTCTCGGGAAACACAGCGGAGCCTGGAGTGTTTCTCCCTCCACATCTTCTCGTTAAATGCGTCTGACTCAGGTAGGGAGCAGCCCCGCATAATTTTGTGGGGAAAGGCAGACTTGTGTCCACAGTCTTCGACCCTTGCTCAGCCACGTGAGAATGGACCTTGGGCCCAGGACACTGCCTTACTGAGAGAGAGCGCCACACAGCCCGTGCTGGGCTTGTCACCTTGTGTGGAATTATCTTTTCCTGCTTTAGGCTCAATGAGTTTCTTTGTTCTGCTTAAGCCTGTACTGAATGGCCTTCAGCTTTAGTATTTCACACTCCACGGAAATGGGGTCAGAGTCCTTCAGCTGCAGCGGGAGTGGATGCGTGTAGGCCAGCTGCCCTGTATCACTGCTGGGGGCACCTGCTGGCCTTGATAGCCGTGAGGGACCCATGCACACCACTGGAGCTAATTTTGCTCCTTCCCTTCTCTCTCTACGTGAGTAAAAGCGTTGTTCCATTCACTGCCGCGCTGTGTTGTGTTTTCCTTGGCAACTGGTACCAAGATGCAGTGGGCAGAAGTGTTTGGCCCTCTCTTCCTGGTGGTGGGCAGTTTGATGGTCTTTGCTATCCTCCATGGAGCTGGAGTCCCCCCCCCACCCGGCATGGGGAACTGGTGTGCCATGTTCTGCTGGACATTTTGTAGTGCCCAGTGTCAGGGATGAAGAGGAAATAGTTCACGCTGGACTCCAGTACCAGTAGCAGGGTGGAACCCTCGACATCTTCAGAAGTTCATTGCCATGAGGCCTATTTAAACTGGGATTTCTCCAGATGGGACCGGACATCCTAGGAGGGTCCCAGAGGAGGTCCAGCAGAGGCACCTAGTAACCGTTAGTGATGGCAGCAGGTCGGGCCACATGACTGGAGTTAGCCGCCTCCTCTCGATGTGGTCTCTCTCACATGTTAAGATGTGCTGTCACTTCCGAAAGGAGATAACCCTTGTGTGGGGAGGGAAGGGGGAGGCGTTTGACTTGGGGTACAGGTGGGTGGACCATTCCCAGGCATCCACAAGGAGACTGAGCAATGCTGCTCTAAGGGCACAAGGAACTGCCGTCCCTCGTTCCAAGTGGATGTTTAACTGGTTACTTCGGTGGATCAGAAAAGTTCTCCGTAACTGACAGGTGTTAGACTAGCTCACCACACGGTTACCGAGGGCTTCCATTGTGCCTGACACCATGCTAGGTCCCTGCGTTTATTCTTTCATTTTATTCTCACAAGTGCCCTCTGAGGCAGATCAGGTTGTTCTCTCTTTACTTAGAGAAATCAAAGATCAGAGAAAGCAAAGAATTAGCCACGGACTCACAGACACACACACAGGAAAAAGCAAAGTTAAGACTTGAACCCAGGTCTGTCTGGCTCCAGTCCAGCTCTGCTGGTGGTTAAGAAGCCCCAGTTCTCCTATTGCCACCCTGCACCTTTCACATAAAAGCGACATTAAATGGCAACTTTTGATGCATCCAGCATCCTATTCATCTCCGTGCCCAGCTCAGATCCCCTGGGCCCCAACAGTTCGCCTCCAGGACAGAGGTTTCTCTGCGTCTTTTCAACCTTCCCAGTCACTCACTGCAGTGTCCTGAGCACAATAAAAACCCAGCAAATTCTGCCAGCCGACTGGCTGCTGTACGAGCAAGGCTGAAAGATAAATCAGCCGAGGAGAGAGCCGGCCCGTATTTTCACAAACTGGCAGTGTGTCATCCCACATAAAATGCTCCTACATACCCTGCTTGGTTCTCTGGGTCCAAATCTCCTTTATTTGCTCTGAAAATCTGGATCACCTTTTTTTTTTTTTTTTTTTAACATCTTTATTGGGGTATAATTGCTTTACAATGGTGTGTTAGTTTCTGCTTTATAACAAAGTGAATCAGTCATACATAAACATATGTTCCCATATGTCTTCCCTGTTGCGTCTCGCTCCCTCCCACCCTCCCCATCCCACCCCTCCAGGCTGTCACAAAGCACCGAGCCAATATCCCTGTGCCATGCGGCTGCTTCCCACTAGCTATCTACCTTACTGCGTTTGTTAGTGTGTATATGCCCATGACTCTCTCTCGCCCTGTCACAGCTCACCCTTCCCCCTCCCCATAACCTCAAGTCCGTTCTCTAAGAGGTCTGCGTCTTTATTCCTGCTTTACCCCTAGGTTCTTCATGACATTTTTTTCTTAAATTCCATATATATGTGTTAGCATACGGTATTTGTCTTTTTCTTTCTGACTTACTTCACTCTGTATGACAGACTCTAGGTCTATCCACCTCATTACAAATAGCTCAATTTTGTTTCTTTTTATGGCTGAGTAATATTCCATTGTATATATGTGCCACATCTTCTTTATCCATTCATCCGATGACGGACACTTAGGTTGTTTCCATCTCCGGGCTCTTGTAAATAGAGCTGCAATGAACATTTTGGTACATGACTCTTTTTGAATTTTGGTTTTCTCAGGGTATATGCCCAGTAGTGGGATTGCTGGGTCATATGGTAGTTCTATTTGTAGTTTTTTAAGGAACCTCCATACTGTTCTCCATAGTGGCTGAACCAATTCACATTCCCACCAGCAGTGCAAGAGGGTTCCCTTTTCTCCACACCCTCTCCTGGATCACCTTTTGCTTGTATTATGCTGATCATGTATTAAAAAAAAATTTTTTTTTTGATTCCAGGCAGAAAATGCCACTGGTAATTAAGACTGTCTGTAATGAATTCCTGTAACAGGTATAATTCCTCTCCTTCCTGGTGCAGGCATGCTGGCCCATGTAGACCCAGGTACGAGTGGTCATACCTGTTTATGTATGGCTTGCCCTTCTCCATATTTCACAGATGATAGGATACGGCTCTGCATCTCTTCATGTTAATTCTATTTGAAATACTCCCCACCAACATCTTAGGGCTCTGCCATCTAATAAGTGCAGCCAACTTATTGATAGTAAATCTAGGACAAGACAGACTCACATTGATGTGGGCCACAGGGCATTTAAATTAAACAGGAACTCTCCAGCCATCTGTGTTTTAACTTTTTTATGCCTTGATAATAAGCCCTGTTTAGAATAATTTGCTGTGGAAACTGGGACTTCGTGACTGACAGAGAAAGGCCGGGTATAAACAACCCAAGCAGGCCCCTGAATTTGCGAGAATGTCAGGCGAATTTAGACTCATCATAAAAGAATTCTCAGTGACTGTATTTCAATATGACACTTTTATGGTTTTTTATTTTCTAGTCCATTGCAGCCCCAGAGCCCTGGCATGATTTATATAGCCTGGCAGTGCATAATCTTTTGTATAAGATATACAGGCCTCCGGAGGTTTAATTTCTTTCCTCACCGCCACTGACAGCATTTGTGCTTCCCTTCTCTTCTATTTTCATTTCTAATGAGATATTGGACTTTGCTCAGTGAGAGGTGATATTTCCACATTTGCAGCCTGACAGGCTAAATCACCAGATCTCAGTGGTGAGGATACAAACCCATTTAAACTGTGTCAAAATATTCATGGAGCCCCATTGATTTGGGCAACGGTTATTAGGAAGCTATTTGGAAAGCTCAGGTTTAATTTTTGGAGCTTTCTGCTGCAAAATCACTCAGTTACATCACAGAGAAGATGGTATCAAAAGGAGAAGGAAGAGTGAGGGGTGTGGTGTGTAGCATTTATTTTGTTGGGATTATTTTTAGTACAGAGATGACCTTTGTTAAAAAAAGAAAAAAGAAGGCTTCCCTGGTGGCGCAGTGGTTGAGAGTCCGCCTGCCGATGCAGGGGACGCGGGTTCGTGCCCCCGTCCGGGAGGATCCCACATGCCGCGGAGCGGCTGGGCCCGTGAGCCATGGCCGCTGAGCCTGCGCGTCCGGAGGCTGTGCTCTGCGGCGGGAGGGGCCACAGCTGTGAGAGGCCCGCGTACCCCCCCCCCCAAAAAAAAAAAGAAAAAAGAGAGAGCAAGCGAGCGAGAGAGTCTTGCAATGATGAATTTGGTCAATGTGTGGCATGAAGCAAAGTAAATTCTTCTGATTGCATATAAATGAATAATATGTCAAGCTATTGAAATGTTTTTTAAAAAGCAACAGTGAACACAACTGACATAGGAGATTAATGCTTTGCATTGCTACACTGACTTTTACCTCTGCCTTTGATCTTAAATCTAGCTGAAACTATTGCGACAGGAGTTTAGCTTCTAAGTGGGATGGGTTCAAACAGCCCTGGTTCACCTAGTACTCAGAAATGTCACAGAAGAAAATTCCCATGAACAGTAGAGGTGACTGTGGCTGCCCCTGTGAGGAGCTGTCGGGATAGAAAAGTAACAAATGGCCAACCGAGGGAATTTGGGAGCTCCCAGTAGAGCGCAGCAAATGCACATGCTGAGGGGACCCTTGAAATGAGGCCATTGCGATACAGTGTTGGGATGTCTTTGGACCCTACAAAAGATCAAAGTCCTTTGATGGGACCCAGCGCATTTGACCTTTAGACAGTAAGGTCATTTGCAATAGTTGCTTGATTTATGATCTGGGACTTCATATGAAGTTTATATTTACTAGGGTTCCCGAGTTCACAAGGACCTCATTAAACGGCACACATAACATATATACACACACAGGGGGAAATCAGTTTGGCAATTTGTGGGCGATAAAGTGTTTTCTGTAACACTTTACAATAAATGGACATTAATGAATGCTCAATTACAGCGAAACTCCTACAGAACAGCACATTACATTCACATTAATGCCAAATGAGTTCATTGTAAGGCATGCCATTGCAGCAAATATCACAGGAATCGGTGCAGAATTAGGAAATACACTGCAATTAGACCGGTGTGGTGAGAAGCGACCACTCATTCACATGGCGAGCCACTCACATGCCAGTCCTTTCTGGCCTGGCTTGAGTGAAAACTTTGGTGCCAGGAGTCTTGCAGAGTCCTCTGAGAACACGACATTTCTATGCTTACACACGTGAGAACTTCTCAGAACCCAGGATCCACAAAATCCCCAAGGACTACTGCTTTGTGAGTTCTCTGATAACAGGGCACCCTCAACATGGGAAATGTACTAAAATTTGGTGAGAAATTCAGGGCAGATGTAAATTAGTAATTCTTGGAAGTAAAGATTGTTAAACAGTGGAACAAGCCACTTGAGGCGTACGCTTTAAGGACAAGCTTGGCATGCAACAGACTTCCTCATGACTCCCTCCTCCTCCAAGGCCCAGGCCTTGACCTCCATGAAAGAATCCAAGAAAATTCCCAGCCCAGGAGCCGTTAAGTCATCTCCAGAGCAGCAGAGCCCTGTAGCAACCTCTCTCGCTCCAGAGAAGTTCCCAGTGTGCCAGTGACTCATGACACTACCAAAACAAAAAAAGCCCATGTGTCCTCTTGGGGCAGATTCATAAACACCGAAATATAACCCCAACATTACCCATGGCCAGGATACCAGGAGGCATGAGAAAAGAAAGTCCTGTATTATTGTGAGGCTACATTCCGTTAGGAGGCAGCCTGGCTGTCACAGCCTCCGGAACCAGGCTTGCGGGGTGGGCATCCCAGTTCTGCTACCCACTGGTTAGGTTATTCCACCTCGCTAAGCCTCAGTTCTCTTAAAAGTAAAATGCTAGGGAAGAGATATGGGAACATATGTGTATGTATAACTGATTCACTTTGTTATAAAGCAGAAACTAACACACCATTGTAAAGCAATTATACCCCAATAAAGATGTTAAAAAAAAATAAAAGTAAAATGGTGTGACAATATGGCTTCACAAGGCTAGTCGTGAGGTTTATGTACAATACTATTTTAAAATACCGAACATGCAGCGCAGTCCCGGGCACCTAGCAAGAACATCGAGTGCACTAACATAACTAACATAACCTCACCCTCCCCTGGCTCCTCTCCCCCCTCCTTCTTCATTCCAGCTGCAGTCTTCCCTGTGGCCCAGCAGAGCGGGACCAAAAACACCCAAAACAAGGTGGCTTTCAATGATTGTGCCGGAAGCAGAGAAGATGGTTGAGGGATGGAGAGCCAAGCTCAGCTACCATCCCAAGTGTAAATTATCCGAGAGCTTCTTGCAAATATTTAAAAGAGCAGGTTTATCCTAACTGCTAGTCCCAAATTATCATGGACCACAGAGTCTACATTTCTTTGTCCTATTTTCTGGTCCTCCTGTGTTTTACTCCTGCTGTGGGTATTTTATGCAACTCACCGTTAGCTGGCATGCCTGTGTTGAGATGCAGGTGGTCTTCTGTACCCACGGATACAGAGGACCAACTGTACTCACTGCCCTACATCATTTTATATAAGGGACTTGAGCATCTTCAGATTTTGGTGTCTGAGGGGGGCTCTTGGAACAAATCCCCTGTGGATACCAAGGGATAACTGTATACTATTAGTTCAGTATTTATGAGCACTTGCTGAATACAGGTTCTGCATTAGGCGAAACAGCAGATAAAGGACTGAATCAGAGATGGGCTCTTTACTCAAGAAACACATTATCTAGTAGATGAGATAAGACTGCCTCTGAATAAATTTGCTCCTTCCTTGGGGTTCCCAAGGAAGAATTCACTAGTTTATATGTGTTCATGTGATTAAGGCAGTGATTTGCTAGTAAATTTTAACAACCAGCTCTCAGCAAAGGGGGAAGGGGTGTGAGGGGAGGCTGCGTATATATACGTGTGCATGGGTTTATTGGAAATTTTACTGATTTGAAGGATGCATAGCACATAATTTACAAATAAAAATAAAATGAGTAAAACTTATAATTCCACGTACTCAGAGGCTTTGCCAATTTTTCATGAACTCTTGTGTCCGTCACCATCCTGGGTTGCAAGTGATGAATGAAGTGTAGTTCTGGCACAAACAGTGGTTGATATTTTCATTTACATTAATGAGTAGGACAGAAGTGGAAAACGAAGACATATGTCAGCACTATATTGGTTCGTTAATGACACGAGTGACTTCTTTGCTCAATCAGATAATGACTTTCGAATACCGGAAGAATAGTTCCTCAAAGTTTTGTGGTAGTCACGATGTAACAGCTATAGACACAGCACACCTATAAGTGTAATCTGCATTATTAATTTTTTCTCCAACCCTTTCTTAAGTCTAGATAGTCCATGAAACAATAAACCAAGTGCTGATCTGCAGTATTTGCTGATTTCCATGGTGTAAATACACCTGCCATGGTCAGTTTCAAGCTGCCAAGATGATATTACTGAATGCAGAACTGGGATAAGACACAGAGTAGCCCACCACTGCATAGCATTTCTGCCAGACAGATCCAACAGACGTAAATAACCTCAATAGCACAGATAATAGTAAAATAATTAGGAGTTGATGAATTTGAGTCTTTATTATTTTTGTTTTTAATATAATTATTTTACTGCAGGTGTTCCATGAGTTTTCTTCCTAAGTCCCAGTGGGTCCTCACAGATCTGCCCCATCCTCTTCAGAGGCCGCCTTTCAGCAAGTGTTAGCTGAGAGCAAAAGCAGATTTGTGGTGCTGCATCCCTTGCCGAGCAGCATCTTCTCACACCTGACCCTCCCTGGATGCCCCAGGTGTCTCCCAGTGACATATCCTCCAGGAAGGAGGTCTGCTGCTTCCTTGAAGCAGCATTTTCCTAGGGCCTCTGCAGGGCTTTGTTCCTGAGCAGTAGTTTAGCATATATTTCTATTCTAGAGTATTTTTCTTCTTCCTCTCCTCTCCTTCCCACCTCTTCATCACAAAATTGTATTATATGCCTAATTCTTTTGGAAAAGAGAGAGCAGCCTTAGTATCATTTCAGATTTGGGCCTTTCTCCTAAGTGGTTATGTGCTTCTCTGAAATACTTGAGAGCAGAGCTGGAAGAGGTGGAGCCTGGGGGAGGGCTGCAGGGAGGAGGTGGAGCCTGGGTCAGCTGCATCACAAGCAGATGTCTGGGACAGAGTCCAGGGCCTCCTGCCAGCTCCCTGACAACCCCTGATCATTCCCACCTGACCCCACCCCCACCCCCAGCTTTTTCCATGCATCACCTGAGCAATTACTTAAAATGCAGGTTCCCGGGCCCAGCCCCACACCTTCTGCATTTCTGGGGTTGGGACCTAGGAGTTTGTTTTTCAACAAGCACCGCAGTCATTTTCACACATGTTCAAAATAGACCCTGTGCCTGGAAAACAATCTGACTTCTGGTTTCTTGGTAATTTGGGAGTTTTTCACATGGCAGGTGAAGATGGCTCTGATTGGTTCTCTAAGAATCAGGCACCTTCAGGATTGGTGAGAAATTAATAGTACAGAATGATGGAGCAATTCTATTTACAGGCCAAAATAGCAGATAAAAGTAAGAAAAGCTGGCCTAAGTGACAGGAGAAGGCAATAATCAATATCGTAACATACAACAATAATGCAGCTGGTCCCATAAAGCACTCCCACCCAGAACTGCCTATTGCATACTTAGTGTCCTGTCGTAATGTCCACAGAATGCAATGTGCATTAACCAGGGCAAAGCCTCTTCAATGCTGAATATTCTGCCACGTTGCAGGCACATTTATTTTGTTTGAAAGAAGAACGGTCCTGTTGCCAAGCCATCAGATGGTAAAAAGAGATATATTTGATGGATAATAAAAAAGGGTCTGCCACAGCCTCACAAAATACGTTTCTAATGTAAATGCATCTGGTACGTGCAATTCATACCTCTGATGTGCAGATACCTGCAGAGAAAGGCAAGTCAGTCCTAAGGGAGTCATGGAGGGTGAGTCAGGAGTGTGGCCGGAGAGAAGGAGACCATTAATTTTAACAATAACAAACAACAACAAAAATCCCACTCGGCAAACATCACTCACTTTTTCTCAGCCTGTTCCTGTGATACAGATTGACAGCCCTTTTAATATGAAATAAATCAGGCAGGAAAGGGAGTGTCTGGAAGAACATACAGATTGAGGGCTGACTGACAGAATGCCCCCAAACACGCTCTGTTTGCATTTGCCTTTGTAGCAGCTAACTTGAAAGGATGTCAGGTGCTTTGAAAGGCTGTGAGGATGCGTTTTGAACCTGGAGGACGAGTGTGATGTGCTTACGGGGTGGGAGTGGGGGCCTTAGACGCTGGAGCCCTGCTGTGCACCTGCAGGAATGCAGAGCGAGCAGACCCTGCAGCTGCAAGGGGCCTTTTCAATTTCCCTCCCACATCTTGGCATTTTGTCTCGTATCTGGTTTCATACTTAGTTAGGACCAACCAACTGTCCCAAGCCAGTGTGCTCACACTGAAGCATTAGGGTCTAGTCACTTCTCACCAAGAAAACTGCCTGATAATGAGCCGCGTCACCTTTCAAGTTGTGCGGTCAGTGGACATCTCTGTCAAGCACACCCCCGCCTCGGTCCAGCCTTCAAGGTGCTGACGTCCTTTTGGTTAGCTGTCTCCTTGGATTTCCTGGACTGTCCAGTGTTCGCGGTTATCCTGCAAAGCAATACTGGTACCCATCAGTCATGAGACACCCGAAGTTGGTTTCAACATCTCCCACGGCCCAGGGGGAAGTATTTCTGCTCTAAGGCAAGAAAATGCTTGCAAGGTGTGGGTTGAGTTGGGACTAAGCGTGGAGGAAAAATAAGAGAACAAGGCAGGAGGCAAACACAGAAAAAGTAAGCAATGCTGGAGGCGCGTCTCTATCCCCGACCAAGCCCCACGCACGCCCTCCTTAGCACCTTTGCCCTCTTCTGAGGGGAGACCCTGCCCAGCCTTCACACCCACTGGGTATCAAAGCCACAGGCTTACTCAACTAACCTGGCTTTGTGATCATTCAGCCAATAGTAGCTGAGCATCTGTGAAGTGCTGGTCACTGTCCTGGACGCTAGAGCTAGAGTGATAACTAATTCAGACAAAGCTGCTCCCCTCATGGAGGACAGAGGAAACACAAAGTGCTAGGGCGCTGAGCTGGAAGTGGTCTCCAGCGCCTCCACATGGGACCGAAACACCTGCTTAGAGTACCCACTTCACGGGGCTCTGGTGAAGATGACAGGCGATGAGGCAGTGCACGCAAATGTTTTACACGGTGCCTGGCACAAGTCAGCACTCAAGAAATGGTAACTGCTACTTTTATTTTCAAAGACTTGGGATCATTTCCAGGTGGGATGGGAATATTGAGTCAGCTTCTCAGGGCCCTTCTGAGCCAGTGTGCCCAAGCCCCTATGATGTCAGGCACCAAAAGCGTTCTAGTACAATTATAAAGAAATCACTTTCCCAGCAATTAATCAGCGGTAGAAGATTGCCAATACATATCATTGCCACATTATGACACACCGCTTCACACAATCAGAATGCAGAATAGAGAGGGGGCCATTTGTAGCTGATCTGATTCAACTCAAATCAGCTCAATCAATTGAAAGTCAGTGGGAGTTTTGCCTGAGTAAAGGTCAAGACCAATTATCGAAAGGCGTAATAGAGCAAGGGCATGTTTTTGAAGATATTAGATCTTATAGTAATTTTTCACAGTAGCACTCTATCATACAGGAAATACATTGTTCATAAAGGTTTTCTGTCTAGTCCTTTATTTCAAGAGGGTCTATCTGCATCTTTTAATTTTCTTTTTTTTTTTTTTGGACAGATGTAGGAATAGGGTAAAAAGTACAAAATGGCTAAGATATGTATCTAAAGCTGAAATGGGGTAATAAGAAGACAAAGACTTTTCACCAACTATCAATTATGTTATTAACTTGTATTATCTGTTCCTCTCCGGTAGCCAGATACAAGGCAGATACCGGAAAGTTCCATAGCCTAATTTTAGCCATCAGATTTCTCCTCCATCTTATAAGTCTACATGTGCTTTGGAGAATGCAACTGAATCATAACACTGGCTTAAACATGTTTTAATTTGGATAATAAATCTACCACTAAAAAATAGTTATTCTGTATATTTCAGAGCCGACATTGTCTGTGGACTGCTTGCTGGTTTTGTAGCATCTGCGGATCTAACGCCTTCAAGTCCCTTCAAAATGTCAGTAAGCAACGAGAGGAAAAGGCTAACTTCAACCCGCCCGTGATCTTTCACTGGCACCAGCTACTGCATCTCTTCCTCTCCAGTCTCTGAACCTGTTTTGTACCTGCTGGCTCATCACCACCAAGATTTTCAATAGCTCCGACAGAATCATTTGAATTTGGAAACATCTTGGTCAAAAGACATTTATAAAAATATTTCACATGTCTGACCTGGTGAGTATACTTTCAATTTGGAGGGAACAAAAAGCAAAAATTCTTGGTAGACTGTAAATAATTTGAGAGCAGAAGTCATATCTTTTATTCTTCATACCCTTCACCATGTCCTGAACTTATGAATTCTCCAATAAATAAGTGCTCTGTAATTGGTAAATTACCAAGAAGTTAAATTGCTTTGTCTAGACAGAGAGGATTGATTTAGGCTGTGTGAGTCAAGCGGATGAAGTTACAGTTCAGATTCTATGCACAAGTGGTAAGTAATAATAATTCCTGACATCGAAGCTTGTATATAATCTACAACAGGTCTTTAACTGATCAAAAAGAATCAACCGAAGCTTTGCAGTGAGTAAGAGGTTCTTGAAATTTGCCCAAGATACAAAGTTAGGGAGAGGGCATGTTTTGTACAACAGACTTGTGGCTTTAATCAGTTTAGAGAGGGGTTTGCTAGTTGATAAGAAGGTATAGTAGCCCAGGGTCCTAGAAAAATGGAGTCTGAGGCAAAAGCTTGTGTGCTGAGACTTTGCTAGGAGGTGCAATCCCAGGAAAGCAAAAGTGAGGGAAAGGGGAGTAAGTCAGGGAAGGAGATGAGATATCAAGCTGGGCTCCACTGAAGTACATGCACAACTAACCGCTCAGTGGAACAGATAGTCTTCAGAGAGGCCATGTGAATGACTGCATCCCAGGCAGTCTGCTGGGGCTGGGTCAGGAAGAATAATTTATCCATTGACTCCTGCACCTCAGTAGTCAAAGTTCTGTTTCCCAGGGTATTAACCGCATGTGAAGAGTAATTTAATGTATCAACTTGGAGAGTGGTTTTGTTTCTTTTTTTTGGTCACACGGCTTGTGTGATCTTAGTTCCCAGACCAGGGGTTGAACCTGGGCCCTCAGCAGTGAGAGCCCTGAGTCCTAACCACTGGACCGCCAGGGAATTCCCAAGTTGGAGAGTGTTTTTGAATGCGACTAACATTTAAATCAGTAACAGCCTGCTGGCCTTCAGACTGGAACTGCACCGTCAGCTCTCCTGGGTCTTGAGCCCACACAGAGATTTTGGACTCGCCAGCCTCCATAATCAGATGAGCCAATTCGTTTATCTCACACACACACACACTCACACCCATATCCCACTGGTTGTTTCTCTTGAATACCCTGACGAACACACCCCTGTATTTCCACGTTGCAAAGATGCTGATTGCTGTTCCAAGTAGTATCATGCAGCAGTGTCCACAGGGCAGCTCATGTACAGGCATGAGGCAGGCACTGCTGGTTACGTCCATAAAAGACAGTCACTGTGGCAACCCAGGCAAAACAAGTGGCCAAGGGCTGGGAGAGAGTTCAGGCAAAAGGATCTGAGGTGATGCCTAAGGATAGTGGAATGATGTGGAGAGAAATACCTAGACCAGCTTCTGATTCTAAAAAGTATGTTTACAAAGCTTCCTAGAGTTGCCTTATGGATAAAGTGAGGAATTTACCTCATTTACAGTGAGGTAAATTTTTCAAATAACAAGACAACATATACTCAAAGAGTACCCATGGTTTAAGGCCACTCTCTAGATGTCTGACTTTGAGACCGTTATTTAACTCCTTTAGTTCTTGGTTTATTGGTTTTTAAAGTGAGAGCATTGGATTGATGATGTCCAAGCCTTCTTTCAGCTCTAAAACTTCTCTTATTTCTCTATGCTTTGGACAAAAATGTAGAAATTTAAAAATTATACAAATCTGATGCATTAAATGTCAGAATCAGAATTTTTAAATATTTCATTAATAGAAATAAAGGACCAAAATCAATATGATGAAATTTAGCATAACTAAATGTCAAGTCCAACAGTTGGGTCCAAGCAATCTTTTTCACAAGTGCGGATTAGGGGAGATCTGGCTTGAGAGTCATTTGCGTTAAACAACAACAACAGCCAACCTTGGGATTTGTGTTGACCCAAAGTCTAATGAATCAACTATTAAATAAGCATGTACTTATTGGGGTTCCTTCACTGAAAGAGAGGTTGGGTAAGATGGATCAGAGGAACTCTGATGATCCGTCTGAAGATTCCAAGCTTCATTCACACTTAGCTCTTCCCCTTAGCCTTTGTCTCGGCACAATCAGATTGTGGCACGGGGCACAGTCACCACAAGGTCAAGTGCTCCTCTAGGATTTCAGTGGGATGACTGAATAATAGCACAAGGTCACTCCGAGAGCCTCCCAGCTTTTCCTTCTCCTCACGCTCAAAGGGCCATTGTTCTGGATTGTGGCTCCCCTGCCCGGTATATAAAGTCACCTAAACACAAAACTCATAGCCAGAAGGCAGCTTTGGGAATCCTCACTCAGCTCTTCAAGAGTTACAGGCATTAAAAGGGGGTCCCCTGGAATGCTCCACCACTCTGTTGACTGGTACCAAATCTATCTTAAAGTTGGAAATATGATCTAGGTGGGGATGGGCTGTGATTTAATGCCATCCAAGTACTCTAGGGCACACTTCTTAAAGCAACCGATGTAAACTCTTTGTGGCTAATTCTGCTGGTGGATGGAGGGCATGGTATATTCTCAAGTACAAGAGCCCAGCTTGTATCTAATAATTGTTATATCTTCTCTGAAATTTACTGCCAATGTCTCAATTTTAACAATTTAAATAACAAGCTTAACCAAGTGGAACAACGCTCAGGCAGACTGGCGCTCTTGATGAAAGCAGGACAACTCTTAATGTCTGAGTGCATTTTTACTCTGACATGAGCAGTGACACACAGAGATGAAATCTGGTTAAAGCGGCAGCCTTCTCAACACCCTGACAGCTTCTTAGGCTAGCAAAACAATTTCAAGACAGTGCACACATATACTTGTTAACTTTACTCTGGTAGACTGATTAGGGACAATGTTTATGAATATGATAATAAGAGGTGGGAGCTGGAAAGGTGAGCTAAAGGGGCTGGGTACTCGGCACGCTGCTTTCTTCATTTTTAATGGATCGCTCTGTAGCCTTAATCTTTGGGCGCATCAGTTAGTTTAGAAAACAGGTGGATCTCCTCCATGCACCAAGTATTACTGATGAGCGCACGTTTTTAGTTTACCTGCTTGTTGAACCGCTGTTGATACTGTGAGTGGTCAGAGATGATTTCCTGTAGATTATACTCTCATTACCCTTTCGATGCTCTTTACTCCATCCCCTGAAAAATTCCCCCAATTTCAAAAGATGTTTCATGCCCAAAGTTACATATCACATGCAAATCGAGGCCTAGTTTGAACATTTGTGCCCTTGGCAGTCCTAACACAAGGCCGTGCTAAGAACTTGCAACACAACTAGTAGAATTTCTCCCAAATTGCAGGGTCTTATAAAAGAGTCAAGAGACTACCCTGTGAGCTGAAAGCCCTTGTAAAAGTCACTTAACCTTTCTGGACCATTGTTTCCTCTTCAGTAAAGCAAAAAAATGGATTATAATACCAAGTTCCTTCTAGCTCCACTGTCCCATGATCTTAGGCTCCTATTCTCAGCGCAGTTAAAACTAATTCAAATTCACTTACATTATTTTAAACTAAATATTGAAAGTCTTAATAGGGTACCACCACTTTATCAAACAGTGTGGCAGTCTCTACAAAAGTTAAACGGACACCCACCATATGACCCAGCCAATGCACTTCTAGGTATTTACCCAAGAGAAATGAAACCTGAGGTCTACATAGTCTTGGGCACAAATGCTCGTCGCATCTTTATTTGTAATACAGGCAAAGCTCATTCTATTGTGCTTTGCGTTATTGCACTTTGCAGATATTGCGTCTTTTACAAATTTAAGGCTTGTGGCAATCCTGTGTCAAACAAATCTATCAGCGCCACTTTCCCAACAGCATTTGCGGACTTCGTGTCTCCGTGTCTCACATTTTGGTAATTATCACAATATTTCAAACTTTTTCTTTATTATTATATTTGCTATGGTGATCTGTGATCAGTCATCTTTGATGTTACTATTACAAAAAGACTTACGACTCGCTGAAGGCTCAGATGATAGCATTTTTTTTTAGCAATAAAGTATTTTTTAAATAAGGTATGTACATTGTTTTTTTAGACATAATACTATTGCACACTTAATAGACTCCAGCAAAGTGTAAACATAACTTTTATATGCATTGGGAAACAAAAAAATTCGTGTGACTCACTTTATCCCGATATTCACTTTATTGCAGTGACCTGGAACCAAACCTGCAATATCTCCAAGGTATGCCTATAGCCCCAAACTGGAAACAACCCAAATATACATCAACAGGTGAGTGGATAAATAAATTGTGCTCTGTCCATAGGATGGGATACTACTCAGCAATAAAAAGGAATGAATTGCTGATACACTCAATGACACAGATGAATCTCAAAATAATGTACGCTGAACACAAAGTGTATATATAGTATAACATCATTTATATAAAACTCCAGGAAAGCCAAACTATAGTGGTAAAGAGCAGATCAGTGGTTGGCTGGCGAAAGGATGGCGAGGGCATGAGGGAGGGATTACAAAGGGTCACAGGAAACTTTTGAGGTGATGGATATGTTTACTATCATGATTGTGATGATGGTTCCATTGGTGCATATACATGTCAAAACTTTCAAAATGTATACTTTAAGTATGTGCAGTTTATTGTGTGCCAATTACATCTCAATAAAGCAGTTTTTAAAAACAAAAAGTCTAAATGTTATGCATATACCTTAATTCCAACTCTAAGAATTTATCACAAAGAATCAGAAATGTGTGCTAAGATGTAGAGTATCAGGGCATTCACTGCAGCACTATTCATATACATATATGGAAACAGCCTAAATGTCTAAAAGAAGATAATTTGTTAGGTAAAGTGTGGCACATCTAAGTGTTGGGATGTGATACAGCCATTAAAAAGTCATACTGCAGACAAAGTATTTATTGCCATGAAAAAATGTGATCTATTTCTACATAAAAAAAGCAAAGCACAAAACAACATGTATAGTGTAATGGTGCTATATTAAAAGTCTATGATGGAGTTTGATAATTAATCACACTTCTCTCATTCGCTCAGAATTAGAAACCAACTGACAAATGGACTAAAGAGTCAGACAGATGAAGAGTAAAACACCAGCTTTGTTACTAAGAGTTCTGATTGGGAAAATGTAGCTTAGAGCTAAGGCAAAGTGGGCTTCCTACTCTTTTCCTCTGTGAACTATCCTGATCCACTAAGCTCCTTCCTGCGAGGGAAGGGCCAGCCCTGTAAGCCTATCCCTGGGAAGTGCCTCTCAATCCCAGGCCACAGGCAAGTTGGGCAGGGCTGTCTGACACGTTGCAGGTGGTTAGCATCCCTAGTCCCACCCATTAGATACCATACTATCCCCCAAGCAGTGTGACAACAAAGAACCTGCCCCACATATTTCTAAATTCTCCCCCAAACAAGGGTAGTGGGGCTGCCCAGCTGAAAGCCACCAGAGGTATTGAGGATAAGCTGATATGAAATCCTTGAATATCAGAGTGGAAGGGGAATGCTTAAATAATTTCCCTTATCTCTTTCCCACCCCAATAATTCCTCTTCCCATGAGTGTAGGGGAGTAAGTGAGGCAGCAGAGGGAAAGGCGGAAGTACTCTGCCTAATACTTCTTTAGGGATGGAGTTCCAATCTAATTGTCCCAGGTGAAAACACAAGGAGAAAAAAAGGAATGTTTCCCCTTGCAATCTACATGTCTCTATAATGGTAAAGAAAACCATCTGGAAGGACGTATACTGTGCTGCCATAATGGCCACTTGCTTGGTGGGGTAGCGGGACTGAGAGAAACAGGAAGGACTATAGATGATTATTTTTCTTTGGCTCTTTGTATTTTTGGTTTTCCAAGTTTTCTGAATATATGACTCTTGCTACTGGGGAGGGAAGGGAAGAGAAGCCCCTTTTTAAAATTAAAAAAAAAAAAAAGTAAACTAAAAGGAAGGAGAATTCCTGAGCTTTCCAGAGTGGCAGTGCTGGGCAGTATTTGACCTGAGACCCCTCTCCCTGCTTCATTCTTCCTGGGTCATTGTCATATATTATGTGAAGATGCCATTTGGGGACACGTTGCCCAACATCTGTTAACAGTATTGCCCTGGAAGCGTCCAAAGTGCTCCGTAAACAGGATTAGATTCTGCTTTTACCTTTCCTTAGCTGATGAAGAGTGTGGCATGAAATGACTTTTCTAGAATAGCCGCCACTTAGCATCCCCAGGGATCAACATTCAGGCATGCCCTGGATCAATCTTCTCAGATCGACCAAACTAACGCCTCATGGGCTTCAATCTATTACAAAACTAAAGTCACAAAAAATTGTAGATATTTGAATAGCTCAAGTTGGCAACATCAAAAACTACAATGCAATGTTATAGTGCTGTCCATAATATAATGACATGATTTGTAAGATATTAATTTATAAAGCTCTATCAGTAGCTTTGTCCTATAATAGGAAACAAGGTTGTGTGAAAACCACCTGTACCTCTACCCACAGCCTCGTTTGAAGAGAGGTCAAAAGTCTAGGCTGAGGCCCTCTTTGCATGCACGGCTGGCCCTCACAATCCCTTCACACTCCATCGTGCCCCAGTGTTCTCCCAGAGGCAAACTCCAGCTATCATCACAGACTCAGTCTCAATGGCAAGCCCAGCACTTGGAATGGCAGAGATTCCGAAGAAAAGGTGGGGCACATTGCTAAAAATGCAGCCTAGCAGTGCGGAGAAGCCCTCCCACCAAGTCCCCTGACCACCACCCTCCTACACACACATAATCACCTACCAATTCAGAACTTTTGCAATCAGAAAAATAAAAGTTTCTTTAAATTAATGGCTTTTCCACTTGTGGTGGTAGCCAATCCCATAGAGACAATCTGAAACTATCCAAGGCCTAAAAACAGTCTTCATAAAGTGTTGCTCTTAGAAATTCTGGCCAGCTTACCCCACAGGGACCTCACTGGCTCTGGGCTCTTGTGAGCCTTCTGCGAAAATGTCTCACCCAAACAGAGACTCTTCTTATTGAAAGGGTTGAAGCCCAGCCTCATTTGCTGGTGTGCTGCCCGAGTTTCTGTCACCTAAGTCATTGACACGTTCTCCCTGAGCCATGTGCTTCAAAATGCCTGACCCCAGCCCCTCCCTCCAGGGATTAAGGCAAAAAAAAAGGTTAAAACCCCACACTGAATTCTGCCGGGCAAGCACTAGGCAACAAGAGCACTATACCCTGGATCCAAGCCTCGGGTTGGCCAGAGAGAACCTTGGAGCCAGAAGTAGATTGGGGATGCATAGATGCTGGGAACTCCATCAGGGATTTGCCACGATTTTCTACACCAATCTACGGTAAGAGATATATTTTATATTGTGATCCAGTACACCTATAGCTGCAAGTGGACACAGATATAAGCATATAACTGAAACCAGCTCCTAGAATTCAGCCCCACTGCCTGCTAAGGAATAGCCATTTAATGGACAAAGCAAAACCAAACCTTAGTGAAACAATACGTACCATCACCAGGTGCGATGCACTCTGATATTTTCTATTCTGTTCTAGTCTCCATTTCTTAAAAAGGTAACACGTCGCAATCCACTAAAGTGATGTCGCCACCACTAACAGCCTTGTTCTGATAGGACTTCTATGCACTGCCTGTCCCTCACTGAAGATTACTGAAACTTGTCATGTGGGAAGCAGGGGCTTGGGGACATTGGAGGCAAGCAGGATGACATTGGGATATAACCAGGTCGGGCAGAGAAAGACTGTTGGAGGGCGGGGGAGCTGCGATGCTGGCCGAGGGCGAAGGCACTACTCTCTGGGTGAGACCTATGTCTCGTCTCCCCGCCCCAGTCCACACACTGCCACCGTCCCCTCATAGGAAACCATTCCTCACACCCAGGAAGATTTTGTAAATGGAGTCGGAAGTCAGGCTGGCTTCACTCAGGTATCACTTGAAGGACCAGGAAGGGGAAAAACAAGGGTTGTTTAAGCTGCTGGGAAAATCACGGAGTAACCTGGTAAATGAGAAATCCACTCAGACCCACAAGGAGCACAAAAGTGAGGCATTAAACAACATTGTAAATAAAGGGATCATTACCCTCGATGCATCGATACACACTCAAGACCTACTGAAAACTTCCCACTTCAAGATGAATGAAGAGCATTAGCTGCTCATTCCCCAAGCCGGATGGGCTGTTTTCACAGCCCAGTGCTGGGGGTCTGAGGCCTGGGTCAGCAGGGGCTGGCCCAGGTGGCGTGCTGGTGGAGCAAGGTCGGGGACTCAGGAGGGGATGGTCCCTGCATTTCTGCTACGGTGAAGGTTGTAACCACAGCCCCGTTTTTCAGAAAAGGGATGTGCTCATTGCACACCTGATGAAGTCGGGAGGAAAGCTCTACGCCAGTGCATTTGCCTCCTCCAAGTTTCATCATGATTCACCAAATAAGCATAATTGCCCTGTGTTTAAGAGGTGCTGGGAACAGGGGCACTGCTGGTAATTGCCTGGTAATGGGTGGGCGAAATGAGGTGTGAGGCACATTGGTGTGAAAAAAGCAATAGCCACAAGTTTATTAACACTGAAAATTAAAAGAAGCTCGTCCCCAGCCAGGCAGTCCTTGCTGAAATGAATCCCATTATCCCTCTAATAGCTGCACAGGGCTCAACTGGATGCCACCCAGGGGGTAGAGAGGCCTCAGTACAGGTCACCTCTCTGCCAGCTTCGGGACTGTCACTGAGGAAACACAAACACCACCTGCCTCTCCTCCAGCGCCTCCAGCTCCACTTAAATCCAAGGGCAGGCGCTTGAGGAGCTGTGAAAGAGGGAAGCTGATGAGAATTATACGCCGTTCTGATGTGGGTGCCTTTTTAAACAGTTGCTGATTGGCATTTGCAAAGACATACTGTAGGGTTCTGGAACGGAAGGTTACCGGGTCCACTAGAGGGAAGTCAGGGGCCCTGCCTCGGGCCAGCAACTCGCCTTGCCTTCTTTTTTGCACCTTGATCATATTATCAAATATTTATAGATACCCAGTGCTAGGTGAGTTGCCCTTGACCTCGAGCACATTCAATCTATGAAGGAAACAAGGGTCTCCGGGTAAAATAATCAGAAAGCAATCAGTGGATGCTGCAGCCCAGAGCCTAAGGAAAATGCAGAGAAAGGAAAGCTGGGGCTATCTGAGAGCTCCCGGAGGACATGCAGCTTAGGTAAAGGAAAGGCAGAGGGAACTGCATGAACAGAACTTACAGATTCGAGGCATTTGGAGGAAAGGGAGGAGGCGGACCAGGCAGAAGGCAGGCTCTGAGCTAGGAACTAGTAGACAGTAAGCTTGGGTGGGTAGAGAGAGTGACACAGGGAAAGCCAAGTGTGGAGTTTGGACTTAATGCTAGATTTAAAGTGAATCCTGTAGGTTTCAGAAAAGAGGAATCATGGAATTAAAGAATTTAAATGACTCTACATTAAATTCACTTTATGTTAAAAAAAATACATTTGGAGTTTAAATTTTGATTCACTTTAAATTTCATGAATTTCACTCACTTTATATCCACAGCCACTTACTTCAAATGGGCCTTCGGTGCTTCCCAGCGATCTGACTTTACTTCCCTGGTCCATTCACTCCCCTAGTTGCTGAGTGACAACTGTGCACTTTTTTTCTCTCTTCTCAAACATTCAGCACTTCTGCTGGCATCCTGCTCTCAGCCGTTGACCTTGCCTCCTACTCCTACCCCTCCCCCCTCTACCCACTGGCCTGCCTGTGCCCCCAAGCTCTGGTTGCTCCCATTTCTTTCCGTGGACCTTCCTGCTCCAACGAGGGTGCCCCTCACCTGTGTGCCACATCGGCCTCCTCTGCTACTCAAGGTCACTCCTCCACAACTTATTCCCTCCCACTCCCATTAGCATACAAACCTGCAGCAATTTCTCTCTTCTTAAAGAAACGAACAAACATTTATCGCTGTCACATTTCAGCTATTGTCCCATTTCTCTGCTCCCCTACTGCAGGATGATTCCTCAGAAGAGCTGTCTGGGGCTTCCCTGGTGGCGCAGTGGTTGAGAGTCCGCCTGCCGATGCAGGGGACACGGGTTCGTGCCCCGGTCCGGGAAGATCCCACATGCCGCGGAGCAGCTGGGCCTGTGAGCCATGGCCGCTGAGCCTGCGCGTCCCGAGCCTGTGCCTCCGGAGCCTGTGCTCCGCAACGGGAGAGGCCCGCGTACCGCAAAAACAAACAAACAAAAAAAGAGCTATCTGCGCTGGCAACCTACATGGCCTCTCCCCCATCCTTTCTTGAACCCACTCCAATCAGGCTTGGCCCCGTCCCTCCACCATACCGCTCTTGTCACCGATGACCTCTGTGCTGCTGAATGCAATGGTCAACCCTCCATTCTCATCTTATTTGAGCTCTCAGCAGCCTTCTTCACTTGGCTCCCAGGACACTGCTCCTCCTCAGTCTCCAGCTGGTTTCTTCCCGTTTTTGCAACTTCTAAAAATTATAGTGCCCCAGGGCCCAGTCCTTGGACCTCATCTCTCTCTAAACCATACCCGTAGTTGGTCTCATCCCGTCTCATGGTTGTTAACACCATCTATTTGCTAACAAGTCCCAAATTTATGTCTACAGTGTGGACCACTCCAGACTCCAGAGAGATCTCTACTTGGATGTCCAACAGGCATCTCAAATCTAATACTTACAAAAACAAACTCCTGGGTCCTGGCCCACCTCCCACTCCTGCATGACACACACATGCGTCACCTCCTCCTCCCGCAGGTTTCTCAACGCATGTCCTTTGCTCAGGACCAAAACCTTAGTCCTCCTTGACCACGCGTTCCAGTCCATTAGCAAATCCAATTGACTCTGTTTTCAAACTCTATCCAGACTCTGACCACTTCTCACCACCTCCACTGCCATCTCTCGGCTCCAAACCACCATCTGCCGCAGCCTCTTGCCTGGTCTCCCGCCTCCACCCTTGCTCCCATACCAGCTTGACACAGCAGCCAGAGTGACCCTTTTAAAGTAAATGCAAATCATGTCACAATCCTGGAACTAAAGACTAGCTGTACTTAATCAAGATAATGCTGATCAGACCACTGCATGACCAATTTCAAGATCCCTGTCAGACCTGTATGTGCTGTTTCTGCATGTAGCCACCTCCTGCTGCCTATACACCTCTGAAACTCCCCTTTAAAGGCTCTTGTTCCACTGGCTGTCAGGGGAAAGTCAGCCTTTGGACGTGAATCCGCCCTCTCCCCTGGTTGCTGGCCTCCCAAATAAAGCAAACTTTCCTTTCTACCAACCTGGCCTCTTGAGTATTGGCTTCTGAGCGGCAAGCAGCCGGACCTCACTTTTGGTAACAATCAGAAGGTGATCCTAGAACCACTCTGAAATCACAATTTCTTCTCTTTTCTTTTTTTTTTTGGCCGCGCTGCTCGGCTTGCAGGACCTTTGTTCTCCAACGAGGGATCAAACCCGGGCCCTCAGCAGTGAGAGCGCAGAGTCCTAACCACTCGATTGCCAGGGAATTCCCTGAAATCACAATTTCTAACCCAACACTTGACCATGGCCCTCCAGGTGGATATGCCTGATGGAGACCAGCAATGGCTGTCTGAACCTGTTTAGGCCATCCCCCCTCCCCATCTCCCCTCCCCTTCCCTCCTCCATCACACAAGCCCACAGAGGGACAGGCTGCCCTTGGCACCCCTCTTGCATTTATGGCAGTACTTCTCCGTCCTGCAAGGGTGGTGAACTGAGTTCAGAAAAATGACAGTCGCTACAAATATATTGCATGTTGTAAAATAAAAGAATGTCCTTGTTAGAAAGCCAAATGACTTACTTTGGGAATAACTTTAAATGACAGGCATAAGATATTGCAAATGCAGAATGCATGTGTTACACTTTGGTATAATTCTTTAAATATACATGTGGTGATCCAATACCGATACATGTGGACATCGGCATTAATCCTTTAACTGAAATGCTCTCTGACAGTAACTCTCCATTACTCTTTATTGATTTAGGTTCATCTCTAAAAGTTCAGACTTGGTGACTACTCAGGCCAGGTCTCAACTGAGGAGAGAAGCATGGACTGTTGGTAATTATCCAATGAATTCCAGTAATTATACAATGGATTACAAATTGTCTATACCAGTATTTCCTGGAATTCAAGAAACACAGATATGTGAATTCAACAGCATACCTGTGAACTTTCCAGGATACTTTCGAGGAGTGGGTTGGGGAAGGGGGATGTCCAGTGGGAGGGCCTTGTCCAGTTACCACTGCCATAGTGCTTATTCATCTACATCTCCTCATCCCAATACATTCTTAATAAACACATGTAATTCATATGACTTGGTTTTGATCTGCCACCATTCCCTTCTGCCTCCAAAGTAAAAAAAAAAAAAAAAAGAAGAAAGAGAGAGAGAAAGAAAGAAATAGAGAAAAAGAAAAACTAGAGTCCCTAATTGGCTGTGTGTGTTACCTTGGGTAAGTCACTATTTGTACTAGATAGCTTAACTGAAGTTCTGTGATTACTGCTCTGAAACCAGGACTTTGACACAGGTCATGGACCTCTTCAAGAGTCAAGAAATAACAGGCTCTACCCTCAAGCTCAACACAGCTGATAGGAAAAATTCTCCCAAAGATATATTTGATTGTGGGTATTCCCAGGCTCTTGCAAATCTACTGTTTATGAGCCTGCCATTTGGCCGAGTTGAGTCCAGCAGGAGTTACATGTCTTTTGTTGGGGAAGTAGTTTTTCTGATGTTCATTTTCAACAACGAACTTATCAAAGTGAGTGAGTGCCGGAAGCTGTGTAGTTCTGATGATGAATGAGTCTGGGAGTGAGGGAGAAGCCTCCAGATACTTCTGAAGACACAGCATCTCTCCCACTTTCAATGGTCTTTTCCTCTGTACTCTGCCATAACAAATATTCATTGCATATTCTTCCAAATCAGATGATGGCAATACTAATTAAACTCCTAAGATTGCATCTTTCCTCTGGGCCATGATTCATGACTAGCCAGATGACCAAAGTAGGATGACTCTGCAGTTAACTCTGGGGTAACTACAGGGCAAGAGAGAGCTTGTTCAAGCTCTCACTCCTCAGTTAGCCCAGGTTTTCTCCTGGTGCAACTCCATAGGTTCAGGAGCATTTCCCTCCTCCGAGTAATCACATATGACACTCACCACAGAAATAGGGAGTGTGGAGCCTGCTGGGGTCAAAGGAGTGGATGCAGTTATCACCCACCTGTGAAGTGGGCCTCCTTCACTCACTCAGGAGACAAGTCAGTCTTCCTCAGGAATTCTACAGCGGTCTTCAAGGCCCCCTCAGGTCCTCAACCAAGGACCACTAACAAGTGTGTTCCCTTGAGTATCCATGCAGCACTCGTGCTATTGACTGCTGGGGCAAGGGGGAGGGGTATTCATTCAACAAATGTTCGTTGAGCCCCTGTGATGACCAGCGCTGCAATAGAACCTGGGGTACAATAGTTAATAAGGCAGACATTGTGTTGTCCTCACAGAGATTGCTGGGCTTGTGATTAGAAGGCAAGCATTTGAGTCCAGGCTCCCCCGTTACCTCTTTGAGTCTCAGTTTACCTTCAGCAAATGAAGGTGCTAGCTCCATCTACCTCCTTGCCTATCTGCCTCATAGGATCCAATAAATATATTGACATGCTCTGTAAACTTCTATAGTTTACACTATAGAAAGATCAGGTGTGACTACTACAGAAATTTTAAATGCTTTCTCTCATTCTCAAAAGAATTAAAAGCAGGGACTTAAAAAGATATTTGTACATCCCTATTCATAGCAGCATTATTCACAAGAACCAAGGGCAGAAACAACCTAAATGTCCACCAGCAGATGAATGGATAAAGGAAATGTGATATATATATATGGTGGAATATTATCCATCCTTAAAAAGGAATGAAATTCTGATACATGCCACAACATGGATAAACCTGGAAGACATTAGGCTAAGTAAAATACATCAGAGACAGAAAGACAAATACTGTATTATTCCATTTACGTGAACTACCTAGAGTAGTCGAATTCACAGAGACGAAAGTAGAAAGTGGAACAGTGGTTATCAAAAGCTGTGAGGAAGAGGAATGGGGAGTATTATCTAATGAGTACAGAGTTTGGGTTTGGGATGATGAAAAAGTTCTGGAGATGGATGGTGGTGACTGCTGTATAACAATTTGAATATACTTAAAAAAAATTTTTTTTAATTGAAGTATAGTTGATTTACAATGTTGTGTTAGTTTCTGGTGTACAGCAAAATGATTCAGTTATGTATATATTACATATATATATTATGTTTCAGATTCTTTTCCATTACAGGTTATTACAAGATATTGAATATAGTTCTTTGTGCTATACAGTAGGTCCTTGATATTTATCTATTTTACATATTGTATTATGTATATGTTAATCCCAAGCTCCTAATTTATCCCTCCCCCACTTTTCCCCTTTGGTAACCATAAGTTTGTTTTCTTTTTCTTTGAGTCTGTTTCTGTTTTGTAAATAAGTTCATTTATAACATTTTTTTAGATTCCACATACAAGTGATATCATATGATATTTCTCTTTCTCTGTCTGACTTACTTCACTTAGTATGACAATCTCTAGGTCCATCTATGTTGCTGCAAATGGCATTATTTCATTCTTTTTCATGGCTGAGTAATATTCCATTGCATATAGATGCCACATCTTCTTTATCCACTCACCTGTTCATGGACATTTAGGTTGCTTCCAAACCTTGGCTATTGTATCAATAAATAGTGCTGTTATGAACACTGGAGTGCATATATCCTTTTGAATTAGAGTTTTCTCCAGATATATGCCCAGGAGTGGAATTGCTGTATCATATGGTAGCTCTGTTTTTAGTTTTTTAAGGAACCTCCATACTGTTTTCCATAGCGGCTGCACCAATTTACATTCCTAACAATAGTGAAGGAGGGTCCTCTTTTCTCCACACCCTCTCCAGCATTTATTATTTCTGAATGTCTTCTTTGGAGAAATGTCTATTTAGGGCTGCTAGCCATTTTTTGTTTGTGTTTTTTGTCGTTTGTTATTGAGGTGTATGAGCTGTACTTTGGAGATTAAGCCCTTGTCCATCGCATCATTTGTAAACATTTTCTCCCAGTCCGTAGGCTGTCTTTTCGTTTTGTTTATGGTTTCCTTTGCTGTGCAAAAGCTTATACGTTTGATTAGGTCCCATTTGTTTATTTTTGCTTTTATTTCTATTGCTTTGGGAGACTGACCTAAGAAAACATTGTTACGATTTATATCAGAGAATGTTTTGCCTATGTTCTCTTCTAGGAGTTTCATAGTGTCATGTCTTATATTTAAGTCATTAAGCCATTTTGAGTTTATTTTTGTGAATGGTATGAGGGAGTGTTCTAACTTCACTGATTTACATGCAGCTGTCCAGCTTTCCCAACACCACTTGCTGAAAAAACTGTCTTTTTTCCCACAATGTGAATATTCTTAATGCCACTGAACTGTACACTTAAACTTGGTTAAAATGGTTTAAAAAAAAAAAAAAAAGCTTTCAGGCATGCTGCTGTGTCAAGGTGAGGGCCAAGGCGAAGTAGCAGCAGCTTTTCCTGGAGGAAGGTCATAGCATGCGTCAGCTTGGTGTATTCCCGCTGCCCAGGGTCTGGTCTTCAGCTCGAAGGTTCACGACCCCGCCTTTGTCAGCAAAGAGAGAACTCACCCAGCTCTTCATGGGCACACCTCAGAAGCACAACATGTATGGAAAAGATCAAAATGTACCATCCACACTTGTAGTGAGAAATTACTACCAGAAATGTTCTAAATCAGTGTCGTCATTCCATCTGCTTTCTGTTGGCAAGTGTTCATAGGAAGAAACAATCTGAAGGCAATCGTGGGACGCGATCTGAAGGCTGTTTGGTGAACACTTAATCAAGACAGGGCAAACTGAACATTTAAGTGGCACCATGGTAGGATAGGATGTTCCTGCCAAAGGAACCTGAAGCCTTGAAGTCTGTCGATTACACACAGGTAATGTCTATTGCTTCCATCACCATATCAGAGATGCCTCTTCCAAGAGCATCGGAAATTACCTGAGTCAATGGACTTCAGCTCCCTCTCCCTTGGACAAGGTCTTGGGGGGGTGCTGCTAACGTTTGCCTCTGAGACCTTCTTTTTGTCATGCTTCCACGGCTGAACAACCCTCCCCCTTTCTGATCAAATCATTCTTTAGATTTTCTAATAAAATGTCAAACAAGCTGTATTTGAGTTCTGTGGTCCCGGGAACTATTTCAGCTCCTTCAGATGACTTCTAGTACCTCCAATCTGGTGTATTTTGTGTTGCAGGTTTACATCTCAGACAGTGACAGCACCTCTTTATAGAGTTCTTGGGGACATCTCCTAGAGCCCCCAAGTACTTACAACAGCTACTATTACCCATTTTCTCCAGTTTTCTCAGCACAGTGGTGACTAGGGAGAAGTTAGAGATCTCTTTTCTGGGCAGTTGAACTGGGAACGCAAACCAGAGACATCCCTAACAGTGACTGATGCAGAGATGATCTTGATGGCCAGGCAGAGCTCTCCCTCTCTCTGTTCTCCTTCCCCTCTGTGTGCCAGTAATTGCCTGATGTCAGTGACAAATGGCAGGTAAATCCCAGGCTGAGGGCTCAAAATGGACTTTGGATATTTCTCTTCCTGGCAGGCTCTTGTGGTGAAGGATTGCTGGCCCTGAGGTTGTCTCCCCTTAAACCCACCTGGTGGAGGTCAGGGATGGGGGCCCAGGGTGAGTTTCACCTTAAGTAGACCAGATCTGCAGATAAACAAAGGGAACCATGGTTTCGAACCTGGTCAGTTTCTTAATCCTGTATAAGCACACAATCACTCACTGCAAATTCTTACCCCAAACTGGAACTCACCGGAAGAAATCAATTTATGGAGGCAGATGTTTCTTCTCTTGCAGGTCTTGAGCAAAATAAATGGCACAACTAGCAAGACTGATAGTAATAATATTAAGTCCATAATAACCAAATCGATTCCAAGTGTGAAATCTGGGATGGTAAGTTGGGGAGAAGTTTATGATAAAGGCACAGCTCTTGGAAGCTGTAACAGCATTATGTTATGTGCTACCTTTAACCTAGAAAACACACACTTGGGAGTCAGACCAACTTATGGTCCAATTCCATCCCTTCTATCATGTCATTCTGGGCCATGGTTGGGCCATTTTCTAAATTATAAAATGGCCCATGGTTGGGCCATTTCCAAAATCATAAGGTTTGATGAGAGAATTAAATCAGAGAGCCGGTATCAAGCCCATAGTAGGTGTTTAATAAACGGCAGTCCCTGTCTTACTTTCTTCAACGCCTAAACAAGCACAACCTAGCCTGTGCATTTAACAGGTAAGTTCTGCTTCAAACTCCCTGTCTTTAGAAGTTACAGCAAATCCATACCTTTGATAAACAGCTTTATAATGGGCTGCTCTTGTGCTGTATATCCCAAAATCAAATGGACAGGCAAGGATCTAGGAAATCTAAAAGAAGCAAACTTTGCCCATTTCCATGACCCCAGAGCATAACACAGTGTCATGGGTTCATTTGATGAGAAATCCCCCATCCCTTTCCCCAGGAGGAAAGCTGTGCCTGGGTCAGCCCCCAAACTAGCCATACAGGGACCCTGGGTAAGTATGGGACTGGGGAAGGAAGCAAGAAGGAGAGGTTAGAGGCCACCAGCTTGTTCTTGACCCCCGGCTACATCTCAGGGCCAACTTTAGGATGCCCAGGTCCCTCTGGCAAACAGAGAATGAGGACTTTAGAGATGTCCGAGGCACCCGCTCCAGCAGGGCAGGCTGCCCAGGCACTGACCGAGAGGGGGAGGTGAGGAGAGACTGGGGTCGCCTTGCCCTTCCTGTCCTTCCTTGACAGCCCCTATAAGACTATAGATCCCCTAAGACCAAATCACTTCCTTTTTAAGCTGTCCTCACATTTGGAATTTCCATAAAGACAGCAATAAAAAGAGAGGTACCCTCAGATTACCATTTGCAGGTGTTCCAAGATGTAGTGAGTCATTTGAATCCCCCCTTAGGCCAGTGGATTCACTCCATCTGTGTCTGCAATTCAGTCGAGACCAGTATTTTCTGATGTGTGGCTTTCCTGAAATGTCTGTTTCTCCTTTTTTTTTTTATACACCAAAGAAGAAAAATCAGCATTTCCATCCACGTTATTAGAACCAAAAATAGTCTCTTTTCTCCCTAACCCATATCACTGCCCCATTACAAATACATTTTGTGCACCAACCTTAAAGGTTGTTGTGTTTCCCTCCAGCTTTCTCCTTTTATTTATACAAGATTTCCAGTTATTCAGTATTTTGTTCTCATTAGAACACTGCTTGTCACATGTTTTCACCAGAGACATTCATCACCAAGGTCAAAGGGTGAATATCATGATCTATTATGCTTAGAGGAATCTGATGAAAAGCCACATAATTATCCAATTTAAAGAGAAGCATGTAAAAAAAAAAGAAGGGGAGCACTTGCTATAATTTAAATTGTTTTGTTTCCCTGAAGCAAAATTCAGTACCTGATTGACAGGACCTAATGATAATTCTTATTGATATGGTGATGTTAATTGTGGAGAGATATTTAATAAGTCCCATATTCCAGAGGTAAATGTGTGCTCTTAACCTGCACCTGAACCTGATTTTTGATGCAGCGTGGGGATGAGGTACAGATACAGATAAGTGAGCACAAGTGGATTTTCAGTCTTCTGTGGCAGAATGGAAATTGGAATCTTCAGAATCTATTAGGAGAACAATTCCACAGTTGCTCACACTTTTATAAATTATACTGTATATTATAGAAAGACACAAAGTCAGAGGAGGTTCAAGAAAGGATATTGTTGAGACTTGGCAGAGAAGTTTTTAGGGGGGTATTTGGTGGTGGCATTGTGTGGTTGTTTTTAACCAAAGACATACACCAAAGATTGTGATCTGTCTTCAAACAAACTTTCAAACAAAATGGACTCATGAACTCCGTTTTCTGTATTAACTCTCTCCTACCCCTAGGGGAGGCTGACGTTGCAGAAAATGAGGGCAACCTTAACACCTAGGTAGATTCTTGAACGAAAACGAATTCTTGCACTGTGAACAAAATCATCTGAGAAAACGCTCATGGGTCTAAATTCCAAAAGGAGGTGATCTGTGGGGACTGACAAGTTCATCTAGATCTGCATCCCATCATGAGATTGCTGGGCCTCAGGAAACAGCTGCTGGGGCTGCTGACAGAGCTGGGATCAGCACTGATCTTCTGAGAAGCTGTTTCAAAATCATTAGCCGCCCACGGGCCTCAACTACTGAGCCTGCGGGCCGCAACTACTGAAGCCCGTGCGCCTAGAGCCCGTGCTCCGCAACAAGAGAAGCCACCGCAATGAGAAGCCCGCGCACCGCAACGAAGAGTAGCCCCCGCTCACCGCAACTAGAGAAAAGCCGGCATGCAGAAACAAAGACCCAACGCAGCCAAAAAATTTTTAAAATTGAATTTTAAAATAAAATAGAATAATCATTGCCTGGATGAGAGAAGATGGGTCACCAGATCCGGTTATGTGTGACTTGAGTCTGTAAACTGCAACGTTTCCTCAATGAGAAGCTGTGTGTTCCTTATGTTTTTTATCATGTTCTAACAAAGTTTCAAATATTGGAACTTTAAAACAGAATCTGCTATCGTGAGACAACCCCATCATTTGGGAATTAATACTCATATAGCCATCTCTGGGCAAATAATACAAGGTAAAAAAATGAAAGCTACTCTAAGGAGAAATAGACTTGGAAAAAAGTAATCAAAGTAGCTTAAATCTGAGGGAGAGTAAGTTCTGAAATTGAATTCAAATTATTTTCTAAAAATTCAAGTTAACTCAGTCTTCCGTTTTTACTTATGGAAAAAAGAGTATTACATGGTTAGCATTTTGACATTCTGGGCAATATAATTATTCGTGCCAAAGCATATGTAACTTTAGAATAATCAAGTCAAAGATCATTCTGTATAACCTGAGTCACAAATGGGCCACTATCACCAGAAACTAAAAGCTATTGATCTACAGATAGGAACTTGAGAGTCAAAATGTGATCATTAAAAGGGTGTCACAGAAAACAAAATATTTTAAATGTTCAAAGAATTCCAGGCTCAGATACTTCTGAACACAGCGTCTGGGGGCTGGTACATAGTTGATGATCAGAAAATGATTTGACTTAGAAATACTTTCTTTTCGCTTCCTGAATTTGCTTCATTGTTTTTGCTTTTAATACACACACACACACACACACACACACACACACACACACACACACACTGGAATATTCTAGATATAAATTATATTGACTTTGAGCCCTGTACTCACCTTAAATGAAAAAAAAAAAGTCAACTTAATTGAAGATGACCAAATTGATCGCAGTTATGATACCAATGGCAGTTGAAACTACTGCTATGATTTTCAACTTCCCAGGCCAGAGCATTACATCATGCACAGGAGATTATAATTTCTCTGAGCACTTCTGGTATCTCGCTACCCGAAAAGCGATATGCCAGCAAATTGAAGACTTCAGAGAAAAGCAATAAAGATAATTAAGGAGGCACTCAGATTGACTGATGGAAAGAGATGGAAAGAATTCAATGTGGACTGTGTGGCCCAGTGATGACCTGGTAGTTCTAGGAATGATATGCAGATATCTGGAGGAGCAAGATTCCTGTCTGTGCAGGCGTTAGTCCACACAGAATCACAATGCAATCACAAACACAAAAAGCCTGCTGCTGGCCCAGGTCAAAAGCCTGGACCACGTCTGTGCTGGGCAGCTGCCCACACCCAACCTGTGCTTCTGGGCCTCCAGTGTGGGATCGGGAAAGCCCAGAACTAAGAGAGGCTGGGATGTTGCCAAAGTCCCCCTATTTCCATCTAGTGCTTATCTAACCGTACAATCAGCCTATGCCAGACACCTGCATCCTTGAAATGGCCTGCACCCCAGAAGGGAAAAAAATAAGGGCTGGTTACCATCATGGTTAGGAGTCTGGGTTCAAATCCCAGCTCCAAACCTTCCCAGCTGAGTGACTTTGGGAAAGTTACTCAACCTCTCTGAGAGGCTCCTTCCTCCCTTATAAAATGGAGGTAACAATAGTGCCCTTCTCCTAGAGTTGTTGAATGAAATTGTTCACATAAAGCACTTCTCACAGTGCCTGGCCTCTTGTAAGTGCCCAATACACAGTAACTATTAGTCTTGTTTATTATAATTAGCAGCAAAAGCAGGGAAAACCCTAAGAGTCAATGAAGAGCTGACCCTCCTAATAGGAGATCCTAAAACATTTGCCTCTGGGTTGCCTGGCTTGAGCAAATACCACAGAATTTCTCATGTTATTGATGCCGTCCCCTAACATGCCAGTTTCTTCCATATCTATTACAGGTTGAGGGACCAAATGTCCCAATTTGCCCAGGACAGTCCTGGTTTATGCCTCTTGACTCAGGGTAATTACTAAGAGCACCTCTTTTCACTCATAAGATGTGGTCACCCTAGCTACTATGAAAAAACCATTTTCACCAATCCTTACCTTCTATTTCATACCTGTGACTCATTTATTTTGTTACTGGAAGTTTGTACCTCTCACTCTCCCTCACCTATTTCTCTTATTCCCATTCTTATGGGAAAAGGGTTTAATGTTTTGCCACTAAATATGATGTTACTTGTCAATTTTTCACTGATGTCCTCTATCAGGTTGAAGAGGTTCCCTTCTGGTACTAGTTTACAGAGAGTGTTGAGTTTTCTCTAATCATTGTGATGATCACATGATTTCCTCTCATATTCTGTCATTTATTAAATTACAGTGATTAATTTTCAAACATTTGAAGAATCTTACATTCTTGGGATAAATCCCACTTATTGCTGCATTCAATTTGCTAATATTTTGTTAATGACTTTTGTGTCTATGTTATTAATGTAATGCTATAAGAAAAGTATTTTTACTCCCTTCCTATACTTGGCAATCAAATGAGATTGGGAATTTTAAAGTGTGTTGTAGACTGTAAAGGGCTGTCCTCATGTAGGCCAAGCTGCTGCATCCGCTAATGATGATGACCACGCATCACATGAAAGGGGTCCACGCCATGGCAACAGCCCACAGGCTGGTCAGGAACAAGCCTCAATGACTCTTGTTCACACTCTCACAGATTTAGTCATAAGCAATAACTCAGAACCCCCAGCTGTGAGTCTGGCAAAGACGCCTCCTGGATGCTCCAGGGAGACTCCGATTTTAAATATTCTCTCTTACTGTCAAACCTCATTACATCATATAACTGGATTTTGAGTTGAAGAGTAGTTTTCCCTGAATGCATTGACTTGCCTGGAAAGAAACTTGCCTGCCACTTTCCTGACTACTCAAGTAGACACAGAACATTTTCCCACAATCTGTCCTAATGCAGGAAATGGTAGGGCTGATGATATGCATATAGTTTTAATAGATCTATAAAGATTTCAGTCTCTAGTTAGGAAGTTTAAAGTCAAGTAAGGTTTCTCAATTTTGACAAAGTTTACCGGAAGTATCCTAATTTGTATATTCTTTGCATAATTCTGCTTCTTCTTTCTTCGGTTTATTTATTCAGCAAATATCTATGGAGCATCTGCTATGTACTAGGCGCTAGGCATTGTTCTAAGTTCAGGAGAACAAGATGGGCAAGGTGGTACCCTCATGAGACTTGTTCAGGTGCTAATTTGATGTTGAAGCCCCATGGTGGGGGGGGGGGGTGGACAGTACTGCCCCGACCTTCAGGGCAGTACTTGACGCTCACTTCAGGACCTTGACACTCACTCCTCTAGCTGCCAGGAGTTTGGGCTACTGATAACTCACATCTGAGACCCTCCATAGGCCTTGCCCTTGGCCAAAGGGAACTGCCTCACCAGAAGTTACATTCCCCTCCAGCCACATCTCATGATTGGTGGAATGGAAGGAGGGGAAGATACAAAGACCCACCCCCTTGTCTCAATATGGGACAACTCTGAGGGGCCCATCCTAGCTCTAGAGTCCAGCTTCGTGGCAACTTAATTCCTCCTTCTGCACCATTCTTCTTCCCTCACTTCTCCCAGGTATCATTTCCAGAGCGTTCTCCAATCAACTTCATGCACACAAATCCCCATTTCATAGTCTGTTCGCTGCAGGAACAGAATTAAAACTAGCCCAAATCCTGATATCTTCTTAAATGCTACCTCTGGGAAGAGGCGAGAGATTAACTGAATGACTACTGAATGCCTTTCTTCAAAAATAGTAGAGCTTAAAAATATACCAAACCTAAGTAGAACAGTTCACTGAGAAAAGGAAAACTTTTTTTCCATAATTAAAGCCATAATTGACAATTCTTCAAGGAAATCATGACTTACAACTAATATGCTCCCCAAAAGCTCAATAAACAAACAAAACCACCCACCATCATCTGAACAAGAGTTTCAGGAAAACTTGTGTAACTTATTAAAAGTTCAGGTATGAAATGTCACAGACATTAGCTGTGGAAGTAAGTATAGCACTATTAAAGGGGCAGAACCGTCAGCTATGATGGGGGTCACAGGCTCCCACAAGCTAAGAAATGGCATTTCTGTCTCACACAAGAACTTTTATAACGGAGTGACCTAGAATCTTCACATGAAGAGCGTTACTTGCATGCTTTGTGACATTCTTTCAAGTTTGGTTTCTGTTGGATGGCACAGCAAAAGCTGTCAGTGGTGTAGTGCGACGCTGCAAACTACAAGGGAGCTTTGGGATGGGAAAGGAAGGGGATTCCCAACAGTATGAGACAGCTCATGGTACATGTTTTTCAAAAACCTGGCAGGTGCTCAGTGAATGATTCCTGGTGACGGCTGCCCCCTCTCTTGCCCTTGTGTATGATAGCACAGGGTAAAATGGTGAGCCTCTGAGGATTCACTCACTCATCCAACAACTATTTATTCAACAGTGTGTGGTCAGGCTGAAAGCTAACCCGAATAGCAAAGAGGCCACCAACTATAGTACCTTAAAGAAGCACAAGTTTATTCTGCACTCTCGTAACATTAGAAGGCAAATGGTCCAGGATGGGGGAAGTTCTGCCATATGTGGTCATTTAGGTCCCTGTCTTTCGGTCCACTTGTTCTGCCACCATCTAGAGTGTTGCCCTTGTCTACATGGTCAAGATGGTCACAGGCAGAGCCACGCTCCTGCCCTCAGGAAGGTGAGTACCAGTCTGGGGCTAGGGCTTGTCTTCCGAGAGAATGAGGCAGAAATTACACACATCACTTCCTCTCTCACTCCACAGGTGACGACTTGGGCACCTACCCTCCCAGCCACTAAAGGAGCTGGTAATGTGGTCTAGCTGGCACCTGGAAATGTGCAGCTTAAATCCTATTATTGTGGGGAGGAGAACAGACTTGGGTGGACAACTGGCAACCTCTGAGCCTGGCATTCTGCCAAACCTGGATGGATGGCAGTGTGAGTACCTACAGTGCTTGCTCCCATGAAGCATACAGGCTGGTGGGGATGAAAACGGGTAAGAAGAGAAGTAATTACCAAACAGAAAGGTCCATGAAGCGAATGAAGATGCTGCTGTGATAAAGACAAGAAAGAGGTATACTAGGCAGAGAAACCTAATGCTCAAGGTCCCTGGAGGGACAGTGGATTGAGCGTGCCTGAGGCCAGTCCGCAGAGTGGAACTGGAGCAGAGAGTGAAGGGGAGAGTCATGGGCTAGGGATGCAGAGGGAGCAGGGCAGATCCTGAAGGACCTAGCAGGCCATGGTGAGGCATTCTCATGGGGAAGTACAATGAGAAGGTGGTTTACTGGATGTGATTTACATTTTTAAAGATCCCTGTGACTGCTGCAAGGGGAATATAGCCCTCTGTGCAAACCACCCAGTACTCTGAGAAGGGAATTACAGGGCCAATAGAGTGAATGTTTAAATCTTGTCTCTAAAGAGTAATTTTAAGGTGACAAATGGATCCCCTGGTAGCTGATGCTTCTTTGGGTTTTCAGAGGGCCTACTGAGACCAGCCACACAGAACAGCAGGCTGAAGCCATGGCAAAAAATCCAGAGCCTTCAATTAGAAAATATACATGCACCCCAATGCTCACAGCAGCACTATTGACAATGGTCAAGATGTGGAAACTACCTAAGTGTCCCTCAGCAGATGAATGGATAAAGAAGATGTGGCATTCATATACAATGGCATATTACTCAGCCGTAAAAAAGAATGGAATAATGCCATTTGTAGCAACATGGATGGACATAGAGATCATCATACTCAGTGAAGTTAAGTCAGACAGAGAAAGACAAATATCATATGATATCACTTCTATGTGGAATCTAAAAAAAATGATATAAATGAACTTATTTACAAAACAGATACAGATTCACAGACATGGAAAACAAACTTATGGTTACCAAAGGGGAAAGGGGGGGAAGGGATAAGGTGGGAGTATGGGATTAACCAATGCACACTACCATATGTAAAATAGATAAACAACAAGGATTTACTGTACAGCACAGGGAACTATATTCAATATCTTGTAATAAACTACAATGGAAATGAAGTTTTATAAAATTATATATATATATAAATAAATCACTTTGCTGTATACCTGAAACTAACACGACATTGTAAATCAACTATACTTCAATTTCCTAAAAAAATTCAAAGCCTTCAAACCAACTTTGCTGGAAGGAAGGTGATCGGGAAGCACATTGTGGGGAGGGAGGGATAAGCACTGGGTTTTATGTCTAAGTCAGTTCTTATCTCCAGTGGTGGGACTCCTTACACTTAAACTGCAAGTTTGTCACCTGACTTGAAAATTCAGGTAGTTGGGAAACAAGCGTTAGTTACTGCCAAGTATATATAAAAAGACATGAAAATTAGAACTACCTTCTCTGGTTTTGTTTACCTTAATATAGAAAATAATAAAGATTTATTTGTAACAGAAATGGTAGGCAAATACCAGAAATGGTAGGTAATTGTCTACACCTTTTAAAAATGCAGTCCTGGGCTTCCCTGGTGGGGCAGTGGTTGAGAGTCCGCCTGCCGATGCAGGGGACACAGGTTCGTGCCCCGGTCCGGGAAGATCCCACATGCTGCGGAGTGGCTGGGCCTGTGAGCCATGGCTGCTGAGCCTGCACGTCCGGAGCCTGTGCTCCGCAATGGGAGAGGACTCAACAGTAAGAGGCCCACGTACCAAAAAAAAAAAAAAAAAGTAAAAAAAAAAAATACAGTCTTAACATTTATAACTACATGCAGACGTTATTAATACCTAAAAGTTGCATAGTTTTCACCAGTGTACAAAGTCTTTGTCCACGTTACTTTATGCAGATGCTTGGTTGAACTGGATTTTCTATAAATGGATCTTAATAAGCAAATGAGAGCAATTGACTAAAATTTGACATTTTTAATGGATCTATATTACCTATTCATGCATCATAAGCATTAAAATCTTCAAAAATAGTTGGTAGGCCCTGATGATTCAAGAGGCTTTGACTTCTTGAGCTCTTGGTTTGTAAAATGGTGACAACCTTGGATGAAATTCTGCACATGTGTAAGTAAAATTCTGAAACTTTGGAGATAAAAGGTTATTTCCAATCTTTCTTATGAGAATATACATGCAAAATGTGTCTGTGTTGCTGCAAATTCTAAATTAGCTGCAGTGTGAACTAATCATTTCAAACATTAAAGCTTGGCCTTGGGATGAATTTAAAGGAGAAACATTTAGGCGGAATCATTGGAGAATTACCCTCAAAGTAAGATTGCTAAATCCATAAATATTTTCCTAAGGTAAAAAGTGAAAGTGTCATCACATCAGTTTCTAATCCCAACTAGAAAAAAAAAGAAAAAAGTCTATGGACCATAGAAAACAACCTGGGTCAGAACAGTGAATTATGTTTTTCCTACCTTTCATTTTCATTGTAACTAATATTTCCTAACATATTCAACAAAGGAATGTAAAATAGAAATCTGCATTAGAGGTCTTTGATTTATCAACCACAATAGCCCAAGTAACTGTTCTGGGACAGGGGTATTAACTGGGTAGCCATGTCCCAAATGCACAAAACCCACCACGTTAGGTATTTCTAGAAACTAAGTATGCACCAAAAAAATGAGTGTGAGGAACAATGCCTGAGGGAGAGAATGAATGAAAACAGGAGGAAAGGAAGCAGAGGGTGCCACTCACCTCTCTTGACTTATCACTCTTTTCAGAAAACCTTTTCCCACAACTTTGCCAGACAGCACACCTCCCTCCTCCCTCCCAGGCTTCCATTCATCCATCAACAAGCATTGACTGAGCACCTACTATGAGCCGGACACAGAGTTGGATCCAGACTACAGAGGTGAATCACACATGGCCTCCATCCTCAAGGAACCACAGACTTGCTAAGAAATGGGCACAGAAACGAAAAATCTGGAAAGAGCTCTAAGACAGGGAATTGCCAAATGCTGAGTGACTTCATCCTGGGATATAACAACTTCTTTACTCACAGATGCTGTGGGGAAGGGGACTGCATGTGAGGTTGCTTGTCTCTGGGTCTCCATGATGTCTAGGATCTCAACCAGGAAGAACAAAGCCTGGGCTGACTTCCTGACTGGGAGCTGGATTCATCTGGTGCCTGGAGTGAAAAAGCTCAGGGTCTTCCATGTCTCACGTCTGGGTGAGGGGACCTATAAAACAATCCCTTGCTGCTCCATATTGCCCTATTTCCCTTTACTTCTTACTGTGTCATCTGGCTGTGGCCTCCAAGATGTGTCCTGCTCATAGCTTTTCAGCCTCAGCTTCCACCCACACACCCTAAATCTGCAGCAGACAGTTGCTTGGAGTTGCCCAAAGACACTCTCTTCTCTCTCCCCTCTTGCCTTTTCACCAACTGTTTCCTCTACCTGGAATATTCCCTGTGTGCCTAGCAACCTCCTACTTCCCTTTCCAGATTCAACCCTGACATAGTCTGGTCTCTGAAACCTTTGCTGAGGTCCCAGCTAGAGTTAATGCCTTCCTCGTCTCTGCCCCCTTACACGGTGTATTCTCTTCTGGTCTACACGTTCAACATGGTAATAAACTGTCTTCACATCCACCTCTCTCACCACCCAGTGAGCCCTCAAAACCCCTGAAGGCTGGAGAATGTGTCACTCTCATCTGTTGTCTCTTCTGCTCTCAAACATCTAGGCACACAGCAGATGTTTGGCTAATGTGGACTTCTCATGGTGACTTTCAAGATGACCTTTCACGTTCTTACAGAATTTTATCAAGCTTACATTAGGGAAACCCTCTTAACAGCTTTCATCTTCTATATGCAACAATCGTGCATTTATTAGCCCCATTCAGAGACGAGAAAACAGAGGTTCAGAATCATGTGGTGATTTCCCCAAAGTCCCTTAGCAAGAAAGTGGCAGAGCTCGTTCCTGGATGGTCTGTCTGCTCAGAGCTCTCTGGATTGCACAGTAGGGAAGTGGCACTGCTCACTCGGTCCCATCAGTTTCAGTCTGAGCCCCACTGAGGGTAGGACTCTTGGGACCCAGAGGGAGGGGGTACTGTGGGAGGTTACTTGGGTTGGCCTCCAGCAGACTGACTCAAGTTCAAATTGTTGTCAAGTCAGCAAAGCTGAGGCTGCAGCCAGGACTGCACTGGGAAAGGGGAGGATGAGAGCTTGAATTACTTCTCCTGCAACCCCATCCCTGGCATTACTTTGCATAGAAAATCTTACATTAGAGTCCATGTCCTATCAAAATGGCCATAAAAAAAAAATGGCCATAAAATCAGAAACATCAGAGCCCAAATGAATGAGACCGTTAGCTATTTATGAACTGTCTTCATATTAATGTAATTACTTAATGTTTTGAACAGGAAATATATTGACAGGGTCTGACACAGGAAAGTAGACAGCAAAAGTTGTCCTTCCCACGTTTGTCCTTCTGTCACCAATTTCCTCTCCCCCAAGGTGTTACATGAATATTCAAGAAAATACACACACATATTCATTTTTCTCATTTTTACATGACAGGTAGCCTATTTATGTACTGTTCTACGTCTTGACTTGTTTTCACAATGCGTCTTGGAATTCCTTCTGTGTCAGCACGCAGAGAGGTGCCTCGGTCTTTTTTACAGCTGGACGGTATCCCATTGTGGAGCTGTGCCAAAGTTTGTTTAACCAGAGTCCCCCAGTGAGGGGCATTTCGTTTGTCTCCCATGTGTTGCTATTATAAATATTATAAATAATGTTGCAGTGAATAACCTGATAACATACATCATTCTGTTCACATGGGATTATATCCATAAGACAGATTCCTAGCCTTGCAACTGCTGCGTCACGGGGGGTGTGCATCTGTAATTTCAATGAGGAATGTTGCCAAATGGCCCTCCACAGAGTTTGTATTGATTTAAAATCCAACCAGAAGTGTACGAGCGGACCTCTTTCCCCATGGAAGCCTCTTTAATGGGTTAGCGATCAGGGACGATCTGAGGAGTCAAAGAAGCCAGGCAGACCAAACAACTCCGCCGCATTTCGAAAATCAAGATGGGGGGGAAGTGCCAATTGAAACCACAGGGAGATACCACTTCACACCCACAGGATGTCCATACTCCAAAGAAACAGAAAACAAGTATTGGAGGGGCTCTGGAGAAACTGGAACCTTTGTGCATTGCTGGTGGGAATGTAAAATGCTGCAATTGCTTTGGAAAACGGTTTGGTGGTTTTTCAAAAAAAGAAAATATAAAATTACCATATGACTCAGTAATTCCACTCCTAGGTATGCATACCCAAAAGAACTGAAAATCAGTACTGAAACAAATACTCGTTCAAGAATGTTCACAGCAGCATTATTTACGATAGCCAAAAGGTAGAAACAACCCAAATATCCATCCATGGACGAGTAAAGGAACAAAATGTGATACGTATATACGATGGCACACTACTCAGCCATAAAAAATAATGCAAATTTAATGCATGCTACAACATGGACGAACCCCCCCAAAACATGCTGAGTGAAAGAAGCCAGACACGAAAGGTCACATATTGTATGATTATACTTATATGAAATGTCCAGAATAGGTTAATTCACAGAGGCAGATACAAATTGATGGTTTCCAGGGGCTGAAGAGGTGGGGGGATGGGGAAGTAACTGCTTACCAGGTACAGGGTGTTTCCTTTTGGGGTGACGAAAATACTTTGGAACTTGATACAAATGGTAGCTGCACAATATTGTGCATGTACGAAAGGCCACTGAATTTTATACTTTAAAATGGTTAATTTGTGTTATATAAACTTCACTTCAACAGTAAGAAAAGGAAAAAATTAAAAGTGCAGGTGTCTTTGCATCACTGTTTCCAACATTCTTGGTCACTGACTTTCTGACTTCCCCACAGAGAAATGCTTCTTTATGACCCCCTCCCAGGTTGATCTATTGATGGGAGCAGACAGGATGCTTACCCAGTGGCTCACTGGTAAAGGAAGGTCACAAATATTCGTGAATACCACATGCCAGGAAATAAGCTCAGTGCTTTCTGTGCATTTTCTCATAAAAGCTTCACCACAACCCTACAAAGTACGTATCATTATCTTCATTTTACAGACGCAGAGACTGGGTTTTGGAGAGTGCGAATAGCTTGCCCCATGTTACTCAGGTAGAAAGAAGCAGAGGCTGGCTCCAAAGCCAAGCCCCTTCCATGAAGCAGCCAATGTTTTACCCATATCAGCAAGGGTCAGGGACAGCAGGCTCTTGCCACCCCCAAAGGCAACTCCGAATAACTCAATGACCTGGGCCTCTGGCCAGTTGCTCCTCTGGGAAGCACCCAGCTTCTTCTCCTCCTGAGGCCCGCTACGTTCAGCTTACTACAGGCATTTCCCTGAAGCCCAGCTTGTCCCTTCTTGCCCTCCTATTTAACAAAGTGAATTGAGTTCATGGCACTCCCTAAATACTAAGTGAATTAAACTGATCTCAGTACGCTGGAGCAAGTGAAACAAAATGAATTCATAGTGTTCTGGTTTGGGCCTGAACTAAAATAACCTCACCTTATTCCTGCTGTGATATGAGTGAGGGCTTTAGTGTTAAACAGACTTGGCTTCAAATCCTGGGTCTGCCACTTCCCTGCTTTGTGATCTCTGAGACTCAGTTTACTCAACCATAAAATGGGGTTGCAAAACTGTAAGGAGGATTGAACAATACAATGTGAGAAAATGTCAGCATACCTCATTCAAAAAATACCTGTAAGGCCCCACTATGTAACAGGCAGGATATTGGTTCAGGGGGATTTCTTTTAATGTGATTAAGACAAGCACGATCTTTGAACTTAGGAGACTTTTGTTATAATGGAAGAAACAGATACTAAATAACTACAGTCAGCCCTCTGCATCTGCAGGTTCTGCATCCACAGATTCAACCAACCTTGGATTAAAAATATTTGGAAAAAAATTCCAGAACATTCCAAAAAGCAAAACTAGAATTTACTACATGCCAGCTACTATTTACATAGCATTTACATTGTATTAGGTATTATAAGTAATCTAGAGATGATTTAAAGTATACAGGAGGATGTACATAGGTTATATGCAAGTATTATGCCATTTTATATAAGGGACTTGAGCATCTTCAGATTTTGGTACCCAAGGTTGTCCTGGAACCACCCCCTACAGATACTGAAGGATGACTGTAATTGCAAACCAGGGGTCTCGTCTATTTTGTGTGTGGAGGGGTGTCTGAGAAGGCTTTCTAAGGACGTGACGTTGGAGTTGAGACTGAAAAGTAGGTTTAGCAGGAGGGAATGAAGAATGTTACAGCGAACAGCACAGTGGATGCAAAGACCCTAAGGAGAAAATGAGCTGGGTGAGTTTGAGGAGCTATAAAGGGACCATTTTAGTCACCTGGGTGACTGGACCCAGGTGTCCGGGGGGAGAGGGACAGGAGATAGCTACTGTTAACTGCCAAACAGTTAACAGTAACCCACCCAGTTTCCCTGTCTCTACAGCCACCCTACTGCCTCTCACCAACCCTCCTAACTGGTTTTCCCTTCTGCATTCATGTGCTCATTCTCCAGGACGGAGCCACAGGCAAACTGTTAAAGAGGCAAGAAGAGTCCGATCACCCTCCACTTAAGGCCCTTCAATGGCTGGCTGTTGTTTCTAGGAGACTCTCAGATCAGCATCCTTAAGGTGGCGCTGCAGAGTCAAGTCCCTTCACCTCAGCCTCAGTAAGGCTGCAGTGCCACAGCCTCTTCCCCAAGCGAGCTGCCTCACACACAGCTCTGGTCACCCAGGTGGTCATGTATGGTACGAGAGGATAGGGTCCCACCCCCAACCCACCTGGCTAGCCGGACCAGGTGCCAACCTAAATGCTCCCCAATGACGCACGGCATGGAACCTAAGATGTAGTGGAGGAAAAAGAACTGGACCAATCAGAATGTCTCTCTCAGGAGTTAAACTAAGGAATTCCACGAGACTGGCCAGAAGTTGAAAGGGTGCCTAAGGTCCAGTCAGTGCCATGTCGAGCCAAAGCCACATGCAGTGTGACACTATGAGAGAAAAAAATGCCACGAGGTATCAGGAGAAGCCCGTCAGTAGACAGAGAGAAAATGGAGCAAGGGCACAGAGGGAAGCAGGGATGCAATGAAAGACACTGTATATACCAGAAACTAACACAGCACCTGTAAATCAACTATACTTCAATTAAAAAATTAAAAATTTTAAAGAAAGAAAGACACTGTGATTCTGGAGAAAGATGGGGATTCCCTGACCTGGGACAGCTCCTGGCTCCTGTCCCAATGGGCAGCTCTGCTCTGAGCCCTTCTTCCTGTGTCACCCTAGGCGAACCTCCACCATCAGACTCCTCTTTGCTTGAACTAGCCTGAGGGGCCTCTGCTCCTCACATACCTGCGCCCCAAACACGCAGCTACTCAGTTGGGTCACTACTTTTTGCTCTTTTGCATCTCCCTTGTACACAGGGCTTACACAAGCTCAATACACACCTGTTGCGAAAACAAGAGTGAATGAAATTTACACCCAAAACAATGGCTAGAGAGGTATTTGGAGCTTGTTTTTCTCATTCATATCAGTTTTAATTGGCACAGTCTGCACCCTGAATAACAGATGGCATTTTCACAGTGTGGTCCCTGTAGTCAACCTAGAGCAAAAAGAAATAGACGAAGCAAGTGGGAAGGAGGAAGAGCAGGGCAGGTCGGGAGGTCTGTAACACCCATTTGTATAGACATTTGCCTACAAGCAAATACCTATAAGCACCTTCTGAATCACTAAACTTGAGTGAAGACAGTAGCATAGCACACACAAAGGAATCTGGGCCTGGCTGAAGTCTACGTTTTCTCTGTTTAGTTCATGGTTTCCTTTCCTTAGATAACACATTGTTAACCTTGCGTGAGGCAGAAACTTCCCACTGTAATGCAGAGTTGTGCCCTTCTTTTCTTGCAATGGCCTGATGTACCACTGTTATCCTTTTTGTTATTACTACGTTAACTGCTTGGGCCCCACTCCATTCTGTGAGCACCCCCAGACTGCAGCACCCAGAGTGGGTCCCTGGACAGGGGAGAGCTATAACGTCCTCAGACACAGACAGCAGATGATTCCCTGTGCCTTGGATTCCAGCTGCCATGGCCATGGATCCAAACTCCTTGAATAGTGGTCAGTTGGCCCACTGGGGCCTTGCCATTAACTGAAGAGAGGGTTCCACCTATGTAGGAAATAATTCAGTGGCAGAGCAAAAAAATGGAAAGGAAATAATCTGGTTGTTATTTCTCATTCTGTACAAATAACAAAGGTATCCTTCTCTGGGCATTCTCTCATGTTGACCATCATGAGGCAATATGCATATGGGATAAGAAGCAGGTTCAACAGACATCATTTACCTTCTTGTGACAGGGACAATGCATGCTCACCAAAAATGAGCTCCCTTCCATTTCCCAGCCTCCCTTGTTGTTAGGGGGCCATGTGGCCAGTTGCAGCCTATGGGCTGTGGGGAAAGTTCTGTGGGTCATTTCCAGGCTGTGGCAGTCAAGACCAGTCTGCTGCCTCCACCTCCTTTCCATGCTAGAGTCTCCCTGAAGGCCACCTGCTCTTGAGAGCAGGGGCTGCGAGATGAAAAACGGGGCTTCCCAGGTGGCGCAGTAGTTAAGAATCTGCCTGCCAATGCAGGGGACATGGGTTCGAGTCCTGGTCTGGGGAGATCCCACATGCCACGGAGTAACTAAGCCTGTGTACCACAACTACTGAGCTGTGCTCTAGAGCCACAACTCCTGAGGCTGTGTGCCACAACTACTGAGCCCGTGTGCCACAACTACTGAAGCCTGCATGCCTAGAGCCCGTGCTCCACGACAAGAGAAGCCACCACAATGAGAAGCCTGCACACCGCATCGAAGAGTAGCTCCCACTCACCACAACCAGAGAAAGCCCGCACGCAGCAACAAAGACCCAATGCAGCCAAAAATAAATAAATAAAATAAATTTTTTTTAAAAAATGAAAAAGGGATGCCCAACAAGCATCTGATTTTACATGAACAAAAATTGAAACTTCATTGTGTTCAATCGCTGAGATTTTGAGTTTTATGTGTTACTATAGCACAGAACAGCCTCCTCCGGACCTCACACTGCGAGATTCCAGCTAGGAAACACCAAAAGGCAAGAAACAATCCTGCTTTCAAGGAGCTTACAGTCTAAATTGAAAGAACAAGCAGGCAAATATTCCCACGTCAAATGCTGAAGTTCAGGCCACAAAGCTGGTAAATGGATATAGATTCAAATGGCCTTATAATAGGAAGGTGATTTTTATATGTGAGGTAAAAGGATAGGCTGACAGGCAAATCTTCAAGGCCCTAAGAGATCAAATTTCATTAAATATGGTGACCATGCCATCCTGAGGTGCCACATTAACATCTTCTAACTGTAATATAGAATGTTTTAAAACATGCAGAAAAATAGAATAGTGTAATGAACCCTCATTCCACTCACCACCCAGTTATTGTCATTTGCCAGTGAGATTTTCTCTACTCCATACATATCTTTCCCTGTAGTATTTTTTAAATGATCTAGTAACCCATCCTGATCGCCTCAAAAAATAGATATCTTTTTACATTTAGTTTGTTCAAATTGGGACCCAAACAAGTTCTAAACACTGAATCTCACTGTTATGTCTTTAAAATCTGATTTCAGCTATGATAGTTTACCCTCACACACATTTTTAAATGCCACTTACACACATCGACTTTATACAGTAATGCATTTTAGAAGTCCTGCCTACTCTGCTCTCACATAAGGGCAAAAGAAATCTTATAAACATCAGCTGAAATGTCGAGAGCCACCTAACCATGTTGGGTTTGCCGAGGTTACACAGAAAAATGTCTGGCCAGACTGCTTGCAGCAAACACACATGACACGTGGCCTGTGAGGGGTGTCAGAGCCAGAGACCTAGAAAGTGCCTACTGGAAGAAGAGAGGCCACACAGAGTGTATCTGTCCCTTAACCACTGGGACACACGGTCCCGTCCTGAGACTCAGGGACTATGCGGAAGGTTGTATTCTATCAGATAAAGTGGAAAGTGGCCCCTGACTCTGGTTCCTATCTTTGGCTTCTGACCAAGAATAAGTGGCTTCTGTGAGGCAGTGGCCCGGAAAGATATTCAGTCGATGATTCTGGAAGGGAACGACGGCCCCCTGGGTTTGAGCCTGTGCCTTTGGCATAACCGCAACTCGACCAACCAACCGGGTGAGCGAGGATGACTCAAAGGTGTCAAGGCCAAATTCCAAACTCATGATTATGCTCACTGTTATTGCAGAATCCGAGAGGATTTTAGAATCTGAGACAGAGAGAGAGAGAGACAAAGAGTAAGGGACAAACACAGACGGAGACACAGAAGAGGACAAGAGTGAGGAAGCATCTATCCATCCAGCCAGCCAGCCACCCACACAAAGGTGAGGCAAAGGCAGCAAGAAGGAGCCAGAGAAAGGGCCAGGCCAAGAGCAGGTGTGAGGCAGAGAAGGCAGGCACAGAGTAGGGGCAAACCCCAGCTTTTCAAGTCCAACAGTTTTCTGAAGAGCTCCACTCCAAAACCAATCCACTCCAAAAGAAACTAACAGGTAAGCTGCACCCTCGGCCTTCAGTTTTCCACAAAGCACACAGCTCAGCCAGCTTTGCTGAACCACCCGTGCGGCGCTCCCTGGATGGGTATGACCAACCAGCCTTTGTTCTGTTTTCCCAGCTACCGTAGAAAGGAACAGGAGCAATCAGCACATCAGAGGTGGATTATTGGTTTAGAAGGGGACCCAGATCCCAGAACCACCCCCCGCAATAAGACAGTGCAAATGTCTGCAGAGAAAGCAGGAGGCTGTGTCTGGGGTGATGTGCCAATTAAGAGGACTTGTCTGGAGTGACTCGGCGCGGCATTGCGAACAGTGCATGTAAATGATCAAAAGCAGTCGGGACCCTCTCCCATCAGTCACAGAAGATGCTTAAGGCTGGTTCCTTTGAATGCTGTTTTAGTAGTGGTCTCATACAATACATCTTAAGGAACATTTATACTGTGTTCACTGTGCATTCAACTGTGGCCACTTCAAAGGTTTAGCCAAGTATTTTATGGCCATGGTAAAGGGTTCTTATTGATTTAAATTACAAGCCTGGCTCCCATCAGCTCCACTTGAGGGCAAAAATGCAATAAAATATCCCACAGCACAAGAGACAGACATATCACATTGAAAATCTTAAGAGATCCTTTTCACGATAATCACTTTCAATGATATTTATTTATATGGGCAAGGTTATCAGAGAGATTTGTCTACAATCTTTAGGCTTTGGAGAGTTTGTCTTGGTTTGGATGGTGGCTTTTTAAAAATCTACTTCAGACCTGGGCCAAAAAAAAAGGTCGTTAAGTGCATTCCACGTCTCCGGGCTTAGCCCTGCACCACTCCCTGACTCCTAACAGAATGCTTGTTCCAAGAACAGTGACAGTGACATACTGGCCATCATGGCTGAGGGACTATGGTTTTCAGGCCTCCCATCATTTGCATATCCAGCAGGCCAAACTCAGATGAATGAGAGGTGTCAAGGCATGAATGACAAGCCTATCAAGACAATGGAAGGCTGTCCCAGGATTAACTGTCAGGGAGACAAACTCCGCTCCGGAGACTGAGACAGGAACATGCTACTGGAAGACTCTAAAACTAGAAGGGCTCGAAGCTGTCAATATGAGACTACTCACTAAACCCTGTGATAATCAGCACAAAGGAAGTCACCTTATGCTAAGAAAAATGGAGAAAGCCAAAGCAGCATGCTCTGCTTTGCTTCATTCCTGGTTCCTTTATAATAATTTGCCTGAAACACAGCCAAGACGGAACTAACCCCTGCACATACACAGAAAATAGCAAGTGACTATTATGTATCTGACATTTGAAATAACATGTTTCTGGAGGGTTGGCATTACAAGACTCATTTCACTTCAAAATGTTATTCCTAATGTAATTTTTTAAAATTCATAAGAGGCACTTGCTGGAATTCAGTGTAGCACTAAAGTCACTCAAAAGACAGAGGTCAAATTCATTTCATTTCTTTTATGTTTTCTTCTCTCTGCTAGATGAAATAAATGATTAAACCTAGAACACTTGGCAGTTCAGTGAATGTGCTCCGTGGCACCATTATAAGATCGATTTTCTCAATACAGGAGTCTTTCTAGGGTGCACATTGCTTAGCTGACATCTGTCGCCGTTGTCATGGCAGCGCTCTCTCCAGCATAGTGAGAGGTCAGGCCTGACAGGGAAGGCCTCGCCAGCTCTACCCCAGTCACTTCAAGGTTAACAGCCAATGGACCAAAGAAATAGGCAATTATAGTACAGTCAATTCCGGTTAAGGAAATATCTGAGAAGTAAATATGGCTGATAAGTGAATGGAAATGAAACAGCCAATGCTATTGATGCAGTCCCATAATATCAATACCATTTTGTGGTGCAGTTTAGTTGTTTCTTGTAAAATTTCCATGCTCAAAGAAACCTAGCATGAGAAAGGATAAGGAAAACTTCATTATGCTTCCATTAGCTCTGTACTTGAAGAAGAGAATTCCCACAAATGGAGAGATGAAGAGCAGAAGAGCAAAGGTTCTTCAAGGAAAAAGTGTAAAGAAGATTCCCCAGGTCTCCATCCCCTGTTAGTTTAGCCCCCAATATTTCCAGCTGTGTGCATGCCTGAGAAAAGATTCTCAGCATCTTAAAGGAAATTGCCTAAAATCATACTTCTCATTGCTATCTCATGTTTACTAAATTTATTGCTTATCGGGATGAAAATCCTTCCTACAGTTTCAAAACCCTGAAAAATATCAACCTTTCCAAATTACCAAATGTTGGAATTAATAATTTCTGATGATATACATTTCTACTAAAGCATAACTTTTGATAGACATTCTTTGAATAGAATTAGAGAAATGACAGGTGGAACTAAAACGTAAAGATTTTCAATTACAAGTTGCATACCCCAGGAATTCAGTTACTGACAACCTCTGCAGGTTGCAATACTTGAAATTCATTACAGTACATACAGTCATGTAACCCACTCCTGATTAAATGCTGTAGTTAGTATAAAGAGACCTTTAGATTTCAGCAGACACTTGAACAAATGGCAATGACTTTCCCTCAGCTGTGAGATTTTGTTACTCACAAAGAAGAATGGAAAATTAAGGGGCTGCACTTAAAAGAGGTATTCAGATAATCTAGCTGTAAATGTTCACGAAAAGCCTCTTCTGTACTACTCCAAAAGAGAGAGAGAGAGAGACAGAGAGAGAGAGAGACAGAGAGAGAAAGCAAACTGAGGGCAAAAATTATTTGTGTGTGTGTGTGTGTGTGTGTGTGTGTGTATGTGTGTCACTGTGGTTACTTGTCTCAGATTTTTGTCGAAATATTCTCAGCTCTGGTCAGTGTAGACCATAATGACTGCTGAGGTCTTTGGTCCATCCCTGGCCACATCAAGAGGTAGAATCTCACCAAGCAGTGGTCAGGTTGCAGTTGTCAACTTGTTTCCCAGAGTTTTCACTAATGAACTGAAGCCATGCCTGTCTTCCTCTTCCTTCATGGGTGGAAGCTGGTTTAGCAGCTAAATTGGTGAGCTGACAATATTCTCTTCAGCCTCTTGAGAATCAAAGCCTTCATTTGAAAATTCAGCATTATTTTAGAAAGGTTCTATGTGGATGAAAGAGTAACCCACTCCAATTAGCTTAGGTGTAGAGGATTTTATTGTAAAGATACAACAGGCAATCCTGAAAAGGATTGGAAACATAGACAGGAAACACACTACATGCAAGCCAAACAGAGTAAGAACTGGAATTGGAAAACCAAAAACCAGGGTTATTCTCTCTACATGTATTTCATATCTGCCACACTTTTCTTCTTCTTTCTTTACCTCTCTTTCAGCAAGCTTCCCTTGCTTTCAACGTGGCTTAACCTGGCACAACCTTTCAGTTCTTGCACCATCCTCATCTTACTAACTCAGTTTCTCAATGTCCACATTTCAAATCCCCATAAGACAGGGTCTGATTAGCTCAGCCCAGGCAATGGATTGGTTCTCCCACAGTCAGGTGCCCAGTTGGATTTAACTAGGGGGTAAGAGTGGGCAGGGTTATGCAATTTAAACATGACTGCCCTGGATCAAAGATGACACATGAATTAAAAATCCTCCACATGCCCAAAAGCCTTACTAAAGAGCAAGAGTTCTAAAAGAAAATAATAAAATAAAATAATTTTTTAAAAGATGCTGAGATGGTTGGTTATTGAACAATATAACCATGAATTTGTGTTAGTTGCAATATTGTCAGAGTCACCCCCATCAATATATAATAACAACCCCTGCAAAAAAAAAATGTATAAACTCCTCCTTCCTTGCCTAATTACAGAAAAAGTCACACTCTTGAGCCTTGGCCTTCACAACAGGCTTCTGCCAGCACTGCACCCTAGTCTGTAGCCTGCATTTGCCCTGCACTTCAGCTAACCTGAACTGTCCTGTTCCCATTTCAAGCCCCACCCTTTCCTTTCCTCTGTAACTCCTTCCACACAGTGTTTCCAGTCCGTCTTCTCTCTGGACCACACTATAATTAACTATAACTAACACACAGTGGCTCTCAAAGAATAACCAGGAAGTAATGAATGGCCCCTGGAAGCAGGGTGTTTTCTCAAGCAGAGAGTTTAAATGGACACTTGATGTCATTTGTTAAGAGAAAGCATATGAAGCCTGTCCTTGAGGGCCAGCTCAGATGCCAGCACCTCATAAAACCTTCCCTAGACTACACAGATGAAAAATCAATAATCCCGCCTCAGAGGAAGCATTTATTGTCTCCATCACTGTTTTCCAAATATAAGAACCTGTGGATCCTTGAAAGTACAAGCCCACAGACCTCTGAGAAACAGTCCATTAGAAGTTAAAACCCTGTCACCTGATGGGTCACTTGAGCCATGTTGAGTCATAAATGCAGGACCTGAAATTATATGGCATTTCTAAGTTATTACATTGACCCCCAGATGATCCAGAATATTATTCTACTAATGTTTAGATACTTATTAAAATAAAAACACAAATCATCATCATCATTAAATTTCAGTTTTAAATACCTAATTGTTCAGGGCCTGTGTAGTCTAACGTACCCAGAAGACTCGCATTCCAAATCACCGGTCCCATATGGGATTAACCAGATACCACCTCCACCATTTCAATGTGGCTATATAGCTCCAGCTTCTGAAAAAAAAAGCAAACACCCTCTCTAGTTTGGTAAATTATATATCTTCAAGTTACACTTGGTCAAAGCCATAAATCCGGGGCTTGTTTGGATGGTGATAGATTTCTAACTTGTTCACCTGTAAACCTAGTCAAAACACTGATCCTGGTCTTTTACAGACCCCATGATTCTAGACACACCATCTGAGCAGCAATGCCTCTCATTTGCTAAAACAAGAGCACAGAGAACTGCTTTATATGCTCACAAGTTGTGAAAATACAGTAGTGATTCCATTTAAGGATTTTTCTGCTTATTTATCATCTCTGGTCAAAACTGAGAATTTGTAATTTGTATCTCTGCAGCAGAGATAGAGATGACTTTTTTTATCCTTTGTCTTATTCTCAGTGGTTTTTTCAGATTTGGGCTGTGGCTATTTTTTTAATTCCTTTTTCAATATATAAGATGCCAAGAACTGTGCCAGGCATCTGAGAATACAAATATCTCCTAGCCTAATGCAGGAGACAGATATGTAAATAGACAATGCAATGGAATAAATTCTGCAAACGAGGTATATATTAAAGGCTATGAGAAAGAAGAAAATCATTAACACTCACTCAGGCATTTCAGGAGAGTATCACAGAAAAGAATCTTTTTAGTTGGGTATTGTATTAGTCATAGATTGTTGCATAACAAATGACCCCAAAACACAGCAGCTTAAAACAAATTTCTTCTCGCTGTTTCTGTGCATCAAGAATTTGAGAGCTAAGGCTTCCCTGGTGGCACAGCGGTTGGGAGTCCACCTGCCGATGCAGGGGACACGGGTTCGTGCCCCGGTCCGGGAGGATCCCACATGCCACAGAGCGGCTGGGCCTGTGAGCCATGGCTGCTGAGCCTGCGCTTCCGGAGCCTGTGCTCCGCAATGGGAGAGGCCACAGCAGTGAGAGGCCCGCAATATTGCAAAAAAAAAAAAAAAAAAAAAATTGAGAGCCAGTTCAAGTTTTCTCATGAGGTTGCAATCAGGATCACTCACATGGCTGTTAGGAGGAGGCCTCACTTATTCCCTCTCCCTAGGCTTCTCCATGGGGCTGCTTGTGTGTGCTCATGAAATATCAGGTGAATTTCCCAAGAATGTGTGAACTGAGAGACAGAGACAGAGAGGTCCTAATCTTGAACATCACGCACTATCACTTTCTACACATTCTATTCCTTAAAAATTACTAAGTACAGTTCACACTTAAGGGGATGATAATTAGGTCCCATCCTTTGACAGAAAAACTATCAGAGAACTCATGGGTATATTTTTAAATCACCATGAGTATTGAGGAATGAACAGGAGTTCTCTACAGAGAAGCTGAGAGAGAGAGAGAGAGAGAGAGAGAGAGAGAGAGAGAGAGCACCTAGAGCAGTCTAAGCAGAAGGAACAGCATGGACAGGTGTGAAAAACCATGAGTTCCCAGAAAAGTAAGGAGCCCACTGGAGGTGTTCAAACTTATCTTAGCCTTTTAATTAGATAAAATGTTACAAAGAAGCCCAGTATGCAAAACAAATAAAATGAGCTCTACCACAGTTGAAGCTAGGTGAAGGAGGAAGAGAAGGAACTCCCATGCCAAGGCAGCCTTTATGAAAACTCCCGGAGGCCCAAGAATATCACAGAGTTGTTCGAAAGTCACTGCTATAGCCAGTAGCTGTTAGTGGTTACCTATAGATGCAAGGCATACTCTTGGTTAATCTTTGTCTCATCAGGTAACAAATTGTGCTCTTGTTCTGTCACTGGGCTGTAACAAAATTTAAAACTAGATAAAATTCTCATTAAAAAGAGCGACTTCCCTGGTGGTCCAGTGGTTAAGACTCCATGCTCCCAATGCAGGGGGCCCAGGTTTGATCCCTGGTCAAGGAACTAGATCCCGTATGCCACACCAAAGATCCTGCATGCCACAACGAAGATCTCGGATGCAGCAGCGAAGATCCCAAGTAAATAAATAAATATTTTTAAAAATTTTAAAGTAAAATTCTCATTAAAAAGAACAATGGGGCTTCCCTGGTGGCACAGCGGTTGAGAGTCCGCCTGCCGATGCAGGGGACACAGGTTCGTGCCCCGGTCCGGGAAGATCCCACATGCTGCGGAGCGGCTGGGCCCGTGAGCCATGGCCGCTGAGCCTGCGCGTCGGAGCCTGTGCTCCACAACGGGAGAGGCCACAACAGTGAGAGGCCTGCCTACAGCAAAAAAAAAAAAGAACAATGAAGGGGGAAAGGGGTGGGGTAGGAGAAATTCCGAGACTGGGATTGACAAATATACATTATTGATACTATGTATAAAATGCACAACTGATGAGAACATGCTGTATAGCACAGGGAACTCACTTAGTGCACTGTGGTAACCTAAATGGGAGGGAAGTCCAAAAGGGAGGGGATATCTGTGTGTGTATGGCTGATTCATTTTGTTGTGCAGTGGAGGCTAACACAACATCGTAAAGCAACCATACTCCAATAAAAATTAATTTTAAAAAAAGATGTAAATAAATAAATAAAGCCAAAAAAAAGAGTTGTTGATAGAAGCTGTGTAAGAAAAATGCCTATATAGCATCATTAAACATGTTATATTATGCTACTAATAAAAAAAAAAAGAGAGAGAATAGTGATCTTATTGCAAACCCAGTTTCCTAATGGGTTATATTCCAAGAGTTCACTTGTAAGACGGTTCTTTAAAACTCTGTGTATTAAATGTCCATCAACAGATGAATGGATAAAGAAGACATGGCACATATATACAATGGAATATTACTCAGCCATAAAAAGAAATTATATTGAGTTATTTGTAGTGAGGTGGATGGACCTTGAGTCTGTCCTACAGAGTGAAGTAAGTCAGAAAGAGAAAAACAAATACTGTATGCTAAGGCATATATATGGAATTAAAAAATATATATGGTACTGATCAACCTAGTGGAAGGGCAGGAATAAAGACACAGACATAGAGAATGGAATTGAGGACATGGGGGGCGAGGAGGGGGAAGCTGGGGCAAAGTAAGAGAAGCATCGACATATATACACTACCAAATGTAAAACAGATAGCTAGTGAGAAGCATCAGCATAGCACAGGGAGATTGGCTCAGTGCTTTGCGATGACCTAGAGGGGTGGGATAGGGAGGGAGGGAGGGATGTTCAAGAGGGAGGGGATATGGGGCTATATGTATGCATATGGTTGATTCACTTTGTTGTACAACAGAAACTAACACAGCATTGTGAAGCAATTATACTCCAATAAAGATGTATTAAAAAAAAACCTATGTGTATCAGTTAGCTACTGCCACAAAGGTGCTGTGTAACAAACCATCTCAGAGCTCATTGACCTAAAACAACTATCATTTATTCTCACATATCTACAGCTCAGCTGGAGGTCAGCTAATTTATGCTGGCTCTGCTTCAAGTTGCAGGTCAGCTAAAGGGGTTGCAGCTACCCACAGAAAGCTTATCTCACAAAGAGACCAGAAATGAAAAAAGGGCACAAGAGGGTAAGCAGAAGAAGACAAAGCCTCTTAAGTCCTAGGATTAGAACTGGCACACTTTTGCCCACATGGTTGGCCAAAACAAGTTTTATGGACGAACCTAAAGTCAAGGAGCAGGAAAATGCAGTCTGCCTGCATGAGGCTAAAGCAAGGGGGTGAAGCACTGGAGCCAGTCATTCAATCTACTACATTCTGAATGCAGTTTTCCATAAAAACAAAATTTTAATTTATCATATTAACTCACCAAAACTGATTTAATGCCAAGAAGAATAACAACAGTAGCTAGAATCAGGTAGCTACATAATGTAGACACACATTTTAAGGAAGCCAAGTTTGTCTTCCCAGCTCAGTTTCTTCAACCACTTCTCAAAAATGTTCACATCTCTCCCTACATGCTCTGCATCTTCATGGCTGCCCTAAACCCCACACCACTGTGCCTCACTCATCCCTCATTTCCCTCCTCCAATTATGTTGGCCCCCACATTCAGAACTCAGAACGCCTCCATGTAGAAGCTCTCAGCTGGCTGCCAAAGGAAGACCATCAGATTGATTCAATTCACACTTACATATGAATGCCCCACTGCTTCTTCACACTCCCCAAGACATCTGCCTTTTTAAGGGTCTTGTCCCATAGTCCAGTGATCCTCCCACTGGTAAGATTCCAGACAGTGAATTGGTAAAAGTAAAAAAGTCTGGAATATTTTCAGGAAGGGGAATGTGTCCTAGAGAGGCCTGCCAGTTACTCTCATTGTGTGAAGAAAGTGTCATTCATACACGTGGAGCCTGCTGCATTCATTTTATTACTCTCAGTTCCAATATTTTCTTTTCCTCTCTATGTTGCTACAGGGAATTGAACTCACCAAAAGAAGATAAATGTCAGTGTTATGATTTACATCTCATTACAGGACTAGAGTTGTTTCTCATTTTAAAATCTACTCTATAGGCCAAATCTTTAAAGGCATTCTTTTTTTTTTCTTTCAACATTAAAATGACATATTTCAAATTTTTCTTTCAGCATTAAAATAACATATTTCAACATGAAATATGCCTACTTTGACTTAGGAAGAGCTTAATGATTTGGCCCTTGCATTGGGTTTTCATGTGAACATCCCTATTTAAACAAATAACAAAAAAAGAAATTACTATCTTGAGAACACTGCAATTTATCATCTTTGAAAACGTGTTTACTATTAAAGACATCATAAAGAAAGATTCCATGTATTACATTTTAGTAACACCACTTTTCTACACTGTACAAATGTCTGTGTATAGACAAAGAGCAGTGGAAAGTTGAGGATTGAAGATATCACATAAAAGGCTAACCTGAATAATTTGGACCAAAAAAAATATAGCTTTATTGATCTTGAAGTATGAATTTATGTATGGTTCATTTCTGCTGATGTTTTCATGACAACAATTAGCAATGCCTATATGCCTATGACAGTATTATTATGTCATATTTTAGCCATTTTGAGCAGCCTTTGAAATAGTCAATATCCTCCCCCATCACTTTGCCACACAAACTGTGGTACCTAGCATCAAGCTCCCTGAGGATGGGCCAGTAGAGACAATTATTTCTCTTCTTGTCTAGTCAAATGCCAATAACCATAGCATCACCTTCAAGGAGGCTATGTTAGGTCAAGATTTGAGGTGTTTTGGTTTAAGAGCTCCTTCTCACATTTTTTCTTACATTAGCCAGACGTCATCCAAATTCCATGCTATGCAAGGGAAAAAATGCTTTCTCTTGCTTCTTAACAATTAAATTCTGATGAAGTCTAAATATAGTCACAACTCGCATTGAGGAGAACTGTGAAAGGGGGTGTGTAATAAGAAGTATGATTGGAAAGGTAAGTCCAACCCTTCACCAATGGCAGGGTAGCCAACCACTTGTCAATCATGAGGTTGCCCTTATTCCTGGCTCATTTAGATTGAACTACAGGTTAACAGCTAAAACGAGACATAGGGTTCAGAGCAACATTTCGAATTCCAGATCCCACATTTACCAACCATAATGCGGGCAAGTTACTTAACCTCTTTCTGCCTCAGTTTCTTTACCTGTAGGGAGGATAACTGTATATACCTCTCAGAGTAATTGTAAAGATGGAAAGAGTCCATATGTTTGAAGTGTTCAGAACAGTGCCTGGCACATAGTAAGCACTACATTAAGGTTTGTTGTCCTCGTCAAGCCATCATCATCATCACCATCATCATCTGTGGATTCCTCTTAGCCATGCAGTCTCTCTTTCCTCTTAACTCAGATATTTGAGAGCAGCTAAATCACCCCATAGTTGATCTGAATTCTTGAGTTCCTTCTTAAACATTGTTGTTGGGAGTATAGCTTGGAAAACCACTAAGACCTTGATATGATCTAATACAGTTGAAGATGCTCATTCCCTACGACCTAGCGAAGCTATTCTCAGGCATACACAATGGGGAAATTCTTAGACCTGTGCACCAGGAGACTAGATTGGATTAGAATATTCATGGCAACATGGTTTGTAATAACAAAAAAGGGAGACATTCAGATGGTCATCAACAAGAGGATGGATAAATAAGCCACGGAGTATTCATACAACAGAGTAACGAACAGTTCTTGAGTATGAATAAAGTATGTTACATGTATCAACTTGGACAAATCTCACAGATATAATATTGAGTGAAAAAAGCAAGTCATAGAAGATTACATTTACATAGGGCTCAAACACTGGAAAACTTGTCTTTAAAAAGCAGGAGAGGGCTTCCCTGGTGGCGCAGTGGTTGAGAGTCCGCCTGCTGATGCAGGGGACACGGGTTCGTGCCCGGTCCGGGAAGATCCCACATGCCGCGGAGCGGCTGGGCCCGTAATTGAACAACCTCTAAGTGGGATTTAACACCATGATGAACATGGTGTTCATCACGCACCACATGCAAGCTGAGAGCTGGGGAGAGAGGAAGGAACCGCTGGAAGCTGGAACAGTGCGCACCTGCAATAATGGCACAAATCACAGGCAAAAGCCACGGACCCTCACCGTGGGCCCCTCCCTGCAGCCACCCAGGGCTCCTCTTTGCATCATGTATTTGTTTCTAAGACTTGGGGATGGGAGAGGAAGGAAAGGAAGCAGTTTTTCTTCTTAATAGATTTAGCTCTTCTTGCTCTGGGTGGAATCAAGGCAAGTGGGGTTGAACACTCTCCCTAACGTTCTCTCCTCAACTGCTGCCTTCCATTGTAAATAATTCAGATAAAATAAAATAATCATGTGCTTGTAATTACCACCCCTCCTCCCCCCAAATGAGTGATTACTGCAATGCTGTCCTCCTGGATGTTGCAGCAGCCGTTAACAGTGCCCAGACTGGTGGCAAGTTAAAGCTGGGATGCATGTGGCATCTGAAGGTGAAGGCAGGAGGGCTGTTGGTTGTTCTTCTTGAGCAGAAGGACAATGAAATGACGCCACTGTGCTTCTGTGGAAACGGCTGGCGTTCTGCTAAGGCGCCTGGAAGCAGCACAAATTTAAACTAGCTGCTTTAAACCAAATTCTCCTCTTCATTCTAATTTCCGTTTTTATTCATGAGAATAAAGCTTCTATGAGAGGCTCCAAGGCACCCCCCATCAAGAAAAAGTATGCTTGGGCTTCCCTGGTGGCGCAGTGGTTGAGAGTCTGCCTGCCAATGCAGGGGACGTGGGTTCGTGCCCCGGTCTGGGAAGATCCCACATGTCGCGGAGTGGCTGGGCCCGTGAGCCATGGCCGCTGGGCCTGCACGTCCGGAGCCAGTGCTCCGCAACGGGAGAGGCCACAGCAGTGAGAGGCCTGAGTACCGCAAAAAAAAAAAAAAAAGCAAGAAAAAGAAAAAGTATGCCTTTTCTCCCAGCTTTACCTCTTCATAGAATTTTTATTTTGTGGGCTTATTTCTTCATGCAAACACTTTGCCACCTGTGTGGACCTTATTAACAAGAACCTTTAAGAGAGGAGTAGGCGGTTGTCTTGCTACAGAACATCAATAAAGTTCAGGCAGTAACGGCACCAGTTACAATATGAGGATGAATTATCTCAACCCCATAGAACGAAGTGGTGGCAACTCACCAAAAATGGAGGGAAGGGGCCTCCCAACAAAACTGTGTGCGAGCAGTAGGGGGTAAGGGCTGTGTGGTGGAAGGAATCTCATTTGGATACCGATCATTTACAGGGAAATCTCTGCTTGATAATAGTTCTCTTAAAAGAAGATGGTCTGTAGACTCTCCATCTTCATGGAGAATTAAAGAAGCTGTAAACGATAATTTTGAAAACAGCATAGACGGGGCTGTTATGATCCCAGCTTCCTACTGATACTCAGCATGTGACCTTTAAATAAAAAGCTGGACAAAAGAGACAACTCATAAACAGGTAGACCAAACCCTGGCTCTTCCTTCTTGCTCTCGTCCACTCCTCGGAGCTGGTGGGGAAGGCCTTGAGCAGTGGAGGGAAGTGGCCTTCGAAGGCCACGGATTCCCCAGGCTGCCCCAACACAATGGGAGTAGAAGTTGATCCCTTCTCTCTGATGCTTTCTCAGGGCCAAGGGTGACAAAGGCCGAGAGGCTCTCAGTCTGACCTGTCCAATTCTATAGGCACTAGGTACATGTAGCTAGGCACGCAAAACTAATTAATTTTTAATAAAGTTTAAAATTCAATTCCTCAGTCACACGGGCACATTTCAAGTGTTCAGTGGCCACACGTGGCTAGTGGCTGCCATACCGGTCAGAGCAGACACAGAACATTTCCATCATCTTAGAGAATTCTGTTGGACAAGGCTGCTCTAACGTGAGCTCATTGACAGAAGAAAGGCAGGTGTGCTGACCACCTGGGGGAAGTCTCTCAAAAGGGAAGGAACAGGATCTCCAACGTCACCTCACTTCCACATTTGGTGCAACTGTTGAAATAAGTTAAGTATCCATGGGTAACAGTGCAATACCCAGTGTTTTTAAAATCTTATTTCTACCTTAATGAGTCTTAAGATATAATGGCAGGACATTTTCAAGTACTTAGTAAATGTATCCCTCAATTTGGCTAATTTTCCTCTTCCATTGGATGTTCTTAATTGTTAACATAGGGAAGTTTCTGGACAGAGGAAAAAGCATATTCTGGGCAAAATTATTTTCCATTTCTAAAAAGAAAAGAATGGTGATTGCAATGATAATATGAACTTTTGCATTAAAATACCACAAAATACATTATGTGGAAAAAAATCCCAAGATATCAGCATTTTATGAAAAGCTAAGATATGGTTACCATCACCCTCTGTCCCACCTGAGAGAGGACCAGGGTCAGCCCTCAGATGTTCCATTTCCCACCTTCTATCAGGAGCCAGGCACTGTGGCTGGTTCTGAAGGGTATCGATAACCCAGACAGAAGATGCCAACCTCAGCATCAACCCAGGAAATGAGAAGTACCACAACAGGATGCCCTGGAAGGGCTTCCACCAGGGGAGGGGTGTGAGCCTGGATGAAATCTTAAGGCCACGTGTAAACTCACTGGATGTGCTTCAAGATATAGATGATTCTGACTTCATAGTTTTAAATGCCATATTTAAATAATGCAAATATTAGGATGCTAGAAAATACCAGTATGTTTTACTTTAAAAATAGCACAGACTATGGAATATTGGTGTACTATGCTTAGTATTACCATCACTAGGGGGAAAAGAGGCATTCACATTTCTTATTCTTATACTTTGAATAAGAGCAGAAATTTCGAGAGATTTCTTCTGATGTACAGAATGTTACACATTTATTTCAAGTGTTACTCATCTTTTTTATGGAACTCTGATATCTGACATGACTTGATCACCTTGATTTTCCACCTCAGTATCTCAGCTATTTATTCAATCATTTATTTATTCATCTATTCTTTTTTCCCTTGTTCATATACACAAATTTTTTCCTTTCAACAAAAACACACCGCGCATCAGCTCTACGTAAGGTACTGAGCACAGTGCTGTGGTGGCTTCAAAGATGCATCAAAAGCCTCCCCAACCAGCAGGCTAGAAAAGACTGGTTCATCTGGTCATTTTTCAAGCATCGTTTACAGGAAGGATTGCCATATGCCGGGCTCTGTGCTAGCGTCTGATAAACCTTCTTTCAAGGTTTTGCAGTCATAAAGGAGAAAGAAACAAGCAGTTAGTCTAATAATGGCAGTGCACAACTGCATGATGATCGCTGAAGGGAAGTGCAGGGAAAGAAAGCGCTGGGGGGTTTAGAAGCAGGGGTGCCCACTTGCTGCCTGGACAGCAGGGCCACTTCCTGAAAGAGGTGGCTTTTGAGCTGGATCTTAGAGCTGGAACCCTGGGTACCCCAGTTTAGCTGGACGATAAGCTGAGTAAAGGGAAGTGGAGTGGGAGGAAAGGCCAGAAAGGCAGGTCATGGTCACGGGAGTAACAGAGGACCTGAATGTTGACTGGGCCAGAAACTTACTACCCTAGTACCATCCAGTTAACAGTGGAAGGCAGACTCCAGCACCCGCCTTTCTTAACAAAGGGTGGTCACTTTATCTATACTTGTAAACACCTAAGAGCCTCTGTCTATTACATCCATTCTGTGATTGGTGCTCCACGTGACACGAAATAATTATGTCATCAGTTACAATGCCAGGCAGCCACCAACACCAGAATCCACTTACGTTCCAACTTAGTTCTTCTCCTTTCCTTAAATGTATACCTGATAGTTCAATCCATCTGCAGAGTGATAGATCATTTACAAAAGTCCCAGGGAAGTGACGGAAAGGATTCATCCCCAACGAGCAGAAATTTGTAATGTGGGTGGTGGGAAGAACCCTGGACTTGAAGCCAGAAGACAACCTAGGCCTGGCTCTGTCATTTGGCACCTGGTGACGAAGGGCAAAGCATATACATGCTCCGACCCTCGATTTCTTATCTTCCTATAAAGTGGCAGGAGACAAATGACGTCTGCCTTCACTCAGCTATAAAATACTGGGAAAATAGTAGCTATTACTACCTTTAGATAAGAGTTTGGAATAGTTAAGTGTTGATTCGTCATCTGCCAAAAATAAATCTGGAATAACTTTTCCTTCGTGAATAATGTCCTCTTCCTCATCAAAGTACTGATTTTCTTTCTATTTCAAAGCTACTCTTTCTTCAGAAATATTTTATAGGGTTGGCCAAAAAAGTTCGTTCAGATTTTTCCATAACACCTTACGGAAAACCACAACGAACTTTTTGGCCAACCCAATATACCCACATTAAGATGATTTCTTCTGCTCTTTTTTTATTCTCTTTCTTAGCTTTTGTTTGTTATTTAATTTAGGAAAAAGCAAAGGATTTATGTTGTGATTTAAATTCTGAAACTGATCATGAATTTTTTGATTTCCTACTATGTGCTTATTAAATTCATATTTCTGGTGGGGGAGGATACAGAAGCTGTATTGGGCATGAGCTCAGACCACAAAGACATTACAATCTAACTAGTCACTTAAGATCATTTATGTTGTTACATTATGTATGCAGTTAAAAAAACAAAGTAAAAGACTAACTGAAGGTCATATTATGGTTGAGACTACATGCGCTTCAGAGCATAGGAAAACGGAGAACTCACCTAAAACAGAAGCAGCAGGGAAAGTTTCACGCAGTAGGTGGGTTCTGGGGGAGCCCTGAAGGTTAGGCAGGATTTGAATGGACAACAGGAGAGGGAGAGCATCCTGGGCACTGAGAAGGCAAGGCAATGGTTACGAGCAGTACATGATGTGACCCAATGAGAAAAGTGGACAAATCAAGTGGATAGAAAATGCTGGAAAATCAAAGGAAATAAGGTTGGGTCAGATTACAGAAGATTCAGAAGCTTAGCTCCTTTGAACAAATGACTTTTGATCATTTAAACTTCTTGGGGTCACGTGTAACTCACTGCAATGGGTAGAAGATAAGTAAGATACCCTCTTTGCTTCAAGACACTGGTAGTCTGGGACAGAGGACTGAGTCTCCTAACAAATAACTATTTGCATCTACTGATTTGGGGGAGCCAAGGAACCTCCTAGGGGGAACCAAACAAACAAGTCAACAAACTTGAAGTGTTTTTATAAATGTTGGTCAGGCAATTTTGTACATGTTTTGAGAGGGGAGGACATCAGAAGCCAAGCTGTGGGGAAGGATGGAGATATTGCAGGAGAGAACTCATCCTATGGGATGGGGTCCCAGAGCTCAAGCCAGTCTGTGAAGAAGGCCCAAGAGCCAGATATGGTAGCAATCCTGGGTAACTGGTGGTGCCTGGTACCTGGAGCCACCTGACCCAGCTAACCTGATGGTGTCTATATACCTGTGTAGGAACTGAGAGAGGGCCTCAATACATTTCTTTAACACCACAGTGCTCAAGCAACGATATGGTGGGAGCCCACTCTTACTGTAACATAATGGAAGGAGACCACCAAGCAGTCATAGCACCCATGAAGACGGATCATATCAGCGGGGGCAGGCCAATCTTTCGGCATCAGCACTTAAGCAAGGGAAGAGGGCACCACAGAGCAGGCCAGAAGAAGCCACATGGTGGAGACAGCAAAGGCCAGAAGTATTATGATTGACTAGCTATATCATCAAAAATATGTACTTTATCCCCCCAACTTCCATACAAAGAGTGTGCTTCCCTACCCCTTGACTTTGGGAGGGCTAAGTAAATTACTTTGACCAGAAGGGGACACAGGCTGAAGCTTAAAATGTGCTTGTGTGGTGGGGCTCGCCCTCTTGTGCTTCTGCCATCATCTGGAGAAAACTCTGTTCCAGCGAGCCCCTTGGTCCAAGTCGGACCAGACCCAGACCTGCAGGATGAAGCAGAGCCAATCCTAGCCAGCCTGCAGATCCATGAGAATAAGCGACTAATGTAATTCATACAAACTTGTAATCCAAGTCACACAAATTGCAGGATCCAACATTCCACACACTGCCTACCTTGGTGACTGTACCTACCGATAACACAATAACCTTATTGCGTTGTTCACAAAAAAAACTATAAATAAAGGCCCCACACAAGGAGTGTTGTTTTATTTATTTATTTTTTCATTGAAAGCAATGATTTACTCCAGCTTTGGCCAAAATAAAGCACGTCTATGAACAAAAGCTAAAACTGGCCCAGACTTCAAGGTGGCTTCTGCGGTGGAAGTTTCTGGAACTCAAACAATTTTTTTCCTTTCAGTGCATCATTCCTTTTTTTATATTGTATAACTTTTTATTTTGGAATAACTTTAGACTTACAGAAAAGTTGCAAGTACAAACAGTTCCTATATTCCCTTCTCTCAGCTTCCCCGAATGCTAACATTTATTTGGATTTCACCAGTTTTTCCCCCGATGTCCTTTTTCTGTTCTAGGATCCAATGCAGAATGCCACAATGTTTTGTCTCCTTAGTCCTGTCAAATTCATGACAGTTCTTTAGTCTTCCTTAACATTCATGTCTTTGACACTCCTGAAGATTACTGGTCAGTTATTTTTCAGAACGGGTTTGTCTGATGTCTTTCATAATTGGAGTGAGGTTACACATTTTTAGTAAGAATACCATGATGTGTGTTCTTCTCAGTGCATAACAGGGGTCGAGGGGAACTGTCTTATTACTAGTGATGTTAACCTTGATCATTTGGTTAAGGGGTATCTGCTGGGTTTCCCCACTGTAAAGTTACCATTTCTCCTTTGTAATTAATAAACATCTTGAGAACGATACTTGGAGGCTGTACAAATATACTGTTTATCCTCCAACCTTCACCTGGTGGTTTTAGCATCCTTCAGTGGATCTTGCTTGCAACAATTGCTGTGGTATTTGCCGAATGGTAGCTCACACCTGAAACTAGAGGGAAGCAGCTAATGAACTGTCCCCTTTGCTTCCCAACCTCGACTTAACCAATAATGAGATGTGAACTAAGTGTGCAAAGGGATAAAAAAGGTCCAGTTCCTGAAACGAAGGCATCTCCGGCACAATTCCTGGGCTGCTTTGCAGAGTCGACTAAACAGCAGTTGACAGATCTTGCTTAGTAGGCAAAGAGAACAACCACGGAGCACACCCAACTCCCATGCTAATCAAGGTGAATAAAGCCATGACATAGAACAGAAAACCACAGGACTCTGTTTAACACAAGCAGGGGCTCAACTCATTCAGCCGGCTACCTTGTTTTCCATTTGTAATTAGAGTCACAAAGAAACCGGCTCCTCTGAGTGCTACCCCACCAGCAGAGCCCCAGACAACGTCCTCATTTTCAATAAGTCTTCCCCTTTATCTCACTCTGCCTGATGCCTAATAAGCTGATTGCTATTTACTTTGGACCAACAGCTAATCTGTTAATGATTGATTTTAAATTTTTACAGTCATTTGTCTCTGGCAGGACCTGAGACTGCAAAAGGCAGTCCTTTCCTACCTGATGAATTGGCTTTTTCTTTAAGAAAAAAAAGAAAGAAAGAGGAAAAGAAGAAGAAAAAAGAAAGAAAGATTTAAGTCAAAAGTGTTCATGGTTGCATTCTGCTGACAAACTACTGACATTCAATGAGAAATTTCAATGCAAAAAGAGAAACGGTAATTCTTCCTCTAAAATTCATCTGCTTTTGAAATTGTCAGCAAATAATAAAAGTGGACATTTTGCTAATGGTGGTGTGGGGTAAAGACCCTCTTCCATATGAAGTAAATTCTAATTGTACTATAAATTTGCAGAGCCTGAGATTCTTAATTACCAAAGTTGATGCTCATTGCCCAGCTGGGATGGGATATCTAAACTAATGTTTTTACTGTCCTTTAAAATGATCTAAATTGCACACCATGTGATATGTATATTCTTTGTAGGATATATGCAGAAAAGTAAATTTTACTTTCCGTAAAAAGAAAAAAAAAGTGTTGAATAGACAATAGGTAGTTTAATTGGTATCACACAGCAATGGTCTGCAATTTAATCACTGCTTCTAAAAATGGAACAGTGGATAACTACTGCGTTCTGAAAAGCAGAGGGAACGCCAGGCAAGAGAGCACTGTGTGCATTTATAAACATCGCTACTTCCACAAAGTGAAGCTTGCCTCAGAGATGCCATCTCTAATCCTGTAAACGAGCATGATCCCCATGGCTAGCATTCCCATCAAATATTTATTAAAACACACCCGGGGCTTCCCTGGTGGCGCAGTGGTTGAGAGTCTGCCTGCCAATGCAGGGGACATGGGTTCAAGCCCTGGTCTGGGAAGATCCCACATGCCTAGGAGCAACTAAGCCTGTACACCACAACTACTGAGCCTGGACTTTAGAGCCCACGAGCCACAGCTACTGAGCCCGCGTGCCACAACTGCCGAAGCTCTTGCACCTAGAGCCTGTGCTCTGCAACAAGAGAAGCCACCACAATGAGAAGCCCGTGCACCGCAACGAAGAGTAGGCCCCGCTCACCGCAACTAGAGAAAGCCCGTGCGCAGCAGTGAAGACCCAATGCGGCCAAAATCAAATAAATAAATAAATAAACAAATAAATAAATGTGCTATACTTTAAAAAAAAAAAACCACACACCCCAAGACCTCTCATCTCAAAATGGAATTAAACTCATCCAAGTGTCTCTGAAAGATGAGAGTGATTTAAAATGTGAATCAGCACTTCCACCAAGTAAAAAGGAAGGACACTAGTACAAAATGGTGTTTGGGTACCTGTAAGTGGTAGCAGGTCTTCCTGGAGGGCCAGTGTTATAAATTAGCAGATTAGACATTTTGCAGAGCCTCTAAACGGAAAGGCTCAACTGTTTGAAGGATAAAAGCCCTAATCTTATTAATATGTTAGATCCCGCAAGACAGTTAGGCTCCACCACTAACTGAGAAAGAACCGAGGCAGCTGGGGGACAGAAACCGCGGCCTCCCAAATGGTCTACTGACCTTCCTGAGAGGCAGATATCATGTGACAGCGATTGCCTATCTCAGCAGACAGGCTGGAAACAGGAGAAAGTGTTAAATATAACCAGGTAGGCAGTGATGAATTGACATACTGAAAAATCGAACGCTTCAGTAATCAGCCTAAGGATCTGATATCAACAACATTTTTCAGTTTTGTCCAAATTCATTGAAAGGTGTACTTTAGCAAGTTCACTTCTCATTGGTAAGACCTTTCATCTTTATGCTGCTTTTCTGATTGGATTCTGCCACCACCGGCTTGGGTGGCTCCGTGCACAGGAAGCAGACTGTTCACTTGTGAGAGAAGGAAGACTGGGATGAGCACACATATAAATGTGTTGTACTCCAACATTAATTTAAAAACTATTAAATATCTATCATAATGGTTATTTAGAAAGAATTATGGTATATGAAAATGTATGGTATATGAAAATGCATCAGGTACTGTGTTCTAACAGCACAGTAAACCTGAAATATTAATATACTGCCCTCTATTTTGCAGTAGGAAGCTTCTATAACTAATTCTAATTACAGAACTCTAGTTAATATCTACATGGCTTCAGATAACTTCATTAAATCTTTGGAATATTTATATCATCCAAAGACACTCTCTACCCATTAGAATAAATCTCTTAAAATAACTTTTAAAAATCCTACTGATATGCCTTTCTTTTTAATAAGACACATAAGTCATATAATTTACTTTAAGATTTATTCATCTCTGTAGCAGTATTCCAAAAATTCTTTAACTCTAAACCACTTTTTGTCCCCGGTACAGACAGATGTAACAAGGCTGTCAGCTGAGGTCACTCCCTCCTTTGAGATTTAAATAAAAACTTGCTCAAGTCTCCAACCCTCATCCTGTGGGAAGTCCAATATCCTCCCCTAGATTTCTGAGAATTCCTGAGAGTTTATGTTCTCATAGTCACTTCTCTCTCCCCAGTGACTTCTTTGGGTTGAATTCTTGATCTCACTGTGTCTCATCTTTTATAGCTGCCCATGCCAACCCAGATTTTGAAGGTAAACCCTTTCACTTGATCTCTGCCAAAACACCACTCCAATAAAGTATTTGTGTGGAAGAGACTTTCTGTTTCCTTAAAAGTCTCTCTCATCAGATCCCGTCACTTGCTGCCATCTTGCTTTCTGCCTATTTCATCCCTCTCCTGTCTCCTCTGCTTTCTCCCATTCCCAAATTCCTCTAAACTTCTTCCACAGAGCAATTTGCTATCTCTTAGCCTAGCTCCAGACTGTCCAGACTATCTCCTGGGGACCTTATCTTCATAGCCAAATGCTTCCATTAAGGTGGTAGACAGTCTCCTCCCTAAAAGGAATTCCTGGCTAGCTCTTAAAATAACAGCATTTTCCTCTAAGCTGCTCATATATTACAAGAGAGATGTGACTCATTCCTACAAACGTTCAGGAAAAGAAACACAAAGGACAACTAATTTTGTGATAAGCACCATAGGAAAGCATCTACAACAGCAGGTCTACAACAAACAGGAAGATAAGATCGGAATTGGGGGGCACTCTAACTTGGGAGGCAGGACTTTGAGGGGACCCTGCTTTCAAATTCACCCTGCAAGGGCCAATAAAAGGATTGACTCATAGACAGCCAGAGGACCATGTTGAGCTGGAAATAAGCCTCCATCCCAATGTCTTCCTAAGACTCTGAGCTCCTGGCTTTTCCCAGAAAGTTCAGCATAGGAGCACCATAAATAGTGTTGTGCGTGACTGATTTCCTATTGCAGACTAAGCCAGAACTTAAGATGAGAAAATTCCCTGCTGCATGGATAAGTAGAAAGAATTCCAGAAACTGACCAGAACTCAAATTCTTTCACTTTACTCCCAGCTTGAATATAGGCGATAAAGCATCTCTCCACTATGCATAAGCTTCAAGCCAATCAGAACTATATGGACATCATTCAATGTGTGACTCACATACCCACATTAGATCAACAGCCTTAGCAGAGTGTTAAAGTCCCAGATCCAAGAACACAAAAAGAGGATGACTCAATTCATTAGCAAATTGAGACACATCCTAACCTCTTTAAGATAATTCAAGCAGAAGAATTTTACTTTAAAATGTCCAAATAGGTTTCTAATTCAATGCATTTTTTTCTGGCTCTTACAGCAAAGAAATGATGATTTCTAAACAGATAACAAAAGTAAGTCAATTAGGTTCACGCCTAAACAAGAATTTTCATTAGTTCAATGCTGGAAGTGTATATTCAATGACTACTACGTTTAACTCAGTGGGAGGCAAGTGTGAATGCCCATCAGCATACATCGGCATAAAATCATTGCAAACTGCTTGAAGGGGAATTGAGTAATTTTATTAAAATTTGTTGCAACTCATAGAAATATTTACCCAGCTATAACACGGCTGGCTCTATCAGAGACATGCTGGACAAAATTTGCCTGTGTACTGAGGAAAATGTTCCATCTCAAGGGTCCTGAAAAGAAAGTGACTTGCAGTTGATCAAACGATTGTCCTTTACATCTTAATAATATGATTCACTCTATGCTTATTGAATTCATATATTTGATATATGATAATACATAGCAAACATTTTCATACTTACTGTAAGCCAGGCACCATTATAAAAACTTTATATATGCTAACTCATGTCTTCATCACAACAATATTATAGGATAGGTACTACTATTTTTCCCATGTTACAAATGGGGAAACTGAGACATGGAGAGAGAGTATAACTCACCTAAAGTTCCACAGATAACAAGTAGCCAAACTAGGATCTGAACACAGGCAATCTGGCTGCCCAGGCTTTTACACTTGGTTTCTCTGCTCTCTACAGCTTCCACTGAATGTGGGCCCACAGCTGACCCTCAGCAACTTCACAGTGGCAGCACCAGAAACAAGAGCTGGCTTCCTGTGGTCTGAGTGCCAATAAGTACTCGAGGTTTGAGGACACAAGGAAACCGCATAAACCCAACCTAACTACAGGGAGGACAATGGCTGAATTGAGAGAATTTGCATTAAAAAGATTATTATTCATAATTATAATTAGTAATTAGAGAAATGCAAATCAAAACTACAATGAGGTATCACCTCACACCAGTTAGAATGGGCCTCATCAGAACATCTACAAATAACAAATGCTGGAGAGGGTGTGGAGAAAAGGGAACCTTCTTGCACTGTTGGGAATGTAAATTGATACAGCCACTATGGAGAACAGTACGGAGAGTCCTTAAAAAACTAAAAATAGAAATACCATATGACCCAGCAATCCCACTACTGGGCATATACCCAGAGAAAGCCATAGTTCAAAAAGACACATGTACCCCAATGTTCATTGCAGCACTATTTACAATAGCCAGGTCATGGAAGCAACCTAAATGCCCCTCGACAGACGAATGGATAAAGAAGTTATGGTTTATATATACAATGGAATATTACTCAGCCATAAAAAGGAACGAAATTGGGTCATTTATTGAGACGTGGGTGGATCTAGAGACTGTCATACAGAGTGAAGTAAGTCAGAAAGAGAAAAACAAATATCGTATATTAATGCATATATGTGGAACCTAGAAAAATGGTACAGATGAACCAGTTTGCAGGGCAGAAATAGAGACACAGAAGTAGAGAACAAACGTATGGACACCAAGTGGGGGAAAGCAGCAGGGGAGGGGGTAGTGGTGGGATGAATTGGGAGATTGGGATTGACATGTATACACTGATGTGTGTAAAATCGATGACTAATAAGAACCTACTGCATTAAAAAAAAATTAAATTGAATTTTTAAAAAAAGTACTTTAGAATTTACTGGTTTGGTTAATTCCAAATGCATATAGTGCCCTTAACCACAAGCCATTTAGTGTGTCAAGTCTAGGTTCCAAGGACCTGCTTAAATAAGCAAATACATATTATTTGCATACGAGGTTTTATATGACAGAATATTAAAAATAATTTGTTAACACATTCCAAAGAGTATAGTACTTGGACTATTCAATTTCTCTGCAAACAATTTCTCCCTCGAAAATACCAGAGTAAATGCTAGCCTGGCCAAGTGAGCTAGTGCACGCTTTGAGTTAATGGAGGATGAATTAGTGAGATTATACTGCCACAATAACAGTGGGTCTGCATCTCTAACCTAATTCATGAGACACTGCAACACTGCAAGATGTATCTTGCTCTACTTCATCTTGCATTTAAGCACCCGCTTTGTCATAGCCAGTTGGCAACCTTAAACGTATTTGTATCTGTATTTGAATCAGGCAGCAGGGTAGGCTATATTCCTCCAAGTCTCAACATGCAATTCCCTCTTCACTTATTAGCTCCAGACCTTAATTTATTTTTTTATTTTTATTTTTTGACCACAACCAAAGCAACAATGATTGCAATTACCAAACATGAAACACACTCACCAGCCCTTAATTTAGATATGACATAAACATTTACTTGCTCATGCACTTGTTTAATTCATTTTTGCTTAATAATTCTTTTTTCTCTAAGACTCCAAAGAGTAGGTATATCCAACACAGCTGGCTGGCTGCCCTCTGTCCTTTTTGGCAGAGGCCAGAATCTGCTCGGATACCTACCTCTCCCAGACATAACTCAGGATTAATCCTAACTGATCTCCAGCAATTGGTTTCAGTGTGTGCAAGTGAGCAAATGCCAGCTGAAGGGTTTCCAGCAAAAGTCAGCTAGAGCATTTCTGAGTTTCTATAGGGAAAGACATACAAGAATGATAGAGACTCTCCCCATTTCTGTTGGGTATTACTACGTCTAGATGTGATGTCTGGAACTGCAGCAGCCATTTATGACTATGAGATGAGCTAGGTCAAAAATGACAGAGCAGAAAGATGAGAAGGACCTGGGCGAGGCATGTGTTAGTGAGCCATCAAATTAATCAACCACAAAACTTCTCTACTTCCAAACTTCTAGTTGTAGGAAATAACAGATGTTCTCACCAGTTTAGCAAGTTGATTCAAGGTTTTCTGTTGCTCAGAGCTAAAAGTATCCTAAAAGAGACAGCAGGAAATGTGACTGTATAATCCACTTTAATTAATTTGTTCAACATATATTAATTGAGCATTCACTATCCCCAGGCATTGTTCTAGAACTTGGGCATAGAGCAATAAATAAACTAGACAAATCCCTGCCCTTATGAACATATGTTCTAGGGAGGAATTCACTTTGTGTGATGCCTTGTGTGCTCAGCACAGCCCAAAGTGGGAAGAGAAAAGGCATCCAATACTGGAAGAATGGGAGGAAAGTTGCATTTGTTATGCATCAGAACACTTTTCAAAGGCTATCTCATTCAGTCACCACGGGTGCAAGGTAAGATTGGTGTTATGGCCCCATTTTACAGATGAGGATGTTGGGGCTCACATATCCAAGGCAGAGCCAGGATAAGAATCCAGATCTTCAACACCAACTCTGACACTCTTTCAAGCTCTCGTGCTACATTAAGCCTACAGGGTGTCCAGGGGGTCAACAGGAACAGCAGAGGTAGAGACCCACCAGATCCTGGTGTCCCAGCAGATGGACGTGTCATGGAGACATGTCTCTACCTGGTATAAACACAGGGCTATTGTGTGCCCTGTGAGGACTGTAAACAGGACAAGGCAGTAAAATTCATAACAATCCCGAACAGATGGACATCTGGCAACTGTGAGATAAACACTCAGAGCTTTTGATGAGTTGGTGACGGTGCAGGAAGGAATGGAGATGAGAGCTCTGAAGGGTCTGTGATTTCCTGGTCTGTCAGCTCCGATCTAGGCTGCCCTACAAGGATGTGGCCTCACCCTCTGTAGAAGATAAACACAAACAGCTCTGTGATCACAGTTAGGCTGACAAAAAGGAGGGGAGTGGGAGCAGGGGTGCTGTTTCATTCAAGAACTGCGTGCTTTCCTATAGTAATGCATAAAGGAATCCTTCCAGAAATTTCTGTTTGGGGTGCTATTTACTGACATAATAATGGGGGCTTCTATTTATTGAGCGTTTGATACATGCCAGGCAGTGTGCTAAGTCCTTTCTCCGTAGGATCATATTACAAAGTTAATTCTATTGTTATTCTTGTTTTTACAGATGAGGAAACCAAGACACAAAGTGTTTTAGTCATTTGTCGAATGTCTCAGAAAATAAGGGTCAGAGCTGGGATGTAAACCAAGTCTGTCTTTTGATTACTGGTCTATACACCCCTCTGTGAGGGTTTATGGAACTTCAAGGCACTGTGTGCTTGCATTCTCCACTCTGACCTAGGACAGTGCTTCTCAGCTTATTCAAAGTGCAGGACTGGTTTGTTTGCTTGCTTTGTTTTGTCCAATCTTCCATGGGCTGATAGAGAGCTCTAATATGCCTACAGAGTTCCACCACATATGACTCATAGCCCAATCTGCTCTATATCCTATAAGACCATCCTGACTACTTCTTGGATGGTGCAGCAATGTCAAATCACTACGAGGGTTTTCATTCTGAACACTTCCTTTCAGTGTCCATATTGCCTCATTGTGGACCAGCAGCAAACAGTTCAAGCCAGGCACTGGTCCACAGACACACTTCGCACAGCACTGATCCAGGACATTTAACCTGCAGCCCCTAATACTGAAAAGGCAAGAGGGCCACTTAATGATGAGTGTTTGTATGTACAGGGACATCTCAGAGAAGGAAAGTCCAACATTTAAAGTTCCAAATGAAAAAGGGAAAAAAAGGAAGCAAAGACATTTATAAAAAGGTAGTTCACAGACCTAAAAGCATCTTTCACATTATAAACTAATAAGATGCTCTTGTCTAACAGTAGAACAGAAAAATAATTCTGGTAAAGCCATTCATCGGAAAAGTACACAGCCATTGGAGGGGTAGGTATAATGTTAAGTAGAAAACAAGTTTAACATGCAAAATTATATACCCAATGTGATCCCATCTCCAACACATACAAATCTGCTATCAAGAAAGGACTTTATAAAATATCTTGTCCTTAACTGTAATTTGGTAGATTATTTTAGTTACTGACTAGTATCGCTTTTTTCCTTAGCATATGTATTCAGATCTCCTTAACTTATTTTAAGAAAGCTGTTATAGGGAGTTCCCTGGTGGCCTAGTGGTTAGGATTCCGGGCTTTCACTGCCACAGCTCATGCTCAGTCTCTGGTCAGGGAACTGAGATCCTGCAAGCCACAAGTCACGACCGAAAAAAAGAAAAAAAGAAAGTTGTTATAAATTCATACTCACTAAGGTATAAATGACTGATAACTCCTAATATTTCCCAGGGAGCATTTGCCTTTTAATGGAAGACATATTTAGCTGAAAAGAGTTAATTGGCAGATTTCAATCAGCTTTGCAATAGGTAAGTTGAAATCAGGCAATAGATGAGGTTGGCTGGAATCCTTGATATTATAGGCACGTGCCTCAAAAGCTTGGTCCCAGCTCTTCTTACAAATGAAAAGAACAAGAGTGCTGGGCAACACCAACAAACCATGAGAGCAAAAATAAAGGTGGCTGCCTTGCTCACCCACTTAGGAGGTATACATGTGGAGGCTTTTGAATTATTTACGATTTAAAACTCCCCTACTTCCCAAAAGAATCTGAAAACACTGATGAAATTTTAAATAATTCAATTTAAAAAAACAGATTACAAACAGCTTACAATATCCAAATGACAGATATAAAGATATTACTATAATGGAGCAATCAATTCGTTTACATTTTCCTCCCAGGATACAGCATTGTTTTTTACTCAACAAAAACTTGCTGATTGTTCTCTCCCATAGCACTTTCCCCAGTAGGTGTTCCAAACGAACAAATTTAACAAAAGCACATCAACTTCAAGGCTTAACTAGTTCTTCCTAAGGAAACTTGTGGAAATTGATACATAAATTATGAAGTATTTGTTAAATTCCAAAGCAACAGCATATTCTGATCACCATTTTGTTTGTTCACTAAGCCATCTAGGGCATCTCAGGCCTGAAGTACATTATGCACATTATGTGCTAACGCCTTATAATGTATTTAGAACTCAACAGGCTCTCCTTCCCCTCGCCTCACCATCAGATGATCCACATAGGTCGAATCTGGTGTCAAGCAAGTTAAAAGTGTTATTTTATTATCCAAAGTAATTGTTTCAACATTAAAAGGCCGTTATTATGAATCGGTTATGTTGGTGATTATGCCATTAAGAATGTGGGGCTAACTATTGGTTTAGCTGAACACCCATGTTTATGAAAGCCTTCTTTAGGCTCTACTCTATGTGGCAAACCATTCTTAACTGGGTACTCCAAATGGTCTTTGTACCTCAGATGTATTTTTCTAAGACATTAACACATTGAAGCCTGTCCCCAAACTCCCCAAGCGACCATTAATTAACATTGTAAGAAGAAAGAACCAGGCCTCCCATTGTGATGTGGCTGAGACTAAAACTTTCAGCAGTGATGGTGCTCAGAACCACACAGTCACTGGATAAGATCTCTTACATCAAATATTTCAATCATGGGAAGAGGAGGGCGGGGAGGGAAGGCTATTAGAACAGTGCTTTTATTCAGAGTACTCTTTAAAAATCTGCTGGAGGGCTTCCCTGGTGGCGTGGCCGCTAAGCCTGCGTGTCTGGAGCCTGTGCTCCACAATGGGAGAGGCCACAACAGTGAGAGGCCCACTTACTGCAAAAAAAAAAAATTTTTTTAAAAATCTGCTGGATACAAATATGTTTTTGAAAGCTTCAAGGAATCTCAACCTTGTGAGGAATTTTGAAATGAACTCCTTAGCCTGGCCCTCAAACAGCTCCCATATCTGAGGACTCGGTAAGTGCTAAGCTCTACATTAGGTGTTTCAAGTATTATCACTGAGGCTTACAAATCCCTGCAAGGTTTCTATTTTACAGATGAGGAAGAGAAGCTTAGAGAGGAGACTCTTCCCAAAGTGTCACGGCAATCTGGAAGATATAACAAAGATCCACATGGGTCTGCCTTCAAAACACAGGCTTCTATTGCATACCGACCCCCTAAAATGGCAATCCATCCAAGCTTACATTCTATGCCACAGGGTAGCTGCTTTAAGCATATATCTAAGAACCATGTGATTAATCATAAAACCAACAAAACCCTGTAAAACACCCAGAAACAAACTTTACAGGAAACAGGCAAAATCTGTTTGTGATACACACACACACAGAGGGACATTCAAACAAAGGCTTGAGCAATTGGGAAATCATGTGTCATTCTCATGTAAGACTCAGAATTGTGAAGAATCCAAATTCTCCCCCCAAAATTAATCTATAAATTAAATGTGATTCTAATGGAAATCCCAACAGGATTTTTTTTTTGAAACTTTGAAAAATGATTCTAAAGTTCATCTGGAAGAATAAACATTCAAGAACAGCCAGAGAAATTCTAAAAATGAACAGTAATGAGATATTAAAATGTGTCGACCTGGCACAAAAATGCAGAGTAATCAAATGACCATGGTAGAGCCCAGGAAGGATATATGGACATTTAGTACATAATAAAAGTGGCATTTTATATCAGTGGGAATAAAATAAATTATTCAAGAAATGATCTCAAAAATATACCTAGTCATTTGGAAAGAAATAAATAGAGCTGGATCCCAGGCTCATTCTTTACAGTGAGTTAAATTCCAGAGGGATCAACAATTTAAATATAAAAGTTAGAACTATAAAGTAATAGGGGGAAAAAAGATAAAGATTTTTATTATCCTAGGAAAATGGCAGTCTTACTTATCATGAGTCAGAGGCCACAAATGAAAAGGGGACAACCTGATAAATTTTATTTTGTAAAAAATGTAAAATCCCTACCAGAGGGCAGACAGCAGAAGCAAGAGACCTACAATCCTGCAGCCTGTGGAACAAAAAACACATTCACAGAAAGACAGACAAGATGAAAAGGCAGAGATGTACCAGATGAAGGAACAAGATAAAACCCCAGAAAAACAACTAAATGAAGTGGAGATAGGAAACCTTCCAGAAAAAGAATTCAGAATACTGATAGTGAAGATGATCTAGGACCTCGGAAAAAAAATGGAGGCAAAGATCAAGAAGATGCAGAAATGTTCAACAAAGATCTAGAATAATTAAAGAACAAACAAACAGAGATGAACAATACAATAACGGAAATGAAAAACACACTAGAAGGAATCAATAGCAGAATAACTGAGGCAAAAGAACAGATAAGTGACCTGGAAGACACAATGGTGGAATTCACTGCTGTGGAACAGAATAAAGAAAAAAGAATGAAAAGAAATGAAGACAGCCTAAGAGACCTCTGGGACAACACTAAACACAACAACATTCACATTATAGGGGTCCCAGAAGGAGAAGAGAGAGAGAAAAGACCCAAGAAAACATTTGAAGAGATTATAGTCGAAAACTTCCCTAACATGGGAAAGGAAATAGCCACCCAAGTCCAGGAAGCGCAGAGAGTCCCATACAGGATAAACCCAAGGAGAAACATGCCGAGACACACAGTAATCAAATTGGCAAAAATTAAAGACAAAGAAAAATTATTGAAAGCAGCAAGGGAAAAATGACAAATAACATACAAGGGAACTCCCATAAGGTCAACAGCTGATTTCTCAGCAGAAACTCTACAAGCCAGAAGGGAGTGGCATGATATACTTAAAGTGATGAAAGGGAAGAATGTACAACCAAGATTACTCTACCCAGCAAGGATATCATTCAGGTTCGATGGAGAAATCAAAAGCTTTACAGACAAGCAAAAGCTAAGAGAATTCAGCACCACCAAACCAGCTCTACAACAAATGCTAAAGGAACTTCTCTAAGTGGGAAACACAAGAGAAGAAAAGGACCTACAAAACCAAACTCAAAACAATTAAGAAAATGATAATAGGAACATACGTATCAATAATTACCTTACACCTGAATGGATTAAATGCTCCAACCAAAAGACACAGCCTTGCTGAATGGATACAAAAACAAGACCCATATATATGCTGTCTACAAGAGACCTACTTCAGACCTAGGGACACATACAGACTGAAAGTGAGGGGATGGAAAAAGATATTCCATGTAAATGGAAATCAAAAGAAAGCTGGAGCAGCAATACTCATATTAGATAAAATAGAGTTTAAAGTAAAGAATGCTACAAGAGACAAGGAAGGACACTACATAATGAGCAAGGGATCAAACCAAGAAGATATAACAATTATAAATATATATGCACCCAACATAGGAGCACCTCAATACATAAGGCAACTGCTAACAGCTATAAAAGATGAAATCGACAGTAACACAATAATACTGGGAGAGTTTAACACCTCACTTACACCAATGGACAGATCATCCAAACAGAAAATTAATAAGGAAACACAAGCTTTAAAGGACACAATAGACCAGATAGATTTACTTGCTATTTATAGGACATTCCATCCAAAAACAGCAGATTACACTTTCTCCTCAAGTGCACATGGAACATTCTCCAGGACAGATTACATCTTGGGTCACAAATCAAGCCTCAGTAAATTTAAGAAAATTGAAATCATATCAAGCATCTTTTCTGACCACAACGCTATGAGACTAGAAATCAATTACAGGGAAAAACATGTAAAAAAAAAACACACACATGGAGGCTAAACAATACATTACTAAATAACTAAGAGATCACTGAAGAAATCAAAGAGGAAATAAAAAAATACCTAGAGACAAATTACAATGAAAACAAGACAATCCAAAACCTATGGGATGTGGCAAAAGCAGTTCTAAGAGGGAAGTTTATAGCTATACAAGGCTACCTCAAGAAACAAGAAAAATCTCAAATAAACAATCTAACCTTACACCTAAAGGAACCAGAGAAAGAAGAACAAACAAAACCCAAGGTAGCAGAAGGAAAGAAATCATAAAGATCAGAGCAGAAATAAATGAAATAGAAACAAAGAAAGCAATAGCAAAGATCAATAAAACTAAAAGTTGGTTCTTTGAGAAGATAAACAGAATTGATAAACCATTAGCCAGACTCATCAAGAAAAAGAGGGAGAAGACTCAAATCAATAAAATTAGAAATGAAAAAGGAGAAGTTACAACAGACACCGCAGAAATACAAAGCATCCTAAGAGACTACTACAAGCAACTCTATGCCAATAAAATGGACAACCTGGAAGAAATGGACAAATTCTTAAAGAGGTATAACCTTCCAAGACGAACGAGAAAGAAATAGAAAATATGAACAGACCAATCACAAGTAATGAAATTGAAACTGTGATTAAAAATCTTCCAACAAACAAAATCCAGGACCAGATGACTCCACAGGTGAATTCTATCAAACATTTAAAGAAGAGCTAACACCCACCCTTCTCAAACTCCTCCAAAAAATTGCACAGGAAGGAACACTGTCAAAATCATTCAACAAGGCCATCATCACCCTGATACCAAAACCAGACAAAGATACTACAAAAAAAGAAAATTATCAACCAATATCACTGATGAATATAGATGCAAAAATCCTCAACAAAATACTAGCAAACAGAATCCAACAACACATTAAAAGCATCATACACCATGATCAAGTGGGATTTATCCCAGGGATGCAAGGATTCTTCAATATATGCAAATCAATCAATGAGATACACCATATTAACAAACTAAAGAATAAAAACCATATGATCATCTCAATAGATGCAGAAAAAGCTTTTGACAAAATTCAACACCCATTTATGATAAAAACTCCCCAGAAAGTGGGCGTAGAGGGAACCTGCCTCAACATAATAAAGGCCATATACGAGAAACCCACAGCAAACATCATTCTCAATGGTGAAAAACTGAAAGCATTTCCTCTAAGTCAGGAACAAGACAAGGATGTTCACTCTCACCACTGTTATTCAACATAGTTTTGGAAGTCCTAGCCACGGCAATCAGAGAAGAAAAAGAAATAAAGGAATCCAAATTGGAAAGAAAGAAGTAAAACTGTCACTGTTTGCAGATGACATGATACTATACATAGAGAATCCTAAAGATGCCACCAGAAAACTACTAGAGCTAATCAATGAATTTGGTAAAGTTGCAGGATACAAAATTAATGCACAGAAATCTCTTGCATTCCTATATACTAATGATGAAAAATCTGAAAGAGAAATTAAGGAAACACTCCCATTTACCACTGCAACAAAAAAGAATTAAATATCTACGAATAAACCTACCAAAGGAGACAAAAGACCTGTATGCAGAAAACTATAAAACACTGATGAAAAAAATTAAAAATGATACTAACAGATGGAGAGATATACCATGTGCTTGGATTGGAAGAATCAATATTGTGAAAATGACTACACTACCCAAAGCAATCTACAGATTCAATGCAATCCCTATCAAATTACCAATGGCATTTTTTATGGAACTAGAAAAAACAATCTTAAAATCTGTATGGAGACACAAAAGACCCCAAATAGCCAAAGCAGTCTTGAGGGGAAAAAACAGAGCTGGTGGAATCAGACTCCCTGACTTCAGACTATATTACTCAGCTATAGTAATCAAGACAATATGGTACTGGCACAAAACAGAAATATAGATCAGGGGAACAAGACAGAAAGCCCAGAGATAAACCCACACACTTACGGTCAACAAATCTATGACAAAGGAGGCAAGGATATACAATGGAGAAAAGACAGTCTCTTCAGTAAGTGGTACTGGGAAAACTGGACAGCTACATGTAAAAGAATGAAGTTAGAACACTCCCTAACACCATACACAAAAATAAACTCAAAATGGATTAGAGACCTAAATGTAAGATGGGACACTATAAAACTCTTAGAGGAAAACATAGGCAGAACACTCTATGACATAAATCACAGCAAGATCTTTTTTGATCCACCTCCTAGAGTAATGGAAATAAAAACAAAAATAAACAAATGGGACCTAATGAAACTTAGCTTTTGCACAGCAAAGGAAACTATAAACAAGACAAAAAGATAACCCTCAAAATGGGAGAAAATATTTGCAAACGAATCAATGGACAAAGGATTAATCTCCAAAATATATAAACAGCTCATGCACCTCAATTTAAAAAAAACAAAAACCCAATCCAAAAATGGGCAGAAGATCTAAACAGACATTTATCCAAAGAAGACATACAGATGGCCAAGAAGCACATGAAATCTGCTCAACATCACTAATTATTAGAGAAACGCATATCAAAACTACAATGAGGTATCATCTCACACCAGTTAGAATGGGCCTCATCAGAACATCTACAAACAACAAATGCTGGAGAGGGTGTGGAGAAAAGGGAACCCTCTTGTACTGTTGGTGGGAATGTAAATTGATACAGCCACTATGGGGAGCAGTATGGAGTTTCGTTAAAAAACTAAAAATAGAATTACTATATGATCCAGCAATCCCACTACTGGGCATATACCCAGAGAAAACAATAATTCAAAAAGACACATGCACCCCAATGTTCGTTGCAGCACTATTTACAATAGCCAGGTCATGGAAGCAACCTAAATGCCCCTCGACAGACGAATGGATAAAGAAGATGTGGTACATATATACAATGGAATATTACTCAGCCATAGAAAGGAACGAAATTGGGTCATTTGTTGAGACGTGGCTGGATCTAGAGTCTGTCATACAGAGTGAAATAAGTCAGAAAGAGAAAAACAAATATCGTATATTAATGCATATATGTGGAATCTAGAATAATGGTACACATGAACTGGTTTTCAGGGCAGAAATTGAGACGCAGATGTAGAAAACAAATGTATGGACACCAAGGGGGGAAAGCGGCGGGGGAGGGGGTGGTGGTGAGATGAATTGGGCGATTGCGATTGACATGTATACACTGATGTGTATAAAACTGATGACTAATAAGGACCTGCCGTATAAAAAAATAAATTAATTTAAAAATCAGAAAAATTATTTTATGTTCTGTTTAAAGCTACATCATAATGTTATAGCTGAAGAGAATTCTACAATCCCTTAAGGAAAAAAGATTGGTAATAATTGTGCACACGAACTGAAAACGTGTAAAAAAAAAAGTAAAGTCCCTATAACTTAAAAAAGACAAATAAGAAACAAAAAATTTGCAACAAATACAACTTTTCGAGTTAATATCACTAATCTAAAAAGAGTATAAAATACTGTATTTTCCAACATTGCTTGATTTATTACAATGAGCATACACCATTTTTTCTAGTGAAGAAAATAACAAAGCTATTTTTATTTTTAAAGAAGTATTTGTTTAACCATGCCTCTTTCCTCCATTGTATAACTTCCAATATTTAAAGGAACCAACCAATAACTTTAGATCACACCATTGCAACTCTAACCACAGGGGGTCTCAAAGCTGGATGTTCCTAAGAATCACCCAGGGGCTTCCCTGGTGGCGCAGTGGTTAAGAATCTGCATGCCAATGCAGGGGACCTGGGTTCGATCCCTGGTCTGGGAAGATCCCACATGCCGCGGAGCAACTAAGCCCGTGTGCCACAACTACTGAGCCTGCGCTCTAGAGCCTGCGAGCCACAACTACTGAGCCTGTGTGCCCCAACTACTGAAGCCCGTGCGCCTAGAGCGCATGCTCTGCAACAAGAGAAGCCACTGCAATGAGAAGCCTGAGCACCACAACGAAGAGTAGCCTCCACTCACTGCAATTATAGAAAGCCCGCGCAGCAACAAAGACTCAACACAGCCAAAAATAAATAAATTTATTAAAAAAAAAAAAAAAGAATCACCCAGGAAGGTTTTATTGCTGATTTCAGGGGTAGAGGAATTTGCCTTTAAAATTTAACAAGCATCTTAATGTGTCTCGCCTGCTAACCTCACTTCGAAAACTATAATAGCATATCCAGTCACACAACATTTTAACCTGAAAAAAAGTACAATGAGAGACTATCTCCATATTTACTAGGAGATGTAAAAATATCCAGTGCTTCTTAAAACAGCTACATTGGCCATTGAAGAATTGCTTTCTGTCTTGTAGCTTTGGTGGTCCCTTAAGACCTGATGTTAAAATGCTGGTGCCAAATGAAACTTATTGTCTAGGTTTTATCCTCAAGATGGCTTACATTTTATGCCAGGAAAACAATTCTGGGGTATGACACTAAATTCTCTGCAGCTCCATGGTGTGAAGTATGCGAGGTCTGTCTTCCCCCAGTTAAATGCCTCTTACAGGAATTCAATCTTCTGTGTGCAGTATGAATTTCATTTAGTGGAGATGCTACACATATTTTCTAAGGTGAAAAAATTCTGCTTCTTTATTGGAATTTTCCTGCTTCATCCTGACAATCAGATTTTTTCATAAACTTGGAATGACCTTTATAAGGTTCTATTGGCTCCTCTTTCCCTCCTCAGTTTTCACTTCAATATTAGGAGCTTCACAGGCTTGAAGTATTGAGACACTAGTACAGTTCGCTAGTTATGTGTGATTTATTCAAAACTATCTTGTTAGATTAGAAACTTAAGATTTCAAGTCAATTGATGACATGTCTAGACTTAAATGTAGTCTACTTTGAGACAGCTTCCTATAATTGGTTTTTCAAAGGATGTGAAGGCCTTAAAAATGGATCATTCTTTCTAATTGTTTTTTCTCTTCTTTCAACTTTTAGTGACAAGTAGTTGGGTCCTATAACCCACATGTTTAAGCTTGCAGTCATTTCTCTCCTCATACATACGTATTATTGTACTAGATAAAAACAACTATTACCTTTTCATTGTTTATCTAACATTAGATCATTCCTTCCTTCCTTCTTCAATCATTGTTTGATCAGTTCTTATTGAGCACCAAGATACAGTCTAATTACCTTGCTAGATCATAAGCACATACGAATTTTGGAAACTAATTGCGAGTGATGTAATTTTGTTCTTCCCTATGCTTCCCCAGAAAGGAGCCAAACTCCACAATCACAATATAGCTCCAGAAATATCAGCTCTACAACTACCATGAGGTTACCTAATCTTGGTAAATGGCCATGAAAAAATTTTAGCGTGATGTCTTACCAGTCAGGGACTAACAACTAGCATTACTTTCATCTGGTGCTCATGGCCCCCAGTTGGGCACTTTTGGATCTCCTGGTCTTCACTGGTATAGAAATACCTAAGCATCCTACCACCCGATGATATATATGACGTGCTCTGCCAGTTGCTCTACCTCATACTGGTTGAGGGACACACTCCTTCACAATTACCATTCTTCCAAAACAATCTTTACCCGTTATCTTGAATCTGGGAGTGGATCACTGATAAAAGACTGCTGTCTGAACAGGGATTGCTTGTCTCCAAAGTCCTGATAGTGATTTGGGATTGGCACCTGCTCACCCAGGCAGTAAAAATTTCTCTCTTCATGTCTCAACAACCTTGTACTGCTGTTTGATTTCTGAGAAAATTTAAAATTTACTCTCAGTGCCCAGGCCTCACTCCATGCCAAAGAAAGCATCAAATTGGGATCAGTCAGGAGTCTCCCTTGGAAGTCATTGCCACGGATTCCACACATAAGATGATCTCACAGGAAGCTATTTTGGAAATCCCCAGTATCAACGTGTGGGGCAGAGGCTTTGACTCTGTGAGGTTTCAGCAAAGCCTCTCTGATCTCTTGCTTGCATTTGTAGAATTCAAGACTCTGAACAGTGCCCAATAGGACTGGCAAAACATCCTTCTTCAATAATTCAATAATTTCACCAAACTCCCATATCTTAGACGAGTCACTGGTCACAAGAGTTGTTATCATGCCATGTGTTTGGTCCCATGGGCAGTCTGCTTGTGTTTATTTTATTTGCTTCTAGATAGCCTCCAATACAACTTGGAAAACCCTGAGCCTAAAAATTGGGGGAATTACGCAAAGTTCATCTGGAAGTCAGCACAGACTTTAAGCAAGTCCCTCGTTCTTTGGGGCAAGATGGGCTGGGTAATAATTCTCAAGGTGTCAGCTCGGAGGAAGGTCTCTAATCAATAGGCCACAGCGTTCTTTCTGTCCTTAGACATTGTCTCAATCAAAATGCTTCCCTCTGCCACAGACAAGGACATGGATGGCATGCTTATCAAATCCGATGAAATTCATGCAGCATACGAATCCCAAGAAACAGGACACTTGACATCCAATTCTGCAATACACTTCAGAGAAACATTTTAAGCAGTGTCTGTTCAATTTTCAGTGAAGATAGGATTTAGTGGCATATAAAGAGTAATTATCAAAAGACTTATACTGCCTTTCTTCTTCATTCTCATTAGTAACCCTTTTTTGGGGTGGGGGCAAAACTGTATGCAGACTTTGAGATCATGGTACATGTCCATGGTAGTTAGTTCCAGCAAATTACAGCCAGCCATTTACTACCATCTTAAAGGAACACCCCAAGATATCACACACAGAAGATAAAGTCTTTGCAGGCAAGTTCAAGTCCTATAGCTCAAAGGCCACTGGATTTTAGAGCTGATAAAAATATTAGAAATTATCTAGGCTCATATTACAAATGAGGCACTTTAAAGCTACAGGATTCTCAGGACTTCCAAATGCCCCACTACAATTCAGAGATAAAGCCTGAATGAGAAGCCCATTCCCTCTCTATATGTCATTCCCTTGATGCTCCAGGATGCCTGACTCAATGCTTCCTTGTAAGTAGGTGGTGCCTCCCCTTCAGATCCCCTTCTTCCCAACACACTCCCTGTGAGCCATTCACACCAGCATTCCTACAAAGCTCCATCCCTTTATTGTGGCTGCCTCTGTCTACAAGTCCATCCTTGTTGGTCTCTTCCAGGATCCAGCTCAAATATCACATTTCGGGGAAACTATTTACTCCACCACAGTTAGTGGCTCATGTTCACTTTGTCCATACTATGTGAATTTTCAGACTGGTTTACATCCCGCTGTCTCTTCCACTGTGAGCTGCTGGGAGCAAGGATAAAATGTCAGCCATCTTGACAATCCAACTTCAGGTAGAACCAGGTATATGGGGACAATAAATGGCCAAATTAAAACAAGCAAGTCGACAACAACAGCGATTTAAAAAAAATTTAGGCCCGGCCCCATTCCATAATTTTGTTGAAGCCATAGAGATTAAAAAGACAACAGTTTTGCTCTCAAGGGGCTTACAATCCAATGGAGAATTCACTTATAACTTCTCACCAAATATCTGCTGAATGATGAATTAACGTGATCTAACTCCAATTCTCCCATGTTGATAAGCTATTACCAAAATTCAACCGATCTCAGTGTGTTTTGTGGAGCCATCGTTTTTTATCTTGATTAACGAGACTTCCTACCTGTGGTCCTGATTTCCTCACTTCATTGCATTTATCACAGCCCCCAGTGCTGGGCTCTCACCATAAAGCTGTACAGAGAACACCATGGGAAAATTCATTCACACACATTAGAAGTGTCTCCCATGAAAAAACTATGCGTTGACCTGGAGTGGGGAAATAGGCACACATACTGCTAGTTGCAGTATAAAGCAGTACAATCATTCTGGTTATCGACTTGGCGATATTTATCACCATTTTAAATGTACATCTCTTAGTCCCAGCATTTCCGCTGCTAAAAATTTATCCCGTGAACATGTATGCACAAATCTGCAAATGTATAAGGATATTCACTGCAGTGATGGTTGAAGTAGCATAAATTTTTTAATTGTTACATCCATATCCTGGAATTCCATGCAATCATTACAAAGGATGCAACAGATCTAAATGCACTGAGAAGGAGAGATGTTCAATATATTATTAGTTCAAAACAAGGCACTGGAGAGTTAAGGTTTGGTAATACCCCACTTGTGTAAACAAAGAATAGATACACTTATTCATATATGTATAAAAATTACTAAAAATATACAAAAAATATTAACAGAGATTGTAACAGTGGATGGTATAGAAGAAAGAAAGGGACAGGAGGACAATTTTTTTACTTGATACACTTCTGCAGTGTTTGAATTATTTTTCTATTGAATATATTTTATGATTTCTTCCATCATCTTATCACCTCCTTGTTTTATCTATTTCAGTTTAAGCAACTAGGTTTTCTCAAGACTAGGTTATTTATTCCATATTAACCCTCTCAAACTCATACACATCTCCCAAACTTATTCTCTCTAAACCACTTTTTCTGCTTTAAATAAGATCTTTAGCTTATGATTAACCAGATGAAACCATCAGTACATGGACCCCCAATCCAGGTACCGAATTACAGAAAGTACTTTTGGAAAAAAAAATGCTAACTCAACTGAGTCAGTTAAAACATCCGCAAACATTAGCAATGCCACAGTGTCATGACGCAGGAGGTCAAAGGTCCATGCATCCCACACAGGGAGTCACAGCAGGGCTTAACTGGGGCAGTTCTGGTTCTGCCATTAGGACCACGCACACTCCAATCTCAGTGAAAGTACATAACACACCGCAATTATCCCCGGATCATCGGCATGGTAGACCCAAACAACTCCAGTCTACCATGTCAATGTATATTCCAGGAGTCTTTAATGCACGGATCATTGGCAAGCTGCGCCATAAGAGCCCTGTAGGAGCCGTGGCCGTGTGTGGAGTCGATGCACACTGAGGGACTCCCCCAGGCCCGCATCACTGGCAGCGCATCGTGTCAATGCATACTTCGGGAGCCCTGTGTGTGCTGAGGAACAATGTACACCAAAAATACTTATGAAATAGTTGTTACAGTGCATACACAGTATTCACTCTTCTAAATGGAATGTCAGCAAATTTAGTGTGCAACAAATAACTCCTAAAAGGCACAAAGCACTCCTAGAGGCCCAACTTTGCACACAGACGGTTAGTCCAGGGAATCACGGTTAGTCCAGGGAATCATGGTTAGTCCAGGGAATCGCGGCAAGACCGTGGCGAGAGCGTGGGTCTCTCTTTACAGTGAACAAAGGGAAAGGAACAGCCAGTTCATGCAATCTAAGCCGCTGCTTCTACTCTTGTGTTGTCAAGGTTTTCAATAATCTGATTACTTCCTAATTATCTGCCTGGGCATTTGATGCTTAAGATCTAAGAACCTTCTCTCTCTCCATGCCCTGTTCCAGAGTAAGGTGAGAGGGTTAGAGGGAAGGGTCTTGGGTCTTAATTAAGCCTCTAGACCAGCACTGTCCAATAGAAATATAATGTGAGCCACGTATGTCATTTTAAATGTTCTTTGTGGCCACATTTTTAAAAGGTATAAAGAAACAGACAATAGATTTTTAATAATATATCTTATTTCACCCAATATATCCAAAACATTATCATTTCAATAACCCATCAATATTTTAAAATGGTTAATGAGACAGTTTACATTCTTTTTTCCAGTCTTCGCAATCCAGCCTGTATTTCACACTTACAGCACATCTCCATTTGGATCAGCCAAATTTCAAGTGCTCGAGAGCCACGTGTCCAGTGGCTGCCCCAGGGGACCGCACAGCTGCAGAGGCCTAGGGAAACGAATCCCAGCACCTTAAACATTCACTGTGCCCCGTCAACTACCTGTCTCAAAGCAGGTGTGTGTCTAGCTTGCCGTCTCATCTCCTGACAGCGCTGCACCTGCCGAACCGCCTTTTCTCAGCCGCCTCAGCGGGTAGGTCTGTTTGGGGCCTTTGTAATCCTAAAAAGGACCACAAATAAGCCTTCAGAAAGGGAAGAGAACTTTAGGCCAAAGTGATACTGTCAGTGTCAAGTCCTCTTTCTTGGAGATGGAGCTGAAGAGGAGAGCGAGGGGCTGCTGGGGGGAGGGAAAAGGAGCGGGGACGGCGCCCAGTGTGAGGGTGACGGCCTCCCTGCCACTAACCCCCCCAAACGTGCCGTCAGCCGGGCTTGCGGGGTCACGGGGGTCAGCCCAGGTGGGGTGGCTGGGGTCTGAGGCTGAGTCTTCCCAGGGGCACAAAGGGGGCGGGGGTGCAAGGAGAGGGAGAAGACAGGGAGAGCGGGAGCGGGCGCGGGTGCTTGCCGAGCCACAGACAAAGCCGGCGGCTGGCAGGGGAGACGCGGCGCCGCGCTCATCCGGGTACTCGCGGGACGCAGGGGGCGGGGGAAGGGCGAAGGCCGGGGCCCGGCAGGCCTATTTGAATATAAGGCTCTGCCACGCTCGGGGCGCTGCTGACAACTTCATTACCTCCGCGGATAAAAATGACTGCGGGCGAATGCAAACGGCGCATCCGTCTCGCCGCCTGCCTCAGCTGCAGCCGGCTTCAGGCAGGGCCCCGCGCAGCACCGCCTCCTCCGCACACCCCGTGCAGCGCCCCCCCTTCCCCCAGGGCGCTGCGCAGTGCCGCCCCCTCTCCGCGCCGCCGCCGCGCCGCCGCCGCCCCGCCGGCCAGCCCAGCTAGGGACGCCACGGGGTGTGGGCGACTGGGAATTCCTAATCTACTAAGATTTGCTCGTGAATGTTAAGAAAATGCCCTGCCTCTTAACTGTCATCGAATTAACGTATGGAAATGCCAGAAAAAGAGAGTACTCTGTGCGTAGGATTCCTAATCTTGAACCCTGATAGAAGAGGTTGGACCCCACTGGTTCCCGACCACCACTCCCCTGGTGATTAAGTTGGACGAAAGCATCCCCAGCACCCCATCTTCACCCACTGAGCAAGCAGGTGAGGGGGTGTGCTACTCCCTGTTCTTCAGACCTTAGGGTCCTGCCGCCACCAGGACGTTGCTGCGTCACCGTACAGAACCCCTTCCCAAACCCCCAGCCTAGTTGAGCAGTCCATATGGGAATGGGGGCAAGTCGTGTGCAGAAGGAAAAGCTGTTTCCAGAGCCTCTCTCCTTACTTTGGCATAGAGAAAAAGGGGAGGACCGACTCCTGGCAAGAAGTCACCTCCTGCCTTGCGAGAGACAGCTGCGGTTATTCCGTGTGGACTCCTTGTGAACTTCTGGGAAGCAGGAGCGAGGTCATTTTTATTAATAATAAAAATAGCAGCAATAACAATAATAATAAACATCTACTGAAGGTTTATTATGCACAAAACATTATGCCCACTGCTTTACCGAGATTATTTTATTTTTGCCACAATGACCCTAGTGCTCTCCTGGAAACTGGGGTTTAGCCAAGCCTTGCAAGGAGCCCAGGGTAACCCAGCTAGGAAGGCGTGAAGCACAGGTGAGAAAGCAGGCCTCCCTCCCTCCAGAGCCTGTGCTCTCAACCACTCCGCAATTTTCTAGGCTTTTCTTACAGCTCAGGCTGCTGTCCCATGCCCTCTTCCTTCTCCCCTACGTCCTCCAGCCCCCCAAGCCATTCATCCCTTGCGACTGAAGGGTGAATCCTAAATAGTATAAATCAATCAGATCAACCCCTTCTTTTGTCCAGGGCTTGGTACAGAAAAGAGCACGTGACCAGTCCTGGCCAACGCCAGGTAGGGGGGACATCTGTGGGGGGGGTTCTGGGAAATGCTTCCTTGCCACATGGTATCTTAGCCCTGTGCCTATTTGGGCGGTGTTCACTACCTGGTAACCAGCAGCAAAGGTACTCTACGGAGACAGATTTGCAAGATTTAGTACGATTCATGCGAGGGCTAAAGTTTAGGAAAGTGGCTTTCTAGTCCCATCTCTACCAGCAGTGAAATCATGCTGCTTCATGATTATTCAGGACTATATTTAAGGTTGATTCCTTTTTGGAACAAGAGAAAATGTAAAGAAGTTAAATGAAAACTTGAGAAATTTCGTCATGTCTGTTCCCCACTCTGTTTCCGTTTCTTCATCAGTAAAATGACTGACGAGCTTCTGCTCCTGCGCAAAGGGAACCTCACAATTCCAACTTCTTTTACTGGGCACCAACCTCATTCAGTCTCAAGGCTCTAAGCAGCTTTTCCTCGACTCCCTTTTCCGTCAAGACATCTCTTTGCCTACACAGGCAAGGCATCCCTTCCCTCCCAGGGCATCAGACCCTCTAACTGTCCTGCATGCGCACATCCAGTTGTCTGAACTTAACTGCCTTTGAAATGTTGTTTACTGGCCTTCAAGTAGTCTCTCTGGAGAACTTGCGTCTGGTTTTGAACGTTTGGAAAACAATGGCTACTTAACCAGTCACTTACTTGTTTCCCTTGGCAATTGCTTTAAAACATAGAATCCAAATTAGAATGGAAAATTGATTTTTATTGTTTCATTAAAGTCATGCACACTTATTAAAATATGCCAAAAAACCTATGTAAAATATTAATATATACTATATGCTTTAACAATTCATCCAGAATCAATAAGTGATGACCAGCTCAAACACCTCTAATGTTTCCCACCACCGAGGAAAGGAAACCCAAACTCCTTAGCAAGACATTCAGGACAACCCACAATCTGTACCTAACCAGCTCCAGCCTTATCTGTCTACCGTTATATACCCCCAAATCATACTGTTGCACTTCCTCTCCCATGACATACAGTTCAGCAGGTTGGGGGCCCACATTGTCTAGAATGCCCTTGAAGCTCACCTCCAACTTTTCCAAGTCCAGATTAAATACCACCTTTTGCAAGAAGCCTTTCCCATTCCTCACATTTAGCGACACAAAATATTGAGTTGTCTAGGATTTGTTCTCAGTAATATTTGTCATATGTTTTGTGTTTATTGACACCCAGTATTCTAGAAATAATGCACATGTCCAAATAGCAGAGGACTTAAATATTATTATGCAAACAAGTAAAATGGGTTATAAATATTATCAGCAGAATGTATATACAGCTCACTCCCAGCTTAAGGATGAGCTGTTCTCTTAAAGGCGATAAAATAAAGCTTCTTTCACCTCTCGTTTTTGACGAAATAACTTTGACATAAATAAAATAGGAAACCTGTCTCTACTAGCTTAAACAACAAGGAAAACGTAACATCTCCTGTAGGAAGTCTCAGGTAGCAGGTGCTGAGGTTGATTAATTCATGTTTAATGTTGTCAAGGACCCAGGTTCTTCTCATCTTTCCACTCCTCCATCCTCAGCTTATTGACCTTGTCCTTAGCTAGTTCTCCTCAGGGTCTCAAAATGGCTGCCATAGTTCCAGGCATCACTTGAAGAAATAGTAAAGTCCAGCCAAAAAAGTGGGCCTAGTCTTACTTTAAATTTCTCTTAAGAGTGGGGAAGTTGGGAGCAGGGCGGTGGCAGGAGTGGGAGCAGCCAGGAGCCTAGGTCGGGCAGAGGATGAGGGCAAGTGCAGGGCTCAGTGCTGCCCCAGCTCCCACACCACACTCCTGCCCACCCTGCGGCACGCAGCAGGCAGAGTCCACGAGAGTTTGCCCCTGAGCTCAGGGAAGTTTCCCACAGAAGCTCCACTCCCACGAAAGCAGTACCTGCCGGTGCCCTCCACTCCCCTGGCCACTGGCGAGAAGGTATTGTGGAGAGGGACCTTAAAGATGGTGAAAGAGTAAGACGTGGAGGTCACCTTCCTTCCCACAAATACATCAAAAATACATCTACGTGTGGAACAACTCCTACAGAACACCTACTGAAGGCTGGCAGAAGACCTCAGACTTCCCAACAGACACTCTCAGGTGACCTACACACAGTGGGGGGGGGGGGGGTTTTAGCAAATCCTAAGCTGAACCCCAGGAGCTGTGCGAACAAAGAAGAGAAAGGGAAATCTCTCCCAGCAGCCTCAGGAGCAGCGGATTAAATCTCTACAATCAACTTGATGTACCCTGCATCTCTGGAATACCTGAATAGACAACGAATCATCCCATAATTGAGGTGGTGGACTTTGGGAGCAACTGTAGACTTGGGGTTTGCTTTCTGCATCTAATTTGTTTCTGGTTGTATGTTTATCTTAGTTTAGTATTTAGAGGTTATTATCATTGGTAGATTTGTTTATTGATTTGGTTGCTCTCGTCCTCTCTCTCTCTCTCCCTCTCTCTCTCTCTCTCTCTCTCTCTCTCTCTCTATATATATATATATATGTTTTCTCCTTTTTCTCATTTTGTGAGTGTGTATGAATATGCTTCATTGTGTGATTTTGTCTGTATAGCTTCGCTTTTACCATTTGTCCTAGGATTTTCTCTGTCTGGTTTTTTTTTTTTGATAGTTTTTAGTGCTTGTTTTCATTGGTGGATTTGTATTTTGGTTTGGTTGTTCTTTCCGTTTTTTAATTACTTTTTACTTTTAATAATATTTTTATTTTTTATTTTAATAGCTTTTTATTTTATTTATTTATTTATTTATTTATTTTCTCCCTTTTCTTCTGAGCTGAGTGACTGACAGGGTCTTGGTGCTCTGCCGGTGTCTGGCCTGGCCTCTGAGGTGGGAGAGCCGAGTTCAGGACATTAGTCCACCAGAGACCTCCCGGCACCACATAATATCAAATGGCGAAAGCTCTCCCAGAGATCTCCATCTCAACGCTAAGACCCAGCTCCACTGAACGACCAGCAAGCTACAGTGCTGGACACCCTATACCAAACAAGTAGCAAGACCGTAACACAAACCCACCCATTAGCAGCGAGGCTGCCTAAAATCATAAGCTCACAGACACCCCAAAACACACCACTGGACGCAGTCCTGCCCACCAGAAAGACAAGATCCAGTCTCATCCACCAGAACACAGGAACCAGTCCCCTCCACCAGGAAGGCTACACAACCCACTGAACCAACTTTCCCCACTGGGGCAGACACCAAAAACAATGGGAACCTGCAGCCTGCAAAAAGGAGCCCCCAAACACAGTTAAACAAACTGAGAAGACAGAGAAATACACAGCAAATGAGGAGCAAGGTAAAAACCCACCAGACCAAACAAATAAAGAGGAAATAGGAAGGCTACCTGAAAAAGAATTCAGAGTAATGATAGTAAGGATGATCCAAAATCTTGGAAACAGAATGGAGAAAATACAAGAAACGTTTAACAAGGACCTAGAAGAACTAAAGAGCAAACAAACAGTGATGAACAACACAATAAATGAAATTAAAAATTCTCTGGAAGGAATCAATAGCAGAATAACTGAGGCAGAAGAACAGAAAAGTGACCTGGAAGATAAAATAGTGGAAATAACTACCACAGAGCAGAATAAAGAAAAAAGAATGAAAACAATTGAGGGCAGTCTCAGAGACCTCTGGGACAACATTAAGCACACCAACATTCAAATTATAGGGGTCCCAGAAGAACAAGAGAAAAAAAAGGGACTGAGAAAATAATTTGTAGAGATTATAGTTGAACACTTCCCTAATATGGGAAAGGAAATAGTCAATCAAGTCCAGAAAGCACAGAGAGTCCCATACAGGGTAAATCCAAGGAGAAACACACCAAGACACATATTAATCAAACTATCAAAAATTAAATACAAAGGGAAAATATTAAAAACAACAAGGGAAGAGCAACAAATAACATACAAGGGAATCCCCATAAGGTTAACAGCTGATCTTTCAGTAGAAACTCTGAAAGCCAGAAGGGAGTGGCAGGACATATTTAAAGTGATGAAAGGGAAAAACCTACAACCAAGATTACTCTACCCAGGAAGGATCTCATTCAGATTCAATGGAGAAATTAAAACCTTTACAGACAAGCAAAAGCTAAGAGAATTCAGCACCACCAAACCAGCTTTACAACAAATGGTAAAGGAACTTCTTTAGTCAGGAAACACAAGAGAAGGAGCAGACCTACAATAACAAACCCAAAACAATTAAGAAAATGGTATTAGGAACATGCATATCTATAACTACCTTAAACGTAAATGCATTAAATGCTCCAACCAAAAGACATCAACTGGCTGAATGGATACAAAAACAAGACCCGTATATATGCTGTCTAAAAGAGACCCAAGTCAGACCTAGGGACACATACAGACTGAAAGTGAGGGTATGGAAAAAGATACTCCATGCAAATGGAAATCAAAAGAAAGCTGGTATAGCAATTCTCATATCAGACAAAATGGACTTTAAAATAAAGAACATTACAAGAGACAAAGAAGGACACTATATAATGATCAAGGGATCAATCCAAGAAGAAGATATAACAATTGTAAATATTTATGCACCCAACATAGGAGCACCTCAACATATAAGGCAAATGCTAACAATCATAAAAGGTGAAATCGACAGTAACACAATAATAGTAGAGGACTTTAACACCCCATTTTCACCAATGGACAGATCATCCAAAATGAAAGTAAATAAGTAAACACAAACTTTAAATGATACATTAAGCAAGATGGACTTAAATGATATTTATAGGACACTCCAGCCAAACACAACAGAATACACTTTCTTCTCAAGTGCTCATGGAACGTTCTCCAGTATAGATCATATCTTGGGTCACAAATCAAGCCTTGGTAAATTTAAGAAAATTGAAATCGTATCAAGTATCTTTTCTGACCACAATGCAATGGGACTAGATATCAATTACAGGAAAAAATCTGTAAAAAATATGAATACATGGAGGCTAAACAATACACTACTAAATAACCAAGAGATCACTGAAGAAACCAAAGAGAAAATCAAAACATACCTAGAAACAAATGACAATGAAAACACGATGACCCAAACCTATGGGATGCAGCAAGAGCAGTTCTAAGAGGGAAGTTTATAGCAATACAATCCTACCGCAAGAACAAGAAACATCTCAGACAAACAACCTAACCTTACACCTAAAGCAATTAGAGAAAGAATAACAAAAAATCCCCAAAGTTAGCCGAAGGAAAGAAATCGTAAAGATCAGATCAGAAATAAATGAAAAACAAATGAAGGAAACAATAGCAAAGATCAATAAAACGAAAAGCTGGTTCTTTGAAAAGATAAACAAAATTGACAAACCATTAGCCAGACTCATCAAGAAAAAACGGGAGACGACTCAAATCAATAGAATTAGAAATGAAAAAGGAGACGGAACAACCGACACTGCAGAAATACAAAGGATCATGAGAGATTACTATAAGCAACTATATGCCAATAAAATGGACAACCTGGAAGAAATGAACAAATTCTTAGAAAAGCACAACCTTCCGAGACTGAGCCAGGAAGAAATAGAAAATATAAACAGACCAATCACAAACACTGAATTTGAGACTGTGATTAAAAATCTTCCAACAAACAAAAGCCCAGGACCAGATGACTTCACAGGCGAATTCTATCAAACATTTAGAGAAGAGCTAACACCTATCCTTCTCAAACTCTTCCAAAATATAGCAGAGGGAGGAACACTCCCCAACTCATTCTATGAGGCCACCATCACCCTGATAACAAAACCAGACAATGATGTCACAAAAAAAGAAAACTACAGGCCAATATCACTGATGAACAGAGATGCAAAAATCCTCAACAAAATACAAGCAAACAGAATCCAAAAGCACATTAAAGGGATCATACACCATGATCAAGTGGGGTTTATCCCAGGAATGCAGGATTCTTCAATGTATGCAAATCAAGCAATGTGATACAGCATATTAACAAAGTGAAGGATAAAAACCATATGATCATCTCAATAGATGCAGAAAAAGCTTTCAACAAAATTCAACACTGATTTATGATAAAAATTCTCCAGAAAGTAGGCATGGAGGGAACTTACCTCAACATAATAAAGACCATATATGACAAATCCACAGTCAACATCATTCTCAATGGTGAAAAACTGAAAGCATTTCCATGAAGATCAGGAACAAGACAAGGTTGCCCACTCTCACCACTATTATTCAACATAGTTTTAGAAGTTTTAGCCATAGCAATCAGAGAAGAAAAAGTAATAAAAGGAATCCAAATTGGAAAAGAAAAAGTAAAACTGTCACTGTTTGCAGATGATATGATACTATACACAGAGAATCCTAAAGATGCTACCAGAAAACTACTAGAGCTAATCAATGAATTTGGTAAAGTAACAGGATACAAAATTAATGCACAGAAATCACTTGCATTCCTATAAACTAATGATGAAAAATCTGAAATAGAAATTAAGGAAACACTCCCATTTACCACTGCAACAAAAGAATAAAATACCTAGGAATAAACCTATCTAAGGAGACAAAAGACCTGTATGCAGAAAACTATAAGACACTGATGAAAGAAATTAAAGATGATACAAACAGATGGAGAGATATACCATGTCCTTGGATTGGAAGAATCAATATTGTGAAAATGACTCTACTACCCAAAGCAATCTACAGATGCAGTGCAATCCCTATCAAACTACCAATGGCATTTTTCACAGAACTAGAGCAAAAAATTTCACAGTTTGTATGGAAACACAAAAGACCCCAAATAGCCAAAGTAATCTTGAGAAAGAAAAATGGAGCTGGAGGAATCAGGCTCCCTGACTTCAGACTATACTACAAAGCTACAGTAATCAAGACAGTATGGTACTGGCACAAAAACAGAAATATAGATCAATGGAACAGGATAGAAAGCCCAGAGGTAAACCCATGCACATATGGTCACTTTATCTTTGATAAAGTAGGCAAGAATATACACTGGAGAAAAGACAGCCTCTTCAATAAGTGGTGCTGGGAAAACTGGACAGCTACATGTAAAAGAATGAAATTAGAACATTCCCTAACACCATACACAAAAATAAAATCAAAATGGATTAAAGACCTAAATGTAAGGCCAGACACTATCAAACTCTTAGAGGACAACATAGGCAGAACACTCTGTGACATAAATCACAGCAAGATCCTTTTGGACCCACCACCTAGAGAAATGGAAATAAAAACAAAAATAAACAAATGGAACCTAATGAAACTTAAAAGCTTTTGCACAGCAAAGGAAAATATAAACAAGACGAAAAGACAACCCTCAGAATGGGAGAAAATATTTGCAAATGAAGCTACTGACAAAGGATTAATCTCCAAAATATACAAGCAGCTCATGCAGCTCAATATCAAAAAAACAAAAAACCCAATCCAAAAATGGGCAGAAGACCTAAATACACATTTCTCCAATGAAGATATACAGATGGCCAACAAACACATGAAAGGATGCTCAACATCACTAATCATTAGAGAAATGCAAATCAAAACTACAATGAGGTATCACCTCACACCAGTCAGAATGGCCATCATCAAAAAATCTACAAACAATAAATGCTGGAGAGGGTATGGAGAAAAGGGAGCCCTCTTGCACTGTTGGTGGGCATGTAAATTGATACAGCCACGACGCAGAACCATACTGAGCTTCCTTTAAAAACTAAAAATAGAACTACCATATGACTCAGCAATCCCACTACTGGGCATATACCCTGAGAAAACCATAATTCAAAAAGAGTCATGTACCACAATGTTCATTGCAGCACTATTTACAGTAGCCAGGACATGGGAGCAACCTAAGTGTCCATCAACAGATGAATGGATAAAGAAGATGTGGCATATATATACAATGGAATATATTACACAGCCATAAAAAGAAACGAAACTGAGTTATTTGCAGTGAGGTGGATGGACCTAGAGACTGTCATACAGAGTGAAGTAAGTCAGAAAGAGAAAAGCAAGTACCATATGCTAACACATATATATGGAATCAAAAAAAATGGTTCTGAAGAACCTAGGGGTAGGACAGGAATAAAGACGCAGACATAGAAAATTGACTTGGGGACACGGGGAGGGGGAAGAGTATGCTGGGACGAAGTGAGAGAGTAGCATTGACATATATACACTACCAAATATAAAATAGCTAGTGGGAATCAGCCGCATAGCACAGGGAGACCAGCTCGGTGCTTTTTGACCACCTAGTGGGGTGAGATAGGGAGGGTGGGAGGGAGATGCAAGAGGGAGGGGATATGGGGATATATGTATACATATAGCTGATTCACTTTATTATACAGCAGAAACTAACACACCATTGTAAAGCAATTATACTCCAATAAAGATATTATAATAATAAAAAAAAAAAAGAGTGGGGAAGTTATACCAAAAGCCCCCTCGGAAGATCTTTGCTCATATTTCTTTGGCCAACTGGGTCACATGCCTATCTCTAAACTTTCACTTGCAAGGGTGATGAGATTATCATCATTGATAATTAATCAAATAAGACAGGCAATAATAAAACGAAAGCTGAATTTTAGTGTGTCTCCCAGCCACCTATTCCTGCATACAGACTATTGCAAAGCTTGTTGGCTTAAAAAAATTATCTATCTTTCTCAAGAATCTGTGCTGGGGAGACGGAAGTGATTACCAAGGAAGAAAGGAAGATTATTGGGTTGGTAACTAAAAGTGTCTCTCTGCAACTTATGATGGTTTATCATCTGAAAGTCAAAGATAGTCATATTTAGATTATTCTTGTATTGGTGTTTTCCACAAAATGTGTTCTAAAAATGGTGTATATTGATTTAGCCAATAGTAAATTGGCTGAATTCAGCTGGTAATTTTCTTAGAGGGTGGTAAAATCATTTTTACTCTTTTGCTTTGCTTTTTTTCCAAAATAACTAGCCATATAATGGACTCCACATAGGAGTTTTCCTTTTCAATAATAATGCTTGACTGAACTAAGTCATTTTTGCCCTAAATTCTCTAGTTTGCAGACATCTAAGAATTTAGATCAGGAGGATAGCAAATAATTCCTTTGACTTAGCAAATAATTTGATAACTGAATTGCTCACCATCAGAATATTACTCTTTTGAAAATCAGTAAATCACAGAAGCTTTTGAAGATTAAATTATTAAATAACCATCTCCCGCTTTCATCAGGGCAGGTAGGAAAATTGCAACATACATTCTTTGTTTTGTAGTGTCACTTCCTTATCCTAAATAGGCCTTCTAGTTCTCTTTTTTTATAAACTTATTTATTTATTTTTGACTGCCTTGGGTCTTCGTTGCCGCGCACCGGCTTTCTCTAGTTGCTGCGAGCGGGGGCTACTCTTCGTTGCATTGCGCGGGCTTCTTACTGCAATGGCTTCTCTTGTTGCAGAGCACGGGCTCTAGGCACGCGGGCTTCAGTAGTTGTGGCAGGCAGGCTTCAGTAGTTGTGGCTCATGGGCTCTAGAGCGCAGGCTCAGTAGTTGTGGCGCACGGGCTTAGCTGCTTCGCGGCATGTGAGATCTTCCCGGACCAGGGCTCAAACCCGTGTCCCCTGCATTGGCAGACGGATTCTTAACCACTGCACCACCAGGGAAGCCCCTAGTTCTCTTTTAACTTTTATATACCTGAGGTTAAAAAAAAGTTTAAGTGGTGGCTATAGTTAGATTCGTATCATTTACTAAAATAATACATGGACTTCCTTTTGTGATTATATCTTCCATCTTCTTATAAATGTATAGCTGCCTCTATAACAATACGTAGTCAGATGATGAATGTTCATATATTAATGCTACCTCTCACCCCTTTTTTCCCAAGAAGCTCATGGCACTGCTTGCACAAAATTGGATGTATTTCAACATCACCTCTGTGAATCGTAGACCATTAAAGACAGAATTACAGCCCTCTCATTTGATGAATGAAGAAAGAGTCTAAAGAATTTTCTGGAAGTTTCCAGGCTAGTTAGTGGTAGTGTGAGATCTCATTATCTTCTTTCCTGGTTGACTGCCCTTTACACCACATAATACTATTCATGATTAACCTTTAGTACAGAACTAAGTTTAACCAGGTTATCAAGTCAAATTCCTTATTATGGAGTTGGTGGCACCCACTCAGCCTAGTCCCTGCAGGGTCAGGGTTCCCATTATATCCTCAGGGGCAGAGAGCTTATCGTCTACCTCCAGCCCATCATATCCAGAGACCCCACCTAGCACTACGTACCATCAAGCCCCACTCACCGGTAAGATCTCCTCAAGGTCTCCTCAAATCCCTGTTTTATTACATGTCCCAGCAGCCCAGGCAAAACCAGGGTACAAGAAGCGTACTTGATAAGGTGCTTCTCTCTTCCACGCCTGTTCAGCTAGTGAGGAAAGGGGAAAATGGAAGAATGCAGTTGATGATGCATTGCTCTCCATCTTCTCACCATCGCAGTGAATTTTAAGATTAGAATCTGACAGCTCAATCATATAAGTAGGTTTTTCGTTCTCAAATGTTAGTTGAATTTTCCCCCTTAAATAATTATCTGGATTTAGAAACCCTGGGGCCCGTATTTTTCCAATATGGAATTATTCCATTTGCATCATTTATTTAAGCCCACAACTCATTTGTTCAAATCGTATACTTCTAAACAGGAGAAAGGAAAACGCGCTCTAACCGTCTAATATCTTTAACAATTAAAGCACAACTAGAGAATGAAGCCTTTTCCTCCGCCTCTTCTTCTTTGAGCAGCAATTGCTAAAATCCACAGTAATGAGGTAGACTGTGCTAAGAATTTTCTTCACTTAACATTTCTCATTATTAATAAATTTTACACTGACAACTATAAAGTGAACACTTAGGATTTATGCACCTAACCTCATTACATATGCTACATGTACGCATTTCATTATTTACTTGACAGATTCATTCCTTGATATCATAAATAATTGAACAAGAATCAAATATTAACAATCAGATACATGTTAATTCTCCTCAGATCTGTAGAAACAAACTATATTTTTATTTTCAGTTCAACAAGCACTGATTAAAATGTCTTCATTAGGCAAATTTCATAAGAAAAGTTCTTGATCTACTTTTCGTACTTTCACTGAAAATTAAACCTGGACCAAATTATTCCAGGATTACTTCATGAAAAAAAAGGAATACAACAGTATTTCTAACAAGCCATTGGATCCATAACCTTTCTTGAGCACTGCTGTATCTTGTATACGAAACATTAATCTGTGTGTTTTAAAAGAATTTGAAAAGGAATTTTCAAATATAGCTTTTATTATAAACTAGGAACCAGCACCATATTGGTTCTTAGTAGTATATTACCAGAGCTTCTTGTCTTATGGGATGATGGGTTTAATCACACAATAATTATATAACTTGTTTAAAGAAAAATTTCTAGGCATTCTGGATAATAGTAGAACTAAATTTATTGTGGCTGAACATTTACCCTGAGATCAAAGTATAGCTGTTACTTTTTCTGCTTTAATGAGCTAGGTTTAAATTTTTTAATTCATGTATATCAACATCTTCACTGATCAAACTATTCTCACATTTTATCAGATTTGCTTTGGTAGAGCATACCATACAATTTCATCATTTAAAAAATATTAAAGATTCATAGATAGCCACATTATTCATAATACAAGATTAATGTCAGGCTGACAGGTTTTTGTAAAGATCTGACTCTTTTTTTCGAAGTGCATATACCATATCTGTGTGCAATGTACCTCTGATGTTGCATATTGATTACTCCCTTCTCTTCTCTTCTAATGCTAAAGAGAGAATATTATAGAATGATTGTCAGGGTTAGTGTGTCTCTGACCTACACATGTACTATTAATAATTTATGAGCTGACTTGAAATACAGCACCAAGAAACCAACTGAGGACCACTGCCGCTGCCTGGAATGACATATACTCGGTTTTGACAGCACGTGCACCCGGATTTTGAGGTTCTGTTGTTAAAATACGTAGAGAGACACAAGTGCTCTAAGTGCCAGAGCTAAGTGAATGGAAGGAAGCCATGCTTCTTTGTTAGAAATCTCAAGCAGCTACATTTATCTCTTTTCATCCTATCCTTTACATGTCATGAAATTTCCTTTTTAAATTACTTAATCAGATTTCCAAGTGAACTCATGGTGTCTATAAACATTAGAGAATCTACATTCAAGCAATATGGAGGTGTAGAAAGCAAAAGGTCAGGTCTTCTTACTTCCCACATTCCTTCACACTCAGAGTTTGTCTGGTGTGGATCCTTTCAGACTGTGTTCTATGCTCACACAAAGATCGTGGAGGTAGGGATAGAGTTTCCCCTACCCTCAAAAATGGTATCACACTCTACTTACTGCGCTGCAATTTGCTTTTTTCACTCAACAATATATCAAAGACATTCCCCATATCAGCACATACATTTGTGGTTCAGTTTTTAAACAACAATATAGTGTTCTATTTTATAGAGGTACCATGGCTCATTTATCCATCCCTTTATTAACAGATTGTTAAGCTGTCTCAGATTTTTCACAATTAAAGAACAACGCCACATACACTGAACATACTATGCACTTGCTTAACTATGTCACTAAGACAGCGTCCTGGAAGTGGAATTGCTAGGTCAGTAACTGATTGTTTAAATCCCCTTAACCGGTCAGTTAGGCGAGAATCAATAAATATTACCATTTAGGATTTAAATATTATAACATTTCATTAATAGATGTGCTCATAATATTTAAGTGTATTTTTAAAAAACATACTTTTAAAATTTTAAGAATAGGAAGAAATTTAGGAAAAAGATTATGTAAGGTTTTAGTTACATTAATTTCATATGTGAGTAGCTTTCTGCAAAAGCAGACTAACGCCGAAGTTGTTTCTAACGGTTTAGCAATATGTCATCAAGCCACCTGTCTGTATATACTATTTTTAACATCCATGTCCAAAGCAGCCAGTCTTCATTCTAGCAGTGCTACCCATAACTAAGGATGTTTATAGAGACTGACAACTGTTAAACCACTGAATGTCTTTCAAAATATATTCAAAGAACTTTATGTTTGAAAACATTTCATCTAGGAAATCTAATTAAAAACAAGGTTATATTTATTTGAAACCACAGGTAAGTATAATTTATACAATTTTCTGCTTTTCACCTAAATTGTTTGAAGCCTTCTACAAACTTCAGTGTAATGGTTACCTAGTGTGTCTGTCAAGTTCTATTATGTGAACTAGAATATGCTTTCAGAAAGATGCCTTGCATCCGATGACAGGCACTTCCTATCTGCTAGGATTCATAAAAATTGGAACATTGATCATTCCATGTAGAGATTTTCCTTAGCAAGAAGATAAAGGGAAACCTTATTATGCTAAATGACTTACTAGTCAAAAGTAGCCAGGACACTGAAACCTAGAAACTAGTTAATGGTTTGTAACAAGTCAGAAATATAAAGATGTTCAACCAAGAAAATGACATCAAGCAGCACCGGCTACAAGAGAAAAGAGCAGCCTGTCAGAATCACGCGAGAAGACTGTGGTGACAGGTAGACAATAAGATGGGATGACACCGGTTCCTCTCACCGGGGGTGTTTTCAACAGCTTTCTCTTGGGAGTTTCCATGCACTTCCTTTGTAGGAAACCTTCCCTCTAAAAATGGCAGCAGACCCCTTGGAGGTCTTGTTAAAATTCTTGTTCTGTGTTATGAAGTGTGTTGTTTAAGGCAGATGGCAGTACGCGAACAGTTCATTCTTTGTTGTATAAAGGAAAGTGGGAACAACAGTCACACCAGTAAGGTAGCTCATGGCTGACATATCCCAGTAATACCGCACAGTAGGCATCGTGAAACAGGAAATGAGTCAAAGGGGAAAATCGGTCCACAATCCCACCCAAGATGGCAGACAGCATGAATCCTAACAGAAATAATATGGTACATAATGAATATTTCATATTCAGATTGGTATCCATTATATCTGCAAACAAATTTCATGCACCGGCTGAAACCTCCACATCACCATTAGGATGAACACTCTTTTTAGTTTTAAGAGAAATTTTCTTTCATTCACTCTCCGCTACAAAACTGCAGCTATAACAGTGTACCTCTACCTACCTCATTATGGACTATAAAGGCTATGCCACGAAAGAATTGAAAGAAAGCAAGGAGCCCAACTATTGCCCAATGACTTCTTTAATACCAGTAATTTTAAGGAATCCATCTATTTTATCTAAAATAATGCATCTCTGTTTTTTACTTAACCCTGTTCTAATGTAAAGTTATATCATTTCCTATATGTCTACTTAAAGGGTTATAATACCACTAAACTATTTCCAATAGGGTAATAGCTGTTAAAACAGTCTTCTAAACTATTTCTCTCTTTTTTTATTTTATTCCCAACATATTGTATGACAAAATAAACATTTCATAACCTTTTTCAGCTAAATTTTTTTTCTATTAATGTCATTTCAACCAGTGGGAGATCTATATTTTCCACACTGCAGTTCTACATCTAAAATTATTTCTGATATAGATTAGCTGTCCCTTAGTGAACCATGAAAGACAAAATCTTAGTCTCTTTAAGCCCGTCTTGTTTGACAGCATGCAAGCATTTACATGAAATATAAAGCAAATATTTGTTCTTTTCATACAAGCTGTCAGCACAAACTTGGGTTGTTTAGAAACCTGTTCGGACAAACAGAATTGGCATTTACTACATGACATATGGTGAAAGGTCAACAGTAGGTAAAATTAAAGATTACTGAAAAAGAAATAAAGAGTTGACCTGCATTTGTGGAACCAAAGTTGATCACATTATGCCATAACTTATATAGTAAATTGACAATTAAAACTTCCTTGTTTATTCATTTGATTGTTTAAGAAAATGTGGGGCTTGATTTTAGTTGCTTACTTACCAGATGTTAACTTTTGGTTCACTGCAGGAATAGGTATAAGAAAATTCTTATTACCCTGAAAAGTTCCCAATTAAAGTTGCTTTTCAGCTTTTTTCTCCACGGAACTTTCTAATAGCTAATAGGAATGTATTCTGGAGATTTCTTGATATTACTGCCACCTAATCAGGGCCACTGGGCCACTACCTACAATTGCCCAGCAAATCAGGCTTCTGCTTTAAGGAACTTGTGATTCCTGAGTGTGCAGGAGCAGTGGTTTACCAAAAGATGCAAATTTGCTTTCCTCCGTGCCTCTAGGATTTGCACTATAATGGCTTCCCTGGGGAGTACCTCCATCGTGGAGGCGCATTTCATTTGCTCCTAGACCTGCTCTGTTCTGGAGCCATAAGCATGGAACTTGTCCTGCTTCCTGTGGACAGCGTCCCATCTGCTGAACACACATTTTAATAAGGAAACTCTATTTCCAGGGAAATACCTATTGGTATTAACAAGAAAATAGCATCTCTACAAGATTCTCTGAAAAGAAATTGTGTCAGTGCCACTCATTCTGCTTTCAAAGACAAGTCCCTGTAATTACTTTCTCCCCTTCGTTTCCTTGTCTGGATAAAGAAACAAGATCAAGAGAATCTATCCATTTTCCCCAGATACCTTCCAAAATGTGCATCCACTTTGCAAGCTGGGATCAGAAATTTCATCATCTGTATTTGCATTAGTAATTCACTGCACAAAGAGAACAGGGGGCAGAGGAAGAGAGCAAGCATGCAAGCAAACATCAGACAGACAATTGTATATATGCAAATGCTTGCAAATTTCTGCCAGCATCTCCCTATCTATAACCAAGCAACATGGAAGCCTATTCATCCCTCAGCTTCTTCACTGCCAAATATGGTTGTGGATTTGGAGGAAGATACTCAGGAAACATTGAACTTTCAGCCACTGGGACTAAATCTAACTCAAAACCTATTATATAAAAAGCCAATGCATAAATATAATCAATGATTTTCTAGAAAGACACAAGATATGCAACCTCCTGGCTACAGAGGGCAGAAGAACAAGATGCCCTGCGAGCAGGCAAGGGAAGGGAACGGTTGCAAGCGGCTCTCCAGCCCAACTGACAGAGGACTGAAGGGTTGCCTCCTGGCTTCAGGGCGGTGCATGTGCATAAACAGCCTGGGCAAGAAGCGGCATGGGAAACCAGAAAGAGGCAGGATGCAGAAAATGCCCCAAATTCAGATTCGTAAATACAAAGTGTTCACTTTCAAATGAATATATACATGGTGTTTGAAAATGACAGCAAAAATCATCCTGTATTTTGTTTTGTCTTGAAATCAATTATTCCCAAACAATATTGGTAGTAGAAAATGTCATGACTTTCTTTATTCTTATATATTTATTTTACTCACTGCAAATCAGAAATAATGGTAATAACTCATATATACATGCTTTTCACAGACAGTAATTCCATTCATCCTCAAAATTATGCTTCGAGGTAGGGTCAGTATACCCATTTTACAGGGTAAGGAAACCTGGACGTGGAGGTTGAATCAGCTCCACTGTGAACTGAGAGTGAAAGGGGTGGCCCAAAGAAAACCAAGCGACTTGTGAGAAGAGAAGGGACAGTGGGCAGGTGAAACAATGGATGTTTACTATGTCTACTAGTTGTCCCTCAGCTACCGCCTCTGATTCATTCTGTCTGGCATTATGGTTAGATGTTTTCATGTGTATCTGCCCTAGGATTGAGAGCCCCTGAGAACTATGTATCTGGACTATGTATTTGTTATCACTGTATCTCCTGGAGGACCCAGGACAATCCTCCGAATATAGTATATAGCCCAGTAAATAGTTCTAGACATTATTGTTTCATTAAACTAGTTTAAACCAGTTCATCTTTTGCTCATTTTAAGCTCTGTGGTGCCTTGTTCTTTTTACTACATGGATATACATAAAATCTCACACACACATACACCTTTTAACACCATCAGAGACAGGATTTCAACAGCAGAAGCAAATATCCTATGTTCATAATTTACACATATATTGACTGTCCTGTAAAATCATTCCCTCAGCTAACTTTACACAGGTGAGAAAAAGCAAGCTTCTGCGGTGTCTTTCTAAATCATTTCATTTTGCTGTTCTGTTTTTGTTCAGCAAATGCTGTATTTGCTGAAAATTCAAGTGTCTACAACTCTGTGTCCTTTCACAAGGTGTTAGTATGCAGTTGTCATCATTTGGATTTTACTGTGGTGTAGAAATGTCCTTACTCTTTCCTTGAGTCATTTAATTTCCATCTCTGGCCTTTCTCAAGGACTCCCCTCAAAGACTATAATCTCAAGTACGGCCTTCTTTCCTTCTTCCTGGGTTTGCAGCTGCCCAGCTAGAGACTCTGCCCAGCCTTGCTTGTAGCTAGACGTGGCCATGTGACTGAGTTCCTACCACGTGATGTAGCGATGTGTACAACTTCCAGATCATCTGCTTAAAGATGTCTGGGATTTGATTTCAAATAATCCAGCAAAGGAGGACATATCTGGGGGATATAATGGTACAAGTCCGACCATGTGAAGATAACTTGAAGCTGAGTGATGGGCACATGGGGATGTATTATACTACATTATCCCTACCTTTATATGGATATGTTTGGAATTTTCTATAGAAAAATAAATTCAAAGGTGCTTGCGCCAGATGTGTTGTCCCCTTTCCTTCTTACTGGCTGGAAATAGAAATGACTGGAGTGACCTTGGAAAGCACCTGTGGAGGATGGCAGAGCCACTCCACCAGACTGGGTCCCTGACTGACTTCCTGGAGCAGGGCTTACCCACCTGCCTTGGAGACTTACTGAAAGAGAAATTGATTTCTCGCTCATTTGAGCCATTGCATTGTGGGGTCTCTTTGTTACAGCTACAGAGTTCTCTACATAATCCAGCTCCCTATTTACTTACATTCTGTTTCAAAAGTCTCCTTTACTCTAACAGAAAGTAGAATCTCACCTGCCTTCCCCATTCCTTTACTTTTCTCTGGCTCTCTTATAGGTTGGCAGAGTGTTAGAACTCAATCAACCTTTACTATGGTTACATTTTTTGTTCCTCTGGAGATCAGGCAGAACCACAAGCCACACAAACACCTAGATTGCACTAAGACCAACTTAAATTAAATTGCTCACAATCCAACTCACTGTCAAAACCCTTACAAAAGTGTCACTTTTGAGTTTGAAAGTCTACTATTTAATATAGCTATTGACAAAACTTTATTCAAAAAAAGAACCCTACGTTATTACAGCAAAACTTAGTATGAAATAGTAACGTTGAAAACATTTCAACTAGACAATAAAAGGTTAAGAAAAAATTTAATTTTCTCCACACAAAATATGGTTGTATTCTAAACCACCATTTAGGCTGCATCTGACCCATCAGTGTTTTGTCTCTCCCTCTCCAGGGCTGGCACAGCCCAGCACAGGGCTTTTAGGACTTCTAAATTTCAGTGTGTGTACAGGGAAGATGCTCTCCAGTCCAGAAGAGTTTCTGCCCTTCCCTGTGGCCTCACAGCAGCCTCTTCCACACTGACCCTGACCACAGATTGGGCTTAACATGTAGCATGAGGCGTGTGGGTTAAAATAATCTTCTAAAAGGAGTCGTTAATCCTTGTAATAAATTGCCTAAGAAGGTCACAGACTCTTTCTCCAATAGTCCTTAGAAATAAGGTAGATTTTCACACAATGGCTTTTAGGGGAGGTCCTGTAAAGGTCAGAGGGTGAACTTGGTAGGTAAACCAACAAAGAGGAAAGCAAAAATGAGATGCAAACTAATGTCTGTTATTCACTAAAACTAAACAAAATGAGGAGTTTCGGGAAGTTCTCTTTGCAGGGTTAGACTGCAGGTTTCACTTTGCCCACTTTCGCTCACAGGGAAAAAAAATAATCAGCTGTGAGTATAGCTGACCTGTTCCCACCCTCTGCCCCCCAGCACACTCCACACTCCACTCCCAGCCCTCCTGCCCCCACCCTTCAGGAGAATTCTGTCTTTGCCAGACTAGTTCCTGACCTATGGCTGCACAGGTTGGAATTAGTGTGGGCAGAAATCGAGAGGATTGGCTTTACACCAAGAGCTACTGGGAGAAGTGCAAAGAAGGTTAGAGAAAAGGAGGAGAAAGACAAGAGCCAGTGCGGGCTGGGATCTGGAAGTTTGGAAAGAGGCTACAGTTGTCAGGAGTTTGAAAAAAGCTGACAAGGAATGTGAGGTGTAAATAGATAGATAGACCTATATCTATCTAGAGATAGAGAGGGAAGAGGCACTGGGGCTTTTAAGAAAGTTTTGGATGTTAATATTAGAATCCTTCAGTGTTTTTTAAGGAGAACTTAGTAAAGCTTTAAATTATTTTTCAATTGCTTTTTGAAAGCCAGACTGGGTTTCAGCTTTATGGGGTTATATGACATAGCAGCATACATTTGGAGAACATGCTAGTCTGTCCATATAGCCAAGTATTTCAACTTAATCATCAACCATTTTTTGAATGTCAATCTAGTATGTACACACTGCGCTAGGAACAATGCCTTAGAAACGAGGCGACCAAATGAAATATTTCACCAAAGTATTTCATCAAATGGTCTCTTTGATCAAAGAAAAGAGGAATCTTGAGCAAAGCATTGATTGACTGCCACGTAGACCTCACAAATGGACAACTACATCACCATTTCAAGGTCTACTGCTGGAGAGAAACGGGAAATGAGGCACTGTAACAGAGGGTTCTCCTACACCCTCAGGACGACCAACATTTTCAAGTTCAAGGAGGCAGACATCTCTGAATTACCTACGACCATTCCTGAAGTTCTTCTTCTACTACTTTTGCTGGTTCTGCCACAGGAAAGGGGCTTTAAGAAGGGTCCTACGTAGAGGAGACCTTCAAGATGGCGGAGGAGTAAGACATGGAGATCACCTTCCTCCTGACAAATACATCAGAAATAAATGTGGAACAACTCCTACAGAACACCTACTGAACGCTGGCAGAAGACCTCAGACTTCCCAAAAGGCAAGAAACTCCCCACATACCTGCATAGGGCAAAAGAAAAAAGAAAAAACAGAGACAAAAGAATAGGGACGGGACCTGCACCAGTGGGAGGGAGCTGTGAAGGAGGAAAAGTTCCCACACACTAGGAAGCCCCTTCGCGGGCAGAGACTGCGGGGGGCGGAGGGGGGAGGCTTCGGAGCCGCGGAGGAGAGCACAGCCACAGGGGTGCGGGGGGCAAAGCAGAGAGATTCCCGCACAGAGGATCGGTGCTGACCGGCACTCACAAACACGAGAGGCTTGTCTGCTCACCCGCCGGGGCGGGCGGGCCTGCGAGCTGAGGCTCGGGCTTCAGAGGTCAGATCCCAGGGAGAGGACTGGGGTTGGCTGCATGAACACAGCCTGAAGGGGCTAGTGCGCCACAGCTAGCTGGGAGGGAGTCCGGGAAAAAGTCTGGAACTGCCTAAGAGGCAAGAGACCATTGTTTTGGGGTGCGCGAGGAGAGGGGATTCAGAGCACTGCCTAAACAAGCTCCAGAGACGGGCGTGAGCCGTGGCTATCAGCACGGACCCCAGAGACGGGCATGAGATGCTAAGACTGCTGCTACCGCCACCAAGAAGTCTGGGTACGAGCACAGGTCACCATCCACACCTACCGTCCTGAGAGCCTGTGCAGCCCGCCACTGCCAGGGTCCCGTGGTCCAGGGACAACTTCCCTGGAAGAACACACGGCACGCCTCAGGCTGGTGCAACGTCACGGCGGCCTCTGCCGCCGCAGGCTCGCCCTGCATTCCGTACCCTGCCCTCCACCCAGCCTGAGTGAGCCAGAGCCCCCTAATAAACCGCTCCTTTAACCCCGTGCTGTCTGAGCGAAGAACAGACACACCTAGGTGACCTACACGCAGAGGCGGGGCCAAATGCAAAGATGAACCCCGGGAGCTGTGCGAACAAAGAAGAGAAAGGGAAATCTCTCCCAGCAGCCTCAGGAGCAGCGGATTAAATCTCCACAATCAACTTGATGTACCCTGCATCTCTGGAATACCTGAATAGACAACGAATCATCCCAAAATTGAGGTGGTGGACTTCGGGAACAATTGTAGACTTGGGGTTTGCTTTCTGCATCTAATTTGTTTCTGGTCTTATGTTTATCTTAGTTTAGTATGTAGAGTTTATCATTAGATTTGTTTATTGATTTGGTTGCTCTCTTCCTTTTTTATTTTTATATATATAGATGTATATATATTTTTCCTTTTTCTCTTTTTGTGAGTGTGTATGTGTATGCTTCTTTGTGTGATTTTGTCTGTATGGCTTTGCTTTTACCATTTGTTCTAGGGTTCTGTCTGTCCTTTTTTTTTTTTTAGTATAGTTTTTAGCACTTGTTATCATTGGTGCATTTGTTTTTCAGTTTGGTTGATATTTCTTTCTTTTTTCTTTTAGTATAGGTTTTAGCACTTGTTATCATTGGTGGATTTGTTTTTTGGTTTGGTTGCTCTCTATTTTTTTTAATTTTTTTATTTTTTATTTTAATAACTTAATTTTATTTCCTTCCTTCCTTTCTTTATTGCTTTTTTTCTCACTTTTCTTCTGAGATGGGTGGCTGACAGGGTCTTTGTGCTCCGACCAGGTGTCAGGCCTGCACCTCTGAGGTGGGAGACCCGAGTTCAGGACATTGGGCCACCAGAGACCTCATGGCTCCATGTAATATCAAATGGTAAAAATCTCCCAGAGATCTCCATCTCAATGCTAAGACCCAGCTCCACTCAGCGACCAGCAAACTATAGTGCTGGACACCCTATGCCAAACAACTAGCAAAACAAACCCACCCATTAGCAGAGAGGCTGCCTAAAATCATAAGCTCACAGACACCCCAAAACACACCACCGGACACAGTCCTGCCCACCAGAAAGACAAGATCCAGTCTCATCCACCAGAACACAGGCACCAGTCCCCTCCACCAGGAAGCCTACACAGTCCACTGAAACAACCTTAGCCACTGGGGGCAGACACCAAAAACAATGGGACCTGCAGCCTGTGAAAAGGAGACCTCAAACACAGTAAGATAAGCAAAATGAGAAGACAGAAAAACACACAGCAGATGAAGGAGCAAGGTAAAAACCCACCAGACCTAACAAATGAAGAGGAAATAGGCAATCTACCTGAAAAAGAATTCAGAGTAATGATAGTAAAGGTGATCCAAAATCTTGGAAACAGAATGGAGAAAATACAAGAAACGTTTAACAAGGACCTAGAAGAACTAAAGAGCAAACAAATGATGAACAACCCAATAAATGAAATTAAAAATTCTCTAGAAAGAATCAATAGCAGAATAACTAAGGCAGAAAAATAAGTGACCTGGAAGATAAAATAGTGGAAATAACTACCACAGAGCAGAATAAAGAAAAAAGAATGAAAAGAACTGAGGGCAGTCTCAGAGACCTCTGGGACAACAATAAGCGCACCAACATTCGAATTATAGGGGTCCCAGAAGAAGAAGAGAAAAAAAAAAGGACTGAGAAACTATTTGAAGAGATTATAGTTGAACACTTCCCTAATATGGGAAAGGAAATAGTCAATCAAGTCCACGAAGCACAGAGAGTCCCATATAGGATAAATCCAAGGAGAAACACACCAAGACACATATTAATCAAACTACCAAAAATTAAAAACAAAGAAAAAATATTAAAAGCAGCAAGGGAAAAACAACAAATAACATGTAAGGGAATCCCCATAAGGTTAACAGCTGATCTTTCAGTAGAAACTCTGAAAGCCAGAAGGGAGTGGCAGGACATATTTAAAGTGATGAAAGGGAAAAACCTACAACCAAGATTACTCTACCCAGCAAAGATCTCATTCAGATTCCACGGAGAAACTAAAACCTTTACAGACAAGCAAAAGATAAGAGAGTTCAGCACCACCAAACCAGCTTTACAACAATGCTAAAGGAACTTCTTTAGGCAGGAAACACAAGAGAAGGAAAAGACCTACAATAACAAACCCAAAACAATTAAGAAAATGGTAATAGGAACATACATATCAATTATGACCTTAAATGTAAATGGATTAAATACTCCAACCAAAAGACATCGACTGGCTGAATGGATGCAAAAACAAGATCTGTATATATGTTGTCTACAAGAGACCCACTTCAGACATAGGGACACATACAGACTGAAAGTGAGGGGATGGAAAAAGATACTCCATGCAAATGGAAATCAAAAGAAAGCTGGAATAGCAATTCTCATATCAGACAAAATAGACTTTAAAATAAAGACTATTACCAGAGACAAAGAAGGACACTACATAATGATCAAGGGATCAATCCAAGAAGAAGACATAACAATTGTAAATATTTATGAACCCACTGAAGGAGCACCTCAATACAAGGCAAATGCTAACAATCATAAAAGGGGAAATTGACAGTAACACAATCATAGTAAAGGACTTTAACACCCCACTTTCACCAATGGACAGATCATCCAAAATGAAAATAAATAAGGAAACACAAGCTTTAAATGATACATTAAGCAGGATGGACTTAAATGATATTTATAGCACATTCCAGCCAAACAGAACAGAATACACTTTCTTCTCAAGTGCTCATGGAAAATTCTCCAGGATAGACCACATCTTGGGTCACAAATCAAGGCTTGGTAAATTTAAGAAAATTGAAATCGTATCAAGTATCTTTTCTGACCACAATGCTATGAGACTAAATATCAATTACAGGAAAAGATCTGTAAAAACTACATATACATGGAGGCTAAACAATACACTACTAAATAACCAAGAGATCACTGAAGAAATCAAAAGAGGAAATCAAACAATACGTAGAAACAAACGACAATGAAAACACAACGACCAAAAACCTATGGGATGCAGCAAGAGCAGTTCTAAGAGGGAAGTTTATAGCCATACAATCCTACCTCAAGAAACAAGAAACATCTCAAATAAACAACCTAAACTTACACCTAAAGCAGAGAAAGAAGAATTTAATAAAACCCCAAAGTTAGCACAAGGAAAGGAATCATAAAGATTACATCAGATATAAATGAAAGAGAAATGAAGGAAACAATAGCAAAGATCAATAAAACTAAAAGCTAGTTCTTTGAGAAGATAAACAAAATTGATAAACCATTAGCCAGACTCATCAAGAAAAAAAGGGAGAAGACTCAAATCAATAGAATTAAAATGAAAAAGGAGAAGTAACAACTGACACTGCAGAAATACAAAGGATCATGAGAGATTACCACAAGCAACTATATGCCAATAAAATGGACAACCTGGAAGAAATGGACAAATTCTTACAAAAGCACCACCTTCCGAGACGGAACCAGGAAGAAATAGAAAATATAAACAGACCAATCACAAGCACTGAAATTGAAACTGTGACTAAAAATCTTCCAACAAACAAAAGCCCAGGACCAGATGGCTTCACAGGCGAATTCTATCAAACATTTAGAGAAGAGCTAACACCCGTCCTTCTCAAACTCTTCCAAAATATAGCAGAGGGAGGAACACTGCCCAACTCATTCTATGAGGCCACCATCACCCTGATACCAAACCAGACAAAGATGTCACAAAGAAAGAAAACTACAGGCCAATATCACTGATGAACATAGATGCAAAAATCCTCAACAAAATACTAGCAAACAGAATCCAACAGCACATTAAACAGATCATACACCATGATCAAGTGGGGTTTACTCCAGGAATGCAAGGATTCTTCAATATACGCAAATCAATCAACATGATACACCATATTAACAAATTGAAGGAGAAAAACCATACGATCATCTCAATAGCCGCAGAGAAAGCTTTCGACAAAATTCAACACCCATTTATGATGAAAACCTTCCAGAAAGTAGGCATGGAGGGAACTTACCTCAACATAATAAAGGCCATATATGACAAACCCACAGCCAACATTGTTCTCAATGGTGAAAAACTGAAACCATTTCCTCTAAGGTCAGGAACAAGACAAGGCTGTCCACTCTCACCTCTATTATTCAACATAGTTTTGGAAGTTTTAGCCACAGCAATCAGAGAAGAAAAAGGAATCCAAATCAGAAAAGAGAAAGTAAAACTGTCACTGTTTGCAGATGACATGATACCATATATAGAGAATCCTAAAGATGCTACCAGAAAACTACTAGAGCTAATCAATGAATCTGATAGAGTAGCAGGATACAAAATTAATGCACAGAAATCTCTTGCATTCCTATACACTAATGATGAAAACTCTGCAAGAGAAATTAAGGAAACACTCCCATTTACCACTGCAACAAAAAAGAATAAAATACCTAGGAATAAACCTACCTTAGGAGACAAAAGACCTGTATGCAGAAAACTATAAAACACTGATGAAAGAAATTAAAGACAATACTAACAGATGGAGAGATATACCATGTTCTTGGATTGGAAGAATCAACATTGTGAAAATGACTCTACTACCCAAAGCAATCTACAGATTCAGTGCAATCCCTATCAAACTACCGATGGCATTTTTCACAGATCTAGAAAAAATTTTCAATTTGTATGGAAACACAAAAGACCCCGAATAGCCAAAGCAATATTGAGAAAGAAAAACGGAGCTGGAGGAATCAGGCTCCGGACTTCAGACTATACTACAAAGCTACAGTAATCAAGACACTATGGTACTGGCACAAAAACAGAAATACAGATCAATGGAACAGGATAGAAAGCCCAGAGATAAACCCACGCACATACAGTCATCTTATTTTTGATAAAGGAAGCAAGAATATATGGTGGAGAAAAGACAGCCTCTTCAACAAGTGGTGCTGGGCAAACTGGACAGCTACATGTAAAAGAATGAAATTAGAACACTCCCTAACGCCATACACAAAAATAAGCTCAAAATGGATTAAACATCTAAATGTAAGGCCAGACACTATAAAACTCTTAGAGGAAAACACAGGCAGCACACTCTATGACATAAATCACAGCAAGATCCTTTTTACCCACCTGCTAAAGAAATGGAAATAAAAACAAAAATAAACAAATGGGACCTAATGAAACTTCAAAGCCTTTGCGCAGCAAAGGAAAACATAAACAAGATGAAAAGACAACCCTCAGAATGGGAGAAAATATTTGCAAATGAAGCAACTGACAAAGGATTAATCTCTAAAATTTACAAGCAGCTCATGAAGCTCAATATCAAAAAAAACCAAACAACCCAATCCAAAAATGGGCAGAAGACCTAAATACACATTTCTCCAATGAAGATATACAGATTGCCAACAAACACATGAAAGGATGCTCAACATCACTAATCATTAGAGAAATGCAAATCAAAACTACAATGAGGTATCACCTCACACCAGTCAGAATGGCCATCATCAAAAAATCTAGAAACAATAAATGCTGGAGAGGGTGTGGAGAAAAGGGAACCCTCTTGCACTGTTGGTGGGAATGTAAACTGATACAGCCACTATGGAGAATAGTATGGAGGTTCCTTAAAAAACTAGAAACAGAACTACCATATGACCCAGCAATCCCACTATTGGGCATATACCCTGAGAAAACCATAATTCAAAAAGAGTCATGTACCACAATGTTCATTACAGCTCTATTTACAATAGCCAGGACATGGAAGCAACCTAAGTGTCCGTCATCGGATGAATGGATAAAGAAGATGTGGCACATATATACAATGGAATATTGCTCAGCCAGAAAAAGAAACAGAATTGAGTTACTGTAGTGAGGTGGATGGTGGACCTAGAAACTGTCATACAGAGTGAAGTAAGTCATAAAGAGAAAAACAAATACTGTATGCAAAAAAAAATGATTCTGAAGAACCTAGGGGCAGGACAGGTATAAAGACGCAGAAGCAGAGAATGGACCTGAGGACATGGGGAGGGGGAAGGGTAAGCTGGGACGAAGTAAGAGAGTGGCATGGACATATATACACTACCTAATGTAAAATAGACAGCTAGTGGGAAGCAGCTGCATGGCACAGGGAGATCAGCTCCGTCCTTTGTAACCACTTGGAAGGGTGGGATAGGGAGGATGGGAGGGAGACACAAGAGGGAGGAGCTATGGGGATATATGTATATGTATAGCTGATTCACTTTGTTATAAAGCAGAAACTAACACACCATTGTAAAGGCATTATACTCCAATAAAGGTGTAACAAACAAATAAATAAATAAAATTAATTAAAAAAAAAAAAGGGGGCCTACGTAGGACAGTAATTCATCCCTGACTCTGGAACGTGCTCCTTATTAAACTGTGGCTGGCGCTGGGAGGGCGGGGCGGGTCAGAGATAAAATGCAGTCCTCGCCCTCCGGGGACTACTGCCTGAAGAGAAGATGGGTGGACAACGATGCAGCACAGGGGGATGGGTGCTTCCAGAAAGGCATGTGCGAATATGAGGCAGGTCCTGCCCAGAAAACACTGCAAGTGTCCCTGCCCTGTAGAGGGTGTTGTCAGAGTGGACATCTGCACCGGGAGGCATTTCATCAGAGTCCTGAAAAGGAGAAATTAGCCAAGCAAGAAGGCATAGGAGAGGAAATGAAAAGACCCTTCCAAGTACCGGGAACACGCAGTGATTTCATCAGCACCTCACACCTGCCCTCAGGTTGTATTATTATCTTCATGTGGTAAATGAAGAAACAAACTCCAAAAGTTAAGGGACCTGCCCCAAGTCACTCATCTTTAGGCAGTGAGCCTAAGATTTAAACTTAGCACCATACTCCCTGACTCTTTACAGAACCTAGTCTAAGAAGGGGATTCCTTCTCATTTGGTGATGTCCACACATCCCTCACACCTTGGCCTCAGGAACACTTAGGATGAACACAAGTGTCCCTTAACCATTCTGGGAAGGAATCCAAAGTATTATAGATTCAAAAGATCATAAAATTTGTATTGTCTTCTTGGATACGGTTTTAAAAAACAGTATCTCACACACACACACACACACACTCTCTCTCTCTCTCTCTCTCTCTCTCTCTCTCACTCACTGTATATCAACATATGAAAGGCACTGAGAAGTCCTGCAGAAATAATGTAATAGACCATGAGAACCTCCGCCCTCTCTTTCTTCCTTCCTTCCTTCTTCCTTTCTTCCTTTCTTTCTTTCTTTCTTTTTCTTTCTTTCTTTCTTTTCTTTCTTTCCTTTCTTTCTTTCTATAACCCTTATTAATACCTTTAAAGACATTCTGTATTGTCTTCTTATTGTAGTGATGAGGAAACTGCAGTCTACAGAGGGTGGGAGCTGCCTTTGGGTATATGTTAGTGACATAGCCAGAACCCTGTTCACTAGACTTCCTTCCTGTCAACACCCTCTAGGCTAAATCACACTTCAAAGTGTCCATTCCATACCTCCAATATATAAACAGTACATACAGCACATAAGCTGATAACCTTGTAATTGTCAACTTACAAATTACCCTTTTAAAAAAATACAAAGAAATCCCTAGGTGAGAGCTGAGATAGTGTATACAAATTTGAAGTGTGTTTATATACACTATTAATCGCCCTTGTCAAGGTTTATACTAGTTATCCAAGTCTTGCTGATATCAATTGTTTATCTTCACAGATTTCCCACTGAAATAATAATACCAATAACAACTACTAGCTCTTTTTTTGCTCTCAACGTGAAGGAAAACATTAATATACTGATGCAAATTTCCAGTGTTTATGCATGCGCTTAAATGGAACCAAAGCTGAAGAAATCACACCTTAACAAGATAATCACAAAACAAACCTTTGTACCAAGCACTTCATTGCTAGATCATATTCCATTATCACTAAAAAAAAAATTCTTTACTTTGGAATTTGGTTGGAATCAAGACAGCAAAAAAAGTGGGAGAGGAGATTGGAAATCCTTTCGTTTTTGCAAAGATTCACATTGTAACAATATTTCTTATATTAAAATTAAAGTTGTTTGGAAAATTTTTAAAGTAATATACAAATTTAAAAACACATTTCAAGAGCAGTCAGTATCCAACTTTGAATAGTATTTATGAATATTCTAGTATGAATAACATACTAGAAAAAGTCAACTGGGCTTTATGTCTAAAAGTTAAATATGCAGTGCTTGTATTCTGCATTAGCAGAAGGAGGCAAATGATACCCTGAAAATGTTTTAAACGTGCAACTTTGCTTATCTTCCTGTATTAATGATCCTTATGGCAGTTGTTATATTAACCTTATCATGTTGCACAGTAATTGGGGAAACCTATTGTGAAAGAAAGGAAAAGAAAAAGCATTTAGTTTAATCTTCGAACTTTTTTCCAACCTAGCATTTTTCTGATTATCAAAGAGGGTGAAAATGAAAGTTAGATTTTTAATGGATTTTCTTAAAATCTCAAAGAAGAAACTAGAGAGTTCCAAATGGGTGATTCATTAAACATCGTATTCTGTGAAAAGGACACAAATTAGATTATCGACGAACTGCTCATTATGTGAATTCTGGGTTTCATGAGGTCCACGAAGGAGCTCTGACTAGGAGACAGTCAGTGGCTCCTGAGAAAGCCAGTTTCTCCTTCAGGGCTCTGAATCACTCATTTGTGGATATGATATTCAGAAAATGCCATTTGCCCCTCATAAGACTTCTATGTCCTTCTGCATCCATTTCTGTGTGCACACAGAGGAAATTCAAAGGCTCCATCTTTTAATCCCTTCTAATTTTGACAACTATACTAAACCTGACCCTGAGACCCTTCTACCTTCACCTGCTCTCAAGGTGCTTGAGAAACCAGCTAACTTAATGATTGAAATTAATGTTTTCATTCAGCTGCAGATGCTTGTGCTCAGTACACATGCCAGCAGTGTGAGCACCAGCCCCTTCCGCTCCTTCAGCCAGGTAATATGCTTTTGCCTTTTTTTTTTTCTTACTTTTTTTTTTTTCCCCATTATCCTTTTAATACAGAGCAGGGCTACTGATTACAAAGAGGCAGTTTGACTCCAGCAATAGGTCTTCTTCACTAATCCTCACTGTCATGGAAATTCCAGCTGCTACAAGAATAAGAGGCTCAATCCATATTTGCCAGCTCTAATATGAAATCTGTCAGAACCCAAATTAATGAGTTCCAAATTCCTTACATCACGATAACAGGTTAAGACTGGTCAATTAATTACATAAATCCTTCCCGATTCATTGTGCATTTGCAGCCCAGATTGTGTCTTACATTACTCCATGACACAAGGCCTTTTGGCTCCTGTTGTTCTGCAGAAAGGCCCCATTTAAGTGGAGGCTGCCTGCCACAGCAAAATGTTAAATGTCACACGTTAAATTTGCACTTTTCTGTAATTGCTTTTGTTAAAAAAAAAAAAATTAAACTACAGCACAGGGCTCCCAGTACACCACTATGCAGAGGGCTGGGATTGTACTGAATGGATCCCAGGGCAGGCAAGCTATCTTTTACAGTTTACACAGGTCTGAGAGTTTACAGTCTCCTTTGTACCTGGTGCCCAGTAGGCAGCGGAGCCCAGAACGTGCACGTTTGTGCAAATAAACCAAAGCTTCCCTAAGATCTGCGGCAACAAAAGCATATATTCAGAAGATTCTTTTCCTTATGAAAGGATTACAATAGGATTCTTTAGCCAGTTTCCCTTTTGTTTACCAGTAAAAGTATTAGATATATAAAACACTGTTGATCTACTCACCTTTTCAGGACCATATATTGTACAAATATATACTTGTGCAGGTCTTTGTGTAGGCTTTGCTATTTGTATTTGTAACTGGCACACACCTACAGAGGGAGAATAATTGAGGATTAAGATCTCAAAGGACTTCAAAAATTATCCGGGCCTTATCCTTCTTAAAACATCAAAATGCACCTGGAATCACAACTAGTTAGATTTAGACCTAGAACTATAGGCGTCCAGTGCCATCTCTCTTCACCACACTACATTTCCTGATGGAGTGGACTTTTTAAGTACCTAGGTACTCTGTATCCAATGGAACCTGTTCCGGTTGTGTTTCCTGCATCATCCTTTTGAGGGCTGGGTGTTCGGCGAATACACAAGTGAGCAGATGATGCTCCCAAGCACCGACGGAAAGCTGTGTGAAGCGTGGGTTCTTTCCACTTGGGAGCCCTAACACCACGCCACCACACAGACAGCTAGCCAGACCCCAGGCGGCGCGTTCTGCCGCGGACCGCCGGGCCACCGTGCTGGCCCAGCAGCGCCCCCCTCTGTCCTCCCGCAGCCTTGCATCGGGTCGCCACTGGCCGCGCGCTTTTTTCCTGGGTAAAGGAAGCTCGGCCTCTGGGCTCCAGGCCTGATGGGGTGAGGGACTTCTCCCTCCCTATACGTCCCCCACCCTCCCACATACACACATTAAACCCTGACCCAGGGCCGTTTCTGGACCCAGAGGCACGCGCTTCTTCCCCGGCGAGCAAGTCCCGACACCAAGCAGCGTCGGTCCCCTCCCTTCCCAGACAGATTAACGGGTTAACGCGACGGCGCGCCCACCCGCAGGTTTTATTTAGGGTTCTGGGGAGACTAGAGAAGAAAGGGGTCGACTAATGTGTGCGGTGCGTGCGCAGATAAAACCTTCGCAACGCGTGGGCTTGGCCCCAGCCTCGCCGCGACCCCGGGACGCTCCGGGGCCGCTCTAGGCCTGAACCACACCCGCGCCGGCGGCGCGTCGTCGCCCCTTCTCGGGCCGGGCGGCGGGGCGGAGGCCGCAGTGCCGCGCGAGCATCTGCAGAACAAAGACTCGGGTCCAGCCCTAGACTGAGAACGGCCGCCGCCGTCTCCCCGGCCCGGCCGCCCTGACCCAGCCAAGCCCGAAACCCACCCGAGCGGCGGGGGCCGGCTCCACGCGCGCTGCCAAACCAGCGGGGACCCGGAGACGACTGAACCCGGAGGCCCCAGGGGGTCATCGGTATTCAAAGCTCCCTCCTGCACCAAACCCACCACCCCAGGCCCCTCTGCATTATTTTATTTATTTTTTTCAAGCCGCCAAGCTGTCACTCTAACCCTGGGAAGGGGGCCTCGCGGTGCCCACGTTCGAGGCAGGTGGGCAGGGGAGGGAGCGCTGCAGGTCGGTGCTGTAAATCCTGTCTCTTTGCGGTTGTTGTTCCCACTCACCACCCGCTGCCCCCCTCCACCCGGGTTCCCCCCCCGTTTCTTTCCGCCGCGCAGTTGCTATGGGTTACCAGGGCGGTTGCCATGGGTTACCGGACCGAGGCCGACTGGCTCGCTACCTGCCACGCAGTCGCCGCCGCCGCCGGAGGCTGAGCGGCCAGGGCGGGAGGCAGCGGGAGCGCGCGTGTGCGGGCCGCATCGCGGGGAGTGTGCGCGAGCCGGCCGGGCGCTGCAGCCAACAGGCGGCCCGGGTGCAGCCGCGGGAGCGCCGCCGCCGGTGGGGTGGGGGGCAGAGCTATAAAGAAGGCCCAGAGGTAAGAAACAAGCAAAAACAACCGCAAGTTATGCCCGTGCTGTGCCTCTAGCGGCAAAGACAAGCGGTGTGGGGCTTTGGATGCGTCTACCCTTCTCGTCGGGGGAGAAAGGGTATTTTCCTCTTTGGCATAAACCATTTGCATAGTCTCTTTAGACCAGAGTTTAAATTCCTTAGAAAACTGTAGCTTAATTTTTTTTCTCGTTTCCTATCTTTGAAAACCAGTCTTTGGAATTTTGAAGAAAGAGAAAAGGGTCACTACCAGAGTTTGCGCAGCTAAAATAGTGTCCAATGCACTGTTCATAACAATGATCTAGAAAAGTTTCCAGCAAGAGTGAAGAGCAATTGTGCCTGACTTAAAGGAACAATGGTGACTCGTTTGTGAGCTGCATATGGCAAAGAATAGAGCCAAAATCCTTTGTAAATACTTCAAACTTAAAGAAATTGTTGCTTATTTACGTCCTAAACTTTTTGAACTCCATTCTACTAAAATGTATTAATTTCTTATGACCTTTATGTGCAAAGGAAATTGTATCTATGCTTTGACTGTCAAACTGCAATAACTAATTTCAGACAGCTTTGTGTATTTGAAAATATGTGTATATATTATATATACAATAAAGGTCTATATTCCAAACAAAAGCAGAAAATTGTATTGAAATAAATTGTTCCTACACTGAAAAGATGCTGCATTGTATTCATAGGATACCAACTAAGTGATTTAAATATTAAGAGGAAAACTATTTAGAAATAGAATAAACTTTTGTTATTTTTATCTTAAAATTTTAGAGGCCTTTCATGGAAAAGGGTCTTCAATTATAGCTGAAATACTGAAAACCTTATTTGTACCACAGTAGCTCAATAATGATGACTCCTTAAGGCACCAAAAAACATAAACTGAGTTCAAAACAACATTCAGTTTACTGTTGGGATATAATGGTAATTGTGGCTAGGATAAATGAATTTGTTTAAATTCTTAAGAGCCAATGAAAGAAATTTTATTTTTTTTACCAGACTATAGTAAGGTTATTGCGTATCACTTGTTTGTATTTAATTACTTAGTAAAATGTGAACTAGGCTTAAAAAGCTCCTGCAAGATATTTTATATCTTAAGGGACATACTAAAGATTAACATTTCTGTTTTTCCTTAGTAATTTTTAAAACTTGAAATTTTAACTAGAATTTAAATCACTTTCTTCCAAGTGAGACTTTAAAAGAAGCCCTAAGTAACAGGTATTGACTTTCATTGTTGACACCTTTGGGTTATATATAAAACCAGTTCTCAAACAGAACACATAAACCATCTTTATAGGTGAATAAGTGTGCCCTTTAAGAATTAGCCAGGGAAATACAGTTTTTTGTATGTAAATCATAAAGCAACCAGGATTAGAATTCTTTAAATTTGTTACATTTAAAATAGTTTTAAATAAACATCTATGCTATTTAGTTATTTAAGTAATTGTTTTCTTTTTCTAAAGAAAGCTTTATAAAAATATGGCGGAGAAAAATAAGAGACTTGAACAAAACAAGAAAGCCATTGGGGGCTGAAGTTCATTTAAATATTTCAGCTGCAGGAAATCAGTTTAAAGAAGCCAGTGCTTAGATATCAAAACAACCAAACCAAGGCTAAACCTTAAATGTACACAACTACAGTGAATATGAAAACAAATTTTACCAAAATTATTCATTAAAAATTACTAATCATTCAAAACACACTGAATTTAGATCTAAGACAGAAGAAATATATTCTCTTGTATAAAATAAGCGATCCAACAAACTGAAGTTGATTTTTTCATGTTTAATGTGAAAATGAAGATCTCATGAAGTTTACATATCACAGTATTAGGCATTACTTAATATCAATTTTGATAGCTATAGTTACATCACCTGAAAATCACATGACGATTGGTGGCACGTTATATGCTTTTCAAAACTGCAGTAAAACAGAAATAACGTGAATGCAAATACGTATTGCCAAGGACCTAGGGATCACACTCAAATGACTGGATGGCTAACTTTACATGTTAGCGAGATAAAAAGAAACTGCTAAATCTTTTTTTCCCCCGTATTAAAATAATGAGTCTTAGATGACAAAGTAACAAGATCCAAGATACCTTAAATCAAAATATTTACGAAAAGTTCAATAATGTTTTAGAGCAAACAAAAAACAAAAAGGCGAAATTAAGGAGATCATTCGTATTCTAAATTTAATTTTTTCTGTTGGTTCTTAGTTACAAGCATTTCAAAGACTCTTTAAATAATACTTTTAAACTCCTAGTTAAAATAAAATGAGGTGAGGTAATATTTAATTAAAGCAACAAGTTATACCAGTTATGTAAAAATATCTTCCTGTTAATTTCAGAGATATTTTGTACCATTCAACCAGGAAGAAACTTGAACAATTATCTCAAGAAAATGCTGCTTTATCTGAAATTTGAAGTTCAATGTACTTTATCTAAGACATTTAATCTTTGGGCCACTAAAAAAAGAAAAAAAAAGACATTTAATTACTGCTTCATAAAATAAGCATTTATAGATGCTCAGGCAAATGCCTTTAAAGAAAGGACTTTTTAAAAATGAATAATTAATTCTGAAATTAGCAAGTTCATATCCTTTTCTAAATTATGGGAATATTTGTTGGCAAAATTTATTAATTTTTATAAGATCCTACTTTTAACTTAAAAAAGTAACAAGCAACTGTCACTGACACTGAAAGGTATCTAGTGATAAGAAATTGCACATTAAGTCAGAAAATAAATCATGAACCTATAATTCTAATTACACACAGATAATGAAAACAAATGGTTTGTTTCCAGAAACCATGTGTTAAAGCTGATTTTGGACAATGAAAATGTATTTCTGAATCTATATATTGCAAATATAAGCAAAATGACTAGTGCTATTTCTGGGCTTTTTCTCTAAGATGTAAACATAATTTTAACGTCTCTCTATTCATAAGATACATTTTCCATTTACGTGTGAAATAGAATACTGGAAAGGTTAAACACTCTTAAAACATTTCAATCAACCACCCCCAAAAGTAAGTGTTTTCCCAGTGCAGGGGAGGTACCCACAGAATTCCAGCCGCCTGTCTTGAGAGAGGCATTCTGGTCTGTGCCGAAAGTCTTCCTAGCGGCTAAGACCATACCTGCTGGGTTTATGCTAACACTGCCCCAGTGGTACAAGAAGGAATGCTCTATCTGGATTTCAAATGCTACCTATTTACCTATCTTTTAAAATACAATAAAGCCAGCTAGGTTTTTTTAAACATATAAATCATTTCATTTGAGGGCAGGATCTTGTTTTACCAATAGCGTGCGCCTATCAAGGAGAATACTGCATTCACTGGCTTTTAGCTTTTTACAGAAGCTTAGCCAAAATAGGACAACATAAAAATACCACTAATAAACAACACAACATCTTTACGAATTTAAATACTTAATATGACAGTGAGCTTTAGTTAAGGATATATTATTAGCAAGCTTTCTGCTCTACGACTAGACACAGTTTGCTATTCCTAAAATGGTAACATTAGAATTATTTTTCAGGATTCCTGCAGAGCTGTGCTCATTTTACATCCGTGTGAACTGCTGTCATCACTACTATGTCCAACCCCGGAGGATGAACTGGAAAAGAAGAGAGGGGGAAAATAATAAAAAGAGGAAATTGGTTTTCACAACACACTCAAAGCCTGAGTAACAGAGGAGAACTTTAATTATCTCCAGTCACAGAGAGAGACAGGAAATTTGGACTTTTAATTAGCCATTTGGAGTGCAGTTGGATATTTTTTTAGCTAGATAATTTAAACGCGAATAATTCAAGTCTGACTAAATGAAAGTCACATAATCAGAATGCAGATAATTGAATTTCTACTGCATTCATTAATTCAGTGTGGAGGTGTGTGTGAAGACTACTATGATGAGCTGTCACAGCTCAATAAAATCTCAGTCAATTAATTTTTTCATTATCTTAGTATTACATCAACAAAGAAGTGGAGTGTGTGTATATATCTATACACACGCATATGTGCACAAGGTGTTATATAAATACGTATACATTAAATCAAAATGCAAGGAAATACCTTTCTGAATCATAATCTATATCATTTTCTTTTTTTCCTTCTTCTTCTTCTTCAGGGAAACGTCTGTTCATCAAGGCAAACTTGTGAATTGCTTCTTCTACGGAGTACTTAGTCTGCCCGGAAACACATGCCTCGATGTCTTCTGAATTCAGATGGCTTTGCAGGAAGAGGTGAAGGCTGCTATCTGAAAGCAGAAGTGCATTCTGTAGGACCCTACGTAAAAGAAAAAAGGAGACATGACCAGTGGACGGGGATGGACAATTATAGGGTGGGAAAGAGAAAAACATTAGAAATATGCCACTGAAGTAATTTCTCTACTATGGCAAACTTGGCATCAATTACGACTCTGCCTATTAAAGGGATGAAAGCATATGTTAACTTTTATTCGATGATTTGGAAATTTAGGTGAGTAAAAACATGAAGCTAATAGTTAAGAACATCTGTTAAAAGAATAACTTCAAGGACATTTCTTCAATTTAACCATCTGTTATGACCATGTGGATTAATTATGGAAATATTTTGCTTAGATAGTCACAGGAATTTATTCTGCTTTTAAAAAATTTACTGCCAACCAGCATGTCAATTCTGTGATCTTTATTGGCTAGGCTGTCATAAAACATCAAAACTTTCAACAACTATTAAAAACTATATTGAAAAGTCAATAGATTTCTCAGCATGTCTTACATTTTCAGACTTTACAAGGATGCTTATATACACGTTCACAAGGGCTCAGTTGAGAGGTGGCTTTTTTGAATACTTAAGATTGACTAGAAATTTCTACAAAATCTTCAGCAGCACTACGTATCTATTTTAAAATGAGTCCCTAAATAAAATTGCTCCCAGCCAATTTTACCATATATGTAATTAAAGTATGATAATTTTGTAATAAGTACATACTAGCCTTCCCACACGCAAGATCAAAGTTTACAAAGAGAATACAAATTTCAGCAGGTGCATCAGAACTGCATGGAGAATGAAAAACTGCCCTGTAGCAGAATCTGCACGTGCTCAAATTCATATTAGCGGTGAATGTGTCTTTTTCTGAAATGCATGTCAAAGAATACCCTTATATTTAAATAAAAACTGGTTTTCTCTTTTTAGCAAAGATTTTGATGTAGGATAATTTAGTCTCTATTAATAGCTCGATAATGATATAACACAGACACTAAGACCAGATATAGGGGACAAAACTGAAACACTGAAACCCAAGTATAATTCTGTCCAACATGGGATTTTTTTCATATAGAGATCTACGAAAAACAGAGTATGTATTTCATACCAAACGAAACTTACTTTATATTCTGCATTTTTTAAACAAGTAATTAGATAAGTAAATCTCTTTTGGCCATTCATATTAATTTACTTAAAATCCAAGGTCACTGGAGTATTTCCTTCTCTTCCATATAAAACAGAATTATTTCTTCAAGAAGGCAAGCGTCTAAAAATGCACAGGATCAAAACCAAAATCTAGCTGTCCTCTTTGCTTCAAATAGGCTTACAAATGTAGTTTGAGAAATACTCTTTACTGACCTACTAAAAGGAAAAGGAAAACCTTCGTGCCTTTTTAAAAGGCAAAGTCTCAAGCAAAGCAGTTAAATATTTACACTCCCTCCATGTCCTCTGCCCTGGGTGCCCTCAGAAGATGACCATATCACATGATAAAGATTAATTTACCAAGTATAAGGAGTAAAGTAATAAATCCCTTTTATTACTCTTTGAGATTTATTTTCTACCTTTATAAATGTTTACGACTCTTGTTTTGAATGCTTCAAATCAAGAGAAGATTTATATAGCAACGAGCCATTAATATTACCTTGCATTTGCTGTGAAGTTTGAACGGAGTGTTTCCTGTGTCCTTTGTCAGTGGTTTCCTGCCAGCGATGTTACAAGTAACTGTTCATAGGATTATACTTACTGCTTTGTTTCTGCTGGAAATGTATTTTCTTTATAAAATAATGGGTAATCTTTAAAACTGATTTTAGATGGTTTGAGGCATTACACCACAAAAGTAATGAGCGCTAATGCCAATGATATTGGACACAAATTCATTTTAGCTTTATTTCATGTCTAAAGCAATTCTACTGAGCCTTGAACTGGTCACACACTGTTATTAACTTGCTAGTAACCTAACACATGGGTACAGCAAACAAAAGTGATCAGAGTCGAGGTTGATCTGCACCTCAAGGCTACTGTCCTTTTTCTTGAGCTATAATTCAATTTCCAATTTTACTGTGCATTAAACTCATTTCCCAGTGTTTTCTTTTCTGCTTAATACTGCCATCTGGAGGACACACAGGTGAACAGCCAGAGGGAGCCCCTCACACCCAGCTCACAATTCTGAACTGGGAGAAGGATGTTCAGGGAACATCTGAACACCCACACAGGCCCTGAGTTCAAAAACATGTTCCAGGCACAGTTTAGGTTTTTTGAATGGCTTCTGTCTGATTGGCTAAATTTATGTCACCGTACTCCATGGGTATGAGTTTTAAATAAGCAAAAATACTTTTTTATTGTATTTAGGATTTTTATTTGCAGTCCAGTATTTCATTCCAAAATTAAAAATACAAAATTTTTAGAGTGTTTTCCCATCTGGTTCAGTGAGCATAATTAGTTCATTAGTAATTAGTTCATAAGTAATATCTGGTTTAGTATATATCAGAGAGTGTTGTGACTGCCATCATAATATTAAACCTTATTTTACCTTAGTCATACTTGTGCCACATTTTCCACCAACAAATCTAACAGCAGAAAATCAACTTCAAACTTAATATAAAGAGTATTTAGTAAAACAGTCAATAAAATGTCATTTTTATAAGCCTCCATAAAAATAAATGTATACAATTTTCAGGTCTTTATAAAAGGAACAATAAATAGCCTCTAGAATTTTAAAGGAATTTCTGAAAGGATATTTACAACACAAGTCAAAAGTTATTCCTTTCTCCATACCAACTTTTAAAACAGGTTTTTAAAGCAAAACCTGTTTTTCCTTGAGCTGAAAATCTGGTTTTCCTCAACGTGATTTTATTAGGTGTATTATATATTGGTTCAGCTGAGAATATATATAGCTATGCAAAACCTAACTAAGGGATGCCCTGAGTCTACTGAACCCAATATAATGATATGTATACACATCTGTATAGCGTGTGGAAGGTTAGCAGTTTGATGTAGGAAAAAAAAATTAATTCAGCCTGTTTACCTCTTACCATGAGAAAAAAATAAAACCTACAAATCTTCATTGAAGACACTCATGATCTGTGCTGTGGTGCCCTCTATTGAACACAAAGACTTATAAAAATTGTGTGTGTGTGTGTGTGTGTGTGTGTATAAAACTAGCTGTAGTGTTTCCATGGTATCCTTTTGCAAAAAAAATTTTTTATTCAATTCCTTAATTTTTTAAGAAATACAAAACTGTAATACAAAAGTCTACATTGTAAGGTACATGTAGTTATATTAATGGGGTGGATTCAGTAAAGAAGGAAAGCTGGCTCCCATCTGTGATAGCAATCAAATGTAAAAAGTTAGTAGGAATGCCAATTTCATAGTTAGAAACTTACCAACAGAATTTATCATTTAGTCTATAACTTCTTTTTTCACAACTATTAGTAAAAGTGATTTACAATTTAAAAGTAACCGGGGGGCGGGGGGAGACCCAAAAGGGAGAGTATAGCCAAGATTGAGGAAAAATGAATATATTTGAAAAATCTCACAATCAATACTGACCAAATTTAGCTAGCATTTAAGAGTTCTAATTATAAACCTGCCAGTTCCTGGGATTAATATAGTGCCTCTACCTTTCTTATAATTTCCTTGTCTATAAAACTGAGATGAAACCTGACTCCTAACATGGTAAGTATTGAGATAAAATATGTAAAAAGCTAAACATAGCCAGTGTTCAATAAAATAGTATAAATTACTCTTATTTGATATCCTGGCAAAGAAACAACTTTCTAATTCCTCTATGAAGAGTGGCCTGGATATGTACTTTGCTATTAATTATGCATTACTTCACAAATGACCTTAAAATGGAAAAATATATATTTGTATTACAGACATACATGTATGCACAGTGACAGCAGCATTTTGGTTTCAAAGGGTTTGAACATATATAGCGCTCTTAGTTCATAACTTCAAAACTTACCTAAAAACCAAGTTTTAAAAGTACCTGCTAAAAATCTACAACACAGGCATGTTTCACATTTTAATGCTGTGGTGTTTCCCTCTCAAGTTCCGAAAGCGCTCTACAAGCAAGGTACAGGCTACTAACGGTGGCCCTACTTAATGGGTAACCATCAGGGCCTCAGAGGACAGCAAGGTGGAGTCAGGACACAGATGGCTGGCTGAGTTGCACGTCACATCCAGTTTGCCAAAGCGGGCTTAGGCTGGGGTGACAGAGGGGGTGTACCCGGGGCAAAGACATGCGAGGTTGCTATTTCTACACAAACTAGACAAAGAACCTGAAGACTATGCATCAGAATCTGAGGGGCACAAAAAGGAAGGTGGCGAGGATTGGAAGGGTCACAGTAGTCAGGGCATTTAGGTCAGGACTGAATCCAACCGTGTGGTATTAGACTCCTTACTTCCTTCAGGTTCAAACCACGTGGAAGCACCAGCTTTCATTTTTAACGTGAAACTCATCACTTGGAGACTAATGTTCACAGACCATAATGGAACAAATAACATCACAAGAGAACTTGGTGTCCGTTTCATGATTTGACTTCTTCATGGTAATCCAGATCCAATTTTAATGAATCTAGCCATCCCTGGTACATAGATAGTTGCTTCCCACTAGAATGGAAGCTTCAAGAGGTCAAGGATATGTGTCCATCTTGTGCAGTCCTATATCCCCAGTACCCAGCCTGGTCCAAAGCAGTCACTTAATAAATAGGTTTGCAGAGTCCTTTCCAAGCCATCCTCTGAATGACTTAACTACCCACGAGGTCGGCAATACATATGTTACATTATTGCATTCTTTCTAGCAAACCAAGGCTCACAGGAATGAGGTGACTTTTCCAAGGTCGAAGAGTCAGAAAACACTCAGAAGCCAAGATTCACAGGAGACCTGGAACCCAGTTCCTCAAGCCCCTGACCCACGACACTTTCCATTATGACCTCTGCATCAGATTCAACCAGCTAACTGCGAAACGACACAGCACGCCCAAACAACCTAGAGTAACTAAGCACAACCTCTCTGCAGCCCAGTGACTCTCACTCTGGCATGAATCTGGTTGACCAACTGTGCAAGGAAAGGTCATGTTTAAAACAATGAAGTGATTCCTGGTCGAAAAACACATGCCCTGCACTTAACCAGCAACATAAATATAGAGACACAGACTGTCCTTTGATCTCAAATAAGGAGATTTCTCTACCAAAAACATGTAGCTCCCCAACGCTTCTGGAAACTGCAGGATCTGACTAGCTCTGTCCAGGTCTCACTGGCGATGGCCAGTCTGCAGCTTCCCTGAGCAGCATCTGGAGTGACAAGTCACTCTGCAAACTTGGCTGCGGGGACCACGTCTTAAGGGAGAGGCCATTAGCCACCTGGGTCCCATACAGACAATTAAAATTGGAGCTATCCCCAAAGGGAAAGGGCAGAAGAAATTTGACTGGGTCTTTGTCATGCCTATGATACCCCAAAGAACACCAGTGTGAGGTTTTCTGAGAACTTGGCTCGGTTAATCCATTCTTCTGGTCTCTTGTCATTTTTATTCCTCTGCCTTCTTTTTCTCTTCCGACCCTCCCTCAATTTATAATCTTGGATGTTTCTGTATGTCTCCATGACCCCCTCAAAGGAAAAGCATGATATCAATCTAATAGAAATACATGTTAATATTCATGTGGATACTTAATACCCAAACCCTTGATGAGTGAGCCATGTGGGGAGAGGGCAGTATATTATTTCAGGCTAGCTCAAAGTTACTGTGTAGGAAACTCAAAAGGAGACGGCTTCAGATCCTGAAGCTAGTAGAAAAAGACAGTTCAGGAGACTGGGCCCCGCCACTAACTAGTGGTCATAGGACTCATCCTATTTCCTTATCTACAAAATAGCAAAATAGCAAAATTAGCTCAAAGCTATTTCATTTAAGTGCATTAAAATAATGGCCGATACTTGGCTACCACACATTATATGTCAGTCTGTTGTGAATGCTTTATATTCGTTAAATTTAATCCTCTCGACAACCTTATGAAGTAGATACTATTATTACCCCATTTTATAGCTGGGCAAACACAGGCACAGAGGAGGTAAAAGACTTGCCCAAGTCCCCAGCTAATAAGTAGCAGAAGCAGGATTGGAACTCAGGCAGTCTGGCCATAGGGTCTGTGTGCAAACCACTGTGTCGTCCCGTGGGATAGGTAGGTATTCCAGCATTCCAAAAAGAGGGGAATTATAGCAGTGTGAATTCAAGTCACTTTCACTGCAGTACCAACCATCACCAAGTACCCCAGAGTTAATAACCCACTGAGACTATTCAAACACCAATTAATACTCCCTTATAAACATTCTCTCCAAAGAGTATCATTAAGCTATTCATTTAGAGGAGCTCAGAAGGGTATTAGCAGCCCATCGTACAGCTGACTTCGGTCTGTTGATCCTAAATGTTGTAAATAAAGAGAATTTCTAAGAAGTGCCTTTTTAATAAGGCACATTTGTTTCCTGGCAAATTTTACTCTTGTCAGCTAAACTCCCAAGCAATTTGGCTCTGCTTTATAGCTTAAGGGAGTATATATTTATTATCTGATTCAATTAGTTTATTGTTTTCTTTCTGGAAAGTTTGGTCCCGGATATGCATTGTGTGATGTGAGCCACAAGATGGTGCTCTAATATAGGAGATGAACTACTGAGCGTCCCTCCAGAGCAGATCACTAGCATTTTAGAAACAGAAACATTCTCCCCGACTTGATCACAGGACACTCAACTCTTGCAAAGCACTGTGCTCATATCTCCCGTCTGGCTGCAAACGTTTCTGCACACTTACTTTCGGAGGAAATCTTCCAAACCCTGACGGCGTTGATCTACATGCTGGCGATTGTTCATGTTGAAAAATAGGTTTTTAGATGGAAGTTCTGGCAGTTGTCTTATGAGAAAGAAAAAAAAATGCTTTTAATCATCCAATTAAGGTGGTTTCGTTACAGAAATCCCTCAAGATGAAAGCAAACTGTGCATGATAATTATCACACAACTATTATATACATGTTATATGGTTACATTATATAATAAGGGTGTGAGAAAATCAATTAACTTAAACAAAAAAAAACATTTTTGAGGACTTCCATGGTCAATACTCATACAAGTCGGTATAATTCAAGTGATAAATTTTGAATTCAGATGCAGTAGTCAAAAAAAACTAACTAAAGCTATATATTGCGATCAAGAAGAAAGCCTACGAAATCCTTCGTATTTTATATATCTTAATACATGTCAAATTTTTAATTGAAGTATAGTTGATTTACAATACTGTGTTAGTTTCAGGTGTTTTCCATTGTTTTTCAGATTGTTTTCCATTATAGGTTATTACAAGATATTGAATATAGTTCCCTGTGCTATACAGTAAACCACTGTTGTTTATTTTATATATAGCGGCATGTCAAATTTTAAAATATTGAATATAATAATAAGGTCCCTCAATATACTCTTTAAATCACTTACACCAGTAATGCATTACTTTGGAGTCTCTGCCTCAGCCACACAAATTCTCTATATCTTCTTCGTACACAGGATGTTTTCATTGTAAAACACATGCTATTGGTCTGTTTAAAGAAAACAAAAAATATAAGCCTCACTTGAGGAAAAAATGCTTTTCTTATATCTATAACTCCCTATATGCCCCCCAATATTCATCTAAAGTAGGATTTTAAAAATCAAAAATACATTTGCATTTATGCAAGACTCAAATAGTGCACATAACCCACCAATATAGCATCCATGAAGACAGCTGGGGTGACATAAATGAGCAGTGTTGTCCTGGGGCAAGGCATGACCCTGCCCTTCCCTGAGTCCTGAAGTAGCTTCCTGCTCACCTATTAGCACTCCCTTCAGAGACAAATCATAAACATTAAACAAATCCTGAAGAATAAATGACCAATAAGAGCTCAGGGTCATCCACTGCATTCAACCCCATCCATCCATCCGTGGAGAAGCCTTTGGGGATTAGAAACACCTTCTCTTGGTCCTTCACATGACATCGCAGAAGCTGTTGTGTCCTTGATATGGCCATCGCCGCAGATCACACAAATCACCCAGAATCCTGAAATCACTTTTAAACAAGAGTTCAGCATTTCCCTTCTCTACTTAGATGTGCAAGGAAGCGTGATCAAGTAAAAAGAGACATGTGGTGCACAGGATGACTATGTGCATGGAGGACCCAAATTCTAGTCCTGGCTCTGCTATAAGGCAAGTCACTTCAACTCCAGTTCCCTGAATGGTAAAATGGGGATGAAATAGTACATCCCAATTTCACAGGGTTGTTGTTATTAGGACTGATAATATGCACATGGCAAATGTTATCTCTTAATAGTATTATTAGTTACTGGACATTGGTTTCCTTCCAGCTACCTTAAGGCAAACTTAGAAAAAGCCACCCTCAGAGTCCCTACCCAAAGCAAAACAGCAATGCTTCTCCTTTGGGTAAACACAAGGCTGGTAAATATGTGTGTTTCTCCTTTCTGTAAAACCAGAGACTGGCTTATTTGTCTGTTGGTTTTGTAAGAAGATCTCTATTCTACCTATTAATTTCAAATTTCTATTTTATAATCTTTACACTGCCAAATGGGAAATTGTTTTGCCCCCAAGATTTATATCATTTCAAAAACTGTTATCAACCTACCACTTAATAAGCACCCAGCCGCTGTTTTCCTTGGAAAGTGTCAGGGATGGTGTACATTAGTTCCTAACCGTTCCCATGAAATGTATGGCACAGTTCCTGGTATTCCTGAACTTCCTAAAATTCAAAGAACCTCAGGATGCAGAGAGGTTAAGAGACTTGCCCCCAAAAAACTTATTGGCCTAAATCCTGTCATGGACGATATGGCAGAAAAAGCACTGGATGGAGTCTGTGGCACAATACTAACGTTGTGGGACTGGTGGCGCAGTGGTTGAGAATCCGCCTGCCAGTGCAGGGGACACAGGTTCGAGCCCTGGTCCGGGAAGATCCCACATGCCGCGGAGCAACTAAGCCCGTGTGCCACAACTACTGAGCCTGTGGTCTAGAGCCCACGAGCCACAACTACTGAGCCCGCGTGCCACAACTACCAAAGCCCGCGTGCCTAGAGCCTGTGCTCTGCAACAAGAGAAGCCACCGCAATGAGAAGCCTGCACACTGCAACGAAGAGTAGGCCCCGCTCCCCGCAACCAGAGAAAGCCTGCACACAGCAACAAAGACCCAACGCAGCCATAAATAAATAAGTAAAATAAATTTATTAAAAAAATAATAATAATGTTGTGTGTGTGGATTTCAAAGCACACCAGGGCCTCCCTCTAACGTGACCCTTAGGGACTCAGGCAGCAGGCCGTTTACTCCAGAATTCGTGCCCTAACAAGGCCTGGGTGAGTATCCTCTCAGTGCTCTCTCCCCAGAGAGGACCAGGCCACTGCAGGGCCTCTTGAACCTCAGGCAGAGGTGGAGTTCAGTTCAACTGCCTTTCATTTCTCTGCTCAGAATCACTGTGCATGCAATAACTGGAGATCCATCTGGTGCTTACACCAGACAAAGGTCTATCTATAAGTCCTTCATTTGCAGGACAAGCTCAGGAGAGGATATATGAAGGACCACCCACCTTGACAGTCCACTAGTTTAAAATTCCAAGTAAATGCTACAACTTCGGAGTTGCCTGGTATCATTTCCCTTGAGGTTAATTTAAGTGCGTTAAACACCAGCTTCTCTACCTGCAAAGCTCTATGGGTACAGCATCTAAATGAGGGTAACAAGAACTCTCCAGTCTCCCCACCCATTCCTAATCGTACAACAATAGGTAGAAGCCTCTTCAGGATCGGGCTACACTGAGATCACTAATTTATCAAGTTCCTCTACTAGTTGCTTGCTTCTGCTATCTATCAAGCCAAGAACATTTATTCCTTGTCAATTTATAAGCATCTCAGAGAAACACCAGAGCCGCCACCAAATAACATGTGTGGAACCCATTATTTCTGGTTTTAGATGGACATTTCTGAATTCACGTCATATTATTTATGTAGAAGAGAAGGATCTATACTTTCATTAACTTCCTGAAGATAATTAAATTTCATACCTACTATAAAGTGTGTCATAAGGACCCACAAATTTTTTAGAGGGAGTCAAAAGGCAACTAAAGAATTTCATTTCGTTTTCAAATGCTTAGTCTTACATACTTGTGTTATAATTTTCCACACAGAATGCATATCTGGTGTGACCTCATGAGTAAAACGAAAACAAAATCAAAATACAAGGCGTACCCTGGCCATGGGCTTCAACACAATCATCAAAGAAAACAGTTCTGAGTTTTTACTTTATTTTCCAAGTTGGGGAACTTTGAAAGAAAAAAGGGAAGAGAGGAGAAAAAAGAGAAGTTTTGTGGGTGGTATCTGGGTACCCAATATACCAATGTAGCTATTAACAATGTGAAGATCAAAGGATGGCTAAATTTTATCTCACCTGTTCTATACAGAGTCACAGATAAAATCTGAGCCCATTTCTATGCTCTCAAGAAAAGTCTGGACTAAATTACACAAAAGAAGTGACTATCTTCATGATCAAGGGCCAATAAACTATATACATCTGTGGGCCAAATCCAGCCGCCACCTGTCTTCACTAATAAATTTTTATTGGAACACAATTACACTCATTCATTTATGTATTGTTTATGGCTACTTTCACCCTACAACAACAGAGCTGAGTAATTTTGAGAGTCTGTATGGCCCACAAAGCCAAAGATATTTACTACCTGGCCTTTTACAGAAAAAGATTGCTGACCCTCATTCAAGATAATCAGAGGAGGCGACACACCACACAACACTGTTCAAGAGATTATGATACAGTACTATTTCCAAGTAAAGTAAATCATTTCTAGTTATTTACTTATCTTAATTACTCAGAATTGAGACTAAGGCAAAATAATTCCATATATTCATTTCCTACTTTCCTGTTCTACATATAAAACACTGCACATCTCTTTTCCAGAGAACACTACGTCCTCTGAAAACCTAAGATTTATCAGGCAATATAGTCTCCAGAAATATGCTATAACAGATCATAAAGAAATACCATTAATGAGCTATAAAAACTCTTTCTGAATTTTAGATGTATTCACATCTTCATACATGAAGGCAATAAATATTAAAATATTAACAAAGGTACAATAAGGAATTCAAATAAACAACTTTAGGAACCATCGTACTACTTCATTTAAGAGACAAGCACTAATTGTAATCATTCAAATTCAGTTCTTTGAATTAGAAAATTTTTTATAAATTTCAATTATAAGTATATCATAGTATCCCATCAAATGTATGCTACCTAAAAATTACTGTGATTTCTATGGACTACTGACGGCATACTTACATGAATACATATCTCATAGTCAATATAAGAATGCCAGAAGTCCTCCTTCTGAATCCTAGGATCTCGAACCCAAACACTTACAAATTCCTGTAAAGGCATCACAAGCAAAGAAATAGGTTTCAGAATGGCAAGTAGGGCTAAGAAGGGCTGAGAGAAATGACTGTACAAGAACAAAACTGAAATAAACTTTAACCGATGTGGTTGTAATCCTTTAAAAAACAAGAAGTTAATGAATCAAGCACCACAGGAAGTCTAAAAAAACGCTGTTGCCACAAATGGAATTTTTACAATAACGCAAAACTGAGCTGGGTGCACTTTTGGATAGTTTTACAGGTTATGTGAAGACAATAAGAACAGATACTCTAAAACTGATTTTTAATTTTGCATCATGAAAAATAGGTTCACATTTTTATCCAGTTGTAAAAGTGGTCATTTCTTACTTTCTTCATTTCTCTGAATTAAAACTATAGGCCCTGCCTGCTAAATCACTTGCTAGAACACAAGAAAGAGTGACAAAGGCCATGTGAAAAGCAAGCAAGGAGAGCTGAAAATGACGTTGTGTGTGCACCCCAACTTCCTGAGAATAAGCACTACTAACTTAGTAACAGAAAGATGAGCGCCTTTGACACCCTCTTCTATTTTTAAAATATACCTTCCCGTGTAGTTAATCATTTCATCTTCATAACAACCTCATGTTATAGATAAGAGTTAGAAAAGTTAAAAAAAAATACAAAGTAGATCATTTTGTTCCTCTTTAAAGATAGTAAGAACAGGAAATGGGGGTAAAATTTCAAATACAATATTTTTTTAAAGTGCCCTTCATTAAATCAGCTCAATTTTAAAATATGAAAACGTACCACAAAAAAAGTGTTATGTTTGGCACAACAATTCATTGCTAACTGAATTTCATTTTAAATATTTTAACTTTTTGTTTTGAAAAAAGACTTCAGGGCTGAAATTTTAGGCATTCCTTACTGCTTTGCTTTGGCACATCTGAAAAGCAGGCCGTCAGCACTCTACAGCAGAAGAAGAAAAAAGATCATGAGGTTTTCTGGACAGAGCACCTCCATTCTGTTATGCAGATAATAAAATGAGAATTTTTCAGGACAGAGGATTAAGAGAGAAGGAGAAAAATAGTCCACATTCCCTTAAATCGCTTTTGCCACCTATCAAGTTCGCCTTCTAAAGTAATGCTTTGCTCTTGCATTGGACACTTCTGCCCCACTGCTTGCCCTCAGTATATATACAGGGATGATGAGTTAATGTTCCAGAAAGTCTTATTTTAAAATCTTTTCATTATGTATTCTTAAAGTCATTTAGAAGACAGACAATAAAAACAAGACAACAATATAACAATACTCTAAACGTTTTGGCCATTTTTTCTTAAAAGCATATTCTAAATTATAAGAGGGACTGTAAAGACAATTGTTAGTAAGAAGCCCTCTTACATATAGCGTGATTGGGTCAGGGTAAAGTAGATCCTGCCCAGAGGTGGAAATGAAACAGAACCCAGGCACCCTGCCCTTAGTGCGTGTGTGTGCATGTGTGTGTGTGTCTGTGTGTAACTCATTTTCCCAGAGTGCTTTTCACACATCCATAGTTCTTAGAAAGAGTGAATCAATCACCAATGAATCAATGAACAGAAGGACAAATAGGTCAGGAATAGGAGAGAAGACCAGAATCCAGGGTAGACCACATCTAACCCTCCAAATGCCCCCAGCACACTCAGGGCAAGGGAGAATGTTGACAAGGGCTGACAAGGTTATCCTACCCCCGTTAAGCCAGCCTAAGGGAGAAGGCTGCTAGTCATCAGGTCACATGTAAGCCACACTCCCTCACAGGGTGCTGGCAGTTCCACTTTTCCACTGGAGAGGCAGAAGTTCTTGAATATCCCACAGGGGAAATTAAATATTTCCAACAGCTCAATGTTCCATATTAACAGTAGAAGATATGCACCTGTTACTGAAATAGTGGGCCTCCACTCAGGCAAAACAAAAATGAAAAGACAAAGAAATGCATTTGTCAATTTTCTACAAACCTGTCATTTAAAAAAAGGTTTCTGAACTAAAATTATAAAGTCCACAATTACCACAGCATCACAGACCCCTTGAACACTCAACATATTATTAATTGAAGATGGTAGTAATGACAAATAGTTCTCAAAAAAATCAGGACTTTTTCCCCTGTATCTGTTCGCTACTGTCTAACTACTGACATCTACACTTTGAGTAACATGTCCCTTTTCATGGAAAGAGCACTGAAATTGTGGTCACAAGACCAGGGGTAAATTCTGATTCACTTACTTCCTAAATTATGAACTTATCCACTGAGCCTCCGCTTCTACATCAGGAAAATAGGAATGATGCCTGTCCGGCCCATCTCAACTGCTGGTTAGGAGGATCAAATTAAAAAATACCTGTGAGAGCACTGGGAAAATTTTCATTAAGTGCTACATGAAAGTCAACGATTATTACGTAGAAAGGAAAATGCTTATAAACCCAGAGCACAGAGGTCTTCCCATAGACCTTGGCAATAAGCAATTCAGAAAAGCTAATCCAGATGTCTACCTTTTTTTAAGTAAAAATTGATTAATTTAAGAACCTAGTTGCAAACACTTTAATACTGTCATTTCTCAGTGAAAGGCAGAGTGACCTAAAGATTTCACAGAAATTGCTTGGAGCAGGCCCCTCATGATATGTGTAAAAGGAATGAACATCCTAATGAACACTGTAGATTCTACAGTAAAGAATCTACTTTCCTCATCTTAGTGGCTTGTAATTCTTGGATTGTACCATTCTTATTACTCATTATGACTAATCTTTATGTAGGAAAGATATGTTGAAAACATATTCTAAAGCCATGCTGGAAAAAGAATCCCCTAAGAACACAGCAATGCACTTTAAATGAACGCTCAACATTAACTGTGGAGCTAAGGCTGCAAACGCTTTTTCAATCCTGAAAATCTTTAACTTGGTTGAAGTGCGAAATGGCGAACTTTCTTCCTTCTCGTTCCCTTCAACGTTGCTGTTGCCCTGAGAGCCATCCCAGGCTGCTGTTCTTCACACCCTGTTAGGATTCCAGGATGACCTCATCCGAACATATGGTTTCAAGTGCTCAGCGTGAGCTGATGATTCTCTCTCCATCCCAGTCCAGGCATCTCCCCACGTATCCAGGCTTCTGCCTAGACAGCTCACTGGGAAATCCCACAAGCACAAAGAATCCACGCCCTTCCCACATCCTCCTCTTCATCTCATCCCCAGCAACCCCAGCCAGAAACCCAGAGTCCCCAGACTTCTCTATCTGACTCACTGACCACGTCCTCCAGATTCACCCTTCTTTGACCCACCCACAACTCTATTCCCTCTGTGAGTGCTTTGACCCAAGGACTGCTTGCCCAACATTAATGCATGGGCTGCTAATTGATCCCTGGGCCCGTAATTCAGCCCCCACACTAAAACAAGAATGGCTCCAAAGCACACATCTGATGGTGTCATTTTCCTGCTGAAAATCCTACAAAACCTGCCCCATAACCTTCAAGACCAAGTTCAAACTCTGTAGTTAGCACAATATAGCCTTTCATGATTTTTCACTCTCCTAATCTCCAAAGGCGAAGCTTACATCCCCATACACAGCATGCAATTTCACACCTGCACGCCTTTGAACATGCTGTTCTCTCTGCCTGCACTGCTGTCCTCACCCCAGTTTCTGCTTTTTCCTTCATCGCCATCATCTGGTTCTTTCTTTTATTTTCTGCTAACTCCAATCCATTTTCAAAAGGCAACTCAGTCTCTAGAAATCCTTCTGGAATTCCTCTGGAAATCCTCAGATTCACCCAGTCTGATTAATTTGACTCTACTCCAAGCCCCTACTGTCTCTGGGCAGACCTTGGGCATCCTCCCTCTTCACTGTGCCTTACTGCACTGTAATGACCTGCAGCCCTCCTCCACTAGATGCTAAGCTCCTTTAGGGTAGCTTAGGCTGTCCAGCATGACTTGAGCGCCTGGCACACCCAATGCAGTCCATTAATATCATTTAATGAATAAATGCATGTCTGCAGGAATAAATGAACTGGCTTCAGAAAAAAAAAAGATGAGATCAAACTTCAACTGAAATAAAAACCTCATCCACTTGGGTTCTTGGACTCCATGAATTAATGATGTTATTTAGCAGCTGGTCTAAAGTTTATCTTAATTTAACAAACCCCTTCCTCTAAGGGTGTGCCAATTAACAGCACGTGGCTACAAGAGCAATGTTTAAGGTCTATGAGAATCAACTGTTTTCAAGCACCCTAAAGAACTCCAGAAGCACCTATTTCCATAGAAATAATTGAAAATCATTCTGAGAGCACCAGTAACTTGAGTCTCCTAAGACTTGTACCAGACAACGATTTGCTTGCATAGTTGGAGTTAAAATATGTACTTGAAAGTAATAAAAGTACATTTATTTTAAAATATTCTATAATTCAGATGGGCCCCCCTCCCCCAATCTGCAATTAGTAGGAATTAGTGAAGTTTCAGGATACTTCCAGCTACGAATAGCACACCCAGGAAGCCAAGGTTCACCTGTAATCTCTTAATTAGACGCATCCCTCATGATGCTGCCCACCATCCTTCAAAGGAATGTTGACAGCCTGTCAGCCACAAAGGACAGCTCCAAGTTCCATAACTAGAATCGTATGGATTTCCTATGAAAATTGCTTCAGTAGCAGCAGTTAGTCAATTTAATAACCTTATTAAACACTTTAATGACTTCTTGGGCCTAATGATTATATCTAGTATGAAGGAAGAAATCAGGCAGAGTAGAATTAAAAATTTAAGCTAACTGATCCCTACTGTTCTCCATGTGAAAACAAACTTCTGAAGAAAGAGAACTGTACTCTTTGAAAGTCTAGTTCCTGTGTTGTCTTATAATAATCACTCTTCAATTTCAGTGTACCCCCTTCCCTCCCCAACTCCCACCCCAGTTCAACCTTTATCCATCTACCTCATCTTTTTTTCCTTAGCCCTGATATATGAGAATAAATCAACAATAAAATTAACCATACTGAACAAGGCATGTGCATGTGCCAGGCACTGTGGTAAGTGTTTTATACATGTTTTCCTTTAATCTTTACGACAATCCTAAGAGGTCAGTAATATTATCACCCCCCTTTTTACAGATAAGAAAAATAAGGCTTCTTAAGCTTAAGCAACTGGCCCAAAGTCAAATGGCCAACAGACTGAGCTAGGTTTCAAACTCTGGTCTGCCTTGCTCCAAAACCTGTGCTCTCAAACATGTTCTACTGGGTGCTTCTTTAACAATAAATAATAAATCTCCGATTTCACTATATTTCCAATTTCACCAAAGTGCATTATTTTGGAGGGGAAAAAATTATTTTCTTGCTATTAGCTAAAACATCAATTCAAACAACATGTTCTTCTGAAACTCTGTCCCACTAGCTTCTCAAAGGCCTTGTATTTCATTTTTATATCTCTAGCACCAAGCACAGTATTGGCACTCATTAGTAAGTGCTCATGAAATGTCTGAGAATTAACCAACTGATTATAAGAAGATTCAAAACGAAAGGATGTACAGGTTCTGTATGCTGAAAACTATAAGATGCTATTGAAAGAAATCGAAGAAGTATACACTTCTTTGTATATATCTGTGTAAGTATATTCTATACTGTGTTCATGTATTGGAAGAGTCAACATAGTAAAGAGATAAATTCTCCCCAAATTGATCTATAAGTTTAATGCAATTCCTGTAAAAATCCCAGCCAGATTTTTGAAGACACAGCTGACCTTATTCTAAAATTTACATGGAAAGGAAAAGACCCTAGAATAGTCAAAATAATTCTGAAAGAGAATAAAGTGGGAGGAATCCTTCTTCCTTATGTTAAGGCTTACTATACAGCTATAGTAATCAGGATAGTGTGGTATGGGTAGAGGGGCACAGGTCAATGGAACAGAACAGAAAACCCAGAAATAGACTTATGCAAATATGCCCAACTGATTTTAGACAAGGGTGTAAAAACAAGTCAATGGAGGAGAGATAGCCTTTTCAACAAGTGGTTCTGGACCAACTGGACATCCCCAGGCCAAAAGAGGAATCCTGACCTGAACTTTGCCCCTTACGTAAAAATTAACTCAAAATGGACCGTAGATTTAAATGGAAACATAAAACCATAAAACCTTTAGAAAAAAACATAGGAGAAAATTTTTGCGACCTATGATTAGAGAGAGTTCTTAGACTTGACACCGAAATGATAATCCACGTAAGGAAAGAGAGCGAAATTAGACCTCGCCAAACCTAAAAAGCTTTGCTCTGCACCTCCTGTGAAGAGGTTGAAAAGAAAAATTACAGGCTGGAAAATATCTGCAAATCACTCATCCCTCAAAGGACTTGTAGCTAGAACACATAAAGAACTCTCAAAACTCAACATGTAAAAAAAACAAAGAATTCAATTAGAAAATAGGCAAAACACATGAAAAGGCATTTCACCAAGGAAGACATACAGATAGCAAACAAGCACATGAAAAGATGTTCAAGATCATTACCCATTAGGGGAAATGCAAATTAACACCACAGTGATATGTCACTACATACCTATCACAGTTTCTTCTATTCTTCTATAGTACAGTAAACATAACTGTGTGCTGACTGTAAAAATATTTATTCTTATTACAAAAAGATGAGTACAGACAAAAGCTAACAAACAAAGAATCTCTAGGTGTTAGTATTAGTTTTTCATAGCCTTGATGAGAATCTTCTACCACAAAAATGAAAACTTGTTTCATTTTATGCTCACTTTCTCAGGCCGTTTTTATCCTATTCCAAAGTATATACCCATTTTATATGTTTATGTATTTGAACTGGAGACTCATTCATTCAATTAAAATGCATTGAGTCCTGGTTCTGAGCGAGGCACTGACATTTAACCAATGTCTTATTCACCAGGGTTCTATCCAGGGCTCCCACATAACAATCTCAAAACTAAAATTTAGCCCCTTTCACACACACTACGTTCTCTACAAATAACATGCTTGAAAGGCAGAAGGAATGTATCAAGCAACCTTCCTTTATTTCCTAATAATATTTATGACAAATAACCTAAAAGACATCCTCCAAGGAATGTTTCTTGTCACTTTATAGCTTGGAGTGTGTTTAAATGCCATTCCCTGGCAGTTTTGAACGATGACTTTTAAGAAAGCTTTTATTACGTCGGGATATATAGCTGTGAGTGAAATTCAACTAGGCCTGCCTTTTACATGACTTATAATAATTCATGATGTTATGAGTTCTTTACACAAGCAGTGTCCAGAATTAAGGAGAGTTACCTTTTTGTATTTCATAATACATTAGTGGAAAAAACTCATCTTTTACAACAAGAAATAATGACCAACCTGTGTTAAACTACACCACAAGGACACGATCAGCAAAATCCAGAATGTGAAAACATCTATAGGTCAAAAGATGCAGCTTCTTCAACAAATAAATTGCACAAGGGGGAAAATGGGCAGAATGAGAGGTTTTAAGCAATATATTAACCAAATGCAATGGGTAGTTCCTATTTGGATCAAGATTAGAACAACCAAATATACAATTTTTTTTTCAACGTAATCAGGGAGACTTGAACACTGACTATTTGATGATATGAAGGAATTAATGTTAATTATTTAAGGTATGATAATGTGGTTTGTTTCTAAGAAGGGTCATTTGTTATAAATGCATACTAAAATATTGACAGATGAAATTACACTATGCCTAAAATTCGTTTCAGATAATTCACTGTGTGGTAGCAGGAGGGAATGGGTGGCGGTGGGGCGATAGCTTGGTCATGAATTAATAATGTGTTAACTCTTGAACCCCCAGGTACATAAGGGCTCATTATATTAGTCTCTCTACTTTGTGTATGTTTAAAATTTATAATGAAAAGTTAAAACCAGTAAAGGAAGAGAAGGAAGGGAGGAAGGGAAGAAGGGAAGAGGTCATCTCAAGGGGACTGCTTTATGAAAAGAGACACATGTGGCACTTGAAAGCGAAAGTAAGTCAGAAACATGAATCTGAAAGCGTTAACCATGAGTTCAACAGGTACTGACACCGTTAACATAATGACATCCCAATACTTATCTACCTTTGAAAAATAAGATTTTTTCATTATTATAAAAATAAAATATGTATGTGGTTAAAGAAAGAGAGAGAGATCATTTCAAGTACAGATGAGAACACCCTGAAAATGAAGTCCCCCTCCTACTGGACTTCCAGTTTCTTTTCAGCCTATCTAGGACTTTTACATACTTCTTCTATTATACACATAATTGGCACATATATGTATATATATGTGTGTGTATATACATGTATATATAATTTTTAATGCAAATGGGAGCACACTGTAAATACTGTTTTGTACCTTGATTTATTCATTGCACAGTCTTTTAGAAATCTTTATGTGTGAGCACGTATAATTCAATGTTATCTGTTTTAAAACTAACTGTTTTAGAGCAGTTTTAAATATACAGAAAAATTGTTCCAAGACAGTAGAGAATTCCCATGTATCCCATACCCAGTTTTCCCTATTATTACATCACGTCACATAGGCAGGGAGGAAAGGAGGAAGGAAGAACAAATTGAGTTTTGGGGATTGGGAAAGGGTCTTGTCTTGTCACTTCCCTTCAAAGTCCCCAGCATCGCAGGACACCAGGTGGAGGTGTTGCTTATGGGATATCCTTTGATGTTACTCACTGGTCCCAGCTCAGTCAGTTTCCAATCAGAAATCAATATTAAAACCATGCTTTCCTAGAGCAAGCCCCAAACGTTACCATCAATCAGTGTAAGTGTATCTTGAACACTTAAAATGTTAAGCTTAGAGCCAACACGTCCAAAACAGCAGCACATCCTTCCCATCTCTCCCTGTAGGGCCCTGTGTGGCAGGGTCCTCACGGTGCCTGGAACCGTCCTGGGCCCACTTGGTTCTGCTCCACTCAAGGTATCTCCTGCCACGGAGTTGTAGATTTACTGTCACTCAAGTGTCAATAAATGCTAATTGCCATTATATCCAATACCAAGTATGTACATTTTGAAGGAGAAAAAACTCTTATACAAAAGGTATGAATCTCTAAAGGTAGAATTCAGCCATCATGATCCAGGAGAGTTGGGGAGACACACACACACACACACACACACACACACACACACACACACACACACACACACAGAGAAAAGAGGTTTCAGCCCACCCTTCCAGTCACATCACATATGTAGGACTATCCCACTTACACCAAGCAAGCCCTGGGCAGAGACACAAACACAGTTCCTTGGAGGGGCCAGAATGTCAGACTCCATGAAAGAGTGTAAACTGCTTATTTACATATCACATAAGATGAGCTCAATGTGGCTGAAGCCAAGGGTCCTTAGTGACGCAGGAAGATCAACCTGTTCATTCCGGGTGTTAGAATATAAAGAGAACGAAAACGCCTGGCTCCACACAAGACGCCGTCTGAAACGCGTTTCCTGTCACAGCCACCTGCCTTTTCATTAGGGTTCCGGGTTCTGTCTCATTAAACAGAAGAGTTGATTCAGTTGGGTCCACCTAATTATTCTTATTAAAATATGTAACCATAATATTTTAATTGTAAATTAAAGCGGCATGCATGAATGAATCTGAATTCATTTTAATTTTACAATGGCCTGATGCCAAGGCCTTTTTACGGGGAAGATCCATCAGCACGGATACTGCTCTCGTGGGAATTCAAACCAATGTGCAAATGGAACATGTTTAGCTAACAAGGGAGCCTCTCCCTCCCTGTTCTCCTCTCTCTAGATTTATTGCGGTAATAAAGCTATTTTAACAAGAGAGACTGCAATCGACTCCCCACCCTACCCCCCCATCTTAAAAAAAAAATTTTTACCAAACTTCTAAACTGGCACTACCAGCTTAGGTAGAACCAAGATGTCAGTCCTGGGCCATTTGCATCTTGAACAAGGATGGTAACTGGGTGTCAATTCACATGTCAACCTTACGATTAATTAGCAATGTCTCCTGTGGGCACCAAGTGCAAAGGGCTTACACACACACTGCCCCCCTGGTCTAGATTCTAGAACAATCAGGGATATTGCATTCAGCCTTGATATATGCAGTTAGGTGGGACTTGAATTATTTTCCACTAAACCACCACCAGCCACTAGGATATTTAAAGGCTCAACCAAAACCTCCTCCACTTCTAACTGGCATTAACTACAGGGTGCTGATGGGGTAGCTGCTGAGATAAAAATATCTTGATAATTGAGGCTTTAGGAAAGCCCCTCCTTGACTTCTAAGCTGAGGCCTGAAAGATAAGGAGTCGTCAGCCTGTCAAGGTGGTGTGAAGGCTGGGGAGAGAGATTATTCCAGGCAGTGGGAAAAACATCTGTGAAAGCCCAGGGGCCCAGGGCACACAGAGCAATCAAGTTTCCAGAATAAGGCGTGAGAAGGGCACTGGGTGGAGGGAGAAGCGGGAGGAGCCTGGGGAAAGAAGCAGGGTCGGATCACACAGGGCCTTGGAAACCACACTGAGGAGTGTGGACTTTGTTCTAAGAGCAACGTAAGAGAAACCAAGAAATTCTGGCCACACATAGAAAATGAATTGATATGTGATGGACAGTAGTATGTTACGGTACATCCAGAATCTGGTCTTGCTGTGCTTATTCCTTGCTGACAGAGACTCAAGTATATTTCTGGACATTATACCCCTTTCTCAACTTAACGGCATTTTCCTTTTCAATTGAAGGACTTTCCAGTTTAAAACTGCTTAATGTTATATTATTATTATATAATTAGTTATAATAAAGGACTTGTAAGGTCAATATAATGCTTTCTTTATGCAGTTGGTTAAAGTCTGTGTCTAGTTTTTATTAACTGAAATGAACTTTAAAAATCGTGATTAAACCAGCCAAAAAAAAAAGCTTCTCATTGGAAAAACGTCTTTGTTGCTTTCATGGGGAGCTTTCTCCCCCCAAGAACAATTTTTAAAATGTGCCTCTGGAATAGTGCCGGCTGTCAGCACAGCTCCGCTCTCAGGCCAACACAGGTGTGTAGTGAAGCATTCAGCTTACCTGAAAGGAGGTCTGTCCTCTGCCCTTGGCTTCTGGGAGGTGATCTCTAGGCCCCTGGAATGTCTTGCCTGACAAGAGTATCTTTGTTTGCCTGGGTTTGGCCACTGGACAGTCTAACAATGTGAATATGATGGAGGCTTAGGGCCACGCTGTATCAGCTGTGACCTCTGGAGGAACTAGAGGCTAAAGGTATTAGCCTGATCCCAGGAGGAGCGGACAAAAAGGTCGGCCATGCAGGCAGGATGAGCCCCAATAAAAACTCTGGACACCAAAGGCACAGGGGAGCTTCCCTGTGGAAATTATCACACACCAACTCCTTGTGGAGAGAATAAGCAGTAGCTCTGCATTTGGGCCCCTTCCCAACCTGGCCCTCTGCATCTCTCCCTTCAGCTGGTTCTAACTGGTATCCTTTCCCTGTAATAAACCATAACAGTGAGTATAACTGCTCTCAGTGAGTTCTGTGAGTTTTTCTTGTGAATTATCAAAACTGAAGATGGTCTGGGGAACCTCCAAATTTGAAATTGGTATCAGAAGTGAGGGCAGTGTGGAGCCTTGCAGTTTGGCCACCTTCACAGAGAAGGTATTTACTGAAGCAAGCACCTCGGTCCCAGTACTGTTTAACACAGGGACAAGGAAGAAGCATGCCTGGTCTTCGTACTGGGTAGGGCCAAGAAGACTGCACGGATGCTGGGGAGTGGGGGTCAGGAGGTTCAGGAGGGCAGCTGTTTTGCTCTTTCATTAGCCCCCTTCTATGACGTCCTGTGGTATCTTGACTCTCGTCTACAGATTTATGGTCAGAGAATGAAGAACTAACCTGTAGTGAGTTAAAGGACGTGGATTATCTATTTGGGGATTTCTGATGACATACCTCTTTCTGCTGTTCTGGAAACATCTTCAACACAGGACACGATCGATCTGAAAAATAAGATACCAACACTCAGTGATTTGGAACCTCCATACAGGAGCAGATATGCCTCTCGGGGCCTCCCACCCAGATCCCCCCTGAGAGCCTGCCCTCCCACAGTCTCTGAAAAGTGTACCTGTGCTTCTCCCCTAACCCTGTCTCCTGCTGACCCAACCAAGGGGAACATCGGTCCACCTGGGAATTGCGAGTTTAGGATACGGCAAGGCCAAGACAGCCAGATGATGACCGGCCCTCAAACTGAAGGCCAGGCAGGGTCAGGCTGGAGTTGGAGCCTTGGGGAAATCAGAGGAGGCTGGAGATGTTGGGGAGCAGAGGGCCATGAGGGGCAGCAGGGGATGCTGGTTGGCAGTGAGGTGAAGAGAATGGAAAAGGTGCCCAGCGATCCACCACTGAGAACAGCCCTGACGGTTTCACCAGCATCCAAGCTTTCAAGGAACAAGTCACTCCTGTGACATTTAAACTACTCCAGAGTTCAGATAAGAGATGGTGTGGCCCCAAGAGGGATGAAGATGGGAAACTTGATTCTGAGCCTCCAGTCAGTGCAGTCAGTCACTCGGCTGATTCCAGGCCCTGCATGTTCCTAAGACTGTCTATTGTTCCTTAAAACCCCACTTAGCTAGTTGGACTTAACACCTACTCCCTGCCAAAAAAAAAAAAAAAAAAAAAAGAATCCCCTCACTATATGCACATGTACTTTACAACAGAAAAGTGGCTATGGCTGCATGGTCACGATTTGCCTTTATTTTGATAATGTAAGTCTGACCCCACTTTCCAGATGATTATTATCATCCACAAGTATTTCCTGAGTCTCTACGAACATCCCTGGCACTGTAGGGAATACGAGGAAGTACGTGGGTGCTTCCCACATGGTGGGTGTTGGGGAGGAGAACCCAGAGCAGGCAGAGGAAAGAACTCCCGAAGGAGGTGAGCGAGCTGTGCTGCCAAGGGGAAGGAAGGTCCTTTCAGCCAGAGTGAGTGAGCGAGCAAGAGGACCCACAGGGGAATTTCAAGGTTCACGGAAAGAGGAGGAAGAGGTGTGACAGTGGCATACACAGAGGATGGGGGAAAAGCGTGATGGACAATCCAGAGATGGGGACCAGGCCGGTTCAGCTGAGGGAAAGGCTTCATGGGAGGTGGGAAGCTGCCAAAAAGGTAGGTCTGCATCCTAACCTCCGGAACCTGTGAAGGTGATCTTATTTGGAAAAGGTGTCTTTGCAGGTGGGTGGGCCCCAAATCCAATGACAAGTGTCCTTCTTATAAGAGACAGAAGAGAAGAAATCATCCACACACAGAGGAGAAGGCCATGTGAAGATGGAGGCAGAGACTGGAGTGATGCAGCCACAAGCCAAGGACACCTGGGGTCACCAGAAGCTGGAAGAACAAGAAAGCCTTCTCTCCTAGAGCCAACGGAGGCAGCACAGTCCTGCCAACACCTTGATTTCAAATTTCTGGCCTCAGGAATGGTGAAGAGAATAAATTTCTGTTGTTTTAAGCCACAAAGTTTGTGGTAATTTCTTATGGCAGCCACAGGAAACTAATACAGAGAGGCTCTCTGGGGATTAGACTAGAAAGGTAGGCTGGGGACGTAGCTGGGGAAGGGGGAATTCATTCATTCACTCACTCACTCACTCGGTATTTATGTGCCACGTGCTGGAGTAGGAGTGGGACACACAGTGGAGGGCAGAGAAGACTCAGAGCTTACGAGATGACTTCATAAATATAGTATAGAAATGACAGAAAGGAAAGGAAAGGACAGCCTCTTGAAAGAACGGAAAGACTAAATGGGGAAGTGGGGGAGTGTCGCCTGGGAAGGCTGTACTGAGAAAGTGGCACTTAAGCTGAGGCCTAAAGGGTGGTGTCATTTAGCCAGGAAGGCTACAGGAGAAAGGCATTTTAAGCAGAGGGACTGGCGTGTGCAAAGGGGCGGAGGCTGGAAGGAGGAGCAGCTCGAGAGTTCAGGTTATTGAAGGAATCCCTGCATCGGCTGAAGGCTAGGCCATGGGTGACATCCATCCTGGGATTCTGCCGAAACACTGATCGGGTGGGTCCTTGACCCCAAGCCTCCACCCCTTCCAGATCGTCCTGCCAACTCCCACCCCTCTTCCCCGCTCCTGCCCCAGCTCTTCACCCCCATTACACAGCGTGTTGTGCAAGTCCCTGCTGGCATGAACCTCACTTGCATTATAATATTTGTATCTTCTCCTTCTCCCAGTTGACTGAATGTCTCCAACAAAGCACATCTGCATTTTCTTGTGTAAACTTCACAACCATTCTGTGAGGGAGATTTGAGTGTCCTCACTTTACAGGTAAGAAAACAGAAGGCTGGAGGGAGCAGGTTGCCCCAGGTCACACAGGGAGGGAGAGAGCTCAATTAGTCCAGTGTGAACTCAAGTCAGTCTGCTTCCCAGCCCAGGTCTTCCCATTGCCTGAGGCTGCCTCCATGACTGTGTGGCTGGACAAATGGTTCACATTTGGGGTCTTTAATTTAATTCTCCCCAAGGGACTTGAGCTTTTCACCCACCCCCACCCGAGGCAGGAGGATTCAACAGTTCTCACAGGGCATTGGCCACCTGAGATGCTAGAGACCAAGTCAAACTGTACAAATAGGAAGCTGAAAGTTTAAACTGGCTCCAAAACATCACAGAGAACACACAGTCAAGCTTCAATATTTTAAAGCTGAATAGAGGGATGGGGGTGTGGTTAGAGGGGAGAAGACTTTCATTTTCCACTCCATCCACTTCCACATTGTTTGAATTTTTCCAGTGAACACAAATTAATTTTACACTTTTTCAGGTAACAATCATTTAAAAATAAACACAATAATTCTATCAGAAGTATTAAAAAAGAAATGACAGGCCCAAAATGGAGACACCTGTGCCAAAACCAAGACTTAATACCTAACCAAACTGCCATTACAACCTTCCCCAGGAATGTAATCCCAACTAGAAAATGTGAAATTTTCAAGTCAGCACCGATTAGGTCACTCTTTTGATCCCCCCAAAGGAAGATGAGGTAACTCCTTCTGTCCCCCATAGGGAGGTTACCTAAGCCAGAAATAATCTTTTTGTTTGTTTATGGCTTGCCTTGCCTTTGAAAACCTCTCCCTCTCTGCAGCCCTCTGGAGCTCCCCTCTACTTGCTAGATGGGATGCTGCCCAATTCATGAATCGTTCAATAATGTTAATTAGATCTTTAAATCTACTTGGTTGAATTTTTGTTATTCAACAGGAGAAATAATGACTCAAACATAAATTATGGAAGATTTTTACTTGGTTGAATTTTTGTTATTCAACAGAAGAAATAATGACTCAAACATAAATTATGGAAGATTTTTACTTCATTATGGAAGATTTTCCTATGCAGATTCAAACATAGGAAAAGATGCTAGCTTTATAACTCAATAGAAAATGTCATCAGGTACTGGACCTTGCCATGGCATTTACTGATGAGGGGAAGGAGATTAAATGATAGCACCATAGAACGGTTTGAGAGAAAAGGTTAGATGTCTATAATTTAGCAAACAGAAGCCGCTAGTCAGAAACTGCCCCCTGATAAACTATGCCCTCCTGGTGGGTTGTAAAATTTTTCATTTGTTTAGATTTCCAAATTCCCCAGGCTAGCCCCTATGCCTGTCAAAATAATGGATATGGAGAATTCTTGCCTCACTGAAAGACTTACAGGAACCAGTGTGGAGATCTGATCCCAGCTAACCTTGAAACAGAAAGTAGAACGGTGGTTGCCAGGGCTGGGAGGAAGGGGAGATGGCGAGTTCTTGTTTAATGAGCATAGGGTTTCAGTTTTGCCAGATGAAAAAGGTCTGGAGACTTGTTACACAACAATGTGAATATACTCAACACTATTGAACTGTATGCTTAAAACAGGCAAAATGGTAAATTTTATGTTTCTTACCACAATTAAAAGTAACATTTTTTTAATAAAAAGGTCAATAATCTATTTTGAATGTTTAACCTTGCTGTAAGTGCAAATAAAAATGAGATGCCATATTTCTGTCTATCAAATTAGAATGTTTCTTCAATGAAATCCATTGCTGGCAAGCATCACAGGAAATGAGACTGAATGCTGCTGGTAGGAATGTGAGCTATTTCAATATTTCTCAAAGACAATTTGGCCATATGTTTCAAAAGCATTTTTTGTTTATTTATTTATTTTGCAGTACGCGGGCCTCTCACTGTTGTGGCCTCTCCCGTTGCGGAGCACAGGCTCCGGATGCGCAGGCTCAGCGGCCATGGCTCACGGGCCCAGGCACTCCGCGGCATGTGGGATCTTCCCGGACCGGGGCACGAACCCGTGTGCCCTGCATCGGCAGGCAGACTCTCAGCCACTGCGCCACCAGGGAAGCCCCGAAAGCATTTTTAAATTACTTATGTTCTTTGACTCAATTATTCCACATCTGGAATCTCAATGTAAAAAAACTGGTCAGACATGTGCAAATAATTTTTATATGAATGTTCACAATGCAGTATTTTTCATTTAAAAAATCAAATAAAATAGAAACCTAAATGTCCATAAGTAGTACACTAGGAAAAGTGAATTATGGTAGGGCTGCATAAGAGACCGCCTCGTAGCCATTCCAAATTATGTTACAGAAGAATACTAAATGATAGGGACTGTTCAAGAAGTATTAAGTGATCTTTTTACATATGTTTTTATTTCTTTACTTATTTATTTAAGAACCGAAGCCTACATGTGACAAGTCAACAGTGGTCATTTCTGTTTTATTTCCTTCTTTTCTGTATTTTTCCAAAAGTTTACAATGCGTTTGTTAAAGTAATAAAACCATGATGATATCACTTATATTCAGAATCTTAAAAGATGATACAAACGAACTTATTTACAAAACAGAAATAGACTCACAGACATAGAAAGCAAACTTACAGTTACCAAAGCGGGGGGAGGGATAAATTGGGAATTTGGTATTAACAGATACACACTACTATATATGAAATAGGTAGACAACAAGGATACTGTATAGCACAGGAAACTATATCAATATCTTGTAATAACCTATAATGGAAAAGAATCTGAAAATGTGTGTGTGTGTGTGTGTGTGTGTGTGTGTGTATGACTGAATCACTTTGTACACCTGAAACATTGTAAATCAACTACATCCCAATAAGAAAGTGGGAAAAGAAAAAGGAAACTATATATATATGGGTTTTTTGCCATATGGCTCGGCATGCAGGATCTTAGTTCCCCAACCAGGCCTACAGCAGTGGAAGCACCAAGTCCTAACCACTGGACCACCAGGGAACTCCCAGAAAACCATATATTTTTAAAAAGATAGTAAACAATGTATTCAATTACTTTTATTATTCCCCCCTCCAAAAAAAACAAACAATAGTTAATTTCACTTTCAGTGTTTGTTTCATTTCCTCCTAAATGTTCAGCAATTTTTCTACTTAAATTTAAAAAATCACTGGCTTCTTACTTTCATCTGTACAAGGATATGACATCAGTGGGGTTATTTAAAATTCAAAGTTTAATTTAGTGCCAGTTTTCCCCAGACCTGCTCTCGGTCCTACCTATGTCCTTTGCAGGTCTGTAGTGGGGATAGGGGCGGGGCAGGGGGGGCTGGTATAGCCCTCCCAAATCTCCCCTAGGGGGAAGTTCTTGGCCAGGGTCTTGCTGGAGGGGTAGTTCTACAGGTAGCCCTGTTTTCTAGCACCTGGGGGGCCCTCCTCGGACACAGGAACCAGCATCAGTGATGGGCATCAGACTCCAGGGAGGCCCATGCACAGGTTAGCCAGGTGCCTGAGGCATGGCCTGGCATGGAAAGCAGGGATGGCTGGGCACCAGCTCCCTCCCAGCATTTAGACTAGGAAGCACCAAGGCTAGGCAGTTCTCTGGGTCCTGAAGCTAGGAAATGATGATGAGAAAAGGGAGAGATAACGACGTCTTAACTGGAGTTCTAAGGGACCAGAGCTTATACTTAAACAGAAGCCATGACGTAAATAAAAGATCTCTTGAGATACTAAAGAAACTGGCCACCAGAAAAGTTGAATTACAGAAGCCCGCTTCAGCTGCTGATGTCCGCAGGGCTGCCTGGTGCCAGCGCCGTAACCCAGAGTTCTTACTTCCCCAGTGGCTTAAGTGCCCAGAGTCTCCTGGGTCCCCATGCACAGTGTCCTTACAATAAGCAACCCCGTACTCGAGGTAGCTTGAGGGAGATCCCAATTTGTGCAATCAAAAGAGCTCAACCAAAAAGAACAAGAAAAAAGAGCTACACCAAAACATGAGAATGGATTGAAGTGGGGCAGCCATGCACTTCTGAGGAGGGCCGGCAAGGTGTGCAGAACCACGTGTAAATCAGGCCCAAGCTGTTCTTCCTCAATCTGATCTTAGAACTTTAAAAAGGCAAAACCAAAATGGAAAAAAAAAAGCAGAAATCTGAAATTCAGTTAATGTTGGAAAGACAAATAAAATTACCATTAAAATTTTCCAGCATTTATCACACATACACAAAAATATATTAAAGAGGGTTAGCAGTCTAAAACAATACTGGTTCATAACACATAAAATAATGAAACCACTAACTTGCTAATCTCTATGATATAATCTCTACAATGGGTTCCATTTATGGTCATGAATATGATGCTAGGACAAATTTAGGGTTTGAAATCCAGAGACAAGAAAAAGAAAAAAAAAAAGTGTACATGTGTATATATATATATATATATATATATATATAATTTTAGCATCACAACCATTTTGGTGGCATTTAGGAAAAATGCTACCTTAGATTTACAGATGCTCCGGACACAGGCAAGTGCATGTTGGGACTGACTTCCACCTCCCTTCATACACACGCTAAGGAGAGCCACTGAGGGGAGAGCAAAACACAACTAGGATAAACAGAGGAAGGAAAAAAACCATAAAAAGCAGATGTAAGAGAGAGGAGCAGACCGCTAGAGCAGACAGGCAGGTAACAACGGACTTTCTAACTTGTGCTGTGACATCCTCTTTCCTCACAAGAACCTTAACCTCCCAGATCAAATCCAAAAATATTTTTCACACTTCCCAAACGGTCTCCTTCCTTTTTTTATGCTACTAAGTTTCTCCTATTGCTGATGCGTCTGGGCTACTCATTTTCCCCTTTTAGAAAAGCAGACAAGTCTCAGAAGTTGGGGGAGGGGTATTAGTAACTTAAATATTAACGTGAATTAGTCCAATCGGATTGCATTCCTATTAACCAAGAGTGATCAATCTTCAGCTACTCACTCTCCTCCCCCACCACACAAAACCATCGGCTTTTGGGTTTATGGAGTTCTTTGCAGTCTGATGTATCCCTCAGTGCCCTGCCACAGGACCATGAAAGACCTAAACACACAGCCTCCTAAAGAATGACAGAAAATGCCCTGCTCCTCTCTCCAGCCAACAGTTGGAGAGACATTTTTTTTTAACTCTCCACTCACCCTACCCCTTCACGTGATAAGAAGACTTTGCAAAAGTATTACCACAAAAGTTCCCATCAAAACACTACCTGAAGAATAGCATCAAAAGAATAAAATACCTAGGATTAAATTTACCAAAAGTGCAAAACGTATACTCTGAAAACTACAAAACACTGTTGAAAGAAATTAAAGAAGATCTAAATAAATGGAAATACATCCCGTGTTCATGGATTGGAAAACTCAACATTATTAAGATGGCAATTCTCCCCAAAATGATCTATAGATTCAGTGCAATTGATCAGAATCCCAGCTGAATTCTTTGTACAAATTGATAAACCGATTCTAAAATTCACATCTAATTGCAAGGGACCCAAAACAGCCAAAACAACCCTGAAAAAGAAGAACAAAGTAGGAGGACTCTCACTTCCTGATTTTAAAACTCACTACAAAGCAATAGTACTCAAGACAGTGTGGGACCAGCACAAGGATAAACAAATAGACCAACAGAATAGAAATGACAGACCAGAAATAAACCCATATTTCTATGATCAACTGTTTTCATCAAGGGTACCAAAACCATTCAATGGGGAAAGAACAGTCTTTTTAATAAATGGTGCTGGATTTGATAAAGGAGGCTGGAATGTACAGTGGAGAAAGGACAGCCTCTTCAATAAGTGGTGCTGGGAAAACTGGACAGGTACATGTAAAAGAATGAAATTAGAACACTTCCTAACACCATACACAAAAATAAACTCAAAATGGATTAAAGATCTAAATGTAAGGCCAGAAACTATCAAACTCTTAGAGGAAAACAGAGGCAGAACACTCTATGACATAAATCACAGCAAGATCCTTTCTGACCCACCTCCTAGAGAAATGGAAATAAAAACAAAAATAAACAAATGGGACCTAGAAACTTCAAAGCCTTTGCACAGCAAAGGAAACCATAAACAAGACCAAAAGACAACCCTCAGAATGGGAGAAAATATTTGCAAATGAAGCAACTGACAAAGGATTAATCTCCAAAATTTATAAGCAGTTCATGCAGCTCAATAACAAAAAAACAAACAACCCAATCCAAAAATGGGCAGAAGACCTAAATAGACATTTCTCCAAAGAAGATATACAGACTGCCAACAAACACATGAAAGATGCTCAACATCATTAATCATTAGAGAAATGCACATCAAAACTACAATGAGCTATCATCTCACACCAGTCAGAATGGGCATCATCAAAAAATCTAGAAACAATAAATGCTGGAGAGGGTGTGGAGAAAAGGGAACACTCTTGCACTGTTGGTGGGAATGTGAATTGGTACAGCCACTATGGAGAACAGTATGGAGGTTCCTTAAAAAACTACAAATAGAACTACCATATGACCCAGCAATCCCACTACTGGGCATATACCCTGAGAAAACCATAATTCAAAAAGAGTCATGTACCAAAATGTTCATTGCAGCTCTATTTACAATAGCCCGGAGATGGAAACAACCTAAGTGTCCGTCATCGGATGAATGGATAAAGAAGATGTGGCACATATATACAATGGAATATTACTCAGCCATAAAAAGAAACGAAATTGAGCTATTTGTAATGAGGTGGATGGACCTAGAGTCTGTCATACAGAGTGAAGTAAGTCAGAAAGAGAAAGACAGATACTGTATGCTAACACATATATATGGAATTTGAGAAAAAAAAATGTCATGAAGAACCTAGGGGTAAGACAGGAATAAAGACACAGACCTACTAGAGAATGGACTTGAGGATATGGGGAGGGGGAAGGGTAAGCTGTGACAAAGCAAGAGAGTGGCATGGACATATATACACTACCAAACGTAAAATAGATAGCTAGTGGGAAGCAGCTGCATAGCACAGGGAGATCAGCTCGGTGCTTTGTGACCGAGGGAGCACCTCGGAGGGAGACGCAAGAGGGAAGAGATATGGGAACATATGTATATGTATAACTGATACACTTTGTTATAAAGCAGAAACTAACACACCATTGTAAAGCAATTATACTCCAATAAAGATGTAAAAAAAAATAAAAAATAAATGGTGCTGGGACAAGAGGATAGCCAAGAACTAAGCTGGACCCCTACATTATGTCATATATAAAAATTAACTCAAAATGGATCAAAGACCTAAATGTTAAGAGCAAAAACTATTAAGACTTAGGAGAAAACAGGTAAATCTTCATGGCCTTGGATTTAGCAAAGGATTCTTAGATATAATAAAAGCATGAGCAATAAAAGAAAAAATAGATAAATTCGACTACACAAAAATTAAAAACTTTTGAGCTTCAAAGGATACCATCAAGAAAGTGAAAAGTCAACGCACAGAATGGGAGAAAATATCTGCAAATCATTTATCTAATAAGGAACTTGTACTATCCAAAATATATAAAGAACTCTTACAACTCAGTAATAAAAAGACTTAAGGATCTAATGTATAACATGGTGACTATGGTTGATAACACTGTATTGTATAACTGAATTTTTCTAAGAGAGTAGAATTTAAATGTTCTACCAAAAAAAAAAAAAAAAGGTAAATAAGTGAGGTGGTGGATGTGTTAATCAACTCAGTGGGGGAATCCTTTCACAACGTATACACATATTATCATGTTGTACACTTTAAATATCTCACAAATTTGTCAACTGTACCTCAATGAAGCTGGAAAAAGTAATAAAAAGACTAACAACTCAATTCAAAAATGGGCAAAGGATCCTGTATAGACATTCTTCCAAGGAAGATATACAAACGGACAATAAGCACATAAAAAGATGCTTGATGTCATTAGCTATTGGGGAAAGCAAATCAAAACCACAATGAGATACCACTTCACTTCCACTAGGCTGGCTAGAATCAAAAAGTCAGATAATAACAAATGTTGGCAAGAATGTAGAGAAATTGGAACTGTCACGTATTGCTGGTGGATATATAAAATGGTGCGGCCACTTTGGAAAACACTCACATTTTCTCAACCAATTAAACATAGTTTACCATTTGACCCGGCAATTCTATCTTAGGTATATACACATATGTCCACAGAGGAACTGGTATATAAATAGCAGCATTATTCATAATAGTCAAAAAGTGGAAACAACCCAAATGTCCAGTAATGGGCGAATGGATAGACAAAGTGTGGTATATCTATACAATGGAGTATTATCCGACAATAAAAAAGAATGAAATACTGACACATCCTACAAGAGATAAACCTTGAAAACACCATGGTAAGTGAGAGAAGCCAGTCACAAAAGTCCACATATTATATGACTTCCATTCACGTGAAAAGTGCAGAATAGGGAACTCTATAGACAGAAAAGAGATTTGGGTTGCTTGGGGCTTGGGTGGAGTGGGTGGAAGGGTGGAGATTGGGGGTACAGAGGGTGATAGCGAAAGGACAGTGAAATGAGGTAGTGAAATATTCTAAAATTGGCTGTGATGACGGTTGCACGTATCTGTGAATATGCTAAAAACCACTGAATTGTACACTGCAATTGGGAAATTGTATAGTAAGCAGATATCACAACAAAGCCACTTAAAAAAAAAAGTAAAGTACTATCTGAAACCCTTCATTCGTGGCCCTAGTGTCACTCCTCCTGCAACCACAATGTCTGCCAAGCTGAAGGCCCTCCAGGCATCATCCCTCCCCTGGGGTTCTCTCATCCCGACCTGGCTCCTGTCCCTCTGCCATCTCTCCTAACCCTGCCTTCCAATATGCCCCTGGAGCCCTCAGTCTAGAGCCAGCAAATGTCCCACATTTGCACTTATCTCAGCAGCTTTATCTTAGCTGGGTCCTGGTTCTTCCACCTTCCCCTTCCATGGTAACCCTCCAAGTCAAAGCTGCTCATTTCCTCAGCACTCCTGTTTTTCAGGACCAGGAGAAACCAAATTTCCCTGGTCACTGTTATCTCCAGACAATAACCTACCAAGAAGTACCCAGAACCTAGGCATGGGACCAACGAACTCCCTTCTCCTCACTTCCTAGCATCAATTCCTTCTCTCCAGGCTCCTGCTCTTCATTTCTACATTTTTAGGGACCTCCTCTGTGTGTTCCTCCCCACTTTTTCGTGATCCCTCCAAGGAGGACCTCATTCACAGAATGACCTAACATTCCCTGGTCTCACCTTAGCCTGTTCTCCTTCACTCCTGTGACCTAACACTTTGTTTACCAACAATGTATTTACCATGTGGCTACATCCCAACCAGGAACTGTTCTTTGAAATGGAAAACTAAAAAGTCCCCTCTGACCACCACCTGCCCACCCTTCGTTTTCTCACTTCCTCATTCTCACCCAATCTGCTCTTCCATTTGAATGAAAAGCCACCAGAACTTTTGATCCTACCCTTCTTATTCTCCCTCTGGACTTCACTTCCTTCTACCATTCAATTATCCTCCCCCCTCCAGCATCCTTTTTTTCCTGCTCCATTGACACATAGCTCCTTCTACCTGCCAGTCCCCCAAACATGGATCAACATAGCCTCTGCCTCCTCCACTTTCTCTCTTGTCCTGTCCAATACTGAAGAAAAATCCAGTCGTTCTGTGACAGGCTCCATCACCAGGTTCTGAGTTCCAGCCTAAGGGCGGCCCTCCAGGGTTCAGGGGTCTTTCCACTCATCCAGCAGCTTCAGACCATTATCTCTCATACCCAGCCTCCTTCCTCCTCCCAGTCTACTCCTCTATCATCTGATAACTGTATCTCCCACTTCATCAGATAGTAAGACCATCAGGTTTACAATCTTCATCTTGATCCTCTGCCGCCTTGAAATCTACCCATATATTCACCCACTTCCCTTAGTCTCAAAGAAAAGCATCAAGCTCTCTCCTGTCTTCATGATCTTATCTCCCTGACCTCCTCCAAGACCTCAGCCCATCAATTATTCCACCCCCTTAATAACTACAGCTTCTTTCTTTTCATTAGTCCCTTCTCCTTCCCCAACAAGCAAGCTCAGGTTCTTCTCATCCCGGTGTAGATGGGCAGCCCTGCCTAATTCATCAACCTATGAAAGACCAGGCGCTGTTGCAGACATTGGAGATGGGGCAACAAACAAGACAACCCCGGGTTTCACTTACATCAGAGTGGGAGGAGAAGGAAAGTTCTCCAATAAATGTACAACTCAGCCATAAAAAAAGAATGAAATTTTGCCATTTGTAATAACATGGATGGACTCAGAAGGTATTATGCTTAGTGAAATAAGTCAGACGGAGAGACAAATACTATATGATATCACTTATATGTGGAATCGAAAAACTACAACAAAACTAGTGAATATAACAAAAAAGAAACAGAATCACAGATATAAAGAACAAATTAGTGGTTACCATTGGGGAGAGGGAAGGGAGAGGGGCAATATAGGGGTAGGGGATTAAGAGGTGCAAAGTATTAGGTATAAAATAAATAAGGTACAAGGATATATTGTATAACACGGGCAATATAATCAATGTTTTATAATAACTAAAAATGGAGCATGACCTTTAAAAATTGTGAATCACTATATTGTACACCTGTAACATATAATATTGTACATCAACAGTACTTGAATTTTTAAAAAGATAATAAACAAGCTTAATGACAAAAATGGAATAGGATGATGTGATCAACAGTCATTATGGGGACTTGGTGGGGACAACTTCACATTCGGGTCATCAGGGAAGGCTTCTCTGAGGAGGTGACATTTGAGCCGAAACCTGAAAGGCAGGAGGGAGCCAGTGCAAGGCAGTCTGGGGAAAGAGCACTCCAGGAGGAGCAATAACCTTGTGCCAAAGCCCCAAGGCAGAACAAGCTTGGCCTACCTGGGGAGCCAAGGAAGCCATGTGGTCAGACGGAGTGTGGTGGATGAGACAGAGGAGCTCAGAGAGGGAGGCAGGTGCCCTGTGGACCACAGTGAAGAATCTGGAAGCCACGGGAGCATCTCCAGCAGGTGAGTGACATAGTCTGACTTATGCGTTAGCAGGATCCCTCTGGCTGCTGGGTGGGGAATAGATTATCAGGGGCCAGAGCCGAAGCAGGGAGGCCCGTTGGGAGGCTACTGACATGGTGCAGACCAGAGGTGATGGTGGCTCAGACACAGGAATAGCAGCAGAGGTGTGTATGAGGGGAAGTAGCTATTGGTGTGCTTCCTCATCTGTGCATATCCAATTGGACAAGAGAGAAAGTGACGTGCCACAGTTGCTAAGAGAGAGGGACCACAGCATCTATTCAAGAAGGGTCCTATGAGACATGCTGCAGGGGAAGGAGACAGACACTCGCTGCAGCTTAGGGCCTGCAGGTGATGCAGTGAGGCCCCCATGGGGAAGAGGGCATTCTCCCCACCTCCGCACTGACACCACAAAGGCTGGTCTCGACCTGCAGACTGTGAGCGGTGTGTGGTTGGAGGAGGACATGAGCAGTTTCTGTGGTGAGGAACCACACATGGCTTCCCAGGAGAAGCCACAGACTCACTGTCACCTTCCACTTTAATCAGGGCAATGCCCCAAAGGGCCACTGGCAGCCCTCTTCTCTTCCACTCTACACTCGTTCTCCGTCTTGGCCACCACCCCCATCTCACATGCAGAGGAGTCCGCAATCAGAACCTCCTAGTGGACATCCTTCAGGCACCTCAAACTGACTGTGTCCAATCCAGGCTGGTTGTCACATGACACCTCTTCCTGGCCCTTCCAAAATGCAGCCAATTTACCACCTCCTATGCCGTCCATTTTAGTTAGTGGTGTCAGTATCCACACGTTGACTCAAGTGAGATCTCAGAGGCTGTCTTTGATTGCTTCCTTTCCCTTACTTTCCAAATCCAGCTGGTCAGCAAGCCCTGACCATCCTCTCTCTAACTGCCTGCTAAGTCCATTCCCTTCTCACAGCCCCCAATGTCACTGGCCTAATTCAGCCTCTTGTCATTTTTCTCCTGGACCCGAGCTGGAACCATGGTAGATTCCTGGGCCCAACACACTTAGCAACTGCTCATAAATGATTTTTGAACAAATGAGAGAGAATGCATGAATAAAGAAAATGACTGAGCGGACAGATGAATGAGGAAATCAAACAAAAGAATCAATGAATGCTGTGTAGAAATAAAGAAAACTAAGGAATATATAGTCTAATGGAGGAGATGCAACCAAGCAGGTACAAGGCATCAGGTGATAAACAGAGTGCTATGGGGGGGAGGGGAACGGAAAAGAACACATATAGATTGTCTTCCAGTTGTCAAGTACTAAGCCAGACACTTCACACATGGTTCACACATGACTCACCCAGAAACCATGTGATATATTGTGCTCCAGATGGGGAAACCGACATTCAAAGAAGTTAAGCAACCATCCAAGGCCACCCAACACATAAGGGGCAGTGTTCAGACTCAAACTTAGGTCCGCAGTCCCTAAATCCCACGTTGGTTGGTGGACACAGGCTTATAGGACAGGCCAGACTGCAAGAGATAATAATAATAACCAACACCCAGAGAGTCCTTCTGACCAACAGGCACTGTGCTAAGCACTTTACATATATCCTCATAAAAATCCTATGAAGCAGATATGAATATTATCCCCCTTTTAGAGTTAAGAAAACAGAAGTACCAAGAAGGTAACAAGTCATTTGTCAAAGGTCATACAGCTACTAAGCGACAGAACTGAGATTTGAGCCCAGGCGGTCTTGCTGCAGTGCCCATGCTGGTCATCCCTTTAAGCTTCTGTTGTGTTGCCCTAAGGATGGAGGTAAGATGGCAGAGGTGGGTTCGAGGTGAAGGGGACAGTCTGCTTACCCCCAGGGAGGCAAGAAGTTGCAAGCCACTTTGGGGAACAGGAAGTGGCTCGCTGTGGCTGGGCTCCAGGGAGTGGTGGAAAGTGAGACTCCAGGCAAAGGTGGGATGGGACATGCGGCTTCCTGTCACCTGGCCCAGGTCCTTGGCCTGTCTTGTTTGATATATAAAGTTCCTCCCTCTTTCACAAGGTAGTGAACAGTTGGAGGAGCACGTTTGCTCTGTTTTCTTAACAAAGTATTTCATTCTCTTGCATCTGAAGGTGGAAAAGCTAAATGGCAAAGGAATCACTGATTTGTTGGTCTTACCGTTAACTAGACGGTACGACCTTCTCCCCCACAGTCCATGCAGATAAATATCAGTGCCATGATCCCTTGGCATTGATCCTTTTTTTTTTGGCTGCATTGGGTCTTCATTGCTGCACGCGGGCTTCTCATTGCGGTGGCTTCTCTTGTGGCAGAGCATGGGCTCTAGGCACGCGGGCTTCAGTAGCTGTGGCATGCGGGCTCAGTAGTTGTGGCTCACAGACTCTAGAGCACAGGCTCAGTAGTTGTGGCTCACGGGCTTACTTGCTCCGCAGCATGTGGGAACTTCCCGTACCAGGGCTTGAACCCATGTCCCCTGCATTGGCGGGCGGACTCCTATCCACTACGCCACCAGGGAAGTCCTGGCACTGATTCTTGATACAGATTTAGTTTGAAAAGGTTACACATACTTTAAAAATCTGTCTCTGATTTTATTTCCTGGTACTATAAGTGTGAGCCGATACACTGCCATCTTTACAGCTCACTACTACAAGGTTATATAAAAGTCAGTCAAATATAAATTTATATTAGGAACACTTTAGGAGAAGCAATTAAAAGGCAGATCCCCAAAACTAACATTTAATTTGAAAACTGCTTTGGGAAATTTAAAAAAAAGAAAAGAAAAGAAGACCAGGTCTGCCAAGTAATCTAAGCAAGCCCTTGGGTCATTTTGAACATACTGGGGTCGTAATCTCATCAGTCACAGGAAAAGGTCATCTTGGAATCTGCAAGTGCTATTCTAGTTCCTTCCTGCATGAAAATCTAGGGGGAAAAAATGATCACAACTGGGAAGCCTCCCAGCTTGAAGGAGACCAACATAGTCATTCCACATGGTCAGGAGGACGGACTAAGTAAAAGAGCCCAAAGAAATAGTCTCTGACCTCCGAGAGTAAATATTCTAAAGCAAAATAATTATTTTTACATATTACAGTTCAAATTAAATTTAAAGTAGTATAATTCAGGAAGTTTGAAAAACAGAGGAGTAAAATTACCACCCATAATTAGGGTGACCACATACCCTGGGTTAGTCAGGACAGTCCTGGTTTATACTCAACACACTGTAATTATTAATAGCACACACACACATACACACACATTTTAAGAGTGCTCAAAAGTACTGTGGTTTAAATGGTAAGTTATTTCTGGTCACCCTAGCATAATCCACCGCTATAAACAATCGTCACCACGGTTTTGGTATATTTCTTTGCTGTCTTTTTCTCACATGCATATTTTTTATCATCATAATCGAGTTTTCACAAACCTATATATTCTTTTCTTCAATTTTCATTACAACAAAAATAGCATTCTATGTTCCTAGATAATAAGTCATAGCATTCCACTGGGTAGATGCTACCTTTCCTCTATTGTTGAACATTTAGGTGGCTTCAAGATAGTTTTAAAGGAAATGAATTTGTGGGGTACTTACAGGACCAGTGTATAGGTGAGGAAGAGTCAAAAAATAGTAATTAGGAGGAAATTTCACAAATTCTATTTTTTATGAACAAGGGAGTCCCCTGTTCCCTTCTAGACCAACGAATTTCTTCATTCTTCCCTGATCAAGCGTTCCCAGACCCATTCCAGTATGTGTGTGGCCTTTGCATTCTTGCCCATACAATCCATGTGCCACACATGCAGTGATCCTCTCAAAACAAAATTCAGATCAAACGCCTCTCCTGCCTGAAGTCCCCCCACGGCTGCCCACTGCAATAAGAATAAACTCCAAAGTCCTTGCCGTGTCTTATATGCCCCATGTGGTCTGATCCCAGCCTACATTCCTGCTTCACCTGCTTCCCCTCTCTTCTTTACTCTCTGCCCCTCTGGCCTTCTCTCCATCTCTCATATATACCAACTTCATTCCATCCCAGGGCCTCTGCACTTAGTAGTCCCTCTTTCTAGAATGTTATTCTCTATACCTTCTCTGACTATGTCCTCAACTCAGATGTCACCAGAGTCATCTTTGCTGCAATACCTTAACTAAAATTTCCTCCCAAAGTCATTCTCTTTCCAGTTACACTATTTTATTTTCCTTATGGCACTCAACGCAATCTGAATCTATATTATTTGTTTATATGTACTTTTTTTCCCCTGTGATGTGGACTCCAAGAGGGCAGAGACTCTGCCCAGTTCACTGCTGCACCCCAGTGCCCAGCCCGTAATAGCAGATGGAAAGCAAGTAACTAGAATGAGTGAACGACTCTGGACAGGAGAGTTGCCGTGAGAACAGATCCTTATTCAATCAGCAAAGTACTACAAACCCCTTTTTGTTATTCTGCAAAATGATCAACCAGTACTATTATGTGGAAATAATGAAATTAATGAAACAAAATATTCATCCAAGAACACATCATCAACACCGATAAACAATATCACCTGGATTAAAGGAATTAAATTTTTCCTTTGTAGGACCCCCCTACCAAAATATAAAGAAAAAACTTGTAGCAGTCTGAAATATATAACAGGGGTCCCTATATGGCATTTAGGTCCATGACCAAGTTTTTAACGGTCCACAGTAAAATGAGGAAAAGAAGACAATGCATTGAATTTTTAGAAAGCTAAAATCTTTCAATTTAAAGGACTCTCCATTATTCTTAGATTATGCCTTTCCTACTTTTGGGGTATCAAAATATTCTTTTATACAACAACAGGGATTGTATCCAACAGGTGTGAGGAGGTTTTTATGCCCTTTATATGGAAAGCAAAAGGTGAGCAATCCTGGGGCTTCCCTGATGGCTCAGTGGTTAAGAATCTGCCTGCCAATGCAGGGGACACGGGTTCGAGCCCTTGTCTGGGAAGATCCCACATGCCGTGGAGCAACTAAGCCCGTGAGCCACAGCTACTGAGCCTGTGCTCTAGAGCCCACGAGCCACAACTACTGAGCCTGCGTGCCGCAACTACTGAAGCCCACGTGCCTAGAGCCCATGCTCCGCAACAAAAGAAGCCACTGCAATGAGAAGCCCGTGCACCGCAACGGAGTAGCTCCCACTTACCGCAACTAGAGAAAGCCCTCGTGCAGCTATGAAGACCCGAAGTAGCCAAAAATAAAATAAATTAATTAATTTTTTTTTTAAAAAAGGTTAGTGATCCTGTGCTAGGTCTCAACCTTCTTTTATCATTTTAAAAATCCAAGAATTCCACAGATCTGGGTACCATTCATCTCTGCATTCCCCTCACTCCTTCTTCTCAGCTGTGGCCCTTGGAAGTTTTACTAAGCCCACAGTTGTACCAACTCTAATCCTAGAGTGCCAGGCCCTCTGGCTCTATGGGAAAGAGGCAGGATCAATCAATGATTCGATCAATTAGTGATGCCTGCCATGATGAGGAGGAGGGTGGGCAGGAGATGGGAGATGCAGTGGAGGGAGAGTGGCATGAGCAATGCGTCTAGAAAAATAACCCCTCCCCTAAGACATGTCAGAGCCCAATATTAAAACCACTTGGAAAATTATAAGTGAGAAATCTAAGTGACTTGTTCAGCCCCTTAACATAAGTCGTTGCTGAACACAGAGAAGTGAGGACAATGAAGTCACGAGGGTGCCCAGCGGTCAGCCAGCCTCCCTCGCTACCTCCTGGTGCGTGACTCATTGCCTGCCTCACCAAAACCGTGGGAAGCTGTCGGTGCGGAACCCATGAGCTCACCGGGCTGCGGTGCACCTGGGAAGGAGCCTTGGCCAAGGCAGTCTAGCCAGGAAAGGGCTCAGGGGGAAAGGGGTCACAAAACTGACCAAATTAAACTAAGCCAGTGGGAGTCATTTTCAAAGAAGGCTAATCTTGTGATCTTGTCAGCAATTTTAAAGTCCAACGGTTAACAAAATACCAAGAAGGAAAACAAATGCAGGTGGCTGGGGAGTGGGAAAGAAAACCAAGACCAGCCTTGTTCTAGGAGCAGACCTGGCATACTGGAGTTCTCTGTGAATTCATCTGGAGTGAAGTCAAGATTTGAAACTTGTCACCTTCGTAAATTGGAAAAGGGTGAAACAGCTGGGACAAGCATCACGCCCATTAACTAGCTCTGTCCAGGCCCAGGGCTCCGAGTGCCGCTGCTTTGTCCACCTCATGGAAACCAAGACAGGATTCCATCCAAGTCAGGCCAGAGCTCGCACCTTCACCCTGACCGGAACACAGGGTCACTGGCTCCGAAGTCTAGAGCTCACACACCCTTCGACCTGGCAGCCCCACCTCTGGGAAGGGACCCTCAAGAAAGACCAGCACCCAGGCGCCAAGCCACACATGTGAGGCTGCTCCCTGTGGCCGTGTTTATAACTAAAAAGGTTGAGACAACCGAATGCCCGTTCCTAAGGGAGTGATTAAAGTGAGCCGCATTCACGGAATACCTTGCCGTCGTTCAAAAAAGAGGGAAATCTGGAAGTGCTGAGGTGGGGGGATGCCCATGCTGCATTAAGCGGAAACAACAAATTGCAGAACAACATGCAGTGTGATCCCATTGTTTCAGTGTGTACGTACACTTGTGTACACTGATATGCTTGGAGATGCACAGAAAAAGATTCCAGAAGAATTAAAAAAGACACATGCACCCCAATGTTCATTGTAGCACTATTTACAATAGCCAGGACATGGAAGCAACCTAAATGTCCATCAACAGAGGAATGGATAAAGAAGATGTGGTACACGGTCAGAATGGGCATCATCAGAAAATCTACAAACAACAAATGCTGGAAAGGGTGTGGAGAAAAGGGAACCCTCTTGCACTGTTGGTGGGAATGTAAATTGATACAGCCACTATGGAGAACAGTATGGAGGTCCCTTAAAAACTAAAAATAGAATTATCATATGACCCAGCAAGCCCACTACTGGGCATATACCCAGAGAAAACCATAATTCAAAAAGATACATGCACCCCAATGTTCACTGCAGCACTTTTTACAATAGCCAGGTCATGGAAGCAACCTAAATGCCCATTGACAGCCGAATGGATAAAGAAGATGTGGTACATATATACAATGGAATATTACTCAGCCATAAAAAGAAACGAAATTGGGTCATTTGTAGAGACGTGGATGAATCTAGAGACTGTCATACAGAGTGAAGTAAGTCAGAAAGAGAAAAACAAATATCGTATATTAACGCATATATGTGAAACCTAGAAAAATGGTACAGATGAACTGGTTTGCAGGACAGAAACTGAGACACAGATGTAGAGAACAAACATATGGACACTAAGGGGGGAAAGTGGCGGGGGGTGTGTGATGAATTGGGTGACTGGGATTGACATGTATACACTGATGTGTATAAAATTGATGACTAGTAAGAACCTGCTGTATAAAAAAATAAAAATTAAATTCAAAAAATAAAGTATTTTAGAATTTAAATTCAAAAACATAAAAGATGTGGTACATATATACAATGGAATATTACTCAGTCATAAAAAGGAACGAAATTGGATCATTTGTAGAGACATGGATGGACCTAGAGACTGCCATACAGAGTGAAGTAAGTCAGAAAGAGAAAAATGAATATTGTATATTAACGCATATATGTGGAACACAGAAAAATGGTACAGATGATCCGGTTTGCAGGGCAGAAATAGAGACACAGATGTAGAGAACAAACATATGGACACCAAGGGGGTAAAGTGGCAGGGGGTGGGTGGTGGTGTGATGAATTGGGAGACTGGGATTGACATATATACACTAATATGTATAAAATGGATAACTGGACTTCCCTGGCGGCGCAGTGGTTAAGAATCCACCTGCCAATGCAGGAGACATGGGTTTGAGCCCTGGTCCGGGAAGATCTCACATGCCATGGAGCAACTAAGCCCGTGTGCCACAACTACTGAGCCTGTGCTCTAGAGCCCTTGAGCCACAACTACTGAGCCCGTGTGCCGCAACTACTGAAGCCCACGCGCCTAGAGCCCATGCTCCACAACAAGAGAAGCCACCGCAATGAGAAGGCTGTGCACCACAACAAAGAGTAGCCCCCGCTCACCGCAACTAGAGAAAGCCCACACTCAGCAACAAAGACCCAACACAGCCAAAAATAAATGAATAAAATTTAAAAAATAAAAAAATTTTTAAATTAAAAAAAATAAAATGGATAACTAATAAGAACCTGCCGTATAAAAAATGAATAAAATAAAATTCAAAAACATAAAAGATGTGGTACATATATACAATGGAATATTACTCAGCCATAAAAAGGAACGAAGTTGGGTCATTTGTAAAGACATAGATGGACCTAGAGACTGCCATACAGAGTGAAGTAAGTCAGAAAGAGAAAAACAAATATCATATAATAACACATATATGTGGAATCTGAAAACACTGGTATAGACGACCTTATTTATAAAGCAGAAATAGAGACACAGACATAGAGGACAAATGTGTGGATACCAAGGGGGAAAGGGGGGGTGGGATGAATTGGGAGATTGGGATTGACATATATACGCTATTGATACTATGTATAAAATAGATAACTAATGAGAACCTACTGTATGGCACAGGGAACTCTACTCAATGCTCTGTGGTGACCTAAATGGGAAAGAAATCCAAAAAGGAGGGGATATATGTATACATATGTATACATATAGCTGATTCACTTTGTTGTACAGTATAAATTAACACAATATTGTAAAGCAACTATACTCCAATAAAAAAAAATCTTTAACTTAAAAAAAAATGAATGCAATTGGAGCAGGGGAGGGGAACTTCCTTTTTTTTTTTTTACTTTATACACTCCTGGATTGTTAACTTCTTTTTCTTTTAATATATTACCTTTGTGATTTGAAAATATAGATCAAATAAATATGTAAGTACATATAACATATATAAAATAAACAAGAGCCCCCCCCCAAATCATCTTTATTCCTCTTGCTGAATCAGGAAAAACCAATTACTAGGACAGAAAGCAAGGCTGGAGAAGGGACCACTCAAGCCCTCTCTCCAGCAGCTGTTTGATATTTCTCCCTCCCTTAGCTGACATGTCAGGTTGGATTTTTATTTAGTTCTGATCAAGAACACTTACTTTTTGAAGCAGGATTTGAATTAGCAGAAAAGAAAACAAGAAGTGCAGAGCACATCGGTTTAGAAGTGAGCTCTGCCAGTCTGCCGCAGTATCAGGCACTGACAGCCAACAGCTCTTTTGGCCGAAGGTCTCATTGATATACCTTTCCAACTCCACCCACAGAGCCTGCACCCATCTCTGAATATACTATTTATTTATAATGCATCCTCCCCTTGCTTCCAAATGAATGTGAAGTAGTTCCCCAATAGATTCAAGGCAGCGAACAATGGTTGACCTGAAGATGGTAAAGCTATTAATATAGGAATTGAGGTAAGAATAAGGAAAAAACTAAAATGTTATTTTAAGTTTAAACCCTTAACACACATAAGCATATTTAATTTTTGCTTGATATACACTAATGCTCCTTAAGGTCTGTATTGCAAAACCAAGGTTTATAACAATCAGGAAAATCATCTAGAAGACATTGCTACAGTGTCCACTTCTGATTCACTGAATAAATCTAAATTCCATAAGCTTTCTCATGCTCTTCAGAGGCACCAACATTTTTCATAAGCCTTTCTCATGACCATATAAAAAGTATAATAAATCTTTGGACACATACCTACCTTGCTGACACAGGGGTTTGATAATCTTCAAAAACTAGCTTGAAAGGCAGCATCAGAGTGTTTGGAGCTCAGGTTTGGAGCCACTCACATCTGGGTTCAACCCCAACTATGCCACTCATGGCTGTGTGACCTTGAACAAGTTATTTAACCTCTCTGAGCTTCCATTTTCTTGTAGGGGGAGAAAGCATCCTTAATAGTGCCTATTTCATAAGGTTACTGTGAGAACTAAATCAGGTAAGTAATTAAAGCACTTAGCAAGCATGCAATAAAAATTAAGTTTGACCACTGGTACCTTTCTTTTCAAAATGTAAGGACAATGGAAAATGCATAAAATTACATATCCAATCCAGTAAAAAGCTGGACTGGATATATGCATATACATGTATATCTCCATAGATCAAAGAGAGAAAAGCAAGACTTGCCTTTCCCAAAGGATGCACAGGGACCCCTGCACATTTAGCTATAAGAAATATCCATACATAACTACAAACACTGCAGCAAAAATCACTAGGCAAATAGAATATGGTGTTAGAACAGAAAATACACATTAGCCTAGCTACGTATGATTGACTGCCATGAGAAATGTAGGAGATGTGATCTAATAATACTCATGTCTTAAAATCCTAGTATATTCCAATTGCTTCCAAGGCAGCCCCATCACGAATGTGACTTCACACCAAAGGCTCTATAAGAACCTTTCCCACATCTTAGATGCTGAGGACACTTGGCCTATTTGAAGCCCATCATTAAATCTCCCTTTAGCTTCCATTTTCCAAGTAAACTATTCTCAGTTATTTAGTGACTCCTGCTACTGTTCTGCTACTCCAGAACAAGGAAAGATTTAAGTAAGTATCTTTTCAAAGTTTCCAGCAAAATAAACAGAAAGCACAGACAGTAATAAAAACAGCTACCATTTACAAGCGTCAACTGTACGTTGGCACCATGCTGAGTATATGCTGTGCACTGTGTCATTTAATTCTCACAACCATCCAGTTCACGGGTGAAGACACTAAGGCTTAGAGAGGGGAAGTAACTTGCTCAAGGTCACCACCACAAGGTCACCAACTTGCTCAAGGGCAATGCTGGAATTCAGACCCATCTGTCACTAGATAACTGCTACTCACTTTTCAGATCTCGGTTCCATTCTCACTAACTCAGGGGGGCTTGCCCTAACTTCCTCCAGCACAGGCAAATCCCCTTCGTTACACTTCCACTGTACCATGGGTCTAACTCTAGTTCTGATCTCAGCGATAGTCTTACCCTTATTCATTTAAGTATTGAATTAATGTCTGTCTCCCCACCAAACTGTAGGCTTGGGGACAACACAACTCTCACTGTTCTTCATCTAGGGCCTCTGGCCTCTATCACAGTACCAGGCACTTAATGGGTCCTCTGCACACATTTACACTGATTGAACAAATAAATGGGAAAAAACAGTGCTCAAAAATCACCCAGCCACTTGGGCAACGCACTAAGGAAGCACAGGCAGCCCAGTGTTCGTCAGTGTGCAGGCACCACACGCCAGCTGCTCACTCGGAGGGTCAAGATGACGCTGAGGCAGACGTCTTTTTCGGAACGGGAAAAGGATCTCAGGTACAAAGCGCTGCAGTGGTGAGACGGACACAGCAGCATCTTCGCATTTGAAGGAGGGCAGTGCGAGGTATGGACTCTTCATCAATCCAATTAATACACTGTTAACAATAAATCACTTTTCTGATTCATTTTGGTTGATTCTTTTCACTACGTATGGCTCATTTCTGTTTTGATTACTTTTCCCGCTATTGTAATCTGCTTTCTAGTCCCTTCCTTGAATATCTTTTTTCTTAAAATATTTTAAGCAGAATCACATGCCATTCACAGGCTAGGTTCTTAACACGCAACTAGAAAACTGAAATCAACTGAAATAAAGGAAGCTATATACACAACAAAAAACAGTTATCAAGGGGACTTCCCTGGTGGTGCAGTGGTTAGGAATAAGCCTGCCAATGTAGGGGACACAGGTTCGATCCCTGGTCCAGGAAGATCCCACGTGCTGTGGAGCAACTAAGCCCATGTGCCACAACTACTGAGCCAACCTGCGCAACTACTGAAGCCCGCGCGCCTAGAGCCCATGCTCCACAAGAGAAGCCACTGCAATGAGATGCCCGTGCACCGCAAGGAAGAGCCAATGCAGCAAAAACAAAAACAAAAACCATTATCAAATCTCAGCACTTCTTCACAAGTCACTATCATAAGGAAAAGCCCAAGGGTTTCAGAACACTATATTTTAAGCAAGTCACATAGCACCATCCCACATTATACTCGCTCCTAGTATAAAAATATTAAACCAGAAGAAGGATTAAGTCCTTTACGAGAATAGACTACCCTTTGAAAACACATCCACAGGCAACTTATTTTAGTCTAAAAAGATTTTTTTAATAAAAGGAAAAAGGGGACTTCCCTGGTGGCGCAGTGGTTGAGAGTCCGCCTGCCGATGCAGGGGACACGTGTTCGTGCCCCGGTCTGGGAAGATCCCACATGCCGCGGAGCGGCTGGGCCCGTGAGCCATGGCCGCTGAGCCTGCATGTCCGGAGCCTGTGCTCCGCAATGGGAGAGGCCACAACAGTGAGAGGCCCACGTACCGCAAAAAAAAAAAAAAAGAAAAGAAAAAGAAAATTATATGTGTTGCCTGTCAAAAAGTGAGGTTCTTAGGGTCTCAGGATTTGATTATCACGATGACAGGCTCGATTTCATAATGTTTTTATTTTTATGCCACAAGTGAACAGCGAACTTTAAGAGGAGAGAGAAAGTAGAGACAAGCAGGAGGTGGAGCTTTGCTACATGAATGTTCAGGAAAAACAGGGAAATAACAAACTTAGCTGCACTCGTTTGGCAGAGCCTCAAACTCACGTAAGGCCTAAACTATTTGTCCCTTTTTAATAGGTAGATAATTCCTCTGCATAGTCTTTTCAGAGAGTTACGGATAAAGCAGGTCCTACCAGACAAGCAAAACCACCTTGAAAAGCCCAGTTAAGCAACTTCCTGACCAAGAAAAGTGCCTCAGGTGAGTGAAACCTTGGGGAGGCCTTGGGGAGGAAAGAATTCCATTTATGAGTTCTAACAAGATCAAGTATCTGCTAGATGAATACATTCTAGAGATCTGCTATACAACCTTGTACCTATCGTTAATGATACTGTATTGTTCACTTAAAATTTTACTAAGAGGGTAGATCTCGTGCTAAATGTTCTTACCACGATAAAATTATTATTATTTTTTAATAATCAGGTATCTGCTAAGTGGTTTTCTAGTGAGCCCTTCAGGAAGGACTAAGGGAGAGAAACACCAATATCCCTAAAATGCCGCTGACACAAACACCCCTTCATGCCTCTTTGACACACACACACACACACCCTAGCTTCTCTCTCCTTTTCCTTGCTAACTTCACATTTTTGTTTCATGTGACCCCTCGGTTCTTTCCTGAGAGGCAGCACGGTGCAGGATGTGCCTGCGGTGCAGGATGTACCATGTGATACCTTGTGCTCCAGGTGGGGAAACCGGCTGAGGGAAAGGAAAAGCACAGCGCTCTCAGCCGTCTCCCCACCACCGCCCAGGACCAAGGAGACCACCAGCCAGGCCGCTGCTTCACGGGGAGGCCTCGGTCCTGGTCAACCAAAGGCCACCATTTCAAATCACAACTCGGCCCTGTCATAGACATTACCGTGTACCTGTAAGCCGACATCACATAACGCTTTTATTTGCTGTTTGTTATCTGTCCCCATAAGAGCAGGGCCGGCGCTGTGTCTGTCTCATCACTAGCTGTAACCAGCTGCTTGGCACAGAACCAGCCACTAGGTAGGTGCCCTATTTCGGGACGGATCCCTGACCTCTGGGCCCTGGGCAGCCCAGAGTCAGCAAGAGGAATCTGAGCAGCTGTGGCAGAAGAGGAATTTCCACAAGGCAGAGGGAGAACACACAGGGAAGAGGCCCTGGATCTGGGAAATCCAGATTCCCATTTCTGCTTAAAGTGCCCCTCCCCCAGGGCCATTCTCTCCAAGAAAACCCCGAAGAGCCTCGTGGCTCAGCAGCTCTACGTGCTGAGAGGCAAAGCCCAGAATGGCCGAGGCCGGAAGGAAGCCAGCTTCTGAAAGACAACACGGCAGGCCCAGCCGTCAGCCCCTGGGGACCTGCCAAAGCCACAGGGCTGGGGTTTCTGCTCCTCTCTCTGCGGGGACACAGCAGAGGCAGAAAACTGGCTTTGAAGTAGCAGGTAACCATGAGTGTCCGTGCAGGAGAGCAATTATAGACCCCAGAGTGTTCTCTCTCTAGAAACACTGAGCCCTGGGGTCTAGTACCAGGTACTAGGTGGTGGCCCCTGATCCGGACATACCTCCAGGGTGGCTCGGGGAGCAGAGAGGGAGGATGAGATGTGATCATCTTGGTTAGAGGTCAGGCCACTCAGGGTAAGGAGACAGAGAAGACAAGGGGAGGGGGAAGCAGATTCTGGAGTCAGGGCTCAGAAACTAAGCCTGCCTCCCCACTTAAAGAAACCTGATCAGCACCCTAACTGCACTCATTGTCATCCTACCTGCTGAACCCCCTCAGGCACTAAGTGGACGTGCCTCAGCCCAGTTTCCAAGGCCACCATCGTCTGGCTCCATGTTCCTCACCAGTGCTCCCACCACTGAGGTGAGCGCCCCCCTCCTCCTCTCCCCGGCAGGAGGCCTGGCAAGCCCCTACTTTTATTATTTTTGAAAACAACATTTGTTTCAAAATGTAAAAAAAAATGCAAAAGGGTCAAGAATAAACGTTCTCACTCTCTCTCTTCTGCCTCTTAGTCATCTTTGGTATCCTTCCAGGGAAATTTTATGCATCTGCAAGTAGAATATACTCCTGTTTATTACCTCCCCCGCCTTCTTTTCTGTAAATGGTAGCATCACATACAGTCCTTCCCATGCCTCCTTCTTTACTTAACAGCATAGACTGCTCCACAGCTATCCACAGAGCATCCTGGTTCTCTTTTTGTGTACTATTCCACTGTGCAGCCACAGCATAATTCATTTCACCAGCCCCCACGGATAGATACTCTTTTGCTATTAGAAACAGTGCTCAGCGAATACCTGTGAATTTGTCTGAGGGATACATTTCTATAAGTGGAATGTCTGAGTCAAGCAAGGCCATGTGAATTATTAACTCTGATACTGGCAACATGCCCTCTGTGGGGAACTAATACACATTCGCCAAGTGTGTATATATGAGTTCTGTTTTCCCACATCTTCCCTAACACGGATGGTTATCAAGATCCTTTATTTTTGCCAACCCCAGATAGGTGAAATGTAGTATATTTCAATGCACTTCAGTTGGTATTTTTTAAATTGTGTGTGAGGTCAAGCATTCTTCATGTGTTTAAGAGCCACTAATTTATTTTATATGGATTATTTGTTCATATCCTTTGACCATTTTCCTACAGAGTTCTGTTCTTTTCCTTATTGATTTGTAATTCTTTACGTATTAGGGAAATTAATCCCTAAATGCATAACATGAAGCGCAAATATATTCTTCCATTTGTAATCTGTCTTTTGTTTTGCTTACAGGGCTTTTGCTATGCCAACTGTTTTGAAGCAATGAATTTTATCAATCTTTTCCTTATGTCTTCTAAGTTTTGTACCATACTTAGAAAGCCCATTCCTACTGCAAAGTTATAAAAATATGCTCCTTTAGATTATTCTAGAGACCAGTCAACTATGAGCAGTGAAAAGTTATTTTCTATGGTCTTGGATTACATCCTGGTTATAATGTGCTACTGGCCATAACATATGCAAACAAATTTTAATTTTTATACAGAAACTTTTATTTTCTGATACTTCGCAGTTTATAAAACATTGTCCCATGACAATCAGTGAGACAGGCAGCACAGGACTTATCTGTCTAATTTTACAGAAGAGAACTTCCCAAGCCAATACCCAGAGAGGGTAAACGACCACCCAAAGCTGCACTGTGTGGTCCAGACTCACACTGAGGACTCCTGAAGCTGTTCTCTCCTCTCTGCTCCACTGCCTCTCTCCACAAAAGGACAACATCCACATGCGTTAAAATCTTAAAGGACATCTCCAAAGGCATTTCTGAATAATGGCCAAAGAACGTGAATAACTTTTCTTTTCAAAAAACAGTATTTATTTATTTAAATGGGCCACACAGTGATCCAATTAAACAGTGACTCATCCTCAAACGTCCGTGCCAATGTTCTCAGCAACAGACAGAATTCCGTGTTTCTACAGTGTGCCTATATAACCCTGCAAAATTTAATTGAAAAGTAAGAGATGTAAATGTCCCCAGATCCCAAGGCTTCTGAGTGGGTCATCAAGAGCAGTACTTCTCAATTTATGGAGGGGGAGAAGGTGAGTTATATTTAAATTATGGAGGGCTCTTTTCAAATCACACATACCCCAGCATTCCCCATCACCCACCCCCCAACAGTGCCACCCCAGGAGTGCATAGCATGCCCCTTCAAGTGTATTGATGGTAGAAAATTTTTGAAAATCACTGTCCAGAGGACAGGGTCTGTGTCTGCACAATCCCTATACACCACACCCTTTGGTTCTCCAACCAACCCCAGCTCTTCCGCACCATCACACTTTGAATTCACCCTAACCAGGTAATTTCTGAAACTCCCCCCTCAGGCCCTTTGCACCTCTTGTTCCCTCTGACATCCCCCCACCTCCCCGGCCCAACCCACCAAGGTGGCTACTTGGTTTAAATGACACCTCCTCAGAGGAGCCTTGCCTGACCACCCACTAAAGCAAATTTCCCCAGTAATGCCCTATCCTTTTATTTTTTTTTCCCTAGAATGTATCACAGTCTGTATTATTTTTATCTATTAATTTACCTTCTTGTTTATTGCCTGTCCTCTCAGAAGTGCCATGAGGTCAGGGACTTGTCTAAATCATTCACACTTTATAACCTTAGCACTAAGCAGAATGATTGGCATATAGTAAATGCCCAATAAAAAATGGGTCAATTGAGAATCACAACTAGCTGCTGGACAATCATCGACAGGAAGACACTGGAACTCACCAAAAAAGATACCCCACATCCAAAGACAAAGGAGAAACCACAATGAGATGGTAGGAGGGGCGCAATCACAGTAAAATCAAATCCCATAACCACTGGGTGGGTGAATCACAATCTGGAGAACACTTATACCACAGAAGTCCACCTGCTGGAGTGAAGGTTCTGAGTCCCACGTCAGACTTCCCAAGCTGGGGGTCCAGCAACGGGAGGAGGAATTCCTAGAGAATCAGACTTTAAAGCCTACTGGGATTTGATTGCAGGACTTCGAAAGAACTGGGAGAAACAGAGACTCCACTCTTGGAGGGCACACACAAAGTAGGGTGCATACCAGGACCCAGGGGGAAGGAGCAGTGATACCATAAGAGTCTGAACCAGACCTACCTGCTAGTGTTGGAGGGTCTCCTGCAGAGGTGGGGGGTGACTGTGTCTCACCGTGGGGACAAGGACACTGGCAGCAGAATTTCGGGGAAGTACTCCTTGGCATGAGCCCTCCCAGAGTCCGCCATTAGCCCCACCAAAGAGCCCAGGTAGGTTCCACTGTTGTGTTGCCTCAGGCCAAACAACCAGCAGGGAGGGAACCCAGCCCCACCCATCAGCAGTCAAGTGGATTAAAGTTTTACTGAGCTCTGCCCACCAGAGCAACAGTCACCTCTACCCACCACCAGTCCCTCCCATCAGGAAACTTGCACGAGCCTCTTAGGTAGCCTCAACCACCAGAGGGCACAGAGCAGAAGCAAGAAGAACTACAATCCTGCAGCCTGTGGAACAAAAACCACATTCACAGAAAGATAGACAAGATGAAAAGGCAGAAGGCTATGTACCAGATAAAGGAACAAGATAAAACCCCAGAAAAACAACTAAATGAAGTGGAGATAGGCAACCTTCCAGAAAAAGAATTCAGAATGATGATGGTGAAGATGATCCAGGACCTCGGAAAAAGAATGGAGGCGAAGATCGAGAAGATGCAAGAAATCTTTAACAAGACCAACAAGAATTAAAGAACAAACAAACAGAGATGAACAATACAATAACTGAAATGAAAACTCCACTAGAAGGAATCAATAGCAGAATAACTGAGGCAGAAGACCAGATAAGTGACCTGGAAGGCAGAATGGTGAAATTCACTGCTGCAGAAAAGAATAAAGAAAAAAGAATGCAAAGAAACAAAGACAGCCCTAAGAGACCTCTGGGACAACATTAAACACAACAACATTCACATTATAGGGGTCCCAGAAGGAGAAGAGAGAGAGAAAGGACCCAAGAAAATATTTGAAGAAATTATAGTCAAAAACTTCCCTAACATGGGAAAGGAAATAGCCACCCAAGTCCAGGAAGCGCAGAGAGTCCCATACAGGATAAACCCAAGAAGAAACATGCCAAGACAGGTAGTAATCAAATTGGCAAAAATTAACGACAAAGAAAAATTATTAAAAGCAGCAAGGGAAAAACGACAAATACAAGGGAACTCCCATAAGGTTAACAGCTGATTTCTCAGCAGAAACTCTACAAGCCAGAAGGGAGTGGTATAATATACTTAAGGTGATGAAAGGGAAGTACCTACAACCAACATTACTCTACCCAGCAAGGATCTCATTCAGATTCGATGGAGGAATCAAAAGCTTTACAGACAAGCAAAAGCTAAGAGAATTCAGCACCATGAAACCAGCTCTACAACAAATGCTAAAGGAACTTCTCTAAGTGGGAAACACAAGAGAAGAAAAGGACCTACAAAAACAAACCCAAAACAATTAAGAAAATAGTCATAGGAACATACATATCGATAATTAACTTAAACGTGAATGGATTAAATGCTCCACCAAAAGACACAGGCTTGCTGAATGGACACAAAAACAAGACCCATATATATGCTGTCTGCAAGAAACCCACTTCAGACCTAGGGACACACTCAGATTGAAAGTGAGAGGATGGAAAAAGATACTCCATGCAAATGGAATTCGAAAGAAAGCTGGAGCAGAAATACTCATAGCAGATAAAATAGACTTTAAAATAAAGAATGTTACAAGAGACAAGGAAGGACACTGCATAATGATCAAGGGATCAATCCAAGAAGAAGATATAACAATTATAAATATATATGCATCCAACACAGGAGCACCTCAATACATAAGGCAACTGCTAACAGCTGTAAAAGAGGAAATCGACAGTAACACAATAATAGTAAACAGCTGTAAAAGAGGAAATCGACAGTAACACAATAACACCTCACTTATACCAATGGACAGATCATCCAAAATGAAAATAAATAAGGAAACAGAAGCTATAAATGACACAATAAACCAGATAGATTTACTTGATATTTATAGGACATTCCATCCAAAAACAGCAGATTACACTTTCTTCTCAAGTGTGCATGGAACATTCTCCAGGATAGATCACATCTTGGGTCATAAATCAAGCCTCAGTAAATTTTAAAAAGTTTAAATCATATCAAGCATCTTTTCTGACCACAATGCTATGAGATTAGAAAGGAATTACAGGGGAAAAAATGTAAAAAACACAAACACTTGGAGGCTAAACACTACATTACTAAATAACCAAGAGATCACTGAAGAAATCAAAGAGGAAATTAAAAAATACCTAGAGACAAATGACAAAACACGACAATCCAAAACGTGTGGGATGCAGCAAAAGCCGTTCTAAGAGGGAAACAAGAAAAATCTCAAATAAACAATCTAACCTTACACCTAAAGGAACTAAAGAAAGAAGAACAAACAAAACCCGAAGTTAGCAGAAGGAAAGAAATCATAAAGATCAGAGCAGAAATAAATGAAATAGAAACAAAGAAAACAATAGCAAAGATCAATAAAACTAAAAGCTGGTTCTTTGAGAAGATAAACAAAATTGATAAAGCATTAGCCAGACTCATCAAGAAAAAGAGGGACAGGACTCAAATCAATAAAATTAGAAATGAAAAAGGAGAAGTTACAACAGACGCTGCAGAAATACAAAGCATCCTAAGAGACCACTACAAGCAACTCTATGCCAATAAAATCGACAACCTGGAAGAAATAGACAAATTCTTAGAAAGGTATAATCTTCCAAGACTGAACCAGGAAGAAACAGAAAATATGAACAGACCAATCACAAGTAATGAATTTGAAATCGTGATTAAAAATCTTTCAAGAGGGCTTCCCTGGTGGCGCAGTGGTTGAGAGTCCACCTGCCGATGCAGGGGACACTGGTTCGTGCCCCAGTCCGGGAAGATCCCACATGCTGCGGAGCGGCTGGGCCCGTGAGCCATGGCCGCTGGGCCTGCACATCCGGAGCCTGTGTTCCGCAACAGTAGAGGCCACAACAGTGAGAGGGCCACGTACCGCAAAATAACAAACAAACAAACAAAATCTTCCAAGAAACAAAAGTCCAGGACCAGATGGCTTCACAGGTGAATTCTATCAAACTTTTAGAAAACAGCTAACACGCATCGTTCTCAAACTCTTCCAAAAAATTGCAGAGGAAGGAACACTCCCAAACTCATTCTATAAGGCCACCATCACCTGATACCAAAACCAGACAAAGATACTACAAAAAAAGAAAATTACAGACCAATATCACTGATGAATATAGATGCAAAAATCCTCAACAAAATACTAGCAAACAGAATCCAACAACACATTAAAAGCATCATACACCATGATCAAGTGGGATTTATCCCAGGGATGCAAGGATTCTTCAATATATGCAAATCAATCAATGTGATAAACCATATTAACAAATTGAAGAATAAAAACCATATGATCATCTCAATAGATGAAGAAAAAGCTTTCAACAAAATTCAACACCCATTTATGATAAAAACTCTCCAGAAAGTGGGCATGGGGGAACCTACCTCAACATAATAAAGTCCATATACGACAAACCATAGCAAACATCATTCTCAATGGTGAAAAACTAAAAGCATTTCCTCTAAGATCAGGAACAAGATAAGGATGTCCACTCTCGCCACTATTATTCAACAGTTTTGGAAGTCCTAGCCACGGCAATCAGAGAAGAAAAAGAAATTAAAGGAGTACAAATTGGAAAAGAAGAAGTAAAACTGTCACTGTTTGCAGATGACATGATACTATATATCGAGAATCCTAAAGGTGCCACCAGAAAACTACTAGAGCTAATCAATGAATTTGGTAAAGTTGCAGGATACAAAATTAATGCACAGAAATATCTTGCATTCCTATACACTAATGATGAAAAATCTGCAAGAGAAATTAAGGAAACACTCCCATTTACCACTGCAACAAAAAGAATAAAATACCTAGGAATAAACCTACCTAGGGAGACAAAAGACCTGTATGCAGAAAACTATAAGACACTGATGAAAGAAATTAAAGATGATACCAACAGATGGAGAGATATACCATGTTCTTGGATTGGAAGAATCAATATTGTGAAAATGACTGTACTACCCAAAGCAATCTACAGATTCAATGCAATCCCTATCAAATTACCAATGGCATTTTTTACGGAACTAGAACAAAAAATCTTAAAATTTGAAGGGAGACACAAAAGACCCCGAATAGGCAAAGCAGTCTTGAGGGAAAAAAACGGACCTGGAGGAATCAGACTCTCTGACTTCAGACTATACTATAAAGCTACAGTAATCAAGACAATATGGTACTGGCACAAAAACAGAAACATAGATCAATGGAACAAGATAGAAAGCCCAGAGAGAAACCCACACACCTATGGTCAACTAATCTATGACTAAGGAGGCAAGGATATAAAATGGAGAAAAGACAGTCTCTTCGATAAGTGGTGCTGGGAAAACTAGACAGCTACATGTAAAAGAATGAAATTAGGGGCTTCCTTGGTGATGCAGTAGTTGAGAGTCCGCCTGCTGATGCAGGGGACACAGGTTCATGCCCCGGTCCAGGAAGACCCCACATGCCGTGGAGCAGCTAGGCCCGTGGCCATGGCTGCTGAGCCTGTGCATCTGGAGCCTGTGCTCTGCAACGGGAGAGGCCACAACAGTGAGAGGCCCGCGTACCACAAAAAAAAAATAAATAAAAAAAAAGAATGAAATTAGAACACTCCCTAACACCATACACAAAAATAAACTCAAAATGGATTAGAGATCTAAATGTAAGACTGGACACTATAAAACCCTTAGAGGAAAACATAGGAAGAACACTCTTTGACATAAATCACAGCAAGATCTTTTTTGATCCACCTCCTAGAGTAATGGAAATAAAAAGAAAAATAAACAAATGGGACCTAATGAAACTTCAAAGCTTTTGCACAGCAAAGGAGACTATAAACAAGACAAAAAGACAACTCTCAGAATGGGAAAAAATATTTGCAAACAAATCAGCGGACAAAGGATTAATCTCCAAAATATATAAACAGTTCATACAGCTCAATATTAAAAAAACAAACAACCCAATCCAAAAATGGGCAGAAGACCTAAATAGACATTTCTCCAAAGAAGACATACAGATGGCCAAGAAGCACATGAAAAGCTGCTCAACATCACTAATTATTAGAGAAATGCAAATTAAAACTACAATGAGGTATCACCTCACACCAGTTAGAATGGGCATCATTGGAAAATCTACAACCAACAAATGCTGGAAAGGGTGTGGAGAAAAGGGAACCCTCTTGCACTGTTGGTGGGAATGTAAACTGATACAGCCACTATGGAGAACAGTATGGAGGGTCCTTAAAAAACTAAAAATAGAATTACCATATGATCCAGCAATCCCACTACTGGGCATATACCCTGAGAAAACCATAATTCAAAAAGACAATTGCACCCCAATGTTCATTGCAGCACTATTTACAATAGCCAGCTCATGGAAGCAACCTAAATGCCCATCGACAGACGAATGGATTAAGAAGATGTTGTATATATATATATACAATGGAATATTACTCAGTCATAAAAAGGAACGAAATTGGGTCATTTGCTGAGACATGGATGGATCTAGAGACTGTCATACAGAGTGAAGTAAGTCAGAAAGAGAAAAACAAATATCGTATATTAACGCATATATGTGGAATCTAGAAAAATGGTACAGATGAACCAGTTTGCAGGGCAGAAACAGAGACACAGATGTAGAGAACAAACGTATGGACACTAAGGGTGAAAGCGGCGGAGTGGTGGGGGTCATGGTGGGATGAATTGGGAGATTGGGATTGACATGTATACACTGATGTGTATTAAATTGATAACTAATAAGAACCTGCTGTATAAAAAAATTAAATTAAAAAAATTTTTTAAAATAGGGTCAATTAAGTTGATTGAATTAGTCCCAGCTAATTCTCTCCCTTTCTGCATCACCATCAAGTTTCTCAGCAGTTCAACCACATGGGCTGGGAGGATGGACAGAGAACACGTTCCCAGCCCCTCCTGCAGCCCACCTCTGCTCATGGTTACTCATTCACCTTGGGAGAAAAGAAAGGATTTATCCAGCAACACTCCAGGATGGAATGTCTTGAAGGCCATGTGCCGTCCTCTATTGTTTTCTGTCTTTCCTCCTGACCTAACTCCACTAGACTGTGGAGGATGAGACTGGAGAATGATGTTAAAGATACACCATTCATAATCAAAAACAGCAACCCAAGAAAAAATAACTGATTGTTAACTATGGCACCAGACACTGTACAAAGACTATAACATGAAAGATCTCATCTCATCCTCAAGATAGCCCCAATATGGAAATAGCGTCCAAGGTCACACAGGTAGTAAGTGAAGGAGCCAGGGTCCAAACCCAGCTAGGTACCACACGGTACCTGCGTACATCTAACACGGCATCCAAGCTACATGCTTAGAGATAAATGCTTAAAAGATAGCAATGAGTGGAGAATATCAACCAACACATTGAGTTATTAATGTCTCAAATGCTTTAGGGATGTCAGGTTGGGGGCAGGGTTCTGTCTATACATGAACTGGGAAAGCCAACAACCAAACATCTGGAAATGACTTTTTCATCCTCAGAAAGGAGGTAATGTTGAGAGAAGTGTAGTGCCTTCATATGACCTCTTTAGGGTCATTAGCTATAAAGGAGGACCCCCAAGAATAACTAGAGGACAACAAAAATCCAATTCAATGAGCAATCACTGAGAGCCCACTGTGTGATGGTTCTAGGATTGGTCCTGGCGAGGGTTAAGTCACACTCCCTGAGTTCTAAGACCTAAAGATGTCCAGACACAGATATGAAACAGTTTGCTTCTAATGCAAAGTTCACTGTATGTGCCCAAAAAAATAGCACCGGTAACAGGATTACAGGAAGGAGGACAGTGGAGAGAGAGAAGCTTCACAAAGAACGTAGCACTTGATGAGGCCTCGATGAATGCATGAGGACAAGAAGAGAAAACAGGACCAGCCTGGGGTGATTAAGAAGCAGCACCACATGGGACTTCCCTGGCGGTCCGGTGGTTAGGACGCCGAGCTTCCATTGCAGGGGCCACGGGCTCGATCCCCGGTTGGGGAACTAAGATCCTGCAAGCCACATGGCATGTGCAAAAATTAAAAAAAGCAGCAGCAGCACCTCCACTTTCAGTATACCTAGGGGTCCAGTCAACCAAGAGTGAAGGGACTGTGTTGGCAGAATATCACAAGGAGGTAATTCTGGAAGAGCTTCAGTGGGCATCCTAGGATGGGGAAGTCCTGAATGATGAGAGGAGGAATGCTGACCTCTGTTAGAAGGCAGGGGTGTAGTACACAGAAGCCTGCCATGATGGTGATGACTCATCTGGGGATGGGATGGAAGATGGATTGATAGGCCGTGAGCTTCATCACAGGGCTGCTGGAATGCACCGGCCAGCAGAAGAGATCATGAACTCAAGGTGGGAGGGGGGATGGCCAAGCACATTTGAAAATAACAAGAAGCAGAGCCCAGAGGATTTGGAGGGCAGTGAAATCATTCCGTGTGATACTATAATGGTGGACACATCATATACTTGTCAAAATCCAGAGTGTACAACACTATGAGTTAAATGAACCTCAATGTAAAGTGTGGACTTTGGGTGACAATGATGTGTCAGTACAGGTTCATTGACTGTAATGACATATGTACACTCCGATGCTGAAGTTGATAATGGGAGAGGGGAGGTAGGCAGGACATAGGATGTCTCTGTATTTTCCCTCAGTTTTGCTGTGAACCTAAAACTGCGCTCAAAAATCAAGTCTAGGGACTTCCCTGGTGGCGCAGTGGTTAAGAATCCGCCTGCCAATGCAACAGACTTGGGTTTGAGCCCTGGTCCAGGAAGATCCCACATGCCGCGTAACAGCTAAGCCCGTGCGCCACAACTACTAACCCTGTGCTCTAGAGCTCACGGGCCGAAACTACTGAGCCCACATGCCACAACTACTGAAGCCCGTGCGCCTAGAGCCCACGCTCCGTAACAAGAGAAGCCACCGCAATGAGAAGCCCGTGAACTGCAACGAAGAGTAGCCCCCTCTCGCAGCAACTAGAGGAAGCCCGCGCGCAGCAACGAAGACCCAACGCAGCCAAAAATAAATAAATAAATAAATACGAAATGGTAATTTAAAAATAAATAAATAAATAACAACCAAAACAAAAATCAAGTCTATTAGGGACTTCCCTGGTGGTCCAGTGGTTAGGACTCTGTGCTTCCACTGCAGGGGGCCCCAGTTCAATCCCTGGTCGGGGAACTAAGATCCCACAAGCTGTGCAGCCAAAAAAAAAAAAAAATCAAGTTTATTGAAAAAGATGTACGTAGCAAGAATAACTTGAAGACAGAGCATGATGGAAGAAAGGGAGTCAAGGATGACTCACCAGCCAGGTGACTGGAAGAAGGCTGGGGTCGTAGGCAATGGGGAAGTTGGAAAGGAGGTCTGTTTTTAGAGGTAAGAGAGAAAGAAGCTGAGTTCAGTTGGGAACAAGCTAGGATGATGATGGATATCCACATGGAACAGTCTTCAGGCACCTGGAGAACAGTTTGGGGCTGAGATAAGAAAAGGGTACAGGCATGCAAATTGGAGACAAAAGTCAGCATTAAATGTTCCCCTTTTAAACTGAGTGATAAATTCTCTTTCAAAAAGGAAATCACTGCAACACACTGGAAATAGTCTTCCCACCAAGCTCGCCACCTCTGTCACAAAGAACTGCCACTGGGGAGGCAAGTTCAATTACATGGGAAGACAGCAGCACCAGGGGTAGTGATCTACTGGTCAAGTCAACTCTGCCCAACGTGACATCAGTCCAGATAGGAAGAACTGGCAAGTCATCTGAGGGGCCAGCAAGAAGGGAGATTTCACTTTTGAGCAAGAGTGTCCCCCTAACAGGAGTAGGAAGGGCACAGTGAATGCCAAAAAGCCTGGCTGCGAATTCTTATTCTGCCTCTTGCCCAGGGAAATTCTTTCACGTCTCTGTGCCTTAGCTTCCTCATCTGTAAAATGAGGATAAGAGCCTGCTTCATGGATCCACTGTAAAGATAGATCACATGAGCGAATGTGGAGGTACGCACCTGGAGCTCACTGTGTCAGCGACTGTCACTGCTCATTATTGTCTAGATTCTTCCAAGACCCTTGAAGGGGGAAATGCTGAGGTCTCTTCCGGATGATCACAGAGCACTGTGACTTTTTAAAAATGTCCCCTTCAAGTATCTGATTTGTCAGGTGGGACAGTAATATTTACAGGAGCAGAATATTTTAAATCTATATGCTCTGAAACAGCCCACGCAGTGAAGCACACACCTTGGCCATTCCCCGCGGCACACACTTACCCAGGGGTGTCCAGTGCCTGGCCTTGACCCAAGAAGGCTGAGATAAGACATAGAGAAAGTCCTTTTAAAAGTGAGTAAAATGCCAAACTTATTATTCCTTAAACTATCTGCCCGAAGCACTGACTGCAATCCTAGGCATCTGACTCATATCTGTCCACAGACTCAGTTCGGCAAAGTTCTCAAAACAGAGGTCACATTTTTTCAAGGTTTCCCAACCGTCAGGGAAATGAGCTGGCTACAAAAAGCCAGCGACCAGTCTGTGCCTCCCTGTAAAAGGTTAAGTTGATTTCCTGGTGTAGGAATTTTCACGTGCAACTGGGCAGAAGGAGTCCCGATTTCTCGGGGTCTGATCACCCAGGGATAGCCCACAGAAAGGCTCCACGTCTCCTGCTCTGAGACACCAGAACCCAGGGCTGTGGGAACACCTGCATTCTCCTCAGCTGTCCCAAATGCCTCTCTACAGCAAACAGAGCCACTGTGTCAGTGAGAAAGGGGAGGATAATTATCAGTAATAGAAACCTCCTTCCTGTGTATTGTGTTTATAATTTCTAAGCAGCATAGTTTCCCTACGATGCCCCCTGCTCTGTTCCGCACTTGGAACCATTTGGGTTTGTAAGTCTGAGAGGAACTGGGGAGCATCCACAGTCATCAAAATAAAGAGAAAAACCCTGGAGCTCATGGGAAAGGGAGGAGGGGGAGGGGCAGGGCTGAGAGACCGAGAAAGGGACCCAGGAGAAAGTGGAAGGTCAGGAGCCCCGCAAGGTGATTGCTCCACTAGCTTAGCAAAGTCCTCTGAACCAGCAAAGCACGTGGTGGGGTGGATTTCTCCATCAACATGTCAGGGCTGTCACCAAGGTAAACCAGGAAGAACACGTGAGCCCTCCCCCAACACACAGCCCAGGGAATTAGCAGCAAACCTGGGAGGCCTTTGGAATTCCCTGGGCCATGGGCTCGTGGGTTCTCACCAAGGTTAATTGGTTCTCTAAGGAACAAGGACTGGCAGGCCCTCAGATGATACCTAGGTTAGAAGAGAATGTGTCTTTCTTCTCCAAAACTAAAGATAGTCTAATTTTACTATTTAACATCTAAGCACCAGAGGAATGCATTGAAAAGACTGAAGGGACATCCACCCCAGCTTGCTTGGTTCAGCAGGGACAGGCGCCCTACACTGATGACAGCCCTTTAAGGTTCTGGGCCCCCGAGGCTTGAGTTGCGTGAGTCCTTCCATGTTTTCTCTGATGCCCAGGGAACTTTGGCCAAATGCTGCAGGAGCCTCAGTGGAATCAGGGAAGCATAAAAAGGCCAAAAAAAAAAAAAAAAAAAGATTTATTACCTTTGGTCATTGTTCTGTAAGGTTAAAATCATTTCAAAATTAGAAGTTTTTTTTTTTTTGGCGGTACAAGGGCCTCTCACTGTTGTGGCCTCTCCTGTTGCAGAGCACAGGCTCCGGACGCGCAGGCTCAGCGGCCATGGCTCACGGGCCCAGCCGCTCTGCGGCATGTGGGATCTTCCTGGACCGGGGCGCGAACCCGTGTCCCCTGAATCGGCAGGCAGACTCTCAACCACTGCGCCACCAGGGAAGCCCCAAAATTTACAAGATTTTTAAAAATAGGAATCTACTGATGAAATCCTCCATACTACCAACCCCTTTCAATTCCACTGCCCAAACATAATCACTGTCTAAAGATTAGGGGCATATCCTTATAGACTATTTTTTCCCCCAAAAAATGAGATCATAATATACCTACGGCTCTGTACTTTGCTTTCATTACTTAATATATAATAGACATTCTCCATATCAGCTCATTTATAGCAATTTCCTCCTTTGTTCAAGGAGGCAAGTATTTCTGAGGGATAAAGTCCTAGAAGGGGAACTGATACATCAGAAAGTATGCAAAGTTTTAAGTGTTATAAATACTGCCAAAGTGCCTTTCCAAAAAGTTGTACCAATTTACACTCCCCAGAGAAGTATATGGTGACAATCTATTTTCCCATGCCCTCACCATGGTTGCTTTTTTCTTTCTTTTTTTTTAAAATTTTTAAAATTTATTTGGCTGAGCCAGATCTTAGTTGCAGCACACGGGATCTTCATTGCCACGTGCGGGATCTTTAGTTGTGGCATGCAGGATCTAGTTCCCTAACCAGGGATCGAACCCAGGCCCCTGCACTGGAAGCGTGGAGTCTTAACTTCTGCGCCACCAGGGAAGTCCCACCATGGCTGCTTTTAATCCACACTTACCTGATATTAATGAGGTTTAGGACTAAACCTTTGTAATAAGACTAAATATTAGTCCTATTTAGTCACTGGGGCATCAAGCTTTGACTAAGAGGTGGCCTGGCTTCCCAGTGATTCACACCCTACCCTTAATCTCAGACTTACTGGAATTTTGCTTGAATTTACAAATCTCTCAGCAAAAACTTTCCAACACTACAATTCTACCAAGAGGCCTAAACGGCCTCCTTGTGCCTCAACCAATGCATGTTCTGACTCTTTCCAAGTCTTTTCCCCAAATTTTATCCTCTTGGCTTGTATTCTTCAGCATTGTAGATTCCCATCCTAAATCACTGTAGAGTGGTTCAGCTAACAAGATGGCATGCCAAGGATGATATATTTTGATAGCACTTCCAGGAAGCTTTGCTGGTCTCTCCCACAGTGGGGAAGCCTAGTGGGAGAGTTGGGCGTCTTTTGGCATTTCGTAATTTATTCACCTGGCACCACTCATTCCAAAAGGAGGTATTGGGGTGTGATGGAAAGAATATGAGACTGGAAGTCAGGAGACCTGAGTTTTAGTCCCCTTCCTACTTCTAATTAGCTGCATAGTTCAGATTAAACTATGCTGCCTCTCCACTGGGCCTCGGCTGCCTCATTTGTAAAACGAGATTATTGGACTAGAATAGTCATTACTAACCTTGCCTTCTACCATGGGTGACCCTTTAAGAATCTAAAGTAAGTTGTGCATTCTCACCCCCAGAATAATATACTCTTGCACAAGAGTATGAAATCATACATTTTCAGGGAGTTCACAGACTCCCTAAAGCCTATCTCTGTATTCCCAGGGTCAAGATCACTGAGACCTAAGCTTTTTAAAAATAACAGAGAATACAACAGAAATGTATGCAGAATCACAAAACCTTAAGTGAAGTTGAATCATTTCCAGAACTAAAAGCATCTCCTCCGCAGAGACTGGGAGGAGGAAGTGGTTACTTAGGGAAAAATAAATGAAAATGCCAATTAAGAGCTGCCCTTGATTGAGGTCTGGCTAAGCCCTTTACCTACATTCACAGAGGAGTGGCTGAGGGAGAGTACCCATTCCAGAGCCAGGCTGCCTCATTCAAATCATGGCTCCATCATTTACTAATTGACTTAGGCTCTGTGCCTGTTCCTTCTTCTGTTATTAAAAAAAAAAAAAAAGAAAAAAGGAAAGAAAGAAAAGAAAAAAGGAGGCGAGGATTAAAACAATACCTATCTGAAGGATTGTTAATATACATATGGTATTTTAAACCAGGCCTGGCACACACTAAGCCCTAAATAACTATTCCATATTATAGAAATCTGGGACACATTTGCTGGGTGGTTAAGATTGTGAGCTGAAGAGTTTAGGAAAGCCATAGATATCTTGATAACTCATTTTCTCCCAGATGTAAACAGAATCTGCTTCAGAAGTTTGTTGTAAGGATTCAAATGTATAGACACCAAGGGGGGAGAGTGGTGGGGGTGGGGGGGATGAATTGGGAGATTGGGATTGACATGTATACACTAATATGTATAAAATAGATAACTAATAAGAACCTGCTGTATAAAAAAATAAATAAATTTCAAACATTCACAAAAAAAAAAAAAGAAGTTTGTTGTAAGGATTAATGAGCCTGCCACATAAAAACTCTTTTCACAATGCCTAGCACATAATCAGTGCTCATTAAATGTCAACTAATGTTATGAACAATTCTGGGAGGCAAGGATTATCAGTTCTTTTTTTTTTTTATCTCTGAATAAAGGATAAATCAGACTTTGAGAGTTAAGTGCCCTGCTGACAGTACCTCAGTTAGCAAATGATTATCCCAGATTTCAACACTAATGAGTCTGAAACCAGAAGCTGTAACCACTACCACATATAACCTCTTAGTTTGAACAGGGCTTAGAGAACATAAAAGCTGATTCATACCTACTAGATTCTAAGAGAAAAAAAAAAAGATGTTGGTGATAACAGTTCAAAATGCGGGGTATTCTCCGTGGAGGTCAACCATGACTTTGGCCAAAAGCCCTCCTTTGCCACTCTTAGAAATGGAAGACTGCAAAGGCTGGACCCTGGTCTCAGTCAATTCTAAACCCCTTGCAAGTGGTTCTTAAACCACAGCCCTGACACCAAAAGAGGAAAAAGAAGCCATTTCCCATAAGAGCTGAACTAACAAACTGAGCTCTCTAAAATGAAAGTAGAGACCCTAAGGCTGAGACTAGCTATTATTAAGAATGTTCCAAGGGAGGGTGGGAGGGAGACGCAAGAGGGAGGAGATATGGGGATATATGTATACGTATAGCTGATTCACTTTGTTATAAAGCAGAAACTAACACACCATTGTAAAGCAATTATACTCCAATAAAGATGTTTAAAAAAAAAGAAAAAAGAATGCTCCAAAAATCAAGTAGAAATGCTGCAGTAGAACACAACATTAGTCTTTAAACAACAAACTTCTATGTGGGAAAGAATGAAGGTGTTTATTTCTATGTTTGGATACCAAGATCCGGGAGGCCTTCCCTTAAGTAAAACAAGAGGAAGTTACCACAGTCCAGTATGGTGGGGGGAGAAGCAGAATGCCAGTCAGTCAAGAGACATCTGGTGAGAAGCAGTGTCACCTGAGCAAGAAGTCCCCACTCTCAACACCAATTTCCTCCCTAGTGCAATAGTCACCTTGGAAATGAGAATAAAATAGACCGACAGGCGAAACAGGGTGATCCAGTGAAATACAGGTCAGTGCTAATCACCTTACTTCACATCTTATATATATTTACTTCTGGATGTATTTTATTATGTATCTTTATTCAAAACAGTCCCATTAGGCAACCTTAAATCTCCCATGCCTTAAAAAAAAAAAAAAAAAGCCTTAGGACTAGGCATCACTGGAAGGGATGGTAGAAGCAGGAGAAGCACCTCACTCACCTCCATTCTCAGACTGAGGCACCCCAGCTGAGTTTGGTCCAAGGATGCAGCAGCCAGTTCTCCCCAGTGGCTTCACTCACCCAGCCCACTCCCAGGGGAGAAGAGGTTGTTTATGTATTCCAAGCCTACACCCACCTCAGGCCCCCAGGGGTGGGGAGAACGCTGGAGTCAGAAGTCCGCCAGAATCTAGGCCTGTTTCTTCTCCCACCCGGCTGAACAGCTGAACGACTCTCCTCCCTGAGGCCTTAGTTTCCCATCCCTCAAATGAAAGGTTTGAAGATCACATGAAAGCCTCCTTCCTGCTTTCTAATTCCAATATTCTTACACGTAAACGTGCCTTGCAGAAATAGAAGCTCTTCCTTTCAAGCAGGACGTGTGGCTCTACGTCCCCGTGACCATTCCCCTCAATCACCCGCAGACCGTCTTACAGAAGTATAATGCATCAGAGAACAAACGTATGGACACCAAGGGGGGAAAGCGGAGGGGTGGGGGGGTGGGATGAACTGGGAGATTTTGATTGACGTATATACAGTAATATGTATAAAATAGATAATGAACAAGAATCTGCTGTATAAAAATTAATTAAATTAAATTTTAAAAAAAAAGAAGTATGATGCATCAGAACTGAAAAACAGGCTGTTGCTTTCCCGTGGCACCAGACCTAGTAATCAGTCAACGTGGATTTTCTCTCGGGCCTTTTCCCGCAATCCCACAATCCCACGAAAACCCTCTGCGTACCCCTCCCAATTTCTAAACTCAAAGCTACCCTTTCGTGAATTAAAAAATAACCCACCCACAACCCGGCCTGGTGTAAGGTGCCTCAGCACTTTTCCTAGCATCCAGGATTCCACCTCTGCCCCACCCTCTCCCCGGGGTGTCTTTTTAGCCGGATCGATCCGATCCTTGCCCTCCCCTGGCAAACAGGCAGACCAATTTCTCCTCCCCGGCAGGAAAGAAGGCAGCGCCCGGCTCCAATCCCAGGAGACCCAAACCTCTTCCCAGCCCCCAGGGAGTGGCACCTGGTCGCAGCAGGAAGGGCCCCACGCCTCGGGAAAGGAAAGGAAAGGGCGGCCGGCTCGCTCCCAGCAGCGATCCTCCCCCCGGCGGCGCAGGGGAGGCCTCCTTAGCAGGTCTCCTGTCACTTACGGGCTGCACCTCCGGGCAGAGCCTGGCACAGCAGGACCGGCGGGCGGGCGGGCGGCGGAGTTTGCTGACTCAAAGGCGCGTCGGAGGCGGCGGCGAGCGCACAAGAGCGCAGCCCCGCGCTCCCAACGAACGTAGCGGCCCCGCGCCCGCGCCCGCGCTCCGCGCCCGCCTCCCGCTTCCCTGGCCACCGCACCGCCCAGCCCAGGTGCTGCCGGGCGCCGGCCCGCCCCGCCCCCTGCCGCGGACCTGGAGGCGGCCCCTCGGCCCCAGGGGCTAGGGAGAGCCGAGCGGCCGCCGGGGGGCGCAGCGCGCTCGGAGCCCGCTTCCCCTTCCCGCGTCCGCGAAACGGGGCTGCGGAGGAGGCACCAGTGTTTGGCCTCAAGCTGAGGCTGAAGGGGTGCGAGTCGCGCCCTTGGAATCGCCACTGGAAAGCCACCTTCAGCTTGCTAACCCCGCCCCGCCCCCTTAGATAAGGGGAGGATTGATGAATGAGGAAGAGGGATGGTAGATAACGGTAGACTGTCAATGATAGAATGTAGGTGGTGGGCGTATGGATGTTTACTGAAAAATTCTTTCAACTTTTCAGTATGTTTGAAATTTTTCACAAGGAAACTTTGGGGGGAAAGAAAAGAGGTCTGGCAAGGAACCTGAATCAGTAAACCATTTTCCAGGTGGCACCTTGGGCTGCATCTGACCCACCTGTTTGCATGGAAAACCGCAATAATCACTTAAACCGCTAATGGGTGACTACATGGCAGAATAATGTAGTGTTTAAAAAAAAAATTCCACTGAGTACATTTTAAAGATTTTATTGGCTTTATTCAGTGATTCGTGATAGGGCAGCATCCAATCCAGCAGATAGGAGGGAGCTCTAAGGAGCTGTACAAAATGAAAGACTTTTACAGACATAAGGAGGCAAGACAAGGAAGTTATCACAGCAAAAAGCAGATTGGTCATGGCAAAGTCATGTCGTTTCTCTAGGAAAAGACAGGGGTCTATCAAGGAGATTCACCTTGCCAGTGCTGACCAGGGAATTGCAGATTGACTGCATTCCCTTACTGGGAGAGGCTGAAACTACTATTAAGTTAGGTACTAAGTTCCGATTCGGTGATGTCTCCGCATAAGTGCTTAGCATAAGTGACTCCATTTGGGGCCTACTGTCTCTTTTTTTAACAGGAGCCTAACATTTCATTATTTAAGCATGAATTTTCCCATTAGACACAGCCAGCTCTGAGGACCATTCAGGGCCATTACAGGCCCACCTGAAAATGTACACGTCTATCCTCCATACCCCAACTGGCTTAACAACAAAACTTCTAAATCTACAACGTTGTGTCTTAATATCTTGGATCCTGACATTGCATCGCTGAATCTTGAATCACCTGTGTTTAATTTCCTAAAATTGCACCCCAGTTATAACACACAAGTGACTGTAAACATGATCACTTCTGAAAATCGAATTAAAGTGTATTTTTCAAATTCTTTTCCCTATGCTCCACAAAGAAAAGCATTGACTGGAAAACAAAATGCAATATGTGTCTAAGATCCTAAGAGCTTCTGCAAAATTAAAATCTTTCTGGATTACTATCATCAAGAGCACACCCTTACAAATGTGGGCAGAGCAGCAAAAAAAAACCTTTAGAGAGCCTATAGGAGGTCGTTTAAGTATCTGTTAGAATTATGGCCCTAAAAGAAAGGAAGAATATGAATAGAATTCAGAATAGAATGACGCAATGGATTTTAATCCACTCCATCAGGGTAGCTGCTAGATGGTGTTTCTAGTTTAAGAATTGTACTGTGCAACCTGAATCCAGGAGACTGAGCTAAGTGACCACCAATTTTTTTAGATTGTGACTTTTTGTTATACCATCAGTGGGCAGGTAAAAAACTGGGACTCTCTTGTGCTTAAGAAATCCTAGCATGCTAATAAAACCACCATAAAATTGCTTTTAAGAAGAAATTCCCTTACCTGCCCCAATCCTGCCTCTGCAGTAGCTCCTAGGGTCAGGTTAACTGATTCAAACCCCAGCTTTACTACCTCTCACTATGTGATCCTGGGGAAATAACTCTATGGGCCTCATTTTATCATCTGAAAAGGGGAGATAATAATAATAATAATAGATTATAATAAAGGGGAGATGATAATAATGATGATAATAGAACCACCCTCATAGGGCTGTTGTGAGGGTTGAGTGAAATAATCCGGTAAAGTTCCTGAACTGTGCTAGATACATTGTAAGTGCTCGATAAATTTTATTTATTATTATTGAAACCAAGCGGGGCCCTATGGGGCTCCCAGGCATGGAGGCCTTTTTGTCCCCCATTTCTTGTAGGCAAGACTCCAGCCTCCTTGATCTTCCCTGAGGTCCAAAGGGCAGATTCAACAGTTGCAAATCTAGAGAGGAGCAGCCAGGAAACCACCTGAGACAAGATTAAAGGGACCAGAGAAGCTCATCAAGATTAGGAGACTGGGGGCTTCCCTGGTGGCACAGTGCTTAAGAATCCACCTGTCAATGCAGGAGACATGGGTTCGAGCCCTAGTCCCCTGGTTCGGGAAGATCCCACATACCGTGGAGCAACTAAGCCTGTGTGCCACAACTACTGAAGCCCGCGCCCCTAGAGCCCGTGCTCCACAACAAGAGAAGCCACCACAATGAGAAGTCCACACACTGCATGGAAGAGTAGCCACCGCTCGCTGCAACTAGAGAAAGCCCGCACACAGCAACAAAGACCCAATGCAGCCAAAAATAATTAATTAATTAATTTAAAAAAAAGATTAGGAGACCACCTGAGACCCTGCACACCCCCTAATCTTGTTAGCAACCTCACCCTTTTGAAACTCTGCAGAAGAAAGAAGAATGCAGGACTGTTACTGCCTTGATCCTTATCCCATACCCCTGACCACAAGCCCTGACTATAAAACCTCTCCCTATTCCCCAGGGAGGAGAGCACAGTTCTTGACATGCCAGCCTGCTGGGTTCCCCTCTTTGCCTGGCAAAGAATGAAGCCACCCTTTCTTTCTCCTCCAAAACTCTGTCTCCATATCTCATTTCTGCATCTGTGTACAGGGAGCCAAGATTCTGACAGCATTATAATGCTGTTATTATAACATGATCCTCTTCTTGAATCTCTTCCATCTTCAGGTAAAGTGCCCTTAGTTAGACCTATTAGGGAAAGCCAGCTTTGTGCCCTGCCTCTAACTCAGGAGTCAATAAAAAGACACTGAGTTCTTCGTCCATCTCCTGGGAAGCCTGCAAAATCCACAGACAATAAAAATGGAAGCTGCCTGAATTTGGTGTTCAGAAGTTATAATTAACTGATACTATACTATCTAAAACTCTATCTTTAAATTTACATAAATTGTCCCGCCTTCTTGAGAAACACTGTCATGGTACATACGCATACTGTACAAAAGATGGTTTTATCGTCAAACAACTAATAATGGGATGGGAGCAAAAATTTTAAACAAATAATTTGGATTTTGATTTCTCATTTTACATCATAATCTTTTTCCAATAGTATGAAGGCATATAGATTAATGTGAATAAAAATAATCACTCGACTATTGTTGATGAAAAATTAATCAGTCAATGTAAGAAAGAAATGGAAAATTTTATTCATGCCAAATTGAGGATTATAACCCAGGAACAGCCTCTCAGAAAGCTCAGAGAACTGTTCTGCCCGTTAGAGGTCAAAGCACTGTTATATAGGTTTTTGAGACAGAGGGCTGTATATTAAATGACATAGTTTTCACCATCTGGATCTGCAGGTACACAGTGGTGGGTCACTGTGACTCCTTACGAAATCAAGAAGGAATGTTATCTTTAAGGAGTTGTCTTGTTGGTGCTAGGAGAATGTTGCTCTTTATGGTTGAGCAGGCATTTCTGCTGGTGGGTAGGTCTGGTAGATGCATAATGCAGATACACAATGCACAGTAGAGCAGGGAGAGGAGGCCAAGGGGCAGACAAAGATTTTTATGTTTAAATTTTCCTTGACTTACCTTAGAATATGAATGTTATGCATGTCGTCATATGCTTCCTCTCCTGCTCCAACAATCCCATATTACTGTCCACTGCCCATAAATCTACTTCAAGGAATTTCCTCTTGGTTGCTGTGATGGAGGCAAATTGGGAGAAAAACTTTGTCTCTTTCCTCTCGTGTGAACTTCAGCCCTGACCTTGCCCAGATGTTCTCCCACATTGCTCTCCAGTGCGTGAGACACACCGCCCCAATCAAGTCCGCCTATTGCTATGTCACTGCGCAGGAGAAGACATTTAGCTCTTTCCTCAAGGCAAGGCAGCTTTGAGGAGCGTTTCAGGGACTCAGACAACCTGACAACTTCAGAATGGTTTCCTGCCAGCTATGGTTTCCCTTCCTACCCTGGCTGGCACTGGCTCTACTCTACCAGCCTCCCAGCAGCAGCTGGTCTCTGTCTCCATGGCAACAGACAGGCCTGAAGGAGCACACTCTCCAGCTTCCCTCCACAGGACAAAATTAGGGTGCCCACAAGTAGTTCGTTAACGAAACAAACACAGTGGATTAAGAGAAAATGGGAGAAAGAAAGGAGCAACTGAACAATGATCTGAACAATGAACAAAATAAAAGAATAAAAAGAATAAAATGAACATATGGACCTAGAGATTACCATACTAAGTGAAGTAAGTCAGAGAAAGACAAATACCATATGATATCAGTATATGTGAAATCTAAACAAATGGTACAAATAAGCTTTTTTACAAAACAGAAACAGATTCACAGACATAGGAAACAAATTTATGGTTGCCAAAGGGGAAAGTCGGGGGAGGGGTAAATTAGGAGTTTGGGATTAGCAGATACAAACTACTATATATAAAATAGATAAACATCAAGGACCTACTGTATAACACAAAGAACTATATTCAATATCTTGTAATAACCTATAATGGAAAAGAATCTGAAAAAGAATATATATATCTGAGTTGCTTTGCTATACACCAGAAACTAACACAACATTGTAAGTCAACTATATTTCAATTTTAAAAAGTTAACAAAAGCAAGAGAAAATATGTAAGGATGGAAAGAAGCAGTGGAAAATGGCAGGTTATAAAAGGTGACATACCATATGTCACCTTTATATGTTACCCTTTCATTTTTGTTTTCTTAGAGAAGGCACATATAGTAAGTACAAAGTGGTAACCATAATCTCATTTTTTCAGCATATGACCCATTTCTCTATTTTGTTTATGAAAATAAATCAGACTCTAAACCCTACTGCACTGGATTAGTGGGAAAGTCAATCTTAGGCGTTACTAAAGGCCTCTTAATGCCTTCCCCACAATCCAATTCCTGCTTCCGTGCCCTGCTAAAAAAGGAGCCAGAGATTTTACTCAGAGCTAAATATATGAGGAAGTTTCAGATCTCTAGTCTCCACTGGTTCTCACTGAGATACCCATTGTCCAAAGTCTCATGGTCCTTATATGTTATTTTTGTGCCATGGAATTTGATGAAGCTGCACGGAAAAAAAAACACTGAATGTTCTAAGGATGTTAAAAGAGACAAACAAATGAGCAATTCCATTAAAGAAAAAAGAAATTATAAATCCATAATAGGCAGAAGAAAAACAAGAATAATTGGATATAAAAAATTGCCAGCTGAAACTCTGAGGAAAACTGTAGTTAATGAAATTTAGAAGCCAATGCATGAGATAAACTCTAGGCTGGACACAGGTGAAGAAAGAATTATTAAACTGGAAAACATAACTGCAGCATTTGCCCAGAATGTATCACAGAGACAGTTAAGAGATGTGGATAATAACACTGAGAGAATCCAAAATAAATACAAGTAGTGCTCAAAAAGAAGACATTCGATTAAATGGTAGTGAAGTGATGTTTAAGGTGATGACAGTTGAGAATTATCCAGAATTGTTAAAAGGCATGATTCTTCAGATAGAAAATTCACTCTAAAATCCAAGAAGGAAAAATAAGAATAAAACTACACTTAGAGCAGTAAAAGTGCTATTCTAGAACATCAGGGATAAACGGGTATCCATGAAGCTACCAGAGAGAAAAAGCAGATTATAAAAATTATTTAGGGCTTCCCTGGTGGCGCAGTGGTTGAGAGTCCGCCTGCCAGTTCAGGGGACGCGGGTTCGTGCCCCGGTCTGGGAGGATCCCACATGCCGCGGAGCGGCTGGGCCCGTGAGCCATGGCCGCTGAGCCTGCGCATCCGGAGCCTGTGCTCCACAACGCGAGAGGCCACAACAGTGAAAAGCCTGCGTACTGCAAAAAAAAAAAATTATTTACAATGGCCATAGAATTCTCAGCGGTAGCAAGATATCAGAAATGCTTAGCAAAAACAACTGACAACCTAGAACGTTTTATCCAGCGAAGTGATCATGCAAGAGTGAAATCAAAATTTGAGATACACATAGATGAAGGGAATTTCCTACCAACAAACAAACAAAATCAGGGCTCTTGAAGCAGCCACAGCTCTGGCCCACAGTGAGATCAGGTGTTGCCAAGAAAATGCACTGGCTCTGAAAACAGTTGCCATGAATTGGTGTCCCATGTGCCAGGCATTCTTATGCACCATCTTACTTTATCCTTCAATGCCCCTGCCACGGGAGCGGTCAAAGTACCTAAATGTCAAATGGGGGAAATACAGGTATTCCCTGCTATGCGTTACTCTGTCTCTGCCATAACTCATTTGTTTGACATCCTTGGGGAATAGTGTTACACATTTTCCAGATGAGATGAAACACTCACTAGAGAATTCTGGCCAGAACAATTGCTTTCAACAAAACTCCACAATTATTGCAAAGAAGGTACAAGCCCCATTCCTAAGGCCCAACATCTCACAGGTAGGAGACCCTTAAAACTCAGCCAGACCTCTTTTCCTTTTATTTACTGCAATTCTTCACTATCAGGTAGCCCAGAAGGCAGAAGTGGACAGGAAATGTTAGAGGTAGATATGACAACACCAGCAAAGAGGGAGAAAAACTTTTTGAAAGCAAGTCTGAAAAGATTCTTGAAGTTCCAACCCTACCACAAGGCTGATGTCCACCCTCCCCACAAGACTATGAGCTTCCCGAGGGCAAGAACTGTGCCTGCAAACATCTGTAGCTCCAGACACAGTGCCTGACACACAGATAGTAGGGCCTCAATAAATAGTCACTAGGATGGAACGGGGAGGAGATGAGGGAAGGAAAGGAAAGGAAAAAGGAAGCAAGCTAAAAGGAATGCTCTGAAAAAAAAAACCAAACAAATCCGCTAAGAAAGCCTCTGTCAGCTTATCCTAAGGTGTATTGATTTGTTTTCTCTATATTTGATGCTCTGGTATTTGGGGTCTTGATCCTGGAGAGACTGTTCCCCACCCCATCCCCAGGGCCAGCCAATTCCTAGAAAAAACAAACGACTCCCCTGCAAGTACGCTTTTGATATACAAACAAGCCAACCAATCCAGACAATGCAGCGGTCTGACCCCAGCCCTCTCCTTATCAAACTGTCACACATCAAGCCAGTATTCTCCCTGCCCTAAAATGCCCCAGGGCCAGGTGCTGGCAAGTAGGTACCACCCAAATAGCCCAGAACCTGCTGAAATTATTCAAACCATCCAGTCCTAAATCTCTTCAGTGTACCTACTCTGCCTGGCCATTCCTTTCCAAAAGAATCTCGATAAGGCTCTGGGCCATGCTCTGCCCTCTCCCACTCTTGTGCCTCCTGACTGTCACTGGTCCTTCCCCATGTGGCCCTGTGTGGATGGCGTGGGATGCCTCCTGTATCTAGGGTTTAGGGAGGATAAACATCTTCCTTCATGACAATCATGTCCACGTCTGTGGTCTTACCACATTTGATTAAAACAAATTCTAGGTGCATTTCTAACACATAAAGGTAACCTTTCTTTCCTTAGAAATACATTTCCTACTAAATAACAGAATTGTGTGGAGAATAGAGAAAGCATTTGTGAATTTTTCCTGTAATATCTATTTCATAAAGCAAGGGGAACCTTGAAAAAAAACCCACAAATTTTCTGAGAAGAAAACAAACAGCCCATATCTTTTCATCAAGCCAAAGATATGAGTTATTGAAAGAGAAGGTCTCTTCTAACTCAGGTTACACCTTGGTCAAGCCCTAAAAAGATTATAGCTTGGTTCTGGAATTTTTTTAAGTGTTACTATCTAGAAAGCCTATTTCAATTTCCAGCTGAGAGAAAATGAAATTAACAATAGAAATGTTCAGTTCCTTTTGTAATCAATACAAGTAGCATTGAATTGAGTGAGGCAGCATTGAGACAAAGTTAATCACAGTCTGTCCTTTTCCAGTGCCTTATTTGGAATATTTCTCTTTCTTCGGTTTCACTGTGATTCACTTTTCCTGGAAATTAGTGTGGACCAGATGAAGCCAGTCACACGCTGTTCTGGAGTGTTTTTCCTGTACAGAAATTAATATACTTCAGCTGTATATCAATGCCCTAGTTAGAAAACATCACCTCCATACCTACTTATTTTTTAAAAAATATTGAAATCTCTGTTCTCCACAATTCCCTCTGTGTAAGAAAGACCATCAAAGTAAACTCAGAACCATAGATGATTCCCATCCTTTCCTTTGCCCCTGCTTTGGTTTATATTTATCTTCTTAAAGTTTATTCATTCAGTATGTATGTATTTACTGAGCACCCACTAGGTGTCAGTCCACAAGCTAGCTGGCTCACTAGATATTGTCCCTCTCCTCATGGAGCTAACAGTCTAATAAGAGAGACAGATGTTAATCTAATCACCAAAAAGTTAATAATTAAGTATCATCTGTATTAAGTGCTGTGAAGAAAAAGTATTGAATGTTATGAAGGTAAAAACCCAAAGACCTGACCTGGGGGAATCAAGTGGAGTTTCACTGAGAAAATGGGATTTGACACAAGATCTGGAAAGGTAGGGAAAGAACACAGGAGAGTGTTTGAGGCATTTGGAACAGCATGTGCAAAGGTCCTGTGGCTGAAGCACAGAGCTGGGGCATGACAGCAGGAGATGAAGCTGCTAAGGTGGTTATAGGATAGATAATCACCACGTTAGAGATTTGGGGCTAAATTCTAAAGCATCAGGAAGCCGGTGAAGCAATTTACATAGGACAGGAATATGATCAGCTTTCTTTTGGAGGAAGATCACTCCAGATTGTGTGGAAATGCGGAAGGGAGTGGAATGGAGAAGAGTGAATACAAGGAGACTAGTTAGGAAGCTATTACAAATGTGTAGGCAGGAGATGGTGGCCTAGGGTGTTGGCAATGAATGTGGAGAACATGCAAAGTTTTGAGAAACATTCAGAAAGCAAAATTGACAGTCTCGATTAACTACAAGTGGTCTGGTTGGCAGTAATTTCAGAAAAGAGTGCCATTCTCATAATGCCTGAGAGGTAGCAAGTTAGAATGGGAAAAGCCTGGATTGTGGAAGGAAAAGTACATTCCATTTTTAACTCTGCTGCTTATTAGCTGTGTAGTCTGGGATGTGTTATTTAAACTCTCTGAGCTTTAATTTCTTTGTTTATAAGTAACCCATATTAATGTCACTCTATAAATTCAGGTGTGCAAGAAACACCTTGACTTTCTTTGTATCAACCACCTGGCTCTGGTTCCCCATTTCACTTGACCTGTTAGAAATTCAATCTTAGTTATTCTTGGTGCTACCTCTGCTGTGGTTGGGCAAATGTCTTGGGGTCTTACACAGTGCCAAGGGACCAAGGAGCCCTTGGGTCATCAGATAACAACCTATGCTAGTTACCACCAAGTCACCCACAGGTTTAGAGCCCAGGCTCTGCCTCTTTCATGCCTGGCAGGAGGAAAGGATCTGGGGTAAAACCCAGAGGTCATTTGTCAGAGGTCAGACTTCTAAAGGTACCACCAAGCCCATAGGCCTCCCAGGGCCCTGGACCTGCCAGAAAATGAAATGCAGCTACCCAGTCCTTCCAGGCAGGGTTCAGAAAGAGGCATTGTGTGTAGTTAAGACAAACTACCCAGCCTGAAGTCTGGAAGAGGGTCTAGGACCCAAATATAAACTCATGTAAAGATTTTAGGCTGGGGCAGCCTTGCAGGAGGGCCTCCAGTTTTTTCTACCAGGCAGAGCAAACTTTTGGTTGTCCTTCTTGGAGGACTCACATACCTTCCATCCAGGGAATCTTTCCATCACATGACATCTCAAAGGCACCCCCTTCTTTCAATCCCTCTGGGACACCTTGAAAAATGATCTCCATCAATGATCTATTCACAACGGTTAGAACGACACCTTGTCAAGGTGGCAGGGAGAGTAACATATGAATAAATCTAGCTAAGGTTCTGACATGTTGTCATTCCCCTTCCCTTAAGATTCTGGAAAGGTGATAAGTTTGGGGGAAAAAAACATGAAAAAAAAAAGTTCAGGACAGAACAATACACTGAAGATAGTATCTAGAAGGGTAGCAGGCAGGTATAAATCTGCCAGCCTCAGCTGAACACGGTAGCCATATGGACACAGTACTGTGGGACAGAACCACAAGAAGCAAGGGAATAGGATCCTGTTAAGGCTGAGGTTAACTTCTACCAGTCACTGAAGGAGCAGCTTTTAAAAGAGGAAGTTCAGCCACCGAATGCAGGCAACCATAAAGTTAATCCTGACAGAGAAACACAAGAGGCCAAGATAGCCTAAGGAAGAAGAGTAGGCTGTGTAATTTCTCCCCAGAAAGTATCACTCTTTCCTTGTGACTCTAAGTAGTCTCTTTCCACACTCCAATATCCGGTCAGATTTTTCTCCACGTCAGTTTAAATCCAACATGTATGGTCAGGGAAACAAATTACATACTTAGGTGGTTCTCAGACTTTTTCAGAATTGTTTTGAATTCTTGATGTTCTAGTCAGTTCTCAGGTCTCTACCTGAGAGTGGGACAAAGAACTGCAAGGGACAACAGGACTACACACTGAGGTGAGAGCTGGGCTTGGGGTGTTAACCTAGATGCAGGTCTGGCCTCCACATGCTAAGCTCTAGCCATCATGAACCACTGTGGCAGGATAATATTTTAAAGATATTATCTCATATTCTTCCTTCTCCTCTCCCCACCTCTTGCTCATCCACAGTGCTTTCCTTTTTTTTTTCTCTCTCCATTCAAGCAAAAACCAGAAATATCATTAAGTCTCCTGGCTGGTTTCCAAAATCCTATCCCCACTGAGATTAACCTAAGTGTCCCTGAGTGACACATCAAGAAAAATCAATATGACTATTAAGAATGCATTTAATCCAACAAACAGTGGTTTAATAAAGAGGAGTTTCTTTTTTCCTTATACAACAGATAGTCCTGAGGTAGGACTTTGCTCTTTGGGTTCAGACACTCTTCCAAACCCAGAATTCTGGGTTCACATCTCTTGAGTTCTATCTACCTTCCCATGATGGCTGCAAGATGGCTGCAGTAGCTCTCACAACCATTTCAACAGGGCAAGCAAGGTGTGTGTAGCAGATGTGATCACCCCATATTCCTATGGCCTGTTCCATTTTCAGGGGTGCTGGCCCAGCTTCCAACTGCCAGCATCCCTCACCCTGCTGAGGTCTCTCTCTGGCCACCAAAACCTCCTTGAGCAGCACTCAAGCAAGAGTTGATGAGAGTTGGTGAGTAAATCCTTCTCCTTCGCCCCTGGAAGGGGGATCACATTAAAGTTATGTTCTACATTGCTCCCCCCAGGGGGAATATGTCTCAGCCACACTGGGTGACTTGCCTTGATAATTCATCTTTTATTGGCTTCATGACCTTCCTGGTCTCTCTTCCCCACTTCCCTACCAATGTTTCCTGGGAACACCTTCCAAATAAACCCCTGATGCTCAAATCATTGCTTCAGAGTTTGCTTATAAGGGGACAGGAAGTGAGTGACAGCAGCACCAGAAGCCCTATTGCCATGGTGCTCTCCCCTTTGGGGGGAGGGGGAATTTCCCAGAAGCCCTCGGGGGACTCCTCTTACAGCCTATTGGTCAAACTGGGTCACGTGGGCTCCCTCAGCTGTTGAGAAGCTGGGAGAACAGCTCTGGTGGAAGATGGAGGAGAGAGCAGGGCTTGGTCATGGCGCTTGAGTTGGCCAGTATATTAGTTAGGATAAAGCTCAGGGGTAAGGGACGGAAAACCCCAAACAAGAGAGACTTAAGATAGAAGTGTATTTCTAACATAAGAACTGAGAGGCCAGTACACATTGGTTAGGGAAAACGCCTGGCTTCGACCCCGAGTTCACCATGTGTTCTGGAAGTTTTCCTACGTGACAGGTACTGTTCTAAACCTCTCATACGCATTACTACATGTAATCCTCTTAACCTCATGACGTAAGTGCTATTATTACGGAGATACTGGAGGGCTTAAGTAACTTGCCTGCTGCAAAGTGTCAAAGCCAAATGCAATCTGCATCTTGAGCCGCGTTTTAAAGATAATATCTTCCTGTCCAGGGACATGGATATATCTGCGTTTAAGTGTTCTTTAATGTCTTGTATACTTTTACTAAATTTATTACCAAGTCCAAGACCTGGGTTCTTGGACTCTTTAATCAAAAGCAATTGATAGGGCTTCCCTGGTGGCGCAGTGGTTGAGAGTCCGCCTGCCCATGCAGGGGACGCGGGTTCGTGCCCCGGTCTGGGAGGATCCCACATGCCGCGGAGCGGCTGGGCCCGTGAGCCATGGCCGCTGAGCCTGCGCGTCCGGAGCCTGCGCGTCCGGAGCCTGTGCTGTGCAACCGGAGAGGCCACAGCAGTGAGAGGCCCGCGTGCCGCAAAAAAAAAAAAAAAGCAATTGTTAAGAGGCCGGATGAGGAATTCAGGCAAGGCTTTATTGGGACTGGTGGAGCAGGAGTGAGTGGGAGAGAGAACAAGTAACAGGCGCCCTTGCTTGTTCCCTGAGGCGGAGGCGGGGGTGGGGAGCTGGTCCTTTAAATGCAACAAGGGTTGAGGGCGGACCTGTGGGTTGGGCGAGAGGGGCGGCTTAGGTGGTCTGCCCACCCCCTTGGTGGTGCTGTGTGTAGGGATCATGTGGTAGTACCTTGCTTTTGCTCCCTGCACCTCAAAAGTGGCAGTTGGGTTTTGGCTTTTGTGTATCTCTTTCATAATGTGCCCCAACTGTGCATGCCTGCAGTTATTTTTATTAATTAATTAATTAATTTTTGCTGTGTTGGGTCTTCGTTTCTGTGCGAGGGCTTTCTCTAGTTGCGGCAAGCGGGGGCCACTCTTCATCGCGGTGCGCGGGCCTCTCACTATCGCGGCCTCTCTTGTTTTAGAGCACAGGCTCCAGACGCGCAGGCTCAGTAGTTGTGGCTCACGGGCCTAGTTGCTCCGCGGCATGTGGGATCCTCCCAGACCAGGGCTCGAACCCGTGTCCCCTACATTAGCAGGCAGATTCTCAACCACTGCGCCACCAGGGAAGCCCTGCATTTATTTTTAGTCTCTTATAATTTCTTTGTATTCTGCTGCTGGAGGAGCCGTGTGTCCAGGTGCAAGCATGACACTAAAAGGCCCCAGGTCCCAGCCTGTCTCATTACTAGGGTCTTTATTTTGCTATTGTTAATGGTATTTTGGAAATTAAGTTATCTTTGTGGCTGGTGAATCTAAATATAATGGATTTTTTGAATATTGGCTTTATATCCAGCCATCTTACTAAATGTATTCATTTGTCTGAATAATCTTGGGTTTTCTGTGTAGGTATTTATCATCTGTGAATAAAATCAATTTTGTTTCTTCATTTCTGACCCTAATGTTTGCCTGCCTTTCTTCCCTCCTTCCTTCCTACCTTCGCTTCTTCCCTCCTTCTTCCCTCTTTCCCTTCCTTAATGCACTGGCTAAAACTCTAGTACAGTGTAGAATAGAAGTGCTAATAGTGAGCATCTTTTTCTTGTTCCTGGGTTTTAAAGAGAAAGTTTCTAATGTTTTATTACTAAGAATTATTTTGATTGTAGGTTTTTTGTAGATACTCTTTATCTGGCTAAAGAAATTTCACTCTATTTCCTGGTTTGCCAAGGTTTTTTCCACAAATGCTTTCTCAACAACTATTGAGAATATAGGGTTTTTCTTCTTTAACCTATTAATGCAATGAATTGCATTTATAAAACGTATAATGCTAGATTAGACTTGTATTCCAGGAATACAGTGAATTTGGTATAGGTGTATTATCTTTTCTGCACATTGCTGGGTTCAGTTTACCGATATTTTGTTTAGGGTTTCTCAGCTATGTTCGTGCATGAGATAGGTCTGTAATTTCCCCTTCTTCCAGAATGAATTGAGGAGTGTTTCTTCCTTTTGTTTTTTTGGTTTGGTTTGGTTTGGTTTGGTTTCTGGCCACACCTCTCGGCTTGTGGTATCTTAGTTCCCTGACCAGGTACCGAACCCGTGCCCCTTGCAGTGGAAGTGCATATTCTTAACCACCGGGGACCGCCAGGAAAGTCCCCCTTTTGTATTCTTTGGAAGGCTTTTATTAAATTGGAAATGGTCTATTCCTTGAAAGCTCAGCAGAATTTTCTTGTAGGCGTGGTGATTTGTTTTATTTTTTGAACATTGTCTTAACGTTTTGTTTTTGAGTAATTTCAGCTTACTGGAAAGTTGCAAGTACACTACAAAGAATTCCCGTATATCCTTTACCCAGATTCCCCCAATTGTTAACATTTGATCGTATTTGCCTTATTTTTATCTTTATGTTGCAAATGTATTTTTCTGAGAGATTTAAGAATAAGTTGCAGACATGAAGTTTTATTACCTCTTAATTCCTCAGGGTGTATTTCCTAAAAACAAAAATGCTCTTCTACATAACCACATACAACCAACAAAATTAACATAGATATTGTATGTCCATCTATCCACAGACCCCATTCAGATTTCACTGTTAGTTCCAATAATGTCCTTTAAGGTCTGAGATCCAGGCCAAGGTCAAAATTGCACTTATTGTTATGCTTCTGTAGTCTTTTCATTCTGGAACAGTTTGTCTTTCATGTCTTCCATGACCTTCACATATTTTAAAAGAACAGTTTGGTTACTTTGTAGATCGCACTGAAATTTGGGTTTGCCCGATGATTCCTCGTGATTATGTTCAAGCTATGCACTGTTGGCAAAAAAAACCACACAAGTGATGCTGTGTTCTTCTCAGTGTAACATATCAGAAGGCACATCATGTCTATTCGTTCCACTACTGGAGATGTTAACTCTTATCACTTGGTTAAGTTAATGTCTCCCATGTTTTCCCACTGTAAAGTTAATTAGCAAGTATTTTGTACTATTAATAAGTAATCAATGACTATTTTTGTGAAGAGATACTTCATATAAATATCCTGTTTCTCATCTACCTTTCAACCATAAACTTTAGGATTTATTGATGATTCATTTATTACTATTACAGTGGTTGCCAATTGGTGTTTTTCTAATTTTGTCATTCCTTCTACATTTATTTGTTGGCATATTACTAAAAGGTAGAAATTACTTTCTCCATTTGTTTATCTATTCATTTATTTTTGTGACAACCGACTCAAGGATTCCTATTTTATTCAATAGGTTATAATCTGATGCAATGGCTTATATAAATCAAAATTATTTTTATAGCACAAATTATTACATATTGTACAGTGGGAGCCCCTCAGTACTGGTTTTATGTCCTTTTGACATGCCCCCATAATTCTGTGAGCACTTCCTTACATTTCAGCACAATAAGACGTTCCAGGCCCATTTGTAGTTTCTCTGCCCTGGCCCTGAATCAGTCATTTCTCAAGGAGCATTGATTCCTTTTCAGGGAGAATGATGTTTAGTTAACGTAGAAATGAAGACCTGGGTGCTAGGTGTGCTCATTGCTTCTGATATGTCTTGCTTCTAGTCCCTCTCAATGGACAGAGCTGGGAAATGTAAGTATGTATACACATATATACACTTATATCTATCTCAACTTCTAATATATGTATATGTATTCAAAATCATGAGATACATCAATGCCTCCAATTCGATACCACAAGGTTTATTCTTGTCTGCCTGCGTTTCCCCAAGGGAAATCAGAGAGGTTTAAAATAACTCACAAGGTATTGGGGAGATTCCCAAGAGACTTACAACTCGAGGCTTGATTAGGACTATTAGGGCAATAAATAGTAAGTGCTCAATAGCATATATTCTACGACATATATAATACCTGCTCAAGCAGTGGTCATGGATATTAATATACGCAGGGTTGAGGATGGGATAGTAGGAATTTTTCTTCCATGTTATTAGTCCCAGTAGCATAGTCTAACTGCCTTATGCATTTCTTGTAGATGAAATAGGCAATTCTGGCCCTAGTTCCAAACAGCTGGCTGATAAATGAACTATTAGAAAATAGCCTCTTCATAAGTTAAAGGCTGCTGCTGCTTTTTTACTTGTTATTGTCAATTTTGATTACCAGATACCTCAAATTTCAAGTGTATATATAGTCCAGATTGGTGAGAAATGGGAATTTTCTCTTCATTTTATAGCCAGAAACAGAATATAATTGTTCCTTTGTTAGCTCACCAGCACATAAGAATGACTGGAAGAGGACTTTGCTTCTCAATGACTGCCTGCTCTTCAGAGCCGTGCTCCATAAGGTGCATCCCAGAACCAAAAGAAGCCAACAGTAATTAAGCAAAATTTCAAAGAGATTGTGCCTTTGCATGACCAAGATATCTTTCCCTTTTCCCTCTAAGGCAGGTGCAAATAAGACTTGTTACTGTAGATTGAGTTAAGCTGCCTTTAAATTCTCTGTACTGGATTTTAAATGACCTGAAGCCAGACCGGAGCTACCAACCTAAGCAGTGCTGTTTCTTCATAACAACAACAACAACGATAATAAGTAATATGTAATATGTGATAAATCGCAACAATAGTGATATAATATGTACATTGTAAATGTAAAATAGTAGTAAAATGTCATCTGTCAAGCCTTTTCACAGGTGCCCTAATACTCTTAAAATACAAACTAATTCTTCTGGACAGATTTTTAAAAAGACATCTCTCTGAGTTTCAGATGTCTCTTCTTTAAAATGGGAATCGAGGCTTCCCTGGTGGCGCAGTGGTTAAGAATCTGCCTGCCAATGCAGGGGACACGGGTTTGAGCCCTGGTCCGGGAAGATCCCCCATGCCGTGGAGCAACTAAGCCCATGTGCCATGACTACTGACCCTGTGCTCTAGAGCCCACGGGCCGCAACTACTGAGCCCACATGCCACAACTACTGAAGCCTGTGCGCCTAGAGCCCATGCTCCACAACAAGAGAAGCCACAGCAATGAGAAGCCCGTGCACTGAAACGAAGAGTAGCCCCCTCTCGCAGCAACTAGAGAAAGCCCGCGCACGGCAACGAAGACCAATGCAGCCAAAAATAAATAAATAAATTTATAAAAAATAATAATAAATAAAATGGGAATCAGAAGTCCTTATCTGCCCATTGCAAAGGTTTGTTTAAAGAACCAAATGAAATCATGCATGCATAAGAAGTTTGTGAATAGTAACAGTTGTACAGATATAAAGCTTTGGTTTTGACTTGAGAAATATTTCCAGATCCATCAGCATTCATCTCTATAGCCATGATGAGCTCCCACCAGCTAGTTGTGTCAAGCCAAAAATTAATGTTTTGGTTATAATAAGAATTATAATGACTTAAATAGAGAATAATAATAGCAACAAACACTACATACAGACATTATTTTGAGTGCTTTGTATATATGAACTTATTTAATTTTTATAAAACTTTATAAGGTAGTACCATTATTTTCCCCATTTTATTAATGAGAATTTTGAATCATAGAGTGTTTAAGTAACTTGCTCAAGGTGACACAGCTAGACCCTTGTGTAAACAGAATTAAAATAAGGGGATCTTCTGATGTGATGCAATCAGAAATACACAATATCACCTATGCAGTGTTCTTTCTAAACGATTATGAACAAAGTATTGCCTTTCTTTATTTTCTCTAAATCAATCTAATTATTATCGAGTCTTCATCCCACCACACTGGTGAGAAATTCAATCTCAGTCATTATTGGGGCTCCCTTACCTTCCACACAAGAGACTGGAGGGCTCCAGGGCATCTAGAAAACAGAGGACCTCAGATTTCTAGGTCATACCCATTCCATCAGTCACCACTCATATAATCATTTCCAAGCCACATGGTCCCTGTTAAGTCTGGCCACCCTGCGAAGTGCGAGTGGGGGACCAGGAATCCCTGCAGAGGCTAGGATCCCTTTGTCTGGGTCTAGCTTGCCTGCCCCCTGCTGGGGACACTACCAAGTTTGTGGCCTGTTGCCCACCTCTGCCGGGATCTATTCCCGATCCACTGTCCTCCATGCCCACTCCTGGATTCCTAGCATAATCTCTTCAGAAAAGGCAGGAATAGCCATTTTCAAGAAGTTTCTTTCTTCAAGTCCTGTAAAAAAGACATAAGGCAAGGACATTTAAAGAGCCTAACTACCTCCTTGGAGCGCAGAAATCAAGGAGAACAAAGCATAGAAAGTATCCAACCGCAAATCTAAGTTGTCCTGCTGATACCTGAAGACCAGATCCTTGCTGGTCCTAACAGAACAGTGGTGAAATTCCCTATAAGATGATGCATCGTCCCTATCTGCTTATGTGGAGCAGATCCAGCCACAGCCACGCCATATAACGTAAGCACCAAATCTAAAAGATGATACTGCATATAAAACCTTGATTGATTTATTTTCTGACTTGAAAGAACACCTAAGTAGAGGGCTTCTAAATGCGACACCAACTAACCAAGTTCTCACAAAACCCATTTGGAGGACCAGTGAGAAAAGGATAATTCTACTGCATTTTTCCCCCTTAATGATCCTCCTCTGATGGCAATCCTTCAATAGTTTCCCACTACAGAGTAAAAGCCAAAGTCCTTTCAGTGATCTACAAGGTTCTACATGTTCTACCACTTCTACCCCCAGTAATGTTAACTTTAAAACTTATTATCAAGGGACTTCCTTGGTGTCACAGTGGTTAAGACTTCGCGCTCCCAATGTAGGGGGTCCGGATTCAGTCCCTGGTCCGGGAACTAGATCCTGTATGCATGCTGCAACTAAGAGTTTGCATGCTACAACTAAGGAGCTGGTGAGCCGCAACTAAGGAGCCTGCTTACTGCAACTAAGACCCAATGCAACCAAATAAATAAATAAATATTTTTTTAAAAAAGACAACTGGAGTCATATCTGACTTAAGAAAAACAAACAAACAAACTCATCATCAAAAGCATAAGGCCCCACCTGTGATGACCAGTGCCTTGATGTTGTCAGAGCATTTTGGGGTCTCATGCATAGATTTGTGGCTCTAGAAATTTGCTTTTGTCCATAAGCCACAGTTAAGCAGACAGACTTAGGTTAACCATACCATGTCTATTTGTTAATTTTACAATGAAGAGCACATAAGTATCCAGTGAAGGGAATAGGCATGTCCTCTATCAACTGTATTCCTCTTCTGCCCAGGGGGCAGAATTACTGACCAAAAGGCTTCCTGGAAGCATGGAATCAGCGTATGGATTTATGGAGGTGAGGGTGGGGACGGTCTGACAGAGGTATATTTACCTTGAACCACAAGGGTTTGAACTGTGCTGTCTACTTATACCAGATTTTGTTTTCCACTAAATACCTACTGTAGTTCTACATGATCCACATTTCTTTGAATCCCAGGATGCAGAACCACTTATATGGGGGGCCGACTGTAAAGTTATATGTGGATTTTGACTTCGTGGAAGTTGGCGCCCCTAACCTCCGAGTTGTTCAAGAGTCAACTGTATTTAATCCACGAAGTGGATGCTCTCATACACTTCGATGGCAATGCAGATTGGTATACCTTGGGGGGCAATTAAGTACAATCTATTAAACTTTAAAATGCATATACCTTTTGGTATAATGATTTCACAACTAGGAATATAGTGTGGCTTTCACTTATGGAAAGGACTTCTACCCAAAGATATTCATTGCGGCATTGTTTAGAAACAATCTAAATATCTATTACCAGAGGATTTGGTTAAATAAGGAAATGGAATATCAGTTGATAAAAAAGAATAAGTTAGGGGGCTTCCCTGGTGGCGCAGTGGTTGAGAGTCCGCCTGCCGATGCAGGGGCCACGGGTTCGTGCCCCGGTCTGGGAAGATCCCACATGCCACAGAGCGGCTAGGCCCGTGAGCCATGGCCGCTGAGCCTGCGCATCCGGAGCCTGTGCTCCGCGACGGGAGAGGCCCCAACAGTGAGAGGCCCGAGTACCGGAAAAAAAAAAAAAAAAAAATGTTAGTTATGGATTGAAAAATAATGTCCAAGATGAATTTGTAACCACTTTGTTAAAAGTTATGTAGAGACACTATCCCTATACTTATATAACCCAGGAAGGACAGATGAGAAATGGTAATAATGTGCAGCTATGGACAAACCACTTGGGTCCACCCCTACCAGTCAGGGGGCCACACCAGCTTTGAAGTCAGGTAGATGAAATCTGCTTAGCATCCCTGTGATAGGAAATAATGTAAAGCCCTTTTAGTGGCCCTTGTCTCTTTGTGTCCAGAAATGTCCATCCCTCTATCTTGAAAATAACTTTTGGGCAGTGTGATTAGATTATAAGCAAATGGGCTGTGAAGCCAGACCATCTGGGTTTGAATTCCAGCTCCACGGCTCATAAATCCTGCGACCTTGCTCAAGTTACTGAACTTTCTGTGATACAGTGTTCTCAGCTGAAAAATGAGATCATAAACTTAACATATTCTGAGAGTTGGGGAGGAGTTGAATGAGTTAATATTTGTAGGAAGTTTAGTTTCTGGCACGTAGTAACCACTAAAAAAAATGTGAGCTATTATCATTACTATACCTAGAGAGGGAAGGAAAGCAATGTCTAACTGGCAATCTTAAGACAAGGACACTTGCTTTTTGCTGTATAAATATTAGTAATCTTTGATTTTTTTTTCCTTTGTGAGCATGATTTCCTTCAGGAGAAAAAAATTATTCTGCTAAATTGAAAAAAAAATCCAGGTCATGGTAGGTTTGAATGAACTATCTAGCTCTCCCCCCAGGGTACCCTGGGGCAGGTCATTTATTCATTTATGAGTATTAGGGTCAGGTTCCCTCTCCCCTCCATACAACTGGCTAAATGCACCCAAATTTGTCATGCATATCGTCCTCTTTTTGTTAATTCTTTCTTAAACCACAATATAAATGATTCAGTTTGATCTTCCTTAGTCATAACCACATCAGTCCACACTGTCCTGATATTTCATCCAGATGATTTTAATTGGATTTTGACTACCCTGAAGTGCCAATCCCACCTTCACAGCCTGCTTCACACCTCAGTGCTTCACACCTCAGTATTTCACATCAGGTCTCCCTGCCTCTAGGCCTCCTCCTGAAACTCCAGCCCTCACATTGATGAGCAAAGTCCTTCCTTCCCTGCTCAGAAGTTTCACTGGCTCTCTCAACTGCATATAGAAATAAGTACTAATTAAAACCAAGATAGAATAGCAAGCTGAGGTTTTTATTTTGTTTGTTTGACTATCTGGTTGGCAAAAATTAGGAAGACAAGGAGTGCCCATTTTGGTAAAGATGTTGAGAAACAAGAATTCTCATACCCTACTGGTGAGGTTAACCATCTCTTGGGATAAATCTGGGAATATGTATTAACGTTTTTAATGTGCATGTCCATTGCCTCAGCATTTCCCCTTCTGGAAATTTAATTTAAGAAAATAATCCAAAAATACAAAGGTGGTTGTACAAGAATTAAATGTAGCTTTAAATGATAATAGTAGAGAATTTGTTAATTACTTATGGTGTATTATAGCATGGAATACTATGCTCCCATTGAAATGATTATACAGATTTATATTTATTGACATGGAAAAATAGTATATAAAACAATGTTTTATATACTATTGTAGATATTCAGTAATATTTATTACATGAATTCATTTATATTAGGTTTAAAAAGTTATAAAACAATATGTATGTTTCCATTTTTTGTTTTTTAAAAACATACATATCTCTGTGTTACATTATATTATATATATTATATATGTCTCTGTCTCTCTGACCCCCCACTTTCTCTATCTATCATCTATCTATCTCTACCTTACTATCTGAAAAAATCCTGGAAAGATATTGATAAAACAATGGAGAGTAGAGTTGGGAGAAGCAGGGTTTTCACTTTCTGCTGATTGGTCTTTGGTACTGCTTAATTTTTTAAATTAACATATATCAATTTTATGATTTATTTCAATTCTGAAAGATCAAAACCATATTGTGTGGAATGTACAAATAAATAGAAATTCATAGTATGATGGAAGGGTAAATTCCTACAATCAAAGATAATTTGACATTTTGTTTCAAAATCCTTAAACATTAGCATACCACATGATGCAGCAATCTCAGTTGAAGGAATTTGTGCTAAGGAAGCAAATAAAATTCCCATTAAAATATCTAATAATAGAAGGTAGTTAAATAAATTATAATATCCATATAAGGGAATAAGTTGCAGTTGAACAAAATGTAATTATGTTTTGGGGAGATTAAGAAAGGATCCCCCACATTTCCTAGAACCATTTGCTCTCTCCCCATTCAATATGTGGTAGTCATCTCAGTGGAAGAGATGAAGATTTTTAAGATTCAAAAGTTGAGGAAGCCAGTGTAGATAGATGAAAATGAGCTCAGACCTGACATTAGCCTTCTCTTCCCTCCCCCCGGCCTTGGGCAGAGAAAGGGGAAGGATATGAACTCTACTGAGAGTCAATTTCTACTCCTAGATGGAAGGGGGCTTGAAAAAAATATTAAGTTCATTTATATAGAAGAGTTTCAAAAGTTACAGTCCTTGCACAGCTGAGTTTATATCTAATATGATTCTAAGATTTTTTAAAGTATGCATGAAAAAGATTGAAGAATATATATCAAAATACATAGTGAATTTTTCTCAATTTTAGCATTTCTTTTTTAGAATGAATAAGAATTACCTTTGGAATTGAAAAATAAAACAATGCTATTAGAAATGCTTCTAAGCACAACTTCTCCTGCTTTGCCTTTAATAATATACTGTAAATACTCAGTTTCCACTTTGCTCTTACCATCAAGGTGTTTTACTAATAGTTCTTGCTTTGCCAAGCTTGCCTTTTTTACTTTGTATTAAATCCAGTTTTCTGGGGATTTTTCTCTCAATTATGCTTGTGTTTTTCCATGTTCCCATGGTGAAGGCAGAAGTAGGCACTGGAAGCTGTTGTCATGGATATAGATGACACCATGTTGGCTCAGAAGTATGTGATGATATGGAAGCAACGTAAATGCCCATCGACAGATGAATGGATAAAGAAGATGTGGTACATATATACAATGGATTATTAGTCAACCATAAAAAGGAACGAAATTGGGTCATTTGTTGAGACATGGATGGATCTAGAGACTGTCATACAGAGTTAAGTTAGTCAGAAATAGAAAAACAAGGATCGTATATTAACGCATATATGTGGAACCTAGAAAAATGGTACAGATGAACCAGTTTGCTGGGCAGAAATAGAGACACAGATGTAGAAGACAAACGTATGGTCACCAAAGGGGGAAAGCCGTGGGGGGGTGGTGGTGAACTGGGAGATTGGGATTGACATGTATTCACTGTTGTGTATAAAATGGATAACTAATAAAAAACCTGCTGTATAAAAAAATAAATAAAATAAAATTCAAAAAAAAAAACGCAAGAAAAGATGGTGAGCATAGAAAGTGATTGACTTTTAGGTAAATCCAAACAAATATTTCCTTATTAAAAGAATACTGTTTAGGGACAAGGGTACTACTTCTTCGTAGCCTTTTCAGTTTCATCACTGGAGATAAGAGATCATGGAGCTGTACATATTTTCTGTCAACCACCACCTCCCACACCAGCATGTATGCTCCCTGAGAATAGGGTCTCTGTCTGGTTTGTTCACTGCTTGTGTCCAGTGCCCAGAACAGTGCCTGGCACATAGAAGGACTCAATAAGCGTATGTGATGACAAGATAACAAAAAGTAATTATGTAGTCCCTGAGACAAAATAGATCCTGTTTTAAAAAAAATTGTCAGTGAAAAATTTGACTGGTTTCCCTAGAGTATTTTATGCTTTCATTGTTCTTTTTAAATTATATGGCTATGAAGAAAGATGTCTGGTGGTGTGAAGGTCAAACCTGGACATGACACAAAGCTGATCTTACTTCCGTCACTAATCCACTGTGTTGAAGGTCCTCTGAGCCCATATCCAAAAGGGTTTAAAAAAATAACCTGGGAAAGCCTCGCAGTGTTCAGAATAGTGCCCTAGCTCCAGTTTTCAAAATCCTGTTGCGTGCAGATTTTTGTGCCTTTCTCTGTACGTTATATATTCTGAAAACAATAAGGTATTTAATTTACAGATGATGAAATTGCGAAAGAGATAGATTAAAAGTTGACCGAGGTCGCTCAGCTGGGTCAGGAGACAACAGAGATCCAAACCCAGGACTTCAGCCCCTGGAACACTAATCACTACAGGAAAAATACACAAGCAACAAACGTTTGTGAAGTGCATCCCGTGAGCAGGCATCGCAACAGGACTCACTCATGGTGCTTTAAATTTCCCCACAGCCACGAAGGCCATGGGAGAGTTATCATTCCCATTAAACAGATGAGGAGGCACAAAAAGCATTTGTGACTTCCCCATAGGAAAGGGCAGATCTCAGGCATGAACCCAGGACTTCAGGTTCCATGTCAAATGACCTTGAATGGATTTTTGAATAACCTTTTCCCCGCGGCTTGTGGGATCTTAGTTCCCTGACCAGGGACTGAACCTGGACCCTCAGCAGTGAGAGCACAGAGTCCCTGGACTGCCAGGAAATTCCTGACCAACCTTTAAATATTAACATTATGGTTAAAATGAAGGTCAGATGACCTCTGGGGTGGGGGTGAGGATTGGCTGGAGATGACCGTGAATGAACTCTGTGGGAAGAAGGAAACGTTCTCTACCTCGATCTGGGTGAGTGTCCAATAGTTGTAACCCTATGAAAAAGTCATTGAGCTGTAAACTTAAGATTTAGGCATTTTATTGTATGTAAATTATGTCTCAATAAAATACTGTAAAAATATTACTCACTGTTCTACCACAACACCTGTTTTATATCAGTGTCATCAGTGTGTATGTGCACGGATGTGATATTTTCTTTTTCACTTATTTTGAAAACATTTTCCCACATTGTTTCATAATGTCCATATTTGTCATTTTGAAATGATGATGTTGACATGTTTAGAAATATTTTCCTATTCTTTCACTTGATTCTTAAAGCCCCTCTGCAAGATAGGAGAGACTGGCGTTATTTTCTCATTTGGTAAACAGAGAAATAAGACTCGGAATTTATTTTTAATCTGCTTTCAAAAAATATTAGAAGTGGCAGTTAAGGGACTTGTCCAAAGCGCTGAAGAAGTAGGGGTAGAACTAAGACTAACTCTGGGATTGCTACTCATTCCCCTGGACCACAGGTTCCCATAGCTGCTTCCATCTGTGCATCTGACAGGGGTGTGTACTAGGGCTCAACACCACTGTCCACATGCCACCTGGACACCAAACTAGCCTCTGATTGTTTCAGGCAAGAAGATAAGAAAGAATATGCAGCACAGTTGTATGCCTAAGTTTCTCCCCCTTTTTAAAATTACATAAGAAGTACATTTTAATTGTAGAAGAATTGGAAATCCAGATTAGGCAAAAATTCAAATAATCACTGAAACAGCAACGCTCAGACATAACCACTATTAATATTTCGGACTGCATCCTTTCAAACTTTGTGTTGGTATATGCATAGCTGTATTCTCTTTAGGTTAGCATCATATCAGCAACATTTACCCATATTTATAAACATAAATCTGCATCATCTCAATAACTATACAGGTCTCAGGATGTCACCACACAGTTCTCTTGATGTAACTGACCCTATTTTTAGCAGCATAGGTTACTTCTAATATTTCTCTATGATAAATAATGCTTATTTTGAATAATCTTAAATGTATATTTTTTCTATTTTATTTTTTTAGACTACATTTCTAGAAATAGAATTGCTGAGTCAAATTTCTGGGTTTAAAAATATTAATATATTTTAAAATTACTTACACAAGCATATTTTATCAATAAAGGCAATTCATGAAATAAAGTCATTTTAATTCTACCACCTGAACAAACTTTTCTGATCTTTTTGTTTTTCTTTTTATTTATTTATTTTTAACTTAAAAAAAATATTTATTTATTTATTTATTTTTGACGGCATTGGGTCTTCGTTGCTGTGCGCGGGCTTTCTCTAGTTGCGGCGAGCAGGGGCTACTCTTTGTTGTGGTGCGCAGGCTTCTCATTGTGGTGGCTTCTCTTGTTGTGGAGCATGAGCCTTAGGCGTGCGGGCTTCAGTAGTTGTGGCATGCGGGCTCAGTAGTTGTGGCTCGTGGGCTCTAGAGTGCAGGCTCAGTAGTTGTGGCATACGGGCTTAGTTGCTCTGCGGCATATGGGATCTTCCTGGACCAGGGCTCAAAACCGTGTCCCGTGCATTGGCAGGTGGATTCTTAACCACTGAGCCACCAGGGAAACCATGTTTTTCTTTTTAAACCTTGTCCATAAACATAAATGATTTGTATAGTTACAGTTTACTTACTTTTCTCTCTTTTTTTTATTATAACTTTACTATAAACTTATTAGCACCTACTCTTTCTAATTTTCGTTTTTAACGACTGTATACTAGTTTATCAGCTTGAAACACTATTTTTATTTAACAGTCCCTTATTGTTGGACATTCAGATTGTTTTCAAACTTTCAATTTTATGCTATTTTCGTTGCTGTGGATGCAGGCCTAATAACATTTTGGCTAGTTTTTGAAGTCCAGGATTAGCCTAAAAGGCATGTTCTTGGGTTAGTCCGGTGACCAACCACAGCTTCATGATGACATGGGACATACCAGATGACCTTGCAAAGCAGGGCCTTTAACACCTGGAGCTGTAGCTGGTCCCAGTATCAGCACAATTAGGAGAGGCTAGCAAGGGCCTAGGTTGGGCTCACGTAGTCCCTGCATCTCTTGATTTACCTCTGCCACAAGAAATGGTCTTAAAACCCACTGCCTCTAAGACCCTCTCTAAAGACTCCCCATCATGTAGAGTTACCCATTAATACCACCAACCCCAGCCCTACCCCACCATGCTTGGTTGTACAGATTTTGCTCTGCACAACCCTAGGGGGTGCAATACAATGGGATACTCCCATTCTTACCACAAATCCAATCCCAAACTAAAATATATAGTTATGAACTCAACTGTTAAATTATCTGTGTGGCCCCTACCTTGCAAGGAAATTAAAATCACTTAGAAATTTTTTAAAAAGCAGTCATGAGTAGGGGTTATGTAATAGGTGTTATCTATTTACTAATACAGACGGTCCCCGACTTAACGGTGGTTTGACTTATAATTCTTCAACTTTAAGATGGTGCAAAAGTGATACGATTCAGTAGAAACCATACTTTGAATTTTTTTTATTGAAGTATCGTTGATTTACAATGTTGTGTTAATTACTGCTGTACAGCAAAGTGATTCAGTTATACACGTACATACATATTATACATTCTATTTTTTTTAAGTTACTGAATTTTTAAAAAAATTAATTTATTTTTGGCTGTGTTAGGTCTTCATTGCTGTGTGCGGGCTTTCTCTAGTTGTGGCGAGCAGGGGCTACTCTTCATTGCGGTGCGCGTGGGCTTCTCATTGCAGTGGCTTCTCTTGTTGCAGAGCACGGGCTCTAGGCGTGCGGGCTTCAGTAGTTGTGGCACGTCGGGCTCTAGAGTGCAGGCTCAGTAGTTGTGGCGTGTGGACTTAGTTGCTTCGCGGCATGTGGGATCTTCCTGGACCAGGGCTCGAACCCGTGTCCCCTGCATTGGCAGGCGGATTCTTAACCACTGCACCACCAGGGAAGCCCTAAATGCATTTTTGACTTAAGATATGTTCAATTTATGATAGATTTATTAGGACATAACCCCGTAAGTTGAAGATCGGTACTTTATATCTTTGGTGTGTCACAGACATCTTTCTGTCAGTTATCTGTGATTTGCCATGGTGATAGTTTAGTGGGCAAGGAAAGGTGTCTTATTTTGTTTCTTTTTATTATGAAAATGATATGTGTCATGCAGAAAACACAGTGAAGAGAATATGGTTGTTAACTCGTTGCTTGTTTAATATATAACATGTCCTTGTGCTAAATACATTACCTGTATTTTTTCATTTAATCTTCACATCAATCTTATGAAGTAGGCACTGACATTATTAACATTATCCCCATTTCATAGATTAGGAAACTACAGCATAGAGAGGTAAAGATTAACTAGCAGGCCAAAAGTTATATAGTTGTTAAATGGCACAGCTAGAATTTTTAACTCCAGACCTACTGGTTATATTATCCTATGAGGAAACACCTCCTGCTCTACCTGCCCTACCAAAAAATTCTCCTATAATCACACTCCCAGTGACAATCACAATTAAAACTTCATGCATACCCCTTTTCTTCTTTAATGTATATTACTTAGTATTACATTACGTATTCTATATATATATAGTGTAATACTCTATAGGTATAGTTCTATATTAGCAGTAGATCCATAACGTTTCTCAATTTCAATGTTCTTCATCGAAATTCTTTCAAATGGTTCCATTAAAAGTCCATAATATATCTGTGTCATAATTTACCATTCCTCTGGTGTTTGACATTTTGCTCTTCATGTGCCACTTGAATTTTATTTTTATACCTCATTTAATAGTTTTATAGAAGTAGAAGTTCAATGTACAATTATTGAGTGAGTCGCCAACCCCCTGAAGACAAATGAGGGGAAGTACATAAGTGTTTTCTCCTTTATCTCAGCAGACATGCTCAACCTAGCATAGTTTCATGGGTGTAATGAAAAAATTTTGAAGATTATACAGATGTTAATACTTCATTAATAAAGAATAAACACTATAGGAGCCATCTAATGAGGTAGTATTCCTCCTTAAAGGATTATTCACTTGCTTGATTTTTTTGTCCTAGGTTTATTTATTTTTTCCCATGCTGGTGTTCTGCTAGATTAGCAAAACTAACTTCATCCAGTTTTCTTAGAGTTCTCTCTGTGAAAGACAAGGAAGTCATCTGTATTAGTTATCTATTGCTGCATAACAAATTATTCCAAAACTTAGCAGTGTAAAACAGCAATCATTTATTATCTCATACTAGTTTCTGAGAGTCAAGGATCTGGGAATGGCTTAGCACAGTGGTTCTGAGAGTATCTCCAGAAGGTTGCAGTAAAGGTGTTGGCTGGAGCTGCATTTATCTCCAGGCTCATCAGTCCAGTCAGAGAATCTGCTTCCAAGCTCACTCACGAGGTTGTTGGCAGCCCTCAATTCCTCACTGGCTGTCGGCTAGAAGCTTCAGCTCCTGGCCAGGAGGACCACTCCGTAGGACTGCTCACCACAGAGCAAGTGATCTGAGGGGGCAAGGGAGAGGGGTAATTTGAGAGCACCCAGACAGAAGCTTCAATCTTTTATAACCTAATCTTGGAGGTGGCATACCATCTTTTCTGCTGTATGCTCTTGGTCAAGCAGACCAAGGCTGGTACAATTTGAGAGAGAACTACCTAAGGGTGTGAATGCCAGGAGGCAGAGTCCTTGGGGGCCATCTTGGAGGCTGGCTACCACAGCACCTAACCAACGCTTCCTGTCTCTGCAACCTGCCTATGCCTCATGAAGATCAGTAGAAACAGGGGAATATAATTTCACTTTTAAACAATGAGCTTCCTACTCAGTCACCCTGGGAATTGTAAGCTTACCCATGGTTCACCAGGCCCTATCTGGTTTGTAGAGGCGTATGTTGCTGGGAGTGGAAATTTCCTTGCTCTCTTGGTGGTATTTAATTGGCATTTTGTGCTTATCTGACACCCGGATGTTGTATACAATGTACTGTTGGTATTCGTTATTTTATCATAGGTCTCTGTTTCCTTACTGAAGAAACTAGCTTTATATAACATTTTACCAGTTCTTGACTTATAAGATTACTGGTGTTTTTTTTTTTCTAGAAGCTTTCTACCTTTATTTTAATAATTATGACATCTTTTCATAGAGTCTTTGTTTTACTGTGAGCTCAAATTCACATATTCCAGCATGTTTTAGAAAAGAAACACACATACCATTGTGGACATTGTGGGCATGCAGCTATATAATTTACTCTTAAAGTTTCCTATACCTAAATAAAAGCTTCTATTAGTTAACCTACAATTTAACTTAAAAATCTGTGGATGAGGACTTCCCTGGTGGTGCAGTGGTTAAGAATCCGCCTGCCAATGCAGGGCACACGGGTTCAAGCCCTGGTCCTGGAAGATCCCACATGCCGCGGAGCAACTAAACCTGTGCGCCACAACTACTGAGCCTGCGCTCTAGAGCCTGAGCGCCACAACTACTGAGCCCACATGCCCCAACTACTGAAGCCTGCGTGCCTAGAGCCCGTGCTCCGCAACAAAAGAAGCCACTGCAATGAGAAGCCTGCGCACCGCAACAAAGAGTAGCCCCTGCTCACCGCAAGTAGAGAAAGCCCACACGCAGCAACGAAGACCCAATGCAGCCATAAATAAATAAATAAATAAATGTTTTTAAAAATCTGTGGATGAAAGGTATTTACAACTAACATTCTACAAAAAGGGATGAGAGATCATGGAAAAAATACTAATACTTTTGCTTTCTCCTTGTGTCATAGGGTAATAGGCATTCTGTTTCTCAATAAAGGATACAAATGCCCAATAAAGGATATTAACTGTGATGGTAATGGTGTAATCTTAGGTAACTGCTCTTTACAGTTAAAAAGGAATTATAGATAGAAATCCACATTTTATTTGTTTTATGGCTTAGTTTTCTTTTGCTTACTAGATTTTTGCACAATTCAAGAATTTCTGCACACTGTCCAAGGACGTACACCCCCTGTTGCAGGACTGAGGGGATTCCTTTCTGGGCCATTACGCAAATTGGAGGAATGACGACTTCTGACTTCTTTTCAAACAATAAGCTGTCCTCATTCCGGAGTCCTGGCTCACAGCTAGGAGTGTGCTGCTTTCTGCACTGGGGTGCCGAGTAAGATAGCCCACTCCTCAGAAACAGCCACACTCATCACTGACTTTTGGCCTTTCTGCCTCTCTCCCATTCCTACTTTGCGCAATAACATTAACAACTTCATCGCCCCTCTGCTCCACCAAATCCTCCAGCTGCGGGTGCCTGCTTTGGTCTTTTGCTTTGGTCTCCTTCGTCCTCCACATCCAGGCTCAGCAGGCCCCACCATCCTAACCCACCTGAGTCTAACTCGGATCTTCATTCCCTCTTCCCGAAGCCTCCATTGAAATGCAACTGCCTGCAATAGTGTTCTCACCAATATAACGTTCCTCTGACTCCAAACTCAGTCTGGCCCCTCATTATGGCACAGCTGACACAGTTCATGCCTGTCTTCCTGCCACCACAGCGCTCATGTCCTCACTTACTATGATGGACACACAGCTTGGTGCTGTGTTTCTTGTATGTCCTCTCCCGTAAACTAAACCAGTCTCTTCAAAGCAAGAAGCATTAGGGAATAATGGTGGCCAGGGACTGTGGCAGACACTTTATATAACACCAGTAGTCCTCAACCAGGGGTTGTTTGTGCCCCCCAGGGGAGAATTGACAACATCTGGAGACATTTTTGGCTGTCATAGCAGGAGGGGGTGTTACTGGCATCTAGTGAGTAGAGGCAAGGGATGTTATTTAACATCCTACGATGCACAGAACAGCACCCACAAGAAGAATTATCCAGCCCCAAATGTCAATAGTGGCAAGATTGAGAAACCGTGCTATTCACTGTCTCGTTTAGTCCTCACAGAAGCCCCACAAGGATATTATCCTCTTCTTCCAGATAAGGAGGTTTTCCGCTCCTCAGTTTCCTTTTCCAAGAAACTGAGGCTGAGAAGTTTTTGCCCTAGTTTCACCCTGTGGTGGGAGGAGAATTTGCATTCACGTCTTAGAAAAGCTATGGTCTTTTTTCTACTATCTCCTGCCTGGAGCAGGGCTCTCCTGACTGCCAGTCAGGAACAGCTGGGCAGGACTGAGCATGATCTATGGCAGCATTGTTCAAACTGCAGGCTCCCATCTATTAGTGGGTTGTACGTGAAATTAGTGGTGGTCTGGGACCAGCAAAATAATAATTATAATAATAAAAATTAGAAAACATATTGTTTTGTGAAACTTTAATTTCAGGTATGTGTGTGGGTGGGTGTGTATACTTATGCTCATGTGACATTTATATCTTACTAAGATTTACCATCAAAATGTTTGAGAGTTGCTGAGTTGTGGGTGTAATATAGTTGCTGAGTTGTGGGTGTAACCCATTAAGGAATCCTTAGCTGTGATCCCTGAGGATCATGAAGCCAATTGGATCTAATCCATGGAGGATAGGAAGGGAAAGGGAAAGTTGGGTTAATTACGTACTGGAGACACTATCTCCCCAGTAATCATTCGTTCATCAAATATTTACTAAGCATCTGCTCTACCTGGGCTTATTCTAGGTGGTAAAGATACAGTGGAGAACAAAACAGTGATGCTCTAATAGAGCTTACCTTCTGGTGGGGGAAGGCAGGCAACAGGTAGACAAAAAGTAGAAATGACCCACCTAGTACAGACTGCAGTCACTTTCAGAGCTGCTATCTTCCTGGGAACTTCCCCGCCCCCCCAACTCTCCAGTCAGCCATTCCATTCACAAGCTCTACCCTGGTTTCTAGTGATTCCAGTTCCTATCTCCCTTCAGAATCAATGCAGTGATCAGCCTCAGCACACACAGAATTTAGAGACAGGACAAATTAAAAGAAAAGGGCTGAAAATGAGTGAGAGATCGGATAGTGTAATCCCCAAACTTTATTATTTACTATAGCTTTTAAAATACTGTTAGGATGCTTCAGAGTTGCCATCAGGAGATGACAATAAATTGTAGAGCTTTTAGCCCTCTAGTTAAAAATATTATAAATTCAAGCAATTTGTCCTCCCTCCCAATTTGTTTTTTGAAGAGTGGATTTCTTTACAGCTTTTTGGGCATCTATTTCATGCTTATAGATAATGAACAATGGATTCTGTACATAGGAGCAAGTGAGCTATGAATTATTGATATGGAGTCAATAAATAATCAGACTAGTGCTTCCCTTGTTGCTGTGATACAGTAACAACTGTGTGATATAGATGTACTGTTACAATATGTTGGACATATTTGGAATTTTACACGATGTTGTGTACATACATGAACTGCATCCGTCTAGGGCTGGAAGTGTCTGGTTTGTGAAGTGAGTTGAATTGTTTTGGTCAAAGGCGGGTAAGGACATTATGAAGAATAAACCTGTAAATTTAGACGGAAATGGTCTTTAGGCTCTGGGAGCATGTGGATGTGTGTGGTGCCTGAACAGGGGTAACTGGTTGAGATTTTATTCACATCTTTGTCAAATGGTTAATAAGAACCAGTTGTGTGTGTGCTAGACTGAGGCTCAAACAGTGACCAGGACACAGTCCCTGTCGCCTAGGAGCTTGTCATAGGAAAACAGGCAAATGAACTAGCAATTACAATACCATGAGAGGTAAGAGGTGTGATGGGGTAGAGACAGGAAGCTCATGGCAGGAAGTCTAACTCATAAATTTCTTTTTAGGGGAAAAGTGTAAATTAGTAGGTAGAGGGTAACTGAAGGCAGAAAGAATCTGGTAAGAAATGGAAGAGGTAAGTAAAAGAAGGGAGAGATCACAGAATGGCAGGGCATGTCTAAGTCTATATGAGCCTTCAAAGGGGCACTTTGAGTCCTCTAGCCTACCAGTAATTCCAACTTTGTGTTTGGGTATTGTTTTTATGACACTGTTAAAGTGCACACATATTTAAAGGATGAGGAAGGAGGGCCAAAGTATTTCCTTAGTTTGCCTAAATACTGTGGAAAAACAGTATTTTTGGAGGAGGGGAGTGGGGAATATATAACTCTTTTTAACATAGTAATTGAATTCCACCACAGAAGACAGTGCAAGATTATTTCCCTCTTTTCCATTTAACACATACAATTGAATAAAAATACTTTCTTTTGCAAGGAGACTTCCTTTCTTCCTTCTACGGATTTCATGGAAGCCCCCTGCGCCCACTCTGATGTAGCTGCAGCACCCACAGCTCCAGCTCCAGCTGTGTCCGTATCCTCCCACACAAACCACCTTTCCCCTTTATGCAGAGGGCTGCATCTCATTTAACATGCCTGCAAATGTTACTTAGACATGGTTCTGAAAGATAGAAAACAGGATCTGTGGGTTTGCAAAATGCCGCAGAAAAGAACTGAAACACGTCTTGAACCAACTTTTGGTTGTAGAATTAATTGAGAATATGTTCCAATTATGGGCCACTTCCCCAGACACACACACGTGTGCATGCACACACACACACACACACACACACACACAGAGTTTTGCATTAAATTCATGGGGTCTCTGGCATCAGGTTAAAAAGGCCCAGCTTAAAGCACAGGTGTGGATAGTCCCCAGTGGAGGAGAGCCGGGGCAGCTGTGGAGGAACCAGTGAGGGCACGGGGAATCTCGGGAAGTGAGGAGGAGGGACTCAAATAGAAATCTCACGATTTTCCAGACATTGGCCCTGGAAGGTAATAGTGTACGATGATTTAAAAAAAGCTATGCCACGCTGATAATGTAGGGTAAAGATTCTTAGCCATTCTTTTAGAGAGAAGGTTTATCCACACGCTTAATGCTGTAGAACAAGCATTGGCAAACTACAGCCTTCAGGCCAAATCCGCCTGTTTTTCTGTGACCCAAAAGCAAAGAACGGGTTTTACATTTTTAAATGGTTGGGAAAATATCAACAAAAGAATATTTTATGACTTGTGAAAAATATATGAAATTCAAATTGCAGTGTCAATAAAGCGTTTTATTGGAACACAGCCACCCTCGTTCATCTATGGCTGCTTTCCTGCTACAGTGGCAGAGTTGGTAGTTACCACAGAAATCATATGGCCCACAGAAGCCTGAACTATGTACTATGTGGTCCTTGATAGGCAAAGTTTGCCATCCTCTGCTTTAAATAAAGCTAGTAGGCGTCGGAAGACCTAAGCGACGATGTGAATTATTTGGGGCTAATATCAATGAAATAATTATTCTCATAAAAACAGATCATTGCACTTCTTATACACCAGTTGGACTAGAGAGATATTTTACAAAGATCTTTCTCATGTACTCACATTCATATTAATCCTTAGGGAACATATCACTAAAGCTAAGACAATTTAAAATATGCAATAAATCTACATATGAACTATTAATCTAGGGTGATTCCTTATTTAAAATATAGGGGGAAATCAAGGGATATAAAATCAAGGTATAATTTTAGAGTTAACTCACTTCACCTTCTACCCCCTTCCTGGAACTGATTGGTATGGGTAGCCATTCTGCCAGACTGCAGTGCGGTCCTATTTATTTTAGCATCTCTAGCAACTTTCTATGCTACAAATACAAGTACTATGACAATCACAACGTAAAAAAAATTCTTCTAAAATTTAGTTGACCACTTTAGTACAAGAATCCTTTCAATGAGCATGAAATGTGACACCTCTCAGGAAAATTTCAATCAAGGACTCTTCTATGGTCTGCAAACTTCTAGAGCCTTTATCCTAAAGAGATTTATTTCTTGTGTTTGAGAATTAAACTCCTGGCTTATTGCTGCATAGGAACAAATTGGTAATAATAGTTAACTTGACACATTAGGAGAAATTATTCCAAGAATTCACCAGCTTTTTTTAGTACTTTATTGTAGGGTTTTTCTTTGGGTTACTTTAGAAATTGCTTTGCATGTTGATTTTGGAATTTGGTTTGGGGGAGGGGGTCAAGGAGAAATCAGTAAAAATCAATCCGTAAACAAACAGTAAAAAATGGGATATTTTTTAACTTTCTGTTGAAAACCTGCCAAAGCTCAAGAATTGTCAAGCCTACCTCAGCCTTTTCTTTAAAAGAAAAATAAACTATTGAGATATAATTTATATACCATAAGGTTCACCTGCTTAAATTGTACAATTCAATGGCTTTGAATATATTCAACTGGAGGCATGACTCTTAAATGTGGCATATTCTTTCTTTCGGCTGGCTGAACATGGTGTCACAATTGCATGTCTTTTATTCAATGCTTTATTTTCAGGCCAACCTGATTGGGTATTCTCACCAGTGTTCATCTTAAAATGTAAATGCCAGCAGGAAGAGAAGTATGTCTGTCTAAAATAGACCTGGGTCCAACACCTAGGACAGTACCAAGCAAGAACAGAGCAAATGGACAACACTTATTTCATAATAATTATACCATTTTTAACTGGAACCTGTTTGTTGGAAGGGATGATAGTGATTTCTGTGGTGTGTTCCAAGGACAAAGAACAAGATAAACTCAAAAGGTCGGAACAAAGAGTTACAGGACTCCTATTGCTCTGTCACAATGAGACCATTGCAATGTCCCAGAGCTCTCCGAAGCAGTATGCCTTGCTCCTTTCCCATCCCATATAAAGGTATTCATCCCACTGGAAACATGCAGACCCTGCCCAGTCGGCAGGTGACTCACAAGTCCCTTTGTTCCCTGGCTATAAAAAGACAAGCAACCCATGCTCATCATCGACTTTGCCTGGCTACCAGGAAGGTGACCCGCTGTTCTTGCAGCGACTGTTCTCTTTAGTAAACTCTATCTTCCTTACATTCTGCCTTGTGTGTGGAAATTCTTTTCCAACCTGCGCTCAGACCATGACAGTTTCCACCATTGATTTAATTCATCCATGAAAATGAACATGTACTCACAATCTCTAAGTTCTTCTCACTTCTCCTCCTTCCTCTTACTTCTTTCAGGTCAAAATAGGACGATTTGAATCCAGTTTTCTTGGAATATATATGCTGAATGTGGAATGCATATTTGCTACGGAAGACAAATACGCTTTAGTTAGACAAATGAGAAGTAATAGAAGGAGAAATTATAAACAGTTTAAAAACACTGATAAGCACAAGGAAGGCCATTACAAATTACATGGGAGTAAATTCAAGTAGGCTTCATGATTCTGTAAAAAAAAAGTGAACATTCCCAGATGTATTTTATTAATTCAGGCACTTGACTCACCCAAACGACAGTACTTTAAATTTTAAAATATATAATTTTGCCCTTTTCAGCCTTAATATGAGGTCCGTATACTGAGCTTGCTCTATTTTAGGGATTTACTTTATTTTTGCCTTTTTAAAATTTATTTATTTTTGGCTGCGTTGGGTGTTAGTTGCTGCGTGCAGGCTTTCTCTAGTTGCGGTGAGCGGGGGCTACTCTTTGTTGCGGTGCGCGGGCTTCTCATTGCGGTGGCTTCTCCTGTTGAGGAGCACGGGCTCTAGGCACGCGGGCTTCAGTAGTTGTGCCACATGGGCTTCAGCAGTTGTGGCTCACGGGCTCAGAAGTTGTGGTACACGGGCTTAGTTGCTCCGTGGTGTGTGGGATCTTCCCAGACCAAGGCTCGAACCTGTGTCCCCTGCATTGGCAGGTGGATTCTTAACCACTGCACCACCAGGGAAGTCCCTGCCTTTTTAAAATTAAATTAATTTCTTTATTGAAGTATAGTTAATTCACAATGTTGTGCTAATTTTTGTCGTACAGCAAAGTGACTCAGTTATACACATACATACATTCTTTTTTTATATTCTTTTCCATTATTCCAGGAGATTGGGTATAGTTCCCTATGCTATACAGTAGGATCTTGTGGTTTATCCATTCTAAATGTAATAGTTTGCATGTCCTAACCCAAACTCCCAGTCCATCCCTCTCCCTCCCCTGCCTCCCACTTGGCAACCACAAGTCTGTTCTCTACGTCTGTGAGTCTGTTTCTGTTTCATAGATAGGTTCATTTGTGCCATATTTTAGATTCCATATATAAGTGGTATCATATGGTATTTGTCTTTCTCTTTCTGACTTACTTCACTTAGTATGGTAATCTCTAGTTGCATCCATGCTGCTGCAAATGGCATTATTTCATTATTTTTTATGGCTGAGTAGCATTCCATTGTATATATATGCTGCATCTTCTTTATCCATTCATCTGTCAATGGACATTTGGGTTGCTTCCATGTCTTGGCTATTGTGAATAGTGCTGCTATGAACATAGGGGTGCATGTATCTTTTTGAATTATAACTTTGTCTGGGTATATGCCAGATTGCTGGATCATATGGTAGTTCTATTTTCAGTTTTCTGAGGAACCTCCATACTGTTTTCCATACTGGCTGCACCAACTTACATTCCCACCAACAGTGTAGGAGGGTTCCCTTTTCTCCACACCTAGTTTACGCGTTTACTCTTTTGGCAGATCCATTTTCAGTTTTTGAATGGTAAAAACACTATATTACAAGCCCAAATTTAAATCCAGGGCCCTCTCTCTCTCCATCACTCCCTTCCTCAAATTGATGCCAGGCCCTCTTGTAGGTACTAGGCACACTACAGTGAAAAAAAAACAAGTACTTGCTCCCATAGCACTTACATTCTAGAAGGGAGAAAGTAAAAGTTCAGAGTCCTCCTCTGCCCTCAGCTGCATAACACCCACCTGTAGAGAGATCAATATTCTATTTATCTATGATAGTATGAGAGAAGTGTAATTTAAGAATCCTCTCCTGTTAGGTGTAATGTTCTGGTGCTAGAAGGTTGCTGAGAGTGGCTTTCTCTGGAGAACAACTGAGATTTCAGAGTAAAACTGAGTTTTTCATTGTGTTACCACTCTGTATAGCAAAGTGCAAGAAAGCTACAGCACTCGCTCTGCAAAATTTACAAACACTTATCCCTTTCAGCACAGCAGAGATAAGTTTCTAGTACTCCAAAAGTTTTCCTGGTGTAGAGGAATCAGATATCCATGAAAGCTAAATAGAGAGACCATAGGAGTGAGGAGGTATAATAGGAGCCTCATTGTGACACTATTTGCTAGAAAGATGAATTCACTTTAAAGTGAGTCCACCTTGGGATCTATCCAAAGGTATTCAGTTTCTGAAATACCGAAAAAGCCTTGTTAAGTGCTAGCCTGGATCCTGAATGTAATATGAATCTTCTTTGGCTTACCAATCTCATTCTCAAATTTCTCCATGCCCATTCTCACCTAGATTTTTCCCCTGGATATCTGCCCCTCGTTTCTCTTCCCACTTGATTCTCTCCTACTGCTTATCAAAATGGCTAAGAGCTTTGAGATACTAAAAGTGACCTTGGAGCTCTAAAAATATAAGCTTAACTTATACAACAACCTCTTCAGGACATTGTTTTAGGGTGTTATCAGTATCCAATAAAGGCGTCAGGGGAAGAGGTAAGTAGGAGTTGGTGGATACCAATGAGCTTGATCTGTATAGTCACACTGAAATATCACAATAATGAAAAAGGTTGCTGTGCAAGGTCACAATATTAGTTTCAGTGTCATTATTTTCTCCTTTAAGAAGGTAAAATGCAGGACTTCTGAATAAGGATAAAATGTTGAATGTATGGTTTTATTTTTAAAAAGTGAGGAATGACGTCACCAAGATGGCAGAATAGGTCATTCCTGACTTTGGTCCCCTTCACGAGAAGAACGACTAACAACCATTCAAGAACAAGACATCATTGAGAGAATCCTAGAACATAAGGGTGAGGCCCCTGCACCAGAGGGCCATGCTGAGAGGTCTCCCTTGAACCTCTAGTTCCTGCAGTGGAAAAAAAGAACCCAGGGAGCTAGTGGAGGGAGCTAACCCCTCTAGCCTTGGGTTGCTTTGTGGGACCCCCAACTCTGATTCACTCCACGAGGAGTGCTCAACAACTGTGAGACTCAACCACTGGGAATCTGTGATGGAGAAGAGGGAAGGACTTGCAATAACCAGTACACAGATCTTGGCAGACCAAGTTCAAACCTGAAGTGCCCAAGTAGTAATCCCAACCAGCAGCTTTGCTCATATGCAGAACCAAGTCTAGGGTGCACTCTGACCAGGGAACTCAGCAGGGTGCAGCTCTGCCTGATTTGGATCCTCAAATGAGGAGTTTTGCTGGCCGTAGAGCTTGGTTTGCCCATGCCCAGGCAAAGAGCCTCATGCACTGTGAAGAGAGTCTTCCAGCTGCATCTGACCAGAGGGGCTGGTGACAATTTCCGGAAACTGTGTCCCAGTGCTGTTGGAGCTGAGAGGTCGGGGAGCACAGTCAGTTGCCTCCAGAGCAAAAGCCAGTACAGGGAGGGTTCCCATGCTATGAGTAGGCAGGGAGATTAATCCGTAGCCAAGGCTAAGGGTAGCTCCTGGCCCCTTCCAACCAGAGAGCTGGTTTGGGAAATTGAGAATAGCCTGGAGCAACCCCTCCCCCTCACACCCAGGAAAGGAAGCTGAGACATAGTCCCACTCACTGTGGAGAGTGTCTTCTGGCCCCCTGACCAGAAGGGCTGGTGACAACTCCTGGAAGCTGTGTGGCCCAGCAGTGCTTGAGCCCAGAGAAGGGCAGGCAGAACAGATAGTTTGCCAAGTAAAGCCAGTGGCCTTATCCCGCCAGGGAACTTGGGATTTGGGTTGGCTTAAGTTAAGACAACAGACAAAACTCTTCCTCAGCTTTAGAGCTACTTCTCGTGTTGCACTGGGCAGGGAATCTAATTCACAGCCCCACTCATTGCTGAATACAGCCTTCAGCCTGTTTGACCAGGGAACCTAACACAGTTAGCTGCATAGGCCATTCAGCAGCCCTGTGTACTGTGGCACTTGAACAGAAAGCACAGCCTATGGCTTCCCTGGTCTGCAGAACAAAACCGGTAGCCTCACCCAACCAGGGAATTCAGTGCACACTTTGGCCTGATTGAGGTCCCCAAACAATGAGCTGGACCCTATCCTGTTGCCCTGCAAGGGCAAGGAAGCTAATTCATAGCCCATCTACTACTGAATATAGTGCCCAGTCCCAACCATGTAGTAAGCCTGACCAGAGAATCCAGGCAGCCACAGAGCTCATGCTGCAGCATCTCTTGGGTATGGAACCAAGCCAGCAGCCCTATTCAACTGTTCTCACCAGAGACACCCCACCCCCATCCTCAGAGCTTGAACAGTTGCCTTGCCCCAAAACAGACCATAATAGCAGGTCCCACCTGCCGAAGGACATTACCAGCAGGCATACCCAGAAACCCATACTGAGCTGACTGGTGTAGAACGGTCTCTGCCAGAGCAAACCAGTAAAGTCTAAAAGAGGAGGCTGATCATGAAAACTTAGGTAAATAGGACACCTCCAAAGAAATCTAATGAAACTCCAATAACTGACCCTGAAGAAATGAAGATCTATGAACTGTAGGACAAATAATTCAGAATAATCCTCTTAAGAATGTTTAGTGGGGGATTCCCTGGTGGTGCAGTGGTTAAGAATCCACCTGCCAATGCAGGAGACATGGGTTCGAGCCCTGGTCTGGGAAGATCCCACATGCCACGGAGCAACTAAGCCTGTGCGCCACAGCTACTGAGCCTGTGCTCTAGAGCCCATGGACCACAACTACTGAGCCTGTGTGCCACAACTACTGAAGCCCACATGCCTAGGGCCCGTGCTCCTCAACAAGAGAAGCCACCGCAATGAGAAGCCTGCGCACCACAACGAAGAGTAGCCCCTGCTCGCAGCAACTAGAGAAAGCCCACGCACAGCAATGAAGACCCAACACAGCCAAAAATAAATAAATGAAATAAATAAATTTTAAAAATAATAAAAATAAAAAACTAAAAAAAAAAAAGAAAGTTTAGTGAACTACAAGAAAATACAGACAACAAAATTAGGAAAACAAGGCATGAACAAAACAAGAAGGTAAACCAAGAAATAGCAACCATAAAACAAACAAAAACAGAAAACAAAAAAACAGAAGTCCTAGAGTTAAAAAATACAATTACTAAACTGAAGAATTCAATAGAGAGTTTCAAAAGCAGACTCAATCAGGCAGAAGAAAGAATCAGTGACCTTGAGGATAGGACATTAGAAATCACCCAGTCAGAGGAGCAGAAAGAAAAAAGAATGAAAAAGAGTGAAGAAAGGGCTATGGGGATTATGGAACACAATAAGAAGAAACAATATTCACATTATAGGAATTCCAGAAGGAGAAGAGAAAGAGAAGGGGACAGAAAGTATATTTGAAGCAATAATGGCTGAAAACTTCCCCAACCTAGGGAGAAATGGACATTCAGATCCATGAGGCCCAAAGAACCACAAGTAGGTTGAACCTCTATAGGGCTACACCAAGACACATTGTAATTATCAATAAATTGCCCAAAGTCAGAGATAAAGAAGGTGTCCTTCAGATACACAATATAAAAGACATGTAAATTGTGACAGCAATAACCTAAAATGTGAGGGGAAGGAGGAGTAAGAGTGCAAAGCTTATGAATTCTAGTGAAGTTAAGTTTTTATCAGTTTAAAATAGGATTCTATCAGTTTAAGATGTTTTATGTAAGCCTCATGGTAACCACAGGGAAAATCCTGTAGTAATTATCCAAAAGAACATAATAAACAAGTCAAAGCATACTTATACCAAAAGAAATCAAAACACACAAAGAAAGACAACTGGATAGGAAACAAAGAACAGTGGATCTACAAAATGACAATAAATCAATTAATAAAATGGCAATACAGGTTGTCCCTCAGTATCATGGGGAGTTGGTTCCAGGACCTACTGCAGATATGAAAATCTGCAGATGCTTAAGTCCCTTTTAAAAATTGGCATAGTATTTGCATGTAATGTAAACACATACTCCTGTATACTTTAAATCAGCTCTAGATTACTTAACACAATGTAAAAGCTATGTCAGTAGTTGCAGTCCACTGTCAAGTTTTGCTTTTTGGAACTTTATGGAAAATTTTTTTCCAAATATTTTTGATCCACATTGGTTGAATCTGTGGATGTGGAACCTGTGGATATAGAAGGCTGACTGTAGTAAGTCCTTACATATCAATAATTAAACATAAATGGATTAACTTCTCCAATTAAAAGACAGAGAATGGCTGATGTATATTAAAAACAAGATCCAACAATATGCTGCCTATAAGAGACTCACTTTAGCCTTAAAGACACATGTATTCTGGGAGTGAAGGGATGCAAAAACACATTTCAAGTAAATGGTAACAAAAAAAACAGACAAACAAAAAAACACAGTTAGCTATACTTATGTCAGAAAAAATAGACTTTAAAAATAGTAAAAAAGAAACAAAGAAGGTCATTATGTAATGATAAAGGTGTCAATCCATCAAGAAGATATAACAATAGTAAATATTTGTGTGCCCAACGTTGGAACACATATGTAAAAACTAACAGAACCAACAGGAGAAATAAACAGTAATACAATAATAATTGGGGACTTTAATCCCCACTCTCAACAATGGATAGCTCATTCAGAGTATCAATAAGGAAACAGAGGATTCAAATAACATTATAGACCAAATGGACCTAACAGACATATACAGAATGTTTTATCGAACAACAGCAGACTACACATTCTTCTCAAGTGCACATGAAACATTTTCTAGGATAGACCATATGTTAGGCCACAAAACAAGTCTTACGTAGCAAATTCAAGAAGATTGAAATCATACCAAGTATCTTCTCTGACCACAATGGCATTAAAATAGAAATCAACTACAAGAGGTAAACTAGAAAATTCACAAATACATAGAAATTAAATAACACTCTTCTGAAGAACCAAAGGATCAAAGAAGAAATTAAAGGAGAAATAAAAAGTTTGAGACAAAGAGAAATGGAAACAGCACATCAGAACAAAATGTGTTGAAGCAAAAGCAGTTCTAAGAGGGAAGTTCATAGCAATAAATGCCTACATTAAGCAGGAAGAAAGATCCCAAATAAACAACCCAACTCTACACCTTAAAGAACTAGAAAAAGAAGAACAAACTGAGTCCAAAGTTAGCAGAAGAAATGAAATTATAAAGATTAGAGCAGAAATAAATAAAACAGAGAACAGAAAAGCAGTAAAAAAGATTAACTAAGCTAAGAGTTGTTTCTTTGAAAAGATAAACATTATTGACAAACTCTTAGCTAGACTAGCCAAGGGAAAAAGAGAAAGAACCCAAGTCAACAAAAGTATAAATGAAAAAGGAGACATTACAAGTGATAACACAAATATTCAAAGGTTCATAAGAGGCTACCATAAACAGCTATACACCAAAAAACTGGAAGACTACCAAGACTGAATCAGGAAGAAATAGAAAATCTGAAAAGACCAATTACTAGTAAGGAGACTGAATCAGTAATCAAAAATCTCTCAACAAAGAAAAGCCCAGGACCAGATGACTTCACTGGTGAATTTTACCAACCATTCAAAGAAGAATTAACACCAGTCCTTCTCAAACTCTTCCAAAAAATCTAACGGGAGGAAGCACTCCCAAACTCATTTTATGAGACCAGCATTATCCTGATACCAAACTCAGAAAAGAACACTATAACACTATTAGAAAAGAAAACTAGAGGCCAATATGCCTGATGAATATTGATGCAAAAATTCTCAATAAAATACTAGCAAACTGACTTCAGCAGTATTTTAAAAGGATCATTCATCATGATCAAGTGGGATTTATCCCTGGGATGCAAGGACGGTTCAACATATGCAAATTAATTAATGTGATCCATCACAGTAATGGAGTGAAAGAAAAGAATGATATGATCATCTCAACTGATGCAGAAAAAACATCTGACAAAAATCCAACATACATTCATGATAAAAACTCTTAACAAATTAGGCATAGAAGGAACATATCTCAACATAATAAAGGTCATATATGACAAGCCTACAGCTAACATCATACTCAATGGTGCAAGGTGGAAAGAGTTTCCTCTAAGATCAGGAACAACACAAGGGTGCTCACTCCCACCACTCCTATTCAACATAGTACTGGAAGTCCTAGTTAGAGCAATCAGGTAAGAAAAAGGAAATGAAAGGTATCAGAATTAGAGAGGAAGAAGTAAAATTGTCTCTGTTTTTCTTTTTTTTAAATATATTTATTTTATTTATTCATTTTTGGCTGCACTGGGTCTTTGTTGCTGCGCATGGGCTTTCTCTAGTTGTGGCGAGTGGGGGCTACTCTTCGTTGCGGTGCACGGGCTTCTTATTGCGGTGGCTTCTCTTGTTGCAGAGCACCGGCTCTAGGCGCATGGGCTTCGGTAGTTGTGGCATGTGGGCTCAGAAGTTGTGGCTCGTGGGCTCTAGAGCACAAGCTCAGTAGTTGTGGCGCACGGGCTTAGTTGCTCCACGGCATGTGGGATCTTCCCAGACCAGGGCTCGAACCCATGTCTCCTGCATTGGCAGGTGGATTCTTAACCACTGCACCACCAAGGAAGCCCAAAATTGTCTCTATTTGCAGATGACATGATTTCATGTATAGAAAATCTTAAAGACTCGACCAAAAAACTTTAATCAATGAATTCAGTAAAGTTGCAGGATATAAAATTAACATAAAAAATCAGTAGCATTTCTATACACTAACAATGAATTTTCTGAAGAAGAAAGAAATTGATCCCATTTACAGTAGCACCAAAAACAATAAAATACCAGGAATAAATTTAACTAAGGAAGTGAAAGATCTCTACTCTGAAAACTAAAGGACACTGATGAAAGAAATGGAAGAAGACACAAAGAAATGGAAAGGTATCCTGTGTTTATGAATGAGAGGGATTAATATTTTTTAAAATTTATTTAAGTATAATTTATATGAAGTATAGTTGATTTACAATGTTGCATTAATTTCTGTTGTACAGCAAAGTGATTCAGTTATACATATATATATTCTTTCTCATATTCTTTTCCATTATGGTTTATCACAGGATATTGAATATAGTTCACTGGGCTATACAGTAGGACCTTGTCGTTTATCCATTTTATATATAATAGTGTGCATCTGCTGATCCCAAACTCGCAATCCATCCTGTAATACCTGAAACCGTAAGACTCCTAGAAGAAGACATAGGAGTAAAGCTCCTTGACATGGTGTTTGTAGTGATTTTTTGGATATAACATCTAAAGCACAAGCAACAAAATAAAAAATAAGTGAGATTACCTAAAACTAAAACCTTTCTGCACAGCAAAAGAAACCATCAACAAAGTGAAAAGACAACCTATGGAATGAATAAAAATATTTGCAAACTATATATCTGATAAGGGGTTAATATCCAAAATATATAAAGAACTCGTAGAGCTCAATAGCAAAACCCCACAAATAACCCAATTAAAAACTGGGCAAAGGACCTGAATAGACACTTCTCCAAAGAAGATATATGAAAGACCAACAGGTACATGAAAAGATGTTTAATATCACTAGTCATTAGGGAAATGCAAATTAAAACCACAATGACCTATCACCTCACACCTGTTAGAATGGCTATCATCAAAAAGACAAGAGATAACAAAAATACTGTTGTAGATGTGGAAAAAAGAGAACCCATGTGCACTGTTGGTGAGATTGTAAGTAGGTGCAGCCACTATGGAAAACAATATGAAGGATCCTCAAAAAATTAAAAATAGAACTACAGTATGATCTAGCACTTCCACTTCTGGGAATATATCCAAAGGAAACAAAAACACTACACTAACTCAAAAAGTAATCTGGGGGACTTCCCTGGTGGCACAGTGGTTAAGAATCCACCTGCCAATGCAGAGGACATGGGTTCGAGCACTGGTCTGGGAAGATCCCACATGCTGTGGAGCAACTAAGCCCGTGTGCCACAACTACTGAAGCCCTTGCACCTAGAGCCCGTGCTCCGCAACATGAGAAGCCACCACAATGAGAAGCCCGCGCACCACAATGAAGAGTAGCCCCCACTCACCGCAACTAGAGAAAGCCCGCACCCAGCAATGAAGACCCAACACAGCCAAAAATAAAATAAAATAAAATAAAATTTTAAAAAAAGTAATCTGCATCCCCATAGCAGCATTATTTATAATAGCCAAGATATGGAAACAGTTTGTGTCCATTGATGGATGAATGGATAAAGAAGTTGTGATACATATGTGATATCTATATCTATATCTATCTACAGTACACACACACAGGAATATTACTTAGCCATAAAAAATGCGGAAGTCCTACGATTTGCAACAATATGGATAGACCTGAAGGCATTATGCTAAGTGAAATGTCAGTGAAATACTGTATGATCTTATGTAAATGTGGAATCTTAAAACACAAAAACAAAAAACTCATAGAAAAAGAAATCAGACTTGTGGTTTCCAGAGGTGGAGGGTGGGTGAGGGGGAATTGGAGGAAGGGGGTCAGAAGGTACAAACTTCCAGTTATAAGATAAATAAGTACTAGGGATGTAATGTACGACATGATGGCTATAGCTAACACTGCTGTAGGATATATAGGTTAGTTACTAAGAGAATAAATCTTAAAAAATTCTCATCACAAGGAGAAAAATTTTTTTCTTCTTTCTTTTCTTTTTATTGTGCCTGTATGAGAAGATGGATTTTAGCTGAACCTATTGTAGTAATGATTTCACAATATATGTAAATCAAACCATCATGCTGTATGCCTTAAACAAGTAATGTATGGTAAGTACTTCTCAATAGAGCTGGAAAAAAAAAGTGAAAATTCTCTATGCACTCATAGAGCAACAAGAGCAGTTTTGTTTTTTTTTTTTTCCCATTTTAACATCTTTATTGGAGTATAATTGCTTTACAATGGTATGTTAGTTTCAGCTTCACAACAAAATGAATCAGTTATATATATACATATGTTCCCATATCTCTTCCCGCTTGCGTCTCCCTCCCTCCCACCCTCCCTATCCCACCCCTCCAGGTGGTCACAAAGCACCGAGCTGATCTCCCTGTGCTATGCGGCTGCTTCCCACTAGCTATCTACCTTACGTTTGGTAGTGTATATATGTCCATGCCTCTCTCTCGCTTTGTCACTGTTTACCCTTCCCCCTCCCCATAGCCTCAAGTCCATTCTCTAGTAAGTCTGTGTCTTTATTCCTGTTTCACCCCTAGGTTTTTCATGACATTTTTTTTCTTAAATTCCATATATATGTGTTAGCATACGGTATTTGTCTCTCTCTTTCTGACTTGCTTCACTCTGTATGACAGACTCTAGGTCTATCCACCTCATTGCAAATAGCTCAATTTCATTTCTTTTTATGGCTAATATTCCATTGTATATATGTGCCACATCTTCTTTATCCATTCATCCAATGATGGACACTTAGGTTGTTTCCATCTCCGGGCTATTGTAAATAGAGCTGCAATGAACATTTTGGTACATAACTCTTTTTGAATTATGGTTTTCTCAGGGTATATGCCCAGTAATGGGATTGCTGGGTCATATGGTAGTTCTATTTGTAGTTTTTTAAGGAACCTCCATACTGTTCTCCACAGTGGCTGTATCAATTTACATTCCCACCAACAGTGCAAGAGGGTTCCCTTTTCTCCACACCCTCTCCAGCATTTATTGTTTCTAGATTTTTTGATGATGGCCATTCTGACTGGTGTGAGATGATACCTCATTGTAGTTTTGATTTGCATTTCTCTAATGATTAGTGATGTTGAGCATTCTTTCATGTGTTTGCTGGTCATCTGTATGTCTTCTTTGGAGAAATGTTTATTTAGGTCTTCTGCCCATTTTTGGATTGGGTTGTTTGTTTTTTTGTTATTAAGCTGCATGAGCTGCTTATACATTTTGGAGATTAATCCTTTGTCAGTTGTTTCATTTGCAAATATTTTCTCCCATTCTGAGGGTTGTCTTTTGGTCTTCTTTATGGTTTCCTTTGCTGCGCAAAAGCTTTTAAGTTTCATTAGGTCCCATTTGTTTACTTTTGTTTTTATTTCCATTTCTCTAGGAGGTGGGTCAAAAAGGACCTTGCTGTGATTTATGTCATAGAGTGTCCTGCCTATGTTTTCCTCTAAGAGTTTGATAGTTTCTGGCCTTACATTTAGGTCTTTAATCCATTTTGAGCTTATTTTTGTGTATGGTGTTAGGGAGTGATCTAATCTCATACTTTTACATGTAGCTGTTCAGTTTTCCCAGCACCACTTATTGAATAGGCTGTCCTTTCTCCACTGTACATTCCTGCCTCCTTTGTCAAATATAAGGTGACCATATGTGCGTGGGTTTATCTCTGGGCTTTCTATCCTTTTCCATTGATCTATATTTCTGTTTTTGTGCCAGTACCATACTGTCTTGATTACTGTAGCTTTGTAGTATAGTCTGAAGTCAGGAAGCCTGATTCCTCCAGCTCCGTTTTTCGTTCTCAAGATTGCTTTGGCTATTCGGGGTCTTTTGTGTTTCCATACAAATTGTGAAATTTTTTGTTCTAGTTCTGTGAAAAATGCCAGTGGAAGTTTGATAGGGATTGCATTGAATCTGTAGATTGCTTTGGGTAGTAGGGTCATTTTCACAATGTTGATTCTTCCAATCCAAGAACATGGTATATCTCTCCATCTATTTGTATCATCTTTAATTTCTTTCATCAGTGTCTTATAATTTTCTGCATACAGGTCTTTTTTCTCCTTAGGTAGGTTTATTCCTAGATATTTTATTCTTTTTGTTGCAATGGTAAATGGGAGTGTTTTCTTGGTTTCACTTTCAGATTTTTCATCATTAGTGTATAGGAATGCAAGAGATTTCTGTGCATTAATTTTGTATCCTGCTACTTTACCAAATTCATTGATTAGCTCTAGTAGTTTTCTGGTAGCATCTTTAGGATTCTCTATGTATAGTATCATGTCATCTGCAAAGAGTGACAGCTTTACTTCTTTTCCGATTTGGATTCCTTTTATTTCCTTTTCTTCTCTGATTGCTGTGGCTAAAACTTCCAAAACTATGTTGAATAAGAGTGGTGAGAGTGGGCAACCTTGTCTTGTTCCTGATCTTAGTGGAAATGCTTTCAGTTTTTCACCATTGAGAACAATGTTGGCTGTGGGTTTGTCATATATGGCCTTTATTATGTTGAGGAAAGTTCCCTCTATGCCTACTTTCTGCAGGGTTTTTATCATAAATGGGTGTTGAATTTTGTCAAAAGCTTTCTCTGCATCTATTGAGATGATCATATGGTTTTTCTCCTTCAATTTGTTAATATGGTGCATCACGTTGATTGATTTGCGTATATTGAAGAATCCTTGCATTCCTGGAATAAACCGCACTTGATCATGGTGTATGATCCGTTTAATGTGCTGTTGGATTCTGTTTGCTAGTATTTTGTTGAGGATTTTTGCATCTATGTTCATCAGTGATATTGGCCTGTAGTTTTCTTTCTTTGTGACATCCTTATCTGGTTTTGGTATCAGGGTGATGGTGGCCTCGTAGAATGAGTTGGGGAGTGTTCCTCCCTCTGCTATATTTTGGAAGAGTTTGAGAAGGATAAGTGATAGCTCTTCTCTAAATGTTTGATAGAATTCGCCTGCGAAGCCATCTGGTCCTGGGCTTTTGTTTGTTGGAATATTTTTAATCACAGTTTCAATTTCAGTGCTTGTGATTGGTCTGTTCATATTTTCTATTTCTTCCTGATTGAGTCTTGGCAGGTTGTGCCTTTCTAAGAATTTGTCCATTTCTTCCAGGTTGTCCATTTTATTGGCATAGAGTTGCTTGTAGTAATCTCTCATGATCTTTTGTATTTCTGCAGTGTCAGTTGTTACTTCTCCTTTTTCATTTCTAATTCTATAGATTTGAGTCTTCTCCCTTTTTTTCTTGATGAGTCTGGCTAATGGTTTATCAATTTTGTTTATCCTTTCAAAGAACCAGCTTTTAGTTCTATTGATCTTCGCTATCATTTCCTTCATTTCTTTTTCATTTATTTCTGATCTGATTTTTATGATTTCTTTCCTTCTGCTAACTTTGGGTTTTTTTGGTTCTTCTTTCTCTAACTGCTTTAGGTGCAAGGTTAGGTTGTTTATTCGAGATGTTTCCTGTTTCTTAAGGTAGGATTGTATTGCTATAAACTTCCCTCTTAGAACTGCTTTTGCTGCATCCCATAGATTTTGAGTCGTGTCTCCATTATCATTTGTTTCTAGGTATTTTTTGATTTCCTTTGATTTCTTCAGTGATCACTTCGTTATTAAGTAGTGTATTGTTTAGCCTCCATGTGTTTGTATTTTTTACAGATCTTTTTCTGTAATTGATATCTAGTCTCATAGCGTTGTGGTCGGAAAAGATACTTGATACAATTTCAGTTTTCTTAAATTTACCAAGGCTTGATTTGTGACCCAAGATATGATCTATCCTGGAGAATGTTCCATAAGCACTTGAGAAAAATGTGTATTCTGTTGTTTTTGGATGGAATGTCCTATAAATATCAATTAACTCCATCTCGTTTAATGTATCATTTAAAGCTAGTGTTTCCTTATTTATTTTCATTTTGGATGATCTGTCCATTGGTGAAAGTGGGGTGTTAAAGTCCCCTACTATGAATGTGTTACTGTCGATTTCCCCTTTTATGGCTGTCAGTATTTGCCTTATGTATTGAGGTGCTCCTATGTTGGGTGCATAAATATTTACAATTGTTATATCTTCTTCTTGGATCGATCCCTTGCCATTATGTAGTGTCCTTCTTTGTCTCTTCTAATAGTCTTTGTTTTAAAGTCTATTTTGTCTGATATGAGAATTGCTACTCCAGCTTTCTTTTGGTTTCCATTTGCATGAAATACCTTTTTCCATCCCCTTACTTTCAGTCTGTATGTGTATCTAGGTCTGAAGTGGGTCTCTTGTAGACAGCAAATATATGCGTCTTGTTTTTGTATCCATTCAGCCAATCTGTGTCTTTTGGTGGGAGCATTTAGTCCATTTACATTTAAGGTAATTATCGATATGTGTGTTCCCATTCCCATTTTCTTAATTGTTTTGGGTTCGTTATTGTAGGTCTTTTCCTTCTTTTGTGTTTCTTGCCTAGAGAAGTTCCTTTAGCAGTTGTTGTAGAGCTGGTTTGGTGGTGCTGAACTCTCTCAGCTTTTGCTTGTCTGTAAAGGTTTTAATTTCTCCATCAAATCTGAATGAGATCCTTGCTGGGTAGAGTAATTTTGGTTGCAGGTTTTTCTCCTTCAACACTTTCAATATGTCCTGCCACTCCCTTCTGGCTTGCAGAGTTTCTGCTGAAAGATCAGCTGTTAACCTTATGGGGATTCCCTTGTGTGTTATTTGTTGTTTTTCCCTTGCTGCTTTTAATATGCTTTCTTTGTATTTAATTTTTGACAGTTTGATTAATATGTGTCTTGGAGTATTTCTCCTTGGATTTATCCTGTATGGGACTCTCTGTGCTTCCTGGACTTGATTAACTATTTCCTTTCCCATATTAGGGAAGTTTTCAACTATAATCTCTTCAAATATTTTCTCAGTCCCTTTCTTTTTCTCTTCTTCTTCTGGAACCCCTATAATTCGAATGTTGGTGCGTTTAATGTTGTCCCAGAGGTCTCTGAGACTGACCTCAGTTCTTTTCATTCTTTTTTCTTTATTCTGCTCTGCAGTAGTTATTTCCACTATTTTATCTTCCAGGTCACTTATCCGTTCTTCTGCCTCAGTTATTCTGCTATTGATCCCATCTAGAGTATTTTTCATTTCATTTATTGTGTTGTTCATCATTGTTTGTTTCATCTTTAGTTCTTCTAGGTCCTTGTTAACTGATTCTTGCATTTTGTCTATTCTATTTCCAAGATTTTGGATCATCTTTACTATCATTATTCTGAATTCTTTTTCAGGTAGACTGCCTATTTCCTCTTCATTTGTTAGGTCTGGTGGGTTTTTATCTTGCTCCTTCATCTGCTGTGTGTTTTTCTGTCTTTTCATTTTGCTTATCTTACTGTGTTTGGGGTCTCCTTTTTGCAGGCTGCAGGTTCGTAGTTCCTGCTGTTTTTTGTGTCTGTCCCCAGTGGCTAAGGTTGGTTCAGTGGGTTGTGTAGGCTTCCTGGTGGAGGGGACTAGTGCCTGTGTTCTGGTGGATGAGGTTGGATCTTGTCTTTCTGGTGGGCAGGTCCACGTCTGGTGGTGTGTTTTGGGGTGTCTGTAGACTTATTATGATTTTGGGCAGCCTCTCTGCTAATGGGTGGGGTTGTGTTCCTGTCTTGCTAGTTGTTTGGCATAGGATGTCCAGCACTGTAGCTTGCTGGTCGTTGAGTGAAGCTGGGTGCTGGCTTTGAGATGGAGATCTCTGGGAGATTTTCGCTGTTTGATATTATGTGTAGCTGGGAGGTCTCTTGTGGACCAGTGTCCTGAAGTTGGCTCTCCTACCTCAGAGCCCCAGCACTGACTCCTGGCTGCAGCACCAAAAGCCTTTCATCCACAGGGCTCCTTAATTTGGGATGATTCGTTGTCTATTCATGTATTCCACAGATGCAGGGTACATGAAGTTGATTGTGGAGCTTTAATCCGCTGCTTCTGAGGCTGCTGGGAGAGATTTCCCTTTCTCTTCTTTGTTCTCACAGCTCCCAGGGGCTCAGCTTTGGATTTGGCCCCGCCTGTGCGTGTAGGTCGCCGGAGGGCGTCTGTTCTTTGCTCAGACAGGATGGGGTTAAAGGAGCCGCTGATTCGGAGGCTCTGGCTCACTCAGGCCGGGGGGGTAGGGAGGGTCACGGAGTGTGGGGCGGGCCTGCGGCGGCAGAGGCCGGCGTGACGTTGCACCAGCCTGAGGCGCGCCGTGCGTTCTCCCGGGGGAGTTGTCCCTGGATCCCGGGACCCTGGCAGTGGCGGGCTGCACAGGCTCCATGGAAGGGGGTGTGGATAGTGACCTGTGTTCGCACACAGGCTTCTTGGTGGCGGCAGCAAAGGCCTTAGCGTCTCATGTCTGTCTCTGGGCTCCGCACTTTTAGCCGCGGCTCGCGCCCGTCTCTGGAGCTCTCTTAAGCAGCGTTCTTAATCCCCTCTCCTCGTGCACCAGGAAACAAAGAGGGAAGGAAACGTCTCTTGCCTCTTCGGCAGGTCCAGACTTTTCCCCGGACTCCCTCCCGGCTAGCCGCGGTGCACTAACGCCCTGCAGGCTGTGTTCACGCCACCAACCTCAGTCCTCTACCGGCGCTCCGACAGAAGCCGGAGCTTCAGCTCCCAGCCCCACCCGCCCTGGCGGGCGAGCAGACAAGCCTCTCCGCTGGTGAGTGCCGGTCGGCCCGACCCTCTGCGCTGGAATCACTCCGCTTTGTCCTCCGCACCCCTGTTGCTGTGCTCTCCTCCGCGGCTCCCAAGCTCCCCCACTCCGCCACCCGCAGTCTCCGCCACCCGCAGTCTCCGCCACCCGCAGTCTCCGCCTCCGAAGCTCCCCCACTCCGCCACCCGAAGTCTCCGCCCGCGAAGGGGCTTCCTAGTGTGTGGACACTTTTCCTCCTTCACAGCTCTCTCCCGCTAGTGCAGGACCCGTCCCTATCCTTTTGTCTCTGTTTATTCTTTTTTCTTTTGCCCTATCCAGGTACGTGGGGAGTTTCTTGCCTTTTGGGAGGTCTGAGGTCTTCTGCCAGCGTTCAGTAGGTGCTCCGTAGGAGTTGTTCCACGCGTAGATGTATTTCTGGTGTATCTGTGGGGAGAAAGGTGATCTCTGCGTCTTACTCTTCCGCCATCTTCCCGGAAGTCTCTACAAGAGCAGTTTTAAATATCAATGCTCTTGTCCTACTCTCTCAGGTCAATTTTTCCCCCAATACTTAAATTTAAGTAAAAGGGCAGATTTCAACCTTCATTTGAAAAGTAGAGTTGGTAGGAAGTTCCAGGGTGTTCTAAGACACTGAAAATATTCACATTAGAAGTTTTCTAAAAGGCAAGGACAGAGGGTATTTTAAGAAGGTGTTTTCAAATTGGCTGAAATCCTTTGCATTAGTTATACATTTTGTTTATATAAAATATCCACCTTTTTTCTGGAAAGCACTCTTCCGGTGATTGATCCAATTATATTTCTCCACACATTTGGTTATAGTTGATAGTTCCAGGGAGGACATCTGACCCAAGCCTAACAGACCTCTTAAAGGATTTTTGAATTGGACGTCAGAGAAAGAAAAACTCATCGTTTCTTTAGAGGCAGATTTGGAGATCTGGGAGCTGTCAGCACTTCTGTTTTTGATTTGCAGAGATCAGTTCCAGAGAAGAGAGCCAATAAACCAGAGATGGCAAGTCTTGGGGTTGTGCCAGTCCAGGGTTGCAGTCATCCTGAGGTTTACAGTGGAGATTGGTAATAATATTTATCTGGTCCTTATTAAGTACTGGAGATTCAGCTCTGGGTGTTTTTTATTTAACCTTGAAAATCCCATGAGATAAATACCATCAAGATCATCCTCCTAGTTTTATAGATGCAAATATTGAGGCATAGGGGTTAAGTAACTACAATAAATAGCTGAGCTGGGATGCAAACCCATGGGGTCAAACTCCAGAGCCCATGCTCTGAACCAGTTATTATTTTTTAAATAAATTTATTTATTTTTGGCTGCATTGTGTCTTCATTGCTGTGCACAGGCTTTCTCTAGTTGTATCGGGTGGGGGCTACTCTTCGTTGCAGTGCATGGGCTTCTCATTGCAGTGGCTTCTCTTGTTGTGGAGCACGGGCTCTAGGCACGCGGGCTTCAGTAGTTGCGGCGCACGGGCTTAGCTGCTCCGCAGCATGTGGGATCTTCCCAGACCAGGGCTCGAACCTGTGTCCGCTGCATTGGCAGGCGGATTCTTAACGCTGTGCTACCAGGGAAGTCCTGAACCACTGTTATTTTGTCTCTAGGCCAGCAGTAATTTCCCTTATCAAAGCAGGTTTGAGTTGGGTATCTCCTACTTCTGGCCAAATTATGTAATGTGTTGTAAGCATACTAAGTAATATACTAATCAAAGGAATACCTCAGTATATGTCCAAAGCCACTTTAATATCCTCCCCTTCAAGGTTTCTCCTAGGTTCCCTTTCTCACTAAATCACATTTTCATCCATCCCAGAAAAAATGAATACTTGGGAGTCATTCTGGATCCCTTTCTTCCTGACCTCCACATCACCTCATTTTATATCCAAAACCACTTTATTCTACAAGCACATATTTGGGACTTACTATGGACAAAACCCTATCCTCAAACGAGTCCCCTTCTCTTTATTCCCGTAGTTAATGCTCTTGTTCATACAACTGACCTTGACCTTCTTCAGCCTTTTTGTGCCCTAGTTTCCTCACCTGTAAAATGGGGTCAATCATGCCTACTCTAGAAGGCTATTTTGAGGATAAATGAAATAAAATATAAAAAAGTATTCATCAACTGTTATTTATTCTACGAATGAAACAATTCTTATGTGTGATCATGGAGATTTTCATACTGTTTGCTTTTACAGTAAAAACATGGGCTGTAATGGGAAAATAAAGATTCCAAATGAACAGTTTCATATTTTTGTATTTTCCAGCTGACATGATTGCCTGCAGAAATCTTTTAACGTAATATAAATTCTTAAAACCCCACCAAAAAACCCAACAGCCCTAAATCCCCCCTCCTTATTCGCTATTAGCAGATATGCTGATGACTGTCATGTATCTGAATAGTGCAACAAATTTAGAGGAGATACTACATCCATAAGAAGAATCAAGCTATGAAGATTGGCATCTGCTACAATTTCCTTGATTATACCAAATCACCTACTGGAGCTTTAAGTTGTTAACACTGCTCTCCTTGATCAGTGAATACTCAAAGGTACAAATTCATTTTTTCAACAAAAGATGAAAGGGTCTATGTATCATATAGGTTACATACAAATATACTATTCATATTCAGCTTTATGTTAGAGATTTTTATCTTTTGCTCGATGCCAATATTTGTCCAGGTATTGAACACATTTCAGGCCTTTTACGAAAAACTTCAGTTTTATATGTTGGCCAAGTCTTTTTGTAGTGGCGTAATGATTATCTTTGATCCATGAGATTAGGGAAACTGCTACCTACACATCTACTTCTTCAGAGGCACTGATGTCCATCTCGGGAAACAAAAGTCAGAAGCCTTCACAAACATATTCAACAAAATCTCAGATTAAAGACCTGACTATAAAAATGAAATGAAATGAAGAAAATGAAAATAGAAGAAATTTAAAAAGACTATCCATGTAACTTCAAAATGGGAGAGGTATTTTGAAACAAGACATGAAATCCAGAAGACATAAAGACTGACAAGGGTTGACCACATAAAATTTGGTACGACAAAATGGTTATCATAAATCATGTCAAAAAACATTGGCAGAAAATATTTGCAACACAAAAAATTAATAATTACATAAGGAACTGCTACAAATTAAAAAATTTGTAAAATTGGCAATTCATTTATAGATGAGGAAATGCAAATAGTAAGCATGAAAAGAATGTTCAATAAAAATATCACAGACATGCAAATTAAAACAAGATGCCATTGAATTGGCAACAAAATCAGTCTTAGTATTATTAATCTGCGGTACAACTAAGGATATGGGGTAATGACTACTGATGGAAGAATCGTACACCAGTACAAGGCCGACTTCATTAATTTCTGGAAATCCATCTGTATCTACTTAAGTTTCACTATGTATTATGTAAAAGAATGTTCACCACCTTGCTTCCCTGGAGTCCAGTGGTTAAGAGTCTGTGCTAGCAACGCAAGGGGCACCAGTTCAATCCCTGATCTAAGATCCTTGGAACTAAGATCCCACATGCCTCATGGCATGGCCAAAAAAATAAAAATACCTAGTAATAAATCTAACCAAGGAGATGAAAGACCTGTACTCTGAAAACTATATGCCACTGGAGAAAGAAATTGAAAAGACACAAAGAAATGGATGTTCACATTAATCTAACAGCAAAAAACTACAAACAACTTAAGTGTTCATACCCAGCAACTGATTAAGTTGGGGAACCTCCATACAACAGCCTACGGTGTCCCTACTAAAAATAGGTAACACACATTGTTATTACCACATACAAGGCATTGTTTTAAGTGTCTCATATGCTTATATTTCATCTTGATTTACCTCTATTTTATAGATGAGGAAACTGAGGTAGAGAGAAGTGAAGTAATTCGTTGAGAGACTGTGCTATACTGGTTTTGAAGATGGAAGGGGCCAGGAACCATGGAATATAGATGGCCTCTAGGAACCAGCCCTAATACCTTAACTTTTTAAAATTTTTAGGCCATGCCGCATGGCGTACGGGATCTTAGTTCCCTGACCAGGGACCAAACCTGTGCTCCCTGCAGTGGAAGTGTGGAGTCAACCACTGGACTGCCAGGGAAGCCCCAATACCTTGACTTTGTATTTTGGACTCCAGAAATAAATTTGTTGTTTTAAGCCATTCAAGTTTGTGACAACTTTTTATAGCACCAGTAAGAAACAGATACAACATAAGGGGTATTAAAATACATGGACAACAGTTTCCAGAAATGCTCTCACTAAGCTAAAATTCAAGGTACAGTCATCAATTTCTGATCTGAACAAAAGGTTCTGTATTATTTACAAACCCACTGTTGAGAGCAGTGCTAGGTCTACAAAAAATTGATAAACAGCTTAGTATAGATGATTTCCTTTTTTCTGTATAGATTTTGGAAATTAGAAGAAATATATCACAACAGGATCAGTCCTATCAGAATACCTGTTTTTTTTTAAGATGGCAGCTTCAACAAACTAGAGTCTGGGTATCAAAATTTCACTTTAATGAAACAAGTTCCTCTTAGGCATCACCTGAAACTTATTTTTTTAAATAAATTTATTTATTTTTGGCTGCGTTGGGTCTTCATTGCTGCACACGGGCTTTCTCTAGTTGCGGTGAGCAGGGGCTACTCTTCGTAGCAGTGCGTGGGCTTCTCATTGCAGTGGCTTCTGTTGTTGAGGAGCACAGGCTCTAGGCACACGGGCTCAGTAGTTGTGGCACACGGGCTTATGTGCTCCGCAGCATGTGGGATCTTCCTGGACCAGGGCCCAAACCCGTGTCCCCTGCATTGGCAGGTAGATTCTTAACCACTGAGCCACCAGGGAAGTCCCCTGAAACTCATTTTAACAAGAAAACCTTTTTGTGTTAATACATGTTCTACTTGAAATTCCTAAACTCAAAGGATCTAAAACAGGTACTCTAATGCCTTAGTGATATCACACTATTTACAAATATGAAGTTAATACAGTGAATGTGTTTCTACTCCCACTATAAAGTCATCAGATTAAAAAAAAAGTCTAATCAATCACATAAAGGAATATAAAACTATTTATTGACCACTGTTCACCAGTATTTACAATCAAGTAAACAATATACAGTTGAATAACATTCTGAGTACTACAAAGTTATTGTTTTTCCTGGCTTCTGCTGAACCAGTAACCCAAAATACTGAGAAGACTGAGCCTACATGTAAGGAATGGGTTGGGGTAAAGTTTGAAAAAACATGCAGGTGAAGTTTAGATTAGAAAACTTTGTTCACTCATTTATTCCTGCAGATCCTAAACTGCCAACATCTCTAACCATCTGATTAGGTTTCCATTAACAAGTCTGAGACATTGCATGTATTACAGTCTTTCATTAAATACAGCACACGGATTTCAACTTCTTAGAATAGTTTGCCAAGAGGAAGCTTTAAATGTCCATTTAACTAAGTCTTGCTTGGCTAATGAAAACATACCAGAATTTTTCTATTTTTTTCATTTGGGTTGACAGAGATAAAATTTTCCTTTCAGGGAGGTTTTACATATAAAACTGCATTTATATGATGGTAGATATGGATGCAGATTCTGATAGGGCTGCTTTAAAAAATTATCCAATTTAAATTGTTTAATTTGTCTCATTAATTACAAAATTATTTAATTTGAAAGGTTAAGACTTAAATTTTCAATTTAAGTTGAAGTGATTTCTTATATTGCTCAAAATGATAGAACCCCAGAAACATGGGCTCATCCATGGTTGTGAAAGGCTGTTTTTGTTTTGGTAAATGTGTTTAAACAATAACCAAAAAAACCCCAAACCATTTACATATGTATTTTATGTATACACATACAGAAAACCCAGAATGGTCCTTAGGCATATATGAGTTAAATGCAAATTCTAAATTCTGATTGAGTAATGACTATGGAGATTTTCCCCAACATTTAGAAAAGCTGTTCTCTAATGCAGAGGAAATAATATACCATGGTATATTATTCTTTTCTGCTAAAGGAAGCAACTTTAGCTTGCTTTTCTTTTCTGCTAAAGGAAGCAACTACAGAAAGCTTTTATTTGTTCAAAGTAACCAGTGCTACAGATGCAAAAAAAACCAAAAACAAAACCCCCAAAAAACCCCCCCAAAACCCAACAACTTCCCCAATACTACTTCAAAACGAACATATCAAACTTGACTTTCATTAGAATGTAGTTATTTTTTCACACTAATAAATCAAAAAACCAAGAACCAGATTTTATATATATATATAAATATATATAAAAAGCAATGCAAACAATTATTGAGCTTCATCTTCTGGACAAGAATGCCAAGTTAGTCTCTCCTCATAAAAAGCAATTACAATTTGAGGACACCTCATATTTGCCTCTTTTGCCAGCACCAAGTCCGCCTCATCTGAATCTTTCCTGTTGTGAGGGAAAAAAAAATTCAGTTAAAAAGTCTAAACTGTTTTTTGTCAATTGATAACCATTCACTTAAGGATCATAACTCAATCAAAAGGTATTGCTTCAGGGTTATGTGGTTACTTGTGGCTGTGTTCCAATAAAACTTAATTTTCCAAAACGGGCCACAGTTTGCCACTTGTTGCTTTAGCAAAGTAACTAGAATCATCCTTCTAGCAGATAATTACTCTCTACCTAATGATGCTCAACTATTTATAAAACCTAGGTAGATATGTTTTCTAAAAATTCACAAGTTTTAAAAAAACATTATCTATTCTGACTGTAAAATATAACAGAAATTACCCACACACTTACCATTTCATGAGAAACATTAATTCTCCACTGCTGTCTGTGGCACCAATTATTCGCTCTGGGTCAAGACCTCTGGCAAAACCTCTTGGTTTATCAGCCTATTTAAAAGAGGTTAAATGATTATTTACATAAATGTTCCCACACATTTTTTTCAGAGAGCAAACTAACAATGTTAACTTCCAATTTGTTTTCATGATATATAACTTTTAAATAAAAACCTTCTGATGGTGAAACAAATGACCAGAGCAAGAGCCCATACTTAGTACTAAAACACATATTAATTTCCATTAAACTTACAAGCAGAAAAAACAAATCTGGATGTCTAAAATATTCTGAATCATAAATTAAGAAAACAGACAAAACTTTCTTCATTCAAAGACACCAAAAGGCAGGAAAAAAACCCCAATCTCTTTTTTTCTGGTAATTCTAAATCAATTAATAATTATAAATTCTTGAAAGTCAGTATTTCAAATTACTTCTAGGAATCCTCTAAATTACCCACGTTATTTTTTAAAGCACACAGAAACTATCAACAGCAAAGTAATAAAAACTTTAAAATGAGACTAATCAGTATTGTAATCAATCTGAATAACAGTAAACCTTATAAAATACTTAGTATAAACCAAAACTGTGGCCTGAGGGACTCCTGGGGATGCCTGAGACCTTCTGGAGTATCTGTTTATCTGCAAGATCTCCTCTTTTCATGTAACTGTGACTTTAGATTGTGTTTGCATATTTCCACCAAACAACATAGCACAGCAAATCGAATACAGGACTAATGCCTTATTAAGACAGACACTGACAAGATTTGCAAAAATGTAAAATGCCACTCTTCTCATTTAAAGTTATTTTTCATGAAAAGTTATGAATAACATGTAATAGTATTCGTCATTCTTAACTGAATATACAAAACTGCATAAGTTTCTACTTTAATTTCTAATGCAGTTAGTACAGATAGTTATAATCCATATAAACAAGTTTTTTGGGATCCTCAATAATTTTCTAGAGTGTAAAGGGGGCTTGAGACCAAAAAAGAGAAGTGCTTACATAACAAATCCTTTCTCCCCATGAGACTTTTCACATCATTACCTCGAGCTCTGGAGTCAGACTGCCTAGGTTATAATGATGACTCTAACCTTCACTCGCTGTGTGGCTTTGGGCAAGTTAACCTCTTTGTGATTCAGGTTCACTTTCTATAAAATACATACAATTAATACTATCTGTTTCATAGAAATTTTAAAGTATATGAAAAGCAAATTAAGTCATTTAGAACACTGCTTGGCACATTACGAGGGCTCAATACAGGATGACTATTGTTATTAAACAGTGCTTCTGTTGAGCATGTGGTTGACTTCCAATTTACTTACAACTGATTCTTAAGATTGTTACCTTTTTGCCTTGGCTGCTAAAGTGTTCAGAACCAAATTTGTAGCTCACTTCTGTTTCCCTTCTGTGAAAAGTGAGGGTAATACCTATGATCTTGACAGAACTGTCATTAAGAGTTATTGGACTGGGATGTCCCTGGTGGCACAGTGGTTAAGAATCCACCTGCCGACGCAGGGGACATGGGTTTGAGCCCTGGGCCAGGAAGATCCCACATGCCTCAGAGCAACTAAGCCCGTGTGCCACAACTACTGAGCCTGTGGTCTAGAGCCTATGTGCCACAACTACTGAGCCTGCACGCCTAGAGCCCGTGCTCCGCAACGAGAAGCCACCGCAATGAGAAGCCCACGCACTGCAACGAAGAGTAGTCCCCACTTGCCGCAACTAGAGAAAAGCCCGCATGCAGCAACGAAGACCCAACACAGCCAAAAAAATAAATAAATAAATAATGGACTGCGAAGTACTTAGCATCTAGTTCAAATGATCAAATTTTTTTTTTTTTTGCGATATGCGGGCCTCTCACTGTTGTGGCCTCTCCTGTTGCGGAGCACAGGCTCCGGATGCGCAGGCTCAGCGGCCATGGCTCACAGGCCCAGCTGCTCCGCGGCATGTGGGAATCTTCCCAGACCGGGGCATGAACCCATGCCCCCTGCATCGGCAGGCGGACTCTCAACCACTGCGCCACCAGGGAAGCCCCAAATGATCAAATTTTAAATCCAAAGTCCTTATCAATAAATTTGTATTGTATGTTTAGTCCCTAAGCCTAGATGTAATTTAGACCCAAGACCTTTTCCCAAATTGCCGTGTTAGGCCAAAAGGCAGGATAAGTATGTTTTAAAGTTGAGGGTAAAAGCAAGGATTTATGTAATTTGCTCAAAGCCACAAAGAAATCAATGAAGAAAAGATTGGCTCAAAATACACATGCAGTGAATGAACCAATTATCTCATTTTATGCTAATAAAAATTAATAAAAAAAATTATTATCCAAGATTATATACTTCAAAATCAAAGTACTGTTTGGCAATACAAGGATCATGTGCCAAAGTTTTGGTCACTACCACTCACTAATGATCTATAATCAAAATGTGCTATGTAGATTGTTTTCACTGTATTGTAAGGGATTTTCAATGATCAATTTTGTATTGTTTTTACTTAAGACAACTGGTCTAGATCAGAGGAAATTGTCTGATCTGAAGTCAAATTCATCAATCTATCCAAAGTAACACTAGCACAATTTTAAGTGGTGTAAGCACTTACTAGACATTTACACAATATAGGGTAAACCATGCCTATCCTTTCTGTCCCAAATATTAAATATTAAGTATTTAACAAAGGCCTTTTAATGATATTTTTAAAGTACTTGAGTTTTAAAAAGCATTTAAAAAATCAAGTCATCCTTTTACAAAAAGCCAGTTTGCTGGCCAATGTTTTATACGTACAGCATCTCTTTTCTTCTTTGATTTGCTATCATCAGATTCACTGTCAGATAAAGATTTTCTTTTTGTTCCATCTTTTTCTTTACCAGCTTTTTGAGAATTAAGAAATGCTTCAATTAACTCTGGACAATCTAAATTTTCTTCGGGTTCCCAAGTATTGTCTGCACTGTGTTCAGTTAAAAAAAAAAAAATTCATTCAATTAAACATGGTTCATCACCATCATCCAGATCCATTTAATACATACCTGACAAAAAGTCCTCTGTACTGCAGATATTAATCATTTCCCCCCTCCCCTCACATTCTTTTGAGGAAATCTATACTTCCTTTTGTGTCTACTTTCACAGTTCGTACTAAGTGGGCAACGTTATTACCTCCAAGGTTAACTGAATCTGACTCTAGCAGAATAACTGGAACCAATATTTTTCCAAGTTATGCGGACAACTCACTTTAGAATTCCTCTGGAAGAGCCTTTAAAAAAGGTGGATTCCTGGTTCCCACCTCAAATTACTTTATCAGATTGTTCTTAGGGTTGAGGCCTCCAATACTGTATTTTAAAACACAGCAATTCAGAGGCGCTCTCAAACGTGAGACAGTATTTTCAATTTCTGCTGGGTACTCAAATTGGGAAGTGATATAAAACAGGGGTTGGCAACTCAAAGTCAAATCCAGCCTTTTGTATGGCTGGCAAACTAAGACTGTTTTTTACATTTTTAATTGGTTGGGAAAAAAATGTCACAGTAAAAGTCATATGGAATTGAATTTTGGGGCCCATAAACAAAAGCATTATTAGAACACAACCATGTTCATCTGTTTAACGTATTGCCTATTGCTGCTTTTGTACTGCATTCTCAGAATTGAATAGCTGTGACAGAAGCCCACAAAGCCTAGATTATCTACTATGTGACTCTTATTAAAGTCTGCCAATCCCTGATATATGGCAGAGATGACCATTTCCATGTGTTTTTCAGAAGGGCTGGAAAGAAAATGAATATCAATTACCAAATGTGAAAGTAAGATCACCCTACACCACTAGTTACAAGATTGCTAACTTTGTGTGCTCTGATCCAGAAAGCCTTTACAGAACTAGACAGAATGAAATAAATCATTTTAGAGATGCTAGGAAAGATACTTTTAACCTCTGATTACAACTTGGTCTATTGATGCCCAGATTCTACTTCTTAGAGATTAAGATACAGTAAACCTAGTGTAGGATCTGAATTATGATGAGCACTTCTGTTTAAGACCTACTAGTATACCTTACATAGCTTCACTATTTTTTAATGTCCTCTGTAGGAAAACCGTGTACATTAGGTATTCTTGGTAGTACAGTATCCAAAGACATTAAAAAGCAAACTGTACTCTATATTATATAAATCTGACTCTCCAAGGTAATCAACTAGACTCAAATCTGCTAGGTTACCACTGCAGGCAAAAGACATGGATGGCTCTTTTTAAACATACCTCAAACAAGATACCCTGGGTTAAAGGTGCTTTTAAATTTAAAGAAACTTACAGAAAATGGATAAAAACATCTTAGACTAAAAACAAATTTTAAATGTTACTTAAGTGCAGTTAAACATATAATAAAAGCACTGAGATCTCTTACTCTGTAAATCCCTTCCACTTCAGGAAATACTCCACCTTCCCATTCACTACACGTCGGTCCAGTACTTTTTCTACCACAAATTCTTCAGGTTCTGCCTCTTCGACTTTTTTACTTTTTCCATTCTGTTTCTTTCCCATTTTTTGCTAAAACAAAACAAGACAGATTTAAGAAATGTCTTTTTTTGATTTTTTCAGTACATTTTAAAGGCTAGAGTACTTATATTACCATTGCATTTGACACCTAAATTTCCACTTCTATATCCCAGAGCAGATACCTTCTGCAAAGGTAAAAGTTAACAGATAATAAAATAAAGGAATTCTTGATTCTGTGGGTTTAACTCAAAACTATCACCCACCACCCTTCACTGAAATAATACAATCAAAAACATTCTTTGAAAGCACTGTTTTATCTTTTCCTGGTCTTATTTCTATGTAGTCTACAAGACCAATTTTTGTAGAGTTTTCACTCATTTTAACCACAGGACAGCAACAAACAACTATTAGAAACTACTAGAGAATGATACAAAGGAGAATAGTAGTGACAGGTCTTATTAGTGAACCATAGACCCATTAAAACTACAGTCCCCAAACACTAAGACCCCCTTTCCCAATTGAAACACCGATGTTAAAAGCCTCGACAATTTAAGAGAAAAGAGAACTGCAGAACAAAAACATGGTTCAGAACCCTGATATCAACTGCAGGGTCAACCAATGAGACCATAAATAGGTTAAAAAGGACAAGATCATTTCCCCATAATCTCTGCACATAATGTCACTGACCACTCGGAACAAACCTATAAGGCTGTCACTTTAAGAGGCCAAAATGCTGGATCATTTTAATTATCTAATGTGAAAAAATCCTTTTCTTGGCTTCTCAAGAGAAAGACTCTAAAGTGGTAGCCAATGAAACTAACTTACAAGTTTTTAGGTTAGATTTTTTTTTTTTTTGGTATAACACTCTTTGAGAGAAGCAGGAGACCGAGCTCAACAGACAAATAACTCAAAACAGATTTGTTATTGAAAATGGATAAACTTTCAAAAAAACCCGGAAATGGTTATTAAGAGATTAAGGGGGGAAATCCCACATGTTATGTTCATCTTGGAATCATTTCACCTTAAAACAGGTGCTATTAAAAAAAAAATTAATTGCTCAGTCACTAAAGTCATCCCTCCTAAAGCATGTAAGCAGAAAAATTAACAGCTATGCCTCAAGACTGCAAAGGACATTTAAAAATACGTAATCATTTAGAGGTGTACACACACATGTAAGAAATAAAAATCCTCTGAAACTTAAATAATGCAGCAAACACCTGATTTTGTTGGATACCATTCCCCATGTCAGGTCTTATAACTTTCATTAGTCAAGATACTTGGGTACTGCACCCAGTCAAATAGCCTTCTGCCTCCGTACAGTACAAGGAAGGTAATGATGGTGGTAGTGGAAAGAGTGAAGAAAAACTGGTATAGACCAAAGCTTATCAGACACTGATCCTAAATGAAAAACAAAAAAAGTATGTCCATGAAACTAAGAGGCTAACAGGGTAAACAGGAAAACAAAAACAAACACAGAAAATGAAAGCTAAAAAAAATTTGGTCAAAGAAATAAAGTATTTACTACTATGGCACCCATAAACTAGTTTCAAATGCTCATCCTTTTCTTTTTAAAAGAAAATCCACCCACTTTCCCATTTAAATTATAGCACACATTATCTCACAAACCTAACAAAATTATTTTAAAATGCAGAGTTAGGTAGATTCTGAAGACTATCAAACTGTATGCAAAGCAATTTAATTTTAATAGAAGCATCTATTTGCTTTCTGTATCTATACTCATCCTCACAGTCTCAGGGACAGCTATTTCGTTTCCCATCCAATACTTCTGATACTGGTGATTGTAAAGTCAATTTAATTATCTACATTTTGGTTTACTGATTATGAAATTTGAAGGACAGTTCAATCCTGAGGAAGCACAGATTATGCTTTGTGCTTTTTCCATTGATGGCTTTGATGGGAATAAATTATGCCACCAGACAGGCTTTATATTTAAATGTTTCTCAGGATGTTTGACTTTAAAGTGCAATCTAATGATGAAACAAAATAAAAATCACCAACGTGCCCTTTATATTGCAAAACTCAAGGAGAGAATACACAAACCAAAACCATTTTGCTTTATTTGGATGTTTACACTCACCTTTATATACTTGCAATTGTTATTAACGCAATGTGTTAGAATTAAATACCGTGGGAACCATAACTTTGAATTTCGTGATTTTTATGTGAATATTCCAATGACTATGTTAAAACTCCAAAGTTGACATGGCTGAATACATACATGTCTACAGGTTTACAGAAGTTTTAATGAAGCCTAAGAATGCAAACTGTGGGTTTAAGAAAACTGCTGGAGAGAAGATGCAGAAGATCTAGTTTCCTCTTTCCTGGACGTATGTGTGATGTTTTTTCATGTCGTGTATTAAAAAAACCACACTGCAATGATTTAAAGACCCTTCTGTATTTTAGAATAAGCAAGTTTGAAATATGACAGTGACCAAAACAATTCGAAACATTCAATGACTTTTGTCTCCATCTAAGTGTACAAGGTAACCGTTCTTTAAACAGGGCAATGCTGAAAATACCTGCTTTCTCTAGAATTCAGTAGAGTGATTTCGAGAATAGTATGCCAATCAACAAGGGCTTTATTGCTTTGTCTGTGTATGCTTCTAACATTCTTCCAGGTCACATAACTTTTTGTATCTTTATTTCAAGATAAGAATACTTGGTAAAAATTTATTTCGTGCTACTCTCCCAAGATTAGGTTTCCCTAAACGAATCAAGACACTATTAAACCAAGTCAATAAATATCTAAATGTAGTAATTTCCTTTTTGCTCCTAACTCTCCCCATAATAACAGTGGGGAGAGAAGGGACTGTAAACTATATATGGATGTAAATTTCTCAACCACAGAGATGCAAAGTTATAATTTTTGAAGAAAAAGTTTGTGTTAGATCCTTAAATATTTTAGGTTGTCATTAACTTACCAATGTAGTTTTATTGGACGCCATTTTTTATTGCAGACTTGAAGAGCTATTACTAGAAAAATGCATGACAGTTAAAAAAGTTTGCAAGACACAAAAAACTAGCTAAACATAAGCTGTTTGGATTCCAACCCCCACCTAGGTAACTCACGTTATCAAACATGTATACAAATCCACAGAGAAGCAGTTTTGAGATTCTGCACAAACTAGTGATACATGCCTAAGAGTATATCAGTGTTGTAACCAAGTGTACCTAGATAACCTTACCGGGCACGTTAGTACCCGAGAAAGCTTTAGGTAAAAAATAGACAATTTTTTTTTCCCAGTCCAAATCCCACTTATAACCATAGTCAGAATTTTTAAAAAATGGCCAAATAGTTTGGTTCAAAATCAAACGACTGCCCGAACGATCACAATAACCAATTATTGTGTATTTCTCCTCTACACTTAACAGTCCAAAGAGTCGCCTATGTAATGTAATCCCAACCTGGTTTCTTCTTAGCAACCCTCCCTTTCCAATCACTAGTTAAAAAATTAAAGGAAAAACACACCGAGATGTTCCAGTCCCATTTCGTGCCACTTTTGAAACCAAATCACTTCTTTTCTGCACTTTCATCCGCTCCCCTCAAGCCCCTGCCCCACTCGGCTTAACAAGGCCTTAGCGCCCGGCCCCCGCCCCGCCCCCTCCCCCCCTCGGGAGCGCGGGCCTCGTGGTCAGCGCACACGCGGGGAGAAACAAAGGCCGCGGCGCGGGGGCTCAAGGGCACTGCGCCACGGGGCCCACGCCTCCCCCGACCAGGCGGCGGCCACGTAACGGAGCGCCCGCCGCAGCCTCCGGACATCGGGCCGCGCGGATACGGGAGAATGCACCGCCCTCCCTGGAGGCCCAAGTCGCCGACCGAGGCCGGGAAGGGAAGGAGAGCCCCTCTTCTTGATCCGGGATGGGGGAGGGGAGAAAGAAATGCGCTTTGTCTAGAAATAAGGCAGTTGTCGCCACAGCTTTCAACCTTGGGGAGGAGTCTCGTCCCCTAAACCAACTACAGACGCCGGCCCAGCGCCAGGCCCGCCGCGGGGTCTCTGTTCGCTTCTCCTTTCCTTCCCACCAGCTCCTGATTCAGGGTCGGGCGGGGAAGGGATGGGAAGCGGGGGAACTGGGGGCCTCTGAGGCGCATATGGTATCTTAAGCAACACCACCGAGTGAAAGCTAGAGAAAAAGAAAGACACCGACTTCACCGCCTCCGAGCTGCTCCGGGTCCCGGGTCTGCACCGTCTCCGGCCCTGCGCGCCTCAAGCTCCAGCCACATCCGAAGGGGAGGGGGCTGGGGAGCTGCGCGCGGGGCCGCCGCCGGGGGGAGGGGAAGGTGGCACCGCCCACGCCCGGCGGCCGCGAGGGGCGGGGTGGGCGCGCGCCGCGCAGTGCCCGCCGGGAGCCCGAGCCCGGGAGGGAGAGGGGGAGGGGGTGGCGACGGTGGCGCTTACCGTTCGTGGCGTGGCGCCTGGGGATCCCCGGAGGAAGGGGAGGGAGAGGGAAGGTTGGGGGGGGGTTTGAGGGCCGTGACCGAAGTCTCGGCGGAGGTTTTTCCTGGTTTGCAGCAGTAGTGGCTGGCGCCAAAACAGGACTCCGCCCACTTCCTTGCCCCTGGGGTTGGGTGCCTCCGAACGCTGGGGGTAGGTGGCGGGGGGGGGGGAATCGGGAAATAAAAACGAGCGCCCCTTTCGACTACCCGCGAGGTCGACCCCAAAAGCGTTGGACAGGGTTGGGTTGGTGGAGCGTGAAGTGTAATTTTTTGACTAGAAACCGCTTCGGGTGTTTCCGGAAGGGGCCGAGTCGGTCCTCCGCGCAGAGGAGGAAGGGTGGGGGAGGGAAAAGGCAGTAGAGAAGGCTACTAGGTTTTTTTTAAGACGAGGGTGGGGGGAGATTATCAAAGTGTTGCTATAAAGACCACGTCCGGGGTTGAGGGGGCTGGACCTCTGGGCTGAAGATTAAGCTCCTCCCAACAGCGTTAATTTCAAAATGCGCGACCGTTTCTCACCTGCCCTGCGCTAAGGCGGGGGCGGGACCCAGTTCCGAGAGTCAAATACGCAGAACTCGAGCCTTCCACAATTCACAGAGCCCTTTTACGCAACTGACGTCAAGCACCACTACTGGCCGCAAGGGGGAGGGGCACGTAGTTGGCGCAAGGAGGTCGTAGAGCGTTCCCGCCATTGGCGGCGGTTAGGGCGTTTACGCAACGGCCTGACGTAGGGGAGGACGCGTTAGTCGGGGGGAAGGTTCTAGAAAAGCGGCGGCAGCGGCTCTAGCGGCAGTAGCAGCAGCGCCGGGTCCAGAGTGGAGGTGCTCCTAGCGGTGTTGTTTCTCGACCAGCGGCAGTTCTCACTACAGCGCCAGGACGAGTCCGGTTCGTGTTCGTCCGCGGAGATCTCTCTCATCTCGCTCGGCTGCGGGAAATCGGGCTGAAGCGACTGAGTCCGCGATGGAGGTAACGGGTTTGAAATCAATGAGTTGTTGGAAAGGGCATGGCGAGGCCGTTGGCGCCTCATTGGAAGTCGGCCATCCGCCTCCGTGGGAGAGCGGCAGCGAAATTGGGCCACTTCAGAAGCGGCTGGTCTCAGGATGTTTTTGAAGCGGGGTCGTTAGTGGAGGCCTGATTGTACAGCGCTTTCCCCACCCTCAGTCTCCCGGCGCCATTTCCCTTTGCTGGGGGTGGGGGATGGGGAGCTTCCACATGGCGGACGCAGCCCCACTTTAGTGAAAATGGGGCGCGGAGGCAGGAATTCTTACTCCCTTTTTACAGCACGCTGGTTTGGGGGCCCCGGCGTCTCCGCGCTTGAGCGTTTCGGCGGGCCTCGGGTCCTCGCGAGCGGGACTGCGGAGCTTCCCCTCCCCCCTCCCGGGAACCGGATTTGGCGGCCGCCATTTTCATTTCTCTCCTTCCTCGCAGTGTTTTCCTTTTAACTCTCTAAGTTCAACTAGTTAGACTCTTTTAACAAAGACTAGAACTGGTTAACTATTTTTTTTTTCTCGGACTGTTTTCATGCCGTTTCGAGGTGGACTCTTAGTGTCTTGTGAGCTCGGGTCTTTAAAGTCTTGCGCACCTCATTAGAGGCTCGCTCCCTTCCCCTCGATGAAATGGCGCCATTGCGTTCAGGAGCCGCACCGAAGGGCGGGGGGAGGGGGCGGCGTTCTCCAGGGCGGGTTCGCAAGGTTTAGGAGGTAAAACCGTATAGGGTGTCGGGCCCGGTTTAAGGCGAGCGGTAGTATGAAGACCACATTTTGTTTTCCAGCTTGTTTATTTGAGTAACGGTTTTATCTGGGTCTGCGGTAACTAAAAAGGCAGTTGAATCGTAGGAAACTTAAGAAATGAAGAATCAGATTTAGAGCCATCAGCTTACTACCGACTGTGTGGGAGGCCGTGGGGGAAGGAGGTCTGTGGGGGGCGGTATTTGGTTCAGAATCCTTTATTTTCCTGAAGGATTCTCTTTGAAACGTAGTATTTGTATTTTAAATATTATTTTTACTGGGAAATTTAATCTTTACTGGGCAAGACCACAGGTATTTATTAGTGATAAGTTAGAAATCATGATGAAAATGAAATAAAAATGACTTTATAGTTGTACTCTGGTTAAAACATGGTTCAGTCCTTCAATGCGTGTATTGCTATATACAAAACTTTTAGGCTGGGCCGCTATGTTTTTGAACTTTGTCACTTGCTTTTCTCGTTTATGTTTGCAATCATGGTTGATGATTACATTGATAAGCATAAGGTCTCAAGCGAAGGGGGTCTACCTGGGTATTTTCCTTGACCCTAAGCACGCTTATAAAATAACTTTGTTTGTAATCGATAGTGGACAGCGGGTAAGTTTGGAAAATGAGGTAAGTAATGAGTTTTTGCCTTTGTTAGTGATTTGTAAAAGTTGTTGTAGATGTATTTTTTAATCTATTTAATTTATTTGGGTTTTAAAAGGCCTATTAACTGACAATATTTGGAGTAAATAAAATTTGCTTAAGAGTCCAAATATCAGTATGCTAAGTAACTTCTATAATTGTTTTTTAAGTGTCTCAGGAGCTAGTTTGATAATTTGTTTTCAAAATTTTCAGAATCCTGAAAAGTTAACTATATAGGGAAAAAACTGAATTGCTTATCGCTGTATTTTCTGAGCTGTTGGGAGAATGTCATGCATGGAGAGAGGAACTTCATAGAACTATGGGTTGAAAGTTGTAATGCTGTTTGATAACAGTTGGTCACGGACATTGTGACTAACTTTCGTTTCTGAATATTCTTAGTTTTTTAACCTAGTCAACTGAAAACAATGACCCAGCCTGCTTTAACTCATAGCCCCAAATACAGAGCTGTTAATGCAACTTACTTGCTTGCTGGTTTGTAAGGATTGAGTTTTCAGCCCAGGCTCTTTTTCTTTTCACATGTGAAAGTTGTTTATGCTGTGTAATTTGCCAGAAGACCACTAAGTTCAACATGGTGAAGTGTAAATTGTAGTACTTTGTAGCTACGGGATAGTCACAGTGGTCATTTAAATATTTTTATGGCTTTGAAAAGTGAGATGATCACAGTGTCTTAACTATGTTTCAGCTTTTAAGCTCAGTAACGGTTCAGATTGTTTCTGTGTTGTCTACATGTCAAAAACTAGCTATGTTAAAACTTTATTAAGTTTTAGACACCGTTAATTATGAAAGTTATTCTGCCTTGGTCAGAAGAGAGGTAAATTTTACGGATATTTTGGTACCTACATTGAACGCTTAAAATTTTCTGTAATGGAGAGTTGGTATATGGGAAGAGAACAATACTAGGTTTTTGAAAATTGCGTTGCATTAGAATCACCACCAGAGGGAGCAACGAAGAGAAACTCACTTTTCAAATAACTGAATCCTGAAATAAATGGCAACTCTTGGTTATAAAAAAGCAACAGTTTTTATATTTTAAAAATTTATATTTAAACGGAATATTTAAAAGTTCTCTGTTCTGGGTTATAGGATTGAATGCAGATTTTGATAAGAATCTTAACTTTTCAGTCACCAGGGAGTAGATCTCCTTTTTCAGAAAGTTTTTTTTAAACTAAGTTATGCTAGATTTGTTTAAAATAATTTAATGTGAAGTAAATTTAGATCAAGCGTTAATGATTTTGAAACTTGTGTAGTTCAGCTGAGGCAATTTTTTTGGTGTAACACAACTAATGCAGTTTAACATATGGTTTAAATTTGATGTAAGTTTTTTTTTTCCCCCCCAGAAAACTTTAGAAACTGTTCCTTTGGAGAGGAAAAAGGTACTCTGCCAGCAGGTCACCTCATATTTAAGAATTTAATTTCCTGCATACAAAGAGAAAATGTAAATAAAAATTGAAATGATGTTTTCCTTTGCAGAGAGAAAAGGAACAATTCCGTAAACTCTTTATTGGTGGCTTGAGCTTTGAAACTACAGAAGAAAGTTTGAGGAACTACTACGAGCAATGGGGAAAACTTACAGATTGTGTGGTACGTTAAGTGTGGAAGTGCTTAGGGATAGTAGTCCTTCAAGTGTTGGGTTTCTCTGTTTAAAATGAGTGAATCATGGAGAAAATCACTTTAAAATTCATATTTATTATTTTAAAATGCTGTGATGAGATTAAATGGTAACATCACTCCTTTGGATTTAAAGGTAATGAGGGATCCTGCAAGCAAAAGATCAAGAGGATTTGGTTTTGTAACTTTTTCATCCATGGCTGAGGTTGATGCTGCCATGGCTGCAAGACCTCATTCAATTGATGGGAGAGTGGTTGAGCCAAAACGTGCTGTTGCAAGAGAGGTGAGCAAATACATAACTTGTTTGTTCAAACAGTTTTGAGGAAAATTCCATTTCGTTCTTGCTCAAGATTAGAAAGTGACTTTTGAAAGAACAAAGTTATCTGTATTTAGCTCAAGGTGGTTTTGTTTCTTTAATAGAGCTTCGTTGGGTTTCTGTACTTATAATTTCCTAGACTTAAGTTATTTCAAAGATTAGGTTCTTATTCATAAGTTGCCTTAGTATTTGGTCATAGGGTAGAAGCCATGTGTGTTACTCAGATAGTGTGCCTTCGTTTATGTTTGTGGTTTCTTCAGTCAGGATGATTTTTTCTGTTTCAGGAATCTGGAAAGCCAGGGGCTCATGTAACTGTGAAGAAGCTGTTTGTAGGTGGAATTAAAGAAGATACTGAGGAACATCATCTTAGAGATTACTTTGAGGAATATGGAAAAATTGATACCATTGAGATAATTACCGATAGGCAGTCTGGAAAGAAAAGAGGCTTTGGGTTTGTTACTTTTGATGACCATGATCCTGTGGATAAGATTGTGTGTAAGTGTCCATAAGTGCTAGGGGTGTGGCTTTTTCACATTTTAAGTTTTGAGTATGTTAACACCTAAAACTTTGTTAAAGTTTAACTTGTAACTTGGCTAATATTATAGGATGCTGACTTAATGGACTCTGAACTTTTCATTCCAGTGCAGAAATACCATACTATCAATGGTCATAATGCAGAAGTAAGGAAGGCTTTATCTAGACAAGAAATGCAGGAAGTCCAAAGTTCTAGAAGTGGAAGAGGAGGTAACTTCAATTCCATTTTTTTCTTAAGATTTATTTGTATAAGTGTTTGTTACTAACCAGGGTATTTATTGTAGGCAACTTTGGTTTTGGAGATTCTCGCGGTGGTGGTGGAAATTTTGGACCAGGACCAGGAAGTAACTTCAGAGGAGGATCTGGTAAGTCCGTCTTCTAAGTTTAGAAGGGTAAATGTGCTTGAAAACTATGAGTGAATTTTAATTAGAATCTAGGAAATCCAGCCTAATTTTTAAAAAGTTTTTCTTAAGGTCTAATGTAGGTTCTGTCCTGATGGGATATTCTGATTTGGCTAGGCAAGAGGTAACATTTTAAAAGTCCTGTAGTTATAGTCAAGGGCAAATAATTGCATAGATCCTTTATGGTTTTCAGTTTCTGGAAAAGTTAAGATAGTGCAGCCATCTTAAATTTATGAGGTATTCCTGAATAGTCGGTGGAAATACTGTAGAGGCTTATATGTGTAGGTTTGAAGAGGTCTGTGTCTTTGTTTTTTGCTTTGGGCTTTATATGTAGGTTAATCTGAATTAAAGTAGTGGGGTGCCAACAGAAATACTGCCCCTGTCCATTGTCATTCCTTTTCATAAATGAATATCTTAAGTGGAGGTTTGCCAAGTGCAAGCCCCAAATCAGGCAGTTATCCTGATGATGAAATGGAATCACGTATTTTACTGTATTTTTAACACTAAAATACAGCATAAAATATACAGTAACACCAGTGTACAGCTTAAGGGGAATGGGTTCCTAATAATTCTTATTCATAGATACTAATAGATAACGTGGAGGAAGGGAGGGTAAGGAATTGAGTGGCATGAACCACAGGAAAATAATCTTCTTTTTCCTGCCCATAACAGATGGATATGGAAGTGGTCGTGGATTTGGGGATGGCTATAATGGGTATGGAGGAGGACCTGGAGGTCAGTTTCTTCTACGCGTCTTAAGGTTTAATCACACTGTGTTGTCCGTTTTTGAGTGTATACCTGAAATTTTTCTTAATGTTTTACCTTTTGTAAAGGGATTAGGTGATAATGGTTCTGTTATTTGGATTTTTATTCTGATTTGCATCTTGTTGTAAATTATAAAAGGAAAAATATGGTTTGTAGGTGTTTGTACTTTTGCAAAATCAATTGGGTAGATATTAAATGAGAATTTAAAAATGCTGTTTAAAGCTGTCCTGTTGTTTTTCAAGCAAGAGAATTGGAGATAGATGTGATATTTTGTATACTGTTTTCCTGAAAAAGTATAGAAAAGTGGTTACGAGCAAGATCAACATGTAAGGGGAATGTATATAAGAGCCCTGTGTTGTCTTAGCTCTTACCAAGATGAGTCCAGGAGGATAATGTTCCAAAAGTCCCTGAAGGAACTTTTCCAAAACATACACAAGTGTGATTCTGTGTCTAGCTAAGGTGGTGAGCCACTGTTAAATTTATCAAGTGGTATGTTTTGTTGAAGTACGGAAAAGAGTGATACTTGCTGACAAATGTCTTAATAGAAAGGAACAAGACATTTAAAACTGATCTAAATAATAGGCCTTATTTCTGGTTTTGATCTCATTAGGCATGACTTAGGAGTCACATAAATCTCACTATTTCCAATATTGCTTTGAAATCTAAATATTGATTTGGTTTGAGAAAGATGAGTTTTTGTACTTATTGCAAGCAATCTGAGAATACCAGTTTAAGTTTAATTACATGTGCAAGTTTGCTAATTTCTGGTCCTCCCCCCCATTTCTACTCAGGAGAAGGGTGGTGGGCATTTTATTTAAGAGACATGGTAATTCACAAGGAAACATGAGTTGGGAACTTAATCTTTTGGACCAGCAGGAAGATGTGGTACTTCTACTTTGTTCCATCAGTCTACACATCTTGTCTGCCCCACCCCACCTACAACCTTACACAGAACATAAATAGGATTTCAGGATACCTTCCAGAGAATCCATGATGTGTCTTTAGTTTTAGGGGAGACCTGTGGCATTACAGGTATTTGTTTCTAAAGGTTTTATCCAGTTGTTAGTGGGTAGGCACTCCCCACCCCCAACCGTTTACCAAGGATGGATATTAGAATCTGCCCTTGAGGATTTTAGAGATTTTGTAGAACGAATATCTTACTTAAAAAATACGTGTTTTGGAAAGCTGGAAGTGGGTGTTCAAATGGCATTGAAAATATTAAGTAATTACTTAAAGGCTTATTTTATAATAGGTGGCAATTTTGGAGGTAGCCCTGGTTATGGAGGAGGAAGAGGAGGATATGGTGGTGGAGGACCTGGATATGGCAACCAGGGTGGGGGCTACGGAGGTGGTTATGACAACTATGGAGGAGGTAATAAATTCACCTGCATCTTTATGTGGGAATTTGGATTGGAATTAATGATTTTCAACACGTGAGATTTTTCATTTCATTGTTGTTGATGGTTGTCTTTTTAAAAAAATGTAGAATTGTAGATAGGTGTTTTGCATTTATTCTGATTTGTTTCTGTGGGAATTTTAAGTACTTAGCATGTACCACTGGTTTAATATTTGGTTGTGTTATGGGGTTTATTGTACAGAAATTTCCAAATTTTTTACAGGAAATTATGGAAGTGGAAATTATAATGATTTTGGAAATTATAACCAGCAACCTTCTAACTACGGTCCAATGAAGAGTGGAAACTTTGGTGGTAGCAGAAACATGGGAGGACCATATGGTGGAGGTAATTTATTAGATTTTTCAAATTTGTGATGAAAATATTAAGTGTTCCATGACTTTGAAGAAAGATAACTTTCAAGTTTATTTATGCTTGGGTAACACTTCCCATCAAATACAGTGTTATTGAGAGTAAATTTTTGGGAAAAGAAAAATGTAACATCACTGGGGGGGGATTGTTGTGGTGGGATGTTCAGTGATATAAAATATTTTGGGGTTAGTGAAGTGGATTAGATGTTTTCAGTGGCTTTGGCTGATTAAGAAAAAGCCAGATAAAATTGCTGAGCATATTGCAAGTGGTGTAAATTTTGTATGACTCTTAGAAAGCTAATTTAGTAAATCTGAACTTTTCCTTCAAATCATTGTTGAGAGTTGTTAGTGGGACAGAAATAGATTCCTTATGTTTATGCTGGGTATACTTTCTTAAAAAATCATTTAAATGATCATGGAAGAGAGCCCTCTAAAGGAGAAGCAGTAGTAAAATGTTTTCAAGTTTAAAGGAAAAAATTGAAAAATCTGTGAATCTGGATAATTTAATCTTGAGTTAACGATGCTAACTAGAAACAAGTATGGTCTCTGATCTGCATGTTTTAGGGAGTGTATGGCTGTAAAATAAAATCAACTGTAGAACTTGGGAAATCAAAATAAGTTTGCTTTCTCTTGTTCTAATAATTCTAGGAAACTATGGTCCAGGAGGCAGTGGAGGAAGTGGGGGTTATGGAGGGAGAAGCCGATATTGAGCTTCTTCCTATTTACCATGGGTAAGTAGCTTTTAAGTTTCACGTTATTAATGTCTTGGGAGACCTAGCTGCCAGGAGTTAAAAGCTTTTTAGGATCATGTTATCTTTCCTTAAAATCTGGTTAGATGGATAATTTCATAACCTATTTTTTTTTTACTCTTTACTTCTGTTGAAACAGGCTTCACTGTATAAATAGGAGAGGATGAGAGCCCAGAGGTAACAGAACAGCTTCAGGTTATCGAAATAACAATGTTAAGGAAACTCTTATCTCAGTCATGCATAAATATGCAGTGATATGGCAGAAGACACCAGAGCAGATGCAGAGAGCCATTTTGTGAATGGATTGGATTATTTAATAACATTACCTTACTGTGGAGGAAGGATTGTAAAAAAAAAAAAAAAAAATGCCTTTGAGACAGTTTCTTAGCTTTTTAATTGTTGTTTCTTTCTAGTGGTCTTTGTAAGAGTGTAGAAGCATTCCTTCTTTGATAATGTTAAATTTGTAAGTTTCAGGTGACATGTGAAACCTTTTTTAAGATTTTTCTCAAAGTTTTGAAAAGCTATTAGCCAGGATCATGGTGTAATAAGACATAACGTTTTTCCTTTAAAAAAAATTTAAGTGCGTGTGTAGAGTTAAGAAGCTGTTGTACATTTATGATTTAATAAAATAATTCTAAAGGAAATTGTGTAATTATAGACTTTTTATTTTAAATAAGTTAAGGAGTGGGTAGTATAATTAAGGTCCATTGCAAAGCTGTTGTTATATTTGTGTAAGATAAATGCTGGTCAGATACAAGTGTGTTGTCTGCAATTCATCAGGATTAAATTATCTAGATAACTTAAGGGATATCTCTGCAAGGAGAAACACCTTTTTAGATCTTTTAGATGCTGCTTCTTCAATGCAAGGAAAGGAAATAACCCCAGCGAGGTACTCTTCAGGGATACAGGTCTAGTACAAGAGAACTCTTGACGGCTACTAAGTTCAGCCAGTCTTAAGAAACTGTGCTGTTTCTACAAAGCTTTAACTACAGTAGTTTATAAGGATGCCAACGAAAGCTGAGGGTGTAGAGCAAAATAGTTCTAAGCTTCAGTTAAACTTCTTTAGGTAAGATCTCATTTACTTTTCCTTTCTTAATTTTCCTCCCCAAAAGATAAACTAATACTCTTTAATGGTCTTTCAGTATAGTGGTTCTCATGTAGTTTAACATAGCTATAAATTGAGTTTAACAATTTATAAACTCAAGAGAATAATTTTATAAACCCTGTTTTCCAATCTGTCATTTACTTAAATTATTTTGGTTGTTTTTTTTCCCCTTTTTTTCCTTCTTTCCCATCCCCCTCCCCCTCTATGAAGATTCAGGTGCTTAACATATCATTTTTTTCCCTGCTGGAATTTTAGCATTGATATGAACCATGGACACGTATATTCTGCTGCCACAAAGACTGTAAAGTGCTTCATTTCAACAGCTGAGGCAAGCCAAGTGATCATTAATAAAGCTTTTCTTGGTTCCTTCAGTGGTGTTGGTAGTGAAATGGTAGGTAAAAGTTAGGCTGCAAGTTGAATGAATCATGAAATTTCCCATCGTTACACCCTGTGTATTCACATTTCTTGGATCAAGCGTTTTGAGTGAACTAGGGATTTTTTTTTATTAAAAATAAAGACGTTTTGTTCTTCTGTTATTTTGATACGGTTCTAGCTTTACATGCTTATCAGGATCAGGCTAAGGAGAAGGTAGGGCAAGATGGTTAAATCTACTTTCAGATAATTTATATTTATGAATAAAAGTGTCTACATTATAAATCTTGTATATATCCAATTCTAAATACTTAGGTTTAAATGTGGTAATTCTTTCCCAATCCCTAACCTATAGGAGAGACGTAGGTTGGCTGCTGAAGTTTCATTTCTTAGATGTCATCAGAGATTGATTGCCTGGCTTTATTGCCTTTTCAGGAATGTGATAATCAGGGCATATTCTACTGTATGCACCTGTGAGTCTTCTTTGATCCTAAGACCACCACTGAAATTATTTAGGTTCTTTGGACAAACATGATAAACTTCTTCAGATACTTTTTTTTTCCTTTGGCAGGAAGGTGTCTTGCTGCAGGTAACTAATGAAGAAGTGGTCAACCACAGAATCTTCAAGAAATAAGAAATTCTGTACCATCTGAAAGTAGTTCTTGTTGGTGCCTTCATTTTAAAAAGCACTCTTTAAGATTAAAGGGAAATGTTTTCTGATAAAATAACAGACTTCATTTAGTACAGGTTCTTAATATAAAACAATTACAAATTGAGTATTGTTTGTAACAGAGTAACATCAGTTCAGCTAGAGAGAGAAATGTATCGTGTTTTGAATTAGGTTTTGTGAGTAGACAGATTAAAATTCTATTTTAAATATAAAGTTTATTAAAATAAATACTTTTGTATTCAAATACTTGGTGTAATGTTTACACATAAAATGTGAATCTTGTTCTATGAACATTAAGTTGTCTAAAGGATTGCCATCCACTAGATTTCTAAAGCAGTTTCACAAAGCAATGCATATTGCCATTTTCCTTTCAATATGGATAGACAAACGAGAAAAGCACTGTGGACATTATTGGCTGTCCCTAATAAAATGCCATTCTTTATACACTGTATATACATGGTTTGAATAATGCTACAGATTTCTGGCTTTGCTTTGTATGTTTAACATTGCTGGTGGTGTTTTAAAAGTCATTACAGATTCTAACCAGCTAAAGTGGTCCAACCAAGTTTAAGTGGCTATGCAAAAGGCACTGAGACAAAATCTGTCATTAGTTTCTCTCAAATGTGAATTAGCTCTGTTTCGTTATACACTTAGTATCAGGTGGTTGTCTTGAAGGGTTAAACATGGTGGATAAAATTTAATAGCAAGCAGTGAGTTTCTTACTTGGATGTTCACCTGAAATGATGAAAAACCAGAAAAATAGTAGGGGACAAAGTAAAGTTGACTTGTTCTAACTAACTCTTTTGGTTTTGATACGAGGTATCTCACAGGTAAGTCAAACTAATGATGGCTAACGGAAGATGAGCTTTGCGTCCATTGTCAGCTATAAATTTGTTTACATTTGGCTGTGGATTTACTAGGAAAAAATAATTCTTAATGTCTTAAAAATGTCTAGCTCTTCAAAGAAGTTAACTTCTGAAGATAAATCAAGTTGGTATAATACAACCCTAAAATACCCAGCATTTAACACTAGCACAAATAGGGGAAGACATCTGTATTACGTATTGACGGGGCGAAATGACATAGTTTATTGAAACATGCAATAGGTAATGTTGAGTATTTTGTGTGTGTATATGTTGTGTGTGTTGAGCTGCTAATTTTCTTTTAGAAATTGAGATTTAAGGACGGTTTTGTTCTAAAAGGAAATATTTTAGAGAACTTAAAATTTTCACCTCACTGTTTTTGTAGGTCAGCAGTTTGGAAACAACTTAGCTGTGCGATTTCTAGCTGAAACTTAGGGTTGTGTGTAAGTCAGGGAAAACATGACTTGGGCTGGAATATTTGAATCCAAAATGGCCTGCTGACAGGACTGAAGGTTGGTACTGGCTATTTCCTTTACCCATAGTGAAGCAACAAAAGAATCTTCGAAATACAACCAGTGTTTTTGTAAGTTATCGTGTGATCACAGTGTGGGAGGGGAGGGTTTTACTCACATGACGACCAAAAAGCACGATATTGGGAGCCATCTTGGGGGATGGCTCCCATACCTGGAGTGTTTTCCTCTTTGGTAAAAGCTTTTGAAATTGGATCTTCTGTGTGGTTTTCAGTATTGTGATTAAGTGCATGAGTATGTTAAAGTTGGTCTGAAGTGACTCTTAATATTTAAAAGTACTGAGGCAATTAAGGGAGGCTTTAAAAGAATCGTGTCTTGGTTCCTTAGTAATGACAATTACTAGTTCAAACGTGTGGATATGTGGTGCCTTTGCAGAAGGTAGAAAACATCACTAATCTCAGTATACCCAAAGTGCGTGTTTACATTGTGGCTTAGTTATATTTTAAATCAGTCTAAAGTTTGGAACAAATATTCTCAGGTGGTATACCCAATGATTTTTTTTTTTTTTGGCGGTACGCGGGCCTCTCGCTGTTGCAGCCTCTCCCATTGCGGAGCACAGGCTCAGCGGCCATGGCTCACGGGCCCAGCCGCTCCGCAGCATGTGGGATCTTCCCGGACCGGGGCACGAACCCGTGTCCCCTGCATCGGCAGGCGGACTCTCAACCACTGCGCCACCAGGGAAGTCCCCCTACCCAATGATTCTAATGCTGCTCTGCTATTACTGCAACTAAACTATTTAAGTGAAAAATATTTAAATTATTAAGCACTAATATGTACTCCATAGGATGACTTTGTTCACTTTGTTGTTCTGGCAGCTGGGCTGACTTCTTAACTGCTCCTGTATTCTAAAGGTCAGTGCTGAACTGGAGCCAGCCTAGAAATGGAACCCAGATATCCAAATCATATTGAGCACATGTTGCTTGAAGATTACACGCAATAGTTCTATTTCCCTGTGAGGATTTCATCATGGCCTGTTGTTAGCTACGAAAAGTAAATAAGGTTTTAATAGGAAAAGGACAAATGAGATGCTGAGCGCCTGTCGGAACCAGATTTCACTTTTAATTCTCAACTGATGTAATTCTATGACAAAGGGATGATTTCAGGAATAACAGTATTTTCTATAGGTAAGGAAGGTAAGACTGCTTTTATGTTGGGAGTAGCAAAAAATGTAAGTTTGGGCCAGTCCACTGAAATCAGGAGGGAAAATGATGCCTAGCAAAAAACATGCTTCAAAGAGGCCGAAGGCCAGTTATACAGAGTACCAGATTTACAGGTGTAAACACTGCTGATCTTACCTAGTTCTGTGGGTCCTTTTGCGGCTACAGTCTGTATTTAAACCCCCAAATACTTAGAGACACTTGGGAACTTAAGTTTATCATCCCCCTAACCTTGATTGATGGAACTGTTTCTCAATTCAAGTAAGTCTTGACTGTTTATCCATGTCTTGTTCAGATTAGCTGAAGAGTGATTTCACTATTTAAGGAATGGGTCAGATAGCTAACAGCTGTTCAACAGTCAGTAAAATTAAAATGCATATGGCTTCCATTAGAACTTGACATTTTGATCTGTTTATAAAAGCTTGAGAATCAAAATTTCTCAACACTCCACCTATTCCTTTCAACTGATAAAACCTGGCTTTTTTTTTTAAGACTACTGAACTAGCAGAATATTCAATCTTGGTGTATCTTAATTTGTAAGTAGGGAGCTTAGGCTAAAATAGTGGTGTGAAAATTTCACTGCTGACATCAGTGATGGAAAGCAGTGTGGTATTTGTTCAAAGGGACTGTCCAGAAACTAGACTATGGCAAATGAGATGAAACTGGCTGGTGAAAGCTGCATTCGTTGACCTTTGGTCACTAGTGCACCAAATACCTCATGGATCTCAAATTTTCAGTTGCTGCGAATGTTCTGAATCCCAGCTGTCTCTGCTGTGCGCCTCTTTTTTGCCCGTTTGATGTTCTGGATATTTTCAGGGATTGGGGAGAATGCTGAGCCTGACAAGAGCAAGCACTGAAATTGAGCAAATTGGGATACCTGCAGTTTCAAAACTTATAATTGGTTGTGGCATTTCACATTGTATGTAGACTTGAAAGAATGTGCCTTGAAGCTCTGTATTTAAGAAGCTAAGACATCTGAGGTGGGCTCCCTTGCAAAAAGCCAGCCTGTCACCATTGAAAAAGTGGTTATTGCACAAAACTGGTCAGAAGAGCGAAACTTGCATCTAGAAGCATTTTGCTACTACGTGGGGCTTGGAACAAATTGCTAGCTCCAATTTAAAGTATAAAGGTTTACTATAAAAACCCACACCCTGCATTTCTGTAACCCAAAATAACTGACTTGTGACATTTACGTTTTGGGGCAGTTACAACCGCAGAAAACATCTGACAACCTTGATTCTAATTTTGATATTAGACTATTCATGTTAATGTTCTCAAACCGTGACAGGGCAGTTGTCTTCAGAAAATTCTTGAGGTTTCATTTCAAGTGCCATTCCTATTGTCCTTTTTATCAAATGGCTTTTTGCGTCTGTATATCTTTCATTTTGCTTCAGTATTTTCATTTCTTTACAAAGTCTGTGCTTATCATCCCTTAGTGGTGGTCTGAGTTCTTGTAGGGCCTCCTGTACATTCTTGATTAAATCTTTACATATTTAAGCAAGTTAGGGTTTTTTTTGGTGTGAGCTGTCAGTGTTCTAGATGTGGAGCTATCCCTACAGGCTGGCTTTTACTGTCAGGGAATTAGTCCTATTTTTGTATATGCAGGCAACTCTAGTTATGGGAGGCAGGGACGCTCTTTGTCTTCAGGTGTTAAAGCCTAATGCAGTAATATTTTAAAGCTTCAGTTTGTTTTGTTTGGGCATCCTGGTGTAGAGCTTGGTCTATTTCATGTCATGTTTTATGTGTTAGGTCTAAGGGGGGGTGGGATTTCACTTGTCAGTTCAGTGTTGACTATATTCGGTTTGACTTGAGTCTGATCAATTTGTGTAGTTTTTAAAATTTAACACTGCTGCCTGATTTGCTAGATATTCACCTGTGTTTTTAAATGTGGGTATTTTGGAAGAGAAGTTTGCTTAGGATTTCTGTATAAAAGGGGAAAGTTAGTACTTTATAAAATCAAATACAAAATTTATTTCCACAGAAAAAGCTACATAAGTTTTCATCAATTAAGCTAAAACAGTTCTTGAAAACTCTAAATGAAAATATTTTAAATCATAAAAACATGTTTTGAAATGTGTTTGCTCTCTTTGAAGGGACCATCACGTCACCCTATTTCTACATTAGTTCATGAAACAGGCCCCCAAGTCTGATATTGAAGTCCTAAACTGGTCCATATAAGCTTCAAAATGTAGCCTTAACTGAGTGATTCAAGTAGCAGTAGATAACACTTGAGCTAAACTTCGAAGCAGATTCAATGGTTTTTGATCAGTTTCTGAACATTACGACTTTATGCGTATGGATGGAATCCATCTTCAATTTCTTCTCTCACTTTTTCGTTTTCCTTTTTGGTTTTCCTTTTTTTGGCCTGGGGTCACCAATTCCTTGGGTACAATCAAAACACTTCCATCACGGCTGCACTGAAGAGCATACTGGTTTGGATTGACTGGCCTACCTTCATCATCTCTTAACCTACTAAAAACATCATGATAGAGATCGTGCAGTTTCTGTTTCATTATATTTATAGCTTTGTGACACTGGGATCGCTCTCTCTTAAGGGTTTCCTTCTTTGCTTGCAAGTTACATACGTCATCTTCCAGATTCAAAATTACATCCAGTTTGCGCCTACGGCAGTTCTGAGCAGCAACTTTATTCTTCCCTCTTCGTCTGATATCACGGATGAGCGACACTTGAAAATCTGTCAAATAGTACCTGCTTAGCATGCTGTTGAAAGAATCTACAGGCATCTGGACAATTTCATCCACAGAAAAAGGGATGTGCAGAGCTTTAGCATGCCGTTCATCACGGCTTAAGTTTCTGTCTGTGTCATTGAGGTACCCACGCCTTATTTTCTGTGACTTCCCAGGCCATGAAAAAGATTCATAAGTGGATTCTAGTGCACTTGGCTGTAAGTGGTAAGTGTGGTTATGTAATACAGGTTGAAATGCAAAGTCCCCATGAAAATGAGAATCACTTCTGTGATCCATGTGACAAAGTTTAGTGGGCTCTGGGTAGTAGCCTCCTACAGCCCCTTCTAAGTCCCGGTGGGAAAGAGATTCACTACTAGAAAGTGAAGCACCTTCACATATAGAGTGCGAGGAGTTAGACTTGGTGACAGAGGTGCTGTTGTGGCTTGAGTTTAAGGAAAGCCCAGAATCAGAATCTGGTTCTTCAAAAAGCTGAGAAATTTCCATTGGATCAAAACCTTCTTCTGTGGCCAAAGACATTAAATTTATCTCATCAAATATGTTTACATCAAGGTCATACAGAAGGTCTTGGTTTGTTAGGTCCCTCACCTGATTGTCAAATGGAAGAAATCCTGTCAAATTAGTTCCAGAAAGGGTCTGTTCAGGATTGGTAAGAGGAGAATTTAACTGCAGAAATAGTTCTTGTGGCTGTGAAGTCCTTGCTACTGGATCCCTTCTAAATGTATTGTCAGGACACAACAACATGGCCTCATGGAGATTTACATCGTGACTTACAGCCTGGCTATAATTTGCATTATAATGTGTAGGAGAATTCATGCCATCATTGATACTTCCTGGGAGAGGACTGTCTCCCAGTGAGATGCCCTGAAAAAGGAAAGGAAAAAAGAGCACTATAAATAACATAAAACTATTTTAATAGCAGTTCTAGTACCTAATACAGTACTTGTTCTTCTCGTGTTAATTCCTCTATGTAAGTAAGGATATGCTGTTGGCTACGAATAACTTCCCTTAGTTAAAATAATGCAGGCAATAGAATACATGATGTGAGCCCAGGTGAGAATATGCTATGTCAGGAAAGACCTGTTCTTTGAACATCATGGGAAATTAGAAAGATTTATGTTAGTGTGAAAGCAGGTCTTGTTATTCAAAAATTCTAATACCTTACTAGTGAAACAGTCTTAACTGCAGGGGGAGAGGTATCTAAAAGCAAATTGGACCAGCATAAAGTGTAATGCTGCCAGAAAAACTAAGGTGTGCCTTAGTTTGTCAAGTTGTGTACTGCCGTTTTGATTCAATATGGATTTTATGAATTTGATTATATCTTTGTGATTATTTGGAAGGGGGAACTATACATATTTGGCTAATTCTCCAAAGAAGTGTTTGTATAAGAAGTAAATCTTAAGTCTGTGCTTAAATAATGCACTAGAAACCGTTATCTAAGTATTAGTTTAAACTGCTGTGTATCCTAGGTAATAAGGTTGTGTTTATTCACAGAGAGAGGTCACTGCAGATATTTTTCCTGCAAGGATAAAAGCCAAGATTGCCATTACCTCCAGTGGATTTTCAGGCTGTGATGAAAGCAACTGAAATAAGTCTTCCAGAGAGAAAACTGTGTCTGTTCCATTTCGATGTATCTAGAAAAAGAAGGTGCATCGTTCACTTAAATTAAGACTGAAGTGGTTGACTCGGGCTTTTAGGCTTAATCTGGAAAGGGTAACCAGGTGTTATATCCATGCTGGATTTTTATCTCTAGTTTTAAATTTTTACATTCTATTCCTTTTTTAGTACTCAGTATTTTAACATCCTGCTGTAAACAACCTTTTAACTTGATGACTTCTCCATTCCTGCCCTAACCGTTCTTCATCTTATGTCTTTAGCTTATATCTTAGTTCCACCTTATTTGTCCCTCTCCAGCCAACTTTCCAAATTGATTACAAGATATTTAGAGTTACCAAAATTCTATCAACTTGTTATTGCTTTGTCTCCTGCCTTAAGGGTTTAAGTTTGTTGAAATAATTACTTTGATAGTTCTCTAGAGTGGCTCCAGGAATTCTTCAGTCTTTGTAACCTGGAATTATTTTGCCTTCATGCTTAAGTGATAGTTTATCTCTCACGCTTAATGTTTTCCCTCAGCCCTGTCTTATGGCATTTATTACTAATATGCTATCGGTCTGTCATTTTACAACAGCTAATCTTTTTTTCCCTTGGGTAGTTTTAAAGATTTTTTTCTTAGTCTTTGTTGCCCTGCCATTTCACTGTGATATGTCTGGGATTTAACTTACTTACTCTGCTTGGGACTCTGTATTCCTCTAATCTGAGACATAAGATCATTTTAATTTTGGATATATTCTGCCATAAACTCTTTGAATACTGCTTCTCCTTCATACTTCCCTGCCTCTCCTGGGACTCCTATTAGAAATAATTTAGATTTTCATATTCTATCAATCACTTTTTTCTTTCTTTATGTAAAGGTGAGCTCGTCTTTGAGAACAGTTTCTATAGCAATGACACATACCAAGGGTTAGTATGAACTAGGTTTTATACTTTTCTCTGCAAGGACCAGTTTTTGTATCATTTTCTAGACCTTTTCTTGACTCAGGATTCCTAATGGTGATGGTAGTCGGAATCCACACCATTTAGTGTTCTGATTTCTAAAGGTTGGATGGACAGCTTCCTTGCTCTGTCTCCTCGCTGGTGGCTAGGATTGTTCTATTCATTTCCTGAACCAGAAAAGGCTTTAAACATTGAGCTTTAAAGCAGGGAACTCTCCAACTCCAGCCTCTGTCATGGCATCTGGATACAGTTCAGCCTTGGTGCCTGATTGTCTTAAATTCTGCATTTGAGTTCCCTCTTTGCTGCTTGTATCTGTAGAGTTCTGTGTCTTGCTTTTGAGTCCCTTATACATTTGCAGATACTATCCATTCTGTCTTATCCAGGATTTGTGCATCTGATGTGTCAAAGGGATGTCTTTACATGTTAGCAAGTTCAAATTCCTGACTTGTGCTGTGTGTAACTCCCATCCCCAACTTTTTACTTTAGGGGTTTCTCTCTGCAAAATACCTTGGGTTCTATGAAGCCATGTTTTCAAGGCTTCTATTTCTGTGGATGCTATAGGACTTACTTAAGGTAAACTGGTGAATAATAAGATTTCTTGTTCTTCTTTAACTGGCAAATGACACATTCTTAGTGGGTAGCAGACTTCTTCACCAGTTGGATTATTTAAAATGATTCCTAGTTAAGAAATTTCATAAACCTGATTCATCAGTCCTGGCTAGCCATTGACCAAAATCTGCCTGATGGTCACAAGTGTGTGAGAATGAATAACAACAACATCACAAATCTGCATTCCTGCAAAAACAATCCTTAACTGTAGGTAAATAACACTTTGTAGAAAAGAAACCCGAAACCCTTAATATGCAGAATATGATGTATGAAGATCATTCTGCTTAAAATGAATTATGGACTTATCCTTAGCTAGTCAAAGATGTGTTTTATTTAGATACCTGTTTTCCTCTTCAGTGCCCCTGGAGATAGAGGTCTGAGGAGCTAGCCCCCTGGGTGATCCACAGGAGACAGAGGCAAGAGATGGGAGGGTGCAAGGTGTGACAGAGTCCCTTAGACACCTCATCGAGCTGTATTTCTCCCCAGGTTCCTTTCTGCTCTTGAGGGTGGTATTGGCTGTGGTGGCTTCAGGTAACTGCTAGTCCATGGGGGGGCCTCCCTCTTCCTTTGTGTTTCCCTTAAACCTGCCTTCACCTCTTAAAAAAAATCTCATTCACTTCTCTTCAGAATCTCACGGGCTGGATGCCTTCTACTTGAGGGCTTTAACTATGGACAGCATTCTGTTTGCAGTCATCCTCCTTCCTAAATCTTCACATAAAATACAAACAGTTCTATTTTTCGTCAAGAATTCACTGCATTTTGAACAGAGATCACTAGGAGTTTATACCTTTTAAAAGATGAAGCAATATATAAATTCAGCTTGTCTTTAGTGAGAGGAAAGTATCTTCAGAGCAGTATATATATATTCCTATATATACTGTGTATTTTACTTCATTAACAGCTAGCCAAGTCCAGGCTTGCAGTGGGGCTAGAAAGAACTTACTGTTAAAGAGTGAATTATGTCAGTCATCCTAGGTATTTTCAAATGCTAGTGATTCACTTTGGTCACAGACAACTCCCTCCTAAGTAACATATCTCAGTAAGAGAGCAGACGCGTTGTTAGACGCTTCTACAAGAAATGTGTGTAATTGTCATGTCATGTTCTAAGTGATGTGTTTCTAGAAGGTTTTGTTCAAATTGATGTTTGTCTCAAGTCAAATTTTAAATTCTGAGGAAAGCTCCCTACTTCATCTATCTCTTCATTATTATTTAACCAGTGCCTGTTACCTAGCAGTGATAGTAACTACCTTAGTTACTATAGGTAATTCTAGAGAACACAGTTGCTACTTTTCTGGGAAGTCTGGTGAAGGGGTGTAATTGCAAAGACATACCCAAGAGAAAAATGAACCAAGAGCATAAATCTATACACAGTGAAGTGGTAAAGAGACTGGTAAAAAAACATCTTTTGCCTCAAAAAAGATAACTTGGGAGGCATTCAGGAAAGTGAGCTGAAATGTCTCCTTCAAAACAAATACGGTTCTTTCAGTGTTCACTGGCACTGATGTGTGTGTATAAGCAGGTGGTAAAGCCACAGGAAGGTACATGAATTACAAGGAAAACACAAGGCCTGGGGAGAACAACAGTGGGTAAGAGCAGAGGCAGATGGAAACACCTGCATTTCACAGTGAAATGCCAGGCTGCAATGGGATCCTCAACTGTAGGTCATAAAAGTGTTGAACAGCCTGAGAGGTAAAGTGAAAATGGGAGGGTTCCTTGGGGTGAGCTCCCCACTGTGAGACTAGCAAAAAGGGACTTAGAAACCACATAGAAACATGGTGTGTTTAGGGAACACAGCAGATATGCATCCAGAGCTTGCCTGAAAAATGAGGGCACGAGGCCAAGCAAGGGCTTGTTAGAGAAGTGATTGGACTGATAAAGGAGGTGAGGTGCAGGTTTCCAGGACCAGCACGTGGTTGAGAGGCCACCTGGAGGTGGAGGTGTATGTGTCCTTGTGAAGAGAAGGGCAGGTGAAGGACTCCCAGCTGGGCGGTGGGGTCTCCAAAGAACCTGTGAAGTGAAAGAGCCCATCCAACAGAGAAGCAGTTTTAAATAACATCCTACAGTCCAGGGAAAACAGTTTCAGGCTGGCACCAGTCAAGGAACACCTTTCCTAAGCTCCTACCACCCATCACACCCTCAGCTCCAAGACGGCTGGCTGTACAAGCAAGGGAGGAAAAATGGGGGAAAAAGAGAAGCTGGCCACACACACCCCTTTCCACTCAGCCAGGCTTTGAGGCTGCAGCAGGGATAGGAGGGGAAGAACTAAATTTCAGTTCAGTTTTTGAGAATTAACACTGGCTATATTTATCAACTGCTGCACTGGGATGACGGGAGAGAAATTTTTGTCTGATTATCTAGAAGTCACAGGGTCTGTCCCAGGTTTCACCCAGCGTGTAGGGGAAGAACTAGTTCCCTAGAACAGCTTAGAACAGGCTGGAGGGGGTGGGGGCATGGTGGGTTGGCAAAGGGAGCAGAGCTGTTTTCTGACTCCACTGTCAATCATGTGATGTTCGGTGTGATGTTACATAGGTAATAAGGCTACAATGATGGTGGGCTGTCTGAGAAGGGCCAAGGCATGGCCTAAATGCCACCTGGGGCAGTTCAGGGCTGAGAGAGACCCATCAGGGCAAGAAAAACCTGCAAGGGTGCCAGGGGAAGTGTCAAGTGGCTAAAGGTCTGTGGAACCTCCAGACCCGTCTGGAGCATTTGTTTGCCAGGCTTGTGGGCTAGGACCTCAGCAGGGCTGAGCAGAATTATGTTCCAGGTGAAAGAAGGGAGGAAGCACAGGCTACAGGAAGAATCCCTCCCTTCAGCCAAGCTTCTGGAGTTCATCTTTCTACACACCCTTTTCACTGCTGATGAGTGTGGTTATAGAGAGGAGCCAAGGAGGTTATCCTACTCGGCCTGGTCAAAGATGCAAAGTGGGCTCCTGGACTGCCCCTTCAGCATGGCATACCAGGAGACTGAGTGAGGACTTGCGCCCGAGTCCCAGCTGACTGAGGGTGATATGCCTGCAGGGGCCAACCTGGCTGCTTCTGCAAATGGTTGGTTGGTTGGTTGAGGATTCCTGGGTTCAGGATGCCAGCCATCTCTTTATCCCTTGCAAACACAGCAAAACCTGCTAGCAAGTTTCTGGATGGGGTCTGTGAGTTTAACCAGATACAATGTTCTGTGGACTGATTCCTTTGTCAACCAAATAACCACATCCACAGTTTTAAAAAAACATGTATTTTCATATATCAGGTTTACTTAACGGTAAGGCACACATACACAAAATTCATTCTCAACACAAACTATCAAAAGCCGTAAAATCTACCTTAAAGCCAAAATGGTACGGCCAGGATATTCTAACTTGCTTACCTCATTTCTAGGTTCAGAGGTCTTTTCTGCCTCCCAGGCAGGTTTATCTGCTACTTTATTTTCTTCATTCTTCTGCTGTAGTGATTTCTCCCTCTGGGTTGATGCTCTTTGCTCATTTTCCTCATGCTGGGAACTGTGATCCACAGCTCTTAGTACCTCATTCTCCTATAAAAGGACCCCAAAATGTGCTAAGTACAAATCCGCGTTTCATCAATTAAGTCAGATCTTTAAAACCGTTGTGTACTTAACTGCTCAGTGATCAGGAAAACCCACAAGTCAAAAGCTACATTATCAAACATTTAATTCTGAAACAAAGGTCAGTTTTGTGTCCTGTCCTTTTTAAGAACTCACTGTGAGACAGGCTGCTCTGATCTGGATAATTAAAATTATATGCATTTATAAAGCCCCTGGACTTCAGGGTGGGTTAGAAGAGCTGACTTCACTTTATACATTTCTGTACTGTTTGAATATTTTACAACAAACATGTATTTCTTTTACAATCAGGAGAAAGGTAAATATATTTTTATTTTGAAAAAATAAAGTTTAACAATAAAGCTTAAACTAGCATCTCTGATATTTTCAACTATGCTTATTTACGCAGATGAGTCCTTCCACCTTTAACTGAGGAGACAAAAGGCAAGAGAATTTTTCTGAACATTCAAATAGTTATCATTTAGCATATACTGTATATTCTGATACTTTCAATTATATTAAAAGTTCTCTGTATAATGTTTCCCCTATAACATAACATCAAGGCCTCTTAAATCCTTTCAAAGGATCTATTTTTAATTTCTTCCAGCAACAAAACACACTGGACTAATAACTCAAGGACAGCACCACTGCCCCCCACTCTAAACCACAGAAATGTTCATCTTAAAAACAAAAAAGTGAAGGTCAAAGAAATGGAAATCCACAGATGCCAGAAACAAGGAGAGAAATCAAAGCAAGAGCAGAAAAGGAAGTTGATGTGCTGGTGGCCCACTTGATTTTACTTGCTTCTCTGTTCACTGTACCAAACTATACAACAAACTCAGCCTCCCTCTTGACACTGTGGATGCTAGTCTTCCTGCCTCAAATGATCTCTCCGTTCAAGTACTTGATCACAAGGAGCTCGTGTGCTCAAGAACATTGCTTCTGCTACCCTGTCCTCTTTTCTGCGTCAAGTTGTTTCTTGTCTATCAGCTGATTCCCATCAGCCTACTAACACACTAACACCTCCCATCTTGAAAAGTTCCTCCCTTGGTCCCACATTACTCTTTAGATCCCATCCCATTTTTCTGCTCCTCCGGAGAGCAAAATCCTCTAAAGAGTCATCCGGACTCTGCATTCTCTCTTGAACCTATTTCAATGAGGGTTTGTCTCCACCCCTCCACTGAAGCAGCATATCAGAGTCCCGCAAGGCTACAGTTCTCCGTCTTCAACCTATTTGACCCATCAGCAACATTTCACTGAGTTTACTCCCTTTTTCTGGAAACAGGTTCTTCACCTGGCATCCAAGTACCTTCTCTCTCTACTCTCCTGTCTCACCGACTACTTCTCCTTTGCTGATTCTTCATCTTCACCATATAAACATGGCAAATGCCCCAACGCTCAGCCTCAGGCACAGCAAGCACTCGCTCAACTTCCTCCCCCATTTCCCCGTTCCTGCTGCTTGTAAGGTGCTCCCTCTGCTCACCTCCCCCCATCTCTACCCCTCCCAGCGCCCCGGCCCCCCTTCCTTCAGGTCCCTATTCAAATATCACCATCTCACTTTTCTTTCCTAAGTACTCTATAAAAAAGCACACCCCTCCCATTAATATCAGTCTCTTTTATCTTGCTTTATTTTTTTCCCCATAGCATTTAGCGCCAGCTGATATATTTGTTGTCTATCCGACTAGTATGCAAATTCCCTGAGGGCAGGGACTGTCTGCTTGGTTCTTGCTGTATGCCCACTGCCTACCCCTGAGCCTGACACACAGTAGACCCTTAGTAACAGCTGTTGAATAGATGAACTCCCAAACACAACACCCTAAGACTTTGGTAGGGATCTGATTTCTGATGGGTGAGATACCACAGTCTTGCTCTTTCCTGCAATTAAAACACTGATTCCTATCTAAATTCAGGGAAGAAAGGAAAAGGTAGACTGGTCACCACTCTTTAACCTCAGTCTTTTGCCAAGGGAAGGTTTCTTTTGTTAAACCTAAAGAAAATCTAACTCAAAATTCTAGATTCCTGAGGCAGCTAACTTTGTTTACAAATAAATTTGCTGTTGGTGGGCACTGGAGCTGCTTATCTCTAATTCACATGATCTATTTTAGAGCCATGAAGCAGGGTCCTCTTAATCTGTAATATTTGAGTTAACACATGTGGAGACACACATGAACTTGCAAACATAAGAATGTTATCTTTAACAATACATAAATAAACAATAACAGAGGGAACAGGTGGCTAATACACAACTAGATCAAGCCCATAAGGAAACTGATCAAACTTTTAGAGTGTATGAGAGTTTGGTAACAAAAGTATGTAAGATGGGCCTGCCTAAAAACTCGGGAAGAGGAGAACGGAAGGTAGAGAAATTCTGTACGACTACAAATCACATGGCAAGAAGCAGTTAAAGGACTTGCCTGGTGGCACAGTGGTAAAGAATCCGCCTGCCAATGCAGGGGACACGGGTTCGAGCCCTGGTCTAGGAAGATCCCACATGCCACGGAACAACTAAGACTGTGCGCCACAACTACTGAGCCTGCGCTCTAGAGCCCGTGAGCCACAACTACTGAAGCCCGCACACCCTAAAGCCTGCACGCCGCAACTAGTGTCCCCATGCACCGCAACTGCTGAAGCCAACATGCCTAGAGCCCATGCTCCACAACAAGAGAAGCCACTGCAGAATAAGAAGCCCACGCACCACAATGAACAGTAGCAGCCCCCGCTCACTACAGCTAGAGAGAAAAGCCGGCGCGCAGCAACAAAGGCCCAACGCAGCCAAAAAATAAATTAAAAAAAAAAATCATAAATGAACGCTAAAATTAGGGAATAAAAATTTGATGAAAATAAGATAAACAGTCTCAAAGCGTCACTCCACAGATTACTTTTTAAACACAAAGAAAAAGATAATAACACTTTAGGAGAAACCTGGCAAACACCATCTAAACCAAGTGGTCAAATCTATCATCACAATATGGTGATAAACCAAGATGCCTCCTGATACGATATGAAGGATACAATACCACGTCTGTAGTATTCATCATCTCAATGTAATGAGGAAACATCAGATAAATCAAAATTGGGAGCCACTTTACAAAATAACTGATTGATGCTCTTCCAAAACTTAAAGGTAAAGAACTGAAATACCTTTTCCAAATTAAAGATGACTTAACGAGATTTGAGAACTAAACGCAATGTGTGATCCTGGGTTAGATGCAGACCCAGGAGAAAAAGTAGTTTACACAGGACGTTACTGGGGCAATAGATAAAATCTGAATATGGACAACAGATTATAGTCTTAAGCTTATATTAAATTTTCCTGATTTTGATTCATTGGTCATAGAAAAAATCATTTTGTAGGAAATACTATACACAATAGCTTCAATTCATCCTTAAATGTTTCAGAATGAAATAATTATATGTGTATAGAGATGTAATTATAAATAGGTAACTCAAACGGGGCAAAATGTAAACAATAGGTAAATCTAAGTAAGGGATATATACTATTCTTGCAACTTTAAAGTTTGAAATTATATCTGATTAAAGCTATCCCAAAAATCCCTACACATAGCAAAATCACTTTGGCCAGGGCAACAGCAAAAGGTAGACTCAGGAAAACTATTCTTCCATTATAATTTCTGTTCATCTTTATTTTTCCCCCAAAGTATATATAGTCATATCAACTGCTTTACTAATTATTTTCACCTCTTCCTTCCCAACATTTAAATTTATTTCATTTTCTTGTCTAGTTGCTTTGATCATGCTTCCAGAATACTCTTCAATAACAATGATGATACCTGACGTAAAAGAGAACACTCTTCGCCCCTCTATTCTCAATAGTCTACTACTTCACTAGTTCACTTCTGACACCGGATGTGTGGGTCTTCCATACACCTAGCAATTCTGTGACATCAGCTGGGTGTCCTATAATTTAACTCAGTTCTGACACCATCTAATTGGGGATAATATCAGATCCCACAGCTTAAGGGCTCGGTCTCAAAGACGCCACCTCCCCCTTCAGAGGTCAATTCCAAGTCCAGGTTGTCACCTGTGCCTCCCACCAAGTGCCTATAAATAAAAGGTCCCCACAATCCCTCCTCCTCCAGTTTAATTTGCTAGAGTGGCCCACAGATCTCAGGAAAACAGTTTACTTACTAGATTACCATCTTATTACAAAAGGACAAAACTCAGGAACAAACAGATGCCTAAGAGCAAGGATTGTGGGAAGCGGCACAGAGCCTCCATGCCTTGCACCACTCTTCCAGCACCTCCACGTGTTCCCCAACCTGAAAGATCTCCAAACCCCACCCTTCCGGTTTTTTATGGAGGCTTCATTACACAGGCATGGTTGATCAAATCATTGGCCATTAGTGACTTAACTCAGTCTTCAGTTGCTTCCCCAGAGGTCTGGGAGGTGGGGTTTAAAATTCCAACCCTCTCATCACTTGGTTGGTTCCCCTGGCAACCAGCCCCCATCCTTAGGGGGCTCTCCAAAAGTCACCTCATTAACATAAGTCAGGTGTGGTTAGAAGGGGCATGTTATGAATAGGAAGACACTCCTTTCACTTTTATGGCTCTGGAGCTATTTCAGGAACTGAGGACTGAAAGACCAAATATTGTAACAAAAGTTGCTCGCATTGCTCTTAATGCTTAGGTAATTCCAAGGTCTTTGATAGCTCTGCCAAATGGGGACTGGGGGGGAGATGAGGACCAGATACACACTAAATCACATTACCACACCTGACATTCTTTATTTTTATTTTAATGTTTCACCAATAAGGATAACATGCAGTTTTATTTGAGATTCAACAGTCTTTTTTAAAGTCATTCATTCAATCAATACATATTAAGTGCCAAATATTGGGTTGGCCAAAAAGTTTGTTCGGGTTTTTCGTAAGATGTTATAGAAAAATCCAAATAAATTTTTTGGCCAACCCAATACTATGCTATTGATAGATGCTGGGGATACAATAGTGAAAAAAGAATTCTAGACTGCCCCTTCAGAGCTTACATTCTAAAGGGAGAGGGAGCTCAAAATACAAGTGAACTAAGAAAATTTGCAAGTTATGGCAAGTGAAAGAGAGAAGAGGGGGCCCTCCTTTAAAAGACTGGTTAGGGAAAGCCTCTCAGGGGAGGTGATATTTTAGCTGAGATCTAAAAAAAGAGAAAGAGCTGGGTACAGAGGAGAGAAATGAATACATTCCTGTTACCATAACGTATTTGATTAGTTTCTTAATGATGGATATTTAGATGTTTCCAGTCATTTCTTAAAAAAAAAAAGATACTAAAATATCCTCACACATACTACTTTGCATTCATGTGCAAGTAGAATAAATACCTAGAATGTATGCTAGGTCAACAGATAACTTGTATTTTTCATTTGATGGAATGTTTGTGGTAACTTACAATAATCCTACCAACAAAAGTGCCAGTGTGATAGATGAAAACTGGCATCTCGCTGTAGTTTTAATTTCTATTTCTCTTATTATGAATGAGGTTGAACATCTTTCACAAGTTTGAAAGCATTTTTATTTCCTTTTCTGTGAACTATTTGTGGTCTTTTCCATTTTCCTATCCGGGTCTTAGTCTTGATCAGTAGTAGCATAAAATTTTTACTCACCTTCTCCCATTCAATCTCCGATCGATGCACATATGAAACAAGTGGTGACTATGAAGACAGTAGGGGAGAGAATGCCTGAGTACGCCTAAGGATGGAGGCATGAGGAGCAAACGGGCCAAGGAAGGAAAGTCACAGTCAGAGCAGGAATCTGAGCTTCCTCTGCAGCCACACAGCAAGGGGCAGAAGAGGCAGCGTGAGAGCTGGGGCGAGTCACCCCAGTGCTGAAAGCCTGGTTTCAGAAGAGGGCCCTTTCTGACACTCCAAGCGTCCGTGAATAAGTGGCTATATGATATATCACCCAAACCAGTCCATTTCTGAGAAGGTAAGAGGGTGCTATTAACAATTAAGCTGGACAACAGGCAATAAACCAAGACTGTCCCAATGGCCACCCTACCTACGAGGGCACAGGGGAAGACGACCGCGTGACTGTCAAGAATCTTGGTGGAAGAATAAAAAGCACTGACAATGCCAAAGCCCTGGGGAAGACAGATACTTTAACTTGCACAGCCTTAGTTATTCAGTGAGTATTTTTTTTAGCTAGTCCTTCACTTATTCATTCAACAATCATTTACTGAGAGCCTACTATAAAGCCAACAGAAACAGGTGTAGTAAGAAGTGACGGACGAGAATTTCCCCAGGTCAGTGTAACGCATATGGTGCTGTGCAACCCAGACAGCCCTCAGCTGGGCCTTTACGGAATGCCTCGCCTACCCAGGGCCACCTCACCTAGGGCCACACACTTCCCAAGGCACCCACATCCAAGGACTGAGCAGGGAGGGCCCAAAGGCCTGGCCACCTCGGCCTATCACAGGATAACTGTGATATGCCACTTTAGCCCCACAGCTCCTGGCTTTGTCAGCCTGCTCCGCAGCTTCACTTCTGCCTCTGTCCAATGTGCTTTCTTATACTTCCTTCCACAGCTGTAAATCCCAAAGGTATTCCCTTAGAAACATCCTGCCCACTAAACTTGGGCTCAGAGTCCCCTTCCCAGAGAACCCAATTTGTGACAGTCAGTAATCTGCAGGGGGGAGAGGGGTGCAGACACCAGGATCTCAACGCAGGAAGGGGTGGAGGGTCCAACATTATAATATTTCTATTTAGAAAGTGAAAACAGCCTATTGCACTTACAGTATAATTTGCACAGTCTGCAAGGCCCCACGAAAGCCTTGCAGCTAGGAAGGCTCAGGTCCAAAACAGGCTGAGTAAAAGAGGCCCAGCTATGTGACCTTGGGCCATTCTGACCCTCAGTTTCCTTGTCTGTGATGTGAAAGGGTAATATTTCTAATTCACATTTTAAGGAATTCGTTGAGGAAAAGCATTTTATACATTTTAAGATGCTATATAGACATTAATCACTACTCCTTTCTACTGCTTTTTGATTCTGAAGAGTTGCAATTAATGACTAACTGGTGACAACTCAATCAAAACCCCAAGAGAAAGTGAGTCCAGCCCTTAGTAGCCAGTAATTACTACCTCTTCGCTCTCTTCTTTTCCTGTCTTCCTCAACTCAGCGACATGGAGCTGAAATAGACGGTGCATGTGTTTTATTAGCACTGTTGTATATACTGGAGATTTATGGCCCATGCCCTTAAAGAATGGGTTAGCTAAACCCATTATTAGGTTACTTTTTATTTGTGTGTAGGTAGGTGATTTTTACTCTCGTGGGGCTGGGACTCAATTTAAAAAAAAGGAGAAGAAGAAAGTTTCCACGCTCACCACAGGAAGCCATCATAAACTTGTGAGCTGGGGTGCTTCATCACAACTAAACACCCAGGGACTTGTACTGAACTGGCAGGTGCTGGTAAGGCAGGCCCTGCCCACCACAGCCCTGGCTGTTGGGAGCTGACCCACCCCATCCTCTGCATGGATACAGAACCTTCTCAGTTTGGGCCCCTTAGCTAAAACTGGGTTCTTCTGTCTCTAAAATCCCATGGCTTCTAGGGTTTCTCCTAAGACATTTCTTCTACTCTACGTAAAATTACAATTATTTGGGTCTCTTCTTTCCTACTGGGCTATAAACAGCTTTAAAATTTTTTTATTTTATTGGGTTGGCCAAAACGTTCATTTGGTTTTAGGTAAAAATAAAACACACTTCATTTTCACCAAGAACTTTATCGAACATATTCATTAACCAAACGAACTTTTTGGCCAACCCAATATATTATAGTTGATTAACAATGTTGTGTTCATTTCAGGTGTACAGCAGAGTGATTCAGTTATACATATACATGTATCTATTCTTTTTCAAATTCTTTTCCCACTTAGGTTACTACAGCATATTAAGCAGAGCTCCCTGTGCTATACAGTAGGTCCTCGTTGGTCATCTATTTAAAATATAGCAGGGTGCACATGTCAATCCCAAACTCCCTAACTATGCCTCCCCCCACCCTTCCCCCCTGGTAACCAGGGCTGTAAACTTCTGACACCTGTCCTGCAGCTGTGAAGTCACCTTTGCCACCAACACAGGGAGCAGAGCTGAGCCTGGCATGAAGGTTTTCTGAGACAATGAAGGTAGTGGGAAGGTGAAGAAAGAAGCAAAGCTGGGCTTTTCTGCTGTCTTTGCTAAGTCTCTGAAGCTCCTGATAACTGACAACATGATGTCTGAGTCTGTACTTACTCTACTGTATCGGGACCTGAATAGTATGATGGAGAATTTGACCCTGAAAACACTCTTTGTGAACAGTCCCAGCTGGCTTAGCTGGGCCTTTCATTTAGTCATCTGCGGTAGGAAGGACTGAGACCTGCTGTGACCTTCAGGGATGGATGAACCTTCAAAGACAAACAACAGTGCAGGGCCTATGAGAAGGATGACATCAGAGGGACAGGGGTGAAGGCCAAAGAATTCTCAGGCCCATCTCTAGGCTGGAGGCAAGCTGGAGTCATCAGGTCTAGAGAGAAGCAAGGAGCCAGGTAAAGAGAGACTGTGACCTGTTTGGCCAGGGTGGCATCTAGCAGCAGTTTATAATAATTAGAGCTCACACTTACTGAGCACTCACTGTGGGCCAGGCAACACATACATGATCTCACTTAAGTTGCTTGGCATCCCTGTAAGGTAGGTACTGTTGTTATGTCCTCTTCCAAAGGAGGAAACTGAGGTACAGAGAGGTTAAGCAACTTGCTTTAAGTCACAGAGCTAGTAAGTGACAGGACCAGGGTTTGGCTGCAGGTGTTTTTACTTGATAGCCAGTGCTTGGACACTGTACTGATTCTTGTTTGCCCCTCCAGGTCCCCGCGTGTACCCCAGAAGCTGACCCCTGCAAACTCCGGGGCTCCCAGCAAGTTTCACCAATGGGAGGCTGCAGCAGGACACTGGAGGGGGCTGGGGAGAGGGGGGAGAAGCCTGGGCATTCCTCCCCGTATGCTGGGCTCCGGTAGTCACCGGGTGTCCCAATATCCCGGTCCGCTCCTGTGAGGAGTCATTCACTGAAGACTCTTCATTTGAGCCACTGGGGTGAAGCGTGCCTCCGGCGGGGATGCCGACTGCACAACCACCCATGCTGGCTCCCACTTGCTTCACACAGTTGAGAACAGCAGAGGTGGGAAGAGCTCATGCCGCCCAAATAAAGCAAGTTCGTCTCTGTCTGAATAGCACCTCATCAGGCAGGACAGCTAGCAACAGTGCAAGGCGCTGATCTTACTTGGATTGCGGGTCCAACAAACCAATTGAGAAAAAACGTATCATGAGATAATTGGGGTTAAATACCGACTGGATATTTGGTGATAACAATTTTTTGTTGTCTTTTTTAGATGTGGTAATGGCATTGTGGTGATGTTTAGAAGAGTCCTTATATTTTAGGGATATACACTAAAATATTTGTAAAAGATTTTGCGAGTTGATGAAGGTTGTGGGAAGAGTGAGAGAGGAACAAAACCAGGCTTTCCTCTTCTCTTGGCTAAGTGCCTGCAAAGAGCTGGTATAAGAATCACAAGAAATGATGTCTGGGACTTGTTTCAAAATAACGGGGGGAGGGCCGGGGGAGTGACGATAAGCTAAGACTGTTAAGCTGGTGACAGGGATGGGACTCCATTATCGAATCTCCATTCTCTCCCCTTATTATATGTGCTGGAAACTTTCCACCATAACATGTGATATAGACTAAACTCACTTCTGAAGTTCCCTGGAGAAGACAGGGAGGCAGCTAGAAAACTGGCAGGCGTCCTCCACGTGGTCGAAACAGCCATGCAATGTGACTGCCCACCAGGAGAAGCTGGGTATGAAAATAACCAGTTTCTAAACAGGAGCCTCAACACCTAGGACACAAGGGCATGAACGCCAACCTGCAGGCTTTGATTTTAAAAGAAGCTGCTTCTCCTGCAAGTCACCCCTGGTGCGGGCTGAGGGACCGGGAGAGGGTGGGGCAGGGGAGCAACAGAGATTCACTTATGATTCATTTAAGGCTAGATTACTCCAGCAGGCAGGACAGGCCAACTGGCTTTCAAAATGCATGATGTTTTTGTATTTTCTTTATAATAGAAAATTTCAAGCACAGAAAATAAACAGAAAGCAGAATACAGTAAGCCCTCCAGGTGCCCATCACACCCAGTGGCAACAATTACCTGCCATTCTTATATCACTAATACTGCCACCCCGTCCCCATCACTCAATCATTCTTTCAGTTTTTAGGCAGGATTTACACCGGCCAGAAATGCATAAACTTTAGCTGTACAATTCTGACAAAAGCAGGCACCCATTTAACTCCCACCTCAACTGTGAGGTAGAACATTTCTACCTCTCCAGAAAGTTCTCTGCTATTCTTACATTTTTACCTTAGCATCACCTGTTCTAGAACTTAAGCACGAGTTAATTTTAAACTGCACTGATTTGCAAGTTAGTTCTGCATTCATATTTAGTTTTGGGGGCAAGCTAGTTCCCCAACCCCAGCAAGGAACTAAAGAGATCTGGCTTTAACTTTAAAACAACAGCTGGCGTCTCGCAGTGAGAGACTGAGCGAGGAGCCTGGAGCTGCTGCTGGACTGTGCGCTTGAGGAATCTTGGTTCCGAGGCCGGAGGTCGGGCCCGAGCTCCTGTGGTGGGAGCTCCGAGTCCAAACCGCTGGACTAACAGAGAACCTCAGACCCCAGGGAATATCAGTCGGAGTGAGGCCTCCCGGAGGTCCTCATCTCAGCACCAAGACCAGGCTCTGTCCAACTGCCTACAAACTCCAGTGCTGGATGTCTCAGGCCAAACAACCAGTAAGACAGGAATACAGCACCACCATCAAAAAAAAAAAGATATAACAAAAAAATTTGTCACAGATGAAACAGCAAGGTAAAACCCTATAAGACCAAATAAATGAAGACAAATAGACAACCTACCTGAAAAAGAATTCGGAGTAATGATAGTAAAGATGATCCAAAATCTCAGAAACAGGGCTTCCCTGGTGGCGCAGTGGTTGAGAGTCCGCCTGCTGATGCAGGGGACACGGGTTCGTGCCCCGGTCCGGGAAGATCCCACATGCCACGGAGCGGCTGGGCCCGTGAGCCATGGCCGCTGAGCCTGTGCATCCGGAGACTGTGCTCCACAATGGGAGAGGCCACAACAGTGAGGGGCCCCGCATACCTCAAAACAAACAAACAAACAAACAAAATCTCGGAAACAGAATGGAGAAAATACAAGAAATATTTAACAAGGATCTAGAAGAACTAAAGAGCAAACAAACAGTGATGAACAACAGAATTACTGAAATCAAAAATACTCTAGAAGGAATCAATAACAGAATAACTGAGGCAGAAGAACGGATAAGTGAGCTGGAAGATAAAATGGTGGAAATAACTGACAGGGAGCAGAATAAAGAGAAAAGAATGAAAAGAATTGAGGACAGTCTCAGAGACCTCTGGGACAACACTAAACGCACCAACATTCGAATTATAGGGGTCCCAGAAGAAGAAGGGAAAAAGAAAGGGTCTGAGAAAATATTTGAAGAGACTATAGTTGAAAACTTCCTTAACATGGAAGAGGAAATAGTCAATCAAGTCCAGGAAGCACAGAGAATACCATACAGGATAAACCCAAAGAGAAACACACTGAGACACATATTAATCAAACCATCAAAAATTAAATACAAAGAAAAAATATTGAAATCAGCAAGGCAAAAGCAACAAATAACATACAAGGGAATCCCCATAAGGTTAACAGCTGACTTTTCAGCAGAATCTCTGCAAGCCAGAAGGGAGTGGCAGGACATATCTAAAGTGATGAAAGGGAAAAAGCTACAACCAAGATTACTCTAGCCAGCAAGGATCTCATTTAGATTGCACGGAGAAATCAAAACATTTACAGATAAGCAAAAGTTAAGAGAATTCAGCACCAACAAACCAGCTTTACAGCAAATGCTAAGGAACTTCTCTAGGCAGGAAACAAAAGAGAAGGAAAACACTTACAATAACAAACCCAAAACAATTAAGAAAATGTAATAGGAACATACATATCGATAACTACCCTAAATGTAAATGGATTAAATGCTCCAACCAAAAGACACAGACTGGCTGAATGGATACAAAAACAAGACCCGTACATATGCTGTCTACAAGAGACCCACTTCAGACCTAGGGACACATACAGACTGAAAGTGAGGGGATGGAAAAAGATATTCCATGCAAATGGAACTCAAAAGAAAGCTGGAGTCGCAATTCTCATATCAGATAAAATAGACTTTAAAATAAAGACTATTACAAGAGACAAAGAAGGACACTACATAATGATCAAGGGATCAATACAAGAAGAAGATATAACAATTGTAAATATTTATGCACCCAACATAGGAGCACCTCAATACATAAGGCAAATGCTAATAGCCATAAAAGGGGAAATCGACAGTAACACAATCATAGTAGGGGACTTTAACACCCTACTTTCACCAATGGACAGATCGCCCCAAATGAAAATAAATACGCAAACACTAGCTTTAAATGACACATTAAACAAGATGGACTTAATTGATATTTATAAGACATGCCATCCAAAAACAACAGAATACACTTTCTTCTCAAGTGCTCATGAAACATTCTCCAGGATAGACCATATCTTGGGTCACAAATCAAGCCTTAGTAAATTTAAGAAAACTGAAACCGTATCAAGTATCTTTTCCGACCACAATGCTATGAGACTAGATATCAATTACAGGAAAAAAACTGTAAAAAAAATACAAACACATGGAGGCTAAACAATACGCTACTAAATAACCAAGAGATCACTGAAGAAATCAAAGAGGAAATCAAAACATACCTAGAAACAAATGACAATGAAAACATGACAACCCAAAACCTATGGGATGCAGCAATGGCAGTTCTAAGAGGGAAGTTTAAAGCAATACAATCCTACCTCAAGAAACAAGAAAAATCACAAATAAACAACCTAACCGTAAACCTAAAGCAATTAGAGAAAGAAGAACAAAAAACGCCCCAAAGTTAGCTGAAGGAAAGAAATCATAAAGATCAGATCAGAAATAAATGAAAAAGAAATGAAAGAAACAATAGCAAAGATCAATAAAACTAAATGCTGGTTCTTTGAGAAGATAAACAAAACGGATAAACCATCAGCCAGACTCATCAAGAAAAAAAGGGAGAAGACTCAAATCAATAGAATTAGACATGAAAAAGGAGAAGGAACAACCGACACTGCAGAAATACAAAGGATCATGAGAAATTACTACAAACAGCTGTATGCCAATAAAACGGACAACCTGGAAGAAATGGACAAATTCTTAGGAAAACACAACCTCTGAGACTGAGCCAGGAAGAAATAGAAAATATCAACAGACCAATCACAAGCACTGAAATTGAAACTGTGATTAAAAATCTTCCAACAAACAAAAGCCCAGGACCAGATGGCTTCACAGGCGAATACTATCATTCAGAGAAGAGCTAACACCTGTCCTTCTAAAACTCTTCCAAAACACAGCAGAGGGAGGAACACACCCAAACTCATTCTACGAGGCCACCATCACCCTGATACCAAAACCAGACAAAGATGTCACAAAAAAAGAAAATTACAGGCCAATCTCTCTGATGAACATAGATGCAGAAATCCTCAACAAAATACTAGCAAACAGAATCCAACAGCACATGAAAAGGATCATACACCATGATCAAGTGGGATTTATCCCAGGAATGCAAGGATTCTTCAATATACACAAATCAATCAATGTGATACACCATATTAACAAACTGAAGGATAAAAACTGATGATAATCTCAATAGATGCAGAAGAAGCTTTTGACAAAATTCAACACGCAGTTATGATTAAAAACTCTCCAGAAAGTAGGCATAGAGGGAACTTTCCTCAACATAATAAAGGCCATATATGACAAACCCACAGCCAACATCGTTCTCAGTGGTGAAAGACTGAAACCATTTCCTCTAAGATCAGGAACAAGACAAGGTTGCCCACCCTCACCACTGTTATTCAACATAGCTTTGGAAGTTTTAGCCACAGAAATCAGAGAAGAAAAAGAAGTAAAAGGAATTCAAATCGGAAAAGAAGAAGTAAAACTGTCACTGTGTGCAGATGACATACTACACATAGAGAATCCTAAAGAAGCTACCAGAAAACTAAAAGAGCCAATCAATGAATTTGGTAGAGTAGCAGGATACAAAATTAATGCACAGAAATCTCTGGCATTCCTATACACTAATGATGAAAAATCTGAAAAAGAAATTAAGGAAACACTCCCATTTACCAACTGCAACAAAAAGAATAAAATACCTAGGAATAAACCTACCTAAGGAGACAAAAGACCTGTATGCAGAAAATTATAAGACACTGATGAAAGAAATTAAAGATGATACAGACAGATGGAGAGAAATACCATGTTCTTGGACTGGAAGAATCAACATTGTGAAAATGACTATACTACCCAAAGCAATCTACAAATTCAGTGCAATCCATATCAAACTACGAATGGCATTTTTCACAGAACTATAACAAAAAATTTCACAATTTGTATGGGAACACAAAAGACCCCAAACAGACAAAACTATTGAAAAAGAAAAACGGAGCTGGAGGAATCAGACTCCCTGACTTCAGACTATACTATAAAGCTACAGTAATCAAGACAGTATGGTACTGGCACAAAAAGAGAAATATAGATCAATGGAACAGGATAGAAAGCCCAGAGATAAACCCATGCACATACAGTCACCTTATCTTTGATAAAGGAGGCAAGAGTATACAATGGAGAAAAGACAGCCTCTTCAGTAAGTGGTGGTGGGAGAACTGGACAGCTACATGTAAAAGAATGAAATTAGAACACTCCCTAACACCATACACAAAAATAAACTCAAAATGGATTAAAGACCTAAATGTGAGGCCAGACACTATAAAACTTAGAGGAAAACATAGGCAGAACACTCTGTGACATAAATCACAGCAAGATCCTTTTTGACCCACCTCCTAGAGGAATGGAAATAACAACAAAATAAACAAATGGGACCTCATGAAACTTAAAAGTTTTTGCACAGCAAAGGAAACCATTAACAAGACGAAAAGAAAAGCCTCAGAATGGGAGAAAATATTTGCAAAGGAATAAATGGACAAAGGATTAATCTCCAAAATATATAAACAGCTCATGCAGCTCAATATTAAAAAACCAAACAACCCAATCCAAAAATGGGCAGAAGACCAAAATAGACATTCCTCCAAAGAAGACATACAGATGGCCAAGACGCACATGAAAAGCTGCTCAACATCACTAATTATTAGAGAAATGCAAATCAAAACTACAATGAGGTATCACCAGTTAGAATGGGCATCATCAGAAAATCTACAAACAACAAATGCTGGAAAGGGTGTGGATAAAAGGGAACCCTCTTGCACTGTTGGTGGGAATGTAAACTGATACAGCCACTATGGAGAACAGTATGGAGGTTCCTTAAAAAACTAAAAATAGAATTACCATATGACCCAGCAATCCCACTATTGGGCATATACCCAGAGAACACCATAATTCAAAAAGAGTCATGTACCACAATGTTCATTGCAGCTCTATTTACAATAGCCAGGTCATGGAAGCAACCTAAATGCCCATTGACAGATGAATGGATAAAGAAGATGTGGTACATATATGCAGTGGAATATTACTCAGCCATAAAAAGGAATGAAATTGGGTCATTTGTAGAGACCTGGATGAATCTAGAGACTGTCATACAGAGTGAAGTCAGAAAGAGAAAAACAAATACCATATGCTAACACACATATATGGAATCTAAAAAAAAAAAAGGTTCTGAAGAATCTAGGGGCAGGACAGGAATAAAGACACAGACGCAGAGAATGGACTTGAGGACACGGGGATGGGGAAGGGTAAGCTGGGATGCAGTGAGAGAGTAGTAGTGACATATATGCACTACCAAATGTAAAATAGATAGCTAGTGGGAAGCAGCTGCATGGCACAGGGAGATCAGCTCAGTGCTTTGTGACCACCTAGAGGGGTGGGATAGGGAAGGTGGGAGAGAGACGCAAGAGGGAGGGTATATGGGGATATACGTATACATATAGCTGATTCACTTTGTTGTACAGCAGAAACTAACACAACACTGTAAAGCAATTATACTCCAATAAAGATGTTAAAAAAATAATAAAAGAAAACAACAGCTGGCAAACCAGGGCACTAGCCCAGGTCCTGCTGCCGAAGCAGGTAACTCTGGCCCAGTCCATGAGCTCTTCTGGGCCTTCAATTCACAGAAAGGCAGTTTTCAGCCAGGCACCCCCTCCATTCACACGTTGCCGGGTAGTCAAAGGCCCTGGGGGAGGAACACCGTGGCTGAGGTCAAGCTTGGGCAGCACAAGTATCACCTGGAGGTCTTCTAAACTGCAGAACCCAACCCAGGCCCCACCTGAGAGGCTCTGATTCAGACGGTCAGGGGTGGGCCCTGAAATCTACATTGTAACAAGCAACCCGGTAATTGATACAGTCACTGGGATGAGAAACTCAGCTCTAAGAAAGGCTGAGAAGCTCTTCCTTCAGATGAGCCTTCAGGCTTCTGCCTCCCCGACACGCCCAAGGCCTCCTTCATGACCTAGCAGTCTTCCGTTATGTCCTCTGGAAGACAGGACTTTCCTGGGGATTCAACCCCCAGCTCAGGGGCACTGAGAGCAAATCATCAGTTGAATATTTATTAACATGCCAGGAACGGACCTAGTCCTTTAACATACAGCATTATTTAATCCTCAAACTCTCCCAGAAAGAGGTTAATATTCTCCTTTTACAATTTGGATACCACGGCTCATGGAGGTTGCCCAGGAAGAGACGGAGCTGGGATGGGGTGACGACGAGTTTTAGGTGTCAGCGTGCCCAGGCTTTCGTACCTAGAAGTCAGTCGAACACTAACCTAGGTGTTGCTGTGAAGGTATTTTGTAGATGTGGCTAACAGCTGCAACCAACCAGGTGACTTTCAGTAAAAGAGATTAACTTCTGTAATCTGAGTGGGCCTTATTTCATCCAATCAGTTGAAAGAAAGTCTTTAAGGGCAAAAGTGAGGTTTCCCCGAGCCTCCACAAACACGCTAGCCAATTCCTTGAAATAAGTCTCTTAAACACACACACACACACACACACACACACACACACACACACACACACACACACACACACACACACACACACACACACACACACACACACACACACATATACTGGCTGTGTGCTCTAGAGAACGCTGGCTGATGCCAATGGGAACCCGGGTCCACCCAATCTCAAAAGGCCATGCCTTGCTTCTAGCCACTGCCCATACTCTGCCAACCACCACCTGCAACTCAACCAAAATCCACCCAGCTACGTACCTGAGGCCCAGCCTGCTCCAGCTCTCCAGAAGTGTATTTGAATATTAATGCAGATCCTTAACTAGATTTTGAGGATAAATTATTCATATCGAAAGGCTGCCACAAATGGGAGAAGCTTGTTTTTACGTTTTAAGTTTTGTAGTGGGTGGGAGGGAGGCATGGTTTACTCAGTGCTTAAGAACAGTGACTTGTGTATTCCGGGCAAGGTCACTAACTTGCTATATCACTTTAGGCAATCCTGAGTTTCACCACCTGATTAATGATGATGCCAACCTGCAAGTCTGCTTGCCACTGCCCCATCCGTTCAAATTGGCATTAAGGGGTCAGATGGCCCATCTGGATTTCGGATATGACCTACTTTCTGGTTGGGACTCTGGCCGTGAAGGTCCCAAGACATATTCAAGCTCACAGCATCTTGGCAGTTCTGCAGAGCCAACGTGGAGGACGGATGAGCGGCGCTCAGCAGACGCTGGCTGAACTGGCCTGTGCTCCCAACCCCGTCCCTGGGCGCCATTTGCAGGTTAAAAGCAAAGATCCAGTTTCCACACTCAAGACACTGCGGTTCAAAGTAGAGGATGCAAGTCCCACAGAAGAAATGTCACAAAGTGCAATAGGGCTCAAAGGAAAGAACAGGAAGTGCTTGTAGATGAGGTGATAGTGGAGAGAAGTCAGAATTTAACAGTAAAAGACTTGAGAGGAATGAAAGGAGGCATTCTGGGCAAAGGCAACAAAGTAAATGGCAGGAAAGCACTGCTGTCTGGGGAAAAGGAAGGGAGAAAGTTAGAGCGGGAAAGTAGGCTACAGGTGGAGGATCAGAGGGAGATGAGCTCAGCTCGGGGAGCCACACTGGCCAAACGGGGAGCCTTGAATGACAAAATATCAAATTGGTAGGTAACGGGGACCTAGTGGAAGCTCCCCAGATGAAAATGGTAAGGACCAAGGCGTGCTTTGGAAACCTGCGTCCCGTGGCAACGGAACGCACAGGAATAAGTTGGGAAAGGGCATTAGAGAGGCCCCGCTGAATTGACAGCAGCCGCTAACATTATCGAGGGCTTACCACGTACCAACCCTGCTGAACCTGCGTGATCTCTTTTAACCCTCACGACAGCTCCTGAAGGTACTCTTACCATCCCATTTTACAGATATGAGAACCAAGGCACGGGGAGGTCAACAACTGTGCTCTGGGTCATATAACGAGTCAGCGGTGAGCTGAGACCTACAGCTACCCAAGCCGGTCTAACTCCAGGCCCGGCACACTGACCACTAGAACAGCCTGCCGGGGTCTGCTCGCCGGTGCAGATTCTGAGTTGAGCTGAGAAGCAGGGGGAGCAAAGAGGAGACTCATACACCGCAGAGATGACCTCTCCGTAACCTACCACTTCGGGTGAAGGGGGCTGACTGGGAAGAAGTCTGGAGTAAGGTTCCTGGGGGTTGTGGCACATCAAGCCAGCAAAAAACCCCGATTTCCTCATGAACTTATACCAAGTCCTTCTGCAAATGCCACTACGCATAGCCTAGCTGCTTCCAGGACGGCTGACTTCGTTTTCAACAACTGGAGTATATACTTGATAAGCAAGCCGAACACCCCAAGAGGTGCCAGGAAAGAGAGATGGTGACTGCATAACAGATTGGCTTGAGTCCCTTGAAATTCATATGTTGAAGTCACAGCCCTCAGTGCCCCAGAATGTGACCTTATTTGGAAACTGGGTCGTTGCTGACGTGATTAGTTAGGATGAGTAGGGTGGGCCCCTAATCCTATATGACTGGTGTCCTATAAAGAGGGAAATCTGGCTACAGACATGCGTACAGGGACAATGCCACGTGCAGAAGGCAGAGACTGGGGTGATGCAGTAGAAACCAAGGGTTGCCAAAGATTGCCAGCAAACTACCAGAAGCTAGGAGCGAAGGAACCCTGCTGAGACCTTATCTCCAACTTTTTGCCCCCAGAACAGTAAGGCAATATATTTCTTGTTGTTTAAGCCACCTGGTTTGTGGTACTTCGTCGCAGAAGCCCTAGGACACTAACGCAGTGACCCATGCCATCCTTTCCAATAAGACGACCATAGGTGCATCTTCACTGCATATTTTAGTAAGTAAAACAAAGTCTACTGTGAAACCTTGTACTGCAACGGATGTAATTACATATAAGACTATCTCTGTACCATGGCTGTGAGCTGAAAACTGGCAAGTGTTTGATATTTCATCTATCTCCAATTGCCCGGGCATCAGGGACTATCTTTGATTTTGAAACAAAAACCAACTTTTACTTTATCATCAAGGACCTTCTTTCCCTTCCCTTTACTTTTAGAAGCAAATATTGACTGTATCAGATTCTTCCTGTGACCTGAAGAAACCAAGTCCAAAGGACAGTAAATCTGATGTCCTGCTGTAGCACTCTCCCAGCAGAGGGTCCCCGGTCTGTCCCAGGGCATGAAACCACATCAAGATGACCACAACCCCTCTCAGTTGTAAAGTGGCAACAGTTCTCTGAAATACGGATACTGGCTTTTAGCAGTCACCCCATCTTCATATATGCTCACACACACGATTCCGCAACAACTGTTCATTTCTTTGTTGAACCCATGCATGACTTTGAAGAACATGCGCTTCACGGGTTGGGAGTGAATGGCTGTGGTTAAGAAGGGAAGCTTGTCTACCCTGGGGAATTCCACGTACTGTTTGCAGCTAATGATTAGCCCCACTAAGAAGTGACACCAAAGCAGTACTTCTTTTGATACTTGGAAAATCCCCTACTCCAAAATATTTTTGCACATGTACAAAAATTATGGAAAGTTACACTATAAAACTGGAATCTCCTACAGCTCAAATGTAAGCCACCAGAATTATCTATTTTAAAACAAAACAAACTATGACGTTCCTATGGGGCACAGCACTCACTCTTCGAAGTTAACATTTATTGAGCATTTAAGATGGGACAGGTGCAGTTCTAAGCCTGTTGCATGGAATGAACTGTTTAATTCTCACAACAACCCCCTGTGGTAGGCACCATTATTATTCCCATTGTGCAGGTGCGAATGAAGCACAGACTGCTTAAGAAATGGCCCGAGGTCACACAGCAATGCGTGGTAGAGCTGGGATCCCAAACCAGGCAGTCTGGCTCCAACACACTCCACCCCCTTAACTAACAAACAAACAACCAAGCCAGACATATAGACAAACAAGACAAAAGGGAATAATGTGAGTGGGGACAGGTTAAGGAGGGTGGGTTGAGGATGGGAACAAAAGAAGAACAACGCACCGGGCTGGCACCTCACACGTGCTTTTCCTACTTCACTGGCACACCCTTGAGGGTAAGCATTACTTTCCGACTCAACAGATGAAACACTGAGACTAGGGGAGATTAAAGTAACCTATAATGAGGGCAGATTATTATGTGACGCCCCAACAGGCAGCTTTGCTGACTGCAAAAACCAGTGCTGTTTTTTCAGCTCATGTTCTCCAGAGTCATGGTTTCAAACTGTAACTTTGGCATTACGGATGGTGCAATCTGCTTTTCAAAGTCAATCCAGCATCGGAGAGCAGTGGTGCTAGGGTCAGGAGTGGGGCGCATTGCCCCATTCCAGCTGCAAGCTTGCACAGAAAACCTGAGTACAGCGTAGATGCTTAATGTGCCAGCCCGGGAGCCAGGGAGCTCAGGGTCTAGACCCACTTCTGGCACTCATTAACTGTGTTGGTTTAGCCAAGCCCCCCAGCCTCGGTGGGCCTCTATTTTCCTTAAATACGAATTGAATATAAGGATGCCTGGCCTGTGGACCTCATAAGGGCATGTAAAAGGTGTTACCAATACAGGTGAATTGGCTGCGAAAACTGTAAGATGCTCGACAGCTGATCATCGTCAGAATGAACAAAATCAGGTCATCCCAGCAGCTACCACGTCCAGCAGGTCCACACATGCCAGCTGGGGAAGGCAACACCAGAAGAATGGCCCAGCGTGAACCTCACCCTCTCCCCCAGGAAATCTGGGCTCAGGGCATCCAAGGTCTGGCTGGGCCTAGGTCCTCAGAGCTTCCCCCAAGGCAGGCTTGCTGGTCTAACTAGGTATCAACCAGGAGAGGCTGGGCCGGGGAGGGAAGTCCTTGAAGAGCGAACAGCCTCATCTCCCTCACCGCACATTTTGCAGGCCGGCTGGCATTCAGCAGTGATAAGGGCAGGGTGCCACCTGGGTCGGCAGCCCGCACTGGCTTTCATCCATGTATGTCGCAGGATCGGGAAAGGTAGCAGTGCAGTGCGTACCACTCCTGCAGGGGCAGGGGATGCAGGTGAGACCACCCCACAGGGTAGAGAGAGACTGGACGAGTGAGCTGAAAGAATCTTTCCCTCCTGGTGTTCTGAACAGACAGGAGCCCACCGAGACTCTCACCAACCCCCTCGCCATTAGTTCCGGCCCCAGGAAGAGGAAGGGATCAGATCTGCATAACACTGAATCACCCAGCACTTCGGCACAATGACCCCTCCAGGAGAGGGTGGAGAAGCTCGTCTGGCAACTGCCTACACAAACAGGGCAATTCTGAAGAGCAGCAAACAAACCAGTCTGGCCCCAATTCCCATTTTGCATAAGATTGCAGTCCACAAAAAACAACGTCCGAGGAACCCTTGTTGATCACTACCGACTGTTAACACTAAGGTTTGGGCCAAGAGAGAATGAAAAAGGCCCCTTTGAGGGAACTGTGGATAAGGCCCATTTTGTGGAAATTGCTGTGCTGCGTCTTTAGACTCCAACTGGCCATTGGTAGCACCAGATGCTTCAGTCAACAGATCTCAGTGAACTTTGTTTTAAAAGAAAGTTACACTGAAAGGTTTGAACCTACAAACCAAAGGGGACTTGTTAGTCACTAGGTGACTGTCAGGGTACCTGTTTTCTTTATGCTAAAAAGGGGTTACACGAGTTCCGGGGGCTGGAGGATTGTTAGGTGTGGGGCATGGTTAGGTACGAGCAGGTCCGTTTGTGTGCTAGCCTCGGAGCTGACACTCACCACAGCTGCTTAATCCAGGGACGCATCAAAACACGAACTGCAATGGGTTAAAATCCAGAGGGGCCACCGTGTTGGGCCGGGTGCATGGTTCTTAAGAGAAACGTGCATTCTCCCGGGGGCCAAGGCCTCCTTCGGTTCCAGAAAAAGACATCTCAGCTTACACGAGGTACCGAACGAAGAGAGTGGGCCAGAAAATTTCCAGCATACCGTCTCCCCTCCCCACCCCCGAACTACCCGTGATCACCGTCAAACACAGCTGAAAGGTGTTCTCTAAAACCTAACGGATGATTTCACGCACTTCATTCCCAAAAGCCTAAGAGCCACAGCGACAGCACTAAGAGGCTTCGTTCGGATTCACAAAAAAGTGAGGCGCACAGTCGTCCGCAAACCCGCAGTCCCCCGGGGGTGGAGAGTGGAAGAACGCAGGGGTGCCCCCCCAGGTCCCTCGCTACCCTCCAGGTCTCCCGGCCAGGTCCCCCAGCACCCCGCTCGCGTCCCGCTCTCCTGTTACCTCGCTCGCGTGTCCGCCGGCGTCCGACACTTGAGCCGTCGGTTCCGCGGGAGCCTTCTCCTCCTCCCCGGCGGCCAAGGGGCTACTCGGAGCCGCTCTGGGATTCCCGCCGCTACCCGGCGCAGCCTGGCTAACGCCGTTCACGCCGGCGCCCACTCCTCCGGCCGAAGAGGCGGCGGCGGCGCCGAGCAGCGCGTGGGCCCCGTCGGCGTCCCCGGCAGCCACGCTGTGCACCAGCCACGCGTCCACTCGGGTGCAGGGAATGAAGGGGACCCCCAGCGCGCGCACCTCCCGGAGCAGCTGGCTCTCCGGCGGCGCCACGGGGTCCCGCTCCCGGCCCTTAGGGTGCAGGAGCTCGGCGCGCCTCCACCCTCCTGAGGCCGGGAAGGGGCTGAGCGCGTAGGCAGGGCTCGTCGGGCCGCCCGAGAGCAGAAGCTCATCTCCGAGCAGGGTCCGCGGCGGGAGCAGCAGGTAGAGGTCCAGGTCCAGGCGAAGCCCCGCCAAGCTAAGCAGGATGGTGAGGTGCAGGAGGCTGCCGCCGTCCGACCACCACGGCTTCAGGTACTTCATCCCCCGCCGCGCGCCCGGGGACGCCCCTGCCGGCGCCCGCGGGTCCCTGCGCGCCGGCCGCCGCTTGGGCACGTGCGGCCCCTGCGCGCCGCCGGCACCTGCCCGGAAGAGACAGAAACAATGGACCCGGGCGTGCAGCGGCCGTCGCGGGCCCCCGGAGCCGGGCACAAAAACAGTTCCACCGCAGCCGCCCAGGTGCCTGCGGCTCGGGAGAGGCGGAGGAGGAGGAGCTACCTACGCGCAGAGCTAGCCAGCTTAGCCGCCCCGCTGCCCCGCAGCCGCGCGCTGCAACCAGGCCCCGCCCCGGGCCGCGGGCGCCGCCGCCGGGGACACGCCCACTGCCGCCCCAGGCCTGCGTGGGGCGGGGCTCCCGGGCTCAAAGGCTCTTTATTTGGGGGGAACGCAAAGCTTTCTGGGAGCAGAAGTTGTTCTGAGCGCCAAGTGGCCCCCAACCCTGTGGCCGTGGGCTGGGCGGTTGTGGCTGAATGCGCGGGGTGGGAGTAGGGGGTCCGCGGTAAAGGTGGGTGGGAATGGACCGGATGTGTAGACTGGGGGCGGGGGGGGGGCGAGGAGGGGGGGAGTCGAGGCACTGGGCAGCATGCAAAGGGCTTCCACCCACATGAGAACACTGAGCTGGCACAGTGGGTTCACATCCCAGCGCCACTACCAGTCGTGTGACCTTGAATAAGTTACTTCTCTGTGCCTCAGTTCTCTTATCTGTAAAATGGGGATAGTAGTACCTGTCCAATAGGGATGTGGTGAAGTCAGAGGAAATATTAAATGTAAAGCCCAGAATTTGACATATAGATTCCACTGCTACCGTAAGGATCAAACAGCACTGCTCTCCGTTCCCTCCCGCCTCCCCCAACTCCCGACCCTGTGCTCCAGCCTCACAGACTCCTCCCTGTGTCCTGGGCTACCCCTGCATGAGGCTATGCCTTCCCTCATGGTCTCCTTTGCCTTCCCTCATGGTCTCCTTTGCTCCTGAAGTGACGGTTAAGAGCACCAGCGCTAGAGTTATCGTGCATGACTTCAAAGCCCCCTCCATTTCTTACTAGCCTGGAACCTTGGACAAATTGGTCACTCTCTGTGCCTCAGTTTCCTCACTGTGAAATGGGACTAATAAGAGCACCCCCTCAGCACACCTGTTGTGAGCCCCAAATGAGCTGTATGTATACCACCAACCACAGTACCTGGTAGGTAGGAAGCAGTCTCTGAGTGTTACCCATTATTTGTACTACCTATCCTCCAAGGCTTAACCCAAAGATAACATCCTCTGAATTTTCACCATTTGTGATTCTCTTCCCCCATCTGTTCTCCCACAGTGATTTCTCCATATGCCAACATTGCAACACTTGGCACTTTTCACTTTGCATTGTAGTTGAAATTGTTCTGATTTGCCCATTATGAATTCTTGAGGGCAAAAAACCTGTTTGGCTCACCTTTGTGCCCGCGTGGTACCCAGCACTGGGCCTTGCCATTGTAGGTTTTACTAACTCCCATTTCCTTCCGGGGCGGGGTGGGGAGGGCAGAGAGGCAGAAGGTGGTGATGCCTACCTGAGGGTTGGCAGTTGTGTAAGAAGTTGAGCAAGATTTGTTTTTTGGTTTTTGGTTTTTTTTGCGGTACGCGGGCCTCTCGCTGTTGTGGCCTCTCCCGTTGCGGAGCACAGGCTCTGGACGCAGGCTCAGCGGCCATGGCTCACGGGCCCAGCCGCTCCGCGGCATGTGGGATCCTCCCGGGGCACGAACACGTGCCCCCTGCATCGGCAGGCGGACTCCCAACCACCGCGCCACCAGGGAAGACCCAAGACTTGTTTCTAAAGGCCCCTTCCTCCACCTGGTTTTCTCCTCTGTCTTGGGCCTACTGTAATGAGAACTTCACACCAGATGTCAGTTTGCCCCGTGAGAACCAGGGGAGCTGAAGCAGACTTCTTCAAAGTCGCTTCCGCTTTAAGCCTTGGGGGTGGGGTTATGGGGTGGTGAAGAGGCTGGAAGAGAGACACTCGCGGGGTTAGTGAGATTTGGGACAGTAGCCCTGTTCACAGCATTTAGTCCCTGGACAGGGATTCAGGTTCTGGGCTTGGTTAACGTCTGCTGAATTCAGATATTTACCTCAGTTTTTACTGAGGACCCACTGAGCTGCCTAACACTGTGAAGGATAGGATATGATTTCATTAGGGATGGAAAGAATGTTCTCAAATGCCTAAATATTTTGGAGATATAAATGACTATACAGGAAGTGCCGTAACCCAGGTGAGAACAGAGATGGTACCTTCTTTAAGGTGGTATCTCCTAGAACCTTGCACGCAGTCGGAGCTCAAGACATGTTTTTTTCAGTTGAATTGAGGCATTTACACTTGAGATGCGTTTTGAGGGATCCTAATAGACTAGGAACAGGAAGGACCTTCAAACTTCCTTGCTAATGTGGTTGGCGATAGAGGTTGACCCTCCACCTTTAAAATGTGAGCTGATAATCACAGTATCTGTCAGACTGCTCAATTCAAATGTGTGGATTATGGACTGGTGAGAAGGGGGGCACAGAAAGGACCTTGAGGCCAAATATGAAACAGGAGACTCATCATCAGTCCTACACACCTTTGACCTTCAACATAACAAAAGGTCCCATTTTTAGGAAGGCAGAGAGAGTGGAGTGAGAATGGGTTTTTTTGTTTGGTTGGGGTTTCTTTTTTGTTTTTTTTTCTAGAATACCTCCACCATTGCCTTGTAAAAGTCTTGAAAAGTTATCTATGTTTATTAAAATCCTTAAATCAGTGCTACTCAAAGGATAGTCCAAAACTGGGATCAGTCCATAAACTGCTTGTTTCTAGTTCAGATGAGGAGAGTAATAGAATTGAGAGTGTTTAGAAATGTTTATAGTAATTTGACATTGTTGTAACAACCAACCCATGATCAGTGGGTTTGCTTTTGTATACTTTTGTTACTTAATTTTTCTAGAAATGAATTTTTTTTTAATTGTACGGAAGTACTGACCTATAACAAATTGGGGAAAAAAAGCTGGTCCTTCACCAGGATTAGTTTGAGATGCACTTAATGCATTCTTGTGAGGTAGGCAGGTTCCAAGATGACTTCTAGTCCTCCCCTTTCCTCGAGTGTGGGCTGAACCTGGTGACTTGCTTCTAACAAACAGAATATGGCAAAAGTGATGGGATGTCATTTCCAAGATTAGGTTACAAAAAGACTCAGCGTCTTCTGTCTTGCTTACTATCCTAGTCGGGCTGCTATAACAAAATACCATAGAACTGTGTGGCTTACAAACAGCAGAAATTTGCTTATAGTTCTGAAGGCTGGAAGTACAAGGTCAGGGTGCCGGCACGGTTAGGTTCTGGTGAGAGCCCTTGTCTGGGTTGTAGACTGCTGGCTTCTGATTGTATCCTCACAGAGAGGAAGGAGCAAGGGAGCTTTCTCAGCTGCTTTCTTAAGGGCACTTATCCCATTCATGATGGCTCTGTACTCATCACCTAATCACCTTCCAAAGGCCCCACCTTGTAATACCATCACCTTGGAGGGTAGGTGTCAACACATGAATTTCGGGGGGATAAAAGCATTCACACAGCACTACCTTCTCTCTCCATCTCTTGCTCTCTCCCTCTTGGAGAGGGCTGCCGTGCTGTGAGGATCCCTATATAGGAGCTCACGTGGCAAGGCACTGGTGTCTTCAGCCGACAGCCAGTGAGAACCTGAGGCCTGCCGCAGCCATTTGAGCGAGCTTAAAGCAGATCCTTCCCTGGTTGAGGTTTGAGACGATGGTAGCCCTAGCCAACTCCTTGATCGCAGCCCTGTGAAAGACCCAAGCCAAAGGATGTACCTAAGCTGCACACGGATTCCTGACCCAGAAATGACTCTAAGATAATAAATGTTTCAAGCCACTAAGTTGTGGAGTTAATTTGTTACACAGCCTAGTTAACTAACAACCTGTGTCAGAAGTGGACATCAGACAAGTGGAAGGAAAAACTAAAAATGCAACTGCAGTTGTGTAGTATGGTTAGTGACATTCTCCATGAATCAGTTGTAACTGTGAAGTAACATTACAGTAGTACATTCTGGGTCCTTCATGCAATAATTTGGCTTACCCCTATAAATATAAGATTGTAACTTGGCATGAAAGATATCACTAAAACACTGGCACTGTCGGCTGCTGTGAGGTGACCACAAGCATCAGCATCTTCTCCCATGGCAATCGCTTTTATCTATCCAAAATAAGCAAGAGGGCTTCCCTGGTGGCGCAGTGGTTGGGAGTCCACCTGCCGATGCAGGGGACACGGGTTTGTGCCCCGGTCTGGGAAGATCCCACATGCCGCGGAGCGGCTGGGCCCGTGAGCCATGGCCGCTGAGCCTGCACGTCCGGAGCCTGTGCTCCGCAACGGGAGAGGCCACAACAGTGAGAGGCCCGCATACCACAAAAAATAAAAACAAAACAAAATAAGCAAGAAAGAAAACAGGTCCGAACATTGGCATCCTTCTTTTAGAAAGTTTCTGCTAATATTATCTACAAGAAATTTAAATTCGTGGTAGAAATTCCAGGGTTAAGCAAAAAAAAAATTCCAGGATTAATAGCATATTAAAAATCTAAGACATAAATTAAGATATAAGTCATATTATCTAGGAGGAAGAATTAAGCATAGCTAGTTTCAAAACAGGCACAGTCACTAGAATTTAAATGACTCTGCAACTGTTGAGACATTTTGCCAAAGGCTTCTGCAAAATAGGTTCATGAATGGCCTAATTTGCGATCTAATATCTAACAGTCTTGGTGATGATGAATCAACTGATACTTCGTGAAGAGGAAGAGTTTATCCTCATTCTCTTATCAGTCTATAATCTTCTGAAAGTTGCTCTGGACTTTGGGATGGTGATGCTCACCATCTGTGTGTTCACACATGGCAGTCATTGGAGGAGCTGCGACGTACTGAACCCTGCTCTGTGCTGGGACCTTTCCAGGCACAATCTCATCTACTAGTCACAGCAACTCTATGAAGTACGTATTACCTCCACTTTGTATTATCTAGATAAGGACACTGAGGTTCAGCGTCATGATACCCTGTGCCCACAGACATGCCGGTGGTAAATGGCAGAGTCAGAATTCAAATGCACAATCTCTCCACTTTCCACTGCAGTTCACACCTCCTCTGTGCTGTCTGGCTTGTTTATTCATGACTCAACCTCCTGCTCCTGCAGGAGAGAATGCCCTTCCTCAATCACTGCATTCTTCCCACAGCTTTTGAAAGTGTAAAATCTGCTCGCAGTTTATCTTCTCTGCAGAGTTTCAGGGGAATTGAAGTATTGGTTTTGTCTCTGCGTACGATGCTCCACCTTCTTGATCTTTTACACAAAAATAACCATCTCTGGATTTAGAGCAGCCTGTGCGGTGCGGTGATCCCTGCACAGTTTTCACTCCTCTGGATCCACGTCAGCCTCAATTACCGTCAGACAAAGCAGGCACCCGTTGGTGACAGTCATTGGGATACAAAGACGTGTAAGACAAGCGCTTACGGTCTTATTAGGGAAGCAGGATGTGCACAGGGTGAAATGCGTGCCACTGACCCGGAGGCATAAGACTCCTCATGTGAGAAGTATGTTTAAGGCCAGGCCTGTGCCAGGGAACTCACAAGCTAAATAGCTTTGCTGCCCGCCACCTAGTCTCTATGGTGTGAATTCTTACATTCAGGTCAAGCTTCCAAAGTCTGCAGTTGCTGTGTGTGTGTGTGTGTGTGTGTGTGTGTGTGTGTGTGTGTGTGTGTGTGTGTGTGTGTGTGTGTGTGTGTGTGTGTGTGTGTGTGTGTGTGTGTGTGTGTGTGTGTGTGTGTGTAAGGGGATTGCAGGGACAGAAAGGAAATTAAGAAGAGAGGTCTAGGGGACATTGGAGTGAGGCCGGTCGGCAGGGAATGAGAAATCTACAACAAGTTTGCAGTAGAGACATTTGGGAGCAAAGGGGAACTGCCATTGCCAACCCTCGTCCTGTCTATCACATCCAGAATGCTGGACCCCTAAGCTATCGTGGGCCTGTTCTGTTTAACCACAAACCTAGTCAGTGTGGCGAACCACTATAATAAACAACTCCCAGACTCAGTGGCTTAACCCAATGAAAGTTTACTTTCTTATTTCACAGTCCAGAAGAGGGTTTAGGATAAGGGGAGTCTGTGCTCTCTGGGGTCATTTGAGGACACAGGCCCTCTTCTTATGTGGCTCTGTCCTCCTCTGGGTCCTCAGCATCCTCTCCATTCAGCTGGCATATGGAGAAAGAGAGTAAAGAGCAAGCAGAGGAGGATTTTATGGGCCAAACCCAGAAGTGGCCCCCATGACTTCCGCTCACATGCCATTGGTCAGAACTTGGCCATGTGGCCTCACCTAAGTGCAATGGAGGCTTGGGAGGTGGGCCTAACTGTCCTCCCAAGACCAAAGGGAAAGGGTGGATATCTGTCTTTGCCACATCTGTCCCTTGGTCTTATTTTGCATTCTATTCATTCAGAAACCATTTACTCAGCACTACTGGGTATCTAGCTCTTTTTGACTAAAAATATTATTTTAGCCACTCATAGGCAATTAGCACACAAATGCAAAACTAGAATGGCTTGTTCAAGGCAGAGCAGCACTTTACACTGACAGTCTGAGTGTTTAAGAAATGCTGACTGAAACAACATGGATGGACCTAGAGATTATCATACTAAGTGAAGTAAGTCAGACAGAGAAAGACAAATATTATATGATATCGCTTATATGTGGAACCTAAAATATGACACAAATGAACTTATCTACGAAACAGAAACAGACTCACAGACATAGAGAACAGACTTTTGGTTGCCAAGGGGGAGGGGGTTTGGGGTTAGCAGATGCAAACTATCAATATTATATATAGAATGGATAAACAACAAGGTCCTACTGTATAGCACAGGGAACTACATTCAATATCCTGTGACAAACCATCATGGAAAAGAATATGAAAAAGAATGTATATATATGTATGAATCACTTTGCCGTATAGCAGAAATTAACACAACATTGTAAATCAACTATACTTCAATAAAATAAAATTTAAAAGAAAACAGAAATGATGCCTGATGAGAATGGTCAAAGCCGATGGTACGTATGTGGCGAGAGCTTGGGATTCCCCAGTCTAATCCCGGTTTGGCCCAAGCAAGTCATTTTGGGAAGGGCACCTATATCTCTGGACGCTGCACCTCTCACCTGCACAGTCAGAACTTGAACTGGCCAGGTTTCTAAGTTCCCTTCTCACCTTGAGTGTCCCTGAAAGTCCTGGTGACCACTGATGACTATGTTAGATGACTACTAAATTCAGGCACTCGGCAGCGACCACCGCGCAGACCGGACTTCAGCTCGCTCGCAACTCACTCTGCTTCCTCTGCAGCCGTGTCTGACAAACCCGATATGGGTGAGACTGAGAAATTCAATAAGTCGAAGTTGAAGAAAACAGAAACGCAAGAGAAAAATCCACTGCCTTCAAAAGAAACGATTGAACAGGAGAAGCAAGCAGGTGAGTCGTAAATGAGGCGCGCGCCGCCAATATGCACTGTACATTCCACAAGCACTGCCTCCTTATTTTACTTCTTTCAGCTGTTTAACTTGGTAAGATGCAAATAGGTTGGATCAAGTTTAAATGACTGTGCTGCCCCTTTTCACATCAAAGAATGGAGAACTACTAACAACAAAGGCCGCGCCTGCCTCTCCCGTCCGCCCGCCTGTCTGGCTGGCAGGGAAGGAAAAGAACTTGCATGTTGGTGAAGGAGGAGGCTGGGTGGGACGACAGTGAAATCTGGAGTAAAGCGCAAGCTGGTCCACAGTGTCCTGAGGGCTGTAAAATGCAGTTTAATCAGAGTGCCATTTGTTGTTGTTCAAACGATTTTAATTAGTGGAACGCACAATTTTTTTAAATATGCAAATAAAAAGTTTTAAAACCTGAAAAAAAAATTACTACCAGGTCTGTGTTCTCACTTAACTATGAGGCTATCAGACCTAAAGCACCACCGCACAACTTTAGAAAAGAAAGCAAAAGACAATACACTCCACTCTTAACCATCTCCAACTAGAAGAAGAATCTGAAAGGCATCTCTCTCTGACAAGTTTGCATCTTTGTGATGCATCTTCCTTACTTTTTTTGCACATGCCCCGTCTGATGACATTCTGAAAGTCTAACACTCCAATTGATCTTCACTCTCCAACTTTACACTATTTGATGATAGGGAAGCAGCACATAAGTTGGGTTGTGGGGCAAGTCACTGATCATTCACAAAGTAGAAAACCCAAGCAACCACCATTGAGAATTAATATAGGTACAGTTTACAGAGGACTGATGTATTGCTCCTTTGCTATAAGAAACTCGTTTTGAGGCCATGACCCTGATCATTATTCCATAAGGTTGACGGTTTTTAAAAATTACCTAACGGAGGTTTCGTTTAGCACCTGAACTCTCTCATTTGCTTAATCATCTCCCTTAAGCATATTTGTAGTTTTGATAGCAGCTATAATGTTCTCTTTACTGATTCACATCATTAACCAGTTCCTGCCTAACTGTTTCTTTGTCCCTGCTGGTTTTCTCTAATTCCTAGTTTTATCTTCCTGAATTCTGGAATCTCTATCTGATCTTAACTCAGCAGCAGCCTTCTGATTGCCAAACTATTGATGCAAGAACAGAAGGCGGGGCTTCCTGGGCCATCTAGATCTGCTTCTGAGCCCCTGCCAACCTCTGCCTGCCTTCGCCCACCTTTTAAAAAGGTATATACTAGTCATAGTTTCTGCTTGCTGACCAAATGTTGTCTATGATATTGTAGTAGGTTGGATAGACCCCCCTGATTTCATGTCACCACACAAAACCTCAGACTGTGACCTTTTTTGGAAATAGGGTCTTTGCAGATGTAACTAAGGTAAGGATTGAGGTGACATCATACTGAATTAGGATGAGCCCTGAATCCAATGTGAGTGTCCTTTTAAGAGACAGACAAGGACACACACACCTATAGAGAAGGAGGTGATGCGAAGACAGAGGCAGAGATTGGAGTTAATGCTGAACAAGCCACCAGAAGCTGGAAGAAGGCAGGAAAGATTCTCCCCTTGAGGCTTCAGAGGCAGCACAGCCTGCCCGCGGTTTGATTTCAGACTTCCAGGTCCCTGGAACTGTGAAAGAACACATTTCTGTTGTTTTAAGCCACCAGGTTTTTATGTCATTTGTTAGGGCATTTCTAGGAATGGAATACACATAATTTTACAATTTTCCTTCTCTTTTTGTTTTGTTCTTGTTATTATAGAAGAACGATTTTTGTCCCTGCGTAAAGACTGGGATACTCTGGGTACTGTCACGTTCATGGCAACATCAGAGGCAGGATAGAGGAAGGAGCGTCGCTGAAACAGGAGTTACGACATTAGCACTCAGGAGGCCTGTTCAGGGAAGGGCAGATGGGTGGGTGGCTCGTCTTGGAAACCACCTGAACCTTGGGCCTCATCCTTGTGTCTTACCTTCAAGGCTCCATCTGCACTGACTCTTGTCCTGTCCCCCACCTCTCACCTGCTGGGAGGCCCCAGCAAAACACTGCATCAGGCTTTTGTAAGAGAAGTTGATAAAAACTTATCTGTGACTTCCTTCCTACAAACTTGAAATAACTTTCAGTTTTCCTCCTGATGATAGAAGTAATATGTGCTCCTTGTAAAACAACACCAACAGATAAGAGAGAAAGGAAATAGGAACTTGAAATCACCTAGAATTTCCCCACCCAACAGTATACACACCTGTATTTATATTATTTTTATTAAAATAATTTTTATAATTTATATAATACCATATGTAAGTTATATAACAATTTTTATAAAAATAATTTGTTTTTGTAACAAATTGTTTTTGTAACTGCTTTTTAAAAACCACTATAAGCAAATACAGTTCCACACTGTCATCTTTATAAGCTGCAAAATATCCCAGAGCACAGATGTGCCTTGATTTAGTTAGAGGTTACTACTGATAAATTTTAGGTTGTTGTCATATATTTTCACTATTATAAACAATTTTACAATAAACTTCTTTTAGACCTAATTTTGGGCACATATCTGATTATTTCTATAGCAAGAATTCCCCCAAATTTTTGAGTGAAAGAATATAAACTTTTAGAGGAGTTAGATATAGTCTGCCAATTACTCTCCCGAAAGGACCATGTATGATGACTTTCAGTCCTTTTCATCAATATATCCTAATTTTGAGTTACAGTAAATATTCCCTAATTTTCTGAATAAAACTATCATAACCTTGCTGTTACTAACATCTAGATTAGAAAGGATCTTAAAAAAAAAGAGTTTCATACAGTAACTGGAATTTTTTTGGAGTGCATTTTCCTTCAGTTGTCTCCTTTCTCCCTTTCTGTCTTATTTCTGTTTGAAAGTGCTTTGTGATCACAGTGTGTTATTTACTACTTTGTGACTCTTACAAGCATCAATTAACCATGAACATGACTCACCCTGATGTATGTCTTTCTTAATTCAGTGGTAAGTGCACTTTCCCAATTCCGTTGCACTAAATATCTCCAAACCTTCAGAACTGCCAGAATGAGTTAGGAAGAAACAGTATCTGGATCTGTTTCCTACAGAAGTGTCAATATTTGCTAAAACAAAGAGCTGGGACTACCCCCAATGGAACGCCATCTGTCCTTGTCTTTGAGAGGCTGCAGGAAAATCCTTTCACAGCCAAGAGATGGTTATTTGGCATAACTGATACTGAAATTCAGCAAGGTGGCTTTCAGAGGTGAAACAGGCCGATAAAGAGAGACTTTGCTGTGTGAAAACGGGAAGTTTAGAAATGTGTTTCAGTTTTGAATCTATAAGCTAAGGATTATTTACTTTACCAAAATATTTCCCATAGGAATCTTTTAATCAGCACGATCACCTAGCTGACTTAAACATTCCGGTCATGAACATGTTATTTTCTTGTACAGCTTTTCAGGAAGTAAGCAGCTGGTAAGATGAGACACAGCTTCCTTCTCAGAGTCTCATTATTTCAACCATGCTGCTTCTTAAGCAGATAAGCTCCCTACTTTGTTCTATGATATATGGAAGCTCAGTTCTGTTGCAGTTTTAGGGTGGAGGCATAAGACACAGAGTCCAGCTTCTGAAGTATGGTTAGTTGCCTGACTCGGGTTCCAAAGGAAACCTGGTCACCTGGCTTCCTTTGGAGAAAACCCAGATTCCTTTGAACAGCAACCTGAAGAATAATTGAAGAGATCATCTCAGGTTGGAGTGAAATTCTTCAAAATACATTCGACGGCTTTCAGGGCCCAGTCCTCCTCCAGAGCACTGCTCAGTGGGATGTTTGCCACTTAGAATTTCAGTCCATCTGTGTAGTGTCCAGCTCTCCCCTGAGAACACATTTATTTGGGAACCTCGAACATTCCATAACATTCTTATGATTCCCCACTTTATCCAGCTATGTCACTTCTTCCAAGTTTATTTCCAGCAGATGCTGCCAGCCCTCAGTGGGACCTTCACCTAATCTCATTCTTCTCAGGAAAAGAGCAGTCATCCCAGCCCCAAGAGGGCTGTAGGCCACCGCCTCTAGCTGTCCCTGCTGTAGGCTGGAATGAACCAGGAGGGCAGATCTTCCCACACTGCTCTGCATCTTGGACATCTTGGCCCAGGTTAACTAGATCCAGCTAAACCAGAGGGTCTTGGCCACTATGGAAACATATATTTCAGCCCCCAAAGATACATGGGTATGTTTCTCTAATGGCTTTTTATATGGACTAAATTTATGCATTCATTCAATAAATACTTAGTGAACATTACTATGCGTCAGGCATTGTTCTGAGAACATGTTTCTGTGAATAAAACAAAGCGCCAGGTTTAATGGAGTCTGTAATCCACTGGGGGCAGACAGACAATAAATAATTTATCAGAGGGTGATACAAAAATAAATAAATAAAGCAGGGAAAAAGGGTTGAAGGGGAGGAGAGTGATGGTGGGTGTACGGTGCACACACCCGTGTTACATAAGGAGGGAGACATGGAAAGTCTGACCTGCAGGAGGTGAGGGAGAGCACCAGGCAGTTCAGTGGGGAAAGGCATAACCCAGCTAGTGAGAATAGCAAGGTCAAAGGCCCTGAGGCAGAAGAGCACCAACTGTGTTCAAGGAATAAGGGGAGGCCATGCGGAGGAAGGGAGAGCAGTATCCGGTGCCAGCTCACGCTGGACATGATAGCATGGTGAAGATTCTGTATTTTACTCTGAGTGGGATGGGAAGCCAACAGAAGATTGTGAACAAGAAATTAATACATGTAAGACACTTCAAACACTGTGCACAGTAAGTACTGAAAATTCTAGCTTTTGTTTTTACTTTTCTTGACTCTAAAGGTAACTAACCTCCATTCTGCATTATGAGAATGATAATTTTTAGCCTAAAATATGGTACAAAGGATAGAAGTCCTGATCTGACAGATCAGATTTGTGGCTACCAGTGGCTGGGGTGAGGGGAGGAGAAATTGGAGGAAGATGGTCAAAAGGTACAAACTTCCAGTTACAAGATAAATAAGCACTAGGGATGTAATGTACCACATGATCAACATAATGAGCACTGCTGTGTGTTATAGATGAAAGTTGTTAAGAGAGTAAAGCCTACGAGTTCTCATCACAAGGAAAACATTTTTTTCTATTTCTTTAATTTTGTATTCATATGAGATGTTTACTAAACATATTGTGATAATCACTTCACCATGTAAGTAAATCAAATCATTATGCTACATATCTTAAGCTTATCTGTATAAGTGCTGTATGTCACTTATATCTCAATAAAACTGGAAGAAAAAACCTCATTAATATTGAAAAATCCTGATCTTACAAACTTTAGGTCCAATTTTAACATCCTACATTTACAAAGAGGATTGATGATTAGAAAATTACCTCATGTCCAAGACTAGGTTCTTTTCATCTGCTGCTTGGCAATTTATTTTCTTTCTTTCTTTTTTAAAATTTATTTATTTATTTTTGGTTGCGTTGGGTCTTTGTTGCTGCGCATGGGCTTTCTCTAGTTGCAGCGAGCGGAGGCCACTCTTTGTGGCAGTGTGTGGGCTTCTCATTGCAGTGGCTTCTCTTCTTGCGGAGCACGGGCTCTAGGGGTGTGGGCTTCAGTAGTTGTGGCATGTGGGCTCAGTACTTGTGGCTTGTGGGCTCTAGAGCGCAGGCTCAGTAGTTGTGGCGCACGGGCTTAGTTGTTCCGCGGCATGTGGGATCTTCCCGGATCAGGGATTGAACCCGTGTCCCCTGCATTGGCAGGCGAATTCTTTTTTTTTTTTTCAAAAAGCAGAAAAATCATTCTTACTTTTTATGCAAATGCAGCATAACTCTCCATTCTACACCGTATTTTTCTTACTTATTGATGTGTCTTAGAGTCCTTCCCTATTAGCACCTTTTTTATATATACAGCAGGTTGTTATTAGTCATCAATTTTACACACATCAGTGTATACATGTCAATTCCAATCTCCCAATTCATCCCCCCACCCCCCAACCCCCGCCGCTTTCCCCCCTTGGTGTCCATACGTTTGTTCTCTACATCTGTCTCTATTTCTGCCCTGCAAACCGGTTCATCTGTACCATTTTTCTAGGTTGCACAGATATGCGTTAATATATGATATTTGTTTTTCTCTTTCTGACTTACTTCACTCTGTATGACAGTCTCTATCTAGATCCATCCACGTCTCAACAAATGACCCAATTTCATTCCTTTTTATGGCTAGTAATATTCCATTGTATATATGTACCACATCTTCTTTATCCATTTGTTTGTCAATGGGCATTTAGGTTGCCTCCATGACCTGGCTATTGTAAATAGTGCTGCAATGAACATTGGGGTGCATGTGTCTTTTTGAATTGTGGTTTTCTCAGGGTATATGCCCAGTAGTGGGATTGCTGGATCATATGGTAATTCTATTTTTAGTTTTTTAAGGAACCTCCATACTGTTCTCCATAGTGGCTGTATGAATTTACATTCCCACCAACAGTACAAGAGGGTTCCCTTTTCTCCACACCCTCTCCAGCATTTGTTGTTTATAGATTTTCTGATGAAGCCCATTCTAACTGGTGTGAGATGATACTCATTGTAGTTTTGATTTGCATTTCTCTAATAATTAGTGATATTGAGCAGCTTTTCATGTGCTTCTTGGCCATCTGTATGTCTTCTTTGGAGAAATGTCTGTTTAGGTCTTTTGCCCATTTTTGGATTGGGTTGTTTGTTTTTTGAATATTGAGCTGCATGAGCTGTTTATATACTTTGGAAATTAATCCTTTGTCCATTGATTCGTTTGCAAATATTTTCTCCCATTCTGAAGGTTGTCTTTTCGTCTTGTTTATGGTTTCCTTTGCTGTGCAAAAGCTTTGAAGTTTCATTAGGTCCCATTTGTTTATTTTTGTTTTTATTTCCATTACTCTAGGAGGTGGATCAAAAAAGATCTTGCCGTGATTTATGTCAAAGAGTGTTCTTCCTATGTTTTCCTCTAAGAGTCTTATAGTGTCCAGTCTTACATTTAGGTCTCTAATCCATTTTCAGTTTCTTTTTGTGTATGGTGTTAGGGAGTGTTCTAATTTCATTCTTCTACATGTAGCTGTCCAGTTTTCCCAGCACCACTTATTGAAGAGACTGTCTTTTCTCCATTGTATATCCTTGCCTCCTTTGTCATAGATTACTTGACCAAAGGTATGTGGTTTTACCTCTGGGCTTTCTATCTTGTTCCATTGATCTATGTTTCTGTTTTTGTGCCAATACCATATTGTCTTGATTACTGTAGCTTTGTACTATAGTCTGAAGTCAGGGAGTCTGATTCCTCCAGCTCTGTTTTTTTTCCCTCAAGACTGCTTTGGCTATTTAGGGTCTTTTGTGTCTCCATACAAATTTTAAGTTTTTTTGTTCTATTTCTGTAAAAAATGCCATTGGTAATTTGATAGGGATTGCATTGAATCTGTAGATTGCTTTGGGTAGTATAGTCATTTTCACAATATTGATTCTTCCAATCCAAGAACATGGTATATCTCTCCATCTGTTGGTATTATCTTTAATTTCTTTCATCAGTGTCTTATAGTTTTCTGCATACAGGTCTTTTGTATCCCTAGGTAGGTTTATTCCTAGGTATTTTATTCTTTTGTTGCAATGGTAAATGGGAGTGTTTCCTTAATTTCTCTTTCAGATTTTTCATCATTAGTGTATAGGAATGCAAGATATTTCTGTGCATTAATTTTGTATCCTACAACTTTACCAAATTCATTGATTAGCTCTAGTAGTTTTCTGGTGGCATCTTTAGGATTCTCGATGTATAGTATCATGTCATCTGCAAACAGTGACAGTTTTACTTCTTCCTTTCCAATTTGTATTCCTTTTTCTTCTCTAATTGCTGTTTGCTAGGACTTCCAAAACTATGTTGAATAATAGTGGTGAGAGTGGACATCCTTGTCTTTCTCCTGATCTTAGAGGAAATGCTTTCAGTTTTTCACCATTGAGAATGATGTTTGCTGTGGGTTTGTCGTATATGGACTTTATTATGTTGACGTAGGTTCCCTCTATGCCCACCTTCTGGAGAGTTTTTATCATAAATGAGCGTTGAATTTTGTCAAAAGCTTTTTCTGCATCTATTGAGATGATCATGTGGTTTTTATTCTTCAATTTGTTAATATGGTGTATCACATTGATTGATTTCCATATATTGAAGAATCCTTGCATCCCTGGGATAAATCCCACTTGATCATGGTGTATGATCCTTGTAACGTGTTGTTGGATTCTGTTTGCTAGTATTTTGTTGAGGATTTTGCATCTATATTTATCAGTGATATTGGTCTGTAATTTTCTTTTTTTGTAGTATCTTTGTCTGGTTTTGGTATCAGGGTGATGATGGCCTCATAGAATGAGTTTGGGAGTGTTCCCTCCTCTGCAATTTTTTGGAGGAGTTTGAGAAGGATGGGTGTTAGCTCTTTTCTAAATGTTTGATAGAATTCACCTGTAAAGCCATCTGGTCCTGGGCTTTTGTTTGTTGGAAGATTTTTAATCACAGTTTCAAATTCATTACTTGTGATTGGTCTGTTCATATTTTCTATTTCTTCCTGATTCAGTCTTGGAAACTTATACCTTTCTAAGAATTTGTCCATTTCTTCCATTTTATTGGCATAGAGTTGCTTGTAGTAGTCTCTTAGGATGCTTTGTATTTCTGCAGTGTCTGTTGTAACTTCTCCTTTTTCATTTCTAATTTTATTGATTTGAGTCCTCTCCCTCTTTTTCTTGATGAGTCTGGCTAATGCTTTATCAATTTTGTTTATCTTCTCAAAGAACCAGCTTTTAGTTTTATTGATCTTTGCTATTGTTTTCTTTGTTTCTATTTCATTTATTTCTGCTCTGATCTTTATGATTTCTTTCCTTCTGCTAACTTTGGGTTTTGTTTGTTCTTCTTTCTCTAGTTCCTTTAGGTGTAAGGTTAGATTATTTATATGAGAGTTTTGTTTCTTGAGGTAGGCTTGTATAGCTATATACTTTGCTCGTAGAACTGCTTTTGCTGTATCCCACAGGTATTGGATTGTCGTGTGTTGTCATTTGTATCTAGGTATTTTTTTATTTCCTCTTTGATTTCTTCAGTGATCTCTTGGTTATTTAGTAACGTATTGTTTAGCCTCCATGTGTTTGTGTTTTTTACATTTTTTCCCCTGTAATTCATTTCTAATCTCATAGCATTGTAGTCAGAAAAGATGCTTGATATGATTTCAATTTTCTCAGATTTACTGAGGCTTGATTTGTGACCCAAGATGTGATCTATCCTGGAGAATGTTCCATACGCACTTGAGAAGAAAGTGTAATCTGCTGTTTTTGGATGGAATGTCCTATAAATATCAAGTAAATCTATCTGGTTTATTGTGTCATTTATAGCTTCTGTTTCCTTATTTATTTTCATTTTGGATGATCTGTCCATTGGTGTAAATGAGGTGTTAAAGTCCCCCACTATTATTGTGTTACTGTCGATTTCCTCTTTTACAGCTGTTAGCAGTTGTCTTATGTATTGAGGTGCTCCTATGTTGGGTGCATATATAATTGTTATATCTTCTTCTTGGATTGATCCCTTGATCATTATGTAGTGTCCTTCCTTGTCTCTTGTAACATTCTTTATTTTAAAGTCTACTTTATCTGATATGAGTATTGCTACTCCAGCTTTCTTTTGATTTCCTTTTGCATGGAATATCTTTTTCCATCCCCTCACTTTCCATCTGAATGTGTCCCTAGGTCTGAAGTGGGTCTCTTGCAGACAGCATATATATGGGTCTTGTTTTTGTATCCATTCAGCAAGCCTGTGTCTTTTGTTTGTAGCATTTAATCCATTCACATTTAAGGTAATTATCAGTATGTATGTTCCTATGACCATTTTCTTAATTGTTTTGGGTTTGGTTTTGTAGGTCCTTTTCTTCTCTTGTGTTTCCCACTTAGAGAAATTCCTTTAGCATTTGTTGTAGAGCTGGTTTGGTGGTGCTGGATTCTCTTAGCTTTTGCTTGTCTGTAAAGCTTTTGATTTCTCCATCGAATCTGAATGAGATCCTTGCTGGGTAGAGTAATGTTGGTTGTAGGTTCTTCCCTTTCATCACTTTAAGTATATCATGCCACTCCCTTCTGGCTTGTAGAGTTTCTGCTGAGAAATCAGCTGTTAACCTTATGGGAGTTCCCTTGTATGTTATTTGTTGTTTTCCCCTTGCTGCTTTCAATAATTTTTCTTTGTCTTTAATTTTTGCCAATTTGATTACTATGTGTCTCGGCATGTTTCTCCTTGGGTTTATCCTGTATGGGACTCTCTGCACCTCCTGGACTTGGGTGGCTATTTCCTTTCACATGTTAGGGAAGTTTTCGACCATAATCTCTTCAAATGTTTTCTTGGGTCCTTTCTCTCTCTCTTGTCCTTCCGGGACCCCTGTAATGCGAATGTTGTTGCATTTAATGTTGTCCCAGAGGTCTCTTAGGTTGTCTTCATTTCTTTTCATTCTTTTTTCTTTATTCTGTTCCGCAGCAGTGAATTCCACCATTTTGTCTTGCAGGTCACTTATCTGTTCTTCTGCCTCAGTTATTCTGCTATTGATTCCTTCTAGTGTATTTTTCATTTCAGTTATTGTATTGTTCATCTCTGTTTGTTCTTTAATTCTTGTAGGTCTTTGTTAAACATTTCTTGCATCTTCTCCATCTTTGCCTCCATTCTTTTTCAGAGGTCCTGGATCATCTTCACTATCATTATTCTGAATTCTTTTTCTGGAAGGTTGCCTATCTCCACTTCATTTAGTTGTTTTTCTGAGGTTTTATCTTGTTCTTTCATCTGGTACATAGCCCTCTGCCTTTTCATCTTGTCTATCTTTCTGTGAATGTGGTTTTTGTTCCACAGGCTGCAGGATTGTAGTTCTTCTTGCTTCTGCTCTCTTCCTTCTGGTGGATGAGTGTCTCTAAGAGACTTGTGCAGGTTTCCTGATGGGAGAGACTGGTGGTGGGTAGAGCTGGCTGTTGCTCCAGTGGGCAGAGCTCAGTAAAACTTTAATCTGCTTGACTACTGATGGGTGGGGCTCGGTTCCCTTCCTGTTGGTTGTTTGGCCTCGGGCAACCCAACGCTGGAGCCTGCCTGGGCTCTTTGGTGGGGCTAATGGCGTACTCTGGGAGGGCTCCCGCCAAAGAGTACTTCCCAGAACTTCTGCTGCCAGTGTCCTTGTACTCTCGGTGAGCCACAGCCACCCCCTGCCTCTGCAGGAGACCCTCCAACACTGGCAGGTAGGTCTGGTTCAGTCTCCCCTGGGTTCACTGCTCCTTCCCCTGGGTCCTGATGCACACACTACTTTGTGTGGGCAGGCAGATTCTTAACCACTGCGCCACCAGGGAAGTCTCCTTGGCAATTTATTTTCTAAAAAACTTCTTATTATGGACATTTTCAAACTTAATACAAAATTAGATAGAATACCCAGTTTCAAGCAATTATCAATTAATGGCTAATGTTGTTTCTTCTGTATTACTATTTTCCTCCCCCTCCTCACACTGAATTACTTTACAGCAAATCCCAGACATATCTTTTCGTCTGTGAATGCCTCAGTACATAGCTCTGAAAATAAAATCTTTCTGTTTTGCTTTACCATAAGACCCTTATCACACCTACAAATTTAATGGTAATTTCTTAAGATCATAAAAAATCCAGTCAGTCATCAGATTTTCCTGGTTATCTCGTTAATGCTTTTTAAAAATAGTTGATTTGTTTAAATTGGGATCCAGACATGCACGTTGCATTTGGGTGTTAGGTCTTGTAAATCTTTTAAAATCTGACTATTCGTCCTTCCTGTTTGTTTTCTTGTCATTTATTTGTGAAGAAACTTGGTCTTTTGTTCCTTAGTTGTCCCTCATTTTGGATTTTGCTGAATTCCTCCCCACGGAGTTGTGAATATGTTCCTCTTTCCCCTTGTTTTTCCTGTAAACTGGTAGTTGGCTCTAGAGGCATAACCAAGTTGGATTTTTTGGCAAGACTACCTCATGGGAGGTGCTGTGAACTTCCTGTTACACCCTATCAGGAGGTATGTCCTGCCTCGCTTTCTCTATCTCTTATATTTGGTAAAATACACATAACATCAAATTTACCCTTTTAGCCACATTGAAGTGTACAATTCAGTGGTATTTAGTACATTCACCATGTTGTGCTACTACCACCACTATCTAATTCTGGAACTTTTCCGTCACCTCAAAAAGAAACTCTGTACCCATTAAGTAGTCATTCCCCACCTCCCTCTCCCCAGCCCCTGGTAGCCATGAATCTACTTTTTGTCTCTCTGAATTTTTCATATAAATGGAATCATGTAATACGTGGCCTTTTGTATCTGGCTTCTTTCACTTAGTATAATGTTTTCAAGGCTCATGCATGTTTGTAGCACGTGTCAGTACTACATTCCTTTTTGAAATTAATTAATTAATTAATTTTTGGCTGTGTTGGGTCTTTGTTGCTGCGCGTGGGCTTTCTCTAGTTGTGGTGAGCGCGGGCTCCTCCTTGTTATGGCACGTGGGCTTCTCATTGCGGTGGCTTCTCTTGTTACGGAGCACGGGCTCTAGGTGCGCGGGCTTCAGTAGCTGTGGCACACAGGCTCAGCAGTTGCGGCTCACGGGCTCTAGAGCGCAGGCTCAGTAGTTGTGGCACACGGGCCTAGTTGCTCCGTGGCATGTGGGATCTTCCTGGACCAGGGCTTGAACCTGTGTCCCTTGCATTGGCAGGCAGATTCCTAACCACTGCGCCACCAGGGAAGTCCCCTGCATTCCTTTTTATGGCTAAATAATATTCCATTGTGTGGAATTTTATTTATCTATTCCTCAGTTGATAGACATTTGGGTTGTTTCCACCTTTTGACTTCTGTGAATAGTGATGCTGTGAACATACACGTACCATTTTGCTGGAACACCTGTTTTAACCCCTAGGAGTGCCTCTCTTTTTGTGGTGTTAGGACTCATCGGTGGGTTCAGTTGGCCTCAGCCTGATCCATATATGATAATGTTCCCTGTGGGCCTTTCATCTATTGATTTTAGCCACTATTGATGACCACTGCCTGTTCCAATAGGGTTCCAATAACACACTTCTCATAGAGGTCAAGGTGGTCTAACCATTTTACTTTCAGTTAACATTAAAGCAGCACTGTTCTGGGCAACAAAGTTCATGCATTCCTATGAGGGGAAGAAAATGGGGGGCAGGGGGGCTGGTGACCAAAAAGTGTGAGAAAAGCTGCATATGATGGATGCCCTTGCTGCTCACATGCAGTGCTCACTCACATGCTAAGGCCCCTGGGAAGCTGTGTAGTCAAAAAGCCTGTTTAGCTTTAACTCTGTATTTCCCAAGTTTATTTGACTATGAATATTTTTTTCTCTACACTTATTCTAATTATCCATTGGAACATGCTTTGGAGAATATTGTTTTAGAGTCTAGGTTACTTAAAATACTACTAATTAATTTATACCTATGTGTTTCTTAGCTGTTTGGAACTGACCTGACAGTCCCCAGAATCTTCTATTATCACTTAGTGGCCATAAGTTAACCATATTCTTGCAAAATCCCTGGACAGCAGAGTTGGCAATATTTCTGGCAAAGTTTCACCTGGAAACTCTGAATTGAGATTATGTCCTTGGGAATGAATGCTTGAGTCAAAGAAGCAAATATCAATTTCACCCATCACCTCCATCTTAAGTGTTTGATGGACACCTGTGATAAACCTTAGAGAAGCACCATACTGATGTGTAAGCCAGAGCTGCTTATCATTCCTCTCTGCTCTTCATTGCTTTACTCTGCACGGCCCCCAAACCATGCCGAGGTCCCCCTTCATGTTTCCCTGGGTCACACTGCTGGGGGCTCTGTCCCACCACCCACACGTCAGTGTGGTTAGATAATGCTAAACACTGAGGTCATGTGGAGAGAGGGTCTAGCAGACTCCTTGGTTGACTTTCTAAGGTCAGGGATTTGACAGAGCTCCTTTCCCGTGGTCACTTAAATGCATTTCACTTACTAGTTTGTTTTTAAAAGTTTTTAACCAGTCAAGCAGCCATGCAAAATGCTGTGATCTGCACCTTTGAGGCCAGAAGAATGGTACAAAGGTGGTGCCTGCCCTCACCATTTAGGTGGGCTCAGCAGGGTAGCAGGGGCTTGTGGGGAGTGGGAGGAGCTGGTAGGAGGAAGAGTAGTGAGCAATCCAGTGCGGGGAAAGTGGAAACCCTGGGCCATTTCACTGTTAGAGAGAGGACCCAGCTCTGTGAAGTGTGTGCTGTAACTGGGGCTTCTAGGTAGAGGCGGTAATGAAGGTCAGCCGGAGTATAGAGTGGTTCCAGGTCAGAGATTTGCTGGGGATACAGGGGAAGGGGCCTGGCCAGAGTTGGGCAGGGTGCCAGGACCCTGGAAGTCATCTGCCTTGGTTCTAATGGGCTCAGGAGTTAAGCAGGGCCAAGTATGCTTGCGGGAGGCCTCACTGGCCTAACCTAAAAATTAACTTATACAACCTAACATCCAGCATCCTAGGACAGGCTGGCATTGAGAGGCAGGATAATGGAGTGGTTGAGAGCACAGATGTCGGTGCCAGACTTCCAGGGTTCAAATCCTAGCTCTGCTGCTCACTAGCTGTGTGACCTTGGGCAAGTCACTCCACCTCTCTGTGCCCCTGTCTTCCCAGGGAGGAATAAAAGTAAGACCTACCTTATAGGGTTGTTTATGAAGATTAAAGGAGTTAAGATATGCAAAAGCACTTAGAACCATGCCTGGCACCTAGTAAAGTGTTGAGATTTACCTGTTATGATTAAATGGTGGGCTTAGAGGACAGATCCGTGAGCTGCTGGGCACTGAGAGCTGCTGGGGTGCTGGGTAAGTAGTGGGGAGGAGGGGGGCTCCAGGGCAGGTGGGCAGGAGCAAAGGAGAGAGGGAAGGGACTCTGCCTGTGGGCAAGCCAGGGAGGGAAGAGCTGGATCTTGAACTCACCAGACACCCCACCGTTTTTGGAACAGGGAAGGTTGCAGAGCCCTGTTCTGTGCCAATAGGCCCAGATCACAGTTTGCTCCTGTCTCCCTAGGAAAAAGGGGGTCATGGCCATGCTCACATCCCTGTCCCTAGGTTACCTGAGTTCCCCTCCTGGCCTCCTTCTCCAGTGGTTCCCATGTGTCGCTCATCTGTTCTCTTTAGAACAGTCACAAAAGTTTCAACTGAACTTAGTATCAGGTTATAATTCTTTTTCCTGATGACTCAGCTTGCTTTTCCTTTTTATTTTCTGCATGAGAAAAGGGAAAACCTTCCCTAGGATCACTGAACACAGCCTTCCTTTCTCTTGATAATAGCCTGGTGAAGGTGGGGAGGGGGTAGTGCGCGGAAACTGCCAGGCAAGTAGAGCTGACTGTCCACACGTCAGTGTCCAGAGGCTTCCGTGTCCCCGTGTCCCCTGCTACCTGGCCTGTCGGCACCGGCTCCAGGGGCTCTGCGTGCTCACTGGCCCAGCTTTCAGAACCAGGCCCCCAACAGCCAGCCTGGTGGGGGGCTCCAGCTCCATCCCCCCATGGTGACGTGGGATCTGTTTCATCTCAGTATATAATTAGCTAAAACTAGACCAAGTCACTGCTTTTAACAGCCCTTTTGCCTCCTGATCTTACCCACTCCCATTTTTGTTTTGGAAGGATCGTCCTTTCCACTTCAGGGTCCAGAAATATACATTTGGTTTTGTTTAAACATTGTTTTCTAAGAATATCTATGCGACCGCCTTACTCTCTAACTTTGCCAGCACCCTCCTGCCTCTGTTTCTTACCTGTGCCATTTCCTCTCTAGGTCGTGTCCTCAGCCTTGTGTTTGGGCATGAAAGCATCCTGGACGTTGGGCATCTAGGTCTTCTCTCAGCACCACCTCTGGACCAGTTCGGTGGACCCCAGCCCTTGGTTCAGACCTTTCTGTTTTGGGGTCACACGGCAGCTTGGTGTGTTAAGGGCAAACCTCACTGGCATCTAGGTTTCCCCATACATTGCTTTGATGTTCCCTCGTCAGCAGCAGCCTCAGTCTCTGTGTCACACTGAGAGCCAGCCCCTATTTCATAATCACTATTAACTTTCAAAAATAGGTCCCTATTTGGCACTGCCCACTCAGCACGAGGTGCTAACGTCGGCACTACTCACTGCTAAGTTCTTTGTGCGTCTGAGTCAGCTCCTTACTTTCCCTACTCTGTCTCTAAAGGTGGCCTCTGCTTCTTTTCCTGGCTTCACACTCTGGGTGAGGAGAAAGGTAGTGAGATGCTCCTAAGACCAAAGTCATGATTGCTCCCCTTTCCTGAGGGTCTCCAGACACAGGTTCAGGGGCACGTGTAGGTGGTGTAGGTTTGTATGTTCCGAGGGGAGAAGTGATTCCACAACAGAAAGAAGTGGCCTCACAAGAATGAAAGGACAACTTCAAACATGCTGTCAGTAACTCATCAAATGACAGCGATGCAGTAACCCTTCAGGTCACGCCTGGCAGCCAACTGATCCTGGGCAGGGGAAACCAATGGCCAAAGAAAGGAGGAAGCACACCTGAGCCAGCTTGCTCACAAGCTGCAATATGTAAACGTGGGTACAAAGCGGTTACTTAATTCCTGCACCTGTTCTGACTCAGCACACGCTTGAAGTACTTTTTTTTTAATTGTAACATCTTTAGTGGAGTATTATTGGTTTACAATGTTGTGTTAGTTTCTGCTGTATGATGAAGTGAATCAGCTATATGTATACACACTTGAAGTATTGGGCCAGGATTTGACAGGATGCCAGTGCTGGCAGCACACGCAGAAAATTTCATGGTGACACCACCCAGATGGTGCCAGGAAAGGGACACAGAGCCCAGTGGGCTCTGCCTGCAGCTCTGGAGGAGAAGCCTTCCTCCTGCCTGCAGGGAAGGCTTGGGCTGATGCCTGGCTCCCCTGGAGTAGCCTGCAAAATAAACTAGCATGGACCTGACATTTAAAAATTCGTCAGCTGTAGATTTTCAAAGTGTATCAATGGGGTTTGGGTTTCATGATTGCTGCTAAAAAAATGTGAGCAACTCTCATGACTATATTCAATTTTCACTGATTTAATTACTGCTAAGAAAAGAAACTGCCAGATGGAAAAGACATCGGCATCACATTTCTCACGGTGTTCAAGTTGGCATCAGCATTGATCAAAACCTTGCAGTGGCCTCTCGTTTCCATTCGTGGTTTTAAAGTGACTGTACTTAGCTGACTTATTTGTGATCCCCTCTTCATTACTGTGTCTTGGACAGTATCAAAACAGACCTGCCTGGGGCTTCCCCGGTGGCGCAGTGGTTGAGAGTCCGCCTGCCGATGCAGGGGACACGGGTTCGTGCCCTGGTCCGGGAAGATCCCACATGCCGCGGAGTGGCTGGGCCCGTGAGCCATGGCTGCTGAGCCTGCGCGTCCGGAGCCTGTGCTCCGCAACGGGAGACGCCACAACAGTGAGAGGCCCGCGTACCACACACACACAAAAAAGACCTGCCTGTGGCTGTTTATATAAATCTTTAAGTTCAGTATCTTGTGAGCTTCCAGAACTTTTGTTGGCAGAATATGGTAGTGCTTTATAAATGCATGTGGGAGAAAACCTTGAAAAGATGGTAGACTCGTTTATAGAAGAGGTAGCAAACACTGACCTTTCTGGAACATAGAAAAAAATATATATGCATCTGCTTTAAGCAGCTTTTTATTAGTGAAATGCACGGCTTACGTTATAAGTAGTAAAACCTAAGCCTTGGCAGCAGTTTTAATTCTCCAAGGAGCACAGATTATGTTCAAAGGGCTAAGATGGTTCATGGTAAGATCAGAATGGGTTACGGAACAATTAGAGAGAAAATTCAACTCAAAATAAATGTCGACCGAGTGGTTCTAGGACTGAGCATTTTTACTGGCGGGTGAGGTGTCTAACATTTGGATGCATTTGAATTATCGTCACAGAGTGAGAGAGGACCTTAGCTGTCATCTTCTCTCTTTTCCCCAGCCTCCAGTCCTGGAACCTCTGACAGCCGATATGGTTGACCTTGCCCAGGACCTCACAGGCAGCCTACCTCGTGGATGCTTGCCCAGATCTAAGCTTACACGGTTTCCCTGTCGCCTCTAAATACCCAGCTTCCTCTCTGAATGGCCCAAAGCGAATGCATGTCTATAAGACAGGTTTGCTAATACCTGAAGTTAGGTCTCAGGTGTCTTCCAACTTGGCTTTTCCTTTTTCAGGCTGATTCTGTGGATCTGGATCCTTCGTGAGGTGGCTCACTTAACCAAAGAGAATGAACTTCCTGGAGAGAAGAGAAGAGTGCTTCAGCCAAGCAAAGCTTGTGTAGCTGTGCTTCTAAACCAGACTGTCCAAAAAGCCCATGAGCATTTTCTAGACCAGCATCCCATCTCATTCAGCCTTTCCTCCCTTTCAGAGTTTCCAGAACTTTCACCATCCTGGAGGTCCAGCACTAGCTGGTATCAGTTAACCAATGGTCTTAAAAGAGATAATAATATTCCATTGTATATATACATATATACACACAGCATTTTGTCCATCTGTTCGTCCACTGATGCATGCTTGGATTGCTTCCACCTTTGACTCTTGTGAATAATGCTGCTATGAACATGGCTGTACAAATATTTGCTCAAGTCCCTGCTTTCATTTCCGTGGGGTATATACCCAGAAGTGGAATTGCTGGATCATATGGTAATCCCATGTTTTGAGGAACTGTTATGCTGTTTTCCACAGGAACTGCACATGATCATTTTTTTTTTTACTGCATATGCTATAGTATAATTATAACAATTTATTAGATATTGCCAAACTTTTTTCTAAAATTATATATATACACACACACACACACCCCTACCAGCAGTGACCCAAATCTTTGCCAACACTATTATCAGATTTCTTAATTTTGGCAAATTTAATGGTTTTAAAATGATTATTTTATCATGGTCTTAATTTTTATTTCCCTAATTACCACTGCAATTACTCATTTTACATGTTTGTAAGTTTCGTTTTTCATATGGAAGTCATTAATCCATTAAGAATTAATTTTGGGGGCTTCCCTGGTGGTGCAGTGGTTGAGAGTCCGCCTGCCGATGCAGGGGACACGGGTTCGTGCCCCAGTCCGGGAAGATCCCACATGCCGCAGAGCGGCTGGGCCCGTGAGCCATGGCCACTGAGCCTGTGCGTCCAGAGCCTGTGCTCCGCAACGGGAGGGGCCACAACAGTGAGAGGCCCGCGTATCGCAAAAAAAAAAGAAAAAAAAAAAAGAATTAATTGTTGTGTATGGTGTATGACAGAAATCTAATTTTACTCTTTTTTTTGATTTATTTATTTTTTTTGGCTGTATTGGGTCTTTGTTGCTGTGCACAGGCTTTCTCTAGTTGCAGTGAGCAGGGGCTACTCTTCATTGCGGTGTGCAGGCTTCTTATTGTGGTGGTTTCTCTTGTTGCGGAGCACGGGCTTTAGGCATGTGGGTTTTAGTAGTTGTGGCTCTTGGGCTCAGTAGTTGTGGCGCACAGGCTTAGCTGCTTTGTGGAGTGATCTTCCCGGACCAGGGCTCGAACCCATGTCCCCTGCATTGGTAGGCGGATTCTTAACCACTGCGCCACCAGGGGAGCCCTTCACTCCTTTTTATGTGGATAACCAAGTGTCCTGGCTCCATCCTTTTCCCATAGCCACCATCTCATATGTCAAGTTTCCATATATGGTTGGTCTGCCTCTGAGCTGTTTGTTCATTTGGTTACTTTGTCAACCTACGTTAATGGCATCTGTTCTCTTTATCAGGAGGGGACAATGAGGTATTGAGAGAGACTGATCCTGGGTTAACTGGGCACTTACTGTCCGGCATTGTAATTGCATCTGGCTATGGACGAGGTGGTTGGAATTGGCCTGCTAGTTGAATAAAGTCCATGCACTCATGGAGCTCAAAGATACACATATTTAAATCCCAATGATGTAACGTGGTAAGTGCGGTAATAGAGGAATAGCTGACATGATATAAGAAAAAAACAGCAAAGAAACAACTAACTAGTATTTGGGTGTCCAAGAAGGTAACAGGGGGGTGACCATGTCAAATGAGCTGAGGTCTAGAGGTGCACAAATTTAATATCAAATCCCAGTGCTCCTACTTACTAGCTGTGTGACCCTGAAAAATTCTCAAGACATCGTTGAGCCTCAACTTCCTGTCTATTCAACAGAGGTAATAATAATACTTACCTCAGAAGGTTGCTGGGAACATTAAAACAAACCATATATCAGGAGCACTTAGCCCAGGGCCTGACACAGTGGAAGTACTCAATAAATGTACACCTATCGATTCATTCATCCAATAATATTAACTGAGTACCTACTATGTGCCAGGCATGGTAATAGGCTATAAGTACAAGTGTGAGAAGGCAAATAGTCTTTGCTCTCATGTAGCTTTTGGTCAACCAGGATACACATATGCTTATAAAATATTCACACAAATATATCATTACAGATTTGATGAGTGCTATAAAGGGAAATTATAGCATGCTAGGACAGAACAGAAGAGGGAAACCTGATTTATGATGAGTGTTTTTATTATCACTACACATTTCTGAGCTGGGACTTGAAGGGTGGATAGGAGTTTATGGGCACAGCAAGCGGGGATGGCCATTCCAGGCAGACTAGACTTCAGAGGAAAAGGCATGAGATGCGAAAGCTTTTCTCTAGGTCAGGGGCAAGTGTCCCCTCACTCAGGACCCCCCTCACTGCCCAAAGACTTAGAGGGATTCCTCATGTCCACCTTTTCCAGGGAACAGGCAAGAGAAGTTGAGTGCCTGTGGCCCCCAAACATGTCTGGTGGCTCAGTGAACTCTGATCTTTTGTCAGTGTGGTAAACTGTTCTCAATCCACTGACCAGCTCCTTGGTAATACTGGGCTGAAGATAAATGGTGAAAATGGCTTAGATGAGCTGGATTACAGTGAAGTCCTTTTGATGTTAATGTTGGTCAAAAATGTATTTAGGACTGACCTCAGTTTGGCACTCCAAAGCTCAAAGATAAAAAGAAGTGCTCAGAGAAAAGAAAGTAAAGTGATTAAAAGATTTTCCAAGACGTATGTGAAGTATTCTTACAAGCTAACGTGCATACTGTTTGCCATTTAGAGCAGATGGGACAAAGAGTTATATTTGCAAGAAGGGAAATACAGATGCTTGTGAGGAGGTTTTCTGGAACAAGTACAATTCAATAGTTCTCAAATTGCCGTGTATATCAGAGTCCCTCCAGGAGCCTGTTAAAAATTTAGACTCCCTCTGCAGTGATGGCCATTGTCAGTGTGCTCAGGAGTCTGCATGGGTTCTCTCCCAGCTGGAGAGCCCTGGCTCCGCCCACTCCACACCACAGCTTAGCGCTAGGTCTGGGGCAGACGCGTCCTGGGAGAAGTTTGCCACAGAGGCAGCCCAGATCCCAGGGGGCAGCACAGCCACCTCAGTTCCTGCAGCCACTATGCCCCGACCCCCAGCCCCAGGCTACTCCACACCAGAGCCTTGCACTAGATCTGGGACAAACACAACAGAGAAAGGGTTGGGCAGCTTCTGAGCAGAACTGAAGCTGCCTGTGTGGGCAGTGCATAGGTCCTTACTTGCTTCAGCATCACCTCCTTTGAGGCAGGGCTCACACTCACAGGCAATGGATCCTACTGAACCCAACCCTCAGGCTTCTAATCCAACAACTGGGGGGGGGGGGCAGACCCCACCCCTGCCAGGGTGGCAAGAGAGGAAGCCCCATCTCATATCCTGCACAGGCTCTGGACACTACAACACCTACCACACCCCCTGTCCAGGGGATAACAGCCAGCACACCCTGAGGAAAGATGTGACTGGTGTCCATACTGAAACCAGCCCTTGCATGAAAACGCGGGACATACGTAGTCTACACAGGGATGTTCTCACATAAAAACACCCTTTCAAGACCACAGCAGATAACTGTTTCTCTTAAATTCATAGAGACAGAGAAAGTTAAGTAAAATGAAAAGGCAGAGGAACTACACCCAATCAAAAGAACAAGAGAAATCCTCTGAAAGAACAAATTATGAAACAGAGCTCATCTGTCTACTAGACCCCAAGTTCAAAAAGGTGGTAATAAAAATGCTAATCGAACTAAGAAAGATTATCAATAGAAACACAGATCACTGTAACAGGAACTAGAAACTATAAACATGAACCAATAAAAAATAGACAATTCCATTGCTGAGATAAAAACCAATCTAGAAGCAATGAATAGCAGACTAAATGACACAGAAGAATGAATAAGTGATCTGGAAGATAGGATAATGCAAATCACCCAATCAGAACAGCAGACAGAAAGACAAATGAAAAAAAAAAGAAAGAAAGCAACATATAAGATCTATGGGATAACATAAAACATGCCAACCTATGCATAATAGGGGTTCCAGAAGGAGAAGAGAGAGGGAAGGGGATCAAAAAATGTATTTGAAGAAATTATGGCTGAAAACTCCTCAAACCTAAAGAAGGAAACAGATATCCAGGTACAGGAAGCACAGAGTCCCAAACAAGATGAACCCAAAAAGACCAAGACACATTATAATTAAAACGGCAAATGTTAAAGAGAGGATTCTAAAGACAGCAAGAGAAAAACAAAGAGTCAGTTACAAGGGAAGCCCCATAAGGCTATCAGCTGATTTCTCTGCAGAAACTTTGCAGGCCAGAAGGGAGTGGCATGATATATTCAAAAAACCTGCAACCTAGGATATTCTAGCCATCAAGATTAGCATTTAGAATAGAAGGAGAGGTAAAGAGTTTCTCAGACAAGCAAAAACTAAAAGAATTCAGCTATACTAAATCTACACTAAAAGAAATATTGAAGGGTCTTCTCTAAATAGGAAAGAAGGGCATCCGGCTGCAAGATTGGCCTGTCCATCCTCAACAGCAACCTGGACAGTTTAGGGGCCGATTACCCGCACCTGGATGCATTTTGTTCCCAACATCACCTCTGGTCACCCTGTGGTAGAAAGCCTCCTAAAGCAGCTAGGCCAGGACCCTTTCTTTCTTTCTTTTTTTTTTTTTTTTTGCGGTACGCAGGCCTCTTATTGTTGTGGCCCCTCCCGTTGCGGAGCACAGGCTCTGGACGTGCAGGCTCAGCGGCCATGGCTCACGGGCCCAGCCGCTCTGCGGCATGTGGGATCTTCCCGGACCGGGGCACGAACCCGTGTCCCCTGCATCGGCAGGCGGACTCTCAACCACTGCGCCACCAGGGAAGCCCAGGACCCTTTCTTTGACATGCACATGATGGTGCCCAGGCCGGAACAGTGGGTAAAACCAATGGCTGTAGCAGGAGCCAATCAATATACTTTTCATCTCGAGGCTACTGAGAACCTGGCGGCTTTGATCAAAGACATTCGGGAGAATGGAATGAAGGTTGGCCTTGCTATCAAACCATGAACTACAGTTGAGTATTTGGCACCATGGGCTCATCAGATAGATATGGCCTTGGTTATGACACTGGAAGCTGGGTTTGGAGGGCAGAAATTCATGGAAGATATGATGCCAAAGGTTCACTAGTTGAGGACCCAGTTCCCGTCTTTGGACATTGAGGTTGATGGTGGAGTAGGTCCTGACACCATCCATAAATGCACAGAGGCAGGAGCTAACGTGATTGTATCTGGCAGTGTCATTATGAGGAGTGAAGACCCCAGATCTGTGATCAACCTGTCAAGAAATGTTTGCTTAGAAGCTGCTCAGAAACGTTCTCTCGATCAATGGAACCACAAGGAGTCCAGTGTTTCTGCTTACGAGATCTAGTTTTTACTGGAAAACAAGAATATTGCCTACCAAATCATACCACAGTTCAGGCAGTGCTGCTTTTCTGAGCAATTATTCATTCCAGTGACTAAAATCCATTTTGCAGAATGTTCCAAGAGGTTAGAAATTGGTGTGTATTACATTTTCAGTGATGCAATTTAAAGATTAGTGTGGTAAAATACCATTTTTACTGGGAGACTTGATTTTTATAAAGAGTAAAAATATGGCAATATCAAGGTTATGAACAGAAATGTGTCTTAATGCCTAAGAAAGGCATATTAGCTACTATGAAAAAAATTTTTTTTCTGAATTTCTAAAAAGAATTTTCTTTGCTTCTTGGCTTTTCTGAAAGCAAAGGAAGTCCGGTTTTTCCTGTTTCATGTCATTTTTGACTTGTGTATGTGCGTGATAACTAAGTTGGGATCTGGCTGGGATGGCTCTTCTAGCTTCAAAAACATCTATTTTTTACTTTGCACCTTATATTTGATACATTAAAAAAACAATGCATTATGAAGTCCAGGGATTTTCAGGTGGTCTGTTGTAAAACGCAGGCACAAGTTTTATCAGGGTGTTTTCTTTGTTAGCTTTGCTCTAGGGGCAGGTTATTCAGTGGTTCTTCCCCCAACCCCCACCCACCCTCCACCAACCCCATTTCCCCTTTTTCTTAATCACACCCGCTATTCTTAAGTACATAAGATGTTTTCCTAGCTCTATGCTAAGAGGAAAGGAAGGCCTCTATTTGGAAGTAATATTAAGTTGAATCCTGACTCTCTTCCCCTTTCTATTTGTTTGACCTTAGCAAACCAATCCAACCAACCTCTCTGAGCTGATTATTAACTGATTTATATATTGAATATAATCATAACAACAGTGGGGGGTTGTGTTGAGGATTAAGAGATACTATTAATTATATATGTAAAGCTTCCACTACTATTCCTAGAATTGTAGGGTAGTAGAATTTGAGGACGCTCAATACAAAGTAGCTATCATATAAATTTATGCTTTGTAGATTATAAAGTATGTTGATATAATCTCATTAAACCTACAAATCAGTCCTAAAAAAAAAAAAAGGAAAGAAGCAAGACTCTATAAGAAAGGGAAAATCACAATAGAAAAGGCAATATATGAAAGGATTGAAGATCACTTAAATAAGCCAGTACCAAGATTAAAAAATAATTAAAATTATAAAAGAGGTTATAACCACAATAAACAGTAAAAGGATAAGCATGAAGATGTAAAATAGGATGTCAAAATCACAAAATGTAGGAGAGGGGAGTATAAAATGTAGATCTTTTCTAATGTGTCTGAACTTAAATGACTATCCATTTAAAGCAAGTAGATATAGTTATGGGTCAACATACTTGAAATCTATGGTAAACACAAATGAAAAACATACAATAGCTTCACAAAAACCAAAAAAGAAAGGAACTCAAGTATACAAAAGAAAATCATCAAATCACAAAAAGAAAAACAAAAAGAAGAAGAAATGAAAAAAGAAGAACTACAAAAACAACTGGAAAACAAGGATTAAAATGGAAGTAAGTATATATCTATCAATAATTACTTTAAATGTCAATGGACTAAATGCTCCAATCAAAAGACACAGAATGGCAGATTGGATAAAAAAACAAGAACCTACAATGTGCTGCCTATAAGAGACTCACTTCAGGGCAAAAGTTACACAGATACTGAAAGTAAGGGCATAGAAAAATATATTTCATGCAAATGGAAATGACAAGAAAGTGGGAGTAGCAAAACTCATATCAGACAAAATAGACTTTAAAACAAAGGCCATAGAGAAAGACAAAGAAGGCATTATATAATGATAAAGCAATCAATACTAGAAGAGGATATTACACTCGTTAACATATATGCACCCAATATAGGAGCACCTAAATATATAAAACGAATACTAACAGACATAAAGGCAGAAATTGACAATGATACAATAACAATAGGAGACTTTAACACCCCACTAACATCAATGGACAGATCATCCATATAGAAAATCAACAAGGCAACAGAGGTCCTAAAAGATACAATAAACCAGTTGGAATTAATTGATATCTACAAGACACTACATTCAAAAAACACAGAATACACATTCTTTTCAATTGCTCATGGAACATTATCTAGGATAGACCACATACTAGGTCACAAAATAAGCCTCAACAAATTTAAGAGGGTAGAAATTATTTCAAGCTTCTTTTCTGACCACAATGGAATGAAACTGGAAATCAACCACAGAAAGAAAATGAGAAAAAAACAAACATGTGGAAACTAAACAATATGCTACTAAAAGAAACCAACAGGTCAGCAGTAAAACCAAAGAAATCAGAAAATACCTCGAGACAAATGAAAATGAAAACACCACTTTACAAAATCTATGTTTTACAGCAAAAGCAGTTCTAAGAGGGAAGTTCATAGTGATACAGACCTTCCTCAAGAAACAAGAAAAATCACAAAGACCACAAAAGACCTAGAATTGCCAAAGCAATCCTGAGGAAAAAGAACAAAGCTGGAGGTATAACTCTTCCAGACTTTGGACTATACTACAAAGATACAGTAATCAAAACAGTGTGATATTGGCACAAAAACAGACATATGGATCAATGGAATAGAATAGAGAGCCCCAAATAAACCCACACATCTAGGATCAATTAATCTATGACAAAGGAGGCAAGAATATACAATGGGAAAGACAGTCTCTTCAGCAAGTGATGTTGGGAAAGCTGGACAGCCACGTGTAAATCAATGAAATCTGAACATTCTTTCACACCACATTCAAGAATAAACTCAAAATGGCTTAAAGATCTAAATATAAGACATGACACTATAAAACTCCTAGAAGAGAACACAGGCAAAACATTCTCTGACATAAATTGTAGCAATATTTTCTTAGATCAGTCACCCAAGGCAAAAGAAATAAAAGCAAAAATAAACAAATGGAACCTAATCAAAGTTAAAAGCTTTTGCATAGCAAAGGAAACCATCCAAAAACAAAAAGACAACCTACAGAATAGGAGAAAATATTTGCAAACAATATGACTGACAAGGGGTTAATATCCAACATATGTAAACAGCGCATACAACTCAAAATCAAAAAACACAAACAACCCAATTGAAAAATGGGCAGAAGACCTAAATAGACATTTTTCCAAAGACATACAGAAGGCCAATAGGCACATGAAAAGATGCTCAACATTGCTAATCATCAGAGAAATGCAAATCAAAACCACAGTGAGGTATCACCCACACCGGTCAGAAAGGCTTTCATCAAAAAGTCTACAGATAATAAACGCTGGAGAGGATGTGGAGAAAAGGGAACCCTCATATACCATTGGTGAGAATGTAAATTGATGCAGCCACTATGAAAAACAGCATGGAGGTTCTTTAAAAAAACAAAAATAGACCTACCATATGATCCAGCAATCCTACTCCTGGGTATATATCTGGAAAAAACAAAAACTCTAATTTGAAAAGATACATGCACCCCAGTGTTCATAGTAGCACTATTTACAATAGCCATGACATGGAAACAACCCAGTGTCTATCAACAGATGGTTGCTTTAGGAAGATGTGATATATATACATGTATATATGGACTATTACTCAGCCATAAAAAGAATGAAATATTGCCATTTGCAGCAACATGGATGGACCTAGAGAATACCATACTAAGTAGGTCAGTCAGAGAAACACAAATAATATATCACTTATATGTGGAATCTAAAAAATAATACAAATGAATTTATATACAAAACAGAAACAGACTCATAGACACAGAAAACAAACTTATGGTTACCAAAGGGGAGAGGGAAGGCGGGGGAGGGATAAATAAGGAGTATGGGATTAACAGATACACACTATTATATATAAAATAGAAAAGCAACAAGGATTTACTGTATAGCACAGGGAAGTACTCAATATCTTGTAATAACCTATAATGGAATATAATCAGAAAAAATAACTGAATCACTTTGCTGTACACCTGAAACTAACACAATATTATAAATCTACTATAATTCAATTAAAAAACAGGGGAGAGGATCAGCAGGTGGTAGGTCCATTTGTGCCACAATCTATAAACACTTAATAACTGAGTAAAAACATTTCTAATAAACTTCTCGGGCTGTAAAAAATAATTTAGACTCCCTGGCCATTCCCAAGGCTCAGCAGGTGTTCCCTGGGCTCCATATTTTTAACAAGCTCCAGAGAAGATTCTGATGCTTGAGGACACCCTTTGAAAAACCTTGTAGATTTAGCATCTTAAACTTTTCCCTTTTTTTGTCTTTGATTGCAAATTCTTCTTTAGAAGAATCTCAAGAATTGCTCTTTCTTTTCCATTCCCCCTTCCCCTGCCTCATCGTCAGCTGCGGGTCCCGAGCACAATTCCCGGGGCAGGTCAGCTGTCATGTCGGTGTCACTGCCCCTCTGTGGCTCCACTCTGAGATAGAGCCTGCTCAGAGACCCTTCTCTTTCCACTCCAAAATAGAAGGACACTCTTCAAGCAACAGTGTTCTCAGCCAGCAGTGGACAGTCTGCACTGAACGTGATCACTGTTCCAAGGGGCTGGGCTGGGGGCAGTGGCAGGACACACCCCACGCAAGTGTCTTTCTCTTTCTCCTTTGTCTTGAAATAAAGCACAGATTTCAAATTTCCTGTATCCTAGATTTCTCTCTTCTGGAGACACTCTCCAAAAGAGTGGCTTTCAGGGGCCGAACCTCGGGTCTGGGGGCTTGATCTTTGATCCCCAACACCCTTCCCTTTCCTCCCGGGAAGCCCAAGGTCTTTAATGCACTGCGCCCTCTAGAGGCCTGCTGTGGCATGCCAGTTAAATCCCGCGGAGGTTCTCACTACATCTTGACGCCAAATGAAAAACCCAGCGTAAGGAGCCCGTGGTGAAATGGGTCAGGGAAATGGGGAAAACGTTTCAAAGTCGCTGTTTCGCTTAGAAGAAAAATCTTGGCCTTAACTCTGACAACCAGTTTCTCTGGACAGCTCCCAGTTTCTTTAGTACATTTTCGCGTGAAGTTGGTCTGCCCTGTCCCAAAATTTTCTGAGATGCCCAAACGCCTAATTTTCAGTTTAGATTCCTTGTTTCTATGAATCTCTCCGTAAGTTTGTCAAATCCAGGTTTTCTAGGCTGACTTGATTTTTTTATCCTTTACAAAAAATCTTACTCAATTTAGGATGGGAGAAAAAAAAACCATAAGAAACATCCACACTGCATGGATGCGTTTTCATAAACTCACCTACTGTCTGCAGATAGGTTTTGTGGTGGTCTTGATGAGTTGATGAAAGAGAAGAACCTGAGGTTTTGCAAGGTTTTCTGCAGGAGGAAACTGAGAAGGACCTGAACTCTCTCCTGCCTGCACCCAAGATCTACAGACGTGGCCTTTTCTGGAGAGCCGGACATTTCACAGGACCAAGACTCAGCAAAAGAGACTCGCAGAACTGCGCATGGGAGCCAGAGCCGGAAGACCACATGAAGTGGCCTACCCCGGAGAGAAAACGTGCCCTGGTGTTTTTAGTTAAGAGATTGCTAACACTCACCTTGAGGAGGAAATTCACATCAGTTTAACCAACCTTGTATGCTTCCAATTCAATTCAAAAAACCTGATGTTGCCAAATAGGAACGTAGGCCCTTATGCATTTCTCAAGTAGAATGAAATAAAATTGACTGTCTATAAAATATTTATCAGATCTAGGCTACTGTTTGAATTATAATGTCTCCTGCAGGCTTTAAAATGTCCTCTCTCTGCTTATTTCATTATTGATTAGGCAGACAAAATTTTTACTTAATGCAGTCAGTGACTGTAATGTGTTTACTGGGATTAATTTACTCACTCTCGAGGATTAATTTAATTCTTTTATGATGGCAATTTTTCCCGGGACTTTTTTTCTCGCCCAAAGGGTCACATCCAAATTTATTAGACTGTTACATGGTTCACAATAATCTGGATATAACTGAATAATTTATGCCTGTGTTTGCCAAGCCTGGCTGCCCATCAGAATTATCTTGAGGAATATATTTTTTTCTTTAATATTCATTTTTATGTATTTATTTGGCTGTGCCAGGTCTTAGTTGCGGCACGTGGGATCTTCGTTGCTGCATGCGGGATCTTTACTTGTGGCAGGCGAATTCTTAGTTGCGGCATATGGGATCTAGTTCCCTAACCAGGGATGGAACCTGGGCCCCCTGCATTGGGAGTGTGGAGTCTTAGTCACTGGACTACCAGGGAAGTCCCTCTTGGGGAGTATCTTATAACTATTTTTTTGATTTTTGGCTGAGTTGGGTCTTTGTTGCTGCGTGCGGGTTTTCTCTAGTTGCGGTGAGCAGAGGCTACTCTTCATTGCGGTGTGCAGGCTTCTCACTGCGGTGGCTTCTCTTGTTGCAGAGCATGGGCTCTAGGTGTGCAGGCTTCAGTAGTTGTGGCTCACAGGCTCAGTAGTTGTGGCTCACAGGCTCTAGAGCGCAGGCTCAGTAGTTGTGGTGCACGGGCTTAGTTGCTCCGCGGCATGTGGGATCTTCCCGGACCAGGGATCGAACCCGTGTCCCCTGCATTGGCAGGCGGATTCTTAACCACTGCGCCTCCATGGAAGTCCCTTGGGGAATATCTTAAAAATAGAGATTACCAGGTCTCACCCCAGAGCCAGTGAATCAGAATTTCTGGAGGTGCGGCTGGGACACTCTTCCATTTAAAGATGCTCCCCAGTGATTCAGGGGCAGTAGCCAAGCCCCTCTTGATGGACTAGGGTTTGGGAATTGATCAATACAGTTTAGTCTTGGGTAATTTTAAGGTTAAAATGTTACTGACTTTAAATGTAGAATTTTCTGCTGGTAGCACACATGTCCTTATTTCTTTGCATTTTCCCGTTCACTGGAATTACTCAAGCACCCCTCAGTATATTAGAAGTGAACTTCAGAGGAGGAGGATAAAGGAGGCGAATGAGGTTCAGAGTGGAACCGTGTTGTCACTGGCAGTAGTCAGTGTGGGTGAGGAGGCAGCCCAAACAAGTGGAACAGCCACCTCGTGGGCTCTCTCTCTCCCTCCTGCTGGATTAAGCTCTTCGGGTCAGTGTTGCTCCATTAGACTGGATCCCTAAAGATCCTCAGGAAAGCTAGGTGGGTCCCAGGTTATGTGCCAGGGGAATTCACCATATTCAGTGATATGAATTGGTACCTGGACACAGGACTTGAAGAATACTGACCTGTAAAGTCACTCGATGAGTAGAGACACAGTCAGACCATTTCAAAGCTCTCAAGACTAAAACACTCAATTATATCTCAATTTAAAAAAAAGAGCTTCCCTGGTGGCTCAGTGGTTAAGAATCCACCTGCCAATGCAGGGGACACAGGTTCGACCCCTCATCCGGTAAGATCCCACATGCTGTGGAGCAACTAAACCCGTGAGCCACAACTACTGAGCCTGCGCTCTAGAGTCTGGGAGCCACAACTACTGAGCCCATGTGCCACAACTACTGAAGCCTGCACACCTAGAGCCCATGCTCCACAACAAGAGAAGCCACCACAGTGGGAAGCCCGCACACTGCAGCAAAGAGTAGCCCCTGCTCGCCACAACTAGAGAAAGCCCATGCGCAGCAATGAACACCCAACACAGCCAAAAAAAAAAAAACCAAACATTAAGACATGACAAGAAGAGATTGGTTCAAGATGGCGGAGTAGAAGGATGTGCTCTCACTCCCTCTTGCAAGAACACCAGAATCACAACTAACTGCTGAACAATCATCGACAGGGAGACACTGGAACTCACCAAAAAAGATACCCCATATCCAAAGACAAAGGAGAAGCCCCGATGAGATGGTAAGAGGGGTGCAATCACAGTAAAATCAAATCCCATAACCACTGGGTGGGTGACTCACAATCTGGAGAACACTTATACCACAGAAGTCCACCCACTGGAGTGAAGGTTCTGAGCCTCACGTCAGGCTTCCCAACCTGGGTGTCCGGCAACAGGAGGAGGAATTCCTAGAGAGTCAGAATTTGAAGGCTAGTGGGATTTGATTGCAGGACTTCAACAGGACTGGGGGAAACAGAGACTCCACTCTTGGAGGGCACACACAAAGTAGTGTGTGCACCGGGACCCAGGGGAAGGAGCAGTGACCCCGCAGGAGACTGAACCAGAACTACCTGCTGGTGTTGGAGGGTCTCCTGCAGAGGCAGGGGGTGGCTCTATCTCACCCAGAGGACAAGGACACTGGCAGCAGAAGTTCTGGGAAATACTCCTTGGTGTGAGCCCTCCCAGAGTCCGCCATTAGCCACACCAAAGAGCCCTGGGCAGACTCCAGTGTTGGGCCGCCTCAGGCCAAACAACCAACAGGGAGGGAACCCAGCCCCACCGATCAGCAGACAAGTGGATTAAAGTTTTACTGAGCTCTGCCCATCAGAGCAAAGGCCAGCTCTACCCACCACCAGTCCCTCCCATCAGGAAACTTGCACAAGCCTCTTGGAGAGACTCATCCACCAGAGGGCAGAAAGCAGAAGCAAGAAGAGTTACGATCCTGCAGCCTGTGGGACAAAAACCACATTCACAGAAAGATAGACAAGATGAAAAGGCAGAGGGCTATGTACCAGATGAAGGAACAAGATAAAACCCCAGAAAAACAACTAAACGAAGTGGAGATAGGCAAGCTTCCAGAAAAAGAATTCAGAATAATGATAGTGAAGATGATCCAGGACCTCGGTAAAAGAATGGAGGCAAAGATCGAGAAGATGCAAGAAATGTTTAACAAAGACCTACAAGAATTAAAGAACAAACAGAGATGAACAATACAATAACTGAAATGAAAAATGCACTAGAAGGAATCAATAGCAGAATAACTGAGGCAGAAGAACAGATAAGTGACTCGGAAGACAGAATGGTAGAATTCACTGCTGCAGAAAAGAATAAAGAAAAAAGAATGCAAAGAAATGAAGACAGCCTAAGAGACCTCTGGGACAACATTAAACGCAACAACATTCGCATTACAGGGGTCTCAGAAGGACAAGAGAGAGAGAAAGGACCCAAGAAAATATTTGAAGAGATTATAGTTGAAAACTTCCCTAACATGGGAAAGGAAATAGCCACCCAAGTCCAGGAAGCGCAGAGAGTCCCATACAGGATAAACCCAAGGAGAAACACGCCAAGACACATAGTAATCAAATTGGCAAAAATTAAAGACAAAGAAAGATTATTGAAAGCAGCAAGGGAAAAACAACAAATAACATAAAAGGGAATCCCCATAAGGTTAACAGCTGATTTCTCAGCAGAAACTCTACAAGCCAGAAGGGAGTGGCACGATATACTTAAAGTGATGAAAGGGAAGAACCTACAACCAAGATTACTGTACCCAGCAAGGATCTCATTCAGATTCGATGGAGAAATCAAAAGCTTTACAGACAAGCAAAAGCTAAGAGAATCCAGCACCACCAAACCAGCTCTACAACAAATGCTAAAGGAATTTCTCTAAGTGGGAAACACAAGAGAAGAAAAGGACCTACAAAACCAAACCCAAAACAATTAAGAAAATGGTCATAGGAACACACATATCGATAATAACCTTAAACATGAATGGATTAAATGCTACAAACAAAAGACACAGGCTTGCTGAATGGATACAAAAACAAGACCCATATAAATTCTGTCTACAAGAGACCGACTTCAGAACTAGGGACACATACAGACGGAAAGTGAGTTGATGGAAAAAGATATTCCATGCAAATGGAAATCAAAAGAAAGCTGGAGTAGCAATACTCATATCAGATAAAATAGACTTTAAAATAAGGAATGTTACAAGAGACAAGGAAGGACACTACATAATGATCAAGGGATCAATCCAAGAAGAAGATATAACAATTATAAATATATATGCACCCAACATAGGAGCACCTCAATACATAAGGCAACTGCTAACAGCTATAAAAGAGGAAATCAACAGTAACACAATAATAGTGGGGGACTTTAACACCTCACTTACACCAATGGACAGATCATCCAAACAGAAAATTAATAACGTTACACACGCTTTAAAGGAGACAATAGGCCAGATAGATTTAATTGATATTTATAGGACACTCTATTCAAAAACAGCAGATTACACTTTCTTCTCACGTGCACATGGAACATTCTCCAGGATAGATCACATCTTGGGTCACAAATCAAGCCTCAGTAAATTTAAGAAAGTTGAAATCATATCAAGCATCTTTTCTGACCACAACGCTATGAGATTAGAAATCAATTACAGGGAAAGAAACGTAAAAAACACGAACACATGGAGGCTAAACAATACGTTACTAATTAACGAAGAGATCACTGAAGAAATCAAAGAGGAAATAAAAAAATACCTAAATACAAATGACAATGAAAACATGACGATCCAAAACCTATGGGATGCAGCAAAAGCAATTCTACGAGGGAAGTTTATAGCTATACAAGCCTACCTCAGGAAACAAGAAAAATCTCAAATAAACAATCTACCCTTGCACCTGAAGGAACTAGAGAAAGAAGAACAAACAAAACCCGAAGTTAGCAGAAGGAAAGAAATCATAAAGATCAGAGCAGAAATAAATGAAACAGAAACAAAGAAAACGATAGCAAAGATCAATAAAACTAAAAGCTGGTTCTTTGAGAAGATAAACAAAATTGATAAAGCATTAGCCAGACTCATCAAGAAAAAGAGGGAGAGGATTCAAATCAATAAAATTAGAAATGAAAAAGGAGACGTTACAACAGACACTGCAGAAATACAAAGCATCCTAAGAGACTACTACAAGCAGCTCTATGCCAATAAAATGGACAACCCGGAAGAAATGGAAGAATTCATAGAAAGGTATAACCTTCCAAGACTGAATCAGGAAGAAATAGAAAATATGAACAGACCAATCACAAGTAATGAAATTGAAACTGTGATTAAAAATCTTCCAAGAAACGAAAGTCCAGGACCAGATGGCTTCACAGGTGAATTCTATCAAACATTTAGAGAATAGCTAACACCCATCCTTCTCAAACTCCTCCAAAAAATTGCAGAGGAAGGAACACTTCCAAACTCATCCTATGAGGCCACCATCACCCTGATACCAAAACCAGACAAAGATACTACAAAAAAAGAAAATTACAGACCAATATCACTGATGAATATAGATGCAAAAGTCCTCAACAAAATACTAGCAAACAGAATCCAACAACACATTACAAGGATCATACACCATGATCAAGTGGGATTTACCCCAGGGATGCAAGGATTCTTCAATATACGCAAATTAATCAATGTGATACACCATATTAACAAACTGAAGAATAAAAACCATATGATCATCTCAATAGATGCAGAAAAAGCTTTTGACAAAATTCAACGCCCATTTATGATAAAAACTCTCCATAAGGTGGGCATACAGGGAACCTACTTCAACATAATAAAGTCCATATATGACAAACCCACAGCAAACATCATTATCAATGGTGAAAAACTGAAAGCATTTCCTCCAAGATCAGGAAAAAGACAAGGATGTCCACTCACACCACTATTATACAACAGAGTTTAGGAAGTCCCAGCCACGGCACTCAGAGAAGAAAAAGAAATAAAAGGAATACAAATTGGAAAAGAAGAAGTAAAACTGTCACTGTTTGCAGATGACATGATACTATACATCGAGAATCCTAAAGGTGCCACCAGAAAACTACTAGAGCTAATCAATGAATTTGGTAAAGTCGTAGGATACGAAATTAATGCACAGAATCTCTTGCATTCGTATATATTAACGATGAAAAATCTGCAGGAGAAATTAAGGAAACACTCCCATTTACCATTGCAACAAAAAGAATAAAATGCCTAGGAATAAACCTTCCTAGGGAGACAAAAGACCTGTATGCAGAAAACTATAAGACACTGATGAAAGAAATTAAAGGTGATACCAACAGATGGAGAGATATACCATGTTCTTGGATTGGAAGAATCAATATTATGAAAATGACTACACTACCCAAAGCAATCTACAGATTCAATGCAATCCCTATCAAATTACCAATGGCATTTTTTACAGAAGTAGAACAAAAAATTTTTTTTTTTTTTTTTGCGGTACGCGGGCCTCTCACTGTTGTGGCCTCTCCCATTGTGGAGCACAGGCTCCGGACGCGCAGGCTCATCGGCCATGGCTCATGGGCCTAGCTGCTCCGTGGCATGTGGGATCTTCCCAGACCGGGGCATGAACCCGTGTCCCCTGCATCAGCAGGTGGACTCTCAGCCACTTCAACAGGGAAGCCCACAAAATCTTAAAATTTGTATGGAGACACAAAAGACCCCAAATACCCAAAGCAGTCTTGAGGGAAAAAAACGGAGCTGGAGGAATCAGATTCCCTGACTTTAGACTATAGTACAAAGCTACAGTAATCAAGACAATATGGTATTGGCACAAAAACAGAAATATAGATCAATGGAACAAGATAGAAAGCCCAGAGATAAACCCACGAACCTATGGTCAACTAATCTATGACAAAGGAGGCAAGGATATACAATGGAGAAAAGACAGTCTCTTCAATAAATGGTGCTGGGAAAACTGGACAGCTACATGTAGAAGAATGAAATTAGAACACTCCCTAACACCATACACAAAAAGAAACTCAAAATGGATTAGAGACCTAAATGTAAGACCGGACACCATAAAACTCTTAGAGGAAAACGTAGGAGGAACACTCTTTGACATAAATCACAGCAAGATCTTTTTTGATCCACCTCCTAGAGTCATGGAAATAAAAACAAAATAAACAAATGGGACCTAATGAAACTTCAAAGCTTTTGCACAGCAAAGGAAACCATTAACAAGATGAAAAGAAAGCCCTCAGAATAGGAGAAAATATTTGCAAATGAATCAACGGACAAAGGATTAATCTGCAAAATATATACAGCTCATGCAGCTCAATATTAAAAAAACAAACAACCCAATCCAGAAATGGGCAGAAGACCTAAACAGACTTTTCTCCAAAGAAGATAAACAGATGGGCAAGAAGCACATGAAAAGCTGCTCAACATCACTAATTATTAGAGAAATGCAAATCAAAACTACAATGAGGTATTACCTCTCACCAGTTAGAGTGGGCATCATCAGAAAATCTACAAACAATAAATGCTGGAGAGGGTGTGGATAAAAGGGAACCCTCTTGCACTGTTGGTGGGAATGTAAATTGATATAGCCACTATGGAAAACAGTATGGATGTTCCTTAAAAAATGAAAATTGAATTACCATATAACCCAGCAATCCCATTACTGGGCATATACCCAGAGAAAACCATAATTCAAAAAGACACATGCACCCCAATGTTCACTGCAGCTCTATTTACAATAGCCAGCACATGGAAGCAACCTAAATGCCCATTGACAGACAAATGGATAAAGAAGATGTGGTACCTACGTACAATGGAGTATTACTCAGCCATAAAAAGGAATGAAATTGGGTCATTTGTAGAGACACGGTTGGATCTAGAGACTGTCATACATAGTGAAGTAAGTCAGAAAGAGAAAAACAAATATCGTATATTAACGCATATATGTGGATCCTAGAAAAATGGTACAGATGAACCAGTTTGCAGGGCAGAAATTGAGACACAGATGTAGAGAACAAACGTATGGACACCAAGCGGGGGAAGCAGCGGGGGTGGTGGTGGTGGTGGTGTGATGAATTGGGAGATTAGATTGACATGTATACACTGATGTGTATAAAATCGATGACTAATAAGAACCTGCTGTATAAAAAAAAAAAAGAAATATGGTGGAATTAGATAGTGGTGATGTCTGCACAACCTTGTGAATAAAAACTCCTGAATTATACACTTAAAAAAAAAAACACAACAAGAGCAAGCACAACAGTGACAACAAAAACACTAAAAAAAGTACAGTGTTGTTTCTTTCCCCCTCCTGTCAATCAATAGGCTTTTCTTTACAGAACAAAGCTCATCCATCTATTTATAGATCAAGGATTTCATGAAAATAAATGTATCTACTAGAAATGGTCCAAACTGCCGCCCCCTCACCTCTGGGGGTTGTGCCAGTTTACCAGTCACCGAGAGCATATGAGAGTCACCTTACTGAATGCTCTTTTGTCTGTAATAGTTCTTCTGTTGATTTTCTGTTTCTGTGTTTTTCCAGTTTTACAGTTCATCATCCCAGATAAGGATAATTTTACCTCCTTATTTACAGTTTTTTTTTTTTTTTTTTTTTTTTTGTGGTACGCGGGCCTCTCACTGTTGTGGCCTCTCCCGTTGCGGAGCACAGACTCCGGACGTGCAGGCTCAGCGGCCATGGCTCATGGGCCTAGCCGCTTCGCGGGATGTGGGATCTTCCCAGACCGGGGCACGAACCCGTGTCCCCTGCATCGGCAGGTGGACTCCCAACCACTGCACCACCAGGGTAGCCCTATTTCCAGTTTTAATACCTCTATTTCTTTCTTTTTCAATGACTACTAATTCTAGAGCAATACTAAACCATAATGGGGAGAGTGGGTGTCTTTGTCTTTTTCCTGACTCTAACGGGAAAACTTCTATTATTTCCTTAGTAAATAAGAAAATTTTGAAACTTTATTTTCTTTACTGAGAATTTTAAAAATTGGACATAAAATGTTAAGTTTTATCAAATGCCTTTCGGGAATCTATATAAATTATTTATTAAAATAATTTTTTTATATTAAAATAAGATTGCCCAGGAAATCTAAGACTTCTGATTACCCTGAATCTATCAAAAAAATGTTATGGTGACAACATTACTTGTCATACAGCACAAAAACAAAAATCTAGAAACTGTGAAAATGTCTCTCAATGGGGAAATGGTTAAATATATTATACCACTTTCATATAGTGGAAAATGATTTACCTCTTAAAAAAAAATGAAGTAGATTATATATGCCAAGATGGCTCAATCTGCCGTCTGAAATCAAGTAAAAGCGGCAAGCACAATATAGTGTGTGTCCTCATTCGTGTAAACAAGAAAAAGGGACATGCACATATCAATATGCATGTATATACAAAGGAAAATTCTGGAAGGACGTGGAAGGAACTATCAGAAATGTCTGCTTTTGATGAAGGATATGTGTTTGGGGATTTGAGATAATATGCTGTGTTTCAATTTTTTTAAAAAAAATACAAGCATTATTCCTTTTTCAATGAAAAAAAAAACAAAAAAGTAATGATTAAAGTTATTTTAAAAGAAAAAACGGAGTTCCCTGGTAGTCCAGTGGTTAGGACTTGCTGCTTTCACTGACACAGGCCGGGGTTCAATCCCTGGTTGGGGAACTAAAATCCTGCAAGCCACGCGGTGTGGCCAAAAACAAAAGAAAAAAATTTTTGTTCATGTAAAAGGTTTAAATGCTAGTAACTAAAAGGCGAAGGATAAGCAATATTAATCATAACTCATTATGGGTCAAATTTGTCATGTAGAGGTTTTTGTGCTTTTTGGTTGTTGTTTTGTTTTGTTTTTGCACGTGAGGTGGGCACCTCTCTCCTCTTACCTTAGTCCCAGTTCTAGGATGGAGCTCCAGCTTCTGGAATTTTCCACAAGCCCCTAAGCCCTCTGCAGTGGGTGCTTATTCCAGCTGAGTTGGCCTCACTCTCGGGGAGTCATGTAGAGCTTTTATAGTAAATGTCCTCCAAATAGAATTCCCAATTCCATTCTTAATAGAAAATGGAAGCTTCTTTGGCTTTGTGCTAACAGGGGCTCTTGCAACCTGAATTAACAAAAGGAAAATGAATTACTAAGTTAGGGCCAACAATATGATGACATACGCTTTTGCAAAAATTATGATTATGAAACTTGAAACGGGAAAACGCCTGCCATAATGATAAGTGAAGAGAGCAGACAAACAGATCACATATACAATATGATTTTAACTTTGCAAAAATAAAAGGAGGAATAATTTGATAAAGTAGCTTTGGTACAGCAATTTGGTAAAGTGATGGGTTTTCCTCAAACATCTTTTTAATATTCATATTACATCAGTATATTTTATTTAAAAATTAAAAAGAGGTGGCAAAATAAATTGTTTTTGAAATCCTGATATGAAAAGAGGAAACATATTTTCTTGTTTCCTTTTAATGCCCAATACGGAGAAGGGAAGTACCCAGGCTCAAGGTCACACATAGCTAAGACATTTAAGACAGCAAGTCAGGGAGGACTTCTTATTGGCATTTCCAAGCAAACGAATTGAGTTTCTGGCACAGCAAGGCTGGGCACAACTCTGAGCATGAAATTAAGGAGGGATTCCCCTTTGGAGCTTCCAAGGCTGCCACCATGGTTATAGTTTATACCAGCATGACTGGTCCTGCTGCTCATTTATCACTTGCAGGTGATCTGTCTCACCACCAGACTCGCTTTTGGGGGGATCTACCCTCCTCCACTGCCCACTGTCAATCAAGGGTGGTAGGGAGGCAGGATCTGAGACCCAAGTGAGCCAATCAGACTCTTCTGGGAGTTTGGATCATGAGTGAAAATGATATCAGGTCAGGAAATCAATTCAAGTCCAGTGAGGCACCATTAATTCCCACTACTTAAAGTAGCATATGGAGGAAGCAGTGTAGCCTTCAGAGTATGGTTTGTGGAGCTAGGTTGAGTGAGAAACCCAGCTCTGCTATTTTCTAAGCTAATGAACCTCCTTATGCCTCAGTTTCCTCAGGTTGTAAGCAGGGGATAATAGTACTTTCCTCACAGGGTTGTTACATGAATCAATGCAAGTGTATCAGGCAGAGCTCTTGTCAGGAAACAAGAACCACTCTGCATATTTGAAGCAGAAAAGGAATTTGATGCATGGAATTAGGAACATAAAAATCAATGAAAGGCTAGAGCAGCAGGGTCCAGGCTGCAGGAATGGCTCTGGAACACACTTCCAAACAGGCCTGCCTTTTGTGTCACCATCAGGAAGGTGGACCACTGGACCATCACAAGGACTGCTGACTTCAAGAGCTCAGTCCCACAGCTGTGCCCCAGGGACCAGGATGGCACTTGGCTGTTACTGTGCCCACCTCTCGTCACTCAGGAAGTTAAGAACACAGGCTCTGGAGCCAGACCCACTTGGATTCAAATCCAAGAGCCACCATTTCCTTGGCGGTAACCTTAGGCAAGTCAATCTCTCTGTGCCTCAGTCGACTTATTGGTAAAATGTGGGTAATAGGACCCATCTCAGAGTTGTTGTGAGGCTTAAATGAGCTAACCCATGTAAAGTGCTCAGCACAGTGCCTGGCCTGCAGTAAGCTCTCCATAAGTACTAGCTATTATCACAAAAAAAGAGCCCATGTATGAGTGAAGCACAAACACATCTGCAAAACCAATATTATTCAAGTAAGCCATGGTCGTTTAACATAACAGATGCTGCTATTGTTCTGAAACTAACTGGTTGTGCTGGGTTTAACAGTAGAAACATGTGGTCTGAGGTCCAGTTCTGTATTTATTTTGGCCTTTGGGTTCAAGGCTAAAGCAGAGAATGCCAGTTAACCAGGCCTTATTTGCTAGTGCAGGATAATTAGACCTCATAGTTAATTAAAATTCTACCCTTTGAGCATTCCTGAAATGCCAATTTTAATGAAATGCCACTTGATAACTCTGTGGAATCATCTCATTCATTCATAGGTAAGGTTAGCACTGCCACATCCTGGAAATCTGCATTAAGTGAATGTCTAATTGCATTATTGCCACAGTGAGGAACAGAAAAGTTCTTCATTGTTCATTTACGGCTACATTCACAATAAATGAACTTTTACAAACTCGCAGGTGCAAAACAGACTCTATGAACAGAATGAGAATGTGGTTCTCACTACTACAAGCTTTCTTTCAGTTTGGACACCAAAACACTTGGCATTCTAACTACTTAGATTATTCAAATTATTTTGGATCCTTCATTGTTCATCATAACATAGTATCATTTGGCGTTCACTTGATGAGAATATATTTATGAATATAAACTCTATATGGCAGAATATCAATTAAAAAAAGATTATCAAAATGAAAACAGAAAATTGAAAAAAACAACCACCACCAATACTCATTTGGAGAACTGAAGTCTTGGGAATCCAAGGACTTTCTCACTTTGGTTACTCAGTGCCTGGTATACAGCAAGTACTCAATAAATATTGGTCTGATTGAGGAAAAGAGACTAGTAAGGGAAATGAAGGCAATAGCCATTTCTGTGGTCTGGGTCGATATGGCAAGGTGTGTAAGATGCTGGGACTTAAGAGATCGGTGGACCCACAGGGCTCACTTCTGGCACTCTGGCTTGGGGCATCTTCAGGGAACAAGTAGGAGCTGGGCTGGTTGGGCCCAGGATGTCAGGTCTGGAAAGGATGACCTAATTATCAGTCACCACGGGTAGAAGGTGGGGCTGAGATCCTGCCGTTGGGATTATGGCAGAAACTGGGAGTGCTAGCCCTGCAGCTGGGGCCCGTGTGTAAGACAGAGTCTGGGAAAACCCGTCCAGGGTACAGGCAGGGAGCGAGAGAACCTCCACCCATAGACCACATCTCAGTGAACAGCGGACAAACCACACCAGATACCTGTATATGAAGACTGTCAGTGCCTCTATTTTGTTCAACTGGAGAAGAATTCATTTTAACCAGACGTTCCCTGCAAACAGGATCCAGGATGCAACAGTTTCTGAAGTAGATCAAGATGGCCCACATCCACAGCAGTGCAGCCCAAAGGGTGATTCCTGGGCCCAACCCTAGAGCTCAGGATTCCTTCTGGCTCTTCTGGAGCCTGGTATCTGCATTTTAAACAGGCTCCCACGTGATCCTAATGCGGGAGGGCCATTTCCTTGAAGGCACAGGCAGACCTGATTTAGCTAAATAAGCTCCTGAGTTAATTAAACAGCCAGCCAATCTTTATTGATTGGCTACCCCACGCAGGGCTCTGGGGCTGTGTCTCTGCAAGAGGCGATTGTTCAACCGTGTCCCCAGTCCTCCCCTCACTGTACGCCCCACACTGCGCTACTGCTGTCTTTTTCCTGTAATTAAGCCTCCCTCTTGTGCCCTGGTTTTTTCACTGGCTACCTGTATTGTTCCCCTGGGCCAGAATCTGTGCTATTTGTCTCTTTGTTCCTCTGGGATCGAATTTCCTGAAGCAGCAGGAGTCTCTCAGGTTTGGGGAACTTGCCTGTCCTGAGCCCCACTGGCCAAAGAGCCACGCCAGTCCCACGGGTTCCGTTCTCTCTTCAGCCACGGCCCATTGGATAAGTGACTCAAGGACACCATTCTGCTTGGGCTGGAGGTGTGTGCTGCTGGGAGAGATGAGCTGGTTCTTGGGAATTTGGAGTCTAGTGTCATCACAGACCATGAGGAACTTCGGTGCCAGTTTTGTAGATCTGTTGGATTAATTTTGAAGTTGTTTAATTTATGCCTAGATTTGAGGAATATAATCAAAAGGACAGACAGTAGAAAGAAGAGTGGCCAGTTCTCAGTTGTGGCAATTCTAAACGTCCTGAGATCTGGCTGCCTTTCCTGGGACCCTGGGCATGTGTGTCCTGTCCATATGCCTTGTTGTGGACAGGACCACAAGTCCTGACTAGCTCAGCCCACCTGACTGCCACCCTGAGCCAGTGCATCTCACCTGTGTCTATACTGCGCATCCCTCCCTACCTGCATGGACGACCCCCAACCTCAGTCAGCACTCTCCGTATTACTTTATTGCTCTTACTCAGATGGACTGCCCTCACCTGTGTGGGGCGTGGCCCCAGGGTCTCAGGCGCCTCATTTGAGGAGTCTATCCCATGACCAGCCGTGCTCCTGAGGTAGCCTATATTTAGACTTCAGAGTAAAATGTTAAGTTTTAATTTCTGATCCATTCTTGCTTTTTAGAAAAGAAATATCACTTCCTAATTTTTTAAAGACTGGACCTTCTCTATTTCCATCTTTTCATCTAACATCAGAATTAACTGAGGAAAGAAATGTGATTTAAAAGGAAATGACAGAGCTTCCGCAGTGGCGCAGTGGTTGAGAGTCCGCCTGCCGATGCAGGGGACACGGGTTCGTGCCCTAGTCCGGGAAGATCCCACATGCCGCGGAGCCGCTGGGCCCGCGAGCCATGGCCGCTGAGCCTGCGCGTCCGGAGCCTGTGCTCCGCAACGGGAGAGGTCACAGCAGTGAGAGGCCTGTGTACCGCAAAAAAAAAAAAAAAAAAAAAAAGGAAATGACATTTTTCTTTCAGGAGGCCGAAATTTTTACTTGAAGCCCTAATTATGTAAAAATTCTGGCACAGCTTTTTTTTTTTTTGTAGGGGGGACTAGAAAACAAAATGGTTCCCTAATTGTGATTTCTGATGTAAAAATTGCTAACTTTCATGCTTTCTATATCCTGCTATTGCAAAGTGACAATCCATAAAATTATACTTGTTCTTTTCCTTAGCAGTTTGCAGATACCTGTCACGTTTCATGCTCCTAGAAGTGATTGCTGATGTGTAGTTAGTGCACACCTGTTTTTGATTCTAGAATGTATCTGTTCCCCATTTCCCCCACCCCACTTCCCTTGCTAGAGTGTTCATCCCTCCAGAAATTGAACCAGATTGTTCCTGAAACCAGGAGTGTATCTCAGTGTCAAAGTCTGCATCTGCAGAGGCTGCTGCCAGCATGGTTGTGGCATTTATGGAGCTCTCTGAATTCTCTCAAGCTGAAAGGCAATGATATTCAAGAGGCTATTTTCCTGCTGGTTGGTACAATCACCCAGCTCTGGGACTTCCGCTTCTGTTGGAGATGAAAGATAGCACCAAAGTTCATGTTGGAGTGTGTTCTTGTTGAATGTGCTGGAATATAAGAAACATTTATTGGGAGTGAACTAACTGTAAGGCCCCGTGCTGGGTGCTATGAATAGGGCAACAATAACTTTTATTCTAGGATCTTTTACAATAATAAAAGAGAAAAACCAGTTACAAAACTGACTTCTGGGGCTTCCCTGGTGGCACAGTGGTTAAGGATCCGCCTGCCAATGCAGGGGACATGGGTTCAAGCCCTGGTCCGGGAAGATTCCACATGCCGCAGAGCAACTAAGCCCGTGAGCCACAACTACTGAGCCCATGTGCCACAACTACTGAAGCCTGCGCACCTAGAGCCCATGCTCTGCAACAAGAGGAGCTGCCGCAATGAGAAGCCCATGCACCACAACGAAGAGTAGCCCCCGCTCGCCACAACTAGAGAAAGCCCACGAGCAGCAACGAAGACCCAACGCAGCCAAAAATAAAAATAAATAAATAAATATTTTTTTAAAAGTAGGTTGTAAAATAATATTAAAAAAATGAATTGTGAAAAAAAGGAAAATGAGATCCAATAAAATATGTATACACATTAAAAAAAATGACTTCCGTAGGACTGCAAAATTCTAGAGTCAGCAGGAAAGTTAGAGATGATCTAATCTGTTGGCTTTAAATGTTTGCCTGCAACCCACATCAAGCAATAAATTCGACATTGAGATCTGGTAGACAAGGACATATATAATTGAAACATGCTTTACAAACAACACTTCCCTGCCATGTGCAATGTCCTCTAGTAGTTTCTACTGGGTTGGCCAAAAAGTTTGCTCGTGTTTTTCTGTAACATCTTATGGAAAAACCCGAATGAACTTTTTGGCCAATCCAATACTTGTTTTGTTCTGTTTTATTAAAAAAAATTAAAAGTGCTGTTCGTACCATAAAACTCCTAGAAGAGATCACAGGCAAAACATTCTCTGACATAACTCGTACTGATGTTTTCTTAGGTCAGTCTCCCAAGGCAACAGAAATAAAAACAAAAAATAAACAAATGGGACCTAATCAAACTTACAAGCTTTTGCACAGCAAAGGAAGCCATAAACCATAAAATGAAAAGACAATCTATGGAATGGGAGAAAATATTTGCAAATGATTTACAAAATATACAAACAGTTCATACAACTCAACAATAAAAAATCAAACAACTCAATCGAAAAATGGTCAGAAGACCTAAATAGACATTTCTCCAAAGAAGACATATAGATGGCCAATAGGCACATGAAAAGATGTTCAAAAGATGTTCAACATCGTTAATTATTAGAGAAATGCAAATCAAAACTACAGTGAGGTACCACCTCACACTGGTCAGAATGGCCATCATTAAAAAGTCTACAAGTAAATGCTGGAGAAGGTGTGGAGAAAAGGGAACCCTCTTACACTGCTGGTGGGAATGTAAATTGGTGCAGCCACTATGGACAACAGTATGGAGATTCCTCAAAAAACTAAAAATAAAGTTGCCATATGATCCAGCAATCCCACTCCTGGGCATATACCCAGACAAAAGTATAATTCAGAAAGATACATGCACCCCTAGGTTTATAGCAGCAGTATTTATAATAGCCAAGATATGGAAACAATCTGTCCATTGACAGATGAATGGATAAAGAAGATGTAGTACATATATACAATGGAATATTACGCAGCTATCAAAAAGAATGAAATAATGCCATTTGCAGCAACATGGATGGACCTAGAGATTATCATACTAAGTGAATAAGTCAGAAAGAGAAAGATAAATACCATATGATATCACTTATATGTGGAATCTAAAATACGATACAAATCAACGTATCTACAAAACAAAAACAGACTCACAGACATAGAGGACAGACTTGTGGTTGCCAAGGGGGTGGGGGGTGGGGGAGGGAAGGAATGGGAGTTTGGGATTACTAGAGGCAAACTATTACATATAGGATAGATAAACAACAAGGTCCTACGGTATAGCACAGGGAACTATATTCAATATCCTGTGACAAGCCATAATGGAAAAGAATATGAAAAAGAATATATATATATCTATAACTGAGTCACTTTGCTGTACAGAAGAAATTAACACAACTTGTAAATCAACTTTACTTCGATAAAGTTAAAAAAAATAATAGTTCCAGAAAAGAAAAAAAAATGCTGTTCGTAATCCAATAAATTGATTTCATGACCCATGAAAATCAAATTATTGTCTGGTGTTTGAAAACTATGATGTGTAAGTTCCTTACTTACACTTGACGGCCCTGAGGCCCAGGGTGGCAAGTGCGGTATGGCCCAGGCATCACGGTGAAGTTGGGGCCTAGAACTTGCCTTCGTTTTCTTCTCTTAACCTGCTAGGTCACAAGCTTGGGAAGATTAGTTTTTGGAGGTGAGCACCAGACAAATAGACAAGATGACCTGACAGATGATGTCAGGAGAACTGTCTTCGATTCCTCATGGGCAGCTGTAATATATCTTATGGCCTCAGATGGGCACCTATTTCCTGTGATCAATGATTTGCTCTAATTTGCCTGGAATTGAGGGATTTCTTGGGATGTGAGACTTCCAGTGCTAAAACCAGAACAGTTTCTGGCAAACGGGGACAGTTAGTCACAGTAGGAGACATTTATGTCCTATCACTCATGGAAAAGGAATGGATGCCATTTAAATTCCACGTGCAAATGGCTATATGCACGAAGAGAGCTACTATTTTGATCTTGGTGTGTATTTTGACGACCACTGGGGAATGACTTGTCTCTTCAAGGTAATACTAACCCAGTGCCATAGACTTTCCCATGTGCACCAGTCTACCTGGTGCCACCAGAAAACACTACTTAAATCCTCACCTCCAATAGGTTCCAAAATCGTCCTCGGGGAGTGTTGGTGGCCTAGAAGTTCTTCTGGTTGCTCACAGGTATCTTGTAGGTTGTAGATATTTGATGCCACAATTATGTCTGGGTGAAAAGGATGGGAGGTAAGAGCTGTTAAGAAATGATGACTCGGGACTTCCCTGGTGGTCCAGTGGTTAAGACTTCAAGCTCCCAATGCAGGGTGCCTGGGTTCCATCCATGGTCAGGGAACTAGATCCCGCATGCCGCAACTGAAGATCCCCCGTGCCGCAGGTAAGACCTGGTGCAGCCAAATAAATAAATAAATAAATATTAAAAAAAAAAAAAGATGAGTCTAATGATAGTAACAAAGATAATTTGGAATTAGGGTTTTACATTTCTTGTGGTATTTTAACTTCCTGTTTTCCCCTTTTGTTCTGTTGGCTTAGCATTTGTGTGGGATAAGGAGGTTTCACTCACGCCTACATAACCTAGCTGAAAGATCACATCCCTGTTCCTGCTACTGAGTTGCCACCTTTACCTCTAAATTACATACTTTACCTTGAGGCTCTTGTGGGTTTGGGGGGACTTGCTTAGCTGCTAGAGGGACTCACCAAAATTGAGGACTATTGATACATTTTCATTGTTAAGTATTTAAAAATATACTTTACTAATTGTAGAACGTTACAAAAAATGGTATTAATATTATACTTCCTAGATGCTTTTCGAGGCTGTATACATCACAGACCTGTACTGAGACCTGGGACAGGGGGAGTTAAGAAGGGTGAAGGAGGGTCTGTTATGCTGAAGCTCATGGTAAATGATAAATCCTAACACATGGGTATTCGGTGTAATGACACTTATGATGTGTTCTTTGTTCTGGTTTTGTCCGCTCTCTGGAAGTCAGTAGACTGACTAAATCAACCCTCAGAAACCACTTCTGGACCTGCTCCTTGAGATTTGCTTTTAGGGCCAGTTTATCAGCTACGTTAGAAAATTGTCTCGTTACATGGTAATCACATTCTCCTTTTGGCTTTAAACCTAGAATACTCAATCACCCATCCGTTCCTAATGCCTTTTACCTGTCTAAAAGAATCAAATTTACCCTCCAAATATGAAGATTTGTCATAGTAACAGATACTAAAAAGACTAGGCCTCAGGCTCCATACAAAGTTTCTGAAGAGGAACTTTTAAATGCTTTGAGCAATGGTGTTGTTGTTGGAAGAAGACGGTAGACTCCTCAGGTTTGCACTCATGAGGATGTGTAAGTTTGGATGGATTTGTTTAAACATCTGTCCCATGACTTAGCGTCTCTAGACACAAATACTACAATCTGAACCGCGTATCAGCTTGTTGTTGTTTGCACACCCTCTTCAGCCTGAAGGAGTACATGTGTGGCTCTCTAAATTATTCTTAATGGAGCATGAACATTTTCTATAACTCAATATAATCATGTAATTTCGTAGGATTCTTCATCTTTTTGTGATTTGAAACTGTCAGGCCAAGCTGGTTCTCGGGACCTGTTTCATGGATGTCAGGACAGATTTGAGTAAAGAAAGTAATTTATTGGGCCATGTAGTAAATATTTACTGAGCACTTACTCTGTGCTTGGCTACATGGAAAGAATGATTTGAATGCCTTATGGTTCTAATGAGTTGGATTTCCCTTTGTGTTGGAGGATTTCCTCTAACCTCAGGCCTGGAGTGAAATTCAAGGATTGTAAACACTATTCAAATGAGAACAAAAAAATCCCTGTAAGTCCTCTGTAAAGTGAAACCTTGCTTCTCCCAGCAGGCAGGATAATTCTCAGATGACATGGGGTATAGTTTTCCTCCTTGGGCTCCACTAATCAAAGCGGTAGCTCGTCTTGGACAAGCTTTACCCGGCTCTGACACCTTTCACTGAAGATGCTGAGGTTCTCTGTAAATAGCAATTATGTCTTATAACAGCCGTGTTGGCCCCATTTGACGGAAAAGAAAAGTCAGCTGGTGCAATATTCCATTGCTCACAGAGGAGCTACTAGCGAGGGATGATGCCTTGTCTGCTGAGTCCAGCTCTGTCTGTGGGTAACCGAAAAGCACCAAGTAATTCATTATGCTCCAGTTCACACCTCAGTAAATTAAATACTCTGGTTTCTTGGTTTGATTTTCTGACCAGCTGGGTTCACAAAGTGGGCTTTTCAACATCCACCCTAGGGAATAGCAGGGACCTGTGATGAGGTTCTGTAGATCCATCCCTTTTCTTCGTATGGGAAAATTGCGCCGGCCTCTTTTGGAGTGAGTATGGACCATGTTTTCAGAACCCCAAATTGGGGTAGTATGGAAAATATGAGTGAATTCACAAGACTGATGGAAGAGAGATTCCACACTGGGGTTGTACTGGAAAATCCTGAGCATATGGCAGCCCTAGGCACAGGAAGTGGAAGTGTCTTTAAGAGGGATATACGGAATAGGTGATTTTGGATCTGCCAAAGTGAATTATACTGCATCCCAGCAAATGTGGTGGTAAGGGGGGAAGGGGAATAGAAATTTGGTAACCTTCAAAGGTCAGGCAAAAGAGAAAGAGTTTGCACAGACATGGAAAACAAACATGGTTACCAAAGAGGTAAGGGGGTGGGGGAGGGATAAGTTAGGAGTTTGGGATCAGCAGATACAAACTACTATATGTAAACTAGATAAACAACAAGGTCCTACTGAATAGCTCAGGAACTATATTCAATATCCTATAATAAACCATAATGGAAAATAATATAAAAAAGAATATGTATATATTTGTATAACTGAATCACTTTGCTGTACACCAGAAACTGACACAACATTGTAAATCAACTATATTGCAATAAAAAAAAAGAGAGAAGGATTACAAATTTATGATGCTCAATGATGGAGTGGAAAGGAGGGCATGATAATCCAGGTAACGTATGCAATGATTTATTTAAGCAAATATATACATTAAGCTCAACGTAGTTGCAGATGATTAAAGATTTTCTGGGTTTCAGCTATCATTAATGCTTAAAAGTAATTTAACATCATTTTTTCTGCACTTGCTGACGCTTTGGAAGCCTTGGTAATGACGCACACAGACACACACATACCTTAAAGGAACATCTCTCTCTAGCTCCCCTTTCTTGGAGCCCTCTGGTTTCTTTCTTTAACTGAGTGAAGTGCCCTAGCTGTAGACTACCACATTCCCCAGAAGAAAGCCAAGATGCTTTGGACTGAGGAGTTAGAGGTGTGGAAGGCAAAGGAAGAAGGGCTGTGGGTAAAGGTGGAGCCTGGGAAGGTTGTAGGGTTAACACAGCCATCATTAATTGCTCCTTGAAGGGGAACAAACACAAACTCTTAGAAAAACATGTTGGGAGATGGTATTCTAATATGCCCAAGAGAATCGAATTGCTTTGGGTTATGTGAGTTATTGTGGTAATGATGATGAGGACGGTGAAATTATACTAATAGTGATTATCTACTTTTTACTGAGTACTTACGTGTTCGGCATTTTCAACACTTTAATTCCCAAAACATCTTTTACATCAAGGTTGCAGACTTCACACTATTACACTCATATATGCAAGAAAACGTAGTATCTTTCTTTATAACTAATATGATATTATTATCCCCATTCTACCAAGTATATGAAAACTCCTATATTTAAGTCTAACCTGAGTCCAATTCAACAAGTGAATCTTTTTTTTTTTTTAAATAAATCCCATTATCTGTTAGATAAAATGGTCAGAGTTCTACATCACCTCAACAACTCTCCAAGATGCCATCTCTGTTGGGGACAGATGGCTTACGAAACCTCATGGCATGAGAGGGGGCAAGGGGCTGTGGCCTGGTGTTGACGCTTGGGTGTCCAGTGATGCTTGGTTGGTCCAGTCCCATTCCCCATTCTGCTGGTACCCACTGCTTAACCTGCTGGTACCCACTGCTTGAACTGTACCTCCTTCAGGGCATGGTGACCGTCTCTGCTGAGCAGACCCTGTCTCTTTTAGGGAGTAGTATGGATCCCACTGAAATTTGGGCTGTGACTCCCATTTGGAACAGCTCTAGAATCTACCCTCTGACCCACAGGTATAGCATCCCCTCACTCCTACCACGGGGGCCACAAATGCCAAGGTCCTTAGCCAGTCCCTCGGCTCCCTCCTGCATCCTCCACACGCACTGCAAGGACATTTGAGAACCTCTGGATACTGTCTGAACTCCAGGGTAACAGGGCAGCTGGGGAAGCAAATGTTGGGCTAACCCTGCTGCAGCATGAATTTATTTTGATGTGCACACGCATTAGGAAGGTGGCCTGGGGAGACTGTCCATTAGCAGGGAGGGGGAGGATGCCATGCGACGCCCCACTTCCCTTCCATGTCCCCTTTCACAGAGTCCCCTCTGCCCTTTGGAACTTGAGCCCAGAGAGGGGGGAAGGTTGGGACACAGAATGGATTGCCTCTCTTCCCTCCTCTGTCACCCCTTTAATCCTTCTTGGTATATTAAATAGGAGCTAAAGGAGTTTAGAAATTTTCCTCTCTCAACTATATCTGGCTTTCATGAACATTGTCTTATCTCCTGAACATAAAAATAAGACAGATTTAAAATTCAAAGGTGCTCCCTGGCCTCTGTGTTCTAGGCAGTCCCTGCCGTGTTTGCCGCAGTATAAAGCCATGGTGAAATATCCAGAAAAGGCAAATCTATGGAGACAGAAAGTAGGTTAGTGCTTGCTGAGGGCTGGGATGGGTAGCGGGAGGGTGAGGTGGTCAGAGACTGCTAAAGTGTTAGGGTTAGGGTTAGGTTTCTTTTTGAGGTGATGAAAATGTTCTAAAATTGTGATGATTGTTGAACAACTGTGAACATATTCAAAGCCACTTTAGACAGATGAACTACATGGTATGTGAATTATACCTTCATAAAGCTGTTATTAAACAAAAAACAAACACACCACCTGGCTTGGCCTTGGAGGAAGCAGACTGCAAGGGAATATGATTTGAACAACTGTGGTCTATTCATACAATGGAATAGTATGCAACAGTGAGGAGGAACAGCCTACTGCTTGTCACAGCAACATGGCTGTTTCTCAGGTAATATCATACTGAGTGCAAAGAGCCAGATACAAGGGATACATCATGTATGATTCCATTTATATAAAGTTCAAATCAGGCAAAACTAGTCTATGGTGTTATTTTTCAAGATAGTGGTTATTCCCCTTGTGCACTGTTGATGGGAGTGTAAGTTGGTGCAGCCACTGTGGAAAACAGTGTGGAGGTTCCTCAAAAAACTAAAAACAGAACTACCATACGACCCAGAAATCCCACTCCTGGGAATATACCTGAAAAAATCAAAAACATTAATTCAAAAAGATACACGTGCCCCAGTGTTCATAACACCTACAATAGCCAAGACATGGAAGTAACCGAAGTGTCCATCAAGAGATGAACAGATGAAGATGTAGTATGTATATGCAATGGAATACCACTCAGCCATAAAAAAGAATGAAATTTTTGCCATTTGCAGCAACATGGATGGACTTTGAGGGCATTATGTTAAGTGAAATAAGTCAGAGAGAAAAAATACTGTATGCTATCACTTATATGTGGAATCTAAAAAATACAACAAATTGGTGAATAAAACAAAAAAGAAGCAGTCTCACAAATATAGAGAACAAACTAGTAGTTACCAGTGTGGTGGGGGGGAGGGGCAATATAGGGGTGGGGGAGTGGAAGGTACAAGCTATCCGGTGTCAGATAGGCTCAGGGATGTATTGTACAACATGGGGAATAGAGCCAATATTTTGTAATAACTGTATTGGGAAAGTAATCTTTAAAATTGTATAAAAAATTTAAAAATTAAATTTAAAAAATGGTTATTCTTGGGAAGGAGGGAGGTGCAGGCTATGTTTTTTCTTTAACCTGGGTGTGTTAAAAAATATCCACTGAGTTTATGATCTGTGCAACTTTTCTATGTAGCAATATATGTTATACTTCATTAAAATGTTTACTGAAAAATGTATCCATTTACTGTTTGCAGAAAAGTATCAGTTATACCTGCAAGATGGATTTTGTTATTCCCATTTAACAAATGAAGAAACTGAGGTCCAAGCGTTTAAGTGCCTTGCTGAAGGCCACGCTGCTACAAGTATTAGTAGAGTCAGGTTCTAAGGGGGCCTGCCTGGCTACCGGGAACACAACTTCATATCCTTCCCCTGGGCTCCTCCCTGTTAGGTCTCCAGCCCCTTCACCCTTTGGCCATGAGTGGAGATTGCTATGGAGAAATGTGTTCCTTTTATATAACAGCTACAGAGCTAGAAGGCCTTCCATTCCATTCCCCCCAAGTCTTCTTAGGCCTGTCCTGACTTTGTGACCAGCTCTGCCGTGTGAGCTGTGACCCTCTCTACTGCTAGCACCTTTTACCAGCTCTAAATTCCCCGAAAAGCTTCAATAAGGGGAGCAGCATTTGAAATAGACGGATGGTATTCACCTGTCACATAACAGCTAAAAATAAAAAAGGGGAGGTGATAGTGAGATGCCATTGGTGGCATAATACCAGCTGATTGACACATTCTCATTGTTATTTCCAGTGAAAGGAAATATCTAATGCACAGCTGGCCCTGTCATCCAACATGGCAGTGAATTCTGGTCACTCATTTAGTACAGTTTGAGCCAGAATGAGGGTATTCTATGTCTCCTTTGAATACAAAGGAGAATGATACATTGTGGAAAAGTGAAATTTAGATATGCTTAGCATAGGATAATTGGATCAATGCTGCATCCAAGGATGACTCTCTTTTACATCCCGGAGAGGTAAGTAATGAGAGGCTCAGGCCAGGATTCTGCTGGAAAAAGACAGAGCTGTGTTTGGGCTGATGTGCCTTTCATTTGAAAATATGTTTTTCAACATAAGTTGACTCATTGAACTGAATTAGAATTTTAAGTGGAATTGTGAGATCTGAATAATTATTGGAAGTTCTTGAGGCTTTATTTCCATTAGGATCAGTCTCTTCCTAATGAGCCCCTTTTCATGTGGACGTGTGTTTTTAAGTGATGAAATAGGAGTCGATGAGTTTGCCTTAGTGGTCAGGATGTAAGAATGTGTCACCATAGAAACCTGAATCTTGCCGGGAACAGTTTGCCTGGGGCAGGTTTTGAGTATTTGGCACTTGACATTCAGAGGTTCTGGTTGAGAAGGTTTCCTTGTCTCATGAGGGTCATGCTTACCGAAAAGAGTTCCAGCAGGACTGGCCTGCTTTGACACGGGGAAGCCATTTCTCAAAGCCCATGTGGATATATTAAAGATGGGACCCCAATTTGTTTAGTGAGAAAAGCCTCAGCAAATATTATTATTTTCATTTAATTTTAAAATTCAGATTTCTTGAGGGGAAAAGGCATAGCAGGAAGGAAGTAACAGAACCTCTGAATTGCACTTTGGGAATATTTTAAATGAAAAATTACTGCCATCATAAGGTTAAATTCTTTTTCGGCAGCTCTTCTACTGTAGGGACTTTCTAAAGAGGGTGTTCCATCTCTACTCAAGCTGGGCTTTTTAAATTATTAACAAAAGTTGGTCCATTCAGAAACTTTTACTTTGAGAGCCCAGAAGTTCACTTTTATCCTTGGGATGAATCTGCGTTCCTTAAGCTACTTCTGCCAATTGTAGCGAAATTTGCCAATGAGTAGGATTTATAGTAAGGACTAAAGTTGAGGATAGCATATTCTTTAGTATAAGCTTGGTTTTATAAGATTTACTAGATATGGGCAAATGAGACTTGAATGCTGATTTTTTTGGAGATACAGACACTAACTCATTGTATTTCTCATTTAAAAATTAAGGAGGAAGGAAATTCTTTGCTTTTAGACAAAAGCATGTTGGGATCTCTGGGGACAAGTTGAGAAAGGGTTTTCTTTAATTGGATCTGAAATGTAGTGGCTGAGAACGGGGCGAGCGCTATTCATTTAGGAAAAACAGAGACATCTGCTGGTGGATTGGCAAACTTACTTTTCCAGATGATCCAAAGGCTCCTGAAGGGGTAATACTTACAAGACAGGGACAAATCTGTCACAGTTTATACATTTTAAAAGAGCTGTTGTTTAATCATGGAATGAGAATGTTCAATAAAAGGGAAGAAAATTTACACATACGGTTTTCTGCGCTATGCTGCTTTAGTAAGACTTCCTCTTGACTACACCCGGATCAGAAAGCCAGAATTCTTCCAGAAAAGGTGTGTTCTTGTCTACTCTGTTTTCTGACTCCTTTTAATCCGCAGCCTGCGGTGAAAAGTCCCTGAGGGAGCAGAGAAAGGATCGCTCATTTCCAGTCCAGCCAGCGTATGTCCTGGTGTGTGCAGCTTCTGGAATAGGAAGTGTTTGACTGGGGTCTAACCCAGCTTCTCTACCGGCTAGCTTCTGAAGTTGCAGTGTGTTACCGCTCACAGGGACTAAGCAATACTCACTTCTAGGACTGTCATATAGATCAAATGAGATTTTTGGATGCAAAGGTTAAGCATGGTCAAGTAAGGCTCCCAGGGCCGTCCTAGGCACAGTCACCATCTTTAAGCTGGACTCAATGTTCAGAGATGAGCTCTGTTCTTCATCTAGTATTTTAAACTCTCTGCACAAATGCACTGTAAGCTCAGACCCAACTAACCCCAAACAGGATCCATCACCTCCAACTGCCTCCCTGCCCTCAACTGGATTTGAAGCCACTCAAAGCAGTCATTCCTGCTAAGAAGTTGAGGCATCTATTTGTTGCCAGAGCCTGTTCACGTCACTATGAGCACAAGCTCCGGAGTCAGGACCTTGGTTTTCTCTTCTTCAGAATGGCGACAATAATACCCCTGCTGTCAGGGTTGCTGTGCCGATGCCACAAGATGAGCTCTCAGGTTCTTAGCGCAGGGCCTGGCTGACAGGTGAACTCAGCGTGGTTACTCACTTTTTAATACACAGTCTCACATACGTGTCTTCTTTTCTCCATTTCTACTGCCTCCAGGCCTGGCTTAATGCAGCTGCTGCCATATTGATCTCCTAGCGTTCAAGCGCTGCTCTCTTCCATTCTTCTTTTTATTAAAATAAATTTATTTGTTTTTATTTTTGGCCGTATTGGATCTTCGCTGCTGCACGCGGGCTTTCTCTAGTTGCAGCGAGCGGGAGCTACTCTTCGTTGCAGTGCGCAGTCTTCTCATTGTGGTGGCTTCTCCTGTTGCAGAGCACGGGCTCTAGGCGCGTGGGCTCTAGAGCTCAGGCTCAGTAGTTGTGATGCACGGGCTTAGTTGCTCTGTGGCATGTGGGATCTTCCGAGACCAGGGCTCGAACCCGTGTCCCCTGCATTGGCAGGTAGATTCTTAACCACTGCACCACCTGAGAAGTCCCTCTTTCATTCTTCTTACAGGATGTTGCCAAGCTAATGTCCTCTATAGCCCTTGCTGGGCTATTTCCTACTCAAGAAGACAGATATGCTTCTTAAATAATCAGTTAAACTCCCTTGCCTGGTGTAAGTCCTTTATAACCTGACTCCACCAACCATTATCCAAACTAACTCCTCACTAATCCCTGATGTACAGATTCCATCCCAGGCAGGAAGGCTCCCTGACCATACCCTCTGCATCCTGGTCCCTGTGCCTTCCTTTATGCCGTTTCCCTTATCCCTTATGCTTCCCTCTCCTATCTCTTAGTCTTGCCTGTATTTTAAGATGCAAATAATCTCACTCCCACCATGAGCTTTTCTCCAGTTCTGCAGCTTATAATGATTTTTCTGAAGGGCTAACTCCTATTACCCTAATAATCCTTAATTCCTATTGCACTAAGAAATCCCACCCAAGAGCCATAAGTTAGAATTTACTTGTTCTCAAAATTTTATTACAAGCTCTGTGAAGAAAGGGCCTGTGTTATTTCACCTCTCTGGGTCTCAGTTTCCTCCTCTGTAAAATGGTGATAAGGACAGTTCCTGCCTCATCGACTTGTTGTAATGATTAAGTTAATATATGTAAAGCAAGTGTCCAGCACCTTGAAAGTGTTCAATAAGTGTTAGCTTTATTATTATTGTTCTGAGCACATAAATAAGGGATCAATACAGCTTGTTTGATTACCAGCCATGTTTCACTAAGAAGCCATCAGGTGCTACACTTGGGCCCTTCACAGCCATCTGACCCAACATTGTGTATCTTTTAAAGAAGACAGTAATTTATTTGACAAATAATTGAGTGCCTACCATGCTCCAGGTATGCACTGTACTGTAAGTGCTGGTCTTAGCTTTGTTAATTTTTACATATGTGGCCAGCCAGCCATTCACACTTGTAATTAACAGTGTAGGTCAAATATCTTCATCAAAGAGGATTTGAATTCAAGTCTTGGCTCCACACATATGGCTTTGAACAAATAATTTACCACAGCTGACCTTTAGTTCCTCTACTGTACAATAAATCCTAAAGTTTGTTTCTCTATTTTGTGATACGTCAAAAGAACCAACTATAGTTTAAGTCACATATTTTCAGGCAGATAGTGGCCGTCTCTCTGCTCTTGTTCATGTCGGCCCTGGATATGTGATCTCCTTGTCCTGATCTGACACTCCACTATCTTGCTCTGTGACTGTTACTCCACCTGTTACTATTTAAGAAAGGGCCTCCGAGGAACTCCCTGACCTCATTCACATCACTATCCTTTTTTTGTGTGTGTGGTACACGGGCCTCTCACTGCTGTGGCCTCTCCCGTTGTGGAGCAGAGGCTCCGGACGCGCAGGCTCAGCAGCCATGGCTCACAGGCCCAGCCGTTCCACGGCATGTGGGATCTTCCCGGACCGGGGCACGAACCCGTGTCCCCTGCATCGGCAGGCGGACTCTCAACCACTGTGCCCCCAGGAAAGCCGCCACTATCCTTTTTTAATTGTAGAAGAATAGAGGAAATCTAATCTTGCTCCAGAAACGTTATAGGAGAGGAAGGGACGTGTGTGCCTTTAACCATTTGTCATCTCCCTCTTCCAATTCCCCCATTTCCCTGCCTTTCCTAATTAAATTACACACATGCACACACACACACTTCATCTGTCAAAAGAACCAACTATGGTTTAAGACACATATTAGTTAGGCAGATAGTGGCACATACACACACACACACACACACGAGTTCATTTACATGCTCCTTAACCCAAGGCTCTAAGATATATTTTTAAAAAACTATCCGTGCCCAGGGCCCTCCTAGTTCCTTACTGTTGCTTAATGCATACTTAGCGACAGATGGAAATTGCCCTGTCATCATGGAAATGGAATGTTTTGTTTTTCCAGTGGTTTCCAGGTATGGGTGGGCTGTGAACTATTATCATCTCCCTCTCTCCTTTCCCTGTCTGAGTCAGAATTTCTGGAGATAGGGCTCGGGAATCCATGTTTGACAATAATGCAGGTGACTCCTCTGCACATTAGAGCTGGAGGCCCAGGGAGGCCGGCCCACCTGTGTCAAATTCAAATCAACTAGAGCTGCACATAAGCTAGATGTGGATAGGGGCCCCATTTATTTGTCTTGTTGGATGGCCTGAACTACCAATGCTGCCTTGTTAGATGCCAACTCTCTGTCACCCAGTGTGGAAGCATGGTGTCCCCACGCACTCCCTCAGGGCTCTTAAGTCACCAATCGTGGCTTTTCCTTCTATTCTTGGCCTTCATGATGTGGGCTCTCCTAAAGAGGTTTAACTTCCTTTGAATGTGAGGTCTGCATACCTGGGCATGGTCCGGTTGCTTGGATTTTTCAGGAATAGGTTGCTGTATTCTGGAAAGGAGCATATTCTAGAGCAGATTCTGGATTTCAACCTTTTTAGACCATGACTCAGTATGAGAAACCCATTTTAAGTGGAAACTCACACCTGTATAAATATGCCCAGTGAACAAACGAATACATCCATCATATCTCTGCCCGTTGATATTTTCTATTCTATTTCATCAAAAAGAGTCTTTAGGTGCAAAATCCAGGCAGATCTAGAGTCTCTGTCAAAAATCTGATGGAAGCTGTAGCTCTAACCTTCATTATTTGCAAATGATTTCGGGGTCCACAATCTCCCCAAACCGTCTATGGATCACAGATGATGCAGTTTCTCGCTTGCTCTCAAGAAAGCTCTCACCACACTTCTAGTGAAGCAGGGCAGCACTGGGGTAGGCCTCTCCGAGCTAGATGTGGAATATCAGTATGCTGCTCCCCCAATACACCTTCAGAATATCTGGGGGAAGGTGGGGCTCTCAGCCTTAGGAAGAGTAGTGGAAAAGCTTCTCAAATGATTTCTACCTGAACTGGGAGCGGGGTATAAACCTCCTTATAAAATCACTGCAGTTGGAAGCCGGCTTAGTATTTTAAGGGAGACAAAGCTGATACTCCTTCCGCTATTAATAACAAAGTACTACCAGTACATCCCACAAGCAACAGTGTGTGGTCACACCACGGCCAAAAAGCTGGTTCCACCTGCCCTGGCTCTACCTTCGCCGTGGGCCTTCAAACCCGCCTCCCAGCCACCGGCCTCGCCTTTCCTCATGCCATTCCCTTTCCCACCTGCATTTCCTCCCTTTCTTTCTGAATGGTTCTCACCTTCCCAGATTTTTCCCGTGCCGTCTGTGCTGGGTAACTCCCAGATTGCATGACTGATAGCAGATACGTGCTTCTTAACTTCAAATGAATGGACAAAAAGACTAGGTCTTGCTCTTTTTTTTTTTTTTGGATTTACCGCCGCACCCTCGAAACAGCAAATGCTCAATGAGAATTTCCCCCTACAAGCCCAGAGGTTGGCACCCATGCCTTCAGCTTACCTGCTCACTGGTGCCCAGAGGCGATCTGGCAAATGGTCATCAGCACATATTTGGGCGCTGGGTAGTGTGGTTCAAGTTTCAGCTCTACATACACGGACACAGAAAGTTCTCTAAAAAATATTATTCAGGGTTGAGGGGGAGAAACAGCTATAGAGCAGTGTGTTTACTCTTCTACCCTGTCTGAGTGAAAGATCATGTGCGCACACGTTTGTTAATGTATGAAATTTCTTTGGATGAATCCAAAAGAAACTAAGTAGTAGCAGTTTCCTCCATTGGGGGAGGGAAGAAAGGAGATTTATTTGCTTATTTTTCGCTATATACCTTATAGTTACACACGCATGTACTGCTAAGTCAAAAAGTTTAAATTAAAAAATTTCTGGTTTTGCTGCTTAGGGGCGTGACTTTTAGAAAGTTGTTTGATTTTCCTAATCCTCATTTTCTTCATCTGTAAAATGTAGCCAAGACAGCCTACCTAAATGGATTGCATGGGTTAAATATGACAATGCATACAAAATACTCAGCAGACGGCCTGGCACATTTCTTGTTAGAATTCACGAAATGGTTAACTGACCCAGGTCTTTAGAATTCTGTTCCATGCTCTCCTATTTTAACCCAAAGCCTAGAAGTCTGGAAAGTTAAGGCCATTCCACCTCCACTGCAGTGTTTGGTGGTTCTTACGAGGTCAGCATCTGGTGGAGGGCAGTGTAACCCATCCGCCTGCATCAGGGGCTGACCCTCTCTTCATTTCGCCCCCTCAATAAGTCTCCTGTTTCCCTTTTTACACTCAAGTACTCTCAGCTTTTCTCCTTCCAACGTTTGTTCTTTAATCCTTCACATACGCCTCAGGTGACACCAATGAGCATCTTAAAAAACTGGAAATTCTTGAATTGAAGCAACGAGCTTCTACCCCAAGGTGCCTAACTTCCAGCTGGTTGCTTCTGCCAAGATGAGAGAGCTCTTTAAGCAGTGATTCATTTCAGCTCACGTTGCCTGAGTCGGTGTAACTTTGTTAGAATTATTTGTGCGTCATATCACTTTTCTGCCTTAATTAACTTCTTCTGTTAAAGTGATTATAAGATGATTTATTTGCTTTTACTAAGTAATGGGAAATAAGTAGAAGGTTGAGTTTCTAGGGGTTAGCTGTTGGTGCAAAGTGACTGTCAACTACTGTTATGCAATTGCTTTTCCTGGAGCCTTTTGGTAGTGGCGGCTATACCAAATTGAATGACTTTCCAGAACCTTGTTCAAGAACAAGATGCATTCTAAACCTGGAATGGAGGACAGGGAGGCGTGGAAGAATACCATTATGTGCCAGTGTCTAATCACATTAAAACAAAAGTAGCTAACATTTATTGAATGCTTACCATACACCACACTCCGGGCTAAGCACTTAGTTTGGTTCTTACCCTCACTCTCCAAGAGTTGGTCCCCAGTTTTCAGAAAAGGAAAGTAAATGACTTGCCTGAGAATTTGCTCAGTGTCAGTGAATCCACCTGGACCACTGGCCACAGAGCTCATGCCCTTAACCATGATCTAGATCAGGGATCCAAAACCCTTTTCTGTAAAGGGCTAGACAGTAAATATATTAGGTTTTGAGAATGGAAAGTATGTAAACAAATGAAAGTGTCTGTATTCCAATAAAACTTTATGCGTAGTGAAATCTGAAATTCATATAATTTTTATGTGTCATGAAGCATTATTCTTCTTTTGATTTTATCCCCCATCATTAAAAAATGAAAAAAAACATTCTTAGCTCATAGGGGCAAAACAGGTGTTGAACCAGATTTGGCCTGTGGGCCGTAGTTTACCAACCCCTGTTTTACATCATTGAAAACAGACCAGTTGCGGGAGAATCTCTATAAGAGGCTTGCTCAGCCTATTCCAGAGCCTTCTGGACTTCAGCTAGGGCCTCAAATGAAGAGACGGGAGAAATGTGGCCTCCCCCGTCTGCCCTAATTCTCACACTTGCAGTTCCTTTTCATCACCTGTCACCCGAACCCATTCTTTCAGCTCCGAGCTCCCCGCTCTCCTGGGTTGCCCAGAGCCTCTCTTGGGTGCCCCACTTAGATCACACCTCCGTAGGCAGTTTTCCTTCCTCCCTCTCCCCCAGCCTCCCATTTCCTCAGAGAACTGACATAGCTAAAATGCTTTTTAAAAATTGGCCTTAATGTATTTTCATCTTAAAGGAAGCTTCTGGACAGGGCAATTCAAAGATATGACTTTATGAAGCATTTATCTGGGGCAGATGAGTGAGGTGCACTGAAAGTGGGGGAGGAAACTACTCATATTACCTTAAAATCATACTTGGACAGACCCATAGGTGAGGCTGGTCCTGACCAGAGAACCTAGGGCTTCCTTAAGGTCCCTGGACTAAGCTTGGATGTGGGTAAGTGATGAGCTACTGGAGGCGTGCTGTGAGAAACCTCAGGGGCTCTTTACCAGACAGACTGAAGAGGACAACTTGGTACAGAACTAACAATTAAGGACTGACGAGCTGAGGGCTCGATGTAGGAGGTGGTGACTTCCTGGGCCACTTAGGCAGATTTTCCAGAGGTAACAACCACTCCAGGCACTTACCTCGGCATCCATGCAGCCCATGGGAAAATGCTGCAACAGCTCCACTGTTCTTTTAGTTCCATCTGGTGGTTCTCAAGTACTGTATGCGGTGGAGGCTGTCTGAAACCCTGGACACAGCAGAGGAGGACAATGCCCGTCTTCTGAAAGGGGCACGTGCTTCCTGGGTTGTTTTACATTTCCTGAACTTTCCTACATCTTGTGGTTGTTTTCTCCCTCCTACCCACCTCCTCTCCAAATATAAACTACTGACACTTAATCTTGTGTTAATTACAAATATGTTTCTGAGCCTACCAGACCATCCATGCCTGGATGTTTCCTCTTTTAGCCCATGCCAACCTCACCAAGCATAAATACAGGTCCTTGTCATTAGCCTTCCTGGGAAGGCGGTAGGATACATGACTCCTTTTGTTATGGGTCCAGCTAAGACTAGACCTGTCCAGGGCGTTTTGTGTGTGTGTGTGTGTGTGTGTGTGTGTGTGTGTTAGTAACTGCAGCAGGGGAAGGACAGTATTTGGCAGGCCCATGTTTAAGGAATAGCAAGATAGGGAAAAAATGCCTGACCATTATCCTCACAGAGGCAGAATTTTCCCAGGAAAATACCTTTCTTTGCAATAGGCTGTTTTGTTTTTTTGGGTTTTTTTCCTTTATTTTTTGGGGCTAGCTAAATGTCTGTGTGTATTTTTGGACCTGGAATGCACTGTTGTATTTTAATTTTCTTAGATATTTTTTGCTGTCTTCAGGGTAGGTCAGTTTGCAGACAGACTTTTACAGTCCCAGAAATATCCTTTCCTGGGGAGGAAAAAAAGTAAAATGAATAGTTAATCTGTGATATTATTTGACATTTCCATATAGCTTCAGAAAGGAAATGTGTATAGAAAATATCTGTCTTTGACCCTTCCTCCCCCCACGCCCATCAAGTCTGGCTTTCGGATGTAGTCTATAATATCTTTATACTGACACACTGAGTTCGAAACTCATCAATATTTGAACAACATTCCAAAGCGGATGGTATGTGGGAAGTATTATATTTGGCTTCTATGTCAGCCTCTGAAGTGTTGATTTAGGATGGATTGATTAATTCAGAATGTTAAGGTTAGAATGAAATTTTGGGTGGCTCCGAGTTCAGAGCTCTATATATAGAATTTTTTTGCAGCTGAACAGTTTGCTCCACTCACCCATGCTGCTTTTTAAAGACCTGTGCTCTTTTAGTACACCCACAGATTTGAATTTCTGTTCTTGTTTGAACAGAGGAAGAGAGCAGTGAATACACAGGCAAGATAAAGCACAAGGGCGGACAACCCACTTACACGACTCCATTTTCAGACGTTCCAAATTCTAAAAGAATTTCTGAAAGAGGGATGGGTATTATTTAAATTTATCTTTCAATAGTTTTCTACACGATCAGTCTACAGACAGCAATGTTGCATGGTGATGTCCCTTACATATCTGGGATGATGATTAGAGCTAATAAGGTGTGTGGTAATAACGAATACCATTTATTGGGCATCTACCACATAACAAGAAGCTATACACGTATTTCTCTTTAGTCCTCACAATAACTTTACCAGGTGGCACCTGAGGCTAAGAGCGATTACGTCACTTGCCCCAAACCACACAGCTAGTGAGTAGCAGAGCAGCATTTGTACCCAGGTCTGGCGGACTGCAGCCTGGCGGTGCTGTTTCAACTTCATTGTCGGGCGCCACCTGATCCTGCTGGCACAACGCATGCGCCAGGGGGAGCGTCGGCCCTCCTTTGTCTGCAGCGACTGGTCTGCGCCCCGCGGTCTGAACCAGCCCGGCTTTGTTTTCTTGGCCGTTGTGTTGTTTGCGAGCCCTTTACTCTCTGAATGGTATCTTCAGCGCACAGTTAAGAGACATTTAATGTTATCGAAGTGTATGTTCACAATCTTGTGACATGAAATGGTTCTTGGGGTTAAAACACAAAAGCTGGCTCACAGAGCAGCAGAACTGCTGGCAAGGAGTAACATTTAATAAATTGTTACAGAAACACCTGGTAGCATAATGAGTTATGTGAGATGAAAGAACCAAATAGGTTGATCTGGGTAATGTAAAGACTTATGGGCTGTAGAAACAACAGTAAAATGGTGATAGCACAAGCCCATGAGGCTGATCTCTTGCATCCGATTTTTATTTTACAATGCATTCTTTGAGATGCCGTTCCTATTTTTAATAATGCCTTACTCTATTAGAAAACAATCCTTCTTCTATCAAACATAATTGATTTTAAATTGCTTTTAAGAATAACTGGGAAGGAATACTGTTTCAGAGACTAGTTTACAGAAATCTCTACCATGACAGTTGCTTGTTAATAACCGCTATTCAGGAACTTGGGGGCACTCCGTTAGAGCTTGTAAGTTACCCAGGGTCTCGAATTAGAATCCTAAACAAGTGCACTGCGATTTAAAGTGAGCTGTGAGAAACGAAGACGTAGGAAGAAGGAATTTTCAATTTGCTTGGTCATTTTATTTTCAAAAATAAATTAAAATGATAAAGCATCACTTTTTATCTTGTTACCTAGCTTTGTTTTTGACACCTATCTACATTTCCTAAATACTGTATAAAAAAAAAAAAAAAAAGCCAGCATCCTAAATACTGTTAAGTTTAAGACTTCCTCCCTCCCTCACCTTCCTCTCTTCCTTCCTTCCTTTCCCCCCCCCTTTCCTTCTCTTCTCCCTGGTGGGAATGAGACAAGCACTTTAAAAAAAATATTAATCTTTTTATTTGTTTACAGATGTCATCTGAAGCGAAGCTTCCATACTTTTCTTCCTTTATGTTAAAAAATAAAATGTTTATCTGGAAGCCAGTCTTATTGAAGACTAAAAGATAGACATACCTTAGTTATAAGGCATTTTTATAGAGACTCTGATAGCAAATGAATTGAGAGAAATGCTATTTGATGCACCGTGGAAATGTAATGTTATTGTCTTCCTGTCAATGTAACCTGGAGTGATATACAGCCACCTCTCCCTGACATGGGAGATTAATGAAATGACTCTAATTTTGGCAACACTTGCACACTGAGAGTGGGTAACATAACTCTAAGTTGATTTGTGTAAAGGGTGGAGCTGACTTTAAACAGCACATCATAGCATCTAGTCATTTTGGTGACATTCAAACTGCTATTTCAGCCCTATTCAAGGAAGGCTGTCTAAAACCCCTCTGCCTCTTTTGTGTCTGTACCACGATGACACTGTGACTCTAGCTGAACTCTCATCTACTATCAGATGATATGCCCCTTCAATGATTGTGTTTGCCAGTTAATAAAGTTACTTGGTGCTATGATCTATCTTTAAAAGAACAAATGTATACTGTGTTTTTAAAGATTCAACCATTTTTTGGTTGTGGTTTACCCCCACTTCTTTTAATTATTTATACTACCTAAGGTGCAAGGGGTTCTCCTTTTGTAGCCCATGGGACCCGCAAGGTGATTTGTTTCTGTGGCAGCTAAGAGAATGGGCTTTGGAGGAAGACTGACTGGGTTCAAATCCTCCCCCAGCACCACCTCATAGGGGTGCCCCAGTGATTAAATGAGGCACTGTGTGCTGCAAAACACAGTGCCTGGCACAGAGTAAAATTATTTTTATTGGTTTGTTTTTTTAAACAAAACCTTCTGAATGTTTTGGTTCAGTGCTTTTCTCTAAACACCCTATATTAACAGAGACCATCGATCATCAGTGACCACTAACATCACAGAAAAAGACAACCAGATACCATGACAATTCTGATGGAAGTACGTGACACGTCTAATAAAGTGGTCTTGTCAAAAAATCAAATCTGAATCTAATCAGGCTCGATCTAACCACCACTTCTTAGAAAATAATAGGGCACAGAGGGCAAAACCCAGAATGTGGGAAACTAGGACAAATGACTCTGTGTCTTCAATAAGTGAATGGCCAGGAAAATTAAAGTGGGGAGACAGGGACCTATGGACTAAAGAAGACACAAGAACCACGGCAACCAACTGCAACATATGGACCTTATTTGGACAATTCGAACAAACTGTAAAAAGCATTTAGGAGACAACTGGGAAAAATGAACACTGAAGGGATATTTGATGAAATTAAATAATTATTGTTAATGTTTCAGTGGTGATAATGGTTTTGGATTTGTGGGTTTTTTAAAGTTTATTTTTAGAAATGTGTACTTAAGTATTTTAGAGACATGCACATAAGTATTTAGTTAAAATTTGTGGGTGAAATGATATGATGTCTGATTACAGATGAAACAAAAGTAGCCCTGAGTCAGTAATTATTGAAACTCCATGATGGGTAGGTAGGGATATTTAATAATGCTTTCTTTACTCTTATGTATGTTACCATTTCCTTGAGAAGAATTAAAAATAAATCAAAAGAAAGCAAAACAATCTCAACCACGGAAAGCAAAAATTCTGTGATAATTTAGTCGGTACTTGATCCAGAGTAACAAACCTCCAGCATCCCAGAATCCCTGGGGCTGTGATACTTTCTACCCAAATCATGGTGCCCGTTTCTAGGTCATTGATTACAAGAGGCTTCCTTACTCAGGTGGGTGATTTTCTCCCAACATGGTTTACTATCCTGAACAGAATTTGAGAAAATGGCTGTTTCAGGTTGGTTTCAGTCACCTGCCTCTGAGGTCAAATACTGCTATCAGTTGACAGTTGCTATTTGGCTCAAAGTACTTGAGGTCATGGTCATTCCATTATCTTTCTAAGACTGCAGTTTTTGAATCTGACTTGACTGGATATCAGGTGCTCGGTTGGCCATCTTTTTATAGAGGACATCAATATCAAGTGGTACAGAAAAGCTTTCCCAAACCATGATTGCCTTATTAATGAACTCGTAAAACTGATCAGGAAAATGTTAGGGAGTCTGTTAATGTAGTAATTAGGAAATAAATCTAAAACCTACCTTTGTTGGATAAGTAGGCTTTGAAAAAAGGAGTGGTGATGAAGTTCCAAGAAACAAATGCACCTTACTATTTAATTTGCTCTTCTCTCTCTTGACCTATACTTTTTGCTCCACGACAATGTCTCCAGTTAGCAACTAAAAATATTTCTCTTTTCTGAGTGAGAATAGCCATAATTTGACAGCCTGGGTTCCTTTTGCTGTTATTTTCCTATCTTAGAGAAACTGGGCATAAGATTCCAAGGTTATTAGAAGAAATCCAGAGCTAAAAGATTACATTTTTTTAATTTAAAAATATCAATTCATTTGGCATAAATAAGATCCTGTCTTTATGCCATCACATTTAATCAAGATGGGCAACGTGAGTCTTTCAGAAATAATAATCAGTTTATCAGGATCCTGGACCAAAACATTTACTGTTTAAATAAAAGAAAAATACTTATTAAAAATCAGTATATTGGGAAATTCTGATTAGTTATTAAAAATCCATGGCCACATTAAAAGTTGAAAAGAATTATACTTGATCAGTAAATTGTACAAACATTATATCAGAGAAAGAGTGGTGTGAATACAGTTGTTATAATCTGTTAAAAATTCCACATTTTTAAAAAAATATATTTTATTTATTTATTTATTTTTGGCTGTATTGGGTATTCGTTGTTGCGTGGGCTTTCTCTAGTTGCAGCGAGCAGGGGCTACTCTTCGTTGTGGTGTGCGGCCTTCTCATTGCGGTGGCTTCTCGTTGTGGAGCACAGGCTCTAGGTGTGCGGGCTTCAGTACTTGTGGCACACGGGCTCAGTAGTTGTGGCTCATGGGCTCTAGAGTGCAGGCTCAGTAGTTGTGGTACACGGGCTTAGCTGCTCCGTGGCATGTGGGATCTTCCCGGACCAGGGCTGGAACCCGTGTCCCCTGCATTGGCAGGAGAATTCCCAACCACTGCACCACCAGGGAAGCCCAAAAATTCCATATTTTTAATGAAGGATATTAAATTTCAACATGAGGTTGGACTTTAAGAGTTTCTGATCCCTGCCAGCTTTGGAAGTTTCTAGATCTGCAGAACATTGCGTCACTCTCCTCCACAAAGCTTGACTATACATGTGTTCCTGGTTCCTGATAGCAAATCAACTCCATGTTGGTCATTTTCTCCACCTCCTTTCAGTGGTCTCAGGGCCAGAGTGGTCACACATCTGGATGGACTAGGAGTCTCCTTTCTCTGTTTGTCTAATTCTTCTACATTCTGCAAGAGCTGGTTTCAATGCTCTTTATTCTGTGAAGTTTTCTACTTTGCTACCCCACACTTCCCACCTCCCCAGCTGAATTATACTCCTCCTCAGCACTTAATCTGTTGTGTAAACACTGCAGAGTTTAGATAACCCCCAAACTCAGCCCTGAGCTCCCCCCAGGTTGGGTTGCTCCTCTTGGTTACTCGAAGGGCCCCCATGGATATTTATTGAATGAAGGTGTTTCCTGTTTCGCTTTGGCCTCCATTTTGTCTTTTTTAAAAAAAATAAATTTATTTATTTATATTTGGCCGCACTGGGTCTTCGTTGCTGTGCGCGGGCTTTCTCTAGTTGCGGTGAGCGGGGGCTACTCTTCGTTGCGGTGCAGGGGCTTCTCATTGTGGTGGCTTCTCTTGTGGCGGAGCATGGGCTCTAGGCACGCAGGCTTCAGTAGTTGCGGCACACGGGCTTAGTTGCTCCGTGACATGTGGGATCTTCCCGGACCAGGGCTCGAACCCGTGTCCCCTGCATTGACAGGCAGATTCTTAACCACTGCGCCACCAGGGAAGCCCCCATTTTGTCTTCTGAGCCTCCTTTTCTATTTGCATTTATAGGTTGCCCTTTGCTTCACACAGGGCATTCCTTTCAGCTACCCCCTTTAGCACCTCATACCCACCCTGAGAAGTGGATATAGAAGCTGTAGCCCTGAGTTTACAGAGGTGGACAGTTTACCCAAGGTCCAACATCAATTTGTGGAAGAAATATGACTGCTACTCAGGACTCTGTGTTCTCCTAGGATAGGTGTTCGGTTTTATTTTGTTTTTTGTTTGTACCAAGCAGCTGTGAAAATAATTTAAATATGAATAATATTTCTTACATATTCCCCACTCCTGAGAGAGAAGACTCGAACCATTGTGCATTCCTCCAGAGCAATCGCTTGGCTGACTTTGGAGCTGTGTACAAAGCCTCGGAGAAGCACTGGACCTCAAATCTCTCCACAGGCTCCTGGGGCTCCTGGAAGGGGAAGTAACCTGAGATGTGGCTGAATCACCTCTGAGCCCTCAGAGTTTTCAAGTAAGAGTAAGATTCACAATGGAGAAAGGAGACTACATCACAGTCCCTTGCATTCCTCTTTCTGATTGTAGAACTCTGGAGTCATGAGTATTTTCACTAAAGTGTGTCAATAAAATAGGACAAACTCCATCTCACAAGTTTGGCTGCTGCTACCTGAACAATGTAGCCGAGTTCCTTACAAAAGAGAGAATCAGTCAGGCCGGGCAGTCACTGAGTCAGGTCTGAAATCACCAGCCTGCCTTGCCTTCTGGGGGACCGACCTGACTGATGTTTTGGGGCTGAAGTTAGACGCACTGCCTATGAACACACTCCTCTTCAGCTATGAAGAATCAGAGCAAGGACTCCCTGTGGAAATCGCACATGACTCTGCGTCCCAGTTTATGATAATCATGTAATAAAAACTGCTATGCAGCTTGCTTCCAACACTGCATTTACAAAAATTACATATTTCATATAATCAGGCCTGTCTCTTACTTAATCATCCCACACATCATATAAATCTTTAAAGTGGACAGGTCTATAAATCACTAGCATTTTTCATTTACCACTTATTCTAAGCCAGGCAGTTTCTTATTTAAATTGCCATATGAATAAATCTAATAATCCTTATTCACTTACATCATCTCAAACTTTAAATCTTATTCCAGCTGAGGTCATAAGTGAAATCAGTATTGAGGGCAAAACTAGCAGCTGTAACAACTGTAATAGCTTGCCAAATTATATTAAAGGGCCCAAATAACATTAAAAAAATGAGGAAGAACTGAATTACATTATTAAAGTGTGATCTGCTGAATCAGGCAAATGCAGGGCCTAAACAGAGCTCCTGCATGGGGTGTAGCTTCTGTGCAGGGCCTGTACCAGTTGGAAGAGAGATACTTGCCCGAACCCTCTCATTTGCACACCCTGATTAAGATCTAGATCACAATTTCTCAACCTTGGCACTATTGACATTGTGGGTCATGCAAGTCTTTCTTGTGGGAGTCTGTCCTGTGCATAGCAGGACGTTTAACAGCATCCCTGGTCTCTGCCCACTAGATGCCAGTAGCACTCCCTACCCCCAGTTGTAATGATCAAAAATTTCTCCAGACATTCTCAAATTTCCCCTGTGGGAAAAATCATCCTTATTGATAACTACTGGCCTTGATGATCCGAAAGGATTGAATTGGGGCCTCTCCCAGGGAGAACCCAGGGATGTTCTGAGGACTCTGGGTTTCATTGGGAGACATGCTCCACACCATACCACTTTCCTTAACATTGGTGCTGCCAACTTTGGTGCATGAGCAGTGAGTCCAGTACAGTTCTCAGATTAATGGGAGGAGGATCAGGGAGAGGGGCCAGTGAAGCAAGAAGCACAACAAGGAGAGTAGGGAGAACAGTCAGTGACAGGACAACTCTCGAACTCAGGCAAAATGTCTCCCATGTTGGGGCAGACCCTTTCCTCACCTTTCCCATCGAATTAGCAGCCTGCATCTCTAGCCTTCATGAGAACTCAAGGGCATCACAGACCTGACATTCACAGCATCTATATCAGCATGGCTGTGGGATACAAATTACTTTTGTATGCATCTTAAATGGTTCAGAAAGGTCATGTGATTTTGTAGCGGTCAAAGGAAAATGGTGAATGTTTGTCAAGGGGACTTTCAAATCTGAATAATTGGTTCACGAGAAACTTAGCATTATCAGGCATGCACAAATGCTGAGAATGAGGAATCTGGTTTCCTCTCCTCTTATGGTTGGCAGATTGTACCTTATGATAGCTGGCAGAGATGCCGATAGTTCAACTCCAAGCACTGGAAGGAACTGGCTGCAATTCGTTTTCCCAGAAAGGTTCTGCCAGGTCTTTGACAGATTAAGGAGTTATACCCCATATAAATCATTCTTGCTCTGCCATCTTAAATGCACACGCTTTTCTAGAAGGGCATCCATCCTGTATCACCCAAGCCTAAATAAAGCAAATAATGCCATTACAATTTGGAGATGAAACCCACTGACAGCTCGATGTAACAGAGTGCTGGCCCAGGGGCTCGGTGTGGGGGGATTTGTAATTATGGGTTGGCAGTACCTCATGCCTAACTAGTGGGAACAGTGATATCACTTATAATGGGGACCAAAAAGACAGAACCAGGAAACAATATCAGAATGAAATCTATTGTGTTCAGGAACTCTCCTTTTTGAGAGGTTTTTGATTAGCATTGAGAATGGCAAAGCCATTCCACTGTCTTAAACCTATGGTGACTTCTGAGTCATTGAGTCATCAAGCCCATCCACTTTGTATAGGAAAGAGGTTATTAATTTAGCTCAATTTTACCTGTAATTTTGGGAACCTCACTCCATCTTTCCCTTTATTTCTCTGTATAAAATAACATTTTCATTCGTGCTCTTTTAGAGATGAATTTAAAGCTCTCAGCTATTTCATTTAGTCATTGTATGGAAGATACAGATTATACCTTCTACCTACTTAAAATGCTCCAGGATGCCTGATATTTAAGATGGCTTTATTACTTCAAACACAAAGAGGATGGATCTTCCCCACAGCCTATTTTCTACATGTCCCACAGTAGATGGAGACAGGATGAGATGGCGGGGAGCATCAGATGCTTCCTTGGTGGAGTTGGGCCCCCTTGCCGTGGTCAAGTCACTATCTCAATCTCTGCCTTATCTTTCTACTAACAACGTATATTGGCAGTACTTGGCGTTGCTGTTTTCAGAGGGGTCTCTACATCTTAGTGAAACATGCTAATGTGTTTTCCGAGTTCCAGCACTGATATTCTGTGATGCCAAGGCCTGGAATAAAAAGGAAGAGGTAGAGAGACAAGATTCCTTGGCCTCTAATTAGCACCATCCATGGGCTCTGCTCGTTATCAGGACATGAACCCCTTCATCCAAGGCTCCATGTCAGCAGTGTGGGGAGCATGTGTTATTCGAGAAAACTCTCCTTTAAAATAAACTTCTAACAGTAACACCACTGCCTTTTTAGGAAAGTATCAAATACTTTAAAATCAGACATGCAGCCAGCTGTATAAACAGTACATTGACTTACCCTCTTATCAGGGAAGATGATTGAGCTGATGCCTATTTTATTGACAGATCATTTTGTGTCTCATGTAAGAATGTTTTGCATTTTTAATGACCCCTTTATTCTAGGAAAGTAAAAACATTTATAAGCCAATATCGGCCTGTTTTTCTCCATAAACATTGATGTCTGAGGGGATGATACTCATGTTCTGACGTTGGCACTTGAACCATCATGGTGGGATAACACCCACTAGAAGATTTCACTCCGGAGGCCCAAATTATCTGTCATGGCTTAAAAAATGGGCTACTTGCTGTGGGCGGAAGAATCTGTATCTTTTCTATTACCCATGCCTAGTCCAAGGCCTATAATATATAATAACAACGATAACTTTCATTAAGCACTGTTACATACCAGGCACAGTGCTACATACTTTACTTATATCTCATTTAAATCTCACAGCAGCTCCATGAGGTCCTGAGCTGGTTGCTGGCCTATTTGCTGCTCCCAGATCCAGTCTCTGCCCTTTTCCTGCTCTGCTCTGTGTCACATTTCTCAGGCTCCTTGGCTTCTTGCGTTCAGCCAATTAGAGGCAATGGTAAAGGCTGATGGGCAGGAAGGAAGAAGAAGTGAGGGAATTTCTCCTTTCTTGCTCTGACGCAGGTGGTGGCTCTGGGAAGAGCTGGGTCTCCTCCATGGATCCAGCTCCCTCTAGCCCTGGCTTCTGAGCTGGTATCACTACCTGCTCTGACACCTACGAGGGGGCGGCAGTGGCTTCCTGACGCAGCTAATCTCTGGGTTGCCTCCCCCTCCTATTTGGCCTCTTAGCCCTTCCACCATCCAGGTAATCAATTCTCCACGGGAAGTGCCCTCTCTTTGAAGTTTCTGGAGTGGGTTTTCTCTCCTGACCGGGACCTGACAGAGGCAAATACCATAGTATCCACTCTCTCCATATAAGGAAAACAAGGCTCAGAGGCATTAAGAAACATACCTAAGTCTGGTCATTCAGCCCATGCCTCTTAACCATGAGACAGTCCTGCCTCAATGTGCAAATGAAAAGTCATCGGGTGATTAACCTATCTGCTTGAACTTGGGCTTATGGGGCTAAGAAAACATCAATTACACCCAGATCAGGTCAATCGAGAAGACCTCTGTTCTAGCGCTACTTATTTCTTCCTCTAGTAAGTTGTGTGATTTTGGAGATATTCCTTAACCATCATAAAGCTGCCTTGATCATCTCACAGAATGATTCTAATATAAAATATAAGGCAAACAGGAAGTGAGACAGCAATTTGGATTCTTTCAAGGAACTGTGTCCTGCGGGCTGGATCTTAACCGTGTTATAAAGTTTATATGGTACCTGTATAAAAGATGCTGCATATCTCATCTTGGTTCAACCAGAAGTTCAACAAATATTTCTGAGTGCCTGCCACATCCCAGGCACTATTCTAGGCTCTTGGGGTTTAGCTGTGAACTAAACAGACAAAAACCGCTGCCCTCAAATACGGTCCACTTTCTGTTTTGTTTTGTTTTAAACACCCACATGTTAACAGTACTGTTCCTTAGAACCTCAATGCTGAGGTGTAGTCTTAGACACCAATCACACTTAAAAACACATCATAGGGTTTTGTCCAAGAGCATTCTCTCTAAAGAGTATAAAAACCAGATAATACTGGATGTACCTGTGGGTTGAAAGGGGGAAGAAGGTGGAACGTTCGTCCTTCCAGGGGGTGGTACAATGAAGAGGTTAAAAGCATGGGCCCTGGAGTCAAACTGTCTAGGTTCAAATATCTGAGGTACCACGTACCAGCTGTGTCACCTTGGGCAACTCACTTAACTTCTCCAGATCTAGTCTCCTCATCTGAAAGATGGAAATGGTAATACTAGTAAACCTAATGCATGGGGCTATCAAGAAGATTAAACAATAATACACGTAAAGTCCTCAGAATGGTGAGAACCGCTAACATGTATTATTTTTACTTCGTGAAATTAATCGGAATAGCAAATTTCATGGAGGTCCCTCAGGCCATGTATTGAAGCTTTAAACAGACTAGTTCCATTAAAGTGGAACACTGCTTGTGTTTCTTAAAATCTTACCATTTGGATTCCTTTCTTCTCATTATTAGAAAACGTCCCTGTTTTTCTTTTCCTGTAATTCTCATATCCTCTGTGCAGAATAATTCCCCTTCTTCTGAGGTACTGGCACCAATAAATATGCTTTTTTTTTATAAGAGCCTAGGCATTTGGGACCCCACTAATAAGGTCTCATTGTAATTTAACTCAGTCCAAAGGGTTTTTATTAAGTATCTACCAAGGGCAACTGGATCGCTGAGAGAGCTATAGGGACTGATGTACACTGAGGTGATAGGAAGGGGCCCAATTTAGTCAGGATTTACATGCAGGCAAGCTGTCTTTGGCAGCCTTTATAATCTACATTTGCTGGTTATTTTGTTTACTTCATTCGTAATTCACCTTCACCAGTTTTTCATTCATTCAATCAGTCAACACCTACTATGTGTTTAAGCATCTCGCTGGGTTCTCGGGGGTACAGTGGGGAGCAAACAGGCTCGATCGCAGCCTTTCACAGCATCTCTGAGGTTGGACAGTGTACCCAGTTGTGTGAAAGCACATTCTCTTACATAAGAAGGGTAATTTACTCTCCTAGCCCCCACCCCCATTGTTTTCTGGGAAGACCCACTAGGCTCACGGAGAGATCTCTCAGCCCTAGGAAGTCTAGTGGGACAGCCCGATACGAGAGGGAACTTTGCAAGGCGTAACATCAACAGTGTCTCAGGATTCTCAGAGGTTCTTCCTTCTTGGGAGCAGCAGGAAGGGCTTTTGCACCCCATCCATGTTCCCCAGCTATGAAGAGAATGAGGGTGACTTTCGAAGATCACTGTATTCCTGACAGTGGATGAGGGCAGGGAAGTCTTTCAGCAGTTGCTGAAGCCAGATTAGTGCTGGCGGGTTGGGGAGTGGTATCCCTCTGTGTGTGGGAATCCAATGCGATACATTAATCTCCTTGGGGGACAAATGAAATTAATCCTCTCTCCAGATGGCAGCAAAGTGACAAGGGTGTGGAGATGAAAAGAGATTGTGAGGTTGTATGTGTGACAGCACCATCAATCGGGTTATGAAACCCAGCACTTTGTTCTCAACAAAGGCAAATGGTACCATCTCATTTTTGCAAGTTGGATGGGTTTGGGGTTCTGGAGCAAAGCCCATTCCTACTAACTTTCCTCAGATTTAACTCCTTTAAATTTCAGAATTTCTATTTATTAGAAACTATTTTCATTCAGCTGTTAAATACTATTTACATACTGATTTCCTTGTGTCCAACTCTTCCTTTTTAAATTTTTACTGGCTTTCATAATACAGTGCAGCTGTTGGGTTCCCAGGGAAGCAGACTGTGAGATGGAGAGCAGCTTGTGGGAAGTTTACTGGGGGTGCTCCCAGCAACAACACCTGTGTGGGGAAGGGAAGGCAGGAAGACTGGGTGAGGGAGAGGCTGGGCTACGATGCAGTCCCAACGCTGGTCTCAGCTGATTCCATGGCGAGCTCTGAAGCTGGGATGACTCTTCTGAGTTGTCCATATTTGTGTGAAAGGACTGGGTCTTCATATCTCCAGGTCAACCAGTCAGCTGCCCCAGGAAGGGGCATGACCTTAGACAAGATGGCTTTCCTCAGCGAGGCAGCTGGCAGCTGGCAGCCTGCAACTTTCTCTGGGGAATAAAACCTTGGGTCCTGAAGGGGAAACTGGGTGGCACAGCATTCCTGACTGACACTTAACAGATGCCTTCAGGCTGACCTGCACGTTTCGATGACTCTATCAATAACTTCATCCAAAGGCATATTTAGTCATTCGTTACCTTGTAGTAGCATTTGGCAGTAGCTTCTCCGTCTTTCTCAATAATTCGCTTCTCTTGCTAGCCTTCTAATTCTTCCCTCTCTTTCACTGGCCTCTTTCCTATCCGTAACTATGCTCATGTCTCCTGAGATTCCTTCTTAGAGCTCTTCTTTCAGCCCCTTCGCTCTTGGTTATGTCACTCATAGCAAGGGATTCCAAACCCATCTGGATGCCCTTCTCTCTCTCCTGAGCTCCAGTCTGGCAGCCCTAATTGCCTGTCCACTTCAAACTCAGCATGCCTCAAATCAACTTTTGAGACAGTGTGCCTGTCTCTCAAACCAATTCCCCTTCCTGACTTCTCATTTTCTCCCCATTTTACTCTTTTCCTCATTGTCATGCTTGAAATCTACACTCGTTTTGAACCCCTTCATACAGCTCATTTACCATCTTATTGTCATTAAACTAGCTGCCCCTTTTTATTCCATTGCCACAGCTGATATTTGTTCAAGTCATCACATCACAGCTGGACTACTGCAGCAATAAAGATAATAAAAGTGTGATTTTAAAGACATTACTGCCATTTATGTAGCATTTATAAAGTGCCTGGCATTGATCTAAGCACTTTATACATAACATTAAGATATTTATTTCTTGTAACAATCCTATGAAATAGGGACCATTATTAGACCCATTCTACAGATGAGAAAACTGAAGAACAGAGAAGTTAGTAACATGCCCGAGGTCACACAGCTAGTAAGTGGTAACGCCAGCATTAAGAACTCCAGCAGCCCAGCTCCAGGGCTTGTGTTCTTACCCATTAGGCTAAACTGCCTCAAGCTGGTGCCTGGCTGCTGAGGGTATGAGCTTCATCATCTTCATCATCATCATTTTTGCCTACACCACTCAGCAAACACTCACTGCCTCCTAGCTCTTGTGAATTTAATTTAATGTGTGTCTATCGTACTTCCCCAAGTTGGTTGAAAGCTCTCTGAGGGCAGAGATCATCTCTTATTCTTTGAACCTCATTGTGAATAGCAGGAATCTGGTAAAATTCATGGATTGAATTGTTTGAAATAGCATGTAAATAGCCTCCTAATGGGCTGCTCAGATTTCACAGGTGCAGTTAATTCTCCTTGTTGTACCCAGAATGACCTATTTAAAGTGAGAAGCAGATTCACTTAATTCTCTGTTCAACACTCTGCAGTGGATTCCTGTGAAATCCAAATTTTCTACCATGCAAGGTTCTGTATCATTGGGCTCGTCTCCTAACCCACTCGCTAGCCGCGTGGCCTTCTGGCTGGATTGCTAACAGGCCCAGAGCAGCCCACCTCGCTTGGCGCCTTGTCTGGAATGCTCCTCCCACAGATCTTCCTCCCACTTCCTCCTTAGCTTCATTCAGTTCAGATGTTCAGTCTTCTGTCCAAAATAGCATCCTCCTCCCATCACTCTCTACTTCCTCTCCCTGCTGTGTTGTAACTCACAGCTGTTCTGATAGTATTTATCCCTACTTGACATGATATTGCATATTTATTTGTTTTCTGTCTCCCCTTGTACAATGTAAGGGCTCCAAGAAGGAAAAGACTTTGTCTGTCTTGTTTAACATGTTATGCCCAGAGCCTAGAACAGTGTCTGGCACATAGCAAGCCTCAACACATATTTGCTGCATGAATGAAACGGGAAAACGGGGATGTCTCAAAATGACTGCCCTGGTGCCCATTCATGGCTCTTCCTTTTTCAGCCAGCAGGGGGCTCTTCGACTCTCTCTAGAATTCAGTATAGTCTACAAGTACCTGGTGAGTTTACCTGAAATTCTACAGCCTCATGCAACCAGAAATACTCATCTCCTCCTTTTTTTTTCCCTCTAAGTAGGATTTTTCCAACTCTGGTAAATATTAAACTTTGTGTTAGCAAACAGGTTTTTTCTTTTTATAGGTGGTTCTTCAAGGATCTTTTGGTTTGGTTTTTGAAGGGTATACGGTTTGCTGCTAGAAATTATAATTTTTAATTCACTCACAGACATGTTGTTGTCATAAACAAAATGTGTGTAACCAGGGGGACAATAGCTTAGCAGTAATGTAAGTTTATGTAAGTGCTTAAGCCCCACAAATTAAACTGCTGACTGAATGAAGCCAATCAATTACAACATGCATTTATATCCTTTTGAAAGGGAGATGCCTCTCTCTCTCTTTTTTCTAGCCACCTTCGCCCCAATAAGCTGGCAATATAATATATCTTGTTGAAAACAGATGTCAGAAATATATTGGTAAATATTAACATCTTCTTTTGGAAAAAAAATCTTCCCCTACTTAAAATAGGGTGGTTTTAAAGTTTGTATCAATTTAAAAATTGAAAAATCCCCACTGGAGACACTGCTAATGCACTTGAATGGGCTTATTGTCTCTTGGCCATTTCCTTTAGAGTCGATTCTGGCAGGAGAGCGCCAGCCTTATTGCCAAGACAAGAAGAACTATATATTATGACGTGTGCTCTGCCAACACAAAGTAAAGCTAGTCTGGCAACACTTAACTGTTGTTGGGAAAGCCCAGGTATCATAAAGATATTAATATGGCTAATAGACTCTTATGTCTGTTTCTGTAGAAATCGTCCTTAATTTTGTACACAAGAAAATTCACCTCTTCTGTCAGGCAGTAGTTTCCTGGAAAAACCACAGCAACCTTCTATAAATGAACCAGAGTAAATGGATTCTTGTAGAGGAAGGAGCAAAGAACTCATGGGAATGGATAGCTTACCTAGATGGAGAAAGTTGCCCATCAGGTTTTTTGTTTTGTTTTTTCTGCGGCACGCGTGCCTCTCTCACTGTTGTGGTCTCTCCCGTTGCGGAGCACAGGCTCCGGACGCGCAGGCTCAGCGGCCATGGCTCACGGGCCCAGCCGCTCCGCGGCATGTGGGATCTTCCCGGACTAGGGCACGAACCCGTGTCCCCTGCATCGGCAGGCGGACTCTCAACCACTGCGCCACCAGGGAAGCCGTATCAGGTTATTTTTAACAAAGAAAATCCCCTCATTGCCATCTTCAGCTTGCAAATGGAAAACCAATTTTTGCGTGTGTGTGTGTGTGTGTGTGTGTGTCTTTTTTTTCCTTTCTGGAAAAAAAATGATTGAAACTGTTGACTCTAGGCAGGGGGGAAATGAACCCTATGACTTGTATGGACTGAGGACGCAGGTAAAGGTGTGTGTGTTGAGTCTGACGAACTAACTCAGCAGCTATTGTTTCAAGGGATTTCTTGGAATGGAGTGCTTCATGTCTAACTGTGTTAAAATAAAATGATATTCTTTGTCAACTGATAGTGTTTGCCTAGTGTGGGCAGAGATCCTTACCAGGAAGGCAGTATGTGTGAGCAACAATTACACCAACAAAACAGACACAATGCTGTCCTTGGAGAGCTTATGAAATTGTGCATATAGAATAGGCACACCTGAAAGAGGCTTAAGATCATTACAAAGCAGGATACCAGTGGCTGTGACCGAGACTCATCTATTTCTGGAAAGTGTGGTCTTGATCCCATTTCTAAAAACTGAAATTGGGCTGAAACCTGGGTATATCTGGTATCCAGAAAGAACATCACAATATATCCAAAAGTATTTAGCAGTGTGGCAGCTCTCCCAAGCACAAAGGTGTCACCTCATAAGTTAGAACTGGAGGTGGTGGGATAAAAGGCCAGTGTATTTTATCAGTATCAAAAAGTTAATTCATTCCAAGGTATTTACTGAGCACCTACTATGTGTAAGGCACAGTGCTGGGGCCTCATGTTAATTGGAAAGAAGATACGACATGTGCATAAACTGCTAAAATAGAATGGACATAGGGATGAGTGTCTCAAAGGAGGTACATATAAACTGTTGGAGTTCAGAGAAAGGTGGACTACTCATAGATGAGAAACCTCGTGACGGTGTCAGTGGCAGGTGGATCTTATAGAATAAATAGGGCTTGAACACTCTGGAGACAGGCATGGCCCTAGGGCTAAGTCCAGATCCGTAACAGGTTCTGAAGCTATGGTTCTCTGTCTTTCTGTATCAGATGCCCATCCAGAACTCCACATTGATAAATCAAATCTGGGACTTGACTGAAACTTCACTTAGTATCTTGCCCCAGTCATAACTGTCTCCCTGTCTAACCTTTAGTAGTATTTCTTCAGATTATTTTAGTTCACTCTCAGAAGCCATTTCTTCTGGTAGGAGTGAATGAATAAATGGTGTCTATTTTCCTAATCCTTTCATATCCTCTTTATATACAAGGACAGTTGTCATTCAAGCTCACAAGATGATGGGCCTTTTTACAGAGGTGGCAGAGCTCTGTTCTGAACAGAATGATGGTCCAGGTGCTCTATGCTTTTGTACCACTTATTTACATGATGGCCTGTGCTATCATCTGGAAAACTGGGGACTGAAAGCTGTCTCCACCTCCCGTTGCCGAAACAGCAAAACTGATGGACATCTTTTGAAAGAAAAGTAGAAAATGGAAGGGAGTGAATTATACTTGCGTTTGGGGGAATGAAACTGCCTGTCTCAACCACTAAGCATCCCAGCAGGGGTGTCAGCTTCCCTGAGAGACTTCCCAAAGAAACCCCAGGTTTTGAGTGGATTCAACATTGCCCCGGGAACCTCATTTTACATAAAATGGTAGGATGGCAAAATACTGAAGCATACTGGGATCACCAGCCAGGAACAGGGCTTGCTCCAACACAACTAAAACTGGACTTACATGTTTTGGATGTAGAAATGACACGATAAACATAGAGCTTTTAAGACACAGGAGCACTTGAATAATAATACTTCAAAGCCAAGAAGGGTTAGACACATACCAGATGCTTTACAAATGCCATTAGTGTTATCTTCAAATGTAAAGCATGACTTTACAGAGAGCTCGAGGCTACTGTCCACCTTCAATGACTGGTATCAATATTTTCAAATAAATCAAGCTGTGACCACACTTCAACATAACAGTAACTCAGCTGTTCCCCGGTCCATATGGTTTTGTACCCATTTCATGTATTTGGAATCCCTCCAGAATCTTCCTAACTATTTGCTGGAAAATGGAAACAGCCAACTTTGCTGATTGCCAGTAGACTTTAGACACCACCAAACAACATGACTATTGCACAAGTCTGATTATTTCTACATTTATGAGAATACCCACTTGCTTTCACTGTCCATCAGTTGTGCTGCCATGAGTCATTGTCATGCCTGAATTCTTCCAAAATATGCTTCTTAGGTGTAGAGTAACAGACCGACTTGGGCTCGCCCCCTGGTAAACCTGTAACTACTACTTCTATGCAGCTTTGCTGAAGCCTCCTCTCCACCAGCAGGCTGCTTCCTGTCAAGCAGGGCAGTTTTCCATCTGGAATATTTCTAACCATCAGTTCCTCCATACTCTGCCTGAACTAAAACTGATGCCTCCTTTTGGATGTGCAGAAAAAAATGTGGCCACACCCTGCACTTCTTTAGACTCAGCTAATTATGAATTTAGAAACTTGGAAACAATTACAAAACATTCTTCAAAATAAACTGCCGTCCAGGTTGCACTTTGTTATCTTCGAGAGCGTTATGTGCTAATTCGGATTACGGGCATTCAATCCATATTTTTGTTTTAAAAAATGGATGTACTTTTATGCAGCACCCAAATTTAATTACTCTTAAAGCTTTTTAGGATCCCAGATGAAAGACGCTACTGCAGTGGGAAGTTGTAGTATTATTTATTTCTCTAGTCATCAATATTAGTTGGTTTCCCCTTTCTTGAAACCTATTTATCATTTGTATAAATATAGTATTTGGGGAGCTTCCTGCATTAGATCATCTCCCGTCCTTTTAGTGCCCTTGACGTTCATTGCACTTTCCTGGTGAGGCTTGCTGAGCCATTAATGCAGTGGCCCCTCCTATTTTAAAACCTTTGGAAAGTCTTTAATGGTGCTTATTGCTATTGAGATGACAGTTAACATATATTTTTCTTGCTTTTGTCCTATGTAGAACACAGTCTTCTTTCTTACCAGGGTGACCAGGCTTTTCTCCTGATGTCGATATTCGTTCACAAACGTTTATTGTTGTCTCCTCTGGGGCTAGATACTGCTAGGTTCTGGGGCTGCCAAGCAATTTCTGGGCCCTTACCCTTCTTCAAAAGCCAGCTCACATTGTGTCTCCTCTGAGAGGTTACATCTAGCATGATCTCTCCCACCCACTCGCCTTGTAGTATGGCAGACAGACTCTAAGGTAGCTCCCCTGATCCTGTCTCCTGGTATCTATGCCCTTCTGAAATTCCTTCCCCTTGAGTGTAGGAAGATCCTGTGACTTGATTAACCAAATAAAATACAGCAAAGGTGATGGGAAGGCACTTGCATGATGTTACATAAGATTTGTCACATCTCCCTTGCTGGCTTTGAGGAAGTAAGCAGCCATGTTGGGGAGGTGTGTGTGGTGAGGAACTGAGGGCGGCCTCTGGCTGACAGCCTAAAAGGATTCGAAGCCCTCAGTCCAACACCCAACAAGGAATGGAATGCTGCCGTCAACCACATAAGCTTAGACACAAATCCTTCCCCAGTTGAATGTTTGAATGAGGATCCATCCCTGGCCAATACCTTGATTGAAGCCTTAGAGAGGACCCAATTAAGCCATGTCCTGACTCCTGACCTACAGAACCTCTGAGATAATAAATGTGTGTTTTAACCTGCTTAGTTTGTGGTAATATTGTTGCACAACAATAGAAAACTAAGATATGTAGCTAATTTCCCCCTCCTCTGTGGACTCTGTGTATATAGTACATAGCTCTATAACTGTATTTAGACTGCACTGTAATCTTTTTTTGCATGTTTGGATGGCCCATAAACAATAAGGACCACAATAATAATACTAATAATCACTGAAGCGGAGAAGAATTGTACATTGTAGCTCTCAAATGTGTAGAAAAGAAAAAGTAGCTTTTTTTTTCTTTTTCTTTTTTGAAAAAGTAGCTTTCTATTGTTTTCTCTAACTGCCCTCATCTCAGTCTCAGGGTCCCATCTTGCTGATGGCTGTGTGCATGGGTGAGGAGTTCCTTAAACTTGCTAATGAAACATAACTCTTTATGTCGGCTTGGTCTTTCGTCAGTCAAATTCAAGAATCAATTCCCTTATCAGAGCTGTTTCTCTCTCTTCAAAGCTTTCCTCCCTTCTCTCTCCAAAACTGTGTCAGGTATAGGGAAGGCTTATGTGTCTCATGGCCACTGGGGAAAATGGCTAGTTCATATGATGGTCCTGTGCTGTTGTCTGCACCTGCACTGGCCTCCTCAGAATTGCACATTATTCCACCTTGTTGCCCGGCATCCTGCTGGCATCTGCAGGATGTTGAAGTCTGCAGCTGACATAACTCACGGCCAATCTCAGCTTGATCACGAGCTGGTAGACTTTTCGCTGACTAAGCGTCACACTGGCCCTAGCTGGCTCTGCAGATACTCTGATTCTCTTCCTTGTTCTCCATCAGATACTGGCCTGGAGTGTCTATTCTGTGGTCTCTGCTATGGATCACTTTGACACCAGCCATGCCAGCACTATGGCAGTCCTTTTGGTGCTCAGTGGTCAACTAGCTTCTGTGTCAACCAGTGGAGAGCCCACTGTATCATATGAATTCCTATCAGGCTACGAGGAAGCCAGGAGAGGCTCAGGATGCCTTCTGCCCCATTTTGGCAAAGGGATACCCTGTGAAGTGGCTTTCTCCCACAAGCCCCATCTACTTTCAGCTTTCCTCTTATTCTGTACAATAACATTATGGCCAGTGTGAGGTCCGGGAGAGGCAGTGCTTAGTCTTTGAGAGATTCAGGTACAGTCTTTTCTTTACCTGCTTCTTTCCAAATCTCTATTATCATCACTTCCGGAAGGACTTCAGGTTCCTCATTCTGCCTGGTGGGAACCTTCCCTTATGTCCTTATATCATTTCCTTCTGCTTTCCTTCTTTACTCTAAATGGGACTTGCCCTTTTCTTCCCTGGGACACTAAACCTCATGCCTTAACCTTGATGGTACATAGGCTGCGGGAAAAGGAATGGCTTACCAATTACAAAAGATGCATCAGGAGTTTTGACTAAAAAAGCATGCCATGATGGAAAAGATGAATGCATTTTACTCCACTGAAATTAAGAACTTATGCACATCAAAAGATTCTATAGGGCTTCCCTGGTGGCGCAGTGGTTGAGAGTCCGCCTGCCGATGCAGGGGGCGCGGGTTCGTGCCCCGGTCCGGGAGGATCCCACATGCCGTGGAGCGGCTGGGCCCGTGAGCCATGGCCGCTGAGCCTGCGCGTCCGGAGCCTGTGCTCCGCAATGGGAGAGGCCGCAACAGTGAGAGGCCCGTGTACCGCAAAAAAAAAAAAAAAAAAGGATTCTATAAAAAGATTGGAAATATATGTCACAAATTGGGAGAAGATATTTGTACACATACAACTGACAAAAGGTTAGCGTCTAGAATATACACTGTGTGCCTAAGAGGAAAACAGAAAAAGGTAAATTGCAAATAGAAAAATAGGTACAGGACACAAATAGGAATTCTATAGAAGAAGTATAAACAGATGTTTAACCTTCTTAATAATCAGTGAGATGGAAATTACATCCACAGTGAGATACTATTTACATCCACCAAGTTAGCAAAAATTTGAAAGTCTCACAATGTTTAGTGTGGCAGCACAATGGGGACTCTGATATACGGATGAGAGAACAGATTGGTACAACTACTTCAGAAAACATGTTACCATTACCTAAGTTTGCATACCCAGGAATTCTACTCCTAGATAAATCCTGAGAAACTCTTGCACCTGTGCACTAGAAGCCATGCAGAAGAATGTTCACAGCAAAGATCTGGAAACAATTCAAATGACCACCAATAGGGTAATGGATAAACACTTAAGTTGTGGTATACTCATACAATAGAAGACTATTTGGCAGTGGAATGGAATGAATGAACTACAGCTACACAGGTCAATATGGATGCATCTCAAAAACATTATTGAGTGAAAAATGGAAAGTCACAGCAAGAGAGAAAAAAGGCAAGCATGAATTCTTTCATCAAAGGTCAAAAACAGGCAAAACCAAGTGATATTTTGTTTAGCAAACAGACATTAAAACTGAAAATGAAAACAAAGTAACAAGACATGATTCAGGAAAGGTGACCTCTTTGTGGGGAAGGAAGGAGGGAGGGAGAGGCAATCAGGAGGGATAGATACCCCAAAGCCTCAAAGATAATGGCATCTTCCCATTTCTTAAGTCAGAGGTCTACAAACTTCCAATTTTCCAGGGCCAGATAGTAGATATTTTAGACTTTGAGGGCTGTATAATCCCTGTCACAACTACCACTGTAGTCATGCTCATCGAATGTGCATGACTATGTTCCAATAAAACTTTTCTTAGGGACATAAACTTAACTTATATATAATTTTTAAATGTGATGAGATATTATTCTTTAGATTTTTTTCAACCATTAAAAAATGTAAAGCCATTAGCCTGTGAGTCATACAAAAACAGACACAGGGCCATTAGAGTTTATATGTATACTGTATATGTGTGTATATCTATTTATCATCTACCTATCTTTCTACACTTTTGTGTATGCTTCATATTGTTTATAAGGAGACTCTTTTTTTTTTTTTTTTTTTGCGGTACGCGGGCCTCTCACTGTTGTGGCCTCTCTCGTTGCGGAGCACAGGCTCCAGACACGCAGGCTCAGTGGCCATGGCTCACAGGCCTAGCCGCTCCGCGGCATGTGGGATCTTCCCGGACTGGGGCATGAACCCGTGTCCCCTGCATCGGCAGGCGGACTCTCAACCACTGCGCCACCAGGGAAGCCCATGGAGACTCTTTTTAAGAATAAAAAATTGTTATCCATCTCATTCTATCACCTATTTACCATCTGCTTTGTGCCAAGTACCATGGTAGGAGCTGTGCATATTATTTTTAATTTTGGCAAAAAGCATGAAAGATAGGTACTTAAAATATTTTTTTTTTAATTTTTGGCTGTGTTGGGTCTTCACTGCTGCATGTGGGCTTTCTCTAGTTGCGGCAAGCGAGGGCTACTCTTTGTTGTGGTGCGCAGGTTTCTCACTGCGGTGGCTTCTCTTGTTGCGGAGCATGGGCTTTTGGCACGCAGGCTTCAGTAGCTGTGGCACGAGGCTTCAGTAGTTGTGACTCGCGGGCTCTAGAGTGCAGGCTCAGTAGTCGTGATGCACGGGCTTAGTTGCTCCGCGGCATGTGGGATCTTCCCGGACCAGGGCTCAAACCCATGTCCCCTGCCTTGGCAGGCGGATTCTTAACCACTGTGCCACCAGGGAAGCCCTGTTCACTGCACTTTATCTAGAGTATGGAAAGCATGGAGTCATGGGAACACAGAATCAAAGGACAGCTTGGACTCCAGCACCTAGAGGTGCTGGTTCTTCTTGGGTGCTATAACCAAGGTGACAGACAAAATTTTAGTTTAAGAAACTGTATATTAAGAATTTGTACAGAATCAAAATAAACAAGAAAAGAAGTCTTAAAATGTATAGTGTTTTGTTCTATTTCTATACATTGAAATAACAGAGTAACATTCTGAGGGGCTGTGGGGAGAGGGGTCAGTGATGGGTTTGTGCCCTCTTTATGACCTCACCAAAGATATCTCCATATAGTTTACTAATATAATGATAATTATATATATATATATATACATATATATATATGTCTGAATATTTAATTATATTAGTAAATTCAGGATATAATTATTTACTAGATGACAATTTCAGGCATGGTTTTTGGTTTGTTTTTGTTTTTTAAAATTTATTTTTGGCTGCATTGGGTCTTCGTTGCTGCGCGTGGGCTTTCTCTAGTTGCGGCAAGCAGGGGCTACTCTTCATTGCAGTGTGCGGGCTTCTCACTGCGGTGGCTTCTCTTATTGTGGAGCACGAGCTCTAGGCACATGGGCTTCAGTAGTTGTGGTGCACGGGCTTAGTTGCTCCGCAGCATGTGGGATCTTCCTGGACCAGGGCTTGAACCCGGGTCCCCTGCATTGGTAGGTGGATTCTTAACCACTGCACCACCAGGGAAGCCTCCAGGCATGGTTTTGGATATGTGGATTTAAGTAAGACTAGATTATCTTTAAACAAACAAAAACTGGATGTAAAATAAAGTGTGGCCTGAATCTTTAGAATGATGATATTGTTAACTCTGATGTGCTCAATTTTGAGAGTAACTTTTGAAAATACAATTATTAAATGAAAATATCCAAGAGGAAAACAACTGAAGGTCAAGAGATTTGCTGAATGCCAAATACGAGAGCAATTGGCAATATGATGGGTAAAATAAGATGTTGTCTGAAGCAGTGACACGAAAGCAAATTCAAATAGCTTAATCTATTTTGAAGAAAGAAATCTAAACCCAAAGCACATGATTTAAAATATTAGAAAAGATGTCTCATGGCTCTCAGGGAATGAAAAAGGAATAAAATGATAATCATAAACGTGGCACTGAGTCACGCCAGTGGCCCACAGCCCCAAATTCTGTCTTCCTTGACTCTGTGGGATATTTTGTGGCAGGTCAGGCCTGGCCCTGGATTCCCAGGTTACACAGTTATTGAGCTATAATTTATGAATTGATATAAATGTCTATTACTTTTACTTTCATTTTATGTCAGCTTTGGTGTAATGTTTTCTGCAGATAGTATTTACCTTGTATTGAACCAAAAGCTAGTATTTTGAAACATTAAATCACATCTTCATACTTCAGAGTTTTGGGATTTGGAGAACAGATTGCTGATCTGTGCATCTGTTTCTTTCACGGTTTCTAAACTTCAGTCTTAGACACTCTTGGCTAACATCCATTAGCCTTCTCTATTGTATAGAAATCGTACTGTTTTGGTTTCTCCTCTCTGATTGGTCTCCAACTCTTTTACATCTTCCTTGAGGTGTAACCACAGAAATCTTATGCAGTTTTCCAGGTAAAGCTGCAGCATGACTCTGTACAAGGGTGGGCTAGTGCTACTGCTAAAGGTGTAATTCAAGGATGTATTAAATAGTACAATACTGTAGCACTGACTGCTGGGTAAGGTACACCGGAATGGATGACTGGGACATTCCTCTGACAGCTAGGTGACCTTGGGCAAGTCATTTTGCCTCTCTGAGCCTCAGTTTCTTCTGTTTTATGTACCTCCCAGGGTAGCCACAGGATCAAATGAGACAAAGTACAGGCCTAAAGATACAAGTCTCTATTTCCTCTAATATAAAAAATCAATACATTCTCATTGTAAAAAAATATATATAAAAGGAATATGTAATGGAAAGCAAAATTTCTAGAAATAACCACTGGGGCTAGCTTGGTTATACTCCAGATTTTTTTCTCCCTCTCTGGCTAATAACATGTAATACAACTGAAAAAGCAAGATCATTCTACATGCTATATTTTCTCTTGTTTCATTCACTTCATACATTGTGACATCTTTCCAGGTCAGTGCCTAGAGGGCTACCTACCACATTCTTTTTCATGCCTCCATAGGATCCTAACTGCATGGGTGCCCCATACTTTAGTCCATTTCATAGTGGTAGTCATTTTAGCTTGTTTCCAATGTTTTATTCTAGCTTGTTTCCAATTTTTAACTTTTTGAAACAAAGCTGCAACAAATAACTTTGTGTTATGGTATTTTTACATATTTGAGTGATTACTGCCATATTCCTAGGAAAGCAATTGCTGGGTCAAAGGTATGAGCATTTAAATTTTAATGGATATTGCAAATTCGAACAAGTGTTCTAAGGCATGGGGCTCTCTAGAAATATTTATTAAACTAGGTTCTAGAAAACAAGCAGCTAGGAGAGGTCACAGAATGGTACTGGGAACAGAGTAGGTTTAGGCACACGTCACTTAACCTCTCTGTGCCTCAGTTTATTCATCTGTAAAGTGGAGATAAGAGTAGTTCCTGTCTGGTAGGATTGTTGTAAGGATTAAATGAGATAATATATGTTAAGTGCTGAGAATCCTGCCTGGCATAGAGAAAGCACTATTTAATGAGAGATGTTGCTGTTATGACTATTTTGGATCAGAACTGTGACCTTGGAATAAGTTGTTCTTCACCCGCCAGTGCACGGCTGGACTCAGCCAGTGACCAGGCACCTTGGGGAACCCTCCCAGCATGAATTCTCATGGCCTACACCTGCCTTCTTTAGATATAATCTAATTCCTTTCTTCTCCTTCCATGGCCTCATGAAGTCATTTTACAGTGTATTTGTGAGTTTGGCATGTAGGGAGCCAAAAGAGCTTTTATCACCAGCCTCTTTCAGAACATTTAAAAGTGAGTCCAGCCCAAATCCCCATGACGGAAGAGAGAAGGGGGGAACTACTATTTACTAAACTCCTGCTGTGTGCTAGGCCTTATCACACGTATAAACATATATATAAAACTTCTTTTAATCTCACTGTAACCTGTGATGTCAGTATCACTATCCCCATTTTAAAAATGAGTAATTGGAGGCATGGTCATCTTAAGGAATTTGCCCAAGGCCACAGAGTTAATAAGGGGCAGAACTGGGATTTGGCCCAAGTCCCTAGTTCTTCCACGGTGCCTCAGCTCTCAGCCCAGAGATGTACTTCGCCATGTGCACAGTCTGTGTCCTGATTCAGAGCCACTCCTCTGTCTATACTTTTTAATAACCTTTGGTGGGGAATCTGGTCTAATACCTTTCAAGTTGACATAAGCAGCACAGATCATTCAGGGCTGTTAACAAGTCCAATCATTCACTCATCTCCTACGGGATCACAGGGGCTATAGCACCACAGGCCCATGGGCTCTCCCATAAGCACTCAGGTCCCACCCCTTCCACGCTCACCAATGCGAGGAAGGGAACTGTAGTGTGGTTCCCAGAGTATTCTTGGCCCTTTGTCATGGTGGTCATTGTTAATAGTTGTATACTTCTTCCAGACTATTTGGAAATACGACTACTTTCCTCCTTAGACCAAAACAGAAAATTCTGAGTTGCCCTGCTTTTCTTATGTCTTCCTGAGCAACTTTTTTACACTGTGGCAGTCAAATCGTCATTGACTCCAATGGAAGCTATTAGGCGCTTTGAGGCATTTAAAGGATAATTTCATATCACCTTCTTTAATTCTTGTTTACCTTTTGGGGGGGGCACTTTCTCTTGCTTCCTGTGGATGAAGTTCAATTTTTAAGCTGCTCCCCCCCCAACCTTAGCAGCCCAATATAACTCTCATCAAATCAAATGAGTTTTTTAAACATCTTTTTTAGAGTATAGTTGATTTACAATGTTGTGTTAGTTTCATGTATACAGCAAAGTGATCAGTTATACACACACACACACACACACACACACACACCCATTCTTTTCGGATTCGTTTCCCATATAGGTTATTACAGAATATTGAGTTCCCTGTGCTGTATGGTAGGTCGTTGTTAGTTATCTATTTTATATATAGTAGTGTTTATACATTAATCCCAATCTCCTAATTTATCACTTCCCTCCACATTTCCCCTTTGGTAACCATACATTTGACTTCAAGATCTGTGGGTCTGTTTCCGTTTTGTAAAAAAGTTCATGTGTATCATTTTTTAGTAGATTCCACACATATGTGATGTCATATTTGTCTCTGTCGTCAGATGAGTCAAATGAGTTTTGAATAGTCTTTGTATGGTGGGAGTTTGGGCCAGTTGATCTGTACCACTCTCTTTTCTAGTCCTTTTCATAAGTAATGTTAAAGCAAACTCCAAACTTCCTGAGGGTTATTTTCTTTTTTTTTTCTTTTATTTGCGGTACACGGGCCTCTCACTGTTGTGGCCTCTCCCGTTGCGGAGCACAGGCTCCGGACACGCAGGCTCAGCGGCCATGGCTCACGGGCCCAGCCACTCCACGGCATGTGGGATCTTCCCAGACCGGGGCACGAACCCGTGTCCCCTGCATCGGCAGGCGGACTCTCAACCACTGCGCCACCAGGGAAGCCCCTGAGGGTTATTTTCTGATCTCTTTCTCTGGGAGCATCCAAAACAGATGTTCCTGATGTTCTTCTTGAATTGAGTGAGGTCCTGGTGATGCTTTTCTTTCCTTCTCTATCCGGAACGGTGACTATGACCATCCTTTCGCACAATACTTCCTGCATGACTTTCTGTTTATTACCTGGAACTATGTCTATTGTATTTTCTTTCCTTGTAGTTTCTAAAACTACCTGTACTTGGAAGATATCATTGAAATCTCTCTTCCACATAGGGCTGGCTGAGCTTGCCCACTAAAGGAACTGACTGCAGAGACAGGTGTAATTTAAAAGGTGCCACGAAGGACTTCTCCCCCAAATCTTCTATCTTGCCTCTTCATTCAGCGAGTATTTATTGAGCACTTTCTCTGGGCTTGATATAAACTGGGATGTAACAAGGAACGACAGAGGCAATATCCTTGCTTGCACAGAGCTGGCATTCTAGTGGGAGTTTATAGGACAGTGGGCATGTGGGGAGACGGATAACCAAGCAAGGGGGTCTAAATGGTGCCAAGTGTGATGAGTAACTAAAAAAGGTGGTGCAGCAGAGCACAGTTAGGAGGGGCACTTTACATTATGAGGGTACTCTCTGAGGAGGTGACATTTAGGCTGACATTTAAATGATACAAGAAGCCAATCATGTGGCAAGCTCAGGTAAGGTCTTTCCAGGCAAAGGGAAAAGCAAGTGCAAAGGCTCTGAGGCAGGACACGTTTGGCTTATTCAGAGAACTGAAAGTAAAACAGTGTGGCTGGAGTAGAGTTAGCAAGGGCAAGAAAGACAGAAGCTGAGGTCAGAGAGGTGGTGGGGCCTGATCGTGCAGGGCCTTGAGGTCAAGGTAGTAAGTCTGGATTTTATGTCCAGTGCAATGGGAAGTCATTAGAGGAGAGTGCCATGACATAATTTTAGTTTTCAGGAGGCTGCTCCGGCTGCTGAGGACAGATTGTAGAGGGGCAAGCAGGGAATCAGGGACCAGTTGCAAGGACACTTCTAGCCCAGTTATAAGATGATGGTGGCTTAGGCTAGGAGATGGAGAGAAGTGTATGGGCTTGGGATATATTTTGGAGGCAGAGAAGACACTGACTGATGGATTAGATGTAGAGGGTGAGTTGCAGGAAGAATCATGAACACCACCCTAGGTTTTTGGTTTGAGTGCCTGAATGATGCTGGATATTATTTATTGAGATGGAGGATGAGGAGCTGCTTGTGGGGAGAAGACTGAGTTTTGTTTAGGTCAGAAGGATCAAGTAGGCTATAAACTCAGCCTAACTTTAGGTCACTTATGCCAGAAGCAAGACTCTATCACGTAGAGCTCACAGCAATAACATAATGCTGGACATGGAGGATATTTCCCAAGTGCTTACTGGATTAAATTGTCCTCACTAAAATGTAAATATTCCCCCAAAGTGATAATTCATTGTGTGTTGTTAGTCATTCTCACCTTAGCATGAATTTACATATTTTATAACAATTATTTAAAAGCTGCTGTTTAAAAAGGGATAATGGACTGTAGGAGCAAAGACTCCTTTGAGGGTACAGGCTGAGCATTATGGGTATCCTCAGGAGGGAGAGGAGGAAAAGTACTAAAGAAAACACAAATTATAGAAATAGAATTTTGCCTAGGCCTGCTATAGTTTCTTCATTTTCAGACAAGGTACAGTCTTTTTCAAATATATAATTGCTGTCTGGCTTTTTTTTTTTTTTTTTTTTGCAGTACACCGGCCTCTCACTGTTGTGGCCTCTCCCGTTGCGGAGCACAGGCTCCGGACGTGCAGGCTCAGCGGCCATGGCCCACGGGCCCAGCCGCTCCGCGGCATGTAGGATCTTCCCGGACCGGGGCACGAACCCGTGTCCCCTGCATCGGCAAGCGGACTCTCAACCACTGCGCCACCAGGGAAGCCCTGTCTGGCTTGTTTTAAAAAAACTACTAATCATATGTATTTCCAGTTTAGTCTCTTTATTCTAGTAAAATGTTCTATTACATAGCTGCACTATGATTTTTAAATAATGTATAGAATTTCTACCCACAGAGATTCATAAAATGTTTTGCTTGCTTGGTAACATTGTTGTATAATAATATAATTAAAACCTGACTTACCAGTCCTCCATAGCTAGTGATGTATGTTTCATCTCCCTTTTTGAGGAAATCTTCAATTAGCACTGAATTCTCACTTGGTGACAGGTATTGTATTTAGCACTTAGTTCTGAGTTCCTTGAGGATGGCAACTGGGCTTAGTCTCTAAGACTCTCTGGGGCTGGTCCAGTGGAGATTTAATGAAGCTTTGGATGAAAAAGACAGATTTAAAGTAAGGCCAATAATAACTAATGAAACTGTTCTTTGGGAATCAAAACTAAATAAAACAAACCAACGGCTTCTGAGTTAGGCTTTCAGGTAACTCTCTGCCCACTGGACCCAATTTCTCCATGCTGTGGGTTTGAATCTATTCCTCTACATTGGGTGCAATCATTGTCTCATTACTCCTATTTTCTAAGTGGAATTAAATGACTCTGTCTGCCTGTGACCATGGTAAAAAGAAGCTTCATCTTGGGAACGTTTTGAGGAGCCTTTCCCCTTGTTAAGAGAGTTTTTAACTAAAGGTAAAATCATGATTCAGTAAACATAAAATGAACAATGTGAAAGATTTTATTTAACTCATTAATTAATGAGGAAATCAGATGTTACCACAGGTTCAAAGGAGAATTTTAAAAACCACACACAGATACAGGCCATCAGAAATGCTGAAATGGATTTACAAATAGATATAAAACTGGTCAATATCCACTGAGAGATAATCAGCTGTGTTTCACTGGACAAAATTCATTTGCATTTCAGTGGACAAGAGTCATGTGCATTACAACCTATATTAGTTTCCTAGGGCTGCATAAGAAGTACCACAAACTAGGTGACTTAAAGAAATTTATTGTCTCACAGTCTGGAGGTTAGAGGTCCAAAATCAAGATGTTGGCTGGGGCTTCCCTGGTGGCGCAGTGGTTGGGAGTCCACCTGCCGATGCAGGGGACGCGGGTTCGTGCCCCCGCCCCGGAGGATCCTGCATGCCACGGAGCGGCTGGGCCCGTGGACCGTGGCCACTGGGCCTGCGCGTCCGGAGCCTGTGCTCTGCAACGGGAGAGGCCACGGCAGTGAGAGGCCCGCGTACCGCAAAAAAAAAAAAAAAAAAAAAAGATGTTGGCTGGACCAAGCTCCCTCTGATGCTGTAGGGGAGAATCCTTCTTGTCTTCGCCAGCTTCTGATGGTTTGCTGACAATTCTTGGCATTCCATGGCTTGCAGCTGTAGCATTTCAATCTCCGCCTCCAACACAACATGTCGTTCTCCCTTTATGTGTCTCTATTTCTATGTCTTTTCTCTTTTTATAAGGCCATCAGTCATATTAGATTAAGGGCCCACCGTACTCCAGTATGACCTTATCTTAACTAATAATACCTGCAGTGACACTGAGGTATTGAGGGTTAGGACTTACAACGTATCTTTTGAGGCAACACAATTCAATCCATAATACTACTCGTTTTCTACAAGTACAGAATTGTAAAATAGCTCAAAGGTAATGAAAGACATGACACCTAGTAACTGTTCTTTGCCCATTTCAGTCTTTCACAGTTTTTCCTAATACTCATCCTAGGTTGCCCCCAAATGTGGAGATCTTTACTCCACACTGGCCACCACTGCTATGCTTGCTGAAAGACAGGAAGCTTTACTGTTTCTGGACTAGGTGGGTACAGAGGCCTTTGCTGCAGCTCAGAGGAGCCCCAGTGCTCAATTCCAGGTGCTACCGTAAGGTTGCCAGGTAACCAGGCACACACTTCTGAGGTGGTGCCTCAGAAGTCTGCTGCAAGGGTGAGGCCAGTGTCTGTGTAATACAGAAGAATAAATCTGACTCCATATTAGATCTGTTTCTTTTACTTTAACCTTTGTATTCTATTGCTTTTGCTTTGAGTTAAGAATATTGCCTATAGCCTGAAATACATAGGACAGCCCATTCTCAAAGCTCTGACCTTTCAGGGTACATACAACACTTTTCCATTTATATAATCAGTTGCAGAACAGAGACTAACACTTGTCTTGTTGGAGGTTTACAGGAACACTGTGACCTGACCTACCTACGTGGACAGCTACAAGAACAAAGGATTCCTACACTAAGAAGTCTGCAACAACCAACAACGCCCCTCCCTCAACCTTGCCTTTAAAAATGTTTTCCTGAAATCCTTCAGCGAGCTTGGGGTTTTGGGGGCACGAGCAAACCCCATGGTTTGCATGGCCCTGTGATAAACCTTTTTCTGCTCCAAACTCCGAGGTTTTGGTTTGGCCTCGCTGTGCGCTGGGCACACAAACTCGCATTCAGTACCATCTGCTCTTCCTAAAATGGCCAAACTCTATCCTGTTCTCTGTCTTAGGGGCATCCACTGTCTGCTCTGCCCTTCCCACACTCCATTCCTTTCCTGGACAGTCTCTCAAGGTGCCTGCACATACTCTTGCTCTCTTTCTCCCTGCTGAGGTGAGAGTCAGAGGATGAATTTCTCTTTCTAACTCATCCTTGCAACATCTTTCACTGACCCTGTACAGGGAAAACTGTGATGGGCTTTTGCCATCAGAAGATGCTGAGTCAACAGCTGTGCTGCATTTGGAGACTGGAGAACAGACTGGTGAGTCTGAGAAAGGTTGATGTTGAATAACAGGGGTTTCCAGCTCAGCTTGGGTTAAGAGCAAAGCACTCCATTCTGATGATACCAATTTTATCATGCTGCTGCTTAAATTGCACCCCTCAAATAAAACTGCCTCCTCTTCTCTCCCTCCAGCTTATCCTTCTCTGGGAAGCAATGGCACCCAATTGGTAAGCACAGGAGCCCAGTTCCACTACTTCTGACGTTTTTCCACCTTCTGTAAGAAAACTGGGCCTGGTGGTGCTTCTCAACCAGTTCTGCTTGTCCCCAGTGGGTCATTTCATTAACCCCTGACTGTCTTGCCGGGCTTTTAGCAATCTGTGTGTGGTTCGACATTTGTTGTTTAGAAATGCTTTGTCATCTTTAACGTATTTAATCTTAGCAGCTTGATGACATTTTCCCTAGTGAATACTCATTTACCTAAATAGACTCCCAAACCCCTCCAAGACCCCGAATCTTTACTTTAAAACAGATGTGTAAAAAAGTGATTCGGCTTCCTTCCCCCACAGGTGGCATTTGGCAATGTCTGGAGACATTTGTTATTGTCACAACTGTGTGGCTGCTACTGGTATCTAGTGGGTAGAGGCCAGGGATACCACCAAATATCCTACAGTGCAGTAGACATGCCCCCGCACCCCTGACAAAGAATCATTAAGTCCAAAATATCGACAGCGCTAAGGTTGAGAAACCTTCTTTAAAAGAAAGAGATAATTACCTTTAAAAAAAAATTACAAAATAATGCACGATCCTTATGGAAAACATTTAAAATAAGACAAGCTAAAAAGAAAAATGTAAATCTCTTGAAAACTCACAAAAGTACATTTTCTGCTAAGGTTAAAATTTTTTTTTCTTAAAGATATGTTAAGAATAATTTGAATCCTTTCTCATTCCCAGTAAAACTTAGAAGCAAAATATTTATTCTTGTTTTTTTTGTAAAATGCAATGAATTGAAGCAAGTTGGCCCAAGTGCTTATGGGCTAGTAGGAGGGAAAAGCAAAGTTACAAATAAGGACTAAAGCTCTTTCTTTAATGCACTGGACTGATTCCAGATGTATTTCTAGATATGAAATGCCACCAAAAGTGCAGAGCCAAGAACCTTGCCATAGGTGTAGGAAATTCCTTGGCCTCCTGCTTCCCAGTGAGCCGCTGCAATGTGAGAATGTGTTAGCAGTAGACCATGGGGCTTCAGTAGTAGGAGGAGGCTGGCTATTGGCTATTTTTAAAATGGAAGGCTTCTAAAATAGTGAGATGTTAAAATAATAACCTGTGAAAGGAGAGAAGCCCTTCTGTGGAGTATAAAGCCAGAGACAATGTGGCACCAACCTGGGAGTGTCTCTGAGTGACGTTCTGGCCACGTGGGAATACAGGAAAGTGGGTGGCTGAATGTACATGGGGACTCTGTCTGGCAGCAGCTGAAGTAGCTGAGTGTGAGCAGACGAGTGTGGTTACAGAGAGAAGTAGACCCAGTGAGCGCCCTGCTGTTCCGGAATATCTTGGAGAAAGTGGAGTATTGAGGGGACCAGACACATTTCCTCACCAAGAACTTCCTGAGCTCCCAGTCTGTGGCAGACTGTGCAGGGCTAGATGTCAGGGGCACAAAGATGAATCAGGTTTTTGTTAAGTGGAGGAAGCCATAGAGTTCGCTGAGTCTGGGGCTACTTCTTTACTTTCCTAAACAGGAAGTTGCCAGCTCTTGAAATTTAGGGCCAGTGCAGAAATTTTAGAGCTGTTTTTCTTCGACTAGGTTGTATCAACATAATTAACTGAGACTGAATCTAGGCAGAGGCTGTCAGAAGTTTATCAAAAGGGCTTTTTCTTGTAAAGGAAGCATGATGGGACGGGTCGGTGCCTCTTCGTGAATTAAGTTCCCTCAGCTAAAAAGTGCTTCAAGTCTCAAGCTGTATAAGTGGAAATGGCTGCAGACAGCAAGGCAGATGTGAATAAAAGCAAGTCAGCAAAGAAGGAGTGAGAAGCTGAGGTTTGAGATCCAGGGTGGAGTGGAACTAGAGTAATAGCTTGTTTAAATTAAAAAATTTAGGTGACATCAGTGTGGTTTGTAACAAGACACTCTATACTTGTAATCTACCCAATGGCTATGTAATTAAACAAATTATTATGGAAAATCTGAAACATAAATAAAAGTAGGAAGGATAGTATAAAGAACCTAATGTACTCATCACCCAGTTTCACCACTTTTTAATAAATGGCCTATTTTGTTTCAGCTCTCCCCCCACCTACTCAATTCCCCAGTAATTTTGAAGCAAATTCCAGACAATTTATTATTTCATTTGTGTATATTTCAGTATGTATCTCTAAAATGACACAGAATATAATTTGAATTTCGGGTCTTTGTGTAGTGCAGAGCTATGCTCTAAAATAACACTGTAGATATGAAAACATGCTGAAGAGAAGGGAAAGTATCATCTCCTCAGAAAGGCTTCACCTGCTCCTTCCTAGGCTGAGGTGAAGGTCCTTCATCTGTGCTTCCCTGGTGCCCTGTGCATACCTGGATCACTGCCCCCAACACACTGTGTAGAAATGATTGTTTGCTTGTCTGTGTCTCTGCTAGTGTCACACTGATATTTAATACTCAGTAAAAATCCATGCACTCCCCACATTTCCCAGCCTCCTCTGGAGTTAGGCTGGGGCATGTGACCACTTCAGGCCAATGCCCTGTAAGTGGGACTAATAGGCCAATTTGCACCCAAGCCTTGAAAAACCAGTGTTCTACCTCCATGCTTGTTCTTCCTTTCTTGTGGCCCTGGAAGCCACGTGTGAGATGGTGGTGTTCCAATACGGAGGGAGCCTGAATCCCTGTGTCACTGGATGGACAGGAGTCTTACTGGCCTAGGACTCCTAGGCCAGTAAGCCATAGGACTTTGTAGGAGTGAGAAATGAAATTCTGCTGTGCTAAGCCACTGATGTTTCAGGGTGTATTTATTAACTTCAGCATAAGACAGCCCATCCTCACTAATACAAATTAGACTGAAACTTCCTCTAGGTCAGGGGCTATGTTCTCCATTACTATATCCTTGGTACGTCTCATTGTGCTTGGCACATAGTAGGTTCTCATTAAATGTTTGACAGGAAGGAAAGATTAAAAAGAAGGAGGGAAGGAAGAAAAAAAGAAAGGATGAAAAGAAAGAAGAGAAGAAAGCGAGTAAGCTAGCTTGTTCGGAAGTGCCAAGATTAAATATGAGTTCAAAATTTCTGACTCTTTGGGGGCGATAGTAGTAAAAACCAACCAACCAACCAACCAACCAACCAACCCATAGAGCTCTCTTTCAGAAGTTTTCTGAAGCCCTATCCTAAGAAGTGTATCTTATACTATCGCTTTGTTTTGCCGACTGATACATATACAAAACTAAGATTTACAAGCCAAGTGTCTCATCAGTGCTACATTCCTACATTTGGGGACTTTGTTTGTATCTTCTTGTGCTCATTGGCACCACCTCCCTCAGCCCTTCATTTGCCTCTCTGGTACCCTGGCTCAATGCATACCTCCTCTGTGCCAGACAGGTTCCAGGTGCTGGAATGTCGGAGTGGGCAAGAAAAGGCACGGGCCTTGTCCTCTAGTGAATGGCACGACAGTGCTATGGGTGCGCTGGAGGGACCCCAACTTATCTCGGGGTAAGAGGGAGGGCTTTCTGGAGAAAGCATCTCTGGCACATCCTGGAGTAGAAGTTAGTCAGGGTCAGGGTTCCATCGTCAGTGCCTTGTTGTGTCTCCGGTATCCAACTGTCTCACCTCTTCTTTTCCTCCTTGCCCTCCTCTCTACTTAGGTTTTTCTCCTAAAACCTAAGTGGTACTTTGTGTACTTCCTCCTGCACCTGCAGGGCAACAGATGATCACACCAAGTGTATCTGGTGAAAAAGTTCACAGTCTAGTTCCCAGCATTTGCTACAGATCGCTGGGAGATGTGCTTCCAGGGATGGTGTGTGCATGTGTGGTGTCAACAGCCATCAACGTGCTGGAAGGCAGCTGCACTCTGCAGGGATTCAGGGAACCAAACCTGATGTTACTACCCCTGTGCCTGGAAAGGGAATCGCTGGGAGACAGGAAGGGAGGAAGTTTCCATCGTAACCACTGTGTCATCTTCATTTCTCATCCTTGTACATATTTCACCAAAAACTTAGTAATGATAGAATTTCCCAGTCTTCTTTTTGGCTCATTTAGAAAAGATGACCACATAGCTCCAGAAAGTGTCTGTGTCCACGGAGCACTGCGGGTAATCTCCTAAAGCTGGTTTCAGCAGTTACCTAGCTAGGTTTGGTGTTAGGAGAGGGTTTAAATTTTTTTCAGTGCAATATGGTTTGCAATATCCTGCAGCTCCCATTAGCTTTAGCCTGACCCCTTCAGCATGTGAGGATGGGTCTGAAGAGCTGGGAGCCTCACCCTAGATGGGGCCGTGAAGAGTTTGGTACCAGGCTGGGCTTTATCTGACGATGCTGCACCTTTTTCTTCTAAGCTAGCTCATTCCCTGTGGCTAAAGCTAGAACCTTAATTTAGCAAATGCCAGGAACTAGGTGGCCTTTAAAAGAAACCATCTTCTGGTTATCCTTGGCAAAAGCAGGAACACTTTTAAAGAACCCACTTTTGCATTTGGCCCATGTTTGGGAGAAAAGGCCTATTATGTTGAGGGATGTGGGAGAAATTACAGGGATATTCCTCCCTGACTCCTCCTTTGCTTCTCTCATTTAAATCCAGTGAAGGATCTCAGCTTCATTCCCCCACAGAGAGAGAATTTCCAGAAGGAGGGAACGCCTACCCTTTTTTAAAAATAGTTGTTACTGTGATGCTGATTCTGCCATAGTACACAGCACAGAGCAGCAGTGAACACTCGGTGGAAAAGGCAAACATTTTTCAAAAGTGAGTTTCTCGAGGCTACCGTCACCCTGATACCAAAACCAGACAAAGATGTCACAAAGAAAGAAAACTACAGGCCAATATCACTGATGAACACAGATGAAAAAATCCTCAACAAAATACTAGCAAACACAATCCAACAACACATTACAAGGATCATACACCATGATCAAACAGGATTTATCCCAGGAATGCAAGGATTCTTCAATATATGCAAATCAATCAATGTGATAAACCATATTAACAAACTGAAGGAGAAAAACCATATGATCGTCTCAATAGATGTAGAAAAAGCTTTTGACAAAATTCAACACCCATTTATGACAAAAACCCTCCAGAAAGTAGGCATAGAGGGAACTTACCTCAAAATAATAAAGGTCATATATGACAAACCCACAGCCAACAACGTTCTCAATAGTGAAAAACTGAAACCATTTCCTCTAAGATCAGGAACAAGACAAGATTGTGCACTCTCACCACTATTATTCAACATAGTTTTGGAAGTTTTAGCCACAGCAATCAGAGAAGAAAAAGAAATAAAAGGAATCCAAATCGGAAAGGAAGAAGTAAAGCTGTCACTGTTTGCAGATGACATGATACTATACATAGAGAATCCTAAGGATGCTACCAGAAAGCTACTAGAGCTGATCAATGAATTTGGTAAAGTAGCAGGATACACTTTTAATGCACAAAAATCTCTTGCATTCCTATACACTAATGATGAAAACTCTGCAAGAGAAATTAAGGTAACACTCCCATTTACCACTGCAACAAAAAGAATAAAATACCTAGGAATAAACCTACCTAAGGAGACAAAAGACCTGTATGCAGAAAACTATAAGACACTGATGAAAGAAATTAAAGATGATACAAATAGATGGAGAGATATACCATGTTCTTGGATTGGAAGAATCAACATTGTGAAAATGACTCTACTACCCAAAGCAATCTACAGATTCAATGCAATCCCTATCAAACTACCAATGGCATTTTTCACAGAACTAGAACAAAAAATTTCACAATTTGTATGGAAACACAAAAGACCCCGAATAGCCAAAGCAATATTGAGAAAAAAATGGATCCGGAGGAATCAGGCTCCTGGACTTCAGACTATACTCCAAAGCTACTGTAATCAAGACAGTATGGTAGTGGCACAAAAAGAGAAATAAAGATCAGTGGAACAGGATAGAAAGCCCAGAGGTAAACCCACGCACATACGGTCACCTTATTTTTGATAAAGGCAGCAAGACTATACAATGGAGAAAAGACAGCCTTTTCAATAAGCGGTGCTGGGAAAACTGGACAGCTACATGTAAAAGAATGAAATTAGAACACTCCCTAACACCATACACAAAAATAAACTCAAAATGGATTAAAGACTTAAATGTAAGGCCAGACACTATAAAACTCTTAGAGGAAAACATAGGCAGAACACTGTATGACATAAATCACAGCAAGATCCTTTTTGACCCACCTCCTAGAGAAATGGAAATAAAAACAAAAATAAACAAATGGGACCTAATGAAACTTCAAAGCTTTTGCATAGCAAAGGAAAACATAAACAAGATGAAAAGACAACCCTCAGAATGGGAGAAAATATTTGCCAATGAAGAAACTGACAATGGATTAATCTCCAAAATTTATAAGCAGCTCATGTAGCTCAATATCAAAAAAACAAACAACCCAATCCAAAAATGGGCAGAAGGCCTAAACAGACATTTCTCCAAAGAAGATATACAGATTGCCAACAAACACATGAAAGGATGCTCAACTTCACTAATCATTAGAGAAATGCAAATCAAAACTACAATGAGCTATCACCTCACACCAGTCAGAATGGCCATCATCAAAAAATCTACAAACAATAAATGCTGGAGAGGGTGTGGAGAAAAGGGAACCCTCTTGCACTGTTGGTGGGAATGTAAACTGATACAGCCACTATGGAGAACAGTATGGAGGTTCCTTAAAAAACTAAAAATAGAACTACATACAACCCAGCAATCCCACTACTGGGCATATACCCTGAGAAAACCATAATTCAAAAAGAGTCATGTACCACAATGTTCACTGCAGCACTATTTACAATAGTCAGGACATGGAAGCAACCTAAGTGTCCACTGACAGATGAATGGATAAAGAAGATGTGGCACATATATACAATGGAATATTGCTCAGCCATAAAAAGAAACGAAATTGAGTTATTTGTAGTGAGGTGGATGGACCTAGGGTCTGTCATACAGAGTGAAGTAAGTCAGAAAGAGAAAAACAAATACCATGTGCTAACACATGTATATGGAATCTAAAAAAAAAAAAAAAGGGTACTGAAGAACCTAGGGGCAGGACAGGAATAAAGACACAGACGTAGAGAATGGACTTGAGGACACAGGGAGGGGGAAGGGTAAGCTGGGACGAAGTGAGAGAGTGGCATGGACATATATACACTACCAAATGTAAAAGAGGTAGCTAGTGGGAAGCAGCCACATAGCACAGGGAGATCAGCTCAGTGCTTTGTGACCACCTAGAGGGGTGGAGTAGGGAGGGTGGGAGGGAGACCCAAGAGGGAGGAGATATGGGGATATTTGTATATGTATAGCTGGTTCACTTGGTTATAAAGCAGAAACTAACACACCATTGTAAAGCAATTATACTCCAATAAAGATGTTAAAAAAAAAAAAAAAACGAGGAAAAAAAGTGAGTTTCTCCTAGCTACCAATCTCTATGATATAGTATGAGGCTTAAAGATGTAATGAAGTTATTTCTAGAAGATAAAAATGAGTAATTTACTTTACAGTGGTCATAAATCTTTAACGGCAACATATTTTTATTTAAAAAGCATATTACTCTGAATCTATTCTACAGACATAAAATGTCCCAGTAAATAAGAATAGATGTATGAAAGATAGCAAAACTATGAAAATGAAATATCAACGTCTATTGATAGAGAACAGCTGAATAAATTATGATTCATCCATGCAATGCAATATTACACAACTATTAAGAAGACAAGTTTGATCTATGTATATTGCCCGGGAAGATGTTTATAATGTTGTTATGAGAAAAAAAAGTTTGCAGAGTGCTTTGTATGATATGACGCTATTGTTTTTTTTAAGGTGCAAATCCCACATTGTGAATATATGTTTGTGTGAACCTAGTGACGAAAAGATACACACCAGTCTTTAACTCTGATTTTCTCTTGTGGTTGCTGTGGGAGCAGAGCTGGAAAGAAGTTTATTCATTTTCTTATAAACCACTTTTGTGTTGATTGATTTGTTTCAATGAGCACGTTATAGCAAAAATTAATCATGGAAAGGCTTAATTTTAAATTAGAATATAAGTATAATATATACATTGAGAGAAAAATGCAACATGTATCTTCTTGTTGCTTGTAAATCTTTGCTTACAAGTGGTTTTTATTCTAATAGCTTGTGGATGTCAAGTTCACAGGTATAAATCTAAAGTGGGTACTTTGGATGATAGGATAAGCCATGCAAATTTAGAAGGCTTTGATCTAAAGAGAGGGAAAAAAAACTGGCAAGGCATATGATTTGGGGTGATTAAGGTGAGGCCATATATTATTAAAGGGGTGAAGTGGTATAGTAGCATTGTGGGTTGCCAATGCCCATAAGGGCCAATCGTGTTACTTTCATGTTGGGAGAAACTTGTCTGATTGGTTCCAAGGCCCAACAGGTGAGTTGCTCAGCTTACAGACATAGTTTCTGAAACTACAGCACTTATTGTGAGAGACAAGGCAAGGAACAGATGTGGAGAGGACTTGGGGAAGGGGCTGGATGGGTGGTGGCACCCTGATTTCTACTGTGAAGAGGCATGGGGAGAATTTTACAGGAACAAAATCTTTACTCTGAAGTGCAGCATTCAATGCCCCTCTTCTCACTTCAGTACCCTTAACGATGCCTGTCTTAAGGATTATTTGGTAGCAAGAAGCAAAAGCTCATTCAAATGATCTCAGGTGAAAAAAGGATCCATTACAAAAACATAGGACAATCGCATCAAACCTAGCTGCAGGAAGTACAAGTGGGCCTCCTAGGCACTGGAAAATGGTCAGACAACTTGTCTGCATGAGGGCCACCCTGGCATCTTTCATATCTGCTTCTTTTTTTCCTTCTTTCATTATCTCTCTCCCTCTCCACTATTGGCTTGCCATGGCTGCTCTGACGCCACATGACATCTCAAAGGTCAATGCCAGCATCTCTAGGCTGTAGCTTCTGAGTCTCTTAGTTCAAGACCACAGGACCAAGCACCTGATTGGTTGCTGGCCAGCCCATGAGTTAGCTTCCGAGAAAGGGCACCAGCAGGTAGACCATTGTCCACCATGTATGGCGCATCTCATGCCTCTTCCCCCACCACATCCTTTCACTTATTTTCCGTTCAGATCTCTGATCATCCTCGAACACTTAATTTATTCTCAAGCCTCTTTGCCTTTGCTCAAGGTGTCCCCAAAGCCTGACATACTCTTCCCCCATTCTTTGCCTCTCTCGAGGCACCTCATACCTCAGACCTAGTTTAAATATCATCTCCAATATGTAACATAACCAAAAATCTCAATTCAAAATGAATTACTTCTTCCTCTGGGGCCACCACAATTTTTATTTATACTTCATACATCCTGCTTGCATGTCTCTGTGCATTTACTTCTCCACCTTCCCTCCCCCAAACGGGGGCACGTCCTGCTTATCTCTGTACCCTCCAAACCTTTCCCAGCAGCAGCAGGAGGGGCTCATAGCCGTTTCCTGAATTCAGGTGCCCTATAGCTTAACTGAATCATGCACATCTGGATTTACTTCCTCATTAGCATCGTAATAAAATGACAGAAAAGAGTTCACCATTCTCTGTTAAATTCAGAGAAGTCACCATGTACATTTGAGATGAATTTTCCTCATCAAGGCATGAAAAGATATAAGGACAACAATGTATTTGCACTTTTGTTTTCCAGAAAAAATGAAAAGTAACAAAAAAGGTGGTTTTTCAATGAGTTCTCAATAAATCAGAATTATTTAAAAATTAGCACCTTATGCCCAATCAGGTTTCCTAGGGTTAGGTCTAAAGTTGCTCAAAGCTTCACTTGGGCAGTGTAAACAATGGTAATTACTTCTTCAGTGTCTGTAGTCTTTTGTTTGTTGGTTGGTTTGGTTTTTGGTGCTGCCTGAGTGATAAGTGCCAAGTCGGCCCAGATGAGCTACTGTCCTTATTATGTCATTCTCAGGAAATGTCATTCATTCTTGGCCTTCTTTTCCTCTCACACCCCATATTCAACCCATCAGGAAATCCTAGCCTCAAAGTAACTGGGGAGTCTGGCCATTTCCTGTCCCTTTCACTGTGACCACAGACCCTTTTACCAAGATCACTGCAAAACCCTCCTAACGTGTCTCCTTGTGGCCACCCAGTCTATTCTGGGTACAGTGGCAACACAGACCTCTGAAAACACAGGTCAGATCTTGCCACTCCTTTGTCCACAATCCCATTTCACTAGAAGAAAATCCAAGTCCTTCTCTAGACTGGCTGGGTTCTGAATGACCCCTCCACTTGCTTCCCCGACCAGAGGCCAAAGGTCCTACATCAAGGTGTTAGTAGGACCATGCTCCCTCCGCAACCTCTAGGGGAGGATTCTTCCTTTGCCTCTTTCAGCTTCTGGTGGCCCAGACGTCCCTTGGCTGTGGCAGCATCACTTCAATCTCTGCCTCCATCTTCACGTGGCCATCTTCCCTCCATGTCTGTGTGTCTCCACGTGGTGTTCTCCTTGAGCGTCTGTGTCCAAATTTCCCTCTTCTTATAAAGGCATCAGTCATTGCATTAGAGCACATCCTAATGACTTCATCTTAACTTGATTACATTAGCAAAGACCCTATTTCCAAATAGGTCACAACAGATCTTTTTTTTTGTGGAAGGGGTGGGGGGTGGAGAGGATGACACAATTCAACCTGTAACAAACAAACACCAGGCAGCTTCCGCTCCCCCAGTTATCTGCTTGGCCCACTCCTTCAACTTCTTCAGGGTTTTGCTTACACATCATCTTCTCATAAGAGTATCTTTCAACGAAGCCTCTTCCAATGACCCCTTTTAATACTCCAGTCTGCCCCACCTCTCTGCACCAACTTCCAATACCTTTTACGCTGCTCTTTTTTCCTCCCATCACACATATTATCTTTTAACATACTCGGTCATTTACCTGTTGAGTATGCTCACAGTTAGCTGTCTGTCCCAACACCACCACTCCCCTGATCTTGAGGAGTGGGGGAGACCATCTTTGGCTGTTATTCACTCATATATCCCATCTCCTATCACAGTGCCTGGCACATAGACACTCAATATATATCTGTAGAACTAACTGACTGCTTTTGTATTTTTTAAAAGGAAAATGTATATCTGTATTTTTGGAGATTCACTGTTTTCTAGCAGTATTGTCTATTTAAAAGAAAGTTAAATTTCAGGTTGATGCCATACTGAAGCACAGTATGTGATTAAGACTTATGTGGGGCTTCCTGGGTGGCGCAGTGGTTGAGAGTCCGCCTGCCGATGCAGGGGACACGGGTTCGTGCCCCGGTCCGGGAAGATCCCACATGCTGCGGAGCGGCTGGGCCCGTGAGCCATGGCCGCTGAGCCTGCGCGTTCAGAGCCTGTGCTCCACAACGGGAAAGGCCACAACAGTGAGAGGCCCGCGTACCACAAAAAAAAAAAAAAGACATGTGAACCTTTTCTTAGGCCCTTTTCCATATATTTATTATTTGTTCTGGGTGCTTTAAGAAATGGCAATCCATGTACTTACATTTCTCAATCCCATACTTAGGACAAAATATATAATAGTCTTGGGTTGTGGTTTCAATTAGCATAGCAAACCCAGTACATACTTTCTTCCTGGCATCTAGATTAAAGAGGCTGTTTTCACTTTCTAGCCCAGTTTTTATTTCTGCTTTCTCTTTTTCTCACTAAAAACATCTATGGTATCCACAATATATTGGTAGTTTAAAAAAGCAAGTCATCAGACAGAATCTACATTATTATTCCATTTTTGCAGATTAAAAACAATGTAGGTATAGATCATATATGTTTTACTATGAAAAAGAAAGAGTCTGGAACCATACATATCAAACATGGGATAGGGAGAGACTTTATACATTTTTATATTGTTTGGATTTTTAATAAAAAATGAATAGGTATTACTGTGGTAGTAAAAAGATTAAGAGGCAAATAAAAATCAAAAAAAGCCTTCCTCGAGAGAGTGAGTTTTCCATGGCAGAAAGAACAAAGCTGTTGGATACTGAACACAGCATATTCTTCCATGAGGAAACCTGAGGAAGAAACTTTGTGCTTTTCTATTTACTGCCCTGGAAGCCAATCATAAACATGAATACAGAACTCAGCCATGTCTTTAAAATGTGTACTGAAAGACAGGAAGGAGATATAACAGTACCAACTGGTCATCATGGTGTGGTGGGATTGCAGTTGATTTTTTTGTTGCGTATTTTGCTTTTATTTTTATTTTTTACTGTATTAAAAACATGCATCCACGTACATGATGCTGACCAGGGATAGGAATGTCTTGGTGCCCCCCTGACTCCTGGGCCCAAGGAAATCCTTTCCTGCCACATGCAGATGAGGGTCTGCATTCATGGGCTCCCACACAGCAGATTCACCCCTGGGCGTTCCTTCTGGGAGGGGAAGCCACTTTAAGGCTCCAGACACAAGCCCCCACTTTAGAGATATGGAAGTTCTGCAATCTCAGGGCTGCTTCCTAGCCCGGAGAGGATTTGGGAAAGGGACTAAATTGAGGAACCCACCTCTCTTCCTGTTGGGTTCACAACCACCCCCCACCCCCAAAGGAGTCATGTATTATATAAGTGGGCCACGTGGGCACCCTGAGCAAGGTGATTCTTGAAATGGCAGGGCCCAAACTCCGGAAGTGTCCATTGTTCAGCCCCTCCAATTCCAGCAAGGCAGTACACTTGGCAAGCTGGTTAACTGCCAGAGTCCAGAGACTAGTGTCTCTGGCGAAATGAACTCTGGGTTTGATATGGAGGTTACCAAAGCAGAAGTTGTGATAGCGCTTCTCAAAGGCTGGCGTGCCTCACCATCACCCCGGGGGCTTCCCCTGCTCCACCCACAGTCTGATTAAGCAGTTCGCACTGATGAAATAAAAATTCGTACTCTGAGCCAAGTCAAGGAAAATTTAAACATAAAAAGTTTTCTCCGGGCTTCCCTGGTGGCGCAGTGGTTGAGAGTCTGCCTGCCGATGCAGGGGACACGGGTTCGTGCCCCGGTCCGGGAAGATCCCACATGCCGCGGAGCGGCTGAGCCCGTGAGCCATGGCCGCTGAGCCTGCGCGTCCGGAGCCTGTGCGCCGCAATGGGAGAGGCCACAACAGTGAGAGGCCCGCGTACCGAAAAAAAAAAAAAAGTCTTCTCCGCTCTTTGGCTTTCTCTCCCCCCTCTGCTGTGCATTGTGTATCTGCATTAAGTATCGACCAAACCTCCCACTGGCAGAAACACCTGCTCAACCATAAAGAACATTCTCCTACCACCAACAAGGCAGCTCCTTAAAGATAACATTCCTTCTTAATCTTGCAAGAGGTCATGACCACCCACCACTTGGTACCTGCAGATCTGGACTCTACAAACTATCTACATCCACAGCCCTCTGTCTCAAAAACCTATAAAACTGTGCTTTGATCTCAAATGAGCAGAACAGTTCTCCAAGATTTCTGAGAGGCTGTTCCCAGGTTCTAATCCTCAATTTGGTGCGAATAAAACTTCTCATTCCTCTCTTAGATTGAAATTTTCGTCGACAGTACTCTGGGCCTAGGAATTAGAATTTGAATAAATACCCCTATACCGTTTTTCAACACGGGCTCTCGGACAGGATCCTCCTATTCTGCATAAATTACTTGCCCTTAGCGTCAGACTCCACAAGTTTAAGGAATCGGTCTCACAAGACGCCCTCACTTCAGATGCCGGCTGGGAGTCCAGGTCCCCAGGCCCCCCACACTTCTGTACGATTCGGCTACAAATTCAAAGGTTCTCATACCAACCCCCTCTCCCTCGCCATTTTCGATAATTCACTGAAATGACTCATAAAACTCTGGAAAGCCCTATACTTACAATTACAGTCGTCCTTCAGTATTCTCAGAAGACTGGTTTCAGGAGACCCCACAGGTACCAAAAGCCTCCGACGTGCAGGCCCCTGCAGGCCCCCAACATAAAATGGCGCGGGGCAGTGACTACAGTAAGCCTTCCCTATGTGCGGAGTTTCGCGTCTGCAGATTCAACCAACCACTGACCTTCAATTTAGTAGCCGGTCGAATCTGCTGATGCGAAACGTGAGGTTATGGAGGGTCGACTGCACTGCTTTATTATAAATGACACAGCTCAGGATCAGACAAATAGCTCTATAGGGGAAGTAGGAAGTAGGGGGCACAGAGCTTCTGTGCCTTCTCTGGGTGTGTCACCCTCTCAGCACATGAAATGTTCACAAATCTAGAAGCTCCCAGAACCTCATTATTCAAGAGTTCTTATCCAGGCTTCGTCAGTGGGCACAATCGATTAAATCATTGGCTGTATGTGATTGAACTTGATCTACAGCCCCTCTCCTTTCCAGGGGGTCAAGGGTGGCACTGCAAGTTCCAGTCCTCTACACAGGTATAGTCTTTCTGTTGTGGCCAGCCCCTCCCCAGAAACTCAGGGCCCACCAAGAGTTGTGTTGCCAGCACACACTCAAGTATGGTTCAAAAGGGGTTTGTTATGAATATCAAACATGATAGCACTCAGAAAATTCCAAGATTTTTTAGGATCTCTGTGCCAAGAACCAGGGACAAAGAACAATATATTTTTCTGTTATATGCCACCACCCTTCCCTGTCCCCACATGATTCTGATGCGGGTGATTCTTACATGTTGAGAACCACTGTGTTAAGAAGATATTGATAACACTTGAAAACTCTAAGTATCAGCACCATTTTGGTAGGCAGAGAATTCTTTTTTTTTTTTTTTTTTTTGCGGTATGTGGGCCTCTCACTGCCGTGGCCCGTCCCATTGCAGAGCACAGGCTCCGGACGCGCAGGCTCAGCGGCCATGGCCCACGGGCTCAGCCGCTCCGCGGCATGTGGGATCTTCCCGGACCGGGGCACGTGCCCCTGCATCGGCAGGCAGACTCTCAACCACTGCGCCACCAGGGAAGCCCAGAGAATTCTATTTTTGATGTAGGCTTCTCTCTTTACCTTATTATGTCCTTCCCTCCTCTTCACTAAAGTCCTTCAAGACACGGTTGTAGCCCATCTTTCAGTACCCATGGAGCTCCCTCTTATTGGTGTTCCATGGTGCCGGACTGATTTGTAGAATTCTCTTTGGCCCATTACATGTTTGCAATGCTCCTTAATTCTTGTGTGTGTCTGCCTGTCTCATCTCCCCAGCTGTCTATGGATCCTGCCTTACTCTTTATTAAGTCCTAATGCAAGATTTCTTATCTTTAGAGCATGGTGCTAACTCAAAGGAAGCTTTCAATAAATGCTTAATAGGAATAAGTGAAGGTATGAATGCTGGGCCTAATATAGTAGGAAGGTACAAGTGTCTTGTGTTCAATTTGGATATCATAAATTTTTGCCAATCACCTGAGTGAATCCAACATTATGATTAAAGTCCTTACCTTGAATCAGGTAATTTGTAATGAATGTCTAAGCAGAACTCGTACTTTGGAATGACCACAATGAAGTACCAGGCAACCAACTTGGGGGACATATCAGTAGATATGATGATCGGTGGAATGATAACTAGACTTGAAATCAGAGAATGTAGGGTCACAGCCTCCATCTGTCCCTTGCTAACTGTGAGGCCTTGGGGCAAGTTGCTTGCTTGAGTGTTTCATTCACTTACTCATTATTTCAACCATCCATCATTGAGAACCTATTGTATGCCAGGGACTGCACTCTATACTTTATATATTATATCACTTAATCAGCATGACACCTCTCTAGAGTAGATAGGCATCATCCCAATTTATAATTTTGTACTTGAAGAAAAATCACATTTCTGTGTCCTCCTTGGCAATTACATCTTTCAGCCTCCAGACTTCCTTCTCAGGGTTCCTGAGCTCTGAACCCTGGAGCAGTTATCATCATCCTGCTTGGCCTCTGAGGCCTTACAGTCTAGAAAAAGGACTCAAGGTTAAATAAAATTTTAGCATTGGAAGGAATGTGAGAGGTGGTCTAATTCACCCGCATTCAAATGAGGACTGGAGCCAGGGTCCCAAATCAGGGAATGGGAGGAGACATTTCCAGTAAAGCTTCCAATGCCCTGGGTCTCTCTCATCCTGGCTTCTCCCCACTGCCTTTGGGTTGAAGTTGTGGCAGACAGAGGGCCATAGGGAGTGCTATCAGATCCAGGACATTTGCAGAGGCTGGCAGCTCTGAAGTTTCCATCCAGACTCCAAGGACTAAGGTGGAATCAAACATGGTCCTTGCCTGGTGTCTTCATCCTAACCCGTATTTCCATTTCTCCATCAGGCTAACCAATGTAAACCAACCAAATCTATGTGTCCTGGCCGGGGTGGGCCAGGGTGGAGTATAGATGTGTTTGTCAGAAGAAACCCTTGAATGTTCCTGAAGCAGATGTAAGTTATGTGGTTCCCAGCAAAAACAAAGGGTTTCCCTTCAACTCTGACCACTGGTAAGGTTAGAAGACCAGAGTTGAAAAAAGGCAGAGTTAAACTACAGCTTAGCTAAACAAAATAAAGACACAGTGTTTAACTCTCACTTCAAAATGTATGAGCATTTGTTGTTATGTTAAAAAAACAAATCCTGTGGGAAGTGTAGTTACATGGGGCTGGTTTGGATAGGCTGCACCACTTCCCTCACCCCCAGAACGAAACCAGCCAACAACAACAAGAATCCTACAGCTGGAATGTATTCTGGACTTCTAATCTGAATATTTACCCGTGATTGTACTTTTTTTTTTTTCCTCACAGCGTTCCCATACACATAAGCGTACATTTGAAATCAAGACCCCAAATCCCTGGAGTAAAACCTATTTCATGAGTCACACTTTTCATCCAATTCAAGCTTAGCGGCTTGAAGAAAAAAAAAACACTAACTACAATCTAAATTCACAGGCAAAGCCATCAACTCCAGTTGACTCACCAAAGTCTTATTTTATGAACAAGAAGTACTTTCTTTTGCATGTGGGCTCACATAGGAGAGAGCTCTGATGATGCAAATATTGTTTCTGTTGGACTTTGGAAGGAGTCAAGTGCCCTTTCTGTCGTGTGGTTGTTAGCAGCAGATTTGCCCTCCAGATTATGGTGGACATAAGCTGATGTTAAAAATCATTTTGCTTTCCCAGGGTCACCCAGGTCACAGGCAGGAGAAGGGACATATGGCACAACTTGAGGAAACACCACTGCCCAGTGGGGACCAACCACATAATTTTCTGGATAAGCCTGATGCCCAGGAGGACTATAGTTTTTGGAAAAGCACATTTCTTACGTTGAACTGAATTTTGCCTTGGGCTTGTCCTGTTACTCAGAAATAAGACACTCTGCAACAGGCGCTGGAGAGGTCTCTGCTGTACATTTGCTTCAGGGCTTTTCCTCAACTATCTGTGCCTGAACAAACACAAAAACTGCAGTTCTTGGCTTCCTGCCCATCTGGAGCAGGGAAGCATCCTGCTACATCGGCAAGATATCAACCGGAGTTTACAGGAAAGTGAACAAGAATGGCCTCTTATTCACGTCTAGAGAAAAATCCCTCCCAGGATTTGAGGTCTGCTGTGAACCACAGAGAAAACACCTTATCGGTAGGTAAGGGAGCCTTCCCGTCATTCTTATAGCATCGTCCCCTCAGTCCAAATGTCATGCACACTTTAGAACAAGCCAAAGCCTTCGCTAAGAGGCGAGAAGGAGGTAGGTGAGCAGTTTGTCATTTGTGGTCAAAGTGGTGGGTTTTTTTAAAAATTTATTTTATTGAAGTATGTTGATTTACAATGTTGTGTTAATTCCTGCTGTACAGCAAGGTGATTCAGTTATACATATATAGACATTCTTTTTCATATTCTTTTCCATTATGGTTTATCACAGGATATTGAATATAGTTCCTTATGCTATAGAGTAGGACCTTGTGGTTTATCCATTCTATATGTAATAGTTTGCATCTGCTAATCCCAAACTCCCAATCCATCCCTCTCCCCACGCCACTTCTGCCTTGGAAACGAAGTGGTGGGATTTTCAAGAATCCTGATGGTGTTAATAATCTGACCTTTAGAGGTTGCCTGCCACTGAATGGGCACATCTGGGTGTTCAGTGAAGTGAGTGTTGCCAGACTTCCAAAGTCTTCAGCACAGGGTGGAAAGGTAATGTGGAAGCTGCTAGGGTGAGGCAACAGGGGTGTGGGACTTGGAGCATACAGGTGGGTCCTGCCTTACGACCCTCAAGGTCAATTCAAAGCAACAATAGCAGTAGCAGCAACAGTGGCATTCAACAGTGACCTATGTGGTCCCAGCTCTCAATTCAGACATTTGTGCTTATGGGCCCCTGAGCCTGGTACTGTTGGGGGTAGGCAGAGCAAATCTGGTTCCTGGAGGATCTTGCAGGTTTCATGTCTTAAAACATCACTAGTCCCATGTTCTGCTAACTAGCAACCAACAAGCAGCCACAGATGGTGCTCACTACCATGCAGTAAATTGAATGGATAACCAATATAATAATGAGTGTCGCCTGAGCATCTAGTATTATGTACCAGGGCTTGAACTAAGTGTGAGGATTCATTGAACCTTTCCAACAAGCTTGTGAAGTTGGCACTCTTACCAACCCAACCTTGCAGATGAGGATACCAACACTCAGGGAGGTGAGGTGACTTGCCTGAGGTCATGCAGCATTGCATGCTGGGCATTTCTGGCATGTAGGCAGCACTGCGGGGGTGGGTCACCATGTCCATGGTGGCCCCATGGCTCAATTTACAGAGAGAGCCTTTGATGATCTGACTAGTAGGGAAGGCTGATCTGCTGCAGCATTTCAGAGCTACTGGATAGTGGATCCTTGAAGGCAGGGTCCAGGCATGTAGTAGAGGCTTAATAAATACTGATAGGGACTTCCCTGCTGGCGCAGTGGTTAGGAATCCACCTGCCAATGCAGGGGACATGGGTTCGATCCCTGGTCCGGGAAGATGCCACCTGCTGCAGAGCAACTAAGCCCAAGTGCCACAACCACTGAGCCTGCACTCTAGAGCCCAAGAGCCACAACTACTGGGCCCATATGCCACAACTACTGAAACCCACCACCTAGAGCCTGTGCTCTGCAACAAGAGAAGCCACCACAATGAGAAGCCTGCGCACCACAACAAAGAGTAGCCCCCGCTTCCCGCAACTAGAGAAAGCCCGTGCACAGCAACAGAGACCCAATGCAGCCAAAAATTAAAATTCAAAGAAAAAATATTAAAAGCAGCAAGGGAGGGCTTCCCTGGTGGTGCAGTGGTTGAGAGTCTGCCTGCCGATGCAGGGTACGTGGGTTCATGCCCCGGTCCGGGAGGATCCCGCATGCCGTGGAGCAACTGCGCCCATGAGCCATGGCCACTGGGCCTGTGCGTGCAGAGCCTGTGCTCCACAATGGGAGAGGCCACAACAGTGAGAAGCCTGCGTACCGAAAAAAAAAAAAAAAAGCAGCAAGGGAAAAACAAAAAATAACATACAAAGGAATCCCCATAAGGTTATCAGCTGATTTTTCAGCAGAAACTCTGCAGGCCAGAAGGGAGTGGCAGGATATACTTAAAGTGATGAAAGAGGAAAACCTACAACGAAGATTAACTCTACACAGCAAGGATCTCATTCAGATTTGATGGAGAAATCAAAATCTTTTCAGACAAGCAAAAGCTAAGAGAATTCAGCACCACCAAACCAGCTTTACAACAAATGCTAACGAAGCTTCTCTAGGCAGGAAACACAAGAGAAGGAAAAGACCCACAAACACAAACCCAAAACAATTAAGAAAATGGTCATAGGAACACACATGTTCATAATAACCTTGAATGTAAATGGATTAAATGCTCCAACCAAAAGACACAGACTGGCTGAATGGATACAAAAACAAGACCCATTTATATGCTGTCTACAAGAGACCCACTTCAGACCTAGGGACACATACAGACTGAAAGTGAGGGGATGGAAAAAGATATTCCATGCAAATGGAAATCAAAAGAAAGCTGGAGTAGCAGTACTCATATCAGATAAAATAGACTTTAAAATAAAGACTGTTACAAGAGATAAGGAAGGACACTACATAATGATCAAGGGATCAGTCCAAGAAGAAGATATAAAAATTAGAAATATTTATGCACCCAACATAAGAGCACCTCAATACATAAGGCAAATGCTAACAACCATGAAAGGGGAAATCGACAGTAACACAATAATAGTAGGGGAATTTAACACCCCACTTACACCAATGGACAGATTATCCAAACAGAAAATAAATAAGGAAACACAAGCTTTAAATGACACAATAGATCAGATAGATTTAATTGATATTTATAGAACATTCCACCCAAAAGTGGCAGAATACACTTTCTTCTCAAGTGCACATGGAACATTCTCCAGGATAGCTCACATCCTGGGTCACAAATCAAGCCTTGGAAAATTTAAGAAAATTGAAATTGTATCAAGCATCTTTTCTGACCACAACACTATGAGATTAGAAACCAATGGCAGAAAAAATCTATAAAAAAACACAAATACATGGAGGCTAAACAGTGTGATATTAAATAACCAAGATATTACTGAAGAAATCAAAGAAGAAATTAAAAAATACGTAGAAACCAATGACAACAAAAACACGAGGACACAAAACCTATGGGATGCAGCAAAAGCAGTTCTAAGAGGGAAGTTTATAGCAATTCAGTCTCACCTCAAGAAACAAGAAAAATCTCAAATAAACAATCTAACCCTACACCCAAAGCAACTAGAGAAAGAAGAACAAACAAAACCCAAAGTTAGTGGAAGGAAAGAAATCATAAAGATCAGAGCAGAAATAAATGAAACAGAAATGAAGAAGACAATAGCAAAGATCAATAAAACTAAAAGTTGATTCTTTGAGAAGATAAACAAAATTGATAAACTCTTAGCCAGACTCATCAAGAAAAAAAAGGAGAGGATGCAAATCAATAAAATTAGAAATGAAAAAAGGAGAAATCACAATTGACACTGCAGAAATACAAAGGATTATAAGAGACTACTACAAATAACTATATGCCAAAAAAATGGACAACCACGAAGAAATGGACAAATTCTTGGAAAGGTACAATTTCCCAAGACTGAACGAGGAAGAATTAGAAAATATAAACAGACCTATCACAAGTAATGAAATTAAAACTGTAATTAAAAATCTTCCAATAAACAAAAGTCCAGGACCAGATGGCTTCACAGGTGAATTCTATCAAACATTTAGAGAAGAGTTAACACTGTTCCTTCTCAAACTCTTCCAAACAATTACAGAGGGAGGAACACTCCCAAATTCATTCTATGAAGCCAACATCACCCTGACACCAAAACCAGAAAAAGATATCACAAAAAAAGGAAAGTTATACACCAATATCACTGATGAACATAGATACAAAAATCCTGAACAAAATACTAGCAAACAGAATGCAACAACATATTAAAAGGATCATACACCATGATCAAGTGGGATTTATCCCAAGGATGCAAGGATTCTTCAACATATGCAAATTAATCAATGTGATATACCATATTAACAAATTAAGGAATAAAAACCATATGATCATCTCAATAGATGCAGAAAAAGCTTTTGACAAAATTCAACACCAATTTATGATAAAAACTCTCCAGAAAATGGGCAATAGAGGGAACCTACCTCAACACATAAAGGCCATGTATGACAAACCCACAGCAAACATCATACTCAATGGTGAAAAACGGAAAGCATTTCCACTAAAATCAGGAACAAGGCAAAGATGTCCTCTATCGCCACTCTTATTCAACATAGTTTTGGAAGTCCTAGCCATGGCAATCAGAGAAGAAAAAGAAATAAAAAGAATACAAATTGGAAAAGAAGACGTAAAACCGTCACTGTTTACAGATGACATGATACTGTACATAGAAAATCCTAAAGCTGCCACCAGAAAACTAATTAATCAATGAATTTGGTAAGGTTGCAAGGTACAAAATTAATGCACAGAAATCTCTAGCATTCCTATACACTAACAGCAAAAAATCAGAAAGAGAAATTAAGGAAACAATCCCATTTACCATTGCAACAAAAAGAATAAAATACCTAGGAATAAACCTACCTAAGGAGGTGAAAGACTTTTACTCAGAAAACTATGAAACACTGATGAAAGAAATCAAAGATGACATAAACAGATGGAGAAATATACCATGTTCTTGGATTAGAAAAATCAATATTGTGAAAATGACTCTACTACCCAAAGCAATCTACAGATTCAGTGCAATCCCTATCAAACTACCAATGGCATTCTTCACAGAATTAGAACAAAAAATTTTACAATTCATATGGAAACACGAAAGACCCCCAAATAGCCAAAGCAATCTTGAGAAAGAAAAACAGAGCTGGAGGAATCAGGCTCCCTGACTTTAACCTACACTACAAAGCTACAGTAGTCATGACAGTATGGTACTGGCACAGAAACAGAAATATAAATCAATGGTACAGGATAGAAAGCCCAGAGATAAACCCACGCACATATCGTCACCTAATTTACAACAAAGGAGGCAAGAACATAGAAACAGAGAAAAGATGGCCTCTTCAATAAGTGGTGCTGGGAAAACCAGACAGCTACATGTAAAAGAATTAAATTATAACACTCCCTAACACCATACACAAAAATAAACTCAAAATGGATTAGAGATCTAAATGTAAGACCGGACACTATAAAACTCTTAGAGGAAAACATAGGAGGAACACTCTTTGACATAAATCACAGCAAGATCTTTTTTGATCCACCTCCTAGAGTAATGGAAATAAAAATAAACAAATGGGACCTTATGAAACTTAAAATCTTTTGCACAGCAAAGGAAACCATGTTTAAGACGAAAAGACAACCCTCAGAATGGGAGAAAATATTTGCAAATGAAACAATGGACAAAGGATTAATCTCCAAAATATACAAACAACTAATGGAGCTCAACATCAAAAAAAAAAAAAACCCAATCCAATTAAAAAATGGGCAGAAGACCTAAATAGACATTTCACCAAAGAAGACATGCAGATGGCCAAGAGGCACATGAAAAGAGGCTCAACATCTTATTAGAGAAATGCAAATCAAAACTACAATTAGGTATCACCTCACATGGGTCAGAATGGCCATTATCAAAAAATCTAGAAGCCATAAATGCTGGAAAGGGTGTGGTGAAAAGGGAATCCTCCTGCACTGTTGGTGGGAATGTAAATTGTTACAACCACTATGGAGAACAGTCTGGAGGTTCCTTGAAAAACTAAAAATAGAACTACCATATGACCCAGCAATCCCACTACTGGGCATATACCCTGAGACAACCATAATTGAAAAAGAGACATGTACCACAATGTTCATTGCAGCACTATTTACAATAGCCAGGACATGGAACCAACCTAAATGTCCATCGACAGATGAATGGATAAAGAAGATGTGGCACATGTATACAATAGAATATTACTCAGCCCTAAAAAGAAATGAAATTGAACTATTTGTAGTGAGGTGGATGGACCTAGAGTCTGTCACACAGAGTGAAGTATATCAGAAAGAGAAAAACAAATACCGCATGCTAATATATATATATGGAATCTAAAAAAAAAAAAAAAAAAGGTACTGATGAACCTAGTGGCAGGGCAGGAATAAAGACGTAGACATAGAGAATGGACTTGAGGACAAGGGAGGGAGAGGGGGAAGCTGGGGCAAAGTGAGAGTAGCATCGACATATATACACTACCAAATGTAAAATAGGTAGCTAGTCGGAAGCAGCTGCATGGCACAGGGAGATCAGCTCAGCGCTTTGTGACCATGTAGAGGGGTGGGATAGGGAGGGTGGGAGGGAAGCTCAAGAGGGAGGGGATATGGGGATATCTGTATGCATATGGCTGATTCACTTTGTGGTACAACAGAGACTAACACAGTATTGTGAAGCAATTATACTCCAATAAAGATCTATTAAAAAATAATAATAAATAAATATTGATAAATGATGAACTGCTTTTCTGACCTTACCGGTCTCCCAAACTCCCTTCCTGGAAATGAGGGCTATTGGCTGGCCCATTGGAGGAGGCACAGGATGCTCTCTGGAGCCTGCATTGGTAAGATGAGGTCCTTGAGGATGGCCATGCGGAGCCAGGTTGGCCTCAAAGGATTGAGTTCCCAAACTCCCACCGAACAGCCAGCTTCACCTGAGCAGAAAGCTGGGTAAAGAACTAGAGTGGAGATCCTGAAAAGGTCCTGAAGAGCCAGGATTATCCCTTCTTTTCCTCTAAAGCCTAGAGGAAGAGGACTATAGGCCCTTTAACTCACAAGAAACAGTCAAATCAAATGAATTCTGAATAATCTAAGAATGAGAAATCATTGAGCACAAAAACAGGTGGGAAATGAAAAGTGTTTCATGTACATTCTCCATGCTCAGCATTGTAGGTTGTAGGTGATCCATGTAAGCAAGAACCAAGTGGACTTTTCTTTTGAAACTAATATGTCCCCATTACCAAGTAATGCCCTTTTATAACAGTCAGTATTTTAACACAAGGGCACCCCAGTGTCACAAAAGAATCGAGCTTTAAAATTAACAAAATGTTTTGTAACTGCTACACTAGCAGAGGAAATTGCTTCAGGGAACAAGAAAATGCAAAGAACCACTTGCAGTGACTTCTAAGGCAAAAAATACAATACGAATGCAAAATACTTCCCGAGTGGTTTAGTGAAACTATACCTTAGGTATTTAGTTAAAGCAACCTGTTAGAACAAAGTGAATTTCCCCAGATTAAGACAGTTTACCGGGAACCAAGACATTTCCCATGGTCTGGGGAAGGATTGGACACAACCCATATCCCATTGGAAAGATCCCAGGACCGTGAATAGACAAAGCTGATTGCTTCCACAGTAGGGCGAAGGGACTGAAGTTTCAATAATGCAGGTGTTAGTGCTTTGTGTGACATGTGGTCTGGGTGGTGGGGCACTGTTTTTCATAACTGGGTGGTTCTGAGTGACTGATTCTTCGTTTTGTCGCTATTTGTGCCGTGCATGACAATGTGTCACGTCTTCCCCAGCATTGGTTTCCCTGGTGCTGACTCATCATGAAGAGTTTGCTTTGCTAGTTTACTCTGACCCCATCAATTATTTTTAGAACGACTTTGGGCAGGCACTACACTGGGGGAGAAATGAAAGAGGGGCTTGGATGCGCTCGGCTGCTCTTTAGTGGCTAATTTTGCCATCATCAGATCACACATCGGGGAGTGGTGTAGCCTGGTGGCTAAGAGTGTGGGTTCTTGGGAAATATAACCTGGATTCTCCTCCAGCCCCATCACTTACAAATTATGGGGCTTGCGGCCCCTTGGAGGGCCTGCTGAGCTCCTGCAGGTTTCCTCAGGTGGGAAATCAGCCTTCCTTTTATGAGTTGATCTCCATCAAGCACTCAGAGCAGTGCCTACCTTTGCTGACTCCCCAGTCCGTGTTCATGGTCATTGCTGTTGTTATTCAGGAGTCCACTGTATAACGTCTTTGCCTGAAATTCAAGTTCCCCACCTGTTTGCCCTCCCTCACAACCTTATTTCTCAGTATCAGCTCTTCCTTATGCCAGACCCATCTCTCGCACATGTCCCCTTAGCCTAGACTCTCCTTGTTTTACTCATTTGTGCCTCTTCCCCTTTGTTCTTACTTCTTATACCAACTCAACCCTGGACTTGTCTTCCTCCTTCATTTTCTCAGTCCTTCCAAACTGAACCCGAATCCCCACCTAGGCTCCATCATACCCTGCCTGGCTCCTCCCACCCCTCCCATCTCTCCCTTCTCCGCAAGCTTGTGGAGCTTATCTCTTGGCACACACATGAGTGCTGTTGATTGGAAGCCAGCGTACATTTTCCTGCCTCTTTCAAGGACCTCCTGAGAAAGAACACCGGTCCTGCAATTGTCAACTTTTGCTGAGGCTTTATCTCCGTTCTTGTTTTCCCAGGTGTAACCTGGCCTTGGAAAAGAGTCCTACTTAGCCGAAGGGTGCAGGACAGGGTTTCATTCATTCAGTCAATGAATATTTATGGAGCACAAACTAAATGCTTGGTATAGAACCAGGCATCTATCATTCCTTCCCCACAGGAGTTCACGTCTTCTGGAAATGACACTGAAACATATATTAAGTGTTTGAGAGGCAGCTGTAGCCTGGCTTACCTGGATGAGCGTGGCCTCGGAGGCAGCCTCACTGGGGGCTGAAGACTGGCTTTGCCACTAACTGGATATATGACCTTGGGCAGATTGCTGAACTTTAGAGACTCAGTCTCCTCACCTGTAAAAATGGAATGATAACACATACTTCCAGAGTTACTGTTTTCTATTTTCCTGTATTTTCTACTGGTCTTGGGCTTCCACTCTGCGGGGTAGCCCAGGGAAGGGTGTGTGGCTTGGAGGGCCTGGTTCCTTAAACTTGCCAATAGCGGTACCTTAGTTTCCTCACGCTGTAGAGTCTCAGTGTGAAACTGCGAGCTCTGGGATGGATGCTCAGTTTTCAGTCTCTTTCCTCCTCCTCCCCTCCAAGCTGGTGTGTAGGTCTAGTGCAGTGGTTCTTAATGAGCAGTGATTTTGTCTCCCAGGGGACATTTGACAATATCTGCAGACACTTTTGATGATCATGAGTGGGGGAGCTGCTGGCATCTAGTGGGTATAGAGGCGAGGGACGCTGCTACATATCCTGCCGCGCACTGGACAGCCTCCCTCAATAAAGAATTATCTGGTCCCAATGTTAATAGTGCTGAGGTGAGGAACCCTGGTGTAGTGGGTAGTGTACGGGACAGCATGTCTTGGGTCCCCTTGTTGCCTTCTGTGGCTCAGTGGTGTGCCAGGCCTCTGTTCTCGCAAGCTCTCCTCCTTGGCTCTCTCTGGCCTGGCAGACCTCTCTGAAGGTCAGCTTTGACCTCTCTGGTGGGGTCGACTCACCCCTCAACACCTCAGCTCGTTGGCAGGCCTGTTCTCTCCACTCCCCACACCACGCAGGAACCAAGGGAGGTGCAGGAATACTGACTCAGGACCCTTCTCTGCTTTGCAGGACGGCAATTTGACTCTGCTGTGCTACCCTCTGCTGGCATAGTGATACCCAGGCCTGGGAGTCACTTCCTGGAGTCCCTGTAAAAAGCAGGTTCTGAAGCCTTCCAACTCCCCACCCCAACTATCAAAAGCCCACTCCACCTAGTGCCGAGATTTCTGTCCAGAGCGGGAAGAGGGGCAGGACCCATGGGTCCGATTGTTTGCTTCTCCCGTTCTTTCAGAACTGGAAGGCTTTCTTTTACTTTCCCATCCTTTCTGGCTCATCCACCCCTCTGGGTTGTATTCTTGTCCTTCCCAGATGGCATTTCCTTTCTCTCTTTCCTGGAGCTCTGGAATGTCTGCAGGGAACGTGACGGTGGGAGTGGAATAAAAACCCACACCATCAATACGTTCAAAATATTATTCATGTTATATAACACACGTGGCATGTGTTCTTTCTAGCATATAGTCCTAGACCATCCCGGGCCCTCCCTGAGAGTCAGCTTTTCCCTCGCTATGGGAACGGAGCAAAGGCAGTGAGTGACAGGACGGCATCTCCTCACCACTCACCCGGGAACAAATCATTCCTAGGTTTCTCCTGAAACTCATTCTTCCTTTCCCTGACTTAGGAAGGTGCCCTCTGATGAGGTCACCTGGCTTGTTCCTAGACTTTGAGCGACAGTAGGGCAGGTCAACACCTGCTCACTATTTGCCTGGGTTATCTTTTTTTTTTTTTTTTTTTAATGGGAAAGGCTGCAGCTTTTCAGTCTTAATAAAAGAGTATTAACTGCAGTCACCTCATGACAGGGGTTGAGACTTTGACCATGTGTTATATTTAACAACCACCCGCTGCTATGCAGATGCTGATCTATCTTTGGGAAACGTGTCCCAAGAAATCAATTGCACTAATCTTACTGTGGACTCCCGAAATCTTAAAATAAGAAAAGATATACATATACATACCTATCTTAAGAAAACACTGTTTCATTACATTATAATTTCTGATTTCAGTAATTATGACTTGGCAAATTTAGTTTTCATCGTATAAGAGGCAAAATGCAATTAAATGGTATCAAGTGTAAAAGAAAAATAATATTTCTTTCCATAAATCATTTTCAAAAAACCCTTAGGACTTCACATGCTTTTAATGGTTTTTGTAATTTAAAACTCCTGCTTATATCACTTTATCTTTATGAAGGTGATTTTCAAAAAGCACAACAGTGTTCATTTTATTATAAATTATCATTTTATGAACATCAGAATTGCAAACTTGCAAACTCGTGTTCATGTTTATATGTCAACATGCTTAAGTGCCAGCAGATGTTCTGTGATCAATAAGGCACAATTTATATACATTATCCTGAAGTGTCCTTGGCTGGAAATGTTGGTTGGCAGTAGCCAAACTATGGCTGAATATGAGTGATGATAACCAACAAGAAGTGTACCATCCATATGGCTATTGCAGCAAGTCTTATTTTAGAGGGGAAGTAAAGTAGCTATTGATTGAGTTAAGTTGGTAAGCTCAACCATGATTTTAAATAGAAGGGTGGGTCCAGTTGGGAGTTTAATTGTGCTAAAACTAACCTTTGTGTTGCGAGGGACCTGTAATTGCTAACAATCTTGCATTATTTCACATAAAGTTTGCTCCTGGAGTACATTTAGACCTAATAAAATATCTGAAATGTCTTGTTTGCCTTTGTTGTGAGCAAACAAAATACACCAGACCTTCCTTCTGATGTCTGGTAATCTCACCAAGAATAGAGACTAATGCAATTTATTAAATATCTTGAATTTGGGCTGCTGTTTCATCCTAAGTCAATGGTTTCCAGCCTTGACTGGTATTAGAATCACCTGGGGAACTTAAAAAAATTAAACAAAAATCGGTCAGACCAATCAAGTCATCTTTCTGGGGGTGGGTCCTGGGCAAAAATATTAAAAAAAAATATATGCTAGGTATTTTTAATGTGCATCTCGCTATTAGAACTTCTGCCCTAGGTGAAATATACCTGACACGTAGGCTTGTTAAGGAAAGCTTTAAGTAAGTAGTTCAACTGGTGTGCAATCGAATTAGTTTCTATTGTAGTTTTATTTTAGCTAACATTCAAGTAGCATTAAGAACAATAACGTGTGTAAGATCAAAGGAGGGTGTAACTTAGGTTTTCCCTGTGTTTCCAGAGCGTTCACAAAAACAGGTGAGTCTGATTATGATCATCTGGCAATCTCTGAGTTAATCAGTCCATGGGGATGATGAGAATCTATCTGGTTCTCAGTGGGCCCTTTCTCCTTTTGCTCCTTGTGAGGGTGGAGTGATTTCTGATGGACTCCCTGAAAGAGTTAAAAGAATTCTTGATCATGAGTCTAAAGAATCAGGTTCTGAGTCTCAGTCCCGCTGCTTCCTGGTCCCGAACCTGTTGACTCCCAGCATCACCTGGGAGAGCTTAGAAAGGCCAAGTCTTGGGCCCCATGCAGACCCACAGAATCCGACTTCTGCATTGTGACAAGATCCCCAGGGGATTCTAGGCACACCTAGAGCAAGTCAGTGGATCCCTCTGAGCCTTACTTTCCGTATCTTAGCAATGGGGGATCTCCTCTGCTTCCCCACAGGGTATTTGAGAACAAATACATGATATAAAAGCATTTCCATAAATTATCCTTTTACTGTGGTATAATATACATAAAACGGATCACTTTAACCATTTCAAAGTGTGTAGTTCAGTGGCATAAAGTATATTCACACTGTTACCACTATTCATCTCTAGAACTTTTCATCATCCCAAACTGAAACTCTGGCAAAAACTCTGTAGACAATAATTCCCCACTTACCCCTCCTCGCAGCTGCTGCCAACCAACATTTTTTTCTGTCTCTATGAGTTTGACTACTCTAGGTACGTCATATGAGTAGAATCATACGGAATTTGTCTTTCTGTAACTGGCTTGTTTCACTTAACATGATGCCCTCAACGTTCATCCATGTTGTAGCATGTATAAGAATTTCATTCCTTTTTAAGGCTGAATAATATTCCATTTACATATATATATATATACATACATATATATATACCACATTTTGCTTATCCATTTATCTGCTGATGGACATTTGAGTTCTTTCTCCCTTTTGGCTATTATGAATAATGCTGCTATGAACATGTGTGTACAAATATCTCTTTGAGTCCCTGCTTTCAATTATTTTGGGTATATACCTAGAAGTGGAATTGCTGATCATACGGAAATTCTATGTTTAATTTTTGGGGGAACTGCCTGTGTTTATTGTTCTTTCAGGTAGGCATGACCCTCAGACCATAATAGCAGCACCCCGTACCTGAGACTTTGATCTTGAATATTACTGCTGTTTACTTTTTGGGGAGTACCTTGGATGTTTACAAAGTGCCATGTAATCAGTTGCATTTAGTTAAGAGGTAAGATTAATTAGATTTTTGAGGCAAGCAAGGACTGGACTTGGCTTTGAAAAGCTCAAGCACTAAAGGAAGTGGTGCTGGAGGCTCAGTGGGTGATTCTCTCTGCAAATCTATGAGGTGTGATCTCAATAATATTTTTTAGTATGCAGAACACCATGCCAAGAGTTTCCCCAAAGGGATAAACCTGCCTTCAAGAAGGTTACAATCTTACCCAGGAGAGGTGGGAATGCTGAATTAATACAGCATGGAGTATTTTCAAATATACTATTCAATACTCATGGAAAGTGCTGGGGACGGGGAATAAGGGATTTGGTATGAGAGAGGCCATCCTCAACCCCACTACAGTTTAACAGAATCGGCAAAGAATGACTGTGTTTCTAACAGATTGTCTGACTTTCTTCCGTTTTTAATTAAAATAATGTAAAAGTTACTAATACATTTCTGTTACTTCACATACAGCATATCAAACTAGATGGGAGAACAATAAACATGTATTTACGTTCCCATAAAGAGAACTAATCATTTAAAGTAAAAGTTTCTGTCTTAAGGAATGGGCTATTCGTGGCTTTTGGTAAATAAAAATTTCATTTGGTTTCTAAATATATGTTTGAATTTTATAAATTGTACTTTTCTTACCAAGAAACCTAGTTCAGCTTATTTTTTATATGATACGATTCCATAACTAAGGTGTTAGACATGGTTATGTTAAACAAATAAATGATTTTAATTAAGGTGCCAACAGGATAATGAACAAATTTCTTCATTGCTGTGAAGAATTCTGAAGTCTTCAATTTTATAGGACATTCCACAGTTATATACATGCCAAGGGAAGTGATTTAATTCAAGGGTCATTTATGCAAAAGACACTCTTTGGGTATGAAACTTACATTCTAGTAGATATCATTCAGGGTTCAGTTAGAAAAACAGAAACCACCTTAGGTATTTCAAGTAGGAAAGGATTTAACAGAAGGAATCAGATGCTAATAAAAAGAAGTTGGGGGCTTCCCTGGTGGTGCAGTGGTTGGGAGTCCACCTGCCGATGCAGGGTACACGGGTTCATGCCCTGGTCCGGGAAGATCCCACATGCCGCGGAGTGGCTGGGCCCGTGAGCTGTGGCTGCTGAGCCTGCACGTCCGGAGCCTGTGCTCCGCATCGGGAGAGGCCGCAGCGGTGAGAGGCCCGCGTACAGCAAAAAAAAAAAAAAAAAAAAAGAAGAAGAAGTTAGAAGGCTGCAAATGAAGTCAGGAGAGGCAACTGCTAGCTTTCAGCTTCGCCACAGCAGTCTTATCACAAGAAGCTGCTGGTACCACCCAGATCAGGAAAGTACAAGAACATGCTGCCTGTGGTCACACCTGGTCATAGTTGTCCTGCAGCACCCAGGCAGATAACTAGAAGGGAAAACTTAGAAGTTCCTGCGAAACTTCACATCTGCTAATCCCTGAACTTCCAAATCTTGCGGAAGGTCATACATCTCATCGTCAGAATGTATTTCTTTTTGAGAACCATGAAAGAAATGGAGTCTGAGACATATAATTACAAGCCTTTCAGTCCTGGGATATGGGGGAGAGCATGTAAGGGGTGGGGATGAATGCTGGTTGCCAAACAATAATAGACAAAAGAAATGTGGATATTATTCCCATTTTATAGATGAGGAAACTGAGGCATGGGAGTCAGTAACTTGCTCAAAGTCCCAGAGTATGAGATTCAAAACCAGGTCTATCTGATTTCAGTACTTAGAGATACTTAGCAATTATATTGGCAAGTATCTATCATATGGCAGATAGCTCCAAAATTTAATTTGGTTCCTTGGCTTTAACCCTCATCAGCTCACATTTTTTTTAGGCTATATAATTCAAAACAGACCATTACAAAGGGATTATTTGGCAATCTACTTGGTGGTTTTTCCAAATTTGCAAACCTTTTCAACTCCTTCCAGAAAATGCGATCTGCGTAGCTTTTGGAATTAGGGTAAGCTTCCTAGACACAAAGCCTTGGTTTGGTGATATTTCTGGGAGTGGGGTAAAGAATTATTTGTGCCACAGCTCTTAAGTCCAGGCTTAAAGCCAAATTGTACCACAGACAATATGTAAGAAATCTCTAAAACATGTCCAATTTTCCTTATTCTTTGAGATCCTTATCAGTCTTGGTTTAAGATGAAGTTATAAGCTAAGGAACAAAATTGACATTTACTAATTATGACACTCCGCCCCCAACAAAAACATAAGTAGAAAGAATGTACATTCATTATAACTTATTTATTCATGCATTACCATACATTCATTACAATGTACCCTGCTGGGTTCATTTATTCATTCAACAGACATTCACTGTGGTGCGTACTGGTTATTCTCCATTTGTTGACTCCACTCCCTTCTCCCCACGCCGCACAGATCCATATCTCTACCACTGCTTGAGTTCTGACTGTGCACAGGTTTCTGTGGGTGGTTGTTTCAACTTGCATAGATGCCAGATTTTCTAGATCTTATTGCTGGGTGATCATTTGTTAGCTCATTTGATGAGGCAATGAGCAGCAGTAAAGATTCTGGAGATTATACATATAAACATTGCAACAGAGACAAACACTAGGAGAAGGGTTACAGTCAGAGTTTGTAGTATACTTCTGTGTCAGGAGCCAGGAGTGCCCAATTCAACCAAGAGAATAGACTCCTCCCTTGTCCAAGAGCCCTCAGAACCAGATATGGTGGTATTACCCAAATCACCTAATTTTACTTTTTGTTTGTTAGTCTGTTTTTGCTTTCTGGATCTTTTTTAGGAATAGCAAAGATCCCAGAGGCTTCTATGGGGAAGTAAAGATAACATTCTTGTGCTAATACAGCTCCCTTTCCCCCTTGATAGGCCAGTATCATATCTAAAGTGTCTCTACTTGACAGATGATGGGAGACAACCCGGTTGGAAAGAAACAGAAGTGGAAAAAGTGGCATAAGTGGGAAATAGAAGGGGCACAAGTGGGTAAAGAAGGGGCTGTAGTTTGGTCTGGAAATACTACCTGGATTTGATTTAGAAGCTGTTTTCATCGGTGGCTCAGAGACTCTAAAGTTAGCTGGAAAATCTTCTTAACTTTCAATTCTAATATTTGCTCCTTTAGTCCTAATATTTTTAATCTGCTACATGGTTAGCTTGTTTCTTTACATTTTTAAGGCATTTTATACTCACCTCTAATATGGCCCCCCAAATAGTAATGTGATAACATTTTATTATAATTATATATTTGCTTACTGGTCCGTCCTGTAACTGGACTGTGAGGTCTCAAGGGCAAAAGGTGTACCTTAGTCATCGGTTATCTGAGGCATTTAGCACAATGCCTGACATGTACTATGTCTTAGTAAGGCAGTAAGTTATGAACACTGGTGTTCTTCGATTCCAGTAACCCAGGTATTAGCCGGGGCTCCAGGGCAGGCTCAGTTCTTGGCCTCTGCCCACCATGGAGAAAGAATTTGGTACTTTTATTGATTCCCCTAAAATAAAACCATAAGTCATCAGTGAGAAATGAATGTTTTCTTGGAGATGATTGCTTTCGTTGGTGGGGAGGGTTCACTGCATCTCTCTCTCTTTCTCTCTCTAGTTTTATATACATGGAATCACAGAATATGTACTCTTTTTATAAGGCTTTTTTCCTCTCTATACTGTTATTTTGAGATTTCTTCGTGTCATTGCTTGAATCAAAGTTCATTCCTTTTTATTGTTGAGTAGTATTCCATTGCACAGATATAGCACAATTTGTTTATCCAGGCTCTTGTTAATGGACAGTTAGGTTGTTTACAGTTTTTGGCTATTACTGAAAAAATTGTCATATACAAGTCTTTGTATGGACACATATTTCCTTTTCTTTTGGGTAAATAACCTAAGAGAAGAATGGCTGGATCAAAAGTAGGTATTTAACTTTTCAAGAAACAAATTCTTTTCCAAAATGGTTCTTCCATTTTACATTTCCTCTGTAGTGCAAGAGAGTTCCAGTTTCTCCACATCCTTACCAACATTTGATATGTCAGTCTTTTTAATGTTAGCCATTTTAATAGATGTGTAATAATATCTCATTGTGATTTTATCTTGCATTTCCCTAGTGGCTAATGATGTTGAGCAACTTTTCATGTGCTTATATGCTATCTGTACATCTTCTTTTATGACGTGTCTGGTCAAATCTTTTGTCCACTTTTTATTGGCTTTTTCCTTATTGTTTAGTTTTGAAAGTTCTTTATGTATTCTGGATATAAGTTCTTTGTCTGATATGTGCTTTGCAAATAATTTCTCCTAGTCCGTGGATTGCCTTTTCATTCTCTTAACAGAAGAAGTTTTTAATTTTAATGCAGTCCAATTGACCAATTTGTTCTTTTATTAATTATAGTTTTGTTGTCATAAGAAATCTCTGCCTAACCCAAGGTCACAAAGATTTCCTCCTATGTTTTATTCTAGAAGTTTCTTTTTTTTTTGAAACTATTATTTTATTAAGGAATCCACTTCTATGACTCATGAAGCCCAGGTTGAGTTAACAGTGACAAGTTCTGGAGGTAATGACACCCCACTCTGGACTTTCTGGTTATAACCACTGTCTTCTCTCTCTCCCTCAACTGAAAACCCAGACTCATGAGGTCTCAATCCTGCCCTTCTTTTCCTGGAATATGCCAAAGCCAACTATGTAAGAGGCTTTTTCAGAGGAGAAGACGAATTTGTCTTCCCAGAAGACACACCCTCTGCTTTATGAGGCAGATAGCAACCCCAAACCATAGACATGTTGGGACCTGCACAGGCCTCAATTAATAGAAGTTTTATAGGTTTAGATTTTATATTAGGTCTATGATAAATTTTGAGTTAATTTTTATATGTAGTGCAAGGTATAGATCCAAGTTCACTTTTGTTTTGCATATGGATATCTAATTGTTCCAACATCATTTGTTGAAAAGGCTATCCTTTTTCTGTAGCGTTACCTTTTTGCACCTGTCAAAACTCAGTTGTCCATATATGTGTGTGTCTATTTCTAGATTCTGTTCTTTTTCATTGATCTATTTGTCTGTCTTTATGCCAAACACACTATTTTAATCACTGTAGCTTTATAACAATTTTTACAGTCAGAGAGTGTTATCCCTTTAAATTTTAGATTTATTTTGGCTATTCTAGGTCCTTTTCATTTTCATATGAATTTAGAATCAGTTTGTCAGTTTCTACAAAAAAAGCTTGCTGGGATTTTGATAGAAATTGCATTGAATCTATAGACCAATTTGAGGAAAATTGACACATTAACAATATTGAATCCTCTGATCCACTTTCTATTTATTTAGGTATTTAAAAATTCTATCAGCAATGTTTTACATTTTTAGGGTATAGGTCTTGCCTATCTTTTGTCAGATATATCTCTAAATATTTCACATTTTTATGCTATTGTGAATAGTATTATTTTTCAATTTCCGTTTCTGATTGTCACTAGTATATAAAAGTACAATTGATTTTGTATATCGAATGTAATGTATTCCCAGGATAAACCCAACTTGGTCATGATGTATTATCCTTTTAATATATTGTTGAATTAAATTTACTAACATTGTGTTTAGAATTTTTACTTCTATGCTCATGAGGGATTTTGGTCTTCAGTATTCTTTGTTTTAATTTTAATTCTTCTGTTTAATCCTTCCTGTTTGATTTTTGGGGAAGGATTTGTAGGATTGATCTTATTTCTTCCTTAAATGTTCGGTAGAATTCACCGACGAAGCCATCTAGGCCTGGAGTTTTCTTTGTGGGAAGATTTTTAACTACAATTTCAATTTTTAAAATAGATATAGGTACTAAGATTATTTATTTCTTCTTGACTAAGTTTATGTAATATATGTCTTTCAAAGAATTTCCTATTTCATCTAAACTGTTGAATTTATAGACATAAAGTCGTTTGTAATATTCCTTATTGTCCTTTTAATATCTGTAGAATATATTGTGATATTCACTTCTCCCATTCTTGATATCAACAACTTGTATCTTCTCCCTTTTGGTCCTGACCAATATGGCCATAGGTTTGTGAATTTTATTGATCTCAAAGAAACTTTTGGTTTCATTGATTTTCTCTATTGTTTTTCTGTTTTCTGTTGGGCAAAACAATTTTTTTATAGGCAGAGATAAGGGAACGAGTGAAAAATGTCCTGATGATATTTTTGATTTTTTGATAGATTCTGACCTTGATTCTGATTCTTTTTTTTTGCTTAGACTTGTGCTTAATGCATAGCAGGTACTTGGTTATGTGGTGGACCTCTTCTCCTTTTTTTTTTATTGTCCTTTTAATTTTTAAGGAATTGATTTAATATACCCAACACACCCTATTGGTCATTCCCCATTTAGTATTTTGATTGAACAGAATCATGTACTTGCTAGGATATTTTATGCTTCTCATGATTATGTGATTACCTTGAACTAACCTTAATCAAGTTATTTACCACAGTGTCCTCTGATTTTCCCATGTTTAAGGTGAGGGAGCTGGGATTTTTTTAGTGGGTGATGATCCATTAATGGGTCATGAAACAAATAAGGTAGGTCACAACCATTTTTTTAAAAATGAAATAGAATAGAAGTATCAGATGTCTTCACACATAGTAAGGATACGTATTATCTTGTGAAAGTATTGTGTTGGCCAAAAAGTTCGTTCTGGTTTTTCTGTAAGATCTTATGGAAAAAACCGGAATGAATTTTTGGCCAGCCCAATATTTATGGGGGGTCGGGAGAAACAAGTTTACAAAACACTGGATTAGATCATCTCTAAGGACCATTCCTTTGATTCTCTAATTCCTGTAATAGATGTGTTTCACTTTATCATTACATAGTATAAATTTCTACATGCTTCTGAGCAATGTTCTACATGTAAATAAAAAAGATAAATAGTCTTGTGGTTTGGAAGGTTACGTTTGCAAGAAATTGAAGTGCTTCATCAGACTGGTTCTTCTAGATTTTCACCACAGAACTTGGATTTTAAAATATTTGGTCTGATTAAAACCATAGAAACTTTCTTTAAAAGTTTATAAATGAGCGATTTTCTTTAAAAAATTTTAAACATGTTTACTTTCTTTTCAATTTTCTTCTCATCGTTCATGTGTACATACACATTTTATCTGGGTTTTTTTTTTCTTTTTTTTTAGCATAGTGGATACAAAACGTACTTAGTGGTTTCCAGATTTTAAACTATAAGTTAGATGGTTGTGTCTAAGTTTTTGTTCTGTTTCAGCTTCTCTTCCATTATGGTTTATTACAAGATACTGAATATAGTTCCCTGTGCTATACAGTAGGACCTTGTTATTTATGGTTATTTTTTTGAAGCATATATTTATGTTCATGGTCACATTTTCTTATAAAGATTTCTACATAGTAAAAATCGACCCACTTTAGGGCTGTTACAGCTATATAGTATTGAACTGTGTTAATATGTAAATAGCTTGATTTAAAAAAACACAGTAATTTATACAGTCAGGAATTTCTGCATTGACCATCTGTGACAAAAAGGTGAGTGTTTTCTTCGGTTAGGCACTGTGCTAGTTTTAACGACTGGCAATCTATGATGTTAGCTGAGTACAGTGTTCAGAAGAGCAGGGATCGATGCCCCTATCCTCAGAGCCATGTAAATGGTTTCTGTCAAGCTGGGATACAGGCCGTGGCAGGGCCAGGAGGGATGCTCAGATGAGGGCTGTGGCCAGGAGAACTAGATCTGGAGGGGAAAAGTCCTTTATAGCCACAAAGTATCAGAGCTAGAAATTGTCTTGAGTACCTCCTAACTGAATCTAACACCCATTTTTCAGATAGGAAACAGGCTCAGGTGGTAACTTTCCCTGTTTATATAGTGCAGGTAACAAAACTTGGATCTTCTGATTATATGATCTTAGCTTGAAGTTTTAGGAGGTAAAAACCATTCAGACACTGGAAATGCAGAAGAGGCAGGAGAATACAGAAGGCATGCAATTAAGAGAAGTCAGACATAAGTCAGGGACTGGGCCATTTTTCCTGGTCAAAGAGAGGGAGGCAGTTGGGAATACAGAGATCTCTCAACCCAGAAAGTAAGGATAGTAGATGTAAGATGACCATCAGTGAGCTTAGCATTTAGGCAACACGTTTTGGGGCTAGTTGCTCCCTCTATACCAATAGGAGCTGGGGTCATGGCATGAACATGCCCAAGTCTGCAGGGAAAGGTGAATCCTTCTGCTGTATGGTTCTGACAGAGACTAAAGCGAAGAAATTTCGAGGTGGGGAGAGGGAGCAAATTTCTTCTTTCAGAGAAAATATAGGACACCCTGTTAAGCTGGAATTCAAGATAAACCACAGATAACTTTTTTTTTTTTTGCGGTACGCGGGCCTCTCCCGTTGCGGAGCACAGGCTCCGGACGCGCAGGCTCAGCGGCCATGGCTCACGGGCCTAGCCGCTCCGCGGCACGTGGGATCCTCCCGGACCCGGGCACAAACCCGTGTCCCCTGCATCCGCAGGCGGACTCTCAACCACTGCGACACCAGGGAAGCCCCACAAATAACTTTTTAAGTGTGTCCCATGTATTATCATAATAAAAGTTTATATATAATAGGCTCAAAATCAGGTTTTTTGGTGCCATATAAAGTATCCTGACACCCTTCATGCTTGCACACAACAAGTATACGAACCATTGCTGGAGTTTCATTTCCCTATTTGAATAAATAGCTGATAGTTTTACGAAGGACGCTATTACTAACATGGTCTTGAGGCTGAATATTCAGACTTTTATACATCTCTGTTAGTTTCCAGAATAGTGCAAGTTCACAAACCAGTTATAGAGCCTGCAAATGGGGAAAACTGTTCCCAGTGTGGCGAGGCCAGGGGATGATCAAAGCTTTGCAGGACAAACACTTCCTGGGGCACCAGTTCAAGATGGAAAGCTGGCTTGCAGTCTGTTGGTACTCAATGGATGCAAAAACATGCATTTTAAAAAGGAGGGATCGTAGTTTGCTCCAAGATATTTCTATGCTCTATTAAAGTCAGTTCTAATTATTTTAAGGAAAACTGATATGAAAAAATCTAAACTTGGAGAGTAAGCACAAGAATTGCTGGCCCTTGAGGAAAAGCATACCAGAATGCTTCTTGCAGCATTGTTTGCAGTGGTTAAAAAAATTTAAAAAGACAAGGAAAAAACAGAATGTCTATCTAAAGGGGCACGGTTGAGCAAATCATTAGATGTCCTCCCTGTGGAATATTTGGTAACTATGGCTGTTAGCAAACATAGTAAGATAGAATCATGAGTACTGAAGTGAAGGGATGACTGTACTATATAGGTAAGTGGGAAAAAAAGGAATAAAGTGTAAAATAGAACTTGTTTTAATCAAAAGAGTGAAAACAAGAACAAAAATTCCACCAACCCTCAGTAAGTATATGTATGTATTTGTATATATTGTGATGAGTAGAGTATGGAAGGATCCACATCAGAATTTATTAATCACCTGGGATGAAATGGGAGCTGCCGGGAAGGTTATTAGCTTTTTTTTGTACCTCTCTGTATTCTCTGGCTTATTACAACATGTGTGTATTACTTATCAAATTAAGAAAAAGATACTATCAAATAAAATTTAAAAATTATATGACATGTAGATTAAAAAAAGTTTCACTGATGGGCTTCTTTAGACAGTGGACTCCTTACCAAACTGCTTCTTTCTCATTTCATCATACACATCTAAAATACAGGTCAATTCATAACATTTCAGTTGACATACAAGTATTCTAGGAATGGACTTTTGCTCTGTGGTATACCTATACCTTTTATCTAAGGAATTTAACCAGATGTAGATTTTGGCTTACTGGGAAAAATGCTAGATTTTATGAGAAAACTGAGATGAGTTAATGGTAACAAACTGAGCTTTACCAGGAATCCCAGTACAAAAGCTCTGGCTCAATTATCTGTGAAGCTGCCCAGACGCTCTACATATCTTTATTGCAATGAAGGAACAGTACATGTTTGCATATATTTGTAAAGTCTTAGTTTTAGGGATGCGTCCATTCTCTGTTTGTACCATCTTTCAACGAGCCAGCATCCACAGGTCCCTTTTCTCAATACGGAATACTAATTTGGTATTTTATAGGTTAACCCATCACTAAACATCTGCTGTAGAAAGTTTTATGTACTCAGATCCAAAACCAAAAATGTATTAGATGCTTTTTTATATCTTTGTATATTTTATATATTTACATTAAAAATTATGTATTTTTTCTTTGCATGTTCTACAACTATCACAGATTCTTTTTGGAATAAGAGGCATAAAAGAAAATAAATATGAAACGTATAACAATGTTGTTAATGGGGAAAGGGAAGATGTTCAAGGCGGTTGATAGGTAAATAGAATGAGTGTTATCACCCTTGTAGCTCCCTCAGTTCCCCACTGAACTGAAGTATTGAGTTGGTTTCCAGCTAATAGGCGATTATGGGGAAGAGGAGGTTTTTGCTTCTAACTTACTGCAGATCACTAAGTTTGTCAGGCACCTGCCCTGTCCATAGGATTGCAAGGGGGGGATGTCAATGCCCAAACCAAAAGTTACTGTGAAGACAATGAGATAACAGGTATGAATTGTTCTGAAGTCCTTGGAAATGGCTAGATTGGTCCAAGGAACACTTGTTAATTAGCTGCCCTGTTGGCCTCAAACCCCAATCAAAACAAAACACCCATAGGTATGTATTTAACAATATTCTATTTTGCATTCATTAAAGGTATTTTTCGGTTATATGAGATTTATTAAGACACGAAAAGACTCTGGGCTCCCTCCAGGTTAAGTGCTTACAGCTCTAGGAATGAACTCAATGCATTGTAGAGCTTTAAACAATGCAAAGCAGAGCATTTCCTGCTTTGCTTTCCTTCAACATGTGAAGGGACTTGACCCAATCTGTTCCAGGTGCAAAGATGTCTCCTGTCCATGTAGCCCTTTTCAGCCTGAGGTCCTTTCCACAGCTTCCTGGAGGCCTTGTGACTGGACCACTTCTCAGTAGATCCATATGATTTCTAATATTTTGAAGCCATGGGAAACAAATTATCCTTTGGACTTGAACTTTTGGAGGAAATTAAAATATATGCAACTTTTAAAATGCACTTTACATATCTGAAACAGTTTTATGGACACAGGAGAATAATACTGGAATGTACATAATTTGGTTTCCCCGTAAAGTTTGGTATTTTTGAGACTGAAAGAGCTGAAATATTTTTTTTGTGAGATATGTGAGCTTTTCTTGTAATCACAAGATTTAAGAAAACATTTAATTTATTATTCCATTTTTCCAAAAAACAATCACCTTCAGGATTCCTTTCCTTTATGAGAAGAGAAAGAATTACAGCAAGGACAGCCCTCCTTTAGCAGAGGGTCTGCTGGGCTCATTGCGTCAGTGTGAAACAAGCTACACCTGTCCGTGGCTGTATCTGTTCCCTAGCTCTGTTGTCCACTGTTGTATATTCTGTTCTGCACCCTTTAGGGTGGAAGGGAGAGGTGGTGAATACATTACCCAAACCACCTTACTATTAGCCAAATAGTACACACATGGACAAAGTCCAGAAGAAGGAACAAAACAGCTCGGGTCTATTCCAACCCATAAGGATCTACAAGGCAGAGATTTGAGAAGGTCTCCTTTGCTTTGCTCAGTTCACACAAGCTCCGCAGAGGGTCTGGTGTAGGCCTGCCAGATAAAATACATGACACCCAGTTACATTTGAATTTCACATAAACAAGGAATGCATGCAGTATTTGGGACATATACAAATTTAGTATTGCATGCATTCCTTGTTCATCTGAAATTCAAGTGTAACTGGGTACTCTGTATTTGTATTTGCAAAATCTGGCCACCCTAGTCTGGGACCTTACTTCTGGACTCTTGAGAGACCCCGCCCCCCGCATTTCTTCATTCACTCACTCATTCATTCCACAAACACTTACGGAGCATTTACTCTGTGCCAAGCTCTGTTCTTGGCTCCAAAAAGAGAGCTGCAAATAAGACAGGCAGAGTCCCTGCACAGTCTTAGAACTTTCAGTCTTGTAGGAAAACAGACCAAAAAAAAAAAAAAAGTTTTAAGAAAGAAAATAAAGAATCAGCAGGATAACTTCAAATGGTGATGAGTGATATAAAATAATGAAGAAGAGTCAGTCTGGCCCAGGTGGTCAGAGAAGGCCACCTGGGAGCATTTGCACTGGCTTGAGGCTTGAAGGATGAGGAAGAGACAGCCATGGTTGGAGCTGAAGGGAGAGCAATCCAGGCAGAGAGAACAGCAATTGGATAGGCCCTGAGGTGAGAGCATGATTTGATTTACAAACAACAGAAAGGAGGCAAGTGTTGCTGGATTTGTGAGCTAGTGAGCAAGTGGTTACAAAAAAGGTTGGGGAGGAACTGGGTCAGAGGGGGGAGGGCAGATCACAGAGAGCATTGTTAGTGCTGGGGAAATTGGTGCTGATTTATGGTTTTAAAAGGTCACCGTGGGACTTCTGTGGTGGCGCAGTGGTTAAGAATCCGCCTGCCAACGCAGGGGACACGGTTCGAGCCCTGGTCCGGGAAGATCCCACATGCTGCGGAGCAACTAAGCCCGTGCGCCACAACTACTGAGCCCACGTGCCAAAACTACTGAAGTCTGTGCCTACAGCCCATGCTCTGCAACAAGAGGAACCACTGCAATGAGAAGCCCGCACTCACTGCAACTAGAGAAAGCCCGTGTGCAGCAAGACCCAACACAGCCAATAAATAAACAAATAGATAAATAAAATTTATTAAAAAAAAAAAGATCACTGTGACTGCTCCATGGAGAATGCATTTTAAGGAGGAAAGAGTGGGAGCTGGGAGACCCTTTAGGAGACTCTGCCTCTACTGGGTGATGATGGTGCACTGGACTGGGGAGAAGAGGGGCACACAGAGGATCCAGGGTGATTCCCCGAAGTTTCTGGAAGGGAAAACACTTTCTCTCTTCTCCTTTCCCCCTCCCCTTTATTCCTTCCTTTCTTCCCTTATTCACTGGTTTTGTTTGTCCCGGCCCTGGCTTAACCCCCTGATCCTGCTCTTCTGCTGGCCTCCAGGCCAGGTTTTCATTGCTTGAGGTCCAGACCTGGCTTTTGTTGCTGGTCAGGGCTGGAGCTGGGGGAGAGGGAGGTGCTGGATTCTAAGGTCAGAGAAGGAGAGGAGGAAGGGGGGCCCCCACCACAGCTGACCTTCCTCTGGAATCATCCTTTGTGTGGCCTTCTGAATGTATTGGGTCTTTCTCCCCTTCAGCTATTGTAACTTCACCAGGCTCCAGAAAGGGGCAAAAGATGCAAACTTGTCTGTTTCATATTTCGCCAAAGAATAGCTACATTTCAAGTAAAAATTCCAGACAAGAGTGAGAAAACAGTCAGTGGCTGGCACTCATCCCTTCAATCCTAAGCTTGTAGTAGTTCTGTTTGGATCGTGATTCCAACCAAGACATTTCTTTGTCATTCCCAAGGTTCAGGAAGAATGGTAAATATGGTAAAAAATGGTAAATATCCCAGAGAAATAATGTATGGAGGAAGGAAAAAAGGGAGGAAGGAAGGAAGGGGAAAGGAAAGGAGAGAGGGAGAGAGAGAGAAGGAGAGAAAAAGAGAGTAAGAGCAAGTTTTCCCACAATAATATCTGAGCAAAAATTTACTGCTTTATTTTCTTAATCTAATGGTGACCAAACCCCACCAGCACAGACATAAAGCAGAACTAGTCTGAGAGCCAGTACTGATTCATATCTGGGAGAGAGGGAGGCAGTGACTTAGCAGGAAAAAAAACCCCAACAAGATGAGAACAAAACCAAAACCACTCTAACTTGGATTTGATAATGACTCTGTAATGGCTGGTGTCGAGAGCCCAGGAGGGCAGGGCTGCCAGCGTCTCCCCACCTTTGCAGCCCTGTGTTTTGTAGAGGATGGTCCGAGGCCAGCGTTCACTGCCTGTACAAGGGAAAAAGGAAGGAGCCAAGAGCACCTCTCTGGGCCCCATTACCTCATGTTTAAGGGAAGGGGTTGGACCAAATGAGCTCAAAGGTCTCTTTCAGCTTCAACACCGTGTTCCCACACCTTTTCTGTTTTCTCTCTCCTGCTTCACTCACACATTTCTCTGTAGCCAGCACTGTTCTAAAAACGTTCGTCCTTTTCCTTGCCTCTCTTCTGTGCTTCAGGCATTGACCAGGGTTCCAGCAGTTTCTGACTTCTGATGTTGGCAGCTTATTATATTTAGACCTTGGGGGAGACAGATAAATAAAACCGTTTGCTTGGTGGGTCAGAATCATGTACACTAAAATCTTCATATTAGTATATAATCAAGTACCAGAGAAAAGATCTGTGAAATTTAGATTTTTAATATTGGTTCCAAAAATGCAGCAGACTGTGATTATCACATCAAGCTTCCTTCTCCATGAAGCCACAGAAAGTTGCTTTCAAAGACAATGGCTACCAAGTTCTGCGTGGTTTGGAGACTGGCAGCTGGCCAGGGAAATGGCTCCCTCCCCACCATTTACAGAACTCAGGGTAACTGCGTATGTGTTACTACATAAATGAATCAATCCTCTATTGCCTGACCAGGCCTACTCCTTATTTACATCTTGAAAAAAAAGAGAATAGAAAGAAAAAGCGAAATAGAGTATTAGTCGGGGAAGGTATTATCCTACCAAGCCATTTCAGCCACTGAGGATTTCTGTTTTTCCACAGACATGAAGGATGGTGGTATTTGGGGATAGATCAGAAAAGAATTATCCAAATATTTCTCAAATGTCCCCCTCATTTTTCAGATTATAAATGAAGTAGAGAGGTACCATACACGGAGATAACAGCCTTCCGACACTGTTGTCGCTAGATGAACCAGTTAGAATAGTTTTGTCTACAAGGAACAGGAAATCCATTTATATTTGGCTTTAACAATATCTTTATTTATTTAACATTAAAACCATAATTTTAACATCAAAACTCTGTGGGTTCAGAGGCTCAGATGTGTCATCAGGGACACAGTTTTTCTCTATCTTTCTACTCTGATTTATTTTCTGAAGCCAGATGCCCTCAAGTTACCAAAATGGTTGCCATTGTTCCAGGCAGCACACTGTGATGACAGTATACGGCAGAAAAAGGAATGTCACTTTCTGTCTTATGTTCTATCTGAAGAGAGAGGAAGAACCTCCCAGAAGCCTTGCCACTGACTCCCTCATTTTCGTTGGTCGTAACGGCATTATATGCACACACCCTCCTAGATCCTTTACTAGGTAAGGGAATGAGACCACCATGATTGGCTTAGACCTGTGTTGTCTAGTAGAAATATGTAAGCCACATATATAATTTTAAATTCTCTAGCAGTCCTATTAAAAAAGAAACAGGTGATATTAGTCCTAATAATATATTTTATTGACCCCAATATATCTAAAATATTATTTCAACATACAATTAATACAACAAATGAATAATGTTATATATTACACTTTTTTTAGGAAGAAGTTTTTGAAATCTAGTGTATATTTTACACTCACAGCACATCTCAATTTGGATTGGCCACATTTCGAGTGAGTAAGAGCCACACGTGGCCCATGGCTACTGCATTGGACAGTGAGGGTCTAGATCTAACAAGATTTATTGTGTGGGTGCTGGAAAGGGGTCCAGCCTCCCTTGAAGTCAGAGCCCCTCAAAGGAGGGTGAACAAAGTTGGGGTTCTCTTAGCAAGGAGGACGAAGGGAAACGGCCACTGGGGTGGCAGCTAACCTCATCTCTCCAGACTGTACCTCTTCCCATGGCCTCTTGTTTGGAGAAAGGTACTCCCACCTACTTAGTCACCAAGAGAAATATGGAATCATTCTGGACTCCTGTCTTTCCCTCATTCCTTCGACACAACCACTCAGTGAGTTCTAGCAATTCGACCTCCTACATGTCTCTTGAACATGTCTTCTCCTCTCCATCCCCTTTGCCATGGCCATGATTCAGGACCCTCTATCAGAATCCCACCTGGATCTGATCACGTCACTGACTTCTGTAAGGCTCCTCAGTGGCCCCCAAGCTTTCAGGACACAGTTCAGACCCTGTAGCACAGCACATATCAGCACGTGTGGCCTTATTCTCACAAGTACTCTCCGCTCCAGCCCTGCAGTGCCAGAATTCTTGGGATGTCTTTGCTCTTTGATGCCTTCATCCTTTTTCACATATCATTCCCTGTCTTTAGATCACTCTCTTCCTTCTCCTTCTTCCTCTCCCTCTTCCAGGGTCCTCTTCTTGGGAGTCTTCCTTACCCTTCCCCATCCAGGTAGGATTAAGCACCACAAAGCCATGCTCATTTTCTGCTCTAGCACATGTCAAACTGAATTGTGCTCGCTGTGCCCTTTTTCCATTAGATGGTGAGCTCCTTGAGTGCAGGGGCTGTGCTTTGATTTCTAGAAATCCACTGCATAGCACACGGTGCCCACCTGGCACACAGGGAATGCCTAGCAGGCCACCTGGCAAAGTAAAGCCTCCATGTCTATTGAATGGATGGATGGATGGATGAGTGGAGGAATTCTATTCTCCTTCCCAGTCTTTCCTCATCCATGATTGGAAAGCAGCCCTTTCCATCTTCCTCTTGCCTTTGGGAACCATATCATTTTCCAAGGGCTGCCAAAACAAAGTACCACAAACTGAGCAGCTCAAACAACATAAATATATTGTCTTAACAGTGCTGGACGTTAGAAGTCCAAAATCAAGGTGTCAGCATGGTTGGTTCCTTCTGAGGGCTGTGAGGGACAGTCTGTTCCGTGCCTCTTTCCTCACTTCTGGTAGCCTCAGGCATCCCTTGGCTTGTAGATGGCCACCTTTTCCCAGTCTTCAATATCATATTCCCTCTGTAGATGTCTGTGTGTCCAAAATTTCTCTTCTTATAAGAACACCAGGCAAATTGGATTAGGGCCCACCCTCATGACTTTATCTTAACCTGATCATCTGCAAAGATCTTATTTCTAAATAAAGTCACATTCACAGGTACTGGGGGTTAGGACTTCAACATCTTTTGGTGGGACACAACTTAACCCATAACAAGAGTCACAGGTGAAGGCAGGTGTATTTATTTTTTATTGCTGTGTAACAAATTACCACAAATTTAGCAACTTAAAACAATACATACTTTTATCTCGCAGTTTCCATGGGTCAGGAGTCCAGGCATGGCTTAGCTGGGCCCCCTGCTTGTTCTCACAGGCTCTAATAAAAGTGTTGGTGGATGTGTTCTCATTTGGGAGGCTCGGGGAAAGAATCTGCTGCAAGCTCATTTGGGTTGTTGTCACAATTCACTTCCTTGTGGCTGCAGGACTGAGGGCCCTGGCTTCTTACTGGCTGGCACCTGGAGGTTGTCTGCAGTTCCCTGCCCGTGGTCCTCTCTGTAGGCGGTTCACAATGGGGAAGTTTTCTTCTTCAAGGCTGGCTGGAGAGAGTCTCTCTGTGGCTCCAGATGGAGTTACTCACTCTCTTATGCTCTCTTTCTCACTCTCTCTCCTCTTTCCAGTCATGGGAGGGACATATTCTATTACCCTATTCTATTGATCATAAGCAAGTCATAGGTGCCTCCCACCCTCAAGAGGAGGGGATTATACGGGGAAGTGACTAATTGAGGTCACCTTAGAGTGTGTCTGCCACAGTAGGTGTGTTTCGTGTGTTTCTTTCTTGGTCTCCCCAACTTGCCCATAGAAGCTTTACTCAGCTTTATTTCAGGCTTCAGATTCTAGAAAATATAAGGAATAGGGGGAGGAAAGGGGTCATGTTCAAGAGAATCCAGTGGCCCCAAAGGAGAGTATAATTAAAAAAAATTAAACTCTCATTAAATTGATTTTAATTTAATATTAAATGATATGAAGTATTTAAATGCATTCAAATTGCATTTATTAAAAAGCATTATTTGATATTGAAATAACTATACAGACATAATAATGACAACAGCTGATATCGAGGGCTGACCATGTGCCAAGCACCATTCCAACACAACTTAGCATATGGTACTCATTTCATCCCCAGAATTGGCCTGTTATTCCCATTTGACAGATGATGATACCGACATATAGAGGGGCCAGTGGAATGCCCTAAAGTCACACTGCAGTAGCAGCTAGTAGCCATGAGGTTCAAACCTCTGACCCCTAAAGGCTGCTTCATGGCACAGCCCACATACTTAACTATTAAGCTTGATTTGTTGCCCCTGGAATGGTGTTTCTCAAAGGGGTGATGTGACCCTGCCAGCATTTGCCACTGTGATTCTCTTTTCCTTAATCTATGACTGATCTATTCTTCATGAATGATGCCCTCATTCAGTCAAACTATAGCAAAAAGTATAAACAACTTACAAGGCAAAAGGGCCTAGTTTGTATTTAGATATTTGTCAGCTGGTCTTAGAGAGATTCAAATGGTTCTCTACAGTGAGACATCTTTAGTTTTAACTTTATCCAACGTCAACTTTCCTGCCTTGTTTTGCCTCTGTCCACTCAAATTTGGAAATATTTAAGAGTACTGTCAGTCATACCACTCAGGAGTCTAAATCTCTGTGAACATATAAGAATATTTTATTTCATTTTAGAAAAATGAAGACAAGAAGCAAACATTGGAAGGCATAATTTCCACAAGGATGTTTGTGACACTGGAATTTTTCGAGAGCACTTTGTATTTATGAAGTATGTGTAATGGTCACATAGGTGGCTGAAGATTCATTGATACCCAGAAGATAAACCACAGGAAGAGAGGTCAGGAACATCTCTATGCGGGCCGACTTTCCCCAGGCCCTGGGTGTCTTACCTGGAAATTTGTGCTTTGACTCAGATCCTAGTTCTGAGTGTGAAATCTCACAATAAAAGAAATTAATCATTAAAATTCTATGTGATGTTCTAGTCTTTTTTAAAAATTATTATTATTTATTTATTTATTTTTGGCTGTGTTGGGTCTTCATTTCTGTGCGAGGGCTTTCTCTAGTTGTGGCAAGCGGGGGCCACTCTTCATCGTGGTGCGCGGGTCTCTCACTATCGCGGCCTCTCTTGTTGCGGAGCACAGGCTTCAGATGCGCAGGCTCAGTAGTTGTGGCTCACGGGCCTAGTTGCTCCATGGCATGTGGGATCTTCCCGGATCAGGGATCGAACCTGTGACCCCTGCATTGGCAGGTGGATTCTTAACCACTGTGTCACCAGGGAAGCCCGAGTCTATTAACATCTTACATATTGTGGCTACAGTGATATAATTCAGGATCTTCTTAAGAATGTGAAACTTTTGCAAGAAAAAAATATTTTTTTCTCTATCTAGTGACTGGGAACTTTCTATTTTCAATCTGATGAGGTGTCATTTGAGGTGCTATGAGCTTTACATACTCATTTACACATCCCCTGACAATTAAAACGAAAAATGTAGAGGAATTAATCAAAACACAAGGTTGATTTTTTTTTCTTCTTCTGAATGTCAGCTTTGAAAAACTCTTACTGCTAAAGGCCAGAATAAATGTTAATGATTCAAAAGAAGGAAGAAAGAGTTGACACATTCATTAATTAGGTTGTATTTGTAGCTCTACTGTGAAAAACACTTGTTAGCTTGAGTGATATCCTTAACTTGTCACAAGTTTTTTCTCTCAAAATGCAAATATCTTTTTGCTAATTTTGAAAAGTGATATAGTACACTCTTTCTCAATCCTCCCAGAGTTTCAGAATCACCTTGAGAAGTAGTAAACCTAGTAGTAGATTACTAGTCCCAGAGTTTCTGATTTAGTAGGTCTGTAGTGGGACCTGAGGTTCTGGATTTCTAATAATACAGAATGATAAAGCTCCAAATGATACAAAAGAACATAAAGGAGAAGGTTATAGATCACTTAGAATACTATCTCTAAAGACAAACGTTGTTAACTGTTTGGTGTACGTTCTTTTGATACAGTCCTGGGGCAGACACTGCCAGGTACCTGGTCTGTACCATTGACTGCATTCAAAACAACAACAGTGTCCAACTGAAAATCAAATCACACAGCCTCCCTTGCAGCTAATCATGTCACAACAGTAATGGACACAATTTTGGCAGTGAAGTATAAGCAGAAGTGTACATGGGGAGGACCTTCTGGAAGCACTGTCATCTTCCTTGGTTAGAAAAAGAAAGATTCAGCTGGTCTATGCTTTTCGTAATTTGCCTTTCCTTCTTCACGCTGCCTGGAGCTTAGATGTGAAGCCTGGAAGGACAGCTGTCATCTTGTGACCTTACATGGAGGATGATGGTCTGGGGAGATGGAAGGTGGTTGGTTCTTTGAGCAGCTGCACCAGCTCTATACTGCCTACCCTTTGCATGTGCGAAAAATACTTTCCACGTCAATTCAACGATAACTTCTACATTTGTTTTAATGTCTACATAGTACTTTACTGTTTGGATTTACTATAACTGAATTTTTTAAACCAATCCTTCATTGATAGATATTCAAGTTCTAATTTTTCCTTGTACATATGAAAAAGAACACAGTTCCTGAGGTTTGTTCTGGGAAGAGGAAGACTTGATCATTTTCTGCCCCTTCTGCTCACAAAGATTGTCTGAGGTGTGTTCCCTTCCTGTCCCAGGATGATCAACTACAGGAACAGGGAAATATGCACCTGCAGTATATGGTCTTGCTTTTTTGGCTTGAATAAGGAAATCCCAATAATTGATTATATCTAAAAATTGTGATATACCTGAATTAGGGGAGATGTGGAGGGGGGGAAGGGTAAAATGATAAAATTCTGGGTCATTTTAAGAACAGTGTGTGTGTCCCTTGTAAATTCAGTCCAGACAAGTTTAGTCCCTTTTCACAATCTGGCATAAAGAGGTCAGAAGGATAGGCCTCCTGGCAACATCCAATCTTGTCTCTCACAGGAGCAAATACTTGTACAAGAAGACAGACATCCATCCCCAAAACCAATTTTCAGAGATAGTTTATTCTAAACCCATATAGAAAGGAATTATAATTTAAAAATTCTCCAATAACATGATATTACTTAAAATGAATCCAATTTCCCTCCCTAAACACACCACTTAATCGAACAGCATTCAGAGTTAATGGCAACCTCACAGGGTGTTGTTTTAAAACAATGAGTGGGTATTGCTTTACATTTGGATAAAGGGATCATTTTGGTAATTTTTACCCAAACAAAGGAAGCAGACTACAAAGGCAAATTGATCTTTTCTTCAGAGAAAAGTTTTGCCAGCAGTTAAATAGATAAAATGAAATTTCTTCAGTTTCAAAACATTTTAAGCCCCACTGGGCACCCCAGTAAACTTAAAACCTTTTCTTTTTCACTTTGGCTTCTATGAACTCAAACCAAACTTGCATCCCACTTTTGAATAATCATATGAGACTTTGTGACACAAGATTCTGTAGACTAATTAGCCCTTAACTACATGTAAGGAAAAATTTTGAGACTTTCAAATGGGCAAAAGCGATTACTGGATATCCTTTCAAAGGAACACTAAAACCTCTGGGATTATCTGATCCTATAGGAATGTATATCCCTGTTTATCTTTGACTAGGCTTATTTTACAACTCCTTAAAAATTTATAGAAAACTGATAGGAATGTGAATAATTCTTGTCCATAAAAATATAAATAGTTTGTCTGTAGAATGTAATTGATTCTTGCTCTATGGAGAAACCACTTTTTGCAAATTCATTTGAACAGTTTTTATTGCATTTGTAGTTTGTAGTTCTTCGACTTCTCCTTTGAACCAGCTGTAATATCTTACTGGTTCCCTCATTTAATTAATCTTTGACATGTGTCATTTTATATTTTTATAGGAGTCATGATTTTACCTTTTTTGGAAAATCATTTTTTAAGCTACATCAAACTACACAAACTTTCTTTTCACTTATTTTTATTTCATTTCAAAAATAAAATGTACTTTCTAAATTATAAAAGTAATACATATTATTTATTAAAAAATTGGATAATATAGAAAAGAATCCCGAAAGAAATTAGAATCATTCGTAATCATACTAGCCACATATAACCGCTACTAATATTTGAGTTATTTCCCTCTATTCTTTCTTTTTTTAAGTTAAAATTTAATTTTTATCAAAGTAACAGATATATGTGATTTTAAAAAGTCAAATAGTACTAAATGAAAAACTAGAAATTTCCTGTTTTGTCTCTCCCCAGCCCACCAGTCCCACTTCTCAGAGGAAATCACCTTCGGCTCTTTTAGCTGCATCCCCAGGTGTTTATCTCCATGTTTAGAAATAACTTGTTCTGCTTGCTATTTCTTTAATTGTCAGTTTTATATATGAACTATTGACTTTAACATCTTGGTAAATGAGGACTGAGCTCTCTCTCTCCACTCTAGTCTTACCCCTTCCCTTCTCCCTATCTCCCTAAGTCAGTAATATCACAATTTTTAGTTAGCATTTACATCATTTTGCCTATACAAATCTTATTTGCTTCTGAGCAAGCAATGACTATGACTATGTCCCCTTTCTTGTATGAATGACTATGACTTGTCCCCTTTTTTTTTTTCCTGGAGTTGAAAGCTGCTTATTCTTTTGAATCTGCCTGATTTTCTGTTTTTACATTCCCTCCCTTCAATGAAAAATTAATCAGTAGTCAATCTAAGAAAGAAACGGAAAATTTCATTTGAGCCAACTTGAGGATTATAACCCGGGAGACAGTCTTTCAGAAAGCTCTGAGGACTGTTCCGCCTGTTTGAGGTCAAGGCACAGTTATATAAGTTTTCGAGACAAAGGGTTATACATCAAAGTAACATATTGACAGTTTACATAGTCCAACAAGGCAAGTAGTGGATTATTCTGACCCCTTACAGGATTGAGAAAGGAATGTTATCTCCTAAGGAGTTACCTTGCTGGCGCCAGGAGAAAATTGTGTGTGTGTGTGTGTGTGTGTGTGTGTGTGTGTGTGTGTGTGTGTGTGTGTATGAATTCCTATGTCTTCTAACGGGATCTAGTTAATGTGTAATGCAGAGGAGGGGGTTAGTGGCTCAAATGGGCAGAGAGAGATTTTATGTTTAAAAATTATTTTGTCCTGCCTAAAAAAATTTTTATTTCATCAACCACTCCCCTGAATGCTCTGTCTCTACTGCATGCTTATCAATAATATTTTCTATATACTCAATTATATCAATTCAATTTTTTCCCCTTGGGGTCTGTCTTCTAGAGCCCATATATACGGAAGGATTCTTGTTATCTCTATTTTAGAGATGGAGAATGGAGGCAAAAGAGGTCAAGTAACTTACCCAAAGTCACACAATTAATAAGTTGGGTTACATGTCCAGGTAGCTGTCTCCAGAGTTTATACTCTTAACTACACTACGTTACCTGCAGTGTCATTCTCTTTCCAATATTTTCTATGTGGCCTGTATTGTCTTTCTGGGAAAATTTAGGTCTCCTCTTTAGTTCTGGAGGTCTCAAATTGCAGAATGATGAGCCTTGGTTGTGAGTATTTCATTTGTCGTGCTAGGTTTTCAGTGGATCATTATTACCTGGAGACATGTTTCCTTCAGTTCCAGAAAAATTTCCTTGATAATTTTTATTACTGTTATTATTGCTATTTGATAATTTTCTTTCCTCCATTTCTCTTATTACTATTTGGCAACTCCTACTATGCAGATGTTAGAATTCCAAATTGATCCTTTTCTTTTCTCATCTCTTTATTTCCTTATCTCTTCTTTCCTATTTTCTAACTCTTCAACACTTTGTTCTACTTTCTAAAAGATTTTCTTGTCTTTATCTTCTAATGTTTTGAATGAGTCTTAATTTGTTATATTTTTAATTGCCAAGAAGCCTTACTTATTCTCCAGTTGTTTTCTTTCTATCAAATTCTGTTCTTAATCTCCCTGAGGATATTAATTACTGATTTTTAAAAAATGTTTTTTGGTTCCTTTCATTTTCTCTGTTTCCTCCTGGTGCCTTTGTTTATTCATGTCATGTCCAGCTTTCATAGGTTTTCTTCTAGTGTCTGATTGTCCTTTTGTATTTAAGAGTGAGATGTTAAAAGCTCACTTAAGTTCTATAAACACGGGCAAGAATTGGTGACTGGTAGGAATCACTACAGTATAGCCAGATATGAAGACAATCTTTTGTTGGGGAAACTTAAATATCATCACAAGATATTCCCCTGATGCTGTTTGGGTCTCCAAGGGTAGAATCTTCCAGCCTCCTGTCTTTGTATTTATATTTCCAGTTGCAGGTGTTCTAAGATCTGGGTAGGGGAAGGGGACTGATAGTTCACAGGGCCTATGGGCTTTCACTAATATCCCTGGTTTTAGCTCTGTGCCTACCCCCTATCCCAGCCCTCTGATAAGCCTGGTGTCCTCTGAGTTGGGCCTTTCCATCTCAATCTCTCCAAAAATAAATCTCCTGGTTCTTTTAGGAGGCTGCTTGGGAAACATGATCATCTGGCTGTGTGGGGTGGGGAAGAGGCCCAGTGCCTCTGAATCCAGACTGTAAACCCACGTCTGTGTCAAGCATCTCGCCTGACCCCTGCCTTCCCCGGCATCTGGCACCTCCCAGTACAGGGTCTCTGGAATGCTGTGGAGTGATAAAATGCCTCACATTTTATTAGCCTTGAGTTGTAACTTCATTCTTTTCTGCCAGGTCAGTTCCCTCTCCTCTCTCTGCTATCTACCCTCCATCTCCTATCGACTGTTGTCTTCCCTGAAGCTTCTTTCTGCACATGGATAAATAACTTTTTATTTTCACTTAATTAATTTAGTGAGGTGTTTTAGGAGGATGAATAGATAACTGTGTGTGTTCCGTCTGCTGAGAATTCCCCCATGCTTTCTTCATTTCCCTTTTTGTTATGGGTTGAATTGTATCCCCTCAAAATTTGTGTGTTGAAGTCCTAACCCTCAGTACCTCTGAATGTGAGCTTATTTGGAAATAAGGTCATTGCAGATGTAATCAGTTAAGATGAAGTCATATTAGAGTAAGGTGGGTCCCTAATCCAATATGATTTATGTCCTTGTATAAAAGGGGAAATTTGGAAACAGACATGCACACCAGAAGAATGCCATGTGAAGATGGAATTATGCTGTCAAAAGCAAAGGGGCTACCAGAAGTAAGGAGAGAAGCCTGGAACAGACACTTCCCAAGCTCCTTCAGAAGGAACCAACCTTGCCAAAACCTGATCTCGTACTTCTAGCCTCTGGAGCTGAGAGACAAGAAATTTCTGTTATTTAAGCCACCTAACTGGTGGTACTTTGTTATGGCAGCCCCCAGAAACTAGAACACTTTAAATATCTTATTTGATGTATGTATCTTATAGGTCACCACAAATCTTTTGTGGAAGGTGGGGAAAAAATAAATTAAAAAAAGATTGAGGCTTTGATTACATCCACCAGCAGTTTCTGCTCCTAGCTGGAGAGCGTGCCAGGTAGTGTGTCAACTGTTTCATAGGTTAGCATGGTCCCTGGAACAAACTGTGTTCAATATATTTTAATTGCCGTTGGTGGTAGTATTGTTATTATAATTAATGTATTTGGTAGTTTTCAATTTCTTTCAAAATTTAATTTAGAGAATTGTTATAACTTCTCTGAAGGGACTATTTCATTCAACAAATATTTGAGTCTCTGGGACAAGCAGGCACTGGGCTAGATTCTTGACTATGGGAAAGGGAACTTGGGACAAATACAAATCGGGTGTGGTTCTTTCCCTTAAAAGGCTAATAAATAGCATTGTTTTCTCGTTGGTTTTGTTAAGGGCCTCAACTCATCCTGGGCTGGGTGATAGGTTTTAGGGAGACAATACAAATCAGAAAACGATAGCATGTTGCCATTTTCTCTGCTAAAGCACCCCTCAAAAGGAGAAGGTCTGGTACACTTAGACATAGAAGGTCACTCTAAAAATTCCTACATTAGAGCTGCTGTATGGTACCTAACAACTGTACACATTGGTTATTGGTGATTTCTTAATGCGTCTTTGAAACCAGCTCAGTGGTTGGGACACTTCCACAGGCAGTAATACTGGAAGCACAGGCTCTTTAGGGCAATTGTTAGGGGCAGTCTTACGAAGGCTTACTACAGTGGTGACCATCCTCTCCCCACTCAGTGGGTCTCCCCTCTGGATGGCAGCCCCCGCCCCTCTGTGAGCTGTGGGATTAGCCAGGCAGAATTTGGGTGGCAGGAACATTTTGTGTGCCAGATGCGTTCCAGTCCTTTGCTGGGCAGCTGAGGCCATTTGCATAGGCCTGTGCTATTTATGACTGCATATTTGCTCCAAAGAATCATCTCATTTTCTGACTGCAGCTGCCCACACTGGTCTGGCTGCCGCTGGGGTTTTCCAGCAGGCCAGCATGCTGCCACGTCACTTCAGAGCGTTGGTCATGTGTCCTCTGCGGTTCTTCTGCTCTCCCAGTGTACCCAGGTTGCACCCTCGGCCCATTCATTCGTTTAACCACTATGCGATGATCACCTACTGTGTGCTAGACACTGTTCGAAGCCCCGGAACTACTAAGACAAATGAGGTGCAATTCCTCCCCGAGTAGCTTGCAGCCTGCTGGCGGTGGGGAGAGGGGGGCAGGGTTGGGGGAGAGTGGAGAGTGGTAGACGGTTTATTGTGCAGTTTCTTGGCCGCAGGTGTTAGTCTCTACTATCTCTTTCCTCCGCTTTAGAGCCAGAACCTTTGCGGAAACCTGCCACCCTGAGAGCTTCTTTTTGTCTTTCCATTCATTGTCAGACTTTACAATGTGATGACACCTAGTCATTAAACACAGTGTGGCTCCAGCCTAGACTAGGGCCATCCTGGTAAGATCATGAGTCACTCACCTGCTCTCCTCCCCCACCGAGGAGTCCAGTGCCTTTCCCTGGGTTTCACTTATCTTTTGACTGCAGGTATGTGGTGTTTGACCCAGTAAAACTCCTGTTTTTCTCCATAGATGGTGCCTGCTCTGCCCTGGAAGCCTTGATTTCATACTGATTTTCCTTCTTTCTGAAGAAGAACCCAGTCATTTCCAGGTCAACATGGTCTCTCCTCTCTCATGATCATTCATTTGGCAGGTGTCCTGGTTTCTCTTGTGGCATCCTTCATATTGATGTCTTGTAGTGTTATTTTTGTTGTATCTTAATTTCGCTTTCTATGTAGATCATGTGTGATCCTTGTTCTCAGAGCTAATACCATTTGCAACCCCTTCTTGTTGAATCTGCTAGGACTGGGATTAGATTTTTTCCTTTTCTTTTTAGTTAATTGGGTAGTGTGTCGGGTCTGGCTTGTGAATCCTCAGATCCATTCCTTGCCCTTCCCTGCTCTGCATCACAGGAGGCTGATCTCTGCAGGCTGAATTTCCTAGGATCCTGTGTCAGCTGGTTTCTGGCTGGGTTAGGTCAATGGAAGGCATCATGGTGGGAGAAAGGGAGAAGCCACGGTATTTCTTCTGTCCTTCCCTGAATCCATAGATTCTTCTCTGATGGCAGCTATGGCAGCTCCTCCATGGCTCCAGTCCTCAATGGACAGGCCCACTGTGGTTCCAGCTTCCACAGGGTGATCTGGCTTCTGGCTTCTGCTAACACCACCTCCTCTTTTTGACCCTCCATTCCAGGGATAGTAGTAACTTCCTTCTGCTCCTAATTTCTGAGTTGCCTCACTACCTCTTAGTAGCTACTCAGCATTTTTGTTTTTTGAAAAGTCAGAATACTCCGAGTGCTTTCTGTTTCTTGGTTGGACCATGGCTGGTATGGTTATTCCTTCCTCTTTCTTTTCCTCCCTTCCTTCCTTCTTTCCATCTTTCCTTCTTTCACTCCTTCCTGCCTTCCCTTCTGGAAGTGGTAGAAATCATCAGGAGATTGTTCTGGGGTCTTGTGCCACAAATTGTCTTCCCAGGTGTGACTACTACTCTTTGAATCCTCCATCCTTCTTTGTCTCTCCCAACACCATCAGCAAAACATTAAGGAAACAGATGTCTATGGGTTGTTCCGGGAACCTATCAGTTTTATATTGCTTAGACGAGCACCTATACTTGACACTCTGTAATCCAAATATACAGTTGAAATTTTTGGACACAATCCATTTGTAAATGACCAACTTGCTGGGATAACAACAATCACAAGTCTGCTTTTTGGAGAACTGTTGATTATTAAAATTGGAGAGATTGTTGTGCTCTTCCTGGCTGGGTTCATTTCACCCGGGACTGACATTAAAGGAAGTGTATTGTTCACAGTACAGATACAGGCTCTTCACTGCATCTATCTGTTGGGGATGAACTAGAGCATTAAAGTCAACAAAAAGACAATATTATTTCTTTAAAGGTAACTATCCTTTTGGAAATGGTACTTAATTTTTTTTTTTTTTGCGGTACGCGGGCCTCTCACTGTTGTGGCCTCTCCCGTTGCGGAGCACAGGCTCTGGATGTGCAGGCTCAGCAGCCATGGCTTACGGGCCCAGCCGCTCTGCGGCATGTGGGATCTTCCCAGACCGGGGCACGAACCCGTGTCCCCTGCATCGGCAGGCGGACTCTCAACCACTGCGCCACCAGGGAAGTCCCTTAATTTTTTTTTAATGTCACTGAATTGCTACTGTCATCAGTAGCGGATCTGACCTCTGGGACCTCCTCTCCTCCATACTAGTAGTCATTCCTGTGAAATGCCACCTCCTTGATTGTATTGAGTTGTGATGAGTTACATTGCATCACTCAAAGAGTAGGTGAGAAATGAAACAAACATTACAGATACCATACTTTTATTCAGGTAGAAGAGTTGGTATTATGTTTTCTTCTGAGTATTGATTATTCTCCAACTCATGGCAATTTCTACGTCTGTCTTTGAAAAGAAATAAAGCAACATAATGAGAGGGAAATGATAAGTTGTAAATGTTGATCCCTTCATAGACATTGGGATGGATTACATTCTGACATATTTGTCATAAATACGGATATGGAAGACTGCCCATTGCAAGAGTCACCCATGTGTCTGCCAAAACAAATGTAAGCACTATTTAAGATGTCTGTCTTTAGAAAGTACAGAAACATACCAGTTTTTAAAAATTGAGTTTTAAAGATTATAATCAAACCCTCTGATTTATTCTTCCTATCCCGCCAAAAGGGAATCATTTCTTACACAGTTGTCCTAGCATTTAGGGCTTGGAAGAGACATGACATTTACTGTGCTATGCTGAGGTAAGACCAACGGGAGAGGGTATAATGTTGCCTAGGGGTTTTATTAAAGAAGTTGCGTAGCTTGGAAAGTGAGCCAGAAATCCACACTCCAAGGTAATTTCATAATGATCACAGCAGGAATTTTTGTGGTAATTTTGCATAGATAACTTTCATACCTAATTTTCAGTGCTTCTGCACATGTGGTCCACATGTTTATCCCAAAGTGGTTTTTTGCCTCCAGCTGGAACATGCTCAGAAGGGACCTGTGACATTTTCACATTCACAAGCTAAAAGGACCTGTATCTATTCCTCAGTGTCCCTTTACTTCTGTGTCATTTTCTGTTCTGTTGCCATTTCACAGGAATAGGTTGAAAGGTGCCCTTAAGGTGATCTTCATGGCTCCCAGTCAAGTGCAGAAAGCCAATGTAAAGACAGAGGCCAATTGTTGGAAAAGGTCATTGCTGCCTTCATCAGCTGACACATGAACCAAGGAACAGGTACCATATCAATGAAAAAAAAAGCCACGGGCAAAATCAGCCCGCTGCATCTTCAGTTCCGTATCCTGGGCAGGCTGGAGACCAGTCTTCCTTCTAATGAGAGAGATGGAGATAGTATTTGCTTTGGCTGGAGTAGGCTTTTTCTAAAAAAAAACAAAAAACGAAAAAACCCCAGGATAAAAATAGGTGGAACAGGAAGGCACGCATGCCTTATTGAAGGAAAGTATGCTGGTTGCTGAAATTTAGGGCTTTGTTTTTAAAGACTAACTTATCTTAATGGAAATACTACTCTTAGAGAGGTAATGAGGTCAGAGTCAACTGCAGTTACTGTGCATGCAGCCCTTGAGGGTAAACCATCCAATAATGATGGGCTGTGAGGTTGCTGAGCTTTGCTGAGCCTGTTCTAGACTCGTACTATTACCAGATGTCTCTAGATCCCAGCTGCAGCCCACCCTCTTACTCATACCTCCATAGAGTCCCCTAGTGTAACTGAGATCACAGAGATGCCCACCGGCGCTTCTTTGACCAAGCAGGCTTCACTAAAGATCTTTGGAAGGACTGGTTGCTCGGGGTTTTTTCTATTGCATTATAGATTTCAGTGAGAGGAAGTGTACATGAGCCAGCAAATTGGAGCCAAGCAGCAGATGTAATTTAAAACATTCGTAAAACAAACAAACCCACTACACACACACACACACACACACACACACCCCACACACACACACAGACGTGTGTGTTTAAATATGTAGAAAGACTTAGCCCTCTAGACAACTGGAGTTTGCGACTGAAAAATGATATGTGTGTGAGGATTTGGGGGGTGACATTCTATTTAGTTCTTCTTTGAGCGACTTTAATTTTCCACTGTTCAAAAAGAAGATCTATGTGTTTTGTAACAGCACGCACCCTTCACAGTACTAGCACAGCACTTGCTCATCCTTTTGCAAGAAGAGTGTTTATCATTAATAATTAGCTAAGTTAGATGATTTCGCTACCTGGGTTTTGGCCCTGGTTCTGCCAGCAGGCAGTGGCTCTGTAAGCTTGTCCAGATTGCTTAACCTTTCTTGACCTTGATTTCCTGCTCTACAACGTAGGGGATTAAAGTAGATCGGTGATTCTCAAACTGTTGGCCCCAGCCCATTAGTGAATCATGAAATCAATCTAGTGAGTTGTGATCAGAATTAAAAAATATATATATATATATAATAGCATAGAAAATATTAGGGTGCATTGCATGTCATATGACTAAATATTGTTTCCAGAAAAGCTTTTTAGTTAAACTTATGTTTATATAGTTATGTGTGTACACATAAACTATAGTTTATATAAACTATATAAACCTATGTTTATATAGTTATGTGTGTACAACGTTGCAATGAGAGGTGCAATGCTTCACCTCTTACTATGAGGTGAAGTCGAAGAAGTTTGAAAACACTGAGATAGATTATCTCTAGGGTTAAAACCTAAGATTCCCTGAAACAGGCACTCCTGGTCATACTAGTATGCATACTAGTATATATCAAAGTGCTTCAAGCTTGGTTGAGAAAATGGGACTAGAAGAGCTTGTGCAGCTCTCCCCTTGGTCGGGGTAAGCCTTTAGCCTACTGAGAAGAGGACTCTCCAGAGAGAGTACACGTTGGTGGCTATCACCATTACTGGCCAAGATCAAGGAGAAAAGCAAGCAGTATTCCAAGGCATCCAGACCGTGTTGTCAGGATATTGTTGAGATCCCAGTAGGAAATGCCTCTCAGCCCCTTCTCACGCCTCTCTTCATTCCCTCTCCGCGTTCCGAAGAGTGTGCAGGAGGGAGAATAGATCAAGGGTATTTTTAGACAGTCTCAGGCACAAGAGAAAAGCACCGTTCCATTTTTCCCTCTTGTTTTCGTGGAACGCCCAAGATAGAAGACCAGGTCCAAAACAGTGAGAGGTCACTGAATAGCTGACAACCAGCAGGGCACACACTTGAAAATCATGTCTTGTCTCTAAAAAAATCTCTTTCATGCAAAATGTTGACCGGGTTCCATTTATTCTGGAAGACATTCGGTCTTTACAGGAAAACTTTCACTATTGTTAACAAGATAGTGTTATATCTCGCAATTGAACTAAGCAATGAAAAATATTGTTGTTGACGGATCCCTCTCCTATTTTGTGGTGGAAGTGTGGGCACAGGAATAGGGAAGATGAGTGTCGTCTCTGCCCTAATTTTTCTCCGGAACTTTATAAAAATACATAGTTGGTGTTATCCCATCTTTCTCTGACTCTCCCAGAGGAATGGGTGTCTTTTTCTAATTCATACAAAGGTGCCCTATGGGCTAGCAGTGATCCTGGATGTAAATTATTGATCTCAAAACACTGTGATAGGTGCTCTAGAGAGATTTGTGAAAGTGTTACTGAAGCATAAAGGAGAAAGCAACGGAATGGTGCCTGGTAATTCAAAAGAAAGTTGGAATTCCAGGCGGGAAGAGCAGGACACTGGAGCAGCTGTGTTCTGCCTCGTGTGAAAGGCTTTCCTCCACTGGTTGGAGTGTTGATGTCATTGAATCTTGCAATCAAAACCCCATCAGTGGGTAGAAATAAGCCTGAGGATCAGTGCCAGCTCCAATAGTGCAACTCATACTTAATATGCAAAATTGAATCCAGAGCAGAGTTATCCCTGCTGTATAGGTTAGTAAATTTGAATGCAGCTACATTTATAATGCCCTTATCAGCTTTTGATTTAACAAGAGATTCCTTGATCCTGAGTACATCAAACACTGTAGTGTGGCATTGACAGTGTATGGAGAAATAAAATTATAAGAGGTGAATCATTCTGGAAACTTAAATGAGGTTGTAACATATTCTTCTTCCTTTCCCTCTTCTTTCATTTTTTTAGAGAAACAAGCTTTCTGACTAGTTCTGAACCTTTTAGAAAGTACCGTATGATTCTGTAGCCAATAGTTTAAAGGATATTGCTTAAAAAGTCACATGTACTCTTCATATGATCTTTGGTGAAAGTGACTTTTCTCCAGAAAGATAATCAAATTACTTTAAGAGGTATATCTGGTTGTTGGTGGTTGAGGTATTCAAAGAAAGAAAAACTCATTGTTTGATAATATTACTCCATATTCTCTGTTTTACATAACAATGCTTCACATATTTGTCTAAAGATTATTTCTTTAAAAAATAAAAAAATCCCCGCAAAGAAAGTCAGGCTACACTATATGTCTGAAAGCAAAAGTCCCTTTTTTCCCTGCTTTATTGAGGGATGGGTTCAGAACGTCCTTGACAGTTTTAACACCCATTGGGTAATTCTATAACCCTTTGCCAGATATTCATCACACTGTTACATGAAAAAGTACTGGAAAAGTTGTTTTATGTAAGTTTGTTCTTCACTGTCTTCATTTATATCATCCAATCTAGCCACATTTATTCATTCATTCAACAGACATTTATAGATTGCCTACAATATGTGTGTATTGGCCTCTGGGGACACAGCAATAAAAGACAAGTCCCCACCCTCAGGCGGCTTACAGTTTTGGGAGAGTGGGGAGGAAAAACATTGAGTAAACATATATTGTTAGATGATCAGAAGAAAGGTAAGAGAGGTGGGGAGCCCGAGTGTGGAGGTGGGTATGTTATTTCATAGAGTTCCAGGCATTCTTCCAGAAGGGTGGCTATATCATTATTTTATCACTAAAGGAGAAGAAAAGCTCTTTGGAGCAGAGAGAAACAGAGAAGAGGAAAGTTATAAAGGCCAGGAAAAGGGCGCTTGTCCAGACCTCTTAGCCCCAACGGAAATCTGAACAGGAAATGAGGTATCCAGTAGCCTGAAAATCAGCGGAGAGGGTTCTAAGACCTTAGAATTGGCGTCTCCTTTTACAAGTCTGTGCTCTATGGCTTTCCTGAGTCCTTGGGGTTTCTGAGGTCTCCCAGAAAGAAGGGCTTCTAGAAAAACAGTCTCTCTTATGTTAGAGCAGGAGGAACTGAATTGAGGGGAGGGAACAAAACAAGAGTAACGAACTGGGGTGCCCGGTAGGGGTCACCATGCTTTGTAGGATTGCAAGCAACTGAAGATAAGACTCTGCAAGATACCCCAGCTAAGAGAACTGATCCCCCAAATCTCTCTTCCCTTGAAAAGAAAACTCCTGAGAACCTGGAGAAAAGGAAGAACAATTCTATTAGGAATGTACTATATTTCCACAGACACAAAATTGAGAGATTTAAAGAGAGGTTGAGGGTACTTGTATGTGTGGTTTTGGTCAGGGTGGGAGGTTGATCTTCAAAAGGTGCTGTTAAGGGGGCTTATATTAGGAAGCACATGGTAGATTCCACTTTATAAGATCAGCATCTGAGGGGTAACATCCATACTGATTATGAAGTTTAAAGACTAGAGGCTCAGTTTTTTCTGACTATGGTGTTAGAAAAGTTAAATCGTTTGAGATTTGTAACAGAATTTCCCAGTGATTTGTAAACGCAAGATAACACCTGACGCCATTTGATCAAAGTTGTTTGAATTTAGGGGGAACTTTTGCCCTTCAATTTGGCTCTGCTTTCAGACCTTGGAAGCGAGGATTCTTTGTGTGCAAATAGAAAGTTAAGTGATTCACAGTCTAGTCCAGCTTCTCTACTTCCTCTACCTTGGAAATAATTATCTCTACTGAATATTTAGTTCAGAGCACTTCATTTTGCAAAGACTCTTTAGGAACGATCTTTCCCACTAATAGGTCTGTTTCAGGAGAGTCAGCAAGCAACAAGCAGGTCTGAGCTGCTTTCAGGAATAAATCGTCTCTTACAATCTCCTGTTCAATTTAACTAAGCAAACATATGGAATAAGAGACTTGCTGGGCAGGATTTTGAGCTGTGTTTCCATCTACTTTAAATTCCCCTTCTCCTTGAACTGTGATTCTTGTGTACAAATAAACTCCTCACTGGAAATTTGGCGGTGGCTGCGAAGTCTGGGCTGCACGCTACACACTTTACTCATGCTGTCTGAGTCACTTGTTCACTGCCGTTACGTAAGCTGTACAAATGACGGCCACCCTTGGGGGCTTAGCTTTGGTGCTTGACCCTCTGTGGAAGCAGCCCTGGTCAGCAAGAAGGTTCCCGGGTGGGCAGATCTCTTTGGCTTTATGAGGGACACTGACGTCAGCTCCTCTTTTTCCTCTGATAGGTGACATCATCTCTAATGTGACACAGACCTAACTATTAAAATTTCCTAACTTCTTGGTTGAAAGTAGCTAAAAATGACTTCTTACCATGGAGAAAGAATCCTCTATGAAACACTGTATCAGACATCAACTACTGGATAAAGTTTATCTAATTTTCTTGTTTCTCTTTCTTCCCCCTCATTTTTGATCTACTGTACTGAGCTTTCCCTCAAGTTTATAAACCTGATTTGAATGGAATTTGTGCTTCTGATTTGACCTCAGGATCAGATTGCCTGCATAATATTCCTTCCATAAATAACCTGTAGACAGGGCTTTATGTCTCTTTCTCTCGCTTTCTCTACACATATTCTACAATATGCTAATATATATGTATATTACAGATACATATATGTACAATATATGTATTGGGTTGACCAAAAAGTTCATTTGAGTTTTTCCCTAAGAGCTTATGGAAAAACCCGAATGAACTTTTTGGCCAAGCCAATATATGTGTATATATACAATATAGTATAATATTTACATACATATACATATATTCTGGTTTAAATTCTGTACAACATTGTTTGTAACCAAACAATAGTCCCGTACACATTTTCTAATGCCTACTTTAATGTCTTTAACAGTGGTGTACTTGAATTTTAATATTAGTCAATCTCTGTGTATTTTAATTAAATACCTTAAAATAGGTTGAAACCATAATTAATTGCCATTTTTGTAGGTCAAAAAGGGACAAATACTGGCAATTTGATATGGAAAAACCTAGTATAATATCTACTCATTCCACAAATACCCAAGTGCCTAAAGTGTGCATTCCGCCAGTTGCCATGGGAGATGGAAAATGAGAATGAGAGGCTCCTCCTTGGAGCCTCTAGTCTATACACCACAACTTGAGTACTAGGTAGAAAGTGATTTGTTCTTTAGGAGGGGAAGAGCAGCACACTGTCTTGGAGGAATGGACCATGCTTTCAATGGTAATTCCCTACATCCCTGCAGTACCTGGAAGTCCACAGAATCCCATGACAAAGCCCCATTTTCAAGAATCTTTGGTGCCCCAAAGCCTCCTAAGTCAAGTTCAGAGCCCTTAGTCTGGCATTCAAATCAAACGCCTGACAAATCAAACTACCTGACATTATTCCCTTCCCCTTATGTTTGTACCTCTGCTCTCCTATCTGTTTCTGCTATTCCTGCCTCCTGGAAGGTTCTCTCCTCTCACTTGAGACGCAAAAGGTGTGGGCGCTAGACGTATATCGTCTGGGTTCAAATCCCAGGTCTCAACTTCTTAGCTGGGCAACCTCTGACACGCTGTTTGATCCTGGGTACCTCAGTGTACTCTCCTGCAGAAGAGGGGTAATAGTGAAGCCTCATTGGACTGTGTATGCTGCATCATTTATTATATGCAAAGCACTAGGGCAGAGCCGGATGCAGAGTAAGCACTCGTTAAATGTTTATTATTATAATTTCTGCATGTCCAAATCTCACTCATTTTGTTTTCTTTTTAAAATTTTATTTATTAAACTATAGTTGATTTACAATATTGTGTTAGTTTCAGGTGTACAGCTTCAGATTCTTTTCCATGATAGGTTATTATAAGATACTGAATATAGTTCCCTGTGCTATATGGTAGGACCTTGTTGTTTATCTATTTTATATATAGTGTTTGTCTATTAATCCCATACTTCTAATTTATCCCTCCCCTCCCCTTTCCCCTTTGGTAATCATAAGTTTGTTTTCTATGTCTGTGAGTCTGTTTCTATTTTGTAAATAAGTTCATTTATATCATTTCTTTAGATTCCACATAGAAGTGATATCAAATGATACTTGTCTTTCTCTGCCTGACATACTTCACCTAGTATGATAATCTCGAGGTCTGTCCATGTTGCTGCAAACGGCAATATTTCATTCTTTTTTATGGCTGTCACTTATTTATTTATTTTTGGCTGGTTGGGTCTTCGTTGCTTCGCGCAGGCTTTTCTCTAGTTGCAGCGAGCTGGGGCTACTCTTTGATGCAGTGCGTGGGCTTCTCCTTGTGGTGGCTTCTCTTGTTGCGGAGCACGGGCTCTAGGCGCGCAGGCTTCAGTAGATGTGGCTCGCAGGCTCTAGAGCACAGGTTCAGTAGTTGTGGTGCACAGGCTTAGTTGCTCTGCAGCATGTGGGATCTTCCCAAACCAGGGCTCGATCCCACGTTCCCTGCTTTGGCAGGCAGATTCTTAACCACTGCACCACCAGGGAAACCCGAAAAGCAGCTATTCTGGTTGTCTTTAAATCCCCTCCCAAGTCTAGTACAATGCTTTGCACATAATAGACACATTTATTAAAGGAATGGGCAAAGTTGTGCTCTAGGAAGATAACTGTACGTAGGATGGGTTATAGAGACCAGCTAAGGCTACGGTAATAGACCTGATGTTGTTTCATTGACCCTTTCAATACTCTGTTGATGGTGAGAATGAAGAAATAAAAACCTTACAAAAGTTAAATCCTTCTATTGCTCTCCCCACTCCCTCCGACTATAAAGTTCTGCAGTAATTCCCTGTATCTTGAATTTATCCAAGATAGTCCTCCACTGAGAAGTTAAAAGTAGTCTTAAGTGGAAGAACTCTTGCCTCTCATTTATTTAACTGATTTTAAAAAATAGCTTGCAATAATGTTGCAAAGAGAGTTGTACTCTATATTGCCATTAATAATGCATAGTAATGTTATGTTACACATCAAAGGAGAATTAAGGTAGCAGATGGAATTAAGGTTGCTAATGAGCTGACCTTAAAATAGGGAAATTATCCTGGGTTACCCGGCTGGGCTCCATGTAATCACAAGGGTTCTTAAATGTAGAAGAGGGAGACAGAAAAGTCAGTGTGGGAGTGATACAGTCTGAAAAAGACTCCACCAGACGTTGCTGGCTTTAAAGAATAAGGAAGGGGACCATAGCCAAGAAATGCAGGCAGCCTCTAGAAGCTGGAAAAGGCAAGAAGACAAATTCTCCCTTAGAGTCTCCAGAAAGGGCCACCACCCTGTTGACATCTTGATTTTAGCCCTAGGTGATAGATAGAATAATGGCTCCAAAGTTGTCCCCATCCTAACCTCTGGAACCTGTGAATCTGTTACCTTACATGGCAGCAGGAACTTTTCAGATGATTAAGAATCTTGAGATGGAGAGAATATCCTGGATTATCCAGGTGGGCCCAGGGTAATCACAAAGATCCTTTTCAAAAGGAGGCAGGAGGGTGAGAGTCTACCGAGAGATGTGACGACAAAAGCAGAGATTGGAGTGCTGTGCTCTGAAGATGGAGGAAGGGGCCACCAGACAAGGAATGCAGGCAGCCTCTAGAAAAGGCAAGCAGACAGATTCTCCCCTTGAGCCTCCACAGGGGAGATTTTGGCCCAGTGAAAGCCATTTGGGGACTATCTCCAGAACTGTAAGATAATACCTCTGTGTTGTCTTAAGCCACCGAGTTTGTGGTAACTTGTTACAGCAGCCATAGAAAACTAATATACTTAGTTTACAGCTGATCACAGCCACATGGCTAGTTAGTGATAGACAGAGATTTGTGTGGTGTGCTCCAAGGACAAAGAACAAGATAAACTCAAAGGGCCAATATTGCTGGGACAAACAGTTACAGGACTCCTATCGCTCTGTCACGATGTGACCATTGCAATGAACCAGAGCCCCCCTCCCAAGCAGCGTGCCCTGTCCCTTTCCCATCCCATATAAGGAAAGACATTTGCCCTGTTTTTCTCCCGCTCAGCACACTGAAAGTATATATACTCTGCCCAGTCAGCAGATGTCTTGCAGGTTCCCTGGCTATTAAAAACAGACAAGCAACCCAAGCTCACTGTCGACCTTCCCTGGCTACCAGGAAGTCGGCCCACAGAAAGGTTCTTGCAGTGACCCTTCTCTTTAATAAACTCTATCTTCTGCCTTGTGTCTGGAAATTCTTTTCCAACCCACACTTGGACCACAACAATTTGAACTCAAGCCATCTGGCTCCTTTACCATGATGAGATATACATAGATAGAGATTTAAACAGTACATGCATTTCAATAAATGCAAATCTTTGATATTATTTTAATATCCATTCAACACCACCATATTAAATAGTTGTGTCCCACTGAATAAATACCATATTTTATCTAATACATCCCCTATTATTGGATACTTACATTGTTTCTAATGTTTCAGTATTCTAAAATTGGCAATGATAAACATCTTTCCAGTGATATTAATAATTTCTTTAGGAAAAACTCTTAGAAATGCTAGGTCAAAAGAAGTGCATTTTAAAAAATGGCCAAATTACCCTCATAAGATTGCACTGGAATATAATTTAAAAGAAAGTAAAATACACAGCTAAGAGCAGGAACGTATCTATCTTCTGTTTCTGCAACACTTCTGGTATTAGTCTATTTTTCTTATCCGTGAAATAAGAAAAATATTTTATTTTTGTTTTTGAAGGTTTTAACTATAATATATATATATATATCTTTTTTTTTTTTCTCTGTAGAATCTTTGGTATTAGAGCTAGAGAGTATTTAGAGGTCATTTAGTATAACCCTTTAATTTGTAAAGTCCCTGAGGCTCAGAGAAGTGAAAAGATTAGAAAGGCATCCCCAGTGGGCCATGTCTGGCCAGAACCCACTGGCCTGACTCTACGCCCAGCATCTTTCCACATCTGCTGCAAATGTCATGAGGATGGCCCCTAAGTTGGTACAATTATTTTTTTTTTCTTCAAATCATGCCAGAAATCTCTTGTCCTCATTAATCAAAAGCATATTTTAGGGGCTGTAGATTAATAATGATCCGTATATCCAGTATTAAAAGATGAACTCTAGTCCTTTCCTGGAGTGAGCCTGTTTTTATTTTCTCATTGTGAAATTTGGTAGGATCGAGGCAGACAATAACTTCCCCTTCTCCAATGTCTTACCGTAGGAGTTCTTAGAGTGGATAATCGGACGTTTCCATCACATTTTTGCCTAAGAACATAACTTTCTAACTTGGTTCGCATGTCACCCAACAGCACTGTTACTCTGTCCTGGAATTTGATGTACACAACGGTATGCAAATTCCTTCCTTCTCTCTGAAGCAAACAATGAAATAGGAAAACACACTGCCATTTTCTGACTGATCTCAATCGCTGAGGGTGGACCCCACATGTTACATCAGCAGGCCGGCTCCATTACACTGCCCTGCGCTGTGCTCGAGCTACTGAAATATTGATTTTTACAGAGCCGGCGCGCACACACTGAAAAATCAATATTCCAGTGCACACAACAGAGCAAGCGGCAGAGCCGGGACCAACTCCGAGGCCCAGCAAGCACTGCCGGCAGGCCTTGGCCGAGGACGGGAGGCCGGTGGGGGGGGGGCGATGCTGGACGAGACAATGCCAGGGGAGAGGCCCCTGCAAACCTGGGAAGGGTCAGATAAACCAAGTGTGCAGAGCAAAGAGAAAGGAGAGTGGAAAAGATCCTTGAGGATAAAACAGTTGGAAGGAGCAATGATTTATCTTTCCATGGGGGAAATGGGGAGAAGGAGAGAGTAAATTAAGAAGAGAGGATGGGAAGAATTTTACAGGTAAGAATCTTCCCATGAAAATGTATCTTTTGCTTTTCTGTATCATTCGGTCAGACTTATGATAGAAACATGATAAAGATGATACAGATATTTTATTATAGGAAGGAAAAAATAACTAGGCCAATTGTGAGAAAGATTTATATTTTTAAAAATGCAGCCCCTTTCCTTTTCCTTGGTGACTAAAAGCTGGCAGATCTTACAATAACCATCAGAGTCAGCATTTATAATATGGGCTCTACCTTTGCGTTGCTGTTACTTTCTTTTCCTTGGGGAAGGGGGAGGGAAGGAAGAGGTCCTGGTCATGTGGGCCATTCATCGATTCCCTTTCTTTCTAGAAAAGCACCTTTCTTGGCATGCTTGGGGAACCACGTTAAGAATTGATTCCATTTACGTGCCCCGTGACTTCTCACGAAATTCTGAGTTCCTCAAGTCACAACTCCACCCAGATGTAGAGAGGAGAACGCGTCCTGTGTTCCACCCTCGGCTGCCCAGTACTCAGCAGAGGACGGGGTGGAGATGGACCGGCCTTTCGGTTAGTCCTTGTAGACGTGTTAAAAAAAAAAAAAAAATCAGGAGTGGTACTTTTACTTTTAGTATTTTGGCCTCTTTTTTATTGGGGGTGGGGTGGAAGGCAATTAAAAGGGAGTACTTTTAACCCCGATGAATTCTTGATTTTGCTTTGTCCTAGAATTCTCTTACCGGGAATCTCGCTATTAGTTCTCTCAACTCCCTGCCAAAGGAGGAAACTGCCCTCCCCGAGGTTTCCATTTCGTTCTCTGCCCTGCAGGCAGCCTCGCTGCCTCCTCTTTCCCGGCCCAGGAGACATGAGGCCCAACAAGGCTCGGGTCTGGTGGAAGGGACTCCGGAGGAAGCCGGCAGTGAGGGGCACCTTACAAAACCCGGCTCCTCAGGCCCTGCGGGGCGGGCCGGGGACGAGGTTCTGCAGACTCACTAGAGGTAGAAAGGGTAGGGGGTCCGGGGTGGAGTGGGGTGGCAAGGGGGGCGGGCCGGGACGCCGAGCCAGGTGGGCACCTGGAGCACCCCGCCCCTCCCGGCCCCTCCCCCGGTCCGGCCGGCGAGCCGAGGCCCCGCCCCCGCCCCGCGCGCCCCCGCCCACTCCCGCCTCCGCCCCGCCCCCAGCCCCGCGCGGCAGCTCTATTTGCATAAGGAGGTGGCTCCAGGGCCTGCCCGGGGCGCACGTGACCCCGGGGAGGCGGAGGGAACCTGCTGACTTGACACGAGCCGCTGTGCGGCTCCCCTTGGCGCGGAATAGCGAGAGCAGCCGTGACCTCCGACCCCGCCCGCCGGCAGCCAATAAGAGCGCAGGTCGTCTCCAAACCCAAAATTTCCACGTCGGCAAAAGTCAAGATGGAAGGGAGCGGAGCGGAGCGCGAGGGGGGGAGCCCGCCCCGGAATGCCTGGCTGCCGGTGCTGGAGGGGCAGGCTGGGGAGCTTGCGGCGGGCGCAGGAGGGGCCACGCGGGAGGGCGCCCCGGCCCTGGGAGACCGGAGCCCGACCACCCGCCCCCAGTCCCCGGCGCCTCTGGGCACCCCGCACTTCGGCAGCCGCCTGTGCACCCCACTGCCCCTCCGGCCCTAAGTCTCGGGGGTCGTAGGGTAGGGGACGGTGGCGAGCGGTTGGGGGGGAAGGTGGGGAAGACACTTTCCAGACCTGTTGCACGGGTGCAACAGCTGTTCAGGTGCGGTAGGTAGGGGGAGTGGGCTGTCGGAGTTGGGAGGGAGGATGGCCGCAGAGACTGCAGGGGCAGGGGGTACAGGGCGGGGGCTCAGAACGGAGGGGTGGTGTTGGGAGCTGGGTGCAAGGGGGAAGGTTGTGTGCATACGGGGTCCGCGAGGAGCTCGCTGCCTACTGGGGCAGGGAGAATCCCACAGAGTGGGTGGGTGGAGTGGAGGGGAGAGGACTGCATAGACTCGAGTTCTGGGGCTGGGCGCGGGCTGCGGGAAAACCGGGAATAGAGTGTTGGGAATGGCTGGGGGAAGGGGAGCCGCTGTGGAGGCCCCGCACCACCTTGCTTTCCTGCGCGGTCCCGTCCGCGGGGTATTTCCCGGGCCTGTGTTCATCTCCCCCCACACCCCCCCCCAACTCTTCCAGCTCCGAGAATTCGTCTTCGTGCAGCCTCCCTCCCCCACCAGCTTTCCAGATGGGAAGGTAAAAAGTTGCCACAAGTTAGATGGAGTGAGTTAGCTGCTTGCAAAAGTTTAAATAGCAGGACCGAGGAGGAGGTGGGGTTCGATCGGGAATAGGTTCTAATCTGGGATGGGTTGGAAGGCAGGGGGAGGGTGTGTGATTGCTGCAGCCAGCTTGCTGTGACATTGCGACCAGAATTTGTCGTACCGGGCTGTTAAAACACCATTTCTGTTGGGCATTTGCTCCTGCTGACTGCGGCAGTAACTTTCCATAATTAATGACCCGTTCCATTATCTGTCGCATCCTGAGCTAAATTGCTTTTAACAAGTTATTCTTCTTTGTCTTAGCTGGGGGTAGGGGGGAGCACACCTGCAGGAAGAAACTTCTGGAGGAAGACGGGCTGTTTGGTCTTTTGAGGCAAAGTTCTGAGACACTCCGACTCTGAATATGATAGAAGTCAGTGCACTACAGAACTTTGTCTCTAGAGACTGTGATCGCCGCCGCCACCACCACCACCCGCCGCGAGGGCGTCCGCCGACACCCGACGGGCTAGACGGGTAGCCCTGGTGGCCACGTCGCAGCGCGTTTCCCTTGGGGGAGGGGCGACACCAGAGGGGGGTGTCCAAGTACTGCTCGGGGAACGTGGCCAACTCCCTTGAAGCTGGTGGGTTAAACCAAAATCCGAATTTCCCTTCGTTCATCTTGCCCTGGTGGACTTCTGACTGCAGAGTTCTTGGTTTTAAAAAAAAAAAAGGTTTGGGCTTTTCAAGGTTATTTAAAAGGTGCTCAAAAGATGGACTTCACTTACTGAGCGAGGAGAGGAGAGCCACAGGTTTATAACTGGGTCTGTGGGTGCGCAGTGACTTACAGGAATTTAAACTCTCTACCCTTGAAGAAGAAAATGTATTTGTACAAAAGCTGCGGATAATGGTCCTTTTACTCAAGTGACCTGTCAGATAAATGAGATCCTGCAAGGATTGAGTTTGGCGATCTATTCTCAATTCTGTTTCCGATTCAGGTCCAATTCACTTTTATTTTTTAAAATAGGTTTTATTAATGGAAAGGAAGCACTTTTTTCAAGAAAGAATTTTGAAGGGCAGCTGGGTGGGGGGCAAGTGGGGGAAATATTTACTCGTTGGGGCTGTAGAGACACTTTGCACTGGAGACACTGCTCTTCTCATTACTGGAATGTGGGCTTTGGTTTGGGGAGTTCCTATCAATAGCGTGCCCTTTGCAATGGGCCACTGGTTTCTAGTCCTGTTCCATTGACACTGCCCTATTTTGATTTTATGAGCTTTTGGCTGGAGAGCTGATTGCTCCAAAGAATTACAAAAACTATATTAACAAAGTCATTTATCTAACAAATATGCTTGACGTGCTTGCTGGGTGCCGGGCACAGGGTGGTGAGTAAAAAGGAAACGGTTCCTGTGCCTTGTTGCTGACAGTCAAGTGAAGGAGGGACTCACTTTTGATGTAGGATTCTCCAGAAGCCTGGGGGGTTGCCTGTTTGTGTCTCTGAGAGGTCCTTGATTTTATAAAAGCCACCATCTTTTTACCTGTGTGTATTCCATCAGGAGAGGGTGATAATGGAGGGAGGATCAGTGGGGGTTGGGGGGTGGGAAGTATTCAGTTGCTTGGTATCAGAGCTTAATGGTAGGACTTAGTACTTGCTTTTCACAGGAATGATGTGTCCTGATCCTAAGACATCCTGGATTCTCTTTTACATGGCTCTTACCCATCCTCTCACCCACCTTTCCATCATCAGTGACCGTTTTACTTCAGTTTCTCAATCCTTTACCCAAAAGATGGCTGAATTATATCTGTGCAGTAAAATAAATTGTTTCGAACTCATGTACTTGTATTCATTTGAGATGTAAGATGTGCTTACTTGTAAAAAGGATTCTTGCCCCTGTTTTTGTGTCTGAATATGTCCACGAGATATTCTGAAAGTACTAACCTCCAACAAAACTTAAACCAACCTTGCAGGAGAATGCAGGTGGCTCTTTGAGGGTGGGGTTGTGAAGTGGTTGACTGGGAGAGCAGTCATCCTAGCAAAGAGATGAATGAGATCAGGGTCTCCCCTCCAAAGAAGTGTAAGGTTTGGAGTCCCCTGATGGGATTATGTCTGCTTTCACTTTATGCTTAAATGATTTGCTTAGGAATCTTTTGCCTTGTCTCCTGCCTGTGATTCTCGGTGAGTTAAAGGACTGAGTAGACAGGAAGGCTGTGGTATACTCTGGTGATGACGTTGATGGGGTAGGAACAGGAAAACTGGCATTCTGGGGGTTCTGACCATAAACTTGGCATTTTCTCATTGACCTTGGTCATTCAGCAACCTGTGTCTTGTCACCTCCTGAGTATCAGGTGTTATTCTAGATGCTAAGGATTGGGCAGTGAACAAAATAAGCCAGAATCCCAGATCTCTTGGAGGTTATTCTCATGCCAGAAGCAGACAGTAAAAATATAAAGTAAAACGAGAGAAAGCATGCCAGGAAAGGGAGAACAGGGAGCGCTGGGGAGGCAGGGTGCTAGTGGAACCTGGGTCGCCAGGCTGAAGAACGCCACCACCGGCAGCCTACTTGGCATGGCCCAGGCCTCCCGTCTTTATTTTCAATTTTCAAGTGAATGAACCAAACAAGAGGTGCAACAGAAACTGTATATTATTAAACATTGGTACCTTTCACTTTTTTAAAGAGCAGTTTATTTCCAAGTGCAAAGGTTGGGAAATGTGAGGGTGCTAGAAAATCTTCCCATGAGGAGCTGGGGAAACACAACACTAGGCCACACCGATTCCGCACCTGAATGTAGTATCTAACCCCATCTTCCAGCAGCAAAGTCTAGGATTCTAGGTAACCTTGCATTTCTAAGAATATGTATTCCAAAGAACTCCTAAGTGCTCCCCCAACATGCTTCGAACAGTGGCGGGGAGGGGTGGGGGGTGGACACATGTTTTCTGGGATCCCCAGGAGCCAGAGGAGTCTACCATCTAGGCCACAGGAGATTTCAGGAGTGACGCTTGCTAAACTTCTGTTACTTGACTTAGATTTTTCTTATTCATGTGGGCAGTACATACAGGGTGCTTCCATGGCATAACTGCTACAGACACAGAGAAACCTGACACAAACAAAAGCTGTGGACAGGAAAAGAAAAAGGCAGAACTCATTGTTCACGCTGCTATATGTGATGTGTCAGGAATAGAAACCTGTGTCGCTTTGGTCACCTTGGTGGAACCAGATGGAAGGACGGTGTGTCTTCAGCAGACCCCTGGCAATATTAGACACACGTCTCATGATTCTGACCTGTGACTTAATTAAGTGGGCGCTAGGAGAGCTAGCTTTGACTTCAGCACAGCAAAAAGCCACTCTTGAAATGATCTGTCTGCTTTGCTCCTCAGACATGCCTCTCTTTTTGCCATTTAATAGGGAAAATCTAGTAGTTAAATAGTACTTCATTTGTGCCATGTGCTATTATAAACATTCGCATATGTTAGATCATTTACTCTGAGGTCAATTCTGTTAATATCATTCCCATCTTACAGATAAGGAAACTAAGGCACAAAGAGATTAGATAACATGCCCATGGCACAAAGTCAGTGGCTGAAGCAAGGCCCAGGCCCAGGCAGTCTAGATCAGAGCCTATAATCTTAGCAGCGGTGCTGTACTGAGTATCATTCAGTTGCCTAAGTGGTTGCAGCATAGGACAAAGCCTGGGAGTCTAGGTTCAAAGTTAGAAGCATTGAATATAATCAGGGTTTATAGCGCAATGCAAATCTTCCGGTCTGTCTTTAGCATGTGAGGTCGGTTCCCAGGGCTCTGTGGTAGCACTGCTTTGAGGATTATTTTACAGTCTTATGGTCATTTTTGCCACTGGGCAGAACTGAATGCTGAAAAAAAGAATGGCAGTTTCTTCAAAGTGTGCTGGGTGATACAGTACAAAATAAAAAATTGAAAATAACTAAGCTGTATTAATGCATTCATTTAACAACTTTGAGTTCCTACCATGAGTCAACCCCTGGATGCGAGCAGCTTCAGTGTAGTGTGAAATGCACAGAGTGCTGGGAACCACTGCTCACTAACCTGGAACATCCAGGAAGGCCTCCCAGAGGAGGTGATAACTGAGCTGAATGGTGTAGGATAAGTAGGAGGTAGCTGAATGAAGGGAGGGAAGGGCATTCTAGTTCAAAGGCACAACAAGTACAGACTCATGGAAGTGTGCAACAGTATGATGTGTTTAGGAATCTGTAAGTCCTTATGTGTGGCAGGCATAAATGTCATGTGTGAGTGACAGGAAATGAGGCTAAGGAGATTGGCAGGGGTAGACCATGAAGGGCCTTGTGTGGTATGTTTAAATTTTTGAACTTCAGCCTGAAAACCATGAAGCAACTAAAGGATCTTAGGCCTGATGAGCTCTGCTTTCTTAGATAGATTCTGGAAGCAAAGGGAAGAGGGTGGATTGTGTAGACGTAGATGAGCCAGTTAGTAAGCTATGAGAGTAGTGCAGGAGACAGAGTGAGAGCCAGTGGGATGCACAGGAGGGGCGTGCATGGGTTTAGGATGAGAGCAGGAAGGCCAGCTGACCTGGGGCAACCGTCCAAGGCAGGCTGCTCCTGAGGCCCTTGCATACATTTTGTTGGTCGTACTTACCCAGGGAATAAAATTGGCACTAAACTGCACTGTGTGTGATATTTCGAAATATTGAATTGCTTGGCTATAATCTCAAGTAAATTCCGGAAGTGTAATATTAGAAACATCTCTTTAACCCTTTATGGCATATTGGAAATTTTACCCTAGTTCAGCAAATCTGAGAAGTCAACAATTTCAAGACGCACCATCATTTACGTGTCACTAAGAAAGAAAAAGTGCTGCCAGTTAAACTGACACAGTGCTTATGTAACGCTTAGATTTTCAAAGAAATTTTAAAGGTCTCTTTTAGATTAAGATATAGATTAAAAAAAAAAACAACCCCAGCCAGAAACAAAGAGCACCCTCAAAAGGTGGGGGACTATAGAGGGTTTGATGAAAAGAATACTTACAAGGGATATGGGCAGGGTTGGGGGAAGCCAGTAGGGAAGAGTGAAGCGGCCTGGGGCTGGAAAGCAGGTACTAACCACTCCCAGGCCGCAAGGGGTGAAGGACAGATCCTGGAGAGGGCTGAGGCTCTAGCAGACAGCTGCCCCACAGGAGCTGGGGCCTTTGGTGAAGGAACGCAGCTATTACCAACCCACAGCCCAGCAGGGAGGGAGCCAGGAGAGTAAATACTCAGAATTAGGAGTCAGTCCATAGAGGTCAGCCTCCCACGGGTAGGAAAGGGTGGAGAGTGCATCTGCGGGGTCAAATAGGGAATTTGCCAGAACAAAGTTTTGTTGTCTCATGTCCTCCTGTGCATACATAACAAAAAAAACTATCAGAGAGATAAATTGCTTAAAGTGTTCCTGGAACTTCCTACTCAGGGTCCTCAGTGGCTAATGTTTTCACACAGTCTCATCCTCTGTGCCAATAAGAGCACAAATCAAGATGCAGTGTTTCTGAGAACGGTGCCCCACTGTGGTCTCTGCATCCAAGCCGCCGATACCCTTTGTGCAAGGTTGATGCTGGGCCTTTAAAATTGTTTTTTTTAATTTAAATAACACGAAATTTACCATTTCATTTTCAGTACACATTTTTAAGTGTACGCTTCAGTGGCATTAAATACATTCACACTGTTTTGCCACTATCACCACCATCTGTCTCTAGAACTTTTCATCACCCCAAACTGAAAATCTCTTCCCATTTAACAGTAACTTCCCATGATGCTGGGGTTTTCCTGACCTTACCAGAAGGGGCCAAAAGAAGATTTTCAGATTGAATTTGTGCAAAGGTAGAAAATGCCAATGAAATGATGCCTGCTGCTTGGCTGACAGTGCTTATAACGTGTTACCAGTTGTCAGATGCATCTTAATTTCAGAGATAAAATGTGAAAAAATATGTTGCTTAGAATCAATGAAATATGATGAACCTCTCTAGAGTATTACTCACAACCAGTGTTCCATGAGTGGGTTTCAAGTGGGCCAAATACTGTTCTCCTCTGCCCTCAGGGACGCCAGGCAGCTGGAACCCCTAGTCTGGAAACTTGGCTGTGAGCAGCGTTATCCATTTACCCCCCTGTGCCCTAAAATATTATCATTTACTGTATGCAATATTATGTGAAAAAGGCTAGGAAGCACAGCTCTGGAAGGTTCCTATCTTTAGTCTGGCCAGATTTCTGATTTTATTTTTATGACAGTATCATCTGTGTGCATAAGAAGGCAGGGGATACTGATGGAAGAGCTGTTCAAATACGCTTGGATGAATGTAGCGGTAAAGCTCCCCTTCTAGAGGACGGAAGATGCACCCAAGACAATGAGGTCCTTTCCGTATTTTTGCTATGAAAAGCTTAAACAGAAATGACTTTAGGGTACTTATCAGAATGAAACCCCTTTCATACCCTTTCAACCAGCAATCCCATTTGCATTGGTTAAGATAGTTTGGGCTCTAAGTATTACAAACTCAAACTCAAGTGGCTGAAAGGAAAAATAACTTCTCTCACTTGACAAGAAGCCCAGAAGGAGGGAGGCTTCAGGGGTGGTTAATTCAGCAGCTAAACAGTGCATTAAGGATTTGGGTTTTTTCATCTTTCCCCTCTGCCATTCTCAGCTCCTTTGCCTCATTCTCAGACTAGGTCCTCTCATGGCTGTGTGAAGGCTACAGCAACTCTGGATGTGACCAGAGAATGTCCCTGAGCCCCTTGTTTTCTCAAAGGCCCAGCCACTTTCTGCTGTTTCCCATTGGGCAGAATCTAGTTGGATGCCCAGCCATTAACGAATGACTGCCAGTGGGAATGGGACCATGTGACTGGCCTGGACCAATCAGGACTTAATTCAGACTCAGGAGGAGTTGAGGTGGACCCTGATCCAAATCTATTCCGTTAGCAAAGAAAAGATGGGGGAGGGTGTGTCTCTTGGGTAGGCAAATGAAAGTGTCTGTTGAACCATTTTTAGGGAGCAGTCTTACAAAGCTGCAACTCCATGGTGAGTGTACACTTGTTGCAATATTATTTTTAAAGGCAAAAATTTAGAATTAACCAAAATGTCCATCAGTAGAGGACCTGATAAACTACGGTATCGTCATACAATGGAACAGCTATTAGGAGAGAGTAAGGTAGATATGCATGCAATCAACATGGAGGGATCAATGAGATGTAGTTTTCAGCAAAGAAAATGTTATAGAACAATAAAGGGAATTGATTCTGTTTTGATCCTTCTAGGTGCACTCATCTACATATACACTCAAAATAGGCATAGAGTTGGTATGTTCTGGTCTGAAGGGGATTAGGATGGGAGAGGTGGAGGTGGTGGAGAGAGGAACTTTCACTTAATAGGTTTTGATTTTTTAACTTTTTTAACACAATATAATGCTTTTGTGATTAAACATTAATTTGCCACATGATAAGAAGGCAAATAGAATATGACCATGGCAATAGTATATTGCTAGTAATGAGATCATACTCTCCCACATCACAGCCACATGTATGAATAAATTAATCACTATTTTATTACTATCTTTTTTGAAGTCTCATGCCCACACTGGATGTACCTAATCTTTGGTAGTTTACAGTGTAGCCTCTTGAGCTGGGCTGTCCAACACAGTAGCAACTACTCACGTGTGGCTATTTAAATTTAGATTAACTAAAATGAAAGAAAATAAAAAATTCACTTCCTCAGTCACACTAGCCACATTTCAAGTGCTCAGCGGCCACACGTGGCCAGTGGCTGCCGTGTTGGACAGCTTGGGTTATAGAACATTTCAATCATCGCAGGAAGGTCCATCGGACTGTACCGCTCGAAGCCTGGCCGCTGGAGTTCAAGTGTAGGCTTAGCCTCTTAGTTCTGTGGCTCTGGGAACGTTCTTTAACATCCTTGTTCCTTAGCTTTCTAGTCATTAAAACAGGGCTAATAATAGTACTTACCTCACAGAACTGTTGAATAGATTAAAATTCTTAGCGCCTGGTATATGGTAAATCATCAATAAGGTTACGCATTCTTATGAGATTTGTTGTTAGGAACATTTCTACCCATAGTGATTGAGCACTTGCTGAGTGCTGGGCACTGTCCTCACACCATCATTTTATGGATAAAACTGTGGTTTGACAAGTGAAGTAAAGCTAGCCTGTCTATCCAGTAGAGGCAGGGCAGAGTCTGAGCCAGGTCACATACCAAAGCTTGTGCTCCTAGGTGTTTAATATGTAAATGACTTCTTTTTAGGGGGGTGGGGACGACTGAGTAGTTAACCCTGCCTCTGGCATCCTTGCCCCCCTCCTGCCCTCCTTCTCCCTTTCTGAACAAGAGCTGACTGATTCCAAAGGACTATAAGATTTTAGATTTGTGATTAGCTTTTTTATTCTTTCTACTTTTTTGATGGTGTAAGGCTTGGAGATGAGAGAACAGTGAAATTTATTAGCAGCTGAGTACCCATTTTCTGTGGTGTGTGAATATTCTGTTTCTTCTTGTGGGTTTTCCAAAAGTCAAACAGTTCTTTTAAAAGGAAACCACTTTGTGACCAAATTAAAGAAGGGGAGATCTTGTTAGAGGATGAAACAGGAAGAGACAATTATCTTCAAGAGCTCCTAATCAAAGTTTAAAATCATCATCTATGTCTGCTTGAAGGTTCAGTTACACATCCCTTGCTTGGGGATGGGAGGTCTATAGAAAAGAACGTGGATCATGCAGACATTTATTATGAAGACTCACGAGAAGCGGCTAGAGGTGTCGTTTTCACTTCATTTGGGAGGGGACTTGTGTCTGTCACAACTTCTTGGGCTGGACCTGGGTTCACCTTCATTGGTGAAAATGGCACCCTTAATTAGAGGACCTTTAGAATTGTTTTCCTGATTATGCTGCATGCTGTCAAAAAGATGTGTTCATCTCAATGGTGAGGATAAACCCCTGTAAGCAGCACAAAAAAGAACTAGTATCTGCAGATAAGGTCTTGCTTTTTATTTCATTTCTTAAGCTACAATTCCAGTTGGCTACTGTTTCCCTGTGAGTCAACATTTATATTGAAGTTATTACCATGAGCTGAAGTGCTATGGAAAATACGCCTTCAGTTTTTTCAGTCTTCCTAAGCTGTGTGTATGTGTGTGTGTGTGTGTGTGTGTGAGAGAGAGAGAGAGAGAGAGAGAGAGAGAGAGAGAGAGAGAGAGAGAGAGAGAGAGAGAGAGAGTGTGTGTGTGTGTGTGTGTGTGTGTGTGTGTGTGTGTGTGTGTGTGTGTGTGTTACGGGAGAGGAAAGACAACTAATGCAGTTTTGAAAGGCCATTGAGAATTGGTTTCTTAGGGTGTCATGATGTTGTCTGGGGATTAGAGAAAAGGAAGAAGATGGTTTAGCAAGACCAGCTCAGGCTGTTAAACCATCTGATGTTAACAGATTTATCTGTACCCTGTGAAAACTGAAAATTGAATTCAGTTCATCTTTCTAGCTTCCAAACAGTGAATTTGAAATTATCTGAGGCACTTCACTGTATAATGAATTGTAAATAATTTATCTTGAAAAACTGAATTTGAATAGAAAGGCAAGAAATAGTAGAAAACTTTTACTCTCTTATTTTATTTCTTCCTCCCCAATGCAAATCATGAGTTTTCTTTTTGTTTCTGAAATATGATTTATTGAAAACAAATTATAGCACAATGCCTAGAACATTGGCTACATTGGCTTTGATTCTAAGCTCCATGAGGGCGGGGCCATTTGTGCTTGATTTGTTGCTACATCCCAACACCTATCACTGTCCCTGGCCACTCCATAGAGATTTGAATGTGTGAATGAGTTTGTGCATCTTAACCTTATGTATGTGTGTGTTTTAGCATCTTGAGAGTTAACATAATTTCAATTTATCTTCACTGATGTGGGCTCCTTAGATGTTTGATATGATCATAGGTGAGATAACCACATCCTTCCATATATTTGCTTTCCAAGGTTTTCTTTTGTGGAATTAGTGAAAGCATACATTTCTCTTCCAACATTTCTTTTTAGGTTGACCCTGGATTCGGAAGTTTCCAGCCTGAAATGATTATAATCGAAAGAAGCTTTTCTCCTTATTCTTCTTGATGCCAACACACCCACTTCTCTCTTTTAAAACAATAGCATGACATCTTTGATTAATATTATGAAGCCCAGAGATCTTTAGACTGGGTCCTGCATATCCAGGGAGGTATATGAAGACTTTGTAGGGGTTACTTGGGAACTGAAATGTCAATGGAATCGATTCTGTGTCCTCAGCTTCCCTATTGATGATTTTCTGAAACTGACCTGCTCATCTGGGTTCTGGGTGATTTATCCTCTTCTATATCTCCTATTCCCAGCATCCTTCTCCCACTCTACAAAAGAAGGGCATTTTCTTTCTTTTTCCTTTACCCCAAATCTTACTGAAGTGCATTGCCTGTGGTATAAAAACCTCTGAGGCATCAAACAAAAAAACAATTTCCTTTGACAACATATATTTATTGAATACCTACTATGTGCCGGGAACAGTTCTAGATGGAACAAAACAGTAAAGAGTCTTTCCTCATGGGGCTTCCATTCTAGCAGGAAGAGATGGCCAAGGAGCACAAAAGTGTCACCTGGGTTGCTTCCTTTAATCAAGGCCCTACAACTTTCTGCCTAACCTCATTGAAGAAATGGCTTCCAGAAAACGTTTGCTTCTTATGTTTAATAATTAATAATCAAAACTTATGTTTAGGGCTTCCCTGGTGGCGCAGTGGTTGAGAGTCCACCTGCCGATGCAGGGGACATGGGTTTGTGCCCCGGTCCGGGAAGATCCCACATGCCGCGGAGCGGCTGGGGCCCGTGAGCCATGGCCGCTGAGCCTGCATGTCCGGAGCCTGTGCTCCGCAACGGGAGAGGCCACAACAGTGAGAGGCCCGCGTACCGCAAACAAAAACAAAAACAAAAACAACTTATGTTTACATTAGTTTTGTACTCATAATAATTGTAATGAAGGCTCAATCTAGAAAAAATATTTAACACTTGGAAAGTTATGGTCATGGGAAATTAAAACCAATTTAAATCACAATTCATATATGCATCTTAATTGCTGAGAAGTATGACAGGATAATCAATAAAAATGTAAAAAATTAAATCAGAAAAATTCTTTGGGGAAAGTGTTATTAATTACAGTTTCAAAAAGAACAGTATAAATATTCTAATTATTAAATAAGAGTTTGTTCATATATTTTTCAAATGGGTAATTTGTTGGTATCAAATTGCTATGACTTTTAAGTTTCATTGGATACATATAAAAGAGTAATGTCACACTTTAAAAAAACCTCAGTATTTCCAATGACCAGAAATTACATCCTTTGTAGTTACAAAGTTTAAATTGTTGTTTAAACTTATGAAAAATGTTAAGCATCTACTTAAATTTGTGCTTGGGGCACATAGTTTTTCAAAGTTCTTGAGGTGAAAGGGGGTCAGGGGGATATATAAATAAACTTGTGAAGACCAAACTATAGGTTATGTTTTTTGGAAAGGGAGCTGGAGGTGGAATGGCACAATATATACATGACAATATTGCCTGGTTGTAACTGATGCTTCGTAGAATCATACTAAAACTTTTCCTGGAGGGCTAGAAAAAAAACGTTCAGATCACTTACAAAATATTGACTTAATAATCACTGGTTTTAAGTGACCAACATATAAATATGAATATTTACATTTTACAGTCACTTTGGACTGTCAAGTCTAGAGGCCAGAAAGTGGTGATAACGTAATTAAGATACTGTTCTTGCTTGATGAACCACTCTGAGGCTATGATCCTAAAACAGTTCATACTCAGGCACTAGCATCGGTGGATGCAGGGTACCCTTCACAAGAAGCTTGCACAAACAAAGTTAAATTTCACAGAAACTTGCTGTAGGAACAGTGTGCTGGTTATGGACTGCCCCCTATGTTGTGCAACATGGTTGTCCTGTTATCCTTCATGCCTGGAACAAGTATTTATTGAGCACCTACTACGTGCCAGGCATTGTGCTAAGGGATAGTAATATACTGGTGAGTTAAGGGATGTGACCTGTCCTTGGCTGGGCTCAGTGTCAAATTCCTGGGGAGGATCCAGGGAGCTTTGCTGGGGAAAAGATAGGCAAGGAGAAACTTCCAGACTAGCATGAATGCCAGCATAGAGCTAGCATGCAGTAAATGTCAGTTGTTTTTAATTAGTAAAAAGTAATGCTGCTGCTATTGCTTACTAGTACTACTAGCATTAACTGTAACCCTCGTTACTGCCACCAATATTACTACCTAGGTCCTGTATATCTTACTTGTAAAAAGCTCTGTTGGAAAGAGCACCACCCTGAAGGCTTCCTTTTTCATGTGACAGGTGTTGTTTTAAACACTTTACAGACTTGCCTCATTTATTCCTTGAAACAACCTGATATTACATCCCTTTTACAGCTGAGGTAACTGAGGCACAGAGAAGTTGAATAACTCGCTCGAGGGCAGACAGGTATGAAAGAGTGGAACTAGGGTCTGACCCCAGGCAGTCTGCTCCATAATACTGACTCTTCTCTCTTAATCATAAAAGAATTAAACGTTAACATTTATGGAGCACTTAATGTGGACCAGGCCTTGTGCTAGCCACTTTACATAAATTATCTAATTTAATTTTCACAATAAAGTAACTCTGGTGTATTGTCTCCACATTATAAGGAAACGGAGGCATAAAGCAGTGGAGTAACTTGGCCAACCTTGCAAAGCTGGTAAATGGCAAAGCCATGATGGGGAGCCAGGATTCCAATCCAGAGCCCCCAAAGACCACTTTGTCAAGCTCCATTGCAGCTCGTCTCCATGGGTGCTTCTGTACCTGATGACATCACTTAAGGGCTCCTTCCTGAGAGCCTCCCTGACCACCTTTCATCCCCTTGCTTACCCACCATCAGAGGCTGTCACAGGGTCTTAACACACCATTTAAATAACTTCAAATGCCTCACCCTAGTGTCACTTTACTCAATGGATTGAAAGAGTGCCAAAGACTGCTCAGGGCAGGAGGCGCAGAATTCACCTGGAATCTGAATCTTACTAGCTGATATCACAAACCTCTGTATGTTGGTGTTTTCACATCGGTACATTTCAGGGTGGGGTCACCATTAAACCTCATGGTAAAATCTAAAGCTGGATCTTGCATCCACAAGGGTCATAATTTGACTGTGAAATGGTAAGAAATGGTGGCTTGTTTTACAAATGAGCGCTCAGAAGGAAATGGATGTGCCCCCCAAATAGTTGTCTCTTGGGTCAGGCTGCCTGAGTAGTGCACAGCACAGTTCAAGCAGAGATTCTGGCCAAAGAATCAGCCAGCTGGCACTAAAGAGCAAAAAGACACACGAGTGCAGGCGTGCTTGTGTGCCGCAGGGGCTCCAAGCTCAGGGAGAGTCTCCCCATCAGCAAAGGATTTGTTTAGTTAATAGACGTTTACTGAAGACCTGTTATTCACTAGATGCTGTCAAGCACTGGTTCCACAAAGATAAGTAAGATGCAATTCTTGTCCTACAGAAACTCAGAACCTGATAGTAGAGAGAAATGTGTAATCAAATCCCTGGGCCATACTGTGGCAGATGGGTATTTATAAGGTTGGGATGGCAACAAGAGAGCAGTGATCATCTAGTTCCAGAAGTGAGGGTCCAGGAACACTTCCCAAAGATGGTTCTATAGACTGAATGTTTGTGTCCTCTCAAAATTCATATGTTGAAACCTAACCTTCTAGGTGATGGTATTAGGAGGTAGAGCCTTTGGGAGAAGATTAGGTCATGAGGGCAGAGCGACATGAATGTGACCGTGTGAGGGCACAGCACAAAGATGACTGTCTATAAACCATGAAGGTGGCTCTCTCTAGGCACTGAATCCGCCAGTACCTTAATCTTGGACTTCCCAGCCTCCAGAATTGTGAGAAATAAATGTCTGTCGTTTATAAGCCACTCAGTCTATAGTATTCTGTTATAGCAGTCCAAACAGGCTAAGACAGGTGGATACTCTAGATCTGGGTCTTGAAGGATGAATAGGAGCCCAAATGGAGAGAAAGGAGAAGGGCACTCCCGATAACACAACATGCAGAAATGCATGGAGTCACTGAACTGCATGGTGGGTTTGAGACCTCATGTAGCTGTTGTGCAATAGTATGGGCTTGTAAGTGTAGGAGACAGACGACAAGGCAAGAGAGACAGATACGGACCACACATCATGGGTGGCCTAATATTCAATGCCAGGATATTTGGACTTTATGCTGAAAGCCAAGAGGAGCCCCTGAAGGGCTATAGGCAGGAAGAGACATGGTGAGCATTTTGAAAAATAGCTCCTGCTGCAGAGAGAAGTATGATCTGGAATAGGTTTGTGGAATATTGAGCAGGGGGTACGGGCAGTAAGTCTGGAAGATGTAGACGCAATAGGAAGTTATGGTAGTAGTAACTCTTTTTTAAAAAATTTATTTTATTGAAGTATATTTGATTTACAATGTTGTGCTAATTTCTGCTGTACAGAAAATGATTGTTATACATATATATACGTTGTTTTCCGTATTCTTTTCCATTATGGTTTATCACAGGATATTGAATAGAGTTCCCTGTGCTATATATACAGTCGGACCTTGTTGTTTATCCATTCTATGCATAATGGTTTGCAACTGCTAGTCCCGCATTCCCAATTCATCCCTCCCCCACGGCAACCACAAGTCTGTTCTCTCTGTGAGCCTGTTTCTGTTTCATAGATAAGTTCATTTGTGTCGTATTTTAGATTCCACATATAAGTGATATCATATGGTATTTGCCTTTCTCTGTCTGACTTACTTCACTTAGTATGACAATCTCTAGGTCCATCCGTGTTGCTGCCAATGGCATTATTTCATTCTTTTTTATGGCTGAGTAGCATTCCATTGTATATATGTACCACATCTTCTTTATCCATTCATCTGTTGATGGACATTTAGGCTGCTTCCATGTCTTGGCTGTTGTAAATACTGCTGCAACGAACATTGGGGTGCATGTATCTTTCTGAATTAGAGTTTTCTCTGGATATATGCCCAACAGTGGGATCGCTGGATCATATGGCAACTCTAGTTTTAGTTTTTTTGAGGAACCTCCATACTATTTTCCACAGTGCTGCACCAATTTACATTTTCATATGGTAGTAACTCTTATGTGAAATTGCTCAAGAGACATTTAGGAGGTATGAGAAGCCAAACTTACTTTTGGCCTGAATGTGGAGAATAAAAGAAAAAAAATGAAGCTTAGGCTGACACTCAGATTTCTGGCTTGAGAAGTCTCTGGACTACCACTTTTGGAGGTGTTGGTGATGGCATAAAAGAGCAGGGAATTTGGAAGGATAGGTGGCAGAAATTCAATACAGAATGCTGGGATGAGGACCATTAGTTCTCTCCTAAGTCCAATCTTCTCTTCTTCTGGAGCAGTAGAGACTCTGATTTTTAGTTGAGCTAAATAATTACATTGTTCAGGTTTCTTTGTATCTAGGTATGGCCACGTGACTAAGTTCTTGCCAACAAGGATAAAACTGAAGTGTCATGTGGTAAATCTGGGAATCATCTTTGAAAGACAGCTGATACACACTTCTTACTCTCTTATTACTTTTTAAGAAATATTTATTTACTTCTCTCTAGTTGTGGCACCCTGTGGCATGTGGGATCTTAGTCCCCCGATCAGGGATCAAACACACATCCCCTGCATTACAAGGTGGATTTTAAGCCACTGGACCACCAGGTAAGTCCCTTACTCTCTTATTTTTGTTCCCTCCTCCATCCTGCTGCCTGAAACATGGGGACCAAAAGAGGATCTTGGGATAGCTCAGCCTGAGCTCAGATGAGCCTGGATCCCTGAGGACTCAGTGGAGAATGCCATAGCCGCCCCGGACTGCCTGCTTCTAGATTTCACTTACATGAAAAAGACGAAGCTTTTTACATTGTTTAGGCCGCTGTTAATTTGATTGTGAGCCAAACCTAACTCTAATGAATTCACAACCAAGGGGGGAAAGCGGGGGTGGGGTGGTGGTCCGGTGGTGGTGGTGGTATGAACTGGGAGATTGGGATTGACATGTATACACTGATGTGTATAAAATAGATAACTAATAAGAACCTGCTGGCTTCCGGGAAGATGGCGGAAGAGTAAGACGCGGAGATCACCTTCCTCCCCACAGACACACCAGAAATACATCTACATGTGGAACAACTCCTACAGAACACCTACTGAACGCTGGCAGAAGACCTCAGACCTCCCAAAAGGCAAGAAACCCCCCACGTACCTGGTGCGCGAGGAGAGGGGATTGAGAACGCTGCTTAAAGGAGCTCCAGAGACGGGCGAGGGCCGCGGCTAAAAGCGCGGACCCCAGAGACAGGCATGAGACGCTAAGGCTGCTGCTGCCGCCACCAAGAAACCTGTGTGCGAGCACAGGTTACTATCCACACCCCCATTCCGGGGAGCCTGTGCAGCCTGCCACTGCCAGGGTCCCGGGATCCAGGGACAACCTCCTCGGGAGAACTCACGGCGCGCCTCAGGCTGGTGCGGCGTCACTCCAGCCTCTGCTGCCGCGGGCTCGCCCCGCCCTCCGTGCCCCTCCCGCCTCCGCGGCCTCAGTGAGACAGAGCCCGCCAATCAGCTGCTCCTTTGGCCCCGTCCTGTCTGAGCGGGGGAACGGACGCCCTCCGGCGACCTGAACGCAGAGGCGGGGCCAAATCCAAAGCTGAGCCCCTGGGAGCTGTGAGAACAAAGAAGAGAAAGGGAAATCTCTCCCAGCAGCCTCAGGTGCAGCGGATTAAAGCTCCACAATCAACTTGATGTAACCTGCATCTGTGGAATACATGAATAGACAACGAATCATCCCAAATTAAGGAGATGGACTTTGAGAGCAAGATTTATGATTTTTTCCCCTTTTCCTCTTTTTGTGAGTGTGTATGTGTATGCTTCTGTGTGAGATTTTGTCTGTATAGCTTTGCTTCCACCATTTGTCCTAGAGCTCTACCCGTCCGTTTTTTTGTTTTTGTTTCTCTTAATAATTATTTTTAAATTTTAATAACGTTATTATATTTTACCTTACTTTATTTTATTTTACTTTATCTTCTTTCTCTCTTTTTCCTTCCTTCCCTCCTTCCTCCCTCCCTCCCTCCCTTCTTTCTTTCTTTCTTTCTTTTTCTTCTTCTACTAATTATTTCTACTTTTTCTCCCTTTTATTCTGAGCTGAGTGGATGAAAGGCTCTTGGTGCTGCAGCCAGGAGTCAGTGCTGTGCCTCTGAGGTGGGAGAGCCAACTTCAGGACACTGGTCCACAAGAGACCTCCCAGCTCCACATAATATCAAATGGCGAAAATCTCCCAGAGATCTCCATCTCAACACCAGCACCCAGCTTCACTCAACGACCAACAAGCTACAGTGCTGTACATCCTATGCCAAACAACGAGCAAAACAGGAACACAACCCCACCCATTAGCAGAGAGGCTGCCTAAAATCATAATAAGTCCACAGACACCCCAAAACACACCACCAGACGTGGACCTGCCCACCAGAAAGACAAGATCCAGCCTCATCCACCAGAACACAGGCACTAGTCCCCTCCACCAGGAAGCCTACACAACCCACTGAACCAACCTTAGCCACTGGGGACAGATACCAAAAACAATGGGAACTACGAACCTGCAGCCTGCAAAAAGGAGACCCCAAACACAGTAAGATAAGCAAAATGAGAAGACAGAAAAACACACAGCAGATGAAGGAGCAAGATAAAAACCCACCAGACCTAACAAATGAAGAGAAAATACGCAGTCTACCTGAAAAAGAATTCAGAATAATGATAGTAAAGACGATCCAAAATCTTGGAAATAGAATAGACAAAATGCAAGAAACATTTAACAAGGACCTAGAAGAACTAAAGATGAAACAAGCAACGATGAACAACACAATAAATGAAATTTAAAATACTCTAGATTGGATCAATAGCAGAATAACTGAGGCAGAAGAACGGATAAGTGACCTGGAAGATAAAATAGTGGAAATAACTACTGCAGAGCAGAATAAAGAAAAAAGAATGAAAAGAACTGAGGACAATCTCAGAGACCTCTGGGACAACATTAAACACACCAACATTTGAATTATAGGGGTTCCAGAAGAAGAAGAGAAAAAGAAAGGGACTGAGAAAATATTTGAAGAGACTATAGTTGAAAACTTCCCTAAAATGGGAAAGGAAATAGTTAATCAAGTCCAGGAAGCACAGAGAGTCCCATACAGGATAAATCCAAGGAGAAATATGCCAAGACACATATTAAACTGTCAAAAATTAAATACAAAGAAAACATATTAAAAGCAGCAAGGGAAAAACAACAAATAACACACAAGGGAATCCCCATAAGGTTAACAGCTGATCTTTCAGCAGAAACTCTGCAAGCCAGAAGGGACTGGCAGGACATATTTAAAGTGATGAAGGAGAAAAACCTGCAACCAAGATTACTCTACCCAGGAAGGATCTCATTCAGAACCTTAACAAACTGAAGGAGAAAATACATATGATCATCTCAATAGATGCAGAGAAAGCTTTTGACAAAATTCAACACCCATTTATGATAATAACCCTGCAGAAAGTAGGCATAGAGGGAACTTCCCTCAACATAATAAAGGCCATATATGACAAACCCACAGCCAACATCATCCTCAATGGTGAAAAACTGAAAGCATTTCCACTAAGATCAGGAACAAGACGAGGTTGCCCACTCTCACCACTCTTATTCAACATGGTTTTGGAAGTTTTAGCCACAGCAATCATAGAAGAAAAGGAAATAAAAGGAATCCAAATCAGAAAAGAAGAAGTAAAGCTGTCACTGTTTGCAGATGACATGATACTATACATAGAGAATCCTAAAGATGCTACCAGAAAACTACTAGAGCTAATCAATGAATTTGGTAAAGTAGCAGGATACTTTTAATGCACAGAAATCTCTTGCATTCCTATACACTAATGATGAAAAATCTGAAAGTGAAATCAAGAAAACACTCCCATTTACCATTGCAACAAAAAGAATAAAATATCTAGGAATAAACCTACCTAAGGAGACAAAAGACCTCTATGCAGAAAACTATAAGACACTGATGAAAGAAATTAAAGATGATACAAATAGATGGAGAGATATACCATGTTCTTGGATTGGAAGAATCAACATTGTGAAAATGACTCTACTACCCAAAGCAATCTACAGATTCAATGCAATCCCTATCAAACTACCACTGGCATTTTTCACAGGACTAGAACAGAAAATTTCACAATTTGTATGGAAACACAAAAGACCCCGAATAGCCAAAGCAATCTTGAGAACGAAAAACGGAGCTGGAGGAATCAGGCTCCCTGACTTCAGACTATACTACAAAGCTACAGTAATCAAGACAGTATGGTACTGGCACAAAAACAGAAATATAGATCAATGGAACAGGATAGGAAGCCCAGAGATAAACCCACGCACATATGGTCACCTTATCTTTGATAAAGGAGGCAGGAATGTACAGTGGAGAAAGGACAGCCTATTCAATAAGTGGTGCTGGGAAAACTGGACAGGTACATATAAAAGTATGAGATTAGATCACTCCCTAACACCATACACAAAAATAAGCTCGAAATGGATTAAAGACCTAAATGTAAGGCCAGAAACTATGAAACTCTTAGAGGAAAACATAGGCAGGACACTCTATGACATAAATCACAGCAAGGTCCTTTTTGACCCACCTCCTAGAGAAATGGAAATAAAAATAAACAAATGGGACCTAATGAAACTTCAAAGCTTTTGCACAGTAAGGGAAACCATAAATGAGACCAGAAGACGACTGTCAGAATGGAAGAAAATATTTGTAAATGAAGCAACTGACAAAGGATTAATCTCCAACCTTTATAAGCAGCTCATGCAGCTTAATAACAAAAAAACAGACTACCCAATCCAAAAATGGGCAGAAGACCTAAATAAACGTTTCTCCAAAGAAGATATACAGACTGCCAACAAACACATAAAGAATGCTCAACATCACTAATCATTAGAGAAATGCAAATCAAAACTACAATGAGATATCATCTCACACCAGTCAGAATGGCCATCATCAAAAAATCTAGAAACAATAAATGCTGAAGAGGGTGTGGAGAAAAGGGAACCCTCTTGCACTGTTGGTGGGAATGTAGATTGATACAGCCACTATGGAGAACAGAATGGAGGTTCCTTAGAAAACTAAAAATAGAACTACCATATGACCCAGCAATCCCACTACTGGGCATATACCCTGAGAAAACCATAATTCAAAAAGAGTCATGTACCAAAATGTTCATTGCAGCTCTATTTACAGTAGCCCGGAGATGGAAACAATCTAAATGTCCATCATCGGATGAATGAATAAAGAATATGTGACACATATATACAATGGAATATTACTCAGCCATAAAAAGAAACGAAATTGAGCTATTTGTAATGAGGTGGATAGACCTAGAGTCTGTCATACAGAGTGAAGTAAGTCAGAAAGAGAGAGACAAATACCGTATGCTAACACATATATATGGAATTTAAGAAAAAACAAAATGTCATGAAGAACCTAGGGGTAAGACGGGAATAAAGACACAGACCTGCTAGAGAATGGACTTGAGGATATCGGGAGGGGGAAGGGTAAGCTGGGAGAAAGTGAGAGAGTGGCATGGACATATATACACTACCAAACGTAAAATAGATAGCTAGTAGGAAGCAGCCGCATAGCACAGGGAGATCAGCTCCGTGCTTTGTGATCGCTTGTAGGGGTGGGACAGGGAGGGTGGGAGGGAGGGAGACGTAAGAGGGAAGATATATGGGAACATATGTATATGTATAACTGATTCTCTTTGTTATAAAGCAGAAACTAAAACACCATTGTAAAGCAATTATTGCCCAATAAAGATGTTAAAAAAAAAAAAAAGAACCTGCTGCATAAAAAAATAAATAAAATTAAAAAAAATTCACAGCACATTTATGGAAATGACTGATACATACTCTACTTTGAAGACTTCCATGTATTATCAGCTCAAATGAAAGGTTTTATTGTTATTCAGTGAAAAGTCTTAGACAAGTAGGATTTCATTTCTATGCTTCAGTTTTCATTTCTACGAAATTCTCAGAGTCTTCCTGGGTTCAGGAGAAGTGAGGGGGTGAAATGAATGTTTGGACCTTACCTCTCACTTCCTGTTTAGTTCCAGAGAATTACAGTTGGTATGTCTATTAGTCATGTCTTTTTATTCCGCATTTTTGGTCTTTGACATCTTGGAGCTTTGTTGACCCTGGAGAGGCTGCCCTTCCCAGAGCCAGCTAATGCTATCGCTGGTGTAGCGACAGCAAACACCTCACCTGCGAGTCTGCCTTTCATACGCAAACCGACCAATCCAGAGACCCCATCCCCAAACAAGGCGTCTACTGAGTTCTTACTCACTGACCCACTCTTCCCCTGCCCTCATCACCGCAGAGCCAGACAACTAGAGACAGCCCTACACCCTCGAGACCACTGAAATTATTCAAACTAGCCAATACTAAACCTGCTTACCTTGTCTTGTCCATTTCTTCCTGTAGAAACCACAATAAAGGCTCTTGCCCATGTTTTTCCCTCTCTGTGCTTCCTACTGACCTTTTTGTGTGGGTGTGTGGCGGGGGATAAATTCTTTATTGATACGTAGGTTACAGTGAAATAAATAGAGTGATGGTGTTTAGGGGAATAAAAAAAGTAGTATCTCAATCTCTCTCCACCACGTCTCTAGCTCTCGGCTTCTGCCTTCTTACTGGCCACCTGGGATGATTAGGACTTGGTGGGAATGCCAGGCCTTCTCAGGCCCTTGGGAGCCTCTACCTTCCTGGCCAGTGGTACAGGCGCCATCTTGGATGCAACACCCTCAGGAGAAGCAGGGTCCTTGGCTTTTGGCCCCTCCCTGGCCCCCTGGGCAGCAGCCTCTTTGTTCTCCATCTTCTTTTTGGCTGGGGAAACAGCACCATTCTCGCCCTTGGCTTCCCCACGTGGCCCTGTATGGCATGCTATGCCTCGTGTTTCTAAGGCTCTGTAAGTATAAAAACCTTCTTCCTTTATGGCAGTCTTTTCTGTGTCTGCGTGCCTTACCATACTTGATGGTATGGTAATCCCAGGTGCCCGTAAAACAATGTGTGCCTCGATTTACCCCGCTGAAAGACCAGTGTACAATTCTTCAGCAGGACACATTGATAAAATGTTTTGGAAAGAGAAAGATGCAAGAGGGAGAGGACTCAATAAAATGATGTACATTCATTCATTCATATTTATAACATTTGCTTTACTGAAATGTTGATTCAGTCTGGCTGAGAATTTGTGTTTTAGATGTGATGCATAATTAGTTATTAATAAAGGAATGTTATTGAATCCTTAGAGTAAGTACATAATCTTTTAGGTGCTTACTGGGTTTTTTTGTCTGAATATTTGTTCTGTTAATTCATGTTTACGTAGCACTTATAAACTGCATGTCGTACTTTTACACAGGTAAGTTATATGCTTAATAAGAAATAAAATATCTGTCCCTGGGAGCCAGTAGTTAAGAAAACTATGTTATTTGAAATTAATGTAATATACTAGGTGGTTATAACTAAGATGGCCTTTCGTTTAAACAGGTAGAAATCCTCATCTTGAGGACCACAATGGAGTGTGTTAGAATCCTGAGTGAGTCATTGTCACACATGGCTGGAGGCCCGATCCACTGCCTTCCTTCTTAATCCCAATTGCTGCTGTCAATGCAATCATGCATTGATAACAGCAGTTCGTTAGCTGAAGTTGAGGTATAAATCACTCCTGGGGCCCCTTCAGTTCAAGTATATATATAGTTCAAGCAAACCCAAAATATAAAAATCTGTATTTACACAACAGATAGATTAAGGATAATAATTCACTTTCCAAAGGGTTTACTGCTGCAGGTTCTTTTAAAATGAACTAACCCTATATATTTAAAATGTGATTTGATTTTCAAAATATCCCTTCTATAGGCAATTTTGGAGGAAGTATCTATCGTGTAAATGAAGGCAGTCAGGGGTGATAGGACTTATAGGCTAGCCATGGAATGTGGCAGGTTGTTTTTTAGTTCCTTTGTGAGTTTATCTCCATGCTCTGTCAACTTCAAAGTTGAGACATTCTTTAGAAAGTGTCGCGGTGTACAGAGATGGAGGCGTGAATACAAACTATTAAAAGATTAATTGAATATATAAAGTTCTAACATTCCTTAATGTAATGTGAATGCTAACAGTTTTTGCAAAGGTCTAAATAACTCTGCCTTCAGTAGAGCAGTTTATAATTGAGCACATTATATGCATTATCTTATTAGCTCTTCAAGCAATGCTATGGAGTAGAAGGCAGGGTGATGTTTTCATCTCCATTTCACTGATCAGAGTCCAAAATCAGATGGATCAGAAGAGGTGGAGCTGGGTGGTGAACACAAATGTTCTTTTCCTAGTCTATGGCATGTTGCATTACCCTAGGAGTACCCCCTCTAACTGTGGTTGGTTTTAGAGTGAGCCAGTGGCCCCTGATTTATCATTTTAACTCCTTGATTTCATAAATTCTCATCATCTCTGCAAGAAAACCAGTCCTCCTTACTGTTTCATTGGTGTGTCTTAATTAGCTCTGCAATGCAGATTTAATGATTTCTGGATTGCATTTGTGACTGTAGTTATTGATAGTGGAAAATATTTATTCCTGAAGCCCTAAGGGAAAGTAACATGAGTTGTACTGCTTTCCTGCCAAATACTCATTAGCTTCTTCAAAGTAAGGAGAAATGTTGAGAGATCCCTTTATTTATTTGTGGTGATGAATGTTTATATAAGATGAGAATTTGAAAACTACTTGGATAATAATCCAAATTTTTAGAGAAATTATATTAATAGTGTTCTCTTTAGTAGTACATGGCAAATACTTTCATGAGAATGGAAAATTCAATGCAATCATTATAAAATAATTCTGCTGCAATAAAACTTATTTTCAAAAGAAAGACTTTTAAAAAGTCAGATACAGTTATTGTCCAATAAATGCACAAGTTAGAACAGGCACCTTGGGAAGGTCAACTTTGCCTAGAGTAAGATCTTTGGGAAGAACCATCTTCACATCCTCAACTCAGAAGGAAATTCTCCTCAGAGTAATGAACAGGTACTGAATTCAAATCAATTTGACTCAAGTACAGATAACAGCAATTACCCATTGGTAGCAAGAACCCTCTGGCGTTTCTCTTTTTAGACAAGAAATGGTCCCCTGGGACCCAGCAGTTGAATGCTGACAATTGAAGGAGCATCATGTCCTACTTGACTGCAGAGGGAAAAATTGTTGATATCATGATGATTCTCAGAACAAGAACTTCTCTGAACCCATCAGAAGTTTTCAAGACAAACAATTATGTGTCATATGTGACCTTCCTACTGACTAAATTTTGTTGAGCTTTATGCATAAAACAGCCTTGGAATTTGTGGCCAATATCCCTTTGATTTCTGTTTTTTGACTTTGTAAACATTCTTAATTTTTTGAACAATCTGTTGACTTCTTGACCAAATACACTCTAAATGTAAAATGAGACAATAAAGTAGTACCTATTCTGTAATTAATTAGCATAATGCAGTGGCAATACAATGTGGTAGAAAGGCCATAGGTGTTCAAATCCTCACTTTGCTTCTTTCTAACCATGTGATCTTGGATAGATTATATAGATATTTATGTCACATTTTCCTCGTCTTAAACAGGAATAAAGATACCCGATTTGCTAGATTGTTGTGAATAGTACATGTGGCAAATATGTGTGGTGTTAATGTCAACTTGGCATATAGAAGGTGCTCAAAAATGTAAGTTTGTAAAAGTTAGAAGTAAGCTTCAGCATGAGAAGATTCAGCCTTGATCTATCTACATATTCTAGCTTTAAACCATAAACTCCTAAAAGCTGACAATGAGAAAGATTTTGTTTGCTGTATATTCGACATGGTTTAGCCAAACCATGCAAAAAAGCTGTTCCCTCAGACAGGGATGTGAAACTTGTTTTATCTAATGTGCCCTCCCAATCCATTGGTATACCTGTCTGGGAACTGTGAAAAGGGTACTGAGACCTTGTGTGGCCTCAGAGGGAAACAGTGCTATCATTGATTAGTCATGCCTGCTGTGGAGTTGGAAGTAGGGAGTGGTGGCATGTGTGCAGGCATTTTCTGTGCCTGGCCCAAGATGCTTTTCCTCGTGTCTTTGCCCAACACCAGAGAGACAAATACCTAGTTCTACTACTGCTGAACTGCATGCAAAATGCCCAGAGGTAACCCTTCATTATATTGGAAAGGCAGAGAGCAGGAAACCTGTCTCACTGGCTTCATGCCTCCACACTCCATGCCATCCACCTAGTGATTCAGCCACATTGAAATGTCTCCGATTTCCCAGGATGGACCCTGCCCTTTCACAGCTAAATACCTTGGCACCTGCTGTTTCTACTTTTAAGAAAGCTTTTCCCCATCTTTTGCAACTTGGCAAATTCTACTTATCCTTCAAGATCTAGCTCAAGTGTAGCTTCTTGTAAGGAAAACTGATAGATTCAATCCCTGATTTTCCTTGTATCCTGATGCCCAGCTCATAATTGTCACTCAATAAATGTTGATTGAATAAGGTACACGGATATAAAGAGGAAGATGTTGATGTGTTAGAGGTCAGGAATTTTCCTGAGAAAATAATCCAGGTTTGGGGACTATATTGTTTCTGTCTGGAGTTTGTATAAACATCTTGTTTGGGCTCCTCCATATTTTAAAGGAGTACTAGCTCTGATTAAGGGTCAAGACAAAAAACAAAGTAAATATTTGAAATGGACTTATTGAATTATGATGATTGAGTCTTATAGGAACTAAGACTTGATTTTAAGCTTTAAAAAATTGTGACAAAATACACCTAACATAAAATTTACCATCTTAGCTATTTTAAGTATACAGTTCAGTGGCATTTACGTAGTTACACAACTATCACCACTATCCATCTCCAGAAATCTTTCTCTCTTGCAAAACTGAAACTTTGTATCCATTAAACAGTAACTCTCCATTCCCCTACCTCTAGCCCCTGGCAACCACCATTCTACTTTCTGTCTATAAGAATTTTATTACTCTAATAACTCAGATAAGTGGAATCTTATGTCTCCTTGTGATTGGCTTATTTTGCTTAGCATAGTGTCCTCAAGGTTCATCCATATTGTAGCATGCATCCAAGTTTCCTTCCTTTTTAAAGCTGAATAATATTCTATTATATGTGTATTTCATATTTTATTTATCTATTCATCTGTCCATGGACACTTGGACTGCTGCTACTCCTTGGCTATTGTGTATAATGCTTCTATGAACATGGGTGTACAAATATCTCTTCAATATCCAGTTTTCCCAACACCATTTGTAGAAAAGAATGCCCTTTCTCCATTGAACTGTCTTGGTATCCTTGTTGAAAATATTTGGCCATAAATGTTAGAGTTTATCTCTGGGTTCTCTATACATCTCTATATGTCTGTCTTTATGCAAGTACCACAATTTTTTGAGTACTGTCACTTTGCAGTAAGTTTTGAAATCAAGAATTTTTTTTTTTAAGATTGTTTTGACTATTCAGGGTCCCTTGAAATTCCATATGAATTTTAAGATGGATTTTTCTATTTCTATTGGCATTTTGATAGAGATTGCACTGAATCTATCTTTGGATACTATTGAATCTTAATAATATTAGGTTTTCCAATCCACGAACATAGTTTGTCTTTCCATTTATCGGTGTCTTCTTTAATTCCTTTCAGTAATGTTTTGTAGTTTTCAGTATACAAGTCTTTTACCTCCTTAAGTTTATTCCTAAGTATTTTATTGTTTTTGATGCCATTGTAAATGGAATTGTTTTTTTAATTTCCTTTTCCAGTTGTTTACTGTAGGCATTTAGAAACAACTGGTTTTTTGAATGTTGATTTTTTATCCTGAAATTTTTTGGAACTTATTTATTAGTTAAAACAGGTTTCTGGTCCCAAACTTTTCTTTGTTGGGAGTTTTTTTGATTACAGTTTCAATTTCCTTAGTAATTATAGGTCTGTTCAGATTTTCTATTTCTTCATAATTCAGTCTTGGTAGCTTTTTTGTTTCTAGGAATTCATCCATTTAATCTAGGTTATCTAATTTGTTGGCCTACAAATGTTTAAAGTACTCTCTTATAATCTTTTATATTTCTATAGAATCAGCTGTACTGTCTCTTGTTTCATTTCTGGTTTTGGCTGAGTCATCTCTCTTATTCTTAGTCAATTTGGCTAAAGTTTTGTCAATTTTGTTGAATTTTCGAAGAACAAACTCTTGATTTAGTTGATTTTTCTATTCTTTATTTTATTTATCTCTACTCTTTATTATTTTCTTCCTTCTGCTAGCTTAAATTTTAGTTTATTCTTTTTATAGTTCTTTCTGGTATAAATTTACATTGTTTAGATCTTTCTTCCTTTTAATGTAAGTGTTTTGTACATGTTTAAATAGCACTATTGACATTTATTTATTCTGGTAATTTTGCAGGAAAAAGTAGTGAGCTGTTGGCATCATTTCACCCCAGGTGTGATACCATCAGTAAACACTTTCCCACTACTTGTATTTCAGTTTCAGACTTCCATGCAACTTTTGCATCTAAGACTTTGGAGGGACTCTTCCTGTCTATGTAACTCCATCAAGTTTGCACTAATCAATTTTATTTTAGACCTAAGTGATTTTATTTTATTGTGATTATGTCTATATTTAACAATGGACTCATTTTGTTTGAAACAGCACTTAGAGGAAATGAGTCTACTTTTGCTTCTAAAATATTAAATATGAAGTGCTACCTTAACTTCGTTAAGAACAGATCAACTGCAGTAGTATTTAAACAACAGTAAAAATAGTAACTCTTCAGGGAAATAGGTGGCTTAGAGTTTTATTGGCTCTCCCAATTTATAACCCGGAGGAGAAATGTGTTTGGCTTGTATCCATTTGCTTGGGAGGGCAAGTAAATCCATCACACCAAGGGCTGGACCACTCCTTCGTGGCAAGAACATGGATGGGAGGGGTATGTAGATTAGCATGTTTTTGCTGCATTTAACAGAAAGGCAGACTCAAAATGACTTAAGTAATAGAGGAAAAGGATACAGTCTGGATTACCTCATGGTCCTAAGGTGGCTGCCAGCAACCACAGGGGTGATATGTTTTCTTATCATAGCCTGGAATACCCCCTTCTGTCCATCCCATTTTAAAACATGGGATTAAAGTCCTATCCTCTAGCCTTATACTGTCCATTATGGTAGTAGTAACCACATGTGGCTATTAAATACCTGAAATATGACTATTCCAAATTGACATTTGCTATAAGTGTAAAAAGCACGCTAAATTTTGAAGACTTTGTATGAAATAAAGGAATGTAAAGTATCTCAATAATTTTTATATTGATTATGTGTTTGAATGATAATATTTTGGATATATTGGGTTACATAAATATATTTTAAAAATTAATTTCACCTGTTTCTTTTCACTTTTTAAGATGTGTCTACTGGAAAACTTAAAATTACATTTGTGGCATGCTTTATGTTTCTACTGTACAACACTGAGTCTAGTCTTTCTTTTTTTTGGCCGTGCCACGTGGCTTGTGGGATCTTAGTTACCCGACCAAGGATCAAACCCGGGCAGTGAAAGCACGGAGTCCTAACCACTGGACTACCAGGAAATTTCCTGCACTGCTCTAGTCTTATGGGAAAAACTTTGGACACAATTTGGGCTGGACAGGAATGCCATGTGTTAAGTGGCTGAGGGGGTGAGTGGCCTGGGGGTGAGTGGCTATTGGTAAGAGTCAATCACAATGTCCTGCACAAAGAGAGAGGAATGGGGGGGGCAACTATGTGTCTCTGTGCTCATCCAGTTCTGGGAGAGATGAAAAACCACTTTTCCATACATTGAGTGTGTTCTGGGATGTGAAACAATGCCAATCCCCCCAACTCAACTTGTCTTTTCCTTCTTTCAGGCCTGTTTTCTAGTCTACAGGGAGCCATTCTCTACTCTGGTCATAGAGAGGATAAGATGGATTAAAGAGTGATGGGAAGAGGAGGGTGGAGTGAGGGTGCTGGCAGCAGAGGGTTAGCTGCACAAATAGCTAAGTTTCCATCACAGGTGAAAAGACACATTGGAAATGCCATGTTAAAACTGCTTTGCATTAAGGTTGTCATTTCCCCCTTCATATGACGGAACATTCCAACAGATACGGCTTTTCTGCTGGCTGTGTTTGGCTGGCTTGAAAAAGCACATAGAAGGACTTGGTTAGTGGGAAGGAGGTGGTCACTGGATTCTTTCCTGGTGCGCTGTCTGCGAGTGGGAAGAAGCTGGGGCTGGTGGAGCTGCACTAATTTCCTGTACAATCCCTGAGTTCTGATTGCTTCCCAGGGTTGCCATCTTAATGCTTTCTATTTCTTTTCTACTCTCTTAGCCCTATACGTACTAACCATTCTTACCCACCACATTCTTTACTATGGAGTTTCTCCAAATGCTCTCTGGCTTCCTCTCCATATAAAACCTAGTGTGTGTTACTCACCATCACATGTTCTCTACCATTTCTGTCTAGTCTAGTCAACTGGTTTTTCGAAGTGTCATCCAGACTGCCTGCTTCAGAATCATCTGCGGAGCTTGTTTAAAAGCAGCTCATCAAAACTACTGGATTAGGATCTCTGGTGGGGCTGCGGGGGTGGGGGTGGGGGACAGGAACTTCCATTTCTAACAGACTCTCCAGGCAAATTCCATCCTTGCCAAAGTGCAAGAGCTTCAGAGACTCTTATGGAGAGAGTGGGTGCAGGCAGATGTGGAAAGGATTGTTTTCCAGTGTGGACCCTTGTGAGGGTTAAGACCTAATTTGGTGATATGGGCATCTCTGGATTTCTGTCAGGAAAGCAGGGCTAGCATCTGGTGGACTGAGGGGCAATGGTGCCCAGTAGTGTGGCCGAGAAACTGTGCTCTCTTGGGGGCACAACAACCGAGGCCAGGAGGCAGCTCGTCTCTCTAGTGGCTCAAGGGCTCCCACAAGGATGCCACACCCTGGAAAACCCGGGTGTGTTTGTTTCTGAGAAAATGGGACACTAATTGGGGATTTTCAGAAATAACTATGGAGGTAGGGGAGGACATGAGGCCCTTCAGTTGGGCAGGTAAGTTTTCACAGGGTTTCTGGGCTCGGTAAAAATTGTAATCTGCAGTCAAAATAGTAAGGCTGGACCACAGTTAAGTCGCAATCAAAAAATTTTGCAAAATAGCAGGAAAGCATCACTCGTAACGCGTCTCCCCGGCACTTCTGTGGCTTCAACCTACACATTTGGAGCCACAGCTGTCTGGTAGATGTGGGTAGAAACATTCATGCTTGTTTTCCCAGCTCTGTTCAGATCTCTGTGCCCCGCTTTCCACTATACATTAGAGGACTCAACCTTTTCCTTTGAAGGGAGGGCCAGAGCTCCCCAAAGCTGGCAGAGACATTGGAGTTGCCCCCAGAAGGGAGTATCCTGGCATTTCCTGCTTCCAGGAGAGGCTGGAGAAGCAGCAGGCATCGGAGTCAACGGCCTGTCCTGGAGCCAACATAGGCCTCACCTCTGTACTTCACTGCTGCAGCTTTTGGGGAGAGACCCAGAAGAACTGGGAGCCACAGGCCACGCTGTGAACATTTCACCATTCCCAGAGAGCGCAAGATCTGAGTCTGCTCCTTGGGGTGGAGGTGAGCAAAGACAGCAGCAGCCTGGCAACTTCCCTTCCATGTGTGCAAAGGAATCTCCTCTGCGTCAGCAGGAGGATTCGGCCTCTAATCTTCAGGCTTCTCCCTTGTAACTCCTCCACCCAAGAAGCCTTTGAAATTGCCGCAGTACCATCCAGTAAACTGAAGTTTCAGAGCTTCGGACTTCCCAAAACTGGAGGCTCCTGGAAAACCAAGTCCACAGATGGGGATGCCTATGTGTGAAGGGAAGGCTGTTGTGGGGTAGGAAGCACCATGAGATTTGGAACTCTGGGTGGCCAAGTGCAGGTCATTCCCTATTGAAAAAACATTTCTGTCCAGTCTAGTCAACTGTCTTTGGATACGTACATTTTGGCCTTTGGCAACATGAATTATTAGAAATACTCCTGCCTATTCTCTATTGATCTTACCTGTGTATAACACTTTTTATTATATTAAAATTCAATTGCTAGAGAACACGTTGGTATCCTCTAGATATAAAATGCAGGAGCTGCTTCTGTTTGGGTGTTTAAGGCAGGTGGGGTCACCATTCTATGCAGGCTACATCTGATGAAACGTATGGGATTTATTCTGCCACTGGAACGTCTAAGAGTTATTACTTTTCCCACAGAGCACGTTTATTTCTTTTTGACAGTATTTGAGGTTATGGACTCTATTTCTATCTGTAGAAAGGAAACAGTACACAATAAAATCTTGTGACATTAGACTAGGTAAAACCAAAGGCACTGATTTTTTTTAGATGAGGACACCCATTGCAATAACTGAAGGAACTGAGAATGTTTAACGTTCTGAGAACATACTAAGCTGAATTTAAATGAAAGATGATCCCTGCTTCTTTCGTTCTTGCTTTAAAAATCAACTACATAATTAAATGGATACAGATACTTCTCTTGTGGGGAGGAAAACAGCAGTCAAGATTTTTTGCATTCATGCCAACAGGGCAGGAGTTTTCCTAACCCTTTGGCAAAATAGAGAATCAATACCAATCAGAAAAAATGCTAACAAAAGGCAAAAATCTCACGGGAGCCTCAGGCGATAAAAGATTTAAAATGTGAATAAAACATCATAGGTCAGCATTAAAACAGACAATACATTTCTCTGCCCAGGCGAAGTATCCAGCCCATAACTAGTAGCGTAGAATGGACCTAACCACACTGAGAGGCCAAAGAGAAAGCCCTAGAACATCCACTTCACTTCCCCCTCATTTCCATGCAGAAAGATGTCCCTTTTCAGGGGGAGACAGTTACTCCATAAGCAGCATTTGGGGTCACATGTTTTTCCCCCCAAGGTAAAAATCTCTGGAAATATAAACCTTGCCCATGCATAATTTCTAAGATTTGAGAGCAAAGAAACCAGACTTGCTTTCAAAATGAAAAGACGATTACCTATTGGTTAGTTTTGCGAATAAATAGGACGCTTTAAAACACTTACTGGGGAAATGATGAAGTTAAAAAATGGTCCATTATAGACAGGCTGACTTCTGACTAAAAGGAAATTGAAGCCATCTCCAATTGGAAGGGTTTTATGGACTCGGTGGAGAGGAACTCTCAGTTGTTGGTAATTATTCAGGATCATCCGTTCTTACTGAGTGGCCTCTCAGCATGGGAATTTCCATATTTCAAAGTCAAATCCTTAAAAAAACAAAACAAAACAGAAAACACTGTTTTGGCATCTAGCCATTATCAAGGGAATGCATTTGGCAAATATAAATCAACTCTATTATTTTTTGCCAAATCACGGAGAGTGCATCTGTATCTTCATCATTTGAAAGAATGCAGTCAACTTCCAATCAGAGGCAGCCTATCAGGGGTGGCCCAGGTGACCTGCTCTCATGTCCCTCCAAGTCACTGGCCTAACTGCACCCATGCCTAAAGGTCTCAGCTCCACGATAAGTGTGGCCATGACAAATTAAATATCTATCTTAGTGACTAAAATCTAAGCTAGAAACTTGCACACAGATTCATAGTACTTCAGAATTTAGAATGTTTTCAAAGTGGTTTGTAGAACCCAGTTTACATCCTTGTGTTAAAATGAACTACAGAGTTTATCACAGAGGCATAATAAAAACATCTAGTTCCTACTCCTGTTTCTCAACTAGCCACGTGGCTTTTCTTAATCTCTTGAAATTCATGTAATAATGGCTAACACTCACTGAGCACACACAAATATGCTAGGCACTATGCTAAACCCTTTATTTACACTGGTTTTTGCATTCAATTCTCAGAGCATCCCTAAGAGGTACAAGATGTTATTAGAGCCACTTTAGAGATGTAGAGACCGAGGGTTGGTGAACTTGGCCAAGGCCACCCAGCTCTACCACTAAAATGAAGCCAAGGCATTTTGATTCGAGCGTGGGCTTTTAACAGGCACTTCATGCTGCTTCCCTGAGTTCAGGCAGTGTGGACTGTGTCAATATTCACATGCATCTCACCTCATTATTCAGCTAATATCCCTGCCCTGGAACTGCCAGTATTTTCAGTCCTGATGAAGCTTGTCCAATTTTCTTCATTTTAGTTTCACCCATTTATTTCCTGTTTCCAGAATTGTCTTCCATGATATGTAGTTATCTAGAAACGCTTGTTTTCCCAGTGTTAAATGAAACTAATGTTGTTGTTTGATGTATTGTTCTTGCTGTTCTAGCTGGCCCAGCTTCGGGAATATAGTTTTTACTTCAATTTAGAGGCAGCCTGCAGAGGAAATAATGCGACATCTCTTATGTATATATTGACGAGTGAGATCTACAAATAATAAGGGTGGCGTCTGGTAATGCAGTATCTGTACTGCCCCCTTTTTTTTTTTTTTGTCTATGTCACGCGGCTTGTGGGATCTCAGTTCCCCAACCAGGGATTGAACACAGGCCAGCAGGGAAAGCCCGGGATCCTAACCACTAGGCCACCAGGGAACTCCCAGTACTGCTGTTTCCTTAATTCTTTCTAAAATGGTGACACAAACCATTATCACCTGGCTTGATGTTTTCCTGGAGCAGTCCAATATTTGTAGAAAGATCTACAATGCAGGGTTTCTTTCTTTGTTCAAAATTATGGCTATTCTTCCTTCAGATGAAGTTGTTGTATAGCTGGTCTCCAATTGGGAACATTCTAATTAGGAAACAGAAGAAGAACTTAATGGTGCAAAATATATTTGTGAACAATGAAGTAAAAATAGTAATGTTTCAAGTTTCAAGTTCATTATAGCACTAGTTATAATAGTTGAAAATTGAGAATAATGTAAATTCTAAATTTACATTAGATTTAGTGCCTAAATAAGTGATTGGTTAAATAAATTGTCATCCATATTTTAGAATATCATGCTGCCCTGAAAAACCATATTTTAGAACATATTTTAAAGGTATATGAGAAATGTTTATGATAGATTATTAAGTGACAAAAGCAAATGATAAAGTCATATGAGTTATTCTTTAATCCAAGAATTATTTAGGTGTCTATTTTTTCCTTTCCCAAAATAGGTCTTTTATTTTTGTTCTCATGTTTATTATTGGTTTATAATTTTTACATTATTGTGGACAGACAACACTGTCTCTATGATATCAGTTCTTTGGAATTTGTTGAAATTTTCTTCTGATTTGGTACAGACCTTAGGGCAGCCAATTTTTATTCTGGTGTATTGGCTGGATTTTCATGTCACATGATAACTCAAAATTAACTTCTATACACAAGACTGGGCTTGGCGCCCCTATCTTTCTCAGATATCTCCCAGGTATACCTGGTATTCATATTTGTGCTAGATTTTTGTCTGGATTTTGGAACATAAAGACACATCTTTGGCCAGTTCTGGTATGCAATTCAGAGCCTATGGGATTAATCATTTTCTTTTCTCAGTTTGATATTTTATAATGTAAATATTAATCAACAAATGATGATCAATTTATTGGTTGACATTGGCTATAGATCAGGATTTCTTATCTTCAGTACCACTGACATTTTGAGAATGTCTAGCAGCATCCTTGGCCCCTAGATGCCAGTAGCAAGGCCCCCCCTCTCCAGTTGTGACAATTTAAAATATCCCCTAGGGGGCAAAATCACCCCCAGTTGAGAACCACTACTGTAGAGAAATGGCAGTTCCCTTTTAAAACTAGTGACTAAGTGTGAGTTTCACCGAGTCAATAAGCACATTTATCGAGTCTTTAATGTGTACAAGGCACGGTGCTTTAACAGAAGCAGTTTTATTTAGGCATGGAGAAAGGAAGCTATGGTCTGCCTTATTCTCATTAAGCCATTTGTGGGGCACAAGGACATTGTAACACCAGGCTTCACTCCGTACAAAGAAGGCGATAATTCTGTCCTCTTAGAGCCCTTGGGAGAACGTGCGCACAAGGGCCAAAGCCTGCTGGGACGTACTGTCACTCAACAAATTGCAGCTTTTACTATAATTATTATTATTCAAGCTGACTTCATGCAGATAGACCAGGGCCATCAACCAGCTTGAGTAGTCTGCCCCTTCAGCTGATGATACGCACCACACCCACACGTCTTTCCTAATTGTTTTTACCAAAATAACCTCAGCATCCATGAGCAAACAAAACAAACAAGAAAACAAATGCGTTAAAAAACAATCATGTGAAGCAGCGAAGTGTTTGGCCAATAGTTAAAAGTTCACTCTCCAAAGTCTCTCTGTGCATCGGAAGAACCGTGGTCTCTGCATCCGCGTATGACCCACGCGCTCTGTTTCTGTCTTGGGTGGCGCATAGATTCAACTGCTGGAGGAATGAATGGTTGTTCGGAGGTTTCTTTAGCCTGGTTCATTATCTGTTTTAAACTATCAGGGCTCCATCTGAGCGGGCCAACAGGAAGCCTGCTTTTGATTTAACAGTGCTCTGAACAAGCTCCTTCTATGGCTTTCCAAGAATTAATTACAGAGCTTAGTAAAGGCGCCGGCCGCAAAGTCCCGCGGATGCCTTTATGAGCAATTACAGCAGCGGCATTGATGCCAGCAGAATAAGAATTTCCTTGGAGGACTGCTTGGAAAGAGAGGACTGGCTTGTGGAAATATAGACACACGGTGTTCCCATCTATAGCTTACAGGGGAATTTAAATTCACAAAGCGAGAAGAGATTGGTTCATTGGCACACAACCTTTGGGTTACTGGACACTTGTAGACCTAGGCTTGTGTAATTTAACCAAAGAAAAAGAGATATCATTTTGATATGTAGCAACTGGAGCACTATAGAGGGAAGGAAACACCAAAGTGCTCACCAGGGAAGGGTTCAAAGCCTAAGAAAGCTGGGATCTAATTGCACCGCCCTGCAGCGCGGAATCCTTGACCGCTCGGTTTACAGCTCTGGGGATAAAGCAAATCCATACAGTGGCTCTTAACCAACTGCGGCAAACGAGTGGGTACTGAGAGCACGTTTACTTTAGGAGGGTAAACTGAATATTGCTGAATTCCTTGCCCAAAAGTTTCCGTTGTTTGTGTCGGCAGCATGGGACGGCAGGATGTAGAGGTGAAACCAGTGGGAAGACGATTGAGAGAAGGTTGTTCCTTTGCCGAGCAAATAATTGTACGAGGCGTCCAGGGGCAGGTGCCAGCTATCTCTTACAGGGCAGGCTCACTTCTCCAGTGTTGGTGGATGGAGCTGAAATGGCTTTCCATAGCTACTTAGTGAACGAATGAAGTGATAAATGACTCCACACTGGTCACTCCACAATCCAGCCACTTTCACCATTTGGAGGAGATGAGGATAGTGGGAGGGCCTTGGTCTCCTATTCACGTTGGTAACAATGGTAGATTTTAAAAGGGCAGACGTTGTAACATAAATATCCACCTGTGCAGTAGTTACATGGGCTTTAATTAGGTGTCCCACTCACCAAGGACCTGTGTGTCCCCTCTCTCCTCGTGTCTGGGGCTGTTGGATGCTGGGCCAGCTGTGCAGATGTGCAACTTAGTCTCCCAGTGATTGAAGAGTGTGGCCTCTGGGACTCTACCGCACTTTCTGGTTTTGCCTGGTGCCAGTGTTTTCATGTACACAAGAAATTCCACACTTGCTTCTTGCCTACGCATTTGTGAGTTTTCTGTAGACGCCTGGGTCCCCTGGCCAAAATCTGTTACCATAACTGAGAAAAATAAATTTAAAAATTAAATTTGCTCCCACGATTTTGTTTTCCTTTGGGGGGCTGTTCAGAAAAATAAATCATTGTCAAACAATCCTGTTGCTCTTAATCATTTCTCCCTGTTCTTACAAGTTTGGGGAAATGAAATTCTCCAAAGAATGGTAAACCAGCCTTTACCAGACAGCATAAGCTCCTTAGTGATCTCGTCCCGTCCTGCAGTTTTGGTAGAATGTAACACCCAAATTCACATCTCCAGCCCAGCCTTTCCCCCTAAGACAGGCTCATGTCTCTAACACAACCACAACCAACTCCTGAATTCACTGATGCAAATCTGTGCCACCTGGTCTTCCCCAGGGGATGACAAGTCCAGCCTTCCAGCTGCTCAGGTTAAAAACTTTGGCATCCATATAAAAGAATGAAATATTGCCATTTGCAGCAACATGGATGGGCCTAGAGATTATCATACTGAGTGAAGTAAGTCAGACAGAGAAAGCTGAATACTATATATATATATATATTATATATATAATATATATATATCACTCCCATGTGGAATCTAAAAAAATAATACAAATGAATCTATACATAAAATAGAAACAGACTCATAGACATAGAAAACAAACTTATGGTTACCAAAGGGGTTACCAGGATAAATTAGGAGTATGGGATTAACAGATACACAGTACTATATATAAAATAAACAACAAGGATTTACTGTATAGCACAGAGAACTATAGTCGATATCTTGTAATAACCTATAATGGAAAAGAATCTGAAAAAGAATACATATATATATAATTGAATCACTTTGCTATACACCTGAAACTAACACAATATTGTAAATCAACTACACTTCAATAAAAAACAAAAAAACAAAAACACTTTGGCATCTTCCTGGACTCTTTTCTTTTGCTCACCTCCCCTACACCACACCGTCTAATCTGCTAGGAAACTCTGTGACTCCTTCTTCAAAAATCTATCCAGAATCCAATGATTTCTCCCACCTCCTCTGCTACCGCCCAGGTCTAGGCCACCTTTGTCTCTCATCTGGATTACTTCAGTTAGTGAAGATTCTGAACCCAGTTCCAATGTGTGTGTGGGGTGAGGTGGCGTGAGTTTCTCCACATATCTAACAAGAACTCTGCTTCGTCAGCTGGGTGTCCTACAATTCATTTCAATTCTGACACTGCCTACCCAGAGATAGCATCAGATTCCACAGGTTAAGGGCTCAGTCCTGCAAGACTGTCCCCCTCCCATTCAGAGGCCAGTCTCAAGTTCTGGTTGTCACCTGTGCTTCTGACCGACCTAAAGATAACAGCTTCCAATGCCCTCCAATGCCCTCCTTGGGTTTGATTAATTTGTAAGAGCAGCCCATAAACCTCAGAGAAACGTTTTACTTACTAGATACTGGCTTACTCTAAAAGGATATAACTCAGGAACAGTCAGATGGAAGAGATGCTTAGGGCAAGGTATAAGGAAAGCGCAGGGACCTTCCATGTCCTCTCTGGGTGCACCAGTCTCCCCAAATCTGCATGTGTGTACCAATCCAGAAGCAATCTGAACCCTGTCCTTTTGGGCATTTATGGAAGCTTCATAGTGAAGTCATGTAGTATAGGCATGATTGATTAGATCATTGGCCATTGGTGATTGATTCAACGTACAGTTCCTCTCCCCTCCTGGGAGGTCTGGGGTGGGGAGAGGGGGTTGGAACCAAAAGTTCCAACCCTCTAATCACCTGGTTGGGTCCTCTGGTGACCAGCCCCCATCCTTATGTGACCCAGGAACTTGCCAAAAGTCACCTCATTCAAAGACACCTGTACTGCTCTCCTCACTTAAGAAATTCCAAGGGTTTTAGGAACTCTGTGCCAAGAAGAGGTCGAAAAACAAATATATATTTCTTATTATAAATCACAAGATCACAATTAGAGATTTAGTGTCTCCTGACCAGTCTCCTTTCCTCTACCCTTGCCCCTGAAGTTTTTCTCAACAAAGCAGCCAGAGCGGTCCTTTTATTTTTATTATTATTATTTTTTGCGGTACGCGGGCCTCTCACTGTTGTGGCCTCTCCTGTTGCGGAGCACAGGCTCCGGACGCGCAGGCTCAGCGGCCATGGCTCACGGGCCCAGCCACTCCGCGGCATGTGGGATCTTCCCGGACCGGGGCACGAACCCGTATCCCCTGCATCGGCAGGCGGACTCTCAACCACTGCACCACCAGGGAAGCCCTAGAGCAGTCCTTTTAAAACCTGAGTCTCATCATATCACTCCTCAGCCCACAATCCCTAGGGATGCCCCATCTCACTTAGAGTAAAGCCAGGTCCTTCCAGTGGACCATGAGGCCGTGCCTGATAGCAACCCTCACCCCCTTATCTCTCTGAGATCTTTCCTCCTCTCTCCCTCTTGCTCATTCTGCTTCAGCAACACGGGCCTGCTTAAAGCTCCTAGCTATCTCCTTGCACTGACTGTTGACCTTGCTGGAATGTTCTTTCCCCAGAAATCCACAAGGCTAACTGACTCACGTTCAATCAAACTCAGATATTCTCCGCGAGGCCTGCTCTGGCCGTCCTCTTTAAAACTGCAATCTGCCCCACTGCCCCTCCGAATTCCAAACTCCTCTTATCCTTCGATATTTTTGTTTTTCTCTAACCCACATCACCTTCTAATATAATATATAATTTCCTTATTCATTGTGGTACTTGTTCATTGCCTGTTTCTCCCAATTAAGATGTAATCTCTGTGAGGACAGATATTTCTGACTTTTTTGTTTAGCGATGCATTCCAACTACCTAAAAGTTTCCTTGTAAAAATATCTGTACAAGGAAACGCCTTCCTTCACCGTATGTAAAAATGTACCAGATACTATAGAAATAGGTACAGGGTTCAAGTATTGAAAGGGTACTATTATAGAAATCAACAGTTTGAATCAACTTCACTTTTTTTTCTCTTCACCCATGGTGTATGATAAAAGAGTCAAATTCATCAAATTTTAGATTCATCAGGCTGAAAACTGCTCGTGTAGGCAGGGACCAATCAGCCCAGTCTGGCACTGTATTCTGACCCTGACCTTGAGCTCTGCACTTGGTAGGTGCTCCAAATTGTGAGTTGAATGAACAATGAATGAATTTAGGGCGTGGCCTTTCCACCCACACAAAGGTATATGACAGACTGCTATTCTAGATCATTGAAACAATTTAAACCATTTATCTATTTTTTTTTTTTTACTAAGAGGTAAATTCACTAATATGAGTTATTTTTTAAAATGAGGGGTGGGGTAGGGTAGGGGGATGTTATGGTGGAAGAGGTAGACTTGGGAGTTCGAAATCCTGGATACAGGTTCCGGTCCCAACATACCATGTTTGGGTTTTACTTATTCAAGGTACTACATAACATTGTGAATGCCATTTCACTTGTTTGAGTATCTCTTTCCTTTTCTAAAAAGTGTGGAAAGTAGCTGGAAAATCTGGAGAGTTGTTTCCAGCTCTAAACATTCTTTCTTTCTAAGAAAAAGACGCAGCAGTAGATTTTGTTCACTTCCCTTTCCTTCCTTCTTCCATCTTTCCCGTTCCCTTCCTCACCAGCTAAAGGATGAGGCTATATATATTAGAAAAGACATATTAGGGCTTCCCTGGTGGCGCAGTGGTTGAGAGTCCGCCTGCTGATGCAGGGGACACGGGTTCGTGCCCCGGTCCGGGAAGATCCCACATGCCGCGGACCGGCTGGGCTCATGAGCCATGGTCACTGAGCCTGCGCCTCCGGAGTCTGTGCTCCACAACGGGAGAGGCCACAACAGTGAGAGGCCCGCGTACCGCAAAAAAAAAAAAAAAAAAGACATATTAGTGCTGGAGTCGCTGGACCAGGTTTGAATCCAGGATCCCCTTCCTACCAGCTATATGACTTGGGGTAAATTATTTAACTTTGCTGAGCATCTTTTCCTCATCTGGAAAATGGGATGAATACTTCCTGCCTTACAGGATTGTATCATATGGATTATAGGAGATGATGTTCACTGCACTGTACAAAATCTGGCACAAAGGAAGCATTGGGTAAATGGTAGCTGTGTGAGAGGATGCGTGAGAAGGAAAGAGGGCACATCTGGCATTTGAGAAGTGGAATAACTCAGAGGTGGGAGCCTCTTGTGAATAGAGTTTGAGGGGTTTGCAAACTGACCTGCAGGGCGGAGTTTCTCAAACGCATTTATTTTATGACACACATAGAAAATGACAGAAGAGTTCTATAATTACATTTTTGTAAAAAAAAAAAAATTGCCACTGCCTTTTCCCTTCTTATGTCATAATTATGGAGAAGAATGTGGCCTCTCCATGGTGGGTGGATATATTCGACCGAAGGCTCTCTTTCCTGCCCTAGAGAACGAAATGCCCATCTGCATCGGAAAGTGAACACGTGCCCCTTGAGACTGACCTGGGCTCGGTAATATAAGGCTATGATTTTCTAAGGCAAAGTAAGTTATTTAAAAAAAAAAAAGAAAGGAAGAAAGAAAAAGAAGCCCAACGGAGTGTTTTTCCCCTAAAGCAGAATTCGTGAGCAAAACTGATGGCCTGAAGGCTGTATCATTCATGTCTCCTCTTTTTATATAGGCCATAATTAACATCTGTCAGATCCGAATCCCGATGTGTCTAATTAGATTTAATTTTTGGAGATGAAGGAAAAATGATTAAATTATCCGGACTCCAGAAAAACAAAATATCTTTATTTCAGCCATCCACCAGGGCTTGACATCTAGAGTGTTGCATGCTATAATTCAAATGAAAATATTTCACCTAAAAGTATAGTGTCCCTGTCCATGATATCATTAAGGGAAATCATTAAGCATTTATGCAGCACTTTGTGCTGGAAAAGCGCTTTACAGTTATATTTATTGCTCACCAAAACCCTCTGAGGAAGGTCCTTCTCTACTTAAACCAAAGCAGAGAGAAGAGATTAAATTACTTAGGGTCTGAGAGAGAAAGAAATGACTGGATCAGAATGAGATCGCTGAGTGCCAAAGTCAGCTGTTTTATTTTATCCACTAAACCATTTTGTTAGAAGTTTATTCACTGTATAAAGCATTATCTGATTTGGGGTTGACTGTTTTTTCTTTAATACCTAGATCATCGATGATGTAGTCCTAGTGCAAGAATCACTCCATTTACAATCACTTCCTTCCATCATGAGCATCTCTGAAGAGCACTGATGCTATGTTCTGGAAGAGATTTAATTAAAAAGAAAAAAATAATCAATGTATTTTAAAAGATAGGCTTTATTATGCTCTGGCATTAAGTGAACACTGGACTCTTTGTGACTTAGCCCTTATACTAATGTTTGCCTTCCAGGTTGGAGAGCACTCCTTCATCAAGTGACTCAGGGATCCAGGCTCCCTCCATCTCAATGCCTGGTTTCCAGGGTCACTGAAGCAGGAAGTAGGCAACGGTCAGGGGACTCATTTCTGTTCCTAAGTCCTCTGGACCAGAGTGCTACACAGTCCATCAGCCCTTCTGCTTGTAGTCTTTTGGTCAGAGGCAGTCACACAGCCCCTGCTAACAGCAACAGAGGCTGGAAATGTCGGGGAGCACGTGGACCATTTGGAGAGCGCTAAGGCCTCTTTTGCAGACTGAGTTTGATTGGATTCTAATTCTCTCCTTTGAACTTTGAATTCAAGACGTTAGTAATAGCATTTATTCAACTTTTGCCTGAAATCAGTGACAGGACACCTCTTGCAATACTTCTTTTATGGCCTCACATTTTCTCACACTTTATCACTTTCAAAGTCCTTTCCCGTGTTTCATCTCATTTGATTGCAGCAGAATTTCTGATAGTCAGGGGGACTGCTGGACTTCCTTTCCATTTTCTCAGGTTCAACAACTGCGGTACCTGGGAAGCAACGTCTACAAGCTTACGGAGGGTGTATCTTGTTAGCTCAACCTCTGGAACTGGTCTATCACACAGGATTATAGTCAGAAGCAGTACTTCTTTCATGACTGGAACAACATCTTGGTAGACTGTTACCTCGTCTTTTGTTCACTATTAGTGACATGCGTGACGGGCTCAGCCTCATCCAGCTTGTGTCTGTGGAAGCTGAGACGATTGGAGGAAGGACTGGAGGGAGGTGGAGGGATGGGATGGTGCGACTGAGGCTGGGAGCCAGGGTAAACGTACACCGCTCCCCGAACCGTGCAAAGCCAGGGCTTGGAAGCTGTTTACAGCCTTACCTAGTATCTCTGTTTCAGTAATTATGACAAAAAGTTCTGAGGTGATTCTAAAATTAAAAGAGAGCTAAAATGGAAATGAAGTGTGAAATGGCATGTACACAATTACACAAGTAATTGAAAGTTCTGGGTTGTGGAATGATTTCCTCTAGTGGTGCAGGCAAACTTAGAGTTCAACTTTTGCTCCTAATATGTTTTCTAAGAAAATTATTGCCAGTAGAGCAGATAGAGCCCATGGACTGGTTTCTGAAGAAGGTCAGTAATGAATTTGTTTACAGACTGGCTGGTCAGTATTCTGACTTTAGCGTCTAGGTCCTCCACTAACGTTGACAATTTTGACCTAATTTTGGGAGGCGATTATATCTGGCTGGGTGGCGGAGCTCTTTCTCAGAACCTCCTCTCTGGACAGTTGCCAACAGCTCTTTTTGTAACTGTGTTGTAAAGTTTGAGGAAAGTTGTCTTGGGTCATTGCCCAGGACCTAATGCCCCAATTGTAGACATACATGGTTGCAATCTTTATATTCCATTAGAGCTGCAACCAAGCATCACCAGCTTCCTCCCACACTTCTCAATAACTAGAAAGGTTTTCTGAACTCCACCCGTTGCTTGATGGGAGGCGAAAAATCTCACTTCTCTATTATGGTAACAACACCCAACTCCTGCACAGTCCTTTTCGATGCTTTGAAAACCAGTATTCTCTCTTGTAACTCACACAAGATTTCAAGCTTAATGTGCTGGAAAGGCTGGTACAGCTCCCTTACCTCCATTCTGTCCTTTGACTTGAATAATTTGGGTAGCTTTCTGTTTCTTGCAATCATACATTGCTTAACTAAGCCTCTGGAAATTGGAATGTATCTAGAATTGTCAATAAAACATCATCAAGTTTCATCTCTCCAAAATGTGAGTAGGATATTGTTGTCCTCAGAACATTAATATTTCTTTGGGAATCATAATGATTATACCGAAATGCAGCCTTTTTTTTTTTTTTTTTTTTTTTTTTTTGCGGTACGCAGGCCTGTCACTCTTGTGGCCTCTCCCGTTGCGGAGCACAGGCTCCGGATGCGCAGGCTCAGCGGCCATGGCTCACGGGCCTAGCCGCTCCGCGGCATGTGGGATCTTCCGCACGAACTCGTGTGCCCTGCATCGGCAGGCGGACTCTCAGCCACTGTGCCACCAGGGAAGCCCAGCAGCCTTTTCTTTCGTTTTGTTTAAAAAGAAAAAAAAAGTGACGTTTGATCAGAAAGAAGATATATATTTAGCAAGGAAGGTGGAGGGTGACTCAGGAAGAATAGGGTGAGGAAAAAAATGAAAGAACAAAACTGCCCACATTAGCCTTTGCCTCTGGGCTGTGAGCTATTCTTATCCTGTCGGCGCAATTAATGAGGGAAAAATAATCCCCAGAAGAAACGTGGCAGGAGGTACTGACCTGCCCTCCATCCCCCTCACACCAAGGGGGACAAAAATCTAGAGAAAGTTTCCCCAGTGGAGTTACTGGGAAAGTGACTCCTTGGCCCTGGTAAAAGCTTCTCTCTTTATCAACCTCAAGGGCAAGTTAATTTAGGGCCGAGAGTGCGCAAAAGCAGAGGAAGAATCTCTCTCCTCAAATCGTTTAAGGTGTATCTGGGGAGGAAATATTTACACACTAGAAATGATGAAAGGACCTCACAAAGCAGTGGGTAATCCGGAGCTGGCTTGCGAAGGGTAAGCTTTCACTCTGGGGCACCTGGGAAAGACTTCAGGAGAAAGGCGGTCCTGGGTAAACCTTAAAGGAAATACAGCTACAGACGGATGGGGAGGAGGAAAGAATATGGACGCAGGGTCCTGCGTTGGAATAATGGGAACAGAGCAGCCTGATCAGACGGATGGCTTTCAGCTGTGTTGCAGCAGTGACCATTGAAAAACTTCTTGAGTTTCTGCCACCTCCAACTAAAGGACAATTACATTTGAATCCACTTTCCATAAAAGTGTTAACTATTGGTTTAGTTTGCATAATCCAAGACAATTGCAACTTTATTTCATACATTACAGTAGGCTCATCTGAGATTTCAGATACCGCCTAAGTTTTGTGTGTATGTGTGAGCGCAGAAAGAGATGTGAGAAATTATGCTAAGAAAGTCACCTTCTCTTAGTTTTAAAAAGGAACCTTAAATCAGTATTTCATCTTTTATTTATAATTTGTATACTCAAGTCCTAATTTGTCTTAGGTACTATTAGCAATGGGTAGGTGCCTTGCAGTAAGTAATAAAGAAACCTTACGTTTTACATTTACAAAGCGTTTTTATTCATTATCTCACGTGGGCAGCCATTACTTTTCCAACTTTTCATCGTTCCTGCTAAGGGTTTTCCACAGAGTCGCAGAGCTAACTGACGGAAGAGCCTAAATTCAAGCCCAGGTCTCCTGACTCCCAGCCTACAGCCCTCCTCACCCCTGGGCCACACCACCTGTTTCAACACCAGAAGTATCTATTGTATTGACCAAGGTAGGAAAACAGCACTCCTCCGCGTGGATGAGAACACGGCTAACTGGGGCATCTCAGTCACTGCTGGTGGAAGCACAAATGGATAAGCATTCCTTGGAAAAAAGAGTTTGGCAAAATGTATTAACACTGTTCCTACACTTTGACCCAGTAATTTTACTTCTAGGAATCTATCCTAAGGAATTAATACTTAGGATATGTGGCCAAAGATTTACATAGAAATATGATTACTGGAATGCTACTTATAATATCCAACAATAGGAGAACGGTTAAAAACATTATGATACATTCCAATGATGGAATAGTATCGAAGTCATTAAAAATCTCATTTTTGAAGATTATTGATAGTAAATAAATATTGAGAAGATACTTATGATATAAGATGGAATGAAAAAAATCAGCATGCAGACAGTGTAGCTACCAGAGGAAAGAAAGAATATACGGAAATGTTAACAACACTGAACCGTGGGTGATGAAATTACAAATAATATTTTTAAAATTTTATACTCATTTCTCATGTTCCCTATAGAGGAGGTAGTAATTTTATGGTTAGGAAAAGATTATATTTAACTTTTTAAACATGGTAAAAACAGTTAGAGTAAACGCTAAAAATCAATAGTGATTAAGGGATTGAAAAGCATCATCTTACCTAGATTGGTCTATTAACTGTGTATGTCTCATGTAAAGAGAAAAACAAACCAACAAATGTAGGGCTAATTTGTTATGTTTCCAAGGAGACGATGATGGATTTATGATATAAGATTTGCAATAGAGCATGTGGCAAATGTTTAAAGCTAGAGAAGTTTGGCTCGAAACAGTTGACTCTCTTCCATGAGCCAAGCCAGTTTCACTAAATGTGCAGGAGCTGGGCTCTAGGAAGCCTTTGCTACGAGAAGTTCTTGAAACTTCCTCTACCACGTAGTCATTTGGCTTCTTCCTTCACTGTCTTTGGCCCTGGCTTGTTCTGCGGGATCAAGAGAAGCAGACTCATCCACAGCAGGCAAAAACCAGAGATATTCGGGGACTTTCTAGGTAGGAGAGAAAGAAGTAGAGACCCGGAGGGAAAAGCAGCCGAAGGACTCAGGGTTAACATTCCGCTTTTGGAGGAGACTTTAGTCCTTGGAGGGCTTCCAGTCTGAGCCTGGAGAATTCATCAACAGGAAAACAAATAGCTGGCATGCTCTGTATTTACTTTGCCTTTCTCAAGGTTGCAACATAAATTTCCCAACTTTGCAAGCTCTTAAAACTGAGGAGACATTCTGCGAGTTCGGAGCCTTTCCTCCAGTCTGTGTGACCCACGTGGAGCCCCGTTTGGGGAAGATCTAGGCCCCAGCCCTCAGGATGCTGGGAGAGATGGCGCAGGCACTCTCGGACTCTCCTGGGGCAGACAGTGTTGGGGGAATCGAGGGCCGGAGAACCTGAATTCTCCAAATGAGAGCTGCTGGGCTGCTTAGGAAAAAAAAATCCACTTATGCCACAGGAGCGAAAGCCCTGAGACCTTCTCGCTGAATTGATGGTAGGCTGGCTGTGCAAAATACCCAATGGTGTTTTAGTGAAGTGGTGTCCGAGCTGTGATACAGCTGAATCAATTCCTGAAGCAAGCTTTTCCCACACCACAGGAATATTTGTGTTCTCACTCCCCACATTTCCAATTAGCAGAGCAGCTAATGCTGAAAACCACCACATATAACCCAGAAAAATCTGTCAACGTAACATTATAAAAATTGAATGTGTGTCAGAAGTGGATTTAGATTCTTTAGGTTAATATTATTTTTGCTATTAGGTAATGAACTGACATTAATTTACTTGCGCTGTGTGATTAGGTTAATTTACTCCAGAATAATCTTGCATTTTAAAAATTAAAAATGGTGGTTGTATCTTCTCGTTATCAATCAAAGCAGCAGCAGCATTACAGAAACCATGGCCATTTTGTACTCAATTGTGCGCTTATAGGCAGTCAAATAAGCACTAAAAATGACAAATTATCATGCTTGGATAGATCTTCATGTTTAAGTACCTACAAATAACTATCCATTTGTGAATGGCTAAACTTAATTATTTTTCCTATAAGCAAGATAACCTCTTTCATAAATAGAAATCTACAAGTAACACTAGAGCAGTTTAAATCTTATACATAATAATGTCACGGTACGTGAAAACCAAAATAGGCTGACACACAACAAAAGAAGACTTCAGAATTCATCCTTTTTTTTGACCTTCACAAATATAAGTGCTCCCTCCATGGCTCTATAAATTGTTTAAATTCTTTAATGATTCAAATGTGCTGATAATGTTCCTGCACTCGCTGGAACTATGGTTCTGTTAATATTTTGAAAATTGCTTTAATTAACCTTATTTCGTCTCGTAGTAGTTATAGAACACGTTTATATATTTTAAGTATGCATTAATTTGTTTCATCATTAACCTTGGATTTTACCCTTGGTAATTACGGTAATTTGTAATTTGGGTTGAGTCAGGTGCTAGTGCATTAGAACAATGCATATTGTGGGTCCTGTCAATAGCTTGAGCTTACAGGGGACAGAGATACAGCATGGAAGGGTAGAAGCAGTGGGGGGCATGTTTCAGCAGAAAATCCCCAGGGATGGATTTTATTTGGCCAGTGATTTTGGTGGGGGAGGAGAGATTCTGAATGGCCAAACCTGGGTCAGACATCCCCCTCTGTCTACGCCACTTCCTCCTGAGATCAGAGATAGAATCTGTTATAGACAGAGGGGAAGGAGGAAAATCAGTGGCCAGCCCTAAAACAGTGTCCACCATAATTGTTAGACAAATTTAGGTTAATATTTAACGTTTAATATTAACAGCATCTACTGTGTCCCTGCTGATCTGACAACTTTCTCTCCTCTCCTCCTTTTTTTTTTTTTTCTCCTTTCTTTTCTGACACATCCAAACAGCAAGTACTCCCAGCATATGAGTCCTGGATTTTTACATCTGCACCCCCATTTATCACAACTCTCAAAACCCCAGGTTTCAACCCTCACTGGTTTTTCTAGAAACCCCAGTGGTATCCAATTCAAGACACCCTGCCGTGGGTACTGTGAGCCCCAGGGACACAGAGCTCCCTGCCCTTAGGTGCAGAACTCTTGAAGCAGGTAGGCAGCGGCAGGAGTGATTTCCAAGTGTTCACATCTTGTCTCTGGAAGTGCCAAGCGAGGCCAGAAGAGGGCGAGATTCATCTCAGCATAGGGGACCCAGCTGGAATCACAGGTGCAGCGAGCAACACACTCCTTTCCTGATTTGGCCTGGAGTCTGTGCGGTTAAAATCCTCGGTTCTGCCTTTCTCTCTATTAACATTATCTTCATTTTGCACACATAGTATTCAGTGACAGAAAGCGATATCACAGGAGCCACTGAAGATACTCCTATTAAATATCTTAAGTATAGTGTTTTATAGATGTCAAAGTGAAACTATTTGAAGAATCAGTGCTTTCAAAGAGCAGAATTCCTTCTATTTATTCTGATGCCCAACTGTTTTCAAGGTCTTGGTCTACAGTCAGTCCTACTCTTGGAGGAAGATGCTTCTGTCCCATGCAGACCATGGAGGAGGCAGGAGTGGGAGGTTATGAAGTGCCCGGCGTGAGCCATTCGAAGACACTCATCCTACTGAAGGTACATCTTACATCTCATGTGGCCGGCACAGCTGAGGGGGTGCCCAGCAGATGGAGGAAAGGTGTCACACGAAAAGGAGACCTGGGTGGGTAAGAGTTTGGGCCAAGTCCTTCCTGGTCCAGGCAACTTTGCTCCTGCAGATAAGGATGCATAGTTGGGGGTGGGTAGGGGCTGCAGTAGGTGAGGGAGGGGCACCACACAATTACAGGACGTTCTCAGATCACGGAGGGACCTTAAAGATCATTTGGTTCAGGAATTCTCTGGCGGTCCAGTGGTTAGGAGTCTGCGCTTCCACTGCAGGGGGCACGGGTGTGATCCCTGGTCTGGGAACTAAGACCCTGCAAGCCGTGGCGCGTGGCCATGCTCTTTTTTTACTGACACCCAGGAAGGTTGTGACAAGTTCATGATCAGAGAATTAGAGCAAGACCCCCAGGCCCCTGGGTGGGTGAATGGAAGCCTTCACAGATGCCATCATCTTTCCTTGTCTATTATTATGTATTGAAGGTTAACTAACCCACAACCCCAAATCAGAGTGGCTTAACACAACAGAAGTTACATCTTGCTTGTGGAATCATTTAAAGTCAGTGTCTGGTGGGTACCTTCCGTGCAGTGATTTAGGGATGCAAACATCTTTTGTTCCGTGGCTCCCCCATCCCCAAGGGCCTCGAAGTTAGTTGTTGGACTGAGACAGGGAGAGAGGGGGAGTGAAGGCTTGTGTAGGAGATGGGCAGGCCTGGAAGTGGGGTACCTCACTTCTACTCACATTCCACTGGCTGGAAGCCACTTACAAGGCCGCCTTCCTGCAAGGGAAGCTGGGAAATGTAGCCCAGCTGTGTGCCCAGGAAGAAGGTGGGATGGGTCTGGGCAAGCACACAGCACCGTCATTTTCAGGCTTTGGGAGGTTTATGTTGAGAAGCAGAGGGCACGTGATCTTTGCAGGTAGATGGACTGGGGTTTGGATACTGGTTGTGTGTCCTTGGGCAAAGAATTAAACTCTTCCAGCCTCAGTTTGCTCAGCTGGGAAATGGGGGCAGCTTGTGGGGTCACTGTGAGGATTAAACGTTAATGGTTGTAAAATGTCTATGTCAACGGTACACTCTCACCTTGATTTTATAAACCATTGGGACTAGATGGAGGGGGGAGGAGGAGGAAACAGACTGACTACATCTTATTTTGACCAACCCTGGGTGCCAGGACTGCCAAGCAGGGCCCAGCTGAGTCCAGAAGGCATGCCTCATCAGATGCCAGGAGTGGTGGCATGTTCCTGTGTCTTTTGGTAAATTTCAACATCATTCATTCTAACTGACATAGGACTTGGAAAGGAAAATAAAAACAATAACTCACAAGCATCTATTTTATTTGATTAATAAAAATTCAGCCACTTAGCATGTAGGTCCTGCATGAGAATTGTAAGCTCTCGTGCTCAGGCTGAGACTGTCACATCTAGAGAGCAATGATTTAACTATTTTCTTTTGAAAAAAATAAATTTCTGGAGAGCAGTGAAAAGAGAAATGGTCTAAAACAGCAGTGTCACCTTTCACTTAGGGATTTTGATGCTCTAAGAACAGATCTGGCTCCCAGGAGGGAAGAGAACTGCTTTCTCACCCTGGATAATACCCTGGGGGGAGGGACGTGGCTCAAGTCTCATGGCATGCCCAGGGCCGGCAAAATAAGGGCTTAATAAATATTTGTTGATATTGAATTAATAAATGAATGAAGACAGGTAATAATGAGAACAACCCGTTTGCCTGAAACATCACAATTTGGGGGGGAACTCCCTACATTGTAGTTTTGGACACACACACACACACACACACACACACACACACACACACACACACACACACACACACACACACACACACACACACGGCAACATTCTACAGGGAGGTAAAGCCAAGAAGCCTGATTGTGTTTTCTTTTTATGGCACTGTCCTTTAAAATAACCTTCCAAGCCCGGTTAGTTAAGATGAGTGGCAATGGCATATTGAAAGTAATAAATAAAACGACATCCGGGGCTCAGAAGGTTAAAATTTTTTTCAAGAAATTATTTTCCCAAGTCCAAGGGTAAAATGGCGCCTAGAATTACAAAATGTGGTCCTGTAGTGCCCTCTGGTGCCTCTTCTGTGGAACTGCCAAAGCCTGTAATTGTGCCCGGCTTCAGTTATTAGCCTGATTCTTGATTTGTTTATGAGTCTGGGACTTTGGGGCCCGGGCTTACTTAGACGGGGAGTGGGATACACAGGAGGCTGGGAAAATCCTCTCTTTCAACACTTTTTCAAATGGGTTACTACCACAATGTCAAAATAATTAATACATTAACATTGGTATAAAATTTAAAAACTGAAGCCTTGTGTTATCTTGAAAAAAAAGCTCTTTCACCTCCAAAAAATGATTGGCTTTTTTTTTATTTGTCAGAAGGTGCGTTATTAAGCAGTTTCTTTTGCCTGTTAAGAGGTTCTTTGTAAATCAGTTGGACAGAGGACAGTTTTTAATTTCAGAGATTATCACACATAATAATTGAGCCATTCTCTATGTTTTTCTTGAGACCTATTCATTTAAATAAAAGACATACAGAGCTACTCTATGAAATGAGAATGAAGATTGTGGACAAAATGTAAAAGACAGTATTTTGCCATTAAAAAAGTGTTGTTGAAATTTATTGCAATAAGGATATTCTTATTCCCAGGAAAGGGAAACCAGTTAAATCACACCTATTTAGCGAGTGAAAATGGTGAAAAGTAATTGTCAAGAATTTGAGGTTATTGGGTATCTATGGATGAATCTGGCTTAACTCTAAATGCTGCAGCCAAAATTACAAAATATGATGAAGAACAAAGGGCCTTTTCTTCTTCCACTCCCTCCATGAACGCAAGTCAGTTTAATTCAGTTTGCAGATATTTTTTTCTTTTGGGCCGTGCCACACGGCTTGTGGGATCTTATTTTCCTGACCAGGGATTGAACCCACGCCCTCAGCAGTGAAAGTGCGGAGTCCTAACCCCCGGATGGCCAGGGAATTCCCTCATTTTGCCCATGTTTAATGTGCAGCTCTGGGTGCCAGGTACTGCACTTGGCCGAGGAATAGTGGGGCCCCTGACCTTCGGGAGCTCCAAGCCCAGGAGGGAGACATGCTGGCAGTTCCCACCATTCCCAAACTGTGGGATGGATGCTGGGCTAGAGGGGGAGCCTGCAGGCTGAGCCTTGAAGGATGGAGGAATCAGGGAGTGCTTCCCTGGAGGACATGACCTTCGGAGACAAGAATTAGCCAGGGGGGAAAGAGGGTCAAGGGTGTTACAAGAAATAGGCACTGGCCCAGGCAAAGGAGCCAGCATAGCACTTCTGTCTAGCAAGCCCGTGCAAAGGGAAGAGGACCAAGCCTTGAGAGGGTCCCCAGCATGCCGTACTAAACCGAGGCCTGGGATGCTCCAGAGGGTTTGGCAGGAGAGGGACATGAGCAGCCTGGTAGCCCCTGGAGGCTGGGTTGGAGAGGGATCAGCGGAGGCGGACAACAGATTTTCAGAGCAATGACAGTGTGGCATCTCCAACTCTCTCTCCTGGCTTTGTGAATAGTCACCGGAGATCCCTGCAATAGGAGGAGGGAGTTCAGGGTAAAGAAGAAAAACAGGAGGTATGGAGTTGTTGTTCCTCATTCAAACCCTGGCTTGGCCCCTGCGAACCTCAGGCAGGTTTCCTGGCTGCTCTCAGCCTCAGTTTTTCTTACCAGTAAATTGGGCGCGATAATCCCTACTTTACAGGATTGGGATGTGATTGGCAGAGGAGCTGGCACATTGCAGGTGTCCTTTGTAAATGGCACTTAACTTTGATTAAAGTGAAAACGATTCGCATCATAAATGCTCCAGAGCAAGCCAGGCCCCTGTGTGCTCTCACAGCATCCTGAACCCATCCATAGTGTGTGGTTATGTAATTGTATGATTTTACCATTAAGGTCTGCTCCTTCTTCTGGCCTGTGAGCTCCATGAGGTCAGGGGCTGTATCTATTTTGTCACCATGGTTCAGGCACACCACAGGTGCTAAAAATTGCCGTCAACCCAAATCCAGAACGCTGACAACACCAAAGGCTGGCAGGATGTGGGGCAGCAGAAACTCTCATCCAATGCTCGTGGGAATGCAAAATGGTAGTCACTTTGGAAGACAGTTTGGCGGCTTTCTAGAAAGCTAAACATACTCTTACTACACCATCCAGCAACGCATTCCTCAGTATTTACCCAAAGAAGTTGAAGTCATGTCCGCACAAAAACCTACACAGGGATGTTTATAGCAGTTTTATCGACAATTGCCAAAACTTGGAAGCAACCAAGATTCCCTTCAGTAAGTGAATGGATAAATAAACCGTGGTACATTCAGACGATGGAATATTATCAGTGCTGAAAAGAAATCAGCTATGAGGCCACGAAAAGACATGGATAACCTTAAATGCACATTGCTAGGTGAAAGAAGCCAATCTGAAAAGAATACGTACTGTATGATGCAAACTATGTGACATTCTGGTCAAGACTGTGAACACAGTGAGAAGATCAGCTGTTGTCAGGGGTTGGGGATGGCCGTGGGGGACATGAATAGGTGGATCACAGAGGATTTTAGGCAGTGAAACTGCTCTGTCTGATACTGTGATGGTGGACACGTCATTATACTTTTGTCCAAACTCATAGAATGTACAACACAAGGAGTGACCCCTAATATAAACTATGGAGGTAGAGTGGTAATGATGTGTCAATATACAATAGGTTCATCGATCGTAACAAGGCACCACCCTGGTGCAGGATGTTGATAGTGGGAGAGGCTGTCTGGGGGCAGGGAAAATATAGGAAATCTCTGTACCATCCTCTATATTTTGCTGTGAACCTAAAACTACTCTAGAAAAATTGTCTTAAAAAAAATAGCCGGCAAACGACGGACAAAGGACAATATCTGGGGACAGTTCTGCCAACATCTCATCTTGCTAGGGTGAAGACAAAACGAAAAACTGGTAAAGGAGCCCTCTATTGGGGGGGCATTATTTCCCATAGCCCTATGATCCTGGGACTGATAACTTGTCTTGGAAAGTGCAGTTGAATCAGAGGCATCAGCATCCTCATTGTAGCCAAGTGTGAGGACAGAGCAGTGGCTGAGAGGTCTGGCTTCTGGGGCGGGAAGACCTGGCTTGGAGCGCCAACCTCATCACCAACTTCTCCCAGCCTCCATGTACTCATCTGCAGAATGGGGATAACATGCTTTATTAGCAGAATCTTTCTGAGGATTAAATGAGATAATCCATTTAAAACACTTAGCACACATTCACCTCTGTTATTATTGATTATTGAATTTACTGACAAAAAAAAAATCTCTGGTTCTGGTTGACTGTCGTGTAATAGCAGTACCCACATTTATTCTCTGCAGTAGAGACAAAGTCTCCTATATTCAGCTTTACCTTTCAAAGAAATCTTAAAAACAATAACTCCTCTTGCATCATTAAATTCACATCAAAACTTGTCAGTGCATAGATGAAAGCTGTAGATAGTTGTAATTAGTCAATGTTTATCATGTGCCCTTTTCAAGTTTCACATAGCATTCTTTGAACATATATTTGTGTGTGTGTGTTTTCATGAAATAAAGGAATTAATGCATTTCTCTATGTAGAAATGTAAATATAAAAAATGTTCATACAAACATGAAAACAACAAGAGACTGGATGAGTTTGATGGCATTCCCATGCCATGTACTGAGTGCTTGATAAATATACTATCCCTATTATTATACTATTTATTTTTGTTTTGGAGTGGGTCCCACCCTGCCCATACATTCATCCCACAAATAAGGACCAAGTGCCCATATGAAAGACACTGGCTAGGCTGGGAGCTCCAGAGAAGAACAATGTCCCTGCCTTCAAAAATCGAAGGCTCTGGAAGAGGAGACAGGGGAGTAAAAAGTTGCCATGGAGGGTGTGAAATGCTGTGGCAGAAATGTGCCCAGCAGGATGTGGAAACTCTGCGCAACGGTTTTACGTGCTCTAAGTGCTTATTGTGGGGAGACTCCGGTTGGGGGTGAGGATAAAGGAGAGGAGCTATCAGAGAGGGCTTCCTGGAATGTTCTAGGCTTTTGTCTGGAGGACAAAGTGGAGCTGGCCAGGTGATGATGCCCCTGGGTTCTCTGCCTATAACTGGGGGATGCTTGTTCCACATTTGCCGCTGAGGTAGTCACGATGGGGATAGATTAAAAACACATGCCTGCCTTAAACAGGGCATCAAATGCCACCAGGAGTGACAAGACACAGATCTGTTTTGCTCAAGTGAGACCAAACCCATATCATTGAAAAATGCCACCATTCCTTTCCCTAAAGCCAGGGCTTATCCCTAGGAGGCATATGGGGCGTGCGCCCCGTGTGTGATGCCAGGCAAGGAGGCGTGCTGTGTCTATTGCTCGGTCATCCCCATGGGCCTGGCTCTCACACCATCCAGAATCCAATTAGGATGACATTTCCATCTACTCGCAATTTGCTAACCAAACAGCGCAGACAAGCTCCCTCCCGCACGTGAGCGGAGATTCAAAGCGATGGGCCTTCCTCTCTCCGCCCACATGAGCACTTGAGTTAATCTGTATCTGGGCCTCGTGACTCAATAAATTATTTTGTGCATTTGCTTTATTGCAGACTAGTGGTTTTAATAAAATTAGTTCTATTCCACATTATTGGTTCATAATTAGAATTGCATGAACAAAACAGATACAGTCTCACCAAATCTTCTATGGCTGAACAATTGAACTGACTGCACAAATTCTTCCTTTTTTTTTCTCCCCACTCCTCCAGTTTCATTTTCAGAGTGTTTTCAAAGCCTTTAAAAAATAAAGACCTATTTCAAGAAGCTGGGTTTTCCTACAGCTTTTAGGTAGGCTGACTATATAATTTAGCTTCCAAACTGGGACAATTGTGAAAGTGAAAGAGAAGCTGTTAATAATTGAGCCAGGACAAGAGCGTCAGCCAGAACTGCCCCAGGCCAGCTACCCTGGTGTTTGCCCTACTTTTAGGGATGAGCCGCCCTCCCCAACAGTCATAGATTAGTCTTGCTAGGCAATGCTGCTTTTCCTAATTGTCTTTTTTTTAATGTTAATTTGGGGCAATCATCTTTGTCAATTAAAAATTTCCTCTTGCTATATGGATGGCTATGTTGCAGCTTCAGAACAAATTTGAGAGATTGAGATGACAAGAAGCAAAGTATATATTTGCATCCAGACATACGGATGCTGGGGACTTTCTTTGACATGACCACCGCGAAGGGTGGGGAGAAATCTGAGCTTGCAATTTGTTTTTTTATTCTAAACGTGTGACCTGGACCGAAATATGAAACTATACTCACCTTCACCTAAGGCATAGGGAACTTTGCACAAAGTAGCTTTATAATCTCTCTCCACCCCCACAAAAATCAGATCACACAAATGAAAAGTTCACCCTTTGGCTTGAAAATGGAATATACATCAGTAAGTATGAGAATGTGTTTTTCTGGGAAATAACTGTCCGTAATATCTGGGTGGCATCCAGCTATCCTGACCTCGACTCCTGGTTGATTCAAGTGAAACTAGCTGCTTAGCATCCCTGCCTTTAAGGCTGCCACCAGCCATCCGTTATCTACTCTTGGCCAGCCAAGGAATGGTTTTGTGTGTTAAAGTATGAGACCTTTTGCTTTTGGTTTCTCCAATGATCCTGAAACACGTGAACCTGGGGCAGAAAAGTAAAGTACCTTTGGGCCCTTGAAGCAGCAGTGATTTTTCCAAGTGCAAGGACAGCATGTAGGTTATGCCTGCCTACTGCCCTGTCACCCATGTCTGTGTGAAGACCAACTGTGAAAACAATACACAGTAGATGGACGTATTTTGCTAACTGTAAAGCACCGGAACAGCATGAGTTATTATTCTCATTTCATTGTCTGCTGGATGGAGGTGAACTATCTTGGCCGTCACAGAATGAACTGTAGATTTGTATGCGAATCTGTGTACAATAAATCATGTTTTCACAAGGTTACGCGTCCCTGAAATGTAGTTTACATGTTTCCCTATAACTGTCAAAAGCAACCTACACTTAGCCAGGTGGGCAATGGCTTTAAGTTAAGGCATATATTGAGTCCTGGAGAACTCTAGAGAATAGATGGCCACCAAGGAAAGAAAGTAAGGAAGAAAAGAAGAAAAAAAGAAAGAAAGAAAGAGAGGAAGGAAGGCAGGCAGGAAGGAGGAATTCATGTTGGTTTCAAAAGAACAGTTTGCAATTCATCCTAAGTAACCAGGGGCAACCACCCCTATGACCAACCAAAGGAAAATCTTGTTAGAATGAGGTCATATTTTCCCTCAGAACAAGACGATAGAACGTGGCAGTTGAGTTTGCGTTGCACTACCACCTTGCAATGTGTGGGAGAGATTTGATTTCTCTCTACTGTGTGATGGTCTCAGGCACCCATGCAGGCAGGGGCAGGGCAGCACTGCAGAGGGACAGCGGAAGCCCACGAGCTAGAACGGTTGATAAACACATCTTCATCAACGTACAAATGATCATTTATCAAGATCGTTCTCTCTTCTATCTTACAATAAACGTGTCTGTGTTCTGCGTGTGTTTGTGTAGCAGTTGGGCGTATGCTGTTAAGTGAGTGCACGTGTGTGCGTGTGATGGCTTGAGATCTCATCTGGTGTGATGAAGGGAGAAAACGGGGCATGCGGGGCCTGTTCTTTGTTTATTTTGCAGATAAATCTCATTTCTAATCCGGATGCAGAGCAATGTTTTGTGCAAAGGAAAGGAAGCCCTTACACCACCCTGATGACAGCCCTATAAATCACAGGCTTTATTCCTCTGCTCTAAGGGGCATTACAGACAGGAGCAACATTGCAGACTCTCTTTGGATGATGCTTCATTACTTGGCGGAAAATCCCCAGAGCCGAAACATTATTTAAATGTGCTATGAAAATAAATGTGATTTATATGTGTGTTGTCTGCTGAGATGTTCTTGCCTATTACTGCCCATGCCGTTGTGCATCAAGATTAGGGCCTCGATTTATCGCAGTTCAAGCTACACACATGTTCCATGACAGGATGTTGTCTACATCCCCGAAAGTTCCAGGAAGGAGATAATGTTTGCTGAGTGGTGGGTTTCAGATATTCAGAGGTGTCGTTGACTTTTATGGGCCGAGGATGCGTGTGCGTGTGTACTTGTGTTGAGCCTGGACCACATTTGTTTGAAGGGTGCAGGGAACAAACGCTTTGTACTCGGGTGCATCAGTTTCCGACGGCAGCAGAGTGGTGTTTCTGGTCAAAAAAGAGAAAGAAGCAAGCACAATGTCCATTTCGGTCCAGGGCTGAGCCCCACATGTTTAGCTCAAAGTGAGTAGAAGTTTCTGAAAAACAGGTTTGGGCTAATAAATGTCAGCAGGTGTTCAGCCCAAATGGGGTTTGGTGAGCAGGAAGAAGTGCAGTTGGGAAGTTTCTGTTACCGAAGAAAGAGATACAGGGTAAGGCTTGTCTTAGAGGGTGAAGACAATCCCCCAGGCGCCTAAGCAGAGCCTTGGTGATCACTGCCTTTCCCACTGGGCTTCCACCAACACTCAGAAAACTTGGGGCCATCTGTGACCCCTACCACATGCCATGGGTGCCATCTCAATGCTCCAGACAGGACAGGAGAGGTGGCAGAGCTGAGACTAGACACCCATCATTGAGCAGGTGACAGGCCCTGCACAAGACAAAACATCCTAAGCTGATCCTCATTACAGCCCTGCCTTTATGCCCATTTTAAAGATGAGGAAACTGAGAGACATAGAGGTAAAAGTCCCATAGCTTGGAACTCTATAGGCCTGGAGGATCCAGGTCTTCTTCCAGAATCTCCCTTCGCTGGACATTCTCTTAACTGATAGCTTTACCAGTCTTGTCTCCAGCTCCCTATCCTCTGTTTTTCAAGATTAAGGGTTCTAAATGATATCCAAAATAGTGAGAACCTACATCAAATCATTTTTAGATTGATATGGGGAAACAAATAAAGAAACTTACAAATATACTCTATTGGGCTTTTATTTTATTTTTTTCCCTTTAAACTTTATTTGACTGAGTGGTAATCTTGTTTATTTTAAACCTCCCAAACTATGTTTACAGGCTTTTATTTTAAATAAGAGAGTGGGGGGCTTCCCTGGTGGCACAGTGGTTGAGAGTCCGCCTGCTGATGCAGGGGACACGGGTTCGTGCCCCAGTCCGGGAAGATCCCACATGCCGCGGAGCAGCTGGGCCCGTGAGCCATGGCCGCTGAGCCTGCGCGTCCGGAGCCTGTGCTCCGCATCGGGAGAGGCCACAACAGTGAGAGGCCCACGTAGCGCCAAAAAAAAAAAAAAGAGAGAGTGGGGAGGTGGGAAGTGGGCTAAATGGGTGAAAGTGGTCAAAAGATATAAACTTCAGTTATAAAAGTCCCAGGGATGTAATGTACAGTGTGGTGACTATAGTTAATAATACCATATTGCATACTTGAAAGTTACTAAGAGTAGATCTTAAAAGTTTTCATCACAAAAAAGTTTGTAACTATGTGTGGTGACGGATGGTAACTAGACTTATTGTGGTGATCATTTGGCAATGTACACAAATATCAAATCATTATGTTGCACACCTGAAACTAATATAATGTTATGCCAATTATACCTCAGTTAAAAATAAGTAACTTAAAAATTTAAAAAGGCTAAGTGACAGTAACTCTGGGCGGCCTAAATAGAAAGCCTTTTGTTCAAAAAAAACTTTAACTTCAGATCTACATTAAAGTTGCAAAGATAGTAACAAGAATTCCTGTAAATTCTGATTCTTCAAATGTTAGTAAGTTACCTCGTTTCCTTTCTCATTGTGTGTGTGTGTCTGTGTCTCTCTCTGTGTTAATTCTTTTCTGAATTGTGTGGAAGTTGTAGACATGCTGCCTTTTATTCCTGAATGCCTCAGTGTGTATTTCCTAAATTCATTTACTTAACCACAGTGCAGGTATTAAATCCAGGATATCAACATTGCTACAGTATTAATATCTGACTTAACAGACCTTTTCCAAATTTCAGTAATTGTCCTACTAATGTCCTTTCTAGAAAAAACTTTTTCACGTACTTTAGGTTTGTGTGAGACGTGTCCCACTTGTGGGGACTTGTGTGAGTTTGCTAAAGTTTTAGGCTATTTAACTAAAAACTCAACATCACTCATATATATATATATATATATATCATATATATATAGCATATACATATAGCATATATATATAGCACATATATACATATTTATATATACAATTCTCCTTCTATGGTTGCAATGAAATGTCCATACTGACAAATTCAAAATCTTTATATCCTTGAACCAAAAAATCAAACCAGATTCTGGATTTCTCCGTGCATTTGCATTTAGTGTGAGTCTCTTTACGCATCCGTTTGGTCCCTCTCCGGGGCTGCACCTTTGCCTGTTCAAAAGATTTCTGAAAGTCTCAGCCATGACTTTGCCTCTGAACCCAGAGTGGGTGAAACAAAGGTCTGAAGGGGTTTTTTGGCAAAGTGTGACGAGAAAGGGCAATTTGGTCTGTAAGTGGGTTTCCGTGAAACTCAGTTCCTGGTGAAGTTGTGACCCCGGGGACGTCACACCTTACAGCTGCTGAGAGCAGGTCATCTGGCTCCCATGATCAAATTGTGTGTCCTAAGATCCAGGGGTAGGCAAGTGACAGAATGAAAAGACAACAACCGTCCAGGATTTAGTGCTACCCACGAGGAAGCTTAGTGAGACGCCTTTACAATGCCGGTGTTGACAGACAGGACTAGCGTCTGTTTTATGGGCTATCTACTGAGCTATATCAGGCTTCTCCTGTGGGTAGCAGTTATGTTTCAGCCGACATGATTTGACCTGTGGTTTATCCAAATCGGTGTAATAATAAGCCAGGTTATAAGGGCGTTTACTTTTCCATATATGCTCCAGCGTAGTCAATCTGTTACAAAACCAAGCAAATCAGGGCTTCTGTTTCTCCCTCTGGTACACAGTGAGGGTGTGAGAGTAATCAACTTGTCCCCCTCCAAGACATATCCATCCAGAAAGTTTGTAAACGCTCTTTATTCCTCGTAGGGAAATGATTTTAGTCTTAGGAAGGAAACACATGGCTTTCTTCTTACAGCTTCAAACTCCGTCTTACCAGCTGTGTTGATTTCCCCCGGCGTGGCACTCATGAAAGGAGACTTTGATGAGCTGTGTGAACGGTCATTCCAGAGGGAGGGATGCAGAAAGACTCGACTTTCTGGAAGGTGCACATTTGCGAGTATTTCTGTTTTATCTCTAACACACATCCCAGCGAAACATCACTGGCACTGGACGGAAAGCCCATGGGGCCCGATTTACCTGCCAGAATGGCTTTCTTTGAGTTGGAGTCCGCGGAGAAGTGATACAGGGAAGGCAAACCAGTTTTCAGGTTCTGACGGCTTGTGTCTCTCCTGCTCCCTGCTGGGCCGGGGACACTTTAAAGCAAATTCCTGCCTTTTTTTGGTTTAAATGTTGTTGTTTTTTTTTAAGGTGTTAGCAATCTGTCTTACATTCTCCCTCCCCTGCTGGGATTTATGGTCCAGTTCATATTTTACTACACGGTCTTGGCAGGCTCCCCTCGTTGAAATTCAAACCGAAGCAACCTGATGTGGGAACAGACATAAAAATATTAATTTGGTGGATATTAAAAAAAAATCACACTGGTTATACATCAGGGGCTGTCCACTGGTTCCTTTCATCATCTAAATGGTCCTTCTAACCAGACCACAAATCTTACTGGGGAGGAGGGGGGGGCTTGGAAGGTGGGGTTTCCTTCCTGAGGTTTTGGAGACAGCTGACATCCAACACTTCCTCAAACCTGGCTTTGTTTTATTAAAGGTAATAAAAAGTGAGTACTTCTGGTACAGGCAGGCTAATTAGCTGGCCTCACAGAACAGAACAGGCTTAAAAGAATGTTGGTTTGGTCTAAAAGAAATCAGGTTGTGGAAATGTCTAAATTTTGATTAAAAATAAGGTTTGGGAGACTCAGGAGACATGTTCTGCTCCTCCAAGGCTGTGGTGCTGGAGAGTGGATGAAGCAGGGCTGGGTGGCAAGGATGGGATGCATGTACGTATCCTCACCGAGGCTGAGGCTGAGGACGGTGTACCATGTCTCCACTGACCCCTCCCACGCCAGCCCTTGTCTTCTAATAGGGAGCCATATAGATATAGCTGAGGGAGGAAGGGCAGTTGCATTCCTGTGGGGTAGAATTAAGAAAAAGTGGCAGGGAATTTCTCTTCCTATAATGAGATTTTTTTTTTTTTTTTTTTTTTTTTGCGGTACGCGGGCCTCTCACTGTTGTGGCCTCTCCCGTTGCGGAGCACAAGCTCCGGACGCGCAGGCTCAGCGGCCATGGCTCACGGACCTAGATGCTCCACGGCACGTGGGATCCTCCCGGACCGGGGCACGAACCCGTGTCCCCTGCATCGGCAGGCGGACTCTCAACCACTGCGCCACCAGGGAAGCCCCTATAATGAGATTTTAATGGACTCTTCCATTTCCATCTTATGGCTGATCTTTACGGTTAAGAGACTTTTGATAGACAATTTAAAATTTTATGAAAACTCCAGGAACTGGTTTTTAAAAACTGTGGCTGGTTGGAAGGCTAAATACTTCTGTAAGAAGGTGCTGATACCAACTGAATGTGCAAATCTTAGTGCTGGTGCTGAAATCTCTTCAGAATAGTTACCAGGATCTTAAAGTTTGTTTCAAAATTTGCAAAGATCAAGAGTCAATCAAAAATGAAGATGAGTGCTTCCCTGGTGGCGCAGTGTTTGAGAGTCCGCCTGCCGATGAAAGGGACGCAGGTTCGTGCCCCGGTCCGGGAACATCCCACATGCCGCGGAGCGGCTGGGTCCGTGAGCCATGGCCGCTGAGCCTGCGCGTCCGGAGCTTGTGCTCCGCAACGGGAGAGGCCACAACAGTGAGAGGCCCGCGTACCGCAAAAAAAAAAATAAATAAAAAAAAATAATGAAGATGAAACACTAATGAATGTTGAATCCTCATGCTTTAGGTGTAATTCCTTTTTAGATTAGTTGGTTCTCTGCTATTTTTACTGTACAGTTTCACTTAAATTTCCTACATGCTAACTTCTTTTTGAGATTGAAATAAAATTGCAGTATATATTAGAAAAAAGTGTTGAGTGTAAATCTCATACTAAATGTTCTTAACACAATAAAATAAATTTAAACAAAACAATAAAAGGAGGTGCTAATAGAAACAGAAAGCTGTCCCTATTACCAATATCCACATACACAGATGGATGTGTACTGTGATGCGAAATTCATCAGCGTTCTAGAAGTCCAAGGTTTTATTTAATGGTACAAAATCTAATAAAGCAAACAAACCAGAAATTCACCCCAGCCGGGCTCACAGCTAGAGTGTATGCTGTAACGGAGTTCCAAACACATCTGGATCTTGGGATTAAAGAGAAAGAAAATTCAGTAGCTGGAAAGGGGGCAACCAGTTTTCTATAGAAACCAAAGCAAGTTCTTGATTCAAAATACTACCATGATAGTAGGAAGGAAAATGATTATGAACCAATTTTTTTTTAAGGGAAAAGATTTCTAACCAACAATTGGTTCATATTACTTCTCTGCCACCTTTATAGGCAGCATTAAAAAGGGGGCCTCATTGTTTTCCTAAAGAGTGTAATGATGAGATTATCTCATCTTAAACAGAGGTTTTCCTACTTGGTCACCACGCAATCTAATACTGACAGTGCCTTGGACTTGAAAAATGACATTGAAATGGGAGGCGGGAGAAGGCACAGTCGTTTTGAGCTTCACTCCAAAGCAATTACGAGCCCTTCACAACGCTCAGACAGGAATTGATTTTTATTTTTAGACTATTAAGCTGTGGGTATGAGGAAGTCAGGATATGTGACCTAGCTTTGCCCTTGTCGATTGAATTCTTCTTGAATTGATTCAGTATTGACAAAGAAAACTTTTTTTTTTTTTTTTGGCGGTACATGGGCTTCTCACTGTTGTGGCCTCTCCCGTTGCGGAGCACAGGCTCCGGACACGCAGGCTCAGCGGCCATGGCTCACGGGTCCAGCTGCTCCGCGGCATGTGGGATCCTCCCGGACCGGGGCACGAACCCGTGTCCCCTGCATCGGCAGGCAGACTCTCAACCACTGCGCCACCAGGGAAGCCCCAAAGAAAACTTTTTAAGAAGCATTTCTGCCTTATAATCTCCCCAAATTTACTTTGTGTCTTTCTCACCTTTACAAAAATCTTCATGTTCATAAAAATAGTTGAATAAACAGGACAGTAAGTGCAGGATATTAGAATATCAGAATTCATTGCAATGTCCTAAAGAAACCTCGAAATAGGGAAAACTTCCAAAAGGTAATGATATGTTAGATTATGTTTCATGCCATCATCAAATACATTTCCTCTCATGCATCCAGAATACTAAGGTGTCCAACTTTTATACTCACATTGTGGGCACTCACTTTACTAATTGCTTTTAGAAGTAGTAGTGTTTACATATACATTTATATGCTGAATTTCATTGCCTTAGGAAGCTTAGAAGGGTCCTCTGGCTACATTAAGGGCACCATCCAAGAGGTGGAAGGACCCTCGTGACTATATGACCATTGGGTCACCATGCTTCCTTCTTTGACCCCTTGGAACAGCTCAGAATGTGCCCAGATTGAGCCAACTTCCAAGGTCTAGACTGTGGAGTCTGGAGCCCACTGGCTTCTTCCCACTCCAACCTGGACCTTAAACAGGCCAGTGCTCTCACTGCTCCCTGAGAATGTGTTCTGTTCATTCATCACTTAGATTCTCTTCTGGAATGTTCTCTATACCTACAGCTATCCAGCTCTTACCAAAGTCTTCTGTGTGTTTCCCCAAACCATCTATCCCAGCTTTTGCTCATCTTTCTCTCTTCTCAGCCTCTGCTCCGTTTCTGGCAGGGATGGCCTGGCCTGGCACTTAAGAGTCATATGCTCTTTTCAGTTGTGTTGCTTCTCCCCTAGAGATAACTTAACTTCTTTGAGTCTCAGATTCATCATCTACAAAATGATAATATATGCAGTGTTGTTGTGAAGATGAAACAAGACAGAGCACAAGGCCTGGCTCATAGTATGTGTTTAATAAACATTTGTGGCCCCTCCCTTCTTCCTAAGGACCGTGTCGCATTTCTGCTGTGTCTTCTTCTATACCTCATCGTGTACAATAAAATGTTTTTGGGTGTTGTTGTTGTTGAATGGTTCTGCAAAAATCAAGCCATTCTGCTGTACCCTACTTTATTGTAGGCAGGCTATAATTTTCCTTGATTTTTCAGGAAGAGAATAGTCAAATGCTTGGATGGGAATGACCCGGTCTGATGTGGGTTAGCCTAGAGAAATGATAGAGTCCTAGAGAAATGATGGAAACCAAGCTACTCATGACAGAACACTCCTGAATTCTGAATCCCGGGGTTAGAGGTACCTTGTAGATCAGCCAATGCAAACTTCTCATATTCCTGAGAAGGACAGTCTCTAGGACAAACTGTGACAAGGGGCAGCCCCAGTAGTTAGTCCAAAACAATCACAAACACAGTATTTACTATTTAGAGGAATGAGATTATGACAAGGAAGGAGTCCCGAGGAGATGTTGACACCTCCTTCTGACAAAGAATCGGGAGACCTGGAATGGTTTAATTTTCTGCAGAGGTGTGTCCTTGCCAACCAGACTACTGAGCTGCTAGCCGTGACTAGGAGCACAGCCCCCTTCTTGGCACTGCTCCTGAAGGGACCTCCCAGCAAAGCAGAGCTTCGGAGGCCGTATCCCCGCCAACCTGTGAGGTGAGCGTAGCCTCCCCGTGATTGCACAAGGCAGAACCATCTCAGCTAAGCAGGCCTCTTGCTGGAAACAGAAATCGGAGACTTGAATTCATATTTCATGTTCATTGTGTTTGGTTTAGTCTGAAAAACAGACTAAAGTACAATGCATGTGCATACATAAATGCTATAAAATTAGTGCAGACATCTGGCAGATCATTAATTAACAGCAGTAATGGTCTTCAAATAGCACTCTAGGGAAGCCACAGAAAGAGGAAGTTCCCCGGACCTGGTTTCAGTTTTGCCCATGACCCGAATTCATCCTCGTAACATAGAGAGGAGGTGGGACGGGGAAGGGAGAAAAGCCACGTAAATGCCACTCTAACACCTTTCAGCCCCTCCCTCCTCAGCAGCCCCCAAAAGGACAAATAGCAAACAAGCCATACCACCCCTCTGTCTGCAGGGCATCCCCCAAAACAGACAGATGCCAAATGAGCGGCCGGCATGTGAGGATGTGCCCAGCACAAGATAATTGTGCCATAAATATAATTAAAGTCAGCAGGAAGACCATTATGGAGAAAACCAAACTTAGGAAAAAATTAGTACTAGTGAAGAAAATATCATACATTCTTTTTATTTCAGTCTAATTTTGTTTACATGATTCATACAGTTTCCAAGAGGATCCCTGGAGAACATTAGGCAGGCACCACATGCACTAACATTCATATATAACATGTAAATTAGAAACAATCTCAGGATTTATATAGAAATTACAGCCACTTCTAGCAAATTAATTCAATGACAGAAAAAAGTGTTACTGTCTCTCTTCAGATCAAGAGGGGGAATTATTAGGTAAAGCAAATTTATTTATTCAAGAGGCTTGTTCCTTGCCAGGAGCTGATGTCCCCTTGGCCTAGAGATTTCCATTTTTTTTATTGGATATGTATTGGTGATTAAATTTGCTTTGAATGCGGGAGCAGTCCGTGAGGACCATGGTGGGTGGTTTTAAGTTATAGCATTGCTAATATAGTCATAAAGTCAATGAGGCTGCAAGAGTTTGCTGGCGGGAAATGATGGAAGAAGGCAAGTTGCTTGAGTTAAAATATTCAAGAATATCGAATCTTAGAACTGCAAGGTCCTATGAGTGCAAGCTTACCATTTTATAGATGAAGAAACTGAGCCCCAGAGAAGAAGTGTTCTGCCCGAGGAAACAAAGGAGATGATTTACAAAGCCAGCCTAGAACCCAGGTCTTCTCCCCTGTAGTTGCCAGCCTTGAACACTTCCTCTTCTGTATTTGAATAGAAGGGATAAGTGCCATGTGAGTACATTTTCTTGTAGGGTATTGTACCCACGTATTTGGCTAGTGATTTTGCTGTTGGGGACCATGGTAGATGGTTTGTCAAAATGGTCCCAACTTTCAACTTTTCTGTATCTATGTCTTTCTCAGTATGACTTTACAGTCCTTGAATCTGCGCTGGGCTTGTGACTTGCTTTGGCCAATGGAACACAATGAAGCTTCAGTTCTGAGCCCAGAGCCCAAGCAGCTGTGTGTGCTTCTGCTGTTCTCTCCCCAACTCGCTGCGGGAACACGCCAGGGTCACCTGCTATTGGGATAAAAGAGACACGTGGGTAGGGTTACCAGATTTAGCAGATATTTGGGACATACTTATACTAAAAAAAAATATTTTTTGTTTATCTGAAATTCTAGTTGAACTTGGTGTCCTGTATTTTATTGGTCAGCTCATGTGAGGAGATCCCAGATGGTTCTATTCTGTATTTGTCAGCCAACCCCTAAACATATATGAGGGCCCAGCCAAGGTCAGCACATCTGTCTGCCCATCGCATGGCTGACCACAGGTGCATAAATGAGCCCCACCAAAATCAGCAAGACTTCCCTTTGGTTCATGAGCAAAAATACTTATTGGTGTGTGACACTGAGGCTTGGTGTTTGTTTATTATGTAGTATTATTGTGGCAGAAGCCAACTACTGATACTTAGGGACTATCAGTAAAAAATATTTTAAGAAAAGGAGTTCGATTTGGGCTTCAGATGAGGATGATCTAATTGTTGTGATGCCCTTTACGCAAACAGAAATAGCAAGAAAAAATATACTGATGTACATTCCAAGGCTAGAGACTCAGTACATAAAGACACATGAATAGAGTTTGTGTCTTATGCACATTTCTGCCTTTTTGGGATCTGGCCATTGTTCTGGTGGTTTGTTTTAAATGACTCACTTTGCGGTTATGTCTTTGTCACAGAAGAACACGCCAGAATGAGACAATGTGGCTTTTCTGACTTCCCTAGACCTTTGCCATATTCTCTCTGGACTAGTGCTTGTTTGTGCTGTAGCTTTCCTGCCTTCATGTGTCTCCTTTCCTGTCCTTCAGGGAGGCAGGTGATTTAAGTGAAGGTTCATCGCAGAGCCTAGTAAATGTGCCTGATCTCCACTTACGGTTACATTTTTCAGAGGTCAGCTTCACTTATCAGAGGCCCTGCACTATATATCTTGTCATTGTGTAATATTTTGTACTTTTCAAAGCCCTTTCACATTGTTGCTGTCGGGAAGGCATTGGAATCTCTCTTTTGCAGATTAGGCAACTGAGGCTCAGAGACCACAAGTGACTTTCCCAAGGTCACACAGGCTAGTTAACGGCAAAGTTAAAACTAGAACCCAGATTCTTGTCTCCTAACCCTGGACTCTTTCTGGTATGTTCTGCTGTCTCCCTCATCCTGGGGCTTTGGATAATTGATGCCATAGCCAGGTGTTCATTGGGCACCTGAATAATGCTTCTGTCTAGGACTGACTCAAGTGGAACCAGGACATTCTTAAAGAGGCCATTAGAAATCCCCAGACCTCCACTAAAGCTGGTTTTGTTACAGATGACTGACGACTGTGTAAATGCTTTCACCTTGTAATAGCTGGTCTCAGCCTCCAGAATACAGTTCTACATTGTGGATTAATCAGTCCGTATCTCTGTTTTAAAATCATGTTATGGTCTTTTAAAGGTACGTTTTAAGACGTAATGTTGTGTAAGAAGGCATGGTCCATTTAAAAGCAGGGCTGCTTGCAGGTTGCTGGTTGAGAAGAACAATTGAACGCAGATGAAGGGGAAAATACCAGGATATTACCCCAGGAAACTTCTTTTTCTCCAGATCTATAAAGTAAGGGCATGAGCCACCCACTCAGGCTAGTACTTGCCTTGATTCTCTGCTTCACCTGGATTCAGGAAGATCAACGATGTTATTATCAGTCTTAGAGTGAGCAGCTATCCTGATTTGCCCTGGACTGAGGTGCTTCTTGGCATGTGGAACGTGGAACATCCAGTGCTAACACTGGATCAGTCCTGGGCAAACTAGGATTCTCTGTCACCCATCTGGTCCTCTGTACAGCCCTTTGAGATGAGTTGATGGACACCCCTCCTCCTCCACTGAGAGGCACCAGCTCTCCTTTGTGTGTTTGTCCTACACACAAGAATCCTGGCACAGAGGAAACACAAAATACATGTCTGTTGAAAGAATGAAAGAAAGAATGACTTTCTCTGGCTTTCAGAACAGGTCTGTCACCTACCCAGGGAGGAGGACTGGCTTGGGAATTAGGAGAATGACTCCATTACTCACTGGTTGTGTTGACTTTTGCCAAGTCATTAATTCATTGCTCCGCAGTCTTCTCATCTGTAAAGAGGGGCAGGGACTAAGGTCCCTTCTCTGTTACACATTCTAGGGTTTTACTGTGTACGAACCAATGAGGTGAGTCCACCCTGCCCCAACTCCTTTCCTCCTGATGCCCCAGGAGTCTTCACCAGGCCCTCTTGGAGACCCCTCTTGCAGCTCAGCCCAAAAGATGAAGCCCAGCTCAGGGTAAGACAGGGGACAGGTTCCCAAGGCTCTTGCTCAGGGATAAACCCTTTAGACCAATGTTGTCTCATAAAATTTCCTATGATGATGGACATGTTCTATATCTATACTGTCCAATATTATAGCCACTAGCCACATGTGACTATGTAAATAATTAAAATAAAATGAAATTTAAAATTTAGTTCCTGAGTCTCAATAACCACATTTCAATTTTTACATCCACATGTGGCTAACGGCTACCATACTGGACAGTATCTATATAGGACATTTCCATCACTGCAAAAAGTTCTATTGGACAGCACAGCTGTAGAGGGTTATCTTGAGCATTTTCTCAGTAACCTGGGAGGTAGCCAGGGTAGGAAAAAGAGGAGGTGGGTAGGAAATGAGAGGGATAATCGCCTTTCTCACCAGTAAACGTTATCTCTTGGTTTGGTATCATGGGAATGATGTAGCCAGCTTACTGAAGACGGACCATCTTAAGTCTTGCATTGGCAGTGATTTTGTAAAAGTTAATAAAAAAGGACATGAAAATATATCCTTCACTGACACCAAAGCAAAAGGACGTGGTAACTTTCTTTTCACCAATACCCCCCGACTGGGCTAACTCTTTAGTCAGCTATAGAAAGCACCAGGAAATAAAATTAAATAGCCAGGGGACTTCCTTGGTGCTGCAGTGGTTAAGAATCCGCCTGCCAATGCAGGGTACATGGGTTCGAGCCCTGGGCCGGGAAGATCCCACAGGCTGCAGAGCAGCTAAGCTCGTGCGCCACAACTACTGAGCCTGCACTCTAGAGCCCGCGAGCCACAACTACTGAGCCCATGCACCTAGAGCCAGTGCTCTGCAACAAGAGAAGCCACCGCAATGAGAAGCCCTCGCACCGCAACGAGGAGTAGCCCCAGCTCGCTGCGACTAGAGGAAGTCCGCGTGCAGTAATGAAGACCCCCAACACAGGCAAAAAAATAAAAATTAAAAAAATTAAATAGCCAAATGTAAAAGTTGTGGAAAATTCTTTCTTTTTGCAAAGATCATGATTGAAGATTTTTCCAAGCATCTTGTAGGATGAAAAAAAAAAACATGGATACTCTTTTGTTTATCATTGAGATTAACTGTGCAACTCTTGAAACCACCATTACTGTCCTTGTTTAGGAAGTAAATATACAATGCTTTGTGGAATTAGAACCCCCAATGATGACATTGGCAACGAAGAACTGGAACTACAGGAGCAGATTCTTAGTTCCAACTATGCCACTGGAAGCTGTGTGACTTTCAGTGAGTGACTTACCCTCTCTGGGCTTCAGTTTTCATCTTTAGTTGGAGAAAGATGGTGCTGGACTGGATCTCTAGTATCTTTATCTTTCTTGGATCACTCTTGTGACCATGTTTTTGACTTTTGCTATAGACATTAGAGCTTATATCTGTTATCATAGCCATAAACATTGTTTCTTATTAACACAGATCATCAGTGTTGTCAGTCGCCCCCACTTACAGCTCCCATAATCAAACCTCCAAGTGTCCAGGGCCTGGCAAACCTCTAGATTTTCTGGAAGCCTCACGCTTAAGAATGTTCAGCATTTAGCTACTCCTTTGAGTCAGGAGCAAACATGTCTCCCTAAAGTAGAAGCCCCAGTAATCTGTGTTTACACAGGTGAACACAGAGACTCCACCCTACTTCTAAGTAGGGCCGTGGTGTCACACAAACAAGGATGACTGGCAGCTGGTTCCAGCTCGGGCCACTCATGAGCTGCACACCCTGGGACAAGTTTTTTCCTTTCTCTGAACCTCCATTTCCCTGTCTGTAGAGCAAAGATGATGACATGGTTGTAGGCAGGATGGCTTACCTGGTAGTAACGAAGCTCAGACCTCAGGACCCTCATCTGCACAGGCCCTTTTCAAGACTCTGTACTTCATTTTGACTTTTTTTTTTTTGGTAATTTCCTGATCTTTTCCTCAAAGAGGGGCCCCCAAATTGTTTGGGCTTCAGGCCCTACGAAACCTGGTTGGCAGTATTTAAAACTGAGATGGCACAGGGGTAGGCTGCTCTCTCTTAAAAGAGATCACCCATCAAACAAGATCTTGCCAACCCAGCAGGTCTGCAGCTTTTCTATTTCTTCCAGATGTCATCCTCTCTCACATCCCGGCGCACCTGTGGGCCGTGCTGGCTTGCGCCTCTGGACACCACAGGAGAGGTTGCACCTCCTCAGTCACGAGTGTCTCTGAGCATCACAGTGCACGTTCTTGGAGGCCGTATAATTATGGAATCTGAGAGCCAAAAACACCGCCAGGGACGTCAGGGACCCTTTACACACTCCCCCTCCCCACAGATGTTCCTTCCTCTCCTTTCCTTCAAGTTCCTCCCAAAAGTCTCCTTTCAAAAACTGGTCTAGGGCTTCCCTGGTGGCGCAGTGGTTGAGAGTCCGCCTGTCCATGCAGGGGCACGGGTTCATGCCCCGGTCCGGGAAGATCCCACATGCCGCGGAGCGGCTGGGCCCGTGAGCCATGACCGCTGAGCCTGCGCGTCCGGAGCCTCTGCTCCGCAACGGGAGAGGTCGCAACAGTGAGAGGCCCGCGTACCGCAAAAAAAAAAAAAAAAAAAAAAAAACCGGTCTGGTATGATGTCATAGATTCTTAGGAACATCTTCCTTAGGGTTAACCCTCATTTCTCTTCTAATTCAGATGTGATCGTACCTTTAGCTTTCTTCTTAATTCTGCTTTATGTAGATGACGTAGCACTTTCACAGACGTACACATTTGCTGCTGCCACAGCATCCTCCTTTTAGAGAGAAGTAACCGAGGTTCAGGAGGTACCACACTTGCCCAGCAGAGTAGCTAGTGGGGCTCAGGACCCTGAGAGGACAGCTCTACTCTCTTATCCCCACTGTCACCAGAGAGGTGTGTTAAGCCTCGCAGATCTTACACAATGTGTTGGGGGGGTCAAAGCTTAGGAACAACTTGCCTGACTCTCAGGGTTGTTTCCACTTAGGTTAACTGTCTCTGCTTCTGTCAGCTGCCACTGGCTCTGTCATTAGAACCTAGCTTCCTTGGTCACTGGACTCAGAGTTCTCAGTTTCTGTCCTTGGCGATGATCCCAACTTCCTGCAGGTGCTAAGGGAGGTACTTACTTATGCCTGGACTCTTCACATACACGACCCCCTTCCATCCCCTCCATTATTAAAAAATGAAGTCATAGTCCATTCTTTCTGCATGCATTTATTATAAAGTTATTTATTGGGTGCCTGTTATGGGCATGGCACTAATCCTATGCGAAAAAAAGAAGAAAGAAAGAAAAAGAAAAAAAGAAGAAACAAAGAAAGAGAAAAGAAATCATGTAAACAGGCCTAAATACAGTGAGTGACATCAGCAAGATGGAAGAATAAGAAGCCCCTGGCCCTCATTTCCCCAGGGAACACTGACTTAACCACAATATATGGACCCAATTTCCTTTCTGAGAACTCCTAAAGAGGCCTAAATATCCTGTTTTCTAGGCAAAGCGAATTTCTAGTTTTTTTAGTCGAATAGGGTACCTAACACTTGTAGTCTTAGGAAAAAATAATCTTTTGATTGCTTGCTATGTGTCAGGCACTAAGAGCTTTATGAATATTAATGTAATTTTCACCCCAGTTCCTTGAGGTTGTGGACACTGGATTCTTCTCTTTGTACTGATGAAGGAAATAGAGACATAAAAAGCTATACAACTGGCCCAGAGTCACACCGGTGGCCAGTGGCCGAGCCAGCAGCGAATCAGTCTGGCTCTAGGGTCTACACTCCAGATTGTGTTTGAAACTAGAAGCTGGCACAAGCTGGGCACGTTTCTGGACTGTTCAGATGAACAGATGCTCAAGTTATGCTGCTTGTAGAGATCTGCGTTTCCAAACAAAGATGTGGTCTTCAAAGGAGTAATTGAATACACCCGGTCTTGACTCTTGATTTAATAAACAGAAGATGGAAGGAAGGAGCTGGTTTAAGTTTGAGGTCTCCATCTTTGATCCTACTCTTGATGGGTTTTACCAGAAAAAAAGAAGAGAATGATCAATTAAAGCTGGCAACAGGCAATGACAGGGAGAGCTCTTTAAGAATAAATATTTCTCACAAATGCAATCTCCTCGGTCTAGAATTTCACTATATTTGCACATGGATGTAGGAAGTACTTTACTACTCTAGGCACTTGGATATTAGCAATGCATACACTCTGACACACTTACAGACATTTAAATAGATAGACACACTCATACTCATTGTTCCTAGATTCTTCTACAGTTCAGAAAGAAATGAGGGTTTAGAAAATATCTAGTTAATGCACAAAATTGAAAAAAATTAGAAAAATCTGGGTGGCTTAAATTGAGGAGAGACTACTGTTGCTCATATTAATTAGAGAGACAATAAATAGCTCCCATCCTCTGTGCTCTGAAGGTAAACCTCAAGAAGGATGCACGTGCAAAGATTCAGTTTGCTTGTGGACAATACGGCACCAACTCTGATGCCACAACCTAGGAGTTCTATGGGATTTTTTTTTTCCTGAAAGACTTGATGCCTTTGCAAAGAGACTACATAAAGAGGAGCCAGGAATTTCTGAAAGATCGAATGTGTGTCAGCACCTCTAATGGAGCAATAATAATTAATTTCCCAGTGCAATAAAACCATATAATTAGAATGGGTTGGGTGTTCTCAAAATTTTCCAACATGGGATGAGCAAATGGAAAAGCTTGCTTTTTTTTTTTTTTCAGGCTCTTCCTTAACTTTTTTGGAGTTGGTGTGAAATACAGAGAGGAAGTGAGCCCATCTGTTTCTGATACTTCCAGGCTTGATGTATCAGAATGTTTTGTAGCAGTTATTTGATGTCTAGTATGCCTCTAAAGTATTTTCCATAAGTTTGAAGCCTGTGCCTTTACTGACAGGAAGTTTATTTTCATGGCGTTTTAGGAACAGTTTGACACTCAGAAAGGAGAAAGGAGTAATTGGTCAATTCCTAAGTTCCACTGTTTTTAAGTCAGTTCAGTTTTGTTGATTTATATACTGGGAGAAATTTGGAGGAGAAACAAAAATGAATGGAATTATAGATTATTCTTATTATTTACATAGTTCTTCCTCTGCCCCTCTTCTTTATCGTCATTACCACCCCCGCCCCCTTGCCTCCGCTACACCCCTCCTTTATGGTAGGAAAGAGTGATCCCACTGGGGATAATGGAGGATCTCACAATGGAAGGAAGGAAGCTGGAGACTCATCTTTGCGTAAAGGTCAGGAGGAAGGAGAACGAGGTGGCACCGCTATGACACAGCTGTATCCTGTACTGTCCTCATACTCATCTGCCTCCCCTGGCTTCGCGTCGGGAATGTGTGGGTCAGTGGGGCAGGGAGCGCCGGGAAGGCGACTTTGCTCAGGGCATCGCGTTATACCTGCAAGAAGCACTTCAACGTGCTAAGCCCTCCTTCCTGAGCCCTTCAACTGCAGCATCCGCTTCACTAAGAAGGTAACAGAGGCCTCCTTCCATTCCGCTAGAAACCCCACGCTCCCGGATCTCCCTCTGCCTTCCCCGAAACTAGGAATAAGGGAGTGGAAGACTCAAAATTCACTTCTGTCACTCCTACTTTCTGAGCACTATTGGTACTTACTGAGGGAATTCTGTTCTACTTAGTTCTAAAATTGCTTATTAAGACAGCAAAGTCCAGGCTTGGTGTTCATTTTCTACAAATCGTTTGGGCATTTCCTAAGGTAATATTGGACGGTGCCAACCAGAATACACAACTGCACGCTGTAGGACAGCTAGGGATTTGATTCCAGACTAGGAATGACTCTGCTTGGCAGTCCAAGGGCCTCCTCATCACCTTTGTGGGTTGAATAAACTGCGGGCTGACTTGGCACTAGGTAAAGAAAGCATCACTACTTTTTAAAAAACTCTAAGCTGCCTTCTCCAGTCGTGGAAAGGAATTAAGGAAGTCAGTACCTTCTTTAACTTAGCTTATATATTTTCATTTTGCCTGATTACCAAGCTTTTAATTTCTCACCCTCTCTTAAGGGATGTATGATCATCACTGAGAATGAGTGCAATTCGAATTATTGTAATCGTATTTAAGACTCTACAACAGTGTGATATATTTTCTATATGTACATGTATGTTATCTGTAAATGTATACAAAAAGAAATAAAAAGCTACACATCAAACCGAGGAGGAAGAAGCTGGTCTATGGGAACTTTAGGCTTTTTAAACTTTTAATGTTTTGATTTTTCAAAGGAAGAAGAGAGTATTTATGGGTCACTTTTAAAATAAAAAAACAAAACAAGCAATCAGTCTGAAGACCAAAACCAAAACACACTGACACACACACACCCAAAAAAGGAGGAAGAAAAGAGGAGGAAAAGAAAAAAAATGAAAAAGAAATGAACAAAAAGCTTTGAAAATATGCCATGTCTCTCACAGGAATTACCCTACAAAAATAGTCACAGCTGCTGACGAAGATGTAATGTCATGTGTGCTGCAGCTCTCTTCATGATGCCAGAAAATTCGACATAACTTAAATGGCTCACAATGTGGAATGTGTTGAATAAACCCAGTTATGATCATTGAAAATAGACCTGTCAGCTAATCCAAATATCGTTGCAGAAGAATCCTAGACCATGGGAAGATTTCCATTACCTATTAAGTGTAATAAAAAACTCAACAGTTTACAAAATAGCATGTGCAGTGTTTAATTTTTTGAAATGAAAATATATACACAGAAAAGCAGTGATTCTCTACAATTGGGGGTGAACTTTGCTTGCCTCTGTGCTTTTAAAATTTTCCACAATGCACATATGTTATTATACATGTATTATATAATATAATGCTATATATATATATATATATGTATGTATACAGTTTTGAAAACCCATAAGCCCATACATAGTCATTTTCAATGATCAATGACTTTTTAAAATCAGGACAAACAGACCCCAGATGTATTAAGTCATCTGCCAACTTCATACTTTAATTTGGTCATCAAGATACCATTCATGTGCCTTGAATATCCCTTCAAATATTCTTATGAATAATAGTGACATGTTGCGTATGTTGCAGAAGATAAACTAAAAAGAGAGGGAGAAAACTGTAGTGATGACATACATTTATTTTTCCAGGAGTCTTCCCCTCAAAAATATGTAGCATTACCACCTCTAGAAGTTACAGTACTATTTCACAATTTTAAAAAGAAGTATAATTTTGCCTGGCATTCAGTTGTTCACCATCATGAGAATGTACAAATAACACTGTCACCGAGAAGCTGATCCCTCAGGGATCCTGGATTTTTTTTTTCTATACAAAATTCATTTCACAACTGAGTTTAAATAAATAAGATTGCTTAGTTTTGGGAGGCTGAATATTACTTTGAAACCTCACTTGACTGCCGCAACTAAGACCCGGCACAACCAAATAAATATATAAATATTAAAAAAAAAGAAACCCCATTTGAACTCCTCTATGATATGAAGGGAGAAAATTGAGGCAATTTTCAACATAACCCAAGCTTAAAAGGAAATGAAAAAATTGTTCATTTTACATTTTAGAAATAGACTGTATGTTTCTTTCTCTCTTCAGATAAATTTTGTCTTTCCATGGAAAGTTGGTGTTCTGGCACTATTTTGTTTTTATTCTATATATTGCATTTTTATAGCAAATGAAAGTTAAATTATTTTATAATCGCTTCACCACTTTTTAGAAATGGCCATAGAATATGGGATCCTTAAATAAGGTAATTATTAGTAAAGCCACTCATTTTTTCAAGAGTCTGTTTTCATTACTTAATTATGGCACTTTGGGCACAAAACACTTCTTGTTTCCACGAAAGAAAAATTTTCATACACACACACACACCCATATTCAACGGTGAATTCATGCTGTTAAAATATTTAAAAACACACTCATGATGAAAGAAACCTGAAACTAAGAAAACAAACACCCCTACTATGTTCTTAATTTTCTTTCTTGTGGATGGTGTTTACCCACAAAGTCAAATGCAGTCTTTTCAAATGTATGTGAAGCAAGCACCTTCCAGCTGTGAGCATGTAATTGGTCAATCAGTTTTTATTTAGAGAGTTTCTAAAATGTCACTGTATATTCTTATTCAGTTCTTGGATTCTTGCATCCATAAAAAGAGTGGCTTTAACTGTTGCTCTTTTATGAAGCATATCAATTTCCTTGTCTTTTTTTCTTATAAAACCATCCTGGAAAATTGAGGAAAGTATCCATTTCATACATTTAAATAAAACAAAATAGCACAGGACACAGATTTAAACTTTCTTGCAGTTGGCAGTTTAGTTTAGAGAAAGGTTCAAATCTATCATTGGAACTCTTGTTAGAATATGTTAGAGTTGGATATTACCGTAAGTTGAAGGGAGCCAAGATGCAAAAACGGATTTCTCTTTGCAAAGTTCTGCTGCCACAATGAAATGATTCGGCTTAGAAACTTACGGGATATGTGATATATTATAAAGACTGTATTGTTATGAGTTTATGATTTAATGATTAACAGGGTTATTTGCTTTGTTACTGGAATCATAACATCAAGATGGGGAAGAAGTAAATAGCACTAGAGACTGTAAAATGAAATGGTGAGATACGAACTTTTGCTTAATGTAGTGGCTTAGTCATAGCTTAAGCATGCATCTGGTTAAATACTTGCTTGATGATATTCTTAATTACATGTCCTTTGTGGCTTGCTGGTATTTTCAGGTGCTATTAATAAAATCAGTATTTCTAAAAGTGCAAATAGATTGGAAGCAGATGCTGTTAGTAGAACATAATTGGACTAAAGGGAAATTTTTGCAATTTGAAAACAGACTAATGTCTTTAATGTGTTGGTTTGCCGTGATTATGCATTCTTACAGGATTTAAAACAGGAATAATCAACAAATACATCTTAAGAGTAGTAGAAAGTGTAGGGAAGAAGAATTTTTGTAAAACTCAGAGAAAATGTTTATATGAACAGTATTGGAGTTGCTAGTATATGTTGCAGAAGATAAGAGAAACATAAAGAACACTCAAATTAGCCTTTCCTAGATTAGAATATGAAAATGCAACTTTTAAAGGTCTGCAAAAAGGTAAATTAATTTAAGGGGTACTGGTTTGTTTTTAACCCAAAGGTCCCATTAACTGTGTTTTAAAATGATAATACTGTGTTTTTTAAAAAATTCAAACAAGTGACAGTGGGATTATTTATGAACAGATCATTATACCTTATTTCTATTTTTTGGTAGGTTGAAATGCTTATTTTATTAACATATTTCTATATAATAAATCAAGTTTAAAAAATATGAATGTAATAAAACTATAAATTCTTACAAAGTTAAATTACAGTTCAAGCAGAAAATAAGAGCAGTATAAATCTGAACTTTGAACAGTGAGTTCTTAATATAGAGTCCAATCTGAATTTTATTTATTTATTTTGCGGTACGCGGGCCTCTCACTGCTGTGGCCTCTCCCGTTGCGGAGCACAGGCTCCGGACGCGCAGGCTCAGCGGCCGTGGCTCACGGGCCCAGCCACTCCCGCGGCATGTGGGATCTTCCCGGACCGGGGCACGAACCCGTGTCCCCTGCATCGGCAGGCAGACTCTCAACCACAGACTCTCTTCCCACCAGGGAAGCCCCCCAATCTGAATTTTGTAACAAAACAAAACAAAAGAACAATCCTAGTACTTATACATAGCGAAAGTTAGAAAGGAAATACAGGAAAATGTTTAATTCTTGATTGTGCGAGTATGTGTACATTTTGAGGGTTTTTTTCCCCTTATGCCTTTAAGTATTTCTCAGATTCATTTCAGGAACATATGTTACTTCAGAACTAGAAAAGCCTTATTCATTTAAAAGAAAGAAAGAAAGAAAGAAAAAACAATTTGATAACTTGGATTAAATAAATTTTCATTTAGATTTGTTAAATTGGTATTTTATTTATCATCCCAAAGCTTATTAAAACAGAACCAACACAGTCATATGGAGCTAACTCCTAAAACTGATAAACCTGAGCATATATTTTTTGCCATTAGATTGTAAAATTGGCCACTTATAATTACTAAGAATTGAGTGTATAAAACTGCTAATGTTTAATTTGTCTATCTTACCTGGAGTTCAATTTCAAGTAAAAATTTTGACAAATTATCAACTGACGTAATGTTTCTTGGCTTAAAGATGGATTTGCATTATTTTATTGCTTGGAATATCATAGTTATTAACATGTATTTTAACATTAAATCACCCATTAGCAATGGAATAATATTTCTGAATATAATTTCAGGAAGGAGGCATAAAATAATGTTTCAAGCCATTTACTTTTAAGACTACAAAATTAAATAGGAGTTGAGTTAAATGTAATCAACACATTGATAGAACTCCAGGAAGGCAGTAAGTAAGCAAAGTTTTCTACTTTTATTACATGTCAAAAAGTGTTTCAAAGAAAAAACTTAGACCACATTGACCTATCAAGAAAACTTTTCCTTTCCCCTTGATCTTAATTTTCCTGGAATCATTATTCTCCGTTTAGAGATCGATCAGGATTTTACTAATGTAGTACTTGGAAACCTCTTTTACTTCTGCGCTGGAGGATTAGGAGTTGGAGAAATCAAACGTGTCATTTGTCTTCTAGTACGGAGATCCACCCAGAATTTAGGGACGGGATGCTATATATTCGTTATTGCTATAAATTTTAATTTCTGCTTAAATAAAGCCCCGCAAGCCCGCCAAAAGAAAGCAGCCCTTTCTTCCGTCTTTACTTTATGAAATGGCCTGAGAGTAATCTAAATCAAGGAACAAACGCCCCCAAATTTTAATTTTCATCTAACTATGGTAATTATTTGGATTGGCCAAAAAGTTCGTTCGGGTTTTCTCTGTTACAGACGAACTTCTTGGCCAACCCAATACTTTTCTGATAGATGTGGAAATGTTATCCAATATTAACGCACAGATGGTATTTAAAAATACTCAGGTTCCTGGAATCCGTGTTCGTCCTTTGCTCTTCCAATTATTTGCCACCTGACATCTTTTTTCATGAGTCCTCAAAAGGTTAGTCTATGTTCAGTTGGACATAAAACAGAAGGGAAATTTTTGTAAAATAAAAAAACACAACCCCCAAACAAATAAATCACACGAATAATTCTCTTATTTAAAAAATGTCAACCGAGTATCCCTGGGGTATATCACTGTTGGAAACAATTTTAACACTTGCATCATTCACAAGCAATTCACGAACGCTCACCCTGCAAGAATTTTCCACACTTTCTTGGCTTTTTACACACTTCAACTCGGCTTTCTGTAGCTCCACTAGTGGAAAATTAGGGAGACAGGTAATTCATAGCAAAGACAAAAATGAATTCTGGTGAAAGAGTAATTTATCACAAAAAAATTTTTCCCCCTCACGAAAGGCCACGGGGAGCCGCGGACCTTACGCAAATTCAAAGGAAATTTTCTTTTTGTAGGTATTGGTAATGTCTATTTATTTCATGGTACACCCCTGAATGACTTGTAAAAATAAACGAAAATACCCATTTAGAAATACGTGATTTCCTTTAAACGGTGAATTAAAACGAATCTTTCCAGAAAACCGTTTGTTTTTCTAAGCTCTTGGCGGAAAGCTGGGCGAGGCTGGTCGGGATCCACCCCCCGACCCGCCCACACACCCCAGGAAGAGGGGCGGGGCACCCGTTCTCGAGTTACAGCGAGAATTCCGGATGCCCCCCCTCCCACCCTTTATGCGAAATGAGCCCGTGCTGCCTTCATTAACCCAGCCAATGACCAAACGGCATCCCGCCCCGCAGGAGGTGGAGCCGCGGGGGCGGAAGCAAGGAGGTAAACGCAGTCCCACGTGTTACGGCTCTCCCCGCCTCTTCCTCATCCCCTCCCTCCCCCCGCCCTAAATCGGCCCCTCCCACCCAGTTTAGTTCTCCCCGCCCCGGGAAGAGGCGGGGAAGCAGGCGGAGCGAAGAACGCTCGCGGTCTCTCATTTACATGCAGCCACTCTATTGGCTAAGGCTGGCTACGAGCGGAGGAAGGAGGGGCGGAGGAGTTGTCAAAGTGAACTTCACGGATTGGCTTAACAGTACGACGACGTAAAAGAGGGCAGTCTAAGCAAATGAAAGCGCCTGGCAAATGCGTCTCCTCCCTCTTGCCCCACCTAGTTGGGAGCAACCCAATGAAAGAAGCGCCTGTGAGGCACATTTTCTTGAATATTTAAATGAGAAATCTAGAACTCTATTCATCTGAATATTCACGAAGAGGCGGGGAAGTGTAGCGTGTCCCCCGGAAACGCTTCTGATTGGCTGGTTTTCTCAAGCTTTAGCTTCTGGAAACAAGCTTGCCTCTCAGCGAACAATTAAATGATTGCTGCATTTTTTTTCCCTCAAAAGCTCCATGTCATATACACCTACTTTTTTTCTCGGAAATTGATTTCATGTGTGGTCCGACTGGCTCAACTTTGTCACTCTTTCGCTCTCAATATATTTTATTTTTTGTAACTCAAGTTCCATTTTCATCAATTTTTAAAATGCAAAGTTGTGGGACAGATGGAAACAATTAGAACCTCGCTCTGCTGATGTGTATAATCTTATTAGTTTAATGGGTCACAGGGCGCAGGACCCATTTCCTATGGATCAAAGTGAAAACAAACACGGTTAATAACCCATTTTGTTTTAGAACCACATCGGATCGGGTTCCCTCTGTCGGCCGTGGTAATGACAATAAGAGATCTTGGGTTGCCTTGAAGTTTAGAGGGCAAATGGAGTCATTGAAATATTCTGGCTTAAAAACGCATTAATATTAACACCAGGGAGCCGTTTGCCAGTTCCCTGAGTTCTCTTGAGTTTATCACAATGGCATGGTTATTAAAGGATTTCAGTATCGCTTGTTTTCATATGTTGCGTTAAAGCAGGCGAAAACTCGTGGCTAGTTCGCTGCTAATTATACCAGCTTCTCAGATTTCGTCTATTCAGGCCCAACATAAGGCTTCGGAGCTCTTGGTGTAAATTTCAACTTATGGCTTCTTAATGATTTTTTTCCCTTTATCTGTGGGTGGTGGTCACAAACTTTTTTCAAAACTTGATTTTCAAGAAGTTAAAGAGCCCCACAACTGCTACCCAAAATTTAGCTTTCCATTTGAGGGAGTTCTAAGGCCAGTTCGCAGATCCCTAAGCATCCGTGGACCCTAGTTAGCAATTCATGCCTTAAGGAAATGTTTTTAATATTTTGGGTTGTGTTTGAGTGTGTTTTTCCGAGGCAAAAATATAATCTTCCAAGCACGTAGGGGTTGGGCCGCGGCCTCTCTCTTCGTGCAAAGGCCCCCTTTGGAAACCCCCCCTCAGTAACTTCTCACCCCAATAAATTAAATGCAGCCACAGTGTGGTCCATTACCCGGGAGTGTGAGGTGACGGCGCCTGTCAAAGGTGGCCGGCTGAATACAGACCCTTAAATATTCCTACAGATAATAAATATCTGTGCAAGAAACGGATGTAAATAATAGGTTCCTATTCGTTTAGAAAGCTCTGAAGTACAGCAATGAAATAACGCATTGCAGACTTGATGAATGCTCCCAAGTTCTTCACAAAGGTGGGGAGGCATGTCTTGGAAATATTTTGCCCTGGGCCTGGAGGCCGGGTGCAGAGCTCTAGGCACTGAGGACACCAGCACCTCTGCGAGTTCCTCAGCGGGGCCTCTAGGAATGTAAATACTACGAGTTTAGACAGGCCGGGGCCCCGGAAAGTGCGAGCAGTGCTTATTAGCAAATCATTTTAATTCCGAAGCTGTCGAGAGAATATCTGCTTTCCCTTTACCGCACGGGGCTGGGATTGCTAAGAGAGGGGCTGGGATTGCTAAGAGAGAAAGCTGTTCTTATCATTCTCTCCTTGTGAGTTAGGAAACAGTGTCTTTGAGTCCTGGGCTCCGTATTCATAGTTTCTGGGGTGAGTTCACACACGTGCCCAGAGGCAAAGGCCACCTTGCACCCTGGGGCTGCAGGCGCTCCCTTCCCGGTACTCGCTGCTGTGTTCAGAAACCAAAGTTGAAAAGCGTGGAGCACACTGCAAGGAAGTCTGACATCTGGGACAGACGTGGCTACTCCATCCATGGCCGTGACGGCCCCGCAGATAAACCCTGAAGACCTTTTTAAAATTTGCCCTTGAATTTTATTATTTTGGCGCTTAATCTTTAAATCTTTAAACATGCCTCAACATATCACAGTCCCCCCACCTTTTTTGGGGGGTTCTCTATGCCTTTAACTTTATTTTGGGAAACTATTATTCCCCCCCCATGGGGATAATGATCAAATCTCCAATCTGTTATTTCCTGGAATTTAATCCTGCTTTTACTTATGGATCATAAAATATTTAAACCGTTAAAAATGTATCCATCTCTGAACAACTTTAGAGTTATTTTAAGCTTTTAAAAATGGAAATGTAATCCTGGTGTGTGTGTGTACCTTATTATAGACAGACCATGTTAATCTCCCTTCCACGGAAAAAAGAACATTTACATGTGTGAATCCAAGTAATTATTCATCTATGATAATTAATTCTACCAGGCTTGATTTTTCGTTTTCGAATACACTTTTTTTGGTATCTAATATTCAGAGACAATAACAACATTAAAAAAATCTTCCGGTGTAGTGAAGGGACCTGGCTTAGGTCCAACAACAGATACCCTTTCTTATTTTCTTTTTTGTTTTCTTTCTTTCCTCCCCCCCCCCCCTTAGTCAACAGTCTCCTTCAGTTGTTTATTTTAGCCTGGTGAGCCCAAGCTGTAAACTCCACGTAAACCAGGGGTCGGTTTTGAGACACTCGCGTCCCTCTCGGGATATGACACGCTTAAAATTTTGTTTACTTATTGTTACTGCTGGGAACGTGGGCCCTTGTGATGAAGACCTTCCTGGCCTTACTGGGCAGGTCTGCTCCCTAGCTCCACCGCGATGGCTTTTATTTAGGGAGGGCTAGCCTGTGGATTCAGGTGATATTTCCCTCAATCTAAGAGTCAACTGCAAGGTGCTTGGTCCACACCTGGAGTTTTCCGCGCGGAAAAGCCGGCAGAAAATCCTCGACTTGATTTTTACCATCACACCGGGATGGCCCCCTCCGGACTGGAGGCGGACCCTTCACCGCTTCCCCGGCGCTCCTGGCCCAGTGGTGCCACTAGCGCGCTGTCCAGCGCTGAGTTACAGGCCTCGATCCAGCCAAGATCAGAGGCTGCAGGACTCGCTCGGCTTTCAAGGGGGCTCTACTACTGGAAGTCATTTGATAAATCTGAGTCAGGCCTTTCCAATCTTTACTGCTCGGCAGAGCATTGCAAATCTCTAAACACGCTGTAACCTTCTTGTAACACTGCTCTAGACACACTTGAAGGTTGGGTTTTATTTTAGGGCCCAGCGGAATGGAAGTGGCCACTTCAGGGGCCCCCTCTGTGGTCGGGCCCGCTCCCTTTCCAGCGTCTTCCCGAGACCATCTCCTCCTCCAGTAAGCCGATTCCCGCGCATCCACCCGCCCACCCAGCCCCAGGAGCCCTTCTGCCCCGGGAGGCCGCCGACGACCTCGGGCTGGAGGATCACCCCGCGCCCCTGCAGCGGGCGATGGGGAGAGAACCTCTCGGGAACCGAGCAGGACCGGCGGGGGTGGGGCGGGTGATTTATGGCCCTGATCAACTTTTTAGGAAGCAGAAATTAACCTGAAGGGGATTAGGCTCGAGCTTTGAAGTTCACGGTTTTGTTTTCCTTCAACTCAGCCCTGCGATCAAATAGTTCTTAGTTCCTTTTACCCGCCGCCTCCTCCTCCTCCTTGGGTCTCTCATCACCCCACTCCTATTCCCCAGCAACGCTTCCTGCACGGATTTTCGTAATTTCAGGTAGAAATATCTCCAGACCAGCGACTGAAGTTCCTGACTGTGACCTAGCCATCAGAGACACTGTCTGTCCACATCCCTGACTTCTTGGAATCATGTTTTACGTTTGAAACTGCCATTTGTATTTGGAGGTCGGGAGTAGCAAATTTGTATCCGTTTTTTCCTTTGCTCTTTCCCGCTTATTCTACCCCTGGTGACTGGTATTCCCCCGCAGAGCAAAAGTGCAGCCATTGTAGGGGTGGTCGGCGGCTCCGTGGGTGACCGCTAACTTCTCAGCGTGTTCTGCAGGTATTGTGGGTTTGTAGATTCCTCCCCTTGTTGGCCCGAAAATTCAAATACAAACTTGAATGATCTGCCTTGCCGCCCTGCACTCTTACCTTGGCCCCCTTTATTCCATACCCCCAGACTCCCCTCCCCCGCAACTGCAGGTTTCCAAGGGGAATCTGTCTCCTGCGGTTCTTTCCCGCAGGCGCCTGTTGAAAAGGCAATTTCCTTGGGGGTGTGGTTGGGGCGAGAGAAAAACAGAAACCAGGATTGTTTGGGGCCTGAAACCATCCAAGTTTTATTGCATCCGCTACAAAGTCAACTAACTCTTAATGAGCATCCAAGCGGAAAAAGGCCGAGGTTTACTCCTTGTTAAGGCGGGGGGGAGGTTGGGGGGGATACTTTGCGTATTTCTTTCTCTTGTAACACCTTACCGAGAGGCTCTTCCCAACGTCAAGAATACAGACACGAAAGTGGAAGGCATCAGGTTTCAGCTCCCTGAGTGATCGAAGATCATTCGGCCACGAGGACCTTCGAAGCTGGCCCTGTCTACAGCTTGTAATGAAAAGGATAATCTGTCTTGCAATAAAAAACAGGACCCACACAAACCCGGCATCCAACTACCTTCCCCTGCGCCTCACTCTTCCCTAATAAGGGCCAGTGACAAATATTGCCATCCAGTTCCACCCTAAAAAGAGGAAGCAGTAGATATTCCTTTTAATAACTTCCCAAAGTGTTACAAATAATAAAAGGGACGCATAAATCATCGCGGGGGCGGCTGAACGTGGACCACGGAAGGATTTACCCCTCTCAATCCTTGACTTTCAACCGCGATCTCATTGGCTGCTTCCTTGTAGCCCGGCCCCCAAATCCGCCCTCTTATTGGTCCATCAGGCGGGGTGACGCACGGAAAGGGCGTGGGGTCGGTAGGGGCCGGAGTCCATCAGCGCGCATGCACCTTATGGCGCGAGCGTGTGATTGACAGCGAGGGGGATGTGCGTGCGTGCGCGTGCGTAGTGCGTGTGCGTGTGTGGTGGTGGTGGGGGTGATGGTGGTGTTAGTGGTGGCGATGAGCGGTCGAGTTGAAGCTGCTTCTGCCGGTTCGGTGGCTGCAGTCCTCTTTGCGGGCATTTTCCGCAGAGTCAGAAGGGCTGACAGTTACAGACCACGCACTTACCGGCTCGCGAGACCGTCTGGAAGCGATTTACTGAGGAGGGTCTCCAGCAGCAGGCTAATTGGGGAAGGAGTAAAGAGAAGTAGAAGGCATGCATGCTTTACTGGGTCTGAAGAAGATAGTCAGAAATCCTGAAAAAGAGATTTAATTTTACTACCTTGTCGATTTGTGCGTTCCTTGTAAAGCACACACTAAATCATGCTTCATATCAAAGCCGAGCCTTCATATGCACCGCACACCCCACTTCCTCTCAGATTGACACAGACCGGTTTGGTCCCTCTGCACACGGGTACACACGTCTTAGCTTCCTGTAGTTATGCAAACCAGCAATCCAGGGCGAACTTTCAAGACCCGGAACACTGTGATCCTTAACTGGAAGAAAGACAGAAAAAAGAGGAGTAAAGAAACGAAGAAGAAAAGAAAACTAGAAATATGTAGCAACCAGTAAAACAATAGTGTCAAAGATAGTGAAGGAAAAACCCGTTGGCTATTGAATGTAAAATTTGAAATTAATTTCCCAATCCGGTCAATGCCGTAGAAGCAACTCCAGTTTATTGCAATGCTTGTTGTTAACGCCTCGTACAAAATTCTTCAGAGGCGAGGGCTGGCTTAGTGCAGAGGAGAAACGTTTCTCCGTTGCCCTGTTGCTGCCAAATTCTGGTTTCGGAGAAGTTTCTTCGGCGTGCTGGAGCTGGGGAGGAGGCTGGAGAGTGTTTTCCTATTACAAGGTGTTATGTCGTTGGTTCGTGTTTGCACATATTTTAGGGAGATAATAAATGTCTCATAGCTCTGCACATATTTTAAATTACACTAGCCCTAGCTGAATTTTGTAGCTGGCAAATCAAAGCTTCGGTTTTACGAATTCTGAAATTTAAAACTTGCAATTACCTCTTCACGGGCCCTGAGATTTTTTCTTTTGTTTTTATTTTGGGGTGTGTGTGTGGGCGGGGGAGAAATGTACAAATACAAGTATTACAAAATCTCCATTCAAGTACTCTCCTGTCTGTGAGTGCACGGTAAATAAATTTTAAAAGCAGAGTGGTGGAAATATATGACTGTTAAAAGCAAAATAACGTTCTTTTAAATCCCCCCTTGGTGCATTTTTTTCTTTTGAAGCAGTGCTTTCAGCCTGCCTAAGATTGAATGTAGTGTTTTTACATCCTCACAGTAATTTTATTTAGAAGCCCCATGTTCACCTTTAATTTTAAAATTATCATTTATGACACGAAATTATTAGCACCCATATTCTCTTAGCGTTTCAATATGCTTTTTACTATTTATGTATATTTTAAAACAGCAACCATTAAATAAAATTAGTAAACAAGGCTTTGATAGCTGCTTATTTTTGTTTAATCGAATGTCTGTTTTATTAGATAAATATACACTTAAATTTATTTTGAAATAAAGAGCAAAATAATACTTTTCTTTCGCTTTGCTAGAACAAACTGATTTTTCATTCTTCTCCGTCCGATTCTTTCCCTTCAGCTGCCACAGTCGACTGAAAAGCTCCTACGGACCGGCCGACTAGTATGCAAATTTCAGATGATTGACACGTAGGGTAGAAACCAATCACGCTGTAGTAGGTTGCTGATTGGTTGACAAATATTTGACGTAATATTGACGTTTTAAAAGACTAACATCCAATCAAGGCAATTCATGCAAATAAAGGAAGGAATCAGATTACTAGCTGCCGGGGAGACTTAAGCGCGCCCTCACGTGTTCAGTGGTGGATATTGCACAGATGCCTGCACAGTGAATAAACGCAGCAAAATATTCAACTCCACAGTTCGCCTTCACCGTTCCCAAACTTCTATGTTACTGGAATATAATCATCCGTCTTAAAAAACCAAGAGTTTTGTCGTGCACATATATGATAGTTTAGATGAGAAATCTATGCTATGTAACTGCGGACTTCCAGCGCACGCAATTTCCCTCTCCATTTTTACCAACACAGGGAATCTCTGTCTTTAAATTTATCCTTGGAGAGGGAGGCTGTTTTCCCCCTTGATTTCAAAAGGACGAGATTTACAAAGCCTTTCCAGGCACAGATGGTCGATAAATTTAGCTCCTTCAGCGAAATTCCGCATGGCACCGCCAGATGGCACAAGGATCGCCTTCCAATCTCCGTACCAACCCCACCCCTGTACTCCGTAAGTAATTTAGAAAAATTGAAAACCAAACACTTTTATATTTTATAGTCAAATGAAGTGAGAAGGTACTGGCACTCTTGAGGAGCTACATATTATGAAAATAAGCCTTGTTGGTTGTTGCTTTAATGTGGAACATCCTCTTGAGATTTTACCCAAGAAAGTTTGCGAGGAAAATACTCATGCAGTGAAAGTGTTTGCAAAAACATTTCCTTAAAGCAAAGTGTGCACCAGAAGCACAGCACTACGCGAGTTAAAGAGGTAAGAGTAAAAGGCGTAAGAAGTGTTGTGTGCAGGGCTTCTTAGGGATTAAAATGAGATTGAGGGTGAACCTAAACTTCTTACCGAATGGTCTTCCGTAGCAGAACTTGGCTAGACCAGTGGGGCCGGGGTTGGATCAAGCTGCTGTTAGAGCAGCGTGGCTTTTTTGAAGGGTTCTTTTTGGGGTCCCAATTACAGATAGAGACTTTCTTTCCATTCACATGTCACTGTAGTGGGAGGCAACACCTTTGTTTTGCCAACCCGGGCAGTGGCTTTGGGGATGGGACCCTGGAATGTATTGACCTCCACTTCTCATGCCTTCGTCTTTATGAGTATATACGTTTTTCTGTTTGGGTTTATCAGGAAGAGAGGTGTTCGTGCTGCCCATAATTCAAGGCCAGACTTAGAGCTAATGGTATTTGCACAGGGGAGAAGGGAGGAAAGAAGAAAATACCCAAGAAAGCCCATTTACAAGTTGATGCTCTCTTCCTGGGAAGCTTCAGGTTTTCTTCTCTCATTTATACAAGCAGGACAATTGTATTTTTGCTTTCGATCATTCAACCCCATAATCTTGCATTTTAGAATTGCAATCAGCAGTTCAAAGTAGATCGTAAGTTGGCATATTTATTATCTTAGAAAATCTTTCTGAAAATAGCCATTAAGCCTTCACCTTACAAAAAGGAGGATTCATTGAGTTTGTTGCTTACGCTTTGTCTGTTGACTTTTGTTTCAGGAGAAAGTAATGGTTAGGGTGCCCAGGTGAACTCACGTCTCCCTTGACATCCTAAATATGGGTAACTGTCTGACCTAATACCATATCCTTAGTGTCTGCAGAGCAAGAATCTGTACCAACTCCCGTTTCTAGTGATCAAACTGTCGGTAGGAAAACTCATCACACCCAGCCAAGTATACGTACAAAAATTGAATAAAATGCTTTAGAACTACCACTTCGGATTTCTTAGTTCAAGTTGAAACCATACGTTTATTTCACTATTTGCACATCACCCCCTGCCCCCCGCCCCAAGTGAAGTTTGATCAGAGAGCATCTTACAGAGGCTAAAGGAAAAGCCAAACTTTTAGGGAGTGCTTATTTCTCTGAGGTAGTAAGAATGATGAGTAGAGGCAGAGAACTCAGCAACGAAACTCTCGGGCCATTTAGAAGAGAACCTTAAGTTTCTAAGCACAGTCTCGCTGCTCTCTTAGTGCTTATTTTCTGCGCTGCAGAAAAAGGAGCAAATTGTGTTTAAACAGAGGTGGAGCCTAGGGGCTCTCCAGGATTCTCCGGGGACCTCCAGGAGCTAGCAGCTCCTCTCCTTAATCTCTGTGTCTAAGTTTCTTTTACCTCCCCCCAATAAAAGCGGACCCAAAGGTGCTTATTTGGCGTCCCGCGTGCGGTGGGACCGCAGCTTTCGGGAGCTGGGCCGGCCCGCATGCAGAATGCCCGCGAACTGCGCGAAGGGCGCGCGGGGCAGCGGTCCCCGGGGGCGAGGGTCGCCCAGCTCTCCCCGGAGCTCAGTTCCCGACGAGAAGGTGGGCAGAAGGCGGGAAGCTGAGTGGCCGCGGCCTCCGCGGCCCAGCCCGCGCGGGAAGTGGAGGCTGGCGGTCCCCCTGGCCCCTGCGCCAGCGCCTCTCCCCTTTCAGGGCCTCTTCCGGGCTGAGCCTTGGGAGTCGGTTTCCCCGGTCGCAGAGATTTCGCTCGAGCCCGCCCGGCGAGGCTGTAAATTACCCTCCCCGCCCAGACCCCCCCGGCCGCCCTCCGGAGCCAGGGTGGGGGCGCGGGGCCGCCGGGGGGCGCGGGGTCCGGCTCGCAGCCACCCGAGGCCAGCGGCCGCAGCTGGATCGGCCGCCTCCAGCGCGGCGGCGGGGGTTAAACGCCGTGAATCAATCAATCAGCCCACGCAGCCCTCCCCGAAACCCGGAGCGCCGCCCGCCGGGCCTGCTTTGTGTCTCGCCCGCCTGCCTGCCCGGGGCCTGGGAAGCCGGGCCGGGCCGCTGCGGGGTCCGGGGGGCGCGGCGCGTTCCCACCAGCGGCCGAGGTGGCCTGAAAGCCACCCTATCTTGTCCCACCCAGTAACGGGGACAATTCAGGCCTAGGACAACTATGTCGCGCCGCTAGCCCCCTCCTTTGATCACTCCCTCTTGTCTTCCAACAGAATAAGGCCTACTCTCCTCAATCTTTCGCGGCAGCTTGAACCCCCAAGCCCTGTCATCCCCAAAAGAGCAGAGTGGCTGGGATTACAGAGATTAGTCCATAGCAACCAGGAACCCCGAGCAAGTCATAGTCTCTTTCTGGGCTTCAGGTTCCCGTCTGTTTTAGTACCTGCGTTTTTTGTCCCGCTCTAATGAATTTTTGTTTGGGGGTGGAGAAGCCTGAACCCCTTTGGCTGGGTGAGTTTCCAGAAGTTCCCTTTCCCCCTACGTTTATTTTTCCTGCAGCCCCCTCCCTCCCGACACCCCAGCTGGCACCAGGGCGTCCCAGAGAGCTCCTCCGGCCGCCAAGGGCGGGACCCTGCAACCTTTGAGTAGCTGAGCCCTTGGCCATGTTTGTTTCGGAGATGCCACCAGGGGGCGATAGAGCCCAAGGATAGAGCAACAAGGCTCCACAAGGTCTTTCCGAAAGTTTATCAAACACGGAGTTGATTCCTTTTTCTATTTGTGTGACTTGTAAATGACGCAGAGTTATTTCTTTTAAGATTCCATTTGGTCATCAGCTCTGGATGCAGTCTGAGATTCATGGGGAATCAAGTACAAAAGCATTAATGAGAAACAGACTTGTACACCCCCAAGACCCAGCGGCCCAGCAAAATGCAGTGGAACGTGCGAAGTACTAACTTTAAATGCAAAAGTCTGGTTCTGAGACTGAATACTCAGTGGGCTCGCAGGCTCTGAGAAAGCGATGGAGGCAAAGGCCAGAAGGCATTGAAACAGCGAGGACACACAGTAGTGGATATTTTCCTAATGTTTTTTGCAAACATTGGGTTCATTTTGGGATCCTGAGTAGGGGGTAGGCTGATGGGGTGGGAGAATGCAGAAGGAAGCAATTGAGAGAGAGACCTTCTCAGGCTGGGGGAGGAGGTGGGGATGGCTTAGGTTAGAGAGACCCAGTGCGGCGACGTTCGTAAATTCTGGAAAGTTTCTGTCTGAGTACAAAAGGGAAGAGGCACATCCTGGCCCCTGTCTGCGACTGCCCTGTCGGATAGTTCTTTCATTTGTTTGCTGCAAATGTATTACAATACGGATTACCGGGGCCTTAGAGCAAACTGGGACTTGTTCACTGCAAACAGCCAAAGGATCTTCAAGAGAAAACGTGTTAGGCTGGAATAGCATCTTTCCCCACATGTGCAAGCCTCTTGGATTGTGTTTGCTTTCAAAGTCCATAAATGTTTTTATTAAACTGTATCTTTCTTGTGGCCCCTACACATATAAAGTATTCTCGGCGTATGTAATCGCTTCCATTTTGGTCCTCCTTTAGGGAAACTTTGTAACTCGGCAGTAAATATTTGCTCTAGGGTGAACCTTGGCAAGCCAGAGCTAAAGCCTAAAATCTGGTTTCACTGTATGTGTTTGTGTGCACGCGTGTATGTTTTAACAGTGTATGTATATATATTGGAAACTTGGCGGGAGAGCTTGGTATTTTTACTTCTTTGCTGCACATGGGGAGGTATAATGACTGTAATTACTTGGATGACATTTAAAAATTAACAAATTCTCTTTCAAATTCGATTCTTCCTTGTGTGCCGCCAGCCCCCTCTCCCCCAATCATGTCAATTAAATGTTCTTACAGTGTCACCCTTTATAACACCCTTTAATGTAGTGATTTTGGAGGTATATTTTAAAGCAATTAAATGTAGTTTTGGCTTCCTAAATTATGCCTTAATAATAAGAATGTAAAAATATCAAACAAATCATGATCTTTATTGTTCTTTTCATGTTTATAGTTTTATTTCCTTTAACGTTTTAATTTGTAAGCCGTGCCAAAAAATTTCAGGGAGAAAAATGAAGACAGCTCAGTAATATGGCGCAGATGGAGTTAGAATTTTGGATTCTCATCCCTGGAGGAAAGTTTGAGTTGAAGCTCTTCCTCTGTAAAGAAAGGGACTTTAGTTTTATGAAGACGTTGAATCTGCTGAGGTTGATTAAAGAGAACTCCACGGAAAATTATTTTAAAATATGAACGCTGTAGACGAGGGCTGCGTGTTAGTCATCTTTGAAGGAATAATCAGAGTCATTAACTCAGTTCAGCCTCACGAGCCTGGGTAGAGTGACTGAAGTCTGCGGATTCCGGGGTCTCCCGCCTCACTAACAGCTGAGGTCCACCGCCATCCAAAAGGCAGTCTCTCCTTTCTTCCTTTCCTTTTGTTTTTCTTTTAAACAACAATAGAAGCTAATGGGAGAAGGCTTTCACATGTGGAAAATTCAGTTATGTGTTTGTGTGCACCCGTGTATGCGCTTTCCTTCTGTCCTGGAGGGGATGGGATCACAGGTTTGTCTTTTCTGAGAGCGCCTCCCTGTGGAAGAATATAACTCATTGCTTCTGGGTGATGGGGACTGTACCGACAGGCCATGCTTTTTGTTTCTTTTTCCTTTTCTTCATCCCCTTGCCTCCAGCATTGCAAAAATAGTGTGTCATCTGCTCCTCATGTTGATGGTCAGGGTTTTATTTATTCTAATGACCGCTGCAGAGAGAGTATGCAGCTCTGAGCAGAGAGAACAAGGCCCCCTAGGTCCACGTTTGCTGTGAGGTGGGCTGGCGGTTGAAGTTGGAGTAGCCTTTGGCCAGAGAGCCGAATACACACCTCCCCCTCCCATGAAAGCATCGTCCCTGTATAACATCATGTGGGTTTGAGTCAGTCTCTGGAGGACCTGCTTCTCAGAGTTTGGTTTGGCAGTTCAGGCAGATATAATCCTTCCTTTCATATTTTCCCTGCCCTTTTGAAGAGCAGTCACTTTCAGTCTCCTCACACCAGGGGCACTTTGGGAGATGGCCTCGGACCCCATGGAGGAAGTCCCTTTGGCTTGGCTTTTTGGGACCTGGCAATATTTGAGGTTGTCCCAAATGGGGACTGCACCCTTTGAATGAAGTGTTACACAGATGTGTGATTGAAACCATGGGAACGGAGGCTGTCGGTGCAGATGTTGGGGAGTTAGAGAATTCTGAGATGTGTGTCAGTCTGAAGAAAGGCAAGATTTCCTTTAGGTGCAGCACGTGAGTGCAGTTGTCCTCGAATTGGCCTCGATTCATCCACCCTTGGAAATAACTAGTTATCTGACCACTGAAAGTGTAATAGAACTTAAACCAGGGGCAGGGGAGTACATTTTATAGGGACTGTAGATGTGGCTTGAGCAAGCAATCTATGCATATGTGCATCCTGTGTCTTAGAAAGATGGTAGATGGAGAATTGAATCACACTTTGGCAGAATTTTCCTTTTGAGATCATTTAAGTCTAATAGAAATATCATGTGAGCTACATAAGTAATTTTTCATTTCCTAGAGGCCACATTTTAAAAAGTTAAAAAGAAACAGATGAAATTATTTTAATATATTTAATTTAACTCAGTATCTCCAAAGTATCCTTTCAGTGTGTAATCCCTATAAAATTATGGCTGGGATGTTTTACATTCTCTCTTTTTCTCCCCACATTTTCAAATAGCTGTTGGGTACTTTACACTCACAGTACATCTCAATTCACATTTCAGGAGGTCAGGAGCCACATGTGGCTAGTGGCTACTGTATTGGACAGTGCAGTTCTAGAGAGTTCCAGCTCTAGAATGTCTAGATGCATGTGCAAAGTCAGCAGCAGACTTCCTCCCACATGTCTGTTAGGGTCAACAGAACTTTCAAGTATCAGGAAAAGGCTGAAGAAAATAGGTTCTAAAACAGAAATACCTTTTTAACAGTGTCATTTTCAAAAGCTTCAAAAAGGAGAATCCTAGGCCCCAAGCCATGAATTTAGGAAAAATCTGGACGGGACACCACACTGAACCAGGATTGTGTCAAGAGAACAATGAAGGGACACTTCTTTTGAAAGAAGTAGGTGATGTCTTTTAGGGATTTTATCTTATTTTAAAATATTTATTTTTAATTATAAAATGAATCCCTACTTGTTATAGAACACCTAGATGACACAAAGTATAGAAAATAATAAAAATCATCCGTAAGTTCAGCACCCATGGATGACCACCATTCAAAGTTCGGGGTATTGCTGTCCATGTAGGCAGATTGTCCCCATAATTGTGATTATACTGCAAATGCACTTGTCTATCTTGCTTTTAATTCTTTTAATGTTGTTTCAGAGCATTTTTCTATGGTGTTAAAAGCTCTCTGCAAGAATAATTTTTAGTGTTGGCATGGTATTCCATCATTTGGGTAGCCATTGTTTACTAAAGTTGGTGACTTTTGGTAAGGTAAGTGTTACGGTATGCTTATTAAATGGTGACCAGGACAAATAGACTAGTTTATGGAAAAGTAGTTGCCCTACAGCGTGGTCATCCTCATCCCTCATGTGGGGAACTTGCCTTCCGTGACCGTAGTCACCCCAGGCAACCACTTCTGCTGATCAGTTTTTAGAGAATAGATGTAAATATAGTAGAAAAGAATTGCCGCTTCTCATGCCCAGTCATCCACCCAATCAACCTAGGTGTGTGGTTAGTACTTTGCCACAAAGTACTAACTTTATGGCAAAAAAGTTATTATGACTTAAGGGAGAAAAGTAAATTTTTCCAAAGAGATTTTGAATGGAAAACAAGAACATTATGAAGATACTCAGAAAGCATTTTCTTTCTTTCTTGTTGAATCCATGCCCCCTAAGATCTGACGGTACCCACTGGGTATAGGTACTGGGCCACCTTTGGTTAAATCATAGTTGGATTGATTTTTGCTTCCCCTTTTGGCCCCCTTTCCCACCATTTGTCATTTTCGCAGCCTTTCATGACATAAATCTTGTGGAATGTTGGCTATGCACATAGCATGAAGGATTCAAACTCTCCCATTTCAGGCAGGTTGGCCAACGAAAGCAACAGAGGGTGGTGGAGATCGGCGACAGATACGGCTGGAAGAGGCAGGGGTAGACGGGCTCTGGAAAGAACACATGACGTATGAAAAGGACAGCTCTGAGATTGCTCCACTTCTGGAAGTTTAGCCAAGGGTGATTGCAATTGGCTCATGATCTCCCGGTAATAATAAAGTCCATTGGAAGCGGCACAGTTATGAGCTGTCATTATATATATCTTTTCTATCTATATGCAAAGGCCTGTGGACTGACTCCAACCATCATTTGCTTCTCTTGACACAATCCTGGTTCAGTGTGGTGTCCGGAGGTTGTAGACGTCTTCTCTGGGAATCCAGAGACTTGCCCTGAAGGATAGCTCAGGACCGTATTTCTGTGGCCGGTCTATTCTCTTGCTAAGCTCAGCTCCCCAAGCTTCCAAGCACAGTTGGGCTGGAGGGGGCAGGAGATTTTTGACAACGTTCTCTTTGGTCTCACACCTTCTGTCACAAAAGAGCTTTTTCGTGACTTGTTGGAGAATCTGAAGGCACACAAGAGCTGGGGGGATTTTATTAAGTTGGCAAATATTAATACAAGTTGACTTAAAACCAGTGGCTCTTCTCTCTCTCAGTCTGGCTGAGTTTACGCTTTTTTCCTCCGGAGCTCTTTTTGGCCCAAGCAATTCAGGGCAAGGAGTTTGAAGGGTATTTTGTTTCTGAAGTGGGCAGTCTGTAAGATAGTGGACCTTTTAACATCGCACTGACAGACACTTTCAGGGCTAATATAATTGATGTATGCATAGAAGCTTAAGCAAAATAGCTTTCCAAAAGGGAGAAAAACTTGTCTTTTCACCTAAGCACTGACCGATTTGTGGTTTGGATGCTTACACGAGATATTAAACAGACTCGATGGAAAAGGTTTGTTCGCCTCAAGTTTGCCTTTCCCTCCTCTTGTAATTCTTGGCCGTGAGTCAAGTTTTTGTCCATTTCCCCTGCACTCCTTGGGTCGAGGCCAGAGCCACGGGCTTGCTCTCTCCATGGTGTTGACAGAGTGTTTTTCAGCTGTACCAAAGGCCACAGATTTTATGTCAGACTGCGAGATGCACAGCTTGATAAACATGTCTGCCTCTGGCGATTGGCAGCATTCTTTCTGGAAAAGAAAACAAAAATTGTTTTACATAAATAAGGAAAGTGGTATGAATAGCATAGAATAACACGACTTGGAAGGTGCGCCTGAGTCCTGAGCTTTTTTGCAGTATGTTTTGCTCTTTAGCTCGATTTATTTTTGAATTCTCTTTTCACCCCACCGCCATCTGATGGCTTTCAGCAGCCAGATGTGTCTGGTTCTGTAATGAATAAACAGATCAACAACTGATTTGTTTAGAAAGTTGGAGGGTGGTAAATAACTCCGGATGGTGTTTTAGAAAAGTATCTTGGCTTTGCGTCGATATTTTCTTTTTCATGAAATGGCACCGAAACACTTTTCATTCACTGTAGTTTAAAGAAACTCCACGATGCTCCGTCCGTCTGATATTTCCTAATTGAGATTTTTAAACATTCACTTTTTTCCCTTGGCCAGAGGTCAGTCAGGCCACCAAATCTGGGTAGGGGATCAGCACGCGGGTATGACACAGAATTCAACTCTGTGTTAAGTAGAAAATTCACCATTTAGGGTGGCAGCCAGCTTGTTACTGATCCCCACAGTAGGAGGACTCGATAACTTCTTTTGACAACTCCCGATAATAGGAGAGGATTCTTGGTGTACTACTTAAACTTCCAAGTCTCTTGTTTGGGAAGGAAGAGGGAAAAATACACCCCAATAGCCAGCACCCTCTTCCTAAAGCTGCTTTGCCATTGAGCAGATGCCCTGGAAACCTGCAGGTAGTGCCGACTTTCAGGTTGCACCTCCCTTTGGAAGACTGATGGGAGGCTGGAGGACTCTTCAGCAAGCCTGTGTGGACATGGGGCTCGGGGCCAGCCTCTCCGATAGGTGCCACCTCACCTGGAGGCTGGCTGCTGAAAGATGCGGGCTGTCGGGTCCCTTGGCAACGGCTCACTGGGTTCCTCAGTGGCACTTAACATTAACCACCCCTCCCCCAGAACCTTCTGGAAAGCCCAGCGCTAGTCCCCTGATGTCATTGCACGCCTATGATTAAACGCCAGCTCCGAGAGCAGCCCAGTGACAGGGAGGGTCATCGGTAATGGGTCTGAGAGGGGCTTCGAGGCCCGGGGTAATATTTTATTCATTATCAGTGTCGGTGGAGGAACTGTGAATCTGTCTGTTGGTTGGGGGCCCTTTATCTGACACCTCCCCAGGGTCAGTGCAGAAGCTTCTGGAGGCTGGAGTGTAGTTTTTGTTTGATGAGTGTGTGTGTATGTGTGTGTGTGTGTGTGTGTGTGTGTGTGTGTGGTGGCGGGGGCGTGGTAAACACTTGATATTAGTATCTTATCACCTAACAGAGCTGGATAGAAGTGAAACAGTCCATCAGTTTTAATCAGCTTTAGAGAGCTGCATCAAAAGTAAAAACTGGGTGAGTCCTAGTCATGGTAATTCATACATAAATACATAGAGGTGAACATATATGTGTGCTTGTATATAGACACATCTGTGGTGTTGTTTTTTGAGGTTTTAGAATGAGCTCTGAATTGAGGACACCCTCTGTCACATCTTGAAGAGCCCTCGTGTGCACCTGTTCTGTCTGTGGGGGGCAGGTTCCTAACCTGGGGGCCTGCTCAGTATCCACGGTTGGGCTTTAGTAAAGTCTGGGAATCCCTATAATCATAAGCAACTTTTTGCTGGGGTGCTAAGTTACTCAACCTCTCCAAGCTTCTAAAGTCACCCATAAGATGGGGGAAAATAATACCCACCTCGCTGGGTTAGTGTGAAGATTAAATGGGAGAGTGCATGTAAAGCACTTCGTACTATGCCCAGCCCCAAAGCGTCCTCTAAATATTAGATGCTATAATTATAATGATTGGGGTTACTAGGGTGTACCTATGTGAATTTTAAATGGATGTAAGCGTCATAGATTTTTATCAGATTTTCAGGGGGAGCTTTGGACCAAACAGGTCAAGAACCACAGTCTTTGCTAGAGCCACTGAGAATAAATCTTTAACGGAGTCAAACTCACTTTGTCAGAAATGGAAGACGAAGATGTGTGATTTGTCAGGTTGACCAATCTGGGGAAATTCCTACGATCCCCCCAAAGCAGGAAGACTCAGGCAAAGTTTTATGTCACTGCTGTTTTTCTTCCACCTTCTGCTAGTTAAAATAATTTTTATCTTAATCTCCCCACGCTTTTTCTCCGAATAAAGTCCACAGGGCATAGTCATTTGTCTTGTACATAAACAAAGCCTGTTTTCTCACATCTTGCATTCTTTTGGTGTCTTGCCTATTACAACAACAATAATAATACCTTTGCATCATTTAGCTTCATTTCATAATTATCAAATACAAATTTCAACACTAAACTTCAGCTTTTCTTGTGACATAAGTAAGTGTTGCTATTTCTACTTTACAGATTTGCAAGCTGAGCCAGAGGTGGGCACATTTTCTCTATATGTACTAAGTCAGAAATAGTTACTCTCAATTCAGGTTATGCCAAACCCATGTGCCAAGAAAAACATCACAAAGGGGACTTCCTACAGTCCAGTGGCCCCAGGAATCTACTGACCGCAAACTCTTTTGGGGAGGAAGTGTCTCCCTCCCGTCATAAATCTGCAGACCCTGTAGATATGGCTGAATGGTTGAAACTACACTCCTGATTATCTCCATGATTTTCCACGTGAAAATGAAGACCAATAGCTGTGAAAGTTACAGAATACCAAATTCCACATAGTAAAAATAGACGGTTAAGCCCTTCATCTAAAAATTAACTTAACTGCTTGAGGAAAGATATGGCTATAAAGTTAAATGGCATAATTTCATGTATGGAAATGGTTGTCCTTTCTTATACTTAAAATTTACCTTAGGACATGATTAGCTCTCCACAAAGCCAATTTCTAAATGGGAAACATTCCTCTGGCTGGATGTTCTTTCCATTTCTTGGGGCCCCTGTGGGACAGCGCTACTCAGTGATCCGGGGAGACGGTGTCAGTGCTCAGAAGCTCACTTCCTCAATGAAAGCCTCGCTGGAAATGGACCTCATTCATCATTATCTGTTCTCATCTGGAGGCAGCACACCAGCTTTCCATCCTGTGGAATTTGGTGGGAATTCTCTGAGACGGCCGTTCTGGGGGGTGAGAAACTGACCCCATGGGCAGAGGGGTTTCTGGTAGAGTTGCCAAGGAGGAGACCAGAGGAATCCCTCTTTAGCCAACTCACTTTGCTTCCCCCATATCTTCAGTGTTGTTCCGAATGCAGGACCCGATTGTGTACCAGCAAGATGCTAATTCGGGATCATTTTGCAAATGACATTCTGCTTTTCTATTTGCAATGATACCTTTTCTCTCTGGAATTTGGTTTATCAAGCCTTCCTTGTTCCCACAGCTCTTCATTAGCCCTGTAGAAAAGTCTGATGTTGATTTTGTCTGCAATTTTCTTGTTATCAAGGAAGTAGAGGTCTTTCGTATTCTTCTAAACTTAATTGGAGGGGAAGTCCCATTCAACAACATCATGACTTATAATGCCAAATATCAGTGCTGATGCTGGCCCCCTGAGTTCCAGAGACAGAGGCAGGAGCTGCTTTGTTCATTAATGACACATTTGTTCAGCCCCGACTTCATGTGAGGCACTGTTCTGGGTGCTGCAGAGACTGCAAAGGTGGATGGGACCTGGATCCTGCTCCGGAGGATACAGATGCAGTGGGTAGGATGGGCACGTGCACATCGAAGCATAAGGTGAGCCTGTACAAGGTGTACTGGGGAGATGCAGAAGAATTCCTACGGAAGCTCAGAAGCAAGAGAGATTGTTTCTAGCTTCTAGATCGGGCAAGACTTCTTGGAGGAGGTGGCACTGAACTAGGTCAATACTGTGGGCAGATCCAGAAAAGATAAAATAAAGTGGGAATGAGATTTTGACTTTTTGTTCCCTGAAAACGTCATTCTAGGCACTTATATTCTTTATGGAAATTAGGGTCGGATGATGATCAGAATGGACCGTTCTTTCAACTTCCAACTTAGGTGCTTTTGCCTAAGCCATGTGACTTTAAAGCAAGAAAGTGGGAAAAAATTAAAAAGGCAAGAAAAAAGAACAAGTCAACGTGGGCGTTATGGATCATAAAGTGCGTCTCTTCACATTGGAGTAATTTGTCAGGTCATTGTGCTAGTTAAATATAATCTCTGGAGTTGAAAAACATGACCAAGCTTTCAAAGTCCTTCATTTCCAAATAGCTGTCACGTGGTCTTGACCTGTTTACAGAAGGAATCTCAGCAGAGTAAGGCAATCACCCTTTCCCGGAAAGCAAGAAGGATGCATTTCCTGGCGCCGTAAATAGAACCTCTGTGAGCCTGGCCACCCCCTCTCCTCCGTAGACTGCAGACGGTGGAGGGTAACAACCCCCCCACCCCCGCAGTTATTTGGGCAGGAATAATTAATGGTGTAAGTGTAGGTTTGTGGCTTACAAGCAGCCAGGGTGAAACTGCTTGTCCATTTCAGCTTTCGCCTAAACTGCCAGGACACTTACTTCCTGAGTCAATGGTGATCCCGCAATGCTAACAAAAGACCCCCATTGATCACTGCCCTCTAGTAATTGCTGCCAGTGTGAGGCTGTCCCTCACAACTTGTTGACATCTCCTGACAATTTAAATACGGCCCAAAGACCCAAAGCCACCATAACACACAGGGTGAGGAATGAAAAGGCAAATGTGAACTTTTCCAGCAAACTCAAGTTGGAAGGTTGAGTGTAAAAATGCATCTCCAGTGATGACATTTTAACGGTGTATTAGGAGCGTTTTCTAAGGAGCCTCCAGGTCCTGCTTGTGCCGACAGGTTGCTGATAAGCTCACATTCAGTGGTTCCCGTAACGTTTTGTAAACGAGAGCTCAGGAAGCAGTAATGTATCCGATAGCACGTGAACATCCCTTTGGAGATTAAACAAAGGTGTGCTAGGAACCACCAGAAGGAAAGGTCTCATTCCAGGGGCAGGGGTGGAAGTTGGCAACCATTCATCTGGACTCGACACTTAGCCCTCACTTAGTCATGAGGGCTTAGCAAACAGTCATGAGGGCTCAGCAAACTGGGCTTTGGCCAAATCTAGCCCAATGCCAGTTGTTAATAAAGTTTTACTGGAACACAGTCACGCCCATTTGTTTACATCTTGTTTAGGGCTGCTTTTGCTCTATAAGGACAGAGTTGATTACTTGAGGCAGCGGCTGTATGACCTACAAAGCTGAAAATATTTCCTATCTAGCCCTTTATGGAAAAAGTTTGCCGACTCCTGCTCTAACATATGAGGCCCAATGACAATTTTCATACTAAGTCACTGAACTGAGGTTCTGTAATCTTAGAGAAGCCGTGTGATTAATTATGGGCTTTGAGGACTAGAAGGCTGGGCTTGAGAGAAATGGGGATACAGTCTGGGCTTATTATGGAAACTTTAAAATTTTTTTGCATTATTCTGATACTATTGCCCTAAGATACTAGTGCTTGTAGCTAACCGGTCCAGCCTCCCATGACTTTAGGGAACATGGGACAACTGGTGGAATCTTATGCCCCTTGGAGCCCCCATGGTCTAATCTGCTGATTTCCTATTTATTTATTTAAAAATTTATTTTATCAAAGTACGGTTGATTTACAATGTTGTGTTAATTTCTGCTGTACAGCAAAGTGATTCAGTTATATGTTTATGCACATTCTTTTACATATTCTTTTCCATTATGGTTGATCACAGGATATTGAATATAGCTCCCTATTCTATTCAGTAGGACCTTGTTGTTTATCCATCCTATATATAATAGTTTGCATCTGCTAATCCCAAACTCCCGATCCATCCCTCCCCCATCATCCTCCCCCTCGGCAACCACAAGTCTGTTCTCTATGTCTGTGAGTCTTAAACTCCTGATTTCTTAAATGGAGATGTAAAAGTTCAACACAGGATTTTGATTGGCATTTGGTTTAGACGACTATAAAAATTCCCAGGGCCACAGGTAGATTTAGTTAAAGTTAGGTGTACTTGTTCTGGTATTCTATATTTAAATTCAAACTTTTCCTGGACTGCTTAGAGAAAGAATTCTTCTTTATAGCTGGAAAGGAATTGCCCTTTAAAGCACCAGATTGCTATAATGTTAAAATTTTAGTAGTTGTTTGGGTTGTAAGCTCTCTAAAATGTACTATACTCTTACTATGAAAGTCCCCAGTTTAGGTCTGTCACCAACATGGGCACTGAATTGAAACTCAGCACTCTAGGCTCCCCTTCCTGTTTTCTTCCACTTTCTACCACCAACTTCATAAACCCTCACACAAATAGAAAAGATGTCCTTTGCCTTGGATGAAAAACCAGTGGGTTGTTGTGTTGAGAAAGATTCTGAGGATGCATCTAGGAGGAGTAGGAAAAAGCTCCATGAGGCATGATTGATGTCTGTGAGGATTCAAGAGGGGAAGTTATGAAGCTCATGCTACATAATTCTTATCCTTGCTCTGTGGTTGCAAGGGCTTTTGAGTTGCAAAGTAGTCTTTTGTTTCTTTATCAGCTCTCTTTTCTGTTGTCAGCAGGGCTGAGACTCCACGCTCCTGTCACTGGGTCTTATCAGCACCTCGTAATCTGTTACCTCTGATTACTTCACTTCTTTCCCCCTTTTCCAGATTTATTTTTCTTGGCTCCCCTGACTATAATGAATTCTCTGGAGAAGTCTGTCTTTCAGACACTTCTGGTCAATGAGGTGCTTCTTTCTGCTCCCCAGGGCCACCTGCATACAGGTGTGCAGACTGTGACCTGGACAAAGTTGCCTGGATAAAGGGAGTGAGTGGAGGCACCCTCCCTCCTTTCACATTTCTGCTTTATGGAAGGGCCTTCCCTTCTCCTCCTTTTCTCTCTTTTTTTATCTATTACTCACAGATTCCTATTTTATTAAATGGATTATAAACCATTTGTTTTGATGCTCAAATCACCCCAGATTTGGCCAGTGAGAACTCTTTCAGTCTGGCTCCTGTGTTCTTCTTTTTGACATATCTCTGTCATTTTTGTGAGTACTTTCTTCCTTTCTGTGTAAAAAAATTCCAGATTCATCTTTACATTCCCTGCCCCAGCCCTGGAATCAGCCACTTCTTCAGCGAGCCCCGGTTCCTTTTAGTTGGGAATGATATTTAGAGACAAAGACTGCGGTGCCAGATGTGCTCACAGCTAACTGGAGTGTAACTGATTTTAGAATTTAAAAAACTTTAAAAGTTATTAATAATATCATGAGTTGATATTGATACTGCCAATTCCAGTTCAACCCCACAGTTTCTTGTGTTCCCCATTCCATTTTTGTATGTCTTTTCTTTATAGTTATACCCTGACCATCAACATCACCAACCCATTTCCTCATTTGATCAATTCTACAGAGTTTAATTTCCATTTGCATCTATGCTCCCTTGGTCATCCTGTAGTTACTGAGATGCTTTGTCTTTTCTGTTTCTTTCCTTAGTAAAATGAACTCTCATTATATCTCTTCCTATTTCTTGTCCATTTTTAGTCTTAGTTTTTGAAAATATGCATTTATGTGTTTATTTGAAAATAATTCAATCTGTAGTACTGTGTCATACATAGCTCTGCTTCATGGTTGGATTTTTCTGGGAGAGTTTTAATTAACTGAAATATCTTTTGCAGTTTTGTTTTCTTTTTACAGTGGTATTGCATACAGTTCGTTGGATTTTTTCCTATTCCCAGGCATTCTGTGGACAAGTTTTCTGTCCACAAAAAACCATTCTGCACCATTTTCTGCAGTAAAGTTCGGTATCCTTAATGGATAATATTGGTGGTGCTGGTGGTGGGGTAGACTGGAAGTGGCTGAGATGTTGTATTTCTTTTTGTTTCTACAGGTTTCTTATTTTTTACTTTCTTACATCTTTCCTGTCCTCCATTGCTACATCTCCAAGGCACACGGCTCCTTATGTATTTTTGTAATTCTCCCCCAGAAAGAATGATTCTTCAAGGCTGCCACCTCTGTCCTCCTCACTTTCAAATGCCTTCCAGTAGCAGCTTCCCTGAACCACTGTTTAATATTTTGACAGTTAGTGTTGGACTTGCTCTTTATGGGAATTTCTCTTCTGTCTTCAGACCTGAAATCTTCTCCTAACATTACTGTTTGCTTCTGGATCTGTAGGTCAGCTCTGGCTTGACTTAGCTTGAGTTCCACATTTCTTTTCATTCCAAGATCTAGGTGGAAGGAACAGTCCTTATTTGGGACACATTCTTCTCATGGCAGAGGGCAGGAACAAAGAGGCTGACGCAACTTATTCAAGCACATTAAAAGCTTCTGCTTAGATACGGTGTACATAATATTTGCTCATATTCCACTGGCAGAGGCAAGTCACATGGCCGAGGCTCCCAGGGGGGACAGGAAGTAGATTCTGCCCACTGGCAAGCACAGCAAAGGCGAGGAGTAGATCACGCTCTTACAGAGAAGGGGATGTTTAAATGCTCAAGTGCATGGTAAATCTTCAAGTAGGAGATTTTTTTTTTAGCAGAATTTCCCAAATTAATTGACCACAGAACCCTTTGCTTGAGGTACATCTCAAATTTCCCAGAGGACACTTTGGGAAATGCTGCTCTGATTCATCTTGAGGTGTTAGAACTGACCTTAGAAAAAACATTCCTTTGAAAGTCTGAGTGAATGGAGTATATACAGTTCTGAAACTCAGTTTCAATGAGTGGGAACCAGACATTAAAACCTTCCCATGTCAACAAGTCCAATGCCTCTTTATTAGCTAACACATCTTCAGCCCTGAAGAGCTGTAAAAAACAGATTTGGAAAATAATCCTTAAGTTCTCATGGCTTCTGATCCTTATGGATCATCAGTAATCTCTTTAGAAACCACCCCCTTCCCCAACCGTCATTTTCTTTCCTTAAACAATCTCTTGCTAAGGAATTATCATTTGTATTTCTTCAAATAATAAAATCAAGCATCTCTACCTGGTTGTTTTATGTCTCTTTCTGTATGAGTTTTGTTTTTCTCAGATTCCAGCATTAGTCAGAACTGAACTGTTGAACCCACTAATCATAGCAGCTAGTTTGGTATCTGATATATGAAATATAAATTGCTTTTAATGATGAAAAATTGCTTACTGAGCATGTGATATGTTCATGGCTGGCTATCGTCATTCTGTGGGCTTTGGCTATGTGGAAAGCAGAGAAGCAAAACTTAAATTAGGGACACATTCTTTCTTTGCAGCATAAGGTGTCCCATAACCTTGAAGTTATGAGATGCAGGCCATTGGGCTAAAAGATAGGACGGAAATGAGGGTGCCCTCATTTGACTACCCCGCTTGGGGTTAACTTGGGACAATTTGTTATTCCTTAGTCTCCTCACCTTCAAGATAAGAGATACTACATGGGGTCTTGAAGAAATTCTGCTAATGAAGACTGAGAAGATGAGAAAAGTGTTGCAGAGGGATGGGAATGTGCACTACAGTATGGTTTAAGTTGCGTTCATTTCCTTTTTATCCAAATACATGATCTTTCAAGCCTTTGTTTTCTAATGTTTTTATTGTGATAAAAGATATATAACAAAATTGGTCATTTTAATAATTTCTAAGTGTAGAATTCAGTGGCATTAAGTACCTGCATATTGTGGTGCTGCCATCACCGCCATCCACTTCCAGAACTCTTTCATCATCCCAAACAGAAACTCCACCCATTAAACAAAAACTCCACGTTCCCCCCTACCCTCAGCCTCCGGTAACCTCTGTTCAACCTTCTGTCTCTGTGAGTTTGCCTACTCTAGGTGTTTTACATGAATGAAATCATACGATATTTGTCCTATAGCGTCTGCTTATTCCTCTTGGCAAACCCTTTTCAAGTTTCATCCATGTTGTTGTATGCATCAGAATTTCACTTATTTTTACAGTTAAATAACATTGCCTTGTATGTATCTACCACATTTTGTTTATCATTCATCTGTTGATGGGTACTTGGGTTGTGTCCACCTTTTGGCTATTGGGAATAATGCTGCTATGAACATTGATGTGCAAGCTTGCCGTTTTCTGGAAAATTCCAGTCCAACTCTGCAGTCTTGCAGTCCTGACACCCGGCTGGGTGGAGGTACAGTGTCTGGCAAGTAAAAAAGGCCAACTGGCAGCATACAAATGGTTAAAATTCTGGCTTGAAATTTTATACACTTGGTTGCTCTCCCCCCTCCCCCTTTTTTTTCCTCAGGGCGGACCTTTCCCTGGAATCAAGTTTAGCTCTTAGAACCACCCCAGGGTGGCTGATGGACAGAGCAATGAAGCTGACTGAATCTTGCTCCTTTTCATATTAATGGGGCCATTTGCTGCTGTGGAATTGAATGTATTACAACTGAGTGACAGTTGTTTAATATTCTAATTACATAAACTTTCTATGTTATGGTTTTGCCATTTGACATATTAGATTTCATAAAGTGATTGAATTTGTATGTTGGAACCATGTTTATTAATAGAGACTGACACAGTTCTAGTAAGAATTTATGTTAAACTGACTGAGTGATGTGGGAAATCCATGGTGATAGTTTGAGAGAGGCTGGAGCACAAACTGACCAGAGTCTTTTCTGCTTAAGTTTCACAAGAAAATTTCTTGGAGATGAAATACATGTTTTCACTCATTTGGACACGTTCTGCAATGATTGGATGTGAGATGAGGGAAGACTGGCTCAAAATAGGAACTCGCTGAGGTCAAAAGTCAAAGGAATTGCTCTGTAAAGAGGTTGCCCAAGGCAGGGGCGGGGCCACAGAAAAAGCACTTGAGCCTGATTTTATTATCTTTTTCCTTCGCAGTGCTTTCCTGACTGTGGGTATAATTGTGCACTAGTTAGCAGAAGCTTCAGGCCTGTATTTTCTCCGGAAAATAGCTAAGGTCTACTCATTCCAAGCTAGATAACTGGGTTTGGAGCCATCTCTCAAGGCAGCTATGGCCTAAAAACGTGGCAGCATGATTTTTGCCCCTGCACTCAGCTTAGATCTGAATCAGACTGGACCTCAGCAAGGAGGCTTCAACAATTTATAATTTAGTGAGTTTAGACTTGCCCTGGTCTCAAAAGGTGGTTTAAATTGGGTTTAAACTGATTTTGCAAAGCTCCACTGCCATCTCCAAATAAATCAGAAAACTATAGGCCTTTTCATCTTCTGCGATATTATGGTTTCAAACCAGCAGAGAGAGTTTGTAGGCTGGCAAGGTTAAAAATTATAAAGCAAACAGGTGGGTTCTACCCCTAATCAGATTACAGCTTTAAAAAACTGATATATTCATTTTTTAACTTATGAAGATAATATAATTATCTTACAGAAAATATATAAAAGAAAAAAAATCACTCATAAGCCAACATCCTGAAGCAGCTACTCATGTACTTTGGTAAAATTCTTTATCGTCTCTTCCCTCAGTGTAACTATTTATCTATTTTTCTTCACATATTTGTCATCATAAGTTAAGGACAAATTTGATTCTTATGCTTTTCAGTTCATGTTCCACCAAAACATGTCTCGTGTTTCCCTATTTTCTTCATAGCTGTCATTTTAAGTGTCCTGCTTGAGGGAGACCATGTAATGCAGAGCGTTCACTTGGTTTCCGACTTTATAGTCAACCAGACCGTGTGCATCTGCAGATCTGTCACTTGAGATTTCAGCTTAAGCAATGCCAAAGGCCCAGGGCATGTGATAATCAGTAATTTCAGCGAAGAACTGGTCGGCATTCGAATCATAATGTTGGAGTCCAGGAGCTAGCCAGCCAGTCTATGAACTGATTGCCCAAGATCAGGATATTAACATAGCTTGTCTATTCTTTATTCGTCCCATTTGAGTTTTATGGAGGAAATTATTGTATTAGCTTTCGCTGCATAACAAATGACCAAAAACTTAGACGTTTAAAACGATAAACATTTATTGTTTAGCTCATGGTTCTGTGGTGAGCTGAGACGGCCAGGAGAATTCTGGTGTGGGATGACGTAGCTGGGGCCGGATGGCCTTGGAGGGGCTCAAGCCCATAACGGGGCTTGGCAGGCTGTTGGCCGGTGTGCCTCAGTTTTCCAGCATAGGACCTTTCCAGCAGGCGAGATTGGGTTCATGGTGGTCTCATGGTTTCAAGTGCAGAAAGAGAAAGCAAAATTCACGTGCAAGTATTTCTGTCATTTTTCAATGTGCTTCCATCATATTTGCCAGTGTTCCATAGGCCAAAGCAAGCTATATGGCCAAGCCCAGATCAAAGGGTGGATAAACAGATCTTACCTCTTGAAGGTTGGAGAAGCAATATCACATTGCCAAGGGGCATGCATACTGGAATGGAAACAATTATTCTTTGCAAATAAACTAACACAATTTCATATATAGATGTATGGTTAAATGTGGGAATCTGCAAATATCTCTGGGAGATTCTCCCAGAAATCCAAGGGTCATACAACTTGTGACTCATGGTGGGTGAGGGAATAGCTTGTAGTCATGGGCAAGTATTGTAAATAATACTTTAATGAGCTTCTTTGTGTATATGTTTTAAAAAATATTTTGAGTTATTTGGTTAAGATAGATTCCCGGAAGAGGAATTAACTGGGGCAATGAGAATGAACGTTTTTATGTCTCTTATACTTGTTTCAAACTTGCTTTCCAAAAAGTTGTGGTGAATCGTGTGCTGTCAGCAGTGTAGTTTTGGTTATGGACAAGATTACCTGTTTTATTGCACTTCACTTAGCACTGAATGTTGTCATTAACAAAATTTGCTAGTGAAAAGTTAAAAAATGGTTCCTAATTTCTAAGGGAGTTTATTAGTCTTCTAGGGCTGCCGTACTAAAATACCGCAATGTAGGTGGCTTAAACAACAGAAATTTATTTTCTCCCAGTTCTAGCAGCTAGAAGTCCAAGATCAAGGTGTTGGCAGGTTTGGTTTCTCCTGAGGCCTCTCTCCCTCAACTTGCAGATGGCCGTCTTCTCACTGTGTTCTCACATGACCTTTTCTCTGTGTGAGTGCGTCTTTGGTGTCTCTCTATTTTTTTTTATAAGGGCACTAGTTATATTGAATTGGGGTCCCACTTTTAAGGCCTCATTTAACCTTAATTACCTCTTTAAAGGCTGTGTGTCCAAATACAGTCACATTGGAGGCAAGGGCTTCAAAATAACATTTTGAGGGAATACAGTTCAATTCGTGACAGAGTAGATCTAGGTTTGGTGGGACCTGAAGCTTATATAAATTTGTGGTATTCTTTTAAAAAGTATGAAATTATGAATATAAAATTGCCAGGTCCTCTCCCTAGATCTTGGAAAGGACTTAGGCTTCCCTGACTGCGCCGTTAGTCTGCCTCTGGTCATTGTCGTTCTGCACTGTAGTTAATAGTGGGAATAAATGTTATTTATTTGTATTTGACAGGTACTCAGCTAAGGATACTGGTTTTGAGTAAAGAGAGGCAGGCGAGGAGTGTTATCATTTAACACAGGTTTGAAGCTTTGGGTTTCAACAGACATGTTAGGTTTTTAGGAGAGGCCTTACTTGCTCCAGTGGAGCAGCAAGCCACTTATCTGGTGATTTCGGTGACCAGGAATATGTCTTATTACCTAAAGTATTACTTCTGTCATCTGAGCACTGATGGCTGAAACATGATTAGCAGGAACAGGTCTTCATTCTTAGGTAGATATGGGTTTACGAATCTATTTTCCCCTGGGAGAGGAAACATACCAACTAAGTCTATATTAAGTTATACATGCCTGATGCTAGATTTTCTAGGAGTAGGTTATCATATGGGGAAGCAAGATGGCACTGGGTTCTTCGACATGTGGGTTTGAAGCGAAGGTACCAAAAAATAAAGTTTGGGGTGCTAATGACAAGCTTTACACTTAAAAATTTTGAATGGGCAACTGCTGGCTACAGAGGGCATGGTTGTTGTGTCCCAGTGGACGGCTTGTTCACATGGAGAATCTGGTGTTATAGAAATGTGTTTCTGCTGCTATTCCTGCTTCCCTCCCTGTCAGATACAGGGGCCTGAACACAGCCTGGGACTCACGGGAAGGGGTGGGGTTCTGATGTGACAGACATTGCCTTAGACCAATGAGAATGTAGAAACAGATGAACAAGGCAGAGATCCTTGGGCGGTGATGATTAATGAAACATGGGTCTTTAGAAGTTGCGAGGAGTTTGGAAAGTTGGTTTGCCAGGGGGCTGGCTGAAAGGCAAAAGTAACATGGGCGTGGGAGTAAAGAAGAGAAATTAAGAAGAAAACCCCTCATAAAATGACGTATTTAAAGATACATTAATTACAAACCAAAAAGGTAAATCTAACTTTCTTTCCCTCTTGCTGAATAATACAGATACTTCACATAGCTATGGAGATCATTATTCAAATTCACCATGAACCTTCGGGCTCCTGGAAGACAGCCAGGGAGATTCCCAGAGCTTAAAGGGTCTTGTCTTAACCACCAACCTGAGTTACCACTGACACCGATACCAAACATGTAGAAAAATATTAGCGTTTCCTATTCAAACAAATAGGATATAGTCTGGGGACATAGGGTTATCTAATTTTTCTTTGAAAAGATAACATTTAAGAAAGCACAGATTTTAAACAGGAAAATCGCTCTGTACAACGTGACCAGCGATGCAAAGTGGGGCAGCCCTCTGAGAACAAGCAGGGCATTGTCTCAACAACAGAATGAAGAACACTCCCTTATTTTCTAAGTTTGTTCTGAATAAAATTCACGGTTAGAATCTACAGATACATTTTCTTTGTCCTCTTCTTGCCTCCCTTCTTAATTTCTTTAACCTCCTATTTTTAACGGGGCTATCTAAGTGGATGTTGAAACAGTCTGAATGTTCAGAAAGAGTACATTTCCTATGTAAACAAACACAATTCAGCTTAGAGAGAAAGGAAGGCAGTCTTGTCAACCCGAAAGGACCCAGCACATGGTAATTTTTGTAACTGAAGTATTCCAGGGATTCCAGAGTGCAGGGACAACCCATAAAACGGGAACTGGACCACACAAAAACACCCCCATGGCTCCAGGCGGGCCTGTTTGAAAATAAGCAGGCCGTTAGGAGTAGGAAGCAGGGGGCTTGCATCAAATGATCTTTATAAATGCCCTTCTAAAATTAAAATCCTCTCTAAGCTTCTTCCAGGTAAATATGTTGTCTGGGGGGCTGGAGGCTGTGAAACCCAAGTGCTGCGGAGAGGAAGACAGACTGCCGAGGTCAGGACTGGAATGACATGACCTTGAGACTTTCTGTTTTCTTTCTCAAGGTCTTTTATATGCATCATTAGATTACAGACTCAGGTCTGGGATTCCAAAGGAATTCGTATCCACTGAGAATATACTATACCCTAGGCACAGAACTAGATGGTTTAATACACATTCTTTCGTTTGGATTCTTCAAAGATAACATCTAATCATCCCCCAAGAAGTCACAGCTGAAAAGATAGGGTGGTGAGAGAGTTCCTCAATCTATTCTAGACCTGGTTTTCTTTGGAAGTTCTCTGCCACAGTCAAAGATGCCTTCTTGCCTACCTATCGGTGAAATCCTTGACTGTCCAAATTCTCCAAATAATCATCATTGGAGCAATCAGATCATTTTAAAAACAGCAGGAGAGATGTTAATGTTTTAAAATATAGTCTGTGGTTCTCCCAGCTTCTGTTCTAACTCCAGGTGAAGGGCGACGGGTGCCAGCGTCCAGACGAGAATTTTGGCACCTCCAAGGATTGGCAGAACATATGGGGAAAAAGTGAGACCCCGTTATCTTGCGATCGGGGTGCCCATTTAGCCTCTCAGAGATGGAAGCCAAGGTTTCCTTCAGTAGAAGTAGGAGCTTTTGACTGGCTGCGAGAGAGCCTGAGTTTGTTTAATTTGGAGTAAGGTTTTACGAGTTAATCTCTAGTGAGGGAAAGCAGCAGTAAACACAGAACATACTGGTCATTATTCTAAGTATTTCTACGTTCTTTCTCATGCATGAAAGGAGAAAAAAATTTCAAAAAATTTGAAAAAAAATGGGGAGGCACGATGCTCAAATGTGTGTGTGTGTGTGTGTGTGAGATTTTGTTTTGACGGAACCATCTGGTGTACAGAATGCCCCAGGAGTGTGAAGGCAAACATTTACCAGGAGATTCACATGGTTTCTGCTGTGTATACACATATTTGTAGAAGACTCTTACGTTTCTAGAAACTGGAGATAAACAAAGATTTCTCTATGCATATATTAATGCAGCCCAGGCCTTTGCAGACAAAACTGTTATTTATTTTAGCGGGCTTTATAAACTCAGGTGGGTTAAAATGCCAGAGAAACGCACGCAATCTGGAAATGATCAGAGCTGTGTCTGAGGAAAACTACCTTTCTCCTCAACTTTAATAATACAGGTGAAAAATTCAGGGACATTGTGATACGATTGTGTGCTGAAAAGTGGATTAAATCTCGATTAAATCACAACATAAATAATACCTTAACTAAGAATGTTAAGAGTGAACTTGAAATGGTCTTAAAAACAAAAGAGGTAATTTACCTGATTTATTAGGGGAGAGAAAAAGTAGCTTGGTGTGTGTTCTGTAGATTTTATGTTTAATGGGACAGACTTTTAGGGAAACTTTTGGTATTTGGGGAAGTTAACCAAGAGCTCCTAGCATGCTGGCTAGATTTTTAAGAGATAGAAGAAAGGGAAAAACAACCCACCCATCTATCCATCCATCCATCCATCCATCCATCCATCCAACCAATCAACAAATCAACCAAACAAATAACTATCAACCAACCAGACAAACACACGCTGAAGGCGCAGGCCTGGGAACAGAACACGGCTTTTGTTGCCGAAGGGGGTCCTGGCTATCAGAGGACCACTCAAGAAGGGAGCACTTCAACTTCAAAAAGGAAAAAGGAGATTTATTAGGAGGCTGGAGGGGAATGTTCCTGGTAACTGGGGCTCCTGCTGTCCTCATTCCCCGGCTTTCATATTGTTGAAAACCCTTCTGTAAGGTCCAAATATGGTTTGGGTTCTTTTCACATTAGTTGCATCTTGAACATTTTGAACTACCACCTCTCCGGAAAGTTCAGGATGTAAGGCGCTTCCTTTGAAGATCTCTCAATTCTTCATAAAGAATAGGCCGCGTTCAGCTTTGTTATGGGGTGGGGCGTGGGGTAGGGGTGCTGGAGGGTGTGCTTCTGGCTGGTCGTGTGTCAGTGGGCAAAGGATGTCATTTCTTGGGCCCTGTTAACTCATCAGTGAAATGGGGGAGCTGGTCTGTAAGGGCCCTTTCCAGCTCTAAAACCCTGTGGGTCTCAGTGGACCAGAAAACCCAGCTTCTCAGCAAACTCACCTTACAGTGGCAGAGTGCAATAGTTTGCCAAAGGTCTCGCAGCAACTGATTGTCAGTTCTATAAAGAACTTGAGAGCATCCCTCTCTTCTGAGGGGGCTGTGGGCTTTGGGAAGGCAATGACCATGCCTGTCTTGCTCACCATTGTATGTCCAGTGTGCCTGGTGCATAGCGGACAGTCACAAGATATTTACTGCATCAATAAATGAAAGGATGGATAGAAACCTCCTATTTTCTATTGCATCCTAGGAGCAACTTGGTTTTGAGAGTATGGCTTGCTGAGTTCTGTGGCAGGGAACCCCATGCCATCAGCGAGCACGAATTTCATGCAGAGGAGGGCAGACACCCAAGCACTCTGGACAGAATGATTGTTAGGCAGAATAGAACATTTCCATCCGTCATTAATACTGATGGCAAAATCTGGATTGCCGTTTCACAGACCCACTCGTCAAGTGTGATAGTTTGGGAGGCCATCCAGGGAAAAGGGGTGATGGCTTTGACTCTGGACATTGATGAGCAAAGCCCGAGCTGTCTAGAGTTGTGCAACAGAGTCACCTAGACTGATCAGACGCATGAGGAAAGGAGGTCACTTGAGGACTCTTCATAAAATACGTCACAAGTTTTTGAATTAGCACGTGACCTGGTGCATACAGGCCAAGTGAAAATTACAGCTTTAGGAAATGATACTTACCTTTACTCTGTACAGTGTCCTCTGATATTTTCTGTTATATTCTATTTTCTTTTTGTTTTATTATTTAAAAATGCTCAATACAATGCACTAAGTGGATTTTATGATTAAACCACAGTCGGAAAACAATACTCAAGGTTTTGTTTCAAGGTGGACTGATTGTGACATGTGTGGATTAGGCATTTCGTCTTTTTTGTTTTGATTAAAAATAGCTTTATTGAGTACACTTGAAACTAACACAACATTGTAAATGAACGATACTTCAATTAAAAAATAGCTTTATTGAGATATAGTTTGTATACCATACAATTCACCCATTTAAAGTGTACAATTCAATGGCTTTTAACATATTCACAGATATGGGCAATCATCCTTACAGTCAATTTTAGAACATTTTCCTCACCTCAAGAAGAAACCCCTCATTCTTTGGCTATCACCCACTGTGCCTCTACTCTGCTGGCTCTCTAGCCCCAGGCAACCCATAATCTACTTTCTGTCTCTGTAGATTTGCCAATTTTGGACATTTCACATAAATGGAATCATAGAATATGAGGCCCTTTGTGACTGGCTTCTTTAACTTAGCGTAATGTTTGCAAGATTCATCCATGTGGTAGCTTATATCAATGCTCCATTCCTTTTTATGACTGAATAATATTCCACTGCATGGGGTATACTTTTTTTTTTAATCCATTCCTGGAATGCATTGCATCTTCATTTATAACATAGAACTGGTTCTGATGGAAATGTGGGCCACAGAGCCCCCGTTCCTTCCTTCAGCTGGTAGACAGCCACTGGCGGACAGTCATCGTGGGAAACACGATGACTGCAGGAGCAGTGAATGTATCGATCCATTTGACAGGGCCCATGAAAATCCTGCTCTGTCCTTAGACAAGCTCACAGTGCACAGAGCCGCCTGGCAGGAAGGAGACCTTCACCTGCCTACCGTAACTTCAGGGGAAACCACTTCCGCAGAAGGAAATTACTCCCAACCGAATTTTATCACCTCTAGTTCTTTCAGCTCGCTCTTTTAAGTTTCCTTAGGCTCCCCCAAATCACAAAGACAAACTACTAAGCTGCAATTTGAGCCTCTTTTAAGGTCAATGTTATTATTATTTTTTAACATCTCCTTTCATGCTTTTAAATGAAAACATAAGTGATACACACACATCCCCGGATAGAAGCCAGAGGGTACACTCTTGCCCTCCAAGGACCTTGCAGCACTTAATAGAGGATTTGATTTAGTGTCCACTGAAAAGCCACCTTTGGCTTGACCTGATTTCTGGAATTTTCTGGGTTATTGAAGCTGTGCCGTGTTTCATTTTCTTGGCCTCGTCTGTGACATTCACCATGACATGGTTGTGTCTGCCTTGCCGTGTCTGAAGGGTTCCCGGCATTTCCCTTGGGTGTTTGCTAAGCTAACTTTCTGTGTGACGGAATCAGAGAAGAGAAGCAATGCCCCAGAGCCAGGGCAGACAGGAGGCAGTGCTCCTCAGAGGGAACCCCTGGGCTTCCCACACTATGACAGGTCACTGGGGCAGAATGATGTGCAGGCTCAGGTGATCTCTCTCAGCCTCACCCTGAAGTGTCAGAGGACGCTTCCAGACTTGGGCCGCATGTGTGCGCATGGACAGGCCTCGGAGAGTAGTTAGGGCTGGCTTTCTCAAGCAGCAGGTCCTGAGAATAAGTCACTTGGGTGGTTCCTATGAAGCTGGAATCTAGGCGGGCTTTCATCATCGGGAGGATTTGTGTTGGGAATACACTACTTATTGAATTAATTCCATAGATACTTCTTGAGGGCTCGCTCTGCCCCAGGCACCATTCTAGGCATTGAGATTATATTGCAGGACAAACTAGATAATATTTCTATACTTATAGAGTTTTCTTTTTTTGAGGGGGGAATCAATATATCAAATATCCATGTATGACATGATATCACATAGGCTTTTGAAGCAAAAAAAAAGCAAGTAAGGGATGTAGAATGAGGTGCTATTACAGAGGTCAGGGAACAATTTTTCAGGGAGGGGATGGTGAAGTAAGGGAGCAAGCCGGTGAGTCTGGGGATGTGTATTCCAGGCTGAGGAGTCAGCAGGTGCAAAGGCCCTGAAGAAGCTGCTGGCTTGGCATGCTAGAGGAGCAGCAAACGGGACAGCGTAGGTGGCACGAGGTGACTGACAGAAAGCGGTAGGGAGTGGAGTCACCGGGCATCCAGGGACCCCATCATATAGGGCCTTATAGGGGGTATAAGTCTTGAGGTGAGGTCCAGCCTGTGCCTCAGTTTCCTTATTTTCGCAATTATGTTATTATAGGATATAAAGAATATGAAATATCTGGCATGTAAGGGGCCTTTAGAAAATGCTAGTTATCTTTCTTCTCTCCTTAGAGAGGGCCACAGAAACATTTTCGATGCCCACAGTGTTTACACGGTTTTCTTAGTTCACCAGGATTGTCACACTTTAATTTTGTCTTGGTTTGGGCATTTAGAAAGTCTAGTGTATCTCTACTTCTGAATATCACTAGATCTCCTGGGTGTTGACTTTGATTGTGGTGGAGAAAGGGAGTGGAAGACTTATGCCATGAGAATTCTCTCCTTGGATAGCCAACAGGGACTGCATTTATAGTTGGTCGTTGTATTTGGTGTCCAGAGATGGGACCTGGGTGCCAGACAATCGCTTAAGCTCCCTTCTGTGATTCCAAGACACTATAGTGAATGATCACCTTACTCCTCACCACCCTTTTTTTTTTCTCCTGACAATGTAAGACAAAGCTCTTCAAACAATAAATGATAGTATGAGTATAAGCAGAGTATATAGTGCCTAGAAATGTATCTGGAAGACAGTGAGAACTTTGGTCTGCACCAAGACAACCCGTTACAACATAGAAACTTATTTCCTTCATCAAGGGTCCTGAATCACCCTGACTGCACTGAATACCAGGCATAATTTGCCCCCAGGGGACTTAGTGCCAACTTCCAAGGAGTGACATTTAGGTCAATGGGCTCCAAACTGGTACTGGGAGGGGAAGGCAATGTTGGAAATCCAGAAATCATAAAAATGAAAACCAGATCAATAAAATAGTATTTAGTAAGAGTTTATTGTGCACAAAAGAACAGTTCGAGACCTGGGAATCTTCAAATCCAAAACTGGCAGGAAGCTCAGAGGCGCAACATTAGAGGATGGCTTATAAAGTGAAAATGAGGACACTGTTTAACCTTGACAATGATTGGTTATTACAATGGGGTTTCCAGATGGCAGGGGGTGAAAAGTGATTATCTTATACCATTTGAGGAAGGTGACTTAAATTGCTTTTATGATTATCAGAGGCATTTACAAGAAATAACAAGTTTCTCTTATGCTCATGAAATAAGCTAGGTTTAGTTTTCCTTACGTGGCTTAAATGGTTTTGCTGCTGGGAGATTTTCAAGCCTGGTCTCCATTTTAGTTTAACTGTAGGAACCCCTGGGCGTGTGCAAGATGACACACTGTGGGTCCTGGGAGAAGATGGTGGAAATTCTAATTTTATTTTTAAGATCTCATTCTTTGATGGCTCCTCAGATCCCTCCACTCCACCCCCCACCCACCTCCCAAGTTCTATCAGGTACCATCTTATTAGTTAAGAGAGAGACTTTGGAACTAGATGAGCAGGGTTTGAATTCTGGCTCTGCCACTTCCTAGCTGTATTCCTTTGGGTAAATTCCTTACCCTCTCTGTGCCTAGTTTCCTCATTGGCAAAGTGGAAGAATATTACCCACTTGGTAGGGTTGTTGTGGGGATGAAAAGTATTCGTGTCTGTAAAGTGCTTGGAAGGGAGCCTGGCACACGGTTACATACTTGTTGGTCACTAATTTCCTATTGTTACAACAGGGTCATAATTGATAAGTCAATAAATATGAAAATATTCGATGTGTGTGTGTGCCCTACATTTTTTCACTGATGGGCTGGACGATTAAAAAATCTTGGAGATCACTCCTTGAGGTGATGAGAATCGTTTTTCATCTAACAACTATGACACTGACGTTTGTAAGGGCACAGTTTGCTGATGGCTACGCTTTTGTATAAATGGATCAGGTTTTCATAACACTAGAGAAAAAGCACTAGAGATAGAAAGGAACAAAGCCTCCCGGGGCACCCAGTGCCTTTCCCATTATAGACATATTTTCTGAGGCTTGTTTACAAAGGGCAGAGCTGTGTCGAGAACATAGGGACGTTCTAGTCTTAAAATTCCTGGAAAAACAGATTATTCTGGAATCATTGCACTTTCCACATTCTAGTAACAGATCCAGAGAGAGATTAATTTTGAAAATCAAGAAAACCTTGGAGACCCTTCAGCTAAGGAATTTTCTTTTTGAAGTATTAGGGGAAGAGAAAAGAAGTAAAGTGAGATTCATTTTAATGCAAGATATATTTGCAGATAGTTTCCTTTTCCTGTGTCTTGGATTCTCAGTTCTTCAGGTTCAAACAGCCCTAGTTAATCCATTTGCCAGGCCGGTGACAGACCCAGCATGGACTTAGCTTTCCACTTTTGAGCTGAGAGGGAGAGTTCTCTTGGGAGCTAGATGTCCCTCGTGCCCCTTTTTCTCCCTCCTGCTTCTCCCCTTCTCTCCCTGGACTGGAACAGCCTCTCCTCCTCCACCAGTCAATCCCCTGGGAGTCATTTGCACGTGTGGGGTGGAGGCGCTGAGAGCTCTCTCCAAACAGCCTTCTCTGGACCAACGGATAAAGTTCTGCCTCGAAGGGAATCCCACAGCCTGGGTTTTATAGGACTCAGCCTTGATTCTGGGTCATGGATCAGTGACTGCATCTAGTCATAATAAAAATGTAGTGTCTGTGCCCTGACTCTGTCTGCCAAGGGCTACCCAGCCACAGCCGTCCAGAGTGGACCAGACCGTCAGCCTGGCTGTGCAGTAGTGAGATGCATGTAAATTCTCAAAAACTGAATCAAACCAAAATGAAACCCCAAACAACACCAGTTTCTAACAACAATATTTAAATACCTTTTATTATGGGAAATTTAAAACATAATACAAAACAGAAAGAAAAGTATAATAAACTTCCTTTGTACCCATCACCCGCATTCAAAAATTACCAACTCACGGTCAATTGTGTTTCATTTATAGCTCCCTGATTTCCCTTATTCCCTGGAATATTTTGAGGCAAATCTCAGACATCATATTATTCTACCCATACATATTATTTAAAAAGACCATTTAGGATATTGAACCACATGGTGAATGGTAAGAGGCAGAGAAAATAAAACGCAACCTAACTAAAAGCATCCAGTGTGACTGTGAGCTCGTGAGGGGCCTCTGTAAAAAAACTGGGTGAAGACACTGCCGAACTATATTCACGCTCCCAACTCTGAGGCAGCTACTAGGGACACATCTGGTCATGAGCCTTCAATTCGTTCACAGTATCAATCAATTAAGAAGTAAATTTTCTGTTTTCTGTCTTCTATTGCACTTCAGTAAAATTATAAGCATGACAAAGAATATATGAACAGAGGAATAAGCTAGACTCTGGGAAACTGGTTGTAGTTTGAGAGGGGATTCTGATGTTGCTATCAGCTTGGGAGAATGTTATTGACTCTTGGAATTGTAGAATCAGTAATTCAGATATGTCAACCAGGGGTTTTAAAATTTCTGGTGAAAAATGGCAAGATTGGTGTAGAAAAAATAATAATGCCCAATTTGCCTTCTAAAAACCTGGAGAAGTCCTCAGTGGCCTTTCAGTTGCTTTCAGTTGTCATCCTGCTTAAGAGGGTCATAGGTATCCATTCCCCTCCCTCCCTAAGCAGGCCAGTTGCATGGGACAAACCTCTTGTATCATTTTGGAAAAGTTGCCAGTTCCTGTCAGAGATACAACCTATAAGAAATGCTAAGTGAATAACTTTTTTTTTGGTTTTGTTTTTGTTAAGAACCTAAAATTCCAGAATGTTTTATCCTGCATTTCTACATTTATTTCCTTCCTGAAGATACAAAATAATTTCTTTTATTTTATACGTCTTGCTCGACAAATTTATTTTTCTCTGTTACCATTATCCTAATACATTGGGTTCAACACCTTTTTGCCTTTTTTCGAATAATTTCCATTTGGTAAACAGTACCACAGGAAATGATAGAGTTTTAACATTAAAGCAATTTTTCTTCCACCCAAGTAAACCATCAAGGACAATGGAAAGGAGAAGAAGTGTGCTTTTCAAGGGCCATTTTTTTCTCTCCATTGTATCAGCTCATTGCAAATGGCATGTGTACAATTCACTTTTGACTGAATCATAATAAATATGAGACAATCTGGTATAAACCACTTTTTATAATGCAATGCTCACCAATAAATTCCACTTATAACCTTAAACCAAATTGGTGCAGATGCAAAAATTATGTAAAGCTGGTGGTACCTGCTCCTGACCTTGTGCAGGCCCTCCCAGATTTGACTCAATAAACTTTTTCTTCCCTAATGATCTGGCAGTTTTTCCTATCAAGAGAATACAATGGGGGTGCTGCGAAGTGGGGGCAGTGAAGTTGTGATTCAGAGACCACCAGGACCCTTCAGAAGATTAATTTGTATGAGGTACCTAAAAAGTTGAAAAAAATCTCAATGCATTTCTGAATACACATATTCATTTTGAGCTGATTTCTGTTCCTCCTGTGGCCTGTAAAATTTCAGGGAATGTAGTTGAGGTCTGGAGATTTCCACAAAGAGATTAAAAGAGGCTAGAAACCCAAGAAATAGTGGTTTTGTATAACTGTTGGGCATGAAATATTTTCAGTACCAAGGTGTCCTGATTTTCAGTATCGAAATTGAGTAAACACCTTATAAACATTCAGGGAACATTTCTATTAATGCTTTTCATAATTGGGCATATGAGTTTAAGTCTAAAAAGGGCCTGCCTTGTTATCTTTACTTGGAATAACATATGAGTCTATTTTTATATTTATTTCATAACCGAGTCAGTGAAGTGTACAGAAACCAGGTTTCTGTAGACATCTAGGTCTGATTTTGTGGTTTTTTGGTTTCTGTTTTTTGTTTGTTTGTTTTTTAGGAGCCAACCCATTTTGGACCCTCAATAAACACTTTCATTTAATACTCACTGGATTTCATTATACTAACCAAGTACTTAAAATGTCTCTGTTTTCAAGAGAAGTTGGGTCTTCTCCGTCCATATGAAATTCTGAAATGTTTTCTTGCAGTGTGTGAGTCAGTCAACTTTACAGTGAGGTTAGAAAGACTATTTCCTGGCTCATTCTTGCAGTCTAGATGTTGGAGGGATTCTGTAACTGCTTGGAGGGAGATGTGGGAGCTTACTTATTTTTGGGGTGGTCGGGGCAGGGGATTTCATGGAGTCGTACCCAAGATTTTGGGTATTTCTAGCTCAGAGGGACCCCAGGGTGAAAGGGAGCAGGACATGATAGGAGCAGGTGTAGTCAGGTAGGTCTGGGATGCAGCCTCACTTGAGCTACTTAAGGTATGCGGACTCGGGCAAATGACTTATCCTCTTTGAACCTCTATTCTCCCTTGTAAATTAGGGATAATACTATTCCCTTCCAAGGTAGATGTTAAGGTTAAATGAAAGACCATTGCAAAGTGGTCTGTAAAATATAGTTATTTTATTATTATCATCTAGTTATAAAGTGGTCCAGCATCCTTGAGGGACAAATAATAGGGGAACAACTTTGATGATAGGAATTTGATGGTTTCAGCACATTTGGGTCACCCCACCCCAAGGTACTCTTAATCCCCAATATACTAGTTAAGTGCTCTCTATATGCTAAGGACCAGTTTTATTTTTTAAACAATGGTATCTCCATCTATTGTAAAGTATGCTGCTAATAACAGTTACAACAATTTAGTTGTGGGAATTTTAAGAATGTTGTTGAACTATGATTGATACAATACACTGCACATGCTATCCCTTGATAGAGATTCACCTTCCAACAGTTCTGGCTAATGGAACATGGAGGATGTCTGTGGGGATAGGTTTACTTCCCAGATAAAAACGTAGAACATGTTTGGGAGAAAGCCTTCTGACCATCCCTTTCTTTGTTAATTGCCATAGTTATGTGAGAGCATGGTGCTAGAGCCTTAGCAGCCATCTTGAAACCATGAGGCAGTTGGCAAGAGGATGAAAAGCCAAAATGCTGAGGAAGATCCATGTGGAAACAAGATCTGGGTTGTCTTCCTTGTCTATATAACATCTCCTACGGGGGCAAGAAGGCTTCCTTTCTTTGCATACTGAAGAAGAGAAGGGGTGATTTCATCTCGTAGGGGAGAGAAACTGTAACCATGCTTAAATAGTGACTGGGGCCCTCCTGACAGCCACTCTTTTGAATATCATTAGAATTGTCTTCCTAAACACTTCAATTTTTCATTCAGAAATTGATCATTCTTGTCATAAAGAACCCCAGCAACAGCAACAACCTAGGATTGAGGCATGAACTATCCACCTGAATGAAAGTTTGTTCTTATGTTTTTGAACAGATCAGACTCTTCACACAATAGAGTAATTCTAATAGGAAAACCTTAGGCAAAACTCTGCAGCTAGCATAGCTTCTTCCTTTAGGGTTTTAAGAACTAAAGAGTGGGCATAGTTACAAGTGTAAAATAGGGAGAAAAATCCTTGTTTATTTTTCTGATTACAAAATAATATGTGCACATGGTGCAACTATACAGTCTATAAAGTGAAAGTTTCCTACAATTTCCTTCCTTCCAGATAAACACTGTTAATAAGTTGATGAATTAAAATGTTTCTACTGATAAAGCAACATGTTTGCTTCCATATGTGAATGGAAAGGACCTATTTTTACATTTTTGGACGACACACTATGTGACAGAAGCCATCTCTTACACCTACAGTGGAGATTTTTCCAGGAGGAGAGCAAGAGGAGGATTTTGCTTCTTTTGTTTCATCCAGGTCTAAAGAGTAGAGCTGATATTCTGCTGGTATGCACCAGTCCAGCTAGCATCTGACCAGACTTGGCAAGCGTCTGTTCTGATTGATCGGCGCCTGTGGGCAGTAGTTAGATATTTTGAATATTACCCCTCTGCTCCGGACTGAATTGCATCTCCCCTCTCCATTCATATGTTGAAGTCCTGATGCCCCCTCCACCACCACAGTGTGGCTGTATTTAGACATAGGGTCTTTACAGAAGGAATTCAGGTTAAATGAGATTGTGAGGGTGGGGTCCTGATCCAATGAGATTAGTGTCCTTTTACGAAGAGACACCAGAGATATCTCTCCTTTTCTAGAAGGCAGCTGTCTGCAATCCAAGGAAAGAGCTCTCACCAGACACTGATGCTGCTGGCACCTTGATCTCAGACTTCCAGCCTCCAGAACTGTGAGAAATATATTTCTGTTATTTAAGCCACCCAGTCTGAGGTATTTTGTTACCTGCAGGCTGAGCAGACTAAAACATCCTTCTAGCAAATATTGTTTCTCCCTGAAAATTCCAGCAGTTCATTTAGTTATCTTGAGGATATAATAGCTTGAAAGGAGATTTTTGTTTTTTGGTGGCCATTCACAGTTTATATGTCCATATGCGACTACATAAAAGCAGATTCCAAGTTCAAATTGCAATAGCATCAACCTTCTAGGTTCACTGTGTTCAGGGCACCACTTCTGCCTCTTCTGAACACCGTCTGGAAGAAGATTGTCCTACTCAAGAGGATTTCCTCATCAAATTCCCAGCCAAGTGATGACCTAAGCTCACAGCCCACAGCCATGTTTCCTTTTCCTCCATCCTCAAAATCTCAAAGCTTGGGTAAAGACGGAAAGGAAATCTTTCCCATGGAAATATTGTTTCTCACACATCCTCTTGTCTAAAGATAAACCAAGTGATCATTTGGGACAAACGTATTCTGGAGTGGACCATGGGAAGAGAAGGGGAGAGACAGAAAAACAATTTGATTCAAATCATAGTTGTTGCAGGAATTTGTATTAATCCTTAATTATTTATTAAAAACATTTAGTTCTGGTTGTTGAAGAAGGATATTTTTTCTCTGTATGTTTAGAAACAGGTGAATGTGTTTTCTAATATGCAATGACGTAACAGGACACACATAAAGCTAGGTGATCTTGGAACTTTCGATTGATTTCAATTCGAGTTTATTTGAAATCTCATGGCTTGATAAAAATATTCTGAAAAAGATATTCCTTAACTTTCTTGGGAAAAGTCGGGCTTTCTCACGTTTACCTAGAGATGACCTTTTTTGATGACCTGTTAGATTACTTTATTGGTATGATTCTTCGATGTTTCTTGTAAAAATAGTTTATTAGCTCTTTTATTTAATTCATTTCAGCAGAATTTGAGAGATTCCTTACATACATATGAGAGCTCTTTGGTTAGATGGAAATGTATTTCAGTATATGCTACAAAAGTACTTTTTACTTATCACTGGAAAAAATCCAAAGAATAGCTTACAATCTTGACCCCTCCCTGAAGGTTGGGGCAGACCCAAGCCTTCCTCACCTGTTTAATAGGAAATCCTAATTTTCTCCTTGCTAAAGGTCATACCCATTAGGATTTGTCTAGAATGCCCTTAAGACACCTATGCACTTTGTTCTCAAAAATGACCACAGCATATCTGGAAGGGAGGGAACTTTTCTTGGCCATGCCTGGGAACCACTGTTGGAATTTATCTGTGTGAGAAGAATGGAGGAACCAGGTTGTTGATGCCCATTCCCTGAGCTGTGGGGCAGGTCAAAGGCAGAAGCTGAATTGCATTTCATGGTCATGGTGGCTTTACTGTGTTAATCAGCCATCCTTGTCCATCTTCACGAGGCACAAAGCCAGGAAGATCCTCAAAGGGAAGAACCCCCATTTCCTGTTATCAAATGGTTCCCATGTCCCATTTGGTTTGAATATGTTTCACATATTCTCTTTTCGAATGCAAAAAAAATCTCAGTTGAAAACTCACTTTATTTACAGGCCCTTTATGTTCTTGGAGAAAACAAAGCCATAGAATCTCAATGCTGTGAACACGTGGCTTCAGACCATGGTGGGGTTTTTGGGAAAGTGCCAGGAAGGTTGTTTCTGGAGGAGAAACATTGGCATTTTTCCTGTGGAAACTTGATTGGAAATAGAATGGTGGTTTAGCCTAGACCAGAGATCAAAATGAAATGAGCTGGTATTTTCATCCTTGTCCCTTAATGGACCATGATCCTGGTCATAAAAATCTACCACTTAAACTCTGGCAGTCTTGCTTTCCAAGAAAGTTTTATTACTAAGTATCAAGACATAGCTTCTCCAAGCCAGCTTTGAGACAAGGCCATGGGTGAAGAGAATGTGTTTGTGGACCAGTCAGGGCTCCCTTGCGATCCTGCAATAAGCTGTGCAGTGGTCCTCTGAGGCCTCATGACATTTTTCAGAGTGGAGAAATGATGCTTCAGCCCAGTCCATACAAACCATATGTCTGGCCAAGGACACAAAAGGAGGTGTAGAGAATTCTGAGCCTCCGGTTTTTCCAAGAGTGGCAAGTTAATACGTAAAACACTAAACCACTTCAGGAACGCTTTTCCCCCTTCAGATGAATCCGGCGTGCTCTGAATAATCTCATGCAAAAGGGTCAGGACCTGCAGGCCTCCTGGGGATGGTGTTCCTAACCGGTTCTTGCTCATTTATGCCTCATGCCTGGTCTGCTTACCTTTGTGCCAATCAGTCAACTCTGGGCGCTCTTGACTTGGCACTTGGCCCTGGATATTTCATGGTCAGACCGATGTGTTCCATCCATCCTGTCAATCAGGTCTTCTCCTGTGTAGACAGTTACATGCTGAGCAAGCAGCACCCTCAGCTTTCCCTCATAATAATAAGTAAGTGGGATTTCCTCCAGCAAAAGTCCATCCAAGACCGTTTTATGTAGTTTTAATGTCAAAAGTGGACCCACTCCAGAGGTTACCCAGGCTGGGGATCAGCCATACTTCTATAATTCTAGTAAAAGATAATTCATTTCCAAATTAAGACTTTTTAAGATACAATGGACTTCTGATCACTCCCGTAGCTTAAAAAATGCAGTGGGAGTTAAAGTGTTTTGACTTAAGATGACTAAATCTTATTTTTCCAAATATAGTATAAAAACCACTTAGATTTCTGTTGCCCATCTCCCTTGCCTCAGAGCACTTTGCAGGGCCCCCAGAGGAATGCTGCTTTGTCACACAGCGCCCATGCAATGGCAGTCCTGTGAAAAGCCAGCACAGTCCTGCCTGGCTAGCTTTCAGAGGATGAAGTGAAAACCATTTCTGTGTCTGAAACAAGAGGGGGTATATTGTCTAGGCAGGAGGCAATTATCCAAGTTGGATTTGGGCCAGACCAGTAGAGTTAAGTTGCTCCTCTTGCAAAAATGACCATCTGGGCTTTAGTGACCCAGAGTGGCCAGGCTGGCATTAATTTACACCTCATCCCAGGAAGGCACCTCTGAGAATGAGAATGCCTAGTAATGTAATACTGGTCCTTGGCTCTGAGGGAAGGGGGCTGGTGTTAAGTGGAGATGGGAACTTTTTGTGCATAAGAGAGTGTATTCCGGAATGAGGGCAGGAGTTCACAAAAAGGCTACCCTTTGAAACAGAAGTCAGTAAGAGTCAACACCAAAGGAATGAGCCCACACGCTAGTCATGAGACCCATCCTAAGATGTGCTGGGTCCATTCGTATCATTTACCTGTTCATTTGGCAAAGGTTTATGGGAAGCTCACCAAGCACCTAACACTGTGCTAGCAGGTATACAGTGATAAATGGACAGTGGTCTCTGCTCACAGTCTAGCAGGGCTGTGAATATAATAAACACATGCTTTTGTAGAAGCCTGTTCAAGGCTATCACAGTACAGGAGAGGCAACAAGGGACATTTCCTGGGGGTGGTACGTGTAGAGTGAAACAAAGTTGGGAGTTTTCAAAACTCATTGAAGGTGACCCAAGTGTTGAAAATCATGCTTTAACACAATATTTTTTAAAAAGCTATAATAGTTTACATTCATTTAAGCCTCACTATATATCAGCTGCTGTTCTAAACTCTATATGTTAATATACTAGATTAATCTTTCCCAAAGCTCTATGAAGTAGAGGCTACTATTATTCCCATCTTCCAACTGAGGAAAATAAAGCACAGAGAGATGAAGCAAATTGGCCAGCACTACCCAGAAACTAAATGGGAGGTTCTTATTTTTAAAAAAAAAATTTAATTTTAAATTTTTATTGAGGTATAGTCGATGAACAATATTATATAAGTTTCAGGTATACAACATAGTGATTCATAATTTTTTTTTTTTTTTTTGCTGTACGCGGGCCTCTCACTGTTGTGGCCTCTCCCGTTGCGGAGCACAGGCTCCGGACGCGCAGGCTCAGCGGCCATGGCTCACGGGCCCAGCCGCTCCGCGGCATGTGGGATCTTCCCAGACCGGGGCACGAACCCGTGTCCCCTGCATCGGCAGGTGGACTCTCAACCAGTGCGCCACCAGGGAAGCCCGTGATTCAGTTTTTAAAGGTTATACTCAACTTACAGTTATTATAAAATATTGCTATATTCCCTGTGTCATACACTATATCCTTGTAGATTATTTATTTTATACATAGTAGTTTGAACCTCTTAATCCCCTTAAGTGGCAGATTCTTGACTTGAACTTGGAACAAGATGAAGTTATATAAAAGGATATGAGAAAGAGATTAGTATAAACCAAAAGATTACTTTGTAAAATGATGAAATTTTGGTTAACAATGAAAGATATTTTCTTAATATTAAGCATACTCATAAGGAGACCAAACGTTCTTTAAGTCTTTCCTTTTGGGCAATGGAATATTCCTTACTATGTTGTTATGATAAGAAAATGAAACACAGTTAATTAGAACTTTGAAGAAATCTTATTTCAAAAGCTTTTAAAAGCCATTCTGCCCAATACAAATTTCTGCAAACTCTACAAATAGTTGTAAGAAACTAGTTTTTAATAAATCAGTAGTGATTTATTAGTGAATTGGGCATTTAGTTAAATGGATTCTTTGGCATTTGATTTTCAACAAATTAGTTTTTGATGAATTGATTTTCTGTTACTGACTTATAGCCAATTCTCACACCTGGGAAACCCTAAGGTAAGGCCCAGCAAATGCTTTCTCTTGTGCCTATAGTCTGCAGGTTACAAGAGCCATATATGTCTTTTTTCAAAAAAATTTATTTTTTTGAAATATAGTTGATTTACAATGTTGTGTTAATTTCTGCTGTACAGCAAAGTGATTCAGTTGTACATATATACACATTCTTTTTCATATTCTTTCCATTACAGTTTATCCCAGGATATTGAATATAGTTCCCTGTGCTATACCGTAGAACCTTGTTGTTTATCCATTCTATGTATAATAGCTTGCATCTGGGGAGCAGTGTATTTCTAAGCACAATGGCACTTCAAGTGGCAACCAAAGACCCATTAATGTGATGTGGTAAAGAAGAAGTAAGGTGGGTTTGGACAAGAGAATTTAGTGGCTGCAACTTTTTATGACTTAAGCAGATTCAGAATTCTACTGCATTTCTAATTCCAAATTCCATGTCTTTTCTATGGTGCTCTGTTGCCTCACAAGAACATTGTCGTATTAGCGTCAAATTCCAGTAAGTATTTTCAGACCATGCTCTGAAATCTCCTTGGGGTTCTTTCCTGAGATAGCTTTGTGGAACTATACTTACTGTGTCTTATCTTTTACAAATGTTAATCAAGAAGGCTGGAGGCAAACGTGAAGGAGAAAAAAACAAAACAAAGCAGCTAACCTACCCACAGTCCTGCAGTGAGTAATAGATGATGTTAAAAAAAACGGTACCAACTCTCCTGACATCTTGCTTGAGGAGGCATGAGGGGCTTCGAGTCTTCCTTTAGCTCCTTGCATCTTGTGAGTCTGACAGCTGCTGGATTTTGTGGGATGCTTATTGCTTGTTGGACCAATGACTTGGCCATACTGTCTGTAGGTGCTGCCAGGGCTATGGCTTCCCTGAAATGTTTCCATAAGATCTTTCCATCTTAGCATTTCCATTCCCACCCTCTGTAGAATTTCCTGAAGAAATTCTTCAGAATATGTTCTAGCAGTTTTCCAGCACATCATTCCAATGAGCCCAAGCTGTGCCCAGCATTGCTACCCATCAAATAGGTGTCGATGCCACGTTGGCACCAATTTGGCACTGCTCTGCACAACTGCGTGTGTCTGGTTTGTGAACATAACAGCACTGAGCTTTCACTAGGGTGTAAGGCAAGTCTCAGCACTTACTCCCCTGCCAGAGTGCCCTGATGCGAAAAAATCCAACATACTAACATCACCCTGGTTAGCATCTCTTGAAGACAAGCCCTCCTTCCGAGAATGTTGCTACGTGTGGGTCTTTCTCTGGGGGATTTCTGCATTTCATATCTATTACATGTGCCCTGCTGTGGATTTCTCCTTTTTTTCCTCATAAAACTTTTAATAAAGCATGACGTTCTTAAAACAAAGGGTATTTGCTTCAAAATCCTCTTGGTGGCCATCTAATGATTTTTTTAAGCATAAAACTAAGCTGTTAATACTGGAGACGTTCCTTAAACAGGGCTACCGCTCACCAGGGGCCTGGGAAGATTTGTATTTCAAACGTCAGGACCTCAGAGAGGAAGCTATTGTGGCTCTAAGAGCTATTCCGCTTTATAATTGTGAAAATTTGTTTTTGAAACAGTTTTTTACGGATTTACAATACCGCATCAGCCTGGCAACAAGGGCCTCATGCTGTTTGGTGAGATTTTGCTCACTCCCTTCTCCCAATATTAGCACCTTCATCATGGGTCACAATAGCTCCAGGGGACCCCACTTCTGCTGACATGGCAAAGTGTGGTACGAATTAAGCTACCCTGGTTGCGTACAGAGAACTGCCAACATTTTCTTTTTCGGTGCGTTTATCTTCAAAAGGGCAGAATTGGCCCTAACCATGTGTATTTTATTTACATCTCATACATAAATGGACAAAAATTGTTAACCAGAACTAAGGCTTATAACATTTTCCCACCACAAATTTGGCAATATATACAGCGATTGTAACTGCCCATAGGTCTGTTTTGCTTTGCAAGCTAGCTTGATGGACAAAGTTCTATTTTTAAGCTAACACTTTATTTTCACTTGTCAATCCAGTTCTGGCCTTGGAATAATAAAGTTGAAGTGTTTTTATAGTGTTCCAAATAGAACTATCAAGAAAATAATTGTGACTATTAAAAATCATCTTGGGCCTTCAGTTCCAAGATAGTAATTTCATTAATTAATGTTACCAACTTGTTTTTCATCACAGAAACATTTGGTTTGGTTGCTTGGCCATCCAGTAATTATTGGGAAATAGAAATGGTTTGTGCTTGGGGCAAGTTATCTTTTGGAAGGAGACCTTTCTACGAGTGCTCTGGAAAATGGTAAGTTGGTTTGCATTGCAACTGAATAAGCAAATGAATACAAAAGCGTTTAACGTGCCTCTGAAGGAACAACTGAACTTGAGGAAACGCTTGTCTTGAGGGTTTGGGAGGATAGGGAGGAGAGTAAATGAACTCTTTCAAAACAAGGGGAGAGGGCTTCCCTGGTGGTGCAGTGGTTGAGAGTCCATCTGCCAATGCAGGTGACACGGGTTCGTGCCCCAGTCTGGGAAGATCCCACATGGAGAGGCCACAACAGTGAGAGGCCCGCGTACAAACAAGAGGAGATATCAAGGCAAACAGTATGGAAGTGATTTTACCTCAGGAATTCAAACAATGATAGATATAACTGAGGAATGGTAGTGTGGACAGTGGGGTAAAAGGAAATAAATCTGGGTGTAGATGAATGTTTTAAAAGTCATGGTTGGATCTATTAATAAACGAAGAATAAGAAATGCCCTTGTGCCCAGTAATAGATACAAAGTATGGTTTGTTTGCAAAAGTCAGCTGCGGACAAGTCACAGCCTTCCTCTAAGAAATTTTTTCTAGAAGAGCAAGAGGAAAGATTCCTGTGACTTACTGTTGAGACACGATGTTGGAGAGAAGAGCACAGCGTTTGTCATGTGCTTCAAGAGTCAAGTGCTACGGCCCCACTGAAAGGTGGAGAGAGGCTCTCTGGGGATGTAATTTCCAGATTCTTTTCCCATGTCAGATAACATCTCTGACCACAGCAACACGTTCCTACGCTTTTAAATATTCTTGAAAGAGTGCTCATTTCGCATAGCAGAAAACTTTTTCCTGCATTTGAAAATAAGTTTTATGAATTGAGTCCCCATTCTGCATTACTGACTTGGATGTGGTATTTACAAAGCACGCTCCCCTTTAAGTTAAAGAGGGGGGATTAAACATTTTTTTAAAAGAGGAAATCAGAACTTTTATTTTCCTCTTCTGGTGGCAAATCTTTTAAAAAGTATTATGTAAAATTTCCAACCAGAAACAAAAGGAGAGAACAGACCATAATGAACGCTTGTGTATCCATTAGCCAGCTTTATGGGTTGCCAATCTCACACAAAGTCTTTATAAAGTACAGGTGTTCCTATAACGAAACATATAAATTGAGTACCATAAAGATATTGGAGAATCTTCTCTCAAAAATCATTGAGAGAAATCCGTTTGTTAAAGTCAATAATCACCCCCTTATTTTTCTGTTTTATAAATAGAGTAAATATCTTCTGTCTTCCCTCCCTCCTTCCCTTTTTTTTTTTTTTTTTCCGGTACGTGGGCCTCTCACTGCCGTGGCCTCTCCCGTTGCGGAGCACAGGCTCTGGTCCTGCAGGCTCAGCGGCCATGGCTCACGGGCCCAGCCGCTCCGTGGCACGTGGGATCTTCCCGGACCGGGGCACCCCTAGCATCGGCAGGCGGACTCTCAACCACTGCGCCACCAGGGAAGCCCCCTCCTTCCGTTTTTGATTCAATAGAAAGTACTTTTTGCAATATGTTGGACCAGGAAGTTGTCCTTTTCCATAAGACTATGTAATCTGATAGTTTTGATGAGAAAGTGAAGAGAGTTATGAAGCCTTTTTTTTTTTTTCAATAACTGTCTTTGGTTCCTGTTTTATGTCAATCTTGTATGAGAAAATCCTGAAGCCACTTGCTTCCAGAATTAGTAGTGATTATATCTTGATCCCATAATTGTGCACTTTGTGTAAGTCATGATATAACTCAGGATTTCACCTCTTAGGAACTGAGTTCAAAATTCTCTCTCTCAGGAAGTGAATGCCTGTGATACTCCCAGAGTCTTGCAGAAGCAGCCCTGTCTCACTGAAGTCTGAGTATGGCCCTCCACTCTGGGTAGAGGCATATGACTAAGGATGCACTGCAGTGGACTCTGTCAGAAGCCTTCCCAATAGCCATTCTTCCCCTCCCACCTTGCTGGTAATGTACCCAGCCACTAAGTGTCCCAGTTTCCCCAGTGATAGTAGATAGTAGAAATTCGCCGGGGATTGGGGGGAAAGATTTTGCTTTTCTGGTGTAGGCTGGTGTCACCTTCTTCCTCTCCCCTTTTCTTTCTGCTGGGATGGGGGACTGGAGGTGGGCCACCATCTTGTGACCTGAGGTAAGAAGCATATGGGGATGAGCCCAGTGAGGCTGGGACCGGGCTTGTGTGGGAACCACCACACTTGCCCGGACCAGCCACTTCAGGACTTCTTGTTATGTTTGAGAAATAAATCCTGTTTGATGAAGCTCCTAGAGGCAGGTCTGTGGCATGCACAGAAATGCAATTGCAAACAGACACATGCACAGTGTATAAGGAAATATTGCTGTTTCTTATCCCAATCTCAGGTAGCAACTCTTCAATTAGGGAAGCTTTCTCAGAGAAACGTGACACCAGGACTCAGCCCTCCAAGTAGTGAATGTCTTTTTTGAAAATAGCCTGTATTTTCTTTGGAAGGCACAGTGAAAACATCGCCCCTCCCCAAGGAAAAAAATAAAGATTCCCATGCCCAGTCTATGTTCACAAAGTGAAGCGGAGAACTGAGGAAATTGCCTGACTTCCTGAATCCTTCACAAGAACTATTCATATAATTGAGTCACAAATGATTTTTAGGTATGTTAGGGGATCATTTTCCTTGGCTGGTGTAGATTTGCTTTGAATGTTTACGTGTACTGCATAAGTAATGCAAAGCAAGTTAGATGTGTGTAGTTCTGTTTTTAAAAATGCTTTTGTTGGTTAGCTGAGAAGGTACCAAATGACGGTGGCTTATTCTGAGATGCATAAGCCGGGCCTGGGATGGTGTCACCAAAATACCTTCAAATACTCAGAGAGCAGTATGTATGGGAATGACATTAAAGTTGGGTGTTTTTAAGAAGTGACAGATTACCTAACTCAATAATCCATGCTATCACACAAATTGGTTTGAAAAGGAAGACAGCTGGCTTTGTTCCAACACCAATAATGCTACTAATGGCAGCGACAGAATGATGCCAGGAGGGCAGGGAGGCCCTGCATGGCAGATCTGGCTCGGGGCCAGTGGAGGGGAACATGTTCAAAGAACTTTTTTTTCTTGTTTTTCTGTTTATATTTGCCATTTGGCAACTGCATAAGGGCTGTTAACATTGGATGTTGTGCAAATCTAAACAGGTAAAGAACAGGACTGATTTTTAATATAGAGAATTTTCCAGCAATTCATCTTGAACACAGAACTCCAGGATTCCTCATTCTCTGTGACTCTTCCTGTTCCATTAGGTAATTTATGACTCCCAGATGTTGGCATTTCATTAAAACCCAAAGCATTTGACAAACTACATTTTAGGAAAGTTTTTCAGTGAGTTGGTTTCTAGCAGGAGGAATTTATGATGAGTTGACTTAATCCTCGCTTTTCGGAGATGTTGAAAAAAAGTTCTTTCTATAAACAATGGGATTGTGTGTAGGGGATCATAGACCAAGCAACGGGTAGGATGTCAGTGCTGCCTTGTGAGAGAAATCTCACCAAACGACTTCTTAAAGGCCCCTGTGTGCAGTCCAGCATCGGCGTCTGCCCTCCGAGCTAACTGTGCTGTCTGGGGATTGGTGTGTTTCCAGCTTTACCTGGACCAGCTCTGCTCCTGAGCCCAGGTTGCCTGTGTATTCACTTATTACAACTAACTACTGTGAAATCATTCACAGACCTTGGAAATAACATATGTAAGGTGATTTATTTATATATTTTGACTAATAATATTAACTTGTCATTTCGTTTTAAAAATTTGATAAACGGACTGGGAATTTAAAGAGGGCGCTGTTTGTGTTAAATTTATAACCCTGCTTCCTGGCATTTTGGGATTGGTTATTGATTTTGGATTCCTTTTTTTGTCAGAGGGGTGTGTGTGTGTGTGTGTGTGTGTGCGCGCGCGCGTGTGTATAGGAGGTCTCCCACTCACTCCTTTCTGGTTTTTCCCAGTATGTCAGTATGATATTACACAGAAAATTTTTGAGAGGTATAGCCTTCACAGGATGCATGGTGTTTTCCAAATTTTGATGCACTAACAAAGAAGAAAACTGAAAAATGTGGCTAGAGTGTTTTATTAGTGCCATTTTTTATTTCTATTGCTATATTACCCAATATAAAATCAAGTGGCATTTCAGCAATGATTCGTTTATTTTGACAGGCAAAATAGGAAATTCAACCCCAATTAAATTTCCTGTTTTGCCAGATATTGCCATCTACGTGGAATTCAGTGACGTTCACAATTTCACTTCACTTTGACCTGAATAGACATCGAATCCTCTTAAACCTTTCTTGTCTATTGACCAGAGAGAAATGGATGGAGAGATATGAAATGAGAGTTTGAATATTTCATATTACACTTGCAATTGCTGGAGGGAAAATATGAGTCGTGTGGTTGGCTACTTATTTTGACTGAAGGCAATTGACTAAGTTCCCTGCTAGTCTCTGCCTGTGCAGACATAGTTTCGTGTGGCTTGGGTAAACGGCAATAGCATGGGCCAGGAAAATTCGAGATGTGGCAGAAAACTACTTACTTGAAACTGTTTCAAGGGAAAAATGGTTTTGTGATGACTTATTTAGGATCAGGGTCTAGTAAACTTTCTGTAAAGGGCCAGACAGTAAATATTTTAGACTCTGCATAGCATACAGACTTTGTGGCAACCACTCAACTCTGCTTTGAAGCATGGAAGCAGACATAGAAAATACTTAAAGGGGTAAGCATGCTGTGTGTCAATAAAACTTTATTTATAAAAACAGGCAGTGGACTGGATTTGGCCTGTGGGCCAGTGTTTGCTGACCTCTGATCTAATCCTACTTCCTCATTTTACTGATGAGCAAATGGACCCAATGGGATGAAGCTGTGAAATGAAGTTCACATTTTATGGCAAGACAAGAAAAATTTAAACATAAAAACATCTTCTCGGTCCTTTGGCTTCCTCTCTCTGCCCCCTACTGTGCATTGTATACCTGCATTATGCATTGACCAAACCTCCCCCATCAGCAGAAATACCTGCTCAACCATAAAGAGCAACATTGTCCTAGCACCTTTTAAGGCAACTCCTTAAAAGGTAACTTTCTTTCTTGATCTTGTAAGGGCCCACAATGATACTTAGATCGGGATTGTGCAAACTGTCAATAATATGTCATTTAATGTACAGCCCTCTGTCTCAAAAAACTTATATAATTGTGCCTTGACTTCTAATGGGTGGAACAGTCCTCAGAGCTTTCTGAGGTGCTCTTCCCGGGTTATAATCCTCAACTTGGCTCGAATAAAATTTTGCATTTCTTTCTCACATTGGCTGATTAATTTTTCATAGACAAAGCAAATCACTCAAAACCATCCAGCCAGTTATGGTGAGGCTAGAATCCCTCTCTCCTGGCTCCCAGATGCCATGATTCTCCACCTAGACAGCTTCCCTTAGTTACTCCCTGTGGATCTTCATTCTCGAAGTTGTGTAAACCTGGACAGCCGGTTATTGTTCTGCAGTGTGGGAGTGGCCAGTACACGTGTAAGTGCTTGGGCATAGAGATCTGATTAATGTTATTTATGGATGTTAAAGTGAATCAAAATATAAGAAATCTGAAGTGTCTCTAAGCTACTCGTTTTCAAAATTTAAAATGTTCTACGTGGTCTTTTCTCCTGTCAATCTTTTCAATTGTTCCAAGCCTTCCTGTGTACGTGCTGGTAGAGACCAGGGCCGGCCCGGCTGAGAGTGTTGACAGACGGCAGGAAGGGGCTCCGAGGCAGAGAATGAAAAATGGAAAACTGACACCTTATAGAAATCGAAGGGGTTGGCATGGCCCGGGATGTCTGGAGAAGGGAATAAACGGGGTGTTAAAGCAGCATGAGGCTGGGAAGACTTTGTGAGGTTTAGGACTCATCTGCTGTGGGTAGTTACTGCTTTTGTCTGCCCCGTGCCTGCTCCAGGAGCCCGAATGACTGGGGCAGGACGGTCCCACGGCACCGGCCAGGTGAACCCGACACTTCCTCAGAGTGTCAGAAGGTGGTCCTGCCAGCAAGGGAATATTTCGTCTCATGTCTAAACAGGAAGGGCACAGGCCAGAGCTGTCTGTGACCAGGCTCCCCGTAGCACAGACCACCCCACCCTTGGCAGAACAGAGAAAGGCACCAACAGCACCAGACACAGAGAGATAAGATGAACAGAAGGAACCTGGTGCCTCGCTTCCCTCTGCGATGCTCAGATTAGATCCGTGAACCATCCTGGTACCTCCTGATTAATCACCACCCCTCTTTATTTTGTTTGGATTATTTTTAGTTGAGTGTTTGACACCCACAATCAAACAGTCCTGTTTTTTACCATCTCGTTGGTAAAAGTATCTGTCTTCAAATGTCAAGTTGCATATACAATCTATATTTTCCTAGAAAATCTGTTTCTTTTTAACAAAACCGATGCTGCTATATTGCTCTTACATTCATTATGCTCCGAAGAGAAGTAAAAGATACCTTTCAATGTCTTTTTAGGAAGAAATGTATATGTATATACAGAACTTTATGAATTTATGTACACACACTCATGAGACACACATACACAATTATACTCACCTCTCTCTCTTACTCTGCAGGAAAGTTTGCTATTTTTTTGTGAAGGCTACCTTTCACAAAAAGAACAAATAATAAAATTTCGCAGAGGTTTAAACCACTATAGAGAAATGCAGCAGTTGATGTAAGAGTTTTTTCATTGTTTCAGGGAATTCCTCGCACTTTAAATTCAGAAACTTGGTTGTCACAGAAAGCCTGCTGAGGTTTTGATTGAGATTGCATCGATTTTACAAGTTAATTAGGGAGAATCAACATTCTAACAATATTGTGTCTTCTAATCCATGAAAATGGTCTACCTCTTAATCTATTTAAGTCTTTCAAAATTTCCCTCATCAGTGCTTTGTAGTTTTTGGTGTACAGATCTTGCAAAATTTTTTGTTACATTTATTCCTAGGTATTTTATGATTTTCGGTACTATTGTATTTGGCATTTTAAAAATTTCACTGTTAAACTGTTTTCAGTATTACATAAATATGTAATTTTTTATATCCAACAGCCTAGCTAAATTAACTTAATAAATCGAATAGTGTGTAGTTTCATTTGGTTCTCTCTGTACAATTAATCATGTCCTCTATCAACACTGACTTTTTACTTTTTCCTTTCCAATCTTTTATCTTTTCTTTCTTTCTCTTGCCTTATTGTACTTTTATATACTCTAGTATAATATTGAATAGAAAGGATAGGAGAGTGTTAAATGTAGTTTTGTTTATATCCTTTATCAGATTAAGGACTTTCTCTGCTATTCCTAGTTTGCTGAGAGTTTGTTTGTTTGTCTGTTTTGTTTTTTAAGATCCTGAACTGTTGAATTTGTCAAATGCTTTGTCTGTGATACTCTTGAGATATAGAGTGTATTTGAGATGAGATGCACATATTTCTCTCTACTTTATTCTGTTAATGTGAGGAATTACTATATTTTAGAAAGTTAAGCCAACTTTACAATCCTGGAGTAAATCCCATTTGGTCATGATGTATTATCTTTTTGCTCTGTTGTTAGATTTGATTCATTAATATCTTGCTTAGGATTTTTGCATCTGTAATTTTCTTATACCAGGTTCTGATATCAATGTTAAGGTCTTCATAGAAAAGTTGGGAAAAGTTGTTTCTTCTTTTTTTATTCTCTGAAAAGGTTTGTGTAAGAATTCATGATTGAAGCCATGTGAGTATGTGATTTTCTTTGCGGGAAGTTTTTAAATTGTAGATTTAATTCCTATAATGGATATGAGTACTCAGATTTTCTATTCCTTTATTTATTTATTTTTTGCGGTACATGGGCCTCTCACTGCTGTGGCCTCTCCTGTCGTGGAGCACAGGCTCCGGACACGCAGGCTCAGCGGCCATGGCCCATGGGCCCAGCCACTCTGCGGCATGTGGGATCCTCCCGGACCGGGGCACGAACCCGTGGCCCCTGCATCGGCAGGCGGACTCTCAACCACTGCGCCACCAAGGAAGCCCTATTCCTTTTTTAAATTTTTTTATTTTTAACATCTTTATTGAAGTATAATTGCTTTACAATGGTGTGTTAGTTTCTGCTTTATAACAAAGTGAATCAGCTGTACATATACATATATCCCCATATCTCCTCCCTCTTGCGTCTCCCTCCCACCCTCCCTATCCCACCCCTCTAGGTGGTCACAAAGCACTGAGCTGATCTCCCTGTGCTATGTGGCTGCTTCCCACTAGCTATCTATTTTACATTTGGTAGTATTTATTAGTCCATGCCACTCTCTCAGATTTTCTATTCTTATGTCAGTTTTGGTAAGTTGTTTTTTTTTTCTGGAGTTTGTTTATTTCACTAAATTTTCAAATTTATTGTCATAAAGATCTTCATAATACCCTCATTATTTTTTTAATATCTGTAGGACTTGTAGTGATGTTCTCTTTTTAATCCATGGAATTGTTTACTTTTTAAAAAATCAGTCTTGTTAGGTGTTTATGAATTTTATTAATCTTTTCAAACTGCCAACTTTTTGGTTTGTTGATTTTTCTCCATTGTATATATATTTTATATGTCACTGTTTTCTGCATTGATCATTATCATAGCTTTCTTTCTATTTTTCTTGGGTGTAATTTGTTGTTTTTTTCCCCAAGCTTCTTGAGACGGAAATATGTCATTGATTTTCAACGTTTCTTCTCTTAAAATATATGTCATTACTTGTTATATTCATTTATATTTTAATATATGCATTTAGTTCCATAAGTACCCCTTTTAGCACTACTTTAGCTGCATTCCACAAGTTTTGATACGTTGTATTTTCACTACATTCAAAATGTTTCATTTCCATTTTGATTTCTTTGATGACCTATGGGTTATTTGAATGTGTGCTGCTTAATTTCCAAACACTTGGTGGTTTTCTATTTATGTTTCTGGTATTGATTTCTCATTTCATGCTACTCTGATCAAAGAAAGCATGCTGATTTCAGTCTTTTAAAAGTTGTTGAGACTTATTTCATTGTCCAGTTTATGGTTTATTTTGGTAAGTGTTGCACATGCACTTAGAAAGAACGTGTAGTGTCCAGATATTGGGTAAAGTACTCTAAATATGCAAATTAGGTCAAGTTGTTTAACCATGTTGTTTCAAATTGTTTTTTACTGATCTTTTACGTGCATGTTCCATCAGTTACTGAGAGAGGTTTGTCACAGCTGGTACTAATCTGGCTGGAGAACGTAGGCAGGCCTTCCTGTACAGCTGCAGAGGCTGGTCCTGCCATTACAGAATGTGTGAATGGTACTCTCTGGAGTTGTGGGTCGGAACTTATGCTGAAAATGAATGTCAACCCTAGGACTTGGGCCTAAATAGACTAGGCAACCTCAAGATGAGCCAGAGGCCTGAGTTAAAAATTTAGTTCCATGTTTTTTTGGTTTTTTGCGGTACGCAGGCTTCTCCCTGTTGTGGAGCACAGGCTCCGGACGCGCAGGCCCAGCGGCCATGGCTCACGGGCCCAGCCGCTTCGCGGCATGTGGGATCCTCCCAGACCGGGCACGAACCCGTGTCCCCTGCATCGGCAGGCGGACCCCCAACCACTGTGCCACCAGGGAAGCCCCTAGTGCCATGTTTGAATGAAAAAAAAATCAAACTCTGTCAATTACATAATTGGCTTTTGGTTGGATTTTTAATTTCTTTGGTCTGCTATTTCTTCTTCATTAGGTAAGGCCATAAAAATGCTCTCTTTTTCCAGGCTATAGAGCACATGCTAAGTAAGGACTTGGCCAAGCTCGATGTGAAGACTCTGAGGAATGTGAATGTGAATAGGGATAATGCAGGTGCTGGGAGGTACATGGTAAGTGCCTTTTTTCCTGTCAGATTTGCCTCCTGAGCAATTTCTGAGAAGTCCATATGACACTGCCGGACATATGGGTTCAAGTATCCCCCCCAAAGCCGTTTCTAATGATGAACTTTTTCCAGATGGGCAAATGTGCTGACTCCAAATTGTCTATGGATCTCGGCTTGGCACTGGTGAGGGGTTTACAGGTGAACATCGACTTCTTAGGAGCATCGGATAGGAGAACAAAGGTTTTCGAATTCAGAAAGACTTAGAATCGAATCCTATTTTTGCACTTTCTAGCTATGTTGCAAGGGCAAAATCACAACGTCTCCGAGCCTCAGTGTTTTCATTTGTGAAACCTGCTTCATAGGATTTATGGTTAGGATGAAATAGGTAGGAAGCTCCTAGCACTGTGCCTGGCTCTAGAGATCATCATCACATGCTAGTTCCTCCTCCCTTTTCCCAGCCTCTCAACTAAAAGAATTGAATCCTACTTCTGGGTTTAGTGTCAAGAGACTGAGAGTAGGGTTCGCTTAGGAACCTAAAACTGGGATAAGCCTGAGAATAGGGAGGACTGCGGTCTGCAGGCCCAGGCTCTACTGAAAAACAGCAAAGTTTTCTCACACGAGGAATGAGGCCCAGTCCACAGCTACATTCAGCCCTGCCCATTACCCTCCGTTTATGCCAATGCAGTTACACATCCCAGGAGAATTGTAAGCCAGCCAGGAAAGACATGACGGCACTTCAACTTCTCTCCAAATGTGGAAAAGCCCCACCACACATCGAAAGTTGACCCAGATTTAATGCTAACGTGTTCCTTTTGCACAGGACTGGGATCTGTTAGCATTCATCACTTTCTGAGATTTGCAGTAAAGCACATCATAGGAAAATGTTATTGCCAGCGACTGAAGGAGGGCTGGTAGTTTGGGCTTAGCAGGGACTCCATCAGAAATGGAAGCATCAGCTCAGGCTGGTGGATCGTGGGTCAGGAGTGATGACCTAACCGTGAGGGCTTGTGTGGGAAGTTCTGGGAGGGTATTCAGGTTAACCTGGAGTAATGGAGGACAGGCATCTGGGCAGAGCCTGTTTAAGCTGTGAGAACAAGTTCTGGGTCTTCTCCCAGGTTGGGCTTCATCTCTGGCAGGCTGCATTGAGGATCCAGAGGCTTCTCCTGGCTCGGTGGAAGACCAGGCTGAGGCTGATAAGTGATGTCTGCCATGGAGCGGGGAGGGGCTGGTTGACTCATGGGCTCTTTCTTTTAAAATTTAATTTAAATTTTTCCTCAAAGGAATATATTTACATAATGGGAAAAGGCAATGAAACTACAGAGCTTTCATGGAAACAGCAGCCCCTGATCTCACCTCTTCCCATACCCAAAAGGCAAACTCTTTCAATTTTTAAAAGCTCTAGATTCTTATGTTCATAGTTCCTTTTTTCTTTTATTAAGGACAATTTCAAACCCAGCTTCAACTGCTATCCTCACACGGCCAGTCTTGTTTCATTTCTCTCTCTGCACTCTCAGATTATTTCAAAGCAAATCCAAGTCCCCGAAACATTTCACCTGTAAATAATTTACTATGTCTCTCTAAAAAGATAAGGAATCTTGTTTTTAACATAACCACATACCATGATACCATGATCTCCTGAGTATCATCAAATATCCAGTGTTCCAAATTACCAGATAATCTTATCATTTAAAAAATATTTTACCTCAATATTTCTAAATAACATGCTTAGATTTGTGTCATTTATTTTCAAATCCAGTAGCACAGTTGCTCTATTCCAGGCATCCCCATCTATTTTAGAGCAAGTCTGCAAGTCACTGAGGGGCAGAAAGGAGCCTGTGGGTGAGGCATGATGGTCGCCCAGCTGGGGCCCCTCTCCTGTGGCCTCCCCTCCAGACTCTGGCATTCTAAGCAGACGCATCTTCTGAGTAGGTAACGTGGGGCTTTGTGCTTTCACTTTGTGGATGTGAGCACAGTGTTGGAGACGCTTGCTCCACCCAAGTGTATGTGGTGCGCATTTATGCAATTGCTCTTGGATTCATTCCTGACCCTGGAAAAGCAAGGGTGACGGTGCCAGTTGTTTCTGAGATAGCCAGCGTAGTGTAATGGAAAGACATTGCAGTTGTCGGAACTAGAGAGCTCAGGTTTAAATCTAGGCTCTGTCACTGGCACCTGTGTGACCTTGGGAAAATTACATAACCTCTTTGGGTCTCTGTTTCCATACAATGCAGGGATAACTACGCTTACCTTGAAGGGAAGTTGTTGTAAGGACTCAGTGCAATAACACGCATGCATAACACACTGGAACACCTGGCACATAGTAGGGACACAATAAATTCACATGCCCTCTCTCAGTTGTACATATATATACTGTATATGTATGTGTATATATCTATATATGTCTAAATATAATATTTTACTTTTTATAGATAAGGGACAATAAGTTAACTCACTTTTTTTTTTTTGCGGTACGCGGGCCTCTCACTGTTGTGGCCTCTCCCGTTGCGGAGCACAGGTCCGGACGCGCAGGCTCAGCGGCCATGGCTCACGGGCCCAGCTGCTCCGCGGCATGTGAGATCTTCCCGGACTGGGGCATGAACCCGTGTCCCCTGCATCGGCAGGTGGACTCTCAACCACTGCGCCACCAAGGAAGCCCTAAATTAACTCACTTTCATTTTGCATATTTACTACTGTATTTGTTAAAAATTATCTAGCCTTCTACTTAAACTGCTACTTATACCTGTCTAAAATTAAAATGCAAAACAGAGTAAAATAATTCCTTTTAGTAAAACTTTCTTAATTCAAATTTAAAAATCCAAATTATAAAAATTTCTAAATTTATTAGTTTCATGTAATGCTAACTAATTGAAAGTAAACTCTTCTCTCTCAGTCAGACTTGCTTTAAGAGACACACGAGTCATACAGTTAGAAGTGTTTCAGCCAAGCCTCCTCTGGTTGCAAGGGACAGAAAGATAACCCAAATTAGCTTAAGCAAAGAGTAATTCTACTGGCTCACAGATGTGGGAAGACTAGTGGTTGAGTTGTCTCCACTTACGTCATGATCCAAGGCCTTATAAAACATTGTTAGATTTTTCTCTTTCTCTTGCCATCTCTCAGTTCTGTGCATTGGCTTCAATCTGTAATTTCTTCCAATTTTCAAAGGTGTTCAAAGTAGCCACATAGCATCTCTAGCCTGTTTTGTCCTTGCAGGTCTCAATCCCCAGGGAAGAGGAACTCTTCTTTCCCAGGATCCAAAAATCACATCTCAGGGAAGACTATGATTGGCTCACTTTGGTCATGTGCTCACACATATGGTGAGAGCAGAGCACAAGGATGGGGGTGGTTGCTGAGATAGGCAGTCTCACTATGACCACGTGGAAGGAAAGGGATGATTCTCTAGAGGAAAAGCCAAGAGTTCATATCATATTATAAAAGGATACTGTTTAGGGAAAAACAATTATATCATTTATATAACTTATTTGGCAAATGATTACTGCTCATGCTAGCACAAGCAATGTATTATAATTTTTATCAAAGTTTTTTTCTTTCAGCTGAACTGAACATTCTTCTCCACAAATGTGTTTATCTTATTAACTTCATATCAGATAATTTAGCTACAGACAATAATAAATAAAAATGTTCTTAAGCACTTACTGTGTGTCAAGCACTAGTATAAGCACATAAAGTACCATAACCCATTTAATCTTCATGCAAACCATGTGAGATAGGAACTCTTACTATGTCCATTTTACAGTTGAGTAAACTGAGGCTGGGAAAGTTAAGTAACTTTCCCCAACCACATGCCTAGTAATTAGAAGAGCTCAGATCAAACCTGGACGGTCTGGCTGCAGAGCTTATACTCTTGAGTATCTAATGACAACAGGAAATTTCAACTCAGCATGTGTCACAGTGCCACAGATGACAACTGAGTAAAGTCCATGTTACTTGTAACACACATGATGCTCTTTATTCTGAAATAAATTTAATTCATCAAAGATTAAGATGTCTCTGTGCAGTTAGCATTGTGGTAGGTGTCTTAGGGGTTAGCTGGGTCATATGCAACACTGGAAGACCTGGTCCTCTCCTTTAAGGAATCTGTAATTCTATTTCAGGAGGTAAAACATACAAATGGGAAACAAACAAATAATATAAATCAAACCACCCAGGAGCCCTATTCATACGTGCTGGGGAACAGGGACTGAAGTCATGCCTGGGGCTGACTGGGCTTAGCTAGGGAAGCTTTGTGAGAAGATGAGTTTTAAGTTGGGCTGTAAGGGAGGAAACACTCATGGATTAGCAAAAACTCAAGGGAAGACTTTAATAATGATAAACGATAGGCATGAAGGCCGATGTTTGTGTGTGCGACCACATCCCAGGCGATCTACTAACCCCGTCATATGATCTCTCATATAGTCCTGTTGCATGCTAGCCCTGTGAGGTAGGTATTACCACTACCCTCATTTTAAAATGCGAGGAAAGTGAGTCACAGAGAAGGTTGGGAAATGTATTCAAGTTCACATAGCTACTAAGTAGAACTGGGATTCATGCTGAAGTTGGTGGACTCCAGAACCCAAATTCCCAACCACTATGCGATTAGATCTATCCTATTAAAAAAATCCCACTTAAAAAATGTTGAACTTTATCATGTACCAATACACTGGTAGGGCTGACAAAGCATTCATTGGATTCTAGATTGTGGGAGGATACCCTCAGGGATCCCGGTGCATGTGTGGATGTGCTGCGTTCCATCCCCTTCACGCGAGTGGCTTTACAGTTGACCTGGTGAGAGGTATTTACAGACATGAGGAGCTCAGAGAGTGTGACACCAGGAAGTGCCCAGGCTCCGTTTCGCCCAAGGCGGATCATTACAGAGTTTCCACAGGTGTCTTTCCTGGGGCCATACATTATCAAGGCTCTGCTAAGATAGTAAATGTTCGACTATAGAGTATCAGTCCAACCTTAAATGAGTGAAACGGCAAGGCAAAATTATTCACCGGGTTTGCTCACATCAGCATAATCTGAGTGAACCATCCCCAAGGACAAGCCAAAATGATCTGGAGAAGCATGTGGATGAAATATAATCAGAGGCAGGGGAAAAGACACGAGAAATCATCGAAACTTGCTGAAGGACATTTTCTGACCAACTTTCCATCATCCTTTTGGCTACAGTGTCCACAGGCACACCCCAAGTCCCTAAGGCCTTGAGGCTGACAAGGAAGAAACGGGATGTGTGTGTGTTCATTTTGTGTACATGTGTGTGTACGTGTGTTTAAATTCATGGCTAGAAACTCTGTTGTGTGTGTTAAATGGCTGAAAAATTAGGAAAGTGCCAGGCTCTGCTTTAACTGGATTTTCTAAAGCATAAATAAAAGTTAGCGAAGGGTGATGCATTCTTTGATCCATGTCTTCCTTCAGAGAATGCACAGCTGGTCCAGAGTCACTCTCTTTCCTAATTAAGGGACCTTATTCCACTCACACTCAGAGCTGCTGCCTATGTGCTGGTCTGGAAGCTGACATCAAACCCACGTAGCCAGAAATGCCTTTAGAGTTGGAGCGGGCCCAGAACACTGGACCCCCAGAATGTTATGGAAACTATATGGAAACAGATGATGACATAACGCACAGCAGAGAAACACGATGCCCAGCTCTCGTCTGGAGAAACGATCCTTAGAAAAATGGCTTCAGCTGAGACTTGGAAATACACCCAAGGGGTTAACCTTAGGAGGCTTAATGAAGGTAACCCCCCGATAGATTCTGAAGGCCAGCCTTTGTTGTGGTGGCAGGTGAGGTAGCAGTGAGTTTGCCCAGGCTGGGAGTAGAGAGAAACCATCCTATAGATCCTACCTCTGTTGTCCATTTTCCTCACCAGGACCAGGACTATGGAGAGGGCAGACTAGGTACTTAGGGGGAAAAATTTAAGGAGATATTCTCTCTGGTACTTGCAGTACTACAGCCAAAGGAGTTTGCCAAATGTGCACATGTACGTGGCCCAAAGATGGAGTCCAAAGGCCTTCACAAGGCTTCCAGCAATGCTTCCCCCACTTTCATGTGCCTGCAAACCATCTGGGGAGCTCTCAAACATCAGATTCAGATTCTAGGTATTGTAGGTCACAGGTGGGTCCTGAGGTTCTGCATTTCTAACAGACTCCCAGGTGATGCTGGGGCTAGTGGTCTGGGGACCATACTTAGAACAGTGAGGGTTTAGGTGCCAGTAAAATAAGGCCATGAGCCATATCTGTCCCGCCACCTGTTCTTATAAATAGAGTTTCATTGCAACACATTCATTTATGTATTGTCTGCAGGCATTTTTCTGGATACAGCGGAAGAGTTGACTAGTTTTGACAAAGATTGTATGGACCGCAAAGCCTAAAATATTTACTATCTGCTCTTTACAGAAAAGTTTGGTGATCCCTGGTTTATGGAATCTGTTTTTGTTTCTCATCACTCACATTTCAGCCAAATGCCACAGGCTTAAAGTTCTGGGGCTTTGCAAATGATGTTAGCTCTCCCTTGATGTTCTTTCCCTCTTCTTTGTTACCTCTTACCTTGTTGTCTGATCTCAGCTTAGATGTCATTTCTTCCATGATGCCTTCCTTGACCTTCCCAAACTGAGCTAGGTGACTCTCGCAGCATGCAGAGAGACTGGAACTTCCCATTGGAACACTAATTACCTTGAACTGTAATTGCCTATTTCACCATCTGGATCTCCCATTAGATCATAGACTTTTTAAAACATTTATTTTACTGAAGTATATTTGATTTACAATGTTGTGTTAACTTCTACTGTATGGCAAAGTGATTTAATTTCATACATATGTATATTCTATTTCATATTCTTTTTTCCATTGTGGGTTATCACAGGATACTGAATATAGTTCCCTGTGCTATACAGTAGGACCTTATTGTTTATCCATCCTGTATGTAATAGTTTGCATCTGCTAACCCCAAACTCCCAGTCCATCCCCCACTTCCCCTACCCTTGGTAACGGCAAGTCTGTTCTGACTTCTTAAGGGTCAGGACTATATCTGTTAATTATTGAATTCTAAGCACCAGGTACATAATATTCAGTTTTAAATTTGATAATTTTATGACAACTTTGGACAGCTTTCTTACTTTTAAGCACCCGGAATGGAGAGAGGTCTTGCCATTACAGAGAAATTCAACCCAATCTACTTCCCAGTACTGGTCTTCTTGAAGACGACGAAACGCTCGGTGGTCATCCGCCCCAGTGAGAGCAATGCCACCACACCCACCCAACACCACACACGCACATATACACATATACACAGCAGTTCTCAGCTCTGATTCCTGGGTTGGGCAGAGGACCTACGTATCTTTTGAGATTAAAATATTTGAGGATTTAAGAATCGATCTAGTTTTCCTGGAATCTTCTGTACTCAGACTCTTAAGAGCGGCAGTAAAGATTTTAGTGTGGCGGAGAGCGAAACTTTTGCTTATTACGATTCTTGAATTGTGTTTGTCCCTGCTCTCTTTGAACAGGGAGAATGGAAATCCAGTTCAATGGGTCATTTCAAGAAAGTAATCAGCCATTAGGTCAATTGCCTCTTTCAAGAGGCCAAGCAGTGGTTTTTCAAAGCTCATTTCTACCCAGCAGGGCTAGTGGAATCTTGGGTGGAGAGCCGGAGCCTGCACAGAGGGTCGCTGTGGGCCAGCCTGGGGTCTGGCCACTGAAGACGGGCCCCTGCCGTTCCCTCAGATTCTTCCTTGAATGCGTGGTCTGTGCTTCCAAGGTGGCCCTTCTGTAGTAGGAAGGAGGCGTCCAGTGGCAAGGCTTAAACACATTAAGCCAACCATTGATTGAAGTTTGGTAAGATTATCTGCGTGAGATGTTCTGAGTTAACCAGATACACCTCAAGCCACCCATTCTTTAATTCTTCCTGGAGATGTTCAAATCATCACTCCTATGTTTGCACGCCAAGAGGCATGTATCTCTTTTCCTCACATTCTTTATTTCTGCCCATTTCTGGTCAGTCCCACCAGGCCCCGTTCCCTCAAGTTCATAGTTAACTCTCAGAATCTATGTATGTCCAGTGCCACTGCCTTTTCGTTATCACAGATGAGTACTTATGACTTTTTAATATCATAGGCATTTCCTCTACAATATTTCTCATTCTCTTTTGGAAGCGAGAAAAAAAGCTCCTTAGGAGAAATTATGTAACTCTAGAAACAACAGCCAGCATTTGAGACATTCTGTGACAGTGAAAAGCCAAATTCCAGATGTTGGGTTTTGATTCTCCAAAGCAATGTGTGCAAAGAAGGGCGGGCTTGCAGTGGGATCAGGAATTCATTAGAGATTTACTGATTTCCCTCCCTGGGCAGTTAAGAATCCAAGGCAGGCAGCTGAGAAGGTCTTTGAGGGACAGGTCAAAATGGGCAGCGCCTTTAGCTCTATCTGCTGAGCAAGGAACCATTCTCCAACTTTCAGACGCCTGGACTATTTTCCCTCCTGATGCTCTCAATAAATGCTCACCAATAACCATCCGAGGTAGGACAAACAGGACTGGGTCCTTGGAGAAGGTCATTTATTTATCTGTTTAGTTTCCTTTGTGCAGTCTGAATATGTCGAATGAGTGACTTCTGAATTTTTTGAAGTTTGACCTTTTTTTCCCCTCCCCTTAAAAAATATGAAGTAGTTGCTTATTTCTCTGTTTTGATTTTGTCATAGTTGGGATTTTTCAGGCCACACACAGACATACTTTTTACTTTTGGCAAGAAGTAAACATCCAAGGCTCGTAAATTACATTCATAAATATTTAGTGTTCTTCGATGGGTTAAGAGGTTTTAAAGGAAGGGAAAGAAAACCAAGCCTGGGTGAAAACAAGCATTTTATCCAGAGGAAAATGAAATCCTTTATCTTATTGTTCGAAGACTTGAAAGCAGTCACCAAGAAACAAAAATGAACTGTTGAAGTGTTCAAAGGCATCATATTCTGCTCCCAACGTAACAGCAAGGAAAATATCTCTTGATTTCAATAAAATTTTGGATTAAGTGTCCCACAATGACAGGGTGGAGAAATAGTTGCATTTAAGAGTCGATGAATCATGGAGAAAAAGAAATTGTGGTTCTGGAACCAATCAGTGATCGAGTATGGAGTTGCTTTGGGGTTAGTTAGTGGGCAGGAGTAGGGGACCTGGCTTCCCATCTTCCATTTCTTGGGGTAGGGAGCCTGCATTGCCCTCCTGTGTCTGCAGGAGAAAAATCGGGTGCACCCCACATTAAGGAACTTGAAAGCACAACTATTAGTATATATCAGAATGGATGCCGGGTAGGAATGATGCTTGCATGGGGAAAGGAACGCCTCACTTTAGAAGAGTATTCAAGAGTATTTAATCTAGTAAGTTGCTCCACTACATTTAAAGTAGGATTTAATTTCTGAAACATTGATTGCTGCAAAGTTATTTAGGAATCTCTCCATTGCGCAAAGTGAGATATCCTTGTGCTGGCTGACCTCCTCTCAGGTTTATGAAGGTAACAGCACCAACATTAGTTGGTCACTTCCCTGTTCAAACACCTCCAGGACTCCCCACTGTCTCCTGCAAGCTTTCTCAACCTTGGTATTCTTTTTTTTTTTCTTTTTTGGCCACGCTGTGCGGGCTGCAGGATCTTAGCTCCCCGACCAGGGATCGAACCTGGGCCCACAGCAGTGGAAGCACAGTCTTAACCACTGGATCGCCATGGAATTCCCTCAACCTCAGCATTCTTGATACGGGGATGGATAATCCTTTGTAGTGCGGAGCTACCCTGGGCGTCGTAGGATGCTTAATAGTGTCCCTGGCCTCTACCCACTAGCTGGCACTCTCAGTCATGACAATCGAAAATGGGTCCAGACTTCAACAAATGCTGTTCCCTTGGGGTGGAGGTGCACAAAACTGCTCCCAGCTGAGAGGCACGGATCTATCAAATAAAGGGTATAGGTCTTTGCTTCTCCACCACCAAAGGTTTGGTCCCCACCACTCTCACCCTCACCGTGAGGCACATCTGTCTCCTGGTCTCCATGCTACACACTCTGCTCACTATTACCCTTCGTTCCTGTGTCTTCCCCCCTTGAAACGTCTTTCTCCTTGCTTGTTCCCCTCGAAATCCTTCCCCGTCTTCAGCTACATCTCCAGCCCCACCTCCTTCAGAGTTCCCAACCCACATGGCTTTCTTCTTCCTAACACAGGTGGGGTTTATTGTCCCCCTTGCTCTTTGGGGGACAACAGATATGGCTAGGGTGACCTGAGAGCAGGAGAATCTTGCTTCTGGGGAGAGCACTGGAGAAGAATCGAGAACCCACAGTAGAAATGACTGCCTGGGGGCAGTCCCGAGAGTTCTTGTTACTCAGAGGGGACCAGACGTTGCTGGGAGAGGACCAGCTTTATTGGGCAAGAGATAATTGATGCAAGAGCCTTTAGACTAGCAGGTAAAGGGTGATTTATCAGTTTCCTAGGGTTGCTGTAACAAGGTACCATAAGTTGGTGGCTCAGAACAACAGAAATTTGTTTTCTGCCAGTTCTATAAGTCTGAAATCAAGGAGCAGGCCCATGCTCCCTTTGAAGGTGCAAGGGAGGTGTTCCAAGCCTCTCTCCGGGCTTCTGGTACCTTAGGCATTCCTTAGCTTGCGGGTGCCTCACCCCACTCCTCTGTCCTAACACGGTGTTCTCCATGTCTTCTCATCATCTTCCTTCTGTGTGTGTCTCCACCGAAGTCCAAATTCACCCTTTTTATAAGGACATCAGTCATATTGGATTAGGGTCCCAACCTAGTGACTTCATTTTAACTTTATTAAACAAGGTAAAGACCTTGTATCCAAATAAGGTCACATTCTGAGACACTGAGGATTGGGACTTCAACATATCTTGTTTTGGAGGGGGACACAATTCAGCCATAACAGGTGGTAAAATTACCTCAAGTTACCACTGAAAGGCATGGGAGCCATTTATATGATGTGATGTAACGGCAGACTCTTAATACATCTCCTTCCCAAATCCCTTCTGTTAACCCACTGGTATTATTCCTATGGTCTGTCATTTCAGCACAGAAAAAAAAATAATCCTTTCACAAATGTCCCCCTGGGATGTTGGGGTCAGGATATAAATAATCATTAGCTAATATCTTTGTTAAAAGCTGAAGTGAGCAAAAAGATGACTGAGCCAGAAGAAGGGAGAGGAAGAGAAGGAAATCTGCAGGGAGGGGAGGGGAGGGGTCAAAGATCACCTCTGCCTACTCAGCAGTTATCCCTGAGCCTGGACTTGGTGGCAGCAGTGGCATTCCTGGGGGCCAGCTGTGAGAGGTGTGGCAGCAAGAATGAAGGCTCAGGTTCCCGAAAGGCACTCCTGTGCTCCCCAGGACACTCCTGTACTCTTGGCCTTGAAGTCCCATCCTCTAGCCAATGATTTTGCTGGTCTGAACTATGTAGGCAAACACTCGTCTAATTCTGAGTTTGTTAATTAAACACGTATAAAATGCATCTAAATGTTTTCAAATTAATGCACCACAAAAATACCAAAGTTTTGATACTTAAAACTAAACCAAACGAACAGGCATACTGCCTCTTGATGCCTCAGCTGCATATTGCTTCGTGTTTTCAAGCTTTTTCAGCCAACGAGCAGGGCTAAATTTTGCAAATATATTATCAGCCAGTAGTATCAGCTTTCCTGAATCTCCTGCTATCGAAAATGCTTTGCCCAGCTCTGGCTACAAATATTCCTGCCATCTTGAGGAGATTTACTGTGTCTCAACACAAGCCTCCAGTATCTCATGTCAAGCCATAGGTCATGGGCAAATGATCCATTTCATTCTGGATTTTCCTAAGTTTTAAAAATTCAACCTTCTCTCTAATATAGAGATTTCTAATTTGAGAGGGTTGGGAAGAGGATAAATAGGATAAACGTTGGTCATTCACTGAAAAACATTTGGAACCTGCAGCCAAAATGTTCTATGCATGATGTGATTGCTCTACGTACTTTCTTTTTTCTTTTCTTTTCTTTTGGCCACAGTGTGGCATGTGGAACCTTAGCTCCCCATCCAGGGATCAAACATGAACCCCTAAGTGGAACTACGGAGTCTTAATGACTGGACGGCCAGGGAAGTCCCTACCTACTTTCTAGAAAATCTATAAATGCACCTTTTGGCTTCACCTATATCTGTACCTACAGAAACTTTCTTTCCTTGAAAGAAGCAGTACCTGGTTTAGACAAGCACCTCATCTGTCTGTATTCTGGACGGTTTGTTAATAGCTAGGCAGTCTTTGGTTCTGAAGTGATTGTAGGCAGTTGTGAGTATGTGAAATGGAGGATCAGTGGTTTTCCACCCTGGCTGTACAGGAGAAGTACCTGTGGGGCTTTAAAATGGCCTGTGATGGTTAATTTTAATGTGTCAGCCTGACTGAGCCATGGTGCCCAGCTCTTTGGTTAAACATTATTCTGGATGTTTCTGTGAAGGCCTTTATGGATGAGTTTGACATTTACATTGATGGACTTTGAGTAAAGCAGATTGCCCTCCATGATGTGGGTGGGCCTCATCAAATCAGTTGAAGGCCCTAATAGAACAAAAGACTGACCTCCCCCCAAGCAGGAGGAAATTCTGCCAGCAGATGGCCTTTGAACTTCAAATGCAACATTGGCTCTTCCTGGGCCTCCAGCCTGATGGCCCACACTGTAGATATTGCACTTGCTAGTCTTCATAATCACATGAAGTAGCTCCTTAATCTCTTTATAGATACACATCCTGCTGGTTCAGCTTCTCTGGAGAACACTCATTAATAAAACTCCCACATCTGAGCCCTTTTCCCCAATCATTCTGATGCAGCTGGCCTGCGGAGGGCCAGAGGAGTGTTATTTTAAAAGGATCTCCAGGTGATTCTCAGGTGACCAGCCTTGAGGACCACTGCCAGAGCCACTCTCTTCCCTTCACAGACAAAACAGGCCCTGGTCCAATCACATCACTGTCATGGGAGTCCTGACTTTGCCATTAATTGCCTGAATAACCTTAGGCACATAACTCAAACTTTCTGAGGTTCAGGGTTCTTATCTATAACCTAGAGAAAAATAACACTGGGGTCATCAGGTTGTTGTGAAGATGATGAGATGTTAAGTGAAATGCGACATGGAAATGTACAATATTTTCCTTTTTATTAGGTGGGAGTGAATGTGTGTATTGTATGCCTGTTACTTTTGTAATCACCATGTTGAACCAAATACACGGCTCTTTTTTCATCCTCAGGCACTAACCTTTGGCCTCTCTCCCTGACAGACAGCTCAGTCTCTGCATTTTCCCCACTGTGGCTGAGAGCCCTGCATCTGGCCTGGTTTCAGCACAACAGGGAGGGGCCAAGTCAGGATGGGCGGGACCCTCAGTACTCAAGGTTAAGCAATTGTCCTTGACTTGGGGTCTCTCTGCACAGGGGGACGATATGGGGCTTTGGCTGAAGTCATAGGTCACTTTGCATGTGTTGGTGAAACAAATTGAAATACTGTGGTCAAATCGAGCCCGTGGAAGAGACCAGGAGACATATGTGAGCGATTTTCATGGTTAGCCGCGAGACCCACCATTGCCTGGAGTGAGAGGCTTCAGCTCATGCGTTGGTGAAAACGATCCCGCTCCAGCTCTGGAGCGTCGGGTAGCTCATTGGTGATGGTGCATTGCTTTCTGGTGGCCATGAGCCCCTTCAGGCTGGGAAGCACGCCCCTCGGTGCATTTCATACTGGGACATTTGAGAGGGTTATGGGAAACCACTTTCCCCTTACTCCATCATCCTGAGTGAAATGGATTTAGGACATGTAAAAAGCATGCCCTTTAATTGATGGCAACATAAACAAACCTGAGCAGCCTGGACCGAAACTACAAAGAGGAGGGTGATGAAAGAGAAGCATGGGCGTGGATAATGCAGTTAACATCCCTTCCCCTCATGTGGAGTGAGCCTGGGCAGCATGGCTTTGCTGTTTGGGCCATTAGCGACATGCTCCATTCACATTAAAATTGTGAAAAGAGTTGGCTTTGTTTACATCCTGCATTGTAAGAGGGCATTTTTAATAGCTTAAGGAGAGTGCTTCTCTGGAAAGGACTGAAGGATAGGAAACAAGCCTACATTCAGAAAAGCTTATACCAGGTATGCAAATAATATTTCATCCAGGAAAATAAAGCTATTCAATGGCCGCCGGTGGAAACCACTTGCAAGATCATGAAATTCTTGATGGTTTCAGATGTAATCCATTCACTTCATCATATACTTATAGTCTGCCCTGGGTTAGACTCTGCTAAACTCTGACCAGGTATAAAGATGTGTTCATCTAATGTCAACCTTAAAGGGACTTATATTAAAGTGCTGTACAGGGCAGTGATTAATACAGTACACAAGTCCCACATTTTACTAGTTTACTATGTACAAATTCCTTTAAGACTCTGTTTCCTCATCTGTAGAATGGATTTGATGATGGTGATGAAGATGATGATAATGGTGATGACGTGGTGATAACGAACATGGATTGAGCATTTACCCTGTGCCACGCTTCCGGTGAACTCAGCTGTAAGAGCTTTTCATGTGTTCCTTAATCCTCATAATAATGCAATAAGGTAGGTAGCTATTATCTCCAGTTTTATTTCCTTCATAGGACATAGTGAGGAGTAAACGAGTTAATGGATATAAAGCCCTTAACACAGTGTCTGACAATTGGAAACCTCAGTAAATGTTAGCAACAATTATAATAAATATCACATTTTAATTGGTTGCTAGAAGCCAGTCCCCAAATGGGTATAGCTGCTCTAAGAGAGGTGTAAGCAAAATGCTATGAGGGTTGAGAATGGGGAGAGAGTACATCTAGGAACTGGGCCTTCCAGAAAGGACGTGTGGCTCGAAGGCATGCAGGCACAGGCGGCAGGAAGGATGGGACCAGGACGGGGACCAGGGAGCAGGGAAGCGTGGGGCATGTTGGGGACAACTGTGACAAGGTCAGTTGGCCAAGGGCAGAGGAAATGTATACGTCAAGACTGAGAATGTGGGTCATATGGGGGAGCACCTCAGATGCCTTCCAAGAGTTCACACTGAATCTGGTAGGCAAGGAGGCCACTGGAGGATTGTAAATGGTGAACGCCACGGTCAACGCTGTTTACTTCTTGAATGCAGTGGCGCGCCAAGAGTTACCCAGGGAACACTTAAAATACTCGCAAAGCCATTGGTCCTGGGATTTAAAATGCACTCGGAGCCAGGACACAGTCCAGAGTGGATGCGAATCTGGCTTTAAGAATGAGGATTAAATCAGACCTAAAAACTCACAGAGGCCCGATTTAGCTGGTCTGGTCCCTGCATCAAGGGCAGTGCCAATACTTTATCTGTTTTTAAAGTGATCTCACCCATCCTGCTCTTGCCTTTTTGTCTGTGTGATGGGGACAAAGGAGCGCCAGCACAGAGCACACACCTGAGACAGGGCCACGCTGGGTGACGTTTGTATAAAACTTGCCACTCAATGTTGCAGCGTTTCTTACCCCCTCCTCATTACTTCTAAATGGGACAAAAAGTGATTCAAGGACAATCAATTCCTCGTGTACTTTTTGTGCGCCGTCAATGTGCAAGACACAGAGCTGTCAAGCTGTGTCATAGGGCCCCTGTCCTCTAAGAGCTTAGAATCTAGCTGAGAACCTAAGACATGAGCGTAAATAACTCATGACAACTATCATAAATAACTAAGATAAAGTGAAAAGGGGGTAAGAGCATGTGAGAGAGTGCAGACAGTGTGCTTGGGAGGGGAAGGGGGTGCTGGTGATGATGACAGCTTTTCTCTGGAGAAGGACAACATATATCAACCCCCCTATTTTGTCCTTTACAATTTAGTATGCCATCTACCGTGGGCTGTTTGGTATAGCGTCTTGAAGTCAGAGAGATCTTGGTCTGAATCTTGGCTGCACCTTTTACTGGCTAGGACTCCTCTGGTAAATGTTCTGAGCTTGCTTTTCTACAAATGGTGTTGATATTGCTTCCCTCACATAATTGTTATTGGGGTACAAAAAGGCAGCAGTTAGGATATGCAGATACTTTTCACTGCAAGTAACAGAAAACCCAACCCAAACTGGCCCAAACAGGGAATTCGCTATCTTGTGAAAGAGGCACTCGAGAGTGGAGTAGCTTCAGGGATGAACTCTCTTGTCGAGTAGCAGGCTCTTTCAATCTCTATTCTGCCATCCACAGTGGGAGCTTTCCCAGCCCTACTCCACTCATGTTTGTAGCATGCATGTCAATGGCCACATGTCCTCATCCATTTCCACTTCAGTGGGGCTAACATAGGTCAGTGCCTGCTTCTGAACGAGGAACAATCATCATGGTTTCCTGTGTGAGCTTCTGGAAAGCTGTGTGACCTTTTGGAAGCTGCTTAACCTCTCTGTGTCTGTTTCCTTATCTGTTGTGGACTTCACGAAGGTACCTACCTCATAGAGGCTCTGTTAAAATTTAATAAATGATGGTTACCTTAAATCAGTATTTTTTTTTCAGACCATCTGCAGTTACCTATTGGTAAATTATGAAATAAATTTAAGGGATTGTGACTAGCTTGAAAACCACAAAGAAAAGTGACTAAACAGAACAGTAGTGCATAGAGAATCCCAAAGCATGTTGCATATGACAAAGGTGAGTGCTGTTTCTTGACACTTTCGTTTAAATTTTATATGTATTTGTGCATGTACTTGGCTGCGATTAAAAAAACATATTTCATGAACTTGGTTCATGAAAATAAAAAAGTTGAGAAACAGTAACCTGGGCTAATCAGGGTAAATGTTGGAGGCTGGGGCTACTCCTTTAACCAGGGCTTTGAGAGAGAGGAGAAATCAATGTTGGGGAGAAATACGAATTGCAAGCCGTTCTATAGGGTTCATCAAGGGCCAGGCATTGGTTTAAATCTTTATGTATATTAACACATGCAACATTCACAGCACCGTATGAGCTAGACTTCTTTATTAACCCATTTTCTAGAAGACAAAACTGTGGGAGAGAGGTTAACTAACTTAGACAGTGTCACACAGCTAGTACTGGTGGAGCTAGGTTGAGGCCCATGCAGCCTGGCTCCAGAGCCCATGTTTTTACTACACGACATGGGGAGTCAGCATTCAACATTCACTCCCTGGGTGTAAGGGCTCAGCACAGTGCCAGGCACAGAGAGCAAGCACTCCATAAATTGTAGCTATCATCGGGACTATTATCTCGGAAAGACCGATTTGCAATCATGAAAAGCCCCTCCTTGATGTTCTCTCCAGCTTGAGGACTTGTAGCAAGTCCATGGAAGGGAAGGAAGCTTTGACTTTATTCTAAGTCACATGCTTAATAAAGTGGGTACCGTGGCGTCCTCAGAACTTTTAGAGCACAACCGCATTTTTCAAAGGCTGTGTGTATGTCTGGGATGGCACTGGTCAGGAACAAAGGCAATTTCCTCTAAAACAGGCCACTGCTGTCACCCTGAGGTGTGTTAAGTACTGGTTTCATGACATGACCAGAAATGCACAGGGCTAGCCACTGAGAGCATGTGGCAGATGGCGGGTCAGTTTGAATCTGGTGTTTAGAAGATGCTCTGAGCTCTTCCTGGTGTGTTCGGTAGGGAAACTGGAAGACTGAACAAAGAGACCTTCATGTGCCCTGGTGTAGGTAGGAGTGACAAAGAGCCTGACCTTATTTTATACAGGGCCATATCTTGGTGGGGCTAATCTAATATAGCAGAAAAAAAATTTTTTTAAGGAGTCCCAAGAGGACAAATAAAATGGCTTTGAATTTCATTACGTTTGAGATGGAGGCACTAATTCAATTAGCCACAAAATGAGAATTTTCTTACCTCTTCTGTTTGAAGCAGTTCTGAAGATAGACTTGCACCGAAGGAAATGCCTGGGCTGCTTTTGGATCTAATCTTCCTCCTGAAGAAAGACAGTCCTTGTCAAATTGCAGGCCAGCTTCTGAGTCTTTACTTTTCTCCTCTGGAAAATTACTGGGAATGAGAATAACATTGGGAATGAGCATGGACCTTAGTCAGCTCTCTTGTGTTCAGATCTCAGCTCTGCCATTATTACAGGTGTGTAACCTTGAGCAAGTCACTTAATCTTTCTGAGCCTCAGTTTCCTCATCTGTAAAGTGGGGATAATGAAAGTAGCATCATAGTCATAGGACTGTTACGAGTATTAACTTAGTTAATGTATAGTAAAGCATTTAGAAGTGTGCCTGGGACACTCTATTGAATTTTTTTTTAATGCTATTTCTTTTTTTTTAAAATAAATTTATTTATTTTATTTATTTTTTGGCTGCATTGGGTCTTTGTTGCTGCACGTGGGCTTTCTCTAAAGTTGTGGCGAGCAGGGGTCACTCTCCATTGTGGTGCCCAGGCTTCTCATTGCAGTGGCTTCTTCTGTTGTGGAGCACGGGCTCTAGGCACATGGGCTTCAGTAGTTGTGGCACGTAGGCTCAGTAGTTGTGGCTTGCAGATGCTAGAGCACAGGCTCAGTAGTTGTGGCGCACGGGCTTAGCTGCTCTGCAGCACGTGGGATCTTCCTGGACCAGGGCTTGAACCCGTGTCCCCTGCATTGGCAGGAGGATTCTTAAACACTGCGCCACCAGGGAAGCCCCTCTATTGAATGTTTGCTATTATTATTGCTATGTGCAAGGCCCCATGCAGGGAGCTGGAGCTATAGGGGTGATCAGGGCAAGATTTCTGCTCCTCAAGTCTTGGAGTCTGTAGACCTTCACACAGAAGAGCATCAACACACAAGCGGTCAGTGCTCTGACACGGCCAACGGCCTGAGGAAGAAGCAATTGTTTCTGGAAAATAGAGGGAAGGCTTCACAGAGGAGGTGAACTTGGATCTTGACAGATAAATAGGAGGCTGCATGGGCAGGTGAATGGAGGAGACGTGCCAGACTCAGGAATAGCATGTCCAATACCATGTCTTGCAAGGCTACAGTGTGTCCAAGGATTGGTGGGCATTTACCAGGGGGTTAAGCCAAGGGTTTATGGGGTGGACTGGTGACGTATGAGGCTGGAAGGTCACTGGGGGCAGGCAGTGAACCGGACTGTTCATTTTGGGGAGACAAGATGGTTCCGTTAAATTAGGATTTCTGTGAGCTTTATAGAATTCAATGAAAAGGACTGCAGAGTCCCTTTAATCCCATCTCCAGGTTTTTCCTGGAATTTATCTTTTCCTTCGGTGGTGCCTTTCAACTATTTTTCCCAGCGTATTTATTTGTAAAATGGATTTAATTCTGTTCTTGTAAAGCCTTTAGAAAGGTCTGTTAGGGACACAAAATGCTGAAGAATGATGGTAAAGTTTTAAAAGAGATTTATTTGACCCTGAGGCCAAATGGCACAGCCTGCAAATGTGATAAATCTAGCAAATAAATAAACAAATAAATTAATAAACTTACATGCCTTGGAGGAGGCAGCTGTCCAATAGGCAGCTCTGCCGTTGCCACTTACTTTTACAAGAGCACTTGTTAATCCCACATGCTCCGGACAGTTATAAAGGTTTCATTTCCGCCCTAGACCTTGCTTCCCCCCCGGGTGTGTGGAGTGGAGTACTTTATTTGAGACCGGAGTCATGAATGTACTCCCTGCAAGGTGATGACTTCATGTATATTGATATTGCCAGTAGGGGTTTATTTTCTTTTTTGTGAGGCTGTGATCTTTTTAAGTTAGGAACCACGACTTACACAGCTCTTTGCACAGAGCTTTATACGTAGAATGTGTTGGGCAAACATCTGTTACATGAAATGAGGAATGTCGCGCTCACTGTGTATCTCCAGCACTGAGCATCATGCCAGCACGTGGGAAACACTCAATAAATACCAGTCGGATGAATGAATAAATGAATGAGCGGTGCAGATCACAGTTTTGGCAGGTATTTCTATCTTCAGCACTCCTCTCCTGCATATCAGAAGCAAGGCGACATTGGAATCTTTTTGGTTACTAGAGTGGCATACTGTCCCTGTTTGAAAAATGCAGTGTCAGAACTTATCCCAATGAGATAAGGTGCTAGACTATAGACGTGCGAGGAGAGATGGATGACCGGAGCAAGAGAGGAGAGAATAAGAAACACAGATGCCAAACATATCTGTCTGTCCATATGCCTATCATCTATCTTCTATCTATCTATCTATCTATCTATCTATCTAATCATCTATCTAGTCTATCCATCTATCTTTACATACATAAAACTAGCTGTTGAAATTTATTAATCAATGTGGAAGACTTTAAAATACCTATCTATCTATCCATCCATCCATCTATCTAGTTTTCACCTTTCTCCTGGTTCAATTGCTGTTGGGCATTTCTACTTGTTCTTCCACTCACAGCCTAAACTCTGCCATTTGTCCTCGAGGGCTGAGCAGTTGGTCCATCACTGAAGCTGACCGTCTCCATCTCAGGATCCACCACTTTAGATGAGGTCTCCTCTATCTCAATGATCCTCTCCCACTGTTTAATCAATGTAAGGAATTTTTCCATCAGATCCGCCACAGACATGTTGCAGGTGATCTGTCTAAACCTACTCTTACCACTAGTTCCTGATCAACAATTTTCAGTGGCTCCTCATTATGCATAGGTTAAAATTCAAATACCTTAGTTTCTTTTCAAGGAACTTTACAACCTGCCCTTAGACCTCTGTCTTACTACTCTATTTATAAGCCCTCTGCGCCAGCCAAGCTTGTACTGACTTACTCTGGAGAAACTGCTGTTTGTCTCCATTTCCCCTCAAGGACCCTCACTGAACACCCTGCTATGTACTGAGCTCTAAGTAAGATTTCATCTGTTTCTTCACCTGTTTACTGGACACGGGAATGCCACCCCTCCTCCTCCCAGCTGAGCTCAATCTTAGTCATCCTTTAAGGCCTGTCTCAAATCCTTCTTCCTCCAAGTAACCTGCCTGGACAGTCCCAATCCATGGTTCTTTTTCCCCTATTTGAGCTAATCACTTACGATTTTGTATTGATATATTTTATTTCATTTTTTATTGAAGTATATACTTGATTTACAATGTGTTAATTTCTGCTGTACAGCAAAGTCACTCAGTTATACATATATATACATTCTTTTTTATATTCTTTTCCATTATGCTTTATCCCAGGACATTGAATATAATTCCCTGTGCTATACAGTATTGATATATTTTAAAACGTTTATCTCATCCCCCCAATTCCATTGTAATTGTGTTGTCTGTTCCCATGAGGGAGGAATTCTATCATAGCCTTTCTGTTCGTGTGTGTGTCAGTTGCTTGCTGAAGGCACTCATCAACTTTGGGCTAATTGATGGTGCAAATACTTTCAACATTTTGGACTTCTTATCATTTTCTAAATTTATGTCACTTTAACATTCAGAAAAATGTGCCCCAGAGGCACAAATTATTTATTATACTAAAATTTCAATGATCAATGTTAAAGTAAACATTGTTTTAAACCTGGTGATTTAAAACATGCATTTTCCTTTTTAACTTTCTTAACGAACAATTTTTTTTCTGGAATGTTGATAAAAAATAGATTTATCATGATCACTGTTCTACTTTTTTTTTTTTTTTTTGTGGTACACAGTCCTCTCACCGTTGCAGCCTCTCCCGTTGCCGAGCACAGGCTCCGGATGCGCAGGCTCAGCGGCCATGGCCCACAGGCCCAGCCGCTCCGCAGCACGTGGGACCCTCCCGGACCGGGGCACGAACCCGCGTCCCCTGCATCGGCAGGCGGACTCTCAACCACTGCGCCACCAGGGAAGCCCCACTGTTCTACCTTTTGAGCTTGAAACGATAGAAGAAAGGTCTTCCTAGGGCTAAATCTTCTCTTGCCCCTTATGGAATAGTTGAAGGAAAGATCATATTTCTCAGGGATCTAGTCACTTCTCTACCATTGACTGTGCAACCTTCGGAAAGGCACCCAACGGTGTGTGCTTCAACATCGTCATCTCTAAAGAGGGAGACAGTGATACCAGCTGGGCCTGAGATCATACAGTGTTGAGGAAAAAGGTTCTGAACACTGTAAAGTTCTATCTCAATGTTAGGTCTCATTACTGTCGCCATATTACCATCTCCATCCCCAGGCATCAAAAGCAGGTGACCTGGCGGAACAGATGACTTCTTGAGGCAGCAATATGCCATTTTCCAAAAGTGTGTAGTTCACAGGTCATCCCTTCCTTTTGTATGTTGGAAGTTCTAAGGCAGCTGAGTGGGTAGATCATTCCTCTCTCTTGCTGTATTGGGATCTCTTCTGGTTTTGGGGACTTCTCCTCCCACTGCTGCAATGGTCCTTTGGGCCTGTAAAATGTCTTTGGGGAATGGGGAGGGAGTCTTAACATGGTGAGCAGGTGATCTTGATATACAGTATTTTGTGGAACCTAAAACACCATCAATTGTAAAATACACCATTATTTCAAAAATCATCGAGAAAGGAAAAAGTGCCACCAATTTTAAAGTATGACACATCATTGATTATAAGATGCATCCCTACTTTAGCGATGTGAAAGATGAGTGTCTGAGAATTAGTCAAATACAGTGCGGCTGGCCTGTTGCAGCAAGAGGCTGCTTCGCGTCTTCTGAGCCCCATCCATGCTGGGTCCTGAGATCTGCCTGCTCCCTCCTCCTGCCCCAGCCTCCTCTGCAGACCTCCGCTGCTAAGTCCCCCTAGCTGAGCTGCAACCGGCTGTTCTCCTGCTTCTCCCCCGGCAGTGGGAAGAGGACTGGCAGAGGCTAAGGAGAGGCGAGTACAAAGCCCAGGAGCCTGGGAAGCTTCTTGTTCTGACTTGGCAATGCCACGTCTTCAGTGCCTTGTTGCTTCGTTAAATCAGCATGGTAAGCAGTTGCCCCAGAGGCAGACCCTTCTAGATCCGAGGAGACATGTCGCCGGGCTTGTACGTTCTCTTATCCAGAAGCACTAGAAGACCAAGTGCCCACTCGAGGTTTTTCCCAGCCCTGAGTAGCTCTTTTTTGGTGAGGGTTCATCTTGTGATAGGGACCTGATAAATGTCACTTATGGGTGACAAGTAACTCAATGTGCTAGGCCTAGGCCCAAGAGCAAAGTGGCTTCCTTCTTTCTCCAAGATGGAAGTCAGGGCTGGAGGTAAGCAGAAGGTTCAAAGCTATTTACAGAAAAGGCACGATCCTTGCCCTGTACGGAGGGTGGGGGGTGGTCACCACGTTCTCAGATGTCACTGCCAACTGCAGATATTTCAGCACCTCTTTTCCTTCAAACGTCTTGGGTTTCAGACAGGGAGGTAACCAGACGCTTCCCATTTGCTACACTAATGCTGTTTCGGGCCCTGTTCCTTGACCTTACAAGTCACCTGCTCCTCTTGAGTTATTGTTACCCTGTGGGCTGAGATATCTTCTATCCAGGTTTGCTAATAATACTGGGAATAATGTGTAGCTCAAACTCATGTCATCATTTAGTGTGTAGCTTTGGGTAGCAAAATTGATCATTCTGTATGGCTATAGTATTGGTTTCACTTCTTCCACTCACAGAGGGAACTAAAAGGTTCTGTGGATTATTGCCCCTTACCCCTGAAAGGTTATTTAGTCTCTGCACAATCTTCTGTCTGCTGTATAAGTCTTTGTTCTCTAAGCATTTGAGATTAGAAGTCTTCAGTGGCTTTCTTATCTCAATAAGCCCAAACTCCTTAGCATGACACTCACAGCTGTTCTAGTCAGGACTCTTAGCTCAAACTAGCTGAAGCAAAAAGGGAAGTTAATGACTCAGATAACTGAGAGGTCCAGACATAGATCTAGAGCTTCAGGCATAGGTGGACCCAGGGGCTCAATCAATGCTTTGCAGGCTCTATCTCCCTCTCGTCACCTCCTTGCTCCAGATCTTTCATTACTGTGGCTTCATTTTACAGACACGCGCCTTCCAGGTAATGGGGAAGATGGCTGCCCACATCCAGAAGTGGATGAGAGAGGCATTTCTTTCTTCTGATATTGTTACATGAATCCTGCTTGGGTCTTGTGTTCACCCCTGGACCAGTCATTATTGCTGGCCCTGATTAGCCCCTCCTGAGCCCTGTGCCCACCCCCATGAATATGGGTGCCTGGACACAGTGATGACAGACCCACTGGGACCACACGCAGCAGAGGAGAAGCAGCTGTCTAAAGGCAGCATGGGTAGTGGACAGAAAAAAATACCAGATGTCCTCTCTAAGGTCTTCTATGGTTTGCCCCTTCCACCTGTCCAGCTCCTCCTAAGATTTTTCTATAGGCTCTTATCTACTAATCACATTGGACTATTTCCTTCCGTGAAAACCTGCCTTCACCTTAACACCTTGTTTTCTTTCCATGCACTGTTCCCTGGAATTTTCCTCTTCCCTTACACTTGTCAACATTCTTCTCAGTCTTCAAGCCTTAATTAAAATGCTACTTCCTTTAAAACTCTTTCCTGTACTTCCAATTCTTCCACCTTGTAGTCAAAGGATTTGGCTGATGGTACTTTTACAGAAGTTTGTTTATTCTTCCCTCTATTTGGAGCTACTGCCGAAGAAATGCAAAGATGAACCTAACCATTTACTATTCTTTCAGTATCACACAGGAGATATGCAATAAACATTTGTTGGACGGATAAATATTCGCTCAAGATTTTTTTTTTTAGAGGATTCTATGTATTGGATCTACCCAAATACACACTCATACACCCTCAGAGCTTGAGCTCATGTATGTAATTTCTGCTAAATGATACACACACAGGATTTTTGTATATTCCCAGCAACGCTCTGGGAATAACATCGTTAGCTTCTTACAAGCACATTGTGTGTGTTATCTGATGACTTTTCTGTCTCTGGGTTATAGGGAGTGGGGTGAGTTGGGAATGGGGTCGTGGGAGAAAATCTGTCAAGCAAAGAAACTGGGCAGGCTGTAGGATTGAATCCCGTCACGTCTGGGAAAAGAGCAAAAGCTGGGGGAGGTATTTGAGCCTAAAGGGTAAGAATGCAGCCTCCACATATGAAGTCAGGTCCCACTGCTTGTTAGCTGTGTGATCTTGGGCAAGCGAACGAATGTCTCTGAGCCTCAATGTCCTTGTAAGTAGGGAAAATAGAGTTTTCACAGGATAGGATGGCCATGGAAACAAAACATGATAATGCATGCAGAGCACAACACAGTACCGGCTTCTAATAGGTACTCTCCACCCACCCACCCACTCTGCCATCTCCCAACACATACACGCAGGCTGTGGTATAAATAAGCGCATGGTTTTTCTTCAGGGTGGCCAACCGTATTGGGTGGGTCAATATTGGGAATGCGTTAAAGAATGTTCTCTTGGGCTTCCCTGGTGGCGCAGTGGTTGAGAGTCCGCCTGCCGATGCAGGGGACGCGTGTTTGTGCCCAGGTCCGGGAAGATCCCACATGCCGTGGAGCGGCTGGGCCCGTGAGCCATGGCCGCTGAGTCTGCGCGTCCGGAGTCTGTGCTCCGCAATGCGAGAGGCCCCAACAGTGAGAGGCCCGCGTACCGCAAAAAAAAAAAAGAATGCTCTCTCTTAGTTCTGATTGTAGTTCCCTGGCTAATATTGTCACTGTCTAATAACCAGAGCGATGATGCACTGAAAGGATGGACTATGGGGATGGCGAGACGCCAGCCGTCTCTGTTGAGGCCGCAGTGTCGTCAGGAACATCAGCAATGGACGACGTATTTTTATTTCCACTGCATCTGAAATGTACAGTTAGTTTGGAGAGAGCGGGGAAGAAGTAGCCCCTTTTGTCCAAATGACACCCAGTGTGTGGAGGGCCCCCCATCTCTGGCTGAAGGATCTGTGTGTTGAGGGAAGGAGACCAAGCCATTTTCTGGATTCACTTTGTGTCTCTATATAATGACCTAATTGTAGTCACTATAGGAAGGAACCTCAGACTGCAGTCCACTGCTAGAATGATGACAATGCCTGGAACTTTCTTATTCCCTCTCCTGTGATACCCATATATAGCATCTATTCAAACGCTTCTCATATTTACATTGAACAGCTATGAGGCTTCACCCAGACCAATGTACATCACGTCGGAGAGGAAGACACATATGCGATTCATTTTCTGAAGCCTGATGTCTAAGGATTTACCTAAGGACCCAGGAATGTCATGAGGTAGGTTTTGGAAGTGTCTCAGGTGGTGTGATTATCGATCGGCAGGCTCACTTCTTCCACTGATTGGCTATGGGTTTGCATTTCCAAACTGTGACCCACCATGTTAATAATCTGACGGAATCTTTAAGGAGGCAGAGAAAGGTACACAGCTTTACTGTAAACGGCTGGCTGTGAGGCACGCTCATGCCCCGTGGAGCCATTGCGGATGCCAGGAGACAGGCCCTCATGAGTCAGCTTTGTCCCCGAATCATGTTGGGGGTGGGTTAGGGTGGGGGGACTTTAAAGGTTACTCTGCAGACCCAGTCGTTTTACCAGTAGGACCCAAGAGAAGCAATACTTTCTGTCTAGCTTTTCCCACGCGCTTAAGGTGAAGGTTCTCTTCACCTTAAGATTTATCACGTTGCATTGTGATTACTTATTATCTATCTGTCTCCCTATATCAGTTCAGACAGGAAACTCAAACTACTTTAAGCAAAAAAGAGACTTTATTGGCTCAGTAACCAGTGAGGTCGGCTGGATCCAGAGGCCCCAACAGTGCTCTTGGGATCCAGTCTCTCTCTTTTCAGTCCCGCCTTCCTTTGCGCCGGCTCTGGTTTTCAGGCCGGCTTTGCCTGTTGAGGACGAATGGCTGCCAGCAGTCCTAGAGATCGATGGCCACGCACCCAGATCCAGAGGCAAAGAGAAGGCCCTTCTCTCTGCTCAACTGGCTAACGTTGGCTCCGGACCCCCCAGAACAAATGCTGTGGCTCTGATTGGCAAGGCCTGGGCACAGGCTTGTGGAGGTGGGTGTGAGGTCAGCCCTCCCTAATCTGCAGGGACGGAGACTAGGGGAGGGGGGGCGAGCGAATGACATTTGGGGCACCGTTGTTAGAAGGAGGAAGACTCGAAGCTGGGCCTGCAAAAGAGTTCATAGCCGCTGTGCCTCCTGACTAGAATTCGAGCTCTTCAATAGAAAGATGACGCCCATGAATTTTGCCTCTGCCCTGCTTCCTGGTACCATGTCTGGCAAAGCAGACTCATGCACGCAGATTGGAGTGAACTGCTAGTCCTCAGAAGAGCTAGGTCTAATTCCCAGTGTAGTGCTCTCACTCCCGCGTTATCTCCCCTTGGTGACATGGTGGCTTCTGGAAAGGGTTAAAATTATCTCTGCTTTTAGCCTGTTGTCCCTTCCATTTAAACAATTTATTAGAGAAAGTATTCTAACTTGGCTCTTCAAAGGCAGAGATGTCCATTGTCTTTCTTAATTTTGGCCAATGTACTTTGGCAAACTGACTGACACTCTGGTAACTCTTGGTAACTTACTGCTATACCAGATCTGTGGTTATAGTAGGGATCCAACATGGCTAAATGTGTTTATGTGTTTGTATTGGACACATCTCATGAGCCTCCTCAGATGCTCTCAGCACCGCCTCTCAGCTTGCAGCTGCTTACTGAACTCTGGCTCTGCTGTGGCTTTCATTCTCCGAGGGCCAATACCATCCTGCGGTCTCCGGGTTCTCCCATCAGGACCGCGCTTTGATGCGGCACCACGCTGCAGGGCCTGGGCTGTGTCATGGGGGCCAGATGGTGCAACGGGGTTATCTCCCCGTGGCATGCTCTTTGGCCAATGGCAAACAGGAGATGGATAGGAGCTGGGTAGAGAAGTTTTCTCTCCTTCCTCCCTCCGTGGGCTCTTTGAGGCCTACCATGAAGCCACGGCCAACATAGTAATTCATCACTTGGCATTGCTTCTTATCCTGCCTCAGTTCTCTTTCCTTTCGTGTTCATTGCCGTGGGATCGCACCTCCCAAAGAAAGCCTCAGGACTCCATTCCCGCTTCACGCTCTGTTTTCCAGGAAAGCTGGTCTAACACATTACTTTGTTTTTATGTGACGTTTTCTCTCAAAGCTGCCGGAAAGGTTTTTAAGTTCAATCATCTTGATTGGCTCTACTAAAATGGGGTTTCTGTTCCTTTCTACTTGTAAGAGGGATAAACTGAGACACACAGTGAATGTAACTTGCAACTTTACAGGCTTCATCATTGACCCACTTAACACAGAATCTGGGTTTCCTGTCTTCCCTTTCAATGCTCTGCTCCCAATCACAATATAAATCTGGATCTGCACATACAAAGTGCAGAGAATAATTGGGACATTTACCTCTATCATTCAAGCCAGGCAACCAAACCTAAGATAGCTGCATAATTGAGCTCAATGTCTTCACTTCACACTGGGCTTCTAGAAACAGCCAGGCAGGTCACCTGAATCTTGCCCTGACGTTGTTATCATGCTACTGGTGATGGCAGGTATATATTTTTTAATGCAGTTGATTTCAATTCTTGAAATATTTTGCATTATGGGCCAAATTCCTTTGCTTTTTATTTTTATTTTTTGTGGTATGCGGGCCTCTCACTGTTGTGGCCTCTCCCGTTGCGGAGCACAGGCTCCGGACGCGGAGGCTCAGCAGCCATGGCTCACGGGCCCAGCCGCTCCGTGGCATGTGGGATCCTCCCGGACCGGGGCACGAACCCGTGTCCCCTGCATGGGCAGGCGGACTCTAAACCACTGCGCCACCAGGGAAGCTCTCCTTTGCTTTTTAATTAATAGAGATGAAAATAAAGTTCCAGGAAAGATAATAGAATTTTGACAGGTGGGTAAATGTCATAATTATAAATAAAACGTTTCAGATTTGCCCAGTGGCACACTATAAACATGAAGGTAAGTTTAACGAGTAAGTGGCTAGTTTGTGCTCTGGTGTCATATTGATTTCAAAGTGGTCTCTTGCCACTGCTTTCCGGTTCTGGGTTTGCTTAAATGAGTTTTGTTTTGTTTTTAAGATTTGAAATTATACTCAAATACTTATAGAAAACCAATAATAAAAAGGAATCTATTAGGAAAAAAAAAATCTGCTGATGGAATAAGTTCCAATCCAAACCTGAAAGGAAAATGTTATTTTTTTCTGGCCTTTTGCCTGCGTGGTGGTTGACATTCAGGGTGGGGGAGATTGAATTGCCCTGCTTTATATCAAAAATTATTAAATTAATAATTGTGTTATACTGGGGATCCTACTCTCTTTCAAGAATTTTTAAAGCACCACTGAGGTCCTGATGCTTAGAATGCAGTTGCTTGATCATCTTACTATTGTCAGATACCATGATGTACATTCATCTAGAAAAGGCAGTGCATCCATCTAGCATGAAAGCCGCTTCTGCATATTAATAAGCCTGAATTGTAAACGTCGAACCAATATTAAGAGCACAATAGTGTTTTCTGACACCTATTTAAAAGTACATGCGTGGTGACTATTGTAAAAAAATAGCCAATCATATAAACGTTTCAACAATATAAAGTAGAAGGAACTCAGTTTTAATGAAATGTACATCTAAAAGAACTGAAGAAAAGTTTTAATTGGATTGATGTTCACAAACACGTCAGATTGGAGAAGATGGTTTTAGATTCTTAGTTGGCCCCCAGCTTAGATTTTGGTTTTCCCTGTGGTCTGGATCACGGAAGAAACCAGGAGAAAGATCGAGACCAAAGATGGAAGATCTTTACTAGGAACTTATAGAAAGGCCACAAGTATATTCTGTCATGGCAAGACTGACGTGAAATATTACTTATGTTATGTAGTTAAGAATTAGAGAGAGACTGTGACTTAGCCATGGAGTCCTTGGTGAGAGAGACTGTTACAAAGAATGACATCTTTTAGCACCATGAATTTGTCTGCGGCTTACCCCAGTCTCACTTAACCTTTTGGCTGAGTTCCATGCTCATGTATTCACCTGTAAAATGCCTATAAAATAGATCAGGTGTTGACCAATTCTTATGGAAAAGTAGGCATTTAAAATATTCTGATCAAATATATTGAACAAACAAAAACCAAGATGAGTCAGATTCTTTTGATTCTTTCATCTCCACAGTCTTATAAGAAACGCAGAGATTTCAAAAAGCTCCCCCTTCCCTGGAAAGATAAGTAGGTTCCAGAAAGGAAGAAGAATTAGCTGTTTCGCACTGTGAACTTGTCAATGCCACCAGATAGATAAACAAATGGTGAAGGGCAAGAAAACTGAGTTTTGGACCTTGGAACCACATTTTAAAACAAAAATCTTCTGCCAAAGATTCTTGAACATCCACTCCCTTTTAAATTATAATAAAAATAGCAAGAAATTCAATGAAACACATTCATTTTCAACATACAAATAACGCTAGACTTTTGGTTCCAATTAAAGGCACAATTTCCCAGGGCAGCTGAAGGCTGCCTTGTGAGAATTTGTCTTTTTTTTCTTTTTTTTTAGCAAATAATTAGGCAGCATTTTAGTACAAGCTGCTTCAGTTTCTAAACGCATAAAAGGCAATAAAGGGTAAAAGTTAGAAAAAAAGATTATGGGACAGAACTTGTTTGACGATTTGTTCCTTCAGGCGATGCAGCACCATGATGCCCAGCTTCATTTTGGAACAAGATGAACCTTTTCTCCTTACTTAGTTTAAGCATTAATCAAATGTCAACAGACTGAGAAAAGTCATCTGTGACTGGCTTGTTTTCGTGTGGCTCCCGTTCATCTTTTGGGCTCTGTGGCTTTCTTAACCCAGCTGATGAATGGACATTTCAGGGATGAGTCATTTTTAAACTTAGTAACATGCTTAGCCATCTTTCTTTCTTACCTCTTCCTTTGTTCTCTCCTATTTCCTTCCATTCCTTCTCCTTCTATCTTTAAGAACAAAACAAGTGTTGAAAATTAAAGGGCATAATATTTTTTTAAAGTTGATCATGCAAAAGAAACAAGATAAATCCTAACTATTTTGATTATAGTCCATTCAATACTCAATACTCCTAACCTGGGTTAATTTTACTTTTAGATTGACTTTTCTTAGCTAAGTTCCTTTCGAAAAAGTCAATTTTCTCCTATATAATGGTTATTCTAGTAAAGTCATTTTATATTATAATCCGGGGTCTAGGAAAGTAAAGCAAGGATTAATGTGCCTGTGTATCTTTAATCTCTAGTCTAAGATCACTGCTGAGGAACAAGGTCTTGGAAAAATTTAGCCTCATTACTGTTTTGGGATGACAGCTGTCTGTGTACTTTTTTTTTTTTTTAAGCTATTTTGTTGGGGATGGTTTTCCGCTTTTATTTTATTTTTTTCTTGATTTATTTATTTTTGGCTCCATTGGGTCTTTGTTGCTGCGCACAGGTTTTCTCTAGTTGCGGCGAGCGGGGGCTACTCTTCGTTGCGGTGCGCGGGCTTCTCATTGCGTTGGCTTCTCTTGTCGTGGAGCATGGGCTCTAGGTGCGTGGGCTTCAGTAGTTGTGGCTCGTAGGCTCTAGAGCACAGGCTCAGTAGTTGTGGCGCACGGGCTTAGTTGCTCCACGGCATGTGGGATCTTCCTAGACCAGGGCTCGAACCCGTGTTCCCTGCATTGGCAGGCAAATTCTTAACCACTGTGCCACCAGGGGAAGCCCTGTCTGTGTACTTTTAATAGATCAGTTCTATTCATCTTTTCAAATGAGCTTTTCCAAAATGCTTCCACGAATTGCTAAGAATACACTTCTCATATGTAAGTTTGTTATTTAAGGCTGATATATTGGATTTTTTTCTAGTCAGTTGTTTTTGGTTATTCTGATACTTTCTGTATCCCAGTTCCTTCAAAGTTTTCTGTTTTATCAGGAAAGCTGTATGTGTGGCTAAAAAAGTGGTGGATAATTTTAACAATAATGTAGTTTTATATACCTTTGAATATGGGTCAATGCGATCTTCAAGAACTTTGCAACATCCCAGGCAACGTGTTGGAACCATGCTCACTGGCTTTGTCTCAGTGAAGATTACAGGTGGTCATTCAAGTTCCCACTTCCTATCCCTTTCTGGAGAGAGACAAAGAAGTAACTGTCAGCACAAGGTGACATTTATATTTCTGGCTTTAGAATTTTCCCAACTTGGGGCGTGGGGAAGGAGTTAGGTATTTTTATGTCAAGTGCCTCTTACATATAACTATGTCAAGTGCCTCTTACATATAACTATGTCAAGTGCCTCTTACATAACGCCTTATGGTTTGCATGGAAGTGAAAAATGAAAGATGGAAGAGTGTTGTTTGTGATGGATTTGATTGTTCTCTTATGTCTATAAAAGGGAACATGAAAGGAGTAAGCTAATTCACGGTTGGGCCAATCCACTCACATAGTGAGAGTGAATTGTCTGAACTTATATATAAAGACTAAATAGTCTTTTTATTCCAACTATTTATTCCACTGAAATTGAACTGTACCAGGCTTGGTTTAAGGTCATCTCCAATGTAACGAGTCATGGGGAAATATTCTAAGAATAAACAATTCAAAGAAAATACTACTCAATGGATATCATACACAGGGAAGGAGGCATCACTGTTATTGAGGGCCCAAAAGACCATTTGATTTTTGCTAGCACAATGAAAAGAAAATCAGGAAGGGCCCAGTGCCTAATATAATAGATGTTGGAACATGAAGCCAGAGAGGACTATGTAGAGTCCAAGGTGGGTACAAACAGTCAGGAATTCCTTGAGAAGGTGGTGAACAAAGACAGTTGTCTTTCCAACACAGACAATTCCATATTCAGATCTTATACTATTGGGCGTTTGACTGAGAAATGTCTGGAAACCGTTGTCTATGGTAAGACCAGAAATGTGAGCATCTCACAATACTGGATCTGAGGTCCTTGTGAAAACCCATGGAGAGAAGGGGTGGATTTATAGGACACTGGATGGTGGTGCCGCAGAGCCACAGGACGGGAATCCATGCTCCCAGCCAGCATCCAGGAGCTCCGAGCAGCTGCTGACTGGGGGCTACTCCCGGTGGTGTTTTCAAGGTGATCCATCCTGAGCAAAAGGCTCTCAACATCTTTGGATTTAGGAACTGAAGTTCCTTTTTAATGCCCCCAGGATGTTAGAGCTCTTTGTGTGTATCTCCACCAGCCTGTCCAGTCCCTTAGCTGGGCTTCCTCTCTGCTTCAGTAATGAAAACGTGCAGCAATCACAACTAAGGACCTGCAGAGCAATTTGGAAATGTTCACTCATTAGTGAACTAACAGTGCTTCCCATGACTCCTGCAGTTCTGTTGGTGCAGATGGCAAAGGGCTGGCTCCTGAGTGTGTCTTCCTGAGGTTATAGTGCAAGAGGATGATCAAGTTAGCCTCCTTCTCTCTCTCATTATCCTGTCCGTTGCTCCTCTGTCTATTCTCCCAGTGCCCCAAACCTGGCTAATTCTGAATCTCCCCAGGCATTGTCATGGAGGTGGTACATAGCTGAGGTAGAGCATCTGGGTGCCTGAGACCAGCGTATTGCTGTGGGAACAGGTTTCAGCCACCCCCGTGGAATTTACACTCAGGACGTGCAGGATCCCAGCAGAGCTTTCAGAATGAAGGAAGAAAGAAGCAATAGAGAAGAGATAGACATCATGGCCCTGGGAGCACGGAGACAGCTTTATGTACATGTTTTTACAGGATGTGGCTAAACATTTTGTACGGTTCATGTGGAACACATGAAGCACTGTCATCCCCTCCCTGATGTGAAGCAGAAGTATTGCAACACAGTGGCCCGGCTGTGGCGCTTGGCAGCCATGCTCTCCAGCGCTCAGTTTGGTACTAAGGGCTATCATTACCGTTTGTAAGTAGCTCCCTGTGATGTGAAAAGGCTACCAGGGAAACGGCAGCCATCCCAAATGCAGCCATCACAGAACACAGAAGGACCACCGGGCATCTGTGCAGGTTGCTGTCGAGGTCTGATTCGCTTCCCGCTCTCAGACAGAATCCAGAGAGGGAAGAAGGGGGAAAGGGTCAGAGGGAGGAGGGGGGTTTTCCCCAGTCAAGCCAGGACGCTCAGGGACCCCTCCTTTGTAGTCCTGGGTCTTCAGTGTGATCAGCTGTGGCGAGGAGTCTTTGGGACCAACCCAAGTTAGCCTGTGAGTCTGGCCTCGGGGAAAGCAGCGAACGAGGCAGAAAAACAGAGAAGTGGGAAGTGGTTGCTTGGTGCTGAGTTTGGCTTAGTGTTTAGAGCTCCACTGGAGCTTTCAGGCTCCCAGCAGAACTCAGAGGGGAATGAAACCCACAGGAACCCAAAGTTAAGGCTTGGCAGGAAACCACTGGTGAGGCCGCGTGGCTTTTCACACAGCGCGGCCCGAGGCCTGTCGGGGGCTTGAGCCACCTTTCACCACCAATCCCGTTTCTTTGGACTCATTGGAACCAGAGTCATTGAATGTATTCAGTCAGGACTCCAGTTTTCCCAGAAGCAGAGCCCCCTTCTCACACCCAAGACTGTGTCCTCGGCTGGCGAGTTATTATTTACCCCTGCTGCCCAGCTGGGCAAGGAAAGCTGGGGTTGTTTTTGTGAAGAAACTCACACTGGGATTGAGGAGATGTGAGGGTTGGAAAAGGAAAATATGAACAGAGATTTGGAGCCGAGACTCTCCGACTCTGTTGGGTGAGCCCCCTACCCTGGCCCCCCTTTCTCTCTAATAGTCCTAGAAAAACAGAGGTGATGTCGTCATAGCAGCTGCTGATGGCCTGACAGACAGTTTCCGCAGCGCTACATGAGGCCCTTTGGTGTCCCTGTCAGGAGATTGGCAGCTGAATGACACCAATGAGGCCAGGCCCGTATTCCCTCTGGGAATGCAGCCCTAATTGATAGACAGAGGCAAAGAGAAGGATTGTTTTTGAACCTGAAAAGAATCCCCTTTTTCTCTCCCTAAAGCTCATGCCCCTACTCTCCACAGCTCTATTTTTCCCTCCCCCCCCCCGACACTTTTTTTTAAAGGTGTTTTGTTCCAGAGCAGTTACAGAGCTTAATGGAACTGAATGACTTTTACCCTTCACAATCTGTCAGTCAAAAGCCTGACTCCAGGACGGTTAAATAAAGTCCTTTCAGAGGCAGACAGGAGAGGAATGTGTCAGTCAGGCAACAGACCCCTTGTGTTTTCATCTGTCAGAGGGGTGATGGGAGAGCGGTGGGCCCCAGGCAGGACGAATTCCCAGCAGCCGCTAAGAGGCCTTGACAAATCCAGGTGTGGAGCCAAAATGTCAGCCAATCACAAGCATTCTTGAGGTGTGGGCTCAGAGCCCCCAGGCCCTCGGGTCTGCAATCAGCTATGAGATGTTTGGGCAAAGTTTCAGCACAGGTTTCATACTAAGCATTTTTAACATAAAACCAGCCACTAAGTGCTGGGTATCTGTACAAGGCATGGCTTTCAAATTACTACACTGCTTAGCTATGAGCCCTGCAGACAGTAATCCTCTGGCTAAAAGGCCTTCAGGTAGACTCCAATTCCAAACCAATTCTGTAGAGCCACTTGGGTTTTTTTTCCTAATACTTTCCCTTCACATTATAAGACAATCCATTCATCTTGCCCATTAACTTAAAATTGCTGGGCAATTTTCTTCTTTCTTTTGAGGGTTCTGAACAGTTGCTTTTGTTCGCTATGGATCCAGAGCTTTGCACTGAAAATGTCCACCGCTGAACATCCTAACGATCTATTATGTTTCGGTGACATTTCCTTTAAGGGCTTTCCCTGCTCCCACAAAAAAAGAAAAAAAATAGAGAAGGATGAGAGCGGGAGGAAATGAGGTAGAGGGCGTGGAGACGTTAATATTTAAGTAAACAGGGCTTGTTCTCATCAGGGCCCTACTAAACACCACACAGATCCTTTGACCCAGGACTGAAGTTCTAGGTGTTCAGGTGGGAAAGCCACCCACAGACCTGGACGAGTGGCCTGCTTGTGGCCCTGGGGCCGGCAGGAGAGGAACTCTCTCTCAACTCTGAGGATTGTTTTGGCTGCAGGGTGAACTTGGGCATGTTGCTTTTTACTTGCTTGCTTTCTTCCCCCTCCTTGGGAGATTTTTGCATAAAATAAAGGGATTTCCGTCTCCTCCCTTGTTTTTTTTTTTCTTTGATGGGCTACCTTCCACCTCTTAACACACTATTCCCAAAATAGGCAGAGTCAGCACTGATTCTGTCTCTGACTTTTTCCCCTTTTCACCACAAGGTCAGATCTAGGTATTGCAGTGTCCATCTCCTAACCATTCCTGGGACCACTCAGGACACTTAGCGTACGTACCTGGGTACATCAGGCAGTGAGAAAGTTCCCCCTCTTCTCTCCTTCCTTCCCTCTTTAGCCAAAATGTAGACACTGTGTTTTCTCCTATCCGTGTGTTGGGCCTCTAGGGATAAGCTGGTTTTAGACAAACTAAACTGAAATTCAGAAGGCCTTTGGCACAGACTAATAAACTCTGTCAAGTTGAAGAAGTCCAAAACGTGGTTCAAATAAATTGGCGCATTCTGTGTTAGGAAAGCTAAACGTTTTCCAGAGAAATGGATTTTCATCATTTTGCCACAATATAGGAGATTAGAGAGTCAAAAGAGGCTAGACCTGAGCTGATCAGCAGCAACAGAGCAGAGCAGCTCACTTCCACCTTGGGCTGAGAACACACTTCTCGCATCCTCACAGATCAAGGTCTAGGCGCTGCCTCAGAGCCTGCTGTTCTTCCTGCTGTCGACAGGGACTCTGAGTGAGATTTTAGGCCCGCAGAAAACTTCCTGGGAACAATATTCCTCTAGACTATTAATGAAGTCTTCAACTTCAGTCCTAGAAATCTGTGCTCGGAGGCTTCCTGAGTCCATCCTTCACTGATTAATGATCTGCCACACTTGGAAGAAAAGCCACTCCTCAGCTCGCCTTCTGCCCGCCTTCTCTTCCCTCAGCCTAAGCAAACATCATGTCTGGGGCACCGCTGGGAACACAGCAGCCTTCTACACGAGGGAAACTGTTTTTCCTTTATGCCTGAGACTGAAAATAGATGCCGTGGCTTCTGTTTTTAAAATTAGTGGCTACATGAAACTTTCAAGCAAAGGCTAACTGCTTTTGAAAATGGTACTGCGTACCCTAGCGGGGACAGAAACTTCTTAGGGAAAGCCTTCGTTCCTCCAAATTCTTCATAGGCGGCACTCAGAAAGTGCTCTGGTTAAAAAGCAAATGAACACATGCACAAGCCCCAAACCCCAAATGAACACAGATCCTACTTGTTGCTCTGGCAGTCCCCAAATTCAGTCCATTAAAACCCAATTAGGAGCAAACAGGTTTTCATCCTTCCTGCGCCATTTCCTACACCTGTGGGTGGGGAAAGGCAGACAGCAGCTTGTTGCTAAGTCATGCTCCTGTCACGCAGTGCTGACGCCTCAGAGTTGGTTTGCTTGTGCCCACCTCTAAGCAAAACCTCCTGTCCACTCAGTTCCAAATGCAGTCAGTCCTGTGGTTTGACGGTGCGTGGACACTGCATTCACATATTGGCTATAATACATCTCTCAGCCTTCATACTTAAATGTTTCTTGTGGGAATATATCCAGCTGGGTTTTCATTCAGATGGCTGCTAAATCTTTTGTCTTGGATATATGCTATAAGGAACACAATTTCCTTCCTAGAATTGTATATGGAAGCAACCAAAAGCCACATTTGAAAGTCTGGTTGATAATGCTAAATTCATTCTTTTTTTTTTTTTTTTTTTTTTGACTGATTCAGGTTTGAAATTCCCTTGAAAAAGTCTTACTATTTTAACGTTTGGCAACTTTAGTGCCAATTCTGCAATAACGCACTCTTGGAGTTTCATCTCAAGATCTCTAAACCCGATGACCAAAAAGCCCGAGGAGTTGTCTGTACAGGCAGTGCTGGGGGAAACTCGGTGTGAGTTTGTAAATCAGTACATTAGTGACTTGAGGTTAGAACAGGCTCAGAAGCTTGACCACCTGCTAGTCCAGTTCTTTTTGTCATTAGTTCTTACATGATTTTTAGTCAAATCAGATCGCCTTTCCCATTGATTATTTGAAATAATAATCCTTGTAATGACAATTATTAATTATAATATGTCGATTAGACACTGTATTATTGGTATAATAATAATAGTATGTGCTCCCTGCCTTTCATATAACTTCTGTATACATTAGCTTGTTTAAAAGACAAAAATCCCCTGTTTGGGGCAGTGTTTATAGCAGTTAAGAGTATGGCCTCTGGTGACAAACGGCCTGTTTTCAAATGCTGGCCCTGCCACTTACTACGTGTGATCCTCGTCTCTGAAATAGAGGTGATAATAGTATGCACTTCGCAGGGTTGTTGTGTAACTAAATGCGTTCACACACAGAAAGCCCTCAGAACTTCACTTGGCACACTGTAAGTGCCTAAAAGGTTATTACTTATTATTATTTTGTTCCACTGTGTGTAGCCTACATTCATAATTCAAGGGGGGCTTCCCTGGTGGCGCAGTGGTTGAGAGTCCGCCTGCCGATGCAGGGGACGCGGGTTCGTGCCCCGGTCTGGGAGGATCCCACATGCCGCGGAGCGGCTGGGCCCGTGAGCCATGGCCGCTGAGCCTGCGCGTCCGGAGCCTGTGCTCCACAACGGGAGAGGCCACAGCAGTGAGAGGCCCGCGTACCGCAAAAAAAAAAAAATAATAATAATAATTCAAGGGTTAGTTTCAACCAGTTAGGAAGAGCATTCTTTACCAATAACAATGAGCATCCTGCCTTTCCTCCCACCACCATTCATCGTCCAACTCGTTGTTCTGTTGATACAGAAAGTGGCCCAAGGCTGGCAGCAGTGAGTTTCTAGTGAGTGAGTGGGTTTTTAAAACCTTCCGGGGAAAGCTTGCTGGTGAGCAGCTCACCTGAAAGGGAAGGTGTTCCTGAGGCCCCTAGGATGGCACCTGGCCCTCTGGATCCCTATGCATTCTTCTTGCCCTGCAGTCTCCAAAGTGCTGGGCCCGGTCCTTGAGGGCCGTATTCTTTCAAGATGTTTGACTCTGGTCTCATTAAACCTGTCTTGGTTCTCCCCCAGGCTGCTCTTGATCTTCACTGTTAAGTGCCGTGGTAGGGTATTAAAGTGGCCTTCTCTGTTAAGAAAATAGTCTCGAAACTAGAGAAGACCTCCTAGCAGGGTACTCAGAAGAACATGGCTGCCCAGTTCTCAAAGACCAAGACCCCCTCCCTCGGCCCATCCTGGGGTGTTCTCAGGCCATCGCATACAGTGGATGCGGTCACACCCTCTGGGCATCAACCACAGCCAGATTCTACCAGGGCGCTGTACCCACTGCTTCCTAATTGTAACCAGATCTGCCACTTTCCTTTCAGGAAGACAGCTAGGTCCACCAGCCATGCATACTGGCCTATTTACTGATAGGTCAGATAGCCCTTAATTTAATCCAGTTTAATTCAATAAATATTCATTAGTCATCTGTATATGCCTATAATCATTTATTTTATCTTGTTTCCTATAAAGAACGCCTTACATACATATTATCGAGAAAAATGAAAACCTGCAGAATCAAACTATTTTAACTTCATTTTCTGATAACCTAGGTCCTCCACAAATTAATTCTGAAGCATCTATCATTTTTACTTCATTTTAGAAATCAGCCTAGCGTGCTCTCTGGTTCTCACCTCTTGCAGGTTCACCGGGGTGTGGTGGCTTTGCACCCATGCCCATACACACCTTTGTTCAGTTAATGGTGAAATAAGGAGTGTCTGATTTTGAACCTTGTCTGTGTCTGACCTGGCCGCAGTATAGTTCACAGGCATGATGCAAGTCAGAACTAACTGGCTCATGTGGAGACCAGATCCATTCGGCACAGCCAGAGGGTGCACTAACTCCCGTGGCCCCTCAGCCCAGATACAAGGCACTCTGCCCACACAACCTGCTGCCGGGGGTGGGGGAGGGTGGGGTTGTCCATATTAGAGTAAGTAGTGGTTTGGTCTTTCAGTCTCATGAATACCAACTTTGCAATGAGGACATAGTTTGTAAATCAGCAAACAAGTTGTCTTAGAGTGCTCAGGCAGGATGGTGGGCACATGGAGATGGGCTGAAAAGGTGATATTGGACCTCTGTGGTTTTGTCTGCCTCCCTTCCCTTTCCACTGGGAAATTGCTTCTTCTCTATCCTAGATGGTTCTGGTGGATTGTTAATTATTGAGCCTCATCCCTGGCTGTCTTAGTCTGTTCAGGCTGCTATAGTAAAATAGCATAGAACTGGGTGGCTGATAAAGAGTAGAAGTTTATTTCTCACAGTTCTGGAAGCTGGAAGTCCGAGATCAGGGTGCTGGCACAGTCAGGGTCTGCTGGGAGCCCTCTTCCAGGTTGCAGACTGCTGACTTCTCCTTGTGTTCTCACACGGTGGAGAACAGAAAGAGGAAGCTCTCTCTCTTATAAGGGCACTAATCCAAATCATGAGGGCTCCACCCTCAATTACCTCCTGAAGGCCCCACCTGCTAATATTGTCACGTTGGGGGCAGGATTTCAACATACGAATTTTGAGGGGACACTAATATTCAGCCTATAACACAGGCCCTGCCAGGGGGGTAGACCCATGACCTAGACCTGGCTGAATCCAGTGTTCCTCTCCACAGGGATTGGGTCAAGGCATGGGTAGGTGGCCTAAAGTAAGGTCAGTCATGTCCTTTCATGAAAGCCAGTCTGTGGACACTGGGACAAATTTAGGGCCTCTTGCTCTTTCATATAGAGATAGCCTATGATAAGAAAGAATGAGGCCAACATACAAAAGAAGAGAGACAGATAGAGAGATGGGGTAGTGGAGGGTGGGGAGAGAAAGAGAGAGAGAGACAGAAAGACAGACAGATAGACAGAATATTGCTATTACTTGAGTCCCTGTGCCTGAAAAAAAATCCACTCTTTAACTTCCCAGTTTATGAACCACTAAATCCACTTTTCTGCTATGGATGTTTGCATTGGGTTTCTTTCACTTACAATGGAAAGCTGCCTGACTAACCTACTAGGTTTAGCTATTCTTCAACTAACTACTTGGCTTTGGCAATCACTTAACTAATGCACACAGCTCTTCCCTCACTCGTAAGTGGAGTTAAGTCTAGCTACGTGGTAGGTCTGCTGTGCCTCTTAGGAAATGTTCGTGGAGTAAGTATAACTAACAGTATAGGGAGAGTTAGTAAGTATTGGGTTTAACTATGAAATCGCCAATATTTGATCATTTTGACCTACAAAAAAGCAATTTCACATTGTGGCAATTTCACATTGCCACATTTCAGTTACATTTATTGAGGCCCTGCTTTTTGCAGGCCTCGTGCTGGATGCTGTGAGGAAATTAAGGTGGAAAACGCAAGGTTCCGCTTCTCAGGGAGATTAGAGCCTCCTGAGGGACTTACAACTTACTAAGAAACTGTTGCTAGAGTGTTGGCCTCACTCCATACATTAATGAAAAGATTAGTTTTTTTTTTTGAAGATTTCATCTTTATCGATGAAATGTGCCACGTATAATCTAAGGATCTAGATAGTATCACTTTCAGAGAAGCGTTCTGTCACTACAGTTCCTAGAACCCCTCCTTTGGCAACCTCTCTCTTTGAACCCTTTTGGAGCTGTTGTTCTTCAGCCCAAAGAGTCAAGCGTCAAAGAAAATATTGAACACGAATATGCCTTTTCGATCATCTCTGTGCCAATTCATCCTGTCCCCATGAGAATTTTCTCCTTTTGTCCCCTTTGCCTGGGAAAGAACCAACTTAAAAATGTATCTGTGCTTCATCAAATCCTCAGCTCACATCAAGCAGAGGCTGAAGAATAAGTAATGGGACACAGGCAAAGAATAACAAATATTTTGCTATGACTTCAATCTACGTGTGACTGGGCTCTCCCACTAAGTGGCATTGGAAGTGACCTTTCATGCTTCTTCTGTCCATATTTTTTGATTTAGATTTCTAGATCTGGTACAGCAGTCTGGTGTGGTGGTGATTTTTTCTAGATATATCAATTTCAGGGTACTTGCCCACCAGTTCTCCTCCACATAATGTGTACTTAAAAACAGAGCCAGAGCCTGGCAAGTTGCCGAAATCAGGCTGGCTACTGATCTCAAGTAGAAAAAGAATTCCCTATCGAGAGCACAGTTCTTAACCTTTGCGCAGCGGTCATCTGGTCCACCTTCCTTTGCCGACTCACTGGAGCCTAATGACTTCTTCCCAGAAAGGGAACACTTCTCAGCTTTAAACAAACAGCATTTACCTTCTTATTTGTTTAAGGTGAGGCATCTTCTTGTCCTGCTCCCTCCTTTTACTTAAAAAAAAAATCACCATCTTGTGGAATAACTATTTTGCCAAATCTGTCCATCAATATAGGGAACCTTGGGAGTGCCTTAATGGACCTATAGAATAAGTGCTCTAATTTATGTCCCATGGACTTTAAGGGCAAAATGCATGTGGTAGGGGTCATGGTCACTAGCACACAACCCTGATGTTTTAACTTATCTTCTGCAAACAGGAGCGAAGTTATTCTTCCAGGTGTACATAAATACAGCAGTTCAATGCAGTCCAAACTGTGGTATGTGGCTTCAGAGCCCTCTGGCTTTGCCAAACCCTCATGCTCGTGTACACACATTTTACAAGGGGGCAGTCCCGTTGCTAAAGGAACTCAAGTCACTTTTTCGTGAATGTCCAGTGATTGGCAGGAATGCTGGCTGTTTTAAATATCATATTGTTCCATGGTGAAGAATATTTTTTATTGCTAGTTCAATAGCATTTCACAGTTATTAAACCAGAGTCATTGTCCCTGGAGGCTCCCAAAGGTTCAGAAACTTTGGGGCCTGCCAGTTATCCCCATTGTTTCAATGCGGCTGTCATACTCTGACTGTGGCACTTAAGGTGTTTTGGGGGAAATGCTGAGAAAGAGGCTTTTCAAGGGTATCGTTTATAGTCAACTTCTTTTCATAAATAAGAGTTTATGGGACCAAATTCAATCACAAAAAATTATTTTGAAATGCTTAAAAATGAAAACCTTAAGGAATGGTAGACCTGTGCTATTATAAATACACATGAAAGCATGTTGATTAAAAAATGTTTGCTATATTAGATGTGGCAAAACATCTTATAAATCCCGAGAGAAATGCCTGCCCAAAGTCATTGCTACACCCAAGTAACACGATCCAAGAAGGAGATGAATGGATGTGATCAGTGAAGGGGTACATAGATTTCTCTGCAAGGAAGGCCTCCCCCAGCTTAGTTAGTGGACAATGAAAATAGCCCATAAGTGACCTGGGTGGATGGCCTTGTACAACTGGCAGTTGTTAGTGACAGTTGAGGACTCGGCCAGGAGAACAAGGCACCCCTTTGATGAAGCTAAGTGTTAGTGTGAGGAGAGAGTGCAGGGCCTGGGGCTGTTTCTTCAGGGCCAATATGAGATCCCAACAGGAGCACGTCGTCTTATGGGGGTCACCCCAAGGAGGAAACACTTAGGGTCTTTTGCGAACACCCAACTTTCTGGGAATTTGACTAATGTTTCATTATATCTCCTGACAGCACCGAGCTGGTTCGTGCAGATTTCACTCTGCTCATCTCTTTGTGTACTTTCTGTATTATTTTCTTTTTCTTCCTTGGAGAAGAGTTTGTGAGGCCCTGAGGACCACACCAACACTCAAGTCAGTGGATGCACAGCTAATCTTCTGCTGAAAGAAAAATGGATTCTTATTTCTCTTCAAGTATCTCTGGCAACAACTGGGTGTGGGCAGGAACTTGCATTTATCTAAACAAAAACAGAAGATGTATGACCTATCTAAGCTCTTCTGGCCAACTCTTCTCTGATGATACCACTCCATGGCAGGTTTCTGAGAATCTTTTATTTTTCTAGAACTTTAGAGGAAAATACCCTGTGCTTGATATTGTGGTCGATGAGTGTATGACAGTTGTGTGGGCCCTGGGTGGACACGGTTTTCTACTTCTCTTCATGAAAAGGAGACTCTCCCCATTCCTGGAAACTTCCTCTAGTTATTGTCTCTTCTCCCCTGCCTGTCCCCCATCCCAATTCCTGCCACTCTTTATTTCTCACCAACGGAAGTTAGGGCTCCCTAACACGGGGAGGGAAGTTACCCCTCCCCGTGATAACATTGAGGGACCATTGTCTCCTGACCGCATCTTTCCATCATCTATAATGCACATTTTGTACTGTTAATTTATATGTCTTTAGTCCACATCTTACATTTTTCCTCCAAACATTTCCTGCATCATTCAAAAGGAGTTTTCAAGGCTCTGCCTTTTAACATTTAAAAGACAGAAAAGAAATCTTTAATGTTAATTCTAGACTACATCAATAAAACTACTTTTTAAGAAAGAAATGTAATGGTTGAGTTTTCTCATTATCAAAACAATCTTACTTTTGTCAGTGTTGAATCCTCCCTTCCTGTTAGTATTGGCTCAAGGAGCACTTGTGAGACGACTTGAATAAAATGGATCAGTGTCTGACCTTAAAACAATAATATCTTATAGAAAAAACCTGGAAGGATATATACCCAAACGATAGCATGGTTAGCTTTGGGGGATTTGGGTCATTTTTTCTGTCTTTTTCATACCTTTCTGTATACTGTGAATTTGTTCTTATACTAAAAAAAGAGGCTATTTTACACATAACCTCCCCCGCAAACTGTTTCGCATTATGGTGGTTTTGTAAGGAAGGGGTCATTGGCGAGGAGGTTGTGCCTCCAAAGAGGAGCGGTGTGTAAGGGCTTAGTCTGCTACCTACATTCGTGTGTCACTCTGAGTAAATCAGACTTCCTCGTGTGCAAGATGAGGACAGTGGCCTCCACCTGTAGAAATTAAGGTGAGACTCTGCTGAGATAACCCATGGAGAAAACGCTGATGTGTGTGAAGTGCTATCCACATGGGAGGAATAACAATAGCTCTCCTTTGTTTGGGAGGAATCCGTGGGGCAAATGTAGACCAAGGATCTGAAACGAGGGCGTGTATACTTGGTGACCTGACACACAGGTTAGCATGAACAGAGGAGCCTTTCCCAGGAGCCTTTGAACTTGTGCAAGTAGCCTGATATTCTTAGTGGCTGCTCCCAGCACTGTATTGTGAAGGGAAAGTGTGTGTGTGTGTGTGTGTGTGTGTGTTGGTAACCAAAGTGCTCAAAATGTAATATGCAATGACATCAACTACATGCAAAAGTAATCACCAGCGCACCCAAATAACCCCACCAACTGACTGATCCAAGCGCTTTTGCAAAGTCTGGTTGATGTGGTGCCAGATGTTCGATCAAATCACAGAAAGGTAAAATGATTAAAAAACAGAAACCAAAAACAAACAGGAACAGCAGCAGCCTCTCAAAGAACACCCAACTAACCCACTAAATATAACAGCGGTCCAGGTGACATAAACCCTAGTGGAGTGTTCCTGGCTCCCTAGGAAGCAGTGGATGGACCTGGGGCCTGGCCATGGTGACAGTAAAGTGACCTTCTGGAAGCAGAAGCAGGTAGTAGAGAGCATGGGGGTGGGGGGTATACCCAGACCATCCATGGAGGCCCTGGACACCCCTGGGTCCTGGTGATGATGTCCTGTCTGCAGGGGCTCAGAACAATTTTCAACACCACTCACATGCCAGGCGGGGCTGCTGCTTTCACAGGTCTGGACTGCTCAGCAGTGAAGGGGTTACGTGTAAGAGGGATCAAAGTATTAAACTGTCATGTTGACAGTAAGTCGGGGAACTGGCTGTGCAGGGGCCTTAATAAATCTGCCCTTGACTTATGGACGAACCTCATTCAGCAGAAAATTATTTCTGCAGCATATTGAGTGCTGTGCTCTGATTGAGTCGCTGGAAGTTTACTTTAAAAGAAAGGTGGCAATGAGGAGAAGAGAATGGAAATTCAATCCACATGCGGTGTGGAGAACTATCCAGTAAATTCTTTCTCAGATAAAATAAGAAACAGAATGTGTAGGACTCTCAGAATATGGTACATTCCTTTGATAACTAAAATGTCTGAGGGGAAGAAAATGGACGAGGAGTGAGTCTCGGTGAAGACTGATATGAAGCAGAGGGAGGGGTTAGGAGGAAGAAAACCTTAGTGATTTAGACGGGATTGTTCACTCATTTGTTCATGGAGTCCACCAGGCTTTATTGAGCGCTCACTATGGATGAGAAACGGTGGGTGTGGGGATGAGCGTAGCATCTTGCAGAGTCCATAGCTAATGAAGTAGATCTGCACACTCATTGTACACCTAGAATCTGTCCAGCACCAGCTCAGCTCCACACAGCACTATGGCGACCTTCTCTGAATAAACTGTGAGAGGATATAGTCAGATTTTAGGTATGAGAGAAGGGCTGACACTTTTTCCCAGTACATTTTCCCAATTCAACATAAGGAGTAGAGCTGTCATGAATCTGAAAGGCCGATTTAACAAAAATAGATATCTCTTTCTTAGATGATATATGATTTATATCTTCATATTGCTTTTTTTTTCTTTATAACATTTCAGAAAGAAAAGAAAGGTTAAGACCGGGGGAGTCTGTATTTTTCAGTCCAGTTCATGAAGGCACAAAGAATCCTTTCAATCCCAGCCCAGAGAGAATTTGAATTCAAAGGATAATTTGGGAGACAGAACTTCTCTTTCTGCCAGTTTTGAAACTATTGGGAAAAGTTCAAGAAAATGAGTTTTCCTCTTTTGAATAATTTATTTGCTGTTTGTTTGCTGGCTTTCTCTGTATCCTTTCACCCCCAGAGCTGCAATGAGTTAGGAGCATAAGGTGTCAGATATTGGCTTCTTGTTGCTGGTGGGGGTCTCTAAATTTATGACCTCTCTGGGCATTCCAGGCACAGATAATATATATTTTACAGAGATCCGCAGGTTTCATTTTCTCCTCCAAGTTTGGGAGCTTTTTGTTCGAAGGGCTGATTTGTTTTGCTGTAGCGGAGCCAGCCACGTTGCTGGAAGTTTCAGCAGAGAACCTGATGCTCTGTGGTATCCGAGCTTTGGGAGAATCTTCCTGACCAATTTACTCGCTTCTGCGAGCAGGGATGGTGGGTTCTTCCCATCTAGGGGCATGGCGGCACCAAGACAGAACCCGCTGGCTGTTGTAAGACAAAGGTTCTAAGGCTCAGAAAGATTCTTGTCTGCTCGTGAGTGTGGTGGTTGGATGAGTGCGGGCAAGGTAGTGGTGGGCTGAAAGGATGAATTATGCTCATGTTCATCTCTCAGCGATTCAGGGGACAATGATATGGTTAGTCCAGGGGTTGTTCCATGAAGGACTGGACTGCCACTTAACAGACCCGGGTTAACCATCCAACGTGCAATACCCTAGTACAGTTTATTTGCTCCCAGTAAAGAGAATGTCCAGGAGGGTACAGATCCCCGGAGGGGGAATGATTTCAGAGGATCCTTTGTGACTTTCCCATCTCTATCCCTACCCCTAACCCCATCCCCATCCCCATCTCCACCTCCACCTCCATCATTATCTCTCTTTCTGAGAAGGGAGGGTTGAACTCTGAGTAACCTGAAGAGGACTGGGGCTGTGGTTAGCTCTCCAGGTAAACCTGGATAGAGCCTTGGGCTTACAGACCTGGAGAGGCTGATGAAACCAATTATTGCCAAGAAAACTGACTGCTATTGACCAAGCTTCTCTCAGTGTGTTAAGTATTTAATGATGCATTTTATTATTTGAAGGATGTTATTCATAAGCTTAATTTAATATCTTTTTATGAACACATTTTTTAAAACCTTAGCACCTATTTAACTATACAAATAAATTTGATCCTAACAGGGGATCCTGGTGAAGGATATATTACATACGGATGCTTAGAACCCTGCAATGATTTTGGCCACCCTCGGTGAATTATGTCATCATGCTGTTCCTGGTTTCCCCTACATATACAAGAACACACCTCTTTTACTTTCCTCATGGTCGGTAAAGACTAAGGTGATGCCCCTCCTCGCCCTGTCCCCACCAAGATCCAAAGTTCTCTGGGAAGCTTTTACAGAGTGAAAATAATGATGATTTTCTTTTATTTTGATCATTGTAATTTGGTCACCTTAATTTAGAACCAGAAGCAAAGTAGACATTTGATGGTGTCATGAATATTGTGAGTTATACGATCTATTTTAATTCCCAACCTATAAATACATTCATGTTGTCTTTTTAGGAGGTCATATATCTCTTTTTGCCCAAATCCTGCCATGACATGTACCAAATGTGTTCTTGAGCACTTTTCTCTCTCTGCTTAAGAGATAACTGCTAGAAAACATCTGGTCCCAATGCTCAGAGTGGCTCTTTTCCTTTCCCGCTGTCCAGTCTCCCCTTTCCTTACCTAAGCCAAAGTCTTTTTCTTCACACTTGAATTCAGAGAGATCACGCTGGACAAAGGGACTGGAGAACTCAGAGGGAACTTTTGACAAATGCCTCGGCAGGCATGAGGTGGTGAGAAGGAGACCGGAGAAGCTGAAGGGAAAAAAAAAAAATTAAGCTAAGAATGAAGAGGAGGGGGTACCAGTGATCGTGGAGGAGGGCTTGATTATCAGTTGAAAATTCCTAGCCTGAAACAAAGGAGACTTGAAGCATTCAAAAGAAAGGCAAACCATGGAACTCAAACAAAGCTGGTGAATTACAAGAGAGAGTATTATATGAGCGCCCAACAGTGTCAGGATATTCCATCCTCAGAGGGCGTGTGGAAATCCACCAAGTGGCTTGATTAAAAACTCAGGAAAAATGAAAAGAAAGGAATGTGCCTGAGTAGAATTTTTCACAAGGCAAGCTTGTTTTTTAGCTTAGTATATGTCAGATTGAAACTTAGCCAAATAATTGCTGGGAAAATATTTGGTTAGGTTTCAAAAGACTGTTTGGAGAAACTCACTAGTTGTAAAATGGAATATTTGGAATGACTGCCTGGGAAAGATAAACTTAAAAGCTGGAGAGGTGTGCTCAGTAGACCTAAGGGAACAAAAAGGCGTAGAGAAGGGCACGGTATTTGGTATTCTTAAGGATGAAAGCAAAGGTGTCCGAGCAGTAGTTAATTTGCCAAATTTTGAGCTTTGAGTGGTTTTCTTGATGTGGTTTCCAGGAATTATAGCTTTAGTCTTTTATGCAAAGCGGTGTCTTGTTATAGAACAAAAAGCAATAGACTCTAGCCACTGTATCTGAAACCCTGAATTCTGCTTCAGGCATCCGTCTCACGTCTAGTTAACTGTAGAAATAAAATTGGAGGGAATTTGGCCTCTCAGGTTATAGGGCTGGAAAATGCTTTGAGAGGCCTTCTGGTTGGATTACTTCTAAACCCTCCTGGACAGATGAAAATTTATCTTATTTTTAAATGTTCCCCAGAGGAAGAGTGTCCACAGGCTCCCTTAGTAACTCATTTCAGTTTTTAACGACCTCCACATTCAGGAAATTCCTTCTTCTGTCTTACCTAAACCCACTCTGCTGCAGCTTAAGTCCATTTTCTTTTGACCTGCCCCAGAAAAGATGGGAAAAAGAGGTCACCCTCTTTGCATAAACATCCTTTCACATAATTAAAGATAAAATTTTAAATCGAAAATGTTCTCTATCGCCTCTTCTTTATCACATTGAATCTCCCCACTTCCTTTAGCCTTCCCCGAGGGGTTCCATCTTTAATCTCTTGTTCACCTTTGCTGTAGCCTCAGAAACTCCCTCAGTTGTCTGAAGTATAGCTCTGGGATGGGAGAAAAGAGAGACTGTGGCAATGCACGTCCTCACGTCCTTCCCCAGGACAGAGCTGATGGAAGAGACTAAATGGTACTGACGATATTTAAAAAATTTTCTTGCCCGCATTATATTTGTTTTCAAGGTCAAATTGTGCTCGTACAATAGGTCTGTGGACATTATTAAGGATACATATCTTTAGGTTTTGGAGGAGTGAAAATAAAAAAGAAGTAGAACAGTACATTCATACAGTATACTAAGAATTACTTGGTATAATACAAGGATAAGTTCAATTATTTTTTCAGATAAGCAAAAATCTATTTTTGCTCATGGGGTTCTTCCATTAGGTAGAGGCATTTCAGAAAATATCCTTTCAGCTTTGCCCAGTTGTTATTTGAAATTTTCCACGAATTCGTTTCTGGTCCTGGGGCTGAACCACTGATCTTGCCCTCATTCTTGGGGATGAGACCCTAGAACCTAACTAGATACCACCTTTACCAGAACTTTACACAAATACTTCCAGGGCAGGGCTAAGTCTTGACTTGCTTTCTTGGGCATCAAAGCTGTTGGCTAAACAAAATAATGTATCTTTTATAATTTATTTTTGCATTAAACTAGATCCTTTTCTTATCCGTTTATACAGAATGGCCAACATATTTTGATATTTGGGGATCAGAGAATCACAGAGATGGCTTTTTTGTAACTTGTGTTTTTTCCTAATTTCTAAAAGAACTCGAGAAACAATGTGAAGCATTCTCAGATTCCTTGTAGTTTTCAAAACATGCTTGTGGGGGAGTTAAATGGGAAACAGGTGCTTTCAAAAATATATTGCTATTTTTATGAATCATATATTTACTCTTACTTGTGTCTTAGCAACAGATCATAGAAGAAATCAAAGCACGCAGAGAGCAGCTACTTGTCAATCACCATGAAGAGTGAGTTCATAGCAAACCAGGGGGCAGTGCTGGTTAGGAGAGGGGGTCCTAGATGCTTCTAGGACCCCACATGTGGTCTCTAGGACTCCACATACTCATCCATGTTTATTCTTATGTAGTAAAGGGCCCCTATCATGGGCCAGGCATTAGTCTAAGTCCTAGGGTTACTGCAGAGAATAAAAAGACAAAAATCACTGCCCTCAGAGAACCTACATTTAGTTTTGGTTTCATATACTTACGTCTCACAGCACCTAATAGAGTTGGAAATTGTACCTTTAAAATGTATTACTTGTTTTGCAGCCATAAAATGATTACTTACGAGAAGTTTATAATCATGTGGAAAATGCTTCCTGGGTTATAATGTTAACTGAAAAGAAGGATACAAAGTTGTATATGAATCTGTTCTAAGTCAAAGCTGAAAACAGCAATGTCATCATCCCTTTTAACCCCTCCCCCCACACAAATAAAGGTTACAATAAACAGATATGCAGGAAAGACTAAAAGAAAATACAATGAAGTGTTAATGGTGGTGCTTGTCTTTGGGTATCAGGATGACAGGTAGTTCATCTGCTTTGTATTTTCTGCATCTTTCTTTTTTTGGTAGTAATCAAATATTACCTTTCAAATGGAAGGACACATGTTCATTGCAAGAAAACTAATTAATCAGAATTCTAGTAAACTTGAGAGGTATTTTTCTAAGGCTTGTCTTCTAAGAACCAGAGGCTGTAGAATGATCCAGCTGGCATTTTACTATTTTCTCTCTCAACGTGGAGGCCTTGTAGGTTACTGATCACTGCACTGGAGATTCTCTTATTTACCACCTTACAGGAGGTAGAGTCAGGAAGGTTGAGTCCATTGGTTCTGTGTGCAAACGTCCAGAGCTTGCCCGGCATTGGGTGGTTGGTGCATTAATGCACTTTCTATTTTGGGCACCCAAATAAAGTGGCTGTTTAGCACACTCAAGTCTGGTTGGTCTGGAAGCCAGGGCTCCAGGACTCCTTTTAAACTCCTGTTGTCAGAACATCTGAAACTACTGTAGCACCAAACACTTGAATAATAAGAGTTAAGGAGGAAGCAAAAGCGGCCTGGGTGATTTCTTCTTCTTCTTCTTCTTTTTAATAGGAAGGAAACTCAATCAAACTTTGCATACAAATGTGATAAACTCTATTGCTCAGCTTTTAATGAGAGCATGGAATTCTAAGTAAACATGGATGAAATACAACTTGTCAGCACAAAAATACCGCCTGTCACAGCCATTTGTGTATAAAATATGACCCGCAGGTTTGAACCATATGGTTACATGAGTTCTAATTTACGCGGCATCTTCTTAAGTCAGCAGAATGCGTCCTGGCCTGCTTGTGGGAGGTAGAGTCAGCACCTCACCCAGCGAAGTGGAGAGGGCTCCCCGGGGGGTTAGGCTGGTTTCAGCTGCTGCAGTGGAGACCAGAGCTTTGCAAGGCGAATGGCACATTCCCCGGACGACGCAGGCGCTTCCAGGAAGAGGCAGGGCTGACCAGCCTGTCCCTATGATCAGCTTGCAAAGTCTAACGTGTGAAACTGAAAAATATTAAACATCACAGCTTGGACTTAGGCGTTACTTCTGTCCCCACTGGGGACGTCGGGTGGGGGGTGGGGGGGGGAGAAACACAATCCCCTCTAGACGCGAAGGGGAGAGCGGACATTTGGATGCTATTTTAAAGCAATGTTTAATGACGTGAGAAAATGCATTTGCAGCGTTGTGCTCCGTGGCACATATACGCAAGCCCAGAAAGGCACAATGGACACATTCTGTGATTTAGACATGAATTGGAAAAGCCAAGGAGATGCCATCGAAATAAAAATCAGACTCGAAAGTCTAAGCTGAGCCAGAAACAGATGGACTTTTGCTACTTAAAAAAGAAATTCTTCTGTCCTCTCCTCTTTTTCCCCCTCAAGCTGTGCCCTGTCACTATCTTAAGATGACCTTTCCACCGGGTCTCCCTGAGATGCTTTCAGTGAACTGGTTGGAGCAAGTGACTCTTGACCTTTCTGCAAATTCGCGGGGAGCCCCAGGGTTCTCTGGCTGTCCTCTGGGTGGTCCCCGAAGACCAGGCTGCAGATGTCTGCTCCTGATAAGTCCGGAGACCAGGGGCGGGAAGAGACCCATCACGGGCTCCGCTGGAGGGTTAAGTAGCTGCCGGCCAAGTGCTGGGGCCCAGAGCAGCTGCTCACCCTGGGAGACAGGGCTTCGGGCTTCAGTTTTTTGTTTTCTTGGCAGGTGCGGGGGAGGGCACTCTTGCTTTTTGAAGATTCCTTTTCTCCTGCCACAGTCAGCTGACAATGAAATCTTTCAAGTGTTGACATTCTGCTAAAGGATATTATCAGCACTAACACGGAAAATAAGGCTCAGATGTTCATTCTAAGTAAGTCTCTAAGCAGAGACTGCGATTCACATTGCTTTGGAAGAATAAACAGAGCAGCCTTCTCAGGAAAGAACGTTTGTCCAGCAGGTATAAAAGGGGAATAACTGATTAAGCATAACAGAGGAAATAAATCTAGAAACCATTGTTTTTGTTGCTAACAAATCGTTGTCACTACAGAGAAGCAATCTAACGTTTACTGAGCACCTACTAAGTACCAGGTACTGACCCGGGCACTTTTTGACCCACCACACACTGCGAAGGTGCTGGTATTGCTCCTCTTTTAAGATGAGGAAACAGAAGTTCACAGAGATTTAGACACATGTCCTTGGGCACAAAGCTAATAAGCAGTTGAGCCAAATGACTCAGATCTGTTGAATCCGAATCTCATGCTCTTTCCCTTATACTCTCACAGTTAACAGCTGGTTCGAGGGACTATTAGGCTGTTGCTCAAAACTGAGAATGTGTTTTCTTCATTTCCTGTAATAAGCTGGAATTTACTTGTGATTGGAGGTGAGGCGTCCTACATGGGAGAGTGAAGACTGAGGTTGCTATCATTTCTAACTATATGATGGCTTCCTATACAGAAGCCATTCATCATCATCATCATCATCATCATTATCAAAATAGCTAACATGTATTTGTTTTATAGCTTACAGAGAACTCTTCCAATTGGATTCCCCTAACATTCTTGTGAGACAGATAATATTAGTTTCCTAACTGTGCAGAGAAGGAAGTTGAGAGTAGCTCAAGTTCATGGTGGCGGGATCTTTGACTCTAGAGCAGAGCTGTCCAATAGACCTTTTTTTTTTTTTTTTTTTTGCGGTACGTGGGCCTCTCACTGTTGGGGCCTCTCCCGTTGCGGATCACAGGCTCCGGACGCGCAGGCTCAGCGGCCATGGCTCACGGGCCTAGCCGCTCCACGGCATGTGGGATCCTCGCGGACCGGGGCACAAACCCGCGTCCCCTGCATCGGCAGGCGGACTCTCAACCACTGCGCCACCAGGGAAGCCCCCAATAGACCTTTTGCCATGATCGAAATGTTCTCTATCTATGCTGCTCAGTATGATAACCACCAGCCACATGTGGCTGTTAAGCACTTGAAATGGGGCTAATATAACTGAATTTTAAGGGGCTAGTGGCCCCCATATTAAACAGCACATCTCTAAAACCTGTCCTGTTCTTTTTTTGGCCATGTTTTCTCCATTTGGTGCAGCAGTTCTGAAGACTGAAGGAAAGAGAATGAACACAAACTCTAGGACCCAATTTTGATGGCTACAAAACTTTTCCAACACTGAAAGGAGCTGCAAGAGGTTACACATGAACCTTGCATGATTTCCCTGTGGGAAGGCCACTAGGCTGTGTGATACTCTGATTTGTCTGGGGTTCTTAACTATGTTGTTCCCCCCCACCCCCAAAACCTCCAGGACAGGCTAAACCAAACTCTTCCCGTTTCTTTCTAGCCATATGGTCTTATGACAAACATGACAAATTCCTGCTCTGTATGGTCTGAATCTTGTTAATCTGCCAACTGCTTAGCAGCCATTATAAAGCAGCTTTTATCTGGAGATTCTCATTAGAATGTGAAATTAGTCTAAGCCTAAACTACATTTTGCCAAATCCCCCCTCAGTCTGCTTTTGAAATAGAGTCTGTTCACAATAGAGCTTTTGTTTCTTGAGTGTCAGGCTGTCTTCCATGAGGCCAGATAATTTGCTTTAAAATTTTTTTATTATCAGATATATAGTATTTGCTGCAGCCTAAACTTTGGTAGCAATACATATATATTAATATGTATATATATATATATATATATATATATTTAAAGTTTCACTTCTGCAACAGAGAAAAAATATCTTTTGTTGCCCAATAAATAAATGATTTTAATGGCCTCATAAAAAAATACTTTTAAAATATTATTTTGTTAAATTTCATCTGACCTATTGATGCATCTAGTTATTCCTTTGTTATTAAAATCTCTCAACATTGCCAAGAAACAATTTTGCTTTTCTACACTCTTCTTCAGTGATGGTAAGTGATACAAAGAATCAGAAGTGGACAGATTAAAACAAAATTAAAAAATAAAGTTAAACTAAGGAGGATAGGTATGTATATGTGGTTCCCCTAAAAATTTATAATTTATTTTTTTAAAATATCTTTATTAGGTTTTACAAAACAATTCATGCTAAGAAGAAAAATTTTGAAAAGTTATCCCAAGACTTTCTTAAGTGATAAAATTTTTTTAAAAGGTTTTTTTTGAAAAACTGAAATGAAGTGACCTACTCTATATTTAGTGAGAAATAAAGACAATTTTAAAAAAGAGAGAAAGAAAATGAACATTTTCTATCATCATCCCTTCTTAGAAGAAAGGATATCGTAATACTGAAAAAAGAAGGAAACAATGTCAGAATAAAGAATAGCTACTTAAGGTGAACAAAGTTAGCCTTAGAGTGATCACTGCAAGGTCTTCTCTTTCTCATTTTGACCCAGACCTGGAAATGTTGGAAGGCACTTGTAGACAATACGTATAGAGAAGAAAATAAAACTCCCCTTGAATTCCACCTGGCATGCTGTTTGATTTTATTACACTTTATCGAGATAGTTATGACTATGTCTGTGAAAGGACTTGAATTTTCGTTGGTATTTCTTGTCGCTCGCTGCCTCTCTGCCTTCACTACTTCCCTTTCTAGAGTGTTTGCAAAGCTTGCCTAAAGGCAAAACGACTGCAAGTACCATACTATCAACACAATCTTTAGAGTCATGTACGTTTTATCCGTCTTGTTGACTTGTCTTAAAAACTATCTATCAGTCCAACAAAAACAAGATGGGAGATAACTTGAATAGGAAGTGTGTGCCACTCAAAGCCGATATTTTCCTCTGTCCCTGCCAAGAACAGTTACTAAGCAGTAGGAGGAATTATTGTATACTAGCTAAGAGCTTGGGCTTTGGAGCCCGCTGCTCTTAGCACATCCTTATACTAGCTTGATAAGGTTCTGAGTATCTGTTTTCCCATCTGCAAAATGGGGCTGCCTATGTCTTCCCACTTACGAAAGTTGTCATGAAGATTAAATGTCAGTTGGTTTGCACAGGATCTGGACCATGGTAAGGGTGCAGTGAATGGCAGCCATTGTTATTTTTATCTGCAGGACACTGGGCACTGGGTGGAAGGTAAAGAAGCCTTTGTGTTTCTCATTGTTTGGGCCGCATTGTCACTGCTCACTAAGTATCAATACTAAGCAACAGAGAAAGTGGGTGGATGCTTGTTGGAAAGGGCATGAAGGGTCTGTGCAGGGCAAATGTCGACTCTTTGATGTGCTGCTGGGTCATAGCAAGCTTCTCAGAAACCCCTCCGGCCTCGAATTTGCCTCCTGCTGAATGTCGACGTTCTCTGAGGTGTGGCATCCAAGAGGGAGAAGTTGAGAGAAAGCTCAAGTGTGGGTGGGACTCCCCCAAAGAAAAAGCTGCCCAAGGAATGTGGGGGGCTGGGACTTGAATCATCAATCGCCTTTTGTGAAGGGGTCCAAGATCTTAGATGCTCCCTGGGAGGGCTTAGCTTTCAGAGAAGACAAGTTCTAGAAAAAGGTTTGTTGCTTGAGGAAAAAAGTAAAGATATTTTTATTTTTTCATTTTTATTCTGATTTTGTTTTTGTCAAGGAGCAGGGGTGGAATCCGGGGAAGATGAAGCAGTTCCTAGAAGGACTCAGAACTCATCTGCAAATCTACTGGGCTAAAGCAGCTTTCATGTCTCATGTTCTAAACAAGCTTTATTTTATTTTATTTTAGTCCATCAGAACTGGCTTGATTTTTGTTGTAGAGTTTTTGGTTAATGGGAGAAGCCCATTTTTGGCTGCAGATACCAGTCTCTTCTTCTTTCTTGGCTATTCCCATCGCTAGGAAAGAACTCTCGGTGCCTGCAGTGTTCCAGAAGGTATTGTTTGAACGTAGAAACATTGGTTGACTGAAATATTGGGGCTATAACTTTGGAAAATTATTTCCAAATAATAACTCCCCTAAGCTTCATTTTCCCATCTTTCAAATGGGGATAATAATAACAACTAACTTATAGGGTGTTTGTGAAGAGCAAATGTGATAACGCTTGCAAAAAACTGAGCACCGCACCTGAGCTGTCAGCCCCAAGAAACTGTCAGCTGATACCGTGATTGTCGCCAGGCAAGTAGAAAGAAGCTTGACATCTCACAGCTTATGTCGCTGATTTCTGAGCTCGGGACAGCACCGGTGCGTTTCCTTCTGTCACAATTTTCTGCTCTTAGGAACTTGTGGGGTGTGTCCCCCCAGCCCCCAACCCCAATCAGAAGCAAAACTAGGGGTGGTGAAAAAAGGAATCATTGCTCCCTGTAAGCACACTCTTCCAAAAGTGGTGCCTTTTTAACACATTTTAAGACATGTTGACCTGAGATTTGTTAGCTTTATGATGAAAAGATACTAGACAAAGCCGGGGGATATATATCAGTGGAACACAATTAAGGCAGTCAGGCGGGTGGAGGCTTTCTCATGTGTTCATTCCCTCACCTACCCATGGTGTGGGTCCTCGCCCCTCCCCACCCCCTGCTCATTCCCGCTGTAAGAGGAACATGGCTGCCCCTCTGCCTCCTGGTACTGGGGTCTCAGGCTCCCCTTTCCTCCCCAGGCTTTTCTCAGGGTTGAGTCGTGCTTTATTTGGAATCTAGAGCTATGTGAGGCCCCTCTCGCATAGCTGTAGGAAATGAGGGTAAAATGAGGCAAAAGGTGCTTAAAAATTCTAATAAAAGTCAAGAGAACAAAGCCTGTCAATAAGTGGTGCCTTTTTTGAATCTTCTAAGCATGGTGATAGATGGTGCTGCATCTTCCACATTTTCACCTTTGTGATCAATGCTTATTAAATGGGTGGTTAGGCGCCAAGACGCATTCTGTGGCTATGCAACGGAGTTTGTGTAATGTTTAATTTTTGTATTTCCTGTTTCGACCTAATGATTCCACTGTGAGGACACAGTGCATGCCTTTCAATCTGGTGAGTATTCCCTTTTCCCAATGTCTCCTAAAGCTGGCTGTGTGTCAGGAAAAAACTGGGGGCAGGAGTTGTCAAACAATTATGGGCCTTGCCCTTAAAGGTAATTCAGTGGGTCTGGGCTGGGGCCTAGGGATGCCCATTTTTAATCACCCATTCTGGGAGATTCTGATGGAGTCAGTTCATAGACCTGCATTTAGGAACTGCTCTATCAGTGATACACACACACACACACACACACACACACACTCTGCTGCTCTCAGCAGATAATAAATCCTTCCATGGGATCAGAAGCTCAGGGCCTCCCTTTTCCAAAGGAGACAGCCCTCAAGAAGATTTTGAATGATAAGAAGCCAAGCCTGGTCAAATTCCCAGGGATGGAATTTAACAGTGACTGATTAGGCATCATCTGCTATTTGAATGTTATAATAAAGACGAATGAGAACTTGGGAGAAGATCTCTCTATAACTCACCTACAGCAGTCAGTGCCCTACAGGGCAGGCCACAGGGCAGGCTGCTGGGTCCCAGGAACAGCACTTATAAGTTAATAGGTATGCACTGAGCTTATAAAATGTTTTGTTAAACGACAAAATCCTAAACATTATACAGGGTCCTATTTTGTGGTCCATATGCTGACTAAATTCCCAGATGACTTTAATGAGCAAATGGCAGCCCATTAAAATTACAGTAGTTTTGCAGAGAAAATAGCTCCCCAGAGGAGGGGAAGAAAACCAGCAGGCTGCTACTGAGTTGATAGCTGTCCCATGAGCTCCCTTCTCTTGCCCAAAGCTCACCGGTGGAAGAAAATCTGCTGTTCTGAAAAATCTTCGCTCCTGCGTGGCTCATCCTCCTGTGTCTGAGACATTGCTAAACAGGTCCCAGCCTTGCTAACCTGGAAGCAACAGAAAAAACAATACTTTTGTGTGCATTTTGCCTAATAAAGAAAACATTTATTATTAACCACTGGGAGAGAATGAAGTTGTTTTTCCATTTTGGTATAGAGACCTCAGCTTGCTTTCTAAGAGGTGATATTGTAAAGCAATAACCACTTACTTTTACTAAGTTATCAAACTGCAACCTCTGTTTCTGTTAGAGGTCACTGTAATGTCTGCTTTGCCCTCAGAAAAGGCACTGTCATGCAGACCAAAGGGGCAGTTTCTGAGCTCCTCTCTTTTTTCCCCTGTATTCTTCTGAGAGCCCATATGATGCCCAGACATGCTCAGCATATGGTTCTCCCCACCTTAGAGTTTGTTCTTTGGAGACAGCATCCTGAAGATTTCTTTTCAGTGCACATCAACACGCAAGTATCCTTCATCCTGAGCCGTGGGGGGAGTTTTTAAGATAAGCCTTAGATAAGCCTTCTGTTTCAGCTCCCGTGTGTGATTTGTGCTAAATACAGCATTCTAGAACCCTTGCCATCACAGGTCCCTAAGAGGGCCTCAGCCTTCAATTGACAAATTATGAAAGTCAACAGAACAAAAAAGATATTTATTATATTAAATGATATTATAGTATACTGTACTGTAGCATATATCAGCACTATCTAATGGAACTTTCTGAGATGATGGAAATGTTTTATATCTATTCTATCTAATAGGCAGCTACATGTGGTTACTGAGCACTTGAAATGTGGCTAGTGTGACTGAGGAACTGAATTTTAAATTAACTTAATTTTTTTAGATCTCCTTTTTTCTCGAGCAGTTTAAGGTTTACATCAACACTGAGAGGAAGTTATAGAGATTCCCCATGTACCCTCTGCCCCGACACATGCACAGCCTCCCCCATTATCAGCATCCCCCCACCAGAGTGGGGCATTGGTTACAATTGCTGAACCTCCACCGACACATCAGTATTACCCTAAGTCCATAGTTTACATTAGGGTTCACTCTTGGTGTTGTACATTCTGTAGGTTTGGAGAAGTGTAAAGTAAGTATCCATCATTATAGTACCCTACAGAGGTCTTTCACTGCCCTAAACAATTCTCTGTGTCCTGCCTTCTCATCTTGTCTCCTCTCTCTACCACCTACTCACCACAATCTCCAGCAGCCACTCATCTCCCTACTGTCTCCATAGCCTTGCCTTTTTTCTGGAATCTTACAGAGTTGGTCTCATATAGTGTGTAGCCTTTCCAAATTGGTTTCTTTCACTTAGTAAGATGCATTTAAGTTTCCTCCATGTCTTTTCATGGCTTGACAGCTCATTTCCTTTTACTGCTGAATAATATTCCATTGTCTGCATGTGCCACAGCTTATCATTTACCTACTGAAGGGATTTGGTTGCTTGAAGCAAATTAGGCAATTATGAATAAAGCTGCTGTAAACATCCGTGTGCAGGTTTTTGTGTGGACACAAATTTTCAGCTCCTCTGGGCAAAAACCAAGGAGTAAGATTGCTAGGTCGTATAGTAATTTAATTTAATTTTAATGAATTACAACTTAAATGGAAATGCCCAGATGCAGCTAGTGGCTACTGTATCAGGTAGCATGGGATATATTGGGCTGGCCAAAAAGTTCGTTCGGGTTTCTCCGTGAGATCCTATTAAAGCTTTTGTCCACAAAGAATTTGAAGCACAGGAAGACAAAGCAGTATAACTTTGAAAGAGGGATAAGAAGGATAAAGAAAAGAGTGAGGCAATGGGGAGCCAAGGATAAAGGCTCAAAATATATGCCAGAGTAATCCACCTCCATGATGGACTGGCCCTGACTTGGACTCCTTGTTTTCTAACAGAGAAACATATGAAAGACAAATCTGGTCAATTACCCAAATGAGGATGTCCAAAAACCCTAAACAAACCATTTGTTTAGGAGAATTACAATGAAGTTCTAAGATTAAACGAGAATTCTTCCCAAGCATTCTTATTTCTTTTTTAAGACTTTTTTTTTTGATGTGGACCATTTTTAAAGTCTTTATTGAATTTGTTACAATGTTGCTTCTGTTTTATGTTATGGTTTTTGGATGTGAGACATGTGGAATCTTAGCTCCCTGACCAGGGATTGAACCTACACCCCCTACATTGGAAAGTGAAGTCTTAACCACTGGACCGCTAGGGAAGTCCCAAGCGTTCTTATTTATCTGTGTTGTTTTCCTGCTTAAAACCCTTCAGTGGCTTCCTACTGTCCTTATAATAAAATTCAAAGTTCTTCCCATGTTGTGTCAGTCAGAGTTCTTGGCTGCAAGCGAAAGTAAACTCTGGATGATTTAAGCGGCAAAGACAGTCACTGAAAGGACTTGGGAACAAGTCGGGCTGGGAAGCATAGAAACCCTAGTGAAGCTGCAGGAGCAGGCTCAGAAGGCAGTCAGGGGCAAGGAAGGCCAGGTGGAGCCAGCACCGCAGCCAACAGCTCACCACCAGCTGTGTAGTGAGGACACTGCTCCTGCCAGGGTACAACACTACAGGCCACTGTGTGCATGACCACTCCCCTTGCCTCCCTGCATAAGACACTGGACTCTACTCTCAAACTGTGGCCGTTACTGTCCCTGGAAACCTACTCTGATACGATGCTGGCATCACCTAACTCCAGGTGGATTCTCCAGGATTTGTGCTTCTTTGCATCACTCCCAGTTTAAAGACTGGGGCTTGTGCATCTGACCGGCTGAATGTAGGTCATGCACCAGCACCCTAGCTGCAAGTGAGGCTGGATGAGCAAGTCTTTCATGTTTTCAAGTTTTACAGCAAGATGCATTATGCCTCCCATAAAGACTTGGAAGCTGAGAAATTCCTAAAACATAGGAAAAGGGTTCAGCCACTGGCCAGACAACAAAGAAAAGAAAGGAAAGAAGGGAGGGTGGGGAGAAGAGAAGGATGGAGGAAGTCCACGACAAACGTGCCACAGGTCCTGCATGATGTGGTTCTTACCTGACGACCACTCTCACCTTTGGCCCCTATTTTCTAGGCGCACTCATTTTCTTTTTGTTTTTATAACACGCTCCTGCCTTTGTACTTACTATTCCTTCTGCCTGCAAAACTCTGCTTCCAGATCTTTTCATGGCTGACTCTTCCTCATTTAAGTCACCTCTAAAATGCTACCTCCTTAGTGAGGCTTTTTCTCTGACCAGCTACTCTGACCCCTGTGGCCTCTGCTAATCACTCTTCATCTTGTCACCCTTTGCTTTATCATCCCATTTTATTTTCACTCTAGTTCTTGCCACTGTGCGATGCTATCATATTCACGTAAATATTTACTTCTTTATTGTTTGTTTCTTCCTATCCCTGACCCTAGAATGTAGGCTCCATGAGAGCCGGGATCTTCCATACCTTGTTCTCACTGCATCTCCAGCACCTAGGGCGCTAATTAGCACCGGGTGAAAGACAATATTTGTTGAGCGAATAATCAATGTAAATCCTTTACAACATCATATTAGATATAACAATGTGTTTCATTTAACCGGTTATAACAACCCGAGTACTACTAATAATAGAATCCTTTATATTAAAAGAATGCTTTACAGCTTTAAATTTCCTCTCCATTATTTCACTTATTCCTGAAAAAAAAAAAAAAAAACAGCCCAAAGATACACATATAAGCATATGTGTAGCCCAGAACATCATGGCCATCACACCTGTTACATGCTACCTGTTAGCTGATCCTTGAGACCTCAGACCTGTGGTCTCTTGTAAATTATGCTGATTGCCATAAGGTTTTGATTGGTAAGAAGGTTATGCTTTTGACATTAAGAGTTTTTAAAAATTCAATTCAGTAGACCCCATATAGAAGAGCACTTGGTAAAGACTTGAAAAAGGAGGCGGTTTCCTACCCAGCCTGTCTCCTCTAACCCTCAAAGTGGAACTGACTTTTAAGTCTTTAAGCTTCTCAGTCTCCACCCTAGTCTGCAAAGTAGAAGACTACGCACAAATTCCATCTTTGGCATTCTCCTTTCTTACTGTTGATATCTTACTTCTTGAGTTACAGAAGTGGTATCCCACTAAATTTCCTTCTTGAACCATTGGTGTCATATTCTTTTCAGGTTAAGGAACCTCCTTTAATAGCTTTGGAACATTATTTGCATTTTCGGACTTGCTGTAGTCTAATGGTGAGGTCACATCATCGAGACTAACTGTGATAAAATATATTGACCAGGTTAAGTATCAAAAACATGGGGCAGGGAAGGAAGTCACTTTTTCTTTAATCCCACATCACTTTTCATTTTGAGATTCTCAGGAAGGAAGGCTTGCTGCCCGGGGTACCGGCAAGTTGGAAGTCCAAATCGACACTGGAGGCAGGTGGTTGTGAGTATCTCACCACTGAGCCCTGTTGAAGGATCCCGAGGATCAGCAGGTAAACTAGGGCAGGTAAGGAATTCGTGGGCTCTAAGTCTGACACGGCCTCTCAGCCTGTAATACATGTGTAGATATTAGAGTAGAGAACGGGCGTCCTGGGATAGAAGGCCCACCCTGAGATTCACTGGAGTCTGTAAGAGGCACACGGCCCTCCAGACGAGCCCCGTGACCCAGAGTGTTTAGGGAGTGATGAGGGATGTGCCGACATGAAGAGCCACAGTCATTCCTCCTGACCTTGCAGAGCTTAGCCAGGGTCCCAGATGTAAACTCTTGCCAAACTAACTATGGAATGTCTTACATGGGCCCAGAGATGGACAAGTTCTTGAACTACTTCCTAAAATAGCAGTAGCGCATGTAGGAGAAGGTGCATCGATTTTCCCTGTAGCTGTGATATCACAAGGTAATAGACTACGTTTGTCAAGTGACCATGTGAGCACATCACTCCTCAAGCCACAAATGAATATTGGTCCTGTTACTATGTAGTCACACCTTACCAAGGACACAACTGCTATTTCCTTTATATCTTGGAAATGGTTATGGTGATTTAAAGGGAAAACTTGTATTTGGAGGTATACGTTTCTATTCAGAAGAAGATTGGACAAGGATGAGGAAGTTAGGTCTTCCTTGATCCTTGCCTTGCTGGTCCTTTTTTGGTCTGTGGGTAACCCTGCTTCTGTCTGAGGGATGCCTTCATGCTCTGGAGGCAAAGGTGCTCTTTGTTTCCAAGACCATCACCTCCACCCACCGCTACTTTAGGTGACTGTAGATCATGAGACGGATTTGGGAGAGTGACGCCAGAAACTGAAAACCTGGCCTTCTTATTTTATGAGTGAAATCAGCTTTCTGAAGAATGAGTAGAAGAAAATGATTTTTCTCCTCTGAGGCAACTTAACACAACGTGGAGGCAGGGTGGAGGGAACCAGTGTAAATTCAGCATAAGTTCAGTTCCCAATCCTTTATGAGGCACTATCATGTGCAGCCCTCAGTGATGTGCTGGGTATACAAAATAAATAAAGTAGACATGCCAGGATCCATTAATTATGAGTAATTAATTATGAGTAATTAAATGCAGGTCTGCATAAAGTACTTTCAGAATTTAGAGGAGGGGTACCTGGCTTAACCTGGGGAGTATGAGCGAGTGAGTGAACCTGAGGGATGATGTCCAGCAAGGGGAGGTGGGACATTAGGTCCAAGTCTTTAAGAAGAATTAACAGTTAGACACAGGCAGAGGGAGAGGGATTCTAAACAGAGAGAAGAGCATCTCGAAGTGAATGAAATCAGAGCAGCTCCAAGGGACTGGGTCAGAAAATGCAAAGCTGGAGAGGATGGAGAGGAAGGTAATGTCATCAGAGCTGCCAAACTTTCTGAAGAAACAAACATGGCAGCGACTTGTGAGGTCTGTCTGCTTGGAGATATGTACAATTCTTCTGACAATAAACGTACTTATAAGGGTCGAAAACAAGATGCATGTCACATACTTCAAACTCACTCAGACACATGTCGGGGAAACTGAGAGACTTAAGTTCAAGCATTATTAATATTCTCCATCAAATGTGGGACCCAGGCCAGAGAGAGTTTTCTGTAATAAATTTTTTTCCCTTGGATTTTACCCTGTATGATACATAAAGCTTTGGGTTGTCTGCTGAGAAACATTTTTAAACTACAAGCAACTGACATTTTGGTCTTGCAGAAACTGAGTATGTATGGCTCCAGTCTGAGGGGGATGGAAATGATTTTTATTCAGCAGAGTATCTTTGTTGGAGAGATTATAAAGCACCCGACAAACATTAAGTCATTGAGCTTTCCTCTTTGCGTGGAAAAATGTGCTTGAATGGCCCATGCAGAAATCAATGTTCTTGCCTGCGATGGAGAAGAAGCACTGATATGAGAATAGGTTTGGAGATACACGCCAGTCACATACCAGGTGATCTCTAAAGACTGGCCTTACAAAGTACTGTCCTCGTTAACACACCCCTAGTTACCTGGCCTGCGGTGCTGATTCATGAATTCAGCAGCTATTTAGGAAGTGCCTTCATGCGCCAGGCTCAGCACCAGACTGTGGGTCACAGCGACCAACAAGACAGAAACAGGTCCCTGCTCTTACGAAGCTCAAGTTCTGGTTGGAGGAGTCGACAATAATCAAATCAAACAGGAGAATGTAAGATGGTGGCTCATGCCGTGAGGTAATCGAACAGGATCACGGAGCAGAGAATTACCCTTTTGGGGAAAGGGTCAGGGAAGGTGTCTCTGAGGAAGTGACACTGGCAGACCTGAGTGATATAAGGAGGCAGCCATGCAAAGATCCAGGGGGAGGGAAGAGCAAAGGCCTTTAGGAAGGAATGGGATTGGCAAGGTCACCAAGTGCTGTGGGGTGATTCAGGCTCTGAAGTTTTCTGAGGGTTCTGAAATCAGCCTGTCCTGGTTTGATCCCAGCTCTGCCACATACACACTATATGACTTTGGGCATGTTACTTAACCTCTTTGAACTTTTCTTTTCTCTGTAAGGTGGAAACTGTTATAGAGTCTACCACCGGATGCTTTTATGAGATAAAGCTAGTAGAATGTCTGACTAAGAGTGAGCTTAAATAAATGTAGCTTTTCTTTAATAATTGGTTCCACTACATTTTACTGAGCAGCTACTATTTGTGCATCTACTATGGTAACCACTATGGAGATTCCTCAAAAAAATTAAAAATAGAATTACCATAGGATCCAGCAATTCCACTTCTGAGTATATATCCAGAGGAAATGAAATCACTATCTTGAAAATACATCTGCACCTCAATGTTCATTGTAGCACTATTTACGATAGCCAAGACATGGGAGCAACCTTAGAGTCCATCGATGGATGAATGGATCAAGAAGATGTGGATACATATATACAATGTAATATGATCCACCCATTAAAAAGAAGGAAATCCTGCCATTGTGACCACATGGATGGACCTTGAGGGCATTATGCGAAATGAAATAAGTCAGACAGAGAAAGACAAATTCCATATGATCTCACTTACATGTGGAATTAAAAAACACTGAATTCATAGAAACAGAGAACAGACTGGTGGTTTGCCTGAGGTCGAGGTGGGGTGGCATGGGAAGTGGGTGAAATAGGTGAGGTGGTAAAAAGGTACAAACTTCTAGTTATAAATTAATTAAGTCCTGGGGCTGTAATGTACAGCATAGTGACTATAGTTAACAATACTTTATTATATATATGAAGGTTGCTAAAAGAGTAGATTTTAAAAGTTCTCATCACAAGAAAAAAACGTGTAGTTATGTGAAGTGATGGATGTTAACTAAACTCATTGTGGTGACCATTTCACAATATATACATATATCAAATCATTATGTTGTACATCCTGGACTAATACAATGTTGTATGTCAATTATATCTCAATAAAGCTGGAAAAAAAAGAGAAATAGTGAGAAAGAACCTCTAATTGAATATTTGCTATGACCCTGGGAAGGTTTTCTGTAAAATGAGACTAATAATTAGCCTGTATACAAAAAACAAGGTTCTAGAGGGGACAATACATGTGAAAATGAATTTCAAGTAAATAGGTGTGATAATAATTCAAGAACTTGTAAAATTGTAGCCAGTGGCCTAGAAGAGTAAGTAGAGTTTACCTGAGTCAACAGCATATGATTAACCTAGGCACATGGAGGAAAAATAATAATAATTTGTTCTACACGTTTTTTGAGCATCTACTATGTTTCAGGCATTATGCTGCAAACTTATTGCTGGGGTACCTTCTTCTGCTGTCACCTTGTCCTACTGTTTGGGGAAAGAGTTCTCTCTTTAGGCTATGACCTTAGGATTGATAGAAGACATATCCACAGGGAAGAAGCTCTTTATTGCAACATCACAGATGGTATTTGTGAGCTAAATGCTGGGTTACTGTACCTCAAAACACTTATTTTCCCAATAAATATTTACTGTGTTCCTGCTCTATGTTAAGCAATATTTTAGGTACTGGAGACAAACAGTGAATAAAGTCCCTGAGCTCATGGATTTTATAGTCTCTTGGCAAAGAGTTATCAATGTCTAACTTGATAGAGATTTCAACAGATAATCCTGGAAAGACATAGATGCTCCTATTGTAAACTTTCTTTGGGCACAACTAATACCAGGTGTTTGGAAGAAGGATTCTATTTGGCCACCAAAGTTTTCACAACTCCAAATTTGGAAGCCAATTTTCAGGGTTCAACAGATGGATAACGTAGAAAATTGCAGTGGCGATCTAAGCCATTGGCTCATTTTCTCAATCAAGAAGAAATCCAGAGGCAGCACATTGCATATGTCAAAAGAGCTTGTGTGTTGGAGTCAGACAGACCTGAGTGTGAAGGCTGCTCTTAAGCCTTACGCCTCAGTTTCCTCCTCTGTAAAGTGGGGATAATACCTGAATTTTTGTGTAAATTAAATGAGATAACATAAAGTTTCCAGCACAGTACCTGATATTGGCATGCGATGAACGCCACTTTCTAGCCCCCTCCTTCCCTACCTGCACCTCCCCCAACCCCCAACACACATATATGCTCAAAATAGCAAATCTCAGTAATGAATCTGGCTCATGATTGACCTCAATGATAAAAAATTTGTTGAGGCTGGAGATTTGAGGCATCACTGGGGGAATTATTATCTCAGGTGCCCACCACCTCCTGGCCTGAGATGCAGTCTTCTCATTTAAAAAAAAGGGTGGGTGATGGCTATTGACGGCAATCACATAGGCCGTTTGTGAGGATTAAGTAAGATAAATATATAAAAGGCATAGCATAGTACCTGGCATGAGGGAAGCAAACAATCATGGCTGTTATTCATATGCAGATATTTTAGGCTCACCACATAAGGTTCCCAGACCAAACTGTCACTGTTGATTGGTCTTAGGAAAGAGTCCACACTCATAGACCGAGAACCCCCTTGTTCTAAAATTGAAGCTGAGAGAAGGCAGTGCAGACTCTAATCTCATTCACTCTTGGCCAATGGCAGTGTGCTGTCTCTTGAGATAAGTTCAAATAAAGTATCACTTTGGACATTGGACAAACAACGTGTAGGATAAGTGTGATGAACCAAAAACTCACAGGGTGTTTTCATCTAGGACACAAATGGGTAGAAAGTCAAAGAGAAAGAGACTGGTTAAGAAAAATTCACATTTCGGTTTGCTAAATAGAGAATGTTGGAAGTTTGAGTAGCGTTATGCTTGAAAAATCATTCGAAGAGTATAATAAGCTTTACATATACGTATTTATCCAACTAATATTTATTAACACCCAGTATTTTCTGACTTTCTATTCGAGCATCCCAGACATCCATTTCATTGTGTATCTTGTGTACTCATCCCTAGCTTATTCTGAAAGTATAGCTAAAATTCATCCCAATACCAAAAAGTCAGCATATTAGTAGGAAATGCATAGCTTTTCTTTTGATTAAACTTTTAAATTTAATTAGTAAGTCTCAGGAGAGTGCAGTTGACATTACTGTCAACATAATGCAATAGGTGATCCAGAAGGACCTTGGCCAACTTTGTTCTAATTGTAGCATAGGGAGAAGAAGGCTTAGGCTTTGCCAGTCAGCAGTTCCCAAACCCTTCAGGAAAGGACAGAATTCGGTCTGAACACTAATTTTATTTGTATATATATATATGTATGAATATGTATACATAAAAATATATGTGCATATATTTCAGTTTTTAAAATCCATGTTTTAAAAATTACATTGTTAGATTTATATCTTTAAGTGTCACTTTGCTTCCTCTGATGCTCTGATTTGCATCTTATTCAGACTCTAAATTGACAGGCAATCTTTAGAGGTATTTCTCTACCAGCTCCTCTTCCATCTCTATATCCTACCCTTATTAGTGCCAAAATCACAGCTATTACAGGAAAAGAAAACCACAGATTAATATCTTTCATTAATACAGATGCAAAAATCCTCACCAAGATATTAGTAAATTGCATCCAACAAAATATAAAAAGGGTAATACATTAGGACCAAGTGAGGTTCACCCCAAGCACGCAAGGCTGGTTGAACATTCAAATCAATGGGTGTAGTTTGCTAAATTAACAGACTAAGGAAGAAAAGCTGTTTGATCATTTCAATGGATGCAGAAAAAGCATTTGACAAATTCAACAATCATTGAAGGTAAAAACTCTCAGCAAATTATTCAGCAAATTAGGAATAGAAAGAAAATTCCTCAACCTGATATAGGGCATCATGAAAAATCTACAGCTGACGTCATACTTGATGGTGAGGGACTGGAAACTTTCCCTTAAAGACCAGACAAGGCAAGGATCTGCTCTCTCACCCCTCTTATTCAGTAAAATTGAGAAGCAAATGAAAGGGCATACATATTGGAAAAGAAGAAATAAATCTCTCTACTTGCAGACAACATGATTGTCTATGTAGAAAATCCTAAAGAATCTATAAAAGTGCTCCTAGAAATAAGAAGTGAGTTTAGCCAAGTTTTCAGGACACAGGATCAATATATAAAGTCAATTATATTCCTATATACCAGCAATGAGCAACTGTAATTAATGAGAACCAGGTCTCTCACTGTGGAAGAAAGGGGATAATATTAGAATGAACCTGGTTGTGCTAAATTGGAGTCAAAGATATGAAGTCACATTTATTTTTGTATGTACACAGACAGATACAGAAGTACATATAAACAGGTACATACACGTGGGTTAGTATACATACATACATATCCTACCTCTGTCCACTAAGAGGGCCTAGAAGCAGCAACATCTCTCAGCAATGAACATATCTAACTCTACATCTTGGTTTCTAAATACCACTCTTCAGTAAAAGGAATCAGGTGTTTTGGAAAAATGGTTAATTCCAGGGCTGCAGCTGTGAGAACATAAAAGTGAGCATGGAGTATCTTATGGTGCCAGAATGTAAAGAAATGGAAAAGAGAGAGGAAAGAAAAGAAAGCAAGCAAGAGAGAGAGAGAGAGAGAGAGAGAGAGAGAGGAAGGAAGGAAGGAAGGAAGGAAGGAAGGAAGGAAGGAAGGAAGGAAGGAAGAAGGAAGGAAGGAAGGAAGAAAGGGAGAAAGGAAGAGAGGGAGAAAGGGAGAAAGGAAGGAAGGGGGCATAGCTAATGGATACAAGATCCAACATGAAAGAGTTTCCAACGACCAAAACCAGAAAATCTGAGCAGCAAAATAAATAATGATAGTATAGGATTATAACCCAAAGGATAAAACAAATATCCATGAATTCACATTGATATAAATACATGATTAAATCAATAAATACGTGAGAGAAAAGGGAATTCCTCAGTGAGGAATTCCAATTAATAAATGCAGACAAAATGAGAGAAATAGAAAATCATCATTAGAACATCACAGTACAGTAATAATTGTTGCGAGGGAGATCCACTGAGTAATGCTAAAAATATTGGATGAAACTTTAAAGAGAATTTTGCGTAGCCTCAAAGTATATTCCTCAAAATGTTTGCTTATTTCTGTGGTGATTTTAACATGTGTCTGCAAATTCTTCAATACTCTTCCCTCCAGGAATTGGAATTTAATTAGTCTCCCCTTGAATGTAGTCTGTGCTTGGTGAGTCGCTTCTAATAAAAAGGGAAAATTAGTAACGCTTCCTTGAAGAAACACTATCTTAATCGAGTGATCAAGGTCAACATTACCACCAATAAGACATGTTGATATCCTATCCCTGAATGTGCAAAGGGCACACCACCTCTGTGGTATTCCTTCCAAAAAGCTGTAACTCAGCCTAATCCTGAGAAAACATCAGACAAACTCAAATTGATGGACATGCTACAGAATATCTGACCAGTCCTGTTCGAACATGTCAAGGTCATGGAACACAAAGAAAGATTGAGGGATTGTCATATTTCAGAGAAGACAACCATATGCAGTGTGGTGCCCTGGACGGGATCCTGGAACAGAAAAGGGACAGTAGTGCAAAGACCAGAGAAATCTCAATAATGTCTGTAGTTTAGTTACTAGTATTGTACCAAGGCTAATTTCTTAGATTTGATAATTGTACCATAGTTATGTAAGATATTGGCATTAGGGAAAGCTGATTGAAAGGCATATGGGAAATTTCTTTCTTGCTTTTTCTACTTTTCTCAAAGTCTAAAATTATTTTAAAATAAAAAAGTTGGGACTTCCCTGGTGGCACAGTGGTTAAGAATCTGCCTGCCAATGCAGGGGACATGGGTTCAAGCCCTGGTCCGGGAAGATCCCACATGACGCGGAACAACTAAGCCCATGCACCACAACTACTGAGTCTGCGCTCTAGAGCTCGTGAGCCACAACTACTGAGCCCTTATGCCACAGCTACTGAAGCCCACATGCCTAGAGCCCGTGCTCCGCACCAAGAGAAGTCACCACAGTGAGAAGCGCACACACCACAATGAAGAGTAGTCCCCACTAGCTGCAACTACAGAAGGCCCACGTGCAGCAACGAAGAGCCAACACAGCCAAAAATAAATAAATTAAAATAAATAAAATTTAAAAAAACTTTAAAAAAATAAATAAAATTAAAAAGTTAAAAAAAGAATAAAGAACCATCACATCAAAAAGAATAAAATATCTAGGAATAAACCTACCTAAGGAGGCAAAAGACCTGTACTCAGAAAACTATAAGATACTGATGAAAGAAATCAAAGATGACACAGATGGAGAGATACACCATGTTCTTGGATTGGAATAATCATTATTGTAAAAATGACTATACTACCCAAAGCAATCTACAGATTCAATGCAATCTCTATCAAATTACCAAGGGCCTTTTTCACACATCTAGAGCAAAAAATTGTACACTTTGTATGGAAACACAAAAGACCCTGAATAGTGAAAGCAATCTTGAGAAAGAAGAACAGAGGTGGAGGAATGAGGCTCCCTGACTTCAGACTATACTACAAAGCTACAATAATCAAAACAGTATGATACTGGCACAAAAACCAGAAATATAGATCAATAGAACAGGATAGAAAGTCCAGAGATAAATCTACACACTTATGGTCACCGAATCTATGACAAAGGAAGCAAGAATATACCATGGAGAAAAGACAGTCTCTTCAATAAGTGGTGCTGGGAAAACTGAACAGCTACATGTAAAAGAATGAAATTACAACACTCCCTGACACCATACACAAAAATAAACTCAAAATGGATTAAAGACCTAAATGTAAGGCCGGATACTATAAAACTCTTAGAGGAAAATATAGGCAGAACATTCTTTGACATAAATCACAGCAAGATCTTTTTTGACCCACCACCTAGAGTAATGAAAATAAAAACAAAAATAAACAAATGGGACCTAATTAAACTTAAAAGCTTTTTCACAGCAAAGGAAACCATAAACAAATGAAAAGACAGCCCTCAGAATGGGAGAAAATATTTGCAATGAAACAACGGACAAAAGATTAATCTCCAAAATATACAAACAGCTCATGGAGCTCAATATCAAAAAACCAAACAATCCAATCAAAAAAAGGGCAGAAGACCTAAATAGATATTTCCCTAAAGAAGACATACAGATGGCCAACAAACACATGAAAAGATACTCAACATTACTAACAGAGAAATGTAAATCAAAACTACAATGAGGTATCACCTCACACCAGTCAGAATGGCCATCATCAAAAAATCTACAAACAATAAATGCTGGAGAGGGTACGGAGAAAAGGGAACCCTCCTAGCCTGTTGGTGGGAATGTGAATTGGTACAGCCACTGTGGAGAACAGTATGGAGGTTCCTTAAAAAACTAAAAATAGAGCTACTATATGACCCAGAAATCCTACTCCTAGGCATATATCTGGAGAAAACCATAATTTGAAAGGGTGCATGCACCCCGATGTTCATTGCAGCACTATTTACAATAGCCAGGACATGGAAACAACCTAAATGTCCATCAACAGAGGAATGGATAAAGAAGATGTGGTACATATATACAATGGAATATTACTCAGCCATAAAAAGGAATGAAACAGTGCCATTTGCAGAGACGTGGATGGACCTAGAGACTGTCATACAGGGTGAAGTAAGTCAGAAAGAGAAAAACAAATATTGTATAATCTTACTTATATGTGGAATCTAGAAAAATGGTAGAGATGAACTTATTTGCAAAACAAATAGAGTCACAGATGTAGAGAACAAACTTATAGTTACTGAAGGGGGAAGGGGGGTGGAATAAGTTGGGAGATTGGGACTGACATATATACACTCCTATGTTATAAAATAGATAACTAATGAGAACCTTCTGTATAACACAGGGAACTCTACTCAATGCTGACCTGAATGGGAAGGAAATCTTAAAAAGGGTGTATATATGTATACTGATTCACTTTGCTGTAGAGCAAGAAACTAAACACAACGTTGTAAAGCAACTATACTCCAATAAAAATTTTAAAAAAGAATAAAGAAGAACAGTGGAGGCTGATAGTGAACTATTGATAAATTCTCATCCATCAGGACAGGAAATTAGTAGTTATTGTCTAAAATTAATTAATTAAGGCATAGTATTTTAAGAATACTATCTAGTGATACATGGGTAACTACTTGAAGAAAAGACTAAAAGAGTGAAAAGTGGTTGCTTCTGGGGTCTAGGACTGGGATGGAGGATCAGTGCAACTGTGGGCCACTGCTTTTTATTGCAGGCCTTTCTGCATCAGTGCCTTTAAAAAAAAACTTACAAAAGAACTTGCAAAAACTGTACAAAGATTTCTCCAAATGTTAACATCCTACATGATCATAGTACAATGATCTAAAGCCAGGAAATTAACTTTGATAGAACATTACTAACCAATTTACAGATTACTAACTTTGATAGAACATTACTAACCAATTTAGCTACTGTTAATTAATCTACAGATGTCTTTTTTGATCCCCTAAAGTCCTTCATCTGGTCCAGGCTCCCATCTACGATCTCACGTGTCCTTTGTTACCATCTCACCTTACTCTTCTCCAATCTGTGACACTTCCTCAGCCTTTCTTTGTCTTTCATGACTTTTGAAGAGTACTGGTGGGTTATTTTGTAGAATATTTATGGATGTGGGTTTTTCTGAATTTGGATTTGTCTGATGTTTTATGCTTTTCTGATCATGTACACATTGCTCTTGATTTAATTAAAAAATGCATAATTCAAATAAAACTTCTCTTCTCCATGAACATTACCTGGGCAGTCTCTTCTGATGTTAAATGCACTCCTTTGTTGGGAATTAATTTTTATATATTGTCTTTTCTAAGGCTCTGAATGTGGGCTTTGTTTTTTTCTGGTTCCATCTTTGGTGGAGGTGAAGAACCATTCTAATTACTAGCCCCTTCCACAGGATTCAAGCTGACAGCGAAGGAACACGTTGGCTTCCCTCAGGTTTGGGAGGAGACCAACTGGAGAGGCAGGGCCTCTCTTTGACCCATGCAAAGGTGCCTCCAGTGCTGTTGAAACGAGGGCAGCAGCCTCAACCGAAGGTTCTGGCACACCCACCCGAGGCACCCCTTCTCCCTTCTGTTGCCAGCACTTCTGTTGCCACCCTTTCTCCCTTCTGTTGCCGACCTCTTCAGGTCTCTGCCTGTCAAACGCTTGCCTGTGGCCTGGTCTTACCTTCTCACTCCCTTCGGGGTGTGGAGACTGTCGGCATCTCCAAATGCGCTCTCTGCCTTTTGAAGCTTTGAGAGACTCTTTGCACTGGCATAAATCAAAGGTGAGGGAGCTTATTCATCTAGCTCGTCAGAAAAATCCCACTGTCATCATGTCACATATAGGAGTTTATTCTTTCAATAGCTTTATTCTTTTCCTGTTAAGAAAGGAATTTTTCCAGGGCACTCATTCCATCCTGTATATTAGCCATTTCATTTTTCACAGAGGGAAAAAAAAGGCCTTTCCACACGTGATTAATCCTGCTGTTGAATACCAGAAGAGCCAACCATGTGCTGGCTTTGGGCCATCCATCAGCAATTTAGCATCTGTAATCTAGCCACAGTGAGTCACCATGAACATCATGAACAAATCATGGCTGGTCCGTGGTCAGAGCTGTTTATGGACCTTGTGTGAGCAGAGTGTGCATTTTCCCCTGGGATTTAAGCATGAGGATTATCTAAAGGAAGGAAAGTCACATATGAAAAGGGGATCCACAGATTTTTGTCTTTAAAGCATTCCTATTAGATTCTTGCCAATGGGAGTTCAAAGCCCTGCCCTCTCCCCCTTAAAGGAGATCAGGAAGTGAAGCATGAGGCTCATTTTTTAGAGAGAGGGGACAAGTTTGTCAGACGGTATTGTTTGCAGAATCACAATAGTGGCATCCATATTCTTTCTTTTTTTCTTTCTCCCACGGGCCTGAATTGCGAGGGCACAGAATTCTTGCTGCAACGCTCAGTGTAGACGCTTTCCATTAGATGCTCAGGCCTGGTGGAAATAGCACGGTGTGTCTTGGAGTCAGTGGACTGGGTGTGAGTCTCCGTTAGCACCTCAGCATTTGTCTTTGGATGAGCTGCTTACCTTCTCTCACCTGCCGTTTTCTCTGGGTTGTTAATTTCCACCGCACAGGACTGTGGGAGACCCCGTGGAGCAGGACTCGTGTATGTGCCGGCGCCTGACACACTGTAGGTCCTCTCTGAACATATGTTTCTGCTCTTCCCATCCTCTTTCCTCTCCAAAGAGAACAAGGTGTCTCATCAGGATTAACCGATCAAGACAACTTTTCTGGAAGTTAGTTGAAGGGCAGATCCTTTAGGAGAACACGAACAGCTTTATAAATTGCCTTCAAAAAGTCGCACCAAATCCTTCAGTCAGTTTTAAAGGAACTGTTTACCGCTGCATATGGCAGTCATTATTTGGAATAATAAACCCTCTGAGAATCTGAACATTCCTGGGCCAACAGATGGGTCAACCTGCTTCATAATTTAACAAAGTAATTTATTTCAATCACTGGGACAGGGCACGTGAAGATTACTAATTCAGTTCACAAGCAAAAGGAGCAAACACTACTATGGGGCTGAATTGTGTAGCCATTATGGAAATGCACACCTGCTCAATTGTTGTTTTTTTTTTTTTTGCGTTACGCAGGCCTCTCACTGCTGTGGCCTCTCCCGTTGCGGAGCACAGGCTCCGGACGCGCAGGCTCAGCGGCCATGGCTCACGGGCCCAGCCGCTCCGCGGCATGTGGGATCCTCCCGGACGGGGGCACGAACCCGCGTCCCCTGCATCGGCAGGCGGACTCTCAACCACTGCGCCACCAGGGAAGCCCTCAATTGGTTTTTGAGACAGTCTTCATTTCGATTAGTGTTTCCTTTTCTTCGAAGGTGTGTATTAAATTGCCGTGAATTCTTCTGCTGAAACTCATGTGCTAACTGGTGTCAGCATGCGATAAAGATCTCAGTGAAAATTTATACCATAGCGTAGGTAAAATTAAGGTCATCAAAGTCGTCTTCGGGAAGTAAAACAGGTGTATCTGAAGTATATTCTTATAATAATTGGGCAGTGTGTTTTCTTTCTTCTTGAGACCATCTGCCCAGGGTTTAATGGGAAGGAAAAAGGCCAGGATCTTTTGTCCCTCGTCTTCAAATTTGCTTAAATCTCTCACATCTTGACCTTATCTCTCTCCATCCATTTTCACTCAGGAGCCAAAGGGAGTGAGGAATAGAAAAGGTGGTCAGAGAGATTCTTGGGAGAAGTTTGTACTGTGTTCAAAAATGGGATTCGAGGTGTTAAAAAGAACTGGGGTGGCATTCCCCTCATCTTCCCATCTCTTCACCTTACATCCCAACACTGAGTTGGACAGAACTTCCGTGATAATGTCAGGAAGCTTCACACAAAAGATGGCGCCTGATTCGCATTTGAGAACTGCCAGATGTTAGGTAAGATTGCTAATGCTACAAGACTGTTTTGTTGCAATTTTTGAAAGGAAGACACTTGTTTTTCTTCTATATAGTCTTTTTCCATTTTGATGTCTGTAGTTATTACTTCAGTATAGATGACTTCCCTCTTCCTCACCAGCCCTCCTCAAATATTTATTGAGCTGCCTTCTCTCTGCCAGCGGTCAGGCTAGCTATTGGGATTCTAACCCCATGCCACCCCTCAGGCAGTGGGGACATGGGTGAGGATGCAGCAATTATAGTTCAGTGGAGAGACTGCTATAATTGGTGGTAAATGCAGGTTATGAGGGGACCTCTAGGCAGAGCTATTAAAAACATTTCTATTTTTTTTAAAGTCTCCCTGTATATTAGAACAGTGAATAAATATCCCAATAGGGTTGCAAAATTGTGGTGTACTTTTAAAATTTATATTTATTAAATTTTCAACAGCCACAAAAATTCAAGGATGGTATATATAAACTCAGAGACAATGCCAAAAGTCTCAGTGTGAGAAATTTCATGGCCTAGGCCATGTGGTCCTCCTTCCTACTCTCCTCACCCTCTCCACCCTCCCTAACAGCTCTGCACTGCCAGATCTCTGTTCATCCATTTGGATGACCCACCTTCCCAGCCCCCTCGCCCTGTCTCCCCCAAGCCCTTCAAGCTCAAAATGTCTCAAACCAAAATGTTCACTTCGCCCTCAATCACCAAATGAGTTCTTCCTCCCAAAGTTCCTCTTCCTGTGAATGGCAGCACTGTCTAGTCACATCCCTAGCTCTCCTCCCTGGTCACTGTTCCTTGAAATCTGACCAGTTATCAAGAGCTGTAGCTTTTCCTCTGCCTTATGCCCCCAACTCCTCCTGCCCTATCCCTCCTCACTATCCATTGCCTCAGATAGGGCCCTGATGCCATCCACTGGCATTGATATCAGGCCTTGCAGAGGACTCTCCTCTTCCGGCCTCTCTCACACACACACTGCATCCCCTGACCACTTGGCAGATCGATCCTCCTGGTGCTAGACCTCCCCAGCTCCCTGGTGCCTACAGAATTAAATGGAAACTTACCAGCCTGAGAATCAAAGCCCTTTCTAGAATAGTCACAACCTTCCTTTCCATTCCTGTCACTTATCCCTCCCTTCACACACTTTAAGCACAAGATAAACAAGAATGCTAGCTAGTCCTCAAACGTACCTTTGCTTTTTCACTTCTGAGCATTTACATATGCTGTTCCTGTACCTGCAGGGCCATTGCTGAAATGCTGCTTGTTGAAACTCTATCCTTCCTTTAAAATCCGCTTCAAACGCTTCAGGAAATCTTCCCCGCCTCACCACCCTTCTTGAGCCAGATGCGTGGTGCTCTCTGAACACTAGTAGCTCTCTGATTCTTTTACTGTCTTACGGAATTTATCTTTTTCTAACTTGCACTAAATTCAGTCCCATTCCACAAGAGTTTAGCAAGCACCTATTAGGAGCCAGAGTCTGTGGTGTCTGCTGGGGATAAATAAGATATAGAGGATTTCTTTCCTCATGGAGTTTATCGTCTCAGGCAGGAGGCTGACAGGTAAATATTCAATTATCATAGGATGATGAAGTGGGATCACATTTGGAGGTAGCTCAGAGAAGGGCTGCTCGGATAAGCTGGGTGGAAGGAGACACAGGATGGGGCAGGAAGAACCCTCAGGTGACCCTCTGTTATTTATATCTTAATTTACCTTTTCAAGGTGGACATGCTCTTGAGGGAAACTGGCTCACGTCACTGCATCACCTTAGGTCTGAGTACTGTGCCTGCAGATCGGCACTTAAACAACGTGTGGAAAGGCTTTTTTGTAAAGGGTACCTGAGTCTTAAGTTTGCATGAAGTTCTCTTGTGGAGAAATGGCAGTCATGGGAGAAAAGTAAAATAGAATAAAATGCAAAAAGGATTTTTGACTCCAAAGCTTGTACTCTTTTCCAGAGCTGGAATTGGTTAATGTGCATCTCCTGTCTGTATCATTAGTCTCAACTGACAACTTTCAGAAATAAAGGTTTTGGAGCTGAGCTCAGGAAAGAGTGTCTAAAGTCCTGTGACTTTTCTGCCCTGTTAGTCTCCTCAGATCTCCCAGGGCCTTCAGTAGAGTGATTTATATAGAACCCATAATAGGGATTGGATAAGTGAATAATGAACACTGAACATGCTGGAATTTGGAAAGAAATTTTAATCTTGTAACGTACTGACTGGGATCTGTGGACTGGCTAGCTGTTGGCCAAACCTTTTCCTTGGCCTTCCTGGGAATGGTTTGCGGTTCTCACCTCCCTGTGGTTAGTTTGGTCACGTGACTGAGTTCTAGCCCATGGCATGTAAGCAGGCCTCATGGGCACCATTTCAGCCTCCATCCTCTTTCTCCTTGCTGCAGAGCTCCCTGCGGAAGGTGCACAGTCAGAGATGGAAGGAGTTAGAGTCCCACATCTCAATGTGGAAGCTGCCTGCCTACTCAGCACACCCACGTTGGGCTGTTAGGTGAGTAGGAAAAAAACTTCCCTATGTTAAGCCACTGAGATTTGGGGTTTATTTGTTAGAGCAGCTGGCATAACCCTAACTAATACATTCCACTTTACACTGTGTGCAGAAAAGTGAGGACAAAGAAGCAAACCATCCCTAAAGGGCTCTCTGTGAAACCAGACTCGCCCTTCGGTGGGTTAGCCGCTTTGTCTCCAGGTGCCCTCAGTGGGCCTTTGGAAGCTGTTGCTTTGAGATTTGTTCAATAGTATGTCTGAGGTTGTTCTGCATTAAATTAAAACATCAGTAGTTTGAATGCGGATGCAAATTCCTAGTAGCTTTAGCAACTGAAGAAAAATTTCCAGATGTTTCACAAAGCACTAAAATATTGTACATTGTTTTCTTTTTCAACGGGAAGTTATTCACAGGGCAATAAAAAGTTGTTTTTTCAGTAAACAGATTATGTTTCAGTCTGCGGTGTGAACACTTAAATGGAACGATGCAATATGCCCCTTTTTAAAAGAGGGTTTTAAACATGTCAGTACAAACCTTTCAGTCCTCTGTCCCATAAATTCAACTTTTTAAAATGAAATCAACCTGAGCCCTGTGAAATCTCCTACTACTATATCAAAACCAGTGAAATTTGCCTGTTTATTGCCACCTATGGAATGTGGCAAAGAAACATTCTTTTCACATGGGACAATTTCTTCAACTTTACACCAAGTGAAATTTAATTGCTTTCACTTCCTGGAATCATTAGGCATTAGTCCTGCAGGAGGCGGAGCCCAGAGGAGACGCTGAAAACTAAGACGCTGCGTTTAATACATTTAATACATTTCATCTTGTAATTGCATCCTTCTTTCCTCTACCACTTGTGATACAGCAAGTTTCAGCCTGGGAAGCCACTTCAGAAACATTTAAAAAGGAGGGGAAATTATAGAGGAAGAAGAAATAATGGGTGTCCTATTGGGAGAACACATCAGAGGTGAATTGGCCCAGAAAACAATGACTAGTCATACCTCCATCATTACTATCAAACAACTGGAATATCTCATTCTTCCAAGTTCATTTTTTGGGGTGTTTTTGCCTTCCTAAAAAAAGTAGTAAGCACAGTTATCAGGTAAGCAAAAAGACACCCAGGCAATCCTTTCACAGAACTATGTTGTATCACAACCAGGAAAACCAGAATTGTATAGGACAAGTGCTGTGCAATCATTTTATTCACATGACAACAGGTTGTTACATTTTTCAAAGGGATTCACAGATCCTTTCATATTTAATTATAAATCACATATTAAAGTTCCTTACAGAGTATTTGAATGAAGATTACAGTAATTACTCAACAGAGATGATGAGAAAGGGTAAAATTAAAGCCCCTTCTTAAAGTCACTGCCAGAAATGAAGATGAGCAACCTCTGCACAGACAATGTAAGATCAAGGGAAGCAGGAGCTCTTGGGAGCACAACACTTCCGGATCACACACACATACTGTAAAGCAAGGTCCACCCGTGTGACATGTTATAAATGTTCTTCCTCATTGTTCTGGATCCCAAGCCCATGATAATCTGCAAAAAGCTCACTGTAATCACAAGACAGGACACTGTTAGTCGCTGGCTGATGCTTGAAGACACTTCACTCTTTGGGGGACACTAAGGATGGAATATTGAGTTGGAAAATGGACAAAGGAAGAACAGAGAGTGACTTGTTCTTGGGATAGATATGAAAGGGGAGAGACAAGTGAGAGCAGCAATTTCTTTATAGGCAGGAACTTCCACTTGTACACATGATGGTTTTACAAATTCAATAGAAGTGGATTCTGAGCTTCCTATATAAATCTTAGTAATTTTTCAAAACAATGGAAACTATTTTTTCCTAACAGTTATAGACAACTATAAACTCTGGTGTGTGTGTGTGTGTGTGTGTGTGTGTGTGTGTGTGTGTGTGTGTATTTAAAGGATGAAGAAAATAATTACTTCCTACTAAGGAATTTTCAGATGTGGATAATTTTGGTGCAGAAAACCCAAATTGATTAAAGTCTCTATACTTTCCTGTTTGATGACCTGACTTCCAGTTTACTTTGAAGGCATATTTTTCAAGATAGGAGGATAGAAGATACTTCATGTGACTGTTCATTAGCTTGATTTCAAGCTTATAAGTATTTAGACCAGGGGTTTGGGGGCCTCCATCTGCATTGTTGAACCAGGCCACACAACCACTGGGGAGGGCCTGCTCTCCTATATCTGCAATCAACATAATAACCCTCAGTCTCTTTACTTTCTCTCCCTTACATCCAGCAGATTGTCAAGAATTTTTCCCCCTCTGACCCCCACCTAGGCATTCACTCCACTGACTTCCACCCCAGTGTAAAATTTGATTAGGAGGAGTTTCTCCTTATTAAGGACTTTCTGGCACAAGGAAGGAATGCTTTCCAAGGGCCTATTTATAGGTTCTCTTCTAGGCTCTTGGGAGGATATACTAGCCTAATGGACCCAATTTCTGCATCTATGAGGCTTAGCGGGGAGACAGACATAAGAAACAGACTACCTCATAGCTAGTTATCTACCATGTGGTCAGCGTGACAGAGGAGGCCAACAGAGTCTGAGTGTGTTTGAGGCAGAACTGGGCAGTTTCTTTGAGGGACTGACTCTTATGCTGATATTCAAAGGTTGAGTGGGATTTGCTTGAAACAGACAAGACGACCATTTTGGGCCGAGCCTTAGTTCAGGGAGGCTAGGGATGGGCAGTGTACAGGAGAGGAGGCTGGAGCAGGTGATCTGTTAGGGGTGAGGCTAGTTATGCAGACAGGTAGAACAGAGTGGTGGAAAGCTGGTACACAGTGTTAGGGCAAGAAGACTGGAATGGGCCTTGGCTAAATAAACGTTGCTTGCAAAGATCTTAACCTGTCCATCCTTGTTGGGGGGGATTCTAAAACCATTTTTTCACCTGGGCTTAATCTACTCTTGGTGGGCCATAGTGAGACTGTATATCATGTCCTGAGAGCAATGGGAAGCCACAAGAGTGTTTTAGATAGAGAAGTGCCTTATATTTATTAAGTGCCACCAACTAAACTACCGTCTTAACTCAATAGAATGAGTAGTAGCTCCTGATTTTGAGAACTTGGATGAGGTTTGACAAAGAGCATTATAATGTGTGTGTGTTTGTAACAAGTCATGACAATTACGTTTTAGAAACTGTTCAAAGGAGGAAGAGGCTAGTTAAACATGAAGACGTTAGATCTGCCTAATTGCTGTTCAATCTGACAACACATAACTACACTAAAAGAGAACTGAACTCAGTATTAGTATCTGACTTATGATCAATTTGAACCAGCTAATTTCTGCAGTAATCTCACTCTTAAAAAACTGTACTGTTAAAAGAAATCCAGGGTGAGAGGAGCAGATCAAACACTGACATCAGTCTTTGATATGGAAGTATAGTAGGCAGACATGAATTTTCCTAGATTAGAAACAAATGTGTAATGGAAGTTGAAATATAAAGAATTTCTCCATTTATCTTCTTGAATAAAGGGAGAAAAAAGAATCATACACATTGTAGATCATTTGTGTTTTCGGCTGATGATTTGAAACATTTTTATAATAATTCAGTGGCTCTTTTTGAATATCCAGATGTCAATAATGGTTCCCTGCTATGTGATTAGGAATGAATCTGCCAAGAAAAAATGAAGCCTTTTCTCTTGGGGGAAGTTGCGTTACTTTTTGTTATTTTCCCAGGCTTCCTGGGGAAGTCTATCAACGTAGGAATAAATGATGCGAACGGGAGTCTGGCTGGTCACCATGGAATTATCAGCCTTGTTTTCTGAGTTCAACCTTTCTTATTTACACACTCAGCTGGAAACTACGATAAATTAAGTTATTACGATAAATGTAGTAACTTTCCAATGATTTTGTTCCTTGAAATCCAACAGTCCTTACAGATTTTGAAGTCTGTGCTGTTTGAATAAAAATTTCTGTTGTCATTGGTTGTGAAGGTCATGACTCTTGCCCAAATTAAGAAATAATATGACTAACAACTGGGGATTCCCTCCTTTAGATTACATTTTTCTTGGAAGAAAAATATCTTTCTTTGAATAGAAATATTTAAAAATTGCAACACTCTCTTAGACATGCCCAGTAACCAGCTTGGATAATTTTTGTTTTATTGTTCTATGTCTGATATGCCACCCGCTTGAATATTCTCTTTAGTATTGAAGGCTACATGCTAGGGTTGTCTTAAGTCTAAAATCTCTTTCAGAATAATTATGTTCAAGCATTAAAATACTCTAGTTGGTCTTTATTTATTTTCGTAATCTTCATTTATACTGAGGAGCTGAAGCATTTCTGGCATAATATTTAAAAATAGAGAGACATCTGCAGTGACCTCTTTCTATGTATCAATCTTTCTTCAGTCAACAAGCATTTATGGAGGGTGTCTTTACTGCTTTGTTGTTAAATCAGAGCTTTCAAAAACAAAAATTTATCATCTGAGAAATGAGAAGACTATTACTTTTTTAGTAGCACTTACTGGACACAATATGTATAGCATTTTGCAAAGGTGCAGAAGTTAATAACAACATGAATAACAAAAACAGACTTACTTCATATACGTTAACACTGAGAGCTAACATTTGTCGCATACAGTGGGACAGGCACTGGGGTAGACATGTTAATACTTTGGCTTATTTCTTCCTCAAGCACTCTTTTGAGGTAGGTGTCCTATTATCCCCATACAGAGATGAAGAAACAGGTTCACTAAAGTTTAGTAATTTACCTAACACTACACAGCCAGTGACAAAGCCAGGACACAATCCCAGGACATCTGTTCTAAAGCCATCTTTTTAGTGCTTTTTCAGTGGGGACCCTCTAGATCAGATGCCCTCAAAACATGATTCACAGATTGCTTTCTGGCGACCCACAGATGAAAGTTTTTTCATGTTAATACTAAGATGTTATTTGCCTTTTTTCACTGTGCTGACATTTACACTGAAGGTGCAAAAACAATGGCAGGTAATCCTATAGGCTCCTCAGCAAGAATCAAGGCAGTGGCATCAAACTGTACCAGTGGCCCTTGTGTTCTTCACTGCCATATACTCACGGGGGAAAAGCCAGTTTCACTTAAGAACATCCTTAATGAAGGAGTAAAACAATTATTAATTTTATTAAACCTTGACCTTTAAGTACACGTCTTTTTAATATTCCATAAGACAAATTGGGCCATGTGCATAAAGCCCTTCTCCTGCACCCTGGAATACGGTGGTTGTCTTGAGGAAAACTCTTGCACGATAGTTTGAGTTGTGAACTGAATAGTTACTGCTTTCACAAGCTCCATTTTCACTTGAAGGAATAATAAACTGATAGTTAACGTTGACATATTTAGTAGATCTTTTTTACAAGAATAAACAAGGTAAGCTTATTGTGTCGAGGAAATCACTGATAGTATTTATGACTAATAGTAAACTTGAGCTTTCAAGAGAAAATTAGAATTTTGGAAAACATATTCACCACTGTCAGCTCAATAGCTTCAGAATACGTACAGACATTCCTGATGACATCAGAGGTGTTAATAACATGTAATTTTTTGATATTGTAAAACTAAATGTGTCAACATTTGGAAGAATGCATAACTCAGTGAATCCATATTTCCCTAATAACCTATGCTTGATGTTCAAAAAACTCATGTATGGGTAAAAGCTTCGCTCAAAGCTCAAGTAGAAAATGGATTATAATGTAACAGAGTATCTAAAGTTAATTTGTATAGTTTCAGATGCCACATCATAACAAACCTTTAAGAAACTACCACTTACTGAGTTTCGGTGTAGTATCAAAGAAGATCCACAGTTATCTGATAAAGTTATCAAAATGTTCTTTCTTTTTCTAACACTTAACCATGATGCTAGATATTCTTTATATACTTCAATCAAAACAACGTATTGCAACAGATTGAACGTAGGAGCAGATATGAAAGCCCAGCTGTATTCCATTAAATCAGACAAAAAATTAGATGTGCAACACTGTAAAACTATACCATTCCTAAACTTAAAAAAATTTTAAGTTTAATTGTGATAAAATACACATAACAAGATTCTACCATCGTAAGTATTTATTTATTTATTTTTTTTGCGGTACGCGGGCCTGTCACTGTTGTGGCCTCTCCCGTTGCGGAGCACAGGCTCCGGACGCACAGGCTCAGCCGCCATGGCTCACGGGCCCAGTCGCTCTGCGGCATGTGGGATCTTCCCAGACCGGGGTACGAACCCGTGTCCCCTGCATCGGCAGGTGGACTCTCAACCACTGCGCCACCAGGGAAGCCCAATCATAAGTATTTTTAAGTGTACAGTTCAGTAGTGTTAAGTACATTCATATTTTTATGCAAACCATCTCTAGAACTCTTTTCATCTTGCATAACTAAAACAATATCCATTAAACAATAACCCCATTCCCCCCTTTCTCCTCAGCCCTGGCAACCACCATTCTACTTTGTTCTCTATGAATTTAACTACACTAGGTACCTTATAAAAGTGGGATTATCCAGTATTTATTTTTTTAAGACTGACTTATTTCACTTAATAAACTTTGTCTTGGGGGCAAAATATAATCATTTTCATAGCAATGTACTTTATGTTAGCATGTGTTTATTATTGTTGTTTTAATGAACAATAAATAAATACTTCAAATTCTAACACAATAAATACAGATGTATCTAACTCACATAACTCTTTGGGATTCTCAATAATTTTTCAGAGTATAAAGGGGCCCTGAAACCAAAACGTTTGAGAGCCACTGTTCCAGATACATCATATCACTGAATGCTTATCACTCTGTATGGTTTAGAGAGGTTGAGTAATTTCTCAATATTCTACAGCTAAACAAGTACCAGAAGTCAGACGCTATTCCTTCCTGGAAGCTTCCCTAACAGAATTAAGTGCTTTGTCTTCTGCCCTGCTTAGTGCTTTATACATATCTCTTTTGTGTCACTAACTGCATTACGATAATTTTTTTTTTTTTTTTTTGGGCTGTGTTGGGTCTTCGTTTTTGTGCATGGGCTTTCCCTAGTTGCAGCGAGCGGGGGCTACTCTTCTTGCAGTGCACGGGCTTCTCATTGCGGTGGCTTCTCTTGTTGCAGAGCATGGGCTCTAGGAGCGTGGGCTTCAGTAGTTGTGGCACGCAGGCTCAGTAGTTATGGCTTGCGGGCTCTAGAGTGCAGGCTCAGTATTTGTGGCGCACGGGCTTAGTTGCTCCGCGGCATGTGGTATCTTCCCAGACCAGGGATTGAACCCACATCCCCTGCATTGGCAGGCAAATTCTTAACCACTGTGCCACCAGGGAAGTCCAACAATTTTTAATTCTAATGTTTGCCTTCCTACCTTATGATGACTATCTTGGTAGGAACTGTGTAACACTCACATTGTATATATATTAATTTGGTATCTATATCAACTCAGCATGTATAAGTGGATGATTAATGAAACCCAGATGACAGCCAACAAACTTTGAAAGTTACAGATCAGCTCATTGTGTAAGTGCATAATGTATAATTTTAAGGGGCTCTGAATTGAATGTTTTTAATAGCTATTATATAGTTTAATGCGTTTGGGAAGAAATAACTTGCATATTGAACTTGTCCTTTCACAGATTTCACTGTTTAGTATGAATATCAAGTAAAGGTTAATAATATTGTAGAGAATATACTGGAAACGCAAAAGCTGGTACTTTAATGCTGGAATTGGAAACCTTTATCTTAGTCTCAAATTACATTTCCTCTGACAAGTGAATTTTCCTGCTATCCTCCTTTTGTACATCTGCTGATAAGGGAAGTCTATTGGTTGAGAGTCCTGGAAATTTCCATATTATGTGCAAATATGAATTAATACAGAATATAAGAATTATAATATGGGACTTGAAAACCAGTGCTAATATATCCTAATAATTATTTTTTTTAACCTCATCTTGACAATGAGTTAATTTCTCGCTTGTTGAAAACATGGTTTAAAGTCTTTCTCTTGAGGGATGTTCTTAATTTCTCTAAAGACATGAGAGCCACTGAGGAAATTTTTTGAACTTGATTAAGAATAGTCTGTGTTAAAGACAAAAACTCATGGAATGACACATTAAACTCTCACTCTCTCCATTTTTATTAGTAATAAATACTGTTAATAAATATAGATGATGCCATGATAAAGGGATCTTCAGTGCTGAAATGTTTTCTGGTTTACTGTGATTTGGGTATTTGTTAATCTAAGGCAGTCGCCAGCCTGAAATTACTAGTGTTTGGGGTCTAAATTAGGAAGGATCTCAGGAGATCTTAAATTCCATAGGGAAGACTGTCTGGGAAATGTGCCTTTTGTGGGTCTCCACGGAGTAAAGCTTTTGATCTTCTGCATACTTGGTTTCAATTTACCTCTGGAGCCATGTTGACCACTTTGGTGCAGAGCTAAGGCTGAGTCTTTTAACTAGAATGGCAGGACAGGCTTCAGTTCCTGCAGCATTCAGATCAGATGCAGGTCCCGCCTCTACCTGCCCACTGCAGAGGCTGGAGAAGTTTCACTATGAATAATGTCTTCCTCCTGCAGACCTGGTCCAGGGATCAGAATTTGTTTGGAAGTGATTTGGCCTGATCTTTTGTCTAACCATGAATTTTTTTTTGAATTTTATTTATTTTTTTATATAGCAGGTTCTTATTAGTTATCCATTTTATACATATATCTAATGTCTAACCATGATTAATTGTGGAAAATCACAAATTGTCTGAATTGAAAGAGAATCAAAGACAAGACTATTTAACCCACTTCTTTCATAGTTGAAGAAACAGAGAACTAGGGGTTAAGTGACTTGCCCAAGTCAACAGTGAATTGGTGATAGAGCTAAAACTCAGGGCTCTCATTAGTACTTTAGTTTTCATTCAGCTACCAGTTAATGGAGAATATTTGTGGGACTTCTCGGAGTACAGTCCTAGAGCATGTAGTGAAGTAGGATCAACCCTACCCTAACTCATTCCCTCTCTGTCTCTGTTCGGTCTGTCTGTGTGTCTGTCTGTCTGTCTCTCTCTCTCTCTCTCACACACACACACACACACACACATGCACAGTATTCAAGTTTCAGCTCCAACACTCAGCAGCTGTGTGACTCAGCAGTGGGTCACTTATGGAAGCTAAGACTCAAGGGGGTCATGGGCTCCACAGAGATGCTAATTCCTGTGCTGTTTGTTGTATGAATCCCATTTGAGTATGTATATGCAAGCCCATTCTGAGGTGTAAAACCCCATACTAGTGTAACAGAGCATTTTAAAGTGAAGCTCTGAAATGCTTTAGTTCATGCACTTTTGCGTACAGGTACAAGAGATCACATGAAGCTGTGAATCCTGCTGTCTGTTCTCCTTTGCATGATTCACAACCCTGTAACTATGTCATTGTTATAACCAAACAGTCAGGCCTCTCCCTTTCTCTCCTCATCCCTGGAAGCCTTTTAAGCCAGATTCTCAATTTCACACCTTGTTGGCAGTTCCTTTGGACCTTCAGTTTGTTATTTCAAAGCTAGGATTAAAAAAAATTAAAGGTACAGACATGTTTAAGAAAAATACACCTATTGCTTTGGGCTGTTTCTTTCATTCTGCAATATTTGGCAAGCTTGTTACACTTGCTAGAGCTGTGGGCTGTGGGTTAGGGGACTGGCTGGGTTTTGATCCCAGCTCTGCTCTGTGCCCCTTTGGATCTCTGTACAAAATAAGAATACTGGCTCAGAGGACCACTTAGCTCTGTCTTAGCCAGCTCTACCTGTCAGAACAAAATACCATAGACCAGGTGGCTTAAACAATGGGGATGTATTTTCTTACAGTTCTAGAAGTTGGATGTCTGAGATCCTGGTGCCAGCCTGGCCAGGTTCTGGTTGCAACTCTTTTCCTGGCTTACAGATGGCTGCCTTCTTGCTGTGTCCTCATGTGGCAGAGAGACAGCAGTTTTAAGAGAGAATTTTTGTTTTTTGTTTTTTTGTTTTGCAACTTCACTTTTTTATTTCCTACATGACTTAAAGACAAATGCATGCAGAATAATTATAAATCTACGTTATTGGGCACACAATATAGAAAGATGTAATTTGTGACATAAAGGGAGAACAGAGCTTTACAGGAGAAGAGATTTTGTATGCTATGGAAGTTAAGTTGGTATCCATTCAAACAAGATTTTTATAAGTTTAGGATTTTAAATGTAATTCCCATAGTAACCATAAAAAAACACTTAACAAATACACACAAAAGGAAGTGAGAAGGGAATCAAAATCGCTCCCTACAAAAAAATCAACTTAACACCAAAGAAGGCAGCAATAGAGAAAATGAGAGACAAAAACGGTAGAAAGTATAAAGAAAACAAATGACAAAATGGCAGAAGTCTTTTCTTATACTAATTACTTTAAATGTAAATGGATTAAGCTCTCCACACAAAAGACAAAGATTGGGCCCTGATGAACAGTGAGGGTTGATGGTATGGAGTCAGGTGCGCCTGCTCTGAGGGGGCTCGTCAACCAATGGTCAGTTATTAAACATCTCTACTGAACGGCTGTTGTGGGGAAACAAAGGTGAATAGATCTCTCCTCACAGAGCTCACACTCCACTTGAAGAGGTGAACATGTAAATAACTGCAATTAAAAAGTACTATGGTAGGATTTCCTTTTTTTAAAGTCTGTATTATATTCCATTGAATGTATATACCACATTTTCTTTATCCCATTCATCTGCTGATGGGATCTGCAACAACATGGACGAACCTGGAAGACATTATGCTAAGTGAAATAAGCCAGTCGCAGAAGGACAAATACCGCATGCTCTGCTTATATGAGGTATCTAAAATGGTCAAACTGACAGTAGCAGAGAATGAAGTGGTGGTTGCCAGCGGGGAGGGGGAGATGGGGAGTTGATAGTGGGTATAAAGTGTCAGTTATGCAAGATGAACGTATTCTAGAGCTCTTCTGTACAACATAGTGCCTGAAGTTAACAACATGGTAACGTGCATTTCAATTTTGTTACGAGGGTAGATCTCATGTTACTAAGCATTCTTATGACAAAAAGAGGAACACAAGGAAACTTTGGAGGTGATGGATATACTTATTACCTTGATTATGGTGATAATGTCATGGGTGTAGGTATTTGTCCATGCTCATCAAATTATATACATTAAACATGAATTTTTTGTATATCAACCATATCTCAATAAACGTGTTAAAAAATGTTATGGATGAGGTATCCTGTAACATAGAGACACATTCATCAGCAGCAGTAGCAGGAGAAAACATCCAAGGTGGACAGGCTGTGATGTTGGCCTCTGGATCCTCTGGGTGGATAATGGGGTTTGAGCATATGGAGATGGCACAAAGTATGGGCGAAGAAAAGCAGTGGGGCACGCAAATGCCTAGTGAGCACAAAGCACTTGCTAAGCGTGCTGATGGATGCAGGAATCCAAGGAAACAGCCTTGTCTCAAAGTGGTCACAGTAGAGGCAGGGATGAGACACATGCTCACCAAAATGCTGACATGAAAAGTGAGTCCTGAAGACCCCTGGAAAGCCACTCCAATACTCTCTGTAAAGATCTAGTTTTATAGAAATGGACTCACAGACATAGAAAACAAACTTGTGGTTACCAGAGGCAGTGGGTGGGGAGGGATAAATTTGGAATTTGGGATTAACAGATACACACTGCTATGTACAGGATGGATAAGCAACAAGGACCTACTGTGTAGCATAGGGAACTATATTCAATATCTTATAATAACCTATAATGAAAAGAATCTGAAAAAGAATATATATATCTAAATTACTTTGCTGTAAACATGAAACATTATAAATCAACTATACTTCAATAAAAAAAATTTAAAATAGATCTAGTTTTAGAATACATATTCCAGAATGAGCTCCTTCAATTTGAATGAACTTCAAAAGTGGCAAGGCTTTGTAGAAGTGACTAACCCAGTGGTGTGCTTGCTCCCTCAGATCTCTGGTCTAAAAGAGTGCCCTTCTAGAAAGCTTCTTTTTAAATTTAATTATTTGAATATGTAATACATGCACATGGCGTAAAAAATACAGGAGGAAGGTATATAACGAACAGTAAGTCTCCCTGTCACCCCAGTCACCCGCCACCCTGTTATCTGCCTCTCCCACATCATTGTTTCCAACTTCTGGTGTCCTCTTCCAGAGATATTTTATGTCTATGTAACATAATCTCTTTCTCTCTCTACACACGCACGCACACGCGCGCACACACACACACACACACACACACACACACCTCTTTAAACATAAATAGGAATACACCATATATTCTGTCTATGCCTTGCTTGTTTCACCTAGAAATATATCTGGGCTCTGATACCATATGAGCTCATCTAGAGCTTCCTCAGTCATTATAGTGTCTTATTATTAATTTATGGTGTGCCTATTTTAGCATCCCCTATTGATGGACAGATTGCTTTTAATCTCTTGCTGTTACAGTAATGGTACCATAAATATACCTACCATACATTATTTTACATTTGAATAAAGTACTTGTAAAGGGCAATACGTTTCTAGAAGTGACTTTGCTGCACCAGCTTGTATATTCATTGAAATTCAGGTAAATATTACCAAGTTGCTTTTTTTCTTTTAAATTAAAATTCCTGGGCTTCCCTGGTGGCGCAGTGGTTGAGAGTCCACCTGCTGATGCAGGGGACGCGGGTTCGTGCCCCGGTCCGGGAAGATCCCACATGCCGTGGAGCGGCTGGGCCCGTGAGCCATGGTTGCTGAGCCTGCGCGTCCGGAGCCTGTGCTCCGCAACGGGAGAGGCCACAACAGTGAGAGGCCCGCATACCGCAAAAAATAAACAAATAAAATTAAAATTCCTTTATTAATGATAACGGTCTATACTCTACAGTATGGAAACTGTTCATCTTAATTTACTGCTGTATTTTTTTATATCTTTATTGGAATATAATTGCTTTACAATGTTGTGTTAGTTTCTGCTGTACAACAAAGTGAATCAGCTATATGTATACTATAAAGGTCATACCTCTTTCAATTGGTACCAGAAATGTATGAGGGTACCACACTCTTACCAACACATTCTGTTTTTAAACTTCTTGGTGCTTGCCAAACTAGTGAAAAAAATGTTTTCTCATAATAGTTACAATTTGTGTTTCCTATTATCCTGAAAGAGGTTGAGCATCTTAAAAGAATACCTTTAAAAATCATGCACCATACAGTCCCTTTTGGAATAGGCAGAGGACAGAATGGAATAATAATTCAGAAAAAAAGGTCTCAATCAGCTGAAAGATAATCGTAATAAGTTCCCTGAGGACAAGCACGCGTCTTTTCCCTTTTCATCTTCATTGGTGTGCAAAATTCACTATAAATGTGTGTCAGGTTGAATTTGTGTCACATTGGTGTAAGAGGGGGAGCCTTTTTCATATCTGCCCTTCAAACTTTGATGTTTCCCTTTCAAGGGTTTGAAAGTGCTTTCCTGAAAAAGTCAGTTCAAAGAGTTCAAGTTTCATTTCTTGTTATAATATTACCCTCTGAAGGACCCATTAAACGATAATACCATTATTTCCGTGACTTTTTTTGTTGTATTTTCAAAATCATGGTGTATCTGTGAGGAAGGTGTCAGAACCACATTGATCTCAGAGTATGAGGAGAAAATATTCTGTGAATTGCTTGGACTCCAAAGCTTGAAGAAAAGTTTTTCAATGGCCTGTATTTGCTACCACATTTTTCATATTGCATCAGCCAGTATTAAGTGTCAGTGAGTTACAGCTCTTTGGTGCATTAACCTTAACTCTAGGACATTTACCAGAGGAGTTCTGATTGCTTGATCCCATGGGAAACATTAGTATTATAATCTACATTATAGCCAGTAGTGAAAACTTTATTAGAATGCAGCATGATATATCAAGATCTCTAAAAAGAAAAGAATCATTTTTACAATTTGACTTTGCAACCATTAAAACTTTCTATAAACGTAGATCTATGCATCCAATAAAGAGCATCCAAAATGAAGCTTTTTGTACACTCAAATATTTCAAATTTTAGGATAAAACGGTTAGTGGCAATAAAGTCGATATTTATGTTTCTTGTTCTGCCCCCTTAGGAGTAGAAAAATATCTGTTTTTAGTCACCAAGTTTCATGCTAGAAGCCATGTAAAAAGATTATGGATTAGATCTCATTCCCTCTCTTCTTCCCCTCCTTCCTCTTTGCTTCCTTCCCTTTCATCATGTATTAAGGAGCTATCACATGCTACTCACTGGAACAGAGTCAAAAGCGTATGTAATTGAACTTATAAGTATCACCGTATGTTTTCTCAGCCTTTGTACGGGCAATGTTTTTCCCCTGAAGACCTTTCTGCTGGTCAAACACCAAGAAAGCAGTTGATTTCACAGCCCATATCTAGTGGTAAAACACCACTTTCTTGTGTAAAAATTCATGCAAGTGCCAGAGTGCTTGAAATTCTATCACTAGGGTTTTTATTCATTTGGTTTAAAGCATTACCCACAAAGTCCCTGTTTAAATGTAAATATGTAACTTGAATAGATAACAAACTGATAGGTACTGATATGATATGTGGGATTTAAAAAATCAGATCATTAACCATCATCTAGCTGAGAACTGACTCCTGAGGAAACAGAAACCCCAAGTGGATGATGTGTGATGAGGGATGGGGTAGACCAGAACATGGGATATTGCTGGGGATTTGAGAGGATGCACCAGGCAAGGGCCCTACAACCTAGGTGGGTGAGGACAACTGCTCCATCGTCTCTGGATACGAGGAAACCTGGTGCTGCTGGGGCCACGGTCCCTTCTCTTGGTACCTCTGCCCTTCTCTCTTGGGCAGTGACTGGCATTTGTGGTGAGCTCCCTGCTGTTTGTAGGATGAGGACTAAGGTCCCCTGGTGACCTGTGGTCTATTTTCAACTCCAACTCTCATCCTGGTCTCTGCTCCTCCGCTGACCCTCAGCCAGGGGAATTATCTCCCAAAACCAGCCTGATGCACTTTTCCCCATGCCTTTGCTCCCTCTGCTGCTTGTGTTGAGGATGGTCTTCCTGACAAATGCTGACTTATTTCTCAAGGCCCAGTTCAGAAATCCCTTCTTCCTTGAAGACTTTTGTACCTTTGCTATCTTCACATCCTGATCCCCAGGTAGAGCTGATGCCCCCCTTCTTTGGGCACTCACTGAATTCTATAGCACTTCTAGCATGGCATCTATAATTCTACAGCACTTAATGGTTTCCCTGTCTATCCCCTTTCTAGATTCCAAGCACCCTGAGGGCAAGGGCCATGTCAAACATATCTCAGGGTCTCTAGCCTCAGTGCCTGGCAGATAGCATAATCTTAAACTTTTTGGCCAAATAAATAACAAATCTATGAATGTCTTAGAGAGGAGACCTAGTGATGTATAGAAGAATTTATAGATTAGGAAGATCGGGTTTTGCTTCTCAAAAACTTCATTTGATCAGGTATTTCTTGAGCACTTAATAGTCTGTCACTGTGATTTAATCACAGGTCCCGTTTACTGGCAGCTTCGTGTACTATCTAATGCTCAACACAACCTAAGAGGAATGTATTATTATTCCCTTTTTTTGGATCAGGAATTGAGTCTCAGCAAGATTAAGAAATTTGTTCGGAGTTCCACAGCTACTATTCAAGGTTCAAAACCAAGGCTGTCTGACTCCAAAACACTGGCACTTTCTGAATTGCTGCAGTAAGCTAGGGACCCAGGGGATGCAAAGGTGCTGCAAGCATTTGCAGTCTAGTGGCAGAGGATAAGCATGCACCTTCAACTCTAGCTAATCCCAGGCATTGGATAAGTGCTATAATAAAGGTATAAACAAAAAGATTTATAACCAAACACTTGTGTATACTCAGAGTTTTACCCTCACAATATATAAATAATTAACCTCTATTGTTCATGTATCTTATAAACAGATATGAAAGTAGATTAATTGCAACTTCAAGTGCATACATTGGGTTGCATGCACATTATGATACTTTGGTTTCTCTCAGTGAACCAAATTCAGCCAGTGATCACTGGCCTAGGGCTCACCCAACTCAGGGAGTGTCTGTGAGTGACAATCCAAGGTTTGCCTTTGTTTGAATTAATAGCCTTGGCATTACGGATTTAAACATGGAGTAGACTGGCAGGGTCACGGTGGTGGATTGGAGTATCAGGATTCATTTAGAAGTTGTTTTAAGTCGAATCTGAACCACGTCATGCTGTAGTCCATCCGAATAGGTGATGTGTATATTCTAATGAATAAACTGGACAGTTCATGTGGGGAAAGCACTAACAGTGGATGGAAATGTAGCCAAGTGAACACATGAAAACCAAAAGTTTGGCCAACTCAGGGAATGGTTATTTGGGGCAGAGTGGGAAAACATATGGCCACTCAGACTAGACCACCCAGGCTTGGTTGGCTGATGTGCTAATCACTGTGGTGTGGATGTTTGCCCAGCCAACTCCTACCTCCTGTTCTCCTTGTAAAAGGTCTTGTGTGGGAAAGAGTCCAGATAGAGGGGGCAGAGAGACTCGATCTCCAGAGAGAGATCCAGTGGGGTCATCCTGATGCTAACTTGTTCCCAGTCAAGATGACTTTCTGAGAGGTTGTTCTAGGAAGTAATCTGGGCTTTTAGTTTATCCTTGAGAGATCTGAGGGGTTAGCTGAAGAGAGGAGCCAAAGGAATTAGAATTACATTCTGATGAGGTGGCAGAAACCCTAAAATAACAGTGACTTAAAAAAACAAACTCTATTACTACTTCCCATTAAAGAAACCCAGATGTGTCCTTCTGGACCTGATATCTCACTCTACAGTGTCAGGGACCAGTCTCCTTCTGAGCCTGTGACTTATACTACATGATCCAAGGTGGCTGCTCAAGCTCCTGCCATTGCATCCTTATTCCAGAAGGAGAGAGGAGAAAAAGGGGAAGAAGAGCATGCTCCCTTTAAGTACAGTTCCTAGGTGCTGCACACAGAACTACCTATGGCTGTACACCTAGCTGCAAGGAAGGCTGAGAACTGTAGTTTTATTCAGAGTGGCTACATGACCGGCCCAAAATTAGAAGTTCTTTTATTAAAGAAGGGGAGAAATAATTTTGCAGGACAACCATCAGTCTTTGACACTTTAAAGCAGACAGGAGGAACCTCTTGAAGTTCTGTGAGTAGTTGGGGCTGAGATCTCAGGGTTGGTTACTCCAGGTCTGCGTCTTGAGCATTACCAGGAGCTGCTGTATGCTTGTGGGTTGAAGAGAAGGCAAAGAGGGTAGAGAGTGAGCTTGTTTTCTGAGGCATGGCACATAACAAGCAGTTGGATCCTGGGTAGACCCATCATGTGGATCAGCGACATCTCCTGACACATGCTCCTCAGAACAGCAGTTCTGCAAAATGGCAGAAGGCATGACTCAAAAGATGGGGTTCTAAAATAAGTTTGTGCAACACTGATTTATAGACATTAAGCAGGCCGCTTTATGGTGAGAAGTCTCAAGACCTTTAGTGCGGACTAATGAGTACTCTGGAACTCCGAGAGGAGAAGAAGGCACTCAGCATTTCCCCCCGTCCACAGTGCATCTCCAGGGTCCTGGGGAGCTCGCCTCGTGGACTTCTCAGAGATAGGCAGGATAAGAGACTCTGCAATTGATTCTCCTGATGCCATCTCTGACAATGTGAGTGACAGCAGATTGATGTTGCAGGGGGAGATCTGGTGGGGCAGCAAAGAGCCGAAGATGCTGAGGCACAAGTTGAAAAAGTAGGAAGTTATTTGCAATCCGGATGAGGCAGCAAAGGCACAAGGATTAAAGTGGAAACTCTCGGATAAAATGGTGTGGAAAGAACTCTGATCCTTTTTCCAGGATGGCAGAGGGAGAGGACTTGATTGTTCCCACCTCAACAAAGATTAGCAATGTGTTCAAACTCACAGGCGTGGGCTCACTCCATCTGTAAGCTACAGGCCAAGCACAGAGCCAGAGTACCATTAACCATATACTTCCACAGACCTTAGCTATTCTGGATACAGCGCTCATCATCAACACTGTTTGTAAGCTGAAATGTAGTCCTCCAACAATATATAGGATTATCCTTCCCCCAGATTTAAAAGTTTGCATTTAGGTAAAGCTTTCCCTTTCTCCTGAAAGGTGTAGGGAAAATAAACTTCCATAGTAGTGACTGATGGTGGTGGTGATGTTTGTATGTGATGGAGAAGTGGGACTGGCCTCTCCTATTTTCCCCTTTTCTCTGAGTGGGGTTCTCTATGTTTCTTTTTCTTTGCAAATCTCACCTTTGACAGGGTGAAGCAACAGAGGAGGAACAAGAGAATAGTTTTCTCTTGCAGCATACATCCCTCCTCCTTCATCCTATGTTCTCTTACTTCTGATTCAGTCTTTCCACATTGACTGAAATATGCTGCTCCGACAGTCTTCTGGATGTCCCTTGTCCCTTTCCATTTTGGGGGTTCCCATTGTGTACTTCGTCTTGACCAGAGAGCTCAGAGCTCGCCTGCTGGCTTTTCTAAATGTTGGGAGTACACAGCCATGGCTTTGTGACACTGCACCTCCACAGGGGAGCCTCGGTCCTGGTCCAGGCTGGGGGTGGGGAATGTTCCCGGCTGCAACTGAGGAGCAGGTAGGGGATCTGCCAGAAGGTACCGGGTGAGGCCTCAATTTCCTGTGCGTATGAACTCTCCCAGTTATCTTTAACCTTCTTAAAGCTGCCCTTGTTGATTATTTTAACCAGATTTTACCGGAATAAATATGTTCAAGGTGGAAGTTAGAGGTAAAGGCATTTTACCTCTGCCCATTGCACTGATCTGGCCACTTGGTGCAGCTCTACAGAGTGGAAGAGAAACTCTCCTAGTCTTGTTTCCATGTCCATTGGAATTGAAAGTAGAGGGCAATTATAAGTAACGGAGAGTCTCTACTTTCTATATTTGAAGATTAGTCCTACAGCAGGTTTTTCCAGAACGACTTGATATGACCTAAGGAATGTTACCAGCACTGCCTAGGGACACTGTTCAATGCACAAGCGTGTCTCACTTGGGAGGATCATTTGCCCCAAAGCTGTGGAAAACCAGCAGAGGGAAAGACAAGAGAATCCATCAACATGTGATCTAAGTCTTGGTGGCTGTTTACTGGATTCATAAGCCTAAATGACTGATAAAGAGGAGAGAAAATAGCAGAATTGTGAGTGGCCTTCATAATCTGTGCTAAAGGGGAGAGGCACCTTGAGGAGGGTGAAAAAACAAAAACAACCCACGGGCATCAAGAGGATGAAGTTCAGGAACCTCTGGCCAGTGCCGCTTAAATAAATCTGTCCTGGACCCTAAACTTGAGAATCTCCCATTGAGACCTGATAAATGTGCCACTTCATTTCTATGAGTTGTGTCTTCCATATGTGGCTAAACACTTCAACACTTCAGACCACATCCTTTCTGATTTCAGAATTTTTCCGAACAAAGTGGGTATGAAAACCTGAAATCTTGGATGCAAGAAGAAAACATCCGTGGACTGACCAAGCAAAATGTTGAGCTGCCCGAGGCTGCAGAGCAGGGAGACAATATAGGCATTTACAGTCCGGGCCTTCTGGAATCCTCGCTGAGAAGTGCTGGACGAAGGCTCCATAGAGGGCTGCCTACCTCCCGCTCCTGCCCAAGCTGCTCCCTCTTTCAGACATCACACATCACCGGCAACAAACAGAGAGCTTCTTTCTTTCCCCGAGTGGGAAAAATAGTCTCAAATTTTCTGATGTATATGAAGGGGGGCGGTATTTTTTACTTTTTATTTTTTACCCTCATTAACTACTTTGAAATCAATCTACGTTCACTGCCCCCTTCCTCCACCCCAATCCTCACCCCTTTCTCAGTGGCACATAATTTTTAGGTCTAGAATACTTTCAAAACCCATAAAGAACAAACTTCCCTAGCCAACTGGTTTCCCATCACACATGTCACATACATAAACAACATATGTGGCACTATCCCACATAACACAATTAAAAGATGTAAATACAGGGTCTTTCAGATAAATCAACAGCGCGAATAAATACACTATCAAATGTTTTACATATGTGCAACTTTAAAATTATAAACATGCACATCTGTTTAAGTTGTGTATGTGCAAAGTTGACACCCAACTAAAAGTTGGTGATACTATTTCTCTACCCAAGCTGTTAGAAAAATGTCCATGTGTGTGTGAGCAGAAAAATTAGGCACAGTCTAAAAACAATATGTATTTCCAACATACATTTTTATATAAATGCCATCTAACTTGGCATTTGCATTCACCTCCTTCGTGAGCAATATGTTGAAAGGATGGTTTTATTATTTATATGGTGCCTGCTGGAACCTGCTAAGGATAATTATGACTGAGGGATTAAGGGAAAACCAGACCTGTGATAGAAGCTCAGACCTCACCCTCATCTGGGATAGCTCCGTGAAGTGGGCAGGGATGCAACAGTAAAATGAGGTGAGTGGTGATGCAGTGACACCAAAGGGTGCCTCTGCCTATAAATATTAGTACATCTACACAGGCCACCGAGAGCTGCCAGTCACACTGGTGTCATTCACATGGCAGCTGGGAGGCGGGCAGAGGCCAACTTTCTGTCAGGCAGCTCAGTGCATAAGCTCAGAACCTGGATGCAGAAGGAAGACATTCTAACGCTCACACCTACTCCTTTAAAGTTGACATATTTTGTGGGTGCCAGTTTCTATCATACTGCAAAATAATTAGCACTGAAAAACACACTTTTTTAATGTTTGAAGAAGTCGGGATTTGGTAACTGTTCTAAACAAAAAACAATCACAACCACAAACACATAGGTAACTGGGGTCCCCAAATGCAAAATGACCTCATGTGCAAGAGGGAAGTGATATCATGGATCCTGATCCCTTGATGAAAATATCCAAACCCTCTCAGGTCCAACATTCACGGACCTGAGGCCCAGGTACATTGGATCTCTCTCACGCTTCAATGAAGGGAGAAAATCCAGCCAACGTACATTATCTCAGAGTCATGGGATGTCCACTCGTGGTGGGCCATGTAGTGGCCTCTTGGTCTATAAGACCCAGAGGGGCTACAATTTGCTCAAAGAACTGGTTAGTGACAGGGCAAGATGTAGAATCTGGGTCTAGTCCAGAAACCTTTTTTTAAAATTAATCCTTTTTTTCAAGTAGTTTTAGGTTTACAGAAAAAACTGAGTGAAAAGTGCAGAGTTCCCATATGCATTCTCTTCTATCCACCCCAATTTCCCCTATTTTTTTTACAATGTTGCATTAGTGTAGTACATTTGTTGCAGCTAATAAGCCAACATTGATATATTATTATTAACTAATGTCCACAGTTTATATTATGGTTCACTCTTTGTGTTGTACATTATATGGGTTTTGACCAATTTACAATGACGTGTAGCCACCATTACAGTATTACAAAGAACAGTCTCATTGCCCTGAAGTTCCCTTGTGCTCCACCTACTCATTCCTCCCCACAGCCTGTCTCCAAACCCCTCACAATCACTGACCTTTTCCTGTCTCCATAGTTTTGCCTTTTCCAGAATCTTATATAGTCGAATCATACAGCACGTAGCCTTTTTAGATTGACTTCTTTCACTTAGCAATATGTATTAAAGGGCCCTCCATTTCCTTTGGTGACTTGATAGTTCATTTCATTGTACTGCTGAATAACATTCCATTATTTAGATGTACCAAAGTTTGTTTATCCATTTACTTATTGAAGGACATCTTGGTTGCTTGCAAGTTTTGGCTATTATGAATAAAGCTGTCCTATCAGTAACCTTTTTGACTGTAGCACATTTCTTCCATATAGACTCAGCATCAAACGTCAAGACTTTGCAAGATCTATTCCTAAAAGTGATTGCATCTGGCAATGTTTGAGCCCAATCAGACCTTTCCGGTAGTACCTGCCCTGTGCAAACTCTGTACTTCCAAGAGACCCCTCTATTCCATCTCTGAACCACCCTAAATATAACATACCCATTCCAATGTCTGTTCTCTTATTCCCATCTCTTTATTCTATTTAGAATTTTTTCTTCCCTCCAATCTGACAATCTGACTCTTATTCACCCTTCCAGGCCCCTTCACATCCTACCTCTTCAATGAAATATCCCCTCAACATTGAGAAAAGAGCAGTCAGACAGATGTGGTTTGGATCCTAGCTCTTCTACCTTACTAGCTCTGTGCCCTTAGGCAAGTTACTTCTTGCGGTTCAGTTTTCCTATCTGTAAAATGGATTGAATACTATTAACATTTCAGGTTCTATATAAAGTGCTCGGAATACTTCCTGACACCTCAATAAATGATGAGGCCCTCCTTCTCCTCTTATCACTGTCATCATCACTGCCAACTCCAGAAATGATTTCTCCTTCTTCTGGATTCGCATAGCCGCCTATGGGTGTCCATGTCATGTCTCCAAGCTAGAGTGTGTGGGGGGGGTGGGTGGAGGGAGTGCTTAACCCTTTGGAGCCAGGCAAGGTTTCTGAATTGCATTCATTTTGATATTAAATTAGTGAGTTTAAACAGCAACAACTCCTGTGTTTATGGAATCCTGTCCCATCTAACCTCTTTGTGTCTGTGTAGGGTGTGCAAACATACCTAAACATCCAGTTTTGCTGGGGTTTCAGCAGGATGGTCTTGTTGGGTACCCAAACGTTCCTGAAAGAGTAAGAGAATGTAAGTCTCAGTGGGGAAGTGTGGGAGTTTGTGGCTAGTGTGCTCTTATGCTTTTCTCTCCACCACTCATGGCTAAGGATTCCACTGGAGGATAATCCAGACTCTCTGGTCTTCTCTTGTTGGTGTCCTATCCCTAATTCAGGCTAAAGCTGGGGAGGGGACTGAGATGAGAGCTCAGCTTTGAACCCACAATGATGAAAGTTTTATTGGGGGTGAGAAAGTTATAATGTGTAGGAAAATTAGAAAAACAAATAACTTGTATTTAAGTGGACCCTTACCAACCTGATGACATCTGAGCGTACTACATGTAGAAATGATGCAACATTATTTATGTACATATTCCATAGACTTGTGGGATTTGGTACCTCTAGAAAATCATCAACTCTGCTGTGCAGGCCATGTAATTGGTCTTAAGGTCTTATATTATGGATCAGCAAACATTTTCTGTGAAGGGCCAGAGACTAAATATTTTAGGCTTTGGGGGCCATATAGTCAGTTGCAACTACTCTGTTGCCATATTGCAAAAGCAGCTATGGACAATTTGTAAACAAATGGTAAACAAATGGGCAGAGCTGGTGTGCGTTGAAATATAAATTTCATATAATTTTCATGTCACAAAATATTATTGTTTTTTAATCAACCATTAAAAAAATGTAAAAACCAGTTGTCTGTACAAAAAGAGATGGCAGCCCTATCAGGCTGTATTTTGCTGACCCCTGCTTTGTAAAATCACAGAGAAAACTGGCTTAGTCAGAATTGGCGTGCATCAGGCCCAGCTCTTTGATGGGGCGAAGATGATGAGAGAGGAATTTGGTAGCCCTTTGTCTCACTGCTTTCAATCTGAGTCTAAATCCATAGATCTACCAAGTCACCTCATGTTAAGTTGGTCAAGTCAGTGTAGTATTTCTCAGCCTCGGCACTGTTGACATTTTGGGCCAGATAATTCTTTGTGTGTGGGTGTGTGTGGGTTGCCCTGAGCATTGTAGGATGTTTGGCTGCATCACTGACCCCCACACACTGGATGTCAGAGGTACCCCTCTTCTACTCCAGTTGTGACAACCAAAAACATCTTCAGACATTGCCAATGTCCCTTGGGAGCCAAGTCAACCCCAGCTGAGAACCACTGAGTTAGTGAAACAGCCAGAGTGACAGAAAATTCGGTAAACCCTTAACAACCAACTAACTGGCGCAGAGAAGAAGTGTGTGTGTGTGTGTGTGTGTGTGTGTGTGTGTGTGTGTGTGTGTGTGTGTGTGTGTGTGTGTACAGGGCAGTCTTCCTGAGATTCCCATGGAGGAGGGAGAAGAATAGTTTGCCTTCTCAAAGACAAAAGTGTAATCACAAAAAATGCTTCCCCTGAAGGGGGCACAACCTCAGGACAGACGACCCTGAGGTTCCATCGTTTAGCAGAGCACTTTCGTTATCAGGTAATCAAGTCAGGCTCCACAGCAAGTAAACAGGGCTCTGGGATTTTAATAAGGCCTTTATTGCATGATCACTCTTTAAATGGCCATTAAAAAAGTCTTCTGTTTTTAGTGGGGAAAAATACCTCCTCCTTTCAATGGAAAAGTAACCTCAGCAAGAATGGAATCATTCCATTTTTTAACCAGGAGAAAAAAAAGATAAGAGAAAAAAAAAGTAGAGAAAGAAGAGAGGATCTTTCCTAGGAGGTGGTGGCGAGTGTTTAAATTCAAAGGAAAGTTTGCATGAACGGATTTAACCTGGGCTTCCAGTTAGAAAATGTTGACTGAGAACTGCTATGGTGTGGAGAGTGGTCACTGCTCAGGGTCTGGCCCCTGGTGTATTATGAAGAGAAATATCCGTGATAGATGTCGTATTAAGAACTTGTTGCTTAAACAAACAAGAAAACAGACAAAAAAGCACAGGCTGAATGAAACATTTGGCATGGTTTTTTACTTTACGGGACATCATTCTGCACTGGTTCTTTACCATTTCCGGTAAAACTGACACAGAAGCATTAGTTTTGCCATTGAAACAAGTAGATGCTTTGTTGGCACTGCCTTTTGCTTTTCTATTGGGGCAGCCTGTGGCTAGGAAAAAAGTCAAGTTTCAGCTGTTTGCCAAGAGCCTCCCCAACTCACCACCTCCCATCCAAAATTCAAAAGAAAACAAAAATAATCCAAAAGCCCTTTGATCCTGGGGAGGAAGTTAACTGAAATTACCCAAGTGGGTTACTGCTCTTCCTTCACTCATTTGCCACAAATCAGTTTGTTTTTATTTGCCTCAAAACTCCCATTAAATAAAATATGTCTTGTAGTACACAGATCATTTCCCATGACCAAAATGCAGATCTGTCTCCTTTTCCTAGTAAAGAATCTTAGCTATGTTTCTTTTTAACAAATCCCTATTCCCCAACCCATATTATACATTTCACCATGTTTTGTCTGCTTGTCTTCTGATTCCAGCTGTGTCACTTTTGTTATCATGCTTTTGTGTCTCTGGACAAACATCGTAGGGTAGCAGCAAGGCAAGGATGCCTCCGGTACACCATTAACCCACACTCGGTTCTTTCGAGCCGGCATCCTAACCAATGACCTACACCCTCTCACTGTTGACAGGAGCATTTTTTTCCTAATGCATATTTTAGTCTTGATTGACCATCAACCATATGGCACGATTGTCCTGTGGGTAAGTTTATTATTAACAGCTCACAGCTGGAGTTACAATAACTACACACGGCTGTGACATTGCACTAATTGACCAAGACACGTCTGAGAACAAGATGCAGAAAGTGGCCCTTGCAAATTACTTCAAGCAGAAATGGAGAGCTTAGTGGGAAACACCGGTTTCAGATTAGAGGTTTCTATGTTAAGACCAAACTGGTGTGGGGAGAGAGGCCGGCTAGAGGAAAGGGGAAAGAAAGAGGAGGTACGTGAGTCACGCAAAGGCATTCTTCTGAGCCTCCATTGGGTCTTTATTGAAATGAATTATTTAAAGCAGATTCCTGTTAATGAGAAAGAAGCAACCACACTTACACTGCCATTAATCCTGAATTTTTAAGTGCTCAGACAATTAAATCACTAAATCCATTGGGTACCTTCTGTGCATATTTCCCTGTCTAGTCCTGCTGTCATAGGCGAGGCTAAGCAAGGTTTGAGAACAGCGTGTGCTGTGTTAGCTACATCACTTAGCTTTAAAGTTGAGGAAGCCGAGTTTGGAGGGAGCCTGAGTGTTGTCTGCACGAGCGAGCGGGGTGATGAGGGGCAGGGACACTGGCCAGGGGTTGTGCATGAGTTAACAGGCTACCACCGGATCCTCTGGGGAAGGCTCCTGGAAATTCTGGAATGTGAATAAGCTGTCTGTGCATCTCTCAGTAAATTTCTTTCTCAGATGTGTCCAGCCAGTGCGACTTGATTGAGAAATGACTGGGGGAGAAGAGGGGAGAAAGCCAATAAGCTCAGCGTCTTATAAATCAGCAACATTGAGCCGAACTGGAACTGTCAAACTGTGGAAAAACCTGCTGCCGTGCGAGCTTGTGAGTCTTTTCCAAAACAAAATCTAACCCTTGCCTTGCTCTCTAGATGGGAGAGGGCTTAATTCAAGTTCACGGAGGAGTGAGGAGTGCAAGAAGAAATATGGTTTGCTAAGAAAATAAAAAAGAATCAACTCAAGGTAGTGCATATGCAACATGTTCCAAGTGCGATCTTGGCTCAGGCACAGAATTACAAGTGGGGTCATGAAGACTAGCTCAGAGCTGTCACTAGTAAATCACACCAAGAGGTCCAATAATACTCTCTGCTTCAAAGGCAAACTAACCAAACAGCCCTGTAGTCTACCAATGGCATCATCCCCATTTTATGGATGAGGAAACTAAGGCACAGAAAAGGTAAGTACCTTGCCTGGGGTCATGTCCAGAACCAGAATCCATGCTCCCAACAACTATGGCACCAGTCTCTCTTTACAGACATCACAGACTCCAGGTTATAAACCCTGCTCTAGGCAGCAGGCAGGTCTCATCCTGACAGTTCACATTCTAAGAAAGTCCTGCTCTGCCATTCTGTGCCTCAAATGTATCCTGAATCTGGAGTTGTGCCTATGTTGCTTAATCATTCCATACCTATACGCATCTGAGATTATGTTAGTGCTTTTTTCCCCACGTCTTTATACCAGCTGCTGAAAAACAGCTTTAAATTTGGAAACCCAGGCTTTTGGAGGCTCCAGTAACGTTTCCAATGGCAACTGTTAAGTCTGCCAGATTGCACTGTCCCCGACATGTGGAGGCGTGAGGGTCAACCCCTTGTGCACCAGGCCTGAAGTTCAGTTACTGTTGCTGGGGAAACCATAATTGAATTTCCTGAATTATACACAGTGCGATAGAATGTTGAATAACCATATTTATTTGCCTTCTAGGCCCTGTGGCATCTGTTGTTCAGCTCACAAAGCGTTTATTGACTGAAAGAGGGGTTTGTTGATCCAGAAAGCTGCGATGGGCACATGAGGCAGTGGGAGCTTGAGGACTCCTGTGTAGGGCTGAGATTTCTCATCCAGTTCAGCAGTCTCCAGCCAAATGGCCTGGCACAGGAAAACCCGAGAATACGGCTGAGACCCTTGTGTGTAATTGATCCTTTTCTCCCCTGATGCACTCACTTCTTGGCTTGGGGGAGAGAGAGGCAGTGCAGGAAAGGGGTCATATAGAAAACGAGAGGAAGCAGGAAGGAGGCAGAGGGGATGGGAAGGGAGAGACAAGTGGTAGAAGAGGGTTGCAAGGTCAAGGGCCACTCTGCACAGGAGAGGATGGCTGGGGACAGAGTGTAGCTTGGGGGATGGCTACAGAGTTGAAGGAGACACATTCCAGCCCTCCAGGCGTTAACTGCCTAGTTGGCAGATACTTAACATATTATCAAAGGTCTACAAGCAAAGAACTGGGGGAATCAGAGGAAAGGTCCCTTAGCTCTGATGAGCAGGTTGGGAAAAGATCTGTGCATTAATTAATTATTTATTATTTATTTAATTAATTAATTATTTATTATTTATTTATTAATTAATAAATGGTGGCATTTAAGATGGCCCTTAAAAGATGAGTAAGATTTCAGTGGGTGATCAGCTTCTTGAACTCAGGGAGCAGCGTAAGTGAAAATACAGGTCAGGGGGGTGCAAAAGCCTCCAACGGATGCTGGGGATCCCCTGAACTTGCCGGTCCAGCCATCAGCTTTCCCAAATCCTCACTGCTACGCTGAGTTCACAAATGAACAAGTGACTTCTCTGGGGCAGAGAAACACAGTGCAAAGGAGGGAGAAGGTAAGAGCATCGGCTTCAACCTCGGGGACGTGGAGGCCCAGAGCCCTCCCTTCAGACAGGGTGCTCAGTCTGAGGGTCACAGGGTTTTGCAGCTTGAACTGAAGTCTAGGAGTGTCTTCTATTAGAAATTAGTTTCTGTTGAGGCGTGGAAGCTCTGACCATCTGGTGTGGAGTGATTTCTTCCCTGACTCTCGCTCCAGTTTGGCGTTTCAATAACAGGCATGGAGAGTCACACGTCCAGAACCCTGTGACACCCCCCCTCTTCCGATATCCCTTTGTATTCACCATCGGACTTTCCAAAGAATCCGCTTTGTCCACCTTGCTGGAGAGAGCATTTTAGAAGTATTTTCTTCCAGAACAACAAGGTGAAAAGAAATGACTTTTTTCTTTTCCTTTCTATTTTAAAAGCTTTTTTAAAGGGACATTTCAAGCATTTCCAGAGAGCAGAGTATACGGCACGTGAATCCTCAGGCTCTCATCATCCAGCTGTATTAAAGTCTCATCTCATCTCTCCCCAAGCAGAACTTCCCCAGCATCTCCAGGGCCCATGGTCCCATCCCCTGGATTATTTTGAAGCAAATCCCAGAGATCGTATCATTTCATCCGTAAATACTTCCGTACTTATCTCAGTTAAGACAAGGACTTTTAAAAATATGCCATTACAATCCCATTGTCATAGCTGAAAATAACAATTCCTTAACAGAATCACTTTTTGGGTCAGTGCTAAAACTTTCCCAGTTGACTCATAAATGTTTATTTACTTATAAGCAGGACAAAGCCTCCACACTGCATTTGGTTATTGTGTCTCTTAAGCCTCTTGTAATCTGTAGGTTCCCCTTCACCTTTTCTCCTAGCAATTTGTTTGTTGAAGACACTAGGTTACTTCTGCTGTAGAGTTCACCACATTCTGGATTTTTCAACTCCTAATGAAATAAAAATAAATCTAGGCAATGATAATCAATGGCTGTGAACCCACTTGGTGAAAGGCCAACAGGAAACTTTACAACAGATGAAAAGCCTGACGGGACCTGATGCCACCGATCCATCCTAACATCTCAGGATAACCTGGTGTTCATATCTCCTCCTATGATAAATTCCTACCAAAATATTCTACTGGAGTCCCATTGAGCTCCCAGCTCTAACTACCAGTTAATAGAAAATACAAGGGGCAGAAAAACATGAAAAACCACATGATAGGCTTTTTTGGTTCTATTTTAATGCAGCAAGCATTTATTTTAAATTTATTTGATTACTCTGTTATTGTGAGGCATTACACTGTGATGTTTTCCTCAAGGATTACTGAGGTATTAGGTATATTTATGCTACTAAGTGGACTCCGATTTCTGTAATGTTTTTGTTGTTTTGCCTGCTTTGGGTAGATTTTAATCTACTTCCTAATAACCAGTGACAGTACTGTAACAACTTCTGTAGCCTCTGCGATCTTCCTCCCTAATCTTCCTCCACCCGAGCCCCTCCCCACAAGGTTTTTTCCATTTTACAGTGGATTTAAAAACCAAATATCAACTTTTCCAGAACTTACAAGATTCTAAGTGAGAGCTAGATAAAGAGTGCCTACTAGTAAATACATAAATATCAGTGACCAGACTTCTGCAATAATCATTACGTTTTTCTGTTTTTTGCTTTTATCTCTCTTTACTAATTCTTGACCGCATTCTGTATAGCCCTGAAGTGTCTGAATAAATGAGATGTAACCCAGTGTTCATACACTAATCGTATTAGATAGAAAGTCTGGTCACAACACCCATCAATAAGCCATAGTGTGCACAGGAAAATGGCAAAAGTCCAAGGTGGAAAACTCCAAGACTGCACATAAACATGAAAGTTCGAGAGGAATGTCACCTGGATTAGGTCATTAGGATAAGCCCATGTGACAGCCTTGCTGTTGACATTCTCTTCTCAAAATACCTTTTCCTGTGGATTCCATGACCTAACACTCTCCTAATTTTCTCCTACCTCTGGGGCTTCTCTTCAGTCATTTTCCTGGCTCATCTTCCTCCTCCCGGCTATTAAATATTTGAAAATTTCAAGGCTTGATCCACTGCCCTCTTCTCCTTCACATTCTACACCCTCCCTCTGTGATCTCGTCCACGCTTATGGTTTTAATTATTATCTATATGTTGATGACTCTTAAATTTATATCTCCAGCCTAGACTCTCCTCAGAGCTCCCAATCATAAATCCAGCTGCCTCTTCAACATCTCGACTTGGCCATCTCACAGTGCTTCAAACTCTGCATGTCCCAAAACTGAACTCATAGCTTCTCCCTCAAACTCCTTCCTCCTCCAGACCCTCAATAAATAGCACCTCCATCCACAGATGAGTGAGCCAGACACTTGGCAGCCATCCCTGACACTTCCTTCCCCTTCCCTGCCATGTTCATTGGATCAGCAGGGGTCGCTGATTCTCACTTCCAACTCTGTTCATGTCTCTTCATCTTCACAGCTGCCACCATGGTCCAAGGTCTCAGAATCCCGCTCCTGGATTATCTCCAGAGCCTTTCTATTCTCCCCATGTCCACTCTGTGCCCAATCCTTTCTTTGGTCAGTATTCTTTAAAAATAAACCAATCTGTTTATAACTGTATCATCTTCCCAGTGCCTTTAAGATAAAGACTAAAATCCTTACCATGGCTTATAAGGATTATTATGCTACTGGCCCGTACCTCTGAGGAGCCTCATTTCATAACCCTCTTCCCCTTGTTCTCTGGGATCTAGCCATACTGGTCCGGGAGTTTGGGCCTCAGGACCTTTGTACATGCAGTTGCCTCTGGTAGGATTGCCCTCTTCTCTTCTCCTCTTTAACTAGCTAATTCTGATGTGTCTTTCTAAATTCAATTCTTCTAAAATGTCTCCTTTGGCTGCTGGTATGCCTCCCCAATGCCATATTCACAGTTCTTGTTCTTTATGATTGAAATGACTTTACAGCTAAGGAAATTTAGGTCCAGAAATGTTATATAACTTGCTTGGCGATCATACATCCAGGTAGTGGCTGTGCTGAAACACACCCTGGAATTATCTCACTTTAATAATACCTAGATCTGTTGTCAAGTATTAGAGCTCTGTGTCAAGTTCTGGTCTCTAAATGATGTGTAGAAGCTGGAGTGAGTTGAGAGAAAAGGAACATCCTAATTAAAGGGAAGGCGAGTAAGACCTTTGAAGAAAGGTTAAAAGAGATGGAACCGCTAGGATGAGGTAGGGACATGGGAAGAAAAGGAGATTTAAAGTTTTCAAGTTGAGGAGGTTATTACAGTGGAGATGGCAATAAAAATATTTTTTTGAATGACAAAAAAGACAGGGTACAAAAGGCATGTTTGGTCTTACATCTCCTTAGGGATGAGAAATTTTAGCTGGAAAGGGTTTGGTTTGACCAAAGAAAAGGTGATTAAAAATTTGAACAAAATATAGTTAGTCCTGAGTCTTTTGGTGTAAGTGGTTAAAAGCAGGATCAATAACTAATCTAACTTCCTGGTGGTTTCAGTGTTGACTTATCTCAGGCAGGAAGCTGGGCCAGCTGACCCCATGAGGTTGTCTGGAATGAATGAAGCAAAGAGTGGATGTGAAAGTGAGCACTGCCATCGGTCTCAGGCTAGATGGTGCTCCTACCCCGCCTGGTGTGGAAAGAGAAATACTGAGTGGCATGTGTCCGCAAGATCTCATCAGCTGATCATGCTCAGTTGGCCTTATCTGGTTCCCAGGTGTTTCCATTTATCTCTGATAAACTGTCAGCCAAGAGTCAGCTTTGGAGTGGGAGGTGGGGGAATGAGTGGAGGGGAGGGTAATACCCCAGATGTTTTCTGAGAAGATGGGAGAAAGTTATTCCACAGTACTAATGCATTTCGTCATCCTCTCTGCCTGCAGATGTTAAATTTGGGAATATTTCCAGGTTCCCTTTTCTCCCTTAAAATAAAATTAGTTGTGTATTTAAAACACCAGGACCCAATCATCCCCAGGGATGTATCTCTTTTGCATATGGATGAAGCTTTGGGGGTTTAAGAGGATTCTAAGTTTTACTGGCCGTATTTCTTCCCATCTAACCAGTCCTGTGGGCTTTCTCCTTTGGAAATCAGGAAAAATGATAATAAGCAGAGGTGGCATATACTGAATGCCTACCATGTGCCATAGAAAGTCAAATCTCCACGGCAACACCATCAGGGCTGGACGAAATTCCATTTTACAGATGGGGAAGTCACCCCAAAATGGCTGTTTCCCCAAGTTCACAAAACTACTGAGTAGCAGAACCTGTTCAAACCCAGGACTGTGTGACTTCAAATAATAATTGCAACCATCTTTAGAGCTTTTTTATGTGCCAGTCATTCATTAAAGCCTATGGAGTAGGTACTATTAGGTCCATTTTGCAGGTGAGGAAACCAAGGCACAGGGACATCCAGCAGCCTGCCCCAGCTCACACAGCTAGTAGGCGGCAGAGTGGACAGCCAGGCAGACAGTGTGGCTACGACCCTGTGCTGATCGTCACCCCCTTTCTACACTCTAGAGAGCTGGGGTTGGCTGCATGCATTTTCTTTTTCTCAGAGTAGCTGATCTGTTTTCAAGGTAGAAGCTTCTCTTGCCTGTGTTGTCATATCTTTCCGTTGATCTGTTGTTTGAGCAGCCTCAGGCTCCCCACTCTGTGAGAGCCTTTGCACGCCAAGCCATTGGTTACAGGTGGCAAGGTTGTGGCTCCAGTTCAAGTCTCTCCCCAGGAGTTGGATGTTCCAGAAAGGACACTCTGTTCCGTGGGGCTGTCTCTCTGGTGCAGGCTTTGATCTGGGAAAGGATGAGCCACGCTGCAGAGCCGAAGCTGTCTCCCTGCCTTGTTTACGTGAGAGACCTTCCAGGACTCTGTCTGCTTTTGGGGTGGAAGTGCCCTGCCAAGAACTCCAGCTCTCCAGGCTGGCTGTGCAGCCAAAACACCTCCTGCCTTTTCAATGATTTCTCTGTCCTGGATAGAGAGCAGTGTCTCATAACAGTTTGGAGACTACAAAAGTTTCCCTGGCAGGATGAATGATGGACTCGGCAGCATGTTCTTGCCTTTTGGAGTTGCCCTCCAATTTTTCCAGGCTTGATTCTGTAAATCATTTCATCTTGTACAAATACTGGGCTGTGAGTACACATGATCTCAAAGGCGAGGGTTATTTGAAACTGCATTTAAGTATCTATCCTCCTTTCAACAGATTCATGTAGCTTAAATTTTTGAATAAAAATTTTCTTCTGTGTGTGCCAGTGCACAGGTAGTTCTGGGGTCTTTGAGAGGAAGTAGAATATGCTTCTACTCTAGGAGGCTTTGGAAAAAGGGTTTTGTCTGTGCATTCACAACTCATTTATCATCAAAAGCATTTAAAGCCCTACTCTATGCAAGTACTCACAAGGCGGAATGGGGTAAAGGGGAGGGATGAAATGGGGAAAACTCTGAAATGTTTTGAAAGAGATGGGTAAGCCTGAAAATGTCATTTAGAATATCCTCTTGCTTTCCGTCTTTTCAAGAAGGTGGAAATCTATTGTGGTTTTCAAGATAGATTAAGGTTAAATAACTCACAGATTTGGAAGAGTATTTTGAGTAACTATCTGATGTATTTCATGTCACAGTTTATGCTCATTTGCCCTTATTCCAAAAAGGAAAGAGAATTGGTTGAAGACAGATTGTGACAGAGAAGGTCCAACAACCACAAGCTGTAAATGTTCTATCAGAGAAAGAGTCTTTGACATCTCTGCTCTTCTTCAACCTGTTGATTAAACAGTTGCCCAAATGCAGTGACCACACATTTTTGAAATGAGCATTCTTGAATGATGAATGTTATAAGTTATCTTGCTACTTTCTGCAGTGAAGACAGAAGTGCCTACCTTTTAACAGTACTTACGAGTGGAAGGCCTAACTTGATTTTCAGAGTTAGAGCACATGCAATTCAGTGTGACCCAATGAGTTTAACAAAAAAAGTAACAAAATATTGTTTAAACTTAAAAAAAATGTTTTTAAGATGGGTAACTCTTTCCATCAAGGTACATCCAGCTGACAGAATTTTATAAGTTGTTTAGTAAACTTATAATGATGAAAGCTTATCACAAGGTGCTGTAAGCGGATTAGCTTGGGAGGGAGAGAAGAAGACCTGGAACCTTCTATATGTTAAGCCTTATAAAATGTTATTTCGTTTAAATCTCACAGAATTTTCTCCTTTTCACATGTTAGGAAACGGAGGCTTCGAGATGTGACTAAACATTTCCAAGCCACAACTAACTTGTAATGGAATCATGGCTTTCAAACTCTGAAACTAAGGCTCGTTCAACTCACCAGGCTACTTCACTTACTACCTAGGAGCACTAATCATGGAGGGCTTCCCATCCGCCTCTTGGCAACAGCTCTAAGGATTTGAGACAAAGCTGCCTCCTGACCAAGGCAATGATGTCACATCTAGAAGGGCAAGTCAGTTGGGTCTTGAATTAGGCTACTTGGACTAGGACTCCAGCTCTGCCGTTCACTAGCTGTATGGCTTGGGACAAATTACTGAGACTCTTTGTATCTCACTTTCCTAATTCCTTAATAAAGGGGATAACACTCATGCCCAGCTCATAGGGTTTCATGAATATTAAATGAAATAGAAAGTGTTTGCCCAGTGCCTGGAAAAAAAAAAATTCAACATGTGTATACATTTTCTCATTCTACTTGGAGCTTACACTATGTTTAGTTATTAATTTCTTTAGCATACAACCTGCCAGAATAAAACATGGAGATTCTTATGAAAGGCAACAGTGAACACCTGTGAGCATGATTAGCTACACCAAAGAAGATGTGGAAAATCTTAAAGAGCATCATGAAATGGCTGACCATATTTCTTTTTTAAACAAAACAGAGGTTCAAAATTAAGAAGTGAGACTAGAACAAAGGTGAACATTATAAGCAATTGCTGGGAAGCCCAGATACCTGTTAGTGACCAGTTACCCAAGAGCTACTAAGGAGAAGGAACCAGACTAAGGCAATGTGTCTTTGTTATAGTTAATTCCATCACTGCCATTGCTCCCAGCACATTTTTTTTTTTTAAAAGGGATTTTTTAAAAAGACTCAATTCTACAAAAAATTGAGTGTTGTATAGCCCCAAAAGTGAGATATGAAACATTGCCCTAAGCCAGAAAAAATAAGTCAGCCATCTTATCAGAGTATTCTTTAAAAAAGAATTAAATATTTTTTTGCTGATTATTATTATTTACATTGAACATTTTGAATTTTCCATTTTGTGAAGGATCTAAAGTCTTTTGCCAAGAGCAATGACAACTGTGGGAAGAAAAAAGTCAACAACACACACCCTTTGTATAAATTCCATTAATTTCTATGCAATCAGAACACATATTAGCTGCCCTTGTACCAACAGAAAGCATGCTGATGGACAGACTCCATCCTGGGTATGTCAAAATCGGACCTTTTCCAAACAACTCAGACAATTTAAAATTTCTCCTTGAAACAGAAGCTTATGTTTTTCTCCTAGATATTCCTTTAGGGGGTTTGGCTTCAGACTCTACTCACTCCACAAGCCTGCATCTCAGGGGTATGTTATTCAGCACTTCACCTTCAGTGGTGATCTCATCCCTCCCTGGTACATGGAGGAGGAAGGGAGGGATTAATGATAATATAGGTCAGCCCTTCTCCATCTCCACTGGGGCCATGTTGTCTTGGGTTTTGATCATTTCCCCCAAATTAAGATTTCTGCATAAAACCCCCGTGTCTGTGCTTGGCTGGCAGTTTTATGGCTGACCAAATTGTGCACTGGCCGGGGTTCTGGTTGGCTGAATGTTTACACAGGCTGTTAATCAGATGGGGAGAGGGGAATGGATGTGGGGACTGTCTGTGAGCTGGAGCGGCCCTGTTTGCTGTCTTGTGCAAGGGCCTGCACTTTGTTACTACAAATTACATAATGACATGTTACATTTCCAAGTGTATTTTTACTTCAGGGAAAATTAAACCAATAAACAAACAACTGGGGTGGAAAAAAAAAAAAAGAAAAAGAGAAAAAATAAGATCCCTGGTTTCCAGATCTTCCTCTTCGAAAAGGTTCTTCATTAAATTGTGGCTATAAACAAATCTTTGTTTTATTGAAAAGAGCGCAATTGCATATAAAAGCTATTTTTAAAAATTAGCATTCGAACGCTTGCTGGACTAGGGTCTGGCCCGTGTTATGTGTTTTATGATCTGTTCAAAATGAAAAGGTAAGCTTGTGTAGCGATGGTAGATTTTCAATTTTTGATTATTAATCCCTTTCAAATGTTGCTCCTGCTCTGCTTGAAAGGAGTGTGTAAACACAGGAATTATCTTAGTTTTTCCAGGTACTGATTCAATCAGAGCTGCTCAGGGTAAGCAAGAAGTGGCCAACTTTGGATTTTTGGTCATTGTAGAAAATTTGGGTCTCTTCCGAATACTAACTATACTTTAGCAACTTTAAAACTTAAAAAAAAAAAATCAACCACTCTAATTCAACTTCTAAACCCCTCACTGCACACTTACAAACACAATATTAATTCTTTTCTGTAAGCTATGGAAATTCAGTATATATTCAGTATCCCAGGTTATAATGATAGGCCTTTTGGGTCTGTATTATTCAATTATGCATGTATGTAATACTTGCTCAAACTTTTTTTCAGCATAAACTATGTTATCAAAAGAGAATGTATCTTCATTTTCTTTCCCTCAGCTAAGAGGAATACTGAAAGTAAGGACACTTATTAAACTGCACTTTAAGTGAGTTATTTCACTAAATCAATCCTGTCCCAGATCTGCTGTTATCAGAACCATTTGGCCTGGAATTCACTGGGTTTGTTCAGGTGTTTGGCTGCTATTAGGAATAGCAGCAGCGCAGTAACTGGCTGGATGAAAGATTGCCCCTCTTATATTTTAGAAACATCCCATGATGCTTACATTTCTTAGGCAAAATTACGATGTGACTTTGGATAATTTATCAGTTCAATCCACAAAATGAAAAATCACAAGAGCAATTGAGATAGACTGTCTACGTCTTCCTGTTCAGTTTATTTATTTTTAAATTCAGGATGTTTAAAAAGAAACCTTTCCCCCTCAAGTCTTAGAAATAAATAATGGGGTTTTGAACCTCATAGTTAAAATTTCAGATTTCACAAAGACTGAAAAAACTTAAGAAGAAGAAAGTATAGCAAAATAAAGGACAGATACATAGTATAGATGTTTTCTGGCTAAAATGGGACCACTGTAGACAATGTTATTTGGTAATAGCCATGCAAATGCATCAAACACCCCTATTTTATCTAGCGGCAAAGAATTCTCTCCTCTCTCTCATCTTGGATTCTTGAGAGTCTGTTTGAATAATTAATTTGGATAACTTTATTACTTATGAAAGTACTCAACCCTGACCCAAATCGACCATCCTCTTTTCAAGTGGTTTTGTTTTCGACTTCAGGCATCTTAGTGTAAGGATTACTGTCTGGGACATTTCTGATGGGGCTTGAACTTGACTTTAGAGGAAACAAAAAGAACCAGATTTTTCACCATTGACTGAACTAGCTTTCACTGCCACCAAATAAACAACAGTCCAAAGGGAAGGGTCAGATATTAATCCAAGGCTTTCATTCTATGAATGACTAATCCAATAAGAAGGAAGATTTTGGGCTAAGCTATAGTCAAGGAGTTGCCTAATAGGCCAAGATATGCCAGTAAATGGATAAGGTGTCTTCATCCTGGTTTTATGCTTAGCCAGCATTTGAAGTGATAGATGGGGGAAAAGTCACTTGTTGAATGAATGAATGAGTGAAAATGGGTAACATAATAGTAATAATAGTAGTAAGGCCTTTCCCTCTCAGTCTTTTTGATTGGATGTTCTCAATTTACCTAGGTTGACAACTTCTCTCTTCTGCCTACTTTGCCTTTCACGTCATGGTTTGTGTCAAGGCTTCAGGGAAGTCTGCCATCAGCACCACAGCTCCTCTGCACAAATCCAGACAGAGGAAAGAGAGAGGCTTAGGCAGAAGGAAGGGTAAAAGTTCAATTCTCAGATGGCAGTTCGGATTTAGAAAACAGAATGAGAAAGAATTGGTGGCGGCCATCTCACAACTTCTTTCACCTTCAACTTTGAATTTAACTCTTAAAATGTATCTGCATTTATTTCTATCAGTCTACCATCCCTATCTAGCTAGCTAGCCAGCTCTCATCTATTTTCCTATCTATTCCTCTCCTTCTCTCCCTCCCTCTTTCCTTCCTTCCTTTCTTCCTTCCTTCTTTCCTTCCTTTTCAGAAATAAAACTCATACTAATGCAGAAGTCTGAAATTAGACATTAAAAACTAGTACTACTCTTATTTTAGAGGAGTGAAGTTTTTTTCCTTGTTTGGCTTTAACTCTCTGATACTTATCCTTAATGTGATATATCAGAGAACCTCTTTGAAAATGTTTCTGTTTAATGGGGCCCAGTGAAATGAAGGTTTTTAAAAAAGATAAAATGAAGCTTTCTGATATGGCTTGGTAGTTAGCATCTGCAGATGTCTATTTTCATACGCATGCAAATCTGTTTAAAATGCTGTTTTAAAGGTTAAATTATGTATACATATCTAAAACTCATTTGTGTGTTTTAAATGCTGTTTAAAAATTTTAAATATATATATATACACACACATATATATTTATATATAGAGACAGAGACGGAGAGATACCTAGAGAGACAGAGCGAGCACTTAATGTGGATTATATCAGCAAGAAACCTGAAAAATAAGTCTACTTGAAAGTCTTCGCAATGCAACAAACTAATCAAGTAGCATTTTATATAATGCATATGCCAATGAGTGTGGCATGTGAATGTGCAATTTTCAAATATTTTTCTGATTGAATGAACAAGCTGACAGGTTCACCATTTTATACTTGTTCTCTTAAAAATATGAAACTCGTTTTGAAAATGTTGGTTTAAATGGGAATTATTAAGTCTTTATCAGTTCTGAGCATTTCAGCCTTTTGCATCCAGAAATTTCTCAATCTGACAGAATAAGAAATGCATTTACATGGCCTAAGCTCTTAAATTGTCCCTTTCAATTAATGCCCCATCATGGAGCAATCTGGAAACCATTACTCAGTAACTCTTCATTATAATTGCTTGCAGCTGAGTATCCCAGCCCTTGGTAATATAAGAATAAAAGAAAACTCAGTTAGTAACAAGTGCAATTGATTCCATTCAGAATTCCCCTGGTGCTTTGCCATGTTTGGCCTGCATGAGAGGAAACATGAAGTTTTTTTCTTTTCTTTTTTTCCTTTTTTTTTCCTTTTGGGGCCAGGAAATGAATTGGCAGACATAAGATGGTTTGTGTGGTGCTTGCGTTCATTTTTCAGCTGGTCCTAGTTAAAAATGAGACGGTGGGGCTCCTTGCTTTCTCCCCTACTGACTACATTTTTGGGGGGAAGGCTTTTCTGGTAACAGATAAGACTACCAAACTTCAATTTGCTGCAAACTAACAGCATCCAGAAACTGTCACCTTCTGTGGCCACAGCCGATCCTGGGACTTACTTCTGCTAAGGAGTGGGTTTTAGAATTTGATTCACTCCCACCTTGATCCTGCCTTTATGAGAGCGAAGTCCCTGGTGCATTTTGTACAGGTGGAGAGTGTTTATATGTTTGGAGGCTATCAATCACCAACTCCAGAAATGTAAAGATCTAAATTATGATAGATGAAATGTGAAAATGTGATGTGGTAAACTCCCCCCCACCCTGCCCCCACCTTGTGTAAATCAGGAACTTGGCTTTTTAAAAATGGTGGAGGAAAATGTTCTTATCACTCATTCCCCTCAGAGACCACGCAGCTCAACGCTGACAACCAAACTCCAATGTCCAGCGCCCATGGCCCCCTGGACTCCGAGCACCAGGGACCATAGGCACAGTCAGTTCATAACATCCTGCCCCCCTTCTCCCTTACAGATGACTGAGGCCAGGTGACAAGCATGTCCCTACTTCATGAATTGAAATGTGTAAATTATAAAATAAATTTTTATTACAAAAGGAATTGATGTTCAATGTAGAAAAGTTGAACTCAATAAAATTCTAACTGCTCTAATTAATTTCCATTCTTTGCTTTCATAATAGAAAAAAAACCCTCTCTGTGAATGTAAATGGCATTTCATTTTGATTTGCTATAGAAAGAAAACTGTAAAATCTCCCAAGACCTAGGAAAATTGCTATAAATATCTTATTTTTTTAATGCATTTATATTTTGGGGGGTGTTATTTTTTGCATTGGTGTGATTTCTTATATTTTCCACCCTCTTGTAAACTTAAAAAAAAAACTGCTGTTACAGTTATTACTAATTACATATTTTGAAAGCCCACACAGGGATTTTTTTTTAAACAAGAGAAGCACTTTCATAATGACAACAGAGGCGCAATTGAAGAAGTAAAAGTCTTCTTGACCTTTGGAGACTTTAGGACCTGAAGGGAAAAGGAGTTGATGCAGTATCAGCTGGTGTCACAGACTGTGCTGGAACCTGAATCCCAGCTTTCCCAGACTCTCAAACTCTACAGTGATTAACAGGAACTATAAACAAGCCTTAAGGGAGAACATTTTTTCCATTAAGAAGTAAATAAAAATGCAGACTTAGAAGCAGGTTTAGTGCAAGTAGAATTGTTTTGTGTGTTCCTGATTTCACATTCTCCTATCAAAGAGCTACACAACAATCAACTGAGTTATCTTAAATTTATACTGATTAAAAATTATCAGTCACTCTGGTAGTATTTTCAATTTTTCTCCAGTTTCATTTCTTTAGATATAAAGAAATGCAACCTATTAAAACCTGGATTATTAGAAATATAACCATTGTTTTATAATAACTTTTAACAGAGTATAATCTATAAAAATAGTGAATTACTATATTGTACCCCTGAAACTACTATAATATTATAAATCAACTATACTTCAATAAAAAAAAAACCTAGATTATTAAAATCTTTAACTAGAATTTTAACAAACATGATAATGAAATCAGCTGATGTCCAATGACCTTGCCCAGTGACTATGAATTCAGGTCAATTACTTATATTATTGGTTCCCAACCTAGGGGGGTAGTGGTGGGATGAAGGTAAAGTCCATTTCTAATAAAGAAGGGTTTGTCCAGTACTTGGGCGCCTATGTTTGAAATAATCGATCCCTAAACTCCTATCTTTATAAGCTGGTCTGGCCCAGGGCTTGGGCCAAAGGGACTTATGGCTACTTGCATGTCTACCAATTTTCCCTGTTGAAAGTTTCATCCATCTTTCATGGGAACTGGTTGTGTATGGGTCCTGTTCCTTCATGAGCCAGACAGGCCTGTCTGCTCCATTCTCCAGGCTGTTTACAGGACTTTGGCTTTGTTTCAGGTTTTCAACACCTTTATCAAATCCTCTCTCCCTTCCCCCTGAGGCAGTATTTAAGCAATTCTCCCCTTCCAATCAATCAACAGATCTTTCTTGAGGCCTAATTGAGTGGAATCCTCCACCCCTGTCCAAGGCTGTTGATTAGTAATGTTTGTGGGCTTTTCCAATGACCAAAATCTTGGACCTTTATGACCTTTTTTCTCCCCTAAATTGTGCTAAAATACACATAACATAAAAATTACCATTTTAACCATTTTTAAGTATATAGTTCAGTGGCATTAAGTATATTCACACTGCCGAACCTTTTAAGATCTTCTCTTTCAGGAGATCAATTATTATGGAGCAAGAGGGTGTGGAGCTCACCTCTCCCCATGAATATATCAAAAATACATTTATATGTGGAACAATTCTCAAAACTAACTGGAAACTGGTAGAAGGACTCCTATACAATTAAGGCTATCAGAAATTTATACACGCCAAGTGGGTAGGAAGTGAAGAAAAACAATTGGATCAGGACCTGAACCCCTGGGAGGGCACTCAGAGGAAAAGGGAGAATTTCACAGGTGGAGACCCACCCTGGGGAGTGAGTGGTGAGAGCCACAGACAGGGCGCCTCAGTCCTGGGGTCTTATGTGGGGGAGGTGAGCCCCCTTGGCTGGTGGGAGGGCCAATGTGACTAACAGGAGAGCTATGGGAAGCCTGGATTTCGGGTGTGAGGAGTGCATGTGCACTGGCTTGTCCCCGAGGCAGGGTGGAGACAGTATGTTCTAGAGAGGGCTTCCAGGTTTCCTGCAACCACCTCTATGCACACCCCAGCCCCAGCCGGGCCAGCACCCCAGCCCTGCTTACCCCATCTAGGGCTGCCAAGACCAGGCAGGAAGCTCCACTGTGGGATGCAGAGGTGAACTGGTCCTGGGATGGAGTGTGGGTGGGGTGGTGGTGACCATTGCTGGCACTTACTCAAGCCAACTTACTCACTCATCAGAAGGAGCCCAGATCTCTGACAGCAGCCACAAAACCATAGCTCATCCCCAATACATGTTGAGAGTCCATATGGCCCCCGCCTGCCCTGCGTTGTAACTCCACAACAGGGTGGGGGCAGTGGAGGCTAGGGGCAGTGATTGGCTGTGAGGGACAGGGAGATTTGTTCACAATTGCCCCCTTGCTTCAGCACCCCACACGCTGGGGCAAGTGTCCCAGTGTGAGGAGAGGGAGAAACACACACTTAAAGGGAACATAGCCAGCTTGGGCCTAATCCAGCAACTTGGGATCAGACCCTGCCCCAATAGGGTGGTGATGACCACTGAGCAGAGGGGAAGTTCCACCTCATACCCAACTCTTGCTATAGCCCCCACCCCTTACCACAATAGCTGCCAGTACACCCTTAGGAAAAACGTGACTTGCATCCATGTCAAAGCTAGCTCTCCCACCAAAGGCACTGGGCACATGTAGTCTGTATAGGGACACTCCCACATAAGAACACCCCTTCAAGACTGTAATAGCTAATTGTTTTACCTAAATTTGCAGAGGCAGAGAAAGCTCAGTAAAATGAAAAAGCAGAGGAACGGCTCTCAATTGAAAGAGCAAGAGGAAACACCTGCAAATATAAATAATAAAACAGAAATAAACGATTTACCAGATAAAGAATTCAAAGCATTGGTAATAAAAATGTCAACTGAATTAGGGAAAAGAATAGATATACACAGTGAAAATTTTAACAAGGAACCAGAAAATATAAAAAAGACCCAATCACAAATGAAGAATTCAATAGCTGAAATAAAAAACACACTAGAAGCAATGAATAGCAGACTAAGTGATACAGAAGAATGCATAAGTGATCTGGAAGATAGAATAAAGGTAATCAGCCAATCACAACAGCAAAAAGAAAAACAAATTAAAAAAATGCAAACAGTGTACGAGATCTCTGGGATAACATTAAGCGTACAAACTTTCACATTATAGGGGTACCAGAAAGAAAAGAGCGAGAGAATGGGATCAAAAGTATTTGAGAAGATTATGGCTGAACACTTCCCAAACCTGAAGAAGGAAACATATATCCAGGTACATAAAGCACAGAGAGTCCCAAACAAGATGAACACAAACAGACCCACACCAAGGCATATCATAATTAAAATGGCAAAAGTTAAAGATAAAGAGGGAATTCTAAAGGGAGCAAGAGAAAAAGAGTCGTATAAAAGGGAATCCCCATAAGGCTATCAGCTGATTTCTCTGCAGAAACTTTGCAGGCCAGAAGGAAGTTGCATGATGTAGTCAAAGTACTGAAAGGGAAAAACTTGAAATCTAGAATACAACATCCAGCAAGATTATCATTTAGAATCAAAGGAGAGATAAAGAACTTCTCAGACAAGCAAAAATTAAACGAGTTCATCAATACTCAACCTAACCTAAAAGAAATGTTAAAAGGTCTTCTCTAAGTGGAAAAGAAGTTAGAATCCATAGGAAAGGGAAAATCCCACTAGAAAAGGCAATTAGATAGTAAGGACTGAGGATCAATTACTTAAATAAGCCAGTGTGAAGATTAAAAGACAAGAAAATTGTAAAAGCAGCTATAACTATAATAAGCAGGTAAGGGATAAACATGAAGTTGTAAAATATCACATCAAAAACACAAAATGGGAGGTAGGGGAGTAAAAAATGTAGGTCTTTAGAATGTGTTTGAACTTAAATGACTACCAGTTTAAAACATATACTTAAAGGTCAAAATATATGAGCCCTGTGGTAACCACAAATCAAAAACCTACAATAGATACATAAAAACTAAAAAGAAAGGAAAACAAACATACTACTAAACAAAATCATCAAACCACAAAAGAAGAAACAAAAAGAAGTGAAAAGAGAAGAACTACAAAAGCAACTGGAAAACAAGGATTAAAATGGCAATAAGTACATACTTATCAATAATTACTTTTAATGTCAATGTACTAAATATTCCAGTCAAAAGACATGGGGTGACTGGATAAAAAAACAAGACCCATCTATATGCTTCCTATAAGAGATTCACTTCAGAGCTAAAGACACACAGACTGAAACTAAAGGGATGGAAATGGAAATGACGAGAGAGGGGAGGAAGCAATATTCATATCAGATAAAATACGTTTTAAAACAAAGGCTATAACAAAAGATAAAGAAGAGCATTATATAATGATAAGGGGATCAATGTAAGAATAGGATATTACACTTGTTAACATATATGCACCCAGTACAGGAGCACCTAAATATTTAAAGCACATACTAACAGACATAAAAGGAGAAATTGACAGTAATACAATAATAGTAGGGGTCTTTAACACCCCACTTACATCAAGGGACAGATCATCCAAACAAAATTCAACAAGGCAACAGTGGTCTTAAATAACATAAAAGACCAGTTGGACTTGATAGATATCTATAGGACATTATATCCAAAAGCATCAGAGTACACATTCTTTTCAAGAGCATGTGGAAAATTCTCCAGGACAGATCACACACTAGGCCACAAAACAAACCCCAACAAATTTAAGAGGATGGAAATTATGTCAAGCATTTTTTTTCTGACCACAACAGTATGAAACTAGAAATCAACTGCAGAAAGGAAAATGGGAATAGAACAAATGTGGAGACTAAACAACATGCTACTAAAATACCAATGGACCAATGAAGAACTCAAAGAAGAAATCAGAGAATACCTTGAGACAAATGGAAATGGAAACATAAGACTCCAAAATCTATGGGATGCAGCAAAAGCAGTTCTAAGAGAGAAGTTTATAGTGATACAGGCCTTGCTCAAAAGACAAGAAAAATCTCAAATAAACAACTTAACCTACCACCTAAAAGAATTAGAAAAAGAAGAATAAAGTCAGCAGAAGGAAGGAAATAGTAAAGATCAGAGAGGAAATAAATTAAATAGAAACAAACAAACAAAAACCAATAGAAAAGATTAATGAAATCAAGAGCTGGTTTTTTAAAAAGATAAAATTTATAAACCTCTAGCCAGGCTCACCAAGAAGAAAAGAGTGAAGACACAAATAAACAAAATAAGAAATGAAAGAGGAGAAATAACAACTGATACAACAGAGATAAAAAAAAAAATCATGAGAATACTATGAACAGTTATATGCCAACAAATTGGACAACCTAGAAGAAATGGACAAATTTCTAGAAATGTGCAAATTGCCAAGACTGAATCAAGAAGAAACAGACAATTTGAACTGATCAATAACTAGTAATGAGATTTAATTTATAATTTAAAAATCTCCCAGCAAACAAAATCCCAGAACAGGATGGCTTCACGGGGGAAATCTACCAAACATAAAGAAGACCTATCCTTCCAAACTATTCCAAAAAATTGAAGAGGATGGAACACTCCCAAATTCATTCTATGAGACACCACTGCTGTGATACCAAAACTGGACAAAGACACTACCAAAAAATAAAGAAAGAAAATAAAGAAAAAAAATATTACAGGCCAATATTTTTGATAAATATAGATGCAAAAATCCTCAACTAAATATTAGCAAACCAAATCCAACAATATATAAAAAGGATCATACATCATGATCAAGTTGGATTTATTCCAGGGACCCAAAGATGGCTCAATATTCGCAAATCAATGTTATACACCATATTAACCAAAGAAAGGATAAAAATCATATGATCAGATTTTATAGATGCAGAAAAAGCATTTGACAAAATTCGACATCTATTCATGATAAAAAAAAAAAAACCTCATCAGTGTGGGTATAGAGGGAACATATCTCAACATAATAAAGGCCATTTATCACAAAACCATGTACTCAACTGTGAAAAGCTGAAAGGCTTTCCTCTAAATTCAGGAACAAGACAAGCCTGCCCACTCTTGCCATTTCTATTTAACATAATATTGGAAGTCCTAGACACAGCAAGCACTCAAGAAAAAGAAATAAAAGGCATCCAAATTGGAAGAGAAAAAGTAAAACTGTCACTTCGTGCAGATGACATATTTTATGTAGGAAACTCTGAAGTTTCCACCAAAAAACTATTAGAACTAATAAATGAACTCAGTAAAGTTGCAGGATACAAGATTAGTATACAGAAATCTGTTGCTTTTCTATACACTAATAATGAACAATCAGGAAGAGAAAGAAAAAAAAAATCCCATTTAAAATGACACCAAAAAAAAAAAAAACCTAGGAATAAACTTAACCAAGGAGGTGAAAGACCTATACTCTGAAAACTATAAAACACTGATGAAGAAAACTGAAAATAATATAAGGAAATGGAAAGATATCCTGTGCCCTTAGATTGTAAGAATTAATATTGTTTAAAATGGCCATACCACCCAAAGCAATCTAATCTTAAAATTCATATGGAATCACAAAAGACACCAAATTGCCAAAGCAATCTTGAGAGAAAAGAACAAAGCTGGAGGTTTCATCTTCCCAGACTTTAGACTATACTACAAAGTTACAGTAATCAAAAGAGCATGGTACTGGCACAAAAACGGATGCACAGATCAATGGAACAGAACAGAGAGCCTGGAAATAAACCCATGCACCTATGGTCAATTAATCTATGACAAAGGAGGCAAGAATATACAATGAAGAAAAGATGGTCTCTTCAATAAGTGGTTCTGGGAAAACTGGACAGCTATATGTAAAACAATGAGATTAGAACATTTCCTCCCACTGTCTACACAAATAAACTCAAAATGGATTAAAGACCTTATGTAAGGCCTAAACCCATAAAATTCCTAGAAGAGAACATAAGCAGAACACTCTTTGACATAAATCGTAGCAATATATTTTTGGATTTGTCTCCTAATGAAAGTAAAAAGGCAAAAGAAATAAAAGTAAAAATAAACAAAGGAACCTAGTTAAACTTAAAAGCTTTTGCACAGCAAAGGAAACGATCAACAAAATGAGAAGACAACCTATGGTACAGAATGGGAGAAAATATTTGCAAATGATATGACCAACAAGGAGTTAATATCCAAAATATAAAAATAGCTCATACAACTCAATATAAAAAAAAATTACCCAATCAAAAAATAGGCAGAAGACCTAAATAGATATTTTTCCAAAGAAGACATACAGATGGCTAACAGACACATGAAAAGATGTTCAACATCACTAATTATTAGAGAAATGCAAATCAAAACCACAATGCAGTACCACCTCAAACCTGTCAGAATGGCCATCATTAAAAAGTCTACAAAAACAAATGCTGGTGAGGAAGTGGCAAAAGGGGAACCCTTGTATACTGTTGGTGGGAATGTAAATTGGTGCAGCCACTATGGAAAACAGTATGGAGGTTCCTCAAAAAACTGAAAATTGAGCTACTGTATGACCCAGCAATCCCACTCTTGGGTATACATCTGGAAAAAACAAGAACACTAATTCGAAAAGGTACACATACCCCAATGTTCATAGTAGCACTATATACAATAACCAACATATGGAAGCAACCTAAGTGTCCATTGACAGATGGACATACAATATATATATTGTATGTATACACAATGGAATACTACTTTGCCATAAAAAGAATGAAACATTGCCACTTGCAGCAACATGGATGGACCTAGAGATTATCATACTAAGTGAAGTCAGACAGAGAGAGACAAATATCATATGATATCACTTATATGTGGCATTTAAAAAATAAAACAAATGGATGTATATAGCCAAACAGAAACAGACTCACAGATATAGAAAACAAACTAGTGGTTATTAGTGGGGAGAGAGAAGGAGAGAGGGGCAAGATATGGGTATAGGATTAAGAGATACAAACTACTTCATATAAAATAGATAAGCAACTAAGATATATTGTATGGCACAGGTAATTATAGCCATTATCTTGTAATAACTTTTAATGGAGTATTATATGTAAAAATACTGAATCACTATGCTGTACACCTGATACTAATACTGTAAATCAACTATACTTCAGTTAAAAAAAAAAACTCTTTTCAGTGAAAATTATATCTAGTCATGTTGAATAATTTAAAATGTGGAGAAAAGATCATACTTTTAGAAAAGGTAAAACACATGAAGGCCTGTAGATTCTTCTCACTGTAGATTACATTTGTTTTGTTTATCTCTATTTCTAGCGATAAGTCTTGAATGTGGATTGTTTTATTTTGCACATGGAAATCCTATGACCTGGAACTGTACCAATGGACAAATGGAGCATTTCAGTAATAGCTGGCTCTCCACTTTGCTGTACACCTGAAACTTACACAACATTGTAAATCAACTATATCCAATAAAAATTAAAAACAAAACAGCTGGCTCTCAATTATTTGTAGAGGGGTAGGATTGTAGAGGTTATAAACCAGAGGCTCCATGGGCAGCCATCATCAGATGAGACTGGTTAGACTAGCAAAGTATTTTAAAATGAATTGATTTTCGTCATTGCATAATTGGGATAAATTCATATAGACGTATTTATTCCCAGCTTCTCTTGAAAAAAATCTGTAGATCTGGCAACACTGGGTCCCCACTGAGCCTGGGGAGCCATCAGGAGCTGGGGATGGTGGCCACTTCAGATACAGCAGGTGCTGTTCAGTTGACCCCAAGCTCCACCCAGCCAGCTTCACTCTTTATTACCTTGTTGACCCCCCAGCCTCCCCACCCGTATCGGCCTTTGAGTGTGTGACCTCTACCATATTAGAGCTTCTTGAAGTTTCCTAATTGCCTCCTATTCATCACTGATGACAAAACTCTTCTTCTTAATGCTGCGTTATAGGCACTTGGGTGTTGACTATGAACTAAGACCTTCATGATCAACTTGAAATTAAATGTGGCTCGGGATTGAATAATATGGAAAATATGGAGGAAGCCCCACTTCATTCACAGGGGAAAAGAGATAGGTTTTAAAAATTTTTACTGGAGTATAGTTGCTTTACAATGTTATGTTAGTTTCTGCTGTACAGCAAAGTGAATCAGCTATACGTATTTCCTTTTCCTGCCCAATGGCTGTGAAGATAATAATCAGTGAAAGGAACATGAGATGGGAGACCAGGAGGCATAACGAAGAAGCAAAGATTAACAAATGCTCAAATGGATCCTGAGCAGTTGAATTGCATAGAGTGCTGTAATAATGTCATAGGAAATCTTTCTAAAGATTGAATAGCACTAGGCATTCTAATCCTGAGAACCACATAAAATGGCCCAGATGCTTTGCCTCCACGGGGAATGTAGACCTCTCATGAGGTCTCTCACCTAAGCAATGAAATATTTCTGAGGTAGGCTGAAGGCTGTGGACCCTCAGATCAGTGAGAGAAGAACTCTGACAGACCTCTAGTCTCTTCTGGGATCTAGTTTATTCTATGTTTAGGAAGCAGGAGTGAACCCATATAATGTCGTCCTTCTCAGAGGTCTTCTAAGAATGGAAACTGGGCCTAAGGGAAGAAACACAGTCCTTTCCTTGACCCCTCTCGATTCCCCAGGCCTTTGTGATGTAGTCTGCAAGGATGAGGTGATTGTACATTTGTGTGTTCTCCCAGCTTCCAGATCCCTTCCCTCCCTGGGGTCCCCAAATCTGGTTTGGATTGGCAGATCTTGTGAAATGATGGCCAAATCAAATCTGAGAACTCTTTCTCAGTGTTAATGGTTTCCAGTCTTTTGTGTTCATAAAAGCAAACAAGATAAAGTTAACCAAAAAGAGGAACAGTAGGGGAAAAGCTCCCCCAGGGTTTACTATAAAAATCAAATTACCCCCCAGGACCTCGGTGACAGTTAATTCACTGGGTTCCTTGCATTATTCAGAGAGATTAGTTGTAAAGAGTCTTTGTCACAGTTCTTCTGATGTCTTGCTGTCTGTACTCCCTGTGCATCTGAGCAGGTAACACCTGCTTCCACAACATGCATGGCACTGGCATCTCACAGTTGCTAACAAATGAGAAGACACCAAAAGATTGCATTGTGTAGCTCAGCAAAATCAAAGGCCTTAGATGAGCCTCCCTCTCACAATGGGAAGCAAGAAGTCATCCCCAGCTGTATATTAAGGAGGTGCTAAAATTTTGTGGGCTACCAGTTATTTCTCTGAGCTTCTCACAGTGAATGCCTAACTTCCTGTTATGTCTGCTAAATTGTTTTAAATTCATGCACATACATTAATAGCAACAAAGGAGCTATGATTTCTTGGTATTCATTTTGTCATTTTGTTTCCTTCTCTTCTCTTAGAAGACTCTTCCCATGGGCAGGCCTAAGATTCCCCTTACCACGAAGTCCAAAAACCAGGAATAAGAGAGGCAGCAGACAGCAGGTCAGCCATGTTTCCTTCCTATTTCCATCTTCAATCAGTGAGAGAATGTCCAAAGGCCACTGTGGCAGAGGCTGCTGGGGAGTCACCCAAACCTGCTTCCTCTTCTTCCTGGGCTTACAGAGCTGACTACATTTCCAGCCTCTACTGCAATTGGGTGGCTGTGCAACTAGGCTTGGTCCAGAGTAACATAAGTGGCAATGATTTGCACCACTTTCCACATGAGGTTCTCCATACTTATTGCCCCTTCAGCTGGTTAGGTGGCAATGACTTCTAGGACAACTTTGGGAGCTGCCTAATGAAAATGATGAGCCACAAGATGGAAAGAGTCTGGGTCCCTAAATTGTCATATGAAGGGGAGCCTTCTAATCAAGAACAAGCTCACTGGGCCGTGACATGAGTGAGAAAGAAATTTTTTAAACCATTGAGATTTCTGGGTTCTTCCGTTATAGCAGTTAGTATTGTTTTGAAAAATACAGACATTAATTTGGGGCTTTCTCAAAGAAGGGGATAAGGAAATAAGGCCTAGGAACAGCCTATATGAGCTGGAGAATGGTGCTTATGATGGATAAAGGAGGAAAAAAAGAACCACACGTCCTCCACAATCTTCAATGCAGATTAATGTCCAGAGTAGAACAGTATCTGGTGTGGATCGGTCAGGGCTCACCATATATTCTCCAAACTTTAAATCCTTGTAGCTTGGAAGTATTGACACTTTTCAGGCAATCAGGAGCCAACGATACTTGTGGATGTTCACTTGGGAAATGTCAGAACTAGAGACTGTAAGATTCCTGTTAAAGCTTATAATTGGCACAGAGTGCAACATGGAGTATGTAATTAGGTCTATCCCAGAATTACAACCTTTACCCATGCAAAGCTGGAGACAAGAGTAAAGATTTATATGCTGGACATTTTAATTACAGAGTAGGAGGAAGAAAAACAGAGAGAGAAAAAGGATGTGGCAGTATGTTGACTATAATATTCTTAGAAAAGTAGGAAGAAAGTTATGCTTTCACAAAAACTCTCAATAGTTTCCTGACTTGGAAGAGAGGAGACTGTGGGTATGAAAGAAGTGGGAACTTGAATTACCCTGACATTATTATTGTAGAACATTCCTCAAGTCTTTCCTGAATAATTGGATCCTCTAATAGGTGTATTACTTTGCAACCCTAAGATGGGATTGAATTGGCAAGAATGCCTTCCCAGAGGCTGCCGTACTCCGGGAAGTCAGAATTTGTAGAGGTAGCGGCCACGTGTGTGGTGGTTTCTGTTTGGGATAGCACCAGTTCCTCACTACCCCCAGCCTTGGGCATGAAAAACTAAAAGGCAGACATGAAGGAAAACATCGTCATTTCCAAACATCAGGAAAACAATCCTCCATTTAAAAACCACTATAAAAAAATTTAAAAAACATTAAAAAAATAAAATAAAATAAAAACCACTATAACTTTCTGTTAAATTAGTAAGATTAGAGATATATAAGAAATATCTAAGTATGTATATATACTATTAAAATTTTGAATTTGTATATCTATTGAATTTAATTTATGTATATTTAATTTAATGCATATATATATGCTACTTTTTAAATAAAAAGTTCAAACAGCCAGGCACGAAACCATTCTCCACCAAAAGTTCTTAAGTGATTCTAAACAAAAGATGAAAACGGATCTGAATTTTTTCAAAGTTTGGGAGTTCTGGACTCTGGGAAAGAGACTCCTCTAGTCCTGATGAAGCCATTGGTAAAAACGGTTTGTTCAGTGTCTTTTTCTTTCCACTGTGTAAATTGCCTTTAATTAGCTCACTTAGCTTTATCTATGTCACCCACTGAAGCCAGGGAACTAGCTGTGAGGTGGATTTCTGCCTTTCTTCTTTTCATTCCTGTGAACTGTGTAACTTCTATTTTCCTTATTACAGTAAAACACATTCCGTGGAATACATCACTGACACAGTTTATGTTTAACTATGCACACTTAGCATGAATTTTTAAGTCCTGTCTGTGAAGGACTGATGTGTTTTAACGTTATTTGCCTCTGAAATGTTTTATATATCTAACTTGCACTTGATTAATATGCACATCTCCTGCATGTTCTGAATCCTGTGGTAAGCCGGCACTTTAACCCTCTATCTTGAGTTGAGTATATTCTTTAACATGTGTTATTTACTCTCTTACGGCTTCTTTTTCTGTTGGTAAGTTTGACTGATGATGGCTAATGAAATATACACATGTGAGAATGCCTGACTTAGCTCAAAGAAACAAAAAAAGGAGTACTGCTCTACATAAAAAAATATTGAGTGTTCTAGCAAATATAGGCACTGTTGGTGAAACGATGGAGAAAACTGCAGGCCAATATCAGCAAGGAATTAAAGACTGAACTCCTTCAACATTGTGAAGGCCATCATACATTCATCCTCAGCCTGGGAAAATAGACCAATAATAATAGAATGAAGTGAAGCTAGCAGAAACTACAGCTGGAGACAGGTGGCTGCTTCGGGAAAATGGAATTGTGGCAGTAAATGGGCCAGTAACACATCATGACAACACGAGGAAGTGGTTAGAACAGAAGCTCCCTCCCATCAGTCCACAAAACAAGGTCCTCCCTAAAGCAACTGTTCTCCAAGTGTGTTCAGTGGACTGGTAGCAGCATCACTAGGAATGTAGATCTCAGGACCACCTCAAACCTACTGAATCAAAACTCTGGGGGTGGGTCCACCAGTCTGTCCTGCAGCCAGCCTCTGGTGATTCTGACGAGGGCTGAAGTTTGAGAGCCACTGTGCTACAGTGTACACGGAGTGGGAAGCACAGCCTTGCTCCTCTTGCAGGTGACTTCAGTCTTCCTGTCCCCTCACAGCAACAGCCTCTTTTTACACTTTGTGTCATTCTAGTGTTTATGGACACAAATTTTTCATACCAACTAGTCCCTAAATAAAAGCTCAAGTGAAGACACAGTCACGTATTTCAATGCCACAGAAAATCTAGCTTGGTTGACTCTACTGAGATCCAGGCTGTCCATCTCCAGTGCATACCACCCTGAGTGATTTTCAAGGATCATTTTGCCTATGGTCAATTTTCACCTCATTGTGATCACTTTGAACCTCCAACGGATTCTACTCTACCAGCCTCCGCCCCTCTATCTCACTGTTTTGGCTTCTGATCAAGCAGCCACATAGCACAGGGAGATCAGCTCAGTGCTTTGTGACCACCTAGAGTGGTGGGATAGGGAGGGTGGGAGGGAGGGAGACGCAAGAGGGAAGAGATATGGGAACATATGTATATGTATAGCTGATTCACTTTGTTATAAAGCAGAAACTAACACACCATTGTAAAGCAATTATACTCCAATAAAGATGTTAAAGAAAAAAATTAAATAAATAAAAAAAAGAAAGACTGCCTTGGTAGCCCAGCACACACTTAGCCCCTTCTCAATGATTCATTTTATGTTCCACACACCTCTCACATTCAGCTAAAACTCCAGCTAGATGACCTGCAACACAAAAGATTTTTGAAGGGAACAAATATTCTTTTCCTATTTTTCTGAGGGCTTTAAACACAATTGAGTTTCTCCTAGCAGTTACCCTCCTACACTTGGGATGACCATCCTGCATCATAGTTTGTATTATTAAAAGGTTTTCTGTCTGATTATAAGCCTGGAGATCCCAGGTCTAAGAGCAGCAGGCCTAAGAATCCTAGTCAAGTGCAAAGGTAACATGGAGAAAGCATTTCCTCTGAGCCCCAAAGAACTAAATGCTCAAGTTGTTGCTCAGGAAAATGCAAGAGAACCGTGTTATTTTGTTGCGGTGGAGGACAAGGTGGACTTGACTAAATATTGCTTTCTATGGGAGCCCAGCTGCCTTACCATGAGCCCCAAACATGTGGTGGTGCCTGATGCTTTACTGGCTGTAACCTGGTTCCGATAGAAATGAGAGGGTTGGAAATTGAGGAGGAGGGGAGTGAGAGAGCTATAGCTTACAGAGTGTCCAGCGTTACAGCCTGTCGGGCACCTGACATCGCACACAGATATTACATTTTGTAACTGCCATCGGATGTTGGAGGTTTCATAGATGATAGCTCCATAGGGAGCTGGAGAAGGCCACCTACACAAAGGTCTCTGGCTGGCTCCTTCTTTATGTCTGCTACCCAACAAGAAACCAATATCAGGAAAAGATTTACGATTTGGTGGGCAAAAGATAAATGATTTCAGTCTCTGGATGCTTTAAGAGCAAATTTTTGTACATCATACGGTTAAAATTGATCACTCCATTGACTTTTGTATGGGAGGGGCCCAAACTAATGACGTTAGGTAATCAATGAGAAAAGGCTGTGCATAAAGAATTCAAAGCCACAATAATGGATTGCTCCTCACAGCAAGAAATGTGAGGGCTGGTCATGTCCAAAGAAGGCTGGACCCAGAGCCATCTCCCCTGGCTCTGGTGCTCTGAACAGACACTATTAGAGGCCTGTTGGTGAAACATGACCCATGAAGTAAGTCCTCTGACGACTGTATTTCTTTTCATGGAGATTCTGATTTCTCTGTCTTCTTACCTCTATAACTTGTCTTTTACTCCTAAGAAATAGATCCCAGGGTGCTGCTGGTTGTTATAATTAGCTCTTCCTGTTTAAGTGTGTGTGAGAGGACCAGACCTCGGTAGTGAGCCACTCAGAGGGACAGAGCACTCTTTTCCTGACTCCTAACACATGCTTGGACTACTTGCCTCCCTGTGTAACTGCTGCACATTCAGGGCATCTGGACCTATGAGACTTGCCACCCCCCACCCCCGACTTCCCAGCCAACATGTGGAGAATAATATAAGGGCATTAAATTAGACCTCATTACCCAGCCAGTTGGGCTGTCCAGCTCTCCCGCACATAATAATGAGGTCTGATTTATTGTGATCATTATTCCGGCATTACAGGTCACTAAATAACATGCTCTGCCCACACATGTCTTCTAAGCTAATAAATATCCTGAGAGGAAACAGTCTTGAGGGCACAAGTCTCAGGTTTAGATCGGTAACTGCAGGCTCATTAATTGTGTGAAGGTACTTTGCCTATTGCTCACAAAATCTTGGGAATAGAGATGGGACAAGTCTAATTAATAACCTGGTGGATGTGAGTGAGAGACAAAGGAGAGAGTGTCCACTGGATTCTCTGGCCTACGGGGCAAAGGCCAAGGAGGTATGCTGGTGGGTGGAACAAAGCTGAGGCCAACCAGGCAAGTCAGCCACGGTGCCACCCTGACAGCACAGCATCAAGATGGCAGGCCTTCCTGGAGCTGGCTCTGTGTTTCTCTCTCACCTCACACCAGGTATTCCCGACAGACCACGAGAGAGTTCCCTGCCGTGTCACTCTCTCTCACTTCTGAGCCTTTGGACGTGCTGCTCCTTCCTGTCTAGGATGCTGTACCCCTTTCCCACGTCCCCGTTTACATCATGGTATTAGCATGTTTGGAGACTCAGCTTAGATGTCGCCTCCCCTAGAAGGCCGTCCACAACCCTATAGCACCAAGCACTTACTCTTATACCACATAGCGCGCCATACAGTTTCCACTTACTTGTCTGTATTCTCCGCTAGACTGTCTCTCAAGGGCCCAGTCGGCATCTCATTGATCGCTGTATTCCTAACGCCTAGAGCAGTGCCTGGGACATGGCAGGTATTGACTAGTTGCTTGGTAAATGCAAAAAAATTAATTCCTGTGCTCAAGAAGGAAATGGAAAGCAATGCCATAAATGTGGTGGTGGTTTTAGAGGGTGGTGAGTTTTTCATCCTGGCAGTCTCCACTCAGGGAGAAGAGGCCCCCAGCCACCCTGCACATCACTTCCCTGAGCCTCTCACTATAACATGCATCAAATTGGGAACGTCTTGAAGGAAGGAAATAAGATTTGGTTAATCTTAGATCCCTCAGAGCCTTGCCTGCATCTTGGTACATAGTAGGTGTTCATTAAATGTGGATTAAGCTGTTGGCACTGGTAGCTGGGCTTTCCTATTCATCAGATGCTGGGGCTCTGGGGTCATTTCCTAGAGTGTGTGGGAGAATGTGGTTTGCAGCTGGGGAGACCAAGGCTACTTTTTTGTCCCGCCCTGGTTTAGAATTTGCCAGCAGGCAGGGAAGAATGAGGCTCTGGCAAGGTTAAGTGTTCTCTGTAAGTCTAGCTAAAGCAGGCCTACACAGTGACACCTGGCTATATGCTTTTCCTTGCAGTCATAATCTTACATCATAGGGTATTTTCAGCTTTAGACAGAATTACAAGAAAATGACAGCATCAATGGATTGCCACAAGTCCTATATGGATAACGTCCATATTTATCTTTTTAAATTGCAATATATTCTATGAAAGGCCTATTTGCCTCCAGGAAGACACTGGGGATCAGGAAAGCAGGATTAAAAATAATCCTTTTTTTCTAACTCATAATGTAAAATGTGTAACGGGTAAATACTAAGTAAATCTGACCATATATCTACATTATTTATGGGAATAATTTAGGATTATTTGCTTTATAGGAAATTTGTTGGAATGCTTTAAAAATTACTGAAATTAAATGAAATCAGGCTCCTTGAATTATCCATGAATGCAGCTTCACATAATCAATACTTTAGCCATTCTGGGATGACATTACATCTCAAGACTATCTTCTAACTTAATAAGATTAGAAATAATAAACTGATATTATCTCTTTGTGAACTGGGGCCTCTGACGTCGTAATTTAATGCCTTCATTATTGCACTCAGAGAAGCTGAGAGACCCACCGAGACCCACATATACGCGTGACTACATGTCCAAGTGATAGCCTGGTTCCTCTAGCTTTCTTTGGATGGCGGGTTATGTGCGACTGAGGAATATTCTTATTTTTAAAACCCTCTGAGCATTATTTTCAGGAGAGCAGTGTTGTAGTTATTTAAAGTGAGAAACTTTTATTGATCCAATAACAAAGACTAGCAGAAAATGAGATGACTTATTCCTGAATTGTATTATTACAGATATTTTCATGCTGGTCAAGAGAAGAGCTCTATGTAATGGGGCCACGAGAGAGCTGTTATTTTGTGTGTGTGTGTGTGTGTGTGTGTGCATGTGTGTGTGTGTCTCCAGCCTGGGCTTGAGGCACTCTTGTGGTACATACTGCTTTTTGCTGCTTTCTGGGAGAAAGCGCAGGAAAGGGTGTGGATATCTGAAAGTATGGTGGGGTCTTAGACCTGAACGCTTATCCTATTTCTCACGAACTCTGCTCCTGCCCCTTCTGAGTTGAGGAGTCTCCTGAGTCTGTGCGTATTAAAGCACTTTCTCATGAACCTTTGCCATGGCCTATGCAGCAGCTCAAAGGGATTTCCTTCCCTGCTTAAAATGTGTTGGGCCCACATCTTAGCCCAAGAGATTGTCGGAGTCCCTCTGTGAGGCCTGTTCCCAGAGAGTCACCTATGGTGAGAAACCAATGGAGGATGTGATTCCCAAGGCTCTGAACCAGACTCTAAACTGGACAACGCAATGAAATGGATGGGAACATTCCATAGAAAGATGGTCCTGGCTGGGAGGGGCTGGGCTAAAAGGAGATGGAATGTGTTCTATTTACAGAATGTGATTTAAAATGCTGAACGCTGAGGGAAGGAGGCAGTTATGACTTCTTTAATTGACCAGGACAACAGGAAATTGTCTCTCTCTCGGCGAGAATGGAAATTGCTTGCCCGCTGGCTCTGTCGACTGTGCGTGACCTGTGGAACCAGCTCTGGCATCGGGAAGCTCTGTTGGAAGTTATATGGCAGAGACGACTTGGGGTAACCAATTAGTTCTGGACTAGGCAACAGTAATAACCAGGGCAGCCCACTGTGCTCCAGATGCTATTGTAAGACTTTGCATTCCTCCTCTCATTCACTCCTTAAATCAACCACAGTTGTATGAAGTGGGTGATACTACTCCACATGTGGACACTTGGTGAGACTGTGACTCACCCAAGGCCACCCAGCTGGAGAGGTGCAGCTGGGACTGAAATCCAGGTTGTCTAAATTCAAGATCAAGTGCTCAAACTAATGCTGCATCATTTGCCAGACAGATGCAAGAAAGGGTTGTGAAGGCATAACATGTACATTCAGAATCCATTGCTTTCTAGGGGAAATATTTTATTTTGTTCTGTTTCTCTTTTTCTCTCATAACTGGCTCCAGTTTTATAGCATAGTGTTTTGGAATTATTGCAAATAGGGAACCAGTTATTACTAAAATGCATACTTCTGGCCACTTCTACTGAGGCTCTAATTGCCCTTGGAAATGCCTGTGCTAGGTAAAGCCTCATATTGAGAAGAGAGCATTAACAGCAGATCTGAGCTGGGACGAGTTTTCCCAGGTCCCAGAGATGCATTTGCCCACAGGAACTGGAATATGATGGGGAGATGCTTTGTTGGTTACTTAGTCCATCGCAATGTCCCCTCAAAGATAATGAACTCTGATAAACAACAATAAACAAACAGCCTCTCGATCAGTAATGAGAAACTAGTGATACCACATGGTTACAAGAAGAGTGGAAGATTCATAATCCTTCTGCAATGAATACAGAATTGGAAATTCAAATAGTAACGATGACTGACTGACATTTATTGAGTGCTCACTCTGAGTCAGGCACTGCTCTAAGTCCTTTGTGGGAAATGCCAGCTCACTGCATTCTTAGAGCAACTCTGTAGAGTGAATGCTACTGTACAATTTATTTCTGCCAATATCTTATTGGCTGGAATGAGTCACATGGCATGGTTAGATACAAGGGAGGTCCAAACTTAGTGGCCAGTGCCCAGATAAAACTCTGGGCATTATGTTATTAAAATAAAAAGGAAGAGGGCTTCCCTGGTGGTGCAGTGGTTGAGAGTCCGCCTGCCGATGCTGGGGGACATGGGTTCGTGCCCCGGTCCGGGAGGATCCCGCATGCCACGGAGCGGCTGGGCCCGTGAGCCATGGCCACTGGGGCTGCGCATCCGGAGCCTGTGCTCTGCAACGGGAGAGGCCACGGCAGTGAGAGGCCCGTGAACCACCCCCCCAAAAAAAATAATAAAAAAAATAAAAAGGAAGAATGAATCCGGGGACAGTGAACAGTCTCTGCTCCAAACACACTTGAGCAAATGAACTTATTCTTGGAGTGATCCAAGAAAAGAAGTCTTTCTTATCTTTTCCTGCAACTAGTTTTCTAGAAGATGAATGTAGAGGAACATGATTTTACAGAGGTTCCTAGTTTCACTGAGGTTCTGGGTACTCTGAATAGATAAGAGATAAGAAAGGGTGAGTGAGAAAAATAAACAAGCTTAAACGTTGCTTCTTCTGTAAAACTTCTTCTTTTGGGCAGAACCAACAATTTTGTGTGTAAAGCATTCCCAGATCTTTCCCTTATTCTAGAAGCTATAGAAATTGTTTGCTTGTTTATTCAATAAGTATTTTTGAAAGCCTATGATGAACTGGGCCCTGGGTCTACAAAGACACACAAGACAAACAAGGTGCTTGCTGTTATGCAGTTTATGTTCTGTTTGGAGGAGACAGCAGTAAACAAGTAAACAAGTGAACCACAATTTCAGAAGGTGATAGATACTATGCAGAAAGAATACAAATTAAAACGTAAAAATCAGTAGCTTGTAATAACAAGCATTTATTTTTCTTGATTACTAGCTACGTATTTTGGGGCCCAATACAAAATGAAAATGTGTGGCCTCTTGCTAAAAAATATTAAGAATTTCAAAATAGTAACAGAGATCCATTGAACCAAGCATAGGCCCTTCTAAGCAAGGAGCAGGGAGAGAGTTTGGCCTACCGAACGAAGCCCACTGAGCCAGAACCCACATCTGATAAACCTATGAACATCATCAAGAAGAATTCAACCAAGTAGCTGTTCTAGAAGAATGGTGTGGAGTCAATATCGCTTTCATGGGCTTCCCTGATTCTGGCATTTGTAAAGCCTGAAGTTAATACAGTGGATCTAATTATTTTCTCCTTTCCTCTGTGCAAGGTGTGGAAAGTCTGCTCAGAGGTATTTCTGCTCTAAGGGTGATTACGCAGCAGTCTGGGATGTGGGGCTCTGTGGCAATAGCTAGGCTCACAGCAGTCAACCTTGGTACTGTAGACATTTAGGGCTGGGTAACTCTTTGCTGTGTGGGGCTGAACTGTACATTGTAGGATGGTTAGCAGCATCCCTGGCCTTTACCCACTGGATACCAGTAGCAACCCCTCAATTATGACAACCAGAAACGACTCCAGACAGTGCCTTGTCCCCTGGAGGGCTGGAATCTGAGAACAACTCTTATCCTTCCTTTGCTTGTCTCAGCTACAGTAGTAACAATACTAATAAGTATAGCTAAACATGTATTAAATATTTTTTCCAGGTACGCTGCTGAGAGTTATTTGGATTTTATTTAATTCCAAAAAAAGTTCTAGGTGGAGGGTTCTGTTCCCTGTTTTACAGTAGAAGAAACCAAGGCATGCAGCTGTATCTCTCTAGTGCTGAGGATGTCAACTGTTTATTTTTTTCCCACTATATTCCAGGTGAATTTCAACCCCACCATCTAGAAAGTTCAGAGCATCTGCCCAGTAATTACCCCTATTACCCTATGCAAAAATTGACATTGGATCCCTGAATAATTATTATATTTTACAAGCACTGTAAGCCAGCTGCTGATACAGCATTTTCCAGATGTTAACTCATTTGATTCTTATAACAACCTAGGGCAGGTAAGTCCTATTATCACCTCCACTTCATGGATGAGGAAATGGAAGCACAAAGAGGTTGAGCAACTTGCCTGAGGCCACACAGCTAATAAGCAGCAGAGCCAGGGTTCAAACCCAGGCAGTCTGACTTCAGAGTCCAGCTCTTATCCAGCACACTATGCCTGGTGCCTGGTAGCAGCCAAGGCCAGTTTTGCTGTTGAGTTTGGGGGAATATCCAGTAGCCATGAGGAAGCCAGGAAACAGGGTGGTAGCTGGGTGTTTGGAACACATCACAGTGTATAGCGTATGGACCAAAGACTCCTCCCAGGTGCCTTAGAGTTCATCATGAGGGTGCTGGAATCCCTTCCCAGCTGCCTTCCCCACTCTCAGACCCCTGTGGCTCCCAATGACCTTGGAGTGTTGAATCAGGTATACGGGAGCTCCTGTAGTCAGACAGAGCAAGCTGTGGTACTAATTCCATCCCTTTGGTCTTTAGTCCAGATGAAGACAAGCCGCCCCATGTTACAGCATCACCAGGCAGCTCTCCATGACTATAGAGGCAACACTTTCTCCATCAAGCACCTTTACCCGGGGGATAACAAAGAAAAGCCTGGAAAAGTCCTGCTGGGCATTGTTCTCAGAACCGAGGAGCAGCTAAGCCTGCTTTGGGCACAGAGACAAGCCAGGAAATGAGAGGGTGGACGCATGGGTACTGGCTTGGGCAGACTGGACATAAAGACAGATGTGGTAGGCAGGAGGCCAGAATGGGCCAGTGACCACAGGGCTTAACTAACTTCAGAAGAAGCAAAACATTCATAGCACAGCCTCCAAAGGTGCAGGACAGGGTGATGACAAGGAGACTGGCAATGGCTGTGTCAAAGCAGACCCGAAGAGCTACCTTCTCAGCTTGGGGTGACCCGGGAGGGGGAGCTTCAACATTGACCTGAACTTTGACCCAAACCTAAGCCAATCTTTCAGCAGGCTGAGAATAAGACATTTTCAGATTGTCATGCCATTCTTTCCAGATTTCTGTGAAGGTTCAGTTGTCTTAGAATAAAACTCAGAGGCGCCATCTGTGAGCCTGTGGAGTGGGCCCTACAGGAAGCAGGGAAGGGTAAACACGAGGTCTCTTCTCTGCAGAGGTTCTCACTGTGGTTTCTAGACTGGAAAGGTCTGAAGAGGCAAATGGCTGGGCATCCTGGGCTTCCCCACTGTGTCCCCCGGAGCCTCCCAGGGTTCGGGTCAGGGGAGGGTTACACACACAACACCGAGCCTGGCTCACCAGGATGCCCAAGCAATTTGTTAAAAAGTTAAAAAAAAGTCATTCGTCTAACAAATATGTATGGAGAAAGGCTCTGTTTAAGACTGGAAGCTGAGGTGGAGGGAAGGCTGATAGATAAGGAAAATAAGAATGACGAAGAAACTGCCCTATCCCAAGGGGCCCCAGGCTCTGAAACCAACCTCTTCTGTGAGTAGAGCTTCTTCTCTGATGTCAGGTATGTGTAGAAAACCAGCTGCTCGTGGCAGGTAACTTCTCTGAAATTAGAATTATTCACTTCAATAATCACCCCCATGTGACAGTCAATTACCCACAATGGGTGCCCCATCTCAGTGTATGCTCCAATGGGCGTCTCCTTGAACCCAGGAAAGAACATAAGGGAACAGAGGCACCGTGTCCCTGCTTAGAAGACTGGCCATTGTCTTGTGGTGCTTTGCGGCCTAAGCTGTAATTTCACATGTGTAGACCATCTCATCGGATCATTATAACAACCCCTTGCTGAGACAGAGCAGAGCCTGTGGCATCATACATGTGAGAAAGATGATGACAATAATAAAACCTCCCATCTATTGACTACTTGCAATGCGTGGGGCACTGGGCCAAGTGGTCTATGAGTATTCACTGTTTAATCCTCACAGCAACCCTATGAAGCAGCCACTTTTTCTGTCATTTTGTTGATACGGAAAAGGAAGCTCAGAGAGGTCAAGTGATTGACTCAAGGTCACAGAGCTAGTCAGTGCCAGAGCCTGGATGACTCTAAGTCCTTGCCAAAGGCACTGAAGTATGTCTGCAAAGCATTTATGATCTGCTGCAGGTAAACAGCCAGGGGAGCAGCACCCTGGGCTCCTGCTCCAGGATCCTTCCCTCTGCCCATAGTCGGCTCTGTTGAGTCCCTCAGAGTGGGTGGCTTCCAGCTTTTCTCATCCCACCCACCTGCTCTTCAAGCCCGCTTTGCCCAGACAGGGACAGCTGCCTTTCTGTGAGCACTAACGAGCTCTCTAAGCCCAGGCAGTGGCCTCGGGTGCCGATTAGGGCCACAGTGGGAGTTAGCCAGGAACATAGGCGTCTCCTGCTTGTTTTGGGAAGGCACCAATACTGGACCACCCAAACTGCCTCTTAGCCAGGCCTCCACTTGGGAACACTGACATGGAGTTGGCAGCTTTCCTGCTCCTTCTCTACCTCCTGATATCTCCCCTGGGCCAAATACTCAAGTACCATAAGCCTCTCAAAGCCCCAAGACCAATGCACTCCCGGGGCTGATGACACAGCCCTCAGCTGGGGATGTGCAGTTTCCCCTCATTCAGTTAGGTGACAGCGCCTGCAGCCCGACTTAAAACAGTGGTGCTGCTGCCTCCCTCCTGGCCCACCTGGCTTCAGTCTCAGCCTGTGCGGGTTTGCACCAGGACCGGCCACTTCCACAGCCAGGCCAGCAATGAGCTTCCAGCCTGGAGCATCTCACTCACTGTCACAATTGGTGTTACTGTCCTGTGCAGATGGGGCGGAGAGGGTGAGGCTCATTGTGTGGCTTTAGAATCAGACAGTTCTGGCTCTGAATCCCACATATGCTGCTTAGGAATTGTGGGACCTTAGGAAAAGCCACATTTCTCACCATGTTGGAGTGTCTTTATCTGTACGATGGGGCTGATGCCACCTCCCTCTCAGGATTGTTCTATGGGTTAAAGATGACACTGCAGGCAAGGTGCCTAGAACCAGGCCTGGCACATAACGGGCCCTCCGGGGATGTGAATGCTTGCCCTCCGCTCAAGCTCTTCCCGCCGCTTCTGCTCTCTCCCCTGCCTGGAGCCCTCGGGGGCTGATCACGCCGTGTCCACACGCAGAGGGATGAAAGGGAATGTGCATAACCAGGGCTCCTGGTGGCTTGGAGACAGAGGCCAACAGGGCGACTTCTCTACACAGAAAGTACAAGCACCAACCCCTCTGCTCAGCATTGGAGACTTCTCCACAAGCTTCCTGACCACTTTTTCAGGCTCATCGTGGATTTTCCCCCATTGGTGGTTCTCACTAACCCTGCATGCTTCCCCCCCTCTACACCTTGGCCTTCTGTTCTCTTTATTCTCTTTATCGGGAACACCCTCCATTCCAACCTTTGTCTAAAACTCAGTCCATTAAAATGCCTTCTCAGTGAAGACCTTTCTTAGCCTCTTTGGACGATAGTGTTATAAACAAGTAATAACAGCGGCTCCACCCTTGAACCCCACAACTAGAAGGAGTTCATCCTGGACAGCACTGACTGTGAGAAGTTGTCCCTGCCAGCGGACAGGGGCAGGGTGCCTTGAAGGACAGCTCTTTGCCTTGTCCTGTTCTCTTTGGAAGACGGTAAACTCTATGAAGGCAGGGACTATATTTTATCTATCAATCAACTCTATCCTAACAGGACATAGTCTAGGCCAGTGTTTCTCAGTCTTGGCACTGTGGACTTCTGGGGCTGGCTAATTCTTTACTGGGGGGCTGTCCTGTTCATTGTAGGATATTTAGCAGCATCCCTGGCCTCTATCCATCCATGAGATGCCAGTACCATTCTACCCTCCAACTGTGACAACCAAAAATGTCTCCAGACTTTACCACTTGAATTTAGGAGGAGTAAGGGTTCCCTTGGTTGGGAACCACTGCTCTAGAATCTTAATCAATACCTTTAAAAATACTTTATTATAAAAAAGTTGCAAGCAAACATAAGAGTATTAAAAAAAGAAGAGGTAATGAACCATAAGTATCCACCACTCCTCTTCAATAACTATTAATATTTTGCAAATCTTGTTTCATCTACCACCACCTACTATTTTTCTGGAGTATTTGAAGCAAATCTCAGGCAACATGTCATTTCACTCCTAAATACTTAGGTATGTATGTAAAAGATAATAACTTAAAAAAGCTTTATATCATAATAGCATCACATCTAACAAGATTAATAATTATTCCTTAATATTACCTAATAGTCAATGTTCACATTTCCATGATTGCCACAAACCATGGACTTTCTTTTCTTGAAATCTGTTTGTTCAAATCAGGATTAAATAAGGCCAAGAAATGCATTTAAATTTCTTTTTATCTATCTTTTTTATGCCATTAATTTTTATGAATAATTAATACATATTTTTAATTACTGAAAATGAGAGGTGCTGAACAAACTTTGAGGCAAAGGAAAAAGGTTTCTGAAAGCTGGTATAAAATTTTCTTCCCTGAAGGTGCTAAAGATAAATACTCTTGTGGCCATCAATGTTGGTTTAGTTTTTTGTTTTTGTTTTTGTTTTTGCGGTACGCGGGCCTCTCACTGTTGTGGCCTCTCCTGTTGCGGAGCACAGGCTCCGGACGCGCAGGCTCAGCGGCCATGGCTCACGGGCCCAGCCGCTCCGCGGCATGTGGGATCTTCCCGCACCGGGGCACAAACCCGCGTCCCTTGCATCTGCAGGCGGACTCTCAACCACTGCGCCACCAGGGAAGCCCTGTTGGTTTAGTTTTGCTCCGAGTCACCGACACACTGTCTAAAATATTTACTTCATGCATTTGTAAATAAATATCTTCATTTTGTTTTTAAGTGTATTTGTAATGTTCAAAAATTAAATTCAATGCACTTCCTTGTTGAAAATGATGCTACGTGTAACTCAGAGAAGAAACATTATCTCCCCCTGTTGTTTTCTCTCTGCTCTTCCAAAGTCAAGTGGAAATGGAAAAGCATCTCCTATTGATACTGCTTGCTTCTCTAATGACCAGGAATTTCAGATATTTAAAGCAATTTCTTGATCCCTTTGATCAGTGGTATACTCATGTTTAAGCATGTTTCCAGACTTTAGATAATGACCTTCTCTTTGTGTTTACAAAATTATTTCTACAGCAAAATAAGAGTACGATTTATTTTTCTCTGCAAAAGTAACCTCAGGGTGATAGGAAAAATTATATATCTATCATGTTGCTTTGTTGTTTGCTTGTAGAAGCTGTAATTTGTTTTCCTCTCTTGAAATATTTGCTTTCCTTGTGACATAGAGAATATTTGGAGATATATTATATATGCATCTGCTCTATGCATATATTCTTGCCCTTGGGTAGAAATCTAGTGTCCATGGAAGAACATGGCATTTGATTGAAAGCCAGCGAGCCTGGTAGTTTTCCACCAGTTACAATTCACAGTTCTGCTTGAAGCAAATACCTCCAACTGTGGATAATGGACCTTCCTTGAGAATCTGAGACAAGTTACTGGTTAATGTCTCTGAAACAGCCTGTTAAGACTGTTACTACAAATTAGAGTCTGGATCATTCCGAAACCCAAATAGACTTCTTTCATCTTCCAGATGGCCGTCTGATTGGGAGCTGGGCAGGATCACGTTTCAGGTTGTGACTTAATGATTCAGGACAATATTTATGGTTATTACTTGACAGAGGGCAGTGAGGAAAATTAAAGCACAGCCCCAGGCTTCATTTATGACAAAAAACAAATTCATGGCAGGGCTGTAGATTAGAGATGGCATCTCCAAGCTCCAGGCAAAGCCCTGGCACACTATTGTGGGATGACCCACTTAACCAGATACAGCTTGGTTAGCCTGGCAAGTCCCGACTTCAAAATTTCAGCTGATGCATCATCGCTAGAAATGACCAAGCAACTCTCTAAATAGAAATCTTGGAAAAGGTATAGCTATGAGTGAGAGATTTCAGAGGAGACAAATAATGCGATTATGTTCTTTGCTGGTATGACGACTACATGCAGCTGAAATATTATGTTTTGAGGCACATTTTAAACTTTATTATTACAGTTGGTGATATCAACAGGAGAAAAATAATTACGCCTGCCAGTTGTGGGCATTCTGTTTATGTAATGTGTGATTTCTGCATTAACTTTTCCTTCTAAAACATGCTCTGCATGATATAATACACTACCCAGAATTTTAGGAATTCCATAATTGGGTGCTATGGGGAAGAGAAAGACAAGACGGGGAAGACATAGAAAGGGGATAAATAAAGCTCGAGGCAGTTAATGAAAGTGCAGATTGTCTAGAAAAAAAGCCAGGAGAAAGTTTATCTTGCCCCATTAATCCTCTACTCACTCTGTGAAACGAGAATGCACATATTGTTCTGGGGGGAAAAAAAAGAGAGAAAACTAAACCATATGCCATTAATACATTTGACCAACTGTGACATTTTTTAAATAAGGTTTTAACTGGTTTTATTACACCAACTGTGTAATTTCAAAATGACTCCATCATCTATTATATCTATTATAAACAAGTACTTTGTTTAACCAAGCCAATAATAACCTTCACAGACAGAGAACGTTGGGATTTGAGAGAACCAAATCCTCTGATTGTTTAGATAAAGGGAAAGAGAGTCTTTGGCTAGAAATAGAAACAAGAACATGATCTTGAAAAACAAATTTTAATTTATCACACAATTACCAATAATTTGACATTTCTTCTATGGTGTGTGGAAGCGGCTGTCCAGTGCCTGAAGCCCACCCCACACTGTCTCGGTTCCACACTCACAATCCAGCTCCCACAGGCACAGTAAAGTCTGGCTGTGTGAACATCACTTGGGGTGCCCTGGCAAGGGGGGGCTTTGCCAGAGAATGTGTGGTCGGGTGACTTACAGAGGAGCCTCTACCTCTTCTTTAGGCCTCTGTCTGGTCAGCCCAAGCCACGAGCAGCTGCGGATGGCAAGTGGAAGCGAGGGCACAGAAAGGAAGTCTCTTTGCCTCTTCACATCCTGTAAGGAGCATCTAACACTCTCCTGGGTTCAAAGAAAATGCATCAGCTGCCCGAATGTTTTTCAGCTGGTGGCCTCTTTTCCTTTTGACAGTCTTTTAACTCGTTGCTATGCTCGTCATTTTTATTTCTTTCCAAGCACTTGGCTTTGTTCCTGCCTTCTGGAGAAGCTCAGGCTTTTCACTTTGCAGGAGGAGAGACTGGATGCTTCTTCAGTGTGCTGTGTGTACCTTTTGATTTCCTTGGTGTGGGGTGTTCGTGATGAACGCGCCCACAGTTGGCTCTTTTCCTGAAGCACACTGGTGTCACTTTGGGCTGCTCCTTGGGGACACTGGGGGCCTGCACCATGGCTCAGATGGATGGACAAAGCTAGGTTCACATCCTGCTTCTATCTTCTATGTGACAGGAGGAAACTAACCCTCTGAGCCTACAACTTCGTCTATAAAATGGGAACAATAATTCCAGCTTCACAGGATTGTAAGGATGACATGAAATTGCATGCCTGAATCACAGGAAAAACACTTCTTAGTTGAATGGCTGACCCCGATCTCTGCAAAAGGAAAACCATCCCTCCAGGAATATTATACCATCTGTGCTTTATACCACACAGTCGCAGCAGTAACCATAAACCCAAGGCCATAGGATCAGTGCTCTCAGGTCGTCCATGCTTTGTACTGTAGCCCCTATCCAGCGCCAGTATCCCATGATATCCCGCTCCTCTGACTCGACCTTGCATTTGCAACTTCATCACATTCAGTCTTGCAACACCCTTATGTTGTTGTTTGGTATCGTTGGAGCCACAAATATTGTCAAGCCAAAATTGACCTAATTTACCTTCTGGGCCAATGCTTCCACTTTAGAAGGGAAGCCCAGGAGGCCCAGAAGGTTGTGTGCCTGACTATGGGCACCAAACCTAGCTCGTGGCAAAGCTCGGTCTCTAGACGCATAGGCCAGCAGAGTTTTACCCACCTGAGTCTTACAGTGTTATTTAACTCCTGTGTTTTCATGTGTGATTCGTATGCAGGGCTCCACCCCTACCACACCCACACCAGATTTAAAGTTCCTTTCAGACATATCTTCTTATAGGCTGTCCTGCCTTGGAAGGGGGTAATCGATGAAAACTTGCTAAACTGGGCCAGTTGAGGGAAGAAAGAATTCCTGGACATGTCAGCAAGCAAACATTTTATCAAGTAGCTTCTCCTTCAATTTTACAGACATTATTGATCTGAAAAGCAATACGGATAAAATTTTCATGTAGGTAGAGGGGGGTTATCCTGAGCCACTGGCGACCGCATTCCTTCCCTGGGAGTGCAGTGTCCATGGCTGCACACCGAGAACATTACTTAGAGCACAAAGGGCAGGGGACAGTCAGTGTCTTTCCTGTACCTTATGATGAACAGCACCTCTTTACAACAGACTAACTCTATCCTCAAACTCAACCAAGCAGCAGCTTCTAACCTGGTTAACTTTCAAGCATGCTGGTGGGGGACCAAGGTACAGAACCCAATGGAAGGCACTGCACACATTTATTGAGAGAGGTGGATGCAGGCAGAGTGGAGGCCAGTCTGCCAATTAGGGGAGAAGTGAAGCAGATGACACTTGACACTGGGTAGAGAAGGCAGGGGGATTGCAAATACATATCAGATTCCATTTTCACTAAGAGGTCAGCTTTAATCAAGTTCCCAGTGTAAATATTACCAATATAAACCAAATAATGGAGGTTAAACGGCCGCTCTCGAGGTCAGTGACTCTTGGTCAAGCTGGAAGATTTCACATCAAATGGACCAGCTGGAATATACCTGGAGGGCCTCTGTGCCTGACCATGAAACCTGAACCCACACCTACTCTTCTGGCTGTGGATGGAGTGCAGAGCGATGTGAGCGTGGCAGGGCTGTCTCTGCTTTCAGCTCAGTGGTTGAAAACCAGATGCATTGTGGCCTGGGGTTTCCATAAACACAGAGGGCTGTGGTTCCTCTATGGCTGAGAATCAAAGTGAATGTTTGCTGCACGAGCTGATGCATCCTGCTCACTGACATCCCCAGGGAAGGACACCTGATGGTCCAGGGAGGCAACCCTTCTCTTACTTGGTTCTGGAAGCTATGGTTCCTGATGAACCCTCAGGCAACCCTTTATAAGATGTGCTATAAGATGTGTTACAAGATCTTGCTATAGAGATGAGGTCACTATGTCAAACTAGAGGCAACCCTGGTCTGGAAATAGAGTCAACATAATCCTGATCATCTGGGCATTTCTGAGCGTGTCCTCCCCTCTTACTGCCCTTTTGCTTTTGTCTGGCCGTCTGGAGTGACATGCACGCAGCATCACTTGTCTCTGTCTCCTGTTGTGCCTGCTGCCCAGTTCCCAAAACCATTGTCCTCATTCGTCTCATGCTACCTACATGCTTCCTTGCCTTCGTGGAGTTTATGGTCTTCCAAAGAGAACAGGACAAGAAGACAAAGTCTCCCACAAGGTACTTCTCACAGTTAGTGCTCTCCAGGAGCGATGTAAGATGTAAACCCCTTCTGGTTGGGGGGTTCATAGGAGGTGCTTTTTATTATTACTTGTTTATAACACTAACCTACAGAAAAAAGATGCTAAGAAAGGTCTTCACTGAGAAGGCATTTTAATGAGCTGGGTTTTTTACACAAAGGTTGGAAGGGAGGGTGTTCCCCATAAAGAGAATAAAGAGAACAGAAGGCCAAGGTGTGGAGGTGGGGGAGCACGCAGCATTAGTGGGAACCACGAATGGGGGAAATTCATGATGAGCCTGGAAACGTGGTCAGGGGGCTTGTGGGGGAGTCCAACGCTGAGCAGAGGGGTTGGTGCTTGTACTTTCTGTGTAGAGAAGTTGCCTTATTGGCCTCTGTCTCCAAGCCACCAGGAGCCCTGGTTATAAACGTTCCCTTTCATCCCTGTGCGTGTGGATGTGGCGTGATCAGCCCCCGAGAGCTCCACGCAGGGGAGAGACCACACGATCAGAACTTCTCTGCTGCTCGAGCTTTGTGTTCTAGTTTTTTAAACAAAATATATCAGGTATCTTTCTTTTACTGCACCCTATGAAAATTGAAATCGTTGCTAAAGTTTTCTTGTTGTTCTTGCAACAAGCTAATCGTTATGCTAAGAGATTTATGTGCCTCATTGCATTTAACCCACACAGCAATCCCACAGGCAGATCCCATTCCCAATTTACAGACGGAGAAACTGAGGCAGAAGGAGGTTAAGAACCTTGTCATACAGTGGCAGATAAAGGGCTTGAACTCAAATCGATCTGGTGTCAGTCTGAAGCAGCAACTCCTGCTGCTTCCTTAAATGAAATCATTGAACTGCTATCTTCTCGGCAGGCATAGTTTTGGGGTCTCATTCATTCCTAACCAGGTTCTTGGTAAACACACAATTTTCCGTTTGCATGTCTTAGCTCTTTCTTCCAAAGGCGGGCTTTTAATCAGAGCAGTGGAAAGGTGCCATGTATTTTACCCTGAGGTAAATCTCAGTGAGAAGAACAGCGAGGGGCAGCAGTTTTGTCAGGCTGGCTGACTTCAAGTGGTGTGGAAGAACGTTCCACGGATATTCCCCCAGCGATGCTCCGCAGCAGCCGGGAGCCGCGTGACTGTCCAGGTTGGTGCCTCGTTCATCACTGAACCATACATCCAGGAGGAGAGCATGGGACCCATCCCGTTGCGTTAGCTCTGTGCCTGTCTAGTTCAACACAAAGCGGCAAGGGCGGCGGAAGGCTGCTGCCTGTGAAATGCACCCCCTTGCCAGCTTTATGGGCACGCCAGACCATAAAGCCTGCAGACAGATGACTGGAATAACCACATTATCTCTTTCAAGGCAAAAAGGAGAGGAGGATGTACACGGAGACTGATGTACAAAAGCGCTAGTCTAAATAAACAATCTACATAAATTTGCATTTGCATGGGAGCATTGTTATAAAATGTGGTCTTCATTAAAGAGAGGCTGGTGATGTACCTTAGGAGGGCCTGACACATGTGATTTCTGATCATCTGGCTCCCTTGTCTCTTTAAAGTCAAATCCTGTACATGGAATATTTGCCTTGTCTAAATAATGCAACAAAATCACCTGAAGCGAAAGCCGCTGAAATCTAGAATAGGTAAATGTTATACATACTGTACAATTAATAGGGGTTAAAGATGGGTATTCACATGTCAGTTTCCAGGGGGCTTAGAAACAGATGCATCCTGGTGAGATGTTTTGGAAAAATTATTTAAAGGGGGTATCCTGGTTAAGAACTAATTGTAACTCACTGATCCCAAAGGAAACTGGAACAAAGAATAACCAAGAGGGGCCTAAAAGAACTTCCTTAATAGGAAGATGGGAGAGAACAGTTGCTCTCTTTCTCAACCCAGGACTGAATAAATAGAGAAAATGACCTTAAACAACAGCATGAGGGATTTAGGTTGAAAAAATGACAAGCCTTCCTTTCAGAGAATTGCTTTGTACAGGCTGTCATCTGTTCAGGGGTGAAATGGAGACAAAAAGAGTAGGATGGCTTGGGACTCTTGCAGTAGAAGAAATAAGGAAGAAGAAAAGTGCCCAGACTTGCTAAAGATATTTGAAAACAGAACCACAGTCACTGGAGTTAAAATGAAAGAACAGCATTCCAGACTCTAGTTTTCAACTATTAGCTGAGTGACCTTGGGAAATTACATTGCTTCTCTGGACTTTATTTTCCTTATCTGTAAGACTGGAGCATTGCACTAGAAAATATCAAAGGTTACTTCCAGTTCTAATAATTTGTTGGTTTGAGATTCCTATAACAAGGAACAGCATGTTGTGGTTTGCCTGGAATGGTCCTGATTTATGCCTACTGTCCTCACATAATTATTCATAATGCACATTTTCACACTCAAAGTGTCCTGGTTTGAAGCACATACTATATGGTCACCCTACCTATAACAGTTAATACAACAATTTCCCTTGATATTTGCTTAGATTGTTTCCCACAATACAGTTGTTAACCAAAAATGCAACAGAAGTATTTAGCCAAACAACTAGCTCTTTTCCTTCCAAGAAACAGATAATAGTAATAATAATAGCTCTTGTTTTTTAAGCTGACCACCTGCCTGGCCTTCTTGCCTAGGGCTTTCCAAGCATTAGCTGTAATGTAATTTCTCATTAAACTCTAGAAGTTAGATGCTACTCATTTTTCTTTTACGTTTGGGAGCATTGAGGTGCAAGAGGTTAAGATAACTTGCTCAAGTCAGGATTTGAACTTAGGTCTCTCTGATCCCCAGGAACCAGCATTTAAGCTTTCTGTCATGCTGCTTGCAGTACAAGGCATTTTACTAATATCCATAGTGTGCCTCCCTCCCCTGCCCGAAGTGTCTTGCACTGGTTTTAGCAGCCAATCTTCTTGGATGTGAAAACAAAACCATTGCAAGTTCCAAACCATTCCATATGACATTTAGACTTATAGATGAAAATCTTCCAAAATCACCATGATTTCATATGAAAAACATTTTTTGCTTTCCAACAAAGAAACTCAGACCCCTGGGTCATTCTGAACGCGTCTTTGGAGCTCTACACTTTTTGATATTTATTAAACAAGGCCTGCCCAGAGATTATGGGGAATTGTGATATTGATTAAACCATGATGTTCCTGTTATCCAACAAGGCAAACGGTTGAGTGATAAAAGCAGTCCGGTGTTCTAAAATCATTTTCAAAGCAAAAGAAGGTCTGAACAAAATAAATGATTTGAATGCAAGACATAAACAACAAAACAGGCTGGCAAACGGACCAATAAGGAGGCATCTGGGACACCAGTTCTGCTCCTGATGACTTTCAGGGCCAGCCTTGATGCCTTTCAGATTTCCAAAGAAAAATAAACTGGTGACAACAGAACAGCAGCTGTGGGCACAATAAGGAAATTAGTTGGAGCAGATTTGTAATTAAGCACTGAAAATGGATCAGTGTGATCCCTCCCTGCATACAAGTACCCTTCGCTTTTTGCCTCTTTTCAAAATTCCTTTTTTTTTTTTAAATAAACACACGCTTCAGCTTCAGTCATGCATGTCCCGACCTGGGATATTAGCTAAAGATATTACTTTTTCTGGGAAAAACAAGAAATTAGCTCATAAGAAGCACAGAACCCCATGAAGTAAAATAACATTGACTCTGGATTCCTATTTCCTTTTTATTTTTGTCATTTTATAACTTTGGAAAGACAAAAGAGTTGTCTGCATTCAAAAGATTATATATTTATGTATACTAAAGGAAGGGTGAAGGATCCTGGGGCATTGTGCGGACAATTAATTTTCATTTCCCAATACAAGATGAGGATGAGAACTTTATGATCTGCATGATTGTCTTTACATCATTTAACGATGGCATCACAGACAAAGCTTAGGCTCTAAAGATACTGTTATACACTGATGGTTTTGAAAAAATAGCAGTATTTTTGTATGGGATGAACTTTAGTGTTAAATATATTGATTATGCCTTCTGGGCTAGAGATGGCCCTCCTCCCCCTCCCATGCCCATCGTTAGCTCCCCCCACCTCTACAACTCCCATTCAGATAGCCCTGTGGGTGTGTGTCATGGCTGTGATTCCAGGCAGTTAACTAGAGGGGGACAGACCTAGGCCCTTCGTGAACTGGAAATGAGGGTATTTCTCAGAGGAACGAATTCCTACTTCCTGGTCCACCATGGAGTGCATGCCCTGCCTCTTGCCTCCTGGATCCTAGCCCCTGTTCCTGTAAATCACTCCGAGCCCAGAGAAACGTAAGAAGCGCGGGTCAGACCCAGGTGTCCTGAATCATTAAGCACACTGGCTCCTCCGGGGGCCGGCCAGACCCTCTGAGCTTTGACAGCGGTGAAATGTGACAAGAAAGTAAATATCCTAGTGACCCACTTATCCAGAGGTCAGGCATCCCTCAATCTGCCTTCTGGAACTCAGTTGAGAAGCAGGAAGGAAGCGAAACAGGCTCGAAGCAGCGGAAACACCAGTCACAAAGCAATGCACTTTAACTATGTCTAATTGACTCTTAATTAACACACACTCCTAACAAGCCCATTTATGTAGTCTCCCAGCCCACAAAGAATTAAAAGCAGAAAATTAGAGGGGGACAAGGAAGGAGGGAAGAGAGATTAGTAGTGATCATGCTGAAGGCAGTAAGAAATGATGGCAAATAGTCTGACATCAAAGGAAGAGATAAAAACAAGCCCCTAAAAAAGCAGCCCCAGAATTAGCAAGATCAGCAATCCACAGCCCCATCGGTCAAACACCATGTGCAGCTGTTCCTGAGGGCCACAGTTCCTGCTCCAACAGCAAAGACAACCCATGTGAAGGAGAGCGCCTGGCGTTGGGAACACAGGGACCTTGGCCAAGCGTCCATCTCCCCTCTCTCCATCCCTGGAGTGCTTGGGAGTCTCCTGGGGACATTGTTAGTACGGAGCCCAGAGCTGAGGCCCTGTCCTGGGAGACTCTGATGGAAAACCTCCAGATTCTCAGTCCATCATTCTGCATCTCCACAAGGCCCCTCCCACAGTGTTGGTGACTCAGAATCACACTTTTAAAAACATCGCCAACTCCTTCACCAAATTGGGAAATGGCTTAGGCAAATCACTTATTGTTCTGGGTTCTGCAGCTTATGTGAAAGAAAAGGTCTAGTATATCATCTCTAAATTCACTTACAGCCCGGCTGGCTAGGAGCATATACTTTTTTTTTTTTTTTGCGGTACGCGGGCCTCTCACTGTTGTGGGCCTCTCCTGCTGCGGAGCACAGGCTCTGGACACGCAGGCTCAGCGGCCATGGCTCACGGGCCCAGCTGCTCCGGGGCATGTGGGATCTTCCCGGACCGGGGCACGAACCCGTGTCCCCTGCATCGGCAGGCGGACTCTCAACCACTGCGCCACCAGGGAAGCCCTAATTTTTTTTTTTTTTTTTACCATCTTCATTGGAGTATAATTGCTTTACAATGTTGTATTAGTTTCTGCTTTATAACAAAGTGAATCAGCTATACATATACATATATCCCCATGTCTCCTCCCTCTTGCGTCTCCCTCCCATCCTCCCTATCCCACCCCTCTAGGTGGTCACAAAGCACTGAGCTGATCTCCCTGTGCCATGCGGCTGCTTCCCACTAGCTATCTATTTTACATTTGGTAGTGTATATATGTCCATGCCACTCTCTCATTTCATCCCAGCTTACACTTCCCCCTCCTTGTGTCCTCAAGTCCATTGTCTACGTCTGTGTCTTTATTCCCGTCCTGACCCTCGGTTCTTCAGAACCATTTTTTTTAGATTCCATAGAGCATACACTAATTTTATGATGAACTCCCAGGCAGCTGCTGAGCAGCCAAGAAAGTGTTCACGAGGATGACAGACTGAGTGCTTTTTTCAAAAAGGAGGGCTTCCAAATTACGCTCAATCAGCGTCTCTAAACTTTTTAAATTGCACACCTCATTAGTAAAAATTGGGGAGGTACTTTCAATAGATGTGTATTTTTATTTACTTATAATTTATCCATGTGATACTACACTCATATATTGTTTACATCATAAAACATACACAAAATAAAAATAAAATTTGAAGTTCTAATATTTTCTTCACATACACCCCTTTTTAAGACTTTTGGGATAAATTTTAGGACAAATTCTATTCAACATCCAGTAGAATGTAAGCTATTTTGAGGGCACATTTTGCTTTATTTGTCATTGTATTCTCAAGGCCCAGCACAATTTCTGACTTGTGGTTCAGGAATGTTTTTGAATGAATGAATGAAAGTATGTCTTGGGATATGAAGTGGCTAAGCTCTGGTTATCAGGAGTATTCATCTATATGGAATATCTTTTCTTCCATGGTAGTCAACAGTGTGACTGAATATAGAAAGTGCAGAGTGAAGTTGAGAAGTATCATTCGCATTTGAGGAAACTGCCTGTTAGAATTTAGGGAGTATGATCAATATTTATGAAGCTCAGAAAACCCTCTCTGGAGCAGGGGAATGACTCATAGTTCATGAAAAGGTAAAAGCACTGGTTGTTGTATAACAGGTATGCATTAAATACCATATGTGTTCATCAAGGGTTTTGTGTGGGTGTGTGTGTGTGTGTGTGTGTGTGTGTCTGCGCGCACGCGCGCGTGCACGCTTGTGTGTTGAAGATATTCTCTAGGAAGTAGTAGAGATTTCCTTTTCCACCTATATTCTCTGTCAGATGCAATTTATTTAACTGATTACCGTTTTGGTTTGGGGAAACAAGGTAATATTTTTTTAAATGTACTTTTAAAACTGATATATACTGGACCCTTCTTTATGCAAAGACATTTAAAATCTTGTTGCTTACTCAAAAACATAGCTGCAGTTTATGTCATATGAAGAGTCACTTTGCAAAGCCCTATAGGTGTATACCTTTAGTATTTTGTTTGTCATAGTGACCAAGGCTGAATTATAGTATCTACCCATTGGTCACTGGCGTAGCAATATCTTAGTGAGTTATAAGAATCACTGGTGACTGCTGGGACTGTGAGAAAGAATTATCTTGGGAAGGAGAGGGTAGTTTCATCTTTGAGACAATGCAAAGTGCGATGGTTACCTACTTCACTTAGTCTAGCACCTCTCAAACTTTCTGGTCTTAGGACCACTTTACATCCTTTAAAATTAGTGATGACCTGAGAGAGCTTATGCTTATCTGGGTTATACTCATAAATATTAACTGTATTGGAAATTAAAATGAAAAAATCTTTAAAATACAAAAATATACATTCCATTCGTTAGCCAACAGAACAATGATTATAGCCTCTAGAAAACTACACTGTCAACTAAATAAAAGTGAAAAAGGCAAATAACATTTTGGTATTATTATGAAAATAATTTTAGCTGGATGAACCCATTGGAAGGGTCTCCAGAACCCCCAGGGGTCCCTGGACTGCACTTTGTGAACCACTGATTTAGTGGATTCTAGAGGCAAAAACCTGACTGTTTCCCGTCTTAGAAGACGCTATCAACTGAGATGTAAGAGTGACATCTGACTGGTGAGGACCAAGGAATTTCACCTGGATGGGGGCTCTGCTGGTGACCCACCAAATTATGACAAAGCACATACCATGGTATGCTGAATGTGGAGGAGACGGTATTTATGAGAATGACCTTTTCACCCCTGAAATATTTGGAACTGGGGACCTCGTCTTTTTGACATGATCCTTGACACAGCGACCCATGTTCCTGTGAATTCTTTGCTGTGGCCATCTCTGGAAATCATTAGCTTCTGGGTGTGGGTGAAGAATTATGAAGGGTAGTTGCGCCAGAGCTCAGTCCTCGAGTTTCAACAGCAATACTCTTTTGAACTGAGATCTCCCCACTTCAGCTGGAATTTTCTGCTGTGTCAGAAACAGGGTAGAAGAGGTAGCTATTCTCTAGGGCAAATACTTACCATTTTATCATTTAAAGTTTAACTATATAAATACACAAATATTTGTTAAATGAATGAAATTTGAAGCATGAAATCAACTGAATGTATTAACCATGGTCTTGGAAGGACAGATGTTTTCTTAGGGCAAAATGGAGGAAGAATTTTCTCTCTCTCTTCCAGTGAGAGAAGGGAGTAGGGCAGACTCACTCTTGATAGAGATAGACTGGTAATTTAGAGATGAATCAGGGGCCACAGGGCAGAGATGTTTACAGTGTAAAATACCAATGTGAGGCCCCTTGTTCAAAAAGCAAGAACAAAGGGCATTAAAAGTAGTAAAACACAGAATGTTTTCCTTTCTTCCATAGTCTCTCAACTTGTCATAGTGTTTTTCATTTGCTATCTGATGTCATTTTAAGTAAGTAAAAATAAAAATTTTAAACTATTAGCATGAATTATACCATTCATCTTTATAGTGTGGGATGCCAGTTTTAAACGCAAATATAAGAGCATTTAACTTGCGTGCAGAATCACTGAAATTATGCAATTTCTTTTTTGTAGTGCGTACAGGCATATAAATTTAATTCTTACCAGAACAGTGGAAATACTTCACAAAACGAACTCAGTTGTTTTTATTTCACTTCTTGAGACATGCACATTCTACCACACTTGGGAAGCAGATGGCTCCCATAATCAGCTTACCTTGTACTCACTTTGAGTCTCACTAAACTCCCGCACGCAACGGGTCCACTGGAACACTGTGCTTGTGAGGCATTGCTAAAGCTATATGTGAGTGGGGCAGCACGGGGGTGGGGGAGCATGCTGTACTGTACATATCTCTTCTGCTCACACGCATGCTCCCTTGTCCCACTGGACCTCACAAGTTAAAGGATAAAATTTTTGAGAATTTCAAGATGGCGACAGCTGCAGTTTAATCAAGCCCAGGGCCCTTCTGAGTATGGGGTCCTGTCCGACTGCACAGGTTCCATACCCACGAAGCTGAGCCTGGCTTGGGGTAATGCTCTTGTGCTAACAGTGGAGGCTTATTCTGGTCAGCCTACCTGCTCTTCGTTACCGTGTACATAAATCTCTCTCAAAGGTGGGATGTCCAGGATCCCAAGGGAGAATACTCTTCTCACAGGGCCAGGGAGGCTGGACAGCAGCAGAGGGAGCCTCAGGTGATCTGTTGGGGTACACAAAGGAAATGATTGAATTCCTTTATCTACTTACTTTTTATCTCATTCTTTAAAAATTTCTGTGTGGTGTGTATGTGTTTTCAGAATGCATAAAATGTATCAGCAGAGTATCACATGCATAAAATTTATAAATATGTAAACATACACTGATGTGTGCACTCAAAAATGTTTTACTGAAAGGAGTACTAGAAAAACCAACTGGAAGGCACCACCCCAGAAGATAGCATAAGGAATGAGTCAAGGAGGAGTGTCTGGGGACTGAGGAGATGACCATTTTGTTTACTTAGCAATGGCTTCCTGAGAGAAGAGGCTGAGTAGAATGTGGAGACGGGACAGCACCCTGACTGGGGTCAGTCCACACTCCCACCCTACCTTCCCCTGATGTGGGACTAGCAGTCCCATGTGAGCTTCAGCCAGACAGGTGGTACTTAAGTTGATGGGAACCCCTTGACTTACAAGGGGGAGAATTTAAGTTGTGTCCATGGAAGTGAGCCAAGGATAAAGCCGGGGCATCACTGGCTCCTGTTGGATTCCCATGAACAAGAAAGAGACTAAAAATTCGAGGCAAAACAAGAGAAGCCAAGTCAGAAATGATAATTTATTGAGTTTTATGCTGTTGAACTCACTATGAAGTGGGTCTTGTTCTTCTCGTATTAAAGATGAGGAAATGGAGAACCAGAGTATGAAGTGACCAGCTTGCTGAGGGTCACAGGGCTAATTATGACCAGGTCTGTCTATTACCCTGCTCACCTATAGGTCGTAGCAGGCTAAGCAGAAATACCCCCATGTGGCAGGAGTTAATATTGTTATCATCCCCATTTTACAGATGAGAAACCTGAGGTTCAGAAGAAGGCTGTGATGACCAGAGCTTGTTTCTGGACAGAAGTTGGTCATGTGGTCCATGGGTGGGTCAGCCTGAGTTAAAGTCTACAGACCAGGTGTCATGGCTGAGATGATGGCCAGTATCCTGTTCAGAGTGAGCCCAGTTGTCTAAAAGGTTGGAGGGATCCAAGGGCTCAAACTGTAATCCCTCGTTTTAGAAATGAGTGGACACAATCTTCAGCCGCTGCACTCTGGAATTTATAAACTCAATTTACTTTATCTTTCAAAGCAAGCTCAAGGGCATTAAGAATCACTTTATAGCGATCTCTTTGGAATTTATGATATCCCTAAAAGGTAACAAAGCTGCCTCATCTCATATTTATATCTATGCAGAGCTAAGGAGCAGGGACAAGGTCTTCCCACTTACAATTTCTCAATCAAGATGCATCCAACTCCAAATCCCTGTACTGGCTCTAACACGGTGCTGCAAATAAGGCAGCTTCTCGCTGTCCTTCCATTTCTTATTTTACCTCATTTGGTTAAACCACACACGCTCAGTGCTTGGAACTTCCGTTTTCTTATCTTGAATATCATGTACTGTTCCAGCTCACAGCCAGCCACCCAGGAAGGAAGCGTTTTGTTCCTTTCAGAGGGCTTGGCTAGCCAGTGGCCACGCTGTTGAAAAGCTCTGTAAGTAACATTATCTCTGCTGTGTTAAAAAGGTCTAGAACTGGAAAGTGTGCAGCGTTAAGAGTTTAATAGTTATCTCTGGTCTGCTTACCTCAAAATCAAGTATGAAAAGAAAACTTGGAGAAGCAAGAGAGGGAGGGTAATGGCGAGAGAGAGAGAGAGAGAGAGAGAGAGAGAAACAGAGAGACAGACAGACAGATGGAATCAAGCTCATGCCTCTTTCCCTATCAATTTTGAGTTTTTCTAAACCCAATTAAAACTTAACAAATCAATATATCAGGCCTCGATCTATTTCATACTTGTTGGAAACGTAAGCAGTGTTAATTCTTTATTGTAGTCAATTCATTATTTAAATTGCTATTATATGCTTGTCATTTTTAATATTACTTGAAACATATTTATTCTTCTTTCTCTTTTCTTTTTTAAACAATGACTTCGTTAAGTATTTCATAAAATATATAGCTGTCTCAGTAAATGCATTCTTTGGGATGGGAAAAAAAGGAAACTTGCCCAGCAAGTTCTCAACCTTATGGGTTTTGGTTTTTTTTTTTTGAAGCTTCTGGTTTCTCGGAACCTATGCTTTAAACGAGCTATTTACTTTCGATTTACACGGCAGATGATTTTGAGAAGTTCTAAATTAAATGGGTAAAAAATGTTTCAAGTGGTGCAAAAATATAAAGAAATGTGACATGGAAAAATGTCTGAATCTATTCTACCTAAAAAGTTATGTCGGGAATTAAATTGTGAATTGGGCAGAAAAAAAAGCTCACACTCATTGTTTTTATATTGTTGGAAACTTAAAAATATGCATTCAATTCTAGACTATTAGGAGTCATGGAAAGTTCATGGATGGTCTCAAAAAGCATTCCTGCTTATTCATCTTTGGCACGTATATTTGCACATGTAGGAAGCATAAATAGAATGGAAGAGAAAATACATAATGTTTCAAATCACAGTTTTACTCTGAACACTTGATTCTGTATGACTGGAGAACTGACTGCTTTAGCTCTCCCTCCATCTGTTCAGCTCTGATCCTCTCCCTAACCTAGAGATGGGTCTGTTTCTTATGCTGGCAGACAGCACATGCTTGGTTGGAATTCCTCTCTCTTCCTCTCCCTTGCCATCCCCCTTGCTCTACTATCTTTGTACCTTCTTGGTCTTTCATAGACAGTCTCTGAGAGGGGGAGAAATGTCCCAGCATAAATAATAGCTGGTGTTTTCTGACTTACCCTGAGCTTTTCTATTTACCTTGATCTAAGCTCTTTAGATGTACTGTAGCATTTAATCTTCATCACGACCTTGTGAGGTAGGTTCTGTTAATATTCCCATTTTAAAGTTGAGAAAACTGAGTCATAGGGGAGTTAAGTAACTTGCCCAAGGATGTACAGTTTGTAAAACGTATAGCAGGATTTCAACCCAAGCAGCCTATTTCCAAAATACATGCTCATAACCAAATACTCCACACACACACACACACACACACACACACACACACCTCGCCCCTGGCTATAAAGGAGACAGGGGTATAAAGGAGTATAATGTTTGGGGGGATGGGAGAGTAATGACTTGAAGGAAGGCACAAGAGAGGCTTGTGCGTTGGAAATAATCTGTTTCTTGATCCAGATGCTGGGTCCAGGCTTCTTGTGAAAATACATGGAGCTGAATATTTGTGTATTATGCTTCAATTGTATTAAAATAGAAAAAAGGAAATAAGCAAAAATAAAGAATTAAGGTATATATATATATATATATATACACACACACACACACACACATTTTGTTAAAAGCCATTTTGTTGGCAGGATCAAGGTGTGTTCCTTCTTCTGGTAAAAAGCTCTTTCCTTCACAACAAACTGTATGACCAGATCCAAGGTTAGCCAGCCTGATGCTAAAAAATCCACTGGCTTCCCCCTGTTCAGAAGATTCAGACATTGCAAAGAATACATTTTCCTCTCTCGGGTGTAAATCTGAGTTCCAGAATTAAAACACTAAAGTGGAAGTGAATAGGTCTATCTCATTTCTCAGCGTTTATGACAGAGGCTGAATTCCAGGGAGAAGCAAATGAAGGAAGAAGTTGTTAAATTTCTTGGACGACATGACTGTTACTGTGTCTGCCCGTTGACTTGATGTGTTTTGAACCTGTAACGTCTGAAATCTTTGCTTCCTTCTTTTGGAGCCTCCATCACAAGAAGCTGGCCCACAGGCACTTATAAGACGCCTACTCTGTGTAGCCCTTCACCGTGCTCTCCCAAGCCTGACGGCCGGCCTTACTTCACAAAGGCCCATTCTACTTTTGCCAGCGGCCAGCTCCACTTGCCACAATCCCGTCAAAGCAGACAGATTAAACACGTCAGGTGACATACGGAAGAGTTACTGATTGATTAAGGCATTTTTTATGGCTAGGAGCTATTTCTCTTGGCCTGCTACCTGCTCTCAGGTCTTGATCACATTTCAACCTACTGCAGCCATTTACTCAAATATTCTAGGTCCTCAGATGTTTGCGTGCATGTGTCTGTCTGTGTGTGTACGCGTCTGAATACGGTTGGAAGGCTGCAGCAAGGCTGTTGATTGTAAAGTGAGAACGAAGGGGAAAAGTTAAGGCTCCCTCCAGTCCTCGTTTCTAATGATTTTCGTGTCACTATGGCTATCTTAGTTGGGAAAAGGACTTAGGGTCACATTGCAATGAAAAAAAACCTTTAGTATGGACAAGTTTGAAAACAATTGTACTATTTATTCGAAGAAGTACATAGAAAGCTCTATTTTTCCTCCTATTTTTGTTTGCAAATCGAATCCTATTGTGTCTATCTCTTGTGGTGTAGTTCTTTATTAAAAAAAGACCTAGTGGTATGGGAAGGTCAGATTTGGGGGTGATCATTTTCCCTGTAGGTTTTCAGATGTCACGACCAGATGAAGGATAATTTAAGAAGCACGGAGCTGGGTGATGGGTCTTGCAGAGCTGCCTGTCTGTTGGACCTGCAGAAAAGCTTATCCCCAGCAAGGTAATTTACGACAGAAGACCATCTCAGCTCCCTGCAGGCAGCACTACCTAAGTTCTCCGAAGAACTCCTGCTTTAAAATTGGAGAGAGCTGTAAGGCTGGAGACGGGATAAGTTATGGCTTTCCAGTGGCTTTCCCCTTTCTCCTTTTCCTTGTTGTGATTGTTATTTATTATTTGTGGGTAGGGATGAGAGGGTTCACTTTGCCAACTTCTGAACCCTCTCTGGATTCATGGCTCTGAATTTTGAACCGTCCCTGAACCTTCCTGCCTTTGAGTTCCTAATTCTCTTAGCCTTCTGCAGCGTCCTGTTGTGAATGGAGAAAGACTCTAAAAGGTTTATTTTAAAAGGGTGAAATATTTTCTTAAACATCAAATAGAACTTAAAAAAAAAAAAAAGCAGCCTATTGTGATGAGTCAAATGTAAATGAATTGAAAACATATGCTCCAAATCTCCCCCAGTTTATGCAGCAGTTTCATGGCTGAATTACTATTAGGCTTCCTTGGATTCAAAGTTGATATGAAATGATGCGACAAGGGATGAGCCCAGACACATTAGTTCTTTTAGTTTCTACTGCTTTTTTCCTATTTAATATAAAATGGGCTTTGGTTGAACTCTGAAAGCTGGAGAGAAGAGGAAAGAGCAGGAGGTATTTATAGGCAGCATTTTGCCAAGTAAGAACACTATTAGGATACGGGGCATTTTGGCTAAAGAACTAAATTCTTGATTTAATGGCTGTAACATTAGGAGGTAGAAATAGCTTTGAAATCTGGGCTGCCTAGCTCTCCACTATGTTGGAGCCCTTCTCCTCACCTTCACGCCTGCAGGTCATTTGGCACTTCCTTCCCAAGCTTCAAGTCCTGTCCTTAAGAACCCTGAGAGGATATTTGGGTCTAGTACTTTCTACAGCCAATTGCCTTGAATATGCCTTTCTGAAAGTGAGCCCTGCGTGCACACAGACAGCTCTGCAAAGGCAGCTTGGGATGAAGTAGAGGAAATTTTAAGAAATTCTGCTCTTCCTTCTGGTCCCTGTGTTCAGGCGTGTCCAATGCTGCTTCAACCTCAGGAGACCTATGTGGGAGCAGAGCAGGCTTCTGCGAGTCAGAGTGCGTGGCATGTGGCTGAAGTTTAAGAAATGTCTGCCAGATGAATGTCTTGGCAGCTGGTCAACAAATGCACATCTGATGCCTACGGATGATACCCTGTCATCTGTGTTTGGGAGGCAGTAGCCATGAGGCCACAAACCAGACAGAGCCATGCAAAAAATGTTTACTTTTGCTGCTAACATTCGCCATACAGGCTTGGGAAAACTACTTGCCATGTTCTATGGGTCTGCCCTGTTTCCCCACCTGACAAAAAAGTTGGGGTCACTATTTGCCACCCACCGTGTGGGGTGGATGTGGGGTGGATATGAGAAATCCCACAAAGAGCTCAGGGATTCCTGGTTTAAAGTCAAGTGCCCATACAAAGTACCAAGCACCAGTAAAATGTGTTTTTAACATTAGAGACAGACGTTCAGAGGGAAAACTAGGTACATTTTGCCGCCAGCTCAAAACATGCTTTCTGCTCCCGTGCAGAGAGGAAAGCACAGTTGTTAAAAGTTACTTTGAGATGACAAAATGTGCTGAAAAGAAAATGCCAAGAAAACCCCTTTGCCCAGCCCTGGCCCTGGGATTCCGCTGCCAGCAGGGATTATCTAAACTGGGCATCCTTAGAGAAAGCAGGAATTCTCTTCCACCACTGACTGTTGAAACCTTCCCATTCCACTGTTTTAAAAGCTGCAGAGAATTAAAAATAGAAGCTTTTTGGAGGGAGGAGAGGGTCCTTTGGGGGCACTTTGTTTGCTTTGGTTTCCATCTCCCTCCCTGGAATGCAGTAAAAACCTGGGGAATCAGCACTCAGAGAGTAGGCCTTTGCAGAGAAACGAAACCCCCTCACGCCAAAGTGAAGGGTGAGGAACTCTTTCTGGGTTCTGGTTTTATAATCATTTCTGTTTATAGTAGGAAAGAAATAGCCCCCTTCTTGAATTCAGCACATGTAGTCTTTTCTTAACGGCTCCCCTCCTTATACAAACATTAACAGGCCTAGTCCTTCAATAGGTTATTATTGAGCAGCTAATGTTAAATACAGATGAACCCTTGCCAGTTGAATGGATGACTGTCGCCCAGGTGTAAAAGTGCCATTCATGCATATGAAGTGACGATTGCAAATGGCGGCCACCAGAAGTCAAAACAGTTGATTGAATGGGTGGGGAGCAGAATGGCTTGTATATTCTTTTGAAAATTCAAGAAAGGGATGAGGGGAGGGGTGTGAAAGGCTATTTTGGGGCTACTAGTCCCTGGAACACTGATTTTAGTCCCTGAGGTCCTAAGAAAATGAGGAGGAAGGAAAGATGTTGGATCTCAGGGCAGCCTTTAGCTATTTTCTCTCTCTCTTACACACACACACACACACACACACACACACACATACACAGTCCTATGGTTTATTCTCCTAGTTCAGATTATATAAAACACCAGAATATAGTAAGTGTTACTCCAGAATTATCTGAAATAAATTTTTTATCAGGGATCCCAGTGGGTTGTCTGACCATGGGACTTTCATCCTTTTCTCAGAAATCCCTGCGGGGAGGAAGGCCCACAAAGAGAAGCAAATAAATGTATAGAGATTCTGAGCATGCTGGTTTCAAGAGGGAGGTTCCCAGTGCCCTCCCTGCTCTGGCTCAGCAGTGGAGCAGGTTCTCTTCTGTTTCCCTCTTCCTCAGCCCCTGCCTGACACTGGTGATGTTTTGTTGTATCCAGCAGGATGCTCTGGCGGCCCTGCTGTGGAGAGGGTCCTTTCTCCCTCCTAGAGGCAGGACTCTGAATTGGATCTATTTGTGCCCAGTTGAGGCCTGTGCAATACACAAGAGGCTGAGTGGATACACCTTATACTCCCTTGCTAAGAAGAAAGATTTCTCTTGCCTTTCTGCAGTGAAAGAGGGATTATGAGAAATGTCCCTCCTTTCTTTACCTCACAAGGGTGATATGAAAATGAAAAAGTTAATGTTTTGACAGGTGCTGTCATACTCAGGTGACAGGCAAAGCAATATTACGTTTATTATCATGGTTCCCACCACGTCCCTGTGTGCTCATCGCTCTCTCTCTCACATCACAGGGGTATGTATGGTCTCCCTGGGAAAAGACAATGGTGCAGACTGCTAATGAGGAAATTCATGGGGCCACACTAGACAAACATTTCAAATTATAGTTTCCTTGGGCACTGATCATGCTTCATTCCCACATGAGGAAATCTGGCAATCTGGCTACCTTGAAAGTAATGGTATGGGCATGGAAGGGCTGGGACAGACCTAAATATTTTAATTAATATGTCAAGCAATGCAAAACTTAGCTAGCTCACGAATGTTTGATTTATATAGCCCTGTCCTAGCCATGGGCCACATGTGGCTAGTAAAGCATCTGAAATGAGGCTAGTCTGAATTAAGATATGCTGTGAGTGCAAAACATACACTGGCTTTTGAAAACCTAGAATGAAAAAAAGAATCTAAGATACCTTATTAATAATTCTTTCATATGATTACATGTTGAAATGATATTTTGCATATGTTTGTTTAAATATTTTATTAAAATTAATTGTACTTGATTTTTTAAAATGTGGTATGGGGTGGCCACCCCCCTGGAAACCACCCCCTGGTGGTTTCCAGAAAATTAAAAATGCCATATATGGTTGCATTTGTGGTTTGCATTATATATTTTTTGTACAGCCCTGGTATAGACTTTATTAACAGATAGTGTGGGAATCGCTATCTGGAATTCAGTATTTCCTCCCCAGTCCACAATATCAGGATATGTCAATCTTGAAAGGACTACTGTTATAGTATTGTTGGGAAAAATTGTGAAACTCTTTAAATAGATAAAAGAGAAGTTACTGCATGTCCTATCTAATGCATTCTTGTGGTCATATCCCTTTTCACTGTTTTTAAACTTCTTTATAATTCTGCAAGTTGTAGAAAACTGATAATAATGAAAATGATTCTTATCTGTAAGAAAGCAAATTAATTGGGTCTGGTGGAATGTAACTGATAATTGCCATATGGATAGAGCCTTTTGCATTTCTGTGTAAATTCATCTCAGCATTCCTTGTGGTCCATATATGTGTGGTTCCTTGAATTATTTGACCCTATGGTAACATCCTACTTGTTGGCTCACTAATTAATGAGTTAACAAAATCTTTGACACGAGTTCATTGTACATTTGTGTGAGAGTTACGATGTTATCTTTTTAAACAATACTAGGAAATTTAGGAGTTCATGGTGGTCATAATTAACTACCCTGTCCTTTCCTCCTCCCTTCATCCCCCAGCTACACCTATGGTCCCAGTGGTAGAAGTACCTCTGAAAGCCTGAGATGGGTTAGAGAATGCATTTTTCTATAGAAAGTATTTTACATGATAGTTGATTGTCATTTAAACACTACTCACATAAAGCAAGCTAAATTGTGGGTTACTGTGAATTTTGTGAGCCAGCCAGGGAATCCTCCCACCCAGTGGAATATCTGATTCTAAGAGAAGATGTGCTGAGTTCCAAATAATGAAAGAGAAACCTAGGATGTAACTCATTTGTAAGGTATACATTGTGGATACTGATCAAGCACTCAGTTGCACAAAGTCCTCAAGTTTAATGGTAAAACGTATTTAAAAGAAAGTGGGTCGTTAATGATTTTTGTTGCCCACCCCCCCGTTTTTTTTTTTCTTTTTTGTTTTATAAATGTTAAAAAAAACCAGTCCCATTCTTATTTTACCTTGTTGTCATTTCCCAAACAGAACTGGCTTCCTTCAAAACAATGTGTGACAAGATGGGCCAGGCACATCAGTATTTCTTTCATATTTCCATTTATTCCTGTGAATAGAATGAATTTTAACAAATATAAGCAAACTAAAAATGTAAAACAGGTGATTTTATGCACTCTCCTTTTTTAAGAATTTGGAAATACTACACTTAAGTTGTATACGTTTTGTTTCTTTTCCTTATTATTTTTTTAAAGACATTAGCAGAAAGATCATTAAATTTTGTGAGTATTGGTCTCCAGCATTTAAGTTTTTACAAAACATGTGAAAGTTTACTGGTCTTTCATCAGCCGGGACATATGATTTTCTACATCTATAATTCTGAAAATGAAACATTTACTCTACAAAAATGCAGAACAGTCCACTTATAAATTTTATGTTTTGTGGGCTATTTTCTTATGTAAAGCAGTCACCTTGGAGACTCCTTTTAAATTACAAGTATACGATATTCTCACGTATATAATCTGCCCATATGTAATTATTTTCTTTTTTGGTTCTTTGGGACGTAACAGGAGGAGGCTTTGTGACATAAGTAAAGTCCTTGACCTAGGTATTTTAATACCATAATTTACTTGGTGATGTTATCAAAGAGAACAAAATATATGCCTTTTTACAATTTTCAGTTGTTTGAAATTAATTTTCGAAGTTTGACTGTAAGTTGCTTTTGATTTTTTATATTAAGAAAAAATTTTGAAAATTGTTAACAAAGAAGAGTATGAATTTATTCAACTATTTGTTTCTGATTAAGATAACATTATTTCAAAAAAGTTGATTTAATTAAATAAAAACTGTTGATAAAATATCTTTATGTGTTTTTAATGTATCTTATTAAAGAGTCGTGGTGTATCTTAATTCTCAATAAAATGGGGAAGAAACACTGGCATATTAAATCTTCCAACATTATTCAAAAATAATAGAATACTGTACTCTAAGAATAAAACCAAGGTTTCATCTGCATGGAAAATTTGTTTCTTATGGAAGAGTTTTACTCCTGACCCATTTTCCATAAACAGCAAGAGGGAGGAGATATGGGGATATATGTATATGTATATCTGATTCACTTTGTTATAAAGCAGAAACTAACACACCATTGTAAAGGAACTATACTCCAATAAAGATGTTTAAAAAATAAAATAACAAATAAAATAAGTCAAAAAAAAAAAAAAAGGAGTTACTATATTCTTTGGCTCTTTCTTTATCCAGGATTTTTCTAATTGGTATTTTCTCTCAGGTTGATTTTACTTGTTTCTTCTCTAAGAAAGAGTTTGTTGCAGTGATGATTGACAGTTAAATAAACAGACAGATGTAAAGATATAGATTCTTTCTGGAAAGCAAAGAGTTGGGGAATCTTTTCCAGAAAATAGTTTTTTTAACTTGACAATATTTGAAAGATTAATAAAAGGATGATGTCTCTATCATCTATTGTCTATTCAGGACTAAACACTTTTGGAAACAAAAAGTTACTATTTATCATATGTAACTATATTATTTATCAATACTATAATCACATAAATAATACCACATACTATTTAGGACATATGGCTTCCTACGTCAGGAGATTCTCCATTGTTAATATGTCCATTATTCATGTGAAAAACAGCTAAGAAAGGGGTAAATTCAGAAGGTACAGAAGTACTTCAGATACTTGTAATATGGAGTCCAGACAATCCATGAAACGCCTGGAATTGTTGAGCAAAATTTTGTATTTATCGTCTTGGAAGAGGAATCTTTATCAGAATTTCAGAAGTATTCTTGACTATCTCCCTTCAGAAAAGGTTCAGAATTCTTAGCTTGCAGGATTACTAAGGCTAACTGCTTACCTCTATAATATCAAGATGAAAATGAAGATTTTAAAGAACATCTAATTCTTTTGTCCATATGCTGCCCAATTCAATCCCAAAACTATAATTTTCATAGTTATGGTAGTGTATGATTTTAAGGAGACACAGTTCTTTAAATAACAGACCTCTTTTCTCCAAATCTAAAGCCATCTTTCTTTTGAGTATTATACCTTCTTGTCTCCTATCCCAGTTTTTTTTTTACCTCCTCCCTCTGAATTAGCCAAAGAAAACCTCACAGTACTCTTGATTTACAGAGGCATAGATAATTCTGACTCTATGGGTAGAAATGCAGTATTGTGATCCATTTAATAATGTGATCCAATATACGTTCATACAATGGATATATGTCTGGAATAAGTTATTAAGGAATATTGTGCTGTCTATAAGGGGTTTTATTAATTTAGAAACTCAGGGCTCCAGTATTTTTAACAGTAATACGAGTGAGAAAGTGATGAATCATTTACAATCAACTGTGATGGAGATGATACGTCAAAGCCTAATTCCAGAAGTTTATCCACAATTGATTCCAATTTTTCATTCTTCAAAGCTTTTCCTATATCCTGAAATAAAGGCACAGTTTAACCTGCAGGTGAGCAGAAGTTGAAGGAAAGTGCAAAGCAACCTCTGCATAATGAACATCTTGCCAGGAAAATGTGCGTGAGCTCCAAGGAAATGGCGTTGGAAGAGATATGAGATGGCAGGAGGATTTTCTCTGACACAATTTTGAGTTTTTGACAGCAATATCTCCCTGTTTATGAAGCACATAGAACTATGCTCAAGACGGGAGGAAGTTTGGGAGACATAATTGGAAAGAGAGAACTGCAGATAAGGAAGTTATTCAAACTAGGTCACTTCTCATCTCAGTGTTTTCAGAATTTTTGCCTGCATCCCACCCTAGCAACAACCTGTACAAAACACAAACCTTTTCCAGATGGGTTGGTGAATTTACTCTTTTCTTCTCTATAGATGGTAGTAACTAACTTTCAATTAGGGCTTTCCAATTTTAAAAGTATGTAACATTTCATTTTCACAATAATCCTTTAAAGTTGCTATAATAATAATAATGATGATAGTATTGTTATTATGCTGATTTTTCTAAGTAAAATTACTGATACTCAGACTTTTTAATCATCCAATAATAAGCAGAGTAGGAATTTATAAAGACAAACTATCAAACCTCAAATTCCCTGCTTTTCTCCCTCCTTTCGGAATGACAATGGGATAGAATACGACATACATCTTTTAATAAATTGTATTTGCTTTTTTTGGTAAGAGCTTGGAGGAATGTAATATGCCATTTTGTGTATTCTTGTCAGTGGTTTTTATTTATTTATTTATTTTTTGGCCGCACTGCACGTCTTGTGGGATCTTAATTCCCCAACCAAGGACTGAACCTGTACCCTCCACAGTGAAAGCACAGAGTCCTAACCACTTGACTGCCAGGGAATTTCCCCATTTTGTGTAGTCTTAAAAATCCTTTGCTTGAAGAATTTAAAGTACTTTTGACTTTTTAGACTTATAAAATAGTCACAACATTTAGAAATATTTAAGAGAGAGGAAATATAATTCTTCACTATGAAAATAAACTCACACCATCAGGCCAGGAGTTGGTACCAACCAAAACATCTTGATTGCTCCCTACGTTGTTGGTGGCATTTCTGAAAGTTGTTGATTGGAAGAAGTAGAGCCAGCATCACCTAGATTGAGCTGTGAATCTTTGCCATCCCTCCAGGGTACACCACAGGGCCCTTCCTCCTCCTGTCACTTCCTTCCACTCCCTACTCAGTGTCTTCAGAGGTGCATGAGAAGTCACCTGGGCTGTTAATGTTTGGTTTGTAATTGGAAACTAACCATTTCTATTTTACAAATGGAAGTGGTGAAGCAAAGAGTTGTCAGGCACCTACAGCAAGTCAAGGGCGAATGTCCATATCCTCCCATGATGCTCCGCACTTGCTTCAGACGGCTTTGCAAGAGTACCTTTCAGCTAAATTCAAAGATGAACATCAGAAAGAACCTTTGCAGCCATTTTTGTCTCAAGGAATGAGCTCCCTTTCAAACATGGAATGGCTTCTCACTAATATGAGGTTATTTTTCAACAACAGATGGGTCTATAAGTGAAAAGAGACCTCTTCGTTTGTCTGGTGGCATGTGGACTTCTTCAAATTTACATGGGGTTCTGATTGTCAGGAAGGGACCACATGACATTAATGCAATTTCCTCTTTAATGTGCCACCTTGCCATCAGCCCTGATGTTCAGGCATCAATGTTTAAGATGCAGACCTCCATCAGACCAGCATGAATGCCACGGAGCTTTGTGGAGATTTGCTAAAACAACAGGCCAGCATTTGGGAGAGAGTAGGGATGATGTGATTTCAATTTCATACCATCTGTCCCCAGATTTCTTTCACTACCAGGCTGGCCACTGACTTTGGAGAACAGTCAAAAATGCCAGGGCTCTGGAATGCTCTGCATAAGTTGAAAGGAGCAGACATCACTGAGAACCCCATGGCTGGTCCTTGCCATGGGGAAGTGGACAGAGACTGCTGCCTTCCCTGAAGACATGCATTGAAAGTCCTAATGAAAGCAGTGTTAAGCCTTCAGGAGCTGGCTTTGTGTCTGAGAGGCTGGGCAAGAGATGTCAGATTGCTCCACAGGCAAGAGAGCAAACAGGCATCCAAGGGAAAGGGAGTAGAAGATATGCTGGTATTCTTCTCAGCAGGGGGCATTCTTTATTCTTGGGAGAATAAAGCCTCACCCCCTATTGTCAAGCTGTAACCATCCTCCAACCTCTTTCTCCAGGAAGATCTCACCATTCCAATAAGAACATAAACCATAAAGCAAAAACAGGAAAAAATGGCTTTTTTTGGCCAGTGAGTCAGAGATTTTTTTTTAACAGTGGATTATTTTACACAAACTCTTGAATGATTATTTTCTTTGCTCCCAGGCAATCTGGATTAATTGATACAATAAAGGTCTGGAAGCCCTAAAGTGCTGGTTCAATTCCCAACTCTGACACAAAGAAGCTAAATGACCTGCAAGAGAATTTGTAGAAAAACCAACAACAATTTTCCTATCTACAAAAATACGGCTGGCGTGCCACGCGGACGCTGTGTGGCATTTTAAAAAATTGTGTTCCAAATGCTAATTATTCACTAGTTGGTGTTCCAGGTCGTGCCTCTTGCCGTCAGTAAGTTGACTGCTAACAGGATGATGATATTGGTTTAACGTTTAAATGCGAGTTTCAGAAGTATAACTTTTCAAAGTCATCAGAGAAATAGAGTATTGCATGTAGAAAAAACCTTGGCCAGAATCATGGTATCAAATCCCGACGCTTCACAACGAGGGCCCGCAGAGGTTAGTGACCTGGCCAAGGTCACAAAGAGTGTTAGTGAAAAGCCAGGACGAGAATGCTGGCTTTACCTTTGATCAGTATCACAGTTTGTAAACCATGGTGCTTTTTGTATGCTTTTTGTATGCCTGCTTTCTGTGATGATTCCTGGGGAAAGGATTTCTCATGACATGGGTCTTTCACAGCTTGAGATGGGTGATTTGGGGCCAGCGTGCAAGGGCACTTTTTGATACAGCTGCTTCCCTACCATGTTCAACCCTCACTCCCCAATGACAGAATTGCCAGCATCTCCATCAGTCGCAGGAGGCTTAGAAGGCATGAAATAAACACAGCCTGACAACTCTGTTCCCGTGTTATGACCTGTTCACCTCTCTGCCACTTCCAACTTGACTTCTCTCTGAGTAGCCTTCATGTTATTTAAGTCAGCAGGACTTTCCGAAATCAGGTAGTATGTGCTGAGGCTGCCAGGAGGAAGGGCTGTGTGGCAGTGTGAGTGGGTCTGAGCTCTTAAACTCCAGGTCTGGACTAGCACAGAAGGAGCTGAGGCTGTTCTGAAGGTCACTTGGTAGTCTTGAAATTTCCAAGTGTTCCCTTCCTTTATTCTTAACTACTTCATGTCTTGGAATCACTACAGTTCTCACTCTGATAAATATTTCTCGAAGCACTCACAAGCCTACTTCATTCTGGAATGTTTCAATAGACAGCTTTAACAAAACCATGGATAACTCCTTAAAAAAGTAAAAGTAAATCCAACTTACATTTTACGATGAATGGCATTAACAATCCTACATCAAATTCATTCAAAAATGCCTGTTTGCAAACGAATATTTACAGCTACATTTTTCATAGCAGCCTCAAAGTGGAAGCAACCTAATGAATGTCTGTCAGCTGGTGACTGGGTGAACAAAATGTGGTATATCTATACAATGGAATACTAGTCAGCAATAAAAACAAAGCACTGATCCATGCTGAGATATGGATGAACCTCGAAAAGTTTACACCAAGTGAGAGAAGCCAGATAAGAAAAGATCGCCTATTGTATAATTCCATTTATATGAAATGTCCAGAAAAGGCAAATCGATAGAAAGAGAAAGTAGATGTGTGATTACTAAGGGCTGGAAGTGGGAATGGGGAGTGACTGCAAGCGGTCATAGAGTTTCTTTTGGAATGATGGGATTATTTTCAAAGTAGGTTGTGGTGATGGTTGCACAACTCCACAAATTTACTGAAATCATTGAATTGTATACTTCAAATGAGTGAATTTTATGGTATGAAAATTATACATCAATAAAGCTGTTAAAACAAACAAGCATGCAACAGATGTCCTAGCTCTTAGCATGGAGGACGTCTTTGGAGTAGATTGATGTCTGGTGTGGTTGGGTCCCTGGACTGATCCAGCATTAGGATTTCCCCAAACCTAACCACCACTCCTGGAGAACCAGCCACCTTCAAATCAGGATAGGCACCCTGGACATGATGCAACAATTTACAAAATCAACTGGCTGCCCTTGCGAGGTGAAGTCTGACAAAAGGCTCAGTTCAGGGAAAAATGCATTCAAAGGGAAAAGCCCATGGCAGTGGCAACAATTAAATCTGCAATTAAGACACTTAAAGTGTTTAGGGCTGACAAGGAGTTAAAGTAAATGTTGATTCAGTTGTAAAGTTTTCAAAGCCGTAACTTTGCAGAAGGGTCTTGCACAACTACAGGGTTTTATTTATTTGTGCATTGTTATTGTCTTTAAAATGTTCTTTTTTCCCCCAGAAAACTCCCAACCAGCACTGGGACCCTTACCAGGGGAGACTGGGAACAGGTCCGAATAATGCATTCAAGATAATTTCAAAAAAATCACGCTTTAACGAGTACCATATTCCCTCCAATTTTCCCTTATATATGATTCACCGTTTTGCAAATACTGATGTATAAAGAATGCATTGAATGTGGCAAAAGTTGAAGATAGCCCCTGTGGATAAGACCTAATGGACACCATCCTGAAATAATACATACAACTCAGGCTCCAGACATGTGTCTTCAATTTAAAATAATTCAGCAATCATGTTCAACCAGAACCTGATTACACAAAATGGGACTTTTAAACTCCCAGACTTGGATCAAATTTTGAGGCCACAAAAAAAGAGGGGGGATATAATATGTGCCATGTTTATATATTCCAGATACTGTGATTAAATGATCCACACACAGATTTGACTGTTTCTTTGAGCTTATCAAGGCCCCTATTACCATTTTCTATCTGTAAATATTTGTCTCGCCTTTATGAGAACTGTGTGAAAGTCCGGGGCTGAGATGCAAAGGAAGGAAGCTGAACATCAGTTGGTTTCCTCTGTCAGAATATTATGGCTTCTAAAGCACTGAACTGGGCCTCATTCTCCACTTTTTCTGGAGGCCCAGGAGGGAGGCAACAGGACTGCACAGATTTGGCTGTCCCTGGGGTGGCACTGGGGAGTCCGGCACATTGTGCCTGCTGTGGTCCCCAGCAGATGCTCCATTCCCCTTGGATGTTTTTATAATTTATTTTTTATTGAAGTACAGTCAATTTACAATATTGTGCTAGTTTCAGGTGCACAGCAAAATGATTCAGTTATACTATATATAAAACAGATAAGCAACAAGGATTTACTGTATAACATAGGGAGCAATATTCAGTGTCTTGTAATAACCTATAATGGAAAATAATCTGAAAAATATATGTATCTTCCCTCGGATCTTTTTTTTTAACATCTTTATTGGAGTATAATTGCTTTACAATGGTGTGTTAGTTTCTGCTTTCTAACAAAGTGAATCAGCTATACATATACATATGTTCCCATATCTCTTCCCTCTTGCGTCTCCCTCCCTCTCACCCTCCCCATTCCACCCCTCCAGGTGGTCACAAAGCACAGAGCTGATTTCCGGATCTTTTACTTTTGATGGTTGTCTTCCTTCCCTCCCTTGTAACTATGACCCGTCTCCTTTCTCAGAAGTAAGTTGGACCTTTGCCTGTATTGTGATTTCTGAAATGCTAAGAAATCCCCAAATACTTCTCCTTTGATAGACTGCCCAATACTTGAACTGCTACCATAATTAGGTACTTATTACTTCAAATTCCTTTGACCGGAAATAGTGGATATAAAAGTGTTTGGTGAGTCCCAAGCAAGCCAGACAAAATACAAACACCCAACTCAATTTGAAATCCAGAGAAACAATTTTTAGCACATATATGTTCCAAATATTGCATACGACATTCACATACTAGAAAATTATTTGTTGTTTAACTGAAATTCAAATTTAGCCAGGTATCATGTATTTTTATTTGCTAAGTTTGGCACCCCTATCTAGTGACCACCAATGTATGGCATGTGGGTAACGGATCTCTTGGGTGGGAAGGATGGGAAAATTATATTGTAACATGGTCACCTCCACATCACTGGGAGAAGGGCAATGGGCCAGTCCATTTTACCCTTTATTAAAGTCTCAACCCTTGGAATGTGATGGTCTAAAAATTAAACATCATAAACCTGGGCACACTAGAAATAAAGGTTTTTGTTTGTGTGCTTTGTTTTTCAATAAGACGAACTTATTTAGAACGGGTGATTTTCTTCTTAAATTGGTAATATTTCTACTTTTGCTTTTGTTTACAGGTCTTATGGGTATTTTATAAGTTAAAAGAGGAAAGCAGGGCCTTTTTGGGAACTGGCTGAGGGCAGAGTTCCCGTTACTGTGGAGTCTGACTTCTAGGTCTGAATTGAGGGTGGAGGCTGGCAAACTGGTGGAGGGCCTGTGGGGTGGGAGCTGCTGGTGGTAACGGGGCATCCACAGACTGGTTTGCCTCAAGAAGTCTGTTACTACAAATAAACTGGCAAAATGTGCAGGTGATCTGCTTCCCCCGCCCCGTAAATTAGAGTGAATTTGATATCATCTCTTTAATAACTTCACTTCTAATCACTTGCATACCAGGTAGGAGAGAAAGGTAGTTTGCAAGTCAATGCCCTGAGAATTTCAGGTAAATTGACTAAGCCCCCAGACATCTGTCATTCATGTGACTATCAGCTGTCATATATGCTGGGGCAAAGGTCAGGCTGAGATTCACTGCTCTCAGATACTTCCTGGAGGGAAAACCCAGAGTTGAATTTTCTCAGCACTCCAAGATACAATTTCCTTCTTGTGATGGCCCCCCCCAATTTCCTACAGTTTATTAAACTCACAAATTCAAGAAGATAAGCTATCTTCCTTTCTTTCTCTTCCTTTCCTTCTTCCATGCTACAGTAAAGTTTGTTTTTGGGGTCTACTCTATGTCAACACTGCCTTGGTTCCTGCCCTTGAAGAGCTTCTAATTCCAAAAAAAGGAGGGGGGAACGCGTTATGAGGAGATTGAAGATGAAGGACTTTGAAGGCAATTGAAAGGGTTGAGAGGAGTCAAGGAGGAGCTGAGTAGGGAAGAAAAAGGATAGCGCCATCATGGAAATAGAATGGGGTAAACACATTAATGGTAGGCCCTATCTTTGGATAGAAACCAGTGATAGCAATTACATGAGGCCTGGAAATTTCGGCTGACTGCGAAGCTTTCAAAATACGTAGTCCTTGCTATCCCCCAGTGGATGGCAGTTATCTCTTTAAATCAACGATGGAAGGGCTACTTTGGGACACTGTTCTGAGCTCCCCCACCCCCGGGGTTCTTTTTTTCTGAAACAGTCATGTTTCAGGGGAAGGGGGAGAACAGCCTTCATTCTGTTATATTTAAAGGTCAATGTAACACTGTGAAGTGATACGGACCGCATGTAGACATCACTGGGTCTTGGTTAGAGGATTCATTTCATTCTTTCTTATGTGAGCATTCGTGGTTTACAGGTTTTCCTCTCCCTGTTTAGACTGTAAGTCTCTTGAAGGCAAAAATAACATCCCATTGTTTCTATCCTCTAACAGCACTTCCTAGTGTCTGACCCATCTTAGGGATGGGTCAGACACTAAAATGTTTGGATGAATAAAGGAACTGAAAAACGTTTCTTTTGCTCAATTAAAAATATTTCTAAGTAGTTTCTACTGACACATTATAGATAATATATCCTAAGAAACAGTCCCCTCAAATTATGGCTTCAACAACGGATCAAAAATCAATTTCCAAATGAGTTTTTCGGTAGAAGGCACTACACACACACACACACACACACACTCTACAATAATAAAAAAAAGTCACCTGTGAATTTAAAAACCATAGAATAACAATAGATAATCCATACTTAGTTATGATATGTTTCTAAGGCCAAGGAGAGCTTGAATTAATGAAACATGCAGATCATCTTCAAATCACACAAGCTCCAAGACCTCTTCTTTTGCTCCAAAAGCTGATGATAAGTGAAAAGCTTTCTGATTTGTGAGTTTTGACTCCTCTTATTTTGCATATTCCTTCTTTTGGTGAAAGCAGACAGGTCATGGACAATGTGGTATTCCATCAAATCTAAAAGGTCATTGGTTGTAAGACATGGAGTTGTTTTTGGTACTACTAAGAAAGAAAAAGGCAATGCCATGGAAACATCCTGAATTCAGAGACATTAAGTGTTGAAAAATGCATGTCTTAGAATCTATGAAATACAGATAATTCTGCCTAATGCTTGGCCCAGAGCTTTGCATGCTATAGGTGGTCAATAAATATTTGTTGAATGAGTGGGTAAACGAAGATGACAGGAAGAAATCCTTGGGTTTTATGATGCTTACAATCAGCCTCTGAGAACAGTGGACTAGATCTCTTCTTGAGGTTTTAAGTAATCACTGAAAAAAGGCAGAAGACTGCTCTCTGATTGCTAAAAATAAAACAAAACACAAACAAAAAACTAGGTTGCAGATTGCATCCTGCAAAACTACCCCCAGAACAGTTAGACCTCCTGTGTTTTTCAAATAAGAAGAGTGAGTTTTCCATCCCCCACCCCCCGTCCCTGTCAAAAGGGATTTTTCTCTGAACAGTCAAAGAAGGGATCGTTTGTACAGGAATCACACTAAAGTGTGTAAGAATGTGTGAATGAGTGTGTGTAAGTTAAGGAAGACAGGTTGATATAAATACATAACAGAGAATAAAAAAATTCCCTAAAAAAAGCTTGCTGGGTTTAACATATACATCGGAAAGCAGCACATACTCATGACTGAACCCACAGGTCTCAGAATTGCAGCTTGCACCTGTGCCTCCTCTCCGTGATAAATATGGGCAATATTAATGTCATCTTCTAAGTCCCCAGAAATATAGCTGACTCTGTCCAACAGAGCTGGTCACACTGTGGCAGGTAAATCGTCTCTGGATCAGAACTCCATGTACACGTAATCTTCCGAGCATTTGCAAAGTCTAGGGGCACAGAGTGACAGATCCAGAATATTGCCATCACTTCCTAGCCTGTCCTACTTGAGTTTGTTTGTTTTTTTTCCACCTGTAATAAAGATGTGTTCTCTGATATAAACCTCCTTATGGCTTCTAGTTCTTTTCAGGGGTCCTGCAAGAGAACCAAGAAGCCATTTCAATTAAGAATAGAATTCTAATTGTTTTGGAACAATGACCTGACTTCTGAAATATTCTTTTTTATTCTTATATGCTTGTGCTGTTTTCAGGAGAATACTGCAAGAACCTTATTATTTTCATCCAGCAGAGTGTCAACCAAGGCCAGAGCTTAAGAATTTGATCATTGTTATAGGCCCTATAATGAAAGGATTTACTTAAAGGATTTAATCATTGTATGTGATTCGAGTGGGTATTTCCCAAGGGCCTGGCCCAGGTTTTTGAACCTAGTACGCTCTCAATTAATGTTTATTAAGTGAATGAATACATGAATGAATGAATGATGTTGAGAGCACACACCTCCTGGTACTATAGTGCAGCAATTAAGATTTTCAAGCATATCTAAATTTTTGTTTCCTGAAATGCATGCTGAAGACTATGGATAACTATTGTGCAAGAAAAGGGATTTGTGTTAAAAAATATTGAGGCATGGTGAATTTGACAGAGGTTTTCAAATTCTTTTGCTTGTGTTTCCCCCGAAAGAATTTCGAGACTATGTACCCTTATCACACTTTTAGGTTGGCATCTAAATTTTTTCATCACAAGTTGTAACAGTTACAAAGAATATAATTTCCAGCTTGTTTTAAATACTGACATTACAAAATAAAACCGTTTTAAATGTATCCACAGAATCTAGGTCCCACAGCAATTTGATACCCATCTTACCATTTTTTCAAAATATGGAAACTCTCGAAATTTTACATTTCTTTATTTCCATAAATGCATTATTTATTTTCTACTCTCCCTCCATAATTTCATCCTAATGGAATTATTTTTCTGCTTAAAAGTCTAGTTATTGAACATTTTATTTTACTTCTTTGTACCAAAAATATGTATATGATTTGAAATAAATATTTTAGTTTATTGTCTTTAATGCTCTATATTAAAAATTCTATTATTGATATTTAACAAATGAAAATCTATTATAAACTTTGATTTAAATTATTAAACATGAAAGTAAAAGTTACTGAATATTCACCTCAATGAGATGTAGTAAGTTTTTGTTCAAATCAGAATTCAAGTAAGGTCTGTACGTGGCAATTACATGGTTGCTATGTCTTTTAAGTCTCTTTCTGTCTTTAAATTTCAGGCTATTTCTCTCTTTCTCTCCTGTTTCTCTCTCTCCAATTTATTAGAGATATCAGGATGCTTTACCCTGAATTTCCTATAAATTATTAGCTAAATCTAGAAGGTTGGTAAGATTCGAGTTCAACTTTTTTTTTTTTTTTTTTTTTTGCGGTACGCGGGCCTCTCACTGCTGTGGCCTCTCCCGTCGCGGAGCACAGGCTCCGGACGCGCAGGCTCAGCGGCCATGGCTCACGGGCCAGCTGCTCCGCGGCATGTGGGATCTTCCCAGACCGGGGCATGAACCCGTGTCCCCTGCATCGGCAGGTGGACTCTCAACCACTGTGCCACCAGGGAAGCCCTCGAGTTCAACTTTTTGACAACACTATTATATTTTAGCCAATAATACTTCATTTGTGTACCTTTCTTAGACTATTTTTATTTCTGTGGCCGCACCGCAGGCGGCTTGAGGTATCTTAGTTCCCCATCCAGGGATCGAATCCGGGTCCCCTGCAGTGGAAGTGCAGAATCCTAACCACTGGACACCAGGGAATTCCCTGGGCTTTTTAAATTTAAGTCTGTATCTGCCTTTCTATCCAAGCTATGAGATGGGTAAACAAACATCTTCCTACCAAAAGGATGGGAGATGATGTCAAATAAGATTCAACTAGATTGGGGGGGGGGACCTTCAAGATGGTGGAGGGGTAAGACATGGAGATCACCTTCCTCCCCACAAATACATCTACATGTGGAACAACTCCTACAGAACACCTACTGAATGCTGGCAGAAGACCTCAGACCTCCCCAAAGGCAAGAAACTCCCCATGTACCTGGATAGGGCAAAAGAAAAAACAGAGACAAAAGAATAGGGATGGGACCTGCAGCACTGGGAGGTGTGAAGGAGGAAAGGTTTCCACACATTAGGAAGCCCCTTCGCGGGTGGAGATGGGCGTGGGTGGGGAAGCTTTGGAGCCACGGAGGAGAGTGCAGCCACAGTGGTGCGGAGGGCAAAGCGGAGAGATTCCCGCACAGAGGATCGGGGCCGACCAGCACTCACCAGCCTGAGAGCCTTGACTGCTCACCTGCCGCGGCGGAAGGGGCTGGGAGCTCAGGCTCTGGATTCGGAGGTCAGATCCCAAGGAGAGGACTGGGGTTGGCAGCGTGAACACAGTCTGAAGGGAGCTAGTGAGCCACGGCTAGCCGGGAGGGAGTCCGGGAAAAAGTCTGGAGCTGCCGAAGAGGCAAGAGACCATTGTTTTGGGGTGTGCAAGGAGAGGGGATTCAGAGCGCCGCCTAAATGAGTTCCAGAGATGGGTGCGAGCCGGGGCTATCAGCACAGACACCAGAGACAGGCATGAGATGCTAAGGCTGCTGCTGCCGCCACCAAGAAGCCTGTGTGCGAGCACAGGTCACTATCCACCCCTCCCCCGCTGGGAGCCTGTGCAGCCCGCCACTGCCAGGGTCCTGTGATCCAGAGACAACTTCCCCAAGAGAACACACGGCACGTCTCAGGCTGTTGCAACGGTATGCTGGCCTCTGCCACTGCAGGCTCACCCCACATTCCGTACCCCTCCCTCCCCCCGGCCTGAGTGAGCCAGAGCCCCCTAATCAGCCGCTCCCTTAACCCCCTCCTGTCTGAGCAAAGAACAGATGCCAGAGGACGACCTACATGCAGAGGCAGGGCCAAATCCAAAGCTGAACCCCAAGAGCTGTGCGAACAAAGAAGAGAAAGGGAAATTTCTCTGGGCAGCTTCAGGAGCAGTGGATTAAATCTCCACAGTCAACTTGATGTACCCTGCATCTCTGGAATACCTGAATAGACAAAGAATCATCCCAAAATTGAGGCAGTGGACTTTGGGAGAAACTGTAGACTTGGGGTTTCCTTTCTGTATCTAATTTGTTTCTGGTTTTATGTTTATCTTAGTTTAGTATTTAGAGCTTATTATCATTGGTAGATTTGTTTATTGATTTGGTTGCTCTCCTCCTTTTATATATGTATATATATATTTTTTTTCTTTTTCTCTTTTTGTGAGTGTGTATGTGTATGCTTCTTTGTATGATTCTGTCTGCATAGGTTTGTTTTTACCACTTGTCCTAGGGTTCTGTCTGCTCATTTTTTTTTTTTTAGTATAGTTTTTAGCGCTCGTTATCATTGGTAGATTTGTTTATTGGTTTGGTTGCTCTCTTCTTTTTTTTTTAACTTTTTAATTTTAATAATTTTTTTATTTTTATAAGTTCATTTTATTTTATTATTATTTTCTTTCTTTTTTCTCCCTTTTCTTCTGAGCCGTGTGGCTGACAGGGTCTTGGTGCTCCAACCAGGTGTCAGGCCTGAGCTTCGGAGGTGGGAGAGCCGAGTTCAGGGCACTGGTCCACCAGAGACCTCCCGGCCCCATGTAACATCAATCGGCAAGAGCACTCCCAGAGATCTCCAACTCAACATTAAGACCCAGCTCCACTCAACGACCAGCAAGCTCCAGTGCTGAAAACCGCATGCCAAACAACTAGAAAGACAGGAATACAACCACACCCATTATTAGCAGAGAGGCTGCCTAAAATCATAATAAGTTCACAGACACCCCAAAACACACCACCGGACGTGGTCCTGCCCACCAGAAAGACAAGATCCAGCCTCATCCACCAGAACACAGGTACTAGTCCCCTCCACCAGGAAGCCTACACAAAACACTGAACCAACCTTACCCACTGGGAGCAGACACCAAAAACAACGGGAACTACGAACGTGTAGCCTGTGAAAAGGAGACCCCAAACACAGTACGTTAAGCAAACGGAGAAGACAGAGAAACACACAGCAGATGAAGGAGCAAGATAAAAACCCACCAGACCAAACAAATGAAGAGGAAATAGGAGGTCTACCTGAAAAAGAATTCAGAGTAATGATAGTAAAAATGATCCAAAATCTTGGAAATGGAATGGAGAAAGTACAAGAAATGTTTAACAAGGATGTAGAAGAACTAAAGAGCAAACAAACAATGATGAACACCACAATAAATGAAATTAAAAATTCTCCAGAAGGGGACTTCCCTGGTGGCACAGTGGTTAAGAATCCACCTGCCAATGCAGGGGACACGGGTTCAATCCCTGGTTCGGGAAGATCCCACATGCCACAGCTAAGCCCGTGCACCACAACTACTGAAGCCTGCGTGCCTAGAGCCCATGCTTTGCAACAAGAGAAGCCACCACAATGAGAAGCCTGTGCACCGCAACGAAGAGTAGCCCCCACTCATCGCAACTAGAGAAAGCCCACAGGCAACAACAAAAACCAATGCAGCCAAAAAAAAAAAAAAAAAAAAAACAAACTAATTCTCCAGAAGGAATCAATCTAGCAGAATAACTGAGGCAGAAGAAGAGATAAGTGACCTGGAAGATAAAATAGTGGAAATAACTACTGCAGAGCAGAATAAAAAGAAAAGAATAAAAAGAATTGAGGACAGTCTCAGAGACCTCTGGGACAACATTAAATGCACCAACATTCGAATTACAAGGGTCCCAGAAGAAGAAGAGAAAAAAAAAAGGGACTGAGAAAATATTTAAAGAGATTATAGTTGAAAATTTCCCTAATATGGGAAAGGAAATGGTCAATCAAGTCCCGAAAGCACAGAGAGTCCAATACAGGATAAATCCAAGGAGAAACACGCCAAGACACATATTAATCAAACTATCAAAAATTAAATACAAAGAAAAAATATTAAAGGCAGCAAGGGAAAAGCAACAAATAACATACAAGGGAATCCCCATAAGGTTAACAGTTGATCTTTCAGCAGAAACTCTGCAAGCCAGAAGGGTGTGGCAGGACATATTTAAAGTGATGAAAGGGAAAAACCTACAATCAAGATTACTCTACCCAGCAAGGATCTCGTTCAGAAATTTTACAGACAAGCAAAAGCTAACAGAAATCAGCACCACCAAACCAGCTTTACAACAAATGCTAAGGGAACTTCTCTAGGCAGGAAACACAAGAGAAGGAAAAGACCTACAAAAACAAACCCAAAACAATTTAGAAAATGGGAATAGGAACATACATATCGATAATTACCTTAAATGTAAATGGATTATATGCTCCAACCAAAAGGCATAGACTGGCTGAATGGATACAAAAACAAGACCCATACATATGCTGTCTACAAGAGACCCAATTCAGACCTAGGGACACATACAGACTGAAAGTGAGGGGATGGAAAAAGATATTCCATGCAAATGGAAATCAAAAGAAAGCTGGAGTAGCAATTCTCATATCAGACAAAATAGACTTTAAAATAAAGACTATTACAAGAGACAAAGAAGGACACTACATAATGATATAAGATATAACTGTAAAAATTTCTGTACCCAACATATGAGCACCTCAATACATAAGGCAAATGTTAACAGCCATTAAAGGGGAAACTGACAGTAACACAATCATAGTAGGGGACTTTAATACCCCACTTTCACCAATGGACAGATCATCCAAAATGAAAATAAATAAGGAACACAAGCTTTAAATGACACATTAAACAAGATGGACTTAATTGATATTTATAGGACATTCCATCCAAAAACAACAGAATACATTTTCTTCTCAAGTGCTCATGGAACATTCTCCAGGATAGATCATACCTTGGGTCACAAATCAAGTCTTAGTAAATTTAAGAAAATTGAAATCATATCAAGTATCTTTTCTGACCACAATGCTAGGAGACTAGATATCAATTACAGGGAAAAAAATCTATAAAATATACAAACACATGGAGGCTAAACAATACACTACTAAATAATCAAGAGATCACTGAAGAAATCAAAAAGGAAATCAAAAAATACCTAGAAACAAATGACAATGAAAACATGACAACCCAAAACCTACGGGATGCAGCAAAAGCAGTTCTAAGAGGGAAGCTTATAAGCAATACAATCCTACCTCAAGAAACAAGAAAACTCTCAAATAAACAACCTAACGTTACACCTAAAGCAATTAGAGGAAGAAAAACAAAAAACCCCCAAAGTTAGCAGAAGAAAAGAAATCATGAAGATCAGATCAGAAATAAATGAAAAAGAAATGAAGGAAACAATAGCAAAGATCAATAAAACTAAAAACTGGTTCTCTGAGAAGATAAACAAAATTGATAAACCATTAGCCAGACTCATCAAGAAAAAACAGGAGAAGACACAAATCAATAGAATTAGAAATGAAAAAGAAGAAGTAACAACTGACACTGAAGCAATACGAAGGATCATGAGGGATTACTACAAGCAACTATATGCCAATAAAATGGACAACCTGGAAGAAATGGTCAAATTCTTAGAGAAACATAACCTTCCGAGACTGAACCAGGAAGAAATAGAAAATATAAACAGACCAATCACAAGCACTGAAATTGAGACTGTGATTAAAAATCTTCCAACAAACAAAAGCCCAGGACCAGATGGCTTCACGGGAGAATTCTATCAAACATTTAGAGAAGAGCTAACACCTATCCTTCTCAAATTCTTCCAAAATAGAGCAGAAGGAGGAACACTCCCAAACTCATTCTACGAGGCCACCATCACCCTGATAGCAAAACCAGACAAAGATGCCACAAAGAAAGAAAACTACAGGCCAATATCACTGATGAACACAGACGCAAAAATCCTCAACAAAATACTAGCAAACAGAATCCAACAGCACATTAAAAGGATCATACACCATGACCAAGTGGGGTTTATCCCAGGAATGCAAGGATTCTTCAGTATACACAAATCAATCAATGTGATAAACCATACTAACAAACTGAAGGATAAAAACCATATGATCATCTCAATTGATGCAGAAAAAGCTTTCGACAAAATTTAACGCCCATTTATGATAAAAACCCTCCAGAAAGTAGGCATAGAGGGAATGTACCTCAACATAATAAGGCCATATATGACAAACCCACAGCCAATATCATTCTCAATGGTGAAAAACTGAAACCATTTCCACTAAGATCAGGAACAAGACAAGGTTGCCCACTCTCACCACTATTCTTCAACATAGTTTTGGAAGTTTTAGCCACAACAATCAGAGAAGAAAAAGAAATAAAAGGAATCCAAATCGGAAAAGAAGAAGTAAAGCTGTCATTGTTTGCAGACGACATGATACTATACATAGAGAATCCTAAAGACGCTACCAGAAAACTACTAGAGCTAATCAATGAATTTAGTAAAGTAGCAGTATACAAAAATTAATGCTCAGAAATCTCTTGCATTCCTATACACTAATGATGAAAAATATGAAAGGAAAATTAAGGAAACACTCCCATTTAGCACTGCAACAAAAAGAATAAAATACCTAGATATAAACCTACCTAAGGAGACAAAAGACCTGTATGCAGAAAACTATAAGACACTGATGAAAAAAATTAAACATGATACAAACAGATGGAGAGATATACCATGTTCTTGGATGGGAAAAATCAACTTTGTGAAAATGACTGTACTACCCAAAGCAATCAACAGATTCAATGCAATCCCTATCAAACTACCACTGGCATTTTTCACAGAACTAGAACAAAAAACTTCATAATTTGTATGGAAACACAAAAGACCCTGAATAGCCAAAGCAATCTTGAGAAAGAAAAATAGAGCTGGGGGAATCAGGCTCCCTGATTTCAGACTATACAATAAAGCTACTGTAATCAAGAGAGTATGGGACTGGCACAGAAACAGAAATATAGATCAACGGAACAGGATAGAAAGTCCAGAGACAAACCCATGCACAAATGGTCACCTTATCTTTGATAAAGGAAGCAAGAATATACAATGGAGAAAAGACAGCCTCTTCGATAAGTGGTGCTGGGAAAACTGGACAGGTACATGTAAAAGAATGAAATTAGAACACTCCCTAACACCATACACAAAAATAAACTCAAAATGGATTAAAGACCTAAATGTAAGGCCAGACACTATAAAACTCCTAGAGGAAAACACAGGCAGAACACTCTATGACATAAATCACAGCAAGATCATTTTTGACCCACCTCCTAGAGAAATGGAAATAAAAACAAAAATAAACAAATGGGACCTAATGAAACGTAAAAGCTTTTGCACAGCAAAGTAAACATAAACAAGATGAAAGGACAACCCTCAGAATGGGAGAAAATATTTGCAAACGAAGCAACTGACAAAGGATTAATCTCCAAAATATACAAGCAGCTCAATATCCAAAAACCAAATAACCCAGTCCAAAAATGGGCAGAAGACCAAAATAGACATTTCTCCAAAGAAGATATACAGATTGCCAACAAACACATGAAAGGTTGCTCAATATCACTAATCATTAGAGAAATGCAAATCAAAACTACAATGAGGGGCTTCCCTGGTGGTGCAGTGGTTGGAAGTCCGCCTGCCGATGCAGGGGACACAGGTTCATGTCCCGGTCCGGGAAGATCCCACATGCCGCGGAGCGGCTAGGCCCGTAAGCCATGGCCGCTGAGCCTGCGCATCTGGAGCCTGTTCTCCGCAACGGGAGAGGCCACAACAGTGAGAGGCCCGCGTACCGCAAGCAAACAAACAAACAAACAAACAAACAAAAAACTACAATGAGGTATCACCTCACACCAGTCAGAATGGCCATCATCAAAAAATCTAGAAACAATAAATGCTGGAGAGGGTGTGGAGAAAAGGGGACCCTCTTGCACTGTTGGTGGGAATGTAAATTGATACAGCCACTGTGGAGAACAGTATGGAGGTTCCTTAAAAAACTACAAATAGAACTACCATATGACCCAGCAATCTCACTACTGGGCGTATACCCTGAGAAAACCATAATTCAAAAAGAGTCATGTACCAAAATGTTCATTGCAGCTCTATTTACAATAGCCCGGAGATGGAAACAACCTAAGTGTCCATCATCGGATGAATGGATAAAGAAGATGTGGCACATATATACAATGGAATATTACTCAGCCATAAAAAGAAACGAAATTGAGCTATTTGTAACGAGGTGGATAGACCTAGAGTCTGTCATACAGAGTGAAGTAAGTCAGAAAGAGAGAGACAAATACCGTATGCTAACACATATATATGGAATTTAAGAAAAAAAAATGTCATGAAGAACCTAGGGGTAAGACAGGAATAAAGACACAGACCTACTAGAGAATGGACTTGAGGATATGGGGAGGGGGAAGGGTAAACTGTGACAAAGCGAGGGAGAGGCATGGACATATATACACTACCAAACGTAAGGTAGATAGCTAGTGGGAAGCAGCCTCATAGCACAGGGGGATCAGCTCGGTGCTTTGTGACCCCCTGGAGGGGTGCGATAGGGAAGGTGGGAGGGAGGGAGACGCAAGAGGGAAGAGATATGGCAACATATGTATATATATATAACTGATTCATTCTGTTGTAAAACAGAAACTAACACACCATTGTAAAGCAATTATAATCCAATAAAGATGTTAAAAAAAATCTACAAACAATAAATGCTGGAGAGGGTGTGGAGAAAAGGGAACCCTCTTGCACTGTTGGTGGGAATGTAAAGTGATACACCCACTATGGAGAACAGCATGAAGGTTCCTTAAAAGATTAAAAACAAAACTACCATACGACCCAGCAATCCCGCTATTGGGCATATGCCCTGAGAAAACCATAATTCAAAAAGAGTCATGTACCACAATGTTCATTGCAGCTCTATTTATAATAGCCAGGACATGGAAGCTACTTAAGTGTCCATCAAAGATGAATGGATAAAGATATGGCTCATATATACAATGGAATATTACTTAGACATAAAAAGAAATGAAATTGAGTTATCTGTAGTGAGGTGGATGGACCTAGAGACTGTCATAAAGAGTGCAGTAAGTCAGAAAGAGAAAAACAAACACCGTATGCTGACACATATATATGGAACCTAAAAAAAAAAAAAAGATGGTTCTGAAGAACCTAGGGGCAGGACAGGAATAAAGACTCAGACGTAGAGAATGGACTTGAGGACACGGGGAGGGGGAAGGGTAAGCTGGGACAAAGTGAGAGAGTGGCATGGACATATATACACTACCAAATGTAAAACATATAGCTAGTGGGAAGCAGCTGCATAGCACAGGGAGATCAGCTAGGTGCTTTGTGACCACCTAGAGTGGCAGGATAGGGAGGATGGGAGGGAGATGCAAGAGGGAGGAGTTATGAGGATATATGTATACGTATAGCTGATTCACTTTGTTACACAGCAGAAACTAACCATTGTAAAGCAATTATTCTCCAATAAAGATGTTAGGGAAAAAAAAGATTCAACTAGATGTTGGAACAGGGAGGATGCTGTTTGAAAGTCCAGGGATTCATTGGGGCATGTCCCATTATTTCTTTGCCCAATAATCCCTGACAATGGGGAACTGAGGCAACTCAGTAAAGGTGAGGTTATCAAGTTTTCAGATCATCTGGGCTGAAGGTTTGGTAATCCCATCAGATAAAGAACCTCTCCAAGGGAGTTGCTTGCAGAGGATAGGGGAACATGGAAAGGGTGGTGGAAGCGGCTGCTGTGATTGCCAAGCTGGGCTTCCTGACCAACTACAAGAAGTGAGGATTGAGGTTTGGATTCTCTATTCTACATCTATCTGTATATATCCCCACATCTGAGAAGTAAAGAAGCATTGGCCTTTAATAGTACAATGAATGGTGGCATTGCCATTCAAGTCCCATAGAAGAGTAGTACTGGGGGGTGGAGTGGCATCTAAAACATACCTGGGTGGGCATGGGCTCATTTTCTTGAATCTCCTCAACAGCTTGACCGTCTGGCATGTCTGCTGCCCTAAATGCACACATCTCCCAAGACAAGTATTGATTCTTATTCTTGTATAACTGAACCCCTTAAAAGCAGGAGACGCAAGAGGGAGGAGATATGGGGATATATATATATGTATAGCTGGTTCACTTTGTTATAAAGCAGAAACTAACACACCATTGTAAAGCAATTATACTCCAATAGATGTTTAAAACAAACAAAAAACCAACAACAACAATAAAAAAAGAAGAGCAGAAACATTTCCTGGACTGTAATCTGATAGATACTCTATCTCTATGGGTTTCCTAAGTCATGTTGCTTGGTTCTTTCCTTCGTATCCCTTCCTCCACACATTCTTCCTCCCCTTCGGGTCTTTGGTGGCTACTCCCTAGATTTTCAAAAGAAAATTTGAAGATTACTATTTTAATAAGGCTTGCTATATTTTTAGCCAAGAGTTCTTCCTCTCCTGCTAGTTCTTCCTTATAACAGTTTAAAAATCCATTCTCCAAATTGCACAAGAGATCACAGAACCTACAGAGAATATGTGTGTGGATGCATAATGTAAATACATTTTTCAACTATGTGGATAAAATGTTTTGTAGCAAGAGGAAGATAAAGAATTAAGAGTGGAAAGGGAGATGGGGTTATAAAGGGAGTGAAGTGAAAAGAGACGGAAGAAATCCGTGGTTACAACTAGTAGATGATCATTATTCCTTAGATCCGCTTCCTTGACAGATATTTAAATGCTTTCCATTTCTGACTTCATGGGAAGGGCTGAGTTTCCTGGGGCATCATCACACTACTGTTCTGGTGTTTCCAGCAGCATGGTCAGGTCAAGGATAGACATTCAGGAGGCCACCTGATGGTTCTAATTTAAAGTGCTCAAGACTATCTCTCCCGTGCTGCCTGGGATTCTTCACCATACTTGGCCTCACTGCCTGAAATTCCATGACAGGAAATTACCCTTTGGTAATACCAGCATCCTGTTTTATAATGAGAGCTGGATTGCAGTGAAGTCTCACAGCTGCCTATGCCTTCCCTCCTAGGGCAAGGTGAGACCCAGTGCTAGAAGAGTAGAAAAGTTGGGGGTAGTTTGGAGTATGATCACTTCTTGCCAGGCCATGTCAGGACTGGGCCCATTGTGGACTGTGTCAAAGCATGAAAGCCCTGGGTGGAAGGCAGGGCTACTCAAGAGACAGAGGTCTCTGCACTTCTAATAGGGTTGAGCCTCACCAGCTCTGGGCAGATGTTCTGGACTGGAGGGTTTAGGGCATGGATCATCTTCTCAGTGACGTGAGACAGAGTTTGCTTAGCTTTTGAATGAGCTAATTAAATAAAATAAACCAAGGATCTAGTAAAATGCCAAAAAGTTGAGGATATTGAAATCTAGTATCACAAGATTTTCCCAGTATGACAAACACTGTTATTTCATAGAAGAAAGGACATTTCTTGACCTTTCCTCTTGCCCTTGATAAAAATAAAAGAGCAAGAGCCTATAATCATTGAATAATTGACATTTCTTCCCAAGAAAGAACATTCACAAATTTATAATCTCTCCCTCTCTCTCTCTCTCTCTCTCTCTCTCACACACACACACACACACACACACACACACACACATATTATATCACTGCCCTTATTTTTCTGGGTCCATAAAAGCTTTATTATCAACTGGCATTTGGAAACAACTAGCCTAGAGCATACAGTTATCACTTAGAATTTCTGAATATATCCCATGATACGATGTATAAGTATGTCAGAATTATGCATATGAAATATATCTCATATATAATACTTAGGTACTATCTCCCAGGAGTTTCCTTAGTAAAATCACTATTGCCTCTTAATATGGTAATACTATAAAATGTGTTACTATAAGTCACCAAAGAAAATCACAGTTCATTATTCAATCCTAACTTATAATATTCATAATATTTGATTCACAATATTCTGATGCTGCTTCAATACTGTAGGGAAGTCAGGTTCAGTTGAAACTGAGTAAGGGAACAAAGGTAGCTGCAAACCTCATTCCATCTGGGCTCACTGTGAAACCTTGGAATAGGGAAAGCTAGTCCCATGCTAGGTGATAGGCCAGTGCAGGCTGTGTGGTCCCCCATCTCTTGGTAAGGAGGGTTTCAGGCCCAGGGCCTATTCTTCTGTGGCTGAGCAGGGGTTGAAAAAGACTGCCTTTTCCAACAGCTGGCTATATTTTGCGGAGTGGCAGAAATGAAGTTGAGAAAGTCAGGAGGGGCAGGATCATAGAAGGCCTTATGTTGCAAAGTAACGTTTTGGGGCATTATTCTGTAAGCAAAGGGGCAGTTCAAAGAAGCCTTAGAACAGAGGAACAGCATGATTAAATGGGGACTCTCAAGCAAAACTACCTGGGTTTGAGTCCTAGCTCTGCTGCTTAGTACTGTGTGACCTTGGACAAGTTACTTAACCTCTCTGTGCCTCAGTTTCCTCACATGAAATGAGGATAATAGCAACAAGTCCCAGTGTATGAATCTTTTATGAGGATTAAATGGGATAAAGTGTAAAGTACTTAGAAAAGTGCTTGCCCCCCTGTAACAATGTTGTTTTATTGGAAGGAATTTAAGGACAGGATAACATGATATGATTAGCTCTTTGACAAGCCATTTCATATTTCTGAGCCTCAGTTTCTTCCTCCACAAATGAAGAGATTAAGTCAGATGCTCTAAGTCCTCCCCACTGCTCTGTTATTCTCTGCTTGTAGTTGCAATGCAGTGACAGATTTGCATTTGAACTTTAAAATGGGCCTCAGTCCTTACCCCCACCCATTTGAAAGCAGGAGACTGACAGCCTAAATGGAACCAAAGCTCTTTGAGCAAAAAAGCTCACCTGACTGTCAAGTGTAATCCAGAGAACTCTCCTGAGAAGCCATCTTCCAATTCTCAGGATAACAAAAAAGGCAAAGCTGTCTGATAGCTTTTGAATTTACACAAACCAGGTCTCCGCCCACCCCTCTTTTTGAGCATCTCTAGCCAAATGAATTCTCAATGTCAGCAGAATTTTACATATGTTATGTAAAAGCACATCACTGGAACACAGAGAAAAGACATAAATAATGCAGACTGAGCATCCATCTTCGCCCTGGCCAGATGAAGTGTGGGCTACAGTCAGCTAGCTGAGGCCTGACACGTGGTCACTGTTGCAATATTATCTATGGGAGGTGTCCAGTTAGACCAGCACATTTGCAAGGTAGAAATATAGTGTTTGATAAAAGGGAGGGACAAAGAAAAATTGTGAGGGACTATGAAACAAGGTAGGAAGAGAGGTAAACGGAGACTCAGAGAGTGGGACGGAGAGAAGAGGTGCTCACAGGAGCAGGGCCAGCATCGGCTCTGAGCAAGGACAGAAAATGGGAGTGCCACCCTCTGAGTCCTCACCATGGCGTCTTGATCAAGCTGCTGATTCTCTCTGAGCCTAAATTACAAAGGACTGTGAATTATACATGGAAAATTGCCTGGGCCCATCCCTTAGCAGACGGGAAAACCACGGTGGCAAATGAAGTTAGCAGGCTGCCTCGTGGAAAAAGCTTCTGTGCCTTTCCTCCTTGATGCTTTGAGAGTCTGCATGGGGTATAAACGCCAGGACCATCATCGGGAGGTTTTTCCGTCATGCACAAAACCACCATTAAAAAAACCCAAGAACAACAACCCTTTTTGCAAAATACTGGTGTACACAGATTCTACAAGAGCCAGCTTACAAGGATCAGGTTTAACAGATGGGAGAGGCCTGAGGGAAGGCAAGCACACGGATTTTATTGAGAAAAAAAGCTTATATACTGTAGGGTTGCTGAAGTTTAATAAATAAAGGTCAACTTATAATATATAAAAACAATATAAACATTCATATGCTACGTGCATATTGTATAATTTAAAGTAATAATTTATATATGGGGAGAGATGCCAATTTATGTTCTTCCGATTTTTCTCGACAAGGCACACACACAGGATGTGTCTATCCGTATCCACCGCCAACCAACCAGCTTGCTGTTTTCTGACGTCAGTGCCCGGACGTAGGTTTGGGAGGTTTTGCACTGAGAGTTCCAGTCCCTTTTGCAGACTTAAGAGACAAATTTCCTTTTCCAGTAGATTACCAACTGGTTTCAATTCTTGGAGGCTTGGGTTGGAGTAAGTATGAGATGAGACCCTGGGCACCCTGGGCTACACTGTCACCTCAGGAGGGTTTGATATTGGGCACAGAAGGAACAGTGGAAAGGAGCAGAAAATCAGCCATCCCAGGAGTGAAGCCTGCTCTGTTCCTCCAGGGGGCCACACTGGCCAGAACTAGTGGTTTCTGTTGAAACAGCAGCTAACCCTGGTTCCTTGGAGGGTTCCAAGTGAGGGATGGAGCTCTGGGACCTCCAAGCAGCCAGCACAGCAAAAACTCAGAGAGAACAGCACTCACCAAACATCCATAGGAAGGCAGACAGGGAGCTCTATGAAATCACCCTCCCCTGATTAGCCGGCTCCTAGGAAGCCAGCTAGGGTTTCTATAAGCCTAGACTTTTGGACTTTTGCAAAGCATTTCACTAGACTTGTATCCTAAGGGGAGTCATAACCCAGCAGACAGATACTCAGAATCACAGTAATCATTATAACAACTACAATAATGATGATAATAATATTAGCCACAATCATAAATGCAAGCATAATAAAAGCTAATACTTATTTAATGCTTACTCTGTGCCACCACTGTGTGAAGCACTTTACATGCATTTTCTCATTTAATCCTCAAACAAGACTTTGAGGTAGATACTATGATTAGCTTCATTTTAGAGGTGATGAAACTGTGGTGTAGAGAAAAGAAATGCCTTGCAAACGTCACGGTGGTAGATTGATTTTCAAAGTGTCACAATTCTTCACTCTTCCCAGCGTCCAGACTCTGCAGCATGACTTTGCTGCTTTTGGCTGGTCTCCTGTCTTGCTTTTGTCCAACAGAATGAGGCTTTGCTGATAGTGTCTCAGTTCTGAGCTTAGACCTCAGAACTCTGGCCAGCCTGCTGGATGAACAAGCCCAGACTAGCCTGCTGGAGGATGAGGGACCACACGGAGCAGAGAGAGAGAAGCTATCCCAACTGAGACCATCCTAGACCAGCCAGCCTCCTGTGGACACTTGAAAGGGTCCAAATGTGCTCAGACCAGCCTGGCCCAGATGAGCAGGACCACCAAGCTGATCTGTTGACCAGTATGTAATAATAAATGGTGATCGTTTTAAGCCACAAAGTTTGGGGGGTGATTATTACACAACAGTTAATAACTGAAACAATGACCCACGTAATACTAGGGTTCCAAACCAGGTTTCTTTACTCCAAAGTCCTTTGCCACTTAACTTCTAACATCTAATGACACACTCCCATCTCACTCACGAGCACCATCTTCTCCAATTCCACCTTTCTCTTTCCAGTAGCTTCCAGTAGCAGACATCTCTGGTTGCCCACTGATATTCAATTGCTGGCAAATGAAGAGTTGGGGTCCCTATCCCAACTCTAGGGGCAAATCTTGATTGAAAAAGCCAGCAATGGTGGCTGCACTCTCTTCATTGCCCATTGAGCAGGAGTGAACACTTGACTTGTTTCTGATTATGAGATAGGAGGGTGGGCCAACTGGAAGGCTTTGGGAAAAGATTTCTTTTTTTTCTGAGAATAGAAACGCCAGAACATACAGTCTTTTGCTGATTTTCTTTGCTGTCCACCACCCTGCAACAATGAAGGGAGACTACCTGAGGCTGAAGCTAACGCTGAGGACAGCAGCACACAGACACTGAGGTCACTGGGATCACTCAGGCATGGAGATAGAACCATGCATGGGATCCATACTGTTCATCCTTTGAATTTCTCCTTTTGTTCAAGCTCGTTTGATTTTTTTTCCTTTTTTTTTTTTTTTACTAATAACCAGAAACATCCTAATGAATAGAGTTCCAATCATCAGCTGAAAGGACCTAGCCATTTGGTTGTTGAGTCCTTTATTCCTACAAAAAACAAATTAAAAGCCCTTTATTCCTACAATAACCAAACTGGCAGTTCAGAGGACACTGAAGCTGATTCCCAGGAGGCAGACCCCAGCTTCTTGGAGCCCCATATTTATAACCCATATCTACTCCTTTTGTCTGAATTCAGCAATAAGTAGCTGCCCTGGGGTTCAGAGCAGGATGCCTGCAGGGTGGGGGTAAAGGCAGAAGACCTTAGGGAAGTTCTGGGGAGCATGACTGAAGTGTGGCCAGAGGTCCAAGGAGACAACAGACATTCAATCAACATATGTTCTTGGGGTATATTCTCCCTTCAAATGATTCCAACTTTTTCTCCCCATTCCTCTACTCCTGGGAAGCACATGGTATGTGCCTTTATTCAGAGATGACACTCAAAATATTTGACAATTGCTATGCTCAGATGCAGACTAATCAAGGACTTGTAGTGCTGAGGCTGGGTCTTGGAGGTCCCTGTATTTGGACCATGGGGAAGCTGGGGGTCATTGGGGGTGAAGGAGATGCTTGAGGAAGGGTCAGGGCAGAAAGGGTAAAATAGTGGATAGTGTGGGGCAGGTGGAAGGGCAGTCAGGACAGTGAATATTTACCAGTTTGGTCTTTCCAAAGTTTAACAACTTGTTCAGCCATACCGGAGCATACCAGACTATTCTACAATATGTACTACATCCTATGTGCATCTGTCTTCTCTGCCAGCTTGTGTACCCCAAGGCCAGAGGCACTGTGATAGTCACTCATTTGCATAGCCCCAGCACTCAGCACAATCTCCAGCACACAGGCCATCTCAATACAGTTGGATGAATTGAACAGAATCAACAATATAAACACCCAGACCCATTCTCTTCTTCTTGTCCAGATTCTGAAAGAAGAGGAATCTGACTGGTCACATCTATTTTCCTCTGAAACAGTTATTTCTTTGGAGCAGAGTTATGGAGAGTTAAGGTGACGTCTGGATGTTCCGACCTCCTTCGCCCTGAGATAGCTCAAGATTAAACTGTCTCACTGAGCAGAGCAGATGGCAGAGGGAGCTGGGGGAGAGAGCAGCCCTGTGTCTTACAGGCCTTGGGGCATGCTGTGCCACCATTCCGCAGTTCTCATTGGACTGAGAAAGGGTGAAAAACACTGCCCTGCAAAACCTCACCCCGGGGAACTACTAAAATAAGCCTTGAATCCCAAGACTTAGACACTGTCTGGTTCTCAAAGGCGCTGCTGTGTCCTATTCATCTTTCTTTCCCCCAACCCCAAGTATGGCAGGGGCTCAGGGGCCACCTGCTGAGAGCACAAGTGAGGGGATGAATGAACTAGTGAATGAATGAATGAATGAACTAGTGAATGAATGAATGAATGAACTAGTGAATGAATGAGTGCACCTCCTTTGCAAGTAGTTTTGGTACAGAGAACATGAAATTAACTTGGGAGTCATTAATTTGGGTTCACATCCAGGTTTTGTCACTTAATGGCTATTGATTCAGGCAAAATCCTTAAGTTTTTGTTTCTGTAAGTTTCTGATTCTGTAAGTTTTGTTTCTGTAAGTTTCTGTTTCTCCTGTACAAATAGGTAAAACAAAACCAACATCAAGTGCTCACAACTCATGTAAAGTGCCGAGTGGAACACCCAGAAGTGCTCAATAAATTGTAACTACCTTCTTCTCCTCTTCTGTCTTCATCTTCTTTTCTTCGTTTCATCTTCTTGATTATTATTATTAAACCCACTACTCAGAGATACCCTTTGCATGTTTTAGAACTGCCTAGTTTGAAGTTTTTCACCTAAATAATGTCCAGATGAATCAGCATATAAATGGTCTCTGTGAACAGTCTTTGTCGTCCACGTATAGTCATTTCACTTGCAGGCACTAAGGAGGAAGATGCATTTGAAACAAGCCTATGAAAGAATGTAACATACAAATACAATGGATACCTACTTTAGTTTATCTTCTCCTTCATAATCTCTACTGAGCACTTGGTGTGCCAGTCACAGCACAAAGCTCTTTATTATCTTTATCTTATTCCTAATCTCTACCTCAGCCAGGGAAGTGGATAATCTTTATTTTATAGATGAGAAAACTGAGGTTCAGAGAGGTTAAATGACAATGCCAAAGGAATGCAAGTAGCAGAGCCAGCATCATGAACATGATGGCTGTCTCCCAGCATCTATTCTTTCCTCCCCTCTGGTGTAGCATACTTTTGGTTTTGGTGTATCAGCTCCGTCCCCAACTCCAATGAGTGACTCTAACTGGTTTAAATCAACCACAGTATTTTACCCCGTTTGCATAGTGTTTGGCTTAGATAAACCAGACCTGACCCAATCATTGCAGGGCATTTCTCTAGCCAAGCATATTGAAGTGACTGATTCTCTTTCACTTGTTGGGGGAGACCAGTTCTCCCTCTTCTTTCCCTGCTGGCCCCTAATGAGAAAGTCCTAATTGTAGCCATCTTGCAGACTTGAGGGGAATTAGGGAATCAGTCTTAGGATGAAGCTGAAACAGTAGAGTGTAGAGAAAAGCCACCGACATCCTTGAGTCCCTGGAACAACCAACTCAGAAGCCTGTCTGTCTCGGGTCCAAAATGAGCCACTAAATTTCCTTTGCCATTAACCATTTTGACTTGGTTTTTCTGTTACTTGCAATTAAAAGCATTCTAAATGATAGGCTAGGAATCAAACCCAGACCTGTCTGACCCATGACCAGTGGGTACCCCCTATGTGACACGGCTTTTCACTTCTCCAGCTAATGGTCTTGAAACTCACATTTCTCAGCAGCCTGGAGCAGCACTGTGTCCCAGCCCATTCTCAGCATTTCTGGGGCCGTTAGTTTTCTGGCTGGAAGGCTGACGCCCCAGCACGTTGCTGGTGGGCACTTAAGGTCACTCTTTCAAATTAGTGACTGGAGGGACTTCCCTGGCAATCCAATGGTTAAAACTGCGCCTTCCAACGCAGGGGGTGCAGGTTCGATCCCTGGTTGGGGAGTTAAGGTCCCACATGCCTCGGAGCCAAACAAACAAAACATAATAAAAACCAGAAGCAATATTGTAACAAATTCAAGAAAGACTTTAAAGATGGTCCACATAAAAAAAAAAAAATTCTAAACAAAAAAATAAATTAGTGACTGGAGGCCATTAGAACAAAGCAGATGGTGATTTCTACACACAAAGTAATGAAAACCTCTTCTTGGGGTGACTCTAGCCACGGAAGGCTTTAGAGAAGCACAGACTTCAGTGGGACTAGAAAAGCAAACAGACAGCTGAAATGGCTGCTTATCAGGCTTCGATGTATTGAACATGTAAAAATGCTAACCTCCTCCAACTGCAAATTTGTATAAGTGCTTAGAAAGAACACTGAATTTACCAGAGCTCAAAGTGCAAAATATTAAAAAATAAATCACTGCTAGTGAAATCCTAGAGCTATCAGGAGATCCATTTGAAAAGACAGTTAGCAAAGTCAATCTGAGGGATATTCAGCAAGCTTTGAAATCATGGAGGAGGCTCTGTTCACATGGGTTTCCTTCTAGCCAACCGGAGAGGATACTACAATTTAAGGATGAGAACGGCTGAAACCTGACAACTAGGAATCAGATCACTGGAAATTTTAATAATAATATTTAAAGAGATCAAAGAAAATGCCAGCCCAAGAGGCTGAGATCAAGAGGATGATTTTCTGCTTTCCCTTTTCCTGGGCTAGGCCTTCCTGGGAGCACCCATGATGGGGATCGCTCTTGGTTTCCACCTGCAGACCTAGTCATGTCCAGGCTTCTATTAAATATTAAGTCAATTTCCCAGACCTAGGATTCAAGTGATTCTGTGACAATTAAGAATCTTCTGCATTGGGTTTGGAGTCTCCTTGGCTGCCTGCAATTCAGGGACCCATGTTGACCTCACTGGGAAGCATCCAACCTTCCTGCTTACCTAGTTTGACCCTTGCAGAGGACTAGGCATCCTACATTCTGACAGGTCAGTTTCTCTGATAGACCTCCAGCCACAGAAAAAGCCTGATCTCATTGGCCCCTGGGCTGACTCACCCCACTGAGGTATGGTGTCATACCCAGGGCCTATCTCTACAGCCTTGTCTGTTTCCCCTGGGCCTCTCCAGGTAGAGGGTGCCAGACCAAGGCCTGGCCCCTTTTCCCTCCCAACTGCCCCACATTATATGAGAGGGAATGACCCTGACTCATTTGTCTGTTAACCACTTTTTAAAAAATGAGGCAGTATAACACAATGGTTTAGAGAGCACTGTTTCTCAAACCATCTATGGTGAACAACCAGTGTTTAATACCTTCAATCTATCACACAATAAAATGTGGGCTCCCTGTGCATACTAGCATGTAGCTTGGACTACATGTGACTCACAGTGCAAATCTGACATCCCTGAGCTCATCCATACTTTATTTAGCAAGATATGCCCACTGATCATGCACTTGATGGCATGGCAATGTCAAATAATAAAAAATTCCAACGCTTCCTTTCTGTTTCTGTACTTATCTTGTCGCAGACATGTAGCAAATAGTTCACATCTGTATTTGGCACTTTGAGTAACATTTATTTACAGCAATGGTTCTCACGATGTGGTCCCTGGACTAGCAGCAGCAGTATCACCTGTGAACTTGCTAGAAATGCAAATTCTTAAGCTCCCTCCTCCTGGACTTAAGTAATCAGAAAGTCTGCAGATGGAGCCCAGAAATCTGGACTTTTACCAGCTCTCTGGGTGATCGCAGGATCTGTGCCAAGTTGGAGAACCATCACTCAGGCAGTTGGATGGGGGGAAAGAGCAGCAACAACAACAGGTATGTTAGGAGACTTCTTCTATTAGAGCCTTAAGTATCATTCAAAGGAAATTATGTCTGTCTTAGTGACTACTGAGCTCAATTTTTAAAGCTTTGAAATGTAACCACCCTGAGTCAGTGAGTAGTGCAATTCCACAGAAATATACTTATGTACTCATCTTAACCAAGCCCACAATTTGGGTTTCCAAAGTTAATCTTTAACAGATTTAAGAGTGAGTGACCATTTTATAGCTACTCCTCACCCCACTCCTATCTTCGGTACCATTCTTCATCAACTTTTCAATAGCACACACACACAGATGCTCAGAGGAATCAAGGAAGGGAAGGGATATCAAGGGAGGGAGGATGAGGATCCCTGGAGCCCCTGTTTGTGTGTCTCCAGTACCTGTATCATTGTAGATGCTCAGTCTATCTTAATGGAATGAATGAGTGGATGAGTGAATAAAAGGAAGAATGAAATTTGATGAGCTAGAACACTTCGTGAAAGGAAGTCCTGCTTAATTGAACTTTCTGGTTAATTGTATATCCATTTTGTTCTGGTTCTTATGTTTGAAACACTTCCCTGAAAAAGTGCATTTTGTTTTTCACCTTTGTTTGATTGAATGCAAATCCAATGATCACCTGAGTGAAAGACAGTCCTGTTCAGGTGTGATGCATCCAAATTACATCTATCCTAAAGGAGATGGCCAAGTTTCTTGGGTCACATGAAGTAGTAAATTTGAGAATTCTATTTTTAAAATTTTATTATTGAGAATGAACTTTATTGGAAGCCACATTCAGAGAAAAGCAAATAAAGCGATTATAGCTCCTGAAGTATAGCAAACATATGTCATTATGTTGGGTGAAATGTAATTCTTTTTATTATTAATACTTAAATTAAGGCCAGCCGCATTTGGTATTCCCATGAGCATAATTGGTAAAATGGTTCTAAAACAAGCTCAGAGTTGTTTAGGCAGGATTTGTCAAACAGAAATCAGAAAATTAAGCAAGGAAAATCATATGATGTAAAAAAAAAAAAAAATCAGAGAAAAGTAAAGAAGTCTACCAACTCGTTTGTATACAGAGGACCAAAGAGTTGGAATGATGGATTCACAGAAATTGACTAATTCTTTGTCTACAATGTCATCGGCACAATGCTAAGACAACCCATCCATCTGAACAGTTCAGTCCTGAATTAACTGAACTGACTGGTCAGCTGGAGCACCTGGAGGATCCAGCCTCATCATGTGTGTCTTGAATACGATGCTTTGCCTCCTTTCGGATTGTCTTCAGTTACACGCCAGCCTTGGCTAATGGAGAATGAAAGTTCTGTGGGACCCTAAATGCAAGGAGACCTAGGAGTACCAACAAGAAACTGACTACACTGGAACTCCTTTATGATCCAGGCCAGCTCATACCAGAGAACTTGATGGTCTTTTCTAAAATAAATTTTTTTAACGTGACCTTTACATTTTAAAGGGTGACTTGAGTTCAAATATGAACTCTCCCTCTTTAGCCTTAGGGTTGCCCTCTGTAAAATGGGAATAATAATACAATCTGCCTTATGGGTTTTTTTAAAGGATTAAATAAGATAGCATATAAAGCACTTACTGTTATGCCTGGCATTTAATTAATATTACCTATTATTATTAAGCATCAAGTATAGAGCTTTTCTTGGTTTGCCCAGCAATATGTTGAGTTAACATCCTAAGTCAGAGATTAGTTGCTTAATGCCAAACTCTTCACTCCAGTGCTGAGTTTACATTATATCAATACTTTACGAGCTTGTTGGGAAGAAAACGATGCTTTTCCCACCCAAAACATATCATCCCTAGAAATATTCCAATTGATGGCCATGAAGCTGAAAAGCAATAGTAATGAAAATAATATCAGGCTCTAAAAGGAGGGACAAACTAAAGAGAATTCTAAACTCATGCCTGCCAAGTTTTTCCTTATTTGGAAGTAGCTCATATGAAATTCTAGAACCCTCTGCAGGTCACTCAGAGTCTGTCCATTAGCTTTCCTATTTGCTGTCTTCTTGTCTACTCACATCAACTCTTCTTAATATTTAAGAACTTTTCAGGAAATTCAGTTTTAAAAAGACAGCAAAGGGGCTTGGAATTGGCAAAAGCTTCACATTTCAGAAGTGATACTAATCTAAAGAAACACACTATTATCTTAGTAATTTCCAATTTTTCCTGGAAACATTTTACTGCAGAGACCACTGCCAGCTATTAAATAGAGGAGACTCATTTTGGTTGCCAGAATTAGCTGAAATTAAGATCCTTTGACATCTTCTTACAGAAAAAAGTCAGTTTCAGTACAAACAATTTGGAATTTAATAGATTGTGACAGGTTATAACATTCTATGCATTTGAAAGAAAAGCTTTGCTGGTGGAATAATGTGTTTCTAATTTACACATAATAGGCCCATGAAGCTATGACTAGAAGGACATTAAAGTAATGAGGAAATTCCAGTTACAGACACTTTCTGTAGAGATCTTAAAGATTATGTTTAGGGCGGTCATTTTCCCACGTACCTTAGGTAGCTGAAGCCAGAATGAAGGTGGCCAGGACAAAGAAAAGAGACTGGAAGGGGAATGGGCTTCGGTTTAGAGGGTAAGAAAAGCCTTTTTGGGATAGCTGCTCAACCCAGAAATGGAGGATTTTATTAACCTAAATAAATGCTGAATCTACTGAATACCCACTCAGGGCCTAGCACTGGATGCCTGTCCATAAGTGGGGAAGAATCACCAATCATGGCAGAAATAAGAAATGTAGTGTGATTTTTGTGGATCAAACTTTTCCCCAATAAAAAAGAAGAATTCTACTTTGCTTTGATTCTTTGTGCCCATAGTTGTCCAATCAAGACCCACTTTCCCATCCTACTCATGATGAACTCAATGCAAAATGGATCTATTGAATGCTTTCCTTATTTAAAAAGTCTCAGTGCTACTATATTATTTAAAATGTATACTAAACGGCACAGAAAATCTGGAGTGTGTCATTTAATATGACTTTGGGTAGCTGTTCTCATACCACACATTGACACAGAGATGGGGAAGTGACTGGTGCAAAACAGCAGAACATGCTCGTAATGAGAGGCACATGCTTCGCTTTATTACAAATTAGTATTTTCCTGCCCTTTCTTTGAGATCAGTTCCTCAGGTAAAGTTGATATAAGCTAGAAACCTTCTTTCTAACTAGAAAATGTTTGGAGTCTTGTTCTGTTATTGCTTCTGCTATTGTTTCTATTTTGGGTGCTGCATCCATCATATTATATAGGTGGTCAATAAATACTGACCACCCAGGTGTTAGAAGATCTAACAATTTTGTTATTTCTTTAAAACTTTCTCCAATACAAATTTCATGGCTCTCCTCTTCTCTCTGTCTTTCAAAATAATTTTTTTGGAGCGTGCTTTATATGCCAGGTGTATTCTAAGCCCTGGAGAACGAGATCTCTGGGTTCACAGAACTTCCGTTCTGGGAGGACAGGTAGGGCGGTAGGAGATAGTCAATTCAGAAAACAAGACAATTCTTCTTTGTGCCTCATTTTCTCATGTGTCATGTTTCAGCTCTAGTGCTCTTTGGTCTGTTAGGGTCTCATCTACCAGAGAGGCCTTTGTTAGCCTTGGTCTTAACTACGGAGTATGGTGGGGGGAGGGGGAGGGGGGGAGAGAGAGAGAGAGAGAGAGAGAGAGAGAGAGAGAGAGAGAGAGAGAGGGGAATTTGCAAAGAAAGTTGGTAGATGTCACCCCTCACCTAGAACCCTGCCATTGGGCCAGTTTGAGAAGATGATGGGTTTGCAGTTTAAAGATCATCATGTAACCACAGAAGAATAGAAAAAATCCAAACAAAACAAAGAAATGCTTATGCCAGCAGCTTTGTTCCCCCAAAGCCCATCACTTCCTGACCCATTCAAGAGGCATGATATTTAGCTACAAGATACTATTTCCTTCTTCATCCTCCATAATGAAGAGTGTCTTTGTGACACTAAATAGCTGGGCAGTCAGGTCAATTCAGCCAGAGAAAACAAACCCAACAAGTTGTTTAGCATCAAATAGAAAGATAATTTTTTTAACCTTTCAGCTGGTTTGTTACCTTGGGGTGTTCTGGAATCCATTTGTCTGTAACTCAAATTTCCTTCAAGAAAGACTATGAAAGGATTTTTTTTCTTCATCCCTCTGTAGTCATTGTGCATTAACCATGAATAAAGTTTCCACAAATAAGATCAAGAGCCATGGTGGCCCCATCTATTTAGAATATACCTGTTTTTTCATTGTGCTCAGTAGAGGTTCTTCCTATAATAACATGAGAATTTCCTTGTTACAGGAGAACTAGAATCCAGGTCTTTGCTGTTCTCAGCATCCTGAGGACTTGAAAACTTCAACTTCATTCAAAAGGAAAATCATATTCTTCTGAAAGAATTTTGGACATAAATTTGGGTTGTTGAGTAATGAAGGGTTGAAGTTACTTCAATGATCTTTAACATGAAGAAACAGCCCTGGTTTGTGGTTGAAAGATAAGCTATTGTCACTGCTTGGGCTTCTAGAAAACTAAACTCCCAATAGATTGCAATTTAGCCTCCGGACAGGTCTGTGATTTCTTCCAGAGTAGGCCCATGCACCAGATAATTGTATTCATTTCCTTGTAGAACCTCTCACAAAGAATTTTAGATTTGGAAAGAATCTTAATAGTCATTTAGTTTTATCTTCATCCCTCCCAAATCTAACGTTTGTGTCTCTTAAAGAACCAAATGTAGTTACAAATAAATCACCAGTTCTTGATTCATGAAAATGGCGTAGCACAGATATATGCAGTGAGAAATATATAGAGAATCCATGGAGGAACAAAAAGATGCAAAAAAAATTGCAAGTAGCCAACTGCACATCAGCAACCCGTGCTGTGGGAGGTATATACCAAAACTGGCTGACTCTATCCATGGCTTCACCATAACCATTAGGAGACTAAAAGCACCTTTTTAAAAAAATAGAAGTTCCCAGCCAAACACATAGATGTTACTTGCTGCCATTTTTCTTTAACTCTTATTTCTTAAAGGTGCCTATACTATTCAGGCAGTTGCTGAAATCTACACTTCAAAGTCATTTTTAAAATAACAGTATTTCCTTGTGCATATGTATTTTGAGCATACATGAATTTGTTTAATACTTAACACATACCTAGGATCTACTAGATACTCAGAAGCAATCAAAGTGAAACGCTTCAGATGGCTTCCCATCTAGTAAGGAATATAAGAAGTCTGAAAGAAATTTTGCCAATAGTTTCCAAAAGTAGTACAAATGTACATACCCTTTGACCCTGCAATTCTACTTCTAGGAATTCATCCTAAAAATACAGATTATAATAACAAAAATGGAAAGTAATCTAAATGCCCAATACTAGGCTTTAAGGGAGTTACGCATTAGCTTGCTCTAACAAACAATACCACATCACAGTGGCTTAACACAATAAAAAATTTATTTTTCTCTCATGGTACAGTCAGAGGTTGTTGCCTGGTGGTTTTTCGTGTAGTGATTTAGGGATCCTGGCTCCTCTGTCTTATACTTCAACTATCTTTCAGAACCTCTAAAAGAGGGGTAGACCCCTGCATTCATCCAACAGGTGAATGAAGAGAGAGGGAGAGAGAGAGAGAGAGAGAGAGAGAAAGAGAAAGAGCACAAAGAGGGATGCCTGGATTTGTTATGGGTTGGACATGGCTTACATCATTCTCACCATATTCTATTGGTCAGAATGGTCATGTGACCACAACTAACTGCAAGGAATGCTGGGAAATGTAATCATCCACTAGGCCCAAGAAGAAAAAAACAGGATTGGTGAGCTGATCTCTGGCACATTCACAGATTGGCTAAATGAGGTATTGTATATTCATAAATAGGATACTTATGCAATCATTAAAAATGAACCTTTAGAAGAATAATGAAATAGAAAAAACTTATTCTTCATTAAATGAAAAAGGCAGTCAACAAAACATTATAATCCTGACTTTGTGAAAAAATGTTTTGTCAAAAAATATATATTTATAAAAATAAGATTTAAAAATAAAAATCTTAGAAGTATACATTAGCTTTTCTTTTCTAGTAGTGGTATAAAAAGATTTTGCTTTTTTAAACTGCATTTTTCTACATTTTCTCAACTTTATGCCATGAATATGAATTACATTTTATAATCAGAACAGTTGTTAAAAATAGCTTTAACTTAGAATAGTGCTCTCCAATAGAAATATAATGAAAATCATACATGCAATTTTAATTAAAACTAAGAAGCATCATGTGAAATTAATTTCAACATATTTTATTTAACCTCTGTCCAAATATTATCATTTCATATAATCAATAAAAAATAAAATATTAAAAATAAAAAATGTACTTTTTAAAGACTTCCTTTAATTTTTATACAGTCTTTGGAATATGGCTGTATCTTACACTACAACAGATTTCAGTTTGGACCAGCCACACTGCAAGTACCCAATAGCCACATGTGGCCGGCAGCTACTGTTTTGGACAGCATAGCCTGAGAGTGTGTGAAAGGATAGACTGGGCAACAACCTGAGGTAGCTCAGAGGAGGATGCTGTCTCAGGAAAAGCTTCATGAAAGAGGTGGCTTTGGGACTGGGCCTTGAAGGGTATTAATAATAATGCCAACAATAACCATAATATTGATAACACCTAACTTTTATTATATGCTTGCTATGCCCATCACTGTGCTCACCACTAGGGGTCAGTAGAGAAGAGGAGACAGACTATCTGAATAGGGAGAACACCAGTGGTAGCAAAAGCAATGACCTGGAGGAAGGTCAATACACTTCAGAGTATTTGGAGGGGAAACTGGAATAACGGTATTGGACTCTTAGGAAAGTAGCAAGAGAAAAGACAGGGAAGGCCAGGTGGAGCCAAATTTAGAAGCACCTTAAATGTCAAGGGAGAAAGTTCATTTATACCTAGTTCAGTAAGAGATGGAGGTGCTATTCCAGTGCTTAACATGTATTAACCCACTGTGAGATAAATACTAATATCGTCCCCATTTTATAGAGGAGAAAACTGAGGCATAGAGAGGTTAGGAAATTTCCCAAGGTTACATAATGTGTAACAATGTTTGGCAGAGCCTGCATTCCAGCCCAAGTACTTCTGGCTCCAAAGTCTACCCCTTAACCACTCACAAAGACCATGAATTTTGGAACCAGAAACCCAGATTTGTAGACCACGCTCTTCACTCCCTCACTGGGACTTGAAGCAGTTGCCTATACTCCTAGGAGTTTCAGCTTCCTCCTCCATAAAAACGGGGCATGTTCTGCCTATCTAAAGTGTCATTAGGTACATGTAAAGACACTAGGATCAGAAAGCACCAATCATACTGTCTAGCACCGAGTAGACGCCAATAAACACTGGTTGTCCTGCAAAATGCCCCAGGGAGCGCTTTCAGGGCTTCGGGTAGTGGAATGGAATTAGACTTATACTTTAAGAAGTTTATGCTAGAAATAACCATCTTCCCTCATTATTCTGCTGAATTGGAGCTGGGAGAGATGTGTTTTTAAGATACTGCAATAGTCCAGATAAGAGATAATGAGCACCAGTGCTGATACAGTGGCAGGGAGAATGCAATTATATGGTCTAATTGTAGGACATTAGAGCCAGAACAAACCCTATGGATAATATAGTCCAAACTATCCTCATTTTACAGACTAAAAGAGCAGATATCCAGACTTCAATGACTTAGAACTAGTAAAGTTCTTCAGCTTCCTGGTTCACTATTTTCTCCTCAATTCATAGCCAGGGTTGATGTTAGACTTCAACACCAATATTTTCTTTTTTTTTTTTAAATGTTCACCACATTTTAAAAAATTAATTAATTAATTAATTAATTTTTGGCTGCATTGGGTCTTCGTTCCTGCACGCGGGCTTTCTCTCCTTGTGGCAAGCGGGGGCTACTTGTCGTTGGGATGCACGGGCTTCTCATTGCAGTGGCTTCTCTTGTTGCAGAGCACGGGCTCTAGGCACATGGGCTTCAGTAGTTGTGGCACGTGGGCTCAGTAGTTGTGACTCGCGGGCTCTAGAGCGCAGGCTCACTGGTTGTGGTGCACGGGCTTAGCTGCTCTGCGGCATGTGGGATCTTCCCAGACCAGGGCTCGAACCCATGTCCCTTGCATTGGCAGGCGGATTCTTAACCACTGCGCCACCAGAGAAGTCCCAACACCAATATTTTCAACTCAATAAAAATAACAAACATCTCAGTTTTGTCTAAATCATATACTTTCTACTCTTCAGTAGCATCCATGGATGTTAATCTCATTTAATCCTGTCAATGGCAACTTCCCAATCCCTAAAGGAAAGCAGACTGGAGTCAGAACAATTTCCACACTACAGATGGGTAAACCGAGGCACAGGGGAAGATGACTCATTCCTGGCCCAAATCCTCTCACATTTACTTCTAAATTAGTTTTCTAAAAATTAAAGTTTGTTTTAGCTTTGAAATGTTACCAAGATGTTGATACAGGGATGGTGTTCATAAAATTTCATGTTGAACAGAATCTCATGGGGACAAAAAGGCTTAGATCCTTTACAATAATTCAGATTTTAAAAGTTAATAATCAAATGATTCACTTGAAATTAGGTCCAAAGGAAGACTATTGTGTGAACAATGGCAAGCTGGATCTTTGTAGTTGTTCTGTTTTAAATATAGTGAATGAAGGCATATTTTGCTTAGAAAATATGTGGAGATGCTATCTCTTTTCGTCTCCCATTCAAAGCAAAGAAACCGTATTTCCTGCCTGTGAGGAATGCTAAATTCTACCACAGGAGGGCGCAGGAAATGTCCGATGCTTTTTCAGATAATCGACACTAGGTGGCGCCGCTCTGCTAGTTTTCTTCACGTCTGTTTTTAAATTCTTATTTTTTATTCCTTTGTTTGGGAACAATGTTAATAGGTTAGCTGTAGTCATGTGAAAAAGCATTTTTATTTTTCTATCCTTTTCTTAATATGTTTGGGTCAGTCATTATGCCTTTATAAAAGTGTGATAAAGAAAGCAGAACTAATTATTCATCAGTATATTTTCCTTATAGTATATTTTGCTTTTGCGGTAATTTTCTGGACATTCAAATATGAGTCCAAATTAAGTTTTCCTTTTTGGTCTGTCATTGTCCCAGATTCTTTAGAGTTGTGTTGGCGATTTCATTTTGGTTTGATTTTAAAAGAGACATAATTCTGAATCATATCAGAGCTGCAAAAATGTAACAAAACTCAAATGCTGAAAAGAAAAATAGGGATCATTACAGGAACTGAAAATGGATTCTCCTACTTGGGTTTGTGTAAAGAGGAGTTCGCCAGCATTATTTAGTTAATTAGTTGTGCGTCTGAACCCCTCTTTGGAGTTCAAATTCCTAATTATAAAAATAAGGAAGTTCCTCCAAATGTCCTCAAACTCCTCTTTCAAATTTGAATAGTTATGATTTTATGAGTATATAAACATAGCTGTGCCCCCTGCTTGCCCCAAATATACATGCATAAGCTACAACTTAAAAAAAAAAAAAATCTGAATAATTCTCAGTGGCACAATGCATACAGTTATAAGCCCCGGCTAGCTTTCCAATCCACGTTACTCTACAGGAGCTCCTGTGAGAATGAAGTCTGAACACGGAAGCATAAGTTGACTACTCTGGCAGAATCACACCCATGGAACAAACCTAGTTCAGCCTGCTGGATCTGCCTATCAGGAGACTGAATCCAACTCTGGCTCCATCCCTTACTGGCTGGGAAATGCTAATCCATTAATTAGCAAATAGCTAGACAGCTAGACACCATGATGCATGTGTGGAGAAGTAAAAGGCCAGGCACTGGGTAGCTCACAATCTACGGGGGACTCAAGTTGCCTGTTATTAGTGACTTAGTAATAATGGGGAATAAGTGACAAATGAGATCAGGTCTGTGCCTTTGGCCTAAACCCTGGCCATGCTTTTGCCCACAGTTGTCATCCTGAGAAGTGAAATCACTACTGAGGACTGGGTGATTGTGGAGAAATCAGCAAGTTTGGGGCAGGAAAGAGCAGGGAAGGGCTAGAGAGGGGTAGTAATGAAATTGCCTAACATTCTCTGCCAACTGGAAGCAAATGTTAGATATCAGAAGGGTTATATTTTCTATGAAACAAAAGAAAATGGCACTGACCTAAGTAAATTAGGTTCCCACGGACCTTCACCAGCCTGGAAGCTAGTCTAGTGTCTGCAAGTCTGAAAGGCAGTAGGCAGAAATGGAGTAAAAATCCTGAAGTCACGCCATCCCTGATGATGTCCACAGGAGCTGGTAAAACAGCCAGTGTGAGCTCATCAAGCCCAGCCGTTCATGTGGAACCCCTTCAAATGCAACGCTGGCAATATGGGCCTCTTTTCTCAGCTCTTCTAAAGGCAGGTGGAAAGAGTTGTGCATCTTTATGGATGCGATGCCAACTGTTCACCACAACAGAGTGGCTAAATGACCTGCTGAAGGCCATGGAACATATTAGTGTTACAAAAAAGCAGGCAAACTTGCAATCATTTTGTACCTGATGTCATACAGGCTTTGGAATACGTGGTGTGAACAAATTTTCTCACTAGTGAGAGCTACTTAATTGAAAAAGTGGCTGAACCTAGTAAAAATAGAGTAGGCATGGTCTTCCCTGAGCCCCGCTGCACTTGTGAGTGATGAGCCTGGTGATGTGACAAGTTCTCCTGGGGCAGGGTGGTAGGGAGGCGTGGTAGGGAGGCGGGGGGAAGTGGGAAACTGGAACTGAGTGGGGTAGAACCTGGGTTTGGAGGCTGAGACCGTGAAACAAGGGAAAGGGATACAGATGAAGCAGCAGACACTCAGGAGCAAAAGTTCATGAACAAAACCTTTGTAAATCAGGAATGGCTCATTTCGATTCAAGGTGGTGGCAACAGTGGCCATCCACAAAGGTGTGGGACTTCTAGGAATGAAGTGGCCTTCCTTTTTCCAGATCTAAGAGCACTGATTCCCAAAGGGTGTTCCTCAGCACACTGGCCCTCAGGGATGTTAACGGATGCGGACAACAAATGTTTCTGCATTAGATTAGTTTGCAGAATGCTGGTGTCAACCAAATCTCTTTCCTGCCTGGAACCTTTAATACGCCACCATATATTATAACTCCTTAAGGAGTTATAAGGTTTATCATGTAGGATTTCCCACAATTTTGGGGTTCAGAACCTTTTTTTTAAATCATAGAGTATCTCAAGACAAATGTTCTGAGAAACACCTTTTGGAAAACAATATCCTAATGCATCTAATTTATTTCAGATTAAATTCTACTTTAGCAATTCTCAGTGTGAAATTTTCAGGATAAAAGAACTGACAGAAAAGCAAGAGTTATTGAAACAACTTTTTTTTGTGACGTGAGCAAAACCAAGGGTTCTTTTGATTTATTTATTTAAGCCATTTGTGTGTGTAGACCCACACTTAAAAGGAATCACGGCCCTGTTTTCAGATTATTTTTTCTCTCAGCCAGCTACATTTGATCAGCTCTGCACACCCAAAATTAGGCCTTGCCTAAGCAGTGTCACTACCTTGGAGCCTGTCACTGTGGCTGTCAGTCTCAGCATATCTTCTGCTATGAGAATAAGAAGAATAAATACAGTTCCCGATTTCCAAGTCAAAGACAGTGTGAATTGATATTACACAGTAAAATGCAATGAGATTAAATCAATAACACCTGCAATAAGGCATAATGAAGGTGAAATTATATCGCTGGCTTCCTGAACAGCTGTGAATCTATTTTTAATGATCCTCATTTTTGGCAGTCAGCTAACAACTTCTAAAACGTCCTAGAAATTGGATTGTTAAGCAGATGAGCACTGCAGTGGCTCAGAATGTCATTAATTTCAGCTGCCTTATCCATCTGCATGGGAGAGATGGAGGCATCACAGACTCACCCTCCCCAATTCACCCCACTGAGCACCCCACTACCCAGGCCTTCGGTGGCCCCACAGATGCTGGGAACAGCGAGGCAGGAGAACTGTGGGGAGAGGGACTCTCCCGGGTGGATGGTGGGCTGTTGAATTATGGAAAGAAAGGAAAAGTCCTCCTTGCTTCTGTAATGCCAGTTACAGCATATAATCAACTTTGCAGTCTACATTGTACTATTGGAACCTCAAAGTCATCAAGAGCAGGACATTCTAATGATCCCCGTTTACTACTGGGGCCCTTGGGTTCCACAAGCTTGCTCTGCCCAGGACTTGGTCAAGGTCACACCACCAGCAAGTGCAGGAACCAGGACTCAACCCAGGTCTTCTCATGCCAAAGCCAGGGCCATTTCCATGGCCCAGCAGTCCCTTGCTTGTTGAATAGCAGTCGTGGGAAGGGCACTGTGAACAATGTGAAACTGAGGAAACGTGAGCATTCGGGATTACCCACGTTTTTCTTCTCTGCCTGACATCTTTACATTTTGCAGCAGCATTTACTAGAGCTGCGTCTGGGAAACAGGCAGTTGATCCCTTTGGCTGATTGTCCTGAGCCTGCTTCACCTCTCTGGGCTGCCAGGGGGAGGAGCATGGTGGGTGGCACCCCACGAACAGATTCTCAGATTCCCAAGTTAGGCTCACTGGCCAGGAGGCTCAGGAGACCCCAGACTAAATGGTGTTCCAGAAGATTGCAGCTGAGAGTAGAAATTTGCCGTTCAAATTTCTTCTTTGCCTGAGTGAGAGCCAAGGGAAGGAGAATGAATTCCTTATTCTCTTCCCTGCACTGGGAAGCCTATGACATTGAGAGAGAAGGGTTTTTGTACAGATGATACAGCTGCAGCTAAAATAAGCCATTCGTTTATGGGGCTGACCCTATTGCCTGGCTTGCTTTCAGCAGTGGCGCTGATCCTTTGCTGCCTGAAACATCTGACAGTCAAGAAGTTTATGGTGCAGGGTGGAGAGTTTGTGCTGTGGCATGTTTTTGGACTGGAGAGAAGAATCCGTTTCCAGGAGAGTCATCTATGATAAAGGGTTATTGAGTAGAAAAGTATAAATGAATACCTCTGCTAAGCAAGGGGATTACCTCTCTTAAGCAAGGGGATGCTTTCCAATGGCTGACTTGATGGTCAGGAATGCTGTAAAGAGAGGTGGAAACAGACCAGAGGGAAGGGGGTGTTTTGTGATAATGAAATGATATCATAACATGCTAGTGATTAAAACAATGTCTGAAGTGCTAGAAAACTAAGTTTGCAACTGAAGATAGTGGGAAAATGGAAGAGATCAAGGTTCATGTGAACGTGGACAAATAATGCTCAGAAGAAGGCAGGGGAGGTCTAGAGGAAATGGGAGAGCTGGCATTACTGGGCCGATGCAGGCAGGCCAACCCCAGAGGCCAGGAGGCAGTGCACTGAACGAGTGGGACACAGGGGCTGTCCTGTGCCAGGACCTGCCCCGCCTGCCACGGGAACGGCAGTGACACTCCCAGTGCACAGGGGATTGACGCATTTCTTCTGGCTCCTAATCCTCCAACAGTCCCCTCCACTCCCACATACATTAATGGACAATGTGGACATTTTGTTGTGGTTTAAGAGAAGCTCTTAAACAGGCTCATCTAGGTTGCTTGCTTAAGAAGAACACATATTGACTTTAAAGCGTTAGCTGGGGGACGCAGCCCTCCACTGCACGATGAGCTAGCTGTCAGTGATGTAAACCTCGCTCCTTTCCTGTTCATTAATAAGGGTTTAATGCAAGGTTGGTAAGTAGGTTTCCCCTTTTGTGTCGACTACCATCTTTTGGCTCAATGTGTTCAGAAGGACTCTGAGGCTAGATCCAGGTTCATGAGGAAGAGTCTTGCATTCAGTTGGTCTGCCTTGGATGAGGGAGGGAGGAGGGCAGTTGCCATACCCCCCTGCATCTCCACCCTTCGACTGCACCCACTGAGATGTTTGCACTTTAAGTGGAGCTGGGTGAAGTGTCAAAAGGCAAGAAAACCTCAGACTCACCAATGAGGGAGATGAAGTAGATGGAGGAGAGCTTCCTGCCAATCTCAAAACACACTACCATTACAGGCTTTGGAAGCACTGACTGCAATTCACTGCTAATAAGGCTATATGAGGAATAGAGGCTCTGAAGAAGGGCTAAGCAAAAGCTAGAGGCCAAACTAAGTTGTCCAGTTAACCTGATTTAAAGTTAAGGGTCAGGGAATTGGGACAATTACTCACCAGATAAGAGCTAGCTAATGCTCTTTTTCTTCCCATGATGAACAGTGAAGGGAAAGCATTCCAAAGGGAGAAGGAAGATGGAGAGGGATATATATGTGCACGCACATTCTCACACACACACACACACACACACACATAATATACATACGCACAGATCATACACATTCATGCATCGTCTATTTTGGAAATGGAGGAGAACAACTTAGAGGATGTAGTGCCAGAGGCCATACTCCCTTGCAGGTCTGGGTGGGGTAGTTGTTATCTTCACTAACTAATTGAAGACAAACGACCAAAGGCAGTGGACCAACACCCAAGATTAGATGGCAGCCACCTGTTGGTCAGGTACCTAAAAACTGACTTCAGGGGAAGTTGTGGACTCTCTGAGGCCTCAGAGTGAAGGCCACAGAGTTGGGGAAGCAACACGCCTAGTGGCTCTGAGCAGATCAAAACCTGGATGTTGGTGGTGTCTGGAAGCTTCACCATGAGTTTTGATTGGTTTTGGACCTGCAGGGCTTGAGTAAATTAAAAAATGGAGCTTAACAGTATCTTTTCTTTTCTTTCTTTTTTTTTTTTGCTGTATTAGGTCTTAGTTGCAGTGCACAGTCTCTAGAGTACCCAGGCTCATTAGTCAAGACATGGGCTTAGTTGTCCTGCAGCATGTGGGATCTCAGTTCCCTGACCAGGGATCGAAGCAGCACCCCCTGCATTACAAGAACGATTCTTAACCACTGGACCACCAGGGAAGTCTCTTAACAGTATCTTAAACAAGAAGGTATCATGTTTCTGAGGTAACTCTATACATTAATATCTTTCTCCAAATGACAGCTTCTTAATAAACTGCACTTCACTAGTAGGTAGTATATTGTGATACAAAACACTGGGGATTTGCTTTTTAAAAGGAAAAGCCACACCGAATGTCTGCTTTGGCTAATCTACTTTATGTGTTAACTTCACACATTTGGTGTAGAATTTACTCAGCAGGCCTGAATTGCTGAGCCAAGGCACCTGCCTGCAAGGGGCATTAAGTGATAGGCTGCAGGTCTAGGAAGGAGCCTCAGCATTTAGGGCTGGGACTTAATAGGATCAGGTGGTCACCACTCCGCCCTTCCAGGCTCAGGAGCAGACATCAATAATCACATTAACCCATCGCAGAAGTCACCAACACCCCAGCAGGGAACAGAACCTCAAAATTGTTCTCAAGACAGCACACTAGCCTTCCCTACAACCTGAGAGCAGTTGACACAAACACAGTGAAACTACTTCCATTTAGGGGACTTATCTGCCTACTAAATTGGGTAGTTTTTTGTGCGTTCTGCATAGAATGAGAAAAAAGTCTACTTAGATATTACTTTTGCTATTTTCTAGCTGTTGAGATTGGAAATCATCTCCCTACTTAAACATTTTGAGTCCTTTGCACTCACTCCCAGATGTCCCCCAAAGTGGTGCAATATAGGGCTTCTGATCTTGGGGTCTATAAACCCCCAAGCAGTCCATGCATAGAATTTGAGGGTCTATGATCTTGGCTGTAAAAAAATTATATATATTTTTATTTTTGCTACCTCTTACCTGAAATTTAGCATTTCCTTCGATTATGAGTGTCAGCAACAAACCAATATTAGTACTTGTGATTTTGTCATTAATAGTAATCACAGATTTCATATCAAATAACCGTCATTGCAGACATCTTACAAAATCATATATGTTCATCACGACTTTGAAATTACAGAAGTTCTCAGACCAGCTGCTAGTTCTTGTTATTTAATGTGCTGTTATAGAAGTACATATATTACTTGATCATAAATTTGGTTTTAAAAAAATACTTTGATAACGGCATTTTCTTTGTCATTCCATGTATGGTATTTTTTATGTTAAAAACATGATTCTGAAAAGAAGCTCTTTGAATAGAAAGGGCATTCCTTTCAGATGAAGAGGCCTGGATTATGGTCCTTGACAGAAAACTTTGGTCAAGTCCCCCCACCTCCTTTTTCCTTTTGCCCTTTTTTTGGACAATTAAAATAAATTGAGATAAAATTCATATAAGATAAAATTCACTGCATTAGTGTATACGATTCAGTGGGTTTTAGCATATTAACAAGGTTGTGCAAGAATTATTATCTAATTCCAGAATATTTTTATCACCCCAAAAGGAAACCCAATACCTGTTAGTAGTCACTGCCATTCTCCCGCCCCCAGCTCCTGGCAACCTCTAATGTGCTTTCTGTCTCTATGGATTTGCCTAATCTGGCATTTCTTATCAATGGAACTGTCAAATATGTGGCCTTTTGTGTCTGGCTTCTTTCACTTAGCATGTTTCCAAGGTTCATCCATATTGTGGCATGTATCAACACTTCACTCCTTTTTATGGTTGAGTAATGTTCCATTGTATGGATGTACCACGTACTCTTTATCCATTTGGCCAAGTCCTTTTTTCAGTCTTCGTGTCTACACTTTCAAAATAAAGAGATTAGGGCAGACTATGGCCAAGGTTTCTTCCAGCTTTCAAACCCTGTTGCTACACCTCCTTCTAGCCCTGCTGTGTTGGTTTGCATAAAGTTCTGCTTAGACTCAGTTCCAGGTCTCCCATCCTCAAAAACTGACCTGTCAGGCTTCCCTTGTGACGCAGTGGTTAAGAATCTGCCTGCCAATGCAGAGGGCGTGGGTTTGAGCCCTGGTCCAGGAAGATCCCACATGCTATAGAGCAACTAAGCTTGTGCGCCATAACTACTGAGTCTGCGCTCTAGAGCCTGCAAGCCACAACTACTGAAGCCCACGAACCACAATTACTGAAGCCTGCACACCTAGAGCCCATGCCCTGCAACAAGAGAAGCCACTGCAATGAGAAGCCCACACACCGCAACGAAGAGTAGCTCCTGTTCGCCGCAACTAGAGAAAGCCCGCGCGCAGCAACTAAGAAATAAATAAATTAAATAAATTAAAAAAAAAACAACTGACCTGTCAACTTCCTGACATGTGTTTTTAAATTCCATCTGTTTAAGTCCACCAAAAATGTTTTTAAATTGGTTTGGAGATCTTATCTAATTTAAGCATTGTGTGTCAATGATCTAAAATAGAATGCTACCTTCTCTTCTCCAACTTCTGTTTACAACATTACAGCAACCAATGAAACTATGATGGGCTTGGACCATGCATAGGAGACTGAATTTTTTGAAGTGCAATCAACAGAAAAAATGCCACAGTACTTTGTATGCCCTAGGGAACAATTCAAGGTCTTATTCTAAGGCTCTCACTATGCCACTCTCAGAAAAAAAAAATGTTTTTCACCTGTCACTTTAAAATTTCAGCAGATCACAACAGCTTATTTCCACAAGACTGTAATGGATTGGAAGATAAAGGAGGAAAGGGCTCATGGAAATAAGGGACTAGCAATAAATCCTCAAACTGTAAGTATAGAGTACTGTTAACAGAGTTCATTTGAGGATCTCAGACTACTTCTTAACTCACGGGCTTTCATTCTCGTTTTTATTAGATTATAAAATAGCACCCACTAACTACAGTCAGAAATAACACAAAGGTTTCTTATGCAGCACCACAAATACATATGCAATGTGAGAAAAGAAACAGTAAATTACATATTATATTATTGAATTGTATGCTATCTCCCCCACCACATACATAAATAAAAAATGAACCGTCCATGTTTTATCCCCCCAGCTTTCTGGACATCAGCTGAGCCCTGTTTTGCTTTCAGCCTTTCCTTTGTTACATAACCACACTCGCGATCCATCCTTTCATTTCCTTCCAAGTGCCTTCCATCACGGTGGTGGTGTCTGAAGCTCATTACACCTACTGGCGCGTGGTGCTGAAGCATTTACTGTGCTCAGCCCAGCACATTCTTTGCTTTCACATTCTTTGCTTTAGATTCTTTTCCTTGGGAGATAAACCCAAGAAATCTGCAAATTCATACTTAATCTGTCATAGCCCTGTCACCCAATCCAATCCCCTCTAAACAAAATCCTTTTGGTGAGAGGAAGACAATACCCTCGTTTCATAAATAATTTTTCCACCAACCTTAATCTGCTGTCTATGAATATTAATGAGTCTCATCGATTGATGTCTCCATTTTATGTCCAGTATCAGACACCTTTCCAGAAAGCTAGCTGTCAAGGTTGCAAAGAAACCTATTTCACTTTCACATTAAACTAGCAAAATTAAAAAGGGTGGCTTCTTTGGCATGTAGATTTCCAGAGATACCCCTTCAGCCCTACACTCTGATTTCTTTTACATTGTTCCCAAATTACAGGTCAGTCCTTGCAGGAAGGAGAGACAGGTCACTTCTTTTTCGTCTGTTCCAGGCAAGAGCTGACTGGTAATTGGTGACCTGATACCATGAAAATTTTTCAGAGACCCATTAAACGTGTTTGTTTTACCAGTCTCTATTCCTTTGCTTGCCTTTTTTTTTTTGATGCCTTCTTTGTTGAGTCTAGGTCCGAACTCCTATGAGATTCTGCTTCCTTTGGCTATTTTTGCTTAAAATTTTCTGCGTACAAACCACAGATTAAGTGGGATAGATTCCAGGGCTGCTGCTGGCCTAAAAGTAATCTTTGTCAAAATTAGGAGAGTGTTCTTCTGACAGGCTAATTAGAATGCAGCATTCCCTCCAGATGGACATATTAGAAAGAGGAGCCTCTCTGGGTGAACATATCTGTGTACGAGGATCCAGGGTCTGGCAGGGGGAATGCGGGCTGCATTTCAGCACCTACTCCCTCTCCATAGGGCACCTTGGTTAGTTTCTCTCTTAAATCTTTCACGTTTCCCTTAGCTGGTTTCTTGGGGCCAAAGTGTTTTGGGGACATGAGTGATTTGCTTAGATCCTTCTCAATTGCAGTTCACTTTTTTCTCCTTTATTCTTTTTCACAGCATTAATGTTAAACTCCTTGTTTATATGCCAGGTTTACTGAAGCACCCTTAATTCATCTTTCCATCTTTGAGCAATTTGAATAGGAATTCAAATGACATCTTTGGGCTTTTTTGTTTATTGTTAACTTGTTGGAGTAGCTGAGAACTCAGGTTGGTTGATTTTTTAATACATGCTTTCACATGTTCAAAGACTTGTTTGCTGATAGCATTATTTGTTTCTTAAATGACAAACATATGGCCAGCTGCCAGAGGAGCTGTGTTATTCAAGGGGGTCCAGGAAGTCTGCTCTAGGTCTGACTATACCCTTCCTTGCTTACTACTCATGCCTGAAATTCTACCTTAAACCATATTCTTTTGGATTAAGTAAATAGCAGCCCTGTTTCAACACACTACACTTGGAAAGAACTAAGTAGACCACATCAGTCATTGACACTATAGTGAGAATTAGTGTATCAAATCCTATTCTAAGGGCAGCTATGTGAGAGAAGAAAGATGGTTTGGGGCATGTAATATACTAACCCCCTAGTGGGAAGGTCTGGTTAGGCTGGCAGAATACACCTTGGTCATTTCAAAGGATCCTTCAGAGAACAAGGGACATGGAAGGCAAACTTCCCTTTGCCATGTCTCTGTCTAGAGTAATCCCAGGGTAGCAAGAGATCTAACTTGGTATTAACTGTTCAACAGTCTTGGTGTTTCCCAGTGTGACTGAAGGTGGGAGTCCTGTTAACTTGTTGGAGTAGCTGAGAACTCAGGTTCCTTCCTTTGTCCTACACCAATCACTCCCTTAACCTTTGGTATATGCACTGAACTTTTCGAGGGCCCAGGGTTAGTGATGTTAGCAGGTCAAGACACACACCTAATTTCTCACATGAACGTGGCCTTCTGTGGAAAGATCTACAGGAGACAGATCATGGATGCAGAAGAATATTGGAGAAATAAGGGTTTTTAAAGATTATCATTAGTCTAGTCCTGGCCCTCTCAAAGTGGGCAGCATACACACTTGAGAGCGCAAAGCCACACGAGTTATGTAGAAACTAAACATGGTGCACCTTCCTGAGTGTCAATTTTACTAGGTAATAAAAAATTTTCATGTTAAGTTTTATATTAAAACAAGCTTGACTGTTCTATGGAATGGAATATAGCAGTCACAGGAATGCTAACAAGTACCAAAGAAAATGAACACCTGATCACAGAAGCCAGCTCTTAGATCTCAGAGATCCTCTAGCCTGTGTTTTCAGAAATGATTGTGCATCCACTTACCTGAGAACTTCAAAGGAAATTTCAAAACAATACCGATGCTGGGCCCCTTTCCAAATGGATTCTAGAACATTGATATTTCTCTAAAACCTCTCAGGTGACTCGAAGGTGCAGCCTTGTTCTATCTATGATGTGCTTCTCAACAGGATCAGCTACATAACTTGTGGGGCCCAGTGCAAAAGGGAAATGCAGAGCCCTTGCCATACATTATTAAGAATTTTAAGATGGCGGCAGCAGAGCGTTAAACCAAGCACGGAGCCCAAGTGTAGGTGCCCAATGCACATGCCTATGAAGTCAGCCCTGCCTCTTAAGAGCCTGGAGAGCGCATTCAGCGCTGCAGCCACCCTTAGGGCAGCACGGAGCACGTCTGCAGGATGGGGAGGAACCGTTCCTTCCTCTACATGCCCTCGTTTATGGGGCCATTCACAGACACACACACAAACACACACCTGGATAGGTAGTTCAGAGACACCCCCTGGTAGAAATGTTTAGCAGAGATTAAATGAGGTTTTTCTAATGTGAAAACAACACTTGCTTCTTTATCTAAGTTAAGGATGAAACTGTCACCTTTTGACTAACCTACGTTGGCTAGATTTTAAATTCTAGTTTACACTCTCTCCCCAGACCACAACCCCCTCAACCATCCCTGCACAATTTCTCATACTTCTAAATCTTATCCAGAATTGTAACTCAGATTACTGAGAAGCATTTTGCCCTTTCGACCACAACTGAGATAGGTCCCTCTCTGAAATGACTACGTCTGCTTTGTTGGGGGGTGGTGAGAACTACACACACACACACACACATACACACACACCAATATCAGAGAAGGAAAGCCCGGTAGAACCTATAAGGATTACAGAACCCGAGAATAAGCCTTGTGGTAAGGAGGTAAGGAGGCTATCCTTTCCTGAAGAGGGGAATGCACACTCCGTGCCTGGATAAAGACCTCTGTGAGGGGCAGGAACACATGCACGTGTGCGTGTGTGGTCCTGGGGGAAATTCAGGGAGGAGAGGACCAGGTGATCTGCTGGAGGAACAGAGAGTGCATTTGTTCTCTTGAGATTCAGCAGCTGGGCAAGGTACAGAGAGTTAATGAACCAAGGGGAGGATGGGGTACACAAGGGAATTCAGAGTAAGCAGATAAAATTCTCATTATGTCGCCTCTGGAATTAATATGCAAGCTTTCTTCTCTCCCAGGGCTTCTTTTTGGCACTGGCTGCTATGAAATACTTGGGGCCAAAGATGGTGCAAAGCCCTACAGGAAAGAAGGTAATTCATGTTTTGGGGAATTTGCAGCCAACCCAGGAGACACAGCAGACAGAGGAGGCCAGAGCCTACAGGACTGTAGAGGCTTTCTCAAAACCCTGGAAATCACTAGCCATCCAGCCCTGATGGCAAGGGCAATCTACTCAGACGAGTCTGCAGAGAGACCCAGTGTGGCCCATTTTACGAGGACCACTGTTCCCTGATCAGCCTTATTGATGCCAGACCCCTGGCAAACTCATCCCTTAATGTCTAAGACCATCCTTCAATCTAGAACTTTATAAAAATGACAAAGGATTCACTGAGACTTAGAAAAGCCATATGATGTAATACACCATAAACAGTTTGCTAAATATATAACTGCAGGCCATACATATGTATAGATAGGTGATTACACAAAACAAACCACAAATCCTGCAGGGAGGTTCTTGTTGCAATGGTCAGAACAGATTTTCAGGTTGGGTAGATGTGAGTTCTGCTCTTACCTCTGTGTACTCAGAGACACAGAACTTAACCTCTCTTAGACTTGTTATCTCTAAATAAAAAAGAAGTTGTGCTCATGAAAGGATGCTCAACATCACTAATCATTAGAGAAATGCAAATCAAAACTACAATGAGGTATCACCTCACACTGCTCAGAATGGCCATCATCAAAAAATCTACAAACAGTAAATGCTGGAGAGGGTGTGGAGAAAAGGGAACCCTCTTGCACTGTTGGTGGGAATGTAAACGGATACAGCCACTAAGGAGAAGAGCATGGAGGTTCCTTAAAAAACTAAAAATAGAACTACCATACGACCCAGCAATCCCACTACTGGGCATATACCCTGAGAAAACCATAATTCAAAAAGAGTCATGTACCACAAAGGTCACCGCAGCACTATTTACAATAGCCAGGACATGGAAGCAACCTAAGTGTCCATTGACAGATGAATGGATAAAGAAGATATGGCACATATATACAATGGAATATTACTCAGCCATAAAAAGAAATGAAATTGAGTTCTCTATAGTGAGGCGGATGGACCTACAGTCTGTCATACAGAGTGAAGTCAGTCAGAAACAGAAAAACAAATACCGCATGCCTACACATATATATGGAATCTAAAAAAGAAAAAGGTTCTGATGAACCTAGGGACAGGACAGGAATAAAGACGCAGACATACAGAATGGACTTGAGGACACAGGGAGGGGGAAGGGTAAGCTGGGACGAAGTGAGAGAGTGGCATGGACATATATACACTACCAAATGTAAAACAGATAGCTAGTGGGAAGCAGTTGCATAGCACACGGAGATCAGCTCAGTGCTTTGTGACCACCTAGAGGGGTGGGATAGGGAGAGTGGAAGGGAGACGCAAGAGGGAGGGCATATGGGGATATATGTATACATATAGCTGATTCACTTTGTAATACAGCAGAAACTAACACAACATTGTAAAGCAATTATACTCCAATAAAGATGTTAAAAAAAAAAGTTGTGTTGAATACCTATTTTATAAATTTGTCTTGAGGATTAAATGAGAAGGTGTAGGTAAAAGTCTTAGCATAGAACATAGTAGGCATTCAGTATACATACATATATACTATGTAGTAGGCACACAAAGTATTCAATACTAATTATTATTAGCCAACAATCCTTTCCTTCCCTCGGCCCCCACTTTTGGGATTAATGAAATACTTTGCCAAGAGTGACTTAAAAAGGAGATGTTAACAGCCATAAAAGGGGAAATCGACAATAACACAATCATAGTAGGGGACTTTAATACCCCACTTTCACAAATGGACAGATCATCCAAAATGAAAATAAATACGGAAACACAAGCGTTAAATGACACATTAAACAAGATGGACTTAATTGATATTTATAGGACATTCCATCCAAAAACAACATAAAACACGTTCTTCTCAAGTGCTCATGGAACATTCTCCAGGATAGATCATATCTTGGGTCACAAATCAAGCTTAGTAAAATTAAGAAAATTGAAATTGTATCAAGTATCTTTTCCCACCACAATGCTAGGAGATTAGATATCAATTACAGGAAAAAAATCTGTAAAAAATGCAAACACATGGAGGCTAAACAATGCACTACTAAATAACCAAGAAATCACTAAAGAAATCAAAGAAGAAATCAGAAAATACCTAGAAACAAATGACAATGAAAACACGATGACCCAAAACCTATGGGATGCAGCAAAAGCAGTTCTAAGAGGGAAGTTTACAGCAATACAGTCCTACCTCAAGAAACAAGAAACATCTCAAACAAACAACCTAAACTTACACCTAAAGCAATTAGAGAAAGAAGACACTACATTGATTTTTTTCAATCAACGTGATACACCATATTAACAAATTGAAGGAGAAAAACCATATGATCGTCTCAATAGATGCAGAGAAAGCTTTTGACAAAATTCAACACCCATTTACGATAAAAACCCTGCAGAAAGTAGGCATAGAGGGAACTTTCCTCAACATAATAAAGGCCATATATGACAAACCCACAGCCAACATCGTCCTCAATGGTGAAAAACTGAAAGCATTTCCACTAAGATAAGGAACAAGACAAGGTTACCCACTCTCACCACTCTTATTCAACATAGTTTTGGAAGTTTTAGCCACAACAATCAGAGAAGAAAATAAAATAAAAGGAATCCAAATCGGAAAAGAAGAAGTAAAGCTGTCACTGTTTGCAGATGACATGATACTATACATAGAGAATCCTAAAGATGCTATCAGAAAACTACTAGAGCTAATCAATGAGTTTGGTAAAGTGGCAGGATACAAAATTAATGCACAGAAATCTCTTGCATTCCTATACACTAATGATGAAAAATATGAAAGAGAAATTAAGTAAACACTCCCATTTACCATTGCAACAAAAATAAAATACCTAGGAATAAACCTACCTAATGAGACAAAAGACCTGTGTGCAGAAAACTATAAGACAATAATGAAAGAAATTAAAGATGATACAAACAGATGGAGAGATATACCATGTTCTTGGATTGGAAGAATCAATATTGTGGAAATGACTATACTACCCAAAGCAATCTACAGATTCAGTGCAATCTCTATCAAACTACCACTGGCATTTTTCACAGAACTGGAACAAAAAATTTCACAATTTGTATGGAAACACAAAAGACCACAAATAGCCAAAGCAATCTTGAGAAAGAAAAACAGAACTGGGGGAATCAGGCTCCCAGACTTCAGACTATACTACAAAGCTACAGTAATCAAGAGAGTATGGTACTGGCACAAAAACAGAAATATATATCAATGGAACAGAATAGAAAGCCCAGAGATAAACCCATGCACATATGGTCACCTTATTTTTGATAAAGGAGGTAAGAATATACAACGGAGAAAAGGCAGCCTCTTCAATAAGTAGTGCTGGGAAAACTGGACAGCTACATGTAAAAGTATGAGATTAGATCATTCCCTAACACCATACACAAAAATAAACTCAAAATGGATTAAAGACCTAAATGTAAGGCCAGACACTATAATACTCCTAGAGGAAAACATAGGCACAAATCACAGCAAGATCCTTTTTGACCCACCTCTTAAAGAAATGGAAATAAAAACAAAAATAAACAGATGGGACCTAATGAAACTTAAAAGCTTTTGCACTGCAAAGGAAAACATAAACAAGATGAAAAGACAACCCTCAGAATGGGAGAAAATATTTGCAAATGAAGCAACTGACAAAGGATTAATCTCCAAAATATACAAGCAGCTCATGCAGCTCAACATCAAAAACCAAGCAACCCAATCCAAAAATGGGCAGAAGACCTAAACAGACATTTCTCCAAAGAAGATACGCAGATTGCCAACAAACACGTGAAAGGATGCTCCACATCACTAATCATTAGAGAAATGCAAATCAAAACTACAATGAGGTATCACCTCACACTGCTCAGAATGACCATCATCAAAAAATCTACAAACAGTAAATGCTGGAGAGGGTGTGGAGAAAAGGGAACCCTCTTGCACTGTTGGTGGGAATGTAATTGATACAGCCACTATGGAGAACAGTATGGAGATTCCTTAAAAAACTAAAAATAGAACTACCATATGACCCAGCAATCCCACTACTGGGCATATACCCTGAGAAAATCATAATTCAAAAACAGTCATGTACCACAATCTTCATTGAAGCTCTATTTAAAAACCAGGACATCGAAGCAAACTGTCCATCAACAGATGAATGGATAAAGAAGATGTGGCACGTATACACAATGTAATATTACTCAGCCATAAAAAGAAATGAAATTGAGTTGTTTGTAGTGAGGTGGATGGACCTAGAGTCTGTCATACCGAGTGAAAGTAAGTCAGAAGGATAAAACAAATACTGTTTGCTAACACATATATATGGAATCTAAGGAAAAAAAAAAAAAGGTCATGAAGAACCTGGGGGTAAGACAGGAATAAAGACACAGACCTACTAGAGAATGGACTTGAGGATATGGGGAGGGGGACGGGTAAGCTGTGACCAAGTGAGAGAGTGGCATGGACATATATACACTACCAAACGTAAGGTAAGATAGCTAGTGGGAAGTAGCCGCATAGCACAGGGAGATCAGCTCGGTGGTTTGTGACCACATAGAGGGGTGGGATAGGGAGGGTGGGAGGGAGGGAGACCCAAGAGGGAGGAGATATGGGGATATATGTATATGTACAGCTGATTCACTTTTTTATAAAGCAGAAACTAACACACCATTGTAAAGCAATTATCCTCCAATAAAGATGTTTAAAAAAAAAAAAAAAAGATGTTTCTGGCCAGGTTCTGTTCCAACCTTTTAAGATGTTCTTGTCCTAATTTCGTGTACTTGGCTTGTCTTCTATGCCCCACAGGCCCTTATCCACAAAAAGCCTAAAAGCCTGGGTCATAACAGGCTCCATAACAGGGCCGATATATTAATGAAAAGACCGATTTCTCAGCCTCTGTCTCCTGCTGTTTTCAAATATCACATTGGGAGTTTGAGTTGAGAATGCAGTCCAGATTTGCTTCCTCATCAGTTTGGACAATGCTGAAAAATGAGGTGGCTCCTTTTACTTCTTCCTATGCGTGTCCACAGAAGAGACCTCAGAACTGTGTTTCTCTGAGCTACCTTCTAGCAGCCAGAGAGACAACTCACACAGCTCAGAACTTCTCAGGGAGCACAAGCCCTTCAAAAATGCATCTTTGAGCATTCTGTTGCAAATGAGATAAGTAAGGATGATGAAGTGAGATTTTTTTCAACAAAGGTTTTAATTGAAATGATCATCCTCTGTGCTGAGATTACGGTTTGCTTATGTTTGAGGTATCAAGATGTGCTTTTTGTGTGTGTGAAACAATAGAGAGAGTAGATGGGAGTGTTTTTTTATTTTTATGGCCTGACTTGGAAAAATAAAAAGTAGGCAAACCCATGTTCCCCCCCCACTACCACTCAATTTTTTTTTTTAAGTTATTTTTACCAGCTCATGAAATAAAAAAGCTGGAAACCACTGACATGGACCACCCAGGCTGTTTGGGAAAAGTAAATAACTTCCATATTAGCAGCTACCTGGAACATTTTCCCCCAGACCACAGACCCCTGGGCTTTTGCTGCATAATTTATTTCATGTCTCTTATACATGTGAATATGGCAAATGAGGGTGAAAGGAGCTTTATGAGAGTTCAGAGGTTCCCCCAGTAAACCAACGGTGTACTAGTAAGGAGGGATGCAAGGTCAAGTGTGCTGCCTCCACTCCCACCACTGATTCAACCTTTCCTTTGTGTAAATAGGCCTGAGAACATTCGCTGTTGATGCTGATCCAGTACTTCCAAAACATTATGTTAATATTTTAAAACTTTAAAAATAAAATGTCTTTTGTTAGAGCTTCAAAAGCTGGTTTTGTTTGGGTTAGAAAAGACCACTTTTTTTTTGGTTGGGGTCCAATATTGTATAATTACTCCTTTCATCATCATAACTAGTAGGTCCCAAACTTCACTAACCATGATGTCACATTTCCAGTAATATATTCTGAATTATGTGATGTTTTGCACTATCCTCTCGTGTTTGCTAATGCTGCTTCAGCAAGTATTTCTAGAACTCCCTGAGAAGAGCTTATGTGGTTCTCTGAAGCTTTCCTGGGGGTAATGTGATGCTGCAGCCAGCCATTGGGCCTTCACACCATCCCATGTCCCCCAGTCATTCTACTATTCTGGGCTTTTCCTCCTGGGCACCGGTCTCCCTCATCTTTTCTTCACCTCTCAGACCTTTGAGATTAATTTCTGCTGCCCCTTCCTGGAATGACTACTTGTTCAAATCCTTCCCCTCCTCCAAGGTTCAGCTCAAATCACATTTCCTCTAGGAATTCTAAGATCCTTAACATAAAAATAGCCTCTTCTCCTCATTTTCCTGATGCACTTTGTACCCCCCAAATCCAAGACACATGTGATGAATGCTGAAATCGTTATTTTTATGTTTATCTTCCTACCATTTCCCATTACCATGTGAGCTTTGGATGTGAGGACTAGATGGTATTCTTTTTTTCTTTTAACTCACCGAAGCACTGGCAGACTATATTGAACATAGTAAGTCTGGTAAATACTAAATAAAACTGAATTGTTTTAAATTCTCACTAAGTTGTACATGACTGATTGTCATACCTCTCCAGAATGTGTAAGAAAAAACTTTGTTTTTCCCAGTAGGAATTTTTGCTCTAATTGGTCCAAGGAGGGAAATAACAATTTTTGAACCTTCCAGGAAACCACTCAGGATGGGTAGCCTGAACCAAATTCAGGAAGGTAAAGTGCCAAAGAAGCATATGGATGCATGACAAGAATCCCCACTGTGTCCCCCACCAATCACTCCCAACAATACCAGTGGCAGATTTTGCACAGCATTAGCCTCCTCTAACCAGCCATCATTTCCTCTTAAAAAAAAAGAGTTAAGGGCAAGTAGAAAAAAGGTACCTTTGAATTAAAATCTTAGCTTTTCTTTGAACATCCAGATGATTAAATGAAATCCAGACAAAAGCAGGCAATTTCCAAAAAATAAAACCCAGCCGGGGCTATGTGCATTCCCTCATGTTTCTTCTGGTAACCTCGTGGTAAAGTGAAGTAATGATTGATTCGGAGAGAATTATGGCTATTATAAACTGTAATCAGTGGTGGATGAGAATAATTACACAGGGAAAGGGGGAAAAAGCTGAAACATGGCTGAGCAGTGTTCTGATGGATGAGGAAGTCATTTCCTGGCTGTTAATGACTGATTTTTCAACAGTCAGCACACAAGCTTTAATCCCAGAGGCAAGAAGGAGAAAGAAATGGCCACACTATTAAGGATGCTACTGATGTAAACTTACCAATTTAAATCTGAATATAGCTGGTGCCTGGCCCCCTGTCTGTCCTTGCTTTTGTTCCTGCAATTGCAGACATACGCTTTGGGGGTGAGGTTAGGGCTGGCCTTTATCTGAGAGACACCAGGAAGAGTTATGGTTGTAGAGAACTTCCCTATATCATGGTGGTGGTATACAGCATCCAGATGTCACAGCAGTGCAGGCTGTTAGAACTGGAAGGGCCACAGAAATCACCTAATCCTGCCTGTTCACTTCATAGATGAGCCCAGAGAGGTCAAGTAACTCGTTCAAGTCACACAGCTGATGGGCTTTAGACTTAAAGAGAAGTTGCTCACACAGGACCAGAAGGGAGATTGGCTTTGTCAAAGAGGCATGATGGGACCTCTGAGGGAGACAGCTTTGCTAAACCTATTTCAAAATTGGCATCAGCTTAGTCTCTTGCCCTTTGAGACAGGCTTTGGAGTTCAATATTCTGCCTGCGTGAGTTGTTATGGGTGAGATTACAAGAGATCTGAGAGGGCATGGGTTTGTGGAATGATCTGTTTTGGTTTACAGACCAGCTGAGAGAGAGTGAGAGAACCCAGTTTATCTTATCATTTGCAGCCATAAAACAAGATAACTGATGGAAATAGAAGTCATAAAGCTGCAAAGCAGGACAGCCAAGAGTCAGTTGGTGACAGACAACCCCCCTTCAGAGCCCCATGACTTTGAAGAGCCTTTTGAATACTTCTGTGAAGTACTGGGTCTCTCTCTCGCCTCCAGTGCAGAGTCCCCTAAAGCAGAAAAGATGGGCAGTGGTGATGAGCCTGTGACACATTCCAGCAACTCTCCTCTCTCCTCCACTCAAGGACAAAGCACATCCTAAGGAATGAATAGATCATCTTCTTAGAAAAATATGACTGCCTCTGAGGCTAAATTATGTCAAGATATAAGATCAGGAATGTCCAGATGCTGTTTATCCCATCTTAATTAAATTTGGACTTCTTTGGGGGAAAAAATACCTCAGTTCCAGGAAAAGTTGTTTTGACTCTGAGGCTATTTGGACTTTGTTTTATGAAAACAAACACTTTAATCAAGATACCATTTTTCCTGAATTTTCACTGTGACGGTATTTTCTGAAGCAAACTCTCTTGAGCCAATAATAATTGAATGATAATATTCTAGTCAACACTGTTAAATCATCTCAGTTTTTCCTCTGTTCCCACTTATAGTTTCCTGAGATTATTTTCATCAGGATCAATCTCTTTCCAGGTACATTTTATAGTAATGCTTTGAGAAATTATTTGTCCATCTGGCATTCCCTTCCCCTTCTTCAGGTAAGCACACCTTACTTTTCCTTTAGAGAACTGTGATTCCACATTTCCACAGGATCCTATACATTTACAAATCCCAGAGCAGCATCCCAGCCCACCAGCACCCGATCCCACAGCAATCCACCCCACTAGCACTCCCCGTGACCCCAAATACAGAAGCGGGGCTGGGATCCTGATGGGCCAGCCAGTCCAGGTCCTCTATTCCCAAACCAGAATGACTGGCATTGAAATGGTCACTTTTCTTGAACCTTGCTATATGGATGCTGAGAGAGAGTGTACACGCCTGATCAATTTGGAGCAACAGCTGTAAGGATATGGTTTTCGAGCTGCCGGCACTATCTTCCCAACTGTAGGGAAAGAGTAAGAGCAAGAGAGAGAGGAAAGAGAGACTGAGCGAGAAAGAAACCCTATGTGTCATCTAAGCCCTTGGATCCAGCAGAACCTGACTTTTTAAATCCCATTAACTGTGGACTTCCCAATTATGGGAATGGATGGACTCCCTCTTGTACTGTAAACTAGTTGGATAGAATCTCTCTTACTACTCAAAGTCCTGACAAAAACTAAGGCTTATCACTGGCCTTGCTCTGATTTAAATTTTGGCCAAAATCGAAATATTTATAATGGATTATAAATTCATTTTTATAATTACTAGCTTTTGCTAGTAACAAAGGCCTATAGTACTTTATATAGCAGAAAGTAAACATATCTTTTGACTATAACTTGGATTTCCAAGCCCATTATGCACCTAGTTACAACCAATCTTTGCATCATATGTTTAGAATGAATGAACAAATGATTGAACAGACAGATGGGCTATAAGTCTTTCAGCTATCACCCAGCACCTACTGGAAGCCTCCATCTTGCCAATGAGTTACTGGAGTGAACAACTATTTTTCTTAACCATGCATGCATGAAAATACACACACACACACACACACACACACATATACACACATACGCACCCCAACATTGTCCTACAAGGATTAACCAGAAAAAAAGCAAAAGCTCTCTGAAGAAAATATTTGGAATGATTGTTTAACATGTTGTTTAAGGAAGCATGCCATTCCCCCATAGGTAATAACAAAGGTGGGATCAAATTTTAAAAACTCCAAAGGGATGAAGAAACTCCAGAGGGGAAATTCGGACATCTGGCTCAGCATCCCTTCCCCTTTCCCTCTGAGGTCCCCCCTTTTCCCGCTGAGTCTCTAAGGATCAGGTCGTGCATAATGAGCCTATTCCTCATAGGCTCCACCCCGCTCTGCACAAAGCCTCCAGGATGAGAGTGGGGCACACACTGAGGTGCAAGTCCTGAGAGCTCTCAGGTGTGGAGGTTGAGTGCTCAAGGCTGCTGGCCAAAGCACTCCCAAGGCTCTTCCCATAAGGGGATCCTTGGGGGTGCCACACGGGTAGCTGTCAGAGGGAGCACTGGTTGGTGACCCACAGAATAGGTGGATGGGGCAGCCAGGCCAGCTGAGCACACAAGGTGTTCCGTACCTGGCACTGGGCTTGCTCTGCTCTGAGAGATAACACTCTACCCTGTTCCATCCATGTGAAGTGCAGTTTCTCACTTGGGAAGAGGAAGAGAGAGAAGCCAGCCCTGGGCACAAATATCTGTTAAGATCACTGTCACCATGGTGGCACACAGCTTCTGCTTCAGGCAGGATCTTCCCCATTTTATTCTGTCAAGATGGCCATCTTCACAAAGAGCAAATAGATTATTTTGCACTTAACCCCAGAAAATGAAGACAGACCCTATCACAGCTAGTGGTTGTGTCTCTTTGTCTTATCTGTTGATGGCCTCCTGGGTGTGACGCATTTCTGTGGGTTTACCAGTACGTCAATTTTCTGTATTGGTGGATCTCTGAAGATAATCATGAAATTTTATATATATGTATATATATATATATAAATTTATATAGTTATAGACACAAGCATATTCATTTGTTCACATTTATATACGTGCACGGTATATGTATCTACATAAGCATCACGCACACACACACACACACACAGGCGCACACACAGGCACACATACCTGTCTTATCCATAACTGTCATTCTGTAAAGAGGTGTTCGGCAGATTTTTGAACAAATGGCTTAGTGACCTTTTCTGCTAATAAAGGTAAGAATGCTCATTGTAGAAAAATTAGAAGCTGAAATTTGTGAAGAGAAAAATAAATATTGCTGACAATCTCACTAAACAGAGTAAACTGTTTTGCTTTATCCATTCCTGTTTTTCTCATGTATGTCGTAGAGGTGTCATTTTTACATTGTCAGAATTGTGGTATACACAATTCTGCAAACTGCTCATTTCCATTCAGCATGGAAGGCATTTTCCCTATATTTGTCAAAATGATTTTAAGCCTCCCTATGTATTCCTTCCTAGGAGTCTTCATAAATATAAGTGTGTGATGCCTGGGCGGAGCGGGCCACACCCCATGCACTCTTTCTTTGAGATTGTTGCCAGGTCTGCCTGAAGGAGCTGGGGAGTGGACAAGGCACTGCTCACTGGCATGCACCACCCCAAACCCCCCTCACCCCAGCACCAGTGGTGAGCCCACCACTTGCCATGACCCTGAGGAGGCCGCTTGCTTAGCCCTGGCAAAGTGCAGATCCCTTCCCTAGGATGTGGAGGGCAGCCCTGGCACCAATATGACCGGCATTTTGCCCTGCAGAGGAAACACCTGTGAGGGCCAGTTAGAAAGGTGCCTGCAGATTCGGGTTCAGACCTTAAGCTGGCACTTCGCACCTGGCCTCCCCAGGGCATCTGAACTCTTAATAGCTGAACAGTAGTCTGGGAGGTGCTCTCAGCTATTTGTGTAAGTGATGGCTCCCTGCTAGGTGTGTGTATTATTCAGAGAGAGACAGGGGGACCAGCTGCCTGGGGGCAGAGTCTTGCCAAGTGACTGAGTGAGTAATGGGCCTTAGCAAGGGTAGCAGCTCCTGGCTGGCAGCCCCAGGGCCTGGCTATCCACCCCCACTTTCCCCCCCCACCCCCCCCCCCCACCCCCGCCCCATCCACATCCATGCTCCAGCCTTTACCAGATCCATTTCCATTTGGTTGAGCCCAGAAGCACTGAATTCAGAAAAGGAAAAAAAAAAACCCCCAAAACCCAGGATAGAGAACAAACAGTGTAGAGAAGCCTGATAAGAAAAGATACAGGCATAAAGACATTTTTATATATTTTTAAAGCACCAATAAATTCCTTCTCATAAAAATGACAGGAAACCAATTTGGAATGAAAGGGAGAAACTTACAGAATCACCAAAGATACTTGAAAGCACATGAATACGAGAGAAAAGAGCTCAGAACCTCAGCAATGATGAAGGTGAGCGGCCTTTGCTGGCCCAGCTTGAATTCAGCACCACCCTGCAGTAGCCTGACTCCAGGCCATCAGAGGTGCCCTCCTGAGGCTGTGAAGGTTAAGGGGGAAAAGTCAAGGCGTGCTGGGCTCCTAGGAACAGCATAGCTCTCTCTTGAAGATCTACCCATTGAGGCATCTGCTGAGACCCGGGCTTTCCCCTCCCAGGTGGGGCCCAGGTAGGGTTATGTGCCCTGTGGGCGTCTCTGAGTACCTCTCAGCCCTCGGAGTCAGCTGTTTTAAGATTGTCTGGGACTCTGCATTTATTAACTAGGCCATTCTTGTTTCTGTTGGTTCACAATGCACAGGAATATTTCTCCTCCTAAAATTGTGAAACACTGATTTTTTAAAAAAATGTATACTTTCATTTTCTGTTCTCATATCTTAGCTAAATCTTAAATCTGAAAAAATTGTTTTAAGATAAATGTTACCTGGTTTTTTGATTACAGAAGTAACGTACTTTTATACATTCAGGAAAACTGAGAAAAGGACAAAATATTCACCCTTACTATTATTTGAAGGTTGTTGTTCTTTTCTTTTCTTTTCTTTCCTTCTCTTTCTTCTTCTCAGTTGTCCTGGGATGATAAATGCTAGACCCTTGGAGCTTTCCTTTAATTGGGGCATTTTTTAAAAGTCCCAGGAGGTAATCTGAAAAACACAGGATGCTATGGTTAAAAGCGGTGGGTGAATCCCGCCATCCCCTTCTCAGAGATGCTCAGAGGAGTCTTGCAGAAAAATATCACTGTTGGACTTGGTTTACAAAGTCTCAAAATCTTATTTGATTCTGGCACACTCTGTTTCACGTAACATACATTGCCATCCTGTGGAACTATTCTGCATGCACAGTCTTGAAACTGCTGTTATATCATGCAAAAATTTAACAGCCTGCTGCCTTTTCTTGTAATGCTGGCTTGTATGCTCTAAAGAGCAGCTGGTTGGCATCCCCAGGCCCTCATATGATGATGTTAATTTAGGGGCTGGCCTTCGAAATACCATTCATTGCAATTCCAGTTCGACATACTGAATAGTTTTATTATTGGGCCTCCTCTTACTGTTCTGTTAAAAATATTCAGTGTCTTGTTTCCTAATGATTATCATCATCGTTATCATTAATGACATTTATTGAACATTCATTGCTTCCAGGCACTGTGCTGAGTCCTTTATGTGAATTACCCTATTTAACCTCACCAGCTTTATCAGGGAGACAATATTAGTCTTCTCATTTATTAGATAAGAAAACTGAGGCTCTAATTGGTTAAGTAATGTGCTTGGGGTCAGTTAGCTACTAAGTGGTTCAACTAGAATTGAAATTCATGTGGCCTGTCTGTTCTTAACCATCGTATGTTACTCATTTTAAATATCTCGGGTCCAAGGTTTGCAAACATCCAATGGAGATTTAGTGTGCACATCTTAAGATCTTACGGACTTTTCCCTCAACATAGTTATATCCCTAATCTATCTAATTACCTAGCTGACTTCCCTTTCTCTTCTGGCCCTTTCCTCTTACAAGTATTGATTAAATTTCTACAAGATTTGAAACACTGAGTTAATGTAAAAATGAAAATTCAGTCTGAGACTTGGACCCTTTCCTTAGGAGGCTAACAGTCCAATGTAAGATTCCAAACAGTAAATCACTGACTAAAATAGAGCACACATTCCTCAGAGAACCCAGAGGAATTGCATCTAGATCAATGAGAATCAGAGAGAATCCTCCAGAGAGGGTGGCAAGAGAGGTGAGTTTTAAAGAGTAGGTGCCCCCTAAAGAGGCCAAGGATTGACATTCCAAGAAGACAGACAGGTATGCTCAGGGCCAACGAGCCACAAGTGCTGGAGCTGGGTTGGGCTGAAATGAAGGCAATGGGCCCAGACAGGAGGAAGACTAGCGGGACAGGCAGGGTCAGGTCTGGAAGAGGCCCTGTGTACTGAACAGAGGGATTTTAGACGTATAGTAATGAGATGATTAGGTTTGTGTTATAGAAAAACCACTCCAGCAGCAGTAGGGAGTCTGCCTGGGAAGGTTAGGCACAGGGAGCAGAATGAGGAAGCAGGAATTTAGTGGGAAAAATGATCTAGAACTGCCCTAAGGCAAAGACAGTGTGGGGAGACGAGAATAGATACATCAGAGAAAAATGCAGGAAGAAAAATTGAGAAGATTTGATTGACGTTTATATGTGGGAAGTGAGCGAGGAAGGAAAATCACTCCTGGATGTTTGTGGAGGTGATGGAGGCAGGAACTGGAAAGGATAGAATGACAGCCATAGAGGACAGACAGTACCAGTGACCGCGGGAGCCCAGAGGGAGACAGAGCTGGTGGCAAGGAGCCTGTGTGTCTGGCTTGGACAGCTCAGTGGGTGAACACTGAGACAATGTGGGGCTTCATCTCAAGAAGCTTACCTACTATTTGACTTGTCTATCTTCCTAGAACTGTGAAACATCGGTTTAAAAAAAAAACATTTTTACTTTCTGTTCTCAAATCTTAGCTAAACCTTAAATTTGATAAAATTGTTTTAAGATAAATATTTTTTTTTATTATAGAAGTAACACATTTTTATTTTATACACTTAGGAAAACTGAGAAAAGTATGGAATGTTCACCTGTACTATTACCTTAGAGAGATGTATTTGAAGGTTGTGTACTCTTTTCCTCTTCATTCTCCCCCAACCTTCCCTCACTTTCTCTCATATGTACGCATTTTATTTAGCCATTTATCCATTCATTCATCTATTTATTCAACTGACATTTATTGAACATCAATTATATGCCAGGCATCGTTGTAGGCAGTGGGGAAACAGCAATAAACAAAACAGTACCTCAAGGAGTGTAAATTCTAACGGGAGAGATTCTGACAATAAATAAACAAGCAGATGTATGTTGGGTGGTGGCGTGTGCTATGGGCAAAATAATTAAAACTGGGCAAGCGAGCTGTAAAGTACTGGATGGAGATTTGCCATTTTATGTAGAGTGGTCTGGAAAGACCTCTGATAACCTGAGGCATTCCGTAGAGCCTTGACAGAGTAGGGAAGCAAGCCATGAAGCAAGCCCAGGGAAAGAATGTTCTGGGTAAAGGCAAATCAAGTGCCAAGGGGTGGGGTGAGAGAAGGCTTAGCATGTTTGAGGAACAGAAGCTCATGGCTGGAACAGAAGGAGTGAAGGGGAGAATAGTAGATGAAGTCATAGAAGGAGAGGGAGCCAGATCAGACTTATTAGAGAACAAATTCTTGGAAGGACACATAGAGACCAGTATAGGAGGCTGTTTAAATATTCTGCTGAAGAGATGACAGTGGCTTGGACTGTAGGGTAGTGGTGAAGTGGTGAGAAGCAATCAGATCTGGATCCATTTCCAAAGCAGTTTGGAGAGATGTGTGAGGCAGCGGTCAGAAGATGACATTTTGAATGGAGCTTTTGTTCACTGAATATATTATATTTGTTTATTTACATACCTGCCTATGTTTTTATATAGTTGAAAATAATTTTATATCCTGCTCTGCCCCACCCACCACTTGTTTACTCTAAAAGCAGAAAACTAAAGGATGCCAAACAGAAGACATACTTCCTGTTCACCTTCTTACTTTTTCTATCCTTATCCCCCTTTTCCTCTTTTTTCTTATCGGACAAACGAAATATACATGAATTAAGCCATGCATTCTGAAGTTTGCTTGTGAGGGGACTTGGCTAGAGGCTACACTTTCTTTGAACTGTGTGGCCTGTGGCCAAGGGAAATAAAGTTTAATTAATGCTAATTTTTCTAACCCCTTTCTTTGCCTTTTCAGCAAAATAAAACTACCTTTGGGAGAACTGGCAAAAAAAAAAAAGTTAAAACAGATACTACACTACTGAGCCTAGCCATTGATATAGCAAAAATATTTTCCTACATGACTGCGTTTGGTCACAAATGATAAAATATTTTATCTTGCTCCTTCCCCTACCTACCTCTCTCTCTTTTTAAAGTTTGAACAAGTCAGTTGCTTTTCATTCATCTTTATTTCTTTAGAAGATTTAGACAGTCTGTGAGTTTGTTTGCATTGGGCTGTGATCTGAGTGCTGGGCTTGCTTGGCTGTTATTACAATGGCTAGATTGTAGGGTACAAAAAGACCTAGCAGGGCAGGCCACCTGCTGGGATACTCACTTAGGTTCATTTGTTGGCCTTTTCCCATCTGTGAGAGACGACATTAGACCAGCTACTTAGGGCCCAGATATTAGGGAGTAATTTTGCCTATTTCCATAGGTAACGGTTTTGTTAATTAAGTTTAGAAACAAGGTATGTCCTCATTATTCTACCACGAAGACCATCAGCAGCTAGAGTTTAAGGGGCTGCTTTCCTGCCTTTGGTCTACTTGCTGAACATCTTCAGGTTATGTTTATAAGTAATTGAAGGGTAGATTATGCAGTGGTCTCTGGAAGCTACAGCATTCCCACGAGAAAATGCTATAACATAAAGCCTTAGAGTCTTATGGCGGGATAATCATTTGAGAGAATCTAATCTGGTCCCATCCTCTCCCCCACTTCCCCATGCCCAGATCAAAAAACAAAGCAAACAAAAAACAAACAAATGAACAGAAACAAAATCTTCCGCCACCCCCTCCCACTATTACCTCCAGCATACTTTAAAAATGAGGAAACCCAGGCCAAGAGTATGAGGGGTCACCCAGCATGTGAACAGCAGAGCTGGGGCTTGGCTCAGGAGGCTGGTACAGAGGACCCTGTGGCTGCCGTGAAAACCCAAACACATTTGCTGTTTGGTTACTCTTTGGCCGTGGCTTTGGATTAGGTCATGAATGGGGGCAGTGACATATCTAACATGGACCAGTGCATTGGCCTCCAAAGTAAAATCCCTTTATAATCCTTTCCCTCCTCCAGTTCCAACTGGAAAGATCTGGAGCACTGAGAGCTGTGGGAGGTTGGGGCACAGTAGAGGAAACTCAGAGCCTCACAGAGATGAGACCGAGAGTTGTGATGTGCTTGCCTTCAGTGGAGTGCTGTGTTTGTTTATGAGGCCCTATTCCTGTTGATGGTAGAAAACACTTGATCTTCTCAATTCAAGCTCCATCAGTCTCTTCTGATAATAATAATAGCCCCTTTGGAATAATTACTTTCCCTCTTCTCAAGGGCTTCCCCTACATCTTCCTGCACAAAGAGGTATTTGGTTAGTTGCAGGGAAAACCCATGTATTCTCCTTGCATTGGGATGGACATTCTCTAGGACTTCACTGAATCTGTCACTGAGTGGCTAAGGTTGATGAATCTACCTGTGACCAGGCATGTCACAGCCTGATGGTCATCTCATCCTCCACAGAACTGCTTGAGTGTCCTTATGACATGGCAGATGGCTTCCTGCAGTGTGAGTGATCCAAAAGACCAAGGCAAAAACTCCAGTGCCTTTATGAACTAGTCTTAGAAGCCATATATTCTCACTTCTGCTATATTTTATTGGTCACACAATCAAACCCTGATGCATTGTGGGAGGGGACTATATAAAGGTTTAAATATGAGGAGACAAGGATCATTGGGGTCCATCTTGGAGGCTGGCTTCCATAGTAACTGAGGTATGTGCGCTCTAAGATGGTAGGAACAGATAACCCAGCAGACAATTTACAGCAATCCATGCACCATCACCAAATTCACTGCTCTGTCAGTGAAAGTTGCAATAATATATGCACTGTGGAGAGGACTTAAGATTAGGAGGGGGGCTTCCCTGGTGGCGCAGTGGTTGAGAGTCCGCCTGCCGATGCAGGGGACACGGGTTTGTGCCCCGGTCTGGGAAGATCCCACATGCCGTGGAGTGGCTGGGCCCGTGAGCCATGGCCGCTGAGCCTGTGTGTCCGGAGCCTGTGCTCCGCAACGGGAGAGGCCACAACAGTGAGAGGCCCGTGTACCGCAAAAAAAAAAAAAAAGATTAGTAGGAACTCAAATGTTTCTCGTGTGAAAATACTCTTACTCACAGTCTCTTCATGTTCTTCAGTCTTCGAATTACAAATAACCCCCCTCTGTCATTTTGTTATGTCAGATGTAAATATTTAGAAATCTGTCCTTGGTAAGCACCTGAGAGGGTAATGTGTCAAGTGTCACTTAGTGCTACCATCTCAGCCAAGGCATCCTCTAGATATCAACTTGTTATTTCTCTTTACTTAGGGGGTGGTCTGTCATTGTGACTTAATGCGAGAAGAAAAGGAAGACCCAGGGGGCCATGAGGCCCTTCCACAGTCTTTACTTTAGATAAAGATAGTCCTTCTCATTTTTTTTTTTTTTTGGTACACGGGTCTCTCACTGTTGTGGCCTCTCCCGTTGCGGAGCACAGGCCCCGGACGCGCTGGCTCAGCAGCCATGGCTCACGGGCCCAGACGCTCCACAGCATGTGGGATCCTCCTGGACCGGGGCACGAACCCATGTCCCCTGCATCAGCAAGCGGACTCTCAACCACTGCATCACCAGGGAAGCCCCTCATTTTTATTAACAAAAAATGATGCAGTGTGGTACATGTTCATGGAATCTTACCATGTTAGAACCAGAAGAGATTTTAGTAATCATGCATTCCAGTTCCTTTATTTCACAGGGGAGGAAGCTGATGCCCTGATGAGTGAGGAGATTTGTCCATTATCAGACAGCTTATTAGAAGCAAAGAAGCAAATCTAGAACTAGAATCCAAAATCTTGAATCCCGGTCCATTGTGTTTCCTACTACTCCAAGCTGTTTCTAAATCTTCATTTCAGAAATTTTTTGATGTAAAATATTCTGCCTCTATAATAAGTTTCTGATGTAGATCATTCTTTTTTTTAAGGAAGTCATTATTCTTTTGGAATCAGAGTCTATTTTGAGAATTCGGTGACAGTTTTGTGCTCACTTCCAGAAACAGGCACACACTCATATACATACGACATTCTGTGTGCAAATTCAGGGCGTGCAGACCATCTGAATGCCATCCTAGGGGAGTGAGCAAGTCAGGTCAAAAACACTATTTAAAAGTTTATTTATAAATGTTGCTTTAAATATTAATGTGTTCTGCATTTCCAAAATTATTATACTGTAAAAATATTCTTGATGGGCTTTCTTCCCCCAGCATTTAAACAACATTCTGATTTAGATTATGTTTCCTCCTTTGGAAGCTGCATTATCTTTTGGCTTCTTCGCTTGCAATGATTTTTCTTCAAGCCTGAAATGGTTCTTAATGCATCTTCCAAAGCGTTCTATTTCAGGTCTATCCTTGTCTAGGGAGACTGTCTTTACCTTACTTAATTCAGAATACTTTTGTTTTATAGACTAATGAAAGACTGTGAGGTTAAATCCACCACCTGTAGACCTTCCCCCACTGTGCGTCAGGCATTATTTCATTACCACATGACAATTCCAATCAGAATTCAAAGCTCGTACTGACAGCTTGAGTCTGTGTGGGGTCATGTTTAACTTTACCACCTAAAACTCCAGAAATAGGCTGCTTTGGGTTGTTCATCTAAGTCTTTCATTCTGCCATTCAACTAGATGACTATTTCATATCTTTCATATTTTCCTCCCTCCTCAAATTCCAATGCCCCTTCCCTCATCCTCATCTCAGATAAATAGCTTATTTTCTATTTCACTAACAAATTGAAGCAATCTGAAGAGAATTTTCACAGGCTCCTATCACCATATCCTCCCATCTCTCTGCACCAATACTGTGAGTATCATGTGCCCTCTGGTTAGGATGACTGAACTGTCCACGGTCAATTCCTCCACTCATGCACTAGGTCTTATTCCTTCTCTCCTACTCAAGGACACAACTCCAGCAATCTCCTCTTTTTACTCAAGCTCTTCTCTCTATACCTAATTGCTCCCATCAGCATGCAACTGTACCACTATCTCTCCACTGTTCAACAAAGCAAAGAACACGCTCTTGATCTCAGATCACCCTCTAGCTATTATCAGATTTCTCTGCTCTCAGTTACAGCAAAACTCCTTGAAAGAGTAGTCTCTACACTCAAGTGTCCATTTCTGCTCCTCTCATTCTCTTTTGAATCCACTGCAACCAGGATTTCACCCCCACTACTCTGGAGAAATAGCTCTGGTCAAGGCCACCAACGAAGGCCATGTTGGTTACCACAACTACTTACCCAGCCTAAGGTATGCCATCTATTGCCTCTCTGAGACCTGCCCCTAAATTTCCTGTTTGTGAAATACTCAGGCTATCACAAATGGAAGGAAAGAGATTTTACCCATGTGCTCCCCAAATTTGATAATGCTGCATATCTAGCCCCTATTTTGTACAATGCAATTTTATGAGACAATTAAGTCCATTCAATTGAAAATGTAAATTTTTCTAGGTCTACACATACAAAGGGGTTCATCGGCAACTATCCAGTAACTTTGGACTGTTTAGGCAAAGTGGTAAAATAACCGAGACATTCTGCTTCCCCTGGCCCCCACCCTCTTGGCCTCAGTTGGAGCTATTTGACCTTGAAGGATGTTAGCGATGGTCTCAGTGTTTGCTTTCCCTTTTCCTGGAGAGAAGGGCCCAAGGTCTAGAATGTCACATATTTTACTTCAAAGGAAAATGCACAGCATGAAAATGGAGTTTTAGGAGCCAAGCAAGCTGCACCCTGTCTTAACAGACAGCAACCAAAATGGTCTCTCCATGGGCCCTGGAGCAGATGACTGCACATCAGACTCCCAGGGGAGGCTCAGACGGACAAGACAGCGGTGGTGGACTCTGGGGGGTTGGAGGAAGGCATTCCAAATAGATCTACATTAGAAAGGACTGTGTTATAAGTGACTCAGGATTTACTGCAGTGGGATATGTATGTCTTCCTCACCAACCAGGAGGAGAAAAAAAAGGATCTCAATTCATCTTTTAAGAACTCAGACTATTTCTTCTTTGTCTCCTCATGGGGCATTCTCCATTCTATCTCCTTCCAGAATGAAAGGTTCATTTATTTTCCTAGATAAGGTCTGAATAAGGGCAAAATATAATTTGAATGCAGTCAGGCTTAAGATAAATCAGTCATAAAGAGGCAATTACTTTATATTAAATCTGTGTCCTTTCTAAAAAAGGAATCTGTATTTATCAATTAACTCATTTTCACCATTTAATTTTTCTAAAGGAGATCATGAACTTAAAAAAATTCATGTTTTCTTTTTTTCTATTTGTAGAAAGATTTAGATAGCTTGGGGTTTCATATTATATTACAGTCATCTTTTTCATCAACATTTTCTAAATACTGAGAAGTACTGTAGATCTCATTTTCTAATTTAAACATTCAAAAAAGCTCATGCTATATTTTTGTCATACTTTCCAGATTATTAGATTAGTAAAAGGCATGTATAGCAGGCAACTGAGCACAGCAAATAATCAAATGTCATTTGCAATCAGACTTGAGTTTGAATTTCAGGTCTACACTGCAAGATCTGGGACTTGTTACTTAATCTTAAAAAGTCTCAATATCCTCAACCAGAAAATGGAGACACAAATGACATGTAATTGTAGTGAATAGCTATTGCTTTTGCCCATCTGTCATGCATTTTCTTTTCTTCTAGACCAGATCATTTCCTTTTCCTCAGGAACTGTCCCTCCCCTGTTCCTGGCCCATAAAGTCCTGGTGGAGCCCACCTCCCTCTAGGCTTGGGGTTGGACACATGACTTGGACTCAGAACTTCCAATCAGGGCACCATATTTCCTTGGCTACAGTGACAGGTGATATGTATGTGTTCTAAGCTGGATCAGTGACTTCTGCTAATGCTACTGGAAAATCAGTACATTCCACCAAGACAGCTAGAATATAAGCCTAGGGGTATGCATGCCCATTTTTGCCACCCTATAAAGGATCTTTCTTGAGAATGAAACCAACAAAGAGAAGAGTAAAGCCAAAAAATTAAGTGGAGAAAGCCACTCTACTAAAGATATCATTTGGGTTACTGGCTACAGCTATTCCCAAAGCTCAATGCAGCTCTGGATTTCTTAATTATGCAAACAAAAAATTCCATATTTTCAAAAGCCAATTTAAAGTGGTTTTCTGTCACTTGCAACCAGAATAATCCTGAATACTGCAGATATTAACACCTGGAGGTGGGGAGTTGCAAGGGATGAACATAACATATGAAATTGGTTAAGTCAGGATGGGGGGTGGAATGCCGAGGATTCCTTTTCTCCTGGCTAGAAAGCTGGTAACACCTGTAATGTGGTGACAAAGCTTACTGTTGCAGGCATTAGTATCTCACCCAACAGTTGCAGCTCTCTGCCCTCCAGACGTATGTTAGAATTTAATTTTATGGTTCCTGTGATTGAGTGGGGTCATGTGACCTGCCTGTTCTGACCAATACATTTTGAGCAACATTGAGCACTTAACTGTTGGTACAAGATTTTCCTGAAGCACTCCTTGCTCTCATCGTGGCAACCCACAATGCTGGGTTCAAGATACTGGCTGAATTGCTGAATTTCTCAGTTTGGATAAGTGGGGCGCCCCCTGGTGACCAGAAAGGGGCATGAAGCATGAATAAGAAACAAACCTTAGTAGTTGTCAGCCACTGAGATTTTGGAAGCATTGGTTAATATAGTGTAATTCAGTCTTTCCTGGCCAGTGTGCCTACTGTATTTTGGGATTTAAACCATATTTCTATCACAGATCACAGACTTGGTAGGAAGTGTTAGGATTATATCTTGCAGGCTTCAGTATGGCCTGACAAGAAAGACAAAATCTTTCCTACAGGCTGACCCATCTAAAAGCATGACATGACAGGGGAAAAACAACTTTCTTAGGTGAGGCCTTGTTAGCCCGTGGTCAGCAGTGCTAGATGACTGCAAGTCAGCTATTCATGAGCTTGAAGGCTTGGAAAAGTCAAATCCTCTTCCCCAAGTCACAGTTAGTGCCAGCAGAGGCAGGGGGAAAAAACTGCTGGAAACTCAGGGGGAGATAAGAGTAAGATCTGGGAAAATCCTGATCCCTGATTAGTTGCGGGCTCCCAGCTGACAAAAGGGGTGACTGTCAAATTTCAGTGTGCTGAGTCATGTACTGGACCAACTTCTGGGAATGAGGGGTGTGCCTCCCCACCTAGGCTATTGTTCAGCAATCCTCAGAGGCAGAGGCCAAAATGAGACCACAGAGGCACACTGCTAAGGGACAGAAGCTTTGAGATCTGGGTCTGTGTTCAAGTCACCATAACTCAAGCTTTTGTTAAGCAACATGACATAGGTGTTAAAAAGCTTGGGCTCTGCAGTCGGTTTAGCTGAATTCCATCCCAATGTCACTAGCTGTGTGACTCTGGGCAAGTTATTTAAGTTCTCCCTGCCTCTATCTCCTTCCCTACAAAAGAGGGGCAATAGTAGTACTTACTTCATGTGGTTCTTTCAAAGATTCAGTTAAGACAGTGTATATAAAGAGCTTAGAATACTGCTTAAACATAGAAAACCCTCAATATATGTATAAATGTTAAGGTATTATGATTATTATTAGCCAAAATAATGTACAGATAGTTTGAAGCAACTGGAATTGCCAGAGAAACCCCAGCTTGGCATTAAAATGCCTGTAATTGCTCAACCCCTAAGATGAGCAGGCCCCAAATCCAAACTAACAGGAAGTGGGCAACTACAGGAATGATTACGGCCTCTGGAAGGGACCTCCTCCCTAAAATCCTCTCACATGATGCCATGGTGGACAGTGTACAGGAGAGAACCTTCCAGAGAGCAGAACTGGAGGCAGCCAGGTTGACTGTTCTAGAGCCCACTCCACTGCCAGGGCAGCCAGTCCAGCATGGCCACTCTTGTCCAGCATGAGATATCACCAGTTTTAAACAGTGGCCACTGTATGTTGGGTTTTTTTTTTTCTTTTCTCAAATGAAGTATTTTTATTGCAGTTATCCTCTTTTTCTTCCACCACTGAATGCTGGGTGTGATTTGGATTTGTTGAAGGTGGGGACCAGAGCTGAGCTTGGCGATAAGGGTCAGGGAGATTAGAACTGCTCTGATTAACAGAGGGAGAGAAATATATGTAGGTTTCCTGAGTGTGGAAAGGCACTAAGAGGCTTGGAAGGTAATGTGAGGCCACAGGCAGTATAGGGGATAAAGATGTCCTTAAAAACTGCCTGGGGGTGGGTAGAAGACAAGGGTTGAGGAAAGAGAGTAAAATAAGAAATAGGCTGCCTAATAAATTCAGTTCACCTGCTGCAATGAAACCCTATTTCTGCCTCCTCACAGCTTTTGATGTGCCCGCTAACACAAAAGCAGATCTTTGTGGAGATTAAGGAAGGGCTCAGTTCTACATCTGGGTCAACATGGTCACATGTACAGATGCACGTAACTGAACAATTAGCTGCAGAAGCCCTCAAATCCAAAATAATTATCCCCCAACTCTTCAGAAGTCACAGGAATGTGAAAGCAAGGCCTTGGCTGGCCAGAGAGTAGAAGGGTGTTTCCAGCCCACCTCATCTGGTTATTAAGGGGCACGGAGCCTCGGCTGATGATGGGCTCCGTGTTTCGCCACGTGTTGAAAGCCTTATTGAGATGAGAGTGAACTTTTCCAGGATATACTTTTTCAGATCCCCAAAGAATGAAATCAGGAATACAAAGTATTTATGTCCGTATAGCAACCCAAAGTTGATAAAGATCCTTCAAAGCTCTTCCGACTCTCTGGAATTTGGACAGCTCATGTCTGGTTTGGATGGGCAATTGCAGCCTGGGATCATTTCCTTATCTCTTCTCCTTTCTAATATTTCTATTTGTCTTCAGGTTATACCCCAGACCCCAGAGGAGTCTTCCATGCTTTCCTATTCAAACAGCCGAATGATCATTCCATCAGGGTTGATGACTGAGTTAAAAGTTTAAAGGTGAGTGGTCCATGAGTCGCCCTGGTCCAGCTGACGGTCGTCTCAGCATGTGACATACAATCGTGAACTGCCGTGTTCAAGGGAAGGAGCGTGATGTGCACGGCAGGTAGAAAGCTGGCAGCACTGTCTCCAGCACCATCCTTGGTCTCTCTATGGACTGGCTGAGAGCATACCACTTCTACTTGGATTGATTTCCACTACCCGGAGCAGGGCACAGAAAATCCATCTCATACCCAGTTATCAGGACAACTGGGGGACCTAGCACAGGGTTTAAGAACAATTACCAGGGAGCCTTGTTCTAGAGGAAGACCAAGGCTCACACTGGCAGAGCTCCTTACACATTTACAACACATTTCCATACACACTAGAAAGTCTCTTAGCCAACCTCCACTCTACCTGCTTGCCAATCCCACTGACTCTCTCCATCTCCTCCATATAAGGTACTGGCTGAGGACCATATCATACTCAAATCTCTTGATTAAAACTGACCCTGGGCTTCCCTGGTGGAGCAGTGGTTGAGAGTCTGCCTGCCGATGCGATGCAGGGGACACGGGTTTGTGCCCCGGTCCGGGAGGATCCCACATGCCGTGGAGCGGCTGGGCCCATGAGCCATGGCCGCTGAGCCTGCGCGTCCAGAGCCTGTGCTCCACAACGGGAGAGGCCACAACAGTGAGAGGCCCACGTACCGCAAAAAAAAAAAAAAAAAAAAACTGACCCTGTAGGACAGGGTCTTTGCAAACTCCATGTTGAGATCCATGAGTGCATCATGAAAACAATTTAGAAGGTTGTATCCAGAAATTTTTCTCAAGTCAATAGGTAAAAGAGAAGAAAAAACACCAAAGTATGTGACACATGATAAGGGCAAGGTTAGATGTGTTTTCTGAAATTTTTGTTTGAGGAGCATGTGTGTTTTGCATTTGTATGAGTGTGTGTGTATGCGTGTGTGTGTGCATGGCTATGGGGCTGCAACAGCAAATGTCTTTCCTACTCTGGATGTGCACTGAAATAGTTTGAAAGCTACTGCTCTAAAATGCCATGCGTCTCTATTCCTATCTGTTGTGTGGTATACCAAGTTACAGGTATTTCTCAATTTAATTTTAGCAGTTGTACTTAATTTATATTAGTATTTATACTAATTTAACTTGATTAATTTAAAACTGATGAGCTATGAATGTGAAGAGGCAGAGAGTTGTTTCCACAAAAATAGAGTTGAATGATTTGGAAAGATTACATAAAATGAGTTGCCAAAATAAGTGCTATCTGTCAGGTTAAGTTTGGGTGAGACCACTGTAAAATATTGGTGAAAAATGTTTTAAAAATTCAGGACTTTCAATTTATATCATTTTACAAGGGTCTTTAAGTTTTAACTTCTTTATAAGAAATGGATCCAAGCCATAAACACCATGGGAACATCCTATCGGCAAATCCATACTGGAAGAAGAGACCTATGTCCTAGAGAAAAGCTTGGTCATTGAAGATACAGGTCTATGTTTTAGATATATACACTTAGATAAAATGTCTATGGTATATATATATTTATCCTTTTCTATGATTCTCTGCCATAAGGAAATTTTCAGTTAACAAGTCATCCTTTGAGTTGCCACCAAGCTTGGTAAAACATGGCTTTTACTAAACATCCATCTTATTTGACTCAGAGAGACAGGTAATGCAGACACTAGCATCCCATTCTGCAGATGGCGAAACTGAGGCCAGGGAGTTAGTAGGGGCAAAGTTAGGCCAACTGGGGAAAGTGTGGCAAGTCTTAAAAGTTTAGTCTAGTGATTGTTTTCAGCTGAGCAATAATCCATTGCTTGCTATATAACTTTTAAAAAGACATTCATTATCTTATTTCTCTAACATCAAAGATATAAACAAAGATAACTGAAGTCCTCTCCCTCGGGTTAATGATGTCCCTGGTGGGAGAAGCACTTTTCAGCTCTCTGGTTCCATTTTATTATTGCCTATGTCCATTTCCTATTTTTCTACTACAAACAAAATCATTCTTGGCTATGTAACAATGGAGTTTAAAAATCATAGGTGTCACTGGTAGATACTCAAATACAATGAACCAGCAAACAATTAATTGCACAGACATTAATTCTGTATCAAGTGATACTAGTTCATCGATTCATTAAATAGCTATCTATTGGTTGTCTGATATGTTCCAGGACTGTTCTAGTTATACTGCGGAAGCAGAGGACAAATGCAAACTTGAGTCAGGGCACGAGGCTCGGGTTCTGGCTCTTTCACAGATATAATCACTCTTGAAACACAGCAAAAATTATTGACCATCTGCTACATGTCAGATATGCTGTTAAATTAAGTTTAAGCGACACCACTGTAAAATATTGGGGAAAATGTAAAAGCTCAAGAATCTCAATTCATCTAGCTTTATAAGGGTCTTTTAGCTGTAAAATATCTTTAAAGAAAAAGATTTGTTCAAGAAAGATTAGGGGGACCCTCCAACAGCAAATCTACTGATTATCTACTACGAGTCTAGACATGAAGATTCAGTGATAACAGGATCCATTAGGAAAATGATAGTGAACAAGACCCCTAGAGTCTGCCCTCATGGAGCTACAACCCAGCAGGGAAGACAGACTTTAAGTAAATAATTACATAAATAAATAATTATGACGTGATAGAGCTGTGAAGCGGAAACTCAGGGCTAGGGGAGCATGTAGGGAACTGGAGGGCTAGAAGTCACTTTCCTGAGACTGTCCTTAGTCTCTTTCCTCATCTAGAATGAGATGGGCACAACTGCCCTTCCTACTGTCCTGTTAGGGGTTTCAAGAGGATGAAATGAGAGAGTGAATATGAAAGAAAGTGCCTTACATATGCAGGAATATTATTAGAAATAGTCTCTGGTGCAGTTCACGGTCCAATTGTGCTTAATAAATGCAGGAGAATGGGAAGAAGGAATAGAGTGAGAAATGATATATTTATGGAAGAGTAAATCAATTATTTGGAGGAAAATGCATTATATACTTGAATACAGCTAGAAGGTTTAGAAACTTACTTTCCTTGTTGTTGCTTTTGACTGGAGCTAGTATTTGTTGAGATCTTTCCCAAATCTGCTAAGGCCTTTTCTTCCCCCTCACTCCCCTCACACCTGAGTCCTGAGCAGAGAAAATCTGTTTGTTTCCACCCAGCCAGGGTTGAGTTTTATTCTTTATTTCTCAACAGTACCCAAGATACCTCTAGACATTTGTACTGAGAAACTGCTTCTCATCCAGCCCTTTCCTAAGAGCTCTGGGCAATGTGACAGAAGCCATCTCAGCATTTTTCCATTTTTCCCCCAGCCCTAGTCCCTAGTCTTATCTGCCCTCCCTCATTCTTGGTAGGTGAACACCTCCCGCCGACACACACACACACACACACACACACACACACACACACACACACACACACACACACACACACACACACACACACACACACACACACTCTCTCTCCCTCTCCCCCTCCCCCTCCCTCTCTCTCTCTCTCTCTCTCTCTCTCTCTCTCTCCTATTTTTCCTGAGAAGAATGAGGCTGCATGGACAAGAGTTCCTTTCTCCTCAAAATAACAGCTCTTGTGTCCTCTTCTATTGAACCTGTCTCAGAAGTGTCTTGTTTCTCTTCCGAGGATAAACTAAGGCTAATTCCTGCTCATTCCTTCTTGACTCCAGCCTTGGTCCTTCATTTATCCTCTGGAACTCTTCCTTCTGTCCATGCACAGCAGATCTCCTCTATCTTGGAAAGAGCATAGCTCTTGACCCCACTGCATCTTTAACCCGCCATGTGATTTCTCTCCTTCCCATCTCTGCCACTTTCTGGGTGAGTCCTCCCCACCTCCACCTCCTCGCCACCGGCTTTTTCTGCGTCTGGTTCCCGCCTCTCCTGCTACTGAGATTGCCCTTAAGAAAGGCTCCATGACTTTTTAACAACAAACCCAAAGGGGTTTTCTCAGTTCCTCTCCTCTCTGACAAGAGAATGAATGTATGAAGGGGAACCAAAGACTGAGGCAATGCAAAGAATCAGAAGGGCCCTGAAGAGGACCGCATCAAGAGTGTGGGTTTATTCATGGCCCTGGGTTCCTTTCTCTTCCTCTCCTCCTTGGAGCAGTCATCAACAGTAGCCTCTGTGCATGATCCCAGGTTCTCCATCTTTAGCCCTGGCTTTTCTTTAGTCACTAGAGACCATTAGGGCTCTGGTGTTACAATCTGTAATGCAGTTCATGAATAGCCTGAACAATCTGCATGGTTTTCAAATGTTCTCTGTCATGTCGTCAAAACTTTGGGACTTAATAAAGGCACACCACCCAAGGCTTGTGAGGCGCCTCATCCCATTAAGTCCTATCAAGTGCCTGCCTCCAGAAGGTAAAGAGCTTTACTTAGGAATGCATGGAAAGAAATCAAGCCTGTCTGAACGGAGTAAACGCCCAAAGCATAGGAGCTGTTATAAGTATTAACGAGCCCACGGGTTAGTGGAGAAACGTCCCCCTCATGGCCTTGTCAACCAATCTGCCTGTTCTCTCCATTTTCTACTAAGCAGAAAAAAAGCTGGCTTTCAGTAGTGATTGTCAAGAGAATACAATAAAAGAGCAGATTCCTCTCTCTCCTCATATGCTAGAAATGAGAAACACCGTGTCCTTGCCTGGCCTCTACAGTGCTACAATGTGGTCCATTTCTTTTTCTCAACCATCACTGGCCTGCCACCCCAACCTCTGCATCGGCCTAAGCCAATGAATCAACCATTTCCTAGATCAACCACTTTACTATCGTGGACATGATCTGAGCCTCAAAATGTGGTCTTTGTAAATTGTGTGGACTGAAACTTCTGTATATAAAGAAACACAGGAAGATTTTAATATTCAGTTTTGATGTTTCCACCATGGGTAAACCATTCAAACTCTGTGCATCTCAGTGTAGTTATAAAATACCTCTTTTTAGTTACAAAATGCCTTAATTTTTCTTTTGATCAATTCAGGATTCCAACTCACTTTCTCTGTCAGCTAGTGAATTCCCTAAGGTCTCAGTACTAGGAATAGGAGTGCTTCTAAACAACATCTTTCTTTTTATCTTTTGATACTAAGAAGCATGGGCTGGCCCATATTTCCCTCTTGCAATGGCCACAAGGAACCTCAAGCTCAAATTTGCAGACTGATGCTGGTAGCAAAGTGTATGATCTAATACACTAGCAAAATTTAAGGTCTAAATTTTATATCTAACCTTACCCTTGCTTAATTTTTTCTACCTTTATCCCAATCCCCAATCTTTTTCTCACTTAACTGATTTTCTTTTATTCTTTATATCATTTGTAATTATGTAAGCTTCCATAAGTCATACTAAAATAAATCCAAACTCTTTAGTATGGCAAAAACCAACCCCTCTCTCACGTTGCCCCTGGTCACCCCTCTAACGCATCCTCCATCACCTTTCCCCTTGTTCACAATGGCCGCTGCTGTTCCTTACACTCACCAAGCACTGTTCTATCTCAGAGCTTCTGCACTTGCTGTTCCCTCTTCCTGCCATGCTCTTCCCCATCAAGGCTCACCCCTCCCTTCATTCAGGCCTCTGCTCCAGTGCCACCTCTTCAGATAGGCTGCTTCTGTTCACCATGTCTAAAGCAGCATCCCCTATTCGTTTTGCCTCCTACCCTGCTTTTCTTATTTTAGAATCTTTATCATGACCTAACATTATAGAAAATTTTATATCAGGCAGACTGGAGGAGTGGTTATGAGCACAGACTCAGGAAGCAGATTGCGTTCATATTCCAGCTTTTCCACTTACCAGTTGTGTGACCTTGGACAAGTGATTTCACTTCTCTGTGCTTCAATCTCTTCATCTGTAAATGAAAAACATACAAAATAGTCCCTGGCACATAGTAAATGCTAAGTATCTCATTGTAAATAATTAAATTAAATACTGTTTATTGTCTAACCCCCACTACTCTGTCCTATGTATGACTATATTCTTAGCTTGAAGAACTGTGCCCAATATATGGCTGGTGCTTAAATGTCTGTTGAATAAATTCTCTTTTGGAGTGAAGTAAGGACGTTAAAAGTTAAGTAAATACATTTTAAACCTGGGGTTAAAAAGAAAGAACACTGGGCTAAGATTTAGAAGACGGAGATTTCAGCTCTTGCTTTGTCACTTAGGAGCAAGTTGATTTTAGGCAAATTAGTTAAAATTTGCCCAAGTCAACTACAAAGCTGGAATGAGACAAGTCAGCTCTGCTGCAGAGGCATAGGGAAAGTAAGTCAAGTCTTTAACAAACCTGCATTTGCTCCATAAATAGAGGTTATATTGTTTCCTGAGGAAAAAGTGAGGCTGTGTTTATTAAGCACTTCTATGCTGTGGGCTCTGAATTAAAGCCCTGGGAATATGGAGACTAAAGGCTTGGCTCACCTTGGGAATCTGAGGACTAAAAACTTTTTTTGTCAGCTCTAAAGGAACTAACAAAATCATAAGGAACACAGAGAGTCAGCAATTACAATAGAGTGATGAGTGCTCTGGTTGAGGTAAGTTCTGGAAACACAGAGGAGAAGCACTTCCAGGTATGACCTTCACACTGAAACTTGGAGGGTGAAGTAGAGACATCTGGGTGGGTAGAGTTGTTCTAGACAAGAGTGTGTGTGCAGATGTGGAGCTGTTTTCACAGCATATTTCAGGAACTGAAGGTAATGCAGCCTGCCAGGTGGCAGGTGCCTATGACAGGAAATGTCAAATGACGATGCAGAACAGGTAGGCAGGGGTCAGATCTCACGAGGTGATGCTAAGATTCTCCCCCTCGCCCTCCCACTCCTCCCTAAAAGTGGCCTGAGTATCCTCTGCAGGTCAGAGATCCCTCTTGCCCCAGGGGACTTTCTGACTCTTGTTTGGCTTCAATGTTGCCTGCTGAGATATGTGCCCTGTGCCTGGGAGAAGCCAACAGCATTTCTCAGAGAGGAGCTGGATGATAACCCAGGTCGTAAGACCTGGTCAAATTTTTCCTAGGCAAATATGCATTAAACCTTCCAATGCTTGAGGAGATGGCTGAAGAGACGGCATGGGGAGAGGAGAAAGAAGGGCAGCGGGAGTTAGATGCAATCCCATTCTTTTAAACACCTTGGAGCTATTTCTCCTTTTCCCCGAATTCTTTCTTTCATTGCCTTCTCCCATCATGGCAAATGAGTTACCCTGACAGCACCAATTCTCCCCCGTCTCTGTAGGCATGCCCTTTGCCATGTGAGCTGTGGCATGAAGAGGCTGGATGTAATTCCCCACCCCTTGATATGGCTTGGCCACGTGCCTCTCTTTGGCCATTAGAAATCATTGGATGTGCTGGCATGCAGGTTCCAAGCCTAGCCCTCAGTTCCCTGCTGGAACCTTGCCTCTGTCGTGAGGACAAGCCTGGGCTGCAAGAAGAGAAACCAAGTGGGAGATTGCCAAGTCATCCCCTCTGAGGCCATTCTAGAACAGCACCCCACCCCCCCCAGCCCCAGCCAGCCCAGCAGTTGACGGCAGAAGCATGACCAAGTCCAGCTGAGATGTGCCTAGCCCTGACCACCGGCAGAATCACTTACCCAACCCTTAGGCTTGGCAGAGATCATTAACGGTTGTTGGTTAAACTACAACATTTTAGAAGGTTTGTTATTCAGAATGGCTAGCTAATACTCTTGCCAATATTTATTATATTTCCTTTTTGTCCCTCCTTCCTCTAAAAGGGTTGGGGAGGCATGACCCTGGTAAATAAATTAGGGATAGGGATAGACTCACCATCTGGGGACCTCTTCTCTCTACTCTTTCATACCAAGGTGTAAAGTTTCTATTTATATGAGTACTAATGGCAACTTTTGTGCTGCAAGATGTGTTTTCCCTTCCGATAAGCGATTTTTCCCTTCACCCATAGCATTACTCCTCTTCATTCCCGAGGCTGAAGGTCAGTGCTAATTGGCATGGTTGCTCAAATCTTCTCTGGGCATCACCTCCCAGAAAATCTTTGCAAAGTGGAGGACTCAGGGGTAAACAGCAGAATTCGGATCACAGCCTGCGGATAATTTCTCTGGCTCGCCACAGGCCTTGTTTGCTGGTGGTGATAAAATAAAGGCTGGGAGCTCAGCAAGTAAAGTGGCTCCAGAGCGATGTGTGGCCAAGTTGTCTTGATGAGAAGGCAGGGAGTTGTAAGGCCAGCTCGCCCTTTAATGGGCACTTTGTGCCTGTCTGGCTCCTCATCCCAAGATGGGAGAAAATCTGTTAGTGAGATCCATGCCGTTCACTTCTCACACTAGAGCCATCTGGGAGAAGTCTTACTCATTTCTTTTCTGATGCCCTAATTGGAACTGCTGACGCACTTGTGTGTACCTGAGGTGGCTTAAGATGGGGATGCTGAGAGCTCTGGTAACCAAAGCATTTTAAAGGGCAGCGGGAGATGTCATTCACATTGTCTGCATATCCATTTGGATGGATGTGGATGGATGCCAGGAGCAGCCAGCCTGGAAGGTCTCTGTGCAGAGATTGCTGATTTGCAGTGACCTCTGACTGCACTTCAGCTGCTAAATCCTGCAGACCCCAGTGAGCTGAGATTGAATATGTTTGAAGTCAGCTGGCAAAGAGTCGGGGCTCATTTTCTCAGCCTTCCTTCAGCATCTCAGGGTAACACAGACAGGATGCCTTCTGAAAAAGGCCTTCTGGCTATGGTTTTCAATGGCAGGAGGTGGGGCTACCTCCAAATTTGACGTGAAAAAACAATTCAGACGTGGTCGGTTGGTTCCAATTAATCACCCTCATGGATCTGCAGATGACTGAAGGGGTTATGGATCAACCTTTTGGTTAACAGTTTACAATCTCACAACTTGCTCATTTAGTCAGTCATTCCCTGGGAGGCCAGGCCTGTTGTTGTTTCAGGTAACTAGGTTGCAGCATCTCCAGGGGAACTTGTGAGCGTAAGTGGAGATGAGAAAGGGTCCAGGGGAAGCCAGGATTCCTTCTGCACTGTGTTCCTTTGCATTTCACGGAGTAGGCTCTTCCTATGTAAGGCATTCAAGTTATTCATCAAATTTTTATTGGGCACCTACTATGTGCCAGAGACTGTTGTGCATGGGAATGCAGCGTGGCTCCTGCTCGTGTGTTGCTCCAGAGGTACAAGGCTCTTCTCTGGAATGTGCTGTTCTGATTCTCCTGGCACCCAGCACAGCAGCCCTTCCCTCCCTGCATCCACCAGGCTCTAATGCGGCTAGAAGTACTTGGGAGGTTGAGGTGGAGGCTTTTCCTATCCCCAGAAACGTGATGAGAGACTCTTCTTGTATATCTATGAGAATGAAACTTTTGTGTTTTGTTAATTTTTACCCTATTGCATTCCAAAATTGATGTAAAGATTATAGGATTAAAGGATATGAGGGAAAATATGGGTAGGAAGAGATACACAGAATATGTGCCATAAAGCCCTATAGATTTGATTGAGGTGGGTATGGGGGGCATGAATTTGGCTCTGAGTGGAAAGAGGAAAACCTGACTGGAATGTGTGGACAGAAGAGGCAGCAGAAGTAGGTGTCCCTTACTCTCTTAGCCCCTTGCAGAGAGGTAGGCTGGGTGTACTGGGGGCTACGCTCCAGGAGCGGGACCACCCTCTATGTTGTTCTTCCTTTTACCAGGGTGAATATGAGAGTTCTTGCACAGGAAACGTTAGGCTCAGGTGCCAGTCATGCTGGGGTACTAGATTTTAGAGGATGCTGAGCAGTACCAGCTGCCCCACACTTGGAGATCTTGGGTCCTGTTCTTTGAAAGTGAAGTTGGGGAGCAGCCTCTCCAGCTAGAGGGAAGGGGACTCACTGTCTCATCTAGCTTGTTGCCATGCAACCCAGAGGATGTCCTGGGGTCATTCTTTGAACAATCTTTTTATTTCCGAAGCTCTGTGTTTGCACTTTAGAGCTTCCTGATATCAAAACCTTCATCTCTAGGCAAAAAAATAATGGGACCATCAAGCAACAGGGTATGTCACAGTGGCAAACATGGGGCCAAAGGATCTTGTGCTGACCCTCATTTCACATTGCAGAAATGGCTGCCCACAAGATACCATACAAGGGGCTGCCTGTGGGTCCCTCCCCTCCCGCCCTATATAGGAAGCATTCCCATAACATCTATTAGATGGAAGAATCCTGGGAACTTGCTCCTGGAGGTGCCTCATCACTGTGCCCTGAGAGCTCTTATTGCCTTTAATCTCCCTCCCTGCCTATGTATGATCTTTATCCCTTCTTATCTCCTCCAGAGAAAGGAAGAATATAACTGAGCATACTCCCCCTGGGTTTGTCACATAGCTGGCTAATGTGTTGGATCAGTCACGCGTTCTTTCAGTCCAATCTACTATTGAGTGCTGAGAAAATCAATTTCTTAGGTAATAAAATTAATTTCTTAGCAACTAGATGAGTGTGCGTTATCTATAACACAACTGTGCCAAGGTATTTCAAAAAATCTACAAAGTGATGATAAAGTATCTACTCATTATAGGTTAATAAGCTGATAATATAAGACATTCATTCATTTTCATATAAATGTAGTGGCTACCCGTTATCATGATTTATTCCCCAAATTTAGTCTTGTGTGCTTAAATTGAGAAGTTACAATGTAAAAGTTTTATCTTTACAGCTGTCACTGGTGTCATATTTATATACATGCTACATTCACCAACATTTTAACAACTGAGTAGCAATATAAATTGAATAACTTTAAAGACTATATATGTTTCCCTCTAGGACAAGGGTAGATTCATTTATATTACAGCCTCATTTCTGTACCGGCTTGGCTGCAGCAGAATGGAATCCAAATGGATTCAATCATTGCCCCCTTTTATCTACTTGAAACACAAAAAATATCATTTTACTTTCCTTTCCTATTACTGTAAAAATACCTTTAATATTAAATGGAAAGTAGTGACTGATGAACATCTATGCACAATGAATTGTTAGTTTGAAGTTAACTTTTTACTTACATTTGCTAGGGTACAGTTCACATTTTCATATTTCTCTACATTTTTTGAAAAGTAAGGCCCTACATCCTATGATATAATCACTGTTAGTGAATGCTCCAAAGTCAGGTGGACTTAGATTTGAAAGAGCTGTGTGGGCCAATGAAAGCCATTTAATCGTCTAAGCCTTAGTTTTTTCAACTAATAATATTATTCTATATTACATATGTGCGTTTATATAATTAAAAAGATAATATTATTTCCCTCATACGTACGTTGTCAGAATCAATGGAATAGTGTATGTAAAGCATTAGCATTTAGAGTAGCAGCCAAATTAATAAATGCTAATCCACATTATAATTATTGCTATTATTTTAAAATTTGAGCAAAAGGGTTCCAAATCAAGCTCTTTGTACTTTCCCTGTAAGTTCTTTGGGTCAGTTCAACAGTTAGTTTAACCTTTTTCTAGGTGTCAGATCAACTGAAGGAAAGAGTTAGAGTTCCTAGCAGTTGCTCCCACATGATAATTTCACTCCATGAGCAGATGTAAACGTTAAAGAAATCAGCAGAGAGGAACCAAGATGGCGGAGTAGAAGGACGTGCTCTCACTCCCTCTTGTGAAAACACCAGAATCACAACTAGTTGCTGGACAATAATCGAGAGGAAGACACTGGAACTCAACAAAAAAGATACCCCACATCCAAAGACAAAGGAGAAGCCACAATGAGATGGTAGGAGGGGTGCAATCACAGTAAAATCAAATCCCATAACTGCTAGGTGGGTGACTCACAGACTGGAGAACACTTATACCACAGAAGTCCACCCACTGGAGTGAAGGTTCTGAGCCCCATGTAAGGCTTCCAAACCTCGGGGTCCAGCAATGGGAGGAGGAATTCCTAGAGAATCAGACTTTGAAGCCTAGTGGGATTTGACTGCAGGACTTCCACAGGACTGGAGGAAAGAGAGACTCCACCCTTGGAGGACACACACAAAGTAGTGTGCCCATTGGGACCCAGGGAAAGGAGCAGTGACCCCAGGGGAGACTGAACCAGACCCACCTGCTAGTGTTGGAGGGTCTCCTTCAGAGGCGGGGGGTGGCTGTGCTCACAGTGGGGACAAGGACACTGGCAGCAGAAGTTCTGGGAAGTACTCCTTGGCGTCAGCCCTCCCAGAGTCTGTCAGCCTCACCAAAGAGCACAGGTAGTGTTGAGTTGCCTCAGGCCAAACAACCAACAGGGAGGCAACCCAGCCCCACCCATCAACAGTCAAGTGGAATAAAGTTTTACTGACCTCTGCCCACCAGAGCAACAGTCACCTCTACCTACCACCAGTCCCTCCCATCAGGAACCTTGCACAAGCCTCTTAGATAGCCTCATCCACCAGAGGGCAGACAGCAGAAGCAGGAAGAACTACAATCCTGCAGCCTGTGGAACAAAAACCACATTCACAGAAAGATAGTCAAGATGAAAAGGCAGAGGCCTATGTACCAGATGAAGGAACAACATAAAACCCCAGAAAAAAATCTAAATGAAGTGGAGATAGGCAACCTTCCAGAAAAAGAATTCAGAATAATGATAGTGAAGATGATCCAGGACCTTGGAAAAAGAATGGAGACAAAGATCGAGAAGATGCAAGAAATGTTTAACAAAGACCTAGAAGAATTAAAGAACAAACAAACAGAGATGAACAATACAACAACTGAAATGAAAAATACACTAGAAGGAATCAATAGCAGAATAACTGAGGCAGAAGAACGGATAAGTGACCTGGAAGACAGAATGGTGGAATTCACTGCTGCGGAACAGAATAAAGAAAAAAGAATGAAAAGAAATGAAGACAGCCTAAGAGACCTCTGGGACAACATTAAACACAACGACACTCGCATTATAGGGGTCTCAGAAGAAGCAGAGAGAGGGAAAGGACCCAAGAAAATATTTGAAGAGATTACAGTTGAAAACTTCCCTAACATGGGAAAGGAAATAGCCACCCAAGATCAGGAAGCGCAGCGAGTCCCTTACAGGATAAACCCAAGGAGAAACACGCCAAGACACATAGTAATCAAATTGGCAAAAACTAAAGACAAAGAAAAATTACTGAAAGCAGCAAGAGAAAAATGACAAATAATATATAAGGGAACTCCCATAAGGTTAACAGCTGATTTCTCAGCAGAAACTCTACAAGCCAGAAGGGAGTGGCATGATATACTTAAAGTGATGAAAGGGAAGAACCTACAACCAAGATTACTGTACCCAGCAAGGATCTCATTCAGATTCGATGGAGAAATCAAAAGCTTTACAGATGAGCAAAAGCTAAGAGAATTCAGCACCACCAAACCAGCTCTAAAACAAATGCTAAAGGAACTTCTCTAAGTGTGAAACGCAAGAGAAGAAAAGGACCTACAAAAACAAACCCAAAACAATTAAGAAAATGGTCACAGGAATATACATATCGATAATTACCTTAAACGTGAATGGATTAAATGCTCCAACCGAAAGACACAAGCTTGCTGAATGGATACAAAAACAAGACCCATATATATGCTGTCTACAAGAAACCCACTTCAGACCTAAGGACACATACAGACTGAAAGTGAGGGGATGGAAAAAGATATTCCATGCAAATGGAAGTCAAAAGAAAGCTGGAGTAGCAGTACTCATATCAGATAAAATAGACTTTAAAATAAAGAATGTTACAAGAGACAAGGAAGGACATTACATAATGATCAAGGGATGAATCCAAGAAGAAGATATAACAATTATAAATATATATGCACCCAACACAGGAGCACCTCAATACATAAGGCAACTGCTAACAGCTATAAAAGAGGAAATCAACAGTAACACAATAATAGTGGGAGAGTTTAACACCTCACTTACACCAATGGACAGATCATCCAAAATGAAAATAAATAAGGAAACAGAAGCTTTAAATGACACAATAGACCAGATAGATTTAATTGATATTTATAGGACATTCCATCCAAAACCAGCAGATTACACTTTCTTCTCAAGTGCACACGGAACATTCTCCAGGATAAATCACATCTTAGGTCACAAATCAAGCCTCAGTAAATTTAAGAAAACTGAAATCATATTGGGCATCTTTTCTGACCACAGCTCTATGAGATTAGAAATGAATTACAGGGGAAAAAACGTAAAAAACACAAACACATGGAGGCTAAACAATACGTTACTAAATAACCAAGAGATTACTGAAGAAATCAAAAAAAACTACAAACAAATGACAATGAAAACACGACGATCCTAAACCTATGGGATGCAGCAAAAGCAGTTCTAAGAGGGAAGTTTATAGCTATATAAGCCTACCTCAAGAAACAAGAAAAATCTCCAACAATCTAACGTTACACTTAAAGGAACTAGAGAAAGAAGAACGAACAACACCCAAAGTTAGCAGAAGGAAAGAAATCATAAAGATCAGAGCACAAATAAATGAAATAGAAACAGAGAAAACAATAGCAAAGATCAATAAAACTAAAAGGTGGTTCTTTGAGAAGATAAACAAAATTGATAAAGCATTAGCCAGATTCATCAAGAAAAAGAGAGAGAGGACGCAAATCAATAAAATTAGAAAGAAAAAGAAGTTACAACAGACACCGCAGAAATACAAAGCATACTAAGAGACTACTACAAGCAACTCTATGCCAATAAAATGGACAAGATGGGGCTTCCCTGGTGGCGCAGTGGTTGAGAGTCTGCCTGCTGATGCAGGGGACACGGGTTCATGCCCCGGTCTAGGAAGATCCCACATGCCGCGGAGCGGCTGGGCCCATGAGCCATGGCCACAGAGCCTGTGCATCCGGAGCCTGTGCTCTGTAACGGGAGAGGCCACAACAGTGAGAGGCCTGCATACCGCAAAAAAAAAAAAAAAATCTTCCAACAAACAAAAGTCCAGGACCAGATGGCTTCACAGGTGAATTCTATCAAACATTTAGAGAAGAGCTAACACCCATCCTTCTCAAACTCTTTCAAAAAATGCAGAGGAAGGAACACTCCCAAACTCATTCTATGAGGCCACCATCACCCTGATACCAAAACCAAACAAAGATACTACAAAAAAAGAAAATTACAAACGAATATCACTGATGAATATAGATGCAAAAATCCTCAACAAAATACTACCAAACAGAATCCAACAACACATTAAAAGGATCATACACCAAGAAGAAAAACCATGTTATCATCTCAATAGATGCAGAAAAAGCTTCTGACAAACTCCAACACCCATTTATGATAAAAACCCTCCAGAAACTGGGCATCAACATAATAAAGGCCATATATGACAAACCCACAGCCAACATCATTCTCAATGGTGAAAAACTGAAAGCATTTCAGGAAAAGATCAGGAACAAGACAAGGATGTCCACTCTCACCACTATCATTCAACATAGTTTTGGAAGTCCTAGGCATGGCAATCAGAGAAGAAAAAGGAATAAAAGGAATACAAATTGGAAAAGAAAAAGTAATACTGTCACTGTTTGCACATGACATGATACTATACATAGAGAGTCCTAAAAATGCCACCAGAAAATTACTAGAGCTAATCAATGAATTTGGTAAAGTTGCAGGATACAAAATTAATGCACAGAAATCTCTTGCATTCCTATACACTAATGATGAAAAATCTGAAAGAGGAATTAAGGAAACACTCCCATTTACCACTGCAACAAAAAGAATAAAAGATCTACGAATAAAACTACCTAGGGAGACAAAAGACCTGTATGCAGAAAACTATAAGACACTGATGAAAGAAATTAAAGATGATACAAACAGATGGAGAGATATACCATGTTCTTGGATTGGAAGAATCAATATTGTGAAAATGACTATACTACCCAAAGCAATCTACAGATTCAATGCAATCTGGCATTTTTTACAGAATTAGAACAAAAAATCTTAAAATTTGTATGGAGACACAAAAGACCCTGAATAGCTAAAGCAGTCTTGAGGGAATAAAACAGAGCTGGAGGAATCAGACTCCCTGACTTCAGACTATACTACAAAGCTACAATAATCAAGACAATATGGTACTGGCACAAAAACAGAAATACAGATCAATGGAACAGGATAGAAAGCCCAGAGATAAACCCACACACCTATGGTCAACTAATCTATGACAAAGGAGGCAAGGATATACAATGGAGAAAAGACAGTCTCTTCAATAAGTGGTGCTGGGAAAACTGGGCAGCTACATGTAAAAGAATGAAATTATAACACTCCCTAACACCATACACAAAAATAAACTCTAAATGGATTAGAGACCTAAATGTAAGACCGGACACTATAAAACTCTTAGAGGAAAACATAGGAAGAACACTCTTTGACATAAATCACAGCAAGATCTTTTTTGATCCACCTTCTAGAGTAATGGAAATAAAAACAAAAATAAACAAATGGGACCTAATGAAACTTCAAAGCTTTCTCACAGCAAAGGAAACCATAAACAAGATGAAAAGAGAACCCTCAGAATGGGAGAAAATATTGCAAATGAATCAACGGACAAAGGATTAATCTCCAAAATATATAAACAGCTCATGCAGCTCAATATTAAAGAAACAAACAACCCAATCCAAAAATGGGCAGAAGACCTAAATAGACATTTCTCCAAAGAAGACATACAGATGGCCAAGAAGCATATGAAAAACTGCTCAACATCACTAATTATTAGAGAAATGCAAATCAAAACTACAATGAGGTATCACCTCACACTGCTCAGAATGGCCATCATCAGAAAATCTACAAACAACAAAGGCTGGAGAGGGTGTGGAGAAAAGGGAACCCTCTTGTACTGTTGGTGGGAATGTAAATGGATACAGCCACTATGGAGAACAGTATGGAGGTTCCTTAAAAAACTAAAAATGGAATTACCATATGAGCCAGCAATCCCACTACTGGGCATATACCCAGAGAGAACCATAATTCAAAAAGATACATGCATCCCAATGTTCACTGCAGCAGTATTTACAATAGCCAGGTCATGGAAGCAACCTAAATGCCCATTGACAGACCAATGGATAAAGAAGATGTGGTACATATACACAGTGGAATATTACTCAGCCATAAAAAGGAACGAAACTGAGTCACTTATTGAGACGTGGATGGATCTACTGACTGTCACACAGAGTGAAGTAAGTCAGAAAGAGAAATACAAATATCATATATTAACGCATGTATGTGGAACCTAGAAAAACGGTACAGATGAACCAGTTTGCAGGGCAGAATTTGAGACACAGATGTAGAAAACAAACTTATGGACACCAAGGGAGGAAAGCCGCGAGGTGGGTGGGGATGGTGGTGTGCTGAATTGGCCGATTGGGATTGACATGTATACACTGATGTGTATAAAACTGATGACTAATAAGAATCTGCTGTATATATAAAAAAAAAAAGATGAAAGAAGGATAAATTTAATCTTTGTTTGACTGGCATTTTCTCCTGCTCTCGGACACTGATGCTTTTAGTTCTCTGGCCTTTGGACTCTGACTGGGACTTAACATCATCAGCTCCCCAGTTCTTGGGCCTTCATTTTTGGACAGAAACTGTACCATCAGCTTTCCTGGGCCTCCAGCTTACAGATGGCAGACCATGGGACTTCTCAGCCTTCATAATTAAATAAGCCAATCCCTCATAATAAATTTCGTTCTTTGTAAAAAAAAAAAAAAAAAAAAGAAATTAGCGGTGGGAAGGTCTGTATTAACATTTTTGGTCACCATGTTTTAAAGTGAGAAGATGGAGGCAAAGGAAATTTAGACTTCTTGTCCAAGACCACAGAGTGAGAACCAGAGTAGAGACTAGAATGGAAGCCCTTTGACTCCCAAGTCAATTTCTTTCAGTATCAATTTTCAAATGGTTATTGAATTAAACTCATTTAATATGAAGCTCATCTAATATGAATATGGAATCCTAATATTAGAACCCATTATTAGGATTCTAATAATAGGAATTGTGTTAATATATGAAGAAAATGCTCTTGAAATTGGAGATGCAGTCCTGCTACACTATGTGTGTTAATATATGTTATGTATCATCAACACCCAACAGCTGCATTTCTATACTGTACAACATGATATAGCCTTTTTGAACTCCAATAAAATTTAAATATTCTATTTTATGATAATGTTAAGCCCCTCCTACTCTTTACTCTTGCCAAAAGGAGAGAGAGAGAGAGAGAAAGAGAGAGAGAGAGGAGAGATGGATACTTTTTGGTTCTTAATTTTCAACAACTGGAATTCAGATAAAAGTAGTTGCTAATTCCTAATAAATTAAACTTTGTCCTTTTATTTTCAAATAGTTTTTAAACCCCCCAAGTTGACACTGAATTTCCTTTGCAGTGTTATTTATTGCCATCTGTGTAGCTAGGTTACTTGGGAGAACGTAATGGAAAACTTTGTGAAGTGTGCTGAGAGTACCAAGTGACGTGTGACCAGTTCTTACAGAGGATGTGTTCTTGAGTTGTCAGTGGTTCTCAGCATTATATGTCCCCTCTTTTCTTTGAAGTTGATATACATGTACTTTAGATGTTATTTACGTTAGACTTGACTTGCTTTTCTATCTCATAGAATTGACAGGATCTTCTTAGAAAAGTGTGAGAAACAAGAAAGAATTCTGAGGAAGAAGGATCTCTTGACCCCTAAGAGTAGCTGCTACCTATCTGCAGATCCCAAATTGGGCCCACCACCCTGTGCAGGCAGCAAGCCTCCAGCAGCAGACACGGCACCGTTAAAAGCTTCAGAGAGACCTGGGCGAACCACGTCACCTCGCTTGTCTTCTAGTTTCTGCATCTTGAAAATGCAGCCGTTAATACCTACCCTACCTCTCAGAATTGAAATGTGATCATTTCATTATGTGACTGAGATCAGTGATCATGTGATCATTGAAATGTATATATGCAACATACCTGCTGCACAGAAAGAATCTATTATCACTCCAATAAAGATGTTAAAAAAAATCAGCATGTCAGGGAATGTTGCCATCGCAGCAGAAAAAAATGTGGTCTCAGAGACCATCAAAGTTAAAGGATGGGGGCTTCCCTGGTGGCGCAGTGGTTGAGAGTCCGCTTGCCGATGCAGGGGACACAGGATCGTGCCCCGGTCCGGGAAGATCCCACATGCCGTGGAGCGGCTGGGCCCGTGAGCCATGGTTGCTGAGCCTGTGCGTCTGGAGCCTGTGCTCCTCAATGGGAGAGGCCACAACAGTGAGAGGCCCGCGTACCGCAAAAAAAAAAAAATGTTAAAGGATGGTTGGTGCTCAAAATGTTGAGAGGAGGGGAAAGGAAAGTGTGATTACAGATTACAATGCTGTTGGCACCATCTTCGTCAGCCCAAAGACATTGCTGTCAGGCGAACACTGGAAAGCCCTTGTTGAGAGAAACCACTGCATTATGTCTACAATACTAGACTATGATGGAGAGCGCGCCACATGTTTTTCCAACAAAAATGGACACTCCCATGCATCCTCAGGCCTCCCTTGCATCCATTCAATCGCAAAGGAGCGATTATGCCCCAATGTCTGCCTGTGACTTGAGATCTTTCGGGTTTCCATGTTAACGTGCGTTATCTCAGTGTAACCCTAAGGAACACATCTTAAAGGGGCAGGGTTTCCCTCTGCAAGGACATTTGGAGTCCAGATAAACAATTGTGAACCAAAAAAGTTGGACAAATCCAAAGGAGGGGAGGAGAGACTTTTCCTAAATGTTCTAAAAGTGAACATTATTTTTAAAAATAACTTTTATCAGAGTTCTCTTATCACAATACCAATGCTACCAGCAAAGATGTCATATCAACAAATCCTTACAAACAGGAAGAGAACCCGGAGTCAGGTTTATATGTTTAGAACTCAAGCAAAAACTTTAAAAAGCACCCTCCCCTTGCACACACGGACATTTATTCAACATTTTACAAAATTATGCATACTGCACCTGGCACACTCCTCTTTCCTGGACTTCAAATCTGTCAGGGCTGCTTCAGAGGTAGTTATTTCAACAAGACAGAAGCGATGAGAGGAAGAGGTGGTCAAGAAGTGCCTGCCTGTCACAGACCGGAAGCTCGAGCTGGGTAGAATCAGGACCCTGGCAAGGAGACATGATGTTTCTCGTATGTCTGGTGGTGTTGAGCCAGATCTCCACATAGCTGACAGTTTACAACATAAGCCCACCCCTCATCTCTCAGAACATCATGCATCAGTTTGGCACAAACTGAACTGAAGTCCAACAATAAGAACTCGGTTGCTGAGCGGCAGGGTCCCTCAGAGTTTCCCAAACAACTTTTCAAAGATCTGTAGTTCGGCAAAGCTAAAACTGTCTCAATTTAACTAAAGATACTTCTCCCTTCGTTTGTTAAATTGTGGTAAAATATACATAACACAAAATTTACCATTTTAACCATTTTTTAGCTGTACAGTTCAGTGGCGTTAAGTACATTCATATTGTTATCCAACCATCACCACCATCCATCTCTAGAACTTTATTACCTGAAACTGAAACTCTGTACCTATTAGACAATAACTCCCCATCTCCCTTCATTTTAAAATTCATTCATACTGTAAATGAAGTTTAATGTTAGATATGGTTTTGATTTCCATTTGTTCCCTTGTCAATATAGTATTCCCCCAAATGATTTTTTTTTTTTTTTTTTGCGGTACGCGGGCCTCTCACTGTTGTGGCCTCTCCCGTTGCGGAGTACAGGCTCCGGACGCGCAGGCTCAGCGGCCATGGCTGATGGGCTGAGCCGCTCCGCGGCATGTGGGATCTTCCCGGACCGGGGCACGAACCCGTGTTCCCTGCATCGGCAGGCGGACTCTCAACCACTGCGCCACCAGGGAAGCCCCCTCAAATTATTTTTGATGCCCTTATGTGCTGCTACACAAGATGCTGAAGAAGGCCTCTGGAAATTGTTATTTTTCATCACTGAATTGATTTTTCACCAGACACATTAAAATTCTAGAGTAGGTGACAGAACTTAAATTCTGCTTTCTGTCACTCCTAAGTGACTCCTAAAAGAGAGTGAGACCAACCACTACTAGTGACTACTGCAGATACCTCCTGACACACAATCTCCTGGTCGGCAATAGGGTGGGGACCTCAGAGGCTTGAGCTGGGAAAGGGTACCAATATCTAGTATCACTGTAGTTAGTCTTATTTCTCCAGCCTCTATTCTTCCGAACTCCAGCATGCAGACAGCCCTACTTTCCCTAAGAACCATTCCCTCACAACTATTCCTTACTAGAATATTTTCAGTTGTAACAGAGTTATTTTCATAAAGTCCCATATTCAGACTGACTGCCTTCTACATTCTCACTGTGTACTGAATTTGCCATGCCTTGATTCCCTTAAAAAGCTTTAAAAATATTATAACAGATTAGATGTACAATTTGCATCAGTACAACCTTAGGAACTGTCTCAGTCAAAGTGAGGTTTTCTATTTTAGTTTATGTTTAGCTAATCATATCTTTACTTGTTCTTTCATTAGTTCCTACAAGCATTTGTTAAACACCATCTAGGTGCCTGTTGCTGTGTCAGGCACAAAAGATCCAGAGATACTTGAATTACAGTCCAGTGGAAAGACAGGAACACCTAGTCAGAGCACAGCAGAGCTCCCTAGGAAACATGTTTTGGGGAAAACAAAATGCAGTGGGAACCAGTAGAAGTGACAACTATCCCTGACTTCCCAGAGGAAGTGCCCCCGGACTGATCCTGAACAAGGAGGAGGGAGTTGCTTGAGAGAGAAGGGAAGGAAGGTGTTCCACGCAGAGGACCAGCATGTTGACAGGTACGGGGTCCTCCTGGTGGTCACGTAGTACCTGATACGTGGGTGGAGAGGAGAAGCCAGACTCAGGAGATACTGTGAGGCACAACTGGTTGAATATGAGGACTGGTGGGTGGAGGAGGGGAGGAATTAAGAGCAAATGAACCTGCTCGTTTGAGAGACTAGGTAGATGGTGACTATGTTCATTATTACTTTACCACAAATAACATCTTCAGTTTTAATCGCAGTTTAGTCTATCATCCAGAAAAAAAATGAGCTGTGCGAGTTTTCAGGTAGACATATCGTCTGTCATTTCTAATAAATCTCAATGAAATATTGCCTTGACAGCAGGTTACAGAGATATACGACTGTAACAACCAATATCGTCACTTCACAGAACCACTAATTTATGACTTTTTCTCCAACTTTTTATTTTAAAATATTTCAAACCTATGGCAACTGTTGAAAGACTATTACAATGAACACCTGTAACCCTTCACCTAGATTCAACAGCCATCAATATTTTACCACATTCTCTCTCTTTCTCTGTCTCTCTCTGTCACTAACGAGCCCTTTGAAGTGAGTTGCACTTATGATACTTCAACCCTAAATGCATCTTCTTAGAACAAGGACTTCTTCCTAGATAACCACAGAATCATTATTGCTGCATTTTGTTTTTGTTTACTCATGATTATATTCAAGTTAAGCATTTTTGTCAAGTATACTAAATAAGTGATGTTATGTACTTCCCCATCATATCAGGAGGCCCATAATGGAGGTTTGACTTATTACTGAAGATGCCAATTTGGACTACTTGGTTAGATGATATCCTCTAACCAACATTCTCTCTATTGTAATTAACAAGTAATCTGTATGATGATAATTTGAGACCATGCAAGATATTATCCAGCGGTTTAAGAAGCTGTTGATGACTTGCCTGAATCAATTATTACACTGGTAGGCATTATTTTTAAATTAGCTGTTGTTTAATAGTGTTTTCTCCATTCCAGCATTTAAGGTCAGATGTAATTTTTTGCTGTTGTTGTTTGTTGTCAAAAAATTTGAGACCAAAGGAGATCATCCAATTCTACGAAAACATTTCTCATGAAATAAAGCACATGTTAGGAAAACGGCCAAAAAAGCATTGTGCAGCTATATTTTAGAAATCACCATGTATTTTTTAAAAGGGATAACTCTTGCACAAGATTTAGTATTGTCCATGATGTTCAGCTTTTGTAGTTTGTGGAAGAAGCGCTATGTCATTTAACATCATAAAGCAACCTCATGTCTGTCCACTGATAACTCACTGGCAATACACTACAGCTGTTGAGAGGCAGCTCAGGAAGACAGGGAAAAAACAAAACCCAAAACCTACAAGCCAACCATCTGACTTCAATTAGGAAAGAGAATAGTCCCCAAATGTACAAGGATGAGGTCTTTTATAGGTCAAAGTATTACAGTGGAACTTAAAAAGAGGCAATATAATGACCCTATATGTGAAGGTTAGCTCATACTTCAAAAGGATCTTACAGTATGGAGACACAGTCTCCACCCTTTCTTGATAAGTCATCCTGTCCTATAGCTATAGTAAATAATCATCTAGGCACAAAAATCCATGCTCTCTAATTACTGAGGGCCCATCAGATAACAGGACAGTAACACCATTAGTTGAGAAGGCAAAGGCTACATGGGTGGAGCAAGTTCTGCGGGTGGAGAAGATCAGAATTTCAGTTTGGAGCATGATATATTTGAGATATTCATTAGACATCTGAGTGGAGATACAGAGTTGACAGGTAGATACATGAGCTGATGCTCAGGGGAGCGGTCATGACTGGAGACACACATTTGAGAATCATTTGCAGTTAGATGCTACTTAAATGCAGGGAACTGGAAGAGAATCAGCAAGGGGGTGAGTACAGAGAGAGGAGAAGAGATTAAGATATCCATGGACTGAGCCCTGGGGCACTTCAGTGCTGTAAGATTAATATGCAAAAGAGGATCCAGCAAAGGAGACTGAGAAGAAACAGCCAGCGGAGTTGAAGGAAAATGAAGTGTGCAGTGTCTTAGAGAACAAGTGAAGAAATCACTGCCGTGAGAAGGGAGCAATTCAACTGTGACAACTGATGAGTTGATTTTGATGGGGACAGAGATTTGGATTTAGCAACATGGTGGTCATTGGTGATATTGACAAGCGCAAGTTTGATGGGGTGTCAGGGTCCAAATCCTGACTGCAATGGGTTTAAGTGAAAAGGGGAGAGAAAATGGAAGCAGTGAGATTGAATCACCTTTCAAGAAGTTTTTCTGTCATGTGCAGGTGGAGGAGGTGGGGGAGACAAAGAAAAGGGATAGATGGTGTCCGGAGGAGAAGTAAACTCAAGATAATTTTGTGTTTTGCTTTTAAGATGAGAGAGGTAACAGTATGGTTAACATACTGGCAGAAATGACTTGGGAGAAAAGGGAAACGATATAGGAGAAAGTAGGGAGGATTGCTGGAGCCAAGTCTTTGAGTTAGGAACAGAGAGGCAGGGGAGCAGGGGAGCAGTGTGTACAGTCCAGATCCTGGTAGGTAGGAAGCTGCTGGTATCTAAGTTTGTATCTGTTATCTTAATCTTCTGAATGTTTCCATTTTGTATTCCAGTGAAGTGGGAATCAAGGTTATCAGCTAAGCGTAAAGACAGAGAAAAAGGTATTAGAGGTTTGAGGCGCCACAGAATCTGTGAACTAGTTATCCACGAGAGAAGAAAATATCAGTAAATTCCCCCAAATTAGAAAGAGTACAAACAATACTCTGTCACAATGCAATAAAACTGGAATTTATGAATAAAAACAAAAAGTTCCTACTCTGGATATTAATAACTCTCTCTTAAATAACTTGCATAAAAGAGAAAAATCAAACTGAAACTCTTAGATATCCTGAAAATAAAGATAATGAGAAGACTATCTATGAAGTCTCTGCCACAATGACCAAGTGGCATTTTTTTCCAGGAATGTAAGGAGGCTTCAATCTCAGGACATCTATTGATTTATTAACCATATTAATAGATTCCAGCAGGAAAATCATATGACCAATCCCACAGATGTTGAAAAAACATCTGATTTGAAAAAATTAAATATCCATTCAAATTTTATTCTTAATAAATTCAATACAAGGGTTTCAATTTTGCTGCTGTTACATGAGATTGTTTGAAGTGGGAGGGAATGTATGTGCTGGGGTGCCAGGAGCTGGGCCCATTGCTGACTCATACTGGCTGACTTCAGGCATATTGCCTTTGCATTTCTCATCTGCAAGTGGGGAAAAAGCATAAAGAATAGGAAAACAAATTGTCATGAGTTTCAGTTTTTGCTGTTTGATGAGAATCAAAAGTCTTTTTTCTGCCCTGTCTTTCTTTTATTTTTGTTTCTGTTTCTCTAACCTTTGTCTCTTTGCCTTTTCAATCTGACTTTATTGTTTCCTACTCAGGGCTTTCTCCTCTTTTTCTCAAAGCTGGAGGAGAGTAGCTTGCCACTGTTCAATCCGTGAATGATACAGTCCCAAGAGACTATTCCCTGCTAATCTGGCCACCTTTCCTGAAGCAGTTTCGGAGTTGTCTTGAGCCTTTTAATGCGAAAGCGGTTTTGTGCAAGTCATTTCTGGCTGCCTGAGGCAGGAGATGCAGGTCTCTTGCGCACTGAAGGAAAAAGATGCATGCGTGGCAACAAAGGTCTCGTGCATCATTTCACAATTTAAGAACGGAGGGCCCAAATACGCTCTGAATCAGTGATGCTTCTCAGTCTTGACAGATTTTTTAAAGTCTTTAAGTTTCACCCTTAATAGAAATAAACTCTACAGCCATGTGACCCACAAGAATAATTTCAAGTCTTTGGAAATTTTTTCTCTACTATTTGATGCGGTAGAAGCAATATTATACCTACCCACTAATTCTAAAACCCAGGTATAGGAAAGCAATCTATTTCATATTTATGCTTTCTTTTATGGGCCTGATTGAAATAAAACGCTGGCTGGAGGTACATTAGCGTTCTCTGAACAGAGTCTCAACAGAATTGGAAAGAATATAAGCTGGTTGTTCTTAGCAGAAACTTGAAGTATAACCGTTTTATTTGTTCTTCCAGAGATACTTTTTTGTGGTTTGTTTTTGGTTCTCTTCCAATTTGCATGTTTACCAAAATCCCAAGGAAAGAAAAGAAACCATTAAGATTCTTTCCTATAATCCATTTAAGTCAAAACTGAAGAAGAGAGAGAAAAATTTGTAGCTTTCAAACACCATTAGTTTGCTAATGATAGCTTTCATCCTATGACAGTTCTCAGACTGATAAGATGCTCTAAACATCCACCACGAAGGAAGAGGGCCATTTATAGGCCCCGCTCTGTCTCTGCAGCTTGCACATGTTTTCAAACATATTTTCATGCCTGCTTTCTGACAGCTCATTAAACAAAGGCCTCTCGGTGCCTATATTGCCCGTCTCCCTGCTGAGAGTGTAACATATTTACAGCCTCTGCAGATTGCTGGCTGCTGGTGCCTTCTCTTCCCTGTGGCCTGCCTGCCAACTGCTTATCAGTCTCCCCCAAAGGTGACATCCTCCTCATTTGTTTAGGCAGCAATGGTCCCCTGTTTGACCCTTGGAGGCCAGAAGCAGCATGATTAGGAGCGGCTCCTGCACCAGCTAGATAAAGGCAATCATGTGGGCAAAGACAGCGCCGGGCGGCTCAAGGGAGCCTCGCCAGGCTGAGTGCTCCCATTCAGGAACACGCTGGCAGTTCTTCAGCTCGACAGCTGGCAGTGTGCAGACCTTGTGGGATTTCTGCCTCAGAGAAAGCAAACAAGGTTTCTGGAGTGTTGAGGAGCTATCTGGGGCTGTGTACAAGGGCGATCAGAGCGGATTGCTTCTAATTACCTGTCTCTTGACTGCCATTAAACCATCATTACATATCCAAAGCCATAAAAGCCCCTATGAATGCAGCACCTTATACTTAATTTTTATCCTTTCCTCCTGCGTTTGCCAAAAGCATTTTGCTGGGGTCCTGGGAGGACAGATGAAGACATCTTGGATGCAGGGAGAGGCTGCAGGCTGCATCCATCTGCCATTTCAGGATCCAACAAAACTGGTAACAGGTTTCTGCCACTGCAGTGTTCTGGGGGTGATGCATCATTTCCACTGAATAGGAACGGAGAGAGAGCAAGGAGGGGAAGAGGGAAAGGAGGGAAGAAAAAAGAGCAAGACCTCTTTTTTTCCAACCAGGTCTCAGTCAATTCAGCCTTTAAATGTTGTGGGTTAATGGCCAGACTCCAGAGGCAGGGTCTTTGTCAAAGCCTCAAATGACCTTGGCCCCAGAAACGGCTGTGTTGTGTCTCTGGGATCTGATTGGTGCTAAAGCCGACCAAGATTATGGTGTGACTGCATTTGCCTCCTGGGCAGGTGACGGTGATGGCTACCACTTTTCAAGCACTTCCTACGAAATGAGGCAGTGCATTAAGCATTTTCTTATAAAAGGTCATCTCATTTAACGCAATACCACTCTGAGGTAGGGAGCATTAGACCCATGGCACCAATGATAAAGCTGAGGCTTAGAGAGACGGGAAAGCTCCAGCAAACTCCTAGCTAGTCAGCCACTGAATTCAGGTCTGTTGGTTCCAAAGTCCCCACTCTTAATCTCCCAGCTTCTGCCCAATCGATGACTACACTGGAACATCACTGCAGATGACTACACTGGAACATCACTGCAGATGACTACACTGGAACATCACTGCAGAATTCGCTGTTGCTAAGTCTGCTTCCCCTCTGGAAGTTCTCAAACCCCAGCATGCATGCCCACCAACCAGAGAGAGAGTGAGTAGTGGAGACTCCCAGACGTTCTGCATTAGGAGAGGCCTCCAGATAGGGGATGAGAAATCTTCCTTTTTTCATTTTTCAGAAGTACCTTGGGTGATTCTACACAGAGGGTGTTCAGGTCATAGTTTGAGAAACCATTTCCCAACCTGGGAGTTTCCCGGGGAGTGAGCAGTCTCATTTACCTTGGCTCCTTTTGTACTCCATCAAGAGCTCCCAGCACATAGTAGGTGCTCAATAAATGCCAAACAATCAGAAGAATGGTTCTGTTCAACTTTTTTCCCTTTGTGTTTTGTTTTAGATTATACTGAAATTTCCATATCCTTTAATCCTCTTGGAAGAAAGCAGGGAATAAATTTTATCCAAATAAAATTTGTTTCCAGTATGCCCAGAGAAATGACCAGGCGAAGTCTTTCCTAGTCATACCACCTCCCCCTTATGTGCAGACAGCTGAGCCTCTGACCTATAGCAGTTCAGCATGGAGATGGCTCTGCTGGACCTTATTGTTTTATTAAATATTTACAATAGAACTAGTGTTGCTAGGAAAGCATCCCCATGTGCACATTTGTTGGCTGATATACATAAGCATCGTAATCTATTACATGTAAAAATTATTTGCCACACTACTTATAAATAATCTGAACTGGGTATGGTCTATAGTTTCATACATACTACAGTTTCTGCGAATTGATCTGTGTGCACTTTAATTCTTTTTGTTTTTGTTTTTTTTGGCTGAGCCATGCGGCACGCAGGATCTTAGTTCCCTGACCAGGGATCAAATCTGTGCCCCCTGCAGTGGAAACACAGAGTCTTAACCACTGGACCACCAGGGAAGTCCATGCACGTACTTTAATTCTTTTTTTTTTTTTTTTTTTTTTTGCGGTACGCGGGCCTCCCACTGTTGTGGCCTCTCCCGTTGCGGAGCACAGGCTCCAGACGCGCAGGCTCAGCGGCCATGGTTCACAGGCCCCGCCGCTCCGCGGCATGTGGGATCTTCCCGGACCAGGGCACGAACCCACGTCCCCTGCATCGGCAGGCGGACTCCCAACCACTGCGCCACCAGGGAAGCCCATACTTTAATTCTTTATGCATGCTATTTCTGATGAATCCTGACTTAGAAAACAGGTATCACTGTCTCCGTTTTATGGATGGGGAAAATGAGGCTCAGAGAAACTAAGTAACTTTCCTAAGATGGCATAGCTAGCAAGTGGCAGAGAAAAGATTTAGCAAGCTCTATATGAATCCAAAGTAAAACATTATTTCTATTTCACTATACTGTCAAAAGACCAAACCAATGATTTAAAAACTGAATAGAAAAATACTGTAAGGAAGTTAGTAATTATTAATGATGGCTGCCTTTGGGAGATGAGATTTGGTTTTTTATACTTTTTGTATTTTCTAAATGGTATAACTTTTATAATTGTGGCAAAGTTTAAGCACACACATATACACACACATACTACCTTGGAGCACACTCTCTGATTAAACTTAATTATTGGTAACTTATTAGGAGGTTCATTTGAATATATGAATTTTTGACCAAAAAAAAAAAAAAAGCAGAGCAAATATTAAGGCACAGCAGGACTTGCTCCTAATTTAAAATATTCTCACCACAATTTGGTTTGATTCTTAGCAATAGAAAACAGAATAGTATTTGCTGTAACTTAAAACCACCGTTTTCACTGGTCATGATTGCCTGATTTTAAGACTGAGCTGAGGATAAGGTTAAGGTCGGTCTTATTTTTTCCACAACTCTGCAAGTTCATAAAGGACTTTCTCTCGTCATTTCCTTATGTTTCAATAATCACTGATTCAGCGCACCCCATGCACCAGGCACGCACAAGTGATTCCATGAACATTAATTACTAAATATGAACACAATTCCTGTGGCTTCATAAGGTAGGTTGGGTGTGTTCTATTATCCTCTTTAATCAAGGAGGAAACTGAGGGGCGGAGATGAAGTGACTTGCTCAAGGGCTCTCAGTTAGCAGGCACTGGCATGGGAACTCCAATTTAAGCCATTTAACACAAACCCAGTTTCTTTTAACTGCACTACCTGCTGGTGCTTTTTAGGGTCAAATCTGTTTTGAAGCAAGACTGTAGTAAAGGTTATGTTGGATCTTTTGTTATCTTTCCAAATGTTGTTTTTCAGAACACATTTTCCACTCTCACATTTACCCGGGGCCCACCACAGCATCCCATGGACCATCCAACCCCCTTACGGAACGATACCTCAGGATTCCAGACTCTTTCTTTCTTCTCTTTTTCCCTCTTCCCTGCCTCTCAGTCAAAATCTGGGGAACTTGTATCTCATTTGCTCAGGAAACAAGTGAGTTAAGTCTGTGATAATGCATGATGAAGATTCCTAGGTCACATTCTTGCTTTTTTAAAGAGGAGATTTATGAATACTGTGCCTTTGCCCAAAGGAGTGCCTTAGTAGTAAGATAATTAGAAAATATAGGCACTCAATGGGGAGGAAAATGATAGGGAAAAAAATACCACAGAAATACACTGCAAGGAAAACAAATGAAAGCATCATTTCATTTTAGAGAAATACTGTTAGTAGATGCCCAAATTTTATAACTCCTGGAGAGCCATTTGGCAAGGGATAACAAAATTCTTTAAAAAGTTCATAACCTTTGGCTTAGTGAATCCAGTTTTGAGAATCCATACTAAGGAATAATTCTAAATACAGAAAGAGCTTTGTGCATGAAGAAGTTCATTACTTATGATATTGAAAAATGGCAAAAGGGGCATTGATTATGTAAATTATGATACAATGGAGTAATCATTACAAACCATGCCTGCAAGATGTTTTAAAATAATACGCAAATTTTTCTATATTATAAGACTAAAATGAGCAGAATAGAATATAATTTAAACAGGCACTGTGATAATCATGTCCAAAATATTTGGAAGGTGATTTTCTAGAAGCAATTATGTTTAGAAATTGCTACCATATTTTTCTTCTTCTTATGTTTTTTTTTTCAAGTTTTCTTAAATGAAAATTTCACTTTACTAATGGAAAAAAATTAAACTTATTTAGAAAAATATTATTTTACTTAATACCAGTTTTTACATAACTCAGGTAATATACAAGGGCTATATCCAAGAGTGATTTAAGAAACGAACACACTGTGTAACTATGCAGAAAATAGTTAATACAGCAGGTCTGACTGCTATCCTTTTGAAAGGCCTGCTTACAAGGTTGGCCCTTGGCTGGGGTCTGGGAACTTAGATTTCAGGAGGGCTCCTGTCTTAGTCTGTTTGGGCTTCTATTACAAAATGTCAGAGAATGGGTGGCTTATAAGCAAAAAACATTCATTTCTCACAATTCATTTCTCGCTGGAATTCTAAGATCATGGAATCATCTTCTTCCTAGATGGATGTCTTTTCCTAGGGGCAAGGAATCCTTCTTGGGCCACTTTTACAAGAGCACTGATTCCATTCATGAAGGCTCCACCCTCATGACCAAAGCACCTCCCAAAGGCCTCGCCAATACCATCACATTGAGCATTAGGTTTTTTTTTTTTTAATATTTATTTGTTTGTTTGTTTATTTTTGGCTGTGTTGGGTCTTCATTTCTGTGCGAGGGCTTTCTCTAGTTGCAGCGAGCAGGGGGCACTCTTCATCACGGTGCGCGGGCCTCTCACTATCGCGGCCTCTCTTGTTGCGGAGCACAGGCTCCAGACGCGCAGGCTCAGTAGTTGTGGCTCACGGGCCTAGTTGCTCCGCGGCATGTGGGATCTTCCCAGACCGGGGCACGAACCCGTGTTCCCTGCATCGGCAGGCGGACTCTCAAGCACTGTGCCACCAGGGAAGCCCGAGCATCAGGTTTTAACGTATGAATTTGGGGGAGGACACAAATATTCAGTCCACAGCAGTTTCCACCATCATTAACTAAGAGTGGCTCACTACATTTAAACTATTTGTACAAACCATACAGTTTGTGCTGAACACCTGCCTTCCCTCTGGGAGTCTGGAATTTGCGTGTGTGCCAGGCAGAGGCTGCCTCTGTGACAATCCTCCAGTAAAAACCCTGGGCACTAAGTCTCTAACAGGCTTCCCTGATGGACAACATTTTACACGTGTTGTCACACCTGTTGCAGGGGAATTAAGCACATGCTGTGTGACTCCTTGAGAGAGGACCTTGGAAGCTTATGCCTGGTTTCCCTGGATGTTACCCATGTGCTTTTTCTCTTTGCTGATTGAGTCTGGTTTCCTTTTACTGTAATAAATCACAGCCCTGAGTACTACTACATGCTGAGTCCTGTGAATCCTCCAAGTGAATCTTCAAACCTAGGGGTTGTTCTCAGTACCTTTCAACATAATCATCACTATGATGTAGCTTTAAAAAAATTATCTTCTCCCCATTTTCATCCTTAAGAATTTAACTATATATAAACCATAGAATGATGCATTTCTAAAATATATTAAACCTGCATAATTTTAGTGCCAGAAAAGAGAACCTTGCAACACTTTTGCTTTACAGATGAGAAAACAAAGCTAAAAGCTAGTGAAGTGTTGTGTCCAAATCAGCATCAGAGCCCAGAACTCCTAATTCTTCAATTTTTCTAGAATATTCCACCCCCTTCACAGATTATTGTTTTCTTGTGAACTGGAGACCATGAAACATAGTAGCCAAAGAATAAACAATATAATGGGGAATAAATGAAGAGTAACTGAGGATATTGGATGTAAATCAGCTAGTGATGATAAAATGGGCTCTCTTTCATTATTTATAAGCCATGTATAAATAGCTTGTGCTAGAACATGGGGCACATTCAGTGTGGTCTCAGGCTATAGATTCAGTTACTCTAAATAGGAAATATTTTTAAAAGGTGAAGCCTAGAATGAAAACTGGACCAACTGACTTTCATTCTTTTGACTGGTAGTTAGTTCAAGCCATTGAAAATGAGATTTGTTGGCATTTCTCCTTGGAAATATACATGTCCAACTCAGGTTGACTGCAATAAAAATGAATATTTAGATGCTTACTTCAAGTAGGCCACACCCTCCTGCTTGCTTCCTAAGGGGAGAATGGGAAGAGTTACAGGGAGGGAGACTCTTAAGAAAACTGAGAGATTTCAATCAAATGTCTATTTCTTATACTTCAATTTTATTCGTAAGTTCAGAAACCTGCCAATATTCATGCTCATCACTTAAAACCTGATGACAGGGGCTTCCCTGGTGGCGCAGTGGTTGAGAGTCCGCCTGCCGATGCAGGGGACGCGGGTTCGTGCCCCAGTCCAGGAGGATCCCACGTGCCGCGGAGCGGCTGGGCCCGTGAGCCATGGCCGCTGAGTCCGCGCGTCCGGAGCCTGTGCTCCGCGGCCGGAGAGGCCCCAACAATGAGAGGCCCGTGTACCGCAAAAACAAACAAACAAAAAAACCCTGATGACAGGATATTATTTTTAAAGATCTGTTTTGCACTTATCATAACCCTCTTCAATAAACGAGTAAGACCATTGATTGTCTAATTAAAAACAATTTATTCTTTTATTGGACGGCTGAAGAGGAAAATAATGAACGTCAAAGGGCATACAATTTTTGGTTCCAACAGGAAACTAGTACAGAACTTGCACATAGTAATTACTCAGTATATTTTCTTTAAATTGATGGCTGTGTGAATTCAGGCTTAAGGTAGCACATGAAATTTCCTCCTACAGCTTATCCCTACCTCCCACCAAAAAATTCTAATGACATGAAAAAAGTAGGAAGGAAGGAAGGAACAAAGAAAGGAAGGGAGAGAAAGAGAGAAAAAGAGGAAGAGAGAGAGAAAGAAGAAAAGAAAGAGAGAAAGAAAGAAAGAGAAGAAAAGAAAGAAAAAAAGAGAAAACGAAAGAAAGAAAAAGAAAGAAAGAAAGAAAGGAAGGAAGGAAGGAAGGAAGGGAGGGAGGGAAAGAAAAGGAGGATGAGCAGAAAACTGATAAGGAAATGAGCATTCAATGCCATAAGCTTTAAAAAGTGGCAGCAAATAAAAGGCAGAGTACTCAAAGCAATATACAGATTTAATGGGAACCTTATCAAAATATGTGACATTTTTCACAGAACTAGAAGGAATAATCCTAAGATTTATATGGAACCACAAAAGACCCAGAATTGCCGAAGCAATCCTGAGGAAAAAGAATAAAGCTGGAGGTATCACCCTCTCAGGCTTCAGAGCTATACTACAAATCTACAGTAATCAAAAAAGTATGAGAGGGTGAGGAGAAAAAGCAACCCTCCTACACTGTTGGTGGGAATGTAAATTGGTGCAGCCACTATCGAGAACAGCATGGAAGTTCCTTAAAAAACTAAAAATAGAGCTACCATATGATCCAACAAGCCCACTCCTGGGCATATATCCAGAAAAGATAAAAACTCTAATTAGAAAAGATACATGCACCCTAATGTTCATACCAGCACTACTCACAATAGCCAAGACATGGAAACCACCCAAGTGCCCATCAACAGACGATTGCTTAAGAAGATGTGATTGAGATATATATATATATATATATATATATATATATATATAATGGAATATTACTCAGCCATAAAAATGAATGAAATGTAAGTCGGATAGAGAAAGACGAATATTATACAATATCACTTATATGTGGAATCTAAAAAGTAATACAAATGAATCTATATACAAAACAGCCACAGACTCACATAGAAAACAAACTTATTGTTTTCTGTATAGCATAGGAAACTATATTCAATATCTTGTAATAACCTATAATGGAAAACAATCTGAAAATATATATATATATAACCGAATCACTTTGCTGTATACCTGAAACTAACACAATTTTGTAAATCAACTATACTTAAACTTGAAAAAAAAAAAGCATCGTAGAGAATGACATTAACCCTGTTGATTCATGAAGGCCATTCGAGTGAGCTGACAAACTCCTAGAACTTATAACCAATGCCCCCATATCAGCCTTGGGCTGTCATAACAAAATAGCAAAGATCGGGTGGCTTAAAATAAAGACATTTATTTTTTCACACTTCTGAAGGCTGGAAGTCCAAGATCAAGGTGCCAGCAGGATTGGTTTCTGGAGACCTCTCTCCTTGGCTTGTAGACAGCTATCTTTTCCCTAGTCCTCATATGGCCTTTCTTTTGTGTGCACATGGAGAGAGAGAAGGCTCCAGGGTCTCTTCCTCTTCTTATAAGGATATCAGTCCTATGCAATTAGGGCCCTTTTGACCTAACTTAACCTTAATTACCTTCTTAAAATCCCTGTCTGCAAATATAGTTACATTGAGGGTTAGGATTTTAACAGATGATTTGTGAGGGGGCACAATTCAGGCCCTAACAGTCTCCACACTGAATGGGTTTACTCATCCCCTCCAATTCCTATATTTGTGAAGTACTGGAATCAAAGCTGTTGCTAAATTAATATCATGCCTTTGGCCCAATAACCCTGGGAGCCAAACAGTAGCATTTGGGCAACCCAGACTTCCCTGTGTCTTTTTAAGCCCTTGGTAGTTGCAGAGGTACTTTGGGCGGAAGTGGGAAATTGTATTCAGCTGGTGACACTATTAATGTAACTAACAATTGAGTAATTTGCTGGGTTTGCCTAAGCAAATAATTTAAAATCATAAATCTTTGCATAGGCCAAACCAGACTGGGGTTTAGTTACCCAGTCTAAATTCTGGGCTTCTCTTTGTACAATAGCATACATATACAATTGTTCTAAAGAGGTTAAGGTGCCTTCTTAACTATATTCGGTTATCTTAGTACAAATGTAGACAGATAAAATACATAGCACTGAAATCTTGCTTTTTGTAGGAAAATAAAAATCTTCATAATTGTCTTCAAGTTCAAAGGAAAAAAGTTCCAAACTCCTTCTCCCTCTCCTAATATACATCTCTATTGATTCTAAATCTGATCTCTACATTTAATATTTCAGAGGTTCAATATATAACTTTAAAACCTAATTGATTATTAGTGCTTTTACCAATCTTAATAATAATAAATGATGGTTAAATAGACACTATTTAAATTTTCAACATGACACCTACATTCTTTTTAAAAATATTAACTACAAGAAACTTCCTATGCTGGCCAGTTTTTCTCTTCATCTGCATTCCTGAGTCTCTTCTGTTGGTAAATATTAGTTGCAGTAGTGAAGAGATACTCCAACAACAGTTCTACAGAGAAAATAGACCCCCACCATCATATCCTAAGTCCCATGGACATATCTTTCCAAGTAAGAAGAGTAGGAAGGCACTGGGGAAAATAAAGGACAAATTAGCATTGAGCTACATAGAATCATAAGTAAGTGCTTACTACTCTTCTTCCACTTTCCCATTTTTTCCCCTAATGCGTTCAACAGTGAAAAAGACTGGCTTCATAGTGACTGGAGTAATAGAGGAGAGCTCCACACTGACCTCTAAGAACAGCTGATGAAAACATGATCCTTTTTAAACTATAGGGAGATTTTAAAACATCATAAGTCAACATTTTATTAGTGCATTTGTACATTACATTTCTTCGGTATTTGGCATTTGTTTTGTCATTGGCAATTAATATACGCTAAAAATGAACTTCTGAAATGCAGTTCTGGCTTGTGTCCATAAGAGAAGAGGGTCCTGGACAATTTTTACTTTTGTCCCAGTTCTTAATTCTTAAGACAATTTAAGAATTCTTCTCATTGAAGAAAAATTCATACCAAAATCCACTTTTAAATAAATACAAAGAACAAGATGTCTGGGTGTAAGAGGTATCTGTCTTTGGGCAGATTTAAATAACTGTATTTGTTTAATGGGAAAAGATTCGGGTAGTTTGTTGTACTGAGTCAGGTTTCCTGGAGACACCCTCAGATTCTGAGACAGAGCTTTGTGTGCAGTAAGTTCATTGGGGAGCGAACTTGAGAACATTTGTAGGGAAGTGAGAGTAGCAGGATTGGGCTGAGGAAGGAGTTGAACTGGAATGCAGTTGCAACAGAGGCTTCAGCTGATCCCACTGGGAGCTCTGGAGTTGAGATGGCCCTTCAGAGTTGCCCCAAATTGAGGCAATGAGTGGGGTCTTTGTATCCCTGCATCAATCCATCTTTAAACCAAGGCTACCTCTGGGGAGAGGGCAAGGCTGCTTCCTTTGGCAGAGGGCAATTCCCAGAAAGAATTACAATGCTGTGATCCTTCAGCAGCCAACCCTCCTGGCAGCTGAGAGAATGAGTGCCTCAGTCCAAAACGGGAACTGAGCAGGTACACAGCATTTGTGCCCTTTTAAATCTTCATAAAATGTGTGTACAATCCGAAAAGGAAATCAATAGATCATCCCTTTATTCAATATTGTACTGGTTTTTGACTCTCAGTCCTCAAACTAAGATGTACAAGAAATATATTATCTTTGATGCCACCTAATTTCAATTCCAAGTCTCCATTCTGCCAGGATACACTGGAAATGTAACTTCACATGTTCTTAGGCCTTCCTTTCCAAGTCAGGGCTATTTCTAGGTTCTAGGGTCTTAAGCAGGGCCAAGGCTTAAAAGCAGGGGGCGGGGGAAATAGGGGATGGTTATTTATAACATGGTCATTCTGGTTGTCCCTAAGAAGACCACTGGCCCCTTTCGTTTGCTCCCTTCAAAGTCACACTTAGGAAACGCCTAGACCTATGGTCCTGTTTCTCTAGCCATTCCCTCTGGAAACTTGCCAACTCCCAAGAACAGTGACAGGGAGAAGGGTCCCTTTCCTCACTGCCCCAGACCCACTGACCTCTTTATTCCTGTGGCCCTAGGGAATATCTTTCTGATTCAGGAGAAGTCCTTATCTACTAACTACGTTGGCAAGTCATTCCACATTTTCGTATAAAACCCAATCCCCTTGAATCTCCAGCAAAGAAACACCAAATGCTTTTTTTCCAGAGGCAGGGAGGACTTAATCTTAAACCCTCCTTGAAGGAAATATTTTCAGTCTACCTTTAACAGGAATCAAAGAAAGGAAAAAAAACAAAACAATTCAGATCCCATATTAAAACAGGCTGAAGATTAATTTTTTGCCAAATCACTTAGAGAGTTCTCATTTCCTACATATTCTGGCTACAAGAAAAAAGTTACATAGTTTTCAATAGTCATGACCAATTGGGTTTTATATACAAGACAATTTCAAGAACAGTTGTCCAAAATGACTCTTAAGTTGAAAGGTTACCTCTTTGAGGCTGAGTTTGAATATAAACACATTGAAACATTTTCTTTTAAATGTATCCAAATTTTAGGCTGGTATTTCCCTCCAACCTAGCCTGTGTATTGTAATGATTTCTGTTAGCAAGCATTTTGAACTTAAAACCCTGGTTCTGACACACTGGCAATGTAATCAGCTACAGGCAGCCCCCAATCTTTGAATGTGTGTTGCTTGCCAAAAGATTGTTTGCACATCTGTTTTTATTAGAATATATGTTCTAAGTGTCACAAAACAATAGTATAAATTGTGTGTGTACGCGCAAAGTTTTTAAGATCTTTATAGCAGGGATAGTTTCTTTCTCCCTTTCTCCCTGTTTATAGAATTTACTATCTAATATTTACATTATAAAACTAATATATGCTCATGCAGAAAAACCTAGAGAGCAAAGGGTAAAAAATTTTAATCATCTATAATTTCACCACTGCTAAAATTAGGTATATATCCTTTTATTTTTCCCTGTGATTGGGAATGTGTATTATTTCTTTTTATCAAGAATTATTATCTGGGCCCGTGAGCCATGGCCGCTGGGCCTGCGCGTCCGGAGCCAGAGCCTGTGCTCCACAACAGGAGAGGCCACAGCAGTGAGAGGGCCGCGGACCGCAAAAAAAAAAAAAAAAAAAAAGGAATTATCATATCAAAGAATATCATATTCTATAATTATCATTATAGAAATCCATATTTCACTTGGTAATATACTGGAAACATAAAAGGCCGATATTTTAGAAGATGACATAGTCCCACTTCCCTTTCTGTGCCTTTATCCTAGGTTTATCCTAGGCCTTGTTCTCTTCTCCCCAGTTTTCCACTTTCAACCCTCCTACCCATACTGCCTTTCCTCTCCCGCTCCCTGGCTCCCTTCTCTGTCTCCTGATTAAAATGTCTACAGTACAGCTGTTCTTGTTTAGGACTTGGAGAGAAATCTGAGAGACAATATTCACTTCAATAGTAAATGACAGGTAGCATCTTAACACCCATCTCTAAGTTGCTTTTTGAAGAAGGTTTATTATGCCTCCTCCCTACCCTTGCCTGCTCCACCCGCCCTACCACCCAGTCCCAATCCATCAGGTCCCAGGCCTGTTGAACTTCCATGCTCCCTCATGCAGTGGCCCTTTCTCTCTATGCCTTCTGTCACTGTCCTAGAGTAGCTGTCATGGAACTCCACCAAGATCTGCAGTGTCCTTCTGCTGTGCATTCCTGACTCCCATCTTTGCTACTTCTACCCGCTTTATACACTGACAACAGATCTGCCTGAAGCACAGCTCAAACTATCCCCTTACTGTCTGCAAAATACAGTCCAAATGCTCAGGCCACAAGGCACCCCTCCAGCCCCATCTTCTATGACACTTGACTTCACACACTCTGTGCCACTGAAACTGAAGAGGACCTTGTGGGGCCCTCCTGGGTACAAAAACCTTTCTGTGTCCCCAGTTTCTTGTTTGTAGGGGTGCCCTGAGTTCCAAAGGCAAGATCCAAACAGTTACTAATTAGGGAAGTGAGGGAATGCAGAAAAAGAGGAAAAGCAGTCAAGAAAAAAATACGGCAGCAATAAAGCAGAGTCCTAGCTCCTCCTCAAGGGATATACATAACATATATGTGTATAGTATAATTGATTCATACCTTTGTATTCTTCGACAGGCACTAAGGCCCCTACCTGGGGGAGGTTGATATCTTCAGGCTGAGCACAAGCATGTAGACCCCAGACTGTTTAGAACCAGAAGGCTAATCATTGAGATTCCTGGAACACCAACCAATCAGAAAAAGGCACACTCCCTGCAGCCCTTACCTCAGATTTGCGTTTAAAACTCTTCCCTGAAAACCACCAGGGAGTTTGGGTCTTTTGAGCATGAGCTGCCTGTACTCCTTGCTTGGCACCCTGCAAATAAATGCTGTACTTCCCTTCACCACAACCTGGTGTCTGTAAAGCGACTTTGCCGCAAGGCAGGCGAGCAGACCCAAGTTCGGTTTGGTAACACCACAACCAAGCCTATCTATTCTCTGTTCCCCGTGCATCCCTTAAACTTTCCCTGGTTCTTGCTTTTGCTCTTTTCATCTTCTCAATCTGAACACCCTTTCTCCCTCCAGCCCACTTTTAGTCTTCACCTGTGTATTTGTATCTAACAAATACTTGTATGAGGTTTGCAATATGCCAGGCACTGTTCTCATCAGTTTCTCTATATTAACTAATTTAACCCTCATAACAACTCTAAGACACAATTATCATTATTATCCCCATTTTAAAAATGGGAAAACTGAGATGCAGAGTTAAGCTTTCTGCTGCCTGTTTAAATACAATCCAAATTTTGAGCCTCAGATTAAATGCCACTGTCCAGAAAGCATTCTCTATTATTCCGAAATGAAATAACAAGAAAGATAAGGTGAAAGAAGAGGATACGGAGGAGCAATTTTTTAAATAACTATATGCAAGGCTTTCTGCTTAGCATTTAACTTGAATTGAACCCTTACCACAAAACTATAAAATTATCCTAACTTTTCAAGTGCAGAAACTGAGGCTCAGAGAGCTTAAGTGCCTTCTCCAAAGTCAAATAGCTGGTTTCTAAGTGGCAAAGCAGGGAAATGTCCCTGCATTTGGGATGCCTATCCCTTCCCACTATCTGATGTATTGTATAAAGAGTGCACATATCCTATATATGATGCATTGTGTGTGTGTGTGTGTATTTATCTCCCTGTAGTAGACTGCATTATTGTTTGCAATTATTTGCTGCCTTCCCTGCAAGAGGATCACACATTCCATCCTGTGGCCATATAACTTGCAGTACTTCCTTGTGGGAGAACATTCATGTCCCTTTCTCATCAGGCTCTGCCATGTGACTTGCTTTGGCCAATGAGACAAGAACACAACCTTTAATTGCCATCGTGCGCTCTTTCCCTTTCCTGGTTTCCTTTCTCCTTTTCCCACTGACATGTAAGTGGCATGCTCCTGATAGAGGCTGCTTCTTCAGGCTGAGTCCTAGAGTGAAGTGAACACACCAGCTGATCTGCATGTGATATGCGCATGAATAATAATAATCCTTTGTTGTTCCACTGAGATTTGGGGATCGTTTGTTACCACGGCACAATATATCGAAAGCTGACTGATAAGCTCCTCTTTTAGACAATAAGCATTTCGAGGGCAAGATGTCTGATTCATCTTTGTACCCTCTTGTACCACTCCCCATATACCCATCCATATCCAATATAAACTTTTATTTGGAAGTCTCTCAATAAGTATTTGTTGAATAAATGAATGTAAATGAATATAATAAATAATTGAAATGAAAAAATATAGGAGTAAGAATATAAAACCAAATGCCTTCCTTCCCTCCCTCCCTTTTTCTTTCTTCTTTCCTTCCTTCCTTCCTTCATCTCTCTGCACCTCTCTCTCTCTCTCTCTCTCTCTCTCTTTCCCAATAGTGGGCAACTTGCAACTTGTGTGATAGCTAGTATTTAACAGATAGAACTGGTCTCTAGAATTAGGAGGCATATTCATGCAGGAAGCATCTCAGTTCTGATGCCAGATTTTCATCATGACCAATGGCTCTATGAGAGACTATCCTTGCCCAGAGCGCTCAAACATTGCCCAGACATGGACCCTGTGGCCCAACATTTGGTGATAGTTCTTGGATTCATAGCTTGATATCCAAAATTCCAGGGACATCGTGTCTCCTTTGTGGAAATTTTTAGCTTTATCAGTACTTCTTGACACTTTGCCACCAGTTATTCCATAATTCAGACAAATCTGAGATTGTTCTCCAAGAGGAGCTATAGAAATTTAAATACAACCTCAAACCTACACCAGCCTATGAACCACTTCTGAAATTGTGACTTGTTTAACAAAGCAAACAAACAACAACGACAAATAGCTCTCTAGCCATTTGACTTTCCTAGCTGAGGATGTAGGGAAATAAATTCAGGCTTCGGTTGTTAACTGCTCCATCCATACGTTCATTTGACTTGGCTGATATGTGAAAGGAAGGAAAGATATTCAGAGTTCTTCTAACTTTCCTTCAGCATTTGGATGCTGGGCCACATCAGCAAAAAAAGTAATTTTATGAATTTGGAGACAAACAAATAAATAGTCTCAGAAACCTTTAATTCTTACAACTCCCATGATCTGAAGTATCAATGAAACAAAATTCTTTAACAATTTCTACCACCTAGGAGGGTTTAAAAGTTTTTTGTGATGCACTCTTTGCTCCCACTCTGACAAATATCCCATAAATTGGTCATGATTAAGACCAAATGGAAGAAGATTAGTGATCTTGATTACATTCTCTATCTTAACATAGAGTTATCCTGGCTTGCAAAGTTCACTGCAGAGACTCCACTAATGAATGAAGAAATGAAGATGGTATGCAAACTTTTCCTTGGACTTCACTAAGGCTATTGAAAACCTTTTTTCCCCTTTGTACTAGAAAATAACCGACCTTTTACAAGTGCATTTAGTTTTTTAGACATTTAGACCAAACTTCTCAGATGTTTTACAGGCCTTACAAATACATACAAGATTTTTGCTAAACTATTCAGGCAGTTGAGCAGCATTTGACCCACACATCATAAATTGATGCCTCTGTTCTATCACTAAGTACATTCAATAAATGTTAGCTTCCCCCCTTTGTTCTGAAAAATTTTTTAGCAGCTATACTTATTGGTTATTTACCATTATTATTATTATTACTAGGCACCCAACAGGGAGCCCTTGATCATTAAGTGCCTATAATTTTTTTTAACACATAAGTTTCTTTTGATGCTCTCTGTTTAATTTGCTTTTCCTGTTTTCCATGCTCCCTTTCTCTACTCAGGTTGAGCCAGGTTTGGGTTTACAGTCAGCAAGTAGTGATACACTGTGTCACAATCATAGCTGTCCCTCTTACCGACACTCAGCTGGAACCCCTGGAACTAACCTTATCAAGCACAGTATTGTTCATTCCAATGTGTTTATTAAAAATCTCTACTACATGTCTGCTCTGCTCTTAAGCACTCTGGGCACAGCCAGAATTAACCTGATGGAAACGCTGAAAGAAGACCTCTTTCCACTGCCCCTTCCACCCAGAAATGCCAAGCCCCACAGGTTAGGGACAGCCTTGGCCCTTGCTACAATGGCATATGGAGCCAGGGCTACAACAGCAAGCTGGCACCACATCTGCCCACCAAGACTTTGGTTACAGACAGGGGCTTGTCTCCATCAAGATATTAACCTGACACTTTTCATCTTCACCCAGATGACTTCGGCAGGGAAGAAGCACTGAGCCGACCCTGAATAATAAAACAGGGATAAAAATGAGAATCAGTATCATTGGAGCCTCTGGATTTGATTCTCAGCAAAGAAAATGCATAGAGAGTGCCCCTGAGGAAGAGCCAACATCCTAAGCTCTACCTTTGTCCTCCTCCCACCACCCCTCTTGTCAATTCTTTGATGTTCACAGGGAAAATCCTCTATAGGGGCCAGATCCTCTCCCACTACATTGCCCCCAAACCCTTATAAGAGGAAGACCTTTCACTTGTGTGGTGCTCTTGGCTTACAGACTGCTTCCACATCCTAGGCCCCAACTCTGCCGCCCACTAGAGGAAAAGAAGCCTCTGTGTTCTCAGGATGCACACTCAGCTCGAGTCCCTGCCCCAGCCATCTTGCCTAAGGTTAAGAAAGTCTGCCTTCCCAACAAACCATGTGTAACTTGGAATTTCCTTAGCAGTTACTGGGGCAGTGACATACCTCTCATCCAGGTTCCTCTGACCTGACAGCTTGACTGGCAAGTGGTAGAAGCAGGGAGATTCCTAAGGGCTAAAGGAACAAGCCATGTGTGCCAGGGCAGGGGGCTTTCTGCCATAGCTTCTGTGTTTTGCACACCTGCTGGATCATGTTTCCAAGGGCAGTTGACATCTGCTGACCTAAGTCTACCTGAGCCTGGAAATAAAGGGGGCTGAAGTCTTTCCATTTCTATTCATAGATTTCAACATCTGTAACCCATAAGCAACAAGGAGTAGTGGGATTTGGGCCTCACGGTCCCAACAGTCCTCCTTGCTTCCTTGTGATCTGGCCCATCATGTAATTCCTTCTATGAATTCTCTCTTAGTGAAAAACTGAATCTCATACAAAAAACATGTTAAAAGTACAAAGCTGTAAACAAAAGAAAAAAGTATACCTCCTTTCCACTCAAACTCCCTCATGCCTCCTGTCAGAGGTTACAAATGTTAATGGTTACTTGCATATTCTTCAAGGACTATTCTATACATAATAAGGGGGAAAATATACGTATATATAAACCTGAAGTTCTTAAAGAATGAAATAATAAACCTGCATCAATATAAAAGCAGAAAAGAGATAGTGTGAGACTATTCAGCATCACTTAGAGGCCATCTATGGACCAAATTCTTCATTAGCTTAAAGACACTCATATCACTCATAGATTAGAGCTTTTCCAATGATAAGTTAAATGTACATTATGCACTTTTTCTTTTTTTTGCTAAGGCTAACAACCAAAGTGAATAATCTTTCCTTATCAATGTAATTCCTTCCCTCCAAGGAAGCTTTATATGGTATCAGTCAACTTTTAAAACTTAACATCTCTGAGAGCATACTGGCTCCTAGTAAGTTTATTGTTGAGCCTTTGCTTAGAAAACAAATCTCTTTTTGCACATTGAATAGGAGGGCTACTGAGAAGTGGCCCTTTAGCCTCATGCAGGTGTTCTACTTTGCTTCTAGCTAGCCAAGTCCTTCAGGAACTTCTAATGGCAGAAGTAACAGCCTTTACTAGTTGGCTTCTGTCCACTGGAAAAGACTCTTGGACCAGGCAAACACTGGACAATACTGAGTCCTGAAACTAACAGCTAATATTCACTTAGAACTTCCCTGTGCCAGGCTCTACCCTAAAATTGCATGTACATATACGTGTACCCTCTGACCCCTTGTGGTACGTATGCCTAGTAGTCATGCTTTACAGATGAAGAAAATAGGTCTTAGAGAGGTTAAGTAAACTGGCCCAGGAGCAAAGCTCTGCTCTAATAAATGGCAGGCAGGGACTATTCTGAGAGCACAGCCTGTGCTCTCAAACCCTTGGATCACTCAATCTATTCCCCGCTTTTCGAAAGTTCACATTACACCACTAAACACATTTTACTAAAGACTTACATTAGTATTTGTTTTCGATAACAGGAAGAAATCCGAAGAGGATTTTTGCTTTCCCCAAAACAGGTGAAAAGTGAAAATAGTGGTCAGCATTTGTTTTGCAGTGAGTGGTTATAGAGGCAGCAGGCACTCTGAGTAGTGAGAGCAGCACCATCAAGCTCCTTCCCCTGGAACCACGCTCAGCACCTCAGCATCAGGCTGCCTTCACTTTGAACTGTGTCTGTGAGCATCTGTGCTTGATCTCGATTTATTTTGTGCACCTGTTAACAAGATGTGTCCTAAGGTAATTGCTTCTTTGCTGTATGCCATTTCGGCTTAGGAGAGTTTTCGTAGGAACACTCTACTTTCCGATAGCAGGGAAATCCTGTATATCCTGCCCGCTTTCAAGTGAATCCTGATTACCATTCACGGCATTCACCAACTTCACCAGCAATCCCACGTGTTATTTTATGCACATCATTCCCCCTGAAAGGAAGGCTCTCCTTTCTCCTCCAGCAAGGCTGACCCGAAGCCTCTGACACCTGTTCTTAGATCTTAGCAGATGTCTCTGGGTATGAATTTGCACATCTGGCATGTTTGTGCTTTTTTAAATTATTTGTTATTATAACTGGTGATTTGTATGTGGTTGAAAGACCTTTCACCCTTGTGGACTGACTGGCTTCGATGCCAATGCGGTCTTAGTGAATTGGTGCCATCAGAGAGAGGTGTGCCCTTTAATATGAGAGTTAATCCAGAGACAAGGTAAAGAGTGAGCTCCACACCAAACCTTTCCTGCTGCTATGGCATGGATATGCACTTTGGAAATCCAGGTAAGTTATTTCATCCTGGCTTAGGAAGTGACACATTCAGAGAGAAAGGGAAATGTCTTAATTCTGGAGTGTGGGCTGAACATGGGCAGTGGATTGTGACAAATGCTGCATTTGGTCTCATTGGTATTCCCAGCATGGACTGTGCTACTGAGAATCCAGAAATTATGTTCTTATCTGGGGACTCCTGCTCCTGCACCCCAGAGGATCTTTGCCTTTTGAGGAAATATAGCTCCCACGGTCTCCAGGCATGTTCCAGAATTGCTGTGGTTGCTGAGGTGTGAGATGAGAATGCCTATTTCCATGGAGGCCAGCCACTTCTGTGGGCCCTCAGGCAACTGCTTTTACCTCTCCTATTACTCTCACTGTTTAATATTCACCATGCTATCACTGGAGCTAAAGTACAACCAAGAAGGTCTCTCTAAAGAACAGGCTAGGCAAGCAAGAGCTGCTGCAGCCTAAAGCACTGGAGGAATCACACACCCCATGGACAAATGCAGATCAAAAATAGCAATTTGAGGTCATAACTAACTTCTGGGTGAATGGCTTTATAAAACCAAAGGCCTTAATCAAATAAAAAACAGGTTTGAATAACTGCATTTGGCACAGGAAAGCAGGAAGAGAACCCAACGGACTAGGTCAACTGGTCTCCTGTTGCCTTCCACAGACACATCACCAACTCCCTCCTCTTCAGCTTTCCCTTGGTGGCCCCGGGAAGGTGAGCATTCCTTCCTGAGCTTGTAACACAGATTAGTTAGAATCTCTGTTGGAGCAGCACAGTGGATTTGGCACTGCTTTCGAGAAACAGTCAAAACAAAGTTATTTATCATCCTTTAAACTCTAGAGGTCCATGTACACTTGACACACAGAGAAAGAACAAGAAATGGAGGGACTGGGCTCTGTTTCTCCCCTAGCCAGCTACTCATTCTCTCTCAGACTCTCACCTCTGAAGTTGAATTTGTTCCTGATACGATTTTTAGTTTAGTAGATCCATTATGTTTTTACTCTGAGAGATTAGCATGCAGTGCAGGTGTAAGTGTAGGTGAAGGCACAGTGTAGGAGAAAGTAGAGACTAAGTGTACAATTTTCTCCTGATGCCATGACAAGGGTAAATGAGGACAACCAACTCTGTTCTGGTTAATGCATAACCATTAGGTGGAGAGTGGAGCTGTCATACTCAATGCCCTCTTTGGAACCAAAGAATCTTTCTTTCCTCTGCTCTTCCCCCTAATTCTTACCCTGCATAAAACAATTCCAAGGCTAGATTTGAATGTTTCTGTTTCTTTGGTTATGGATTCCTTACAGCCCTTGGGCCGCTAATATTTCAAGATAAAGGTCAGTTGTATCAATAGAATGTAGCATAAATGAAAATAGTTTTAGCTACACAGCATGCTTTCCTACCTGCTAAGAAACAAAAGTGTGTGTGGTTTTCACAAATGGGATGCTGCTTATTAGATGCAAGAAACAAGTATCTGGTCCTTCTCCAAAAGAGGCTGCCTTGAAAACTCTTGCCCAGTCATTAAACCAGAGAGGTCTGTTTCCTTACACTGAGGTGTTCGCTCTTTCAATTCCATTTTCTGCCACATCCATCCTATTTCGTTTACGTGTGGGGGTCTCTTGTTAGGAAAAAGGAAAGTGGGTTAACGGAAGTATCTCAGGTTCTCTTCTTATATGCCTAAAGTCCCTATGGAATAGATATCATAGTTTCTACAACAAGAGCAGCACCACCTTTACGTTCTATCTGGTTCAGATAAATATCTTTAATCACTTTCAAGTTGAAGCAAAAGGAGCTTGGCAATGGGAAACTTTGGAACACTCTGATTCCTAAAAAAGAGAACTTAGGGGCAAGCTGCAGATACGTGTGTAAGTCATCTTGTGAGCATCAGAAGGATTCCTGATCCCTATGCTACTTTCAGGATCCCCTAATCAAGACAGCCCCTACCTGTTGCAGTTATATCCATACGACTCACGTACTCTGTGCACATAGCAGAAGGCAGCTGCTCAACTTAAGCTGCTCCCTCCAGAGCCGAACCTTTTCTTTATGAGGCACATTGCCACTTAGCAGGTTGAAGACAGATTCTAAGTAGTAAGTGAGCTGGGTCCCTGCCGAGTGATAGACAAGAACACAAGCTGACAAAGGCTTTGAGTCTGTCTGTAGTGTCCCCTTCATCCATTCCACATGGGGGAGAAGGGAGGCTAGGTGGAGGAATGTGCCCCAGGAGCACTCCATAGTGATGGTCAGAAAAATGCCCACCCAGTCAGATCTGCAGGAGCTGTGGATTGTCCTTTAAGGGAAAGACAAGGAGACGGTTAAGTCAGAAGGGCTTAAATGTCTGGCTCCTTCTTGGTCTCTTGACTCTGAAGTGAGTGAAGAAGACATATGCCAAATTTGGACTCATCTTGCTGTGGGGACCAGAATTCCTGATGCACTAGAGAGCTTTTCCATTTCCAGGGCAATTACTTTGCAGATCCTACCCATTTTCCACCTAATGTCTAAAAATTCAGCTCTTCCTAAGTGCAGCTGCTCCATGAAAAAGAATCACAATTCCTGCCCCTTTGCTGTTTCAACTCAACAATGAAGAAAACAAAGAGAAACCTAAGAAGAAAGTTCTCCATTCTCTACTTTCATAACCCTCATAGAGGCAGAGCAGGAAGCGCTCGACATAAATATTCTCTTGCTGGATCCTATTAAAAGGAGATTTTCAGCACACGATAGAGAGGCAAAGTATCAACAAATTGTCACTGCTCATCTGCTGGCTGCTCCTTAGTTTCTCGCTGAACCCCAAAGCTATATCCACATAGAAATCTTCTCCTCAGTGACTTTTCTGATATTGGTGTTGAGACTTAGTTCTACTTGTTTTTATCTTACAAGGAAATTATTGGTTTCAGTTTATTGGTTTATTTTCAAACTTCTCCTAAAAGCAGAACTTACTGTATTAGGTTGATAATACTACCGATCATTCTCTTTTACTAAACAATAACCCAGTTCTCTCACTAAGATAAACCTCACCATTTTGGACCTCAAAGTTTATCCAGTTCAGTCCAACATGATTTTCTCCTAAGAGCTTTAAACTTCTACATGGATGCAATTAAGACTCTGTCATTTTAGAGGGTTGGGCAACCACCTTTATCAGAAATATTGAATCAATCCCCTTTGAAGACCTCATCCTTTCAAAACATGAGCTATATCCAACACTGATTTCTAGAAAATTCCCTTTGACTCATGAGCTGGGCCTAGACATTGATTTTGGAAGATGGACCGACATTTTCTTACTAACAGGGATTTGCTTTCTTCTCGTGATGTAATGTGGCCCTCATATTCCTAATACAAATTTATGAACTTTTCACTGCTGAATTGATGCTATAAAAACAAAATAATTTTCAGACCAAAGGCCATGTATGTGTGATTTTGACAGCCCTGTGTGTCATATTGCAAGCAACGATTTTTCTTAATATCAGCCACTGAAACAAAGTTATGTGTAAGTGATGTTGTTATTATATGGACCCACTGATGGCCAGGCTAAATGCAGTATGATTTCTCTTCTGGAAATTGTTTGCTGTCTCATCCTTATATGCATCCAGGCACTAAAAATCATTTTGACTTCAGCCTCAGGTTGCCCTGTCCCTAACTACGTGTTCCAAAACTTGCAAGGGAAATCAAACCATCCCAGAGAGAAGCTGTATCTATTTTGGATCATCAGATTATATAAATGATCCAGGTGTTTATTTGACTCTTTATTTTCCTCCTCTTAATTAAAACTCTTTGAAGTTAATTTATTGGCATTTTTAACCTATTGCACTATTTGCCTAAAGATGCAATTTAAAAAATTCCTACCAGGAGTAACCACGGCAATAACCAGGTGGCTTTCAGCAATGCTTGTTTATTTTGAATGCAACATCGTGGTCTTTTTTCATTTTTAATTTCACAAGGGGAAATCTAGCATTTGTACTTTTTGTTTGGGGCTGTAATCACCGGAACAAACTCAAGAAAAGGAAACAGAGCCCAGAAGAATGAGGGATAATTTACAATTAAACCCATGAAAATAAAAGGGAGAGAGCAAAGAGGGAATTAATGACTTAACAAGAGTTCAGTCCGACCTGCTCCACGGTTTTGTTGACGTCCTGACAAAACCGAATATCACTTTGACCCACTTCAAGCTGCCCTAGAACTGGCACCTGGTCTCAATCTAGCCATGTGTGTGGGTCTCAATCTTTTCTTTGTGTACCTCTGAGAAGTAGAGGAAGAGAACTTTTAGGAATCTGAACTTATTTTTCCCTGTCTGGCTTTTTTTAAACCTGCTCCCTGCATTCTCTTTGTACATAATGATTTCTTTAAAAAATTTAGCCCATTTCTTATACATGATATTCAAAGGCATTTGCTCTCGTTTTCTTTAATTGATTTTGCACATTCATTTGTTTCATTCATTCTTTCAATGGGCCGTTATTAAGGTCCAAACAAGCTAGGGATTTGGGGAAAAGGGAGGCCCGCCAAAGTGAATTAGCAACGTTCTTGACTACTCCAGGAAGCTAAAAATCTCTCCCTTGTAAGAAGCTTATAAAAAAAAAATTGAGAGGACTTGGCCTTGGAATTTATTTGGCACAATGGAATCATTTTCAAGAAGCCAGGAGTAGGCCAATGGGGAGTGATCAGTAGGAAAGCAGGAAGAAGAGGGCACAGTCATCAAGGCGAGGGGAGCTTCCAGTTTTACAGAAGCTTAGGGCTCAAAGAGCAGAGCTGGAGAAGCTGGCTGGGGGTGGTCACACAGCGAACGCCACTCTGGAGCAGCTGGAGTGGGGACCTGTAATGGAGAATCTCTCATACAAATGCCTTACAAATTTCATTTAGGATCACAGAGTTAGTAAGCTGAAAGTGATGGTGGAAATCCAGGCCAGTCCATACACGTTACAGATAAGGGACCTGAGGTCCCGATGGGTTACATTACAGTCTGGGGTCACATAACCAATTAGAGACAGCCTGGACAAGAACTCTTAGAGTCAGCTTTTTTATTGCTTAAAAGCAATAGTATTCAGTAAGAAGGAGATAATAGCACAAGAAGGCAAGACTAGAAGACAAATAAAACCATACAGCATTTTTACTCCAGATTCAGGCTTGTTTTCTCAGAAGAGTAGAAATATAACTAGGACATGTACTATTAGAAGGAGTTAAGGGTGGGTCTCAAGGGGCTCCAAACTAGAAGAGAAGGGCTCATAGTACAAAGAACTTCTCCTGACCATCTTACCCTAAAGTGGTCTGTCATCCTACACACAGACACCTTGGCAGCCTTCCTTCTGACTTATTCTTATCTAGAAATGGACAACCAAAGAATACAAGCTATGAAGGAAAGTCTATAATACACCAGAGAATATATGAGGTAAACCAAGAAGAAAACATGACCCTGGAGGATACAGAGGAAAGAGACTGCTACCTCTGAGGCCTGGAAAATGTGAGCAAACACTTAACTTCTAGTAACTTATAATCATAGTCACTGTAACATGGTAACACACGTTCAAATGTAGTCTCCATTTGGGCATGGCTGATAGAAAGAATTTTGTTATCCAAAGATTAGATGGTGAAGGAAAAGAAATTCCAGGTAAATCAGATCTACCTAAAATGAGAATCAAAATTTTAATTTTTGACTGTGACCGTGTCTTCAATTTAAAACTAAATACTACAAAACGTAAGTTTACTGTATTTATAAAATTTTATCTCACAATTGCAACTACTAATTTTTAGAACAAATAATTAATCAATTGTGACCGTATCTATTTATTTTTGAGGAAGAGGTATAATTTTTCCACATAGCTCCTTGAGTTATATTCTACTTTCTCAGCATGATCATTAAGAAGGTCATTTTTGCAGAAACATTTGGGAGGTCAATTCTCTCAAAGGTTTCTATTAATCCTTTGATATCCAGACAATTCTCTTTTGGAGTTACTATTCTGTTCTCTTCTACCATTGTTAACTTAAAAGAAAAACTAACAGATACTCTTTTGTCAAAGGCCTTCCAAAGTTTCAGTTTTTTGTCACCACTTAAAAATGCTCTGTCTTTGCTTGAGTCAAAGCTTTGTTTTGCAATTTATTTGCCTTGTAGTTACATCACCTGCACTTCCCTTCAGAGGGCAGTCCTAGCCTGATGTCAGTTAGTGAGTTTATTTCAAGTGTACAGAGGTTCCTTCTCCTCCTGTTGGATTTTGGAACAGCTTAGGCTAGTTTATGTTCTGAAACTAAAATGCTAGTTGAAAGCCTAGTCATGCTCATACACATAAAAAATCCCCATACACATATACCTTCTGCAGGTTGACTTATCTCTTTCGTGTGCCTGAATTTGGGAGGAAAGGTGTTGCCACTACCATCTCACCAATTATGAAATCATGACCCCTGTGACTTCTGGAATAACAATTTCAAGGTTAATTATAAAACCTATAATGTGATGCTATAATTTATAGTGAATCCTTTGGTAAGGACCACTGTCAGCTCACCTGGAGGACATAAGCCCACAGAGGGCTGAGAAGTGGCTGGTAGAATTATGGGCTCCATAAATTATACCCCCTTTGCCACTAAAACAAATCCAGCGCTACAAATTCTGCACAGGCTGTGACTACAGAAGGATGTGGTTGGGTATCAGTGATATGGTGGAAGATTCTGTGTCCACCTGTGATGGCTAATTTTATGTGTCAAACTGACTGGGCCAAGGGATGTCATATATTTGGTCAAACATTACTCTGGGTGTGCCTGTGAGGATATTTCTGGATGAGATTGGCATTTGAATTGGTAGACTGAATGGAGCAGATTATCCTTCCTAATGTGGGTGGGCCTCAACCACTCAGTAGAAGGCCTGAATAAAAAAGGCTGGATAACAGGGAACGCCTCCTGCCTGACTGCCTTGAGCTGGGGACATCACTATTTTTTTTCCTGCCTTCAGTCTCAAACTGAAACATCGGCTCTTCTAAGGTCTCAAGCCTACCAGCCTTCAGACTGCATATTTACACCATCAACTCTCCTGGTTCTCAGGCCTTCAGACCCAGACTGGAACTACACTATCAGCTCTCCTGAATCTCCAGCTTGCTGAGTGTTCTTAAGACTTGTCCTCCTTCATATATAAGTAAGGGAGTAGCTTCTGCATCAGATGTTCAAATCTCAGTTCTGCCGCATGCTAGCTATGACTCATCTACCTTCCCTGTACCTCAGTTTCCTCACTTGATAAACGGGACTAATAATAAAACCTATCCCGTAGGGTTTTTGTAAGGATCTAATAAGTGAAAACATGTAAGAGTATGTGGAATATAGTAAGTGCTCTATAAATATTAGCTATAGACTTTGATCTCAGAAACACATACAAATTATGACTCTTGTATTTATGCCCCTGAATTTGGTGTCTCCCAGAGCCCAGTCTGCTTACTGATGGGGTTTTAAGATCTGGCTCATGCTCTCTTCGCATCTCATCCCTGGCTTTTGTGACCTTTTGCTTGTTTTTACCTCTCTTAACTATCCTGAATCACAACCATTCCTGCAAATAATTATATCCCTGGGCTGACATTGTCACCCTGACCAACAGAATCCATCTCAGAGGTCCCAGAACTCAGAATGTGAAAAAATGTTAGGACTAGAAAGTAACTTTGAGAGCATCTACTGCAAACAGATTTAAGACTTTTTCTTTTATGGAGATAAAAGTTATATGTGCCTTTAGTAGTAAAATTCAGAAAACACAGAAAAGATCATCTTTCCTTAGTTTGCATGGTAGATAAAGTCACTTCGTTCTCTGGACTCCCACAGCAATTTTTAATAACCTTCTTTTATAAGTCAGTGGTTTGTGTTTTTCACTTGTCTTCCCTTGAGACTGAGGCCTTCAAAGCAAATCAGTGTATGTCCTGTGTCTGCCACTTTCATTCATGAATGGATGTATGACTAAATTACTAATTATATAATAGAATAAGTGGGTGAGTGAAGGAAGAAGACTAATAACATTTTTCACCACAGTCTTATCCTATAGGTGCCAAATCACTGGAGACTGGAATGAAAGTCTTAACTATAATTCAGGCTGTATTATATGTGTACACATTTTTATGGCTTACACTGAAAATTAAGTGCTTGATAATGACCTATTTCATTTTTATGAATGTGTAAATTAAGATAATAAAATCTGAAATTAAATTCACAGACCAGCCTCAATTCAGCCATATCCAGTTTTCCTTGCTATGTCCTTTCTAGGGCATTCAGCTCAGAATTTTAGCTCAGTATATTTGTAAATTTTCTGGGCTATCTCTTTCCCTGTATTAACTTTTTCACTGATTCCAATAGCTTCTTTTAGAGATGACTAAGTGATCCAAGGTTAGTTGTGGTAAATAAAAAACAGATTCACAAAGGCATGTCTCTTTCTGTGACCTTCTCAGGAACTTAATGAAAATTAGCTCAAATATAAAGAGCTAATAAAGCACATTTTAAAATGACATGGAGCCTGGACCTTATCAAGCTCCTAGATCTATTAATAATTTGTAGGAAATAAAGCCTGGAGAAATATGGCGGTGCAGTTAGCAAAATCACAACTGTAGCAAAAACTCTACAAGGCAAAGACTGGTTCCTGAAAAAATAAACAAGGAGAGAGTGAGGTATGGAGAGAGAAGAGGGAGATGGAGGGGTAACCTATAAATTAAAAGAGACTTAAGATGTGCACCAACAAAACCCAGGTGTGGACCTTATTTGGATCTTGATTCAAGCAAACAAATGGTGAAAATAAAGTGACATTTATGAGATAATTGAATAAGGTACATTTTAAAAATCATCATCAGTTTTTAAAAGGTGAGAAAATGGTATTGTGATTGTATATTTTTAAAGTATTCTTATCTTTTACAGGTAAATATTAAATTATGAGTAAAATAATTTAATTTTTCAGCTTTCAGATAATATAGGAGGCACTTCTACTTTCAGCCAAGATGGAGTAACAGGGGGCCAGACTTACCCCCTGCCTAAAACTCCCTCTCCTCCAAAAAAGACAAAATGTATGAAACAATGGTTATTATGGCAGTGGACATCAGGCAACAAAGGACAGTATTCCCTGAGAGATAGGGGAAAAAAGAGGTGAGTCCTATTATCGCCACTGCTTTCTGCATTGAGAAAGCTTCTAGATAATGGTCCAGGAAAGATGTAACCCAAGAAGAGTCCAAGGGACTCCCTGAGTTGAGAGTCCAAGGAGAGTATTGTTGGCAGGACAGAATACTGCAAATGAGAGATGTGCACGAAGAATCCTAGAGATACATGGCCAAGTCCCTGTTGAGTATTCAATTAGAGTACAGGTCAGTGCATACATGTGAGGAAAGTATCTTATGCTGGGGAAAGAACTATCCAAAAGAGTAAGAGGGAATAGTGCCCTGGTCTCACACAAGGCTGAGGTAGTGCCTGCTACCACCAACCAGACTGGAGAACCTATAATTCAAGGGGCATGGGGTTGAGTCTTGCCTCAGCAGTAGGGGATAATTAGACCTCGACAGAGCATTGCTCTGGACCTGTTTAACAAATCATAAAAGCAAGACCCAAAAGGATCAAACTGTTTCCAAGTAACTTAGCTGTATCCAAGAACTATGCTCAAGATTATTCATAAGAATACAAAAATATCCTCTACCCAGCAAGGTAAAATGTATAATAGATAGATAGATAGACAGATAAATAGAGATAGATAATGTATGATTTATAATAAAAAATTAGGTCTGCAAAGAAGCAGAAAAGCACTACTTATAATTAAGAGGATAATCAATCAATAGAAACTGACAAGAAACTAACACAGATTTTAGAAACAGCAGACAAGGACATTAAAAGTTATAATAACTGTGTTTCAGATGTTCCAATGCAGTGGCTGGAGTGGCTATATTAATAAAAGAAAAAATAGAGTAAAAGATGAAAAAATTGCTAGAAACAAAGAGGGATGTTTTAGAATGATAAAAAGGTCAGTGCATCAGGAAGATAAAATAATTTATACATACATGCACCTAACATCAAAGCCTGAAAATACAGGAAACAAAAAGTGACAGAATTGAAGGCAGAAATAGATAATATAACAATACTAGTTGGCGATGCAATATCCCGCTCTCAATAATGGATAGAAAAACTATACAGAAAATTAACAAGTATATAAAAGGTTGAACAGAACTATCAACCAACTTGACCCTAACATCTGTAGGACGCTCCACCCAACAATAACAGAATATGCATTCTTTTTAAGTTTACATAGACATTTACTAAGACCATAATCTGTTACATAAAACAAGTATTAATAAATTTAGAATAATTCTGTTATACAAAGGGTTTTTTCTGACCACAATAATATTACTTTAGAAATAAATAACAGAACAACATCAGGAAAATCCCCAAATATTTGTAAGTCAAACAACACATTTCTAAGTAACCCATGTGTCATAAAATAAATTAAAAGAGCATACACAAAGTTTTTTCAATTGAATGAAAATGAAAACATAGTATATCAGAATTTGTGGAAAGCAGCTGAAGTAGTACTTGCAGGGAAATATATGACAATACATGCCTTTATTAGAAAAAAAGAAAAGTCTCAAATCAATTACCTCAGCTTCTACTTTAAGAAACTAGAAAAAAAGAGCAAATTAAATCAAAGTAATCAGAACAAAAGAAATAATTATAATCAAGTGGAAATCAATTGAATGAAACACAAAAAAGTAGAGTAAATCAATGAAAAAAACTGATTCTTTGAGAAGATCAATAAAGCTAATAAACTTCTAGCTACAATGATCATGACACAAAGACAAAGAACAAAGTATCAATATCAGGAATGAGAAAGTGACACTATTCTACAGATATTAAAATGATAACAAGGGAATGTCATGAACATCATTATACATGTAAACTTGACAACTTAGCTAAAATGAACAACTTCTTTAAAAAACACAAACCATCAAAGCTCCCTCAAAAAGAAATAAATAAATTGAATAATCCAGATCTATTAAAGAAATCATATTAGTAGTTAAAATCCTTCCCACAAAGAAAACTCCAAGCCCAGAAGAATTCTACCAAACGTTTAAAGGAGAAATAATGACAATTCTATACAAATTCCTCCAGTAAATTCAAGATGACAGAATATTTCTCAACTTTTTCTGAGGTCAGCGTTATACCAAAATCAGATAACAAAATCAGACAATGGCATTGTAAGGAAAAATATCCACAGAAAACAGAGATTCTTACAAAGTTATTGTAAGATCCAATGAGAAAACCAATGCTCAAGTCCTCTCTATTCTACCTTCTAATTATCATCTAAGACACTTCTTCCCATCCCAAGGAACTTTCAGATCCCCATCCTGTTGTATCTGGACCATTTCCCAAACCTCCTTACTGTCTTCCCTTTTACTTTCAATCTCCCAAATGCAGTACTCCAGATAGAGGTATCTTCTTAAAATGTAAATCTTGGCCTCAATGGCCCTCTGTCCCCAGGTTAGAGTCTAAACTCCTTGACAAGCTTATAAGATCCTTCATGATCTGACCTGCTGGTCCCCAGACTCATCATCTTCTTCTTCCTCATGCTTCTTTCTGTGATCCAGCCACACTGCCCTGCTTGCCCTCCCCCAACATGTAAGTCAAGTGCTCGTTCTTTCTTCTGGACTCTGATATCCACTGTTCCCTCTTCTTGGAATATTTTCTCTACCCTACCCATCCCCATCTCATCTGCTTCTGGTTAACTAGACATATTATTTTTAAATAGGTAACAATTCCTCCATGGACTTTTTCTGACTCTTCCCACCACCCATCTCTGAGTCAGGTGCCCTCCTAACGCTCCCATAGATCATTTTGCTACCACTGCTACAGCATTCATTATGACCTATGACAGTTTCCTGCTTATTTTCTCATTAGGTTCTTATCTCTTTAAGGTCAGAGACCATGTGTTGCTCACTGAGATCCTCCCAACATCCAGAACATTCTGAGAGATAGAAAGGATGCTCAACAAATATTTGTTAAATGGATAACAGTTCCATTTATTAAATGCTTACAGTGTTCCAGGCCTGTGCTGGGGACTTTATAGGCATTATCTTTTTCTTAGCACATCCATCCAAGAGGTACTATTCTATATCCACTTTCCAGAGGAGAAAACTGATGTACAGAAAGTGATACAACTCATGTGACATCACAGATGTCAGATATATTCTAGAGTCAGAATTCAAATCCAAGTCAAGGGGTCTCTAGAGTCTATGCTTCTAACCACAATCATTTACAAAGTAATGAATGAATGATTTCAACAGCTACTTACTGAGTACCTCCCATATGACCTGGCCTGTTCTTGGTCCTGAGGATACTGCAGTGAATAAAATAGACCAAAATCCATGACTTCGAGCTTACCTACAAGGGGAGAAGACAGTCAATAAGCAAAATACGTAAATAATTTGATGTACTGTAGAGGGAAGAAAGGCAAGAAAGAGACATTGGGAGTCACCCAATTTTAAATAGGGTGGTCAGGGGAGGCATCACTGAGAAAATGACATGTGACCAATGCACAAATGTGAATAAATGGACAAAAGCTCGTCTAACATTTCACAATGCTCTTCAAGCAAAGACTTTCAGATAAATAACAAATGTGTGGTGTTTTTAGACTAAAAAATAATTTGTCTTATATTTGTATTTGTTAAATTTGGCAACCCTGCACTCATGGGCAAACCTTACCTCTATGTCAGACCAGGAGGAACTGCTTTTAATTACCAATTGTGGGTCTATGGGATCTGTGATTTTCTGACTATTCTGAAAGATGAGATTGCAGGGCATTGGTGTATTAGCATGCAGCTTTAGCAGTTTTCTCCTTGACAGGGCACTCAGCTCCACATCAATGTCTCCTATAAGCAGGAAATATCATCTTGTAGATCTTGACAGATGGGTCTTGCCCATGAGGGAGGACATTTAGGATGGTTCATACCAACTGGCATATCAACAGACTTTGAAAGAGAGCTATTAAAAATGGGATTGTGTTAGCTCTGATTTATGCTGAACAAAATAAGCAAAACAAGCAGCCCATCAGAAGGAAGATGTAAGACATTTAACATTTGAGGACTTTGAAAGGCAGAAGGGTGCATAATTAGTTCTTATTTTGCTAGGTTGTAAAATTCTTTTCAGAGAACAGCTAATAGAATGATTTTTCATTGAACGTAAAATATTATCTAAACTTGTGCAGAGCCAGATGTGTGTACAAGAGGGTTTCCTCTTCTGTGCTCTAAACTATACAACCACATGGCAAACTCTAAATCGAGATGTTATAACAAGTACACCCCCTAATCATATGCGTTTCAATTCTTCCCTTAACTCCAATCTCTGTAGGCTCTTACCTGACTCATCCTTCATGTGACAAGCATAAATGTCACTTCCTTAGCAAGTATTCCTGCACCTCCAGGACTCCATTAAATTTCTGTGTTATCTGTCCCCTCTCATAACACTTAACACACTGGTAATTAATTGTACAGTCTCCAACTTCCCGAGTAGACTGGTGTCATATATTCATCTCCATTACCATCTCTCTAGCACTCAGCTTGGTTTGGGTAAATGGATGGTGCTCAATGAACTGAACTGACTACAAAGTTTTCAAGGCACTGGCAGCCTCACCACGCTGAACTGACAATAGAGTCTGGTCTAACTTTCAATGAAATCAGACCCACAGCAGAGTCAAGAAGAATGGTTAATTGCAATTCTTTAAATAACGAGTCTGTATAACGCTGTTTTTTTAAGGGAAAAAATTATAAACATGATTCATTGAAAAAAGTGAAGCCTAGAGACTCAATAGTTTATCTTCTAAGATCAAAGGAATAAAGAGAGCTAATGTATACATGGTAGCTTAGATTCTTCTTTCTTAAATAGTAAGCTGAGTACACATTATAGGATGACTAAGAAATTATGATCAACATATGTACAAGTTGATCCCACATCCAAGAGCATCCACTTGTTTTCGTAACTTACTCACCTGACGATAGGATTTGATTTCTCGTATCTCCTCCTTATCTAGTGTTCTAGGTCTCCAGGATGCAATCCAGACTAAAGAGGTATTATGTCCACAGGAATAATAATATGTGTACAGCTAACCCAGGGTTTCTCAACCTCAGCACTGTTGATATTTGGACAGGATAATTCTTTTTGTTTTTAGAGGGAGGACTGTCCTGTGCATTGTAGGATGTTTAGTAGCACATCTGGACTCTATCCATGAGATGCCAGTAGCACCCCCTCCCCAAGATGTGACAACTTAAAATGTTTTTAGATATTGTCAGATATCCCCTGGAAGCAAAACTGACCCCAGCTGAGAATCACTAAGCTAATCTTTACTGAGTGCTTAAAACATTCCACCATTCTACTAAGTACTCACAGGAGCTATCTCGTTTAATCTTTCCAAAAATTACTATGAGATAGGAATAATTAGTATACCCATTATATAGATGGGGAAATGTTTAAACATTGCTTAAGGTCACACAGCTGGTAAGCAGTGAAACTCAGGATCATTGTCACTACTCTACTTCAAGTGGTTTGTGGGTGGAAAGGAGTACACTGGGATTTGGTGAGGGAGAGCAAAGTTCATACTAGGTGTTAGCTAGTGTGAAGGATTTCTAACTGTTTTCCAGCAAAGGCCAGCTAGGGACAGCTAGGGACAGTTAGGACTTCCTCATAGGACTTCACGAAGGACGTAACCCTGGGGCAATCAGAACTAGTCAATCTTCATTTTCTGTTTGTGAGCCTGCCAGCTGTCTGCAGGCCACATGTTTAAGTAAACAAGAAAGAGGAACAGGAAGATGAAAGCTAAAATTAAATGATTGTTGTTATTATTTGTTCTCAAATATTTAGAAATACTGAACCCACACAAGGCTAGTCTATCGCTTGTGTGTCAGATTTCAACAAAGGGTGCCAGACAAAATTTGAGGCCAAATTTCTGATCCCAGAGCTCCCTAGTCCACCCCTGCCCTCCATGTCTGGAAGAGCCAGAGGAAGAAATTAGACAGGCAAGGTGGAGCAAGAAGTCTCTGTGTGTGGTAAAGTTGCTTTATGAGCAGTCCCCATCCTGCACCAGGAAAAGCAAAGCAATCCCAATGACACTGGAGGAGACTCTTGAGAAGATTCCCTGTCGGGGGGGGGTGGGGGTGGGGGAAGTCCTCCAGACTTGGCTGATGGTAGATACCTCAACTACCAGGACAGTTAGTCTCTCAGCAGGATGATTAGTTAAAAGCCCTCCTTGTAGGATGCAGCCCTGGCTGGAGAGGCTGCTCCAGAGAGAAGATGAGAGGTTTTCTGCAGAATATCCACAGGCCAAATTCCTGGCTCTAGACCTCCCACCCTAAACCAGGGCTCCAAATCTTTGAGCACTACTAGGTCTAACTCACGGGAAACTCTACCACAAATACACCAGGAAGCATGTACAGCAAGGTACACGTACATGTACACTTCTGACACTAGCAAAACCTGGATACAAACCCAGATGTTTACGGATGGGAGAGGCAATGGCCAGCTTGTAGACAGTCACACAAGAGAACACTATATAGCATTCAGAATGAATGAAGCAGCCTTTCACTTCCAGATGAGATGGAATACAGGAACCAGGTTTACCCTCCTGCCTGAAACAACGCACACACACACACACTCCACCAGCATCACCACCACCACCATCACCACCACCACCACCACCAACAACAAAACAGACACACTATATCAAATCAAAAGTTTTCAAGACACTGGAAATCAGGCAATGAAGGGCAATGATGTCTGAGAGACAAAAAACAAGTGACATGAGCCCTACAATTACCTGGAGCTTACTGACTTAAAAGAATTTCTAGGCCAAGCACAGGAAAGGCATACCCAGGTAAGGGCCAGCAGACTCCCCAATATTTGCTCATAAAAATACAAATTGTGTCCTATAGAGATGCCGTTGATATTGCCTGTAAACACTGACCATTTTAACATTTATATGTAAATTCATTTCAGCATCTTTATCTGACTATATATATGTGTTCTTTTAATTCTCCTTTGAACAGTTTTTAACATCTTACAGGCCTCCTCATTAACTAATGAGTTAAATAAATCTTTGACCCATGCTCATTTTACGTTTATGTGAGAGTCATGATTTTATCTTTTTAAAAAACCCATATTCTTTAGCATGTGAACTCAGGAATAGCCAAGGAGACCAGCTACCCACACTGGAAGGGGCACTTATTGAATGCCTACTATATCCTAGGCACTTTCACATATGTTATGCAACAATCTTGGAAGGTACATAATATTACTGCCATTTTTCAGATGGCAAAAACTGAATTCAGAGAGGTTAAGTAATTTTCCCAAGGTCACAAAGCAAGTAAGATGTGAGGTTAGGATTCACACTCTGGTGTGAATTTCTAAAGCCCGTATTCTCACTGCCTCAGTTTGTTTTCAAAAGGGAAGTGTATGAGCCACAGAAATATGAGTGCACTTTAGGATTAAGACAATGATTTTTTAGGATGCATGAAAGAAACATAATTAGCATTTCTATATTTTATCTAAAAAACAAATTAAATCTTGCTAATACTTAATAAATGGATTGACACTTGCACCATCTCCCAGTTCACATATTACATGGGGATCTCGAGGTCTCCTGAGGGAAGAAGAGGCGGGGGGTGGGGGGGGGGTGTTCCCTGACATGGAGAAGTTAGCAGTGGTATTCTCAGGTACATATTTACCCCCAGATACTGCAGTGCCCAGTGGTTTAACATTTATTCATATACGTAGAGTGACACAATAAAATCTAGCTTCAACTAAATTAACATTCATAAAACAAATAGCTTAAAGGAATTTAGAAAAAAAGTATCAGATCTAAGAAAATACTATAATACAATTGCAAGAGAACAAGAAGAAAATAGTAGAACTCTCTAACATTCCTTAAATATTATTATGATAGCAATATAGATTAAAAATAATAAATAATACCTATAAATATACTGATGTGCACGTTCAGCCTTTATTATTCTTCTGATAGAAGTTGCTTTCAAAAGTTTGGAGCACTCCCCGACCCATGATACATCTCATAATAGTGAGAATAGAAAAACAGATCAGTGGAGCAGAATAGAGCTCAGAAATAGACCCACATAAATAGAGTCAATTGATCTTTGATAAAGGAGCAAAGGCAATAAAATGGAGAAAAAGAGAGTCTTCAACAAGTGGTGCTGGAACAACTAGACATCCACGCGCAAAAAAAAATGAATCTAGACATAGACATTACACCCCTCACAAAAATTAACTCAAAATGGATTACAGACCTAAATGTAAAATGCAAAACCATAGAGCTCTTAGAAGATAACAAAGAAGAAAATTTGAGTATTGCAAAGACTTTTCAGGTATAATACCAAAGTCACGAAAGAAAGAATTGATAAGCTGGACTTCACTAAAATTAAAACTTTCTGCCTTGCAAAGGCACTGTCAGAGGAATAAGAAGGCCAGCCATAAACTGGGAAAAAATATTTGCAAAAGACGTATCTGTGATCCAAAATATACAAAGAACTCTTAAATTCAACAATAAGAAAACAAACAACTCAACTGAAAAATGAGCAAAACACCTGAACAGACATTTCACCAAAGAAGATATACAGATGGCAAATCAGCATATGAAAAGAGGCTAAAAAGTATACATCATTAGGGACATGTTAATTAAAACAGCAGTTAGATACCACTACACACCTATTAGAATGGCTAAACTCCGGAACAATGACACCACCAAATGCTGGCAAGAATGTGGAACAATAGAACTCTCATTCATTGCTGGTGGGAATGCAATGGTACAGCCACTTGGAAGACAGTTTAGCAGTTCCTTATAAAACAAAACATACTGTTACCATATGACCCAGCAATGGGCTCCTTGGTAGTTCCTTGAATGAAGTGAAAACTTACGTCTACACAAAAACCTGCACACAGATGTTTACAGCAGCTTTAATCATAATTGCCAAAAGTTGGAAAGAACCAAGATGACCTTCAGTAGGTAAATGGATAAACAAACTGCAGTACATCCAGACAATGGAATACTATTCAGTGATAAAAATAAATGAGCTATCAAGCCATAAAAAGAGTGGAGGAACCTTAAATTCACACTGCTAAGTGAAAGACGCCACCAAAAGGCTACATACTGTATAATTTCAACTACATGACATTCTGGAAAAGGCAAAACTATGGAGACAGTTACAGGATCAGAGGTTGCCAGGAGTTAGAGGGAAGGGAGGATGAATAGGTGGAGCACAGGATTTTAGGGTAGTGAAACTATTCTGTAAGACACTGTAATGGTAGATACATGTCATTGTATTACATTTGTCAAAACCTGTAGAATGTACACCATCAACTGAACTATGGACTTTAGTGATTATGATGTGTCAATGTATGTTCGTCTACTGTAACAAATGTACCACTTTGATGTGGGATGTTGATAGTGAGAGAGGTTGTCCATATGTGGAGACAGAGAGTATATGGGAAATCTCTGTACTGTCTGCTCGATTTTACTGCTAACCTAAAACTTCTCTAAAAAACACCAGAATAAATAAATACACACACAAGTTGACACACCAATAAGAAATTTTAAGCACAAAATGTTTTGGAAACAAGTGCCCGTTTTGTTATAATTAAGGTACTGGAATCCAAATGATTATGAAAGTATAATGTCAATTAAAATCTGATTTTTAAGAAAAAGTCCTGGACATTTTTATTCAAGGAGTTATTAGATACAGAGAAACAAGAGACTGGACAATGCAATAATGTAGCAGTTTGCCAAATGCCATTCTTGATCAAAGTAGGTTTTGGGGTTTTTTTTGGTAAATTAATTTTTATTGGAGTATAGTTGATTTGAAAGTAGTTTTTTTTTTTAAAGCTTCTTAGGCATTTTTTTTAATTTAAAAAAAATTTATTTATTTTTATTCATTTATTTTTGTCTGTGTTGGCTGTTTGTTGCTGCGCAGGGCCTTTCTCTAGTTGTGGTGAGTGGGGGCTACTCTTCGTTGCAGGGTGTGGGCTTCTCATTGCGGTGGCTTCTCTTGTTGCAGAGCACGGGCTCTAGGCATGCGGGCTTCAGTAGTTTTGGCATACGGGCTCAGTAGTTGTGGCTTGTAGGCTCTAGAGCGCAGCCTCAGTAGTTGTGGTGCACAGGCTTAATTGCTCCGTGGCATGTAGGATTTTCCCACACCAGGGTCGAACCCTTGTCCCCTGCATTGGCAGGCAGATTCTTAACCACTGTGCAACCACGAAGCCCGAAAGTAGTTTTTAATTGCCATGATAAAAATTATTCTGACATGAAAACGTATATATATATATAAAACAAGAAAGAGTAAAATACTTAGAATTAAAATAAATGAAGGCACTATATACCAATATTTGTGGGAATCAGGTAAAGTGATACTTAAAGGAAAAAATTATAAATTTGAATATATTTATCATAAATCAAAAAGAAATAAAAATTAATTATTCAACTAAAGAAAGCTAGAGAACAAGCAACTGGGTAAACATAAGGAAGCAAATAAAGATAATGGTGGAAATCAATGAAATGAGAGAACTTAAAAAATTTAAATGATTAAAATAAAAGTTGACTCTGAAAACACTAATATGCTTACAAAAGCTTACAGTAAAATTGATCACGAGAAAGAGGAAAAACACAAACAAAATATGAAAAGAAAAAGAGACAACCTCAAAGCAGAAATTTTTAAAGTCTTACAAGAGGATTATTATGAATAACTATACACCAATTAATTTTACAACGTAGATGCAAATGCAAATTTTCAAGAAATATATAACATGCTAAAATTGACCCTAAAGAAACAGAAAAGTTGAACAAACTGATACCATCTACAAAGACTGAAACAGTAATTATCCCTCTACGCCTTACAACTTTCACACAAAGTATTTTTATTGGTGAGGTTTATCAAATTTTTAAGGAACAGTAAGACAAAAGACATTCTGGAGAAAAGAAAAAGAGAAAAGGTGTCCAATAAATTTTTTCGAGGTTAGTATAAACTTTTTACCAAAAGTAGATATGGAGAGCACAAGAAGTGGAAAGGTTTCTTAAATAAGACACAAAAAGACATGATATAAAGAGAAATTATTTATTCCTTTTCAACCCTTTGATAGCAGTTAGTATATGCCAGGCAGTGTTCTATGTGCTTCACAGTCATCCTTTTATTTAACTGGCATAGCAACCCTATAAACTAGGTACTATTATTACACCCATTTAATAGGTAAAGAAACTAAAACAATGTTCCCAATATTATACAGCTAGTAATTGATATTTTGATAACCTAAAAATGAAGATTTCTACTTTAAGGAAGAGCATCATAGATAAAATTAACAAATTGTTTGAAGAAATTAACAATATGTAAAACTAACAAATGATTAGTATCTAGAACAGATAAAGAACTTCTAAATATCAGTAAGAAACCCCCCCCAAGTTTTATAGTTACCATGGTTGCAAAACAAATTACTCCCAAATTTTCAAACAGTACATTTGTTTTGTTCATGGATTTGCAGTCTGGGGAGGGCTCAGTGGGGACAGCCCATCTGCTCTACTCACTTTTAGCTGCAGTGTGAGGAGAGCAAGCTACAGCCTAGAAGGCCAAATACTGACAGTTTTTGTGTGGTCCATGAACCAAGAATGGTTTAAATATTTACTATTTGGCTCTTTAAGAAAATGTTTCCTAGAGACCTCCCTGGTGGTCCAGTGGTAAAGAATCCACCTTGAAATGCAGGGGATGAGGGTTCGATCCCTGATCAGGGGACTAAGATCTCACATGCTGTGGGGCAACTAAGCCCGTGTGCCACAATTACTGAGCTCGTGCTCCTCAACTAGAGCCCGCGTGCCACAAACTACAGAGCCCACGTGCTCTGGAGTCTGCACGTCACAACTAGAGAAGAGAAAACCCGCACATCACAATGAAAGATCCCGCATGCCTCAACAAAGATGCCCCGTGCCACAACTAAGATCCGACACAGCCAAAAATAAATAAATAAATCTTTAAAAGGAAAAGAAAATGCTTTCTGAACCCTGTCCTAAAGGCTCAGCAACTCATGTGTGTCACCACTAGCAAGCAGGTGAATGCTTAGCTAGAGAGGTAGGTGGGTACATCTAATACTGTTTTGTCATGTGGTCTAGGCTTCGTCCAATATGGTGGCCGGATTTCAAGGGCAAGAAGAGACAGAGAAAGAAAAAGAGAGGAGGGGAGGAGAAAGAGAGAGAGAAGCTGTATTACTTTTTATGACCCAGCTTCAAAAGTCATGCAGTGCTTTCCACCACATTCTATTCACTGAGGTAGTTACAAAGTTCTACCTAGATTTATGGAAGCGGAAGTAGACTCTATATCTTGATGGAAAATGACAAAGTTCTGGAAGTGAATGTGGAATGGAAAATATTACTAAGGCCATTTTTAGAAAATATAATCTGTTATAAGAGGAAACCCAAAAGAAATGTGCAAAGAATGTGAGTAGGTATAGCAGGTAAGCCTGGATGACTAATAAACATATAAAGAAATACTCAATAACCAGAGGAAGGCAAATTAGAATGATGACATCTCATTACTGTCTACAAGATTGGCAAAATTTAAAACAAAAATCATGTTGGATAATATTAAGCACCATCAAGGTTGTGGAGGAAACAGTAAACTTCATGCCCTTATAGTAAATTGTGCAATTTAGTGGAAAGCAATTTGGAATAATTTAGTTAAATTTTGTGTATATGCTTATAATCCAGCATTTCCACACTTGGTATATATAATAGAAATACTCTCATAGGCATAGCCAAGGAGGATGTCTGTTATAACATTGTTTGTACTAGCAAAAAATGGGAACAGTTAAATTCCCACCGATAGGGGAATGAATAAACAAAATGCAATATACGCAAATCATAAAATTCTATGCAGCACATTGATATAAATATATCTCAAAAATGTAGTGAGTGAGGAAAGTAAGAAGTAGACAGACAGGTACAGCATGGTATCATTTGCAAATTGAGAGCATAGGGAAAGGGACCCACACAGAAGATGGATTAAAATTAGAAATCAGGGAGAAAAAGGTCAAAAATTAAATTTATTTTTCGAGGAAAGAACAGATTACTTGGAGAGCATACTGGAACATTTTTCTTAGGCCTCACTCCTGGAAATGCTGCCTTAGTGGACCTGAGGTGGAACCCCCAAATCTGTATTTTGGATCAGGTGAGTTTAGAAATCTTAAGATTTCTTAAGATTAATCTTAAGAAATCTTAAGATCAGGTGATCTTAGACTAATCTTAAGATCAGGTGAGTTTAGAAAACATTCTTTAACATGTTCAGAGTTGCAAGTAAGTTTAAGTTTCAAATTCTGGTTTGCAAGCAACAGAAACTGACTCACTCTATTACTGGAAGGATCTCAGGGAGTTCAGAGAACTGTCAAAAGGGTACAGAACCTAGCGTGGAAAGAGCAAGAACCCCATAACTCCAGAGGGTTTGGGGAACAATAACTGGAATGAATGGAGACCAGTTGTTTCCCATTCTTTTTATTGCTTTGCTCACAAAGCAATTTAAATTTCGTGTAGGAAGTACCTTACTGGCCTAGACAAAGTCATCTTAATTAATAGTCCCACTAGCTTGTATTAAGTGGGAAAAGGTAATTCCCTAAAAATAACCCAGGGTGTTGTTACAAAAAGAAGAAGAAAAATGCAACGGACAGTGACAAAGCATTAATTTTCCACTATGTCAAGGCGGAGAGGAAAGAACCAGAAGGAGGAAATGGAAAGATGAGCGAGACTTTGCAGCTAAATAAGATCTAGGTTCAAATTCTGGTTATGCCTCATCCTGTCTTTGAACAGTTTCCTTAACCACGTCTATGAGCGTTCCTTAACCCTCTTAAGAGTTATTCTGTCATGTGCAAAATGCCTGGGATGACTGGTTCTTTCCTTGCCTGGCATTAGGGTAAATGGTCCATTGTGCTCATACAAATGGGCTGGTAACCATGGAGTCCTGTAGGAAAGGCTCATGCACATGGGCTTTCATCACTGGGAATGTAAAGATGCTTGAAACCAGTCTCTTTACAGGCTGTTTTTAGGGTTAATGTTTTGAGCCTCTGTCTTGAGGCAGCTGGAGACTCTCAGATGAACCGTGCAAACATCTCAAACCTTTAGAACTTCCTATCACCATCACCATCATCATCATCATGATCATCTCAGGACTCGTGTGCTTTCCAGTCTTCTCTTTGACAGCATATTTACACTCGATGAATACTTTGTACACAGTAAAAGTAAATAAACCGTTTTCCTTCCTTAGACTCATTTGCTTAAAAATGAAGGGCTTAAAACAAAGATTAAAACTAGCAATGTGTGGGCTTCCCTGGTGGCGCAGTGGTTGAGAGTCCGCCTGCCGATGCAGGGGACACGGGTTCACGTCCCAGTCTGGGAAGATGCCACATGCCGCGGAGCGGCTGGGCCCATAAGCCATGGCCGCTGAGCCTGCGCGTCCAGAGCCTGTGCTCCGCAACGGGAGAGGCCACAACAGTGAGAGGCCCACGTACCACAGAAAAACAACAACAACAACAACAAAACTAGCAATGTGATCACTTATGAACAGTGCTCTCAGATACCTGCTGCCCTCATTAGTCTTGCCAGCTCCTATGGCTCCTCCTCAGTCCTATGGTGCCTGCCTCTGTGAGGCTTGTGATAACAGGCAGATGTAAACAATGAACTCCACCAGGAGCAGAGTTTAGGTCAGTCAGTTGGGTCCTATAGGAAGGCAATGTTCTCAAGAGTTCTGCCACTGCTAACTTTAAATATGGGTGGCCACCAAAGTTAACAAAAGTTCAGCTGGTTAATTCACCATGAAAACCAGATTCCCGATCCTCCTGGTGTTATCTCATCCTCCCTTACCTCACCCAACTAAAGCACCCATTCATTATGTTGTCAGGTTTTTTAATATCCTTTGAAAAGTTATAGATGGCATCCACCCACAGAATACTCAGTTGGTGGCAGAAAAGAATGGTGGGGAGAGTTTATAAGACAATGAGATGTCAAGAGTATAGGGCTTCCCTGGTGGCGCAGTGGTTAAGAGTTCGCCTGCCGATGCAAGGGACGCGGGTTCGTGCCCCGTTCTGGGAAGATCCCACATGCCGCGGAGCGGCTGGGCCCGTGAGCCATGGCCACTGGGCCTGCGCGTCCGGAGCCTGTGCTCCGCAACGGGAGAGGCCACAACAGTGAGAGGCCTGCGTACCGCAAAAAAAAAAAAAAAAAAAAAAAAAGAGTATGAATGTTCTGGAAAGATTAGAAATGGCATATACATAAGGAGAAATCCAAAGAGGTATTGCTGATAAAGACACAGAGGCAGTCTGGGTAAGGAACTAGGATACACAAAGAGGTAAGGACAACAGAATTTTCTTGAGATTTTTGGTGCAAATATATTTGGGCTACACTTGGATTTTGTAACAGCATTTTTTTTTTTTTTAGATGTTGGGGGTAGGAATTTATTTATCTATTTATTTTTGCTGTGTTGGGTCTCTGTTTCTGTGAGAGGGCTTTCTCTAGTTGTGGCAAGCGGGGGCCACTCTTCATCGCAGTGCACGGGCCTCTCACTATCACGGCCTCTCTTGTTGCAGAGCACAGGCTCCAGATGCACAGGCTCAGTAGTTGTGGCTCACGGGCCTAGTTGCTCCACGGCATGTGGGATCCTCCCAGACCAGGGCTCGAACCCGTGTCCCCTGCATTAGCAGGCAGATTCTCAACCACTGCGCCACCAGGGAAGCCCCTATAACAGCGTTTTTAATTTCTATAAAATTTTACAAAAGTAATTCTTATTAACCAAATTCACCCAAGAAATTACCTCACTGTATATTCAGGGAGAACATAGTCATTTCTGGGACTTGTCCAGGGAAGTAGTTTGAATAAAATGATACTATGAGCAGATCAAACCAACATATAAAATAATTTCAACATTAAAAATTTCAGTTTTGGGGGGTTCAAGATCCTTCTTTTCCTCATACCACTCTACTTCATTCCGTGTGTGTGTGCGACTCCTAAAATAAGAATTTTTAAGATAGTATAAATTATGGAATATGTATTCATCTGCCCAAAGGGATACTATGCAGCCATGAAAAATTATGTTGTAGAATAGAACCATATTTCTTAAAGTATGGTTTGAGAAAGAAGGGTATGGTTTGGGAAAGCTAGGAGTGCCTATGAAAATTACAGATTCCTGAATTTACTTTAAACTCCTTGGTTCAGGGTCTCTGGGCAAAAGAACTAGGAATGGGCAGTTGAACATCCTTCTCAGGTGGTTCTTGGGCATAGCAAAGGTTTAGAGTCACTGTGGTAGAAAAATATGTAATGTTTTGAGGAAGTGTCTTTATATAATATGTGTAGTGTGATTCTAATTTTGTAAAACAGAAAAAATGCATTAAAATGCTCAAAATATACACTGGGAAGTAGAATGACATACGCCAAATATGAGCAGCTGTTACCTCTGGAGTGTAGGGTGGTAACTTTTATTTTCTTTCTTTCCATGTTTTGACTTTCACATTTTTCTGTAATGGAAATATATTAATATTACACTAGGGAAAATCTTAATTTTCCTTGAAATATTGGTATTTGTATGGATTCTGAGGAAGGTCTTACTGATAGTGTCTTGTTGTAAAACAAGAATAAACCAAGAGTCAGGAAGATGGTTACCTGACAAGGATAGAGCATAGAAAAGAAAAAGCGTCCTCTCAAGTTAAGAACAAGGTCAGGGGTGGAAAAGGGATATTAAGGGGGTAGACAGGAAGGACAGACTTCAATCCCATAAGTTACATGTTGGATAAGACTTGAAACCGCATTTTAAGCCTTTAATGTTTGGGAAAATATGTTTAAACATCTCACAGGAAAAAGGTTAAACCACAAACTACAGACCCCATTCTCTGTTGTTTTATTTCCACCTAACACTACTCTTTATCAGGATGTATTTACTGAGAAAATATTTTTCATGTCTCACAGAGGAAGAAGGCATCTTTCTCTGTCCTTTGCAGAGCAATCAATGAATAAAGACTCACTGGGCACCTCCTATGTGCCCAGCTCCATGCTCTGGGCTGCAAGAGAGGAAAGCAAACTATGGGTTGAAAGCCTCTTTTAGGCTTGTTCTGCATCAAGGAGATTATAATCTGTTTGGAGAAATGCGAGCCCACTGCCTTAAGCAGTTAGCACAGCAGTGCTGAGGCATGTGGGTGAGGGCTGCAGGAGACAGGAAGGCACCTTGCACGTGGGAGAGCTCTCTGTGGGCTCGGCTCACATGCTGATCCGAAGGAGGTGTTTAAGATGAAGGACGAATTGTAATGTTTTCTGACAACTTCTCGGCAAGTTGCAGGTCTAATAAGAAAAATATTACTCTAAATACAACTTAGAGAAAGAACAGTTTCTCTGAATGTTCTTTCCGAAATATAAAGTATATACATATTATAGTGAGGAAATAAATGACAGTATTCAGTACACTACGCCATTTTGCAAACGTGCCTTATTTTAATGTTTTATAGATGGCTAGCATCATATACCCAAGGATTCTCTTCTGTGGCATTTATAAACTAATAAATATATACATTTTTCTAGGCACTGTGCTAAATATTTGGGAAATGTTTGTTGTATCAGGGTTTATTTAGAAATTGAATGCTTTGCATTTATTTGGTCTCTTGTTCAGAAAGCTGAAAGGACTTACACACTCATATTCCATCAATGTCACTTTTCAGATCTTTTCCAATCTCAAGATTAAATAGCTCTATCTAGGATTCTCTCCCCAACAGAGGACAAAAATAAGCTGCATGTGTATGTAACACTTTGTACTTCGGTGCACCGGCTGCAGAAGAAAATCAACAGAACAAGCATTGGGTACCACTGTTAAACCATACACTAATACCTGTCTATTATAAAGTAATAGTGGGAACATATTTAGGGAAGTGAATTTACAGTTTTAAAATTGTGTTACATATCCCATTAATTTTCCCAACATTACCTTGAAATAAAAAGTAAAGAAGGGAATTTTATTTTGCTGATAGACTATATGAGATATTGAGATGCTGATTATTCATGGCTATGAAAGGTGTGGGCAAAAAATGATTGCATTGGGCTTCCCTGGTGGCGCAGTGGTTGAGAGCCCGCCTGCCGATGCAGGGGTCACGGGTTCGGTGCCCCGGTCCGGGAAGATCCCACATGCCGCGGAGCGGCTGGGCCCGTGAGCCATGGCTGCTGAGCCTCCGCGTCTGGAGCCTGTGCTCCACAACAGGAGAGGCCACAGCAGTGAGAGGCCCACGTACCGCAAAAAAGAAAAAAGATTGCATTTAAAGCAAGTGCTGATTTAGTTGGTCTAGTGAAAGAAGTGGTCAACTCAATGGGGGGTGTTGGGAGGGAGGATCTAATTCAGTGTGGAAGCTCTATCTGAGCTTCAGTAACTGGGCCTATGTCCTGACAGTCAATACAAAAGCCATGTGGAGATGCAGAATTTGGCTTTTTATAAGGATGTTGAAACAACCAGTTGATTCAGTTAAACAAACAAACAAACAAAATCACTTGTCTTGTGAATAGAAAAAGAAACAAGTTAATTATTTGAAGTTTCAAACAGGGGTGAAGAATTATCTATTATTGAATGTATTTGATGCCTATCTAATCATTTATTGTCCAGAATGAACATTTCTTGTTGAATAAATAAGCCCATGTTTAAAGACAGGCTCTGTGTTATTCTTGAGAATCGGGCCTATTTCCTAGAATTCCTCATGCTCTCTACTCTTCACTTCCCTGTGTCCCGCTCCTGTGAACAAGGGGGCCTGGACTCAGTTTCCATGGCTCCTTGTGGAAAAGCAGAAGAGATGGATCTTTTCCTCCTGTTTGTGGGCGTTTGTGTGAAGGTCAGAGTTTTACAATGTTGTCCTCTCTGGTTTCATCCCAACACACCTAGTTTTGAGGGCAAGAGGTTATGATCTTGAGCATGTAACTAAGCCTTTCTGTTAAAAAAGCAATAATAACATCTACCTGGTGGCCCCATGGGCAAAGTTGTTTATCTTCTCAGAGCTTCAGTTTCCTTCCTTATAAAATGAGGGTAATAAGAATGCACACCCTACGGGGTCTTAGGCCAAGCACTGTACCCAGTGCTTTACATACATTATCTCACTTAATTCTCACAACAAATCCCATGACACAAGCATAGTCATCATTCCCATTTTACAGATAAGGAGACTGAGACACAGAAATGGTTACTAAGCTGCCCGAGGTCGTACACTGAGTAAGTAAGTGGTAGAGGGAAGGTTCAAACCCAGGTCTACCTGATGCTCAAGTCTGTGCTCTTAACCCACATACTGGACTTTCCCTTCTTCACACACATGCCAATGGCAATCCAGTTTTCATATCACAGGTAGATGGACTGAGGCCAGTGTCCAATAAGGCTCAAGGCTGCTACACACACACTTTCAGAGGACAGTGGCCTAAACAAACGTTTTCCTACCTCAGCTGCTATCACTCATGCAATATGGGTTATTATGAGGGTCAAACCTCAGGTCCTTAGCCACAGCCAGTTGAACTGGATACTATGGGGGTGGCCAGAAGGCAGCCAGCCATACATGGCCTGGGAACGTTCTTTTTTCAATAGAAGCTTCAGTTCCACTTGGCCGGCATCAGACTAACCCTAATGAACCACAGCTTGTATGCACAGTCCCTCTCTTTGGGGGGCATCAAGGCAGAGCAAAAAAGAGAGGCTCTCCCACATCTCTCCTAAGGAAGCTTAGTAACTCTCCTCCCTGCTTGTGAATCCCACCTCAGACCCGAAGAAACTGGGCCCAAGGCAACCAGGCCCCAGAGTGAGGGTCTACCCTATGTTCCCAGGTTTGCTTCTAATTAATCACTTTCCTCCATGGGAAATTCTCTGGGCCTATCCCATTCATGTGGCCTTGTGGAATTAGTCCTGCTGGGCCAGTCCAATTAGCATGACGTTGTAGAAAATTGCCAAAAGCCACAGCCCTGGGCTGGAAGCGGGTGGTGGAGGGGCACAGCTTCTCTTTGAGACCTCACCACCTCCCATCGTCCCTTTTAAATCCCCTTCCCCACTTTCAGCACTACCCCCTACTGTAGATCCCCCAAAGACTTCTGCCCTCCTTGGCTACATGCCTGTGACTTTCTGAGTGACTTCTTCCCCACTTCAAAACATATCAATCTATTGTCCTATTCCCAGCTAATCTGATAAAGAAATTTATTCTGCTGTGATACGATTTAATATGTAACGTCAAACAACCTACCAAAGTCTTTCATTTTTATGATGTATTCTTTTCCTTTTATGGTCCCTGAGTGCTTAGCAATACCCATACGTGAAAAGAAATCATATCTTCAGCTGTTCTCATGTCCTAAAAGAGATCTCCCTATAACCCTGATGGAAGCTTCCCAGTACTGCACATGGGAACAGAAATTGATGTCCTGTCTTTAGTTGGCATGTACTTGGGATCTCATGCCCTTGAGTAAGTGAAAAGTTCCCCTGAAGAACATCTACAAATGGTTAACTGCATGTTTAAGTGGGACTCATAGACTAATTGTTTAGAGTTGTTTTTTTTTCTTTGCAGGAAATTCATGTCCCTATGTGCTTATTCTTCTCTTTGTGTAAACTCTGCACACTTGTTAAAATCTTTAAATATATATATTATGAACAAGACTTTCCGGAATGATATCCCTGGGATCAGAGACATAATTTAACTTTATGTATTAAATACATAATTTGTCCACACAGACAAAGGGAAATGAAGAGCTGAAGTAATTATTGAGATGATTCAGGTAAAATGGCCCTTTTCTGCCACTAAGGGGATGGCATTGTTCCTTGGGTCAGAATTTTACAGATTGGCTGTTAATCTCGTTTTTCCACTCTCTACTTTGTCCATGTAAATTATTTTTCAACTTGAATGGATTTTGTTTTTCTCGTGGAGGTGAGGGCACTGGGGAGGAATGGAGAGGGTGAGCTGGGGAAAACAATTGCATTTCATTCATCAAACTGGGACCACATCCAGTTTGAGGTCCAAGTAGGCTGCATTTCTGTGTTTTAAACCATTCCAAATCCTCACCTTGGTCTGGTAATTTGATAAACCAAGAAAAATAAGCCAATTGGCCCTGTGGTACTTCAATCACAATGACTCCAGAACAAACACTTCCTCTCTCAGTAATAGCTGCACACCAGATCCCAGAGACATCCATTTCCATGCCCTGGCTTTGGCCCAGGTGACTGAATTCCTCTCCCATCTGCAGCATAAATGTGCCCTCTATCACCAGCCATTTCAAAGTAGAAACGTTGCGTTAAGTTTGGCCTGGGCAAGAGCCTGTCTCATTCGGGGATGATAGCTCCTTTCACAAGCTTTATTATTGGCATAACCATTCTTTCAAATGGATCCCTGGAGGTTTTTACCTTCCCCAGCTGCTGTGCATTTTCTCTGATGGGTTTTAAAAATAAACAACAAAGTTCCTGAAGTCAAGGAATACTTAGCGTTGGCAGCACTATCGAGATGAGTCAAGTATCACAGGGACATAAAGTAGAATGGTGGTTGCCAGGGGCTGGGGGCACTGGGGAGCTATTGTTTAATGGGCACAGAATTTAGTTGGGGAAGATGAAAAAGTTCTGGAGACGGGTGGTGGTGGCAGTTGCACAATATACTTAATGCCACTAAACTATGCACTAAAAAGTGGTTAAAATGGTAACTTCTATGCTGTGTATACTTTATCACAATTTAAAAATATTTTTTAAGAAGAGCCAGGTCCACTTCCAGCATTGATTAACATTTCATGCGACAGTTTCTATCGTCATGGAAATGTTTCTTGAGCCCCCTCTTTTTTGATACTGACTTTTCTGTCCCACTCAACTTCGTAGTTGTCACCTTTGAATTTTCTGTTCAAAGGGCAGATCAAAGACACAGAGTGGCAGGATACATGCCATGTGGAGTCAAACTGAAAACAAGAATGGCTTTCCCAACTGACTGTCTACTTCAGTAGGACAAGGGTTATGCCTATGGGTTCAGTCATAACTCAGGGCACTGGAAATTTGTAGCTTCTAGCTTTTTTGAAATGTGCACTGAGAGCTGGGAATGCCTCATGAGTTTGATGTGAGTGTTAGCTAGACCTGATCTTCTTCCCATAGCCCCTGTGGGTATGTCTTACCTTGTGCATTTTCTCAGAACATCTAATTATTGTACCTAACACAGTGACCTGGTTCCAACACATTGCTCTACACTTGGAGAGTCAAAAATGGTTCACTGAAGAAATGTATTTCTTTCCAGATAATTTACACTATTTTGTTTATTTTGGGGGAGTGTGGTTTTGCTGGTTTGTTTCCTTTTTTGTTGTTTGTTATTTACACATCAAAACTATTCATCAGGATATTTTAACAAAGAGATGGAATTGACAATAGAGTGAAATAAGGGTCTCTACAAATATTTTTGTAAAAACCTTAGAATGTTCTTTAAAGCAAATTCCTGACTAGAAAAAAAAAGAAGAAAGCAATTACATTTCTTGCAAGCCCTAAGGAATTATGCTAAAGTGCAGTACATTGCTCCAAATGGAAAACAAAGGGAAAATCTAGCGAAGACACTAAACCCTCAGCAGAATAACGATCAGTGTTAATGCTTTCTCACACCTTCTGCTCTGCCATTATTTCCACAGTTAAGTAGTTACCCAACAGCAGCACTAACACCAGTACCTGTGCTCTTGCATCAAAATCTCACTTAATGAGACCAACTTGTGCGTAGCAACTGCTGTTTTGAATCATTTCTGCAGACAAGATGAAGTCATTATGTATAGGCATTGCATCTTTTTCAAATTATTAATTTGAAAAGCTCAAAATGGCCCCCAGCTAACTCGACACACAAGCATTCAGAAAGATGCAACAGCTATTGGAGTTTTTACCAAGCCTTCCAAAAACAACGCTTAAGTCTGTCTCTGAAATTCAGATTCAGAATCTGCAGGAGAAATAAAACTTTATATAACCGACTGTGCTCTCAGTAAATGGACGTTGAGCATGAGCACAAACAGTAGGTATGTTAGTATTTCAAACCTTTACCTTGTAAATCATCCGCTCAATCACTGAGCCAGTTTCAAGGTTTCTCCACTATTGTTTTACTTGTATCCTATTAACTTTTAGGATATTACCTTTAACCTATTAATATGCCTGGCAGGTGTTCCCAACACATTTATATCGTATTCTATGCATCATAAATATACAGCCATTTACAATTTTCCCTGATTTGAACCTCAGAATTCTGACTTTAAGTCTCTGTTTCTCCATATCTGAATCCACAACATCCTTCCTCCTCCATACGCACCCTCCACCCTCAAAATAAAAGTAACTAAGAGATGAAGAGATCTTGCAATGAAGAGGTGAGATGAGTTGCTATTATAGCATATTACCTGGAACTTTAAATGAAAGAGACTCCTTTAATAACTAAGTTCATCTTCCTATAGAAGCTGACAGTCTTGATGAGAAAAAATGTCATCTTGTTCATGAATGGTTTAATATCTTACCTGCATCTGAAATCTCTATGTGCTCAAAGGAAACAGATGGATTCTCTTTAAAGAAAAAAAATGAGATGACAGTTTAGATGGTGTCATTGACTGACCTCCAGGAAAGATCAAGAATTGATTACCAAACACCATTTGATAGGTACATAATGCATTGCCTGGAAAGAAAGAAAATCAAATAAAATATCCCAATAATGTCTTGGACTTGCCAAGAATGAAGCAAGAAAGAGAGCAGAGAAAAATACAGCTGACCTCACCTATGGGCCTGTGTAGTCTTTTCCAATTTCATTAAACAGCTGAGGAAGGTAAGAAATATCAAAAGCTCCTTAATTATATATATATTTTTAATTTCACACCTAGTAAGAGCAGCTGTAGTTATAGGAGGCCAATTCAACACAATGAGAATGGCACTTCCTTTTAAAATCATTTTTGTCTAATTCCTATACATTGCATTCATATCTTTAGTTTTATTAACCCCTTTACTCTGCTTTGTGTCTTGCCTCTTTTAATATCAGATTCTCAATTCTGTCTTCAGGTTCCTAAAAATCCACTTAGGCCCTTGCCATTTTCTTTCTGGTAGCCTTTTTTTATCTGGAATTTCATAAAAGAGACTGTTCCAAGGGCCCATCAGGTATAGCTGGCTGTTTGCTGAGCTATTTCAAATGGAAAATTGATCCAAAAGCACCAAGATATTTTTTCAGCTTTTTAAATTTTTTTCTGGGAAAAAGGAAACAAAAGGGAGGAATAAAAATGTGTGTGTGTGTGTGTGCACGCACGTGCATGAGTATGTGAGTGTGAGTACTGAGGAAGGAAATGTGGATTGAAAATCATTTTTCTATGTTCAGGATAAATGTTCATCACATATTGACAATTAGCTCTATTACCCCAAAATTATTTCTAAAACCATACAATAGCAAGTGTACGTAAAACATTCTACAAGTCATTGCATCTGAATCAGACTTGACTTTGGTCACCAAGGTCTTAAAAGATGAACTGGAAAAGGTTAATGTTTCTAAGGAAAAAAAAAAATTAAATAAAGAAGTGCTTAAGTTAGAAGTCAGTAGGCAGCACAAAGCACTTCATTAGCCATCAGAAGCTTAAAAGCAGTCAGTCCATCTCCCTGTTGTAGCTAGCCTGTAACTTTGAGTCAGCCTTCCAGGCTTCAGCCTCAGACTCCTAATCTATAAACTGTTGTTTCCAAAGTGCTGGTCTGAATTTTAACTTCCTCAAGTCCTCTCTGTCCTGAGCAATGTAATTATGGTTTGACACTCTCCTCCTCACCCACTTTGTTCTTGAAGTTCATGTGGGATAATTTAGATCTTTAATGATTTGCATTCTTGTTTGGGGAAAGCTCTAGATTCAGTGATCCTTCCCATTCTCTTAGGGTGTGACAATTCACAATACAAAAGAACAGAAGAAGAGGGAGGGTATTTTCACACAGAGCATCATGTAAAACATCCAAAGTCCAGAAACAATCCAGAATGTTCTAGTGCCCCTATCTCCTACCATATAATAGTAAAAGTTCTGCATAACCACAGCCCCTGCTAATTTTATTTCAAATCCATCTTAATTTTCTTCTTCTTTTATTGTCCCTGAAGGAGAGTAAGAATTTGGAAATACAACAAATCAAGAAATAAAATAAAGTGGGATAAAGTGGGATTGGAGATGATTTTTAATTTCCTCATTTACTTTTCTGTGTTTTGCAAGTTCTCTCTAACTAACATGGATTATTTTGAAACCAGAGTAAGAAAGAGAAACCAGAAAGAATTATATATTAACCAATATTCAAGAGTCAGACTTCATCTTAATCTGGGCATATGGTTGGGTTTCAGAAATCCAGGAAGATGTTAAAAATCAAGAATTTCTTTCTAAAAATGATAGCTCAGGAAATGAGACTATCCGATTCTATATGGAAAATATACTTGCTAAGTTGGTGTTTTTGATTTTTTTTGTCTTTGGGTGTTTATCTATATGGCTATATTTATTTATCTGTCAGTTTCTTCCTCCACTAGAATAGTCCATCCATGAGGGCAAGGACAATGTCTGTTTTGCTCTCAATTATGTCTCAGAAGCTTAAAAAGTAGGTGCTCAATAAATGCTTAAGGAATGATTGAGTGATTGAATGTTTACTCACCTAGTGTTGGGACTTGAAGAGGTAAACAGCAAGATAAAAGGGCAAGACAGATCACCTAAATATAGATCCTGTTACCTTAGATGTGTCATTATTTATCAGTACTGCTCTTTGGACCAAAAATGAACAAAACAAAATGAAAACACTTTTTGCCAATATATCAAATATAGACAAGTTAATGGGGCACAGATGAACCGTAGCCAAGTTCATGGGAGACTGAAATGTAAGCCAGAATGTAAAGTTCTTCCTTTAAAGAATCATGTGGAACTATAATGCTAAACAAGCATGGCTCATGGGTTGTAGGCCAAAAGTACCTTTACTTTTGTTTTTCGTTATCATTTTAAATTCCATGAGTCTGTCTGGCTCTTCTCTTGCCCCTGTATGAAGACTCAGGTCAAATAATGGGTCGGTCATTCCTAAGTAATAAATAAAGGTCCTACAGTTCAAGTGGAAAAACAGTCTCAGTTTAGTAATGAAGGCACCCAGTGCGACAAAATAATCGATACTCTGTGACTTCTCCCCTCCCCCAGCTTCAGCCCACTTTCAGGCATGAAGCCTGAAGTCAAAGGCAGGCTAGATCCATTTTTCTCTGTTTTCTCTCCTTGAGCTGCTCTTCTCTTAATCACAGATTTGACCCTTCAAGGTCAGAGCAGGGAGAGGGAGGAAAGGTGAGGGAGGCAGGCACACTCTTCCTGGAATGGTACTGCAGCATTGTCTGTGTCTGTTTGTGGTTTTTATTGATGGGGTAGCAGCACTCTGCCATCATGAGCAGTAGAAGAGGGGAGAATAGGGATATTTCATCTTCATCTCCTTAACAGAAGATATATACACATGTGTCTCTATTCTGCCCACTGCCTGAGAGTCCTTCCTCAGTGCCTAGGTATCTGTTATAGTTTGAATTGTGTCCCCCCAAGAGAAAAATTGAAGTCCTAAACCTCAGAATGTGATCTTATTTGGAGATAGGGTTACTGCAGATGTAATTAGGTAAGTTAAGATGAGGCTCTACTGGAGTTTGGTGGACCCTTAATCTAATCTAACTAGTGTCCTTGTAAGAAGAGGGAAATATGGACACAAAGACACATGGGGAGAATGACTGTGTGAAGAGGGAGGATGATCCTGCCAGCACCTTGGTTTTGGACTTTTGGCTTCCAGAACTGTGAGAGAATAGCTTTCTGTCGTTTTAGGCCATCCAGTTTGTGGTACTGTGTTATGGCAGCCCTAGCAAAATGATACAGCACCCAGCAATCTCTTTCCAGTTTCTTTCCCTTCACACCTCAAGGCAGCCATTTTGGACTGTATATAAGATAATCCTCTGCTGGCTTTTGCTTGTATATGGGCCACATCTGGCCTGGGAAACATTCATGCATCCTTTTCCCCCAAGAATTCTGGGAGGTCTGTTACTTTCCAAGCCATACTACTTAATTCTAATGCCATACCCCTCTTCAGTCAAGCTCACACACTTTAGATTTCTCAGGTGTGATTCAGAAACCAGCAACTGAGCACCCCGCCTAGATTGCATAGGACACATCTCATGTCCTTTGGGCATTCTCATTAAGACGCCTCTTCTTCACTTGGGCTCCAAAAACTCCTGAATTTATATATGAAGCTACTAGAAGAGACAAATGAGAGCCTTTGAATCTCAGTTATAATTTTATGTGATGGAGATCTGACTGCCCCAGTTCTGTGTCAGGAGCCTGAGCCCTGCAGTCAACTTTGGCCTCGGGGCGTAGGGTGGTATACTACAAATATGGCTTCCAAAATCAATCACTGTGGGTGGGGAAGGCTTAGAGAATGGGGCTATGGGCTGGGCAGACACACCAGAAGGGGTCAACAGCACACCCTTGAGTGGAGCAGAGACAGGGTTTCCTGTTCACCACACACTCCTGGATAGTTGCAGCTTTTCTGGCTCTCCAATTACCAATTTTTTATTCCATGCAGACCCCCTCCTTCTGTTGATGTATTCTGCTTAACTGGGCTAATGCCACTGATTTGTTATATACTCTGTCTCTTTAGATCTCTAGGTAGGTATCCCATCTCTTTAAAGTAATTCTGCATATATTTGATTTCATGCAAAGTGTTGAGGTAATTAATCAAACTAAGTTCTGGGGGAGAGTAAGTGCTGCTGCTTACATTCATTAAGTTGCAAAACCTCAGAAACATTTAGTTCCATAAAATTCAGCAGCTCTTAGCTTCATTTATAAGAAAATTTTAACTCACTTAAGAATAAATTGTATTAGTGAGTTTGTGATTCTTATGAGAATAAATTAATCTTGGAATTTCATAAATAAAACATGTCATCTTATGAATAAACCAAAGTATACTTAGTGCATGTTGACCTTAGGGTCTTGATTTTCCTAGTATCTTGGTAAATCTGAGCAGGTCTATTCACTCCTCTGCACCTGCCTTCCTCCATTTCAAAAATGAGCATTAATCACCTGGGCATGTTTGTTAAAATTCAGATTCCTGAGCCTGACCCTCAGGTCTACTGAATGTGGATTCCTGAGTTGGAGCCTGAGAACCTGCATTAACCACAAATTGTTAGGGACTTTCTGTGCACAGTGAATATAAGAATTATTAGGAGGCAGTATGACATCTTGTAGTTTAAGCATTCTATAAGTCTATGTTCTTAATGTTTCCAATTAAAAAGAACTGCATATGTTTCCATCAGCCCTCAAAATTTCTGCTCAATTTTTTTTTCCCGAAAGGAAATATATTATTTTTCACTCAGTGCTCCAAAGTTCTGGAAATATTACATACTACCTTGAGTAAAAGAAATTTGCTTCATAAAGACACATCAGGAAGTGTACTGATTTGGGAATTATGAGCAAGGGTTTGAATTCCAACCCTGGCACTTACTAACTAGCTCATTTCTGTGCAATGAGTATTTAATCCTCAAGAAAATGGAACCAAACATGCCCACTTTGAGGGTGGTGGTAAGACTGAGAGGTAGGTACAACAGTGTCGAGGTTAAAAGCAGGGACTCAGGAAGCAGACTGGATCCAGATCCTGGATCTGCCACTTCCCAGCTGGGGAGCCTAGAACAAGTTCCCCACTCTCTCTAAGCCTGAGTTTCCTCATTTGTAAAAGAGCACCCAGAATCACACAGGAGAGAGTCAGCATTGGGGATCGAGTGAGTTAATATGTGTGAAGCCCTCTGAACAGAGCCTGGCACATGCAAGCTCTATCAAAGTGCTGGTTAAATTAAAAACAAGATTCTGTACATGACAGTGTTTTGTAAAGGACTAACCAAATATAAGGAATTAAGGAAAAAAACATGTTATTAATAATTCTGTTCGAAAGCACTCAGAACTCTTGAAAGGTCTCTGAAGTCACAATAGAAAAGAGCTTTAGAATCCATTTTCCAAATCATCAATTATCCCTTCTGCTGTCATAATTAATTCCTATTGTTACACTTAATAATGGCCAACATCATCATCTTGCGAGTTATTGTTTTATTCTATTAAGCTATTTCATTACACTCAAATGGGCTGAGGGAATGTGTGTAATTGACTTGTGAAAATTATTCAATTTGCAAAAGAAATTCATCCAATATGTAAGAGAATTGGGTCAAAGAAAAGCCACACCAACTAAATTATGAGGCCCTTCTATTCACTTTCCCACTCTCCCAGGGAACTTTTTTTTTTTTAATTAACTGAATAGACAAAAAAACCTAACTGAACTTTATTTGGAATTTTGAGGATGCCTCATTATTGTGGAAGCTCTCACTTTTTTCTAAACAGAGTCATTGATATCCAGGCCCTAGTGTCACATGCAGAATATGTGACGTATAAGAGAGAGGGCCCTCGAGAAGGAAAACAGCCCCAGTGGGCACCTGCTACGCCTACTGGCCGAATACTGACCTGAAACTGATGGCCTTAAACCAAAGGGTACCAGTAATCTTTAATTGATAAGATTATGTCTTTCACATCCTTATCTCCTCCCCATCTCAGTGGCAATGGGGGCTTGTGAGAAAGGGGATTTTTTTAATAACAGAGAAGAAGTAAACTATATTTTTGGCACATATAAGTTGTAGTAAATAAATGCAACAGTCAAAATTTTATTATATGAGTAATAGTAGCCACTATAATCATCATGACAAACTGTGGAGTAAACATTATTATTCCCTACTTTATAGATTTTTTTTAAACTCACCATATATACAAAAAAGGAGGGGAGGTGAGAACACCATAAAATTGTTTCTTGATCTGTACACTAGCGAGTATTGATGCTATTTGGTCCATTGTCTTCAACAAGTATTGCTCATCTCTACAATTTTCATCTTCAAATAGATATCTAATGATTAGATGAGTCTATGTCTACATGGTGACTATTACAGCTCTTGAGATATCATAGATTCTTTTCACCTTTGGGGACAGTGTGGCAGAAGCTTGTCCTGTTATTTCCTATTTTGAGCAGGAGCCAGAGCCACCTTGGATATAATTTTGTTGAGGCAAGACAGCATTGAACAGATTCTCCCAATTCATTGGTAGTTCCAAAACAATTGCTTTCTTTGCTCAGGCCCTGAGTCTTATATTGCCTTTGCCCAGGTTTTAAGTCAAAAGTGGGGGAATTGGGATCAATGCAGAAAAGAATCACAGGGATTAGGAAGCCAAGGGAACCCTGGAACTGAGGGCATTCCAGTGAATCTTCCTTTTTTACTCAGCTGTCATGGTTCAGACATAGTTCTAACAGATCCCTCCACTGGTGGTGTTTATAGTTTTCCTTTGTTGTTAGTGTCTTGTTTGTGACTTTTATGCAATGAGAACAAATAGAACTATGAATTATGCTTCATGTTGAACAAAGCTGATCCCTTGTTTTGTGTTGTTATGATGGTTATAATTATTTTTCTTTTCTGGGACATGGACATACAGCAATGTTTAGTGTATGCTCTTGGTGCCCTGCCCAAATCCCTTACTAGTGCAACCATCCCCCAGCTGCTGTACAAATTGGCTACTAACAGCTCACAGCTGTACGCTTCCTGGCTTCAGAGATTTGCCATGGCCAGCTGGACAGCATAGCTCAGAGATGCTTGGGAGGTTCTGCACCAACCCTCCTGGGAGGGCTGACAACCAAAGACTGATTGATACATTCATATAAATGCCCAGCCCCTTTTCCTTGAAAAGGGACAACCATTCACACTCCAGAGCCTCCCATGAGATCAGGTTGAGGCAAGACTACAATTGAACCCACATCGCTGCCTCCTTTTTTTCCTGCCCTACTCTGCTTCCCTCACTCTCTTACAGATTTCATCTAAAAGCAAGTCTCTCAATAAATTTGTTACTCAAGAATCAGCATCCCAGGTTTTACTCTAGAGAATGTGACTTAAAAGACACTTGGGGGTTTTATGTTTTGAGGGGGCCACGTTATAAAATAAAGAGGAAAGAGCTCATTGTGATTGGTGAGAGGGGAGCTTGGGTGTACATTCCTGTTCTTACTGGTCAGAATTTGAGACAAGTTGTAGTTTTTTAAACTGTTTCATTTTTCAGATGATAAATTGAAAACTTCCTGCCCTAGGATGAGATCCAGCCTACTGAGTAAAATCTGATGGGCTAACACTTGGGGAAACAGACATCAGTCTGCATACAATGAACAGGGCTTCCTCAACTCTCCCCTCCCACGGGGTGGATGGCTGTAGTGCAAAATGGGGAGTGTGCAATGGTGACACGGAAGGAAGAGAGATGTTTCTATTTCTTTTGAAAAAGAGGAGAATCAGGCATCGTATCACTTTTCATGCAGAGCCCTAACCATCCAAATAAATGTGCTTGTAACCAGTACTTGTGGGACCTGGCTTTAGTTCTTGCTCTGCTATGAGGCATGTGACCTTGGACAAGTCACCGAACTGGTGACAGTCTCAATTTCCTCATCTGTAAAGTAGGTAAAGTGGAGGAGATGGTCTTTGAGAATATAAACATAGCACTGGGGGCTATGGATAGGCAAATTCCATCCCACCTCATAAATCTCAGAGTAGGAGAAAAACCTTTTTACTGCCATAAATGTGAAACAACTGTGAAAATTATGTGGAATCAGCTACATAAATTGTATAACATTAGTCACAGATCCATTTGTTCTGCGACAAAGTAAAAACTGCTGATTTCCCAAATTAGAGGGAAAAAATCTACTACTACCACATCTGAGTAACCTGAGCCCCTCCACCACATATTGCATTTCATCACACTACTTCCATCCTAAGAGTAGCAGAATGGTGGAACTAGAGGGGTCTTATGATCTCCCCTGGAATCCTTGCAAGTTATTGCTGTCTTTTCCCTATAACAACACAGATCCTTCAGGAAACATAATCTGATGTGTCTTCCCTTGGCTGAGCCCACCTCTTTTGCTAGACAAAACAATTTTCATTCTGGGTGAGAAAGAGGTGTGAAGACAGATTAATGGTTCCTGTGTCCTACCACATGTGCATGTGGTCAAGTGGAAGTTCCAGGTACCGTGGTCTTGCTGAAGTCATGCCATGAATCATCTTTCCTGTTACCTCCAAATATCTGATTCCTCTGTGTAGGCTGGTCAACAAGTCATGTTTCAAAACCTTTGCCAGGTTTGTCTGCTTTTCTGACTGGAAGCTGGTTTTACAGTTTATTATTTTTTTTCTTTAGTGTGAGCCCGGCAGAATGCCTTGCCCTACTTGGTAAGAACCACTGGAGTTTCAGGAAAGATTCTGGCATCTGTGTAATACTAACAAAACATCATTCCAGCATAAACAAAAGCAAGACACAGGAGCCAGTGAACAGAGGAAGCCCTAGGACCTGAATTCAAACCAAGGTTCTCTACTAACCAAATTTACTAGATCACATTTATGTCAGGGCACCTGCAATGTGGGCTTGAGTGAACTTTTAGACACAAAAATCCATTTAACCAGTCCTCTTAGAATTCATTCCAGAGATTCCTTAAGCAGTGAATTATTCATTTATCTATCCATTCAGTTAGCAAGCACTTACTGATTACCCCCACATGGCTAAGTTCTGTTCAGTGAGATGTGAGTAGAGGTGTTGTAGACAACTTCCACACTGCCCCCTTAAAGGGAAGGGGAAAGCTACCTCTTTCCCTTCTTCTTCCTCCTTCGTGCCTGCTGGAACAGTGAGCCTGGTTTCAAGCCATTTTGGACCATGTATGTGAAAGTAATCCATTAAGGATGATGGAGCAAAAAGATGGAGGAGCCAGGACAACTGCAGGCATCACGGAGCATTGCCACATATTGGCTCATACTTGAACCTTGTAAAGCCACTAACATGGAGCTGAACCTGTATCCTAACCAACAGGATGTGTGGCTATGTAGAATCCTTTAGCATTAACTACCCTAAAGCTTTTGTAAATCTCAGAATGTTTGCACCCCAATATTCATAATAGCATTATTTAAAATTTCCAAGATATGGAAGCAACCTAAGTGTCCATTAACAGATGAATGGATAAAGAAGATGTGGTATATGTATACAATGGAGTACTACTCAGCCAAAGAAAAGAATGAAATCTTGCCATTTGCAACAACATGAATGGACTTAGAGGGTATTATGCTAAGTGAAATAAGTCAGAGAAAGACAAATATTGTATGATATAATTTATATATGGAATCTAAAAAATAAAACAAACTAGTGGATGTAAAAAAAAAGAAAGACTCAAAGGTATGGAGAAAAAACTAGTGGTTACCAGTAGAGAAAGGAAAACAGAGAGGGGCAAGATAGGGGTGGGGATTTAAGAGGCACAAACTACTGTGTATAAAATAAATAAACTACAAGGATATATAGTACAACACAGGAAATATAGCCGACATTTTATAATAACTATAAACGGAATATGACCTTTAAAAATTGTGAATCACTATGCTGTACACCTGAAAGTTATATTTTAAAAAATCTTAGAGTGTTTATGGATGCTATTGCTAAAGAATGAAGCTTCATGTCTAGTGTTGGAGTTTGAAGACCCTCTTCTCCCAAATTATGAGCCAAGTGAAAAATAAGACAAAAGGGTAAAATACGGAGAGATCAAAATATCACTATAAATACTGTAAAGCAGATATTGGAGAATATGTGGCCCAAGACTGTGGTGAGTGGGCTGCCTAACACTGAAATAAACACAATTAGCCAGAATTAAATACAATTATCCAGCATTCATGGGGACAAGTGGTCCAATGTAGACCTTTCCTATGGAGCTGGCCAGGAATGTTACACTACCAAGCTCCACATGGAAAAAACATTAGGACTGGGGAAGAAGCATTAACTTTTAATATTTCAGATCCCATCGGGCCAACAGAAAACGCAATTTGAGGTCCATTTAGCTTGACACTAAAACCTGAGATAAGGTGAACAAAGGAACTTCAGCATCAGGAAGATTTGGGCTTCAAACTGGCCAGTAACACTGCATCAACCAAGGTTTTTATAACGGGCTGTTCCAGGTTTCTAAGTAGATATCCAATGGATATTCATGGCAATTCCACATTAACCCCTTCTGTAGCTTCTCCATGAGATCACCACTTCAGATTTGGTCATTATCACTCTGGGAGATGAGAGTGGGATGGCGAACCAAGTTCCTAGGAGAGGACTGGACTTTCCACAAGACCACAGTTTTCATGTGTCTAATCATTCTAACAAGGAAGGACCAGAGTTGATACTAAGGCTAATTGATATCAAATTATAACTTCGTGCAGTGAAGAAGAAAGGACATGCAGTGATCTCCATCCATAAGCTAAACCAGTCAGAGGACAGATTAGTGGTTCTCCATGAGGGGCTGTGCACTGCTACTAGGAGGAGTCCAGTAATGTTTGTGTTTGGGGGTAGATTTTTGGTTGACACAAATGACTGGGGTTTGTGCTGACATTTACTGGGCAATAAATTACATTCTATGGGACGTCTGCACACAATAAAGAATTGTCCTTTCTCAAATATTAATTGCTCTGGTATACATAGACTTAACCCGAAGGAGGTCTCTTGTATGCAGCTCATGCCGCACTGTAGGAAAATGTCAGGTAGACCCCAGGTCCTATTTTCCATATTTGCTTCCATGGTGTGCTTCTTGCCTTGGTATGACTCTCCCTAGAACACAGTATTTTGGAGGGCCAGGACTGTAACTATTCCTAAGCAGTGTATCTCAGCATTACTAAATTGTGTCTAAATATATTTATTTGTTCATTCATTTACTCAGTATTTGTTGAGCAGCTAGTCTATGCCAGACACTGTTCTAGGTCCTAGGGATATAGTAGTGATTTCAAGAAAAACCCTGACCTATTCAACTTACTCATTTTGAGAACAATGGCAAAATTCCTCTTTGTATCTAAAGAAGCCAGGAATTATATAGATTTACAAGTGAAAGAGAGAGAACACCTTCATTTTACAAATGGAGAAACAGGCTCAGAGAGGCTTAGGGCTTATTGAAGGTCACGCAGTTCAAGGTCACAATAGCAGGGTTGGAGCCCACAAATGCCAGTTAACAATAGTTACTCCAGTATTTTGTTGCTCTGTATTTTATCTCCATCTCTTCAAGGAATGGTATTAAAAACTCAAGAATTATAATCACTCTACCTTTGGTTCATGAAACTTGAGATTGCTTCATAATAATCTCCCAAATTATCCTTCCCAATTGGAAAGCTCAATGAACAACAGAAAAGTGAATGATTATAAGAAAGTCTTTTTAGAGTTTCTGAATCATTCCAATTTTACAAATATTTGTTGAGCATCTACTGCGTGCCAGGTACTCTGTGCTGTGGGGGATTCCAAGATAAATGGACTCGTCTTCCTACCCTCAAGAAAGTTACTGTGTGGTGACAGAGACAGATTGCATATAACTACCGTACTGGATAGAATATGATAAATGCCATAATAAAATTATAAAGACCTGAGGGAGCTGAGAGGGAGAGATGAATACCAGCTCTTCCATAAAGCGTTTCCTAAGTTCCCCAAATGGAATTTGAAAGGGAACTTGAAAGATGGACAGAATGTTAATAAAGGTGTTTCATCCAAGGTGACAAATCTCCCGGAGGTCAAAGAAAAAATCTGAAACCCAAAAATGACAAAAAGCAAAGCAAGGTTAAGTTTTTGGCCACAATTAGGCAGTTCAGGTCTTGAAAAACCATTGGGAATCATTTCCACAACAGAATGAATCTCAGGGTCTAGTAATAACAAAAAAAAATTAATGAGACTGCATTTATTAAGCATGCAACGTACATCAGGAGCTAGACTCTTCACGGTCATGCATTATCTCATTTAAACCTCAGAACAACCCTTTGAAATAGGTGCTACTCACCATTCTCACGTTACCACCATTCTCACGTTACAACTGTGCCACGGCGGGGGGGGGGGGGGGGGGGGGGTCGGGGGGGCATACCATATGTCTGAGGTCACTCCCATGTACGTCAGGGCTAGGCTTGAGATCCAGGATATGTTGTCTCAAGCCAACATTGTCCCAGTACATCCCAGTACGTAGTGATATGATGAATCCTTTTCCTCAGAATTGCAACATTCATTCTTGTGAACATTTCAGAAGCAAATAAAAAGTAGCATATCTCAAAAGTGGCTGTTTAGCTATTGATAGCTTGGCTGAGCAACACCTGTACCTGTCACACATCCTTGTGATGCTGGCCTACCATTACAAATGCCAGAGAGGTGTTTTCAGCCGCACCTGATTAGTCCGTAAACTATTAGCCATGTCGGATTTATTCAAACCAATCCCTAAGATTCTAAAAACCACTACACATACCCTGGATCAGGGAATCAGACGATATTCTGCGAAAGACTTCATTTGATCAGCTCCTGCTTCTTCCTCAACACCCAAGTCAACTCTTAAGCCTTCATGGAGCTTCCTCCTGCCCACAACATCCTCTCTCCTCCCAGCTCCTACTTCCAATATGATTTATATGCCACTTACTCACATTCTGCTGCCACAGGAAGAATCCTATCTCCGATTATCATGTTTACTTGATTCAGTGTTATCCCACAAGACAGCAAATATAAAAACCAATGCTTCTAATACCTCCCTCAACCCTCACAGTTTCCCTTCTCCAAAAGCGGAAGAAAGATTTATCTGATTCAGCGGAAGGAGATAGGGTTAGCTGTTAACCACCCTGTTTGGACCTGGGGAGAAGGCAGGATGTCCCTCTTTGGACCCACCTACCCCCTTGCACTCAGGCATGGTGGACTCATCTCGTTCTTCCCCTCACGTTCAGCAAATGGAAGGAGCAGAGTCAGGCCCCGCCAGGCCTGGTCTAGTCTCTGCTCTGCTCAGCTTCTCATCCTGTGCCTGCAGCAGGAGATCAGGGATGTCTGGTCCACTGGCTAGGTTCAGGGAGCACGAGGGGACCCTGTCACCTCGTCCAATCCAGCTGCAGCATTAGGAAGCTGACGCTGGGTGTGGATCCCCATTTGGCTTTCCTCATATGATCTCGACCCATTAGTACCCTGGAATGTTTTATTACCTACTGTGCATTCTCAGTACATTTGTTTTACGCGTGGATTCATCTCCCCCCAGCTGGTGGGAGCAGAGTCAGTGTTGCATGGTGGGAGGAGCACTGGACTCGGAGTCAGATGACTCAGCTTCAGGCCAGGCTCTGCTCGCGAAGGTCACTTTCCCTTTCTGAGCTTCAGTTTACTCATTTGAAAGATGGAAAAGGTAGTCCTCATGTACTCATACTCACTTCATGTGATAATGGTGAGGCTTAGAACAAAAATAAATTTAAGAGGGGGCTTCCCTGGTGGCGGTGTGGTTGAAAGTCCGCCTGCCGATGCAGGAGACACAGGTTCATGTCCCGGTCCGGGAAGATCCCACATGCCGTGGAGCGGCTGGGCCTGTGAGCCATGGCCGCTGAGCCTGCGCGTCCGGAGCCTGTGCTCAGCGGCGGGAGAGGCCACAGCAGTGAGAGGCCCGCGTACCGCAAAAAAAAAAATAAAAATAAAATAAATGTAACAGTAAACTGTAAAGTGCCCTAAAGATGTAACTGTCACTGGCAAAGCCCATTAACAATTCCCAGGGAATAAAAATAGTATCTAGGTAATGAAATAAAGTCTAACCTTCTTCTTCGCCTTGGCGCTTCGTCTAGTTTCACTTGCTCACAGGGAGCCACGGGCAGAGGCCTCACACCAGCCCTTCAGCCCAGAGTTCCTGGTGCAGAACCGCCCTGGCGACACCTCGGCTCGGAACAGCGTGCAGAAGCGCCGAACGCGGAACGATGCGACTCAAGATGGCGGCGGCGGCGGGCTGTGTGCAGAGAGTCTGCGCCCAGCACCGCGATGATCTGTAGCCTGAGCCGTGCAGCCCCGCCCACCCCCCGAGAGCTCCGCCCCTTCCCTCCGCTGCCCCGCCCTATAAAGCAGCTCTGCCCGCGGCCTGTCGGGGAGGGTGTGTGCTCTAGAGCCGGAGCTTATCCCTCTCCATTCTCCAATCAAAAGAACAAAGTTTTCCTTTGCTTCTGAACCAAACTTGGTCTCATTCTATTGGTGTGAGTGACATTGGGCTTGGAGGACCCTTGTTGGGTACCAACTCAGGAGGGTCGGTAACATAACGGCTTGCTATTATTACTATTATTATTATTATATTATTATTATCATTATCATTAAACTTTCTAACAGAAAATGGAGCTATCATTTATTAAGCATCTACCATGTGCCAGATGCTTTAAACACATTCACAAGCCTTGAGGTAATATCTTGTTTGTAAAGCTCAGTCTAATGGTTCCCAAACTTTGCTACACGTTGGAATCACCCAGGGCTTTTTAAAAAATACTTATGCCTGGCTTCAACCCCCCCAGACACCTGACTTACTGGGTACGAACTGTGACCTGGCTTTGGGACTTTTCAAACATCTCCAGGTGATATGAATGAGTACCTTGGACACTGTTGCCACAATCTTTTGACAGCTGAAAAAGCACACAAGCAGGCTTGGGTGAAATCAGATCTGAGGGTTTATTTTTCACCTCTTCACCAAACCATTCCTAGATTTCCATAGCCAGTGGGAAGCATGGTACCCAGCTGAGCTGTCAGATGTCTGGGTGGTGGGGATCTGCCTGTGGCAGTGGGAAGGGTCATCTCAACAGCTGTGGGGTCCAACAGTTGGGAGATCACTCAGCCTGAGAACCAATAGGGGCTGAAAGAAAATAGATGTCCTTTTAACAAGATCTCTAGCCCTCTAGTTGACCTCAGGGTCACTGTTTTACTCTCCTTGGGGGTGCAGAAAATCTGGATATAATAATAGGGAGCTCCAGCAATCAATTTAAGAGTACCAAACACTGGTCTCCCTAACGAGGAGGACCAGAGCATACTCTGTGGCTAAACCCACATTTCTCTCACTTCTCAGCCCATTTTCTCCAGTTCAACTTAGTTTTTTACAAGTCCGCTAGTAAAAACAGTTTAGTTGAAGGAATTTTTCCACTTAAGAGTAAAACAAGCACAGATCCCTTTCTGTCGGCTCCTTAAGCAAGCTACATGTTTCAAAATTATAGCAGCACCTTGTAAAATCTTAAAATCTGTTAGTTCTGTAGGTTTAAGCCCACTTCCTTTTAACTTAGCTTTCTAAAGAATTTTGTCACAGTAAACTAGAAATACCACAGATTCTCTTTCCAACTCTGCAAACTGGCACCTACTGTTTTAATACAGCCTCATCAATTTCCCAGTTTCATTGGTCCCCCTAAGGGGAAATAGATGATTATTACCAAATAGTAGTACATACAGCCCCAGCTTCCTAATAGGGATAGCCTGGGTCCTCGTTTATAGGTAGGCATTATGTTCCTCATTTTACAGATAGGAAACTGAGACTGAGGTTAATGACTTGTCTTAGAGTCATGCTAAGATTCAAATCCGGGTTTGCCTGACTCCAAAGTGTATATGCATGTGCCCAGTGTATCATGTCACTGCCTTCTGTATAACTTTAACCCCCAAATATTCCTTCCTCATTAAGTTAGAGAGCACACGGAACATTAGATCACCCACCTTCCCTTCTGTAAGTCACATCTTGTCTACATCAGATGATCTGGTGCTTGACCATATGATGTTTGCCAGTTGTTTGGTGAGGGTGATGTGAATGAAAAAAGTTGGCAACTTCAGTCCATTCATCAGTCTGAAAGATTTCACATTATAGAAAATTTTGGGGCTTCCCTGGTGGCACAGTAGTTAAGAATCTGCCTGCCAATGCAGCGGACGTGGGTTCGAGCCCTGGTCTGGGAAGATCCCACATGCTGCAGAGCAACTAAGCCCGTGCGCCACAACTACTGAGTCTGCGCTCCAGAGCCTGCGAGCCACAACTCCTGAAGCCTGCGTGCCACAACTCCTGAAGCCCACGTGCCACAACTACTGAAGCCCACATGCCTAGAGCCCGTTCTCCTCAACAAGAGAAGCCACTGTAATGAGAAGCCCGCACACTGAAACAAAGAGTAGCCCCCGCTCACTGCAACTAGAGAAAGCCCACACACAGCCAAAAATAAATAATTAATTAATTTATAAAAAAATAAGAAAAGAAAATTCTTAAGTCTTTCCTCAGTAAGTGCATTGACACATCAGTAGTTTGCTTGTGGGTAAGAGTTCCACTAGGTGAGAGGATGTATTGCACAGACCACTAGTAGTTTGCTTGTGGGTAAGAGTTCCACTAGGTGAGAGGATGTATTGCACAGACCACCACTGGGAATGTTCCTTCAGGTTCTATAAAAGACCAGTTGTCAGCATGTACATTGTTTTTTCCTATCACACAAAGACCTCCATATGTCACTGTGCCCTCAGCAGTCAATTACTAGAAGCTCTATGTACCAGAGGAGCCTAGACACACAAAAGGACAACCCAGAAGGTGCCCTCAGTTGTGTTAGACTAATCTACTATTTCTGATAATCCAGAAGAAAATAAGATTTAGGATGTTTTCCTTGTGTGAAGACAAAAACCCAAAGAAGGAAACAAGTGCCAAGAGAAACACCGGAATGTCCTTTGGTGCCCATTCTGCCTTGATCAACAGTCTTTACTTCCTACCACCCTTCACTTCATAATCTTGGACACGTTCCCTTGAACAATAACGTGGTCAGCTCTGATATAGTAGGAAAGAAATCTTTGGCCTGAAAACTCTTCTCCAGTTTCAAAAATCCAAATCAGGTCACTTGATACTGTCATCCCCAACAGGAAGCAAGGGAAGGAGGGAGAAAGGCGAGGGGATAAAAGGAAAAGCGGCCAAGTGACAGCTTTAAATAAAGAAGCCAGAACTGTCACATGAGGAAAGGAGAGTCATTTAGGGCCATTTTTGCAAACTGCAGGATCCTTCCCTTTGATACCTCACAATAAGGGTAAAGGCACCTTCCTTCTGTTCCACCTCTATGTCACTGTCAAGCTGACATTGTGATTACTTACTATTTTATCCTTGTCTCCAAGCCTCAGCTTTGATCCCCAAGTATGAAAGCAACAGAGAAGGGAACTAACATGAACAGATGCCTGCTATACATCAACATTCTTCTGGGTGTTTTATGTGCATTATCTCATGTAATTTAGTACTCTACTACAACCCATTTTACAGATGAGGAAACTGAGCCACAGAGAGCTTATGTGACTGACCCAAGATCATGCAGCCTGTAAGAGGCAGATCTGAGACTTATATTCACTTGTGTTTGCTCCATAACCTGTACTTTTTCATTACATCAGTATCAATAAGGATTTTGTTTTGTTTTGTCTGAACAAACTTTACCAGGATTTATCCAACAAAATGAGGGCTGCTTTTCCAGGGATGAAAATATATGCCTCCAAAAATGTTGTAAGGATCAAATAAAGTAAACTCAAAAGCTGAGGTACCAGAACAAGGTATTCACAAGTATGAGTCCTTTCCCCTAGAGGCCAGCCACTTGCTCTCTGATGCTCCTCTGGCCAATCGTGACGCAAGCTACACTTTCATAATAATCTTCTGAAAAAGCTGTAAGTCCCATAAGCCTTATCACTGCACATACACACCTTACTGTTGACCCGAACAATGGTAACCTTTTCCTGATTACCAGCTTGACTCCCAGACTTGCTCTGAATGACTTGTAATGGAAACAGTAAATTAAACCACTCTTAAAAACAAGAACATGTCTCTACTGAAGCGCTTCACGAATATGCTGCTGACTCTGAATTCTAAAAGAAGCTCTCCAAAAGTATGACCAGCAAAGGCATTATCACTGGGGCTACATTGATATTCCAAGTAAACTACCATAAAAAGACCTGTATTCATTTGCATGGATATTTTAATATGCTTTTAAAAATCAATCTTATTACCCTATACTTGTGCCTCCAGGGGGATTACAAACTTTCCATGCCTGGAATATTATCATGGTGCTTTACTTTGGAGAAAAATATGTGTTAATTAATCAGTTCGGGCTGACATATCACAGACTGGGTGGATTAAACAACAGAAATTTATTTCTGTAAGTTCTGGAGGCTAAAAGTCCAGATCAAGGTGCTGGCTGATTCAGCTTCTGGTGAGAGATCTCTTCTCACATTGTGGATAGCTGTCTTCTTGCTCTCTCCCACATAGTGAAGAGAAAGATCTTTCTGTCATCCTCCCCTTATAAAGCCAAAGTCCTATCAGATTAGGGACCCCATCCTTATTACCTTCTTAAATTACCTTCTAAATCTTAATTACCTTCCAAAGACCCTATCTCCAGATACAGTCACATTGGGGGTTAAGTCTTCAACATATGAATCTGGCGGTGGGGGGGCGGGGACAGAACTTAGTCTATAACAGGATGTTATAGTGTTTTAAAGTCATTGCCTTCCTTTAAGCAAGCAAAAATCTCCAGTGACTTTTGCATCTGAGATCCTGCAAACATATGGATATTCATTCACTGACCCTCAAGGTTGAACTATTAATCAGCAAGAATTTCCTTCCTGACATATTTTTACTTTCACATCTTTCTGAAAAGTGTATACCTGACAATACACTAACAATACCACCTTTGTCTTTAAATTGGGTATTAATTGCTTTCTAATGCCAAAAACTGGGGGTACTTTGAGAAAACAAGGCATTTTCTAGAGCATCACCTCCCCTTCAGGGCAAGAAAGCACACGGGAGAAGTGCAAATTGACAAGAGTTACCAGTGTTTCTTTAAGGCTTTCCTCATTAATATCAGTATTCTTTCCCTTGCACTAATCAAACAAAATTACTGGTTTGGGGGACCCTCCCCAAGCGTGAAAAGCCATAATAATAGTCTGGGCCACCTAAGCTGGAGATACAAGAGTCGATTAAGATTAATTTCCTAATTTAAAAATTATTTTGGTGGGGTGGAAAAGGGCATTTCAGTCCTGTCACCTCCACACACAGCCAGGCCCCACGCATGGCCGATCTGATTATTGTGGCGAGCTCTGCCCATCCGCATTTCTCTCGGCTCAGGGGAGCTAGCGTGTAGGGGCAGAGACTGCAGCCTGCCCTGCCACCGTCTTCCATTCTCTGCTTACATTTTCCTTCAGCGCAAAGATGAAAATCATCGTTAAGCCTGAGTCCCAACCCCACCTCCCCCTCTTCTCTCCTTTGAGATGACCTGCTTGTTCCTCTGATCAGCAGACCAGCAAGAAACATCTGCAGCACACATAACAGAAAAAGAAACACATAAACAGCTGCACCCCCTGGATTAAGGGTCAACAGACTTCCTGATACAGAAGGTCCTCTCCCTTTGCAGGGTGTCTGGTTGCTTTTGCACACCACTGTTAGAGACTCCACGTTTCTTCCCCAGCCTTTGCCATTGCATTTGACCCAACTTGTTCAGAACATCAGCAAGGTGTCACACCATTTTCCTCCCAGTGGCTCCCTCTTGTCCCCCAGTCTAGGAGGGGGCTGTACCAGATGCACAGCAGGCCCTTCCCTCAGCTTCCCTTTGCAAAGCCCAAGAGAAAGATTCAGAAGAGGACAACAGCTGCAGTGCTGGCTTGTTCTTGACAAATGGGCCTGTCACTCTTCCTATTGATTAGCAATATTATGACATTTCCCTTCAAAAAACACAGATGTGGCATGGCTAGTGACAAGGCTGTAGCTCTGGGTGGAGAAAGGTTTACCTTTGTTGGCTCTTCCTCCTCTGCATCTGTTCAGCTTCAGGGGGATTAAGAAACAGATTCTGATGGTATTCAAAAGATGTGAAGAAGTGCGGTTTCTGACACTATTATAGAAGCCATCATGGTAAATATGGGAGAGAAAGCACATGAGAGATCGGTCCAGGACAGTGTGGAAAACAAAGGGCATCCTAGGTGATGGGGCCTCCCTCTGTCTTGGCAGAGCCACTCTTCAAGTCTCCTGACTACATAAATCAAGCCATGGAAGGATCTGTCATTTCTGTCCCTTTGCATGAAACGCATGAAGGGAACTGGTGAATTGGTGGTTCACTGCCTTCTCCCCTCCAAAAGTGTCTTTAATCTTCTCATCCTGGCCCTATGGGGCTGAGGGTGTATTAAGGGGGGGAATACACCTAAGTCCATTTTTTTCCCCTTATACAAAGCATTCACATGATAACATGTGCCTACTTTAATTTGTGAAACTTCTGTGGGGACCTTCCCCCCAACCTATTCCCAACATCTATTCCCATGTCAAGGGGGAAAAAAAAGGTGTTCTGAATAGCAGTCCATTTAAGTAAAAAAGGAAAAGTGCATCTTGCAGTCCAACATATGGTACATTTTGAGGTAAATTACAGGTAATTCATGAACATTCCCAGCAGAGAGATTGCCATCATGGGACTCTTGTATATCCATTATGTTCTATTCTCATTTTTGTGGTTAAAGGAATCTCTCAAGCCTTTGAAGCAGAAAAGGCAACACTCTCTGCACTATTTTGTCCTGCTAAGGAAAGTTATTATCCTGCTAGTACACAGGACTGATCCAGCAACTTGATTTAGGCAAAGTTGATAGAAAGCAGGCTGTGAGGGGGCATGTGTAGCACGGGTTTTACAACGCGAAAGATCTGGGGGCTGGCAAGCGCAACAGTTAAATAGGAAAATAAAACCTGAGCAGACCAGAAACAGTCAGGCCAATGCTATTGGATGAAAGAGAAAAGAAAAGAGGAAGACACTTGGGGGATGGAGAGAAGAAACAAAAGGAAGAAAAATACTGCCTCTTAGCCCTGGGGGTCGGTGATGTAAATTAATATGAGCTAAATGGGATGTGACCAATTTGCAAGGCATTTGTTTCTCTCTCGTGAGATGGGAAATCTCTGTCCCAAGCAATCAGAACTCGCCTTAGGCTACCCCCAGACTAGTCGCTATAACTGTGTTGACCATATCTCTTAATATACAGAACCCCTCACAGCTCCTATTACATTCCAAGTCCCGCAGCCTTGTAAACGTACTCCTGTGGCACTAACATCTCTCTCCTCGGGACAAAACCTACATGTTGGGTCTGGGGTTGTTGAGAAAGATGAAAGGGAGATGGAGCAGGGGAGAAAAGAAAGGACAAAACAATCTCTCTCGGCATATTTGGCCCCTCTGCATTGTTTGAGCAGCCTTTGTGTCTGGACCGCCTGCAAGAATTACGCAACTTCCAACATCTCCTTCACATCAAAGAGCTTCTGGAAGAGCTCTCCAAGCTCTGAGGCTGAGCTGTCCTGTGCCTCCCCTACCCTTGTCCTAAATCAAGCTTTTATCTGCCTTCCCATCAGAACTGATGCTAAGCGTTCCTGACACACACATCCTCCAAATAATTTGAACTTGATCTGAGGCTTTTGGTCCTCTTAACTCAAAAAAAAAAATTGCCTACGATTTGCTTGGCAGCCATCCACCTCAGCATAATCAATTGTGGGTAGTGATGTTGATGTTCGAGAAGCAGCAGTTGCCATGGCAATGCAGAGTTCAAAGGAAGGGCCCTCGGTGGTATCAGAATAAGGGAGAGTGATAATGTAACACGAAGGCTTGTGTCTTCTCAGGGAGGGACAGGAGCTGGTCATGTGATGGGGGGAGTGGGGCAGCCTGGACCATTCAGCATTACAATTATATCTGAACTATGCATTTATTTGGCATTTTGGGGATCTACTTGCTTAATAAGAAGTGTTCATGGTAGGGATTTTGAGGACTGTATCCTAGCCTCAACTCTGTAGTTAAAGAGTTGAGAGACCTTAACCTTGTTGCTCATAAGTTTCCTTAGCTACAAAATGAAGGGTTGGACTAATAAAATCCCACTTCTTTTCTATTGCTAAAATGCTCTGATTCAATCACTCTAGGCGATCTAGGGACTTTCTGGATCCATCAGATAGTACCCTGATGTGGGCCACGTTCTATTTATCAAAGTCCTGGAAGACGGAAAAATGGGTGGATATCGCTGACTCTGGGAATCAGACATTCATGGACCAAGTGCTTATTAAGCACCTAGTTGGTTCTGGGTACTGAGACAAGGAGCTGAGAGGGTGGAAAAGGCAGACAAAGCCCCTATTCTCAGCAAATGAGCATTCTGGCAGGAGAGACAAGTGTACACATAAATACACAATGGATCATGTAATAGTGGTGTGGAAAGGGTCACCATGGTGAATACAGTGTGTGGCTGAAAAATTCCTTCGTGGTCTAGGTGGGCTGGGGGAGTGTCAGGGAGGCTTCTCGGAATAAGTGGTCTTTGAGATAAGATCCGAAGGATGAGAGGGAGTTAACTAGACAAAGGGAGGAAAGATAAGGCCTTGCAGACAGAGGAAAGGGCATGTGAAGCTTGGAAGTGGGAGGAACTCAGATGAGTTGTGCAGTGGGCCTGGGGAGGGGGGCATGGCCCCATCAGGCCAGGTCAGGAAGGCCACATTCAGTTGTTCTGTTTTTAACCTGGGAGCAACGAGAGGTCAGTGAGGGTTTATAAACAGGGTTGGCTACTCAGATTTACATTTTTAAAAGACCACTTCTGCTGCATTATGGGGGACAATGGCAATTTGGGGGTTGGGGGTGGTACTTGGATTTCAGAGATAAGAACATCCTCAAGACAATTGTAAATAATTCAGGAATCAAATTTCCTTTACTCCAAGTTACCTATTTTGATAGTTGAAGGCAATTCAAAAAATAATTTCACAACCTTTTCTCCTTTGCCTTGCCTGGGTGGACACATCCTGCAATGACTTTCCTCAACTCCAATTGGTTGAAACTGCCAAGAGAATTTGTGTAACCAGGGTGAATTATTATTGACCTATTATTCTTCCAGAGTACCTCCACTGGCCTGCAGACACTTCCTTCCAAGCAGGGTGGGAGTTGGGGAAGAGTATGTATGAAATGTTTTCTGAAATGTTTCCTCCTAAATTTCAGAAATGTTCACACAGCCATCCATGGAGTTGTACCCAATAATATATCTACTTTGGAATGGGACAAATCTCAGCTTCAAAAATGCAGAAAGTATGCCTGTAAAGAGTTATTTTTATGCCAGTGCTTATTGGGGGTTTGGGGGGTATCAGATGGTCCTTGCAGGGAGAAGTTGGGTTTTGTGGTTTTTTTCCGGCCGTGCTGTGCAGCTGGTGGGATCTTAGTTTCTTGACCAGGAATTGAACCCAGGCCCTCAGCAGGGAAAGCATGGAGTCCCAACCACTGGACTGCCAGGGAATTCCCAGGGAGAAGTTCTGAGCAGCCAGGGTTTTCAAAGTGAGAACAACTCAACAGTCAGCTAGGTGATGAGTTTGGGATGCCTGGGGGACAGAGGCAGGGCAGTGGATGAATAGCATAGAAAACTCTTGTCACTTTTTCCAGTTAAAATGCATTGCATTTTTGCTATTTGCTATGGCCCATGCTAACTGCTTTACGTTCTTTACCTTGAATAATCCTCAGAACAGCCTCATGAATAGGCACTCTTATTATCTCCATTTCACAGATGGTGAAAGGGAGACTTTTCAGACCCTCACATGGACCCCTCTAGAAGGAGGGAAATGATGGGGAGAAGCTCAAGGAAGGAAGCTTCAGGCTTCTGACCCTTCTCTCCCTTCAATCTCATGCCCCCTTCCTCTCTTGTTCCTGCCTCCTTCTTCCCTACTCCTAGAGGGAGTCTGCAGGGAAAGATTTACAAACAAGGAAAAGCTCTCTAACCCCCTTATAAACTTTATGGGCCATGTGGACATGTACAAATCAGATATAAACATGATGTCCAGGGCCAGAGTTCTGTAAATAGTGATATCACTGAGGAAAATCTCCAGGAGAATCTGGTTCCTGGGAGAGAACAGACAAGGGTCCTGAAAATAGCGTGTGAAGAATGATGAAAGCTGCTTTGAAGTGAGGCCCAGGGCCTGTTGTGTTTTCAGCAGCTTTCCCCCTGCAGCCCTTGGAATTTTAGCTGTAATAAAAAGATACCAAAAGAAAACAGCTGGTCTTCGGACTTGTTAAAGTAGAAGCAATGTGTGGCCCTCTAGAGAGCAACGTTATGGTGGGAAAGCAGGTGTGACGAGGAGGAGGGCCGAAGGGTGGTCTTCAGAACTAGTGCCTTAGGCCCACGAAGGTTTCACCATACATGTCAAATGCTGGGCGGGTTTTAGGGCACTTCCACTAAATTCTCTCCTTGGGTCCACACCAGCTCCGTTGGGTAACTAGGGAAATATCAGCATACCCATTTTACAGATGAGGATGGTAGAGGGTTGACTTGGCCAAGGGGAAGGCTGAGAGGGGTTATACTGCCCGGGTAGTGTCATCTGGTGACAAAGATGGGAGCCTGAAGATAAGACGGAGGTTCTGAGCCAAGCTCTGCCTCTGCCTGTGAGTTTTCTCATCTGTGTCCACAGTCCTGAAGACTGTCCTGTGACAGAGTTGGTTGCTGAGGGCCTGGCACCTGAGAAAACATTAGGGAGCACACTCAGTCATTGATTCCAGTAATAATGTGGTCCAGAGACCCTTAAGAGCAATAGTGCTGGGGCTTCCCTGGTAGCGCAATGGTTAAGAATCCACCTGCCAATGCAGGAGACACGGGTTCGATCCCTGGTCCAGGAAGATCCCACATGCCACAGAGCAACTAAGCTTGTGTGCCACAACTACTGTACCTGTGCTCTAGAGCCCGCGAGCTACAACTACTGAGCCAGTGTGCCACAACTACTGAAGCCTGCACACCTAGAGCCTGGGCTCCGCAACAAGAGGAACCCCCACTCGATGCAACTAGAGAAAGGCTGTGCGCAGCAATGAAGACCCAATGCAGCCAAAATAATAAATAAATAAATAAAAGCAATCATTTAAAAAAAAAGAAAAATGAGCAATAGTGCCATTAAGGTGGATAAGAGCCAGCCCCCAAGATCCCCACCTCTTGATATTCATACCCTTGTGCAGCCCCTCTTACATGTATCAGGGTTGGTCTGTGTGGCCAATAGAATATGGTGAAAGGGATGGATGTCATTTCTGAGACATAAATACTGTGGCCTCCATCTTTAGTTCTCTCTCTCTCTCTCTCTCTCTCTCTCTCTCTCAAATCACTTGCTCTAAGTACAGCTGGCCTGCAGGTTGTGAGGACAGTCAAGCAGCCTACTGAGAGGACCTTATGTCAAGGAACTGAGTTCTCTACTCAACAGTCAGTGAGAAGCTGAGTCCTCCCAACAACCACACAAATGAGCTTGGAAGTGGATCCTTCCCCAGCTAAACTTTCAAATGACGGCAGCCCAAGTTGAGAGCTTGACAGTGGCCTCATGAGAACTGTGAAAAAGAAGCACTCAGCTGAGCTGCTCCCAAATTCCTGACCCATAGAAACTGAGATCATAAAGGTTTGTTGTTTTAACCTGCAAAGTTATAGGGTAATTTGTTACACACCAATAGATAACTAAAATGTTGCCTATGCCACCACTCTTCTGCTCTGAGGCACTAAGGAGAAATGGCAGAGGAAGAGAACTGTTATAATTTCTAATACTTTATTGCTGTTCATCTAAGAAAGATGGTCAACAAAACCCTGCATTGTAAAGAATACCACAAAAGAAATGCTTTTCATATACAGATTATGTGATCAATGGGACTAAATAGGCATTCTGCTAAGATCTGGGGATATACACAGCAAAAAACAGAAGTACTATAGTGGCAATAACTTAGAGACCTGAGCTGAATCTCAAGGATGAGTAGGGAGAGGAGCAGAAGACAGGGAGGAAAGTGAGCAAAGTAACAAGGAAAGAAAGAGCAGAATATATATGAAGAACATGAAAGACTTTGATATGACTAAAGCAAAGCAGAAAATGACATAAGATGAAACTGGTTTGCCAAGAGAACATCAGCCTTGACTAAAGGGGTTGGCAAACAATGGTCACCCTGTTAAATCAGTTGCTGCAAGAAAAGATCAAATGTTGGTTCACAGAGTTCATGGACAGCTGTGTTGTCCAATATAGCAGTCACTAACCACACAGAGCTATTTAAATTTAAATTAATTAAAATCAAGTAAATTTAAAAATTTAATTCCTCAGTTGCACTATCCACATTCAAATGCTCAAGAGCCACCTGGAGCTAATGGCTAGTTTATCGGACAAAGCAGATATAGAAAATATCTATCATCCCGGAAAGTTCTATTAGACAGCTTTCATGTATAGCATTTGCTAGATAATGTCACAAGTATACACTGAAATTTTAAGACAAGCTGCATAAAAGATCTGCATGCGACATACAGACAATATCCAATACAGCTTTTAGGAGGCAGATGCTGCCTAGGTATCCAGGCTTAGATCAAATCTCTGGAATGTCATTGTAATGTGATTCTTCAAGTGCCTTCCTTGTACCCTTGGGCATGTACATTTCTTAAAGGTAAATAACTGCATAATAATAACTATATAGATATGCTTAATGTTGTAGTTTTATATATATCAGTAAATTTCATAAAACTCTCCATGGTATTTTTTCTCCACTGAAATCCTGTTAGTGGAGGATTTCACACAGGTTACACATAGGTTACACACAGAGCTGTAGTGTTCTAAGGAACACAATTGGAGAAATTTTATCAGCCAGGAGGAATCTGAAGAGAGTGATATGACTAGCTTCACAATTTAATAGCTTTTGTGGAAAACATCAAGCAGGGGCCAGTGAGGAAAAGGCAGGCAATTAGGATATGGTTGCCATGATCCAGGAGAGAGCATTGAGGGCCTGAAATAGAGCATGGATAGAGAGAGGGCCCTGGGTGAGGTGCCAGAGATGCAAAAAGATAACCTGAACATGGTCCTTGCCCTGAAGATGATCTCAGTCTTGTGGGATGCCACAAAGAAAAGAATAGATATGTCACTGTCTAAAGACAAAGTCTTGCTACAGAAAGCCATTTAAAGTACAAGATGAGGGACTTCCCTGGTGATGCAGTGGCTAAGACTCTGCGCTCCCAATGCAGGGGGCCTGGGTTCAATCCCTGGCCCGGGAACTAGATCCCACATGCATGCGGCAACTAAGAGTTCTCATGCCACAACTAAGGAGCCCACATGCAACAACTAAAACCCGGCACAACCAAATAAATAAATTTTTTTTTAAGTGCTTTTCCCTCCTCCTATTTTTCACTATTGTGGCACTGATGTACCTTTTGGTTGTTGATTCATCTATAATTTTATTTTTATATTCTTCCTAAAATATCTGTTAGTTTCCTAGTCTAATTGTATTTTTTACTTTTTTATTGTTCTCTTTTTTTTTGTCACCCAGGCAGCTTGTGGGATCTTGGTTCACTAGCCCGGGGTCAGGCCAAAGCTCCTACAGTGGGAGCTCCGAGTCTGAACCACTGGACTAACAGAGAACCTCAGACCTCAGGGAATATTCATCGGAGTGAGGTCTCACAGAGTTCCTCATCTCAGCACCAAGACCCAGCTCTACCCAATAGCCTACAAACTCCAGTGTTGGAAGCCTCAGGCCAAACAACCAGTAAGACAGGAACACAATCCCACTCATTAAAAAAAAAAAAAAAATGAGATGGCAAAAAAGTATGTCACAGATGAAAGAGCAAGGTAAAAACCTAAAAGACAAATAAATAAAGAGGAAATAGTCAATCTACCTAAAAAAGAATTCAGAGTAATGATAGTAAAGATGATCCAGAATCTCAGAAATAGAATGGAGGCACGGATCAAGAAAATACAAGAAATGTTTAACAAAGATCTAGAAGAACTAAAGAACAAACAAACAGAGATGAACAACACAGTAACTGAAATGAAAAATACACTTGAAGGAATCAATAACAGAATAACCGAGGCAGAAGAACGAATAAGTGAGCTGGAAGATAAAATGGTGGAAATAACTGCTGAGGAGCAGAATAAAGAAAAAAAAAGAATGAAAACAATTGAAGACAATCTCAGAGACCTCTGGGACAACACTAAACGCACCAACATTCAAATTATAGGGTCCCAGAAGCAGAGAAAAAGAAAGGGTCTGAGAAAATATTTGAAGACATTATAGTTGAAAACTTCCCTAACATGGGAAAGGATATAGGCATCCAAGTCCAGGAAGCATAGAGAGTCCCATACAGGATAAACCCTAGGAAAAACACACCAAGATACATATTAATCAAGCTAACAAAAATTAAATTCAAAGAAAAAATATTAAAAGCAGCAAGGGAAAAACAAAAAATAACATACAAAGGAATCCCCATAAGGTTATCAGCTGATTTTCAGCAGAAACTCTGCAGGCCAGAAGGAGTGGCAGGATATACTTAAAGTGATGAAAGTTGATGAAACAACCTACAACCAAGATTACTCTACCCAGCAAGGATCTCATTCAGATTCAATGGTGAAGTCAAAAGCCTTTTGGCCAAAAAAAAGCTAACAGAATTCAGCACCACCAAACCAGCTTTACAACAAATGCTAAGGAAACTTCTCTAAGCGGGAAACACAAGAGAAGAAAAAGACCCACAAAAACAAATCCAAAACAATTAAGAAAATGGTAATAGGAACATACACATCAATAATAACCTTGAATATAAATGGATTAAACGCCCCAACCAAAAGACACAGACTGGCTGAATGGATACAAAAACAAGACCCATATTATGCTGTCTACAGGAGACCCACTTCATACCTAGGGACACATACAGCCTGAAAGTGAGGGGATGGAAAAAATATTCCATGCAAATGGAAATCAAAAGAAAGCTGGAGTAGCAATACTCATATCAGATAAAATAGACTTTTAAATAAAGACTGTTACAAGAGATAAGGAGGGACACTACATAATGATCAAAGGATCAATCCAAGAAGAAGATATAACAATTATAAATGTTTATGCACCCAGCATAGGAGCACCTCAATACATAAGGCAAATGCTAACAACCATGAAAGGAGAAATCGACAGTAACACAGTAATAGTGGGGGACTTTAATACCTCACTTATACCAATGGACAGATCATCCAAACAGAAAATAAATAAGGAAACACAAGCTTTAAACAACACAATAGACCAGATAGATTTAACTGATATTTATAGAACATTCCATCCAAAAGTGGCAGAATACACTTTCTTCTCAAGTGCACACGGAACATTCTCCAGGATAGATCACATCTTGGGTCACAAATCAAGCCTTGGAAAATTTAAGAAAATTGAAATCGTATCAAGCATCTTTTCTGACCATAATGCTATGATACTGGAAATCAATTACCGGAAAAAAACTGTAAAAAACAAAAATACATGGAGGCTAAACAGTGCGCTACTAAATAACCAAGAGATCACTGAAGAAATCAAAGAAGAAATAAAAAATACATAGAAACAAATGACAATGAAAACACGATGACCCAATACCTATGGGACACAGGAAAAGCAGTTCTAAGAGGCAAGTTTACAGCAATTCAATCTCACCTCAAGAAACAAGAAAAATCTCAAATAAACAATCTAATCTTACACTTAAAACAACTAGAGAAAGAAGAACAAAGAAAACACATTCAGTAGAAGGAAAGAAATCATAAAGATCAGAGCAGAAATAAATGAAATAGAAATGAAGAAAACAATAGCAAAGATCAATAAAACTAAAAGCTGGTTCTTTGAGAAGATAAACAAAATTGATAAACCCTTAGCCAGACTCATCAGGAAAAAAAGGGAGAGGACACAAATCAATAAAATTAGAAATGTAAAAGGAGAAATCACAACAATGCAGAAATACAAATGATTATAAGAGACTACTACAAACAACTATATGCCAGTAAAATGGACAGCCACAAAGAAATGGACAAATTCTTGGAAAGGTACAATTTCCAAGGCTGAACCAGGAATTAGAAAATATAACCAGACCTATCACAAGTAATGAAATTGAAACTGTAATTGAAAATCTTCCAACAGGGATTCCCTGGTGGCGCAGTGGTTGGGGGTCCGCCTGCCAATGCAGGGGACGCGGGTTCGTGCCCCGGTCCGGGAAGATCCCACATGCCGCAGAGCGGCTGGGCCTGTGAGCCATGGCCGCTGAGCCTGCGCGTCTGGGGCAAAAAAAAAAACAAAACAAAGACTGGCCAATCGCCATGTTGGAAAATTGGCCAACTCCATTTCCTACTCAGTGAAGTCCCAGCAGACCATAGACCTGGAAGCTACCTTTCTCTGATTCCTTTTGTAACTTCCTATTTTTTGCTGCTCTATCCAGCTGCAGGCTGGTTGCAATTCACCTTAGGCAGTCTGCTGCAATTTTCCATGTCCCAATCTTATCCTTCATTACAAAAAAAGATGGAAAATATAATGGACTAAAAGAATTCAGATAGCAGGTGCCAGACATCAAATTACACAGGTAGTAATCACACAGATTAGGAAACATAATGAATATAATATTCAAGCTGAACGCAGCCAATGAATTTTTTCAGTATGATACAAGCTTCTTGTTAATCAAATAACAGTTTTCTTCTTATTAAAGCTAAAGCAATCTCTATTTTCTAAAGGGACACATGTCACCCAGACCTCTGAGCTGAAATGATCTGAAACTCAATACACACAGAACCAAATGGACATTTTGGCTGACTCTTACATTTCAGATTGTGTTGACATTATTGTTCATTACAGAGTGGATTGTAAGTTTCATCTAATGTTTCTGAAACCTTTGCAGAGACAAATGTATTATTCACAAGATGTTGGGCACAGAAAGGTACCGATGTGGGAATCAGGAGAACTGGCTTTTAGTTCTAACTTCCACTGTTAGATCTGGTGACCCTGGATATATAGAATGATGTACAAGGATGAAGTGGTGGGAATGGTCTGCCCTGGGGTTAAGGAATAGGGGGTGCATTGTCTGCAGAGAATTGTAAACAATAGCAAAACTGACTAAAGTCAGTCTGCTTTTTATTATCATGCTTCATCCATGCTCAACAATGTCAGTGATTAAAATGCTCCTCCCCCTCAAATCTTTTGTTGGTCTAAGGTATAAGCAATTGATTTTAATCAATCAATCAACCAAATACATATATATGCTTCAAATGAGCAAATTCCTATTACTTATCTTTTAATAAATATTGTATTCTACATGGAAATTAATTTTTTAAACTCCCAGTTACAAAGTTTGGCTCCAACATGCGTGGACTCAAGTATATGCTATACACATTTGTTCCCAGAATCAGTCTGTAATGACTGAGAATCATTCAAGCTTGCTTTGAGCTCAGTCTGTGTCTTCAGCCTCAGGATATGATAGACTCCCAAACAGTAGATTTGGAATAAACAACAACAGCAAGTGATTATAAAGACAAAAACCAGAACTTGAGTTACTTCAATTCTGTCTTTCTATGTGACTACTTGAAGGTTTTATATGTTTAAAATTTACAAGAGGGAAACAGTGTACATTGTGAGATGTAAACTTTTTGTTTGGTAAATACAAATTTTCATTCGTTCATGGAATATTTAACTGAATTTGAATTATATTTTTCAATCAAAATTTATGCTTTAAAATTTTTAACTTGTTTTACTACTAAAGAAACCCCCTAAAATAATGATTATTGATTATACATGTTTACTACTAAAAATAATTTTGTTGTATAGAAGAGGAAGGTGTTAAAAGTGATCCACTGGGGGTGTCAAATATGTTAGGTACACACTAAGTATGTGAGCCCATCTGTTTAGGGCTTCTTTCTTAGATTAGAAGCAGCACTTCCCAAGGAGGGGTGATCTGTATGTCACTAGCTCCCTAGTTCCCTGAGCCCTACCATGAAATTAGGGGTCCAATAGAGGTGGGAAGTTCTTCCTTCCCTGAACCTTCTAGAGGATTAAAAAATGTACATTACTATATTCAAGCTCTGAGAAATCCCATCATAAAACAAAACCAAACCATGTTTGTCCCAGTGGCTTGTCCCAATGACCACTGGACATTTTTGGTTTTATTTTGGAGTAGGGGTTGGTGAAGCATGGCAGGGGCAGGGGTAGCAGGGGAGAGTGGTCAATGGCTATTCAGGAGAGGCACACATCTATTACCATCACGTGGAACAGCAGAATTCACTTTGGATTAGACCAGTGGGTTCTCAATCTTTGCTTCACACGAAAATCCTCTGGGGAGCTCTTTAAAATCCCCAGGCCCAGGCTGTACCCCAGGTTAATTGAACCAGAATCTCTGGGGGGCAGACCCAGTATCAATGTTTCAAAAACTCCCAGGTGATTGTGGTGTGTAACTAAGTCTGAGAACCTGTGGTTTAGATCACCTGAAGGTATATGTCAGCTCAAGCTGTGCGGGTCTAGGACTTTTCATCCCCATCATATTCCATTCCCATAAACAGACTGGCAAGAGGAAGCAGGAGGAAGGGGTGATGTGACCTTTCTGCTTCAGTCAGGCAAGGGATCAGGCCACGATTCCTACCTCCCAGCCCACCTCAGTGAACTGAACTGGCAAGGCTGTCTGGAGCCTGTCAAAAAAAAGGATGCCATTAATAATGATAAAAAACAAATGGGTCCTTTAGCCAAAGCCCCCCAGCAGTTGAAAAATGGGATATCTGTGCACTAAGATGGTGCCCAGATGCCTTGAATTATAAGAAAAGCAGGGAAAGAGAAGAGCTACAGCTGGTTTCTCCATTTCTAGGTTGATTTGCCTATTAACCTCCTGGAATTTTGAGCAGCGGTTCGTTTAGCTTGCTTCTCAGCCCCACACAGGCCCTGCCTCTGGGACATAGTGTGCAAGGGTTTTCATTAAAAAGTTAACATTTGCCACAGAGTTCAGAGCTCCCTCAATATCTCATTGAAACGAGGGGAAAACAGCTCAGCTTCGATGAGGCAAATGTCGCAGTAAGATAAATGCTAACATTTTCTTGAAAGCACTGTAATTACTCAAAGAGCAACCCGCCATCCCACCCCTCACTCCCAGGTCTTTCTTTTTCCAAGGATCTGCTCCTGCTGTCCTTATTTGGCAAAACTCCCAGGGCCATTTTCAGTTTTGTAACCTCGTGGGCACAACTACCACCATCAGTGGGCGACCTTCAAGCTTTATCTTCAGGCAAAATCAGGTGCAGTGTTCTCAAGAACACACTTGCCCATTAATTCCAACTTTACAAACTGTTCCCAAGCCGAACAGCTGTACTTTGACAACCAGATTTAGGAAGTAGCAACCTGAATTGGGAGGCTGTAGAGCTGTCCCAGAGAGGCTCCCATGTTCCCACATCACCCTATTCCACGATGGGAGTCACGTTTCTGAAGGAGACTGTGGCAACAGGCGGCGTGAAGTCAATAGGAGATTTGCTTCCCCTCTGAGCACGTCTGCTGAGTGCAGGGGCAAGCACCACCTCCCATCTCCCTGTTTGTTGGCTATGCCCCTTGCCCGAACGAGTAGTTGCTGTCTCCTGGACCAGTTTTAGGCCACTAACTTCATCCGATGGCAAATACCCCTATTTGGAAAGGGCACTGCTGTTCATAATTACCTTCAGTAGCATATCAATTTGACCAGTTAGACATGGTTACCAGTGCTCTATGCTGAATACCATCTAGAGACCTTGCCGGTTACCCATCATCTTGAAATTTCCTGGCTTTATGAGTACTTCCCAAAGGGTTTTCTGCAGAATATTAAGAACAGTTACACATAAAAGGGTTTCCATACTATATCAATTTGAGAAACACTGGCTTAAACAACATTAAGCAGGCTTGTTCTTACAGAACTTCTCAGAACAACTAGTGAGCTGAGTGAATTATTCACTAAGGAGCTAGAAATAAGGAGTTAGAATAAGCAATGCCCCCAAACTTATTTGACCATGAAATTCTTCTTATTGCAGAATATAGGTTGGTAAATAATGCCTTAGAACCGCAGAGTGGCAATGTAGCATCAATCTATGCTTGGGTTTCCTTATCTGTGAAATGGGAATAAGAGAGCACCGCTCAGGATCTGTGTCTAAGACTCTAATGAGACACATGCATGTAAATCGCTGAGAATAGTGTTTGGCACAAGTGTTACCTCTAATCTGAGTTCAAATGCTGGCTCCTTATTAGCTGTGCAATATTGACATGTCATGTAGGTGCTCAGAGTCTCAGTTTCCTTATTTGTAAAATAAGAATACTGTTAGTTTCTAACTCAAAGTTTTTAAGGATTACATGATACATTGCATTTAAATTGCTCAGCTAACTTTTGACACAAAGTAAATGTTCAAAAACAGCTAGCTAAGAAAAGCAGAAAAGCATTGCCATGTTTGGTGAAGGAAAGCTTGGCCCCTGTTTTCAATGAATTTGAAACTTAATTGACTGAGGCTCCTTGAGTCTGGGGAAAAGGAACACAATTTACATTCTAAAACTGGACCAGGAGCTGGGCCCTATTTTCATATAGCAATTCTGAAACTGACTACTGTAATCCCACAAAGGGGGTTGTGAATATCATGCTATATTTAGGCTGGTAAAATAACATAATAAGATAAAATAAAGGCAGGGTTATTATAAAATCTTAAAGAACTTGTTTCTGAATTACAAAAGGATGAATCTGGAGACGATCAAAGCTGATCTAATTCAGATTTAAATTGCAAACAATCTTGGCAGATTACCGTATGCTATCACTCTTTTTTTTTTTTTTTTTAAAGATCTGAACATTTTTGGTAACTTTAAAGAAAAGGGATCAGGACTTTTTCCCCCCAGGTTTATTGAGGTATAATTTGTATACAGAAAACTGCATATAATTAATGTAAACAATATTGTGTGATTGGAAATCTGTATACACTTGAGTTACCATCACCACAATTCAGATGATAAACATAAAAATGATCAGGATTTTTTTTTTTTTTTTTCAGGTACGCGGGCCTCTCACTGCTGCGGCCTCTTCCGTTGCGGAGCACAGGCTCCGGACGCGCAGGCTCAGCGGCCATGGCTCACGGGCCCAGCCGCTCCGCGGCATGTGGGATCTTCCCGGACCGGGGCACGAACCCGTGTCCCCTGCATCGGCAGGCGGACTCTGAACCACTGCGCCACCAGGGAAGCCCCCGATCGGGATTTTTGAAAGCCCTAGCAAACTTAAGTGGAACAAGCACCCACAGATACTCCATGTGTCTGATTTCATTTCCAGTCTCATTCTTCTCACCCCATAATAAATAAGTCAATAAGTCTTGACGAATGCGAAAGTTCTGAGGGGGCCCATGGACTACTGTTTTCACCATTATATTTCTGGATGCCATTCCCTTTACTTAAACCAACGCGAATCTCAATATAGCACTGCCAAAGCTGATTGGAAAAGGACAATTATAGGTTAAGCTATTTGAAAATTCTAATATTCAGCCATTTTAAACAAAAAAACAGCAATTGCATATAGCCAGATTTTATACCAAATTAAAATTAAAGCAATGATTTGGTAAACATTTTCCTAAGCTCTTAAAAATTTTTTTTTCTTAAAGAATCAAGAGGCAAGAAATGAAACCTACATGCTTTTGGAAGCTAGCAGAGCCAACCAGTGTTTCAAATAGGACTCAAGTCCTATTTCATATTTATTTTGAACAACTTGCCGTCTGGTAACATTTTTCTGTTCTATTTTTAATGGCTATAAAGTTTCTATCACACTCAGTAATTATCTGCAATCTCAAAAGGAGAAAGGAAATTCCATAATAAGAACTACATGCAACATTGAGTGTACAGGTGCCAGAAAATATTGTTTTGTTTAGTGGAGATGAGATAGTAAAAATATGGCTCTTTATAACGCATGTTCTCAAGTTTATTTATAGACACTAAGACACCCACTCAAACTCCTTATTTAATCACTAACAGAAACATTATTTCAAAAGGGAATTAGGGTGGTGAAAATATATTTTTGAATTGTATATTCTCTGGAACTATCTCATTTTTTCTTACTGTTATTGGCTATAGCTACCCAGGAAAAAAAGTCAGGAGGCAATTTAAACCACAACAAACAAAAATGTTTTAAATTTCTCAAGGGCAAGCTGCACTCCATCTTGAAGGAAATTGGAAGGGATATCAAAGAGAATTTATTGTCTGATGACCACCCCTAGTTGTTTAGTGAAAGCGGCAAGAGAAAAAAAAACTTTAAGGGCGTGCAACAGAGAAAAAGCTTGAGATACCACAAATTTATGCTTTGGGATGGTGGATATCTTTGATAATAAGTAGTTAATTCACTGTTGCATTTTTAGTTAAGTAATATTAAGCAATTATTCCAGGTTATTATGATTACTTTGAAAAATAATGACCTCACTAATGGTGAATGCCATTCAATACAGTTAAGAATAAAAGTGGTGGGCTTCCCTGGTGGCGCAGTGGTTGGGAGTCCGCCTGCCGATGCAGGGGACACGGGTTCGTGCCCCGGTCTGGGAGGATCCCACGTGCCGCGGAGCGGCTGGGCCCGTGAGCCATGGCCGCTGAGCCTGCGCGTCCGGACCCTGTGCTCCGCAACGGGAGAGGCCACAACAGTGAGAGGCCCGCGTACAGCAAAAAAAACAACAAAACAAAAGAATAAAAGTGGCTACCACCCTGGCCATTCACAATGGAATCATTAATAATTACTTCTTTCCACTTATGCATAATGCACATTAACTGGATGCTAGAAAAGTAAATAGTGCTTTTCTGTCTACTAAAAAGTACTTTCCCAAAAGGAAAAAAAAAAATTTCTAGAATGCAAAATTCTGTATTTTGCATCTTTCAAAATGTCTACAAATATATATTTCTTAAGTCTCCTTCATTATTAAATAGGGGTCTCCTTCAATAATTGAATCAGTTAACTATTTATATTTTTTGTTCAAATCTCCATGCCCTAAGTTTATATTCTTTGTGGGAGGTAAGTTTGCAAGGGTTTATTCCAGAAAGGACATTGGACTAAATGGTTGTGATGCAGAATATTAATGGTGGAAAATTTTCACATACTCACTGATAAATAAAAGGCATTTTTCAGGATACCTAGTCACTTTTAATGAAGGGGACTGGGATGGAGAGAGAACGTAAAAAAGGAGGGGAATATTTGTACACATTCCTCATAGACCCACTTTGGATTTCTCTGCTTAGTTGATAAAGCCATGCTCCTGTGTTTAATTTTTTCCTGATACAGTGAATACAAAATAATCCACCAAGTCCACCTTCATTTCCACTAAAAGCCTAGCAGCTGCTGAACTCCTGATTTGAACAAGATCCACTGCAGAACCCCAGACTGGCTAGTCACAGAGGGCGATGGTCCCATGACATTTTAATGCATTGGGTTTTCTTCTGCTGACCCACGACATGGGTAAATAAAGATAACCTTCACCAAGAAACACAAACCACTCGCAGGGTGCCACTGGGGGTTGCCGGCAAAGAGAGCAAATGTCCTGCTAGCATCAGCTGCCATTATCATGACTCTGAAGAGACAGCACGACAGCTAAAAGCCATAGGTGAGGAAGTCTAGAAACCTGACTGCTGATATCAGTTATCTGACTGCAGAGCACAGCTGAGGAAAACCCTACACAAAATCTCTTTGTTATCCAGTTCAGATGAGTGATTTTCTTAGCTTTGCTTCTAACCGATTAGAAAGGGATTATGCCAAGTTTTGCCTATTTAGTTGTTTTTGTTTTCTGGCTTAAAGTACCACACGTTACCTAATAAAAATCACACCATATTAAACAGGCTGTGCTGAATATGCCGCAGTTAGTGTGACTTTACTGGTGTTATTTTAAGTGTCTGTTCTCTGAATTCCCTTGGAATTTATGCTGTTAACTCCCACGAACAGACCTCCCAAGCTTGCAGTTACACACGCTGTATATTTATTAGGAGGCAACTTAACTTCTAGGCACTGCACAGAGGGCTGTATTTTGTCCCTGAACACTTGAGTTCCTGAACGTACTTGTTTGAAAATGTCTCTTAAAATATATGGTTTAGCTGGACAGACTAAAAATTTTGTGTAATCAGAGAGAATGTTTAGAAAACATTGTTTGGGAAGGAAAGTAATGCTTTAATGCTACTTCCAAGAGAATAAATAATCCAATTTTCCTTCACCAGGGCTGTGGGTATGCTGGCTTTAGCATTGCTAATAAAACAAAGGAGAGACACAGTCCTCAGAAGGGGGTGGTACAAAAACATCAAACATTTAACCATTTGGCCTGGAAATGTGTACAGGGGCCAAAATCAGGCCATTTCACTAATACAACAAATACAAAATAGCCATTTCAAAGGCTTTGGGCTTGGGGGGAAGATAAGGCTAAAATCAAAGAGAAAAATCTCTTGGTGATGTCAGTGGCTGTATATCTGAAGAGAACGTATTCATTTTGTCAAGAAAAGTTTTCACTTAACTTTAAAACATTAGAACTTGTTTCATATTTAGGCTGCGGGGTTAATATCCTTCTCTCTTTAATTTGTAAGATATTTGTTTGGTATTGTTTATTATGTTATAACATAATTTTGTTCTATATGGCACTCCATTTCCAATAAGAGAAAATTCACCCCAACTGTGATAGGTTTTTCATTTGTAACTTTCACAGCAGTTCTGAACAATTAGCTGAATGTTGTAGAAAACAGGAGTTTAATTTTTTTTTAAAGTTCCCGATTTATCCTGATTTGTATTACTTCATGAAATCTAGTCCTGAAAAATCATGGATCCTGATAAAATCACAGATTAGAAAATATGTGAATATTAAGGTTTCCTAAACGTTCATTTCATCCAAACCCATCTAAAACGAATAGAAAAGGGTGTGGAATCACTGAGGTAGTAGCGCCACCATCTGGACATTTTCAGAATGACAGTCATAAATTCCTTTTCAAGGGTGAACTCTTTCCAACTGCACTTTTATCTTTGGGAAAAAACTTGTTCAGTTAACCTAAGGGTCCTAAGAGTACTCAGTGTGACACTTTACCCTTTTCCTGTACTGTTGTCCCTACAAAGAAAAGAGGGATTCCTTCCACATTGGAGATGATGCTTTTCTAGATGTCTGAAGAGTAAACGACCCATTGTAAAGTACAGAGGGGTACGGCATGAAGGGAAGCTGAACTCCCACATTTTCAACTTGCAACTTAGACACACATATGGTTAGTGCACATGCGTGTGTTCCAGGGCATTAAAGTTCCTCACCTGTAAGATGAGGTAAGAATAGTATCTCCTTAACGGGATAATTGGAGGGTAAAATGAGATAATGCCTGTTAGGTGTTTAGTATCTGGAACATAGTAGCAATCAGAATTGGGAGGTAGTACTAAAACTGGTAGTTCTTAACGTCTTTTCAAACATCTGAATGAACATTCATGGGGTTGGCAAGGACCCCAAGACATTGTCAGGTCCGGCTCCTGTCCCCAAAAGAAAGCTTCTATACTTTTCTTTCAAGTCGTGAGAAAAGAAGGCCCCTCCATCCTCTCAGTGAGATAATCTCCTCACCAGGTTCACCTCCGACCGTCTGGCCTCAGTCTCTCCCTCCAGCCTCAGTGACCTCCACCTCAACCTTCCACCCCAATCGTGGGGCCTCCTTCCAGCCCCCAAACAAGCCACCTGCATCCCGTCTCTAAGTATTTCATCCCCTTGGTCCACCTGCACGGTCCACCTCTCTTTGCTTTTTAAGGCCCACCTTTATTGAAGGCTCAGGTTGCACCGTTTCTGCGAGTTTATCTCCCCCTCTCTTGCCTACCACCCCTCCACACCTGGAAAGTGTCAGTGTTGGCGGCTCTTCCTTTTCACCCTGTTTACAACTTGGCTTCGCTTAGCTAGCTGTAAACCCCTGATGGGCAGGGACAAGGTGCTAAATGTTGTTGTGCCCAGAAAATCAGCTGGGTGTTTGCTTTTATGATATTAACCCTAAAACATGAAAATATGGAAAATACATTTCCATACCCACAAGTTTACAACTAAGATGAACTGCCAAAACTTTGACCCAAATTGACCATGAAAATGAAACCCAAATCCCTGACCTAAATTAGGAGAACAACTGTTTACAAATTAGCAAACATGAGGCCTAAGCTCCCAGGCCACACTTAAAAGGAAGCGAAGAACAGATTTGCTATTTAACATCTCAGTTCTATGTAGAAACTGTTTTCCCCAAGCAGCCCTCATGTAAGGACCTAATTGTGCATCCGTATTTACCACCCCTGCATCTCTCTGGGGCCGTGGAGCGGCTCCTGGAGAAAGACGGGGAGAGCCCAGCAGAGCGGAAGCTTAGGCTGTGGACCAGCTGGCCCTGAGCTGGAATCCTGCTTCTACTACTTACTAGCTGTGTGACCCAGGTAAGTTGTTTAACCTCTCTGACAGTCACTTTCCTGCTCTGTAAGATGTTCATAATAATGCCGCTCAGAGCTTCGTGAGGAGTAAATGGTTTGCATGGGGCCGTAGCACACACACTGAGGGCCAAACGAGTTCGCCCTGAGAGAACACGGGTGTTTGAGAATTCCTCCCACTACGTCCTTGGCCATCATTTCAGAATTCTCTAGCGTTCTTCTTTTTTAATCCAAAGGTTTAAATGCGACTTCATCCTGGAATCACCAGTAGAGGTCACTCAAGGACAAACTGAATTCTTTACCAACCCCAGTCCTGACTTCTAAATTGAAGACTGCATCATTATAGTTCAAACAGCATAACATTTTATAGTAACACTTCTTTTTAACATTATTATTCTATATTGTCCATTAAGAGCTACATCACAGCAATTTGATCAACGTTCTGCTTACAGCGTTTTCTTCACGGAGAGTCTGTGTGGAGAGAGCCAGCTACATACATTCCTCCTAGAGAAGTGGGGGATGCAGTGTGTAGAAGAGGGACAGGAGAAAGCCATCTCCTGTCACATTCTAATGACATAGAAGCAGTCTAAAACGATGATCAGAGCAGGCAGAAAGGGAGCTGAGCCTAACCCGTGTAAGCAGTGAAGGAGTGGCTAGTGGGAGAGACATGATTGTCTCAGAGACTCAGATGTGAGTTAAATGCTCTGGATGGTCTGGTGATATTGGGAAAGGAAAAAGGGGAGCCCCAACCCTCAAAAAGTCTGACCTGCTTGCAGTATATACAATAAATATGTGTGAATAGACTTAAGATCACTTAAAATGAAACAGAAACATTACAAGTCCACACCTTGTAATTTTGATTATTTTTTCAGTTACAAACATACAATACTTCACAGTTTAAAAAAATGTTTTCATATCTATTATGTTATCTCACCTTCAGAATAATCCCAGGAGTGTGTAAGATCACAAATGCTTCTTCTGGGCAGCTGCCATATCTTATGGTGTTTTGAATCTACCCCAGATCATTGGACATAAGAGACACTCAGTAAATATTTGTTGAAAGAATCATCTAAACAGATAAAATCAGAACATCAATCACTTATTTACACACAATTCTATTATTTGCATAGTAAATTTATTATACAAATTTATCAGCTTATTTGGCCAACATTCTAAATTGCAACAATATCTAAATAGGCTATAGTTTTAGTTACTCATCAAAACTGGTAAAATCCAGCACAGGGTCTCAGTGTTGCTCCCTTCCTCTGTGAAGTTTGTGGAAGCTAAAAATCTTGCAATGGCCTTGATGGCTAGAAAGCTGAAGATTCTATATCAGTAGATGTCAGGGTTTTTGTAGAATTTACCCCAGGCCACATCTCATGGATGACCCTCTCCGTTTAGTAGTGGCGGTGGAGATTGGGACGGGCAGGAGATGTCATGTCCACCAGAGCACTCAACAGAATAAACAGCGCCGACCAGTAAAAATAATGATGTGGCAACAAGGTACATACAACACTCAACTGAACGGTATGGAGGAGGCTGAGAGAAATTGAGCAAGTGAAACATTATAGGGGTTAAAGCAAGGTTTTAAAGCAGAATCGGGAAATCACCTTCAAAAGGGGCACAGGCATTCCTGGTGTAGAGGAAAAAACAAAGAGAGTTGAGAATGATTAAACTGCCCACAGGGTATCCCAGCAAGTTTGTCTGAGGTATAAAGATGGAGAGTACTTGTTAGACAGGTGGTAATTTATATATAATTATTAGGAGATGCAGATTTAACACAAGAAAATCACAGAATTGTGAATCAGAGATTCTCAAGGTTTTATTTATCAGTGTTCAGTTCATATTTGTCCCAAACGGAATTGGACAATCAGACAATTCTAATTGTTAGAAATATCTTCCTTTAGGTTTTTTCAAATTTTGGCTCCTTTCAGCTTTCGCCTATCAAGGATTACTCAGAACTCTGATCTTCCTAAGTGGCAACCCTTCAAGTGCTTAAAAACGGGTCCTTCCAGCTTCCTGCAGAATAAACACTCTCAGTTTTTTAGTGTTTCCATGTGTTGTGCTGCCAACACTTTACCCTTCAGCTCTTGTCTTCTGGCCAATGGCCTTCCTTAAAGAGATGTCCAACGAGAACATCCAAAACTGTGGTCCTTAATGAAGCCAAGCCTCACCTCATAAGCATTCCATAACCATCACCAAGTTCATCACCTCTCAGCAGAATTTACCTATGATGAGATCTGTATTTGTAGCCCATTTCCTTTACAAAATTCCAAGTGCACCAACCATATAATCCATTCTCACCACATTCTTATAAGGGAGTGTTTGCTGCCACCATTTTTCAGGGGTGAGTGGAGATGGAATAGAGTAAATCGGAGAAAATTGAAACATAAAGGTGGAAAATAATTTACCTGGCTGACACTGCTAGCCAATAGCCAAGGAATTACTAACATCCTAACTTCTTGCCCAGGAGGACTTACTTGTTTCCTCACATGAGACCACACTGCCTGTAGACTTGGTCTGGCAACTGGAGATCAGAGGGAGAGAGCCTGCACATCTCCTGAACCCCTAGGGAGGACGTGGCCTCCCCTCTGTGCAGGGATCTCTCCACTCACCCAGGAACAATCTAGTGCCTGCCTCCCAGCTGGGTCACAGAGAGAACATCGCAGCAAGGGTGCTCTGGCAACCAGGTGTTTGTCTTATTCGCCAGCTCCTATTCAGCAGCAGCCAGGACGTGAGCTGTGGCCTTGATGGGCATAAATGGATACGGTACATGCTATCATTCATTAGGGAAGACGGAGGCAGCTTGTGCCTTGGAAGGCATGGGGTTTTGTCCAATGGGTGAGGATCAGAACTGTGAACAATGAGAGGGGGCCTGATACGTGGGCCAGACAGAGGCAAGCACGTGGCAGGGTTAGTTCACTGCCAATAATTTGATTCCAGTGTAGGTTATGTATTTTACATCAAATGTAGGGAGGTGGGAAATGGCTGGATTAAAAATAGCAGTAACCCACACTCCAACTCGCTCTCTCTCTCTCACACACACACGCACGCACGCACGCACACGCACACACACACACACACACACACACACACACAATGAAACCTTCCTTCTCAGAGGAAAATTGCAGAGATCCATCTCATGGCAGTCTCCTACTCCAGAGGAAGAGCATCAGCCAGGAGGGGCAGATTTCTGCTCCTATGGTGACTGGCCACTGTCCTCACAGCTCCTGGCTTCTGAGTGGCTGGCCTGAACCCTGGGTCTGTCAGCTGCCCTTCTTGGGTAACGGACTACGGGCTGCAAAGCGGCGGTTTTCTACCAGAGGAGCTGGGAAAGTGGAGCTGGGCTCTCAGCTGCAACTTATCTCGTGGTCACCCCGCCCCACCCCCTCCTGACTTCCCTAGTCACTCTGGCTCTCTCAGGACAGCTTGCATCTTAGCTGAATGTAACGAAAGAAAGTTGGCCCCGGAGGTGTCTCCGGGTGTCTCTGCCCAGAACTAGTGAGAAGTTTTTGGCAGGACTTCCGAGCTACAAGCAAACTCCTAACGGAGTTTGGCAGATCACACACAATTCGGCGACTGCGCTCCATACTCAGTCCGTGGGGATGGCGAGGCCGTGCACCTGCCAGATTTCTGGTAGAATGTTGCTTTGGTTGGAACCAGGGTGCTTTTCTTTCAGCATCCCCAGGCCTCAAGGAGGCTAGAAGGAACACCACAACTTTTTATTTTGGGTAAATCTGAATTGTCAGCGTTTACAGAGGCGTTTGAAGCTGGCAATCACAATAAATCTATGAGGTCTCTGAGATCCACGTGAATTTTCTGTTGGGAGAGAGGTACACTCATGCTTGAAGGGAAAAAGCCCCTTTTCCGTTTTGTTCCAAATCTATGGAAGCTGTGAGGCCTGGTGATCAGCTCTCCTACCATGAGGGAGAAGTGAGCCGAATGCTCTGTGGGCCTGGTGCCTGCCTCCAAGTCACAGGGAATCAAGTCCAAAGTGAAGTGACTTCTTCTGACTTGAGGCCACAAGCATGATCCAGAGCTTCCAAGAGGGCCCCTTCCCAGGAGAGGGGTTCGGGAGGAGTCTGTCAGCCACCTGTGAGGTAATGGGTGTGCCTCACTCAGCTGGGCTTCTCCGAGGGCAGCCCCGCAGACAGCCTCAGACTTCCCCAGATGAGAAACCTGGGGCTCTGGTGCTTCTCTGCCCACTATCCCCGCAGGTCCGATGGCAGGTGGGCTGCCCCCTGGTGGAGCACAGACTCTGACAAAGATAGAAGTGGTGATTCTGCTAATGGGGAAATGCTTCCAAAACGGGCTACAAGTCAGCTTACAAAAATAGAGAAGGAAACAAGAAACCTATTAGGTTTCTTTTGGGGGACTGTGCAATCTCTTTTGGGGGACTGTGTTTCTAAAGGGAGTTTACATGCCATGGAAACAAATCCCTGAAGCCCCGTTACAGCTTATTAGTGCTAAATTGGCCACAGCAAATGAGCACTGCAATCGTCAGTGACCTGAGGTTTTATAAGCACGCTGGGACTGTTTGCAGAGAGTTTTACATGCCCCCCGCAGGGAGACGATGCGACCCGCTATTCCATTTCCAGAGCCTAGAACAGCAATGAAGCCACCCCGTAGTGCCCCTCCATGCAGGGATCTCCCGGGGCCAGAACCTTCCTTGAAATCGTTGCCCTACAGCTTAGCTTTATCGAAAAGGCAAGAACAGGAAGTAAAAAGAGCCTTCATCTCTGTTTAAAATGGATTTGAAGGAGCTGTATCCTGGCAGGGAAGTGGTGAGGGTGTCCCATGAAATTCAGTGATAAGGGGCAAGAGGTAGTGTCTATTCCCAGCCCTGTGGCGGGGTGGGGGACAGGCAGGAGTGACTGTTGAAGTGAGCAGAAGAATATCCTCTTGCCAATAAGTACACAGCTCTGGCAGGGAAGTAGATCCAAGTCTGCCTTATTCTATTTTTATTTTCTATCTTCTCTCATTGTCATCCTTCATGGGGTTCATATTCTAGTGACAAGTGAAAAATAAAATATGTGCATGTGTGCATCCAGCAATTAAAAATCTGATCAGTTCTGTGAAGGGAATAAGCAGGAGGCTGAAAAGGAGAGTAAAATGGGAGCTTGCACTGGGAAGAGTGGTGAGGAGGGCCTCTGAAGGGGGACATTGCAGTGAAGACGGAGATGGGGGTCTCTGGGAGAAGCAGGAGTAAAGGGCGTTCCAAGCAGAGGGACTATGAGTGGCAGGTGTGTGAGGTAGGAGAGAGCTCTGATGCTTCTGGAGGTGAAAGAAAGCCTTCAGTGAGGAAGACAGGCACATCTTGGAGTTGTAGAGGTGGGCAGGGGCTCAAACAGCAGAGCCCTGTTACGAGAGGTTTTTTTTAATGTTCCTTCTTGAAACTCTATTTCTTCACATCTATAAAATAACAGTATTGTGGTGCTTCCCCAAGCACCCTTTGTTAGCTCATCTACACACACGCACACGCACACACACACACACACACACACAACTGAGGGTTTGCTGTGGCTGGATTCTTGACCATTTTCTCTTTCTCTCGCCTCTCTTCCTCTGAGCCACTCTTGTGGCATAATAGCTCTAGGCTAGTGACTTTCAATTCTGCCTTCTCTCCAAACTCCAGTATTTAATTAATTGATTAATTAATTCAGGAAACACAACATCTACTGTGTGCCAAGTATTCTGTTAACTTCTGGGAATATAAAAAAATTTAATAAAGTCCCTGCTTGGGTCTCTTCGACCTCCACTTGCGGATTGGATATTAAGGGCGTCTGTAGGCATACAAAGTGGAGAGGCGCATGTCATCCATCACAGGATTTTAATGAGATAATGTCTGAGTCGGGTCCCCAAAGAAGAGGAGAAGATTTCCATTGAGAAGAAAGCGCTGTGGACAAAACACCAAGACAAAGAACCAGCACATACAAGGCATAGAAGAGGAACTGGTCTATAACTGACCTGGAGTAGCCCTTTGCACCCTCTTTTCTGGGCTCCAAACCTGTTAGATGGATGTGTCAAGGTCTCAAGAGGAACCACGAAATACTATTCCCATGACAGTGAGCACTGTGTTTATGAAGAAGAGATTCAGACATCTGGAGAGCAATGCCCATGCATGAAAAGGATGTGGGTTTGAACCTGGGGGAGTACCAAGAAGATGATGCAATGATTCTATGGTAGTTTATCAAGAGAGATAAAGCACAAATGAGCAAAACTGAAGTCACAAACCACTCTTGGTAGTTATTAGCACTTTCCTAGAATCCCCCAGTCTAGATATAAGACCTTCAACATGAATGGGAGTGAAATATGGGGTAAGTCTACTAGTGGGAGTGCTTAACAGGTGACTAGATGCTTGGAAAATGCACCCGTGGGGAAATATTAACAAAACTGGGATTGTACAGCTTGGGGAAGGTGGAAGAGTGATTACATGGCCACAATATATAAGAGGCTTTACTGTGGGGAAAAAAATGGTTGATATTCTTTATAATTTATTTTCTCTGGGAACAGAAGGAAAATGGTGTTCTTGTAACCAAAAAGTTTTGAATGGATATAAGAGGTTTTGAGACAAAGAGGTCTTTTAAAAATATGGCCAATGCTTGTATCTCTGACATAATTTATGAATGGATTTGCCTAAAGCATGTTGAAATAGACCAGATGACCCCGTCTCGGAGTAGAGTTTTTATTCCTGGGCTGAAGAGGTCACATTGTCTATGAACAATCCAGAACTGGCCGTGTCGGCCCATGGTAGACACCTCAGATTCTTTAGAAGTGTTTTTATGTAAATCCTGTTTACTCTGTATCCGTGCACACTCTCTCCCTTAATACAAACAGTTCATATTTTCATTTGCTGTCTTTGTATCATCACAGGCTTTTTTCCAGTAGTTCCTAAGAAAAGCTCTATTTATGCCTTGATTGCTAAACCTTGTTGCCATGAGACAGAATCCTTGTGCAAAATGCATTCTATAAACTCATACAATAAATGAAATTCAAACATTACCTCGCCTTTCTGATGGAGGTGTGAGGAGGTCCAAAGATGACAGAGAAGATAGAGGGCGAGAAATGAACTATGTGCCCCTGGAGTCATTAAGAGTCCACTGCAGGATGGAAGATGGAACACATCTATCCTTAGAACAAGGGAGGCTTTGCAGCTTAAATCTGAAGCCCTGTCAGAAGCAGTCCAAACAATAAGTATCTGCAGACCATGAGGGGTCCTTTGTACATCTTTCACTTCATATAACCACACCCCCCTTTCATTCTCTCCCTCCTCTTTCATGTCCCTGGGGGATGCCCTCTAACAGCTTGTATATTGGTGGGCTGCTTGCCTCACTCAACCAGAGGGCAGCCCTGATGGGGATCTGCACCACATGCTTGGTGAGTCTGAATTGGGACTCTTGCCTGAGGGTTGCTGGAGCGCCAAGCACTGCAGGAAACACCAGATTCTAAGCACCATCCTGTAGGACCCACTAAATAGACCTGCCACTTCTATTATCAATCAAGCTGCAGAGCTATCCGATGCTCTGTCGCTCTTTGCAGGAAATCTATGGTGCCTCAGAAGCTTCCTTGTCACCAGCCTGAATAAAGCTACTACTTTGGATCTAACCTATTTTTCAAAACTCCTCCCAGCTCTCCAACTTCGATGTCAAACGATGTTAACACGGCTGGTTTGGGAAGTCCCTGTAGAATTTGTAAGAAATTAATGTTGCCTTCATCTCAACAGAAAGCTAGGGCTTTGCAAAACACACCATATGCTTGTCACCTTGCCAATGAATCAAGGTGTTTTTGCAGCCTTCTGAGTCTAAATAATTAATGGTAATGTCTAAAGATTACCCCAAGTTTCAGAGAGTAAGGATAGGGCCTTCGCAGTGTCCAAAGTTACCCAACCTCAGCCCAGTCCAATATTTCATGTAATAAATGGTCAGGCTGCATGGCCACCCCCCATCCACACCCCACTCATCACCACTGACTGTTCATTCCCTTTTTCTTTTCCCTTCCTCTTCTTTCTGCTATAATTAGATTCTCTGGGTTGCTTCAAGTAAGTGCTGCCTCTCCCCAACCCTCAAAAAATATACTTCTACCCAGGTTTCTCCAGCTTCCCTTAATGGATAAGAGTGTGTGTGTAATCGTTTATCCATTAATATTAGCACTGTTCTTATCAAGTGATTAATTTCCTTTCAATAGACTCTCACCAACCAATTAATCCAAACTGAGAAATCAAGCTAAATAAATCAATAGCCCCACTAATTTTGATGATTGTAGGGATTATAGGTTTTGCTAACATTTTTTAAAGTAGTAGATACTGAGGGGTTTTTTCTCTATAAAATAAAAAAACACCTTCATGATCATTTTGAATATTTCCTCTTAATCAGCAGAGCCCTTTTTCAATTCTACGATCTCATGGGGAAAAATGAACTTACATCACTTAGTGCTTATTTTTGATGCATCTCATCTCTCATCTTACCTTGTCAAAATGAAGTGCTGTTCAGCCTTCCCCTGAATGAGCCATTGTGATATTGTAATTGAATAAACAGAAAGGTCTCGTGCATTGTAGAAGATGAGAATAAGAAGAGTTCATTGTAATGGAGTATTTCCTGTATGCCAGATATTGTGCTAAGAGCTTTACAATCATTACTTCATTTGATTCTCCAAAAAATTCATTTCTGGATGAGGTAACTAGGGCTTGAAAAAGTTTCAAAACTTTTGTCCCATATCATACAATCAGTCAGTGGAAGAGCTAGATTTTGAATGGGGATACTCTCTAGTACCTCAGACGCTCCTTAGAGTTATTCCCCACGGAAGGCTGAACCCAAACACAGCCCTTCCAGGAACAAAAGGCCATAGATAGCAGGGTAATAAAACTCTTACTACTAACCGTAACAGACTTGATACAGAATTAGCCTTCAGACTAGGACTCAGCTGATGCTGTTTTCCAAAGGACGTATTTGTTAATTTACTTCAAGTAATCAGCAAGAAGCCTAATGTTTACTGACAGAGGCTTTAATTTATAATCGATTCCTATAAAAATGGAGAATACCCTTACTGTAAATCCAGGTTATTTTATTCATTAAATCATCTTTACCATTACTTATGTTTCATGTAGTTCTTACTCCTATCTTTCTCTCTTAATTGTGTGACTCTTCAGAAATATTAACTGTTAATGATGAAAGTTGGCACGGTAGAATAACTGAGTTCATGGCCTATATTTTGAAATAATAATGAAAAGAGCAATGTATTGCCCATAGCAAAAGTCAGTGTTCCAGGAATTCAGCAACCTTTCAGATACATTTTAGTATTAGTTCAGCATATCTGTGAATTGAACCCACAAGTCATGCTTAACATCTTAAGAATGAAATCAAAACTACAATGAGGTATCACCTCACACATGTCAGAAGGGCCATCACCAAAAAGTCTACAAATACAGAAAGCAGGCATAGAGGGAACTTACCTCAACATAATAAAGGCCATATATAACAAACCCACAGCCAACATCGTCCTCAATGGTGAAAAACTGAAAGCATTTCCACTAAGATCAGGAACAAGACAAGGTTGCCCACTCTCACCACTCTTATTCAGCATAGTTTTGGAAGTTTTAGCCACAGCAATCAGAGAAGAAAAAGAAATAAAAGGAATCCAAATTGGAAAAGAAGAAGTAAAGCTGTCACTGTTTGCAGATGACATGATACTATACATAAGAGAATCCTAAAGATGCTACCAGAAAACTAAAAGAGCCAATCAATGAATTTGGTAGAGTAGCAGGATACAAAATTAATGCACAGAAATCTCTTGCATTCCTATACACTAATGATGAAAAATCTGAAAGAGAAATTAAGGAAACACTCCCATTTACCACTGCAACAAAAAGAATAAAACACCTAGGAATAAACCTACCTAAGGAGACAAAAGACCTGTATGCAGAAAATTATAAGACACTGATGAAAGAAATTAAAGATGATAAAAATAGATGGAGAGATATACCATGTTCTTGGATTGGAAGAATCAACATTGTGAAAATGACTATACTACCCAAAGCAATCTACAGATTCAATGCAATCCTAACAAACTACCAATGGCATTTTTCACAGAACTAGAACAAAAAATTTCACAATTTGTAAACATAAAAGACCCCGAATGGCCAAAGCAATCTTGAGAAAGAAAAACGGAGCTGGAGGAATCAGGCTCCATGACTTCAGACTATACTACAAAGCTACAGTAATCAAGACAGTATGGTACTGGCACAAAAACAGAAATATATATCAATGGAACAGGACAGAAAGCCCAGAGATAAACTCATACACATATGGCCATAAAGGAGGCAAGAATATACAAGGGAGAAAAGACAGCCTCTTCAATAAGTGGTGCTGGGAAAACTGGACAGCTACATGTAAAAGAATGAAATTAGGACACTCCCTAACACCATACACAAAAATAAACTCAAAATGAATTAGAGACCTAAATGTAAGACCAGACACTATCAAACTCTTGGAGGAAAACATAGGGAGAACACTCTAAGACATAAATCACAGCAAGATCCTTTTTGACCCACCTCCTAGAGAAATGGAAATAAAAACAAAAATAAACAAATGGGACCTAATGAAACTTCAAAGCTTTTGCACAGCAAAGGAAAACATAAACAAGACCAAAAGACAACCCTCAGAATGGGAGAAAATATTTGCAAATGAAGCAATTGACAAATTATTAATCTCCAAAATTTACAAGCAGCTCATGCAGCTCAATATCAAAACAAACAAACAAACCACCCAATCCAAAAATGGGCAGAAGACCTAAATAGACATTTCTCCAAAGAAGATATACAGATTGCCAACAAACACATGAAAGAATGCTCAACATCATTATTATTAGAGAAATGCAAATCAAAACTACAATGAGATATCATCTCACACCAGTCAGAATGGCCATCACCAAAAAATCTACAAACAATAAATGCTGGAGAGGGTGTGGAGAAAAGGGAACCCTCTTGCACTGTTGGTGAGAATGTAAATTGATACATCCCCTATGGAGAACAGTATGGAGGTTCCTTAAAAAACTAAAAATAGAACTACCATTTGACCCAGCAATCCCACTACTGGGCATATACCCTGAGAAAACCATAATTCAAAAAGAGTCATGTACCACAATGTTCACTGCAGCTCTATTTACAATAGCCAGGACATGGAACCAACCTAAGTGTCCATCGACAGATGAATGGATAAAGAAGATGTGGCACATACAATGGAATATTACTCAGCCATAAAAAGAAACGAAATTGAGTTATTTGTAGTGAGGTGGATGGACCTAGAGTCTGTCATACAGAGTGAAGTAAGTCAGAAAGAGAAAAACAAATACTGTATGCTAACATATATATATGGAATCTAAAAAAAAAAAAAAATGGTCATGAAGAAATCTAGGGGCAAGACGGGAATAAAGACGCAGACCTACTAGAGAATGGACTTGAGGACATGGGGAGGGGGAAGGGTAAGCTGGGACAAAGTGAGAGAGTGTCATGGGCATATATACACTACCAAATGTAAAACTGATAGCTAGTGGGAAGCAGCTGCATAGCACAGGGAGATCAGCTCAGTGCTTTGTGACCACCTAGAGGGGTGGGATAGGGAGGGTGGGAGGGAGGGAGATGCAAGAGGGAAGAGATATGGGGATATATGTATATGTATAGCTGATTCACTTTGTTATAAAGCAGAAACTAACACACCATTGTAAAGCAATTATACTCCAATAAAGATGTTAAAAAGAAAAAAGTCTACAAATAACAAATGCTGGAGAGGGTGTGGAGAAAAGGGAACCATCCTACTCTGTTGGTGAGAATGTAAATTGGTGCAGCTAGTATGTAGAACAGTATGGTGGTTCCTTAAGAAACTAAAAATAGAGTTACCACATGATTCAGCAATCCCACTCCTGGGCATATAACCAAAAAGATGAAAACTCTAATTAGAAAAGATACATGCACCCCAAGATTCATAGCACCACTATTTACAATAGCTAAGACATGGAAGCAACCTAAATGTCCATCGACAGATAAATGGATAAAGAAATGTGGTACATATATACAATGGAATATTACTCTGCCATAAAAAAGAATGAAATAATGCCATTTGCAGCAACATGGATGGAACTAGAGATTATCATACTAAGTGAAGAAGGTGAGACTAAGACAAATATCATATGATATCACTTATTTGTGGAATCTAAAAAAATGATACAAATGCACTTACTATATGCAGAATGGTCTTGGGCAAAATAAAGACAGTCATCCCAGCTTCAGAAGTGTTGCCAGCCTTGGCCAAGTAAGGCTGCAACCAGTGGGTGAGTAGAGTGGCCACTAGAATGGGCACAGGACTGAGTAATCAGGAGTCTAGGATTCTGGGTCCAGTGCCCTTAACCTGCTGAGTGATGTTGATGTGCACTCAGTTGGCATCTCTGAGCCCACATTTATTCATCTGTAAAGCCTAAGTGTTAGAATAGATGACCTCTAGGATCCATCATAAGTCTAGGCTTATAGGGTTCTGGTGACAGCTACAAAATTCACTGCATTGTTGGTGAAAAAATTTTGGTTCTCCACTTAAAATATGAGCAGAAAAATTATTAAAAATTTATAAATTTTTATATTTATATATTTATAAATTTATATATTATATAAAATATATAATATATATTTAAAAATTATATATATAAATTTATATATATGTAAAATTTATATATATATAAAAATATAAATATATATAAAAAAATTTATAAATTTATAAATTTGAACTCAAGGTTGAGTTCAAATTCCCATTATTTCCCAGTAATGGGAAAATACACATTTCATTACTGACCTACTCTTGTACTGAGTAGGACTACTAATCCCCAGAGGAATAAGGTGTATAGAATCTTTATGGGGGGGGGAAATGCCCTTTGACAATACTTGAGAGAACTTTCTCTTGTAGTTCCATTTTATTTTGAAGGACAATGGCATACATATTCAGACATTCTACAGGACAAATGATTGTGTTTCTTGAACAAACAGTGGCATTTACAAGAGGAAAGGGGTTGACATAGATTAAGAGAAACCTGAGACATACCAAATGCAATGTATAGATCCAAACTGTAAGGGAACATTTTTAAGACAATCAAGCTTTATACTGTTATTCATTCTTGCTTATTCTGTTAGGTGTCCTAGTGGCCTTGTAGTTTTTTCTAAGTACTGTACTCACTTATTGGATTAGGGAGTCATACTAAAATACTTATGAGTGATTTGATTGTGTCCCTTGTTCATGGTCTTGCATTACCATCTTATATATTTGTTTTTCTGGGTAGCAGCTCCATTAGTGTTAGTGTGAATATGGTCACTCATAGATTATCTGAACGTGGATTATCCACTTTGTGGATGGTCTGGGACAAAGTTTTAATCCAAAATGGCTTTTTCTTTCATTCACCAAGCAAGTGTGACCAAGTAATACAAGTATATTTTTAAATTAGCCTAAGAAAAATATCACTGACTGCATCTCAAAGATCAAACTTTAGAACCCCCGCAGTTTTGTGTCATCTCCCCACTGCTTCTCTCAAATTTCACATCATTGTTTAGGTTCCTCAGAACACAGAGCATGTATGTGTGAGTACCAAGCACAGGGGGTGAGAGGGAGAGAGGGAGGGAGGGAGGGAGGGAGGGAGGAAGGGAGGGAGGAAGGGAGGGAGGAAGGGAGGGAGGAAGGGAGGGAGGAAGGAATGACAATACAAAGACACATCACAGAAGCAACTGGGAACTTGATACTCCAGGACCAAATAACCAGCCACGGAATTTCAGATGGTATTTCAGAACCCTCCATTCGAGGGAAAGACAGGAAAAGAATTTATGCTTTGGCTCCCAACCCCATTGGTCAGAGATTGTCCTATGGGGCACTAACTGCCCTGCACTTGTAGGTCACACCTGCATAGGCACTGAGCAGTTCCATGTCTACTCCCTTGAAAGAGATGTGCTGGGTAGGAGGAGAGGCAGGGACTGTCAAGATGCACCTGAATGAAGCCAGTTGAAGCCCATGCGGGTGAGTCTGAGAGGCTCCAAAGTAATGTGTAAGGCAGTCTGATGTGCATAAATATTGAGAATTGACTATTATATGGCAAACTATGATCTTTTGGAGTTGTCAATGTGGAAAAGTGGATAATTGAGGCCTAAGAAAATAAAGGACACCTTTCACCTAAGAGCCCTATATTTGGAGTTAAAGAAAAGTTTTGGAAGCATGAATTATCTAATTTCCTCAGCTCTCAGTTTCACCTTAGGTGTGTAGTATCATTAGCACATAATATCATTTTAATTACTATATTATTAAAAGTGGAGAAAGTGGCTTCTAGGGGCATAATAAAAATTGGGAAGTGATTCATTATTATCATTGTTTCAAAGTGAAAGGGTAGATATTATCCAGTTAAATTTCTGGAAGTAGTATTCTAAAATTCATTTTCATTATGAAACTATCTTTTTGTTAAAAAAAAACTTCCATTGTTTTCATAATTTATGACTATTAACTAGAAAAGTATTAATATTATTGGGCTGGCCAAAAAGTTCTTTTGGGTTTTTCTGTAACATCCATAAAATATTATAAAACATTTAAAATACTATGAATTATATTTGCTGTATTTTATGAAGTTGAATGCTTGGGAAAAGTATATAATTTAACTGAGTCAATAGTGATATATCACCTTCTTGGTCATCACACACCAAGTTGATATAAAGATTAAAAATATTTTTTTCTACTCCTATGGGGTCTGTAATCTGGTTAGAGAGACAAACACATATATAAAGATGAAAATAAGTGTTTTCACTGATTCATTTTGAAACTTCCCAAGGGAGAATGATGTCTGGGGGGCACTTGGGAGGGTAGTAGCAGTACTGATGGTGGTGATGGCTTCAGGAAAAAAATTGGTCTTGGAGGATCATGATTTTGATCAGAGAGAATTGAGCCCTCTGTTGAAACCAAATAAGTATTACACAGATACTTGGATAAAAAGCAAGATTATTTCTCTTTGGAATCCTACTTGTAATTCTGCTTAGTCACTTTTATGTTACTAAATTATCTATATACTAATTGCATATTGTTGAAGCTTCCCCTTGGAATACAAAACAGTCCTCAGCAGGCCTGTGAGATGATTTTCTTCGTTAAAAGTTCATTCCCAAACTAGGAGCACTTCATATTATCTTTAAAGAAATTCCAACTCGTTCACTGAGAGCAGATTCCATGGGGCTGGGGTTAATGACAAGGGAGCATGCTCATGGGATTCCATCACAAGTGGATCGTCTGATCTTGAGAGCCTAGTCTCTAGAACAAGTTTTCTTTAAGATGGGTATGTAATTCAACCACCTGTGTGTTTAAAATGCAAACAATTGGGCTTCAACTCAGACCCACTGAATCAGACCTTTTTCCATTGAAACCAGGAAAATGTATTTTTTTCAATTTCTCCAGATTATTTTTGTGTATGCAAAACGTTGCACACCTTTACTCCACAAAGGAGTTGATCTGAAGGTGTACAGAGGCAGCTGTTTTACATGATCTAATCTGGCTCTTCTGCTGATGTGATTTTCCCCAAATTTCCTTGGAAAGTTAACTGCAAAGGATACTTGGCTCCTCTCAGGGAGTGGGGTTGCCAAGGGAGCCAGGAATCAGGACTGGCTCTAAGAACTTTGGGGACCAAGGAAGGAGCCTCCTGATGCATGGCTGGATTTGTATTTAACTTTGCTTTTTCCCTCTTCTAGCTCTGTCAGACCGTGCTCTTCCCAGAGTGTGGTGAGCAGTGGGAGAACATCACACTAGCTACTGATGCTTTCACCATGAACTTCCCCAGTGAACACTGCTCCAGCAGCACTGGTGTATATGCTGTCTAGACATGTGCCATTGTTTGCACAGTATCTTGAACATGTGAAAAAGTCTCTGTTCTCCTGCTCCTGTCCCATCCTCACTATCCCCACCACCCACACCACTCCTACCATCTAACTGATAGTTTGGCTGGGTATAAAATTCTGAGTTGAAACAATTTCCCCTTTATAATAAGCAAACAAATGAATCCATTGTTTACTCAATTCTACTGTTCAAGAGTTCAATTCCACTCTAATTTCCAGTCTTTTGTGTCTGAACTGTTTGTTTTCATTTTAGTTTATGTGACCTGTCTGGATTTTGTTTGGTTGTTTTTTTCTCTCACTCTTTTCTTTATTTTTGGAAACTTAGAATCTTCTCTCTGAGCCACTATTCTGAAATTTTACACTTATATACCTTGGCATGGGTATTTTTTAATTTATTAAAAATAGATTAGTTGTTAGGCCCTTTCTACTTAGAAATTCATGTACTTTGGGTCTGGAAATCTTCCCTTGAATTATTTATTTGATGACATCCTCTATTTTATCCAGGTCTTCCTTTTATTCAAATGTTGGATCTCCTGGACTAATCCTCACTTTTTTTCTCCTCTATTTTCCATTTCTTTGTCCTGTCCTCAACTTTCTCAAGATTTCCTCAATTTTGTCTTCAAATTCTTCTTGTGAATTTTTCATGTCTGCCATTATAATTTTAGTTTCCAAGAGCTCCTTTTTGTCTTCTTTGTTCCTTTTATATAGATACCAGTTCATTGTTTTATGAAGCATCTTCTTGGTTCTCTGGGTATATTAATGAGTTATTTTGTTGTTGTTACTTTTTTTTCTTCTCCCTGCATTATAGTCACTATTCTCTGTGTCTATTTTGATTTCTGTCTTTCATATTAGAAGTTTCCTCACATGTCTATTGATCCTTAGCAGAACAATCATGTTTAAGGTGGAGCCGTAATGACCTAGTTGGAAGCTTTACATGGAGAGGTTAACTCTTTACATGGATAGCTTATAATTGGTTTATCATGTAAAAGAGCTTGTGATTAAAAAAAAGAAGAAATAACCTCCTCCAAAAATGTGCACATAAAAATAATTCTACATTCATGTTTAGAGGTTCACAGATTAAGAACTCCTTAGTTATTTAAGTAAAAATGCTCATTGCTGTTTTTATACCTTAGAGCCAATTAATGAACAAATACTTTTATAGCCTTTTCTTGAATACCTTGACTAAGGTAAGCCCAGTATAAGCCAAGTCAATCTATTTTTATCTTGGAACAGCTCTATTATCAAAAAGATATTCTTTGAGCCAAAAGATGTCTCTCTGTTACTTCTATCCTTTTGTCTTATTTATTCTTATTGTATACATTAAAATCCAATCAAAGGATTTTTTTTCTACTTGGAGCTTTTTAACATAATTGATATTAAGCATACATCAGTAATTTAACCTTTGTGAGCTAGCACCATAAAGCCAATACCTCTGTTTCCTTGAAAATAACTGGAAAAAAAGTAGAAAATAATGTATCCTCCATTGAGTCTTTCAAGAACAATCCTGGATTACTAGGTGCTTAGACTTGTATTCTGTTGAGATGTAAAGATCCAACTGAAGTATTTAGAGAGCATACATTCATTTATATTGGGAAGCGTTAACTGCTGGGAGTGGGTGGCAAATCAAAACTAGATTTGGTTAAGCTGGGAGCCGGAGAAGAGCCTGCATCAGCTACACTTTGGGAGTTTTGAGACAGAGAGACTTATCCAGACAGGTCAGACCTTTTAATTTCAATTCTCCAGTGACACCAGGAAGCAGCTTTTAACATTTTACAGTAGCATAATACATGGCTTTATTCCCTATCTACCTTACAGTAACAGGGTTAAGGAGAGGAAGCCTGCTCTTTCACAGCCACTCCACACAAATCCTGGAGTACAGACGTTATGCAACAGGGTGTCCAAGGAGCTTAGTAAATCTTTCGCAGACAACAAAAGCCATTTGTTCCTCCTACATACAGCCAAAGAGGAGCTATGACAAACAGTCACCAATACATAGGGGTATGTTGCTTTGCCAGAGGCAGAAAATTCCCAACTTTCAAAAAACCACTCTTAAGCTACCATCTTGTTCCCTGAAAAGCCAGTTCTTCCACACATCACCCTCAGAGTGGAATCAAGACTCCTTTAAGCTTTCTATCCCACATTTCCTCCCTTAGCGTTAGTATCACAAAGGTGGATGAACTTCCAGTCTCTAACCTGGCTCCACCTCAGCACCTAGCTCTACCCCAGCGCCTAGTTCTCTTGCCTTTGAGTGAGGACCAGCCAAGAATGAGCTCAGCTGGAGAGAATGTGCAGGGAGCTTGGGAGCCAGGAAGCCAGAGGCAGAACAAACTCTCCCTCCCGAGGTGATGGGCTCCACAGCTGTCCCAGGCCTCAGAGCCCTGCAGTGTCAGTCAGGAGGCTGGCTCTGCCCCGTCTCCTCCTCTACACTCCTGGCAAGGGGTCTTTTTGTTGTTATTCCTCCTCCTTCTCTCCTGATTCCAGGCCCGGTGTTTGCTTGTCTTGCAGCCAAAGATAAACTCCAGGCATTCAGAGGGTTACTCTAAATATCGGAATAGAGCACTGCCTAGGGAAAGGAATAATTTGTCTCAGGAATTGCTTTCCTGTTTGCTTTTTCCTTCTTAGCTCATTCTCACTAAGCAACGCAGTGCACATGGATTCAAAGGATCTCAGATTGGAAAAGTATCATGAAATGCATTGAAGCTAACCCCACTTCATCCTTGGACCCCATATTCACACCATTCTATATCTATTTTCCCTCCCTTGACATCAAATTTACTGTTTCCCTAAGAAGTGACCACATTTGCAGACAGTGCTATTAGAATCCTCTTCTACTGAATTCACTGAAGACATCTGAAAAGAAAAAAAGTCAAATTTGTGGGTGTGTATGCTGTGGACAGGAACTTTCTCCATTTCTGGTGTTTGTGTTCAAATCAAGAAATCATACAGCTTGGGAAGTCTTCCTTCAACTTATGGTATATTAAAAAAAAATTAGGAAGACATTGGGATTTACCCCTTTAGAGGATCAAGACTGAAAACAAAATGCTAAAGGACACTGTTGAGTTTTAGAGTCGTGCTCATTTTCGGAGAGTCCAGCAGAGACAGTGGAAGACAAAAAGGTTACTTACTGCCTTCTGGAGAGGTCATTTGACCTAGCAAATACCATATTCCACTCCAGCTCAGTAATGAGCCTTGTGCGTTCAGTGGCTTATTAAATGCAAAACATGTACAGTCCTTACTGAATAATAAATAAAAGCAAACAACCCCTGAATCTGACTAGGGAGAGAGGGGAGAGACAGTGAACATGGGACACAAGCTAAAGGTAAAACATGGTGCAACGCCAGAGGTGTCTGTTGGCTATCCAAACCTGGGGCTCCACAAAAGGTGACCTCAAGACAGGATGAGCAAAAGGGCTCAGAGGGGCACACTGGGGGTGTACTTGGAAGTCAAACCACACTTGCAAGATAAGGATGAACATGATTTGTTACTGGCAAATAATTGGATCTCTACTACACTGAGAATGAATGTAGAATTGGGACAGTCTCTGCTGCCCAGGCGTTCAGCATGCCAATTAGAAAACCAGGGGCAGGGACAGCATCTGAAGGTGCCGCGTAGCTTTATGAATGTTCCCCTGTCTCTGGACAGACAGTTTTGGGCCTTGGTGAGGACATAATGGATGGTGACTGAGCTTCATGCCCTCCTCAGCACAGGAGGTGATGCCCACAAAGCCAAGGACCAGGAGGAGCACATGGGGGTTGGGGAATGGACATTTTCCTTCTGTTCTTAAACCATTCAGCGAACAGCTGGGTACCGAGAAAATGAGCAGGTGATTTCAGATTTACGAAGCTGCATCCTGACACCCTAGGAAGAGCCTCTGCGGACAGAAGGTGGGAGGCTGACAGAGATAGGTAGATGTGGGCATCTGAACCCAAAGCACTAGCTCTGATTACATATGGACCCTTGAACCAGCTGCTAGAAAGGGCTGCCATGGTGCCAGTAAACTGTCCCTCTCTCAGCAGGAGAAGCCAGGTAAGGACCACCATTTGTTGAAGATTTCTGTTGAATAAGTAAATTCTTGAATTGAGAATGTAATTTAAAATTTCTGCTGGCAGTGTTTCCACTGGTGGTAGGGTCTCCAAATCATCCCCCACCATTCCCTTCCTGTGTCAGTGAGAACAAAGATGGGAAGAACAAAAGGTAGGAGATGTGCAAAAACTGTCACACTGAGAAAGCCACATCATATTAATTTTATAACAATTCCAGTATTTGCAAAGGAGTGGAACATGAAACTAGCTAAGTGGCGTAAGTGTTACTGTTCACAGATATTTCCTGCTCCTCCCTGAGAGGATTGTATTTTCTTACCCATTGATATTAAACTTGGGCAAATGACGTGCTTTCCAAAATAAAATGAAAGCAGAAATGATGTGAGTTATGTGTCACTCCATGCAAAAGCTTAAGGGTCAGTTTAAGATCTGTCTCTTTTCTCTCTGAAAGGAGATTGTTCCAAACAGAGGCTGCTCCTTCACTATGGGTCCCTGGAATGGAGGTGATGTGAAGCACAGATGGATCTGGTCTGGAATGGACATGCAGCCTGAATGAGAATTAAACTTTTGATATTATAAGCCACTGAAATTTGAGGATCTTTTGTTCTAGCAGCATAACCTGGCCTATACTAATTAATACAAAGTACCCTTAAAGGGTAAACATCAACTTTGTTCTTGATATGTAATATGTGTATATTAATTTAAAAGGTTGGTAAGAACTACAGCAAAATAATAGTGATTATTTCCTGGGTTGGAGATTATGATCTTTTTCTACTTTATGCTTTTCTGTAATTCCTAAATGTCCTACAGTTAACAAATATTGCATTTATTATTAAGAAAAACATAAATATTATGTTCTTTAAAAGGCAAGGTATCAATCCATGCCTAGATGGAAAGTTCTATTGTGAGTCTCACCACTGACCCTAAAGTATGGGAATTTGGGTGACAAGTGTAGCATCTTTAAAAGTATCCCTAAGATCTGCATCATTAACCCCAGCCGACCTCCTGTACCCTTTCATCCTTGCTTCCCCTCAGCCCACAGTCCTCAGCACATATTCCTCCAAGCTGGAACTTGACTACAGTGTCCTGAAGTCCCCATCTGCAGTGTGGTGGTACACAAAGCTAACAATCACTTAGCACAGCAGAACCTCCATCCTTCTTGGGAGCTCTGAGGACATGTCCTTTTCTTGTTTCTCATTTATGACCATAGAATCAAGGAACTTTTTTTCTAAGCCCTATTCCTTCACTATCAAATGCAAAAAAAAAAAAGTCTAACTGTGAGTATGGGTATAGAGGTTCCTGCAGATTTATCAGGAAATTAATAGTGTATCCCAGAATTAAAACACCTTTGTACCCCTACTTGAAAAGCCCAAGAATGAGGCCATGACCTTCTAATTGTGGTGGGTATTCTGATTCACCCTGATTCCATTTTAAAATCCCTAAAACTTATGCCAGTTATGTTATTAAATTCCTTCATGACTTAAGCAAGATAAGAAACACTACGTGCTATAACAAACAATCCAAAAACCTTGGTAACATCACTATCACCGTAACCTGGTAACTTCCTAACTTATATTACAGGCTGATGTGGGTCAAGAGGCTCTTCTGGGTGGCTTTTCTTAAAGCAATGACCCAGAAACCAGATTCCTTTTATCTTGCGATACTATCATTTTCAACAATGGCACTATGGTCGCCATAAGAGGGGAAAATATTAAGTGATCATACAGGGACTTTTATGCAATACCTGGAAGTGAGATACATCATTTCAGCCCACATTCTCTTGTTTAGAAAAAAATTAGATGCACCAACCAAACTGAAAAGGAAACTGGGAAATGGAATCTTCTCTGTGCTCAAGAAAAAATAAATAAGATTGGTAAGCATACAGCAGGTCCCTGACTCAGTTTTATGTTCTAGTCATCAAATATCCATTTTATTCTTTCTCCAACACACAGAACTCGCTCACTTCTCCCAAGAGGGGCAATTCAAAGTTCTATCCACTTGTGGAGTCCAAAGCACGAGTCTCAGATCTTTGGGAGAAGTGCAGACTTCTCCACGGAGTGACACATAACACACATCATTTCTGCTTTCATTTTATTTTGGAAAGCACGTCATTTGCCCAAGTTTAGTATCAATGGGTAAGAAAATACAATCCTCTCAGGGAGAAGCAGGAAATATCTGTGAACAGTAACACTTACGCCACTTAGCTAGTTTCATGTTCCACTCCTTTGCAAATACTGGAATTGTTATAAAATTAATATGATGTGGCTTTCTCAGTGTGACAGTTTTTGCACATCTCCTACCTTTTGTTCTTCCCATCTTTGTTCTCACTGACACAGGAAGGAAGACCAGCTATGGTTAGGGTCCACTTGGAGTAATTTAAATACAGTAAATTCAAGACAGAATAGGGAATAGAAATGTATGATCACTAGAGCTGTTTTGACAGTTCTTTTTGCCCATTTTCCAATTGAGATTCCATGTCTTTCTTTTCACTATACAGTAGCCTTATTTATTGGAGCCACTGCAAAGGCCAGATCATGAAATCTGCTACAGAGAGCTAAGGTAGAAGTAGCCCATTGCAGTAACATCAGGGAACCCAGGAATGTCTATAGTTTTATTATTCTCTTAGTCTGTTTGGGATTCTATAACAAAAATACTGTGAGCTAGATGGCTTATAAACAACAGAAATTTATCTCTCAGAGTTATGGAGGCTGGGGAGTCCAAGATCAAAGTGCCAGAAGATTTGGTGTCTTGAGAACCTGCTTCCTGCTTCCTAGTCATCTTTTCACTGTGTCCTCACATGGCAGAAGTGACAAGGGAGTTCTCTGTGGTCTCTTTTGTAAGGGCACTAATTGCACTCATGAGGGCTCTACCCTCATGAGCTAAGCACTTTCCAAAAACTACAGCTAGAAATACCAACATATTAGGGATTAGTTTCAACATAGGAATCTGGGTGTGGGGGACACAAACATCCTATCTATAGCAGCCATGTCCTGAGGACCATGAGTTTCTACCAGCTGTGACATGTCCCCCTGAATCTCTGGAGCCTGGGATAACCCTGCACTTGGCCCTCAAGCTCTCTCATTTCTTTCTGAGGTCACCATGTGGTCACAGATCTGCAAAGCACCAGAAGTAGTGTGGCTCTTTTGTTTAACCATGATTCTAAATGTGCCTCTAGATCCTCGACTCCCTCAAAGATCAGCTCAAACCCCACATCTTGTTTAATTCTGTCCCTGACCACCAAAACCATGGTGCCTTCTCCTCTGACCTTACTGCCTCTGTGACTTAGGAGTTGTTAAGGGCTGCTAGTGTTAACTCATTCTAGGTATGGATCCTCTCCTCTCAGGAGAAGAAAATGAAAAGCTCACAGACTTTAATGTCATAGCATTATCAGGATTTGAATCTAGGTTATGCCCTTTTCTAGCTGATGACTCTCATGTCACCATGAACCTCGGTTTTCTCATATGTAAAAGGGAGATGATGATATCAATACCTCCTAAGAAGCATTAGCATAATGCTTAGCATGTAGTAGCTGCTCAATAAATACAAGCTACTTTCTTCTCCTTCCCCTTTTCCCTGACAAATTCCATGTATTTGTATCCAGAGCACTTTTTACCCCGTAGACAGTTGTTAATTCTTTGTTGTTGATAAATGATTCTGATAACAGTTTATCTGAAGCAGAGCTGAGGAAGGCTTGTGGTAACAGAAGATAAATATACAACTCCATCTTTTTCATCCTCCTTTGAGATCTTTACAGTGGAAGATCTCATGGGCTCCCTCTGGTAGGATTCCTGATTGAACAATCATAGAAAATGTTGCACAAGTCATGTATTTTTCAAGACCTCTATCTGAGTCAGCCTACACTTAAGGGGAATTGGTAACCTGATCATCATCAGTGAATATAAGTGCAGACAAACCACAAGTGAGTGCAGGTTTTTTATTTTGGGTTACCTACAATACTACCTCAAATTTCCAAATCTCTGTTCTTTTTCTATTATGTTGGTGAAATACAGCAGTGAGTTTTTTTCAACACCTTGATAAAATAAGAGCATGACTCAGAATTACAATCACCTCTGGGAAAAAAACTACCAATCTAGGACACCAGTGCCCCATGAATGTCTCGAGATGGCTCTGAACAAAGTTGTTCAATTATCAAATAAGGCTGGTAAAAGTAATTTTTGCCCACAGGCTTCCTCTGATAGTATTCCTGATTGAACAATCATAGAAACCACATATTTTTAAGAGCTCTCAGACTCGGTCTACCCTTAACTCCTGGGATTCTTAGTATTCATGTTTAATTTAGTTTTACACAGAGTTGGTTGTTTTGTTGGTTTGGGGTTGTTCCAGAAGAGCTATTAACACATGTAGACATTGGTGTCCACTGGAACACAACTTGAGAGAAGTTGATCTTGCCCAAACCCCTCATTTTAGAGGTGGAGTCATTGAGACCCAGAGATGTAGTCTATCTAGTGAGAGAAAATCTGAGTTCCAGATCTTCAGTGCTCCTCCTCACTTCCTGCAGTCTTCTTGTGGCAAGATGTGGATCTCGCCAGAACCTCCTCCTTTCCTCTGTGACTTTTCTGTTGTATTATTTTCTTTGTGCATGTGCAGCATGCACACACCACAAATCAGAAGAACATACTCTTGTGGCTCTCTCCTCCTTAAGTGGACAGTAATGTAGGCATTAATTCCACAGAACTAGAAACAGACAATAACACGTGAGGGGTGTTGTAAAGGCAGTATGATCAGAGGACGGCATGCCTGATTCCACTCAGGAGCTGGGTTGTGATCATTCACTCCTTCCTCATTCATTTATCCCACAAATGTGTCCAGAAGGCCTGCTGTGCCAGAAACTGTGCTAGGCACTGTGGATACAAGGTTCAATAAGACACAATCCCTGCCTTCAAAGTGCTTACATTCTAGTATGAGAAACAGGCCTGCAACAGATGAATGTAATGAAGTTATGCAGCTGCTGTGAGAGACGCTGATTTCTACGTGAGCCACAGAAAATCAGGGAAAAGTGTTTCAGGCAATGGCATTTTGAGCACCTCCAAGGAGTCACGCATTGACTATTTCCCACAGCGTTGGCGATCTTGCCTTAAGAGCTGGAAGCGTCTCAAGTTTCAATTGTTCAAATTAATCAGATCAGCAGCACAGATCATACAAAACAGGGGCTAAGGAAATGCCAGCTCTGCTTTCGCGAGTATCATGTGTCGTATGAATAACCACCTCCTCATCCCACCCCACACCCCAGACGGCACCCCACCCCCAACAGCAGCTTGCCTTGCTAATGGTGTTTTCTCAAAGCAAGTGCTAACATTGGTTTATATCCCTCGAGCACACACCAGCTGGATAGTAGGAGGAAGCCAGTTCAGCATTAAAAATTGACCGCAGATAATTTAGAGGGCAGACAAGCCACAGGCAGATAGATAACAGAGTGGAGTCCATCGTTATTTACAACCTGTGAAGAACTGTCCCCACCCACCCTGTAGTGCCATCTCCTGTCTCTGATGAGGTTGTAGTCTTGTTACAGGTCTTAATAGACCCTTTTTATGAATATATCAGTAGGAGCATAAACAAGGTCACGTGAAATTTACAGGACGTTAATGAGACTTATGTAAATTTAGACCTATGTAAATTTTAACTGGAATGCAGTTATTAGATCATTTGCAAGTGAATAAAACCTGAAATTTGCTTTTCACTTTGCAAATCATCTCACCAGCAACTGCCCACTGTAAGCGCTCTCCAAAGCCCATAGAGCAACAGACCTACAAAGGATGTTTCACGGAATAGCTGAATCAAATTAAAGTGCCCTTTATTTTTGCTGTAGAAGCTCTGACAAATAAAATGGAAGATGCTGTTGCCATTTTCATCGCCTAAAACAAATCTTTGCTGGGGAGAGAAAGAGGAGAAAGAAACTTAAATGTCAATGGCCGACACTGTCATTCCCTACCACTTAGTAAATAAACATAATGTCTATTGGTTGTCATGGAAACATTCCTCCTGATTCCGAGCATCAAAGCTTAACAACAAAGACACCCTGATATCTGCAACTGGGCGCAAACAACTCTTTTGGCATTTCTCACAAGCTCACCAGCACAAGAGCCATTTTCCCTGTTTGTTTTCTTAGGCGTGAATGCATTTGCTTTGGAAAAAGAGACATGTATCTTAGAAACCTATCAAAAATATTTGAATACAGCTACCTTGCCAATCTCAGTTTCCCCTCCCCGCCTTTTAACATTTGCCTGAGAAGAATTTAAATGGCATATTTAGTCACTACATATTGTGCTTCCTGTACTCAACGCTGCATAAAAGGGATTGATTTAAATCATTTACAGTAACCGCGTGTGGGGGAGGAGGGTCCAGTTTTCAGCACCAAGTGTTCCTGGATCCATAATAAACAACCACAAATACAGACAACAAATGTGTGTGCTTGTATTTGTCTCTTCTTGGGTAAAGAATCATTCTTTAGTAAAGACTCATTGCATACTTGCAGCATTCAACAAGAAAGCAGCTTAGATATGTGAGCAGAGATCTCCATCCATCTCCCAGGTAACCAGTCTCAGAACTGTTGGCTACAAAACTCCAAGAATGTTCCTATTACAATTTTTTTTAATCCTGGAATTTATAACCCCTCACAAAGCAGGAATGGACCAGGCGTAAAGGTTACAGCTGAGAGCCACTAAACCTTTGGGGGCAACCATTATTAATAATGATCAGCTGAAAGCAGAACACAGTCAAACATTTAGCATTTCTAAAGCCCTAGAGCCTCTGACAAGCTAGCCATAAATCAGGGGGTATTTAAATTCCTGATTTTCTGGCATTTTTCAAGCTATAAATCTCACACATTCCTAAAACCACGTTGTCCAATAACCAGAGCTGAGGGCCGGAGTGGGTTCCAACTGAATGCAGCTTAAGTAGAACTGGAGTGAGGACTCCTGCTTCCCTCCTAGTCTTAAAACAATTCTTTCTGAAAGACAGTTAAAGATTTTTTTAAAGCCTTCTGAAGTGAGCCCAAGAGGGGATTGCATTTATCCCAGCACTCTACCAGGCTTTTCTCAACTTTGGATGAAGCCATCTCTGGATTTTTCTAGATGACCCATTAAACCGTGTCTACATATGTGAAATGGTTTGGATAGTCAGAGGTAAGGAAGTGATTGAAAAGGGGAAGCCAAATGGTCCATAAGTAAATGAAGCTGATTCATAGTTAAACTGGGCTCCAGGACCACTTGTATTAGGAACTCAGATTCATCTGCCATGTTGAGATCCACATTCTCCAGCCCCACTGAGATGTACAGAATCTCTCAGGGGAGAGGACTGAAGCAGCATAGCAGATGTCCCCAGCTGATCCTTTTTGTTTGGAAAACCATTTACTAAACCTTAGTCTCAAAAAATGGAGCCCAGGAATCTGCACTTTTAACCACCGGCCAGGCACAGGCGTGAACCCATAAGTGTTTGCTATGTTAAATTGAATGTATCGATTAACCAAGATACATTCAATCTATATTTCTTCCAAGAAAAACTCATTGTGCTCTCTCACTCTTCCATTTATTTTTAATTGTTTTTCAAATAGATTCTTCCCCCACATTGCCATGTTCTCTCTCCCTTCTGAGGAGCCGTTTGAAGAGGTTTTATCTCTTCAGAACTTTGCAGAAGGGGCTTTTGCTCATCCTAAAGGCAGTGATGTCCCAGGAACCCAGAAGACCTCTGTGACCTTGACTAAGTCCTACTACTCTGAGCACCAGTTTCCTTATAATTTGAGTTCCTCAAACTCCAAGTATACTGCCGCGTGGTAAACTCGAGATTCTCTAACACTAGCTAGTAAAGAAATGAGGAAGTAAAAGAAGGAGAAAAGGAAAAGAGAAAAGGCTATAAAATATTTTAGGCCAGTTAAAATTCTTTTCCAGCAGTTGGGAAAAATGGAATTAGAAGGCCTTCTTACTGTAGTACTTTTTATTTTATAACATCTTTTCTCCCTAAAGCTGGAAAGAGTCTTTACCATGAATACCCCCAGTGGGCTTGCTGTGAGCAGTATGATTCCAGGGGAGCCTGTATTGTAAAGGTCAGGAGAGGAGGTGGTCCCAAGTGTAGTAAGGGTCATTGAACTGTTGAGGGACTTTTATCCACTTCTTTACTCTTGAATATACTAGCCTAAACATGTTTGTGCAGGTTCTTGCCTTTTTGTCCATTTTGCAGACACTGTAGAAAGGAGGGAATTAAAAAGCTTAACATCCTGTTTTGTTTTCACTCTATATTTCTAAATTCCATAAAGAATAGAAATAGGAGAAGGACTAGAGACCTGGGAGGAAGTCTGCACCACTGGAGCAAAGAAGAGGAATGAAACAGTTGGCACACATAGCAGGTAGCAGGGGTGTGTCAACAGTGAGGCTGGCTCAGGCGGGATCATTGCAGAGCCCCCCATACCCCCCCCATCGGTTCCCTCTACCATGCAGGCTTCCAGGGATTCTCAGAGACTCCTCTCTGGCCTGCCAAAGTGTGGGGACAGTCTTGTTTCCTCTCAGTCCTGGGAGTGCAGCGTTTGATTTTTCCCAAAGGAGTTTTTCTAGCAAACAAAGGAAAAATGAGACCAATTTTCCATAAACAGGTAGCAGCCTGAGAGATCCTTAAGTCCAGGTCTGCTCAGCTGACTTTAACTCACTTCTAAACAAGTTTGGTTTTTCTGGCACAGATCCTGGAGAACCAGTCCCAGAATCTTCTCCTCACCCTCTCCTGCCTGAACTGGGTGCTAAACAAACGTGCTCCCTCTCTTAGCTAGAAGTCGAGTTGAGTTTGCCCTACTTCTAGGCCTGATAGGGGTCCTAATGCTTTTCTGAACATCATTTCCCATGCCTTCCTGTAGGGAGATGTGGGCAGAAGAGGGCTGTGGAGACAAGAGGTCAGGGTCAAGTTCCCAGTTGTCACTGACAGTCTGTATGACCTTGTACAAGCTACTTACCTCTTAGTTATCTCTCAATTTCCTCTTGTTAAAATGAGGTAACAGTGCTGACTTCATGGACTGCTGACAAGATAAAAAGAAATGCAAACACCTAGGACAGACTTTCTCCTTAATCACAGGGCGCAAGTGCCCAGATCCACCTATCACCCTGGTTCCTCAGCACGTATTTGTTCTCCCTTCTCTCCCCTCTGGGGGCCCTGTCCTGATCCATGACTTTAGCATGAAAAACACATCCACAGTGAATAGAAGGAAGAACAGAGCAGAGTCAGGTGTCTAGCTATGGGGTAATAAGTCAAAATGAGAAGAAATGGGGACCTAAACTAGATGATGGCATTGAAAATGCAGGGTGAATGTGGAAAACTTGATGGAGGCAGGATCTAACTGGATGTGCATGAGGAAAGCAGTAGAAGGGAGGATCAGTCATGGCAGGAAGGGAAGAGCAAAGCATTTGGAACCAAGAGACCTGGTCTCAAGGTTTCTTTTCTGTCATTAACTAATTTTATAAACTCTGGGAAGCCATTTTACCTCTGAGTCTCATTGTCCTTTGTAAAATGAGGCTGGAAATACCTACAAATTAAATGAGAAAATGTATAAAATGCCTGAAACACGATGGAATGGACCATTATTCAATAATAGTCACTTTAATGCTAGTTATCACCTTGAAGCCACGTACCTTTCTTGTGCCGCCTGCTTCACTTGTAAAGGGTGGGCCTAGGTGAACCGTACAGGCCCTTCCAGCTCTAATGTATTTTGAATCTATCAGGAAGTGATGAGTTTGCTTTGTACATGTTGAGTGCGGGCTGGTATTCCTGTGGAAAGTTTCCTTGTCAAGTTGCTAACACAGATCAAAACTTCTAGAGAAGTAGTTTTTCAAAGGGTCACTACAGCCCCTAGACGGTATTGTGGAAATTTGTGGGCATTTTTGGTTGTCAACATGATGGGAAGGCACTACTGACATTAGTGGACAGGAGCCAGAGATATCATGACATGTGTGGTGTGTGCAGTACAAACACAACAATGAATTGGCCTGTGTGACTTTCACATGTCCCCCTCAGAAATCCAACTAGGACATTGGTTCTCAAATTATGACCAGGGACCCCTGAGACCCTATCAAGGATAGTCAAGGTCAAAACCATTTTCACAGTAATACCATCATGTTATTTGACTGTTTTACTGAGTTGACACTGACTGTTTTACTGAGTTGACACTTGCAATGATGAGACAAAAGTGGGTAAAAATGTAGGTGCCTTGCACAAATCAAGGCAGTAGCACCCAACTGTACCATACTAGTGGCCACTGCATTCTTCATTACCACGCACTCGCAGTTAAACCAACAAAAACAAAACCCTCCATTTTCACTTAAGAATGTCCTTGATGAAGCAATAAAATTTATTAACTTCATTAAATCTCAACCCTTGAATACACACTTTTTAATATTCTGTCTGACAAAATGCTACATATCAAAATACAAATTTGAGTTGCAAGCTGAATCAGCCATGTTTTTCAAGGAACATCATTTTTACTAGGAAAAACAACAGGCAGACAAACTATGGTTACTATTCAGGTGAGTATCTTTGCAGACTATTTTCTCAAAAATGAACACTTTTTTTCATTTCCAAGAAAACAACTAAAAAGTACATGTTGCCAATGATAAAATTTAAGCGTTCAAGCAAGAATTGGAAGGAAAATTTGCACCTACCACCATGAGCTTGACAGCCTCTCAAGACTTAAAGTCCTTTCTGATGAGATTAGTGGCAATATTAGTGAATGTGATTTATTGATTTTATATGATGAAATATGTCAACATTTGGAAGATCTTTATAACTCAGTGATCCAATACTTTACAAATAACCAATGTATGATGTTACAAAATCATACATGGTAAAAGGTCCGTTCACAGAGCAAGATAGAACAATGGATTTTAATGTAACAGAGTACATGATATTCATTGATATGATTTCAGATTCCACATTCCAACAAGCTTTTAAGAAACCATCAACTGTTGAGTTTTGCATCTTATAAAAGAAGAATATCCACAATTACCTGCAAAGTCTATTGTAACACTCCTACTTTTTCCAACTACATATCTGTATAAGGCTGGATTTTCCGCAAACACTTCTAACAAAATACCATATTGCGGCAGACTGAATATGGAAGTAGATGTGAGAATCTAGCTGTCTTTGATTAAGCCAGACATTACAGAGATTTGCAAATCTGTCAAACAATGCCACTCTTCTCACCAAATTATCTTTTGTTTTGGAAGATATAGTTATTTTTAATAAAAATGTTATTTATGTTAACATGTAATGAGATTGTTATTTTTAAATAGTAAATAAATATTGTTAAAATTTCTCAGTTTTAATTTCTAATACAGTTAATATCAATAGATACAACCCACATGAACAAATGCTTTTGGGGTTCCCAATAATTTTAAGAGTATAAGGGGGTTCTGAGACCAAAAATTTGAGAACCACTGATGTAGGAAAAATTCAATTTTCTAAGCCTAGACTCTGACTCTATTTTATATATAAATGCAAAGTACTTTTATGTCTCCTAACGTATACCAGCTTCCAGGAACACAACTACCATGTAAGTCAATGGTAGATTGTATGTTGCTTGGTTTAAAATTTCACCAACAACTGTTGACCATTTTACAAAGTCGTACCACCAATGGCAACACTAGGCATAATATTAGAGTTGCCAATATGGTACACCTTCATTTCCTGGCTTTGTAGTTGTGTCATCCCTGAGATTTTTTGGTAAGGTGCTAACATCTGACACTTCACTTTGTCTTCTGGTGTAGTTGTGCCCAAGGATTTATACACTGAAATACACATTGTATTGTTACTTTATTTTTTATACTACAGTTAAGGCATTTTCTTTTTTAAATTACGTATATAGGTAATTTATATTATTTATGAGTTTCACTATAATAAAAAGGACATTACAAAATTTTTGTTATGAAAGGGGCATTGGGTCTGACATGGTTAAGAATCACTCCTCTAGGAGGTAAAGGCTGATGTGAGAGATTTGTGATTTATCTACGTGGAGGTGATAGCTGAAACCACAGAGAGGAGTCAGCTTATGAGACGTCTGGTTCAGAGTGCCGTGTCTTTAAAAGTGATGGAGGAATAAGCACAGGCTAGAGGATATCACACAAGAACACTGCTCATCAAAGTGTGTCCAAAGTTCCCCAGTAAATTGCTACTCCCTTATCTATCTCAGATTCTAAGCTCCCATTTTCCCACCAACTCCGGTGCATATGCTTTTCCTCTTTGGACTTGTCAGCTTGCTTGAATCAATAGATATTGCAGCCCACCTCCAAAACCCATTCTTCTAGCCACATTTTCTTGGACACTGGACCTCAGCCCGACCTGGTATGTTGTTCTACTCCTGGTGGACTTTAACTCCAGAAAGCCATCTTCATATCTGACCACAGAAAGGACAGAGATCAAAGAGGGCAAGTATAAAAAGAGGAAATGTGAAAAATGACCTTCTTTGATACGACAAGAGGTTAAGAGGTTAAGCTCCTGCTACCTAGGGCCTCCCAGTCTCAGCTAAGCCTTTGTTCTCTCCCTCCCATGAATTCTGAAATTCATTCAATTTTACTTTTTTGTAAAATAGCAAAATGTCTCACTTTCTTAGCCCATGATTAAAATCTAGTTGTTTATTTGTAGGGCCATGTGTTGCTGAAGACTCTCCTTTAAAACAATATAATAGTTGCTTCTTCAGATGATTTTCTTCTATCTGCCAGAAGATGTCATTTTGGGATGAGGCCATTCAAACTTCCACAAATCTGAGCAATAACTCAACTAAAATGAGGTCACTGTAAATGACTACCCACAATGGGGGGAAAACCTGTTAAATTAAATCCAGAGTAAGTACCAACATATCATGTACTGAGAGTTACATGTGTCAAATGAAGGAGTGTTATGAGGATTAATGAGTCCATTATTAAAAAACGCTTTGAGATTCTTAGATGAATGGCATTGTTGAAAGTGGGGGTAGGGCTGGCATTTACATGTTGCAGTTAAATCAAAGACTTGTTACAGACTCTGGGGAAATATAGAGAAAGCAATGGAAGAACTTAAAATGTATATTTTTATTTACTTGTATTTTATACTACATTTAGCAATCCAAATATTTAACTCAGCAAAATGTGTAGGCAGATGCCAGTGTCTACTTTAAAGTTCTACAGAGAGTAATGTAAGCTCGTCTGAGAATCTCAGCATGGTGTTGTAGTCCATGAAAGAAACACTGGGGCAATAGCAAGAACCAATTCAGAACAAATTTATTCTTATTCCCCACAACGGTTTGTGTAGTTGGCAGATGTCAAAGATGGAGAATATCAAGGAATTTTCTGTTGGGTAAAGTACAGGTCTAGCCAGAGGCAGTGACGTGATTCTAGCCTGTCTCCCTATAACGCTTGATGTTGTCATAGATACTGGAAGTACAGTCAATTGTCTGGTTGTTCCTAAATGTCTGCAGGCCTCAGATGGGCTTTCAGACGACTGAATTTTTCGTTTCATTTTCACCTGCAGGTTTATGCATCATAAAATGGGCAACTGAGATCATCCTGTTCTTTGAGACCTGTATAAAATCATCCCAAGTCTCCTATCACATCTCTTGCAAAGTCTAACACCCTCCATAGCTCTCTGTGACTTCCTGGGGGCTGTTCTTCGTGGTATCCTTTGACCATGGGCTCCTGCTGCAGCTGAATCCTCTCTCACAGTCTCCTGCTGCTGTGTGGCACTCCCATCCTCACCAGTCCAGCCATGGAGCCCAGGTCTTCTCCTGGACTCCCCCCAAGCCTGCTAACATAAAGCCTTTGCTGTGCAGCAGCACATTTTACTGAACACTTGGGGAGCAAACGGCATTTAATTCAAACAAAACAAAACAATTTAAATTACAGTAACAGATATTCCTGTTCTCAAGAGTCCCCCAATCACCCCAGGACCGAGAACTGCTCATAGGCCAATTTTCTCTTTCAGTTTCAGTCTCCAGCAATGCCTCAGTTCCAGGATGCCACCATCCCCTCCCAGGTCGCCTTCTCCTCTACTCTTTCCAACTTCCAAATTCCTATTCATTTTCTATGCAGAGATGTTTAGCTATTTCTTTGTGATCTCCTTCCACTTCATACCCTCAGAACATTGTGTTCCATTCTGGGTGCAAGTTATCAAGGTATTTTCCTGTTTAAAACGGCTTCTTCAGGAAAGGAATGAAAAATAATTCTTTTCCCAAGAGGATTCTGCTGCCTTCCGTGTGGAAGCCACACTGCAACTACTTGGGGCCTCTGGAGGGAGCCCCAGGCACCAACTGTGCTGCCCTCCCCCCACTTCCTGGTGAGGACCCTCTCCTTCCACCAACCACTGCCCACTTGACACCCTGGTCTCAGCAGAAATGACACCATCCACACTGAACTCCATCCAGATTACACTGCATGAACCTCTCCTTCACATTAACACAGTTACGATGTTAAATGCTTCAACAGTACAAGAGGTATCTCACAGCAGGAAATTACAGATTCCAGTATGAAATACCACTCTGCCTGCTCTGAGAGGAAGAAGAGATCTCTAGACTGAGGACGTCAGAAGAATTGTTTGTTTATTTGGGTTTTGTTTTATCTTGTTTTTGGTCACACCGCCCAGCTTGTGGGATCTCAGTTCCTCAACCAGGGATTGAACCTGAGCTCTCAGCAGTGAAAGCGCCGAGTCCTAACCACTGGACCGCCAGGGAATTCCCCCTATTGGGGTTTTTTTTTTTTTTGAGTCATAATTTTTCACAATTAAATTGAACTTATTATTTTGAATAGATAATATATGTACACGGTATTGACTCCAAAAGGTACAAAAGGGTATGGAGTGAAAATTAACTCTTCTTTCCTCCCTTGTCCCATAATTGCCCAGTCCCCCTTCCCAGAGGCAGCCACAGGGAACAGTTTTTTCTGGATCTTCCCAGAGATTTTCTGTGCACTTACAATCATAAATATGGGTTTATTTTTCCTTAGACAGCTTGTGTCCACCCTATATATTCCTCTGCCCTTCGTTTTTGTTTTCATTTAACAATATATTCTAGAGGTCATTCCTCATCAGAAGATACAGAGACTCCTCATTGTTTCTATTGGCTCCATCATTTCACATTGTCTGTAAACACCATATATTCAACCATTGATGGACATTTACACTGTTTTTACTATCTTCCTGGTATGAACACTCCTGCAACGAATTCTCTTGGGCATATGGTATTTTAAATATGTGCAATATATCTATAGGGTAAATATTTTGGAGTGAAACTCTTAGGCTAAATGGTATTACATTTTAATTTTATTAGATATTGCTCAACTGCCCTCTATAGAGATTCACTACTTTACCTTCCTAGCAATGTGTTGAAGAGACAAGAATTTATCTGCACTTTAAGAGATGGGTAAGAGCTGGAATGACATATAAAAGGGTGAGCAGAATTCTACTAAGGAGAAATGACTTGCTCCTAGTCTGTAAGCACCTTGAGAGCAACTGTGTTGTTCATCATCATACCATCCAGCCAGTGGAACAATGCCTGGCTATGTAAATATGTAGATGCCTATTGATGGAGTGAATGACATAGTAACAGTTTAGGGTGGGAACTAAACCTAGGCTGTCTGAGGGAGAGAGAGTAGATCAAATGACCTAGGGTGTTATGTATAATGCGGGAGAAATGGCCAAAAGAAATGTTAAAAATGTAACTGCTTCTTTTTGTCTCACCTAAGAAATAATTGTGTTCTAGTCATTGCTGTAATCAGGATGAACAGAGAAAGTGTGGTGAATTCTACCATGAAAATTGTAGCCTTCTATGGGAAAATATTGATCATATCATTCTAGAAAGACCATTAACTTGCACTATTTTTCCAAGCACTGGTCATTAGTTTGTCAATATGTAGCCACTGGATAAGGATGTGGTATGTCCAGACTGGTGGTCTTGGCTGCCCTTAAAGGCAGGCCAATTGCTGGAGCTGCCTCACTGGCCAGCAATCCAACCTGATCATCCCACGGGGAGAAATGATCGGATAAGTTTGTCTGTGGCCAGCCCATTTTGAATGTGTGGAACCAACTGAGGCCTATAAAGGGAATGGAATTCATGAATTCAGTTATTGGTTTAACAATCCAAGAAAGTCAAGTAGCTATTATGAGGTAGGTAAATTCACGATTATACATACATACATACACACACACATACAGAAAGGTACAGATATACTTCATTAAATGCTACTACGTGCCAGGCACTGTTGCTATATTATTGCTAGACTTCACAACTCTAGCTTTAGGTATTACTGTCCCATTTTACAGACAAGGAAACAAGTCTTATATAAGTGAATTTGACTCTCCCATGATCACTCAGCTAAAAAATAGAGGAAATAGGAATTCCAATCTAAGTGTATGTGGCTCTAAACCCATATTTCTACTATACTGTCAGACTTGAATTGCAAGTATGAACTAATGCCATGCGTCATTCACCATTCATTGCCATTATCACACATCTCTTTCTTCAGACTGTCTCACTAAGTCAGTGAGATGGCAGCATTTATGACATGCAATTAAATCTCAGCCTCACTGACATGCAGGCCAACTCCTCTAAATAAAGTGCTACACCCTTTCCACAAAAAAATAGATTAAGCTTCAGATCTTGTAATGGTACATTTGTAGTGTATGACTTTTTTTCCAGAACACATCTGATCACCCTGGGCATTAGGGATACTTCAGCATTTAGGCTCCACATTTATCACAGTGTGTTGCCTGAAATGCCCTTTTTTTTTTTTTTTTTTTTGTACCTGGCTCATTAGAGAGACCACTAGACATTTTAAAACCAAATTGAGTTTAAATACATTTCCTTGATGCATCTGTTTTGTTAAACATATCCCTCGAAACCAATATTAAAAGCCAATGCCATTAAGAGGGCATAAGGTAAGCTCATTTAGTTGACCAAATTGTATAACACAATGAATTAATATGGTAATACGCCTTTGGAGACCAGCAGCAGATAATAGAGGTGAACAGAGGAGCTCGAGCCCAGTTTTGGAAAAGCAAAAGCAATTCATCATCATGCTATAACAATATAGGAGAACATTTCTCATTTCCATGTGCCTGCCCCCATTCTGAAAACCTTTGGGTTGTACTTTTTCCAACAGCAACTCTGACCAGTACAACTTTGCTCACTTAAACTGCTGCATTTTAGCTACCCAAAGAATTCTCTTATTTGTGTATTGAGGCAGTGGTAAATAAGTGGAGATTCCAGTTATAAGTGAGAGGTGGAGGGGCATGAAGCTGTGAAAGCCAGGCCCTTGTCACCCTGCAGAACAACTAGCAAAATACTCTTAAATAGACAGAAGGCAAAGACAGGGAGCAGAAAAGAGCAGATAGTACAGAAATACCGTCAAGGTTCCAGCTGTCCTCCCCTTGGAGTTAAGCATTAGCAATGATGTACTATGTAAATTGTCAGTCATTTCTTGGACTCAGTCCTTCTCTCAGTGGCTTGGATTTCTGTTTCTATCCTGCCTGAAAGAATCTAATTAAAGCTTACTGTGCCTGGTCAGCAAGAATGTATCCCCTAGCTGCTTAAAAAAAATAAAACTACCTAAATGTTTTCCCTCAACTATAAAATTAGATATGCTAATTATAGAAAACTTCAGAAAAAAACAGAAAAGCATAAAGGAGAAAATGAAAAATCATTTATAACCTCAATGCTCATAGATTTAGTGCATTTATTTCACATACTATTAAATAGTCTTCAAAAACAGGATTTAGTTGTACATAAAGTGATTTTTAAATATTTCTTAGGTTGAACATTTAGGTTTTATTTTTGATTACAAACAAAGCAATAAGCAATTTTGCATAAATGTTCACCCAGCTTTAGTTTCCTTTATGAGTACATATTCCCAAAGTATAATTCCTGGGCCAGGGGTTGTGAATAATTTTAGAGCTCTTATGTTAAATCCACCAAACACTTTTCAATCTTCATCTTTCTTGACCTCTTGGCAACTTTCAACACATTGATAGCTACCCTTTTCCTGCAATCCTTTCTCCTTTGCTCCGTGGCACTGAGTTTTCCCAGTTCCATCCTCCCTCTCTGGCTCTGATTCATAGTTCTTTCTGGGCCCCCTCCTTGTCTAACCATCAATGTTGAAGTCCCTTAGGTTTCCACCCTATGCCTTCTTCTTGTATCCACACTCTTTCTCTAAATGATCTCATCTACTCTCAGGGTTTCACTTGTGGCTTCTAGCTCTAAAATTCCTTAAGTTTAAATATGTCCCAACCCCCTTTTCAAGCTCTAGGATGTATATCCTAGACTCCCTGACTTCTCCCACGTCATTAGGTCGCAGACATTTCAGACCCGTGATCTTACCGCACCAATCCTACACTTTCTGTTCCTTGTTTTATTAGAAAGATAAATAATAGCATAGGGTGCGTCATTTTCTTGTTTCTTGATTTTAATGGGAATGCCCCCTCTGTAGATCATTTTGCAGGATATTGCTTGTTGATCTGAGGTAGAAATTTTGACCATGTGAGACTGTACAAAGGAAGACCTTTCCTTCCTGGTATTTGGACCCTACCATTTGGACCCTGCAGTGTGCTAATCCCACCATGCAACCTGACCTCATGCTTTACTCTTACCAACAATCTTTTTGCTGGGTGCTAAAACTGCCCAGTTCATAATGAATACTATAAAGTTGACAAAGGCCAAAATTGCACAGTAACACAGACCAAAAATATTCAATAAAGGGCCACATTTTATTAAACACACAAACCAAAAAAACTAGTAAATTAAAGACAAGAAGTCTATAGAAAAATTTAAAACAAAATCAAAAGCAACAAATGGTTATAGTGTACAAGGCAAGAATAATGTGGATTCAAGTTGAGCCTCAGAAATGTTCTCCTCAGAATTAGGGTCTGCAAAGTTTGACCCAGAAAAGTAGAACTGGAAAAAATAATGGCTACAAAAGGAAATTCATAAAGGCAGAAATTATTATTTGCAAGATTTGATATGGGCCAAAGTAGGGGAAAATCCACTAAAAAATGAATCAAGTCTTTGTTGAGCTCAATGAAAATAATTTCAGAAAAATCAAAATGGAAGTGGGGGCTTCCCTGGTGGCGCAGTGGCTGAGAGTCCGCCTGCCGATGCAGGGGACATGGGTTCGTGCCCTGGTCCGGGAAGATCCCACATGGCGCAGAGCGGCTAGGCCCATGAGCCATAGCCGTTGAGCCTGTGCGTCCGGAGCCTGTGCTCCGCAACGGGAGAGGCCATGACAGTGAGAGGCCCACATACTGCAAAAAAAAAAAAAAGGAAGTGGGAAAAATTGGGATCCATTTAACTGTACTATAAAAAAGTAAGGAAGTAGATCTTATCATAGGACTCCTCATGGAACAAGGGATAAGTGATTTCCTCTGAAGAGGTTTCTTATGTTGAATTTGGTGGTGTCTCTTCCTGTTCCTCTCCACACCTTACACAGAATGAGGCAAATAAACCACACTCCACATCCTCAGGCTCACAGTGAGGCTGGGTGGCAAAGCCACCTCCATGTACGAGATTACATTTGGAGCTCCGGGGACCAGGGGGCAGAGCTGACCTGAACATCATTCATGCCCTCATCACTCATCATTCATTGCAGGACCCTCTCACACTCTTTCCCTGGTGTCACACCTACGCCTGCTACGAAGAGGACCTCAAAACTGAAGACTTTTAAAGCATTAAGTTATCTTGAAAAACATCTGCTTCAAGACTTCCCTCGTGGCGCAGTGGTTAAGAATCTGCCTGCCAATGTAGGGGACACGGGTTCGAGCCCTGGTCCAGGAGGATCCATCATGCGGCAGAGCAGCTGGGCCTGTGCACCACAACTACTGAGTCTGTGTGCTCTAGAGCCTGCCAGCCACAACTGCTGAGCCCGTGCACCGCAACTGCTGAGGCCTGTGTGCCTAGAGCCCGTGCTCCACAACAAGAGAGGCCACTGCAATGAGAAGTCCATGCACCACATCGAAGATGTGGCCCTCTCTCGCCGCAACTGGAGAAAGCCCGCGCACAGCAACGAAGACCCAATGCAGCCAAATATTAATTATTTTTAAAAAAAGGAGAAAAGAAAAACATCTGGGCTTCCCTGGTGGCGCAGTGGTTGAGAGTCCGCCTGCCGATGCAGGGGACACGTGTTCGTGCCCCAGTCCGGGAGGATCCCACATGCCGCGGAGCGGCTGGGCCCGTGAGCTATGGCCACTGAGCCTGTGCGTCCGGAGCCTGTGCTCCGCAACGGGAGAGGCCACAACAGTGAGAGGCCCACGTACCGCAAAAAAAAAAAAAAAAAAAAAAAGGAAAACATCTGCTTCAGTTGTTTCCAACCTGAGGCCGCAGCATCCTCAAAACTAAATGCAGACTGAATAAATAATAGATGTTCTACCATTTACTTTAAAATGCCACTAAATTAGTTCTAGTGCTTTCTCATTCTGTAACTTTTCAATCAACAGATTTTAAAAGCCCAAAAATTATTCTGTGGGAGTGTATGACATCTTTTTAAGATTAAATGAAATCTTTAAAGCCAAAATTGATGCAGTCCAATCCCTTCATTTTACAGATGAGGAACAGGTAAGTTCAGTGACTTACTAAGGGCCACTTATTGAATTAATAACAGAGCTGGATCTAAATAGTTGTACTCCTGCTTGCACACCAAAGGTTCTTTTTACTAGATTTCTTTCTAAGGAAGGTCAAACTGAAACATGGCTCTATGCCTTTAAATTTGCTTCTTCTGAGGTTTTTGTTTTGTTTTGTTTTTTGGGGTGTGTGTGTGTGTGTGTGTGTGTGTGTGTGTGTGTGTGTGTGTGTGTGTGTGTGTGTGTGTGTGTGTGTGTGTGTAATTAGTGATAGCTAAGTCCAAATATCCTAGAGAAGCTGGAAAAATAAAACATCACACTGATCTTCAGTAAATAAGCATTATATGACAACCATACCTAATTTAAGTGAAATTTTATCATTGATATGAGAAAAGTGACTTTTTTCTTCCTAAGCCAACTTAAGACAATGAAAACAAAGTCTCCATGATTGTGACCTACTGTTCCCTCTTCCAGGCATATAGTCACCCTGGTAGAGTTTCCCAGCCTTTTTTGTGGCCAGGTGAATCTATGGGACTAATGTGATGAAGGACTTGCCAACAGGATGTAAACAGAAGTGATGTGTGCAATTTATGCCTTACTTGCTTAGAAGACAATTTCTTGCCTTGGATCTTTTTCTGTCTTTTCTCCTTCCCATTAGCTGGACTATGCCCACATCTATAAGCCAGCTTTGGGTTAGTAGACAAAGTTAATGCCCCCACATGATGGCAGAACAAAAACAGGGCAGGCACTGAAGTCTCTGAGTGGCTGCATGGAGGATAACTGCCCATCAGCCCAGATCATGAAAGCTTTGGTCCACGTCACCCACTGTACTTTGGGGACTCCTGGTTACAGTCATTCTGCTTTTACTATAATTTATACTGTGAGCAAACATTTTTTTGCCCTTTGGGGGCATTAAGAAAGAAAACTAAGGTCATCACCTTGCCACATTGGCCAAGATATATTTAATTCTAGATTAGTCTGTACAGTGTCTGACTGAGGCGGAAAAATGCCAACTCTGTGTTTTGGGATCAAAAGTGTAGGTCTGGTTCATGTTAAAAAAGTAAGCCATAGATGTCTGACCCATATTTTAGGGATCTCTATCACCTAACAAATAGTTTTTAAAAAAATCTCCTCCTGTTTTCATAATTCCTAGTGAAAGAATTATGTGAACAGGCAGAGAAATAAACATGAGAGCTATGCTGTGCATTTCATTGAAAAAATATTTATACTTCTGAAATCTTAATAGTAGAGCATTAATTTAAATCATATTTGACATTACTAAAATATTTTCATGTTGATCTTTTGAACTGCACTCCCATTCTCCCCTTTACACTAAGGGAGCTTTGTAATCAGTCTTCTGGCAAAGATGGGAGAAAGGGAATTCTAAGTCCTTTTCCCCTTTTGCCATATCCCTGAGCTCCCAACTTGACCTGAACTCATATCCAGATGCAGCTAGATTGGGAGAGAAGGGCCTGTAAGTTTGGGTGCCTGGGTCCTCCTGAAAAATAGAGTGTTCCCTGGGGACACTCTTTTCCTACAGACACAAGAGCCTGAAAACAATGTTATCAATGTTCCTGCCAGCCACCCAACTGATGTCATCATGGAGCCCACACACAGAGAAGGGATGTTCACCTTCTCTTCCTCTCCTTCCCCATCCTGCAAAGCAAGACCCAGCCACCCTTGTCCAAGAAAGTACCACCCCCTCCCTGCTGGGCATCTCCAGGGAAAATGGATTCAATGAACCCTCTTATTCCTTTTTGGTTTTAAAAATCTCATAATTCCATTATTTCTAATTGGAAGTTTCTCCTCTCCAATGGGAAAACCAAGTACTTTTTCCCCAGTCTGCTCTGTATACCTGAATCTCTCTCTTTCTCAGCCTGCTTACAACTCCCATTGTTCTCCCAAAGGACTGATGGTGGCTGACTACTTTCTTTAACATGAATGCATCTTTCTGTTCTTGTCTAACCATTCAAGTCAGGTAATTTCCAGTTCTTAAATTAGGGACTGGGCAATCTGAAACCCAATCTGTGTCATTTAAAAAAAAAAATTGTTGCAACAAATGTAACCCCAACTACCTCCTCCCAACATGTGAAAAAGAGACTAAATCAGGTTTGGTGCACTACATCCATCCAAGTCCAGAAACATGTAATAGAGTACCCTTCCAAACCGCAGGGAAAGGATTTCTTAGCTCTTTCTCATTTTTTCTACTCTGATTCATGGATGTTCAGACTTTCCAATCACTGTCTAAAGGAACTGAAAGTTCTTCACAGAATATAACCTTCTCCTGCTGCTACTCCTAGCTCAGTACCCACCAATAATCCCCATTTCAGTGTTTTGAAGATTTGACAATATTGAAAAATTTTTTATAAAGTCTATGGCATTATAGATAATAAATATGTAACAATGTGAAATATTCTTCCTGTTAACAATTTGTTTGTATTAATTTAAAGGTTGAATTGACCTACCATATCTTCAAAGAAACAGCAATTAAGGATACCATTAGCATTTTATTGTTTTGTAACAGTGAGCAGGGTCATGAAAAACTTTTTCCTCATTCAACTCTGCATTAAAACCATTCCTTATCTAGAGACAACATCTTTGACTGACTTTAATCAGAACAATCAGCCTCCAAAAATTTAATTATTGGCTTTTGCATAATACAACTAGCTGATACAACCTAAATCTTATACCATATTATCAACTGACACAGTAGGTCTTGGGTAGACCAGTAGTATTAGAACTTTTGGCAGGACATTGGGTTGATGGTGTCAAAAGTCATGTAAATACAGAGTTCCAGTTAATTTACTTTTAAGCTCATTCTCTCCAACTTAGATCATAGAAATCTCTTCCTTCCTTTTCTAGCAGAAGCAAAAGTCAACACAGCTTCCCTCCCAGCTATAAAATAGACAGAGAGACCAATATATTTTTGAAGACCATATTCAGTGACAGTCAAGTTTAGAGATAATGCTTTATTGCAACCATTGATTATAAATAGTGCAATAATTCAAGCAGTCACCTTACTTCCATTGTTTGACCCCAAAATGTTAAGTATAAATGTGCAATGCTCCTCACAGACAAATGAGATTTCAGGAAGCAGAACTGCTTTATGATCAAACTAAAACCTATTTAATAAAAAGCCTTTAATAGAGCTGTGGTTGAAAGCCAGTCAAAAGCAGTGACATATGATAAATGTTCTACCTCATAATAAAATCATAAGGATAATTCAACCCAATGCTCGCACCGTTCTTGTGTTCACCATTTATATGTTGACACTCCATACTGTGACTGAAGAAGAATCGACACATTAAAAAGAAAAAAGAGAGAGAGAGAGAGAGAGACAGAAGTATCGCTTTCCTTCAAGTGGAGAGAAGGCAATGTGAACTCTTATTCACATTGTACACACACACACGCCACCCACAGCTAAATATTTATACTTCTCTAGTGTCTCTGGGAGCTTATTTTAAGTGAAATCTTTAGAAAGCTGTATTAAAGAATCCATCTATCAGAGAAAACTCTGAACCCTCCATTTTTAATGGTTAAAAAATCTTTATTTCTAAACTCAACTGTGAGTACTTATACAAGCTCCAAGTTAGTCTTGAAGAGAAACATTCGCTAAGTCACTGTCCTAGCCTAAATGAAGTTGGGATCAATCTTGATGATTTGAGATCACTTAAATGATCACTTAAACCTAAAGGCCAGAGGTTGGACTAGGTGGTGTTTCCAAATTCTTGACAGATATGAATCAGAATTCAGGATACAGAATTGGAATTCCTGGAATTTCTCTGGAATTCCCCAAATCATAAACTATTATTAAAACTTTTAATATTCTTCATACTCTTTACTCATCACCATGGATATCTTAAAAATTGTTTAATTAATAAGAAATATTAACTTGATCAGTATTTACAGAGAACTGTAGCATATGGAAAATACTGAAATATTGAAAAACACCGGCAAACATTATCTGGTAATATTCAAATAACATTCGTTATGTCCTAGCAAAATTAACAGCACTATACAGAATCAAAGTGTAAATTGCCAATTTAAGATTTTGTTTCCAAAACTCATTATTTCTTGGACCACCACGCAGAGGATTTGTATAAAATACACTATGTATATAAATTCATTAGTATTTATTTTATCTGCAAGAATGAGTCACCAATAGCACCAGACTGGCCCATGAACAGATACTTACAATGGCCTCAGCTACAAGCAAGGCTGGCTGATAGATTAAGACAGTTTTTCCCTCTGTGCTCCTAACCAGGTTCCTGGAAATGTCAGCCTTAACCTCAGAACCCACATGTTAATGTTTCTTGCTCATGCTTTCAATTTGGTGTCAGTAGATTCCTTCCGATCAGCAGTTGCTCTATGTTGATCATTAAACTTTAGTTCTCACAGGAGAATTATACTTTTTTTTCTTTTTCCCAATTTCTGGTTTTTCTGGGGATTTAGAAAAATATAAGTTTCCTGAAAAATGTTGGGACGGAATTCCCACGTGGACACACCAGGTTTGACAGGAGAAACAGAGAAGTGAAATAATGCAGAGTTCCATGACAGCATTTTGCTATATTTTTAATAGTTCCCAGCAAAAATATGAGGAACATGAAAAATGGTTCTTCAGCCATCCTTTTTCTTAAAACTTCACGACCAGCTCTCTGTCCCTCAGCTCCCTCAGCCCCATATAGAAACCAGCTCCCTTCCCTAATACCACATCCCCTAGGAACTTAGTTTCATTCCAGTTCATCTCTGGTCACAAAACTGATTCTGGCAAGACAGGGTGTTCAAACCATGTTCCATGGAACGCTCCAGGGTCAGAGGACACCTGAGGGATACCTAAGGTGTGAGGGCTTATGCAGCCCTCATGTCTGCTTTCAAACACAGCAGCTCCACATCTATCAGTTTAACAGAGCTGGTTTTTACCAAGAATTGTTTTGTGTGTTTAAAGGAACAGTTCTGCTACTAAAAAGAAACAGAAAAGAGTTGACAATTGCTGACTCAGATTGCCCTGCAAGGCCTTTGTGACACCTGGTGGTGCAGATCTCTGGGAGACTGAAGTCAGTTTCAGGCCGGGGCCTAAAAATCTAGTGTAGGACGGGACCACAGGAAAGGAGTGCCTGTGGCACTAGAGGCTGGCCAGAGCCATCTCCTCTCAGCTCAAACCCTGGTGGAAAACATGGAATGACTCAGCCTTCAAAAACCCAACCATGTACTGAACCAGACTTTCTTGGTCTTTCTGGCCACACATAACCCACCTGAACTGGTCCAGCAAACCAAGGACATAGTTGAAAATGGAAAGACCTGCAGACTGTAAATTTTGTTGTATTTCTAAGTATTTTCCCCCCCAAATGAGTTTCGTATGATATTGCAAACACTTCCATGGAAATTGCAAAGTGGGTAGGACTTCTCTCCTTCTCCCCCTTCTCCCCCTGAACTCCACTTTCTTTCCCCCCTTCTTCCTTCAGCTGTTGCTGCAACTTATTCTGAATCTGCTTCTTTTTCCTGAAGAACAGATTTCTCCCCATTGTGTTACAGAACAAACCTCCTAAACTGCCATCCAGGATGCGGTCTGCTTAGCCAGTCAGTCAGCTTACACCCTCTCCCTCCCTCCTGGGCCCCGCCCCTGCAAAACTCCAGGCCTGCTACACCTGTCACTGAACACAATTGTACTTTTTCTCTCCTATGCCTCTGCTCACACCGAGCCCTCAGAATGCGTGCCCGTCCACACAACACCTCTGCCTGTTGAGATCCAAGTGGCTCTCAAGGCTCTGTTTACACACACTTGAGCTGCCACTATTCCTCAAGCCATTGTCAATTCCCCTGGAAGATGAATGATCCATCACAGCACATAACACTCTGCCTTATAGGTGCTACATTTTCAGTAAATATAAGGAAGGAATTAAACTAAATCCCCAAAACACATATAATGCTCTTCATGTAGTAAGCTTGGAAAATAGGTTATTGACTAGCTAACCAAATAGGAGAAGATGAAGGAAACATCCCAGAATATTTATGTTACCTTGGGTCTCAATTTCATGACATGCATTTTCTCATACAAAATGTAAAGAAACAAAAAGATCCTGGATTTTATTCAGGTGGAAATGTTTCCAGATTTTTTTTCATAATTTCACATGTGTTCATTCTATAAAGTTTTCAAATCTTACGTTTAGCATTGTCAGAACAAATCTCAGCAAAAAGCCAATAGCTCCCCTTCCCAGGGTAGCAAATTCATAGGATATGTTAGCAATAAGAACGTAGGAGTGGGGAATACTAAGTATATCATTCCCAACTACATACCCTCATTACTTATCTTACCATCCTGTCTCAGCAACTTGGGATGTTGGATCTCCATGGCAGCAAGTGAATGGAAGATTGACACATCGAAATAGATCAGACTGCCAAAACATATGCACTGAATAATTCAAACAAAAACTGTCTTATTGGATAAACTGCAACTTTGATGATAAAGAGGAATACAGTGGACCAGGATCCATTGCTGCCTCAATTTCCTCTTCTGTAAAATGGGAATAATAACCACTTGTAGGGCTGTCATAAAGGTTAGATGACATATCTTGTAAGCTCTGTGAAAACAGGGATTATGTCCTGTTTACAATCCTTGCTGCATTGCCTCAACATGAGAGGCACTCAACAAATTTATGGGGACTCAGAAAAATATGTAAATGTCCCGAGAAATGTCAGAAAGGAATTCCCACATGGAAACATTAGGTCTGACAGGAAAATACATCAGTGAAATAATTCAGAGTTTCATAATAGCACTTGGCTGTGTTTTCAGATGGGATCCATCAAAAGTCCCAGAAACACTGTAAATAGATGAATAAGTAAATTTAGTTAATTAATAAAATCCTCAGCACGATACTTGGTATCTATTGAAAATTTAATGAACAAAGCTTTAAAAGCAGACTTTATAAAGAAAATGACTCAATCAGCAGATCATGTGTGGCAAAGTGCTCGCTGTACTTGCAGGCCAGGTCAGGCTGATGCCGGTATTTACTGGTATTTATCACCTTGTGTGAGGGAGGGGAAAGGCTTTGACCTTTACAGCTATGTGGTCACGTCTGCAGCATGAGCTTTTACCAAACTTAGCTGCCGTACCTGAAGAGCTCCAAGGACTCTCCCTTGAACCTGCAGAGAGCTGAGACATTCTATAGAGTCTGGGAGCAATTTACACTTAACTCTAAGTGCCAGAACCCTGTTTTCCAACTCCCCATTGCCCTCTTATGACCTCCTGGGACTGCTCACTCTTCCTCGTAGCACCTTCCTCCTGAGAATTAACAAGAAGGCAAGGAGGGAGGGGGGAGTCAAGGAACATCCCTTTCTTCTGGACAATCATGGGTGATTGACTTTGTTCTTTTACCAAATATTTACTGAACACCTACTAAGTGATGGCCCTGAGAATACAATGGTGAACAAGACAAAATTGCTGCCTCATGCAAAAGGTGATAATAATGGTGCTGAGGTAGGATGTGGGGACAGCTACAGCAGGAGCAAGTGCTGGGATGGGAGAAGGCAGCTCTACAGAGAGCTCTACATGCTGCTCTCAAACTGGTCTGGGGGATGGGCTCTATAGTCAGTCTTTGGCATTGGCTGAGGAGTACTGGGCACTCATCTGCCCCGAAATTCTTCCTCATGGGCCTGACATCTGACATATCATCATTTCATTAGAAAAGTGGATAAAGCAACTCTGAGGCTGGCGAGGCTGACCCTCCCTCCTTTAACAGATGTGGCACTAAAGTCCACAGGGACTAAGTGACTTATTCGACACTATGGACCTAATTCAGGGCGACACCAAATCCATCAGGGCAAGTCCTAAACCCAGGTCAGTGCCTTTGGCTTCCACACAGAGTTATCTAAACCATGTAGGAGTCTCCCTTTCGGATTAGAACAGCCTCCAGAAGAGAAGGGACTTGAGAGGAATGATAGCCCTTCATTCCAGCACTGCTAGCACACCAACTCCAGTGATTCCACGCAATGAGCCAGTTATCAGGAACATCTTTCTGTTTTCACATGCCTCGGCCCCTAAGAGCAGCTCCCAGCTGCCTCCTGCTGCTGCTGCTGTCTGACTAAGCTGATCTCACTGGGAGCCTGGCTCTAGAAACTGCAGCTAATACATGTAGAGTGCTTGCTAGGGGCCAGGCACTGATTTAAGTGTTTCTACATGTATGAAACCATTTAATGCTCACAGCAACCTATCAAGGAATTAGGTACTATTATTATTCCCATTTTGCAACCAAGGAAACTGAGGTGCAAAGAAATTAAGTAAATTGCTCAAGGCCTCAGAGCAAGTTTGTGAGGATTCAGACTCAGGCAGTGAGGCTCCAGAGTGCATGCCCTGAACTACTACTCTATACTTTTTCCTGTCTATTGTCTATGGCTGGATAAAAACGACTCCAAACTTAGTAGCTTAAAACAATACAAATAGGTTTTGCTCACCATTCTGTGTGTGAGAAATTCAAGCAGGAAGCAGTAAAGATGGCTCATCTCTGTTCCACGACATGTGGGGCTTCAGCTGGGATGGCTCAAATGACTTCACAAAGGTTATATGTTTGAGGCCTCGGTTTTCCTTCACCTGGTCTCTCCATGAGGCTAATATGGGCTTCCCCACAGCATGGTGGTATCACAGTTCCAAAAAGGAGCATTCCAGTATGCAAGTGCTTAGTAAGCTTCTGTCTGCATCAGACTTGCTAATTGGCCAAATTAAGTCACATGAGCCAAGCCCAGAGTCCACAGGGGAGAGTAGTACATAAGGGGGGAATACCAGAAGGTGGGGTTCATGTGGGACCACCAGAGGAACATCTTACTACACCAGACAAGTGGGACACAAAAGTAGGGTGAGAACAACAGATCTTGGGGCAGGGTTTCTGCTTCATTTTTTCCCTGTACTGCCTTTTACAGTGAACATGCTCGCCAGAGGAAGAAGGAGCCTAAAGCCAGCGCATATTACATTACAAAGTGCGGGGACGAGGCTTTCTAGACTCACAGACAGTTGTCATTTTTTGACACAAAGGACAGCATCAATTAATTCACAATCTGAAATTGTTTTCACCTCATTTGAAGAGACCCGAGATAAATAAACCATTCAGGATGCTGAAAAGGTTAATGGAAAGTTTTCTTGAAAATAATATTATAGCTTTCCAAGGGACTTCAAGATGTTCTACATCAGATGTAAACTTAATGTTAATAAAATAAAGTAGAACAAAAAAACCCCTGTGTCTTTAGCAAGTTTGTCGCTCAGTAAAACCTGATTGGAGAAATAAATAAGTTAATACCAGGCTGTTGAGACACCATTTTAAAAAATGATCAGGTCAATAATTTTCTGAGGTACCAGGTGAGGAACTTGAAAAAACTACCCAGATATCCTTCCTTTGCTCAGAAAACAATAGAACCACCTAGAAATTTCAGTCCAGTGAGTAGAATCCTACTTCTATTCCCAAATGATACAAGTCATTTATTTCTCTACTGCTTTAATTCCTCAGTTTTAAGTTTCAATGATTGAGGAAAAAAATTTTAAGTCTAAATTCTAATTTTAAAAGCAAGTTTTGGCCCAATTCCTCAGCTAAAACCAATCAAAGTTAATCATACTGTAGCAAATAATTTAATTATAATTATATAATTATAATTCAGTTCAGTTCCTGTCATACAGGTACATTTTTACACTGCTAGAAGCATCATTTTAGCAATGAACTACTAATATGTACACCTATCTGTATTGTGTACCTATGAGTATGTACTTGCATTTAGTCTGTTCTGAAGTGTAACTGACGTTATATGAGGTAATGTCAGACAAAGCTGTAAACCAACGCACAGGTTCTAAACCTGTGTTTAGAACTCACTTGTCCCAGTAAAACCACACAGAGATAAACATGCACACCCTTCAAAATATGGAGCAGTTGAATTTAATTCGTTACCCTCAGTCACTTAATTAGAAAGAATTCATTGGTGATGTCATTATGTCACACTTGGGACAAAAAACATTAGAGTGATCAGACAAAATGTGGCAGCCAGAATTCCAGGGCTGAGCAGAGATGTGATGGTGTTTTTAGAAAGCATTCCCAGATTATAGTGGAGAAACTCTTGAGTCATTTTCAACCACTAACTCTTCTAATGAGAGAGCCCATTGCCAGCAAGTTCATAGAAGACCATAATTCACCAAGAGTTCCCTTAAGAATCTGAGTTATACGTGGTGATTTAAGACTCTCAAAATACAAAAGAAATGTACAATTTTGTAAGAGCCTTGGACTCTGTAATTCCAGAAATGGAGACACGTCTAAGTTCACACTGCTAATTTTCTAGAGTTCAAGGGAGAGAGGCCAAATCGACACACAGAATGAAGGAATTTGTAAGGGTTCTGTAGTGTTCACACATGTACCTAGGCACAGCATTTTGGAAAGAGCTAAATCTACTGGACAGATTTCATTCATACCTGCTAGAAAATGTGATGACCCCTATCCCACCAGAGCAATCTACAATTTACCAAGTGCTTCCGGGTACACGATCTCATCTGATCCACATGTCTATGCTTGAAAGTGGGTATTAGAGCCCCCATTTTGAGGTGAAGAACACAGGATGGGAGAATTTTAATCTACTTACCCAAGGTCCTGCCCCTACTGAGTGGCAGTGCTGCAACTTGATCCTAAGTCACCCAGACAGACTTGATCCCAGACAGACTTGATCCAAGACGGTGCTCTTTATACCAGGCAGAGCCTCACCCTCCCACTTCCTCTGTCTCCCTTTGGTTCTTAAAAGTGTTCTCAAAAGGTCATCTCAACTGCTGAAAAACTCTTGATCTCATGTTTAGTCAACCCTCCATATCCATGGAGTAGGGAAAAGTATTTTTGAAAAGATGAAATCTCTTAAAGTGAGAGTTTTATAAGGCAGTACTTCCCTGAGGATGTTCTATAGAAATTTTGAGACAAGTCAAATTAAAGTGGCTATTCCATTCTCTTAGAGCTCTTAAGATTCAGAGTCCCTGACCTCTTTGGGTCAAGGTTTTCTCATTGATGCAGGCCTCAACTAGAAGATATCTCAAGCCGTTTCTGAGCCTATGATTCTATGATAATAGCTATAGCCCCTAAATCTTCTTTGAATTATGATAGCTAGAACCCACCTCCTCTATCCCAGCCAGAAATAACTGCTAAGAAGATATTTTCCTTCTTAGGAAAAGCTGTCAAGAAGGGGGCTTCACAAAAGGAAAGAGAGTTAACATTTATAACTGTCCACCCTGATAGTTGCCTTATACATGATGTTTCACGCAATGTAACCCTCACAACCATTCTATTATTCTTATATTAGAGAGGAGGAAAAGCAGGCGCAGAGAAACTTAGTTTGTACAAGGTCACAGAAGCTATTATCATCAGAGCTAGGATTCAAACTATTTGCTTTCAAAGCCTCTGTTCTCTTTCCACGGACCTATTTTGGCAATAGACAAGCTAAAGATCAGGAATACAGATAAAACTAAATGTTAGCCCCTAAATAATAGAAGAAGTACTGGAGAAAGGTGAATTCCTCAGATAATGAGCAGTCACAGGATTGAAAGAGTATAGATTTTATGGTGCTATGTTCCCAAAGTGTCCAATGGAAATGCTGTGACGGGGAAAAAGCACTGACCTGGGAGTCAAGAGACCAGGGTTCTGGTCCTGATTCTTTTCATGTTCAAGGAAATACATTTTTAAACGCCATGCCCTAAGTAAGTAGTAATTCTGACCACAGCCTAGAAAATAATAACAACAATAGCAGTTAACATTCTTGGGGTACTTACATTGCGCCAATCACTATACCTGGCATTGCCTCATTTTCATCCTTACGATAACCCTAAAAGATGAATATATGATTATCCCCATTTTACAGATGAGAAAACCAAAGCACATAAAAGTGATGTAGCCTCAAGGCTGTACAGTAAGTGTAGAGCCATGATGCAAAACGAAGGAACCTGATTCCAGTGCCCAAGTGCTTAGCCTCCATGCTTTGAGTACAAGGCCCCTATATATGTGGCTAAAAATCACTTAGAAATGCAAATCCAAAAAGCAGATTAGGGGAGAAAGACTTCATTGAAACACCAGATGCCCCACCAAGAGAGTGTCTTACATAGTGTCATTATTATGCTTCAAGAACTGGCTCTGCCAGAGGTTACACTTGAGTATCTAACATTTTGGTCAGAACACCTTGGTATGATCACAGAAAACTGCATCTAACAGAAACCCAACAACAGTGGCTTAACTGAATCAAGGTCTATTTATCTCACACAACAAGCAGTCCTGGGCTGCACAGCTGCCACACTGACTTGGGGACCAGTCCAAGGGCTCCTCTTGCCTTTCCAGGCTGCCACCCTTAAGAGTGTTGTTGTCATCCTCTTGCTTGAAAGATGGATGCTGCATTTCCCTACCCCACCAGATATGGAGTAACTAGCCACATGAGGCTATTTCAATTTAAGTTAAAATAAATAAAAAATTCAGTTCCTCAGTTACGCTAGCTACATTTCACGTGTTCAATAGTCACATGGGGCTAATGGCTACTATATTGGCCAGTGCAGATGTAGCACACTTCCATCATCTGCGGACATTTTATTACACAGCATTGCTCTAGACATCACATCTGCAAACTTGGCAGGAAGATGGGAGTGGGGGGGGGAATTAATGCCAAATGAGACTATGCCCTTTTAACAAGAAAACAATAGCTTTCATAGAGTCCTCAGTCCATAGGATCTTGCTTTCATTTCATTGGTCAGAATTACACCACTCCTAGATCTAAAGGAATTTTGTTAAGTGGGTCTATTGCTGCCCTGAACTAAAATGGGAGCTGTGGGTAAGGAAGAGGAAAGAATGTATAATTAGCTAAGCAAGTAGCTATCTTTGCTAGCCTCATCATCACATGTGAGCTGTACTTAGGCCAGGTTTACCAAAACAGAATGGAAAGGCTAGGCAGTAAACATCTGTCGTTGCACAGATGTGGGACCCTGTGCAGGCAAAGGCAGTAAGTCAGTGATGACTGCCACCTGGTAGTTCCTCTCAGCCATGAATGAACACTGAAGCAGGAAAAACAATGTGTCTAGAATTGTCCAGAAAGAACCCTGGCTCTTAAGCCCTTAGGCCTTCACCAGCTGGAATTTCAGGATGACAGACTGCATTGGGCAAAGCGTATGGTCATGCTGGAGGAGAAAGTTGGCCTGCAGTTGGCCCCACAGACATAGCCAATGTGGGCAGTGGCCAGCTTCTCTGAGGTGGCCACCTGGCCTGACATGGCCTCTGAAGTGCACTTCCTCACAGGCTTTCTGAAGGAGATGAGCATTTTCACTGGGCTCAGGCTGCACATGACCTGGGAGGGTTTGCACAATGGATACAATAGCAAGAAGGATGGCTGCAGATAGCTTTCAGGCCCCCAGCTGGCAAAGCCCTAAACTCCTGCGGTAATGAATTCAAGTTGTGGTGGCATAAAAATGGGGGGTAACAGCATCTGGTTGCCTGTACAGTCATAAATGGAGTGTCTCAAGATGATAGTGAGCAAGAGGTGAGAGCTGGGGTTAGGAGAATGAAGGTAAACTTTGCTTCAACATTTTGTCTCTGGCCAGTCTATAGGAAAACAAAAAATAATTATATACAAATATGTAAAGATAAAAGGCAATGGGCTTACATCTTTCACTTATTGTCACCAGCCCTTTGTCTAACTCCAGTTTTTGACAAATGCTTGCTTTTTGTTGTTGACAGAACAAAAGGATAACTTCGTTTGAGATGCATCAGGAGAGAAGGAAAATGATTTGTTTGACCCTAAGTAATTTTTCATGAGGAAAAGCAATGATGACACTTAGTTATTTCATTTCTAACATATGCAAACCCATCCCCAAAAAGACATCTGGAAGCTGAAACACTGAACTGATACGTTGCATCAATGATCATGTTGATGGCTATTTTGAAATAGGGAGATGGCAAAAAGAAGTCTGAAAAAGCATTTGGAAATAGAATCTATTGCTATCTAGGTCTTTTAGTAAATAAACATCCAGCCCTGAAACTATGATTCAGTGTGAGATGAAGGGTGGGGAGAGGAAAGGGAAGGAGTTCTGCCAAATATGTGTTGCAAGCCTATGAAACTTGGAGAACGTGAAACCCTTAGCTACTCTTGAAGAGAGAGGAGCCCCACTGCTATTGTTTAGACCCATGGCCAGGATAATATTTGCTGAAAAGGTTGAGATTGATCCATTTATCCAGATGTATTAGTTTCCTGAGTCTGTCATAACAAACGCCACATACTAGATGGCTTCAACAACAGAAATGTATTGTCTCACAGTCTTGGAGGCTAGAAGTCCAAAACCAAGGTGTCAGCAGAGTTAGTTCTTTCTGAAGGCTGTGAGGGAGAATCTGTTCCATGCATCTCTCCTGGCTTCTGATGGTTTGCCAGAAATCTCTGGTGTTCCTTGGTTTGTGTCAGCATAAGTCTAATCTTCACATGGCACTCTCCCTATGTCTTTGTGTCCAAATTTCCCCTTTTTATAAGACATAGTTATATTGGATTAGGGGCCACCCTCAGGGCCTCATCTTAACTCGATCAAATGCAAAGACCCTAATTCCAAATAAGATCACATTCATCGGGACTGGGGGTTAGGATTTCAGCATTTTCTGAGGGGATGCAATTCAATCCATAACACCAGGTAGCCCTAGTCAAAGAATTACTTCACTTTTCCACTTTGTCATTGTAGACCAGGCTATGTAAAAATTAACTTGATGGTATCACTTTTGTTCCTTAGGAATTACGGACACAGAAAAACAGCCCCTCTCGTTTTCTGGATGTTTTCAAGCTATAGTCCTTTTCTTTATAAAGCTCAAAACATATTGTTCCAATCTAGGACTCAGTATTAGGTATTTCCAGTAGTTTTCTCTACCTTCTCACCTTTCAACCCATGTAAGAAAGTCAAGACCTTGAATTTGGAACCTACTCCTGTTTTAAAGTTTAGTGCCTTCCTTAACCTAATTCAAAAATTAGAAAGTTTGGATATTTAATACAATTCAACCAGCCTTTGCAGATAAATTTCTCCGTGTCAGGCATTGTGCTGGAGATTTGAAGACAAATCCCATGATTCTGCTACCTGGTTGCTGCTGAAGGGAGAGTCCAGAATGGCTGGTCCCTCCTCACCTAATCATTCTCAGCTCTCACAAGGGGAAAGAATAGAGGGCAAGGTGGGGATCTCTGCTTTTAAACAAGTTGCTGCATTTTTAGGGAAGCAATGAAAAAATTAAGTGAATTTATTTAGAGGGCCCAGAAATTCCATAAGCCCAAGCCCAATTCCACATTAATGTTCTTTTCCTTGTCCTGCTACTTAAGGTCTGTTCCCAAGGGTTCTGGAACACAGAATAGAACTGACGTTCCTTTGCTACACCCTCTTCTTTTCCCACTCTTCCCACCCCCAAAATAAATGAACAGATAAGAGAAAAATACTCAAAATCACTTCCTGTAAAAAAAAAAATCCAAGAGATCATGGATCAAGTGAGTGTGTTAGGGGTGGTTTTGACTTTTTTTTTAAATAACCTCCCAGAAAACAGCACTTACAGACTCTGTTAAACACTATTAAGTCACCCATCATTATTCTCTTTTCAAAGCTAAATAATCTCAGTTACTTTAACCTTTTCTCTCTGGTCCTATTTTATAACCTTCTGATTATCTGTGTTGCTCTCCTGGACGCTGTCTGAGTTCTTTTCAATTTTACAGTCAAAAACTGGATGCTATGATCAACTCAGTGAACTCATGTGAAGGATGCTGCAAAGAGTAAAAACACTGTTGTAGCCTAAGACGTGAGGGCAGGGAAAGGGAGGGGCAGTGGATGTGGGATAAGTACTGGATTGTAAATGATTAAAAAATAAAATGCATGCTATAAGTGCCAAAGAGCACTGGTGCTAACTGGACAGGCTTTCCCCCCAGAAACATCAGCATGTGATATAAGGCACAGGAAACGTTGAGGCTGACAATCTCTCTGTTAGGAATGGCCTCGTGTCAGCAGTGTTTGGGAAGCTTACCAGGAGGATGTCAGTGGCATGACAAGTTAGCTCACAGGCCTCTACTTATAACATAATCACATTCACTTTGTGACAGCGATTGGGCCATTTGTTTCATGGGGAGATTTGTCGGTCTTGTCAAGGGCTCTCCAAGAAGCCACTTAGAAACTAGTAGCAGTGAGAACGTGGCAGCACCGATGCTGTCCCGCTGCAAAATCCTTTGGCCTTGAGCCTCTATCACAGCCCTAAGTTATGTTTAACTTGACCAAAGTTCTGTACAGCCTTCTATGTGCTGCTTTAGGAAGCTCACTGCTTCCCGGGCTCACCTTTCCCTGTGCACCCAAGCCTCACGAAGATCTTTTTCCCTTTACAGCCAATAGGATAAACCAAGTGTGCTCCTTACTACTTACCATCTTCACTGCTCCTGGTGTACCTCCTTCCTCATCTATTTCCCAAGATCACCAATCATATTCTAATTTCCTCCCAACCTCAACACAAAAGATTCCATGGTAAGAATGTCATCCTCCAGTCTACCCTTTATTTATGTTTCCCCTAATTTATTCTTCATATTTCTTCTTTCCCTCCCACCCTCCTCCCCACACTCCCCACCCATTTTACACACACACACACACACACACACACACATCTCCCTAAAAACATTTAGTTCCTGAGTTGAGTCCCAGATAAACAAAATTGACCTTTATTTTGCAATCTATTCAAATCTCATCCTTTGAGCATCCAGGACTTATTTGTCATTGTAATCTAGACCAGGGGATAGATTATCCAAGTACCTGCACACTCCTCCCTTCAGGCTCTCAAATTCACAGGCCTCAGTGAATGGAAGGGACATGTAATCTTGGGTAATAACAGAAAATTTCATGGGAAACCCCAGGCATTACAGGGAGTGCAAACTAAAAGTAATCAAGTAGAGCAACAAACACAGAATTTACTGGGAGAACAAAGGTTATGGGAGAGCCTCTACTTATTTTTCATGATACAAACAATTCTATTGACTCTTTAACTTCCCATCCCAAGACCTTCCTGTATCATTCAGTATTTGATGAAGATGAAATGCAACAGGGTCACATGTCATGTCATTTATGATAACTTAGCATTATGGTTGGTCGGAAAATAAGACCAGGCATATGAGGGTCACAAATTTGCTTGCTGTAAATTCCCAGCACCTGTTTATGATGCATCTTTACTGAGAAAATAACCCCAGTAACATTATAGAGTGTGGCTCATAAATGCTATTAACCATTTCTGGTGCACATTACAAATTTAAAAGGTTTTTAACTTTACAAACAATCCATACGTTTATGAATTAAAAGCCACTGAAATAAATCATCCTTGGTAATGAAAAAGAAAAAAGGGCATGATATAATTCCTATTTGTCAAGATATAATGATGTCATCGTCCATTTATCCTCTGCACTTAAAGGTTGAAGCTATTCAACAAAGCTCTCCTCAGCCAGATACATCTGGTACCTTAATGGAGGCCACAGCACAGGTTTCTGATTAGTTCACACATCACTCACCAATTAGAACAGGAGGCACAACTTGTTTTTTCCTATCCTGAGCAATTCATTTGAATAATAACCTTTAATGTAATGAATAATAGCAAGATCTTAAAAAATGTAATCACCTTTACATGATCTCTCTGAGTAGTTTACAGATTAAACAGACTTGCTTCTGGAGGTGCTATTTGTATCCCAAACACTGTTTTGATTTAGTGGTTCTTTTAACCAATAATTCAGTTAATCATTAAAAAGACAGAATATGGGGTAAGGGGCTGTTGGTCAAGTTCTACCTTAAAGACAACGTGTACCTATTTACAGGTCTGCCATGAACTGTTGGACAGATTGTTCACCGCTCAAGAGGGCCAAATTGAGGCCCAGTATGGACTGAAATACAGCCTTCAATCCAGAGAACAATCCTCATGCCCTGACATTGGCTGCATTTGCCAGGGGAATGGGGCACATGTTGTCATACAGACTATTGACATCCTTTGTACTTAGGGAGTATTGGATATAGGATAATCTTAGAAAGAGCTCTTAATTCTGCCTTTATGGCTGCCCACATGCTGGGGAGTACCAGGCAACACCAATTCCTCACCCAAGATTCAGTGCTGGTTGAGTGTAAATTGAAGGTGTTCAGTGAAAGGCCTGGCCTCCTTTAAATTCTATTCAGTGATAGAGAACATCATCTCTCAGCACTCCCCTGGGAGATTCATTCTGGTTAGGAAAATGGTTTGAGAAGATCTTGGGATAAAAGTAAAGTCTAAGAACATGAAGCTTCAGAGAAAGGGGGTGTTACTCTAGATGTTAGAAGGGATAAATAGAGAGTGGGCTGTAAGAGGGAGAAGGCAAGCCTTCAAAAGGAAAAGGGGGAAAGATCAGAGAAGAGAGTTAGGAGTATTATGGCCCATGCTTCCTGTCGTGAAACCTCACCCCCTCCTATAAACACCCTCCAATCATCAGTGAAGTCTACAAAAATCACAAGATTCTTGGTATAATTGGTTGCTTGCAAAAAAAAAAAAAAATAGTTAAGTGATTCAATTCTGCTTCCATGTCAAAATAGACATATCAAGTGAGGTTGCAGGTGCCAGAAAAACCCCAGGTGTGTGACTTCAATTTCTTCCAGCCGTGAAATCTGGGGCCTGAAGACAATCTCTCCTAGAACAAGGGGAGCTCCCTGACCCCAGAGTTCACATTACACTCTCTTTTACCGAGGGATAAAGAAAGATGTTCGTAATGTAAAAATAAGCACTTCAATGTTACATGTACATCATCTCATTTAATCTTCAGAGCACTCTTTACTGGGCAGATGGAATTATTCATCCCATTTTCCAGCTGAAGAAACTGAGACTTGGACGCAGTTATCTAATCTGCCCAGAGTGACAAAGCCCATGAGAAATGGAGCTGGAATTGGTATCCAGCACTTTCAGAATCCAGAGGCTCTATTCTTTTTTTTGTAATTGGGGTATAGTTGTTTTACAGTGTTGTGTTAGTTTCTACTGTACAGTGAAGTGGAGTTCCCGGTGCTATACAGCAGGTTCTCATTAGTTATCTATTTTATACATATTAGTGTATATATGTAAATCCCAATCTCCCAATTCTTCCCAACCCCGCCCCCCCCCGGCTTTTGCCCCTTGGTGTCTATATGTTTGTTCTCTACATTTGTGTGTCTCCTTCTGCCTTGCAAACTGGTTCATCTGTACCATTTTTCTAGTTTCCACATATATGCGTTAATATATATTTGTTTTTCTCTTTCTGACTTACTTCACTCTGTATGACTCTGTATTCTTTTTCTTTAAATGGTGGTAAAATCCACATAACATAAAATTCACCATTTTAACCATTTTAAAGTGTACAATTCAGTGGCATTTAGTACATTCACAATGTTATCACTGTCTAGATCGAGAACATTTTCATCAACCCAAAAGGAAACTCTTTATGCTTTAAGCAGCCACTCCCCATTCTCCTCCCCACACCCCTCCCTCCAACCACCCAGAAACCACTAATTTGCTTTCTGTCTCTCTGGCTTTGCTGAGGCCCTGTTCTTATCCATTGGTCTATACTGTACCCAGCACGCTGGTGAAACATGGAAGAGGCCTTAGGGTGCTCACAGCAGCCCCCAATTGAATCATGGGGATTAAGAGCCAGAGCTGGACAACAAAAAACAGTGGGATATTGAGAGGGTAAGAGGCTCTTCTAGTAGCTTTACTTGTAAAGCTACATTTTCAGTGCCTGGGTCTCTGAGCAAGATACAGATTAATTTAAAGATGTGAGGGGAATTGAAACTTAAGTTATAGAAAAAGATGAAAAGATTCCAGTGGATCCAGCTTAGTAAACCATGGGGGTGAAGAAATGGAAATAATCATTAAGTGAACAGGAATACATATGGAAAGCCTTTTGAGAGAGAGTCCCTCCAGGTTATGGGAAATGATTCAAGAAAGTGAGAGCTTTTAACAAATGAACACAATCTTTTATTTAAATTTTCAAAACACTATTTTGTTCTCCATATTGTTTGGCTGTCTTAAAAACCAGAAACCACTGCACTCCTGGCTGCAGGAGATACAGACTATAAGCTGTTTTGGGGGGAGCGGGAGCAAGGGCATCAGCCACTCAGTAGCCATCCAGCTAAACAGAACAAGACGAGAAGGAGCTAGAGCCAGGGGTTTGGATGCTTCTCTATTCCCCAGGTTCATGGATGGCCTCTGGGTTGGGCAACCCCATTAGGACCACTATTCGGGGTACTCTGAGAAAGGAATTACTCTATGTAAGCTTGTGTGAAGTTGAAACAAAAATAGCTGTCATATCCCTGGCCCAGGTGAAAGCTTTCCTAAGCTTTTTTGATTCCCAAAGAATCTTAGTCCCCTTATTATTTCCCCAGGTTTTACCCTCCCTTTAAAATACTCTATAGTCTTAGAACACAGGCTTTCAATTTCTCTGGAAGAATACTACTCTCTTATTCCCACATCACAGAAAAATCTCTGGGTCCCACTTTTCTTTGATCCCTTTGTCTGTGGCTACCTGTACCCACATGCTGCAAATCAGCCTAAGCAAGCAGTTTTCACCTAGGAGTCAGGGAAAGGATTACCGTGCCCAATAGGTTGTAGGAAGCTGGGGGTAAAACAAGAAGAGATGGCATCTTCTCTGTCATAATTTAGGACTTGTTCTTGCCTCCGCATAGGTGGGAAAGTGGACTGGACGCCCTCCCTCCTGTCCACTCCTGGCACATAAGCCCCTCCTGGCACTTAGGTAGTTCCTAGCAGTGAAGACCTGAACGCCCAACCACCAAGCCTCCTCCCCCTTCATTCTGTGAGTGAACTGAGCCTTCCTCAGGATGAGCATGGCTTGGCTTTTCCCCTGTGCTCCACCAGCTCTCTGCCATACTTGCTTCAAGGTGCAGCTCTCAGCCACTTGTAGCTTAATCTGGGCCCCAGGAATTTTTCCCTTTTCTGTATTTCTATATGTATTTTATAGTCTGTGCCACAAAATCTAGTATTTGAATCTAATTTAGAGCTTGTTTCTCAACTCTTAATTTTAGCTCATATTCCTATGGTTAGCAGTGGCTCCTCATGGGGAACTGCTTCTGAGGTCAGAAGATCTAGGCTGAAGTCCTACGTCTGCCCATTACTCTGTGACCTTGGATAAATCCTATATCTTCTCTTTGAAGAATAGGGATAATAACACTTGCTCATTCATTTACAATTATAAGCATCCAATGAGATCATACGTGTGAAATTATATTGTAAAGCACACATGAACAATATATTTTTTAAATTTCACGAATCCAGGTCTTGTGTCTTCCAGTTAAGTTGTGATTTCTTTACCAATCATCATCATTATCAATCAACTTACAAAAAATAAAACAATGATATCTCCTTCTAAACTAATTTTTAGGCCGAAGTATTTATTTCCTTTCTCCTCTTAATGTAAATAAACATTTAAATGCTAACTTGAGCATGCCAAATAATTCAGTGTAGGCAATTCTTTTTAGGTTTCTGTCTTATTAACCTTATGCTAAGAACAAAATTGTCTTATCTAAAATACTATATGCAGAAGAAAATACACTCAATATGGAATTTGTGAATATAGATAGGCATTGAGATGACTGTATCCATTATGGGGTTAAAGCAGGTTCAAGGCAGCAAAACAACTAAGAGTGAAAAGAATATTACAAAAAAGATATTTACATTGCTAAAGAGAGCAAACTTTTGGGGTCTTCTGGAAGTGCCTTTTTATATATAATTTATATGCTAATTGTAAATCATTTGAATATATTAGATAAAGCAGATTCCCTAAGGACCTAGTGCTGGTACAATTTGTCCTTGAAAAAAACAGAGAGAGTTAAATGTTATAAAAGCCCAAGTCTCTGCAATGGCCTCAAGAGCCTACCTAGTCTGCCCCCAATGCTCTACAATTTTCTTCCTTGTTCCATCAGCTCTGGCCACATTGCCTTCCTTGCTGTTCCTTCCTTGCTGTTCCTTGACTAGACCCACCCGGGGGCCTTGGCACTGGCTGTTCTCTTCACTTGGAGTGCTCTATTCCAGGACTCCCATGGCTAACTGCTTCCCTTTCTTCAAGTCTTTGCCCAGACATCCCCTCCTCAGACAAGCTCCTCTGACCACTTTACAGTAGTTGAATTTGCAGTCCTCCATTTTGTACACTGTTATTCTGCTGTTTTTTTCCATAGCACTTATCACCTTTTAACATAATAGATAACATACTTCCTTCTTGAATGTATTGCCTCTCTCTCCCTGGTAGAATGTAAGCTCCACAGGCAGGGATTTTTGTACTGTTTATTATTGTACCCCAAGCACCTAGAACAGTACCCGGGATGTAGACACTCAATACATTGTTTTGAATGAAAGAATGCTAAAGCTGCTTGGTATTTGTAATGTGGAATTTGACTTCACAGATCTACCTGGAAAGAGAGATTTCCAGGGAGACTGCAGAGATCTTCTGGTGAGAAAATGAAAACTAGTAGAACATAAAAACAATGGAGCAGAGAAAATGAAAAACAGAAATGAGGAAGAGGAAATGAAAGTGGAAAGAGGAAGGAGGGGCGAACCCATGGATCCCCTTTCCCTCATGGAACCAAAGACTTTTCCACACAATACATAGGTTGGTTTTAATTTTTTGTTTGTTTTGCTCTCTTTTAGGCTGGTCAGCAAGGAATTGAGAGTAGAGCTGAGACAATCTAAAGACTTCTGGGTGGCTTGTGGATTCCTGGAGTTCAGGGCAATTTGAGCACCAGCCCAAAAGGGACTCAGCAATAAGAGAGCTGAAGAGGAGGAAATTTCTTCACCATCCCCATTTCAGAGGAGAAGGATGGGAGGGAGGAGGAACTGGCCATCTCTTTAAATGAGTCACAGAGTTCATGGTAAATATCTTTCATTTGATCAAACTTCTCAGTATGAACTGGATCTCATAGGGCTTACAAACAGAGAGAGAGAGAGAGAGAGAAAGTGTGTGTGTGTGTGTGTGTGTGTGTGTGTGTGTGTGGTAGGAGGAGGAAAGATGGGGAAAGGGGTACCGGGCCTAATCTAAATGACATTCCCTTTTATAATTCATTCTAAACAGAACTGGATATTCATCCAAGTCTTTATCTGGACACTCATGGCCTTACTGAGTAAGCTGGGAGGTGATGCTTTTTAACAATGTATAATTCAGAATGCCCATGCCAACTTAGTGACATTGAGCCTTTAATTTGATACTTTGATCTAAAATATAAGCGTGACCTTGGAGGAAAATGAAGGAATTAGGTTCCCTCACTCCAGATTGTATAGGACTCCTTCTTGGTCACAAGGACATATGTTAACTTCTTATTTTTCTCTAGAACCCTAATCCCAAAGTGTTCCAATAAAATTCCCAGATTCAGGAAGGAAGGAAGGAAGGAGGAAAAGCGAGGTGGGAGGAATATCACTTATTTTCTTCCACTGAAATATCATCCTCCCTTTGTCAGTTTCCCCTGTGGGTATGAAGTCACCTCTGAAGCTACCCGGCCTCTGCCACACCTGAGAGCAGAAGCTTCTTCAAAAAGGAAAAACACACTTAATGGAATCGGGTAGGAAGAATGTATATCAGCTGTATTTCTCAACTGAAAATTTAGCAAGATTCAGACTCGACCTCCACTAGTTACTACCCTCAGGTCAAGAACAATCCCAAATGGTTGGGACATGAACCTAATATTTTCTTTCATAAAACACAGCAAGAGACATGTTGGTTCCCTATTTCTTTCTGTTCCCCAGTCTCATGCACTCCCCATAAAGCAAGCTTAATTGTGTTATACAATATGGAAGCAGGTTTTCAAAATGAAATGGGGTTTCTATTGATTGCCAGCAGATGAAATTCTCATTACACACAATGGGTCTGTAAGATGCTTCTTATGCCACTGCTCTGGGCAACATCCTGGGCACCTATGTTTTTTCAAGAGATGGCCACACATAGTAATATAGTGGTTGAGAGTTTTATCTTTTCCCATTAGGCAGGAGTCATTTCAACAAGCTCTCCTTTGAAAAAGAACATGACAAGCTATATGACAGTCTGTCCTGTACTGTTATGAGCTCCCAGTCACAGGGACTAGAGTTTCTTTAAGCACGGACCTCCCTACAGATTAGAACATATATCTTAAGCGCCAATGTTAAAGTGAATGCAAAAGTTCAGAGGTGCAAAATAATTTAAATGTGCCCAAGTAGTAGCAATAACATCTCTAAAATCTCGGCAGTGAATTATGGATATGTGGAATATTAAAAATGCAAAGCTAACTCAATTTGCATTTGCAATGCCCCCTAGCTGTTACTGGGAAGGAGGAAATTGCTTTCTGCTGAATTCAAGGGCACACTACTTAGTGCTGTATTTAAGTCAAGGAGGAAAATCACTCATTTTTATTCTACCACTTAACTTGTGCTTATGTAATCTGTCTGGCACTGGAGTCAGTTGTCTGATATTAGTTTCAATCACAGAAAGAGAATATATAATTCAATCATTACACCTTGATTTTCACTTGCTTGGTGATCTCCCGGAGCCTTATTACCACTAGCAAATGCCAGTCTGTCATCAGTCAGTGCTCAACTCCAGGTCCATCTCTGACAGACAGCACCGGCCACAAGTTTATTATTTTTATTTTTGAGAAGGGGTGTGAAGCGAGGGTAAGGTTACATTTCCCCAATCAGATGGGCAGATAATGCATTCCTTCACTAGGGGCTCCCCCACCCCCAACCCATCATTCCTCATCCATAGGCTATCTCGCTCCCCATCAGGGAAATCCTCAAAGGTAGGGTAGACATGCAAATTAGTAGCTAATATATTGCAAAGCAGAAGCCTGCTTTCAACTTTGTGTCTTCTCCCACCTTGTTCCTCCTCCTTTCCAACTAGTCCTTCCTTCAACTGCTCCTTTTCATTTTCCCCTTTCGGTGGCATTGCCTGATGCTGCCCTTCCAACATTGGGATGGATGTACGAAGGGCAGCTCTCCAGGCAGAAGAGGCAACAGTTGACGTTTCTTAAGATGGAAGCTCAATAAGAAAAACTACGTGAAGGGCTAGAGTCTGTTCAAGGGGGATAAGATTCCTCTGATGCACAAATCATGTGAGGAGCCCTGGTTACAGTGAAAATGAGAGATAACACCATTTGGTGGCTGAGGCTGACCATAAATCCCAGTTAAGAGAACACCACTTGGTGTTGGTCCATTTCCCATTGATCTTTGTGATTGTGTTTGACAATCATATTGGTCGTAAGTTGTTTTGTTTCCCTTCCCTCCACATTTCCTTGTATTTATTGCCTCATCAGGAGTCATTGCTTTTTTAAAAAAATTTATCCTGGGTAGATACGATATGACTGATAATAGTGGATCTTAAACCTCAGTTTCATAAGAACGATATAGGCCACACACCCAGGAACTCTGACTCATTAGGTCTGAGTAGAGGGTCTAAGGATCTGCATTTTTAATAGGGGCCCCTCTCCCCATCAAGTGGTTAGTTCCAGACCACTCTTTATGAAATGGCCTTTTGAAAGCCACAGAAAGAGGAAGATGCTGTGGTGTAGTCTAGCCTAAACGGTCTCTCCACTCTCATCCCTTTCCTCCTCCACCTCATTCTTCTCCTTCTCCCCTTCCCCTTCTTCTTCTCCTCCTTCTTCTGCTTCTTCTCTCTCTCTCTCTCTCTCTCTCTCTCTCTCACACACACACACATACACACACACACACACACACACACGCTTTAGTCCATGTGATGAACGGGTCAAGGTTGTCTCTTTGTTGCTGCCTAATGAAATCAACAATCTTTCTGGAAGATTGACATAACAGGCTAAAAATGAAACGGCAGAAATTATTCCCAAACATCAAAGATGAGGCCCAGGGGATCCCCAGAGGGCGGCATATGAGAAACTGAATTGGAAATTGAGTTCCGCTTCCTAAAACCAATTCCCCTATTTTTCTAACAAATGAAGCATCCCTGGATTTTGTGGTTTGGGATTTGGTGATTCTAAATAGAGCACTAAGAAAGATGAATAATTGTAATGGGGGGTAGGTGGAAAGGGGTTATTCAAAAGACATGGGATTTCCTTATAATGTACATGAGCTGCAAACCAGGTGAGACAAGCTAATGAGGAGTATCTTAGACAACAGAAAGCCCATTTGGTCCTTGGAATCTCAAGCTCAGTCTCCAGCCAGATAATATTTTACAATCAGAGTCAGGCTATTGTTTTGAAAAATACATCAGATAGAAATGAGAGCACACAAATGAGAGATTTATAATCCCCATGGTACATGGCTCATAAATTGGCTGCCCTTTTTATCTCTGCAGCAGGAGAAATGAGGAAATCCTGAAAACCCCAGAAGGAACAGGCAGGATGTCTAAGTTAAGAACACAAGGGGGAAAGGACTCCCTATTAAAAGAAAATACTGCCCCCTTTGCCCTGCATGTATCATAACTTACCTGTTTTATTCCATCCTAGCCGGGCTTTGCTAGGTGATTTATTAGTTGGTCTGAATTTAGCACAAAAGGAAGGACAACTAGAAAGTGGCTCCCCACAGCGTATTTCATGAATCTCACTTTCCTCTTGAAATTCACACATTGTGATTCCCACTGTTATTCACCATCTTGCCCCAGATATAAGCAGCTTCCATTATAATTACATGAACCAAGTATGGATGAAAGCTCCTTATCATTTATTTTAACACAACTAAAACCAAATAAAAGCTGTCCCTCCTTACCACAATTTATGAAAATAATAAGGGACTGCATCAGTTCAAAACTACAGAGCCCCTTGAGCACACCTACTCTGTTCCTTTTTCCAGGTTTAATGTGTCTCTTCTAAAGCTGGAGGCCAGGGACAACAAACAATCTAATTCTTCAGGTGAGAAATTATCAAATTATCCTTTCCTTACAGGAAGGACTCTGTCCCCATGGGTCTAACAACATACCAACACCATAACAATACAACATCACAGTGTCTGTACAATGGGAATTATACACATACAGTAACAGGAAAGTCATGCCATCTCAAGGGAAAAGAAAAGGTTTAGATCCATGATATATGTTGGGATGATAAATCAGAATACTGCTAAAGATAGGGCAGCATAATATGGAAGCTGGCCCAAGGGGAAACCCTTACAATATAGATAACACTGCGTTAAAGCTACAGAAAAATGAAAAGGGAAAAACCAAACTGTTTAAACATTAAACATTTGTTTAAATATTAAAGTAAAGTTAGCCTGACAGCAAAATCGATATTAAATCAGGCCTGGAAACTGTTTTACGACCTCAAACCCTGGGCTTCCTAACTGCTAGTGTCATAAATGATGTCACTTTTCAGCATGGTGGTGGCTGCCAGCAGGCAGGTCAGAAATGCCAGCTTTCATTTAAATTGTTCGTTTGTGATACAATTTAGAGTTTACTCCCGGGGACAAATGTCACTCTCTGGGTATCAGCCCCTGAAAGTGCTGCTGTGAGCAAAATACTTTCCCTCCTGGTTCCCTTCTGCCCCCAACAGCATGGTTTCCAGAGGGTCCTGTGAGTTCTCTTGGGTTTGAACAAAGATTTGAGGACAATAATAATGAGTTGAGACTCTTTTCCAGTCGGGGAAGGCAGAGACTTTGAGGAAACTCTTCTCGGGTGAAAGAAAAGGCAGCTGTGGAAAGCTGTACCTGCTAGAGAACATTTCATGAGCAGGTTGGGATTTGAGGCCAGCAATGTGGACACATGGGGGTTTAGCCCGGGGGGCAGCCTCCAGATACCAATTGCACAAGGGGACTTGCTGGGTAGATGGGGAGAGACTTCCTTTGTTCCCAAACTTAGCCCCATCAGAAATGGTCCTCCCCTCTCCAAATACCTCCCCACTGGCCTGTCATGTTGACTTGTTTAGTTTGAAACACGGAAGGACCTGCTAAAATGCAAACATGCTCTGGGAAGAGGAACACCAGGCTTTCCCAGGTCTGCCTTGTAGAGGTGCGGGGGTCCCTTGATGCAGGACTGTCTGCAGCAGGGGTTGCTGCCTCCAGTAAGTGGGGTGGACCTGGTTTACATTCTTCAGAAATGGTTTCAGCAGAACGTAGTACAGGATTTTTCAGTTATGGCAGTCCGGTCACACCCTGGAGATGTGTCATTAAACTAAGCAGTCACCCATTAAGGTCCTGCTACAATGGAACAAAGGAAAGCTAAAGTTTGGAGTGAGCGAGTGAGTGAGTGAGTGAGTGTGAGTGTGTGTGTATGTATGTATGTATGTATGTATGTATGTATGTGTGTGTGTGTGTGTGTGTGTGTGTGTGTGTGTGTGTGTGTGTGTGTGTGTTTGGAGGAATGGTGATAATGAGAAAATATATTAGGTTGCTAGGGTTCCATAACAAAATACCACATACTGGGTAGCTTAAACAACAAAAAGTTATTGTCTCATAGTTCTGGAAGCTGGAAGTCAGAGATCAAGGTGTCAGCAGCCATGCTCCCCCAGAAGGCTCTAGGGAAGAATCTGTTCCAGGTCCCTCTCATAGTTTCTGGGAGTTCCTTGGCTTGTGGCAGAAGAACTGCAATTCTCACATGGCGTTCTCCCTGTGTCTCTGTGTCCAAATTTCCCCTTTGGATAAGGACACTAGCCATATTGGTTTAGGGGCCTACCCCACTCCAGTATGACCTCATCTTAACTAATTACATCTGCAAAAACATCTCCAAAAAAAGTCACATATTGAGGTAGTGAGGGTTAGGACTTCGACATATGAATTTGAAAGGGACACAATTCAACTTGTAACAGAGACAAACAGAGGTAGAAATCAGGAAGGATGCAGATAATGAGAATGATAGAGAATGGCCTTGAGCAATAAGGGAGTAATGGGTGTCCAGTAAGTAGGAAAATCAAAGACTAGAACTTGTTCAGGAAGGAGCATTGCTAGGAGCTGAATTCAACACGGCCATTCTTAGCTCATCCTGAGACACCAGTGAATACTTGTTCTTCTCAAACTGTGTAGTCATTTATTTTGTAATTGCATTTCTACTGAAAATGGAGTGACGCTCATCTTTCTCTTCTTAAAATTACAAGACCATGAGAAAGAGATTAGTGGTCAGAACTATTCAGAAAAGAAATCAATGGTCAATTTATATTCCCCTCCAGGGACAAAAGAAAGCACAATCAAAAAGCATACATGGGGGCTTCCCTGGTGGCCTGCTGATGCAGGGGACACGGGTTCGTGCCCCTGTCCGGGAAGATCCCACATGCCGTGGAGCGGCTGGGCCCATGAGCCATGGCCGCTGAGCCTGCGTGTCCGGAGCCTGTGCTCCGCAACGTGAGAGGCCACAACAGTGAGAGGCCCGTGTACCGCAAAAAAAAAAAAAAAAAAAAAAAAAAAAAAACACAAAGAAAAACAAAAACAAGGCTGTTATTTAACAAAAGATGATTTGCATTCAGACTCACAAAAGCAAGAGTGCTTATAGCCAGTTCTAGGAGTAGTTTGTGATGGTGACCTTTTTATGTCACATCACAGGCAAACTCTAGCAGATGACTCCTATGAAAGATTTAGTGTCTGCTCTGTGGAAATGTTTCTTTTATATGGGCATGGGGTTTAATCACTTTTGTCAACATTTAATAGATTCTATTTTTATTTACACAGAGGTTGAAACAAATAAGAAAATTTATTTAATCTAGAGTTCTAACATATCAGGCTCTGCCTTTGAGGAGGTCCACAGTGTCCTTTCCTATCCAGGTGTATAAATTTACCTTATTATCTTACATGACTTTAGTGTAATAACACCAAATTTCTATTTATTAGCTGGATTACTTTTAGTTTTAAGTAACTGAAAACCCAACCAAATTTGTTCAAAGAACAAAGACGACGGTGCATTGGCCTGGGTAACTGGAAAGCCCAGAGAGGTAGAGTAGCTTCAGGTGTAGTTTCCTTCAGGTATGGATTCTTACTAAATTAAAGCATTCCAGGCGAGCCTGAAGCACCTAGGACAGAAGCGTCACCCTGCAGTGTGTGATCACGGGAACAGTTCGGAAATGGAAACAGTTGCCTAGACAATTGCCAAAGGTCCTCCTCTTTTTAGTTGGAGCAGCAGAGAACTTCCTGAAAGTAGCAGCTGATTCCAATGAACCAACACAGAGCAACGGCAGCTAGTTTCTGTCACCTTACCAAAACCCTGATGAATCTTTGTATCATTCAAGAACGTTTATTTTCAGCAATGTAGGTTTCCAGTTTTCAAAGAGCTTTAAAGATAGCATTCAACATAAAGAAGTAACACCCATCATGATAATACTGAACTTGCATAAATTGTTTTGGACTTAAGGTTGCCCTTGGACCCCTCAAAAAATTTCAACTAATCCCCAGTCATCCAGAAGAGCCTTGGGCCCTTCAGAAGGCCCCAGATCACTGCTGTGCTCTATCTTAACTGCCCAGCAGACTGAACACAGCCCTGCTGACAACAATGAATAATCAGATTCATCTCAGCTGTGACAGGGATGATTCAAAGTCCCACCCCGAAAGCCACGATTCCCTCTTCTGTTACCCCATCCATGAGGATGCTGGTTTCCCATTTCATGCATCAAAGGTCTCACGTGGTTCAGGCTGGAGGCTGAGTGAAGGCGGCTTCCAGGAAAGAAGGTAGAACCTGCAAACCTGCAGCAGGTAGCTCTGCTTTGGAAGGGCATGAAGGAAAAGGATCAATGCCCCAGGAAGTCTGGCCTGTCCATCTCCTTGATCCCTAACTGAGAAGGAGAGAAGACAAGGAACCCTGTCCCTCCTTTTGGCTGAGGGATGGGGCCTGGAGCCTTTGCTGAACTGAAGGTATATATACTCCCCACCTCAGCCACCTTACAGCCCAGATCCCCCTAGCTGAACCCCAAGAATGCCTAGTGGCTATAAAATTCCCCGCGGCCCAGAAGCACTGGGTTTGCAGTGAACCCTCACTAAAATGTGCTCCTGCAGCCAGACCGTCAGTTCCAAAAGAAAACTCCTTTTAATTTTAACTAGAGCCCTGGGCATCAGAAACAGTAGAGAAAGGGGATTCATTTATGAGTTTCTATGGCAGATTATGGGTTTTATTTGCTCCTTTACACCACTTTCCAGTCTGTCATTTTGGTAAGGTTAACCCCAGTGTAAAATGTTCCTGTAATTATGCTCGGAAACACTCCCAGACTGCCGCATGCCAATAAATGCCTGGAATAACTGTCAGGCTAAATGAATCCCATTTGGACAAAATGATTATTGAAAGTTATTTTAGTTCCCTATTAAGCAGTTGCGGAACAGAGCTGTAATCAAAATGTTTATTTCAATTAGAATTATTATGGTCAATAAAAAGCTCAAGTAGAAAGTAAACTACACTTAATCAAATAAAGGCCACAGCTAGTTAAACTTCTTGTTTCACACAGCCTCTATCCTTGAGTCTGACAAGAGGCACCATTATCAGCCTTTTCCATAGTATATTAATGGCTTTTACAGCCCAGTTTCTATCTAGCAGATCCGGAGTCGCTTGCTCTGGGTGGACAAAAACCTCAGTTCTTTCTTGATGGTTTACCATGGTCAGCAAGCAGGCATGAGCCTCTCTGATTCTGTAGCTAGAGTAGGGGAGCTTCCCTCACACTGAATAGCTGAGAAAAAGGCCATGGGGGGTCGTAAGGCCAACAGCAGTATTTATTCATTACCCTGCCCCCAGGACTGACTGTGCACAAGCATTCCCCATTACTACAGTAGTGATTTCTTTTCCAGTGGTTCCCAGGAAAAGCACTTTTGCTTATTAGGTCAATGCAGTCATCCTCACCAGAAAACAGCTTTTGGGAGTTTTTTGTTTGTTTGGAGAGGGAGCTAATAAAAAGAGCCTATTTCTATCCTACTATGATCTGCCCTTGAAATGAAACCTTGAGTACACACAAGCAAATTACTTTTCCCCCCTAAATCACAACAGTTTCAGTCATAATCTTCTATGGCTAGAAGTACTGTGCTGTTCTTATAAATTCCAATGCCCAGGCCATACCCAAAGTCAATTAAGTCAGAATCTCTGGAGTGGGGTTTTTAAAGTTCCCCAGGACATTTTGATGTGCAAGTAATGGTAGGAATTCTCCTCTAGGACAGTGGTTCGCAGAGTGTGCTCCCGGAACCAGCAGCATCAGCACCACCTGGAAAGTTGTCAGAAATGCAAATTCTCAGCCTCCATATGTTAATTACTTCCTCAGAAACGGGTGTGGGCCAGACAATCTACCCTTTAACAAGCCTCTGCTTGAGTCTGATGCATGCTTAAGTCTGAGAACCACTCCTATAGGGGATCTTCTTTAAAGAGGAAGATAGAGCAAAGATATTTATCACTAACTCACATATTAAGAGAAGCCAACATTTACCCATAACAGAACAGGAGCAAGACTGATAAACCGACAGTGTCCACTGATCGTCTTCCTGAATGTTAAGACAAAGGATATAAGAAGAGATGCTGAAAGTACCTCTTAATTCCTACCTAGACAAGGCAGAGGGTCTCTAAGAACCATCATCATAAAAGCCAGGGTTGGTTGAATAATGAGGAAATAATGAGTTCACAATCTACAATCAGAATGTGAAAGGAAGCTAAAATGCACAGAAAAAAAGGAAAGCTGGCTCAAAAACGAAACCTCGAGTCAGGTAAGCATTTGCTTCACCTCTTCTTTTATGTATAGCAGTTCTTCTGACTTCTCTTGTTCCTAGCTTCCCAAGGTCCCCATGATTCTCAGAGCCCCTAAGAACAGACAAGGGATTAATTCATGCTAAACGACTGACAATAACTTTGTGTTCTTACATTTCCTTGCTTTTTTTGGATTTTAAACAACGTTCCTACGACATCAATACTTAACTTGGAGACTTGCACTCCTTGCATGCCAGGTCCTGTTCCAAGTCTTTTACGTATACTAACTCATTCAACACGCATAACAGCACTATGAAATAAGTACTAGTCTATACCATTTCACAGGTGAGGAAACTGACCCACAGAGGTGTTACGGACTTCTCCCAAGGTCATCACCTGGCACCAGGCAGTCTCCCTTTAAAGTGTGTGCTCTTAACTATTATGTTAAACATCCTCTCAGAACAAGTGGGCTTTTAGTCGTGGAAATCCTGGGCTGGGAAGATTTGGGGAAGGAGCTCTCTGAGACCTACTCCCTCCACATCTGGTAGCTAATTGCCAATTCTATCTAAATATCAGGTCAGGTTGGTCATACATTTTCCACTTTGGTGGAATGTTCCCCTTAGAAGATGTGTAGTGTCAGCCTTGTCTTCAAAAACTTATCCTGTTCCAGCTACTGCCCTGGGTATCTGACTAATCCAGACAAAAATCCTGAACTAATTATTTTGGAAGGACTTGTTTTTCTTATAAAAAAAATATGATCCAAGTCTAGGGCTTCCAAGACATATTTCTTCAAACACAGAAGCATCACAGGAGTGGGCTGTGAAGTCTAACATCAGGTCTTTTGAACAGAGCTGCTTTGGCCTGAGTGGAGGATCAGAATAACGTCTGAATTTTTTTCTCCGACTTTTTTCCCCTTAAGTCTTTGTTAGAGCCTTTTTCATGAAATAAAGTCTTGAATTTGACGGAGGCATTGCTTTCTGGCTTATGGCAAGTCTGTCCAAAAAGACAACACATTTCAACTTCATCCCATGTCTAAAGACCACGGAATCCACTGGCTCAGTGTTAACCCAGAGAGTGCTTACTAAGTATTACACATCTGCATCTTCTGGGCAAAAGCCTTCTCGAGCTGGCTGGGGAAGGGCTGGGGTGGCAGCTCTGAGTAATCTTCAAATTTTATCCCTTGACACTTTAATTAAGATAATTTAACAGCCTGTTAAGCACAATATGCAGAATTTCCCACTAGGAGCAAATGAGGAAAGAGTCTTAGGGAACAGGGAGATATGCGCAAGGATGGAGATCCAGGCAGCATAGAGTTGGAAGGAGTTATGGTTATTATTCAGCCCAATGACTGTGACTTTCCCAAGGTCACACGGTTAATGAGTGAACTCCCCAGATCCCACACTGTGTGACATGCTGTGGGATGTTAAACGGGACTATCCAAGCATAACAAATTGTGAGCACTTCTCTGGAAAATCTCAGTGTCTGGCCTTCTCAGAAATTCACAGTCAGCTTAAGCAAAGCCTTGGGGTGGGAGAAAGTCTGAAGCAAATACCAATGACATGACTCAAAACCTTATGATTTTGTTTCAGAGGGCGGAGGGGTTGCCAGATGCAGTCGGAGAGCCTCTGTCTCACCTTGTCTCCTGGTTTCACTGTGTGGCCCACGCAGCAGCTGCCTGCATCATGGGTACTCTACAGACATGATAGTGTTCCCCGTGCCTCTACCTATAAGGCAGTTTAGAAAAGTGCCTCCTACTCAGGCTTGTGCAATCAGAAGTTACACCCACACCATTAATCACTTTAATCAAGAGACACTGTCAGCTCTGACATTCAGAAGTTCTATTCTTTGCCTAGACTTTTTCCCAAGACACTGAAGAGCTTACTTTTAAATTCTTCCTTTTGAAAATAAGAGTTTTCAGTCTGATAGATAATATGCATTCACCCTAAAAGTGGGTGAATTTACCCTATTCTCCAGAAATTACAACCATTGTACTTCGACATATGCTCAGCATTTATCAGGATTCATTTTGGTTATTTATTTCCAGCTTCATTGGCTAGATACATACATATATATATAATATAAAAATGATGGATTTCAAATCTACTTATAATAGACTGAGAACTTCACAATGCAAGCTCTTAGATTCTGGGTACCACTAATCCCTTCTTTCATATTTAGGAGTCAAGAAAAAAGACAGTGGGCAGTTTTAGGGTAAGAGACTAAGTTATGTAAAGGCAAGGAGCGAGGTGAGCCGGGGAGGCTGGGGCAGGGGAAGCAAGGGTCAGGAGTTCTGTCTTAGTTTAAGAGTAAATGATCCACTGTTCAAAAAAACTTTGTGATTCTGTGATAACTGGGCAAAAATAAAATAGAGGGAAGGAAGAAATGCATGTGTGTGCAAAGGCATGGAATTGCAAAAGTGCCTAGGGATCACTGAGAAGCTCAATTAGATGAGGTAGATAGTTGGAGGTGGATGGTAGGAAGAGGCAATCAGAGTATGATGGGCAAAGGGGTAAAGTTAGTTGGGATTAGATGGTGAGGGTCCTCCTCCTCTTCCCTGAAGCCTTCCCTGATTACACAGGCACTGAAACACATCTTCCTGTGAAACTTCCAGCCTGTATTACCCAAACCTTAAAGTCGAAAGGAACAAAAGAAGTCACTGGTAGTTAATCATGTGACAGATTCCATACTGTTACTTAACTCTGCATTTTGTTTATGTTTCCCCATGTCTGTATTTTGACTATTTAAGAACATTATCAACAATTTCCAGGGGAGGACCTTTCCTTAGATAGTTGTAACTACAGTAGGAACACGCATGGTGCCTTAAGTAATAATGACAACAGTTGTTAAGGGACTTCTACATGCAAAAGCTTCTTATGTATTATATCTATTCTCAAAACAATCCTCTGAGGCACATACTATTTCCATTTTTTAAACGAGTAAATAAACTAAGGCAGGAGAGGTTAAGTAGCTTGCCCAAGGTCACAGAGCTCTAAATGTGGTTCCTCTAAATGGAGGAACCACAAACTAGTGTTTGTGTTTTTTAAACCACAATACTCTACCCATCACATGCAGGGCTTTTAAAACCACACACACATAACACACACAATTCTGATAGATTCCCTCTTCCCACCACTGAGACCTACTGCTAAAAATCGATGGCCCGTGTTGCAACTATTTTTCGTATTTTTCCAAAGAATCAACATATTTGCTGTTATTGTAACAGACTCTTATTCCAGAAAATGCTGTAGAGATGCATTTGAAATGATGATAATTGACTTAGTCAACTGAACACTCTGTCACTCTCTTAGCAGAAAAAGCTCAAAACAAGAATTTCCTGTTTTTAGCCAGAGGCAACTGCAAAGCATGTGTTTGACCAAAAGTTGGTCACTTGAAGAAATACATGAGAAAGAAGTAGCATGCTTCTCACTATACTTGGATCTGCCGTATGGTTTTCCTACCCTATCCCCACGTTTATAGTCCCTAGGACACCAGAGAGTTTTAAGAGGATGTTAAATCCAAAAGCAAAAGGGAAGTTTTGAAGTTCTTTTATATCAAGTATTTCAACATATATTTTTTAAAAAGTATTAGGGTCTACTAGTGATTTTCACGCATAATCCTTTTCTTTCAGTGTTGATATACAATCTGTCAGCAAACCCTTTGATTTGCTTTATTATGTCCTCCTCCTTGCTATCACTTCATTGTCTCCCAGCTGTCTGCTCATTTCTGTCTTGGTTAATTTCTTCTTGGGTGCCTATATGCCTGGTTTGGGAAATGATGCTATTCTCTTTGAGCAGTTGGCTTTTTGTAATAATGAATAAAATGAAATGTAATAAGAAACTACATAGCCTGAGAAATAAATGATGCTGAGAACTAGAAAGGCTGACAAGAGATACTGGTAGTGTGTAAATCTTACTGGAAAGCAGTTTTATTCTTATTTTTTAAAAATTCATTTACGTGGGCTTCCCTGGTGGCGCAGTGGTTGAGAGTCAGCCTGCCGATGCAGGTGACACGGGTTCGTGCCCCGGTCCGGGAAGATCCCACATGCCGTGGAGCGGCTAGGCCCGTGAGCCATGGCCGTTGAGCCTGCACGTCCAGAGCCTGTGCTCCGCAACGGGAGAGGCCATAACAGTGAGAGGCCCACGTACCGCAAAAAAAAAAAAACAACAAAAAACTAGCAATGTGATCACTTATGAAAAAAAAAAAATTCATTTACGTAAAGAATATGCATGGTCCACTCCAGATGGGTCCATGGCTAAGACCGAGGCAAAGTCAATCCGTTCAGTTCCCCAAGTGCTCGCCCTCTGGTACACCTTCTTGTGCACTCTCTTGAGTTCATGCTTTCTCTTTAGTATATTAGTAAGAGTGAAGACTTTAAAAGGAGAAAAATGGATCCACTCTGCAAGATTATTGCACTGAGGACTATTCTGCTTTTATTAACCTGGTGTCCTGATAAAAAGCTATTACTCAACATTTTAATAAGAGCTTTAACCACTAGCTTAAGAAGAATTAGAATGGCAGTATCTATAGAATATCAGAACAGCTGGTTGAAGAGATACATTTCTAGCCATGGCGAACTCCTAGCCAGTCACTCCTTTAAGCTCTTAATTTACATGAGTTTTCAGTGTGCTGTCCTACCTATTGTTATAAAAATTACTTTAATAAGGTCTGTCAAAATAATTTTCAGTTACTGGTAAGTCTCAACTGCTCCCTGGCTAAAAACTGTCAACTAAATTGTCAACCTTGCAGGAGGCGAAAGTTGTAATTTCGTACTCTGAAGTAGAGAGTCAGATAGATAACCAAAACAACCATTAAGTACAGAAAGTCATACTTCAAAGACATTTCAAGCAGTCAAAACAACCTCTTCGGGCTTCCCTGGTGGCGCAGTGGTTGAGAGTCCGCCTGCTGATGCAGGAGACACAGGTTCGTGCCCCAGTCCGGGAGGATCCCACATGCCGCGGAGCGGCTAGGCCCGTGAGCCATGGCCGTTGAGCCTGCACGTCCGGAGCCTGTGCTCCGCAACGGGAGAGGCCACAACAGTGAGAGGCCCGCGTACCGCAAAAAAACAAAAAAACCTCTTCATGCCCATGAATTTTGAAAACATTAAGAGTTTCTCAAAAATTCAACAGTAGTTTACACAGAGTATAAAATGTGTTCACACAGGTACTTGAATCTTTAAGTGAACATTTGCTGTTGGTAGCAAAGTTGCTCAAGTTTTGCTGGAACTTTGGATCAGAGTGGAGTTATAAATACAAAACACTCTCAGAGCTCAGATAGTCCCATCACCAAAATCTCTCCACTGGAACAGGACTACATCTAAAAACCAGTCTGGGGACAAATGATGAATTGACTTTTAAGATTTTTCTAAAATGCTTTACATTTGCAACGCTTGTTGCAAATTTTTCATATATAGAACATTAACTCCTCTGTACAATAAACCTTTTGCATGGACAGATACTCAGGGCTATGATTCAAATATGTAAAGTAGTAGACTCAGTCCTGCCCTTCTTGACACACAACACAACAGTACACTCTGCAGAATCCTGGATGGTTGAAAACCTCTCCTCCAGCTCCCTCCTGATTTTTCAAGGTGGTTGTGCCTGTGATGCCAGTCCTTCCTAGGGATACAATGGTAAGTGAAAATAATAAAAAAGGCTTCCAAATAAATGTACTCACAAAGGATAGTAAAGGAAGGTGTCGTGTACAATGTTTTAACTTTTTAACATTAACTATATTTATTGGGGTCTCTCCTGATTATAAAATAACTATAGGCCCTTTGTAGAAAATGTCAGGCAATTATTTTTTTTAACCTCACGCACTTTAAAAAAAAATACCCGTCGGTGCATTTTTCTTTTACTCCACCCATCATGCAAACGTTTAGGAACTTGCCAAAAATGAAGTCACTGGGAAATGTCCATGCAAAATGTCGACTGACATAAATATGAAACTTCTTTCGGCCTCACCCTTCCTTACACTTTCTCTGAGCTGAAAATGCTAGCAGAAATAGGTACTTAAAATCCCTCAAGTAGGATGCCCAATAAATGCTAGGTAAGAAAGAAAAAAGAAAATAATAAGATTCCATGTGCTCTAGCAATAGCTGCCGTGACCATTGCTCATGGAATTTCTAATGGCTTATGGTTGTCGGAGGTGGCTAGAAATTGGTGCCACTGAGTCTCATGGGAAGATGGACTTGTGCATGAAGTGAAAACTCATGCTATCCCTTTGTCCCTCTCTTGCCTTAGCAAATATCAGCATGAGGGAACCTGGGAGCAGGAGACGGAAGAGGTACTACACGTTTATATTATCTGATACCCTAACTGTCAAAGGATAGCTCTTCCATCTCAAAACAAAATCTAAAATCTTTGTGACAATTTAAGCACAAAATGAAGACACCCCTCATAAACCAACTTCCCTTCTTTGACATTATCACTAATTTTCAATAATGTACAGTAGATCTTGCTTTGCAATAATAAAACTACCCATGTTACAAGTTTAGTTTTATGTAATACTCCATATGGTGGATTCATAATAAATTTCTACTGGGAATACAATCACAAACCACTATTTTCTGCCTTAAAAAAACATTAAAGCACAGACATGCACAGACAAGGTAATCTGCAATAAATTCGGAAATGTCAAAATACTACAAATGTAAATGTATTCAGCTCCACTGCAATGCATGTAATTTCCATAGCTTTATTAGAAATCTTGCTTTTGCAGTGGTTCAGTGATAGGTTATAAATACAGTAGGAATGAGTCAGCATGCAAATCCCTTCTCTGTGAAAAAACAATTTGAAAGGTTTTATAGCTCAAAGGTGTTTATTATTTTGTAAGAATAGTAATGCAAGTTTGTGTTTGGAACCTGCTGAGAGGAGAATTCTCAAAAACATCTGTTTATAAAATAGCAAGAAGGAAAAAAATCTCAGCAAATTAAAAAATAGAAAAACTGACGTTTGATTTATGTAAGGTCATGGAAATAGCATTTCCCAAATTCAGCATTTAGCTGATAGACTTCTCTCTGCACACATTAGGGTCACACAAGAGACGATCAATATATCCCGCTAAGAAAAAGAAAGCAGCGTTAGTCTGGATAGTTTGAATCCTGGAGGCAGATAAGTAAGTATCTCTGGAGATGAGAGGAGATAAGGTAACAAAGGTGAAGAAGAGGACTAAGGACAGAACTGTCAGGAACAGCTACAGTAGGGCGTGGCATGAGGAAGCGGTTTTGGCAAAGCGGGAGACTACAGGGTGCAAGAACCCGAGCTCAGCACGTAGGCTGCGAAGGAGAGAAAGCTGCAAGGAAGAGCGTCTCAGATATGGAAGAAAACCCAGGAAGAATGAGGATCAAGAACAGATGGCTGGATTTGGAAGTCAAAAGCTCCCTGTAGCCTTCACAGACTAGGTTCAGGACCTGGTGGGAAGCAGAAGCCAGCCCACAAGGACATGAAGAGTGAGTAGATGGGTGATGGTGTGGAAATTACAGACCTAGACCACTTAACAAAAGGAAGGGAGGGACTTGTTGGCTTGAGTACACATGGATCAAGGGAGGGGCTCTTGAGATAGAAAAGAACTGAGGAGGTTTAAAGCAAGTGAAGGGGGCAAAAGCAAAGATGCAGGAGACTAAAGTTATTCCTAATAGGATGAAGTTCAGGTGGGATATCAAGGAAGTGGTCTCAAGGACATGGGTGGAGAGATCTGCTTTGGCAAGAAGTGGAGCATTTACTTGGAAAGAAAGAAAGAATGGGACTGGTAAAGATAAAGAGAAAATCTGCAGGGAGTACAAGGAAAGAAGTTGGTGAAACTGAGGTCCAGAGGCCTTCAATGACTTCAAAAAACCAAGAAGAAAACTCTTAAATGTATCAACTCATTTTAAAAACATATTATCATTTCTTTGTGAGCATACAGAGAGGGTCTGTGTGTATGCTGTGAGGGACCCAGAGACTATAAAAGATCCCAAACTATCTAAACACATGTGTATGCACTGTCATGCACGTGCACATAGATACACACACACTCAACACGTACACATGCACACATGCATGTACACACAGAACAAAAATGCAAGCCCATTACAAAACTAGATATCATCATTTACTACATTGCTCACAGTACTGACCTATGACTTTTTTCCAATTTCTCTTCTTCCCCAGAGGCTCTTTCTATGAGTCTTGTGCCCATCTCAAGCATAATGGAGCTGAGCACCCACCACACTGTCCATAAAGCATGCAAGTACAGAAGCCGAAGTGCCTGTCTACAGAACCAGGCCACATCAGCACAGGGCCAGGAATGACCCTTTCAGATGAAATGTGGAAGGCCAGAAATAGAAATTGAAAAGACAATGTTAAAAAAGGAGGTGAAGCACAAGTTTATTTTCCAAAAGAATTGGTGCACCTTCTTGTCTGATCACGTGGAGAGGAGACTGTTTGAACGAGGCCAGAAGGATATATGGAGCTACTATTTCAGGATTCTGACCCCCTAAATTGAGGAATTCATTCTTTTATATTAAGAGGAAATTGGAGAGGAATGTAAGGGAATATATAAGAGCCAAAAACTCTTTTAAAAGGAAGAAAAGTTTAATAAGGAGGAAATAAAGTGGTGACATGGATGAGAAAATTACTTAGGGAAGAAAAAAATCAAAAGTGTGAAGCAAAAAGGTAACCAGAACTCACAGAGCTATTTTGAGAGTGAAAACCAAGTGAAAAATGTCAAGTTTAAGATTATTCTTATTTGACATTTTTATGCAGCAGCAACTTATAAAAACATAAAACACTGACATAATCCTTCCTCTAGCATTTTAACACACCATTATATTGTTAACGACAAATGGCTGTAGCCATTCATGTGACTTTTTAATAGATTACTTTTATCATAAGTATGTCATTTTTAGGATAATCTGCATTCTCACATTTTTATGTTCAGCTATGGTCTTAAAATGTCAAGTATAGGAGATATCTGTATCTCCAATGCTTAGTTTTACTACAGATCTTGAGAATATCAGTATAAAATAAGCCTTAATCTTATATGACTGCTGTGCTCAATTCATTTTTTCTACAATCTTTCTCCTTTTAAAAATATTTACAAAGTACATGAATTAGGTAAAGATGAAATTGTGGGTTAAAGCCATAATAGACAGGAAATTTGTTGTGAAGGCTGCCTTGACCTACATGAAAGTTATCTTACTACATGTTCAATCACCCAGGGTCACATTCCCATAGGCACTATTATATAGGAGACATTTGGTCTGCCTGCTCAATTAGCAATGATGGTAACAATGTATCATTTCACTTTCAGGAGCTAACATGTGCCAAATATCCAACCAGATTTCTTTGACCATTCCTCTTAAATGTGGGGAAAACAAAGCAATTAAATATTGTATCAAAGATCAGGCAAGTCAGCCACAGAAGGAGAATTAGAACTCCAGTGAGTCAATAGGCTAGGGCAGAGTTTGACAAACTTTTTCTGTAAAGGGCCAAATAATATTTTAGGCTAGCAGGCTACATGGCCTCTGTTACAACTCCTCAAATCTGACACTATAGGGCAAAAGCCAATGGAGACAGCACGTAAATAAACGAGCATGGCCCAATAAATGTGTACCAACAAAATTTTATTTACAAAACCAGCAATTGGGCCAATCCTTGGTCTAGTGGATCAACTCACACAATCTGTCAAAGACCGAAGCTCAAACCTCAGCAAACACTAAATTCATCTAGATTGAATAATTATAATAACATTCATGAGATTTTCCAAGTACCAAGCAACATGCTAGACACTTTACACAAATTATTTCATTTTCATCCTACTCAGTAAGTACTGTTATTACCTTCATTTTGCAGATGAGGAAACTCAACTTCAGACAGGTGTATGAATTACAGAAGGTCACTCAGCTTAAAGGAGACAGAATTTGAAAGTAGGTATCTGGATCAAAGCTTATGATCTTAACCACTGCCTGATGCTCAATACATGTAACTTGTGGATGCTAAGAAAACATGAAGCCATAAAAAAAAAGGACATTTTCCTGAAAAGGGATTGTAGGGTGATCTGTACTCTTTAAACTTACAAAACTAGAGAGGGGACACTCCCAGTGGCTAGGTATCCTGAATTGGTCCCATTCTGATCTATCTAATTGTGGGCATGCTACTGCAAACCCACCATCACCACACTGGAGAATAAGACATACGAACTGAATTCTCCAGCCAGCTGGAGACCAGACTATTAAATGCACTCGGCTAACATTGGGAAAAGGCTCTGGACTAGGGCAGCAAGAAGAAACATGGTAGATGCGTTTAAGTCGTAGGTAAAACCAGAAAAGAATCTACCCTCTTATGGCCACCTGCAGAAAGGCTTGCACCCTGAATTTCTCAGCTCATCCTCCACCACTCTCCAGCCCCACTGAGAATGAATGAAAAACAAATTTTCAACATAAACGGAAACCAAGATGTGATGCTTCTAGCATCTTTTGTTTGCATGGCACATTCCCAACTCACAACATCCTCCAAAGTAGACAAGTATTATTTTATCCTCATCTCACAAATGAAGTAAGAGGGGTCACTAAGACTCAGGCCACATAATAGGAAAGATTCAATCCCAACTCCTCTGCATCAGCCTTGGGGCCTCTTTACTCTCAACCAGACTGTCTTCTAATCTTCCAAAGTGACCTACAGAGTGACAGTTTGAAAAAGGAAGCCACATCAAACACTGAATAGCATTATACTAACATAGAATTTTTTGTTCAACCGAGGACACAGTTTTTCAAGACAATCATAATAACCCAAATCTTAAATGACCTCCCTCATTCTGGTGAATTTCAGACAGACTATAAAAATAAATAAAGGAGGGCTTCCCTGATGATGCAGTGGTTGAGAGTCCGCCTGCCGATGCAGGGGACAGGGGTTCATGCCCCGGTCCGGGAAGATCCCACATGCCGTGGAGCGGCTGGGCCCGTGAGCCATGGCCGCTGAGCCTGCGCGCCCGGAGCCTCCGCAATGGGAGAGACCACAACAGTGAGAGGCCCGCATACGGCAAAAATAGATAGATAGATAGATAGATAGATAAATAAATAAATAAATAAATAAAGGAGGGGGAAACTTTGGTAAAATTTTCCCCAGAGGCCCAGAACTTACAAGATCTGCTCTCAATCCTTTCCACCCAGAAGCATCTCTTCGGGGAGCCTTGGCTGCCTAGGTCATGTCACATCCAAACCAATTCTTGATTTGGTGGTCACAGTAGGAGGGGAGCTCTGGGCTCAGTCTCTCCTGCATCCTTTCCCATCTTTGCACAATGGTTGCTCTTTGCTTATCTGCCCCAGCAGCTCCTCTCTCTCCCAAACAAAGGGCAAAGAATGCAAAACATCAAAGTGAGGTCTAAATTTTGTTAACTAAATTTGATTACGCTTTCAAACACCGAGACACACCTCTAGTCTGAACAAAGTTGTCGGGAGCTGGGTACGAATAACTGAAGACAAAGATTGTCCCCATTTATAAGAGATAAAGTCAAAACTCTATCATTTCTCCTTGAAGCAAATGTGAGTGCTGTTTACCAACACACACACACATTACTTTTTCTAGAGTCCTCGTTAAAGAAGAAAATGTCTAATTTACATGTAGAGTCCACAAATTATAGCCATGCCAGACAAGGAAGCAGATGAAGATTGTAATTGATATTCCAAAATTTCCGTCTTGATTTCCCCATCCTCAGAATTAGCCGCTCTATAAATCAAACCGACATATGAACATCTGACGTTGAAACCAAGAGGTCACATCTGTGAAAAGCATCAGAAACATAAAGAATTGGATCCTTCTGTTTTCTCTGAAAAAACACCACCCTTTCCACTATCCCCACCACCATTTCCACCATTATACCTTAAAATATCCTGTCTCTTCTAAGAAAATATTTTCCATATGTGTGTTGGTATAAACAATGGCCATTTTTTCTTTTCCCTTGGTTGTGTAGAAAACTAGGAATTAGCACTATTTTCCACAGTAAATCTGAATGAAACCTTGGCTGTTTCTAGGTAAATAGGTATTATTGAAACACACGTGTGTATATTGTCCACCAGTAACCTAATAGAGATGAAAATCCCTCATTTCTTAAGAGTGTTTCTGTTTCTGTGATCTGGGTTAATATAACTCAGAATTGAAGGCACAGACTACAAGTTTAAGAGATGTAAGAGTTGCTTCCTATTCTTACCCACAACACTTTAGGAGAATCACTTGTGACTCTGGGCCTTGGGTCTTCTCTCTCTAAGAAGCTCCAAGCACAAATACTCATGAGGGCAACATTGGTGACCCACCATCCCCGGAACATGTGTTCTGAGCTCTTTTCTAGTCATGGTGATGGACTTACAATTGTAAAATGTTTAGCGCTGAAAGAACCTCATAGACCACTTCAACAAAATTTCTTATTTACAGCTAAGGAATCTGAGTGTGAAGAGCATAAATGACCTCTTCAAGGTCATACAACTGTGGACAAAAGACCTTGGTCTCCTGATGCCCAACCTCATTCTTCCCCACCTCCTTGCTTACATTTTCAGCTGAGTCATCTGTACACTTGCAAGGTGTCTTTGGCGACCCCAGCACACTTGCTGAGTGGCTGGTGAGGAGGGGAGCAGCCCCTGGCTACTGCAACAAACTTTAGTCTTCCTGAAGTTAACCAGTCCCTCCAGGAATGATCCATGGCTCACCTCATACTGCTTGAACAAAATGACTATAACATGTTGCACATGGTATAAATTCAATTAAATATTTGTCCAGTGAATAAAATAAGCTAATCAGCCCAGATGATAGAACCACATGGTTTATTTTGTGATTATAAATAGACAAATGTGGGGCTTCCCTGGTGGTCCAGTGGTTAAGACTCTGAGCTTCCAATGCAGGGGGCGCAGGTTTGATCCCTGATCAAGGAACTAGGATCCCACATGCCGTGCGGCCAAAAAATAAATTAAAAAAAAAGAGAGAGAGAGAGAGAGAGAGAATAGTATTGCATTGTAGAACATTGTAGAAATGAATATAGCTTTCCCAAATCAGGAGACCGTGAGCCATCACCAATCTCAGGGCCACAGTGACCCTCACTCTATGTGATGACATAAAGGTTCACGTGTTATGGAAGAATTTAATAAGGTGCCAAATGAATGGAATTGGGAGTTGGAATCAAAATCACTAGAGAATCTTTAAGATCATGCTCTTATTTTATCTATTTGGGAATCACAGACTCAGAGAACTAGTGGAATTTGCGAAGCAAATTTGCACCCCTGACCTCAGGTGCAGCTGTCTCCACCACTACAGGCTGACTCCTACACAGTGGAGGGCTTTTGCCCATGAGACTAGATCTCTACAACATGGAACCAGTTTCTAGAGTTCAATGTTCTATTCATAGCCCTTCAAACATCCACTGGCTAATTAATATTGGAAATTTAGTCAGTTTAGTTGGTCCTGCACCACTGGTAGGTTATTAACCATGAGATTTCAGTCTGTATGCTGTGTTGATCAGCTAAATCAAACTGCGGATTCCTTCCATTTAACTTGGATAGGCGATCTGACTCAACACCTGCTCAGAGGCTAGCTTTAGGTTTCTTTCTCCAGGTGGACTGAATTTTGACTTCCGCCTTTTCTCCATTCTTACACTTTCTGAAGGGCCTGCAAATGGTGGCTACTCTGTGGGCAGAGAGAACACCCAGTCCACGATCACCAGGCTTGTCATCCTAAGTGTGTCAGTTAGACCAGCTGTTCATTCCACAAACTACACACCCCACCCAACTGTTCACAAATGTCTGTAGGATAGATTGAGCCTTCTGCTCAATAGCCCAGGAGAATGGGGATTATTGTCCTCTTGGTTAAAAGCGAGAAAACAAGAACTATTTGTCTGGGAGCATCTAGAAGACATGTAAGGTAATACATCCTCCATGCCAGCTTCTCTCTTTATCGTGGGCAAAGGTCAAAGAGTCTATACTCATGCTCAAGTGAAATCTAAAGAACTGTAGACCTCCCCCTCCTCTCCAACACAGCCCCCAATCAGGGCTGGTATAGGTAAATTTCACCTCCTCTGAAGGGAGAGAGATTTACCTGTGTGCTCACTGTACACCCAGGAAAATCGTTTCTCTGCAAGCTCCTCAAATGCTCCATGTTCTTAGGTAGTCTTACTGCCTTACTAAAAGGCTTCCACTGTTGACTCTACTTGACCTCAGTCTCCTATCTGAAAGAACCATTCTTTTTGATCTATATGTAAGTATTGCCCAGCCAGATTGCCCCAATCAACCTGGTGATCCAGGGAATGACATGTTGCATCCAGAATGTTCTCATAATCCATTGGTTCCACTTGTTAGCTGGCTCTCTGAACTTAAATAAAAAAGAAAGAGAGGGCTTCCCTGGTGGCGCAGTGGTTGAGCATCCGCCTGCCGATGCAGGGGACACGGGTTTGTGCCCCAGTCCAGGAAGGCCCGTGAGCCATGGCCGCTGAGCCTGCGCGTCCGGAGCCTGTGCTCCACAACGGGAGAGGCCACAACAGTGAGAGGCCCACGTACCGCAAAAAAAAAAAAAAAAAAAAGAAAGAGAAAGGAAAAAACTCTAAGGAAATATGGTCAAGTAGGAAATGGCATCCTCCTGTTTCAGAAAATGTTGGCAGTATGGGGTCAGCAATCTGGGCTGCAGTGCCAACTCTATCAGATAGTAATTAACAAACAATAATAATAACAAGCAGCGTGAGAGTGACAACAGGTGGCTTCACTTAATTGGTACTTATTGGATGCCAGGCTACATTCTTAGTGCCTTACACCTATCTCATTTAATAATATCTCCAGTGTAAGCAAATTGGTCAGACTACTTTCTCTTTCCAAGGCTTTGATTTTCAGATCTGTTACACTGAGATGATAGTTACATCACAGGGATGTTGTGAAAATTAAATGAAAAAACGGAGACAAGTGCAATTATTAAACTCTAAAGTGATTTACAAATATTCCTTATTATCCTTATTATTATAGAGGTTCCATTCCTTCCAAGAACATTCAAGGAAAAAGTCCCCAAGCCATAGCTGAGTCCTGATTCCTGATCAAGTACAGATGTCCCCTAGCAGTCAACCCTGTACCCTCAAACACAAAGCAAGGCACCCAAGCATCATCTTTGAGAAACCAGCTTCATTCATCTTTCACAAAATTTAACAAAATGTTCTAAACTAAGTGAATGCCAACGTAAAGGTTGGGAGGTTGATCTCTCCTTCTCCCTCACAATAAAGCAGTGACATAAAGTAATCTGCATGCATTTGACAACCCCCCCCTCCCCAGCTAGAAGTTTCCATGAAAGCAGAAGAGGCTGTCAGCATTCAAGAAGGCCTTGCTCTCTGGAAACTTTCCCAGACTGAAGAGGCCGCTGGAAACCTGCTCCCTCCCACAGGCCCCTCAGGCAAGGAAGGGCATCTTAAAGGGGCTTCAGGCCTCCTGTGCCTCTCTCTGGGCTGCTTGCTCCAGAACTGAATACCCTGATAAGGACATGGTTTGGTTTTTTTGAAATGCTTTTAATGGCTATCCTCCCTGCTAACTAGGGTTTTAAGTGTTTCCCCAGTCTTTATTTTTAAAAATAATCCCCTGTCCCTTCAAGAACTGAATTATATTTTCACATTTTCCACTTTCTTCTCCCAGCACTAACTTCCTGAAAAACTGCCAAACTGAACTGGGTGAAATTCTGCCCAGATACCTTCAGGGTTGTATTGTGCTCTCAAAGGGAGGAATGCTTTCTGTATCTCCTACACCTCTGCAACTTGGGAGAGTATAGCTTTCCCTTAAATTGCCTTTTATGGAAAATTACTCACTTTAAGACAATAAGCTCTACGTTCTACTCTGTTGGATCTTCAAGAGGCCCTGTCACCACAGCCTTACAGCAGTGAGCACCACCAGCTGTGACAAAATATAAGTGCTGGTCCCACTGGCCAGTGAAGAAAATACCACATGGCGGGCTCCATAACCACCATGTGGTTATGACAGGTAGGAGGTAGACCTTAGAGGTAAAGGAAAATGAACTCGGGGTTTGAATTCCAATTTCACTTATTAGCTGTGTGACTTTAGGCCAGTTATATAACCTCTCTGTGCCTGAGTTTCCTAACTTCTAGAATGTCAGTAATGATAGTACCTACTTTATAAAATGATCATGAGGAATAAATTTATATAAATAATGAATGTAAAACTTATTTAGAACATTTAGTAAATACTGGTGCTGCTATACTTTCTGTATTAGTTTTCATGTGGCTGCTATAACAAATTACCACAGACTAGGTGGCTTAAAGCAACAGAAACTTATTCTCCCTCAGTTTTGGAGGCTGGAAGTCCGAAATCAAGATGTCAGCAGGGTTGGTTCCTTCCAGGGGCTCTGAGGGAAGATCTATTCTATGCCTCTCTTCTAGCTTCTGATCGCTGCTGGCGTGTCTTGGTGTCCTTGGCTTGCAGCTGCATCTCTCCAATTTCTGCCTAGGTCTTCATGCGACCTTCTCCTCTTATGTGTCTTCTGCCCTTTTTTCTCTTATAAGGACTGTTGCCAATGGATTTAGGGCCTAAACCAACATGATCCCATCTCAAGATCCTTAACTTAATTACATCTGCAAATGTAATATGGTGATAACCATATAAGGTCAAATCCACAGGTCCAGGTAGACATACCTTTTCAGTGGGCTACCATTTAACCCACGACACCCTCTCTCCAAATAAAAATGTCAATTTAGGTCACACGAGCCTCTAACTTATTCTCCCTGTGTGAAGCAGCAGGACATGGGTCAGTTTTTTGTTGTTGTTGTTGTTGTTTCTGCGGTACGCGGGCCTCTCACCGCTGTGGCCTCTCCCGTTGTGGAGCACAGGCTCCAGACGCGCAGGCTCAGCGGCCATGGCTCAGGGGCCCAGCCGCTCCGCGGCATGTGGGATCTTCCCGGACCGGGGCACGAACCCGCGTCCCCTAGCATCGGCAGGCGGACTCCCAACCACTGCGCCACGAGGGAAGCCCCCATGGGTCAGTTTTTTCCTACAAATTTCTTCACTCACTGTTCCTGTTCAGAGGCCCTTCTGATCAGACTCTTCACAGATATGGTAACACTTGTTTTCTTCCTGTCATGTGGCTCACGGATTTGCAGATGGAACATGGACATAAGTGACGGGAAGTGGGGAATAGTGTTGTAGACAGAAGAAACAGAAGATGGCCTCACTCAAACCCTCATATCATAGATGAGGTAACAGAGACCTGACAAGGGGATGTGCCTTGCCCAGGTACTTCAGGTGACATGATGACAGAGCCATCACAGAGTCAGGCACCTGGCGCAGGACCCTGCTTCTCTTCCCTGTCACCTCCCACTGCGTCACCTCCCACCATACCCACAGTTATAATAAGGTCACACCCAGCTTTCTATAAGTCCACATGGGGAAAGTCAGCTTGTAACACACCTTACTCGACACCCCTGATTAATTCTAAAGGTCACACCAGTTTTAGTCCATTAAATTAAATCCATAAAATTAAGATGTAAGTAGCAAAAGTTAGCCATGCCACGATGCCAATCAACCTTTGATTTGCTTTTTTAAGTTTTGGGGTACAAGGAGAAAGTTTGGAAAATGGTTCTCATCCTATATAAGGGCAACAGAATCTTCTAACTTCATGTGAATCTTTGATCATACAAATAATCTCACAGCCCGAAGATTCGCCTGATACACCAATTGTTTGGAACTCAAATATTCCATTCTCTAGGATTGATATTAACCATAATGAATAAGTTCCCAGGCTAAAGCATACAAAATAATACAATTACAAAAAAAGAATCAAGATAAATATTAACAATATAAGTAATTTAAAAAGAAAACTTAAATTAGACAGTTAATTCTTTTATTAATTTGTCCAGAATTTCAGCTTGAGCAAAAATAGGTTTAATAAGAAGAAAATGAGGAGGCAGAAGGGAGGTTTTAGAAATGCTGATGGGGGCTTCTGGGTATTTTCAAGGACAATTTAATTCCATTTTGAATTTATAGATTCTTTTTCCCAAATGGAGAAATATTGTTTAGCTCTTTACAATTTCAAACTGCTTTCAACACAAAGTATCATTTTCAAGACCAGACAGATGAGTGAAGATTTTATCAGACAACCACACCAGATGAATTCCAGCAACTGATAAATTAGCAATGGGGAAGAAGTCATTACTGGTCTCTCTCAAATCCTCATTACTCAGAGTGTGGTCAGGAGCATCAGCGTCACTGGGGAGCTTGGTAGCAACGCAGAATCTCATCCTGACCCCAGCCCTACAGGAATCAGAATCTGTACCTTAACAAAATCCCCAGGGGGGTTCCTATGCTCAACAGCATCTGGCAAGCAGTGCTTCTACCAGTGAACAGTGGTGTCTTCATGAAATAAAATAAAGTGGTTAACAAGAGAAAATTCTCATAAGAAATACACATTTGATTTTTAGTTTCAGCAGTGTTGCAAACTGAACTCAGATCCTCTTTCCCTTTACAAAGCAGAGATGCTGGATAAACTACAGTATTTTTTTTAAGTCAAACTCAAAAGACAGACAGGGGAGTTTTCTGGTTTCCAAAAAACTACATAGGAACTCACACAACTTGAGGGAATGCAGCAGAACCCTGGAGGGTAGCAGACCCTAAAAGAGAGACACTAGAGTCATAAAATCCCAATGAAAATCAGAGATGAGGCCTTGGGTCCATATGAAGTGTGATGCTAGAACTTACACTTCTACATAAACCCTCCCCGCATTGTGTAAGGTGAATGGGAGAACTTCACAAGAGGGCCGAGCAAGAAGCAAAGAAGCATCAGGTCTGGTGGGCCCACAAGCCCTAGTTTGTGCCATGTATAGATATGGAGTCCAAATGAATACTATCCACATGGTGCTGGAATCTCAAACGGACATATTACTGTGAAAATTCACCCTAGACAAGTGAAATCCTGGGGACACCCAGACAGGACAAATATAAACCATCTCTGTAAACATACTCCCACAACCCAGGAAACATAGGACTCATACATTATGATAATAATCCCAGCTGAGGATGAGCCCGTAAACACAAATTAAAACAACATGAGAAAAGAATTCACTACAAGAGGGCATTATCAGGTACCATGAGCAGTGGATTAGCATGCCCCAGAACACAGGATAACAGAACAATCCCAAGGAGACTATCATTTTATTTAAGCCTCAAAGCAATTTACAAGATAAGAAACCTGAAGCTAACAGGTAATTTAAAGATGTGGAAATTGAAGTTCAGAGAGTCTAAGTTCTAATAAGGATTGAGCGCTTAAATCCAGTCCTAATACTTTTTCTACCACATCACATTATCTGTTAATAAATGTATGACTAACTCATACCCTAGTTGGATCAATTCTTTGATTCATTTAAAACAGAATAGAGAGAAGTGACTTTCTTAGATTGGGAAGGGAGAATTCTCATTCAGTTTATTTGATCTTAAGCAGTCCTTTTTTCACACAACAAAGGGAGGAAGGTAGGTAGGCATCTTTGTATACTCAAGAACTTTTGTTGGGGAAAAAGGAAGCGACAGTGTAAGAAGTTTGAGGCAGGTGGACAAAATGGGAGGTAATAGGTAAATATCCATCTGGATTTCCAGAATGTTCAGAAGACAAGGATTTATACCTTGGCAATTGTCTTTATTTTTCTAAGGTAGGATGTCAGGTAATCACTGGAACTTGAGCCAAGATGAGGTTTTGCTTTTACTCAGAGCATCATCATGGTGTCCCTGAAAGGCTTCTTGAAGTTGCAGCTTCTAACCCACAAACCCCCATGAAGGCTGCTAAGGAATTGGTGTATAGCTCAGGCATTACAGCAAAGCCATAATTTCTTATCTCTTAGCCCTTTACTAAATTACCATTAAATTCCATCATTCAAAACTGCCTGATCTTGAGCCAGATGCATATATCACAAGAAGGCATTAAAATCTGACCTTTTCCAGTAAGAAATGTCACGAGTCCATCACAGAAATGTAACTCCCTTTCAAATTAGAGCTAAGAAAGATTTGAACTTCCAAGGGGAACTCTTCAATTACAGGTGAATCAGAGGACTTTTCTAGTAACCTCTTAAAATTATGAATTCTAAAGAAAAAATAAGATGACTTTTGTGTTTCAGAGCACAAGTAAAAATGAATGAGTAAATAACAGGTGGGAAAAAATGCTACATACAAAAAGTGAAAAGGGACTGCACTGATCCATCTGTTTGAAGTCAGTTCTAAGTTTACTGGAAACTTGAAAATCAGTAACATTTCAGCAGAGGCCCTAAAACCCAAAACAATTATCCATTGTCTCTTTTACTGGTTAAGACTTACATCTAGTGGCTTCATCAGTATAGATAGCACAGAGACCGCAAAGAGTACTGTGGGGCTTGGTGATTTCAGAGCTTGCTCTTGGAATATTTATCATTTTAGCTCAGTAAATAGCTAGTTCTTTGTCAGAAGGGAGATAAGCAGACACCCCTATCAGTCTTGGTACTTTCAAAAGCACACTGTGGAACATCCATCTTCCCTCTGATGACCATCCAAGCCTAGAAAGTAAGTATTTAGACCTTTGTAAAGAAGAGTCATGCAAATAAGAAAGAAAAAACTTAACTGAATAGTAACAAGAGGAAAGATGGGGACTGGGAGCAACCAGAGACAGAGATTCAAGAGCAACGGCAGCTGGGCTCTGCCATGGTTGGGGGCTGGGGCTGGGGCGGGGGGATGGCTACGAGGCAATTCTAATTGAGGAGTGTAGACTGAGGCCATACCTAGGCATCTCAACCTCCATCAACACAAAAGCAAACTTGGTGTCCATGGGAAGCAGGATGGTTTTCCCAACATCCATTTATGTCTTCATTTAATTAATACTTATTGAGTTCCCACTGTGTATACATACATATCAGAGACATATCATGAGTATAAGGAGAAGGAAAAGAGATAATAAAGCATACGATAGGTAGAAAAAAGAGTCCAAAATAAAATAATAACTAATTTGAAAGAAGAAACGATGCCAATTGTGGGACTCTGTAGCTTCATGTAGAAAATAGTATTTCAGCTGGGCCTTAAAGAAAAGGTAAGATTTGGACATACAGATACACTACGTGGGACTGGTGTCCCACCCCCAGATATTTTTATTTAATTAATCCAGGGTAAGACCAGGCATGGGCAGTTTTGCTTTTTTGAACACTTCCCAGGTGATTATTATGTGCAGCCAAGGCTGAGAATCCTGAGCTAGAATAGGGCAGACACTGAGACTGGTAGTTTGTACCCTTGGAAGTTTGTACCAAAACTCTGTAAGAATATCAGCTCCCAGTGTGTCATGACTCATGAATTGACACAATGCCCCACAGATAAGATATAGGAAGAGAGGCCAAAACAAAATACTGACTTCAACATAATCATAGTCCTTTGGGAAGTTCCATTTATCAGATGAAAGGCAATAACACAGGACATTTATGGACACTGTTTGGTGCTCTGGTGGACTCCCTACCAGAACAGCTCCCACCTGAAGGAACTAAATGAAGAACTGGCCACATGGAATCAGGAGTGGACAAACTCACAGACTGTGCATAATGCTACTTTTGGATCTGTGTTTGAGAATAGAACCAGGAACACCCAATGGTCTCACCATTGTGGTGGTCTCTGTGACAATTCAATAAAGCAAGCATGAGCTTTTCTCAATGAGAAGGCACCTTTCAAAGTCTGAACTTGAGAAGGTATGATATTGTAAGCTCAGGTGGGCCAAATATTTGCACTGGGCAGCAGGGAATCTTCCAAGTGTGAGGCTTGTGAACATGTCTGAAAGAGTAAAAATGGAATCATATAGCTTTAGAGTGGCCTCCTTCTATAAGTAAGTAGAGCAACTTGTGTTCCCCTTATCTACTGCTTGAAACAATTTATCATTCTTTCTCATAGTTCTGTGGGTTGCCTGGCTCAGCTGACTGATTCTCCCTTGGTTCTCTCACACAGTTGTGGTCAGACAGTGGCTGGGGTCATCTGAAGGTTCCACGGGACTGGACATCTAAGATGGCACACTCACGTGGCCACTCGCTGTGAGCTCAGCTAGACCGCTGACTGGAAGGCCTACATGTAGCTTCTCTCTGTGACTTGGATTTCTCACAGTATGATGGCCAGATTCCAAAAGACAGGAAGTAGAAGCTGCCAGTTTCTCAAAGTCTGGGTCCAGAAACTGGCAAATATCATTTCCACTATATTCTGTTTTTGTTTTGTTTGCTTTTTTTTTTACCTGTGACAATGGTCAATTTATTGCCTCTCAGCTGTGTAATTTCTTCTTTGTCAGCAGTGTTAATGTTAAGCTTTGTCAGTGGAGGTGCTGGAGGAGGGAGGGCTTTCTCTTCCTGGTTCTGATGTGCTCCTGTCACCTGTAGCTTCTGTAGCTCCTGGCTCTGCAGTTCGAAGCAGCCAGCAGCGCGCAGCAGCCAGCAGCTTCCCCGGGCATTCCTTTGGTTTGGTTCACAACAAATTCTGAGGAGTGCCACTTCCCCGTGGGAGGTTTCTCCAGGCACCTCAGAGGGCAAGTTTCCAGCAAGTTCCAGAGTGAAGAATTCCAGCTCGTTCTTCTGGCACAGCATCAGAGCAACTTCACAGTCATGTAATGGTCATGGCCATGCCTTGACTGTATTCTGTTGACTAAAGCAGTCACAGAGCCTGCCCAGATTCTAAGAGAGGGGACTTAGGCCCTATATCTCGAAAGAGGAATGTCAAAAATACAGCCATCTTTAATCTTCCACAACTTGTCAACAGATTAGCTCTTATTCTCAACACCATATATTTGAGCTTTAAATGGATATTTTTTCACAGTTCTTTAATAGCAACTCCCACAGCAAATAAAAAAGAGCAATACTATATACAATATAACTATAAAAGAGTAATATTGTGTTATTCTTCACTGCAAGCTCATCACCTATAAGTCTGAGTTGGTTTTTTCCAGCAGTCAGGATGAGTTTGCACCACATCTCTCTTCTCTCTGCCTAGTTCCCTCAGTGACCAAAAACATTATGTCTACAAAGACAGGGGCAAAGACAGGGGCAAAGACAGGGTAAGAAGGACAATCAGTGGACCAGGACACAGATCAGGCCACACAAAAGGGTCAAATCCACAGCCTGGGTTTTAGGGCCACTCTAGAATGTTTCCACAGATCGTGACTGCTGGAATTCTGCCAGCGTCAGCCCCGCAGTCCATGATTATCCAGCGCTCAAGAGCTTCTGCATCGCTAAATGCTTGCGGGGCTCAGAAATCAATATCTAATCACCCTTAAGCTGGAGCCCGATATTCTGTACACTCAGCAGTGTAGGTTTCTGGTTGCTGGGTATATAAAAGTTAACGTGGGAAGCAGAACATTCGTTGGAATGAGCTGCATTAAAAATATCACCACTCTGGTTCAAATCACTGTTAATGACATTTATCGAGTGCTCATTTTGCGAGGGTCCCACTTTACCAAGAGCTATAAGATGGTACAAAGGAAACAGAAGACGCTTTTTTTTTTTTACCTCAGAAGCTAATGTTACCTTTTTCTTTTCTCACCCCTTCACTAGGAACATAACAGCTAGATTATGTCTCAAAATCTGTCAGCTTTAAAATCCTGAGTAATGGGAATATCAGAATGGGAACATCAGCTACACCTGGTTCCCTGGTAGGAAACTGCTAGTCTCTTTTCAGTGAGGAGCATATTAAGAAACCAACTAGGCCTTTTAGTAAGCTGTTGTAGAGTCCCAGGTGTAGCCAAGTCCCTACTGTCGCTTCTCTGTCCCTAAGCTATATAATTCACACCAAATTCACAACAAAATCCCTAATGAAATTTCTAGTAGCAGCTAGACATCTAGCTGGGAAGTTTGTACATCTAGTGATGTCCCTTCCCTTTTTTATAGGCTAGCTCCCCTATCACCTAAGAAACGGATTTGTGTAACACTTCCTAGATGAATGCTTCTCAAACATTAATGTGCATACGAATCTCACTGGGGATCTTGCTACAACGCAGGTTCCAATTCAGCGGGTCTCAGATGGGGTCCTGAGATGCTGCTGCATTTCTAACAAGTTCCCAGGTAATGTTGATGCTGCTGGTCCTCAGACCACACTTTGAGGGGCAAGGATAGAGGTTACTATGGAGAGAGCTTTACCTGCTTCCGGCAGTGTTCAAAGGAAGAAAAACAAAACAAAGGTGTCCAGTTCCCTATCTTTTCCTCTCTCTCACTCAAGCACTAGAGACTATATGACAATCAAGCCTCAAGAATAGCCTTGGGAACCTCAAAATTCTCCAAGTTGGATATGAAAACTAAACTCCAACCGTGACCTCAGGTTTAAAATATCAACCCAGTTTGCAGACACCGACAACCAGAAAACACTGAAAACTTAATTTGAAAGCTTTGACTCTATCCTCACAGTCATGAATATCAGAGAATCACTTGAAATTCATTGTCTTTTTTTGACACCAAAAAAAAAGAGGGTGCATGTTTGCTTGCCTTATAGGTCCTGTAAATTTGTTTCTTGACTGAGAGTTTAAGACAGAAAGTTAGAAACTAAACTTTTTCCTGAAGCATCTATATATTAGAAGCATAGAGGTTTGGATTTTTAAATTTATTTTGGTTTGAATTATCTAGATATTTGTCCTGACTCCTCAGATCATGTTAAGAACTTATTTTGTTGTTTTCCCCAAGTCTTTTCTGTTCCTTATCCGCATATTATCTTAGGTCACCCTGTCCCTTAAGGTCCATAAAATTGGTTCAACCTCCTGTTCTGTACACTCTGGAATGCCTGCCCAGGATCTCTTCATGTTCCTGGGGGAACTTATGTTCTATGCTTATTTCTATTTCAAATTATACTGAATGTCTGTTCTCTACTTCTTAGCTTTCTTTTTCCTCCTAGATTATCCCCAACCCAGTCCCACCTTCATTTTTTTACTGAAGGTCATAAGTGGAGGATTTTACTGCTGCACTGCAAACAAGCAAATTTAAAGCATGTATCACACAGCACCCTTCTTGAAAATTCCATCAGGCACCTGCCTTCAGTACATCTCTGGACCTTTTGCCTTCTTGCTGATTATTCCTCTTCCCTTCCTTCGCATTTCTCTCTCTGCACCACCTCTCTCCCTGATTGCCTCTGAACAGTCCAACTGTGTGTTCACCCCCAGTAATGTAGAGCAGTTTGGCTCTCCACATCCTCTATTCCCACACTGTGCCAAACTCACTTTTTAGGCAACATGCTAATGAAGTAGGTCCAATCTTCGGGCGCTGATTTGTTTATTCTTGTTCCACAGATGCTTTAACCCCAAATTCACAGAGCAGTTCCTGTAGTTCAAGTGAAAAAGTGAGAGTGGTTAGTACAAGGGCTCCAAAGCTCTTAGTAAACCTATCCAAATTACATACCACTCGTTTGCATGTATCGATGAAGAGATCGGTGGACACACACAAACACTCAATTTTGGAAATGACATCACAAAGCTTTTCCTTTTTCCTCTAACTTAATTCATTCAGAAAAAGAGAAAAAAAAAAAAAAAAAGCACCCCTGACATCCAAGAAGCTGACCTAGTACTGTTAGCTGGGCCTTGACATTCTCCTGTTGAACATAAACAGTTTCACAGAAAATCATCCTCAGACAAGGCCACTCTGTGACCAGGATGGAATGAGACAAAAACACAGCCATTTAGTAATCGTATCTAAACACAGACAAAGCGTGAACATTGCCCAGACCACAGAATAGCAGACAGCCTGGCTAATGTGAGTGACTGCTGTTTCTTTCCCAAGTACAGCTTTAGCTCTGCTGCACTCCCTATACATAAGATTTACAGGGATATTCAATAATAGAATTGTCCTTGATTTCAGAGAGTAGCAATCCAGGATGAACCTCTGCTTCCTTGGGTCTTCCCCAAAGTACTCAATCAAACAAGTTCTATAATAAGTCCTTCCTAACAGCCTCTTGCTGAGACACACCATGGTTGCCCATGGTGTGCATTCTCCCTTTCTGGGATGAGTAATAAGCATACTTGTTCAAATCCAGGGGTGTTCCTGTGGGTCTTCGACTGGAGGGCAATGACAGGAAGCAGGACGGATTTGAAACAAAGGTTGAAAAAGCAGGACCATGAATGTCTTGCCTCTGGCAGACTGGTACAAACAGTGGTGTGGCACAGGTGAAGTAGTGATTGTGTGGCCATTTTCTTCCAGGACGCCATTTTGCGACTACATGGAAACTAGACAACTACCACTGATGCAATCTACATGAGTCTATGTAAATAGCAGCTGTGCAACTGGAACCTGCATCGATGTCCTCTCCAGTCCAAATTGGGTTTCTTCATATAATCTCTACACCTCGCATGCTGTGATGTATCTTTACACACAAAGACTTCTACATTTTTCATTTTGAATACAAAATAACATCCAGACGCTCATTTGAAGATTCCTGGCAGACTAGAGCACCACCTGTTCTTGATTTTTTTTCAACCAATTAAGCATTTGAATTGTTTCTCATCTAAATTGAATTTGCTTTTATTATTTTTTTCCTGCCCTTGTTCTTTTCCACAGCCATCAACAATATCTAGTAAACAATTGCTTAATGTGCTAAGGAAACAAAAGTGAGGTTGTAGGGAAGTGAAAATGAGAGGGGATAGTATGGAGTGAGGAAGGAGAGCTGTAACCTGGCACCAGACCTGGGACTGACCTTGTGTGAGGTGACCTTGGACAGGTCACTGCACCTCTCTGGGCTTTGGTTTCCTCTGCCATAAAATGAGGATTAGATGAGGTCTCTGAACTTTTACAAGGTAAAACTGGCACCATCCTCCTTGCTCCCCTTCACTTCCTCCTGACTCAGAAGAGGAGCAACTTCTTCATTCTAAGACTCTCCCTTCCATTGAGATTCCAAACTCACCCTTCCTGGGTTCAGTCAAGTTGTTGTGCTTTCTCTTGAAGCTTTGATTCCCCCCTTTTTTTATTCATTAACTTCTTCCCTTTTTTTTACCAAAAGCCCTACTACCAATTCACTGTCAAGAACTGACCAATGATTTCTATTCTTTCTCCAGAGTCCAATTAGTAGATTTCCCGCTGACTCCATGCTTCTTCCTTTGCATCTAATCCATTTTCAACCACTCCAGTTTTCAAGTGATTTGGAAAACAGATATGAGTTCAACACAGCTCAAGGAAACATTTTGCTTTTAAAGCAGCATGTGTTGTAAATGATTGCTAACACAACAGTGTTACACTTACAGCAATCAATATGTATTTAATAACTTGTTTGAAACAAGCCATATTTCTATTTTTCCATGAAATTAATCAGAAGTGTTCATGGAAATCTTTATGGAACACATGATTGTATGAATGTAATTTTTAATTTAATTTGCATTTAAGCAAATAGGTTAAAATTTTTTCAACCAACTACTAATTTATTTTCTTTGGCTTATTGTTTTATTAATTTATGATTGCTTTTGTTAGACTAGAAAAATATATGAGAAGTCAGTTCTCTTAAAAGGACTAGACTGAACTTAAAGTCTGTGCCAGTTAAATAACTGAAAACCAGCTTTTGCAACTCTTTGAAACAGGAAGTACAGAGTTTTGACTATCTTTGCCCCAAAAACAGCAAGTAGAGAAACTCAAGGCTTGTCTCCTCTGCTCTCACATTAAGGAAGCCCTGAACCCACTCCCTGACAAGCCTCGAGACTGAGGAATAGGCACTGACAGGACTAGCCAAAGGTGTAGCTGCTTTCAAAGTGCTTTCAGTAAATGATGTCATTTTGTTCTCATCACTCTAGGAAAGCAGAAGGGGCAGATAAGCAACCTCCCTTTTTCTCTCCACAGTCTCCTAGTGTCATATAAAAGATAATCTTCCTCACCTTCACTCATGAATTCATGCATCCAGAAACATTTACGGTGCACTTATCGTCTGCCAGGGACTGCTCTAGATCACTGGTTCTCAAAGTGTGACCCCCCCCCCCCAGGCCAGCAGCAGCAGCAGCAACACCTGAGAACTTGTGAGAAATACAAATTTTCAGCCCTAACCCACACCTACTGAACGAAACTCTGGGGATGGGCCAGCAATCTGTGGTTTAACAAGCCCTCCAGGCGATTCTGATGCCTGCTAAAGTTTGAGAACCACTGTTTTAGATAAAAATAGGAGCAGTACATATGCCTTGGCTTCAAAAGTTTCTCTAGGTCAGTGGAATAGATGGCCAGGTAAATAAATCATTAAAATATAATGAACGGGGGCTTCCCTGGTGGCGCAGTGGTTAAGAATCCGCCTGCCAGTGCAGGGGACACGGGTTCGAGCCCTGGTCCGGGAAGATCCCACATGCTGCGGAGCCACTAAGCCCACGCGCCCCAATTATTGAGCCTGCACTCTAGAGCCCGCATGCCACAACTACTGAAGCCCGTGCACCTAGAGCTCCACAACAAGAGAAGCCACCAGTGAGAAGCCTGTGCACAGCAACGAAGAGCAGTCCCCACTCGCCACAACTAGAGAAAGCCCACATACAGCAACAAAGACCCAATGCAACCAAAAATAAATAATAAATAAATTTTTAAAATATATATATAATGAACGACATCCAGACTAATAAAAACATAGAAGAAAAGCAAAGTAAACTGACCAGTAGCATTCAGAGAAGGCCCACTGACTCTAAAGCACTGCACTGTGAAGAATTATGAAAAAGGGAATTAAACAAACAAAACGTTCTTTAATGAGGTGTGGGATCTCAGGCCTCTGTGCTCATCAAGGGAACAACAACATCAAAAATGCTGAAACCAGTCTAGTCCAAATATAGGATCTCTGATTCTCCTTCCGAATTCTGTGACTCTCTGCTCCCACTCCACAAGGAGATTACAATCAAACTTGAAGTCAGATACTAAGAATTTCAAAAAGGTTGGATTCAGGGGCTGCTGTAGTTCATTTTCTTTGGGGAAAGGTAGTAATCAATTCTCTGAGTGGAAGGGAGGTGAGTGCTAGGCGTGTCTCTTACTTTGTTACCAGCTCCCTTATAACACCAACAACTTCCTACGGAGGAAAATCCAATGACCCATCCCTGTCTTTCTAGCCGTGATGAGAGAACGAGGGGCTTGAGGAGTTTCCTTTAGTGTTTCTCCATGCAGATCTCTTGATGGGAGCCTATATGCAAACATATCAGCATTATCCCTTAGTAACAGCTACCATCTGGATAGCACTTTTCCATTTACAAAGTGATTCATCTATGTTATCCTATTTACCTTCCTTTGGTCACAATCCTATGACCAAAGGGTCTCTTTCAATTCTTATTAAGAAAAAACTCAAAAAACCTTGTAGGATCAGTGTTATGGGTTGAATTGTGTCCTCTTAAAAATCAGACGTTCAAGTCTTAACCCCCAGTGTCTCATAACTTGGAAACAAGGTCGCTGCAGACGTACTTAGTTAAGATGAAGTCATACTGGAGTAGGGTAGACGCTAATCCAATATGAACAGTGTCCTTATAAAATGGGGGAATATGGAAACAGACATGCACACACAGAGAGAACACCATGTGAACATGAAGGCAATGATGAGGGTGACACTTCTATAAGCCAAGGAACACCCAAGATTGCCAGCAAACTACCAGAAGCTAGGAGAGAGGCCTAGAACAGATTCTCCCTTATAATCCTCAGAAGAGACAATCCTGCCAACACCTTGATTTCAGATTTCTAGCCTCCAGAACTCTGAGATAATAAGTTTCTGTTCTTGAAGTCACCCAGGTTGTGGGACTTGTTATATCAGCCCTAACAAACTAATACAAATGGCTCCACCAAAATCTCTGAGGGGTACTGGCCACAAGTGGCTTTGGTGCCACTTCAACAGAGAGGGCACAAAGAGGAGTCAGTGGCACCCCACTGTGGCACGAACCTTATGAAGCTCTGGCATCTCACAGGCTTCCTTTCATCAACAGTGGTGCTCAGGGTCGTAACCAAAGGAGCCAGCAGAACTGGCTGGCACAATGGGATGCTTGGGGGACCCAGCAGAATCCCAGAGTAGAAGGAAAGAGGAAAAGCTGAGGCTGCCACTTGTCTGGGAAGGCATGTGTGACATGAACCTCCCCATCCCCCCCATCCCATGGGACCCCCATGAACACCTTGGGGGCTATTACCAAGCAGGAGGTACAATTCCCCCACCAACAAGAAGAGCAAAAGTCACTGAAACAACCAGTTTAATCTGATCAGAATTTTAGTTAAGAAAATGACTCTTAACTTTGAGTTCTGTTCTGGGATTGCTCTGTTCATCCTGGGAAAAGCAAAGCAGAAAACTCTCACTTCCCATAGCATTAAGGTAGAGATGTTAACCAGAATCATTTTGTGTAACTATAACTGTATAATTAATATAACTAGCTTAGAAATAATTATCACAGATATTTTCACAACCCAGAACTGACAACTGTTAATAATTGTAAATTCTAGTTGGCAGAAATATCTGTTAGTTATATTATTCTTTTTCCTTTTCTGTTTTCAAAAATATCTCCAAAAAATCTTTTTAGAGAACTCTTATCTACCAACCTATCTGACTATAGATCTGACATTTACCAGCATTGTGAGTTTGAGCAAATGTTTTACTCTCTCTGAATTATTTCCTCGTCCACAAAGTGAGGTTCATAATAGTACAAAGGTATTTATGAGGATTAGAGGTGATGTATATAAAGAGGTGATGGTAGACAGTAGGCATCCTCAAAATGGTGACTACTCTTATTCTGCATCTCCTCACTAATGTCCCCAACGTGTAATCATCCAGTCCAGCCATGAGCACTTTAAACTTTGACAAGGAAACCTGACTTCTTAGGCTGGCCTGTTACATTTTTTCATTCTTCATTGTTAGAAAGTCCACTAAATAGTCTTCCTGCAAGTCACTATGGTTCTAGTTGGGGCACAACATCTTTCCATTCGGTATTCTTTCAGCACTTTAATTCAGCTAAGAATCTTCCACCCTCCTTCAGCCCCCGCCCCCCATCTTTAATGCTTCTCTTTTCCATGTTTAAATGTCTCAATCTCTCTATCATCTCAAATGGGACTTAATTTTCAGTTCCTGCACCATGATGGTGAATTTCCTCCAAGCACGCTTCCATTGACATTTACCTCTCTAAAAATTGTAATGCCTGGAGTTGAGATTGGAGCTGAACTCTTCTCCCTACCCCATATCCTTGTTCTAGATCATGGATGGGCAAACATTTTCCATGAAGGGCCGGACAGTAAATATCTTCACCTTTACTAACCATACAGTCTCCATGCAATCACTCGACTCTGACACCATAGTGCAAACGCAGCTATAAGAGTATGTCAAGGAATGGGCATGGCCATTGAAAATGGGAATCTTTCTTTAGTAGAATATCATCTAAAACAGAGGTCAGCAAATTGTGACCCATTGGTCAAACATGGCCTGTTTTTGTAAGAGAGATGTTTTACATAGCCATGCCCATTCTTTGACATACTGTTTATAGCTGTGTTTGTACTACAGTGTCAGAGTCGAGTGACTGCACTCTTGGCATAGAGAAAATCTGATTCCCTCATGATGGAAGTTTTCCACAGATACACAGCAGATCTGGAGCTGCCAAGTGGAGAACTTTGCCTTCATCTATATTACATAGCATCTTGATAGATTCAGCTCACCTCGCTAACCTGTTGAGTACTTTTTGGGTAATCATTTTATTATCTAATGCGCAGAGTCACATCCATCCTTTCCTTTGTTTATACATTATTTTCTCCTTTATTCATAAGCTGTTTGAATAATTAAGGTATTTATGTGTAGCAATTAATTAGCAACTAATGAGGCACAAAACCCCACAAAATTCCTTTCACCAGCTGTTCATAATTCAACCCAATTTTTTTTGTTCACTCAGACTTGGGTATGTCCTTAATTAACATTTGTTATCATTTCCTGCCTTGATGACTCAGTGTCTATAGTGTCACGAGCCTATTATTGGCACAGGAATGAAAGGAAAACTGGATTCTGAGTCAAAACGCAAATATTGTTTCCATTTTTGTTACTTATTAGTTTGAGCACTTAAGCAGGTTAATTAAGTTCTCTCCATCTCTATTTCTTCATGCATAAAATAGAATAAATAATACGTTCCCTGACTATTTCATAAAGTTAATTTGTCAAACATGGACATAGATTTGAAGGTTATTTTCTCCATGTGTGTAATGTGTTTACTATATAGAACGATAGTCACAATACACTGTTAGCAGAAAAAGGTAAAAGATCAGTGTGACCTTATCATTTTAATTTTTCTGGAAGAAACCACATCAAAATGTTAATAATGGTCATCTCTGTGTGGTAGAATTACAAGCGACATGTATTTTGCTCTTTTTTGCTTACATGTAGTTTCTATGTTTTCTATAATAAGCAAGTACTACTTGTATAATAATAAAAGGTCAAATTTTAAAATAATTGCTTATTTAATTATAAAATAATCCATGTTAATTCTAGAACATTTGGAAAATACAGAAGAGTATAAAAAAGATTACATATATTAACATGTACTTACCTACTGGGGTGTTACTACAACTCAAAAGAGGAGTTGCAGGAAACCATCTTTAAGGTAACCACATTCCATGGTTACTGGTACTCACAGAGTTAGCCTAAAAAAGCAGCTGAATAACCTACATGCATCAGGCAACATTTTTAGTATGTAAATCTCCATGGCAATTTAAATAAGGAATTAAAATGGCTATGGCCCATGTAATTAGGGGTGACTCATGGAAAGTCATGGAAAGTCATTTCAGTTGGCAATGCTGAAACTTACTTTGTGATGCTGTCAAAAAGAGCAACATATAAAGAATTAGCTTGTTTGGGGGACCTTGATTTTAAATAACTGGAAATAAATAAATTTTCTCTAAAAGAATAGATTGAAAAAACAGAGTAAACAAGACTTTTAATTCCTTTAAAGGGCAGTAAAGTAAGAGTGAACTTTGGAAAGGGCTTACATTCTGCACTAGAATTCTTTCAAACGCCTCTCAAGTCTAAAGCACAAAGTCTAGCTGTTCCATCACTGTGACTCTAAATCAGCTCTAAAACTTGGGGAAATACACTAAGGCTAATGCAGAATATTAGGAGCTTATATATAGCACAAACAAATTTCTTCCCACTCTTGTATTACCACCAAATGGGAAACAGAATGAAATTCGTGACTGACAACCTATACAGCAAGTACATTTTACATTCTCCCTAAACCTTAAGCCGTATATAAGAAGCCCCTGAATAGAATTTCATAGTGATCATAAATATAGTATCCCAGCAATTCTCTTTCATTCTTTTCAGAAGGTTTTCTGCAGTGGCTAAAACTGCTAACTAAAAATAAACCCAGAGGGAGAAAATATTTACAAATTATATCCAATAACAAACTTCTATCTGGGATGTTTATATCAATAGAACACTTACAACTAAATAGTAAAAAGACAACCCAATTTTAAAACAAGCAAAGGATCTGACTAGACATGTCTCCAAAGAAGATATACAAATGGCCAGTAAGCACGTGAAAAATGCTCAGTATCACTGGTTATCAGGAAAATGCAAATTAAAGTCACAGTGAGATACCACTTCAGACCCACTAGAGTGGCTATAATCAAATACATGGAAAATAATATATTGGCAAGGATGTACAGAAATTAGAAGCTTCACATGCTGGTAGTTGGAATGTAAAATGGTACAGCTAATTGGGAAATAGTCTGGCAGTTCCTAAAAAGGTTAAACATAGAATTACCACATGATCCAGCAATTCCACTCCTACACATATACCAAGAGAGATGAAAACATAAGTCCACACAAAAATTTGTACACTGTCCATAACAGCATTACTAGCAATACCCAAAAAGTATAAGCAACTCAAATATCCATCAAGTGATGAATGGAAATATATGGTCATACAACAGAAAATTATAAAAAAGAAATGAATACTGACACAAGCTACAACATGGATGAATCTTGGAAACATTATGTTAAGTGAAAGAATCCAGTCACAAAAGACCACATATTGTATGATTCCATTTTTATATAAAATGTCCAGAGATAAGCTAATCTACAGAGACAGAATGTAGATTAGTTGTTGCCTAGGGCTGGAGGAGAAGGTGACTGGGAGAAAACAGGGGTGACTGCTGAAGGCACACATTTCTTTTTGTAGTGAAAATGTTTTAAAATTGATTGTGGTAACAGTTGCACAAGCCTGTGATATACTAAAAATCATTGACACTTTTAAAATGGGTGAATTGTATAGTATGTGAATTATATCTCAATACAGCTAGTACAAAAATAATAGATAATTAGAAGATAAATAGGTAGGTAGGTAGATAGGTAGCCGGCAGAGAGACAGGTAGATGGACCGACCAACCCAGGGCAGAGCTATTGAGCCTGACTTCCAGAGCTGAATGGCTCTCAAAATTTGTCTAGTGAAGATGGCTAAGCCACTGCTAGGTAATGGTGTCTTCTCTTCTTCTACCTTCACAAATCACTCCATCAATGAAAAATAACTGGTGCCTTGGTGGGATGAATTGGTAGATTGGGACTGACATATATACACTAATATGTATAAAATAGATAACTAATAAGAACCAACTGTATAAAAAAATAAATAAAATTAAAATTTTTAAAAAAGAATCAATTTTTTCCCTCTTAAGGGTGATATCATCCCTGTTAAGAATATATGTTTTAGATGAAATCTTGTCATTTTATGCAATGTTAATTAATAAAATTAGTAATTATAAATAATTTATAAAATTATAATTTATAAAATTATAATAATTTTTATAATTTATAATAAGTTAATAATTATATAATCATTATAATTTTATAAATTATAATAATTACATAATCATTATAATTTATAAAATTATAAATTATTTTATAATTATATATAATTTTATAATTATATAATTTATAATTATAAATTATAATTTGTGGTTTATAGTGGTACCTTCACTAAAGTTAGTTCTATCATTTAAATTTTTTAAAAAGATATAAAAGTAATTATTTTAACAAACATCTTTTGACTACTTGTTAAGAGACAGGTACTGTGTAGAAATTTTCTGACTTCTTTTACCTACCTTTATCTCCACTCTCTATATCAAACATTTCACCCCACTTACCAACTATGGAGTCTTTAGGACCCATCCACTGAGCTGGCATCCTGTCAATCCCATTCCAGTCTGGGATCTGATCAAAATAACCCCATTCCTGTCCCCATGGAAATACAGACTCCTTTTTCAGAAAGGAGAATGTCATTTAGATATGAAATTAAGTATTTTGCTTATTCAGAAACAGTGATGTAAATCCATCATCTGTATTAATAAGGAAGCCATATTTATGATATAGGAATAAGAAAAAGTAAGATTAAATTTAACAAACACTCTGCTCTGTCATATGTGGCAGATCTCTGTTATACCTCCTGTAAAAATATTCATATTTCCCTAATGACAAATTTGCTAATGACACATGAACTTACCTTTGCCCATCTAAAATGTAAAGCTCTGTATTTATATGAACATCTATATCAAGATGTGTGTCTATTGCTGTAAATAGTGATAGCTCAGGAATTGCTTTTTAGTACTCATTTAAGGTATTAGTGAACTTATTAGTTTATTAAATTATTATTTTCTCACCTAGTCTTAAGCCCCTTTCCTTTTCAATACTATAAAAACCACAACACTTTTGGTTTTCAAGATGGCTGTTTTAAAACTGTCAACTCCCTGCTGAAACATTTCACTGCAAGCTTAAATTAGAAGTACTTCTGACCTTTCTAAGCCTAAAACAAGACACGGAGCTTTGTATCTTCTCCTCCTTCAGTGGTCTTCAGCCCCTCTTCACTGCAGATTCTCATGACCCTGGCCACACCCTAGACTCTTTCCTCTTGCTGCTATGTGTTGGAGGCAGTTGCTTGTGCTGTAAAGAAGATATTTGCTAAGAGTCTCTGGTCTTAGCCACCATTCCCCAAAGGACTCCCTAACCAGGGAAAGTAAACACAGTGGGTTGAGCTGGACCATAGGGAGCACCCTTTTCCCAGAACCTAGTAAGTCTCAGACTAAAGCAATACATGAGGGCCTCACTGCATCTTGGATTTCTCCAAAAACCAGGTAGCCAAAAGGAAGAAAAAGACAAGGGTATGAGGCCACAGTGCTTATGTATTTAAGCTGCATGGACAAGGAAGGCAGAGGAAGGAAAGATGGACAGTAGCCCTCAGAATAAACCCTGATCAGCTAACCACTTTGGCCACATTGGTGAAAGAGAAAAGAGAGTAAGTCATATCCATGAACTGACATCTTTTCTCAAAATGACTTCTCCATGAGTAAATGTGGCCTAATCAATATCCTGGATCTGACCAAGGAGATCAGCACGTCTTCTACTTTGAGTAAAGGAAAAAATGTAGGCATAGGGAGCCTCCCCATTCTTTGAGGCCCATGATTTGGAATACTCAACTTTTGAAATCTTAAAATCCAATAAATTACCAACCTCCTTTGACACCTCCATTTTCACTTCAACTATTTGTTGCCAGTACTCTTGCCCCCTTGTCTCTCCACTTGATCTTCTCTGGAACCCCCAAGCCTCTTCCTCGCTCCCCAAATAGGCAAATGAACCATGCTGTAGGAGACCACATTGTCAGACCAGCAACTCAGAGACACGCTGCACCCAATTCTTTTGCATCTTCCAGTTCACACTTTCTTCCATTCCACACAGATGTTTTTCCACATCTCCAGTCCTCTCTGATGCCTCTTCCTTCCTTTCCACCCCACCCCCCTTTTCCCTAGCAGCTGTGCTTGACTCCCTCTATACAGAGAAAATACGTTTGTGAAGGCAGGAAATTGAAGTTCTTGCATCTGAACCAATCCTATTTCCTTCCCTCCAGTCTCATAGAAAAAGATGTTCCTTCTCTTCAAACCATAAGCAATATGCACATCGTCCCTGAGTAGGATCTACTTGTGTCTCAGTAATACTGCTAGAAATAGAAGTCCTTATCTTAGTGTTTGTTTGATTTGCATTTCTCTTAATATGAGGGAAGTTGAGCATCTTTTAAATATTTTTGTACACACTGGATCTTCTTTGCCTGTTTTTTCCATCTGTCATTTTCCCTCATCCTTTTTTTTTTTTTTTTTTTTTTTTTTTGTGGTACACGGGCCTCTCGCTGTTGTGGCCTCTCCCGTTGTGGAGCACAGGCTCCAAACGGACGCGCAGGCTCAGAGGCCATGGCTCACAGGCCCAGCCGCTCTGCAGCATGTGGGATCTTCCCGGACCGGGGCACGAACCTGTGTCCCCTGCATCGGCAGGCGGACTCTCAACCACTGTGCCACCAGGGAAGCCCTTCCCTCATTCTTTTTGACCTTTTCCTTATTTTCCTTATTTCTTCTTATTTTTCTTCTCTTCTTAGTTGATCCTCTATGTCCTTTAATATATTTTAGCAATATCTGTTCTTACTGTTTTCCTTCCACTTTTGCCTTCATTTCTATGATGATTTTACCTCTTTTCTTATATCCCTTTCTTGAGCTCTTCTAGTTTACATCTTCTCCTACATTTCACCATCTCTTCCCTGGGCTCTTATATCTCTGTTTGAAGCTCTTATTTCATAAAAACAATTGTTATACTGATTCTTTTTAATTCATGCAATATATTTTGTCACAATACTCATCTGCTCCAAGGCAACATTTTTCTCATGAGTATTCTCTAACATTTTTTCCTGTTCCTTCTTCCCTTTCCCTATGGTCTATTTTTATATGGATTCTCACTTTTTGGTTCCTCATTATTGAAAGGGATGAGTTTTTCTGGAACAACTAATTGCAAGTGTATGTTGGGAAGGGGCTGGTGTCATTTTCCAATCCAGGTGGAATTTTCTCATTAACCAGTTTTTTGTGAGTGGTGGTGATTGACAGCAGTGACGCACAAAAGAAACTTTCTCTTCTCCCCTGATGCCATGAGACAGGGAATCTATTTCCTCTATATATAGCCTTTCTGAGTGACTTCTTATTTGGTCCTGCTTCCTCGGATTCTTAAAAGCAAACAAAGTCCCAAAACACCCCTGCCTCCTAGATATGCATCCTGTTGCGATAAGGGTTTGAGGTTTTGTACCTCAAGGAATTTCCACTTTACCTTTGCTGGCTCCTTGAGACCTGTAATCTCTACATTCTCATAAATTCTCCCCTTCTCTATTACCATTGCTCAGGGAATTTACAGTTCCTTAGTTTCATCAAAACTGTTGTCCGGGAGTTTGCAGGGTTTTCTTGAGCTCATTTTTGTGGGGATGATTTCTAGAAAGAGCTAGAGGAAATGCCCAATTTATATTGTAGTATTCACAGCAGAAGTCTGTCTCTTTATATTTTCTCTGAAACCTTGCTTCATGTGCATTTTTCAAGTTCTACATTTTTCCTCAAATTTAGTAAAGAAAATAAAAATCTTCCATTGTACTTTATGCCTTTTATCTACCACTGTGCTCTCTTTTCCCATTCACCGAATACTTATTAAATGGCTACTGCTGATGGGGACTACACTCAGTACTAAGGTTATAATGTTGACCAAGATCAGTGATGTCCCTACTCTGGGGCTTACAATCTGGGAGAAAGAACTCAGATTTAAATAAGCAACATAAATAATCTGCATTCACTATCCCTACTTTCCCAACCTCCATTCACTTTTCAGCTCCCTGCATTCAAGCTGCCACCCCATACTCCTGCTATTATTTAGGCAACATCACTGGAGAAATTTTCATTGACAAATCCAGTGACCATGTATCGGTCTTCATCTCACCTTTCTTCTCCATGGCACAGTTCACCATTCCTTTCTTATTAAAATGAGCTCTACCCATACTTCTATGGCCACTCATGCTCCTCATCTGTCCTCTGACAGTTACTCCTGCTTGTCACTGAGAGCTGGAATTCTCGAGGGCTTTGTCCTTAGCCCTCTTCTCGTCACTCTGCATGTTCACCCTAAATTACTTTACACACACACACACGGTTTAGCCACTCTTTCTATGATGAACAACTCTCAGATCTGTATCTTTAGCCCAGACTTCTCTTTTGAGCTCAAAGTTCATATATCAGCCACCTCCTGGACATCTGCACCTGGATGCCCCTCTTTCAATTCCAAATGGATAGATCTAAAACTGAATTGATACCTTAATCTCCAAACCTATTAGTAAGTCTATATTCCCCAGACTGTTCCAGTGGCTTTACCAAATACTCCATCACCCAATGCTAAAACCAGCCATTTACCCTTCATCTCTGCCACTTTGATACCTTTTATGTGTTGTATTTTAAATCTGCTCCCTTCCCTCCAAGCCCACCTTTACTTCCCTAGTCCAAGCCCTCACCATCCCAGGCCCGAACTACTGCCGTAGCCTCTTAGCTGGTCTTCCCGCCTCACTGTCCCCCTCTCTAGGCAATACTACCAAGAGTGCCAAAGTGATCTTTCAAAAATTGTAAACCTAATCATGGTATACTCCCATTTCATTTAAACCTTTTAATTTTTCCTCCTCCCCATGGATAAAATATAAACTCCTTACTATAATTTAAAAACCTTTCATGATCTGGCCTCTGCCTACCACCCTGTGTCCTGTTGCTTCCCTCTCTTCCCTGCCCTATACCCTATGGTCTACTGTATCTCTTACTCTCTCAAACCTACCATGCTAGTCAAAGCCCTATATCATCCGACATAATCCTTCCTGGAGTACACTTCCTGGAACCTTCCTTTTCCTGGAATACACTTCCTCCTACCATGCTAGTCAAAGCCCTATATCATCTGACATAATCCTTCCTGGAGTACACTTCCTGGAACCTTCCTTTTCCTGGAATACACTTCCTCCTTGTTTTCATCTGATGAAGTCTTGTTCATTCTACAAAATTCAACCCAAGGGCTGCCTCCCCACTGAAGCCTTGCCTGCCCCCCGGCCCACCCCACAACGTTATCTCCTCTAAGCCCCTGTCTGATGTCCTAGACGCACCTAAGAACATCTGTTCCATCACGTTCCTATCCTGTGTTTATTCATCAGGACTTTGACTAGTTTGAGAGACCCTCGAGGGTCTTATTCATTTTTGCACCCCAAGTGGCTTTCCAAGGCCTGACACTTGTGAATGAATGAAGGAGGGAGTGAATGAACCAAGTGTGGCAAGATCACAATGTATGGAACAGTACACCCCAGTCAGCGGAGAAAGGCATTTAACAGCCGTGGTGGTGTTGAAAGACAGGAAATATAGTCCTTCCCCTGGCTATTAAGTGTTTTACATCAGATCCTTACTCAAGTGTTAAAAGTTAAATCAACTTCCAGGAAAACATGATTGCCAATGTAAAATATGTCCTGAGAGGAATATTTCCCTCCTAATACTTTCCACACACATGAAAGGGAAAAGTGTACCTGCTGCTCATGTTTGATGTTGTCATCTAGAAGCTCATGTCCTCTCCATTCTCCAGGCCCCTGTTCAAAGCCTAGTAAATGAGTATGTTGCCCAGGCAGCAGTCTGTGCACAGGTTCTTAGCAGTGTAACGAGCCATCTCCCCGTCAGTACCTGGTCAGGGCCAGCTGTGAGACAGAGCAGGCCAATCTAACCAGACATGAGGAACAGTGCTCCAAACTGGCAAGGGGTTGTCAATAGAGCAAGGACAGAGAACCCCGTGCATTCTAGAAGACAGGTGTTGGATTCTGGGGGTGCCCGAGATGAAGCCAAAGGGGGTATTTGGCCACCATTTAAGGAATCCACAAGTATTAAGAAATATTGATAAAATGAGCATCATGTCCTGTCATGGAAGCCCCATGTGAGGGCAGGGGCAGAAGCCAAAGGTACAGCTTCAAACTAGACGCAAGGCAACAGACAAAGAAGAGAAAGCAGCATCACAGTTTCCTTAAGGGACAATCTCACACTATAAGGCAATGGATAGTATTACTCCCTGGAGCAGTAGCATTCTTGATGTGTATAGATAAAGACATGTAATGGACCTTTTTTGTGTTGGGTGCCCAGAATCACTTCCCCATATGATTTAGTGATGGAAGCTAACTTTCCTGAGGAAAGCCCATTCCTTGTAGTTTGGGTGGAGCTAACCTCATCCACCCCTGGGTCCAGGGGTGGGCACGTGACCCTGACCTGACTTCACATTCCCTCCCCAGTCTGCTGAGGTCCCTAAGGGGGTCGACTGTAAGTCTCAGGCATCTGGCAGCTATGCTGCCTACTTGGCTAAAGAATGAACAAGTACAAATGAAAACTGCAGAGAAGTCCAGTAACATCACTTGATCCGTAAAGAAAGAGGCATCCCTGGAGTTCCTTTTAAAAGAAGTCTGAATTGGGTGTCTGTCATCTGCAGCTGAAGTAGTCCTTCCTCTTAGAGGCCAACATGGACTGCTCCCGAGAGCAAGCAAGACCTGGCAGAACCCTGGGGCTCGGTTTGCAGTATGGGCAGAACACCGGGTCTTCTGAGAATTTCTCACAATTATTTATGTGACTGCCAGATTTTATGTTGAGATTATTTTTCAAAAAGAAGATAAGTCTATATTTTTGGTCATTGCTGTTATTTTTTCTACTCCTTTTTGTTTCTCATCTTTTCACACCCACACTCAACCTTCCAGCTGAGGTGAAGGGAGGGGTTGGTCATGTAACAACACTAGACCACGTGAAGCCACCTATCCATGAGATGCTAGAAGCCATCCTCTGGGTACCTAGGGTCCTTCTGTTAAGTGGAAGGGAAGGACGCCTAGACCAGGATTACCTGCCATCTGAGAAGTCAGCATAGGCATGACCTCCCTTGAGGTTTAGTTTCCCCCTAAAATTAAAGCAGAGATGGAGCTTTGCTTCATCCTGGTCCCTGCAGGATCCCATAATGGTCCTGTATAATTAGCCTGAAGATATTCCCTGCTCTTTGTTTGTCAAGAAAACAAGTGGAAAGCACTAAAAAGAAGAGTAGTTGTTCAGAGGTAAATAGCAAGGGAAAGGTGGAAATGTTTGATCTCATATATAGATACGGCCTTTGTGTTCTCCAAGTAATTACTTTTGGTTTACTTTTTTCTAAAAGTGCATCAGACTTGATGGTTGGTAAGAATGAACACTAAAATTATGTACTAAAAACAAACGAGGCTCTCAGGGGATGGAGCCAAATAAGAGAAACCCAAAGCCTGGCGCTGACACTTAGTTGAAAAAAACAGACATTGTGAGTTTTGTCAGCCCTTCTGCATCTATCAGACCTTCTCTCCTAACACTAATTAACTAAGAGAGGGAATCTCAAAGTCTGAGGCAAAGCCTTTGATTTTCAGTTAAGAGATCACATCAACTTTCAGAGGGAATTCCAGATGTCCCTGTATTTCTTTATTATTGAAACTTCTCCTCAGTCCGTATTCCAGAAAAGTTTGAATCATGTTTCTGCAAGGTACAAATTAACAGCCCTGACAAAGACCATGTCAGAGATTTCATTTAAAAACACTATTAAACCAAGAAGGTGGTGGCCAAATTGGGGAGGATGTTTGATCTTCTCCCAATTTTCCACTGCTGCAAAGACAGAAACTAATGGTAAATCATTCTTTATCATTAGTTCTCCTATTTTTTAAGAACAACTCATTTTAGCAGGCATTTCTTTTTTTGTTTTTTCTTGCCAGGGCTTCATAACATTGGGATGCAGCTTGCAACACTAGAAGGAGAAAACCAGAACCACACCCAGAAATAATCATCTCCCAGTCACTGTAATGGATTATAAATGTTAAAGGGGCCGTCAATTAAATTAACATGATGGTGTTTCATAAAGTAGGTAAATCTTTTTAAATAAATTTATTTACTTCTTTTAAAAAAATTTTTGGCTGCGTTGGGTCTTCACTGCCGTGTGCGGGCTTTCTCTAGTTGCAGCGAGTGGGAGCTACTCACTGCTGCGGTGTGCTGGCTTCTCATTGGGGTGGCTTCTCTTGTTGCAGAGCACGGGCTCTAGGCGCATGGGCTTCAGTAGTTGCAGCATGCAGGCTCAGTAGTTGTGGCACACGGGCTTAGCTGCTCGGCGGCATGTGGGATCTTCCCGGACCAGGGCTCGAACCCATGTCCCCTGAGTTGGCAGGAGTATTCTTAACCACTGCGCCACCAGGGAAGTCCTAAAGTAGGTAAATCTTAAATGGAGGTAATGCTCTTCTCATTATACTTAGGGATGAGGAGATAGTGAGACCCAAGACCTTGCTACAGAACAGTACCTTTGCTTCACTTCTTCTTGTGCCACCAAATTTAACAGACAATTTGAATAAAACTGTGGCCTCGCATACTCACATAAATTGACTTTTATTGCTAACTGGGGCATACTGAAAAGCATGAGACTAATGGAGCCAAACTTCCCATAATTATTTGATCAATTTGCTATCCCTTTATTTTTAATTTTTTTTAGAAGAGCAAAGTTGCATTTTCCTCAGTCCTCACTCAACCAGTTGATAGTATAAAGTTCTTATTATTCCTTTTAAACTTGCAAATGGGATTCTTTATCTCAGAGGCCCAATCACCATTTCAAAGAGAAGATTTTTATTTTTAAGAGATTCTGTTTTTAATTGGCTACTTAGAAAGTCTATTTTGGAAAATGTACATTCTCGCTGGAGTTAATCTATATAGTTCAAAAAAGGGCAAATTCTACCAGAAGGAAAATAGCATGGACATTGGAATGCAGTTATCTGGGATAATAATACTTAACAACTTGGGGAGGTGGAGGAAGTAGTTCCTCTTCAATATCTCAGCTCAGACTTTCCTTTTGTTATCACTATGTCAGTCACATTATGTTCAGAAACCATCACATGCATACGACAATTGCTTTTTAAGCACCAAGGAACTAGCTGCAGTAATTTGGTTGTTTCCATCCATTCTCCAAGTAAAGATATTCCGTTAACACAAAGGCTCAGAGTTTATGAATTTTTTTTGAAACTGAAAGACACACTTCCATGCACTTGATCACCGTGCACTGAAAGTGTAAGAGAAGCAAAGACTGCAAAGGAGCTGGAAGAAATACAGAAGAGCCCTTTCCAACCTTTTGAAATGCCTGAAATAATAATGCACATGTAATGTACAGGCAATAACCCTCCAGTAAAAAAAAAAAAAGACAAACAGAAAAGAGAGCCCTGCATAAAAGCTTGGGTGATTCTACACTTTAAATAAGCAGGTGAGATGTCAAAGCGGTTTTTTGTAGGTGATACCTGTTTAACTGTAATTCCATATGCCATATTATGTAAGAATCTGAGCTTGAGCAAAGCTGGCTTTTTTTGTCTTTAATCCACCCAGGCATTGTGGCCAGAAATAGGGCTCTAGCTGTTGAGGGACATGAAGGGCCACAGGGAGTGAATGATGAGGTTAACGCTGAATCCTCTCTCTACCAGGACGATTGCGTTTTCCCTGCAGCCTTCGCACCTTGTTGCTCTTTCTTGTAAGTCAAGTCTGCCCCCACGTGGTGAAAGCGAGAGGCTGCTCTCACTTTCCAAGACGCCCTCCTCATTCTTTCTAGGTCAGTGGGCAGGTATTAGGAGCATCTGGTCCCTTCACCATTGTCCTGTCCATGAGCTGCTTTTTACTGCTTCTCTCCCCTCTGTCCTCCATCCCCCTTTTCTTCTTTTTCTCCTTCCTTTTGTCGTCTTTCTTTTTCTTCCCCTCTTCCCCCCTCCCCTTGCATTCGAGAGCTATCCACAGTATTATTATTATGCAGCCCAGCCATGAGGGCTAAAACCAGTAGACCCCCTGCCAGGGGAGAAGATCTGAACTCTGGTTTAAGGAATTCAGACAATACAGTTTCAATAAATCATTAAAGACTAATCATCCAAAGGGGTACTACCATGACATCAAGATCCTAGCAGACACTGAACAAGAAATTGGGAGACATGGATTTCTCTGGCATTGGCTCTGTTCCTGGAATATGATATGGATGTAACATGTTTGTAGGAAAATCAAGAAACCTGGACAGAAGCACAACTTCATAGCAAAGCAGGAGGCAGGAAGGTAAAGTGGGTTCCTCTGCCCTCGGCAAAGAAAAGCAGAAGGGCACCCACCAGCTCCTTGGTAAGCCACCCCCCCCACACCCTAAATAATCAAAAACAATGCTCATTATGCAAAGGCAGCCTCAAGATAAAGCTCTTTGTTCCCCTCGTGGCCCTGTTCCAACCAGCCTGCCACCCTTAGGGCCATCCTGAGCAACCAATCCATTTTGGGTATCATTTTCATCATATCATCTTCCTACACAGAAATTTTCAAAGATATCTTCATAGGTATGAACCTTCAAAGGTATATTGCCTTCAGCGTCTGAATACCTCGTGCATTCAGGATCTCTTTCTCACGCACACACACACCCTACACACTCAAGTTCTCTACTCTAGCCACACTTCTCTCCTGAGTTTCCTCCCACATCCATCGTCTTCTCACCCTCATGCTTTTTCATTTGCTCTTTTCCAACCCAGACTAGTCTGACTCAAGGACCACAGCCTTTTGTGAAGCTTATGTCAGTGGAAGTCCATTTTTACTTTGCAAAACTGAAACTGCATTAGTGCACAGAGCAGGACAGGTCACCCTAGAACATGTAAGTTGAGAGCATTTCCATACCCAGATGAAAGCCTCATATTGAGGTAAAAATATGTGTATTGTAATACAACTGTAATTTACGGAGTTATTAATCTTCCAAGGCAGGTGTAGGGTGGGGGTGAGGAGGGTGAAATGTTCATAAGCTAACAAGAAAGAACTCAAGTGGCTTATACTATTGCCAGAATCCTGAGATGGAATTATGGCCCCATAACTCAAAGTTGCCAGCTCTTTCCATTCTCTAATGGAGGTACTGGAAGACTGGGCTCCTGCACACTTTCCCTGTTTTACTCTCTGGCTTCCACTCCCTTCCAGTCACACCAGGAAGCCCCCTAACTACTTCATGATCTGCCTCAGAGGCAAAAAGTGTGACGGTTATTTAAGTTGCATCCTTTTTTAAAAAAAAATTTATTTATTTATTTGTTTTTAATTTTGGCCGTGTTGGGGTCTTTGTTGCTGCGCGCGGGCTTTCTCTAATGGCGGCAAGCAGGGGCTACTCTTCGTTGGGGTGCGCGGGCTTCTCATTGCGGTGGCTTCTCCTGTTACGGAGCATGGGCTCTAGGCACGCGGGCTCAGCAGTTGTGGCTCACAGGCTCTAGAGCGCAGGCTCAGTAGTTGTGGCACACGGGCTTAGTTGCTCCGCGGCATGTGGTATCTTCCCGAACCGGGGCTAGAACCCATGTCCCCTGCATTGGCAGGCTGATTCTTAGCCACTGTGCCACCAGGGAAGCCCCTAAGTTGCATCTTTGTTGAGGAAATGCAGAAGGAGGTCCCCATAACCTTCCCAATCCAAGGACTCAGCACAGGATTATGGTGGCAAAACCTCTCTTTCATAGCAGATATAAATACGGTAAAATGTCCATCCATTGCCTCCAGATCTGGCCAGCACTGATCAGTCCCAGAAGCAATAATGCATGGTGCACAAAACACTCACAGGAGCGGGAAGACCTAAATACCACTCAAGAATTACACCAAAAGCTCATTGTTCATCTTTTGGCTATTTCTCTAAGTGTAGTCCATCAGTCCCCTGCATCAGAATCACCAAGAATGATCATTTGCAAATGCAGGTTCCTAGGCAGCATCCCAGACCTATACAGTCAGAATCCTGGAGATAGAGCCTTGGAATATGGATGTGTATGTAATAAGCAATTGAGGGCATTCTTGTCCATTCTTTCAAGTAGTTGCTCTGTTTTCCTTCACTGTATTTCTGACAGGGCCTATCTCAGACAGAAACATGCTGTTACTAAATATGTTCAAATCCCTGCTTTGTGGACCCGCTTATGCCCCTGAACCTACTGTCCCAAATGCCTTCTGCAACCCTCGGCCCTGAAGATGTATCCGTGCACTCACACTGCTCCTGGGCCTCCGCTTAAGTTCCAACCTGGACTTTTCCTGCCCATATGAGCACTCTCTGAGCATCTAGACCTTTCCATCCACTCTCCTGTCCAACAAAATGTATATCATCTGTGCCTGATATTCGCAGGCTTTTGCTGTTCATTAGATGACATTCATCAATTTAACCTGATGAGGAATCCATGGTAGAGGGTTAATGGGTAGGTACTTCTTACACTTTGGCAGTTTTAAAGGACATATTCTGGGACAGACAAGGAAAGCTTTGGCCTTCTCAATCACATCATTAGGTCTAGATTTAACCATTTGCTAGCAGATGTGAAATTCTCTGCAACTTTCTCTCTAAAATGAATTAATAATCCCTCTTTATTCCCAAAGTAGGGCTTCAAAGCACTTCAGAAACAGAATAGTAGTATATAAAAAGAATTTGTTATTATGATTCATCTCGAGACCAGCCCTGATTCAAAGATATCATGGCCATTGTTTTCCTGATTTCCACTCTCCAGGAAGCAAGCAAAAAATTCTGATTAAGGTCCTTCCAGCCAAGTCTATGTCAAACATGTCCTTTGATTGGTGCGGGTGGCTGGAGCTCCCAGAGCTGGCCCTGCCTGCAGCTCATCCTCTTTGTCCTTCTCTCTCCTCACCATTAGACCTGTCACACCATGTGGATGTGGCCTACTGAGGGTCACCCAGGGAGTCGTACCCCATTACTTGACAAAAGGGAAAACTGTTCCACAGAAGTGACAAAAGGTCCGAGTAGAGCTAAGACTGCATCTTCTCTCAAACCAGTACATCACACTGCTTCAAGGTCAGTTTCCAAATGCACCTGAAGATGGTTTGGGGACAAATTCATAGTCCTTAGGGATGTGCCTGTTACTGGCAAAGCCCATTAACAGTTCCCGGGAAATAAAAATAGAATCTAGGTAATAAAATATAATCTAACCTTTTTTCTTCGCCTTGGCGCTTCGTCTAGTTTCACTTGCTCACAGGGAGCCACGGGCAGAGGCCTCACACCAGCCCTTCCGCCCAAAGTTCCTGGTGCAGAACCGCCTTGGCGACACCTCGGCTCGGGACCGTTTGCAGAAGCGCTGAGCACGGAACGACGCGATTCAAGATGGCGGCGGCGGGCTGTGTGCAGAGAGGCTGCGCCCAGCACCGCGATGATCTGGAGCCTGAGCCGTGCAGCCCCGCCCACCCCCCGAGAGCTCCGCCCCCCTCACTCCGCTGCCCCGCCCTATAAGGCATCCCTGCCCGCGGCCTGTCGGGGAGGGTGTGTGCTGTAGAGTCTGAGCTTACCCCTCTCCATTCTCCGATCAAAAGAATAAAGCTTTCCTTTGCTTCTGAACCAAAGTTCCTCTTGTTCTACTGGCTTGAACAAAAATGGGCAGGATGACCCTTGTTGGGGCCCGACTCAAAAGGGTCAGTAACAAGCCCATGTTACCGGGCCCAATACCTTTATTATTTTTTTGGTACGCAGGCCTCTCACTGTTGTAGCCTCTCCCGTTGCGGAGCACAGGCTCCAGACGCGCAGGCTCTGCGGCCATGGCTCACGGGAGCATCCGCTCCGCGGGATGTGGGATCCTCCCGGACCGGGGCACGAACCCGTGTCTCCTGCATCGCATCGGCAGGCGGACTCTCAACCACTGCGCCACCAGGGAAGCCCTGGGCCAATACCTTGATTTCACCCCTTCTCATCATTCTGTGCCTTTGGCAAAATTGCCCTCTAGACAGCCCTTCCCAGAAGGCATTTCTTTCGGTGGTAAAAATATCTTGCAGGAGTGACATAATACCTCCAGATGCTGTAGGAACAGAACCCACACCCTGTGATTTGCTGGCCGTTATCCGAGTAGACTAGGGCTTTCTCTGGAGTTTGATGCCATGTTGACGTTTGGCTGCCGACTCACTGCCAAAAGCCTTTCATGTGGAGGAGTAAGTACTACAAATGGGGAGATGGGTGGGTTGTTAGACTGTCATAGAGTCTGCTCCATACTAACATAGGTTCTCACATGGACTATGGAAAGAGATCTCAAAAGTCATGCCTGACTCCTCCAGATAGATGGACAAGATAGGCCAACAGGGCGTCATTCAAGGAAGTTCCTTGAACTTGGACATGTTCAAGGAAGTTTTCTGAACCTGTATTTCAAAAAACTGAGCTCCAGCCTTTGACCTTTAGGTTATATTAGAACACTAAAATGGGCCCCATGGATAGCCTATGTGCATAAATTGCTGGCACACTGGTGTTCTTAGCCTCAGAACTGCCTTGAATTTTGAGAAGTGCTAATTGAAATGCAATGCACGTGTTCTTTAGCCTGAGCCAGAGGGAGAAACGTAAGGGCTGGACAAGGCTGTCAAATAAATATGATGCACAATAGCAACAGTGGTCATATGTAACTAGCCTAGTGAATTTGAAAACCAAATCTGAGAACATTTGGTGGCTTGATTAATTTGCTTTGCCTATTCGCCATCTGTTGTTATCTCCAGGAGGCCAGGGTGGGCAGCCCTGCTTGGTTCTGCTGACTTAGGCCAGCTGGAAACTCGCCTTCTATAGGGATTGGGGGGTGGGGTCTGCAAACGAACAGAGGTCCCTGGTCCCTGCTCTCATCTCACGCTGTGGCTGGGAAATCAGGTTTTGTATAAACAGCTCCTCCCATATGCTTCAAAACTACTTTTACATCACCTACCTCTGTTTAAAAACTGTGTAAACTCACAAGTTCACCTGTTTTATATCTTCCCCTTGCTGATGACCGAGGAGAAAAGTGAGGTCACCTGGTGACAATCAGGCAACTGTTTCTTTTGAGCTGAGCTATAGAACCTCACATTTGAATTTTGCCTTTTTTTTTGGCTGAATTAGTTCATTCTTTTCACGGCAAAGCTTTTCATCAAAAGCCTTATGTAAACTTGGAGAGCAGGGCCCTACGTAAGCCAGCTTTGCTTTCTGAATTAGGTAATGAAAGTATCGCTCATCTTCCCCTTGTCCTGCTCCCCCCATTCATACACTTTACTTGCTTCATTCATTCTTCAACAGAAATATAACTTGCTTCATTCATTCTTCATATAGGAGGGGCAGTGAGCTAGATACTAGGGATTCAGAAGTGAAAGCACAGGCCTTTGTCCTCAAGGAGCTCAACAGGCTAGTAGGGGAAGATAAAGAAATAAAACTATCCTACAAATATTATGATAGAGATTTACACAGGATACTCAGGGCAAAGATTTATGTCTGCCCACCAAGATCTATTCCACTCTTCTTCCCCAGTAATAGAGTTTTAGCCGAGTGTAGAGCCAGCTCTGTACCCCCAGAACTCCCTCCTGGGCAACTAAGCATGGTCATGTGACTAAGGTCTCCCCATCAAGAATACAAGTTGGAAATGTCATTTGCCACTTCCTTATGGAATGTCCATCAAATTCTTTGACTGTTAGCCCATTGTTGGATGGTCTTTGCAAATGATCCAGCAAGCCTAACAACACATGACAGTTTAGTTGTAAAGGCCACAATGATGTGGCTAGAGTTGGCTAATTGGACTGGAATAGCAATACCGTACCCTGACAAAATGTCAAAGCAGAGAAGCAATATCAGTAGTCCCAAAACGGGGTCAAAGATTCAATGTAGTCAATCTGCCAGGAACAGACAGAGCTAATATTCCATGTAATGTGGCCTCCATCACCACAGAACAAATAGGCCAAATTTTTGCAGGAGTCACTAGTCTGGTATGCAGTGGAAGCTTCTGCATCCATGAGAAACATCCTTCACAGTGTGCCCAGTCTGTGGTGGTGGATGTGTTACCATGCCCAGTACCATGATGAAATCAGATGGCAATGGTGTCTATCTTGATCAATTGCCTAATTCTAGTTCATCTGAGCAAAAAAACAGACCTTTACCATCACCCAGGTGATGTCTGATGGGCAGACACAATATGTTTACCCAGCTCACGACACAAAGAGGAATATCTTTAATCTACCAGTCTTAGTCTTCCAAGTGGCAGACCAACTGGCTAGGCCATTGGTAAACAACCCAAAAGTCATCAGGGGTCCTTAAGAGTGTTTCCAAGGCAAAAGTGGTTTAGCACATTGTGCTGCATTTGGTCTTCCAGAATTGTCATTGGGGTTGGATGGCTGCTGCCACCTAGTGAACACCATCAACTTTCAACTTTGCTGAACCATCAGTGAGCTAGATAACTCTAGTGAGACCACAGACTTGATTATTCACAGCACAGCAAGCATCATGAGTGTTAGCATGCTTACCAGGTTCCCCTTGCCCCCAAATCCCATGAGAGCAATGTGAAGGACCCAGATAGGTACGCACATATGAAGCTACAATACATGCATATAAAGCATCATTACCAATTAGACATCCAGCAGCGGAAACCACAACAGTACACTGAATTGACCCAGGAGCCCCACCCAGTTGGCCACTTTAGCTACCCTTCCCGCTTCGAATAGCGCCCAAATAATGAAGTGTGCTGCGTTATGGGAGAGAAACACTTAGCTTCAAAAATCTACCAATTTTATAGCAAGTAGTAAGCAAGTTCGCTTTTTGTCCCAGAGGGAGACGTTACCTCGTCCTTCAAAGTTGTTCACTGCAGATACAACCCTAAGAAATAGCCTGGGTTGAGAGAGGTCAGAGTCTTCCGTTCTTGGCATACTCAGCAAGATGCATAGAAGCAGGAGAGACCTATGGTGGTGTTTCTCCCAACAACAACCACCCCTCTGGAGAAAAGTAATAATTTTAAAAGGTCTGCGCTGTAGCATTCATTTACCAATTTCCTGGTTTAAATACTCCCACCATGGTTGACTTCAAGCTACCACTGTGACATCATTCAAGTCGGGGTTGGGAAGAGATGAATCACCACTTGCTAAACCTCCCATTGGTAATTCTTACTTGAATCAATTATTACTGTGATCATTGCCCTTGACTTTGAAGTACATATCTGAATCTTTTATTAGTTCTGTACATGATTTCACATACTATTATTTCCCCTTTTTTCGAAATGTATTCCTGCTTAGCTTGTCAAGTATATTATCAACTTTTTATAGTTTGTTTACATGTAGTACAAGAGCCTCCCTCCTCTGAGGATCCTAAAATAATTTCTGGAGAAGTCTAGGGGGAAATATTGGGTTATACCCATAGATTAAAAAGAACCCATAAAATTGAAATGTTGAGCAGTGGGGTGTGAAAGTTCAAACCTCTGGCTGGTAGTCAATCCCTTACATTTCTTTCTGTATCTTTAGTAAACCACCAAACCCACGTTTATAAATTTCTGAGTCTGTGGTCATTTTCTCCAACATTACCTGGTTTTAACTTTCTTCCTAGTATTTATTACTCTCTTAAATTTCCTGCCTTTTTTTCACTTGTTGATTACCTTACTGCCTTTAGAATGCAAAAACAAGAATTTTGTCCATCTTGTTTACCACTTTATCCCCACACCTAGAATAGTGCCTAGCGTGTGAAAGATAATAAATATACAGTCAGCAAATGAATTCTGCTTCCTGTCCTAGTACCTATTCCACCTCATTAGGCTGCCTCTACATTCAGTCACTTTTTGGGATGGTGCTCACTGCAGATAGCAATCAAGCTGTCAGATAGAAGCTCCAAGTCTTTCCTTTATAATTAAACCTTGATTGGGTTTCAGGCTATCTGATACCTCAGTGCTGCCACTCATACACTAAGTCAAATTAAACAAGTCATCAAACCTTTCCGTGCCTCAGTTTCCCCATCTAGAATGCTCAAGGATCTCTGAAAGCATGGCTTCAGTTTTCATTGTTGTCTCTGGGACCATGCAGTGCTGAGTATGTTATCAGTGGGTTTTCATCTCATTCTGATAATATCTTTGCCTCTGGAGGGTGGTGGGAGAAGAGATGAACAGCTGTAGTCTTGCTTTACTGTCACCAATGGAGTGATTCAGAAATTCTGAAGATTCTTTGAAGGCAATTTCTCAACTTCTCTTTAACCAGGATTCAAACTATTCTTCTGACATGTATCCCAAACTCATCCATTATTTCTTCTATAAAGTGGGGCCAGGGGCTTCCCTGGTGGCTCAGTGGTTGAGAGTCCACCTGCTGATGCAGGGGACGCAGGTTCGTGCCCCGGTCCAGGAAGATCCCACATGCCGTGGAGCGGCTAGGCCTGTAAGCCATGGCCGCGGAGCCTGCGGGTCCGGAGCCTGTGCTCCGCAACAGGAGAGGCCACAACAGTGAGAGGCCCGCGTACCGCAAAACATAAATAAATAAATAAATAAAATAAAGTGGGGCCGATAACACCTACATCACAGGGTTGTGGTGACGGTTAAATTAGATAACCTAAATCAGTGGTTCTCAAAGTGGGGTCCCTGGACCAGCAGCACCAGCATCACCTGCCAACTGCTTAGAAATGCATAGCCTTGGGCCCCACCCCATACTGAAGCAGAAACTCTGGGGTTGCCCAGCTGCATTGGTTAAAAAGCCTTCCAGGTGACTCTGATTTACATTAAAATTTGAGAACCACTGACAGAGATGAAATCAGTTGACACTTTTCTGACCTTCAAGTGTCTGCTTTTCACTTATTCATTCAGATTTATTAGCCACCCAAACCAATACCAGATAAGCTGCAGAATTATTTGTCCTCACCCCACTTGGCAGATGTGAACAGTGGGTGGGAGACTTGGGAGTAGACCCTGCTCTAAAACCCAATTATAAACACTTCGGGCTGCTTTTGCCCTTGTCCACAATTATTGCAATTTGACAAAATTTTACCTTCATGTTCATATTTTTCTTCCTCCTATCTTTTTATTTGTCAAGGAGTTGGTTCAATAGACATTTTGTGCTTCCATGAGTAGCTAGATGGTTCCCTGCACGGCAGATTTTAGCACCTGGTGGGACACAAATAAAAGAGCACAGGCCTCAGAATCAAAGAGGCCTCAGTTCACACCATCTGGATGGCACTGGACAAGTTAGTCTTGGTGAAGCCTGAGTTTTTCAAATGAAAAATGGGGTTAACAACAAGAAAAGCCCCCATTTATTGAGTAGCTCCTAGGTGCCAGGCAGTATGCTAGGCATTTCACATTTGATGTATATTACCTCATTTAAACCAAAACCATGAGTTATGGGGTTTTTTCTTTAAACATATCTTATTTAAATACTTCTAACATTTTCAACATGATTTTGCAACATTCAGGGCCCATCATTTCCTTTTTCAATGTAATTAAATGATAGTAAAGACACTTGGTGGGAAAACAGCACCTAATTAATAACTAGCTTTTCGGCAAACTCTGCTAGAATGCTTCAATTCCATTAAGTGAGTGATATCAGTTGGAAAAATGAGGCTAATTTTGCAGCAGTTTTAAAGAAAGAGGAAATAACCTTTAAATAGTGGTATACCTGTACTTTGCGGTAGAAGTTCTTAGTTCATACTTAATTAAAAAGCAAGTTGCTCTTGAATGTTGAAAATCCTGGAAGAGTTTTTTAAAGTAATTTAATGTAGCATTTTATGGTTGCTTTTGCAGTTGAGAATTTGCGATGGATATCGAGGGATGTAAATGCCTTCTGATCCCTTAGATTTAATCAGACTGCTCACTTGCTCGCTTGCATAATGGTTTATGGTACCTTTGATGATTTGCCGCCAACCTACCACTTTTAATAATTTACTGTAAAAGCATTTAATTTTTAATGGACAAGAATGGTAAGAGGTAACTTTTGCATTGGTAAGTGCTCTCCTGAAGACTGGAAAAAAGGAACAGTATGTTTAAATTCCAAACATTATTGAAAGACATGAGGCTTTTATTACCAAAGTCAAATGCATAATTGAAAAACATACCTAACACAAAATTATTGTTCGTGCCTTATTTAACCATAACATAGTATTGCTTTCATGATGCTATCATGAGGACATTTTTTCAAATTCTCATTTTTTTCTTAACTTCCATGCTGTTTTCAATATTCTGTTCCACTAGATAAAGTGTACCTACCACAGGGTGAGAATATACGTCATTTTATTTCATCTTGCTAATCAAGAAAAGCCCAACAAAAGAATAGTTTGTAACGTCTGCTTCATAAAAGAAATATCACTTTATATTCATTTTCTTTAAAAGTTTTTCTAAGATCTCCATGTAATGTGCATATCTAGGAATGATTTCACAACTAGTCTTAAAAATATCGGAGTTTCCATGTGGAAAGAAAAATGGGAAGATGCCAGGATAAATATTTTTTAAGACTTGATGGAGGACAAAACACATCTTGCCTTCAGAGGCACATAAAACAAAAAATGTTGCAATTTGGCAGATAATCCCTTTTTCAGATATGCCATGTGTAAAAATAAGAATGGCTTCACAGGACTGCTTTCTGGGGAATCAACTAACAGCCTACAGCCCTGGAAACTTATTCTACCCTTCTAACATTCCACAGCTGACTGTCCCCAGGCTTACCCTGAAATGGGCTACAGGGAGAACTCTGATGGTCAAGGGACCAAGTCTGAGCTCTGTTTCTGGAATGCCTTTGGAATTCAGACATCAGAGCAGTTGCGTGAGAATGTGAAACTCATTCTCTTTGTTTTGGCCTTCAAATAGTCTTGAGTCTAAACCCTGCTACAGAGGATTGGTTCCCAGGAACCCCTGGTACTTAGCCAAGGAGTTTGTGCCCTGTCAAAAGTACCCCATCTAAAGATGAGGGTTTGAAGATCCAATCACTATTTCCATGCTTGGTTTCCTGGGATGAAGCAGCAGGTTCCAGACTTAAATGATAAACAAGGACTCTATCTATTCCCACCATCTTTTGGCTTCCTGGCAGGGGTTATATATAAAACAGCTCCTTTCTCTGTAAGCTAGATATTCATCTCCACCCCAGCTAATGAACAGAAACTTCTAGGTCTAATCAGGTGTTCCCCAGATTTGAGAAAGCAGGAATTGCTCCTGAGCAAATTCAGGTGCACCTGAGTTGGGTGGCTTTAACAATCCTGTGCATGCATATCTTTTTCTTCTCTCCAGCTCTCTTAAACTCTTTATCTCACATCACCAACGTAACCTTTTAGAGGTAGAGAGCCCTTAGAGATCATCAGCAATCCACAAACTTTTCATCTGAAGAGACTCTGAGCTAGCTAATTTGCCAAGGTTACAGGGAAGCTGGGAAACCAGAGTTTACTAAATTGAGTGCTTTTCCCGTTACATCACATGGTCTCCCTCTCCTCTTCCTCTGTCTCTTTCTTCCTCCTCCCTTCCCTCCCCAACTATGGTCATCCCTTTTGTTTTTCTTTTAGGCCTCCCCGTGGTGCCAACAGTACCTATGAGTGTCACTTAGCTGCACTGGTAGTCTTCATTGCTAAAAACATTAAGTGGGGAGGTGGGGAGAGAGCAGGTGTCTAACAACCTTTCTGGCTTAACTCTATTTTTCCTCCTCCTCTTCCAATCAGGTGTGCTGCCTCTTTTTTTTACATTCTGACAACACTTCACAGTGAGCTTCTTAACCGCAGCTAATTTGCCAGCCTAGTATCTATGACAGAAACATAATTAAGTTTCCTGGGCATATTCATTCCTCTTAATGTCCTTAGTAGGTTGGGGCTTTGTGAAACATCTTCAAAAGAGAACAGGGTAGTGTAGAAAAGACTGTTATAAGTGTAGCCTTCTAGGTCCTTACACCCTCCAAAATTTATGCCAACCAAATATACGAAGTGATACACCAAAGGGTTAACATTGGCATTGAACTAGAGCAGGGTAGAGTCAGGGAGGGAGATTATTATCTTTATTCTAGTCCATCTTTATCTTTTCAAAGATGAAAAAAAAAAAGAAAGGAAGGAAGAACGAAGGAAGGAAGGAGGGGAGGAAAATATGCCTAAACCACAATAAAATTTATAAGCTTGAAACTTAAAGAGTATATCAGAAAAATGTTTTAAATATTATAAATAAAAGGGCTAAAAGCATAATATAGCCTAATCTGCAATTCTTTTCATCTATAATGCTAGGTTTTTGAGGAAAAGTAAAAGGGTCTATAAATGTCATTTTTTTTCCTTTAACAGTTAAATAAAAGAAAATTCTGAGTTATGGACTGATAGTGAGTATAAACAAGAAAAATATCAGCTATGAATGGGTACTAGAATTTTTCATATACAGTAGACGACTCATGTCTATACAAGGGGAAAAAACAGACTAAGTAACAGTCAATCTTGTATTTTTGGCAGACTAAATGATTAACCATTTCACATCAGAGTCAATCTCAATCTAATCAACTGTATGGGAATTAGTCACTATAATGGAAAAAGTACTTAACTCAGAAGGGTTCATTCATTAATCACATACCAACACCCCAGAGAGATAATTTTTCTGCTTAAGTTCCCAAGCTTTACTTACTCATTCATTCCTTCAGCAGTTATTTGTTGAACTCTTACAATGAGCCAGGTGTTCTGTAGGACACTGAGAGTAAAAACACACTCCTTAAAATAAAGGAAATTGTAGACTAGAGGGGGGAAATTAAAAATAAATAACTCATGACCTAAACACTGATATGGACTTGAAAAAATTGCTATGGGGGTAGGGGGCGAAGGGAAGAATTACATATTCATTCTAGGGCAAGTGGAGAAATCTTCACAGAGGAAGTGACATCTGAGTCAGAACTTAAAGGATGAATTGGAGTTCATCTCAAAGTTCCCAGTGAAAACCAAAGCTTAAAAATCGAGGAGGTGGGGCTTCCCTGGTGGCGCAGTGGTTGAGAGTCCGCCTGCTGATGCAGGAGACACGGGTTCGTGCCCCGGTCCGGGAAGATCCCACATGCCGCGGAGCGGCTGGGCCCGTGAGCAATGGCCGAGCCAGCGCGTCCGGAGCCTGTGCTCCACAACGGGAGAGGCCACAGCAGTGAGAAGCCCGCGAACCGCAAAAAAAAAAAAAAAATCCAGGAGGTGGGCTTCCCTGGTGGCGCAGTGGTTAAGAATCCGCCTGTCAATGGGGGGACACGGGTTTGAGCCCTGGCCTGGGAAAATCCCACATACCACGGAGCAACAAAGCCCGCACACCACAACTACTGAGCCTGTGCTCTAGAGCCCGCAAGCCACAGCTACTGAAGCCCGCGCTCCTAGAGCCTGTGCTCCACAAGAGAAGCCACCTTAATGAGAAGCACGTCCAACGAAGAGTAGCCCCCACTGGATGCAACCAGAGAAAGCCCGCGTGCAGCAACGAAGACCCAACGCAGCCAAAAAAAAAAAAAAAAAAAAAATCGAGGAGGCCCAGTTTATGAACACCTCCACTAGGCCAGCATTTCCAAATGTGTTTATAGATCTTATTTGAAAAATAAGATCAAAAGAAAGTTAGGTCAAAAGAAAGTTAGGAATGCTAGAGTCTACCCATTAAATAATTTTCTTTACAGCAGGACTTTTCAGAACCTTTACACCCCAGAATGGATACCAACTAAATACATGAAATGATACCCCAAATGTTGACACTGGTTACTTCATGAGCGGAGAAATGGAATAGAATGAAACCAATGCACATCACGAATTTAAAGACATAGTGCAGTGATTCCAGGCTTAAGGAAAGCCCCCTCTTCCTTGTAGAACTTGAGGGTCTACTTGTCTGTGTACACAATTTATGTCTGTATTCATAGTCTGTACTTATGAATTTATTTTCATGTGTGTTTTGGGCTAAAGTAAGAAAAAGTGATTATATGCTCCACTAATGAATATTTGAATTTCTGCTGAAAAAAGCAGCAGATGAATCTTAACATTTATTATTACTGGCATTTATTATATCGGTATCACCACTGCAATCATTCTCACTCCAAAAAGATTGTCATTGTCTTATAGGATTCTAGAGAGACTCAGCCACCATTTTGTGGGGTGTCAGTGTTAGAAGACTAGGAAACCCTGAGTAAGATGAACAATACACATGCATATGGTTGATAATTATGTACTAGATAACTAAATCAAATAGCAACCCAGAAATCACTTTTTTCCTTGTATAATGATCAACGAATAGATTAAGAATCAGATCTTCCCTTCACAGTCACTGCATGTAGGAAATAGTATGTGTTGAATTATGCTTTTTCTATTTGTGAAAAAAAGTACGATGGAAGTATATTTTAAGGAACACTAAATATTAATAAAAAGGGGAAAATGCAAATGGTCTAGATGACATAATTAAAGATGGATGACCCGGTGGGTCACTATTCCTGTGAACAAAACTTCAGAAACTGCAGGTAAAGAAAGACTTCAAGTCTCCCACATGACACTATTTAAAGCATGTGCTGCCTGTATAATAGGCTGGAAAGGGACTATTCATTTGATGAAGGGAGACTTAGATCTATGACTTACATTATCATGATGAATCCTATATTAATATTAAAGTTCTATCCATCACATTGGAAATTTCCCTAGAGGGTTTTTAACATTTCCCTGGTGACTGCCTTAATATGTAAATCAATGCCATCCTGAGAGGCCAGAGCAGAATCTCTACTTATAACTTTTTCTACATTACATTTTTTCCCCACTTTATTTCTATGCAAATTGAGTCCTTTTTAGTTTTAGAAAAAAGTTGCCCTCTCTTCGGATAATCCGCGTTCATACTGCTCTCACAAATGCTCTCATTCAGCCATTCCATATGGTTTCCTATTTCCCTTTTCTTTGCTGATAGTAAAATTAGCAGCAGTAAGAGGTCTTCTCTGTAGGCTTAGGAAACTTGACTCAAGCTGTTAGTACAAGCAATAAATGCTGGCCAGCTTATGTTTTGTAGCCTGTAAAATGTTGGAAACTGTAGTTCAGATTCTTTGGTCAGTGGCCACAGTCTTCAAAGGTCATATTTCATCAAAATCACTTCAGCAACTGCTGTTCAACATGCCTGTCCAAAGAGAGAGAGAGGGTGATGCAATCAGATCACGTGGGAAAGGAGTTAGTCTCTCGGTACTAATTTGCAGTGTATTAGGTACAACGCTGCCCCAGGTTCTCAGGCGTAACAATAAGCTCGGGATCTCCTTGACCCTAATTATAAGACGCTCCAAGGTGAACTGCATTTGAGATTTGGAGTGGGGGTGAAGGAGAAGAATAACAGGCCAAGAATCATTCACTAGGCCTGATTCCTTCTTCTGTGCCAGAAAGAAAACCTAGAAGATAAAAATCCATCTTCTACCAACCTTCCAGTTATGCTCTCCTCTCTCCCAGGCTGCACCCCACCTTCTCTTCCTCCAGCCCACAGTGAACTCTAGAATAATAGCAGCAGTGGTAGCAGCAACTAGTACGCAACCCTTTGGGGGAACTTTCTGGGCTGATGACTCAGCCAGCCCTGCAGAGCATTTGCTCAACTTTTTCTCCAAATGGGCTGGTCAGAACCTTTGACTGGACCACTGAACAGAGAGCACGTGGACACTGAGTGGCTACCCTTCACCCCACAGCTTAATTTTATTCCAGACGTAGCCAACTGACATCACCCTCCCCAAGTCCCTTTTCACAATTTACACCTCAGAATGCTTCCCAGGTGTACGCCCTCTGCCCAGGCTCTCTCCCGAGGGAGAGCGGTCACCATAACTCAGGGGATCCTGAACTCTCTTTACTGTTATGTAGTTAGAGGAGAGCGCTGTGGAACCAAACACTCAGCCTCTTAGATGGAGAGCATCTACTGCCAGCAATGGAAGGGAGAAATTACCTGGCAGATTTTTCATTTGAAAAACTTTATAAATTTTTAAATCTTACTCTTTCGGAATGAGCCATAAATGGGTCAAATGATACAGAATAGTAAAATGGATGTGATATGAATTCTTTATAATTATGGAAATGGCAGCGTCCTTATTGGTTACGAGTCACGTAACATGTAATCCCCGTCTTGGGTTATTAATAATGGATACACAGTTATCAAATTGTTTTAATGAACACTTCTGAAATACTTTCTGTCACTAAAAGCAAATATTTTATTGTAGACAGATATGGTTGTAGGATTGAACTAGGATATCCCATTATTACTACTTCTAATTTAGTGTAAATACTGTCAAAAAAAATGACAGAGAACAATGAAGCTAATTACCAAAGAATATATGCCTATATTTGGAATTATACACAAGAGTCTTATTTTTACTGTCTCCAAAATAAACACTCCTTGCTGATCTCTACGTAGTTCATTATATAAGGAGAGGAAATTTTGGAGTGTTTCCAAGGAAGACTACCCAAGGATCAGGCAAAGAATGGTAAATCTGCCTAACTTAATAGAAAAATAAACTTTCTTGCTCAGAGGGCAATGAACCATTCTACTCTGGGTCACAGAACTCACCTGACCTTAGTAAACTCAGTGCAAAGAAATGAAACAAGCCAGTATCACATAGCAGCATAAAGGGCTTCAGAAACATTTAGGAACGAGGACCATTTAGGGACCAAACCACCTGGTCCTGAAATTCTCAGGACAGTACTTCATATCCGGTACTGAGCATAATGCTGGAATCAGGAGTGCCTCCAAATGCCGAAGAGGAACACTTGAGCCAGGGCTCTCGCCTGCCAGGGGAGAAAGGGAATCTTACAGGCTCTCAAAGTTGGCACCGCTTTTCATGGATATATGGAGAAATAGCTGGGAATTGTGCCCTCGGCTGCCCCTGGGGAAGGAAGATCTAGAATTTATTTTGTTTTGTTTTGTTTTTATCATCAAAGCCCCAAACGAGCCACAGAAATATCACACAAGAGCAGCTGCTTGCAAAAACAAAGATCTAGACGGCAGCAATGAAAGCACTGTCTGCTGGTATCACTGGGCTAGGATAAAGACCTCCTCAGCACCTTTAGAGAGGAACAGAAATAGCCACACCATCACAGGATGGTTAAGATGCCCTTTGACTGCATGTCAGAACTAGTTTTTCATCAGCTTGGGAAGTAGTTTTCCTCTGCAAAGTGAATTGGATTTAGGGAGAGAAGAGTCCAGATTCTCCCTTATACTCTGTCTTTCCTGCTCTTTTGAACACCTACTGTACTGTCTTCCCAGTAGTACCACCCACCCCCAGCTCTTCCTCAGGTTTGCAATTGGATCTTCTATGTTAGGGCAGTGTGACCCACCCTGGCCACAAATGACTGGTTCAGGATGGGGTACCTTACCTAGACCGGGCCAATCATAATCTTTTCCTGGCATGTTGAATCTGGAACTCAGACGAGGCAGTTTCTCATAGGGTGGCTGAAACTGAGGATGTGTAAACTCAGAAGTTTTGGCAAACAGATAGAGAAGCAGAGAGATCAAGACAGCGGTAGGAGGGAATAATGAAGCTGATGCACAGAGAGAAGAAACGAGGATGCAGGAGAAAGTCCTGATGGTGATTTGAATCCTAGGCTCCAGATGTTCTATAGGCCCCAGTCTCATTCATAAGACATCCCAGTATCCTCATAATAAATTCCCCATTTTGTTTAAACACATTAGAAATTTTAGTAATATGCAACAAAGGATTTGAGTCATCTCTCAGGTAAAGGAGAGCCTAGTTTTGCCGCTGTCCTCAATAATGAAGGCCTCAACTACAAAACACTTACACAAACAGGAAACCACTCAGGAGGCAGGGAGGTCCAAAGTGAGCCCACAGGGAGTTTTCTTCTATTCCATCTCTCACCACGCCCTGCTTAGCCTGTGTATCAGGGACTGCCTAGGATTATAGGACCCCTTCCCCCCTGGATATTTTAATCCAAATGAGATCAGGTCAAGATATTCATTAAGGAAAGTTTTAAAGAAATAAATTTAAATAAACTTCAGCCTAAAGTACATGAAAACATAGGAAGGGCGATTCTACTGCTCTTGACGTAGAGGTTGGGGAATGGGGCACAGACAGAGGAGGTATTTATTGGAAGATCCACATTGATGCTTCTAGACCATGGATCATTGGCTACTGCTATCATTAAATCAGAAGGGGCTCCACCAGGGCCCATCAGCCAAAGCCCACTATTCTTAAACTGCTCCGGGTCATTCAAGCCTGTATTTATAATCGGCTATTGTCCCTAGAGATGGTATGCCTGCTTGTGCATCTAAATATATTCTGAAACCTTTCCTAGCTTTGTCTATTTTCTTTACTATAGGTACTCAAAAAGGAAATATCTGATTTCTTAAATTCACCTGGTACAAAACCCAGTTTAGAATTAAATCCAGCTGATATTTAACAGGATTAGGTTAACACTTATTTAGTTCATTTAACCTCCATAAGTATAGAATTTTCTGTCTAGATCTCACCTTTTACAATGAGAAGATTACCAGAAAATCTTCTCCTTTAATTAAATTTATACCCAAAGTCACTGTAGGTTTAAAAGTATGTTTTTAAGTGTCCCCTCCAAATACAACTATTTGGCCGAGGGCTTTTCTATTTGCTTGCTCAGAATTGGTTGCATTTTATATGTCATGGACCTGACTGAGTTTAGCCAGCAAAACTGCCATGCAGTAATTCCTGGCTATGTCATGGACACATCCCTTTGAGGGTCCAATAAAACCAGTGTTGAAGAGAAGTGTAACCCCCTTCTCAGTGACGAAGTCCAGCCAGTGTAATCCAGGGGCCCACTGGTATGAGGTACTCACATGAGCTCAGACCTAGAGCAAAGAGGCAGGAAGTATGGCCAAAGCCAAAGGACTGGTAACAGAAAAGAATAAAGTCCAAACGCCCGTGTGTTAGTGCAAGTGTGGTCAGAGCCAGGCCAGCTTCTACTCAGAACCAAGGCAATTGCATGGCTCCTGCAGACCTTGTGGGAGCTCTCACCAAGAGCCCACAGGAGCACAGAAACCACATGACCCCCAATCAGGAAGAAAAAAATAAACGAACAACAACCCATTCATACGCGTATTTCAATTCACCCCCTTTTCATTTTTTTCCATCAGAGATGAAAGAGCATCTAGGAGGGTCCATTTGAATGATGATGCTAATTTTTATTGGTCACCCATCTGTCCTTATTCCTCTGTTTGAGATGAGAAACAGTTGTCTTTTTAAATACCCTCCAAAACCCACATCCGTGTAGGTTTAAGCGACAGATTTCCTCCCCAGTGAAGGTGTGGCCAGGATAGTGGAAAACGTCAGCCTAAGGATTAGGCTAGGTCCTTCCTAAGCTATTCAAAGTCTCACACTTTCTTTTTATTAAAGCAAATTATTATTTGAAGAACACATTCCACATTTTGGAGCAGAATCCTTCAAAACAAAGATAAAACAAAAAAACCCAAGGTATTGAAAAAGCACACACTTTTTAAGAAACTAAATTCTTCTCCTCAGGTTAGAAAAACAAGATGGCTGCTTGCTTATTTTAAAAATATCAAAAGACAAGATTGGCCAAAAACAGAGAAAAAAAAAGAAATCCCAGTAAAGGTCTTGGTTTCCATTACCTATATTTGTATAAACGCTATGTGTTGTTTTAACTAAACATCTGGCCTTTGTCCCTCATGTAGAGAATTCGTAGTTTTCTTGACACTTTGGCAAGAGGTACCACAACCCCCTGCCAGGCTAGTAAAAATCACACATTTTTCCTGCAAGGGAAAAAATGTCAATAAAAATGAAACATTAAAAAACATAAAAGCTCGAGTTGGAAGGCCTTGCTGAGGAGAGTTTGCTTCCTAATCAGCCTTGCACAATTGCTTTAAATTATTTTTAAACAGTACCACACCATATCGTTTGAAAGATCTAATACTGATACTGCAAGTTTGTTCAATGCATTGTTCTAAAATACGTCCTTTAGGGCTTCCCTGGTGGCGCAGTGGTTGAGAGTCCGTCTGCCAATGCGATGCAGGGGACACGGGTTCGTGCCCCGGTCCGGGAAGATCCCACATGCTGCGGAGCGGTTGGGCCCGTGAGCCATGGCCGCTGAGCCTGCGCGTCGGGAGCCTGTGCATCCGGAGCCTATGCTCCACAACGGGAGAGGCCACAATAGTGAGAGGCCCACGTACCACAAAAAAAAAATAATTAAAAAAAATAAAAAAATAAAATACGTCCTTTAGATATAGCGACCTTGCCATTTAATCAACCTCCTAGAATAAATCATGTGAATTAATTTTTATAAATATTTAATGTCTTTTCTTGTATTCTACAATTTGACTCTTTAAGTTATTTCAACCAGAATTGAATTTCAACTGCTTTTACTACATAAAGGAATAATCTTTGTCTCACATTCACATCGGCACCTTCCAAGGCCCTGGCATTGTAATCTGTCATCGTAAATACAGAAGAAAATACAACCCTGCTACCAAAATATGACAAGCTCATTATAACAAGCCACTCATAAATCTTGAAACAAAGGCACCACCACACATTTTAAAAATAATAATTTTACACAATTTGCATAGGGATATTTTTGTTTGGAACCAAGGCAGGTATTTCTTTCTCTTTGCACACATAATACTGAAATAAATTATACAGTAATACCACCACCCACCTCTAAAGAGGGCCAGATATTAACTAACAAATAGTAGCAAAATACTTCGCAAACATGAAATGCAAAATAAGACTATAATGGCCATCAATTCTTCTGCATAGCATAGCAGTTGGATTATGCTTAGAGAGAAAGGAAGAAATAAGCAGTGTAAAAAGGCAAGTGCCTGGAAGTAAATGGCTGGGTTGAGGGTAAGAAGAAGGGCTCTATAATGAGGTTCCTCTGGATATTAAAATTCATCACCTCTTTGGTAGATCTTGCCACGGCCTCAGGGGGCCTAGATCAATGTGTGGAGTGAGCTGGCCCTTCTATATAAAGATTTAAATAAAAACATACAGCCCATGGCACAAAAACAGTCTCTTATTTGAAATGTTTTACTAGGAGTTCAGATAAACCAGAGCCTTACAAAGTCCTAAACCCAAAACAAGTCAGCTCACTTCCTGATTGATGGAAATGATTTGTCCCCAACTCTGACTGCCTGCCAGAGGTTAGCGTGCAGCTAGTGGTTGTGAACAAATAATAAGCAATCAGAGAACCCTTTTCTGTGCTCAGCCAGTGGGCCTAAGAAGTCTGCCTAGTGAGAGACCCTGAAGCATCATCAGGAAGCCCTCCTTAGGGCTGTGCAGTCCCCTTTCACACCCTTCCTCGTGTTTTGGCCCATCAACACAGCTGGATCCATCAGGACATATTGAACTTATCAAGCTGCATGCTCCACTACAACAGAATAAACCTAAGTTCACATTCAACCTACCTATCCCTGACGGTCCATGTAGAGGTCTCAGTCTGGGAAAGCCCTCGATGCGAATCCTCAGCAAGAGAATGTTAAGATGCTATGGTTTCAGAATAAGCCACAAACTTAAGGTCTAAAAATATATGTCTCAGGCTTCCCTGGTGGCACAGTGGTTGAGAGTCCGCCTGCCGATGCAGGGGACACGGGTTTGTGTCCCGGTCCGGGAAGATCCCACATGCCGCAGAGCGGCTGGGCCCGTGAGCCATGGCCGCTGAGCCTGCGCGTCTGGAGCCTGTGCTCCGCAACGGGAGAGGACACAACAGTGAGAGGCTCGCGTACCGCAAAAAAATTTTTTAAATTAAAAAATATATATAAGTCTCAGTAAAGAGAAAACTCTGGTCGGTGGCCAAAACCGGGAAAAATAAGTAACAAGCAACTTCAGTTTTAACTCCTATTCCCAATACTAATGAAAAATTTATTCATTTATTTAGAAATAAAATTTTCTGAGCATCTGTGAGATAGACAATAGAAATACTCCTATGATCTGCAAAAGCAAGGTCCCGCCCTCACACAATTTACAGAGCAGCAGAAGAGGAGACAAGAAACAGGGCAAGTCAGTGAAAGGAGCCATTGACGGAACGCCAAGTCAGAAGAGTCTTCTCCCAACGTAGGATGCCTCAGCTGAGACCCAAACAATGAATCGGTGTGAGAAGGACAGAGGGGTGTGGATACATACCCCATGCACAGGAAAATCCTGGGCAGAGGCCTGGAGGCAAGAGAAACCTCATCCATTTGGAAGAACAGAAAGAAGTTAGTCATAAAACAGAGTTGGTAGGGAATGGTGAGAGAGAATGCTGGAGAAATACGCAGAGAACAGGTCCTAGAGAGTGGGCTTAGGGATTCCGAGGGAGGTGGGAAACCATTGGAAGATATTAAGGAAGAAATCATAAATATATTGTATTATAAAATTTTTTCTGATTGTGTGGTGGAGGAAGAACTGAAGAGGACAAACACAAAGGTCTAGGCAAGAGAAAACGATGAACTGAGTAAAAGCAATGGGGATGGAGAAAAATGAACAGCTGTAAGAGCTATCTAGAAGTTAGGAGATAACAGGCTTGATTGGGCAGACCAGCATAGGGAGTGAGTGTTCAGACTGCTTGCATTCAATCCTGGATCTGCCACCTATAGGGAAAGTTACTTACTCTTTCTGTGTCCTAGTTTCCCTTTCCGTAGAATAGGAACAATAATGGTACCTGCTCATGGGATTATCATGAAAGATAAAGAAGCTAATTCACAAAGTGCTTAACAGCACTTTAACAGAACAGTTCCTGGCACATGACAAGTGGTCAAAAAATATAGGCCATTATTATTGAGTGCAATAGCTCAAAACTAGAAACAACACAATTAACTGTAGACCGTGATGCGGAAGACCCAAAAGTCTGTTGGGGTGACCCAACAGACTTCTCTACTATCCACACCTTCTCCAATACAGGCTGAATTCCAGTCAGTTTGTCCTTCCCTTGGATACTCTCCCTTGGCCCTCGAGTATTCTTTACCCCTTTATAGCTAATCTCCTGTTATAACTAGTAATTCCCTATATTAACCATTTCCTATTCAAATTACTGTGTGTTTTCTGTCTTCTGATTGGACCCTGACAAATATAGTAACTATTCACTGAAATGGAAAACAGGAGGAGAGACAGGTATTGAATGGATAAATTCCATTTTGGACATACTGGACTTGAGATGCTTGTGGGACATCCCAACAGCACTGTCTGGTAGGAAGCTAAGTATCTGGGGTTTCCAAAGCTCAGAAGTGTCCAGGATGGAGAGAAAAGCTTAGAAGGGAGTAGGCTTAAGTTCTCTAAAGTCTTAGTAAACGAAGCATGTGTGGAAATGCCACACGTCAGGGAGATAGATTTTATTTTTGTATGCTCATATGTCTCATCAAGAATCCCTAAATGTGCTATGTATATGGCAGCACATTTCATCAAAAGATTTATGGTGATTTCGTATTGTGTATGTTAGGTAATGTTCTCTTATACCTGTTAACATTTTCAAAGCTAATGGAAGATGTAGTTGAAAAGAGCCAAGCCCTATATTAATAAGATTAGAACTCTAATTATACTCTAAACTTGGAAGTTTAAACCCAGTGGAGGCAAGGGAGTAATTAGTCACATCAGCTACTCTGGATACTGACTGCAGTCAGAAAAATTAATTGATGTGCCAAAACCCCAAGTAGCAGCACTGAAAACTGGTGAACTGCTAAAGTTTGAAACAACTACATACAAGCATGTTTTGAAAGAGACCCAGGCTGATCCATTCCACTTTTTCCAGAGTCTGAACTTGGCCAGCATAACTTGCTCCTTGCTTCACCCATTTCTCAAAAGTTTGGATCTACTGACCACAATAAACAGGAAGTTCCATCAGCAGTTTGCAAAGGAACAATTTGGAAGAGAAATGTATTAAATCCTCAGGGAAATTAAACCCAAATAATCAATAACAACATTGCAAAATTAACAGTAGACTATGAATTGAATTAATTGCCTCCTGCTGTGGGGATTCTTGGCTACCAGAGTCCAAAATAAATGAGACCAGTGATGTCAACTGCCTTAAGAGAGGCCACAGGCAAGTGTGACCTTGGGGTACCCAAGAGTTTACCCACAATTGTTTTTCAACTTTCTGATTTATTCTGTAGATCTTTAATAGATCTGCCCATCTCATACCTCAAATTATGCCCATCTCATACCTCATCTCATACCTCAAATTATGGTAGGTTGGTGAGAGAAGCTAGAGGTGGTACAATTCTTGACATAAAAGGTGCAATTTTATGACTTGCTCTTTTGTGAATTCAGCTCTAAGTGCCTGTATCTAGAAGTAGCTGGAGTGTTAGAAATCGATCAGTGCAAGGTCTTTTTCTCCTGAGAGGGTTGAATGGAGAGGTGGGAACAAGTAATGATTTCTCTAGAACCTAGGCAGTCTAGTGATAAAGGAGGTCTTTAAGAATACCAGTCAGGGACTTCCCTGGTGGCGCAGCGGTTAAGAATCCGCCTGCCAAAGCGGGGGACATGGGTTCGAGCCCTGGTCCGGGAAGATCCTACATGCTGCGGAGCAACAAAGCCTGTGCGCCACAACTACTGAGGCTGCGCTCTAGAGCCCGTGAGCCAAAACTACTGAGCCCATGCGCCTAGAGCCTGTGCTCCACGACAAGAGAAACCACCACAATGAGAAGCCCATGCACCGGAACCAAGAGTAGCCCCCGCTCACCACAACTAGAGAAAGACCGGGTGTAGCAACAAAGATGCAAGGCAGCCAAATGAATAAGTAAATAGAATACCAGTCAGCTGCTCCAAAAAAGACCTGCTTTGGCATTTCAGTAAATAAGCATTTATTTCTGTAAATTCTTTTCTTATGCCATGATGTCCATGCGCCTGTGGCAATGCAAGATTACCTGTTGTGGTCCGAGTGCAGGTTGGAAAAGAATTTCCAGACACAAGGCAGAATGTAAGGAAGACAGAGTTTATAAAAGAGAAGGGTCACTGCAAGAACAGCGGGCCGACTTCCTGGTAGCCAGGGAAAGTCGACCCCCTTTGCAGGCTAGTAGCCAACTTTTATAGCCTCAAGACAAAGAAAATTCCTGCTGGCAGGATGGCATTAGGTGATTGGTCAGGATGCAATAAGGTTGCTACATGGTGAATATTTTACCTGATATGGAGTCGGGGGGGCTGTCCAGTTTAGATCAGGAGAGCCCATGGCAACAGTTGTTATGGGGGATTGGTTAATTCCAGAGTTTTTGTCCTGTGTCCTTGATGTAGGGTGTCCTTGATGCAGGGCTCCACATTCTCCCCTCTTTTTATTTATGGGCCAAATCTTTGGCCCCTTAATACCCCATTCATGACTGACTATCTACCTATCCCCATCTCCGGCCAGAGGAGCCCAGGTTATTGGGGAAAGGGGTGATGACCGTTCCTAGCTTCTTCCTGCTGGACAGGGGCGTTATAGGGGTCCTGGGTTCCCGATACCCGCTCTCTGTCAGGGTGTATTTACGGAGGGTGATGAGAGCCCGCGGAATGATAAGGTGGCTTGCTCCAACATAGTCCATGTGCCAACTGGCCGGTATCCTTGTTGTAGCACCATCTGGAATTGAATCTTTTGAACCTGTTGGGAGATGAACTTAGATAATGTGTTCATATGCAGGGTCCAAACAACAAAACAAAGGCTATCAGGATGGATGGTCCCAACAAGGGAAACAGCCATGTCCATATCTGGATCCCCATAGAGGAGAGGAGGCTGGAAAGCCAGCTGGGGCACTGTTCTGCTCTCTCTTTTAAATATCCTGTTAATTTGATCTTTTTCTTTAGACTCTGAAGGTCTTCTTCAACCTGGCCAGAGGTATGAACGTAGAAGCAGCCTGTCTCATTTAGTAGGGCACAGACACCTCCCACCTCAGCTGTTATAACATTAAGGGCCCTCCTATTTTGTAAAAGCACCTTGGCCAGAGAGCCTAGGGCTGACTGCTGTTCCTCAATGGCTGCTACTGTAGCATTCCAAGATTCCTGGACCATGATGGTGCGATGGAGAATGCTCCTCTCTAAGAGGGGTATGCCTGCAAACCAAAGAGCCCTCTACAGACGCTGTGTACTATTTCAGGCAGTTCAAGAACTGGGTTATCATAAGCATGTCCCCCCAATCAGTGGTTTGTTTTTGTCTCTCCCAGACAGGTCTGAAGGCCTCCTTGAGGAAGGACCCAAGGTTGGGAATGCCTAAGGAAGCTAAATCCTTTGTAGTCATAATGGTCACCTCTGGGACCACCACAGTAATTGTGCAGGAGTCCCTCCAAAGTGTGGGAAGATCCATACAGACCCTGTTACTGCATAGAAATGAAAATCTGGTGCACCTCAAGGATACCCCTGTTGTGGGTCCCCAGAGCCAGGCCCTGACGTTTTGGGAGTTTTCCTCTGGAAATAGACTGGGGTCCCATGGCCTAGGATTACATTGGGAAGGCCAGGCACTGAGGAAATAATCATCTATACATAAAGGGGAGAAGCCAGGCTCTGACTGATTATGAGTGTGATGGGGGGATTGGCATAACAAATTTCTAAATATTAGTTGAATTATGTTATATTTTGGAGGAAAGTCTTGTCGGGAGGTTAAACTAAGTAAGTGTCGGGTGGTCACACCGATCCCCACATATTTAGTTCCCAGGGCCGAGCAATTTATGGGTATGTGGTCTACATTAATATATTTCTTAGTCTCATTTTTCCTTGAATTTCCCCAATACAAAGTGAAATTACCTTCATGTACATCATATTTATTTTCCTCTGACCAGGGATTCCACTCCAGGCTAGTCTGATTTAAATTGAGGGTGTAGTTACAAAGAGAGTCATTTAGCTAGCCCCAAATGGGTCCCCATCCATCCAGGTTTTGGAAACAGAGCTGTGACTCATCTGCCCAAGCTTGGGCTAATGCCCATATCCTGTTTTTCTCTTCATGAGTACAAGTGGTCAGGACTATGTGAATGGCTTGCCAGGTCAGGTCAAAGGCTATAGTGAGGGCCTGAAATTCCTTAATAAAAGTGGTGGGATCCTGACTGAAGGAACCTAACTTGTTTTGAATTTGGGAAAATGTCAGACATGGGAAAGGGAACATGGACTCTAATAATGCCCATGTCTCCATTTGCTACTTCCCTTAGGGGGAGCATATTAGAACCTGTTTCCTGGCGTTGGGCAGTTCTTGATCTTGTGTGAGGAGAGTGGACTTTCGCCCCGATAAGGGGGTGCCTGTTGGGGAGCTGTGGGCTGAAACAAAGGGAGTTGATGAGGTGGGGGACAGGAAAGGTCGAGTAGAGGGTCGTCTAGGAGATCTGCTAGAGAGGGAGACAGAGGGGGTCGGGGGGATAAGGCGGCAACAGAAAGACACATGTGCATGAGTCCCTCAGATCCGGATTCTGACTAAGAGCCATAAAGGTCTGGACATAAGGAACCTCTGAGTCCTTTCCTTGTTTCCGGCAAAAGAGGTCAAGTTGGAGGATCGTGTTATAATTTAGTGTGCCATTAAGAGGCCATTGTTCTTGGTTCCCCAATGTAAACTGGGGCCAAGCCATGTTACAAAAGAAAATGAGCCTCTTCTTTTTGAGATTTTCAGGGTCAAATTTTTCCAGTTCCTAAGGATACAGCCGAGGGGTGAGTCTGAGGGAGGCTCCCGAGACGTACCAGAACCCATTCTTCGCCTGTATGCCGTAGAATGGGGGTACTGAGAGTCACTGGCTGACGAAAGGCATTCCCTTTGTCCCAGTGATCTCTCCGCACGACTAAGGCACAAAATGGGCCGACTGTCCCAACAATCACACCTTGACCATGAGAGATCACCCCTGAGCGTGTGGCTAAGGCACAAACCATGCAACTGAGGTATGAACCGTGCACCATGCGACTTGGGCAGGGAAAGAAAGAAAGGAGATACAGCGGGTGGACTTCCTGATAGACCAGGGAGAGCCGACTGGCTGTATCTGTAGCGCCCATCACTAACTCTGCTCTTTGTTCTCAATAAACTCACTCTTTTCTAAAATACTTCGTGTCTGGAAATTCTTCTTCCAACCCGTGCACGGACCACAACATTACCTAAATAATATGGGCCAGGGGAGCAACAAAATTAGCATGTGTGTGATTTACCAATCCTCTGCCAGGGTTCTTAAGGGGTTTGAGGTGGAAGGTAGGAGGCGGCATCGTCATAGAAATAAAATCCCGGTGATTTATACAGTTTTGCCAAATAAGGCCCACAGGGCAGATACAAAAAGGCTTGAGCTGCCTCCAGCTTCTCCTGAGACAGCCAGTTTGTCAAAATGCCAATCGCTGGGTCTTATGCACACCCTCCACGTTACAATTGACATTTACTCCTGAAGCTTTTTAATAACCAAACAGCATTTTACAAAAAGTTAATTAATGGCATTTTATTTGGGTCTTATGTGATTTGGAATTCTTTTCACACTTGTAATTTTGTCTGACATTTTGAAAATACTACGCCTAACTCTTTTGTGTGAAAAAAAACACTTTTTTTTTTAACAGAGCTAGCATGTATTGAATACTTTTCTTTCCTTCTCCCAAGAATTGACGTAAACACCAAAAAGAAAATACTTCTTGTTTGAGCTCAGAGAAATGAAGCATTCTGTTTGGAATCTTAATGACGATGGCCCCAAACTTATCTAATTAAATGCTTCTTCATAAGGAAGAAAATTATTTTCAAAGTTAATGAATTTGCAAGCAGAAACGTTGCTGTCTTCCTAGAATGAATTACCCACATTCCTTACATACATATTTCAGTTAAACACTAATTAATGTTGGTGCTTAAAACACGTGGGATTGAGTTCGCTGTGAAAGTGAACTTTCCTTTGTTTTTGGACAGGATAAAAAGACCACAATCTCCCTTCATACAGACATCGGGCTGCACATATAAACTTAATTCTAGATTTTGGACAAAATGGAAATTATTTCATCAAAACAATTCATTTTACTGACTTTAGCCACTTCAATCTTATTAACATCAAACATCTTCTGTTCAGATGAATCAATGATGCCCAATCTTCACAGCAAAAAGAATTATGACAAATATTCTGAGGTAAGTTTTTAACTCTATCTAACATGACTAGCATAAACTACTGAACATCTGTCCTGAGTCCAGTGCTTTCGTAAAGAGTAAGGAAGAAGTTTGTGTTTTGTTTTTTGTCACACTTCAGCGTTCGCATGGCAGTGTACGGCTCTAACTTGTATTTGGTAGCACAACAGCACACAGCTTGGCCTCTCACGACCATTTTAGTGCAGAGTTTGATACTTTGCAAGCATAAGGCGCATTAATTTTCGATTTGACTCAGAAGTGCACAGCTGTAATAAGTAGTTGCAGAAATAAGTACTGGATACATTTCAGCTGGACATTTGAATTGTCTTTCTATATCAAAGCAAAATGTTTATCCCTAGATGGTGGAATTCCCTGTTATTTTTATTTTGTTCTCTATGCCTTTATAGAATTTCCCAAATTTGCTGAAATGAATAGGTATTACTTTTTACAATCAGAAAACAGTTATTTAAAAATCTTCATATGGACAAACTTTCATGGTAAAACTAAATCCAATTAAATATTTGCTGTATTTTAAGTGGTTGCTTTAAAGTTGGTATAGTAGTTGTGTAGTAACCCACAAAGCAATCGGTGTTTTACTAATATAATTTACATACTGACAAAAATGCAATCAATTTCTTGAGAAATGCTTTTAGAGTGGAACTCTGAATATGAACAGGTAAAAAAGAAGTCTCCTCCAGCTGTACCCCCAAATGTGGCTAGCATCTCTGCTTTCATGAGCCCACCACTTTGGCTTTTAAAGAGGAGGGAAACAAGAGAAATGGAGAGGCAGTGGGAGGTGTCTCTAAAAACAAAATATAAAAATCTATGAAATAGTTCATAACCAACATGAATCAAAACTGAAGGAGAATAACTGCAGTAAAATAAACTTTTGCCTCATTTCACTACTTCATTATGTTCTTGCTGCTCGAACACATTGCTGCATGCACTGTATATATTTTATTAATATTTTAGCGTTGTCTTACAATAGTCCAGGGACGGTGAAACTAGATTGCTTTAAGAAGCTTAATACAAATTATTTATTTTAAAAATTCTGCACATGAAAGCACAAACTTTGTTCATAGCTTTAACAATCCTACAGATTAAAGTCTGGATTTAACTTAATTTGGGGTTTAAATCCATTGCTTATAATAATAATGTTATTTTAATGGTTATTTCTAATTATAGCCTAGAGGAGATCTCTGCTGGGGAAAAGAAAGAAGTCTCAATTTTGAAGAGTTAAAAGACTGGGGTCCAAAAAACGTCATTAAGATGAGTACACCTGCAGTCAACAAAATGCCACCCTCAGTAGCCAACTTGCCACTGAGATTCGGGAGGACCGTGGAAGAAGAAAGAAGCACTGGGGCGATGGCCAACCCGCCTCTGAGATTTGGAAGCAATACAGAGGACAGCATCTCGAGACATGTTCCTAATCTGCCCCAAAGGTTTGGGAGAACAACAATAGCCAAAAGTGTCACCAAGACACTGAGTGATTTGCTCCAACAATTCATGCATTCATCATCTGCCAATGGGTTACTTTACTCCGTGACCTGCCAGCCCCAAGAAATCCAGAATCTTGATCAAAAGAACCTAAGGTAAGTACTTGAATACCAATTAAAATGCATAGGCAGTTATGTAGAGCTAATCCAGAAAGTTTAAAAAGGCTTACGTGTTTTCGAAAGAAGTTTCTAAGAAAGTTAGGTTTCTTGGAAGGCAAAAGGAAAAGGCACAGGGAAATAAACACCTGTAAAGTGAGAGCTATAGAAGGTCAGTTATAATCATGACTACAGGTATGAAATAATGAGATAGCTTCCCCTAAGCCACATATGGGCATCCCTCTCATTACTCTACAGTCACTCACTAAGTAGTAACAGGCGATGACGGAATCGGGAATTCATGCCTATGACATATTGTCCAACATTTGACCTCTCTAGCATAAAAGGTCCTGCATGAGGGAGCTGCCTGCAGGTACAAAGGACACCATCTCAATAACCCAGGTCTCAAATTCAGAAGATCTTTTTCCTCAACTTTAAATCAAAATTTCTTTTTCTAGGATCTCATTTTATAAATAATTCCTGTTATTATAATCCTTCTTTATATTGATATGTATTTATTGAATTATCTACTAGTAAAAATCAGAGCACAAGCTACCACAAGAGGTTCAAAAATTTAATAAGCTACCTACCTATTATGTTCTAGTACAGAGCATATGTTAAAAAAATTTTTTATATAAAATTGAACCTGACCCTTTGGTTAAGACCTGAAGGAAATAAGGAGGCAGGTTGTGACATCTTATCAGTGAGAGCTTCTCAGAGCACTCCTGATTTATTTTTACCATGGTACTTATCCTCATCTGACATATTATATATTTAGGGTTCACCCTTTCTACTAGAATTTCAGTTCTATAAATCCCATAAGTTTTGTCCATTGTCGTATTCCCAACGCCTAGAACTGTCTGGCAGGTAGTAAGCCCTCAATATTTGATAGGATAAATGAAATGATATGAGAGGCACTAATAAGGTCTTACAGAGACTCAAAAAAAAAGAATGTTTCTTCATGTGGGAATCCAGGGATATTTCATGAGTTGGACTTTGAATGGTGACTCTATTTTGAACATTCAGAGACTAGAGGGAAGAGAGAGGGTATTTTCAGGCAAAGAGAGGAGTATGAGCAAAGGCACAAAGCAAGGTGAGCCAAGAAGAGCTGGGGCTCAGTTTGGTAAGAAGAGGAAAGAAGACAAGAAGGGTGGGGTAAGAGCAGAGGGTGCAGATATTCAGAGCCACATAAAATATTCTGAATGTTGTTTATCAGGAAAAGGAGAACCACTGATGTTTCTGCTGAGGTCCTGAGATATTCTACAGGTAGAGGTTGGCAGCTAATCAGATGTTGGGAGTGGGTTGGCGATGAGGGAGAGAGATGAGTCAACGGTAACACTGTCATTCTAAGTGCCCATGACAAATTCAGGATCCCATCAACATCTCACTCATTTCAAGTGCAACACAATTCAATTCAGGTATAATTAGGCAATTAGGGTCATGACCTGCATTTGCATATGCTTTCTTTTACATGCTATTGTTGTGATGGATGAGAATATTTTGTACTGCTTACATTTTAGGAGACTGGGATTGAAGAAAATAGATGATGCAGAATTGAAACAAGAAAAATAAGAAATCTGGAGCCTGTTCCTAAAGACGACATAAAGCTGTAACAACTCTGAGGTGAAGACAACAAGGCATGAAGTCATTGCCCCCTCTTAATAGATTATCATTCACAGCAATTTTTCCTTCTCAGTACAGCTAATATATTGAAAGTTTTTAAAAAATGTAAAGAATATTGTAATGTAAAGATGAAATGAAAGATGAAGTAATTTTGTCTAAATAAAAAGAGCACTGAATATACTTAAGAAGCCTCTAGTAATGGGGAGAAGAGGAGAGAGACTGATTTGCCACACCGCTATCGTATGAACACAGTCACACTTAAGTAAAAAATTAAATAGAGGAGTAGCCTGGCAAATTTTATGATGAATATTAAACAATTTAACAGAATAACATGTTTGACAAATAAATGAACATGAATAATAAATTATTTACAAATATTTTTATACACCTATTTCTGCCATTGCATCAACTGTTAGTGAATCCGTGATAGATTGAAAAAATTTTTTTAAAGAAAGACAAAAGAAAAAGGCAGTTATTAGATACCTAAGTGTCTCTTCTATCTATATCTGGAAATTTGCCTTCTGGTGTGTCTCTTTTCTCCTCACTTAATATTTCAAGTTTTTGATTTGCAGAGAAAATCTAATCACACTCTTAAAACTAACAATTTATAAACACAGTACACCACCACGCGAATGCACAGTGATTCAACTTCTGTCATAGAATGAGAAGTCCTTAGTCAGATATTAATCAGTTTATTGAGCAACCTCAATTCCTTAGGGTGCAAGCCAGAAATGGTATTAATTCTCTCCCGTCCTGCCCCCAGCTGGGCTGTGTTGAATCTCCTTTTCCTGCTGGGTAGAGACCACCTTAATGATACCCTGGACAGACTCTAAAACTTCCTCGTCACTTCTTGATATTAAAAAACTCAGTCAAGTCCAGCTGAAGATGGCAGCCTCATATCCAAAGGAAAGTTTCTCCTCCCCCATTGCTGGCAGGGCTGGGGGCTGGAAGGACGTGAAGTGGGAAAGGAGCAAGGCTGCTCTTTTTCTCTTCCGGCCCTTTCTCACGCCCGAGGTAGGGTGGTGGGAGGGAAAACGGTAGCCCTCTGGAAAAAAATCTCCTCTCCTATCTTCTCCAGGGTGTTGGGTGGGCAAGGGAGGGGGATGGGCAGGATGGGGATGGGAATCAAGAGTCCCTGTCTCATCCTCTCTACATAATGTTGCTTCTTCTACAAGGGAGTTCTTCGGGAAGCACTGAGGGAACTTCACACTGCCTAGGTCAGTGACCTAAGAGACCTGGATGCTCCTTGATCTCTTCCAACCACCCTCATCCCACCTGTACTCTCCATGGCCTCTTATTGCCAGAAAGAAAGGCTCAAGACAGCTACCTTCTCAGCATCCACTTCATCTATAGAAAAGGCAGATGGCCTTGTCATGCCAAGGCAGGACTGAAGCTGCTCCTCGGCTGCCCCACCACTGCCCCCATCTGTCTCCAACCCCCTTTGCCCTGCTTAGGAGGGGCAGAGGCAGATCAGCAAGCCTACTGCCAATACAAACTACCCATCAGAAATGAACCACCAGTACCTGCTTCGTGATCCCACTCTGTACGAGTGATTTTCTAGGAACCTCTCTTGCTTGGTTTCGGGGTGAGGGGCAGCTGCAGCAGCCCTCTCCCAGTCAACCTCTCATACATCACTGGGAGGGGCATGGGCCACGGCAGGGGCTGATGTGGCTCTGCCATCTCTTCTTAAACCCAGAAGGAGTGTCTGGCCCCCACCATCCATGGTTTCCATTACAATGTCAAGTATTTAGAGCCTCTGTACTTCCAGATTTGGTCCCCAGTTGCCCATCCTGAGCAAAGTGAAAGTATGCAACATCCTGCTGCACTAATAAATAAACAAAAAGGCCAATCGATCCCTTGATACTACATGATGCAAGGAAATCTCTTGTCGTAGAACATGGGTTCTTTACCTAAACCTTTGAAATTTATGGAAAACGTTAGGTGAATAACCAGATGTCAGCTGTCCCCTTAACCAGGTAGCTTACTCTGTTTTAGCCACTTGCCACCCCCTTCACCAGCTTCTACAAGAAATCCATTCACATAAGGAAGTTTGCGATCTCTCTGCAGATCTGTGGGATCTCAAAGAGGCGATCACATTGCACATCATTACAATGAAAAAGTCTTGACTAGACAAGCTTCTTCTCCCAAGTCTCTCTTTACCTGGACCCCTAGCAGGGTCTCCTCCTCTTCTAACCTCTGATGCTCACTGGGGTGGCTTTATGGGCATGTGACCCATGTAGGTGCACAGGGCCCCACATTTGGTTAAGTGCTTTATTGTCACTGTCCTGAAATTCTTAATAATTTTGAACGAGTGCTGCATTTTTCATTTTCCATCGGGCCCCACAAATTATGTAGTCTGTCCTGCTCCCCCCCATCTCAGTCCTGCTGGCTCCTCTGCCTACTCTCCCAAAATCCAGTGCCCCCTCCCCCATTTATTAATCAGAGCAGCTTTCATTTTCTACATGAAACACCAGGGCCAACCTGTCACACAGGCCTGAGAGGTCTACTTACATCCCACAGTGGGTAAAAAATATAACTGCACAATTCATGAAATGTAGTCAAAACGCAATTTTTTGTGTGTGTCTCACTGCCCCCTTTAAAATGTAAAGGGTGGGGAAGGAGATGTGCAGAAATCTTCCCCTGGCCCTGGATGGAAACTTGGCCAGATGCCAGGAAATTCCCTGATGCTCTTAGCTGTCCTTTGGCCTAAGTCAAAATGCACAGTCTCAATTCCATTGTAATCAACGTTTCAATCTACATTCTTTCATTCATCTTCAACACTTCACCTCACCATGTGAGGTCTGAGTTGGGGGACAGGAATGAGATCGACTTCTGCTCTCTTTTCCAACCTCAACTGCTTCCTCACTCTCCGACTCTGTTGGACTCTTCTGGGATGGAAGAGAATTTGAGATGAGAAGGAAGGAGTTATAGAACGGTTCTTGCCAGGGTGTATGGATTCACTCTCAGGACCCAGAGGATGGTACCACGCATCATGGCTGGCCTCAGCCCTCACCCTGGGACATGGTCTTCTAGGGGTCCTCTCGAGTAGGACTCGAAACAGCTTCTGCAAATCTCTCTTCCCTGCAGCTCATACCTGGTTACCCACAGCTCGCCCTCCACACTGGGTGTGATCCCAACATGCCTCTTCTATCTTGTTGCCCCCAGACTCTTTAGCTTTTTGACCTGGAGTTGAGCACCAATTTTTTGTTTCTCTCAACCACATGGAACACATTTCCTCATCGTATAGAAGATGCTCCCTGAAGAGTAATGGACTCAGTAATCCCCAGCACGTGGGCATGGGTGGGGGGCATTCGCAGTAGGGTAACAATGCTCCCCAAAGAAATCTCTTCATAAACCCAAATCTTGTACTTTCATGGTCTCCACGTGGGTGAGAAAATTGAGGACTTAGTGGAACCACTTTCCAACCATTTCCTTTAAAAAGTCTGCACACAGTGATCTGGCTTTGGAATTTTACATCTGTCAGATTTTGGTGTTTTGATTAAAACTTCACTTTTGATATTCTTTGCAACAAAGATGGATCTCTACTTGTAAAGAATGCTTACAGCTGCTAAAAATGACACTGTCTCTGCGTCATTACACATGTATGTGCATTTTTCTGGGGGAAGAGTTCAGAGTTCTAGGGTAAATTCTCAGTGGAGTTTGTACCCCATAAAGTTTAAGAATTACTGCCACACCTGCCGATGCAGGAGACACGGGTTCATGCCCCGGTCCGGGAGGATCCCGCATGCCGTGGAGCGGCTGGGCCCGTGAGCCATGGCCGCTGAGCCTGCGTGTCCAGAGCCTGTACTCTGCAACGGGAGAGGCCAAAGCAGTGAGAGGCCCGCGTACCGCAATAAAAAAAAAAAAAAAGAAAAAAAAGAATTACTGCCACAGAAGATTTCTATTTCTAGAATTATTTTAAATTAACATCTAATTCAATTTATAAATAAATATTGTTATCTGACTGGCCATTTAAGTGCTGAGAACATAACGTGCCAAAACGATCAGAATCACTCAAGTGGTTTAGCCTGACCTTCCTCCAAATACTGGCTTTTTATAGCAGCAGAAAATAGAAGCGAGGTGGTAATTGTGCTCTTCTCCTTAGTGTGCTTTCCCAGGCACCTCCTCCCAAATACTTCATTCTCCACCCCTCCTCCTCTCTTCCAACACTTCACTTCCTCAAGGAAATTCCATTTGGATTGGGCTTAACCTAAACCTCGGCCAGTCTGTTAAGGTGAGCAAAGTGTGGAGCTTCAGGGGAAAGTTGGGGATGACACACGCTATACGTCAATGATTTTCAGGGAAGGGAACTTCCATGTGCTCTCAAGTCCACATTTCATACATCATGCTGTGACAATGACCTTGAGAAATACAAAAAGGAAAAAAAATGTACTGGCTCTGGGACCAGTTTCTCAGTGAGAAAAATGAAAGGTCCAACAAAATGAAATAGTCAAGAAAGGGGAAAGCGTTGGCCTCTACTTACTTCATGTGTGTTTTTTCTTTTTCATTTTTTTCCATAAAGATCTTCCTGCAAACATTACGTGACACTTTTCCTATGCAACTTATCATTTTATTTAATAAGCATACCAAGCTACATGTTATTCCCTAGAAACATGCACTTTCACATTTCTGTGCCTTTGTTCATGCTAATTCCTTCGGCTCAAAGGCCCCTTTTATACTTATCAAAAATCTTTCAAGACCCTGGTCAAATTTGGATGCAGCTGCATTTAACAGAAAACCTAAATAAAATTGTTTTAACCAAGAGAGGCTTTTCTTTCCCCACACATAAAAATGCCTGGAAGGGGCTTCCCTGGTGGCGCAGTGGTTGAGAGTCCGCATGCCGATGCAGGGGACGCGGGTTCGTGCCCCGGTCCGGGAAGATCCCACATGCCTCGGAGCGGCTGGGCCCGTGGGCCATGGATGCTGAGCCTGCGCGTCCGGAGCCTGTGCTCCGCAACGGGAGAAGCCACAGCAGTGAGAGGCCCGCGTACCGCAAAAAAAAAAAAAAAAAAAAAAAAATGCCTGGAAGGAAGCAGCTCTGGGCTGGTGTGGGAATTCCATAGTCATCAAGGATCTAGACTCCTCCCATCTTTCTGCTCCATCATCCTAAGCACAAGATTCCCACCAGGCCATCTCGCAGCAAAAACAAAGGGGCAAAGCACAGGCGTGCTCTTTTTCCAAAGGGCCCCATCCAACAACTTCCTCTTTCCTGTCACTGGTTGCCCCAATCTGCAAGGGAAGCCGGGAAATGTAGTTTCTCCTTTGGGCACATTGCCTCAACCACGATGATGATAGAAAAAAAGAGCATGGATATCGGATAGGCAACCAGACGGGTCTGCCCAGCCTCTCCTCAAGCTCACTTCCTTGTTGTATAAAATATATAGCATATCTTAATTTTTTTTCCTTCACTAGAACAAGGTCAACGCTATTGACATTTTGGGGCTGGACAATTCTTTGTTGTGGGGCTGCCCCGTGCATCACAGGATGGTTATCAGCACCTGTAGTCTCTACCCACTAGATGCCACCCTGCAAATGGGACAACTAAAAATGTCTCCAGACATTGCCAAATGTTCCCCGGCGGGGGGGAGGCAAAATCGTCCCAAATTAGGAGCCCCTGCACTAGACTGTCCTAATCTTCTTTGTATCCCATCCCCAGCTAAATAATAATGACTGTTGATTGTTATGATAACTGTTTTAACATTTAATGCTGTTTTAGCCACTCCTGTTATGTTCATTTTTACACATGGGAACTGAGCTCACAGAGAACATTCTGAAAAAACGGGAGCTAACAAATGGGCTCCACCGAGGTCTGTTTCACGTCAAAGTTTACACTCTTCCTCTTCCATCCACTATCCTATCCACCACCGCGTCACCCACCTCCCATCCAGCCCTCAAATACTGTAAGCGTTCAGGAAACATTTGTTGAATGAAGCTTTAAACAGAAAATATGAGTTCAATGGAGCCCAGGAAGAAAGTCTCAATGTTCTAAACATTATATACAGATTTTAGAAAGAAGGAAGGAAGGAAGGAAGGGAAGAAGGGAAGGAGGGAGGGAGGAAGAAAGGAAGAGAGAGAGAAAAAAAGATCTTAGATTCCTAGACAGCTTTAACCTAGCCACTCCTTAAGGTATCTACCTTAAGAGCAGGTAGGGAGGTGCCTACCTTATCAGAATGAATGACCATAAAGGGTAAAAACATCACAGAAGAAACGCTGTACCATTTTTAACTTAGACTCTAAAGAAGCAACTAATGATTTTTTTTCCTTACAGCAAACAAAGTGCTATTGTTGTTGATGAATCTCAAATATCAGTTTCTGCTTCAGTGGGAGAACCATACAGGTCAAGAGAGCCACTGAATTACACAGTCACTGGCAAGTGGAGCGGGAGAAAGGCATCAGTAAGTACGCTCCTGACGGGTTAGGTCTCTCACTCCCTGGGCTGTCTGCAGTTTCTTATCAATCCCATTCATGAAGTGGGACAAAGCAATAAGGGAATTAAAATAAATCCGAAGTAAGCCTGTCCCAGCCCGACGATATGAATTGTGGGAGTACTTGGGTGTTGCAGCCTTTCCCTGCTTCTCACAGATTGATGTTGGTTACTGAAAGCCCTGTGGAAAATATAATCACTTTGCTGTTTGGAGTCAGACTGAATTAGGAAAATATTTTCTGGTGAACATTATACCCAATGTTTATTTTAATTTACTACTTATTAAGTGGCCTTGAGTTCCTAAAATGTTTATTAGACATTGCACATTTTATTCACTGTTAGAAGTATTAACATTAAAAAATCAGGGAGATTTCATTTGCCTTTTTTTATGTATTCTATTTTGCTATGGTAAAATATATGTAACATAAAATTTGCCATTTTAACCATTTTTAAGTGTACAATTCAGTGGTATTAAGTCCATTTCACTTACTTTTTACATAGTCGGCACTATTTTCTAGTTATACTCACACTATTAATATTTAAGTAACCATACCCAAAGCTCTAACATTATTTTGCCTGCCAGGAAATGCCTCTGACAACAATAAGGTTGATGCTTTTTAGAGATGCTCTGATTCTGACAGACTTATTTAGGAGTATTAGATTTTTTCACCAGAACATTAAATTTTTCCTAAATTCCCTTGAAGCTTATTTTGAAAGGAAGTAGTTGTTGCTAATTTTTTTTTCTCCTGAAGTATTTTATGATCTCACTACTTCATACTATTTTGTATTCACCTAGGGCAGAAGCCAGTGCTTCTTTAGAAATACCTGGGACAGCAAAGGTTCTGTTACCAGTCAGATATGAGAACATATTTATTTCAGAACAGTAATGAAAATGAAGCATTTGATTAGTTTAATTTCCCTGAGAAATGAAGGATGGACGACAGCCATTCACCTACTATGTTATATCACTCCTCTTTGAACTCCAGGGCTCTACCACATTCTTCCTAATAGCCCATTTTTGTTTTTCATATATCATGAAGTTTTCCTCTCACAATATAACACAAAGGTAATACATATTATCACATTTGTAGCTTAGGAAATGCGAAGTATTATCACCCATTATTCTCTTCCTATATATAGGAACTAATGTATTATAGGAGTCAAACAGGAAAATCACTATTAGAATGAGGAGCGGCATAATATTATAATGAGATTAATGTGGAATTAATACTCTCTTTGTAGAGATAGAGAAATATTATTTTAATCATGAAGAAAAACTATCTCAAAATTTATTTTACCTCTTGGCAGATTTCCAGGCATTGGTATATTGTGGTTAATAAAACATAAAACTATGGTTTCACTTTCTTAAAATATGCAGCAATACTAATTAGCTACAGCCATGCACCTAATTTTCAAACTGCTTTTAAAAGATCACATAGCTTTTCCCTTGTAATTTAAAGCACTGAATTGTAACCGATATTGCAAAGCTATTTTTAACCACTAGAGGGAAGAAAATGCTCCACATTTGTACGTAACTAATTTAAAATTCTTAGACCAAAACAATAATGACCACAACAGGGGCTTTCCTGGTGGTGCAGTGGTTGAGAGTCCGCCTGCCGATGCAGGAGACACGGGTTCGTGACCCGGTTCGGGAAAATCCCACACGCCGCGGAGCAGCTAGGCCTGTGAGCCATGGCCACTGAGCCGGCGCGTCCGGAGCCTGTGCTCCGCAGCGGGAGAGGTCACAGCAGTGAGAGGCCCGTGTGCTGCAAAAAAAGAGAAAAAAAAAACCACACCACCACCACCACAACAAAAAGTCTTTAAGATCCTCTTGTTTTATACTGTACATATACTGCACACTAAAGGCTCAGTTAACAACTTTAAAATTTTAAACTAATGCACAATCATCTCAATTCAACAGCTTATAGTAGGCAAAAGTAAACATTTTTGCAGCCTGAGCCTACCTATGAGTTAAGGATTATTAGCATTAGGGAATGAGCACATCCTTTAGGAAAGGCAGAATACTTAAACAAACAAAACAGTACCCATTAAGAACCTGCAAGGTTCTTTCTACATTAAAATATCTACAATGGAATGCAAAGGTCGTATTTATCACAAAATTGAAATATTAACTGAAGTCACAAATTGATCAAATGCTAAAATATTTACATCTGACTCTTGAATTTCTATATGTACTTTCTTTTACCACAAATCAACTGCAGATCTAACTGTGACAGAGATGCTTTAAGTTTCCTCTTAATATAACTTTTTGACCTGATTAATTTTTGTTAATTATTTCTATGAATTTCTGTCCCTCCCAATTAAGCCATTTGCATTTCAGTAACTAAAGCATTACTTCCTTTGTTTAGAAACCACAACCTCTTTACTTTTTCACTCTCATTGATTCAAATGTATCATGGTGAATTAAGCCATTTGGATTTCAGTCTGTGTGGGTGACATTTTAACAACTGTCCCTTCAACCTTCTCACTGTGTGAATCTTGGCCATGTCCTACATCACAGAGGACAGCAGGAGGGCAATGGTGGCAGCCTGATAGAAGAATGGAGCAGGCATGGAGCCAGGAGTTACACAACACTGAAGTCAGCAATTTCTCTGATGCACGAGCCTTTCACTTGCCAATCAAACCTGACAAGGCTTTTACCTTGTAGAGTTATTCCTGACCTTACCCAAGACACTAAATCATTTCTGAAGTCTTGTTTCTTAGCCTAAGCAAACCTACTCTCCCCACTTTTCAGATCTGTGTGCACTGTTCACTCTAATACTAATAAATACAGCACAGTGGTGCAGAAAAGCAGAGGAGGTGTCACTTCTTTTGGACTAATGAAAGTGATGCACATCTAAAACCAGAGCTAGTCAGAAAGCCTTCTGTATTATGACCTATTGGCAAAAGTTATAAACTAGCAGTTTTGAAATAAGCTCCTAACAATTATAGTTGCCCAGGAATAGATCTGACCCACATGTGCAACGGAAAGGCGTTTGAGCAGAGACTGGATGGTTATACAACAGATAGGAATATCAAAAATGAGTTATCACAGATGTCATTTCTGCAAGTGTGAAGCTGTACTAATTGACTTCCAAAACCTTATCAATCTTCTTTTAAGATTAATTTTATGTTTAGCAAAGAAATACATGCACAAGTTTAAAAAGTCAAAAGAATTCTACAAGGCTTATAGTTAGGGTGACTGCATCCCAGTTTTCCAGGGACAGTTCTGATTTATGCCTAATATCCCAGTGTAATTATTAATAGTGCCCCCTCTTTCACTCTCAAAAGTGTTCCAGTTGGATGAAAAACCACTGTCTCAAGTCCCAACCACATTACCCCCAATTTCTATTTCCCAGAAGCAATTACTTTTAATATGTTTAGGATTTTTTTCTATATGCGTTCAAATTTCTAAGAAAAAAAAAAAACATGATTATACTACTTGCATCAGTTTAAACTGCATTAGAATTCAAAGACCGGGGGTAAAATCATTGACTTAAATAGGTAGAAAGAGGTGCCTGGAAGGTACATTGTTTGAAGACTTATTCATCTGAAAATGACTTTTCCTCCTTCATACATTGTTGGGATTTTACATCCATCCAAATTCTGACAAAGTGTATGGGTAGGAAAAGTAATGACATTGCTGAGACACACTACCTCGATCTCCCTTCAAAATAAGATTTGCTACCCAAGCTGTCAGCCCTGTCAGGGACTGCCTCAGCTGCAGAGAGCTACCTGACCCCACCATAACGCCCTTCCCAGATCAGAGGCATCCAATGCCTGACTGAGGCAGGGATAAAAAGATGCTTTCCACCCAACCTAGGACTGCTCTGAGAGGCCATCAGTGCTCCAGAGCTCCCCAGAGGCTAGCCAAGGTTTTGTCAGGCTCATATAACAGATGGACTGGTCCCTCTGCCCAATACTGCTTCCTTTCCCTCTTTCCACAGGTGTTGATCTTTAATAAACAGCTTGTACCCCAAACTCCATCTCAGCATCTGCTTCCAGAAAACCCAATCTGCAACAAATAGGTACTATGGTTCAAAATTCAAAAGGTGCAAAAAAGGAATATGGTGAAACACCTCCCTCCCTCCGCTGAGATCCAGTTATCAGTTCCCCTTCTCAAAGTCAACCAGCGTGGCCAGGTTCTTGTGCATATTTCTAGAAATAGTATGCATATATAAGAAATGTTGGTAAACTGCCTTCCTTTTATATTGTACCAATTTATACTCCCTTGAAAAATATATGAGCGCCTATGTCCTCATACTCTTCCTTTATTGTATCACTGAATTAATAGAGTCCAGTATAAAATATAACAAAAAAAGACATTATAAATGTTGGGCTAAAAGTGTATAGAAGTTCTAAAATTTTTCCATGCTCTATTGAATCATCTTGTGCCATCTTGGTGATGGTTCACCCCACTTTGGAAGGCAATGGTTTACTAAACAGGAGAATTTTTCTGTAATCAGGGAGCAGACATTTTCACCTATCCATCCCCTGTGTTGGACACACAGTAGTTGTTCAATTAACAGTTATGGAATAAATGAATGGAAAAAAATGAAGAAACTTGGTTAGTAGCATATATAAACATATAAAATGTCTCTTTTAAAAATTTTTATTGGAGTATAGTTGATTTACAATGTTGTGTTAGTTTTAGGTGCACAGCAAGGTCAATCAGTTATACATATGCATATATCCATTCTCTTTGAGATTCTTTTCCCATATGGGTTATTACAGAATATCGAGTTGAGTTCCCTGTGTTATACAGTAGGTCCTTATTAGTTATCTCTTTTATATAGAGTAGTATGTATATGTCAATCCCAATCTCCTAACTTATCCCTTCTCCCCTTTCCCCTTTGGTAACCATAAGTTTGTAAGACGTCTCATTTTAATGTGCATATTTTAACACCAATATGTGTCAGACTTGTGTACATATTTATGATATATATTGATAAAGTGATATGTGTGTAACTAAAATACACATACAAGAGTTGATGCTTAAATTCCTTTTACTAATTCCATTTTATATATATGTACCACATTTTCTTTAACCATTCATCTATCAGTGGACACTTAGGTTGTTTCCATCTCTTGGCAATTGTAAATACTGCTCCAATGAATATGGGGTACAGAGATCTCTTCAAGATAGTGATCTCAGTTGCCTGGATACATATATACTCAGAAGTGAAAACGCTGTGTCATATGGTAGCTGTTTTTAATTTTTGAAGAACCTCCATACTGTTTTCCATAGTGGCTGCACCAATTTACATTCCCACCAGCAGTGCACAAGGGTTGCCTTTTCCCCACATCCTCACCAACACTTGTTATCTCTTGTATTTTTGATAATAACCATTCTAACTGGTATAAGGTGATATCTCATTTTGGTTTTAATTTGCATTTTCTTGACAATATGTGATGTTGAGCACTGTTTCATGCACCTTGAACATCTTTTTTGGAAAAAATGTCTATTCAGGTGCCTTGCAAGTTTTTAAATCAGATTATTTGGGGTTCTTTGCTATTGAGTTGTATGAGTTCTTTATATATACTGGATATTTACCCCTTATCAGATATATTGTTTGCAAGTATTATATTTTCTCCCATTCCATAGGTTGCCTTTTCATTTTGTTGATCATTTCTTTTGCTGTGCAGAAGCTTTTTAGTTTGATGTAGTTCCACTTATTTTTGCTTTCATTGTTTGTGCTTTTGGTGTTATCCAAAATTGTTTCCAAGACCAATGTCAAGGAGGTTTGCACTGTAGGCTGGGCTCTGTTATGGGGTCCTGTGCCAGACAGGGAGGGGCAACATGGTCAGAGTGTAGCTGCTCCTCTTACCCTTCTAATATGATTCTTCTCAGTCTCTGTGGACACAGAAGTGCTTCAGCCTCACCCCCAGGTTCTGGGTATCTTCACAACAGTGTCTTATCTATGGATAGTTGTACTTGTTGGGCTTCTTGTGAAGGGAATTGATGCTGGGAATGACCAATGTCACTATCTTGATTGTAACAGTCTTTCTGCCTGTGTTTAATTTAAGTAAATGATATGGTGCTTTAGATCTCATTCTGTTTCTTACTTTTCAACATTGTTTTTCTTTTCTAACTATGCATGGTATGATACGTATAGTTAGGAAAGTAGAAACCAAACTAGGCATTTCAGCAGAGGGAATTTAATATAGGAAATTGATTACACAGATGTTAGAGGCCTGAATGAGCTAAAGGAGACTAGAAAAAAAAAACAAAAAAAACAATGAAAGTGAGCAGTTACACCCCTAGGGCTGGGGAAGCAGAGGAAAAAAGTAGGAGTTATCAAATACTGGAAGCTCAAAGGAAACCCACAGATCTTGGACTCAGAACACTAGCAGGCGGGGGTTGTGGGTGGGGGGGTCTCAGCCGCATAGTAAGACTCTAGGAGGCCTAGAACAGGACAGCTGCTAGGAGCATGAGAGCTGAAGAGAGATTCCGGACATTGAACTGTGCTGGTGAGACACTGGCATTCAGGCCCAGCTAGAGTGGACAGATTCTGGTAAACATTCTGGCCATTCAGTTGAGACCCTTTTTTAAAAGGCCACGCTCCAGGAGTGGGGACAAAACTGGAAAAGGCTCACCCTAACAAAGCCTAAAACCAAGCCTCAAAAAACTTAAGGTAATATGCTGGTAATTTAATAAAGCAGATGCAGAAATGACTCATAAATTAGAGCCAATGGGTATGAAATTAACTGTGGTCAAGATGTTTTAAAATAAACTAGACTTATACTTTCAACTCTGACACGTAAAGACCTTAGAAGTTCCTACTCCTGTCCTTACAAAAAAAAGTCTGAACTAAAAACGAATGACTTTTCTTGGACCCATCAGAATTGAGGTCACAGGGCAAACCATCATCCTAAAACCTGAAGACACAGACAAATACAAAAAACTATAGCTGAGTTTTGCTTACCTGGAGCAGAAGCTATTGGAGCCATAAACTGGTGGTAATACTTAAACAATAATTCTGATGAGTTTCTGGAAGCTGAGTGTGGATTAGCAAGAGAGTGAAAAACTTATTGAGGCTGCAGTCTTAGAGGGTTTTATCTTTTGTGGATTTTGTCTCTAGGAACCCCACCAGGTTTTCATGATAAAGAGTCAAGAAAGATTCCCTCCTGGCTCTGACCAGGGTAGGGGAAAAGTAGTCATTTAAAAATATGCCCAGAGTGTTCTCCATAACAAATGCTTACTACTCCTCAGGAGGAAAGAATTTACCAGAGCCTTATCCCACCTGGGGGGGATGGGGGGGGAGGGGACTTGTAAAGGCCACAGTCCAGGAACACAGGCCCACTATAAGACTGAGATTTTATCATAATATTATAGAACACTTCCCCTCCTCCACACCTTACCACATCAACAAGCTCTAGTATAATAATAGCAGATAACATCTGAAAGAGCTGCAAGGTGTAGATTCCATTTAAGAAGGAGTTCTTAGGGAAATCCAAAGTCAATAGGGGAGACAAAATCAAGGACACTAGAGCAATTTGAAGCCTCTAGTACCTACAGCTATAGCACAGAGGACTCCAGCTGAGGTCTGGTTATTGATAAATCCATTAGCTGGAATTTCCTGATTGACCCTTTCAAGCCAGGGATACAAGGAATTGGGATAACATTCTGTGAAGGTCCATCCCATCCTAAAAGGGTCTTTTCTAAAAGCTTTGCAAAGAGGAGTCAGTCCGTTTGTATTTCCCTTGGGTGCATGGGGACAGGTCATATTTAGAAAAGAATGTGGGGGAGTGAAGGCTGTACAACTGACCAAGGTAGAGGTGTTTAGTATGACTGGGGAAAGATTGAAATAAAGTATGGGAACACTCAGTCATAATAGCCTAATAGGTAACAAACATAGGCTTATGGGTATAATCAGCAATAACACTTGCGATTAAAGAGAAATTGGTTACAGATAAGACCAAGGGATGTTCAACATCATGAACAGATCAGAGTTTCTGGTGACAGATCCAACAGTCAGAAAGGTTTCTCGTTTTTGCAACAGATTGGGAAATGCATTGGGATAAGAGCATTATCTTTCTCTAAGAAAGAGAGGGAGAAAATAAGGTAAGAAGCAATGGTGAGAAAAGGATGTACAGGCCTGGTCCAGTCATCTTGTGAAAGCTGTTTCCTTCAGCTCTTGTCTGCTTTGATTCTTGGAAACCTTCAGTTTGAGCTCATCAGTTGGTGTGCAGGTCCAGTCAGGGTTTAGGGCTTTCTTTTGGGTGGTGGTGGGCAGGGGGGCTGGGGGGCAGCTTTCTTTGGATGAGACACATTGATCCAGGAGTCAACTCCTTGAAGTTTGGCAGCACAAGAATTGATCAGTAACACTTGATAAGACCCTTTCCAATGTGGCTGAAGAGAGTCTTTTTTTTTTTTTTTTAACATCTTTATTGGAGTATATTGAAGAGAGTCTTAATGGATACGTCTTTTCCAATAAACAAAATCTCCAGGTCATGAAGTATGGTGTTTTGAGGTCTTCATCTCCTGGGAGCACACCATGGAAAGATTGCTCTACTAAAGCATAGTTATTTTCAATGGATGAAATACTGCAGTATATACTTTGTAATACTGAAGTATACCTCCTTTTATTAGTTGTGGATCAAAGGAAGCGGGAGCCAGATGCATGAGGAACCCAGCAATTATTTCACCCATGGTGAGAGTTTATGAGTTCCAGTCGGGGTGGATCTGAGATTTAGAAGGACCAACAGCAATACTTTTGCCTGAGGTAGTTGGAGGGTTCCCACAAATTTTGCCAGTTGAGTATTGATGGTGCCATTTGTTCCTTCGACTGGTCCTGAAGACTGAGGATGATATGCACTGGGAAAATGCTATAGGACTGGCTAAAGAGCACAGACTTGCTGTAATATTTAACTAGTAAAAATAGGTTCCCCAGTTGCTATGGAGTTCAAGAGGGGTTCCCCAGGTAGAGGTAAACTTCTCTAATAGTATTTTAGCCACTAAGAGGCAGTAGCTTATCTACATGGAAAGGCTTTGACCCAGTGGGAAAACAAACAAACCATGACTAAAACATATTTATACCCATGAGACAGGGGAAGTTGTATAAAATCCATCTGCCAAAACTCGAATGGTCTATTGGGCAATTTAAAGTGTTTGGGGGCAGTGCAGACAGTTTCCCAGGAATGTATTTTGGACAGATGAGACAAGAAAAGTAGACACTTTGTGCAGCCTTATTAATATTTCCTCACCAGTATTGATTCATGAACGTTATTATTTTATCCACAGACCAATGGTTTAATGCATGTAAAGTTATCAGTAATGGGAATTTTAGAGTCTCTGGTAAGACCAGATTATTTGGCCCAAACCAGAGTTCTCTCTTTTTATAGAACCAAGGTATTAGATTTCCAGTATTGTTTTTTCCTTTTCTGAAGCCAATTGTTGGGCACCTCTAGTCAATTTTTCTAGATTATTATTTGGGGGAAACACCACTTTGGACCATATCAGAGGTTTGATTGTGGTCTTTTGAAAGCAGCATTCTTGGCAGAAATATCAGTGGCATGGTTTCCTTTTGCCTCCAGGGAGTTGAGTTTGGAATGCCCAGGGACCTTAATAATAGCCAAAGCAGCTGGTAGGAGTATGGCATCTAATAAATTTTGGACACAAGAGCCATTTTAAATTTTGTCCTCATTAGAAGTAAGGAAACCTTGCTGTTTCCATAGCATTCCAAAGTCATGGGCAAGCCCAAAGGCATACTATCAGTATAAATGTTTGCAGTTTTGCCCTTAGCTAAAGTGCAAACCCTAGTAAGAGCATATAATTCAGCCTACTGGGCCAAGGTAGCCAAAGGCAAAGGTGCTGCCTCAATAACTTAAAAAGGAGTTGCGATTGCATATCCAGCACAAAATTTACCATTTTAATCCTTTAAAGAAGAACCATCAGTAAACCATGAAACCTCAGCCTTAGGGGAGTTTCCTGTAAATCATCACGAGGGGTCAAAATGTTATCTATCAAAGTCAAACAGTCATGAGGTGTATCGTCTGCAGAGGAGGGAAGAAGGGCGGCAGAGTTAAAGCTATTACAACAAGAAAGAGTTATGTGGGGTACAGTTAGCAAATGGATTTTTGTAGGAGGTGAGATAACTGGCTGAAAGGTGTTAGGTGTGATGAGAATTCAGGAGGGTTTCTACTGTATGGAGTACAAAGATCAAGATCGTTAGAGGGGATCCCATGACTGTTCTTCAGTGGCCTTAACTAAAAGGATGGGGCTGGAATGGCTCTGAGGCCAGGGGTATCCACATGCCACAGAGTCTACCTGCTGACTGTAGTACCCTATGGGGCAATGGTGATACTCATGTTTGGGGGTAAGTACTCCAAGAGTGTTTCCCTCCTCATATAGGAAGAGGAAATAGTGAAGTTGATGATTAGGGTGTCCAAGGAAAGAAGGATTATCAAGCTTTCCCTTAAGGTATTAAAAGCTAGGTCATCCTGATTTTCCCAAGCAATCGGGTCAGGTTTGGTGTTCCTTAGTAAGGCATAGAAAGGCTGGGTCATGAGAGAAAAGCTCAGAAACCAGTTCTCATAATAGCCAGCCAACCCAAGGAAACCTTGTAGTTGACATCCGATTTGGGGTTTTGGTAAGTTCCAGATGCCATGAAGCCTATCTGGATCAAGGTAAGCCCTTGTTCTGAGATCGGGTGCCCGAAATAACTTGGGTTGGAACAAACTGCAGTTTCTCCTCCGAAAGGTTATGCCCCTTTAAGGCTAAAAGCTTTAACAGGTGGATGCTGTCTTCCTGTGAGGAGACCTGAGAAGGGGAGCAGAGAAGCAAGTCTACATATTGCAATAAAATAGTCTCTAGGAAATTTTATATTATCTAAATCTGTTTTTAAGGTTTGTGAGAAGTAAGAACAACTCTCAGTAAAACCCTAGTGCATTACTGTCCAGGTGTATTGTTGTTCTTCCCAAATAAAGGCAAATAGATATTGACTAGCTTTATCCACAGGGATGCTAAAGAAGACGCTACATAAATCAATCATGGTAAAAAAAAAAAACTGCTTTCGATGGGTCTGGAGGCTAATAAAATATGGGGATTAGGAACAATAGGGTGACAAGGGAAGACAACACTGTTTATGACTCAGAAGTGTTGGACCAATCTCCACCCTCCCCCACTGGATGTCTTTGCAGGTAAAATAGGGATGTTGCAGGGCCTAGTACAGAAAATAATGAGGCCCTGGGTCTTTTAGTCTTCTATTATCAACTTAATGCCCTGGAGGGGCTCTTTATTTACAGAGTATTGACTGATTCTGGGGAGAGGCTTTGAGGAATCTATTTGTACCCTAATGGGAGGGGCACTGGGGATTCTGAAAATATCAGTTGAAGATTTTGCCCATAAGGAGGATGGTAGCTGATCCATTAGGGACAAATGATTAGTGTCCTTAGAATTAGCTCTAGTGCTGCCAGAGACAGAGCACATAAAAGATGTTAAAGGGTCAAGTGATTCACCCAGTCAGCTATTTTGGCTGTTATCAAATTCTAGAATTATTTCCTTCTTTTAGGAGAAAGAAATTCCAGGATGATATTTTTCTAAGAAATCTTGGCCCAATAAATAAATGGGGCAGAGGAACTAAGGAGAAAGGGGTGATTACCTCTTAGAGGGCTTAAACAAAAGGGGATGGGTTTAGTAACAGAAATCTGTTGAGATTTATGTGAGATCCCCACTATTTGAACCATTTTAGTATTCCAAGGTAGGGGCTGTTTAATAACAGTGGGGTTGAGCATCAGGGGTGTAGCTCCAGTTCAATAAGGACAGAAAGAGATTCATTCCTCATCTGGAAAGTAGTTTCTCCAAGTCAATTAAGGGGGAAAATTGAGAGGAAAAACCTGTAATTCCTCGCAGTCCCCTCACTGGGAGTTAAGAGAGCACGGGAAAGGCTGGTTAGAGGGTTGAAGGTACCTGGAGTGCTTAAGCTTCTAAGTCTTTCTTCCAATGTCCTGGCTTTTTGCAATAATGGCAAAGGCTGGGAAGGTTTTGTTTCTCTTTACAAGCTTCCATTTGCTGGAGTTGAAAATTGCGGATTTTAGTGGTCTTCCTTTTAGCTGAATCATCTAGGGTGTGGGCAAGCTGGTTCGCTAAATTAACTAAATCTGGAATGGACATAGTTTCTCATTCCATCCTGGTCCTTTCAACTAGAAGAGAAAGATCCTGGTTCAGCCCGTTACTGAACACAGAGTTAAAGGCTACCCAAGTGGGTTCAACATTCAAAGGAAGACCAGAATTTTCTTTAAAGACAATTTAGAGCCAGGTATGATAGTCATACACAGGCTCACTGGGCTTCTGGGTACAAGCCTGAACTTTATTCAATCGACTGGATTTGGGAAAGCCCTAGGAATTGCCAAATGGAGTCACCTGGTGATTCCCTGAGCCTCATCGTATGATAAAACAGCAACAGCAAGGGTTTGTCTCCAGGCCTTGGGACCATCCCAATTAGTAGTTTCATCCAGTGTTGGGCCTGGCCTTCACCAACAAGCGAACTAGTTGATATAAGTCAGAGAAACCAGAAACCAAAAGTAAGTTTGAATGACTATATTACATTCCTCTGCAATCCTGTGGGGATCCTCACTTCCTCTGAGAAAAAATTTTGACTATGGCACATAGTTCAGCTTTAGTCCAGGGAACATAAGAAATGAAGGGGTTTAGCATTTGGATCCTCAGAGGGTCTGATTTTAAAGGGGCAGCTTTTAATAGGTTCAGGAGAGGGGGAGAGAGGGAGAGTTTCAGAGAAAAAGGGAAGTTCAGTGAGAGAATTAGAATGAGGAAACAAAGGTATAGAGGAGGGGGATGGTGCAGAAGGAAAAGAAGAATATGGTGCTGAAGACAAAGAGGAGGAGGTAAAGAGGCCTCAGAAGACTTTTTCATTTTTTTGCAATTGTTTGTTTGCCTTAATTTAGAAATGATAGTTTGTAAAGAGGCAATTTTAGAGTATTGAATGCATTTGGAAGACTCCAGGTACCAATTAAAATACACATCTTATTCAGTTTGTTTAATTTTAGAGCCATGGTCTTCTATTTAGTTCTGAGAAAAACAAGTTTGAAGAGGTCGAAAGTTTCCAAAAGTGACCCCTGGAGTTATAAACTATTTTTGGTTTAGTTGGTCCACTTAGTTAAAAATATGCAAAAGAAAGGACCATAGTTTTTTGTTTTTTTGTGTGTGGTACGCGGGCCTCTCACTGTTGTGGCCTCCCCCATTGCGGAGCACAGGCTCCGGACGCACAGGCCCAGCGGCCATGGCTCACAGGCCCAGCCGCTCCGCGGCATGTGGGATCTTCCCAGACCGGGGCACGAACCCGCGTCCCCTGCATCGGCAGGCGGACTCTCAACCACTGCAGCACCAGGGAAGCCCACTTTCACTGTCTTGATCAGACTTCCATGGATCTATTCCAATTTGTAAACATACTCTTTATATGAAAAAATAAAAAGATAGCTTTTCCCCCTAGTCAAAAACTAACACATTTCCATATAAATAATATAGAAATCATGGAAATCCACAAAGAAAACATTTTTCCAACCAAAGGAAAAATTATGAAATTAAAGCACAAGGAGAAAAACCTCTGTACTTCCTTTATCCAGAAACAAAAACCGTTGTTAATATCTCAATATGTGTCCTCCCCAGTTTTTAAATTTAAAGATCATATTCAACATATTTTTTGTAAACTGCTATTTTCACTTAATGAAAAGAAATATTTTCATATTTGTGGGAAAGAGGGCTCAGCTCACTTCTACTGACTCAGTCCTTGCTGCACCTGCTGTTACCTGCTTCCCAAAAGTGGCTGTGAGCCCTAAATTCCTACTCAGTTCCGAGGACCATCAGATTAGACAGGGCTTCCCTGGAGTCAGAGGAAACCCTTAGCAGATCGTGTGTGATCTGGGGATGGACAGTTGTCCCAGGATCAAAAGCAGCAATGTGAGGTTTTATATTTGGCCAAAAGGGATCTGAGTAGGAATTTAGCGCTGCCATGTCTGACTGAACTCACTATGCCCTCTCAAGCACTTGTATAGGCGTTTCACTGAAATTTTGATCCCCTCTACCTAAGTGGCCCTACGGTTGGTTAGTAATTGGCTCCAAAACCCTTTAACTGGCATGAAATCTAAGAGAAACATCTTTGAGAAAATATTGCTTTTCATTAACTGACTACAAAATTAAACACAGCATATATTCAATTACCTATAAACTATAATAAGGTATTATTCGAAGCAATATCTATGTACAACCATGTTCCTAGCTCCTAATAAATAAAATTTGCTTTCCATTTTATTCCATGTGAACTTTTTCCTTTCATAGTCCCCAAATGGGAAAGCCAGGATGATCATGTGTTCTCAGACCCCCTCCATTTAACTTCCTTTTAAAAAGCAGCTGGGCAGCTTACAGAAATAGAAGTTCTCTTTTCTCTCAGTGGTATTCCTCTGAACTGCTCTGGAAAGTGTCATCAGGGTAATATTGGTCCCTCTGCCCTATCAATGCTGAGGCTTACTTCTTACAGACCAGGTTCAGGGTCTATAGCTCCCAGCTCAAACCTCAAGGTATCTCAAAAACAAAACAAAACAGTGAAAAACAAAATCTCCTGGCTTTTAGGGATTACCTTCATAATGGTAAGGATGAACATGAGTCCTAGCATGTGTTAGCTCTCAGCAGCTTAATTTTCTAAACATGGATGTACTTAAAAGGATGATTTTTTTAAATATTATAATGTATTTTAAACTAACTTGGCAATTTTACAGAGATGTAAAATGATTTCTTCACATCCACCTATTTTTTTTTTCTTTCCAGAAAAGACAACACAGTCTAACTCCATTGTTACCCAGCATTGGTTTGACAACTGGGCACATCAAAATCACATGAGGAGTGTTCTGAAAATACAGATTCCCAAGCTCTATCTGTAAATATTCTGACTCACTGGGTCTGAGTTGGGTCTAGGGAATCTGCATTTTTAGAAGTTTTTCAGCTTATTTTGAGAACCACTGGGCTAGCAGAAAGCACTGTAAACAAAAAGAAAACCAGGATTGCAGTTCTGGCTTAACCAGTGACCAAGGGCAAATTAATCTTTGTACTTCAGTTACTTTCTTCACTGGTATATTTTGGAACAATTATGTTAGTCACTATTATGTATAATTACTTGCTCTCCTTTAAAAATATTAATAAGCAGGTGGTATTCTTTTGTATTTCTTCCATTGAAAATTTAAGAGTGGCAGGTACAGATACTCAAAATCACAGACGCCTACCTCCTTTTTCCATTCAGTTGACATCTCCTTACCTCTAGCAAGTTCCCTAGTCCATTAGGAAAATAAACATCAATTAAGGAAGTGTCTTGAGAATTGCTTAAGATTTAAATGTAAGTTCCCATTTTTGTTTCTGGCTTCATCCCATTGCTTTCTGACTCCTGAATTTTTTTTTTTGACTGTTAGCTTCCTGTCTAAAAATGTTTGTTCTAGGCTTTCCTTTAATCATGCCTTCCAATAATTGCTGGCCAAATTCAGCCCCCCCGAGTCAAAATTCTGTACAGTGACTCCAAAGCAAGATATTGGTTCATCCATAGGGAATGTATCTTTCTCAAAAAACAAGTAAACATTCATTTTATGTGGCTAAAGATCGCAGCACTAATAATTTATTTTTATTTGCTTTGGAGACATGTATTATTTAAGCTATGAAGTTATTTAATCCTAAAACTTCAATATTTAATTTAATTAGTTCCTTCTATAAATTCTGTTAATATTAAAGCTAGGGCATGGCAGGGAATGTAAGACACTAAAATGAAAGAGAAATATGACTTATTTTTGCTTTGCCTTTTATTTTAAATGGTCTCCTGCAACTTACTGGCTTTAGATGAATGCCAACCCAAATGACTGATTAACATATGCTACTGGCTCATCTTCCTAGGCTAGTGTAATATATGAGGGTCAGATGCTGAGAAATTAACTCATCTAATTTAAATGTAACTTTTAAAAACTTAGATATTAAAGCTTAGGTTGTCATTAATCAAACGTGTTTAAATATTTTTCACTTGTCATGCCCCCCAAACTGTGGCTGTTGATCACAGTCATAGATCATACCTCAGAGGTCTGAGAACTGAATACCTGCATCCCTTCTACAGCACCCCAAATCAGTGGTCACCAGAGTCTCCTTCACTAGCTAATGCAGCGGTTGACAGACTTCTGTAAAGGACCAGATAGTAAATATTTCAGGTGCTATAGTCTCGGTCAGACTACTCAACTCTGCTGTTGTAGGGTGAAAACAGCCATAGACAATAGCCAGTATATAAATGAATGGTCATGGCTGCATTCCAATGAAATTTTACTGACAAAAATGGCAGTAGGTTGGATTTGGCCTGTGGGCCATAATTTGCCAATGCCTATCTAGTGCAACCCCTGTCTAGTGACTTTATGAGCTAATGCATTCCACGTATAAGACAGTCCCGAGTGTTACTCCTTCATTTCATTCAGCAAATATGTACAGGGGGATTACATTAAGCCAAACGCTATCCTGGTACAAAGAAGAAAGCAGCTCTACAGTCCACACCTCTCTCTCTGAGCTCCCTTCCCATGTTTCTAACTGGCTCCCCATTGCTCAGACGGTATAGTCCAAAGGGCCCATAAGGCTGTGCAGGATATTGTCCTTGTCTTCCTCTCTTGCTTCCCCTCTCACACAGCTCTACTGACATAACCCAAAATTCAACTCTGTCTTCTCAGCCCTTAAGATCCAGGTAAGTTCCACTCAAATCTTTATTCCGTGCCTTCTGGAAATCCAAAGCCTTCCTCAAAATTTATCCAAATTCCCAGGATGGGGGTGGGGGGTTGGTCATTACTGACTTTGGGTTCCTGGTTCCACCTATACTGATTCTGTTCAACAACGTTTTGACCCAGGTGTGAAACTCAGTCATTTTTTTAGGTTCCTCCAAAGACCCCATCCACACAGAGCACTTGTGAGCCTGGTGAATTTCACTAATCAGTTAGGGGTCAAAAGGAAGAATCCTATCACACCATACAATACATAACTAAAAGCCCCTTATTAGCCATAGCTTCTGTGTATTTTTTAAATTTCTTTAGCCCAGCTGTCACCAGAGTTCTCTCACTGGCTTTTCACCCAATGCAATCCCTTACCATCCTGCTGGCCTTTTTTCTTCCTCTCCCTTTCCTTCCCTTTCCTCTCATCTTCCTCTCTCGAGAGCAAAAAACCAAATCCCTTCCACTGCAGAGCAGCTTAACAAATCTTGGGTTGCTTGAGTCCTTAGCAACACCTGTACTTGCAGAGTCTCTGTCTCTTTACCAAGCGACCTAACAAAATATTTTATAAAACAAGCAAGTCCTCCCCCAAGAAGGATTCTGGAGCCAGCACTGTCAGGAATTTTCAATCCCATAACCTTTCTAACCTCTAGGCCTTTTTACATGTTATTCCCCCGTGCCTAGGGTATTCCCTCTCTTGCACCTAGATAAGTCCTACTCATCCTTTAGAACTCATCCTAGACAATGATTCCCACAAGAATCCTCCCTCCAGAAGGGAATCCTGTTGGTCTTGCATATATATGTACAGGAGGTATCCCAGACCACTTAAATCTAAGTTCAAGTCATGGACAGGTGCAAACTTGGGCAGAAGATGAGAGAGCTGGTTTATTCCTGACTCACTTTTAACATGAGTGGGAAGCCTTTTAAGGTCCCAGCTTATTGCGGAGATGGTGTCCTTTCAGTTCCTCACCTGGCTGATTTCTGTGCTCCTCACCCTGCAAAACCCTTAAAACAAAGATTCGCCAGCATCAGCACTGCCCTAAGGGCAAAAGTGGCTTCTGTGCTTGTTTACCTCTCTGGATTCCTGTCTTTCCTCTTATGGAGTCCTGGTATCCCTTTCTGTCTTATTAACAATGAGCTGTTTTTAAGAAGAAGCTTTTCTTATTTTTTCTTTTCAGCATTTTGTTTCATTTTGTCTTCTCCCAGCAAATCAAAACAGTCAAATAAAAAGAGAATTCAACTTCTCCAAGAAAATTTAACCCAAAGTACAATTGGTTCCCTTTCTAAGATTACCATGTCATTGTCTGCTCTCAAGGAAAACCACCTAGTCAATGAATATTTGTTGAGCGCCATATATTTGCAAGGAACTATACTATATCCTGGGGATTCCGTGGTGAGTGTGCCAGAGTCCTTGTCTACAATGACCTGTCCTCTTTTTTCCACAGCTGTGCTGTGGAAACTGTGATGAATCAATGTTCTTTATTCTCTAGAACCCTGTACTGTTCATCTTTTGGTGATAGATTACAGGTTTATTATAAAAAGATATAACTTAAGAACAGCCAGATGGAAGAGATGCATAGGGCAAGGTATGTGGGAAGGGGTGCAGAACTTACATGAGGTCTGAGGGTGCCACTGACCCCCCATCTCCACATGTTCACCAACCCCAAAGCTGCTTTTTCAGCATTTTTAGTTATTTTCAGTGGGAAGGTTAGTCCAAATATTTCAGACTGCCATTAGTGGAAACTGGAAGACATTAAATCCTTCCTAATTAGGATGCAGATCTTTAGCCAGATATTCTTAAGAGTTTTGTGAGGCCTTCTCCCTAGCCTGAAGCTTTCATTCTGTGTCATAAGTTGCAGTCCAGGAAACAAATTAGTCTCTTAGGCCTTGCTCATTCACTCAGGCATGCATTCATTTAACAGACATCCACTGAGTACTTCCTGTAAAACATGGTTACAGCAGTGAGTAAGCATCCTTGCCCTTTATTCCCTTGTTAAGAGAGAACAGAGAAAGTCATCTGAACTACCAGTTTTCAACATCACACTAGTCCTACCGGCCAAATTTAGGAAACTTCCATGTCTCCAACCTACTGAACAGCTGTAAAGGGTGGGACTATTGGAGACCTGTTTCCTATGGAAGGTAACTGTTGAACAGAGCAGTGCATCTAAAACTTAAGCATGCAAAAGAAGCATCTGGAGGGCTTGTTTAAAACAGATTACAGGGCTCTACCCGCCCCCAAATTCTGATTCCTTGGTCTGGGATGGAGCCTGAGAATATGTATTTCTGACCAGCTCCTTCTTGCTGTATCCTCACATGGTAGAAGGGCCTAGCAAGCCCTCGGGAGTCTCTCTTACAAGAGCGCTAGTCCCATTCATGAGGGCTCCTCATGACCTAGGCACTTTCTGAAGGTCCCACCTTCTTATACCATCACACTGGGCATTAGGATTTAAACATATAAATTTGGGGGGACACAAACAGAGCATAGCATTCCATGCTGAAGCTATTTCAACAGTCTCTCTTTTTTCCCAGTATCAGGAATTAAGGGAGTCACTCCAACGATGTAGGCTTCCGTGGGGCGCTGAAAGGGAATATGGTGGCATAATACCCATTTCACTCCCTGAGGAACACAGGCCAAAATGTGAACCTCCTCGTGTCATGGGCAAAGGACACCAGCATTATGGATTTGGTGGAGAAACCTGGCCAAGGTAAATAAACTTCCAGTCCCTCACACAGAGGTCATTATTATTCGATTATCTATATTTCTATTGTGAGTCCTTTGTTAACTTAAATCTACTTCCAAACTTTTACTATTTATGAAAAGACACAGATGGGACACTAATTATAAAATTAGTAAAAAATTTTATAATTAAAATTATAAATAAAATTAAAATTAAAAAAAGACACTAATTATAAAATTTCTAATTTCAGTAAAAAATATGTTATAAATGACTTTGCTTTCCTTAGAGATGTTTAAGTATGTGATCAGAAATTTTGATGAATTTAATTCCCTTGCTAATCACATTTTATCTAAAACTAAATAGGAAGGCTCCTGAGAAAGATTAAATTATTATTTTTTTTGACTTGAGCAAATAGCTGGCCTAATTTTACAGATGTTCTTGACTTTTTTTTAATATTTTTTATTAATTAATTTATGTATTTGGCTGCATTGGGTCTTAGTTGTGGTTCGCGGGCTCAGTAGTTGCCCCGCAGCATGTAGGATCTTAGTTCCCTGACCAGGGATGGAACCCACGTTCCCTGCATTGGAAGGCAGATTCTTAACCACTGGACCACCAGGGAAGTCACCCAGATGTTCTTAACTTTTGATTTCTAATTTGTTTATCAATTAGAATCTACTGGGCATTGTTTTCAAGTATTAAAATATTTCAGTCATCATTTATAAATCTTAAAGTTACCCTTTCAGCAACTTTATTCAAAGTACAGGTTAAAACTGAAGGGAAAGCACAAAAAAAATCTGAGCAGTAAATTAGATGTCACATTAAGAAGTATGAAATTTACTCAAAGCAAAATCCATCACACCTTCTCCACACACAGCCTGGTTATTCCTGCTTTATCCAATCCTGGTTACCCAGTGTACTAACAATCTAGCTAACTAGGTTAAAAGAAATAAATCAGGAAAGACAAGCCACAGCTAGAGAGAAAAACAGTAACAATAGGGACATGTGGCAGCCTTATGGAAAGCCTCAATAAAGCAATAAAAAGCAGACAAATGAAAAGTCCAATTGGAAAGATGCAAATATTGACACATTATAGATAGGACTTCAAGTTCATTAACTCATCCAACAGATTTGTTTAAGCCCCCACTCTCATGGAACTTACTTTCTAATATAATATAGATTTATGGTATCTTTGTAAAGTAGATATTGTTATCCTGGTTTTACAATAAACAGAGACCCAAGAGATTCATTACCTCTCCTTGGGTCAGACAACTATGAAGTTTCAGAACAGGGATTTGAGTCCAGTTTTATTTAACTCCAAATCCCACATTCTTTTCACCTATTCATTCATTCGCTTATTCCAGCTATTCATTTATTCAGTAATTTGAGTATAGCAAGCATTGGTCTAGAGATTAGGGGTATAGCTCCTTAGGGAGTTTACAGCCCTGGTCCCCAAAATCTGTATATTAAAAAAATGCACAATATTCTAAAAGAATTACAAGTATACTCACAGAATTCCAGTGTGTAAAAAGAAAGCAAAAGACTAGCTTCTTAAGGGAAACCCAGCTTGAAATGAGAGGTTTGTGTTTAGTATCTTATTGAATGCAGCCCTAGGACACTGGGAAAGAAAATATTTGTTCCAATTAAAATGTCAGCCATCCCTGATTCAGAAATGCAGGCTAATGTATTCAGATTCTCTTCACACCCTTTTATGTTAAATGTTATCAGTTTGGCATATTTATCTCTTAAAAATATATTTAAGACAAAGTATAAATATCTTCTGATACAATGTAAATCACTTGGCAAACAACTACAGAATAGGTTTTATCTTATTTCCTAACAGGGAATAACTTCTATCACAATATTTTTCTTTTTCCCCAAGAAGAGCCTTTTAAACAAACTAACAGAGTATTTTTCAGTTCTCTGACGGGTCAAGCCTCCTCTGGCCCATGTAAAAGCTTGTTCTCATGACCACACCCTGTCACCTTCCCCGGAGGAGATTTTTGGTGGGTGTTGTGATACAACTCACCCCACTCCCCGTGGGGAATAGGATCACAGAATATCCCACTCCTATCGCCTAAAAAATAAAACAAATACAAAATTTACCAGCAGCCCCAAACAATAAAAGGATGCCATAAAATTATGCCATTAATTTTAATGTGCCAAGGAAAGATAATTCTGTGTAGTTTATTCCAGTTCCTAAGTGTTTCTCAAGACAGCATTTTGGACAGGGCAGTTCTTTGTCACGCACATTGCAAGATATTTAGCATCTTTGGCCCTTTACCTATAAATACGGGTCGCATCTTGCATTCATTGTGACAACCAAAATGAAACCACCCACACATGTTTTCAAACTCTCCCTGTAAGTGTTGGGAGTACAGGGGGAAGCCACACTATTGGTTGAGAGGCATTATACCTACCCCCACCCCTACATTCCAAATGCATGTTGAGGCAAGGTGAGTCTACAAAATCTGCTAATTCTCCAGTTTGAAGAGATTAAAAGATTGAGTAGATAATCCTATCAGAAAAGACAAAAAGCCTCAAGAGTAGACAAAAAGCCTCAAAAAGCCCCTATTTAAAAACAGCAAGATTTCAAGAGAGATGAAGCTCTGCAGAACGTGTGCTCTTCCGGAATGCAATGATGACTTCAGGGAATGAGCAGAAGCCCCTGGGTATGGGCACTTCCCTGACTGGGAGGAGTGGGAATTTTCCCCTGTAGAGGGAAAATTATTACTGTAGAACCAGTGTTCTACAGTAATGTTATAAGCCCTGGCAAAGTACAGATTATATAAACAACCAAAATGGGGAGATCAGGGAAAGGAAACAGAAGTGAGTGAAACTGGGTTTATCATCTTATCTTTCATGCCTGAGAGTCAATATTATCTAAAAAATGATAATGATTCCAAAATCCTAAATGTTTCAAAAACTTTTTCCTAAATTTCTAAAATATCTGTATAAAATTATATCTATGTAATAAAGAGATATTTATCTATAGTTCAGGAATTCCTTTAGGTTTACCTTTTCATCTGTTAGATGCTAATAAAATTTAAAATATTTAGGGAATTCCCTGGTGGTCCAGTGGTTAGGACTCCATGCTGTCACTGCTGAGGGCCCAGGTTCAATCCCTGTTGAGGAACTAATATCTTGTAATCCACATGGCACGGCCAGAAAACAAAGAAAAAAATTTAATTTTCTTTTAGAAATTTCATGAACTTTGATCCAATTCTTGAAACTTTAGTTCTGACTACAGCTGTCCATCTCTCCGTTCCTTACTTCTTTACATCTATTTTTTAGAGAGATATCTAGAATCATGTTCTACATGAGGTTACTTGTGCTTTTTTTGTACTTACTGAAATGTTTATAATAAGCATGTGCCATTTCCATAAAAATAAGAAAATATCTTTTTTAAACAGCAGCATTAATCAGGAACTTTTATATACCACACATTGTGCTAAGTGTTTTATAGACATTATCTCATTTAGACCAAATTACATTTGATTTTTTTAAAGTTCATGTTTCTAATAAAACTACTTTTGTTCTTTTTTTTTTAAATATTTTTTCTGCCCCTTTCTCTCACTCCTCTCTTTTTTTTAATGAATTTTTAAAATCTATTTATTTATTTTTGGCTGCGTTGGGTGTTCGTTGCTGCTCGCGGGCTTTCTCTAGCGGCGAGCGGGGGCTACTCCTTGTTGCAGTGCGCAGGCTTCTCATTTTGGTGACTTGTTGCAGAGCACGAGCTCTAGGCACGCGGGCTTCAGTAGTTGTGGCACGCGGGCTCAGTAGTTGTGGCTCATGAGCTGTAGAGCACAGGCTCAGTAGTTGTGGCGCACAGGCTTAGTTGCTCGGCGGCATGTGGGATCTTCCCAGACCAGGGCTTGAACCCGTGTCCCCTGCATTGGCAGGCAGATTCTTAACCACTGCACCACCAGGGAAGTCCCTTTTTTTAAATTAAATTTTAATTGTACAACTTATTCATTTGTATGCATTAGGATTTTTAGTTGCAAATAACAGAATCCATTCTGGCTCATTTAAGAAGAGGTTATTAGAGGATAATAGGTCAACTCACAAAACTGTAGGAGGGCTAGAGAAATAGGCTAATTGCTAAGCTTCCAGAAATAATAGCCAGACTCATTCCCAGGACTAGCCTCATCCAGGGAAGTGCCTCTGCTAAAAGTGGACACCTCTGATTCTACCTTATGAGCAATATGGATGCCCCACTTGAAGCCCGTGTTCTGAGGCTACTCACATTCAAACCAAAGTCTAGTGCAGATGCGGATGACAGCAGAACTTAGGGTACACATTTGCACCCTGGTTGCTAGGGAGGCTGGGAAGTGGATTTTCTGGATGCTACCTAGGGAAGTGGGGTGTTCAAAATGTGGAAAGCTAGCAAAATGTACAGAGGATATGGTAAAGATGTTAGATAGCCAGCAGCGCCAGCTGACTGTCACTTTAAACAATAGCAGCAACAACAGTAACGTGCTTTTCTATTGAACAAGTGGTCCATGGACCAGCAGCATGAGCATCACCTAGGAAATGGTGAATGCAAAATCTGGGACCCCACCCCAGATTTACTGAAACAGAATATGCATTTTAATAAAATCCCTCAGGTAATTCTAACGTGCAGCAAAGTTTGAGAATTGCTGCTCCAGTGTAAGAAAATGCAACATTTTTCACACAAATGAAAATGCACTCACCTCCCCAAAAGGGGAGATCCAAAGTCTCATCAGTTCCTGCATCCAGCTCCAAGTCCAGGATCACTTGGTGATGGTCACTCCTCTCTATTTCTGTCATAATATTGTCCTGATAGTCCACATTTAGGCATTAAATAAAGTAAACCATCGCCAACACACCCTATATGAAATAATAAGGAAAAGGGAGAGGAAATAAAGTTATATATATATATGTATATACATATATATATGTATGTATACAGGACATAGCAAGGAAGGAAATATGGGAAGTGACTGCAGTCTACAGCTGGTCCTGAGGCTATTATTGGTGTTATAATTTCCTTCCTCCACTACCCATTTCAAGTTCCCTTGCCCTTAGCTAGTAGGAATTCATTACCTTGTGGGGCAGCCCCAAATTTGTTCCTGAGAGATCTAAGCTCTTAGTGGTTCTGCCTGTGTGCAGTAATAGAATACTACAGTATTCTATTACTTTTATGCCACTGGAAGCTATGCTAGGAGGTGTCCAAAAGATGCTTTAGGTTCTAGAAATACTCCTTTCCCCCAGCATGGTATAGCAGCAATCCTCTTACCCTTGATATTTAGGATCAATCATCCCAGCCTACTTGGAATAATTCTTTCTTGGCTGTTTTCTCCAGAATCATAAGGAGCCCCAGATTACGACCTCATCAGTTCAGCTTCCAGTTCAACGGGACCATTGTTGTGTCGTCTGATGGAAGCATTTCTCCCTTAACCTCTAAACCAGCAAAGCCCAAGGTGGCTGGGGAGGAAGTAAAGATTTCCTCGAGTGTAATAATAAGAGTGAAGGGCATCACTCCCACCTCCCCCCATTGCTTTTTAGACCATGCATTCTGGCTATGGGGGAAACTATTTATTAGTCACCGCTTCACAGCATGTGCCACACTTCAGGATAACATTCAGCCATAGCTGAATTGTCAGTAGGCTATGCTACCATTCTGTAAATGTGACAAGGCCAGTGAACCCTTAAATTCAACCACTACCTTATTTTTTGTGTGATAAATTTGAGTTCCTTAGTCAAGAGTAATATTGTTTAAGATGGCATGCAGTGAATAAGGCATTCTGTTACATTCCACTGATGATGTAACTGGCAGCAGTGAAGTGAGGAGGAAAGGGAAATCCATAATTAGAAGTGTCCTGTGAGGATAAATCATCTTTCAAGATGGAAGGGGTTGAATGTAATCAGCCTCCCACCAGGTGGCTGACCAGTACACCCAGAGAGATTTTTCTCTATGAATTACTTAGGGTTGGTAACTTCTGCTGGTAAACTCATATGTGGCCAGGTCAGTTTTGATGAGGTCATGTTGCTGAGTCCATAAATAAGAACTTCTGCCCCTGCCCCCATGATAATTTAGTTTATGAAGCCACTGAGCAAGCACCAGGGTGACTGGAGAAAACCTGGCTGATGCCCACAGACTTGATCATATTATCTATCTAATTACAAACATCCTCAGTGTGGGGTTCTGTTGGTGAGCGTTCTTGTGGGGTATGAATAACTCTCATACTTTAGGGCCAATCTCAAAGGCTGAGAAAGCAAGTTTTTTGGAATCTACATTGGGTACATGAGATACAGTGTGGGTGTTCAAAAGATATTGAGCAGCGAGGAACAGTTCAGCACTACAATATATATTAAAACATTACGGGCTTCCCTGGTGGCGCAGTGGTTGAGAGTCCGCCTGCCGATGCAGGGGACACGGGTTCGTGCCCTGGTCCAGGAAGATCCCACATGCCGCGGAGCAGCTGGGCCCGTGAGCCATGGCCGCTGAGCCTGCGCGTCCAGAGCCTGTGCTCCGCAATGGGAGAGGCCACAACAGTGAGAGGCCCACGTACCGCAAAAAACAACAACAAAAAAAAAATCACAAGCTCCAAGAGTGAAGGCTAATGTAAACTATGGACTTCAGGTGATAATGATGTGTCAGTGGAGGTTCATCAGTCCTAGCAAAGGTACCACTCTGGTGGGAGGTGTTGATAATGGGGGAGGATAAGCATGTGCAGGGTAAAGGGTGTTTGGGAATCTCTCTACCTTCCTCAACTTTGTTGTGAACCTAAAACTGCAATCTAAAGATTGTAAATACAATCTATCTCATTCTTTTTAATTTCTCACAGTGTTCCACAATATGGATACATCAGATTATTTAGCCATTCTTGTATTTTTTTTCTTTTGTATTAATTGAATGTAATAAATATCTTTGTACAGGCCTCCTTGAGCTCAATACACAAATGAATGTTTCTCTAGGGAAAATCCTAAGTCGAAGTTATCGGTCACAATATATGAATATTTTTAATTTTAGTAGATATAGCCCAAATACTTTATATTCTCATGGTATTGTCTAAAAGTATCCATTTCACCATACTATTGGCCAATTGTATTATATTATCAAACTGTATAATTTTTGCCTATCTAATGAATAAAAATGTTATCATGGTTATCAGAATGTATTTCTCTGATTAGGTTAAGTACTTTTTTTCTTACGTTTATGTTTTCTTATGTATGACCGTTTATATTTCCTTTTCTGTTCTTATTCTTTGCCCATTTTTATTGCTTGTCTTTTAGTTATAGATTCTTATTGGTTCTTTATGTTCTGGATATTAATCCCTTATGTATCTTTATTGTAAACATTTCTTCCAATCTTTGTTTTATTTGAGCTTTTTTATGCTGTCTTGTCTTCAGAAGTTTTTCACTTGATGTTATCAAACTTCCTTTTGATTTTTGACTTTTTTAAAATCTTATTTAAAATGTTTTCCCTACCACTAAGAAAAAAACATATTCTTGTATATTTTCTTTTAATATTTGCATGCTTTTCCCTAATTCTTTAGATTTTTAATTCATCTGAAATTATCTCTGTAATATGAAATAAAAATCTTTTTTTCCAAACGGCTAGTGAATTTCTCCTGCATTGTTTATTGAAAAGTAAACTCTTTCCACTGATTTAAAATGCCATCTTTTCATATACTGAATTACCATATATACATCGTTGTATTAGTCTATTTTTATCTTTTACTATCTCACCATTACACTGTGTTATTAAAAAGATGTTCAATTTAATCTTTTCTTTCTTTTCAGAAAGCTTCCTCTTGAACAATTTTATTATTTGTCACAGAACAAAAAAAGTGACGTCTATGGAAATGATTCTTTGTAAGTTTGAGGTTTCTTTTCCTTATATGAGATCAAATAACATTTTCAAGTGGAAATGAGTTATATGCAAAATAAAAAAGCTCCAAAGTGGGAACTTATAGAAAAACAAGTATTCCTTTTTTTTCAATAGAGATTATTGATTATAGAAACCAAGACCAAAACAACAAAAATAAAACAAATAAACTAAAATCCACTAACAGTTTGTTGCACTTAAACAAAGAAAAAAGTAGGAAATAGGGAATAGTAATGTTTGAAAAGATTCATACAGATCGTCTTGGCCCATTTCCCTGCCTTTGACCTAGTTATTCAATCTAATAAGAATCTGTTAATGTTTCTTAAAAGGTTCATAGAAAAAGCCCCAGTGCCCTCAACAAAATTTTTAATCAGAATTTTATGAGAGAGGTTTGTTATGACAATCTACAAATAACTCTTAATAAAATTACTCCCTAAGTCTCTTTTTTGGATAAGGAATACTTAATTTACCCTTTGCTTAGAGGAATTATTTTCTACTATATTGTTTTTTGCTCTTTGAAATAGTTTGTTGTATATATTACAAAGGCATGCTTTTAAATTTTCAGATAAAAATAAAACACCAACAGCACTGAAGTAAAAATGAAAACATTAGTTTTTACCTTTGTTAGAATTGTTAGGAATCTGTTTATAGGTAAGAAGTTAATATAGAGTTCAGCCACAAGAGGGAGCCAAAAAGACATGAAATTTGTGGTTGCTGGGCCTTGTATATCCCTTTGGGATTAGTAAACTGAAAAGTATTAGAGTGGCAGTAAAATCATGGATAGGTTCAAGGAATTGCTGTCTCTGAGCATTTTTAATTTTCATTTTATCCTTTCAAACTTTGAATTTTTAAGAAAGCTTTTCTTTTTAAATTTTTATTCTTATTTTTCCATTTTTTTAAATTATAGCTCATTTACAATGTTGTATTAGTTTCAAGTGTACAGCAAAGTGATTCAGTTATACATATATATATGTGTATATATGTATAATTTTATCCATGTTGAATCAAATCAATTTTAGGCATGTACTTGTCAATATCAGCTAAATTTGTCACATGAGAAAAAATTTAGATGCTGATTTAATGTTTCATATATAATAGCCAATCTGGTAACTCTAGATCTCATAGATTCCTATAGTCATTGCTTCCCATTCCCCTACTCAACCAGAAATATAACTGGAAAACGTGCTTTTTTTTTTTTTTTTTTTTAGTTCCAACAAACTTAGAGTCCAAATAAAGAAAGATATAAACCTTTTAAGGTTCACATGAATTGTCTGTTTATAATACATTATGGACTAATAAAATTACATGGCTTATGTACCACTTGCTAAATAGAGGAACATATAAAAAAGCAAACAGTATATTCAATTTTACTGCCTTTACTACAACTGATAAGTCAGTTCATTTTTCATAACTGAAATATTTCAGAAAGATTTGCATAGGCTGAAACTAATTGCTGAAATGCAATGAAAGCAGATGACAATCCTTCTCTAGTGTGGAGTTTGTCCCTGGGCTGCATTGTTATTTCTTGGCATGTAGGGTTCAGAGTAATTAGTAAGTACCCAACCTTCAAATGAAGTGATTCAGAAAAGGCACGCCTCTGGGAACTTGTTCAGTTTTGTTCTAGCCTCTCTGCAACTGGGCAACATTTACTATCATGAGAGATGAGCAATCCTGGGCAAAGGGACAAAGCACACACCGTACTTATATATTTTCTCCAACCAGGCCACACTCTGATCACTTTAGGTCATGTAATTGTACCCCATGCATGGTGTCAGGCTACCTCAGAACACTTTGGTGCTCTGCCTATGAGAGTGAACATCAGTAACAACCAGAGCTCTATTATCATTAGAAGAAGTTAGAAATGCAAAATCATTATCTTAAAGACACTGTAGTTCGCAAATGGGATACATCTTTATTCTTAAGCAAGTTTCTAACAGGAATGTAAGCTTTAAAAAGTCCTTGATATAAATTAGGGTTTGTTTCCTGTTTTTATTCTAGGATGCCCACACCATCTAATTCAACAGTAGGGTAAGTAGACAACTATATTTTCCTTCCCTGTTATAATCAAGAAAAAAATATTGGCCATCTGTATATCTCAGACAGTGTGAGGACAAGTGAGACTTTTCACAGAAGTTTTTTTTTGTTTTTTTTTTTAAACAAGCAGGAGAAGAGGCTGGTACAAGTCCAAAGTAACAGTATTACTGATTTCCCCCAATTATATTCCCTGCTAATCTTTTTTTTAATAAACTTTTAAATTTAGTACTATTTTCGATTTACAAAATTACTGGGAAAATAGTACAGAGTTCCTATTTACCTCATATCCAGTTTCACCTATTATTAACATCTTACATTAGTATGGTACCTTTGTCACATTAATGAGCCAATACTCATGCATTAGTATTATTCAGATTTCCTCAGGTTTTCCCTAATGTCCTTTTTCTGTTCTGGGATCCCATCCAGGACACCACATTACATTTAGTAGTCATGTGTCCTTAGGCTCCTTTTGGCTGTGACAGTTTATCAGACTTTCCTTTCCTTTTTTTATTTTTTTATTTTTTTAATGTCCTCTATAGTCTGAGGATTATCTGTCAGATATTTTGTAGAATGTGTCCCAATTAGGATTTGTCTGGTGTTTTTCTCATGATTAGACTGGAGTAGTGTGTTTTGGGGATGAAGACCACAGAGGTCAACTACCATTTTCATCACATCCTATCAAAAGTATACATGCGGGCTTCCCTGGTGGCACAGTGGCTGAGAGTCCGCCTGCCGATGCAGGAGACACGGGTTCGTGCCCCAGTCCGGGAAGATCCCACGTGCCGCGGAGCGGCTGGGCCCGTGAGCCATGGCCGCTGAGCCTGCGCGTCTGGAGCCTGTGCTCCGCAACGGGAGAGGCCACAACAGTGAGAGGCCCGCGTACCGCAAAAAATATATATATATATATACATGCTATCAACATAACATCACTGTTGACACTAACCTTGATTACCTAGCTAAGGCAGTGTTTACCAGTTTCCCCCAGTGTGCAGTTAACCTTTTTTTCTCCTTTTTCCATCCTGTACTCTTTAGAAGAAAGTCACTGTGTGCAGCCCATACTTAAAAGTTTGGAATTATACTCCACCTTCTTGAGGGCAGAGTACCAACATAAATTATTTGGTATTCTTTTGGAAGGGAAATGTGTGTGTTCTCCCTCATGTATTTATTTAATCACTTATTTATATCAGTATGGACTCATGGATTTTATTTCATACTTTGATACTTTAGTAGTAGTCCTGTACTACTTTGTTAATTTTGTCACTCAAATTGGCCATTGAGAGCTCTTTCAGTTGGCTCCTATATCCACACCGCTATCATTGTGGGATTTTGTGTATAAGGGATTTTTTTGGGTTTTTTCTTTGTTTGTTTTTGAGTAGTTTATCACTTGTCACTGTGGGGTTTTTTTCTTTCTTTCTTTCTTTCTTTCTTTCTTTCTTTCTTTCTTTCTTTCTCTTCCTTTCCTTCCTTCCTTCCTTCCTTCCTTCCTTCCTTCCTTTCTTTCTTCCTTCCTTTTAGCACTTCCTTACTTTCTGGCACTACAAGATACTCCAGGCTCATCTTATAAATGTCCTGCCCCAGCCCTACAAGCAGCCAGTTCTCCAAGGAGCGCAGCTCCTTCCACTGGAGAATGGTATGAGAATCCACGATCTGAATACTAGGTGTGCCTGATACTACTGGAGTCCCTGTCGATCTTAACCAGAAATACTAAGCTGGCATTTAAAAACTGTGTTTCAGTTAAAGCAAAGATCTGCTCAAAAGGCTATTAAAATTACAGTCTAGGTTGTTTGGGGTTTTCTTTTTTAAAAAGCAACTATGTGAAGACCTTTGTTTTGGACTTTTCAAATTCTCTTTGTAGTGACATGAAAAGTAAAGCCCTTTTTGTTGTTGTTGTTTTTCTCGGATCACCTTTCTGCTTGTAGCCTGATAAGTTCCAAAGTCTCTTCCTTTGACCTCAACTCCTCAAACATCCCCTTGGAAGAGCTGTGTAAGATTTTGATAAAAATCTTGGTAGACCTGCTCAACAGGGAAGATTGAGTTCAGAGACAGCCCATGCCTCTAACTGAATGATTCAAAGAGAAACTGAATTCCTTTTAAATGTGTATGTAGTTAAGTGAGTGTTTGATATTCTGCCTTTTCCTTATTATTTCTTCTCTATTTAGGGACTCTAAATGAAAAGTAATATTTATAAATCATTTAATATAACAGGAATATACTATAATTATATTCTACACAGTCTTAATTTAAAGGAGTAAATATACATTCTGGTCATTGTACTCAAAACTTGAATGGGTTACAACTTGAAAATTTAGTTGAAGGTATAATTTGCAATTTTTTTAACAAACAAAAATAACCTTTGCAATATATACAGGACATTAAATTAAATTTCATAATGTAATAGACACAAGACACGCGGAGTCCATAGCTTTCAGGTCTCAAAAGTAAAAAACATTTTCCTAAATCATTACCAGCTATAACTTAATGCTATTTGCTAGGAAATATACATTTCTAGAATCTGAGGGGAAGAAAATTTTGGCCTCAATCCCAAGTGATAAGAATTAATTGGGGCCTCTCCCTACCTTCCTAACTCCCACCTTTACCCCTTCTACACAAAGCGAAAATCCAGGACACAGACAAAACCAGAAGATCCCAAGAACTACCAATATACATTTTGCAGATTTACTTCCTATCAAGGGGACCAATCCCCAGAAAGAAATAGCTTATCGAATCCTCATTGTTCTTTTTTTTGTGATTTAACATGCTTTTGGCCTTTAGAACTTATTTTCTAAATTAACAAGTTAATCTCTACTTTTTGGTGTCTCTGTAACAAAAACAAGATATAATGAAAACAAATGTAATGGCTTTTGTTCAGGAAGTTCTTACCAACATCAAATTAGTAAAACATGGGGTCACCTTGCCCTGGACTCTGGCCTGGGGCTAAATGCATATCAGCAGGTTATTCTCTGTGGATAAAGCAGTTAGCACAGGGCCTGGCACATAAGTGCTTTATTAGCATCATAGTTACTGTTGTAGTTAACAACATTTAAAGGCAATGTCCTCTGAGTATAATACCTGCCCATGCAGCAGTTACAATGTCTGAGGACCTTCCCAGATTACCTACTGAGATATTTTCTAGGGACAGTGGGCAGACATGACCGTTTTGTGAAGTACTCATACCACATTTCCTTAAACCGCATCAAGTCCATGGGAAAAGGTATCAGAAGTTCAAAATTTAATCCCACTGATTCCACATAACTACTGATTCTTACACCTTAGCTCAACCTGGCACATACTGGGAAGAACCCAAGAGAATCAAAATGAATTTTCTGTCCAGAAGAAGTTAATTAGCACTAAGACAATCTTCGCATTCTGATTTACTCCATTAGCCATTCTTTCTAGTGTGTTTTATGACTCAGTGTCTCCTGGCTACTGGACAATATTGGAAGCCCAGCCTTTCTCATTCATTCCTCACTGTCCCTAGGGTTTCTTTCTTCCCTGCTTCCTGAGTGCTCTACCTGAAGGTGAATGAGGCAAGCCTCCAATGCTTTGCATGTGCAAGACCTCCCTTAGAACATGGGTTTTACTACACCACAGGAAACTCCATCCTTTCCTGACTCAGGTAGACTGGACACTCTCCATGAGCACAAACATGTTCGTTCCTGCTTTATTCACACAAACAGTTTGCTCAAACTATAAAAATGCTCACTTATTTTCAAACAGATTGTTAAGAGGAAATAATTTCCTCTCAGTTCACCATAGAAGCCATTGAATTGGACACTGGAAATATTTATTTAGAACAAATGAAAATCATTGTGTAGCAAATAAAATGAAGTACAGCCAGTATTGCTTCAGTGAAAGAGCAGTCACTACACCAGTGTTTTCGTGACTCCCAGGGACATCAGTCAGTTGGAATTCAGGAATGCCCTGATTCTGTGTTCTCCTGTCATCACAGAGTTGACAACCTTATATTCAATACCTTGTACCAAGCTGTCTAGTAGTTGATGTGGCACTTTTTAAGCAAAGTAAATAAACTGGAAAAGTGTTTAGTGACTAGCGGTAAAATAATGCTATACCCAATTCAAAAATGTGTTCAAGTGACAAGAGCAAGAAAACCGAATCACTTTACACAAAAACAAAAAGAGCTGACTGGCCTCAGAAATGACTTTTGCCTAGAGTCCAGGCTTTTTCTCTTACAAATCAATCTTAACTTCTTGTGGCGTCTGTAAGAGACCAGGAACTTGCTAAGAATCGTGAACTGCGAGGTATTTCAGAGCCCACCAAGATGCCAAGGCTGCTAAATTCAGTACAGATTTGCATCAGCGTCATGAGAACACATGGCCAAACCAACCAAAATGACTGGGATTGAAAAATATCATATGATGGAAAAGCAATGAGACATTTAAAAATATGTTTCTTATAGAAATTATTCTCATTATTTCATAGTCACACCATCCATAGTGACTTGCAGAAGCTATTATATAAACTCTGCCAATACTTAGATGGGTAATAGTGAAAGAAAAATTTCTGTAACAAGACACTAACATGAACAGTTACGGCATAACCTGTACATTTATTTTGGCCTGGTAAATACAGACATTACACAGCTTTCCCATAGCTTCTGTGGGTTCTCACTATGAGCACTAGGAATGCAGTTCATCTTTGAAAGCCTTTCTCTAGCTCTTCTCCTTTAAGAGCCCAGAGCACCTGTACTCCTGGTGTGTGTTTCCTGTTCACTGCTTGCATGTGCTCTGTTGGAAGCCTGAATTCTATCTGGTTGTATTTGCTGGGGGAAAAAAAAAAAAAAAAACGGAAATTTACTGTCTTACAGTTCTGGAGACTAGAAATTCAAGATGAAGGTTTCAGCCAAGTTGGTTCGTTCTGAGAGCTGTGAGACACCCTGTTTCACGCCTCTCCCCTGACTTCTAGCAGGTTGCTGGTAATCATGGGTGTTCCTTGGCTCACAGATGCATCACCCTGATCTACCTTCATCTTCACATGGCATCCTCCCTGTGCGCATGTCTGTGTCCAAATTTCTCTTTCTTATAAGGATACCAGTCATATTGGATTAGGGGTTCACCTTATTCCAGTATGACCTCATCCTAACTAATTACGTCTGCAATCACCCTCTTTCCACATAAGGTCACATTTTGAGGTACTGTATTGTTACAACTTCAACATACACATTTTTTTGGTGGAGGGACATAATTCACCCACTAACACTGGTCTTGGATTTTTTACTTTATTTTCTAATTATATGTAACATTTCTCTATTCCATGGACTTCCTAATCTTGATTCTCTTCTAATTTAGACAGCTCTCACACAGTTTTTTTTTTTAAACCTCTCCTAGTTCTTTTTAAGAACTCTGCTAGTTCTTCAAATGATAGGAAAATTGTATCCCCACGGCCTGTTTAAATTGTTGGGGATTTTTTCCTTTCAGTATATGAGCTATTTTTGGCTTTTTGATTTCTAAACAGTACTTACTGTGTACACTGTGTATATAAACAGGTGGCATATTTTGTTGATTGAGTGCTTAAAGAAACAGATGACCTGGTTGAAAGGTCAGTCCAAGATGGTAAAGGATCATTTTGCACATTGAAACTGAATGCCTAAAAGGATTCTATAAAATAAAGTACTGGGATCCTCTAAAAACAAGGGGCAGGAATGGAAAGCAAAGAGAAATTCTTCCTGTAATGTTCCAAAAACTACAAAATTCATATATCTTCCACTTCATATTTTTATATCAGTTGCAAAAGTTATGCACTGATAAAGAATTCAGTATGATTTATTTTAAAAACAAAACTTATTTTTTATTTATCTAGAAAAATTAAGAAAATTTCGTATGTTTTATGGTATATATTCCACCAGAATGCTAATTCCATGAGTATAGGCACTTTGACTCACTGTCATATCCCAGGGATTAGAACAGTACCTGCCACAAAGAAAGGGTCCCAATAAATATTTGATGATTAAGTTGTTTCAATTGTACTTCTTTGTATTCTGTTTTGTTTTGTTGGCTCAACTAAATCTCAGAGAAATCTGCTGCCCGTACCTGCCTGAACACCTCTACCACACACACCGCTCTAGCAGAGCCACGTTCCTGATGTCTCCATCACCTGAGGGTCTCTACACTGGCGTTAAAGCCCAAAGCCAATAGCCACTTCCTTCTACTGTGCCAGCAAGGCCTTACGATGCAGCAGTTTTGAAGACAAGAGGTAAAATGTGATTTGAAATCAGAACAGCATTAATTCTTTTTATATTTGGAGTTTATTCAGTAATAAAATTAAAGAAAGGACCCCATCACAGACCAATGAAATCAGATTCTCTGAAGATGCCCTTTTCTTCTTTAGACAGAGCTTCCCATGATAGAACCAGAAACTAAACGTTGTAGAATTAGTTGTTTTTATTCTACTTGTATTTTCAATTTTTATTTCCTTACCATTCTCTCTATGGTTTAACTTTTAAAAATTCCATCCTAGCTCAAGTGATCAGCACAAAGGTCAATGTTTGGTTCAGAGCATCAGAGTCTAGACATGGGTGTAGCTGTTGCAATAAAACTGAAAAGATCAAAAGATCATCATTGAAATAAGACTCAGGAAGTAATGAGAACAATTTGATCAATTCCTCTTAACACCTTGGAGTGTCTTTTCGTGGATGCAAACCTTGGGGTCTTCCCAGATATGTTTCATTAGAGAGGATGGTAAGCTCATACACTAGCCATCAATTCCATCCCACACTAGACACCTCAAAACAGAGAAGAAACCTATGGAGAAAGACAAGATACTAGAGGGAAGATAACTGAAGGTGACAGAAGAGGTACATGGTAGACAGAGATAAATATTTATTGAATGAATTTAGGCTGTGAGGTAGGTAAGACACAAGAACTGTGCTATATAATGCAGCTCCTCTGTACATGAATATTTGGACCCAAATATAGGAACACAATACTGCCATCATCAATATCAACATCAGCATCCTATTAGGAGGCAATAACTTTTGAGAGATATTATGGTGGAGTGTTTAAGAGCATGGACTAGAGAGTCCAACTGCATGGGTAGCATTCTGGCTCTGCCACTTACTCACCATGGACCATGGGAAAGTTCCTGAACTTCTCTGCCTCTACTTCCCAATCTGTAAAATGGGAATATTTGTACCTACTTCACAGATAACAGAGATTAAGTGTTAGCAGCTACTATTTTTATTATATACTCTGCTACCATATAATGATTCTGTATGTGTACAGCATGCTGAACCTTTCCATTGATAAAAGGTACTGAAAGCTGTATCAAATATATGTATATATAGATACATACATATATAGGTATGACACTAAATGATACATACATATATATACATGTATGTATGTATGTATAGGATGTATACAAGATAGGATATCTAAGCAGTTGAAATTTTTGTGATCTTATTAGGTAAATCATCAAAGTAAACTAATATTTTTCAATCCCTAAATTAGATAATTTCTGAAATTACATGAAATGCATACAGTTAGGAAGAAATCACAGAAATGTGTGTTGAGTTTATAAAAACACTTTTCAGTGCAGTTGTAGACCAGGGACTGAAGAAGTGGCCAAATCCAACCAGAAGTCAGAGAGCCAGGGGACCCAGGTGATGCAGTTCTTAGATGACAATGTCCTAAGGCAAAGAAGGAGGAAATGGATCTATAGAGGCAAAAAGAGGACAGCCAGCACAGTGACTCCTGAGGGCTGAGAGGTGCAGCTCCCTTCCCCGCTAGGCTACCAGAAAACTGACAGACATCAACTCTCCAGGAGAAAGAGTTCCCAGCTAAGGTTGAACAAGGCAATGCTCTCCCTTCTTGTCTCAGCTCTCATATTGTAAACGTGTCCTTTTTGCAGTCTACTTCATGCCACGTTTTTCACATTTTGTGCCCTTTGTTGGTGATTTTGCTGTGTAAAATGGCCCAAGATAGTGCATGTGCACTGTTTCTAAGTGCAGGAAGTCTGTGATGTACCTTACTGAGAAAATATGTCTGTGCTTCATTTAGGCTTGAGTTCTTAGACTTGACACAAAAAACATGATTCATAAAAGAAAAAATTGACAAATTGAACTTCTTCAAAATTTAAAACTTTGGCTGGTGAAAGGATGAAAAGATATGCTATAGACTGGGAGAAAATATTTTGCAAGCCATATATATAACAAAGGACTAATATCTGCAATTTATAAAGAACTCTAAACATTCAACAGTAAAATAACAAACAATCCCGTTAGAAAATGGGCAAAAGACATAAAGAAACATTTCACCAAAGAGGATACAAATGGCAAATAATCATTTGAGAAGAGATTCAACATCATTCATTAACCATTAGAGAAATGCAAATTAAACCACAATGAGATATCATGACACATCTATCAGAATGGCTAAAATAGGGGCTTCCCTGGTGGCGCAGTGGTTGAGAGTCCGCCTGCCGATGCAGGGGACACAAGTTCGATCCCTGGTCTGGTAAGATCCCATATGCTGTGGAGCAACTAAACCTGTGTGCCACAACTACCAGGCCTGCGCTCTGGAGCCCGTGAGCCACAACTACTGAGCCCATGTGCCACAACTACTGAAGCCAGCACGCCTAGAGCCCATGCTCCACAAAAATAGAAGCCACCACAATGAGAAGCCCGCGCACCGCAACGAAGAGTAGCCCCCACCCGACACAACTAGAGAAAGCCCATGAGCATCAACAGAGACCCAGTGCAGCCATAAATAAATAAATAAATGCTTTAAAAAAAAAAACTACAGAATTTAGGGAGTTCCCTGGTGGTCTAGTGGTTAGGATTTGGTACTTTCACTGCCGTGGCCCGGGTTCAATCCCTGGTCAGGGAACTGAGATCCTGCAAGCCATGTGGCCTGGCCAAGATTTAAAAAAAAAAAGCAAAACAAAACAAAACAACAACAAAAGACTATAGAATTAAGTTCATTTAATATAACAACTGATCTAATTGGGTTTTACTCTACCATCTTACAATGTGGTGGGGTTTTTTCCTGCCTGTTTAAGTTATTTTTCTCTTTTTTCTTGTCTTTTTTAAAAAAATTAAATACCACTTTATTTTTCCCATTACTTTGAAAATATACTATTTTAATATGATATATTACCTTATTAGTTTCCCTAGAAAACAGGGAATTCCCTGGCAGTCCAGTGGTTAGGACTCATCACTCTCACTGCCAGGAGCCTGGGTTTGATCCCTGGTCTGGGAACTGAGATCCCACAAGCTGCATGGCCAAAAAAGAAAGAAAGAAAGAAAGAAAATACACCCTCTTCCTGGAAATGCAAGGATCTTAGAATATTTCAATTTTATTTATTTTTCTATTGACTTATATACTATTGCTGTCATGTATATATTTCAACTACAAAGGACATTACTCTTTGACCAGTGTTCATTTGGATTCAACCACATATTTACCTATTTTATTGCTCTTAAACACATTATTGACTGGAGACATGTTAATACATTTTTAGAGAGTGATACAATTAACATCACCATGCGAAGTTGTTAGAGCTTAACATTTATCAAGGGTTCATTATACAACTTGTGATTGTTATCATTCACATTTTGCTCCATTAGGTTTTTGTTCCAACCTTGTGTATATTATAAAAGTAAATTTTTCAAAAATGACGCATCACAAAATTTTGAGTGAAGAAGAATTTTTCAGTGAATTTTATGCAGATACTTTCTCTGATTGTCTCAGCAACATATATAATAATGTCTCAGAAGATGACAGTTCTTCGGAATATAGTTCTGATTCCGACGATGTGAATATTAGGCCAAGAAAAAGACAAAAAACCTTAGTGATTGGTTCTGATGTGGAAAGTAAAAATGAAACTCACGGTGCTAAAGAATGCTCCTTTGCTTCTATAGAAGAGTGGATTGAAGACATTTCACGAAAATTAGAAGACTTTACAGGTGTGGCAGGTGTAACTATTGAATGTAAATAACCTGCAAAGTAATAGTGAAATAACAGAATTAATTTTTGGCCAGCCAAAATAAAAATCGCCAGTCATGGGCATTAGTTTCTGCAAAAATCCCCGGTCAATAGTGAGTTAATCTCGGGACTTCCCTGGTGGTGCAGTGGTTAAGAATCCACCTGCCAATACAGGGGACATGGGTTCGAGCCCTGGTCCAGGAAGATCCCACATGCCGCGAAGCAACTAAGCCCATGAGTCACAACTACTGAGCCTGCACTCTACAGCCTGCAAGCCACAACTACTGAGCCCGCATGCCACAACTACTGAAGCCTGCGCACTTAGAGCTTGTGCTCCGAAACAAGAGAAGCCACTGCAATGAGAAACCTGTGCACCACAACAAAGAGTAGCCCCCGCTCGCTGCACTAGAGAAAGCCCACGTGCAGCAACAAAGACCCAACGCAGCCAATAAATAAATTTATTAAAATAAATAAATAAAATGCCAATACGATCATGTATTTTAAAAAAATGAGTTAATCTCTAACTTCGTCTCTGATCTCCCAATCTGGAATCACTCTCCTTTTGTCTAAAGAACACCTTTCAGAATTTCCTTCAGTGTGGATATGCTGGTAGCAAGCTCAGTTTTTGTTTGAAATGTCTTTATTTTTCTTTCATTCTTAAGAGATATGTTTGCCAGATAAAGAATTTAACTTGACAGTTATTTTCTTTCAGTACGTTGAAGCTATCCATATACTGTCTTCTGGCTTCTGTTGTTGCTGTAGAAAACTTAACTGTCTAAAAGGTCTTCGAATGTGTTTTTCTCATTTTGCTTTAAGTTATTATCTTTGTCTTTGGTTTTTTACAGATTTGGGAATCACAGGGTTTCTTGAATCTCTGGACTTATATCTTTCAAATATTGCTTCTACCCCATTCTCTCTTCTCTCCTTCTGGGACCCCACGAAAAGTACATTATATGTTAAAACTGTATCCTCTTAAACTTTTTCTTTTTTTTGTATTATTATTTTAACAGCAGTTTATTTATTTATTTATTTTTGCTGTGTTGGGTCTTCATTTCTGTGCGTGGGCTTTCTCTAGTTGTGGCAAGCGGGGGCCACTCTTCATTGCGGTGCGCGGGCCTCTCACTATCGCGGCCTCTCTTGTTGCGGAGCACAGGCTCCAGATGCGCAGGCTCACTAGTTGTGGCTCACGGGCCTAGTTGCTCCGCGGCATGTGGGAACCTCCCAGACCAGGGGTCAAACCCGTGTCCCCTGCATTAGCAGGCAGATTCTCAACCACTGCGCCACCAGGGAAGTCCTGTATTATATTTTTAATCTTGTATTCTCTTTTGTTTTTATCAGTTCCAAAATTTCTATTTGATTCTTTTTCACATTTGTTATGTCATATTTTTTGAAAATATACTTTCCAGTTCCCTTCTAAAATTTTCAAGCCTGTCTTTTATCCCTAGAACATAATAAACAAATGTTTTATAGTCTGTCTGATAATTCTAAAATCTGGAGTCCCTATGATCTCTTCCTTGCTTCTGCTGGTTCTCACTCATATTGTGTATCTAGTTATCTTTCTTTCTTTGCTGAGCACTTTATCTTAAAACTTTATTGTAGAAATAATTTGAGATCTAGTCTGATTTTATCTTCTTCCAGAGAGAATTTTCATTTGGTTTTGCCAGGTGGCTGAAGGCAACAGAATTCCTTATTCCATATTCAAAATTTTAGGTTTCCCTTGGCCAACCAGAAAAGAAGTCAGGCTACAGACCTCGTAAGAACAGTTTTCCTTTTAGTTCACCCTCACACCCAGGGTGTAGCCCTTTGAAATGCTGACCTAATGCAAGAGTTGTTTACCAGGTACCAGGTTCCACAACCTCTGCAAGAGCTGAATTGATATTATAGAGATATAGGTAGATATCTAGATATCTATAGATAAATAAGCATGTGGCTATTACCACCCAGTGTGCCCAGTGATCGCTGCATCATAGTATTTACACACTTGGGAAGGCCCCTCCTACATTGTACCAGCGTTAGTCTCTGTGACCAATGGTAGAAGTGATGGTATATCATAAGATTATAAAAGGTTATAAAAGACTGGCCTCTGTCTTGGGTTCTCTCTCAGTCTGGGGGAAGTAAGCTTCTACAGTGTAAGCAGTCCCAACCAGAGGCCTTCAGCCAAGAGCCGACAAGGAACTGAAGCCTGACAACCATACAAATGAGCTTGGAATTGGATTCTCCAGTCCTATTTGAGCTCTCTGTCCAACAGTTTGTGACTACAAACTCCTGAGACCCTGAGCCAGAATCAGAACACAGCTGAGCTGCTTCCAGATTCCTGACCCACAGAAATTGTATGATGATAAATATGTTTGTGTTTTAAGCTGCTGAGTTTTAGGGTGACTTGTTATGCAGTAGATAACTAAAACACCCGGCTTTTCAAATTGTCTTCAGCAAAGAGTTCGTCTGCATTAACTACTCTGTTGTTCCTGGAAGCAGAACTTTTGACATTCTGTTTATTTTTCTCCTTCCCTAACATCTTCAGGATTGGGGAAATTTTTAAATTCCATTTTACCTTTAAGTGTTTCAGAAGTTATACACTCTATTCCTATCCATTTAGTGGTTATGCTTAAAGTGTTAACATGACTACTTCAAGAACAATATACTGAACTTAAAACTAAACTCTGATCATACTCTCCCATCTTAAATGTTATAGTGAATATTTTAACTACTTTGGCTTTTACTTTCCAAATTAAACATTTTTATTTTTTATACAGTTAATGTTTTCATTAGATTTATCCACATATTTACTTTTTTCACCCTTCCTTCTTGAATTTCAGGCTTCCTTTTGGATAATTTTCTACCTTTTTTGAAGTACATTCTTTAGAGGTTTTTCTAGTAAGAATCTGTTGGTGATAAACTCTCACTTTGCTTTTCTGTAAATATTTTTTGCCTTCATTCTTGAATAAAAGTTTAGCTAGATACATAATTCTGGCTTTACACCTATTTTTTCAATCAGTTGAGATGTTAAGGACTTCTATTTTTTACTCTACTCTTTTACTTTACTGTTCAGCTACTCTACTGACTTCTGGTTTTCATTGTTGCTATTGAGAAACCTGTTATACGTCTATTTGCGATTTTTTAAGTAGATAATATTTTACATCTGATTTTTTTTTTTTTTTTTTGGCCGCACCGCATGTGGGATCTTAATTCCCTGACCAGGGATCAAACCTGTGCCCCCTGCAGTGGAAGCAGAGTCTTAACCACTGGACCTCCAGGGAAGTCTCTATACCTGATTATTTTAAACACTTCTCCTTGTCTTGAGGGTTCTGATGTTCCACCAACATGTGTCTTAATGTTGATTTTGTTTATCCTGCTTGCATTCATGTGCTTCCTGAATCTGAGATTCATGTCTTACATAAGTTTTGGAAAATTCTCAGACACTATATTGTCAAACATAGGCCTCTCCTCAATTTTCTCCATTTTATTGTTCTGGAACTCTAAATAGACCTCCTTGTTCTATCTTTCCTATGTCTTAACTTCTCTAATTTCTCTCTTCTATAGTCTACCATTTGTTTTCTATATTACCTTTAGTAATTTCTTTATATCTACCTTCCAGTTCATTATTCTTTCATTTGTGTCTTTTTTTAAAAACTGTTTTTAAAATGTGCTTTGTGGCCCATTCTTTTGAGTTTTTAATGTGGGATGGCTGGCCATATTTATTTATTTTATATTTTTTAAAAACCAATTAATCTATAATCCAATCACTCAAATATTATCAAAAACCTCCATCTACCTATATGCTCCTCCTCATTCCATTCCCTGGCCTGCCCTCTCAGAATTACAGTATGTATTTGTGTTTATCATTTCCTTTAGTTGTAGCTATGGCTTAGATTTGCTTGTCCTTGAATTTTCTATAAAGCTTATCATACTATATTAAGTTTATTTCAATGATTATAACTTTCATTTATCCAAGTTATCTTTGGCTCTTTTTAAAATCTGCCACATTATTTTTGATAGTCCCTTGTTTGTTGCACGTTTTTGTTTATCTAAATGTTTTCAATGTCATTTCATACTATACGTTGTAAAGATAAATAAAAATTATTTTTTCTGTTTATAAAGGAAAAAGAAACCATTTCCGCTCTCTCCCTCCTTCTAAGAGTGTTTCCTAGGAAAATCTAAAGAGCCTAAATTCTCACTCTAACCTTTTGGAATGTAAATAAGTCTCTCTGAAGGCCTGGGCTTCAACTGTTTTGAAATGTAAACACCTCGGAAGATACAGCTTCACCTTGGGAGCTTAATGTAGGTGTAACCATTTGTTTCTCAGGAAAATAAAAGTTTTATTTTTCTTTTGAATGAGGACAACTAATTAAACAAATGGCTACCACAAATCCCAAGTGAACTTAGGGTGAAGGAATGTGAAAAAAGAAAAATTTAACTAAGAAGGATCTGGCCACAAACTGTGATGTCAAATCCTCCTATGGAAAACAAGTTACTATTAATCCAAATAATAAGTGATAGTCGTGCTGCCAAATGGAAAATAGGGTACTACTGATCCCAAAGCCTCATGTTATATGCTAGCTAAAAACAGCGTGAGAGAAAAGGATTATAATTAGCTTAGCTGTATAAATTGTGTGAGGTCTTATTCTGATTTGGTAGTTTCTTGTGGATTACCTATATACAGCTATTTTATAATGTGCTTATTCAACAATAAATGTGTTTGCTTTCTTTCCACAGTGATGTGAAGAGGTCTCTCTTTGTTGATAAGGTTTTTACTTCCCCAACGATATCTAATAATTCCAACACCTATGGACTGTAATTTTTCTCTTTGTTGTTTCTCATCATCATTTCATGCTTGGCATTTCTTAAGAGTGTGGGAATTCAAGGGGCCTCGGTTGAGACATTCCTCTGGAAATTTGAGTTTGTTTTTGCCAGACACCAGAATACACTGCCCATACACAACTACTTTGCTCATTTTTCTGCTAGAGGTTCCTTAGACCATGCAGGTAAAACAAAATCAAACCCTAAACCTGCATGAGGGCAGACCTGTGGTTATGAATTATCAGGGGATACTTTTTCCTCCCACCCAGTACCTAAGGCCAAGCCAGACAAGACTAACTTGGTTCTTCCCTTTGCCAGTAAGCAGACTATATTTTATCCTTTAGATTCAAGTGTTCTAGTGTTATGCAGGGGTCTCAGCCAACCTTCCCCTCCCCTCTCCCCCACTCCTCCCTTGTATAAGCTTTACTTCTATTCCACAGAGCTGCTCTTAAAACCTAAGGCTCTTTCACTTCAGCAAACGTCCATAAGGTGGCTCTAGAAATCAGCTTATGCTTATCACAGTTTTCAGTTCTTATTCCCTGCCTCACCCCTGCCCCCAACCAGATTCCCTCACTTTCTTGCAACCTCATTATAGTTTGATTTGAGGGGGTGGTATTTTACTCGATTTTTTTCACCACGAAGGTTTTTAAAAATATGTCACCCATTGTGTTGCTGGAAGGAGAAATCTAAGACATTTGTTTTATAATGGTTATACCTCTTACCAGCCACTACTCTAGGAAAAGATGGAGGTAGAGAGAACAGATATATGAGTATGAAACAGAGCAACTTGCAGAATATTACTGTTCTCCTCAACTAATTCTCTCAGGTATCTTGAATATACTGTAAGCACTATGAATCTCTTCAGAACCTGAATACATGATATTAAGCACAAATTTTATGGTATCTGCTTTACTACAGGAATGTGCCAAGTGTTCATTTTTGCTCTTGTTCTCTTTCTCCTCATTTTCCCAATACTTTCAATAACAAGACTCTTAATCCACAATTTCCTTAGTTAAAAGTATTAAGAACTTCTGTTTCTATTCTCCCCCTCATAGGAATAAACTTGAAATGTCAATCAATTCACTAGGCCAGTTGATTTATTGCTACTTCTACATGACCTGCAGCACCAGCACTATGCTGTTACTCCCCATCAGTCCATTGAACAAAGACTAGTAACTTCTGATACCACAAACACAGAAGATTTTAATAGGACAATTACCTATTTAAGGACCAAGTATTCCTTTAAGGGATATGGGCGGCAATATCAGGACTTGGCTTCAGAAGTATGGGCTGAATTTGCAAAGTGTTGCTAAGCTTGGTCTTTCAAAAACTTGGGTACCTAGCCAAATGAGCCTACTTCAGTAGTACACTTAAACACTACCTTGGTCCCCTCCGAAAGGCACAAAATGTCTTGAATATTCAAGTTGTGATTTCTGCTCTGTTTTATAGCACACTTCTGTGGCAGCAGTGTGTGAGATTAGAGAGAGGGAAATGGGAAATCGGGACACAGTTAGAAAACAATAAAAATAATCTAGTCATATAGGGAAATAAGTGGTCTGGAGCAAAAATTATAGGAACTGTGGTTTAAGAGGGATCTGAGGCAATCTAGGTTAACCTCCTGGTATCTATTGCTTAATCTGGAGGTGAGAGGAAGATGGTAGAACGTTAGCTCCACCAGAGAAGAAGTCCCTACTGATTTACTCCACGTTTCTAGACAGTGCCTGGCACATAATATGCATTCAATATACACTTGACTGAATGAATACGGCAGCGTTAGACAGAATATGGGAAAGGAGGAAAAATGCATTCGAACTCGGGAGCTTAATTTGAGGGAGAAGGGAGTCGAGAAATTTCCCACTGACAAAACGGAGCATGTCAGGAAGGGGAGCTAGTTCTGGAGGAAAAGTATGATTACTGGAAGTTGTAGTGATCAAAACTGCATTTCTAATATTAGAATTAGAATTTCTAATATTAGTTACCCAATAAGGGGTTATTTATCTAAAGGCCAACCACACTAGCTTACTTGAACATGACCTTCGCCTAGGTTAGCTGGGATGCAAATTCTCTCTAGATTTCCAAGAATTCTCTAACCACGTAAAAATGTTTCTTCCTGGAGGCTGTTCGCACACACTCCTCCCTCTTTCTGCACACAAACGCGAGAAGCAGGTGTTGGCAGAAAAGAAGCCGGCAGCTGAAGGACCAGAGCTATAATCCAGTCTATGCCTCAACTGCCGCACCTGCCCCTGTCTTCTGGGCTCCACCAAGGGGAGATTTGGAAGAAGATGACTTAAAGTCACAGGGTGTAAGCAAAACCAGAACAAGGTCAGGAGCTCGTGTCCAACTCTTTAACTCCTGGTTCCGGGTTATTTCTCTGGGGTGCATCTGGCGCCAGCCGCGGAAATACGACCGAGTCTGGGTAAAGGTCGCCAGGTGAAGGGATGATAGCCAGGAGACCTCTACGTTTGTCAAAGTTGACCGTCTCCCTCTAAGCAGGCAAAACGTGCGGCTCAAACAGCATTAAGTCAACCAGCAGGAGACCCGTTACCTTACAGGCTAATGCCCTCGATCCACCCCTCGACTCCGCTCCACCCTCCCCGTCGGCACGCGCATGCACCCTAAGGCCCGAGGTTGACGTCAGCCCCTCCCGGCACAACCTCGGTGTCGTACCTCTAATGGCCTGCCGTAACTGCCTGGAGGGAAAGGCCGGGAGAGGAAGGGCATTCACGCTGTTCCCCTCACAGTAGTAGCAGGTATGCGCGCGCGCAGGGTCCTAACTCAGCCCCGGAGAACCGAGCCAATGGGGCGCGGCGACGTCACTACGTGTCAGTTCGCCGGGCCGCACGTCAGGAGGGCAGAGGGCGGAGCCAGTTTGGTTGCATTTTCACCCGTACATAGGCGCGGACCGGCGTGTCCTTGGGATTACAGAGCGGGACGTTTGGCTTGTGAGCGGGAACGGCTTAGTCGTACACGGAGAAAGAACGGTGGGCGCGGAGCGCGGAGGCCACGGCAGGCGAGAAACCGAGCCATGAGGGCGCGCGCCTGCGTGGGGGGCGCGCGGGTGGACTGAGGCCCGTGAGCGGGGGCCGGGTGGGGGACAGGGAATGGGGGGCCCTGGACTGCGCCCAGCCCGGCGGGCTACGGCGTGAGGTGGGGCGGGACCCTAATTAGGTCGTGGCGTGGTTTCGGTCAAGGTCCTGAAAGCTCGGAGGCGGCTTGTTCGCGGTTCCTTCTGAGACGCGGGCCCTCCGTTGTCGGAACTGCGGGGCTATGGCAGTGATAGACAAGATTTCCTCCGGAGTGAGGGCGGGAGTCGGTGGACGCTGCGCAGCGCGTCACGTCCTCTTTCCAAGAGAGCAAAAGCTGCTGCTCTTCCAATAAGTCATTACTTTTCCTGGCCACCTGTCGCTTCCCCCCTTAACCTGCTCAGGCACCTCGGAGAGGTAGGTTTCATCACAGTGTCCTTGAAACCGGCTTGGATGGATGACCTCGTGGTCTCCCCCGGGGATCCCAGAGCTGGAGAATGGGCATTCCCGGGGAGACCTCAAAAGCCTGCTGCTGGCCTCCCACCCACAGCAAGGCAATTTAGAGGGACCTGAGCAGGCTGAATCAACCATTATCTCCCTTTTTGTAAAAATGTATTTTGCCTTATCTTCAGAGGTGGCTTTAAATTGTAGTATGAATAATTAGACCGCCTTAAAAGTTGGAATTTTGGTGGTTTGGGTTTAATATATTCATAGTTCAGCTTATTCAGATTTGTGACTTTGTGACCTTGATGTCATCTTTTGAAATGGTTTTGAAGTAGGTTCCTAATTTGCTTTCATCACGTATGTCAACTGGAAAAAAATGCACAAAGTAAGAGCTGTAAGTTCTGTTTGGGGCAAAATGGGGACCAGAGACTGGGAGACAGCATTTCTTTTTTTTTTTTTTTTCTCGGCCCCAGCATGCGCTTGTGGGATCTTGGTTCCCCAGCCAGAGGTTATTTATCTAAAGGCCTCTTTTGCCAGTTTTTCCCAGACCACAGAGTGCCTCATTCCTGATCTCTACCCTGAACTTTTCAGGATGTGTTGAAGGTCAGCAGCTGCAGTGGCTTGTGCCTTAACGCTTGTAGAAGCAGATGTCAAGTGTCAATTTTTAGTTGACACACACACAGAGACGTGTTTTTAAGGAAGTTCTTCCAGATAGTGTTTTTTGTGTTAAAGAATCTTTTGCAAGTGAACTAAGTAAAACAAAATTCAACCTGGTATATAATGTCGTAAGTTTGCAGTGCGTTAGTGGCTGGAGTTGATCATTGGTTTACACTTTTTTTACTTGGAGAAAAAATTAATTAATTGAGTCTTTCACTTTTAGATTTAAAAATGGGTGATATTGAGAAGGGCAAGAAGATTTTTGTTCAGAAGTGTGCCCAGTGCCATACTGTGGAAAAGGGAGGCAAGCACAAGACTGGGCCAAATCTCCATGGTCTGTTTGGGCGAAAGACAGGTCAGGCTGTCGGATTCTCTTACACAGATGCCAACAAGAACAAAGGTAAGAGGCGGGCCATTGTTAACTAACACAAGCACAAATTGCATGAATGTAACCTTTGGTAAACACTTTTTCAAGAGTGTGACATACTTAACAATACATCCCTCCTTGTTTAGGCATCACCTGGGGAGAGGAGACGCTGATGGAGTATTTGGAGAATCCCAAGAAGTACATCCCTGGAACAAAAATGATCTTCGCTGGCATTAAGAAGAAGTCAGAAAGGGCAGACTTGATAGCTTATCTCAAAAAAGCTACTAATGAGTAATAGTTGGCCACTGCCTTATTTATTATGAAACAGCTGTCTCATGACTTTTTATGTGTACCATATTTAAATTGATCTCATACACTAGAATTCAGGTCATGAATAGCTGATGTAATATTTCTGTCCTGATTTAAATAAGATTGGCTTGTGGCTAAATGAATATGGTCAGCTTTTTGAATTTTGATAGTAATTCTGGTTCAGCAAGTACTGTCAGTGTTTCCCCCTTCTAAAGAGATGATTAAACTTGAATAAGGAATGTTAAACTTTTCAGGGATATGGTGAATGCCTTCTCAAACCCTATAGGAGATTGGTTTTATATTTAGATTTCTATAACTGGTTATATTAATATATTTAAATATTGAGAAGCTCCCTTCACTGTCTCATAGACCAGCAAGATTCACCTGTGTTTCAAGTTGTGTTCATTCACCTGTTAAGGCAAGGGCTGAAGATACACTGACAATGTCCACTTTATCTTTTTGGTCTTAAATATGCCAATTTAATTAAAATTCTCCATCTAAAATATTGCGTTTTACTTAAGGGCATTTTAGTGTGGTTTATGTATAGCATCAGATAAAGAATATTTAGTACTTCTCACATTTTAGAGATGATCTTTAAGATCAGATGTTTTTAAAATTCACTGTGACATGATAGGTTGGGAAACTTGCTTGTGAATTCTTTACAAAGTCAGACTAAGTTATAATTCAGGATTGTCTTTTAAACAGGTATTCAGAAACACAACTGTAGAACTACTGTAGGTATGTGATTGGTAATGATGCTTTTGCCAACTCAGAAGGGTTAAGGTAGAGGAGCTCTATCATTAGCACAGATTTGTAAATTATCTGATCATAAGGCTTGAGAATTAAAAACAAAGTCACAGATCATGATTTTTCTAATGTGCTTGATTTAATGACATACCAAGATGGTTGAAAAATATAATACCTCAAAATACGCAGCATTGTTACTAGTCATAGTACTAGATTGTGTTTACTTGGTCTTCTAGGACAGCCTGCCCTAGAACACTTCAGTAATCCACCCGGTTTCTTTGGCCAGAATGAGCACTGCAGCATTTATGCCAAATGTAGAAAGAAGAATGTGTTTCTGGCCATAGTTTTGTGGTATGTATAGTACATGGTTGTAGTATATGTACTAAATTATTTCATATACAGTTTGTGCTGTACATGTTTAGAGTAGTCCCTAGAAATTTTATGGAATGGTGAGCTTGAACTAAGCCATAACGAATACTGAGAGAAATTCTCGGTGGGGGAAGTAAGTCTGTGCCGGTGGTGAGAGCCATCTCTTTGTGTGACAGTGAGGAAACCAGGAAGAAGCCTTATCAACAGTGATGGGGATGAGTAGGTAGGCCTGTAAGGCCTGGCAAAGCACTTTGTAACTTGTGAATCTTATTTTTAGTCATTGGAGAAATGTGAGAAAGTAGTCAGTCTGGAAACATGTGCAGAAACAGTTTGGGGAAGCAAAAGAAAGCCTGCTGTAATTCAGGTGGTATCCAGAGATGGTGTAGCAGTTAGCTTCTGAGAGAGTTCTGGACCAATATGGGAAGACATGGAGACCAGGGAACTGATTTATTTCTGTGTTTCCCAAGTCAACTAAGGCCTATGCTGGCAGAGAATTGCTGAGTCCCTGCTGCTTTCTAGGCCAGTTGTACTCAATAAGTGCCTCTAGTGATTTATAAGTTCCTATAGTTAATTCAAAAGAAGGGACATTCCTAGCTGTAAGGGGTGTGTGCTCTCTTAGAAATAAAGAAACCCAAAAAGCTAGCACTGTATAACCCACATGTCTTCATTCCTAGTGTCTCTTCATAGGTGGCTTGGTGAGTAGTATCAAAAGTGAGAGCCAGGTGTATTTAAGAAGTGTTTCTTCCAGGTGCCCCCTATATTCTGGATTTTGTCTAGAATAGCACTATCCAATACAACTTTCTGTGATGACAGACTGAATATGTGCTGTCCAGTTAGCCACCAACCAGGTGTAGTTACGGAATTTGGGTAGTGTGGCTACAGAACTGAATTTTTAATTTTATTCAGCGTTAATGAGTTTAGGTTTGCGTAGCCACATATGGCGAGAGTGTTAACAGCACAGGTCCAGAACTAGAACCGTGCGTGGTCTATAACAAAAGTGCTTCCTCTGAACTCTTTGTTTTCCTAATCTAGGATTCTTACACTAAGTGCCCTTGAACACTGATTCCAATTCCTGTCTCTAAATCTGATATGCTCACCTTTATAATTTTACCATACATTCTACATATTCCATTCATAAGTTGGCAATTTATTTTAGTTAGGTGTTATTCTCATGGTATGTAGGGATACACCTTTTTGTCATCCTTTTCCTCAAACTTTTCTTCAGTTTCTTTTTTATTTTTTTTTTAATTTATTTTTGGCTGCTCTGGGTTTTCGTTGCTGTGCACGGGCATTCTCTAGTTGTGGTGAGCAGGGGCTACTCTTCATTGCGGTGCACGGGCTTCTCATTGTGGTGGGTTCTCTTGTTGCGGAGCACGGGCTTCAGTAGTTGTGGCTCATGGGCTCTAGAGCTCAGGCTCTGTAGTTGTGGCACACAGGCTTAGTTGCTCCGTGGCATGTGGGATCTTCTCGGACCAGGGCTCAAACCCGTGTTCCCTGCATTGGCAGGCGGATTCTTAACCACTGCACCACCAGGGAAGTCCCTCTTCAGTTTCTTTATAGACATTATATTGTACCTTTTCGCTTTAACCCCTAAAGATTGTTGTAAATTGAAAAGGGTGTGATGAAATTCACATGCTGTCTATGAAGAGGCCTTACCAGTGGCTCGCCCTCCCCAGTTGACTAGGCTAAAGCTATTTCATTTCAGTCAAGGTCACACAAGAGTAAACCAAAACCAACTTAGCTACAACTTAGCTTCATTTCTGGTGATGAGATCTTCTGGCTCTTCATATTAGAGTACCTTGAGATACCAAGTAAGATTGCTGAGCACAGAATAAGAGTGGCTATTATGGTACAGTTCATACAGGCAAGGCTGATACCTATATGAACTAAAGTTGGCTATTTTAGTCACATTAGAGGTCTCAGTATTGGAACTGGAAGAGATCTTAGAGATTCTTAGAATCCAGCTGCACTATTATACAGATGAGAGGTGAAATTAACCTTTTTTAGGCTCAGGGAACTATGGGAACTACTCAATTGAGCTGGACCACTAACAGGACCTTGTAGTCCAACCTAGCAAATCACAGAGCAGGGGAACTGAGGCATATGGCAGATACCTGGGTTTGGAGAGGAATAGGGTTAGTAACACCTATTAGTAACTCAGTCCTGAAACACCCCTACAGTGAGCTGTGACACCTTCCTCTTGAGGGGCTGAGGTATGCTGTGGGCAGGAGGCAAGTAGCCTGGGGTGGGACATGGCCCATACCCTTTCCAGAGTGTTGCTCCCTTCCCACATGTGAGGAGCCCTCCTGCCTGGGAGCTTACTTGAGGGGTTCTGGACCCAAAGTGACCATAGTCAGGTGCTCTTGCTCCAGTGACCTGGTCACAAAGTCCTCACTTAGGGGAGGGGAGCATGCCCTGCCTCCTTTTCCATCCCTCTGGATTTGTTACCATTTTTCTTGCACTCAACACCTGCCAATAAAGGTTGTCTACACTGTAAAATAGATAGCTAATGGGAAGCAGCCGCATAGCACAGGGAGACCAGCTTGGTGCTTTGTGACCACCTAGAGGGGTGGGATAGGGAGGGTGGGAGGGAGATGCAAGAGGGAGGGGATATGGGGATATATGTATACGTATAACTGATTCACTTTATTATAAAGCAGAAACACCATTGTAAAGCAATTCTACTCCAATAAAGATGTTAAAAAACTATACTAAGAAAGATTAAAGAAGTAAAAAACAACACATATTTACACTGGAAAAAACTAGCTGAGTGACATAGCTGAAACCACCACCAAGATACTTTGACCACAGTTTGGTCTTAGTCTAACCCCATTTTACCAGACATATTAATGCGCTGCTTCCTTTTTGCTTTTTTTTTTTTTTTTTTTTTTTGCTGTACGCGGGCCTCTCATTAATGTGGCCTCTCCCGTTGCGGAGCACAGGCTCCGAATGCGCAGGCTCAGCGGCCATGGCTCACGGGCCCAGGCGCTCGGAGGCATGTGGGATCTTCCCGGACCGGGGCCCGAACCCATGTACCCTGCATCGGCAGGCGGACTCCCAACCACTGCGCCACCAGGGAAGCCGTTGCTCTTTCTTTATTCATTAGAAATGTGCCTGTGTTCACATTGGTGCCATTAAATATGTGTCTATAGGTGGAAGTCTCCTTTGAAAAACGACCATTGGACTAGTTAATTTTATTTGTGGTGTAACAAAGAATGCTGGGTTTGGGATTGGAAAATATATGTTTAGAGTAGGGGTTAGTAAGCAGCCCATTGTCCCAAAGTTTTTGTAAATAAAACTTTATTGGAACATGGCCACATTTATTCATTTATGTCTTATCTAGGGCTGCTTTTGTGCTACAACATCAGAATTGAGTAGCTGCAACAGACTATGGCCCACAAAGCCTAAAATAGTGACTGGTGCTCACAGAAGTTCTCGGCCCCTGGTTTAGAGCTTTGCAGTTACTTTTTTTCTGCCATCTGGAGAACAGGAATAACCTGTACCTCATAAGATTGCTGTTGAGCGTTCACTGAGTGGCATCTGAAAGCTCTCAACTGGTAAGCACTGAAATAATTTATTTTATATCCTCATCAAATTCCTTGAAAGTGGAAAATTCACATAGTGGAAAATTAGGTTAGCAGTTACCCAATTGTCGTGTCTAGCTTTCTTTTCTATTCTCAAATGGCTCTGATGACTCTAGGACATTTGACACCCTAGACTGCTCTTATTTTTTTTACCTCCCTCATTTAAATTAATTTCACATACTCATGGAATAAAATACATAGGCATCATAAAACCTTTATACACATATAGCTGTAACTGTCTCTTAGTAATCCAAATCAGCATGGCATTTTACCCAAATTCTAGTCCCATCACTAAATTGCTTTATAGTTATAATGTATATTCACATTTCATTTCATCCTCACTAACTCATAAGGTATGTGGAACAAGAATTGTCCCTATTTTATAGCTAAGTAAATAGGCTCAGGTTGTTACTGCCAAAGGTCACACACAGGTACATTACCTTGGTAGTATCACATGTACTGACACTGCCTTTTCATGGTTACGAAACTTCATATTAGGTGAGTCATCTCTATTAGCCTCTTTTTTTTTTTTTTTAATTTATTTTTGGCTACGTTGGGTCTTCATTTGCTGCTCGCAGGCTTTCTCTAGTTGTGGCGAGCAGGGGCCACTCTTCATGGTGACAGGCGGGCTTTTCATTGCGGTGGCTTCTCGTTGAAGAGCACGGGCTCTAGGCACACAGACTTCAGTAGTTGTGGCACGTGGGCTCAGTAGTTGTGGCTCTCAGGCTATAGAGCATAGGCTCAGTAGTTGTGGCACACGGGCTTAGTTGCTCCACGGCATGTGGGATCTTCCCGGACCAGGGCTCGAACCTGTGTCCCCTGCATCGGCAGGCAGATTCTTAGCCACTGCACCACCAGGGAAGTCCCTATTAGCCTCTTTATATAACTCCCACACCTCCTTTTGTTGCTAAAGACAGGGCCTTTAGCACTAGGCCTCTGCACTAATGCAGCCCTCACAAGTGGAGCCTACATATTCTTCACACTGTCCACAGCAGAGGCTTTGTGGTCTTGGTATCTTCCAGATCTGCATTCTCCATTTCCACACCTGATCTGGGTACTGTTTGAGAAAATCACACACTTCTATTGATTGCACCCCTGTAAACTTATCTTTGATTCAACTGAATCAGCAGAAACCCTGTGCAATTGTCCTATTATATATTCATTCTCTCCCTGTTTTCCTTGTGGTTAATTTAGAAGGTCATCATGCTCCTCAAGCTTGTATCACTGGTCTCCCCTGCTCTCACAGCAGATGACCTTGCCTCCCATTTCAGATAGGAATTTTCTACTTCCTGAATACAAGGAAGGTTTTTGTCAAAACCTTTGAACTTCACAGAACTTCTAGGCATCATAAAACCTTTTGTCCCTACCTTCAACAATGTTATTCTTAATTCAGATATGATTCAGAATGTTCAGTTACATCGAAACGTAGCTCCAGATGTTACAGATGCCCCAGCATGGTCAATCTAACACCCATTCCCAACCCCCTTGTCCTCTGCCTCCCTCTCCCATAGAAAATGAAAGATATAAATGCTTGCTTTCATTTCAGTGCAGGAACTTTGCATTGGGAGCTACACTCCAACAGAACACGTTCACTGCCTAAGTTCTGGAAATTATGGCTTTTCTTATTCAGTTTATAAGTTTAATGAAATTCAGGATACCTACCTGAATCAGGCAAGGGTAATACGTCTGGACCAAGAGATGACAAATCTTTCCAGTTTGCGATAATAGGGGAAATCTATAGATTTCTGAGTCACCTGCCTATGGTATGAGTTGGGGCATGCCGTATTGTCTGTAAGACAAGAATTTCTTGTTCTTTTTACTGGTTAATGTTGGAAGACAGCCTAACGGTCTGATTTCTCTGTTGATGCTGCTTAACAGAATCGTAGACACATTAGCTCTTCTGTGCCTTAAGTTTCCTCATCTGCAAACTGACCTTAATTATATTAGTCCTTAGGGTTATTGTGAGGCATACACAAGTGAATGTGCTTGGCGTGTTGCCTTGCACTCAGTAAATCCTTAAATGTTAGCTAATTTTGAACTGGTTGGACAGGGCAATTTGTCAAATTAACAGTTGGGCAGATTGCATGGAAGGGAGAGGACGCTTACTGGAATGACTTTTTTTAACTGAAGTGATGTAGTGGGAGAGAAGTGCCTGGAATTAGAGATTTATATCCATGACTCAGGTCCATAATTCTAATAACTCACTCATGAGGTGATGTCTCATTCTCTGTTAGTGACCAGGACCAAGAATCAATGAAGTACAACCTTCACCAATGCCATTTACTTTGAGAGCTTTTTTGAGACATTTGGTCAAAAGGTTAAATGGGCACCTAATTTTCATAGACTCATCATCTAAATATGTCTAACTTTTCCAGTAACCTAACAGACATAGTTTTGTTTTGTTTTGTTTTTTTGTGGTACGCGGGCCTCTCACCGGTGCGGCCCCTCCTGCCGCGGAGTACAGGCTCCGGACGCGCAGGCCCAGTGGCTACGGCCCACGGGCCCAGCCGTTCCGCAGCACGCGGGATCCTCCCGGACCAGGGCACGAACCTGTGCCCCCCACATCGGCAGGCAGAATCCCAACTGCTGTGCCACCAGGGAAGCCCAACAGACATAGTTTTTAATACTGTATTTACTAGGATTATGCCAGCCCTAGCCAACTTGTGCTGAACCTTTGAGGGTAATCTCAAGAAAGGAGACATATCAATATGGAAATACATGCATTAGAGGCAGTTTAGAGTAGGAAATGTTTAGGAGGTTGGCTCCAGCCCACCACTATTCCCTGTCCCAGAAAGATTTATCTGTAGGCTTAATCCAGGTGATAGCAGAGTCCACCTGTAAGCTTCTTACCTCACAATGGTTGCTAACTTGTCTTGAGTAATATTCAGTAGTTATAGGGCTAAAGAATGTTGGTTCTGGAAACCAGCACCTCATATAATTCTTGGATGGGGCATGTGTGATATAAGAAAATATCACTATGCTAGCCAAACAAACACTGTATGCTGTGTACACAGGTTAGAGACTGGGAAGAGATCTATGAGAAGATTTTTAATTTACAAGCCTCCTGAATCAGACTAGGTTAGGAGACTTAATTTTTTTGGTATGCACGTAATAATATTAAGGGGAAAAAAAAGATATTTAAAGAACCAATGCTTACAAATAAATAACCTAAATTTACACCTAAAGGAACCAGAAAAAGAAGAACAAACAAAACCCAAAGTTAGTAGAAGGAAAGAAGTAATAAAGATCAGAGCAGATATAATGAAATAGAGACAGAAAGAGAGGAAGAAGGAAAGAAAGAAACTAAGAGTTCGTTCTTTGAAAAGATAAACAAAATTGATAAACCTTTAGTCAGACTCATCCTTAAAAAAGAAAGAGGGCCCAAGTAAAATCAAGAATGAATGAGAAGCCTCTTTCAACTGACACCACAGAAATATAAAGGGTCATAAGAGATTACCATGAACAGTAAAAGGATCATATATGATGATCAAGTGGGATTTATTACAGGGATGCAAGGTTGGTTCAATATATGTAAATAAATCAATGGGATACACCACATTAACAAAATGAAGAATAAAAATCACATGATCCTCTCAATAAATGTCAAAATTAAACATCCATTCATGATAAAAACTCATCTAAGTGGGTATAGAGGGAACATATCTCAACAAAATAAAGACCGTTTATGACAAACCCACACCTAACATCACAATAGTGAAAAGCTAAAAGCCTTTCCTCTAAATTCAGGAACAAGACAAGGATGCCTGCTTTCACCATTTCTATTTAACAGTATTGGAAGTCCTAGCCACAGCAATCAGATAAGTAAAAGAAAGAAAAGGCATCCAAATTGTAAGGAAAGAAGTAAAACTCACTATTTGCAGATGATGATACTATATCTAGAAAATCCTAAAGATGTCACCAAAAAACTGTTAGAACTAATAAATGAATTAAGTAAAGTTGCAGGATACAAAATTAATATACAGAAATCTGTTGCATTGCTATACACTAACAATGAACTGGTAGAAGGAAAAAATAAGGAAACAGTCCTACTTACAATTGCATCAAAAAGAATAAAATACCTAGGAATAAATCTGACCAAGGCGGTAAAAGACCTGTACTTGGAAAACTGTAAGACATTGATGAAAGAAATTGAAGACAACACAAATATATACTGTGCTCATGGATTGGAAGAATTAATATTGTTAACATGACCATACTACCCAAGGCAATCTAGAGAGTCAATACAATCCCTATCAAAATACCAGTGGCATTTTCCACAGAACTAGACCAAATTCTAAAATTTGTGTGAAAACCTAAAAGACCCCAAGTTGTTTTGTCTTTCTCAAAACAACCTTAAGAAAGAACAAAGCTGGAGATATCACACTCCCTGATTTCAATATTACAAAGCTACAGTCGTTGAAACAGTATGGTCCTGGCACAAAAACAGACCCATTGATCAATGGAACAGAATAGAGAGTCCAGAAATGAACCCACACTTATATGGGCAATTAATCTATAACAAAGGAGGCAGAATATGCAATGGGGAAAAGACAGCCTCTTCAATAAGTGGCATTGGGAAAACTGGACAACTACATGTAAAAGAACCAAATTGGATTACTTTCTCACACTATACACAAAAATAAACTCAAAATGGATTAAAGATTTAAATGTAAGACCTGAAACCATAAAACTTCTAGAAGAAAACATAAGCAGTATGCTCTTTGACATCAGTCTTAACAATATTCTTTTGGAAATGTCTCCTAAGGCAAAGGCAACAAAAACAAAAGTAAGCAAGTGGGACAACATCAAACTAAAAAGCTTTTGCACAGCAAAGGAGACTGTTAACAAAACGAAAAGGTTACCTACTGAATGGGAGAAGGTATTTGCAAAGGATATACCTGATAAGATGTTAATATCCAAAATATACAAATAACTTATACAACTCAACATAAAAAAAAAAACAAACCCAACTTGATTGAAAAATGGGCAAAGGACTTGAATAGGCATGTTTCCAAAGAAGACTTACAGATGGGCAACAGGTGCATAGAAAGATGCTCAACATCACTAATCATCAGGTAAATGCAAATCAAAACCACAATGAGATAACACCTCACACCTGTCAGAATAGCTATTATCAAAAACACAAGAAATAGCAAGTGTTGGGGAAGGATGTGGAGAAAAGGGAACGTGTGTGTTGTTAGTGGGAGTGTAAGTTGATGCAGCCACTATGGAAAACAGTATGGAGTTTCCTCAAAAAATTATAAAATGGAAATACCATATGACCCAGCAATTCCACTTCTGGATATTTTTCTGAAGAAAACAGAAATGCTAATTTGAAAAAATATATGCACCCCTATATTCACTGAAGCATTATTTACAATAGCCAACATATGGAAGCAACCTAAGTGTCCATAAGTAAATGAATGGATAGAGAAGATGTGCTATAGCTACACAATGGAATATTACTCAGCCATAAAAAAGAGTGAAATCTTGCTATTTGTGAAAATATGAATAGGCCTAGAGGGTATTATGCTAAGTGAAATGTCAGAGAAAGACACATACCATATGATTTGACTTATATGTGAAATCTAAAAAACAAAACAAATGGACAAACAGTAAAACAAACATCCTAAATACAGAGAACAAACAGGTGGTTGTCAGAAGTCGGGTGGGGGATGAGTGAAATAAGTGAGGGAGATTAAGAGGTACAGACTTCCAGTTACAAAATAAATGAGCCACAGGGATGAAATGAACGGCATGGGGATGTAGTCAGTATAATGTAATATCTTTGTATGGTGGCAGATGGTAACTAGACTTACCATGGTGATCATTTAGTAATGTATAGAAATAATCAAATCACTATGTTGTGCACCTGGAACTAACACAGTGTTGTAGGTCAATTATACTTCAAAAAAAGAAAAAAAATTTGCATAAAGTAAGATTTAAGAATTACTAATAGATTTTGCTGTCCATACTGCTCTTTTCCTTATCACCACAGAGAAATGATGAGCTAACTGGTTTTTCAATGGGAGTGGGACTACGGAGACTCTATTAAGGATAAGTAGTAGAATGTTAGAGAAAAACAACACCAGAAGCTGTTTCTTAACTCCAGAATATGGAATAAAAATATTTTGCTTTCAAAAAAAAAGAAGAATCAGTGCTTAGTGGGAAAAGACAGGAAGGGCCTGTCGTTTTCACCACTTCTCAACCTACTATCTCTCAAGATAGGTAATGAAGAAGGGCCTTTTGTATCATAAATCAAGGTCTTGAGTACTCTTTTAGCATAATAAAACAAAGTGTAGGCTGTAATATATGCCAGATTCTTTTTGTAGCTATCATGCCTGAAGATTTTGATAGCTTTCTTCTATTTTCCACCCTAAAGTTAATCAAGCAGGTCACAACCAAGCCCTATGTTATTATTAAATACGAAAAATTCAGGAAAGGTATGTGATTTTTTTAAAATTATTTATTTATTTTATTTTTGGCTGTGTTGAATCGTCGTTGCTGCACGCTGGCTTTCTCTAGTTGTGGTGAGCTACTCTTTGTTGCGGCGCACGGGCTTCTCATTGCAGTGGCTTCTCTTGTTGCGGAACACAGGCTCTAGGCACACGGGCTCAGTAGTTGTGGCTTGCAGGATCTAGAGCACAGGCTCAGCAGTTGTGGCGCATGGGCTTAGTTGCTCCACGTCATGTGGGCTCTTCCTGGACCAGGGCTTGAGCCCACGTCCCCTGCATTGGCAGGCAGATTATCAACCACTGCGCCAGCAGGGAAGCCCAGTATGTGATTTTCTAATGGATCCTCTCAGGGGGAGTAGTTGCCCCCTCTACCCAAGCCGATTCTCCAGCAGAATACCTTGAAAGTGGAGAGGTAATGCTTTTCTTTGGCCTTCTTCACAGCAGGTGCCATATCTAAATCCACTTTCTTTTTGAATTCATTGGAAGACGGGGAACTGCCCTTCAGGACACAGCCACAAGCTCCCTACTTTTGGTTCCTCTCCTATTTCACTGAACATTCCTTCTTAACTTCATTTGTAGGTTTCTTTTTGTCCACTCTGGAAGAGACTTTTTGCCTCCTTGATATCCACTTTCCTCTTCACTTCTAGTAACAGAACCTTGGTTATTTTTATTTTTATTTTTTTAGGGTGGTAATGGACCTATAAAAGACTACACTGTCCAACTTCCCTAGGTGTGGTCAGTGAGTCAAGTGAAAGTGAGTCACGTGGGACTTCTGGGAAGAGCAGACTCAGCTAGGAGAACTGCCCTTTCGTCCCTTTTCTTCCTGCCTAGAACCTGGATGGGATTGCAGAACTCCTCTGGCAGTCATCTTGGCTTGCACCATTGAGGATGGAGCTATGCATCTGAGAATGGCAGAGCAGAAAGATAGGTGGAACTGGTGTAGAGGTGATCTGGTGAAGCTGCCATACTAGTCCAGACTTCTTTAACAACTTAATAAACGTCTTTCTTATTTAAGCCATTGTTGTTTGTTTCTGTTCCATGCAGCTGATTCTAATCCTAGCTGATACACCCACTCCTTATGTTATCAAACCAGGTTCATTTGCCCAACTCGCAGCAAGCCAAATGCTGAGACGCCAAGGTTTGCAGCAGAGAAACGATTTATACGCAAGGCAGCCAAGCGAGGAGACGGGAGAACAAGTCTTAAATCCACTTTCGTGAAGGTGAGGGGCTCAGGCTACTTACAGCATAAGGAAGCAGGGTGGTCTGAGGTGTGGGGAAAGATGATTAAAGGTAAGAAAAATGTACAGTAATTGGGGTTCTGTACAGGCATATCTGAGTTACATGCTTCTTCACGGGATACATGTTCAGAAAATGGTGGCATTTACATGTTCTGAGGGTGAAGTTTTTGGCCTTCTGATGTCAAAAGGTTATCCACTGGACAGTCACCCAGTCCATGGTCTCGACTGGTTTTATCTGGGCAAGGCAAGCTCTGTGTTCCTGAAAAACAATTTGAGCAACTGTTACTATAGTGACTCATATATCAGAGGTGTTATCTGTAGGAGGTGATTTAAGGAGTCTTGTGATATATTGTCTAAGCTACATGAAGCTTGAAGGGTATGCAGTCTGCAAGAACAATTGAGGCAAGCTTGATTGAGGACAGGTTACAAGATATTTATCAAGCAAGTTATGGTTTAAGGGATACGATGACCTCCCTCAGTTTCACTTATATAATATTAGTGTTCCCCAAAGGTATGCCTTTCTTTACATTTTGTCCCCTTGGCAATATCCACACCCATGACGTTAGCACACCCATGCCAGTGACTTCATAGCTATAGCTGTAGTCCAAATACCCTTGAGCTCAAAAGCCTTATACTCAACTGCCTTTTAGACATCTCTATTTGCGTTCCCCCAACACCCCACCCAGACATTGTGGTTGGCTGAATAAGGGCCTCCTCCAGATAGGTCCATGCCTTAATCCCTGGAACCTATCATAAAAGTGACTTTACAACTGTGATGAAGTTAAGGATGCTGATATGGAGAGTTTATCCTGGATTATTCAGGTGGGCTTGATGAGTCAGAGAAGAAGGCAGTGTAGCAATGGAAGCAGAGACTGGAGTGATGTGGGCACAACCAAGAATGCTGGCAGCCTCTAGAAGCTAGAAGAGACAAGGAATGGATTCCCCTTTTGAATCTCAGAAGGAACTACCCCTTCCAGCACCTTGATTTTCGCCCACTGAGACCCATTTCAGACTTCTGACCCCCAGACTTGCAAGATAATAAAGTTTGTGGTAACTCGCAACGGCACTGGGAAACTAACACAGGCATCTCAAACCTAACGTGTCCAAAAGTATAGCTGTCCAGGGTTCCAGCAGATCTGGGGAGTTGACTGGGCTCATCACTAGGTGAGTCTTGATTTCTACCCTTGTCTCCTCAGTAGTACAAGACTGACACCAACTTGATTCTGTTCTTCAGAGCCCTTCTGCTTGACTTCCTAGCTTCCTGCCTTGTTCAATTGGAAAATTTGGCAAATGCCTTAAGGGCTGGGTGTTGGGCACATACTTTACCGTCTCCTTCTTACTGAGCCCTTCACCTTTCAAGCCTCTGCTTTTCATTTCTTCCTCCCTGAGAAGTTTCTCTGCCTTTTAGTAGAGGCCCTCTGTCCAAGCTCTTCTCTTGCCTTCTTAGATTTTTGCCCCACACCCAGAATGGTTAACTGCTCTGAGAGAAAATGCAGCTGCAGACTGTTACCTTACCTCTCCCTGCAGTTCTCTCTTCTCCAAGATTTTACATTATGAAGTCCTGGTTGCTTCTACATTACCTTCAAACAGCAGCTGCAAGTGACTTCATTTTAGCTCTGCACACGAGAGAGAGGTGGATACCAGGCCTCCTGAACTGCTCCCCTCGCCCTCTCTACCCTGGACCTTCAGGTAAAGAACTTGCCTGGTATCTGAGCTCTGCTTTAATAATAGAGGGATGACATTCTCTCTTTCCCCACAATCTAACAGCATCTCGGTCCTGTTTATGTCCCAACCCCCAAACTAGCCTCATTCTGCATCCCAGGCCAGAGTGTATAATACTTGGGCTTTCTTAGTTTTCCTGAAAATCAGGATTGCCTGCTTTCTAAATCCTGTGATTTTATTTTGTGGCTCTCTAACTCCTTTCTCCTTGTTGATAATTCTGGACTAAGTGCTGTGCCAGCTCCAAACCAGTCGTTAAAGAAGGCTCATTTTGACATTCCCAGATATACTGCATTCTGTTTTTCAATTTATTCCGCAAATAAAAACCTTGATGGCAAGCACTCTCATAGGTTGCTTTCTTTCCTCTGAATTGTAAATGAGTGATTTGTGACAATATTGGTAAGCAGGGTCAAAGATACTTATTAAAAAAAATAATGGGGGCTTCCCTGGTGGTGCAGTGGTTAAGAATCTGCCTGCCAATGCAAGGGACACAGGTTCGAGTCCTGGTCCAGGAAGATCCCACATGCCATGGAGCAACTAAGCCCATGCGCCACAACTACTGAGCCTGCGGTCTAGAGCCCACAAGCCACAAGTACTGAGCCCACGTGCCACAACTACTGAAGCCCACACACCTAGAGCCCGTGCTCCGCAACAAGAGAAGCCACAACGAGAAGCCCGCACACCACAACGAAGAGTAACCCCTGCTCACCACAACTAGAGAAAGCCCACTCACAGCAGTGATGGCCCAACACAGCCCAAAATAAAAACTAATTAATTAATTAATTTTAAAAAACCAATAATGGTAGCTTTTTATAGCTCTGAAACTTTGTGCTTCACTGGCATGAGTATCATGTGTTTTCTATGCCTGGTCTCATTTAATTAACACAACAATCATGTGCAACGGAGCGCAGGGGTTGGAGGGCTGGAGGGTAGAGTGGTAATTATTGACTGCACTTTGCTTATTAGGAAAGAAGCTGAGAGACGTTAAATTCCTCATCAGTGAGTGGTAGAACTAAGATTCAGACAGGTCTCTCTGACTCCAAAGCCCTTACTCTTTCTAATACAGTTCTACCTCCTGACCTGTAATTCTCAGTGTCTGATGCCACAAACAATTTCTAACCTCAACCCCACCTAGTCATTGTAAGCACCTGTGGGCCCCTGATTACAGTGTGGATGATTCTGAATAGCCCATCACCTTGACTGAACAGTTAAAATGCAATGACGCACAGAACATTTTTAGAGGCCAATAATAAAATTTAAGAATATTATGCCTAAGAACTAGTTAGTGACTGAGAATACAAAAAGAAGATTGGAGACTCTTATGTACCTTGTGGTCTCTAAAAAGAAAAATACAGGAAACCCTTGAACAAAGAGGTTAGGGGTGCTGACCCTCCAAGCAGTTAAAAATCTGCATATAACTTACAGTTGGCTCTCTTGGCCACGGTTCCTCCATAACTGCAGTTTTGCAATCCTGAATTCAACCTACCACGGATCGAGTAGTACTGTAGTATTGACTACTGAAAAAAATCCACATATAAGCGGACCCACGTAGTTCAAACCCATAATGTTCAAGGGTCAACTGTATACAGATTCTTGGTACAACCATTATTGACTTGCTGTTGGAGTCTAAGGGAACTATTGGCCTTACCTGGATTATGCAAATCTGAGGAGCAAAAGGTGTGGGTGAGGAAGTGAAATTGTGGCCACGCAAATACTATTAGGAAGATCCTGGGCTCAGTTCTGGGTATGTCTGCTTGTGCTCTTAGTTCTTAACCCTAATTAACTTTTATGTCATTCCTGTAGTTACAATTGCCTTTTTTCCCAGAATGAGTTTTCTTTTTTCTTTTTTTTTTTTTTTTTTGCGGTACGCCGGCCTCTCACTGGTTGCGGAGCACAGGCTCCGGACGCGCAGGCTCAGCGGCCATGGCTCACGGGCCCAGCCGCTCTGCGGCATGTGGGATCTTCCCAGACCAGGGCACGAACCCGTGTCCCCTGCATCGGCAGGCGGACTCTCAACCACTGCGCCACCAGGGAAGACCCCAGAATGATTTTTCTTTATGGAGGTATAGTACAATCGATAACAAAACATGATATTAATTTCAGGTGTATAACATAATGATTCAATACTTGTGTATATTGTAAAATGATCACTACAATATCTACTTAATATTCATCATCATACATAGTTAAAAAAAATTTTTTTTGTGCTGAGAACTTTTAAGACCTATCTTAGCAACTTTCAAATATGCAACACAGTATTATTAATTATAGTTACTATGTTATACATTACATCCCCCTGACTTTTTAAATTTTTATTTATTTTTTTGGGCTGTGCTAGGTCTTCGTTGCTGCACACGGGCTTTCTTTTTTACTTTTTTTTTTTGCAGAGAGCAGGGCTACTCTTTGTTGAGGTGCGCAGACTTCTCATTGTGGTGGCTTCTCTTGTTTCGGAGCACAGGCTCTAGGCGCGTGGGCTTCAGTAGTTGTGGCGCGCGGGCTCAGTAGTTGTGGTGCACGGGCTTAGTTGCTCCGCGGCATGTGAGATCTTCCCGGACCAGGGCTCGAACCCGTGTCCCCTGCATTGGCAGGCGGATTCTTAACCACTGTGCCACCAGGGAAGTCCCCCCTGACTTATTTTATGATTGGAAGTTTGTACCTTTTGACTCCCTTCACCCTTTCGCCCACCCCCCACACACACCCATACCCCACTCTGGCAAACACCAATCTGTTCTCTGTATCTATGGGTTTGGTGGTGGTTTTTTGTTTTGTGTGTGTGTAGGGGGTGTTAGATTCCACATGTAAGTGAGATCATATGGTATCTGTCTACTTCTGTCTGGCGTATTTCGCTTGGCATAATACCCTCAAGATCCATCCATGTTTTTGCAAATGGCAAGATTTCATTCTTTTTTATGGCTGAATAATATTCCATTAGATAAATATACCATATTTTCGTTATCCATTCATCTATCAGTAGACATTTAGATTGTTTCCATAGCTTGGCTATTATAAATAATGCTGTAATGAACATGAGGTACATTTATCTCTTCAAGACAGTGCTTTCATTTCCTTTGGATATATATATATATATATATATATATATATATATATATATATATATACACTCAGAAGTGGAATTGCTGGATCATACAGTAGTTCTATTTTTAATTTTTTGAGGGACTTTCATACTGTTTTCCATGATGGCTGTACCCATTTACAATCCCATCAACAGTGCACAAGAGTTCTCCTTTCTCCACATCCTCACCAACACTTTTTATTTCTTATCTTTTTAATAATAGCCATTATAACAGGTGTGAGGTAATATTTCATTCTGGTTTTGATTTGCGTTTCCCAAATGATTAGTGATTTTGAGCATCTTTTCATATTGTGTGTCTTCTTTGGAAAAATATCTATTCAGATCCTCTACCCAATTTTTAACTGGATTGTTTGTTTTTTACTTCTTTATATATTTTGGATATTAACCCCTTATCAGATATATAATTTGCAATTTGCAAATACTTTCTCCCATTCAGTTTGCCAGAATGATTTGTTTTAAACATGTTCTAGTCAGCGCTCCTAGCAAGGAAAAGAGACGTTATCGAGATATCTCAGATAAAGGGGAGTTTTGAAGGCTCATTTTGTTTTTATAAGGTATATTATCACTAGTGAAGAGTCAGAAATTTTACTCTACTTGCAAGCTAACAAGTCAGCCTGCTGCCATTTCATGGATGCTGGAAAAAGACATTAGACTCCCAGATTAGAGGCAGAGGATAGTTTATTAATTGCTGCAGTAGCAGAAGCTGGAGTATCAGCATTGTTGTGTCAGTTGCCCAAACCCGAATTCCCACAGGGCATCACCAAGAGGCTCAGATAAAACATGCACATGCAGTGGTTTACATTACATGAAGGACCCAGGACATAGGGAACCCATATCTTTTATTATGGGCCAAAGACTGCCTAACCTTTGCACCTTTGGGAGATACTGTCTTTATTTTACCAGTCAGTAAACAAACCTGCCCTTTGCTTCAGAAGGGCACACTATCTCTCTCTTCCAAGGCTGTTCATTATACAAATATCCTTGAAAAGCACAGACAAAGGGTTTGTCCTTTAAAACAGTGCCTCTGTTCACGTAGTAAGTAGAAACATGAGAAACCCATGGAGAATTGCCTCCAAACATACTCGTAGGATTTCATGAAAATCCAAGAATGAGGCTGGGATTCACTGAGACTAGAGCTAAAAGATGGCAGGAGTTTGGGGTTTTTAACACTAAATCACTACCATTATTGGGATTCAGCCATACTCCATGTGTCCTTCTGTCCTGCTGCCAACTGGAAAATTCTTTTTCTTTTTCTTTTTACCTTTCAGTACAAAATACAATTGGCCCAGCTCATTTTTTTCATTTCAGACCTTCAGTCACATATTCCTGACCAGTTTTGGCTTTGGTCTAGTTCCACCAATGGTCTAGACAACAGTGGTTGGAGGAGTGCATACAGGGGTCTTAAAGACCTCCATGTCTTTAAGTTGGGTGTTGGGTGTTGTTGCCTCCAGGGTGTTCACATAATAATTTCTCTTCCCCACACAGGATCTGAACAAAAGGAAAAATACAAGAACAAGGCAGATGGGAAATTAAATACCACTGTATTTGCTGATAAAATGAAGTTGGGAAGCTTAGATGAAGAGCCAAGTAGGCCTACTTACTGAACCCCAAAGTTAGGCAGACCTAAGTACCACTTGTAGGCAATGTTGGACCAAAGTTAGAATGTCCTAGATCCCAAAAGGAAGAAGAGAAGATTTGGTCCACACATGCCGACTTTAATTCTTCCTAAGATTAAACTTCCCCAGAGGAAGGAGTAGGGGAATGGAAGAGGCCATGATTTATCTTAACTGAGCTTCCTCCACATGGACAGAAACATCGAGCAATATTCTTTTCTAATGGTAGGAAGCAGTAAGTGGACTTTAGAAGCATCTTCAGTTCCTCCCCTATTCCCTCTGCATTCTGGACATCACTTTCACACCATCCACTTCCCACTGGAGTCTCTGAGCCCCTGGAGGACAGGGTCTATGTTCTACTTATCTTTGTATCTCTAGTACTTAATATACTACTCAGCAGTAGGAAACTAATAAATATTCCATGAATTAATATGCATGATCCTCCCAACTACAATTCACATTTTATGATAGCAGAGACTATCTCCTTTAACTTTGATTCCCCACACTGCTGTTACTTTTCTTTGTTGAATGAGAGATCTCACAGGTAATGGGGGTTTATTGGAATAAACTTCATTGCAGAGAGGGAGGCTGGTATCACTTTCCCTTCCAAGAGTAGCTCCATTCACAATCTAAACCAGCTTTAGGGACCAGATTAACACTTGCCCTTTCAGCAGGAGTTGATGGATCTTTAATTAATATGCTGCCATTCATATGACTCCTCTTTTGGACTTTGCTTCTCTTTTACGTCTTATCTACCACCTGTTATCAACTAGCTGACTCTTCCCCATTCAACTACCTGAGGGAGAAAATCCAATTAGCTCTATTATCCCTGATAGGTAGAGCTTTTTAAACCAAGCCACGTCAGAGGTTTCCAGGTGCCCACTTCTGTCCTAATCAGAGGGCTTCTCTTACTACAAAACAACATAGGGATGGCCCACTTCAGTTAGCTCGGGGCTCTCAGGAATGTACTTTGCCTCGGAAGTAGTTGATGGGCCTGACAGTCCTGTGATTGGCATATCTGTAAAGTGCCTTACACGGGGTTCAAAATAAATGTTTATTTATGTTATCTGAAGGGAGAGCCAGAAGAATTTCATGACTATGTGTGATTTAATCCTGTTTGGTGTATCCTGGGTAATTGTTTGGGTTTTGACATTGAGCTAGGGTATAAATGCCCTATTCTTTGATTTGTAGGGGTCATTGCCATTTTGAGATTCTGGAAGAGTTTGAATCTGTCTCTCTCTTCACAATCAGTTTCATGTCTTTTACTAAAAACCCAACTCATTTCTGAGGGTAAACGTTTTTCCCAATGGAGTCTAGAGCTGTGACACCTTAAAAAAAAATTTTTTTTTAATTGAAGTATAGTTTATTTACAATGTTGTGTTAGTTTCAGATGTACAGCAAAGTGATTATATATAGATATATATTCTTTTTCAGATTATTTCACAAGATATTGAATATAGTTCTCTGTGCTATACAGTAGAATTTATTTTATATATAGTAGTGTGTATCTGTTAATCCCAAACTCCTAATTTATCCTCCTCCCCTTTCCCCTTGGTAACCATAAGATTGTTTTCTATGTTTGTAAGTCTGTTTCTGGTGGATTTTTTGGGGGCTGCATTGGGTCTTTGTTGCTGTGCGTGGGCTTTCTCTAGTTGCAGTGAGCAGGGGCTACTCTTCATTGTGGTGCACGGACTTCTCATTGCGGTGGCTTCTCTTGTTGCGGAGCACCGGCTCTAGGCGCACGGGCTTCAATAGTTGTGGCTTATGGGCTCTAGAGCGCAGGATCAGTAGTTGTGGCGCGTGGACTTAGTTGCTCCGCAGCACGTGGGATCTTCCCGGACCAGGGATCAAACCCGAGTCACCTGCCTTGGCAGGAGGATTCTTAACCACTGTGCCACCAGGGAAGCCCCCGAGTCCGTTTCTGCTTTGTACATAAGTTCATCTGTATCCTTTTTAAGATTCCACAAATAAGTGATATCATATAATATTTGTCTTTGTCTGTCTTACTTCAGTTAGTATGATAATCTCTAGATCTATCCACGTTGCTGCAAATAGCATTAATTCATTGTTTCCTTATGACTGAGTAATATTCCTTTGTATATGTGTATACCACATCTTCTTTATTCATTCACCTGTCAATGGACGTTTAGGTTGTTTCCATGTCTTGGCTATTGTAAATAGTGCTGCAATCTTTTCAAATTATAGTTTTGTCTGAATATATGCCCAGGAGTGGGATTGCTAGATCATATGGCAACTCTATTTTTAGTTTTTTGAGGAACCTCCATACTGTTTTCCATATTGGCTGCACCAATTTACATTCCCACCAACAGTGCAAGATGGTTCCCTTTTCTCCACACCCTCTCCAGCATTTATTTTTTGTACTTTTTGTTAATAGCCGTTCTGACCTGTGTGAGATGATACCTCATTGTGGTTTTGATTTGCATTTCTCTAATGCAATTGAGCTCTCTTTGGTTTTGTCTTTCCATCTAAACAACATATTTTGATGACTAATGTATCAAAATATTTCTTGGAAGCATAAAAATTACACAAATTTAAATTTAGATTATTTAATAGTAAGTTACAGGATCAAATATGATCTAGGAGCTCTGGAGGGAATAAAATGGGGGAAAGGAAACTGTTGGAGTGAATAGGGATCTAATGAAAGAAAAAATAAAAGGGATGAAAAAAAAGAGAAAATAAGATATCTAAAGAATTTTATGTTTGGTTTTTCCTCGAGTTGGCTCTGTGTGCATATGATTCTCAGGGTGCCAAATCCTTTTAAAAATTGGAAGCCAAATTCAGACACTTCCCATAAAGATGCAGTTAAAAATACTTCTGGTAAATCATAGAGAGCCCTCTGTGCTTGACTTTGTAGTGAACACAAGAGGGCGCTAAGCTCCATAGTGATGCACAGGCCACTCAGGCCCACATCTAGCATCACAGCATATACACAAATAGTTGTTTTCAAGTAGTATTTCTTAAAGGTCATACCAAGTGTTAAGCAGAGACATAGCTACTCTCCTAGGTAGGTCTAACTCTAGATAGATAGAGATACCCATCTCATTTAATTTTGTGACTTTATGTGCCTGTAAGATAGTCTGCCACCAGTTTGAAGATATTAATATTTCTAGGGAAATCAAAAGAATGTTATCAGGCAGAGAGGCATAGAAAGAAAGGTTGGTAGGGACCACCTAAGCTTTCTCAGGGGAGAGGGAGCCTTAGCGAAGACTACAGGTTTGTAATCCCATGAGAAGGCCCACACACCACACCATCTTAGCTGGAGACATTAACTCTTCAAACCGTGTCACCCCCGTGCTCTAGTTCTGTGCTCACAAGCAACCTCTGATGATTATTTGGCTTCTCACGGGGGTCTCTGTCCATGGATGCACACTCAAGGGCAAAACAAACTTTAAAAAATCTCATTTATTATAGCAAAACCAAAGTAAAAGTATTATAATTATTTGGTGGCAGTTATATTTCTTATTTTAGGAGCATCAGAGGACAAGGAAGAGTTTAAAATAGCCTCCAGAGTTTGAATCTGAGTGGACTATTCACAGAAAAAGCCAGTAACGAAAGCGTTGGGGGACAATGGGAATAAAGGTTTTGCCATGAATTTGATGTGTAGGTTGTCTGTACAGGGGGCAGCTCTCAACGAGCAGTTGGAAATGATGTCCTGTATTGGTACCAGGAGAGATAAGGGAGAGAAATAAATCTTTAGGAGCCCTTGGAATGGGGGTTTATTGCATATGGATGGGATTCTGAGGAAGAGTGTGTGGAGAAAGAAGAAATGAGGCCCGAGGACAGGCTTAGGGCGTGAGGAAGGAAGAGAAAGAGGGCAATGGAACAGGATTCTTCGGTGATATCATAGGGAAAGATGGAAGCCTTTTGGAAAAGAAAGGAGTAAAGTGTGCAGAGAAGACAAAAATGATAAGTACTGCATTTTCCTGTTTAAAATCATTGGTTACAGTAAAGAGAACAAGAGAAGTTGAGATAGAAGCCAAATTCTATGAGTTTACCAATAGGTGGGCCTGTGGCATCTTGTCATACTAGAAAGCAAGAAAATTCAAGGAGTTAGAAGCCAATTTGCAAAGGATAACACTGGCCAAGGATGGATCAGTATGGGCATCAATAAGGATAGCAACCCTCTGTGTTAACCCTCTGATGTTGCTGTAACAAATTACCCCAATTTATCAGCTTAAAAACAACAGAGTTGCAGTTCTGTAGGTTAAAAGCCCACACAGGGGCTTCCCTGGTGGCGTAGTGGTTGAGAATCTGCCTGCTAATGCAGGGGACACGGGTTCGAGCCCTGGTCTGGGAGGATCCCGTATGCCGCGGAGCAACTAGGCCCGTGAGCCACAACTACTGAGTCTGCGCATCTGGAGCCTGTGCTCCGCAACAAGAGAGGCCGCAATAGTCAGAGTCCCACGCACCGCGATGAAGAGTGGTCCCCGCTTGCCACAACTAGAGAAAGCCCTCGCACAGAAACGAAGACCCAACGCAGCCAAATAAATAAATAAATAAATAATTAAACTCCTACCCCCAACATCTTCTTTAAAAAAAAAAAAAAAAAAGCCCACACAGGTCTCACTGACCTAAAACCAAGGCGTCAGCAGGACTGCATTCCTTTCTGGAAGCTTTAGGGAAAAATCAGTTTCCTTGCCTTTCCAGCTCTGGAGACTGCCTGCCTTCCTTGGCTCACGACCCCCTTCCAATGTCTCAGAGCCAGCAGCGGTAGAGTCCTCACATCCCATCACCTCCTCTTTTTGCCTCCCTCTTCCACTTGTAAGGCCCCTGGTGAGTACTTGGAGCCACCCAGGTAATCCAGTATATCTCCCTATTTTAAAGTAGACTGGTTGGTGAACTTGATTCCATTTGCTACCTTAATTCCTCTTTGCCATGTAATGTAACGTTCACAGATTCCTGGCATTAGGACATGAGCATATTTGGGGAGCTTTATTCTGCCTACCACAGTAACTAGAACAGATGGAAACATCAAATATGTTAAAATCACGAGTTCAAGATGATATTAAGACAAACAATCAGAACGATACTATGACAACAAACAAACAATATTCACTGCTAAGAAACTGACACAGCATTTTGAAAAGTGGTACATAAAGGGAAATTACCAAGTATTCATCCTGCCTTTCCTGGATACACTGTACCTTGATAACCAAAAAACTGATGAAGGAAAATTTTTCTTTGTTAAAACAGTCCAGCTAATACATGAAGAGAGAATGTCATCATTTCCCAATCCTCAGTGAATTAATGGACCTGGGTGATAATTATCAATGATGGTTAACATCACAAAAAATGCAGCAGGCACTTGGCTGTTCTGTGCTTCCTAACGGGAGTACAGAGCACCGCCTGGGAATTCTTCTTGCCAAAACAGCAGATCCTGAAACTGGCGAAGACTCCAGATCCAACTGCTTTACAGGAAATACAGGGGACAAAGGAACATTCTGAAGGAGGCAATGGGCAAAATCTGAACTGTGCAGAACTCCACAAAACAAATGACATACATCATTTAAAAAATACAAAACAACCTCTAAGAACAAGAACAACAAAAGATGGAGGGGGAACTTCTTGTTGGAAGGCTTAGAAACATCAACCAATTGCAGTGTGTAAGTTTTATTTGGGTCCTAATTCAGACAAACTTAAAAATTTGTAAGGCAATTGGGGAAATGTGAACAGTAACAGAATACTTGATGATATTAAGAAATCGTTAGATTTTTTAAAGTGTTAAAATTTTTTAAAAATTATTCTTTCAGAGCTATGTATTGAAATATTTACAGATTAAATGACATGATGTCTGAAATTTACACCAAAATATCCTAGAGGCAGGGCAGGGAATAGGTTGGGGAACAGATGAAACAAGGTTGGCCAGAAGCAGATAATTGTTGAAACAGGGTGATCGGTATGGAGGTTCTTTATACTGTTCTCTCTTTCTTTTTAAAAATATGGGCAAAGAACCTAGGTTCTGTAGTCAGATTGCCTGGGTTCAAATCCATCTATTAGTTGTATAACACATCTTATAGAATTGAAGATTTGAATTAGAGTAGGTTTTTGTGGTAAAATATACATAATATAAAATTTACTGTTGATACTTTAGCCAATTTTTTTTTGGGGGGGGGTACGTGGGCCTCTCACTGTTGTGGCCACTCCCGTTGCAGAGCACAGGCTCCGGACGCACAGGCTCAGCGGCCATGGCTCACGGGCCCAGCCGCTCCGCGGCATGTGGGACCTTCCCAGACCGGGGCACGAACCCGTGTCCCCTGCATTGGCAGGCGGACTCTCAACCACTGCGCCACCAGGGAAGCCCTGAAAGAACATTTTTAAAGAATTTAGAAAAGAGTTCAGCATATGAGCTTGCTAAATGGCACCTAGTAATTATTAGTTGTTATAGGAGAAATGTTAGAAGAAAAATTTAATCAATTTTTAAGCAATATTTTAACTATATTTTGTTTTGGGTAGAGGGATTCTGTTTTCTTTTTTTACTATATGCTTTGCATTTCTTGGTGATATGGTTTGATAATTGAAAAATCATTTTAAATAAACATACACGCATTTTAGCTACTCCTTTCTCTCTTTATATATATATATTTTTTTTTTGGTTTATTTATTTATTTTTCTTGCGGTACGCGGGCCTCTCACTGTTGTGGCCTCTCCCGTTGCGGAGCACAGGCTCCGGACGCGCAGGCTCAGTGGCCATGGTTCATGGGCCCAGCCGCTCCGCGGCATGCGGGATCTTCCCGGACCGGGGCACGAACCCGCGTCCCCTGCATCGGCAGGTGGACTCTCAACCACTGCGCCACGAGGGAAGCCCCATCTCTTTATATTTTTACCAAACTATTTTGAAAAGGTGTATACATGCTGTCTCAACTACCTTTTTTTTGAATTTTTGAATTTTATTTTACTTATTTTTTTATACAGCAAGTTCTTATTAGTCATCAATTTCATACACATCAGTGAATACATGTCAATCCCAATCTCCCAATTCATCACACCACCACCACCACCCCCTGCCGCTTTCCCCACTTGGTGTCCATACGTTTATTGTCTACATCTGTGTCTCTATTTCTACCTTGCAAACCGGTTCATCTGTACCATTTTCCTAGGTTCCACATATATGTGTTAATATACGATATTTGTTTTTCTCTTTCTGACTTACTTCACTCTGTATGACAGTCTCTAGATCCATCCATGTCTCTACAAATGACCCAATTTCATTCCTTTTTATGGCTGAGTAATATTCCATTGTATATATGTACCACATCTTCTTTATCCATTAGTCTGTCGATGGGCATTTAGGTTGCTTCCATGACCTGGCTATTGTAAATAGTGCTGCAGTGAACATTGGGGTGCATGTGTCTTTTTGAATTATGGTTTTCTCTGGGTATATGCCCAGTAGTGGGATTGCTGGATCATACAGTAATTCTATTTTTAGTTTGTTAAGGAACCTCCATACTGTTCTCCATAGTGGCTGTATCAATTTACATTCCCACCAACAGTGCAAGAGGGTTCCCTTTTCTCCACACCCTCTCCAGCTTTTGTTGTTTGTAGATTTTCTGATGATGCCCATTATAACTAGTGTGAGGTGATACCTCATTGTAGTTTTGATTTGCATTTCTCTAATAATTAGTGATGTTGAGCAGCTATTCATGTGCTTCTTGGTCATCTGTATGTCTTCTTTGGAGAAATGTCTATTTAGGTATTCTCCCATTTTTGGATTGGGTGGTATGTTTTTTTAATATTGAGCTGCATGAGCTGTTTATATATTTTGGAGATTAAACCTTTGTCCATTGATTCATTTGCAAATATTTTCTCCCATCCTGAGGGTTGCCTTTTCATCTTGTTTATGGTTTCCTTTGCTGTGCAAAAGCTTTGAAGTTTCATTAGGTCCCATTTGTTTATTTTTGTTTTTATTTCCATCACTCTAGGAGGTGGGTCAAAAAAGATCTTGCTGTGATTTATGTCAAAGAGTGTTCTTCCTATGTTTTCATCTAAGAGTTTTATAGTGTCTGGTATTACATTTAGGTCTCTAATCCATTTTCAGTTTATTTTTGTGTATGGTGTTAGGGACTGCTCTAATTTCACTCTTTTACATGCAGCTGTCCAGTTTTCCCAACACCACTTATTGAAGAGATTGTCTTTCCTCCATTGTATATCCTTGCTTCCTTTGTCATAGATTAGTTGACCATATGTGTGTGGGTTTATCTCTGGGCTTTCTATCTTGTTCCATTGATCTATGTTTCTGTTTTTGTGCCAGTACCATGTTGTCTTCATTACTGTGGCTTTGTAGTATAGTCTGAAGTCAGGGAGTCTGATTCCTCCAGCTCTGTTTTCTTCCCCTCAAGACTGCTTTGGCTATTCAGGGTCTTTTGTGTCTACATACAAATTTTAAAATTTTTTGTTCTAGTTCTGTAAAAAAAATGCCATTGTTAATTTGATAGGGAATGCATTGAATCTGTAGATTGCTTTGAGTAGTATAGTCATTTTCACAACATTGATTCTTCCAATCCAAGAACATGGTATATCTCTCTATCTGTTTGTATCATCTTTAATTTCTTTCATCAGTGTCTTATAGTTTTCTGCATACAGGTCTTGTGTCTCCCTAGGTAGGTTTATTCCTAGGTATTTTATTCTTTTTATTGCAATGGTAAATGGAAGTATTTCCTTAATTTCTCTTTCAGATTTTTCATCCTTAGTGTATAGGAATGCAAGAGATTTCTGTGCATGAATTTTGTATCCTGCAACTTTACCAAATTCATTGATTAGCTCTAGTAGTTTTCTGGTGGCATCTTTAAGATCCTCTATGTATAGTATCATGTCATCTGCAAACAGTGACAGTTTTACTTCTTCTTTTCCAATTTGTATTCCTTTTATTTCTTTTTCTTCTCTGATTGCTGTGGCTAGGACTTCCAAAACTATGTTGAATAATAGTGGTAAGAGTGAACATCCTCGTCTTATTCCTGATCTTAGAGGAAATGCTTTCAGTTTTTCACCATTGAGAATGATGTTTGCTGTGGGTTTGTCGTATATGGCCTTTATGATGTTGAGGTAGGTTCCCTCTGTGCCCACTTTCTGGAGAGTTTTTATCCTAAATGGGTGTTGAATTTTGTCAAAAGCTTTTTCTGCATCTATTGAGATGATCATATGGTTTTTATTCTTCAATTTGTTAATATGGTGTATCACATTGATTGATTTGTGTATATTGAAGAATCCTTGCATCCCTGGGATAAATCCCACTTGATCATGGTGTATGATCCTTTTAATGTGCTGTTTGTTTCTGTTTGCTAGTATTTTGTTGAGGATTTTTTCATCTATATTCATCAGTGATATTGGTCTGTAATTTTCTTTTTTTGTAGTATCTTTTTCTGGTTTTGGTATCAGGGTGATGGTGGCCTCATAGAATGAGTTTGGGAGTGTTCCTTCCTCCACAATTTTTTGGAAGAGCTTGAGAAGGATGGGTGTTAGCTCTTCTCTAAATGTTTGGTAGAATTCACCTGTGAAGCCATCTGGTCCTGGACTTTTGTTTGTGGGAAGATTTTTAATCACTGTTTCAATTTCATTACTTGTGATTGGTTTGTTCATATTTTCTATTTCTTCCTGGTTCAGTCTTGGAACGTTATACCTTTCTAAGAATTTGTCCATTTCTTCCAGCTTGTCCATTTTATTGACATACAGTTGCTTGTAGTAGTCTCTTAGGATGCTTTGTATTTCTGCAGTGTCTGTTGTAACTTCTCCTTTTTCATTTCTAATTTTATTGATTTGAGTCCTCTCCCTCTTTTTCTTGATGAGTCTAATGGTTTATCAATTTTGTTTATCTTCTCAAAGAACCAGCTTTTAGTTTTATTGATCTTTGCTATTGTTTTCTTTGTTTCTATTTCATTTATTTCTGCTCTGATCTTTATGATTTCTTTCTGCTAACTTTCAGTTTTCTTTATTCTTCTTTCTCTAGTTCCCTTAGGTGTAAGGTTAGATTGTTTGAGATGTTTCTTGTTTCCTGAGGTAGGCTTGTATAGCTATAAACTTCCCTCTTAGAATTGCTTTTGGTGCATCCCATAGGTGTTGGATCATCGTGTTTTCATTGCCATTTGTCTCTAGGTATTTTTTGATTTCCTGTTTGATTTCTTCAGTGATCTCTTGGTTATTTAGTAACGTATTGTTTAGCCTCCATGTGTTTGTGTTTTTTAAAACTTTTTCCCTGTAATTCATTTCTAATCTCATAGCATTGTGATCAGAAAAGATTCTAGGTATGATTTTAATTTTCTTAAATTTGCTGAGGGAGGCTTGATGTGTGACCCAAGATGTGATCTATCCTGGAGAATGTTCCACATGCATTTGAGAAGAAAGTGTAATCTGCTATTTTTGGATGGAATGTCCTATAAATATCAATTAAATCTATCTGGTCTATTGTGTCATTTCAAGCTTCTGTTTCCTTATTAATTTTCATTTTGGATGATCTGTCCATTGATGTAAGTGAGGTGTTAAAGTCCCCCACTATTACTGTGTTACTGTCGATTTCCTCTTTTAGAGCTGTTAGCAGTTGCCTTATATATTGAGGTGCTCCTATGTTGGGTGCATATATATTTATAATTGTTTTATCTTCTTCTTGGATTGATCCCTTGATCATTATATAGTGTCCTTCCTTGTCTCTTGTAACGTTCTTTATTTTAAAGTCTATTTTATCTGATATGAGAATTGTTACTCCAGCTTTCTTTTGATTTCCATTTACATGGAATATCTTTTTCCATCTCCTCACTTTCAGTCTGTATGTGTCCCTAGGTCTGAAGTGGGTTTCTTGTAGACAGCGTATATATGGGTCTTGTTTTTGTATCCATTCAGCAGGCCTGTGTCTTTTGGTTGGAGCATTTAATCCGTTCACGTTTAGGTAATTATCGATATGTATGTTCCTATGACAGTTTTCCTTAATTGTTTTGGGTTTGTTTTTGTAGGTCCTTTTCTTCTCTTGTGTTTCCCACTTAGAGAAGTTTCTTTAGCATTTGTCGTAGAGCTAGTTTTTTGGTGCTGGATTCTCTTAGCTTTTGCTTGTCTGTAAAGCTTTTGATTTCTTCATTGAATCTGAATGAGATCCTTTCCAGGTAGAGTAATCTTGGTTGTAGGTTCTTCCCTTTTATCACTTTAAGTATATCATGCCACTGCCTTCTGGCTTGTAGAGTTTCTGCTGAGAAATCAGCTGTTAACCTTATGGGAGTTCCCTTGTATATTATTTGTCTTTTTTCTCTTTCTACTTTCAATAATTTTTCTTTGTCTTTAATTTTTGCCAATTTGATTACTATGTGTCTTGACGTGTTTCTCCTTGGGTTTATCCTGTAAGGGACTCTGCGCTTCCTGGATTTGGGTAGCTATTTCCTTTCCCATGTTAGGGAAGTTTTCGACTATAATCTCTTCAAATATTTTCTCTGGTCCTTTCTCTCTCTCTTCTCCTTCTGGGACACCTATAATGCGAATGTTGTTGCACTTAATGTTGTGCCAGAGGTCTCTTAGGCTGTCTTCATTTCTTTTCATTCTTTCTTCTTTAATCTGTTCTGCAGCAGTGAATTCCACCATTCTGTCTTCCAGGTCATTTATCCGTTCTTCTGCCTCAGTTATTCTGCTATTGATTCCTTCTCATGTAGTCTTCATTTCAGTTATTGTATTGTTCTTGTCTGTTTGTTTGTTCTTTAATTCTTCTAGGTCTTTGTTAAACATTTCTTGCATCTTCTTGATCTTGGCCTCCATTCTTTTACTGAGGTCCTGGATCACCTTCACTATCATTATTCTGAATTCTTTTTCTGGAAGGTTGCCTATATCCACTTCATTTAGTTGTTTTTCTGGGGTTTCATCTTGTTCCTTCATCTGGTACATAGCCCTCTGCCTCTTCATCTTGTCTGTCTTTCTGTGAATGTGGTTTTTGTTCCACAGGCTGCAGGATTGTAGTTCTTCTTGCTTCTGCTGTCTGCCCTCTGGTGGATGAGGCTATCTAAGAGGCTTATGCAAGGTTCCTGATGGGAGGGACTGGTGGTGGGTAGAGCTGACTGTTGCTCTGATGGGCAGAGCTCAGTAAAACTTTAATCCGGTTGACTGCTGATGGGTGGGGCTGGGTTCCCTCCCTGTTGGTTGTTTGCCTTCAGGCAGCCCAACACTGGAGCCTGCCTGGGCTCCTTTGTGGGGCTAATGGAGAACTCTGGGGGGCCTCACACCAAGGAGTGCTTCCCAGAACTTATGCTACCAACATCCTTGTTCGCACGGTGAGCCACAGCCACCCAGCCCCCCACCTCTGCAGGAGACCCTCCAACACTAGCAGGTTGATCTCGTGCAGTCTCCCCCGGTGTCACCGCTCCTTCCCCTGGGTCCCCATGCGCCCACTACTTTGTGTGTGCCCTCCAAGAGTGGAGTCTCTGTTTCCCCCAGTCCTGTTGAAGTCCTGCAATCAATTTCCACTTGGCTTTAAAGTCTGATTCTCTAGGAATTCCTCCTCCCATTGCCAGACCGCCAGGTTGGGAAGCCTGATGTGGGGCTCAGAACCTTCACTCCAGTGGGTGGATTTCTGTGGTATAAGTGTTCTCCAGTCTGTGAGTCACCCACCCAGCAATTATGGGATTTGATTGTACTGTGATTTCGCCCCTCCTACTGTCTTATTGTGGCTTCTCCTTTGTCTTTGGATGTGGGGTATCTTTTTTGGTGAGTTCCAGTGTCTTCCTGTCGATGATTATCCAGCAGCTAGTTGTGATTCTGGTGTTCTCACAAGAGGGAGTGAGAGCACATCCTTCTACTCCGCCATCCTGGTTGATTTCTCAACTACCTTTTTTTAATGGCCTTTTAAAAAATTATAGACTATTGCCCAGTTTGTTCTAAGTAAAGAGCTGCATTACATTCTGTGCCCAGTTGGTGGCAGTATCAACATTTGATCCAGCCTACCACATAAATCCTCACAACCAGAGCCCTAGTTAACATGCACTCCAATTTAATAGTCTTAAAAGTGTAGGCAGTAGCTGTCTACTTTTTACAGACAGTATTATATACCACCGCCATCAAAGACACCAGTTCCAGATTACAACTGTGAAGTTCCACCTGTCCTGGTTCTAATCAGTTGCATCCCAAGTCCTCAACCCTGTGAACCATGGAGTTTCCAGAGCCATTCTGGTGTCTGGGAAGGAGGAGCAGCAGGTACAGGCAAGGAAAGAGAAGCTGAACTTCCCTTCTTTCCTCAGTTTGGGGTAGAGGAAAGGCTTTAACATGAAATAAAGTTTAACATTTTTCATAACATACAACATAAAACTTGAATCAGTGACTTGGCACTAGACATCACCAGAGGAATTTTTTTTTATTACCTAAGAATAAGGCTGATCCCAAGCCAAGCCAGTAGGGCCGGTGCAATCATCAAACTATAACACATAAGCACTGCTTCTAGACTAGGTGGTAAATGCCCCGGCCTTAGCCCTCTGACACACACACACACACACACACACACACCCCTGCCGTGACCCTCCTCCTGGGCTCAATAGGCTCCAAGAAACAGCAATTAAAGAGGTAACACGTAGCCCCGCAGGGGGCCTCCAGGAGCCTGCTCCAGCGCTTGGGCCAGAGTAAGGGCTGATAGGTTGGGGCCCAGCCAGAACAGTTGTCAAGGATTTTTAATAACACGCCCACCTAAGACTGACCAGAGAAATCATGAGACCTGCCGTGAGATTTTGTCCAGAGGCAGGGAAGGAAGGAGCGCAGTTTAACAAGTAGTGGGGAGAAAGAATAAAGTTCTTTTCTGATTGTACTTGCTTTGGGCTAATATTACCTGTTACAGTATTATTCATATACCCAGGGAAGTCAACAAATAAAACAACTAAATGAAGGAAGTGAAAAAGCTAGAGTTGCAGAATATAAGAGAAATCCACAGAAATCAATTGCATTGGTGCACCAAGTTAAACTTTATAATGACTAAAAATTCCACTCATAACAGAAAAAAAAGCATTAATAACTCAAGGTAGGAGATTCTGTCAAGGAAGTAATTTTAAAATCCTGGTAGAGATAAAATAATAACAGCAAGTCACATCAGTATGCATGGAAAGTTTGTGTCATGTTTAAGAAGACTAAATACAGAAAGATGGTAATAGTCTATAGGTCTCTGGTTCTCAAAGTGTGTTCCTCAGACCAGCTATTTTATTAGGAACTTGAATATGGTGTCAGTCTTTTTTTTTTTTTTTGCTGCACCCAGCGGCATGTGGGATCTTCCCTGGCCAGGGAACGAACCTGCAGCCCCTGCAGTAGAAACACAGAGTCTTAACCACTGGACTGCCAGGGAAGTCCCTATGGTGTCTCTTTCACTGTTCATAGCTGGATATCATCACCCATACTTACCAATGAGGAATGGAGGTTAGGGGAGTAAAGTACTCAGCTCCTAAAGTCTCAGAGTTGCTAAGTAGAGGCACCAGAGTTAAAATACAGCTCTGCTTTACTCCAAAGCTATGTGTTTCCCACCAAAGAAGCCTGCCTCCCAATTAATATGATGTTGGTAAAAGTATTGGGTTGGCCAAAAAGTTCGGGTTTTTTCATAACATCTTGTGGAAAAACCTGAACGAACTTTTTGGCCAGCCCAATAATTTCATATACGTACTGCTGCAGCAAGCACAAAAAAATAATGTTGTAAATAGTTGAGTGATACAATGAAAACCTGATTATTAAGTATGGCCTGACTTATTCCTCTGCTCCTTAATGCCAGGAAGCCCTAGAAGCTTCCACGTGTCCTATGTGTCTTGCTTTCTTACATGTTCAATTAATACAACCTTAGATGACAGTATTTTTAGAGCTGTTTTTTTAGACAGTATTTTTAGACAGCTGTATTTTTAGACAGTATTTTTAGAGATTTTCCTGCATTTGACCAGTGAATGCAAAATGAGTACCTTGTGGCCAATTAGGTGGGTCTCACTGCAAAAGGGAAAACCAAATTGCATCACTGGACGTGCTGGAGCTAGAGGAGGAAAACAAGTCTAGTCAGAGGAGGTTTCTGTGAGGTCAGGAGCTGGCTCCTCTCCAGCAAACCCCTTCCATGCACAGCTCTGGCCTCCGCTCTGCCAGTACTCTTATTGGGCCCTCTCTGCCCCTGGCAAAACACAGAGACAGTAGAAGTTTCTCCTTGGCAACTACATCAGGTGACAGTAAGAACTGAATCCCCTGAGGGAAATGGTCGAGACTAATGTGGCCAGTTGACTGACAACATGGAATATCTCACCCTTGAATTTCTCCCGCTGATTAATCCGCATGCTAAACACCAGTGACGTGTGTGGCTCTGGCAATTTCCAGAGAAAAAGGGCATTCCTACAAAAAAATATCTCTGTTTTCTTTTCTAAAGGACTTTACCCTTATAATATTTGTTTTTAAAATTACCTTAAATAGAACCATATGGGGACTTCCCTGGTGGCATAGTGGTTAAGAATCCGCCTGCCAATGCAGGGGACACTGGTTCGATCCCTGGTCCAGGAAGATCCCACATGCCATGGAGCAACTGAGCCCGTGTGGTACAACTACTGAGCCTGTGCCTTAGAGCCTGTGAGCCACAACTACTGAGCCCGTGTCCTAGAGCCTGTGAGCCACAACTACTGAGCCCATGCACCACAACTACTGAAGCCTGTGCATCTAGAACCTGTGCTCCACAACAAGAGAAGCCACCACAGTAAGAAGCCCACGCACCACAACAAAGAGTGGCCCCTGCTCACCACAGCTAGAGAAAGCCCGCAGGCAACAATGAAGACCCATTGCAGCCAAAAATTAAATTAATTAATTATTTATTTTTTAAAAAGAACCATATGAGTTTATTAACTAATAAATGACATGCTGTATTTCAACTTTTAAAAATCTCGTGTCTTCCCTTTTGCAAAATTTATCAAGATTTGCCACTCTTGCCTTTGTTCAAGATATTCCCCAAAGCTCCTGGTTTCACTAACACTAATTATAAGTGGATTTTTTTTAACATCTTTATTGGAATATAATTGCTTTACAATGGTGTGTTAGTTTCTGCTTTACAACAAAATGAATCAGTTATATATATACATATGTTCCCACATCTCTTCCCTCTTGCGTCTCCCTCCCTCCAACCCTCCCTATCCCACCCCTCTAGGTGATCACAAAGCACCGAGCTGATCTCCCTGTGCTATGCGGCTGCTTCCCACTAGCTATCTACCTTATGTTTGGTAGTGTATATATGTCCATGCCTCTCTCTCGCTTTGTCACAGCTTAACCTTCCCCCTCCCCATATCCTCAAGTCCATTCTCTAGTAGGTCTGTGTCTTTATTCCTGTTTTACCCCTAGGTTCTTCATGACATTTTTTTTTCTTAAATTCCATATATATGTGTTAGCATACGGTATTTGTCTCTCTTTCTGACTTACTTCACTCTGTATGAAAGACTCTAGGTCTATCCACCTCATTACAAATAGCTCAATTTCGTTTCTTTTTATGGCTGAGTAATATTCCATTGTATATATGTGCCACATCTTCTTTATCCATTCATCCGATGATGGACACTTAGGTTGTTTCCATCTCCGGGCTATTGTAAATAGAGCTGCAATGAACATTTTGGTACATGACTCTTTTTTTTTTTTTTTAATTTTATTTATTTATTTATGGCTGTGTTGGGTCTTCATTTCTATGTGAGGGCTTTCTCTAGTTGCAGCGAGTGGGGGCCACTCTTCATCGCGGTGCGCAGGCCTCTCACTATCGCGGCCTCTCTAGTTGCTGAGCACAGGCTCCAGACGCACAGGCTCAGTAGTTGTGGCTCACGGGCCTAGTTGCTCTGCGGCATGTGGGATCTTCCCAGACCAGGGCTCGAACCTGTGTCCCCTACATTAGCAGGCAGATTCTCAACCACTGCGCCACCAGGGAAGCCCTGGTACATGACTCTTTTTGAATTTCGGTTTTCTCAGGGTATATGCTCAGTAGTGGGATTGCTGGGTCATATGGTAATTCTATTTGTAGTTTTTTAAGGAACCTCCATACTGTTCTCCATAGTGGCTGTATCAATTTACATTCCCACCAACAGTGCAAGAGGGTTCCCTTTTCTCCACACCCTCTCCAGCATTTATTGTTTCTAGATTTTTCAATGATGGCCATTCTGACTGGTGTCAGGTGATACCTCATAGTAGTTTTGATTTGCATTTCTCTAATGATTAGTGATGTTGAGCATTCTTTCATGTGTTTGTTGGCAATCTGTATATCTTCTTTGGAGAAATGTCTATTTAGGTCTTCTGCCCATTTTTGGATTGGGTTTTTGTTTTTTTGTTGCTAAGCTGCATGAGCTGCTTATAAATTTTGGAGATTAATCCTTTGTCAGTTGCTTCATTTGCAAATATCTTCTCCCATTCTGAGGGTTGTCTTTTGGTCTTGTTTATGGTTTCCTTTGCTGTGCAAAAGCTTTGAAGTTTCATTAGGTCCCATTTGTTTATTTTTGTTTTTATTTCCATTTCTCTAGGAGGTGGGTCAAAAAGGATCTTGCTGTGATTTATGTCATAGAGTGTCCAGCCTATGTTTTCCTCTAAGAGTTTGATAGCGTCTGGCCTTACATTTAGGTCTTTAATCCATTTTGAGCTTATTTTTGTGTATGGTGTTAGGGTGTGATCTAATCATACTTTTACATTTACCTGTCCAGTTTTCCCAGCACCACTTATTGAAGAGGGTGTCCTTTCTCCACTGTACATTCCTGCCTCCTTTATCAAAGATAAGGTGACCATATGTGCGTGGGTTTATCCCTGGGCTTTCTATCCTGTGCCATTGATCTATATTTCTGTTTTTGTGCCAGTACCACTCTTGCCTTTGTTCAAGATATTCCCCAAAGCTCCTGGTTTCACTAACACTAATTATAAGTGGATTTTTGATGGTTCGACTATTCCCCGTGGCATGAAGACAGAAAGAACTTCCAGGGAAACAGCACATTTTCTCAGATTTTTTGTTCATTTATGCTTTTCCGTCTCTCACAAGTGTTTTTGCCTGGCCTCTCAAGAGTTAGAAAGTCACTATCCATAGAAAAAGTAGCACCCACCAGCTGGTTAACAATTAATGCAGATTCCATATATGTGCATTAGCATACAGTATTATCAGCTCGATGCTTTGTGAGGACCTAGAGGGTTGGGATAGGGAGGGTAGGAGGGAGGCTCAAGAGGTAGGGGATATGGGGATATATGTGTACGTATAGCTGATCACTTTGTTATACAGCAGAAACTAACACAACATTGAAAAGCAATTATACTCCAATAAAGATATTTTAAAAAAATGAAAAAACAATTCAGAACTGCCCACTGAGTGAATCATAGTATTTCTAGCAGTGCACAAAATTCTCAATGGGACTTCAGCTCTGGCTTCAGCTAATAGCTGGAAGGAAGTCCAGGAACCAAATTAAGAAAGGAAAAGAAGTTTTCCTTGGACTGTCAAGCAAGATCAATGCAACCTTAAAATTGTGTGTATAAAATGATTAATATTTAGAGAGGAAAAACATCTATGATTCTTCCTCCCTTTACAATTCTGAGATTTTCAGTCTACTCTCTTTATTCTTCTCCTTTTGGATCTGTGAAAAAACACATTCATCCAGAGAAGACTGAGAGATGGGTCAAAGTCTTGTGGCCTGCTTCAGGGATATTAAACATCAGCCCAAAGTCAGATATGTCATCAGCAGTTGCAGCTTAAGCTGGAGTTAGAGGGGCATCTTCTTAATCAGGACCTCCCTGGGGCACATAAGAAAGGGTAAAGGTGGTCCATTTATTATCAAATGAATCAGGTCCCGCTGCTCACCGCCTACAAAATCAGTACTCACAGATGTTGACAGAAAGGAAATGTGTCTTTAATCAGAATGTCAGCAATCTAGGGAGATGGTGGACTCAACGTTCCCCAGAAACCACCTCCCAAGATTCTGCTCGGCCATGAAAGTTTTAAAGGGAAGAAGGGAAGTAATCTCAGTTAATCACCGAGATGGGGGCTCAGAGTCGTCGCCGTCCTCCACTGTGTGCAGGCTCATTCGTCGACTTCTTGTGATGTTGCTCTAGATGCTATCTTAGTCACACAGTTTGGTCGCACAGTTTGTTCACGAGATTACTGAAGGGGAAGCTAGGGAAGAGATCTGGTCATCCGTTAATTACTTATTCTTCATTTCTACTTCTTCGGTCTATGGAAAGAACCGACAAGTTAGGCAAGGGTATTGTGTGATTAAAAGATTTGAAAGGTGTGCTTGGGCTGGAGATGAGTAGAGCATGGGGGTACCTGGTTAAAAGTTAGTTACAATATAGCTTTGCTAAAGTGGCAAGAAAAGGGGCTTCCTGCTAAGAGCAGTTTCCTGCAAAGAGCTGCTTTCACATTTTTCAGGGCCTCTTTCTGAACATATTAGGAATGTCTAAAACAGGGACAAAAATATTTAAATCTGATGCCATTAGATGTAAAGCCCAAGTGTCATCTTCGGTCTCAAGAAGACCCTTAAAAATAGGTCATTAGTGGAGAGCACTTGCAAGGCTCCAGGGAAAAAGGCACTCAGAGTAAAAAGGTTTATGATCTTTAATAGGCACATTTTGTACATTCCAAGAGGTTGAGGGTGAGGCAAGAATCATTGCTAAGTGCATCAGTGTGCATATATTATGGCATATAAAGCTTGTCATTATAGTCTGGTTTTGGTTGGCAAAGCCTGAATTAGACCCACGTGCATTAACCATTGAAAATGTTTGGAGTCTCTTAACAGAAAATAAAGTGCTGCTATGCTTATAAATGTTGGAAACAGTGATGGGTCAAATCAAATCGGTTGAAGCTTGGTAGTTGATGGGTGGGAGGGTCCTTAAACACAGGGTTAGATACAGCTAGGCTGCAGGGGACATACTTGGGAGGAAGGAAACACTGTTATACATGGGAATTTGCTTTGCTAAAACCTTTGGGGAAACACTCAGGCAATATTTATTAAATTTGGAGTTAGAAATATTTGGATTTAAAGCTAGCTTTCTGTTATTGGTTTCTAGTTTAGTTCCATTATGGTCAGAGAGCATACTCCAGTTCTTTTAAATGTGTTAAGGTTTGTTTGAGGGCCCAGAAAATGTTTTACTTTGGTGAATGTTTCATGTGCACTTGGAAAGAGTATGTGTTCTGGGGTTGTGGGAGAGTTCTATAAATGACAATTAGATCCAGCTGGTTGACAAGAGTCCTTCAGATCTTCTATTTTTTTATCAGTTTCTGTCTACTTATTCTAACAATTACTGAGAGGAGTGTTGAAGTCAATTATAATTGTGGATGTGTCTCTGTGGAATTTGCAATTCCATCAATTTTTGCTTCACACAGTTTGAAGTTCTGTTATTAGGTACATACACAATTATAATTCTGTTGTCTTAGTCAATTAACCTTTCATCATTATGTAATATCACTTCTATCCATGGTAGTACCCCTTGTTCTGAAGTCTACTTTGTTTGATATGAATATTAGTACCCAAGCTTTCTTTTGATTAGTGCTTTTCATGGTATATCTTCATCCATCCTTTACTTTTAACCTGTGTATGTATTCATATTTAAAATGGGTTTCTCATAAATAGCACATAGTTGGCTCTTGTTTTTATTCAACTTGACAATATCTATCTTTTAATTGTTATGTTCAGACCATTTCTATTTAACGTAGTTATTGGTATGGTTGGATTTGTCTGCCATTTTATTATTTTGTTATCTGTTTCTTCCCTCTGTTTTTTGTTTCTCTGTTCCCCTTTTCTGCCTTCTTTTGGATTATTGGAAAAATTTTTTGTATTACATTTTCATTTATCTATTGGCTTTTTGAATATAACTCTTTGTAGTTTTTTTCCCGTTAGTGATTACTCTAGGATTACATTCACATTTCTAAACATTCGATTTATTTAGTGTTTTAAAGAACTCAAGAGAAAAAAAATCCATATTTATATATATTTGATATTTATATTAACAGATAGTTACTATCTTTGTGGCTTTTTCTTCACTCTAAAGATACAGATTTCTTTCTGGTATTCTTTCCCTTCAGCCTGAAGGACTTCCTTTGACAATTCTTTTAGAATAGGTCTGTAGGAGACAAATTCCATTAGTTTTTTTCCTCTTAGAATGTCTTTTACTTCACCTTATTCTGGAAGGTTTTTTTTTTCTTCAAGATATAAAATTCTAGGTTGACAATTCTTTTCTTTCATCACTTTAAATATATTGTTCCATTGTCTATGTTTTCTTTTTCTTTTTTTAATTTTTAAATTTTATTTTATTTATTTTTTTATACTGCAGGTTCTTATTAGTCATCCATTTTATACACATCAGTGTATATATGTCAATCCCAATAGCCCAATTCAGCACACCACCATCCCCATCCCACCGTGGATTTCCCCCTTGGTGTCCATAAGTTTGTCCTCTACATGTGCCTCTCAATTTTTGCCCTGAAAACCGGTTCATCTGTACCATTTTTCTAGGTTCCACATATATGTGTTAATATACAATATTTGTTTTCCTCTTTCTGACTTACTTCACTCTGTATGACAGTCTCTGGATCCATCCATGTCTCTACAAATGACACAATTTCGTTCCTTTTTATGGCTGAGTAATATTCCATTGTATATGTGTACTACATCTTCTTTATCCATTTGTCCCTCAATGGGCATTCAGGTTGCTTCCATGACCTGGCTATTGTAAATAGTGCTGCAATAAACATTGGGGTGCATGTGTCTCTCTGAATTATGTTTTTCTCTGGGTATATGCCCAGTAGTGGGATTGCTGGCTCATATGGTAATTCTATTTTTAGTTTTTTAAGGAACCTCCATACTGTTCTCCATAGTGGCTGTATCAATTTACATTCCCACCAACAGTGCAAGAGGGTTCCCTTTTCTCCACACCCTCTCCAGCATTTGTTGTTTGTAGATTTCTGATGATGGCCATTCTAACTTGTGTGAGGTGATACCTCATTGTAGTTTTGATTTGCATTTCTCTAATAATTAGTGATGTTGAGCAGCTTTTCATGTGCTTCTTGGCCATCTGTATGTCTTCTTTGGAGAAATGTCTATTTAGGTCTTCTGCCCATTTTTGGATTGGGTTTTTTGTTTTTTTAATATTGAGCTGCATGAGCTGTTTATATATTTTGGAGATTAATCCTTTGTCTGTTGATTCGTTTGCAAATATTTTCTCCCATCCTGAGGGTTCTCTTTTCATCTTGTTTATGGTTTCCTTTGTTGTGCAAAAGCTTTGAAGTTTATTGTTTATTTTTGTTTTTATTTCCATTACTCTAGGAGGTAGATCAAAAAACATCTTGCTGAGATTTATGTCAAAGAGTGTTCTTCCTATGTTTTCCTCCAAGAGTTTTATAGTGATCGGTCCGACATTTAGGTCTCTAATCCATTTTGAGTTTATTTTTGGGTATGGTGTTAGGGAGTGTTCTAATTTCATTCTTTTACATGTAGCTGTCCAGTTTTCCCAGCACCACTTATTGAAGGGACTGTCTTTTCTCCATTGTATATCCTTGCCTCCTTTGTCATAGATTAGTTGACCATATGTGTGTGGGTTTATCTCTGGGCTTTCTATCTTGTTCCATTGATCTATATTTCTGTTTTTGTGCCAGTACCATATTGTCTTGATTACTGTAGCTTTGTAGTATAGTCTGAAGTCAGGGAGTCTGATTCCTCCTGCTCTGTTTTTTTCCCTCAAGACTGCTTTGGCTATTCGGGGTCTTATGTGTCTCCATACAAATTTTAAGATTTTTGGTTCTAGTTCCGTAAAAAATGCCATTGATAATTTAATAGGGATTGCACTGAATCTGTAGATTGCTTTGGGGAGTACAGTCATTTTCACAGTATCGATTCTTCCAATCCAAGAACATGGTATATCTCTCCATCTGTGGGTATCATTTTTAATTTCTTTCATCAGTGTCTTATAGTTTTCTGCATACAGGTCTTGTGTCTCCCTAGGTAGGTTTATTCCTAGGTATTTTATTCTTTTTGTTGCAGTGGTAAATGGGAGTGTTGCCTTAATTTCACTTTCAGATTTTTCATCATTGGTGTATAGGAATGCAAGAGATTTCTGTGCATGAATTTTGTATCCTGCAGCTTTACCAAATTCATTGATTAGCTCTAGTAGTTTTCTGGTGGCATCTTTAGGATTCTCTATGTATAGTATCATGTCATCTGCAAACAGTGACAGTTTTACTTCTTCTTTTCCAATATGTATTCCTTTTATTTCTTTTTCTTCTCTGATTGCCATGGCTAGGATTTCCAAAAGTATGTTGAACAACAGTGGTGAGAGTGTATATCCTTGTCTTGTTCCTGATCTTAGAGGAAATGCTTTCAGTTTTTCACCATTGAGAATGATGTTTGCTGTGCATATGTCATATATGGCCTTTATTATGTTGAGGTAGTTTCCCTCTATGCCCACTTTCTGGAGAGTTTTTAACATAAACGGGTGTTGAATTTTGTTAAAAGCTTTTTCTGCATCTATTGAGATGATCATATGGTTTTTATTCTTCAATTTGTTAATATGGTGTATCACATTGATTGATTTGTGTATATTGAAGAATCCTTGCATCCCTGGGATAAATCCCACTTGATCATGGTGTATGATCCTTTTAATGTATTGTTGGATTCTGTTTGCTAGTATTTTGTTGAGGATTTTTGCATCTATATTCATTAGTGATATTGGTCTGTAATTTTCTTTTTTTGTAGTATCTTTGTCTGGTTTGGGTATCAGGGTGATGGTGGCCTCATAGAATGAGTTTGGGAGTGTTTCTTCCTCTGAAATTTTTTGGAAGAGTTTGAGAAGCATGGGTGTTAGCTCTTCTCTAAATCTTTGATAGAATTCACCTGTGAAGCCGTCTGGTCCTGGACTTCTGTTTGTTGGAAGATTTTTAATCACAGTTTCAATTTCATTACTTGTAATTGGTCTGTTCATATTTTCTATTTCTTCCTGGTTCAGTCTTGGAAGGTTATAACTTTCTAAGAGTTTGTCTATTTCTTCCAGTTTGTCCATTTTATTGGCATATAGTTGCTTGTAGTAGTCTCTTAGGATGCTTTGTATTTCTGCGGTGTCTGTTGTAACTTCTCCTTTTTCATTTCTAATTTTATTGATCTGAGTCCTCTCCCTCTTTTTCTTGATGAGTCTGGCTAATGGTTTATCAGTTTTGTTTATCTTCTCAAAGAACCAGCTTTTAGTTTTATTGATCTTTGCTATTTTTTTAAAAAAAATATTTATTTATTTTTGGCTGCACTGGGTCTTCATTGCTGCACGCGGGCTTTCTCTAGTTGCAGCGAGCGAGGGCTACTCTTTGTTGCAGTGCACGGGCTTCTCACTGCAGTGGCTTCTCTTTATGCGGAGCACGGGCTGTAGGCACGCAGCCTTCAGTAGTTGTGACATGTGGGCTCAGTAGTTGTGGCTCGCGGGCTCTAGAGCACAGGCTCAGTAGTTGTGGTGCACGGGCTTAGCCGCTCCATGGCATGTGGGATATTCCCAGACCAGGGCTTGAACCTGTGTCCCCTGCATTGGCAGGCGGATTCGCAACTACTGTGCCACAGGGAAGCCCCTATGCTATTGTTTTCTTTGTGTCTATTTAATTTATTTCTGCTCTGATCTTTATGATTTCTTTCCTTCTGCTAACTTTGGGTTTTGTTTGTTCTTCTTTCTCTAGTTCCTTTAGGTGTAAGGTTAGATTGTTTATTTGAGATTTTTCTTGTTTCTTGAGGTAGGCTTGTATAGCTAGAAACTTCCCTCTTAGAACTGCTTTTGCTGCATCCCATAGGTTTTGGATTGTCGTCTTTTTGTTGTAATTTGTCTCTAGGTTTGTTTTTTTTTAATTTCCTCTTTGATTTCTTCAGTGATCTCTTGGTTATTTAGTAATGTATTGTTTAGCCTCCATGTGTTTGTGTTTTTTACAATTTTTTCGCTGTAATTCACTTCTAATCTCATAGCGTTGTGGTCAGAAAAGATGTTTGATATGATTTCAATTTTCTGAAATTTACTGAGACTTGATGTGTGACCCAAGATGTGATCTATCCTGGAGAATGTTCCATGCACACTTGAGAAGAAAGTATAATCTGCTCTTTTTGGATGGAATGTCCTATAAATATCAATTAAGCCTATCTGGTCTATTGTGTCATTTCAAGCTTCTGTTTCCTTATTTATTTTCATTTTGGATGATCTGTCCATTGGTGTAAGTGAGGTGTTAAAGTCCCCCACTATTATTGTGTTACTGTCGATTTCCTCTTTTAGAGCTGTTAGCAATTGCCTTATGTATTGAGGTGCTCCTATGTTGGGTGCATATATATTTATAATTGTTTTATCTTCTTCATGGATTGATCCCTTGATCATTATGTAGTGTCCTTCCTTGTCTCTTGTAACGTTCTTTATTTTAAAGTCTATTTTATCTGATATGAGTATTGCTACTCTAGCTTTCTTTTGATTTCCATTTACATGGAATATCTTTTTCCAACCCCTCACTTTCAGTCTGTATGTGTCCCTAGGTCTGAAGTGGGTCTCTTGTAGACAGCATATATATGGGTCTTATTTTTGTATCCATTCAGCAAGCCTTCGTCTTTTGGTTGGAGCATTTAATCCATTCACGTTTAAGGTAATTATCAATATGTATGTTCCTATGACCATTTTCTTAAAAGTTTTGGGTTTGCTTTTGTAGGTCCTTTTCTTCTCTTGTGTTTTCCACTTAGAGAAGTTCCTTTAGCATTTGCTGTAGAGCTGGGTTTTTGGTGCTGAATTCTCTTAGCTTTTGCTTGTCTGTAAAACTTTTGATTTCTCCATCTAATCTGAATGAGATCCTTGCTGGGTAGAGTAATCTTGGTTGTAGATTCTTCCCTTTCATCACTTTAAGTATATCATGCCACTGCCTTCTGGCTTGTGGAGTTTCTGCTGAGAAATCAGCTGTTAACCGTATGGGAGTTCCCTTGTATGTTATTTGTCATTTTTCCCTTGCTGCTTTCAATAATTTTTCTTTGTCTTTAATTTTTGCCAGTTTGATTACTGTGTGTCTCGACGTGTTTCTCCTTGGGTTTACCCTGTATGGGACTCTGTGCTTCCTGGTTTTGGGTGGCTGTTTTCTTTCCCATGTTAGGGAAGTTTTCGACTATAATCTCTTCAGATATTTTCTCTGGTCCTTTCTCTCTCTCTTCTCCTTCTGGGACACCTATAATGCGAATGTTGTTGTGTTTAATGTTGTCCCAGGGGTCTCTTAGGCTGTCTTCATTTCTTTTCATTCTTTTTTCTTTAATCTGTTCTGCAGCAGTGAATTCCACCATTCTGTCTTGCAGGTCACTTATCCATTCTTCTGCCTCAGTTTTTCTGTTATTGATTCCTTCTAGTGTAGTTTTCATTTCAGTTATTATATTGTTCTTCTCTGTTTGTTTGTTTTTTAATTCTTCTAGGTCTTTGTTAAACATTTTTTACATCTTCTCGATCTTGGCCTCCATTCTTTTTCCGAGGTCCTGGATCATCTTCACTATCAATATTCTGAATTCTTTTTCTGGAAGCTTGCCTATCTCCACTTCATTTAGTTGTTTTTCTGGGATTTTATCTTGTTCCTTCATCTGATACATAGCCCTCTGCCTTTTCATCTTGTCTATCTTTCTGTGAATGTGGTTTTTGTTCCACAGGCTGCAGGATTGTAGTTCTTCTTGCTTCTGCTGTCTGTCCTGGGGTGGATGAGGCTATCTAAGAGGCGTGTGCAAATTTCCTGATGGGAAGGACTGGTGGTGGGTAGAGCTGACTGTTGCTCTGATGGGCAGAGCTCAGTAAAACTTTAATGCATTTGACTGCTAATGGGTGGGGCTGGGTACCCTCCCTGTTGGTTTTTTGGCCTAAGGCAACCCAACACTGGAGCCTGCCTGGGCTCCTTTGTGGGGCTAATGGAGAACTCTGGGGGGCCTCACACCAAGGAGTTCTTCCCAGAACTTATGCTGCCAACATCCTTGTTCCCACGGTGAGCCACAGCCACCCCCCTCTCAGGAGACCCTCTAACACTAGCAGGTAGGTCTGGTTCAGTCTCCCCTGGGGTCACTGCTCCTTCCCCTGCATCCCAGTGAGCACACTACTTTGTGTGTGCTCTCCAAGAGTGGAGTCTCTGTTTCCCCCATTTCTGTCGAAGTCCTGCAATGAAATCCCACTAGGCTTTAAAGTCTGATTCTCTAGGAATTCTTCCTCCTGTTGCCAGACCGCCAGGTTGGGAAGCCTGACGTGGGGCTCAGAACCTTCACTCCAGTGGGTGGATTTCTGTGGTATAAGTGTTCTCCAGTCTGTGAGTCACCCACCAGCAGTTATGGGATTTGATTTTACTGATTTTGCCCCTCCTACCGTCTCATTGTGGCTTCTCCTTTGTCTTTGGATGTGGGGTATCTTTTTTGGTGAGTTCTAGTGTCTTCCTGTTGATGATTGTCCAGCAGCTAGCTGTGATTCTGGTGTTCTCGCAAGAGGGAGTGAGAGCACCTCCTTCTACTCTGCCATCTTGGTTCCCGATCCCATTGTCTATGTTTTCTGATGAGAAAATCTTTTGGTTTCTAACGAGAATTCCATGCTGATTCCCCCATATGTAATGTGTCATTTTTCTCCAGCTGCTTTAAATTTTTTTTTCTCCCTTTCTCCTCCTCCTTCTTCTTCTTTTCCTTCTCCCTCTCCCCATACCCCGCCCCCTCCCTCTCCCTCTCTTTCTCCTTCCTCTTTTTGGCAATTTGATTATGAAGTGCTTAGGCATTTTAAAAAATTTATTCTGTTTTGGGTTGGCTAAGCTTATTGGATTTCTAAATTTATGTTTTTCACCAAATCCAAGAAGTCTTCAGCCATTTCTTTTTCAAAAATTTTTTCTGTGCCAAGTTTTTCACCTCTTCTTTTGGGATTCCAATGACACGTATTTCCAGCCTTTTAATAGTGCCTCACAGGTTCCTGTCTCTGTTTGGGTTGCTTGTTTTTTTCCAATCTTTTTTTTTTTTTCTCTACTCTTTAGATAATTTCTGTTGATGTATCTTCAAGTTCACTGTTGCCTGTCCATCTCTCCAAACTATTGGCCACAGCCCATGAATTGATATATAATCACATGTCTGGCCATTTTTCCTTCCAAGCATAGTGAACAACCAAGTTCCCCATCTCAAGTTCTGCACATTGGGAGGACTTCCCTTCACCACTGTCCCTCAGGGATGCCCCAGAAAGGGCTGGAGTGCTGTGGCCATTCACTTTAGGGTGGTACTTGCATATCATGCAGAGAACTGTAAACCAGGCCTGAGTTTTCTCCTCCTCTGTCAAGTAAAATCATAGAGAACTCCCCATGGGGCTGTAGGTGTAGTCTGGGAGAGGAAAGGGAAGGCAGTATAGCAGGATTGGGGACTGTGGGCGTTTGGGCCTTCAAGAGATTGGGTGATGCCCACCTACACTGGGGATGGCCATCTGTTTTACTCAGTTCACCAATTCAACTGCTAATCTTTCCTGGAAATACTCTCAGAGACACATCCAGAAATAATGTTTTACCAGCTCTCTGGACATCCCTTAGCCCAGTCAGGTTGAAACATAAAAATAACCATCACAGATATAGAAACCTTTGTCTCATTTAAGTTTCTATATTTTATAGTATCTTTGATATAGCAGCCAAGCTTATATCCTAACAAATATATCCATTGACCTGGAGAGATACATTCAGTATTATCAAGTGAAAAAAACAAATTGCTGAGCAATATGTACACGATGATCCTATATTTGTAAACATCAAACCACAAAATAACCTATACATATTTGTGTATATTCATAAGGCTATACATCAGCTATTAGCTTCAGTTACCTCAGGTGTGAAAAATGGAAAGAAACTGGAGGTTAATATTTGTTTTTATATATCTGGGTTGTTTCACTTAAAATGAGCAAATGTTACCTTTTATAATGAAATTAAACTTTAAAATTTTGTATTTAATTATAATTATTAATTAGCAATTATTCTTTATTATAATTACTATTTAGTAATTTTTTTAATAATTAAAACATATTAAAAAAATTTTGTAAGTCTCAATGTGCTCTACAAGTAAGGCCCCCATGAAGAAGGTCATGGATAATAAAGAGATAGAGGGTAGATTCTCTAAGGGTCTGATAGCATCAGAAAGGCTATAACAGTTTTTGGAGTCACAAGTTCAGGTCCTCAATCCCCACACCAAAGAGGTCAGCAGAAAATGTCGGTCATCTTTTTCTGTCTGTGTTTTCCATGCCAGAGCCACACTGGTGCTGAGTCCACCACAGTGACTTAGCTCAGGCTACTCATTAACTGAGGATATCTACTGTTCAACAGTCTGAATGTTTATAAATCCAACAAACAGAGGGATGGGAGCTAGGACTAAGGAGTGACCAGAAGCAGTAGAAAGGTTTCCCTATGAGTGGGACTGTAATGGACCCACAGTCACTGTTACTCTTGGTTTCCATCATATGCTGCAACAAAATGTGTTTTCTCCACATGTGTATGAATTCTTTCAGTGGATGTGGGAGCTATATCATGTGCATTGTTCTGCTGAATTCTTAGAATAAGTCCAAACCCCAGGGCAGTGAGTCAAGTCTCCCCTACAGGGGGTTGGACATTCATGGGAAGAGGTAGAACTTTAGGCTTCTGTCTAAAATGACAAGTCAAGCTTTAATGGTGATAAAAGGGGATTTGTGTCTCTGTCTGGATTCATTTTCCTACTAATAGCTCAGAGTAGTTTCTGCTTGGTGAAGGATAGAGAGCTTCTGCCTGTGTATATGGTAAAGAACTAATCTTACCTACAGAGGCCTGGCCTTTGCCCTTAGCTCCTGATCTCTAGGCCCTTGGAATGTGCTACCTGATAAGAGTGTTTCTGTTTACCAGGGCGTCTTGGATCACACCAGATAGTCTGACACTGGGATTTCCAGTGAGGGCTCTAGGCCATGCAGTATCTGTTCTGTCTCCAGAAGGGTTGGAGACTAAAGGTCAGCCACCTGGGCAGTCAAGTATGTTCATAGACCCAATAATAACTATGGCTGTCAGGGCTCAGTGAACTTCCCTGGTTGGCAATACTCTGTGCATGTTGTCACACATTGTTGCCAGGAAAGTTAGTGCTGCCCACAGCTCCACTGAAAGAGTGGACTCTGGACTCTGCCTCCTGCCTCTCTTCCCTTTGCTGATTTAAATCTTTATCCTTTCTTTATTAAAAATAATTATCACAGTGACTATCACAGAGTTCATTGAGTCCTGTGAGTCCTGGTGAATTACTGAAACTGACGGTAGTCTTGGGAGCCCCCAAACTTGCAATTGGTGTAAGAAGTAAAAGTGGTCTTGTGGACTTTTCCCTAACTTTATATTTTTATGTCCTATCTAGTTGTATATTTATTTCTGTGTTTGTTCTAGCTAGATCTCACCAGGCTTATCAGAAATCAAGGAACCAATTGTGTCCATGATTGGACCAAAGCATTAGAGGTAGGTCAGGGAGGTCCCCTTCCTCAAGCCAGTGTAGGGTGAAGCTGGGAATCTCTAGTAGGGGAAGGTGAATTAGGGAGTAGATGGGCAAAATGGGAGCTCTGAAGTTTTTTTTTTTTTTTTTAGCTCTGAAGTTTTGACACCCTTTCTCCACATGGAAGTTGTTCCTCACCAATCAAACTTGGAGAACCCACCCTTTGAGCTAATAGATTTCCGTATTAAATTCATCTGGGCCAAGGACCCCATCTTATACTTCTGCATCCATCATAGCACCAAGTACAATGTAAAGCATAGAGTAAGTACATACTAATTCTTTTTTTTATTAAATAACTTTAAAAATTGAAGTTTAGTTGATTTACAATGTTGTGATAATTTCAGATGTACAGCAAAGTGATTCAGTTACATACGTATGTGTGTGTATATATATATATATATATACATACACATATATATTCTTTCTCAGATTCTTTTCTGTTATATGTCATTACAAAATATTGAATATCATTCCCTGTGTTATATAGTAAATCCTTGTTGCTTATCTATTTTACATATAGTAGTATGTATCTGTTAACCCCAAACTCCTAATTTATCCCTTCCCCCGCCCTTTCCCCTTTGGTAACGTAAGTTCATTTATTATGTCTGTCAGTCTATTTCTATTTTGTAAATTAGTTCATTTGTATCATTTTTTTAGATCCCACATGTAAATGATATCATATATTTGTCTTTGAGTTACTTCACTTAGTATGATCATCTCTAGGTCCATCCATGTTGCTGCAGTATTTCATTCTTTTAAATGTCTGAGTAATATTCCAGTGTGTGTGTGTGTGTGTGTGTGTGTGTGTGTGTGTGTATGTGTATACATACATACCACATCTTCTTAATCTAGTCATCTGTTGATGGGCATTTAGGTTGCTTCCATGTCTTGGCATTATAAACAGTGCTGCTATGAACATAGGGGTGCATGTATCTTTTCAAATTAGAGTTTTCATCTTTTCCAAATATATGCCCAGGAGTGGGATTGCTGGATTGTATGGTAACTCTATTTTTAGTTTTTTAAGAAATCTCCATACTGTTTCCATAGTGGCTGCACCAACTTACATTCCCACCAACAATGTAGGAGGGTTCCCTTTTCTCCACACCCTCTCCAGCATTTATTATTTGTTGACATTTTGATGATGGCCATTCTGACTGGTGTGGGGTGATATCTTATTGTAGTTTTGATTTACATTTCTCTAATAATTAGCGATGTTGAGCATCTTTTCATGTGTCTGTTGGCCATCTGAGTACATCTTAATTTTTGATTTTTAGATTGATTCTTTGGTATATAATATCTCACAGGGAAAAGAAGACTTTTTGAAGAACTTAGGCTGAAAAGATGTTATGAAATGCTCACTTTCTTGTTGCAAATTTTAATTTTTCTCTTAGTTTGATTTTGGTTGGAAAAGAACATTTTGAAGAGAAAAGCACCCATAATCTTACTCCATTATCATAAACATTTTTCTATACAATTACATAGCCTTTATATCATTACCTGCAATCCCTACAAGAGTCGTGATCAAAGTATGCCTTAGGAAGGAAACTGGCGCTGTGCAGAAGAGAGTTTAGAGGGTTCAGTTGTTGATCAGACTCAATGGTGGAGCAGAGGAAAGAAGCAGCCAAGTCCTAGAGTCACCACATGAAGGAGAACACCACCATCCTGGAATGCCTACCTTGCTGGACTGATACAGGAGTCAGAGGAAACATATATTGTATTTAAGCTATTACATCTTGGTTCTAGTTATTACAAAAGTTGAACCTACCCTAAATGATGTGAAAATTGATGCCTTGAAAAAGGGTACTGCCATAAAAAGAGACCAAAAATATGTGGCATTGTCTTGGTGGTTGAACAGGAGGAGAAAAGAATATAGCGTGCTGTAAATCTGGAGATTCTAAAGGCTGTACTCTCTCAACCATGCTGCATTGCCCAGATAGGGCTTCCTGACTCAAGTGCTGTGAACAGTTACACATGTGCTGACAAACCAACGTCCTGTGCACTCCAAGACTAGTCAGGCCCAAGGTGCCCTCATGCTGTTTGCCTCCAGCCAAGAGCAGTCTTGTGTTTACCTCCAGGGAGCCATTTAAATGTGTGGTTTTTTTGGTTTTTTTTTTTTTTTTTTAGTATTGCTGACAAATTTTTTTTTGTTTTTGTTTGTAGGGTTGGGTTTTTTTGGAGCAGAATATCTTTTTTTTTTTTAACATCTTTATTGGAGTATAATTGTTTTACAATGGTGTGTTAGTTTCTGCTTTATATCAAAGTGAATCAGTTATACATATACATATATCCCCATATCTCTTCCCTCTTGCGCCTCCCTCCCTCCCACCCTCCCTATCCCACCCCTCTAGGTGGTCACAAAGCACCGAGCTGATCTCCCTGTGCTATGCAGCTGCTTCCCACTAGCTATCTATTTCACATTTGGTAGTGTATATGTGTCAACGCTACTCTCTCACTTCGTCCCAGCTTCCCCTTCCTCCACCGTGTCCTCAAGTCCGTTCTCTATGTCTGCGTCTTTATTCCTGCCCTGCCCCTAGGTTCATCAGTACCGTTTTTTTAGATTCCATATATGTACATTAGCATACAGTATTTGTTTTTCTCTTTCTGACTTACTTCACTGTGTATGACAGACTCTAGGTCCATCCACCTCATTACAAATAACTCAATTTTGTTCCTTTTTATGGCTGAGTAATATTCCATTGTATATATGTACCACATCTTCTTTATCCATTCATCTGTCGATGGACATTTAAATTGCTTCCATGTCCTCCTGGCTATTGTAAATAGTGCTGCAGTGAACATTGTGGTACGTGTATCTTTTTGAATTATTGTTTTCTCAGGGTATATGCCCAATAGTGGGATTGCTGAATGAATGAAAAAGAAGCTTTCTGTTCATTGCTCTTGAATGAAAAAGAGAACAACCTCTCTAAGCTCTTTTATAAAACCACTCAGACTTTTTTCTGTCTTGAGTTATACAGATGATTAAGACTCCTGGCCAATTTTAAACTAGTCCTTTCCCCTGTTTTTTTTTTTTTCAACTTCCTAAAGCAAAAGCTATCAAAATCAGCATATGTCACAAGTCCCCTGCATTAAGTTGATTCCTCTGATTGTTTTTCTTCCCTGCTTAACTATAGTTTCAGGTCGCACCGTAGTTACAAGGAATTTCATTTTTGAATTCCCTTTTCAAAAATTTACTTAAGTCAAGGATTTGTGGTTTCCAACAGTGACAGTAGGAAGTGGGGTAATCCATGTGCAACATATTAATGCAGTTTGTTCCAAATTGTGAAAATGGGCTAGCTGATGGAGAACCCCGACGGAAAATTGATTCCGAGGTGGGTTAAATTCTGAACTTGGGACATGACTGAGGTACCACTGTTTCCTGGATCAGTTGTATTTTCTCAGGGAACTCTCATATTATACTTTTAAAAAAGCATATGCCTCAAAAGATGATTAAAATGGTAAATTTTATGTTAGGTATATTTTACTACAATAAAAAAAGTTGTATGAGAGAAGAAGCTTTACTTCTGACCATCCTATTCCCAGATGCATAGAATATCAAAGAAAGAAGTTTAGCAATCACCTGAACATTTTGATTATTAAATATTATTATTTAATTTTGATTATTTTGAACATTTTGATTATTAAATATTATTACTTACTATTTATTCATTTATACTCCAACTTATTTCAGAAAGAATGTAATGCAAGTTAAAAGCTATATAAAATATAGTAAGGCAATATAAAATAGAAATAGTAAGTAAAACTTTTGAAAAGACAGAAACAACAATAATTTTCAAAAAGATTATTTAAAAAATAATTTTTAGAAGATAATTTTCAAAATACGATAGAATCATGACATAAATATAGACATAAAAGTGAAAATGTGTTAAAGATTTTATTAATGAGGAAACTGGTAAGCGTCTGACAACTAGATTAAGGGAGAAGCTGAAAAAACATATTGGAGACCAGGAATGTTGAAATGAATGTACAAATGGAGGCAAAACTGTCCCCTTTCACTGTGGGAGAAGGTAGTCAATTAAACCTCTACCAGACAGGACAGAATTTGCTTGCCTATAGACAATAATTATTTTGCATTGCTATCAGTAATCTACAGTGTATAGAGTTACAAAATGGCTCCCATATAATTGGAATCTGATAACCCCCAGAGGGGCGTCCTCTAGAGTATAGACAATGCACAGTTTCCAACCAATCATAAATTTTATCCTACACATTAAACAAAACTGAAGTGAAAGCTAGCACAAAAATACATACCAGGTTGGAATAGGGTGAGAAGAATTCTGTTTTCACAGAGAACTTGAAAAACAAACTACTGCAAATTTAAAGGGTTACCAGCACTGTGCTTCATGTTTTATTTACCTCAAGAATCCAACTGGGAAGTTGATTTGCAAGGCCAACCTGTGAATTTTATTTGTCTTCCAGTCCCTGTAGTCTTCCCATATGTGTGACGATCTTTAATGATATTATTATGGTTAATACTTTAGGGTAGAAACATTTTTTCAGCTGTGTGAGTTTCTCCCTTTATCATTTTGGATGTTTCCATCTATTTACACAGTTTATTCCTTTCATTATTTAAATTAAAGGCTGAAATAGGATGTATTGTGACACTAATGGGATTGCATGAGTTGTCACATCTGGAGAATTGTAGATTCTTGAGGACCTTCTATAGCACCAGGCTATTGGCAGAAAAAAATGAAATTTAAAGCTGTCTTTAAAATTGACTGTAGTGCTCATTTAGGAGCCTTGGGAGAACCTATAAATTAAAAGCCGACCAAAATTCACTGGACATGAACACGTACTACGGCCCTTATTCTATGGTTCCAATTCATAAAGTAAGACCCTCTGTCAGCCAGAGTCCCTTCTGACCCTCCTCTCAGTTTATGTAGCAAAAGAATTGTTAGTAACAGCCCAAGCCACTCCTCAGAAAATTCAAGTCAGAGGAGAACCCAGTTCCCTAAATTACCCGAAGAGCATTTATGCTCAGAGGATGAATAAATAGTTTATATTTTTACTCAAATTGTGACTCTGGGCCCCCATCCTACCCACCAGGAAAATGACTTTTTGCCTTCTCTGGGGACGTCCCTCCTCAAATCACTCTAAGACACTTTAGGGATGTTTATTCAATAGAAAATGTCCGTCTAGATATTATCACCTGAGAAAGAAAAAAAATGAAAAATTGGCTCAGTCAGGAATTAAATTCTTTTCAGCTAGTGATATTTACTGCCACTAGGTGTTGCTATTGAAATCTGAGTTATCCACCGGACGCTGGTCCAATTCAGTCATTTTCCTGTTGTTTTAGCAGATTTTTCTTCTTTTAAGAAATGGGTTGAAGAACGTACACAAAACTTAAATGTAAAATACTGTTGCAAAACATCATGATATAATAAGGTAATAATTTACAAGAGAAACTTGTAGGTGTGAGTACATATATTGCCTGCTTCTGCCACCTACCTGCTCTAAATCTGGGACCCTTACCAATTTATATTACAGGTTTTAGTGAAGCAGGAGGGGAAGAATGCGGAGCACACATCTTGGAATACAAGAGCTTCGAGAAACTGTGTTATTTGTTTTGGGATTAGTTTGGACTCTTGCATCATTACTTTTTTTTTTTCTGTTCTGCTGAATCATTCCTGTTAACAAATGAACCTGCTTCAGTAGCTCGCATTTTTACAAAACTCCTCCTTAGACCCCACATCACCTCCAGTTTCTGCCTGATTTCTCTATTTCCATTCACAGAAAAATTCAAGAGTTGACTGTACTCACTGTCTCTACTTCTCCTCCTCCCATTTTCTTTCCAATTGGTCTTTTATTCCCACCCTGCCCCCGACAAACACTCTTTTCTCCATGTTGCCAAATCCAGTGTCCAATTGAGTCACAGTCTTCATTCACCTTGACTGTCATTGCCACAGTTGATTTGACCTACTTCTGATGAAACCGTCTCATCTCTTGTTGCACTTTTCTGATTTACCTTCGACCCCCGCACGGCTTCTCCTTCTTAGTCTTGGCTGAATCCTCCTTGCCTCCATGGTCTCTCAGTGGACCATGCCCAATCCCTCGGTGATCTCATCCAGCCCTGTAGCTTTGGATACCATCTCTACACTATGACTCCCAAATTAACGTCTCCTCCTTGACCTCTCCCCTCAACTCCAGCCTCTCTGTCCAGCTCCTGTTTGACACCACTACTTGGTCATCTGACAGGTGTCTCAAGCTTAACATACCAACAACCTAACTCTTAATTTCCCCTCAAAACCTGTTCCTCAATTCTTACCCATTTCAGTCCATAGTGTCTCTGTTGGCCAGCTGCTCAAGCCAAATACTGTAGAATTATCATAGATTCTTTCCTCCCAGATTTCATCATCAAATCCCATCCAAAAGCAACTCCTTTTGCCTCCAGCTTCAAAATGTATATTGAACAGATCCTTTCTCACCATCTTCACTATCACACCTCCATAATACATATCACCACCATCTCACTGCTTATACTGGCCCCCCTACTCTGACCTTGCCCACCACTTACACCCATCCTTCACATGGCAAACAGAGGGAACTTTTAACAAAATTAATCAGATCAGGTTGTTCTCCTGATCAAAACACTCCAATGGCATCTATTTCACTGAAAATGACATCCAAATGTCTTACCACTCTAGACCCTACCTGGCCTGGCTCCTGGTTATCTCTCCTACTTTACCTTCTATGACTCTTTAATCCACTCAACTCACTCCAGTCACAGTGGTTTCCTAACAGTTCTGCGAACCACCATGGAGCCTTTCACTGGTCACTCCTTTTGCTTAGAATTCTCTGCCTCTTTCTTGGCCTGGCTCATGTATGGCCTAATTAGGGAGGCCTCCTCTGATCATGCTATTTAAGATGACATTCCCCCCCCACACACACACACCTTGTTTCTCTTTATAGCATCCTTCACTGCCTGAGATTGGGTTATATGTTGACAAATTTGTTTATTGTTTGTTTTCTTCTGCTACAAATATAAGTTTCATGAGGACAGGCCTTTGGTGAGTGCTCTAGACCAATAACTGAGATGTAAAGGACAGTCAATAGGTATTTATTTACTGCAGGAATGAATACTTAAGGTCCTGTCAGGATTACTGATTCTGCTTTTGGTTTTCTGGGCCATTAACCAGAGCGTTACTTGAGAGTGACCTATGCTGTGCCTGGGCCTCTAAAGCCAGCCCATCATTCCAAGTACTCCCCATGTACTCTCTCAGCACCGTACACAAATATTTACAGTATTTACATCCTCTCACAGACTGACAGTTCCAACAGCCAACCAGCAGCCATGGTTATGACAACATCTTACAAAAACATTCTCAAGAAATCAATGGCATTCATTGCATTTAACTACTTAGTCCTTGTTAATAGTCAAGCAATTCAGAATGATTTCCTTATAAATTCACAACAGTTTTTGTATGATTTCCAATTTCACTAGTAATATCCCTAAACTATCACCCCAAACGTTTTCAAAATTTCCTTCCAGGAGCAAAAGTGATCCCTACAAATGGGCTATCCACCCATCTGATGTCCTCCTTCTTTTTTTTTTTTTTTTTGGCTGCCCCGCACGGCATGCAGAATCTTAGTTCCCCAACCAGGGATACAACCCATGCCCCCTGCAGTGGAAGTGTGCAGTCCTAACCACTGGACCACTAGGGAATTCACTGATGCCCTCTTCCATTCATTGTCAGATCATCTGTGGTGACTTGCTCACTCCTCTGCTTAGAATTCTCTTCTCCCTTCATGGCCTGGCTCATATATAGCCTCATTAGGGAGGCCTTGCCCGTTATCTAATGTTATCTAAGATGACATTTTCCCCCACCCCCTGCTTTATTTCTCTTTATAGCACCCATCACCCATCTGACACGATCTCTGGCCACCCAAGGAAGAGGCTTTGATGACTTGGAATCACTGATATATTCACCATCACTGGTTTGCCATTGTGCCTCGGGGTCCTGGATCACACCAAAAAGGAAATCTCTGTCCCTTGGCTCACTATGGGTTTCCAGGCCAACACTATAGCCCTCTCATGACATAGCTCTTGGAGTGTAAACACACATAAAGAAAGTGATTTTCCCCAAGACAACCCCTCAGGGCCAAGGTGGCCAGGTCACAGAAGGTTACAGACTGCAGCCCCAGATGTCCTGAGGAGTCACCCCTCCACCCCGACCTATACATCTTGGGGTTGGCAGTAAGGGGAATCCCTTTCTTTCTTCTGAGCCTCAAGACTTAGCCCATTTCCTGTCGAATGATGTGACATTCCTTGGGGGAGGGAGATAGAACCATTAGTTGTCTTTAGGCATTATTAAATAAGCTAAACATCAAAGTGACAAAAGGTGCAATCAGCTACCACCAACCTGCAAATTTGTAACTGTAAAGTAAGGTAAGATTAACTCAGACAGAAGGCAAGCAACAAAAATTAACTACTGTACCTAACTTCTTCTTTTGGAAAACAAGTCAAAATGTAGGTGGTTTTTTACCTTTTAGATTATGTGCTAATTATCCCCATTGTTAAAAGGATAGGGAAAAGTTCTCTTGGGTAAAATTTCCTGCCCGGGGTGAGATGGCATGAGGCTGCGGGGGTAGGGGAGGTCTCCCCAGGAGAAGCATGACTCTGCATATTGACTAAAAGGTTAAGGAAAAACCCAATGTCATAAAATGACTTTGTGAAGGGCTTGGTGCCATTAAATGTGAATATTGCACTCTTTGTTCCTGCCTAAGGAGCCTGTTCTAAGCCCTTTCTAGCCATGTGTTTTGAAACCTTTGCTCTGCTCCTTTCAGTTTAGCACAGCAACATTTTTAGAGGACAGAGCAACAATTTAAAAGGAGGACTGGTGTTAACAGATTTTATGGTGGCTTATTTATGGAGAAAGCCCTGAAAATTGCCTGAGGTTATTGTCCTTTAGAATGCTGCCAGGATGAATGATTGGTATTTAATTATTTACAGAGTCCTTTGCCACCACTTTCATTTGTTTTTCTCCACAGCACCCTAATATTGATAGCTTCAGATGGGATAATATATAGGAAAGAGTTTAAAGTACAGAAAGTCAGAGGATATTATTCTATCATTATGACTATTATTATATGTCTCTTCTTCTCTATAACACTGTTACAGCTATTCATCTTTCCAGAGAGCAGTGGTTGGAAAGCAATGGAATAGCTGAGACTTGCTCCGTTTCAGAGAAAAAGCTAAGAAATAGAGAACACAGGCATCTTCCTGAAACTGCTCTCTGACAATGATGTATATGACATAAGACTGAAGAATCTCCTGGGATCCCCACTTCCATTGAGCATGTACATATGCCTGTGTGTACACAAGTGCACCTTTATCAGCTTACAGTCCTGGGAAGAAAGGAGAAAGAGGGTCTGGAAGGTTTTTCCATTGCAGGAATCTCTTTGCTAATGTTTGCTGAGTTCCCGCTTGTGGCCATTTTCTCATTAGTTTCATCATTAATTTCACCATTAATTTCTTTGTTAGCCACTAACGAGCTCATTTGCCACACAGACTGGTCCTTCATAGAAATCATCTCTTTCTCTGGTGTCACCCCTTCCACTGACCCATGTGGCCACTAATTGATGTAATTGGTGGCTGACAACTTGTTCTCTGTTATGACACTCTGGCCGTTCCCTTGGTGCCCAAGTCTTAGGGCCTGTGACTTCCTTCCACACCACACAACAGCATATCCCCTGCTTTTAAACTATCAGAGGATTTAAACTATCAGAGTGCTCTGGGCTGCACTGTTAATATTTCACACCCTCTGCTCAGCGTGACTCATCCTGTAAGAACAGGCAGCCTGAGCTTTCTCATGCCTTTCATTTTACTTTGAGCACATTCAAGGCCACCAGTGGATACTTGTATGTCACTCATCAAGGCCTGTATAGACACCCCCTTGTTTGCAATGCCTTAGGGAGTCATGGAGCCAGAAAAGGAGGAACATATGCTTTCCAACCCTGGACCTTAATACATCTGAGGGGTAGTAGCTTCCACAGCTGGGGTCAGGGCAGAAAGGGAGAGTGGGAGTCTTCATCCCTCCTGCATTCCAGTGAGAGAGATCTTCTCCAACGAAGGTGCCAGGGACCTCAAAAGGAAGGCTGGTACTACCCCCCATCTCCCCACCCCTGCCAGGCAGCTCAGAAGGGGTACTTCTCTCCTTTAGCCTGGGTGGGGGACATGCTGAGCATCTCTGTGCTGATCAAGGCTAACACTTGCTCTCTGGTTCCTTTGTGCTGCGGATGGTATCAGAAGTTCAGAGCACAGGGTCCGCGGGGCTGAAGTTGCCTCACGTGTACCAGAAGAGGGATAATAAGCTCTCAAGGTCCCACCATGGCAGGGACGCTGCTGCTAGTCCTTATGGCAGCTTTTTGTGAATTAGAAAATGCACCCCTTCCTCAAGGCTCTAGACTGCCATCTGTTGGAATGTTGTTGTAATAGACATACACGTATACAATGAGGACAGGAAAGGTGCTCTTGAGCCATGCGCAGTGTGGTGGGAGGAGGTGGACATAGGGAGGCATGGTTTTGGTGACTTTAGAGGAGAACAGGCCTGGATGGGCCACACAATCCTGCAGAACTGGCATGTGGGTGGTGGCAGTAAAGTGTAAACTCAGTCCTGAGACCCGGAGCAGATAACAGAAGTGGAGAAGTAGAGGAGGTTAGGTGTGCGTGGGCCTGACAGTGGCCTGGATCAAAACTTGGCCCTAGTGTCAGCCTTCTCTGAGGCTGACAGCACATCAGCAGAGGGGGGAGGAAGGTGCCATGGGCCAGACAGCACAGGTGAGGCCCACTGCTGGGGAGCAGCAATGAGGAACTAGTGTGCAGCAGGGATACAGTTGCCCTAGGTCTCTGCTGGAACCAGGAGGCTCTTGAGGGGGTGGAGGTGAGGGTTAGGTGTCCTGCAATGCTGCAGGCTGGGACTTAAGCTGGAGAAATGCTGTTTGGTTGCCATTATTGTGGTCAATTATGCTCCCAGGACCCTGACCTGGGAAAACGCTTGTTAAACCACAAACGCCTGCCATATCCTTAACTGCTGCTTATCATCCCCAAAGTAAACTAGTTTGACCATTTTTCTCTCCCTCCTCTAGACCACTGCTAATCGCCCATCTGGACCTCTTTCCTCCCGCCAAGGCTACCTTACTGCTGTAAAAAGAGTAGAGAATAGACTGGCAAGAGAATACCATTCAAGAGACCACTCTTCTCTAGATCCTCCAAGGGGGGAGGGGAAGGGAACAGCAATTGTTGAGCTTTAGGCCTTGTATGCTGGACTTTGCAAGTCTTTCTCCCCCGCTTTGGAATTTAAAAGTATAACTTTTTTCTTTTTTTTTTTTTAGTTTTTTAAAAATCATTTTTTAAGAATTGAAGTATAATTTACAATGTTGTGTTAGCTTCAGGTGTACAGCAAAGTGATTCAGATATATACATATATATATTCTTTTAAAGATTCTTTTTCATTATAGATTATTACAAGATGTTGAATATAGTTCCCTGTGCTATACAGTAGGTCTTTGTTGGTTATCTGTTTTATATATAGCGGTGTGTATATGTTAATTCCAAACTCCTAATTTATCCCCCCCCCCACTATCCCCTTTGGTAACCATACGTTTGTTTTCTATGTCTCTGAGTCTATTTCTGTTTTATAAATAAGTTCATTTATATCATTTTTTTAGACTCCACATGTAAGTGATATCATACAATATTTGTCTTTCTCAGTCTGACTTAATTCACTTAGTATGATAATCTCTAGGTCCATTCATGTTGCTGCAAATGGCATTATTTCATTCTTTTTTTATAGCTGAGTAATATTCCATTGTGTATATATACCACATCGTCTTTATCCATTTATCTGTCAATGGACATTTAGGTTGCTTCCATGTCTTGCCTATTGTAAATAGTACTGCTATGAACATCGGGGTGCTTGTATTTTTTGAGTTAGAGTTTTCTCTGGATATATGCCCAGGAATGGGATTGCTGGATCATATGGTAGCTCTATGTTTAGTTTTTTAAGTAACCTCCATACTGTGGCTATACCAATTTACATTCCCACCAACAGTGTAGGAGAGTTCCCTTTTCTCCACACCCTCTCCAGTATTTATTATCTGTAGACTATTTTTTTTTTTTTAGCGGCACCCACAACTCTCCTTTATTATGGCAAAATGATACAGAGTAAGATCAGCAGAGGGAAAAGACACATGGGACAAAGTCGGGGAAACCAGGCACAAGCTTCCAAAAATCCTTCCCAGTGGAGTCACAGAGGACACCATTCTCCAGCAAGGAGTTGTGACATGTATGAAATGTTGACAACTAGGGAAGTTCATTGGAGACTACGCACCCAGAGTGTTTATAGAGGGCTGGTTGGTAGGCAGCCTCTGCTGGCACATACCAAGTTTTAGATTCCCAGAAGGAAATGAAGTGTTCAGTATAAACCAAAGTGAGAGTAGCGTCGACACATATACACTACGGAATGTAAAATAGTTGGCTGGTGGGAAGCAGCAGCATAGCACAAGGAGATCGGCTTTGCAATGACCTAGAGGGGTGGGATAAGGAGGATGGGAGGGAGGCTCAGGAGGGAGGGGATATGGGGACATGTGTATGACATATGGCTGATTCGCTTTGTGGTGCAACAGAAACTAACACAGAACTGTGAAGCAATTATACTCCAATAAAGATCTATTAAATAAATAAATAAACCAAATGGTTTGTACAAACAATTTAGGAGAGGGAGCCAGAACTGTTACCAGTTCTGGGAACAGTGGGAACACTCTGTGTTCTGAGACACAGTCAAGTCCAGTCAAGGGCCAACCTTGTAAGCAGGTCTTTCACAGGAGAGCAGTCAGGTCTGCTATGTTAATCTTTTCTGCACACCCCCCCCCCCTCCCTTCAAGGCACTCTCATGCTGCACTATTCACCGGTCCTCTCTCACTATAATGTTGAAGCCCTACTCTCAGCACAATTCTAGCCTCTTCCTCCTGGGAAACTGCAGCCCAGGCAGGCTGCCTCTCAACCCATGGAGGCAGTCGACGTCTTTGTGAACTCTGAAGTTCCAGGCCTCTCCTGCTGCAGCTTCTAGCTCTGCTGGCAGCTCCAGCCAGCCCTCTGCCAGAGTAAGAACTAGACAACTTATTCTGTCCTGCCGAACTCTAAGACATACCTGTTACATCCTTTCAAGAATTTTCTCACTACCCTGGACCCCTGTTGATCCTGGAGGCCACTGGAGTTCGCCTTCTTGGCTTGGCAGGGAAGACTTTTCCCTATGTCCTCAACAATGTTCTGCAAAGAAATCTCTCTGGAACAAATCTCTAGGCTTCTCGTATGTGAAGAATGGAGGTGGGTGATGGGCTAAAGGATTCAGGAAGGGATTTGGCCACTTCTTAGCTACTTCGTTGATGTGTCCAGCACCTCTTTGCAGAATTTGCAAGTATTTGCTCTTTATTGTTTAGAGCTTTGGGCTTCTGCCAAGATTTGCTGTGCATCATGCCTGGGAAAGGACCACCTCAAGTGTCGAAATGGGGCTGGGCGTTGTCGAATTCCTTTGTAACCACGTCGGCAGGAGGCTTTTTCTACTCTCCTGGAGAATAGCAGTGAACTACTGTGCACTTTTAAGCCTGAATAAAGCCCTCTTCTTCCTATTGTAGATCTTCCTGGAACAGGTGCTGGGGTTGACGACATTATTTTAATTGCTCCTCTCCTATTTCTATGGGAGAAGTTTCCACTGGTGTAGCTCTTTTGGGCTCTCTCATCCCATCGCCGACCCAGGAAGAGAGTCTCTTCTGATCGGTGATCTGCTAGTGTTGGAGGGTCTCCTGCAGAGGCGGGGGGTGGCCGTGGCTCACCGCGGGGACAAGGACACTGGCAGTAGAAGTTCTGGGAAGCACTCCTTGGTGTGAGCCCTCCTGGAGTCCGCCATTAGCTCCACCAAGGAGCCTGTAGACTTTTTAATGTTGGCCATTCTGACTGGTGTGAGGTGGTACCTCATTGTAGTCTTGATTTGCATTTCTCTAATAATTAGCAATATTGAGCATCTTTTCATGTTTGCATGTCTTCTAACATCAGATTTCATCACTGAACAGTCTCCATTACCCAGATAGTTTATATATCTTTTCTTTTAATCCTCACAACAACCTTGTAAATTAGGTGCAGTTCACAGAATAATAATGGCCCCCAAAAGTTGTCTTCATCATAATCCCCAGTATTTTACATGATGAAAGGGACTTTGCAGGTGTGATTGAGTTAAGGCCCTCGAGTGGGGAGATTTCCTGGGTTATCCAGGTGGGTCCAGTGTCAACACAGGACCCTTATTAATGAAAGTGGGAAGTGGGAGAGTCAGGGTCAGAGAAGGAGATGTGACAGTGAGAGCAGAGTCAAAGTGATGTGACATGAGAAAGGCTCAACCTGCCATTGCTGCTTTGAAAGTGGAAGGGACCACCAGCCAAGGCATATGGGCAGCCTCTAGAAGCTGGAAAAGGCAAGGAAACCCTGCGGAATGCAGCCCTGCCGCTATCTTGATTTTAGCCCAGTGAGACCCATTTTGGACTTCTAACCTCCAGAACTATAAAGTAAATTTGTTTGTTTTAAGCCACCACATTTGTGGCAATTTGTTAGCGCACCAATAAAAAACTAACACAGTAGGTATCCTTGTCTCCATTTTATAGGCAAAAAAACTGAAACTTGTAAGAACCTGAGCCACAATTGAAATCTAATTCTCTATGACTTCAAAGGCCACACTTTCCCTTAGACTCCATTGCTGCCCCTCTTAAATATGTAGAAGTAATGTCCTTACTGAAATCATCAAATATTTAATTGCTGGAACAAATACTTTAGAAAGAATCACTAATGGCATGCTTCTGAATAAATCTGCTTGCCACAGGTAATTTATTGAGAGAAAAGAAAACATCAGTTAAATCTTGCCTGGAGATTCATGAAAAGAAAACCAGAATATCTAAATTTCAAAAACACTTAATTTTAAGGGGATTAACAAAATCATCACTCTTTAGCTTGTTTATTCACTTGGTTGAATTTGTAATGTATCCTAGGTACACTTAGTAGTACACTGGTCATAAAAAGATGCACAACATCATTAATCATCAGGGAAATATAAATTAAAACCATAATGAGATAGCACTATACATCCACTAGAACTGTTAAAATTTGACAGACTGAGCATACAAGTGTCGGTGAGGATGTGAAGAAACTGAGACCCTCCTAAATTGCTTGTAGGATATAAAATAGTACAGTTACTCTAAAAAAACTGGCAGTTTCTTATAAAATGAAATACACATTTACCCTATTATCCATCACTGCCACTCCTAGATATGTCTTTTAAGGTGTATACATTTGTCAACACTCACCAAACTGTTCACTTACAACCTCTGTAGGTAATTTATATCTTAAGTCTTGAAAAAAGAAACAGGAGTTGAAACAAGAAAAAAAAAAAAGACTCCTCACACACTGGGATTCTTGGAATAATCAGTGTGCACAGAGTTAGAACTTTTAAAAGGGAAGTGAGTGGAAAGAGCACCAGGCAGGAACCAGAAGCTTCCTTCTGGTCTCAGTCCCTTCTTTGACTCTTCCATGTGACCTTGTGGGATGCATCCCGCCTTCCTGGGTCCCAGATCATCATCTGCAAAATAAATGATCTGCATTAAATGACCTCACAGTTTTCTTCTAACTCTAAAAGTCCATTTTTTTACAAGTTCAAGTGGTAAATCAAATTACTTTAGAAGCTTCTAGTTGATGAAGCACTGTTTTCCCAACACACTCTGATTCTAATCCGTGATTCAGTTCATACTGGGTCATCAGTTAGCAACATGACTCTAAGAGGTTACATTTTCCTATGGGAAACTTGAATCCACTTTATCAATTAGTTTCCAGGAGCATATCTTTGAGAAAACCAAGTGTGGGCCACATACATTCAGATTATGGGCATTTTCCATATTCAGATACAGCATATATGTATATATTAATAGAGACATGGGGATTAGTAAGAACATGTTCTTTAAAAAGCTTTGAGCAAAAGGGTAATGTGACACAGTCAAAATACCACCAGCCTGATAGGCTCTGTGGCCTAAGACAAGACACTGACATGTTCAGATGACACCTCAGTATCTGCGCACATCAAAATCTGCTTCCCCAATGTTGGTTAAAGGTGAAATGAGATCTTGTCAAATAGGTAAAGCGCGTTTTAACTTGTACAGTGTTGTGCAAATACAAAGTCGTGTGTTTTTATTGAAAATGAGGAGGGGGAGGAGCAAGTGTCCAGGAGGGGATCCTTCTGCAAACAACAGTTGAGGTCCGGCCAGTACTAATTACTGCTCTGATGTGATACAGGAGATAATGAGAGAGAGGATGGTCTTTTAAGGACTCAGAGATAAAGGCATTTTAGAAGGATACCCTTGGTTGCACTGGACTCACGGAGACTTTTGCTGCTTCCAGCAGTCTCTCAGCTCACCCCCTCGTTTGTGTCTGAATAAAGCCCAACCGGCCCTCATCTGCAGGGTGATTGACCTTTGATTTGCCAGGCCTGGTTGGGAAGACCCACGGGAGCCCGGTGTCCATAGCTGGAGGTGGGAGAGGAGTCACAGAGAGTGCTTGGGGAAACTGATTGTGTCATACTGCCGAGGCTCTGCCCAGTGTGGAGCAGGGATGGAGGTGGGGGGTTGGGTGGGAGGGTGGATGGGTAGACAGATAATGCGAAGGTAACGATAACAGCAGAGGTGGGAGGTTGGAGAGCACAGGGTAGAGGAGAAGGGAGGCATGGAGAATGACTCTCTTCCCCAGAGCACAAACTCTCCCAACAGACTTATTCTTTGATGCTGTTATTTCCCCACTGCTATAGTCCCAGGACCTCAGACCGTGTTATCCATGCAGAACGTGCTTAATAAATACTGGTTGAATGAACCGAACGGATGCATAGAAAAAGAGGGTCAAAAGGCAGCATTGGCAGTGCCTTTCCACCCCCACTGTGCCCGGAGGAGTAGAAGAGTCCTGGCCCATCTCTCTGGTCTGGGAGGCAGGAATAGAGAAGGGTTCAGCAGGCTGATGCAGCCAGCCATCTAAACTATCAAATCATGCATTGTTAATACCCTTTTTATGATTACCCACACCCACGAGGCATACTTGATTCTTTCCTTTACAGTCGAGGAGCCCCAAGAGCAGCACCCTCAAAATGTTTTTTGAATCTTTCAGTTTTCACCACTGCTCTTACTCCAAGCTCCATCATCCTCCATCTGGACCACTGCAGTGTTCAAAGTGTCCTAACTACTAATGAGAGCGCTTAAACCCCTGTGAGTGTTGAATTGGTAGATTAGGATTGACATAAATACACTAATATGTATAAAATAGATAACTAATAAGAACCTGCTCTATAAAAAGTAAATAAATTAAACAACAACAAAAAAAGTCCTATGAGATTGACCTCCGTTTTCCTTCTCTACTTTGTCACGCACCATGCTGCCCCTTCCTCACTTTCCTATAGCCACACTGGCCTTTCCTCTGTTCCTCAAACTTGTCAGATTGCCTGCCTACCTCCGGACCTCTGCACCTGCTATTACCACAGCTCCAGCTTATGTGGCTGGCATTTTCTTGTCATTCAGAGAGCCTTTCCTAACTAACATGCCTTCCCCATGTCACCCTGTACGCCCTATCTCCTCATCTTGTTTTATTTTCTTTACAGGACTTACCTCTATCTGGAGATAGTTTTAATTGCTGTTTACTTGTTTCTTGGCCCCTCTTCCTTAGGAATTTGTAAGTGTTGTTGAGTGTTGTGACCTCTATTTTCAAATGTTTGTGGCACCTAGTAGGCACTAAGTAAAATTTTGTGAATGAATGCCTGTTCACCAGGTGCCTTCTTGACTCTGATTTAGTTTTTCGAATAGACTGCTTATAGAGAACGTGCCAGCCAGGGGACAGGGATGTCTGTCCTATTCCCTAACAGCTCTATTTTTCATATAAATAAATACATGGATACTTGAGTTTGTGTACCTTAGCCTCTGTGGGTCTGGTTAATGTGAATCTGTCCCTAAAAGATGGATTGTCTCTCAGGGCACTAACAAATCAGGTGTTTGAGCCTGTAGATCTAAGAGCTGTGATCCACACTGAGAAGCATTCATTAAGAAAGATACCCTGCCTCAGTGATCCTTGACCTTCCACTCATGACCTTCATGGCCTTATCATGAGTGTCCCCTGGGCTTCTTTTAGGATCTTCTCTAGGAATAAACAGAGAAGAGCTCTTGATGGAAAAACCTCCAGAAAGGAAAGGAAGGCTGTTATAAGTATTCAACAGGTCTTTTGTCTTGAGCTTTTATATTTGTAGCATCTTTCCATCCTACCCCAAATGCTATCAGCATAATAAGACAAGCTTACACTTCTGGAGAATGAGAAGAAGGATAAGCTAATAGCTATTAAGTGCTTTATTACACATCAGGCACTAAGGACTTTATAAATATTATCTCACTTAAAGCAATATTTATAAAAACCAATAGGAATAGAGAAAATATAAACAGTGTATAAAACTTGGATATTTAAGATGAAATAACACAAAGGGTCAGATTGGCAAATCAGACTCATAGGAGTTAGAGATCTCGCCCAGTAAATATAGTTTCTAATAATTTCAAGAATACAGGTGATTTTGAGATACAGGCGAATCCTAGAGCCCCTGATCTATGAAAGCTGCTCTCTGGTCTTTTCTTGCCACATTAGGATTTTCTCTGGCACAGATTTAACATATGAGGCCTTTAAGCAATGTATGCTGTCATCACTAAATCACAAACAACAACTCGGGTCATGAAACATCTCAATTTTATACTCACATAGTTACATAGTTTACATGTCACCTTCCAAGGAGCCGTGCCTCATAAATCCATAGATTCCAGGTGTGTTTATCATAAGCCATCCTAGACTGACCAGGTATATCCTGCTAAAAAGTTTTTCGTAGGTAAGAGCTCTCTCAGTGGTAATACCCATTAGTTTCCTTTCCAGGAGGTCTATCATTAGCATTTTTACAAGGATCTTTAATCAACTAACTTATTTTTCCACCCCTCCCTCCCCCCCTCCTTCCTTCGTTCCTTCGTTCCTTCCTTTGTTCCTTCCTTCCTTCCTTCCTCTTTCTTTCTTTCTTTCTCTCTTTTCAGTCAGTGGCTTCTCAGGAAAAGAGAAAAAATAGCTCTGCTAACCTCTTTTTTCCTCCAAGGAATAGGTTTCTGATCCTAAGAATTCCACTGAAAACAGTGCAGTGGTTACTTTCATATGCCCCCAAAGCCTTTCACCGCAAATGAACTCTGCTGCTGTCCAGGGAGAGCCAGCACAGATTGGCAGCTTCTCCTTAAGCAGTCTCTTACCTCTTTGGCTTCCAGACCTGTTTCTCTGCTTCAGGGGTCATATATCTCACCACTAACTATATTTCTATCACTGAGTTTACATTTGGTTATTTTTCCACATAGTTCTTAGGTTTTTGTTTTGTTTTAAGGATTTGTCTTTCAAACAGCTCTTAATAGCGACGTTTTGTTTCTTTTGTTCCACTGACCAACATCTACCACCAACAACCAGTGGGGTTAGGCTGATATAAACAGTGTTAGCACACTGAGTCCAAGTTCTATTCAAATGCTATTGAAAGCCCACTGCATGCCTACTCAGTACTGAGGATGGAAAAGACATGGTCCCTGCTCTCAGGGAACTCGCAGTCCATTGGGACATAAAATGTGTCTATCCCCCAATCCTCCAACATCATGGAGTCACCCTGCCTTTAACATCTAAGTAAAAATGGCTGTGTCTTCAAAGAGGATGTAATGACAATTCTCTCCCTAATGGTATCCTGGAGTCAATTTAAACCAAATGTTTTTGTTCTTCTTAAACACCAGTAAATAAATAGAAACAATGGAATGTGCTTGACGCTGTTACATAAGCAGAAGGAGGAAGTGGTTAGTAAATTCTAACTGGGGATGTGAAAGATAGCTCAGATAGGAGGTGGTAAGCTGGGTCCGATGAATGACTAGGCATTTATTAAGTGGGAGAAGGACATACCAAGCAGCAGGCACAAGGCAGAAACATGAAAAAGCAAAGAATATTTAGCGACCTCCCAGTGGTTAAGTATGACTAAAGCATTCACTAAAAGAGGAGTGTGAAAAGTGGCAAGGATGGTGTAATAAACAAAAGGCAGCTTACTGTCTTCAGCATTTTCTAAACATAAAAGCAAATCTGGGGGCTTCCCTGGTGGCGCAGTGGTTGAGAGTCCGCCTGCCGATGCAGGGGACACGGGTTCGTGCCCCGGTCCGGGAAGATCCCACATGCCGCGGAGCGGCTGGGCCCGTGAGCCATGGCCGCTGAGCCTGCGCGTCCGGAGCCCGTGCTCTGCGACGGGAGAGGCCCCAACAGTGAGAAGCCCGCGTAACGCAAAAAAAAAAAAAAAAAAAAAAAAAAGCAAATCTGGGATAATTATCATAAACAATCGAGAAGTATCCCAGCCAGGGCCAGGACTAGGGTGAGGCAAGTGAGGGACTCATCTTGGGTGCAAAGACAGATAATATTTCAATACAAAATTTCAAATAAAGATAGGATCAGCGTTACTGAGTTTTCCTTTTGCCTCAAGCTCCAATATGCCTCTGCAAGGCACTTCTTTATTTGAAATTTTGACATTTGTTCATAATGGATTTTTTGGCACTGATTTTGATTTTTTAAATATTGCATTGTTTTGTCTTGATGACTGAGTGTTTTGACTACCCTCTTAAAATTTTTGCATCTGAGTGCTTTACTCACCCTAGTCCCAACCCTGATTCCAGCCAAACTTTATCCATTAGGATGTGTGAAAGACAGAGCATGTCTCCCTGGAATAAAAGAACAAATTTTCTAATAATAATAAGTAATAAAATTCACAGCAGTGGGTGGCTGATGGGATACAGAGATAAGGGAAAGACAGGAATCAGGAATTTCATCTTGGAAAACCGTATGGAGGTTCCTCAAAAAATAAAAATAGAACTACCACATGATCCAGCAATTCCACTCCTGGGTATTTATCCAAAAGAATCAAGAGCGAGGTCTTAAGAAGAAATTGTACACCCGTGTTCACAGCAGCAGTATTCACAAGAGCAAAGAAATGGAGGCAACCCAAATGTCCATCGACAGATAAATGAAAAAGAAAATGTGCTGCATATATGCAGCAGAATATTGTTCCTTAAAATGGGATGTTATGCCTTGAAAAGGAAATCCTGTCACATGGTACAACACAGATGAACCTTGAGGACATTATGCTCTGTGAAATAAGCTGGTCACAAAAAGACAAATACTGTATGATTCTATTTATATAAGGGATCTAAAGTACTCAAATTCATAGAAACAGAAAGTAGAATGATGGCTACCAGGGGCTGGGGGGAGGGGGAATGGACAGTTATTGTTTAATGTGTGCAGAGTTTCAATTTGGCAAGATGAAAAATTTCTGGAGATCTGTTTCACAACAATGTGACTATATTTAGCACTACCAAACTGAACACTATGTATGTACCTATATACATACATTTCCTATCTCTGCTAAGAGGGCCTAGGAGCAATGACATCGTAGTAGCCAAAAAGGCTCAGGAGTCACTTACTGTCAAGGCCAATAGCCTTATCTATTTCAATAATTTTTCTTTTTTATTGAAGTATAGTTGATTGACAATACTTTGTTAGTTTCAGGTAAACATCAAAGTGATTCAGTTATATATGTTATATATATATATATATTTCAGATTATTTTCCATTATAGATTATTACAAGATATTGAATATTGTTCTCTATGTTATACAGTAAATCCTTGTAGCTTATCTATTTTATATATAGTGGTGTGTATCTGTTAATCCCATACTCCTGACTTATCCCTCCCCCTTTGGTAACCATAATTTTGTCTTCGATATTCATGGGTCTGTTTCTGTTTTATAAATTGATTCATTTGTATTATTTTTTACATTCCACGTATGAGTGTGGAATCATATAATAATTATTTTTCTATGACTTCACTTAGTATGATAATCTCTAGGTCCATCCATGTTGTTGCAAACGACAATATTTCATTCTTTTTTTATGGCTGAGTGATATTCTATTGTATATATATATATACACCATATCTTCTTTAACCATTCATCTGTTGATGGACACTTAGGTTGCTTCCATGTCTTGCCTATTATAAATAGTGTTGCTATGAACATTGGGGTGCATGTATCTTTTCCAAGTAGAGTGTTTGTCTTTTCCAGATATATGCCCAGGAGTGGGATTACTGGATCATATAGTACCTCTATTTTTAGTTCTTTAAGGAACTGCCTTACTGTTTTCCATAGTAGTTGCACCAATTAACATTCCTGCTAACATCAATAATTCTTGAGGTCATTATTTTATCACTTCAACAACTGATATAGGCAATAATGACCCTGGATCATAACGAAAAGGTTAAAATTTAACATACAGTCACAATTTCCTGGTTAAGGAGGCATGTAAAAGACTTCCATCAAAACTTAACACCCAGGTCTTAGTTTATCAATAACCATTTTCCAATGTAAGGAGCCAAGCTTTCTTGGAGAAGTGGTTGATTCCAGGGCTTGTGCAGGAAAAATACAAAATGAGCTTGGAATATTTTATACTGAGAAAAATTAAGGAACTGCTTGAAAAAGGATGGGGGTCCTCTCAAAAAGATACAAAAGCCAGCTAGAAGAGGTTCCCAGACAGCAAAGATGGAACAATTTGAGCAATAAACTAAATCATGTCGAATTGATTATAATCTATAAAATAAAATGAATTTTTGCTGATAGTAATTAAGTAATTAACTTTTTTTTTTTTTTTTTTTGCGGTACACGGGCCTCTCACTGTTGTGGCCTCTCCCGTTGTGGAGCACAGGCTCCAGACGCGCAGGCTCAGTGGCCATGGCTCACGGGCCCAGCCGCTCTGCAGCACGTGGGATATTCCCGGACCGGGGCACGAACCCGTGTCCCCTACATCGGCAGGCGGACTCTCAACCACTGCGCCACCAGGGAAGCCCTTAACTTTTTTTTTTAATGTATTTATTTTTGGCTGAGTTGGGTCTTCATTGCTGCGCGCGGGCTTTCTCTAGTTGCGGTGAGCAGGGGCTACTCTTCCTTGCGGTGCGCGGGCTTCTTATTACGGTGGCTTCTCTTGTTGCGGAGCTCGGGCTCTAGGCACGCAGCCTTCAGTAGTTGTGGCACACAGGCTCAGTAGTTGTGACGCACGGACTTAGTTGCTTTGTGGCATGTGGGATGTGGGATCTTCCCGGACCAGGGCTCAAACCCTGTCCCCTGCATTGGCAGGTGGATTCCTAACTACTGAGCCACCAGGGAAGTCCCATAATTGACTTTTAAAAGGAGTAGGGACAAGTCTTTCTTACAAAGAATACCAGTTTAAAAGGTAAAAGAAATTAAGGAAATAGAAAAAATCAACATTGGAGGAAAGATCCACCAAAGGATGCTAAAATCGGTGAGTGAAAACTTGAGGAAAAACATATAAGCATAGTCTCAAAGTATCTCATCCAAGATATTGGGTAAGTTTACAGTAGAAAAATCCAGCAGACATCCCCTTAACTAAGCAATCAAAGGTTAACATCACTGGTCATAAGACATCTGGACATGATGTGTCCCTGATTCTATGCACCAAGAAATGTACTTCACTTCTGTGGTAGTCTTCCCCAAAGTGTGTAACCTCGATCTAATCACATTACACATCAAAACCAAAATGAGAGGCATTCTACAAAATCACTGACCAGTACTCTTCAAAAGTGTTAAGGTCAAGAAAGATAAGGAAAGACTATGGAATGATCACAGATTGGAGGAGACTAAGAAGACATGACGACTAAATGCAACGTGGGGTCTTGGATTGGATCTTGGGTCAGAAAAAGGAATGGGTGGAATTCAAATACAATGTTTAATTTAGTTAATAGTATTATACCAATGCTAATTTCCTGATTTTTGTAATGGTACCGTGGTTATGTGGGATATTAACATTTGGAAAAACAGTTTGAATGCTATATGTGAATTCTCTGTACAGTTTTTGCAACTATATTTTCTGTATGTTAAAATTATTTCAAAATAAAAAGTTGAAAAATTCCTAATGGACAGAACTTTATGGTGATGAAAATATATAATACATTTCATTTTTTATGATTTAACTGCAAATGCACTTCTGATATTTTGCTGATATACATGTTTCTCAGTGTATAGTTATAGCCTGTGTTTACATACTGGTGTTCTCCTCCACTCCCTCCCACCCCAAGTAATTGCACTCATGGAATAATTTTTTTTTTTTTTTGCAGTACGCGGACCTCTCACTGTTGTGGCCTCTCCCGTTGCAGAGCACAGGCTCCAGACGCGCAGGCTCAGCGGCCATGGCTCATGGGCCCAGCCGCTCCGCGCATGTTGGATCCTCCCGGACCCGGGCACGAACCCATGTCCCCTGCATCGGCAGACGGACTCTCAACCACTGCGCCACCAGGGAAGCCCAGAATAATTTTTTTTAATAATTCTTTTATTGAAGTATAGTTGATTTACAGTGTTGTGTTAATTTTTGCTATAGAGAAAAGTGATCCAGTTGTACATATATATGCATTCTTTTTTAATATTCTTTTCCATTATGGTTTATCACAGGATATTGAATATAGTTCTTTGTGCTATACAGTAGGACCTTGTTGTTTATCCATTCTGTATGTAATAGCTTACATCTGCTAATCCCAAACTCCCACTCCATCCCTCCCCCAATCCTCTCCCCCTTGGCAACCACAAGTCTGTTCTCTATGTACTCATGGAATAATTTGACTTTGTCAGTATGGGTGGTCCCATGCTGGGCACTGAGAACAAGAAGGTGAATAGCACTTGGTTTTTGCTTTTGAAAAATTTACTGAAGAGTAGGGATAATTAATGTGAAAAGAAAAGAAATCAATATGATATGACAAGCTTCATAAAGGTAGGTAAGCAAATAACTGTGAGATACAAAGATGCTACTGTCTTTTTCTTTTTAAAAAGAACTCAGAGTCTAACATATTAACATAATCTGCATAATTATGTTTAAAGAACATACAATCATCCATAATGTAATATACTGCAGTTGGCCAGGCTGTTCTCTAATGGGAACAGAAGTGTTGGGTACATGGGAGCTCTTCCCACTTTTCAGGGAAGAAGACATTTCCACAAGTTTCCTTGTGGTCAGCAGGCAAGAGCAGGTCAAGGAGGTTGGACGACTTCCTCTGCAGGCGGAAGAGCGCTCCAGCCTCCCAGCTCTGCAATTGCAGACCATGCATTTGCTGTTCCGAGCCCATCAGTTGCAAATCAGTTCTCCTAAAAGGAGACGTATGGGATGGCCCGAGCTCAGTTTCATGAACGAAGAGGTCAATCAGATTCTCACCTAAGAGCTCAACTAATTTGTCTCATTTCTGACTTACAGCCTCCCCAAGCCTCCTCTCGGAAGTACCACCTATCACACCAATTTTCATAATTGCAGGTAACTGAATAATTGGCACATTCATTTCTCTGGCAAGACTTTCCTGTCGATTCTGTCCCCAGAAGCCTATAAGGACCCAAGGCCCTGCTGAGGATGGCAGGGGATGGATCTCAGTCTCCCGGCTCACACTGCCCCCAACGATCACCCTCACTCCTCCATCTTCAGTCTCCTCTTTTCTGGCTTCTTCCTTCCTGCTGGAAACATGTGGGGGGTCTCTCTCCGCTGCTTCCATAGTGTGACAATACTCTCCTTGAACGAAAGTGCATGGCTGAGGGCAGTAAGGAAATATTTTACTCTGCCCAAATACACAAATAAAGGCAGCAAATAAATGAATAAATATCTTCCTTTGCCACTTTACCCACCTTTAGCCACTCCCCTGTCTATCTCTTTCCCATCTCAGAGTCTTTGGTGCCTTGAAGTCATTGGGCCAAACACTGAACCCATTGTTTATCTCCATGCTGGCAAACTAACAACCCCCCAAACCACAGTTCCCTTCTCTTTCATGACCTTGGTTGGTGGCTTCTCTATCACCCAAGTCACCCACGCCAGATCCTATATATGATCCTAGACATTTACCAATCTCTTTCTTCTGACATCTAAGTGGTCACCAATTTCCATCAATTTTACCCCCTTAATATCTTTCAAATCCATTCCTTTCCCCGGTGCCCCCATCCCCACTGCCGCCATGTGGACTCAGGCCTTCTCAGTCTTGCCTGAACCATTGAAATAGCCTCCACTCTGCTCTCACTCCACCTTCTATCTGTCCACACGGCTGCCCAGGTGTAGATCTACCTCCCCACACCCTGGATTGAAACATTTCAGTGTTTCCCTTAGTGTGGTTTGCACAGATTTTCTTTTCTTTTCTTTTCTTTTTTTAAATAGAAGTATAATTTATGTACAATATTATATAAGTTACAGGTGTGCACACAGTGATTCACAACCTTTTAAGGTTATACTCCATTCATAGCCATCACAAAACACTGGCTATACTGTCTGTGCTGCACAATACATCCCCACAGTTTATTTTATACATAATAGCTTGTACCCCTTAATCCCCCACTGCCATATGACCCTTCCCCCCTTCCCTCTCCCCACCGGCAACCACCAGTCTGTTCTCTATATCCACAGCTTTTCTTGATCTGGCCCTTGCCAACCTCAAATTCTCATTTCCTACCTCCATAAGAAACGATATTTATGAAAAGCTTCCCTCATTCTAGAAGACGTGGTACTTCGTGTTTTGTTAGTTATTTCATTTAATGTTCATAAAAATCCTTTGGTGGAGGTATTATTTTTTTATCCACCTCTTCACAGATAATAAAAGTGAAGCAAAGAGAGGTTAAGAGTTTTGCTCCACTTTACATGATTGTAAGTGGCAGAGCTGGGACTTGAATCCAGGTGTCCTGGGGTCAGAGTCTGCTCTTGGCCACAAGCTCTGATGTCACCTCTCTCCTCCAGCCCCCAGCCTCAACATATACACACCAGCAAACCTGAATGGCCAGTGTTTGCACACACTCAAAATACTGTTTCATGATTTGCATGTGTTATTTTCCCTCTTGGAATACATTTCTGCCTTTTATTTGCCTGAACTTTATTTAGCCTTCAAAACCCTACTTTAATATCAGTTCTCTTATGAAGATTCGCTGTCCACTTTCTCCATAGACCGTTGTCCATTTTGTTATTACTTGGTTCCTTACATATATATATATATATATATATATGACGTGACGTGGAAATTATTTACTTTTCTGTCTCACCATTTTGTTAGGACATGTTAACAGTCTTATTTATTGTTATTCCTCAGCAACGGGCATACTTTATGTAGAAAATATGGACACATTTCAAATGGTGTTGGTGCTAAAAGTTTTACCTTTTTTTTTTTTTTTTTTTTGCGGTACGCGGGCCTCTCACTGCTGTGGCCTCTCCCATTGCGGAGCACAGGCTCCGGACGCGCAGGCTCAGCGGCCATGGCTCACGGGCCCAGCCGCTCCGCGGCATGTGGGATCTTCCCGGACCGGGGCACGAACCCGCGTCCCCTGCATCGGCAGGCAGACTCTCAACCACTGCGCCACCAGGGAAGCCCAGTTTTACCTTTTTTTGATTAAAACAATGAAAGTCAAAGGGCTGAAATATGAAATACTGGAGGGCTTCTTCATCACATAAGTAAATCAGCTTTTGGTTTTCTTTTATTTTGAAGGACAGTTTAATAATTAGAAAAAAGGAGCCACCAGTTATTCAAAACATGACTTGCAATAATCTACTTCCTAACTTAGCCTGGTAACTCTGTTCTAAGAAAATAATGGGATTTGCTTAAAAGTCAGCATAAGTGGTGGTGGGGAATTAGCAAAAGAGAGTGTCATTTCCTTCTACCATCTCAAGTAAGTGATCACAGATGCTCTCCTTATGGAACTGTATCCCCCCCACCCAGAGGACCTGGAGCATCAGATAGCGGGTCCACTCTTGCAGTCACTTCCAGACCCAGTCAGGAACCAGGAGCCAGAGATGCCCCAAGCATGGCCACGTAAGACCTTACAGGGAGAGTCTTACAGGAAACGGTCAGCTGGTCATTGCAAGGTTTAATCCAGAATGCGAGACTGGGTCAGATTGAGCGGGCTCCTAGTGGAACAGGAGTGCAAGAAGCAAACTCCCCACAGTTATGTGCCTGCATCTTCTCTATGCTATAAATATGACAGTGCAGCAAAAATGGTGCTTCTGAGCAGACGGCAGAGTCCTGCCACAGACAAGTAGAATTTAAACACATCAGTTAACTTGAATCACTACTTTTGTTTCCAATCAGCCTGGTTGTGGGAATAAATTTCTACCTGTTTTCTTATAGTTATCACCCAGTGCTTATTTTCATTTCACAGCAGCCTCTGGAGAGAAAGAGAGAGAGGGAGGGGAAAACCACGCTGAATCGCTAAGCAGAGCACCCATCCATTTGATAGATATTTTTTGATGGGCCACCCAAAGATGATGAGGAAAGAGCTCCTATCTTTAAGGAGCTTCCAGTCTAGTGGGGGATTAAGACACACAAGTACTTGTACAAATTATAACAAGATCTTAGAGATGGTAGAGAAAGAAATAATCAGTCTACCAGGTGGAGCTAGGAAATGTTTCCCAGAAGAGGTCAGGCTAGGTCATGAATGGGTATTGGAACTGTACCAGAAGGGAGAAAGGAGGCTTTCGAGGAACGGTGACAGCACGGTGCAAAGGCTGGGATGTACGGAGGACCTTGGCTGGCCCTGGGAGTGGGGAGTAGTTCTCCGTGGCTGGAGCACAGTGTGTGTGGCCTTTATGGTAGGAAGGACAGGCTTGGGCTCAGGGGTCCAGGGGCTTGGAGGACAGGCCAAGGAACTGGATTCCATCCTAACTGCCTCAGTAACGTGTCGTGTCTTCCCCTCTTCTCCATGCCTGCTGTCACCTGCACAGTCCAGCTCCTGCCTGGATACTACCGAAGCCTGCTAATGGCTCTCTCTCATCCATTCTTGCTGCCTCCAATCTGTTCTGAGGGATCACGGCTGTTCTTAAATCTCTTCATTTGAGTTCCAGAGCAGGTAGAACTAATCCAGACTAAAAGAGAAAGCGGAGCAGTGGTTGCCAGAGGAGCAAAGGAGCATGGGGCAACTTTCTGAGTGAAAGAAACATGCTGTGTCTTGATGGTGGTGCTGGCTGCTCATTGAACTGTACACTTTTAACATGGGGGCATTTTACTGTTTTTAAATTATACCTCAATAAAGTTGATTTCTAAAAAAAAAGACAACCTTTATTTGCCCTGGGAGGAAGACCAGTACCCTGCCCCGTGGTACACCAGACCCCAACGCCTGCCGCTTTCCCCGGCCCGGCCTCACCTGCTTCTCCTGATTGCAGGACTCACCGTGCCCTTCTCCTCACTGAGAACCGTGCCCGTCCTTTCTGACCAGGATGCTCAGCCTGTCTCTGCTGCCCACTCAGCCACGCGGCCCAGCTGACTCCCGCTCGTCCTTCACGTTGTGGCTGAAATTTCAGATCCTGCAGGGTGCGGTTTCTGGACCCGCAGGCTCTGGTGCCCCTGCCCGCACTTCTGTGAAGCACTGAACACTTCTGTGAGTATTTGTTCCACATCTGTCATCCCCTCTAGACAGCAAGCTTCATGAGGATGGGGCTTATTTACTGCTACCTCCCCGCCACCTAGCCCAGTGGCTGACATGGGAAGGCGTAACAAATGTTTGTTGAATTCACAAACTCATTTTAGGGTTTTAAGCAGGTTTGAGAGAGATGCTCATATGTATGTTTGTTGGTGGTGGTTTTTGGCCACGCCTTATGGCACGTGGGATCTTAGTTCCTCTACCAGGGATCAATCCCGGGCCCCCTGCAGTGGAAGCATGGAGTCTTAACCACTGGACCACCAGGGAAGTACCTGCATGTTTTTTCTAACAGAGGTTCTCAACTATGATGTTTGAACATGTCTAGGGTCTTGAGAAACATCATTTAGAAAGATCCCTCTGCCTGTGCCAGGGAAACATTCGTGAGGTACGGAGGAAAAGGAAGTGGAGTTTGAAACCAGAGTGATTCGCGGGGAGAGTGACAATCATCCAAAATCGGGGCTGGCTGGGTGGCTGGGGAGGAAGCTGGAACTAAATTAAAAGGAGACAGATTGAGAGATAATTAGGAAATAGAACCAACAAACTTGGTCATCAATAGGATGGGAAGTTACCCTTCAAGGAAGGAGAAGGGGTGTGAACACGAAGGTAGGCAGACAGATATAAGTTATGTTAACTTGGGCAAGTTACTTAACCTCTCTAATTTCCTCATCTGTAAAATGGGGAGAAAATACCCACATCGCAGGGCTGTTGTCAGGATTACAAGGACTGAATTAATTTCTGTAACGCACTAGGAGAACTGCCTGACATAGGGTAAGCCCTGGATGAGTATTTGACCTTATAGCTATAGATACATGAATAAACAGATATGTAGAAACACTGACAGATAAGTGGTGGGAGGGGTGGATGGATGGACAAATGGATAGATGGTAAAGAGAGAGATAGACGGATATTGGACGTGGAGGATTAAGGAGAGAGCATGATCCCTGGAATATTTTTCCAAGAGCAGTCACAGATTGGAGCAAATCTACCTACACTCTTCTTCTTTCTTTATGTCCAGTGATCAGGGTACCAAGTGGTCTTTGGTTTATGGGACAGAGCCACGACTACTGACCCACATGGGACCACTGGAAGCATGCAGTAGGCAAAGGGCTGCGGTGACAGGAATGTGCCACACAGGCGTCCCCTGAGATGGGCTGTGGGGCACGTGGGGCAGTGAAGTCAGACGCAGCTCTTGCCGCTGTGGCTTGGGGTGCTCACAGAGGTACTCACCCTTCCCAACTCCCTTATCTTTCTTGATCTGTAGACATTTTGTCACTCACCTGCCTTCTAAATTCTGTTGTTTGTTAAGATTCACCACCACAGGAGGATTTAGGAATCCATGTATGCCACCTGGAAAGACACTGGCCTGGGAGTTAGAAGGCCCGTGCTCTAGCATGGATAATAAAGCTAGTGTTTGGTCTCGAGCTGGTCATTTCATTTCTCTGGCTTCAGTTTTTGGATGTATAAAATAAATGGACTACACTAGATCATTTCTGAAGCTTCTCACAGCTCTAACACACCTGCACCTGCAGCCTGACCAGCCTCTGTTCTCGTTCTTGTCCCTAAACTCAACTCTCTACCCCTGCCCTCTCATCTTCTATACCTTTGCCATTTCCTTGGTGTAGAATGCCCTCCTCTCCTTGTCCTTCTGCTAACCTCCCATACATAGTTTTCAAGTTACAGTGCTACCTTCCCTGTGAATCTTTCCTTGGCACCCTCAAGTGTAGGCACTCACTCCTTATGCACCTGGTATACTCTCTATGTACATGAATCATAGCATATCCTCAGTGATTTGTTTATATGCCTATATCCCCAAAAGGTTATAATGCTTTTAATGCAGGACTTACATTTGTATCAGTCAGGGGCCAGTTTCAGAGAACAGAATCCCCTCTAACCAGTTAAAGCAGGAAAGGATTTGTTACAGATATTAAATGGGGTATTAAGTCATTAGGAGGGGAAAAGAAAGACTCAAGATTAGGCTTTCAGGAACCACTCACAAAGCCATATTGCAGAACTGGGCCACTGAGAGAGCTGCTGCCTCTTTTGGTAGCGGGAAGTCTCCAGCTTCGCGACAGTACACCATCAGAACAATCAGGAACTAAATTCTCTCCATGTAAATATCATAGTCAGATTCTCAAAAAGAGCAAGAGTCTGTTGAGCCATCACCACCCCTGTTTGGACAATGTTTCTCGCACCAGGACACCCCCTAAACTTCTGACTAGTCTGGACATTGATTACACTGGGATCGGGTGCTAAGTGTGGTCTAAAGAGCTGTCGCCAAAGGAAGTTAAGTTCACGTGGCACAAACATGGTGAAGGGGGCTGCTACAGATGAGGGTGTGGCCAGTATGTTTACTCTTTCTTTTTGCTGAGGAGGCCAATTTTCCCCCTCCTAATAGGATTTTTTAGTGGTGATCAATGGCAAGTCAATCTCCTGGCTGGATATTAATTAAATTTAAATCTGCTCTTAACCCTAACAATTTCTTCAGCTTATGCCTCCCACAAAACACAAACTGCTTTAACAAAATAGGGCAGGATCAGAGAATCTTGGGACTAGGAAGACGTTCAGGGGTCATAAAGTCCAGTGGTTACCAAATACCACTTTGTAGTAAAAGGAGAAAAATCGTATAATGTAATTAGCTTTATTTTATCTAAGTGTATTTAGTTTAAAGTCTTGGCTTAAGACTTTTTTGTCCTCCTATTTCTTTAGTGATAGACGGTATTTGTAGTTCATAGCTATTTTTTGTTTAGGTTTTCCTTGGCAAAATAACAATTAGGTTGTCCTTTGTTGTCCTCCTTTTGAGTTGCCTGTTGGTTTTTATTTATTTATTTATTTTTGGCTGCGTTAGGTGTTCATTGTTGCATGCGGGCTTTCTCTAGTTGCTACGAGTGAGGGCTACTCTTTGTCGTGGTGTGCGAGCTTCTCATTGCGGTGGCTTCTCTTGTTGTGGAGCACAGGTTCTAGGCGTGCGGGCTTCAGTAGTTGTGGCACGCGGGCTCAGTATTTATGGCTCTTGCCTCTAGAGCGTAGGCTCAGTAGTTGTGGCTCATGGGCTTAGTTGCTCCGCGGCAAGTGGGATTTTCCCAGACCAGGGCTCGAACCCATGTCCCCTGCATTGGCAGGCGGATTCTAACCACTGCGCCACCAGTGAAGTCCCTACCTGTTGATTTTTAATCTATTCTGTCATGCCCCTAAGGGTCTATACCACAGTTTCACTATGACATTTGTGTTACTGTCATCCTTCATACCCTATCATCTATCAGGATTTTAAGACACTGAACAAGTACCTGGACATGTGTTAGGACCTCAAGATACACAGGATAATTTCATGTGTGTGTGGTGCTCATTTTATTTTATTTTATTTTATTTTAATTTTTTATTGAGGAATATTTGATTTACAATATTATATTAGTTTCAGGTGTACAACAGTGATTCAAAACTTTTATAGATTATACTCCATTTATAGCTATAAAATGTTGGCTACATTCCCTGTACCGTACATTTCACCCTTGTATCATATTTATTTTCTACCTAGTATTATTATTATTATTATTTTTTCGATATGCGGGTCTCTCACTGTTGGGGCCCCTCCCATTGCGGAACACAGGCTCCGGACAGCCGCCCTGGGTGGCATGTGGGATCTTTCTGGACCGGGGCACGAACCTGTGTCCCCTGCATCGGCAGGTGGACTCTCAACCACTGCGCCACCAGGGAAGCCCTCTACCTAGTATTATAATTTGTACCTCTTAATTCCCTAAGATAACTGGTATACTTTCTATGATTCTTTGTCACTACCTCCATCCCATCTCATGTCACAAGGAATTATTTTGACACTCTACTCATAAATAAGGCCCAGCTCGTTTGTGAGAAAGTAAGCTGTAATGTTTAGTGTGTCTTGGCATGCTTTCCCTACTTCAGCGAGGGTTATTTTCCTCTTTCTCTTATCATTTACATATGTGTAGTCTATTTTTATTTATCCTAACGTTAGCTTTTATTCTATCTATATTTCGGTTACATTTTCCAGGACTTCTTTTCCTGGAATGCTTCTGATGATGTCATTTCTCTTAAATCCAAACTTACTCTTTATGATTGGGTGGAAGCATCTATGACTTCGTCTATCCATTTGCCAGCATTTGGTACCCATTATGTCACTCTAGTTTGCTTTTCTGGGCCTGCGTGTGAGCCCTCAGATGCACTACCTGCCCTCCCTGGGTTCTGCTCTGCATCATGGGAGTGGGCGGACCCCTGCAGGCTGAGCTTCTCAGGCTCCTGTGTTAGCGCGTTTCCTGATGGATTTGTCCAGTGGCAGGTGGAACTGGGAGACTAGAGTTGGGAGGAGAGGGAAGCTCATGGCTCACTGTGGCTATGTCTCTCCTCTGTGGTCCCACTGCTGCAACAGGTCCATCGAGGTCCTGCTTCTGTTAGGTGACCCTAGCCTGTGGCTTGATTATGCTACCTCTCACCTAGGTCCCATCAACCTTAAGGAGTTGGAGGGGCTCCTTGATGGTGATGAGCTCTGCGGAGCCCCTGCTGTAAATACTCAGAGGGGTTTCTCTTTTCCAGGTTAGACCCCAACTAATATAAGGATAAATTCTCAGAAGTAGAATTGTTGGGTCAAAATCTGCACGATCTTTAAACTAAAGTTTAAAGACATTTCTTCCTGCTGTCCTTCTCTCCCGTAAGCCCTTTCCTCCACCTGCAGTTCTCTGTACACAGTCAGGGCCTTTCTCCTTCTGCCACCCCATCTTTTTACATGTCTCAGCATTTGGGCACTGGGCTAGCCCTTTGGTTACATTACACTCTTAAAAAAATGATAAACAAAACAAAGAGGTAAGGGGGAAAGCCACTACTTCCTGGTGATAATTGATATGTGTGCTTTCAGAACATGCCCAGGCAAGTGGAAAGAATTAAGCAATTATCTGGGTAGTTCAAGCAAACATTGACTCTCCTTTGTCCATTATGAGTGAGTGGTGGAAGGGAGGGAAAGTTGGAATTAATTATTAACATCTTCAAAATGGCTGGAATTAGGCAGAGAGTTACTGAACTCAACACTTCATTTTCTATCAGGTGTCTGGTGCTCGGCCATTTCAACTGCCAGGTTTTTAATTTTGGTAGGAGTCAGTCAAGGAGCAAAGTGGTCTTTGTCACTTGTGGGACTGAACCACTTGGTGACCTTGACTGCACACAGCTGGTAGGAACACTTCAGGCCCTGCCTCCCTGGGCAGTGGCCATGGCTTGCTGTACATCAGTCTCTGCATCTTCTCATTGCCTCAGGCTTGGCTCTCATTAGAAAACAGGTTGATCATCCAAACGTGGGTAAATGTCTGGCTTCCTGTTGTCATTTACCAAATTAAAACTACCTGTTTTTTAAGGCTGCTGATTTATCTCTAGCTTTCTCTGAATGGGTAGCCCTTAAAGACTCTGCTTATTTAGCTATATAACCTAGTCATGAAAAATAATTTTAACAGCAAGCCATTCTTTGAATGCAAAGATAAAGAGGCAGTTGCAGCAGGAAGAACCCTTATCTTGGAGTCAAGAGTTCTGAATTTGAGTCCTGGCCTTGCCACTAATTAGCCAAATCAGCCATTTAATCCTGGTGAGTTTCTTGTTAAAATTAAGTGCTCTGAAGGTGAAGAAGTTTAGATGAAAGAGTTACATATAGGTACATGCTAATATTAGTATTCATTTTTTCAATTTTCTTTTCCAGTACTGGTTGTGGATTGGTATGACCTCTCCGGCTACTTGCATCTTTTCATTAGCCCATTGGTAAAAGCAACAGATTAAACACACGTGTTGTGGTAACTGGTTAGAAGCCTCATCAACATTGGTATATGTGTTGGGGGCAGAATCTGAAAGCCATGAGCAAAGTGACCCTGTGTTTGATAATGTGGTTTCAAAATGATACGCTGAAAGTGTCTAGCGAGGCTTGGATTAGAATATGTCTCCATTTCTCCTGCCTCCTTCCTCAGCTGGTCCTTCCTGGTGGTGTTTAGACATCCCAAGTCAGTCTCCAGCAGCTTTCCTCTTGTATAGTTATAGGGACAGGGGACCCTCAGCAAGCCAGACCCTGTCTCAGGCCAACTGGGGACAGGGAACAACCTTACAGAGCAGACCCAGAAAGTAGCATTAACCCAAGAACAAAGTAGATGTCATTTGTGATTTAACATGTGGTACCACAGGAACAAAAGCATTTTTACTGTCGCTGAAGCTTTGTTTCCCCAGGCCAGAAGCACTAACTAAGGGAAAACCAGTAGAAATGAATTTACCAGCTTTCAGTTCTGTTCTCCTAGAGGCTGGGCTGGAGCATGCTGCTCCAGGTTCCTACCTCCCCTCAGTGTACTGAGCAGCTAGCGGACATCCCTCTTCCCTGCATGCTAATCAGCCGAGCTCCACAGATGTCCTTCAGACATTATTTCCATCCTTAATCCAATAGGGTTTTTCTGAGTGTTTCTAGAATTGCATCAAGTACTTAGAGACCATGAAAACAGCATGGAAGTCAGAAACAGGTCAGGGTTTAATGGATTGATTAATTAAATGAGTATTTGTTGAGTGCCTTCTATATGTCAAATACAGTTCTGGTCAGTGTGCTGAAAATACAGCAGTGAACAAGGGTTGAACCCAGCCCTCCGGGAGCTTATATTCTGGTGGGGAGTTGGGGGGCGGGGTGGTAGAGAAACAAGTACACAAATAAATATGTAACATAAATCCAGGTAGTGATAAGTTACTAAAACTAATAATAATAATAGCTTCTTTCTACCATGTGAGGACAGAGGCTGAGGACGGGGGCCAGATTTCATCAATCTAAGAAAAAAGATGTGAATGAAGCAGGGAGCATTGGGGAGAGGAAGGGAGAAAAAGTAAATTTGTCTAATCCACTTCAAATAAAAGAATGTATTGTCAGTGTATAGAACCTACATCGAACTAAAAAACTTGTGCACAATGAAAGAAATGATGGACAAAATGAAAAGACAACATACGGAATGGAAAAAATATTTGCAAATCATATAGCTGATAAAAAAAAGTTGACATCCAAAATATATAAAGAATTCATATACCTCAATAGCAAAAATATATAGTAATAATAATGATAATCCGGTTAAACATGGACAAAGAAACTGAATAGGCAGTTTTCCAAAGAAGATACACAAATGGCCAACAGGTACATGAAAAGGTGCTCAATATCACTTATCATCAGGGAAATGCAAATTAAAACCACAATGAAATATCACCTTATGCCTGTTAGAATCGCTATTATCAAAAAGACAAGAGATAACAAATGCTGGTGAAGGTGTGGAGAAAAGGCAACCCTTGTACACTGTTGGTGAGAATGTACATTGGTGCAGCCGTTATGGATAACAGTATGGAGGGTCCTCAAAAAGTTAAAAATAGAACTACCATATGTTCCAGCAATTCCACTTCTGGGTATTTATCTGCAAGAAATTAAATCACTAACTTGAAGAGATATCTGCATCCCACGTTCACTGCAGCATCATTTACAATAGTGAAGACACGGAAACAACCTTAAGTGTCTATTGACAGATGAATGGATAAAGAAAATGTGACATGTATATATATATTATATATATTATATAAATATTATTCAGCCATAAAAAAAAGAAGGAAATTCTGACATTTGCAAAAACATGGATAGACATGGAAGGCATTATGCTGAGTGAAACAAGTCAGAGAAAGCCAAATACCGTACGATCTCACTTATATGTGGGATCTAAAAAAACCAAACTCATAGAGACAGAGAATACATTGATGGTTGCCAGAGGCGAGGGTGGAGAAATTGGGTGAAGATAGTCAAAAGGTGCAAAAGCCCCAGTTATAAGATAAATAAGTACTAGGGATGTAATGTACAACATGGTGACTATAGTTAACACTGCCGTATGGTGTACTTAAAAGTTGCTAAGAGAGTAGATCCTAAAAGTTCTCATCGCAAGGAAAAAAACTGTTTCCTTTTTCTTGGTAACTATATGAGATGATGGCTGTTAACTAAACTTGTTGTGGTAATCATTTCACAATATATTTACATATATGTAAGTCAAGTCATTATGCTGTACACTTTAACCTTATACAGTGCTATGTCAGTTATATTTCAGTAAAACTGAAAAAAAAAAGCAGAGAAAGAGGTTAGAGAGTGTCTATATTAGATGAGGTTGTCAGGGTAGGTATCTCTGAGTGACATTTGAATTGAGACCTGGATGAGATGAGGGAGTGGCCTTTGGGCCTGTTCTGAGCAGGGCAAACAGAGCCCACTAAGATGGGGGTGAGATTGGTGTGTTTGTGGAATAGCAATGTGGCCATCATGACTGAGCAGAGAGTGTGAGGAAAAGAGCACGAGGAGACAGGCTTGTACCCCAACTCCTACCACTAAGAAGCCACAGAAATTTTCTCAATTTACTTAATCTCTAGGAACCACAGATTCCTTGCACTTAGTAAGGTTTTTGGTCACAAGTAATAGTACCCAACTTTGAGCTGGGCTAACTAAAAAAGAGAATTTGTAATAAGTATACAAGAATGTCTCCCAGAAAGCAAGGCCAGGAAAGAATCTGGGCTTCTGCAAAGAAGTAGAACCAAGACCTGGGAATAACAAAACACCACCATCACCTACAAAACAAAACTCTTAGTTACTCTGTTGCTCACCTTTATTTCTCTCTTCATGCCGGCTATCTTCTCTCTGCACGGCCCAGCTTACCTGCTTGTCCTCCACAGGGACCTCCCACAGCCCCTGCATTCACTCCTTTAGCCCAAAAGGCAGCCGTCCCATGTGCGGTGTTGCTCCTGTCCCACACCAGCACTGACACAGGGCTCAGCACTGCTCCAGAAACAGCCTGCTCTCTGAAAACATGAGACGCTCACCCCATGTCACTGAGGAGGTCATAGGAAGGCCAGAGAAGGGGTTACCCTGCACACTGCCTGGCATGTTTTTCAGATCCCCGCTCTGCTCCCAAAACTTCCCTGCAGCCCACTAATCAAGGGTTCTTCTCTTCCGCCTCACCCCAAACCCATTATCTAGTTTGCTCTGGAGTCTCCCCTTCCCCAACCCATCCCAGCCCTAACAGAATCCTCCATCTCTCAGCCTTTTTCTAAGCAGGGGCGCTAACTTTCTCAGTTTCCACAGCTGATTGTGAATTTTCTTTTTTTTTAAATTAATTAATTAATTTATTTATTTTTGGTTGCGTTAGGTCTTTGTTGCTGCACGCGGGCTTTCTCTAGTTGCGGCGAGTGGGGGCTACTCTTCATTGTGGGGCACAGGCTTCTCACTGCGGTGGCTTCTCTTGTTGCAGAGCATGGGCTCTAGGCCCGCAGGCTTCAGTAGTTGTGGCTTGCAGGCTCAGTAGTTGTGGCATGTGGGCTCAGTAGTTGTGGCTCACAGGCTCTAGAGCACAGGCTCAGAGTCATGGCGCACAGGTTTAGTTGCTCTGCAGCATGTGAGATCTTCCTGGACCAGGACTGGAACCCATGTCCCCTGTACTGGCAGGCGATTCCTAACCACTGTGCCACCAGGGGAGCCCTGAATGTGAATTTTCATACCACTCATCCCAAAGATTCTCCAGACACTAGGATCCACTCTCAGAGTGCATGAATTGTTTGACCAGTTACAGCTCCAGCCACCACTCTCTCTGAGTCCTGATTCCAAACTTCTGTGAGAGAATATCTGATTGGCCTGCCTCATGCCATATACTCACACCTCTGGCCCAATCAGTGGCAGCCAGAGAAGAAGTTACCTCTGTGGATGGGGGAATTCGATGGGACAATTCCTAGAGAACGCAGTGCTCCTTAGGAGAGGGACGGATATGCCAAAAGTGCCTATTACATTCCTCACGTGTGAAATGGAGACAATAATACATCCCTCTCAGGGTATTGTGCTAGCTAAACAACATAACATGCCCCTAAACAAAAGGGGCATCCCACAGTAGCTTGTGCTCAGTAAATGTGACTTTCTTCCTCTTCTCAAGAAACAAACCAACAAACTGCAAAAAACTTCTCTCTTGATTTTCCAAAATAATCCCAGCTTCACTATGCTTCCCAGTTCTAGATCGTTAGATATAAATTGTCCACCTGAAAAATATAGTCACAGTAGGTATATTTAACAAATATAAAACTTTTTTAAGGGCTTCCCTGGTGGTGCAGTGGTTGAGAATCTGCCTGCTAATGCAGGGGACACGGGTTCGAGCCCTGGTCAAACATGTGGATCCCACATGTTCGGCATGAGGATCCCACATGTCGCGGAGCAACTAGGCCCGTGAGCCACAACTACTGAGCCTGCGCGTCTGGAGCCTGTGCTCCACAACAAGAGAGACCGCGATAGTGAGAGGCCCACGCATCGCGATGAAGAGTGGCCCCCACTTGCCACAACTAGAGAAAGCCCTTGCACAGAAAAGATCCAACACAGCAAAAATAAATAAATTAATTAATAAAGTCCTACCCCCAGCATCTTCTTTAAAAAATAACAAAAAAAACTTTATTAAGCAAAAATATTTAGATCTTGTCCCATCCCTCATGTCTTCCTCCCTCCTGCTAGGTCACTTTTGGTGTCGTCTGGTGGGATCGTTCCCTTCCACGTCTGCCTCTACTCCAGGGTCCTGAACTATGGATTACAGGTAATCCGTTGGGAAGAACAAAGAAGCAAGGATGGGAACTGGCTTTTAAAAGGGAGAGACTAGAGTGAGCTATAGGGAGAGAGGTTTTCGGGCAGATTTTTGAGAAGGGTATGGGATGCAGAGGACTAGGGAAAGAGCATTGGAGAAATGTTAACATAGGCAATGTGTCGGATCCTCTCTAATGATATTTGAGAGATGCCAGCAAGATTCTAGTTACTCAGATTCTAATTACTCTCAACTGCTAGAATCAGTCTGCAATTCCCTGATGAGACAGAGCCAGGTGGGTGCCTGGGTTTTATTTTGTCTACATATAGATAAAAGAAACCTTTTCTCCAGGAAGTTACCATATTTGAGGGATGCAAGGCTTAAATACTTAAACTAAGGAGGCATGAAATGATTGCATCATAAGACAGTATACAGAAATGTATGGAACTGAGTGTAATCAAAGATTTAAGCTATATCTAGGGTAATAGAGGCAATTATGAGTCACAAAATATCCAACCTACTGTTTCCTGGGCATGAAGGATATTTACAAAAATTAAGAAGAGTCATTTGACATTTAGACAAATAATCCATTCTGTGTGTGAAAAGCACATTTCCTCAAGGGAGTTTCTAAATAATAATATTGCTTTTCCACTGTGCAAACAGGAGTCTTTATTGATAAAGTGTTCAGTATAAGAATGCCTTCCAGTTCAGCAATGCACCCTTTCACGAACCATCTTTGATGAAAAATTAAACAGAGACTAAAGAATTCCTGCTTCATAGCTCACACGCAGACAGAAACATATTCAGGAAACGTGAATCAATTTGAAATGTGCATCTAAACTCCTTTAAAATAAAATAATATGCACTTTTCAAAATTTTGATTATAAAAGTAATGCATACTGTGGAACACTACATAGAAAAGAACTAGGTGGGTCTAGACATATTGTCATGCTAACGTATTTAGTATTTGGTGTTTTAATACTTTAAAAAAGCACTTTACAGAGCAGTGTGTTAAAGAGATCCAGGGTGACAAAGACAAAAACCTAGGAGGCCTAGGGAGGCCAAGCAGGTGACAAAAATTTTAAGGGCCAGGCAGGTGTATGGCAATAGGTACCAAGCTCTTTATGTCGTAGAAGAGCACGACTCGTGTAACTATGCAACGTTTTAAATCATTGTGTGGGTCAAACAAGACACTGAACTGGGAGTATCCAGCTACCCTAAGTCTGTTTGTAAGCAATAATTTTTAAAAAACTCTGTATATGTGTATTTCCTTACAAATGTATGCATGTTTGTAAATGCAGAATAAAATACCTGGAAAGTTACATATATTTATAAACTTTTATTGGTGCTTATCTTTGAGAAACCAAACTTGGGGAAGGCAGATTGGTGAGAGAATATGTTAAAGGATAGTTTTTATGTTTCTCTGATTTCTGTATTGTTTGACTTTTACAATGGGGATGTGGTCACATATTAATGAGTAATTATGCTTTATAAAAATTAAAAAGTAATTCATAAGATTGCAAAAAATTTGGAACAGAATAAATAGATAACAAAAATCACCCGTAATCTCAGATATAACTATTGATCATTGTCTTAGTCTGCTTGGACTGCTATAGCAAAATAGCATAGACTTGTTACTGAACCAGGTTCGTTTGCCCAATGCACAGCAAGCCAAATGCTGAGACGCCGAGTTTCCAGCCCAGAAAGAGTTTATTCACAAGGCAGCCAAGTGAGGAGACAGGAGAACAAGTCTCAGATCCGCCTCCCTGAAGGCAGGGGATTGGGATATTTTAGGGATAAGCAGGTGGTCTTAGGCTGGGGAAAGGTGATTGGAGGCAGGTTAAAAGGTGAGGTAATTGATGTTCTGTGCACATGTATCTGGGTTACATGTTTCTGCATGTTCAAAGTGGAGGCGCTTAGCATGATCTGTGAGTGGAGTTTTCCGGCCCTCTGACATCAAAAGGCCATTCACTGGACATCTGCACAGGCCCAGGTTTAGGGTCGGTGGTCCCAACCAGCCCCCAGCCAGCCTGCAGTGGGCAGGAGCAGACTCCAAATTCCTGTAAAACCCCTGGGCTGTGTGAAGCTGGGAAGGTATGCAATTAAAGAGAGGAAAAGAAAGAAAGAAAGAAAAAAAAAAACTAAAGCGAACTTCATCATTAATGAGGCAGTTTATAAGCAAAGGGACTTTAACAAGCTGTTCTTTATCTGTTATTCTGTAAGACAAGTTCAACAATTTCTATTAGTTATCAGCTTCTGTTAACTCTGTGGCGCATGGTTTCAGACTGGGTTGCTTCAACACCAAACATTTATTTTACATAGTCCTGGAGGCTAGGAAATCCTAGATCAGTGTGCCAGCATGGTCCAGTTCTGGTGAGGTGTCCTTCGTGGCTTGTCGATGGCCACCTTCTTACTGTATCCTCACATGGTAGAGAGAAAGCTCTCATATCTCTTCCTCTTCTTTTTTTTTAAAACTTAATTAATTAATTAATTAATTTTTGGGCTGTGCTGGGTCTTTGTTTCCGTGAGAGGCCTTTCTCTAGTTGCGGCGAGCGGGGGCCACTCTTCCTCGTGGTGCACGCGCCTCTCACTGTTGCGGCCTCTCTTGTTGCGGAGCACAGGCTCCAGACGCGCAGGCTCAGTAGTTGTGGCTCATGGGCCCAGTTGCTCTGTGGCATGTGGGATCTTCCCAGACCAGGGCTCGAACCTGTGTCCCCTGCATTGGCAGGCAGATTCTCAGCCACTGCACCACCAGGGAAGCCCTCTTCCTCTTCTTCTAAGGGCACTAATCTCATGATGAGAGTCGTTCCCCCATCCCCACTATGACCTATTCTGAACCTAATTACCTCCCAAAGGCCATCTCCAAATACCATCAAACTGGGGTTTAGGACTTTGATATGACTTGTAGTGGGAGGGGAGGGTAGAAGGGGAGTGGGCACAAACATTCAGCCCATACAGTCATATTTTGGCATATTTCCTTTCAGTCTTTTCTTTTTTTCTAAACATATTTAAAATAGTTGGGATTTTATTATATGTACATAGTTTTACACATAGTTTTGTGTACTGTCATAATTTTCCTTGTCATTTTTTGGAGTGAATTATTACCTTAAGATAGATTTGTGGGCTTCCCTGGTGGCGCAGTGGTTGAGAGTCCGCCTGCCGATGCAGGGGACATGGGTTCGTGCCCCGGTCCAGGAAGATCCCACATGCCGCGGAGCGGCTAGGCCCGTGAGCCATGGCCGCTGAGCCTGCACGTCTGGAGCCTGTGCTCCACAAAGGGAGAGGCCACAGCAGTGAGAGGCCCGCGTACCGCAAAAAAAAAAAAAAGATAGATTCGTGTAGGTGGAATTAATGGATCAAAGAGCATGGACTTTTAAATATTTTTATGCATATTGCTAATTTGCTTTCCAGGAAGGTTGGTTGGATCAATTTGCAGTTCTGCCAACAGTATATGAAAGCATCTGTTTTACTGTACTCTTGCCAACACTGAGAATTACCAATTTAGAAATCATTTAAAAATGTCATCTGATTGTTATTTTTAAGCTTTTTGTTGAAGGATAAAGACACAGGAAAGTATCTGATTATCCCAAAGCAAAGACACCTGAGTCGGCATTCATATCACGCAAGAGAACAAATTCGCCATCCTCAGGATCCCCCTCATGCTCCTTCCAGTCACTATTACCACAAGAATAACCGCCATTCTGACTTCTAAGAGCAATAAACTAGCCGTGTTCGATTTTCTCATTTCGGTGTAGTGTTCCATTTTATAAATACAGTATATCACATTGTACTTGTTCATTGTTCTGTTAATGGACATTTGGTTAGTTTTCAGTTGTAGATTTTAAGCATTTCTGTACATTTCTTTTGGTGACAATGTTTATGCATTTTTGTTGGCATGCACCTTAGAAGTGGAATTGCTGGGCGGTAGGCTATGCCCGTATTCAGCTTCAATACTGCCAGACAGTAATTTCCAAAATGGCTATATCAATTAAGATACCTACCAGGAGTGTCTAAGAGTTTCAGTTTCTCCAAATTTGGGTTAACACTTGATAATGTCAGTCTTTTTCACTTTAGCAAGTTGGCTGGGCTGTGTATTGATATATCATTGCTGATGCCATTTGCATTTCTTGGTGATTAACGAGCTTGAACAATTTTTCAAATGTTTACTGGCCATTTGGAGATATCCTCTTTTGTAAGTAAACTGTTCAAGTATTTCGCCCATTTTCAAATTAAGTTGTCTGTCTCTTATTGAATTGTATAAGAAATTTTTATATTCTAGATCTTAATCTTTTGTCAGTTATCAAATTTCTTCTTCTACTCTTTGGGTTGCCTTCTTACTCTTTAGCTGTGTTTTAATGAGCAAAAGATACATTTTTAAACAGACTCCAGTTTATCCATTATTTCCCTTTATGGTTAATGCTTATTGTGTCCTTTTAAAGAAAATTTGTCTACACCAAGGTCCTGAACATAATCTCCTCTTGTGAAATTTGCATTCTGTAATGCTCAGTGAGATTGAATTTTCTTCTATTTAAGAAAAATTTCTTTTGGTGCTTGCAACTTAATTGCCAGTCTTTATCTTTTACACATTGTTTTATAAACATATTGGTGTTTTTCTTATTGATTTCTATAAAATATTTATATATTAAGAAAAAATTTGCATTTTTGGTTCTAGATATTTTCATAACTTTGTTAGCCTTGTAATTACTTTTAATAGATTTTAAGATGGTAGAATCATATTTTCTTTTGTAATTTTTCCCATTTATTTTAAGTGTAAAAAGCCTTTTTAATCTGTTAGGAAATATATACCTTCTAATTTTTGTGGTGCTTTGTTGTTATTTTGTTTTTCTACATTTAGCCCTTTGATTCACATGGGGATAATATTGTGAGGTGAGAATCTAAATAGATTTATTTCCCCCTGATACCTAAGTCAATTTTCCTTTTATTAACTGAATGATTCTTCTCTTTCTAGTTGACTTATAATGCTTCCTTTTAATAAGCTGAGTTAGTTTATATACTTTAATTTGCTTTTCTAGTTACTCTGAGCCATTTATTTGCATGTCAGTTCTAGCACTGTGATATTCATTTTAAGTGTGTGTGTATGTGTGTCTGTGTGTGTGTATGCTTGGTTTGGCTTGGTTTGGTTTAGTTTGGTTTGGTTAGAAATGCTTCCCCTCATTTTTCATCTTTTTCAAACATTATTTTGACTATACTTGTCTGTTTACTCTGGATAAATTTACTTCTGGATAAATTTTAGAATCTTTTTCTTTCTTTCTTTCTTTTTTGAATTCCAAAGAAGTCCTTTCAGATTCTAGATTAGAATACTTTAAAGCTGTAAGTTAGGAGCTTCCCTAACCTGTGTCCCCTGCATTGGCAGGCAGATTCTTAACCACTGTGGCGCAGTGGTTAAGAATCCGCCTGCCAATGCAGGGGACACAGGTTCGAGCCCTGATTGGGGAAGATCCCACGTGCCGCGGAGCAACTAAGCCCGTGCGTTACAACTACTGAGCCTGCACTCTAGAGCCTGTGCGCCTAGAGGCCATGCTCTGCAACAAGAGAAACCACAGCAATGAGAAGCCTGCGCACAGCAACAAAGAGTAGCCCTTGCTCGCTGCAACTAGAGAAAGCCCGTGCAGCAATGAAGACCCAACGCAGCCAAAAAAAAAATAAAGAAAAAAAACTTCATTAAAAAAAAAAAAGAGTTCTTCACAAGTTAACTTGTAGGTTTTTTTTTTTATAAATTTGTTTATTTTATTTATTTTTATTTTTGGCTGTGTTGGGTCTTTGTTGCTGCACACGGGCTTTCTCTAGTTGAGGCGCTCGGGGGCTACTCTTCGTTGTGGTGGGCGGGCTTCTCATTGTGGTGTCTTCTCTTGTTGTGGCACACGGGCTTAGTTGCTCCTCTGCATGTGGGTTCTTCCCCGACCAGGGCTCGAACCCATATCCCCTGCATTGGCAGGCAGATTCTTAACCACTGCGCCGCCAGGGAAGTCCCAAGAACTCTTTCTTTTTCCTTCAATGTTTAGTCTTTGATACCAGAATGTATTTTTATACCTCTTTATGATTTATTCAAAGCTTACTCTACCTGAAGATACATACATATTATATATAATATATGTTATATACAGTTATATACTATAGTTATATATTATATAGTTATATATTATATATAGTTATTATATAGTTATATATTATATTTATCTCTATATCTTATATATTATCTATATACTATACCTATATAAAATAGACTCCACTATAATGAAAATTTGGATATTATTTGATTGATGATTGGCTGCTGACCCATCCTATTGTCAGATGCCAACAAACTGATAGTTTACATTAAGGAGAGGACTCAGGTTGGGGAGCTGGCCACACCAGAAAGACCAACTCTATGATTAGAGGGCTGGGACTTTGTGCCCTGACAGCCCTGATTTCAAGCCTGTCTTTGCTTCTTACTGGGCAAGCTTGGGCTTGTTTACTGATGATAAATTTCCTTATCTTTAAAATGAGAGTCATGGCAGAAATGGCAGGGTCCTAGCAGAAAACCAATGACACACTTAAAATGGATACTTTGAAAAGAGTTTAGTAAAATTTAATAAAGGGACAATTTACAAAGCTGTGGACAAATTATAAGGAAGTCACAGCGATAGTGCATTGTCTCAAGGCCAGAAACATTGAGTGTCATTTCCACCCCCAGACCTGAGGACAAGAGGGACAGGGTCGGTTGCCAGAGCTTAGAAGTGAGTAACGTCAAAGGGCAAACCCAACAGGAGCAGCACCTTTTGTGGACCCTGATGTGACTGCAGGTGGGAAGCTGGGGGAACAAGTAACCTGGGCTTACGCACCTCCTCCCTCTCACCTTCTGCAGGGGCTTCCCTGTTGATGAACCCAACTTGAATCCCGAGGGCAAGAGAGCCCTTTTAAAGAGGTCCAGTGGTTCTGGGATTTGGGCCTGCATCAGAATCACCTGCAGGTCTTGTTGAACTACAGAGCTCTGATTCAGTGGTGGTGGAGGGGGCTTGGATTTTGCAGTTCAAACACTTTCCCAGGTGATGCTGATCCAGCTGGTCTGGGGACCACACGTGGAGAGCCACTGATGTAGTCCTGGGTACAAAGGAAGGTGGAGAATGGTGGGCAGTGGCTCTGAAAAGGCAAGCGGAAGATATCTGGCCCAGTTTTCTTAGTTGTTAGAGGATTCGATGGATGTATGTTTAAGTGCTTGTCATGCTGGAGGTTATCAGTAAATGTCCCCTTTCCTTGACTTCAGGCCTCAGCGTGCTCTTTGACTCCTCTTGACCATTATGGCTTCTACCAACTGCTCTGTTCAGATCTTCAAGACCTGCAAGACGGCTCCCCAGAATCCTGACTCTGAACTTGGTCTCACCATCTGTTTTCTGCAGCTTCTCTCAAGCTCAGAGGACTCCTGTGCCAGCCTCAAGTCACCCAGGTTCCGACCCTGGGACATCTTCTTCCCTGCAAAGGTGTCGCCTTGAGCCTGAGGTGCTGACACTCTCTTTCGTTCTTGAGCTTTTATTTATTTATTTTTCAGGATTTATGACCCAAATACTTTAGTTTTTCTTTTAAAAAAAGTAACTCTCAATATGGATGTTTTCTTTTTCTTTCCTTTTTTTCTTTTTTAAATTCCAAATGGCTAAACAAATACCTACTATATGACTTCTTTGGGGAGGTACAAAAAATGTTTGCATTTCAATGGAAAACATGCATTGTCTGCAGCATACCCTTTCAAGTTATCAGATTCTGGCCCTATTCATTGTCTTTGAGTTGTTTTGCCATGCTTTCTAAATTGTAGGTAACTGATATGTAAATTTCATCTTGTCAGGTGGTGATTTTAATTGACTTCCTTCCCTCTGTGGAAAAACTAGTTTTGTCTCTGCAATTATGTGAGATAATAAATGTTTCTTATTGTATAAATTGGGTTTTCCATTACTTGCAGGGAAGACCCTCCTGACTGACAGATCCCTTATAAATTGGGGTTAGTAATACTTCCTGCCTGCCCCACAGGATTGCCCTGTGAAAGCACTTTAAAAGGTGTTTGAGGATACATGTTCTAAAGGATGATGCAGAGTATATGGGAGGTATGGGCCCAGCTATGGGCCCTTAGCTGGCTGGAGGCTTTATAGCCTCTTCTTTGAGTCGAAGAATTAGAAAGGAAATTAGTTCACATACACTTCCTCTAGGCTTTAACATAGCTGCAGTTTTTGCTTTTGATACTGTTACCGAACCATGTCAGCCTGACACACAGCAAGCCAAACGCTGAGACACCAAAGTTTCCAGCCCAGAAAGAGTTTATTCACAAGGCAGCCAAGTGAGGAGACAGGAGAACAAGTCTCAGATCCGCCTCCCTGAAGGCAGGGGATTGGGATATTTTAGGGATAAGCAGGTGGTCTTAGGCTGGGGAAAGGTGATTGGAGGCAGGTTAAAAGGTGAGGTAATTGATGTTCCGTGCACATGCATCTGGGTTACATGTTTCTGCATATTCAAAATGGAGGCGCTTAGCATGATCTGTGAGTGGAGTTTTCTGGCCCTCTGACATCAAAAGGCCATTCACTGGACATCTGCACAGGCCCAGGTTTAGGGTCGGTGGTCCCAACCAGCCCCCAGCCAGCCTGCAGTGGGCAGGAGCAGACTCCAAATTCCTGTAAAACCCCTGGGCTGTGTGAAGCTGGGAAGGTATGCAATTAAAGAGAGGAAAAGAAAGAAAGAAAAAAAAAAAAAACTAAAGCGAACTTCATCATTAATGAGGCAGTTTATAAGCAAAGGGACTTTAACAAGCTGTTCTTTATCTGTTATTCTGTAAGACAAGTTCAACAATTTCTATTAGTTATCAGCTTCTGTTAACTCTGTGGCGCATGGTTTCAGACTGGGTTGCTTCAACACCAAACATTTATTTTACATAGTCCTGGAGGCTAGGAAATCCTAGATCAGTGTGCCAGCATGGTCCAGTTCTGGTGAGGTGTCCTTCGTGGCTTGTCGATGGCCACCTTCTTACTGTATCCTCACATGGTAGAGAGAAAGCTCTCATATCTCTTCCTCTTCTTTTTTTTTAAAACTTAATTAATTAATTAATTAATTTTTGGGCTGTGCTGGGTCTTTGTTTCCGTGAGAGGCCTTTCTCTAGTTGCGGCGAGCGGGGGCCACTCTTCCTCGTGGTGCACGCGCCTCTCACTGTTGCGGCCTCTCTTGTTGCGGAGCACAGGCTCCAGACGCGCAGGCTCAGTAGTTGTGGCTCATGGGCCCAGTTGCTCTGTGGCATGTGGGATCTTCCCAGACCAGGGCTCGAACCTGTGTCCCCTGCATTGGCAGGCAGATTCTCAGCCACTGCACCACCAGGGAAGCCCTCTTCCTCTTCTTCTAAGGGCACTAATCTCATGATGAGAGTCGTTCCCCCATCCCCACTATGACCTATTCTGAACCTAATTACCTCCCAAAGGCCATCTCCAAATACCATCAAACTGGGGTTTAGGACTTTGATATGACTTGTAGTGGGAGGGGAGGGTAGAAGGGGAGTGGGCACAAACATTCAGCCCATACAGTCATATTTTGGCATATTTCCTTTCAGTCTTTTCTTTTTTTCTAAACATATTTAAAATAGTTGGGATTTTATTATATGTACATAGTTTTACACATAGTTTTGTGTACTGTCATAATTTTCCTTGTCATTTTTTGGAGTGAATTATTACCTTAAGATAGATTTGTGGGCTTCCCTGGTGGCGCAGTGGTTGAGAGTCCGCCTGCCGATGCAGGGGACATGGGTTCGTGCCCCGGTCCAGGAAGATCCCACATGCCGCGGAGCGGCTAGGCCCGTGAGCCATGGCCGCTGAGCCTGCACGTCTGGAGCCTGTGCTCCACAAAGGGAGAGGCCACAGCAGTGAGAGGCCCGCGTACCGCAAAAAAAAAAAAAAGATAGATTCGTGTAGGTGGAATTAATGGATCAAAGAGCATGGACTTTTAAATATTTTTATGCATATTGCTAATTTGCTTTCCAGGAAGGTTGGTTGGATCAATTTGCAGTTCTGCCAACAGTATATGAAAGCATCTGTTTTACTGTACTCTTGCCAACACTGAGAATTACCAATTTAGAAATCATTTAAAAATGTCATCTGATTGTTATTTTTAAGCTTTTTGTTGAAGGATAAAGACACAGGAAAGTATCTGATTATCCCAAAGCAAAGACACCTGAGTCGGCATTCATATCACGCAAGAGAACAAATTCGCCATCCTCAGGATCCCCCTCATGCTCCTTCCAGTCACTATTACCACAAGAATAACCGCCATTCTGACTTCTAAGAGCAATAAACTAGCCGTGTTCGATTTTCTCATTTCGGTGTAGTGTTCCATTTTATAAATACAGTATATCACATTGTACTTGTTCATTGTTCTGTTAATGGACATTTGGTTAGTTTTCAGTTGTAGATTTTAAGCATTTCTGTACATTTCTTTTGGTGACAATGTTTATGCATTTTTGTTGGCATGCACCTTAGAAGTGGAATTGCTGGGCGGTAGGCTATGCCCGTATTCAGCTTCAATACTGCCAGACAGTAATTTCCAAAATGGCTATATCAATTAAGATACCTACCAGGAGTGTCTAAGAGTTTCAGTTTCTCCAAATTTGGGTTAACACTTGATAATGTCAGTCTTTTTCACTTTAGCAAGTTGGCTGGGCTGTGTATTGATATATCATTGCTGATGCCATTTGCATTTCTTGGTGATTAACGAGCTTGAACAATTTTTCAAATGTTTACTGGCCATTTGGAGATATCCTCTTTTGTAAGTAAACTGTTCAAGTATTTCGCCCATTTTCAAATTAAGTTGTCTGTCTCTTATTGAATTGTATAAGAAATTTTTATATTCTAGATCTTAATCTTTTGTCAGTTATCAAATTTCTTCTTCTACTCTTTGGGTTGCCTTCTTACTCTTTAGCTGTGTTTTAATGAGCAAAAGATACATTTTTAAACAGACTCCAGTTTATCCATTATTTCCCTTTATGGTTAATGCTTATTGTGTCCTTTTAAAGAAAATTTGTCTACACCAAGGTCCTGAACATAATCTCCTCTTGTGAAATTTGCATTCTGTAATGCTCAGTGAGATTGAATTTTCTTCTATTTAAGAAAAATTTCTTTTGGTGCTTGCAACTTAATTGCCAGTCTTTATCTTTTACACATTGTTTTATAAACATATTGGTGTTTTTCTTATTGATTTCTATAAAATATTTATATATTAAGAAAAAATTTGCATTTTTGGTTCTAGATATTTTCATAACTTTGTTAGCCTTGTAATTACTTTTAATAGATTTTAAGATGGTAGAATCATATTTTCTTTTGTAATTTTTCCCATTTATTTTAAGTGTAAAAAGCCTTTTTAATCTGTTAGGAAATATATACCTTCTAATTTTTGTGGTGCTTTGTTGTTATTTTGTTTTTCTACATTTAGCCCTTTGATTCACATGGGGATAATATTGTGAGGTGAGAATCTAAATAGATTTATTTCCCCCTGATACCTAAGTCAATTTTCCTTTTATTAACTGAATGATTCTTCTCTTTCTAGTTGACTTATAATGCTTCCTTTTAATAAGCTGAGTTAGTTTATATACTTTAATTTGCTTTTCTAGTTACTCTGAGCCATTTATTTGCATGTCAGTTCTAGCACTGTGATATTCATTTTAAGTGTGTGTGTATGTGTGTCTGTGTGTGTGTATGCTTGGTTTGGCTTGGTTTGGTTTAGTTTGGTTTGGTTAGAAATGCTTCCCCTCATTTTTCATCTTTTTCAAACATTATTTTGACTATACTTGTCTGTTTACTCTGGATAAATTTACTTCTGGATAAATTTTAGAATCTTTTTCTTTCTTTCTTTCTTTTTTGAATTCCAAAGAAGTCCTTTCAGATTCTAGATTAGAATACTTTAAAGCTGTAAGTTAGGAGCTTCCCTAACCTGTGTCCCCTGCATTGGCAGGGAGATTCTTAACCACTGTGGCGCAGTGGTTAAGAATCCGCCTGCCAATGCAGGGGACACAGGTTCGAGCCCTGATTGGGGAAGATCCCACGTGCCGCGGAGCAACTAAGCCCGTGCGTTACAACTACTGAGCCTGCACTCTAGAGCCTGTGCGCCTAGAGGCCATGCTCTGCAACAAGAGAAACCACAGCAATGAGAAGCCTGCGCACAGCAACAAAGAGTAGCCCTTGCTCGCTGCAACTAGAGAAAGCCCGTGCAGCAATGAAGACCCAACGCAGCCAAAAAAAAATAAAGAAAAAAAACTTCATTAAAAAAAAAAAAGAGTTCTTCACAAGTTAACTTGTAGGTTTTTTTTTTTATAAATTTGTTTATTTTATTTATTTTTATTTTTGGCTGTGTTGGGTCTTTGTTGCTGCACACGGGCTTTCTCTAGTTGAGGCGCTCGGGGGCTACTCTTCATTGTGGTGGGCGGGCTTCTCATTGTGGTGGCTTCTCTTGTTGTGGCACACGGGCTTAGTTGCTCCTCTGCATGTGGGTTCTTCCCCGACCAGGGCTCGAACCCATATCCCCTGCATTGGCAGGCAGATTCTTAACCACTGCGCCGCCAGGGAAGTCCCAAGAACTCTTTCTTTTTCCTTCAATGTTTAGTCTTTGATACCAGAATGTATTTTTATACCTCTTTATGATTTATTCAAAGCTTACTCTACCTGAAGATACATACATATTATATATAATATATGTTATATACAGTTATATACTATAGTTATATATTATATAGTTATATATTATATATAGTTATTATATAGTTATATATTATATTTATCTCTATATCTTATATATTATCTATATACTATACCTATATAAAATAGACTCCACTATAATGAAAATTTGGATATTATTTGATTGATGATTGGCTGCTGACCCATCCTATTGTCAGATGCCAACAAACTGATAGTTTACATTAAGGAGAGGACTCAGGTTGGGGAGCTGGCCACACCAGAAAGACCAACTCTATGATTAGAGGGCTGGGACTTTGTGCCCTGACAGCCCTGATTTCAAGCCTGTCTTTGCTTCTTACTGGGCAAGCTTGGGCTTGTTTACTGATGATAAATTTCCTTATCTTTAAAATGAGAGTCATGGCAGAAATGGCAGGGTCCTAGCAGAAAACCAATGACACACTTAAAATGGATACTTTGAAAAGAGTTTAGTAAAATTTAATAAAGGGACAATTTACAAAGCTGTGGACAAATTATAAGGAAGTCACAGCGATAGTGCATTGTCTCAAGGCCAGAAACATTGAGTGTCATTTCCACCCCCAGACCTGAGGACAAGAGGGACAGGGTCGGTTGCCAGAGCTTAGAAGTGAGTAACGTCAAAGGGCAAACCCAACAGGAGCAGCACCTTTTGTGGACCCTGATGTGACTGCAGGTGGGAAGCTGGGGGAACAAGTAACCTGGGCTTACGCACCTCCTCCCTCTCACCTTCTGCAGGGGCTTCCCTGTTGATGAACCCAACTTGAATCCCGAGGGCAAGAGAGCCCTTTTAAAGAGGTCCAGTGGTTCTGGGATTTGGGCCTGCATCAGAATCACCTGCAGGTCTTGTTGAACTACAGAGCTCTGATTCAGTGGTGGTGGAGGGGGCTTGGATTTTGCAGTTCAAACACTTTCCCAGGTGATGCTGATCCAGCTGGTCTGGGGACCACACGTGGAGAGCCACTGATGTAGTCCTGGGTACAAAGGAAGGTGGAGAATGGTGGGCAGTGGCTCTGAAAAGGCAAGCGGAAGATATCTGGCCCAGTTTTCTTAGTTGTTAGAGGATTCGATGGATGTATGTTTAAGTGCTTGTCATGCTGGAGGTTATCAGTAAATGTCCCCTTTCCTTGACTTCAGGCCTCAGCGTGCTCTTTGACTCCTCTTGACCATTATGGCTTCTACCAACTGCTCTGTTCAGATCTTCAAGACCTGCAAGACGGCTCCCCAGAATCCTGACTCTGAACTTGGTCTCACCATCTGTTTTCTGCAGCTTCTCTCAAGCTCAGAGGACTCCTGTGCCAGCCTCAAGTCACCCAGGTTCCGACCCTGGGACATCTTCTTCCCTGCAAAGGTGTCGCCTTGAGCCTGAGGTGCTGACACTCTCTTTCGTTCTTGAGCTTTTATTTATTTATTTTTCAGGATTTATGACCCAAATACTTTAGTTTTTCTTTTAAAAAAAGTAACTCTCAATATGGATGTTTTCTTTTTCTTTCCTTTTTTTCTTTTTTAAATTCCAAATGGCTAAACAAATACCTACTATATGACTTCTTTGGGGAGGTACAAAAAATGTTTGCATTTCAATGGAAAACATGCATTGTCTGCAGCATACCCTTTCAAGTTATCAGATTCTGGCCCTATTCATTGTCTTTGAGTTGTTTTGCCATGCTTTCTAAATTGTAGGTAACTGATATGTAAATTTCATCTTGTCAGGTGGTGATTTTAATTGACTTCCTTCCCTCTGTGGAAAAACTAGTTTTGTCTCTGCAATTATGTGAGATAATAAATGTTTCTTATTGTATAAATTGGGTTTTCCATTACTTGCAGGGAAGACCCTCCTGACTGACAGATCCCTTATAAATTGGGGTTAGTAATACTTCCTGCCTGCCCCACAGGATTGCCCTGTGAAAGCACTTTAAAAGGTGTTTGAGGATACATGTTCTAAAGGATGATGCAGAGTATATGGGAGGTATGGGCCCAGCTATGGGCCCTTAGCTGGCTGGAGGCTTTATAGCCTCTTCTTTGAGTCGAAGAATTAGAAAGGAAATTAGTTCACATACACTTCCTCTAGGCTTTAACATAGCTGCAGTTTTTGCTTTTGATACTGTTACCGAACCATGTCAGCCTGACACACAGCAAGCCAAACGCTGAGACACCAAAGTTTCCAGCCCAGAAAGAGTTTATTCACAAGGCAGCCAAGTGAGGAGACAGGAGAACAAGTCTCAGATCCGCCTCCCTGAAGGCAGGGGATTGGGATATTTTAGGGATAAGCAGGTGGTCTTAGGCTGGGGAAAGGTGATTGGAGGCAGGTTAAAAGGTGAGGTAATTGATGTTCCGTGCACATGCATCTGGGTTACATGTTTCTGCATATTCAAAATGGAGGCGCTTAGCATGATCTGTGAGTGGAGTTTTCTGGCCCTCTGACATCAAAAGGCCATTCACTGGACATCTGCACAGGCCCAGGTTTAGGGTCGGTGGTCCCAACCAGCCCCCAGCCAGCCTGCAGTGGGCAGGAGCAGACTCCAAATTCCTGTAAAACCCCTGGGCTGCGTGAAGCTGGGAAGGGATGCAATTAAAGAGAGGAAAAAAAGAAAAAGAAAACCCAAACCTTAATCAATGAAGATATTTTTACAAGCAAAAGGGTTTTAATAATCTGTTCCCTTATCAGTTGTTCTGTAAGACAAATTCAAGCATTTCTATTAGTTATAAGCTTCTGTTAACTATAGGGCATGGTTTCAATGCTAAACTGCAAAACACAGTGCTACTCAGGTATTTGCAGTAAACTGGAAAGTGGCTATTAGAATTTAGGGAAAATGGTCAAGTAGAAAGGCCTTTAGTGAATGCAATTTTTAAAACACAGTGATCACAGTGATCACTACAAGGTTTAATTAACTGTTGTTGAATTTGTAAAGAAAAAAAAATGTTACCTGCCGTTCCAGTTCTACAAGGATCAAGCCATCAGCCACTGCAGTTGCCCACTGACAGTGCACTCTGAGGGAAATTCAGGATGGAGAAAAACAGCAAACTTTCTGTGCTTTGGATATACCGCCCCTTAGGTATTTAAGATGAATATCTATGGAAGAATTTCAAGTGACCCCAGATTGTTGCATCTTCCGATACATAGAAAAGCACTAAAATCATTAACTTGAGCTATCTCTCTTCTTTGTGATTAGCGATACTCTTTTGATGCTTGACTACATGTTTTTCCCCAACAAAAAGGTTCATATATCTCCTGGCTCCTCCCTTTACCTCTTGGAGTTCCTCTGAGCTATCTGAGAGGCTGTCTCTCAGGCTATAGTCCTCAATAAAGTCCCCAAATAAAACTTAACTCATAACTTTTACATTGTGTGATTTTCCTTGTCAACACATTTCATTACCAGTATGTCATTTGTCATTACCAGTATATTATTTGTCCCAGTCCTGTAGGTGGTTGAGTTTCTAGCTCATTGTAGTACTGAGGTCTGATTTCCAGCACTTCTGTCATCTTTAAGGGGTGTTAGTTAGTCTGCGCAAACTCTTAGCACATAAACAAGTGCTCTTTATTAAATCCTCTTTGATGATTACAGTTACTATAGAACTCCTCTTCACTGACCCCTCCCTCCAGAAAAATTACAAGCACTTGAAAATTAGAGTCTAAATTTTTTTTTTTGTCTAAGCATGTTCTGAATACTGGGTTTGTGTTAGGCTTTATTAACACTTGGTCTTCAGGCTATAAAACCTTTCACCTCAAGCGTCCTCACTCTTCTAGCAGCATCGATTGAATGGACAGAGAGGAGGAGACATCTTCCTAAAAACAATCGTCTTCAAGGTTTGAAATCTTGTGACCAAAGTCATGGTTATAAAAGTCAGAAGGGGCCAGGTTTCTGTGAGCTCATCTTTGCTCTGGGTTAGAATTTAATGGGGTGTTTTTTGTTTGTTTTTTTGCTTTTGTTTTTGTTTTGCCATGCCACGAGGTGTGTTTTTTGTTGTTGTTGTTTTGGGGTGTTTTTTTTGCGGTACGCGGGCCTCTCACTGTCGTGGCCTCTCCCGTCGCGGAGCACAGGCTCTGGACGCGCAGGCTCAGCGGCCATGGCTCACGGGCCCAGCCGCTCCGCGGCATGTGGGATCTTCCCGGACCGGGGCACGAACCCGTGTCCCGTGCATCGGCAGGTGGACTCTCAACCACTGCGCCACCAGGGAAGCCCTCACGAGGTGTGTTTTATTTTCATTAATCATACAAATAACTTTCTATAGTATTCCAGGGCAAACCAGAGAATTTGGCAGTCCCATTGGAGGGTCCCCTCAGAGACCTATGGGCTGGTGGCATCAGCAAGGAGTGCCTGGGTTCACAGTGCAGCTTGTCACTCATGTCCATCTTGCAGGTGGCTCTTCCTCCACATCACAGCTAGGGTCTCCAAGATGATGGGAGTGGAGGATCCTCCAGGTTCTTAGAAAATTTCACTCCGCTTGCTTCTCCTGCTCAGTGGTCTCTTTGGTCAGCAGGGTGTTCTTCTCCTGTGCCTCCGTCTTCTTCAGCTTGGCCTTATTGAAGCTGGTGATTTCCCCCATGTCCTGCTTACCTGCCATTTTCTTAAAACAATCCGAGAAGTTCTGCTCCAGGCCCACAGTCCCAGTGCTCCTACTCACGTTGCTGCAGCAAGAGACTAGAATTAATTGTGAAATCATTTTAAAAAGCTGTTGCAGACTTCTTATATCTTCATTCCTGAGCACAAACAAGCTCTAACCAACCAATCAACAGGTCTGTGGATCTATTGTGTTTTAGTTTTTGGGGTTTTTTTAGACCTATTTTTAAAAGGTAAATACGTATTCACTCTTACGCTGGTTTGGACAATATAGACATGTTTGCTATTGATAAGAGGTTCTCCTTTCCTCTTCTGTTGTGTATTTTAAAGCCATCTGTTGTTCTCAATGCTGATTCCACATGAGAATCAGTAACATAATCAAAATATAATGACTCTGGGGCTTCCCTGTTGGTGCAGTGGTTGAGAGTCCGCCTGCCGATGCAGGGGACACGGGTTCGTGCCCCGGTCCGGGAAGATCCCACATGCCGTGGAGCAGCTGGGCCCGTGAGCCATGGCCACTGAGCCTGTGCGTCCGGAGCCTGTGCTCCGCAATGGGAGAGGCCGCAACAGTGAGAGGCCCGCGTACCGCAAATAATAATAAATATATATATGTATATAATGACTCTAAAATTATTAATAATATATTTCTTTTTCTTCATACTAAGTCTTTGAAATCCAGCATGTATTTTATACATAAAGCACATCTCAACTCAGACCAGCCACATTTTAAGTGTTCAATAGCTCCGTGTGTCTAGTGTGACCATATCAGACAGCACAGATCTAGACCTAAGACTTCAAATGATTTTAAGAAAATGAAGACATAGGTGAGCAGTAAAAGCATGCAGAGTCTCATCTTGTCCTCAGGGTTGGGTAGGCAGCAAAATACAGATCCTGACTAAAATGTCAACTAGGCAAGGCAAATACCATGCATAAGTTGTAAACACTGGAGAAAAGAAAGTAGAACCAATCAAATAAAAGGCAGGAAGTGAAAAGAAAATTAAAGAAAATGAACAAGAAATCATGGCTGATAGTTTAAAATATTACAGTTGGTCCAAACTTTGGAATACTGTACTAAAATTAAAAAGAATAAGGTAGGCAGTGTCTGATGGCCTCCCCCAGTGATCTCTGCTTACTAGTGTTAATGCCCCTGTGTAATGCCTTCTCCTTGAGTTTGGCTGGATTTACGGACTCTCTCCTAATGAACAGAATACAACAGAATTGATGACATGTCACTTCCGAGATTAGGTTATGAAAAGGACTTAGTTTCTGTCTTGTGCACACTCTCGCTCATTCTCTCTTAGATCACTCACCCTTGGGAAAGCCGACTGCCGTGTCCTGAGGCAACCTTGCTGAGAGGTCCATGTGGCAAAGGACTGAGGCCTGCCAAAAACCACATGAATGAACTTAAAAGAAGATTCCCACCTCACTCCAGGTCAGGCATTCAGATGAGACCACAGCCTCAGCCAATAGCTTGACGCAGCCTCATGAGAGACTTTGAGCCAGTGTTGCCTAGGTAAGTTGCATCTGAAACTCATCCACAGAAACTGTGAGATAATAAATGTTTGTTGCTTTTAGTTGGGGGATAATATGTTATGCAGCAATAGATAATGAACACAGTAGCTATATATTAACATTAAATATAAAAAACCCCAGTTACTGTTTAGTACATGTAGAATGAACCCGTATGTAAAAAAATGCAAAAATTAAAATGTGTGAGAGGAAGACAGAATAAGATTTATTAATATATGATTATTCCTGTCTTTCCTTTCTCCTTTATTCTCCTTACATACACTAAAGTGAGTCTTTTCCTTCCTTACCCTTCTCTTAGATGCTAAATCAGAAGAGTATAAAGACATCTGCCTGAAAGTAGGAAGGATTTAGTGAAAAATCAAGCTAGTGTACAAAATAAAGAACTGGAGGTTAAAGAGAAAAGAAAGGAGAAAAATATGCACAAATTAGGGCTTGACAAAGTTTTGTGAGTTAGCATATCAGAGATCCTAGCGTGAAAAGTATAGTATGGGTTTGAACTGGGGCACTTTTAGGGTTTTCAAGAGATGGGTACAAGGATTGGAAATGCTTCTTCATTAATATTTTGTGGATGAACTACTTTCTTTGAATCTAATATTATTCAGAGACTGGGCTATGTGGAAAATAGAATTTAGTAGGGTTATGTATGTATATAGATAAATGTTGGTACATAAAACCTTATAAGGAAGCAGTGAAAGGCTTTCATTTCTCATTATTTGTTCTTCTGTATTTGAAATTTTAATAGCAAGCTATATTGATAAAAATCTGAAGAAGTTATTTCACTAAAACATCTGTGCGATGTTGCCAGTGCAAGACACATGTGACAAATTCTTAGCAACAGTTATGACACAGGTAGGAAATGGGTGCTGGTGGCCCCAGTGGTGACATGAGACAGAGAAAGAGAGAAGAAAAGGTCGCACCATGGGTAACTGAGAAGCTTTGCAATGAATACATTCAGAACATCCCAGAATTCATTAGGAGGAACTTTGAGAGGTGTCGAAGATGAAGCAATTGTGGATTGTGGGAGAGTCAGAGAAATCCTATTTTTCGACTGACTTGTGACCCAGTTTTAACCCTGGGATTGTGAAACCTGGGGGAATAAGTATGAAACCTCCATAAAATTATTGACAACTGTAATCATCCCCTAAACAATATTATGCAAAAGACTCTCAGAAAGTCAGGTCAGTTACTGGGTGCAGAGAAATGGGAATGCTCAAATACTGCTTGTGAGCAGTTACACAGGCAAAAACAACAAGTTTGTAGAGGGTAGTGTGGCTTTTAAAATACCTGAAGGAAAATAATTCTCTTTCTAAACGCCCACTCTCCCATTCCCCAAACGTCTCAGTCACCCTTTGCCTGTGAAACATATGCAAACCCCCAGGAGCACTTAGTTTACTATGGTGCAGTAACTATTGCTGAGTACCTTCCTCGAGTTTAGCACTGTGCCAAGGGATTCAAGCATCATACAGGATATATCCCCACCCATCAGTTCTTAAACTCTGGTCAAGGAGAGAAATCACACCCAGCAAACAGTGTGACAGCGTTGGGTGTACTGAGACTATCTCCTCACTGTCAAAATATAAGACTGCATGGTACAGGAAGACAGATAATAACTAGGCACCACATCATATAACATCAACTCGATGAGGATATTTGGGCATTTATAAACTTTTCCATTATAAAGATTACTATGGGGGTGGGGGGAGAAAGATTTAGGGACTTGCTTAAAATCAAACAGTGACCTCCCTCCTCCTTCCTTCCTTCCTTCCTTCTCTTCCTTTCTTCCTCCCTCTATCCATCTATTCATTTAATCAATGTTTATTTAGTGCTTACTATGTGTCAAGCTCTGTACTAGGTCCTGGGGATAAAAAGGTTAGCAAAAACTCTGGCCCTCAAATATCTTGGAGTGTGTAGGGGAGATAGATCAAATAATTATACAAAAATATGTAATTATAATTTTGATAATGTTATAAAGGTTAACAATATAGTGCTGTGAGACTATGTAACTTGACCATGGGATTCAAGTCTAGATTGACCCCAAATTCCCTGCTGCTCTTACTAACCACTCTTTGCCTTTTGCAAAGTAGCCAAACTACCATCCTAAAGATTGTATTGCTAGTTCTGCTTCTGGAATTTCCTTTTCTTTGTTGAAGCTGCCATGGCAGACAAGTGTTTGCTCCACAAGTGGTAGCAGTGGCAAAAGGGAACACTTTAAGAGGGTAGGAGACCCAACCTCTAATCACTCATAGGCTGTATGATTATAGTCAAGATACTGGAACTCTCTCCCCTTCCTTCATAAAAGGCATTGATGAGGTGATAATTCCTTCTCATCACATTTGTCTTGTAGTCACCATTCAGGAAGATTGATGCTCTAATCTTATGACGATTTAAGATCCTATTCTTAAAACGGCTTGAAGTTTATGTAGCTTCAGCATGGTGATTCAGCATCACCTGAATCACCTGCTGACCTTGCTCTATCAGTAGCTGCTTCCTAAAACATTGTGTTGAGAAGGATTCTGAGGGCTTATTTACCTTATTTAGGCTAAGCGGAAGCCACAGCCTTGACTTCATTGTGATGTCTGGCATGAGGCAGGGAGGGGAGTATCAGTAAATAAGCCATGTCATCTCTGATCTAGTCCAATGCCTTCACTCCACAGGAAGAAAATGAGAACAGAAGTTCATGTCTTAAGTTTACCATATTCCAGGCATTATCCAAATTGCTTTTATATGCACACATTCATCTAATCCTTAGCCAGTCTTAAGAAGTTAGCATTATTATGATTCCTGTTTTGAAGATGAGGTTTATGGGAGCAAAATTTGCCTGAGGTTTACATCCTGGAAATCCATATCTTTAAGCACTTCCTTATACTGCCTCCTAATCTGTGGGCACTTACTATGTGCTAGGCTAATGGTACTCAGCCAGGAGTGGTTTGGCCCTCCAGGGGACATCTGGCAATGTCTGGAAAATTTTTGGTTGTGGGAGGAGAGAGGGTTCCTTGAATTTAGTGGGTAGAGGCCAGAGATGCTGCTAACCACACAGTACAGCACCCCACAACAAAGAAGTATTTGGCCCCAAATGTCAGTAGTGCTGAGACTGAGAACTCTGAGTTAAGCCATGTGAAAGTCATTTTTCAGACTGAGGATGAAACTCTTCCTGGAGCCCAATACATACAATTACTGCCTCTCTTTTGCAGAAAAAGAAACGTGCTCTCAGAATCAAGAAGTGGTCATCATAAGACAGGAAGCCAGGTAGTCAGATTCTAGAGGCCTCCATTAAACTCCTTTATCATCATCTTCCTCTACTATGAAAACACGTCAACTCTTTTAACACCTACTCACCTATTACGAATTTCAGAAGCTAGGAACATTCAGCCAAGTGTGAACAATCTCCACCGTGGTGTGTGTTTCTCTAAAGATAAGAAGTATTTGTTCCAACAGTTCCAAGAGAGTCTTTAGAAGCTCTTACTATAGAACCACTGATCTCGCTGGAGTAGACATTCAGATCCTTGCTTTAAAATAAAACTCTGAAGAGAAAGCTAATTTTAGGACATAACAATCTTTTTCAAGAATAATTAGCTCTGTGTTGTATTCAACTTTAATTTTTTCCCTTTTGTTTTTAGGAGCTGGTGAGCCTGGAACCTTATTTAGGAAGAGGAAATGAAACTGAAAAGACACAGTAAGATTCCTCTTTTTCTTGGAAGCAAGGCACGATATGAATAATTCTCATGCTGTCCAATTAACTGCCTGAAGTACAAATAGAAAAAAAAAATACACACTTGGTTATTTGGAAGAAATTGAAGAAAAAGCGAAGAATGGGATGGTAGTTTCAACAATAAAGCCCTATACAAATAACTTCCTTTCGGATTTAAGGCTTGTCTCCAGCAGAAAAAGCAATGCTCATGAAACAGGGTGAGGGTGGGTGATGGAGAAAGTTAAAGAAATAAAGAGAAATAAAAGAGCTTGAAGCGGGGGGGGGGGGGGGTAGCGGGGGGGGGGGAATTGAGCTTCTCCTTCTGAGAGGAATTACCGAAAAACGGAAGGAGGGCTGGAAAACAACGGGCGTGGGCAGGGTGACTCCATGAGTTCAGAATGAATGGTCCGGGCGCCTGCCAGAAGCTTTCATCCGCCGGGCGTTGGTCGGGTGCAGGGGGATGATTTAAGAACCTCCAAATCACTGGATTTAAAATCTTCTCCAATAAGGTTTTCCGAGTGCCAGCGCGGGCAGCATAACGGTGGGTTTGTTCGGCAGCTTGTCGGGGTCCTCCCGCCCTCGCTCATCGCCTGCCAGGTCCAAGACAAACAATCCCAGACATTCCGCGACCCCAGAAAGCGGAGAACCGAGCGCGAAGAATGAAATGCGGATAGCGTGGCTCCGGCAAGAACCTCAGAAACCTTATTTGGGGTCGTCTAGGAGGCTGGAAATGTGTCGAGTGCCGCAGGTGGTGGGCGGCACTGAAATTTAATATTCTGGAGCCCCTACACTGTGACAGGCAGCGCGCCTAGAGAGCCACACTCAAGGTCTAGCTCGGTGAGGTAGGTTAGAAGGATCTTCAGCGAGGTTACACCTTGCATTTGCCGCTCCCTCTGCCTGGAACGCTCTTTCCGATACGTCTGTGGTAGCTCCCCGGTTTAGGAGCTTTAGGGTGGGCTTTCTCGTCTATCATGGAGCTCCTGCATTTTAATTGTAACTGTGATGCTTTCTCTCCCCTCCCCTTCGCACATGAACTGCGTACAATAAACAACCACGCTCCCCTCATGTCTCCTCCTGGGACCCGGCACCAATCTGCATCACTGCCTCTGGATGTCGCGGTCACAGCCTCCCGCCGGATCCCATGGGGATTCTGTCCTCCGTCATCCCGTGCCTGCAATCCTCCCTTCTCCACGTGATTTTTTCCTTTCTCTATCCCTTTGCCTCGGTCTGAGTTCCTCAAGAGGTCGAATCCTCTTTGCCTGTTCGCCCAGTGTGTCCTCTGAAACCGTGTCCTTTAACCAGCCTCTCACGCGCCGCCCTCTCTTCTTCCTCCCTCCCTGGCCCGGAAACGCCGCTCCACGAACATTTACTGAGTGTCAAGGGCACGCATATAGCGCGCTGGGCCGCCGGGAACTCCTACCCCCGCCCAAAGGCAACTCTCACCTCCCTCCACCCCTCGCACCCGTCGGGAACTCAGCTTCCCACCTCCCCTGACTGCGTCATGGAATCGATGCTTTTTCCAGGTGCATGGCCCCACCTCCTTCCCCGGAGACGACTCCTGGTTGGTGGGAGTGTGGGTCACTCTGCCGTCCCTCCCGCCCTCCCCGCGTGGCCCCGCCCCAGAGCGGGCTCTGGCTCCTCCTCCTCGCTCACGCCCCTAGCTCCCCACTCCAGCTAATCGCCTGGAGGCGCGCGCGGAGAAGTTCTGGGCAAAGTACTGGGAACTGGGTGAGCGATAGCAGCGCACGCGAGCCGGGCGGAACAAGGGGAGCCAAGAGCCAGGCGGCCAGTGCGCGGCGCAGGTTCTGACCCGGGCGGCCGTAGGCGAGTAGCCCTCCCCGCCCCTGTCTCCTGCGGCTGGTGAGGGAACTATCAGCTGTGCGTTGCTGGGGGACCGAAGAAGCCGGGTTTGCCTCCTCCCGCGTGTGTGGACGACCCCCGGAGCTAGGCGGCGTCCGCGGCGGCAGAGCGTGCAGGTTAGAGTCGGGATGCCCGCCAGGATGGCGCTGGGGTGTGGTGGGGCCCCGGGCCGTGGCGCGGGCTCGGAAGGGCTGCGGTATGGGGGGTGCCGCCGGTCTCAGCAAGCCTGGAGTCTGCCTCCTGTCGCCGAGGAACAACCGGTCAGTGGGGGCAGCCCCGAGTCGCCCTCGGTGCCGGCCTCCCGGGAGTTAGGGCCCGAGTGCTGCCCGCCCTGGAGTGCTCTCCTGAGAGGCACGGTTTGGCCGGGATTGACGGCGAGAAGGCGCCGAGCCTGGGTCGGGGCACCGGAGGATGCGGCTCCGAGCGTTGTTCTGGGCAGCCGGGAGGCGCGGCGCCGGGGCGAGAGGCACAGGAAACCAGCTTGATTGGGCCGAGCGCGAGGCTTCACCACATCCGCGGGCTGGGGCGCGCCGGGGGCACCTGGGAGGCGCTGGCCTTGCAGGCTCCGGGCTCGCCCGCCTCCCCGCGCCCGGCCTGCTCCAGTCTCCGGCACCCAGGCTGCGGTCTGAGGGCACTTGTCCCTTCGGGCTTCCCAGCAGCCTGGGAAGCGTTTGCAGCTTCTGGAGTCACTAATGGGCATTGTTCTAGATCGTCCAGATACTTCTTAGGTCAGGGCGCGCCTCCCTCTTTCGGTAATGCAGCTTGCCAGCCACCTTACGCACATTTGTACTCTCCCTCCTCCGTCTCACGAACTACCAGTCTCTTCTATAGTCAGGACTCTAAGATGAGGGGAGCTGTGAAGTTGTCGCTTTCGATGTGTCTGGGGATTGCGCTGAGGTGCATCTGACCAACGGCCCCCCCCCCAACAATGTTGCCCTGACCCTCAGAGTTTGAGTACTGGGATGAGGGCATCTAGAAATGTTTTAAGCTGCAGCTGCAAAACACATTCATCCATAGACAGGTAAAGGTGTAGGTCTAACTTTTGACCACCCACACTCTACCTCCAAACATCATTCAAGGTGAGGCCCCCCTTCTGGCCCAAGGAGACCAACTAGGCAGGCCTGGGCTGAAACGCACCCAAGCTAAATGACCATTCCCTCCACCAACATACTAGCACACCACCCTGTTTGGTATATAGTCTTATTAGCTAGCTATTTCTAACTAGGTGGGAAATTGAGGCTCCAGCAGGTTAACCAGTTTTCCCAAGATTATCCTGACAGAACTAGAATTCCAGCTCATTTTCTGTCTATTGTGCTGGGCTGCTTCCAAGAAACTAAAATGTGGTTTCCACCATTACAGCCAGTAGACATTTAGCTTTATTTATAACAAAAGCTATTGCTTAACCAAAAGATTTTATCATTACTGAGATTTAGTTTCAATAATAGCCTAATAATTATGCTGTAAACCAGATACTACCAGGCTGCCATAGGCTGTATTCTTTCATCTTCGCTATCTTGATGGCAGTGCTGTGAGGTTATCTCCATTTTATAGATGAAGAAACTGCAGCCTAGGTTTGGGAATCTGCCCAGGGTCAGTAGTAGATTGCTGAATTAGATTTTTACTAATAGTCTTTCTGAGTGTAAATCTTTAGCTCCTTCCACTAGACTGAAATTTCTCCTGCTCCCACTATTTAATTAGATGTTAACTCATTATGATAGAGTTCAATGTTACAGCATATTAAAACCACCTGAGGCTGAGCTATAAACTTTCCACTGCCAGTAAGAGTCTAGTTGTACTATTTTCTGAATTGTTGAGACTCTTACTGCCATTGATATTTGTGGATGAGTTTATGGTTTGTGGGCCTGGTAGATGAGGCACATTTAATGTAGGAGGAAAGGAAATTCTCCTTTCACCTGGATTTAAATTTACTTTCACGTAAATCTAAAGAGAAATCTGATGGGTTTTACCCACTGTGGTAAATGAACTCTGAACACAGTAATGTTTTCTGCCTCTTAAGGAAAGTACTGGAAGACCAGCTAGTACCTCTGTTCCCATATGTAGAATGGAGAGTTAGAAACCACTACTAGTTCCAGAAGCTTCTGCAGCAACCTTTTGGCAAAATAACTACATTTCGACTCTTTGTTCTCTTGTAGTAAAACTGAGAGCAAGAAGTTAGCTAAGTATGTCATGGTTACCACCTGAAGAGCAAATGGCAAAATAGAGGATGGGAAGAAATTAGAGATCCCTTTTTTCTTCTACTTCATTCCAGTTTTAGGGGTAGTATAATGTTTTTCCTTGCATGATGACCTGGATAATCCACGGTTTCATTTATACTGTGCCTCTCGGCAGTACTATATTTTCTTAATTGTTAATTCCATTTCAAGAGTTCTCCAGGACTTCCTTGGTGATGCAGTGGTTAAGAATCCGCCTGCCAATGCAAGGGACACGGGTTCGAGCCCTGGTCTGGGAAGATCCCACATGCCGTGGAGCAACTAAGCCTGTGCGCCACAACTGAGCCTGTGCTCTAGATCCTGTGAGCCACAACTACTGAGCCTGCGCTCTAGGTCCTGTGAGCCACAACTACTGAGCCCGTGCTCTAGAGCCTGCAAGCCACAACTACTGAGCCCACATGCCACAACTACTGAGCCCACATGCCACAGCTACTGAAGCCTGTGTGCCTAGAGCCCATGCTCCGCAACAAGAGAAGCCACCGCAATGAAGAGTAGCCCCCGCTCACCACAACTAGAGAAAGCCCCGTGCAGCAACGAAGACCCAGTGCAGCCAAAAATAAATATAAATAAATAAATAAATTTATAAAAAGAAAAAGAGTACTCCAGGGAGGGTTGGAGAATCCTTCAACCCAGAACGCCCACAGAAATGATGGAACTCTAGGGCACTGAGGAACATGGAGGCTGTTAAGTTGAAGGAGGCTTCAGAACTGAGAGTTGTTTATAGTTGCCTGTGAATTCCTTTCCTGTCTACATCTTTTTTTAAAATTAATTAATTAATTTATTTTTGGCTCTGTTGGGTCTTCGTTGCCGCGCGCGGGCTTTCTCTGGTTGCGGCGAGCGGGGGCTACTCTTCATTGCAGTGTGTGGGCTTCTCACTGTCGTGGCTTCTCTTGTTGTGGAGCACGGGCTCTAGGCACGCAGGCTCAGTAGTTGTGGCTCATGGGCTCTAGAGCTCAGGCTCAGTAGTTGTGGCACATGGGCTTAGTTGCTCTGTGGCATGTGGGATCTTCTCAGACCAGGGCTTGAACCTGTGTCCCCTGCATTGGCAGGTGGATTCTTAATCACTGCACCACCGGGGAAGTCCCTCCTGTCTATATCTTATTCATCAGCTTTTATCCCCCTTCTCTGGAAATGTCCTTCTTAACTTCCCAGTCACTACTGTTTAGACCATGTTTATACTCACCCCAGCTCGTATCTCTCCTCCCTCTTGTCGTTCACATCCACGCCTTCCAGTTGCCCCTGCAGCATCTTAGCTCAGAGTCTTAGGGACTTCTCTACTCTGTCCTAACATAGCTTACATTGTCTCCCTCAGCCCCGCCTTCATATTATAGTCAGGTAAATTCTCTAGATCCTGTCATTATATTGCTAAAAATTCTTGAGTGGCTTATATAGTTAATAATAATTATAATATTAATAACAGCAGCAGTAGCTGTTGACCTTCTTGTGCCAGGTACGGTCATGAGTACCTTACGTGGATTTAAAATTGTGTTTAATCCTCAGAGCAACAGCAAAGCAGGCACTGTTATTATACCCCCAGTCTCTGGATGAGACCAGGAGAAGTTAAGTTTGCAACTACTTTACAACTAATACAAGGTGGAGTTGAGACTCAACCCCCTGGTCCTTTCTCTCCCCATTTAAGGTAGACCCCTTAGCCTAAAGTCAGGATCCGGCAGCCTGGGCTCAGTGTCTGCTTCCACCATTGTTCCCCAGCCTGAACTGTATTCAGCAACAGGGCATTTTGCCTTTGCTCTTATACTGCTGTTGCCTAGAAAGCTCTTTCATTGCCTCTACCTGTGAAACCCCACGTCTTTCAAGGCTGAACTCATAAACCAGTTCTGCCAGAATCATCTCTCTGAACTCAGGCTCTCATAGCATTAAAACACACACACTCTTCAGCACTTTCTTTCATACCCACCCCACACATTCCTCCACCCCAGTGCCTCCTGGCCTAGTTATTTATTCAAATGTATTAGCTCCCTTACTACATTGTAGATGCCTTGAAGGCAGGACTAGTATCTATTCCTTCTGTTTGTATCCCCACATCGCTAAGCCTCGTATGCTATCCATAGTAGGTGCACAATTAAAAAGAGAGTAGAAACAACTGTATGTGGTTATATGCTGTTAGAGTATTTTGTGAAAAAAGTAATTGGAATGTGGCATTTTGTTTCCTACTTTTTGATCCACAATACTGTAATACCTTCATCAATTTATGATGAAGCAATAGAAATCCTAATCATTTAATCCACAAAAAGCACTTATTCTGGTTGTTTTCACCTTGCAGATATTGTAAGGAGATCTCAAACCCATAAAAATAAACAAGCATTTTCTGTAGGGTAAATATCTTGCATCTTATATAAACTATTTTTTCATATATATGGTAAAGTTGTTATTAAAAGTATATTAAAACTGTTATGGAATCAAAACTAAATTTTCATCAATGTTTTATTGATCAATGAATATTTCTCATTTTTAAACCTGACTTACTAGATCTTCTATGAATCACCTCTGGCTCATAGCTCATCACTTCGTTCTGTGTGTTGTAGTCACACTGAACTAAATTCAGCTCCCCACCTATATCGCCAGGGCCTCCCAGTTTCCGCATGAAGTTATGTCCTCTTTACACCCATGTTCACCTGGCTGGTTCCCACTCATCCATCACATTTCAGCCTGAATGTCACTTATAGGAAGACTTTCTCTGCTGCCTCCAAGTTGAAGTTGGAAAACATGCATGGCACTCTGTGCCTGTCTGTTTTGGAGGGAGCAGTTATCGTACCGTTGTGTAACTGCTGGTCACTTGACTGAATCTTCCATGGAACAACTGACTCTCATTTGGCTTACATTAGAATCACTTAGGGATCTAAAAAGCTTTTCCCTACCTAGGCCCAACTCGCAAAGTTTCTGAATCAAGTGGCATGGGGTGAAGAGGGCTGGTCCCTGGAATTTTTTTTTTTTTTTTTTTTTTTCTGTATGCAGGCCTTTCACTGTTGTGGCCTCTCCCATTGTGGAGCACAGGCTCCGGACGCGCAGGCTCAGCGGTCATGGCTCACGGGCCCAGCCGCTCCGCGGCATGTGGGATCTTCCCGGACCGGGGCAAGAACCCGTGTCCCCTGCATCGGCAGGCGGACTCTCAACCACTGCGCCACCAGGGAAGCCCATGGAATTTTTTTTAAAGACATTTTCTCATTCTGTGCTACAGCTGGATAGTATTCCATTGTGTGAATGTAACATACTTTATCCAGTTACTTATTTTTTTTATAAAAGCTTTATTGAGTTATAACTCACATTTCATACAATTCACCCATTTAAAGTATACAATTTAATGGTCTTTAGTATATTCACAGTTGTGCAACTGTCATGTTGTAATTAATTTTAGAACATTTTATTACTGCCAAAAGAAATCTACGCCTGTGAGCAGTTTCCCTACTCACCTTGCAACCACTGGTCTACTTTAAGTGTGTATGTATTTGCCTGTTCTGGACATTTCAGGAAAATGGAATCATGCTTTTGTGTCTGGCTTCTTTCATTTAGCATGTTATAGTTGGGTTCACCCCTGTTGTAGCATGAATCAGTGCTTCATTCCTTTTTATTGCCTAATAACAACCTGTTGTTTGTATAGACCACTCTTTATTTATCCATTTGGCAGATGGAACTGGAATTTTTTTTTAAACCTTCCCCAAACAATCCGACTGTGCAGGCAGGAGTTAAACCGGAAGTTCCTTTGAGTCTCGCTCACTGCTGTGTCTTGGGGCTATAACAGTACCTGGCACAAGACAGATGTGTAATAAACATCTGAGTGAATAAAGCATTTTACTAAAAGTATAGCTCCTGTTATGCAGCTGTCATCAAAAAACATTGCTATTAAAAAGAGATCCTCATAGTTGATTGATTAGATCCCGATTTGAACAAATCCACTGTTAAAAAAAATATTAGGAGACAATCAAGGAAATTTGAACATGGATGAAACGGTACTATTTTTAGGATTTGCTTTAAAATATCCTGGGGGTGGAGAGGGAGAATAGAGGAAACCAGGCTGTGTGTGAGTTGACTGAAGCGGAGTGGTGAGTTCACGGGCTTTTTAATGCTTTTCCCCATCTCTGCTGGCCCCTGGGGCAGCCATTGGCTACATGTGGCGGTGGCGCACTTGAGGTGTGGCTAATTCTTGGTGAGCTGTACTGTAGGTATGAAATACACACTGAGTTTCCAAGAGTTCGTTCGAAAAAGGATGTAAAATTATCTCAATAATTTTTTATTGTTTGCTTACATGCTGAAATGGTAACATTTTGGATTACTATAATACATAATTAAAACTAATTTCACCTGTTTTCTTTTACTCTGTAATTGGTGACTTAAAAACTTAAAATTGCTTATATGGTTCATATTACATTTCTCTTGGACAGTGCTGCTGTACAGTTTTGTATATGTTTGAACTTTTTCATAGTAAGTTAAAAATGAAAGATATCTGAATTTCTTAAAAGTCTGGAGCAAAATATTTTTCACAAAGAAGTCCCCTTATATGAAAAGATTGAAAAATATTAATTTGTTCCAAGATGATTCTTTGTAGAAGCTTATAGCAGGCAGACTGTAGCCTTCCAATGTCATTCCTGGGCTTACTTCATCTATGTGAAAATTTAAAAATTCTTTTATCATAAATGGAATAGCAACATGAAGGAGTAGAAGAAGTGCTCCTTTAGTTATTTGTCTGATTCTTTTGTTTTGGAGTTGATGAAATATTTCCTTCATCTTAGAAAAAATATGGAAAGTGCATTGGTAATTTTATTGTTCTTAGTCGCACTGTTTATACCCTGAAATTGAATTTTCGCTGGACTTGCTTTATAATCACTCTGCTTAAATCTGTTTGTTTGGGAGCCAGAATATGATTGTTTCTAGACACCCCAAGACCCCTGGAATATGAGTGGAAAATGATTCTTAAATAATAATGATAATGTGTGGGTTTAAAGCTGAGAAACAAATTGCTTTCATATAAAATTTCTTTAGATGAGCATTCTGTCGCTGTCTAGGTGTCTGTATTTACTCACAAAAGAATAGCTGAGGTAATAAACCCAGCTCTCTGAGGGGGTGTAAAGCTAGATGGACAACCCCAGAGGATATTCTTCCCCATCTGTGATTTCTGAGATCATGAGACAGTGGACCTGAATTGAAAAGTAGCTTGAATATAAAGCAGAACAGAATTAAATTGCAGAGAGGACCCCAAAAAGAGACCATCAGAGGATCTGTGACTGCCAGTATACAATCAAGTTTACTCTTTTGTTTACTCTCTATGGTTAAAATATTAAAATCTGTTTGTTTTTAATGTTGTGCGGGTCAAACACTTCTCAATATAACATTTCTCCACTTGTGTATTAAAAGATAGTACTGTGAAAGATTCCCTTACTTTTTTCTATCTTGATATCAAATGCTGTAATACAAGAAATTTATACTTTAAATCTTATGAAACAAATATCCCTCTCCGAATCATTTGTGGTGGGCAGTGATCTGAAATGTTTAGAAGCAGAAGCTAAATAATGTATTTTATTAATCTCACAAACATGATTAAACTTGAAGTAAATGCCTCTCTAGAAGGAAAGCATGCAGTATGATCTTTGTCCATACACTGAATGCGTGTTTGTTGAGCACGCACTGTGTGCCAGACACCAGACTGGGTACAGGGGAGATATGGTGATGACTGAGACAGATGTGGAACCTCCCTTCAAGGAGATAGTAAACAGTCACAGAGAATTTGTTAATTACAGCGAGGATCTGTAGCTCCAAGGGAATGAGTCTGGATTTTAATTGGGACCCTGGAGAGAAAAATTCCATTTTTCTGTAGGTCATGATTCAGGGTGCTGATGGTCTGAAGGAGGAGGAGGAAAGGGAATCCTCAGAGGGGGATGACAGGAGTGAAGTCCTGCCCTTTCTGTGTCTTTCTGCCGATTGCCGGAGGCCAGGTGGAACTGAGTAGGAGGAGGGGTTTAATTCCTCTCCCGAGGTTTTGAATTGCTGTGATGATACACACAGGTGTGTTTATTTGCTACTGGGAACTGAATCCAAAGTTGAGTTCTTACCAGCTTTGTAACTGAAACCGAATGAGATCTAACAACCTGTTCTCCAGCATGGCCACGGAAGTGGCTTAAAATAACTTGCTGGCTCCAATTGGAGTGTAGTTCTGTTGTCTAGCATCTGAGATGAAGTGGACGAGGGGTACTTGACCTCAAAGAATGCAGGGAAGACCCACTTGGGTTTTTCTTATGGGTTCAGAGTTGCTTCAAGCAGATTTCTATAGAATTAACTGAAGTGTCCTTTGGAGCTTGTTGGGGTCTTTAGGGAATGGGGAACCATCCTGACTTTAAAGGGGGTGATGGTAATTGCAAAGAACAGTAATAATAGCAATGGCAGCAGGTAACTGTGGAGCACTTACTCTGTGCCAGGTTTAGTGCTGTACTTATACTATCTCATTAGATCTTCCAATAACGTATGAGGTGGCTGTCAGCATAACAGTTTACCAATGACCGAACAGAGGCTGGGGAGCAATTACTTGCTCTTTGGTTGTCCAGCATCCATTTACCCTTCCTGATTTCCATTTGAGGGATCACTTCTTGCCTTAGGGTCTAGAACGAGGAGCCCCATTCTCCCCGGCTGTGGGTGGCCCTGGGAGCCAAACCAGTTAGATACCTCTGGCTGGAATCTGGGTCCAACGCCGAGGGTCATGGAGATTCTGCTGCCAAGGGTGTGTCCTGACCCAACCATTCTTGTCCGCATGGCATTGTTAGAGTCTGGCTCCAGGTCCCACGAAGCTGTGCCCATGTTTCCCCTCCAGCCCCTCCTTACTTCCTGAAACTAATATTTTCCCAGTACATGTTTTTGTTTGTTTCAGTTGCCGGCATATTTTCTCTTGCTTCCACTCAAAGAACCCCAGACTATCACAAGCCTAGGGGGGCTTACGTAGTCTACCCACAGTCACGAAGGGGCTGGGTGGCAGAGCTGTGGTGTAGTCGGGTCATTGACCAGAGGGCCCCTCTGTGTGGTGGAGAGCACAGAAGTGGGAGTCAGAGAATCAGAGGATGAATCCAGCCCCGGAAGTGCTTCTGCCTCTGTGGCCTTGAGCTGATCACTGCCTTCTTAGGCTGAACTGTTTGGACACGATGAAATCTACACGTATGTAAAGGACACCCAGCTCCAGAGGATTTCCTCCTGCAGGAGATTTTTGGACACCTGACTGTGTTCACGTTTTCAAAGGTTTGCAGTTTGAGGTTTGAGGTGTAGCCTGAGGCAGTGGTTTTCAAAGTGCGGTTCCACAAGTTGCTGATCAGCATCACCTGGGAACATGTTAGAAACGCAAATTCTTGGGCCCCACCGCAGACCTACTGAATCAGAAACTGAGGGGAGAGCCCAGCTCTCTGTTTTTACAAGCCCTTCGGGTGATTCTGATGCTCACTAAAGTTTGAGAACCACTAGGCTAAAGCATTTTCGTTTTATTAAATACTATTTATTCTGTATAATAATAATGGATTAGCCACAGCCCCTGCTCTCAAGGAACATTCCCTCCAGCTGGGAGGGACAGTTATAAACACACAATGTGAGAGACAAGGAGGGGTGTAACACTTGGTGTAAACAAGATGCTGAGGTGTGGTGGGAGCACAGAGAGGCCATGGGAGACTCTTCTGCAGGGAAGGGGGCATCTGAGCCAAGCCTTGAAGGACGTGTAGGATTGAGACGAAGGAAGGGAATGGAGAGCTAGGTGAAAGGACACTCCAGGTAGAGAATGCACAATGAACCAAGGTGTAGCATTTTTTTTCTTAACATTTTTATTGGAATATAATTGCTTTACAATGGTGTGTCAGTTTCTGCTTTATAACAAAGTGAATCAGTTATACATATACATATATCCCCATATCTCTTGCCTCTTGTGTCTCCCTCCCTCCCACCCTTCTAGCTGGTCACAAAGCACCGAGCTGATCTCCCTGTGCTATGTGACTGCTTCCCACTAGCTATCTATTTTACATTTGGTAGTGTATATATGTCCATATATACACTACCACTCTCTAACTTTGTTCCAGCTTACCCTTCCCCCACCCCGTGTTCTCAAGTCCATTCTCTAGTAGGTCTGCGTCTTTATTCCCGTCTTGCCCATAGGTTCTCCATGACCATTTTTTTTTTTTAGATTCCATATATATGTGTTAGCATACGGTATGTGTTTTTCACACTTCACTCTGTATGACAGACTCTAGGTCCATCCACCTCAATACAAATAACTCAATTTCTTTCTTTTTATGGCTGAGTAATATTCCATTGTATATATGTGCCACATCTTCTTTATCCATTCACCTGTCGATGGTCACTTAGGTGGCTTCCATGTGCTGGCTATTGTAAATAGAGCTGCAATGAACATTGTGGTACATGACTCTCTTTGAATTATGGTTTTCTCAGGGTGTATGCCCATTAGTGGGATTGCTGGGTCGTATGATAGTTCTATTATTAGTTTTTTTTTTTGCGGTACGTGGGCCTCTCACTCTTGTGGCCTCTCCCGTTGCGGAGCACAGGCTCCAGACGCGCAGGCTCAGTGGCCATGGCTCACGGGCCCAGCCGCTCTGCGGCATGTGGGATCTTCCCAGACCGGGGCATGAACCCATGTCCCCTGCATAGGCAGGTGGACTCTCAGCCACTGCGCCACCAGGAAAGCCCTATTTTTAGTTTTTTAAGGAACCTCCATACTGTTCTCCATAGTGGCTGTATCAATTTACATTCCCACAACAGTGTATGAGGGTTCCCTTTTCTCCACACCCTCTCCAGCATTTATTGTTTGTAGATTGTTTTTTTTTTAGTTTTTTTGCGGTATGCGGTCCTCTAACCCTTGCGGCCTCTCCCGTTACGGAGCACAGGCTCCAGACGCGCAGGCTCAGTAGTCATGGCTCACGGGCCCAGCCTTTCCACGGCATGTGGGATCTTCCCGGACCGGGGCACGAACCCGTGTCCCCTGAATCAGCAGGCGGACTCTCAACCACTGCGCCACCAGGGGAGCCCTGTTCGTAGATTTTTTGATGATGGCCATTCTGACTGGTGTGAGGTGATACCTCATTGTAGTTTTGATTTGCATTTCTCTAATGATTAGTGATGTTGAGCATTCTTTCATGTGTTTATTGGCAATCTGTATATCTTCTTTGGAGAAATGTCTATTTAGGTCTTCTGCCCATTTTTGGATTGGGTTGTTTGTTTTTTTGATATTGAGCTGCATGAGCTGCTTGTAAATTTTGGAGATTAATGCTTTGTCAGTTACTTCATTCACAAATATTTTCTCCCATTCTGAGGGTTGTCTTTTGGTCTTGTTTATGGTTTCCTTTGCTGTGCAAAAGCTTTGAAGTTACATCAGGTCCCATTTGTTTATTTTTGTTTTTATTTCCATTTCTCTAGGAGGTGGGTCAAAAAGGATCTTGCTGGGATTTATGTTATAGAGTGTTCTGCCTATGTTTTCCTCTAAGAGCTTGATAGTCTCTGGCCTTACGTTTAGGTCTTTAATCCGTTTTGAGTTTATATTTGTGTATGGTGTTAGGGAGTATTCTAATCTCACACTTTTACATGTAGCTGTCCAGTTTTCCCAGCACCACTTATCGAAGAGGCTGTCTTTTCTCCATTGTATATTCCTGCTTCCTTTATCAAAGATAAGGTGACCATATGTGCATGGGTTTATCTCTGGGCTTTCTATCCTGTTCCATTGATCTATATTTCTGTTTTTGTGCCAGTACCATACTATCTTCATTACTGTAGATTTTTTTTTTTTTTTTTTTTTTAACTGTAGCTTTGTAGTATACTCTGAAGTTAGGGAGCCTGATTCCTCCAACTCCGTTTTTCTTTCTCAAGATTGCTTTGGCTATTCAGGGTCTTTTGTGTTTCCATACAAATTGTGAAATTTTTTGTTCTAGTTCTGTGAAAAATGCCAGTGGTAGTTTGATAGGGATTGGATTCAATCTGTAGATTGCTTTGGGTAGTAGAGTCATTTTCACAATGTTGATTCTTTCAATCTAAGAACATGGTATATCTCTCCATCTATTTGTATCATCTTTAGTTTCTTTCATCAGTGTCTTATAATTTTCTGCATACAGGTCTTTTGTCTCCTTAGGTAGGTTTATTCCTAGATATATTATTCCTTTTGTTGCAATGGTAAATGGGAGTGTTTTCTTAATTTCACTTTCAGATTTTCCATCATTACCATATAGGAATGCAAGAGTTTTCTGTGCTAATTTTGTATCCTGCTACTATACCAAATTCATTGATTAGCTCTAGTAGTTTTCTGGTAGCATCTTTAGGATTCTCTATGTATAGTGTCATGTCATCTGCAAACAGTGACAGCTTTACTTCTTCTTTTCCGATTTGGATTCCTTTAATTTCTTCTTCTCTGACTGCTGTGGCTAAAACTTCCAAAGCTATGTTGAATAACAGTGGTGATAGTGGGCAACCTTGTCTTGTTCCTGATCTTAGTGGAAATGGTTTCAGTTTTTCACCATTGAGGACGATGTTGGCTGTTGGTTTGTCATATATGGTCTTTATTATGTTGAGGTAAGTTCCCTCTATGCCTACTTTATGGAGGGTTTTTATCATAAATGAGTGTTGAATTTTGTTGAAGGCTTTCTCTGCATCTATTGAGATGATCATATGGTTTTTCTCCTTCAGTTTGTTAATATGGTGTATCACATTGATTGATTTGCATATATTGAAGAATCCTTGCATTCCTGGAATAAACCCCACTTGATCATGGTGTATGATCCTTTCAATGTGCTGTTGGATTCTGTTTGCTAGTATTTTGTCGAAGATTTTTGCATCTATGTTCATCAGTGATATTGGTCTGTAGTTTTCTTTTTTTGTGACATGTTTGTCTGGTTTTAGTATCAGGGTGATGGTGGCCTCATAGAATGAGTTTGGGAGTGTCCCTCCCTCTGCTATATTTTGGAAGAGTTTGAGAAGGATAGGTGTTAGGTCTTCTCTAAATGTTTGTTAGAATTCGCCTGTGAAGCCATCTGGTCCTGGGCTTTTCTTTGTTGGAAGATTTTAAATCACAGTTACAATTTCAGTGCTTGTGATTGGTCTGTTCCTATTTTCTATTTCTTCCTGGTTCAGTCTCGGAAGGTTGTTCATTTCTAAGAATTTGTCCATTTCTTCCATGTTGTCCATTTTATTGTCATATAGTTGCTTGTAGTAATCTCTCATGATGCTTTGTGTTTCTGCAGTGTCAGTTGTTACTCTCCTTTTTCATTTCTAATTCTATTGATTTGAGTGTTCTCCCTTTTTTTTGTTTTTTTTTGTTTTGTTTTTTTGCAGTACGCGGGCCTCTCACTGTTGTGGCCTCTCCCGTTGTGGAGCCCAGGCTCCGGATGCGCAGGCTCAGTGGCCATGGCTCACGGGCGCAGCCGCTCCGCGGCATGTGGGATCTTCCAAACCCGTGTCCCCTGCATCGGCAGGCGGACTCTCAACCACTGCGTCACCAGGGAAGCCCTCCCTTTTTTTTAATTGATGAGTCTGGCTAATGGTTTATCAATTTTGTTTATCTTCTCAAGGAACCAGCTTTTAGTTTTATTGATCTTTGCTATCGCTTTCTTCATTTCTTTTTCATTTATTTCTGATCTGATGTTTATGATTTCTGCTAACTTTGGGGTTTTTTTTTGTTCTTCTTTCTCTGATTGCTTTAGGTGTAAGGTTAGGTTGTTTATTTGAGATGTTTCTTGCTTCTTGAGGTAGGACTGTACTGCTATAAACTTCCCTCTTAGAACTGCTTTTGCTGCATCCCATAGGTTTGCGTCGTCGTATTTTCATTGTCATTTGTTTCTATGTATTTTTTGATTTCCTCTCTGATTTCATCAGTGACCTTTTGGTTATTAAGTAGTGTATTGTTTAGCCTCCATGTGTTTGTAATTTTTACAGATTTTTTTCCTGTAGTTGATATCTAGTCTCATAGCGTCCTGGTCAGAAAAGATAGTTGATACGATTTCAATTTTCTTAAATTTACCAAGGCTTGATTTGTGACCCAAGATATGATCTATCCTGGAGAATGTTCCATGAGCACTTGAGAAGAAAGTGTATTCTGTTGTTTTTGCATGGAATGTCCTATAAATATCAATTAAGTCCATCTTGTTTAATGTATCATTTAAAGCTTGTGTTTCCTTATTTATTTTCATTTTGGATGATCTGTCCATTGGTGAAAGTGGGGTGTTAAAGTCCCCTACTATGATTGTGTTATTGTCAATTTCCCCCTTTATGGCTGTTAGTATTTGCCTTATGTATTGAGGTGCTCCTATGTTGGGTGCATAAATATTTACAATTGTTATACCTTCTTCTTGGTTTGATCCCTTGATCATAATGTAGTGTCCTGCTTTGTCTCTTGTAATAGTCCTTGTTTTAAAGTCTATTATGTCTGATATGAGAATTGCTACTCCAGCTTTCTTTTGATTTCCATTTGCATGGAATCTCTTTTTCCATCCCCTCACTTTCAGTCTGTATGTGTCCCTAGGTCTGAAGTGGGTATCTTGTAGACAGCATATATATGAGTCTTGGTTTTGTATCCATTCAGCCAGTCTATGTCTTTTGGTTGGAGCATTTAATCCATTTACATTTAAGGTAATTATTGATATGTATGTTCCTATTACCATTTTCTTAATTGTTTTGGGTTTGTTATTGTAGGTCTTTTACTTCTCTTGTGTTTCTTGCCTAGAGAAGTTCCCTTAACATTGTTGTAAAGCTGGTTTTGTGGTGCTGAATTCTCTTAGCTTTTGCTTGTCTGTAAAGGTTTTAATTTCTCTGTCAAATCTGAATGAGATCCTTGCTGGGTAGAGTAATCTTGGTTGTAGGTTTTTTCCATTCATCACTTTAAATATGACCTGCCACTCCCTTCTGGCTTGCAGAGTTTCTGCTGAAAGATCAGCTGTTAACTTTATGGGGATTCCCTTGTATGTTATTTGTTGTTGTTCCCTTGCTGCTTTTAGTATTTTTTCTTTGTATTTAATTTTTGATAGTTTGATTAATATGTGCCTTGGCGTGTTTCTCCTTGGATTTATCCTGTATGGGACTCTCTGTGCTTCCTGGACTTGATTAACTATTTCCTTTCCCATATTAGGGAAGTTTTCAACTATAATCTCTTCAAATATTTTCTCAGTTCCTTTCTTTTTCTCTTCTTCTTCTGGGACCCCTATAATTCGAATGTTGGTGAGATTAATATTGTCCTAGAGGTCTCTGAGAGTGTCCTCAATTCTTTTCATTCTTTTTTCTTTATTCTGCTCTGCAGTAGTTATTTCCACTATTTTATCTTCCAGGTCACTTATCCATTCTTCTGCCTTAGTTATTCTGCTATTGATCCCTTCTAGAGAATTTTTAATTTCATTTATTATGTTGTTCATCGTTGCTTGTTTCATCTTTAGTTCTTCTAGGTCCTTGTTAAACGTTTCTTCTATTTTCTCCATTGTATTTCCAAGATTTTGGATCATCTTTACTATCATTATTCTGAATTCTTTTTCAGGTAGACTGCCTATTTCCTCTTCATTTGTTTGGTCTGGTGGGTTTTTACCTTGCTCCTTCATCTGCTGTGAGTTTCTTTGTCTTCTCATTTTGTTTAACTTACTGTGTTTGGGGTCTCCTTTTCACAGGCTGCAGGTTCGTAGTTCCTGTTGTTTTTGGTGTCTGTCCCCAGTGGGTAAGGTTGGTTCAGTGGGTTGTGTAGGCTTCCTGGTGGAGGGGACTAGTGCCTGTGTTCTGGTGGACGAGGCTGGATCTTGTCTTCTGGTGGGCAAGTCCACGTCTGGTGGTGTATTTTGGGGTGTCTGTGGACTTATTATGATTTTAGGCAGCCTCTCTGCTAATGGGTGGGGTTGTGTTCCTGTCTTGCTAGTTGTTTGGCATAGGGTGTCCAGCACTGTAGCTTGCTGGGTATTGAGTGGATCTGGGTCTTGGCGTTGAGATGGAGATATCTGGGATATTTTTGCCATTTGATATTACGTGGAGCTGGGAGGTCTCTGGTAGAGCAGTGTCCTGAACTTGGGTCTCCCACCTCAGAGGCACAGCCCTGATGCCTGGCTGGAGCACCAAGAGCCTGTCATCCACATGGCTCAGAATAAAAGGGAGAAAGAAAGATAGAAAAAGATAAAATAATTAAAGTAAAATAGAAAAGTTATTAAAATTAAAAGCAAAAAATAAGTATTAAAATTTTTTTAAAGTAATTAAAAGAAAGAACAACCAAACTAAAAAACAAATCCACCAATGATAACAAGCGCTGAAAAGTATACTAAAAACGAAACAAACAAAAACCGGACAGACAGAACCCTAGGACAAATGGTAAAAGCAAAGCTATACAGACAAAATCACATACAGAAGCATACTCATACACACAGAAGCATATGATTGATATATATATATATATATATATATTTATATAGTTTTTCCCTAAGTCCACCTTCTTAATTTTGGGATAATTCATTGTCTATTCAGGTATTCCACAGATGCAGGGTACATCAAAGTGACTGTGGAGATTTAATCCGCTGCTCCTGAGGCTGCTGGGAGAAATTTCCCTTTCTCTTCTTTGTTCGCACAGTTCCTGGGATTCAGCTTTGTATTTGGCCCTGCCTCTGCGTGTAGGTCACCTGAGGGCGCCTGTTCCACGCCCAGACAGGACGGGGTTAAAGTAGCAGGTGATTCAGGGTCTCTGGCTCACTCAGGCTGCGGGAGGGAGGGGTACGGATGCGGGGCAAGACTGCAGCGGCAGAGGCCAGCATGACGTTGCACCAGCCTGAGGCGTGCCGTGTGTTCTCCCGGGGAAGTTTCCCTGGATCGTGGGACCCTGGCAGTGGCGGGCTGCAAGGGTTCCCGGGAGGGGAAGTGTGGAGAGTGACCTGTGCTTGCACACAGGCTTCTTGGTGGCAACAGTAGCAGCCTTAGCGGCTCATTCCCCTCTCTGGGGTCCGTGCTGATAGCCGCGGCTCGCGCCCGTCTCTGGAGCTCCTTTAAGCAGCGCTCTTAATCCCCTCTCCTCGCGCACCAGGAAACAAAGAGGCAAGAAGCAGTCTCTTGCCTCTTTGGCAGCTCCAGACTTTTTCCCGGACTCCCTCCTGGCTAGCCGTGGTGCACTAACCCCCTGCAGACTGTGTTCACTCCGCCAACCCCAGTCCTCTCCCGGCGCTCCGACCAAAGCCCGAGCCTCAGCTCCCAGCCCCTTCCGCCGCGGCGGGTGAGCAGACAAGCCTCTCGGACTGGTGAGTGCTGGTCGGCACTGATCCCCTGTGCGGGAATCTCTCCGCTTTGCCCCCCGCACCCCTGTTGCTGTGCTCTCCTCCGTGGCTCCGAAGCTTCCCCCTTCCACCACCCGCAGTCTCCGCCCGCGAAGGGGCTTCCTAGTGTGTGGAAACCTTTCCTCCTTCACAGCTCCCTCCCACTGGTGCAGGTCAGGTCCCTATTCTTTTGTCTCTGTTTTTTCTTTTTTCTTTTGCCCTACACAGGTACGTGGGGAGTTTCTTGCCTTTTGGGAGGTCTGAGGTCTTCTGCCAGCGTTCAGTAGGTGTTTTGTAGGAGTTGTTCCACGTGTAGACGTATTTCTGATGTATTTGTGGGGAGGAAGGTGATCTCCATGTCTTACTCTTCCGCCATCTTGAAGCTCCTCCCCGCATTTTTTTTTTATTGAGGTGTTGTTGATTTACAATATTGTATTAGTTTCAGGTGTGATTCAGTCTTTTTGTAGGTTATACTCCTTTAAAGTTATAGTGATTCAGTTTTTTTATAGTGATTCATTCTTTTTGTAGGATATATTCCTTTTACAGATATTACAAAATAATGGCTGTAATTCCCCGTGCTGTACAATATATTCTTGTTGCTTATCTATTTTATACATAGTAGTTTGCACCTCTTAATCCTATACTTTCTTGCCCCTCCCCGTTTCCATCTCCCCACTGATATCCACTAGTTTGTCTTCTGTATCTGTGAGTCTCTTTCTGTTTTGCTGTATACATTTATTTGTTTTGCTCAAGGCGTAGCATTTTAAGGAGTGACGAACCCTCCAGTTTGATGAGAAGGACTGTTTTAAATGGGAATAGTGACAGGATATGAGAATGGGGAGGTAGGTTGGGGCGCACATGGAGTGGATCCTGAATCCTATAGTAAGGGTTTGGACTTTATCCTGTGGAAAGTGAACAAGGAGGTGACGTGGTGGGAGCTATCTTAGAGAAAGTATTCTAGGGGTGGTAGAGAAGGTCAGAGGATGGGAGTATAAGCACAGTGAGACCTGAACTAGGGTGGTCACAGTGGGAGAAGAAAGGAAAGACAGCAAAAAATATTGGAAAGTTAGAATAACAGCCCCTAGGCACTAGGAAATTGGGGTCCAGGGTTGAGAGAGAAGGCAAAGATGATTCTCTGGGAGATAATAAATGGTGTGGGTACAATCAGGTGAAAATGTTGGAGCCATGGCTTCCATCAAAATAAATTTCACATGGGTCAAAAGTTTAACATTAAAACAACTAGTAAAAAATAGAATACCATTTTAATAATGGAGATAGAAAAGCCTTTGAAGATATAAAACAAAATATTGATTTATTTGACTATATATGATTTTTGCAGGGCCAAATGTTTTTAACTGTCAATAGGTGATCAATAAATTTAGAAAAGTAATTGCAATTCATGTCACAAAGATCTAGTTCCATCAATATATAAAGAACTACAACAAATCAATAAGAGAAAGAACAGTTACTGTAGAGGCAAAGAATTTGAACAAATAGTTCACAAAATTGCATACAAATGATGCTTAAACATGTGAAAACTCTAACCTCACTCATAAAAAGAGAAAGGTAAGTTAAAACTTTAGTGAGATGCTTTTCACCTATCAGATTGGCAAATGTCAGAAAATGTGGTAACTGTTGGCAGAGGTTTGAGGAAACAGGTATTCATGGTAGATGGAAATGTAAATTGGTCCAAGCTCTGTGTAGAGCCCTTGGCAGTATTTGTCAAAACTGCAAACACATGCACCCTTTGAACTAGCCATAACAGTTCTGTGAATTTAATCCTACAGATAAGTAAATGTGCACAATGATATATGTGCAAAGTTATTTATTGAAGCATTGTTTGAATAAAAGGATTGCAAATAACCTAATTGTCCATCAGTAGGAACTGGTTAATGAGTAATGGAGCAGTTAAAAATGAAGCATCTCTACATCTACTGATTTGTAACAATCTCTGAGTTAAGTTAAAAAAAAAAACAACAAAGTGTAGACTACATAGATTTATGGAATACATACCATATATACCAAGGTATGTATGGGATGCTTCCATGTGAGAAAAAATATATTCATAGCTAATATATATTTTACATGTTTATATATGTAAACATGTACATATTATGCATAGGTACACATACTCATAAACTGGGGGAGGGGGTGGGCTGAAGGCAGATGGCACTGGCTTGTGAGACTGGTTGTGTATATCTCTCCCCAACTCCTTGGTCAATGACTTTGTGGTGGTCGTTTGAAATTGGCCAAGGTGGGAGTATTTACACCATGGCAATCGGCAAAGGAAAGAAATCGGGGTTTTTGTTTTGTTTTTCCAGAGAGCTCGTTGATAAACATTTACTAGTACTCCCTGTGTGTCATAAATATAATATACCTCTTGAAGGCTATACAAGAAGTGGGTAACATCAGATTCCCCAAGGAGGGGATAATGGGAGATAAAAGGACAGTTGTGAGATTTAAATTGCATCTTTGAAATTTTGTTCCAAGTTAAGGTGTTCCTTATTCTGCAGTAAGCATATAAAGCAAACCAAGAAGTAACTCCAGAGTTTCAGGCCTATGTGACTGTTATTTAAGGTGCCATTGATTATGCCATGGAAGAAAATAGAAAGATGAATAGATCTTAGGGAAAAAGGATGCTTTTGGTTTTGAACATGCTGAGCTTGAAGTGTGTGGTTGATATCAGTGATGTCCAGCAGATAACTCAGAAGAGAGGGCAAAACTGGGGATCACTCCTGGGAGTTGGCAGTTTTGTTGAAATTATAGCAGTTGAGGAGGTTTCCAAGGGAGGCCCAACCTGTCTAACCTTTCGGGCAGGTCCCAGAAGAGGAAAGGGGATGTATGTGGTACCTTGAGGAATGCCAAACAAGAGGTAGGTAGGGGAAGGGTAAGTAGTCACAAAGGTAGGAGGACCTTATAACGATAATCATAGTAGCTTTCTTTTATGGATTGTCTATAAAAAGTGAGCCACTATGTTCAGTACTTTTTTAGAGAACATCACCTGATTTAATTCTCACAGCCACTCCCTGATTGCTGGTGAATGGGGAAGGGGGATAATTCCAAAGAATAAATGGAAGAGAGCTTCTGGGAAGGATGTTAATAGAGCGAGGCTTTGACCCACCGAAAGTGTTTGCTCTGGAGAATGTGCTTTCATCAGTGTGACTGGTAGTCACATACAACAACCACTGCTGAGAACTTCACAGATGAGTTGGGCAAAATAACCATGTTCTTGGGTCTTGCTCTAGCTAGTTAACTCATGCTGAGGTTTAGCGTGTCATGGACTTCTCTACATTCCTGTGCATGGTACTGTTCCCCTCCACCCCCCGCCCCCAGAGGAGTTATTAGCCAAGTGTCAATAGATGTGAAGGGGGTTCTGGAGGAAGTGAGAGCTGCGTGATTGCTAGCTGCGCGGGAAACCAGCTGGAGGAGTGTGGCCCGTGTGAATGGGACTCACAGTTATCTGTCAGTTTCTCTGGGGTTTTAAACTTCAGCAGCACCAGAATGACCTGCAGGGCTTGTTGAAGCAGATTGCGCGCCCCACCCCAGAGTTTCTGATTTAATGGATCTCTGGTGGGATCTGAGATTCTGCATTTCAAACGAGTTCTCAGGTGATACTGATGCTGCTGCTCTAGGGACCCCTTTGAAAACCCAAGCATTGCTGCAGCAGGCAAAAGACTCAGTCTCAAGCAGCCCTGAGCCCACTCTGATTTGGGGAGGAACCAGGGAATTCTGGTTCACACTAGGTTATCATAAGCCCCATATTTTAAATAGCATTTCCACATTTGTAAATTACTTTAATATACTTTGCTTCCCACAACAAAACAACCCTGTGATGTAGCAGGACAGGTATTTTACCTTGTGGTAAATCCGACTGAGCAGCTCCGGTAAGGTGAGTGACTTACCCAAAGGGCAAATGGCAGAGCGGACCTTTGCATCTAGATTTCAGATTTCTTTAGCGTAGCTTTAGTGTTCCTTTTGTGTTGCTAGTGAAAGCTTAGCGATCATCTTCTCCCATAACAAAGTTTGTTTTAATCACCCCCCAAGACAAAAACAGCTTCTCATTTGAGAACACTTAGATTTACAGAAAAGCTGTGAAGATAGTACAGAGGGTTCCCATATGCCCCACACTCAGTTCCCCTACTATTACTGTCTTACATTAGTAAGGTACATTGGTCCCAATTAATGAACCAATACTAATACATTCTGATTTGTTAACTGAAGTCTAAACTTTATCCACGTTTTCTTAGTTTTTACCTAATGTCCCTCTTCTATTCCAGGATCCTATCCAGCGTTCCACATTGTGTTTAGTCATCATGTCTCGTTCAACTCCTCTTGGCAGTCACAGTTTCTTTGACTATCCTTGTTTTTGTTGACCTTGACAGTTTCAAGGCATACTGGTCAAGCATTTGTAGAATGTCCCTCGGTTGGGATTTGTCTGATGTTTTTCTCAAGATTAGACTAGGGTTATGGGTTTTGGGGCGGAAGACCACAGAGGTAAAATGCCATTTATCACATGTTGAAAGTACATACTATCAATGTGTTTTATCACTGTTCATGTTGACCTTGATCCTTTGGCTGAGGTAGTGTTTGTTTACTGCAAAGTTACTCTTTCTACTGCCCACTGTGCAGCCCACACCTAAGCAGTGGGGAGTTATGTTCTACCTCCTACGTAGATTATTTGGCATTTTTCTGTATGGCAGGTCTGTCTATCCTCCCCCATTTATTGATGTATTTAGTTAATCAATATTTATATTGGTGTGGATTCACGGATTCTTATTTTATACTGTGGGTTGTAATCCAGTAGTACTTTATTTAGTATAGTGCTCAAATTTTTTCAGCTTTGGCCAGTAGGAGCCCTTTAATTTGGCTCCCGTGGCCCTTTGACATAAGCCTATCATTGTTGATTTTTTTGAGCATGTTCTTACTTTCTGGCACTACCGGATGCTCTAGATTCATCTTGTATAATTCCTGCTCAGCCCTAGAATCAAGTTTTTAATGTCGGTCTTGATCCACTGAATTGGTTTCACCATCCACCTAAGTCACCACCCACAGTGGAAAAACACAGATCCATTTCCACCCGTCACTTGCACAGTAAGGAAATCAGCACCTTGAAAGGTGAAATGGCTTATCTGAGATCACATGTAGTTGGTAGCAAAGCCGGGGCCAGGACCAGATCCAGGTCCTCTGGACTTCTAGTCCTGTGCCTTTTCTACCATTCTGTGCTGGCACGTTCTACATTCAGAACCTGGGTCAGCATACTTCCCCCTCACTCACATCCTTGGGTGAAGGCAATCTGATGTGAACTCACCTGGATGTGCTACTGTCTACTCAGGACAGAGATCAGCAAAAAGGGGCAAAGGGTACTGGCCAGATTCCTTGTGGAGATGGCCTCAGCAAGTCTGTTTGCCTATCAGAATGGTGTTTTGTTTTTGTTTTTTTCTCATATAATGGTAGCACTGGTTCCTCAGCAATCTTAAATCAAAATTCTCAGACTTCTTTTAACTCTTTTTTTTTTAATATCTTTATTGGAGTCTAATTGCTTTACAATGGTGTGTTAGTTTCTGCTGTATAACAAAGTGAATCAGTTATACATATACATATGTTCCCATATCTCTTCCCTCTTGAGTCTCCCTCCCTCCCACCCTCCCTATCCCACCCCTCTAGGTGGTCACAAAGCACCGAGCTGATCTCCCTGTGCTATGCGGCTGCTTCCCACTAGCTATCTATTTTACGTATGTACAGAATGGGGTTTTGTAATGGTGAAACCCACAGAATGTAACTGCTGCTATCAGCACTTTGTAACTGAGCTTTGACCACATGACTGGCCTCTGTTTTGTGGGAAAGTGGGGGCCGAGGGAGGCTTGTAGAATCCACACACTCTTCATTTGGGTTCTCCTTTCCATAGGGGAGGCAGAAAGAAGTGAATTCAAGCAGCAAACCCCTCAAATTTCACCTTGTCCTATGAACTCCTGGCGCCCACAAAGAGCTGAGCAGACAGGCCTTTGGTGTTCTAAAGGCCCAACCAACTCTGTATTAGGATCTGGTGTGAATAATCAATCACACCAAAAAAGCTTATTTTCCTTTGTGGGAAGAAATAGTTCTGTCATCAAAAGGTTCCTAACATGCAGGGAGTAATAAAGACAAACTTATTTCATATCAATTTCTCAGAGTGTCCCACTTCAAAAGATATTTTTTGATTTTTTAATAATTGACGGTGGGTACTCTGGCTGAAGAATTATTCCTGTAAAGCAGCGGTCCCCAACCTTTTTGGCACCAGGGACCGGTTTCATGGAAGACATTTTTTCCACGGACGGGGATGGAGTGGGGGGATGGTTCAGGCGGTCATGCGAGTGATGGGGAGTGGTAGGGAGCCGCCGATGAAGCTTCGCTCACTTGCCTGCTGCTCACCTCCTGCTGTGCAGCCTGGGGGTGGGGGAGTTGGGGACCCTTGCTGTAAAGGGATTTAAGGGAATAAGGCAGTAATCATGGATTAGAGAATTTGTTTGCAAGCAACAAAAACCCATCCAGTTTAGGGACAATTTAAAAGAAAGTTTATTGGCTTATGTTGCTAAAAAGTCCAAGAGGAATGCTAGCTTCAGGCATGGCTGGATCTAGGGGCTCAAATCATATCATCAGGGCCCTGTTTCTTGCCATTTCCTAGTCTGTTTTCATCTGGCTTCATTCTCAAGCGAACTTTCTCCATGTGAAAACCTCTTAAGAGCAGAGGGCTTATTTCCTACACTAAATAACTCTATTCTGCCGATGCTTGTTGCTTTTGATTGTCTCTGCCTTTGGTCATGCCCCTAACCCTGAACCAGTTACTGGTACCAGAGTTATCAGGACTGTCACTGGCCAGGTGTGGGTCAGGTGTTCCCTGCGGAACCAGGGGAAGGGGTGTTTCCTCTGAAGAATGAGGTGCTGGTACCAGAAGGATGAGTTGGATGGACAAACAAAAATAATGGTTGTCTGTCTTTTGCAGTGTTGTGAACACTCAGGGTAAATGCTTGATGGATGAATAAATACTCATCTCTGATGCTATCCATAGGTTTGTTTACTTATCCCCTTCCCAAGCTACTCATTTATTTCTTGGATTTGTGAGTTCTTCTAGAGAGACCTTCTAGTCATTCCTTGATTAGTGTACTCACTTGAATTGCCAGCCCTTGTTAGGCCCTCAGCAAATGCTCTTCTTGCTGTGTCCCTATTGCTGATTTCAAGTCTAATTTCGGGTCATGGCTAGCTGATGATGATCCTCTCTTTGAACCTGTTTAACCAGGTCAGTTGCGGAGCACAGGCTCCGGACGCACAGGCTCAGCGGCCATGGCTCACGGGCCCAGCCGCTCCGCGGCATGTGGGATCTTCCTGGACTGGGGCACGAACCCGCGTCCCCTGCATCAGCAGGCAGACTCTCAACCACTGCGCCACCAGGGAAGCCCAGGAGGCAACTTCTGATCTTTCTTTTTCCCTTGATGCCATTCCTAGCTCGGATCATTAGTGGTTAATTCTAATCCTACCTTCTATAAGGGGAGAGAATTTTTTTAATCACTACATGAGCCAATAATGATTAGTTCCAGATTTAAAAAATTTATTTGAAGGTTTGATTATTCAAATCTCTGGCTTGTTTTCCTTCTTGCTACTTGCCTTCTGCAAATTTCACTGCTTATTAGCATCTTTACCTGAAGGTGGACAATGTAAGATCAAGAGCTGTAATTAAAACCTTGACAGCATCCCACCTTTTTTTGTTGTTTCTTTTTGTAGGGGCTGCCTACTTGGCACAGTTCTGTGCAAAACCAGTTTTGTACCATGACTAATGTGAAATGCGATCGATTATCTGTGAATTTCAGTTAATTATCTTTTTGGTATACCCTTTTACAACAGGAAGTTGAAAGTTGGCTGCAAAGTCACCTCTCTCTGGTGGTTGCCTAGACGTCTGATCTTTTCCCTTTGCTGCCTTCTTGAGTCCAATCGAGATCAAGTTAAAAATGAATTAATGCTAGGTTCAGAAAAGAATAAGTGTTTGGGTCTGGTCATCAGCCCTGGAGTGCCTGTTATTTCTATATTGCCCTGCCAATAGAAGAGCTTTTTAAACATCTGTCTCCATTGACACTGGCAATTGCATCTACTATACATTGATTTTATTTTGTCCATCTCTGTGTTTATTTGAAGCCCTGCTCGGCTAGTTCAGTGCCATCAATTTTTCTTTTCCTTTTTTAAATCTCCAAAGTACCTGTATCTGGGCTATGGTCAAGATTCACAAAAACCATTTTGATTAGGTTTCTCATTCATTTATATACTACATAAGCAGGGCATGCCTTTGTGTTATGGGAGTATTTTTAGAAGACTAATGAGGTGGAAGAATTTGTGTTTCATTTCCCTTGGTTTCCCTCTTTTCAGACACCTGCGTTTGCCATTAATTACTACTCCCATGGTGCTCTCTCTTTGTCTCTTGTGCAGTGTTTTAACATAATACTGGAAGGGAAGCTGGGTACTGAGGCACATATCTGCATTGGAATAAGTAGTTGTTGTTTCTTTTTCCTTAGTAGCTCAACAGAAGACTTATTTAAGAGTAATTGATATTTTGGTACCATTTTAAGGTGGTTTTGTTTCTTTTCGTCTTTTTCTGCAATCTTTGCTTATTCCCTAGAGCTGATCTCTGGTCACCTCATTTTTTTCCTTAATCAAACCATCCTGAATACCATTTGCGGCTCCTGCATTGTTTTAGAAATAGAAAACTGCTTTCTTTGGATCTCTTTTTGATAGGCTCTTGGGTCAAACCAGTGCAAGTCAGTTGGGTTTGCAAAAATGGCTAATAATCACCATGACATTTAAAAAACATTTATTCATGAAAGGTATTTTTAAAGGAATATATTCCCTTTTGGAGCTTTAGCCTATTGCTTTTCTTTTAGGTAAACTTTTTATTGAAATGTAACATTCATGCAGGAAAGTATACAAAGCACAGTTGTATCATTTAATGAGTTTTCACAAGATGAACACATCTGTGTAACCAACCTGAGAATATTACCAGCTCCTTAGAAGCCTCCTCATGTGGTCCCCAGTCCCCATGCCTACTCCATAGGGGTCTCCTGATTTTTAACAGCATCCGGTTACCTTTGCTAGTTTTTGTATTTATGTAAATAGAAGTGTGTAGACCCTTAGGGTCTGTGAGATTCTCTCACATTTTGGTGTGAAGTTGTATAGTTTGTTCATTCCCATTGCTGTTAGAATTCCACCATATGGATACCATACTTCATCTATTCTACTATTGATAAACGTTTAGGTTTTTCCCATTGTATGCTGTTATAATTAATGCCACTGCCAACATTCTTGTACATAGCTTTGTGTGAACAGTGTATTTTTTTTTTTAACAAATATATACCTAGGAGTAGAATTTCTGGGTCACAGGGTTGGCATATGTGTGGCTTTAGTTGGTTCTCCCAAACAGTTTTCCAAAATGCTTATACCATTTTCCTCCAACAGTTTATGAGAATTCTGGTTGCTCCACATCTACACCTGACATTTTCTGTCTTTTCCACTTTAGTCATTCTGTTGGATGTCTAATGGTATCTTGTGATTTCTTTTTTTTTTTTACGATACGCGGGCCTCTTACTGTTGTGGCCCCTCCCGTCGCGGAGCACAGGCTCCGGTCCTGCAGGCTCAGCGGCCATGGCTCACGGGCCCAGCCGCTCGGCGGCATGTGGGATCTTCCCGGACCGGGGCACGAACCCGTGTCCCCTGCATCGGCAGGCGGACTCTCAACCACTGCGCCACCAGGGAAGCCTTCTTGTGATTTTTAAACTGCATTTCCTTGATTAGTAAAAAAGTCAACCACCTTTTCATGGGTTTACTAGACCTTAGTACATTGCTTTAAAAAATGCTTTGATCTTAGTTATGTTCTTTAGTCATTTAACTCACAACCAGGATTTCAGTGTTAAAACAAACGTTGAACAAAAAACTTAGAAGAAGGATTTATCAGCATTAAGTTGTAATATGAACTTCTAGGCCAAAGAGCAAGTCTCCAGAGCTTCACTATATTTTATTATCCCCGTCACTAGATTTACAGCATTTTGGAAGTTTAAGGACACATTTGCAATTATTAGAAAGTCACAGTTTTTTATTTCTAATTCAGTCTTCCATTCCACGTTAATTGAGTGAATGTGTTGGATATCATAAAGGGTGCTAAGATGGAGAATTTGTTTTCAGACTTTAAGAAGCTTATGTATGTACATGGCAGAGTGAAATGATGCTATTCTGAAGCTTTAACAGTGTGCCTTGGACACCCTGAAAAAGGAGGGATTAAGTCCTATGAGAGGAATACAGGAACATTTCATAAACACTGAAACGCCTTTGAATTTGACTGTCAAACATTTTTGTGACTAGAGGTGGAAGGAATAGGCATTTTCCAAAATGTAGTCTATTTGGAGAATAGTAGGTATTTCAGGATGGCTGGGTCATAGGATGTGCAGAGGGGTGTAGAGGAAGAAAGTAAAAGGGAGTGAATTAAATTTTCTTGCTACTAAAGAGAGACTATCAAGCAAAGAAGGCCCAAAAACTCACTAGAAAAAGCAAATTAAAACACATGAAGATGCCATTTTTTGCTATCCTATTGGCTGAGATTTAACAACAATGTTTGACAAGAGATTATATGGACAACTTTGTGGAGAAATAGTTTCCATTTATGGCTGGAAGGAGAATAAATTGCTGTAAACCTCTATGAAGGACAATGTGGCAATCTTTTTCAAAATTGAAAATGTGTATACTTTTTGACCCAGCAGTTCTCTTTTAGAAATGTACCTTACAAATATGCTTATACATGGGCAAAGACTATTAACAGTAAAAGATTGGAAATAACCTAAATGTAGGACAGTTAAATATATCATGGTCCCTCCACTCAATGGCGTTTCAGGCAGCCAATGAAAAGAATGGAGGAGCTCCCTCTCTGTTGATATATGAATATGAAACAATCTCCGAGATACATTGTTAAAGCAGAAAAAAGAAGAAGTAAAACAGTGAATAATATGATAGCATTTGTATAAAAATTGAGGGAAAATCCACATGCATCTGAAAAATAAATAAGATGTTGATTACATTCCTGAGAAGAGAATTAGGTGGTTGGCGGAAAGGAATGAAAGACTTTTTACTGAATACCCTTTTGCAACTTTGGAATTTTGAACCATGTGAATGTATTACCTAATCAAAGTAAATAAAATTGCTCCCCTCCAAAAAAAAAAAAATTAGGAAATGAGATCATAGAGGACTTTGAATTGCCGTCTAACAGTTATATTTTTGTGTAGTCTGTTAGGGTTTATAAATTCTTTCAAGTGCTTTCCCTCCTTTAACCTTCGCGATAAGCAACTGACAAAGCATTTCGTATTTCTGTTTTACAAATGAGAAAACGGAGACTCAGGTATTTAAGCAATTTGCACAGAATCTTTCAGTGGCTGATATTGGATTCGAGAACATCAAGTGTATTGTTTAAGAAATAACGTCATTTACTAGAATTTTATTTAAAGGATAAAAGGCAAAATACTAGAGTACTTTTAGGATGAATGAATATGTACTGTTTAAAAGTCGTTGAAGCTTAGTGATTTGAGAAGTGTTTATTAGCAATTTTTATCTAGATCTTTACCTGCGTACTGTATTAGCACTGGGATAAGGCTCAGCTGTTCAATCTAGATTAGAGCTTGTTTTCAAACTCGATCACTGAGTGAAAAAGGTGAAATTCATTAAGAAAGAGGTGGTTAGGGCTTCCCTGGTGGCGCAGTGGTTGAGTGTTCTGCCTGCCGATGCAGGGGACGCGGGTTCGTGCCCCGTTCCGGGAAGATCCCACATGCCGCGGAGCGGCTGGGCCCGTGAGCCATGGCCACTGAGCTTGCGCGTCCGGAGCCTGTGCTCCACAACGGGAGAGGCCACAACAGTGAGAGGCCCGCGGATCACAAAAAAAAAAAAAAAAAAAGAGTGAGAGAGAAGAAAGAGGTGGTTGAAGGCTTGACAAGTTTTTGTGTAATGCAGACTGGATTTGTTTTGGAAGTGTAGAAAAGTAATCTTTTTTATTGATGGGAAGGATTGTGTCTCACAAACCTTAGGTGATGATGGTGAATTTTTTCTTTTTGTGTCTGTTCTGCCAGGATCTTGGCAAAGACCACATGAGTGCATTATGTTGCTTCAGTAGCCTTTCCTTTCACAGTGTTAAATTCCTCTTTTAACAAAAGCAAAGGGCCTATTCAAGTATACAGACTGGAACTTTCTAGAATGGTTTGATTACCACTTAATCTTATCTGACCTTCACAGCACCAGGCAAGGCAGATAGAATATGACTTATTACATTTCTATTGACGAGCAGTTAGACCACTCTATTGAGTATTTAATATTGGCGGGGGGCTGGGGGCAAGGCGTCAATGAGGAAAGACACAAAATGTGAAAGTATGTGAACAGATAGGCCCAAGATCTCCCCGCTACAGTCAATGGAGCTGACCATGAAGTCGGGAACTAGAAATTCAGTAAAACAAAGAGAACCTATTTTAAAAAGGAATTTTACCACACCAAAGGAGATCCATGAGAAGAAAGTAATGGCTGAGGGGTGAAAGAGTTAAAAAAACAAAAAACAATAGAGGAACAAAAGAATGTATCTTCATTGAAAACTGAAATTTGATTGTTAACATGATATTACATGAGGAGCTAAAAGACAGGTGGGGAAATCACAAATGTAGAAAAAGATCAGATTCACAAAGAAGAATGCAAAACAAAATCCAACAGTTTTAATTCTAATAATGAGACCAACTTTACAAACAGAAAAACCTTCTATGAGAAATGTGTGCACTGTGTGCACAAGACAGAGATAAAGGAAGATGCTCATTTGATGGTTAAGAGAAGACGTGAAAACGGCAATAGATATTCTAGTGCTTTACCATTCTGTTCTTCATAGCGACAAACACATGGAATGGGCAGGTGGGAAAGCTGGAGCGGGGAAAACTGATGAAGGATATTTTAAAAAATTAGCTGTGTTCTAATCTGAGTGGCTAGATGCTTTAGTTGATAAAATAATCTACCCATTGGCATCTTGTGCGGAGGTAGAAATAGCTCAGAACAGAAAACGGGATGGTTAGTTGGGAGCCCAGTTGGTACCCTCCAGGCTGGGTCAGGGGTCTTCCTGGAACAGGCTTTGCAGTATTTCAGTCACACAGCAGTTTTAGTAAAGCCTTTATATGACCGAGTGGGTTTCTGGATGATGGGAGTCAGCGCCGAGCTCACACTCAGGTGTGGGCTGTAGGCCCCTGGCACCCTGGGGGAGTCAGTCAGTATTTTCCATGGAGATTGATTCAAGGCCTGGTAGAAATGGACATTTTTTTTTTTTTTAAAGGATAGATTTTTTTTTTTACATCTTTATTGGAGTATAATTGCTTTCCAGTGGTGTGTTAGCTTCTGCTGTATAACAAAGTGAATCAGCTATACATATACATATATCCCCATATCTCTTCCCTCTTGCATCTCCCTCCCTCCCACAGAGCACCAAGCTGATCTCCCTGTGCTATGTGACTGCTTCCCACTAGCTATCTATTTTACATTTGGTAGTTTACATATGTCCATGCCACTTTCTCACTTCGTCCCAGCCTACCCGTCTCCGTGTCCTCAAGGAAACGGACATTTTTATTCGTGGTCTGGGATACGAAGTGGGAATCCAGCTGTTAGAGTTTTCACATGGTGCATCTAGTTGGTAAGTTGGAGGTTGGGCAGCAGGCTGATCTCAAAGCTCCAAGTGCAGGCTTTTCTCTGCAGGGCCAAGAGCTAGTCTGAGCGAAGATCTGTGAGGCCACAGTGATGATGCTGCACGGCAATGGATGTGCTGAGGCAGCTTAATGATTGTGTGTTTTCAAAAACATTCATTCTGTAGAGATTTATTGAACGCTCATGAATGTGCCAGGACCCTTGTTGAGTCCTGGGGATATGACAGTGAACAAAATCTTGCCTTTGAGGAGTTTGCGTTATAAACAAATTATATATATATGCCAGGTGATATTAAGTGCCACGGAGAACATGAAAGCAGGGCTAAGGGGTTAGAGAGTATTCAGGACAGGTTGCTATTTGATTTTATATAGAGTAGTCAAAGGCCTCTCTGATAAGACGACATTTGAGCAGAGACCTGAAGAGACAGAGGGAGCACAGACTACATAAAAGTCTGGGGAGAGAGTTGTCTAGGTAGAAGAAACAGGATGTGCAAAGGCCCTGGGGCAGAAGGGCACTTGAATATTTGAAGAATAACAAGGGGCCCAGTGTACCTTTCTGGAACGAAGTGGGGAGAAGTAGCAGAGGAGATAAAAGAAATATGAAAAGAAATGTAGAATGTTGAATATGAGGAGGGGCCAGAGAAAGTAGACTTAGCAGGTAGAATGCACGTGAGAGATCATATATTAGAAAACAGTGGCAGAGTAATTAGATGGTTGATGCTTGAGTAATCACATAACCAGGAGCAGTTTATGGGAAGAAGTGCATACAGGTAGAGAAAAGAGACATCCCCTGGCACGTTCAGAGCAAGAGTCTAGTCCACGAAAGAGTACTTGTCTGGAAGCATCTTTAAACTGAGGGATGGGCAGGAGACCCAGGGAGCGTATGTAGCACAGGAACATGACTGAAAACCATTTAGGTGTGTGCAGAAGGAAAAGAGGCTGGTAATGGAGACTGACCCTCCCTCCAGAGCGGTAGGAAGAGGACAAGAGTGAGGACGCCCCATGTACCTCAGAGGTCATCAGAGCTGTCCCAGAGGCCAGAGCTGTGAAGCCATTTGTGGAGTCAAAGGCTTGTCCGCGGCAGAGCTGAGACTCAAGAACAATGCTTGTGATTCTGGGTCAGCCCTTCTACTAAATCAAGAAATGTATGTGTGGAATGGGAAGTGCTTCTGAGAAAACCAGAATGTAAAATCATTTTTATACAGTTTGAACCCAATGACAAAAATAAATAGGTTAACTAGAAAACATTTGGGGATGAAATGCAACAAAAGTTTGTAATAGTTATCACTATAGGGTGAAATTCCAGGTGATATCAAGGGTGAAATTCCAGGTGATATCAATGGGTGTTTTTAATACTTTTCTGTATTTTCTAAAATTTCTAAATACAGTGAACATGTATTACAAGTCTTAATCAGGGAAGAGAATGGGATTACCCTGCAGTCTAATGGGTTTTGTTTAGATGAGAATTTCCTTTATTGCAGACTTAGGTACTAGGAAATTATGGTACCCACACTCTGCCTTCTGTCCTGTTACAGTGAATCCCTTGCCCCTGCCCCTGTCTGAGGCCATGCACCCACTCACAGGTCTCAACCTCTCTTTCTTTGCCTATGGATTTATCTCTTCTCTCCTACGTCATTAATTTCTTCACCTCCTGGATTATCTCCATCAACCTATAAATGTACAAAATATAGCCTGAGTCCAGTTCCTTTTCACCGACTCCTCTCTGGTGCAGGCCACCATCATCTCACCTTTAGTCCGCACAGGTTCCCTAACTAGCCTCTTTGCTTTTCTTCTCCGCCTCAACAGCCTGTCCTCCACGTAAGCAGCCAGAGTCACTAGAATGGATGCCCTTTGCGGGCAGGAACTGCCTGTCTTGTCCACCACTGCATCTCCAGCGCCAACAAAATTCCTAGCACATCTCAGGTGCTCAGTAAATTTTCGTTGCCGGAATAAATGAGTCCCTGAATGACAGGCAGCACCCAGTCTCATTATGGAGAAGGTTTATTAGTGGGGAACTAACTGGTAACTTAATGTGCTGTCAGCTTTAAGCAAATGCCTGAATGATCGTGTTGTAACAATGTATTAATTCAAAAATAATTTGTTTGAAGCCTCTTGTGTGCCAGATGCTATTCAAGTACTGGGGGTATGTAGAGCAGTGAAAACATAAAATCCCTGCTCTCTTGAAACTTCTAGTGACCAAGGGACATCATATCATGGGTCTTAGAAGTCATGATTATGGAGGGCATGATTACATTTTCCTTAACAGCCCAATTGCTTTATCCTTCACTCTATTTCCATCCATCCCTTTAGTACCATTGGCAAGAACCCTTGGCCAGAGAAACCACTTATCAGACCCAGTGTGATATTTCTTACACTCTTTAAAAAAAAAAACCTGTCAAAGTGTCTTCCACCCTTATAATTTCTAGGTAACATAGTTTGGTCACCATATTCCTGCTAAAAAAAATTTCTAGGTTTGAAATTAAAAAGAGTTATCAATGCAGAATGATTTTGTGTTTGCTTAGGGTCCAAATTTTAATTCTTTTAATTATTTGGACAGAACCTAAGTTTATTTGTAGGACTTGCCTCTTTGTACCAACCCCTTGCTCCTGCCAACCCCCCCTCCCCCGCCCGCTTTTTTTTTTTCTGATCTGTGTAAGAGAATTGTCCAGGCAGTACTGAAGAGTAATATGGTTGGAATGGTAAGAGTGCTGTTTGTCTACATACTTTCTTTGGGGCAGAAACGCCCCGGTTAAATGGGTCTCTAAGTGAATGTGTTTATATGAATTCAAATAGCATGAATGATTCTTGACATAGAGTAACTGTAATGACATTCATAATTATACAGAACTTTTAAAGCTATTTTGGTCTGATGTCTTACCTTGTGACTGAAAAATTTTGACATCCTTATGGAGAAAGGATTAAAAAGTAACAGGCTCTCTTGGTGCAGAGAATAAATAATAACTTCATAACTAAAGATATCCTAATTTGCAAAATAAATTAATCCAAGTGTTTAACTAGAAAGGCTTTTCATAACTTAATAAAGCAGCTAGATGACTCCTGGGGTTTGGGACAATGTTTTGGCTTGAGAGACTGTATATTTGGACATTATAGCTCCTTCGTTTGCTCACATGAAAGCTGTAATTCTTGCGGAAGGCGGAAGAGTAGAATACTATGAAAGAGGAAGAAAGGTTTTGGATGGGAAAAAGCTGTTCATTCAACATTTATTGAGCATCTCTGGTGGCAGGTCCTGAAATAGGGAGTGGATATAAATCTGCAGCTTCTGTTTAAAGTGAGCTTCCTTCCTTGGCTGTGAACTACTTAATCAGTAATACAATCTGACTGCTTTTTAATGTGCCTAATCCTTTTTCTATTAATCTATTTGGTTTTCATACTGAGAATAATAACAACTGCCCAACTAATAAAGTCCCATTTAGGATGAAGATTGAAAATTTGGTCATAATTCAGCAGCCACGCAATACTTTAATAAGAGGTATTTAAAATCAAGGTCTGAGCAACCTTTCCTGCAGGGATAGGAAATTAGAAACTGCTCATATAATCTTACTTGAAAGAAACCTCAGGGAAGAGTTGCTTGGTTTGGAAAGATACGGTCTAACTCCCTGGCAAAGCTGACAAATGGTTGGTTATCAGGAATCCAGCTGTAGATGGGTCGCCAGAACAATTAGAGGGGTGAAATGAAACTACTGCAATGAAGGTTGTCATCTTTTAAAATATTATAGTATTACGTTTGAAAAACCTCAGAGTTATTTTAGGTGAGGTGGAGGAGGGGAAGGGAATTGGGTGGAGAAATGTTTTAAATCTGGGAATCCTGTTGGTACTCTGGTTAATAAATTCAGCTAATGGTTTACAGATTGTAACGGCCGGGACATCCTGGAAATTACCTAACCACAATCTCCCTAGGGCTGATGTAATACACAGAGTTAAGAGTGTAGTAGGATTTTGTCTATGATTATACAAATGCCTGGCATGAATTACATTAAACTGGATGAAAAAATTTAGTACGTAATATCTTTAGGTGGCTCATATGAGGCTTTCCTTGTTGGTAGAGCAACACCTAAAATTTCATCCTATTTCATGTTTAATTCAAGGATGTTAAAAATGATTTTTTAGATATGGAAGATTAATTAGACCATGCCTTCTAAAGTTTCAGAGGTTCAGTCTGCTACAGTGCATGGTATTGAGCCTCAAGGCATTCTCCAGGTAGACCTAAGTAACTGGGTATACGGTTAGTGATAACATGACACTGGGCAAATCTTGAGCCCATGGGCCTTAGTTTCCTTGTCCCTAAAATAAAAGGGACACTTCTATTTTGCTTAGCTACTTAAATTCTTTTCTTTAATTCTGTTTAGATCCTTGATCCTAACCCAAATCAAATATTAGTCTTGTCGAATAGAATTTTGTGTGTCATACTGGTGCCTGGGTAGTTAAAGTGCCTCTTGACTATTGCATTCTAAAACTTTACCATGTCTGAGCTCCTTTTTCAAAGCATGAAATGCCCCGCTACATTCACTCCTGTTCTTCCTTTTATTAGGTGATATAATCCAGTTAATCGTATCCCCAAGCAGTGTTGCTATCAACAATACAAAAGCTCTCTCCAGTCTCATGCTTGAGTGAAATGATTCCCTTTTATGTTTAAAAAAATGAAACCATTGGAGGTCACGCTGGAAGGGTTTATTCATTCAAGCTGAAAGATGTACCATGGGTGTTATGTCTGGTTTTGGAGAGCTCTTGCAACAGGTTTATGTCTAGAGTGTTTTGTCTGTTTATTTATATTTGTTTAGACTGAAATTAATAAAGAGCTTTTCTTGCAAACCATGAGGATAATTAATACAGGTTTCTCCCCTGTGGTGCTTTTTGTCAGCCCTTCCATGGAGAAAAATGGGAAAGAATATTTTTTCTTTAATCTCAGTTGTTCTGATTGGCCCTCTTTCCCTCCTTTTACTCTTATCCTTGGCCAAGAAATTTTACATGCTTTGCATGTTGAACTCAGTTGTTTCTACATTAACCTTTGAGCGCTTTGGTGAGCTTAAGGTTCTGTTGTTGTTGTCGTTGTTTTGGGTCTATGTTGATATCAAGACTAGTTATAAGGACTTAAGTGAACATCTGTGCAGGCATTTTGATTCTTGAGAAGTTCCTTTTCACCAGTATGTGTGTTTGTGTGTGTGTTTATGTATCTTTGTGTGTATGTGTTGGCGTGGGTAGAATATTTGTTCCTGGAGTCTTGACTGCATTACTAAATATTTTCTCTGGTAAAGAAATGAATGTGGTCAAGTTATGTACTTTCTTAGGAACTTTTGTGCTGGTACTTAGGGCTTTTATAGACTAAATACTCTTAATGGCCTGGCTTGGGAACATAACCATTTCTAATAGCATTTCTGTGGGAAAAACTAATTGGAAATACCAAGCAGTTGATTTGCAAACATACTTTGGGTGCCAAAGTACTTGAAAACTGAAGACTGTTTAAATAGTTCAAGAAGACAGGGCCCTCCAGTTGGGGCTGTATCTCGGTGATAAGGACATGTCAGTTGAGTTCATTAATGTGTTATCAACATTCTGAAGCAGAACATCCACCAAGTATAGCATCTCTCAGTGGTTCTCTCTTCTCTGTCCCACTTGAAAGGCCTGGTCCCATACTTACCATAAAGTTTAATGACTTAGTCTTATAAGTTTGCTTCTCTGTGTTGAAAAGGTCACCCGCATTGTGATGTATAAAAGGAGGAGATCCTCTGGAGTCCTAAAATGTGGAAGCTTGAAAGGATTTTATTTCCATTTTCTCATTTTGCAGATAGAGAAACTGAGACCTAGAAATAGCCTAAATGACCACTGCATTATTTCAGGTTCCCCTGAGAGCATAGCCTGAAGCAAGGAGTTGAGTGCATGTTGTTTATTTGGGAAGGATCCAGGAAGCAGGGGTGAGGGAGCAGGGAGAAAGGCAGGGAGGGAGGAAAAGCCAATATAAAAGTGTGTTATGCAGGTTGGTGCCGTTGGCATTTGGGGCTCCGTTCTGCACCCAGATTCCTCCTTTGGAAAGATAGGAGGCCAGAGCATGAATACAGCTGCCCGTTTAGCCCCCTGGTTGAGGTTGTAACCTTGGCCATTAATGCTTCCACATTTCTGGGCTGCCCTTGCCTTTAGGCTGAGTTGATGCTTAACTTCAGAAAAGACCCCAGAGAACAAAGGAGACACCTGTGTTGCCTGTGGTGGGAGCTGTCAGCCTGAGTTCACCCTACGAGGAACTCCCCACCATGGCTAAGCCTGAAACCAGGGCTGGGCTGAGGGAGTGTGACAAGAGACATCAAGAGTTATCTGCTGCCCTCATGTGGCTTAATATCATCAAAACAAACAACCCAATCAAAAAATGGGCAGAAGACCTAAATAGACATTTTTCCAAGGAAGACATACACATGGCCAAGAGGCACATGAAAAATGTTCAACATCGCTAATGATTAGAGAAGTGCAAATCAAATCTACAGTGAGATATCACCTCACACCAGTCAAAATGGCTATCATCAAAAAATCCACAAACAATAAATGGTGGAGAGGGTGTGGAGAGAAGGGAACCCTCCTGCACTGTTGGTGGGAATGTAAATTGATACAGCCACTATGGAGAACAGTATGGAGGTTCCTTAAAAAACTAAAAATAGAGCTACGATATGATCCTGCAATCCCCCTCCTGGGCATATATCTGGAGAAAAACATGGTCCGAAAGGATACATGCACCCCAGTGTTTATTGCAGCACTGTTTACAATAGCTAAGACATGGAAGCAACCTAAACGTCCATTGACAAAGGAATGGATAAAGAAGATGTGGTACATATATAGAATGGAATATTACTCAGCCATAAAAAAGAATGAAATAATGCTGTTTGCAGCAACATGGATGGACCTAGAGATTGTCATACTGAGTGAAGTAAGTCAGACAGAAAAAGAGAAATATATTACAATACTGCTTACATGCGGAATCTAAAAAGAAATGATACAAATGAATGTATTTACAAAACAGAAATGGACTCACAGACTTGGAGAATGAACTTATGATTACCAGGGGGAGAAGGGCGGAGGGAAGGGATAGTTAGGGAGTTTGGGATTGACATGTTCACACTGCTGTATTTAAAAAGGATAACCAACGAGGACCTACTGTATAGCACAGGGAACTCTGCTCAATGTTATATGGCAGGCTGGATGGCTGAGTCGCTTTGTTATGCACCTGAAACTATCACAACATTGTTATTTGGTTATACTCCAATATAAAATAAAAAGTGAAAAAAAAACAGAGTTTCTGCTGCCAACACTAACACCAAAAGTGGATTGATTACACAAAGTACAGCCAACTGTATCATTGAATCAAAGACTATTAATTGGAAGATCCACCATTAATTTATGTAGTACTAAGAAAAAAAATGTACCACTAAGGAAGAAAAATATGCTGCTAAGTAAACTGTGATGGCCATTAAATGTGAGACCTGCCTAATATCAGAGATGTTAAAATGTTGGAAAATGCATTTTCTAGAATTGATGGAACAGTATATAATGAATACTATGAAGCCATGCTGTAGGTCTATATGTCTTACCATGGAAAGATATTCAGAATGTGTTTTTTTTTTTCTTATTAGTCATCAGTTTAATACACATCAGTGAATACATGTCAATCCCAATTGCCCAATACATCACACCATCACCCGCGCCCCCCCCCCCCCAGCCACTTTCACCCCTTGGTGTCCATACGTTTGTTCTCTACATCTGTGTCTCAATTTCTGCCCTGCAGACTGGTTCATCTGTACCATTTTTCTAGGTTCCACATATATGCGTTAATATATTTTTTCTCTTTCTGACTTACTTCACTCTGTATGACAGTCTCTAGATCCATCCATGTCTCAACAAATGACCCAGTTCCGTTCCTTCTTATGGCTGAGTAATATTCCATTTTATATATATGTGCCACATCTTCTTTATCCATTAGTCTGTCGATGGGCATTTAGGTTGCTTCCATGACCTGGCTATTGTAAATAGCGTTGCAATGAACATTGGGGTGCATGTGTCTTTTTGAATTATGGTTTCCTCTGGGTATATGCCCAGTAGTGGGATTGCTGGCTCATATGGTAATTCTATTTTTAGTTCTTTAAGGAACCTCCATACTGTTCTCCATAGTGGCTGTATCAATTTACATTCCCACCAAGAGTGCAAGAGGGTTCCCTTTTCTCCACACCCTCTCCAGCATTTGTTGTTTGTGGATTTTCTGATGATGCCCATTCTAACTGGTGTGAGGTGATACCGCATTGTAGTTTTGATTTGCATTTCTCTAACAATTAGTGATGTTGAGCAGCTTTTCATGTGCCTCTTGGTCATCTGTATGTCGTCTTTGGAGAAATGTCTATTTAGGTCTTCTGCCCATTTTTGGATTCGGTTGTTTGTTTCTTTAATATTGAGCTGCATGAGCTGTTTATATATTTTGGAGATTAATCCTTTGTCCGTTGATTCGTTTGCAAATATTTTCTCCCATTCTGAGGGTTGTCTTTTCGTCTTGTTTATGGTTTCCTTTGCTGTGCAAAAGCTTTGAAGTTTCATTAGGTCCCATTTGTTTATTTTTGCTTTTATTTCCATTACTCTAGGAGGTGGATCAAAAAAGATCTTGCTGTGATTTATGTCAAAGAGTGTTCTTCCTATGTTTTCCTCTAAGAGTTGTATAGTGTCTGGCCTTACATTTAGGTCTCTAATCCATTTTGAGTTTATTTTTGTGTATGGTGTAGGGAGTGTTCTAATTTCATTCTTTTACATGTAGCTGTCCTGTTTTCCCAGCACCACTTATTGAAGAGGCTGTCTTTTCTGCATTGTATATCCTTGCCTCCTTTGTCATAGATTAGTTGACCATAGGTGCGTGGGTTTATCTCTGGGCCTTCTATCTTGTTCCATTGATCTATGTTTCTGTTTTTGTGCCAGTACCATATTGTCGTGATTACTGTAGCTTTGTAGTATAGTCTGAAGTCAGGGAGTCTGATTCCTCCAGCTCTGTATTTTTTCCCTCATGACTGCTTTGGCTATTCAGGGTCTTTTGTGTCTCCATACAAATTTTAAGATTTTTTGTTCTAGTTCCGTAAAAAATGCCAATGATAATTTGATAGGGATTGCATTGAATCTGTAGATTGCTTTGGGTAGTATAGTCATTTTCACAGTATCGATTCTTCCAATCCAAGTACGTGGTATATCTCTCCATCTGTTGGTATCATCTTTAATTTCTTTCATCAGTGTCTTATAGTTTTCTGCATACAGGTCTTGTGTCTCCCTAGGTAGTTTTATTCCTAGGTATTTTATTCTTTTTGTTGCAGTGGTAAATGGGAGTGTTGCCTTAATATCTCTTTCAGATTTTTCATCATTAGTGTATAGGAATGCAAGAGATTTCTGTGCGTTAATTTTGTATCCTGCAACTTTACCAAACTCATGGATTAGCTCTAGTAGTTTTCTGGTGGCATCTTTAGGATCCTCTATGTATAGTATATCATGTCATCTGCAAACAGTGATAGTTTTACTTCTTCTTTTCCAATTTATATTCCTTTTGTTTCTTTTTCTTCTCTGATAGCCGTGGCTAGGACTTCCAATACTATGTTGAATTATAGTGGTGAGAGTGGACATCCTTGTCTTGTTCCTGATCTTAGAGGAAATGCTTTCAGTTTTTCACCATTGAGAATGATGTTTGCTCTGGGTTTGTCACATATGGCCTTTATTATGTTGATGTGGGTTCCCTCTATGCCCACTTTCTGGAGAATTTTTATCATAAATGGGTGTTGAATTTTGTCAAACTTTTTCTGCATCTATTGAGATGATCATATGGTTTTTATTATTCAGTTTGTTAATATGGTGTATCACATTGATTGATTTGTGTATATTGAAGAATCCTTGCATCCCTTGGATAAATCCCACTTGTTCATGGTGTATGATCCTTTTAATATGTTGTTGGATTCTGTTTGCTAGTACTTTTTTAAAAATAAATAAATAAATTTATTTATTTATTTTTGGCTGCGTTGAGTCTTCATTGCTGTGTGTGGGCTTTCTCTAGTTGTGGCGAGCGGGGGCTACTCCTCGGTGCAGTGCGCGGGCTTCTCATTGCGGTGGCTTCTCTTTGTTGCAGAGCATGGGCTCTAGGCATGCAGGCTTCAGTAGTTGCGGCATGTGGGCTCAGTAGTTGTGGCTCGCGGGCTCTAGAGCAAAGGCTCAGTAGTTGTGGCGCATGGGCTTAATTGGTTCATGGCATGTGGGGTCTTCCTTGACCACGGATTGAACCTGTGTCCCCTGCATTGGCAGGTGGATTCTTAACCCATGCGCCACGAGGAAGTCCCTGTTTGCTAGTGTTTAGTTGAGGATTTTTGCATCTATATGCATCAGTGATAGTGGTCTGTAATTTTCTTCTTTTGTAATATCTTTGTCTGGTTTTGGTATCAGGGTAATGGTGGCCTCATAGAATGAGTTCGGGAGTTTTCCTTCCTCTGCAATTTTTTGGAAGAGTTTGAGAAGGATAGGTGTTAGGTCTTCTCTAAATGTTTGATAGAATTCACCTGTGAAGCCATCTGGTCCTGGACTTTTGTTTGTTGGAAGATTTTTAATCAGTTTCAATTTCATTACTTGTGATTGGTCTGTTCATATTTTCTATTTCTTCCTCATTCAGTGTTGGAAGGTTATACCTTCCTAAGAATTTGTCCATTTCTTCCAGGTTGTCCATTTTATTGGCATAGAGTTGCTTGTAGTAGTCTCTTAGGATGCTTTGTATTTCTGAGGTGTCTGTTGTAACTTCTCCTTTTTCATTGATTTGAGTCCTCTCCCTCTTTTTCTTGATGACTCTGGATAATGATTTATCAATTTTGTTTATCTTCTCAAAGAACCAGCTTTTAGTTTTATTGATATTTGCTATTGTTTTCTTTGTTTCTATTTAGTTTATTTCTGCTCTGATCTTTATGATTTCTTTCCTTCTGCTAACTTTGGGTTTTGTTTGTTCTTCTTTCTCTAGTTCCTTTAGGTGTAAGTTTAGATTGTTTATTTGAGATTTTTCTTGTTTCTTGATGTAGGGTTGTATAGCTATAAACTTCCCTCTTACAGCTGCTTTTGCTGCATACCATAGGTGTTGGATCGTCGTGTTTTCAATGTCATTTGTCTCTAGGTATTTTTTTATTTCCTCTTTGATTTCTTCAGTGATATCTTGGTTATTTAGTAACATATTGTTTAGCCTCCATGTGTTTGTGTTTTTTACGTTTTTTCCCCTGTAATTGAATTCTAATCTCATAGTGTTGTGGTCATAAAAGATGCTTGATATGATTTCAATTTTCTTAAATTTACTGAGGCTTGAGGTGTGACCCAAGATGTGATCTATCCTGGAGAATGTTCCGTGCGCACTTGAGAAGAAAGTGTAATCTGCTGTTTTTGGATGGATTGTCCTATAAATATCAATTAAATCTATCTGGTCTATTGTTTCATTTAAAGCTTGTGTTTCCTTATTTATTTTCATTTTGGATGATCTGTCAAGTGAGTTGTTAAAATCCCCCACTGTTTTTGTGTTGCTGTCGATTTCCTCTTTTATAGCTTTTGTCAGTTGCCTTATGTATTGAGGTGTTCCTATGTTGGATGCATATATATTTATAATTGTTATATCTTCTTCTTGGATTGATCCCTTGATCATTATGTAGTGTCCTTCCTTATCTCTTGTAACATTCTTTATTTTAAAGTCTATTTTATCTGATATGGGTATTGGTACCCCAGCTTTCTTTTGATTTCCATTTGCATACAATATCTTTTTCCATCCCCTCACTTTAAGTCTGTATGTGTCTCTAGGTCTGAAGTGGGTCTCTTTTAGACAGCGTATATATGGGTCTTGTTTCTGTATATGTTCAGCAAGCCTGTGTCTTTTGGTTGGAGCATTTAATCCATTTACATTTAAGGTAATTATCGATATGTATGTTCCTATGACCATTTTCTTAATTGTTTTGGGTTTGTTTTTGTAGATCCTTTTCTTCTCTTGTGCTTCCCACTTAGAGAATTTCCTTTATCATTTGTTGTAGAGCTGGTTTTGTGGTGCTGAATTCTCTTAGCTTTTGCTTCTCTGTAAAACTTTTGATTTCTCCATTGAATCTGAATGAGATCCTTGCTGGGTAGAGTAATCTTGGGTGTAGTTTCTTCCCTTTCATCAGTTTAAGTATATCATGCCACTCCCTTCTGACTTGTAGAGTTTCTGCTGAGAAATCAGCTGTTAACCTTATGGGAGTTCCCTTGTATGTTATTTGTTGTTTTTCCCTTGCTGCTTTCAGTAATTTTTCTTTGTCTTTAATTTTTGCCAGTTTGATTACTATGTGTCTCAGTGTGTTTCTCCTTGTGTTTATCCTGTATGGGACTCTCTGTGCTTCCTGGACTTGGGTCGCTATTTCCTTTCCCATGTTAGGGAAGTTTTCGACTATAATCTCTTCAAATATTTTCTCTGGTCCTTCCTCTCTCTCTTCTCCTTCTGGGACCCCTATAATGCGAATGTTGTTGCGTTTAATGTTGTCCCAGAGGTCTCTAGTCTGTCTTCATTTCTTTTCATTCGTTTTTCTTCTCTTCCGCAGCAGTGAATTCCACCATTCTGTCTTCCAGGTCACTTATTCTTTCTTGTGCCTCAGTTATTCTGATATTGATTCCTTCTAGTGTAGTTTTCATTTCAGTTATTATATTATTCATCTCTGTTTGTTGTTTAATTCTTCTAGGTCTTTGTTAAACATTTCTTGCATCTTCTCGATCTTTGCCTCCATTCTTTTTCTGAGGTCTTGGATCATCTTCACTATCATTATTCTGAATTCTTTTTCTGGAATGTTACCTATGTCCACTTCATTTAGTTGTTTTTCTGGGTTTTATCTTGTTCCTTCATCTGGTACATAGCCCTCTGCCTTTTCATCTTGTCTGTCTTTCTGTGAATGTGGTTTTTGTTCCACAGGGTGCAGGATTGTAGTTCTTCTTGCTTCTGCTGTCTGCCCTCTCCAGAATGTGTTTTAAGTGAAAACTGCAGAATACATTACATGCAGCAATATGTAGAGTATTCCATTAATGTGTAAATAAACAGATCAATACAATCTAGGTGGATTCACACCAAATTGATAACATTAATTCTCCACAGTGTGGTGAGGTGACTGATGATATTTACATGGTGAGAATGTATGTGGTACCATGAAACTGACAAAAAAGAAATAAGGACGTAGTGGCCCAGAGAAATCCTGACTTGTGAAGTCACTGACAGATCATGAAAGTCAGGTCTAAAACCTTCTTCTGAATATTGCTCAGTTAATAACTGTTTCTGCTGACTGGGGAGCAGCTTTGCCACTAGGAACAACTGGTCTCCTTTGCTGCATCATGTGCAACCATATGCTTTGTATACACATCTCAGAAAAGCTTTTTCCCAGAGAGTCCCCCTTATCCCCTCCCAATCAAAATGCTTCTGACCCCTTCTCCACCCTTGATGATACGGGCTCAGTGACACTAGCTAGCTTCAGTATTGACCTAGGCAGATGAATATCCAGATAAAGATGTAGCATTGAGGATCTCAAGAGTTTTAATAGATGATTTGGGGATTATCTACTCAAAGAAAGATGGAGACTTCCTCTTCCACGAAATGGGTAATAGAGTCTTAGAGTTGGAATAAAGGATCTTAAATATCCTCCAACCCAGTACATTATCAGATCCTGTGATGTATACAACTTCGCAGACAGCATTTAGATTCTGAAAGGTTCTTTAGTGATAGAGAATTCAGCACCATTTTGTGAAACCCATTCCAGCTATGAGCTATCAAATTGTTTGAAGGGTCTTTTTTTTTTAAGGTAAATCTGCTTAACTTCTACCCATAAGCCTTGGGTCTCCTGAAGTAGAGTGAGTTTGATGTCGTTGGTGCAACAATGCTTCAGATATTTGAAAATAGCTACCTTGTCTTCTCTGAAGACTTTCTTTTTTAGGTGACATTTCCAGACTTGAAACCATTTGAGAGTTTTCTGTTTCTCTGGTAGCTATGGGAGACTGTGATTCTCTGTGGTCTGTCCTTGTTTTCTAGCTCTGGCTCAAGGGATTTCTCTATAGGTCTGTGAGTTTACTGTATGGTATTTGATTTTCTTATTTCCAGTAAAAGATTTAGAAGTGAGTGAATATTGGATTTTTAAAAATTCCTTGTTATTCTTAATGTTTAATCTGTGATACAGTCTCTTGCATCTTTGATGCACCATGAGTAGATAGAATTCTTTGGGGCTGTTATAGTGTCTGCCTGTCCACTGTCAAATCACCAACACCCATCACAGAACCTGGTGTATTACTAGTGTTCGGGTCATGGTTTAGTTTCTAGCTTATTATTAATGTTCAAATTGTGTTTTGAAATATCGTTTGCTTCGCATGGGGAAACATTCTGTATCTGCTCAGAAATTGTGACTCATAGATGGATTAGGCAATACTTGACCTCCTCCCTCCATGTATAAATAAGTTGTTGGTACATTTAGGGGTAAAACCTCGTGGTAAAATGTGACTTTGAGAGTCATTCCTTGATAGTAACTGTGGAAAGGTATTTCCTGTGAGATCAGAGTATGTTAACTTTCAGGAGTAGCCACGGGGGGAGTGAGGGCAGCAGTTGGTTGTTTCAGAGGTTTCTGGTAAAGCCAGGTTGCATATATTCTGTGGGTGGATTCCTTCTGTAGACCATTGCATTACACCTGAAGGGCTTTATTCAGAGTTTCCTAGGTGTCTTTTTCTCTATTTTAATACATTTTTGGAAGGAGGATAGTGAATGATAACATTTCACACATGTATAGGAATTCAGTTTTGCTTTTATAAGTCCTATATTATTGAATTATGGAAGTCTTACTTGGAAGAGACCTTAGAAAACTTCAAGTCCAGCCTTTGTCTGATGGTTTAATCTTCCCTAAACACCTTGGCTTGACCATCATCAGGGATAGGGACCTCCTGTCTTTGTTTTTGGATACCTCTGAGTCTCCCTTGAACTCAGCAGTCCAGCTTCCTGTGATACAGCTTGTCTTCTTTGTTTTAATGATCTAAAGGTATGAATGTGGCAAGAATAATGAACAGTAAGGCTCATCCTTTTTACTTTTATACAAGCCAAACAGCAAACCTTTATTGGGTCCTTGCTGGGTTCTGTGGGAAAGGGAAAGAATTGACAGTTCTTATCCTCACAAAGCTAACCATATAGATGGGGTCAGTTTCTCTCTCATCGCCCCCTCCCCTCACCTGCTACTACAGCTCACCAATTCAAGGTGTATGATGACCAGTGAGCAGAGCAGCAGAGGGGGAAATCACTGCACCTGGAGTAGGTAAGGTGGCCCCGAGCCTGCCCTTAAGAAATGGGCAGGACTCCTGTGGTTACGTGGCCTTTTGTTGCTTAAGAGTCCAAAAGTCCAAAAGCTGTTCTGTGCCTCTCTTGTTAAGCTAATCAATTAGTTAAGCTTAGTTTATTTAACAAAAGAAGATATTTGGATTGAACAAAGTAACATAATATTTCCCTCATAACGACACTTATTTAGAATGCAGCAGTCTACCTAAACATATTTTTTAAATAATTGAAACTTACCCCTTTAAAAACTGAGGCAGTTTTAAAAAAAATGGCCAGAAATCTCCTCACATTGATCGGTGTGGGTCTATGGGCTTGTGACTGCTTCAACCAATAGAATATGGCAGAAATGACACTATATGACTTCTAATACTAGGTCATAAAAGGCATACAACTTCTGCCTGCTTCTCTTGGAATGTTAGTTATGGGAAAGCGAACTGCTGAACAGAAATCTGATTACTCTGAGATTTCCATGCTGGAGAAGCCATGTGTAGGCACCCCAGTCAACAACCCCAGCCAAGCTCCCAGCTGACACCCAGCATGAACTGCCAGCCTTGTGAGGGGGCCATCTTGACACCCACCCAGTCGGGTCTTCAGATGACTCCAGCACTACCTGGAATCTGATTGCAGGCCGTTGAGAGACCCTGAACCAGAACCTCTCAGCCAAGCCTTCCCTAAGTTCTTGCCACCCCAAATTGTGAACCAAAAAAAAAAAAGTTGTTTAAAGTTGCTACTGTGATTTGTTACATAGTACTAGTACTTGGAACAAGTACTAAGACATAAAGTATAAATCAGCGGGGTCTTGCATCTCTCTAAAATGTACTATCTACACTTTTTAAAAAAGAGTGTAGACATAATTTGAACATCTTCAGGACAGTGAATATCTTGTATCTTACATTGTGATTAATGTAGTTATGTCTTTGAGCTGCACAGTGAGTTGCAGAGAAGCTGTAGACTGCTCAGCTTGTAAAGTCTTATGCATACTTCAAGGTTTTCCTTTTCTCTTGCTGCCAGTATCATTTCACCACATCTGAATGTGCCACTTTTTTTTTTTCGCGGTACGCGGACCTCTCACTGTTGTGGCCTCTCCCGTTGCGGAGCGCAGGCTCCGGTCCTGCAGGCTCAGCGGCCATGGCTCACGGGCCCAGCCGCTCCGCGGCATGTGGGATCCTCCCGGACCGGGGCACGAACCCGTGTCCCCTGCATCGGCAGGCGGACTCTCAACCACTGCGCCACCAGGGAAGCCCGAATGTGCCACTTTTAACACGTTAAATCACATTTAGAATCATTGTGTTCACATTCAGGTACTATATTAGGGATGTTTTCAACAAATATTTAGTGAGTGTTTACTTTGTGTTGGGCATTGTTCTAGGTACAAGATGAGGTGCTAAGCTTCAAGAGACAATGACTTTGTCAATCATGTATCCCCAGTTCCTAGAATCATACCTGGTGCTCACTAAGCCTTTGTTGAATGAATAGAAACAGAACACTGTGTTGGATGGTCAGAGCATGTTCTCATAATGGAGTCTGTCCTTAGGGGAGTGACCAGGATGGAGAAGGGGCAGGAAACCATGTTGTGGGAGAGTGAGGGAATTAAAGGGAGATGTTCAGCCTGGAAAAAAGAGGAGTTGCTTGAAGGAGGGAAGGATTATCATGTGGAAAAGAAATAGTGCTAGATTTGAAATAAAGTGGATTTTCTTTTGTCTTTTATCAAATGGCGCCTAGGTGGGGTTTATCAGATAACTTGGCAGTGGCTATTTTGGCTAAAGGATGTTGCTTGTTCATATACAAGAAAGAAGCTAATGATGGAATTCATCAGGAAAAAAAAAATCAGACGTTGACTTACTGTGCCAGAATTATTGCTTCATGTTTTATGGTTTCTAAAACATTTTTGTCAACGATGTAGATGCAGGTTGTTAATTCATTTGAAATGTCACTATTACAGAGAATAAGAAGGGCCACATGGAGGGGTTAGGTACCTTTGCCAGATGAGAAAAATATGAACACAAATACCATTTTGTGGTACAAACCTTTGGATAAAGTAGAGCGTACAGAAGATCCCTTGGCATTCCTTCTCTTTTGGGAGGGAGAGGGTTTGATTTATTGAGGTTTTTAATTCTATAATGTCATGGCAGTTTTAACATGTGGAGTTTCTTCTCAGCATCACCACTGTAGTCTCAGTAATTGAGTCAGGTTAAGCTTAATGCAAATAAGAAAACAGAAGCTCTTGCTCCAAGTTTCATAATAAGTTTAGGAGATGTTACAGCCACTTTTGTAACCAGAGTGTCATATTTTAGAATATATAGAATCTGATCATCCCTCAGAGTCAAGATCACTTTTTAATCTTTGGTTTCTCCCCAGTAAATTCTTTTTTTTTTTTTTTTTTGCGTTATGTGGGCCTCTCACTGTCGTGGCCTCTCTCGTTGCGGAGCACAGGCTCCGGACGTGCTGGCTCAGCGGCCATGGCTTATGGGCCCAGCCGCTCCGCGGCATGTGGGATCCCCCCGGACCGGGGCACGAACCCGTGTCCCCTGCATCGGCAGGTGGACTCTCAACCACTGCGCCACCAGGGAAGCCCCTCCCCAGTAAATTCTTAAATTATTCTAGACTTCATATTGATGAATCTTTAATTTCTTCCTTGTTTTTTTTTGTGTATTAAAGAAGATTATTGGCTATTTATAGTCTTTTATCCATGTTGGGAAGACTGATTGAGTAAAGAATTAATTTAACTATTATTCTCTCTTTTAGTTGGTGTTTAACCTGAAACACAAGGTAAACTTCATAAATTGACTTCCCTGGAGTACAATGATAAGTGTCAAGGAAGATTCAGAATGGACCAACCAAAGTCACATTGTTTATGATATTTATTCTAGGTAGTGACATTTTCAATAGTCCATCCCAATTTAGTTGTGTCATAGTGAAGATATTGGCAGCATCAGGGAACGTGAAAGCTCCTTAGAGTCCAGTTTCCATTTTACTAAATTCTACTGGCGTGATTTCTTTCAAAATTGAATTTGTTTCTTAGCGTGGCTCTAATATTAGATGGGTTTCCTTGGATATATGCATGAATGTAGAGTTATAGTGTTATCCCTAATCTTATCTAGCTTAAGGGAATTCTTAGAAAAGTATGTTCTTACTTAGGTAATTAAAAGATTCCACGAAAGGTTCTTTCCTCTTTGTTTCCTGGTGCGCAAGGAGAGGGGATTAAGAGCGCTGCTTAAAGGCGCTCCGGAGACGGGCGCGAGCCGTGGCTAAAAGCGCGGACCCCAGGGACGGGCATGAGACGCTAAGGCGGCTACTGCCGCGCACCAAGAAGCCTGTGTGCCAGCACAGGTCACTATCCACACCTCCCTTCCGGGGAGCCTGTGCAGCCCGCCACTGCCAGGGTCGCGGGATCCAGGGACAACTTCCCCGGGAGAACGCACGGCGCGCCTCAGGCTGGTGCAATGTCACGCGGGCCTCTGCCGCCGCAGGCTCACCCCGCATCGTGCCCCTCCCTCCCCCCGGCCTGAGTGAGCCAGAGCCCCCGAATCAGCGGCTCCTTTAACCCCGTCCTGTCTGAGCGAAGAACAGACGCCCTCCAGTGACCTACACGCAGAGGCGCAGAGGCGGGGCCAAATCCAAAGCTGAGCCCCGGGAGCTGTGCGAACAAAGAAGACAAAGGGAAATCTCTCCCAGCAGCCTCACGAGCAGCGGTTTAAATCTCCACATTCAACTTGATGTACCCTGCATCTGTGGAATACCTGAATAGACAACGAATCATCCCAAATTGAGGAGGTGGACTTTGAGAGCAAGATTTATGATTTTTTCCCCTTTTCCTCTTTTTGTGAGTGTGTATGTGTATGCTTCTGTGTGAGATTTTGTCTGTGTAGCTTTGCTTTCACCATTTGTCCTAGGGTTCTATCCGTCCGTTTTTTTTTAATAATTATTTTTTATTTTAATAACTTTATTTTATCTTACTTTATTTTCTTTTATCCTCTTTCTTTTTCTTTCTTTCCCTCTTTCTTTCTTTCTTTCTCTCTTTCTTTTCTTTCTTCTACTAATTCTTTCTACTTTTTCTCCCATGTATTCTGAGTCGTGTGGATGAAAGGCTCTTGGTGCTGCAGCCAGGAGTCAGTGCTGTGCCTCTGAGGTGGGAGAGCCAACTTCAGGACACTGGTCCACAAGAGACCTCCCAGCTCCACGTAATATCAAATGGCGAAAATCTCCCAGGGATCTCCATCTCAACACCAACACCCAGCTTCACTCAACGGCCAGCAAGCTACAGTGCTGGACACCCTATGGCAAACAACTAGCAAGACAGGAACACAACCCCACCCATTAGCAGAGAGGCTGCCTAAAATCATAATAAGTCCACAGACACCCCAAAACACACCACCAGACATGGACCTGCCCACCAGAAAGACAAGATCCAGCCTCGTTCACCAGAACACAGGCACTAGTCCCCTCCACCAGGAAGCCTACACAACCCGCTGAACCAACTTTAGCCACTGGGACAGACACCAAAAACAATGGGAACTACGAACCTGCAGCCTGCAAAAAGGAGACCCCAAAGACAGTAAGATAAACAAAATGAGAAGGCAGAAAAACACACAGCAGATGAAGGAGCAAGATAAAAACCCACCAGACCTAACAAATGAAGAGGAAATAGGCAGTCTACCTGAAAAAGAATTCAGAATAATGATGGTAAAGATGATCCAAAATCTTGGAAATAGAATAGAGAAAATGCAAGAAACATTTAACAAGGACCTAGAAGAACTAAAGATGAAACAAGCAGCGATGAACAACAAAATAAATGAAATTAAAAATACTCTAAACGGGATCAATAGCAGAATAACTGAGGCAGAAGAACGGATAACTGACCTGGAAGATAAAATAGTGGAAATAATACTGCAGAGCAGAATAAAGAAAAAAGAATGAAAAGAACTGAGGACAGTCTCAGAGACCTCTGGGACAACATTCAACGCATCAACATTCGAATCATAGGGGTTCCAGAAGAAGAAGAGAAAAAGAAAGGGACGGAGAAAATATTTGAAGAGATTATAGTTGAAAACTTCCCTAATATGGGAAAGGAAATAGTTAATCAAGTACAGGAAGCACAGAGAGTCCCATACAGGGTAAATCCAAGGATAAACATGTCAAGACACATATTAATCAAACTATCAAAAATTAAATACAAAGAAAACATATAAAAGCAGCAAGGGAAAAACAACAAATAACACACAAGGGAATCCCCATAAGGTTAACAGCTGATCTTTCAGCAGAAACTCTGCAAGCCAGAAGGGAGTGGCACGACATATTTAAAGTGATGAAGGAGAAAGACCTACAACCAAGATTACTCTACCCCGCAAGGATCTCATTCAGATTTGATGGAGAAATTAAAACCTTTACAGACAAGCAAAAGCTGAGAGAGTTCAGCACCACCAAAGCAGCTTTACAACAAAGGCTAAAGGACCTTCTCTAGGCAGGAAACACAAGAGAAGTAAAAGACCTACAATAACAAACCCAAAACAATTAAGAAAATGGTCAGAGGAACATACATGTCGATAATTACCTTAAATGTAAATGGATTAAATGCTCCCACTAAAAGACACAGACTGGCTGAATGGATACAAAAACAAGACCCATATACATGCTGTCTACAAGAGACCCACTTCAGACCTAGAGACACATACAGACTGAAAGTGAGGGGATGGAAAAAGAGATTCCATGCAAATGGAAATCAAAAGAAAGCTGGAGTAGCAATTCTCATATCAGACATAATAGACTTTAAAACAAGGACTATTACAAGAGACAAAGCAGGACACTACATTATGATCAAGGGATCAAACCAAGAAGAAGGTATAACAATTGTAAATATTTATGCACCCAACATAGGAGCACCTCAATACATAAGGCAAATACTAACAGCCATAAAAGGGGAAATTGACAATAACACAATCATAGTAGGGGACTTTAACACCCCACTTTCACCAATGGACAGATGATCCAAAATGAAAATAAATAAAGAAACAAGCTTTAAATGATACATTAAACAAGATGGACTTAATTGATATTTATAGGACATTCCAGCCAAAAACAACAGAATACACTTTCTTCTCAAGTGCTTATGGAACATTCTGCAGGATAGATCATATCTGGGGTCACAAATCAAGCCTCGGTAAATTTAAGAAAATTGAAATTGTATCAAGTATCTTTTCCGACTACACTGCTATGAGACTAGATATCAATTACAGGAAAAGATCTGTAAAAAATACAAACACATGGAGGCTAAACAATACACTACTTAATAACGAAGTGATCACTGAAGAAATCAAAGAGGAAATCAAAAAATACCTAGGAACAAATGACAATGGAGACATGACGACCCAAAACCTATGGGATGCAGCAAAAGCAGTTCTAAGAGGGAAGTTTATAGCAATACAATCCTACCTTAAGAAACAGGAAACATCTCAAATAAACAACCTAACCTTGCACCTAAAGCAGTTAGAGAAAGAAGAACAAAGAACCCCCAAAGTTAGCAGAAAGAAAGAAATCATAAAGATCAGATCAGAAATAAATGAAAAAGAAATGAAGGAAACGATAGCAAAGATCAATAAAACTAAAAGCTGGTTCTTTGAGAAGATAAGCAAAATTGATAAACCATTAGCCAGACTCATCAAGAAAAAAAGGGGGAAGACTCAGATCAATAGAATTAGAAATGAAAAAGGAGAAGTAACAACTGACACTGCAGATATATAAAAGATCATGACAGATTACTACAAGCAACTCTGTGCCAATAAAATGAACAACCTGGAAGAAATGGACAAATTCTTAGAAATGTACAGCCTGCCAAGACTGAATCAGGAAGAAATAGAAAATATGAACAGACCAATCACAAGTAATGAAATTGAAACTTTGAATAAAAATCTTCCAACAAACAAAAGTCCAGGACCAGATGGCTTCTCAGGCGAATTCTATCAAATATTTTGAGAACACCTAACACCTATCTTTCTCAAACTCTTCCAAAATATAGCAGAGGGAGGAACACTCCCAAACTCATTCCACGAGGCCACCATCACCCTGATACCAACACCAGACAAGGATGTCACAAAGAAAACTACAGGCCAGTATCACTGTTGAACATGGATGCAGAAATCCTCAACACAATACTAGGAAACAGAATCCAACAGCACATTAAGAGGATCATACACCATGATCAGGTGGGGTTTATTCCAGGAATGCAAGGATTCATCAATATATGCAAATCAATCAATGTGATACACCATATTAACAAACTGAAGGAGAAAAACCGTATGGTCATCTTGATAGAAGCAGAGAAAGCTTTTGACAAAATTCAACACCCATTTATGATAAAAACCCTCCAGAAACTAGGCATAGAGGGAACTTTTCTCAACATAATAAAGACCATATATGACAAACCCATAGCCAACAACGTCCTCAATGGTGAAAAACTGAAAGCATTTCCAGTAAGATCAGGAGCAAGACAAGGTTGCCCACTCTCACCACTCTTATTCAACATAGTTTTGGAAGTTTTAGCCACAGCAATCAGAGAAGAAAAGGAAATAAAAGGAATCCAAATCGGAAAAGAAGAAGTAAAGCTGTCACTGTTTGCAGATGACATGATACTCTACATAGAGAATCCTAAAGATGCTACCAGAAAACTGCTAGAGCTAATCAATGAATTTGGTAAAGTAGCAGGAAACAAAATTAATGCACAGAAATCTCTTGCATTCCTGTACACTAATGATGAAAAATGTGAAAGTGAAATCAAGAAAACACTCCCATTTACCATTGCAACAAAAAGAATAAAATATCTAGGAACAAACCTACCTAAGGAGACGAAAGACCTGTATGCAGAAAATTATAAGACACTGATGATAGAAATTAAAAATGATACAAATAGATGGAGAGATATACCATGTTCTTGGATTGGAAGAATCAACATTGTGAAAATGACTCTACTACCCAAAGCAATCTACAGATTCAGTGCAATCCCTATCAAACTACCACTGGCATTTTTCACAGAGCTAGAACAGAAAATTTCACAATTTGTATGGAAACACAAAAGACCCTGAATAGCCAAAGAAATCTTGAGAACGAAAAATGGAGTTGGAGGAATCAGGCTCCCTAACTTCAGACTATACTACAAAGCTACAGTAATCAAGACAGTATGGTACTGGCACAAAAACAGAAATATAGATCAATGGAACAGGATAGAAAGCCCAGAGATAAACCCACGCACATATGGTCACCTTATCTTTGATAAAGGAGGCAGGAATGTACAGTGGAAAAAGGACAGCCTCTTCAATAAGTGGTGCTGGGAAAACTGGACAGTTACATGTAAAAGTATGAGATTAGAATACTCCCTAACACCATACACAAAAATAAGCTCAAAATGGATTAAAGACCTAAACATAAGGCCAGAAACTGTCAAACTCTTAGAGGAAAACATAGGCAGAACACTCTATGACATAAATCACAGCAAGATCCTTTTTGACCCACCTCCTAGAGAAATGGAAATAAAAATAAACAAATGGGACCTAATGAAACTTCAAATCTTTTGCACAGCAAAGGAAACCATAAACAAGACCAAAAGACAACCCTAAGAATGGGAGAAAATATTTGCAAATGAAGCAACTGACAAAGGATTAATCTCCAAAATTTACAAGCAGCTCATGCAGCTCAATAACAAAAAAACAAACGACCCAATCCAAAAATGGGCAGAAGACCTAAATAGACATTTCTCCAAAGAAGATATACAGAGTGCGAACAAACACATGAAAGAATGCTCAACATCATTAATCATTAGAGAAATGCAAATCAAAACTACAATGAGTTATCTCCTCACACCAGTCAGAATGGCCATCATCAAAAAATCTAGAAACAATAAATGCTGGAGAGGGTGTGGAGAAAAGGGAACACTCTTACACTGCTGGTGGGAATGTGAATTGGTACAGCCACTATGGAGAACAGTATGGAGGTTCCTTCAAAAACTACAAATAGAGCTACAATATGACCCAGCAATCCCACTACTGGGCATATACCCTGAGAAAACCATAAATCAAAAAGAGTCATGTACCAAAATGTTCATTGCAGCTCTATTTATAATAGCCAGAAGATGGAAACAACCTAAGTGTCCATCATCAGGTGAATGGATAAAGAAGATGTGGCACATGTATACAATGGAATATTACTCAGCCATGAAAAGAAACAAAATTGAGTTATTTGTAGTGAGGTGGATGGACCTAGAGTCTGTCATATAGAGTGAAGTAAGTCAGAAAGAGAAAGACAAATACTGTATGCTAACACGTATATATGGAATCTAAGGAAAGAAAAATGTCATGAAGAACCTAGGGGTAAAACAGGAATAAAGACACAGACCTACTAGAGAATGGACTTGAGGATATGGGGAGGGGGAAGGGTAAGCTGTGACAAAGTGAGAGAGTGGCATGGACATATATACAACACCAAACGTAAAATAGATAGCTAGTGGGAAGCAGCCGCATAGCACAGGGAGATCAACTCGGTGCTTTGTGACCACCTACAGGGGTGGGATAGGGAGGGTTGGAGGGAGGGAGACGCAAGAGGGAAGAGATATGGGGACATATGTGTATGTATAACTGATTCACTTAGATATAAAGCAGAAACTAACACACCATTGTAAAGCAATTATACTCCAATAAAGATGTAAAAAAAAAAAAAAAGATTCCACGAAAGCTAATATAGAAGCTATGGAAATAAGATTTGAGGTGATAAATTTCTGGTTGTGAATTCCTGCTTTGCTACAGGGGTGAATTTGAAGGTGGAGGTGAGGACTAGGGGATATAACAGCCTTTTTAGGTGTCACTACAGATAGGTCTTCCAAAAGGAACAGACCATATGGATCAGTGTACCTGGTAAATCCCAGTCTCCATCCCAGCAACTTAAGGGATTCATGACTGTTGAAAGACAGTGAGCATATAACTGACATTTTCTAATTATTGATAAGAGAAAAAGGATTCTGTTTTCTCAGTTATAAAACTTTGAAGACTTTAGAGAAGTTTAGAGGGAGGCTGGGAGCGAATTTGTGATATCTTGCTCAGAGAAGAACTGAGATTGGTTTGTGTTTTTGTATTTTAATATTGGGCTATGATTCCTCCAAACTAAGCCAGGTACAGGTGTGCTTTGTTATGCTGAAACCTGATCAGTTGGCAATGCAAACTGACATCATAATGGGACCAATCTGACATAAACACTTTATTTTTACAGCTTTCAGGGTGTTTTTTTTAGTTGTGCGTTTCAAAAAATGTGTACTCAGAACTCTTTTAAAAATATTTATTTATTTATTTTTAATTTTTTGGCCGTGCTTCACAGCATGTGGGATCTTAGTTCCTTGACCAGGGATCAAACCTGTGCCCCTTGTAGTGGAAGCACAGAGTCTTAACCACTGGACCACCAGGGGAGCCCCAGACTTCTTAATTTACATCTCTGCGTATGCATATGCCCCATTTTTTTTCTGGCCCATTTTTGCTCACTTCCTTTTTTTTTTTTTAACTTGATGCTGATGAACTTGCTATTTACTAAACAGCAACTCCTAGAGGGCCAAGAAACTGGGTCTCAGGAACATCCTGAGTGGGCCTGTCCTGCTTCAGAATCTTTGGGCAGAGGAGGCCCAATTTAGAAGCTAGAAACCTTTTGTGTTACTTCTGTTTTGGTATGAAATGACTGAAGGAACATACTGAAATGTATCCTGTCTTTTCCTTTAAATCTATGTAAGGTTAATAAGCAGATATGTAAATTAGCCTCTCCGTCATGAGCATTCTTGTGTCCCTCACTGTGTCATGATTTGCTGTGGTCGGACCCAGAGGGTCAGATTCTCAGCGTAAATATTGCTATAGAACACTGGGCATGGGCTGTGTGAACACAACCGTGGAAGTGGCGTAAATTGGTTAAATCACATAACCCTGGGCGGCCATACGGTACATTGCCATACTGCCATACCTGGGATGGACTGTGATAAGGAATTAGTGGCATTTCAAATAACCAATAAATTGAAGAAATTGGGTAAGTTACGGGGGAAGACTTTCTGAGGTTACATTTCACCCAGAAGTTTATTCTAGCTTGTGAGCCACAGAGAGGATGGCCTTTCTAGGCAGGCATTGCCATAGCCTCTTATCTTTGCAGAAGGAGCGATAGCAGTGGTCACCTCCTTAAGTTCCAGCATTGTACAGTTATTTGTAATTCAGTCTCTTACCACAATTGTGAAATCTGAGTAGCAACAGGGTTTTGGTGAGTTTTTTTTAATTAAAAAAAATTTTTTTTTGGTAGCTCATTTAATTGGTAAGTCTGATCTGAACTGACGTGAAGCTATTTATGGTTTTTATTCAAGTTAATAGGAATGTTCATACATTTTGTTACAAAAATATTGATGTATTTAACTATGAGATGCTGCTCCATGTCCTGCTAGGGCTGTTATTATATGATGTATGTACCATATTACCTTTCTGAAATTAAAAACAACAAAACCAATTCTAAATATTTCTGACCTCAAATTTTTGAGAAAAGGAACTTAAGGCTTGCACCTAACAGGAAGAAGAATGGCCATCAACATAGAAACACAGAAATGTTTGTAAGTTGCATTTGTCCTAATTTCATATTTCAGGGACTCTGAATTCTCTCTCTTTTTTTTTTTTTTTTTTTTTGCGGTACGCTGGCCTCTCACTGTTGTGGCCTCTTCCGTTGCGGAGCACAGGCTCCGGACGCGCAGGCTCAGCGGCCATGGCTCACGGGCCCAGCCGCTCGGCGGCATGTCGGATCTTCCCGGACCGGGGCACGAACCCGCGTCCCCTGCATCGGCAGGCGGACTCTCAACCACTGCGCCACCAGGGAAGCCCTCTGTCTTATTAAGTAGATGAGACCTGATATCGGGATGTTCCTATTCTGATAACTATCAGTGTGGAGTATGTGGATTATAATGGCCTCTTTCTATCCCATTATAAATTATAAATCAAGGAAATGAAAGGAGCAAAGTGTCTGGATAGGGCTGGCAGCCATGGATGGATCTAGTCATCCTCAGCTTCAAGTGGACTTAGTACTTTGGTACTTTGGTCAGGATGGGTGCCTGCTGGTTTTACTTAGAACTATGTATTCACTATATTAGTTGTATACAAGAATGTCTATACTTAAATTGACTACTTAGCAAAGTTGGTATAATTTTTTCCATGTTGTGTGATTTCTGTTCTTTGCAAATAATTCATTATTTTCTTCATAAAGTTACATTAAAAAAAAACCTTGAGATTTTAAAGGGAAGGTTACTTGGGTCAGATGGACTTGACGTCTGTTTCTGGTGGTGCCCAAAGTACATGCAGATAAGCAATGGGCCTGTGGAACAAATCTTATTCCTTCTTGTTGTGTTATGTGTTATGTAGAGAAATGTGAGCAAGATACAGCCTAGTGTCCATAGAGCCATAGATGTGGATACAAGTAACTATTAAGACAGTCTAGCTTTGCAATTACGACAAGTGGAATGAAGTGTGAGAAAGAAAGTTGGAAAGGAAGGTTGGGTCAGAATTGGGGAGGGCCTCGAATGTTGCTACTGCAGAGTTGGACTTTATTTTGTGTATCAAATGATATAGGCTAATTTTGCATGTAGAAGAATTCCATGTGATGATATGTGTTACACTTCAAATAACCAAATGTATTATGTTAGATTAAGTATCTCTTCTACTAGATGCTGATATGGACAAGTGAAAGTTGGTGCCAAATGAAATTCACACTATGAAAATGTGAAGGGAGAGAAACAAAATGGAGGAAAAGTATCTATTACATCTATGTTTTTTCTTTCTGCAGTTCGAGAACCAATTGCATCATTTGAGTTTTGTGGTGGGAACACGCTGACCCATCTCATGGGATGTAGGCGCTGTAAGAGCTGGACTTGAAAGCCAGTGCTCTGGGTGGTGATGAGTCACTGCAGATCTTTGCAGAGAGGAGTGACGTGATTGGAGAGATGCTCCAGGAGGATTATTTTGGAAACTGTTTATGCATGGCTTGAGCAGGGAGAGCCCAGTAGTTGGCAAGCTGGGTAGGAGCTATTGTAGTTATCTAGGTGAGAAGCAGTAATTGCTACCTGAACCTGGCAGGTTGTGGTAGGAATCGAAAATAAAAGGGAAATGCTGGAAGCAGAAACTTTAAGAAATATTTTTAAAGCAGTTGATTTGTCTCCACTTTTCTTATTTTATTCCTCAAGGGCACTTCTAAATTGATGAGAAGGAAGACCCAATTAGAAGGGGTTGTCTGATGACAGACCAGATTTTCTAGGATTTCCTCAGGGTTCAGGGCCACATTTTGAATACATACGTAAAAGGTTATCTGCCTGAAACCGTTGCCTATGCTAGCAGAGTTCTCCTTAAGGAATCTTTGGATTTCATAAGGGTTCGTTTCCATAAGGAACACTGAGAGGAGTGGTTCAGTTGGGAGACTCAGTTCTCAGTTTGTAGCTGACTCCGGTTTTCCTTTGAGCTCCTGCCTGTGTGGTGCCCATTTTCAGACCAACCTGACATCCTCATTCACTGCCTCTCATCTCCTTGGTCTTAGCCACCTTCCCTTCTATAACACCTCAGCAACCCATTCAGTGCCCACACCCTCCTTCTCTCTCTCTGAGATGGTATCTCTGAAACATCCTTCCCTTGGTCAGAGCTCCCCTCTCTCCTGTCTGCTTTCTCTCACGAAACCTGTTCTTCTGACTCTGAATTTATTCCCTTGATTCCCACCCTGTTTTCTGTCTGTCCGGCCTTTCCTTCCCCCACTCACTTCACTTCTTCCCTGATGTACCTGGAGTCACCTCCTCATCCCTTTGAGTCTCTCAGAAAGTGCTCACTTCTTTCTCCAACTCTGAATCAAAGCAACAGTCTACTTCGATCTCTGTGCTCACTCCATAACTCTATAACTGATTACTGACTCCCTTACAAACGTATGATTTTCAGGTTAACAGAACCTCTGATGTTACTTGGAGATCTATTTGTCTACACCCTTTCCCATTTTCTTTAACAGTGATTCCAAACCTTTATTAGTCTCTTCAAGTATACAACTTTCTTTCACAACCTCATTCTCAGCGTTTGAACTTGTCCTCCGTTTATCTGGCAACAGAGGTCACTAGGAAGAAATCCTCCCAACTTTACGTACAGCCCCCAGAGTTTTTGATATTCCGCCCGCCCTCAGTGATGGAACTGTGTCATTCCGTTCTAAATGCTAACTGTTTCCCAGGGCCTCCTCAAGACCTCCTGGCCTGTCTATAACTTTTGAAACTATTGACTCTTTTATCAGTTGGGATGATTTGGCTGCAAATAACAGAAAACCCAAATTGAAGAGGCTTAAATAAGAGGCTACACGAGAGAAGTCTGGAAGTAAGACTGTTCCAGAGTTGCTTAATTTATGGCTTGACAGCATCATCAAGGAGCCAGTTTCTTTAGTCTTTCCTCCCTGCCGTTCACAGCATGTTAACTTTATTTTCTCTCCAAGCATCCTAGGGTCCAGGATCACATCACATGCCCTTGCCTAAGCCAATCGATCGCAGGGGAATGGGATTATCTGATAGGTTTAGAATTGTCAAGGTTTGCAGCCTAGGGGTGGAGAGAGCCCAGGCTCGCCTCAAGTATATAACTTCTCGGTAGCTGAACAAAACTGGAATTCTGTTAGCAATGAAGCACAGAGAGAATAGCTACTGGGGAGACAATTACTAGTGGCTTCTACAACCGCCTCCTCAGTGCGGAAAGGCTTTGCTTCCTTGAATTATGAGCTCCGATCTTCTTCCTTCTCTGAATATTCTCTACATCTTGGTTTCCTTCATTGATTTTTCCTCTTTCTTCCTCTCAAATCTTGGCTTTCCTGATGTAGTGACCTCACCATCTCTTCTTGATCAGCAGTGTTTCCTGGGACTTAGTTATTCCTATGATTTAATCTGATGCATGTATGCTGACCATTTTTAAATCTAGATCCACACTGACCTCTATCTCTTGAGCTCCGTTTCCTTTCTTCTCATCTCTTCTTGTGTTCTGTATCTTGATTAATCATACCATTTACTACGGCAAAGAAGGTTTCCTCCCATTGTATGTGTTCCCGTTAGTAACAGGGCACATTATCTCAAAAAACAAACACAAAGCCAACAGCAAGAAAACCTCATTATCCAGTCTTCCTTGCGGTTAGGTAGGTCATTTGACTAAAATTTGCCTAGTGAGTGTTACTTAGGAGTATTGTGTGGGACTTCCAGGGAAGACATATCTCTCTCAGCTGGGAGGTATGCCCTTTTTGCTCATATCTCTTTCCTTCCTCTGGCCTTCAAATCTGAATGATGCCTAGCGTTTCAGAAGCCATCTTGGACCCTGCAGTGATGAAGATGGAATCTAGGACAAAAAGATGCTGGGTTCTTTATAATCATAGAGCTGCCATATCAGCTTTGGAATGCCTTCTTCTGGATTTTTACATGGCAAGTAAGCCGTAGTTTATTTAGGCCACCATTTGTGTGTGTGTGTGTGTGTGTGTGTGTGTGTGTGTGTGTGTGTGTGTGTGTGTGTGTGTGTGTTGGGGGGGTTACTCTCTGTTAATTGTAGCTTAATGTTGTTTTTAACAGTTCCTAACAGATATTTCTAGTCTTGTTACCTAAGCAGCACACTCCATAGTTTTCCTCCCTGTCCCTTTCTACCCACATCCTAATTCATAGATTATACTTTGGAAATAGCTCTAGATCCTGGAAACATAATATAAAACCAGGACAAGTATACCCATTCTACACTCATACATTTGTTCCAAGTAAACAGTTTGACTATACCAGCTGTGGGCAAGGACATGTCGGATGAAAACTCATATTTTATTGATGGGGAATATCATTCGGAACAACCGCTTTAGAGAATAATTTGGCAAGAAGTATAATAGTTAGGTTTAAGGTGTTCAAACCTTATAACTTCAACAACCAGCGGTTCTATTTCCAGATATGTAAAAGTCTCCTACACGTGTACTGGGAGGTATGTGTGCTCTATTCACTGCTCTGGTGTTCGTTAGAGCAAAAATTTGTAAGTGAGGGGAATTCCCTGGTGGTCCAGTGGTTAGGACTCCGTGCTTTCACTGCTGGGGGCACAGGTTTGATCCCTGGTTGGGGAGCTAAGATCCCACAAGCCATGTGGTGCAGCCAAAAAAAAAAAAAAAAAAAAACCACATTAGAAGTGACCTCAATATCCATGAACAAGATATGAATGAATAATTGTGTATTCAATCAACTAAATTCTATAGAGCTATTAAAATGAAAGAACTAGAAATACATGTGTCATTATGGGTAAATCTTAAGAATAGTGTTGAACAAAAACAAGTTGTGAGTTAAATAAAGCATGATGCCATTTGTGTAGTTTGAAAAAATAGAAAAATTTAATTAGTATTCTTCTCTATTACAGCTGCTGCTGCTGCTGCCCCTAATCAGGGTCTCAGTATTTTTCAGCTGGTATATACTGTTAAGAGCTCAATAATTTATCTTCCTTTTCCATTCTCTTCATTCCAGCTCACCTTCAACACTGCCACCAATCTAATGCTCTGCAAAAACCCTTGGGTTTCCTACCGTGTGTAGGATAATGCAGTTCAGGCTTTTAGCATGGTGTTCAAGATTGTTTCTAGAATCATCTCCCTTGTTTTCTTCCCTGTCCTGTATGAACTTGTTCTCCAGCAGGTCCTTAAATTTTCTGTGCCTGCAGGCAGTCTCTCTGACTGAAGTGACTCTCAACTCTTCCCCTTTTTCATTTGGCAGAAGCTCAAATATAAGCTTTCAAGCACCAGACCCAGGGTCACTCTTTGTCCAGAATCCTTCCATCTTCCCGCTCCTAGACAGAATTGGTTATTGACTCCTGCATCTACTCCCAGGACTCTATGCTCACCGGTGGTATATGGATGTGGCTTGGCGTATTACAATTTTGACCTTGTTAAGAGCAGGATCTTTGTCTTGCGCATCTCAAGGACCCTGGAACCCTTTTGCATAATTTTAGCACAGGGTCTGTGGTCACTGAAGGTTGTATTAAAAGAATTTTTTTGTTTTTGTAAATTGTGAGAGGAAAAGTTAGCCCTGAATACAGTTTGTACTCATGTCTCAGCTTCCTTTGAAAAATTTACACATATTCTAACACACTGAACTTCAGGGGGAAGGCGTTTTCAAGTTCATCTTTTGCAAGAACCATAAAGATGATTGATACTGTGTTTTGCGGGGGTGATAGGAAGGATTATACTGGGGATTTCAAGGCTAACTTTTCAGCCAGGAGAAACCGAAGAGTGAATTAGGTGGTGATAAAAAAAATTCCTTCCTTGAGAATATATATGCTTCTGTGGGGTCTTCTCCCCTGAGTTATTAAAGCAATTCTTACTCACTGCAAAATAAACATCAGAAAAATGAAATAGAATTTTTAGAAGAATATTAAACTTCGGCGTTTTGGGACTTTTATTCTGGGCACATAGAGACATACAAAAATGGGATCATCCTGTTATAAATACTGTTTTGTAACTTTAAAAAACCTGATCTGTCTTGAACATGTATCTATATCAAGCAGTTGAGCTTCATCATCGTTCTTTTTAAATTCAGGCATAACTTATATTCTGAATTGTATAAATCTCATGTGCACAGCATAACCACCACCCACAGCAAGTTGCAGAACATTTCTAGTACTGCGGAAGGCTCTCTTTTAGTTCCTTTGTGATGATGTAACAGTTCTGGTGGTGGTTACATGAATTAAGGTACATGTGATAAAATTTTATAGAACAATACACATGTGCACACATATACACAGGTACAGAAAATGAGTGCACGTAAAAACTGGTGAAATCCAAATAAACTCTGTAGTCTAGTTAACTGTATTGTGCCAATGGTAATTTCTTGTTTTTGCCTACAGTTATATATAGCACGTTACCATTGGTAGGAGCTAGGTGAAATTTACACTGACCACTCTGCACTATTTTGGCAACTTCTTGTGATTCCGTAGATTTTTTAACTTAGAAAAAAAATTCCCTTATTCCTGTTTTATTATTATTATTATTATTTTTGCTGTACGTGGGCCTCTCACTGCTGTGGCCTCTCCCGTTGTGGAGCACAGGCTCCAGACGTGCAGGCTCAGCGGCCATGGCTCACAGGCCCAGCGGCTCCACGGCATGTGGGATCTTCCCGGACCGGGGCACGAACCCGTGTCCCCTGCATCGGCAGGTGGACTCTCAACCACTGAGCCACCAGGGAAGCCCCTGTTTTATTATTTTTAATGGATGTCTTATAGGTTATTGTCTAAATATACAATAACTTATTTAACCAATTCTCTATCCAGAGTTTTGACTAGTACAAACAACTTTGTGATAAGCAACCTTGTACATATTTTTCAAAAATATTTTACGTATTTTCTTATCTTAAAAAAGAAAGAGTCACTATAAGGTTCTTTTAAGTCATTTTCCAATGACTATATACAATTTTCAAGATCACGCGTTAAATAAAATGAGGCAAGCCTGTCCAGTGGGGATAATTAAGTGTCCTAGGTAGAAGGTATTTCAGCTATTATAATTTCTGGCTTTTCCATCTGCCTGTTGCCAAGGATGAGGGGTGTTGAACCCTGCTCCAAGGAATAGAAGATATAAATGAAAGTGCTACCTAATTCAAACACAGGTCCTTACATTGCTTCTCAATGTAAGCGTAAAATATTTCTAGAAAAGATTCATTCAAAGGTAAGCTGCATGGCAAACTCAGTTTTAGTCTTTATTTCAAGGATAAAGCCATATGAGTAGTTATGCCAAATTTTCCTGTATTGTTCATCCAAATTTCTAATCGGATTTTGAGAAGACCAGCATGGACACAGGCTTCTTGAAACCATAATGTGCTTTACGTTACTTCTCAGTGATCAAGGGCAAAGATAGGTATGTTTTTGGCAAAGCAAATGTTAAATGAAGATTGTTTCCCTTTTGGGCCCTGCAGGTACCTTATACTCTAATAGTTGCTGAAGTTATTTTTTCTTGTTGCTGTTTTTTGACAACAGTTTTCATTTCACTTCTATTTTATTACTGACAATTTTGTCTTTGATCCAAGGAACTCGGTTATTTGTCATTAAAGCTTCTAACTCAGACACATGAGAAGAATATAATGAAAACGTTATTGCTTCTCATATCCAGCAAAGAAGACTTACACTTGTCAGTAAGATTGGTGATAAGTATGCTGTGTTTATTTGTGTAATATTTGAATAAAAATTTGTTGAGGTAATTGATATTGGTGCTTTTCAAATGAGACCTGCATTGAAATGGTGAGATTTAACTTTTTACACATAAAAAACTTCTCTCACATGATCTTACTTTCTATCACTTTCACACTCTTACTTTTTTTTTTTTTTTTTTTTTGTGGTACGTGGGCCTCTCACTGTTATGGCCTCTCCCGTTGCGGAGCACAGGCTCCGGACGCACAGGCCTAGCGGCCATGGCTCACGGGCCCAGCTGCTCCGCGTCATGTGGGATCTTCCTGGACTGGGGCACGAACCCGTGTCCCCTGCATTGGCAGGCGGACTCTCAACCGCTGCGCCACCAGGGAAGCCCTCACACTCTTCCTTTTGATTCCAGCTGAGAAAAATGGACTGTCTCTCATATTCTCTTTTTAGAGCAATTACACATATGGTCTGCCTTTTATCCGTGGAGCTATTTACAGACTGAACCAATGTAATGCCAACAAACCTTAGAATTTATTGTTTTACCCTTTCTATTTATGCCATTTGTAACTCTTACATATATTTTTGTATAGGTATCTTTGGCTGAAATTCCAAATTTTGATAGCAAAAGCAGGTAGTTATTAACTTTATGAATTACCCATCTGTTTCTTTTCTTTTCTCATAACTAATTATGTAACCATTGACCTCGGATAAGAACTGGGAGCATTTGCAAATACTTGCCTAAACTGGAATTTAAAATAAATGAATTACGGAAAAGCAAATTTTCTTTTGCATACCATCCTTAAAATTTTGCTCAACTATTAGTTTTCTTTGGGAACAGAAGTATAATCAGAAATATCATTGACAACCTAAGTGTTCTGTATTGTGGGGTAAAACTAGTTTGGGTTTTTAGAGTGGCCTATGCTTGTCAGTGTCTTTATAGTTTTCTTCATGTTTTTCTTCTCCTTTACATGTTCTGCTTCTTTTAAACTATTCATAAACTTCAGATGCTGTTTTGCCCATGAAAATTTTCGGTAAATTTTGGGAGTAAATCAGAGTCCATTGAGAGAGAGAATGTTCTAAAGGTGTGTGTTTGCATGGTTGCTTTTTGCCTTCACGTGTCAGTTGCTTTTGAACTCTGGGACAGTGTTAATAAATTGTCAAGCTGAATCGCCTCATATTTGACTCCCTTTTTGGGAGTTTGCAGATGGTACTAATGAGCTTTCCCTCCTTGAACACGTGTAATGAATGTCCTCTTTATTCTCCATTTTAAACCTGAGCTGTGAAACCCCCTCTCAGCTGGGCCCAATTCTGCAGGCAGCTGCCTGCCTGGCCTGTTATTACTCCAGGAATCATTGCTGGCCTTATTAAACTATTTTGGGTAGCAGCCTTTCCATTCTCCTCCCATGAACCATGAAGGCTGGAGCTGCTGCAGCAGCATAGTCCCAGTGTGGAATCGGAATGTGAAGGAAGGAAGGGTCACTGGTTTGTAATAGAGCATCCTACCTTACGGAACAGTAGGGTGGCTGCCCATTGAGGCCACTTGGTGTCTTGACATTTTTCTTTTGTTTTTCAAAAGAAAAGTTTTATTTTTGAATATCTAGCATTTAAACTGCTTGAGTGTAAGGCAGTTTGGTCTCCCTACCCCCAACCCCCTTTTCTTTCACTTTCTCTAGCATGTCCATGATCCTGATTTGGGTTGGTAGTCTCCTTGCTCTTGTATTCTGAACTGCCTCAGATCCGTAGACCCACAGTGCAAACCTTGACCAGGAAAGGCAGCATAACACAGTGGATAAGGAGGAGGCCCCCAGTCAGACATGCCTGCATTTGAATCTCAACAATGGTGGGCAAATGACCTCCTTTAGGTTGAAATAGGCAAAGTGTGGCCAACCTCACAGGCTGTTATAGGGATGAAGATAAGACATGTAAGAACTAGTTAATGGGAAAACTGACCACTGGTCAGCAGGGGAAGTCCTCAGACCCAAGGAGGTTGTGCTTGCCTGATGGCACATAGCTCTACATGGACAAGCAAGGGTGAGAACTCAGCTTTTCTAACTCCGAGTCCAATGTGTTTCCATTATACCACATAACTTCCCCATGTGTTATTGGTTCAGGGCCATATTTGAACTGTTCTCAGCCTTATTGATGGAGGTATTTGTCATTCATCAGAAAATACTTTTTCCATAAGCTGCTGTTTTGTACTTCTCTTCATTTCCTAACCCCTTAAAAAAGAAAGATAGCACACAATGTATTAGCTTCCTGTTGCTGCTGTTACAAACTAAATTGTTTTAAGCCACAATTTTAGTGGCTTAAAACCACTAAATACAATAAATATTTATTCCCTTACAGTTCTGGAGGTCAAAAGTCTAAGGAGTCTAAAGTCAAAGTATCAGCAGGGCTGTACTCTTCCTGGAGGCTCATGTGGAAAACCTTCTTCTTTGCTTTCTCTACCTTCTCGAGGCTGCCTGCGTTCCTTGGCTCAAGGTCCCACATCACATCTCCTTTTCCATCATCACATCTCATTACATTGCATTCTACTAACTCTGATCTCCTGCTTCTTTCTCATAAGGACCCTGTGATTACACTTGCCCCTCATGGGTAATCCTGGATAATCCATCTCCAGGGCTTTAACTTAATAATATCTCTGCAAAGTCCTTTTCGCCATAAAAGGTAACATCCACTGGTTCCATGGATTAGGATGTGGATGTATTTGGGGGCCATTTTTCTACCTACTACAGACAGACACCTGCCTTACGACCCAGAATTCCCAGACTCCTTCTTTTTCACCTCTAGTTCTGAATGTTTCCAAATTAAGTCACATTTACCAGTCTGCTCACATACATTTTTGCTAGCCATTTACTCTCCTCCCTCTGTGTCCCATAAGGAGTTTCTTCTTTTAGACTAGACCTATTCTAGAAATGGGAGGCACTGACACCACCCACTCAGATGACTGCTCATACTTCTCAGCGGTGGTTGGGGAATGTATTTCTGGGAGCATTTCCACAGCCCACTTTGTACCTCGGAACATGTGCTTCCTGTGAGAATGTTAAGTAATTTTTGGAATTTACAAAAGTCAAGTTCAGATTCTACCATGTATGTATTTGGGATTTGGATTAGGAGAGATTTGCCTGCCTCTGTTTGGATATAGGTCATATTTGAATTATTGTTAGCAGAAATATCGTTGGTGAATTTGTTTAATCAGGGGTCCTTCTAAACCTAGGGTCCCTTAAAGTTTCCATGGAAGGCCTTCATGGAGCTAGATCTCTTGGGGCTGTGAAAAGCCATATGATTGTTTTTCTGGAAAGACTGGACCATACCTCTCATTAGATTTTTAAAGAAGTTAGTGACCCAGGAAAGGTTAATGACAAACTGAATTGATGGTGGGTGGATTGCTTTCCATTTCCCCAATAGGTAAAAGGACCTTGGAAGTACACTGCATATATTTTTTCACATGTAATGTGATCTTTTTTTTAGCTGCAACTCAACTTTCCCCATTCATATTGAAATAGACATCCCACTGAAGCCCATGTCTTTTTTGCTGTCAGCAATAAAAGTTTTATTCTATTTCTGCTGGCATATACTGAGATATCTTTGGAACGAGATTTGGGAAACCTTTGTTAAGTGTAATCTGTTTCTTAGATAGGCAATATATAATTCGTTTAGACAGGAATTGAAGATAAAAAGTGTTGTTCCCCCACCACCACCCCCAAACCCCCCTGAACACCAGATGTTTTATTGGCATTTTTTTCTAGCACATATTTGTTTGGAACTGAAAACTAATTTCCTTTAATGTCTTGTCATGCCTTTCCCTCTCACCTTTGATCACCGTTTACCCTTTCTTCTGACTCCTTAAGTTTCCTCATAAAGAATGTGTGGTATTTTCCTACCTTTATCATTAACTTTGCCTCACCTTGCCTTATGGGAACCCAAAGGATGAGGACTAACTTGGAATTTGCTTAGTTTCCATACGTTGCTAGATGTGTGAAGCTTAACAAGAGTAAAGGAGTATTGTGTATGCATAAGGCAAAATAGCGAGTGAAACCCAATGATTTGCTGTTTGATTCACTCCATACAATTTAAAGCTTAGTGAGTAAAACATAAATGACCAAAGGGGATTATTTACGCTTCCTGAATCATAAAGGTTTTTTAAAAACAGGTGCAATTTGGAATTAAGCTCTGATGACTGTGAAAGGGAGTTTAAGCTTCACTGATTTGGCGGAGCAGATCCGATGTACCAGGCAGAGGAGGGAGCCTTACATCAAATAAAATCTCCTTTCTTGATGAGTTCTTCTTCCTTTTTTTGTTTGTTTGTTAATGTGTGGTGTTTTGAGAGAGTTATTCCTTTGGCATTAAATAGGATATATACAAAACCTCTTTGAAAACTTTGGGACATTATGCAAAAATAATGCTTAACTATTATGAAAGGAATATGTTGCTTTCGACAGAACTCATTTATGTTCATTTTTGTTTAGAACAAGAATATAAGTCTCACTGGGCCTGACTTACCCACTTTATCGATAGGAAAACATTGAGGTCAGGATAGGTGGTCTTTATAGCATCATGCAACTATTTAGTGACAAAGTTGGTGATAAAATTCAAGACTCCAGAAACGGACCCAGTGATCTTTTATTATATCATATTGCTTGTGTTCTGTAGAAAGAGGAAAAGGTTGAAAGTTGAAGGACATAGATTTCATAATCTTGTAAATGAAACCACAGTGAGGTAGACCTGCACACCCACCAGCATGGCTGAAACTTATTATACGTTGGCTTGGATCTGGGGCAGCTGGAGCTGTCAGCATGGCTGGTGGGTTGGCTGGGGGGAGTGTAAAAAGGCACAGCCACATGGAGAGCAACTGGCAGTTTCTAACATTAAACACACTTCCCTTCAGCCTAACAGTTCTGCTCCTATGCATTTGCCCAAGAAAGACCTCTATACAGCTGTTCATAGCAGCTTTGTTAGAACCACTAAAAGCTGGAAACAGCCCATATGTTCATCAACTGGTAAAGAGACAAATTGTGGTATATTTATTTATTCCATGGAATACTACTCATCAGTGGAAAAGAAGGGACCACTGATATAAGCAACATCGTGGCTGAAACTCAGAAACATTGTTGAGAGAAAGAAGCAGAAACAAAAAGAGCATATTCTGCATGATTCCATTTACATGAAGTCCTGAAACAGACAAGATTAATCCTAGTGATAGAAATCAGAGGTGGGAGTGTGGGAGTTGACTGCAAAAGGGCATGAGGATACTTTCTGGGTGGGGGAAGTATTCTATATGTTGCTTGAAGTGGTGGTCATATAGGCATATACATTTGTCCAAACTCATCAAAGTGTACATTATAAGGGGGCATTTTATTGTATGTAAATTATTCCTCAATAAAGTGATTTTTTAAAGGGACAGGACAATGAGAAGTTAAGGTGCTGAACAGCAAAGCACAGATGGTATAAAGCATAAAATATTTTTACCATGCCATTGAATTTTCTCTGGTCCCATTTTCTCTCTCAGAATTGTGGTCCTTCTGTTACTGTCCCCTTGCCACTTGTCTGAGAACACATATAACTAGAAGCCAGCATACCATTGTGGAAAAAACTGAACAACTTGCCCGTGCACATTTCCACGAGCAAGTTTCTTCTGTGCTTGAGGATACTTTGCCAACTTAAACAGTAATCATGGGAATCATTTAGAGCTTCCATTATTAATTCTTCCTTAGTTACCAGAATTTCACCAGCATAACTATATATGCAAATAAAATAATACCCAGAGAAATGCCAAGTGTTTTTCTGTTCTCTAGGAGGAAGTTTAGAGGATTTGTAGACTGAGTAGGTTGAATTTATAGCCATATTCTCTGCTAGAAAAATCTAAAAATAAAAACGTTGGCGTCCCAGTTGGTGTTCTGAGTCATATTTTAAATCCTGTAAGCCTGTAGCTTTGCAAAATGCTATTCAGAAATCTCTAAACTGCATATACAATATATCTTCGTCTTGCCAACTCCCCTGCCAGCTTCTTTCAGAGATTTCTTTCATCAATATCTAAGGCTGGAATTGAAGTCATGTGGTTCCCCTTGAAATAAGTTCTGGACATAAGATGAGAGCAGCATTGCTTTTAACTGAATCAAAGATTCCCAAGAGCTTTCTCTTTAGTGTACTTGAGGATTATTACGTAACTCTTAGAACCCAAGGCACACAATGGAGAATCTAACTGAGTAAAAATTAGTGATTATATTCACTCAGGTTTTCTTTTGCTCAACTAAAACAAGATAATGTCATCAGTATTCCTTGTTATAGTTTTGGCTACACTGCCTTCACATGGTGCATTTATTAGTTAGTTCATTGGAAACTTATTAAGTACCTACCGTATGACAAGTATTTTGTGAGGCTACAGGGTATGAAAATGAAAAAGAACAGTGTCTTCCCTCCAGGAGCTTACAATTCAGTAAGGAGACAGACATGCAAACAGAATTTTTCTTTGTATTAAATACAGTTGCTAGAATAAAGTATGTGCAAGGGCAGCCTGGTGTGCGCCAGCCTGGGAATGTTAAGTCCATTTGATCTAATGTGTCATTTAAAGCCAGTGTTTCTTTATTGATTTTCTGTCTAGAAGATTTATCCATTAATGTAGTGGGGTATTAAAGTCTCCTACTGTTATTGTGTTACTGTCTCTTTTTCCCTTTAGGTCTGTTAATACTTGCTTTATATATTTAGGTGTCCCTATGCTGGGTGCATAAACATTTACAAATATATCCTCTTGTTGGATTGATCCCTTTATCACTGCGTAATGGTTTTCTTTGTCTCTTATTACAGCCTTTGTCTTAAAGTCTGTTTTGTCTGATATAAGTATTGCTACCCCAGCTTTCTTTTGGTTTCTGTTTGCGTGGAGTATCTTTTTCCATCCCTTCACTTTCAGTCTGTGTGTGTCCTTGCATACGAAGTGAGTGTCTTGTAGACAGAGTAATGATGGGTCTTTTTTTCTTTTTAATTCATTGTGCCATGCCACTCTGTGTCTTTTGATTGGATAATTTATTCCATTTGCATTCAAAATAATTATTGATAGGTATGTACTTATTGCCAGTTTGTTAATTCTTTTCTGGCTGTTCTGTAATTCCTTTGTTCCTTTTTTCTTCTCTTGCTCTCTTACTTTGTGATTTGATGATTTTCTGTAGTAGTGTGCTGATACTCCTTTCTCTTTTTCTTTTGTGTGTCTGGGAATGTTAGGGAGGAGTGGATAGAAAGCGTCATTAGAGCTGCAACCTCAAGAGGGACTACTCTGCCTTGTGTGCATTGGGGGCAGGGCGGCTGCTGCAAAGGCTCAGGGGTGGTTTGTGGGGAACTGCAAGTGGATTAGTGTTGCTGGAAGGTGAAATGTGAGGTGGATAGTTACGGGAATCAAGCCTCGTGTGTAGCACAGAAGACCAGAGACTTCCTTTTGTAAGTCTGTAGCTCTCAATCCTGTGCATTTTAGTCTTCTGGAAGGATTTTTAAAAAATGTTCTTACCCAGGACTGTTGAATTGCCACCTTCAGGAAGAGGATGTGAGTGTGCATTTTGTTTTTTAAATATCCATGGATGGGACTTCCCTGGTGGTCCAGTGGTTAGGATTCCAGGCTTTCACTGCTGTAGCCTGGGTTCAATCCCTGTTCAGGGAACTGAGATCCCACAAGCTGTGCGTGGTGGCACAGTCTAAAATGAAATGAAATGAAATGAAATAAAATAAATCTATGGATGATTCTGGTTTGCAGCCAGACATCTATTATTTGTAGGTAATAAGTGAACACTGAAAAAATTTGAACAGGGGCATGACATGACCTGACTTGTTCAAACTGCAGGCTAGAGAGCTTTTTATGAACTGTTGTCCACTGCTTCTGTAGCTGAAAATAGGTCGCTATCATTTTCCTCAATTCAGATTACACTTAGGCGGTAATTGTTCTAGATATAAAGAAATAATAGGTTCTGGTTACCACTGCATACCAATCCCTGTTATAGGAGCACATCTAGTAATTGTGTCTTCCTCTTCATCACACAAGTGCAAAACTGAGGGCTGATAAGGTTTCCCTCCGGAGCTATTTAAGGATCACTTTGATGAAACAGAATAAGCTTTTTATCTTTCTAACTCCAGCTCTGCCATCCTGTCTTAAAAGTGATCCACGGGATCCAAAACAGTTATTCTGCTCAACCTTTCCATGTCACAAAGGTGGGTACAGTAATGGCTGTGAAGTTGGACTTGTCCACCCAGCCAGCTCTGAACTGTAACCACAGTAAAGTGTAAAGGAGGAAGCCTGACTTAAACACACCGTTAGGAGAAACCCACCTCCCTTCCCGCTTTTCTCCTCCTGGATGTAACCCAGTGATACTGTTTGCTACAAACAGTGATAGAGAAAGGCAGTGATACGTTCCCATCTGAATGGCGACCCTGAATGCATTTGTAGCTCTGAGAAGCTGGAGATAGTTCTTGCAGGGAGGGATTTCTACCTCAGGAGTTTAACTTGGAAGGAAAGCCATCCTTGTAGAACTCATTTGAGACATTCAGTACCTCTCCCTTCAAGCAGGCCTGCCTACTGGCCATTTGGAAGGAAGAAAGTTTTTGTTGTGAATTGAGAGGCCCGGCCAGGAGAGATGTGGAGACCATCTTGGGTGTTAGAGTATTTGGGCTGGAATTGGACTATTTCTTCTGTTCTTGAAAAGGTGTCTGGCCACATATTACTATAGGTGGGCATCCTTCCTAGTGTTCCAAGGTCCAGACAGCAATTAACAAAGTCAGGTAAATATACCGACCTCACCTTCTCCGCACGCTTCTGGGATTTATGTTAAAAGGGGAAACCGAGGGGAGTTTGTTATGGTAGCCATAGGTCAGTGAAAGGCCTATCAGGATAATTTCTGACTCAGCTGTTGGTTTCTGTGTTCATATATATGGAATTTAAAACACCACACTCTGTATTCATGCCATTTAGTAATCTTTAATAACATTTTTTGAGCGTTCATTATAAGTATGGGTTCACTGTGCTCTTATGTTATAAATATCCGAAGACATATATAAAAGTGATACATTTTTATGCCCCCTCCCTTGTCCCTTTGCATATACATACATATGCACATAAAAAAGAAGTGAGAAAGAGAATCTATATAGCTGATTTGTATCATCCTTAAAGAAAGGAAACAACCAACCAGCTTGTGACAGGACAACTCTGATTCCTAAGCAGAACCTTGAGCAGCACAGTCATAGATCTAAATATCCTGGGAGAAAGGGGATCTTTTTGGACATGGAACAGTCTTCTGACCACCATCAGGTTGGTGAATGCTCAGATAGGCCTCGGGGCAGCTGATTAAGCTGGAGATCCTTGACATTGTCAAAACATTTAAAAATGGAATTGGCTGACTCAGAAAGTCATAAGTTGCCCAGCAGAGTATCCACACCAGGTAAACCCAGCCTGACACAAGGTAGGCTGGCACTGAGGAAATGTTAGGAAATTAATGTCAGAGTGACAATATTAGCAAGGAGCTTAACTGGGTGACCTTGGTTCTTCAAGTTGACAGTTCTGTGTAGGAATCCACACTGGATACTACAGTAATAGGAAAGTTACGACTCGAGAAAAACAAGTACAAAAGTGTAAGGGGTAGACTCTTACTACTCCCCCTACCATTTGATTTTAAGTGATAAATATATCATCTTGAATATATTCTCATTATAAAAACGTTGAAACTACAGAAAATTAATAAGCAAAAGAGAGGGAAAAACCCCCTTTGATTTGCCATCCAAATGTAGCCCCTATTATCTCTTTGAGCATTTTTATTTTCAATGTGCACTTTTATATTTAGTATTTTTCTTTAAACACGAATAATTGACATGTTATATTCTTCACAAATATCTTTAGAAGCAATATTATTTATTGTATAAAATAATATATTCTAGTCCTAATTTGCTCAACTTATCCTCTAATGTTGGGCATTAAGGTTGTATCCACTTCTCGCCTGTTATGAATCTTGAGTAAGATTCATAATAGGGTAAGACTATTTTATAGCATTTTGATAACAGTCATTAAATAGGTTTCCCAAACATTTTTCTTTATTTATGCCGCTATCAGCAATATGTGTCAAAATCTGCCAATCCCTCCTCTCGTTGGGTTTTGATACTCAAAATTACTTTCTTATTTCATATGTGAAAAATAGTATCTCAAACTGGATCAGGAAAGGGGGGATTTTATTGGACTGATGCAGGGGTAGCTCACAGAGCCCTTGGGCAGGAAGCTAGAGGCACAGCTGGAACTTGGCAGGGCCTCAGACACAGCAGAGATCCATCCGGTCCTCCATTCTCCCCACCAGACCGCCCACCCCCGCTGGCCTCCCCATCTGATTTGTCTCTCTGTGCATCTGTTACTTGGCTTCTAGCTCTGTCTCACTGCATGTGTGTGTTGTCTGTCTGTCTTCCTGTGTGTCTCGCTCTGCCTTTCTCTGTGTCTCTGGTCTGCCCATCTCTGTCTACAGGCCCTGCCATTCTGCTTTCCCTGCTTTTTCCCTCTCATCTCTGCTTTCCCAGCACCTGGTGAAAAATAGCACCTCCCCCCAGCCCCCCGACCCCTTTCCCCGGCGGTCCCACTTGTCTTTAAGATCAGTGGCCGTCAGAGGCTGCCTTGATCCCTGTGTCTACTTATGAATTCTGGACAAAGAGAATCTGGTTGGCTCAGTTTGGTCAGTGCAGTGGCTGCCCTTGGTTTGGGTCATCCCAGTGGCCAGGGAGGGGCAGGGCACGGGGCGAGGCTGGTTCTCAGAAGGGTGCTGAGGAGAGGAGCCCTGTTGAAGTGCCTGTACTAAGACTGTAGTCCTGACCCCCCAGACATGATGAGATGCCTTCTGCAAGTGTGCCCTGTGTTCTTTTGTGGGCCTATTAAAGAAAGAAGTGAGATTAGTGAAGACCCTTTCTTGATAGATAATCTATCACGATTGACAGAAACTATCTTCTAGGAATGTATTTGCTGTCCCTAAGGTGAGGAATTGGCTTAATTGGTCCCTCTCTGATACTGTGTGTGTGAAGGGGGTGTGGAGCAATACTGCAGAGTACCCTGATGGTCACACTTATATGTTTGCTTTTTCTTCTGGTTCTAAAACTGTCGCTCAACCCTTCCTTCCCCACCCCACTCCCTTTTCTGTACTGACCCTAAGGTAATAAGCCAACTTTGAATTCAGAATTAGCCCTGTGGTTTTCTGTAAGGAGGATGATCCATCACTTTCACCCAAGAAACTCTGGGTCAGTGAGAGTGTGGCTGGTTGGTAGAGGAGGAACAGAGATCCTTGACCTGAAATTCTGAAGCAGGACTGGAGAATGAAGCACAAATAGCAGGGTTGACAGCAAGGCTGTGAATCAGAACCAGGTGGTCAGGCTAGAATGAGGTCAGACTGAGGATGGGGCTTGAGCCAGTAGCTCAGTGTAAGTCTGAGGAGGGCCGGAGGAGGGACAATGAGATGGCGGGAGGGGGCTAGGGAGGGCGTCCCGAGTTGTTACACGCTCCCGGTTCTCATTTGGGGTTTACTGTAATGATGACTCACATAATGCATTCCGTTTCGATTGTTTAATGGGTGACATGTATTTGTGAAACCACATTCTGAAGGCACCAATGTATCCACTGAAAATTTAATTTCCTTCCTACTCTGGTCACTCAGCCACACAATTCCCTGGGCGAGAATGATTCCCTGGTTAAGGAAATTGAGGCACAAAGAGGCAAATTGCTCAAGGTCACTCTCACAGTGTATGTAAGTTATTCTAAGGTATTTTTTAAAATAAATTACATCCACAATACTAATGAAGTTAAAGGTACAGAGATCCCACACGTCTTTGAGGTGCCCACTATGTACAGCCTCTGTGCTGGGTGTAGGACACAAGGGTGATGAAAAACAGAATTTGTATTGACCACAAGAGACATTGAGAAGTTGCTGAAAGTCACTACTTTTCATGTATCTTCCCTATGAAATACATTTTTTTAAAAATCCAGCAATTTGACTTTCTGTATGCATGCTGTATTTCAACTAAAAAATATTTTTAAAAATTCTGTAATGAGAAGTCTTGTTTACTTTCACTTCTGGATAAGCAGACACTTACTGAAATTAAAACTTTGGGAGAGCAGCAAAAAGCCACAGGCCCTCGCAGTCACAGAGAGATCCCCTGTGAAGGATTCGTATGTCTGAATGGGAGTGGGGTGGGTTTCCCATGTGGCCCAGGGCCTGTTTGTTCACCAGTTTAGGATATCTGGGGAAGGACAAGACCAGAGAGTGTGCACCCTATTTCCCCATGCTGCAGCCGGGGCACTGCCACTGTTGAGCTACGTTAGGAGTTGAACTTGGAAGACATTTTCCCCCTCTAGGAAGTGCCATCAACTTTCTGCTTCACATGCATTGCATTGGTCTCCCTGGTCTCACCTGGGTCTGTGACCACAAGCTAAGAGATTTCTATGAGAAAATGTGTTTCAAGTTTCAAACAGCTGATTTATAACTACCTTTTGGGAATATAACCTCTCAAAATTTGGAATTATCTGTGATTGCTCCATCTATCTTGCTCTTTTGACTGCAGACAATGAATTGCAGGCTTTTCATTAGCTTGGGTGGTTCTTTTGACTTGTGATGGGTTCGTCTGTGTGAGTATGTGTGTACACGTGCATGTCTATCTTAACCTACATGGTGGTATTTCTGAGAATTAGAGATGTAGTAACTCTTTTTTTTTTTTTTAAATGTGGGCCTGAGTCATTGCTAAATGTAAAGCAAGCATACAGATCAAAGATCAACCAACCGTTCTGGAGCTTCAAGGTCAGTTTAACGTCACATCCAGATTTGAGCTTGAAGGTCATCATTTTAACATCGTGTCCAGATTTGGCTTTTAGTCATTCTGTAAGGGTTTTAATTAGACCCCTCATTGCTTGTAAATAGGCCCTCAGTGACCTAAGCCAGTACTGCCTACCATGATAGAAGAAAGCCTTTGAGGTCTTGGAGGACCCATGTTTCATTTGTGGATATGATTGTCAACAGTCTCTCAGAAGAGGAGTCTCCACAATCTATTTGTGAGTTCTAGGATGACTAATGTGGCAGCCAGGATTGACAAGTCTTGACATAATTCATATTGGTGTTTCCATGTGTTGGAGTTGACTTTGACCTTTGACTTGCTATTTCATTCTTTCCTTTCCATGAGGTCACTAGAGCATATGGATTCTGAAGACTTTATAGAGCCCAATCTGAAGTTATAGGCTCCCATGTTGATATAATTTTGTTTGTTTTCAGTTGAGTATGCTATTTTAGTCATGGTGGAGTTCTCAGAACTTTCCTATTGAAGTTTATTTATCTTTCAGTGCACAGAATAGTTCTTTATTTTTTGAATCTTAGGACTAGATCCCGGTGTTACATATCTGATTCAGCAAAAGTAGGTTCACCTCAATGCCAGTGGTTTTTGTGGGAGAAAATAGATAACTAATATCAGATTCTATTTGATTCAAAGATTATTTTTAGGAGGGTAAGGTATTTTTTATTGATATATTATTCACATACCACAAAATTCACCCTTTTAGAGTATATAAGTTTATCATACTAAGTGAAGTAAGCCAGACAGAGAAAGACAAATATCATATGATATCACTTATATGTAGAATCCAGAGTATATAAGTCAGTGATGTATTTTTTAGTACATTCACAAAATTGTGCAACTGGAATTAGTTCCAGAACATTTCCATCATCCTCAAAACAAATCCCAAGCCCAGGCAAACACTTACCTACTTCCTGTCTTTATAGATTTGCTTATTCTGGGCATTTCATGTAAATGGAGTCATACAATATGTGGCCTTTTTTATCTGGCTTCCTTCACTTAGCATGATATTTTCTTTTTCTTTTTTTTGGTCATACTGCATAGCATGTAGGATCTTAGTTCCCCAACCAGGGATCAAACATGAGGCCCCTGCATTGGAAGCTCGGAGTCTTAACCACTGGACCACCAGGGAAGTCCCTAGCATGATGATTTCAGGGTTCACCCACATTGTAGCTTGACTCAATGTTTCATTCCCTTTTGTAGCTGAATAATATTTCATTGTATGGTATCTTAGTCCAAGCTGCCATAAGAAATTACCATAGATTGGGTGACTTAAACAACAAACATTTATTTCTTACTGTTCTAGAGGCTGGGAGGCCCAAGGACCAGGTGCCTGCAGATCTGCTGTCTGGTAAGCACCCCTTTCCTGGTTTGTATGTGGCTATCTTTTTGTTGTATCCTCACGTGGCTGAGAGCAGAGACAGGAAGCAAGCCTAAGGTCACTAATCCCATTCATGAGGGCTCCACCCTCATGACTTAATTACCTCCCAGTGGCCCCATCTCCAAATACCATCACATTGGGGATTAGGCTTCAATATATGAATTCTGGGACTACACAATCAATCAGTCCATACCATACAGAGATTTTATTTTTGTTTATCCATTTATCGGTTGATAGATATTGGGGTTTTTCTACCTTTTAACTATTATGAATTCTGCTGCTGTGAATATTCTTGTGCAAGTTTTTGTGTGGACATACATCTTCAAGTTTCTTGGGTATATACCTAGGAGTGGTATTGCTGCCTCATATGGTAACTGCATTTTAATATTTTGAGGAACTGACAGACTGTTTTTCAAAGTATACATAGCCACCAAAGAGCATGAAAGTTTCAATTTCTCAACATCCTTGCTAACCACTGTTATTGTCTGCCTTTTTGTTTGCTTCTCTCTCTCTCTTTTTTTTTTTAAATTTATTTTTTTATTGGAGTATAACTGCTTTACAATGGTGTGTTAGTTTCTCCTTTAGAACAAAGTGAATCAGTTATACATATACATATGTTTCCATATCTCTTCCCTCTTGAGTCTCCCTCCCTCCCACCCTCCCTATCCCACCCCTCCAGGCGGTTCTCTTTTTTTTTTGTAATTTTGGTTTGCATTTCTTTCATGGTTAATGATGTTAAGCATGTTTTTTCATCTGCTTATTGACCACCTGTGTGTCTTCCTTGGAGAAATGTCTATTCAAGCTCTTTGCCCGCTTAAAAAATTGAGTTATTTTTTTCATTGTTGGGTTGTAAGAATTATTTCTATACTCTAAATAATAGACCCATATCAACTATATGATTTGCAAGTATTTTCTCCTGTTCTTGGCTTGTCTTTTCATTCTCTTAATTTTATCCTTTGAAGCATGAAGTTTTTAATTGTAATAAAGTCCAACTTCCTATTTTTTTTTCTTTGTTGCTTTTGCTTTAGGTGTCATATCTGAGACTCTGACCTAATCCAAGATCAGGAAAATTTACCCTTGTGTTTTCTTTTAAAGGTTTTATAGTCTTAGCTTTTACATTTAGGACTTTGGTCAATTTTGGGTGAATTTTTGTATGTAGTATGAAGTAGGGTCCAACTTCATCCTTTTGCATGTGAATATCTCCTTTTCCCAGCACCATTTGTTGAAAAGACTCTTCTTTCCCCCACTGAATCGTCTTGGTACCTTTGTCAAAATGAATTGACCATAAGACTGAGAGTTTAATTTCTGCATTCTTACTTCCCTCCTTTTAGCTATATGTTTATCTTTCTGCCAGTAAACACTGTCTTGATTCCTGTAGCTTTGTAGTTAGTTTTAAAATTGGGAGGTGTGAGTTCAACAAATTTGTGAAGATAATTTTTTTTTCTTTTTTTTGTGGTACGCGGGCCTCTCACTGTTGTGGCCTCTCCCGTTGCGGAGCACAGGCTCCGGACGCGCAGGCTCAGTGGCCGTGGCTCACGGGCCCAGCTGCTCCGCGGCATGTGGGATCCTCCCGGACCGGGGCATGAACCCGTGTCCCCTGCATCGGCAGGCGGACTCCCAACCACTGCGCCACCAGGGAAGCCCCATGAAGATAATTTTTTGATGTGATGTTGATATTTACTCTTCTACCTCACTGTACTTTGAGATATCTTTTCTCTGCCATCATGAGGTCACATTAGAAATGTAACTTTGAAGTAGCCATGAATTCAGTTTCAGGACTAACCTCACTATTCTTGTATAAAAGGTATGGATTTGGAGTCAGGTAGATTACAAAAGTTTGACCACTAGCTCTGTCTCATTTTTCTAACTGTAATATAAAGCTTAGGACCTAAGTCAAAAGATAGTCCTGAGAATTAAAAAATGTAAAATTTATAAAAGTATCTAGCATGATGCCTGAGAAATGATAGATAGAAAGTAAATATCTGTTGCCTTTCCCACGTTCTCATGGATGCAGAAACTTTCCTTGTACCTTGTAAGATGGTTCTGAATTCTTTTTTTTGTGTGTGTGGTATGTGGGCCTCTCCCTGTTGTGGCCTCTCGCTCCGGACGCGCAGGCTCAACGGCCATGGCTCACGGGCCCAGCCTCTCCGCAGCATGTGGGATCTTCCCGAACCGGGGCACGAACCTATGTCCCCTGCATCGGCAGGCAGACTCTCAACCACTGTGCCACCAGGGAAGCCCGGTTCTGAATTCTTAAAGTCAGCCTTCTTCCATTTAGAAATTGTTTTCCCCAAAGTTATCATATGGATTGGTATTACTGAATTTGCTAGTCTGTTCTGTGGTGTTGTTTCTAGTGTAGTGTTTTCGACTTTCTTCACTGCTTTATCTCCAATGCCTAGAATTGTGCCTAACCAATAGTAAGTGATGAATAAACATCTGTTAAGTGAATACTAAATGTTGATCCCATTTCTTGTGTACTTGGGTAAATATAGTGCACATTGAGAGGAGATACGTGTTTAGGTAGTCCTGCACAACTGTTGTGTGAGTAATTTCTGAGATCTTTTCCCCAAGATTTCTTTGAGCACTTTGTCCAGTTAACCGAGAATGTCATTCCCTGGGGGGGTACTTCTTTCCTCCAAATGATGTTGGACTTCCTATGCAGATGTTTTCTCTTAAGGGTAATTTCAGACTGAAATGGGAAGCATCGAGTCTGCGTAGTAAACTACAGAAAGCAAGGAGGAAGGGGAGTGGGGAAGTTGGGTTTGGAGGACGATAAGTGATAATGAGAGACCAGGGAGGGACTTTTAGGGAAGATTGGGTCAAATAGGGAAGCACGTTCCCAGTCTCTGAACATTGCTTATGGTTTTTATGCAACAATCATGGTGTTTCGTGATTCTCTAGACTTCTCAAGTCTAGACATGAAACTTTAAGCAAAGGGTATCCAAATGTTACTACTGGCTGTTATGAGCCTGATTCACAGCCAAGGAATGGTGCCTGTGTGTGTTAGGCTCTTATCTGTGTGACAGATGAACCAGCCTTTAAAGGTTAAGAGTTCAGTTCATTTCATGGATTCATAGGATAATTGAGCTTTCAAGCTAGACTGGATCATCAGGCTGAAGGAATGTCGAAGTATTACCTCAGAGAATAGATACCATAGTCAGAAAGGTTTGGAACGGGTTGAACAAAGTTAACCCATTTGGCTTTTATCGTCGTTTGCTTGTTTTAACCGCAGGACCTCTCAGAACCTTCAATGTGCCAATACATATTACACTGTGTCTTCAAGAGGGAATATAAGAGCAGTATTTCCCAAGGGGACCAGTCTGTGAGGACCTGCTTTTTCTCCCACAGACAGCCCTGTGAGACTGTTATTTGGCATAGCACATTTTGAATAATTATGACCCAGGATAACAACTTTATTTTTCAGTCATGAAATTTGATTTCTTAGTCTTTTTGAGCTGCTGTTTCTAGGAAGGGTCATGACTGCTGGTATATTACATAGAAGCTGACTGTGTCTGTTGTCTCACTTGTCAAAAAAGTGAAAGCTTAAATTAGAAGCTAAAATCAAACTCCTGAAACATTGCATATATGTATAGATAACTTATAAAATACCTTACCTTTCAGGATCTGACTTTTTTTAAATATGTTACTTGTTTAGCTTGGTCTGTGTGGTACCTGATGAGCCGTGATCTATTGAACTGGTAAAATTTGATTTCTGCAGCTTTTGCTCTGATACACCTTTTAAAAGATAGAGGACAGGAAGAGGCAGGAGGAGGAGGACCCATACCAAACAAGACCACTGACTTTTGCTATGGAATAAACAAAAAACGTGAACAGCTACCTTGTTCTGAGTTGTCAGATAAGCTTGTCATGCCTGGAATGCATTCTTGGAGTTCTGTGGTAGAGCAGACTGTATCCAATTACAAATGTGGATGCTGCTACCCTATGCTCCTAATGGCTCTTCCATCTTCCCTCCCTCAACCCAAACACCCTCCCTCCTTCTTCCTCCAAGTCACCTAATAGACTTTGTTTATTTGACTTTCCTTTAAGGGGAAGAAGGGTTTCTTTTAAGGTGGGGGGAGGGCAGAGAGAGAAAGAGAAGGAGAGAGTGTGTGTGTGGGAGAGTGAGAGAAATAGAAAGAGAGAGAGAAGGATGTATGGATAGATAAGAAGGAAGGGAGGGAGTGAGTGAGGGAGGGAAGAAGGAAGGAAAGAGAGAGAAAGAAAGAAAAAGGAAGAAAGAAGGAAAGAAAGAAAAGGAAAGAAAGAGAAAAGGAAGGAAGGAAGAAAAGAAGAGAAAGAAAGAAAGAAAGAAAAGAAAGAAAGAAGAAAAGAAAGAACCTGTCCAGGTATTGCAAAAGGTCTTAGTGGTATAACTGCCTTCACTTCCAGTAAATCCAGTTTGTGTGTGTTGGTGTATCACCACTGATGTGTAACAACAGCACAGTTGGGATTCCCAGCGTCAGTAGTTTCCATTAACACCTCCAGTTAAAAGACCCCAGACCTGCTGTTTTTCTTATCTACACTTTCCAGGTTCTTGGGAGGCCCGCATTACCTTGCCTGTCGACTGTGGGGAGGTATGACAAAGGACAGTTCTCTCATGTTGAAGTGTAGTGTTCCTCTAAAAACGGAAGCACAGCCAGAGAAAGGAGGGTCAGAGGCTGAAGAGGACTGGTGAGGGTATTTGAGTCAGAATCTGAGATTGGTGAGTGTCAGGGAAATAAGAGAAGCACAGATCAGGTGACCATTTTAGGAAAATGAACCACACAAATCAGAAAAGTAATTACTATTTTACATTTATTTCAATGATATGTGTTCCTCACTTTTAAAGATCAAGCAAAACAAACAAACAAAAAACTCAAAGGAGAAATTAAAATATTACGCAAAAATCTCAACCATAAACTAACCAATGTTAACATTAATTTCAGGCTTGGCTCTGTACATGTAATAGGAGGGATGCATAGAGGGAGAGAGAAATAAATGAGGGGCAGAAATAATTGTCTAAGACTGAGCTCAAGCTAAACATAGGTTTAAAAGTAAAATATCCTATTTGATCTTACTTGAATTTAACAAAAGGAAAAAATGGCTAGTCTGTTGAAAAGTTATTCTTTATCCAAAGAGGATTAGTTCTCTAAATTCAGAGGAGAGATGAAAACCTCTGAGGGCCTGGGAATGAGAATGGGTTGGGCAAGCTGTAACGATGTAATAAACAATCTGACTCTTTTGCCCAGCAACCCTCCCCTGATATCAGATGTTTGTCGTTTGTTTTATTTTCATTTTGTTAGGATTTATACTTTTTTTTTTTTTTTTTTGCGGTACGCGGGCCTCTCACTGTTGCAGCCTCTCCCGTTGCAGAGCACAGGCTCAGCGGCCATGGCTCACAGGCCCAGCCGCTCCGTGGCATGTGGGATCCTCCCGGACCGGGGCACGAACCCATGTCCCCCGCATCGGCAGGCGGACCCCCAACCACTGCGCCACCAGGGAAGCCCTAGGATTTATACTTTTAACACTTAGTAGCTCTGCTTCCCCTGGTTATTCCCCCACTTATTTGACCCCAATCAATGCACTGTTAACCATTGGTCTTTTTTCCATGGCTTTGTCATTCTTGATAATTTAACATTTGATGGGGTTCATCATCATTAAGGGTTTTTTGGCAAAGGCTTTTGGAAGCCATATTTCCTGAGTTGTTTTATCTTTGGGAATTGTTGCTTATTTCCTTTATTTTTGAGAGACAACTTTTCTATTGCCAAATTGCCTCCTAAAGAGGTTATACCAATCTATATTTTATTAGCGATTTATGAGAATGCCTGTTTTGAATGGGTAACTCTTAAGAGTATCTGTTTGCCTGAAATGGTGGAATTACATTGGGCAATACATTTGAGCTGGTAATCGAATATCAGATTATGGAAACACTTGAATGTTGGGAAATTGGCTGTTTTCTTAGTGGATTTCTCATTTCCTCACCAAAGTAACAACAGCTTTTTCCTGCAGGCCAAAAGATAACTACTGGGCAGCTTTGTGGAGCTGTTTCTAGGACTTTGCAAATTGTGCAGGAACCCTTTTAAAAGGCTCTCCCCCTTCCTCCCCACTCTCTGTGAAAGGGCACCTGGTTGGCTGAAGATGGAGTTTTTTTGCCATCTGAAGATAGCAGAAAGTGGTAAATATGTTCATCTACTAAAAAAATTGGCATCTGATAATTGTTTGAATTGAAAATACTTTTTTTTGTTCTGAAATATGATCTTGTGCTTCATGTCACAGACCCTTGTCTTTAAACTGAGCAGCCATTATAAGCCATTCCTAAATGACACGTGAACTTCACATATCTTTTCATAACATTCCTAGTGGTTTTCCATTGGAGCTGTCTGTTGGAGAAGCTAATCTCTGTACTGACACAGTTTGAAGTACCTGGAAGTTTCAGTTGGGCTTATTACTAAAAATCCCTGCTCACCTCACGTAGAAAACTAGTAGCCTCTTTCACTCTTTAATTCATTGTCTCCAAACAATGGAAGGAATGGGGAAGAAACTTTCCCAGATGACTGAATACATTTAAGTTTGACCACCATACCAATGATGACTCAGCCGTCTACCAGCCATTGACTTTTCCAGAGTTGGTAAGAGTGAGAACACACCTGGAGGATTTCAGGAGGCAGAAATATCCCGAGGTGTTCTCACTCTGTGCTTAGGGAAAGGAGGGAGAAAATAAGTGGTTTAGAATGGTGTGGTCTAAAGCTGTGATGTCTGATATGGTAGCTACCAGCCACATGTGGCTATGAAAATATAAACGATTTAAAATTAAGATTTAAACTTCAGTTTCTTAGGTGCACTGGCCACATTTCAAGTGCTCAGTAACCACATGTGGCTAGAGGCTGCAGTGTCAGATAGCACCCAAAGTTCTGTTGGCTAGCTCTAGTTCACATGCTGCAGTTTTATTTCATGATCATTCAGGGTTCATTACCACCTTAATGAGCGCTCTCCTGTCTTTTCTCCCTCCCTCCTACTGCTTTCAATCATTCTGCTCCAACTCAAATGATGAAGCACTGCTCTCCATATTGCCTTGCTGGCGTCCTCTGGGTGTGAGGTGAGGGAGTTGCCATTTGCATAGCACCGGGACTTCTTTGATGACAGATGCTGTCTAAATACAGAATGGTGTGTTGAAACACCCTCAAATGTGCTAACCCCCCTCGTTCAACTGATATCTACAATGAATACACAAATAGGGGAATTGAGTGAAGAGCAGAGTCCTGGTTGCTGAAAATTATTTCAAATATTAGCCTGTTGGAATCCAGCTAGAGTTCTGATAATTTACATCTCACTTTTGACTTAGATTTTCTTATTTGTAATTTCTGTTACTTATTACTTTTTTGTTACATTCTCATTAGATACAAACTCCTAAACAATTAGGATCCATCTTTCTACAGATTTTTTTCAGTTTCATAAATGGATACTTTACAGTATTTATTTTCCTATTTCTGAGATAAAATCTTCTAGAAGCTAGTGGAAGGGGAAGGGGACACAGTCCATCAATTTGGTTTTGTTTTTATATTTATTTATTTATTGAGGTATAGTTGATGTAGAATATTATATAAGCTTAAGGTATACAACATAGTGATTCACAATTTTTAAACATTATACTCCATTTATAGTTATAAAATATTGGCTATATTCTCTGTGTTATATAGTATATCCTTGCAGCTTATTTATTTTATATATAGTAGTTTATACCTCCTAATACCTTACCTCTATCTTTCCCCTCCTTCTTTCCCTCTCCCCACTGGTAAGCACTCGTTCTCTATATCTGTGAGTCTGTTTCTTTTTTGTTATATTCACTGGTTTTATTTTTTAGATTCTACATATAAGTGATATCATACGGTATTTATCTTTCTCTGTCTGACTTGTTTCATTTAGCATAATACCCTCTAAGTCCATCTATGTAGTTGCAAATGGCAAAATTTCATTCTTTTTTTTTTACGGCTGAGTAGTATTCCATTGTGTGTGTGTGTGTGTGTGTGTGTGTGTGTGTGTGTGTGTGTGTGTGTATATATATATAAAACCTCTTCTTTATTGATTCATCTGTTGATAGACACTGAGGTTGCTTCCATATCTTGGTAATTGTAAATAACGCTGCTATGAACATTGGGGTGCATGTATCTTTTCAAATTAGTGTTTTTGTTTTTTTCAGATATATACCCAGGAGTGGAATTGCTAGGTCATATGGTAGTTCTGTAGTGAGTTTTTTGAGAAACCTCCATACTGCTTTCCACAGTGGCTGCACCAATTTACATTCCCACCAACAGTGCATGAAGGTTCCCTTTTCTCCACATCCTCACCAACATTTGTTATTTGTGTCCTTTTTGGTGATAGCCATTCTGACAGGTGTGAGGTGATGCCTCATTGTAGTTTCGATTTGCATTTCTCTGATGATTAATGAGGTTGAGCATCTTTTCATGTGCCTGTTGGCCATCTGCATGACTTCTTTAGAAAAATGTCTGTTCAGGTCTTCTGCCCATTTTTGAATTGGGTTGTTCTGGTTTTTGGATGTTGAGCATCAATTTGATAAATAACCTGCCACATGCCAGGCTCCATGCTAGTTGTAGGAAATTGAAAAACAAAGCAAGAGTTAGACACAATCTTCAAATTGCTTCTGACCTACGTGCTCTACTGGAGGGAAAAAACAGCCATGAATGGTTAGCACTAGCGGCAGAGCTGCTCTTACCTTTTTCTTGCCTTTTTAGCTTTAGCCTACCAATAACCACTTCATTTTTTTTTTTTAAACCTGTTTTCTCTGCCTTTTCATTCTGTTTCTCCTTATAACTGTTTTTCAGTTTGTACTGGTTTAAAGTGTCTCATGCTCATTTTCTTGCAGTAGTCCATCCCCTAGGAGAGGAAAGCTCCCTGTGTCCTTTATCCTTCCCACCTACATTTGCTAAGTTACCGACTTGTTGCTTTCTTTTGGGCCTCTTACAAGGGATTGTTTACTATTGCCCTGGCAATATTCCCCGAATATATATCGGGGAATTCTTTTACAGAATTTGTTTGAAGCTTAGCTAGGGTTCAGTCCTAGGGTTATTTTTAGTTAAGGAGACAAACAACCTGAAGTGTGTATATCTGATACCTTAACCACAACCACTAGGTATTTCGTTTCTTGTTATTTGAGAGCTTTCAGGTACCGCTGATGGAGCATTATTCATTGTTAGCTTAATGTTTCCATTGCTGAAAAGACTTTAGTAGATTTTTATGGGAGATAGAGAAGTTTTAAGAAATCACATTCACATTTTACAGTGACTCAATGGCTAGTCTCTTTAGATCAATAATGAAATGCCTTCTGTGGTTGCCAATTGTTAAAATCTACCCTGCTTCCGCCAGCAGTTGTCAGTTAAGGGAGGATCGCAACACCCACTGATAAAATTCAAACCACAAGATGTTATTTTAAGTTTTTGGGTGGCGCTGTCTCTTCTTACCCTTTAAACTAAGTCACATCCTGCTCTGCATTTTAATTTGGTACAAATTAGATGCAGTAGACATAGGTCTGGCATTAGATACTAAAATGAAATTAAATGCTAAAATGAAAGAGGGAAGTTTTGTGGAGTAAATCTATCATTTCTGGATACAAGATTAGGAAGTGGTTCTCAACCCTCGTGTCTCATCACAGTCACCTGGGGAGCTTGCCCGGGCCTCATCCCAGAGCATCTGGATGACTTGGTATGGAGTGGGGCCACACCTTGGTATTTGTAGACGCTCCCCAGGGTGATCCTGTCATACAGCCAGGCTTGGGAAATATTGTGTGAGGTGCCCTCCCCGCCCTCCACATTCCTCTCTACCTAGTCAAGTCCTGTCCACATCTTTAAGGCTCCCCTCAGGCCACTTCTTTCAAAGCTCACAGCTTCAGCCCCCCTGAACTCTTCCCTGTGACTGTCCACCAAACCTACTAGATAGCCCACCCTGAACCGTGTTCTGACTCATTTCATCTACACACATCTTATCTCCTTGATCAGAGCAGTTTACTCCTTGGATTAAACTACTGCTTAGTTGTCACTTGTTTCTATCATTTAGGGTTAGCACAGCTATGGACACTTAATAGGGACTTAATCGATATGAATTGAGTTGAATTGTCATCAGCGTAGTTATTCTCTTTCATCCTCTTGTCTTTCACTATAGCTTCCTTTATTAGCCCACCTTTGCCCATCAGTGGTTCTTCCTCTAGAGACAAGTCAGGTGGCTAAACTGCAGAAGGAGAAGCAAACTCAGCCTGTTTCTGATTTTACCATATTCAAGAATGGAGGGATGGGCATATGCCCTGTGGACTCATCCCTCTCCACCCAGAACATTCAGCGCTCCTGCTCTAGAGTGGCTCTCAGGACCACGTGGGTGACACATGCAACATACAGGGGGCCCGTCCTGCTGGAGAAGGTGAAATGATTTGAGGGTGGATCTCTACTGTAAGGCCTACTGAAGAATAGGGGGTTGTTATAGGAGCTAACACACTCCTGGAACTTGGAAACAGTAGCTTTCTTTACTTTTTCAAACAGTGAGGATTCTTACTGCCAGTGGTTCAAGGGTTCCTGTTTCTGGGCCCAGCAAGCTGACCATTGAAGAGATGGTTGGCAACTTCCTGTTGAAGGGTACAGAGGTGACCCAAGATTCCTGATTGTAAGACCTGCTACCTTCTTAGGGCCTGCATTATTTGCACTAAATCTCTGTAACTGAGAGACCCCCACATTAAGTGGCTGTAACAAGATTGAAGTTTATTTCTCTCTCATGTAACTGTCCAGATATGGTTATTCCTTGGCTTGTACAGTGACACTGACATCTTCAACCAGTGGCTTTCATTTCTGGGTCTACTTGTTGCTATCTCTCAGTCCTCAGGAATGGGGAAAGGACAGGGGATGTGCACATCATTTTAGCACAACTTCTACTCACATCTCATTGGTCCCCACCAAGTTGCAACGAAGGCTGGAAATATAGCCTCTAATTAGATGAGCTCGTGCCCAACTAAACTTGAGAGTTCTGTGATTAAAGGAAGGAAAATGGATAGTGGTGAACAACAAGCCAAGGCATACATGATGAGCTGCCAAAATACCAGATCTACAAACCATCACCCTGTTCATTGGTTTGCATAAAAATACACTAAAAGAAACCACATATGTATCTCTGGTGCTATGATGTCATGCTAGGAAACTGAAGACCTCCAGGGGGATGTGCGGTATTCCTACCTTTCTGGGGAAGGTAGACCACGAGCTGGAAGAGGATGCAGAAAGTGTACAAATAACTGTCGCACAGATAGTGTTGACAAACAGGGTTTGGTGTGCGGGGAAGACTCTTGGCGTCTCTGAGGACAAGTGTGTTTGGCAAGAGATCTGCTAACCTGATCAAGAGAGTTCAACTGAAATTTGATGGGAAGGAAAAACCATTGAAACTTGATTGGATAGAGAACAATACGCATAGCAAAGAGAAGACCAGTAGCCGAGGAGGAGAACTTCAGTAATTCATTTAAAAACACCTGGGAAGCAGGGAGTTTATAGTAATACCTGTAGCTGTTTGCCATCGTGCAGCTTATGAGGACTAAGCAAAGTAAACATTAAAAGTGGGGCATAGATTTGATCATCCAATTTGTCTCACCAAGAAAGTTAGGATGGTTCTCATGATGAAAATATGATTCTAGAAGGGAATTTTTTTTTTTTTTAAGATGTTGGGGGTAGGAGTTTATTAATTAATTTATTTTTGCTGTGTTGGGTCTTCGTTTCTGTGCGAGGGCTTTCTCAAGTTGTGGCAAGCGGGGGCCACTCTTCATCGCTGTGCGTGGGCCTCTCACTATTGCGGCCTCTCTTGTTGCGGAGCACAGGCTCCAGACGCGCAGGCTCAGTAGTTGTGGCTCACGGGCCTAGTTGCTCCGCAGCATGTGGGATCCTCCCAGACCAGGACTTGAACCCGTGTCCCCTGCATTGGCAGGCAGATTCTCAACCACTGCGCCACCAGGGAAGCCCTGAAGGGAATATTTTGCTTTAAAGAAGCAGGCCTTTGGAAATCCAGGCCTAAAGATAAATTTCTAGGTAAGGGGTTTGGGGAGAGAGAAACCACAGAAAGTATGTTGTAGTAGGGTCAATATTATGGATTGCCAGACTGGTTACAGATGATGCTTTCTCCCCAGAGACTGTAACTCTGGAAGGGATGCCAAATGTGCTGATAAAACCCACTGGCAGTTTTATTCTGCTGATTTCTTATAAACTCTTGATTTGTTTTGCTGATCATTTCATTTTTAAGAAGACTGAGAAAATAATGCAAGGAAGGATATCTCTGGATTTCTTTCTGACCCAACAAAAAGCATTGTCCAGTGATAAAAAGTGATGAAATCCCTAAAGAAGCACGCTTTGGGCATAACTATGGACACTAGAAACATTTCAAACAGTTCAGAGAAAAGAAAGAAAGGATCTCTCTTGTGGCCAAAGAAAATGGTAAGGAGACTTCAAAAGGAAGGGATACTTAAAATGTTCTGAAATACACATGTAATCCCAAATAATTCCAGTGAAGAGGGAAGGAGGATGGCTCCTTGGAAATAGATCAGTGTGCTTACACAGAGGACTTTTTCCCTGTTAACTCAGGTTAATGAAGGATATTCAGTCTGGCTTAACAATCATTACTACTAATCTTTAAGTTGCTTTCCCACAAGAAGGTAAAGATGAGTAAAATGCAGTCGCTGAGCGTGATGTAGACCTAACGTCTAGTGGTAAGGTTACAAAGAGTAACCTCAAAATGTGGACAACTTCTGACATACTTTGAGGCACAAAAGTAAAGCAGGGGTTCAGAAGAGAAACAAAACCAGGGGTCAGGGTGGTTTCAGAAAGGGTTTCATGGAGCACGCGATGCTTGCAATGCTCTTTGGAGGGTGGAGGGAATTTCCACAGATGGAGGAGAGGCATCGTGTTAGAGGGTGCTTTGCAGAGAAGAACTAGCAAGGACCAAGGCAGAGTGACGTTGACTGCAGGAGAGTGTACAATGTAAGGTGTGTATATGTGAGTTTTTAGAGTTGAGGTTTGAGTAATAACAGCTGCAATATAATTGACTGATGTCTGCCAAGTACTGTGCTGAGTGTGTGACCTGTATTATTTCAGTCAGTCTTCACAAAAACTGAGTACTGTCAATTGACTCTCTTTTCAGATGAGGAAACAACTCAGAAGTTTAGTAACACACAGTAAGTGGTAGATAGAACCAGAGTCCGAAGCCATTTAAATTTAACTGCGTTGTGAAGGGCTTAGGATTTTTAACGAAGTTCAGTGACCAGTGGGAATTTGGAGTAGAGGAGAGACATCGTTTTGGAAAGATGAACTGGGCCAGGAAATGTAGAGTAGATTGAAGTGATGGGAAAGAAAAAGTGGAGACCCCCTAATGGGCACCTAAAATGGATTGCTGGTTGTAGGTGTGGAAGAACAGAAAACAAGTTTTGGGGTGAGGAGATGAGTGTCAGGGCAGAGTTAGGATCTGCTGTATTGGGGGATCTGGGAGAGAAAGTTGGGGTGGACCTGGAGAGGAGTGGTTGTCTTAATCAGAGTCAGGGCAGTCAGCACAGGTTATCAGCATGAGGGAGCGATAGGTTTGCTCTTGAAGTAAGCAGTAGGCTTCCTGTTCTAGTGATAAACCTAGGGGCCATCCACCAGGCTGTGGACTGGAGGAGGGTGAGGACAGCAGAGTGAGTAGAAAGCTTTCTTACTAGGAGGAATGGGCGTGGGTAAGATGATCAAGAGCTAAGGCTCATAGAGAGAAGTGGATGGAGGGAAAAACACCGGTAAACGCCTATGTATTAACTGGGAGGGAGAAAGAGGAGCCGGTAAGCCACACTTTAAAGTTAGGAAGAACTTCAGTTAAGAGTATTAAGTGTTACACAAACATGATAGAAGAAAGTCTGCAGAACTAACGTCAGGAATGAGCTGAGACTTGCAGAAGGTGGTTAAAACCTATAAAACAGCTTTGCAAATGTGTATCCAGAGCTACATGAATAAGTAAAAGATAATCTTCTGGGTGTGGACATCTTCTCTGCTCAAAACATCAGGAGTCAAAAGAATTGTTCCAATTCTACGTGTTTCCCATGGTTTTTTTTTTTTTTTTTCCCTAAAGGAGAAGTACTAACTGAAAAGAACTGAATACACGCAGAGGAGAGGGAATTGGAACCTTAGACAGGTGAAGGGGTGGGAACCACGCATCTGTCTCTGCTAAACAGGTTCTGGGTTCCAGTTCAGCCCAGAACACACCAGGGGACTGAATTACTTCAGTCTGCACAGGACCTCTGAGAGTAAACTGTGCCGGATGAAAGAGATCCCAAGCCTAAGGACAGGCAGGTGCTGTCAAGATTATTAGAAAGAGAAAGGAAATTTCAGAAAACTCTAGACCGGCGATTCTCAACCCTGGGTGCACATTGAAATCTATTGGGGAGCCCTTAAAAATACTGCTGCCAGATCCCACCCCCAGAGTTCAGGATAACAGTGGTAGAAGGACTTTATGCCACCCCTTAGGACACTCTGACAAGCATCCAGGGGTAAAAAAATCACACTCCATACAGGTGAGTTCTGTCTATCCACTGCAGAATTCTTGAATGTACTGTTACTAAAGAGGTGAACAGTTCACATTAGAAAAGGAGCCAGTCTGGGTTCACTTAAGACAAAACATGCTGAATTTCTCTAGTTTCCCCTTGTGTTTAGGTTACTCGGTCATAAAAATACCACAGACACAGTAGATCTTATTTCTACTAGTTGACACCTGAGGATTGGGGGGAGAATCATCCCCAGCTTGGGAACTTGTCTCAGGAGGGCTGGCGGGAGGGAAGAATAGGTGAGATCTTCAACATTGGGAACGACCAATGGGATACAGAATGTCTAATGAGAATATGGTAGCTGGTGAGGAGGACACAGCCTGATGAAGTCGAGCCAGCAGCAAAAGCCACTGTCTCGAGGGACCTCTGTGCTATGGGGTGTGGGTGTAAGTGCTCAAAGCGGAGCCCATGTGACCAAGAGTAGGGGCTCAGCTTTGGAGCCAAGCCCTGGGCATCAAGGCAGCCAGCCGGTATTGCAAGACGAGAGTGTTTATGCATCGCAAGCTCTTCCCATTTTTTAAGGATGTCAGACTTCTGAAAAGTCTGTTTGAAGTATTTGATAAGGAATCTGTCTCGTGATATCCTTGTGAACAAGGTGGAAAATTAAGGTCTAAGTCAATGGCTTCTCTTCTGGTGAAGAGTAGGATTTGTTTAGGTGTGGAACATGGAATTTTCATAATAATCATTTGGAAATCACCTGTACCTCCTTCTCCACATCTGCCTGCAAGTGCTGCCTCCTAGAAATCCTGCCAGCTCTGAATGTCCATCTGTAAACTTCTGAAAGGCTACTAGTAAGCTCCTTGGGGGGTCTCTCCCAATCTTCCGTCTCCTTTCTTCACTGACATGCTGCTTTCTGATTCTGTGTGCTGGGGTTAGTATTTGTGTCTGTCCCTCCCTCCCTCTCGCTTGTTCTAAGGATGTTTGAGGCAGTTGGAGGCTAGGGCTCACCCAGGTAGATACAATGGAAGGCAGCCTACAGTAGGAAGCTAAGTAGAAAACTACCCGCTGTCAGAACATCTTGCCAACAACCCAGCAGCAGCTTGTACAACTTTCTAGCTTAAAAAAAAGATAATTTATTTAAACATCGTCTTATTTCACCAAGCCTTTGAAGTGGTTTCTAAGAATACACACACTACACGGGAAATAGTGGGTAGTTGAGAGAATTGAAGCTCAGGGACAATAAAGGTAAGCCAGGCACACGGAAGGGCTCATCTTCTGCCACTGAGGTTTACCAGCAGTACCGCCATGAATCTGACTCATCCATCCTGGTGCCCCAGACAAAACGGGATATGTTCTCATATACAAATTCTCAGTGTCTAAAAGCCAAGAACAAGCCAGTCCCTTAGGAGAGGCACTCTGATACTGAGACCTGAATATTTGCTTATAAAGGTCCTGTAAAGCAACCTTTGTCTTGTATGAATTGATTGGTTTGGCCATTTGGAGGAGCAATTTGGAATATCTGGTGAAACTAAAACTAGTTCTACCTCATGATACGGCAGTTCCACTTATTTTAAAAAATCAGGCCACAGCGTCACAAGAAGCAGATCCTGCAGCACTGTTTTTAAGCACAAAGAATCAGAAACAACCTAAAGGAAGAATACGTTAAACAAGGCAGAGACATACCATGGAACTATGTGGTAGGAATGAACTAGTGTATATGTGTATGTGTGTGTAATAATTTTGGGTGAAAATAAGCCAGTTGCAGAAAGAAATGTATGGTATGATACTATTTATTATGCAAAATTTTTTAAAAGTCAGAAAAATGATAGATATATTTATATAAATACGGATGGAGACCTATTAATTTGGGGTGGTAGGAATATGGATATTTGTATATATCCTTTTAATTTTTCTGATTAAAAGGGAAAAGCAGCCACTGTGATGTTGGCAGGACAGTGACCACAACATTCTGTACGAACTCATCTAGAGATGACTACCCTGTCACCTTTTCTATGCTTTTATATGATTAGCTCATTGAATCACCTCAACAACCCCTTTGGGGCAATCCTTTAATTATTGCCATCTGTCAGATGAAACGCTGAGGATTAGAGAAGCTGAAAACTTGCCTAAAGCCACATAGTAAGGCTGGCTTTGAACCCAGGCCGTTTGAATCCAGAGCTTATAGTCTTAATTATCACACTACTCTACAGAATTTCCCAATATCCTCAGGTGGGTTGATGGGTTAGTTATTTATACACACACACACACACACACGCACATGCACACGCGCACACACACGCACACGCGCGCGCGCACACACACACACACATGAAATCTCTTTCATTGTAGGTCAAGGGCATTAAGTCCAGAGGACAGTGCGGGGAAAGCGGTTCTTCCTAGATCAGAACAGTGCAGTTCCACCAGCTCGTCCATCTGATGATCTGACTTGGGCTAGGTGTACATATATTTCTAGATCATTTGCTGGTGGCTCTCAACCCTATTTCCACATCAGAATCACCTGTGGAGGTTTTAGGATTTTCAAATCCTGACCCCACCTCAGGTTCCCACGTGATAGATCTAGGCTTGGTCATCAGCATTTTAGAAAGTTCCCCACATAATTCTCATGTTCAGTCAGAGTTGAGATCCCTTGCTCTATAAAGTCCAGACAGTACAATGTTCAAGGTTATAATGTTTGGTAAGAGCCTGGAGGGTTGATGCTTTGTGTTGAGAATCAAGGATAGATCCGTAGGTGGTGACTCTTGTGAATGTCTTGTGAAATCCAGGCTCCTGATCAGGAGGAGGGGACGCCTGGACGTCCACCTGCCCCATCACACCTGTGTGGACCTTGGCAGGGTAGGATCTGTCCAGCCAACTGTCTTCTAGTTTTCTGGAAAGCTGTTAGAGAAAACTTGCTGTGATAATTAAGCATGGGAGAGGGGACTGGAAGCCCATGTATCTGGCATTTGCCATCCGTGGCTTAAAGGAGAAGCTACGAAGTGGGACAGCGTCTTCCTTAGAAAAGAGCTCAGGGTCTACTCCAGTTCCCTGATGGAAGGTATACCAGATGCCTCAAGGTTCTATGCCGAGATAAAGTATTCACCTATGGCAGTGGTCCTTAAACCTGTGCATCAGGTCACCTGAAGAACTTGTTAAAAATGGATTACTGGGCCCCACTCTCAGTTTCGGACTCCGCAAGTCTGTGGTGGGGTCTGAGAATTTGCATTTCTAACAAGCTCCCAGGTAATGTTGATGCTGCTGGTCTGAGGACCACTTTTTGAAAACCACAGGCCTAGGATAATAAAAGAAGGTTTTGGAGCTTCCAAAATCTGCCTTTTCAACAAGGATCCATGAGACTTTGAAGAAGGTGGATCTGGACACTTGGAGAAATTAGACATGACTGTATGGTTATGGGGATTTGCAGTGGGTTGGCAGATTTGGTCCCAGAAATGCTAAGTAATGAACAAATTATCATCAAGCTATGGAGAAAACTTCAGTGCCCTTGACACTCTTCTTAGTAAATCTCCCTGTATGATTTACTTGGGTGAGGACAGAATTCACATGCCTATGCAGTCTCTGAATGCCGCAAACAAAGGAAAAGTCAGCCAAACACATAGAATGATAGTCACTCCCCAGAAATACCTTGACAGGCTGGAATCATTGGTCAAAACTAATATGAGGTAATTCAGTAATAATAGAGGACCATCAAGTCTTGAATTTCAGCTAAAGGAAGTAAAGGAGTCCTGCTCAGAAAAAAGGAAACTCAGCTTCTCCACAATTCCTACCACATCAGAGTCCTAGATGTACATCAGAGTCCTAGATGTAAGGGCAGTGAGTGCTAGGAAGAGGTGTGTGTGTCCCCAAAGCTAGGACAAACTGAGACAATAATAACAGCTGCAGTGTGTATAAGGCAAGGAAGGGGATTGCTTCCTTCTTTCCTGCTATCCCCAGACCACACCTGGAGCTTGTCTTTAGATCTGGGCACTGTTTTCAGGGAAGTATAGACAAATTGAAGTGTAATCAGAGTTGGATGTCTGTGATTATGAGGATCAAATAAGAAATGGCTGATGAAAAATGTAACTGTTTGGTCTGGAGAAGAAAAGATTTGCTGGGTGGGAGGTGGCAGTGATGGTAGTTCCGATGCAGGTTATGGTGGAAGAAGTGGTTCATCTTGTTCTCTGTAGTGACGGAGGGCAGATCTAGGACCCATGTGTCCTAGTGAGACAAAGTTCAACTCTAAGTGAAAAACCACCTTTAGGGGCTTCCGTGGTGGCGCAGTGGTTGGGAGTCCGCCTGCCGATGCAGGGGACACGGGTTCGTGTCCCGGTCCGGGAAGATCCCACATGCTGTGGAGCGGCTAGGCCCGTGAGCCATGGCTGCTGAGCCTGTGCGTCCAGAGCCTGTGCTCTCCAACGGGAGAGGCCACAACAGTGAGAGGCCCGTGTACTGCAAAAAAAAACCAAAAACCAAAAAACAACCACCTTTAACAAAAAATGACATGGGTTGCCCTGTTTCTGACATAGGAAATGGTCAAGCAGGGATGACCTAGCAATTTACCGAAGGGATTCTTGCTTTGGATGAGAAGTTGGGCTAGAATTCACTCTGAGGTTCTATGATTCTGTGCAATGACTGACTAGTATTTTTGGGCTTTTCATTCTGTTCACTCAGTGGTGGTAAATAAATGGTTTGAGCAAAACTTACAATCTGGTGTCACTGTCAAGTTGTTTGTCTCACGGAAGCTGCCACACTTCAAGTATGTGTTCCCATACATTTCTGTTGCTGGATTGAACTCTGAGCAATAACTTGTTCCTCTCTGAAGAAATGGATTGCAAAGGGCATATAACACCCTTTGCATGGATCATGAGGGGGTAGAAATGGATATTCTGTTTCAGTGTGACAGAGTAAGCATTTGAATCTTTAGGCCTCTTGACCCCCATCTTCCCAGAGGGGAGAGAAGACAACAGCAAATAGTTTATGTTTGCCCATAGGGGAGAGGGGGTGGGGAATCGTTTACCTCTGAGCCTCAATACTCATCCCCCAGGAACAGTCAGATGTCAGAGCCCCAGGATCAGGCCAGCCGTCCAGATTGTTAATGCAGATTGGCCAGCATTTCACACAGAGGGCCAGGACCAGCTGTCCAAGGGCATCAGGGTTAGAACTAGCTTCCAGAAACCTCTGATCATTTTGGAGCTAATAGCCAAATAACCAAAGCCCTACTTTTGATCATGTAACATTTTGGAAATCAAGGTGTTTCAGAGGGCATCATTTCCAAAAAGATGTATATCGAGGATCTGAATAATTTTCCTTTACCAAAGAAGACCAGAAATGGTTATTCCATTATACATATTTTCGTGTTAATTCAGTACATAATTTTTTTAAAAATAAATTTATTTTATTTTTGTCTGCGTTGCGTCTTGGTTGCTGCGCGTGGGCTTTCCCTAGTTGCAGTGAGCGGGGGCTACTCTTCATTGTGGTGCATGGGCTTCTCATCGCCATGGCTTCTCTTGTTGCAGAGCATGGGCTCTAGGCATGCAGGCTTCAGTAGTTGTGGCTCACGGGCTCTAGAGCGCAGGCTCAGTAGTTGTGGTGCACAGGCTTAGTCGCTCCACGGCATGTGAGATCTTCCTGGACCAGGGCTCGAACCCTTGCCCCCTGCAATGGCAGGTGGATTCTTAACCACTGTGCCACTGAGGAAGCCCCTCAGTACATAATTTACCTATGTATTTGTTGACTGAATTAAAAACGTACAACGTGAAAGCTATGAGTTTCAGTTTTATTTGGGGGCTTACTGAGGACTGTAGCCTGGGAGACAGCCTCTCAGCTCTGAGGAACTGCTTTGAAGAGCTAGGGGCACGGGTCAGTAGGTATGTGATTTTGGAGAAGGGGTACATGCAATCAAGCACACATCTTGGTAGAAAGTTACTGCCAGTCACGAGGAACATATGTCTTAGTTAATGGTTTTAGTACTTTTCTAATTATGGGAAGATGCAAGAAACTGAGTGCATAAAATATCTAACTATCTGAAGGCCTGTTCTGCCAGTTTTCCCAGAGCACAGAGTGACTCATTCCTAATTCTGTTCCAAAAGCCTTTCAGCGTGTGTTGAAGGTCAATGACTGCAGTGGCTAATCCTTGAACTGGGTGGCAAGGGACCTTCTTTAGTTGACATATCTTACTGGGAAATTTTAAACTAATGGGAACTGTATGCTCTCTGGTCTTCATGTGAGTTGTTTCCAAGGCTGGAAGCAAAACCTGTTTCTCAAGCAAAACATGACTGAGCGTATGAGTGCAGACCCCCAGGCCTAACAGATCAATAAATAGTTATGTTATATGCTGCTGTTTCAAACCTACAAGTTAATATTAAGTTGCATTTTTGGGCAGCCAATGGCAGTGAATTACACGGTTTTAATCTTTCTGCATTTATGTCTTGTCCCAAAGTAAGCATGCTGCTTTGACAGTTAAAAAATCTGTTCACACTTGTGTTATGGATTTTGGAAAATGTTAATATATTGAAAGACAAAAATGTTTCAAAATTCTGTAGAGTGCTTATTTGTTTTTGGTTGCAAGAGGAGTAGAGGATCTTATCTTTGGTGTGTACGCCACTTTCAGGAAGCTGGGAGAGGAGGAAATGGAAGTAAGATCCGTTGAGTGTCTTCTCCCTTTAAGGCAGGACTTTTATCCTCATTTTCTCATTTAATCCTCACAATTCCCTATTTCCTACACAAAAAACAAAAAAACAAAACCCTGAAGATTGGAGAGGTTAATATATTTGTCAAGGTGCACAGAGTTTGTAATTAAGGAGCGCCAGTTCAAACCTAAGTCTTGCTCCTTCCAAGGCACGTAGGTCTTTAAAAAAATTCTTTTTAAATTGAAGTATAGTTGATTTACAATGTTGTGTTAATTTCTGCTGTGCAGCAAAGTGACTCAGTTTTACACATATATACATTCTTTTTTATATTATTTTCCATTATGGTTTATCCCAGGGTATTGAACATAGGTCCCTGTGCTATACAGTAGGACCTTGTCGTCCATCCATTCTGCATGTAATAGTTTGTATCTACTAACCCCAAACTCCCAGTCCATCCCTCCCCCACCACGTTGGCAACCATGTCTGCTCTCTACGTCTGTGAGTCTGTTTCTGTTGCGTAGATACGTTCATTTGTGCCATATTTTAGATTCCATATGAAAGTGATATCATATGATGTTTGTCTTTCTCTTTCTGACTTACTTCACTTAGTATGACAATCTCTAGTTGCATCCATGTAGCTGCAAATGGCATTATTTCATTTTTTTGTTGTTGGCTGAGTAATATTCCATTGTACATATGTACCACATCTTCTTTATCCATTCCTCTGTTGATGGACATTTTGGTTCTTTCCATGTCGTGGCTATTGTGAATAGTGCTGTTATAAACAGGGGTGCATGTATCTTTTTGAATTATAGTTTTGTCTGGATATATGCCCAGGAGTGGGATTGCTGGATCATATGGTAGTTCTATTTTTAGTTTTTTGAGAAACCTCTGTGCTGTTTTCCATAGTGGCTGCATCAGTTTACAGTCCCACTAACGGTGTAGGACAGTTCCCTTTGCTCCACACCCTCTCCAGCATTTGTTGTTTGTAACTTTTTAATGATGGCCATTCTGACCAGTGTGAGGTGATACCTCATTGTAGTTTTGACTTGCATTTCTCTAATAATTAGCGATGTTGACCATCTTTTCATGAAGGCACATAGGTCTTGATGTGTATGTCTTCTTTGTGTCTTTTCCCAAACTGTGTATTCTTTTCTTAGTGAAAATTTCCAAAATAGGTCTTAAAATAGCCTTTGCTGCCAAATGTTTGGCAGTGCCTTGGTCTTTTATTCTTCCCCATTCTTGGTAGAAATAGGAGCTCTCTCTTCCCTAACTGAGCCTCAGGATGGCATATGTTTGCACATCTTATGCCCATTGGACTTGTAACTAGAGCCCCATTTTCACCTGGGCCTGACCCTACTGTTTCTCCAGGTGGGTGACAGTGGTGAGAGAGGACCCAGCTCATCTCAATGGCCCAAGAAGAGCATTTTTGAATAGACCTAAATGCATCAAGCTTCTTATCCCTGTTGGATTTGGCTACCAGGCGGGTTGTTAAGTGAGAGCAGGTCCCAGAGTGAGTTCTGCTGTGCAACAAACACTTGTATTAGGCAGAAGGCGCAAGAGCAGTCATACTTTCTGTTCCTGAAAGCTCAGGGAAGTCGCAGCTCTCTGTCCCTGGGGCACATTGACAAGTACTTGCTTGCAGGAGCAGAAGGACCAGCTCCCCACCAGGCAGATCAATGGTCAGGGGGTGGAGGAGCCTTCTGGGGAGCCTGCAACTGCTCTGTTTCTTAATCCATATGGTGGTTATGTCAGTATTTGCAAATGAAAAATGTAAACTTTCATAGAGTTGTCTGTACACTTAAGATTTGTTCACTTATGGGGAGCTTCAAGATGGCGGAAGAGTAAGATGCGGAGATCACTTTCCTCCCCACAAATACATCAGAAATACATCTACACGTGGAACAACTCCTACAAAACACCTACTGAACGCTGGCAGAAGACCTCAGACCTCCCAAAAGGCAAGAAACTCCCCACCTACCTGTGTAGGGCAAAAGAAAAAAGAATAAACAGAGACAAAAGAATAGGGACGGGACCTGCAGCAGTGGGAGGGAGCTGTGAAGGAGGAAAGGTTTCCACACACTAGGAAGCCCCTTCGCGGGCGGAGACGGCGGGTGGCGGAAGGGGGAAGCTTTGGAGCCACGGAGGAGAGTGCAGCAACAGGGGTGCGGAGGGCAAAGCGGAGAGATTCCCGCACAGAGGATCGGTGCTGACCAGCACTCACCAGTCCAAGAGGCTTGTCTGCTCACCTGCCAGGGCGGGCGGGGCTGGGAGCTGAGGCTCGGGCTTTGGTCAGATCCCAGGGAGAAGACTGCGGTTGGCGGCGTGAACACAGCCTGAACGGGGCTAGTGCGCCACGGCTAGCAGAGAGGGAGTCCGGGAAAAAGTCTGGACCTGCCGAAGAGGCAAGAGACTTTTTCTTGCCTCTTTGTTTCCTGGTGCGTGAGGAGAGGGGATTAGCAGCGTCGCCTAAACGAGCTCCAGAGACAGGCACGAGCCGCGGCTATCAGCGTGGACGCCAGAGACGGGCATGAGACACTAAGGCTGCTACTGCAGCCACTAAGAAGCCTGTGTGCGAGCACAGGTCACTCTCCACATCTCCCCTCCTGGGAGCCTGTGCAGCCCGCCACGGCCAGGGTCCCGCGATCCAGGGACAACTTCCCCGGGAGAACGCACGGTGCGCCTCAGGCCGGTGCAACGTCCTGCTAGCCTCTGCCGCCGCAGGCTCACCCCGCACTCTGTGCCCCTCCCTCCCCCCCGGCCTGAGTGAGCCAGAGCCCCCGAAACAGCTGCTCCTTTAAACCCAAACTATCTGAGCGAAGAACAGATGCCCTCAGGCGACCTACACGCAGAGGCAGGGCCAAATACAAAGCTGAATCCCAGGAACTGTGCGAACAAAGAAGAGAAAGGGAAATCTCTCCCAGCAGCCTCAGAAGCAGCGGATTAAAGCTCCACAATCAACTTGATGTACCCTGCGTCTGTGGAATACATGAATAGACAACGAATCATCCCAAATTGAGGAGGTGGACTTTGGGAGCAATGATATATATATATTTTTTCCCTTTTTCTCTTTTTGTGAGTGTGTATGTTTATGCTTCTGTGTGTGATTTTGACTGTATAGCTTTGTGTTTACCATTGTCCTAGGGTCCTGTCTGTCTGTTTGTTTTTTTTTTCTTCTTTCTTTTAGTATAGTTTTTAGCACTTGTTATCATTGGTGGATTTGTTTTTTGGTTTGGTTGCTCTCTTCTTTCTTTCTTTTTTTATTACTTTTCAAATTTTTTTAATAATTATTTTTTTATTTTAATAACTTTATTTTATTTCATTTCATTTCATTTTATCTTTTTCTTTCTTTCTTTCTCTTTTTCTCCATTTTATTCTGAGCCATGTGGATGACAGGCTCTTGGTGCTCCAGCCAGGCATCAGGGCTGGGCCTCTGAGGTGGGAGAGCCAAGTTCAGGACATTGGTCCACCAGAGACCTCCCAGCTCCACATAATATCAAATGGTGACAATCTCTCATAAAACTCCATCTCAACGCCAAGACCCAGCTCCACTCGACGACCAGCAAGCTACAGTGCTGGACACCCTATGGCAAACAACTAGCAAGAAAGGAACACAACCCCACCACCCATTAGCAGAGAGGCTGCCTAAAATCATAATAAGGTCACAGGCACCCCAAAACACACCACCAGAAATGGACCTGCCCACCAGAAAGACAAGAAACAGCCTCGTCCACCAGAACACAGGCACTAGTCCCCTCCACCAGGAAGCCTACACAACCCACTGAACCAACCTTAGCCACTCGGAGCAGACACCAAAAACTACGGGAGCTACGACCCTGCAGCCTGCAAAAAGGAGACCTCAAACACAGTAAGTTGAGAAGCAAAATGAGAAGACAGAGAAACACACAGTAGATGAAGGAGCAAGGTAAAAACCCACCAGACCTAACAAATGAAGAGGAAATAGGCAGTCTATCTGAAAAAGAATTCAGAATAATGATAGTAAAGATGATCCAAAATCTTGGAAATAGAATAGAGAACTACAAGAAGCGTTTAACAAGGACCAAGAAGAACCAAAGAGCAAACAAACAGTGATGAGCAACAGAATAAATGAAATTAAAAATTCTCTAGAAGGGATCAATAGCAGAATAACTGAGGCAGAAGAACGGATAAGTGACCTGGAAGATAAAATAGTGGAAATAACTACTGCAGAGCAGAATAAAGAAAAAAGAATGTAAAGAATTGAGGACAGTCTCAGAGGCCTCTGGGACAACATTAAACACACCAACATTCGAATCATAGGGGTTCCAGAAGAAGAAGAGAAAAAGAAAGGAACTGAGAAAATATTTTAAGAGATTATAGTTGAAAACTTCCCTAATATGGGGAACGAAATAGTTATTCAAGTCCAGGAAGCACAGAGAGTCCCATACAGGATAAATACAAGGAGAAACACGCCAAGGCACACATTAATCAAACTATTAAAAATTAAATACAAAGAAAAAATATTAAAAGCAGCAAGGGAAAAGTAACAACATACAATGGAATCCCCATAAGGTTAACAGCTGATCTTTCAGCAGAAACTCTGCAAGCCAGAAGGGAGTGGCAAGACATGTTTAAAGTGATGAAAGGGAAAAAACCTACAACCAAGATTACTCTACCCAGCAAGGATCTCATTCAGATTTGACAGAGAAATTAAAACCTTTACAGACAAGCAAAAGCTAAGAGAATTCAGCACCACAAAACCAGCTTTACAACAAATGGTAACGGAATGTCTCTAGGCAGGAAACACAAGAGGAGGAAAAGACCTACAATAACAAACCCAAGGCAATAAAGAAAATGCTAATAGGAACATACATATTGATAATTACGTTGAATGTAAATGGATTAAATGCTCCAACCAAAAGACATAGACTGGCTGAATGGATACAAAATCAAGACTCATATATATGCTGTCTACAAGAGGCCCACTTCAGACCTAGGGACACATACAGAGTGAAAGTGAGGGATGGAAAATGATATTCCATGCAAATGGAAATCAAAAGAAAGCTGGAGTATCAATTCTCATATCGGACAAAATAGGTTAAAACAAAGACTATTACAAGAGACAAAAAAGGACACTACCGAATGATCAAGGGATCAACCCAAGATATAACAATTGTAAATATTAATGCACCCAACATAGGAGCACCTCAATACATAAGGCAAATACTAACAGCCGTAAAAGGGGAAATCAACAGTAACACAATCATAGTAGGGGACTTTAACACCCCACTTTCACCAATGGACAGATCATCCAAAGTGAAAATAAATAAGGAAACACAAGCTTTAAATAATACATTAAACAAGATGGACTTAACTGCTATTTATAGGACATTCCATCCCAAAACAACAGAATACACTTTCTTCTCAAGTGCTTATGGAACATTCTCCAGGATAGATAATATCTTGGGTCACAAATCAAGCCTTGGTAAAGTTAAGAAAATTGAAATCCTATCAAGTATCTTTTCTGACCACAAAGCTATGAGACTAGATATCAATTACAGGAAAAAAATCTGTAAAAAATACAAACACACGGAGGCTAAACAACACACTACTTAATAACCAAGAGATCACTGACGAAATCAAAGAGGAAATTAAAAAATACCTAGAAACAAATGACAGTGAAAACATTACGACCCAAAACCTATGGGGTGCAGCAAAAGCAGTTCTAAGATGGAAGTTTATAGCAGTACAGTCCTACCTCAGGAAACAAGAAACATCTCAAATACACAACCTAGCCTTAAACCTAAAGCAATTAAAGAAAGAAGAACAAAAAACCCCCCAAAGTTAGCAGAAGGAAAGATCATAAAGATCAGATCAGAAATAAATGAAAAAGAAATGAAGGAAACAATAGCAAAGATCAATAAAAGTAAAAGCTGGTTCTTTGAGAAGATAAAATTGATAAACCCTTAGCCAGACTCATCAAGAAAAAAAGGGAGAAGACTCAAATCAATAGAATTAGAAATGAAAAAGGGGAAGTAACAACTGACACTGCAGAAATACAAAGCATCATGAAAGATTACTACAAGCAAGTATATGCCAATAAAATGGACAACCTGGAAGAAATGGACAAATTCTTAGAAATGCAAAACCTTCTGAGACTGAACCAGGAAGAAATAGAAAATAGGAACAGACCAATCACAAGCACTGAAATTGCAATTGTGATGAAAAATCTTCCAACAAACAAAAGCCCAGGACCAGATGGCTTCATAGGCGAATTCTATCAAACATTTAGAGAAGAGCTAAACACCTGTCCTTCTCAAACTCTTCCAAAGTATAGCAGAGGGAGGAACACTCCCAAACTCATTCTATGAGGCCGCCATCACCGTGATACCAAAACCAGACAAAGATTTCACAAAGAAAGAAAACTACAGGCCAATATCACTAATGAACATAGATGCAAAAATCCTCAACAAAATACTAGCAAACGGAATCCAGCAGCACATTAAAAGGATCATACACCATGATAAAGTGGGGTTTATCCCAGGAATGCAAGGATTCTTCAATATACGCAAATCAATCAATGTGATACACCATATAAACAAATTGAAGGAGAAAAACCCTATGATCATCTCAATAGATGCAGAGAAAGCTTTTGACAAAATTCAACACCCATTTATGATAAAAACCCTCCGGAATGTAGCATAGAGGGAACTTTCCCCAACATAATAAAGGCCATATATGACAAACCCACAGCCAACATCGTCCTCAATGGTGAAAAACTGAAACCATTTCCACTAAGATCAGAAACAAGACAAGGTTGCCCACTATCACCACTATTATTCAACATAGTTTTGGAAGTTTTAGCCATAGCTGCCAGAGAAGAAAAAGAAATAAAAGGAATCCAAAGTGGAAAAGAAGTAAAGCTGTCACTGTTTACAGATGACATGAAACTGTATGTAGAGAATCCTAAAGATACTACCAGAAAACTACTAGAGCTAATCAATGAATTGCAGTAAAATAGCAGAATACAAAATTAATGCACAGAAATCTCTTGCATTCTTATACAGTAATGATGAAAAATCTGAAAGTGAAATTAAGAAAACACTCCCATTTACCATTGCAACAAAAAGAATAGAATACCTAGGAATAAACCTACCTAAGGAGACAAAAGACCTGTGTGCAGAAAATTATAAGACACTGATGAAAGAAATTAAAGATGATACAAATAGAAGGAGAGATATACCATGTTCTTGGATTGGAAGAATCAACATTGTGAAAATGACTATACTACCCAAAGCGACTCACAGATTCAGTGCAATCCCTATCAAACTACCACTGGCATTTTTCACAGAACTAGAACAAAAAAATTTCACAATTTGTATGGAAACACAAAAGACCCCGAATAGCCAAAGCAATCTTGAGAAAGAAAAACGGAGCTGGAGGAGTCAGGCTCTCTGACTTAAGACTATACTACAAAGCTATAGTAATGAAGATAGTATGGTACTGGCACAAAAACAGAAATATAGATCAATGGAACAGGATAGAAAGCCCAGAGATAAACCCACAAACATATGGTCACCTTATCTTTGATAAAGGAGGCAGGAATATACAATGGAGAAAAGACAGCCTCTTCAATAAGTGGTGCTTGGAAAACTGGACAGCTACATGTAAAAGAATGAAATTCGAACACTTCCTAACACCATACACCAAAATAAACTCCAAGTGAATTAAAGACCTAAGTGTAAGGGCAGACACTATCAAACTCTTAGAGGAAAACATAGGCAGAACACTCTGTGACATAAATCACAGCAAGATCCTTTCTGACCCACCTCCTAGAGAAATGGAAATAAAAACAAAATAAACAAATGGTACCTAATGAAACTTAAAAGCTTTTGTACAGCAAAGGCAACCAGAAACAAGAGGAAAAGACAACCCTCAGAATGGGAGAAAATATTTGTGAATGAAGTAACTGACAAAGCATTAATCTCCAAAATTTACAAGCAGCCCATATGGCTCAATATCAAAAAAAGAAACAACCCAATCCAAAAATGGGCAGAAGGCCTAAATAGACATTTCTCCAAAGAATATATACAGAGTGCCAACAAACACATGAAAGAATGCTCAACATCATTAATCATTAGAGAAATGCAAATCAAAACTACAATGAGCTATCACCTCACACCAGTCAGAATGGCCATCATCAAAAATCTACAAATAATAAATGCTGGAGAGGGTGCGGAGAAAAGGGAACCCTCTTGCACTGTTGGTGGGAATGTAAATTGATACAGCCACTATGGAGAATAGTATGGAGGTTCCTTAAAAAACTGAAAATAGAACTACCATACGACCCAGCAATCCCACTACTGGGCATATACCCTGAGAAAACCATAATTCAAAGAGAGTCATGTACCCCAATGTTCATTGCAGCTCTATTTACAATAGCCAGGACATGGAAGCAACCTGTGTGTCCATTGAGAGATGAATGGATAAAGAAGATGTGGCACATATATACAATGGATTGTTACTCAGCCATATAAAGAAACGAAACTGAGTTATTTGTCGTGAGGTGGAAGGACCTAGAGTCTGTCATACAGAGTGAAGTAAGTCAGAAAGAGAAAAACAAATACCGTCTGCTAACACATATATATGGAACTTAAAAAAAAAAAAAGTTGTGAAGAACCTAGGGCCAAGATGGGAATAAAGACACAGCCCTACTAGAGAATGGACCTGAGGATGTGGGGAGGGGGAGGGGTCATCTGGGACAAAGTTAGAGAGTGGCATGGACATATATACACTGCCAAATGTAAAATAGAAAGCTCGTGGGAAGCAGCCGCATAGCACAGGGATATCAGCTCTGTGCTTTGTGACCAACTAGAGGGGTGGGATAGGAAGGGTGGGAGGGAGGGAGATCCAAGAGGGAAGAGATATGGGAACATATGTATATATATAACTGACTCACTTTGTTATAAAGCAGAAACTAACACACCATTGTAAAGCAATTAAACTCCAATAAAGATGTTACCAAAAAAAAAAAAAAGGAGTTGTTCACTTTCCTGTATGTAAGTTATGCCTCAGTGAAAAATAAAGGAGGAAATAAATTATTGACCTTAGGTTGTTCAGTCTGTGAGCAGGGAAACTGTTGTATTTTGTTCAAAGCAGTAATCCTCTCGAGTTAGAGGTTGTGCATGGAAGGGTCACTGGGAGGGGTGAAAGCACCAAGGGTCTTTCATGTGTACCTGCTTTATGATCTACTACACCCCTGGATCCATGACCTGGCCCCTGGCTAGAGTCTGTCTCCCTGCAGGGCTTTCTCTTTGCCATTTTACTTAGTCAGCTAATTGGAGTAGACGACACCAGACTTCCATGTGACTCCCCTTTGTCAGGGTCCTCTGAGGACTCCCGTCAAGGTCTTTACTGTGGTGATGCCCCCAGGCCAGCCTGCAGGGTCCCCTAGGTTGGACACAATAGATGCCTCATTCCACGTGACTGCCTTACTTCTCCAGTACCTTAGTCTTGGGCTACTGCTGCCGCCCTGTTTTAAGCATATCCTTTCCCTAGAATTTGAATTCTTTTGCCCTTTAAGCTGCCCCTGGTAATTTTGACTGAATTTCTGATGAAGCTAGGCAGGAAGTTTCTGGGGGATGAAAGAGATATATTTCCCTAGGCATAATCTTAAACTCATCTGGTGATGGATGTGGGAAGGGCTGTAGATTCTCACCCTTTCTTTTCCCAGAAGTCACAGCAGGTGGTACCTTCAGAGGCCTTAACTCAAAGTACCAATTTAAATGAGTATGGGATTTAGCCTATTCACAGCCCTGGCCTTCCTGTCCGTTGCCTGTGAAGTGAAATTTGGCAGAGTTAAAAGATGACGATCATTCTTTTAATCAACTGCCTCTAGGAGAGGATTATGGTGTTTCTGTTCTGACACAGTTTCAGAATTCCCGTGACTCTTACTTTATGGCCCCAATGCTCTTTTTTTTTATCCCTTCTGCACATGTCATACACCACCTCTCAACCCCATGCTCTCATTATCAGAATCTCAGCCTTGAAACAAAACAAAACAAAAACCTTCCACACACAAGCAGAGTCCCTTTGTTGGTATTCCTCATTCACTGTGGAACCGATTGTCATAGCAATGGCTGTCCCCACAGACATTTCATCATTTGGGGTTTCCATCAGGTGTTTCTTTTTTTTTCTCTTTCTTAAACAGCAACCGCCAACACTGCTATTAAACAAACTATGAATATAGCTTAACAGCCTCTCTTGGCAGTTTTTAACTAGAATGCATTTGCTTCTAATTTCAGGTACAATTAGTCATGCCTCATAAGTAAAGCTAACTTTACGAAGATGCTGGTGTTGGTTTGCTTTTAGTCTTATTTATTGTTGGATTCAGTACTCTGAATACAGAGATTTGTGTGTGAGTGTGGCGGGGGGGGGTGGTTCTATAGAAAGCAACATGGGAATTGAGTTCTATGCCTACAGTTACCTTAATTTTATTTTCTGAGATTTTGTTATTTCTCTGCATTGTCTTGGTTTTAGTTTATGGCCTTAGCATGCTCATTATTTAAGAAGTGTTAGTGAAAGGCATAGGAGACTTGAGTACTTAATAATTAACCAAAAATTTGATATAATATTTAACTAGCTGGTTCCTGGACAGCTGTATAACATCCTTCTTTTAAAATTAGACTATGTGAACACTGAGAACCAAATGAATTAGATATAAAACTTTTTTTTTTATTGTTGTTTACATGCTTGGGAAAGTTGTAGCATTTACTTAGTGTGTCAAATAAAAGTCTGAAGGCAAAACCTAAACGTGTTAGTCACCCTTAACTCAGGGCTGTGGGCAAAGGAAGTGGTTCACCCCTAAAGAGCTACAGGGGTGGCAGCCCAGCCAACTACTTGTAAATGTAACCAGATGAGGCAGGTACCAAGTTCGGCTGCTCGCTGCTCGAAAGGCCAGTACTCAAGAGATAAGTGTTGGTGGAAAAGGAAAAGTTGCTTTATTCAGGAGGCTGGCAATCTGGGAAGGCAGTGGACTAATGTCTTAAGACCATCTCCAAGTCGCCAGTTAGGAGACAAAGGTCTTAAAGACAGTGTGAGTGACGGGGCTGCAGCGTGCATGACCAGCTCGTGCAGAATCCTCGGATTGGTTGGCATCAAGGTGAAGTTTTGAGCATCGTCCACCTTCCAGTTTCAACTGGCCTGGGGTCTCCGTGCTTGAGGTCAGCAGTTTTCATCTGGTGAGGGTCTGCTTCCTGTAGGAACAACTCAGGAATGTGTGTCAGGCCTTTATATCTTTCAAGGAGCCGGGAGTTCAGCGACTGCTGATTTATGGTCTAAATTGTTACCAGTTTCCTGTCACAGCAGCTATTCTTTGTTTCTACATCTTCACATTTCCTAATCACTAACTCTTGAGCCAGCCTTTTGATACTCAGGGGAGGCCTGGGAGACTAAGCTTTTCGGTATAAACAAGAGGCAGGCAGAGGACATGGGGAGTGGGGTCTGTCCTGAGAAGGCTCCACAGGCTCTTGCTTTGTCACTTTGATGCTCCTCACTGCTGAGGAGGCACAGCTGCAAAACAAGAAAGGGAATAAAGTTTTGGATAGAGAGGTTAATCATAAAGTCAGCAGAGAGACTCAGTTTCACAAAGGGGTCTCTGCCAATGCCCTGGTCAATCCCCTTCGCCACCAGAGATCCTCGCCATCTTGGAGGTCCACACTCTGCTGTAGAGAGAATGTGGCATTGCCTCTTCAAAGCTGGCTTATGACGTGCTCCCTCCTGAGTCTTCCTAGTTCAGCTCCTGAGTTCTCTTAGGTCCCAAAGATGGGGCAGTAGCTGTTATCACCAGGCCTGGCCATCAAGGCATGCTCATTTCCAGCACCAAGCTTAAAGGCCTGGGACCTAGCCTGGATTCAGTCTCTCGCCAGCTTCATGACTAGGCAACTGACTTAACTTCTCAGAAACTTGGCTTCTTCCTCTGTGAAATGCAGATAATACCCATCCCATCAGACTTTGATTAAATGAGACACTGTGTATGGGAAATATATAGTGCTTGGCAGTAAGTAGTATGGACTCAACAAATGATCATTGATTTAATTACTCATATGCTAATAGATGGTATGGAAAATTCTGCTTTCCCCCATAGTTTTTGTCACATCATGTTATAGTTTTTTTTTTTATAAGATGTCTCCAGAAACCTTTGGTAGAACAAATTACCCACCTCTATCCCCCAAGAAACCAGAAAAGGATTTTTTTTAATTAATTAGTAAAATGCATAACATAAAATTAACTTTTTAACCACTTTCAAGTGTACAATTCAGTGACATTTAGCACTTTCACAATGCTGTACAACCATCACCATTATCTAGTTCCAGAACATTTTAATCACCATTAAAGGAAACCCCATAGCTAGACTCCATTCCTCAAATCCCCCAGCCCCTGGCAACCACTAACTGGCCTTCTGTCTCTAATGGATTTGCCCACTCTGGATATTTCATATAAATAGAAACATACATTATGTGTTTTTTTGTGTGTCTGGCTTCTTTCATTTAGCATAATGTTTTCAAGGTTCATTTATGTTATAGCATGTATAACAGAAGTGAATAATAGTCCACTGTGTGAATATGCTGTTTTAGTCTGTTTGGGCTGCTATAACAAAATATCACAGTCTGGGTGGCTTATAAGCAACAGAAATTTATTCCTCACAGTGCTGGAGGCTAGAAGTCCAAGATGAGTATGCCAGCATGGTCAGAGGGCCCTCTTCGGGTGGCAGGCTTATCACAGTACCCTCCCATGATGGGAGGGGCCAGGAAGCTCTGGGGTCTCTTTCATAAGGGCAGTAATGCCATTCATGAGGGCTCTGCCCTCAGGACCTAACACCTCCCAAAGGCCCCACCTCCTAATACTATCTCATTGGGCATTAGGATTTCAACATATGAAGCTGGGTGGAGGTGGCGGTTGGGGGGAGGTGTAAACATCCAGACCATAGCATATATACCATATGTAGTTTATCCATGCATCAGTGGATGGACATTTGGGTTGTTTCTACCTTTGACTGTTGTGAATAAATAGCATTGTGGTGAACATTCTTGTACAAGTTTTTGTTAGAATACTTGTTTTCAGTTCTTTCGGGTATATACCTTGGAGTGGAGTTGCTGAATCATACGATAATTCTATGTTTAACTTTTTAAAACTGCCAAACTGTTTTCAACTACGGCTACGCCATTTTGCATTCCTAGCAGCAATGCCTAAAGGTTGCAGTTTCTTCCAACACTTGTTATTTTTCAGTTTTTTGATTGTATCTATCAGGGTTGGTATGAAGTGGTATCTCGTGGTTTGGGATGGTTTTTATAGTACAGATTTTGTATGTGTCTGGACTCAAATTTTCTTACTCACGTTCTTAAGCCTATTATATTGCAAAGTTACACGAAAAACCGCCTATACATAATTTCCAATGAGAGATAGGTACAATGCGTCTTTTCCTTCACAGCCCCTGATGTGAGTAACCATCGTGGCTCTGTAATCTGTAGCGTAGATAAACCACTTGTGGGCAATCAGTGCTAATTATAGATGATGTCTGATGCCTTGTACCTTCTCTCTAATTCTTTTCTTTTTGTTTCAGGGATTTCCTCTGGGTCATCCAAAATGCTTTTAAAACATATTGGATAAAAGCTGAGCCACCTGCTTGTGTCGGACTGCCATCTCTGTGCTCCACTGTCTTCTATGGCATTTTGACTACATCAAGGCCAAGGACCTGCCGTTCATGATGAGTGATGAGAAGAGCCTTGGGGTGTCCCCCAAATTGGCCTCACCTTCAAGGAGCGCAAGTAGTTGCTCTTCCAAGCAGGGAAGTCGACAGGTAAAGTTTAATGCAAATATTAAGATGCAAATTTAAATCAAGAAGTTTGCAGATTAAAATCTGTACATTTACTTGGGAACTCCTACTTCTCAGTTTAAGAGCATTTGCTTTTAGTCATATCTTAATTATCTAAGATGAGTAAATTTTAGATAATTTTAATAATGCAGCTCGAGAGCCTACTGGATGGGAAGAAATATATTTGTCTCTTTGGATTATTTTACTCAATCGCTGCAACCGTCCTCCAACACAGATATTGATATTCCTGTTTTCTCTGTGAGGAAGCTGAGTCAGACCAACTGAGTTATCTGCCCAAGGACACATAGCTAGTCTATTAAGTGGCAGAAACAAGAAACCAAAGCTCATTCTGTTTGAGTCCAGAGCCCACACTTTCCTTTATACCCTACTAACCAAAACAAAAAAGGTAACAATCACTTTTTCAGTGATTATAATATCCTCACGCCCTCTTCTTCCTTCACTTTACCAAACCTTTTATGACAGCTTCCAACCACAGAATGCCCCGTTATAACTTTGGGTCTCACCTGCTTTACTTCTCTAACGGGCAAGGGAAGCAAGTCAACAGAGAAGTGGTCAAAAGGAATCATGTAGAAAAAAAAATAAAAAAATAAAAAAAAACAAAAAAAGGAATCATGTAGGAAGAAGAAGGAAGTGAAACAAAGGACTGAATAATTAACTCCTAAATAACTCTCAGCTAATTATATGTTGCCCCTTGATTTCCTTTCTAAAAAAATCTCTGTTAGCAGAATTTGCTGGTTTTAGATCCATGGCAGTAAATGCACATTAGTTATTATAATTCTTTAACCTTCAGTTAAGTCAAAAGAGAGTGGGCTGCCCAAAAGCTGTGGGTTTACAACCGAAGTGGTCTCGGAGCCTTTTCAGTGTCTGCTGGCTGGGTTGGCCTTGCCTTTACTCCATGGGGCGCACTGGCCTAAATTGGCTCTGAGTCCTTGGTTCCAGATTGGAAGCAACAGTCAAGCAGCCTCCCACCTCAGGCAAGTCCACATATGACGCATCACCACGGGTCTTCCGCTTCCAACGTTGCCTAGGACAGGGAGCTTGCCACCTCTCAACACTGCTTCATGGCATTAGAATCTATCATTCTAGACCAATTAGATTTTGCCATAGGGGCGTTTGGGGACCTCTCCAAGGTCTCCCCTGAGGGGTTGGGAAGAACAATTTTTTCATCACTGTTATCACTTCCTTCTGGGATTAAAAAAAAATGACTAAGGTTACTCCTTGGCTAACGTATCATGGCTCCGTGGGAGTTCTAGTTTCATGAGGGTAGCTAATCTCACCCACTTTGGCAGCTTTCCACGGGGGTGTTTCTCTCCCTAAGCCAAAAATCTGGTTGGGATTAGAGCCGAGTATGTGATCTTCCCCCAGTCTTTTGCACTTAGTAGCACCTGTTGCCATGTCCTCCTTGGATAAAGGGAGAACACATGATTCATTCAAACAGCCAGTGCTTATAACACCATAGCAACTGGAGCAGTGCAATGAATGAAATTCTAGGACTGAATACCATAGAAACTTTTTTTTGATGTGTTATTTGAAATTGATTGAGTTGGTTTTCACAGAGCTTTTATTTTTGAGGTTACATCATAAAGAGTAAGAGGAATGTGCTTGAGGCCTCACCTTTTTTCTGACTTAGAATGGGTTGGTCACTCAGCCGTTCATTCGTCAATTGGTCATCTTTTATATTTAGGATCTCTCACTTTAATTTGCATGTAATGTTGCTTTATACACATAAACACTTATTTTCCCTCTGTGCCAGAGAAGATGGAGACTTTAAGAAGTTCATTCCAGCTTTAGCCTGAGTCTAGTTATAAAGCCAGGTTTAATTTTCAGGAACCATTTTCTTATTCAATCCACTTTCCCATCCTTCTGTCAAAGAAAGGTGTTCGGTCTCAGGACTGGCTCAGCTTTTCCCTCTGTGTTGTCTACCTCGGCAATCCAGGTCCATCCCACATCACACACTGTCCCAAGACTGTCTTTTAGTTTCTGAACGTGCCACAGAGGTACAGGGACCTTGGAAGTTCTTACTTCATGGCTCTTAGGGAACACAGCCATATCCAGGGGTCTCTTGGATGCTAAATGTAGCGACCATGCTGTGTTTCCAGTCACTTTGCTGGAAGGTACAAGTTCACCATTTAAAACTTCAAGATTTATATGATTTATTTAATTTGAGGAATGTTCAAATATAACCAATGAAGATAATCTGTGCAAAAACCTACTTGTTTTTAAAGCTCCAGATTAAAGTCATTTTTAGGTTCATTCCATCTGGAGGAGATAAGTCTGATGTTAAGTTTATTGACCATCTTCCTTAATGCTAGTTTTTCTCACAGACTTTGGAATTATAGTTTAGGGTGCCATCTTGAGCCTGCTTTCCCTGTGTCCTTTCTCTGCACTCACCTGTGATTTTCTATGACCTACTTCCTACCTCTGATGACCCCAGCCCAGAGCCAAGTCTGATATTTGCAGCTGGGGCCTCTGTTCCACATCAACCAGGAGTATATAAGAGCCACCACCAGGCCAGCGTGCAGCATGGCCAGGTCCTGGTTGTGAGACTGTCTGCATCCCACCATCAATCTGGATAGGCAGATTTTTAAAGCCTCCTTTCATCATGGTGTGGGGCTTCCCCCTCCACATTCTCTGATTTCCAGCAATAAGCTAGCTCAGATCCCAGCCTTTTCCTGGGGATATTTGTAGCTTCATTAGCCCACTGAAGTAGGACTCCTGGATGCCTCTGTCTGCAGTATCCTTTGCATTTCTATTTTGTGTCTTATCCATGAGATTGAATCTTGTTTTGTTTTGTTTTTTTCCAAATCACACAGACATATCAAAAAAAAACCCCTACATGTTTATATTTTTATATATTTTTGCTGTTTGGAGCTTGTGAGGTGACAGGGAAGGGGCACTAAATGCATAAACTTAGGGTACAACCTTGGCTGAAAGACTTGGTCTTCTGGAGTCATTTTCGTTGAAATTCTCATCCACCATTGCCAGGTGACATTGGTTCTCTGTACTCTAGCCACACTGGCTTTCTTTCACTTCCTCGCACTGATTTGCCCTTGTCCTTGTTTCTTGAACTGAACTTGAACTTGTTTTTCCTATCCCAGAGCCTCCTCATGTAAATCTCTAGCAGCCCTCATTTGTGTGTGGATACTCCCCTTTCCAAATATCTGTGTTAGAAGAGCTTGCTTCCTTAATGGACAAAATGATGAGACCTGGGTGTTACGTGTGATCTGTGTTTTTCATTTCTACAAATTGAACCTAAGACAAAGTTTACACCTTACAGCCTTGAAAACCCAAGAAGGGTGCTGTCATCTTTTAACTTAAATACTAGGGCTTTTGAAATTTTAAATATGCTATGCCTCATTTTGTCAATGTGGAAACAGCCTTTAAATATAATTTTATCAAGATAATTTTAGGAGGAAGGTATGCCTAGTGATTAGAGCTTGAACTCTCCAACCTTGCTTCCACTCAATAATTCTGTAACCTTAAACTCTCTAAGCCTCAGTTTTCTCATCAATAAAATTGGAATAATAATAGTTCTTTTCTCATACGATTATTGTGAGGATTAGAATTAAAGCATTTAATGTAGGGTCAGACTCATAGTAGGTGCTGAGTTAATATTAACATTTATTTTTATTATTATAGTTAACATTAATTTGAATTTCATTCCTATATGTGGAAAACCTAAATTTTCGTAGTGAGTAGGTGTATTTTTGCCCCCAGAAACTTTGGCAGGCATCATACGTGTACCAACCCATACCTTGTTAGTGTTGTACAAAGGTCCACAAAACTATACAATGTATATATGAATGTATACTTTAAAATGTATCTTACTTTATACATATTAACAAAGTACTTTTAGGGAAGAATGTTTAATATATGAGCTACATTTGATATCTTGAACATAGGACATAACCTGTACCTAAAGCAAGTGGAAAAAGTGTTAAATTCGTTTATTTGTTTGTTTGTTTATTTTGTTGTGTGAGATCTTAGTTGCGGCTTGCATCTCCTTAGTTGTGGCATGTGGGCTCCTTAGTTGCGGCTCACTGGCTCCTTAGTTGCGGCACTTGGGCTCCTTAGTTGTGACACACAAACACTTAGTTGCAGAATGCATGTGGGATCTAGTTCCCTGACCAGGGATTGAACCCAGACCCCCTGCATTGGGGGTGCGGAGTCTTATCCACTGCACCACCAGGGAAGTCCCAGGCGTTAAATTCTTATCCCATTCTGTTCTGCTGGGTTTTGTCCTTGCATGAGTGTCCTTGTATGTCCTTTCCCCATGCATTCACTTATCTATTGGTAGTAGCTGCTTAGAGCATTGTGTTGAGAAGGATTCTGCAGTTGAGTCTGGGTTCAGTGGGAAAGAGTGCCGTGTTTTCAGTAACGGCTCATGGGCATACACAGGGTGAGTGGCAGCATGGGTGCCACATTTGTCACCCCTTAGTGCTATTAGAGGGCTGAAATAAAGAGAAAGCTGCTACAGTCTTTATATTCTGCTGTGGGAGGAACTTCTGGCAAGTGAAGTTCACCTCAGTTCTCCATTTTCTACTTCCTTTGCAGGGACGTCATGAGAGGAAATTTAGTATTTTCACTGGCTAAAAGCCATTGAAGCTCATTGGAGAAAGGTCCTCTGTAAATTTAAGAAACAATTACTGATGAGCTCCCTTTACTTTGGCAAATTCTGGAGCCAGAAGTGAGATGTCCTTGTTTCAAGAACACTGATACACTGCACAAGAAGTAGATCTCTTTGAAATAGACCATCCTTTAGATATAGCACCTTTACTGGATAGGAATCTATTCTCCTTGCAGGAAATCTCCAACTAAAGGAACCCAGCTTACACAGAGAATAGGTTGTTGGTCCCTTCTGACTGTCTTCATCACACCCCATTCCTTGTAGTGTTCTAAGTCAGTCTTTGCTTCACTTTTCTTCCCCATCCCAGGCTTTGGCTCAGCTATCCCCTTTAGCTAGATTAAATCATATGAAACTGTTCTGCCCTTTTGAATTTTGCGATTTTCTTGAAAAGAATCTTCATCTATTGCTTTAGCCCTTTAAAAATAATTTTTATAAAAAATAATATATGCTCTCTGTAGATCATTTCCAACATACATGCAGTCTATGTGAATTGCAATACTTTAGTTTTAAGTGGCTGCTTGATAGGTCAAGTAAAGTGAAGCTGAGAATGACCGTTGGTTGTGGAGGTCACTGGTGACATTGCTGAGTGGTTTCCTTGGAGTGGTGGGCATGAAAGTCTGGTTTAAGTCCGTTCATGAGAAAATAAGAACAGAGGAAGAGGGTACCCCAGTTCTGCCAGGCACCAGACAGGAATTGAGAGAGGCCTTCACAAATGTTCTGTTTGGGAACCTTCAGTTTGGCTAATGCCATGCCTAACACAGCCCTGTTCTCTCCTCTCTTTTGATTAATTCATTGGTTTGAAAGAGTGTGTGGTTCTTTGAGTCCTGGGTCCTATTTACACATCTTTTGAGCTCTCATGGCACTGGCACGGGGCTTTGCACATGGCAGATGCAAATTACTGGGCTGAGTTTGCTGCACACCAGCAGCAAATATCCCTCTATCGAGGGCAGGTTGAAATGCATGGGCAGGTACATGTGGAGAATGAGAGCAAAAAGCCACAAATTCCCCAGCTCCCTCACTCCGGAGACAGACATATGAGGATTTCAAAAAATGAACAGAGACCTCTCCATTTGAGTTTTTCCTGGAAAATGATGAAATCTCTAAATACTTTCTAAACCTGGGGTCTCCAGACAGACTGCTCTGTTGGACAGTATGGAACAGAAGTAATGACTGTCTTCGTTTTAACTGACCTGTATTCACACTGGCTCTGCTTTTTGCTAACTGGACGACCTTGCCATGTTGTAGAAAACCTCTTAGGCTTGGTTCTTCAGCTGTGAAATGTAGATAATTTTGCTTCCTTTTGCAAACTAAATGAAATAATAAATACAGAGTACCTGGGCTGCACATGGTAGACATTCGGTAAGTGTGGATTAAATGAATGAATGAATAAGCATGTGGTTGCTAGGTAGAAAGACTGCAATTCACAAAGCTCTATACATATATTAAGTAGGTTAAGGGATGTCTAAGTGGGAGAGAGAATTGCTATTTCAATACCTGTAAAATATGAGTAATTTCCTCTTGTCTTTTTCCCACTGCCCCTTACATTTCCTTCCTAGAACTTTCAAAGTAACGCATTTCAGAAGCCAGACTGTGCTAGAGATGAATGAATAGGTTTTGCCTTTTTTGAAAGAGTTCTATATGCCCTAATTTTTATTTCTTCAACCAATATCCATTGAGAACCTATTAGTAAGAGACCATGAGCAGGGAGATGTGAAGCTACTAAGAGGATAGGACAGCTGAACACGGGAGATGTGAAGCTACTAAGGATAGGACAGCTGAACACATCACTACAAATAAGAAATCAACTTTGATTGGGAAGACTGTGGATTGTAAAGAGAGCATGGCTTCCGTTCTTTTTTTTAATTTGCTGTGTAAGTCAGAAATCTGGAACTGAATCCTTCCAAAATAATTAACAAGTGCTTCTCTCATTACTGCAGGGGATTTGAAATGGAGAGGTCTCCATACAATTATGCAATTTATTCTTGTCACCCTCTTGTCCCTGGGGCAATCTGAGGTGGCCTTTGAGCTCTCCCAGGGTCACCTGATGAGAATTTATTTATGCAGACTCTTAGATTATGCTGTACTCCAGGGAGCCCAGGGTGGCTGGGCTTGCTGCCAGAACCCATAAGACACAGGAGCTGAATGGGAGAGAATTTGCCAGAAAGAGTGAATTAAAGCTATAATGTTCAGGTGTTTATAATTTCAGCTCTCTGGGTATTGAAAATATGTAGTTCCCTTTATTTCTTTTAATTCATTGTGTCTTTAGACACTGAGATTTACCAGCTGCCTTTTGTAAGTATGGGCTGAATAAACACCACGATAAAGACCCGTCAAGGAAGAGTGGCTTGGGAATGGCATGGCTGTGTCACATTGTTCTATGATGGTCACAGAAGTTGCTTGAGAGCCAGATAGCCTGAGTTTAAATCTTGGGCTGTTTATAAGCTGTTTGACCTTGAGCAAGGTCCTTAATCCCCCTGTGCCTTGTGTCACGTAAGGTTGTGACAGGTGCTTCAGTTAGAAGAGAGCCAGCATGTAGTGTTATGTAAGTGTTTGACACATAGTAGTGTTATGTAAGTGTTTGACACATAAGCCATTCACCTTCGAGAAGCAGGAGTCCCAGGAGCCCTCAAGCAGTACCACATGGTGACTGCTTCCCTGTTTCATCCTATGCAGAGGCAGACGGCTTGGCTTCTGTCTAGGCTGCTCTGAAAAGAGTCAGCAAGGGACTCTAGAAGTTAACAAGCATCTGATAGCACCTTTGCAGCTCATAAGATCCTCTCCTACTCTCCTTTGGAGTCTCAAAAAAATCCAACGAGGTCTGTATTTTTTCTACACTTTAGAAAGAAAACAGGGCCCAATTAACTGCTGGTTTAGAGTCAACACAGCTAAGAAGTGGTAGAGGGTCAGGCAGCCATCTATTTGAAGAACACTAGGTTTCTTTAGATGCTAGAAAGCTTCTTTAGAAGTTAATTCAAGTTCCACGTGCCCTATGTACAAATGATTGTTGTTTAAACACACCTCCAGAAGCCAACACTCTGTGAATGCAGGGGCAAGAGGAACACAGATGAGGGAAGCAGCCATAAGGATCCCCCAGGTCTGTTTGTCCAGAGCTGTTATTTTTCTCGTGGCTCCAACAGAGAAAAATAATTAACTATATAGTTCCATCTTAGTTTTTCAGATCCCCCCCCTTTCTGAGCCTTTTATTTCTCCTTACTGCCTACCTTTTGGTCACACCTATGGTTGTGACATTATGCACTGAAAGTAGGAAGGGCAAAGACCCAGCACTCAATTCTCAATATATTTCTACTCTGAGTAAGTCTTGTAAAGAAAAAAACAAACATTTGATACAGGAAGAAATGAAAACTTCAGCTAAAATGATGTATTTGAATTGTCAGGGTTTGCTTGTCGCTTTGCATGTCTACAAATGACAGCTGCCTTCCACACTCTGAAGGGCAGAAGAAACCAAACTCTTAAAACACTTCTGGAAGTCACTGATCCATCCAAACTGTTCTGCAATTCCAGAATAACACACGTAGCAAATATATTTTGGTGGGTTTTAGAAACACTAGTTTGATAGAAACTACATGGATACCTTAAGAGAATCAGCGTATTTATTCACGGTTGGCATTGGCCATAGTGCAGGATACAGCAAGGCAGAACCGATTCAGATGCTTTTGTTTAGAGCACAGCTTACTAGCTTTGCAGTTACTAGATGTTTTTCTAGGAGCTATAGATGCAAATGTGAACCAAAGGGGCTCAACAGTTCTTTCCCAGGGAGGGGAAAGTCTGAGTCTACTTAAGTGATGTGATGCTATTAAAATATTGATACTAAAGGCCGAGAAGTGACCGTGTAAGTAGGACCTAGGCAAAACAGGAGACTTCCCTGGAATAATCTGACATCTCTCTAAGGTCCTCTACACCCTGGCCCTACCATCGAGTCCAGCTGTGTCTCCCTCTGCACCTCTACACAAGATCCCACCACAACCAAAATCTCCTCCTCTCTATTCTCACTCCAGGTGAGTCGATTTCCTGGCAGTCTCTGGCCTAGTGGTCCCTCTTGCCCTGTGTAGTAGGCTGAATGGTCCCCCCACCCCCAAAGATATATCTACATCCTAGTCCTTGGAACCTGTGAAGGTTACCTTATTTGGTAAAAGATGTAATTAATTTAAGAATCTTGAGTTGAGGAGAACGTCCTGGCTTATCCGGGTCAGCCCCAAGTTCAGTGACTGGTGTCCTTATAAGAAACACACAGAGAGAAGACAGACACGGAGGAGAAGGTGATGTGTGTGAAGACGGAGGCAGAGATCTGGGTGATGGGAATACAAGCCAAGGAACGCCAAGGCCACCAGAAACCGAAGGGGCAAGGAACGCTATTATAGACCGAATGTTTGTGTCTGTGCCCGCCCCACCCCAGTTCATATGTTGAAGCCCTGACCCCCAATATGATGACATTTAGAGGTGGGGCCTCTGGGGGATAGTTAGGTTCAGATGAGGTCATGAGGGTGATGCCTTCATCCTGGGATGAATGCCCTTATGAGAAGAGGACAGACGACAGAGCTTCTTGCTCTTAGGCGTGGAGGAAGAGCAGACAGCGGGAAGGCAGCTGTTTACAGGTCAGGGAGCGGGTTCTCACCAGGAACTGAATCTACCAGCACCTTTATCTTGGACTACCCTGCCAGTCTGTGGTATTTGTTACAGCAACCCAAGTTAAGACAAACACATTCTCCCTTAGAGTCTCTGGAGGGAGCATAGCTCTGCTAATGCCTTAATTTTGGACTTCTGGCTTCCAGAACTGTTAGAGGATAAATTTCTGTTGCTTTAAGTCACCAGCGCTGTGGTAGTTTGTCAGGGTAGCCTCAGAAGCCCTGCTTTCTCACACTGTGTCAGTTTTTCTTCATATCCCAGTTCAAGTCATTTCACTAAGGTGGACCCAGCCCTATGTGAGATTGTGCCTGCCCTGGAACAGGAGTCTGTAGCAGGTTTATGTGAGACTCGCATCCGGCATTTACGAGTTTTCAACCGTGTGGTGTCTCTATTTTTAATGTACGTTAACTGTTTGAAGGCCAGCATTTGGTTTCACATCTTTGCATCTCCAGTACCTATATGGTGCTAAGCCTTAGACCTTTGAGTTAGAGACTACCCTGTTAAATAGAAGCTCAGTTATAACTAGAATATAACCTACATAACACAAAAGCCATTCCTTTTTTGATTCATGAGGCTCTCCGGGATCTTAATCTGTTGCTAGGTTCTCATGATGAGAACCAGTTATTCTTATAGAGAGGTGAAAGAAAGTCACTGATGATTTGGATCAAGGATAAGAATGTTTATTTTTTATTTATTTTTTATTTTTATTTTTTTTAGCGGTATGTGGGCCTCTCACTGTCGTGGCCTCTCCCGTTGCGGAGCACAGGCTCTGGACGCGCAGGCTCAGCGGCCATGGCTCACGGGCCCAGCCGCTCCGCGGCATATGGAATCCTCCCAGACGTGGGCACGAACCCATGTGCCCTGCATCGGCAGGTGGACTCTCAACCACTGCGCCACCAGGGAAGCCCAATACTACTCATTTTTAATTTGTTTTTGGGGAGACTTTATCAGCCAATATTTTATTTTCTTTTATTTCATTTTATTTATTTTTATTATGATAACACTTAACATGAGATCTATCTTAACAAATTTTTAAGTGCACAATACAATAGTATTGTTAACTGCTGGCACAACGTCGTAAGCAAATCTCTAGAACTTACCTCGCATAACTGAGACTTTATACCCAGTTAATAGACATGAGGTTACGATATAAGATTTAGAAGGGAGCTCAAGCTCATTTATCCTGACCTCCTTCCTAATCTAGGAATCCCTCTGCAGCACCTATGCCAGCCTCTCACAGAGTTCCCCAGTGACTAGGGAACATACTCGTTCATAGCCCTTGTCGTTTCTGTTATTTTTCATAGCACTGACTGTTATCAGACAATCATCCTTTATGCAGAGGTAGAGTCCAGGGCCTTATAATTCTCACCCACTGGCCCTGGTTTTACCCTCAGAGCCTACTGAGTCAAATCCCAGTTCTTCAAGGCAGGCTGGTCTCCTAGAGTGTGGCTGCTTGGAGTGGTTCTGTGGTCCAGCAAAAGCAGCAGCCTCACCTGTGCAGGTGCAGAAGCCCAGGCCTCGCCCCAGCCCTACGAACCTGAACTCTGTGTTTTGACAAAATCTTCAGTGATTGGTACATTACAGTTGAGAAGCACTGCGTTAGATTGCATATCCACCCCACCCCCACTCTATTCTTTTCATTTTTCTTTCTGTCAGGTTTGTTGGTGTTCAAAAACTCTGAGTTGAGGAAGAAACAATTGACAAGAAGCAACAACTCCAAGTGTCAGTGATTGAAATATAAGTCCAGAATTGGTCTGACATCAGTTAAAGCTATCGTTATATTAACTGGAAATCTGTTGGCAAGCATTTCCATGTGTTTCTAATACAGTCATAAAAGATGATATTGATGATCCTGAGGCTTTAGAAGATTACACATGCCTTTAAAGTCATGTTAAATCGTGTTCCATGTGATTTAATGCTGGGGACTGCCTTGTGACTTTTAAAAGCCTGATAAACAGACTAAATAAATAATCAGAACAGCCCACTTTCCAGTCATGGCAGACAGAGGCAACCACAAAACTTCCGTTCACGACACTCTTCAGCTGCAGGAAGAATTTAAAGTTTTAAATCGTTTTCTATTTCTGACACCACTGTAAGGGCAGTGACTGAGAACCCAGCATTTGAAAGGTGCAGAGGAGACGTATGCTGTGGAAACAGCTGTACTGGAGGGAAGCGCTTTCAGTTTGTGCACTCAGCAATATGGAAATGAACTTTGCCAGCTCATGAGCATGAATAAATCCTTAGTTGCCTTTCCCACCACAAAGCAGCTTTCTAAATTTGGCACTTTTAGATGTTCAGTGAAACAGACTGAATTTAATGCCAGATGACAGCGCCAGACTGTCTTCAGTTAAACTCAAGCAAAGACCTTTAGAAGCCGCTTCCCCCTACCCTGTCCTGTTTCTCTCTCCACCTGATATTCATGGGGAGCTTTAAGCCTGACGCCCCCAGGGCAGATATCAGCCCAGCTGTGTTGGGCTAAGTCAGCAGGGCCTGATCTCCCCTGGGCCCAGGTCCACCTGCACTGTGTTTCTCAGGGCGCTCAGCTCAGGGTGCATGTCCTCCTTCTGGGTCACTGGTATGTGAAGCATAGTAGAAGCCACTTCCTGCCACCCGGTGCCTTTAGACGAGAGAAAGTGACATCTCTGCTTTCTTCTGTCCTGAGTACCAGTTCACTCCAATCCAGCACATATTATTAAAGTCCCTGACCCCAAGGGCTCTGTGAGGCCCTTTTTTATAGCCTCTTGCTCCTCAGACTTATTCGTTCAGCAAATATTTATTTAGGGCGCCTATGTCACAGGTAGTGAGGTGATAAGAAATCAGCCTCAGTCTCTGTCCTCACGGTACCCACCTTCTAGCTAGGGAGACAGAGAGTGCAAGTGAGGTCTGCAAGTGCTGAGGAGGGAGAGAATTTCTGCCCCAAAGAGGAGGTGGTGTGGGGCTAGGTGAGAATTCACCAGGCTGAGAAGTAGGTGGGGCAGATGTTCCAGATGTAAGACAGCGAATGAGCAAAGACTTGGCAGCATTAAAATGCACAGGCTGATTTCCCGCCCCAGTTCAGGGGGATGCAGGATGGGAGACGTGGCAGCTGTGCTCAGGATCCCAGCCTTGCTTGTCTCTATCTGTAGGGCAGGGCTTCTTGACTCCTTCAGATGGCTTCTGATCTTGGACTTAGCCACCTCCGTCCCCCTGCCCCATGGCATTTACTCTTTGTTCATCATCAGAATGTACATATTTAAATTACAGTAGAATATACAATGTGCTGTAATATGTAGCAGAATGATTGAAAATATCGATTTTGTAGTCAGGTGATTTTATAGCATGGGGAAAGTTACCTATTCTCTCTTCCTTGGTTTCCACATTCCAAAAATACTGGTTTCCAGGAAGACTGAGAGGGGATGAAAGTTAAGGGAGGAGTATTTTTAGGGAAGTGAAACTATTTTGTATGTTATTGAAATGGTGGATATGTGACATTATGCATTTGGCAAAACTCATAGAACTGAATACCACAAAGAGTGACTCCCTAGTGTAAACTATGGACTTCAGTTAATAATGATGTATCATATTGGTTCATCTATTTTTTAAAAAATGTGCCACATCAGTGCAAGATGTTAATAACAGAAAACTGTGTGTGGCGAGAGAGGAAGTGTATGGAACTATTTGTAATTTCAATTTTCCTATAAACCTAAAAGTGCTCTAAAAATAGTCTATTAGTTTTAAAAATGTAAAAAAAAAAATGAAATGCAATAAAGACATTTAAAAAATATACTAATAAATCCAACCTTGCAAGATTGTGAAAAGATTAAGCGCAACAATGTACACATAGTGTTTAGAACACTTCCTGATAGATGATAAGTAGTAACATTATTAATAATGTTAGCTATTGTAATTGCTTCATTAGTTTGGTCAACATATTTATTCATATCTACCATGGACCATTTTTTTCCCTCCAGTTTTATTGAGATATAATTGACATACAGCACTGTGTAAGTTTAAGGTGTACAGCATAATGATTTGACTTATATACGTCATGAAATTATCATCACAATAAGTTTAGTGAACATCCATCATCTCAGATTCAAAATTAGAGAAACAGAAACAAATTTTGTCTTCCATGTGATGAGAACTCTTAAGATTTATTCTTTTTTAAAAAAATTTATTTATTTTACTTATTATTTATTTTTGGCTGTGTTGTATCTTCGTTGCTGCATGAGGGTTTTCTCTAGTCGTGGCGAGCAGGGGCTACTCTTCATTGCCGTGAGCAGGCCTCTCACTGCGGTGGCTTCTCTTGTTGCGGAGCACGGGCTCTAGGTGCACGGGCTTCAGTAGCTGTGGCTCAAAGGCTCTAGAGCGCAGGCTCAGTAGTTATGGTGCACGGGCTTAGTTGCTTCGCGGCATGTGGGGTCTTCCCAGACCAGGGTTCGAACCCATGTCCCCTGCATTGGCAGGCAGATTCTCAACCACTGAGCCACCAGGGAAGACCAGGATTTATTCTTTTTTTTTTTTTTTGCAGAAATTCCTTTTATTATGTTAAAAATATTCCTTAATGAGCCAGCAATTATTTATGTGAAGAAGAGTCCAGAAAACAGACCTATGATAGTATTAGCCTTGTCCTTGATTAGACATTTATGAATTTATACACAAAACATTATTCCCCAGAGTCAGTTAATGAAGGTCTAAGAAGCTGTGAACTTGAAAGATCTCCTTCCTGCTTGTCTGGCTGCTCCAATCAGACCACAAGACTTAGTTACAAGGATGGAAGAATTTTTCTTTTTTGAATTTAAAGCTTTACAACAGTTCGGATGCTCTTTCCTGCATGCATCAGTTCAAAGGCTTCGTTAATTTGGTCAAAAGGCAAATTGTGAGTCACAAATTCATCAATCTTTATTTTTTTGGACATATATTCGGACACCAACTTTGGGACGCGTTCTACACTCTTCCATCCTCCAAAGGCAGTGCCTTTCCACGTGCAGCCTGTTACCAGCAGGAATGGACGAGTGGTAACTTCTTCACCTGAGGCAGCTACTCCAACCACCACGCTGACGCCCCAGCCTTTGTGGCAGGCCTCCAGCGCTGCTCTCATGACTTTCAGGTTACCAATACACTCAAAGGAACAGTCCACTCCCCCATCAGTCATCTCAACGAGCACTTCCTGGATAGGTTTACTGAAGTCCTGGGGGTTAGTATACTCAGAGGCCCCGAACTCCTTAGCCCTTGTGAATTTATCTTTATTGATGTCCACACCAATGATCCGGGATGCACCAGCCACCTTACAGCCCATGATAACTGCCAATCCAACTCCTCCCAGGCCAAAGACGGCACAAGTAGAGCCAGGCTCCACCTGGGCAGTGTTCACAGCAGCACCATAACCAGTTGAAATGCCACAACCCAGAAGGCAGACTTTATCCAAAGGGGCTAAAGGATCAATTTTAGCAACAGAGATATCAGCCACAACTGTGTATTCAGAAAATGTGCTGGTTCCCGTGTAATGTAAAATTGTCTTTCCTTTACAAGTAAATCTGCTAGTGCCATCTGGCATAAATCCTTTCCCTTGAGTGACTCTTACCTTCTGGCAAAAGTTCGTTTTAGGATTTAGACAGAATTTGCACTCTCCACACTGTGGGATGTAAAGTGGGATGACAGTGTCACCTGCCTTCAGCTTAGTAACTCCTTCACCAACACTTTCCACAATTCCAGCACCTTCATGTCCCAAGATCACTGGAAAACTCCCTTCAGGATCAGCCCCACTCAGGGTATAGGCGTCAGTGTGGCAAACTGCAGTGGCAATAATCTTCATTCGAACTTCATGAGCCTTTGGGTGTGCCACCTCTATCTCCTCTATGGAGAGAGGCTTTCTAGCCTCCCAGGCACCTGCAGCTTTGCATTTGATGACCTGGCTCCCCATCTCCTCGGATTCCGGTCAGCGCGAAGTGAGGACTCGGGAGGGGCCCCACCGCAATGAAAGATCCCAGGATTTATTCTTAACCACTTTCATGTACTATGCACTATTAAGTAGTGAACAAGACAGAAAAGGTTGCTGCTTTCATGGGGCTAGAAAGTATTCAATCATTTTATCTTTTTGTTGTTTATATTTTTGTATTTATATATTGTTTCAATCTACCCCACTGGATAGTGTTTCCTGAGGCACTATTCTTTTGTGTTTTGAATGGCAGCCTGCCTAGAAGTGTGGATACATTTTAATATCTCCTTGTTGACCAACCATCCAGTGCCATTTACTTGGTTTGAGACCTTAATCTATGTTCTTTGTTTGAGACCCCAACAATTAATATAAACCCAGGAGAATTATTTTCTTTCTTACTATATACTCAGTTCTTTGCTGGGGTTCTAAACAACTTAAAAAGATGGCCTCTACAACTGTTTGGGGACAGAAGAGCAAAGCACTGGGGATAAAAATGGAAAAAAAATTTATAAAATACTAAACTACCTGGTCATGGACAGCAATACTACTATCATTTACAGGAATACATGATTGATGTCGTTTGGATAACTTAGGAATTTCATGGAAAGAGAAAACTGAACTAAAATCTTGAAGCATTTGTATGGGTGGAAAAGTACAAGAGAAGATTCTGGGAGCTTGGAAAAATACAAGTAAACCACAGCAGTGGAAATGACAAATATTATGTTGTATTCATTTTTACACTGCATGGAGAGTAGGACCTAGTGAGGTCCCATAAATGATTGTAGAAGTGGAGAGTCTTGGGAAATCAGGTTTGATGAGATCGGCGGGTGGTGGCGGGGAAACGGAGGAGAAGGGACATGGAAGATACACATTTTGAAGATGAAACTAACAGGACTGACTTATAATAATCAAGCCCTTACAGTTTCAAAGTGATTTCACTATATTGTGTCCTGGTCTGGCATTCCTTCTCACAGAATTGGTGTCGGGATCAGCAGTGGCTCTTAACTCCATCGTACCAATGTCCCCTTTTTATGACCAGTATTTCAGTGAAGGCTTTACTCTCCTCAAATGAAATTCATTATTTTAATATAATTGCCCACATAATTTTGAAAATATCAACATAACACTTTACTGTGAATAAAGGAAACTTCAGAGAAGTGGTTAAAGTATACATTATAATATGTAAAAGCCCAGACATGACTATACCAGAAGACATAACGAAGTGGTCAGATACACCTATATGTGGGGTGACGGCTACTAATGCAGAGCCATAGAGATGTGTTAATAACTCACATACCGCAAGTGGCACGGGCTTCAGTGACACGATTCTGCAAAATGGTGGGTGACTCTTGCTAAAGTCCCAAACAGGAGGAAGTACAGTCTTATCTCAATTATTCAGTAGTTGCATTCCCAAGAATTCAGAGTGTGTTAAAAACCATGCAAAAATACTTTGGTAAGTACATGAAACAGAGTTAAGTTCTGTGCTCGAATAATTATAAACGGGTTTCATCTATGAAAATGTCTCTTGGCACTTTGGAAAATCTTGCGGATGTGGGACAACTTCTATATTGTGCAAGACTGAGACATTTCAGGACATCTAACATTCCTGGTCCCTAGCCATTAGATGCCAGAGACCAACCCCCCACCCCATCACTGTGACAACTAAAAGTGCCCCCAAGGTTTCACAGCCTGAGAGAAGAGTACCCACTGAGAACCACTGGCTGGATGCTGGCTCTTAGGTTTCAGCCTCATGACTCAAGGACGGTGACAGATAAGGAAGTTGGGAGGGGGAGGATTTGGATGTTGAGCCAGAAAAGGAGTTGGCTGCAGTGCTTTCTTCCTCAGTCAAGGAGAGCCTTCACTTTCTTAAATTCTTCAAATCTGGCTCTTCCAACCTCGTAAGAGTTTCAAGTTCTGAGCCCAGATAGAAGATAAAGTGAGGGAAAAAAGATGATATTTCGTAGTACTAAGTGCAAACCCTGTTTGACTTATTTACCTTAAGAGCCAAGAAACCCAGTCTAATCCCCTGCCCTCCACATTGGCTCATTGGTAGGCATATACTGTGTCTCAAGAGTTCAGGAGAAATCTAGTTCTAACACGAATCCTTGAAACATTTTTGAGATTTAAGCCTTGTTATCCTTTAAACTATAGGTGTGATCTCATTCCATTTGTTTTTCAGTTTTGTAAAGTATGCAATAACGTCTAATCCCTCTTGGCATTTGCATTTTGCACAATTGAATGTCTTCAGCAGATGTGCACGATGGTCTAGTATTAGCACTCTGCCTGTTGCCTTTTGCTTGGGAGTCTTAAACAAATCAAAAGGGCTTGATTTTCTTAGAGTACTTTTTAGAAGATTTCAAGCCTTAGATTTTCATTTAACAGTGATAACACACACACACCTTCTTTCACAAATGTGAATGTGCTGTATTTGATTTGTAAATAGTCATTTAGCCCAAAGATATTGGGCATACTTCAAATGCAAGCCAGTGAATGATATTCCAAGAACATAAATCTGTTTGCAGCCTTATTCCAGGACCAAGTTTATCCGTTTGTCAATCAGATGCATACTAGTCACAGGATAACACGTTAGGCACACTGAGGACATCAGAAGTGAACAGACACTTTAGAGCCTCAAGGTGTCTATTATCCAGTCCAGGGATGATAAAACCTCACATATACAATCATAAGCAGAAGGTGAGATGAAATACTGATGGAGTCTCTGGGATGAAGTAGTACTTTCCTCTGAAGAAGGCTTCCTGAAGGAGGTGAAATTTTTAACTTGATGATTTTAACGATTCAGTAAAATCTTGACAAGCAAGACACTTTTTGAGGACTGGTTTTTTTGAGCTGAAATAAATGTGAGCAGAATTTTTGTGTGTGTGTGGCTTCCCATCACTTAATATTATGCATTCTCCATTTATTGTCTGGATGTAATTAAGTGACTGAATAATTGGTAATCATTGCTACAAAGAATCTCGTTTGACATTTTTACCTTTTTGAAAAAGTCCTCTAATTTAGGAGCTGAATCTAAGCTTTGGTTTTTCCATTGAAGAATTCAACTTTTACAACTCCAGATTTCAACCAGTGCTATGTTTGAGAACTCTGGGATGTACCTTAAGCCTTATTGAGAGTAAGGTGCAATCAGACATAAGGCAGATCTGTCAGGATGGTTATACAAAGTGTTCAGCCACTAAGGTAGGAAAATGGTCTTGCTACCAGGTGTTTTCCATATCTTGAACTTGAGGACAACACAGACACCGAGCCAGAGCACCCAGGACTCTCTGTGGTTCCATGCCCTCCCCATTAGACCGTCTGCTGCCTGGGACTTGGGACTAATTGCTTCTGCTCCCAGGTTATTAAGGTCCATCTCCCAGCCCCTCTGGCCTCTGCCTGTACCACTTACTGCAGGCTGGAGATTTGACTAAGAGCAAGTTATTCAACATGAAATTTGGCCCAGATGACATGTTTGTCTCTTGAGATATCCGCACCCCAGTTTTCGTTGTAGCATTATCTGCAATAGCCACAACATGGAAACAATCCAAGTGCCCATTGGATGGGTGAATGGATAAAGAAAATGTAAGATGTATATGTATCCCCTGGAAATGTAAGATTCCATATATTCCATATATATACATATACACAATGGAATATTATTCAGCCATAAAAAAAGAAATCCTGCCTTTTGTGACAATATGGATGGATCTTGAGGATATTATGCTAAGTGAAACAAATCAGACAGAGAAAGATAAATACTGTATGTTCTCACTTATATTCAGATCTAAAGAAGCCAAACTCATAGAAGGAGAGAGTAGAATGGTGGCTACCAGGGGCAGAAGGTGGGGGAAATGGAGAGAATATTGGTCGAATGGTACAAATTTCCAGCTGTAAGATGAACAAGCTCTGGGGCTCTAATGTATAGCATGGTGACTATAATTAACAATGTTATATACTTGAAAGCTGGTAAGAGAGTAGATCTTAAATGTTATCATCACACACACAAAAAATAGTATATTCTGTGAGGGAATAGAGGTGTATCAAATCATCACATTGTACATCTTAAACCTACATATGTTATTTGCCAGTAATATCTCAGTAAACCCGAGGAGGGGAAAGACATGTTTGTCAAAACGTAATTATCCTGTGTTGGAAAAGTTTTCTCTCTGATCTGGATGGTAGGTATAGGTATATAAATTCTTCAAGTTACAGTCTTAAGATTTGCGCATTCCATGTATGTTATATCCCAACAAAAAATGTAAAAGTAATAATAAATAAAAACCAGCTGAAGTGTTGTCAGTTTTGGTCTATCTGGGGGTAATTTTGCAATGGTATGTGCATTTTCAAGCATTTAAAAATAAATTTTTAGTGTTTTTCTTTAGTATTCCTTTTAAAATTCTTTTCTAGTCAATTACTTGAAATAACCCAAATAGCTAACAGTGGAAGATTTATAGTAATAACTACTTGTACCTCAAAATTGCAGACAGCTTAGTAGAGCAATAATTGCACCCTCCCCTCACCAAAGTTTGTGAAACGAAAGGAGGAGAAAACAAAACTTCTGGGCAAAGAGGTTGAAAATACTTGTTGCAGAACCACCTTTTTTGATGCTTCAAGATTTCCAACATTTAAATACCTAGAATTTGGAGGCAGTGTGACTAAATCATCATTTTGACCAACGTGTTGTGTTTACCAACGTGCATGCAGTCTCACACTTTTCAGCCAATTTTCCCAGCCACCCCTACCCCTCCTGCCCAGCCTCCATCCTGATGTATGTAGCTTTGGGTTCAAATTCAGACCGAAGTCTAGTGGTGAGTGAGAATTACTGATGATGTCAAAGGGAACAAAAATAGAACTTACAGGAAAGTCTTTACCTTTAGCTGTGGTTGTCAAGGTTCAAGCACCAAAAAAGACAGAGACATTCCCTTCTGAGAGAGAGCTTTTCAAAAACAACAACAAAAAAAAATTTGATGCCACTAAATTATAGCATTAAATCTGTAAAGTCAAAGAACTGTACATAAATTAAATTTGAGTTTCTTCTCCCCAACACACCCAGCCAGTCTCATCATCTTGGATGGATTTACTGATGGGATCGAGTGCTTCTTAACATTACTATTTTTTTTAAAGATAGCCATTGAGCCTGAACTCTTTTGTTGGAACAGGACAGCTGGGAAGTGGTGGAAGGACTGAGGGGAGAGATGAATTACACCCAGGAGCCACCAATTCAGAAAGGATTTTTGCTGAAAAAAAGGAAATGGCCCTTGAAAGGCTGGCACAAGGTAAGAACTGGTCTGGGACGCACCTTCGTTTGCACCTACACTCCCCACTCAGGACCCGGTTCTGAAGCACTTACATTTAATTTGAAGTTGAGCATGGAGACCAAGAGAAGGATGTTTAAATGGAATGTCTTTTTTTTTTTTTTTTTTTCTTTTTGGCTGCGTTAGGGCTTCGTTGCTTCGCGCGGGCTTTCTCTAGTTGCGGCGAGCGAGGGCTACTCTGTTGCGGTGCACGGGCTTCTCATTGCGGTGGCTTCTCTTGTTGCGGAGCACGGGTCCTAGGCGCGCGGGCTTAGTTGCTCTGTGGCATGTGGGATCTTCCCAGACCAGGGATCAAAACCGTGTCCCCCGCACTGGCAGGCGGATTCTTAACCACTGCACCACCAGGGAAGTCCTGGGAATGTCTTAATGAATTCTGCTTTATTCCCCACAGAGATTCTTCTTTCTGGACAAAGGAATCTTGAAATATGCCAAGAACCAAAGTGATGTAAGTCGTCTTGTTAATGCAGTGTGCTACTGAAGAATTCTAAAGGGCCAGTGGTTGTCAGCTCATGGATGAGATTGTGCATATTAGAGAATTGCATTTCCCTAAACTGGAGATCAGGGAGGGGTGGTGGTTCCCTCTCAGGGAACAGAGGTATCTGCTCCCCACTGTCCCTGCTCTGCGTTCTGGGTGGGCTCAGTTCACCCACCAAGTAGAGGTGCAGGAGCCCCTATCAACACCCTACTGGGTATCCAGGCATGGGTTCTGGTCTTAGGGTTGTGCTGTGGGGTTCTCTGGGTGGGGGAGACCTCTTCACAGTGAGCTAACAGGAACAAAACAGAGAGCGTGTCCCTCCCACTGTTATGGGGACTGAGGGGTTTAGTGGAGAAGGCCCTTGGTGAAGGTGACGGGAGGTTCCCCTGTGTGTGAACACCAGGCGGACAGCCCTTGAGGACTCGGAATGACTACTGGTCCTGCCCTCGTAGGGGTCCCTCTCTCACCCAGCACTTCTCCCGTCTTCCTCTCTTCGCCTCTCTCACGGTGCTCACCTTGTTGGGGCGAATACAGAAACGTGCCATAGTGCCTGACCCACAGTGGCCTGTATTAGCTTCCTTACTCCTCTTTTAATTTTTATTTTTAAATTTTTTTTTTGGTTTCTTCAGCTTTTAAAGAAATTTTAAAATTAATTTTTATTGGATTATAGTTGATTTATAATGTTGTGTTAGTTTCTGCTGTACAGCAAAGTGAATCAGTTATACATATATCCATTCTTTTTTAGATTCCATTCCCATACGGGTCATTACAGAGTATTGAGTAGAGTTCCCTGTGCTATACAGTAGGTCCTTATTAGTTATCTATTTTATATAGTAGTGTGTATATGTCAATCCCAGGCTCCCAGTTTATCCCCCCCTTCCCCTTTGGTAACCATATTACTCAGCCATAAAAAAGAATGAAATAATGCGATTTGCAGCTACATGGATGGACCTAGAGATTGTCTTATTGAGTGAAGTAAGTCAGACAAAGACAACTATCATCTGATATCGCTTATATGTGGAATCTAAAAAATGGTACAAATGAACCTATTTACCAAACAGAAATGGAGTCACAGATGTAGAAAACAAACCTACTCCTCTTTTTAAGTCACTTCCAAATGAATTTAGACACCGGAAACTATTTCTGCAGGAGGCGGTGAAGTTAACAGGTGAATTCACTGTCATAGGAGTCATGGGGCTAACTTTTTAGTTTCCTCACCTCCTTGCTTCCTCACTTTGCAATGTGCAAACTGCTTGTTACTTAACCCTCTGTAATTCAGTCTCCCGTCTGTAAAAGGGGAGATGTTTCCTCCCTCACAGGTTAAATAGGATGATGTGTGTATAGCACCAAGCTCCGTGCTCGTTCACGCTAAGTACTGGAGAAGTGTAGTTATTATGTTTACTGTTAGTGGGTGTGGAAGGGGAGGGTAGAGGGAAAGAGTGTTAAGGATGTTCCGATGGTTTTTAACACCGTGGTTCTCAAGGGGCCCCCTTTGTGCCTCTGCAGATAGAGAGAGAGAAGCTGCATGGCTGCATTGATGTCGGGCTCTCGGTGATGTCTGTGAAGAAGTCGTCAAAGTGCATAGATCTAGACACCGAGGAGCACATTTATCATCTGAAGGTGACACTGCTTCCCAGATGCTGTCTCCTGTTGCACAGAGTTCCTTTATGTTGTGAAAGGATTGTCAGTTATAGTACCGTTGGTGATGCCTTTTGAATTTCAAAACATCCAGCCAACATGTAGAAGATCTTCATTATGAAAGTATTTCTAAGGATATATCTATTGATATCTGGATGGGACAGTTCTTCATTGTGTAGGACTGTCTCTTACACTGCTGAACATTTAGCCTCATTGTCTCTTATGCCCTAAATCCCCCCCTCCCTTGTGATTGTGACATCAGTAACAAAAAAACAAAAAACAGAAAACTTCATGTTTCCAAATACAAACCCCCTCTACCCCCAGGCAGTACCATCTTTAGTGAAGAACCATTTACTATAGGTTAAAATGTTTCCTTGGGCTTCCCTGGTGGCACAGTGGTTGAGAATCTGCCTGCCAATGCAGGGGACATGGGTTCGAGCCCTGGTCTGGGAGGATCCCACATGCCACGGAGCAACTAGGCCCGTGAGCAACAACTACTGAGCCTGCGCGTCTGGAGCCTGTGCTCCGCAACGAGAGAGGCCGCGATAGTGAGAGGACTGCGCACCGCGATGAAGAGTGGCCCCCGCTCGCCGCAACTAGAGAAAGCCCTCTCACAGAAATGAAGACCCAACACAGCAAAAATTAATTAATTAATTAATAAACTCCTACCCCCAACATCTTCTTAAAAAAAAAAATGTTTCCTGAAATAAAATATGATCTTCAGTCTGAGAATCCCCATCTTACAACTTCGACTAAATTTATAGGGATTCCATTAAAATTCTCATACCACAGTGATGTCAAAAATTTTTCCCCTAAAGGATGGGTCTCCAAATAGTATCTCTGAAAGCTGCTTAACTACCCTCTTCTGCCCCTTCTCCTGCAGGTGGTATAGATAGTTAAAAGCATGAAGCAAGAGCTTTGGAGATACAAATCTGGTTCAGATCTTGACTGCCTGGTTACTTACTAGCTTTCAGCCTTTGACAAATGATTTAATCTCTGAAAGTCTCAGTTTTCTCACCACCCTCCCACCCCGACAATGGGAGTTCCAGTGCTCGTCTTGTAGGGCTGCATGTAGAAAACTTGACGTAATGCCTGACCCACAGTAAGCTCAATATGTTTATGTATTATATATAACTATTAGGTGGTACCCGAGTGTTAGAAATTAATTGAGAAAATGTTAAGAGTCTTTTCTTACTTGGACAAATTACTTGGAATATTGGGAGTGGGGCCTGTGCTTTGGGAAAATAAAAGCATGAGATTATGAACTCCTCATTTTAATGTGTCCCTGTCCTCCCCATAGCACGTCGTGGTACTTGGGCAAATACATGCTTAGCACATACATGGGCTTGATTGCCCCCACAGCAAAGACGTCTCCAGCCCACCCTGTCGATGTGCCGAGGGTGAGAAGCCCTGCTGTACGCAATTACCTACAGCCACAGGCATAGGGGCTTAGGCTTGGGGAATAGTACATATTTGACTGTCCTGGGCAGTCAGTTAACATCTGGGAAATGAAGTACATTTCAAGAACATAATTTAAAGGAGACAAATAGATGTGAGTCTGTTTGTGTTGCTTCTACTTGTAAACGACACATCCAATAGCACCTGGAGGGGTTTTTAAGTCTTGTGTGTACTTCTAATCAACATAGCAAACATAAACGCCGACCAAACACTTCCTACGTGAAGGATGTTGCTGACGTTTATTTCCACATCCTTGCTCTCAGTAGCAGCATTAGTAAAGATTTTAACTGAATTGACCTGGATTTTTCTTCTTGGAAGTTAACCTACCATACATCCTTTTGAGGTCTTTTAAATTGCCACTTCATGAGTCTCTGTGTTCTCGTGTATAGATATCTATCATTTTTCGTTTTGAAAGCATTAATACACCATCATGCACACACAAATATTGGCTATTAAGAAATATCTATGGTGCATAGGTGCTTATTATATTCTTTTTAGTACTTTTATGCACATTTGAAATACTTTATAATAAAAGTTACTAGATACAAACATTACTCTTCATAGAAACTATACCTTGATAGTCACTCCTGGAGAGAATGGCTAGAAGTTTGTGTATGTGTGTTTGAAAAATCCTGGAAATCACTGATAAAACTTTATCAGATTTTTGTTTTCTAAGAGTGGGAGAAATGTTCTTTTAAGTAACCTTCACATTCATTAACATATATTCCTCAGCACCATATTCTTTGTCAGAGAAGATTAACAAGATTAAATATTTTAGGAAGAATTTATTAATTCATTCCAGTTCAGAGAAGATTGGTCTGAAAAGTCTGAATTATAAAAGAGTTTTTTTTAAAAATGGTGCTAATATTTTTAGTATGGTTAGTAGAAACTGGGACAAGAGAATTTGGAACCACTTTAAGAGATGGATAAATGTAAATTTCAGCTTATGTGTTCTTTAATATTTCCTAATAATAACATAACAGTTGGAGTCTTTCATAGAATGCCTAAATGTAGAGTTTATGAAGACCATTTTTGCTCTCCATCTCCTTCTCCAGCTTGTTCTATAGACTACATAAATGTAAATGAAGTCAGTAAACTGGTATTTCCACATTTCTACACATGACAGCATGAAGAGGTGCTAGGAGTGACCTCAGTGTGATGACTAATTGTTCCTTAGAGTGACTGACATTCTCGTCTCCTTTCAACCCAACATAATCTAGGTGAAGTCAGAGGAAGTCTTTGATGAGTGGGTATCCAAACTTCGCCACCACAGAATATATCGTCAGAATGAAATCGCCATGTTTCCACACGAAGTTAATCACTTTTTCCCAGGATCTGCTGTCACAGACTCTGGTTCTGAGGTCTTGGACACCATTTCCAGTAGGAAGGTAATGATTTGCCGGTAATGAATCTGAAGGAAGGTGGCTTTGTGTGTGGGGGGAGTCTGATCTCGGGGGCCGTGTCTGAGGAATGAAGGGTTTGTGGGGAGGAGCAGGGTAAGCTTGAGCTGGGATTTCATTAGTCTGTGTGTCCACTCAGTCAGAACGAGGGCCAGAAGGGCATCTATTAATGCCGAGAGTGTAACTGGAGAACAGCATGTACGGAGGGATTTAATATCCCTGAAAGCTCCAGCTTTCTCTTGACCAGTTTGACTTCAGTTGGCTTTCTGCTTGTAACATACAAGAGGTGCACTTATAGTCATACAGAATTGCAAAATCTTTCCCAACATTTGTGTCATTATTTCAGTATGGTTATCATTTGACAGGAGGAGAAATCAGGGGCCCGTAGCATGGTATGGCCACGCGGTTAATAGCTGGCGGTCTCAGGGTCTCCAGGGGAGTGCTTTGCTAGAAGCTTCTTCCTTATTATGGGCAGATGGCTTCCATTAGCTACAAGCCCACTTTATTATCCTTTACCCTAAAGTGTTCCCACCGAGCTCTGTTTTCATTTATAATGTGCTTTTGTTATCTGTGGAACAGCATAGCGGTATATCAAAGCAGAATTCGTTTCAAACCGGAAGCAATTTATCATTTTCTTGTGGTGGTGAGACTCGAGTTCCATTATGGTTACAGTCTTCAGAGGACATGGAAAAATGCTCTAAAGGTAGAGTGACTCGAAACCTCTGTTTCTTTCTGTCAAAACCTCTGCTCTTAGATTACACTGGTTTGGTATTCAGACCCCAGATGCATTTGTATCCTCCCCCTTCACTGGTCTACATTCCCTGTCATATTTTGCTTATGAAGTCTGCACTCGTGATCAACAACAAGCACTTTCCTTTAGAGTTTTATGTCTTCCCCTGGGTGTGCATGTAGACAGGTTTCCTTTTCTGTTCTTTAAGCACTGATGCCTGATTTCCATATGGCCTACTAAACCACAGAATCCAGGGATGGGGTCTGCACAGTTCGCTATATTTTTTTAAGTGCCAAAAATGCATCTGATGCACATGCAAGAATTTAAATCACTGTTCCAGAGGCGAGTGGGTGAACCAAATGGAGATCCCCACCAAACGGGTGTTCTCTACCCTGGCTGCACGTTAGAATCGCCAAGAGAGCTTTTAAAATGCAGGATACGCATGCCCAGGCCCCTGTCCCAAAGAATCTTTTTAAATTAGTGTGGGATGGGGCCCTGGCATCACTAGTTTTCCCGCACTTCCTCAAGTGATCCTGATAAGGAGCCAGGGTTGAGAACGCTTACCGTATGGAAGCTCTGTGTTCTCAACCTTAATTAGCTAAGAATCACTCAAGGAACTAAAAAAAAAAAGTCACCAGTGGGATTGGGGGTGTCCTAATGTAATTGCCTGGGGATGGGACTTGGACGTAGGTGATTTTAAAAATTTCACCAGTTGATTTTTAAAGTGTAGCCACAATTGAGAACCACTATCAGAGAAAGATGCCTGAAAATTGCATTTTTGCCGGTTGAATGCAGATCTTATCACACCTGGAGCCATATAAGTGTTGCCCTCCCAATAAATGTGAGCTTCACTGAGTGACATTTTGGGACAGTACTCCCTGAAGTGTTTTCCCTGGACCAGCAGCATTGGCCTGGCCTGGGAACCTATTAGAAATACGAATTCTCAGCTTCAACTCAGAGAGACTGAATCAGAAACTGGGGGGTAGAGCCCAGCAATCTGATTGAACAAGTTCTCCAGGTGATTCTGATGATACCAAAGTTTGAGAGCCGCCGTCTTTAGGCTTTTGGACCTTGATTTCTCAGGAGAAACAGCCACCGTCATCCAGTGAACAGCACATTGAGGACTAGCTTTTGAGTTAGTGACCCAGGAACTGGACTGAGGATGCTTGTAGGTCAATCTGTGGAGGACCATCATGGTCCTCTTGCAGGTCCATGATTCACAACGTTATCCTCAGAGACCAATACACCCTTCATTTTAATTTCATTCATTTAACTTGTGTTGGGTCCTTAGAATCGGATAGTGACAGCCTGTTCCTGAAAGATTAGAAGTAACAATGATGGTGCTGGTGATGATGATGGTGATGGTGATGATGATGATGATGATGATGAAGACTGATTTATTTAGTGCTTACCATATGCTGGGTACTCTAAATGTACTCTGCATTTATCAACTCATTTTTAACTCAACTATCCTGTGAGATAGGTATATAATTACCCCTGGTTTCCAGATGAGGAAACTGAGACACAGAGAAGTTATGTTATTTGCCCAAGATTCACAGTTCGTAAAGTACATTCAAACTGCGGCAGCGTGGTCCTCCAGAGGTATGCCCTTAACCACAATGGTCTACTGTCTCTCCTGTAAGAAGGGAAGTGAAGTTTCCTATCCTTAAAAGCAAATAGAGATAAATGAGAAAAGTAGCTGGCACTAGCAGAGGGAAGCTGGAATGCAAGATAAGGGTGTTTGACTCCTCCTCTTGCTTTTCTCCCACAGAACTGGCAAACTGTCATGACTGCCTGGTGGAGATGAGCCAGCTTCTGCAAAGTATGGACGTCCTGCATCGGACATATTCGGCTCCGGCTATCAATGTCATCCAGGTTAGCCAGATCCCGCTTCTGTTTCATTCTGGCACTCTTCCGCTTTCCTCTCTCCTCCCAGCCTTTCACTAACAGGGAAGTTGTCTTGTTGGTTGCTTCAGCCAGATTCAAGGGGATGGAGGTGGTCTCTTTGGTGTGTGTCTTTCCCTATGGGTTTGGTAGACCTTACTGTTTGTGCTCTCTTTCCTGTTTTGAAACAAAGGGTGGATCTTTTGAAAGTCCCAAAAAGGAAAAAAGATCACATAGGAGATGGCGGTCCAGAGCTGTTGGCAAAGACGCTAAAGGAACGCTGCAGGTAACCCTTGCTTCCCTCCCCAGGCTGGTTTCCTCATGAACATATGCTGGGGACTCCTTGGACTCAAAGAGGAGAATAGACAAGTGAATATTCTGTAGTTATTCTCTCAAATACCCTGTGCAGAGAGAGGAATTCAGTCACTTAGATTTTCTGGAAGATTTTCTGAATACTAGAATAAGCATGTAATGAATATTGGGTAAAGGGTTTTGGTTTCCCCTTCTTTAATGCTTAGCCTGCCTGCTCTCTTCCCTGCTTCGGTGTGTGCCTTGATTTGTGGCTGCTGTGGTCGTGTGCTCTGACTCACCTCTTCTGCTGCAACTCAGTGGATTCATCATCCCTCTGAGCCCACTGGCTGGAGCCTCTGGGAGCAGGACACTGTACAGACTTTCTCTTGCCTCTTGTCTCCAACCTTCCAATCCCCCATCAGAAGTTCACTGCATAACGCAGCCGCTGACTTTTCCCAATGCGCGGCTAAGCCAGAAGCCACGATTTGCAGCTCAGCCATTGCATATTAAATTGCAGCATTGTCAGGGTCAAAATAAATCAGAAACTTACAGAAACTGTTATACTCTTATATATTAATAACTCTGGTTCAAAGCACTTTATGGGGTGAACTTAAATACTTTGAAAGCAAAGAGTGATTTGTATATAAACATGTGAGAAGGAGGTTTGTTTCGTAAGAAGCACCAGGTGCAAGTAAAGAAAACATTTTTAAATCTACCCCATTAACTATTAGCAACCTAGATCCTGGGTGATTATTGCCAGGAGGAAGGAAATGAATTTAAACGAGAAACAGCCTGGCTGCTTTAGCTGTCATTTTCAACCTGTAGCTTTAATGCTGTGATCACCTCCAAAGGAAAATGTGATTTCTCACCCATTTTTATTTTGCAAGAAGCCAGTGAAAGTTTCTGTGACAAGTGTTTTCCTATAAGTTCTCACTCAATAGAAAGACTTTTCTATAGAATGTTCTTAGTACTTTCCAGTCCTAGAAACAAGTAAATATTCTAAGCAATTCGTATCTAAAAAGAAATATCTCCCTTTGGTGTCACTTCAGGTCCCCAAAACTTTTTCTGGCCCAGTAAGACTGCATTCCTCCAATCCTAATTTGTCAACACTAGATTTTGGAGAAGACAAAAATTATTCCGATGGCTCTGAAACCTCATCAGAGTTTTCTAAAATGCAAGAAGATCTGTGTCATATTGCCCATAAAGGTAAATGAGTTTTCTTTCTTCCTAATGTGTTTGATGAAAATGTTAAATGTTCATCTGAATGTGGGATGTCCTTGGAGAGGGGAATCTTAGTTGGTTTGTTTTCTGCTCTATTAGGATTTCAGGCAATCTAATTTTTATTTTATTTCCCTGGTAGTACAGAGTGTATTGGCAAGAAGTTTCTTTTTAACTCTGTAGGGGGGAAGGTGAGAGCCTTAAGTATACTTTAAAGGCTGAGCAATTTATATGCTGCTGATGAGAGTGTAAATTGGTACTTCTGGAGGGCATGTGACATCATGTTTCAAGTTTTAAAAAAGTCTGCCTATCCAGCAATTCCACTTTGAAGAATTCATTCATAGGAATTAATTTTAAAATTATCCAAAGATATCCATCATAGCAGTGTTTATCATATCAGAAATTAGAAATAGATTTTCACCGTCATTAGGAAAATGCAAATCAAAAGCATGGTGAGACATTACCATGCACCTAATAGAATAGCTAAATTTAGGGGAAAAAACCTGACAGCTGGTAAGGATCCAGAGAAACTGGATCTCTCATCCATTGCTGGTGGCAATGCAAGATGGTACAGCCACTCTGGACAAGTGTTTGGCAGTTTTATATAAAACCAAACATGTACTTACCATACAACCCAACATTCACATTCCTGGGCATTTATCCCAGAGAAATGTAGACTTAAGTCCACACAAAATCCTATACACAACTGTTCAGAGCAGGTTTATTTGTATCAGCCAAAGACTGGAACAACCCAAATGTCCTTCAGCAGATGAATGGTGAAACAAAAGGTGGTACATCCATGCAGTGGAACACTACTCAGCAGTAAAAAGGAATGAACTGTGGATACACGCCACAGTGGAGGGGATCTCAAGGGCATCATGTTGACCTAAAATAGCCAATCTCAAAAGGTGTCATAGTGTATGATTGAACTTATTAACACTTTTGTAGTGATACAAGCATAGAGATGGAGAAATGATTAGTGGCTGCCAGGGGTCAGGGACAAGGAGGAGGGCAAGTATGATTATGAAGGGGTAGTAAGAGGAATCCTGGTAGTGATGGAAAGCTCTATATCCTGATTCTAGTGGTGGGTCCCCGAATCTAGACATACAATAAAATTGCATTGACCATCATACGTGTACACATATTCACAAGTGAGAGCCTGTCAAACCGGTGAAATCTGAGTAAGAGCTGTAGGTTATACCAATGTTAATTTCCCAGGTTTGATGTTGTACCAAAGTTATGTAAGATGTTACCACCATGGGAAACTGGATGTAGGGCACCCAGGGGTTCTCTGTACTGTTCTTGTAACTTCCTGTGAGTCTATAAAAATTTCACAATAGAAAGTTTAAAAAAAAATTAGAAATAACCTAAATGCCTGAGAGTAGAGGGATTGGATTTTTAAAATGCAATGTAATCATATACTAGAATACTCAACAGCTACAATAATAATATCTACCTTATGTCGAACACAGTGTCATGTCAGGTATTTGCTAATAAGCACTTAACATGCAGTATTTCATTGAATTCTAGCAGCAACCCGCAGAGTGTGTATGACTGTAACCTCTTATCTGTGCACATGTAAGAAACCTGAGGCTTAGAGAAGCCAAAGAACTTCGTGAGGGTCCCATGGTAGAAAGTAGCCAACCTGAGACTTGAATTCTAACCTGCCTGACCCCAGAGTCTGTGCTCCTCACCTGGTGTCTCACTGCCCTCACAGATGGGGTAGCCAGGGTTATTTTTATTTTTATAGGTATTGGAAGATTGACACAACATATTGAGCAAAAAATATAAGGTATGATCCCATTTTTTTTTTTGGAAAAAATAAAGTATATAAATCTGGCATATATAGGCATATTAAAAAAGTCTGAGAGGATACATACCAGCATTTTAGTGACGGAGACTGGGAGTACTTATTCTGCTTTTTAAAAAAAATTATCATAGATTTATCACTTTTTAAAGGAGAAGATGAGTTAAAATTTTTTTTTTTTTTGCGGTACGCGGGCCTCACTGTTGTGGCCTCTCCCGTTGCGGAGCACAGGCTCCGGACACGCAGGCTCAGCGGCCATGGCTCACGGGCCCAGCCACTCCGCGGCATGTGGGATCTTCCCGGACCGGGGCACGAACTCACGTCCTCTGCATCAGCAGGCGGACTCTCAACCACTGCGCCACCAGGGAAGCCCGAGTTAAAATTTTTTAAATGGGAGGGCAGTACTTGAAGTGGGAGAAGAGAAGATGTTTCCTATTTTGCTTTTCTCTCATCACCCTGTATTTTTCTTCCTTTACATCACTGATTCCTTTGGCTCTTTTCCCTTACCCTACAAACTTAAAATAAAACACGTTGGTTATGAGGAAACTATTTTATGCTCTTTACAGATTCTTACCTCAAACTCTTGTCCAAGTGACCATTAGAACCTTGTCCATGTTTGGCAGTACAACTTATCTGTAAAATGGGAAGAATTACCTGCCCCACCCCTTTAAAGATCTTCACACACCCCAGTATGGTTCTCTAGTATTAAAGGACCACTTGTAATTAGGTGGTTTCATTTTAGGTTTTGTGGGAGGAAATTCCTATACAGTGCCATTACTTTTTAATAATATGCACTGTCTCTTTAAAAATGAGAAGATAGTGCCTCCCTGCGGAAGGGAGCTATCCTGATTTTACCTGCCTTGAAGAAGCTGCTTCCTCAGAAGGACAGAGTTTGCTCTATTGAGTTGATCCCCTGACCCTGTCCTCCTGCAGAGGGCCTGACATTGTGCAAGGTTTATAATGGGCCTCAGCCAGCTGTTCTGTCTTTTGGGCTTTGTGAAAACCAGCTGGCTGCAGGGCTGCCACATACCTAGACTAGGTCAAGGTTTGTGCTCCGAGAAAAGTCCAGGAACACCTATTCAACTATAGCCCACGCCCCACGGGCTTGCGAACAGTGAATTCCACAGGGAGCCCAGCAAGCTTTGTTTCATTCCTGTGGTTTTAGAGCGTAATTGCAGAGACTGAAAGATCTCGGGGAGTCCCTTTTACAGAGGCTGTAATTCAGAGGCCTCATGAAATGAAGACAGTTCTCAGGTTCTCCCTGTGTCCTGTGACCTTGCCTGCTTTCTCACTTCCATTCAAACTTTTGAAGCATCTTGTCTTTTCTTCCTTTGTAAGCCTGATTTTGTTACTGACAGTTTTTACTGTACTTTCTTAACTGCATCACTAATCTGTTGACCATGACTTCAGAGCAGCTGAGCTCAAGGCAAGAATTCCATTGTTGTTGTAAATAGTCTTATATTACCTACTTTTTTTCAGCTTGTTAAATGCATCTGAATTCTCCCTGTCTCATAGAAGTTGGATCAAATGGTAGGCAACTAATATACACCCATCCTAAAAAGTCTTTGTTGTATATATTAGACTATAAATTTGATTTTTATGGTGTATCATTGAACTAATTCTCATTGGTTCATGTGTTTGGCTTTGTGTCTATGTTGACATATATATAAGCAAACAGAGAACAAAATGTACTAAAGTCTAAAAGTCATAAGTAATTTGCCTTACGTATATTAGCTTTTACATATCCCAAAATGTATTTCATGGAACACTTTGCCCATATAACACTTTAAAAAACAGAAGAATTCCACGATTTAAAATGTTTGGAAAACACTGCTGACTACAGTCTGCTTTGCATTTACACAAGAAGCAGTAAATATTAAAGGCCCAAGAGAAGTCCTGCAGCAGAGAAGCCTGTTAGCTTTGTTTAACTTAATGATTTTCAAATTTTCAACGTTGTTAGGGAAAATCTCCTCCCTCTTCCCCAAACTGCTGTCAGCTATTATCGCTCTGGAACTAAAGTTCCTGGAAACATATGTCAGCAAACATTGTAAATAATAAGCCTTTTTGGAGCTAACCCTCTATACAAGCTAAGTCAGAAAACTGGCCTTCAACTAGGCCACCTCTGTTATGACTAGCTGTGGGACTTTCACCTCATTGATTAACTTCTCTGGGCCTCAGCTGCCTCATTTGTTAAATGTCTTAAAGTAGTTGTCCTGACTCTTTGGCCTCTCAAATTCTGTAATTATCTTCTATGATTAATTGTTTTCCACTGAACAGAAATCATGCTGCTGCTTCTTGTTACAAGGAGATTTTGTGAGAGAGTGTTCTATTAGTAATACAAGCAAAAATTACCATATTTGATGAGCAGATTTAGGATGGGAAAGCAAGGACTAGTGTAGGACTGGGGTCAGGGTACTCCAGATAGAAGTGGATATTCACATTCTGCCTTGGAAGGGAAAAAAGTGAGGTTTTAGGGATACATCTCCTGCAACCTGTGGAAAATCTTTGCAGTGAGAGAAATCTTCATTTACAAATAGTAATAGTAATAGTAATCTTCTAGTTTGGTTGAATGCCTTGTTTTACTGCAGGCCATCTGAAAGCCAAGGGAATTGATTTGGTAAAGTGGCAGCCAGCTGAGTGCCATGTCTGTTTAATTTAGAGCAATAAACATGACAATGAAAAAAAATTTTTTGTAACTGTGTCAAGTGGCAGATGTTAACTATACTTATTGTGGTGCTCACTTCCAAATGTATACAAGTATTGAATCATTATGTTGTATACCTGAAACCAGTATAATGTTGTATGTCAGTTATACCTCAATTAAGAAAAGAATTGTAGTAAGATACTAAGTAAACACCAAAAAATGACAGTGACGAGCTGTTCCCCCAGGGACCCACTCAGATGGGCATGGGTATCCTGTGGAGTTGCAAGGGGTAGGGGTGCCTATCTAAAAGGACCTAAGATGCAGTGAGTGAGTTAACTGCAGGGCTTGTTGCTTTCTGGGTGAGAGCTTCCACTGCTTCTACTGCTCCGTAGATTCTGGTCAATCTCTCATTCATAGAACTTCTACCCTGTGCATTTATTTATAAAATGATGTTCCAGCAAGAGACTCAAGTATCCTAAAACTGCTGCCCATATTTCAAAAGACTGCAGCCATCACCACTTTCAGCCTCATATGTTTCTTTCATCACCACCACTATTATTATTGCAGTAGCATTTATTATTATATGCGATGCATTGGGTTAAGTGCTTTACCTACATTATCTGATTTAATCCCCATAATGATCTTATGAAGTAAATGCTATTATTATCCCTATTTACAAGTGAGGAAACTGGGGTCCAGGTGCATAATATACCTGTCCGAAGTCCTGCAGTGAGTAAGTGATGGAGCTGGAAAGAACCCAGGGCTGATGTGGGAACTCACACTATTGGTGGCTCTGTTGTGCTGCCTGTTATTGTGCTCAACTGAATTGTTTAAATCAAAGAGCTAAGCATGTTCCATAGACACTATTAGAAAATTCAGTACCTATTGACCCTTGACCCCTGTCTTCTGTCAACAGAAGCACCATAATTTGTGTGTGCATTTAAACAAATTGCTTATTTGTCCTGTGATTTTGTGAAGATGCTCTAAGTCTGTGGCTTAACACCACAACCTCAGACAATTTAGGGACAGCCTATCGAGAGAGGTTCAGTTGTCTGCGTGGCTGTGGAATGAAGGGAGTAATTCAGTCATGCATATTTAGTTTCTGTGATACTGAATCGGCCACTCTGGAATAACAGTACCTCAAAAAGTGCAGCACCAGGCAGTTCAGTCTTATGGCAGGCCATTGGAGTAGAAGTATGTCTCAGCCTCTTCCTTCTTCCTGCCTTTCTAAAACAAAATAGAATAAAGGAGATTGGAAATATTCACACGTGATTTCCATGATCAATTCGGATGACAATTGCCTTTTCCCTAGGAGGTAACTTGTACATTATGTGATCAAAACTTGGTGAACTTTTTGCTGTACGTAATAACGGTTTTTAAAACTTCAGTTCAGGCATCTGAGTGCCTAATAACACTGAGCTCTCATTGTACCTGAACGCTCACTAAAGTGAACCAATTGTGGAATGCCACGTTGAGAGGTGGGGAATTCTGGGTCAGGCAGCTGGAAGGACTAACAAGGAAGAGGGTAGGTAACACCTTTTTGGAAATAATTTTAAACTTATAGACAAGTTGCAAGAATAATACAAAGAACTCTCATATGTCTTTTATCCAAATTCACCATTTTTAATATTGTGCTGCATTTATCTCTTTCTACACACACACACAGAGACATATATATATATATACACACACACACACACACACACATATGCAGATGTGTGTGCATTTATTTTTTCTCATCCATGTGAAAATAGGAATCAAACATCATGTCTTTTTTTATGCCTTTATGCTATATGTATATTTCCTAAGAATAGGGGTATTCCGTTACTTAACCACAGTTTAGTTATGAAATCCAGGAATTTTAGCATTGAAACAGTACTTTTACCTATTCTGCCTTCCGTATTCAAATGTTGTCAATATCCAAATAACATCCCTTAATAGCTCTTTTCCCCTTCAGTACAGGCTCTAGTCTGTGGTCATAGAGTGCATTTAGTTATCATGCCTCTTTAGTCTCCTATAATTAGGAGCAGTTCCTGAGTCTGTCTTTCTCGCTGATGAAATTGACACTTTTGAAGAATACAGGCCAATTTGAAAAAATAGGATGGTCCTGATTTTGGGGTTGTCTGATGTTTCCTCCTGAGCAGATTCAGATGGCCTATCTCTGGCTTGTGTACAACAAAAACAATAGTGTGTCTTTTTCAGGGTATCACACAAAGTCCCAAGGTACACGAAGTCCATCTGACTCTCACTAGTGATTAATTTTGGACACCTAGTTAAGGTGCTGTCTAGTTTCTCCTCTGCATCGTTACCATTTTCCTTCTGACAACCAATAAGTTCTGTTTTCAAACATTTCCAGTCTTTGGAGATACAAACAAAACTAAATGTTGATAATTGAGAGTATAGTCCTTTCAAGTGTCAAAATATCTTGGTGACAGCTCATAAAATCATGGAATTTTATAGTGGATAGGGACTTCGGAATTGACAAATAATGTGTGATTTTCAAATTTTTAATAGATCTTATTCTTTAGAGTAGTTTTAGGTTCATAGCAAATTGAACAAGAAGTAGAGTGTTCCCATACCCACTCCCCCATACATATATACATAACCTCCCCCGCTATCAGCATCCCACCAGAGTGGTCCATTTGTTAACCATCAATAAACCTACATTGAAACATCATTATCACCCTGAGTCCATGGTTTACATTAGGGTTCACTCTTGGTATTACATTTCAGATGTATTTTTTAAAGTCAATTAGGTGCACATTTGCTGGACGCAAAATATTCATGGCTGTTACTTTTCTAAGTTCTTTTATAAGAAATACATCTCTCTATATCTTGTTTTTAATTATGACTCTTTTATTCCTTTTTATAATGATTATATCTTTATAGTCTACTTCACTTTAAGGTCAGCTTTTAACACCATATCAACGGAGAGAGAGAAACTGAAGCAGCTGATGGAGCAGGATGTCTCTGTCTCCCCCTCTGCCCAGGTCCTTGGTCTGAAGCACGCCCTGTCATCTGTAAGTTACACGTCTGTGTCATGGAAATGCCTGACAGTGTGTCCAGGCTCATGAACATTTTATATTTTCCATTGCCATGGTTATGTTGAAAATTCATGATTTCCAAGGTTGTGTTGAAAATTCATGAGAAAACCAAACACATTATCCAAATTACATTCTAACCTTTCATCAGATCTGCTTGTTCTCAACACCAAAGCTGGGCTACTCGAAATCTTAGTAGCTAGTATTTCACTGAGCATTAGATACTCTGTTTGGTTTCCTCCTATTTATCTTGAGTTTTCTGTTTCTGTAAAGCTTTTGTTATATGTTTTTGTTTTAAATTTATTTATTTTTGGCTGCGTCGGGTCTTTGTTGCTGCGCGGGCTTCTCTCCAGTTGCGGCGAGCGGGGGCTACTCTTCGTTGCGGTGCGTGGGCTTCCCATTGCGGTGGCTTCTCTTGTTGCGGAGCACGAGCTCTAGGCGCACGGGCTTCAGTAATTGTGGCTTGCGGGCTCTAGAGCACAGGCTCAGCAGTTGTGGCACAGGGCTTAGTTGCTCTGCGGCATGTGGGATCTTCCCCGACCAGGGCTTGAACCCGTCTCCCCTGCATTGGCAGGTGGATTCTTACCCACTGTGCCACTAGGGAAGCTCTCGTTATATGGTTGTCTTGACATTTGTTTGTTAATGCTTACAAAGTCTGACAGTCTGCAGATTTCCATACCTAAGACTTCACAGGCTTAGATTGACTTTCCGTATTGACAGGTACAGGCAACAGAGTGAAATTTTGAATTCACACTCTTCTCTGCTGCCCAGCATTGATCCTATCTACCTGTTTATACCACATCTCTTTCAAAGACAAAAAAGTGATTTGATTTGATAGTACAAACGTTCAGCTCCCACCTGCTCCCCCCATGGGCACAAAGAGATGTCATAAGGAGTGTCAGGCAATCATCGTGCCTTCATAACAACAGAAAAAATCACTGCCAAGCCCCAGATGTTTTTCAGTAAGCCGTCCTGTCATTCACTCTCTCTCCTTTTTTTTCATCGATTCCAGTTTATTCCTCAGAAGAGCTGGACTCCATTGAAGTGCAGTATCCTAGAACTCTGTTTTGAATAGCTGACAATGTCTGGCTATTATCTCTGTATCTATAAAAAATCTGGAGAACTTTTAAAAGAACATACTTATTTGCTCCTACTCTTTGCTTGTATGTGGAACACTTATTGTGAAAAGGGGGAGGGTGCGTGCACACATGTGAAATTACCATCTGAAGCAATACTGAATTTTCTATGTAGGGTCAGGTAGGGGAGGTGAATTTTAGGATTTTGTTTTCAGAAGCCAATTCAGGCAGTGAGAGAACTAGAAAATACCCACCCATGTTTTCTACTCATATTACTGAGAAAAGTAAAGCAATGCTTTTGGTGTAACGTTAATGGTAAATACATTACCAGTGGTACATACTGTCATTGTAAGATACTTAAGGAATATTCGCTCAGTTGAATATTTCCAGTATGTTATCTTTGAACGAAATAAAAAATAACATAGATTTACTCCATGTTTAGAGTCTTAATGTTGTAGACCCGGAGATAGAAACGCCCCTTTTGGATTGTAATGGACAGCCAGCCACACACTGGGTGCTGCTTTGGTTTGAGGGAAGCAGCGTGGTTTTTTTCTTTTTCTTTTTTTAAGTTTATTTTTTAGTGGTAAAAGCATTTCTTATTGTTCCCAGTAGGGTGGCCTTTAGTGCACTTAGAAGGTACCTCTGATGGGCTCCCCAAAGTCCTTTTCACTGTCATCTTCCTGTCCCCTGCCCTCCTCCTGTGGAGGTCTGGCCTCATTTTGTTAATCTGCTGGTCTGGTAGAGGCCATGAGACCCACCTGGCCATGATATCCTAGTCCAGAGTCACTACCTTCTCTAAGGAGTTCTCCCTCACCCATGGTAAGGATTTTGGAAACTTAAGATAAAACAGAATGATCCTTTCCTTTTTGTCTTGGATTCCTGATTAAATTCAAGACTTGTTTTTTAAAAATAAGAATTTTAGAGTTATCTCAGGGCTATCAGAATGAATATGTTTGTGCTGTATGTGCAATCTTTGTGTTTTTCTTTCTTCTGCCTGTGGCTTACAAAGGAAAGAGAAGCTACTAAAATAGCACATTTTTCAGACCATATGGAGATTCTAGCCAGTGGTATAGATTCTAGCCACTTACACTAAGACGCCAGCAACATATTGGCCAAAGTGAATGCCCGGTAGAGGTTATTAGATGTAGTTGTGTGATTTAAGAAACATTTACTCAGTGTTTCCTAAATGACCCTTGAGAATTTCCCGATAACCCTTTCCATCTGTGAGTACTAAAAAATAAAGCCAAAATTCTTGTTTGAGATCCAGGCAGTGGGTAAATATAGACATCATTCTATGCTCTCAGCAGCTAGACCCTGTGGGCCCTGATGGATGGGAAAGGCTCTGAGCTTCTCAGAAGAGAGTCAGGAAGACAGACAGACGGGATGGATCTGTGTACAAGCACCTGGGGAGCTGACTGTGGGAGTGTGTGTGGGTGAATCAGATGAAGTTGTCCCTTTCTAAAAACAGATCATCTGGAGAACAGTTGGTCACAGGGGATACCAGCATGAAAGAAACACCTTCCTTTACTCTCCTAGTTGGGAGGATGGGCTAGGGAATCACACCTGTCCAGGGAGAAATAAGAGATCTGGGTGGGCTGACATGAGCTCACATCTCACAGCCCCCTTCCCAGGGCCCTGGTCCTTAGCCCTTACCCAGGTAAGTAAGCTCTTTTTTTTTTTTTTAATAAACTATCTTAGTCATGAAGAATGAATATAAAGCAATGAATACCTATATTGTAAAACAGTAAAATTAATCCTCCACAAAATCTTCTCAGCACACTTCCTAAGATCCAATTCAACTAGTGTGATAATTAAATAACATTAAAATATGTCCAATCGTAAGGGGTAAGAGCAGCATTTTTACTGAAGATGAGAGAGAGAAGCTTGGGATCTTTAGAGGGAGGTAGTCAGAGTCTAAAGGCAGCTCGGAAGGAGGAGGGGCCGAGAAACCTCGAGTAATAAAAGCTGTAGGTGTTTGTGATTTCCTTCTCCACCGAAAGGAAAGCCTTACTAACCCTACTTCCATCCCTGGAAATGAGATTCGAGGAGGGCCTCCGTTTCCAGTGTTTAATATCTTGTATCTGCCAGGCATCTCAGGGGTATCCTGTTGGATAACATTCAAGAAAAATAGTCGAGGAAGTGCCCCCGAGGGCTCCGCCACACTGGGCCCGCTGCTGTGCTTTTCTGAAACATCCATTTATTAACGGAGCCCCACTATTTTTAACGTGTTCCAGGCCCTAGCACAAAACACAGATCTTAAAGAACGCTTATGCAGAATCCATGCTGAGTCTCTGCTCCTCGACCGCCCAGTTGCTGCCAAGTCGGGTGATCGTCTGGCAGAGGTGGGTAATGTCGCCGCGCCTTGTCCCCGCAGGCCTCCCTGCTGCCCCTGGGAGTTGTACTTCCCTCACCACGGGCAGCTGAGGATTCCAAGGCTTCCTTGAAAGTATGCTGCTAGCTGCATTTCTAAACTGCTTTTTCCCCCTGGAACTCTTCCTCCCTTTGTACTTCTTTACCCCATTTTCCTCCTAAGGATCACCCTTTTCTCTTGATATTACTGGAGTGGGGACTGTGCAGAGACAAATGTTTTCTCCTGTTACTTCTGAAAAAACCCTCACTTTCTCCAACCTATAGCATCCCAGTTCCCAGCCAGCTTCTTTTGCTCCCTCTCTGAGAACCACTGTCCTATTTCTATGTGGCTGTTTCCTTCTCCCTTTCCTGTGATTACCCTCAGAGGGGGAGAATTATTACAGTTGAGTGTCTTGGTCAGTTCATAGTATGTTAAAAATGTCTGTTCTCAAGACTTGGGATGTTTATCCAAAATATTCTTTGACTGTGTTTAAAATGAGGAAGTTCAGAAAAATACAAGTGGATTACTTGAAAAAATCAGTAGAAAAGGGTAATGAAGGTCAAAATTGTTTTTAGCAATCTCTTACGTTTGTATGCCTGCCTCAATTGTGCTAAATTTTTCATTAACAAATGTACTAGACTGAGTGCATTAAAAAAAAAAAAAAGGAAGGTCAGGTACAAGAGGTGGGCATTGTAGATTTTTTAAAGGAGTTTCTAATGTTTAATCTTAATTCGTCGTCCTCCTTTTTCTGTCCTCAAAGAAAACAAAAGCCTGACACAATTCCTTTACTCCTTGGAAAGTTGTTGTGTCGGGCGACGGGAAGATTAGATGCTGGAATCAATCAGACTGAAAGGCCCAGGCATCCACCTTCATGTGAAGCACAGGCTGTGTCCTCAGCTGATGGGACCCTCTTCTGATGAGGGTGGTACCCTCTCTCCGCAGGGCTGGAGGTCTTCTTATTACTTCTGAGATACATGTCAGTGGTTGACCATGAAATTCTGCATCTTCCCTGCCCCCAAGAGATCTTTTCAATCACCTTATTTATTTTTTAAATTTTTATTAGAGTTGATTTACAATGTTGTGTTAGTTTCAGGTGTACAGCAGAGTGAATCAGTTGTACATATACATCTATCCTTTAGCCCAGACCCAAACTGAATCCCCTGCAAGACTGAGCACCTAAACATTACCTAAAGGGGCCTTCATTTCAGGCCTTCATTTCAGGCAAAGAAACATGCTTACCAGGAGGGCTGTCTCTGAATCTGGTGATACAGGTTTGCTGTATCAGGGCTCAGTCACTGAGGCCAGCCGTCACTCAGGGTGGCTTGCTGCCAAACGCAATGGCATTCTGTGGGGTTTGGTGCCCGCTTCCAGGCAGCACTTACCTTTGAAATTATCACCTAATTACGTTAGTTTATTTAACAAGCCATTAAATAGATAAATGGCAAGTTGACCCTTCATTTATTGTTCTGTAAATTTATAGTCAATGCGTACGTACCCTTGGGGCTATTTGCATTTGGGAAAGGAAACCAAAATCACAGGTCTTTTAAAATGCATGTTTTTAAATTGATCTCACAAGTAATGCACCTGAAGGCTTAAATGCTGTACATTGTCTTTGAAGAGGAGTGATAACATCCCTCAAGCTCACAGCTTCCAAAACAGCCTGCTAGTGTCTTGAATTGATGATTTGCTTGTCTCACTGATCTAGTTCCTCTTTCAGTGATTTTCTGTTTTCCGTGTTTTATCCTGCTTTTCACAGAGTGTGAAAAGGAAAGGCTGACTTTCCCAGTATGGGAAAAGTCATTGTTGCCCTCAGGAAATAAGAGAGTGAGTGGAAATGGCCGCCCCAGAGCCTGAAAGCTCGACTCCAATGTCCTTTCCTTGGGTAGCTCACAGGCTTCTCAAACACTGTGGGAATGACAGTTCCCACACTGGGGTCAGCCCAGGGTGCTCTGTTTTTAGGCCCTCTTACTTTCTTTGCTTCCCTTCTGTTACCTTTTAGCTGCACAAATTACCCATCTTTGGTGTTCTAAAATCTACCTGGATTCTAAAATCTCCCCTCCTATCAAAAGTTACTCTCATATCCTATCAAGTCCTTCTATTTTAAATTTCTGAATCTGAACATTTACTATTATGAGGTTATGAGAGCTTAGATTATTTTATGTTATTTTAGACTCCAAATGAAAGGCCAAGTGACTTTCGGGATAATATCCTACTAAATCTAAAGTCCATTTAAGAGACCAAACAAGGAAGAACTTGAAAGAAAACTCTAAAACAAGACTTTTGATTCTTTTAATTGCTCGTTTGCTGTATTCCATGTGCACTTAAATGCATTGTCTCACAAAATCCTAACCACAGCTCTATGAGGTAGGTGACGGTGGTTTCATTTTAGAGACAAGGAAACTAAAGCCCAGATCCGGGAAGATCCCACATGCTACGAAGCAACTAAGCCCGTGCTCCACAACTACTGAGCCTGCGCTCTAGAGCCTGTGAGCCACAACTACTGAGCCTGCGTGCCACGACTACTGAAGCCTGCGTGCCTAGAGCCCGTGCTCCACAGCAACAGAAGCCACCGCAATGAGAGGCCCACGCACCTCAACGAAGAGTAGACCCCGCTCGCTGCAACTAGAGAAAGCCCATGGGCAGCAACAAAGACCCAACGCAGCCAAAAAATTAATAAAAAAAAAAATAATAAATAAATCTTTCCATTGCACACTAAAATGAATCACTAATGAATGAAATTCAAACTGAAAAATATTGATTTAAATGTTTAACAAATGGCTAGAGTAGGGAGGACTTCCTAAATGTGGAAGCAATAGAAAAAATTACAAAAGAAATGTTGACTAGATTTGGATTTTTTTTTTTTTTTTTTTTTTTTTTTTTTGGAGGGGTACGAGGGCCTCTCACTGTTGTGGCCTCTCCCGTTGCAGAGCACAGGCTTAGGACGCGCAGGCTCAGCGGCCATGGCTCACGGGTGCAGCCGCTCCGCGGCATGTGGGATCTTCCCGGACCGGGGCACGAACCCGTGTCCCCTGCATTGGCAGGCGGACTCTCAACCACTGCGCCACCAGGAAAGCCCTGCCTTAAACATTTTTAATAATTACTTCTGAGAACTGATTATAAGAAATAATGACATACGAGCAAAGACACATTTGCAAACGTGTTCACCATCTTTACAAATTTGGAAACGCCCTTAATTTCCAATAAATGACATGGTTACTCTGTGACACACATATATAGTAAATCTATCAAGTAAAGTTCATTGTCTCAGAGAAATTTTAGCAGCCTAGGGAGAAGTTCACAATATAATGTTAAGTGAACGTGGCAGACTAAATAAAGACTATGTACAGTGTGATCCCAGTTTTTCAAACTAAAAAAAAATCTATATACAAATATTTTAATACAAAAAATACACTGACAGGTTAATAGGGGCCACATCTGGGTGATGGATTTTAAGTGATATTTATGTTATTTACATCTTTCTGTATTTTCTATTTTGAGCACGTACTACCTTTATCCTCAGAACAAGTGTTAATTTAATTTTATTTTTTTAAACATCTTTACTGGAGTATAATGCTTTGCAATGGTGTGTTAGTTTCTGCTTTATAACAAAGTGAATCAGCTATACATATACATATATCCCCATATCTCTTCCCTCTTGCATCTCCCTCCCACCCTCCCTATCCCACCCCTCTAGGTGGTCACAAAGCTGATCTCCCTGTCCTATGTGGCTGCTTCCTACTAGCTATCTATTTTACATTTGGTAAATATGTGTATTTATGTGTATATATGTCCATGTCACTGAAGTTATGGTGGAATGTTGTTTGGAGGAAATTTATAAAATTAGATAGATAGATGACAACTATTTCAAAACAAAGCAAAGCTATATGTATAAAAAGGATTGGAGAGAAATGTATCAAAATGCCTATAGTGGTTGATTTAGTGTGATGGGATTATGCGTGTTCCCTTCCCTCCTTTTTCTCTATCTTTTTGTAATGTAAAAAAAAGATAAACGACCACTTATACCTTACAGACTTGAGGGGATATGATTAAATTGAACTGACTAGATTAATATTTTAATACATGAGGTCCTGGGCTGTGCAGGACACTGGGCTGAGGGCTGGAGGCTCCTGCAGCCCTGTTGAGTTTTCGGTGACTATCAATAGGAAGTTGCTGGAGTAATGGAACAGCAGAAAGGGCTGGGGCCAGGCGTGCTCTTTTCACTGTTGATCAGGCAAGAAATCCTCCTGACCCATCAGCCTAGGAAGAAGAAATACAGAAAGAGCCAGAGTGACTATTAATAAATTAATGAGGAGAACAAGTAAATAAATCATTAGAGTCTTATGTGGCAGTGACACAGCAAAGACACAGGACTGTTCTGTTGTTTCAGTGAACATTAAGGGAGCTCAGTTATTTATTACCATGTCTCCTCTTTTGAGGAGAGAGACCTTTCCTTTAAAGGGGACAGATGTGATGCTTATTTATAGATCCTAAGTGATCTTGTTTGTTAGCATGGAGAAGAAGCCTGCTTTTCAAAAGGCTATAGGGATATTAAAATGGGTAGGATCTTTCAATGAATACCTTGTCTAGAAGAGAAAGGGATACAATGTGTTCCTGAAGTAAACATTCCATAAAGAGACCATTTGACCTTTATTAATTATGAACGTCTGCTGGGGCCCTCCTGTTAGAGCATCTCCATTTTATGAGGCTGAGGAGTGTGTCCTGAACTCATAAAACTTCTGGGAAAGACATAATATGCGTTAACTTTTGTTTCCCAAATTATTCTGCGACTCATTTATCAAATACATAAGGATATATAAGCAGCTCCTTTATCAGCCCCGTGAGAAATATGAACTGTCAGGAAGTTCAGGTGACAGTCTTCTCTGATTCAAAGGAATCAAATCATGTCGTCCTCAGTATGTTCTCATTCCTCAAGGTCTAGTTAGGCATCACCTCTTCTGTGAAGCCCTCCCCAACCAAAGCCCCCCTAATAGAATCAACCTCTCCTTCCTGTCCGCTTCTGTAGCGCTTTCTGTTCCATAGTCTTGGGCTCATGTGTGTTGGATGCGTCCTCTACACCACTTACTCGGGCCAAAAACCTTGTCTTATTCATCATCGTATCCCGCCATGACAGGCACAATGCAGTTGCTCAATTTCTTGAGTTAAATTGAATTTTCACTTGCAAATAGCATACAAAACATATTCCCAAAGTATTTAGGTCCTTTCCAGAGGAAAAGTCCAGACTCAGTGACTCAAGGGATGGAGGGCCAGCAAGAGGAGAAAATCCCTATATTCTATTGTGTTGTTTGCAGAGAGGGTGGGAAGGGGATTGGGGACTTCCTTCCCTTGCAGCCAGTGTGGTTGGAGAGAGACAGACAAAGAGAATTTATCTCATTCATCCATGAATAATGAATGATCTACCACCAGGGGCACTTCTGGACCGAAACACTCTGTTTATTTGTCAAGGGACGCCTCATGAGCAGCACACTGGCCTCTGCGAGAGAATTGAGGCAGAAGAAAGCTGTGTTGCTCTGAACCAGCCATGCAAGGACATGCATTGAGTACAATTCAGAGGAAATTTTAGGATGAAAAGAAACATCCTGCAGTGGTAGAGAATAAGAGGATATGATTCAGAGAGTGTTGGAATTTTTCCCGTCTTAAGTGGAATAAAAACTGACCTGCACAGTCTTTTTTTGCTTTGAGGTTTGTTGTGTGTGCCTGAGCTGTGATAGTGCCTGTAAACAAGGTGCCCATTTGGGGGAGACCTAGGCTTTTCACCGTGTTTTGTGTGAGGTTTGCTTCTCCTCAACTTTGAACCTGCCCTCTGTTTTGAGCCGCTTGTTTGCCTGGGCCTGTGACCGTGTGTATTGTGCAGCAAAATCAGTTGTTTATTTTGCTTCTCTTGAGACTGTTTCTAAATATATGCATTTTTGGTTTTGTGTTTCAAATAGGAAAACTCCAGAGATGACAATCGAACTCTGGTCCATCAACTTTCCAACGAAAGCAGGCTCTCCATCACTGACTCTCTTTCAGAGTTTTTTGATGCACAGGAAGTTCTGTTGTCTCCAAGCTCTTCAGAAAATGAGGTTTGACCACTGTTTTCAGTTAGGTGCCTCCAAAATCTCTTTTGCTGCTTTACCCGTTCAGTAAATACCCATATTTAGAAACACTAAACTCAATGGCTCCTTTTTATCATTACATTCTGAGGATCTTCTTATAACTCATACCTCAAAAAGCATAAACAGATACAAGATCTTCGGGAACAAAAATTATGAAAGTAGGTGTTGGGCACATCCTGGTTTCTGTTACTTGATTTGTTATACCTCTTTTCAATTGTAGGTTAATGATTTTGACTATTAGCTGTTTGATAATGTATTATTTCCACTACAGGGTCAGAAGTTAGCACCTTGTATATTTTCTCCTCATTGAATTTGCTCTATAGTAATTTATAATATAATTATGGTTATTATAGTTATTATAATATGGTTGTTATAATTAATTTATAATTATGTTCTGAGTGTGAGTACTGATCATTTTACCCCTTCGGTATAGAAGTTCTAATATTTTTTATCTATTAATTTCCATAGAAGATACTTTTATTCACAAATAGTTAAAAGACAATTTGTAACTCTTTCTAGTCAAACGCTAACAAATTCTGAAAAAGCAGTCAGAATTAATAAGAATTTTTATAATAACTAAAATCTGGGGTTTACATGTGTTTTCCTTGTGAGAATGAATCAAGAATGTATAAGAATTTTAATAACATATTTTCTGTGAGCATCCCCTAGGCAGACTGGTGTGTGGGCCTTTATGAAAACAGCATCCAAAATCATTTCTATAGGTTTATAATGTATGGTCTAAAATATTTGATCATTTGAAGTAAAGGCTTTATGAAATCTGGCTTGTCTACTCTAATGTATATTATTTCTTCTTTCCCATAGATGTCTGAAGATGATTCATATGTCAGTGACATAAGTGACAACCTTTCCTTAGATAATCTCAGTAATGATTTAGATAATGAGAGACAGACTTTGGGTAAGACTTAAATTGTTTGATCTCTGAGTGTTTGGATCTTTACAGAATACTAGTAAGCATGCATAGGGTACCTGCTGCAAACAGAGAACTTAGCAAGTTCTGCATCAGAAACTTAAGACATGGTCCCCACCCTCAAAGTTTTATAATCTAGGTGGGACATGGCACTCACATGTGAAAAATTTATTCATTCAAATACATTTGTTGGCTAGTGCAAATTTCTATTTTATAAAGTAAGGTTATACCAATTATCATATAAATATCAAAAATTAATACTACAGATGTTGCTTATTTGGTTCAACATTCTCTCTGCAAACATATTAGAATATAGCTTTTTTCCTTTAGGTTTCTAGTGGTTTTCATAGTTTAGGAATTCAATAGCACTTATATTGTAAAAGGTCTGATCTAAGCGGTAATTTAGCTTCCGATTCTTCAAGATAACGCATTTGAGAGTTAACAAACTGCTCCCCCTGTGGGGATAGGGCTTAAGGTGCCCTGAGATGTCCCTTTATTACTGGTTGATCCCAAGACTGAAAATGATGCCCAGGAAATGTTAGTTGGGACCGTGGCGGGTACCTGGAATGTCTGCCATCTCCAAACAGCTCTGATTTAGGAGTTCGGTAAGCAGACTGAAGCCTGTTTAGGAAGGTGACCTATCCTTAAGAAGAATCTGCCCATTGGACAGGTCTCTATATGAGTCCTGCAGCATCAAATACTCCCAGTCTTGGTACTCAGCATGCCTGGGGTCTCTAGATTTATCTATGCCAGAACACCACATATTTTTATATCTACATGGAAGACAAGGACCACGTCAGTTCCTTTTTGATGTATCAGTGCTTGCCAGCTCAGTACGTATGTGAAATACGATGATGATGAGTTGTTATCTGAATGTCAAAAAGCCTACTCTTTGGGGGACTACAAAAAAGGCAGGTAAATTTACTGTTCTCTGAAAGAATATCCTTTCAGCATCACACCTGCTAGAAGTCAGAAGCTCATTATGCTCTGTATCTTCCTTGAATTGTTTTTGGAGAGATTAATCCTTTGGTGGGATAGTCTGAGAACCAGTGATTTAAAGGCAAAGACCAGTAATATAGGAGCACGTTCATGCGCTACTTGTTTTCGTAGAAAAATAAGGAGGCGAATTGAAAGAGAAATGAGGAGGCATCACTTATTCCCTTGGCAAACAACACACACACACACACACACACACACACACACACACACACACACTAAATGGGAACTCTCATTGTGGATGAAGAAGACGAACAAATGCTGAAGTCCTCCTTCTGTTTGAGGCCTTAGGGAGGGGGCCAAGAGGAACAGAGGTATAGAGGTTCAGAGGTCGAAGTTGGGAACAGAGGACTTGCCCCCGAACCTAAGACCACAGCTGTGCTGAGTTGACGCCAGCCAGGAAAAGCATATAAGAGGTGAAGGCTGTCTCTCTGTCTTATTCCACAGCCATTTCGCTAGATTACTGACCAACATTTTCTTAGCTTGAACAAACACTGGGCCAAACCTAGCTTTCTTCTTTGGCAGTATTTGGAAGATTAGATTTCTGCACATGAGTACTCTACTGAAAAGATTGTATGTAGAAATAAACTTTGCATCTTAGGACACAGTATTGCCTACAGAAGGAAATAGGATTTATCCAGGTCTTGATAAATTACCACACTAGAATTTCTTTGAGCCCTTAGTAAATGGTAGGTATTTAGAATGTTTCCTATTAATTTACCCCCCCCCCCACCCAAATCAGTAGGCACATAATAGGATCTGTCACTGTGATGGGTGCTGTGTGCAGGTTCAGTGGTTAGGAATATAGATTCAGGGACCAGATTTCCTCGGTTAACTCCAGCCCTGCCACTCACTGGTTATGTGTCCTAGGGCAAGTTACTTAATTTCTCTGTGCCTCAGTTTCTTCATCTGTAAAATGGGGATAATAATTCTGTTTATCTCAAGAGGTTGTTGCAAAGGATAAGTGAGATAATATACGTAAAATTCTTGAAAGGCTGTCACAGAGTAAAAGCTAGGTATGTATTAGCCATTAGTAGTAGCAGTAGTATAGTATTCTTTCAAAATTTAGTGTAATCAAAGAAAGTATTTTGAGATTACATGGAATGCTGTTTTTAAAGACGGTCATCATTTGCAGCTATTTACTTGATTTTTGCCCGTGTTGAGCAATTAAAACAAATTCAGAATTTAATTGGTTGCTTAGATGAACATGAGACTTCAAAGTATGACCTCACTTTCATATTCTCCTGTTCATCGAAGCAACCTCGTTATTCAGAGTGATCGGCTCTATAATAAAATAGCACTTTCTCATATGTTGATGTCATGCAAAAGATTTCATTTGAAAATAGGCTATGTTGGGGTGGGAAAAGAATTCCAGAGCATGAGGTAATGCAAGTTGTCACAAAGGAAAAGATTGATAGGTGTAAAAACCTAAGATGTAAATGTTTCATTCATTAAAAAACTGCATAGACCAAATGTAAAGATAAATGTCAGATGGGGATTAACTTGTAAAACAAATACAAAAACAAAAGATTATGTCTTAATATATCAATAGGAAAGCGGACAATTCAGAAAAGAAGAAATGTTCATGAAAGCATTCCAGACCACACTAGGAATTTTTTTAATGTAGGTTAAAACAAGGAGATAGCGCTGTCCACCTGACGATTTGCCAAGAATTCAGAATGAATGCTGACAAGTCTGGAATGGTCTCAGAACATGGACACTGGTATATGCTTGCTGATAAATGGGAAACTGATACAGCCTTTTTGAAGAGCAGTATGATCATATGAATCAGTATATGATTCCCACTTCTTTATATTCTAAGAAAATAATCAGATATAATTAAATATCTAAGAATAGGAATATTCACTACTTTTTTTTAGCAAAACATTGAAACAAATCTAAAAGTCCAACAACAGATGAATAATTCAATAAATTATAGTTTATCCATAGCATGGAATTGTTTTACAGTCATTAAAAATGATATTTTAGAAGAATTTTAAATAGCATGGAAAAATATTTATGTTAACTGATTAAGCAAAACATTCAACTATACAAACATTGTCAGCTATATGGAGAAAACACTAAATGAAAATACTCCAAAATATAAATGGCTACTATTTCTGGGTAGTGGGTTATTGGATGACTTTTGTTTCCTTTATAATTTTCCTATAATATAAACACAATTGTTTTACCAGAATTGGAAACGATTTTTTTTAAAGACTTTAAAAGTTTTTATCAGAACTTGAAGTGCTTTTAAAAAGAGTTTAAAAGTAACCGCTCTGGGCATAGCAATCCAGTTTCCGGTTTTATTCTAAGTGCATATAAGCTATGAGGAACTAGCCTTTGATTAGGAGTATGAAGACCTCCCCATGAATAAAGTCCACGAGTTTTAGTGCTTATAATTTTGTGTACTTCATTTAGCTGCTCAGAATTCTTTTTATTTCCTGACTTCAGCCATAATCTGGATAACTGAGATTAATAGTATCATGGCGTACTTGCTCAGTAAGGTGGATTTTTTTTCCGTTTTAAAATAAAATGAAAATCCTTATAAGGCAACCAGACTTATTTCCCTTTCAGAGCCTGTTCTCCAAAATGTAGGGGAAGTCAAGTCCAAAAGAAGAACGTGCTTGCCGGCCCCGTGCCCCAAGTCCGGTAACGTCAGCTTGTGGAACATCCTGAGAACGAACATCGGGAAGGACCTGTCTAAGGTGGCCATGCCGGTGGAACTCAATGAGCCCCTCAACACGCTGCAGAGGCTGTGTGAGGAGCTGGAGTACAGCGAGCTCCTGGACAAGGCTGCCCAGACGCCCAGTGCCCTGGAGAGGATGGTGAGCACCGCAGGCGTGGTGGCCACTCCCAGGGCCCCGCAGAGCCAAGACGGGCACAGCCAGGGCTCCTGTCCCTCCGGTTCCCATCTGGATTGCCCGTCAGATCGGTTCATTTCCCAGCCACCTCCGCTTCCCCTCCGCCTGGCTGTTTTCAGTCACCTGGTCAGGGATTGCCACTGGGCGTGGCTTCCCTGTGACAGCTGCGGCCTGGGGCTACTTCTGCTCTGTGGTTTCGGGCTTCCTCTTTCTCCAGAACCTTCCATGGGATTGTTCTGATATTGCCTGGCTGGAAGACATGTCTTGAGGGCTGTCTGAGTATTTATTTTTACTACCCTGAGCGGATAGAACTTAATTTTTGGAGCTGGTTGATTTGTTTTGTTTTGTTTCATCCAGGGTAAATTTCCCTTGAGAACGTTTTTGTTTATTTTTGGAATTGTCCTATCGGCTCCTAAATTTTTAGAAAATATCATTCACTCACAGGTTTCACATCAGAAAGATTCTTCTCCCCCCCACACACTTCTTTTTTTTTGAATTAATTTTTATCAGAGTATAGTTGATCCCACACACACACTTCTTATTTTATAGAATACGTTTTTTTAAAAAAACCTCATCCTAGAGAGATTAACCTTCTGTTCTCTACTCAGTATCGATTCTAATCAAGTGATGAGGCTTCTGATGAAGGGGTCTCCGAGTATTTCTCATCCTTCCCCTGTCTTGTGGGGATGGGGTTAGGGGTACCTTAGTGGCAAGACTGTGGCCAAATCAGCCCTTTCTGTGACTGTGGCTTTTTGTTCTTCAAAACTTAGTGTCTCTTCCTCCTTTTGCCTCCTGGTATGTTACCTGCTCAACAGAAAGGTCATTGTTTGTGTGGGATGCTGGGACATGAGTGTCTTCCGCCAAATGCAGCATCTCTGCCCTAGGCATTTGCTGATTGGCTAAGTGGGACAACACGCCCCCAGCCTCAGGGAGGGACCCAGCTATACATCACCTCTCACGGTTGGAGGCCATTGTTTTCTAAATTGTACACATTCTGCAGTTTAAACCCTTATTGAAACTTCAATTTCTTCAGTGATTTGAGGATTAAGGGAAAATCTTTACTGGTTGAAAGAGACATTCCTGTCTCATCCCATACTGTCTCCTGGGACTTCTCCCATCAAAGAGATTTTCTTTCTTGATACTAATGATAATCAGAGTAGGAGAGAAAAACAAGCTGTTTATTTTTTGTCTTCTTTGTTACTCTTCCCCAGAGAATTTCTGTGAACAAAGGGAGGCAATTAGCTGCCAAGGCAAGTGTTAAAAGTTATCATTCGTGGACAGTGCTTTTCTTTAAAGAAAATGATTGGCTCTGAAGATGAAAGCATCCTTAAAAGGTGTTTCATTCTCGTAGCAATTTAGAGACCCTCCGGATGTCAGCTGATTGAGTGGTGTCATTGACGTTGAGAAGAAGTTTGAGGAAAGGCACCAGTACATTAGGAAGGGAAAGTTCAGGAAAGAATTGAGGACGAACCTAGCCCATGGATTGTGTTTACTGCTCTGAGTATGAAGGTCAGCTCTACCCCTGCAGAGATTCTCTCTCATATGGTCAGCCCACAAGGAGGATGCTTCGTTCTGCCTGCTCCCTCCCTCCTCTCTCCCCCTACATCATGAATGATACCAGATTCTTTTATAAATGCGTTATATGTTAAATTGTGAAGGTGATTCAGGGTTGATTCAGCATTCCATGTAGACGTGTGACCTTGCTGTTTATCAGGTAACAGACATCTGAGGAAGCAGAGAGAGGAACAGATATCCAGGTTTCAAGAACAGACAGAATTGAGCACAGCAAATTGATCTTTATAAGCTCTCCAGCTGCTCTAGAGTGTTCTATACACTTTAGTGTGAGGTGGTAAGGTGGGACCAGTTTTCAAAAGGCTGTTGAAAGTTATGTGACTGGTGAACATTTAAGAGAGGCTCACAGCTTTTTTTTTTCCAATATAAGAAACTTCATGAAATGAGCTGAGAAGAGGAAATATTGAGATTATTATTCTGTACTAGAAAGGAAAATTTGCTATTGCTACTTAGGTTTAATTTTTTGCCCCTTGCCCCTCAAAAGACCAAAAAGGATACAGACACACCTCAGAGATATTGCAAATTTGGTTCCAGACCACTGCGATAAAGCAAATATTACAATAAAGTGGGTCACATGAATTTTTTGGTTTCCCAGTGCATATAAAAGTTATGTTTACACAATACTATAGTCTATTAAGTGTACAATAGCATTATATCTAAAAGAAACAAGGTATACACCTTAACTTAAAAAATACTTTATTGGGCTTCCCTGGTGGTGCAGTGGTTGAGAGTCCGCCTGCCGATGCAGGGGACACGGGTTCGTGCCCCGGTCCGGGAAGATCCCACATGCTGCGGAGCGGCTGGGCCCGTGGGCCATGGCCGCTGAGCCTGCACGTCCGGAGCCTGTGCTCCGCAGCAGGAGAGGCCACAACAGTGAGAGGCCCACGTACCGCAAAAAAAAATACTTTATTGCTAAAAAATGCTAACCATCAATGCACCAGAGCCTTCATTGAGTGGTGGTAGTAACGTCACTGATCACAGATCACCATAACAAGTATAACAATAATGAAAAAGTTTGAAATAATGTGAGAAGTATCAAAATGGGACACAGAGACATGAAGTGAGCAAATGCTTTTGGAAAAATGGTGCCAATAGACTTACTTGATGCAAGGTTGCCACAAACCTTCAATTTATAAAAAACGAAGTTTCTACAAAGCACAATGAAGTAAAGCACAATAAAAAGAGGTGCCTGAACTGTGGCTCTTTGTTGCCCTGAAAGGGGAGCTGTGGAAAATGCTGAGACCCTCACAGCCACAGCCATTAAAGGATTTTCCTCATTTCATGTTCACCTATAGTTTTCCTTCCTTTTCCTCTTTGAGTTTTCATTTTTCCTCCCAGAAAAGCAGAACTTCTTAAAAGGCACTGTGCTCTGTCCCAGGCGCAGGAAATGACTCCCAAAGATTTTCTTTGGTCAAAATGAGGGGTTTTTTTGGTTTCTACAATATCAAATTGTGAATGATTAAACTTAGGATGCTTATTCCTGAATTTTTTTTTTATATTGGAGTAGAGTTGATAAACAACGTTGTGTTAGTTTCAGGTGTGCAGCAAAGTGATTCCAGTTATACATATAATACATGTATCAATTCTTTTTTAAGTTCTTTTCCCATTTAGGTTATTACAGAGTATTGAGCGGAGTTCCCTGTGGCTTATTCCTGAATTTTGAGGGAAGTTTAGCTTTTTTAATACTCTTCGTCCCTCTCCTCCTCAAAAGCCTTAGCACGACCTCAGGATTCTCAGACAGTGGCTGGTTTAGAGGGACTGACTCACCATCTTGAAAGGCATCTTGCAGGCATCAGACCAAATGGACAATCTGAAAAGGTCTGGTCCACTTGTGCCTGGGCCAAAATGAACACTATTTAAACCTACAACTTGAAACCAAAGTCGGTTTGGGTGTCTTTAAACCAGGGACAAATCTTTGGCTTTTCGAGATAAATTGTAAAGAGAGAAAGAAAGGTTTTATTTTGTTCATGTCTTTGTTCGTAAAAATAAATTTCTTGGTGATGGAGAAATAACCAGGTTCTCTCCGCTCTCGCTAGGTGTACGTGGCAGCCTTCGCCGTGTCCGCATATGCATCTAGCTACTTCCGCGCTGGGAGCAAGCCATTTAATCCAGTTCTTGGAGAAACATATGAGTGTATTCGTGAGGACAAGGGCTTCCAGTTTTTTTCAGAACAGGTGGGTATACACCCTTTTTGTTTGTTGGGAGAAGTTGCTTATGCCTCCCATTAAACGTGCTTTTGAAATATTTACATTCCACCTTTCACTGGCTTCAAAGCAACTGAGATAATTACAGTGCCTTTACACATAAAGAGAGGGATCAGTTTCCTTCTACTGAAACCTCTCCGCCACCCATGAGCATAAATACGCTAGCCAGGCTGAGGCTTGTTTGGCCATATGCATCGTCAGAGCCCTTCCTGTTGAAAGTTGTAGTGAAGAGGGACTTTTTTTTTAAAATTTAATTTTATTTATTTTTTTATACAGCAGGTTGTTATTAGTCATCAGTTTTATACACATCAGCGTATACATGTTAATCCCTATCACCCGCCCAATTCAGCACACCACCATCCTCACCCCCTGCCGCTCTCCCCCCTGCTTTCCCCCCTTGGTGTCCATACGTTTGTTGTATAGATCTGTCTCTCAGTTTCTGCCCTGCAGACCGGTTCATCTATACCATTTTTCTAGGTTCCACATATACGCGCTAATATACGATATTTGCTTTTCTCTTTCTAACTTACTTCACTCTGTATGACAGTCTCTAGATCCATCCACATCTCAACAAATGACCCAATTTCATTCCTTTTTATGGCTGAGTAATATTCCATTGTATATATGTACCACATCTTCTTTATTCATTCCACTGTCAATGGGCATTTATGTTGCTTCCATGACGTGGCTATTGTAAATAGTGCTGCAATGAACATTGGGGTGCATGTGTCTTTTTGAATTATGGTTTTCTCAGGGTATATGCCCAGTAGTGGGATTGCTGGGTCATATGGTAGTTCTATTTTTAGTTTTTTAAGGAACCTCCATACTGTTCTCCATAGTGGCTGTATCAATTTACATTCCCACCAACAGTGCAAGAGGGTTCCGTTTTCTCCACACCCTCTCCAGCATTTGTTGTTTGTACATTTTCTGATGATGCCCATTCTAACTGGTGTGAGGTGATACCTCATTGTAGTTTTGATTTGCATTTCTCTAATAATTAGTGATGTTGAGCAGCTATTGATGTGCTTCTCGGCCATCTGTATGTCTTCTTTGGAGAAATGTCTATTTAGGTCTTCTGCCCATTTTTGGATTGGTTGTTTGTTCTTTTGATATTGAGCTGCATGAGTTGCCTGTATGTTTTGGAGATTAATCCTTTGTCCGTCAATTCATTTGCAAATATTTCCTCCCCTTCTGAGGGTTGTCTTTTCGTCTTGTTTATGGTTTCCTTTGCTGTGCAAAAGCTTTTAAGTTTCATTAGGTCCCATTTGTTTATTTTTGTTTTTATTTCCATTACTCTAGGAGGTGGATCAAAAAAGATCTTGCTGTGATTTATGTCAAAGAGTGTTCTTCCTAAGTTTTCCTCTAAGAGTTTTATAGTGTCCAGTCTTACATTTAGGTCTCTAATCAATTTTGAGTTTATTTTTGTGTATGGTGTTAGGAAGTGTTCTAATTTCATTCTTTTACATGTAGCTGTCCAGTTTTCCCATCACCACTTATTGAAAAGACTGTCTTTTCTCTATTGTATATCCTTGCCTCCTTTGTCATAGATTAGTTGGCCATAGGTGCGTGGGTTTATCTCTGGGCTTTCTATCTTGTTCCATTGATCTATATTTCTGTTTTTTGCCAGTACCATATTGTCTTGATTACTGTTGCTTTGTAGTATAGTCAGAAGTCAGGGAATCTGATTCCTCCAGCTCCGTTTTTCTTTCTCAAGACTGCTTTGGCTATTCGGGGTCTTTTGTGTCTCCATACAAATTTTAAGATTTTTTGTTCTAGTTCTGTAAAAACTGCCATTGGTAATTTGTTAGGGATTGCATTGAATCTGTAGATTGCTTTATGTAGTTTAGGCATTTTCATAATATTGATTCTTCCAATCCAAGAACATGGTGTATCTCTCCATCTGTTGGTATCATCTTTCATTTCTTTCATCAGTGTCTTACAGTTTTCTGCATACTGGTCCTTTGTCTCCCTAGGTAGGTTTATTCCTAGGTATTTTATTCTTTTTGTTGCAATGATAAATGGGAGTGTTTCCTTAATTTCTCTTTCAGATTTTTCATTATTAGTATATAGCAATGCAAGAGATGTCTGTGCATTAATTTTGTATCCTGCAACTTTACCAAATTCATTAATTAGCTCTAGTAGTTTTCTGGTGGCATCTTTAGGATTCTCTATGTATAGTATATCATGTCATCTGCAAACAGTGACAGTTTTACTCTTTCTTTTCCAATTTGTATTCCTTTTATTTCTTTTTCTTCTGTGATTGCCGTGGCTAGGACTTCCAAAACTATGTTGAATAATAGTGGCAGGAGTGGACATCCTTGTCTTGTTCCTGATCTTAGAGGAAATGCTTTCAGTTTTTCACCATTGAGAATGATTTTTGCTGTGGGTTTGTTGTATATGGCCTTTATTATGTTGAGGTAGGTTCCCTCTATGCCCACTTTCTGGAGAGTTTTTATCATAAATGGATGTTAAATTTTGTCAAAAGCCTTTTCTGCATCTATTGAGATGATCATATGGTTTTTCTTCTTCAGTTTGTTAATATGGTGTATCACATTGATTGATTTGTGTATATTGTAGAATCCTTGCATCCCTGGGATAAATCCCCCTTGATCATAGTGTATGATCCTTTTGATGTGTTGTTGGATTCTGTTTGCTAGTATTTTGCTGAGGATTTTTACATCTATATTCATCAGTGATATTGGTCTGTAATTTTCTTTTTTTGTAGTAGCTTTGTATGGTTCTGGTATCAGGGTAATGGTGGCCTCATAGAATGAGTTTGGGAGTGTTCCTTCCTCTGCAATTTTTTGGAAGAGCTTGAGAAGGATGGGTGTTAGCGCTACTCTGAATGTTTGATAGAATTCACCTGTGAAGCCATCTGGTCCTGGACTTTTTTTTGTTGGAAGATTTTTAATCACACTTTCAATTTCATTACTTGTGATTGGTCTGTTCATATTTTCTGTTTCTTCCTGGTTCAGTCTTGGAAGGTTGTACCTTTCTAAGAATTTGTCCATTTCTTCAGGTTGTCCATTTTATTGGCATAGAGTTGCTTGTAGTCGTCTCTTAGGCTGCTTTGTATTTCTGTGGTGTCTGTTATAACTTCTCCTTTTTCATTTCTAATTCTATTGATTTGAGTCCTCTTCCTCTTTTTCTTGATGAGTCTGGCTAATGGTTTATCGATTTTGTTTATCTTCTCAAAGAGCCAGCTTTTAGTTTTATTGATCTTTGCTATTGTTTTCTTTGTTTCTATTTCATTTATTTCTGCTCTGATCTTTATGATTTCTTTTCTTCTGCTAACTTTGGGTTTTGTTTGTTCTTCTTTCTATAGTTCTTTTAGGTGTAAGGTTAGATTGTTTACTTGAGATTTTTCTTGTTTCCTGAGGTAGGCTTGTATAGCTATAAACTTCCCTCTTAGAACTGCTTTTGCTGCATCCCATGGGTTTTGGATCGTCATGGTTTCCTTGTCATTTGTCTCTAGGTATTTTTTTATTTCCTCCTTGATTTCTTCAGTGATCTCTTGGTTATTTAGTAACGTATTGTTTAGCCTCCATGTGTTTGTGTTTTTTACGTTTTTTCCCCTGTAATTGATTTCTAATCTAATAATGTTGTGGTTAGAAAAGATGCTTGATATGATTTCAATTTTCTTAAATTTACTGAGGCTTGATGTGTGACCCAAGATATGATCTGTCCTGGAGAATGTTCCATGCGCACTTGAGAAGAAAGTGTAATCTGCTGTTTTTGGATGGAATGTCCTATAAATGTCAATTAAATCTATCTGGTCTGTTGTGTCATTTAAAGCTTGTATTTCCTTATTAATTTTCTGTTTGGTTGATCTGTCGATTGGTGTTAAGTCCCCCACTATTATTGTGTTACTGTCGATTTCCTCTTTTATAGCGGGTAGCAGTTGCCTTATGTATTGAGGTGCTCCTATGTTGGGTGCATGTATATTTATAATTTTTATATCTTCTTCTTGGATTGATCCCTTGATCATTATATAGTGTCCTTCCTTGTCTCTTGTAACATTCTTTATTTTAAAGTCTATTTTGTCTGATATGAGTATTGCTACTCCAGCTTTATTTTGATTTCCATTGGCATGGAATATCTTTTTCCATCCCCTCACTTTCAGTCTCTTGTAGTCAGCATATATATGGGTCTTGTTTTTGTATCCATTCAGCAAGCCTGTGTCTTTTGGTTGGAGCATTTAATCCATTCATATTTAAGGTAATTATTTATATGTATGTTACTATGACCATTTTCTTAATTGTTTTGGGTTTGTTTTTGTAGGTCCTTTTCTTCTCTTGTGTTTCCCACTTAGAGAAGTTCCTTTAGCGTTTGTTGTAGAGCTGGTTTCGTGGTGCTGAATTCTCTTAGCTTTTGATTATCTGTAAAGCTTTTGATTTCTCCATCGAATCTGAATGAGATCCTTGCTGGGTAGAGTAATCTTGGTTGTAGTTTCTTCCCTTTCATCACTTTAAGTATATCATGCCACTCCCTTCTGTCTTGTATAGTTTCTGCTGAGAAATCAGCTGTTAACCTTATGGGAGTTCCCTTGTATGTTTTTTGTCATTTTTCCCTTGCTGCTTTCAATAATTTTTCTTTGTCTTTAATTTTTGCCAGTTTGATTACCATGTGTCTCAGTGTGCTTCTCCTTGGATTTCTCCTATATGGGACTCTCTGCCCTTCCTGGAGTTGGGTTGATATTTCCTTTCCCATGTTAGGGAAGTTTTTGACTATAATCCTTTCAAGTATTTTCTCGGGTCCTTTCTGTCTCTCTTCTCCTTCTGGGACTCCTATAATGCGAATGTTGTTGCATTTAATATTCTCCCAGAGGTCTCTTAGGCTGTCTTCATTTCTTTTCATTCTTTTTTCTCTATTCCGTTCTGCAGCAGTGAATTCCACTATTCTGTCTTCTAGGTCACATATTCTTTCTTCTGCCTCGGTTATTCTGCTATTGATTCCTTCTAGTGTATTTTTCATTTCACTTATTGTATTGTTTATGTCTGTTTGTTTGTTCTTTAATTCTTCTAGGTCTTTGTTAAACATTTCTTGCATCTTCTCAATCTTGGCCTCCCTTCTTTTTCCGAGGTCCTGGATCATCTTCACTATCATTACTCTGAATTCTTTTTCTGGGAGGTTACCTATGTCCACTTCATTTAGTTGTTTTTCTGGGGTTTTATGTTGTTCCTTCATCTGGTACATAGCCCTCTGCCTTTTCATCTTGTCTATCTTTCTGTGAATGTGGGGTTTTTTTCCCCACAGGCTGCAGGATTGTAGTTCTTCTTGCTTCTGCTGTCTGCCCTCTGATCGATGAGGCTATCTAAGAGGCTTGTGCAAGTTTCCTCATGGGAGGGACTGGTAGTGGGTATAGCTGGCTGTTGCTCTGGTGGGCAGAGCTTAGTAAACCTTTAATTAGCTTGACTGCTGATGGGTGGGGCTGGGTTCCCTCCCTGTTGGTTGTTTGGCCTGAGGCGACCCCAAACTGGAGCCTACCCGAGCTCTTTGGTGAGGCTAATGGGGGACTCTGGGAGGGCTCATGCCAAGGAGTACTTCCAAGAACTTCTGTTGCCAGTGTTCTTGTCCTCACAGTGGGACAGAGCCACCCCCCACCTCTGCAGGAGACCCTCCAACACTAGCAGGTAGGTCTGGTTCAGTCTCCCCTGGGATCGCTGCTCCTTCCCCTGGGTCCCGATGCATACACTACTTTGTGTGTGCCCTCCAAGAGTGGAGTCTCTGTTTCCCCCAGTCCTGTTGAAGTCCTGCAGTCAAATCCCACTTGCCTTCAAAGTCTGATTCTCTAGGAATTCCTCCTCCCGTTGCCCGATCCCCAGGTTGGGAAGCCTGACGTGGGGCTCAGAGCCTTCACTCCAGTGGGTGGACTTCTGTGGTATAAGTGTGTGGGGATGGACTTTTAAAGCACGAAGCATTTGCCCAACTGCAACTTAGAGATTGGAAGTGTGCACCCTAGCTTGCTGAATCATCCTTTTAGAGCAGAAGCACCCCCTTCAGAAGGGGCAGCACCAAATAAACACATTATTCTTGATTTTAATTTAAGAGGAATCCTTCATTCGTGTATTTATTCATTCCATCCATAAATATTTCTCGAGACTATACCACCTGCCTGTCACCGTTCCAGGTGCTGGGATACTGCAGTGGTTGGGAACTGGGGGCAGACAAGAACACCTGTCCCTTATGCAGTGGATGGACATACCTTATGCTTACGCAGCTTGAGTTCCCTAAGGAGGTTCCACAAGACCCTTCCCGCCTGAGTTAACAGAGAATAATATTCAAGAACAGTATCTATGGAGTCAGCCAGCCTAGATTCAAATCTCAGCTCTCCCTTTCACTAGCACTTAGAGCACTTATACTTGAAGTATAAAGTGTTATATGAAGGTTTGTTGTCGTTATTGACGTTATGACAGCATGGTTTGCCGTAGTGGAATGTTGGGGACATCGAAAACCTCTGTCAGTAAGGAATTGTTTAGCTAAAATAGAGTGCATCCTGCCTGAAAATAAAGAGCATTTCTCTCCCATCTGGTTAAGGCAGCACCTGAGTGTGTCTACCCTCTGTATATCCCTAAATGTCAGCCTGGGAACATGAAAACATCATTGATACATTTCAGCCCTCTCAATTCTTAGAAAACTGAGGAAAAAGGGATGGGTTGCTAAAACATTATTTTCCTTCTGTTATCTTGCTGCCTTGTTTATCAGTGGACTGGTATTATGGGAGTAGGAAGGGGAGGGTTGTGTGGCTGAGAGACTTATGAAGATGGTGGTTGTCTTAACTGTGAATTACGAGCACCTTCTCTGAAACTCAAAGGAAAATGACTATACAATAATCCCAAAGCACATTTTCAATTGCTTTCCAGTTAGCAGCTAAAACGAGAAATTAAACACTGATATTGGGGCGGTAGGGGGTTAAATCAGTAGTTAAAGGGTAAGATAATCTGATTCAAATTCAACTGGGTTATTTAAATACTAAATCTAAAATGGAATGTGAATAAATGAAAATATAATTTGGTTACCATGGTATTACATGCACTCATGTGAAAAAACAAAGGCCGAAAATAGCTCCAAACTACAGCAGACAATCAGGACAGGAAGAATAGGTAGAAGAAAAGAGTAGTAACGTGAGCTTGTTGTAAAGCTGAGCTTCAATCCCACTAGCCCTTGATGGGGCAGGGCTGATTCAGGATCTGCACGTGCTTCCACTGTGGTGGCAGGGAGAGAGAAAGCAGAGCTCCTGGGCACATGTGCACAGAGACAGAAAGAGCATTACATAAGTTAGTCTTTAGTTCCGTGAAACGGATCCTAAGGAAATAAGCAAGAAAGGGATCTGGCCGTTGTTAGTAGCATAGGGCGTGCTGGGTGTCATATGGACCTGCTTTAAAATCTTAACCCCGCCACTTTGTGTGTGGCCTTGTATAAGCTACTTAAACTTTCTGAAACTCAGTTGTTTCTTTATCTGTAAAATAGGAATGATCATGCTTAGCTCATAGGTTGCAGGAAGGGTAAGTGAAATAACACATTGATATATAAAGCACGTTCAGTACCTGGTTATTGCTCTTATATTTAGAGGCAACTTCTAAAATGCTTTTTAATACACAGTGTTAAGAACACTTAGAGGAGTGTTGAAATAAGATGTGCTATATCTACTGTACTGATTCAGGTGGTTTGAAGGTGGCATATTGTCACTGGTGAGTCTCTGACACAAAGCAAGCCATGAGGCACCCAGGAGTCCTCACAGCTGGCTTCACCATGGGGATACCAACAGTCCTGATCATGAGGGAACCACTTCATCTGTCTTGAATTTAGCCTTATGGGCTAGATAGTTGGTTCTTTAAATATACCTGAGAATGGACGAGCCTCTCAGGGACAGAATCACACTAGCTAAGGTTATAAGAGACATATGTAAACCAGAATGCTACTATATGCCCTTAGCATGAAAAATAGACCTGCCGTGGGGACCAGATGGCTTTGGTCAGCCTGACCAGTGATGCTTTCCCCATAGACTACTTAGGAAGACAGAATTGTAGTCATCAGGTAAGTGTACAGTGAGAAGGAGAGGTGGCTATTTAATTCAACGTGGCAGGCTGTCCACTGCCGCAGAAGTGAAAAGAGTTTTGACCAGGGCCCTCCTTTCCCAGCCAGCAGGAGAAACATCCATTCAGCCTCCCCCATTCCCTCCCTCGCCCCTGTTGGTTATGCTGACCTGGCGACCCGTTGTGCATGAAGGCTTTCTAATTTACCACATCTAAAGAGAGTGCCAGAGCATTTATTCTGTTTCATGCTGGTACCTGCCAGTCTGGCTCCTTCTGCTTCTGACCCAGGAGAGGTTCTGTTACGGAGACAGAGTGACTCTACCCTTGTCTATTAGGTGTAGGTGATGGACTTCTGCTTTCAGAGTTTGGGGCTTCTTTGCTTTCTTGTATCTCTCTACAATAAGTAGAGCTTGCTGAATGACTAATATAATAAACTGAACAGGACCCCGAATTAAGATTTTGGGGTTGAATTTTATTCTAAGGAGGACATTGACGGAAATCATATCTCCAAGTGAAAGGACCTGGAAAGAAACAAAGCTAACTCAGCTTTTCTAGACAGCAGAGTCAGGTGATTTGGAAAGTGATGTCTATCCCTTTCCTCCAAGCCCTTAGGTTTTGTGGTTTGCGGTTTTGGTGGGTATGGGGATGTTTGGAGTCGTCGGTGATTAAGGAAGTTGAAGTAAGTACTACTGCGCAGAGTTCAGCTATGTGGAAGCTTGCCCCCTTTACCTTGTATCTCATGCAGAAGACCCAAAAATGCAGGAGCGAAATGACTCGTGCAGTCAGAAACGAGAGAAAGCATTTGCTGTTCAAGTTTTCCTCCTGTCAGTTAACTAGTATTATGCTTGCAGGGTGCTTTTTGCTTTTCAAACTTGCGCAGGACCTTATTTGATCTTCACAATACCCCTGTGTGGCAAGTGGGGTGAGGATCAGTTACAGGTGAGGAAACCGACGCCTAGGCCCATCGGCACCTTCCAGTGGCCCTCAGCTGCACCCTCTGTTTCTATTCCAGCATCCTCTCTCCCTCACCTTTTTTTTGGTGTCTCTTGTGTGGGTTTAGTGCTCAGAGCTGCCGGAGTCACCAGCTGCCGATGTGAAAACAGCCTTTTGTACACTGTTCAGACTATGGGGTTTTGCCTCTCATTGTCACATAAACCTTTCATCCTCCAAACTCACGTAGGGCTTTGTTCTCAACTCCCGTTGTGGGCTGGGCAGTGGCCTTTGTGAACAAGGAATATTCAGGAATCAATCATAAACATTCCCGTCATATGTGCTAACCTCTGACTGTTCCACCTTCTCAGGGGAGGAGTTTCCTTTTTTTCCAAGGGAATCCAGAAGGAACGGACTTCCTTTGCCTTGTCAGGGACCGAGGATCCTGCTGGCAGGATTCTTGGTTCTCGGGCAGCCTGGGTTGGAGCTTCATCAGGGACTGGACGGGTCAGAAAACTCATTTCAGTTTGCTTTGCTTCTCTGTTTTGTACCTTTGGGAACAAAAGTACAGAAGTTGGTGTCTATAAAGGATAAGCAGTTAAGCTATTGTCTAAAAGTGGCTTTTCCTAATTACCTGGAACTTCAGTTGTCAGGTCACTGCTCAAGCCATCTTCACCATTTACCCACCCAGCCACTACTGTTGAGTTTCTGGCAGCAAAGCTGAGCAAAGTTATTGAGTTACTAAAATGTAAGAGATTCAATTGAAGTCTTTTATCTTTTGCTTCATGGGTTCAGCCCTTCTTCCTTTTCTGTTACTCATCAGAACTCTGAACATTCTTGGCTGGATTTAAAAATACCCTACTTATCACTCCCCCACCCCCACCCCGTTGCACACCCACATCACCCGTCTGAATAGTTCTTTCATCTACTAGTAGGCAGGGTTATTTACTTCTGATTAAAGTGGCAGCTTGTTTAAAGACATTATCAGGGGAAATTCAAGCTGTTCAAATAAAATAAGCAATAAGTCAACTGTAAGGTGACTAAACCAGTGCTTCTGCATTTCTAGGTCAAGTCATTACTTAATGTAGTTTTTGGTTTTTTGTTTTTTTTTAAGAAACCATGTATTTATCAAATAAGTGCTTAACTCTGAACTTAGGGGAAGAGAAAATAATTGGCAACTGTATTTTCCCCAAAATCAGGCCAGTATCCTTGGCATCCTCCTTAATAGCTTTCTCTTATAATCCACGTCCTATTCATCAGCAAATCCTAGGATCTTCCTTCCAAAACCAGCCATTTTCACTGCCACCCCACTGGTGCTGGCCACCAAGCCCAAGCCATCGGCATCGATGACTGGGCTTGTTGCGATAGACTCATCAACTGGTCTCTTGTTTCCATAGCCAATTCTGCACTCAGCAGCCAGAGTGATTGCTCTCACGATTTCCCCAGTCACTTGGGATCAAATCCCAAGTCCTGGCTATGGCCCACAAAGCCCTGCGATATGCCACCCCCAGATATCATGACTCCTTCCACTTTGACTCATTTAGCTTTAGCCATGCTGGCCTTTTTTTTTTTTTTTTTTTTTGCCGTACACGGGCCTCTCACTGCTGTGGCCTCTCCCGTTGAGGAGCAGAGGCTCCGGATGCACAGGCTCAGCGGCCATGGCTCACGGGCCCAGCTGCTCCGCGGCATGTGGGATCCTCCCGGACCGGGGCACGAACCCGTGTCCCCTGCATCGGCAGGCGGACTCTCAACCACTGCGCCACCAGGGAAGCCCCATGCTGGCCTTTTTGCTTCTCCTAAAACATATCAGGCATTTGTCAGCCCTGGGTAGTGGCTGTGTCCTCTGATCTAGACATACTTCCCCCAGCTATCCATGTGGTTAACTGCCTTATTTCTCTTAGCCTCAGAGGTTTCTATCACAGAGTCCTGCCCCAACCACCCTGTCTGATATGATACTTCCACTGACCATCTGCCATCCTCCATCCTCATCCTTGCTTTATTCTCCTTTACTACTGACAGATTATGTGCTTATTTGTTTAATAGTCTGTCTCACCTACTTCTGCACTAAAATGTAAACTCCAGGAGGGTAAAGATTTTTGTTTCTTTTGTTTCTCATTGTATCCACAGTGACTAAGACAGTGCCTGACACATCACAGGCAATCAGCAAATGTTTGATGAATGCCTTGGTCCCCTCCGTGGGTGATTTTTGACCTGCCACTTGTTCTCTTTTCCACGAGCAGGGCTTCATGGTTAGAGACGCGTCCAGAACTAGGAGGACTCTATAGTTATGCCTCTGGAGAGCTGCAGAATTGATGTATTTAAGGGTTTATTTTTCTAAATCTGAAGAAGAAAAACCTACAAAATACACACATATTGAATGCACTCTTGACCCATATTCTCCTCTCCTTACCACCCACCTCATATAAAGTGCATTCTCAAAGCATCTATCACAAATGATTAGGTCAGGGTGAAGAAAGACCTCAGATACACAAATAAATTACAAGAATTCTTAACTACCATGGGAACCCATTGACTCTGGGATTGTAGAAAAAAGATACATATAAATATTTGCACAATAAAAACCATGTAAACTAATTTCCTGAATGTTTGAGAATCCTTACCAGTCAGAAATTGCTCTTATTTGATTGGAATGGAGAGGAAGTGATGGAGAGAGATACTAAAAAACTAGTCTAAAGTGGCTTTAGCTAGCAGACTAACAGACAGCGTCTACTGCGGGGCTGAATCAGTTCAGACTCAAAATCTAGTGCCTTTCTATGCCTGGGTTACAATGTAATGAGAAGAGAAACTCAACCAAATCCCATACTAGCAAACACAGGTTCGATTGTGCACATTATTCTCTATTCCGGTAGATTTTAGAGAGATTACCATCAACAAAGATTAAATGATTAACAGTGTATTACCCCCTTTCCATGGGTATTAAAATTAATCAAAGACTTAACAGAATCTTCTCCAGTTGGCTGGCATCCACTGCCGCCTCTGATGTTAGGATTCAAAGAAAACAGATGTTAGAATGATAGCATTTTGAAGCCAGAGGGATTCTCAGACCTCATTCTACAAAGAAATAAATGAGAGAGAGGTTGGAAAGGTCAGACTCAGAAGATTCCTTCTCCAAGTATCCATGAGATGGGACCTTAATGGTGTGCCGAGGCTCTGGGGAGGGACCAGAGCCCAACTTTGAGAGCAGTCATTGAGGAGCAGCTGAGGCATCGCAGGAAACAGCATTGGATTTGAAGTCTGAGGACCTGGGTTTAAAACACTACCCTCATCACTGATTAACTGTGTAACACTGGGCAGGCTCTTCACTGGAAAGAACCCGTTTCCTAATTTATAAAATAAGGGTAATGAAGACACAAGGTGACCGTGAGAGCTAAGTGGAAATACCACTCATGACACAAAGTTAAAATTTAATCTCTGCTTACTCCATACCAGCATATGATCCTGGCACTTTCCATGTGTTATCTTTTTGGGTTTGCAAAGTCAGTGGTACTAGCGCTATTTTGCAGATGAGGTAATTGGGGCCCAGAGGGTTTTAAAACACACTCAAGGTCATACAGCCAGTAGATGATATTGCAGTTAGGTTCTAGATCTGTGGGACTTCAGAAGCTCTCCCTCACTCTCTGAAACTCATGCAGCACATGGCAGAGGCTTCAGAAATGTTTCATGAATAAATAACCTGTTGTGAGGAAATATATCAAAGAAAAATAAGGCATCAATTTAATTTCCCTGGAAAGCTTTGTAAACTTCTGAAAAGCCATGTGCACCAAATAAATCACTCCCAAAGGCCTTTTTAAGCCAGAAAGAAATAAGCCAAATCACTGATATTTCAATGTTGAGATTAATGCATTCAGAAAACAGCCCTTGGACCTCATCTAAAGGCACTTTGCTAAGCATTGATTCATTAATCTGACACAATCATTTTAAAAGGTCAAATTAAAAAAAAGAAAAAGGTCGAATTAGGGCTTCCCTGGTGGTGCAGTGGTTGAGAGTCCGCCTGCTGATGCAGGGACACGGGTTCGTGCCCCGGTCCGGGAAGATGGCCGCTGGGCCTGCGCGTCCGGAGCCTGTGCTCCGCAACGGGAGAGGCCACAGCAGTGAGAGGCCCGCGTAACGCAAAAAAAAAAAAAGGTCAAATTAGCATTTTATGGGACATATGTATACTTTATGGTATGATAGGCTTGCTTTTATAATTCATATGGACAGTATATTCATCCTTGTATTATGGGATTTTAAATTATTACAGAAGAGTTTATAGTTTTTATATATTGTATTTTGCTTTGATGTTTATATTTAGCCAGACTTATAAAATGCCAAATTCTTGATAAAGGCTGTGGTCTTTGCATTTTTTACTATATAATTTCTGTGGGAATGAATATGATCTACTTTATAATAATCTACTTTAAAATATGCCTACATTGTGGGACAGGGGAACATTCCATAGCTCCTCTCCCTCCACTCGGGGGTGGATAGGGCAGGTAGAGTGAAGAAGTGAGGGGTTGGTGTTGTCTTGCCCTAGTTTAGTTTTATACGATCCTGAGGCTTAAAAGTTAACTCCGCTGTTTTTGTTGAGAGCTAGTGGGAAAAGAAGGGAAAACAGGGGTGTAGCGGTTTGTGATATAAAGTATCTGCAGGGGGTTGGACTGAAAAAGAAGAAGATGAAGGAAAGCAGAGAGTTGCATTTTTAGGAGTGAGGTTTCTAAGTCAGTGTTTGAGCTGAAAAGCACATAGGCACGGGGAGGGGGCTCACATTCTCAAGAGGCCTCTGAGAATTAAGACCATCGGGGGACGGTAAATGTGCACCTCCCACCTCATATTGGATCTGGGTTTTATGTTCATCAAGACCTGAAAGATGCCTGCCCTGTTGACATCTTTGTCCCTGCTTTTCTCCGAGCCAGGCTGGTACCATTGCACTCCCATCAGTTGAACGTGTGTGTGGTGTCACTCACGATGATCCTGTCCCTGCCGTTCTCCACCTGGAGGAGGGCCACAGAAGTGGTTCTTAAACTGTGTTCCGTGTTCACTGCAGTCCAGGGTCCAGAGCAAGGCGAGTGGTTGTGGATTGGTCATCCCCACTTCCTGCCACACCTGTTCACCTCAACCGGGTTCTGAGTATACTGAGTTCTTGATAAGATATGTTTGAAAACAGGGTGTGGCTGCTTAAGAATTTTTTTGTGTGAAACTTTTTTGAAAACCATCTGTAAACCAAAAATGCTGGGGTTTACCTCTACTTCTTCCCTATCAGTGTGTCTGGGAAACGTTACTGTTACTTAGTCTTTCTAGTTTCAGTCTCCTCATGTGTAATATGCTGGCTTTGGCCCAAATGCCCTAAATGTAAGATACCTTTGCCAAGAACCAGCTAAGTCAGAGAAATTTCTGTAAACGCCGCTAGCAGCATTACTCTGGTTTTACTAATACCGAATTATGGTAACAGCACATGTACTGCTCTCGTGCCTTTCCTGTTACTGAGATAATGAGGAAATTAACTGAGAAGTCTTTTCTCTTTAGCTTCTTCATTAGTGAATAAAACAGAAGTAATGACCTCAGTGATAAAAGGCAGGGAAATGAGCTACAGTCTCTGTTACACGGGACTCTCTTTTCTACAATGTAATTTGCATATTCACTCAAGATATTTTTATGAACAAAAATTTTTTCTTAGCAGTTGACTAACATTTCTTCCATAATTGTTTAGCTCTTTTTTTTTATAAAAACATTCTTTTTTTAAAAAAACTATCTTGGATTCGTCTTCTCGTCAGTGATTTAATAAAAAGTGGCTGGACTATGTGATGCAGAGTTTTCAAAAGAGTAAAATCTGCTGAGCCAAAGAGCATTTGTGTGTTGCTTAGGAATATTTACGTAACTAGGTTCGACTGTTTGACATCTTAATTAAAACATTTGTGGGTCCTTTCAGAATAGCATTGATTTTGACCTTGGCAGCTAACGTCAGATTAGATGATTTATAAGTGGGCAGTGTTTGCATCTCTGCTTTTGTTTTCATGTCTTTCAAAACACGTCTCTACCCTCATCACTCACCACTCGGCTGCTTTTTCCCCAGGCTTCTGGAGGCTTCCATTCACAGGCTTTTTCCTGACATATTTGAGCAAGACAGAGCTGACTATGTCAGGAGCACCCTCTTGAGGACAGACTTATTGAAGGGAAACTAAACAAGTTTCCGTTCCGTTCGACGCTGCAATCGTATTACATCTCAGTGCAAGGGAGAAAGAATGGATTTCGTGAGACACAAAAGTTAATTGTTTGTTTCTTCGCCTTTGTTTCCATCAGGTCAGCCACCATCCACCTATTTCTGCATGTCACGCTGAGTCTGGAAATTTTGTTTTCTGGCAAGGTAATGTGCTCGTATATTTGACTTCTGTCCTTTTGTGTAATGGTATAATTTATTTCATTCAGGAACTACTGTAAACGCTTGTTAAGGTCAAAAGTGGGCCCTGGACTTGGGCCTCATTGGAAGCAACTGTACCACTTGATGTTCTTGCCTCTCACCTCTGAACAATAACTGCCGTTTGTCGACTTCAAAATTCAAGATTCTGGAGGATAACTTAGTTGTTCTCTTCTTTCAAAATCCTCAGTCTTTGTCTGGGCCACCACCATGGTTTATTGCTACAATTTTTCCTTTATCACATTCCGTGGCCATTTGAAATGCCTCATGTATTTCAAGACATTAAATATTTACGGTTATTTATCAGATTCTAGACAGCAGACGGTTCTTTTGCTTTTGAAGCTTTAAATTTTATTTCTGAAATTTTACATTGCTGACTTTTTTTTTCAGTTTGGGGTTGTTCCTGTATTCAGTTTATTATATTTTGAATTTGGGAAGGGATGGCTTGCTCTGAAGAATAAATAAGGCTGCAAATATTTCCTAAATGGATTAATTAATTTTGTTAAGTTATTTATTCCAAAGTCAGAAGGTGCTATAGAAAGAAAGTTTGAGCATCCCAGGTTTTAGAACAATGAGCACATGTCAGTTTTTTAAGATTCTTCTCTGCTAACTGGTTAACACCTGATATGCCACACTGCCTTTTTTTTAATGCATCTATAAAATTTAAAAGATGAGAAAGAGTATTTTGTGAAAAAATTTCCTTCCCCCATTCCAGTTCGTAGCCATCCAGTTTCTCTATCTGGACGCAATATTACCAGTTTAGGTTACAAGTACCATGGTTTCCTTTCTGAGTCTTTGCTACTAAAGTTTAAAATTGAAGCTTGACTGGAGACGTCTCTTTCACCGAAACCCTCTGGAAATAATTCCCATAAGATATCTAACCTCCTAATTGCTGTGTCATTGACCTTGTTAGCACTTTATTATTATTTTTTTAAGTTAGGTATTAGGTAATGGGAGGGGTCTTCTTCAAGTACTTCCTGTGTGCTCCTTACATCAATCAGAGTTTTCTCCTCCACTCCCTTTGCTTCTTCTTCATCAGCTTCTTCCTGGGCAATCCTGTGTCTCCATAAGCCCACGACTACCAAATCTTGCTTTTTTTTATCCACTTTGACATTTTCCTGCCTTTTGATTAGGTTGTTTAGATCACTTACATTTATTGTGATTATCAACATAGTTGGTTTCAAATTTGGCCTCTTGTTATTTGTTTTCTGTTTGTTGCATCTGTTCTTTGTTCCCCTTTTCTTCTTTTTTTACGTTCTTTTGGATTAATTATTTTCTGTGATTCCATTGTATATCCTTTGTTGCCTTATTAGCTGTACTTCTTTGTTCCATTTTTTAGTTGTTACTTTAGGATTCATATTATATATCTTTAACATATCACAGTCTCCTTTCAAGTGATATTATGCTACTTAACATATAGCAAAGGCAGCTTACAAGAGTGTACTTCTATTTCCCCTTCCCCAACGTTTGCTATTGTGGACAAACATTTTACTTACATATGTTATAAACCCTGTCATACATTGTTACTAATTTGCTTTAAACAACCAATTATCTTTTGGGGGGTAACAGCTTATTGAGATATAATTTATAGGCTATACAACTCACCTAATTAAAAGGTACAAGTCAGTGGTTTTTCATGTATTCACAGAGCTGTACAATCATCACTACAATCAATTTTAGAACATTTTCATCACTCCAAAAAGAAACCTCTTTTCCCACCTTTTAGTGGCTCCCCCCCACCCCCACCCCCCACCTTCCAATTTCTGTCAAGCTCTTCCATCCTTAGGCAACCACGGATCTTCTTTCTGTCCCTATAGATTTGCCTAGTCCGGACATGTCATATAAATAGAATCATGTAATATGTGCCCAAGAGCTTCCTGGTCCCAGCCCACCTCTCTCCTGGACCATGGCCAATGACCCCCTACTGTCCTCCCTGCATTCACCTTTGCTCCCCTATGGTCTGTGTATTGTCACCCAGCAGCCAGAGGGATCGTCTGCCTCTGCCCTTCTTTTTCTATTCCCTGTCTCTCTGATGGCACTATCATTCATGCAAGTTGGAAGAATCTGAGATCATCCACAAATTCTCCCCGTCTTTCACAATCAGCATCTAATTTGTCACCCAGTTTTATCTCTGCTTCTTTAATGATTCCAGGATCATTCCCTTCTACTCCATCCCTACCACCCCTGTCCTGGTTCACTTCATCCTCATTTATCCCTTGAGCATACAGGTCACCTGCTTCTCATCTCTCCTGCTCCTGTTCCATTCTCCATACTGCTGCCAATTATCTTGGCAAAGTCTGTATCTCATCACATCAATTCTCTGTCTAAACAAAACCTCATTTCCCCCAGTGCACCCAAATCAGACTTCTTAGACAAGCTTGTAGAGCCCGCTGTTTTTTGCACTCAAGCTGTTTTTCTACTCTTCTCTCTAAACAGTCTGAGACCCAGAGGACAGAACCACACCCTGTTCTCTCGTGTCTTCTCATGTCTTCTGCCTTAAACTGCTTTTTCTCTGCCTAGTGAACTGTTTATTCTTCAAGCCCAGTTTAAGCGGCCTCTTTAGACAAGCCTCTTCTGATGCCTTCCCCAAGCATGTTGGGCTTTCCTTCTCTGGTTCCATTTCACCTTACAACATACCCAGTTATGGCCCGTGCCTCTCTGGGGGGCCTTACTCGTTTTCACTTCTGTATGCCTTTCCCACTGTGAGTTCTTCCAAGGGAGGGACTTTATAATTTTAGTTTCTCTGATTCTGTTCCAGGTACTCAGTTGCTACTTATATTGAATAATAATGAATTTTATTATGAAGAGATTGTCCTGTATTGTGGTTGATCATTTATCCAGCCTAAGAATGCTTTGATCTACCTAGCTCTCCTGCTAAATATGTAATATTTGGTATTATTTCATTTCAGACATGAGATGGAAGAACAAATTCTGGGGCAAATCCATGGAAATTGTTCCCATTGGCACAACCCATGTGACTCTGCCAGCGTAAGTTCTCCTTCTGTGGTTAGGAACTTTATAGAATTTAGGGCCAAAGTTTAGGAACAGGATTCCCATTGTCCCCCGTGGTGCTGAGTGTGTTTTTTTCTGTTAATGTGTTTGACAGTAGCTTCAAATGTTCTTCATTTTGACAGTCTCACATTTTTGTTCTCTCTAATGGAAATGCTTCCTGGACACCAAAGTTCCCAAGTAGGGGCTTTAAAAAATACATTTCTACTTTCTAACACAATTAAGAATGATAATGTTTCTTTAGCACTGTTATCCTGCCTCGCTGTCAAAAAAATTTTTAAAGAAAGCTATGGCCTTGATCTTCAGGGATTATTGATACTTATTCATAAAGCGAAATGGTAATCATTATGGCCTCTGGAACGGGGCTACTGGGACTCCTGTGCTCACACCATTACTTACTAGTTGCAAATCCTTGGGCAGGTTACTTAACCTTTCTGATCACCAGTTCTCTCATCTATGAAACAGGGATAATGAACCATCTACTTCATAAGACTGTTGCGAAGGTTAAGCAGATACGGAAAGCACTTAAAATAGTAATAGGCGGGCTTCCCTGGTGGCGCAGTGGTTGGGAGCCCGCCTGCCAATGCAGGGGACATGGGTTCGTGCCCTGGTCCGGGAAGATCCCACATGCCACGGAGCGGCTGGGCCCGTGAGCCATGGCCGCTGAGCCTGCCGTCCGGAGCCTGTGCTCTGCAACGGGAGAGGCCACAACAGTGAGAGGCCCGCATACTGCAAAAAAAAAAAAAATAGTAATTGGCCCATATTATGTGTCATTTAAGTGTTTGGTCTTGTTACCATTATCCTCATAATTATTATTTAACTCCATAAGTCATATCTGAATACCTTCTCATTGTAAAAGATTTAAGATATATGTATCTTAAGAGTAATATGTAAAATATATATGTGTGTGTGTATGTATACAGACACACCTCAGAGCTATTGCGGGTTTGGTTCTAGACCACTGCAATAAAGCAAATATTACAATATAGTGAGCCACATGAATTTTTTGGGTTCCCATTGCTTATGAAAGTTATGTTTTATATACTTCATAGACATGAAGGGAGCAGATGCTGTTGGAAAAATGCTGCCAATAGACTTGCTCTACACAGGGTTGCCACAGACCTTCAACTTGTAAAGAACGCAGTAAAGCGAGATCTGCCTGTATACATATGTGCCTAAATATACACACCTACACGTGTATATACATAAGTATATATGTGCATGTGTGTGCCTGTATGTACACATTCGTGTGTGTGCACATATATGTATGTGTGTAGAGAGCACATTGTGGAAAACCTCTCTACCCTCCCCTTGCCACTCTCCTTTCATAGTTCGGTGACTTTCGACACGTCTCCTCTGGCACAGGACAGAGTGGGTTGTTCCAGGAGACCTCCAGCTTCTAGTGGAGCCTCTGGCAGCCTCCTGGGTCTGACCTTCACCCACCTCCCAGCCTCCTGAGAGGGTGAAAGCTCTTAGACTGCCCAGCACGGCTCAGTCGGTGTTGGCTCCATTAATGAAGGAATGAGTAATTCATTACAGGACTTGTTTTTTAAGCAGCAGTGCTCCTTTGCATTAGCTGCTGGCTGCTCTGGTAGTTGTTACTTTCACTTTTTCTTCCTTTAGTTTTGGAGATCATTTTGAGTGGAACAAAGTGACCTCTTGCATCCATAACATCTTAAGTGGGCAGAGGTGGATCGAGCACTATGGAGAGATTGTTATCAAGAACGTGAATGATGATTCCTGCCACTGCAAAGTGAACTTTATAAAGGTAACCTGGGTGGCCTGTGAGCTCTGGCGCTGGACAGGCCTCGGCAGAGCTGGGCCTCAGGGCACAGGGTGTCTTGGGAAGTTTTTCACCTTCGCTTTTGTGCCAGTAGACAAGCAATGCCAGGTGCTCCCTGGTCCCAGCCCCACCTCTCTCACCTGGACCAGGGCCATGGCCCCTCCTGGCCTCCTTCCTTCCGCCTTTACTCCCCTATGGTCTGTCTTCAGTGTGGCAGCCAGAGGGACCCTGTTGAAACATGTCATCATGTTACAGTACGGATGAGCCTTGAACACATTATGCTAAGTGAAATAAGCCAGACACAAAAGGACAGATATGATTCCATTTATGTAAGGTACCTGGAGCAGCCGCATCCGTAAAGACAAAGTAGAATGGTGGTTGCCAAGGGCTGGGGACTGGAGGGAATGGGTAGTCATTACTTAATGGGTACAGAGTTTCAGTTTGGGAAGATGAAAAGTTCTGGAGATATATAAGGCAATGGTTACACAACATTGTGAATGTACTTAAAGCCACTCCATTATACACTTAGAAATGGTTAAAACAGTAAACATTATGTTATATATGTTTTACCACAATTTTTAAAAATGCAAGTCATGCCATATTTGACCAAAATCCTCTGACAATTTCCATCTTTCTCAGCAAAAGCCTGCAGAGTCTGCACTCCTCAGAGTCTGCACTCCTCACCCCCACCACCCCTCACTCACACACACACACACACACCCCACCCTCATTCTTCTCCAACCTCAACTCCTGCCACCCCTCGTTCCCTTTCTTGCTCACCATCCTCGAGCTGCACTGTCCTTCTTTTTCTCTCTCCATTTCCTTCTGCTCGGGCCCCTCTCCCCAGATCCTTCCATCCACCTTGTTAGTCACCCTCTATCGTACCCCATTTTCTTCAGTGTTCATCACCATCTGCAGTTAGCTTGCTCGCTGTTGCTTTACTTGCTTATTTCTCTGCCCCACACCCTCCTTGCCATTCCTGACTCCAGAAAAGCAGAAGCCTGGTCTGTCTTGCCCACTGCTGTGGCCAATGCCTGGCAGTGGTGCCCAGCACACAGCAGAGGCTCATGAACATTCACAGATTCCCCTGGGGCAGAGAGCCTGGAATAGTCTGCTTACCTTTCCAGCTTTCCAAATTCCTTGATTTGAGCCCTCTCCCCAACTTCTCTTCCTCCTGAAATTCCCTCTTGTCCTTAAAATTCTCATGTATACAAAATGGCCTTAAAGTGCTACCTTCCTCAAGGAATATTTGCATTTAATTAAGATCAAAATCATAAGCCAAGAGATTAGGTTCTAACTGTGGAATTTCACACGGTACCTCTCTACACCACCTGTAGCAGGTGGGGGACATTATGGAGAGGTGGATGGGGGTCTTTATTATATCCTATAAGTCAAACTGGGTTGTAGAGAGACATAAAGCTGGTAGTGATTTGGCGTAAAATACAAATGACCCTGCCGTGAAAGCTTCATCTAAGCTCTCTACAAAAAGAAGCAAAGGCCACCTGGAGCAGGGACATAAATAACTGGGAGATAGATAGATAGATAGATAGATAGATAGATAGATAGATATCCAGGTGAGAGCCGCCTTGTTTTCAGAATTTTCCCCACAGAAGTGTGCTCCACTCCCATTTCTACCAACCACTTGGTACTCGTCCACTGAGGACCAGGGAACAAATTTTCATAGTGATGAGAGACGAACAGAATTAGAACACTAGACGTACCTCTGGTGTTGAAAGAGAATCTGAAAGCAGAGGCAGCCGTTGCCTGTGGAACGTGACTGCCTCCCTCTGTGGCTTCCCATCATTGGACTTGTTGGCAAATATCTTTAAAGAGGAAATCTGACTCCTGCTTTAGAATAAACTGAAGAGCCTGGACCGTGTTTGTTTCCCTGTCCCCCATCTTTACATGACTAGAGAACTCACTGTTACCTTTCTGATTCAGCTCTGGGGTACTGCTGTACTCTGCCCTTCCTCCCATTTTTACCACAGACTTGGTTGGAATGGGGAAGCCAGTCTACCAGATATGGCCTGGAAATGTCACTCAACTTTATTGGTTTCCAAATGTGGATTCTTTTTTGGCTGAAAATAGTAGTAGGATTTTTTGATTTATGGAGTAATGCCTTCTGGTCTTTTGCAGAGATTTTTTGGGCAGCCATGTAATTGGGAGAAGTTTAAAATCAACACTAGGGAGTTAGAGCTCCCTCTGCTGGCTGCAGTGTGGTACTGTATATGTAAAACACACAAGGCTGAGCCAAGATGAGCTGGTCTCAGACCAGGACCAATTCATAGTGGGAATACGGGTTGTATAAGGTTCCTATAAGTTAGGTGAACAGATCTGGTTTGGGGGAGGTGGGGAGAACTAATAGGAGGAACAGAAAATTGATTGGTTTACAAACTTGGTTAAAAAATTTGTTGGTTTACAAAGGATTGTCTAGTTCCTTCAGAGAAAAAATTACATGAGTTACATTTCTTTTAAACTACAGTAGTCAGAGCCCCAGTGACAGCCAGGAAATAGCTGTTCCGGAGGGGGTGCTAAGGGCCAGCCCCTGCTTGGTGGATGTATGAGAACTGAGCCTTTCCTTTCTACTATGCATGTAGTGAAAGTCGAAAAAAATTGTGTCTTACACAAATGTTGGTGGTTGAGTTACAAACTGTAAATAAAGTGCTAGCTTTTTACTTTTCATTAAATAATTAAAAGTATGATTAAAAAAGAAAACAGAACCAGCAAACCATATGTAGCATAGAATCATTCATATGGTACTTTTTCTCTCCTCTTTTGTTTTCTCTTAATATCTGTAATAAATTGACCCCAAAACACTAAACAGATGACTCTCATTTGACTCCTAGGCAAAATACTGGAGCACTAATGCCCATGAGATTGAAGGTACAGTATTTGACAAGAGTGGAAAAGCAGTGCATCGGCTATTTGGGAAATGGCATGAGAGCATCTATTGCGGTGGTTCTTCCTCATCCACGTGTATCTGGAGAGCGAGTTAGTATCTGGTTAATCAGCCCCAAGCAAAAGGAGGCGGGACATGGCCAGAGGAACCGCACGTGGGTGGGCGTCAGTGTCCATTCGGTGTATCTAGCCTCTACCTGCTTTGAACTATGTTGGAGCTACTGGCCCATCTTTCATTCACCTAGTTATATCTCAGACTCATCCTCAAGCTTAACAATACCTCTGTTGGGTTGATAGGTCCTGGGTTCTTAATCCCAGAACGAAGCCATTGCTAATCCGTGGTCACTGTGTCTTCCAGTCAACACACATCATTCCTTCGCCTATACTGGGCACTATGAAGGAGTATCAGTGAGGTACAAGAAGTCATTCTAGAGTAAAGATAAAGGGAAAATTCTTACTGGAAAAGTAGAATGACCTACAAGAGTTAGGGGGTCCCCTAGACTCTCCCAATACCATAAGCCACTCCAGTCTCTCCTGTAATTCTAGAAGGATGCTAAGTGCTTGAAGCAGCTGAGGGGAAAAGGGGGAAGGAAGTCAAACCTTCATAATGGCTTAAAGCATTAGGATATGTGCTATGCACTTAACAACAAATGGCAGGGGGTGGCCCCAGGGTTGTTACACAGGCAGGTTACCTGTGTCAAGAACACAGGTCATTGAGGGCCCATCTGCCACTTCCAATATGGCGGTGATGTTTCTTCCCATGGATGCAAAATGGTTGCCTTGATTCAATATCGTATCTCCCTGTGACAGCTCACTAAGCAGGGGAGAAGGGAGGACAGAAGAGCTTTCTTCAGTTGTAACTGTCTTTTCTCAGGAATGAAATATTTCCTAGGATCCTGCAGCAAATGTGTCTTCATATCTCATCAACCTGGAGTGGGTCCAAACCCATCCCTTAACCGATCCTGGGCAACTGGGTCGGCAGGAGAGAGTCACATGAGTTTAGATTCATCCCCTAGGGAGTATACAGTGACACCCAAACAGATGAGTTTGCCGTTAGCAAGAAAGGGAGATGACTGTAGAGTGGGCAAGCAACAATGTCTCTTTCAACGGGTAGCAGCCACATCTTCCACCGTCGCAGAGGTTGCCACGAAGCTAGAATGACTTGGCACCATGGCCGCCTTCCTAGCTTCAGAGGTTCAGAGGCACGCATGGCATTTTATGAATGAGACGCTTGCTCTCTTTTGCTTAAAGAATGTATCACAGATGAGAGCTACCATCGGCTCTGGGTGTTAAAGTAGTACCTTGACAACAGTGTGTAAGCTGTTATTCTAGTTGCTGTTGTTGTTATTCACTGACTTTGTGTCTCTGCCTTGGCTATGAGCATCCCTGGCCTGTCTACAAGAAAAACCACTGTCTCCACTCTGGTGATTGGGAGACTGGGATGGATTTTCGAAGGCATAGTAGGAGGTTTGCTATTATTTTTATGCTTAGGATCCACAGAGAATTAGAATTAGACAAAGTGGACTTCTGAACCTTCAGAAAATGGGTCTTCAGAAAAGTTCGTGGAAAGCATTTGTATATGTGGACAGCTAGAGCTAAGGCTACGAGTGGATCGGATTAGTCTACATTTGATTTATCCAATACGTAAATTTGGGTATTTTTAGCTTGACTTTTAGTTGTATTCATCCCCTAGGGAGTGTACAGTGATGCTAGGTGTTTGAAGCAGCTGGGGGGAAAAGGGGGAAGGAAGTCAAACCTTCATAATGGCTTAAAGCATTAGGATATGTGCTATGCACTTAACAATTAAATTAAAGTTAACAATTAAAGTTAGGGCAATACGCCTGCATTAATCTGCTTGGGCTACTGTAACAAACACCACAGACTGGGTGGCTTAAACAGCGGAAATTCATTTGCTCACAGTTCTGGAGGCTGGGTGCTGGCAAATTCGGATTCTGGTGGGAATCTCCTTCGTGGCTTGGCTGCCAGATCAGGGCCCACCCTTCTGACCCCATTTAACCTTCGTTACTCCAGAGGCCTCATCTCCAAAGACAGCACTCTGGGGGTGGGGCTATAACATATGAATTTCGAGAGAACATAAACATCCAGTCCATAACATTCCGCCCCTGGCCTCCCAAAATCATGTCCTTCTTACGTGCAAAATGTGTGTATTCCACCCCGGCAGCCCCAGAAGTCTTGACTCATTCCTGCATCAACTCTAAAGTCCAAAGTCTCATCCAAATATCATCTAAATCAGGTACGGGTGAGATTTGAGGTATGATTCATCCTCTCCAGCTGTGAGCCTGTGAAACCAAAATGTGCTTCCAAAACACAGTGGTGGGATGGGCATAGGATAGACGTTCCCGTTCCAAAGGGAGAAAGAGGAAAGAAGAAAGGGATGACAGGTCCTAAGTGAGTCCAAGACCTAGCACGGCAAATGCTGTTGGTCTAAAAACTGGAGATCATCCTCATTGGCTCGATGCCCCACCCTCTGGGCCCACTGGGACTTTGCCTGGCTCCCAAGCCCCCCAAGGCTCTGGGTGGTGGCAGCCGGGCATGTTGAAGCTGCACAGCGGCCCTGCCATTTGAGAGGTAGTGGCAGCCTTGCCCCCTGAATCTGTGTAGTCTGGGCCTGTGGTGGGAGTGGCAGCCCAATGATCTCTGAATCACCTTCAGAGTCATTCCTCCCTTTTCTTGAAGGCAATGCATGTTTGCAGCTGCGTAGCTCTCTGGTTCCATCTGTAAAATAACAGTAGTCCAGCAGCCTTGCTTCATTCAGTCCCGTTTTCTCTGTCCCCTTTGGTTCCAGCTGGCAGTGTTTCTGCCATTATAATCCCATCTCTATTCCTGGCTTCTGCTGAGGTGGTTTAAAATTAAAATATGTAAGATTTGGAGGGGCCAAGCATTGGTGAAAAGAAGAGCAGGACTGGAAGTAAAGAATAAAATTTATTGGGCTTCCCTGGTGGCGCAGTGGTTGGGAGTCCGCCTGCCGACGCGGGGGGCGCGGGTTCTTGCCCCGGTCTGGGAGGATCCCGCGTGCCGCGGAGCGGCTGGGCCCGTGAGCCGTGGCCGCTGGGCCTGTGCGTCCGGAGCCTGTGCTCCACGGCGGTGAGAGGCCCGCGTACAGCAAGAGAAAAAAATAATAATAATAATATTTATTGACCTCTTGGTATGGGTCCAACACTATTCTAGGTACTAGACAGAGTTTCAGGAGAATTTGACATCTCTTAAATGAAAAACGATTCTCTAGAATGAAAGTCTTGTTAGTCAGAGAAAGTGGACCTAGAGTTCTTTTTAACATGTTTATTTTAGTAACAAATTATTTTTATAACTTAAATTCTATAGAAACTTCTTGGTATTTAATAAATTTGCTATAGGACCACACAAAGAAGGCCTTATGCTTGTAGGTAGCAGGAAGCTTATAGAGAAGAAAATTTATAGAGAAAAATTCAGCACCTCTCTGTGAGCCAGAATATTTTAATAGAAATGGAAGAGTTTAGAGCCGAGAGAGAAAAATTGTAGCTGGTCTGAGATGAAAAAGGTGAAGGAATTAAGATGTGATGTGAATGCAATGCAAGTCAGTGATGAATGATTTCTTTTTCCTTTAGATCCCATGCCAAAAGGCTATGAGCAATATTATGGCTTCACACAGTTTGCACTGGAATTAAACGAAATGGATCCATTGTTAAAGTCTTTATTACCACCTACTGACACTCGATTCAGGCCAGACCAAAGGTAAGGATTTTTTTCAGATCTTTATCTCCAGAGATGTGAAACTTTTTGTAAAAAGTCTTGGTAACATCTCCCAGGCCACCAAAGGAGCCTAAGAGAGAGAGATTCTGTCATCAAGAGCAGACGTCTAGGGAGACTTTAAGCCATCTTGTGGAAGGAACGGAGCCCAGCTTAGATCTGTGTGTGGCATGACCTTTATTCACCAGTAGAACCCCATTTCTATGGGAAAAAAAAAAGTCTTTTTTTAAAGAGTTTCACTGCATACAGCAATCAGAAAAACTTACTCTGTATTTGAAAGAGTAAAAGCATCCATCTCCCCACCCCTCGAATTTGACTTATTTTGGTGCACTGAAATCTAACTTCTGATCCTAGGTTTGCTGCTGACGAGCTGTGTCGCATACGCTAAGTCTTCTAACCTTTCTCAGCCTCAGTTTCCAACTCTGTAAAACAGAAAGAAGAATCTCTCTCCTAAGGCCTTTCTAATTAAGACTCAAAACCAAGAAGGCAAAAAATAAATTGATAAAATTTGACTTTATTTTTAAAAAACCCAGCACGCTTCTTCGTGGTAAAGTAAATAAAATGTATACCCAGAGTCAAAAGATTAACGACTGAGAAATCTATACTTGCAGCTCACTTCATGACTTGGTTCTAGAAATCAAGATCAATCCATTAAAAAGAAAAATAGACATAGGGAAGTGAACAGTTCACAAAATAGGAAATGCAGGTAGCCCTTAAACATATGAAAAGATGCTCAGTCTTACTCAAAAAAACCCACAAAATTTTAAAACCACGCTGTCATACCATTTCTTTACCTATCAGATGGCAAAGACTCAAAAGTTTGATGCACTCTGAGGCCACGGGGAAGAGGCACTTCAGTAACATTGCTGGTGGAAACGTGAATTGCTGTAATCCCCATAAAGGGCAGTTTGGTAATAGATATATTACAAACTCACACTTTAACCCAGCAATTCCACTTCTAGAACTGTCTCCTGAGAGATATACTAACACATGTGCAAAATGACAGATATATACAGTCCTTCACTGCAGCATTAATTTTAAAAATTAATGTAAAAAATCGGGAACATCCCAAATGTCTATCAATAGGGAATTGTTTAAAATAAATGCAGGCGTAGCCACACAATTGAATATTATATATTTATTAAAAGTGAAAAGATCTGTGTACTACCAAGAATCAGCTCCAAGCTATATGGTTAAGTAAAAAGTAAAACAAAACAAGATACCACATTATGGACAGTATGTGTTGCCTGCTTCCGTTTATGTTCTTAAAAGGGAGGGAGGGGTAAAAATGTATATTAATGTGTGTTTATATACGAATCAGGAAGCTCTAGAAGGATGCACCAGAAACCGGTAACGGTGGATTGCCTGCGGTGGGGGACGTGAACGTGGGTGGGATGGGGAGGAAACAGGTAGAACTGGAGACGGGAATGAGACAGGGAGATTTTACCCCAAATTCCTTTGCATAGGTATAATTTTTTGAACCATGTCTGTATCACCAATTCAGAGCACAATACTGTCCCTCATTACCTGCAAATAATGTTTTAAGGGCTGAGGAGGGGGCTTATGTATAGGAGAGTATTCTGCATATCCAGTGTTGCACACATGCAGTTCTAATAGTAATGATTGTCACATTTCTTTGGTGTTCTATTCCTTTATCTTTTTCCTCAATGCCTCAGGTTTCTAGAAGAAGGGAGCTTAGAAGAGGCCGAAATACAAAAGCAGAGGATTGAACAGCTGCAGAGAGAAAGGCGGCGGGTCTTGGAAGAAAATAAGGTGGAACACCAGCCGCGGTTTTTCAGGTATGTGTGCAGCTGGGGTCGTGTGGGTCATTGTTGGCAGGCACTGGTGACGCCTGACGCTTCTGGTGCGAAGAGAACAGACTGGGGTGTCCCCTCCCCACGAGAGAGTGTTCTCGGCCCTTTTCCTGCTTCAGAGTGGTGACATCCCTCCTCTGTGAAGGCCCGACTTTGTGGGGACACTGCCCCCAGGCTGCCCCGCGCAGCCCTCCTTTTTTGCGTTCCTTGGTCTCTCCCAGGGCCTCTCCCAGGACTTTGCAGAGAGGTGCTCAGTAAGTGCTTGTGGGAGAAGCAACGAGACCAACCACACCCAGCTCCCAGTACCAGGCCAGCTTATTCAAGCCATGTCTAAGGTTGGTCCCCCAAATGGGTAGATTCTACACAGTGATGGAGATAATTAGCTATCACCCCGTTCTTCACCAAACTAGAACTTCCAAGTCATCTAATTCTTGAATTGCAGAGGTTCCAGTATACTGGGGCTTGGATTTGGAACACTTAGTATTATTTTTAAAATAGCTTGCTAGGAGGGTCTCGTTAAGAACAGACTGAAAGATTTAGAAGGGGCGTCAGAGATCATCCGCCCTTCACCCCCTCTTTTATTTTAACTGCAAAGAAACGAAGGCCCAGGGGACATAGGTGATCTGTGGAGAGACCCAGTGGAATGTCCCAGACTGGGGCCTGGCTCTCTTGACTACAGGCCAGGGCTTGATATGGTTTTAGGGGTTTTTAGTTTGTTCATTTTTTTAAAAATCAGCAATGGAACAATCACAGGTAGAAAAGCAACCAGCTCCTGCCCTACCTATTCCTCCCAATCTTCTTTTCAGGATTTTGTTGTTGTTTGCAGGGATGTTTTGGTTGTTATTATTTTTTAATGGCCAACAGAAACACGTTTAGGAGGATTTAGCAACTAATCTATCAGCTGCATCAATAAAATTATATATTTCCAAAACAGCAAAATAGCAACAAGTTATGTTTTATCCCCAAAGTATTATGTCCTTTCCCCTAAAGTTGATGTGGATTTTGATCATTTCACAAACTCAGAATATGAGTGATTGAAGATCAGTAGGCCAGAGTTTTATCCCAGAATATTCATAACTTCATTTAAACATTTAAAAAATAAGACACCTTAAATTATTTTTTTTTATATAAACGCAAGGGATAGGGGAATGGATAGACTAACAGACTGATCAATTGATTTTGGTAATATCTGTTAAAGAGGTTCATTACAGTATTTTTAGGATCACTAAAAATTGTGGATAACCAAACTGTCTCAGGAGATAGATAAGGAGATTTATCAACTTGATCTGATGTAAAAACCTCAAAAATGACTTCACACAGTCTGTGGAGCTCTGTGGGAAATGAACTAACATGTAAATGCAAAATATAAAATGTTATCTGGGCTGTCACTGCAACCGTGTAAGAATTATGTCTGGAATGGACAAGGACTGAACACAGCTGCAGTTCTTTTTCCTCTTGATTGTCTGTAAAATTATCAGAGTGTTAGATGTGGCAAGTAAAACTGTGAGAAAAGGTGAGAATTGTTCAGCAGTAGCAGTCCGGGAACTGTTCCAATTAGACGCTGGCAGAGATGACAGAGGAGCATGGGGACTTGGACGTTTCCGTTGACACTCACTGAGGAGCCACGAAAACATCACTGGAAATTTCAAGTGGAAACTACAGCTCTGGCAGCGATAGTCGTCTTTGTTTCATAGTAAAGTATCTGATATGCAGATTGATTTATTTTTAAACACATCCCTTTATTGGAATAGAAAAACAATTGTGATAAAAATCTATGATCCTGAGAATGTGGAAAAATAGGCACTCCTCACTTTTGTTTCTAAAGCATATGACAATATCAGTCAACATTACAAGTGCGCAGAAGTTCAGTTTGTAGGAATTTTTAATATAACTAATCTCTTGCACATACAAAATAACGTATGTTTTGTTTATAATAGCTAGAGGTTGAAAATAACATCCTCAGTGCCCACCAGTAGGGTACTTGTTAAATCATGGTCCATCCCCACAATGGACTATCGTGCACCTGTTTAAAAAGAAAAAAAGGAAGCCCTTTTTGCCAAAGTCACCGAACTTCTCCTGCAAAGGGCAAATGGTGAATATTGTTAGCTTTGCAGACCATGAGCCCTCAGTAGTAATGACTCAACCCTGCTGTGCAATGTGAAAGCAGCCATAGACAATACTTAAATGAATGGGCATGATGTGTTCCAGTAAAATGGTATTACAGAGATAGGCTGAAGGCTGGATTTGGCCCTTGGGCTGTAGTTTGCTGACCTTATTGTAACAATGGAAAAGGATCTCTAATATATATGTTATATATATAAACTCAAGGCTTCCCTGGTGGCGCAGTGGTTGAGAGTCCACCTGCCAATGCAGGGGATGTGGGTTTGTGCCCCGGTCCGGGAAGATCCCACATGCCGCAGAGCGGCTAGGCCCGTGAGCCATGGCCGTTGAGCCTGCACGTCCGGAGCCTGTGCTCCGCAATGGGAGAGGCCACAACAGTGAGAGGCCTGCGTACCGCAAAAAAAACAAAAAAACTCAAGGGGTGGAAGACCATCCAGGGCTACCATTGAATGAAAAATAGGAGAGGAGTGGAATGTGAGTGTCCATGCGTGCACGCTCACACACGTGGAATTTCTCTGAGTGAAGCTGCTAAGATCATTGTCTCTGCAGAGAACTGGGAGGCTGGGAGTAGGAAGAAAACGTTCAGCTCTCCACTCTTTGGTACCTTTTGAATTTGGATCTATGTAATATATTATCTATGCATAGAATAGTGAGCCAAGGCTGTTCACTCCAGGCTGTGATTCCAATTCCTTCCAATTCCTTTCCTTTTTACTGTTAATTGATCACTTGATTTGAACAACGTGATTGATTTGTAACTTTTACGTGGCCATACCCCAGGTGGTAGCTGTCATCCCAGCCCTGTTTTCTGTACGACAGACTCTACCCTCACCCACTTCTCTCAGAAGCACCCATTTCTCACAGCCTCTAAGTTGGAGAAGTCAAAGTCAGAAGCAGCAAAACGGTTTCCAGGCTTCCCGCTCCCTCGCTGGTCCAGTACTGGATCACAGGGACAGGGGTGCAGGTGCCAGTGATAAGCTGGAGAGGGCGGGCGGGGGAGGAACGGGGTGAAAAGGAGACAGAGACTATGACAGTCTTGTCACGAGCCTTCAGCAAATTCTTTCACTTTCACAGGAAATCCAGCGATGACTCTTGGGTGAGCAGTGGCACCTATTTGGAACTTAGGAAAGATCTTGGTTTTTCCAAACTGGACCATCCTGTCTTGTGGTAAAAGAGGAAAGAGCGATACATCTTTGTACTTCTCCCGTGTTTGCTTTCTGAAGCCACAAACCTGTGTCTGTATATTTAAACAACATCACCTAGAACAATCACTTGTGCTTCCTGGCTTAGTGTTGTATTTAAGTATATATTTTCTTCAGTAGGTTTCTTTACAATTTCAAATGTTATCACAATTGTTTATATGAGTGTAGAACACCTTGAGATTTCTTTTTATATATAAACTATTTAATAAAAATGAAAGATTGAATGTTAACATGTGGGTTAAAAAAGAAGCTTTAACACTAATTTTCCAAAGGTTAGGAAAATTCTAATTAAATGTATGCCTTATAAAATTATGTTGGAAAAAGAAATCCATCTTTCCCAGGTGCGTTAAGAAATAAGAATACGAAGGTTTACTCACCTGTGTGCAAGCTGCCCAGGTTTAATGTGGTAGCTCAGATATCTTTTTGCCTCAGACAGCTTTTGAATTGCTCACGAAGAGCAATTCTGCTGGTACTGGAGTCTGAAGAATATTTGCATTTGCGTTTTCGTGCTTGGGGGAATGGTATACGATTAGTGGGGTGTATGTTTTTATATAAGATGGAGATGGCAGCTTCTCAAAGAGGAAGCATTCGAACTCATCCCTCCCTATAGTTTCATTGCCTTATGTGCAAAATTGTACCGTTACTCAGAAAAATTGATAATCCGAGAAACCCCTGTTAATTAAATGTCAAAATGAAATCCCAGGCGGACAGTAGGAAATTTCTCCTTAGTGAGAGCTGAATCCATTACAAGTTAAGAAACTGTTTTCTGCTTCCCACCCCACCTCTAGCCTCCTCCGCTGTTTGACCACATCTCTGTTGAATATGGAATGTCCCAATTTAGTGTAAAACACAGGTGCATTCAACATGGCAGTTTGATTTTCCAAAAGTTTAGCAAAGTAACTGATTGTTTTAAATAATTCAACATGTTTTTCTTAAATAGTGTTTTGGTATTTTCTACCTCTCAATAAGCACCATATTTTAGATCTTGTATGAAAAGTTTGACCACCTGCCTTATAGACAAATGTAGAGAATTGATGCTCTTCCTTTGTGTTATGTCCTGGTAAAACTTTAAGTGTCTTATCGCTTTCCTACACTTCTTCTTATTCATATCACTCTTTTGTGAGTTTTGCAGCAGTCTTGAATAATACAGACTATAACTACTGAAAGGAGAAACTTCGCCTTTTTAAATGTGTTATTTCCAATTACTATAATAGAATTTGTGCAGTAGTTGAATTGTGTGATCAAAGCAATTCTAACTTCTGCCCAGATTACTTTAAAACCAAAGCCTACGTTTGAAGCCTTTTCCTCTAAAGTCCATGACGATTTTATGTAATATCAAGTAACGTGGTGTGTAAAAAGATTTCTCCAGAAAACATTTTTAGGTATTTAAATAATTTCAGAGAATGCTATGAGTGAAAAGTAGAATAAATAATGGAAAAAAGAATGCATGATTTTTCAATGTCACACCAAATAACTAGTTGGAGAGTATTGCACTTTCAAAATGGAGAGTTATTTAAAGTGGGTCAGTAGCCTTTTGGAATCTGCAAGTGACTAGCATTTTAAAACAATACACGACTCATTAAATATTGCTTTCATCCATTCCATGTATCAAGACGTCAAGATGAACGCAGTTCGAATATCATTTCCATTTCTAAGCAGTTAACTGACCCAATCAAATTCTTTGGTTATGTGCTTTGTTCTTTTCTTTTCAAACATGTCTCTAAATTCTGCTCTCACAGACGGGAAGAAGCAGGCTGTAGATTTTAAGGATACTCCAGGGGAAAACAAATCTAGTTTTCACAGTGTGAAGGTAAATGTAGAACTTGAGTACTACTGACTGTTACAGGCCTACTCCAGGGGCTGGCTCAAAACAAAACAGAAAGAGAACATGCAGCCTGAATGGACGTAGCTTTGTCATGCAGTCTTTGGAAAGTCTTTAATTGTCCTGATGCTGTTATTTCAGTTGATCTTATGTTTCATTTTGTAATCACGAGGATCAAGGGACCAAATATCACCTTTGTAGTCATCTTATTTGAGATGGGAGTGGGGCTGAATTTGAATATGTATGCAAATTTTGAAGTCTATTAGTACCTACATCTATAAAGGGCTTTTCTGAAATTTAAGCAGCTTGGTGATGCATCCTATTATAATCCTCAAATTCCCTTGAGGGGGAAATGGCTTCTTTTTTCCTTCAGCCTCCATTCTCAAAAGCATCCTCTCACCTAATTTGTATCTCAAGGACATTTTATATTCTTAGGATGAAGAAAACAGAAACATGGCATTGTTTGGGAAGAATTGAGGTAGAATTGACTTTGGATTTTGAATCTCCCGATTGCATAATGCCAATCACTGCATCACTTGAGGTACATGTTGTAACCTCCATTTCATTCCTTATCATCCCATCCCAAATGTATGGTGAACTGCACAGCTGTTCTTGGAAATGGGACCTTGTACAGTCAGCCACGTTACACTTCCAGTGTTCCTGTTGCCCCTGCCAGTTATCTGAAGCTGCGGGACATGCTTCAGGAAGGAGCCACCGTCTCCAGGGTAGCCTGGCACCAGGTTACTCCCTCCCCAGGCCCCAAAGCCTAGGCTGGTATTTCCTGGAGTCAAACTCAATAATCAAAGCCTCAGTGCAGCTCCTCCATGCCATGCACCTCCCAGAAGCCAGGCTGGTTCTGGAACTAATTAAACACATGGAGTTCACTTTAGGACAACCGTCCGTTATGTATCAGGTCCTCACAGAATGCCCAGAAAGCCCTCATGGCCTCCTGTGCTTCCTGTGAGGTTCTCTGGGAGAGAAAAGTAGACAAACCAACTTTTAAAAAAATATATTTGCTTCATTTGGGCTGCTGCTTTTCTCACATTCTACCTTTAACTACTTCCAGTAAATCATTGGCTTGGGCTTCGCGAGCGCTATCCATCTGTATTCCTCAGACTTATTATGAGTGGTCTTAGCCTACTATTAACAACGTCATCCTGAAGAGAAAAATGATAAAGTATACAGTTTTTATTTGGCTGTTGAAACTTGTCGTAGGTCTACTGCATACTCTGTAAGTTATGCCTTCCAGCTATCACAGGATTTCCTCAGAGCTTTTAGTTATGAGTAGGAGCAATAAGCAGTTGTTCTTATGATCTTAGGAATGATAGTTCCAATGTATTGGCGTAATGTATTTGAATGTCTTTAATTTTGATATTAACATTGGCATACCTCTATTTTTGCTACCAGATGACAGCTATTTTCATGTGCTCAATTTTCCCTACATTGTATTCATCTGTTGCTTAGTGTTTGTCTTTACTTTTCTGTGTTGGAAATAGATATATATCACATAAGTCTGCAAATTGCAGCAGTCTGAAATGCAAACCATTTTCAGAGACTTTGGTTTTGAGGAATGCAATGATCAGGAGTTGTTAATTTATTTTATTCATGATGATTTTATCTTCCTCACTTACCCTCAGAGGATACTATTTTTTTTAATGGATATTTGTCAATCTTTCATCTAACCATTTATAAGATTATTTTCTGTTTAAAATCCCAGCCTTCCACCCACCCCCTTACGCCTCCCCCAAAAGCTCTGACTAATTTGTTTTTCCCCCTCGTGAAGCTAGTTGACTGTGAATAAATAACATGGAAAAAGGCCTCTCCTGTCGTTGTGTTTTCAGGTTAATGGGCATATGTGGCTGCTGAACGGACAGAGCAAGACTCTAGCTGAGACTTTGCTGAGGGAGAAACACACAAGATTAGCTCAAGGGATGGGGTTGGAAATAAAAAATACCCCAGGACATAAAGAAGCCTGGAAACTTTGGCAAAAGTTGCCATACTTTTGGTCTGAACATTTCCAAGGTGTACTGCAAATGTAGGTCCCCCAGCCTTTGGGACAGGGGACCTGAGGCAGCTAGAGCCCCAGACAGCCCCCAAAGAAGCCCTGTCTGTTCAACCCAGCGTGCTGTGGAAATATTATTTTCTGTGTGTCCTAACGTGAAAAAGGAAAATGCCGACTAGTCACACTGATTTAATGGCCCTTACGAATGGCTGACTCATCTCCCACACCCAACTTGTGTCCTTTGCAATGCCCCAAACACTTAACCTTCCCTGAAGTCCCATTCGAGTGAGTTCCTATATTTATGGTGTTACGCACGCACTGGATCTCAGTTACACACATAAGGTCACATCTCTGCCTCCCCCAAAGCGCTAAAGAGACAACCAAAAGCAATTCATGAACCTTGATTGGATCCTAGCTTAAAAGAAAAGAAAAACAAGCTATAAAAGACATTTTGAGGGCAATTAGTGACATTTGCATATAAACATCATGAAATTATTGCTAATTTCCATATATGTATATGATATTGCCTGTTGATCCGTATCAAATCTGCCATCGAAGAAGGATTGACATTATTCCAAATAATACGAACACTAAAGGAAACCTTAAAAGGCAACCTCAGGCCATTTTAACGTGCTTGGCCATTATTGGAATAGATATTAAAGCATCCTAAGGTGTTGACTTTGAGGAAGCAATGAAATTTGAAGGTACAAGTTTTTGGCCTTTAGTTTAGGAACTCAGTCGTATTATTTTCCAGTCATACTGATGGAATACCTGCACTAATATAATGTCCATCAGTGACCAGCGAATCAGGACATCATGGTCCTAGCTGACACCAGTCAGGAGTTTCTTATTATGGACTAATTAGTTGGAGTCCCTGCAGGAAAGCGAATCCCACTCCATAGCTCAGGAGATTTAAATGAAGGGCTACCTGCAGGGCTGTTAGCGGAATTAAGGCATATCAGCAACAGCTGGAAGTTGTAACCGCCCCTGCAGGAGCTGGAGCTCCCGAGGAGGGAAGGGTGGTCAGGAGCTCTAGTGGAGGGACGTTCGGCCTCTGCCAGAAAATCCGGTCGAGCGTCAGGAAGAGGGCTCCCAACCTCGGTCTCCTCTGGCCGTCATTCTCCCTGGTGGCTGAACTCAAGTGGGTACAAGCCCCGAAGTGCAGGAGGAGGCCCCGGGCCAACAGAGAAACAAGCACCTGGACCTTATATTCACCGGCATCTTCACGTCTGAGCTGTCAGAGGAATTTTTAGTAAGTAAATAGGCTTCAGGGCCAGTTTCTTTTAGAGGATAGAATTTATTTTGACTCCCAGTTATTTTACCAAGGATGAATTATGATTAACTGTGCTTTTTAAAAACTGGTTCTCCATGATATTACTGTTGTTGTAACACTTTTAATGAGTTAAGGGCAGCCTCTCTTTATTAAATGCCATAGTTTAAACAGGTATCAGACTGGGAAAAACATGTCAGCTTAAGCAGCAATTCTCAAATTTGGCTGATGTCCTGGGGGGTTTCACACACACACAGACAGACACACACTCACACACACACACACTTCCTCTGAGTGGTACACACACATACACACACACACACTTCCTCTGGGTGGTACACACACACACACATACACACACACACACACACACTTCCTCTGGGTGGTTCAGACCCAGACAGCCTCACACAGTCTGTTGACCAGCATTTGCTCACCACAGAGCCGGCACACCACTTTCTAATTTCGTCATTGTTCTAGGACTTGGAAAATGGCATGTTGGTAAGAACTATGTGTTTCTTTTCATGACATTTCGCTCATTGCTTTTGTGCTTTATTTGAGATGTAAAGTTAGGGGCCTTGACACTCGTGGGTACTTTAACACAGGGGTCCCCAACCCCCAAGTCCTGGACCAGTACCTTCCTTGGCCTGTTAGGAACTGGCCACACAGCAGGAGGTGAGCGTGGGACGCTTCCTCTACCACTCCCATCGCTCGCATGACCGCCTGGACCATTTTCCCCCTCAACCATCCGTGGAAAAATTGTCTTCTACGAAACCAGTCCCTGGTGCCAGAAAGGGTGGGGACCGCTGCTTTAACAAGGGCCTGCAGATAGGGAGCGAGTAGCAGCTGCTGTGAGGGATGCTTTCTTTGAAAAGTATATACTGAGCCAGGAATGGTCCCAGACACGGGCAATACATGGCCTTCCTCCTTGAGAAGCTTCCAGTCTTCTGGGAAGCCAGTGGGTCAGTGAGAAACTGCAGTACGTAAGAAGGCTCTTGGATGTGGTAAGAGGATGCCCACGTGATGAGGGGAGAGGTGACGGGGCTCAACCACACTGCAGACATGGCCTGAGAGGAGGGCCGGATCACAGAGCCAGTGAAGGGAAGTGGCCAGGGAAGTCTGGGGGAGGGGGGAGAGGAGGCACGGGTGACTCAGGCCAGTTAGACCACGGTACCGCTTCCCAACCAGTGTCACAATGAAATGTTTTGATGTGTCACAGTACCTGGTGTTTCCTCAGCCTGGAGCCGTGAGACAAGGGTGGGGAGAAGCAGCAGGCAGCGCCCAGACATCCGGGGGGGCGAGGGAAACGCCCGAGGACCCCACTCTTCTACCTCTGCGGCAGGGTCACATAAGCTTCCACCTCCAGTGTTCCCTCCCCATACATCCAAACACAGTGTAGTGAGGGAAACGGAGGCCAAGCCTGGGAAATCTAGGAGGTTCACCATGTCTCCAGAAGTGACTGAGAATTTCCAGAGCAGATTTTCTAAATTATCAGATTAGACTAAGTTTTTTTTCCTAATTTTTTATTGTGGTAAAAAAAAGTTTATTGAGCTATATTTGATGTATGGCACTGTGTAAGCTGAAGGTGTACAGCATAATTGACTTACATTTATTGTGACATGATCACCACCCTAAGTTTAGTTGACATCCATCTTCTCATATAGATACAAAAAAGAAAAAAAAATGTTTTTTCCTTATGATGAGAATTCTTATGATCTACTCTCTTAACAACTTTCAAATATACCATACAGCAGCATTAGTTCTAGTCATCATGTTGTTTATTACATTCCCAGTACTTATTTATCTCATAACTGGAAGTTTGTACATTTTTGGGTGTGCAGGTCAGTGGCATTAAATGCATTCACGTTCTGCGACCGTCACCACTCTCCATCTCCAGAATTTTTTTCATCATCCCATACTGAGATTCTGTACCTATTTAGACTAAACAACATTGGACCTTGAGTTAATTTTTTTCTTACTAACCAATAGGTGAAAGGCTTGTGAGGAAGACCAGATCAGTTACTGACAAGATGAAAGAATTGCGTTTCTCTCACTTCTGAGTTATAGTGTGTGATAATTTTTCAAACTCACCTCCAAAGCCTCACCACAACCCCATTTAGGAATCCGCATTTAACAGAAGTGTTCACTGAGGACCAGAAGTTAAGCAATTTGACCAAACTCTCCCAACTCCTTAATAGAGTGGGAATATGAGTGCATGTCCGATGTGTTTCAAAACCCAGCTCCTTCTGCTACAGATTGAAATATGTGATCCCAACAACCTTTTCCTTTCCAAGAACTTGTTCTCTAATTTTAGTCCCAAAGGTTTCCTTAGGTCTTTGAGGCTGACACAGGGAGCTCATTGGACAGGAAAAGAACCCTGGGATGGGACTTGGGAACCTAATTGTAGTTAATGGTGAGAACTTGTGTAGGTCACTTATCCTCCGCAAATCTCACTTGGCCCCAACATCAAATGAACAGATTGTTATGAAATTTCTCTCTGTGCTGCCATGCTGTGATCTCAAGAATAGGTAGAAATGTTCTTTGGTCAATCAATAAATATTCATGAGCACCAAACGCATGCCAGACCTAATCCCTGCCCTCACAGAGCTTACCTACGGATTGCAGAATCTGCCCTAAATTATTCTTTTCTATTCTATCCTGAAAATGGGAAATATTTGGCCATATAGAAGAATTACATTGCTTACTTAGACAGTACAGTCGGCTTCTGAATCATGTTTTGTGAAATCAAAATGATCCGAGAGTGAACAACAGGCTTCAAAGCCTATTGATACGGTCCTTTGCCTACACGTTCATCAAGCCAACAATACAGGGAATACAGGGAGATTTTAAAAATTAAGTTTCTGTTCTTGTGGAGCTTAGAGTCTGTTGGGACAGAGGGTGGGGGCCAGGGGTGGAGACAATGAGCTCATAAACAGATGTGTGGTGTGACAGATGTGAAAGTGCTGTGGAGGAAAATCCTCAAGGACTGTGGGAAGATGAATATTTCAATAGCAAATACAAGTCTGAAGCAGGGATGAGTCTGGTGCATTTGAGGCAAGGAAGCCAGTGCAGGTGGAGAAGTGTGACTGGGGGAGAGGATGGCAAATCAAAATTAGGGCAGGGAGGTACTTGGGGTCATAGGACTTTGGTTTTTGCTGAATGGGATTAAAAGTCAATAAAGGGTTTTGAGCAGAGGAACGACGTGATTTGATTTATGATTTTAAAGGGTCATCTGGCTGCCTGGTGGAGATTGTAGGGGTCACAGGCAAAAAAAACAAGGAGCCCAGTTTGGAGGTTATTGGACTCATCCAGAGAGAGATGGTGGAGGTGTGGACCAGAGTGGAAGTAGTGGAGGGAAGCAGAAAGAAATTGGAAATACTTTGAAGGTAGAATCAACAAGATTGTCCAAAGAGTTGGATTTGGGATGTGGGAGGAGAGAAGTCGAGGGTGACTCTAAGGTCTGTGGCCTGAGACACTAGGATGAAGTTGCCATGAACTGAGAGAAGGAAGACTATAGGCAGAACAGATTTGGGTGCTCTGCTGAAAAAATTAGGTGGTGAATTGTTTTGAGAGTAGGCAGCTGGATACGAGTGCAGTACAGGGTAATGCAGCAGGCTTGGGTTGTTCAAAACTTGCAATTTGAACACAGAAAGGGCTGGACCTTGACCATCTTTTGGGAGATACCCTCTAAGCCCTTGGAATATCTTTCCTGATGAGAGTGTTTTTATATACCTGGGACCTTGGGCCGTGCCAGATAGTTTATAGTCAAAATGTGGTTATGGTGGGGACTTTGGGCCACACTGTATCAGTTTGACCTCCAGAAGGGCTGCAAACTAAGTAACTGTGGTCAGCCACGTGGATGCTCCATGCCTATGTGACCAGTGCTGGACCCTGGGGCTTCCCTGGTTGACAACACTCTGAACATGTGGCCACACATAGTTACTGGGATCCCTCGAGTGAAAAATGCAGGAGAAATTTTAGACTTCTCCTCCTCCCTCATCCCCACGTTCGTGGGACCTGAGTCCTGCCCAGTCCACCTGAGAAGTTCCTCCTTCTTACCCACAGCCCTGTCTCCAGCCAGACCCTCGATGGGTCCTGCCTGGCCGAATGGAGCCTCTGTCCGCAGTCCCAACTCCTCACCATCCATCCTCTAAGCCCCAACCAGAGTGACTTTTCTAAGCTCTGGTCACAACGTTAATCTCATGACAATACGTCTCTGCTCAGAACACCTCAGCATTGTGTGTATGTAACACTGTGGTCACAAGCCCAGCCTTTGGAGACAGAGACTTGGGTTTGAAGCCTGGCTCTGGTGTTTCCTCAGTTCCGCACTGGAGTTCTCCCCCGAGCAATGTCATGTGGATCACCAGTTGCTGCCATTTACTGATGGCTCACACTGTGCTAATCACTGTCCCCAAGGCTCCCTCAATGTCCCCGCATCACCAAGAAGGAAATGGAGACCTAGGCTGAGGAACTTGCTCACAGTCACCGTCTGGAACTCGATAAAGCCAGGATTCAAATGCTCTCAGCCTCTAAACCAGCAGTTCTCAGAAAGTGGTCTGGGAGCCCCTGGGCAAGGTCTGAAATAATTTCATAACAATGTTAAGATACTCTTTGTCTTTTTCACTTTCTCTCTTGAGTGTACAGTGGGATTTTCCAGAAGCTACATGATGTGAGTGTGCAAGGTTAATGCAGAAGCAGACATGAGAAGTCAGCTGTCTTCTTTTAAGCCAGACAGTAATGATATTTTCAAAAATATAAAGCAATGCTATTCTTCTCTCTAACTTTTTTGTTTTGGAGACTCTGGTTGTATTTCTTTAAAAGTATGTTTTTATGTTAACATATAATGGTTTATTTTCCATACTTTTCATGAATTAATATTTCTCAATTTCTCAGTTTGTACTTCTAATACAGTAAATATCAGTAGATATAACCTACATAAATAAAAGCTCTCTGGGGTTCTCTAATTTTTAAGAGCATTAAGTTTTTTAAAGAGCATACAGTTGTTTTGTTTTGTTTTGTTTTGTTTTTTGCGGTACGCGGGCCTCTCACTGTTGTGGCCTCTCCCGTTGCGGAGCACAGGCTCTGGACGCGCAGGCTCAGCGGCCATGGCTCACGGGCCCAGCTGCTCCGCGGCATGTGGGATCTTCCCGGACCGGGACACGAACCCGTGTGCCCTGCATCAGCAGGCGGACTCTCAGCCACTGCGCCACCAGGGAAGCCCAAAGAGCATACAGTTTTTAAGAGCATATTTAATCTTGAGACCAAATAGTGTGAGCAACACAGCACTAAGCTGTACATAATATGTAAATTGCTTATTATGGTGCCTAGTGGAGAATAAGGGCTCAATAAATGGTTGTTTTTTACTATTTTATACGGTGCTGTAAATGAATAATAAATGTACTGGCCCGTGACTACTCTACACCTCACTTCTCCTCACTTCCCTGGATGCCCTCTTCTCCCCTGTTTTACTGAGTTGCCTGTAGTCTCAAATCCCCAAGCCTTTGCACACTCTGTTCCTCTTAGAGAAACGTCTCTCCCACCACATCTACCGAACTCACACCTTCTCCCCCTCAAGCCTCAGCTCAAGCATCTGCACCTTTTAGAAGGCTTCCTGGAACTGGGCTCTACACCCCTAACTCCCTGTCCAGGACCCGCCCATCATACGTACTGACTTGAGCAGAAAGTCCTGGGGATTTTGTTAATTTCCTTGGAGAGGAAGATTTTTGTTACCACCCATTCAGTATACTTGAGAAAGAGGTCTTCCTGGAACATAGCCATTTCCCGTCACTAGAACAATAATTGCAAGAAAGATCATGGCCTAGGCCAGTGCTTCCCCAAATGTGGCCTAAACCCCGTGCTACCATATCACTGAGGTGCATCTTAATATATGTATTCCTGCCCCCATCCATGACCTGCCACCATCCATGACCGAGTCACACTCCCTGAGAATATAAATTTTTGTTAAGCTTTTTTTCTCTGTGTTTTTATTGGTTGATTGATTTTAAAATTTTATTGGCGTATAGTTGATTTACAATGTTGTGTTTCAGGTGTACAGCAAAATGATTCAGTTATACATATATTCATTCTTTTTTAGATCCTTTACCCATACAGGTTATTACAGAGTATTGAGTAGAGTTCCCTGTGCTATCCAGTAGGTCCTTGTTGGTTCTCTATTTTATATATAGTAGTGTGTGTATGTCAATCCCAAGCTCCTAATCTATCCCTCCCCCCCATATTTCCCCTTTGGTAACCATAAGTTTGCTTTCGATATTTGTAAGTCTGTTTCTGTTTTGTAAATAAGTTCATTTGTATCATTTTTTAAAATTAGATTCCACACAGTGATATATTTGTTTTTCTCCGTATGACTTACTTCACTTAGTATGATAATCTGTAAGTCCATCCGTGTTGCTGCAAATGGCATTATTTCATTCTTTTTAATGGCCGAGTAATATTCCATTGTATATATATACCACATCTTCTTTATCCATTCCTCTGTCAATGGAGAATATGATTTTTTTAATAACAAAGTCTTATGTTGATTCGGTGATTCTTATATGCACAAAGGTCTGAGAACCAGTCTTCTAGGTACTACTAGGTGCCATTGAGTAGGGAGAAAGATGACTAAGAATAATACTATGGTGAGAAAGGAAATAACCTACAATGAATATTTACCACGTATGGAAACCTATTAAAGGGAGTTGGTTCTATTGGGAAGGGGGTCAGGGGGGATTTGACAGAAGATGTGACGCTGGACTTGGTTTGACTGGGCATTTTTAGCAGAGAAGGACAACAGGGGTATTCCAGCCAAGGAGAAGGTCATGTGTAACGGAAAAGAAGCCTGAAAGCGTGTGGCACAGATAGAGAAATGCAGAAAACCCTCTGCATTCTTTGCTTTGATGTTATGTACAACCAAGAAACTTCGGGGATATTAATTTGGCTACGTAGCTGCTGTGTGCTGGGTGGTGAACATGAGCTTTCCAGCCATTGGAGAGACATTTGTGCATCTTGCACTGCTAATCAATAAACTGATATCCTGATTTGTAAATTGACCTTTGGTCAGGGTGGATCAGTACTCCAGAATGTGTCAGGTGGCAAAATTCAGTTTCTAACCTGTAACACTGAGGCCTTAAATGTGATTTCACAAGGTGCGAGGTGCCGCATGAGGCTAGCCAGAAGCGTCAGCTGACCTCTCAACCCTCCTGTAGTGGACACTGTAGTTTGCTTCCCAAAGCTACCACGTTAGCCTCCTTCTTACTTACAAACAGCACTTTGATTCTGTTCAGATATGGACAGCCTTGTGTTTGAAGGGAGGCCAAGCGCCTTCCCTGGCCCCAGCATCTCAATCAGACTAAACCAATAGGGCAGTTCCTCCTCCTGCCAGTGACTGACTTAGGAATGGGCTTGGGATGAGATGTGGGAAGAAATCTGCTGGCAGCCTGAGAAATGTTTTCCACAGTCTCACAAAGGGACTAAGGAGAAGGCCATCTCCTTTCCAGCCTTGAACTGTTGTGTGGATTGTTTCTACAGTCAACCTGAAACCAGGAAGAGGCAAGTCTGAGGGCAATACCAGGGGGCTGAGGATGGCAGTGAGAAATGGCAGACAGAGGCTGGGCTGTAGATGATGTCACTGAGTCTCTGAATTAGCCACCCTGAAACTGCTCTGCCTGTGCACATCTTGATATGTGAGATGACAGGTGTCCTTATTCGTTAGGCCATTTTAGTTTTTTTTTTTTCAGCTGAATGCACACTAATGGCACCTCTCTGACACAGACACACACAAACACAACATACCACTTATCACGTCCCCAACGTGGGAACTGAAATTAAGGTGTCACAGGGAATGTTGGAGCAGCCTTACTGCTGGGCCTCCAGAAACTGATAAATATTTATGGAACTAGAAGATGATTCAGAATCCCACCTACTTCTATCAATAAGATTATCTTTTCCTGCATAAGGACAGGTTAATCCCCCTCCTGTGTACCTCTCTGCCGCTACGTCTGCCATTCTGCAGTTACCAACAACTTTGTTATCAGATGATCTTTTCTCTGTCATGGCTTCTGTTTGTTCATAGTTTCTGCTGCTTAATTTCCCTCTGGATATCTTTCAGCTTCTGCAACTGACAACGTAATTATCTACATTTCAGTTTTTCTAGAAAAGTGTCACATCCCAGTGGGTAAGGCTGTCCTGTCAGCCATGTCACCTGCTGCTGACAGCACTGTAAGTTGACCGCGGTAGAGTCATAGGTCCAGCCCTAGCCCACCTGGTGGAGGCCTAGGTGGAGGGTCACATTGTACCAGTGTGACAATTTATTCAGAAAGAACCATGTAGAAACTAGGGATTGTGGAGTCTGGGGAGTATCGTGAAGTATTATCTGTTCAGCACTATGGCAGCTTCCCAGCTGTCCCGCCTATATCAATTAATTCTCCTATTACTCCAAAATCATAGAAGCTTTGGCTGGGCATGTGCCTAGCCAGTGAATGACATTTCCCAGACTCATGCAAGTTGTGGCCGTGTGACTATATTCTTACTGAAATGTCACGAGTAGAGTGTTACGTGCAGCTTCTGGGATATGCCTTTAAAATGAAAGGAATGTCCCCTCCCCATCCTGGTCTCCCTTCCCTGCTGGCTGCATATGGATGGAATGATGGAAACGGGAAGAGCTTTCTTACACCTCAGGATGGAAACTGCATGTTGGCAAGCCAGCAAGGTCAGTGGACCTTGGGACCCAACACCTAGGGTCACCAGCTTGTCTTGGTTTGCCCAGAACTGTCTGGATTTTAGCACTGAAAATCCCACAAACCAGGAACCAGTCCTGGACAAACTGGACAGTTGCTCGCCCCACACGGTCGAGTTGCTACACCAGCTCTGGACCATCTGCTTGAACTCTTGTTAGCAAAAAACAAAAAACAAAACCCGAACCCTTTTCTTTGTTTACATCACCCTGTCCTATCTCCTAATTAATACAAATACATTTGGTCTAAAGAGCCTGTTGACCACATTTTTGTTGTTGCTCAGCCTGAGGTCTGATGCTGAGGTCTGGAGCTCCTCAGCCAGGCTTCTAGAGCCCATGGTGGGGCTGCCTGTGTCTGGGTTCCAACCTCTCATAATGGGGGCTTCAGGGGAGGCTGAGACCTGACTCCTAGTGCTAACCTGGTCCCTCTCCTTGGATCTCTTGTTCCCTTTCCGAATGGGAAGTGACTTTTGAAACCTGCTGACTAGTCTGTGCTAACACACCTTCGTAAACACACACAAACATAAATATACACGTGTACACACATCCACACACGCATACTCACATTCTCTCGTTCCTCTCTCTCTCCCCCCACTCTGCCCCTTTTTTTGATACTCAGCCTTTTAGAGGAAGCCTTTGTGGAGATCATAAGGGAAGCTGGAGTAGATTCAAGGGCAAAGTAGATGTGTTTTTCTTTTTTTAAAATCACACAATATATGTTCCTTGCAGAAGAATTAGAAAATGGAGTTTGGTTTCATAAACTTTTTCCTTTAAGGCAAACTAAATGAGAACAATAAATATAGCTCATTAGGATTTAATCCCCTTTGGTCACACTAAGAGACACTACTCTCATATCAAAGGACACTTGAACTGATCTGATTATGGGGGGTGGGGTTTCAGGAGCGGGAGGGGAAGCTTCTTGGAATTAGAGGAGCTCAGGCTCACAGGCAAGCTATGGCCTTGCTTCTCCATGGAGTCACCTGCAGCAATGGCCCCAAGAGGAGTCAGTGACTCTCTGCATGTCTGTTTTCCCAGGAGCGCCCTAGTTTCAAATATCCTACCCTCTGTCCCTAAGAGCCATCTAAAACCACCAGACTTCCAGTTGTTCAATTCCTCAGCTACACTTCCTACACTGCTTCCTGCTCCCTGAAGCAACCCTAAGAGCCTGGGTGCGGTCATGGGTATGGGTTTTGGTTCAGGTAATATGCAGGGCCAGATTTCGAGGACCTGCCTATGTGGGCAATTTCAGGGTGTCCAAATTTTGTTGACTGGTGAAAATGTTTTTTCCATTTTCCCATTTATCCTCAAGAGTTCAACCTGTGTAGGGAAGGCAAATGTGTTCTTTTCCATAAAAGTTTCTTTGAAATTTATACTCATGGTGCATGTTTTTGGGTTTTCTGTTTTTTGGGGGTTTTTTGCGGTATGCGGGCCTCTCACTGTTCTGGCCTTGAAAACAGGGAAGCCCCGTTATGTTCATTTTTTTAGTCATAAAAGTAATACATTACTTTTACCAACAGAAAATAAGTAATTATAAGCTAAAAGGAAAGAATAAAATGGAAACTTCCTGACTTTGTACCACCCCAAGAAAATAGTGCTAATATTTTGGCATATAATTTTTAACTTTTTAGCATTATTTCCATTCTACACATTTCTATATCACACATACAGATGAATCTCTGATCTTTTCAGAAATAAAAGGACACAATTTGCATCAGATTGGTTTGGGAAATAAATGATCTTTGGGGCAGGAGGTGAGAATAGTGACCTAAGCAATGATAAAGTGAGCCCATCTCATCAGGTTCATTTGTGTAACAGAATAGCTGTTTATATCTGATCTAGGAGGTTTCAATTAAGGTGATTTATTCATGTTTAAATTTTAACTGAAATTTTACGTGACATAAAAGCAAATCCTAGTGTGGCGGTGAAGACCTGGTTATCAAATAAAACCTGTGATTTGCTTTAAAATGAAATGATGGTGGTTGTGGGGCAAGGAGTAGGTATAGATGAAACAAGATTGCCCATGAGTTGATAATTATTGAAGCTGGATGATGGATACAGGGACCTGTATTATACTACTCTATCTTATTTGGTATAGGTTTGACATTTTTGATAACAAAAAGTTAAGCAACAAGTATACGCAGGCACTGTCTCATGGCTCATTAAAGTCTGACTCAAGCCTTTCCATCTTCCCATTTCTGAGACTTCACTTTTCTCAGTACCACCGTGATGAACACTCTCTTAGTCACATGAAATTAATCACCATAACCAGCACCATGACCATGGTGAAATTAATCACCATGACCAGCCACTCTTCCTTACCACCATACATCCTTAGCAAAGATTCCAGGAGGCAGGTCGGGGCAGGTAGGCAGCAATTGGAGGCAGCAACGTCAAGGAGTCCCTAGTAGCCCTTTGTGAGCTTGAAATATCAGGGAATTCTGGTTGTTTCACAAATTTGTGTTGATTTTGCATTCAAAGCTATGTGATTTTTTTTTTTTTTTTTTGTGGTACGCAGGCCCCTCACTGTTGTGGCCTCTCCCGTTGCGGAGCACAGGCTCCAGATGCGCAGGCTCAGCGGCCATGGCTCACGGGCCCAGCCGCTCCACGGCATGTGGGATCTTCCCGGACCGGGGCACGAACCCGTGTCCCCTGCATCGGCAGGCGGACTCAACCACTGCGCCACCAGGGAAGCCCTAAGCTATGTGATTTTTAAGTAAATTATTTCATCTCAACACAACACACAACAGATGGTCAACATTCATCCTCTTCCCTTCTCCTGAGTTATTAAGACATCTAAACGAAGGTCTTTGCCTTCTTAGACTTACTAGAGAGTTAGAAAATATTGTGTCCATGTCATATTTTGTAACAGGATGAGAAAAAAATCACCATAAAATCTGGTATCGGATTTCCACTTAGGAAAATAACTTGTCTTCGTTGGGAAAACTAATTTGATAAAACACTGGGGGTGATAAATGACAGTCCAAGCGTGTGGCTTGGCAGAAGACAAGCCACAGAGATGGCAAAATCCCAGGGCCACCTATTATATAATTTTTAGTTGCTTGTTTTGCTTTCTTACAAACACTTTCTGTTTTCCCAAGCATTCAGGAACATCTTCCACACACATATGCCTTGTGTGGGTAGTATTTGTGTAAATGAAAGGCAGAGGCTGGATTCCATAGTTGCATCACCTCCAAAGAGAGGATGGACTAGATGAGCGTAGTGAGCTTGCAGACCTGGGCTCTTAAAGCTACAGGTGAGCATGAGATTTAAGTCCTGGGAAATGCATGAAACCTTTGGGGGTGGTCTTGGTTCTAGTTGGAGGGCTCAAGGTGAAATACACATTGTAAAAGAAAAAATGTCAAGCAGGTGACCATGATCCTGTTTGTGTTAAGTGCAAATGAGGGGTGCCACCAGGAGATAACAGGGAGAAATGGCTTCTTTGCAGCAGTCCTGGTGGAGTTACGGAGGAGATGGAGGATGAACGGGGCCTGCCAGTCCCTTATAACTCAGATTAGTACCAGGCAAGACTGTCTCAGAAAGACAGATTTTTCCCCTCCTAAAGAAAGCAGGATGACTTGGGGTTTTTGTTTTTTGCAGTACGCGGGCCTGTCACTGTTGTGGCCTCTCCCATTGCAGAGCACAGGCTCTGGACGCACAGGCTCAGCGGCCATGGTTCACGGGCCCAGCTGCTCCGCGGCATGTGGGATCTTCCCGGACCGGGGCACGAACCCATGTCCCCTGCATCGGCAGGCAGACTCTCAACCACTGCGCCACCAGGGAAGCCCAGGATGACTTTTTGTAACCTAGGCCCCACATACTTTCCAAAGGATTTGTGGATCTGAGAGACACACATCTATGTAAACATGGCGAAATTACAGATAAAAAGGGATTAGAAGCCATTAAAAAAAGCAAGGACCTGGCTGTACTGGGAACAAGAGAAGATGTGGTTATGGCATTTGAGCCTTCTGGTACCCCAGGAAGTAGATAGCCACAGAGCTTTCCATAGCTGACAAAGGGATGGAGAGTGCTAGCTCCTAGAAAGAGTTTCTTCCAAAGGATATTTTCATCTCTCTCTCTATATATATGCTAGCTCTCTGGCTCTGCAAAACCCAAGGGCCCGTGCCATCACTATTTTAGAAGACACAGAAAGGCTCTTATAAAGGTGGGCAAGAGAGGGAGCTTGGTGACAAATGACAACAATTATGACTGTTAATTGGTCTTAAAAATTCTTTAGATCTGCATAGTATATCTAAAGCTGAGAGTCTCCATAAAATATATGAAAATAAGAACCGATTGCAGATCAGCAAATGGAAGAACAATATGAATTTCCATCAACTATGAACAATTAAAATGAATTAGTCATAAACTATATTAAAATGAAGGCCACGGATCTGTGGATTTATGATTTGCACTAAAATATGAAAGAATAATAATGGCATTTTATCTTAAGCTATCCAACTTAATTTCTTTTCAATTTGCTTCAGGTACTGGCTATATAACTTGAGATGTCTAAATCATAAAACAGAATTATAGCTCAAATGATTTAAACAGAAGCATAAGAATAAGTGCTGAATTTGTTTATACCCAAGAGTGTATAAGTGCCTGAGTGGAATTGAGTTTAAGAAGAAAATACAGGCACACCTTGTTTTATTGTGCTTCGCTTTATTGCACTTCACAGATACTGTGCTTTTTACAAATTGAAGGTTTGCGGCAACCCTGCCTCAAGCAAGTCTATTGTCACTATTTTTCCAACAGAATTTGCTCACTTTGTGTCTCTGTGTGACATTTTGGTAATTCTGGCAAGATTTCAAACTTTTTCATTATTATTATATTTGTTATACTCATCTGCAATCAGTGATCTTTGATGTTACTCTTAAAATAGTTTTGGGGTGCTGCAAACTGCACGCATATAAGATGGCAAACTTGATAAATGTGTGTCCATCGACCATTTCCCCATCTCTCTCCCTCTCCTTGGACCTCCCTTTTCCCTGAGACAGAACAATACTGAAATTAGTCCAGTTAATAACCCTACAATGGTCTCTAAGTGTTTAAGTGAAAAGTAGAGTCACATGTCTCTCACTTTAAATCAAAAGCTAGAAATGACTAAATTTAGTGAGGAAGGCATGTCGAACGAAAGTCAAGATAGGCCAAAACCTAGACCTCTTGCACCAAACAGCAAGTTGTGAATGCAAAGGAAAACTTCTTGAAGGAGTTAAAAATGCAACTCCAGTGGCCGCACTAATGATAAGCAAGTGAAACAGCCTTATTGCTGAAGAAAGTTTTGGTGGTCTGGATAGAAGATCAAACGAGCCACAACATTCCCTTAAGCCAAAGCCTAATCCAGCGCAAGGCCATAACTCTCATCAATTCTATGAAGATTGAGAGAGTGAGGACGCTGCAGAAGAAAGTTTACAGATAGCAGAGGTTGATTCATGAAGCTTAAGGAAAAAAGCTGTCTCCATAACATAAAAGTGCAAGGAGAAGCAGGAAGTGCTGATGTAGGAGCTGCAGCAAGTTATGTAGAAGATCTGGCTAAGGTAATTAATGAAGGTGGCTGCACTAAACAGATTTTCAATGTAGACAAAACAGCCTTCTATTGGAGGAAGATAATCATCTAGGACTTTCATAGCTGGAGAGGAAAAGTCAGTGCCTGCCTTCAAAGCTTCAAAGGACAGGCTGATGCTCTTATTAGAGGATCATGCTGCTGGTGACTTTAAGTTGAAGCCAGTGCTCATTTGTCATGTCAAAAATCCTAGGACCCTTAAGAATTATGCTAAATCTACTCTGCCTGTGCTCTATAAATGGAAGAACAAAGCCTGGATGACAGCACATCTGTTTACAACCTGGTTTACTGAATATTTTCAGCCCAGTGTTGAGACCTATTGCTCAGGAAAAAAAAGAAAGATTCCTTTCAAAATAGTACTGCTCATTGACAATGCACCTGGTCACCCAAGAGCTCTGATGGAGATGTACAATGAGTTTAATGTTGTTTTCATACCTGCTAACAGATCATCCATTCTGCAGCCCATGGATCAAGGAGTAATTTCAACTTTCGAGTTTCATTAAGAAATATATTTCATAAGGCTATAGCTGCCATAGATAGTGATTCCTCTGATGAATATGGGCAAAGTAAATTGAAACCTTCTGGAAAGAATATATCATTCTAGATGCCATTTAAGAACATTTGTGATTCACGGGAAGAGGCCAAAATATCAACATTAACAAGAGTTTGGAAGAGGTTGATTCCAAGTCTCATGGATAACTTTTAGGAGTTCAAGGCTTTAGTGGAGAAAGTAACGGCAGATGTGATGGAAATAGCAAGAGAACTAGAATTAGAAGTGGAGCCTGGAGATGTGACTGAATGGCTGCAATCTTGTGATACAGCTTTAATGGATGAGAAGCTATTTTCTTATGCACGAAAATAAAAAGTGGTTTCTTAAGAAGGAATCTACGCCTGACGAAAATACTGTGAATATTGTTAAAGTGACAACAAAGGATTTAGAATAGTGCATAAACTTAGCTGATAAAACAGCTGCAGAGTTTGAGAGGATTGACTCCAATTTTGATAGAAGTTCCACTGTGGATAAAATGCTATCAGGCAGCATTGCATGCTATAGAGAAATGGTTCATGAAAGGAAGAGAAAATCGGTGCAGCTAACTTCATTGTTGTTTTATTTCAAGAAACTGCCACAATCGCCCCAGCCTTCAGCAACCATCCACCCTGATCAGTCAGGAGCCATCAACGTCGAGGCAGGACCCTCCACCAGCAAGAAGATTATGACTTCTTGAAAGTTCAGGTGGTAGTTAGCATTTTTTTTTTTAGCAGGAAAGTATTTTTTAATTAAGGTGTGTACATTTTTTAGACATAATGCTACTGCACACTTAATAGACTACAGTATAGTGTAAACGTAACTTTTATACAAATTGGGAAACCAAAAAGTTCGTGTCACTAGCATTATTGCAATATTCACTTTATTGTGTGATCTGGAACTGAACTTGCAATATCTCCAAGGTATGCCTGTAGAAGGAAAAAAATTTTATTGTCATGGATGAGTTTCCAGGAGACCAAGGACAGACCCTTCAGGAATGAAGGTGGGAGAAAGAAAAGCATATGCTGTTGCTGAGTGCTATCTTGTTCACCATTTCCACCTACAGCCTCTCAGACCAGGAAGGCAGTTCAGGTGAAAAGCTTGGTGTTCTATGACAATGCAATCCCATAACCTAGCCAGCACCTGGTATGTCTGCCCCTCCCCATTCCAACAGGTCCTTAAAAGTTATTGGGTGTTTCGTTGCTTGAAATAATCCAAGTCCTGGCAATTAGATTCTTCATCTTTGAAGTTCAAGTCTCATCTCATGGCTTCTTCATAGGTAAAAGAGGCGTTACCGTATAGAAGGAGAAGCAACCGGCCAGAGGGGGGAAAATAACCCAAAGAACGAACAAGACAAAACAAAAACTTTCTCTAAGTTCTAGTGATTGTATTTCTGAAAAATTACTGAACTATATAGAAACCCATCCCTAAAATCCCAACAGCCTTTGCAAAGACATAAAACCAAGTTAGTTGTGGAAACTACTAACATCTGATGAGAAATATGTCCATGAAATCAACAGCTATCATTTACTAGGCACCAAATATATGCCAGGCACTGTGCCAATTACTTAACCTAGAATTATCTCTAATTCATAACCACTCGACTGTTCATTTATTCATCTGTGCAGTCAAAAGATACTTGTGGAGTACCTACTCTGTGCTAGACATTGTGAGAAGTGCTAGGGATGTAGCAGTGAACAAAGACAGGCACGGCTCTCCCTCTTACAGAACTTGCATACCAGCAGGAAAAACAGACATTAGATAGTTACACAACCAACTGATTAATCAGAATTGAGAAAACTATTATGAAGGAAGATATGAGACTAAATAAGAGAGACCTTACTAAACCTCTGGGTTGGGGAATGCTGCCAAGAGAAAGTGAAGTTTAAGCTGAGACCTGAAGATAGGCACGGGGCAGCCACGCTGAGCTGGGGACAGGGGCGTCCCTGCAGATCTAGGTCCTTTAGGAAGAAGCTCAGCTGTAGATGTGAAACAGAGGCCCAGACAGTCAGGTAACCTGCCCATGCTCACACAGTCAGTGGGTGGCAGGACAGGATGCCAGCCTAGTTATACCCTTTCTACTGCACCAAGGAGCCTGTTACAGTCTCCAAATAAAGAAAGGCATTATTAATGTGTCCACCATGAATTCAAGAGCTCACAGTAATTTGACTGTAAACTCCCCTATCCAGGGATTCTTTCCCTGGTCAGTCTATGGAAAATTCCAAACTTTGCCCTGCCCCGCAACCCCAGTCCCCTCCACCCCCCCCACCCAGTGCAATTCCTTAGCCCCTTCTTTATTTTTTCCCCTTAGCATTTACCACTATCTAACATGCTTTATATTTTCATCTTTCAAGATTTCTTCCCTCCTCTTTGATTTTCTGCTGATTTGAATATGACATGCCTAGGTATAGTTTCTTTGGCATTTATCCGCCTTGGTGTCCTCTGAGCTTCCTGGATCTGTGGTTTTATATCTGACATTAATTTTGGGAAAATTTCAGTCATTATTGTTTCAGATATTTCTTCTGGCCCTTTCTCTCTTTCTTCTCCTCTGGTATCTTTTTTCATTGTCCCACAGTTCTTGAATATTTAGTTCTGTCTTTTTCAGTCTTTTTTCTCTTTGCTTTTCAGCTTTGGAAGTTTCTATTGACATATCCTCACGCTCAGAGATTCTTACCTCAGTCATGTCCAGTCTACTAATTAGTCCATCAAAGGCATTCTTCATTTTTATTACAATGTTTTTGATCTCTAGTACTTCTTTCTCATTCTTTCTTAGAATTTCCATCTCTCTGCTTACACTACTCTCAGGTTCTTTCAGGAGTGTTTTCTAATGCCAACCAGTTCTCCAATTCTCTGACACCAACTGGGTGCCCAATAATTCAGTTCAACTCTGACACCAACTCCTGGATTTAGCACTGACCCCACAGGTTAAGGGCTCAGTCCCACAATATTGTCTCCACTTCAGATACCTGTCACAAGTATCAGGTTCCCAGGTTACCCACAGTTTTGTTTGACTTGGCTGCAAATTTGGAGGGTCCTACAACTCCCTCCTCAGGTTTGATCATTTTCTACAGTAACTCACAGAAATCAGGAAAGCACTTTACTTACTATTACCAGTTTATTATGAAGAACACCACCCAGGAACAGCCAGATGGAAGAGATGCACAGGGTAACGTATGAGGCGAGGGGCACCAAGCTTCCATGCCCTCTCTGGGTGCACCACTTGCCTAGCACCTCAATGTGTTTGGAAGCTCTCCAAACCCTGTTGTTTATTGGGATTTTATGGAGGTTCCATTACATAAGCATGAGTGTTTAAAACTATTGGTCATTGGTGATTGAACATAATCTCTAGTCCCTTCCCCTTGCCAGAGGTCAGGGATGGGACTGAAATTTCCAGCCCTCTGATCACATGGTTTGGTCTTTCTGGTGCCCAGGCCCCATCCTGAAGCTATCTAGGCGTCTCTCAGCCAAAAGTCATTTTATTAACACACCAAAGACACCATCATCATCCAGGAGATTCCAAGAGTTTTACAAGTTCTGTGCCAGGAGCCAGGGACAAGACCAAAATTTTTTTTTAGATCACAATTATCCATGTTCTTGCATGTTGTCTCCTTTTACCCATTAGAACCTTTAGCATGTTAATTATAGTTGTTTTAAATTCCAGGTCTGATAATACCAGCATCTCTGCCATATTTGAGTCTGGTTCTGATGCTTACTCTGTCTTTTCAAATTGTGTTTTTGTTTTTTAGTATGCCTTGTAATTTTTTGTTGAAAGCTGTGCATGATGTATATCTTGGGTAAAGAAACTGCAGTAAATAGGCCTTCAGTGATGTGGTAGTAAGGTGTCAGGGAAGGAAAGTGTTCTATAGACCTATGATTAGATCTCAGTCTTTTATTTAATTAAAAAAATTTTAAATTAAAGTAGAGTTGATTTACAATATTATGTTAGTTTCAGGTGTATAGCAAAGTGATTTGGATATATACATATCAGATATATATATATATATATATTCTTTTTCAGATTCTTTTCTAGTATAGGTGATTACAAGATATTAAATATAATTCCCTGTGCTGTACAGTAGGTCCTTGTTGTTTATCTGTTTTGTATATAGTAATGTGTATCTGTTAATCCCAAACTCCTAATTTATTCCTTCCCTCCATTTCCCCTTTGGCAACCATAAATTTGTTTTCTATGTCTGTGAGTCTGTTTCTGTTTTGTAAATAAGTTCATTTGTATTATTTTTTTAAATTCCACATATAAGTCATATCGTGATATTTGTCTTTGTCTGACTTACTTCAGCTAGTATGATAATCTCTAGTTCCATCCATGTTGCTACGAATGGCATTATTTCATTCCTTGTTATGGCCAAGTAATATTCCATTGTATATATACCACAGCTTCTTTACCCATTTATCTGTTGGTGGACACTTAGGCTGCTTCCATGTCTTGGCTATTGGAAATAGTGCTGCTCTGAACATTGGGGTGTATGTATCTTTTCAAATTAGAGTTTTCTCCAGGTATATGCCCAGGAGTTGGATTGCTGGATCATATGGTAACTCTATTTTTAGTTTCTTAAGGAACTTCCATACTGTTCTCTATAGTGGCTGCACCAATTTACATTCCCACCAACAGTGCAAGAGGGTTCGCTTTTCTCCACACTCTCTGCAGCATTTGTTGTTTGTAGATTTTCTGTTGATGCCCATTCTAACTGGTATAAAGTGATACCTCATTGTAGTTTTGATTTGCATTTCTCTAATAATTAGCAATGTTGAGCACCTTTTCATGTGCCTGTTGGCCATCTCTATGTGCTCTTTGGAGAAATGTCTATTTAGGTCTTCTGCCCATTTTTTGATTGGATTGTTTGAGCTGTATGAACTGCTTGTATATTTTAGAAATGAAGCTCTTATCAGTCACATCGTTTGCAAATATTTGCTCCCATTCGGTAGGTTGTCGTTTCATTTTATTTATGGTTTCCTTCACTGTGCAAAAAGCATATGTTTGATTAGGTCCCATTTGTTTATTTTTGCTTTTATTTCCTTTGCCTTGGGAGACTGTGATTGGATCTCAGACCCTTAGTGAGCCTCTGGACCTGGGATTGCACAAGTGTATCTCAGTTTCTTTCTCCTCCCTTGGGTAGGTGGGCGGCTAGAGTGGGCTGAAGTTGGGTATTTCCCTTCCTCCAGGTCAGTGTCTTGATAAAATCTCAATAGGTTAGGCTTTGGTGAAATAGTTTCTCTTGAAGACAGACCTTATTAAGAAGAAATGGATGCAGTGGTAAATTTCAAAATGAGTACTTTTTCCCTCCCCCTTCTGGATGCAAGAGGAGATTTTCCTCTGATATTAACTGTGAGAACCTTGTAGAGGTCCTAGAGGACCTCTCACCAGTGCTGGAAAGTTTTTAACTTTTAGCCTCATCCCCTCTGAGCCTCCAGCAATTTGTCAATTACAGTTCAGGTTTTCCTACCTCAGCACTGGTTCCTGCAGAGGTTTCTGCTCTGGTGAGTTGTGATTCTTTGTACCTGCATGTCTGTCTCTCCAAGATAGCATTTTACTCTATGGCCTCACCTCTCTAGCAAATCTAAGAAGAGTTGTTGGTTTTTCACTTTGTTCAGGTTTTTACTTGTTAGGATGCAGTAGTGATTTTCAAGCTCCTTAAGTGCCAGACTGCAAACAGCATGTATATTTTCTTTATTTCCCTATTAATTGTCATTTCAAGAAAAGAACCCAGTAACCAAGCAACAATCTACATATGTAGTTAAAGTGCAAGAAAATAGATATGGGGTCTACATCTTGTTACATGAAGTCAGGGAGTTAATTGTCCTCGAAGAGTAGCATTTCTGCATGTAGCAGAATTCCAATAAAATTTTTCCAATAAAATTCCAATAAAATTTTTTTTTTTTTTTTTTTGCGGTACGCGGGCCTCTCACTGCTGTGGCCTCTCCCGCTGCGGAGCACAGGCTCCGGACGCGCAGGCCCAGCGGCCATGGCTCACGGGCCCAGCCGCTCCGCGGCATGTGGGATCTTCCCGGACCGGGGCACGAACCCGTGTCCCCTGCATCGGCAGGCGGACTCTCAACCACTGCGCCACCAGGGAAGCCCTCCAATAAAATTTTTTTTAAAAATAAGAAAATAAAAGTATTCATAAAAGAACCAGCCAGTGAGTGACTCACATCTCCAGGGCTGAAGGCTTCAATTTCTAGGTCCTCTTGTCAACTGCATGCTGCACCATTTGGGAAACTCTTGCTTTAAGCGTAATGTTTAAAGCACTAAAGAGACCAATCTGTTTGCCTAGACCTATTTGAATGGCTGGCTCCCAAGGACTATAGATTGTTGAGGACAAGAAGGGAAAAAAACAATGTGGAGAAAAGATGTAATTGACAATTTCCCATCATCAGGAAAAGCCCTCCCCAATCTGCTCTCAGCCTGTCTTTTCCATCTCAGGTCCCCACTCCTGCCCCAGACATTACAGAAGTCTCCACCTGGCTGAGGATATGCTGGTCCCTCTCCCACCTGTCCTAAATCTTACCAGTTCTTTGTCCATTAGGTCCCAGGCTGTAGCCAGGAAGGTGTTTACATGCCCTCCCCCATGCTCCTGGGGTTTTTGGCCCACAGCACTGCATTTAAGCTTCTGACCTAGAATTTTAAAGTTGGAAGTCATCTCAGAGATTGCGTGCAACCTTTTATTTCCAGGTGAAACACATGGGCCCAGACAGGTAGAGGGACCATGCTGACCACAACACCAGTTGGGGGCAGCCTTGGGACATAGGTGTCCTGGATTCCTCCTCTTTCCACTACCCGGTTTCATCTCTCTTATGCTAGTGATGACTCTTGATAATTTATTGAGAGGTGAGAACTGACTCACTGGAGAGTCTATATGATCTAGCAACAGCCAGATGGTCCTTAATAAAACATTAATAAAGCAAAAGCAGATGGCATTTAATAAAGTATTATATAAACATGCCTGAGAGCCACCAACAGCATTTTTTCTGGACTCCCTAATAGTGGAGAATTGTCAGACAAGACATAAAAGAGGAAATCAGCCTCTAAATTGTGATCTGAGAAAATGTTTTAGGTTCTTGTGCATATTGTGGATAATAAAAGATTTTAAATGTAATTTTATCTCAGATTTCTTAGTCTTATAATGACTATGTTTTGTGGCGATTTTAGAAGAAATGACAAAAGCTTTAGTAGAAACAAAAGGAAGTCCCTACAATTTCCTCCTCCCTTGAAAATCCAGCCCAAGCAAACTTCCTCACTTTCTTAGAAAAAGAGATTTCTAGACGGCATAAAAATAATATATTTTAATATCAGGGTAATAGAAATCATTACATTGGATTGCAGGGGTTGTTTTAGGAATCACTATTCCAGAAAGCTTTCAAGAACAGAAGGAATAACTATCTGTTTTGAGTGAGTGAAGATTAACATGAAGGTGAAAAGCTGAACTTTCAGGATTGTGTCAAAATGTTTGACTTCTCCCAAAATTCACCTGTCAGGCAGTAATCAGAAGTTAAGGTTTGGACTGAGGCCTGAGACCTTAAATCCTAGTGTCAACTGTGCCAGACTTGTAGGCTGCCTCTTGAGGATTGTTTTGTTTTGTTTTCCATCTGTAAAATAAGGATAATAATACTTTATAGAGTTGTACAAAGAGTCGATGAAATAATGTTTATTAAGGACCATGCTGGACACAAAGTAAGCATTCAAAAAAATGTAGCAATTATAGATATCAGAACCTGGTGCCCCACTCTTCTAACTAAACTAAAAGTAGCAAAGTTGTGAAATAGTGGTTTCCTTTTTGTACACTTCCCCTGTATCTTACAACTGCCTGATCAAACTGCTATCCAGAAAGGATATCAACATTTACGCTTTAACGTGATTGTTTGTCTCATCTACCTGTGACTTCCTTTAGGGTTTTCTACATTTCAAGCATATTTCTGATTCTAGCATGTGAGGCTTATTTCATAGCTGGGGGGAATGTTTGGCATTACCCTGTGTGGGCAGGGCTTTTTTGGTGAGGAGAGAGCAATGAGAAATGGAATCCAGGGAGATTTCAAAGACGTTTGTTGTTCTTTTCTGAATCCTTTGCCACAAGGTCCTTGATCAAAGGCTAGTCTTTCCAGGACACATTTCCCAACAACTTGCCCTCCCAAGTCAGAATTACTGGCTTCTTTTTAAACTTTTTCAGCAGGTCACTCCTCTAGTAGTTGCGAGCCTTTTAAGGGCAGAGAATGCCGTTATTCAGGTACATAGTGGGCACTCAGTGATGTTTGTACAATGGAATGGAATTCCAAGGAACCTGAAAATAATGACAGCTACCACTTCAAGTATCTACTGGGTGCCAGATGAATCACGGTCATCATGTGAGTTAGGTGTTATCTCCACTTTACAGATGAGAAAACTGAGGCTTGGAGGAGGAGTAAGTGCAAGTAAGAGGCAGAGATGGGACCCAAATTTAGTGCTTGTGCCAGCTCCAAAATCATGAAACTGTCAAGTCTTAATCAGCCACCTAAGTGACTCTGGGATTTGCCTGTTTGGTTGGTTTTCAGTGTGTGTATTAGTCAGGGTTCTCCAGATAACAAAACCAATAGGATATATCTATATCGATATACAGATATATCCATATAGATATATAAAATTTTCTGGGAAAAATTTTCTGTATATCTATATAGATATACAGAGATATAGCCTGCTTGGTTCTATATATAGATATATAGATTATATCTTTATATGAGGAGATTTATTATAGAAACTGACTCACATGATAATGGAGACTGAGGGTCCCAAGATCCGCCATCTATGATCTGGAAAACCAGGGAAGCCAGTGGTATAGTTCAGTCTGAGTCTGAAGGTTGGAGCACCGATGTCCGAGGAGCACCAATGTCCGAGGGCAGGAGAAGACGGATGTCCCAACTCAGGTAGAGAGAGCAAACTTCCCTTCCCCTACCTTCGTGTTCTATTTAGGCCCTCAAGAGATTGGATGATGCCCACCCGAATTGGTGAGGGTGATCTTCTTTACTCAGGCTATAGATTCAAATGCTAATCTATTTCCAGAAAACCCTCACACACACATGCAGAATGCCCAGCTATCTGGGCATCCCTTAACCCAGTCAAGTTGACGCATAAAATTAACCATCACAGTGTTGACGTTTTTATTGCTTTTTTTTTTTTTTTTTTTGCGGTACGCGGGCCTCTCGCTGTTGCGGCCTCTCCTGTTGCGGAGCACAGGCTCCGGACGCGCAGGCTCAGCGGCCATGGCTCACGGGCCCAGCCGCTCCGGGGCATGTGAGGTCTTCCCGGACCGGGGCACGGACCCGTGTCCCCTGCATCGGCAGGTGGACTCTCAACCACTGCGCCACCAGGAAGCCCCTTTATTGCTTTTAATATGTGAACATTAGCAGAGGAAGATGGATTTACTTTCAGAAAGCAAGCCTACTTGAATTTTGAAGTCCCTGTGTATCCATTTCCTACTGGCTGTCTATATTCCTCAGAGAAACCCAGCCTTGCAGTGAGGTGATAGGTGCAGGTCATCTGGAAAAAAAAAAAAAGAGAAGCTTGAAGATTTCAAAGTATGCTATTAGAAAAAAAAATCCACTTCTACCAGCAGTTTGGAAGAATGTAACATCTTTCATGGTGTCAAAGGTGCCCAGGGAGTGGAAGGGGCTGAACTTCTGAAGCCGTTCTCTCATCATTCAGACTGACAAATTTATTGTACTGGTGCTTCTAGCAATCAGTCAAGATTGAATCAGGTGCCAAGATAAGTTTTTCTTGCCAAATTGTTTTTTCCATTGCAATTAGCCTTTTTAAGGACCTCACCAAATAACAAACGTGTATTCAATTCCCATGCTCCGCCTCCAGTTAAAACTCAGCGGAGAAGTTGTATCAGTAATAATTGTTAAAGATAAAGTACCCCTCCCCCGCTCTATCACCAGTTTCTCCATGTTTTCTTAGATATCCTTTAAACCCAGCACAGGATTTTAAAAGTTTTAATTTTTTCATAGTATGCGTTATATAATCCAAAAATAAATGATTTAAACTAAAAACAGTTCAGCTGTCTGGGTTGCCCTAATTGGGATTCTTTATAAAAGCTTTGAGGTTGTCCTATACCTATTTGTCCAATGCCTATTTGTCCTCTAAAAGCATTTTGAAGGTGAGCCCACTACTGCTCTCAGAAACCCGTTTCCTCTTTCTTCCTGGGCACCAGGACTACATCCTCCTGCCCCCTTTGTGATGAGCAGGACTGATTTCTAGGCAGAGGAAGGTACACAGGCAAAGCGCCAGGCCCGTGAAACTCTTCCACGAGGGAGCCTCCAGGTTCTTTCTCAGCCTTCTGGAGATGCCCATGCCTGGCACCCTTGGCGGCCTTGAATTGCAAATGGCAGAGCTTCTCCAGGCTGGTTCCTGAAGGAACAGACTGACCTCCTTCATTCCCTCTTCCCACACTCAGGAACTACCTTAGGTTGTTCACTGAGAAAAAATAAACTGCTGTGCTGTTTGAGCCATTGTAACATGGGGTTTTATTTGTTTTGGCAGTTCACTCACTTACCCTGACCCATTGCCTTTCCTTCACCTGGCTACCTTTCCTCTTCCACCACGTTACATGCTCTAGCCAAGCCTTCCCGTGGCATCTGACCATGGAACTTCCCACACTTCCTCCGTAGTGTATATCTGTCTCCCTTCCCAGATAGTCTCCCACGCTCCATGAGGGCATGGACCACGTCTCCCTCACTCACCAGTATATCCCCAGTTTCTAATGTAGTGCTTGGCACATAGTAGGTCCTTAATAAATATTTGTTACATTTACAAAATGTCAGATGCATGGACTTTGCCTTTCTCTATGCTGGGGATAGCAAACTTGGACGCTGAGTAATCTTTAAGAATAATGATAATGGGGTGAGAAAAACTTGTGCAGCAATAATGTTATTCCTGAATGTTTCTAGAAACCTGACCTCTGGTGGTTGACTGCCGGTCTTCATTGCAAATCTCCTTTATGCTGACAATGGTATGTGTTTCTCCATGAACAATGAACAGAAAATATAGGAGTTGGTTTTTTTTTTAAACTAACTTTGTTTATTATTGTTATTTAATGGCATTCTGTTTCATAAAAACAAATATACTAGAATGAAGATGTCTGGAAACTCTTCACTCTTTCTCCCATTGAGAGGTAGAGTATAATTCCCCTGTCTTTGAATCTGGGCTTGCTTCAACAATAGAATGCTGTGGAAGTTACATTCTGGGTTTTCAGGCGCTAAGTCATAAGACATAGCTTCTGCTTTGTTTCTTGGAATACTTGCTTTTGGAGCCCTGAGCCTCTGTGTAAGTCTTCCCCTAGATCACCATGATAAAGAGGCCACATGTAAGGGGTGTGGTTGATAACCCCAGCTGAGCACTGCCTTCCAGCCCTCTCTGCCAAGGCGTTAGACATGTGGGTGAAGTCATCCATCCTGGACCTTCCGGACTAGGCTATTCACTAGCTAAATTCTGCTGAGTGATCCCAGTCAATGCCACATGATACTGAAGAATCATTGAGCTGAGCCCTGACCCACAAAATCGTGAGATGTAATAAAATGATGGTTGTTTCAAGCCACTAAATTTTAGGGTAGTTTGTAGTGCAGTAAATAATAACTGAACAACAAATTACTTTATTTCCTTATTTGTCCAATCATATTTGCCTTGAGACTTTAAATTTGGACAATTTTGGTTGATCATTTTCTGGCCAACAAGTAAATTTCAGTTCTTCTTCTGTCTGTATCTGTACCTTGCAATTGAATAAGACATGGTTGGGACATTGAAAGAAATGGGTTGTTAATTCTGGGCTATATTTAACCTTCCTTAAGCTTTTTATTTTAGAGTGGTAATTGGTAATATGCATTGGCAATGCAGTCTCCAGTTGCAAAAACAAACACTTTTGGGATTCAGGGAAGTAAATTAAATTGGTTTAAAAATATATATCGATGTATGCCAAATTTTATTTTAAGTTATGTTAGTAGCGATGTTCCTCTGGGAAGCAGTCAATATGGTAAAAGACAAAATTATGCATAGGTGAAAATTTTTAGGCTCAACTTAAAAGTGACATTAACCAAAAAGTAATTAGTGAAGGAAAGGAAATGAACTTTTATTTAGGGTCTACAATGTGCTGAGTGCTTTTCGTACATCTTCTCTTTTAATCTGGCTATAGGCAATTTTTAAATGGGAAGTTAAAAATTTGCCCAAGGTCACTCAGCTGGTAAGTGGTAGGCTGGATTTGACCCAAATCTAACCGGTGCAAAGCCTGTGTGTTATTTCTCCACCATGGAGGCATCTAAAAGAGTGCAGGTCTCTTCAAAAGTGGGTCCCAAAGAACTTGGAAGTCGTTAACAGCAGCCATGCAGAGCCGGTTGGTTAGCATGTTCATTTACGAAATACACCCCAGTAATAAATTGTATCAATTTTTGCTGACCTTTACAAGTTGCTTATTCAGTAAGGGTCCGGGAAAAGAGTAGGAAATACACAACACCCCGTAGATGTGTTTCTGCGGGTTCTATAAGTTGAAACATAGTTCACAGAGGGAATCTTATTAAAAGCAAACACTTCCATCACTATGACCACCCCAGTTTATCTCCTGCAGAATTCTGTCATAGCTCCATTTTCCTAAAGGGAGACATCTACAATGGGGTGAGAGCGTTGGGGTTGGACGTTATCTTTTTATTCATTTTTTTTCCTAGTTGGGCTAAAATTCCCATCTTGCATTTGTTTGTCTGAAGTCTTCAAATACTTTAATAATAATAATAGTAGTAATAATAATAAGCACAACTGTTCAAAAAATACAACAGAAAAGTTGAGACTCTCAGTTTGGGCTGCGCCAGAATCCTGATCCCACCCATCAGGGACAGGAAAAGTAGCCGTGGGGAGGGGACGGAGGGAACTTTCCTAAACACATTTCATCCCTCTCTCCCAACACATACATGGTCAAACACTGCTTGGTGGGGTAACTCTTATTGTGCTTCTTATTTTCTGAAGAATCTGTACCGTCGGTGGTTTTAAAGCTCAGATGGTGGTGTTACCGAACCAAACTTGGATCCGCTCGCTCTCACGCAGTAAAGGCAAACTACTGACATTGGGTTGCGGGGAAGGAACGTGCAGTATTTATTTCAGGGCACAAAGCAAGGAGTTCAGGACGGCTAGTGCTCAAAACAGCCGCGCTCCCCAATGGGTTTCACCAAAGCATTTTTAAAGGCCAGGTGAGGGAGGGGTGTTCCAGGGTATGTGATGGTGAGGTAACAGGGTAGTGTCACAGGGGTTAACGTCATCAATCCTTAGCTGCCAGCAGGTGTGGTCATGGTCATCAAGTAGTTAATTTCTTCCATTTGGTGGTGGTTTAAGCATCTGTAAAGCAACCCAGGAAATGTGCATCAGATACTATTCCTTCAGTACTGCTGAGAGGAGCTACAGCAGAGGATATGGGGTAAGGGGGTCTGTTCCTGGAAGGCCCCATAGGATCCTGCTCTGTTACAGTGTCAAATGATCTGGGTTTAAATCTTGGCTCTATCTCTTTTCAGGTGGGTGGGCTTCCCATCTTTTGCCTCAGTTTACTCATTTGTAACTTGGACCTCCAACCAGTTGCTGTGAGAAGTAAATGAATCCATCAACGCATGTAAGGTACTTAGAACCATGCTTGGTGACAGTAATTAGAAAGTACTACATAAATATTAACCGCTGATCTTATACTATCTTCCTCAAGCATTTAATTGAAAGCCAGTGGACAGGACAAAAAAATAAAGCAAAGAATTTGAAGCCATTGAGTAACTGTGGCACCAAAAATCTCAGGTACTCTCAGTTACAAGCGGTTACGTATCTAGACAGAGGGCTGGGCTTATTGGTGGGAACTTCATGAACATGCTGCTTTTAAGGATGTTCTTGAGGTTAATGGCCAAGGTCAGGAGACAATAATCTCTGTAACAAGTCAGAGTCATCACTGTATAATTTTGAGGACAGAGAACCAATAGCATAGGTTAATAAGTCTCTTGACAGGGCCAAGACAGTGATTCTCTTTTTCTTCCACTGTCTAATCTCTTTGGCCAGGCAGGCCACCAAAAGGGGACCACCTCTCTCTCTTGACCATTTCAAGTCACTCATTCATCCAACAACCATTAATTAATTGTTCACCTACCCTGTGCCAAGTACTGCAAAGATGAGTGAGACCCCTACAGTCTAGAAACAAGAGGATGCATTAATTAACTCAACAATTATTTACTATCAACCATCCATCGGGTACTATGCTAGTTGTGGGGTATAGTGAACAAAACACACAAAAGCTCCTCCCCTCGTGGAGCTGACATTCTAGGGAAGAGAAACATAATGCATGAAGTAAGTATGATGTGTATAGTCTATCAGATGGTGATTACTGCAAAGGAGATAAAGCAGGCGAGGAACTAGGGCGTGTTCCTGTAGGGTGGTGGACTGGCTGTACTTTTAATTTGAAGAGTCAGGGACAGATTTACTGACAAAAATATAAGGAGGTGGGGTAACTAACCTAAGGATATGCCCAGAGCATATGCGGACCTCGTTCCAGGCCCTGTGGAAGAACTCAATACTCCTGAGCGCAAGTTCTCGGAGCTCACTCCTCCGGCCGCCCCGCCCGGCTCCAGGGGGCGGGGACGAAGCAAAGGTCCCGCCGCCCGCCCCCTTCCCTCGCGATCCCCCGCCCCGGCCCGGCCCAACCCGCGGGGCTTCTAAGACTCGGCAGGCTGCGGGCGCGGGGCGCGAGGCTGCAGGGAGGTAAGTGCGGGCGGCTCGGCTCGGCTCCGGATCCGGCCCTGACCTTGGGGAGCCGAGCCCGCGCGGCTCTTTCTCTAGGGGACACCCTCCCGTCCGCCCCTTAGTCCAATGGGGTTCGAATGGGTGGGCTGCCCGCAGCTGGACCGCCGGCCCCATGGCGTCCCCTCTTCGTCCGCGTTCCCAGCCCCCGTCTCTGTCCCCCGACCCCTTTCCCATCCCCTCTCCTCCCTCTTCCCACTGCCACTTCCTTCCCTGGCTGTTGCTGGGGCAGCGGGTACTTACTGTCCGCCCCCCAACCCTTTGCGCCCTCTCCCCACTTCTTTGTCTTCCGGTTTCTCCTCCGGGTGCGCTAGGCTGTCCGTGGCCGGGCGCTGGGGCGCTTATGTGCGTGGAAGGAAGGCGGGGGCCGGCGTGGAATTCACTCTCTGGGCTGGACCAAGTCCCCATCCCTGGGGTGCTGGATACTGGGCCCCGAGCTTGTGGAGGAGGCCAAGCCCCTCGGGAGTTCTCGGCCTGGGTGGGATGACATCACCGCTGCTCACGGGGCCTCAACGTGCGGATTCCAGACTCCTTCCCATCTGCACCTGACCGGGAAAGACCAGAGGGCGGTCTTAGAAGGGCGCTGGTTGTACCGTGTTCAAAAAAACCTCTCATTGAGAGTCTAGTCTGTTCAGAGGACTGTTCAGAGGGGCGGATGCCTTGGGATCGATGCCTTTAAGAGATAGTCTAGTTGGAGTGGAATGAAATATTGCTGTTAGGTCAGAGAAACAGCTGAATAAATGTAGAGTAAATTAATCGTTTTCCAATGCCACCGCCAATGAACTCTTCTCGTAAAGGAAAACAGCCGGGAGAAGATGAGCCCAGCCAATTAGAGAGATCTGAGAAATGCGGCCCAAGCCCCCAGCTGCTGCCCTTAGCTCGCCTGCTTTAGGAGGAGGAAGCCTTATGGTTTCCAAAAGTGCTTTTCTTTTTGTTCTTTTTGAACCCTCAGGGGGACCAAAGGGTTCTTTATTCTTAATCAGTGTCCTGTTATCCACTCCACTTCCTACAAGCCTTTGCTGCCTTTGCCTTGACTCCTTTTTCAATCTTATGCCTGTCTTGCGATCATCATTTGTTTTTTATTTCGGATTTTTATTTTAGAAAGAAATGATGGAGTACTTTGTCTTTAATTTGCCGCCTTCTTATAAAAATGAAGGTACTGGACTGTAAGCACCGGAAGATACAGAAGGATGACACCTCTGTTTTAATTTAATAGACTCAATTTCACTTTATTTAGAAAACTAAATTCAAAATGTGCTGAAGTTGTTAGGAGACAAGTACTAACAGCGGTGTCTCATTTTCCTAGATGATGAAGAAATAATGTGTTAAAGCCATGGTTTTTGCTTCCGCCATAACTGAAGTTTACCCTTTTGAGCACCTTTTCTTACTTTACAAAACAAATTATATGTAGTCCACATTCGAACAAACAAACAAACAAACAAAACCTGACGGCGGAGTTGGCAGAGCAGAGTGGTCCAGGGCTCAGGCTTGGGAGGCAGGTGGACCTTGTTTGGAATCTGGGCTCAGCACTATTTCTCTACTTGACATTCAGTGCCTTCTAGTCAAAGACCTCTGGGAACACAGGTGGAGTTGAAGGGGATGGGTCATTGCTCGCTGAATGAGGAAGACTTCGCTCCATGGGGAACCCTGGGCGTCTCTGTAACTGAGTGCAGAAAGGAGTTACAGGATTTGGGCTTGTAGGCGATTTGGGGGAGAGTTTAAGGAGATAGGACTTTGCTCTGAATTGGATGCTGTCAGAAAGTGAGGGAAATTCTCTGGAGTATCTTCATAAATTTTATCTGAAAGGAGTAAGGCTAAAACTATGGTTGGCTGAGAACCGCAGTCACTTGTGCTTAGAGTTGGTGGGGATGGTGGGAGTGTTTGGTCGTTTTTGTGGTTTAGACAGTGTTCGTATTTTGTCTGTGGTCAGATAAGACTATGAGAGGTCTTGTTTTCGTCTTGATTTATCATGACCACAGAGTGCCCTTGCCAGATGTCGACGTTCTGTGATGTTCACGTTGACCAGGAAAACGCCAGGCCACTGCCAGCAACCCCAGGGCTAGCTGATGGTACCAGGCAGGCTCTTGGATGTCAGGGCTGCTGCTTTTTTTCTTGTTATCTTGGGCAAATTACTTAACATCTTTGAACTTTAGTTTCCACATCTGTAAACTATGGACAGTGGCTACTCAGGGTTGTCGTGGAGATTAAATGAGGAAATGTGTAGAAAGGGCTTAGCCCAGTGCCTGGCACACAGCAGGCACTCGATATACAGTGGCCCCCCCCCCCCCCGCCCTTTTAGTGGATTTCGAGGTTCAGGTTTCTTTCCTAGAACTATTCACGCAGAGGCCCAGTGATCAACCAGAGCTGCTCCAGAGAAGGATCCTGAATTGGATATTAGGAAGAAGCGGGTCCTTTGCAACTCAAAGATGTGATCATTCCATCACTCTGAATCAGTCCTGAGGATGGACACGAGTGATTGTAGTATCTTCTTATGCTATCATTACCCTGGCAACTATTTCTACGAGTCTTTGTTCCCAGGAGCCAGTGGTCCCAGTTGGCCATGTACTCTTCTGACTTTGTGTTGTTGTCTTGGTTTCTTGGTCTTTTCCTCTTATGTCTTTTGTCCGGGAGTCTCATTCGAGCTTGTATATCCTTACCACCTTCACTTTGGCTCTCTGAGTTCTAATCTGCTTCGAGCTGGGAAGCCACATAGGCAGACAAGTAGGAACTGTTGGCTCATGGAATTCTTCAGGCCCAAATGAGAGAGCCCAGGATCTTCGGTACAGCAGTGAAGTGCAGTGGGGTTTTAGGCCATGAGCATTTTGAGCTTGGTCTCATGAGGCCATTTTCATCTCCTTCCAGGTTGGAGCATTTTGGAAATTTGAATCCGAAGTCTAACTTCTACTTGAGACATTATTGTGCTTGTCTGTGCCAGACAACATGGGTTCTAGATCCTTTGGTGGGCCCTGGGCATGTTATTTAATCTTTCCTGGCTGGACAGTTACTTTAGATGTTTGAGAATCAGACAACAGCTTATTGGCTCCCAATGCCACATGATAAACTGTATTGTATTAAATTTCTAGCATATATTGTACTTTGGCTCATCTCTCTATTCCATTGAAGGATCCTAGGAATAAAGAAAAAAACAATAGAAAATGGGCTAAAGACACAAACAGTTAGGAAAAAGATATATAAAAAGGCTTTAAACAAAAGATGCTTGATTTCACTTGTATTAAAATAACATGACTTAAAACTGTACTGAGGGACTTCCCTGGGTGGCGCAGTGGTTAAGAATCTGCCTGCCAATGCAGGGGACACGGGTTCGAGCCCTGGTCCAGGAAGATCCCACATGCTGCGAAGTAACTAAGCCTGTGCTCCACAACTACTGAGCCTGCGCTCTAGACCCCGCGAGCCACAACTACTGAAGCCTGTGTGCCTAGAGCCCATGCTCCGCAATAAGAGAAGACACTGCAACGAGAAGCCCGTGCGCTGCAACGAAGAGTAGCCCCCGCTCGCCGCAACTAGAGAAAGCGCACGCACAGCAACGAAGACCCGATACAGGCAAAAATAATTAATTAATTTAAAAAGAAAACAAAAGATATTGGCAACTGATCTACATGACCCCACCAAAAAAACAAACAGAAAACTACACTGAGATACCATTTCTCACCTATGAGGCTGAAAAAAAATACAAAAGATTGATACCATACTCTGTTGCTGAGACTGATACTTTCATACCTTATTGGTGAGACTGCAAAATGGTACAACCTGTAAATTATAGATGCATTTACCATTGGTCTAGCAATCCCTCTTCTAGAAATCTCCCTTCAGATACTCTTGCCCATGTAGGAAGAAGACATACATTTAGCAATATTTAGTGTGGCTTTTTTTTTTTTTTTTTGCGGTACGCGGGCCTCTCACTGTTGTGGCCTCTCCCGTTGCGGAGCACGGGCTCTGGACGCGCAGGCTCAGTGGCCATGGCTCATGGGCCCAGCCGCTCCGCGGCATGTGGGATCTTCCCGGACCGGGGCACGAACCCGTGTCCCCTGTCCCCTGCATCGGCAGGCGGACTCTCAACCACTGCGCCACCAGGGAAGCCCTAGTGTGGCATTTTGAAAATAATAAAAACTTAGAAATTACCCAAGTGATCAGCAATACTGCACAAGTTAAATAAGCAATGGTGCATCCATGTGAAGGGGTACTATGAAGCTGTATTATGCAGAAGGTTCTAACCATGGAAAAATCTCCAGGATATATTGCCACATGACAAAGTAGGATGCAGAAAAGTGTGTACACTCCTTTTTACTTATATTTGTATAAAGAAACATGAAGGTGATATACCTGAAGGGGAGAGGGGTGAAAAGGTAGATGGGACCTGGGTAGAAATGGGATTTCTCAGTGTATATCTTTTTCCATAGTTTAGATATTAGAGCCAAGTAAGTATATTGTGTATTCAAACATAGTAATTAAAAAAAAAAGCCTCTAACTTTACCTTCACAAGGAGAATATTCTGAGTCCCTTGATTGAGTAAACCTGGTTCTTATAAAAACATCCAAAGCAATAGCCACTTCCATTAACTCTTTTTAAAGCAGCCTACACTGTCAAGAGGCCGTATTTGATGCTAGATTGAAAAACAAAATGAAAAATTAATTTAGGAGTTCTCTTTCCTCATCCTCTAATCCCTCTGGGGAGGATTGGTGTCATTACTAAGGCTTTGTTGCCCATAGCGGATGGGTTTGGGTTTTGTTATTTTATTATTTTTTAATGGCAAGCCTGATTTGGCTTCTTCAGAAACCTGTTTAATTTGAAGGCAAGTTAGTGAACTCCCTTCCAGGTTGTCCCAGGAAAGAATAAAAACCATAAAAATGGAGATCCTGATCACCATGGTGAACTGAGGCAGCTTCTGCTGTGGCTCTTCTCTTGGACAAGCAGGGTAAAATCCCCCGGGTCATTGGGAGACCTTATTTTGTTAAAAGTTCTTTCCTTGTGTTTGACAAAATAAACCTTACACCTTATCCTAGATGCACTCTCAGCAGTTACTGTCTTACTGTCCCCAGCAGTCTGCTTCCTTCTGGATCCCCCTCTTGGTAGCTGGCATCTCCATCTCATCAGCTGACCCAGGCCTGAGCTAGCCGCAGGCCAAGCTGGGGAGTCTCCTCCCTTTCATCAGCACCTTCACATCCAACCAGACTTCTCGGGAAACCACCAAACCAGCATCTTTTCTACCCTTACACCACCCACGTAGTTCAGCATCATTGTGTGTTGTCTAATTGTTCCCTTCCAGCTGGTTTCCTATTTTGCTTCCAGAAGATCTTTCTAAGTGACCGCTCTGATCACACCCCTATATAACCCCTCCAGTGGCTCCTGCTGCCCTGGTTCCCCCAGAGGAGGCACAGGCCTTCAGGACCAGGACTGAGCCTTCTTCATCCTTATCCTTTGCGCTACCCCTCTCTAGAACCTGGCAGTGCAGTGCAGGAACCAGTCCCAGAGCTTGCAAAGCAACTCTCGGTCTGTCAAAGAATTGGTGATGGGCATATCTACACAAAACCATGTCTCCTGGACATCACGACCTTGCTGCTCCCAAATATTGCCTTGTACACCGATTCAATAAATATTTTGATAAATGAATAAATGAGTGCTCTGATATAAGAACAGGGTTAGTTGGCTATACAATAATATAAGAAAAGGTACTTTAGAGAAGAACTAGTGATAGTAAAACTTTTTTTTATGCCCTTGAGAAGGTTCATGGTAAAGAAAAGTGGGTTGAACTAATTAACATCTAAGATTATCTCAGCTCTTAAATTCTATGATTTTGTTATCTATGTGACTGCCAGACACCAGGATACAAATATAAATAAAACACAATTCTTGTGCATTAGACATTTTAACTGTTGACTATAGTTTTAAAAAAATCTTTCAATTTGTGCTTTTTTTGAGTAATAATGATAGTGTGTGTGTGTGCGTGCGCGCATATGTATATATTCATATGCATATGTACAGCTGTGAGCACTTTATGTATTGTGAATTGTTTATAACCTTTGTCCATGTATCTACTACAGTATTTGTAAAGCTTGATGTGGTTTGTAAAAGTTTTTTGTATATGTTAAATGTTCTGGTTCTTTGTTTTATAAGTATTTTCTCAGTTTGCCATTTGTCTTCCTAAAGGCCTTTCTCATCCTACAATTGTACAAATATTTGTTTGTATTTTTTCCTAGTACTTTATGGTTTCACTTTTCCTTAAAAACACTCTAATCTGCTGAGGATTTGCTCTTGTGTATGGCATGAGTTAGGGATCTGACTTTATTTTTTTCCAGATGTTTAGCCAGTTGTTCTGACACCATTTATTGAATAGTATATACATCTTCCACTGAATGTAGTACTTTTATATCTTCCAACAGATCTCTTTCTTTTTTTTCCCTCCGGCTGAAGAGTGACTGGGCTTTCCTTTCTGGGGTTCAAAGTAATAGCTAGTCACTTCCCATTTATGAACAGGGAACATCACACAGTGTAGAGAAAAAGCACATTTGACCCTTCAAAGAAGCGGTCATAAGTAAGATACAAATTGGGGTAGTCAGTACGCTGTTCAACAGATATTCCCAGGTCTCTGCCTTCCAAATACTTGGTAGGATTGTATTTCCTGACCATTTTAGTTGGCTGAGGCCATCTGCCTAGTTCTGACAAATTGTGAGTGGACGTGACGTGTGTCAGTTTTGGGCCAGAGCATTTAATTGCTGGTGTAGACTTTTCAGAACTCTCTTTCCTGTTGGCTGATGACATGATATTCAAGATGGCGGCTGCCCCTTTAGCCTGGATCCCTGAATGGCTACGAGGAGCAAAGCCTTCCTGTCCTGTTTTGGACATGTAGTGTGAGCACTAAACAAACCTCACTGGTTATACGCCACCGAGATTTGGAGGCATAACCTAGCCTATCCCGATTTATATACATATTCTCTTTCAGTATTTCAATCTGATTTTTTAGACATCAACTGAACTCAAACTAGAGGCTTCTCTAAGGAGAAGGTATTCTTTCATGTATACTGATTGATACTAGGGAGAAATAAGGTAATTTTAGAAAAAAGTCACGAAATAACAACTTCCTCTATATTTTTTTTCAGGTAATCTGGAGCTCTCAAAATGTTTGCCAAAGCAACAAGGAATTTTCTTAGAGAAGTTGATGCTGGAGGTAACCTGATCACAGTATCAAATTTGAATGACTCTGATAAATTACAACTTCTAAGTCTGGTGACCAAAAAAAAGAGATTGTGGTGCTGGCAGAGACCCAAATACCAGTTTTTATCTGTCACCCTGGGAGATGTACTCACAGAAGACCAGTTTCTGAGTCCAGGTATGTTTCTTTGGTTATATTGTACAATTAGTTCCAGAACAGGAGAGGATTCTTCTTTTAGACACATGTTGTCTTGAGTGACTGTAAGGCGATACCTTATAATCAGTTCTCCTGTTTCTTTGCCTACTGTTTTAAAAATGTATCCTTCCGTAAAATGAGAAAATTCTGCAGGCCTGACATGAAAAGTTATAGCTTAATATTTAAGAAATAATATTGCAGTTTTGGTATAAAAGTACAACACGCTCATTTGTAGATGTTGTGGCCCCTCAGCATGAGTGGGTTGGTTTTACTTCCCCAAATTTGGTTTGGTGTTGAGGTTGATGATGCCACGTATCCATCAGGAGGATGCGAAAAGTTTTATTACTCACATAACGAAGCTTTTCTGGGGACAGCATGGCAGGTTCCCAAGGCTGGTCCAAAAATAGCTAGAGAGAAGGAGGGGATAAGAGATTGGCTCAGATTCTCTAATGAATATGAGGTGTGGTGAGGGTTCTGCATGTAGGCTGGGGCTTATTACAACTTTTCAATTTCCTGCTGGTGCCAATGGAGGGACCACCTAGGGTTTCTTACCCTACTGCCCAGATGTGTAACAGAAAGAAAAGAGGGGGTGGTGGGCTTGAAACATTAAGCATCAAAAATGGGGAGTTTGACTCATTATTACAGAGGAGCATGTATAAAATATAGAAAGGCAAGAAAACAAATCAACAAAAATTCCTCCATCAAGTGTTAATTCCCATTAACACTTGGATTGTATCTTTTCTTTCTCTGCATCTAATTTTTTATAAACAAAATTGGAAACATATTACATATAATTTTTATATACTCCTCATTTATTTTTTTATTTATTTATTTTTTTGTGGTACGCGGGCCTCTCACTGTTGTGGCCTCTCCCGTTGCGGAGCACAGGCTCCGGACGCGCACGCTCAGCGGCTGTGGCTCATGGGCCCAGCTGCTCCGCGGCATGTGGGATCTTCTCGGACCGGGACACGAACCTGTGTCCCCTGCATCATCAGGCGGACTCCCAACCACTGGGCCACCAGGGAAGCCCTGCTCATTTATTTTTAATTTTTATTTACTTACTTTTTTGCGGTATGCAGGCCTCTCACTGTTCTGGCCTCTCCCGCTGCGGAGCACAGCCTCCGGACACGCAGGCTCAGCGGCCATGGCTCACGGGCCCAGCCGCTCTGCGGCATGTGGGATCTTCCCAGACTGGGGCACGAACCCGTGTCCCCTGCATCAGCAGGTAGACTCTTAACCACTGAGCCACCAGGGAAGCCCGTGGTGGCTTCTCTTTTTGCAGAGCACAGGCTCTAAGCACACGGGCTTCAGTAGTTGTGGCACGTGGGCTCAGTAGTTGTGCCTCTTGGGCTCTAGAGCGCAGGCTCAGTAGTTGTGGCTCACGGGCTTAGTTGCTCCGCGGCATGTGAGACCTTCCTGGACGAGGGCTCGAACCCGTGTTGCCTGCATTGGCAGGCGGATTCTTAACCACTTCACCCTCAGGGAAGTCCTGTGCTTGTAGATTTTTTGAGATGGCCATTCTGACCGGTGTGAGGTGATATCTCATTGTGGGTTTGATTTGCATTTCTGTAATCATTAGTGATGTTGAGCATCCTTTCATGTGTTTGTTGGCAGTCTGTATATCTTCTTTGGAGAAATCTCTTTAGGTCGTCTGCCCATTTTTGGATTGGGTTGTTTTTTTTTTGGTATTGAGCTGCATGAGCTGCTTGTATATTTTGGAGATTAATCCTTAGTCTGTTGCTTCATTTGCAAATATTTTCTCCCATTCTGAGGGTTTTCTTTTCGTCTTGTTTATGATTTCCTTTGCTGTGCAAAAGCTTTTAAGTTTCATTAGGTCCCATTTCTTTGTTTTTATTTCCATTACTCTAGGAGGTGGATCAAAAAAGATCTTGCTGTGTTTTATGTCAAAGAGTGTTCTTCCTGTGTTTTTGTCTAAGAGTTGTATAGTGCCCCATCTTATATTTAGGTCTCTAATCCATTTTGAGTTTATATTTGTGTATGGTGTTAGGGAGTGTTCTAATTTCATTTTTTTACATGTAGCTGTCCAGTTTTCCCAGCACCACTTATTGAAGAGACTGTCTTTTCTCCATTGTATATCCTTGCCTCCTTTATCATAGATTAGTTGACCATAGGTGCATGGGTTTATCTCTGGGCTTTCTATCTTGTTCCATTGATCTATATTTCTGTTTTTGTGCCAGTACCATATTGTCTTGATTACTGTAGTATAGTCTGAAGTCAGGGAGTCTGATTCCTCCAGCTCTGTGTTTTTCCCTCAAGACTGCTTTGGCTATTCGGTGTCTTTTTTTTTTTTTTGCCGTACGTGGGCCTCTCACTATTGTGGCCTCTCCCATTGCGGAGCACAGGCTCCGGATGCGCAGGCTCAGCGGCCATGGCTCACGGGCCCAGCCGTTCCGTGGCATGTGGGATCCTCCCGGACCGGGGCACGAACCCGTGTCCCCTGCATCGGCAGGCGGACTCTCAACCACTGCGCCACCAGGGAAGCCCTATTCGGGGTCTTTTGTGTCTCCATACAAATTTTAAGGTTTTGTGTTCTAATTCTATAAAATATGCCATTGGTAATTTGATAGGGATTGCATTGAATGTGTAGATTACTTTGGGTAGTACAGTCATTTTCACAATATTGATTCTTCCAATCCAAGAACATGGTTTATCTCTCCATCTGTTGGTTTCTTTCATCAGTGTTTTGTAGTTTTCTGCATACTGGTCTTTTGTCTCCCTAGGTGGGTTTATTCCTAGGTGTTTTATTCTTTTTGTTGCAATGGTAAATGGGAGTGTTGTCTTAATTTCTCTTTCAGATTTTTCATCATTAGTGTATAGGAATGCAAGAGATTTCTGTGCTAATTTTGTATCCTGCTACTTCACCAAATTCATTGAGTAGCTCTAGTAGTTTTCTGGTAGCATCTTTAGGATTCTGTATGTACAGTATCATGTCATCTGCAAACAGTGACAGTTTTACTTCTTCTTTTCCTATTTGTATTCCTTTTATTTCTTTTTCTTCTCTGATTGCCTTGGCTAGGACTTCCAAAACTCTGTTGAATTATAGTGGTGAGAGTGGATATCCTTGTCTTGTTCCTGATCTTAGAGGAAATGCTTTAAGTTTTTCACCATTGAGAATGTTGTTTGCTGTGGGTTTGTCGTACATGGCCTTTAGTATGTTGAGGTAGGTTCCCTCTATGCCAGCTTTCTGGAGAGTTTGTATCATAAATGAGTGTTGAATTTAGTCAAAAGCTTTTTCTGCATCTATTGAGATGATCATATGGTTTTTATTCAATTTGTTAATATGGTGTATTGCATTGATTGATTTGCATATATTGAAGAATCCTTGCATCCCTGGGATAAATCCCGCTTGATCATGGTGTATGATCCTTTTAATGTGTTGTTGGGTTCTGTTTGCTAGTATTTTGTTGAGGATTTTTTCATCTATATTCATCAGTGACATTGGTCTGTAATTTTCTTTTTTGGTAGTATCTTTGTCTGGTTTTGGTATCAGGGTGATGGTGGCCTCATAGAATGAGTTTGGGAGTTTTCCTTCCTCTGCATTTTTTTGGAAGAGTTTGAGAAGGTTGGGTGTTAGCTGTTCTCTAAATGTTTTATAGAGTTCACCTGTGAAGCCATCTAGTACTGGACTTTTGTTTGTTGGAAGATTTTTAATCACAGTTTCAATTTCTTTTTTTTTTTAAATCTCATTCTAAATTTAATCAGTAGGAAAAATATGCAATAACAAAGAATATTTTTTCTTTTTTTTCCACAACTCACACACACACACACACACTGTATTTTATTTTTACAAGAGATAAACTGACACCAAGCATTGTAAATGGATGACCACAACAAAAGCAACAATGATTGCAATTACCGAACACAAAATACACTCATAGTATGTCATAATATTGACATTCAGTCCAGTAATACTCCACTGTAACAGCTCCTTTACTTTGCAGTGAAAATTGATTTGTGTATTTTTTGCCTCTGAGTCCTTGTGGGATTTTTTTTTTTTATTCAAAGAGAAAGTCACAACAATTATAATCATCCTCATCAGTTCACTCAGTCCCATGTAATTAATTTTCTTTTATCTTGATCTTTTGTTAGAACTTCTATGAATTCATCAGTTTTCCATTAGAGTTCTGAAAATGCTTATTCATTCAGTTCAGCAGTATAGTCAGTTACCAGAAACCTGTTCTTGTCAGAGTCTTTTCCATAAATTCCTTGAAGATGAGATCCTTTTATGGGAACATTTTTGTAAAAGCATCAGAGTACACCCAGAACTGTCTGTAAATGACAAAAGACTTAAAAATGACCACAGTTAAAGATTTGATGAAAATTCATAATAATGCAGTTGACAAGGAAATTTAGTTATTTCTGAGATATACGTTTTAAAGTACTAACTAGAATTATGACTTACAACATTATACCAGAATAGGTAAGATTTTTAGAAATTTCATGTAATGTCTGAAGCATTTATATTAACATATTTCCATACAAATAACCCAAAGAAAGTTTAGTATTAGTTTTTTTGTTTGTTTTTTTATACTGCAGGTTCTTATTAGTCATCAGTTTTATACACATCAGTGTATACATGTCAATCCCAATCGCCCAATTCAGCACACCACCATCCCCACCCCACTGCGGTTTTCCCCCCTTGCTGTCCAATATGTTTGCTCTCTACATCTGTGTCTCAACTTCTGCCCTGCAAACCGGTTCATCTGTACCATTTTTCTAGGTTCCACATACATGCGTTAACATACAATATTTGTTTTCCTCTTTCTGTCTTACTTCACTCTGTATGACAGTCTCTAGATCCATCCACATCTCAACAAATGACTCCTTTTTATGGCTGAGTAATATTCCATCGTATATATGTACCAAAACTTCTTTACCCATTCGTCTGTTGACGGGCATTTAGGTTGCTTCCATGGCCTGGCTATTGTAAATAGTGCTGCAATGAACATTGGGGTGCATGTGTCTTTTTTTTTCTTTCTTTTTTTTTTTTTGCGGTACATGGGCCTCTCACTGTTGTGGCCTCTCCCGTTCCGGAGCACAGGCTCCGGATGCGCAGGCTCAGCGACCATGGCTCACGGGCCCAGCCGCTCCACGGCATGTGGGATCTTCCCGGACCTGGGCACGAACCCGCGTCCCCTGCATCGGCAGGCAGACTCTCAACCACTGTGCCACCAGGGAAGCCCCGCATGTGTCTTTTTGAATTATGGTTTTCTCCGGGTATATGCCCAGTAGTAGGATTGCTGGATCATATGGTAATTCTATTTTTAGTTTTTTAAGGAACTCATACTGTTCTCCATAGTGGCTGTATCAATTTACATTCCCACCAACAGTGCAAGAGGGTTCCCTTTTCTCCACACTCTCTCCAGCGTTTGTTGTTTGTAGATTTTCTGATGATGCCCATTCTAACTGGTGTAAGGTGATACCTCATTGTAGTTTTGATTTGCATTTCTCTAATAATTAATGATGTTGAGCAGCTTTTCATGTGCATCTTGGCCATCTGTATGTCTTCTTTGGAAAAATGTTTATTTAGGTCTTCTGCCCATTTTTTGATTAGGTGGTTTTTTTTTTTTTAATATTGAGCTGCATGAGCTGTTTATATATTTTGGAGATTAATCCTTTGTCCGTTGCTTCATTTGCGAATATTCTCTCCCATTCTGAGGGTTGTCTTTTCATCTTGTTTATGGTTTCCTTTGCTGTGCAAAAGCTTTTAAGTTTCATTAGGTCCCATTTCTTTGTTTTTGTTTTTATTTCCATTACTCCAGGAGGTGGATCAAAAAAGATCTTGCTGTGATTTATGTCAAACAGTGTTCTACCTATGTTTTCCCCTAAGAGTTGTATAGTGCCCTGTCTTACATTTAGGTTTCTAATCCATTTTGAGTTTATTTTTGTGTATGGTGTTAGGGAGTGGTCTAATTTCATTCTTTTACATGTAGCTGTCCAGTTTTCCCAGCACCACTTATTGAAGAGACTGTCTTTTCTCCATTGTGTATCTTTGCCTCGTTTGTCATAGATTAGTTGACCAAAGGTGTGTGGGTTTATCTCTGGGCTTTCTATCTTGTTGCATTGATACGTGTTTCTTTTCTTGTGCCAGTACCATATTGTCTTGATTACTGTAGCTTTGTAGTATAGTCTGAAGTCAGGGAGTCTGGTTCCTCCGGCTCCGTTTTTTGTCTTCAAGACTGCTTTGGCTATTCGGGGTCTTTTGTGTATCCATACACATTTTGACGTGATTTGTTCTAGTTCCGTAAAAACTGCCGTTGGTAATTTGATAGGGATTGCATTGAATCTGTAGATTGCTTTGAGTAGTATAGTGATTTTCATAATATTCTTCCAATCCAGGAACATGGTATATCTGTCCATCTGTTGGTATCATCTTTTATTTCTTTCATCAGTGTCTTATAGTTATCTGCATACAGGTCTTTTGTTTCCCCAGGTGGGTTTATTCGTAGGTGTTTTATTCTTTTTGTTGCAATGGTAAATGGGAGTGTTTCCACATAATTTCTCTTTCATATTTTTCATCATTAGTGTATAGGAATGCAAGCGATTTCTGTGCATTAATTTTGTATCCTGCAACTTTACCAAATTCATTGATTAGCTCTAGTAGTTTTCTGGTGGCATCTTTAGGATCCTCTATGTATAGTATCATGTCATCTGCAAACAGTGACAGTTTTACTTCTTCTTTTCCAATATGTATTCCTTTTATTTCTTTTTCTTGTCTGAGTGCTGTGGCTAGGACTTCCAAAACTCTTGTTTTATAATAGTGGTGAGAGTGGACATCCTTGTCTTGTTCCTGATCTTAGAGGAAATGCTTTCAGTTTTTCACCATTGAGAATGATGTTTGCTCTGGGTTTGTTATATATGGCCTTTATTATGTTGAGGTAGGTTCCCTCTATGCCCACTTTCTGGAGAGTTTTTTTAATCATAAATGGGTGTTGAAATTTGTCAAAAGCTTTTTCTGCATCTATTGACATGATCATATGGTTTATTTATTTATTTTTTTGCAGTACGCAGGCCTCTCACTGTTGCGGCCTCTCCCGTTGCGGAGCACAGGCTCTGGATGCGCAGGCTCAGTGGCCATGGCTCACGGGCCTAGCTGCTCCGCGGCATGTGGGATCTTCCCAGACTTCGGCACGAACCTGTGTCCCCTGCATCGGCAGGCAGACTCTTAACCACTGCGCCACCAGGGAAGCCCGATTATATGGTTTTTATTTTTCAATTTGTTAATATAGTGTATCCCATTGATTGATTTGCGTATATTGAAGCATCCTTGCATCCCTGGGATAACTCCCACTTGATCATGGTGTATGATCCTTTTAATGTGTTGTTGGATTCTGTTGCTAGTATTTTGTTGAGGATTTTTGCATATATATTCATCAGTGACATTGGTCTGTAATTTTCTTTTTTGGTAGTATCTTTGTCTGGTTTTGGTATCAGGGTGATGGTGGCCTCATAGAATGAGTTTAGGAGTCTTCCTTCCTCTGAAATTTTTTTGGAAGAGTTTGAGAAGGTTGGGTGTTAGCTGTTCCTTAAATGTTTGATAGAATTCACCTGTGAAGCCATCTAGTCCTGGACTTTCGTTAGTTGGAAGATTTTTAATCACATTTTCAATTTCATTACTTATGAGTGGTCTGTTCATATTTTCTATTTCTTCCTGGTTCAGTCTTGGAAGGTTATACCTTTCTAAGAATTTGTCCATTTCTTCAGGTTGTCCATTTTATTGGCATACAGTTGCTTGTAGTAGTCTCTTAGGATGCTTTGTACTTCTGCAGTGTCTATTGTAACTGCTCCTTTTTCATTTCTAATTTTATGGATTTGAGTCCTCTCCCTCTTTTTCTTGTTGTGTCTGGCTAATGGTTTATCAATTTTGTTTATCTTCTCAAAGAACCAGCTTTTACTTTTATTGATCTTTGCTATTGTTTTCTTGGTTTCTATTTCATTTATTTTTGCTCTGATCTTTATGATTTCTTTCCTTCTGCTAACTCTGGGTTTTGTTTGTTCTTCTTTCTCTAGTTCCTTTAGGTGTATAGTTAGATTGTTAATTTGAGATATTTGTTTCTGGAGGTAGGCTTGTATAGCTATAAACTTCCCTCTTAGCACTGCTTTTGCTGCATTCCGTAGGTTTTGGATTGTCGTGTTTTCATTGTCATTTGCCTCTAGGTATTTTTTGATTTCCTCTTTGATTTCTTCAGTGATCTCTTGGTTATTTAGTAACGTATTGTTTAGCCTCCATGTGTTTGTGTTTTTTACGTTTTTTCCCCTGTAATTGATTTCTAATCTCATAGCATTGTGGTCAGAAAAGATGCTTGATATGATTTCAATTTTCTTAAATTTACTGAGGCTTGATGTGTGACCCAAGATATGATCTATCCTGGAGAATGTTCCATAAGCACTGGAGAAGAAAGTATAATCTGCTTGTTTTGGATTGAATGTTCTATAAATGTCAATTAAATTATCTGGTCTATTTTGTCATTTAAAGCTTGTGTTTCCTTATTAATTTATTGCTTGATGATCTGTCCATTGTTTTACGTGAGGTGTTAAATTCCTGCACTATTGTGTTACTGTTGATTTCCTCTTTTGTAGCTGTTAGCAGTTGCCTTGTGTATTGAGATTCTCCTATGTTGAGTGCATATATATCTATAATTGTTATATCTTCTTGGATTGATCCCTTGATCATTATGTAGTGTCCTTCCTTGTCTCTTGTAACATTCTTTATGTTAAAGTCTATTTTATCTGTTATGAGTATTGCTACTCCAGCTTTCTTTTGATTTCCGTTTGCATGGAATATCTTTTTCCATCCCCTCACTTTCAGTCTGTATGTGTCCATAGGTCTGAAGTGGGTCTCTTGTAGGCAGCATATATCTGGGTCTTGTTTTTGTATCCATTCAGCAAGCCTGTGTCTTTTGATTGGAGCATTTAATCCATTCACATTTAAGGTAATTATCAATATGCATGTTCCTCTTACCATTTTCTTAATTGTTTTGAGTTTCTTATTGTAGGTCTTTTCCTTTTCTTGTGTTTTCTGCCTAGAGAAGTTCCTTTAGCATATGTTGTAAAGCTGGTTTTGTGGTGCTGAATTCTCTTAGCTTTTGCTCGTCTATAAAGGTTTTAATTTCTCCATTGAATGTGAATGAGATCCTTTCTGGGTAATCTTGGTTGTAAGTTTTTCCCTTTCATCACTTTAACTATGTCCTGCCACTCCCTTCTGGCTTGCAGAGTTTCTGCTGAAAGATCAGCTATTAACCTTATGGGGATTCCCTTGTATTTTATTTGTTGCTTTTCCCATGCTGCTTTTAATATTTTTTCTTTGAATTTAATTTTTGGTAGTTTGATTAATACATGTCTTGGCCTGTTTCTCCTTTGATTTATCCTCTATGGGACTCTCTGCACTTCCTGAACTTGACTATTTCCTTTCCCACGTTAGGGAAGTTTTCAAGTATAATCTCTGCAAATATTTTCTCACACCCTTTCTTTTTCTCTTCCTCTTCTGGGACCCCTATAATTAGAATGTTGGTGCGTTTCTTGTTGTCCAGAGGTCTCTGAGACTGTCCTCAGTTCTTTTCATTCTTTTTTCTTTATTCTTCTCTGAGGCAGTTATTTCCACTCTTTGATCTTCCATTTCACTTATCCGTTCTTCTGTGTCAGTTATTCTCCTATTGACTCCTTCTAGAGTATTTTTAATTTCATTTATTGTGTTGTTCATCACTGTTTGTTTGCTCTTTAGTTCTTCTCGGTCCTTGTTAAACGTTTCTTGTATTTTCTCCATTCTATTTCCAAGATTTTGGATCATCTTTACTAACATTACTCTGAATTCTTTTTCAGGTAGACTGCGTAGTTCCTCTTCATTTGTTTTGTCTGGTGGGTTTTTACCTTGCTCCTTTATCTGCTGCATATTTCTCTGTTTTCTCATTTTGTTTAACTTACTGTACTTGGGGTCTCCTTTTCGCAGGCTGCAGGTTTGTAGTTCCCATTATTTTTGCTGTCTGCCCCCACAGGGTGAGGTGGGTTCAGTGGCTTGTGTAGGCTTCCTGGTGAAGGGGACTAGTGCCTGTGTTCTGGTGGGCGGGGCTGGATCTTGTTCTTCTGGTGGGCAGGGCTGCATCCGGTGGTGTGTTTTGGAGTGTCTGTGAACTTAGTATGACTTTAGGCAGCCTCTCTGCTAATGGGTAGGGTTGTGTTTCTGTCTTGCTAGTTGTTTGGCGTGGGGCATCCAGCATTGGACCTTGCTGGCTGTTGGGTGGAACTGGGTCTTAGTGTTGAGATGGAGATTTCTGGGAGACCTCTCGCCAATTGATATTATGTGCGGCCAGGAGGTTTCTGGTGGTCCAATGTCCTGGACTCAGCCCTCCCACCGTGGAGGCTCAGGCTCAACATCCGGCTGGAGCACCAAGACCCTGTTAGCCACACGGCTCAGAAGAAAAGGAAGAAAGAAAAAAACCCCAAAAAGCAAAAATTAAAAAATGGACAGAATCCTAGGACAAATGGTAAAAGCAAACTTATACAGACAAAATCACACAAAGAAGCATATACATACACACTCACAAAAAGAGAAAAAGGAGAAAAAAATATATATATTAAAAAAAAAAGGAAGAGAGCAACCAAACCAATGAATATATCCACCAATGATAATAAGCACTAAATACTAAACTAAGATAAACATAAAACCAGAAACAAATCAGATGCAGAGAGCAAACCCCAAGTCTAGGGTTGCTCCCAAAGTCCACTGCCTCAGTTTTGGGAACATTCGTTTCTATTCAGGTATTCTTCAGATGCAGGGTTTATCAAGTTGATTGTGGGGATTTAATCTGCTGCTCCTGAGTCTGCATGGAGAAATTTCCCCTCCTCTGTTCTCACAGCTCCTGGGGTTCAGTGTTGGTTTTGGCTTCGCCTCTGCGTGTAGGTCACCCTCAGGAGTCTGTTACTCACCCTTACAGAAGGGGATTAAAGCAGCAGCTGATTAGGGCTCTCTTGCTCACTCAGGGCAGGGGAGGGAGGGGTTTGGTAGTCATAATTGGAACGCGAGGTGAGCCTCTGGCGGCAGAGGTCGGCATGACGTTGCAACAGCCTGAGGCGCGCCGTGTGTTCTTCTGGGGAAGTTGTCCCTGGATCATGGAACCCTGGCATTGGCGGGCTGCACAGGCTCCTGGGGGATGTGGATAGTGACCTGCACTTGCACACAGAATTCTTGGTGGCAGCGGCAGCAGCGTTAGCAGTTTATGCCCGTCTCTGGGGTACAAGCTGATAGTCGTGTCTCGTGCCTGTCTCTGGAGCTCTTTCAGGCGGTGCTCTGTCTCCTGTGGGCACGCTGGGAAGGGATCCCCTCTCCTCGTGCATCCCGAAACAAAGGTCTCGCCTCTGGCAGGTCCAGACTTTTTCTTGGATTCCATCCCGGCTAGCTGTGGCACACTAGCCCCCTTCAGGCTGTCTTCACGCAGCCAACCCCAGTCCTCTCCCTGGGGTCTGGCCTCTGAAACCCAAGCCTCAGCTCCGAGCCCCCACCTGCCTTGGTGGTTGAGCAGACAAACCTCTCAGGCTGGTGGGTGCTGGTCAGCACCAGTCCTCTGTGTGGGGATCTCTCCGCTTTGCTCTCTGCACTCCTATTGCTGCGCTGTGCTCTGTGGCTCTGAAAATTACCCCTGCCCAACCCCCATCCCTGCCAGTGAAGGGGCTCCCTAGTGTGTGGAAACCTTTCCTCCTTCACAGCTCCCTCCCACTGGTGCAGGTCCTGTCCCTATTCTTTTGTCTCTGTTTTTCCTTTTTTTTTTTTTTGCCTTACACAGGTACGTGGGGAGTTTCTTGCCTTCTGGGAAATCTGAGGTCTTCTGCCAGCGTTCAGTAGGTGTTCTGTAGGAGTTGTTCTACGTGTAGATGTATTTTTGATGTAATTGTGGGGAGGAAGGTGATCTCCATGTCTCACTCCTCTGCCATCTTGAAGGTCTCCCTTTTTTCTTATTGAGATATCTTTGATTTACAATATTATATTAGTTTCAGGTGTACAATATAGTGATGCAAAATTTTTATAGATAATACTCCATTTATAGTTATTAGAAAATATTGGCTATATTCTCTGTGCTGTGTAATATATTCTTGTAGCTTATTTATTTTATACATAGCAGTTTGTACTTCTTAATCCTCTACCCCCACTTCCCTCTCCCCTTTGGTCACCACTAGTTTGTTCTCTATATCTGTGAGTCTGTTTCTTTTTTATTATTTGCACTAGTTTTATTTTTTTAGATTGTACATGTTAGTGATAACATACAGTGTCTTTCTCTGATTTATTTCACTTGGCATAATACCCTCCAAGTCCATCCATGTTGTTGCAAATGGCAAAATTTCATTCTTTTCTATGGCTGTGTAGTATTCCATTGTGTGTGTGTGTGTGTGTGTGTGTGTGTGTGTGTGTGTATACCACATCTTCCTTATCCATTCTTCTGTTGATGGACACCTAGGTTGCTTCCATATCTTGGCAATTGTAAATAATGCTGCTATGAACATTGGGGTGGCATAGATTCTTAAAGAGAGAATTACTGGACCAGAGGTTGGGAACTTTTCAAAGACTCTTGGTACTTATTCCTACACTGCTTTTTGGAACATGGTGATATATGAAAGCACCCTCAGCTCTTAATTATTGGACTAGATGATGTTTGAGTCTTCTTTCAGCCCTAAAGTTCTCTAATTTTGTGATTGCATCTCCCTTAAAGGGAAAAAGTGATAGAGGAGGTAATTTGAGTTGACAAATAATCTCCTTTCTTCCAGCTCAGCATTCTAGCCAATACTTTCTTCAGCCAGGCTCATTATCAGAGCTGTCAAACAATGGGCAAGTGAATTGATATTAATTTTATGTCATGTTTTTATGTCATGTTTTCCCCCTGGATGTCTCTGGTAGAACTCTTACTGAGTAGTGTAATGACTAAATATAAGGAAAGGCAAGAGAAAAAACAATTCACAGAACAGACCATGGACCCCTGAGTAATTGGAATTTCACCGCTCTGTGCTGTTAGGTGCTTCTTCCGTGGTGTCCTGAGAGCTGTTGTTAGATGGGTCAGGCCGGTTGCAGTCCCTGCAGATTAGGAAGTCCCACATATGCTCATCATCTGAGGCCAGAGCTCATGCCTGGTTCTGTGTCCTGTTGCTGTTAGGGCTGTGATGAGAGGTGCCCACTACTGTGTCTTCTGAGCAGATTCATGATGCCTCACCTTTGTTATTCTTGCCCCTGGCAACCACACTGGAGTGTTATGTTGCCCAGGGTGCGGAGGTTGGAGGGTGGTGACTTGGTTGTCCTACCCATGGCCTGTTGGCTTCCTCACTTTTCCCTTCCACCTGCAGCAGTGGATAACTCGATGCAGACGTGTGCGCAAACGACGTCTGGTTCGGAGGTGTGTCTAGTGTGGCATTTTGCAGTACACAGACAGTCTTGATTGTCCTTACCTGCTGTGGGATCCAGTTTTGGGGTCAGAGTTTTCAGGAGTGGTAATAAGCTTGATTGGGGCCAGAACAGGGATCTAAGGGTAGAATTTCTGTCTGTGTGGTACTTTATACAATCTAGGACTGTCCTGTTTATCAGGAAATGATGTTGCTTTGGCCTAAACCCAGTGGATAGATTGAGCACTTGCTATGTGCCAGGCTCTGTATACATCAACTTCCAGTAGAACCCATCAGGTAGGTATTATTAATTATCTACAAATTACATATGACAAACCTGAGGTTCAGGGTGATGGATGTTACCCAAGGTCTCCCAGCTAGGTGTATTAGACTAGTGATAAAATCTTGAGCTCTTAACAGCTGCTATATGCTGCTTCCGAAAGCATTTCCCAGAGTGTTTGTGTTCTCAAGGTGTGACTAGGAGAAGGCTGTGACTTGGGGGCATTTTCCTAAGCTTCTTATTTTTCATGGAGATGATTCTCTACTTGGTAAATTTCACAGATAATGAATGGTGATTAATTCTCATTAACCCTGGTTGAGGTATAGGTTTTGTTGCCTGGGGTGAAAGAAATACAGGTGTTGGGGGCAGTGGCTGGATGGAAAGAAACGTTTCAGACTCCAGTCGGATTTGAATCCCTTATGAAGTGCCACCAGGAGCCCAGGAGAGCCTTGGGTCAGGAAAATGGAAAGGGCCGAGTATGAAGTTCCTGAGAGCCTCTCAGTGTAACCTTCCTGAATGATGGTGACTGAGACCATTTTTATGGTAGTATTTGGTTCAATTAAAAATGAGAACAGTAGAAATCTGGAGACATGTGAAGGCTAGCAGTTCAAGTCTGAGATCATCAGATATTTATGTTTAGTGTTCAGACAAAAAAGGGCAGATCCTGAAGGCAATCTGCTAGCCATCGCCTGGTATGACCACGTGAGTGGATTGAAGCTGGGACAGCAGCTGGGTGGTGGCATCTTTCTCAGTGTCTGGGAAGCCAGGAAGGAAGAATGGGGAGTCTGGAGCTCGTGTGTTCCAAGATGGTGTTCGAAGCAGGGAGGAAGGGCATGCCCACTGACTTTATCAGGAACACAGAGATAAGGAATTGCTTGATAAGGAATTGCAAGACTGGGTGGAGGTCAGATATAAACAGGTAAATATGGGGAGAACTGTTTCAATGGAGATGGTAATGAAGGCCAGGGCAGTGTTCTCCAAGGCCACCAGTGAGAAGGGAGGATGCCCGAGGACAGGTTCAGGCATCTGACCTGCAAGATACTGAATCAGGCAGGCCACTCCCTGGGCAGAGTGATGGGCTGCTATCTTCTCTGTGCTTTGGTGTCATCCTCATCTAGTCCCTTCATCCTGGAAAAGTACATATTTAACATGTCCTATTTCTTTACCTGGATAGTAGTTAAACAGATGTTTGCTTTAAAATTATTCATGAAACTCTATAGATACTTTTTGTGCACTTGTCTATATGTGTGTATATTGGAATTGAAAGATGAAAAAACAAAAAAGTGCCCAGTAGAGTCCCTGCCCACCAGTGCATGCCACGCTCTTAGCACCCAGGTTCTTTTGCCCACACACACAGCGCGGCCATCGGCTTTCCATTCTGCGTGCAGACCTCATGTTTCCCACGGGTTTCTGCAGGATTGGAAAGCTAGGTGACCTGAGGCACAGAGGTGGCCGTTTTGTCATTAGATTCCTCTGCATGTCTCATTCACTGTAGTGGTCGTGGAGTCGGACTTTGTGAAGTACGAGGGCAAGTTTGAAAACCATGTGAGTGGGACCCTGGAGACGGCACTGGGGAAGGTCAAGCTGAACATTGGTGGCAAAGGCCTCGTGGAGAGTCAGTCCTCGTTTGGAACCCTGAGGAAGCAGGAGGTGGACTTGCAGCAGCTCATTGGAGTTGCCCAGGAGAGGTAATGGGAATTCTGCTTGGCATTTTGGACTTTGACATGTCTCTCATTGAAAGGTCGTTCTGTGGGACGTTGGCTAGAAGGGTGACATTGGGATCTTGGCCAATCAGCAAACGTTACTGAATGCCCATGTGCTGAAACTTGATGAGCAGTGCATCCTTTAGTCTGGACGTTGACTGTTCTTAGCCTGAGAGGGGAGACTTGGGAAGCATTTTAAAAGGATGTTACTTCAGACAAATGTGTACTTTGAAGAAATCATACGATTTATAAAATACCAACCGTGAGAACGCTCTGTCCTACGTTTCTGAATATTAATATCAGAAGTGGAAAAATCCCCCTTCTGCCCTGGCTCTTTATGATTTTCTGATGAGGAAAAGGAGAAAGCAGGTGTGGGGGACTTCAGGGGAAGAGCTGGTTTTTAACTCTGAAGTCTTAAAACCCCACGTTTATTCATTGTTTAGATGTCAGTAAATACATTTTACCCCAGTAAAATGATAATACCTCATTATTTTTACCTTATGTTTATTCAACATTCCATAAGTAATTTTGCTGAGTGCCTACGATGTACCACATACTGTTCTACGTGCTGGGGATGCTGCAGTGAACAGAATGCCAACATTTCTGCCCTATATTCTAGCGGGGGAGAGACACAAAACATGCAACTAAGTGAAATATATAGTAGGTTGATGGTGCTCTCTGGAATGGAGAAAAATGTAGCAGAGATGGGGGATAGAACATGCCAGGAATGGGGGCTGATTTGAAAAGGTGGCCAGAGAAAGCATCCTGGAGAAGATGGCATCAGAGCAAAGACCTGAAGCTGGGGATGGGAGCGAGCATAGGAGTGTCCTGGGCAAGAAGGCTGTAGGCAGAGGTGGTGTGATTGGGGCTGAGTAAATAGGGCAAGGGCAGGTGAGGTCAGAGGGCGTAAAGGAACAGTAGCAGGTCCCGTAGGACCTTGCAGGCCACTGGAAAGACTAACTCGTCCTCGGAGTGAGGTGGGAAGCCACTGGAAGATTTTGAGAAGGGAAGTGACAGGATCTGACTTACGTGTTAGAAGGATCCTTCTGGCCGCTGGGCTGAGGAGAGACTGGATGGGTGGGAGCTGGGCATCCAATTGAGAAGTTATTGTAGTAATCCTGACAAGAGATGATATTTCCTCTTGTACAGCAACATAGGTGCATTTTCATGTGTAATTGTATCACCCTTTTTCTTTTAAAATGGAAAATGTCAACCCAAATAAATTAAGAGAAAACTCACTTGTGTTAAGTATAGGTAGCTTATCTCCTCTTTTCCAATGTTCTTAGGATTATATGAAATATAAAATAGGTTTGCTCATTGAATGAAATAATCTTTAAAAATTAATGAGTAAAAAATACCATAAAACTCATGTATCAAGCATTTGGTGGGTGGGTTTTGGACAGATATCGAGCATGCTTGGGCAACTGAAGTCTTCAAAACCCATTCACCTCTCCGCTAAGCTGATGCTTAATGGAGTTGAAAGACCATGGTGGCTATTTGACTGTTGCCTCCTGGCACTTTCTAGAACTCCAGGACTCTACTGAGTTAGGACTCAGGCAGGAATTCCCTTTCTCGGTCAGAGACTTTTAAGCTCTCTGTGGTGACACCAGGTGGACGGGACAGCCACCTCTTTCTCTGATAGTCATGACCTTAATTATCTTTTCTCTACCGCTCTTCTTTGCTAGAGAGGCATTTTCCTTCTCTACTACAACACTGGAAAGATATTTGTTGTTTGTCTGAAAATGAAATTTAACTGGAAGTCTTATATTTTTATTTGCTAAGTCTCGCAAATAAGGGGGAAGAGGGGCAGGAGGGCTGGCTGTTCCCTCAGTCTTTAGACAGCCCTCTAGAGCGTAATCGTATTCTGCAGTCTTGTTATTTCTATTTGAAAAACCACAGTTTGGCAATGCTCCATAATCACGTTTCCCGTTATAGGTTTCTCAAACGCTCTTCGTGATTCAGGTGTAGAAGATAGTGCCAACAGGAAGCATATGGGGAGGAGTCAGTGACTAGAGATGGGAAAAAGTAGTCTCAGAGAAAGATGCTAGGGCCAGCAGTTATAAGGGGGAGAGAGGGAGGGGAAGGAGATATGCATGTGCTGAGTACCTCCAGTGTGCCAAGCACTTTATAGACGTCATCTCATTTACTCTGCACAGCCGTCTCTTTTTAGGTTTGAGGATTTAAGGCTCGGGGAAGGAAGTGACTTGTTCTCAGTCTCGGAACTCAATTTGGGTGCTGCATCTGGGATTCATCCCAGGATTTTCTGGCTCCAAAACTCCTGTTCTTTCCTCTACATGATTCTTGAAGTGACTGTGAAGCAAAGGAATTGGCTGAGATAAAAATAGTTAAAATTATAGCAGGAGATATAAAGGCAGAGGCATGAATCTGGGTCCCCAGTGAGGGTACCTAGGGGGTGTACAGTGTTCCAGGCACTGTCCTGAACAAGCACATGTGAATAGCTGGTCTGCCCACCTGGAGGTGCCCACACGAGGGCATGAGATCACTTGGGGAGAGTTTGGACATTCTGTTCTTTCTACAGGTGATTGGGAAAGGATGGCCTGGATAGGGGAAGAGGGGTAGGGGCAACACCAGGAACATGGTAAAGAACAAATTTAAAGTCTAGAAATGGAAGAGGTATCTTATCACAGAGTCACTGCTTCCTTGTTTTGTTACTAAGAGGTAAGGTTGAGCAACAGGGGAGAGAAGAGGAGGAAGACTTGACCATAGGATGGAGATCATGTAAAGCTAACATTCTTGTTACTTCACCCTGGAATGATAAATTCTAATCTACATGGTCTACCTGTTTTTGGACTCCCACAACATCATCAGATTGATAAGGCTGGCTGTTTGACACGTGTGTAGCCTTGGGGGTGGTGATTGGTAATGCTTAAGTACTGTCTTTCTCGAGGGCTTATCTGCCATCATTTTTATTTCAGGTCATTTAGATAAGTTGTCATCTGTATACAAGTTATTTTAGCCCTTGGAATTCAAAGTATTTGTTTTATTGTCAGTGAGACGTATGCACATCTCAAAAACAAACTTCATATGTCCTTGAAAAAACAGGTGCGTTCATATACAACAGTTATGTAGCATTGTTGAGCATGAAGGCAATCCATGGGACCACAGGACTTAACTTTCCAGATACCTGGACGTGACCCCTTTGAATGAGAGCTCTATGTTTATCTTAAAACATTCTTGATGGAAAACAGGCTAAGACCTTTCCATAATGACTCAGGTTCATGTTTTATTCCTTAGATCCAGTATTATTCTGAGACAAACTCTTTAGTTTTTCCACCTTGTCTTCCACTGTCAGCTGCCATTTGTCAATGCTTTATAACCGCCATACCCTCCCCATCTCTGCCACTGATTATTGCTCCTAACCTCCTAGTGTTTGAGGAAGTTTACTCATGGAAAATAACTTCTGCAGACATGGTAGGTCACTTCTGTCCCTGCCAGGTTTAGGTGGACTAGTTGGACTAGAGGATCTTTGAGGGTTTTCTCTGGGCTAAATGTAGAAGTGAGTGGACTCCGAGTGCGCACATCAGTTCCTCCCCCTTGAGTTCAGGGCCTTGGTTTCAGCTGATTTCCAGAGACGGTGCCATTTTGTGCTTTCCTGACTGTTCAGGGGTTAAGGGGGGGGGCGTTGTGGTACAGGCAGATCCCACTTTCATTCTTTGGTTCATTGTAAGGCAAATTGTGGTAAAGAAAAGATTCCATTTTTCTATGAATACATGATAATTAGAAGTTCGGTTCTTCATTAAGAATTCTAACTTAAAAATTATATGAAACTAATATATCATGCAAGCAATGGTATGGCAATGTTGAACCTTCATAATTATTTAAAGTATTTTAAAATTACCCCCGCAAAGTCTTACTATATCTAAATATTTACAAATTGTACAAGTTTTACACACAAGAAAAAATGTTAAATGCTCCTGTTGGTTATGGCCCACATTTGACCTCTAATGTTACCACAGTAGCTCTCCTGAGTGAAGTTTCAGTGTGCCGTCAACTCTTTATTTAGGAGTATTTTGAGGGGAGGGATTTGGGGACCTGTCTCTTTCTTGGGAAAAAAAAAACCATGCAGCAAAGTTGGAACTGGTCTTTTCTACTTGATATCTTTCCCTGTGGCCAGCAGATGTTTTGTCTTTTTTTTAAATGTATTTATTTTATTTATTTATTTTTGGCTGCGTTGGGTGATTGTTGCTGCACGTGGGCTTTCTCCAGTTGCGGCGAGCGGGGGCTACTGTTTGTTGCGGTGCACGGGCTTCTCATTGTGGTGTCTTCTCTTGTTGCAGAGCACAGACTCTAGGTGCACGGGCTTCAGTAGTTGTGGCCGGTGGGCTCAGTAGTTGGGGCTCGCAGGCTCTAGAGTGCAGGCTCGGTAGTTGTGGCGCACGGGCTTAGTTGCTCCATGGCATGTGGGATCTTCCCAGACCAGGGCTCAAACCCGTGTCCCCTGCATTGGCAGGCGGACTCTTAACCACTGCGCCACCAGGGAAGTCCCCAGCAGATAGTTTGAAATGATTCTGTTTACCTTTGCGCTCAATTCAGTGCTGGCACCGTCTTTTAAAAAATTTTTATTTTGTATTGGAGTATAGTGGATTTACAATGTTGTGTTAGTTTCAGGTGTACAACAAAATGATTCACTTATATATATACAAAAATCTATTCTTTTTCAAATTCTTTTCCATTTAGATTATTACAGAATATTGAGTAGAGTTCCCTTTGCTATACAGTGGTCCTTGTTGATTATCTATTTTAAATACAGTGGTATGTATATGTCAATCCTGAACTCCCAGTTTATCCCCCGCCCCCTTCCTCTTTGGTAACCATAAGTTTGTTTTCTAAGTCTGTGAGTCTGTTTCTGTTTTGTAAATAAGTTCATTTGTATCATTATTTCTGGCTTCCGTGTATAAGCAATATCATATACTTGTCTTTCTCTGACTTACTTTACTTAGTATGATAATCTCTAGTTGCATCCATGTTGCTGTAAATGGCATTATTTTGTTCTTTTTTATGGCTGAGTAATATTCCATTATGTGTATATGTGTGTGTATGTATATGTGTGTGTGTATATATATATATATGTATATATATATATATATCACATCTTCTTTATCCATTCCTCTGTTGATGGACATTTAGGTTGCTTCCATGTCTTGGCTATCGCCAGTAGTGCTGCAATGAACATTGGGGTGCATATATCTTTTCGAATTATGGCTTTCTCTGGATATGTGCCCAGGAATGGATTGCTGGATCGTATAGTAGCTCTACTTTTAGTTTTTAAGGAACCTCCATACTGTTCTCCACAGTGGTTTTACCAATTTACCTTCCCACCAATAGTGTAGGAGCGTTCTCTTTTAATCTTTTTTTTTTTTTTTTTTTTTGCGGTACGCGGGCCTCTCACCGTTGTGATCTCTCCCGTTGCGGACCACAGGCTCCAGACGCGCAGGCTCAGTGGCCATGGCTCACGGGCCCAGCCACTCCGTGGCATGTGGGATCCTCCTGGACTGGGGCACAAACCCGCATCCCCTGCATCAGCAGGCGGACTCTCAACCACTGCGCCACCAGGGAAGCCCGGAGGGTTCTCTTTTCTCCACACCCCCTCCAGCATTTATTTTTTGTAGTCTTTTTGATGATGGCTATTCAGACTGTTGTGAGGTGGTACCTCTTTGTAGTTTTAATTTGAATTTCTTTAATAATTAGTGACGTTGAGCATCTTTTCATGTGCCTCTTCGCCATCTGTATGTCTTCTTTGGAGAAAGGTCTATTTAGGTCTTCTCCCCATTTTTTTATTGTGTTGTTTTTTTAATGTTGAACTGCATGAGCTGTTTGTATATTTTGGAGATTAATCCCGTGTCGGTCGCTTCATTTGCAAATATTTTCTCCCATTCTGAGGGTTGTATTTTCATTTTGTTTATAGATTCCTTTGCTGTGCAAAAGCTTTTGAGTTTAATTAGGTCCCATTTGTTTATTTTTGTGTTTATTTCCATTGCTGTAGGAGACGGATCAAAAAAGATATTGATGTGATTTATGTCAAAGAGTGTTCTGCCTATGTTTCCCTCTAAGAGTTTTATAGCATTCAGCCTTACATTTAGGTCTTAAATCTATTTTGAGTTTATTTTTAAATTTTATTTATTTATTTATTTCTGTGGTATGCGGGCATCTCACTGTTTGGGCTCTCCTGTTGCGGAGCACAGGCTCCGGACGTGCAGGCTTGGCGGCCATGGCTCACGGGCCCAGCTGCTCCGCGGCATGTGGGATATTCCCGGACCAGGGCACAAACCCGTGTCCCCTGCATCGACAGGTGGACTCTCAACCACTGTGCCACCAGGGAAGCCCTTGAGTTTATTTTTGTGTATGGTGTTAAGGAGTGTTCTAATTGCATTCTTTTACATGTAGTTGTCCAGTTTTCTCAGCATCACTTATTGCAGAGACTGTCTTTTTTTCCATTGTATGTTCTTGCCTCCTTTATCATGGATTAGTTGACCATAGGTGCATGGGTTTATCTCTGGACTTTCTATCCTGTTCCATTGATATATATTTCTGTTTTTGTGCCAGTACCATACTGTTTTGATGACTGTATCGTTATACTACAGTCTGAAGTCAGGGAGCCTGATTCCTCCAGCTCTGTTTTTCTTTCTCAAGATTGCTTTGGCTATTCGGGGTCTTTTGTGTCTCCATACAAATTTTAAAACTTTTTGTTCTAGTTCTGTGAAAAATGCCATTGGTAATTTGATGGGGCTTGCATTGAATCTGTAGATTGCCTTGGGTGGTATAGTCATTTTGACAGTATTGATTCTTCCAGTCCAAGAACATGGTATATCTTTTCAAATGTGTCATCTTTGATTTCTTTTATTGGTGTCTTATAGTTTTCTGAGCACAGGTCTTTTGCCTCCTTAGGTAAATTTATTCCTAGGTATTTTATTCTTTTTGATGTGATGGTCAGTGAGATTGTTTCCTTAATTTCTTTTTCTGATCTTTCAGTATTAGTGATACAAGTACAACAGATTTCTGTGCATTAATTTTGTATCCTGCAACTTTACTGAATTCATTGATGAGCTCTACTAGTTTTCTGGTAGCATCTTTAGGATTTTCTGTGTATAGCATCACGTCATCTGCAAACGGTGACAGTTTTACTTCTTCCTTTCCAGTTTGGATTCCTTTTATTTATTTTTCTTCTCTGATTCCTGTGACTAGGACTTCCAAAACTTTGTTGAATAGAAGTGGTGAGAGTGGACATCCTTGTCTTGTTCCTGATCTTAGAGAAAGCTTTCAGCTCTTCACCATTGAGAGTGATCTTTGCTGTGGGTTTGTCATATATGGCCTTTATTATGTCAAGCTATGTTCCCTCTATACCCACTTTCTGGAGGTTTTTATTGTAAATCGGTGTTGAATTTTGTCAAAAGCTTTTTCTGTATCCATTGAGATGATCATGTGGTTTTTATTCTTTAATTTGTTAATATGGTGTATCACATTGATTCATTTGCATATATTGAAGAATCCTTGCATCCCTGGGATAAATCCCACTTGATCATGGTGTATGATCCTTTTAATGTATTGTTGGATTTGGCTTGCTAGTATTTTGAGAATTTTTTAGTCTGTGCTCATTAGTGATATTGTTCTGTAATTATCTTTTTGTGTGGTAGCTTTTGTTTTGGTATCAGGGTGATGCTGGCCTCATAGAATGAGCCTGGGCATGTTCTTTCCTCTACAATTTTTTGGAAGAGTTTCAGAAAGATAGGTGTTAACTCTTCTCTAAATGTTTGATAGAATTCACCTGTGAAGCCATCTGGTCCTGGACTTTTGTTTGTTGGAAGTTTTTAAATCACAGTTTCAGTTTCAGTACTTGTAATTTATCTGTTCATATTTTGTATTTCTTCCTATTTCAGTCTTGGAAGGTTTTGCTTTTCTAAGAATTTTCCATTTCTTCTCGGTTGTCCGTTTTATTGGCGTATAGTTGCTTGTAGTAGTCTCTTATGATCCTTTGTATTTCTGTGGTGCATGCTGTGATGATAAAGGAGAACCTTTATCATTTCTTTTTTTTTTTGTTTTGGCTGCTTTGGGTCTTTGTTGCTGCCCACTGGCTTTCTCTAGTTGTGGCAAGCGGGGGCTACTCTTCGTTGTGGTGTGTGGGTTTCTCACTGTGGTGGCTTCTCTTGTTGCATAACATGGGCTCTAGGAACACGGGCTTCAGTAGTTGCAGCATGCGGGCCCTGGAGCATGCAGGCATCAGTTGTTGCAGTGTGTGGGCTCAGTAGTTGTGGCTCACAGGCTCTAGGGTGCATGGGCTTCAGTAGTTGTGGCACACGGGCTCAATAGTTGTGGCTTATGGGCTCTAGAGCACAGGCTCAGTAGTTGTGATGCATGGGCTTGGTTGCTCCGCGGCATGTGGGATCTTCCTGGATCAGGGATCGAACCCTTGTTCCCTGCATTGGCAGGTGGATTCTTAACCATGGTGCCACCAGGGAAGTCCCTCCTTTTTCATTTCTAATTTTATTGAATTGAGCCCTCTCTTTTTTTTTTTCTTGATGAGTCTGGCTAAAGGTTTATCAATTTTATTTATCTTTTCAAAGAACCGGCTTTTAGTTTCATTGATCTTTTGTATTGTTTTCTTTGTCTCTATTTCATTTATTTATGCTTTGATCTTTCTGATTTCTTTCCTTCTACTAACTTTGGGTTTTGTTTGTTCTTCTTTGTGTAGTTGCTTTAGGTGTAAGTTTAGGTTGTTTATTTTTTATTTTTCTTGTTTCCTGAGGTAAGATTGTACTGCTATGAACTTCCCTCTTAGGACTACTTATGCTGCATCCCATCCGTTTTGGATCGTTGTGCTTTCGTTGTCATTTGTCTCTAGGTATTTTTTGATTTCCTCCTTGATTTCTTCAGTGATACATTGGTTGTTCAGTAACATTGTTTAGCCTCCATGTGTTTGTATTTTTCACAGTTTTTTTCCTGTAATTGATATCTAGTCTCATAGTGTTATGGTCAGAAAAGAGCTTGATCTCATTTCAGTTATCTTAAATTTACCGAAGCTTGATTTGTGGCCCAAGATGTGATCTGTCCTGGAGAATGTTCCATGTGTACTTGAGAAGAAAGTGTATACTGCTGATTTTGGATGGAATGCTCTATAAATATCAATTAAGTCCATCTGGTGTAATGTGTCATTTAAAGCCTGTTTCCTGATTGATCTTCTGTCTGGATGATCTGTCCATTGGTGTAAGTGTTAAAGTCCCTCACTTTAACACCTGTTGATTTCCCCTTTTATGGCTGTTAGCATTTGGCTTATGTATTGAGGTGCTCCTATGTTGGGTTCATATATATTTACAATTGTTATATCTTCTTCTTGGGTTGATCCCTTGATCATTATGTAGTGTCCTTCTTTGTGTCTTGTAATAGTCTTTATTTTAAAGTCTGTTTTGTCTGATATGAGAATTGCTGCTCCAGCTTTCTTTTGTTTTCCATCTGCATGGAATATCTTTTTCCATCCCCTCACTTTCAGTCTGTATGTGTCCCTAGGTCTGAAGTGGGTCTCTTGTAGACAGCATATATCTGGGTCTTGTTTTTGTATCCATTCAGCAAGCCTGTGTCTTTTGGTTGGAGCATTTAATCCATTCACGTTTAAGGTAATTATCGATATGTATGTTCCTATGACCATTTTGTTAATTGTTTTGGGTTTGTTATTGTAGGTCTTTTCCTTCTCTTGTGTTTCCTGCCCAGAGAAGTTCCTCTAGCATTTGTTGTAAAGCTGGTTTGGTGGTGCTGAATTCTCTTAGCTTTTGCTTGTCTGTAAAGCTTTTGATTTCTCCATCAAATCTGAATGAGAGCTTTGCTGGGTAGAGTCTTCTTGGTTGTAGTTTCTTCCCTTTCATCACTTTGAATATATCGTACCACTCCCTTCTTGCCTGCAGAGTTTGTGCTGAAAAGTCAGCTGATAACCTTATGGGAATTCCCTTGTATGTTATTTGTTGCTTTTGCCTTGTTTCTTTTAATATTTTCTCTTTGTCTTTAATTTTTGTCAGTTTGATTACTATGTATCTCTCTCTCTTTTTTTTTTTTTTTACCAGCACTAAGTCAAGTTCTTTACTTCCCAGAAGTTATGGCTAAAGGGAGGGGAGGGTGAGAAGAGGAAGAGAGAAAGAATCAGAAAGAGGGAGGAGATGGGAAGAGAGGGGACAGTAGACCACTGTTCTGTGAAGTCTCAGGAGGCAAGTGCTCAAGGTAAAAAAGAGTCCTGGAAAGTCATCCACAGCTGTGGGAAGCATCTCGGTTTCTTTCCGTATATAAGTCCTTGGGGGAAAAAGGCTGCTGTGCTGCTGCTGCTGCATTAAATAGTTATGTACATTGCAGAGAGTCCCAGGCCTTGGCCAGGCAGGGAGGGGGGGGGTCATTTCATCAGGGGCCGAGTTTCATCATCATCTCTGCACTGGTGGGGCTTTGTAATTTTTCACCTCTGCCATGTACTTGGCCCACGCATCACCTTTACTTGTTAGTACCTCATTCTCCGTCGTCTTCTTGGCTGCTGTTCCTGTCTTCAGGGCTAGTTTGTTCCCGCCTGTGCGCTTGCCCACGAAGCTGAGTGTGGGGCCTGGGCTGCCCTTCCTCTTCAGATCCCCAGGACCTGTGGTGGCGGCGGTGGCTGGCTGGTCGGGTCGCTGTGGGCCTGGGGGCGGTTCCTCCCGCCACTGCTGCTGCTCCTCTTCAGTCTTTCACTTGAACAGCTCCAGGAAGCTGCTGCTGTTGGTGAACGAGTTCGCACCGTCGGACACTGGGCTCAGACCTCTGCCCGACACTTCATCATTCCCACTCTTGGGTGACATCCTGGGCCCTGACTCAGCCCATCGGCTCTTGCTGCCACTGCCGCCTGTGGGGCCTGGTGCCTCCTGGCCCGGAGGCTCCACCCATCTCCCTCGGGCAGCCATTTTGTCGCCAGGTGCCGTGCAAAGGACTCTGGGGAGGCCACTCCGGCCCTGCGCTTGGAGCCCGACTTGCCTCGTCCTGGGCAATGCGTCTGATTACTATGTGTCTCGGCGTTTTCATTCCTGGGTTTGTATTGCCTGGGATCTTGCGCTTCCTGGACTTGGACTGTTTTCTTTCCCATGTTATGGAAGTTTTCAGCCATTATCTCTTCAAATATTTTCTTAGGCCCTTTCTCTCTCTCTTCCTCTGAGACCCCAATAATGTGAATGTTGGTGCATTTGATGTTGTCCCAGAGGTCTCTTAGATTGTCTTCATTTCTTTTCTTTAAAAAAAAAATTATTTATTTATTTGGCTGTGCTGGGTCTTATCTGCTGCATGCAGGATCTTCATTGCTGTGTGCAAGATCTTTTTAGTTGCTGCAAGCAGGATCTAGTTCCCTGACCAGGGATCGAACCCAGGCCCTCTGCATTGGGAGTGTAGAGTCAACCACTGGACCACGAGTGAAGTCGGTCCCTGTCTTCATTTCTTTTCATTCTTTTTTCTTTATTCTGTTCTGCAGCAGTGATTTCCACCATTCTGTCTTCCAGCTTACTTATCCATTCTTCTGCCTCATTTATTTTGCTGTTGATTCCTTCTAGTATATTTTTCATTTCAGTTATTGTATTATTCATCTCTGTTTGTTCACTAGATCTTCTAGCTCTTTTTTTAAACATTTCTTGTATCTTCTTGGTTGGTACCTCCATTCTTTTTCCAAGATCTTGGATCATCTTTACTATCATTACTCTGAATTCTTTTTCGGGTAGATTGCAGCTGTTCCTCTGGGGTTTTATCTTTTTCCTTCCCCTGGGACATATTCCTCTGCCGTCTCATTTTGTCTAACTTTCTGTGATTGAGGTTTCTGTTCTGCAGTCTGCAGGGTTGTAGTGCTTCTTGCTTCTGCTGTCTGCCTGCTGGTGGATAAGGCTGGTCTAAGAGGCTTGTGCAGGCTTTCTGATGGGAGGGACTGATTCCTGCCCACTGGTGGGTGGAACTGGGTCTTGTCTCTCAGGTGGGCAGGGCTGTTTCAAGGGGTGTGTTTAGTGGGCACCTGTGGGCCCAGGAAGACTTTAGGCAGCCTGTCTGCTGATGGGTGGGGCTGTGTTCCTCCCCTGTTGGTTGGTTGGCCTGAGGCATCCCAGTAGGCTGTTGCGTGGGGCTAGGTCTTGGTGAGAAAATGGCCACCTCCAGGAGGGTTCACGCCAATGAGTGCTTCCCAGAACTACCACCACCAGTGCCTTTGTGCCTGCAGTGAGCCAGAACTGCCCCCCACCTCTGCAGGAGATCATCCAGTACCAGCAGGTAGATCTAGCCTAGGCTCCGATGAGGTCCCTGCTTTTTCCCCTGGGTCCTGGTGCACACAAGATCTTGTGTGCACCCTCCAAGAGTGGAGTTGTTCTTTTCCCCAGTCATGTGGAATTCCTGCGATTAAACCCCTCTGGCCTTCAAAGCTAGATGCTCTGGGGGCTCCTCCTCCCAATGCCAGACCCCCAGGCTGGGGAGCCTGATGTGAGGCTCAGAACTCTCACTCCTTTGGGAGAACCTCTGCAATACAATTATTTTCCAGTTTGTGGATCGCCCAACCAGGGGATGTGAGATTTGATTTTATCGCAATTATGCCTCCCTTACTGTCTTGTTGTGGCTTCTTCTTTGTCTTTTTGATGTAGGATATCTTTTTTGGTAGGTTCCAGTGTTTTTTTTGTCGATGGTTGTTCAGCAGTTAGTTGTGATTTTAGTGTTTTCATGAGAGGAGGTGTGCTCACATCCTTCTGTGACACCATTATTTTTATTTTTTTAACATCTATATTGGAGTATAATTGCTTTACAGTGTTGTGTTAGTTTCTGCTTTATAACAAAGTGAATCAGCTATAGGTATATGCATATCCCCATATCCCCTCCCACTTGCATCTCCCTCCACCCTTCTTATCCCACCCCCCTACGTGGTTGCAAAGCACTGAGCTGATCTCCCTGTGTCGTGCAGCTGCTTCCCACTAGCTATCTATTTTACATTTGGTAGTGTATATATGTCAATGCTACTCTTTCACTTTGCCCCAGCTTACCCTTCCCCCTCCCTGTGTCCTCAAGTCCATCTCTGTCTGTGTCTTTATTCCTGTCTTGACCCTAGGTTCATCAGAACCATTTTTTTTTAAAATTCCATATATATGTGTTAGCATATGGTATTTGTTTTTCTCTTTCTGACTTACTTCACTCTGTATGACAGACTCTAGGTCCATCCACCTCACTACAGATAACTCAGTTTCGTTTCTTTTTATGGCTGAGTAATATGCCATTGTACGTATGTGCCCCATCTTCTTTATCCTTTCACCTGTTGATGGACACTTAGGTTGCTTCCATGTCCTGGCTATTGTAAATAGTGCTGCAATGAACATTGGTACATGACTCTTTTTGTTATTTATTTATCTGTCTATCTCTATTGGAGTATAATTGCTTTACAGTGGTTTGTTAGTTTCTGCTTTATAAACAAAGTGAATCAGTTATAAATATATCCCCATATCTCTTCCCTCTTGCATCTCCCTCCCTCCCACTCTCCCTATCCCACGCCTCTAGGTGGTCACAGAGCACTGAGCTGATCTCCCTGTGCTATGCGGCTGCTTCCTACTAGCTGTTAGTTTTACATTTGGTAGCGTATATATGTCCATGCCACTCTGTCACTTTGTCCCAGCTTACCCTTCCCCCTCCCCGTGTCCTCAGGTCCATTCTCTAGTAGGTCTGGGTCTTTATTCCTGTCCTGCCCCTAGGTTCTTCATGACCTTTTTTTTTTTTTTTTAGATTCCATATGTATGTGTTAACCTATGGTATTTGTTTTTCTCTTTCTGACTTACTTCACTCTGTATGACAGACTCTAGGTCCATCCACCTCATGACAAATAACTCCATTTCATTTCCTTTTATGACTGAGTAATATTCCATTGTATATATGTGGCACATCTTCTTTATCCATTCATCTGTCGATGGGCATTTAGGTTGCTTCCATGTCCTGGCTATTGTAAATAGAGCTGCAGTGAACATTGTGGTACATGGCTCTTTTTGAATTATGGTTTTCTCAGGGTATATGCCCAGGAGTGGGATTGCTGGGTCATATGGTAGTTCTATTTTTAGTTTTTTAAGGAACCTCCCTACTGTTTTCCATAGTGGCTGTACCAATTTACATTACCACCAACAGTGCAAGAGTGTTCCCATTTCTCCACACCCTCTCCAGCATTTATTGTTTGTAGATTTTTTGATGATGGCCATTCTGACCAGTGACACCATTATTTTTAATAGATTTTGTGCCTAACAATTTAAAGACCTCTGGCCACATGTACTTGGAGAACAAGAGTTTCCTGAATCTTGGTCTTTTGCTTATTCTCTTATTTCTTTGTTTCCCCCCAGGGGCAGCCTTTAAGTAGTCAGAATAAACCAGGTGACGGCATCTCGGGGTCTGGGGGTATCAGTGTCAATCAGCACCTTTTCCTGCTCTTGGTGTTAGTGTTGGTGGTATTTTTAGGCTGACTAGTAAACTTCAGGCTTATATTTTTTTTAATGAAAAAATTTGTTGTGGAAACATAGAAGTATATAACAAACACTAATAAACCACCCCCCAACTCCTGGCTTAAAAAAGATCTATTTTTTTTTAAAACCAAGACATAGGAACCATCTTTTTCTGCCTTCACCGCCCAGGATTTTGTTACTAAAATGGGATTCTTGTTTCCAAGGAGTTTATGTGAGAATTAAATGAGGGCATATAAACAAAGCATGGCACATGGCAGGTGCTCAAAAATTATAGCAATTAGTGTGAACACTTCCATAATTACTGCTATTCTGACTAGCCCCCAGTAGAGCCTGGTTACAGAAGCTGGGAAAGGTCAGAGCTGTGGGAAGGTAAGGGGTAACTTAGCATTTGGTGATGGGGCGGGAGAGGCAGTTTCAGAAGAGAAATTAAGTGAAGCCCTTGGGATTTCTGATGCGGACGTCTTGGAGCCCTTGTTTCGCTCGTCTGTGGAGGGGAGGCAGGCAGCCGTGTGTGGTCTGCATCGTGAAACCCGCCATGGAAGGACTCACTACGTTCAGTGAGTCAGAGAGGCTCTGGTTCTTGCATGTGGCAGCAGCCTGGCTTCTCCCCAAACGAGAGTGGACCCAGACATGTGCTGTGCCTCAGCAGAGTCTGGAAAGCACGTAGGCTGTTCTCTCGGAGTGTTTCGTTTGTCACAGGAGATGCTTGTTCAGTTCTTGAATCAAGATGTAAGAGCTCTTGAGCCATATCAGTAACATATTAATGGGCCCTGTCTCCCATCATATTCTTTTGGGGAAGAGCAACAGTGAAGCTCTCAAGGCCCCACCAAATCCACTCTTTTTAAAAGATGTCTTTCCTGAGACCCCCAGGCCATACCCATCTCTGTGATGTCTGAAAGTCAGTCAGCTTATTGCTGCTTTTAAAATTTTTCCACTAGATTATTCTGTCTCCTGGTTTGGGTTTTAGTTCTTAGGATTGGGAGCTTCTGAAAGGCTGCTTGACCTTCTGTTGTTTTTATCTGAGCTGAACCCCTCCTGTGGGAGAGAGGGCCTTCTGAGCATTCTTCCCAATATTCGATCCCAGGAGTAGTTTTTGTCTTTTTACAGAAATCATCCTGTCCTCCGAGCTTTATTGTGAAAGGCTACTTCAGATCTTTTTGGAACTAGGTAGGATTTAAGTCCTAAGGAGAGACATTCACGTACTATTTTCTTCTAAGGTTGATAGACATTATTTCATCAAATCCAAGATTTCATCCATCGTAAGGAGCACCACCATTTTATGTACCACTAAGAAAGAACGCTGCCAACTAAACCATGTCATTTGAAAAACATCCTGATTTCAGAGATGTGAAAAAAATGCGTGTTTTAAAATTGTCAAGATGTGATGCATTGATACAAAACTGTGTTGGCTGGAATGAGTCAGGAGTTAGAGTTCAGGCGAGCAGATGTTTATTCCACCAGGGCTTTCATGTCATGTCTGACGCCCATCACTGAACTTCTCGTCTCTCTATACCCGCTTTGCTGCCCGACTCCCTCTGAGGTGCCGGTTGCTGCAGGATTAAGTCCAGTTATCTCAGCCAGAAATCTGAGCATCAGACGGGGCTCATTCCCTCCTTTCCCTCCCATACCTAGTCTCCTGCTAGTTGATTCTGCCTCTTGAATATCTGTCCTGCCTGTTCCCAGTGCCCCAGCCTCAACAACCAGTGCCCTGGTGCAGGTTTCCACCGTCTCTCACCTGGATGTGCCAGGAGTCTCCCGGCTGGTCCCTCTGCACTCACTTGATTCTCTGCACGGCAGCCCATCGGGTTGTGTCCCTGCCTGGCGTGTGCCCTTCTGTGCTCTTCACTGTCCTGGGATGACATCCACGCCCTCCTCCCCTCACACACCCCAGTCCAGTCGCCTGAACGTATTTCAGTCCCGGGCGTCGACGCCCCAGGCTCTCTCTCACCTCCTAGCCCTGTCTGAAGGCTCCGTTGCTCCCATCCGCACAAGCACGTAGAGTCCACACGCAGACTCCGTCCCTCTGCGTCACCTGGCCGGCAACTTAGATGTGCTGTCATTTCCTTCAGCAGCCCTGTCACCCCATGGTTTCCCTATGGGGGCACCGACCCCGTTGTGGGGTAACGCTTGTCATAACTGCCTGATTCCGTGTCTGCGTCCCTCCTGGAACATCCTCTTTTGCTCACCTTTGCACCCACATGGTGTCTGCAGTACAGTCAGCACCATTGGGTTGGAAGAATACTTGGTTCATCTTTATTTTGCATCTGAGATGCAGAGGAGAATTAATTTGCCTGGACTTGAGGTGGAAGCCCAGGTCCACAAAACACGAGATTTTTCCATCCAGCTGTGGATGCCAGAGCTTGAAAGGCAAAACCTGGCCCACAGGCTCCCGCGTGAGCTCAACTCCCTGCATCAGCCTCATTCAGTTTTTCATCTCTCAGACCTGCTGCATCTGCAGGTGGCAGTGAATTAGTTACTCCATCTGAAAGTCTGTAATGGCTTAGTCCTTTTTCTCCTTTCTCTCCCTGGTTGTGAGTGAGTGAGATAAGGTATTGAATAGACGGCAGTGTGCACAGAGGTGAGGTGACCCCGTCACTTTGCTAATAATGTGTGGTTAGCATTGTGCCCTGATTTTGATTTTTTTCAGGCAGTTTACAGTCCTGAAGCCACAGCCTGTGACACAGAGCAGGGTTTTCCTCACCATGTGGAAGTGGAGCCCCAGGGCAGAGCAGCTCAATTTTCTAGAGACTTCCTGGCCCTGGCTCCGGCTCCAGGTCGATCGTCTCTGGTGGGTGTGCGGGAAGTTCCTTTTATGGTTGAAATGGAGACTTTGTTGGCGGGAAGGAGCCAGCCGGTGGTGGCTGCTTGGGTTTCCAAGAGGATCCGCTGCTAGTCTCTGGGGAGCTTTCCCAGGAGGGTTGAGCAGAGAGGCTGCTTGTTCGTTCTTGGGTACACATGAAACACCTTCTGTGTACAGGGCCCAGAGGAAGTCAAGGAGGGAGCCGGAAGATGGAAAGACATAGATAGGGCTTCGGGGTTGGATGGGCTCAGCTGCGTTCTCCTTCTGGCCCTGGGTCACTGGCTTACGAGCTCTGTCTGCTTCTGTCGCTCTGTAAAATAAAGGTGACATTAACTTCATGGACCAGTTAGAGTGTCTTTAGTTGCAAAGAAAATCTGTTAGTACCTCACATAAGAAAACCTCCCCAGGTAGGGTGAGTCACCTTCACCTGAGTTTCCCGGTGGCTGGTTAATTCAGTGGCCCCGTGGAACCCCTTTGTGGTAGTCTCCATGCATTTCTTGTCCCAGCTGCCCAGTTCTCCTTTTGGTGCCCAAATGACTGCATTCCAGAGGAAACCCAGAGGCAGAAAAGTAGTCTATTCCTTGTGCCTCTTTTTAAGAGAGAGAAAGAGCCTTCCAGGAACCCCCAACAGACTTCTCCTCAAGTCTCTATGGCCAGAATTGCCACGGATGGCCCATCCTACCCAATCCCTGATAAGAACAGCAGAGTTACCAGGAAGGGCCAAGACTCATCTGTGGGTCTGAGCTACCCCTTCCACGCCCTTGTACCAGGCTCCCAAACCTGAACAAAATCGGGGGAGGCAGCTAGTGGTTCATCACACTCAGGGGGTGTCAGAGCCCTCCAGGCCCCTGGTTCTCAGTGCGGTGCCTGCAGGAACAAAACGGACATGGCGGAAGTGCTCGCCCTTCCCCGGCCCACTCTGGGAGCGCACAGACTTTAACGGGGCAAGGACTGTCCCCTGGGGGGATCAGCAGGCAGTGGAAGAAGCAGAGGCACGTGCTTCAGGGTTTGAGGAGACGGTTACCGAGATTAAACTCTAGTCACGGCCTTGGTGGGGTGTTTTGCCAGGTCTCTAGACTGGAGGAGGCTGGCTATCAAAAGAGAAGCAGACTTTGCTGCTTAATGAAGTGTCAGAAGAGCAAAGCCAAGTTTACAAGCAACGTGCATGGACCTCATCTCCACAGCCTTTCTAATTTTTCCACTGTACAGCTGGTCTGCGAGCACACTTCTCCTTTAGTGTTAGCCAATAAATCAAAACCCTTTAGGAGAAATACCGAAATTGCTAAAGCCTTAATCGTCAGTACATAGCTACATTTCTGTGGGTTAGTAATTCTTGCTGAATACTTTTGCAGTATCAGGCTGGCCACCATCTTTGGGCTCTTTATAATGTCCCAATCTCTGTTCCTGGAGAGACGGTGGAACAAACCCCCTGCAGTCTTGCACGGTTTCTTCAGAGTGCCTTTGTACCCTGGCCTCTTGCCGTCAGTTGTTAGAGCAGTGTAGTGGAAAGATCACTGGTCTGAGAGTCAGAAGATGTGTGCCATGGGATTCAGGCCAGTCTGTGACCTCTGAGGGCCGCAGTCTCCCTTTCTGAGCACAGACACTGGATTAGATCTGAGCGATCAGGACCTCGTCCCCTCCCAGGCCTGTGCAGACGTTGCGAGTCAGTCAGTCATGGCTTTCTCGCTGCTCACTGCCTCCTGGCCTAGACCCAGTCTTAGAATCCTTTCCCAGTAGCTAGGCAGCGATCATTGATGGATCCATCAGAGGTGGTATTCAAGATGAAACTGGTTTTCTACCTCAGAACTAGTCATCCCCTGGGGCCCTTGTAGTTTCATAATTTCTCCACGGAAGACAGGTTAAGAGCTGACTTGCCCCTGCTCTGTCATGACGCACATTACTTTTTGAAGAGCCTTATCCGAACTCCATTTGAAGCCCTGTTCCTCTAGGACATGTTATGATCAAGGGCTATTACACAGGAGGGTCGTGGCAACAGTGATCCCCTTGGTCTTTCTCACTGAGAATCTCCAGCATTTGGCCCAGAACATAATAGGACCCAGTTACCTGTGGAGTGAAATGAATGAGTTTGGGATGGGGGTCTGCTCGGAAAGCATGCCCTCCCCTTGTCTCTATGGGAGGGGTCCTGGGGGCTGCATTATGTGTTGGGAAAGAAAGCTGCTTCCCTCCTTTTGGATATTGTTAGAGTTTTAAAAGTCTTCTCTGGGTTTCTTCTGTCTGGTTTGCATTTGGCTTTCCAAGCCTTAGAAGTAAAGAGAATGGAAATTAAAGCTTCAGACTGGGAAGGAGCCTGCTTCATTAGGGCTGGGCCTGGGGAGCTTTCAGGTACCTCAGAAGAGGAACCTCTGTTCCCGCTGGCGTCCCTGGCCCACAGCCTGGTCCCTGTGGACCCGCAGCCGTGCCGGGCGTGGAGCCACGCTTCCTAGTGCATCCCCACCTGTTGCCTCCGGCAGCTCCTGCCTGCTTTCCTCCCCCAGGAACTCCTGGCCTGTATCCGGGTAGCTGTTTTCTTAGCTGCTTGGAGGGTCTGCTCCCCGGCTGAAGGCTCCCCTGAAAACTGTGGCCATATTTGGCCAGCCTGGAGAGGGAACTTGATTTGGCCTCCCTGCCAATAGTGGAAGGAAAGAAACATTTTCAGACGGGTGCAGTGTGGGTCACTGCAGGTAAGCCTCGTAGTCAAGCCTTACTTTACAGATGTGCAGACTGAGGCTCAGAGACGAGAGGCAGTGACCCAGCGAGGAGGAGATGAAGCTGGGACCCACCTGCACGTTGACTGCAGATGTCTGTGTTGCACAGAGCTGCGGGCACGTGGGAGGCGGGTGATCTCGTGGGAGAACGGGGTGGGGGGAGCAGCAGTTCCTCTGGGTGAGGAAGGGGCGCTCTTCTCCCCCATTCAGTGTGTACTCCCCTGCCCTCGCCTCCAGATGTGTTCTTTTGGGTCCAACCCTCTGGGAGCTGGCCGCAAAACCGCAGGATTGCTTCAGGCCCTACTCTGGTTCTGGGGGGCAGGCTGAGCCTTTGGTTAGTTGTTCTTCCTGATTGGAAATTACAGTGACATGTGCCCGTCCATCACCTACAGCTAGTCTCTCATTGGTTCCCCCTCTTCCCGTTCATCCTCCGGACAAATTGCAAACTGTACGAAACAGGAGGTTAAAGGTGCTGATTCTCCTAAGGTGGGAGATTGTTAGTAAAGCGGCTGGAACGGCGAACCCGAGCACCAGGAGATGAAAAATGAGGTGCGTTTTAGAAACCCTTCCTGATCACACGGTGTACCATCCTCTGGGTTTCCCATGCATGCTTTAGCTGTAGGAAGATTTCCTTGAACCTGGAGATTTCGTTTTAGAAACCCTTCCCGATCACACGTGTACTATCCTCTGGGTTTCCCATGTACACATTTCTTTAAGTTTGTAGCCAAATTTCATTGTTGTTGTCAATTTGTCTTTATGACATTTAATATGTGTGAAACATTGTTATAATTTGCATTTCTCTGACCACTACTGAGATCAGACAGTCTTTCCTGTCTTTACTTTTTTTTATTGTGATAAAATATAAAATTTGCCATTTTAACCATTCTTAGGTGTACAGTTCAGTGGCATTAAGTACATTCACACTGTCACGCAGCCATCACCACTATCCATTTCTAGAACTTTTTTATCACCCTAAACAAAAACTCTGTAGCCGTCAAGCAAGAACCCCACATACTCTCTCCCTCAGCTCCTGGTAACCTCAAATCTACTTTCTGTGGCTCTAAATTTGCCTAGTCTAGTTATTTCATATAAGTAAAATCATCCAATATTTGTCCTTTTGTGCCTGGCTTCTTTCACTCAGCATAACGTCTTCAAGGTTCGTTTGTGTTGTAGTGCGTGTCAGCTTTATTCCATTCTGTGGTTGAATAACGTCCCACTGTGTGTATGGACCACGCTGGCCTATCTGTTCATCTGTTTCTGGACACGGGTTGTTTCCGCACCAGGCAGCTTTTTACATGGAGACAGGACCTTTCCAGCTACTTGCCTCTGTTGCGGGGACGCTTGCTGAAGCCTGGAGAACCTGCGTCTGCCTGCGGGGCGGGGTGACCACCGCTGTTGGGGATGGTGGTGAGCTTTCAAGGTAACTAAGCTGGGATTGTTTAAAAAGCACAGGATGAACACTGTAATTGTTCCTGTGCTGACACTAACTCTCATTTGGTTTTCTTCCTGTCCACTCCATGAACGCAACAGCATGGAGCAGGACCTCCAGAGAGAGCACTTCATCGTTTGCTTCTAAGCAACGAATCATCTTTCGCAGATGGAAATTTACCTTGTTCTTGAAGTTCCCCAGAGGAGCCACCTGGGAGCCCCAAGTCTCTGCTGGGTGACCTGGGCAGGCCACGCCTAACTGGCCTCAGTTTCCCCATCTGTAAAATGATGTAAAATCCCTTCTAAGAGATCACATGTCCTTCCTGGACAGACAGATTAAAAAGTACCTTTTAAATTCAAGTCCAGTTTTTTCCTTGCTGTTCGTGCTTCAAGCCTGTTCCCCTCTCCTGTGTGAAAAGCACTGGTCAGCATTCCCCCCAGAGAAATCCTGTATTTATTGCCCACACCTGTGATGTCTGTGGTCCCGCGGCCTCTGGTTAAATGACAGGGTGGAGTCCCCGGTGTGAGCGGATGGACCGCAGCTGCCACGCCCACTGGGTTTCTTTCTTGCTCCTGTTTGACAGGTGCCTCCCCCCGCCCCCGGTGTCCAGCCTTTCTCCGGAGGCCTGGCAGCTCTGAGGTGGCCTTGGGAGACTTTGCTTTCTGCCTCTCCGGATGTACTGCCCCCTCTCTCATCACCGGAAAATAAACGATGCTGGTTGTCACCTGTTTGCTCCTCAGCCGCCAGCTGTGCGAGAGGCGAAAATTCACACTGCATCAGTCTCCCCTGAGGTACGAGGCCACTCACGGGCGTTTTTCTTTTTCAGAACAATAAATCTGAAGAATTCAGTGCTGCAGCAGGTGCTGGAGAGGAAGAATGAGGTCCTGTGTGTCCTGACACAGAAGATAGTGACGACGCGGAAGTGTGTGATATCCGAGCACGTCCAGATCGAGGAGAAGTGCGGTGGCATGGTGGGGATCCAGACCAAGACCGTGCAGGTGCGCACCCAGCGGGTGGGGGTGCCGGGTCAGAGGCCACGGGGGCCTCGGTCAGGGGCCTCTTCGGGTGGGGTCTTCCTTCGTCAGGATTCTTTCTGTAGTGAGTTAACAGAAATCCAACTCAAATTGGTTTAAACGAGAATTTATCGGCTCACGTAACTGAAACATCTGGGGTGATCTAGCTTCAGTCACCTCTGGATCCAGGCCAGGACTCAAGAGAAGGTTGTGGACTGCCTTCCCTGGGGTAGAGTCCCTCTCATATAAGCTTGTGGGGAGGCAGCTCCTGGCTTTCTTCCCACCTCATCCCCAGTGGAAAGAGTGCTTCAAGGCTAGCACTCACTGGACCCTCCTGGTCCGTGCTCATTCCTGAAGTAAACCCAAGGCCGGGGTGATAGGACACTTGGACGGGCCATGCAGGGTTGGGTCAGGTGCTTTCCCAAAAGCAAATGGGTCAAATGAGCATTGGCTAGGTTGAGGCACAGATGACCCCTAGAGCCCCTCAGAGCCAAGGGTCTCAAAATGATTCCTTTGCTTTAGCCGCCTTAAATCCCTAATGGATTGAGTTAGGGAAGGTAAAGATCTGTACATATGTCTTTATATACATGCACAGATGCTTCTGGATTAAGTTACAGACAGTCTTACCAAGCTGATCCCTGAGCTTCAGTGGAACCGAACTGGCACAGGAGGCTGCAGCCCCAGTCTGTGTCCCCTCCAGCTTGCCATGGTGCCCGATATTCTTTTCTTAGAGATTTACTTCTTGGGGTAACTTTCAAATTATACTAGAGGACCCAGAAAAGTTGTATTTAGGAGGTGGAGATACAGGTCCAGGGCTGGACTCGCCCTGGGGTGGGCAGGCCGGACAGAGTGATGAGGCCTGATGGGAGATGGCTTCAGCTGGCCCTGCCGATATTTCTATCCACGGTGACCCCCACCAAAGGCCTGGAGCCTGCCTGGGAGTCAGGAGACCAGCTGGCATCACACTGTGACCAGGATCAAGTTGCTAAAGATGTCTCTGATCTCCAGCATTTGGGCAACAAATAGCTTCTCACCTTCCTCCCCAGGCCACGGTGGGCAAGGGTCATATTTGTGACAGGGTTTGAAGGAGAGAGCTTTGGTGCCTGACTCGGCATTTCCTGCCCACCCTTCTGTCATCCTTGTGCCTTTCCCCGGGTTTTATCTGACTGCACCGTGTGCCATCCATGAGGTCCAGGAGGATGTGCTCGGGGGGTCTTGCTCTCAGCTAGGTTCTCCTAGTCGGGCTCTCTTACCACTGAGGATTTTCTGAGGATTTCAGAGTTGTTTCCATAATCCTCCACGAGGGAAATGGGAAGTTATCTTGTTTTTTGTCTTCTTTATTCAGCACCATAGACCTAACTTCATTGTATCCCAAACTGGGATCTCGCCTTTGTGCCACCAGGTTGGCCATTGACTTTGGAATACGTGTAGGACATCATGAGGCCGACAAGGATTAAATCCTGGCCCCTGCCCGCTGGTCCCTTTTTCTGCTCCATTCCATGGGCATTTCCCTGGCACTCTTTGTGCACAGGCACTAGGCTGGCCACATGGGGGCAGGAGAAACCTGGGGGAGCCTGAGCACACAGGTGGGAGCATGCGCCCTCGCCCACAGGTGTCAGCGACGGAGGATGGGAACATCATCAAGGACAGCAATGTGGTGCTGGAAATCCCGGCTCCCACCACCATCGCCTACGGCGTCATCGAGCTGTATGTGAGAGCAGACGGCCAGTTCGGTGAGTGTGCCTCAGCTCAGAGCTCTCTGGAGGCGGTTGAGCCATTGCGGAGGGACACCCCATCTTCCCCTGAGACACACACTTGTAGAGGATCCCCCGCTGCTCTGGGGATTGAGAAGAAAGAGATATCGGAAGAGTTTGGGGATGTCTCAGGACAAGTGAGACGGAGGACCGCGGTGGGAGGGTGTTGGTGAGGGATGCCCAGATGTCCGTGTGGGGTGTGCTTCACCGACGGGGCACAGGGCGAAGAACATGGGCTCTGCAGTTGGACGGACTGGGCATCGGCCCCAGCGCCACGGGGTCCTGTGAGGTCTCAGGCAGCTTGCTGAAGCCGCCTGGGCCTCAGCTTCCCGTGTCTGGGAGGGGAAAGACTTTCCCTCACAGGGCTGCGGTGAGGACCAGGGTAGATGAGCTGTGTGAAGTGCCCGGTAGAGCGGTGGCTTAAGTACTCACCTTAGCTATCAATCCTGTCATCGTTGTGATCATCTTACCTCCCGTCCCCTGTAGGGAGCCCACAGAGCTGCATTTGACCTTGCTGTCTGATCAGCAGTGTGTTCAAAGCCGGGAGGTCACTGCATCACTTGAAGAAAATAGGGTTTTACAGTTGGTGTGGCTTGTCTTAGATACTCACGGCTCTTCCCTCACACTCTTCCCAGGAAAAGGTTGTGTCAAACCCAAGGAAAGTGTCTGACTGCTTTTTGGGGACATGAATTAATATATGCAACATCATAAATTAACTTTTTAAGGTATGATCACATTGTCGTGGTTATGCTTATGAAAAGCGTCATCTTAGTTTTTAGAGATTTACAGTGAACTCTTCACAGATGAAATGGAAATATGTCTGTGGTTTGCTTCAGGCACGATGGTGGAGAGTGAGGGGTGTGCGTAGTGGGTAGAGGTGGGGGAGGCCATCACAGCCGGTCGGTGCGTGTGCGGAGGCTCCCTGTACTACTCTCTCCGTCCCTGTGCACTTTCGATTCTCCATGATGAGAACATTGTAAAAGGGTGCCGTGACGGGCCATACATGTCTGTGGCTGCCTCCTGCCCTTCCCCCAGTTGTTTTCTGTCAGGTGGCGGGGACCAGGCCAGGGATGCGGGTGTCTTCTGGGAGTCAGCCTTCTGCTCACTCGGCCACGCGAGGTACCACCGTTCATCTACAACCGTGGGCGCTCGGAATGCTGACTGTCCTATGGGACAGTGGACAAGCCCGCGGATGTGTAAGGGACGTGAAGGGCAATCACTGACCCTCCCTCTTTCGTTTCGCATGTAGAGCAGCCTGTGTTTCCGGGGGGAGACAAGAAGCAAAGGTGCCAGTTGTAGGAAGTTGGTCTAGGGGTGGGCCAGGGACGCATGGGATACCAGGAATACCAAGAATCGCGACCAGCAAGCATCCTTTAGGTCTAAGCTTCCAAATTTGTGTCATCCTGGGCACGATGATGATTCTTTCTCTTTGAAAGACTATCCGTCCACTGAACAAACTGCCTATTAGATGATTAAGTTGCCCCCCCAGCTTTTGTCATCAGCGTGTGATAAGCTGTGTGACCACGTGGGCATGTGTGACTCCAGCCCAGGCTGCTGAGGCCTTGGTTATCCTGTCCAGATGGATTGGTGGTGGAGGTGTTGCTTTCGTCAGGCTCTTTGGAAGCTTGGCCCGCACCGAGGATGCCCATGAGTGCTCTGAGGACCCTTTGGCGGCTGGGGGCCAGGCTGGGGCTGCCATTCCAGGCTTTGGGGCCCCCGGGAGCCCCTCCCTGTTTCTCCGAGGAGGTGGAGGTGCTCTGCCCTGCATGCAGCTCTGTTGGGGCACCTGTCGCTCCCACAGGGGGCATCTGTTTTCTCAGATGGGGTTGGAAAGACAAAGCCTGCCTGGCGAGGCTCTCCTGTTTGCATTTCAGTTTCAAGCCTTCTATCTTGACTTGCTTCTGCTGTCTTGACAATAAACTCTTTGTGCTGCTGAGCAGAGGTGCCCTGGGGAGTCCTCAGGGTTCCTCGGGCTCTCTGCCCACATGCTGGCCTAGGAAGCCCTTTCCTTTGCCCTCTCCTGCTGCTGCCTGCCCTGCCCGTGCAGCTTGGTGGTCAGGCCCTTGTTCGTGTGACACACTGCCTGATTCTTAAGCCAGTTCTGCTGCTTTTTCCCATCTCTTTTCTGTTGCTCTTCCTGCAGAACGTTCTGATCCGGCTTCATAAACAGCCCTACAGGGGCTGGAAGGGCCCTTAAGAGGCTGCTCGATCTCTCCTCCCACCTTCTGGGTGGGAGTACAGTTGACGAGGATCCTGGCTGTCTTCTGAAACTTCGAGAGGAGGCCACTCCCTCCGTGTCCCTTGGGGGAGGCATCTGTGAGCCCGTCCTTGACGAGGGGTTCGCTCAGCCACGATCCCTCCCTTTGCCAACAGATCCCCCCCCCACACCTCTTATGGCCAATCAGAAACATCATGTTATTGTCTTGAACTTTAGCCTTTGCTCTGTAGAATTAGGCATTTACCAGTGTCCTTTCAGCACGAACTTCTGATTGGGCACCTGTGGACGTGAACCTGTGCTTCCCACCCTCCCGGGTCTGTGCACTTCTCTGCAGGTCCAGAGGCCGACACTGACACCCCCCGCCTCGTTCCCATCACAGACTCTTAATTGGCTCCTCTGCTTTGAATCTTTCCCATCCTAACAGTGTAGCTGATGTGATTATTTAAAAATACACATTTGGGGCTTCCCTGGTGGCGCAGTGGTTGAGAGTCCGCCTGCCGATGCAGGGGACACGGGTTCGTGCCCCGGTCCGGGAAGATCCCACATGCCGCAGAGTGGCTGGGCCCGTGAGCCATGGCCGCTGAGCCTGCGCGTCCGGAGCCTGTGCTCCGCGGCGGGAGAGGCCACAGCAGTGAGAGGCCCGCGTACCGCAAAAAAAAAAATACACATTTGGTCACTTCACTCACCTGCTCAAACACCCTTCTGAGGCTCCCTTTGTCCCAAGATAAAGTCTGCCCTTCCAGGCACGTCGTGTCCAGCCTTGCTTCTCATCACCAGCGCCTCCCAACGTAGTGACACAGCCAGCGTTAACCCACCGCCTGGGAACCCTCCACTCGCTTATTGTGAGCCTCTGGAGTGTGCGCCCTGCCTCTTGGCCCAGCTAATTCCTACCAGGCTTTTGGGGGCTACTTAGACACTGCTTCGTCCAAGAATCCTTTTCTGCTTCTTTCTCCACACCTGCCACTCTGCCATTCAGTGACCTGTCCGCCTCTTCCACTCATATCACACTTACTGTCAAGGCCTAGGTTGTGGTCCTGTTGAATCTCTGGCTCCTTGCAGTGCCTGATGCTGCAAAGAGTGAAGGAGTTGGCAGTGCCTTCAGGGGGGCTGTGCATATGTGTAAAGGAAGAGTGGTGCTGGGGTCTTGGACTCCCAGAATATGGTTGGGGGGCCCCACAGGGCTGTTGGCAGGATTTGAGGCTGTGTTAATGGTCATGGTCCTCGTCCTTGGGGAGCTTTCCCTGGGGGTCAGTTCACGCTTATCCACTTCGGTGCCTGGTGCATAGGGTGGAGCGAGCCAGGGGCATCCTGGATGACTAGGAGTGTGGGTGGGTCGTCGGTTGAGTAAACGAAAGCTTGTTTTCTTTGTCTTTAGACAGCCGTCCTGTCTTTATGATGTCATCAGTGTCCACAGCAATTGAAAACACGTGCTAATACCCATGCGTTTCACATGTCATGCAAGTACTAGGCTCAGCCACATTCTCATTCCATAGCCTGTACACAAATTATTGAATAGAAGCATAAAATGAACCCTCATTCTTTTTTAAACATTTTTATTGGAGTAGAGTTGATTTACAATGTTGTGTTAGTTTCAGGTGTACAGCAAAGTGATTCAGTTATACATATATCCACTCTTTTAAATTCTTTTCCCATATAGGTCATTACAGAGTACTGAGTAGAGTTCCCTGTGCTATACAGCAGGTCCTTATTAGCTGTCTATTTTATATATAGTAGTGTGTATATGTTAATGCCAGTCTCCCAGTTTATCCCTCCCCTCTTTCCCCCGGTAACCATAAGATTGTTTTCTACATCTCTAACTCTATTTCAATTTTGTAATCTTTCTAGATTCCACATATAAGCAATATCATACGATATTTGTTCTGTGACTTACTTCACTCAGTATGACAATCTCTAGGTCCATCCATGTTGCTGCAAATGGTATTATTTCATTATTTTTTATGGCTGAGTTATATTGCATTGTATATGTGTACCACATCTTCTTTATCCATTCCTCTGTTGATGGGCATTTAGGTTGCTTCCACATCTTGGCTATTGTAAGTAGTGCTGCAGTGAACATTGGAGTGCATGTATCTCTTTGATTTATGGTTTTCTCTGGGTGTATGCCCAGAAGTGCGATTGCTGGATCATATGGTAGTTCTATTTTTAGTTTTCTAAGGAACATCCATACTGTTCTCCATAGTGGCTGTATCAATTTACATTCCCACCAACAGTGCAAGAGGGTTCCCTTTGCTCCATACCCTCTCAGAATTTATTTTTGTAGATTTTTTGATGATGGCCATTCTGACTGGTGTGAGGTGATGCCTCATTGTAGTTTTGATTTGCATTTCTCTAATAATTAGCAATATTGAGCATCTTTTCTTGTGTTTTTTGGCCATCTGTCTTTGGAGAAATGTCTGTTTAGTTCTAATGCCTATTTTTTGATTGGATTGTTTTGTTGTTGAGTTGTATGAGCTATTTGTGTATTTTGGAGATTAATCCCTTGTTGGTCGCTTCATTTGCAAATATTTTCTCCCATCCTGGCATTGTCTTTTCCTTTTGTTTATGGTTTCCTTTGCTGTGCAAAAGCTTTTGAGTTTAATTAGGTGCCATTTGTTTTCTTTTTGTTTTTATTTTCATTACTGTAGGAGGTGGGTCAGGAGAACCCTCATTCTTTTTTTTTTTTTAACATCTTTATTGGAGTATAATTGCTTTACAATGGTATGTTAGTTTCTGCTTTATAACAAAGTGAATCAGTTATACATATACATATGTTCCCATATCTCTTCCCTCTTGCGTCTCCCTCCCTCCCACCCTCCATATCCCACCCCTCCAGGCGGTCACAAAGCACCGAGCTGATCTCCCTGTGCTATGCGGCTGCTTCCCACTAGCTATCTACCTTACATTTGGTAGTGTATATATGTCCATGCCTCTCTCTCGCTTTGTCACAGCTTACCCTTCCCCCTCCCCATATCCTCAAGTCCATTCTCTAGTAGGTCTGCGTCTTTATTCCTGTCTTACCCCTAGGTTCTTCATGACATTTTTTTTTCTTAAATTCCATATATATGTGTTAGCATACGGTATTTGTCTTTCTCTTTCTGACTTACTTCACTCTGTATGAAAGACTCTAGGTCTATCCACCTCATTACAAATAGCTCAATTTCGTTTCTTTTTATGGCTGAGTAATATTCCATTGTATATATGTGCCACATCTTCTTTATTCATTCATCCGATGATGGACACTTAGGTTGTTTCCATCTCCGGGCTATTGTAAATAGAGCTGCAATGAACATTTTGGTACATGACTCTTTTTGAATTACGGTTTTCTCAGGTTATGTCCAGTAGTGGGATTGCTGGGTCATATGGTAGTTCTGTTTGTAGTTTTTTAAGGAACCTCCATACTGTTCTCCACAGTGGCTGTATCAATTTACATTCCCTCCAACAGTGCAAGAGGGAGAACCCTCATTCTTGAGTTCACACAATTTTTACTTAGCAAGGACACACGGTTGCATTTTTTTTTTTTTTTTTTTGCAGTACGCGGGCCTCTCACTGCTGTGGCCTCTCCCATTGCGGAGCACAGGCTCCGGACGCACAGGCTCAGCGGCCATGGCTCACCGGCCCAGCCGCTCCGCGGCATGTGGGATCTTCCCGGACCAGGGCACCAACCCGTGTCCCCTGCATCGGCAGGCAGACTCTCAACCACCGCGCCACTAGGGAAGCCCCACACTGTTGCATTTTTACCTACAACTTAGTTACTTTAGTTGGGCCCTCAAATACGGAAATATTTAAGGGGCATTTCTTTTTATAATTTTTAAAAACTTTTTATTATGGAAAATTACACACATGTTCAGAACTACAGATAGTAATATAGTGAACCCCATGTACCTACCATCCAGCTTCAATAACTAGGGCAGTGCATGTTTCATCTATAACTTTCCCACCTCTCTCCACCCCTAGTCAATTGTTTTGAAGCAAATTGTAGGCATTATATTATTTTGTCTATAACTATTGAAATATCTCTAAAAGATAAGACTTTAAAAAAAAAGACTAGTCTCTTCATACAGATTCATATAGAATATATTCTTTTGTGTATGGATTTTCCTCTCAACACGTTTATAAGGTTCGTTCATATAATTGCAGAAAATAGTTTATTAACGAATAACTGACTCTCCAAGAGCCACGTAACCACTTGTGCACCTAAATATATTGTCAATAATTCTGTATCAGTTTAGTCAAATCAGATTTATCAATCAAATTCCAATTTTCTCAGTTAAATATGGTGGGTTGTTTGTTGGAGTTGGTTTGTTCCAGTCAGGCTAAGGAAGTACTTCTGATGTTTGAAAGGTTGCTTCCTGCCTGTTCACGAGAACCTTATGTTAAGAACAACCATTTCTCCTGTATTTGTAGGAAGTGGCTGAGTTTTGGTCAAATAGCATAAGTGTAGGAAGCGGGTGTATGAGGAAGAGGGTGGACACGTCCCCCTGCCCTGCTTGATTTAGGTAAAGCCAGGTCTGGGATGTGCCAACAAGGCTGACCCTAATGCCTAGCTTGTCCTTTTCCCCCACATTACAGAATTCTGCCTCCTGCAAGGGAAGCACGGGGGCTTCGAGCACAAGAGAAGTGACTCTGCCTTCCTGGACCTCCTGCCCTTACGAGAGTTTGCGTTCTGGGACATGCCAGATGCTGGGCAAGGGCTGCCTGCCTCGGATGGGCCACTGAGTGTTTTAAAACAAGGTATTGCCAGCAGGCTGGGGCATGGTGAGCTGCTGGGTAATTGAGTGCCGTACCCCAGGAGGGGATGCGCCCTTCAGAAGCGGTGACTCCTTAGTGACTTCATGGAAAACATTTGAGGACAGACAGGACGGTGCCTGAATCAGTTCTAGTTCACTCATCAGGACTCACCCTGGTCAGATCTTAGGGAACCTCAGGTCTTGGATGGCCTGTTTTAAGGAAGGGGTAGGAGGCTGAGGAGGGGAAGAGTTAGGGGCCTAACATTTTCTTTCATCTGAACCACAGGAGTCTTGCTGACTACCAGGAAGAGCTAGTCAGCAGCAAGGAGAGAGAACCCAAGTTTTGCACTTGTTTCATTTATTCCAGGCTTCATTGCCGAGACAGGCAGCGCTTCGTTAGCTTCGCAAAATGCTCTCTTGGAGGCCCTTATCCACGTGGCCTGAAGCCGTGAGATGCCAAGGCATCCAGCGAGGAGGAGGGCGGTACCTGTGACTTGCCTGCAGCAGTTCCTTTCGCTCCCCACAGCATTTTGTGTTTTTTAAAAAAGTTTCTTGTAGGGGGTAGGGCAGGAATTAGTAGGAGTGCAGTATATAGTGGAAGAGGAGATGGGCAAGGAAAAAGAGAAAGCGAATAATTAAGAGCTTAGGGAAAAAGAGCTAGAACCAGCTCAGAATATCTCTGGCTTGGAGGGTTAGAGGAGAGACTCATCAGTGGGGCTTCAACGAGTCCCAAACCAGAATATAGATGCTTTTGTTTCTGTAGCAAAAATATCAATGTTGACAGAACTGGCAGTGAAGGTCCAATCTTAAGGCTTTCCCATCTCATGCAGGGCTGCAGGCCCCCTCACGGTAATTGGGTGTGATTTTCAGCTGCCACTTAAGCGATGTCAGTGTCACGGGTTAGAATCACATCAGCAGTGGTGCTACAGCCTTGAACTGCACTACAGGAAGTGACACGACAGGCTGAGCTTTCTTACAATTTCCTTACCCACCAGTCCACCCTGTCAGTTGGTCATTCCAGTCAGCCTGGCATGGAGAGGGGAGGCTGGGTAGTTTAGGCAGGAGTAGGGTGGGCACCCGCCTCTGTGCACGTGGACCCTAGACCAGCCAGGACGGCCCTTCTCTCCAGGCTGGGGCTGGCGAGGAACTAATTGTGTTTACAGAGCAGTTTTTGAGTATAACTGTTGTCTGGAATTTGACATCAGCAGAGGGTGCATTTATGTATTGGTCTGCATCCCTGTATAGGAAAGCTTTGGTTTATCAAATCTCGTTTTTAAATTCCCACTGGGCTTAAGTCACTAGAAACTTTTGACTGTCTTAAAATGAAAACGGAAGATTTTAAGGGGAGCGGCTCAAGCATCCTGAAGAGGACGTTAGTAATCCAGCTGGGATTCTAACCCATTCTCCAGGACGGGTGAAGAAGAATGGAGAAAGTGGAATATCTGTGTTTGCCCAGTGAAAACTGTGCCAGCCCCTTGAAAAGCATGCATTTAATATTAAAGGATACAAAATCTGTAGTGTATTAGAAAGATATGAAAAAGAATGTATTTTGGAATTTGCACGATGACTCTGAAGGTTTGTAAAAGTCCTGATGTTCAGTAATTCAGCCTCGATAATTTAATAATTTTAAATGACTTTTCCAGAAAATAACTGATTAGACTTAATGTTTAGTGGGTCAGCAGGAAACTAAAGTCTGAAACAAAACCCGGCTTCCCTCTTCTCTGTTTTTTTGTCTCTTTCTGTCTCCCCTCCCTCTCTTCCCTTCCCTCCTTCTTTCTTCCTTTAGTAGTTTGACTGGTTAGTAAAAAACATGCAGGGTGGTATTTAACGCGTCCTTTATTTCTGAGTTCCAAGACTGCAGCTGGAAGTGTTTATGAAAGAACAGAGGACAATTAGCTATAAAAAGCAAGTTACTGGTCCTCCTTCTGAGATAAGTCACGAGACTGGGTATGTTCTGCTGCTTTCACAGCCCCTCTGTTCTTGGAGAGGAATTTCCATCCCTTTGTGGAGCTGCCAGAGCAGCAACAGAGAGCTCTGAATGACGTCCTCCAGGCGGTCCTGTTTGATGAAGAATTACTCTTGGTTCTGGAGCAAGTGGTAAGACCGGAGACATCTCAAGGTAGTGTCTTCGCATGGTTTTCTGGAGATGTGGATGGGCTAGATCTCTTGGGATAAGGCCTTGAGCTGGGATAAAATGGTGTTTAAAATTTCCCCACCTCCTTTTAACCCTAAAGCTTCTTTTTTCTCTTATTCCCAGGTCCTTAGTTTTCTAACTGCAGAAAGGTAGTCGATGTGAATAGAAGGGTGTATTAGTTTCCTAGGGCTGCTGTAACAAATGACCACAAACTCCAATTTACTCTCTTACAATTCTGGAGGCCACAAGTCTAAAGTCAAGGTGTCATTAGGGCCATGCTTCCCCACAGGCTCTAGGAGAGAATCCTTTTTTGCCTCCTCCAGCTTCTGGTGGCTCCTGGCATTCCTTGGCTTGTGGCCACATTGCTCAAATCTCTACTCTGTCTTCACATGGCCATCTACTTTCCTGTCTCTTAAAGGACACCCACCATTGGATTCAGGGCCCACCTCAATCCAGGATGATCTCGAGATCCCTACCTAAATTACATCTGCAAGGATGCCAGATAAGGTCTCATTCTGAAGCTCCAGGTGGACCTATATTTGGAGGACCACTCTCCATCTCACTACAAGGCTTGTGTGTCATGGGGCAGAGGCCTATGTTGTGCCCAGCTTGGCCTGTGGCTTTACTAGATCTGTCTCTCTTCTCTTCCCTGCCCCCCCCCCCATCTCTCCCTACAGTGTGAGGACATAGTCAGCAGCCTGTCACCCTCATTGGCCGTGCTGGGGAAGCTGAAGCCTTCACAGCAGCGGGACCTCGTGGCCTTCCTGCGGCTAGTGGGGTACAGTGTGCAGGGCGAGTGTCCAGGCCCAGAGGATGTGGTCCACAACCAGAAACTCCTTTCTACGGCCTACTTCTTGGTCAGTGCTCTAGCAGGTATGGGAAAAAAAAGGGGGAAGAAATGCTGTTGCCTTGAAATTACTTTGCTTACTTTGTGGACGATTTGGTACATAAGGTTCCCTCCCTTTCAAGCGGTGCAGGGATGATAGGCAGTGGAAGACTGAGGAAGTTAACAGGATTGCCGTGAAGTCACGGACTTGAGTATGAAGGAGGCCTGTCTGCTGCCAGCCTCCTCCAGTGTCTTGGAGAGAGGGCTTCCCTTTCCTCCCCCAGCGAGGGCTGTCTGTGGGCACACGCCCCCACCAACACAGGAAATCAGTTTCCCCAGACACAGCCGGTGATGCACACTCGTTGCCTGGCAACGCTGAGTGGCAGTGGCTTGCATTTGGCACCTGCTCTCTCCCCCAGTGTCTCGTTCCTTCTGATCCTCTTGTTCCTCTTTGCAAACTTACGGCTCTACCCCAAGTGCAGCATTGTGGCCATTAGGGCAGGGAGGCTGCAGAGAGCATCCCAATGCACTAGGTTGCTGGGCCCAGCAGCTCCACAACTTCCACATGCATCCTGGCCATCCAATTATTATTGAGCAGTGGACGCCGCCCTGACACTTCTTTGCCAGCTCCCATCCGGAACGCACCTTGCCAGAGGGTCTGTGGTACCACAAGGTGGTCATCCTGTATGAGGAAGCTGGGCTTTCACTTCCTTCTCAGAAAGGCAAGACCTGGCAAGGCAGCCCAGTCTTAGTCCCCACAACTTCCCTTCAAGGTGACGTTAGTCAGGGCACTGGGCTCCTGATACATTCAGAGTTCCTCCCCAGCACCACAGGGGAACAAAGGCCCAGGAGTCTCCAGTCTTTAAACAATTAATCAGAGCAAATGCCTCTCCCAGCTCCATATGCCAACGAATGTACGCTCTATGCCTTATTCCAAGTCATGGGTAAACATTTTGACTGGGATAGGACATAAGACAGAGCCCTGTGGAACTCCACTCGAGACCTTTTCCCAGTGTTAATTGGTGTATCAGAGAGTTTAATTACTGGCATTCTATCAGGAGCTAATCTACAGGCCAGAGTTCTCTAGCTTGCGAGAAGCCCTTTCTTCACATACCCTATTACTTACTGAAATTTTTTTTAAACATCTTTATTGGAGTATAATTGCTTTACAATGGTGTGTTAGTTTCTGCTTTATAACAGTGAATCAGTTATACATATACATATGTTCCCATATCTCTTCCCTCTTGCGTCTCCCTCCCTCCCACCCTCCCTATCCCACCCCTCTAGGTGGTCACAAAGCACCGAGCTGATCTCCCTGTGCTATGCAGCTACTTCCCACTAGCTATCTATTTTAATCTCAATAGGCTGGACGATTGATGTCAAATATGTAACACATGGCCAACACTGTGAATGCACCACAGTCCCCTTTTTCCTGAGCCTGGACACAGCCTCAAATTCTCTGCAGCCTTGCACACAGGCAGCCACTTGGGGTTGGCACATAACGTGAGACTTAACCTGCTGTGTCTGAGCTGGAAGCTCAGGGATAGTGAGATGTTTAAGTGCAGCTGAAAATATCTGCAGCCTGTTTCTAAACCAACGGTGCTCTTCTGCATCTTTCTGAACTGAGATCTCATTTATGTGTTGGTCACTGTGGAGGTCAGATTGGTGTAAGCTCTTTCACTAATGCTCTTGTTTATTCTTGGCCCTTCTGAGTTGACCTTTTCCTCCTACAACAGTCTTCTCTTCTCAGAATCTGGGAAAGGTGCTAGAACAGGAAATGGCCCCTTTTTGAGGCCTGTTTCCAGCTTTCTAAGTAATAACACTAGTTTTTTCTATAGCATTTACTTTTTTAAAAAAACAACTGAGATATAATTGACATGTATATACATTAATTTCAGGTGTACAACAAAATGATTCGATATTTGTATATATGTCTCATTAACTATGTATGCATCACCATACATAGTTAAAAGTTTTCATCACAAGAAAAATAAACTTTATAAGATTTACTCTTAGCAACTCTCAAATATACAGTATTGTTAACTCTAGTCACCATCCTGCACATTACATACCCGTGACTTATTTTATAGCTGGAAGTCTGTACTTTTTAACCGTCTTCACCTATTTTACCCACCCATATACATTTTACCCACCCCCACACACACCCCTCCCAATCTGCTCTATGAGCCCTTTTTTATTTTAAGACTCCGTATATAAGTGAGATCATACATTGTCTTTCTCTGTCTGACTTATCTCACTTAGCATAATGTTCTCAAGGTCCATCCATGGTGTCACAAATGGCAAGATTTCTTTTTTTAACTGATTAATAATATTCCTCTGTGTGTGTACCACATATTCTTTATCCATTCATCCATTGGTGGACACTTAGGTTGCTTCCCTATCTTAGCTTTTGTAAGTAATGCTGCAGTGAACATGGGGGTGCATCTTTTCAAGTCAGTGTTTTCGTTTTCTTTGGATAAATACCTAGGAGTGGAATTGCTGGATCCAATTATGGTAGTAAGACTTAATTTTGTGAGTAGCCTTAAAAAATTCTCACCAACAGTGCACAAGCGTTCCCTTTTTTCACATCCTTGCCAACACTTGTTATTTCCTGTCTTTTTGATAATAGCCATCCTAACAGATGTGAGGTCATACCTCAGTGTAGTTTTGATTTTAATTTCCCTGATGATGAGTGATGTTGAGTACCTTTTCATGTACCTATTAGCCATCTGTGTGTCTTCTTTGGAAAACTGTCTATTCAGATGTTCTGCCCTTTTTTTAAAAATTTTTAAAATTTATTATTTATTCATTTATTTTTGGCTGCGTTGGGTCTTCATTGCTGCACGCAGGCTTTCTCTAGCTGTGGCGAGTGGGCTTCTCATTGCAGTGGTTTCTCTTGTCGTGGAACACGGGCTCTAGGGTGTGCAGACTTCAGTAGTTGTGGCACACGGGCTCAGTAGTTGTGGCGCATGGGCTTAGCTGCTCCGTGACATGTGGGATCTTCCTGGACCAGAGCTCGAACCCGTGTCCCCTCGACTGGCAGGCAGATTCTACTGTGCTGCCGGGGAAGCCCCTTCTGCCCGTTTTTAAATTGGATTTTTTTTTTGCTATTGAGTTGTATGAGTTCTTTATATGTTTTGGATATTAACCCCTTATCAGATATATGATTTGCAAGTATTTCTTTCCCCATCAATAGGCTGCCTTTTCATTTTGTTGATGATTTCCTTTGCTGTGCAGATCTTTAGTTTGATGTAGTTTCACTTGTTTATTTTTGCTTTTGTTGCCATTGCCTTTGGTATGAAATCCAAAAAAATCATTGCCAAGACTGATGTCAAGGAGCTTATTTACTGCCTATGTTTTCTTCTAATTTTATAGTTTCAGGTCTTATGTTTAAATCTTTGATCCATTTTGAGTTAGTTTTTCTGTATGGTATAAGATAGTGGTCCCGTTTTCCCAGCACCATTTATTGAAGACTGTTCTTTCTCCATTGTACATTCTTGGCTCCTTTGTTGTATATTAACTGACAATATATGCATGGGATTATTTCTGGGCTGTTTTGTTCCACTGATCGATGTGTCTGTTTCTATGCCAATACAATACTATTTTGATTAATGTAGCTTTATAATATAATTTGAAATCAGGGCGTGTGATATCTCCAGCTTTGTTCTTCTTTCTCAAGATTGCTTTGGCTCTTCAGAATCTTTTATAGTTTTAAACAAATTTTATAATTGTTTGTTCTATTTCTGTGAAAAATGCCATTGGAATTCTGATAGCGGTTGCACTGAATCTGTAGCTTGGGTAGTATGAACATTGTAGCAGTATTCTCCCAATTCATGAACATGAAATATCTTTCCAGTTATTTGTGTCTTCTTCAACTTCTTTCATCAGTGTCCTATAGTTTTCAGTGTACAGGTCTTTTACCTCTACGGTTAAATTGATTCCAAGGTATTTTATTCTTTTTGATGCAGTTGTAAATCGGATTGTTTTCTTAATTTCCTTTTCTGATAGTTTGTTATTAGTATATAGAAATGCAACAGATTTTTGTATTTTGATTTTGATACTGCAACTTTACTGACTTTATTCGTGCTAACAGTTTTTTGTTATTTAGGGTTTTTTCTATATATAATATCATGTCATGTGCAAATAGGGATAGCTTTACTTCTTCCTTTCCGATTTGGATGCCTTTTGTTTCCTCTTCTTGCTTAACTGTTCTGGCCAGGACTTCCAATACTATGTTGAATAAAAGTGGTGAGTGGGCTTCCTTGTCTTGTTTCTGACCTTAGAGGAAAAGCTTTCAGTTTTTTACCACTGAGTATGATGTTAGCTTTGGACTTGTCATATCTGACCTTTATTATGTTGAGATATGTTCCCTCTTTACCCACTTTGTTGAGAGTTTTTATCATAAATGGATGATGAGTTTTGTCAAGTGCTTTTTCTGTGTTTATTGAGATGATCATATGATTTTTATCCTTCCTTTTGTTAATATGGTGTATCACATTGATTTGCAGATGTTGAACTGTCCTTGCATCTCTGGACTAAAATCCCATTTGATCATGATGTATGATTCTTTTAATGTATTGTTGAATTTGGTTTGCTAATATTTTGTTGAGGATTTTTGCATCTACGTTCATCAGGGATGTTGGTCTGTAATTTTCTTGTGGTGTCCTTGTCTGATTTTGGTATCAGGGTAATGCTGGCCTCATTATAAAATAAGTTTGGAAGTGTTCCTTCCTCTTATTTTTTGGAAGAATTTGAGAAGGATTGGTTTCAATTCTTTAAATGTATGCAGAATTCACCAGTGAAGCCATCCTGGTCCTTGACTTTCGTTTGTTGGGAGATTTTTGATTACTGATTCAGTCTACTTAGAAAATCCGAAAAGACTGATTACTACTATTTCTTCCTGATTCAGTCCTGGTGGATTGTATGCTTCTAGGAATTTATTAATTTCTTCTAGGTTGTCCAATGTTTTGGTATATAATTATTCATAGTACCCTCCTATGATCTCTTGTATTTCTGGGGTATCAGTTGTAACATCTCCACTTTCATTTCTGATTTTTTAATTTTTTTTTAACATATTTATTGGAGTATAATTGCTTTACAATGTTGTTAGTTTCTGCTGTATAACAAAGTGAATCAGCTATATGTACACATATATCCCCATATCCCCTCCCTCTTGCATCTCCCTCCCACCCTCCCTATCCCACCCCTCTAGGTGGTCACAAAGCACTGAGCTGATCTCCCTGTGCTATGCGGCTGCTTCCCACTAGCTATCTGTTTTACATTCTTTTTTTTCTTGGCAAGTCTAGCTAAAGGTTTGTTAGTTTTCTTTATCTTTTCAAAGAACCAGCTATTAGTTTCATTGATTTTTTTTCTCTTTATCAGTCTGCATTTCATTTAATTTCCACTCTGATCTTTATTATTTCCTTCCTTCTACTAACTCTGGGTTTCATTTGTTCTGTTTTTTTGAGGTATAAAGTTAGGTTGTTTGAGATTTTTCTTACTTCCTAAGGTAGCCATTTATTGCTGTGAGCTTTCCTCTTAGAACTGGCTTTGCTACATCCCATACATTTTGATATGTTGTATTTCCATTTTCATTTGTCTAAAGGTATTTTTGATTTTCCTATTGATTTCTTCTTTGACATATTGTTCAGTAGCACATTGTTTAATCTCCACATATTTTGACTTTTCCAGTTTTCTTGTAATTGATTTCTACTTTTATACCATTGTGGTTGGGAAAAATGCTTGATATGATTTCAGTCTTCTTAAATTTATTAAGACTTGTTTTGTGGCCTGTAAAATATGACCTATCCTGGAGAATGTTCCATGTGTGCTTGAGAAGAATGTATGCTCTTTTCCTTTTGTATGGAATGTGCTCCATATATCTGTTAAATCCATCTGATCTAATGTGTCATTTAAGGCCACGATTTCTTAATGGTTTTCTCTCTGGATGATCTGTCCATTGATCAAAGTGGAGTATTAAAGTCCCCTACTCTTATTGTATTGCTATTTCTCTTTTTAGGTCTGTTATATTTTCTTTATATATTTAGGTGCTCTTATGTTGGGTGCATAAATATTTAAAAGTGTTATATCCTCTTGTTGGATTGACCCCTTTATCATTATGTAATGCCCTTCTTTGTCTATTACAGTCTTAATTTTAAGTCTATTTACTGCAGATATAAAGAAAGCCTATATAACCCTAGCTTTCTTTTGGTTTCTGTTTGCATGGAATATGTTTCCATCCCTTCATTTTCAGTCTGTGTATGTCCTTGCATCTGAAATGAGTCTCCTATAGGCAACATAATGGTCTTTTTAAAAAAAAAAAATTTATCCATTCAGCTACTCCATCTTTTGACTGGAGAACTTAGTCCAATTACATTTAAAGTTATTACTGATAGATATGTACTTATTGCCATTTTATTAATTACTCTGTGGCTCTTTGGTAGTTCTTTGTTCCTTTCTTCTCTTGCTCTCCTCCTTTGTGATTTGATGATTTTCTCTAGTGGTATGCTTAGATTGCTTTCTCTTTACTCTTTTGTGTATCTGCTATAGGCTTTTAATTTGTGGTTACCATGAGGACTACATACCAACTTAAAATAGACGGTTATAAATACCTGTTGGTAACAACTTAAGTTTGAACGCATTCTAAGGCTCTACTTTTTTACTCTCCCCCTCCTGCCATTTTATGGTTTTGATGTCACAAATTATATCTTTTTATCTTGCATATCCCTTAACAAATTATTGTAGTTATAGTTATTTTTTTACTAATTTTGTCTTTTAATCTCGTACTAGTTTTGTGATTAATCTACCCTTACAACATTATTCTGAAGTTTACTATATATTTACCTTTACCAGTGAGATTATATTTTCATATGTTTTCCTATTACTACTCTTTCATTTCAGCTTAAACAAGTTCCTTTTACATTTCTTGTAAGGCTCGTCTAGTGGTGATGAATTCCTTCAGCTTTTGCTTGTCTGGAAAATTCTCTCCCCTACAATTCTGAATGACAACTTTGTCAGGTAGTCTTGGTTGCAAGTTTTTTTCGTTCGGTACTTTCACTGTATCATACCACTCCCTTCTCGGCTGCAAAGTTTCTGCTGAGAAATCTAATCTGCTGATAGCCATGTAGGTGGGGTTCCCTTGTGTGTAACAAGTTGTTTTTCTCTTGCTGCTTTTAAGATTCTCTCCTTGTCTTTAACTTTTGACATTTTAATGTGTTGTGGTGTGGGTCTCTTTGGGTTCCTCTTACTTGGAACCTCCAGTCTGGGTTTCCTGGGTCTGAGTGTCTGTTTCCTTCCCCAGGTTAGGGAAGTTTTCAGCCCCTTTCTCTCTTCTTCTGGGATCCCTATAGTGCAAATGTTGGTCTGCTTGATGTTGTAGCATAGTTTCTTAAGCTGTGTTCACTTTTTTTTCACTTTTTTCTTTTTGCTGCTCTGATTGGGTGAGTTTCATTGCCTTGTCTTTGAATTCAATGATCATCTGCTTCATCTAGTCTGTGGTTGAACCCCTCTAGTGTCTGTTTTGGTTCATTTATTGTATTCTTCATCTCTGTGACTTCTATTTGGTCCTTTCCTATATTTTCTCTTTCTTTGTTGAAGTTCTCACTGTGTTCATCCATTCTTCCCCCAAGCTTATTAAGCATTTTTAACTCTTTAGCAGGCAAATAAATCACTTATATGCTTTTCATTCAGGACCTTTTCTGAGCTTTTATCTTGTTCCTCTGTGTGGAACATATTTCTCTGTTTCTTCATTTTCCTTGACACTCTGTGTTTGTTTCCATGCAGAAGGTAGTCTCCTCGCACGTGAGGGAGTGGTCTCATGTAAGAGAGGACTTTATTCAACCTCACCCTAGCTCTTTGTTGTCTCTCAAACCTTTGTGATTGTCCAAGCAGCCTGTTTTTAGTGGCTCCCAATAGTTGAGGGTTGGTCAACACCTGTCAGTGCCCCAAAGAGGATCTCAGTCAGCACCTAGATTTAGGCTGATTACAAGCCAGACCTTCAGGCAGCAGCTTTTAAAGTATACAAGTATATACAGACCACAGTGTAAATCCTGCTAGCCAGTAGAGCCAGGTGACCTAGAAGTGTCACTGGGTGGCAGTCACAGAAATCACAAGCCAGACGATTGTATAAGCTCCTTTCCAGGAGATACCAGCAACCTGGAATGAGGCAGATGGAGAGCACAAAGGTAGCATCCATTGGCCTCTGTTCCAAGAGCAGACCCCTAGACGTATGTCAAACCAGAAGCTTGCCCCTCAGGCCGAGCAACTGGGCCTCTTTCACAGAAAGACTAGGGGTGTGTTTCAGTTTGCTGTCTGACAGTGCTTTGGGGGTGGTAGCTGGCCAAGAACAGTCTGATTGTTACAGTCCCGAGGGACCCAGGAATGCGAGCCCTGCTGGCCATGAGAGCCAGACGATCAAGGGGCGTTTCCTAGGTGGCAGCCACAAAAACAAGGGCACCAGAGATGTGTCATAGCCCTTCTCTGGGAAATATTGGTGCTTTGAAGTGTGGCAGAGGGAGGGTGCAAAGATGGTGTCTGATGGCCTCGGTCCCCAGAGAGTACACCAGCAGGTCCCTAGGTGCGTGTTAAATTACATGCCTACCCCCAGGCCGATGCTTTATGATAACAAATAAGCCTCTTTCATAGAGAGTGTGGGGGTTTTTCAAACAGCTGCTTCTGTGCTGGGTCCTAGGGGTGGGTAAGTCCTGTGCAAGCCCTTTAAGAATGATTTCTCAGTTCACTATAGGCATATGGGTTTGTTTTCCTTGTTCACCTGATGTATGGGAGTTGCTCAGGTAGTTTGGGGTTTCTTCAGAGGAAACTGTCCCATATGTTGCTGTAGATTCAGTTTGTCTGTGGAGGGAGGTGAGTTCCGGATCTTCTTATGGTGCCATCTTGAACCGCCCTCCCCGTTTGTTTAAAGCACTTCAGTCTCAGCATCTAGCCCATCTCCTGGAACACTTCCCCTACTATTTCGTGACCTTAAGCATGAACTTCCCAGGTTCCATTTGTAAAATAGTTAGAATATGAAAGATCAAAAGAAATCATTTCAATTCCAGAAACAATGAAGAAGCCTCTACTGTGTTTTAGGCACTGCTAGATGCTGAGGTAGGAGGAAATCATCATCCCCACCCTCAAGGGAACTACAGTCAAGCAGTGAAATTAGGTGGTAAGCGCTGTAAAGCAGAGCTGTGTCCTTAGCACCATGCTCAAGGTCGTGAGTGACCACTGAGTAACACGGAAGTAAAGTATTTCTAAGAATAAGGGATGATGACGATCACATGGGACTTGGGAGTCACCTGAGCAGTGAGGAATGGACACATGAACGGGTGAGATGACTTGTGATGGTAGCTCAGCCAGGACATCCTGTCCCAGGGGGCTTTGTCCCGGCCCTTCACAGCCCTGTGGATCTTTCCACAAGGCCCCGTACCTTTACCATCTTCATCTTCCTGATTTGGGAGCCGGGCCTCCTTGAGGATCTGTTGAAAACGGTGGGGACTCTCTGGAGACAAAAGCACATTTAAACGCCATTTAGGGAGTTCTCTGGCAGGCTCGGACCTCGGGGCTGCCCCATGCCCCTAGCAGCCTTCTGCTCTTGGGAGAAGGCTGTGTTTCGTTGTGCTCTGTTGGGCCACAGCCTCAGCGACACACTGCCATTTATATAAATAAGGCTTCTAATTAGTGCAGGAGATGGGGGTGTTCATGAGTGTTCCCTGCGCCAGATGATGGAGCAGACGATTCTTTTCTCTTTTGCCTTTTCAGTGCAAAGGTTGTATCCCAAGGGATTGGGTCCTTTTAGCAACTGCATCTGTTCTACCTTGGGAGGTATTTAAAACTGGTTTTGACTAACACTGATCTGGATTTCCTTTTCCTGGGGCTTGGCAGGACCCTTCTGCGGCAGCCCCCAGCCTTATACAGCTCTGTGCCAATGCTCTCTGCCACTGGTACCCTTGTGTTGAGCTAGCTGTGGGCCAGGGGGCCCTGCACAGTCCTGGGCTCAAGAGGTCTGCTGTGCCACCCCTTGACTAGACCACATTGTATCTTTCTCCCCCAAATGATTAGTGACCTAGGTATAACCCTTTATAGTTTACATAGTTCTCTGACATAGGCAGAAAAAAAGAAAATCTATAGTATGCAAATGAGGAACCTTGCTGAGAGAGGTATACCCAAGGTCGCTCCCAAATATTTAGTGGCGCTCAAACATAGCTCTTCTGTCACCAAACCCCAGGTTCTTTCTACTTTTCTATGCTGATTCACTTTTCCCTGAGTCTGTACCGTTCTTTCTGATTGGCCAATTGCATGTAAGAAATATCCTCTGGTGAACACAGAGCTAGTTACCTGGTCCCTACATCTATTTTCTAAAAGGCCTTTGCTGCCAGTTTAGCCCCATTCATTCATTTATTCTACAATTACTGAGCATATCCTCTGCCTGACTGGTAGAGGATATATAAATTAGGTACAGCTCGGGGGCTGGCTCTGTTTCCATGGGTGCTTTTTGATGGTGACTGATTTTTTTTTTTTTTCCTCCTGCAGAAATGCCAGATAACGCAGCAGGTCTGCTGGGCACTTGTTGTAAGCTCCGGATTATTCCTACACTGTGCCATCTGGTAAGAACCTCCCAGAGAGGACCTGGGGATGGGCAGGAACAGGGAAGTGATGAGGAGATGGACACCTAACAGCTGATAAAACTCGCTAGGCTTTCTCATCCACAACAGCCCTTCAAAATAGGTTAAAACAGGTATTATTAATCTCTCTCTTTTTTACACCCTGCCCACGTCACACACCCCATAGGAAGGCTAAGGCTCAGAGGGAAAGGAGTTATTTGAAGAACTTGCTAGCAGGGCTAGGACTCAAACCTTATATTTATACTCCAAATCTCATGATTTTTGCATTTTTTTGGAGAGAATTTTGGCCAGTGTTGCAGGGAAGGGGCCTGACACCACATTATTTGCAATGGCAGTTCTGTGGCTGGACCAGTTTGATTCACCTCTGCATCAAATTCAACAGGGGAGGTATTCAAGAGGACTGCTTTGTCTCAGGGAGACATTTCATTTTCTCCTAGGAATATCATTAGCTTCATGCCCTCAGGAAATGCCATGGCAAGAGCAAGAGCTAGGTAATGATGAGCTTAGCCCTGAAAGTCAAGGTTAAGCTTTTCCTTTTTAAATTACAAACTGGGTCATCAATAGAAGGGACCATCAGTAGGCTGGGGCAGCTCCTCTGTTGTAGCTTCTGCAGGTGTTGCTCAGCCTAGGGCAGAGAAGCAGAGGATACCCGGCTATGTTATTTTGAGGCCTGCTTACTAAGGGCTGAGGCCAGCATGCTATGTAGACCCAAAGGACCAAAGCTCAGAGCTCTGCTCCCAGATCTGGGAAGCAGGTATTGGGGTAGACTGCCTAGATAGGACCCTGCAGTTTGTTGTGCATCTACTCTGGGAACTTTGAGCACTGTGGTTATGCCTTTGGTACTTCTTGGCGTAGCAAAGACATCCAGAGACTGCAGCAAGGCTTCATTCCAAGGAGCAGTTTAGATGTCATTCACAACCGAAAGCAGATTCTACCTGTGCAGAGGAATGCTGTGTTCTTGTACTTTGACCACAAAAACTGAACTACTTGAAAATGAGCCAGCATGCCACCGTGGTGCGGCCAGCTGAGGGTAAAGGCTGATGGCGCAGTTTGGTTATGGAAACAATATGTATCATTATCTAATTGTCTGCAATGACAGTAACTCTGCTTTCTAGCTTAGCTCCCTTTTGCAGCAACTAAGTATTTAGCATTTCCCAAGTCAGCCCTCACCATGTATTTACAAAGTCATTAACTGCATTCAGGAAGTATATAAAAAAGAAAATACTGCCGAGACTGCATTAGCTAACTCCCTCCCTCTCCCAACCAGCTCACAGTTAGTTGTCATCTTCCCTGCAGGTCTGCTCTAGGATTTGATCTTTGGGTTGCTTCCAAGTTCTGCTCTGTTGGTGTTCTGGGAGTAGCCATTAGGACGCACTTGGAGTCCCAGCACAGCTGGTATTCTACCTTGGTGCAAAACTACCCACCCACAGAGTCATCTCTTTGCCTTTGTGGGCTGCTCAACATAAAGAAGTAATTTTTCTTTATGCGAAGACACTCAGGAAGGTCTTTAATCTCCCCTAGAGCTCATAACAACGTTTGTTAGGACCGCAAGGCTCCTGCCTCCTGAAGGAATCTGGGTATCTTATGTTTCCTATAGGTATTTACTTACAGCAGGGTACAGAAATCTCCTTGCATGCCTGTCTTGTCTTGTCTGGTGGCCAGAGTAACTTTGAGAGGCTTGCTGAAGGGCTTTTGAAAGAACAGCGTCAGATACACTAACAAACACATTTGCGAACTGGTGAAAGAGCTGGTGAGAAAGTGAGAATCATCTGGAGGGAATGTTAATTTCACACATTTCCCCGCCCCCCCCCCCTTTGGGTGACTGTAATCTCTCTTATACTGAGAAGTGCCTCTGGGCACTTGGGGTTGGCAGATGTTCAGAGAAGAAGGCAGGATGTTGCTGGGTGCTTCTCCACCAGACCCAGGACACAGCCCACTGTGCTGCATCAGTGGAGCTCACTCTTAAATCACCGGATGTGGTGCTCATGCTTAAAGAAGCAGGCCAGATCCACTCCCTAAAGCATCAGCTACAATTTACAGTCTAGGCCACGTGGTAACATTGGGTGAATCTACAAGGTGTAGATTTGTAAGGCTGATTTTGATAACAGACACACAAGTCCCTTTATATGCAAATGAGTGCTGCCCTTCAGCCCCTGGGGCAAGTTGCTTATTACTTTTAGTAAGAAAGGTGATTATCAGTGCTCAGAACATGTCTGGAATTCTTTTGGATTCCCTTCAGATTCAGTTAAAATTCATGCCTACCTTTATAAGGCTTCATTTTTTATTTTAAATTTTACTTTCTACATTATTAATCTGATCTGGTTCTGAGTGCCTGTTTAAAATTCAAATCTACTGGCAAATTTGTAATTACTAAAGATTAAAAACAACTGTGCAGAGGCACCGCTCAAGACCCTAAAAGCAAAGTTTCACAGGTTCTGAGCAGTTGCAACTAGAGCAGTGTTTGATGTGACCTCTCTGAAGAACTAACGTTCAACAGGGTCGATGTTCTAGGCAGGGTATGAGGTAAGCACAATGGACCAGGTCCCTGCTCTCCTGGGCAGCTTAGGTTTTAATAAACAGAGTAAACAGGGAATGTCAGGAAGATAATTTCAGATACAGCAAGCATATGAAGACAATAAAATAATAGTGGCTGGGATATGGGGGTAGCGAGTGGCTCAATGGAGAGAGGATTAGGAAAGGCCCTTCTGATGTGGCATTTCAACCAACAGCTCAGAGATGAGAAGGAAAGTTCTGTGGGGAACTCTGGAGGAAGGATGTCGCAGGTGGAAGGAAGAGCTTAAGGCAAGAAGCATCACTAAATAAACCATGGTACCTGCCTTTGAGGAGTTCATGCAAACATGTAAGACATTCTAATAGGTGAATTAAAATTAAAAAAAACAAACCGTACATACTGTGTGTATAAGAAAGTTATATGCTGACCTTTCTAATCTACTGGAGTTGTTGGATCCAGTAGAAGATAGAGTTCAGAGAGTAGGGATTGGGTCAGAGGACTCCAGGCGAAGTGGAGGTCCTGGCCTGGGCCAAATATATCCTGTTACAGCCTAAGGGTTTTCCCTGCTCTATTTGGGGAATGTAAACAACTTAATTTTTCCCCCATAATTAGTTAAAAGTGCTAACATTTTTTCCCCCATAATTAGTTAAAAGTGCTAACATTATTAGCCAATGATGTGGATTTTCTATAACCTTTTCTGATGGATTTGTTTACATGTGTCATTTCAGCTCCGTGCTCTGTCTGATGATGGTGTGTCTGATCTTGAAGACCCAGTCTTGGCTCCACTGAAAGATACAGAAAGGTTTGGGATCGTGCAGCGTCTGTTTGCCTCAGCTGACATTAACCTGGAGAGACTGCAACCTTCTGTGAAAGTTACCACCCCGAAGGACCCTAACGTTTTCCCACTGATTCTTTATATAAGCCTGAATGGACTGTGTGCTTTGGGCAGAGCACAGTAACAGTGTCATATGTGGACTACAGGTACACCTTATTTTATTGCACTTTGCAGATAATGCATTTTTTTTTTTTTTACAAATTGAAGGTCTGTGACAACCCTGAGTCGAGCAAGTCTGTCGGTGCCATTTTTCCAACAGCATTTGCTCACTGTTGTCCCTGTGTCACATTTTGGTAATTCTCCCAGTATTTCAGACTTTTTCATTATTATTATATTTGTCATGGTGATCTTTGATGATACTACTGCAAAAAGATTACAACTCGGCTCAGATGATGGTTAGCATTTTTTAGCAATAAAGTATTTTAAAATTAAGGTATATATATTGTTTAGACATAATGCTACTGTACACATAACAGACTATAAGATAGATAGTATAAACATAAGTTTTATAGGCACTGGAAAACCAACAAATTTGTGTGACTCGCTTTACTGCAGTGGTCTGCAGCCAAGTCCACAGGATCTCTGAGGTCTGCCTCTATGTGTTATCAGCCAAGCCTGGCTATTTCTCAGCATCATTAAAATACTGCCTTTGGGGCTTAGATCACCACGTTAAAGGTTGATCGAAAGGCTGATCTAGGAGATGAACTTACGGAACAGTTTAATAAGTGGTGACTTTTTGCATATGAATCGCCTCAAATTTAGCCACCAGGTACTCTGTGTACAGTGTCTTTTTCACAGGAGATCCTCTTGTGCTGGTAACCCAGTGTCCGAGTTAGACCCCAGCACATAAAGAGCTGGAGGAGAGTTGAGAATTGTAAGCCAGAGTACATTCAGATCTTTTCTCTGCAGAAAAATGGGTCCATCTAGTTCCCACTTCCTGTTAAAAACAGTCATGAGGCTGATGCTTTGATCCAAAAATTTGTGAATGCTGTGGGGAGGAATTTTTCTTCATAGAAGGCTCCATTTTGAATGTGCTGTATGCTATGCAGTGACTGATTAATTGAAAAACGAACTGTAAATGCCACTAGAGTACAGAGGTTATTGTTTAGCAGAAGACTCTAACAGCAGGACACTGTTCCTTAGGGTCAAGCTCTATCCCTTTTGACTTTGCCGTGCTTTGATGAATGTACCAGTCCTAGGTCTAGAGCAATGTGTGGATTTCCCATGCGTTCTGGATGTTGAATTTGTAAAATACTACATTTTGTATCAAAGGAAACTTTGAATTGTATATATTTCTCTTCTTCATTCTGCTTTCATATCCTTCTCCTATTAATAGCCTGAACTGTCTCTTGAGTGCTCCTGATGCCACTGGGGCTCTGAAGCCACTTCTGCTTTCCCTTAGCAAGAAGCTGCTGAGACCTACTGCTAGAATTTCTTACTTTAAGAGCAGGAGGGCAAGCAGTTGTTAGAAACATTCTGTGTTACTCAGTACCTGTTTTTCACCTCAGCATCACTTACTTATTCCCTTTCTGCACTTGAGATTTTAATGAATGTTTAATAAGGAAGAAATGAAAATAACCCTTTCATGACCTCTATTAAAATAAGACAAAATTATGCAAATACTTATGATATATAAAAGAAGGACACAGAGTGGCGGCAACAACGTAGGAAATAAGCACCTTATTCACAAATTGGAAAGAACATTCAAAAGTCAAGATAGTTGTGTTAAGATGGTGGTACTATACATGCCTCTTGTCTGGTTTTCTGAAATAAGTATAAAGAACATACTGCAGAGAGAATGTGTGATATGAATCTACTTGTGTGAAAAACAGATATACATGTATCGCAATGCATGGGAACCCTCATTTAAGAGTTTACAGGAAAGGATTTAGAGGTTGGGGCGCAAGAGGCACTGGGGGGAGTGGTTCACCCTTCTCTTCCTGTTACAATTTTGTACGTCTTAAAAATAACAACAAAAAACCCAAAACATCAAAAACTAAAGATAGGCTTAAGACAGAAAGAAAAGATGCCATCATCTAAGCAAGTGCTGGAAGTTTGGGTTACAGCAACTAAGGCAATCTGTCTAAGACTGGCCAGTTATCTTGCTGGACTGTGTTTTAGACATTAGCTGTTGAAAAAGATACAGCCAGAAGCAGCCGCATTGCACAGAGAGATGAACTCGGTGCTTTGTGTCCACCTAGAGGGGTGGGATAGGGAGGGTAGAAGGGAGACGCAAGAGGGAAGGGATATGGAGAGATATACATATAGCTGATTCACTTTGTTATAAAGCAGAAACTAACACACCATTGTAAAGCAATTATACTCCAATAAAGATATTGGAAAAAAAGAAAAAGATACAGCCTTATGCTGCTACAGCAGACCCCCACTGGGATCTGGTGGGTGAGGTAGTAAGTAGTGCTGGACTCCAGTGAGGGTGAGACTGGGCCTCCAAAAGGTCCTTCTAACTAACTGGTTTCCTCATCATTAAATATTAATTTTAAATGTATGTTTATTTACTGCTTGAGATCCAGAACCATACTTCTTTCAATAATTAGATTTGGAAACAAGTTCTAGTATCCCAGAACACCTAGAAAACAGCAAGTAAATACAGTAGTATTTCCTAGAACAGAACAACCACCTTAACGCTGATGTTTCCACAACCACTTTTGTTTCATAAATGGATATAGGAAGAAATGCTGACATGATTAGCTGGTGTGGTGTGGCCTGATAAGGGACCCTAAAATGTGTTCATGACCTAATAAATCCCTAGAACCTGGCAAACGGAGACTTCACAGGTGTTTTTAGGTTGTGGACCTTGAGATGGACAGATTATTCTGGATTATCTGGGTGGAGCCTTAAAAGAAAGAAGGCAGAAGGGTCAGTGAGGGATTTGGCCAAAGAAAATGCAGGTAAGAGGAGGCATGAGAAGAATTCACTGCTGTCACTGGCTCTCAGGACAGAGGGGGCCAGTTCAAGGACAACAGAGCAGTCGGTCAGCCAGCCAGCAAGGAAGGGGACTTCGGTTCTACAACTGCATGGAACTGGAGTCCAACAACAACATGCAAGAGCCTGGACGCAGATTCTCCTCCAGACCTGCAGGTAAGAGCCAGGGCAGGGCCTGGGAGACAACTTCACTTTAGCCTGGTGAAACTTGTGTTCGACTTCAGACCTACAGAACTGAGATGATAAGTTTGTATTTTAAGCTGCTAAGTTTGTGGTAATTTGTTACTGCAGTGATAGAAAACTAACAGGTAGTATAAGACGGAAGAATGAACCACACACAGTTGGACCCTTGAACAACATGAGTTTGAACTGCACAGGTCCACTTATATGGGGATTTTTTTCAATAAACACTACAGTACTATACAATCCACAGATGCCCACCCATGTATACCAAGGGATGATTTACTTAAAACCTATTTTTATTTTGGAATATAGGTGAAAAACTCTTTGACATAAAGCATAACAATATTTTCTTGGATCAGTCCCCCAAGGCTAAATAAATAAAAGCAAACATAAGCAAATGGGACTGAGTTAAACTTAAAAGCTTTTGCACAGCAAATGAAACCATCAACTAAACAAAAAGGCAGCCTATGGAATGGGAGAAAATATTTGCAAATGAGGCTGCTGACAAGGGGTTAATATCCAAAATATACAAACAGCTCATACAACTCAATCATAGAAAAAAACCAATCAAAAAATGCACAGAAGACGTGAATAGATATTTTCCCAAAGAAGATATAGGGATGGCCAACAGCCACATGAAAAGATGCTCAACACTGCTAATTATTAGAAAAATGCAAATCAAACCCACAATGAAGTATCACCTCAAACTGGTCAGAATGGCTATTATCAAAAAGCCTACAACAACAAATGTTGGAGAGGATGTGGAGAAAAGGGAACCTTTGTGTACTGCTGGTGGGAGTGTAAATCAGTGCAGCCACTACAGAAAACGGTATGGCGGTTCCTCAAAAACTAAAAATAGAACTAACGTGATCCAGCAATCCCACTATCTGGAAAAAATGAAACCATTAGTTTGAAAAGATACATGCACCCCAATGTTCACAGCGTCATTACTTACAATAGCAAAGACATGGAAGCAACCTGAGTCCCCATCAAGAGATGACTGCATTAAGAAGATGTGGTGTACAGATGGAGAGATATACTATGTTCTTGGATTGGAAGAATCAATACTGTGAAAACGACTATACTCCCCAAAGCAATCTACAGATTCAATGCAATCCCTATCAAATTACCAGTGGCATTTTTTACAGAACTAGAACAAAAAATCTTAAAATTTGTATGGAGATGCAAAAGACCCCGAACAGCCAAAGCAGTCTGGAGGGGAAAAAACGGAGCTGGAGGAATCAGACTTCCTGACTTCAGCCTATACTACAGAGCTACAGTAATCAAGACAATATGGTACTGGCACAAAAACAGAAATACAGATCAATGGAATAGGATAGAAAGCCCAGAAATAAACCCACGCTCCTATGGTCAACTAATCTATGACAAAGGAGGCAAGGATATACAATGGAGAAAAGACAGTCTCTTCAATAAGTGGTGCTAGGAAAACTGGACAGCCACATGTAAAAGAATGAAATTAGAACACTCCCTAACATCATACACAAAAAGAACATCAAAATGGATTAGAGACCTATATGTAAGACCAGACACTGTAAAACTCTTAGAGGAAAACATAGGAAGAACACTCTTTGACATAAATCACAGCAAGATCCTTTTTGACCCACCTCCTAGAGTAATGGAAATAAAAACAAAAATAACAAATGGGACCTAATGAAACTTAAAAGCTTTGGCAAAGCAAAGGAAACCATAAACAAGAGGGAAAGACAATCCTCAGAATGGGAGAAAAGATTTGCAAACGAAGCAAACGGACAAAGGATTAATCTCCAAAGTATATAAACAGCTCATGCACCTCAATATTAAAAAAACAACCCAATCCAAAAATGGGCAGAAGACCTAAATAGACATTTCTCCAAAGAAGATATACAGAGTGCCAACAAACACATGAAAGAATGCTCAACATCACTAATCATTAGAGAAATGCAAATCAAAACTACAATGAGATATCATCTCACACCAGTCAGAATGGCCATCATCAAAAAATCTAGAAACAATAAATGCTGGAGAGGGTGTGGAGAAAAGGGAACCCTCTTACACTGTTGGTGGGAATGTAAATTGATACAGCCACTGTGGAGAACAGTATGGAGGTTCCTTAAAAAGCTACAAATAGAACTACCATATGACCCAGCAATCCCACTACTGGGCATATACCCTGAGAAAACCATAATTCAAAAAGAGTCATGTACCAAAATGTTCATTGCAGCTCTATTTACAATAGCCCAGAGATGGAAACAACCTAAGTGTCCATCATCGGATGAATGGATAAAGAAGATGTGGCACATATATACAATGGAATATTACTCAGCCATAAAAAGAGACGAAATTGAGCTATTTGTAATGAGGTGGATAGACCTAGAGTCTGTCATACAGAGTGATGTAAGTCAGAAAGAGAGAGACAAATACCGTATGCTAACACATATATATGGAATTTAAGAAAAAAAAATGTCACGAAAAACCTAGGGGTGAAACAGGAATAAAGAAGACACAGACTTACTAGAGAATGGACTTGAGGCTATGGAGAGGGGGAAGGGTAAACGGTGACAAAGCGATAAAGAGGCATGGACATATATACACTACCAAACGTAAGGTAGATAGCTAGTGGGAAGCAGCCGCATAGCACAGGGAGATCAGCTCGGTGCTTTGTGACCGCCTGGAGGGGTGGGATAGGGAGGGTGGGAGGGAGGGAGACGCAAGCGGGAAGAGATATGGGAATATATGTGTATATATAACTGATTCATTTTGTTGTGAAGCTGAAACTAACATACCATTGTAAAGCAATTATACTCCAATAAAGATGTTAAAAAAAAATATTGAAAAGCTGTGAAAAAAAAAAAAAAAAAAAAAAAGACACGTGCACCCCAATGTTCACTGCAGCACTATTTACAATAGCCAGTTCATGAAAGCCACCTAAATGCCCATCAACAGACGAATGGATAAAGAAGAAGTGGTTCATATATACAATGGAATATTACTCGGCCATAAAAGGAATGAAGTTGGGTCACTTGTAGAGATGTGGATGGATCTAGAGACTGTCATACAGAGTGAAGTAAGTCAGAGAAAAACAAAAACCATATATTAATGCATATATGTGGAACCTAGAAAAATGGTCCAGATGAACCAGTTTGCAGAGACACAGATGTAGAGAACAAACATACAGACATCAAGGAGGGAAAGTGGCGGGCAGTGGTGGCGGTGGTGTGATGAATTGGGAGGTTGGGATTGACATGTATATGTTGATGTGTATAAAATAGATAATAAAAACCTGCTGTATAAAAAAATAAAATTCAAAAAAAAAAGATGTGTGTGTATATATATATATATATATATATATATATATGTAATGGAATATTACTCAGCTATAAAAAAGAATGAAATACTGCCATTTGCAACAATGTGGATGGACCTAGAGAGTACTATGCCTAGTGAAATAAAGACAAATGCTATATGATATCACTTACATGTGGAATCTAAAAAATAATACCAATGAATGTATATACAAAACAGAAACAGGCTCACAGACATAGAAAACAAATTTGTGGTGACTAAAAGGGGGAGGGGAGAGGGACAAATTAGGGATATGAGATTAACAGATACAAACTACTATATGGAAAATAGATAAGCAGTGAGGATTTACTGTATGGCATAGTGAATTTATACCCATGATCTTGTAATAACCTATAATGGAATATAATTTGTAAAAATACAGAATCACTATGCTGTACACTTGAAACTAACAATATTGTAAAGCAGCTATATTTCAATTAAAAGACTAATTCTTTCAGAAATACCAGAAATACACTAGACTAGCAATTTCTGAAGTATGAGGTATAGAATCCTGGAAACTAGCTTGGGAAAGAGTTGCCAAAGTACCTTTTCTGGAAACAGGCTTCCTGCACTCACCCACATTCACGCCTCCATCCCTTGGCCAGTCTGGTGGGTCCACCTCCCTTTCTCACCGCAGGCTTCAGGGCTGAGCTGTGTGCCACAGCAGGCATTGTCTTTCCCACCAGGGTTTCTCTTTCTTGGCTAGCTGGGAAATGGTCCTAGTATTCCATGCCATCTAAGCTTAGAGGTCTTTTCTTGATCCTGTATTTTAACCTTCCCTGTCTCTGGAAATCTTTCCTTGAAGAAGTCATCTTTGAAAGCCACGGAATCTTTGGGCTGGGATAGACGAAACAATAATTAGGATTTCCTTGTGAAAAAAGGGAGGCAAGTGAAAAATTGATCTATTTTGGTGGGAAAATCTAAAATAACATTAGAGGCTTTTAACAAAGACTATTAGCATTTAAAAGAAACTGGTGAAGCTAATCTGATACTCTCTGTATTTTATTATCTCCAAGCCTTGGTTCTACCTATAAATGAAACACTACATTTTCCCAATATTAAATATTTATTTCTTTACATATACAAAAATATTTTACCAGGAGTATGCAATCTCACAGATTGGACATTTCAGTAACTTTCATTTTGGACAACATATGGAAATAATGTGAAAAGAAAAATTTATAGGGACAGTTTCTGAGAAATCAATACTTAATTGTACTGCAGGAAAATTTTATTTATACAAGGACAGCAATAATGTTTCTTTTATACAGGAACTAGTAATACAGTTACTTGGAAAGCAGTAGCAATTTTATTTTTAAACTTTTTTCACCAGAAACTTACTTTGGCAGCTTGTTCAGCTTTGATTTTTTGGTTGCTAACAAGCATTTTGCCCTCCATTAAAAAACAAACAAAAACAAAAAGGTCTCTTCTACAATCATTTCAAAGACCAGAGGTTAAAAGGAGCATGCATATGTGTTCAAAATAAATATATACCAAGAGAGATGGAAAAAAAGTCCCCCAAGGTCTTCACATCAATTTCTTATCATGGGCTCTAACAGAGCTAACAACGTGGACATTATACCAGCTGCTGAACCCCAGTGCTCCTTCTTCTATAGCAAAATCCAAGACACCACTTTCTTAAAAATCAATGTTACTGAAAAAACAGGAGTCAGCAGCTGTTTTTTAAAGTGGACACACAGCCAAAGGAAATATTTACCTTGTATTTCAGTTACAGATGGAGATCAGCTATTCCTCAAATCAGGTTTTACTGAAAAGACTGAAGGCATCTCTCAGTTGGACCATGTTTACCAGAACAAGGTTTATGTCTCCAAAGTAAGGTTACTCATACCACTGCCTGCCTCTCCTATTTAAGAGTAAGATGAGAACCACACATTTTAACTGGTAATGACTTCTGGGTTAGTAATACATAGCAGAGGAGTTTCCCTCTTCCTCCAAGCTCCCAGGCCACCTTGACTGAGGAAGTCAAGGAAGGTCAAATTTCAGGCATGGCTTGTCATATCTGTATGTTTCTACCCCTGGCATGCTATTGCTGAAGTGCAGTAAAGACATCTATTTCCAACTTTTAAAATAAGACCTTTTGGCTTCTACTCTGTGGTAGTGACAATACCTGTTCAATGGGACTCAAGACAAGTCCCATTGTCTTGAGTTGCAAGACATTGCAAGCATTGAGGCATTTAATCTGCCAAGTTGTAAGTGGCATTTACATTACCTGTAGATGTGTTCATTCAGTTTGTGCCAGAGATTAGAAACAGTAAAAGCTGGTAGGGAAAAAAAAAATTGTCACTTCTGACCGACTTTGGCACGTGGAGGCAAGTCAGATTTATCATAGCACTACAGTATCAGCCAATGGCCCTGAAGCAATTAGAGAACAAATCTAAAATGCATTCATATTATGTTGGATTCAAGGTCCCCTAACTGGACCTAACTGAATGTGTTTCCCCTTTTAAAGAAACAGATGCCTTTTAAACTTACACTAAACAATAGGGCTGCAGTGATAAACTTCAGGCATAAGGTAGGGCAGCTTTAAGGGGCAAACATCAGAGTGTCTTTGGATGCTTACTTAAATTGTGGATTGCCTACTTAAATTTTGTTTGACTTGTGAGTGGTCAAGGTAGCAAGGATTTGCTAAAGGTTTGGACTTAGAGTAGGATTCTGAACTCACGACCTCCTGACCAGGACCACTAAGAGAGCAGAACACATCCTCTTCCAGGCTGGAACTATCAATGCATCCTCAGAGCTGTTTTAAAACTGAAGGTAGAATTTCTGAATGGTGTGCACCAATCACTATGTTACCTCCAAAAGAGGTACATTTTAAAAGAACTAAAAGATAAGCAACCTCAGGGTAAGTGAATAAACAGATAAAGTAGCTTAATAAGGATTTTCCAATTTAGCATTTATCACATCAGAGTTATAAATTACTTCTTGTAATTTAAGGTGAAGACAAATATAAGTTAGCCTTATTTAACAAGTGTAATATTAAAACTAAAGGGAGATATAAATTTTATCAAAGGTCACATGGTCAGGAGTCAGAATTAGGATCTCAACCAGTAGAAGTACACCAGCTCTATTTTTATCAAGAGAGACTATTTTAAAGAAAGCAGTACAGTGTACTGCAGAAGTAGTGCAAACGTGCTTTTAAATTCTTACCTTAGAAATGAGATATCATTCCTTCACTTTTTAGTGTTTTTAAGGACTCATTTTTGATTCTGTGCATTAAATCATTGCAGGAACACACAAAGTAACATGACAAATTATGGGAAATATTAAAAATGAATAAAACTTGAAGCTAACAAAAATGCAGTTAAAAAATAATCTTACCTTAAAAAAATTATATAATTGTTATCTTCCGCAGATACACAATGTATACGTAAAAACTCATGAATTATTAGTCGACTGTATTCTTAAAAGTCTGTGAATAATATTAACTTGTACTATATACAATAATCCTATTATTTAAAATTCTGAATTTCTCCCAAGAACTCCAAATCTATTACAGATGTTATTACATGAATTCTCACAACAAATCCAATGAAACAAGAGGAGGGCAGGTACCATAATCTCTAAGCCGGAACCATATCACAAACTCACTTGAAGGTTTAAATAAGTATTTCCCAAGAGGCTTCCATCTAGGACTCTGTCCTTTTTCCCTAAGGAAACTAAGTTATAATAATTTTCTGAGCTTAATTCCAAATATATTTTTCAGAAAGGGGATTAGTATCTGCCTCAAGGTAAAGCCAGAGCCTATGAAAACAATGTGAAAAAAGTTTCATAATGTCTAAGAATAGGGAGTAATTAAAAATGTAAAAGCACTAGTTATAATTACATGGGTGAACAGATTTAATTTTACTATTCATGTATCTTGGGAGAATTTTTACATATTATACACATAGCTGTGTGCATATATATATATATAATATATATATATAATATATATATTATATATGGTGACTCAAACGTTTAAAAAATGACCTGCTATCTATATACATAAAACTTCAGGATTGCTTTTTCCATTCTTAGTATAAAGATTCATTACTATAAAATTATTGGCTCCCTAGCCTGTGATTTCTGGAAAACGGGGTGTTGTTTCAGAAGCCGTGTAAGTACAATGTTAAGCAGATCATTATTTTGACCAATTTTCAAAACTTTTATGTTCAGTGTTTACAAATTTAAAATAATTGTACCTAACTCCATGGCTATCCATCATAAAAATCAACCCCAATTAGTGGATCATGACACTTACTGTTATCCATAGAAATAAGTACAAATTTAAATGAATCTTTAAAGCAACGATCATCCTCTACTGTCACTGGGATATTATACGGTCAAAGCAGTTAGTATCTGGCCAGTCTATAATGCTACACTAACGTATTTTATTGCTAATTTGCATTATTTTCTAAATTTGTGTTAATATCCAATTTGCTCTTTTAAAGAAAACTTGTCCTTATAAGCTATTATATTAAATTTACTAGATTCTAGAATCTAGGGTTCAGGCTACTATTGCTGTACTGGGTTTATGATACGATTTCTACTTTAGAAAGCTATCTTCAGCAATGGTATGGTTAGACTTGGCAAAAGTAAACAAAGTTCTGATGTACTGGATAGTATTTTATTTGATACTATCCAAATATCAAACAGAAATTGAGACTGCATAACCGAGGCATGGCTGTAATAAAAGTCAAATTCTACTTGAGTGCATCACATATATTCTACTACTTACGGTTAAATGATTCATCCAGGGACATCAGCTCTATGGATATGGGGTACTTGTATATTTAAAAATAAAAAATGTATATAATATTTAGCTGTATATAAACAGTCATGCCCTGAATGCTGAATGTGGATACTCACCTGTCCACAAGGAATCCTCAGGTGCATTAGTGTACTGGCACATTGTTTCCCAAAAGCATATGCACGTGCATGTATATTTTAACTATTACCAATTGTTCAACATCACTTTAAACTATTTTCTCATTAGTAAAGCTAATTATCTTAGACCTTTCCTACAAGAGAGGTTCACATTTCGTTGATCACAACTATACTCTCATTGCCTCGGGAGAATCCCAGAGCCTCTGGGACTCCTTGCCCCAGCAGAGCTCTGCTGGTTCCTGCAGACCCAGATGGGACTTGAATTTCAAGTTCAATGACTCTTTACTGAGATAAACAAACTTTTCTAAATTTATTCTCTTCAGCTCTGGCATCTCGACTGAAATGAAATCAACTGCACTGTTCCATTTTATATTAGGAGGCATCTCGTATTAACTAAGTAGTTAGTCATGAATACCATTTATAATAGAAATAATTCCTTTAAGTGTAGTCTGTTTTCTAAATAATGTGCATTTTATACCATATGATAAGGCTTAAGATATATATGATGTAAAAATCATCTCTGTTGTGTCAAGATGGGTAAAATATTTTGTGTATAAACTTCTTGAGCTGCTACAATGATTCCAAAGAGGCTCCACACAGCAGCATGAAGGCACACCGCAGAAGACAGCACATTTCCTGAGAATGTGGAAATAAAATTTCTCTTAAAGCTTACAGTGTGTTGAGACACTAAGTCATGGGACATCATCTCGACACTGTGCTTTGATTCATGTTGCTTTGAGAAGCCAAGAATTTGATGTAAATATATGTGGTTTAAAAGTTACCAAAGTTATTAAAAGGGTGTGATCCATTCTGCCACCAATTTCCTATCCTAGGACAAAGAACATGAATTTGTGTTCTGGATATGAAATGCTGGATGAAAAAAAACACCTATGGATTTCCAATCTTAACCATACAGCAACTTGAGTGTTCGGTCTCATTGTGAAGAACAGTGTGTGCATGCTGCTTAATGCCATGTATTTTCTCTTCCCCCTGAGTCCTCCTGGCGGCATTCCGTGTGACAGCTTTGGTGAGGGGAAAACAAATTCAGCAGCCAGGTGTCTGGTGCCTAGCACCAGACAAAGATGACCACCAGTATTTAAGCACCTAACCCTTTTAAGTGTAAATACTGTTTATGTGAAAAGCTAGCAGCAATATAAAATATGGCTAACTTAGTTTAATGATGACCTGCATCTCTGAATATGTTTTAGGAAGAATTTATACCATCTAAGAACCCTAAAAGAATATATTAACTGAGATTAATTTTGGAAATTTGTATATGTTAATGCATCTAAAGACGGAGAACTGTTTTCCTAATCATTAAACAAAAAAGTACATTTCCTAACAGAAATGTAAAAAATATATATAATACATTATTTAATATATATTATATAATACATACAATGTACATATTATATAATGTATATATTATATTGAGATAAAACAGCTGACAATTATTTCCAAATTTCATAAATCGTTCAATGGATTTAGTTCACAACATAACAAACCGAAAAAATACCCTAATGATCACATCACACTTCAAAAGCACACTGATTGTTCACAAAACCCCCCAATTGCAAACTTGGAGGCATTTTTCAGCATCACAGAAATTTTCAGAGGTGTGATACATTTGCTGACCATATCCTAATAAAAAAACTGTATAAAGCAATAGGTTCATTTTTGTTAGTTAAATTTTTACATGTACAAATAAATCAACTTTCAGAGTCATTTTGCTGTAAGGTTTTGCAGGATAAGGCACCCTCTCAGCTGGCACGGCCTTGCTTGTTGTGTACATGTTAACGAAGCATCAGCCTGTCACTGCAACAAATGAGAGTGCAAAGTATTGCTCTTCATATTTTCACGAGAGAGAATGAAGGGAAAAAACTAATATAGCTGCGTAAATTAAAGTGGATAGCCATACATCTCTGTAATAATGAAACTATGTAGCATTGAGCAGACTTCTGATGTCAGTATTGGATGGTAGTAGACTAGCTGTAGCACTGACATTAAAATTCTGCTTCTGTAAGAAATTATACATATTAGGAAAGAAGGCCAATAAACCATTATTTTCTCCTAATAAGAGTAGCTGACCCTTCACTAAATACTGAACTAAATGACAGCTTTACAAAACTATTTCAAGTATTCATTATCACAGTGAAAATATGAGACCAATGTTAGAGTGAATGATTTGAAAATTCCTTTGATGAAAAAGGCAAGGGTACTAAATCAAAACATATACAAAATGCTTCAACGCATTTCTTTATGTGATATGAATAGAAAGATTATTCATAAAAAGTTAGAAAAATTAAGATAAATTATATATTAGTACACCTTCCCAACCACATTTTCTATAAAAATCCAGAATAGTGTACTGGTACTTCAATCTACACAATAAAAATGCCTGGACTTGGCACATATCTTCTATCTGTGCATGTATTTTCTCAGTAGAAGGTTTATTTGTTGCAGTCACTTTTTGAAAGTTTTATTTTAATTGTGAACCTTATTGAATCATCAGTAAACCCAGCTGATTGGGACCCACTGTGGCTCCATTCTCAGTTTCTCTATGGCAGTTTGTAGTTTCTCAAAGGCTTTGTCTAGATTGTCATTTACAATGATCAGATCAAAATAGTGGTTGTATGCTCTTTGAATCCGTGCACTTTCATCCACTGTTTTCTTCAAGTCAGAGTCCTGTCAAAGAGTTTTAAAAGGACAAGTTTACATAATGTATATTTAATTGCTCAAAACGAACTCAAAATGAAATAAGTAGGTTGGATATTTGTTTGTTGTGATTCTGATACTAATCCTCAAAATCTAATCTATATAGATTGTTAAAAAAGACATTACCATCTGTTCATATCCTAGTCTTTCCAGCTGGCACTCATGTTTGAATTTATGAGTATTCTGTATCTTCTGTTTCACTGATACTAAGGTAAGATTCCTGATTAAAAGACTGCTGACAATATCTTGGGGTGAAACCCAAAGTAATAAAAGAATTCTTGTAGGTGACTGGTCTCTAGCCCAACTGCATCACCCTTCTCAAAACATTTTTATCGTATGGATTCTGTAACTCATGGAACCCAATCTGCAGCGGCTGTTAAGCTCAAAGCCAAATTTGCTGCCTTTCTCTAAGAAAAAGAACCTCAGAAATGTATTTTGAAGGCTGCCTGTCCATGCTCCCCACCCCCAACCACACACACACACTTTTATCTATTTTTTTAGCTAGTACTGTTTATATTTCATAAAATATTTCTAGTCATTTTGGAACAATGTGGGGGAATAAATAAGTAATGGGTTTTGCATGAGCAAGTAAAGCTTTTCATTAAATTGCAAGTGTTATGAAATTTCATAATGCTTCTACATGTTCTTCAAATACTGAGCACCTATTAAAGCGTCTACTATATTTCATAATTTGTGGATATAAAAATGAATGAGAGAGAATGGGCTCCTACCCTCCAGTGGAGGAGACAAATAAAGGTCAAATAAACAAAAACCTGCAAGTTGTAATAAGTACTATGAAAGAAACCAACCAGGAACAAAGAATTTTAAGAGATCTACTTTAGACACAGTGCTTACAAATACTCTACAAATGAATAAATGATATTTAAACTGAGTAAATGACATTTAAACTGAGAACTATAGTGGGAGAAAGACCATTCCAGGCAGAGGAAATAGGAATGTAAAGTTCAGGAGGAAAATCACCCAGATGTGTTTAAGATACTGAAAGACCAAGATGGATGGAGGCTTAGGGAGGGTGGGTAGTAAGTTGAGATAGCCCAGGCTAGGTCATGGAGGACCTAGATGCAATGGAAAGACATCTCTGGATTATGATGGTGGCAGAGGAGATGGAAATGACACCAGACTAGAAATATATTTTGGTGATAAAATCATCAGGATTAACTGATGGGCTGGATATGAAAAGTGAGGAATATGAATGAATCAAAAATAGCTCAAGGGGCTTCCCTGGTGGCGCAGTGGTTGAGAGTCCGCCTGCCGATGCAGGGGACACAGGTTCGTGCCCCGGTCCAGGAAGATCCCACATGCTGCGGAGCGGCTGGGCCCATGAGCCATGGCCACTGAGCCTGCATGTCCGGAGCCTGTGCTCCGCAACGGGAGAGGCCACAACAGTGAGAGGCCCGCAAACGGCAAAAAAAAAAAAAAAAATAGCTCGAGTTTCTAGCTTGAATAAATGGGTGGTTGCAGAAGATGCAGAGTTGAGGGGGTGGGAGTGTGAAAAACACGATATTGGTGAGAGGAAACAAAACATTCTACTTTGTTTGTACATGTTAAGTTTAACATGTCTGTGAGACATTCAAGTGCAGATGTAACGTTAAGTAGGTAATGGTTATATAAATTGGAGCTCTGAGGTCTGGGTTATCTACATATAAATTAGGAATCATCAGCGTAACAACGATATGTAAGTTAGTGGATTTGGTGAAAACACCTAAAGGAAAGTATATAGAGAGAACTGGGTTCCCAACTAAGCCTGAGGGATACTAGTACTATAGTTAATATTTTCACTAAGATTTCGAAATCAATTTGAAACAACTAAAATATCTTTTATTATAGATGTATAAACAGGCCACAATTCAACTTGTAAACAAATCTTACCTAATAGTCATTAGCAATTTGTCGTTAATAAAAAAAAAAATTCTTTTTTGACAATAACAATCCTGTAACAATAATGGAGTATACCATATAGATGGAAAAATGAATTAAAAAATCTCTATGTATGGCTCTAGAATGATCTCCAGAATATATTAGTAAGTGAAAAACGCAGACTACTGTATGTAGTAAGTTACCTTTTATGTAAGAAATGAGGGAGGGAGGATACACATACATACTTGCTTATATTAAAAAAAAATTGTAAAAATGACTATGTGGGTAGGAGGTAATAGAGTAGAGAGGATAGGGAAAGGCTAGATTTTTGTTTGTTTGTTTGTTTTTTGCTGTACGAGGGCCTCCCACTGCTGTGGCCTCTCCCGTTGTGGAGCACAGGCTCCGGATGCGCAGGCTCAGCGGCCATGGCTCACGGGCCCAGCCGCTCCGCGGCATGTGGGATCTTCCCAGACCGGGGCACGAACCCGTGTCCCCTGCATCGGCAGGCGGACTTTCAACCACTGCACCACAAACAGGGAAGCCCCTGTTTGTTTGTTTTTAAGATTTACTTTGAAACTATGAAAATGTATAGAATTATATTACAACAAAATCAAATTCAAATAAAAATAAAAAGAGCAATACCTAAAAAGCAAAAGCAAAATGAAACAAATCTGTGTTTCAAGTTGATGCCTTAACCACAGAAAAGAATTATTTTAGCGACTTTAAAATAATACTCAAGGGATATATCATAAGAACAATTTTTTTAAAAAAGTTTAAGTCTGAAACTTAAAACTTTTCAATAATCATACTGTTAATGTTAATATTGTTACTCAGAAATTATATATATAGTATGTGTTTAGTTTACACATGTAAAGTCAGAAATTATGTTAATGTCATCAGGAACCAAGACTTTCAGCATAGGAGGAAAAAAAGATAAACATAGTCCAGGAAGTAAAAATGTAAAATGTGAGTTGAAACTGTCCAACTGAATTAATGATGTATATTTTCCAAAAGGGGAAAATATATTTCCTTCATCTGGCCACTGAGAAGACCTAGAAACAATGACAAACTAAGTTGAATGCACACCTTTAGCTTCTGTATTATCTCTAAATACCATTTCCCACTAAAAGGAACCAGGGCTTTTGGAAGGCTGGTTCCAGATCTGGGCCAAGAAATGTGTAAGGATAACCTGGAGCAGCTCGTCATACCAGGAAGCACATCAAAGTTCATGGGGTTGTGTTAAAAAGACTCAGAAAACAAGATGAATAGGCTCTTCTTAGCTGAAGACAGGACAATTTAAACATCAGAGAGTAATAGCTGACCTAAGTACACAGAGAGTATTCCAAGTGACTTTAAAACACAGCGATTTGATTTGACTGTATACGCTTAGGGGGATAAACCCTAAGGATAAAGGAGAAAGAGACAGTTCACAGTAATCATACCTGGTAGTATTTGTACACTTATTTTCAGACTGTTGTACGTGTACTGTGAGATGAATCAAATGAGCAATTATGTGCTATATTCTAACACTCCCGGTGTTTTTGAGAACTGGGATACTCAGCCTAGGAGAATGGAGTTATATATATGAAAGAGGTTAAATAAAACCCTGTAATCCTGAATTTGATTGGGAAGTATCAATATATATTCATGATTTAGTTTCCTTCAAACATACAAACAGAAAAGCACATAACCAAACTAGTTCTGTCTACCTAAAAGGTGCATTTAGCTAGAAACAATGATCCATCTTGGGACAATGTGCACCCCTAGTATTACGGTCCTAAAATACCATTTACTCTAAAAGGAACCAGAGCTTCTTGGAGAAGTAACTGATTCCTGGCCTGGCATAGAAAATGTACAAGATGAGCCTGGAGCATTTGTCATATAGCAAGGAAGCTATCTCAGACGATTAGGCTCATGAAATAGGTCTCAAGGGCCAACTTAAATAAGCTCCTGTTGGTCAAAGGTGGGGCGATTTGAACATCAATAAGAATAATAACTGCAAAAGAGTAAAACACATCAAGTAAGTTTAAATCCATGTGCTCATGATGAAACTAAAAAAACCACAAACCTTATTTGGTCACCTGTCGCCTCTGGAGACTTACTGAACAAACCCATTATTCTGAAAACTGACCCTTAAAGGGGAAGTATCAAGCATTATGTTCTGACTTTCCTATATATACTCTACTTCAGAGTCATCAACTAGTTGATAAGGAAAAGTTATTATTTAGAAGAATTCTAGTTTATAAATGCAGAACAAATGACAAACTTGGAATACCACCACTTCACAATTCCTAAAAAATTAACTGAGCCAGGCAAAGATCAATAAAAATTGCTAAAATCATTAGGTGAAGAGCTACTGAGGAACTTTACAGATCAGGCCCCAGTTTTTCTATGACCCAGTTTTTTTAAACAACTAAGTTAGAAGGTGAAAAGAGAGGGGAGGGAGGCAGTGAAGATTTATAGATTAAAACAGTCTAAAGGGAGAGGTCTGCTTCCAGCTAATATGCAATCACAGATATCAGACTAACCTTCCTGCCTGACAACTAAGACAGACCAAATGTATGGAACACTTTTTAAGACACTGTACATCAGGTAATGGAAGACAGGGACTCCAGAGAGACAGGAAGCAAATGAGGTGAGTCCTACGATTACCCCAGGTTACTGGCTTGAAAGAGTTTCCAAGCTGCAACACAGTGAGGTGGAGCCCAGGAGGACACTACTGGACTCTAAGTTGGGACAGAGCTGAGAGCCCAGGGAGAACAAAGTAGCAGGAGTTTGCAGGACAGAATACTGGATAGAATAGCAGTATGGAGAGAGCACTCTGGAGATTGGTAAAGGTCCCCCTCCAGCATTCAGCTGAATACCAATCTGTGCACGTTACCACGACCCAGGGTCGCCAAAGAACCACCAGAAAGGATGAGAGGTATTCTTTCTGAGCCAGAAATAGTACCCATGCCCACCAGGCAGAACAGAAAACCTCACGTCGCATGGGCCATCTGGGAGAGTGCTCAAATGGGTCTTGCCTCAGTAGTGAAGAATAATTGCCCCTAGAATGAGAACTGCTCTGGTTCTACCTAACAAAATTTTAAAGCAAGATCTGAAAGGAACAAACTGTTTCCACATTACTGCATCCCAGGACAAAGCTCACAATGTCTGGTATCCAATAAAAAATTACCAGGATTGCAAAGAAGCAAGAAAATAAGACCCATGAGGAGCAAAGTCATTTCAGTCAAAACCAATCCAGAAGTGATGCAAACGTTAGAATTCGTTGACAGTGATATAAAAACATTGATAACTATATTTCAGATATTCATAAAGTTCAGTAGACACATGGAGCAACCTGCAAAAGAACAAAGAGGATTAAAACTACCTGATCTCAAGGCTTATCACCTATAGTGTGGAAGAGGTAGAAGGAGGAGGGAGGGACTCTGAAGGGGCACAAGGAAACTTATGAAGACAAGGGACATGCCTGTTATCTTGACTGCAGTAGCTTCATGCGTGTATACATACGCCCAAGCTTACCAAGTTGTATACTTTCAACGTGTACAGTTTATTGTATATCAATTATACCTCAAGCTGGGGGAAAAAAAGAGATTTAGAAGACATCAGGTAAATGCAACATGTTAATCTTGCTTGGATCCTGATTTGAACAAACTGTCAAAAAAAAAAGATAAATACTGAGGAAATTCAAATACAGACTGTATATTGATGATATTGAGAAAAAGTTGCTCTTCCTAATGTTTGATATGCTAATGGTGTTATGGTTATATCCAAAAAGTCTATCTTTTAGAGATAAATACTAAAGTACTTATGGTTGATATAATATCAAAGATTTACTTCAAAATAATTCATGGTAAGGGAGGAAGTGAAGAGAGGTCTAAGTGAAACAAAAATGGCCATGTGTTATTGAAGCTAAGTGATGGGTACTTGGGAGTTCATTTCTTCCCTCTGTTGTACATATTTAAAAATTTTCCGTAACATGAGAAAAGAGAGGAAGAACAAGAGAAAAAGACATGTAACAGCTAAAAGAACACCTAACTCTACCAATAGTAAACCTTATGATGAACATACTTGTTATTGGTCTTCGGGACCAGTTTCCACATTAGTAAAATGAGGGAGTTAGGTTAATATGCACTTTTTAACATTGGTCCATTTCATTTACATAGGGGGAGTAAACTTGTTTTAAAATAGAGTGAACAATGGTTTCTAAGTAAAAGCAATACGGTTCCAAATCCTAACTACATCTAGGGAACAAATTTTTATTCTCCAATACCTTATACAGTGTGTTTATTTCATAAATATGGATAGAATTAAACATGCCCAAAAGAAAAAGGAAAAATTTTAGGAGGAAAATAGTACTGTTAGCCTGAAAAGAACTGCTTACCGTCAAAAGCTTAGTAGTGATACCAGCATCCACTACAGCCTTGTGCATGGCACGTAACGTCTCTAGTTCGGGAGCAGCAATAAACACAACATAGGGCATGAACTCGGATGTCCTCAGCACTTTCAGGGCCTGTGTAGAAGAACAATTACAAACCAATTTATACAGGATTAGAATTTGAATTATGTTACCCTTTAGTTTATACTAAATAATCAACGTCCATCTGCCCTCTTCCTCAAGATAAAGGACATAATTTAATACTTGCTATCTGCCCCCCCTCCCTTCTATCCTTTTGATTCCATACAGTACTTTCCTAAAATGGTGATCCATTAAATTTTGTTCTGACCTCAATCTCACTACTTTCTGGTACCCCTAGAACCAAGGAAAGTATTAAACTTAATGATCCCCAAATCATCAAGAATGATGTAAATGCTTTCCATGTTAATTGTAGAATTCTGTTAATATTGAAAAAGCAGAAGTAATTTCAGTGTCCATTAATTGGAGTGGTTATATAAATAAATATATATCTGCACTATGAAATACCATGCAGCAATTACAAAGAAAAAAATCTCTACAGTACCTAACATGAAAAGATCTTCAAGAAATACTGTTTAATGAAAAAAGGTTAAAGAATCTGTATAAAATTTTTCCATTTATGTATAAGAGAAACAACAACAAAAATAGAAAACCCACTGGGTTGAGTGTAGAATGGTGAGAAGGGGTAAATAAGGGAGACATGGAATGAGAATGAAATGAATGGTGAGTGGGTGGGTGTGTGCTGGGTGGAAGGGGTGTGACTTTAATTTTTATTCCTTATGTTTCAGCCTTGTTCAAATTTTAAATTTCCTAACACATGCATTTACATGTTACTTAAGCATGTAAATAAATACTAAACTTCTATCAAGCTTCTATAGCTATCCATGCCTCTGTTGGCTAACAGATCAGAGATTTATTTAACTAGTTGTTGATGCATAATAAGGTTCTCTATTGTCACAAGTAATAGAGGGAAAGAGCCACCCTCATAATCTGAAGAAGAAACAAAAACTCCACAGGAAATAAAACTTAAAAAATATCTTTGGAATCATGCAGCTTACTTGTGGGTTGACATCCAAGATGCAAGTTCGTCCAGTTTGGACAACTTCAAGAATAGAGTCAATCTTGGTTCCATAGAGATTTCCTTCATATTCCCCATGTTCCAAATATTTTCCAGCTTTAATATCTGCTTCCATCTCAGATCGTGACACAAATTTATATGCCTGGCCATCTTTCTCATCTTCTCTTGGTTTCCGTGAAGTAACTAAATAAAATAGCGTTGAGAATTTGTACAGAGACAGTGCAGGGTATTAAAAAACAAACTAAAAGGCACAGGGTAGCCTAAGTCTTTTCCATTTAGTGCAGGGGTTGGCAAACTATGGCCTATGACCAAACCTGGCCTGCTTCCTATTTTTGTAAATAAAGTTTTATGGACCACAGCCATGTTCATTCATTTTATGGCCTATGGTTTCATTCGTTTTACAATGGCGGAATAGTTGTGACACAGACTAGATGGCCTGCAAAGCCTAAAATATTTACTATACGTGGCCCTTGAATAAAAATGTTTGCAGACCCCTGATTAGTAATGTTTTAAGAGGTAGTCTCCAATATACAATTTATATCCAAAAAATGTGCTTTATAAAGTCAGTTTGAAACTCAAAATATATTTATTTACCTAGAAGCAGAGCCCTAAAGTTAAATTCTTAACTATGGTGAGAGCTAATAAGTGTGAGGTATATTGCAAGTGAACATCTTTTCCAGCTGACCAGCACTCCCCTTCTCCTTAAGGAATATCAATTACAGCCTTTCTTCACACTTCTTTGAACATTTCCTAATTGAGTGTCCAACAGATGAGCAAAATTCTATTCTTAGTTGGTATTATCAATTTTCTGAAGTGTAGTTTTACCCATAAATTATCTATCCTTTATCTTGCCCCAGCACCAAACTTTTCTTCTAGCTTCCTTCTAATTAACATTCCCAAATGCTAATTGTTTTGTGTTGCACCTCGGTGGATCTAGCCACCTGGATGTTATTATGGTCTAGTAACTTTCTCTACTCTGACCTGAAGTATTCTGAGAGAATGAGAGAGAAGAGACCAAGTCAAAAACTTAAAACATCCTTTTGTCAGGTATTTTAGAGACATACAACTCCTTTGCAACTTGCCTGTGCTAGGAATGGACGATTATCACTTTTCAAACTGTTGCAAAGGTGCAGAGTTAGGTATTCTCTGCCAACTTGCTAGCACTCCCTAGGAAGAAAAGTAATTTGTGTATGTGTGTGTGTTATTTTCAAGTTTAGCAACTTAATCTGAGTTTGCCTAGATCAGATATAAAACAGTATTCTACTTCTATTAATCAAGCACTTATACATGCAGAATATCTGCCCAAATCATTAACCACACGCAATTAAAGTTACAAAGTAATCAGATGAAAAACTGACACAATTTTGACTATTTGAAGTAAGCACAACACATCAAGAAAACTTTTATAAGAAAAAAACTTTAAGTTCAAGCTCAATAATAAGGGTCTAATTCATAAATAAGATTATTATGTACAAGAGGATTCCCTTTTTCCCCTGCTGTTTTCTGGCTCATTCCAGACCACTGTGGAGAGATTTATAAAGTCACTTAAAGAGCTTCAAGATGCTATGATGGCTTTTCATATTCAAAAATGTGTGATCTCAAGGTTTCTGGGATTATTCACCAAAGGTGGTATGATAAAACTCCTAAGGCAATTTTAAACTCCCCAAATACATACATACTAGGACTTGGCTTAATACCCGTAAAGATAATTTTAGAAGAGTACGACTTTTGGGGAGGCACTACAGTGAAACCATTTATGGAAACATGCTGCTTGAAATAAATATGTACAGGCACACACACTGCCCCCCCAACACTACCTCCAACATGTGGAGGGAATCTTAAATTCTTGGTGAAATGTTTTTAGTTTACAAGCGAATTTTAACGACAATACCATTCTCTAGTGAAGACTCAGAAAAGAAATCTACATTGGCACATAATTAAGCCCCTTTCCATTTCTAGAACAGAGAAATTAGAACAGGGTGGATTGACTACAGCTGATTCCTTAGGCTTATAATGCTAAGCAACTAAGTAATGCGATTGCTTAGAATTTAAGTTCTGTGACTGACAGGCAAAATTCTAATCTTTAGTAGCTCTTCAAATAGTTAGGAAATAATCAACAAAGTAACATTTTATTTAACTATCCCAAGATGTAGTAAAGGGAAAACATGATTCATAAGGTAGCTTGTCCACCCGGATTAATAATTTTTTATATTTTATTTTAGGGCCATTTCACAATATAAAGAGAAAACTAAGTCAATTTAATCCAACACCAGCATTTACTTCCTTCCCTATGAGACTTCCCCAACCAGCCCACCAGACAATGTGTAGCACAAGACTGTGTATCAAAAATTAGGCAAACTTGTCACATTTCATCACTATTATTTTTGTGTGTGTTGATTCTGAGGCTTAAAACAAACAAACAAACTAAACACTATATAAACATGAATGATTTAAAGAAAAGTAAAACACCACCTACATAATATGAAGCAGTGATACTTGACGATGTATGGATATACATAAATCTTTTATATATAAAAATTCAGACTTGAATCTTTACTAAAAATAAGTCTTGAAAGGTAAAATAGTACATCTTCTGGAAATTAATTTGGCATGAAGAAATCAAGAAGTTGAAATAAATATATGTAATACTTCTGTATTTATAAATCTCTCTATACATCCTTTGGTCTAATAATTTTACATCTGAGATTTATGTATACACATTTTATCATCTCTTTATTTATAACAAAAAAGCCACCCAAACCATATAAGTGGGTGATAACAGTAAAGCATGGTGTACTTATATGCTGGAATATTAAGAAGCTAACACAATTAACTTTTTTAGTGTTTTTAATCATGATAAAATATACATAACATAAAATTTATCATTTTAACCATTATTAAGTGCACAATTCAGTGGCATTAAGTACAGTAACACTGTTGTGCAACCATCACCATTATTCATCTCCAGAACCTTTTTATCATCCTATAGAAAATAAAAAATTACACTCACTGCTTAATATTCTTAGAGATACAGAAGAGATAGCGCCCACAAGCAGACGATGCTGTGGGAAAAAACAGGAAACAGAAAATAATCCTAAAATGAAAAATATGACTACTTATGATAAAACATTGATGAGATAGAAGGTGAAGAACTCAAGGTAATCTTTTAAAGAGTAGAATAAAAAGAGAGAGGGTTGGACAACATGATTTAAAAAAGTAAGAGACTGAGGAGATGAATCCAGGATGTTCAACATCCAGCTAACAGAAATTCTAGAAAAAGTGAATAGAGAAAACAGGGAGAAATCATCCAAGAAATAGTAATTCCCCAGAATTGAATGACATGCATCTCTAGTCTGAAGAGCTCACTAATCATCAGCACAATAAATAAAAATAGATGCGCACAAAGGCACATCATTATTAAATTGTAAAATAATGAAAACCAACGAAATAAAAAGACTGAAGGAAACATCAGGTCATGTATGAGAGGACAAAAATTAGAATGACATTAGACTTCTTAACAAAACTGGGTTAAAGAGTAACATCTTTTGGGTTTTACAATCTAGACTTTCTATTCTCAGATAATCAATCAAATAGAAGACAAAAAAATACACAACTTCAAATACAAAGATGCAGAAATTACATCCCATACAGCATTTTTTTTGTCAAGTTACAAGGCATGTGCCGTAGCAAAACAAGGCAATAAACCAAGAAAGAAAAAGAATGGGACCCAGGAACAATAGCTTCAACCCAGGACAGCAACAAAGGGAAACATCCCTATGTGAACGTGCGGCAGCCAGAGTGGAGAGTGTGTAGCCCTCACTGAAGCAGGAAGGCTGAGCGTTGTGGGACAGAGGTCTCCAAGAAAAAAGCATGACTTACTAAATAAGAGGTTTTTTGGTTTAATACAAAACTATACGCATGAACACATAAGATAAAGAGGGGAAGAAAAAAACGAACTCTAGAAATTGCTGGGTTGGGGGAGAGGAAGAGGCTGCTCAAGAAAGTGAAACTGAATTATCTGAAACTAGAGCTATCTTTATGCTGGGAGGATACTCAGGAAGTCAGGAGGTAAGGCCTACACTGGACAGAACAAGAAATAGCAGAATGAAGACATTATTAAGAAATATGGAAGACTAACAAAATAAATAGCAGAAAGACTGAAAAGTGACTGTTTCTGGTAAGTAGGCCAGAGGTGGGGTAGAGGAAAATGGAGTTATTTTTCATTACGTATTTTTAAGAACTACTTGATTAAAATATGCTACATGTATTAATTTGATAAAAATTAAAAATTAAATACTTTAAAATACTTTGATCACAGTGAGATTTTTATTTTGTTAACTACTTAACTATGATTTGTTTGATTTAGTGATTTACCGTGCCTACAATGGAACTCAAAGTCTTACCCTGAAGGGATTACAAACAGCATATGAGGACAATGACAGCGTTGTTGCCCCAATACACCCCTAAACATGTTAGCAATAAGATTACTCAGTGAGAACTAAATGTCAAAGCATACTGGATGAAAGCAGAGAAACTCTAAAACTCATCCAAAAGAGATGGAGTGATGTTAGGCTAAGATTTGACATGGAAAGCTTAAAGGCATTAAAATACCTACAGAAATTCTGTGTTAATCAAAAGGGGGTTTGGTCAGCAATGGAAGCACAGAAAGGGGACTTAATAAAGGCAACACTGACTTGTGTTCAGGGGAGAGCGCATGTAAGTTCCCACAAGTAAAGGCTCATATATCTCCAAAATGAATGCTATCACTGCCTTATTATAAGGACTAATACACCTTTGTATTTAACTCCTTGCTCTAACTCCATTCTCATCAAGCATGCTTCTGACATTATTTAACTTTCCTTGTAAATGTGCAAATAGAGGAAGAACACAAAGATCATAAAATGGGTGTCTGGTTCATCTAATGGTTATATTTCCCATCAGTATTATTGTATTTTGTATATAAATAAATGTGACCTTCACTAATCCTGCCTGCTCTGGAAGAGGAATCTCTCTTGATGTGCTATCAAAAATCAGGTTTAGGACCTTACAGGACTGAAAGAGACAAGCCAGATCACGAGCGTCAGAGGATCCAGCAGGTTTCCCCTGCTGGATGAAAATGGGTGAAAATACAACTTTTCAGATACACATCAACTGTACAAGAAAATGCAAGGTTAATGCTGATTTTGCCACAACTCTTAATACTTGCATTTAACGAACACTTCTGGATTGAAGAGTTTGGAGAAGCGATTGCCACCAGGCAGCCAGCTGACAGGGCCCACAATGCTATTTCAAGACAGCTGTAGCGTTGCCAAGTTTTTCAGTATCATCTGCTTGTTCATTTTCATTGGCATAATTAGAAATTACTTGGGAATAAAATAATAATAATCTGCCCCACCCCCACTCCTTCTTTCCAATTAAATAGTAAAGGAAACGGAAAACTTACATGGCACTGTGGTTCCAAATCTAGTGGGATTCAACACTATGAACCTGTTTTTCAAGCTTCTTCGTCCCACACCTTGAGCTCCTATCAATACTAATGTCTTTCTCTGGAAGGGAGGCATTTTGGCTACCTCCTCATATATCTGGATTTCATGACGATCAAATTCTAAAAGTAAGGAAATGGGAAAACATCATATTCAGTTATCTTTTATTTTTTATTATTATTTTAAAATTAATTAATTTTTGGCTGCGTTTGGTCTTCGTTGCTGTGCACAGGCTTTCTCTAGTTGAGGCGAGCGGGGACTACTCTTGGTTGCGCTGCATGGGCTTCTCACTGTAGTCTCTTCTTTTGTTGCGGAGCACGGTCTCTAGGTGTGCGGGTTTCAGTAGTTGTGGCACGTGGGCTCAGTAGTTGTGACTCGCGGGCTCTAGAGCACAGGCTCAGTAGTTGTGGCACACGGGCTTAGTTGCTTTGCAGCATGTGGGACCTTCCTGGACCAAGGCTCGAACCCGTGTCCCCTGCATTGGCAGGTGGATTCTTAACCACTGTGCCACATGGGAAGTCCCTCAGTTATCTTTTATATGGATGAAAAACCTCTGCTATTCTGTTCAGTAATGGCTTAGTTGTCTTGACAGTTAAGTATCACTTTAATTGTACTGACTTAGTACAGATTTTTAAAAATAAATTTGGTAAAGTACAATAAATTATTTTGTACCCTGATTTAAACACCTGCTTCTGTTCTTTTGCCTTAAAAAATTGTCTAACAAAACTAGAAAAATACCCTTACTTTATCCTTATCAGATAATCTATCCCTTAAAACCTGTTTCTTATTAATTCATCAGTAGAAATAATTACTTAATATAATCAAATTGCAAATTAGTTTATGTAATCTATTCCACTAAAAAGTGAGTATCACATATGGAGGCTAGCAGTACACTTAGAGTGGCTGCTTAAATAAGTTTCATAGAATGAGTATCCCCTTCCAATGATATAAATGAATAAATACTGTATGGTGAACTCTGCAAATATTAGTTTGATTAATAAAATGCATACAGACAACATACTAACATTTAAATATTAAGATTCTAAATTTATGTATAAAATAAAATGTTGGATCTTAACTATTTTCAGTAGAAACACATTCCAAAATTATGATCAATGGGAAAATTAGAAATTTTCTGTTTTGCAAGAAAGCTTTAAGAATATATATTTAATAAAGCCAGAGGATTTGAAATATTATATTACCTATTATTATGGCTATAACTTTCAATCTATAGTAATAACACTTCTTCCTTAGGTTATTATCTTAACAGCAACACTTTCTTTGCACAATTTCTCCACAATAGATTAAGGGAGAGTCTAATTTCCCCTTATTATAATATTATTATTATAGTACATTATTAGATTATTTCCTTTCTAATGTGCTATTTAGTTTATTACCAATATAGAGGTAGCTCCGAAGTCAAGAAAGCACTTTAAAATTATCAATTCTTTTGAGTAAGCCTCCAGAGCCTTCTGATTCTAAGAGCTGCATTTCACTCCTATCAGCCTTTATAACTGAAAAGAATAACTGTGGTAGGTGTCATATTTATCTTTATTTAAGTCTAAAAGATTTAAGAAAGAATCCTACTAGATCAGGCTAAGATTTGTTTGGTCCAGTATTATTTTTCCAAAAGTATCATGGACAATGTTATGGCAGAATATGGTTGCCCTTAATCATAACTCTTTTATTATCTTTAAAAAGGCATTCTGTTCTGTAGAAATGACACAAGTTTCTATCAAAGTTCTTGAACAAATAGTTTCGGTTGTCACATTGTTCCTTCATTAATACAAGCATAAATCCTAACCAATTCACTTTCTTATAAACTATGAGTATAAAATAAAGCACACTAGTGATAGTGCAAGTATATATATCAGGATTTAAATAATGCCTGTATATTATTGTACCAAGTGTTCACATGGCAGTCCCTTGCAGCTGGGTACTAATCTGAATTAATTCATTTAAAATTATACATTTAGAGTGTATGCCACATTGAGAATGATATACAGCTATTTCATACTTCGCTTGGATTTCTCAAAAATGTATTTAAAACATACCTGCATTTCTGGTTGTGAGATACATCATCTTTTTCTTTTTTTTGCTACTTATGGTTCCACAAAAAGGTCCTGAAGGATGACAAGGCAAATATAACTTAAACAGTATGTCAGACTATATACACTGCCCTGTGGTGTTCTATAGGGGTGGGAGAATTATCTTCCCAGTGTTGTATCCTACAAAGCAGAAGCAGGCAGGGGTGAGTTGAGCCACTGAATTCTGATACAGTACCAGCAGGTGGCAGAAAGGGAACAAAAAGTTTACTTTTGAGAGCAGTACACTAAAGCAGATGAGAGGGATTAATTCCAGATATATTTTAAATAAATTCATCAGCTAATTCAGATGAAAGAGGCAAAGAAAGGTGGGCACAAAGGACTACTTGTTACTTATTGTATCGAGTTCATCACCTGAATTGTCCCAGTCTCTTCTAACAAATGCCTTTCTCTTCTCTTCCAGGAACTGGCTTGGAATGAGACCAGCGCTTCCTCCCTCTTTTACATGGCTAGCCTAGAATCAAATTAATGAATTGTATATCTCAGTGATCAAAATTTGAGACCACATTCTAATAAGTAGGACAAGCAATAGTCAGTTAAAAAAAAATCACATTTGATCTTAAGAAACTGACCTTGATATTTAAATCCATGGCATTGTCAGGATATTGAAACACTTTAGTACTGAGGAATCAATGGGTACCTAACCAGTGTGCTATTTGGTAGTGAATTTTTAGACCAAAATACAAAGGTATAAGGCTCTTTAAATTACTAAAACTTTTTATTTATAATACTAAACTAGTGAGAATGGAAAGGAATAAATGCTGTTATGTGTTGGCACCTAGTTAGGTGTTTGTTATCCAATAATCCTACTACGCTGGTATTTCCTGAGGCCAAATCAATGGGGAAAAAAAAAAAAAGAGAGAGACAGCACTGGGAGAACAGAGTGGAGAGTTTAGTTCATGCTACCAGGAATCTGAATGTCCTGAGGGGGAGTAAGTTTAAAATAGGTAAAACCTCACCTACTGTCAACAAACTAACTTAAAATGAAACCCAAAGAAGCGCTATTTCAAAATAGCGGCTGGAGAACTGGCTACTAACGGCTTATCCCACAACATTAGTGACTTTATCCTTACAGCTAGCACAGAAAAATCCAGTATCATTTTTAGCAATTAAAATCCTGAAAAATACAATTAGAGTAATAGATGACAAACATGCAGGAAGAGATTGAGATAGATAATGGTGACAGGTGATAGAGAAAACTGAGAGATGGCATTCACAGAGAAGGGAAAAAAGAGAAAACTGGGAAAGCTTCAAAAAGGACACTGTCACAGAAAGCAGATTTTTTTTAGATGAGTTCTAAGAAATTCAGTGGAAACCTCTTGAAATCATGGATTCCATTTAAACTACTCATTTCTTAGTTCTCTCACCACACTGTGCCCTTATACATCACAATGTCTTAATTTAAATTTAAGGACATATTAGCAAGACTGTTCTTATTCTTGTAATTCATTCCCCCTTAGAAGTCAATATAACTTATTAGAGGTAATGTGAGTTACTAATATCTCCATTTAATTCAGAACTTAGTGCTAGGTACCAGGTCCTTTTCTTTCACACTTTGTTCCTTAATGAGACTCTCTTTTGCTTTTACAGTTTAAGAGATTTTAGACTTTGTTTCTACAGTTCTGAATACTGTGGTTGCTAGTCAATGTAAACAAGTACAAAACTGGACTTATTACTTATGCTAGAGTTTTCTGAAAACTGTATTAGTGGAAAGGAAAAGGAAGACCATCGCACACATCTTCTGGAAAATGGAGGGGGGAAAGACAGTGATAACACACATCCCTTTCCATACACACAGATTTCAATCCAAGACCAAACAACACGGATGATAAAGCAAGCCTTCATTTCTCAATTACTGAGAAGAGGTGGGCAAATGGATTTAAGACCTTAAGAAATTACGTTTTATTTATCACGAATGTATACATAGAGGAGACAAGAGGAAGATTACTCTACCTACAGTAAAAGACTCCTAGTTAAGAGGAACAAACACTAAAAAGGGATGACCCCCAAGTGAGTTGTTCCTACCCAATACTATATTTTACTGCAATCACATGTGGAAGAACTGATTGGTCTAGTCTCTAAACCAAAGGAAGAGAACCACAGGCTAGTTAATTCTGCACTTATTAACAGCTACTCACAAATTCCCTCTCAATTTGGTCTTCTGTCCACAAAATTAGCAGCCATGAAGCAGGAGCTGTTCATGCAGGAAAAATCATTGGAACAAATGCTAATACCTTCTTCCTGAATATTCAGATATTGGCCAGATCTAAGATTAAAAATAAAAAGGCAGTTGAAGAGATTTTCAGAAGCATACTGACCTGCCACCAGTTTGGGTCTTCTCTGTTTACAATCTGAAGAATTTCTCCTTTTGAAAACTTCAATCCTGCTTCTTTGCAGGGTATCAGGTTATCATTGTATGGATTATAATCAAAATGACATTTCACAAATACCTAAAACACAGCACAATTAAAAATACTAGAGATGTATCATTTGTCACGGGATTTCTGAAATCTTTTTCAAAGCACTGTGATTTAATTGTAACTGACAATGTATTTAGTACTTCAACTAAGGAACTTGTTTTCCTTAAATAAGTATATAATTATTAGAACATTAATAATTTGATATCAGAGAAGAAAATAAGAAATAAACGTTAGTACTACATTAAGTTTTTGTTTCTATTTTTAACTTCTAATTGTAAATCAACGGAGTTTGACAATTGTTTTCTTTCACCATTCTTACACTTTCTCCCAATCTTTTCACATGATTTTCCAACCAACACTGCGTAATTTTTATGCAAGTAAATGCTATTTTCTAATTAACATTCTGAATTAATATATGCAGCTGATTTAAGGCATGTATTTCAGATATAACAGGACTGACTTCTTAAAAGTTTCCTGAAGCAAAAATTAAATACTAAAAGTTCATATTGAAATCAGACCTGAAATATATTAAACTTAAAAAACAAAATATAACCCACTTTCATCCCTGGTAATAACATATATTTTTAATCACACAGATTCACACTAGCCAAAATTAGTGTGGAAAATACTTTTCTGGAATCATCTTGCTTTGATGTAAACGATCAGCATTAAATTAATTGTAAGACAAATACTGAAAAAGCCTTGAAACTATTTTCCAATTTAAATTCATTTAACCACACAAATTTCCTTTAAATCTGTTTTATTAATAAAAGTATGTCAATTACCACTATTAGTTATGATCTCCAATATCCAAAATATTTAGTTTATTAATTTTAATTTGAATTCTAATTAAGTTAAGCATTTTCAGTATTTGATGGCAAGTTCAGAGCAATTACTTTCTTAATACAGACTTTTTTCAGGCATATTTATACAAATTCAAATTTTATCTGCTAAGGAACTGACTTAGTATTAATCAGCAGGTAAACTAACAAGCAGGAAAGCACATAATTAGTCAAATAACAATGTTATTTTTCTATTTATCATACTTCTACAAATATAACCAAACAAGATATTCAAGTAACACAAGCAGATGTATTACATTATTAGTGTACTAAAATGTAATGTGATGGATGCACATTAAAATAATTTAAAAATAACAATTTGGGAACATGACAAAATTTTAGTTACTTACAATTAGATGATTTTGACACAAAGCATTCAGAATATTTTCAGTAACTTTTGAAAGGCTAAATATTAATGCTTAAAAAAATCAGTAAGCCAATAATTTTTTTCCTGATATACAATTTTAGAAATATCTCAAAGGCAAGCATACAAACAGTATTAAGATTGCTAAAATGTGACAACTGGCTAACTTGACAATGGCATGCAGCTCGATGTTTTGGCAATGGAAAATACCCAAAATGATTAAGTGTAATTAAGGTAAATTTAGCTGGCTGATAAGACAGAAAAACAGAGTACCAGAGAATCTCCTGGAATGACATCATACCTGACGGACGTGTGATGGATGCCTCTCCATATGGATGCAACTCTAAAAATACATTTTTCATTGCATAAATAAAGCCAGACTTTACACTGATAATAAATTAACAAAATACAAACAAACTACTGGCCCATTTTTACTTCACTCATTTTGGTAAAGCAACTACTTCCCTAATTAATTGTCCACAGGCTATAACACCTGAAAATGATACAAGCAAAAGTTAGAGGTGTTTGAGATGAGGCAGAGAAGAAGGATATGGATATGCAAAGTTGTAAAGATACCTGGATACTCCTTACTTCTCAAGAAAGCTGCACTGAATTAATAGTAAGAGGATCCTGTCATCTAATCATGAACGTGTTTATTATTCTTATCTGTGGGACAGAATATATTTTATAACAAAAGGCTCAGACTTTCTGAGTTAGTCCAAGTTTCAAATATTCATTTCCCTACTCTCATCAAATTGTTCTGGAAATGTCATTACTTGTCAAACAAACCACATCTCTCCAATATAAAAGATTTCTGGAAGAAGCAATTCTATTTTTTCATTAACCAAATTAGAACATTGGAACATTACTCTCAAGCTCAAAAACTCAGATTAAACTAGTTTTACTCTGAACTTTGAAAATTTGTCTGAAAAATCAATGAACCCAACCTTTGATCTAAACATTTTGTAATGACCTTTAAATCACAGAGTTTTGACTAGATTTAGTATAATTGTATTTTATTAAGTACATTTTAAAGTGTTTCATTAATAGGCTATGGATGTTAACTGTTCATTGGTTATTAAGAAGTTACTAAATACAACCGGCTAATATATTTCAATCTCATATTCTTCTTATCTCTAACAGAACTGAATAACCAACAATCTAAAGTAGAAGGAAGAGAAAAAAGAAAGTACAAATGGCTTTTAAACACAGGAGGAGATGTTAACCTCACTCAGAGTAGAAATACAAATTAAAACTATATTATAATAACATTTCCTTCCTGTCATATTAGCAGGAAACCAAATATTTGATAACATTCTGTAGATAGGAAAATGCCTATTGGCCCATAGTCCTAACAGGTTGGTGGAAGAACTGGTTTAATCCCTTGGGAGGACAATTCAGCAAAGCTATCAAAATTATAAATGCAAAAAACCTCTGACCTAGTAATCTAGTAACCTCTGGGAATGTGTTCAACAGCAGTGTTACTTAGATATATGCAAAATGACTTACGTAGAAGACTATTAACGATTGAATATGTCCTAATCACAAAAGATTGGACGCAATCTTAACTGTTTAACAATAGGGAGTGACGAGTAGACTGGTAGTAGATTAGGAGAGAGATTTCAGCTGAGTACATATTCCTATTTCTTGACTTCTAGAACCATGGGAATGATTCATCTATTCAAAAATTAAATTCTTATGGTAATGAAAGTAGAGAGAAAATGACTCCCACTTCTGACTAAGAGAAGTAACAAGGACCCACCCTCTAAACTGAAACAACTAAAATACTGCAAAACATATGAAATGTTTGTCAAGACATCAGACAATGAAGACAGTGATCCCTAAAAACTGGAAATAAACAAGATGAACTATACAATTGCCCCAATTAACTGCACAGAAAAAGTTTCCAGGTTGTAACCCAGGAAGGGGGACGCTAGGTAGAGCCTGGTGGTCTACAAGTTGAGGAGATGAGCTGAGAGACAGGGAGATCATGGGGGTTACAGTGCACAGAACAGAGTGACAGTGTGGAAAGGGTTACACAGAGAAAGGGCTCAAGAACTAGAGGACTCCCTCCAGCGTTCAGCTGAATACTGGTCAGTGCATGTCATGAGTACGATCAGGTAAAGAATCAGCATTATGGGGAACAATATCAAGAGGTCATGCAGGGTCAGAAATAGTTTCTGTTATCACCAGTGTGAGTAGAAAAACCTCATAATTCATGAAGCATTCAGTATTCAGAAGGGTTTTGCCCTAGACTTAATCCTACTCTGGTTGCACCTAACAAAGCTTAAAAAAGCACAATCTGAAAGGATCTAACTGCTCCCATATAATGTAACTATCCTAGAACAAAACCTGAGAATATTTCTAAGAATACAAAAATATCGAGCACTCAGCAAGGTAAAATTCATATCTGGCAGCCAATCAAAAATAACCAGACATGCAAATAAGCAGGAAAATACAACCTAAAATATGGAGAAAAATGAACCAATTAAGAGTGACCGGGAAATAACAAATGGGACTGATTTAGTAGGCAAGGACATTAATATAGTTATTTTTAACTTTACATATTGTAGTCATATGTTCAAGAAGCTGGAGGAAGGATTCGGCATGTTAGGTAGAAACACGGCAGATATAAAAAGGTTCCATTCAAATTTCTAGAGATGAAAACAAAAATATCTGAGATGAAAAGTACACTGGATATGATAAAAAGATTAGACATTTTAGAAAAAAATAATAATAAATTTGAAGACAAAGCAATAGAAACTGTCCAACATGAAAAAGTGGGAGAAAACAAGACTGAATAAATGAAAAGAGTGTCAGTGAGCTATGGGACAACTTCAAGGAGCCTAACACGTATAACTGGTGTCACCAAAGGACAGGAGTAACAGAGGAACAGAAAAAATATTCCAAGTAATAACAATCAAAAAATTTCCAAATCTAATGAAATAGTCTTTTTTACAACTGAAAAGAAACTGGAAAAATTGGATACCTACATGCAAAAACAAAAACCCCAAACCAACGCTTTGATCCATATCTTATAACCTATATAAAAACGCAGTGTAAATGGATCACAGAGCCAGATGTAGAGTGTACAATTATAAAACTTTTAAAAGAAAACATAGGAAAAATCTTTATAACCATGTGTTGTACAAAGATTTTTTCACACAGAACAAAAGCATGATCCATTAAAAAAAAAATGGACAAATCAGACTTCATCAAAATTAAGAATGTCTGCTCTGTGTATTACAGTGTTAAAAGAATGAAGACAAGCCCCTTCTCACTTGGAGAAAATCTTTGTAAATCATAATTTCGATAAAGTACTTGTATAAAGACATAAAGAACTCTCAAAGCTAAATAATAAGGAAAAAAACGGATGAAAGATTTGAAGACATCACCAAAGTAGTCATAAGCATGGCAAATAAGCACATGAAAAGATGCTCAATATTAGCAGTCATTAGGGAAATGCAAATTAAAATCATGATGAGACACCATGACACACCTATTAGAATGGCTAAAATTATAAAGACTGACCATACCAAATGCTGGTGAAGATGTACAGTAATTGCAACTTTCCTATAGTGCTGGCGGGAATGTAATTAGTACAACCACTTTTGAAAACAGTATGGCCATTTCTTTACAAGTTCAACATATACCTACCAAATGACCCAGTACTTCAACTCTTAGGTATTTACCTGAGGGACTTACATGTAAATGTCCATAGCATCTTTATTTATAATAGCCCCACACTGGAAACAACAAAAATGTTCATTAGCCAGTTAATGGATAATCAAACTGTGGTACAGCCATGCAATGGAATACTACTTGTTAATAAAAAGGAATCAACTACTGATACACATAAAAACATGGATAAATCCCCAAATAATTATGCTGAGTGAAAGAAGTCAGATTTAAAAAAAAGCAAAATCAAAGGATTCATGTTGTACGAATCCATTTATATAAAAATATAGAAAATGTAAGCTAATTTATAGTGACAGAAAGCAGAGCAGTACTTGCCTGGCATGAAGGTTGGGCTGGGGGTAAGGAGCAGGCGGGGAGGATTACCGCGGACCCAAGAAAACTTCTGGGGGTGATAGATATGGTCACTGTCATGACTGTGTTGAGGGTTTCATGGGTACATAATAGATATGTCCACATTTATTAACTGTATGCTTTAAGTATATGCTATTTATACAAACTTTACCTCAAATATACCTTTAAAAATTAAAGCTAAAAATAGTCAAAGTACTGACAAAATAAAATATTGCACAGGAGTATGCTGTGCCTATGCAAAGGATAATAATTAGCAGCAGAAGAAAAATCATCAAATGGATAAAAGGCTGGAGAAACATCTCCAATCATGACCTCTGTTGTAAATCAGAAGGAGGCTGGTAATTCGTTTGGGAATGTGCTGGCTGAACATGGCACAAGTGCTCCGTACACACTCTCAGTCTCAAACCATAGTTTCAGGTCCACCTGAGTTTACACATCAGAGTTAAGTGACAAGGTAGTGAATACAGTGATCAGAGTTGCTAAGAAGTTCTCTACAATAATAACAGATAATTAAGGGAGAATGTTATTTTTCTAAAGATTTTCAAAGTGTATGAACTCAGCCTATTCAAATGCACACACACAAACAACGTATTTTGAGATCAGCAAGGAAACTAGATTATATATTTGGTTTAAAAAGCTATCAGGGGCAGTTCACACTTCTGTGTGGTAAATAACCATACGTGGGCCACAAATTTAAGCTTCTGTTAGTTAAAAAAATATATTTTTTTAAATTTATTAACCTGGCTGCTCTGAAATCATACTACTAATAATTCTTAATTTACATTACACTTGAGTCATTAGTTCATGCAAGGCCTGCTTTTATTTTTTTATTTTGTTAGTTTTAACAATAAAAGCCATGAACTTGCCACTCAAAGCAGAAGTTAGAAACCTACATGGTCCTCCTGCCCACATTCCATTCCATCCCACCACCCTCGCTTCCCCAACAATGAAGGTAACCCTCATCCTGAATCCTGTGTCCACAAACTCCTTGCTTTCCTTTTTGTATAGTTTTATTAAACCTATATGTAATCTGTTGAAGTATATATACCTAGTTATTTAAAACGTAAAATAGACAGTATCATGCTCTGTGCATGTACTCTTTTGGGGAACTGACATGCTTGTTAACATGTTTCTAGCTGTACATATTGCTCTAAGAAATTATGTGTCTTAGTATATGTAAACATTCAACCCTAATAATGCTAAACCTTTTTCCTCCCAACGTGGTTATACCAATTTGCACTGCCACCAGCAATGTAGAAGAAATACTCTATACTCACAGCTACATTTTTTGCCAACTGAATGTTATAAAATGGTATCTCACATTGTGACTTTTAATATCTCTTCATATGTTTACTGATCATGTATCCCCTTTTACTTGATTTGTGTATGTAGAGTTTCATATATTATCCCTGTGAATAACCAATTTCATTCACTGAATAGTCTTTCTCACTGAAAGACATATCATCTTTGTCAGATATCAAAGAAATGTATGTGTGTAGGTCTCTTTCTGAACTCTCTCTTCCATTGTTCATTCTGTCTAGTCCTAAGCCAATAATACCACATATCTTAATTCCTACACATTAATAATAAGCTCCTCTTCCTGCTTTTCTGCCTCAAAAGTGTCTTGGCTATGCATCTTATCAAATACCATGAAAAAACTTATTGAAATTTTCACTGGAATTTAACTGAATCTACAAGTCAATTTAAGGAAAACTGATATCTTCATAATACTGTCTTCCTGTCCATGAACATGATATATCTGTTTACTTAGATCTTACTAATTTTTTGTGCATGGAGGTCTTGAATATTTTTGTCAGATTTATTCCTAGACATAAATGTGACATTCTCTGACTCTATTATAAATGTCCTAGTTAATTTCTAGATGTTTACTTATGGCATAAAGAAATGCAACTGACTTTTGTATATTAATCTTATTTTCAAGTATCTTGCTAAATGACTTCTAAAAATTTATACTTTGGGGGGGTTTCAAATAAAAAATCTTACTATTTGAAAATAATATTTTATTTTCTCCTTTCCAAGTCTTTTGCTTCCATAATTAATTTATTTTTGTCTTCATGCACTTATGGAACTTTCCATAAAATATTGAACATAAGTGGCGCTAATGAACATCCTTCTCTAGTTCTGAATTTTTTTAACGATGCAATTACTTTATTAATCCTTGTTTTAAAACTTTATGTTCTGGCTTCTTTGGCTTAATTAACTGCAAATAAATAACTGTATAAACAATAATTTAAAAAGCAGCAGTGTCCAAGAGCCTCAGAATTTAAAATATTACAGGTTTCGATATTTCACTATATCCTAAACAAAATTTTTTAGGAGTCAAAATTCTTGAAGTTTCGTTTTTGTTTTTGTTTTTTTTTAAAGAAGTGGTCAATTTCCTTTGCTTCACTGTTGGAAGCCTCATCAAAATTCTGAACAAAATCACCCTCCTCTCCAATAGCAAGTGGAGTTTTTCCATCCAGCTTATGCCAGGATCTTGAAAGCTTGTTGACACCAAGCTGGTCTAAGATTGGGGTGACCTTTCTGTCAAAGGCTTTGTCTCAGCATGGCTGGTAATGGTGAAAGTGTTTGCTGCCAGAGACCTCTGAGAGTTAGGACTGTTAAGGTGGATCATCACCCCCTGGTTTGCAAATACATTTACCTATTTAAAAGTCAGAGATACTGTTTATTCCTAGTTTCTTTAAGGAGAACTGAAGATTGTTTATCATCTGTGGTAACAGATATTTGTAATATCATCTGTTACTCTATATATCATCTGAGGGTGGTTCCTTTTTATCCTCACAATTATGCCTGAAGTTTGGCAAGGTTTCTCTTGGTTTATGGTGGGTTTTTCTCATCTTAGGGTGGAAACTGGGCTTCACAGGGGCCTGGGGTTTGCACTCAAGTAGTCTCAGGCAGACCAGCTTAGACTCCAGTTCCTGATTTTAAAGAGAAATACTTCTAACAGTCAACTATTGAGAATGTTTTAGGTTTTTTAATTAAAAAAAAATAAGATTAAGGAGGTTCTTTCCTGTTCCGAATTTACTAATCTTTTTTAAAAACATCATAAATAAGTATTGAATTTTATCAAATTCTCTACTGATATTTTTCTCCTTTAATCTGTTAATGTGTTTGGTTACATATATGGATTTTCTAACATGAAACCATCCTAGCATACATAAATCCAACTTGGACATGTTGTAGTATCTTTTTTATATATTGTTAAATTTCATTTGCTAATACATTACTGAGAATTCTTACATGTATATCCTTGAGTGAAATAAAACTGTAATTTCTTTTCATAACATTTTTGGCACCTGGGTCATAATGGCCTCAAAGAGAGAATTCCCATCAATTTGGCCTTAAAGAAATGGAATTTTAAACAGCTTTGGAAACCCAACATACATGTAAGTTGGAGAACTTCAGAATTAGCTGCAACTTCTAATCCATCCTGATCTTCAAATTAAAAATATAGATTCTTAGGCCTCATGAAAGATTTTGGAGTTTTAGTAAGCGCCTCAAATGTCACTGATAAAGATGACCCACTGACCGTGCTTTGAAAAACAGCACCCTGGTATGGAGACTTCCTGGCTTCCATCTGCTCTCACGGCAATAAGAGAAAGAGTTAAGACAGGCCCAACAGGACTACATGGTGGAGCTTCCAGTGAGTGAAAGAGGGGCAGAGTTGGAAAGGCTGAAAGCCCTTGATTCCCATTAGTGTCTCTTAGTAAGAGGACCACAGTGTGCCCAGGACAGTCGTATTCCAGCATAATTAGTAATCATTCCCCCTCTCACTTTAAAAATGTCCCAGTTTGGCTGTGTTTTCTCTCTCCTGTTGGAAGGCTCCATGTTAGAGTCTTCTTTTTTATGGTAAGATAGGTCTGAGACTGCCTCAGGCTTGGATGGAAGGCCTCTCCTTTCCCCATTTCAATGCCCTCTCCCAGTTCTGAAGGCTAAATAAAAAGCAGAGTTTGAGAAGACACAGGATGGACAAAAATGTATGCCTAAGATAGGGCTAAATACCCTTGCACTTCACATCATTCAGACCATTCACCAGGTGCAGAATCTACAAAGGAATTTGGGCCAAAGCCCTAGCTACTAACATCACAAAAATTACTTTTTCCCATAAAAGTCCATCACAGCCATGGTGAGCTGGTAGGAATTCTGAAGTGTGAACCACAGGGGAAAAAGAAAATCTTTCTAACTATCACAACTAGCATATAATTGAAAAATAAATACATAAATCTTAAGTTCTACTTTTCCAATCTACTCAGGTGTCAACTGAGGAAAAAAGTAGTCTGAGAGGTACTAGTTATTTAAAATGTCTAATTTCTAACACCAGTTCTTTCATGATTCTTTTCCTTGAAGACAAGGTTTCTACCCTTCATTTGAACCAAAGTTCACTATAAGCCTCTGTATTTTCAGAAATCCAATTTACATACTAAAATTCATGACTGACTATTTTTTTTTTTTTTTTGTGGTACGCGGGCCTCTCACTGTTGTGGCTTCTCCCGTTGCAGAGCACAGGCTCCGGATGCGCAGGCTCAGCGGCCATGGCTCACGGGCCCAGCCGCTCCGTGGCATGTGGGATCTTCCCGGACCGGGGCTCGAACCCGTGTCCCCTCATCGGCAGGCGGACTCTCAACCACTGCACCACCGGGGAAGCCCCATGACTGACTATTCTTATCCTCCAAAGAATATAAAGCAGGTATTCAACACACATTATTTCAAACAATTGTATGTAAATATAAACACTAGTCTTTTAAATTATATTATCAATATTAAAATATACTGGCAGTATCTTATGTAAAAGACCTAAAATTTTATTCACACATGAAACAATAAATTTATGGAATAAACCTGAATAATTAAAGGCATCTAAAACACTGATAGATATTTCCTATGTCTTCAGTATCTAGATTCAACAACCCTCTCTCTCCTCAGTTCCAACATGCTTACCATAATTGTCAACTGTTCCTTTGCCATTACTTTATTACTTTTTCCTTCTTTACCACTTCTTTACAATCACAACACCACCACCTCATCGCTACTATCACAACAATAGCAGCAACTACTTGCTGAGCACTCAGGATGTGCCAGGTGCTGCTGTGAGAGCTTAATGTGAATTAACTCATTTGATCCTTACAACAATCTTTTAAGAAAAGAAATATCCCAACTATACAGATGAGAAAACAAAAGCACAGAGAGAATAATCTAGTAAGCGGTGGCACAGGTATCTGAACCAAAGCAGTCGTCACAGCCTTCCATTAGAGTTGCCTTTCACAAATTACCCCACACCTTCAAAAATCTGCTTCCTGACTACACGATCTCATCTCTCTCCTTTCTGAAATTCACTCAACATAATGAGGTTAGATGATCACTGTCATTAAAACACTCCTCTGCTTAATAATCTATTTTACCTAAAAATTAGTTACAAAATGTAGACCAAATGCGTACAAATCAGGTGTTCAAGATTCTTTTCATTTTGGACCCATCCTCTCTCTCTGGCCTCATTCTCTATTTAGCCCATCAGAGGAACACTAAGCTAGAAGTGATCAGGACTACATGCTTATTTTCTCACACAGCGTGGAACATAACAGGTGTTAAAAACATTTGCTAGATTAATGACTAAAAGGCTTTATGGTTTTTCTCATACCTAGCTGTAGGGTACTGAAATGCTAGGGTTCATGGTGTTCACAAAGAGATCTCTTTCCTAATTCCTTTTGAATAGTAAGATGATATTGTTTAAAAATCCAAAAATTCACCCATGATGAAATAAGGCACTTCAGAACAATTAAACCAGTAGTTTTTTCTCTTCTCTTCTCTTTAGCAAAAAAGTAGCAACTGGTGGCTCTACCCAACAGTGTGATTAAATGAAAGCATTCTTAATATTACCAAGAACTTTATTACTAACCTGTTGAGGAATAATGGTATCTCTATAGCTTGGTAAAATTTTCAGGGTGACACTTCCACTAATATTTTTCAGTAATTCTTGTAATTCCTTTGGATTGTTTCCAACCTCATGGCCATTGACTTCTTTAATGATATCTCCCACATGAAGCAGACCCTGTCGATCTATCATCCCTCCATGAAGGATTCGGGCAATTACCAGATCATTATTTTCAACCCTAAATGTTACACCCTAAAGGAAATAAGGAATGGAATTATTGATTTTAGGTTGTTAGGAAGAAATCTTAAATAGTCATGAACATGTATGTATAAGAAGATAATTCCAAAAGTAGGTAAGTGAATCATTCCTACTTTTCCCACGTTCTCTCCTGACTCAATACTCTAATCTCATTAAACCATGTGCAACTGTGATAACATATACCAGGGGACCGTGGCCTGTTAGGAACCAGGCCGCTCAGCAGGAGGTGAGTGGCGGGTGAGGGAGCAAAGTTTCATCTGCCGCTCCCCATCACTCCCATTACCGCCTGAACCATCCCCCCCAACCCCATGGAAACACTGTCTTCCACAAAACCGGTCCCTGGTGCCCCAGTGGTTGGGGACCGCTGACATACCATCCCTTAAAAAAGGACTTCCATGGTAAGGGTAACTGAAAATGAAACATAGCTTGCATTCCACAGGATAAAAGGAAGCTTGAAGGAGCGAGAAAACGTATTTGTGCATTCTGATGGCCTTGTTCCCGGCTTTTCTCATTTTTCCACTTCACTGTTCTTATAGTCAGAGCCCAGAAATAAGCATGTCAACAGGAAATTGTAAACTTCATTACTTATAGAGTCCTACCAATGTTTTCAATTTTTGTTAATTAATTTTTATTGGAGTATAGTATAGTCACTTCAATTTTTCATAACAACTTTCTTCTGTGTTTTGATACTATAATTAGCAAGCAACCTGAGTTTATTTCTTCAAAGGGTATAGGAAAAAAATAGTTATCTTTTGAAATTTTTGCTACTCATTGGCAAACTTTTTCTCGCCTCTAATTCAGTTTAACTTTTAATTTTGGTTTAATTTTGCATGCTAAATCAAGTTGAGAGAGCATCAGCTGTGTATTTTATACACAGGCCAAAAAAGACTGATAAAACAAACATGAATGAAGTTTTCATAATGATACAAATTATGAAAGAGAAAAAAAATGAGATAGAGTAGTGACTCAGCCACAAGTATGTCAGATTTCAGATTTAAGAGGGTACTGACTTATCAACTCACCAGTGGTTCCCCAGCTCTTTTGTGAATACCAAGAATACGAATGGCATCTACTGGTAATAACTGATTATTGATAGAAGAATTATTCATTTCTGGGCTTGATGGAGGTGACTCATAACACTTTGATGCCACAATATCATGGGCCTCCAAGAGTGACTAGAAGGATTCAAAACAGCCTGTGGTTATTAATTACAGATGGAATAAGTTATTAAAAATAACTTAGTTCATTATCCCAGTAGAGTACTAAAAATTTCCAAGGCACAATTATTAAATTCCCAAATATAAGTTAAATCAAGTATATACAGAATCTTTTTATGACATATAAGCATGTATCATTTTACTTATTATCAAACAATATTGTATTCCTTGTTTTAAAAGATCTGAAGAGACTAATAGTTTTGTGACTTTTTAAGAGACTGATAGTTTTGTGACTTTTTTTTAAAGCCTTATGTTTAATGGAAACTGAACCTAGATGTCCAAGTGTGATGCAATAGAGGCAATGAATTTCATTGCCACCACTGTCATCACCGTCACTCAATATTTATCAATTCCTATTTGTTAGCTATCACACAAATTCCAATGGCAAGGACCGTAAGTTTTATCCTAAGCCTGTTGTTAGCAACACCACATATTTTTCACATGTACAAAATGTCTGGATATCTTAAAAAGATATCCAGTGAATAAAAATTAGCATCTTATATCAGTGATAAGAAATTTCATATTACTAATAAAGGTATAAAATTTACATTTTTTGGGGGAAAAAAGAGCCAGTAATGGTCCTGAATATAGTACACTTTTACCTCCTACATTTACTGTATATGTGCTATCTTCATGGATGACTTTGCTCTAGCTTTCTAGGAATTTCTTATAATTTGGGGGGTTATATTTATTTTTATTTATACTGTAATTGTGTATACTCAGCTTAAACCTAAATTAAAAATTTTTTTTTGAATGGTGGGAGTGCAAATTCAAACAAAAAAAAGATCAAAATAAAAGGGGGAAAATGTGAACAGGTTCAGAACAGAAGCAATCAGTATACGGGTTTAATTGGTCATTTTTGGTCATTTCATGAAAATAGTATCAGAGACTGAAGAAAAATATTCACAAATCCATATATAAGTATTATTCCTATACATGCTGGAAGTTACTCAAATCACTAATCTGGGCTGCTTAGTTTTTACCGTATATACTCTTCTTAGGTAATATTATCTACTCCTGTGACTTGAACCACTGCTTATACACTGAGAACTCCCTTGGTCCAGAACTCTCATGAGCTTCAGATTCATATACTAAAAATCTGCCCACAACTGGCCAAAGTCATGATAATTTGACAAATCAAAACAAAACTAAGGATTGTAGAGGATTGAAACATACTGAATTAATGAAAACTCCGTAAGTCCACAATGCTATTTAAAAAACAGGACTGAAAAAACCTCCTTTGTTACCATTTGAGATTGCTATTTTAAACAATTCTTTACTTTGAAAGTTGGTAAAGAAAAGAATCTAGCATTTCCCTAACTTTTCAGTAGGAAATGCATTACAGGTTAACTAAACAGCTCAGTTGATGAGGAAAAGCTCTACTTTATATAAGAACACCAGCTAATAAATGTAGAATGAGAGAATTTGAAAAATGTCATGTTGCAACCTCTAATGAAAATATTGATTCAGGCAAGGATTATTAATTTATGTTTGTCAGTAGGTAAATGGTTGAAAGGAAACAGCATTTGTATAATACTAGAATAATAACATACTAGATTACTTCTTAGTGGAAAGGCTTTCAAGGGTAGAATCAGGTTGTCATTGCTCTTAATCAAGGACTAATCTCAGCAACAAGAGTGATGGACCAACCAGGTATTATACGTTGTCTGATGTAGATTAATTTATGTTGTATCACCTTACTTAAGATGCATTCTAGTTCCAAATAATTAATTTGAACCATCTTTTAGGTAAAACTTCTGTTTATAAGAAATAGAAGGGATAAATAAACAACACAGCAGGAAAGCAACCAGATAAATCCAGGGAGTGGATTCTGCAGGAAAATGGCCTGGTCTCTTCCATGGGTCAACATCATAATCAAGGGAAAAAGGGATGGTCCACCCAGATGCCTCACATGGACCTAGGTTGAAAACTCATATGCACAAAGCAGCTATAAAGAATATTTTGGGGGAAATGGAGATGTGTGAATACAGAATGTGTACTACATGAGACAGAGGTCCACTGAAATGAAAAAGTGGAAATCAACAACTGAAAAAAAGGGTAAGTTACAAAATAGCTTGTGCAAAATGACTGCAATCAGTAGAGGAAAAAAATATGTATGTACATTTATGCCTAGAAAAAGTATGGAGGAATATGCACTATGGTAGTACAGTAGTGGACTGGGTAGTAAAAATGCAATGTCTTAATTTTTACTTGTTGCCATTTCATAATTTTATGTACTTATTAAACTTCATATAAATTCATGCATTAAATTTTATATACTTATATAAAAAATACAGCGTGCTTGAAAAGCTCTACCAGATGCTTCTAAGGTATTGCAAACTTAATATGGCCAGTTACCTTAACATTAACATGTCCAAAACAGTTCTCCTAGAGTGGATGCCATCAATTGTCTGTCAGAAATCCTGTCCTTATCAACTTCCCACATTTCTCTTCTGCAGCTGTCACATGTAACCACTCACTAAGCCCTATTGATTTTGCTGCTTAGAACTTGAAAATCCTCACATTTCCCACTATCTGTACTGCTGTCACAACTTCTTGCCTTGGTACAAAACCATCTGGCTCCACAATCTGACCTCTCCCTGTTTAATAACCACCACCACCCACCCACCCCCGCAATCCTGAGCCAAAGCTTCCCAATGTCCTCAGGATAAAGTCCAAATAACTTAGTATGCCTTATAAGGCCTCAACTAACTGGCCTCTTCACAAAGCTGTCTTTGACATGTGTTTGTATTTTTTGTACCTAAGATACAGATTTACGTAGGAACCATCTCACTATAAATGTACATAATTTTTGCAGTAACATTGTTAAGAGAGTCACAGAAAGTCTCTGAGAAAAAGCAAAGGGGTTTTGCCATTTGATTTTTAATGCTAAGATTTGAAATGGCAAGCAGGTGACACTTTATCCCAGGACCATTTATTGAACAGTCCATTCTTTCTCCACTAAAATGTACTATCTCGGTCATAAATCAAGTTGCCATTTGTCTGTGGATGTATTTCTGGGGTTTCTATTTTTCTAATACTGCCCCAATACCACACTGTCTTAATTACAGGTTTATAAGAAGTCTCCTCGACCTCCTTTTCTTCTGAAACTGATTCTTCTTTGGTAAACTGATTAACTCTTCACCTACATAGACAAATGCTTAAATTGCATTTATTTTTTTTTTTTTTTTTACCTATGGAAAGTATGCTATGTCATAGTTTCTATCATCATACAGCTCTCTTTTGTTCCAAGGTCATCAACTGCACCCCAGTCTTAGAAGCAATACTGAAAATGTATACAGCTGGTCACAAGGAGGGCTGGGAAACAGTGGTAGTGAGGAAGAAAAATGCACTATCACAGGGAGAAAAACGTCCCCAGCATGTGGTGTGATGGTGAAGCAGGGCTGTTGTTGTTGGTTTTTTTTAATTACACAAAGAAAAATCCATTCTGATGTATTTCTGTGACAGACCCTATACATCTGTATAGTATGTGTGTCTGTTTATGTAGTCCCAGCAGAATGGGATATTAAAATATCTAAGCTGGAATTTGCAAAATATGGCCCTAAATAATCTTTAAAAAAACATCATCTTAAACTGAAACTTAACTACTAAAGGAGAATATTTTGGGAATATAGGGGACTTGGAAAGAAGAGCAATAGGGAAAGTTTACCTGGAAGTGAGGCTCTTTGAGTATACCAACCAGTTCTGCCACATTTTCATCCACATTTATTAGAGGAGTGATATCTTCAAGAATTTCGTTGACTAATTCCAAGTTATTATCACTGACAGCTTCTAGTTTTGAATCTTCTAGCCTCTCGTGAGCCTGAAAAGACAACAGTACATTAAAATAATAACACACACTGTTTTGCTCCAGACCGCGGTTTTCTTCTTGATTTGTTTCCTTTTTATAAAGAAAGTTTTAAAAGATATTACTTGAAAGTTTGATTCATTGCAACCAAATCTTTCAATGAGAGGTAATATATAGATTTCAGAGTAAATGTTATCATGCAATATAATAAATCTTGGCCTCTATTCCTACCCTAAAAGTAATGGAAAACTCATTTTTATAACTAAACCATGAAAAAACTGAATGGGCCAATGATAATTTTAAAAATGTATTACATTTCCTACCTGACAGAATTTCCTAATGACTTTCTAGTCTAGACTCAAACTCTAAATGATACCGTTTATGCTTTATTAAATGATTAAGCATAATAAAAATAAAAAATAGGAATGTAATCGTTATATGGATTGTCATTAAAAAATAATGAAAATCATTTTGAGAACCCCAAATGATAAGGCTAAAGCTACCATTTTCCAATTTTGAAAATTCAGCAGAAAAAGGCAATTCAGGAAAGGCAAGTCTTGAACTGAGCCTTGAAGGACCATATGATCTCATTAGGGGAATGATCCCCTTATGTCTCCATATCTTAAGCTGATCTGTTTTTCTTAATCTCACAACCTTTTCCACAGAAAATAAACCATGAATCATACTGTCACAGGAAATACGTAGTCCTAACTATCCTTTAATAGTGGGAGTAAAGCAGAGTTTTAAATTCAAACTTAGAATGAACACTAAGCAGTCTCTATCTTTTAAGTGTTGTTTTTCTGATAAATGGTTGCTGTCCGATTTTGAAGACAGGTAGAGCATAACTATAAAGATTTAGCTTATAAATGAAAACATGCAAGATGACAAATCTCACACTTAACATCTTAAGATTCAATTCTGTAAGTGACGAAAAATCCAAATTTCAAGCGGCAACAGTATCAAACTTTAACTTACCCCTATAATACTTTAGATGTTATTTCTACCATACGGAGTAGATCCTTCAGAGTTCTAACACATCTTCTAATTTTTTTATTTTAAAATTATATTTTATTTAAACAAAAATATCATTTCACATGTATCAATGTAAAATTGTTAATGAGCTGTCTAACAATCTTGGTTTTTGTATGTCATCTTCTAAATGATATACTTTCTAATTTTAAAAATGCATTTTTACATTTAAATGTATTTTTCCAGGTAATTCACAAGATTGAAATAAGTTTAAGTAGAAGAGAGGGGCTATACATTAGCAACATTTTAAAGAAACACATCTGAAGAAGAAATTTTAAGTCATATGAAATAAACTGATACAGAAGAAATTATAACTGTTATAAAACAAAGAAAAATGTCAAAAGACCAAATATAATTTAAACAGAGGAATGAGTTTCTATTAGATTTAGATAAGAAAAAAAATTAAGAAGACTAGAGAATGCCACAAAGAGTGAGAATAGGTAAATTTATAATTTTCTTAAAGTGTAATACAAGCCTAATAAAGACAGGATGATGAAGACATTCAACATATATCACGGAATGATTATCACCATTGGGAAAAAAAGTAATGTACACAATTACTTAACTCTTATAAAACAAGCTAGAATTGCTAATTGTTTTAATACAAATATTCGTTGTTAATAAATCTAATGTAGCATTGTTAACCTTGCAAGTACCTTTAATACTCTTATGGTAGCATAAGAAATCTTAAAAAAAAGGAAGAAGAGAACTTTAACATTTATTGAGGGCTTTTGTTTTGTGCCAGGAACTATATTCTCAGCACATTATGAGATTGTGTGTGGGTACTCAGCAAAGGTAGGTGTGTTATTATCATCTTCACCTTATAGACACAGACACTGATGATGCAAAATGAGATACAGTGATTGCTTGAGTTCACACTACGAGCAAGTGGCTAAGTCAGGTAGTCCAACATCAAGGCTTGAGCTCTTACATACTAAAGCTTATTCGACTTTTATCACTATACAGCCAGCTACTCTATCAACATCTTGCAGTTAATTATTTAATCTAAAACATTATGCATTACTCTCACTCATTTAAATGTGTGATATATGCTCTCATTGACTGCTAGTTGAGTTGTTGCTTCTTAACATGGCTCTTCCAGTCTAGATGTGTTAAGTTATACTCTTATGGTTCAAGAATACCACCCACTCTTTCAACCTTCACCTGTTTGCTCAAAGAGCTATAAAGATCACCTGTTTCTCCACGGAACAGATAATGACTGGCTTAAAATTTTCAGGTACTAAGCCAATATAGTTTCTACAATATCCTATGTTACTTTACATATTGGTAGACTTTGATTAAATTCAAGTCTTTGGGAAAAGTAAAGGAACAGAAACGATCATTGACTTGAAAACTCTAATACACTTCCCCTCCTTTCTATGTTCACTTACCTTATTGCTCCCAAATTCGGAGAGGACAGGAGGGAATGTGGAAAGACTGATGGCAAGAGAGAAAGAGGAAGTCAAGTGGAGGGCAGAATTATGCTATAAAAACAAATATACCTGAAGGTTTTTGCACATCAAAAACCTGGTACAGGCTGGTTTTATGGTAGGAAAAAAAATCTCACTACACAATACATAAATTCTCAGAGGAAGAGAAAGTTTTTAAGTGAAACTGCAGCTATAATTATATTAATACAGAAAATTAATTTCTGAGATATAGTTGAGTTCAATCAAGATCAATTTTAGTTTTTCCAAGAAAGCAAATACAGGTCCATATTTGTTAATATGTAACTTTTTAAGTTCCAGGATAATGTGAAAGAAGTTGAGACCTTTATTCACTTTAAAGTCAGAATTTCTTTAGTAGCTCTCAAGAGGCAAGTACCAAGTTGAATTTAACTAACCAAACAAACAAACAAAAAAGACAAAGGAAATACTGAAAACGGACCAGAGAAACAGATATGAATCACATGCTATCTGAATAAATGGGTCTTGCTTCCTTTAAGAAAAAGCATTATTAGAAAGCTAGCATAACTCAATAAAAATATGTGTCACCTGCCACAAGTGCTTGGAAGAACATGCCATGACTGGCTTTGTAGACTTGGAGTTGATACAAATATAGCCTAAGCCCTCTTGTATGTTCAGTTCTGAGAATCCTTCACCACAGCACTTTAGAAAAATGAACTGCAGAGAAGAAAAGTTCTTTCAAAACTTCTGGGTATTTTACCCAAGCACAGTCCATCTATGCTTGCAAACAAACAAAAAATTTTAACAAAAGTTATGCACTATAAGTGACAAATACCTCGTAATGATAATGGTATTGCGATTATGTGTAGTAACCTTATCTTTCTCCCTTAAAAACAAAAATATCATAAATTTTGTTTCTGTCTTCTTAGAACATGGCCAAGTATATTGTAGTTGCTCATTAAGTATTTCTTGAAAAAGCTAAGTAAATAGGAGATAAGATTGACTGTGGTCAAGAGACATCCTCTTCTTTTATTCTAGAGACTTTTGAACAAAAAAGATAAAGAGAAGTTCACAAGTAACCAAAAAATAAGAATTTGAGCAGAAAGTAGAAATGAGACAGAGAGAATGGAGAATTCAATTTTTATTTTGCTTCTGCATACATGATATAAAAAAGGATGAAAAAAAAAAGGATGAGATCTGTTCTGTTGAAAAAAATGGATGAAATAAGTGTAACTAAATTAGAACTGAATTCTCTAATGAGTAAAGAACTTGTCATCTAGTTAACCAAAAAAAGTTCAAATTCTTAGATTAGATAAAATATGTCTCAAGGCATTCAGGGAGCTGAGCCACTCTTAGAGATACCTGTAGAATTAGGAGACCGACACAGATGTCAAAAAACTAAAAATGGGAATCTTATACTTTTTAAAAGGAGAAAGGGCTTTTTAAAAAGCTTGGCTTTAATAGTATTCAGAGAAAATATAAAAGAATGTTTTTATAATCATTGAGTGGGAAAGACATAACTATGATGCCAAATCCGGAAGCTATAATTTAAACAAACAAAAACAAGCCCAATAAAATAAATGGCATTGAACATTTAAAATTGAACATTTAAAATTTCTGCTTGTCAAAAACCAGCAAGGTCAAAATACTTACAAATCATATTGCAGACCAAAGGTTAATTTCCCTACACACACACACACACACACACACACACACACACACACACACACACACACAGAGAGAGAGAGCTCAGAGAGAGGGAGGATTTCTATGAACCAGTAAGAAAAAAATCAGCAACACATTAAGAAAAATGGGCAAAGAATATGAAAAATTCACAAAAAAGGAAATTCAAATACTTCTTAAACGTATGAAAAGATATACAACCTCCTTCATGATAAGAGAAGTGCAAACTAAAACTACACTGAAATACTTTTTTTTTTTTTTTAATGAGATTGGCAAGGATAAAATTCTGGTAACATACCATGTTGGTGAGAATATGGCAGAAGACAGGCATTCTCGCACATTCTTTTCTGGTGGGAACACACTAGTGAGCAGTTCGACTATATCTACCAAAATTACAACGATTCTTTTAAGATTTATCCTAGAGATATACATACATATGCAAAATAACATGTAGCAAGACTGCATATTACAGCATGACTTGTAAGTGAAAAAGTCACCTAAATATCAATCAGAAGTTTGACTAAAAAATTTTTGTTATATTCATGCAATGGAATATTATGCCACTTTTACAGAGAACGAAGGTTCTCTGTAGGTACTGATATGGAATCACATGCAAAAAAAATCAGAATTTAGAACAGAAAGTATAAACCCACAGCTACTATTATATTTAGTAGTGAATAATATTATATTTAACACATGCTTTTCCCCTAAGATTATGAACAAGATAGGGATGTCTGCTCTCATCATTCTGTTGAACATTTGTACTGAATCTTCTAGCCAGGACAATTAGTCAAGAAAAAAACGAATAATATAAAAAAGAATGTATATGTACAACTGAGTCTCTTTGCTATACAGCAGAAATTAACACAAAATTGTAAATCAACTATACTTCAATTAAAATAAATAAAAAAGAACCAATGCAGAAAGTTTCAAAGAAAAATATAAATAAATAAATAAAAGGCATTCAGATAGGAAAGAAGTGTAGAAAGAAGAAAACTTACCAACCTAGAATTATATCTATACAGTCAAATTATCCTCCAAAAGAGAAATAAAGACTTTTTGTCAGACAAACAAAAATTGAGGGAATTTGTTGCTAGTAGACCTGCCTTGAAAACAATGTTAGAAGAGGTTCTTCAGAGAGAGGAATATAGGTTCAAAACTCAGATCTTCATAAAGAAAAGAGCATTAGAGAAAAAATAAATGAAAGTAATAAAATCTTTTTTAAAATTCTTAATTAATCTAGTATATTAACTCTTCAAAAATAACAGCAACAGTGTATTTGATGATTACAGCTTATGGATAAATGAAATGACTGACAGCCTGCTCTAACGGAGAGATTGGAAATACTCTGTTATGAGGTAGTTACTTCAAGTAACTACTGTATTGTTATACTACAGTGAAATAATATAGTGTTATTTGAAAGTGGACTTAGATTAGCTGTAAATGTGCACTGCAAAGTCAAGGGGAAACCACTAAAATCTTTAAAAAAAAATAAATATAACTGATATAAGTTAAAAGAGGAGAAAAAAATGAAGTCATATAAAATGCTCAATTAAAACAGAGATGGCAGAAAATGAATAGAAGACCAAACAATAAGAAAATAAGACACAAGTACATGTTGTCTACAAAAAACCCACTTTAAAAATAAAGACACAGGTAGATTAAAAGTAAAGATAATGAGGAAGACATACCATGCTAACATTAATCAAAATAAAGCTGGAGTAGCTATATTAATTTCACACAGAGCAGTCTTCAGAGCAAGGAAAATTATCAGGAACAAAGAGAAACATCACATAATAAAGAAGACATAACAATCTATAATGTAAATGATCCTAACAACAGAGCATATAAATATGGGAAGAAAAATTTCATAGAACTTCAAAGAGAGACAGATTAATCCACTATTGTAGTTGGAGGCCTCAACACTCCTCTATCAGCAACTGACAGATCCAGCAGGCAGAAAAATCAGTAAGGACAGAGTTAAACTGAACAGCACCATCAATCAACTTCATCCAACAACAGTAGGGTGCACATTCTTCTTAAGCTCACATGGAACATTCACCGAGATTAACCACAGTATGGGCTATAAAACACACCTTAACAAGTTTATAAGAATAAAGATTATAAACAATATAATAAAAATCCCAGCTACATTTGTTGGAGACAAATCAACACACTTCTAAATAAGACATGAGTCAAAGAAGAAATCTCAAGAGAAATTTTGAAAATATCTGAACTAAATGAAAATGAAAATACAACTTACGAAATTTTGTGGGATGCAGTGAATGCAGTATTTAAAGGGAAATTTATAGCACTGAATGCATATTTAGAAAAGAAGAAAGATCTAAAATCAATAATCTAAACTTTCAGCTTAGGAAACTCAAGATAGAAGATTAAATTAAATCCAAATTAAATAAAATAATAAAATTTAGAGCAGAAATTAATGAAACTAAAAACATGAAATCAAAGAACCAAAAGCAGGTTCTTTGAAAAGATCAATAAAATTGATAAACTTCTTACCAGGTTAACTAAGAAAAAAGGGATAAGACATGAATTTACTAATATCAGAAATGAAAGAGGCCATCACTACTGATGTCCTGGATAATAAAGGAATGGTATGAACAATTCCATGCACATAAATTTGATAACCTAGATGAAATGGACCAATTCCTTGAAAAACACAATCCACCAAAACTCATAAAAGGAGATACAGATAATCTGAGTAGCCCTATATCTGTTAAAGACATTACATCAATAATTAATAACCTTCCAAAACAGAAAGCACCAGGTCCAGATGGGTTCACTGGTAAATTCTACCAAACATTTAAAGAAGAAATTATATCATTTCTTTACAGTCTCTTCTAGAAGGCAAAGGAAACACTTCCTAACTCAATCTATAAAGGCCAGCATTACTCTAATACCAAAACCAGAAAAAAGACATTACATGTTATTATACATGCATCAAAACCCATCAAATGTACAACACAAAGAGTGAACCCTAACATAAACTATGGACTTTAGCCAATAAGGCTTTAGATTTATAGAAAAACTCAGCAGAAAATACAGAGAATTCCCATATATCTGCTCCCCTACCCCAGGTTTCCCTTATTCGTATCTTGTATTAATGTGATAAATGTTATAATTAATGAGCCAATATTGATACACCCTTATTAACTAAAGCCTATAGTTCACATTTCCATGGATTTTGACTTTTATGTTGTACAGTTCCAATGGTTTTGACAGATGCATAATGTCACTCATACACTTTAAAAGTATCATACAGAATAGTTTCACTGCCCTAAAAATGTCCTGTGACCCACCTAGTCATCCCTCCGTTATACTCCCCAAACTGTCAACTATTGACTTTTTTGATACTATCTCTATAGCTTTTGCTTTTTCCAGAATGTCATATAGTTGGAATCATACAATGTGTAGCCTTTTCAGACAGGCTTCTTTCACTTAGCAATAAGCATTTAAGGTTACTCCATCTCTTTTCATGGCTTTATAGCTTATTTCTTCTTATTGCTGAATGATATTCCATTTTATGGATGTACCGCACTTTGTTTATCCATGCAGCTATTGAAGGACATCTTGGTTGCATACAAGTTTTGGCAATTATGAATAAAGCTATGATAAACATTCATGTGTTTGTTTCTGTATGGACACAAATTATCAATTCACTTGGGTAAATGTCAAGGAGCACAATCACTGGATTGTATGGTAACACTATATTTAGCTTTGTAAGAAATTGCCAGACTGTCTTCCAAAGTAGTTGTACCATTTTGCACTGCTACTACCAATAAATGAGCGGCTTCCCTTTTAGGATATATGTTCTGCAAATGTTTTCTTCCAGTCTGTAGCTCACCTTTTCATTTTCTTAATGGTGTCTTTTGCAGAGGAAATCTAATTAACCAAAATTTTCATTAAGCCTTATGCTCTTTATGTCTTATCTAAGAAGACTTTCTCTAATCCAAAGTCACAAGGAGTTTTTCCCTTATGCATCTTTTTAGAATTTTTTTAGCCTTAGCTCTTACATTTAGATCTATGATCTATTTTTAGCTAATTTTTGCATATAGAGTGGGGAAAAAGATAATGTTCATTTTTTTGCATATGAATATTCAATTGTTTCAGGAACATATATTGAAAAGACTATCATTTCTTCATTGAATTATCATAGCGCTATTAACAAAAATCAGTTGACCATGTAAGTAGTAGTCTCTTTCTGGACTCTATTCTGTGCCATTGATCTGTATGCTGATACTGTATTGTCTTCATTACTGTAGGACAATAGTAATCCTTGAAATCAGGTTGTGGAAGAGATCATATTTTGTTCTTTTTCAAAATTGTTTGTCTGGTCTAGGTCCTTCATCATTTTGTCAGTCTGAAATTTTGGCTGGGATTATACTGAATCTTTAGCTTGGTTTACAGAGAATTAACATTTTAAGATTATTGAGCCTTCCAATTCCTTCACTTATGTAAGTATGTATGTATGTATGCCTTTAATTTCAGCAATGTTTTGTAGTTTTCAGTGTACAGGTCTTGCACATATTTTTAAAAATTTATTTCTTTTTTGGTAAATTACAATTTCCAATTGTTCACTGCTAGTATATAAAAATACAATGGATTTACATAGATTAATCTTTTATCTTGTGTCCTTGCTAAACTCACTGATTAGCTCTAGAGGGTTTTTTTTTCTTCCTTCTGGTAGATTCTTAGGATTTTTGGCATAGATGATAATGTCATCCTTGAATAAAGACAGTTAATTATTTCCTCTTCAATCCGTATGCCTTTTTTTTTCCTCGCCTTTTTGCTATAGCAAAGATTCCCAGTACAAAGTCGAAAAGAAGTGATAACAGTTGAACAGAAGTGATCTTAGAAAGCATTATCTTCCACCATGAATTACAATGTTAACTGTAGGGTTTTTATAGATGCCCTTCATTAGGTTGAGGCAATTTTCTTCTATTCTTAGTTTGCTGAGTTTTTAGCAGGAATGGATATTCAATTTTGTAAAATGCTTTTCCCACAACTATGAACATCATCAAATGATTTTGCTTATCATGTCATTAAAATGGTGACAAACATTTATTGGTTTTCAAATATTAAGAAGCTTGTATATTTAAGACAAAACTCACTTGGTAATGAGGTATTATCCTTTTTGTATGTTGCAAGATTTGATTTGCTAATATTTTCTTAAGAACTTGAAGTCTATGTTCATGAGGGATACTATCCTGTAGTTCTCTTTAACTGAACTGTTTTTAGCTGGTTTTGTTATCAGGGTAACACCAAGACTAGTAAAACAAAATTGGAAATGTTCCCTTCTCTTTCTTTTTTCTAGAAGAAATCATGTAAAATTGGTATTATTTCTTCCTTAAATGTTTGATAGAATTTTCTTTTGAGGCCATCTAGGCTGAAGCTTCAGGTTTTTTTTTTTTTAAATTAATTAATTTATTTATTTTTGGCTGTGTTGGGTCTTCGTTGCTGTGCGAGGGCTTTCTCTAGTTGCGGGGAGCAGGGGCCACTCTTCATCGCGGTGTGCAGGCCTCTCACTGTTGCGGCCTCTCTTGTTGCGGAGCACAAGCTCCAGAGGCGCAGGCTCTGTAGTTGTGGCTCATGGGCCTAGTTGCTCCGCGGCATGTGGGATCTTCCCAGACCAGGGCTCAAACCCATGTCCCCTGTATTGGCAGGCAGATTCTTAACCACTGCGCCACCAGGGAAGCCCGTTGGGCTTCAAGTTTTAAACTGCAAATATTCAATTATAAAAAACAGATATAGTGCTAGTCAGGTTATCTACTCTTATCTAGGTTTTAGTCATTTGCATCTGTCAAGAAATTAGCTTCATCTAGTTACCATATTTATTGCCATAAAGTTATTCACATTATTTCTTATTATCCTTGCAATGTCTGTTGGATTTGTAGCAACGTCTTCTCCTTCATTTCTGATACTGATAATTTGTGTCTAGCTAGAGGCTTACCAATTGTATTAATATACTAAGAGTTATATTGATTTTTTTCTATTTGTCTTCTTTATATTTACTCAACTTTATAATTTACTACTTTCTGCTTATTTTGAGTTTAATTTGTTCTTTTTCTATTTGCTCAAGGTGTACACATGATCATTGATTTAAATATTGTTCTTTTCTAATATAGGCATTTCCCTCTAAGTGCTGCTTTGCTGCACCCCACAAGTTCTGACATGTATTTTCATTTCATTCAATTCAAAATATTTTTTATGTTTCTTTGTGATTTCTCCTTTGACCCATGGCTGTTTCAAAGTATGCTGTTTGATTTCCATATATTTATGGAATATATTCCATATATTTATATATATTCCATATATTTATGGATTTGGGGAATAACTCTTAGTTTGATTTTGCTGTAATCTGCACTAGTTTCCTAGGTCTGTTATAACAAACTGAGTGTGAGCTCTGCCCAATGTCCCGCATGTTATGAGGACTTTCCACTCAGGGTGGTGGGAATGCCAACTAAGCTACTCCCCATCCCTTCTGAGCCCTGGAAATTGTCTGGCCTACTGTGCTTTCCAGTGGGTCTTTCCTTGGACTCTAGAGCTGAGCTTCACATATGCACAATCAGCACTCAGCCAGAGATTTGAGGGCACCCCTAAGAAAATCTCTTTAGCTTCCTCCTCCCTGATACTCTGCTACACAAATGCCAGTCACCTCCACCTCCCCAAATGCCAAGCTCTACTAAGACTGCTGGGCTGTTTGTGCTTCTTTCTGCACTGCAGCATGGAAACTACCCTTAGACAGTTTCATAATGCTCACCTCCTTTCTTTCCTTTCAGGCATCACAATCCTGTGCTGCCTGTTGTCCCATGTCTGAAGATGGTCACCCTCCTACACCTTTGTGCTAACTTTTCTAGTTTCTGGAGTGAGGGTAAATTCAAGTCTATTTTCTCTCCCTTACAGCTTGGGTGGAATTTATTCATTCTTTTAATTTTACTTTTGGTGGCTACCCTAGAGATCTCAATATGCATCCCTGACTTTTTTTTTTTAATTTATTTTATTTTTGGCTGTGTTGGGTCTTCGTTGCTGCACGTGGGCTTTCTCTCGTTGCGGCGAGCGGGGGCTAATCCTGGTTGCAGTGCGCAGGCTTCCCATTGTGGCAGCTTCTCGCTGCAGAGCACAGGCTGCAGGTGCACGGGCTTCAGTAGTTGTGGCACACAGGCTCAGTAGTTGTGGTGCGTGGGCTTAGTTGCTCTGTGGCATGCGGGATCTTCCCAGACCAGGGCTCAAACCCATGTCCCCTGCATTGGTAGGTGGATTCTTAACCACTGCACCACCAGGGAAGCCCCGCATCCCTGACTTTTTATACAACCTTAAGACATTACTTTTACCACTTCCTGAATAATGAGAATATCTTACAATTGTATGAATCACTAAGTCCTTCCTTTTGGGCTATCATCTGCACATATTTCATTTATACACATGCTGTAAATGCCACAAGACACTACTATTATTTCATCTTAAAAATCAGTATTATTTTATATTTACCCACTAATGTTCCCTTTATTTTGTCATTCTTTCTGCCTGAAGAACTTCCTTTTGCAGTTACTGTTGAGTAAATAGAGACAATTTTTCTCAGATTTTGTTTGTCTGAAAAGAAAATCCTCATTTTGCTTTCATTTCTGAAAGTTGCTTTTGCTGAATTTTTTTTTTTTTTTTTTTTGCAGTACGCGGGCCTCTCACTGTTGTGGCCTCTCCTGTTGTGGAGCACAGGCTCCGGACGTGCAGGCTCAGCGGCCATGGCTCACGGGCCCAGCCGCTCTGCGGCATGTGGGATCTTCCTGGACCGGGGCATGAACCCGTGTCCCCTGCATCGGCAGGCAGACTCTGAACCACTGAGCCACCAGGGAAGCCCTGAAAAGAAAATTTGAGGTTGGCAGTGTTTTTCTTTGAGCACTTTAAGGATCTCAATCCACTCTGTTATGCCTTCCATAGTTCCTGTTTTATTGCTAACCATTAGTATTAGTGTTTCTCCTTAATATGTCTTTCTTCTCCAGTTGCTTTACAAAATTTCACTTTATCTTTGATTTTCAGGAGTTTGTGATATTCTGAGGAATGTTTTGCTTTGTATTTTCCCTGACAGGGGGTTCACTTGTCTTCTTGAATCTATCAGTTGATGTTGTTGTTCATTAGGTTTGAAAATTCTCGGCCATTGTGTCTTGAACTATTTCTTCTGTCCCATTCCCCCTCTCCCTCTTTCCGGGATATTAATTACATGTGTATTTGATCTTTTTGAGAATGCCTCACATATTGTCTTTTCCAGACATACTTTTCTATGAATTTCGGTTTAGATATTTTCTGTTGACCTGTCTTCAAATTCACTAATCTTTTCTGCTGTGTTTAGTCTTCTACTGGCTTGGCCAAAAAGTTCATTCGGTTAACAAATATGTTTTCAATAAAATTCCTGGTGAAGATGAAAAATGTGTCTTTTATTTTTACTTAAAACCGAATGAACTTTTTTGCCAACCCAATATTAAACCCATCAAATGAGCTCTTAACCAGATATTGTATTTTTGAGTCCCTGAATAACCATTTGTTTTTAATTCTTATTTTCTAGTAATATTTTAAATGTCTTCATTTTTTCCCACTTTTTTCTTCTATTAAAAATATGCTATTTAGGGACTTCCCTGGTGGTCCAGTGGCTAAGACTCCAAGTTCCCAATGCAGGGGGCCGGGGGTTTGATCCCTGGTCAGGGAACTAGATTCCACAAGCTGCAACTAAGAGTTCACATGCCACAACTAAAGATCCCACACACAGCAACTAAGACCCAGTGCAGCCAAATAAATAAATAAAATATTTTTTCAAGCCTCCAAAAACAAGGTATCACTTAAAAAAAATGTTATTTAAAAATCTTTGTCTATAAACTTTAATAAAAGGGTCATCTATGAGACTGCTTCTGTTGTTTTTTTCATGATTATTAGTCACATGCTCCTGCCTTTGCACAGGTCTAGCAGTGTTTGGCTCACTGTCTCCTCAGCAATTTATCCATTTTTCTCCCTACTTGTGCTGGGAGTGTTGGCCTGCTGTGACTTATTATCTCTTTCCTGGAAGAAGGTCCTCCCTTCCTCCTGGGATTTCTGTGCCTTCAATTTAAGGAATACCCAACTATTATTGCTTTTATTTTTTGAGAAGCTGCTTGAATGTTGGATACTACTGGGTCATTCTCTTCCTAATTTCAATTTTATCATCAAAAGATTACAGTAGCACTTCAGCTGCTCAAAAGTCATCCAGCCATTTCACTTGTTAAGAACAGTGAACAAGATAATCTTCTGAAAGGCCAATATCAGTGACACAAAAGTGAATCATTTTTTATGCACAGAAATTCTTAAGAATACACACACACACACACAGACACACAAACACAGCTTGTGCTGTGGTAGAAAGAGCACAGAATTTGAAGAAGCAAGATCTGGCCTAAATATTTTTGTCATTTACTAGCTAAGTGACCCTAGGCAAATAATTTTTCTATTTTTAAAACTTAGTTTTCAATTCATAACGTTGTTGCAAAGATGAAACAGTATATTTTAAAAACCCTTATAAACAATAAGCACATTGTAAGATGCCTTACATAATATTATCTAGTTTTGAAATCTACATCTAAAAGCTGTAAATTAAATAAACATGGGGATGGGGTGTAATAGATACACTGGCAATAAAAACTGACAACCAACAGTAAGTATGACATAAAGGGAGAAGTAAACACTACTTTTAAAGTAGCAATAAGAGCTCAGGGCGAGCAATTTAATTAACAGGCTTAAACAGCCCTTACTTATTTCAACAGACCCTGAAACTATTACTTTATCTCAACACAGTATAGTGACTGATATTTGTGACAAGAAGCTTGTACCTGAAGGAAAATCATATCCTATATATTATTATTAAAGGAATATCTAACAAAATTTTGAAAGACTACAATCAAAAATGACTAAAATAAAAATTCTAGTTGGGTGATCTGCAAGTGGATAAGTTTCTACTTAGAAACCAAAGCTTTTATGTCATATGACCTTAGAATGATTACACTGATGAATAAAATGAAGAATCTGCATCATTAACTCACTCCTACTAATAGAACACTTTGTAAAAAGTATGATTTTTCAGAACTCTTAGAAGAAGACAAGTAAGAGACTATGGCTAAAAAATGATCACAGGAGAGGGTGAAATCAACATTTTAGGAATGACAAGATGGTTACATGAAGAAAAGGTCAGAGACATAAACGATAAGGTCCTACTGTATAGCAAAGGGAACTATATTGAGTCTTGTAAGAGAAATAAAAGGGAAGAAAAGAAAAAGTCAGAAAGGGTATATGGCACAGGTTCTTGAAAGCAAGAATCATCTGAAAAATGGAAGAGCACGGTTGTGAAATAGTTAATACACTAAGCTTTAGTGACATTTACAAAAATTATTACAGGGAAATAGTATAATTGAAATAAACTGGGCCAAACAATGGTTGTGAAAGTATATTTATGGATGAGTTAAAAAGATTACTAAAGAGTTGATTATGGAAACAGACTCAAAATGTCAGGGTTACCAAGAAAAAACAAGATTTCAAAAAGTACTATATATAGGAAGTCAAGAACTGAAATGAAAAAACAGGTACATGGTCCAATGTAAAAGAAGAAAGTCAGTACCTTGTTGTTGAAAACGGAGACACGATGAGAATCTTTTCCACAGACCTCCGTTATAATACGACTGTTCAGTTATTATTTCCCTAAAACTTTAAAGTCAGCATAGAAAAGGCAAAAGTGGTCTAACTTCTGTGTACAGTAAGATCTCATTAGCTGTTAACTGTTATTATTTGCTAACAAAGCCTAAGGTATATTAACCAGGTTCTAAAACAGTAATCTGAAAAGACCTCTGTAAAAACAATTAAAAAAATAATTTAGTTATCTTATGAATAAACCAATATACCTTAGCAAGTGATTTTACAATAGGATTCTCCATTATCCCCTTGAGGAAAATTAGGTCTATTTCTTCTGCTCCTGTAGATGAGGGCAGCTCCGTAAGGTTATCCAACACTTGCTGCATTGCTGCTGAGATAAAAGCAATAGTAAAAAAAAAAAAAAAAGCAAACCTTAAATTCCAAGCTATTACGAAATACAACTATAAAATAATTCAAGTAAAAAGACATTATCAATTAACACTCTTTTGAAAAGTCACATTTAAAGAACTGAATGGTTGAATAGTAGAAATTTCAAATGCACTTTCCATGAATTAGCAGGAGGATAGGTTTTTACATGCAATTTGGGGTTTACCAGACTATATAAGGCATACTTAGAACCTTATACTTGTTTTTTATTTTTCAAATTTAAAAACATTACTCAAGAAGAAATATAAAATTGTAACAGAGCAATAAAAAAAAGATTAATCAAGAAACTTCCAGCAAGCCCAGAACCAGATGACTTCACCAGTGAATTCAAGAACTAAAACCATTACTTCACAAAGTCTTCCAAAAAAAAGTAGAAGAGGAAGGAATGCTTCCCAACCATTCTGTGAGATCCTGATACTAAATCCAGACGAAGACATCACAAGAAGACTACAGCCAATATCTTTTACAAGTACAGAGGCAAAAATCTTTAATAAAACACTAGCAAACTGAATCCAGCAACAAATGAAAAGGATTGTACACAACGACCAAGTACAATTTATCCCAGGAGTGCAAGGGTGGTTTATCAACATATGATAATCAATCAGTGTAATACACTGTATTAATAAAACAAAACCACATGGTATCTCAATAGGCACAGAGAAAGCATTTGACAAAATCGAATACCTTTCATGATAAAAAACATTCAACTAGGAATAGAAGGAAATTTCCATTTCCTCAAGGGCATCTATGAAAAACCCATAGCTAACATCATACTTAATGGTGAAAGACTGGATGCCTTCCCATAGATCAGGAACAAGGCAAGGATTTCTACTCTTGCCATTTCTCCTCAACACTGTACTGGAGGGTCTAGCCATGGCAGTTAGGCAACAAAAAGAAATAAAAGGCATCCAGATGAAAAATGAATAAGTAAAACTATCTCTTTTTGCAGATGACATGACCTCCTATATAGAAAATCCTAAGGAATATATACAAAAGATTTATTAGAACTAAATAAATGAGTTCAGTAGGGTTGCAAGATAGAAGATCAAAATACAAAAATGAACTGTATTTCTATACACTAGCAATGAACAATCTGAAAATGAAATTAAGAAAACCATTCCTTTTACAATAGCATTAAAACAATAAAAATCATTAGAAATAAATGTAACAAAAGAACTGTAAGATTTTTACAGTGAAACTATAAAACATCATTGAAAGAATTAAAGAAGACTTAAATAAATAAAAAGATACCCATATTCATGGATTCTATAGAAGACTTACTGTTGTTAAGATGGCAATATTTCTCAAATTGACCTACAGGTTTAATGCAATCCCTATTAAAATCTCAGCTCCCCTCGCCCTTTCTGGTAGAAACTGTTATATAAGCTGATACAAAAATTCATGTGGGAAATGCAATGAACCCAGTATAGCCAAACAATCTTCAAAAAGAACAAAGCTGGAAGACTCACACTTACTTCAAAACTGACTAAAAAGCAACAGTAATCAAGACTGTGTGGTACTAGCATAAAGACATATAACTGAGAGTCCATAAATAAATCCACTTTACGGTCATTAGATTTTCAACAGGAGTGGCAAGACAATTCAAAGGAAGAAAGAACAGTCTTTTCAAAAATGAATTTGGGACAACTGGATATGCATATGAAGAAGGTACAGCCAGACCCCTACTTCATTCAGTATCATAGCCTTAATTTTATTCAGATTAGTTTTATTAATTTTATTTTCCCTTGATGCTTCTTTAGAATAAGTCTACTAATAGTACAGTTTGTTTTTAATATTTTTATTTTTTATTAAAATAAAACACTGTCAAAAGTCAGATTGTATTACTAAGTGGCTTATAATGAAATACAGCAGTTCTCTGTTCCATGCCCTCAGCCTCCTTCCCAACTTATCCTATTCTACAGAAGCAACTACTTTGAATTTGTTGTTTCTTTTAATCACAGCTGTATTTCTGGGTAATGTGCTAATATTGCTACTTTTTAATTTACCCATTTTATATATTATTTATTTTTGTTAGAATAGTACTAGTGTGATGCTTTTACTTCCCCCTATCTCCACACTGGCAATTTTTATTTATTTTTATTTGTTTTGGCTACCCCATGCAGCATATGGGATCTTAGCTCCCTGACCAGGGATTGAACCTGCACCCCCTGCACTGGAAGTGCACAGTCTTAACCAATGGACAGCCAGGGAAGCCCCCAGACTGGCAATTTTTAAAATAAACAGTTAGTGCTTTTCATATAGGACTCCTACAAGTTTTTTCCCAAATGTTCCAACAAACTTCTCCCATTTCTATCAGTTTTTCCAAATGCTCAAATATCAGAACTATTCCCTGACTTCTAACCCTGAACTCTCTCCCAAGTATTTTTCTCTCGCACTTTAATTCGAACAGGTTCATCTTTAGGTCTCCTTCTCAGTATGTATAAATGAGTGACAATTTTGGAAGTAAAGAGGTAAACAGGAGAAAAATGTGCATTTACAACAAGCAGAAGGAAAACTGATATTGAGGTAAGATGAAGAAAGAAGACACTAGAAAATAAAGAATATAAGCAAAGTTTACTTCATAATTTTGCTTGAAGTCCAAAGTGTACTCTGGGCAGGGAACAACAGAATCAACAATCTGTAGAAGTATTCTTACCCTGTGGCTATAAACGTAGTTAACTCTACTTTTCATAAGTACTTTTTTCTTTCCTTTGACATTCTATGTATGTCTTTATTTTTATTTCGGAAAATTCCAAACATACACAAACGGAGACAATAACACACCCAACAATTATCAGCTCTAACAATTAGCAACTCACGGCCAATTTTGTTTCATACCCCCATATACTTTCTAACCTACAGAGCTTTGAGGCAAATCCCAGAGGTCGTATTTCAGTGTTTATGTCTACAAGATCAGGACTCTTTTTAAACAATGTAACAACACTGTTAGCACACCTAACAAAGTAACAGTAATTCCTTAGTATCATTAAATATATAGCTGGTGTTCAAATTTCCAGTTGTACTGAAGATTTTTTTTTAAATGTATCTTCTATATTGGTTCTTGTGGCGTTTGAATTTTTATATCTCTGCTTAATTAAGTGGGAAGAAAAGTGGCAGAGACTGTGAAATATACCCTTGGTTATTTTGAAGACCTCTGTAAGTTGTTACTGATTCTTTAGTATATGAAATTTAATTATAAACTAGTAAGTCTGTCAATATTCCATGTCCTGAAAAGGGAATCCAGATTATTAAGTTGCCAAACATTCCCAAACTAATTGGTATACTTAATGGAGTTTTAATAAAAACAGTAGACCCCCTATATAACCATGTTTTCAGGCCAAGTCTGGCTTGGTCTTCCCTCCACTAAGGAAATGGCCTGGCTGGGGAGCTCCAGGGAACTTGGGCTGAGGAGGCAGGGCAGTGGGGTAAACTGATACAGCTCTACACAGGCTAGGGAGGCCAGTCTGGAGTGAATGTTGTGCTGGTAAAGGTCACGGGAATCTGGTATTTTTACTGCCATTTATTTTTGTGAAGAAGTAAATCATGAGCTTTGCAATGAAATCTTGAAGGGGACCTCATGTCCCCGAGGGGCACATGCCCCCAAAATCTTCAAACAGGAGACTGATATTCTACTGTCCAGACTTTGGGATATCAAGTACAAACCTTGACTCCTTGTGGAGGATGGTCCAAGACTGCAACAGCTGGAAACCCAAGGAAGTCAGAATTGCTACAACTATCTGCATAGGATGAAACTTATGGACACCATCTACGCCTCTGAAAACCCACTTCGAGCTGAAGGCTGGCATCCCTATTCCTTAATGGGCAAGATTTTCGGCTCCTATCTGCTAGATCTTCCGAAACACTAGTAATCCTTTCAAGGGTGTCTGCAAGCCCTTCACCGATACCCTGCTGGATGGCTGAGACAGCCTGCCATGGGACATGGGTCTGTGTCCAGAGAGAGTACCTGTGCTAACAGGGGGCCCTGACTGAGCTGGCCCTGTGGTCAAAGTTCAAAGTGGGAGCTCTCAGCAACACCTCCGTCAGCAGCCAAAGACCTAACCCAGTCTCCTGACGTCTCCCAACAGCCATCAGGTGACACACCTCCTCTACAGTCAGAAGAGTAAACATGCCAATCACTTCCTCAAACCAAAGAGCTTTAAGGACAACTACAGTGGATCCTCGAACAGCATGGATATGAACTACTCAGGTCCACGTATGTGTGGACTATTGTCAGTAAACATGTACTACAGTACTAATCATCTGCTGTTGGCTGAATTTACCAACATGGAACTGGGGAGACAGCATAAGGGGATTTTCCACTGTGTGGAGGGTGGGTGCTGCTGTTCAAGGTTCAACTGTATAACACACTGGGGAGTACTCTGCGATGGAACTGAAGGACCTCATGGGAGACAGAGACAGACAGACTGCAGTGTGCTTGCCAGGCAGCCCACAGGTCATCTGGTTCTGCAGGCCCAGAGTGGGCTAGCTGAAGCCCCTTTGAGTCCAGAGCTCTTAGAGCTCATACCTAGAGGATCATTCCCTAGCCCTTTCTTACGGGCAGTTTCAGAACATGTGCTAAGACTTGATTTTCCCCTGGTGGCACTCTTCTGGAGTTGATTTCAGATGTTATTCTTAATGTTTACTGTCAAAAAGTCCTCACTTAGTTCACTTGCCCCGTTCCAGGCTATTTAATTCCAAAGGTGAGAGTTGGGGTGAAGGGACTTGCTATTTTCCATATCTTCCCCTTTTGAATGGAAACTATTTGGATTTAGGGAGTCGCAGAGTTGACAGGTGGGAAAAGCAGACAGGAACTGGTGAGGAGGTTAGGTGAGGGGGTGGGTGAGTGTGGAACAACCCACCCTGGTGCTCCGGTTACACCAGGATGTCAAACATCAGCATAACTTCCCAGACATGCAAGGATCTGCCCTAACACCTTTACTCCATACTCTGTCATGAATAAAATTAATAACGTTCGAACACCTGGCATAATCCCAATCTCCCTCGTTTATTGGGATGTTATCGGACAGGGTGAAGAAATAATTGCCCCTCACAGGCCAACTCACTGGCTTATAAATTAGTTATCTAATAACATTAACTATCAAAAAAAATACAACAGTTCTTTTTAACTAAATTATCCTAAAAGCATTTGAAAAAAGTAAATATGAGAAAATTACAACAAAGAGCAGTGAGAGAGAATTAACGTCATAAAATATTAAAACATAAACTAAATCTGGGACTTGCCTGGGCGCAGTGTTTAAGAATCCGCCTGCCAATGCAGGGGACACGGGTTCGAGCCTGGGTCCAGGAAGATCCCACATGCCATGGAGCAACAAAGCCCATGTACCACAACTACTGAGCCTGCACTCTAGAGCCTGCGAGCCACAACTACTGAGCCCACAAACCACAACTACTGAAGCCCGTGTGCCTAGAGCCCATGCTCTGCAACAAGAGAAGCCACCACAACAATAAGCCCGCGTACTGCAGTGAAAAGTACCCCCACTCACTGCAACTAGAGAAAGCCCGTGCGCAGCAGCGAAAACCCAATGTAGCCAAAAAAATAAATTAATTAATTAAAAAAACATTAACTAAATCTATAATAACCACTCAGACACAGATTACCACAAGGCAACTCTTGTATGTGAAAGCTTAATATATGAAACAGGAAGCTCTCTGTAGTGGGAACCTTGCAAAGTTGAGCTGAAGCCAGAGAAGCAGGGAAGTGTCCCAATTTACTCAAGAGATTCCAGGAAGAAAGGAAAGTCCCAAAACTCAGAAGGTAAGTTTCCTACAAGTTTCACTCCTCCTCCTTAATTACAGGAGGATGGACTCTTTAATCAGAAGCCAGATTCAATGACATACAAATGGGGTTCCTATTTAAACTGAAGAAAATTTAATATATTTAATCTAGGCCCTTCAATTACAAATATGATCACTACACATCAAGGATCACTACACATGAATACTAAAAGCGTGAATGCAACTCACCAAATTCAACAAATAAATATTAACTGCCAAAGAAACAGACTTACTATCTACCAGGGGAATAAAACAAAAGAAAAGAAAGAGCAAAAGAAAGAAAAAGATTAAATCATAGGGTGGGTTGGGGGTGGGAATATCAGGGATCAAACTAAAGAATTTTCCCACTAGAAAAGGGCAAAGTAGGAGAAACATGCTATGGATAATGAAAGAACAAAATTTACAAGGTAATGGGAAATTCAAAAATAGAAAGAATTAAAACAGAAAGCAGAAATTAATCCAAGAAGAAAAAAGAAAAAAACCCATAGATTTGATCAATCCCTGCTGGCTGTTTCAAAGGTCCAATAAAAAGAGACTGATACTTGGCTAGTCTGATTAAGAAAAGAGAAGACACAAATAACCTTAGGAATGCAATGAGAAAATAACTGCAGGCATGAAGAAGATTCAAAAGAAAACACAGTGAACAACGTTATTGTAAAATCCAGTCGAGCAGAGATTTTCTAGGAAAATGTCAATTACTGAAATTTAGGAAGAAGAGGTAGAAATTAAAACAGATCATAATAGAAGAAATTAAAAAGGCTTTCAAAAATCTACTATTTTAAAAAGACATTAGGCCTCATGTATGACAAACCCACAGCAAACATTATTCTCAATAGTGAAAAACTGAAAGCATTTCCTCTAAGATCAGGAACAAGACAAGGATGCCCACTCTCACCACTATCATACAACACAGTTTTGGAAGTCTTAGCCATTGCAATCAGAAGAAAAAGAAATCAAAGGAATCCAAATTGGAAAAGAAGAAGTAAAACTATCACTGTTTGCACATGACATGATACTATACATAGAAAATCCTAAAGATGCCACCAGAAAACTACTAGAGCTAATCAATGAACTTAGTGAAGTCACAGAATACAAAATTAATACACAGAAATCTCTTGCATTCCTATATACTAACAATGAAAGATCAGAAAGAGAAGTTAAGGAAACAATCCCATTTACCACTGCAACAAAAAGAATAAAATACCTAGGAATAAACCTAACTAAGGAGGAAAAAGACCTGCATGCAGAAACCTATAAGATTCTAATGGAAGAAATCAAAGATGACACAAATGGAGAAATATACCATATTCTTGGATTAAAAGAATCAATATTGTGAAAATGACTATACTCCCCAAAGCAATCTACAGATTCAATGCAATCCTTATCAAATTAGTAATGGCATTTTTTATAGAAGTAGAACAAAAAAATCTTAAAATTTGTATGGAGACACAAAAGACCCTGAAGAGCCAAAGCAATCTTGAGGGAAAAAAATGGAGCTAGAGGAATCAGACTCGCTGACTTCAGACTATACTACAAAACTACAGTAATCAAGACAATATGATACTGGCACAAAAACAGAAATATAGATCAACGGAACAGATCAATGGAAAGCCCAGAGATAAACCCACGCACCTATGGTCAACTAATCTATGACAAAGGAGGCAAGGATATACAATGGAGAAAAGACAGTCTCTTCAATAAGTGGTGCTGGGAAAACTGGACAGCTACATGTAAAAGAATGAAATTAGAACACTTCCTAACACCATACACAAAAATAAACTCAAAATGGATTAAAGACCTAAATGTGAGACCAGACACTATAAAACTCTTAGCAGAAAACATAGCCAGAACACTCTATGACATGAATCACAGCAAGATCTTTTTTGACCCACCTCCTAGAGTAACGAAAAAAAAAAGGGACCTAATTAAACTTAAAAGCTTTTGCACAGCAAAGGAAACCATAAACACGATGAAAAGACAACCCTCAGAATGGGAGAAAATATTTGCAAACGAAGCAACTGACAAAGGATTAATCTCCAAAATATACAAACAGCTCATGCAGCTCAATATATTAAAAAAACCCCAAAAACACCCAATCAAAAAATGGGTGGGGACTTCCCTGGTGGCACAGTGGTTCAGATTCTGCCTGCCAATGCAGGGGACATAGGTTCGATCCCTGGTCCAGGAAAAACCCACATGCCACAGAGCAACTAAGCCGGTGCGCCACAACTACTGAGCCTGCACTCTAGAGCCTGCAAGCAACAACTACTGAGCCTGCAAGCCACAACTACTGAAGCCTGTGGGCCTAGAGCCCATGCTCTGCAACAAGAGAGGCCACCACAATGAGAAGCCCGGGCGCTGCAATGAACAGTAGCCCCACTCACTGCAACTAGAGAAAGCCTGTGCACAGTAATGAAGACCCAATGCAGGCAAAAATAAATATAAATTAAAAAAGAAAGAAAAAAAAAAAGAAATCCCAACAGGATTTTGGGGTAATGTTTTTCTAAAGTTTACTTGAAAGAGAAAATACGTAAAACCAACCAATACGTCTGGAAAAAAGCATAACTGTAGAGGAGGTGCCTGTGCTATTAAGTATAAAAACACTATAAATTAAACTGGTGCAGTACTGGCACAGCAACAGAGAAATCTTGAATAACTAAATAAGAGTTAATATATGCGAAAGGTGACATTTCAAATCAGTGGGAGGTAGGGTTCAGTTAAATATGGTAGATTGACTACTTGAGTTTACAGTCTTTCCCTTTAGAATCTCTATTAAAACAGCAGCAAAGTATTAATAAAGGTTAAAAAAAGAAAACCCACAAGCATAAAGAGAATGGCGAAAGAGGAAGAAAAACAGACCAAAAAATAGCAAAAATATTTGTAAGTATGTAAGTGGTAGGAATAGAAACTAACTTGGAGCAAAGAAGCAGTAGATTCTACCTCCTAAATAATTCTGGAATCAAATAACATGAGTCCTAGTCATCATCATTTCTTGCCCAGACTATACAAGAGCCTCCTACATATATACAGATTTCTTATGAGTGATATGTATCTTACCTACAAGGAATTAATTAAAATGTAAATTTTATGGCCAGTGAGCCTTTAAAATGCACTACTAGGTTAAACAATCTGCACTACCCTTTGTAGCTTTAGCCACACCAATCCTTCCCCTGTCCTGATGCAAAGTCCTCCCCCCAACTTACCACCACATTGGTGTACCTAATTCATACGCATCCTTCAGGAGCAGAATTTCTATGTCCTTAGCAGCACCAATTAGGATAAATTCTCCTAATATACACTTTTGTAGTAGTCTATGCTTTATAACTCTGATCAACCTGTAATTAAATATTTTGTTATTTATTTAATGTATGATTTTCTTTCTAAACTCTTAGGTCTGATGAGTGCAGAAATCTTATCTGTCTTGTTCAAACTTATATTCCCAGCAACTAGCCCACAGTCTGGTACATCACAAGTCCTCAATAATAGAGTTTCAGTCACAAAAATGTAACATATTTCTGTTACTAAAATGAAGAATAGTTTTCAAATTATATATTGTTATTTATAAATAAAATGTCTGTATAATACTTGGAATCAGTGAAATGTGGTATGGTTTACAAAGCAGTAATCTTAAAGCTATTAACTTTCCACAAATTGTATAACAAGCAACAAAGATAGAAGTGGTATCTTTCAATGTTTAGTCTACTAAAATGGCAAGCTTTTACAGAATTTCTTACATATAAATACATTTCTAACTTTCTACAATATAGATCAGTAAGAAGACAAATTTAATAAAATGAATGGTATTTACTCACATATATTCTGTTCCAAAAGCTTTCTAGAGTTGTTTTACAAAAGCATTTCTCCCCAGTTTTAGAACTATAAGTACTTAAATGAACTGTTTTTAATATAGGACTAGAGTCTATTTCAGTATTAAAAATCCTTTTGTAATCACATGTGTGGTATATTCACTCCCATTTAATTCAACGAACTAAAATCCCCAATGAAAATATGACAGGTAAATTAAGTTTTCATAAGACGTTAAAAATTATTTCTGCTCTTATACTTTGTAGATAGAATAACAGTTATTTTGACAGAACCATACTGCATAATTTGCAGATTCAGAAAATGAAAAACAAAACCTTATTCTGTGTGCATTTGGAAATATTTAAGCAAAAACTTAAAGGAATTATCTAAGTCATTTGGACTACTTCTAATGTATTTTCAATACAGCAGGAAAAAATTTTTTAAATACATTTCCAGGAAATGGTACAGAAAACTGGATTGAAATTGAAATTTGGATTGACTTGCCAGCAAGACAGCAGAGTAGAAGGCTCACCCCTTCTTACAAAAACACCAAAATCACAACTAACTGCTGAACAACCATTGACAAAAACAAAAACAAAAAAAACCTCTGGAACCTACCAAAAAAGATACCCTACATCCAAAGACAAAGCAACAACAAGATGGCAGGCCACCCACCGGGTGGGCAACACGTGAACTGGAAAATAATTATACCAGGGAAGTTCTCCCACAGGAGTGAAAGTCTTGAGCCCCATGTCAGTCTTCACAGCCTGGGGTACTGGCAACAAGAGAGAAGAAGCCTCATCCACTAGATGAAGGCAGACAGCAGAAGCAAGAAGAACTACAATCCGGCAGGCTGCAGAACGGAAACTGCAAGCACAAGAAGTTAGACAAAATTAGACAGCAGGGGAATATGTCCCAGATGATGGAATAAGCTAAAACCCCAGAAGAACAATTAAGTGAAGTAGAGATAGACAATCCACCAAAAAAAAGAATTCAGAGTAATGACAGTGAAGACGATCCAAGATCTTGGGAAAAGAATGAAGGCACAGATTGAGAAGATACGAGAAATGTTTAACAAGACCTAGAAGAACTAAAAAACAAACAGAGATGAACAATACAATAACTGAAATGAAAAATACACTAGAAGGAATCAATAGCAGAGTGACTGAGGCAGAAGAACAGATAAGTGAGCTGGAAGACAGAATGATGGAAATCACTGCCATGGAACAAAATAAAGAAAAAACAATGAAAAGAAAGGAAGACAGTATAGGAGACCTTTGGGAAAACAATGAATGCACCAACATTCACATTATAGGGGTCCCAGAATGAGAAGAGAGAGAGAAAGGACCTAAGAAAATATTTGAAGAAATAATAGCTGAAAACTTCCATAACATGGGAAATAAAAGTCATCCAAGTCCAAGAAATGCAGGGTCCCAGGCAATAGACCCAACAACGAACATGCCAACACACATAGTAATCACACTGACAAAAAGTAAAAGCAGAGAGAAAATATTAAAAGCAATAAGGGAAAGCCAACAAGTAACATACAAGGGAACTCCCATAAGGTTATCAGTTGATTTCTCAGCAGAAACTCTGCAGACCAAAAGAACAAGGCACAATATATTAAAGTGATGCAAGGGAAGAAGCTATAATGAAGAATACTCTACACAGCAAGGCTCTCATTCAGTTTTGATGGAGAAATCAAAAGCTTTACAGACAAGTAAAAGCTAAGAGAATTCAGCACCACCAAACCAGCTTTACAACAAATGCTAAAGGAACTTAGCTAATCAGAAAAGAAAAGGCCACTACTAGAAACAATAAAATTAAATGGAAAAGCTCACCAGTAAAGGCAATATCAAGTAAAGGTAGGAAAACATTTGAACACAAATATGCCATCAAAACCAGTAATTGTGAGAAGAGGAGAGCACAAATGCAGACTACTGGAAATGCACTTGAAATTAAAAGATGAGCAACTTAAAAGAATCTTTTTTATATATAGACTGCTATATCAATACATCATGGTAACTGCAAACCAAAAATCTACAATGGATACACACACAAAAAAAAGGAATCCAAACACAACACTAAAGTTAGTCATCAAATCACAAGAGAACAAAAGAGACCTACAAAAACAAATCCAAAACAATTAAGAAAATGGAAACAGGAACATACACATCGATAAATACCTTAAATGTAAATGAATTAAATGCTCCAACCAAAAGACACAGACTGATGGAATGGATACAAAAACAAGACCCATATACAGGCTGTCTACAAGAGACCCACTTCGGATCTAGGGACACATACAGACTGAAAGTGAGGGGTTGGAAAAAGGTAATCCATACAAATGGAAATCAAAAGAAAGCTGGAGTAGCAATACTCATATCAGACAAAATAGACTTTAAAATAAAGACTGTTACAAGAGACAAAGAAGGATGCTACATAATTAGCAACGGATCAATCCAAGAAGAAGATATAACAATTGTAAATATATATGCACCCAACATAGGAGCACCTCAATATATAAGGCAAATGCTAACAGCCATAAAGGGAGAAATCGACAGTAACACTGGGGGACTTTAACACCCCACTTTCATCAATGGACAGATCATCCAGACAGAAGATCAATAAGGAAACACAGGCCTGAAATGACACATTAGACCAGATGGACTTAACTGATATTTAACAGCATTCCATCCAAAATCAGCAGTATACACCTTCTTCTCAAGTGCACATGGAACATTCTCCTGGATTGATCATATGCTGGGCCACAAAGCAAGCCTCAGTAAATTTAAGAAAACTGAAATCAGATCAAGCATCTTTTCCCAACAAAATACTGTAAGATTAGAAATCAACTACAAGAAAAAAACTGTAAAAAACACAAACACGTGGAGGCTAAACAATATGCTACTAAACAACTAATAGATCACTGAAGAAATCAAAGAGAAATCAAAGAGAAAAATAAAAAAATACCTGGAGACAAATGAAAACAAAAGCACAACGATCCAAAAACCTATAGGATGCGGCAAAACCAGTTCTGAGAGGGAACTTAACAGCAATACAACCTTACCTCAGGAAACAAGAAAAATCACACATAAACAACCTAATCTTATACCTAAAGCAACTAGAGAAAAAAGAACAAACAAAACCAAAGGTAGTAGAAGGAAAGAAATCATAAAGATCAGAGCAGAAATAAGTGAAATAGAGACAAAAACAATAGAAAAGATCAGTGAAACTGAAAGCTGGTTCTTTGAAAAGATAAACAAAATTGATAAACTTTTAACCAGACTCATCAAAAAAAAAAGGGAGAAGCCTCAAATCGATAAAATTAGAAATGAAAAAAAAGAAGTTACAACAGACACCACAGAAATACAAAGGATCATAAGAGACTACTACAAGCAACTATATGCCAATAAAATGGACAACCTGGAAGACATGGACAAATTCTTAGAAGGGTGTAATCTCCCAATACTGAACCAGGAATAAATAGAAAATATGAACAGACCAATCACAAGTACTGAAATTGAAACTGTGATTAAAAAACTCCCAACAAACAAAAGTTCAGGACCAGATGGCTTCATAGGCAAATTCTACCAAATATTTAGAGAAGAAGAATTACCACCTATCCTTCCAAAACTATTCCAAAATATTGCAGAGGAAGGAATACTCCTAAACTCATTCTATGAGGCCACCATCACCCTAATACCAAAACCAGACAAAGATACCACAAAAAAAAGAAAATTACAGGCCAGTATCACTGATGAACATAGATGCAAAAATCCTCAACAAACTACTAGCAAATAGAATCCAACAATAGATTAAAAGGATCATACACCATGATCAAGTGCGATTTATACTAGGGATGCAAGGATTTTTCAGTATCCACAAATCAATCAGTGTGATACACCACATTAACAAATTAAAGAATAAAAACCATCTGATCATCTCAATAGATGTAGAAAAAGCTTTTGATAAAATTCAACACCCATTTATGATAAAAACTCTCTAGAAAGTGGGCATAGAGGGAACTTACCTAAACATAATAAAAGGCCATATATAACAAACCTATAGCTAACATCATACTCAATGGTGAAAAGCTGAAAGCATTTCCTCTAAGGTCAGGAACAAGACAAGGATGTCCACTCTCACCACTTTTATTCAACATTGCTTTGGAAGTCCTAGCCAGAGCAATCAGAGAAGGAAAATAAAAGGAATCCAAATTGGAAAAGAAGAAGTAAAACCATCACTGTCTGCAGATGACATGATATTATACGTAGAAAATCCTAAAGACGGTACCAGAAAACTACTAGAGCTCATCAATGAATTCAGTAAAGTGGCAGGATACAAAATTAATACACAGAAATCTCTTACATTTCTATGCACTAACATCAAAAGATCAGAAAGAGAAATTAAAGAAACACTCCCATTTACCATCGCATCAAAAACAATAAAATACCTAGGAATAAACTGACCTAAGGAGGCAGAAGACCTATACTCCGAAAACTATAAGACACTGATGTAATCAAAGATGACACAAACAGATGGAAAGAGATACTATGTTCTTAGATTGGAAGAATCAATATCGTCCAAATAACTGTATTACCCAAGGCAATCTACAGATTCAATGCAACATCTATCAAATTACCAATGGCATTTTTCACAGAACTAGAACAAAAAATTTTTTAATTTGTATGGAGACACAAAAGTCCCCGCACAGCCAAAGCAATCTTGAGTAAGAAAAACGGAGTTGGAGGAATTAGGCTCCGTAATGTCAGACTATACCACAAAGCTACAGTAATCAAGACAGTATGGTACTGGCACAAAAACAGAAATATAAATCAATGGAACTGGATAGAAAGCCCAGAAATAAACCCATGCACCTATGGTCAATTAACGTACAACAAAGGAGGCAAGACTATACAACAGAGGACAGTCTCTTCAATAAATGGTGCTGGGAAAACTGGACAGCTACATGTAAAAAAATGAAATTAGAACATTCTTTAACACCATACACAAAAATAAACTCAAAATGGATTAGACCTAAATGTAAGACTGGATACTATAACCCTCTTAGAGAAAAACACAGGCAAAACACTCTTCGATGTAAATCACAGCAATATCTTTTGTGAGCTGTCTCTTAAAGTAATGGAAATAAAAATAAACAAATGGGACCTAATTAAGCTCAAAAGCTTTGACACAGCAAAGGAAACTATAAACAAGACAAATAGACCACCCTCAGAATGGGAGAAAATATTTGTCAACAATGCTACCAACAAGAGATAAGTCTTCAAAATTTACAAACAGCTCATGCAGCTCTATATCAAAAAAACAAACAACCCAATCAAAAGATGGGCAGAAGACCTAAATAGATATTTCTCCAAAGATGACATACAGATGGCCAACAGGCACATGAAAAGATGCTCAACATCACTAATTATCAGAGAAAAGCAAATCAAAACTACAATGAGGTTATCACCTCACACCAGTCACACCGGCCATCATCAAAAAGTCTACAAACAATAAATGCTGGAGAGGGTGTGGAGAAAAGGGAATCCTCTTGCACTGTCGGTGGGAATGCAAATTGGTACAGCTGCTATGGAGAACAGTATGAAGATTCCTTAAAAAACTAAAAATAGAACTACCATATGATCCAGCAATCCCACTCCTGGGCATATATGCAGAGGAAAACCGTTTTGAAAGGATACATGCACCCCAATGTTTATTGCAGCACTGTTTACAATAGCCAAGACATGGAAGCAATCTAACTGTCCACTGACAGATGAATGGATAAAGAAGATGTGGTACACATATACTATGGAATATTACTCAGCCACTAAAAAGAATGAAATAATGCCATTTGCAGCAACGTGGGTAGACCTGGAGATTATTTTACTAAGTGAAGTAAGTCAGACAGAGAAAGACAAATATCATATGATATCACTTATATGCGAAATCTTAAAAAAAATGATACAAGTGAATTTATTTACAAAACAAACAGACTCATAGACTTAGAGAACAAATTTATGGTTACCAGGGCAGAAGGGTGAGATTGGGAGTTTAGGATTGACATGTACACACTATTGTATTTAAAATAACCAACAAGGACCTACTGAATAGCACAGGGAACTCTGCTCAATATTCTGTAATAACCTAAATGGGAAAAGAATTTGACATAGATATATGTATATGTATAACTGAATCACTTTGCTGTATGCCTGAAACTAACACAACACTGTTAATCAACTATGCTTCAATATAAAATAAAAAATAAAAAAAAATTTGGATCAAGTTAGGTTTTTTTATAATTTTTTTCTTTTTTTTTTTGCGGTACACGGGCCTTTCACTGTTGTGGCCTCTCCCATTGCGGAGCACAGGCTCCAGATGCGCAGGCTCAGCGGCCATGGTTCACGGGCCTAGCCACTCCGCGGCATGTGGGATCTTCCCGGACCGGGGCACGAACCCATGTCCCCTGCATCGGCAGGCGGACTCTCAACCACTGCGCCACCAGGAAAGCCCTATGATTAAATTTTGACACATGACTCACGCGACTGATTTGACAGCAAGAGTTCATCTAAATCGTTAGGTCAATAAAAACACTTGTTTTCTATAAAATGACAATATGCAGTCAACACCTTAGTTCTCAAAATAGTATCTCGAAATTCTAGTTTAGTTATATTGAATCAAAGAAGAAAGTTAAACTTTAAATGTGCTCAGCTAACTTACTCAACATTAGCCGAGTGCTTATAAGCCAGACATGATGGTTGATGTGGAAGAAAATAGAGACACACTATCTTTCCTCCAAAAACTACATCTAGCAGAGTAGACCAAAATGTGTAAACAAATGAATAAAGCATGATGATAAGAACACTATGAAGGAATCAGAGAATTAAGTGACATAGCATAGTGGTTAAAAGCATGGACACTACCACTTAACTAGTCCTGAATGCCTGAGTATATGACTTAACCTCTCCAATTCAGTTTCCTTCATCTGTTAAATGGGGAACGGCAATAGTTACCTATTCTTACAGGGTTGTTGCATCTAAAGAATACATGGCAACTCCTGCAACAATACCTTCTAGTGCATTATTAACACTGAGTGAATACTGGAAAGGAGTAAAAGGTTAACTGTTTCTTTGATGGGAGTGGTGGGACGATAAAATGGGAGACACCCAGTGGAAGGCAACCCAGTGCAAAGAACCGAACAGTTCACCCTACTGAAAATCTTGAATTTATGATCAATGTTTAAAACCTTGAAACAAAACATGGAGCTATATTTCCCAAAGCATTCCTAGAGAAAATCTAAGCCTGGAGCCAACAAAAGAAAAGGGCAGGCACAGTGAGTGGATGGGCAGCCACTCATAGCAATTAAGGAACCCCATACACAAGGGCACACTTTTTGGCCTAAGTACCACAGACTTCTTTCCAGAGACAGGGGGCGCATGTCTTGCATGGGAAGGGTTCCTTACATGGATGTGGGGCCTAAACAAAGAGCAGAGAGGCTGAGGTGCATCTGGTTCTTCACAACAGACACTAGATGAGGAGGGGAGAGGGAAGGGAGACTATCCCACAGTGAATGCTCTAAAGCAGTGTTTCTCAAACAGGAGACTATTGGCATAATCCTTTTTGCATAGGATTGTTCTCCACCAAATGCCTGCAGTGTTCCTCAGGTATTCTGATAACCAAAAAATTCCCCTCACCACACTGCCTAACACTTCTAGGGGTGGCCCCGCCTTCTCCCCTTCTGTTCTTCCAACTTACAGCCTTGTACCAATATGTTCCAATGCCAGGGTAGATTCCTCCTCCCTCTTAATTTAGCTATTTGAGGGTTCCCAACTTGCTCACTAGTTCTCTGCCTAGAGTATCTGAAGGAGAAGCCCGCCATTTCAGACAGAGGGCTGGGGGGGGTGGGAGGACAGCCTATACAACTACAGAGGAAGTCCTCCACAGAGGTATATTCTGGATTAATCAACCTAGTCCTTCATTTATAAATATAAACCAACCATTACTGATTGCCAGACATCTGAAGAAAACATCAGTGACAAGGGACAAAGTTGAACAAACTAAACTACGGGGGAAACAGATGGTGCTGAGAATAGAACTTAAATTTTTAATTTTTATTAGCATTCTCAAAGATATGTGAGAGGCTACTGAATTCATAAAGGAACAGGTCGCTAAGAGGGAGATAATGGAGCAACCAGAGAAGAAAAAGTTACTGACAGTTAAAAACAATATTGTCAAATTTTAAAAAAATCGAACAGCAGACTAAGTAAGTAAATACTAAGAGGAGAACTGCTAGATCAAAGGATATGTGATTTTTCAATTGTCAGATAGTGTCAAACTGTCCTTTATAAACAGGTTGTATCAATTACATCTCCATTAAGAGGTCCTCACTTCATTATTTGTTATAATAATAATGAATTGCCTCATAAAGACATATCAATATAAATGCTGAGAACATGTGCAGCAAAAAGTGATTAAAACAGAGCTAAATTCTGAATTTTAATCTTTTTCTCCAGTATAGCATTAAAGAAAAATTTAACTACACACTTATTTCCTTATCTGTAAAAAAGAAATGAGATTGATATAACTCATGAGGTTATACAATAAATTTAAATGACTGATCTACTAAAAACATATAAATGCTAAATATTCTGCTTTACCTAACATTCTGCAATTCAATCTCTTCAACCATCTCTCATCGTGACTACTGTTAATTATTTAAAGTGTCAGTGAAAAATGAATCTCGAAAACAGCAATTTATTACAATTTTCCCACCTTAAAAACAATGGTTTTTTTTTTAATGAACATAGTTGGGTTTTCCCCCTAATTTAATCATGTTAACTGACCCACTCTGTACTGTCATCCTCTGATGACAAGTTTAATTCAGAAAGGAAAGTGAACTACCATTTTAAATGAACTTATCAATCTTCCTACTATGAACTAAGTAAATGCCTTGCAAAAGCAGCTAGTGTAACTTCCTGGCACTCTTACTTAGAAACAATTTTCTATTATGTGCAATGCTTTCAGAGAGAAGTCCTCTCCAAAAAAAAAAAAAAAAAAAAAAGCAGCAGGTTCTTGGAGAATAGTTTCAGTGGATTTACACCCACCCCTGGTATGTTTAAAATATTGTTTCACTTCCTTCTGGCCTCTATGGTCTCTGATGAGACATCCACATTCATTCAAATAGTTACTCTATTACTAGTTTTCTGTATTTTTTTCTTGGTCTTGTTTTCAGCAATTCCATTATGTTGTTTCTGGGCATGATTTCACTGGACTTATGCCACTTAAGGTTCAATGAACCTCCTGAGTCTACAAGACAAATTTATGTCTTGCACTAAGTTTGGGAAGTTTTCAGCCACTACTTCTTCAAACACTTGTTTCTGTACCATATTCTTTCTTTTTTCCTTCTCGGCATCTGATGAAACATAATGTTAGACCTGGTATCATCCCATAGGTCCCTCGAGCTCTTCTCATTATTTTTTTTTCAACTATTTTTTCTTTGTTTTTCAATTCGGGTAAATTTCTACTGATCTTCTTTGAAGTTCACGGACTGTCATCTCCATCCTGCTATTGTGCTTGTCCAGTGAGTTTTCTGGTACCATATTTTTCAGTTCCAAATTTCCCATTTGGTTTTTCTTTTTCCTCTTTCTTTACTGAGACATTCTATATTTCCATTTGTTTCAAGACAGCTCACCCTTAATTGTTGTAGCATATTTATAAAACCTGCTTTAAATCTTTCTCAGATGATTCCCACATCTCTGTCATCTCAGTATTGGTGTCTCATGATTATCTCTGCCCATCTGAGTTAAGGTTTCCCAGGTTCTCCATACGCCAAGGAATTTTGGACTGTATGTTGTACATTTTTAATAATGTAAGACTCTGCTGGACTTCCCTGGTGGCGCAGTGGTTAAGAATCCGTCTGCCGATGCAGGGGACGTGGGTTCAAGCCCTGGGCCAGGAAGATCCCACATACCACGGAGCAACTAAGCCCGTGCGCCACAACTACTGAGCCTGCACTCTAGAGCCCATGGGGCACAACTACTGAAGCCCGCGAGCCTAGAGCCCGTGCTCCACGACAAGAGAAGTCACCACAATGAGAAGCCCATGCACCGCAACGAAGAGTAGCCCCCGCTCACCGCAACTAGAGAAAGCCCGCGCACAGCAATGAAGACCCAATGCAGCCAAATAAATAAATATATAAATAAACAAACAAACAAAGACTGTCTTGCTGAAATCTTAGGGAGAGTGTTGATATTTTTGTTTCAGCAAGCAATTGACTCAGCTAAATTCTGACCCTCTAAGGTACCAATGTCATTTTAGTTTAGTTGTCCATGCTTATCTGCACCCTTATTTGTGAACTTGTTTTCATTTCTCTTAGGTAAATACCTAGGAATGGGATTGCTAGATCACATGGTAAGTGTATATTTAACTTTATAAGAAACCAGTAAACTTCAAAATTTCCACAGTGTTATTTGGATCAGTCCCATATATGTATCACCCACTAGCCAGTCTGGGACTTAGTTGGTGGTCTATTGGTATTTCAGTACTAAACATCGATATGTGTTCTTTAGGGTCAGATCCACATATGCACCTCTCAAGGATGAGCCTAGGAGTGCGTAACAACTTTAAGAAGTCTCTTTCCAAAGCTCCTCTGCAATCTGCCTGGCATTTTGGGTTCTCTGGGATGTTCTTTACTGACCCTCCAGAAATCTGGGGCATAATTTAACCCATTCTGCAGTGTACTTTCTATAAATGGTCTCATGACCTGGTTCAGGCACCCAGAGAACAGAGGGGAAAAAAAAAAAAAACCCACAAAAAAACGACAGGAACTACAATCCTCCAATTGAAGAGGAAGGTTTCTTGTTTTGGAGTTTTAGTTATGCTCCTGTTAGCTCTTGTAGCTGCTTCAACACTGCTGCCAAAGGACTTCCTGGGGGCTGGGTAGGGGGGAGAGGGGGAGAGGGGAGAGAGGGGGAGAGGGAGAGAGAGAGAGAGAGACAGACAGAGACAGACACAGACTGATTGATCTCTGCACTCCTGTTGAGCATCTTGCTCTTTAAACCAGAACCAACAGGTTTTTGGAGTTCTAGCTGTCCATTCTGATGCTCTAGGTTTGGGGTTAGGTCCAAGGATAACAAAGCAAAACAAAACGAAAGAACAGTAAACTCACCGTTGATTCAATGGTACTTAAATTTCTGGTTGTCTTCTCTAACCCGCCTGATACTACTGACTTTTCAGAGTCTGCAAATAGCTACTCCTGTATGCTGTCCAGTTTATGGCCGCATTCAGTGGAAGAGACGGGGTATTGTGTGCTTACTCCATCTTACTGGAACCCTTTTTATTATTTTCCACCAAATCTGGGGGTGGGGGGTGTGGTGCCACTATTTCTTCAAATATTTTTTCTGTCCCTTCTCTCCTTCCTTTCTCTCTGGAACTCTCATTACATCTATGTTGAAATGTCTGACATTGTCCCACAGGTCTCTGAGGCTCTGTCCACTTTTCACAATATTTTTTTTTCTCTCTCTCTTCTTTGGAGTGAGTACTTTTCATTGATCTTCAAGTTTTCTCTGACATCTCAAATCTGTTATTGAGCCTACCCAATAACAGATTTATTGGATAAATAAATCCTATCCTATTCATTTCAATTATTGTACTTTGAAATTTTAAATTTCTATTTCATTCTTCTTTTCTAATTTGTTTCTCTATTGGAACTCTCTATTAAAGTGTTGCTAATATACTGTCCTTTAATTCTTTGAACATATTAAAAACAGCCAATTCAAAGTCTCTGTTAAATCCTACATCAAGCCCACTCACAGTGAGTTTCCACCGACTCTCGTGATTATGTCACGTTTTCCTAGGTTTTCTTTTTTCTTTTTTTTTCCCACGGCCAGCAATTTCTGTTTGAAAATTGAACCTTTAATATATTATGGTAATTCAATTTATTTTATTTTTCAGAGATGCTGGGTCTTTTTTGTAATTTATCTGGACTTGAACTGAAGAATCAGTTTCCCTACATGGTATGCAGTTGGGACATCTCTGTTCAGTTTTTTAATTCTTACTTTTATATTTTAGCCTGGCTTCCCAGTGGGTGTGCCTATGTCTGTATAGCTTAATGGTCAGCCAATGACCTGGGCAATGGTTGTGCTCAAACATCTTAAGCCTGTAAGACGTCCAGCCTCTGCCAGTTGATTTGTGTATAGACTGGGGAATGCACTCAACACTGCAGCCAGTTCTCTAGTCTCCTTTGGGTTGAACTTTTTGGGTCTCCCCTTCACACATGTAGCTTCCAGTCAACCAGAGCTGTATGGAGAACTTACCTCAGCCCTTCTATGGTTCTCTCATTTCTGGAATTTCTGTATTAAATTTCTTCTGGTCCACTGCTCACCCTAAACCAGGTCCACAGCGTTGAGCTAGCAAGGCAGCAGGTTTTCTCCCTCTCTTTCCATCCGAACCCACCACTCTGTACTTGCAAAGCCACAGGTTTTTGTGTCCCCTCTCACTCATCCCTTTCCTGAATCAAGTTACTCCCCCACGGCCACCTCTTTGGCAGCAAAGCTGCTGGGTTTCTCAGCTAGTCCCAAGCTGGTAAAGCTTCAGTTTTCATCAGCTGAGGCGGGTGGGGACAGTAGGGCACGCCTGAGGAGGTATCTGGGAAGGGCCCGGGCCAGAAGGCCACAGACTCACACTGTTCTCACCCCAAGCCCTAACAGTTGTGCAAGATCAAGTTTTTTTTAACTACCTTTGGTCAATTTCCAATACCCCTAAATGGATGTTTTTGACAATTCGGTCCGGTTTTCTATTTACTTTCTGCAGAGGGGAACTGCCAGCCTCTTCATGCCACCATTACCAGAATTCAAGTAATGTTTCTAATTAAAAAGAAAAATCAAAGTTTTAACTCTACTAAACCTTCATCATCACAACTTATCATCAAGTGAAAGGTCATCACGATAATTGGTAATATTGCTTCTAATGAGGCAACTTTTTAGGATGCTCATTGTCATGTTACTGGAAAACATGGGCAAAACAGAAATAGCCTCAATGTTCCTCATCAGGGGAATGCCTAAATCCCCATCCTATGAATAATCTGCAACCGTTAAAAGAGCATGATTTTGGGCTTCCCTGGTGGCGCAGTGGTTGAGAGTCCGCCTGCCGATGCAGGGGACACGGGTTCGTGCCCGGGTCTGGGAAGATCCCACATGCCGCGGAGCCACTGGGCCCGTGAGCCATGGCCGCTGAGCCTGCGCGTCCGGAGCCTGTGCTCCACAACGGGAGAGGCCACAACAGTGAGAGGCGCACGTACCGAAAAAAAAAAAAAAAGAGTGTGATTTTATATGTACTAACATGTAAAACCCTCCAAAACACGTTTTTCTGTGGAAAACAGCAAGTGTCATAAAGATAGTATTGTGTCATATAGAGAGAAATGAAGCACACAAAACTTTCCACAGGTACAAATATGCAAATATACAGGAATCGGTCTGGAAAGATATAAAGCAAAGTATAACAGGTATTACCCCTGGGGAATGAGCAGAGATTGAAAGAAAGGTTAGTTAAAAGGGCTCTTGGCTCTATCTGGTAATATCTTAAAGTTGTTACCAAATTAATATATTTATGCATACCTGTGTAACAAAACAATGACTGAACAAATGAACTGCTCAAACTATGAACTGTATATCTGGAAAGTCAATATCATGAAGGTTCCTAGAGGTTTCTGTACAGACTTATAAGGATTAAAGAAAACCACCTTACCTAATAAAATTAAGTAGGCTTATATACAAGATTTTATTAGGCAAAAATGCTTAGCCTCATTTCTCAAGTCATGGATTTGTCTCTCCAAAGATAAGCTCCTTATATAGAACACTTCATCCCTTAAATACCTCATGCCTTATGTATTAGTTTGTATTTTTTATCATGGATTTCTTTCCTAGTAAGCCATTTCAGTCCATGTCACATTAAATAATACCTTTTCATAATTTTAACAAGAGCACTTTAAGTGATGAGACTATTTTAATGCCTAGAGTTAAGCATTACAATGAATGAAACTCACTAACAGTTGCTCTTAATTTTTTACATGTTCATTCTACAAATCGGATATTTTTTTCCCATTTTTACCTTAATCACGACCTTTATAAATTTCAAAACAAAGCCTCCAAGCCACTGGGGGAATAAATGAAAACAATTTACCTTCCACTGTTAGCCATGCACACACACAATGAAAACTGTAGTTTCTGCATGTAGCTCCAGGGTATTTGGTATAAGATGACTAAGAATTTCTACATTGATTCTTGATAAATATTTATCAGGCTAGAGGACTCTTCTCTCTTATAATACTGTATTACTCTCACAACTGTAAAATAACAAAATAGACCATCTTTTCTATTTGTACTAAGTGACTGAGCAAGAATTTCTTACTATTGCTGCTTTAAGGAGCCCCTTTTGTAAAAGCTCTTTTAGGCTTTTCTGCTCATAACACACCCACACATGCTAATTTAATCAAAGCCATCAAGTGGTGTCAGTATAAAAGTCTTAAATCCCTTACTCTTTACAACTCCTCCATCATTGAATCAAGCCTGCATACCACTGTTATTACATTTTCCTACATTTTCTATCCCATTTCAGTGTTAAAAAATTGCCATAAGCTGGAGGGTATAAGTTTTATACCCTTTTATACATCTTAAAGATGAGAAAAAATGAGGCCCCAAAGTTTAAGAGACTGACCAGTGGTAAGTCAATAGTTTAAAAAAATATGTACATCATATTTACATATAGTAAATGTAAATGATTGGCTCCAAACCATGCTCATCTTTCCCAGCTGTAATCACAGATTATTTCCCATATATGATCCCTCTACAAAACACTCTCAATATTTTCCCTAAACAGAAAGAAGGAAAATGTCCAAGCGACTGAAAGGGTAACAAATCAGAACATTTTGCAAGGGACTGGCCAAAAGCACAGGGATATGAAGACATGAGTTCTGTCACCGAGAGCTTGCATTTCAACAAGCGGCAGATATGAAGAAAACTCATGAAACGATTCTGTTTGGTCACTGGAGAGAACACTGGGCATGAGAAAACGCAGTTCCTAGTCCCAGTCTTGCCACTATGCAGTATGACTTTATTATGATTTTAGCCCTGAAAGAGTAGCCACAAATTTCTACTGGTCAACATCAGCCATCTCTCATCATTTCTACTGCCATGCCAAGTGTTCAGACACGGTGATGGAATCAGAAATATCCTTGTGAAACTTGGAAGCAGTTGCAAAGTTCAGGAAGATGGAAGAAAATGAGTTGCCAGTACTAACATGCTCAGGAGCAGCAGATGACTAAAATAAATGCCTAAAATAAATGCCTGCAAGAACAAAAGACGACTGAAATCAAACTCCAGATTAATAGTCAGAAATGGCCATTAGAAACTCTTTGAAGTCAGGGATGCTGGATGCTACAGATCAACGGTGGGTTAAGATACTTCTCTCACCACTCTATTTTATTCTCTCTTTCTCCCTGAACTGTGAAAGATCAAACAGTCATGGAATCAAATGTATGTATTGAAATCTGAAGGAAAAAAATACATTAAATATAAAACATTTCCTTTTTTTGCAAATTGCCGACCTTCTTTTTTCTCTCATATTCTTTGCTTAAAGTAATCTTATCAAGAATTCAAGAAATGCTGAAGGAAGAGTGATAACAGGTACAGATTTTAATTATGTCACTCTACATTATGTAATTCCAAAAAAGATTATAATGTCTAACAAACGAAGTCAAGATCCAAAGGGAATACATACATTCATAATTAATTTTCCTAATTATTTTTAAATACTAACATCTGGTTAAACAAGCAGAAAGAATGGTTTTCCAGCATTCATTAAGTATTTCATACTTGTTCCCTGTTTCTCCTTGCTAAATGATAACCTCTCCAAGAACAAGAGCTTTCTCTTCCCTTATAGCTCCCAGTAGAGAGCCTTGTATACAATAGGTACTCAACAAATGTTTAATAAGTGTTTAACTAATGCTCTGAATTATTTTTCCTTTACATTATCTGGTTTTCAGCTCTGATTGGGGATAAAAGTTTGTATAATCAACAACTTGACACATACCAAAGTAAAATACAAAGTCACCTGGGGATTAGTTTGAGTTTGAAATAGCACCAGTATGCCAAAGGAACCAACTCTTGTTAATTTCTTGTGTTAACAATGAAGAGGTCTAAAGAAAAATTCAAATTGAAGCAAAGCATGGATGGCTGTAGTGGCTCTTAGAGCAAACAATCTTCTTTCGGAAGGGAAAGCTGAAGGGTGTTCATCACAGATCCTTTTACCCAAGGTATAATTAAAAATTAAAAATAAACATGGTTAGAAAGCAGAAACCCTTCTCTCTGACAGGCTCCAACATTTTGGCATATTTGGATTTGACAAATTTAAGTGTCAAGCTTGAAAGAATATTAAATACAAAAACAAAAGTAAAATGAACAAATATTTTTATTCAAGAGGACAAATATCAGTATTTCCAGGTTAAAATAAACTGAATTAATCTATTTTTGCTCTCACCTAAAATCTCTCTAAAATGTAATAACAAAGATGTGTGTGTGTAATTTTATTTTATTTTTAAAGGCACAAAGATGTGGAGAATTAGAGATAAATTGACTTTGGAAGCTGTAAAACACAGGGATAAAGGATTAACTGATTTAGCAGACCCAAGAGGTCAAACTCTAAACAAGCTACAGGAAAAGCAGAAAATCATTTCATTTACAAAACAAAATCTTCCAAAGACTGAGGAATTAGCAGCCCAAGGTACATGAAGTGAGGGGAACTACAATGAGGATAATATTAGGTCAGCATTCATTAGCTGATCCCTTAGTAAACCGTAGTTACCTTTCTCCATTCCTGTATTTTTATTTTCTTGAAGTTAATATTTATTTGCTTAGTTTTTCATATATACTACTTATCAATAATTCAACCCCACCCTCCTTGCAGGGTACTTGCTGCCCCTCACCCTCACCCATGCAGGACTGAAAACTAGGGGTTGATCTGGAGAGAGTAACGTAAGAAATGTCACTGGACAAAGGACAATGAAATCATATGGAAAACAGGATTACTGAATGATGAGACAAACCTTCCACCTGCTTCTCCCTCTTGACTATCAAAAGCCTTTACCCTTCACATCTTTACCTTCCAGGCAGATATGAAGAGTCTTCTCTAGAGAATATGACCAGCCTAAGTGGAAAGACATAGACATCAAGATCAGGCATTACCCCCAAACAATCCAGTCACAGAATGGCTACAGTGAAGCTCATACATGCAAACAGAGTTCCATGGTTTTAGTTCTCTGCTGTTAAGAATGAGCTACTGGGACTTCCCTGGTGGCGCAGTGGTTAAGAATCCGCCTGCCAATGCAGGGGACACGGGTTCGAGCCCTGGTCCGGGAAGATCCCATATGCTGCGGAGCAACTAAGCCCGTGCGCCACAACTACTGAGCCCGCGTACTGCAACCACTGGAGCCTGTGCTCTGCAACAAGAGAAGCCACAGCAATGAGAAGCCTGCACACCACAACGAAGAGCAGCCCCTGCTCGCCGCAACTAGATAAAGCCTGAGCACAACAAGGAAGACCCAATGCAGCCAAAAATAAATAAATAAAATATAAAAAAAAAAAAAAAGAATGAGCTACTGCACTTTGTGTTGCATTTTGGTAACTGCAAAATTTCAAACTTTTTCATTATCTGTTACAAATATAAAACTTTAATGGATGAGGAGTTGCTCCTTAAGGATGAGCAAAGAAAGTGGTTTCTTAAGATGGAATCTGCTCCTGGTGAAGATTCTGTGAAGGCTGTTGAAATGACAACAAAGGATTTAAAATATTATATAAACTTAGTTGATAAAGCAGCGGCAGGGATTGAGAGGACTGACTCCAATTGTGAAAGCACTTCTACTGTGGGTAAACTGCTGTCAAATGCACTGCATGCTACAGAGAAATGGTTCATGAAAGGCAGAGTCCATCAATGGGGCAAACTTCATGGCTGTCTTATTTTAAGAAACTGCCACGGCCACCGTGATCAGTCAGCAGCCATCAACATCGAGGCAAGACTCTCCACCAGCAAGAAAATTACACCTTGCTGAAGGCTCAGATGATGGTTAGCATGTTTTAGCAATAAAGTATTTCTTTATTAAGATATGCAGGCATAATGCCATTGCACATTTCCTAGACTACAGTATAGTATAAACCTAACTTTTATATGCACTGGGAAACCAAAAAATCCATGTGACTCACCTTGTGGTATTTGCTTTATTGTGATGATCTGGAACCAAACCCGCAATATCTCTAAGGTCTGTGATGGATTTATATACTGAGAGCATAACTATATTGTGCTGGTCAATCTGTCATTAAGGCAATGTGAAATGTCCTAAAAATTTATTTTTTATTTATATTATTTATTTTCAGCCACATTGGGTCTTCGTTGCTGCACACGGGCTTTCTCTAGTTGCAGGTAGCGGGGGCTACTCTTTGTGGTGGTGCGCAGGCTTCTCATTGCTGTGGCTTCTCTTGTTGCAGAGCACGGGCTCTAGGCGTGTGGGCTTCAGTGGTTGTGGCACGCAGGCTCAGTAGTTATGGCTCATGGGCTCTAGAGCACGGGCTCAGTGGTTGTGGCGCACAGGCTTAGCTGCTCCACGGCATGTGGGATCTTCCCGGAGCAGGGCTCGAACCCGTGTCACCTGCATTGGCAGGTGGATTCTTAACCACTGTGCCACCAGGGAAGTCCTAAAAATATTTTTTAAATGACCCTTTTATAGAGAGATATAAGGAGACTGAACCTATCAGACATTAAAATATATTTTAAAGCTGTGTTAATTAAAACAGGGTAGTACTCATTCAGGTAGAAATGGGAAGATCAGTGGAACTAAATAGAGGATGGCTAATCAAAATAAAAGTGAAATACTAATGTTAACCAAGGAGAAATGCAGAGGTCAAAAACTCTGTTTGGTAACAGAGTTGGGGGTACACACTGGGGCAGCTTCTACATAAATTAAAAAGTATGTATCTTCAAGGATTTTCAATGCCACATTGTTTATAAAAGCAAAAGACGAGAAATAATCTGGTTAAATAAGTCATAATATATATACTCATAGTATGTATGCTCAGTTATAATATATATACCTGTGGAAAGAATGGGCTGTATTCATGTTTACAGAAATGAAACATCTACAGTTAAAAAAAAAAAAAAAGTGAGTATACCGGGCTCCCATTTGTTTAAGAAAAGAAGGTGGGGAAGGAGTAATACACACACTTACATATTTGTATATGCTTTTGTGTGTTTATATTTATGTAAGAACATATAAGAAAGTACTAATAGTGCTTGACGTGGGAAACAGATCTGAAGTAGAAAATTTGACTTCTCATTATATATCTCTTTCTACTCTTACTTGTTTTTAACTGGGTTTTTTTTTTTTTTGGTTAAAATTTTTTTAAGGAAAGGAAAAAAACAAACCTGATTCTTTATGTTCCTAAGGGTACATAAATGTTAACTGCATTAAAAGTCATGCTTATTAAAAAAAAAGAAAAAAGAATGAGTTACTGATATTAACCTTGGGATCTCAGACGCTGAGTGACAGAAACCAGAATAAACAGGTAAAATCTACTTGTAATAATAAAACTATTTAAGGCTGAAGGAAACAATCATTAAAATCCTCAGAGGAATATGAAAACATTGTATTCATCAAACTAGAACAAGACTGCTGTAGGAGGGGAACATCCAGGGGAAACAAAAGAGCTTCTAAAATAAAAATGCAAAAGTAGAAATAAAAAATGCAATATAAGTCATGGAAGATAAATTTGGGGAAATACCAAAAAAAGTAGAAAAGTACAGAGGTAGAAAGAAAGAAGAGAAAAAAGTCAGAGGACTAATAGAGGGCATCTAAATAAGTGGAATTATTTAGAAAGAAGAATATACAAAACAGAAGGGAGAAAAACATTAATGAAACACTTAATATTTTCCAGAACTGAAAGCAGTAAGTTGCTAGACTAAATGGGGCATACAGCACGCAGTGAAACAGATGAAAACAGAGGTATACTAAGACACATCATTGTGAAATTTCAGAACACTAGAGACAAAGGAAAAAAACCACAATCACATGTCAAGAATTAGGAATCAAAGTCCTTTTGAACTTTTCAATGATGACATCTAAAAATAAAAGATGATGAAATGATGCATCTAAAAACATTTCCACCCTAAAATTCTTTACCCTGCCAAACTATCAATCAAGTGTGAGGACAGTTAAAATTAATTTTCAGACCTGTTTATAAGGTTTCATAAAACTAATCTACCACAAACACTTTTTCTTAGAAAGATTAAAAAAAAAAAAAAAGACATGCTGCCCTCTGAGCATGTAACAAAGGGGCAAAATAGAAAAGGGGAAGATATGAGATAAAGGAACTAGAAGACGCAATCCATGAGAAAGGTAAAAGTGACTCTCAGGAAGATGGTGACAAGTGTGTATCAGGTATGGAGAATAATGAGTCTATCCTGGACAGTGAGAAGGTCCCAGGAGCAACCTCTTCAAGAAAATCAAGTTGATAAACTTGGATAAACATACTGAAAGGTGAATTAAAAAACTAGTAGAGACTTTGGGGGTTGAATTATTGATAAGCAGTATATATGGAAAACTCAGCAAACAATTATTAACTCCAAGAAAATAAAAACAGAGGAATGGAAAAGGTAACTACAATTTACTAATGGGTCAATTAATAAATACTGATTTAATAAAAATATTAATATAATTATGTTGGGAGAATTGAGGGATCAGAAGTGTGTGTATATATATACAGAGAGAGAGAAAGTAGGGGTAGAGTGGAAAAAAGAGCTAAATCCTCATCTTCCATAACGGTTAAAACTGAACAATCAAGAAATCAGCCACATAAGCATACCATAAATGATATGGAGCTCAGTGACAAAAGCATCAGCTAAAGAGTTCAAAGTTGTAGCCTCTAGGCATCAAGAAACAGAGACAAAGAGCAAAACAGTCTTTGATCTGTACATGCATTAACAATTTTAATATGAAAACCTACCAAAAAATATGCCTCTTGTGTATAAAGAGTAACCAATTTGAACACAGAAATATCAGAATTACAACTGTTCTTGCAGAGTTAAAAACAAACAGGACTTCTTCTTTGAAGGTGAAAAAGCCTGGAAACACCAAGTCATCTTTGGATGATATGCTTCATTAAGTTCTTCTTTGTATATATTATGATATGAAATGTATTTTAGTAAAACATTCCATTAAAATATAACATTTAAAATCAATATTTTAAAAACCTATAAAGAATATTTTTAATTTTCAAAAGATATGTATTTTCTCTGCATTCATAAAGTTATATTCAAGATATAACTTTAACAAAAGGAAACTTTTTAATCAATCTTACTTAATTCATCATAAAACTGCTTCTTCTATTTACTGGCATGTTTATCTAGTTTTAACCCAAATCATTTTCCTTAATTCACATACCACTAATTCCACTCCAACTAGGAACTGGGGCTCAAAAATCACTGATTTGTAATCAAATACAATTCAGATTATAGTACTGTTATACTAAAATGACACAGATCTCTCAATGTAAAAACATTTTATAAGCTACTAGAATTAGCTATCAATTTCCAATATTCTTATTTCACTCAACACTCTCAGGCTGTTGTTCACTTCTACTTATATCAGCCTTTAAAGCACTGAGCAAAACATTATGTAAAAGTAAGTACAAGACACTGCATTAAAAATAAGCACAATAATATATTACTGACAGTGAAAAAGAAGGAAACATTCTCTTCTCCAAGGTATAATGCCACTCAACTAGGTCTCCTGGGCAGCAATGCTCAGGTTAAGAAGACAGGGGAACACAGTCTCCCCACATAGGAAGTCCATGTATGGAATGTCAAACATAATCTACAATATTAGAAAACTTCATTCTATATATCCAGATGGAAACCCTGCATAGAATAGCCTTACTAATTATTTTAAAAGTTTTAGAAATTTAGAAAGCCCAAAGAAGTCCTGCCTCGGTGAGAGCAGCTATATCCTATCCAAAATGAAGAGATTATTTTAGGCTTTAACCTCACATTTCTTACTTGGAAGACTTTCTGGTTGTAAGAAACTTGAGGAACACGCAATATGTTCAAAGTGGTGAAAGAACATTCTAATTACATAAAATGACAACTGAATCCTTGTACTATTTTAGTCTTTTTCTCATTGCAATTTTCCTTATGGCAAGCATAAACACTAGACACAACTGGATATCCTTGCCAGCCCTTCAGTTCTAGCAGTTAAGGAGCTGGATACCATGTTTTGAGAACACTGGTAACAAAATGAACTAGAAATATGGTAATTTGTGTCTCTCATAAATGTTTAAAAGGTTACATAAAAATATTGTTTCAAATATTGCAGAAAGTTTTTACAAGTCCTTTTCTGTAATGACAGTTTTCTGCTTTAACAGAATTTCCTTCATATGCTTTGGTTTGATAAAACTGCATTAATGGTGTAGTTACAGTAAGACTTAGTGAAAAGATTCACCCACTAGCCTGGCTACAGCTCATCTGCACTCATTACAATAAATGTAGCCCTAGACAAAATTATCTGGGAATCAAGTTTGTCTTCATCTCCCCTCACTTCTGATTTCCACAGCTCTTTCCCTCCTTTCAGTGCCCTCCTTCCTATTCTTATCCCCAGCTTTTCAATATGCTCAAACTTCCTTATTTTCCCCCCAAATCAGCAAAGTCCTAAATATTGCTTCACACTTCTATTACTTGCCCCTTGGTTCTCTCACATTCTCTATTTCAAACATTTACTACCCTAGTCAGCAGATGATTTTGTCAGAAGGGAAAGAAAAAGAGGCTATCATTTATGATTTACTGAAATTCCCCTCCACTTGTAGAATCAACTGTATCAGCACCGTTCCTTACCTTTTTTTCCTCAAATCTCACAAGAAAATATGCCCCTAGTCCTCTACAAAGCTGCTGTCTGTGTGATGAATCAAGTCCCTCCCACCCACTGTAGGACCATGACCCATGGGTTATCCCTCTCCTGTAACTTCAGTATTTTTTCATTTGTAACTCCCACATTTTTAAGTTTTAATATCTTCCTCATCTTTCAGTAATGATATTTTAAATCTCCATTTTGAACCCCATTTCACTTTTTTAAATTTATTTAATTTATTTATTTTTGGCTGCATTGGGTCTTCGTTGCTGCACGCAGGCTTTTCTCTAGTTGTGGCGAGCGGGGGCTACTCTTCATTGCGGTGCGCGGGCTTCTCATTGTGGTGGCTTCTCTTGTTGCGGAGCACGGGCTCTAGGTGTGTGGGCTTCAGTAGTTGTGGCTCATGAGCTCTAGAGCTCAGGCTCGGTAGTTGTGGCGCGCGGGCTTAGTTGCTCGGTGGCATGTGGGATCTTCCCGGACCAGGGCTAGAACCCCATGTCCCCTGCACTACCAGGGGGATTCTTAACCACTTGTGCCACCAGGGAAGCCCCCCATTTCACTTTTAAGTCACACCCTCCTCTCTCTCCTTTTGCCCATCACAGCTACTAAGCTTCTTTAAAGAGTAGTTCACCCTGGGCATCTTTTCTTCAGTTCTCCACCTTCCCATTCAGCCTCCGCTATCTGGCTTCCCTAGCCACCACTCTCCTCAAACTTCCTAACTATGTTTAGGAACAAGCTAACTGAAAAATCAAGCACATATTCTGTCCACGTTCTGCCTGAGGGCAGGCTGTCACTCCTGTTGGTGTTCCTCAGATCTTCACTCTTTCCTTGAATGATATTTACTTCTAGGGCTTCAACCAGTTTCTATCTGAATATGATTTTCAAATCTTAGTTATAGCAGTCACTTTTCCCCAACTGCCTTCTTAATGTATTGTACTTTCCCCGGGAACCCCAAATATGGTGCCTTTAATTTACCATTTTCAAAACTAGTCACTCACCCTAACTAGAGATTCTAGCTCTTGTTATCACGACATCACCATCCACCCTTTCTCCAAAGCTTAAAATCTCAGAATCATCTGATTTTTTAAAATTCTCCCTAACCTAGACATCAAATTCTCCTCCAAATCCTTCTCATTCTACTACAGAAAAGTCTCAAAAATTCATCCTCATCACAATTTCCAGGCTCTGACCTTTGGTTTAGAGTTTTTATCTTCTCTTGTCTAGACTATTTTAAAAGCCTCTTACCTGGTCTACTGATCTCTAATCTTTCTCCACTCTGGTCCTGGCTCCATGCTGTGTCCAGAAGCATCCTTGTTAAAGTACAGAGCTCATCCTGAGAAAAGCTAGATCTACAGAGGTTTTTTTTTTTAAACAGCTCAAATAGTGCTGTTCCTAATTTGCTCTCACAATGCAGTAGCCCTGCTTTTAGTACATTTTTACTGACCTAAGCAGTAATTAATAAAGCAGTTTAAGGCTCCATTGGTTTTTTAATAAGAAAATATGTAGTATTATAATTGAACCAACAGAATTGTCTGAAAGTGTTTTTATACAATAAGCACTAATAAACATGAAATATAACTATAGCATCACTGCCAGATTGTATTAAATATGCAAATCTGAATCTTTTTTAGTATCCCCCAAACTAGATTATTTTAGAGTAAATTTCATTGGTAGTTTTTTCAAGATAACACTTATTTTTTTACATGCACTTAGAAAAATACGTAGAATTCAAAACAGATCCAATGGTAAAGTGGTTTTTAAATTCAGCCATGATGGTGGTATAGAAGACAAGTACATAATCTTAAGTAACTGACTCAAAATCCAACTCTTGTACCCCTGGCGGCTATCATTTTACTCTAAGCCACCACCATCTCTTGCTCATTTACTTCAGTAGTCACTCAATTGCTCCCCTGCTTTCACTCTAGTTCTCAACAATATTCTCCAGATTGGCTAGAACCATCATTTAAAACATAAACAGATTTTGTTACTCTTGCGCTAAAACCGTCCAAAGGCTTCCCACTGCACTTAGAAAAACATCCGAACTCCTGACCATGACCTACAGAGCCTTCGTGACTTGGCACCCTGTGCGTCCCTCTGAGTTCATCTGCTACAACTCTCTCCCCGTGGTCCGCTCTAGTCACACTGGCCTTCCTTCTGTTCTTCAAACATGCCCAGTTTATTTCCCATTTCTCATCTCCCATCTTTACCATCTTCTGTTCTCTCTGCTTGAAATGATCTTCCCAGATACCCACATGCATATCCTTAATCTCTTTATTTTTGCTTCAGTATAAATGTCACCGCCCCAGAAAGTGAACCCTAACACCCAGTCTAAGGAAGCTCCTCTCCCTCACACATCCTCAGTCATTCTCCCTCCTATCAGTTTTGTTTTCATCCTAGGGCTCATCTGAAAGTATCTTTGCTTGCTGTCTGTCTCCCTTGCTAGAAATTCACTCATTGTTCTGTCTCCTCCAGCACTGGACAGTGCCCTGACACACAGAAGGCATTCAGATATTCATCAACCAATTAACAAATATATGCTAATGTTTCTCAAAGCTCTATCAAATAAGATGATATTTTCTTGCCTAATCTCTGTAAAGATATCCCACGGACACAATGAACTCAACATGCCCAAAACTCATCAAATTACTTCTTAAAGCTGGTCACCTTCCAGTATTCCCTATCTCAATTAATGGTGCCCAGGTATACCTGTTCAATTTCCTTTATTCCTGCTACCTAATCTGCCACCAAGACCTTTCAATCTGTTGTCTTGCATATCTTACAAACACACCCCTTTTTCTTTATCTCCACTGTCACTTCCTTAGTTCATACTCTCATCCTCTCTCACCTTAACTTCTAACACCTTCTACTTATTTTTCTTACTTTATCTACCCCCAATACCACCATCAGAGTGAGCTTTCCAAAATACAAATATGACCATGTTTCCTCCTGGTTAAAATCATTCACTGGCTCCCCACCACCTATAAAATTCCAATTTCTTAACATATCATAAGGGCCACATGAGGCATAAGGACCTTATATTCCCCCCTTTAACTGTTCAAACATCCTCTCTTGCTCCCCCTTAAGGGGCCCTTTTAATTCCAGCCACACCAAGCCATTTGCTATCCATAAACTTATTGCTTCATACTGCTGTGACTTTATCTTAATGGTCTCAAATGAAGCCTTTCCTGACCCATCCTAGAAGATATAGAACATACAGCACTTATTGAATAGTACAGTTGATCCTCATTATTCACGGATTCTGTATTTATGAATTCACCCACTTGTTAAAATTTACCTTAAGCCTCAAAGTCAATACTCACAGTGCTTTTGTTGTCATAGGCAGACACAGAGCAGCAAAAACAATATGCCCAGTGTGTGCATCCCCAGCTTAGGTCCAATTAGGCAACACTGCGCCTTGTTGTTTCAGCTCTCACACCAAAAATAAGTATCCTTTTCATAGTCTATTGAGTGTCACATTTTTCAAATTTTTGTGCTTTTTCATGGTGATTTCACTGTCTGAAATGTCCCCCAAGCATAGTGCTTACCTGCTGTCCATTGTTCCTAAGCACAAAGTAGGGTGATGTGCCTTACAGAGAAAATACAAGTGTCTGATGAGCTTCCTTCAGGCATGAAATTACAGTGCTGTTGGGCATTCAATGTTAATGAATCAACTATATATATATATATATATATATATATATAGACACACATATATATCAAGGTGTCTTTAAACAGAAACACACACAAAGCAAGGTTATGTATTGACCAGTTAATGAAAATGTGATCAGAGGCTTGTAGGAACCTAACCCTCTTTTAGCCTAGAAACAATGACTCAGTACTGCCTAATTCAGTGTTCACAGACAACTTACAGAACAAAACTACCACAAAAAATGAATAATGAGAAGTGACTGTATTTGCATTTACATGTCTATCTCTACCACAAAATTAGTGGGTTCTCTGAGGGCAGAAATGTCATCTTATTTATCTTTGAACTCTAATTTTTATTATTATGCCAAACATACTGCAGTTAACATTTATTGCATGTAATTAAAAAAATTGTAGTTTCTCATTGTTGTAATGTAATTTTGCCCTATATATTTACACTTCATGGTAAGATCCCCACACCAGGAAGGCCTTGCTCAACTGCACAGTTAATGGCCTGAACTTCATCCTCCATCCGGTCCTTTCACCTCTTTTATAGCCAAACATCAAGCTCTTTAAGTTCAAACTTAAAAAAAAAAAAAAAAAAGTCACAGTTAAATGAAAAGGCATTTACAGATATTTATTTTTCTTCAGGTCAGTTAGCATCGATGGGCTTAGAGCTAAAAACTATGTGACAAGCTTCCAGACACAATGGAAGGCTGAGCACACATGCCTACACTGTCTCCCTTCTGAGGTCCCACTGACATGACAGAATCCATGCTTTTTAAAAAGAACAGAACACCAACAGTACTAGAGGTGAGATGGGAGAGAAATGAAAGATTAGAAACCAGAAATTTTAGGAAATACTAGAAGTCAGAAAGCTGGTGAAGAGGCTTGCATGTCTAGCAAAAAGATGGACTTGAAAATCTAAAGTAATTCTCTCACAAAATGCCTAGAAATGCTAACCAAAGTACCAAAAACATCCTCTCAAGTACAAGAGTAAGTCCTCAAGAAACTCCTCATGCGCCAACATGAAGAGGATAAAAACAAACTGGTAAGCATGTGCTTGAGTCATGGCTGCATGGAGTGTTTGCAGATTTCAGTACCTAGTTCAGAAGCAGCAGTTTAGGCCTTGGTCTGTTCAAAAAGAAGAACTGCCAATTAGACCCCTCCATATAGATCAGGGATGTTACAGGACTAAGCCCCACCTGGTAAAAGAGTGGCCTAGCAAAGCTGTCCCTGTTGGCCAAGGAAGACAACGAGGAAATGAACCTTTTTCAGCTTGAACTCTGTATTCGGGGGCAAATACCACCTGAGAATTTGTAACCACAGCCTACTCTCAAGGATTCAGGGTTCCAACATACCTACCTAGTTCAGAAAACCCCAAGCTGAGAAATTACACAGGTGCCAAAGAAAACCTTTAGCAAATCTTCCCTGGAGGAATGTGTCCCCTAACCAGGCTGCACAGAATCCCTTGAATAAAACCCTGCCAAGCATGAGCTCACAATTCGAAAATAACAAAAAAAGCTCATGAGAAAAAAAAAAAAAGAGATAGGTAATTGAAAACACAAGAGTAATACTATCATAAAGGAATGCAGGTAAGATTGAATAAATGTTGTAATCTAAGCCATCAGAGGTAAGCGCAGTTCTTCCCAAGTGGATTTTTTTCTGGGCCTCCCTTGAGAAGTGCATGTTTGCTCAAATATTCTTCTTTTATAGTAGAGTCAATAGTTACTGGGTAAAGTTGAAAAAATAGACACATGTTTTCTAAGACACACAGCATAATTTTAAAATTTACAAAACTCTCACCCAGGGTAAGTACCGCTCCCCTCCCCAGGAGCACATGGAAATGTGTGAGGGCATCTTGGATGCTCCAATGGCTGTGGTAGAGAACAGGGGCGCTGAACTTTAAGTGGTGCTCAGCACAACCCCACAAGACAAAGCACAGTACTGCCAAAGATGCCAAAGAGCAATTGTTGAGAAACACTTTACTGATATGACTAAATCTGAAGCTATTATCAACGAATAACGCTATGAAGTAAAACTGGGAACAGAAAATTTGAAACTTTCATTGTACATTCATCCTTCTGTACTATTTTAACTGTTTATCATTAATATTTTTAAAAAATTAAAAATAAATTTATATAAACAAGTAATGGGAGGGACAGCTGTCCTGCTCATCAGTCAACATAGATCTCTCCTTTTAGATAAACTAGGTTGCTCAGCACACCAAGGATAAAAGCAGTGCATCAGACTACCCTACAATTCCTAGACTCAGAAGAGCAGTCCTTCCAGCATGTAAATATTTCTTAGCCAAAGTATCTCCTGAATTAAAACAGACTTACTGACGCTGGTTGTGTGCTCATGCAGTGAGGATCCGAAACCTCTTTTGTGAGGCAGCAGCTGCAACTGCAGTGCTCTCCACGGCTGAAAGAAGCCCAAGGAAGGAGTCAAGACTCAAAACAATAACTACGCACATTTGAAGTGGTGGGGTAGGATGGTTCTGTTGTGCAGTTCCAGAATATGTCGCTTAACAAGCCAATGAAAGCCTCTTTTTAACAAGTGATCTATCAGTGAGGCAGATCAGTTTTAGACTGACGGAAGGTCAATTAATGAAACATTTGCACAGATGAAAATGGAAGATTAAGATATAAGTGATGTGTACTACAAGTAGACAGAAAATATTTACTACAAAAAAACCCCCCTGCACTTACTCCAGAACTTCGCTTCTCAAAGATGACAAATTTTCAACACACACACACACACACACAATACGGATCCATCACATCCTGACTACTACATAATTTCTTTATACTTTTGCTTTCCCTCCCTATTCCTTTCCTGTACGCAGAGTGCTAGTACAGCTGACCCTTGAGCAATGGGGGTTTGAACTGTGTGGGTCCACTTACACGTGGATATTTTTCAATAGTAAATACTACAGTACTACACGATCCATGGCTGGTTGAATCCACAGGTGCTGAGGACCAATGATAAATATCCAGACTATCAGCCCCTACACCCCACCACCCACCATGTTATTCAACGGTCAACTGTACACACAGGCATACTGCACTTATATTTTAAGTGCAGTAATGGCCAATATGTTTAGATGAACATCAAATTGAGGTATGTTAAGGAAAAAAATAAACCGGTTCCTAATGTTTTTCACTTATCATTATGAAACCATTCTAATACCTTTTAAAATACCTTTTCATATGCAACTGTTTTATGTAGGGTAATCTTTATCTATAAGCAGGGATAAAATTATTCTAAAAGAAATAACTCCTAGATGGTTTTTCTAGGAGTTAAACATTTCATTTAAATGAACTTGTATAATAGAAGATTACAACAGTTTCAAATATTGTCAGAAAAAAAATTACCTTGCACGAAAATATTAGAATGGATACAAATATCATCAGAAAAAAAAAAACCTGGACTCTAAGAACTAGCTCAACCCAGACCTGGGACTTGAAGCACATGAAAAAGCCTTCTTACAAAAGAAAGTACTTAAGAAATCGCATCACGAGGCCCTCAGAATTTGAAAATAGGGTGATCCCTCAAGAATTAAATTAGTAAAAGGAAACACAAGATACATAGTCCTAGCAGAAAAATGTCACCCTAAGAGAAGACAGATCGAAGTATTTGGAAATATTTGTCTAATCAAAGTATCCAAGATATAGCCGTAGGATAAGAACACAATAAAGAAAACAGTGACAATCAAGTGTATTGTAAGCTGTGGGAAGAAAGTGTGTTAACAGAAGGCAATACCTGGTCAAATCTAGAAAAAAGGAAATAATAAATTGACCAGGTCTCTAAAATTCCCCGGGAAGAACTTGCCTACTCCATATTCCAGGGTTTCTCAATCTTGGCATTACTGGCATTTTGGTCCCTTGTTATGGGGGACCATCCTATGAATTGTTTAGTAGCATCCTTGGCCTCCAAGCACTAGATGCTAATAAGCACCTTTATCCAAACTGTGACAACCAAAAATCTTCAGATATTACCAAATATCCCATGGGAAGCAAAACTGCCCCCCTTAAAGAATCAGTGGTATATTTTAGAATATACCTTGATCACACTGAAATACAATATACACAATTACACAATACACACTGAAATACAATGCAAACCAAGCTAATAAAGTTTGACGTTTCTAGCATCAAAATCACCTCACTTTTCTTGATCACCCAGTAAATGTCTCATAATAATTTGGCTTTCTAGAGAAAGTATCATCATGGTTGCAAGAGGTATTTACTATATGGTTTTTTGATAAATTAAAAAAAAGAAAATGTCAGAGAGAAAGGCCCATGACCATTCTTTATATATGCCTTCTGATAATAAAATTGAAATCACATACTTCTCATATTTCCCCACAACTTCTAACACTGTTTTAATTGTTTTTCAGGCATTTGAATGCTTTTAAAATTTAATATTCCTGGTGTAATATTCTTATCATCTTCATCAGTACTATCAGCGTCTTGCTTTTCTAAGTTTCCCTTTTTCCTAATTTTTAGTTTCTCTGTCCCTCCCCTCCAGGACAACAGGCACACAGCGCCTCCATCATCATTATGGTAAATACCCTTCCTTTGAAAGTTAACAGTATATCATGCTGGTCCAAATATAATTTGACTTACTAGTTAATACCCAGGTAAGTGGTCTCAAAAGAACTTTTCTATCCTTTAATAATAATAAAAAGGGTCAAATATAGTTGAGAACAGCCTGTTTAAATCTAAGGAATGTAACAACTTACTTAAAAATAAGAACCTAAATGAACCTTTAAAACAAGAACGGGGCTTATCTTGGGAAAAGATCCCTAAACCCTGAAAATCCAGGGACTGTCCTTTGCCTAGGAATCCCTTGAAAAATACCTCTATATTCCATTTGATCAGCCACAGTGAATTCACAATTTCCCTGTATTCATCTTATACTCCCCGTTCTCTCTGCCACCTGTCTTCCAAGCTCTCGTTGCTTCACCTTTAAATTACCACTGCCAAATCTTCTACTACTATTCTCTTCTTTGCTGTAATCCACTCAGCATAAGACTATCACACAGATCACGTTAAAACATCATTTTAATGACAATACTGTATTAGAAAAAGAGAGCTTTCTGCCACCTGGAAATGCTTAAATTTCTCTTTTAAAAATCTAGCCTGGCGCTTCCCTGGTGGCGCTGTGGTTGAGAGTCCGCCTGCCGATGCAGGGGACGCGGGTTCGTGCCCAGGTCTGGGAAGATCCCACATGCCGCGGAGCGGCTGGGCCCGTGACCCATGGCCGCTGAACCTGCGCGTCCGGAGCCTGTGCTCCGCAACAGGAGAGACCACCACAACAGTGAGAGGCCTGCATACCGCAAAAAAAAAAAAAAAATCTAGCCTTCCATCTATTCAACTGAACTCCTCTACTCTCTAATACAAACTCTGTCCTGACTACATTGATCTTTTTACTTCCTATACCTACAACCACATTATCTCATTCCCACCCAAATGCCTTCATTCATGTTACCTCACCCAACAATATTCTTTTTTTCTTGGCTATTCAATACCTAATCAATTGATGGCCCCCTTCTTGCTTTTTTTTTTTTTTTTTTTTTTTTGGTACACAGGCCTCTCACTGTTGTGGCTTCTCCCGTTGCGGATCACGGGCCCAGCCGCTCCGCGGCATGTGGGATCCTCCCGGACCGGGGCACAAACCCGTGTGCCCTGCATTGGCAGGCGAACTCTCAACCACTGCGCCACCAGGGAAGCCCCCACTTCTTGCTTTTTTACAATCAAAGTTTTAGAGTTAAAAGCATCTTAGGACATATCTCAAAAATTAATCCAATCAAATGAGCAGCAAGTCCCTCCCTACAGATAAGAATTTCTTTTCTTAAACTATCTCAAAACTTACAGTCTGCTGCACAGGATAAACCACTACTTATATGCTAATTTCTGAGGTTTCCTAATTTGCTTAATAATAAATATCAAGCATTGCCTAAAATCATGGGACAATGCTTGGCTGAGGGGACACAAAGACCATTTCTTCCCTCAAACAGCGATATAAAGTAACCTTCATATTATGTGAAATTCCAGTATATACATATATACACAGATTTACTTTTGGTAAAGATTTCTACTTGAGTGTAACAAATTCTAAGCTGTTGTTTCTGGAGATATTTTGGAAGAGAGGGAACTGCAGGTTTGGAAGGGAAATAAAGAGATGGCAGAGTAGAAGATATTTGCTGGGCACTCCTAAAAGAGATAGAAACAGAGACAAAACAAATTTCCAGCCTTTGATCTAGAATCACAGTCTGTTGGGAAGGAGAGAACAGAGATGAGAATGGAAGGACAATCAGAGCCAAGTCAGTGTCCCACTATGTCACGTTCTGACATGAACTGGCAAGAAGTTACCACGGACCGAAAGGAACTATAAATACCCACTTGGCTATAGCGAGCTGAGTTAAATAAAGGTTACTAAAAGCTTATTCTTTTACCTCAAATATCCAAGTTATGCTATCTCTAAAACAACAGTTAGAAGCACAAGTTGAAGTTAGTAACCTTTAAGTGAAAATAAGAAAGGCTCTGAATAAGATTTTCTAAAAAATGCTTCTTAGGATTTATGAAGCATTTCCTGTCCCCCGCTACCCCAAGACTGGAAATCCTGAAACATTTCTTTCAAGGAAGTAGTGGTAAATGGAAACTAGTTGTATAGTACCCGGGATCTCCAAACGGAATTGCATAAAATGTCATCGATAATTTGTTTGATATATTTAATGTTTTAACTGGGAGGACATTAAAAGTTTATAAGGTTTTTAAGGGTTCATTCACAATCTCAGACTCCTTAATCCTATTTCCCCCACAACAGTTTAAATTCCTTCAGGGAAAATTTCTCTACCTTGGGTTTCTCAAGAACCCAGTGCTAAGGATGGCAAGCACATACTGTGATGGCTTTGCCCATGTGCCTCCCAGAGTGTTCCAACCTTCTTAAAAACGTGGTTTAGGGCTTCCCTGGTGACGCAGTGATTGAGAGTCCGCCTGCCGATGCAGGGAACACGGGTTCGTGACCCAGTCCGGGAAGATCCCACATGCCGCGGAGCGGCTGGGCCCGTGAGCCACGGCCACTGAGCCTGCGCGTCTGGAGCCTGTGCTCCGCAACGGGAGAGGCCACAGCAGTGAGAGGCCTGCGTACCGCAAAAAAACAAAAACAAACAAACAAAAAAAAAACATCTGAATCAACTTATATAAAATTACGCATGACCATCATTTACTTTCTAAAATAAGCAACTTCAATGAATTAAATTTCTTTAACTCAGCTACCCAAGTTTCTTATACCAAAGTCCCAGACAGGATATTTAATAGATGAATAAAAAGGCAAATAGTTTTATGTAAAATGAAACTTCCTGTAAAACATTTTATTGTATGTATATAAAAATACATATTCAAGGTAAAATAAAGACAAATCCACTTGAAGACAGCAACATTCATTCCAAATACTAAAGAATTCCTATTATATGATAAATGGACCATTATGAACATATTATAAGTATGGTCATTTTCTTCATTCCAAACAAAGTGCTACATTTTCAAACACTACTTACTTCTTTAGATTTTAGGGGGAAAGCAGGAGGAAAACTCAGGATTGTGTGAATTTTATAAAAATTTTAGATTACGTTGGAAGGAATTTTTGAGGTTACATAGTCATCTTTCCACCCAATATTTAACTTGCCTTTGTAAACACACTGAAATGTCATATAAAAATAAGACTTATTAACTTTAGTCAACAGCACATAACTTACTGGACTACTTTAAAAGCAAAGTTCTTTTAAAAAATATTTACTAACAGACATAGCTCTTACACTGGAAAGAAAAAAGTGAAAGTATGAATCAAGCAAAGGCACTGAAGACATATTTGTTCAACAAATATTATCCACTGTACATGTAACACTGTACCAAACAGTAAGAGAAGAAAAGGATACTGATATTTACTGTACCAGACTCTGTGCTAGACACTTTACATATATTATCCAATTAAAATCTTACACCAACCCTATAAAGTAGATGTTATAATCCCTATTTTAGAGATAAGGTATATTGAGTTTAGTAGTAACACCAGAATCTCTGCCAGCAAGTGTATTGTTTATACCACACAGAGCTCTGTGTCCTGAACAAAGTAAAAGAGCTGGAAGTTGGAAAAACTGGAATTACAACCCATATCGCTAACTATCTTGCCTTGCTGAGTAAAAAAATAATAAAGTACCCAGTTTCAAGAAACTGTATCATTTCACTATATAAGAAACAGTGAAAATGTTTTGCTAGTAAGCAAAACCCCAAATAATATTTGTTACAGTTAATGAAAAGTAACTCAAGCATTAAGATGGTAACAGCAATAAAGTAATTTATAAACTGTCATTATAGTATTAAAATTTTCTAAAACTTCCAAAAATCTGGAAGTAACTGTGACAATAGCTCTCACCGTATCACCAGATGAGAAGCTATTTAAATGAGCTACAACTGGAAGATGAACTTGCAATATCTTAGAGAGCCATTCTTTTCTGTACGAAATTGGATTTCTTTATACACATACACATGCGCGCGCACACACACATCATATATATATATATATGTTGTATTTGATACAAGACCATGAGAGTTATATTATTCTTCATATGAAAACCAAGTTGAATGCTTTGGAAAAACCCAAAGAAAGCAAGTGACAAAACAAGAAAACAAAAAATCCAAATTGTTGTATAATTAAGTGTAAGCAAGACAGCTGTAAACAATCCAGGAGTCACAAAACACTACAAGGATCCTACACTCAGATTCCTTCACAAACTTTTAAGTTTTTGCTCCTAAGTTAGGATCACTGATAATACACAAGTTTATATAAGAATGTTGACCCAGAGTTCCAGTCAAAAGATATCCATGTCTTAGTCCTTGGAACCTGTGAATGTTACATTATTTGCAAAAGGGATCTCTGTAGCTGTGATTAAGGATCCTGTGATGGGGAGATTATCCTGGAACAATAGGGGGGGCCTCATATGTGTCCTTATAAGAGAGAGGCAAGGAGAGAGTTCTCCTTCTCTCCCACACAGGAAAATGTGATAAGAACAGAGCTGAGAGAGATTTGCAATTCTGCCCTTGAAGACTGGAGTGATGCACCCACAAGCCAAGGAATTCTGGCACCACCAGCAACTGTAGAAGAAGCAAGGGACATAGTCTTTTCTTGAGCTTTTGCAGGGAGCACCCTGTTTTGGCCCAATGATACTGATTTCAGATGTCTGGCCTCCAAAACTGTGAGAGAATAAACTTCTTTTGTTTTGAGCCACCAAGTTTGTGGCAATTTGTTACAGCAGCCACAGGAAACTAACTCAATCAGAAAAGGGTTTTTGATTTTTAAAAAACTGTTGATAAGCAAATGAGATAATGTGTGGAGAACACTTAGGAAAGCTCCTGAAACATAGTAAGGATTCAAATATATTGTCGATGCCATTATCGATACTAAGCCAACTCTGTCTAAGCTCCAAGCTCTTGGTAGCAAGAGGAAAAAATAAGGATGTTCAAACAGTAAAACAGGGGAATACATACACAAGACTCAGGAGTGAAAACACATGAATCAACCCCTCATATAATGTGTACCTACCAGCTATGTCAGTGTTACGTTATAATTTGTCCTATACTGAAAAGATAAATGGTGGATGAGGCCAGCCAAAGACAGCTTCTTGGGGGAGGCAAGCTTAAACATTTATTAGCAGAGAAGAAACAAGGGGGCAAAGAAGGGGAAAGCATGAAAGTGAGCAAAGCAATTGAAATCAATTAGATGCTTGTAGAGCTATCAATCTGGCTAAAGTAGAGACCAAGGTGAGACAGACCTTCTGAGGTTAGTTACCTAAATGGTAAAGGACCATAAAAGCTATGCTGACTGATTCAGTCGTTAAAAAGAATATTTTATAGGATGTATTATTTTACAAATATTGGCTCTTGGGGGTTTAAAAAATATAAACATGCTCTGGCCCCACTCCAGACCTACTAAGTTAGAATCCTTTGGTGTGAGATAACTCTAAAGGATTCTGATACCCACTCAGGTAGAGAATCCCTGTATCAGAGCCAATTCGTGGCAAAAGACCCACAGAATTAAAGTCTCATGAAGGATATAATGTATCCTCAAAGTATGCAATCAACTAAATCAACAGCACTTTCCTAGGTTAAAACTTCTCCCAAGATGTAGCCCCTCTGGGTTCCACCACAGACTTTCTATAAATCCCTCACTCTTTACTTTTCCTTTCCTAAGCATGTGGCCCTGATCTGCTCAATCATCTTCCTCACGCTTTCTCACAAATTTTTCTAGAAAGGTCCATGAATTTCAGCTGCCCTCCCCCATCTTTCCACAACATTTTTCCCACCCAACCAAGATCTAACAATATTTCATAGAACAAAGTAACCATGTAAAAGTTCCATTAATATATTATATAATAAACTTATAAAAGTGTTCTATGACCATTTATTGTAATAAAATCTTAAGTACATATATTAAGTGAAATTATAAATCATTTTTTACAAAAGATTTCCAAAAGCATAAAATTATAAAGTGGCTATAAAAAGCCAATAAGCTAAGCCCTGTTCACTTCAATCTTTACTTAAGTGTTACTAAGTAGCTAACAAAGTACAAGGCTCTGAAAAGATACAAAGTATATGGAAATCTCAGTGATTTAGACACAAACTTCACCAGTACTAGAGTAGAAGAAAAGGAGATCTGGGAAGGGGAACTGAATATGATCCTTAAAAAAAAATCTCCTTTGTGTGTGTGTTGGGGGGCGGGGTGTGTGTGTGTGTGGAATCTTTTTTTTTTTTTTTTTTTTTGCGGTACACGGGCCTCTCACTGTTATGGCCTCTCCGGTTGTGGAGCAGAGGCTCCGGATGCGCAGGCTCAGCGGCCATGGCTCACGGGCCCAGCCGCTGCGCGGCATGTGGGATCTTCCCGGACCGGGGCACGAATCCGTGTCCCCTGCATCCAGGGAAGCCCTTGTTTTTTAGAATCTTGCTGGCTTTACCTTAGCCTGGGTTTATTTCATGATTAAAGCCAAAAATAAAGCAACACAAGTTAGTGTTCAGGTAAATAAGTTAGTTCTTTCCTCTCCCATAAGCTACACCAATTTATACATATTCCCAGGTAGTTCTTTTTACCTCAGTAATCTTCAGAAATTTCAATCACATCAAATTCTATTGATATATACTTCCACCAGCAATGCGTGAGAACATCTGTTAGTCTCTCTCCTCTTCAAAAGTACTATCAGAGGGGCTTCCCTGGTGGCGCAGTGGTTGAGAGTCCGCCTGCCGATGCAGGGGACATGGGTTCGTGCCCCGGTCCGGGAAGATTCCACATGCAGCGGAGCGGCTGGGCCCGTGAGCCATGGCCGCTGAGCCTGCGTGTCCGGAGCCTGTGCTCCGCAAAGGGAGAGGCCACAACAGTGAGAGGCCCGCGTACAGCAAAAAAAAAAAAAAAAAAAAAAAGTACTATCAGATAACCAAGGACCTACTGTATAGCACAGGGAACTCTGCTCAATACTCTGTAATAATCTAAATGGGAAAAGAATTTGAAAAGGGATACATGTATATGTATAACTGAATCTGTGTACACCTGAAACTAACACAACATTGTTAATCAACTATACTCCGATATAAAATAAAAAATTTTTAAATGTACTATCAAACTTTTTTGATCTGTCAATCTAATAGGTGAAAATAGTATGTCATAGTTTAAATTTTTGATATTTATATTGTGTGTGAGGTTGAATATCTTGATATATATGTTTAAGAACGATCTGAATTTCCTTTTCTGTGAATTATCTGTTCATGATCTTTGCCCACTTTATGGTTGGTCTTTTTCTTATCAATTTGCAGGTACTCTTCATATATTAAGGAAGTTAGCTTTTTGTCTGTTATACAAGTTGCAAATATTTTCCTCAGTTCATGCCACTTTCTTTCCTTCATGTATATATTATCCTCAACCAAATGGTAAATTCCTTCCATAAAAGGACATTTCTTTTATATAAACCCAGGACAGTGCTTTTCAAATCTTCCAACTACATATAGCAGCAAAATTTAAAAGAGGGGAAACCAGCCTTTTGGGGGGGGTAGTCAAGGGTGAAAATGAATTATTACTGCAGCACCTATTTGGGTTGACTGCCCAATCCTATTTCACATGATTACAGCAAGTACAAGCAAGTTCTAATAACATGGTATAGTTTGCTGAACAGGGGAGGGATGGGTGCTGGATGAATCTGTTTCCTGTTGTCTGGGCTGGTGCAGGGAACATTTAGGAGCTGCTGGTGGCCATCTATTACGAGGACTAGGAAGTGGTCCTCTACAGCATTAGAAGACGTGAAGCAAATGCACAGTGAAGAGTAAAGAGAAGAGATGAAGTGTATCCAGCTGGCACTGGAGTCCCAGAGTCCGAACCCTTGGATTCCTTTAGGCACTCCTGCATCTTTACAGTATATCTCACTTTTTGTTCATACCAGTTAGAATGGATTTCTATTACTTACAGCCAAAAGTGGCCTACTTACTACAACTATCATCTACTCAAATCATTTCATAAAGGAACATTTTAACACCAAAGCCTCAGGAGGGATAGAACCTCAAATTTTAAAAAAAGGTTTATGTTTAATGACAGCTGTGTGCCAGGAACAAGTCTAAGTTCTTGGCATATACTGTTAAACAAGAGAAAAAAATCACTGTTCTAATGGACCTTGCATTATAGTGAGAGTATACAGATAATAAAATAAAAATACAATTTCAGATATGATAAACAGTTTGCAGAAAAAAATTTAAGTAATGGGATACAGGGAAATGAGGATGGTGCCATTCTGACAGGGTGGTTAGATAATAATGCTCATCTGAGAATGTAATTGAACTGAAACCTGAAATGATGAGGAGCCAGTTGTGTCATGCTTTAGGATGAGAATTCCAGGCAGAGGGAACAGACCTAAGTCAGGAACAAGCCATGACATTTCTGAGGGAAAAAAAGAAGGGCAGTGTAGGTGGAATATAGTGAACAAGGGGGAATGATAAAGAAGTGGTAATGGAGTAATTGATCTAAGAGGAAAAAGCGTAAGTTGGTAAAGTAAGTAGGAATCAGACCATGTATAGGAACTAGTAGGCAGAGGAAAGGATTTGAAAATAACTTCAGCTTTATGAAAAACTCACTACATTGTCTTTAATTCTCATTTTGCTTTGCATCAGAGATAACTTTACAGACCTTTAGAAACTACTTCCCAAGTATTAAACACAATGTTGAGGTTAGCTAGGAATGAGCATTTCCTAAGCAGAAAATCTCTCTTCTGGAGGATTATGAAATGTTTTAAGAAAAAAATGCAAAGCCATCTTAAAAAAGAAGAAACTAGGAAAGATGGTAGAAACTACTTCAAATTCTGTACTACTTATACTGTGAATGAATCTATATACTATGATCAAGGCTGCACAAAGGTCTTAAAGAAGAACTTAAAAACTTAAGTCCTTTCTAAACTACTATAAAAATAACATCCTTTGCTAAGTTCACTATTATTGAATTGGACGTTAACGAAGTTAAATATTGTCAGAAGAGAAAACTGGAAACTAGACTTCTTTGACTTTATTGTACCTCTTGAGAATAGCTACAGCTTGTCAACAAAGTTGTGGGTTTCGATCTTATCTCTATTACTAAGATAAAGGAAGAACTTCCCCTATGTGATAAAAATTAGGTACAAAGGATGCTTCAATATCTTTTCCTCTGAAAGCTTTTTAAATTAGGAGAACAATCAGCTTTAAGAGGTTTGGATACAGTACAGCTCACATAAGATGGTGTTCTCTCCAGATCTTTCCGGACAACTAATATCTATATACGCAAAGCAAGTAATTAAACCTGCACTGCTTCTAAGATTAATATCAGTAAAGTCAGATCTTTGAAAGCTCTAATGTATTCATGAATCTCATCTTTCACTATGTTAGATATTTAGTTAGCCCACGTAACCAAAAAGTAGACTGTTAATAACACAATCTATAAAGAGAGGTACTTTTTGAGTGTGGTGTGAGTTAAAGAAATAAAAGTCATTTAGACACCTTGATCAAGACTTGATTCTGAGAGCATCCTCCTCAACGCATTTGCAGCAGTTTGGCAAAGTGCTCAGGGATTATTAGTAGCGGTGTATGGGAGGGAGGGATACGGTCAACCGAAATTGTAAAGTCTCCCCCCAGTGGTCTCACATACAAATAACAGGAAGAGTTGGGAAATGATCGCAGCTTCTGTGAGACTCACCAAAAGTAATCTATGCAGAATCCGGTAACTACAATGAAGAAATCAAATCTTTAATTCAATACTAGCACCATATCAGTGAAGAGACCTCGTATGCTTTTCTGCTCTTATGATATCATAAATGTGAACACTATTTTTGGAAGGAAAGAATCTATAGGTTCTTTTTTCTCAGTATAATTTTTTAGGAATAATTTAATGATATCCTCAGCCCAGCCCAGTATTTGTTTTATCTAATGGGCAGGTGTTCATTCCTCCAGAAATAAATACGAGCACATCCCTTGCAAGTTAACTACGTCTACCTGAAGTGATGTTCTGATACAAATTTAGTCACTTACCAAATGAACCACCTTGTTAAAGAAAATTATAACCAGTGCTAAAAACCTAATGTCTAATTTGCAAGACACTCTTTTTAAAAAACCACCTAGGACTAGGTAATTTATAATACAGCGAGTGACATAAAAAGTACAAATGGCTCCTCTTGCCTCTTTTAATATTTATTTTCTTGGTGTTTTTATAATTAGGTAGCCTTTGACCGGCACTAACCCTGTATTATTTGTAACTTGCAATAATTTTCTGATGTTACTTTTAACAAAGCTTGGATGTCAAAAAAGTGAAGGGCATTTAATTAAAATCTCAGTTGTCTTCTGCTCACCATCTATTATTAAATGGTGAAGTATATAAAGGGATGGTAAATGCTCAAACAACTTCAGTTTTAAAAGCAGAATATAGATAACATACATGGAGTCTCACAATTATGATTTTCTTGGTTATCCCAAGCTAAAAAGGAGGGGTGGGGGGAGGAGGAAGAGAGCAGGCTGTGTAGTCTTCTGGAACAATTTCAGCCTTAAATGAGACTCAGGAAAAATGCAAACTGCTCCCATGAATGTTTAAGAAAAATATGATTCGTTTAAAAAAAAAATCCAACAGTTGGCCTACAGAACAACAAAAAATGACGCTGTCTTATATAGAGCTACCAGACTTGCTTAAGCCCCTAATTTTTCTAGTGTTCATATAATTTAGAATGTAAAAAAAGAAAAAATTCATTTTGAAATTCCAAGTGGAAAAGCAACTGAGTGGCATCAATTAGAAAATGACACACACAGACATCCCGGAATCGTTTTTTTTTTTTTTTTTTGCATAAAGATATTTAGTGTGCAATCTCTATAGGACAAAAACAGAGTATTAAAAATGTTGCCACTTGTATATTATGTAACCCTAGTCTAAACTAAAAGCAGCATAGACCTTAAAGAGTAATACATTGTGCAAACGTCTATTTAAACATGAATTTAAATACATGATAGATTTCAGATACAGATGACCTCAAAAATGACACAATCCACAAAAGTTCTTTGTTTACTGTAATCAGGCCTCAGAAGACATGACTATAATCAGGCCTGATACAATAATACCGTGAGGTCTGTTGTTACACCTGCGTACTGCAACTATCTCCGCATTGGTTAACAGCGTGTTACCTCTCCTAAAATATTCGGCATACGGAAGTTTCCCAACGACCATCTCAAAGATTTCACTGGAAGGAATGGCTGCTAAACCATACTCCCATTGAAGAGCGATTTTAACGCACCTCCACTGTTCCGAGCCATATAACAAGAAGACCAAGACAGGAAGCACAAAGTAAAATTCCAACCATCCCCAAAGGCATGGAAAAAGAGTAAAACGTGATTAGCTTGACCTTAACCAGCTGTTTATAAGTAATGCGGAGAATTTTCTGAGCTTCCCCATCAGCCTTCAATTACCTTCCTCGCCTGCCCCCACCCCCCTTTTACGTGCCCCAACGGATGGAAGTTGAATGGATGTAATCTCGAGCCGTAATCCAAGGAACTGGGGAGATTGAGACTAAACTCCCAAGAAAGTGTTAAAAAGTCCTTCTGCCAAAACACCCACCAACCAATCCACATCCTGTCATCACGCCGACCGTCAGATCCCTCCATCGACTCGCTCCTGGCCCTCCACCCCGCCAAAAAAGCCAAAAAAAAAAAAAAAAAAACCCAAAAAGCCACAAACAAAAAAAGCCAGCACCTTTCTGGTTCCAGACCAACGTACTCAGAATCGGAAAGCACTGCCTCAGCCGCAAACGCCTCCGGAGCAGCGTGTGCTCGGCCCAAAACCACTCTGGCCAAACAACTGGAGTCTCGTGCCTCGGAAGTGGCAGCAGAACTCGCCGAAAGCCTCCTCCCCCAAGAACTCGGAGCTCGAGAGGCAGCCAGAGGCCGGCGGAGTCGCCCCCACTGGGCACCGACTCCGAAGGTGTCAGTCACGGCAACCGCCGTCCCCGGCGCGGCTCTCCATTCATGCTTTAACGCCACTCTCGCCGCAGAGGGTGCAGGCGCCCGCGCCCGGCTCTCAGAGGGGGCCCCGCGCCCCCAGCCCCAGCCCTGCCCCCGCCCGGGCCGCGCCGGGGAGCGCGGGCGGAGAGCGGGGCGCGGCAGCCGGCAGCATGGGCCAGACACGTTGCCGCGCTCGGCCGGCCAGCCCGCACGCCCGCAGCCCGGGAACCTGGGGCCCCGCAGAGCGCGCCCCTCCCGCGCGAGACGAGCCGAACAGCCCCCGCCGCCCGCCCGAGCCCAGGTGCCGAGGGGGCGGGGCGGGCCGGGGTCCCCGCGTGGCGCGAAGCCGCAAGCAACAGGGCGCCCCCCGGCCAGCTCGGCGCGCGGCTAGACCGTTACCCGAGAGACGTGGGGGCCCCGGCAACTCACCGGCTCGCACCTTGGCTTCCTCCGCGCCGCCGTCGCTCCCCTCCTCCCGCCGCCGCTGCTCTTCCTCAGCCGCAGACGCCGCCGAGCAGCCCCATCTACAAACTCCGGACTCGTAGTTGGGAACTGGAAATGCGGCTCTCACTCCCCTCCGCCTCCCTCTCTCTCCGCCCCCTCTGTCGCTCTCCACTCCGCCCGGCTCAGGTCGCCGGCGCCGCCGCCACCACCGCGCGCGCGGCCAGCCTCCCCTCAGCCGCCCTTCTCCTCCGCCTCCGCCAACGCCTCCGCCTCCTCCTCCTCCTCCTCCCCCTCCCGCTGCCGCCGCCGCCGCCGCCGCGGCGCGCTCTCTCCCGGCCTCGCGCGTGCGCCGGACGCCGGGGAGTGCGCGCTCGGGAGCGAGGAGGCGCCGCCGCCTCGGGGAAGCCGGGCCCCGCCCCTCCGGCCGCGGCGCGGCGACCAGGTGGAGCCCCCTCCGAGCGCCCGCAGACGGCGGCGTCCCGGCCAGATTCGCCGCCCGCGCCCCGCCGCCTCTACTGGGTCTCCCCGGTCCTGGCCCCGAGCCGCGCCCGCGAGAGGGTCACCAGACCCAATCCGCGCCGGGTCTTCCAGACCGAAATTGCCGTTGTCATTCAGCATTTATTGATGAGCAAGATACTCCCCCCTGGGCGTTTTCGAAAGAGGCTCCTCCCGGCCCTTACCAAGAGTTACGTTCTAAGAGCCCACTAGTCGTGGGGCACAAAGGATAAATAGACCTCGAAAAGAAGCCTCTGAAAATCTCCCCCCTCCCCCTTCACACTCACACCCCTGGTTCTGACGTGTATTTGGCAGGTTCTATAGCTCTGACGATGTCCTTCACGAATTTTCTCCCGAAGGCCCAACCCGGCTGATTCACACGCTAGGAAATGGATGGACACTAGCTCTTTTCATAGCCCTGGGTCTCCCGTGGAACTCCCGGGGCCGGCTTTGCTGGACACTCCCAGGACACCAGTTGTTCAGATCCTCCCAAACATCTGGCCTTCCCACACTTCGGAAGTGGGGACTGCCATCCTTTCCACCTCGACTCTGCCGAGAGCTTGGTGACCTGGGATGAGTGACCAGGTGTACAGATGATACGTTTTGACAGGAGCGCAGATTTAATTTTTCAGTTGAAAGAAACTGAGCAATGCAGTGCAGCAGAGGCTCTGGCTAGAACACAGCAAGACAATCAGAGAACTTCTGATTCCCTTAACATCTACCTAATCCCAAGAGATCTGTGACCCCTCAGACCTGTGATGGGGGCTTTTAGCAAAGCTGTCCTTCCGAAAACTGAAGAAACTATGAACATGTTCTTTACATTTTACAAAATGTATACTGCAGTCTTTTCAAACCGTGAATGTAGAAAGTGCAAGTAAAACTTGACATGGGAGGAACATCACGTCAGGTGGCTTCCTCTATGCAGCCTTTCCTGGCTTCTCTTGGGCACAGTTGCACTGTTCTGCATAAACCAGGCATTTGATAAATGTTTGCAACATGGCCCTTTGGATTCAGAGACGGAGTTTCAAGCTGTACTGTGTCCGTCCCCCCCACAGCCCCCCTGGCCCCCCCCAGCCCCTGGCCACCCAATCTCTGTGAGTGTGGTTAGCACAGAAGGGAGGGAGAGAATACTTTGGGTGAGGTGTATTAAGAAGGCCCAGCCCCCAAAACAGTGATTTTTCTCTTAGCCTCAACCAAGCATCAAAGATTAATTTACTTTTCCGTTAGGATCATTAATTTTGCAAACCAACATGCAGGGGGAGTTTGTAGCCTATTAATTTAGAACCTTCTTTCCTGGAACAGCAAACCTGAGGAAGGGAAATTGGAAGCATTTAAGGACACCTGAATGTACTAAGGGAAACAGTAACTGTGGACACATGTTGAGCCCCACCCCGCCTTGTAGTCAGGCCAGCTGGATGAAATGAAGTAGCGAGTGCCCCATGCCCAAGAGTGAGGCAAGGCGGATGCAGAAGGGAAGAATGAGGTTTCTCCTCTCAGAGAATCAGCAAAACTTTCAGGTCTTCCTTTTCCTCCTCCTTGCTTCCCAGACCCATTAGCTTCCCACGGGAGACCTGATGGTTCATCCCTGCTGCACCCTACCCAGACCTGCCAACTTCGATTCTCTTCTTCCTTCTGACAGTCAACCTCAGGACACCCCCTCCTACCCAGGGAATGCCCTGAGCTCCTCTGAAGGAGAAGGGATGAGTGTCATTTCTGGTGTGTTCCTGATCCCTCACAGTACACTTTTATTTTCTCGAGGGTCTTCTGGAAGCAAGGTACTAACCTTCTACTCCACCCCCAGTCCCTGAAAATAGGATGAAGTTTACTGAGGAAGCTTTGGGGAGGGAGAGATAGGGGAGTCTCTGCCCCTCAAATCACAACACGTAGTCCTCCCTGACTTACAGCTGGGACCAGTCCTAGCCAACTCCCTTATCCCTGTATGTACCAGGGACCCAGCATTTGGGAGCAGGAATATAGGAACAATTACCTTTCATTTACAGTTCCAAGTCTGTTCTTTAATTAATGACAGCTATTACATGGAGACTTACCATGCTTGTAAGACTCAGACTCATCCTCAGAGCCAGAAAAAAATGGTTTTGCTCCACACCTGCCTTCAATTGCTTGTTTTCAGGATGCTCTTGGCAGTGAAGTTTCTCTTTCAGTGCCTATATTTTATCAAATACAATATATTATAAAACACTACCTTTTATAAACAATAGTGCCACTTTATGACATTCTGCCCTTCCTCTAAACTTTAAAGGTGGGACATGTCAGAATAAATTTAAAGGGATCTAATATGAACTTTGGAATTCTCATCATTGCTTGCCAGCCCACCTTTCTGAGAGGTCATCATTTCTGAGACACTACCCATCCATTTCCCATACCTCTTACAAATTCTTTGTTCCAAGAAAGTGGAATGTTATGATTGAAAACGATGGGGAATCCTTCTTTTAGTGTCCTTAATGGTTTGGCTTTTCATTTTCTTCAAGGTTACTCTAAAAGGATCATAATTTTGCCACAGACCAATTTCTCTACTAACTGTAACTCAATTTAAAGTCTGAATTTTGATTCTTAATTCCAGAGCATCTATCATTGGCTTTATTTCTGCCTTCAAATATAAACAAAATCTTCTATCCTTTCAATACGATTTTTTTTTCTCTCTCTCTCTTCTGAGTTGCTTTGGCATTTCAGAAATTGAGAATTTTGCTAATAATAAAAGCCCCAAATCTTAGCAGGTCCTACCTGTTTGTTTTTCAACTAATCCATCATAATAAGATCGGCGATGTTCCTGGAATATAGCTTTATGAAAAATTGCAACTGACATACACCACAAAGTCCAACCAAGCTTTCCTCCAGAATACTTTATTTAGCTTCACCCCTTTTATCTCCGTTCACAAAGCTAGGTCAGATACCAATTTCCAGCCTCCTTGCTAACCTTTCTAATTCTAGTCTCTCTCTTGCTTGCTTGCAGTTTTCTCTACACTTAGAGCAGTACTTCTCACTTTGGGCTGTTTATTGGAATCATCCAGAGAATTTAAACAAACAAAACAAAAAAAATAGAAAACATTAAAAAAAACACTGACATCCAGGTCCCAACTCTAGGTTTCACCGTTCTGCCCCATAGGCTAGGCACCAGGATTTTTCAAAGCTCTCCAGGTAATTCTAATATACAGCCAGAGTTAAAAACTACTGAAATGAGTCATCTTCAAAACAATATTTTATACCAAGTCTTCTCAGAATATTGGGGTGGCTCCAAATTACCTCAAGTAATCAAATTAAAATACCTAATCCTGTGTTATAAGACTCTTTGCCAATTGACTAGAATAGTCCCCTTTCAAAACAACTTAAATTTATCTCCTTCCTAAAGCTTCCCCAGATTAGTCTCACCTGGCTGCCTAAAGAGCACTGTTTCCAATTATCTGAGCATTCCAACTGGCACTGGTTGACAAGCCCTTGGACCACAGTTGATTGTGTATTATTGTTTTAATCTAGCTTTCATAGATATCTGTCAGAGGCTTACTTGTAATCTAAATCTCTCTGAAGTCCCACTAGGTTAACAGACAATCTCAAAATAAACAGAAATGTTATTCTTAGCAGCACTTTCTCCTACCCACCAGAAAGAACATTCCCTGACACAAGGGCAGTTCATTTTTTTTCAGTCACCACAATTAAAGCCAACAGTTGTAAGAATTTGCATGTTTGGGGTTTTTTTCTTGTTGTTGTTTCTTACAAAAATTAAAAACAGCCTGTATATCTTGATTGATCTCCCTGTCCTTTCCACCATTCATTTACTTTAGACATTGGAATGTGGCTTCCACACCCACCTCTCAACTGAAACTACGCTTTACTGCTGCCACAACTGACATTTTCATTCCTGTGTTTGTTCATTCATTCACTCATTTATCAGTGGTAAATGCTGGTAATAAAATAATTAACAATACCAAATTACTCTTACCTAATGGTGGAGAATAATAAACAATTAAATTATCACATGATAAATGCTATGTCAGGAGTCTTAACCAGTCACAATGGAATCGTGGTGGGGTGCGTCTTTGCTTAGTGTTCAAGCAATCCAACTTCTCTGCAGCGTCTGAGGAGGTTAGCCTCTCCACCTTTTAAACCTCTCCTTTCCTTCTATTTCCCTGACACTTTACGACCCAGGACCGCCTTCTACTTCTCTGATTATTCCTTCTCTGCCCTCTTAACTTGTGTCATCTTCTCCTACTTCCTAAATGAAAATGTTCCACTTAAGAATGGAAGAGATTTTTGAGGGAGAAAGTGTAGACAGAGAAGAGACCACTGTTTCTCTCAAGAATCTCATGGACCCTTAGGGTTCTATCTTCAGTGCTTCCACATCTGTATCTACAGTTCTACTCTCCCCTGAGGCATGTTTTCAACTTCCTGTTGAATATCTCCATCTGGATAACCCATTCACAGCTCAAATTAACGTCTAAAATAAAATGTATTACTTCTACCCCCCTGCTCTATCCCTCCTGCAGGTTTCCCTTGTGCCTCTTTTACCCTCTCCCTAGCAGATACAGCCTGCACCCAGGTCCCTTGAAATTTGCCTTTTCAATGTCATTCATAGGAGTGGGTTCTCTTGTGCATTTCCTCTGGCCCTACAGAAAGTCTCCTTGCCCAGTCCCATGTGCATCTGAATGCCAGATGTCAGTCATATCATCCCTGCCTCCTCACTGCCTATGGGACTCTATTCACAAGGTCATGCACAACAATTTTCAAGACTCCCCTGCCCCCATGTGGGGATATTACACATCAGTCATATCTTGTACCTTTACATTTCCACCCCCTCTGTTTTGGCAGGAATGCCTTTCCTATCTCTGCTGGCCCAAATCCAAGCTTTTATGCCCATCTCACATCCTCCTTTTCCACTACAATTTATCTGCTCCACCTTAAACAGAGGCAACTGTTTTCATTTGAATTCCGGTAACATTTTATCTCTTACAGTCCTTTATCTATTCTGCTTCACAATAGCATCATTTGTTTTTGAATATTTATCTTAACACTCTTTTCACCACAACTGCCAGCCCCATCTCCTACTTACTTGCAGATATGAATCCAGGGTGCTGTGTACAGGAATGCTTGGCAAAATACTACTCATAGTGGGGGCTCATTTATTGAAACAGATAAAGTTGTTAGTTGGTGGACTTCTAAAATTAAAGATAATTAAGTGGAAAAAAATGTTGCTAATTAGAAGTGAACTCTTGCTCTTGAATATACAAGCTACAGCTGAGAAGCTCTTCCAAGGGCAATCAGATTTCAGGCAGGGACCCTAATTGAGCTACTTGAGTTTAACAGACAGCAGCCAGCTGCTATATCTAATTAACCCTTTGGGAGTCTCATTTCAAACTGCCTTCCAAATTCCAGCTCTCCTATTTATATACGAACTAAAAAAAAAATAGTTCTACTCAGGCGTCAAAAGTAGATTTTAAAATATATGAAAACAATGGGGAGGGGGAAGGGTAAGCTGGGACAAAGCGCGAGAGAGGCATGGACATATATACACTACCAAATGTAAAACAGATAGCTAGTGGGAAGCAGCCGCATAGCACAGGAAGATCAGCTAGGTGCTTTGTGACTGCCTGGAGGGGTGGGATAGGGAGGGTGGGAGGGAGGGAGACGCAAGAGGGAAGAGAGATGGGAACATACGTATGTGTATAACTGATTCACTTTGTTACAAAGCAGAAACTAACACACCATTGTAAAGCAATTATACTCCAATAAAGATGTAAAAAATAAATAAAATATATGAAAACAGAAAAAAATTTAAAGATTGTGAATATATATGGTGTCAATATGGTATCTAGGTTCATTGGATAGGCAGAGAGGCATGAAGTCCTGGAGGGCAGAGGTCTTTATGAGGAGTCTTATGGCATTATAGTAAAAAAGAGTGTCTGAATAGCCATTAAGCACAGAAGCAAGGGGTAAAACTCTCTGAGTCTGATGCTCCTCCAGAATACTGGAGGGCAGACTTGAGGGCAAAACCAAGTGAAGAGAGAGTGCATAGTAGGCCCTTAAGACACTTTTGTTACACAAATGAATGAAACATGATCAGGATCAGGGGACTGGGAATAAAGATGAAGTAGGGTGTGTGTGTGTGTGTGTGTGTGTGTGTGTGTGTGTGTGTGTGTGTGTGTGTGTGTGTGTGTGTGTGTGTGTGTGTGTGTGTGTGTGTGTGTGTGTGTGTGTGTGTGTGTGTCGGGGATAGTCAGGGCAAACTGTTCTGTTAAAAAAAAAAAAAATCCAAGAACTTGACGGTCCATTCTAAAGTGATGCCATCTTCATGGTACGGAGCAAAGGGACTTCATTCCTCTTTAAAATATCAGCTGTTTATAAATATGAAAGACCAGGTCTTTTAAAAATCCTGCTTTGGTAATAATAATGAATAATAACAATTATCTATTGCGCTCATGCCTATGTGGCAGTGTTTTATGTCCTTTAAATCCTATTTGAGTCATTATTTTCATAGCCACTTTACAAATGAGGAAACAAGTGAAGAGGGGTTAAATTAACCTGCCCAAGGCTCCGGAATTATGAAGTGTTCAAGTCAGTTCAAGTGCAAAGCTCCTGCTCATTCCCACACTTCATCCACAGAGTGCTTTGTAACTCCCAGGTCAATTCAACCGGAATGAATTATAGTGCAAGTCACCACAATTAAGGGTTCTCCATAACATGTTATTTAACTCAGACTCATCACCATGATTTTCAAACTTACTGCATATTTTAACAATGTAGGATTTGTGGAAAAGCTATGTTTGTAGTTTTTGTTACAGTAGAACTATATTATAGAAAAGTGCACATTTTTTCTGAACTTGTCTTTCAAGAAATAAAAAAGTGATAAACAAAATAGTAAATAAAAAATACATTTTAAAAGAGTAAGAAAAGAGTTTCTTTTACTCATTTAGTAGCACACGGTCATTATTTAGCTGTCAGCACATTGCAGTGACGTAGTTTTGTAGCACGGGGACTTACTAAGTGAAAAAGGAATAGAGAGCATCAGTTCAGCTTCACTATGTGTAAATCCACTTCCCTACCAGGAAAGAATAACATTAAGAGTCAATGAAATACTTTTAAAAGACAACTTATATAAATTATCTACAGTAGAGCATTGCAAAAATTATTACTCTAGTTTTTTTTCCTCATTGTCAGTTAACTTCAATTTCCTTAGAAAACATGATGGCTGTAGAGATGCACTCCCTAAATCTGCTTTTAAGGAAAGACTTGTTGCCCCAGCTGCAGGAGAGCTGTCAGAAGAACTCCAGCTGTCAGTCCTTTGGGGATCACGTCAGCTGCAGAAAACCCACATGCCCAAAGATGTGCCCCAAACCCTTCACAGGTTGGTCCACATTAAATGACAGATGGAGCAGGGACATGTAAAGGCCCAGCCACTTCAGCCCAGGTAGCAAGTCTGAGAGGCCATTTTAGCTCCAGAGTCCACCGTGGGGACAGCTGAGGCTGTTATTCAGGCCTGTGTCCCACATTGATTTCTCCCTCTGCCAAATCTTACTTGCCTTCCTTTCACAGGTGTTCATCCAAGTATACCTACTGTACTGAACACACTGAACTGTCTCAGAGTCCACCTTTCAGAGAACCCACCAGGTGACACAGGAAAGGCTTTGATTCATACACCATATGTTTCTTTACCTTAGGGAGAAAACATAATCAAGTCATATATGCTAATGCAATTGTTTTGGCAGAGGTTCATGGCTGACTCTGAATCTATTCAATAATTTGCATGTGTATTTTGTCTGTCTGTATTTACATTGTATGAATGTCTTCTATCTACATGGATAACCACTTTGCATGTTGCTATGAGGGAATACAACTAGGTGAAAGAGACTTGGTTGATTTAGAAGAGCTTACAATTGATGATGGATGCCTATTATTTTTATCTAACCAGTATTCCTTCCTCTCTCTTCCTTTGGGAAAATGTCTCCCTCACTACTCATTGCACTAGATTCTGGTGGGGCTGCTAATCATGGTACGCTTCCCACACTCTCAAATCATAGGAGTGGCCATGTGACCCAAGCCTGGCCAATCAGAGGACTTCATCCTCTCAGTGATTGGTCCAAGAAGTAGGCATATTACCTAAATCAAGAAAATTTTGGATTTAAAAAAATATAGATTACAGCAAAGAGAAAGATAATTTTTTTTCTTTCCTCAAATCAACACTTGGAGAAACTCAGAAAAGGAAGATTTAGTCATGCCTGAGGTCAGCCTTACTTCTGGGTGTTTCTGGTTACATAAATCCATAAGACACTTTTTGAGTTGGGTTTCTATTGAGAGTTCTGACATACATAATCTGTTTGTGGGAGAAGTTATGCATCTATTAAATGTTAAGGCACAATACAATCAATATATGCTTATATGGTACAGTTAGGTAAATAATTATGAAGATACTGATTAATTGTGTGTACTTAACACTTACCAGATTAACTCATTTCAATTTTTTTAAAACTAAGAAGTGATGATTATAATTTATCTCATTCTAAGTCAATATATAATTCTCACAACTTGAATACTTACTTAAAATATATTGAAGTGTATCATTGCAACCTACACCAATTGCCCAATCAAATATTTCCATTTACATATTTCAAATTAAGTCATTATGCTATTTATATAATGCAGATAATATGGTACAAAAGAAGAGTTTAGAAACAGAAAGCTCTATGTTATATTTCTGAATTCACTACTTATGAGCTGGGTAACCTTGGGTAAGTTATTCAGTAGATGAGAACTCTCCTTTCCTCTTCTGCAAAATGGGTGTAATAGGCCTAACTTGCAGGATGTTTTAAGGATTATGAATTAAACCTATGAAATGCCTGATACAGTTGCTTGCTCAGAGAAGAGAGTATTATGTATTAGAGTATTAGAGAGTATTATGACTACTATTATTTTCACAATAGTTGTAGAAGAGCACATGGCCATTTGCTAATTATCTTTAGTGCATAATTAAGAGCTAAGAATGCTTTTTTTTTTTTTTTTTTTTGCTTTACGCAGGCTTCTCACTGTTGTAGCCTCTCCCGTTGCGGAGCACAGGCTCCGGACGCAAAGGCTCAGCAGCCGTGGCTCACAGGCCCAGCCACTCCGCGGCATGTGGGATCTTCCCGGACCGGGGCACGAACCCGTGTCCCCTGCATTGGCAGGCGGACTCTCAACCACTGCGCCACCAGGGAAGCCCAAGAATGCTTTTAATTAGATTATCTTTCCTCTCAAAGAAGATAAATTTTCCATTGTATCTACTATTGTCAAACATTTATCTGGAAGTTCTAGCCAGTGCGATGAGAAAAAAAAAAGAAAAGAGATCTGGTATTAATACAGGAAGAGAGACACAAAGTTATCATTATTTACAGATGATGAAATTGTCTCTTTAAATGACCAAAGATAGGGCTTCCCTGGTGGCACAGTGGTTGAGAATCTGCCTGCCAATGCAGGGTACACGGGTTCGAGCCCTGGTCTGGGAAGATCCCACATGCCGCGGAGCAACTAGGCCCGTGAGCCATGGCCGCTGAGCCTGCGCGTCCGGAGCCTGTGCTCCGCAGCAAGAGAGGCTGCGACAGTGAGAGGTCCGCGCACCGCGATTAAGAGTGGCCCCCACTTGCTGCAACTAGAGAAAGCCCTCGCACAAACGAAGACCCAACACAGCCAAAAATAAATAAATAAATAAATAAATTTTAAAAAAATGACCAAAGATTCAACAAAAGAGCTAACAGAACTAAAAGGAAAGGCTTGAAAGATAGTCAACTCTGATCAAAACTTATAAAATGCAATTGGTTTTCCACAGATATAATAACAAGATAGAAAATTAAACTGAAAAAGGGCATGTCCTGTTCATGATAGCATCAAAAGTGTGTCATACCAGAAACTGAGATATAAGACCATGGTAATTTAAACATACAGCATTGGAGAAAGAATAGATAGATGAATGGAACCAAGAGTCAAGAAATAGATCCACGTATATATAGAAATTTGGGAATGCAAAAGTTATTACTTATAATTGATAAAGTTTGAAAAAAAATGGTGTGAAGATAATTGGCAAAACATTTAAAAAATACCTTCCAAAAAATAAATTCCAGATGAACTGAAGATTTAAATCTAACAGAGTAAACCATATGAGGAATGAAAATAAAATACACCATTACAGCAAGACAGAAACTGTATCAAAAGACTAAAAACTGTGACTGCATGACATTATTTGGAGAAAAGGATGCCATAAAATAAGTTGAAAATCAAATGATAAATTTAGAAATAAAATTGAAAGCCATGACAAAGTCTTGAGTCCTCATAAAGACTATATAAAAATCAGTATAAATATAAATAACCAGACCTAGTTTAAATTAATAAATGACAAATGAAAGCTTGATTGAATCCATATTCTTTAGGATTTACCTTGTACACTTGATAATTTATGAAAATTAATGAAAGTGTCAATAAAATAGGATCCAGTTGCTTAAATTATTCCTTAAATTTAATACTTTAAAAGTATCAGAGAACTTTTTTTAAGAGAGGATTATTTGAGTAAATTTGATTCTCAAAGTGTAGAGATTGTACTTGTTTAATTAAAGCATTTTACATGGTACCTAGCAGGGTGTTTCACACAGATGGGTGTTTAATGATGATGATGTAGTCTATAATAATGTTCACACAGTATGTGAAATATTTTGTAATCATGTGGACTTCTTTATGACAGCAAACATGACTGATTAGATCAATATCATTTGCATATCATTATGGGCTTCATGTGTTTTTGTTCTCTTCTTACATCTTAACGATATCTTAGTATGCTAAAAGAATATTAGCAAGAATATTAGCAGAATTATGACAATGTTTTTCATATTACATCCTTTATGGGATTCTGTGAATAGAAAAAGCAGCAAGGTCTTATGAGATGCTACTATACAAATTATGAGTACATATTGCTTTGAAAATACTGTGCTATGATTTTTTTTAACCCAACTAGAGTATAGGCTACTTGTTGGCAAAAAACTCTATTTCTACTCCTTTCCTGGTAGTTATCTGCACCAAGTAGGTGCTTACTAAATTAACCAATTCAATTAATATTTATTTCAAGTAGCTAATATTTCTGTCAGATAATATGCTGGGAACTTGAGTATGAAGGTGACTAAGAAGGCGTGGTTCTTGTCCTCATGGAGCTCATAGTCTAGACAGGGAGACAATTAAGCAAATATATTAGATTCAACACAGGTGCTCCTTAGGAAAAGTCCAGCTGCTATGGGAGCACATAATAGGAGTTCTGAGCACTCCTACTGTTATCTCAGGAGAATTATTTTCAGTCCCTAGCAAACTATTTAAATTATTTATTGTATAGTAACTATGTTCTAAGTACTATGCTAGTCGCTTTTCATTTCATTTTCAAAATATATGTGTATTTTGAGAAATATATAATTATCTTTAGTTTATGGGCAAGGAAGCTGTAAGTCAGATTGATATAGTATAGTGGTTGAAACATGGCCTTAGATGATACAGTGTAGTGGTTGAGACATGGCCTTAGAGTGAATCTTGGCTCTGCCATCAAGGCACCGAGTAGATAAGTTCCTTGATATCCTTAGGGATCAGGTGGTTCCATCTATAAAAATGGAGATAATGGTGAGCATCAATTGAGTTAATATATATATGAATAACAGCACAGGGCCAGGCATATGGCAAAGGCTAACTAAATGGTAGCAAAAAAGGCCACAGAGCTATTTATTAATTCACCAAAATACTTATTCTTTATTTAATACCTAGTATGTATTGGCAGAAGTACTGTGTTGATTACGTACCATAAGAACAGTTCTTTTGGCCCACAAATTTTTCAGCAGTATGGAAATATTTGAGATCTGAAAAAGTTCACTACTGGTTCCAAAAAAATGAAAAGAAAAAACATGACAAAATGTAAAATAAGTATTTTATTAAATATCTGCAAAATATTATTATTAATTTAGTATTTCATTATATTTAAAAGTAATTTCTAGGTCAGATTTCCCATTTTGGGAGAATTATGATTATGCTTAATGATTGCCTAGAAATCATTGCCCTTTGAGAATTAAACCACTCATCTGTAGCTAAATAATTTTAAAAGCAAAATTATAAAATCCTTTCAAAATATCATAGCAAAAGAGTTATATTAATTGTGTGATGTGAGTTCATTTTAATATATGCAATATAAAGTGTGAGGAGGTCTAGAAGAGTTGAAGTTAATGGTTCTATTTGTTAGGTGTTGGCTCTATAAATATACCTAGTATGTGATCTCAATTCTCAATGACCTCAGAGTCTGGAAGAAAAATGGACATACAAATAATTAACATACTACCATGTTATAAAGGGTGTAATCACATTTTATATGAAGTATAGTAGTGATTTAAAAAAAGGAGGTAAGATCAATTATGTAAATAATTCAGAGAAAATTTCTTAAGATGCTTAAGGTGGGGCTTAAGGAATAAATAGCAAGGAGCTGTCAGGTGAACAGGGTTGGGGAAAGAGAAGGATACTTGCCACGGGGACCAGACTTGGGAAGTCAGGAAACTGCTGGGTGTGTTATGAAGAGTGTGCCCACTTCAGGAAGCATCTAGAGGGGGAAACAAAGGAGATGAGCCTGTAAAGGCAGATGGAGGACCGTGTCTGGAGCACCTCTGCTGTGGCTTTGTCCTGCCAGCAATGCTAAGACCCTAATTGCTTTAAAAAAAAAAATCAGATTTCTGGTTCAGGAAGGCTTCTCTGGTGATAGTGCGGATGTTCTTTTGGAGAACAGGGGACCCATGAACAAACACTGATCAAAATCAAACAACTAAAGATTGAGTAGGGAAGGAAACCCATGTTTGTTGAAGACCTAGTGGGTGGAGCAGCATGTTAAGACTCTCACATACGCTATCTTATTAACCCACAAGGCATGCCTGTGAGACGGAGCCGATTCCCATTTTAAAGAGGAGGAAGCCTCAGAAATGTCAAGTTATTGTTCCAGCGTCAGGCCGTTAATAAGCAGTGGATGTGAGTCAAGAACAAGTCTCTCTGATACCAAGTCATTTGTGTATTCATTTCTGTACCACGCAGCCTTTCCAGGGGACAGATCCTAAGGGTTTGAATTAAGGCAATAACAACAGGGATTAGAAGAATGGACAGGTTTGAGAGATGTTGAGATGACATGGTCTTCTAGATTTTGTGTCTGGATGTGGAGAATGAGGAATGGGTCTGGGATGACTCCCAGCTGTGGGAAAAACATGGAAGGATGTAGAAGAGCTTATCTGGGGGTAGAACAAAGGATTTCAGAAAAACATAGTGGAAATGATGGGGAAAGTGAGCAGCCCTGGCAAAGCAGTCTTTGGAGAGGAAGCACAGAGAAGGGAGGATTGAAGATTAAGCCCCTGGGAGCTTGCATTTATACAAGGATGATGAGGATGAGAGGCATGGTGGTATTAGCCGGCTTTGAGGTCTGACTTGCAAAATATTTTTGTTTTAAAACAAATATAAATCTCAGAAATGGGAATTTGGTTTGCTACTTAAAAAGGAAAAAACTCCACTTTCTTAACTCAGAGAAGAGTTTGACATCCCATTCACCACAGAGATTTTTTTTTTTTTTTTTTTTTTTTTGCAGTACACGGGCCTCTCACTGCTGTGGCCTCTCCCGTTGCGGAGCACAGGATCCGGACGCGCAGGCTCAGCGGCCATGGCGCACAGGCCCAGCCGCTCCGCGGCATGTGGGATCTTCCCGGACCGGGGCATGAACCCGTGTCCCCTGCATCGGCAGGCGGACTCTCAACCACTGTGCCACCAGGGAAGCCCCTGCCACCACAGAGATTTTTACAAAGTAGTTACCGAGGCAGAAAAGAATGGACCCTCTCCCAGTGCTCAGTCAGAACCAGATGTGGGCCAGTGACCTCAGGAGAATTTCAGGTGTTCAGGGAGCCATGGAGACCTTCTGGAAATTCAATGTCTGGACACAGTCTTTCTCATTTGGCCAGGTCTTGAGTGGGGACTGCTGAGTGGGGACAGGTACACTAGAGAAAATTTGCTCTCTAGACTCTTAAATTTATCTTATTGTGTCATATTAGTGAAAGTTATTAGATTAGAAAATGGATGAAGTAAATCAATTCAAATTGGTTGTTACATTAAGGAATTCCAGTGTTCTCACCTATTTTTATAGACTAGAGCAGCCATGAGCTTCACCTTGGAACTTGTTAGAAATGCAAATTCTTGGGCCCTACCCAAGACCACTGGATTAGAGTCTAGTTGCTTTCTGGGAAGAAAATGGTACAGTAACATGCATGTCTCAAAGCACTACCTACCCCTCTTCTCTCTCTATGACCCTTCTTTCCCCCCAGTTTTTTTTCCTGAAAATTGAAGGATCATATTTCTTCCCTCAAATCTGAGAGATATTCAGAATGTGTCCAACACATTTTGTGATGTTATCCTTTGGAATTAGAAAGAATTAAAAAGGTAGTAGGTGTTGAGGTGGGAGAGGCCTTTCTAAGCTACAAACCAGAAGTTATAAAATGAAATTATCGACCACATAAAACTTTAAAACTCTTCAACATCAAAACTCAGTAAATAAATTAAAATGCAAGTTATAAACTGAAAAATAGCTGTGCCATATGTGGCAGACAAAAAGTCATTATATACTTTATTTAAAACGAAAAACCCTTACAAATAAGAGAGGAAAAAAAATAGCCACCCCCAATAAAAAAATGGCCAAAGCATAGACAGGAGAAGGCAATTCACAAAAGATGAACTGCAGAAGCCAATGAGTTTTTGATCTCATGAGAAATTTTAAAAATATATATATTAAAACAAGAAACCAATTTTCACCTACAAATTGGTTTAAAAATTTTAATAATAAATACATAATGTTGTTGAGGTATGAGAAAATAGACATTATCATAAACTGCTTTTGAACATATAGGCTGATATAACTCTTTCTGACAATGCATTAAAAGTCATGAAAACATGCATGATCTTTGACCCAAAAAGAAGATCATGTTGATCTGAAAAGAATTCATCCAAAGGAAATAATCATAGATATACACAAAAATTTGTCTGTAAAAATATTCATCTTTGTATATTTATAAGAAAGAAAAATTGAAAACAACCTAAACTCTAACGATAAGTTGGAGGTTTATTAGACAATAAATTTTGTGTCCCTAAGTTACTGGGCAGCTTTTAACAACTATGGTGTAGAAAGTGTAATAAAATAAAATCATGTTTATAACATACTGTTAAATAAAATATCACCTAATAAAAGAATGTGAGTAGTATCCCAGCCTTATAAAAATATACTTGTATATTTCTATATCTCTATCTCTATCATCTATATCTATAAGAATGAAGAAGTAGAATGTCTTTGAAGGCAAGGACTTTGTCTAATTCACAGTGTAGCCCCAAAGTTTACAAGAGTTGCTGGACACATAGCAGATACTCAAAAACATTTGTTTGTTAAAATGTTAACAATCTTATTTCCTTCATATTGGTGAGTTCAAGGCACTTAAAGATTTGCTCTTTATGTGTCTCTATATCTTCAAAACTTTCTACAATAAATTTGTATTCCTTTTTAAGTCAGAGAAAGAAAATACATTCTAATTTTGAAAAAAATATTACTGGATAAAATTAGCTATCTATTAGACAGAAACTAAGAGCTAATTGTCAATATGGGGCTCATGAAATTTAAACCACCCAATTCAGTCAAGGTGAGCTGGGTAGTGCAGTAGGAAATGTGGCAAATATGCGATTATGATTCAGGAAATTTAGGCCCATTCAGCTGCTTTGTGCTGCCCTTGGAGTATGATTTTAAAACTTTTCCACCAAGTACCCTAAAAGAGAGATCTCAAGATTTTAAGGATGAAATTACAATTCATTCAAATTTTGTATTGTGCTTCATAATATACCCAGTTTGTTTCATATAAAATATTTGAAATTGTTTACAATCAAGGAAGATTGATTCTCTGGAAAATTCTCCATGTTATTCTAGGGCTTGTGTGCCCACTGGTGCTCCTTGCAGGGACTTCAGGAGTGTTGTTTAGGCAAGTGTGGGAACAGTGTTATCCAGCAAGATTAGCAGTCTGGTAAGGTGGAGTCAAAGAGACAATTTGTTAGCAAGTGTTCAGAAGAAGGGTAGGTTGACTAATTGACATCAACATGCCATCTGCTTGGCAGGTATATCTCCCCAGTGAAAAATCTCAGGGTGAGGATTAAATGAGATATAAAGTATTGAGTACAATGTGTGACATGCAGTAAGCTCTCAATAAATGCTAGCTGTTCTTAATTATTATTACCAGAGAGAGTTTCACACCCAGATATCACTACCACTTACATGATCAATCTAATTACTGTTACTCTGATTCAACGTGCACCAAGCCACATTCTCATGTAACTACCCAGGCAGATTTTTCCCACCAGGAGGGGATAATCAAAATAGCTTCATGTAGCCATATTTCTCTTTGCATATTTATACATGAGTCAGTCCTAAGATACTGGACATCTCTTCATGGGCAGCACAATCAAATTCCTTTGCCCATGGAATGGTGAAATAGACCTTGGAACGTGGCGATTTTATCAAGGTAAGGCTGCCCCTTGAGGCATATCTGGACCATGGGTCTTTCCTAATCAACAGTTGTAGCTTATTTCCCTAACTACTGTTAACAGGAGTATAATTTTCAAGTAGGTCCCAAATTCCCTAAAGCAGGAGATTTCATGCCCCATAGTAAAAAATACATTTTATAATGTGATCCGGAACATACATTGAAAGTTTCATGAAACAATACCTACTCTTATTACATTAATTACCTAAAGCCAGAATTATAGGCCAACAGCCACTGTCCTGGGATCCATAGATGAAAACTAATTGTGCTTTCCTGCTTAGTCTATATTTTCCTCCCTCTCTGTTCATTCCATTGCACAGTCTGAACTTCCTCGGTCTATGCCTTACTCATATTCTCCTCCTCCACCTATGACCCCTGTCCAGCCTTGAGCTCTCAACATCAACATGAGCTCACTGACTTTTTATAATTACAGCAACTGTTAGTCTTGCTTGGACTTTTCAGGACAATTTTAGTATTTTATTCTATGATCCCTGGCTTTGGTTTAGAATATATGTTCATGGGTCTAAGTCCTCTTGTTTTCCCTGGCCCCCTAAATTCTGACCTCAGCTTCATCCAGAGGACGTATAGTGACTGAGGAACCTTTTCTCCATATTAAATGTCCTCATTCACTCACTTATTGTACCAGGCACTGTTCTGTAGGTCACCAACTTCAACTTGCCCACACTTTGTCCAGTTCAGCCTGCCTCCATCTTCCAAAGAGAACTGTCTCTGTCTATTCCAAGAGGGAGTAAGCCCTTTGCTTAGTTCTTAGTGTGTGTTTGAGCTATTTTATGAATGACTAATCAATGCTTTCCTGGCAGTCACAGACTATCCCCCTGATATGGTTCTCTTTTCATCCTGATGGTTACTTTCTTGTAGACACAGAGAAGTAATTTCTGGAGTCAGAGAACTATGGACTCAAATCCTTGTGCTGCCACATAGGAGCTGTGAACATCACTGCCTTATTTGTAACCTCATGAGAGTTTTGCAAAGATTAAATAAAATAAACAAAAATTATACTATACTATTTAAATGCTTAGTGAGGCATCTAGCACATAATAGGTGGTGAACAAACGTTAATCCATTCCACTCACTTTTTTTCTAGTTAGTAATGCGTGAGGAAAAGATAGAGTGTGGTAACATGGTAATGTTAGCTGGTTTTAAATACTGACACTGTGCTGAATACATCATGTACCTTATCTGATCTAATCTTAGAACAACCCAACAGGGTTCCTTATCGTTTTACAGATGAGGAAAGTTGAAGTCCAAAAAGATTAAAGAGATGGCTGAGGTCACAAAATTAGTAAGGTACAGAGCGATATGTGAACCCCCAAACTAGAAAGATGTTCAAACTTCTGACCCCATTTATGGCATAAGATCCACTGGGGGTCAGAATTCTTTACAGATTAAAATCAGATTGCTTACTGCATACACAATTATATTTCTTGCCTCTCCCCAAGATGAGGATTCTAGGCTTCCTCCAATTATCCTCCCACCTCCATTAGCTTAGGACCATTTGGGAAAATCTTGGGCATGAAGTAGTTGGAAGGAGCTGCTAAAGTTCATAATAAAAAACAGTTATGAACCACTTGACCATTTTGTTTGTTTGTTTTTTACTCACCATTTTGCACAGCGCTGCAGCTGTCAGTATTAAATGTTCTGAACTGACTCAGCCAGGGCCAGGCGAATGGGGGCTCTGTCTGGGCATTTAGTTTACTGCTTAGCTCACAGAGCCACCTGCCTTGATGTTACAGCTTCTCAAACACATTTTTGTCAATTCCAAAGGCCATTAGGTTAGTATGTGCCTAACCGCAGTACATCTCTTTGTTTTGGATAGTAACCAGTGCTTTCCCAGCTGTTCATTTTTCTCTCTTCCTTCTTTGTTTCCCTACAGCTTGAGCTTTTGAGCTTTTAGCATTCATCACTTTTTTTCAAGCTGTTAGACCAAATCTAGAATTATCATTCTAGCATTTCAGAGGACTTGGCTTTGTCCATTTTCAGACTTACGTTAAATCCTAAAAGAATAGCTTGCTATAGAGTACCCTTAAAAATATATCTATATCTATTTACATCTATCATCTATCTATATCTTTCTATCTCAGAATTTATTTAACCTCTGAGAAAACATAGTTTAAATTACCTCCATTTAATACATGCATCTATACATTTTTCTTATTTCATTGAATTTATTTTTTGAATATGTAAAACATGTCCTTGATTCCAAAGGCAAAACTATACAAGATAGATTCAGAAAGGTCTTGCTTTCCAGCCATCTCCTCCACCCTGCTTCCTCCCTCCCTTTAGATTTAATAATTTTATGCTTTTAAACCACTTAAAAAGTGTACTATACATACAGTGAAATATTCACATCATGATCATACAGCTTGATGATTTTTCATAAACTGAATATACCCATGCACCCACTGTGTAGAATATTTCTAGCACCCCAGAAATTGCCCTTATGCCCTTTCCACTCCTATGTCACTCTTCTCTCCAGAGACGACCACTCTCCTGACTTCAGATACTAGGTTAGTTTTGCCATATGTAGAACTATATATAAATAAGATAATGCAACAATATATTTATTTATGAGATCCATCCATGTTGCTGTGTGCAGTAGAAGTATTCACTTTTTCATTGCTGTTAACATATTCTATTATATTAAAAGACACATACAAGAATGTTCAAGAAGCATTATTTGTTAGAGCTAAAACCTAGAAACCCTTTTCTCCATCAACAGCAAAATGGATAAATAAATTACGGTATACTATATATGCATCTTAGTGCACATATGTATTTCTGATGGGTACATTCCCAATAGTAGAATTCCTGGGTCACGTGGTATGTGTGTGTTCAGGTTTTTGTATATATTGCCAAAGAGTTTCTAAAAGTGGATGTTCCAATTTACACTTCATCCAGCAGTGTATGAGTTTTATTTGTTCTTCATCTTTGCCAACACTGATAATTTCTGTCTTAGTAATATTATCTGTTCTTGTAGGTATCCCACGGTACTTTTGTTTTTCCCTGATGACTAATCATTTGTACTAGTGTTTGGTTTATTCTTCTATTAATTTTTGCAAAAAAGGGGGAAATATACATACACACACCCCTTTATCTCACAAAGGGTAGCACTCTGTTTTTGTTTTGCATATTACTTTTTTCACTTATATTATATATCCTGGAGATCCCCATGTAATATACTATATCAAGACAGTCCTCATTTCTTTTTACTTCTGCATAGTATTCAATTGTGTGAATGTTCCTTAGTTTCTTTAATCAGTCCCCCATTGATGGACAGTTAGGTTGTTTCCAAACATTTCCTGTTGTAAATATACTGAAATTAATAGGCTTGTGTTGTGCATATGTCTTTTAATATTTTTGCTGCTGTACCTTTGAGATAGGACTTAGAACTTGCTGTGTCAAAGGTAAATGCATGTGTAATTTTGTTAGATATTGCCAAATTTCCTTCCATCAGGATTAAGACATTTTATACTCCCACAAGTGGTATGTTGTGGTAAGTATTCTGATATTCTACATTTTTATTTCTTTAGGATATATTTCGGTAAGTGGGATTACTGGGTGGAAGGATATGGATATTCGACATATATGGTCAAATCTTTCCAGGGTATTTGTGGTATACACTTTCTATAGCAGTTGATGAGACTGCTGTTCTACCACACCCCAGGGAGTATTAGGAATTTTAATTCGATAGAGCTTATCACATTGCTTCATGCTTAATTTGCCCAGGTACTCAACATATAGCTCTTCACTTGATTAATGTTTCATATTTTCCTCTATTCTTTTAAAAAATGCCTACTTGCTCTTTTCCAATTTAAAAGAAAAACTGTAAAATTAAAGAAAGAGATCGTATCTGTTAAGTGCAAAAATGTCAAGTTCTTTAATTTTCCCCTTTACTCTTAGGATTTATGAGATGACCTGAGCAATTAGCTAGGTACAGCTGTGTCATCAAGAGGTGGCTCAGAGGTGTGGGCAGCAGGTTTCTTTTTCTTCAGCTCTCCCATTAAAGCTTCTCCAAATAAACATGCAATCTGAAGGCAGTGTGCTCACTATGAAAACTGGAAAGGCAAATCCCCTCATCTTTCTTACAACAGATTATTACCCATAAACCCTTTTTATATAGAACTTCTAGAGCTGTCACTAACTTTGTGTATCGCAGCAGTTCTCAGGTTATAGACCCCAAACCAGTAGCATCAGAATCACCTGAGGATTTGTTAGAAATTCAGACTCTCAGGCCCCACCTTGAACCTATGATATCAGTATCTCTGCAAAAGTCTGGCAATCTGGGACTGTGTGTGTGTGTGTTTTAACTGGGATAAAATATGCATAATATTAAACTTACCATCTTAACCATTTTTAAGTGTACCATTCACTAGTGTTAAATACATTCACGTTGTTGTGCAACCATCACCACCATCCATTTCCAGAACTCTTTTCATCTTGAAAAACAGAAGCTCTATACTCATTAGACAACAACTTTCCATTTCACCTCCCCTTAGCCCCTGGCAACCACCATCCTACTTTCTGTCTCTGTGAATTGGGCTACTCCAGGTACCTCAAATAAGTGAATCACACAGTATTTGTCTTTTTGTGACTGGCTTAGTTAACTTAGCATAATTTCCTCAAGGTTTATCCATGTTGTATTATGTGTCAGAATTTCCTTCCTTTTTAAGGCTGAATAATATTCCATTGTATGGGTGTACCACATTTTTTTAATTCATTCATCCATCAATGGACACTGGGTGGCTTCCACTTAACAATCTGTGTTTTAACAAGCCCTCTAGGTGATTCTCATGAGTTTGGGAACTACTGGTTAACAGGGAATAAAAGTGTAGTGATTAATGTCATCTTGACAGACATAGAATTCTTTTTTATAATGTTTTAAGCTATCTTTGATATAGCAAGTTAACCTAAATGAACCATATGACTCAGGGCAAAGAAGTATAAAATCTCTTTGCTTGTGGTAATCTCACAAGGATGCAGTATGAAACGCTACAATGCCAAATGAAAAGTATTTAATAATGTTTGAAATAAAAACTGTGTTATTATAAGCAAGAATATGTATGATGATTAAAGTGTTAAATTAGGCTATCTGATCTTTGAAAGGTGGAAACTGGACAGGGATGAATACTTATCAAATTAAAAAGGGAAGATGGATAAAAGAAAAAAGTAATGACATCAAAGGGCACATGCCGTAAATAACAATGGTAAACAGAAACATTCTATTTTATGCTTACCATGGAATTTAGTGAGCTGTCCATGGAATTAACATTATAGCAATTTTGAATGAGCCGGATTCCTTTGCAGTTACCAGGGAACATCTGTGGTTATATAAACCACCATAACAAGGGTAGTCAAATCTCATGAAACAGAGCGTTAACCCACAGCCTGAGGTAGAAAGTCAGTCGAGGACCTCATGGCTGCGTGCAGCCTTGCATAATGGGCTAAATAAGCTTTGGGATGGGGAGATTCAACTTTCTTACAAGAATCCCAGCTAGAAGATCCTGCTGGGGGCAGAGTGTAGTACTAGACAGGCTAATGATATGATTTGACATACGAATATTAATTCTTACTCAAAAAATGAAAATACGTATTTGATTCTAATACATTTTATTTGAAGGAGAAAATGATCCAAATGATCATATACCTGATACCTGGCACAGAGTAGGTATTCAGATAAAGATTATCTGAATGAATGAACAAACGAGTGAATAAACAATGAATGAATGAATTTCATGGACTTTACTGAGTACCTACAATGTGCAGGCTAAAGGAAGGCCCTAGTGATCTATAAAAGTAAATAAGTTAGCAGACTCCCTGGTGAGTGAGCAAATAAATGAATATCCTCTTATTTGTTTGGCGTCTCTTGTTCTCACTACTAAATTAACTGTATGACCTCGGGCAAATTATTTAAAGTCCCGGGGTCTCAGTTTATTTATCTGTAAAACTGTGTATCTGTGGGTGCCATGGGATGCCAAGATAGATGATCTTTAAAGTTTCTTACAGTTTTCAAATTCTGTTTCTTATGCTTTACTGGGAGGGAGGGGTGCTCTCATGTATTCATTCAGCAACGTGCATTGAGTGAGTGTAAGTCACTGTGCTATAATTTTCCCGTAATTTGTTAAAATCACTCTCATTTCTCATGACTATAAAACAGCTCTGCTAAATGTCAGGGAGAAAAATCTTCATAAATGGATCCCTATAAAACTCACACCAAAATAGCAAGCACTCTTTGGACGCTGGCACAGCCCCATGAGTTAGGTGCTCTCCTACCTTCCCAGAGTTTCCAAATTCTAAGAAGCGATAATCGGAACACCTGGGGTGGGTACTACCTCCTCCTGATGCCTTTGCAAATCATTCTTTGACAACAGCTGTGTGAGGATCTTCAGGCCTTTCCACAGATCAGCAATACTGTGCAAAAAGTTAAAAAAAATCATTTCAGAGGCATTTGGTTATTTAAAGATTTGGATCTGTATAAACACATCCATCCCAAGTGATAGAGAAATGGGACTTGCAGATGTTGCTTGATTTTTCTTTTTACCTAGGGATTTCATAGTATCTGTTCTTCAATTTCCAACTCAGTATTAAATGCTTGTATAACTTAAGTGTTTCATCTAATTAAGCTTGAAAAGTATTTAAACTTTAGATCAGCCCAGATAACTTGAAAATAGAAACAAGTGGGGCAATTCTGCCAGTTCAGGCTTGATCTAGAATGTGTTTCATTTCTAATGACTTAGGTGTTGGTAAATATAGCTCTAGTGGTTTCTGGGCAAACCAACTCTAAATGCTTGAATCTTTCAGGGCTATATTTATATAAGCAAGGCTATCACATTCTATCTCTGCTTCCCATCATTTTAAAATGAGTCCATTTCTTGGACCTGAAATGGGTGAGGAATAACTCTTCGCTTAAAATTACAGACTGGTGCCAAGTCAGTAGCATGATATACCTAAGCAACATTTTTATTGTAGCGGAAGAGCACCTTAACATCCACAATAAATATATTCCTGAAAAGTTGTGTTTGAACATCGTTTGAACATCTTGCTACTTTCCCCGTTTATGTGTTATTGCTCTGCCACTTGAAATATAATTGAATCCAGCAATTTTTATTCGGCACGAATGTATAAAATAGATTACTTATTGTTTGCTATACCAAATGATGTCTCCAAACTAGACTTAGGAGAGAAAAATGAAGTGTGGTGTACATGCGTATCTACATTGGTGATTTTCCTCAGAGAAAGGGCAACATTTGACAATCGCAGACAGACTGACTTCATGAAGAATGATAATTCCTTCTTAATAAACATGTGCTCCAAATGACATCTTTTCTTACGGGGATAGTAAATTTATACTCTCTATCATATGAGTAATTATTTAAGACATTTAGGAACGTGTTCTAGATGTGTATTTCTAAGTACTTAAGATGTGTAGGACTGTTTTATATGTGTATTGCCTCCTGTAGAACCCAAGTAGGCTAACTCGTTCTGCCTTTCTTCCCTTTCTGAGAGGGAAGCTCTTTACAGACCCACCCCCAGGAGGCGAGAACGTGCCCAAATCCTCTCTTCGCCATTTCTGCTGCCTCCGTGCTAGCTTCCATGAATATATTTGACACTATTTGTGCCTTAGCTGCCTAACGGTCTTCCTGACTCAGGATTTGTCCAGGTCCTGTCCGTGCTCCAATTAGAGACTAGTTGTTCCAGAAACGCAAATTGCCACCATGTCACAGCCCTGCGTGAAATCCACAGGCTCATTTCCGATGGCTTGGATACACCTTTTGTGTCACAGTTCTCAAGTTCACTCATGTCATTCTTTCAGCTGGAGCACACTTTTCTAGCTCCTTCCCTTGACAGATGCAAATAAACTCTTTACTTCTGACTGGAAACTTCAGTGATCTCCATGCTGAGTTAGGTGCCTTCTCTCCCTGCTACCCCAGTGCCCTATACATGATGTTATCATAATACCACAGCTATTCATTCATCTATTCTTCTGTCTCTTCCATTAAACAAGGAGCCTGTCATTCCTGTAACCTTAACCATTAAATCTCTCCCCTTATCTATTATGTCTTTAGCAATGACAACAGTGCCTGATGTGTAGTAGTTTCTCAAGAAAGGCAGGTTGCAAGAATGAATTCATTCACTCATTCATCCATACTTTGGTCAACTTTATTTAAAAAAAAAAAAGCTCTATTACCAGAGGGCTTGTTATGCTAATAGCACTATATCTTGGGCATCTGTTTCAAAATAATTCTGTGCTTAGGATTTCATATTAGCGTTAATATCCTACAACATTACCTGGGCCACAATACTTAATGTAAGCACGACAATTTATGCCAAAATATAATGTTGAGAATAGATTCTGGAACCCCAAGCAAATATTTCAGAAAGATCTACTGTATAATTAGTTGTTTATAAAAAGTTTCCCAAGTTCTGTCTTTTCATAGATTCTCCCACAGAACAGGAGCTGTTGGAATAAAACTTACATCTATACTGTGCTATTTAACGCTTGAGTCAAATGCCTGTAAAGGCATTGTTAAAAATATAGTTTTCTCTCCCAAACAAATTTTACTTGTAATGTGTTCACATGAGCACTTTCTTCATTATCAGCTGGCAAGCAAAATGAAAAAGCCGTTGGACCTAGGGCTGCAAGCACCAGCTTTGATTTTTGCGGGTGTGTGGTTAGAAAATAGATTTTCTAGTGTGTGAATTAACTGTGCCCAAGGCTTATCTTTCTCTTTTTTAAGATTTCCCTTTGGCTACACAGAGCTTAGTGCTACAATAGCTCTTATACTAGGATGGTAGTTACAGAGCAATTTTACCCCTCAGGGTACATTTGGCAATGTCCGGAGACATTTTTGGTTGTCACAACTGGGGGAGAGTGGTGAGATAATAGCGTTAGTTTGTAGAGGCCAGAGGAGCTGCTGCACCTCCTATAACACACAGGACAGCTTCCCACACGCAGAATTTTCCAGCCTGAAATGTCAACAGTGCCAAGAAGGAAAAGCCCTGTACTAGGATGAAACAAGAAAGGTGCAATTAGAAGCTGAAAAGTGAGAATTTGCGGTGCTTGTGATTGACTTTTCTTTCGTGATTTCCTGCTCCTTGCAAGGGATGATTGCTACGGGTAGTTCACAACATAGGGCTGTTTGCTACTCCAAGGCTAGCTGGAGAGTCTCTCTCACTCCAGTCTGCTAAGACTGTCTTGTGTAAGATAATATAGTTACAGGAGTGACGACCCGTCACCTTTGTTGTATTTTATTGATTAGAAGCAAGTCACAAGTCCCACCTGCACTCAGGTGGAGGGTATTATACAAAGGTGTGGACATCTGGAGGTAGGAATCATGAAGACCACCCTGAGATACATCCATACAACATATTGTTATCTTGATGGCAGGTGTGGAGTTTTGTGCTGTGTCAACCTAGTTAAGCTGCACAAGTGATGGAGTGGCCATTACTTTCTGCTGGATGTCATGGTCAGATCGATGATGGATTGATGTGAAACTGCCTGGCCAGTTCCAGCTGGTCTGGCTCCTCTTTCCAACTGCTGACCAACAGCTGCCCCAGGACCATCACCAGAGGCCGATTAAAGCCTGCAGAGGCAATTGCTGCACAAAGGCCGTAGCTTCCGGTCAGCTCCGCTTCTTGGCCAGGAGTCTGGTGTCTTAGACTAAATCCACCACGAGACCTTCATTTCCCCAGCTCTTCACAATTGTATTAGGTCAATTCTATGAAGTCTCTTCTTCCATAATACTCAGGGAATGGTGATCCCCTCACCAAGCCCTGACTGATACAGATAACATTCCATATTAGAATCAGAGGATGTAGCACTGTGCTAGGTGCTGTGGTCAGTAAAATCTAATATAACATTATACTCCCACTATAATATAATATAATATAATAATATAATATAACCTCTCTGTTTTGTTTACTGCTATACCCCCAGTGTCAAGAATAGTGCCTTGCATATAGTAGACAATCATAAATATTATCTTCATGAAATATGTATCTATAAATAAAGAATATGTGTGTGTGTGTGTGTGTGTGTGTGTATATATATATATATATATATATATATATCCTTTATTATTGCTTATTTTAGCATTTAAATACATTTGGTATCTAACTTGGCCCTGACTATTTTCTTATTCAGAACATCTTTTGGGAAAGGCAGGGTGGACTACTGCTTAAGTAAAATAATATAACATAACACATTATAATTTAAATTTACCAATTTGCCTAGGAGACTCTATCTATCTACCTACTTATCTACCTATCTATCTATCTATCTATCTATCTAGTCTCCTAGGCAAATTGGTTTCTTAGTCAAAGATTATCTTTAGGACCCTCAGCCTATATATTTTGCTTGTTTCCACGAACCTCCCCCATCACACAGATGTCCATTCTGCCCCCTCTTTGCTATATGTTTTCACTACCTTCCATGTCAGATGCTCAATGTGTCTACAGTTAATGGTTAAAAATTATTATTATACTTTATTATAGTTTTTGTGTACCTTAAAAACTATTTTTATTATACTTTACAGTTTTAAAGGATTTCACCTAAATGCACCTCCAGTTAACAGTAACTTTAAAGTCAAACATGTTTCCTGTTTGTATTCAATGCTATGTCGGTCCTTTGTAAACAATTTTCTGGAATTGGTAAACAAGTGAGGGACATTAGGAACTAAGGAGACTATCTCTCTCTGCTAGATATCACAGTCTACTATCAATACTTAGGCAGTAGTACACCCTGCCTTCCCCACACGGTGTTCTGAAATGGAAAATAGTCAGGGGCCAAGCTGGACACCAAAGATATTTAAACACTAAAGTGAGCAATAAGGAAGGAGATATAACATTGGTGCTCAAAATAAATACGTAGTTTGTAGAAAATGTAGATAAAATTAGGAAAGAAGGCCAAAGTATACTTATGGATTTTGACCATATGTATCATATGTAACGGGAAAGCGTTAGCATATAACCTTGAGAGAGAAAAACCCTCTGTGCACAGTGCTTTCTTTGGAAGACTGTGCCTATTCTGGGGGAGAAATGACCATTTGCCATTAATTTTTTTGTCATTTAAATTTAATAAAGTAATCATCAGGAACATTTTTAGAAGGGACTTTAGTGATCTCTTGGTCCAATCCTCTTATTTTGTAGAGGATTTATTTGGGGTCCAGGGAAATACTTGCTCAGGTCATGCTAATGAATAGGGTAGAATCTAGAAGTTGAAAAAGACTTATTGTCTCTAATCATTCTTGTTGAGTCATCATTCCTGAGGTGGCCCATTCTATCTTTGAACAATTAATTCATGGCCTCTCTTTTTTTTTGCGATATGCGGGCCTCCCCCGGGCCCCCCCCACCCCCTGCTGTGGCCTCTCCCGTTGCGGAGCACAGGCTCCGGACGCATAGGCTCAGCAGCCACGGCCCACGGGCCCAGCCGCCCCGTGGCACGTGGGATCCTCCCGGACCAGGGCACGAACCCACGTCCCCTGCATCAGCAGGCGGACTCTCAACCACTGCGCCACCAGGGAAGCCCTTCATGGTCTCTTTTAATTTTTGTAATCTAGTCACTAGAATTCTAGGATCTTACCTAATAATAAGAAAAAATTGGTCTTTTCCAGTGGTTCTGTTCCTCTCATTGAGTAATGCATTCAGTTTCAGTGAGTTTTATTTTTATTTTTTATGAGGGTATAGATTTTTGGACAATAAAAGATCATATAAAATTTTAGAAGAATAAGAATAACACCATTGGACACTTGGTTTTATATTCCAGTGTTCTCCTATACAACAGTTGAAATAAAACCAAAGAAAACAAGAAAACCATATCCTTTACAATATAATTGAAAAGAATAAAATACTTAGGAATAAATTTAACGAAAAAAGTACACAATTTATATGCTGAAAGTTACAAAACATTGTTGAAATAAATTAAAGAAGACTGAGTGGAAAGACATTCCATGTTCACAGAGCAGAAGACTTCATACTGCTAAGGTGTCAATACTCTTAGAAGTACAGATTCAGATTTTGAGCTGCAGATTTTATGTAATTCCTCTCAAAATTCAAAATGAACTGCAGAAATTGAAAGCTGATCCTAAACTCCACATGAAAATGCAAGGGACCCAGAATATCCAAAACAATCTTGAAAAAGCAGAACAAAGTTGAAGAATTCACATTCTCTGACTTTAAACTTATTACAAAGCTATAGTAATCAAGACATTGTGGTACTGGCATAAGAATAATATATAGATCAATGGAATAGAACTGAGAGTACTGAAATAAGCCTTCACATCTGTGATCAATTCATTTTCAACAAGGGTACTATTTTTCAATGGTGACAGATAGTCTTTTCAACAAACGGTACTGGGAAAACTAGATGTCCACATGTAAAAGAACAAAGTTGTACCCCTTTCTTACACCATACACAAAAACTAACACAAAATGGATCAAAGACCTAAATTTAAGGCTAAAAATAAAAAAAAAAACTCTTAAGAGGAAGATCTAGAAGTAAAACTTTGTGACCTTGGGTCAGGCAAAGTCTGCTTAAATATGACCTCAAAAGCACAAGTGACAAAAAAAATAATTGATAAATTGGACATCATCAAAATTAAAACCTTTTGTGCTTCAAAGGATACCATCAAGTAAGTGAAAAGACTGGGAGGAAATATTTACAGATAATGTGGCTGATAAAAGACTAGTATGTAGAATATATAAAGAACTCTTACATCTCCACAAAAAGATTACCTAGTTAAAAAATATGCAATGGATCTGAATAGGTATATCCAAAAAGATATGCAAATGACAAAAAAAAAACAAATTAAAAGATGCTCAACATTATTAGCCATCAGAAAAAAAAACAATCAAAACCACAGTGAGATACCACTTCATGCTTAGTAGAATGTGTCAAAAAGACAACCAGTAGGAAGTAGTGGTGAAGACATGGAAAAATTAGAATCTTCATACACGACTGGTGGGAATGTAAAATAGTGTAGCAATTTTGGAAAAGTCTGGCAGTTGCTCCAAAGGTTAAGCATAGAATTACCATATTACCCAGCAATTCTACTCCTAGGCATATATCTAAGACATGTTAAAAACATAGGCCCACACAAAACCATGTGCATGAATGTTCAGAGCTACACTGTTCATAATAGCCAAAAAGTGAAACAACTCAAATGTCTATAAATTGATGAATGGATAAATATAATGTGGCATATCTATGCAATGGAATACTATTCAGCTGTAAAAAGAATGAAGTACTAATACATGCTACCACAAGGATGGATCATGAAACACTGTGTTAAGTGAAAGAAACCAGTCACAAAGTACACAATATTGTATGATTCCATTTATATGAAATGTCCAGAATGGGCAAATCTATAGAGACAGAAAGTCAACTAATGGTTGCTTAGGGCTGGGGGGTTGAAAATTAATGGGAAGTGACTGCTAATCTGTACAGGGTTGCTTTGTAGGGTGATGAAAATATTCTAAAATTGATTGAGATACTGGTTACACAACTCTATGAAGATATTAAAAACCTTTGAATTACATACTTTAAATAGATCTATTGTATGGTTTGTGAATTCTATCTTGATAAACTGTGACTATATAAGATATACATACAGGTATATATGCTTTATATATACATTACTCACACAAGCTCTATATACTTTTAAAATTAAGAAACAGATATACCGTATAGTAAAAACTATTCCCCAAGCATTTGCCATGTGCTTCCTTGATAGTCATATGGATACAAAGACCAAATGCCCCAACCCTTCCTGTCCTAGGAGTGCACAGACTAGCAGGTAGATCTATGGCTTTCTGTAAGAGCCATGGGTGAAGCCATACCCACAGAGAGACGTGTGGCTGCTGTGTCCCCCCAACAGACCTAGCTGTCTTTGGTTCAAGGTGACTCAGACTCAACATTCACTTTGAAGAGTGTTACTTCCCTCCTCTCCTTCATCCCCCAAATATTGAAATATTTAAAGTGACTAAGCTCATCATAAAGTTAAATAAAAACTAAAAAGCAAGGCTGAAGTCTGTGGGTTCTCAGCAGGTAGACAATGGCTAAATTTTTTTAAAAGGAGGATTTTATTCTTTTGTTTTGGCTTGTTTTTTTCCACAGCTTCAAGAACTTTAGCCCCTTTCAGTCAATTGTGACCTTAAGCATTGAGTCATGGGCAGATGAAAAATCTTATTTAGTGTTTGTCCGTCACTTAGATCTAGATTAAAACACAGATGTATCACATCCAAACCCCGATTGTTTCTAGTATTTCATCTGCAGTAGTATTGTCTCATTCATTGTTACACAGCTATGTGCTGAGCACTTCGCTTGAGTTAAAGACACCCTAAGGCCAAGGTTAGGCACAATCCCCAGTTTCAGAGAATATCTGATTCAGTGAGGAAGACAGACATTACAGAAATTGTGAAGGGAAACTTCTAGATGCGTTGGGAACTGCAAATCTGTGGAAACAAAAGCGTTTTATGTGAGGAGGTGAAGGCTGAATAGTCAGTCAGGGGAAGGTGTGAAGGTGGCTGGAGGTGGTGGCAGAGGTTTTAGCAGAGGGATGTCTAGCAGCAAGAGGTTTCTCTGGCTGGGTGTACCGGCTGAGGAGAAAGGGTGTAAGATGAGACCAGTCAATTGGATGGGGATGGGACACACAGGCTTTCAAGGCTGCAGTGAGAAGTTGAGAATATTGTTGGGTCAATGGGAAACCACTGAAAAGCTTTAAGCAGTGGAGAGCTGTGATCAGATTTTTAAAGAGATCCCCTGGGCTGCTGTGTGAAACACTTTTCAAATCTGCATATCATGACAGAAAGTTAAAAAAAATTCAATTACACATCTTCACTCCAAAATTTTCTTAATTTCCAAAACTCAGAGGAAGCTTACAATTTCTTTGTAAGAAATGACAAGTCAAATGTCACATTCGGCCGATCCTATTTCTTCCCTGGGTTATTTAGGGACAAAGCAGAGAAAGTTTACTTTCAGCAATATTTTTCCCCATGCCAGACATTTGAATTTTGAAATCAAATAAAAGCACGAACAAAGACACTTTTTAATTTCTAGGACAAATGCCACAAAAGCAAAAGGATGGAGTATCAAAGAAATTATTTGAGGCCCAGTGAGCAGGGTGGGAAGTGGGTGGCAGAGTTTGTGGGTGTTGGTATGTTGAAATTCCAAGCACTTCTCTGCTGGCTTTGAAATGAGTTGAGCAGGACCTAATGCCTAAGTCCTGGTAGATATATGACAACCCCAGAAATTCATCACCTCTCAGCAAATGCCATTTGCTGAGAGTAGTATTAGAAGAGAAGATTAATTTCACTTCATGGATTTGAGACATTTCTCCTTAATTCCAGTCTTTTAATTAATTCAGCAATACTTACTGAAAGTCTATTTTGTGTAAGGAATGGTACTAAATACTAAGGGTATATGCAGTGATGAGGAGTGACCGTCATCTGTGGACAGTCCATTTCTTCCATGAAGGTCACTTTTTATTACAGAAGAGTCCCCCAGTTTATTTAGAAGACTTAATAGAACAGATCTAATCTTATCTCCCCAAACAAAACAATATCCTTCGAAACTATGTATTAATTTAGTTTGTAACTCCAGGAAGCTATGTTCTCAGAAATAAAAGTTGGGACATATGGTATGAAAGATATATTCAGGGGTCAATTGGACAAAATACATGAAATCACAACTGTCCAGTGAAATCTCAGGGCCCATTGTCATTTATCTGTATCACTGCATTATTAGCATTACAAAAGGACTCCACTGTGATTTGTAAAAGCCAGAGGTGACTGAGACATTTCACTTTGATCCACACAACACACACACATACCCATCAATCATCCCAACACTTCCTGCATTCAGGAAACCAAGCGGCACATACCATATGCGGAAACTGACTGATTTTCACTTTCTATTATGATTTGTATATCATTATTCACATTTCACTGTAGTCTCTTTGGGGAGGGTTGGTTAACATTCGTGTTTGCTGTCAATCAAATTTTGCTCCTTTCATCACCCTTTCCTAATGTCTGAACTACAGTAGAGAACAAGACAAGAATAGAAGTTTCGACATTTCAAAGAAAGGATCACAGGATATATAACCTTTAACCAAAGCTGTGATTATATGCTTCTTTTAAAAATAAGATCTATAATTAGAAATGATAAATGCCAATAAAATCCAGTCATTTGTATCTTTATCTTGTATATAAATATATATATGTAAATAAATAAAAGTTGAGAAATTAGCTGAAATGGAAAATTCTTGAGATTTAACACAAAATAATTTCTTTAAAGTAATGACTAAGTCTGAACATTTACTCAAGATATTCACTTAATTCAAAGCATCCGTTTTGATTAAACCTTACTTCAATAATATTAGACCTCAATATCTTCCTGACTTTCAGGCTTTTTTTTCCTTTTTTCCTTAGACGGGCATTTATTTTAAAAGAAATTCCAAATTTATAAACAGATTAGGGTGCTGAGGCTAATCCCTTTTTTCTAGGAGGTTAGACTTTCGTATGTAGAAAGGTCACTCCTTTTTTTTTAACAGCAAACATTTTGCAGGTATTTATTAGGTACCAGGCATGGCTTTAGATTCTGAAATACAAATCTAGATTCTGAAATGAAAGTCATGGGTTTCCTGTTTTGAGAAGCTTCCCTTTTAGTGAGGGAAATGGGCGTGTTAAAAAAAAAAAAAAGATGCTAAGATGTGGAAAGTGCTAACAGATAATGAAAGCAGGGTATGAGCTCTGAAGACAGCATCTGGAAGAGGTGACATGGAGCTGGACCCTTACTGGAAAAAAAGGAGTTTGTGAGAGGATGGAGGAGATGGGAGGCACTTCAGGGAGAAGAAACAGCATGTGTAAGTGTTCATGAAAAGACCTGGTGTCTTGGAGAATACTGGCCTGAACTCAGGGTTCATGGGGTGAGTACAAATGAGTCACCGTATAAAAAGTGCAAGATGATGAGTAAAAAGTCACAGCACCCTTCTGAATTCTTCCAGACACTTGCTATGCATATTCAAATTATCTAGCTACCTATCTACCTATCTATCAATGTATCATGTCATCTATCAATCTATCTATTCATCCACCTATCCATCTTTCTCCTCAAGTGGTATCACACTATATATAACTATTCTGCAACCTACCTTTTCTCAACACTTCTTGAATACAATACAAATCGGTAGATAGAGATCTCCTTCATTATTTTTAGCACCACGTCCCTGATATACTTAATCTACTTAATCATTTCTCTGTCGATGACTATTTAGGATGTTCGCAGTTATTTGCTGTTGCAAACCATGCTGCCTTGAACATCTCTATGCATCTATTTGTACAGTTTTAAGGGAATATATCTGCAGGATAAATTGATGGTCATAGAGCGTGGCAAAGATCTGACTGCTATTGCCAAATGGCTCTCAAAGAAAAGTCACTCCCTTCTAACTTATGTGAGAGTGCTTATTCCCCCCACTCCTCACCAATACCCACCCCAACCTTTCCTGGTTGATCATAGTAGTAATTATTCATTTTTATGAAATTTCTTACACAAGTAATTATGGTCTTAGAGAAACAGCTTAGAAAATGAAAAGAAGAAGCTAGAACAAAAATATCACCCTAAATTCCACTGCACAGAGTTGTCTATTATTAGCATTTGATCTGTAACCTTTATACTTTTCACTGTGTAAGGATCAACTTGTGTCCTGGTGGGGCCATAGCCGAGACACAGATGCAGCCTGGATCAAGAAGAGTCCCTCCACTCCTAATTTCTGGTATCTATTTAGCTCTATTGATCCAAGGGGGCTAGGGAAACTGCTAGGGAAAGTATTTAGAGGGTTTTTGCAAGTTACATTCAGATATATCCCATATGGTAGACCCTGGATGTCTAAAACAAGCCAAATCAAAATGAGGAATAGGTTACCTGAGAGAGAGCCACCTGATGGAAGAAAGAGTGTGGCATATATATCCAGACTCCACAGTAGGTTCTAAGCATTTGAAGACAGCCACTTGTGCTGGGAACATAACGACAGCTGTTACTTGAAACTTTTCTGACCCAAGCGCTCTGTGGTGGGAGTGCTTCCCAGGACAAAATGGCCATGTGCACAAACAAACAAAGCAGTCTTACTAAAGTCTGTGACATCTTCGGACCACCCTGCTGTGAGGATAACCCTCCCTCTCCCACCAAAGCATCACATGGAGGGGAGAAATTTTCTCCCTCATTTCACAATAGACTGTCCAGCCTTAGGGCTATTATAAGGTCGAATGCATCAGAGGTTAGTGTGATCAACAGGGATGGGTGCCCCAAAGCAGGCGGTGACATTACAGATCTTTGGCACAGTTACCATACCCTCAACATGGCAGAGGCCAGTAATGGTGGCACACTCTGCTGATAACTTGACCCATTTATGAGCCATCTAGCCCTACTTAATGGACTCAAAAATAGTAGGGTGTTAGAAGGAGAGGAAGCTTTGCTTCTCAGAATCTAAAACTGCATGAATGTATGGGTACTCGATGCTAGTGAAAAGCCTGTAATAGTTTCTCATTGCCATAGAATAAAGTCTCAATTCCTTGATGATTTTCAAGGATTTTTATGATCAGGATCCTATATTTTCAAGTGTTTGCTTGCAGTTCTCTGAGTGAGTCTCTTGGCCTTTGTGTAAACAGATCTCTTCCTGGAGCATAAGTTACTACATGCTACCTGCCTAATTCCTCTCATCCTTTGTGACTCAGTTCATATATTTTCTGCTATGGAAAGACTTTTCTGACCACCAAAGGCTAGGTTAATTGTTTTTCTTCTATAGTTTTGTGGCACCTTGTTCATATTCCCATTATGTAACACTTACATTTGACTCTGCAATACAAGCATGATTGCCTATCTCCATCACAATGTCAGAGGATTCCTGAAGGCCGGGTCCATACCTTATTTGTTGCTATATGTCCACTGCCTACTACAGTGCCCAACACATAGTACACACTCAATATATTTGTTGAATAGATAAATTAATGAATTAGTAACTGTATGAAACAAGATCATGAGATTGTGGACCTCTTAAATTTCAATATCTGTAGCTATCTGAGAAGAGCTACATCCAGGTGTGAATATTGGAAGAGGCTGAGGGGAACTGATTGAAGATACAAATTTGGAGTCATTAAATTTACCTATTTTTCTTTTTCCACTCTACTATTTGTCATTTTTTTCTTAAAAGTCAGTAACATTAATTTTCCTAACTTTAAAGATAGAAAAACTTAGAAATGCAGAGAAGTATATACAGAACAAGTTAATAATAATATCATTCTTCCTCTCCCCAGCAGAAGTTAATCACTGTTAACATGTGTATACTATTTCCTTTTGATTTTACTCTCTCTCTGTATTTAACACAATTGGATCATGTGTTTATATAGGTCTTTCTTTCATTCAGCATTATATCATAAACAATTTTCTTTGCTTCTAAATATTCTTTAAATACCTGACTTTTAATACCCTTAAAATGTTCTACTGCACGGATGCATGGTGATGATTTCAATCATCCCAATAATTGAGTATTTAGGTTGTATCACTCTTTCACCATAAAGTATATTTATCTCTAGGTTTTTCTATAGACGCCCTTTATCAGGTTGAAGAAGTTCTCTTTTACTCCTAGTCTGCTGAGAGCTTTTTGTTTTTTTTAATCAGAAATGGGTATTGGGGGCTTCCCTGGTGGCGCAGTGGTTGAGAGTCCGCCTGCCGATGCAGGGGACATGGGTTCGTGCCCTGGTCTGGGAAGATCCCACGTGCTGCGAAGCGGCTGGGCCCGTGAGCCATGGCCACTGAGCCTGCGCGTCCGGAGCCTGTGCTCCGCAACGGGATAGGCCACAACACTGAGAGGCCTGCGTACCGCAAAAAAAAAAAAAAAAAAAAAAAGAAATGGGTATTGGATTTTGTCCATATGTTTGTTCCATATCTTTTGAGATGATCAAAATGTTTTATTTCCATTTTTTTTATGGTGAATTGCATTAAAAAATTTAAAAATGTTAAACCAACCTTGCATACCTGGGATAAACCCCACTTGGTCATGATATATTATCTTTCTTAACAAAACTTATTGGATTCAATTTGATAAACTTTTGCATCTGTGTTCATGAGGGATATTAGTCTATAATTTTCTCTTTTTGTAATGTGTTTGGTTTTAGTATTAATCTAACGTTTTCTGGAAGAGTCTGTGTAGAATTGGTGTTATTTCTTCCTTAAATGTTTGGTAGATTTAACCAGAGAAGTCGTCTGAGCCTAGAGTTTTCTTTGCGTGAATGTTTTTAAACTATAATTGTAATTTCTTTAATAGATATAGAGGAATTCAGGTTATCTATTTATTCCTGGTAAGCTTTAATAGCTTGTGTCTATCAAGGAATTTGTCTATTTAATCTAAGTTGTTGAATTTACTGGCATAAAATTGTTCATAATATTCTCCTATTATTCTTTTGGTATGTTTAGAATCTGTAGTAAATAACACCTTCCTCATTCTGGATATTAGTCATTTGCAACTTTTCTTCCTCTGATCAGTCTGGCTAGAGGTTAATCAATTTTATTCATCTCAAAGAACTAGTTTTTGGTTTTATGGATTTTTCTCTATTGTTTTTCCAATTTCTGTTTAATCAATCACTGCTCTAATCTTTACTATTTCCTTTCTTCCCCCTACTTTGGATTTAATTTGCTTTTTTTCTTACTGCTTAAGGTTGAAGCTGAGGTCACTGATTAGAGACATTTTTTTCTTTTTTAATATAGGTTAAAATTTTCCCCTAAACACTACTATAAATGCTATATATTCCCTCCTATGCTCTGCTTTAGTGGAATCCTAAAAATTCTGGTATGTTGTATTTTCATTTTCATTTCAAGAAAAATACTTTCAAAGTTTCCATTTTATTTCTTATTTGACCCATGGCACATTTAGAAGTGTGTTATTTAGTTTCCATACATTTGGAGATTTTCCAAGGATGTATTTTTGTTTTCTACTTGAGTTCCACTGTGATCAGAGTATGACTTGAAACTATTTGAACCCTTTTGAATTTATTGAGATTTGTTTTATGACCTAGAAAATGATCTAATTTGGTAAATAATCCACATGTACTTGACAAGAATGTGTATTTGCTCTCTATATTGCTCTTCATCATAAAATATTAATGGAATATTCTAGAAATGTCAATTAGGTCAAGTTGGTAATGGTGTTGTTCAAATTTTCCATATTCTGACTGATTTTCACTTATCACTACTTCATATATAGCATAAGAAAAAATATTATAGTTCCATTTCTCCCCTTCCAACTTGTGTGATATTATTGCCATATATTTTACTTGTATAAATGGTATAAGCCCATACTCCATTATTATCATTCTTGTTTAAACAGTCTATGTCTTTTAAAAAGATCTAAGTAATAACAAAAAAACGTTTTACAATTACCCACATAGTTCCCATTTTAGATGAGGACTTTCTTAACATTTCTTGTAGTGTAGGTCTCCTGCTAATTAATTCTTTTAACCTTTCTATTGTTTCATATCTTAAACAATCTTTAATTGGCCTTAGTTTTTTTCTTAAATTTAATTTAATTTAACTTTTTATACAGCAGGTTCATATTAAGTTATCTATTTTATACATATTAGTGTGTATATGTTAATCCCAATCTCCCAATTCAACCCACCACCACCACCCCCTGCCCCCGCTTTGCCCCTGTGGTGTCCATATGTTTGTTCTCTTCATCTGTGTCTCTATTTCTGCCTTGCAAACCGGTTCATCTGTACCATTTTTCTAGATTCCACATATATGCGTTAATATACGATATTTGTTTTTCTCTTTCTGACTTGCTTCACTCTGTGTGACAGTCTCTAGGTCCATCCATGTCTCCACAAATGACCCAATTTCATTCCCTTTTATGGCTGAGTAATATTCCATTGTATATATGTACCACATCTTCTTTATTCATTCGTCTGTTGATGGGCATTTAGGTGGCTTCCATGACCTGGCTATTGTAAATAGTGCTGCAATGAACATTGGGGTGCATGTGTCTTTTTGAATTATGGTTTTCTCTGGGTATATGCCCAGTAGTGGGATTGCTGGGTCATATGGTAGTTCTATTTTTAGTTTTTTAAGGAACCTCCATACTGTTCTCCATAGTGACTGTATCAATTTACATTCCCACCAACAGTGCAAGAGGGTTCCCTTTTCTCCACACCCTCTCCAGAATTTGTTGTTTCTACACTTTCTGATGATGTCCATTCTAACTAGTGTGAGGTGATACCTCATTGTGGCTTTGATTTGCATTTCTCTAATAACTAGTGATGTTGAGCAGGTATTCATGTGCCTCCTGGCCAGCTGTATGTCTGTCTTCTTTGGAGAGATGTCTATTTAGGTCTTCTTCCCAATATTTTGACTGGGTTGTTTGTTCTTTTAATATTGAGCTGCATGAGCTGTTTATATATTTTGGAGATTAATCCTTTGTCCATTGATTTGTTTGCAAATATTTTCTCCCATTCTGAGAGTGGTATATTTGCCTTGTTTATAGTTTCCTTTGCTGTGCAAAAGCTTTGAAGTTTCATTAGGTCCCATTTGTTTATTTTTGTTTTTATTTCCATTACTCTAGGAGGTGGGTCAAAAAAGCTCTTGCTGTGATTTATGTCAAAGAGAAAAGTTCTGCTCTAAAAGTTTTATAGTGTCCGGTCTTACATTTAGGTCTTTAATCCATTTTGAGTTTATTTTTGTGTATGGTGTTAGGAAGTGTTCTAATTTCATTCTTTTACACATAGCTGTCCAGTTTTCGCAGCACCAACTTATTGAAGAGACTGTCTTTTCTCCATTGTATATCCTTGCCTCCTTTGTCATAGATTAGTTGACCATAGGTGTGTGGGTTTATCTCTGGGCTTTCTATCCATTTCCATTGATCTGTATTTCTGTTTTTGTGCCAGTACCATACTGTCTTGATTACTGTAGCTTTGTAGCACAGCCTGAAGTCAGGGAGTCTGATTCCTCCAGCTCCATTTTTTTCCCTCAAGACTGCTTTGGCTATTCAGGGTCTTTTGTGTCTCCATACAAATTTTAAGATTTTTTTGTTCTAGTTCTGTAAAAAATGCCATTGCTAATTTGATAGGGATGGCACTGAATCTGTAGACTGCTTTGGGTAGTACAGTCATTTTCACAATATTGATTCGTCCAATCCAAGAACATGGTATATCTCTCCATCAGTTTGTGTCATCTTTGATTTCTTTCATCAGTATCTTCTTGTTTTCTGAGTACAGGTCTGTTACCTCCTTAGATAGGTTTATTCCTAGGTATTTTATTCTTTTTGTTGCAATGGTAAATGGGATTGTTTCCTTAATTTTGCTTTCTGATCTTTCGTTGTTAGTGTATAGGAATGCAAGTGATTTCTGTGCATTAATTTTGTATCCTGCAACTTTACCAGATTCATTGATTAGCTCTAGTAGTTTTCTGGTGGCATCTTTAGGATTCTCTATGTATAGTATCATGTCATCCGCAAATAGTGACAGTTTTATTTCTTATTTTCCAATGTGTATTCCTTTTCTTTCTTTTCTTCTCTGATTGCCATGACTAGGACTTCCAGAACTATGTTGAATAATAGTGGTGAGAGTGGACATCCTTGTCTTTTTCCTGATCTTAGAGGAAATGCTTTCAGTTTTTCACCATTGAGAAGGATGTTTGCTGTGGGTTTGTCGTATATGGCCTTTAGTATGTTGAGGTAGGTTTCCTCTATGCCCATTTTCTGGAGAGTTTTTATCATAAATCGGTGTTGAATTTTGTCAAAAGCTTTTTCTGCATCTATTGAGATGATCATATCATTTTTATTTTTCAGTTTGTTAATATGGTGTATCATATTGATTGAATTACATATATTGAATAATCCTTGCATCCCTGGGATAAATCCCACTTGATCATGGTGTATGATCCTTTCAGCATGTTGTAGGATTCTGTTTGCTAGTACTTTGTTGAGGATTTTTGCATCTATATTCATCAGTGATATTGGTCTGTAATTTTCTATTTTTTTGTAGTATCTTTATCTGATTTTGGTATCAGGGTGATGGTGGCCTCGTAGAATGAGTTTGGGAATATTCCTTCCTGTGCAATTTTTTGGAAGAGTTTGAGAAGGATGGGTGTTAGCTCTTCTCTAAATGTTTGATAGAATTCGCCTGTGAAGCCATGTGGTCCTGGACTTTTGTTTGTTGGAAGACTTTTAATCAAAGTTTCAGTTTCATTACTTGTGATTGGTCTGTTCATATTTTCTATTTCTTCCTGGTTCAGTTGTGGAAGGTTATACCTTTCTAAGAATTTGTCTGTATCTTCCAGGTTGTCCATTTTATTGACATACAGTTGCTTGTAATAGTCTCTTATGATGCTTTGTATTTCTGCGGTGTCCATTGTAACTTTTCCTTTTTCATTTCTAATTTTACTGATTTGAGCCCTCTCCCTCTTTTTCTTGATGAGTTTGGCTAAAGGTTTATCAATTTTGTTTATCTTCTCAAAGAACCAGCTATTGGTTTTATTGATCTTTGCTCTTGTTTTATTTGCTTCTATTTCATTTATTTCTGCTCTGATCTTTATGATTTCTTTCCTTCTACTAATTTTGGGTTTTGTTTGTTCCTCTTTCTCTAGTTCCTTTAGGTATAAGGTTAGATTGTTTATTTGAGATTTTTGTTTCTTGAGGTAGGATTGTATTGCTATAAACTTCCCTCTTAGAACTGCTTTTGTTGCATCCCATAGGTTTTGGACTGTCGTGTTTTCATTGTCATTTGTCTCTAGGTATTTTTTGATTTCTTCTTTGATTTCTTTAGTGATCTCTTGGTTATTTAGTAACGTATTGTTTAGCCTCCATATGTTTGTGTTTTTTACGTTTTTTTCCCTGTAATTTATTTCTAATTTCATAGCATTGTGGTTGGAAAAAAAGCTTAATATGATTTCAATTTTTTAAATTTACTGAGGCTTGATTTGTGACCCAAGATGTGATCTATCCTGGAGAACATTCCATATGCACTTGAGAAGAAAGTGTAATTTGCTGTTTTTGGATGGAATGTCCTATAAATATTAGTTAAATCTATCCGGTCTATTGTGTCATTTAAAGCTTATGTTTCCTTATTAGTTTCCAGTCTGGATGATTTGTCCATTGGTGTAAGTGAGGTGTTAAAGTCCCCCACTATTATTGTGTTGCTGTCGATTTCTTCTTTTATAGCTGTTAGCATTTGTCTTATGTATTGAAGTGCTCCTACGTTGGGTGCATATATATTTATAATTGTTATATCTTCTTCTTGGATTGATCCCTTGATCATCATGTAGTGTCCATCCTTGTCTTTTGTAACATTCTTTATTTTAATGTCTATTTTATCTGATATGAATATTGCTACTCCAGCTTTATTTTGATTTCCATTTACATGGAATATCTTTTTCCATCCCCTCACTTTCAGGCTGTTTGTGTCTCTAGGTCTGAAGTAGGTCTCTTGTAGACAGCAAATATATGGGTCTTGTTTTTGTATCCATTCAGCAAGCCTGTGTCTTTTGGTTGGAGCATTTAATCCATTCACATTTAAGGTAATTATTGATATGTATGTTCCTATTAGCATTTTCTTTATTGCTTTGGGTTTGTTATTGTAGGTCTTTTCCTTCTCTTGTGTTTCCCACTTAGAGAAGTTCCTTTAGCATTTGTTGTAGAGCTGGTTTGGTGGTGCTGAATTCTCTTAGCTTTTGGTTGTCTGTAAAGCTTTTGATATCTCCATTGAATCTGAATGAGATCCTTGCCAGGTAGAGTAATCTTGGTTGTAGGTTCTTCCCTTTCATCACTTTAAATATATCATGCCACTCCCTTCTGGCTTGTAGAGTTTCTGCTGAGAAATCAGCTGTTAACCTTATGGGAGTCCCCTTGTATATTATTTGTCATTTTTCACTTGTTGCTTTTAATAATATTTCTTTGTCCTTAATTTTTGTCAATTTGATTACTATGTGTCTCAGCATGTTTCTCCTTGTGTTTATCCTGCCTGGGAGTCTCTGCACTTTCTGGACTTGGGTGGCTATTTCCTTTCTCATGTTAGGGAAGTTTTAGACTATAATCTCTTCAAATATTTTCTCTGGTGATTTCTCTCTCTCTTCACTTTCTGGGACCCCTATAATGCGAATGTTGTTGCATTTAATGTTGTCCCAGAGGTCTCTTAGGCTCTCTTCATTTCTTTTCATTCTTTTTTCTTTATTCTGTTCCACAGCAGTGAATTCCACCATTCTGTCTTCCAGGTCAGAAGAAAAACGGAAAAACTTATCCATTTTTCTGCCTCAGTTACTCTGCTATTGATTCCTTGTTGTGTAGTTTTCATTTCAGTTATTGTATTGTTCATCTCTGTTTGTTCTTTAATTCTTCTAGGTCTTTGTTAAACATTTCTTGCATCTTCTTGATCTTTGCCTCCATTCTTTTTCCGAGGTCCTGGATCATCTTCACTATTATTATTCTGAGTTTTTTTTCCAGAAGGTTGCCTATCTACACTTCATTTTGTTGTTTTTCTGGGGTTTTATCTTGTTCCTTCATCTGGTACATAGCCGTCTGCCTTTTCATCTTGTCTATCTTTCTGTGAATGTGGTTTTTGTTCCACATGCTGCAGGATTGTAGTTCTTCTTGCTTCTGCTGTCTGCCCTCTGGTGGATGAGGCTATCTAAGGGCTTATGCAAGCTTTCGGATGGGAGGGACTGGTGGTGGGTAGAGCTGGGTATTGCTCTGGTGGGCAGAGCCCAGTAAAACTTTAATCAGCTTGTCTGCTGATGGGTGGGGCTGAGTTCTTTCCCTGTTGGTTGTTTGGCCTGAGGCGACCCAGCACTGGAGGCTACAGGCTGTTTGGTGCAGCTAATGGTGGACTCCGGGAGGGCGTATGCCAAGGAGTACTTCCTGGAACTTCCACTGCCAGTGTCCCTGTCCAAGCGGTGAGCCACAGCCACCCCCCCGCCTCAGCAGGAGACCCTCCAACACTAGCAGGTAGGTCTTGTTCAGTCTCCTATGGGGTCACTCCTCCTTCCTCCTGGGTCTCGATGTGCACACTACTTTGCGTGTGCCTTCCAAGAGTGGAGTCTCTGTTTCCCCCAGTCCTGTTGAAGTCTTGCAAGCAAATCCCACTAGCCTTCAAAATCTGATTCTCTGGGAATTCCTCCTCCTGTTGCCAGACCCCCAGTTTGGAAACCCTGATGTGGGGCTCAGAACCTTCACTGCAGTGGGTGGACTTCTGTGGTATAAGTGTGCTCCAGTTTGTGAATCACCCACCCAGTGGTTATGGGATTTGATTTTATTGTGATTGCGCCCCTCCTACCATCTCATTGTGGCTTCTCCTTTGTCTCTGGATGTGGGGTATATTTTTGGCGAGTTCCAGTGTCTTCCTGTCAATGATTGTTCAGCAGTTAGTTGTGATTCCAGTGCTCTTGTAAGAGGGAGTGAGCGCACATCCTTCTACTCTGCCATCTTGAACCAATCTTGCCTTTGTTTTTGAAAGATACTTTTTCCTAGGTATAGAATTCTAGCTTAATAGTGTTTTTCTTTCAGTATTTTGAAGATGTTGTTCTACTGTCTTCTCAGTTTTTCCCAGTGATGTGTCTACTGTCGTACTAATGTTTCTTCTTCTGCATGTAAAATATTTTTTTCCTCTGACTGACTTTAAGATTATTTTCTTCATCACTGGTTTGGAACAAATTTATTGTGATATACCTGGTTGTAGTTTTCTTTATATTTCTAGTGCTTGGGGTTAACTGGTATTCTTAGATCTGTGGGTGTTTCTGAGAGTTTCCATCAAATTTCGAAAAAATTTGGCTATTGTTCCAGCAATTTTTTTTTTTTTGCCTTACCCCCCCCTCCTTAGGGAACTCCATTTTCATGTATATTTGCCTGCCTCAAGTTGTCCCATGGTTCTCTGATGCTCTGTTTATTTTTCTGATTCTCTGTTCTCTCATTATATTTGAGAAAGTTTCTATTGCTGTGTCTTCAAATTCACTAGTATTTTTCTTCTGCAATGTTTAACTTGCTGTTCATCACATCAAGTGTATTTTTATTCCCAAACATTGTAGTTTTCATCTCTCAAATTTGATATAGATCTTTCTTATGTCTTCTATGTCACTATTTAACTTATATGGAATTGTACAGAATATAGTTATAATTTATTATTTTATTGTCTTTAGTTGCAAATTCTACCATCTTACATTAATCACCTGTGTGATTAATTTATCCCATTATGTTATATATATATATTTTGCATGTCTAATTTTTTGATTGAATTCCAGACATTATGAATCTTACCTTGCTGACTAGTAAATATTTTTGTATTCACGTAATGGTCTTGGGGTTTGTTCTAGGAAATAGTTTGATCCTTTTGGGTCTTGCTTCTAAGATTTGTTAGGTGGGAGCAGACCAGTATTCATTCAAGGACTAAATCCCTAATAGTGAGGCAGGACCCTCCTGAATACTTCACCATGTCCTGTGAATCATGAGGTTTTCCAGTCTGGCTGGTGGGTCAGGCCCTGTGTGATCCCCAGGCACTGTTTACTTCAGTCCTTCCAAGGGGTTCTTTCTCTGGCCTCTGGTGGCTTCTTCACATGCACGTGCTGATCAGTCCTCAGCTAAAGACTTCATGGAGACCCTATTTCTACAGATTTCTGGGGTTCTCTCTCTGTGCAGCTTTCCCCATCTCATGACTCTATCCTGCAAATTCTAAACGCCTTAGTCTTCCCAAACTCTGCTCCATCTTTCAACTCAGGGAGGCCATGGCCTGGAAACTCTGTCAAGGCAGAAGGTGGGGCAATCATGTGACTCACCTCATTTTTCTCCATCTCTCAGGAATCACTCTCCTCACTGACTGATGTCCACTGTCTTGCAAATCATTATTTCCTATAGTTTGTTCATTTTTCAGTTGCTTCAGGTGTGAGGATAAATCTGGTCATTGTTACTCCATCTTGGTTGGAAGCAGAAATGAAGCCTGCAGTGCAGCTTATATTTTTACCTTTTTCAGTTCCTAGTCAGGTCGAAACATTTCTTCCCCCCATTTTTTTTTTTTCTTTTTGCGGTACGCAGGCCTCTCACTGTTGTGGCCTCTCCCGTTGCGGAGCACAGCCTCCGGACGCGCAGGCTCAGCGGCCACGGCTCACGGGCCCAGCTGCGCCGCGGCATGTGGGATCCTCCTGGACTGGGGCACGAACCCGTGTCCCCTGCATCGGCAGGTGGACTCTCAACCACTGTGCCACCAGGGAAGCCCTTCCCCCCATTTTTGCTAGTAACTTTAGTTTCTCCTCCTATGAATTGTCTTTTGTTGTTACTCTTGTTTTTTATTGGAAGTTTAATATTTTTTCTCATAAATTTGTTAGAGCACTTTCTGTATTTTTTCCTGGCCCATGTTATTCAGTCCAGGCAATGAGAATGATTTGCCATTAGAAACTTGTTTTGCTGTGAAAGTCTCACATGAAGGCCTATATAACTCTGTGTTTGGGTCTTACCATTCTTGGCCTTCATACACTTGAAAAGTACTATATACTGTCATCGGTAAGAGCATCTCACTATAGCAGCAGTAATTCTCAAGAAAAAGCCATCCCCATCCACCTGCCCCTACTCAGAAGGGGTACCAGTTTCTCTGCAGGGGCTCAGGGAAACTGGTAGCTTGAAAAAGTCCCTCAGGTGATTTTGATAAGCCTGATTAAGGTGGTTGCCTCCTCTCCATTGAGATACACTGATATAAACACTAATTATTCGAGTTGTGATTCCTTATTAGAGATCCTGGAAGGTACCGATGGAGGAGCCCAAGATATTTTTCAGTATTTTAAAGAACCTAATGAATTTTCAGTACTTTAAAATGTCTAAAGGCAGTTATAGATGAAAAGGCTGGCAGATAAGCCTGAAAGTCAGTTCTTTACTTTTACTGGAGTTCTGTCAACTGACTATGGTAACACTGCCTCCTTCCTGCTAATCAGAGACACAGGAAGATAGGTATACTTGTATTATATTACTGATAAGTAGAAAATAGAAAGTGAATTAATGTTATTTAACAAGGGAAGTTTGCTTGATATTGTTTAATAGATATTATCTTTCCAAGTATGCAATCCCTGAAAGAAAACAATAAATAAATGTGTTCTTGTTGGTGAGAAAGCTGAAAACTACTGTAAGGACCACATCTTTGGATTTCTTAAGCACAGAATTGCATTGGGAGTTCACATTCTCTAAGAATACAACTCTTGAGAAGCAAATAGAATTAGACAGGGAGAGAATCAAGGACAGCCCTTTTCTTATATGTTGGGGAACAGTTGTTTTCTGTTATTACTTAGACTCTCTTTCTCTTACTTTCAAAGTCATGTCACGCACAACCTGGATTTCATTCCTTTCTCAGACACTGGGCTCCAAATCTTCGTTCTGGAAAAAATATCCACAGCATTGTGCTGCTGTGCTTTTTAGAAGCATCTCACAGGTGGGCTGAATCTTACATTTCTACAATATCTAAGTTGCGTAAGGTGGTCAGACCCTTGATGCTGGGAAACACATGTTTTGTGTTAAATTTTTGTATGTGTGGCAAAAAGACACATAATATAAATTTACATTTATGTAAATTTTAAAATAAACAACTCAGTGGCATTAAGTACATTTACAATGTTTTGCAACCATCACCATTATCTAGTTCCAGAACTTTTTCATCACCTCAAGTGGAAACCTGTGTATTATATTTTTGAAGTTAAAAGATGCACAACTGGTTACAGTAGAGAAGTTTTCAAAGAATCTCTGCAATCCTTCCCCTCTAAGAGAAAGGAGATAATTTTTTTGCAATTTTCAACCGCAATGTTCAGAAGCAGCGCACCCCAAATCATAGCTTGTCTTTACCAGAAACTGAAATCAATCAGATGAATAATTCTAGTGAAAATAACTGGTTAAAATTTAAATTAGAATACTAATATAAACGCTAAGTTGAATACAGCCCAGGAATATTTCACACACACTCATGTTCTGTTTTCCTTTCTATTGAGAGAAAGTCATTTTGAATACTTGTATAGTCTCTTCAAAAGCAAACAGCTGGGGGCTTCCCTGGTGGCGCAGTGGTTGAGAGTCCTCCTGCCGATGCAGGGGACACTGGTTCGTGCAATAACAAGTCATTGTCATTTTAGGCCAACAGTTTGGGGTGATTTATTATGCAGCAAAAGATAGCTAGTACAGTGTTCCCTGTGTGACCTCCTGTAACCCTTCCAGCCTCACCTCTAGCTTCTCTTTCTCTCACTCACTCACTGGGCTTCACCGCCATGCTCCCCTCTTAGGATATTTCTTTGCACTTACTTCTCTCTTCCTGGACTTTCCCCCTCTCATGTCCCCATAGCGTGCTCCCTCATTTCCTGCAGGTCCCTGCTTAAATGGCCCACCACCCTTCATATTTTCTTCTCCCCTTTCCTCCACTTCATTTTTTTCAGAGTACTTATCACCATCTGACATACCATATTTTTATTTGTTTATTTATGTATTATCTGTCTTTTAGAAGGTAAACTCCATGAGGTCAAGAGCTGTTTGTATTTCATTCAGTATTCAATCTCCAGTATTCACAGTGCCTGTTACTTAGAGGCACTTGATAAATATTTGCTGGAAATATTGAATGCAGGCAAGAATAAAGGAATAGATGGAGGAAATGTTATCACTTCAGAAGGGCTGTAGAAAATTCTTATGGGTAACAAGGATTTTTTTTGCTCCATCCCGATCCTGCCTCTATGGTGTAGATATACTGGGGCCACATGCCAGTTTCTTTCAGTTGTATATATAAGTCAAGAAATACTGATTTATTACCATAAATGTAAAAATTTATTATCAAAATTGTTATGCTCAAAATGCTGCTTGCAAAAAAAAAAAAAAGTTCTGTGGCTGAATAACGCTTGGAAACACTATTTATACGCTCTCTGGAGGATTCACAGTGTGCCCCGGCCTATAAAAGGTACCTCGAAGTCCAGCTGTGGGACTCGAGGGACATTGTTCCAGCTAATGATTAAGAACTCTCCAGACAATAGGGGCTTCTTAGACAATGGGTGAATTTCCAGGATGTCCGGCCCCCTTCCGAGAAGGAGGGGAGATAACAAAATGTAAAAAAGGTGTCTGTCAAAGACCAATCAGACAGCTGGGGAGAAGGAGGGAGATAACAAAATGTAAAAAAGGTGTCTGTCAAAGACCAATCAGGCAGCTGGGGACAAGTTCCCTCTCTGGTCCGAGCCTAAGCCGGGACCAATCAGCAGGAGAACACAACCAAATCTATAATTTACATACGGGGAAGTGGGAACCTATAAAACTGACATATTCGCGCCCAAAAGGGTTCCTTCTTCGACCTCCTGCGTGAGGACCAAGGAACCCCGGTGCACCGGCCTTCAATAAACCTCTTGCGTTTTGCATCGACTTCCGACTCTTGTTGTTTCCTGGGCGAGTCGAAACTCCTAGGAGACCGCGCAGGTCTAACACAGCAACAAAGAAACTTATTTACTTTAACTCAGTATTTCCCAAATTTACTTGCCTAAAGAATGCTTTCTTCTTAATAAAGAACTGGAGTTCTAATTTATAATACAGCCAATACTCATTGAGTGATTCCCATATGTTTGGTCCAGTACCTATCACATCCTCTCAATAACCCTATAAGGTAACTATTACCCTGATGACCTCCATTTTACAAATGAGGAAACTGAGGCACAGAGATAATTGTTCAAGGTTACATAGTCAATTAAGTGGCAGGGACAGTATTCATACCCAGATGTCTGTGAATGAGAAGTTTGAGCTCCTTAACTAACGATACAACTTTGAAAGTTTAACCTTTCTATAAGCACTAACAGCAATCATTAACCATGCCTTTCATTTTCAGAAAACCGATCTCAGCCTGTTTTTCTCTCTGTAACAAGGAATTTGTGCCACTCCCCTATTAAACCTGTTCTCAAATGCTTTGATTACTGTTAAGAACTCAGCTTACTATATTTCTACATTTATCTGTGGTTTAACAGGAGAAAGTCTCTAGCTGCAGAAATTTGATAGAAATGTCTACAATACCTGAGTAGGGTAGAATATTCTCTGAGCTTTCCTTCCAATAGGACGGTAGTTCTCCAAGTGAGGTCTCCAGGAGAGCAGCAGCTTCAGCATCACCTGGGAACGTGAAAGACATGCAAATTTTTGACTCCACCCTAGGCCTAAGGAATACAGAAACCGAGTGGGCGGGGCCCAGCAAACAGTTGTTTAACAAGCCCTCCAGGTGATTTGGATGCAGCCTGTTTTGAGGTGGTTCTTTTGTGCACCTGTGTGTAATTCAGCCCTGATATGAGTGTCCCAAACAGGAAAGGTCAGCATTTTCTCATCATGTGTGTTTGTGCCCGAATATACTAACTGGTGAATTTAATTGGATTCCTATTAAATCTTTAAAATATATTTAGTCATACATTCACTCTACTTTCCTTAAAGTGATTTTCTCAGGTGGCAAAATAAAAAGGAATGCTTTGAAATTTCCTTGGTTTTTAAACAGAATCTATTTAAGGTAACAGATAAAGGGCCTTCTTTGGAATCCAAAAGGAATGCATTTAATTCATGGTTCAACATTTTTTTGCGGTACGCGGGCCTCTCACTGTTGCGGCTTATCCTGTTGCGGAGCACAGGCTCTGGACGTGCAGGCTCAGCGGCCATGGCTCACGGGGCCAGCCGCTCCGCGGCATGTGGGATCTTCCCGGACCGGGGCACGAACCCGAGTCCCCCGCATCGGCAGGCGGACCCTCAACCACTGCGCCACCAGGGAAGCCCTCAACTTTTTTCTAGCTATTAAAGTAGTTCTGTTTCTCCAGTCTGGCAAGGTGATAACTGCCTTTTAATATCTTGTTTTCTTGTGTTGTAAAACACTCAAAAGAATATGCATAAAAAAATATACCGTGGTATGCTGGAGCAGACCCGACTGGCTAGCGAGAGCTGCTCTGCACTTCTAACTCTGCCTTCTGGTGTCACTTTGGTAGCTTGAAATCATCAATAGTGAAGAGTATTTACACCATGGACATTGGCAGATGTTACAAAGCAGGGCTACTTTTTTTTTTTTTTTAAATTCAGAGAGCTAACTGTTAAAACATTTACCAGCCTACCACTGAAACTGTGTGGAAGAATGCTTGTTGAAGCATTCTTTGTGATAAAGGAAGATAGGAGAGGTAGATGATTAACTATAAGGGACTGCTGATTTCAAAAGAACACTATGCAGCCATTGAAAAAAAGAACAGGTATATTATCGAAGGACATTATTGTCAAGTGAGAAAATATTTCAGGATAATATATATAGTACAATGCTATCTTTTGTTAAAGTAATCGAACATATATATATATGTGTGTATATATACATATATATTATATGATATCTATTAAGATGTTACTCTTACTAAATGAGAATTAGGAAGGTGGAACAGCAGGGGTCTCAACATTTATTTTACATACTTCTGTAATGTTAGAATTTTTCTTAAAATGTATGTGATATATGCATATATAACCTTTGTGACGGATAATTTTTGTTCTGGGGGTTAATTTTTAAAAACCACTATTTTTGATGGAGTGATTATTGTTTGTAAATGCTCATCTTTCTTTTTCCCACTAGATGGTGAATTGCTAAAGGACAGGACTCAGTTTACTACTTCTTCCTGCTTCCCACAGCATCTGGGTACACAGAAGGAATCAAATAAATGCAAGTTGCTAATTGGGAAAATCAATAAATCTTTAACATTTGCAATAAAGTTGTTTGGTTAGCCCTGAACAGCTCATTTACAGAATAAGCAGTCTTTCCACTGCAGAGATATTGAGATATTGATATCTTGGGATGTGAGATTCAGAAAGACAGATCCAACTGGAGAAGAGATTGGTAGGACCTCATCAGAGAAGCCCCTGACAACAGCTGCAAGTCTTGGGCTTGCTACAGGGGACAAGAGGGAACTACAGTGTGTTCTTGAATAGGACATAAAGAAGCACTAGAGGACCTTGTTAGGTAATGAAATGGTAAGGAGTAGGGAGACTGGAGGCAGGGAGGTGGGCGGGGAGAAACAGCTTTCTTAGCAATACAATAATTAGAGAGAAAAAGGTATATTTTTTATAAGTTTTAAAGGGAAAAAAGAAGACTGTGGTGACTGAATAAATAGGGAGGAGAGAAGAAAATCAAAAATTAAAGATGATTCTGAGATTTTTGGCCTGGGCATCCACACATTGTCAAGAAATGCAGTAGTTGGAAGGAGAAGCAGTTTTGGAAAATGAAACAATAAATTACGCTTGGATGCACTGAGTTGTACATGAGTTGGGGGCAGATAGGTAGGCCTTACTGGAGGTAGTTGAAATTAAAGGTCGGAGATGCACTTTTAGGAACCAACGAAGATGTGAGATTGGAAACTAACAACAGATGCACTTTCCCATGGAGGGAGTGACAAGGGAGTGGATCAGGTGGTCAGAGAGGAGAGGGTGAGGAGGAAACGGGCCTGACAAGAGAGGAGGCCAAGGAGTAGTAAGAGAGATGGAAGAAAAACACTGTCACAAAAATCAATTTGAGGGAGGGTGGGAGGGAGGGAGATGCAAGAGGGAAGAGATATGGGGACATGTGTATATGTGTATAACTGTATAACTGATATGTATAACTGTTATGTATATGTAACAGTTGTATACTGTTACATATACATAACATGTATATGTATGTATAACTATACATACATATACATGTATATGTATGTATACAGTTATATGTATAACTGATTCACTTTGTTATAAAGCAGAAACTAACACACTATTGTAAAGCAATTATACTCTAATAAAGATGTGTAAAAAGAAATCAATTTGAGGCCAAATTTCCAGGAGTGGGTGGATTGTAATGTCAAATGCTGCAGACAGTTAAGGAAGATGAAGTACTGAAAAGACTCGATGGTTTGGGAAGAAGGAGGTCATTTTTAACTTCCTTGAGAGTTCTTTTTGTGTGTGGGGATGTTAATAGTAGGGTAGGGTGGAAGATTTAAAATAAATCAAATACTGAGGGATAAATACAGGAATGCGTAGATAGAGTTTTGCAGCAGAAGTCAGAGAAGAGAACTGATGAGAACTCGAAGGGTCCAGGAGGGTCAATCAATACCTTGTTAGCTTTTTAGAATATTTCAAGGTGTAATGAAAAGGGCCAGTGAACAAGAATTAAAGATGGTAGATAAAGAGGGGCTCATTGCAGGAAGTGGGAAGGGGATTCAAAGAATGATTAAGACAGCATTACAGGGAAGATGGATCTCGACTTCTGAGACTGTAGATAAGATTAGGAGGAAAGATGTGATGGGGTGAGTTGAAGTCATGGATACATAATGGGGCTTAGGTCAGATGAGCTCAAATTTCTCTGTGACGTAGAGGTTCCCCCACACTCCATGGACAGGAAACATGGCAATTAGGGTCATGAGGAATGAAGGATGGTCTGGAATACCAGCTATGAATGGTGTGATAGGGACTCCATCAAAGATGAACTAGAAGCACCAGCAAGGGTCACACCCAAACTGGGATAACAAAATTCAGTCACAGATGAGGGCAGTGTGATCCTCCATGGTGTGGTAGAGAAAGTGCAGGCTTGGGAGGAGACCAGCTAGGGTCTGTTATCCCTTCCTAGCAGCACGTCTCTGGACAAGTTATATAATCTTCCTGAGACACAGTTGTCTCATTTGTGAAATAAAGATTTTAATACCATTTCCTTCAGGTTATTATAAGACTTAAATTAGAAAGCATCTCACCCAGTTTGAAGTAAGGTAACAGATAACATTAATTTTTTCCTCTGGGAACCAAGTAATAGCACCAAGGGAAGCAGGCAGTGGGTAAAATCCTGAACTGATGACTTGTACATAGGACAGGAGAGATGGTCAGGGGTCAGGGAGAAAGGGATGCCCTGTCATGGTTAGTTACGGAGTCTAGCACTCAGAGGATGCTAATGAATGGGTGAGGGACAGACCCAGGGAGTTTTAGGTGTGGGATGAGCTATGGGAGGGTGCAGGTAGTGCAGACACGTGGACTAGAGAAACAAGGCCTCAGAGTGGTACTGCCCAGGGAGCTGACCAAGATTTAGGGCCTAGTCTTCAATCTTGAAGGCCCAGAAGTTGATTTTGTCAGGATGCTCAGAGACCATCAGGCCTTGAGGAAGAGTTCAATGGCTGCTATAACAGTTAAGGTAACTTTGGTAGTAAATCACTAACAATACAGTTCAAAATGGCTTGAAAAGGCAATTTGTTAGCTCATATATCAGAAAATACAGCAATTGGGCTCTGCAGTAGACATTATCGTTGCTTGCCTAACGTTCATTCCATCTCTCCTCATTGTGTAGCAGCAGTGTAAGTTGAGGGACTAACAAGACCCTGAGGGTTGGTCTTGATTAATTTAAGCCAATCAGGATAATCCTCCCTCTTCCTGACCCCTTGACAATGATTGATTCAGCTATGGGCAAACCTATGCCAATCTGGACTAATGTGATGTGAAGGAAGAATCATCTTTATTTTTGAGAGACAGAATCATGGAAATCCAATCGCTTCCACTGGATGAGAAGGAGGAAGTGGGTAGCTCTGATTGTTATCAGTGTTAGCAAATACTTATGGGGGTATCATATTTGGGATGAGGCACTGTGGAGAGTGGAGCAGAGAAAAGAAAAGAACCTGGTTTCTTGATGACATCACTGACCTGCCAGGCCAGAAGTCTGTTCTACCGTTGGAATTCTACTTTGTAAATCGTACATTTCCATATTGTTTCAGGCAGTTGGGTTTTCTGTTACTTGCAGCTGAAATCATCCTAACTGTTACATGTGGGCTTCAGACTGGGTTTGATCCAGTCTCTGGCTTATGTCCCTTTTAATTGTCTTGGCTCTTCTCTCTTCTGTATGTCTTCTTTGTTCCCTGATGGTAGCTGTACTAGTTAGGGTTCTCGACAGAAAAAGAATCAATGGGAGACATTCCTATCTATCTATCTATTTACCTACCTACCCACCTGTCAAGAGAATTTATTTTATGGCTTTGTAGAGATTGGCAAGTCCAAAATCTGCAGGATAAGCTGACAGGCTGGAGACCCAGGGAAGAACTGATGTTTCAGTCTTATGTCTAAAGGCAGTCTGGAGGCAGAATTCCTTCTTTTTGGGGGGTACCTCAGTCTTTTTTCTTAAGGCCTCGAACTGATCGGATGAGACTACCCACCTTTGGAGGATAATCTGCTTCACTCAAAGTCTACTGATTTAAATGCTAAACACAACTAAAAAATACCTTCACAGCAACATCTAGACTGGTGTTTGACCAAACAACTGGGCACCATAGCCTTACCACATTGACACATAAACTTAACCATCACATTAGCAAACTGGCTCCCAGCCGTGTCCAGGAGCTACATGCTTCCTTCTTCATCATCAGGAAGGTTACCTCTGTCCCAGTTTTATAAGAAAGACTCTTGAATTTCACTTAGACTGGTTTAGGTCATGTACCAACATTTTAGCTAATCACTGTGGCCCCAGTTAAGTGTGATGATTGACTTAAGATAGTCAGGGCTCACTTCAGCTGGAGGTGGGGTCAGTTAGCCCAGAAGTATTTGCACTACATGATGGAGGGATAGGTAACTAAATGGAAAAACCTTTACTGATTGAAGGGGGAAGGGGAGATGGATGCTGGATAAACCACCCCAAGTATCCACTATACTGACCAAACACAAAGGAGATAGATACATCAATCATAATGCCAACTTAATCATTTATGGCAAAAGTAGAAAGGTAAACCACACTAGAAAGTTTGTGTCAGCTCATCAGTACATTTTATGCTCATAGAAAAGATTCACAGAAAGCCAAATTGTGATCAGATCAGAAAGTTGTTTGGTGAGCATGGAATCCAATTTAATCCATTTCACTTCAAACAAATATTTATTGAATGTCTGCTAGGCAGGATGAAATTAACAGCTAGTGTCATCGAGTTATTATAGACTAATATACTAATTTATACCGTTGAGCTGCATGTCCAAGCCTGGATGCTGGTGCTGAAGACACACTGCTAAATGCTCACTCTTTTTGCACCTACTGTTTTAGCCCTGAGGTTGACATGCCCTTGTAGTAATGTGGTCTTTCTTCAGACTGGGTGTAATACAATTGAAAAAATTTCAACTTTTGTGTATTGTAATCACCTTCCTTGATTAGGATTTAGAGGATTCCTCAGTCATCCCTCACACTTTTCAAAACTTTAACATCAAGTTGTAGGGGCACTTTGTGGCCCCAAAGAAATTCGTCCCTGTGATTGTCATAACTATTTACCTATTAACCTCTCAGCCCATCTCTATGCACAGCATCCAGAGTCATTCTTCTTTTTTTTTTTAAATAGAATTTGTTTAGAGTAGTTTTGGGTTCACAGCAAGATTGAGTAGAAGGTACAGAGATTTCCCATATACCCTCTGACTCCACAAATGTGTACTCCCCCCATTACCAAACCCCCCCATGAGAATGGTACATCAGTTACAACTGATGAACCTGCATTGACAGGACACATCATTATCACTTAAAGTCCATAGTTTACATTAGGGTTCACTTTTGGTGTTGTATATTCTATGGGGTTGGACAAATGTATAGTGACATGTATTCACCATAATAGTAGCATACAGAGTGGTTGCTCTGCCTCAGTTCTCCACCTATTCTTCCATCCCCCTACCCCCAACGCATGTCAATTACTAATCTTTTTACTGTCTCCATAGTTTTGCCTTTTGCAGAGTGTCATAATTGTATCATACCATATGTAGCCTTTTCATATTGGCTTCTTTCACTTAGTAATATGCATTTAAGTTTCCTTCACTTCTTTTCATGGCTTGATAGCTCATTTCTTTTCAGCACTGAATAATATTCCATTGTCCAGGTATATTACAGTTTATTTATCCATTCACCTTTGGAAGGACCTTTGGTTGCTTTCAGGTTTTGGCAATTGTGAACAAAGCACTATAAATATCCATGTGGACGTTTATGTATGGACATAAGTTTATAGCTCCTTTGGGCAAATACCAAGAAGGGCTACTGCTGGATCATATGGTAAGCGTATGTTTAGTTTTGTAAGAAACTGTCAAGCATCTTCTAAAGTGGCGGTACCATTTTGTATTCCCACCAGCAAGGAATGAAAGTTCCTGTTGCTCCACATCCCTGCCGGCGTTTGGTGTTGTTAGTATTTTAGATCTTGGCCATATAGTAGATGCATAGTGGTATCTCATTATTATTTTAATTTGCATTGCCCTGATGACATATAATGTGGAACCAGAGTGGTTTTTTAAAAACAAAATAGATCCTGTCATTCTTTTGCTTAAAGCCGTTCAATGACTTCCTATTATCCTTGACATAAAATTCAAACATTTGTACATGGCTTTGAGGTCCTTCATTTTCTTTTACTTGCCCCCTGCAGCATGAGTGCCCACCTCATTCTTGTGTTGCTTTCTCATCTCTTGGCCTTTGTACATGCTGTTTCCCCTGCCTAGATCATTCTCCTCTTCACTGGTTTAACTCCTACTCATCCTTCAGGTGTGTGTTTAATTGTCACTTCCTCCAGGAAGCCTCTTTCACCACCCTATCCTCTCTGGTTATTTGCTCCTGCTGTGCCTTCCCTGGCCCCCAAACATCTTCCACCCCAGCATGCAGCACTTGTTCTATGGTGTGAATTCCCCTCTAGACTATAAGCTTCTTGAAGGGAGGGCATGTCTATATTTCTCACATTTACTCTCAGATATCCAATAAACAGTGATGGAAGTGAGTGAATGAAGAGATGAGTGACTCATCAGTACTGATATATTTATTACATGCCTATTTTGGACAAAGCATTGTTCTAGGCCACTGGGGTTATGGAAGCATTGTATTAGCTCCAATGGGTAACCTAGTTAGTGAAATGGGATGTCAAAAACATATAATTCACAACAGAAGAGAGCCTATTGTAAACACTGCGTGTATGATGTAGATCAGGATTTCTCGATCTTAGCACTACTGACATTTTGGACTGCAGAATTCTTCGCTGTGGGGGTCTGTCTTGGGCATTGTTAGGATATTCGGCAGCATCCCTGGCCTCCACCAACTAGATGACAGTAGCACCTTCCCACCCCTGGCTGTGACAACCAGAAACGTCTCCAGACACTGCCAAACATCCCCAGGGTAGCAACAGCACCCCTGGTTGAGAACCACTAATGTAGACAATGACGGATTATGGTCTGGAGACTTCAGAGTTGGGCAGAAGCTTGTGACTCACAAAATCCAAGGAAGGGCTCTGCTGGTTGGTTCATGTGGAGAAAAAGGTGTAAAGGAAGCAAATAAATCTGAAGCCTGAAAGGATGGAGAATGAAACAGATGGATAATGTGGAAGGAGTAAGTTGAGGAGGAAAGAAATAAACCAATGTTCAAATCCATTGTGGCTCAGCGGTGGTACCATTTTGAGCAAGTTACTTAATTAACTAAACCTCTATTTTACCATCTGTCAAAGTGGGATAGTAATCATATCTACCTCACAGGGGTATAGTGAGGATTAGGTAAGGTAGTGTATTAAAGTGCTTCTTACAGTTCTGGGATCAGAGCAAGTGCAATAAATGTTAGCTTCTGTTATTAGGCTTTCAAAAAATGACAGGAGTGAGAGAGAATTAAAAATGAACACTTCAAAGTTCAAATTAAAAATTGGAATGCTTAGGTTAAAAAATGAAATTAACTCAGTCTAAATAAATCTAAACAAGTTTAACAAAGCTTAGTCAATTATCGGAGGGAAAATACACTGGCATAAAAATCACATAGCTATAAAAACTGATGTGTGAGAAAAGGGTTTCCAAAGTGAATGGTGCATTGACTACTTAACTTCTCCTTTCCCAGTTTTTTTTTTTTTTTTTGGTACGCGGGCCTCTCACTGTTGTGGCCTCTCCCGTTGTGGAGCACAGGCTCCGGACGTGCAGGCTCAGCGGCCATGGCTCACGGGCCCAGCCGCTCCGCGGCATGTGGGATCTTCCCTGACCGGGGCACGAACCCGTGTCCCCTGCATCGGCAGGCGGACTCTCAACCACTGCACCACCGGGGAAGCCCCCTTTCCCAGTTTTGATCTGGAATGTATAAGTTCCAGAAATTCCAGGAAATAGGCTGTTTAGACTTGTTTTGGTTTTCGAGGTAGTTCAATGCTTAGTAAATTTCTTAGGATCACTGAAGCCAATTCGAAAAAGGTTGTGTAATGATGCTGCTGGGGATGCCAGGCTTCTGAGTGCTGAGGGGGTGTGCTGGTGTCTCAGCATCACTGTGCCTTCCCCAGCCCTTAGCACACATACCTCCTCACATGAGTTAGCGCTGTAAATGTTGTGGAATTGAATTCAACTGCCTTAATGAACTTCAAACAAGACTTCAGGTGACTTTGAATTAAACCACACCAGTTCCCCCAACCTCTGTGGCTCATTGCCAATAAGAGAGAACACATTTCACATCTGCTCTGAAAAAAAAAAAAAAGGCTGCTGGCTTAGACACAAGTCTTGTTTTGTGCTTAAGTAACAAGTTAAAAATCCATCTCCCAATAGTCCCATGATTCATTTGCACCAAGGTATCTGTTAAATGAATTTTGCAGTTGTGATCTGCATTGTTGCCAGTTATTTCAAGGTAGAACAAAGAATGCCACTATATGATTAACCACAGAAGAAAACCTAGATACAGGATGGCTAAAAACAAAACCCAAACTCTCGAGTGATGGACTGTATTTTTAGGATTTGTTTTAAAGAACTGCTGAAATCCTCTCCTCTATAAGGAAGCCAAAAATACCAAGCTGAGATTTTTATCACAGCATTTTCTGAATCAATTCAAGCTCTGTCGATGAGTCAGGAAGTTTCTATTATGGGCTTCATAAAAATTCAATGCAGTCATGTAAACAATGAAGTTTTTTTAATGAAAAGTAAAATAATATATTTTGATGGACAGCTAATTGCCTTGTAGAGGTTGGATAATTTCCTGTTCTAGGATTTCCTAAGCGTCTTTTACCTTTAAGAATGTTATTTTCAAGCAGAATACATCCATCATATTTTTTTAAATTCATAGCTGGAGAGAGAGAGGCTTTCAGAGGTTTCTAATTATGGTACTTGGAATACAGTCATGATAGAACTATTGTATAATTTTTTTCTCAGGGTTCACCACCTTGGCTTTAGACTTTGACTTCCCTGTAGCCAAAATGAACTTTAGAGTCAGAAGTCAACAGCCACTAATCTTTTTTTCTTTTTTTGGAGTGAAAAGCCCTTGAATCATTTCTGAAGTAGTCTGCCTCTTACTAAGAACGTTGATTCCTTCCACTAACGGTGATCAGCCCTGCTCATTTCTGCTCCATCGGCTTCCCGGCAATGACAGGCACGATAGTTTGGCTTTCTTTCTGGTGTGCTGATGACAAACAGAGACAAGTGACAGTGAGCGCCAGCCTCACGATGCTTTATCACTGAGATTTTGAAATTATTAAGCTGATTTATCGAGGAGGGAAACAAAATCTACAGAGGTTGCTTTGGACAAAGATAAAAAGGTTTTTAACTTCCACTGTGCTCTCCTGGAGAAAGCCAGTCATTTGGGTGGGAGGCTGCTAGGAGAGAGAACTGAAAGCTAGAAGTGCAAAGGATTTAATAAAAATGATATCATTCAACACATAGAACATTCTTACTGAGCACAAGGTGTAGAGAACTCAATTTTTGATGAGCATGCCTCCAGAGGATAATCAGATCCTGACACATGAGAGCTACTCAGTAAATATTTGTTGAATGAATGAATAAGTGAGTGAATAGCTGAACTGGACTGTGGCAAAATTCATCCAGCTCAGCTATTCTTAACTGTAAAGTCAGGACACACCGATGTGCTGTGACAAGTTATAAAATATGTAGCAAATAAGTGGTTAATAATTGTAAAATGAGAGGGTTCTGAGTGCTGGGAAAACTGGACAGCTACATGTAAAAGAATGAAATTAGAACACTTCCTAACACCATACACAAAAATAAACTCAAAATGGATTAAAGACCTAAATGTAAAGCCAGACACTATAAAACTCTTAGAGGAAAACATAGGCAGAATACTCCATGACATAAATCACAGCAAGATCCTTTTTGACCCACCTCCTAGAGAAATGGAAATAAAAACAAAAATAAACAAATGGGACCTAATGAAATTTAAAAGCTTTTGCACAGCAAAGGAAACCATAAACAAGATGAATAGACCACCCTCAGAATGGGAGAAAGCATTTGCAAACGAAGCAACTGACAAAGGAGTAATCTCCAAAATATGCAAACAGCTTATGCAGCTCAATATCAAAAAAACAAACAACCCAATCCAGAAATGGGCAGAAGACCTAAATAGACATTTCTCCAAAGAAGATATACAGACTGCCAACAAACACATGAAAGAATGCTCAACATCGCTAATCATTAGAGAAATGCAAATCAAAACTACAGTGAGGTATCACCTCACACCAGTCAGAATGGCTATCATCAAAAAATCTACAAACAATAAATGTTGGAGAGGGTGTGGAGAAAAGGGAACCCTCTTGCACTGTTGGTGGGAATGTAAATTGATACAGCCACTATGGAGAACAGTATGGAGGTTCCTAAAGAAAGTAAAAATAGAACTACCATATGACCCAACAATCCCACTACTGGGCATATACCCTGAGAAAACCATAATTCAAAACTGAGTCATGTACCACAATGTTCATTGCAGCTCTATTTACAATAGCCAGAACATGGAAGCAACCTAAGTGTCCATCAACAGATGAATGGATGAAGATGTGGCACATTTATACAATGGAATATTACTCAGCCATAAAAAGAACTGAAATTGAGTTATTTGTAGTAAAGTGGATGGACCTAGAGACTGTCATACAGAGTGAAGTAAGTCAGAAAGTGAAAAACAAATACCGTATGCTAACACATATATATGGAATCTTAAAAAATATGGTTCTGATGAACCTAGGGGCAGGACAGGAATAAAGACACAGACATAGAGAATGGACTTGAGGACATGGTGAGTGTGAAGGGTAAGCTGGGATGAAGTGGGAGAGTGGCATGGACATATATACACTACCATATGTAAAATAGATAGCTAGTGGGAAGCAGCTGCATAGCACAGGGAGATCAGCTCCATGCTTTATGACCACCTAGAGGGGTGGGATAGGGAGGGTGGGAGGGAAGGAGATGCAAGAGGGAAGAGATATGGGGATATATGTATATGTATAACTGATTCACTTTGTTATAAAGCAGAAACTAACACACCATTGTAAAGCAATTATACTCCAATAAAGATATTAAAAAAAAACCTAAAGTGATGAAAATACAAAAAAAGAAAAAAGAGGGAGGGGATGTGGGGATTACGTATCATATAGCTGATTCACTTTGTTATATAGCAGAAACTAACACAACATTGTAAAGCAATTATACTCCAATAAAGATCTTAAAAAAAAAAAAGGAATGCCAAGGCCCAGGTGGATCATTTAAAAATGTACAGAAATAGTGAATCCCTATTCTGTGTACCGGGGATTAACACAGTATTGTAGGCAATTATACTTCAAAACCAAACAAACAAACACGCTCATAGAGTTGTGGTTGTCAGAAGTGGGGGTGGGAGGTGGGGGAGGGGGAATTGGATGAAGGTGGTCAAAAGGTATAAATTTCCAGTTATAAGATAAATAAGTACTAGGGACGTAATGTACCACATGATACATATAATTAACACTGCTCTGCTGTATGTTATATATGAAAGTTGTTAAGTGAGTAATCCTAAGAGTTTTTAAGCACAAGGGAAAAATTTGTTTTCTTTTATTTTGTATCTATACAAGACAATTGATGTTCATTAAATTTATTGTGGTAATTTCATGATGTATATGAGTCAAATCATTATGCTGTCCACCTTGAACTTATATAGTGCTGTATGTCAATTTTACCTCAATAAAAGCGGAAAAAAAATAAATGGAGCTAATTTAAGGTTATGCTTATAATGATGTTGCTCTATTCTTTTCCATTCTAATATGATTTCTTTTGACAGTTACTGATATGCTGTTATAGTCATTCTTACAAACGACTGTGGAATTGTGATCATAGCTACTTCTGTTTATTTTTAAATTTTACCCATGAATAAATTTTCAGCCAGCAAGAAAGCAAGGGTAGATGAAGGGCATATGTAAAGTACATCTATATCTGCATTGCAGGAGAGCAAAAATGATTCTGTGAACATATCTGTTAATGACAAAAGAGTTATGATCCCTGAATCAAAGGTAGAGCAGTGATGCAAGTAGAATTTGCAAAAACATTATTCATATTAACATTAAATTGTATGTTTTATTTTCTATATTTAACAATAGAATACAATGTCTTTATATTTATTCTTTAGTGGTATTCACTGACTTTATTAATATTACCTTGGGAGGAGAAGTCTAGAGAAAAAATCAGGTCTTTAAAAAATGTTCAATTAAATAGTTATATTAGGTGTATTTATTATTGAAAGTCTTTAAATGACTGATTGCATTGCTCATATGTAAGTATCTTAACAGATGCCATGATAAAAATAAAAGTGTGTAGAACTATTTAATTGATTTCACTGTAAAATCGGAGGGGAGGGGGTCCAAAAATGAGGATGCCTTAAAATGTTGTGTTTTGTATGTATCATATTATATCTGCCAGAGTGGAAATAATAAGATTAAGGGCTTCTGAGAGGCAATAAAATCTAGTAGTTAAGAGCACAGGTTTTGGTGCAAGACTGCATGGGTTATTTATTTATTTATTTACTGAAGTATAATTGACATAATATTATATTAGTTTTAGGTGTATACATAGTGATTTGATATTTTTATACATTACAAAAGGATCACCATGATGAATCTAGTTACCATCTATCACCAAACAGTATTACTTATTATATTTCCTATGCTGTATATTATATCCCCATGGCTTATTCATTTTATAACTGGAAGTTTGTACCTCTTAATCTCCATCATCTATTTCTCTCATCTCCTACCCCCCTCCCCTCTGAAAACCACCAGTTTGTTCTCTGTACCTATGAGTCTGTTTTTGTTTTGCTATGTTTTTCATTTTTTAGATTCCACATATAAGTGAAATTATATGTTATTTGTCTTTCTCTGACTTATTTCGCCTAGCATAACATCCTCTAGGTCCATCCACATTGTCACAAATGGCAAGATTTCATTTATTTTCATGGCTGAGTAATATTCCATTGTGTGAGTGCATGTGTTTGTATCTATCTATCTATATCTTTAAATTTTGTCATTTTAATTATAATTTGTCTTGGTGTGGATCTCTCTGGGTTCATCTTTTTGGACTCTCTATGCTTCCTGGACCTAGATGTCTGTTTCCCTTCCCATGTTAGGGAAGTTTTCAGTTACTATTTCTTCAACTAAGTTCTTTGCCCCTTTCTCTCTCTCTTTTCCTTCTGGGACCCCTATAATGCAATGTCCTGAAGGTCTCTTAAACAATTCTAATTTTTTAAAAAATCTTTTTATTTTTTTTGAAAAAAAAAAAAAAGTAGTAATTTCTACTACTCTGTCTTCCAGTTTGCTGGTCTGTTCCTTTGTATCATCTAATCTACTATTGATTCTTCCTAGTGTGTTTTTAAATTTCAGTTATTTCAGTTATTGTATTCTTCAGCTCTCTCTGGTTCTTCTTTATTTTTTTTAACTCTTACATTTCTCGCTGTGTTCACCCATTCTTCTCTTGAGTTCATCGAGCATCTTTATGATCATTACCTTTAACTCTTAATTGGGTAGATTGTTTATCTCCAATGTGCTTAGTTCTTCTTCTGGGGCTTTGTATTGTTCCTTCATTTGGAACATATTTTTATGTCTCCTCATTTTGCCCAATTCTCTGTGTTTATTTCTAAGTATTAGGAAGGTTGGTTATGTTTCCTAATCTCAGAGAAGTGGCTTACATAGCAGATGTCCTGTGGGGCCCAGTAGCACATTCCCCTCTGGTCATCAGAGCTGTATCATCCAGGGCTGCCCCCATGTGGGCTGGATGGATCCTTCTGTTGTGGTTGGGCCAATTATTGTGGGCATGCTGGCAGGCAGGGCTGGCACCTGGCCCAATTGGCTGCCAAGCCCTGTCTAGTGTGGTGGCTCCTGGCCCACTGGTGAGTGAAGCTGGGTCCTTGCTGGTCATGCGGCTTGGGGGATCCTGGGGCTGGTGCTGGCCCACTGGTGGCCAGGGCTGAGCCCTAAGGTGAATGGCTGTGGGGCCTGAGGGGGCCTAGGGCTGGTGCAAGCCTGATGGTAGGCTGGGTGGGTTCTTTGCATAACTGGCTGCACAGTCCAGGAGGTCCTGGGGCTGGTACCAGCCTGCTGGTAGGCAGGTAAGCCCCTGGCACTAATATGCTAGAAGGAGGACTCCCAAATAGCATTTATCAGCCCCAGTGTCCTTGTGGTAGAATGAGCTCTGCAATATGGCTGCTGCCAGTGTCTGTGTCCCCAGGGGTGTCTCAGTTACCTCCTGCCTCTCCAGAAGGCTCCTGGATATCAGCAAGTGGGTCTGACCAGGCTCCTTTCAAATTACTGCCTATGTTCTGGGACCCAGAGCATGTGAGATTTTGCAAAATCCTTTAAGACTGAGTGTCTGTTTCCTATAGCCCTCCAGCTCTCCCGTATGCAAGCCCTGCTGACCTTCAAAGGCAGACATTCTGCCGGCTCCTGTTCCCAGGGCAAGACCCTGGACTGAGGAGCCTGATGCGAGGCTCAGATGCCTTGCTCCTTGGGAAGAACCTCTGCAGTTGTGAATATCCTCCTGTTTGTGGGTCACCTCCCTGGGGGTGTGGGTCTTGACTATACCACATCTCTGCTCCTCCTACCTGTCTCATTGTGGTTCCTTCTTCTTTTTTTTTTTTGGTACGTGGGGCTCTCACTGTTGTGGCCTCTCCCGTTGTGGAGCACAGGCTCCGGACGCGCAGGCTCAGCGGCCATGGCTCACGGGCCCAGCCGCTCCGCGACATGTGGGATCTTCCCGGACCGGGGCACGAACCCGTGTCCCCCGCATCGGCAGGTGGACTCCCAACCACTGCACCACCAGGGAAGCCCCTTGTGGTTCCTTCTTTATATCTTTAGTCGTGGAAAAATCTTTTCTGCTAGTCTTCAGGTCATTCTTATAGTTTCTCTGTAAATAGTATAATTTTGATGTGCCCGTGGGAGAAGTTTAGCTCAGGGTCTTCCTACTCTGTCATCTTGGCCACACCTGGAGACTGCATGGGTTTAAATTCTGGTGTTGCCACTTGCTAGGTTTGCGATCTTGGGAAAGTCACACACCTCTCTGTTTCTTAGTTTCTGTATCTGTAAAGCGGGATTAAGAATATACCAATACATTCAAAGCACTTAGAGCACACGTGGCATGTAGCAGGCATTCAGTAAATACAAACTATTACAACCTAATTCAAATCTCTATCATTTGACATTCATTTGATCACCTTTATTTTAGACTTAAAAAAATTCTAAGGCCTTTATTAAAAGCACATGGAAACAAAAATCATTTTACAACTCAAAATATTTCTGACTTAGACTCTGTTATGTGGGACCTCTGTGTCTCTTCAGCTCCATGGATGTGTGTTTTTGGTAGCACGTACAATTTGTACACCTTTTCACTCCATGAATCTTTTTTTTTTTTTTTGGTGTAGGACTGAATTAAATATCGCAATTCTTCAGTGAAAAGAAAATGAAATAGCATGCTTTCTCCCTTAACTCTTTTTCTCTCACAATGGTTCTGAATGCCTCACTTTCATCCCTGTGGGAGCATCAAATTCCTGGCAAATGAAGAAAAAAGAGTTATGTTTGTGGCTCCTTATTGTCTAACCAAATGGGTTTTAATTTTCTGTTGGCAAGAGTAGTGGTCCCAGGAGGTGGCACACCTTGCTGTGTGTGAGCTGAACCCAGCATGGGGGGAACTTGTTTTCATCGTGGAGTTTTAAGCACTCAGGATATCATTTGAAGAGAACAAACAATTCAGCATTTGTCTTGGCAAGGATGGAATAGCAATGTGAGGGACCTATTCTGCTTCTGACAGACCCCAAGATGAACTTGAGATCAGTGGATCTCACACAATTACAGTGAGTGCTGTCCACAGGTGCCGGTCCTGCCTAAGATTGCTTCCCGCCAAGTGCAGCGCCTTCACAGGCAGACATTCCTCCAGCTTTCCGGGGAGCCAGGGTTTAGAAGGAGAAAAGGCACCGTGGTGTGGAAAGTCCTACAACATCATAAGATTTGGCTCAGCCTGAGCCTGTCTCACAGCAATTTGCAAACTAAAACATCTTACCCAGAAAGGGATTTTCGTGCTGCCTAGATTTTTATTTCCCTGATTTGCTTGGTGTAACTACCCCAAAATCAATATGCCCTGAGCTGAGTTGTGTAAACATAAAACCATGAAGAATGCTAACATTTTCTTTCTGGAGGTGGTATCAGAGTCCAGCTCTACCTATAGCCCCTGCTCAGCCCCACATCTGTATTCTGTGTTCATTTTGCCTGATACCGGCTGAGTCGTGCTCTGCCATCTAGATTGTACTCACAGGCACATACAAATCTACCTTCAGTGGATACAAAATATAACTGCTTCTTACTTTGAGAGCCCTTCCTCAAGTTTGCTGATCTGTAAGCAGGAACAGGACAGGTTTGGCCATAGCCACAAAAACATGTGAATGGAGATGTTCATTTTTAAGTGCACCTGATCGTTCTTCTTTGACAAAGCTGTCACCAGAGGGTCCATTTTGAAGTCATTCTTTGAAAGCATGGCAGCCTCAGCAGCCCCAACTTTGCTCTATTCTGCCTCTTGAGACTCGGCAGAAAAGCGATTTGGAGCTCATCATGCAGTTTCCCTTTGTCCCACGGCCCCCAGAGGGCTGTTGAACAGAAATTCTTCATTTAGCCAGGCTAATTTACAAACATTATGTTTTTTCTCTGCCTGAGGTCTTATTCTCACCAGACCTTTTAGAAACCTACGTTGTTTGCGTCCAAGCTTCCACATACCTCTATATTAAGAATGTCTTAATTCTTTCCTCATTAATATTAAATATCGTTCCTCTATTTCCAAAATGGAGTACGATCTAAGACCTTTCAGATGTGATTATTTAGATCTTGAACTCTGAGACACACACACTGGCAGGACCTTGACCCCAAAGGGTCCCTGCTCAGAGGGGCTCTCAGCTGGGAAGTCAGGCTCCTCTGACCCGTGCTGCCTTCCTGGCAGAAATGCAAAAATGTCAGCCTACACTTCAAAATGCTGCTCTCATCATTATACCACAATACCTACTTTATCTGTCAATGTACATAAAGGAAGAAGGTATTTCCAGCTGTCTAGTCCCAAGTCATTGAAATATATTCACTCTAAGAAGATGATGCACTCTGGGGGCTTGGCATCATGGTTGGTACCTATACTTCAATACTTAACACAGAAGACAAGTGCTTATGGCTTGATCTTCCGGTACAATTCTTAGACAGTTCCCATGTCCTGGGTCTTCAACAGGTTTCATAAAGTACTGTAGTTCAGACAATTACAGCACAGTTGCCAACAAATAAAAATTGGTTCAATTCTATATGCACACTTCTACTACATTCATGTGGAGGTTATGTCTCTTTTGCTTTGCTACGAAATGGAATGACTCCTGTACAATATTACAGCTAGAAGCTTAAGAAGCTAATGACCTGTTTCCATACCAGCGTGTTTTAGAATGATGAGTCAGGCAAAGGATAAAACTGGACCAACTGGAGACCAGTTTCTAAATAACAAGCAATATTTTATGATTCATCCTCTATAAGGAAACCAGCCCAAAGAAAACGTATTCAGAGTCTAGATAAAAGACAGGTCTTGAGTTTTGTGTATTTTAAGATGTCCAAATGTATAGAGTGCAGGTGGTTTTACTGAAAGGCAATTTCAATCCTGGTTGAGCTAGAGAGAGAGCTGTAGGGTTAAGGCATCAAACACCCAATCATTTGGCGCAAAAAAAAGTTGCAAAAATTAAGCCATTTGTGAGTTTCACTCAGAATGTTTAAGAGACTTAGGGAAAAAAATCAACCAAGGGGTTTGTTGTTTCTTCTTTCCTTTTTTCTCCCTTTGTAATCTCTCTAAAGCCAAGAACAAGACAGAGACACACACAAGCAGACAGTGAGAAAGTCATTTGTGTTTGTTCTCTTGCCTCGGGTGCTGTCTAAAGGAACATTTTGGAATTAGCCTACTGATGCCAAGGTGGGCTCCGGCGGGATTCAGATGTCTTAAGTTATATAAGCTGCCTGCTAGAAAGCTTATGTGTAATAGATGCTTTCCTTTTAACAATGCCATTGCTTCTCCCTTTCCCAACCCTTAGCTGCATCCCCCTGAGAGTTTTCAAGCAATTTTAAGACTCAAAAGAGATGAAGGACTATATAAGAGAATAAAGTCCTCAACAGAGAGGGAGCAACATAGTTCAGTGAGCCTCCAAATTCGCAACCTTAGATCAGAATTCTGCCTCTGACCATGACTTGCTGTGAAAACTAAGGAAAGGAACTCAATTTCTTTCTGTTCCCTCGCTCATCTGAGAGCAAGGGCTAAATTGGATCAGAAGTTCCATCACATACTGTGTGCCTGCTAATGAATGGTGCTTTGACATTTGATGTAACTTCCACAGTATGAACCACGAGCCTGGATTTAATGGTGTGCAAGGGGATGAGACTGAGGGCATGTGGCCACTGACAGCTTAGGAAAAGGCAGTTTGTATGGAAAGCAAATCCAGCGTGTGCCCCCAGAATAGCACTGCCAGAAAATATACACACAGGACACCCTGTTAAATTATAATTTCACATACTGAGAAATAGTTTCTTACCATAAGTACGTCCCCAATATTGCATGGAACATACTGCACCTAAAAACAATTATTTGTTGTTTATGCGAAATTCAAATTTACCTGGGTGTACTGTGTTTTTACTTGCTAAATTTGGCAAGCCTAATCTAAAATGGGTTTGATCCAAAGGGTAGTAGGAGGAAGGGGTTAGAGACCAGGGGCTCTTTAATCAGAGGATTATTCTGAGTTGGGAAGTCTGAAGCCAGGGTTAGGGATGAGTTCCTAGGACAATTAGGACAATTCAGGCCTTGGTGTATATGTTGTGCTTTCAAAAGGATGTCAGATTCTACCATTCAGTCTCCCCACACCCCTCTCCCTTTTCTCTCCTCTTGTGGTCCTCCCAGAAAACAGAGTAAAGTGAATTCCCTCCTGGAGTAATTGTCAACTCATTCGTCACTCCACAAATACTGAGTGTCTATCATGCGCTAAACACAGTTGGTTTCTGAGGAGTAGGAATAGGCTATGGTCTCTGCCTTCAGGGGATGCCCAGTCACAGGTGGTGGGGGGACCAAGGTCAAGCCTCCCCTTGCCACTGGAACTCTAAATCACAGCCCTAACCTACACTTTTTTTTTTCCTACCTGCAACTTGATACCTGCCAGTTACAAATTGGACTCTACAGGTGCAAGGGAAATAAAGATAAACAAAATGTAGTTCTTAAATGCAAGAGTCTAATGGTGAAATGAGACCCTGATGCCAACAGCTATAATAACAGGTGGAATATGGCCAGAACAGTAAAAGGAATGGAGTGGGGGTAGGGATTTAGAGGAGCCATCATGTGAGCTTAGGGGCATAGGAAAGTTTCCTGTAGGAATCTGAGATGGGCTTAAGGACTGCTGAGATATTCCCCTATAACTCTGGACTTAGAATCATATAATCACAGAATCATAGAATTAGAAGTGTCCTCAGAAGTCCACGTATCCAAAAATTCTTTCTATAGCCTCCTTTGCTGAGGGTCATTTGACTTTTTTGTTTGTTTGTTTTTTACGCGGGCCTCTCACTGTTGTGGCCTCTCCCGTTGCGGAGCACAGGCTCCGGATGCACAGGCTCAGCGGCCATGGCTCACGGGCCCAGCCGCTCCGCGGCATGTGGGATCTTCCCAGACTGAGGCACGAACCCGTGTCCCCTGCATCGGCAGGTGGACTCTCGACCACTGCGCCACCAGGGAAGCCCGGTCATTTGACTTTTGCTTGAGCTCTTTCCCTGTATTTCTAAGAAGTCCATTTCATTGTTGGGAAACTCATTATTAAAAACAACATTTCAAAAAAGCTGAGTTGCGACCTGCTACCTCTAAGCTATTCTCATTGATTCTATATCTGCTGTTTACCCTCCTTACCACTTTAATCAAATACCTGAATGAAGAGATAGAATATAAGCTTACTAACTTTTCCCATGATAGAAGTATAGAAGTGATAGCAAACACTACAAACGAAAGAGAGAAAATTCAAAGGTATTAAGGTGAGACGTAATAGCAATACATGTAAAATCCTGCATTTAGATTGAAAACATCAGTTACAGAATAGGTGAGAACTGGCTTGGTAGGAGTTCCTGTGAAAAAGACCTGAGAGTTTAAATTAATTCTTAACCTAATATGAGCCAACAATGTGATGTGACTGTTAAAAAAGCTAATCGTCTTGGCCTGCACAGCTAGAACAGTGTCAAGATCATGGAAAGTAATAGTGCCAATGTATTTATATTGCCTTGATCAGATTATATTTATACGGTGTATTCAATTTTCCATGCTACATTTTAAGAGGTTTATGTATATAAACATTATCATCATCATACCTGTCAAGAAGGGCCCACATGTCATGAACATCAATACAGGAAAACTTTTTTCCCCCTTTATATCTCCCAAGAAAAAGTTTTCAAAGTTTGGATTTGATTGATTAAATGGGAACTCTGGGAAGGGACACATATGTGAAACTAGACCCTACCTCAGCCTCACTTGAGGATGGAGGATGCTGGACTCAGAGCCTGATGGGGTAGTGGGTATGAGAGCGGGTATTGATTAGGAGAAAATCATGGCCTCTGTCTGGAAACCAGAGAAAGATCTGGGCTGCTCTGTTTAACGTTGGCTTCTTCAAATCCCCCAAAGCGGGTGTCTAGGCGACCAGGCTTCCCAGCTGACTGCGTTCCTTTGAGGAGTGATTTGGGAAGCACTTAGAACTACCTCGGTTGGAAAAGCATGGCTGTGTATTAGGGAATTAGTCTGTTGGACTCCCTGCAACGGTGGTGACTGGGGTGATCAGGTCCCTACCCTAGTACCTGCCCTGGGCTCCTGGGCTCAGGACCAGTTTGCATCCTGTCGCTGCCTCCAGCAGATCTGTGTCACCATGTAGGAGAGAGCACGACTCTTTCAGCCTTCGGGTTTCAAGGGCAAATCCCCAGGATGGCTGTGGAGAACTGTGTGGAAACCTGGGCTGGGCATGAGCAAAGCTTGTCTTATAACTTTTAAATATTTAGACATATGGTGAATGGCCTTCATTTATATTTGTTTACTCAGCCTGTGTCAGGTTACAGATGAGACATTATAATTCCTCTAGTTTAGAGGAAGTAAGCTCCTTTTATAGGGTTATACTAATTTCCTCAGACATCCCTCACCACCCACCCTTTTTATTAAACAAATGAGCCAGTCTATGTAAAATACCTAGAACAGAGGCTCACACACAGTAACTGCTCAATAAATGTTCATTTTTTTCCCCTTTACATTCTCTTTTCCCATCTTCCAAGCACAATTGGAAATGTCAGCATTTTCTACAAGCTTCTCCTTGATCTGAGCGTTGAGATCCTATTCATGCAGCATCTTTTGCATTTGGCCTTGATTCTAAGCCCTTCTTCCATTTTGTGCATGTCTTTTAAAAATGAGGACTTCCAGGACTTCCCCCAATACTCTTTGACATTCACAATGTTTTCTATAGATGTTTCTTCCTTTCTTTGTCTTTTAGGTTTGTGCATGTGTGCGTGCGTGTGTGTGTGGTGTGTGTGTGTGTGTGTGTGTGTGTGTGAGAGAGAGAGAGAGAGAGAGAGAGAGAGAGAGAGAGAGAGAGAGAGAGAGAGAGAGAGAGAGAGGGAGAAATTCAGGCAGAGTTTTCTTTCCTCCACTCTTTGTGAGACCTATTATTCCCTTTTAGAGTATCTAGTCCTGAGTTTCATCATGAAACTTTAGCCATTTGAAAACAACGTAAAAGATCAGAGACTATATTTGAGTATGCTTCAATTCTCCTTTGTACTGAGGTTCCTTGATTTTAGGTTGCAGGAATAGACTCTGAAGCAAGTAAAAAGGATTTATTGAAAGGATACTGGGTTGGGGGCTCACAGACTTAATAGAAGAAGGGTAGCCCCAGATGTTGGGGAGAGCTATACTCAGGCCAGCTCCAAAAGTTTGAGAAATGCTTGGGTTATTGAGTGACTTGGCTTCAACTGTCTGACTGTGTGTCTTTGCTCCACACACCATGTCCCTGGAGTAAGACTGACTGGCCAGTATGATCAAGAGGTGGTTGACAGCCCCAACAGAAGTTCATGGGCTTGGACAGGGCAGACCCCTAAAGGAGCAAAAGCCTGGGAGAGAAATCCACACACACCCTTTTCTTAGTAATGTTTGAGATTATTGTTGCCGTCTCCTTTGTTTGCATATTGTCAGTCTGTTTAAATTGAAGGCTAGAAAAATACATTTCTTTCATGGATGCTTATTATCTGGTCTAAACTCTGCCTGCTTGAATCTTTAAGATTTCCTTAAGGAGAGGAATAGGAAGAATGGGGGGAAGAACTGGTTTATTTGGGGTGGGAAGGGAAAGGTGGTGAATTTGAGTTTGGATTTGTTTGAAGTACCAGTGGAGCAGGCAGCTGGCGTTGTCCTACACCCAACTGGAAATATGAGTCTTGAATTCACAATAAAAATTAGGACAAAGAATGTAGATTTGGAAGATATTATTCATTCAATATTTTAATTAGATATACCAGAAGCAATTATTAAATACCTACTATATACCTGACTGTGTCGAGGGCTAGAATTAAACAGTTGAATAATTTAAGGGGGCAATTCTTAAGAAGCTTATAGTCTTTAGGAGACAGTGGATTAATATGAGCCAATAATTGTGATCATATGTCCATTAGGGCAATGTTTGAGGTTTACTGAGGGTAGCAGGGGAATACAAAGAGAGGGCACTTAAAGTGGTTCCAGATCCTTTGCCTGGCTGTCACTTGCATAGGATATGCTCCTCCTCCTTACTCTGCTCTTATCATTATAATTTGTCCTTGTCCTGGACCCATCCTGTGCCCCTGCCTTGTGAGAGCTACCTCCATGCAGCTCCTTCACTGGCCTGAACCCTTCTGCAGCCTCTTATAGTCTGGCATTGACAATAAAATAGCACAGAGGTAGAGATTTTGACTACATATGAACAACTGATGATATTAAAAAATATTCCATTAATATATTAAAGATATGCAGCTATGGGGACTTCCCTATGCAGCTAGTGGTGCAGTGGTTAAGAATCCGCCTGCCAATGCAGGGATACGGGTTCAATCCCTGGTCCAGGAAGATCCCACATGCCGCGGAGCAACTAAGCCCGTGCACCACAGCTACTGAGCCTGCGCTCTAGAGCCAGCGAGCCACAACTACTGAGCCCGCGAGCCACAACTACTGAGCCCACGTGCCACAACTACTGAAGCCCACTTGCCTAAAGCCTGAGCTCCGCAGCAAGAGAAACTACTGCAATGAGAAGCCCGTGCACCGCAACGAAGAGTAGCCCCGGCTCCATGCAAGTAGAGAAAGCCCGTGCGCAGCAAGGAAGACCCACCCAAAGCAACCGAATAAATTAATTAAAAAAAAAAGATATGCAGCTATAGCCCCCTCAAAACTTTTTAGTCATTATCTATTATTTTTAATACTTCTGTTCATTTCTGAATATTCCTCAGTCAACCCCTTCTTTTTCAGCCAAATTAACTGTTGTAGCAGCAAAGGTATACTTCAAAACAAAACAAAACAATCTTCTAGTCATCCAACTAAAATTACTATTTTAGTTGCACTATTTAACTTCATTAGGGACCTAGAAGAGATGACCTAGAATAGAAATAATTCAGAATCCATTTTCAATTTTCTCAGCTACCAAATCTCTTCGAATACATATTTGTTCATTAGTTTTATAAACACTTGTTCTGAACACAGAGTACACCGTGATGTTTTCACAAGCAGTGCTGACACCTTTTTTAGTCCTAATGCTTAACCTGTATTATTTTTTCCTTTTAATTACATTGTATAAAAATTTTCTACATGCCAGTCTTAAAAGATGTTAATGGGTATTGTATAATAGTCTCCCTTTTCCAATTATATAAAGTACCCTTTTCTTGGCCTTAACATTTTAGTATCTTTTAACATAATGCTTGATGTTTTAAAAAAGTATTTATGTATAAAAGCTTATTTATCAACTTTTGGGAGACATTTCAGTGTTAAAGCTCATGTGTCAAGTTAAGATGTTAAAATTAAGCCAGCGACTTTAAAGGCAATTTTTAACTCCCTATCTTTCCTATCTTACCTAGTCCACCATTTCCAGGGAGACTTGACATTTAGCAGGTGACAGCAGGAAGTTGGGAGAAGAATCAGGTACAGAGCTGGCTCAGGAGCCACCAGTCCGTATCAAACTACAAAGGTCCCCAGGAGAACAAGCTCTGCTGACCTGCCCTCCAGGCACTGCAGGGTCAGCACCGGTGAGGCAATGTGGTTCCCAGCACATGTCGCTCATTACTCTGGTTTCCAAACACACCAGTACAAATGTCTATAGATGCTAAGGTGTTATGGGGCCACAGGCTTCCTGTACCTCTCTTCCCCCCATAACTCAACTGCTTTTCCATGGGCTTTCAATGTTTGTCCCCTCTGTAAACACCCAAACTCCATCTAAGTTTCTTTCTTTCTTCTGTGAACCTAAGACTGTCTTATATAATTTCCTTTTTTTTTTTTTTTTTGCGGTACGTGGGCCTCTCACCGCTGTGGCCTCCCCCGCCGCGGAGCACAGGCTCCGGACGCGCAGGCTCAGCGGCCATGGCTCACGGGCCCAGCCGCTCCGCGGCACGTGGGATCCTCCCGGACCGGGGCACGAACCTGCGTCCCCTGCATCGGCAGGCGGACTCCCAACCACTGCGCCACCAGGGAAGCCCTATAATTTCCTTTTTAGCAGGACTGCTCTTTCAGAACCTTTATGGTACAGATTCATTCTTTTCTTTTTAAATTGAAGTATAGTTGTGTACAATATTATATAATTATATAATATAGTGATTCACCATTTTTAGGGTTATACTCCATTTATAGTTATTATAAAATATTGGCTGTATCCCTGTGTTGTACAATATACCCTTGGGGTGGGCTTATTTATTTTATACATAGTAGTTTGTACCTCTTAATCCCCTACCCCTATATTGCCCCTCCCCCCGCTGGTAACCACTAGTTTGTTCTCTATATCTGTGAGTCTGTTTCTTTATTGTTATATTTACCAGTGTGTTGTACTTTTTATATTCCACATATAAGTGATATCATACAGCATCTGTCTTTCCCTGTCTGACATTTCACTTAGCATAATGCCCTCTAAATCCACCCATGTTGTTGTAAATGGCAAAATTTCATTCTTTTTTATGGCTGAGTAGTATTCCATTGTTTATATGTACCACCTCTTCTTTATTCTTCTGCTGATGGACAATTAGGTTGCTTCCATATCTTGGCAATTTTAAATAATGCTGCTATGAACATTGGGGTGTGGATTCATTCTTTTTAAAAAAATATTTTATTTTTAACTGTGATAAAATACACATAAAATTTACCATCCTGTTTTTAAGTGTACAGTTCAGTAGTGTTAAGTACATTCACACTGGTGTGCAATCAATCTCTAGAACTCTTTTATCTTTTCTAATTAATTAATTAATTAATTAATTTTTGGTTGTGTTTGGTCTTCGTTGCTGCTCATGGGTTTTCTCTAGTTGCGGCGAGCGGGGGCTACTCTTCGTTGCGGTGCGTGGGCTTCTCATTGCAGTAGTTTCTCTTGTTGTGGAACACGGGCTCTAGGCACATGGGCTTCAGTAGTTGTGGCACATGGGCTCAGTAGTTGTGGCTCACGGGCTCTAGAGCACAGGCTCAGTAGTTGTGGTGCACAGACTTAGTTGCTCCGTGGCATGTGGGATCTTCCTGGACCAGGGCTCGAACCCATGTGCCCTGCATTGGCAGGTGGATTCTTAACCACTGTGCCACCAGGGAAGCCCTAGTACTCTTTTATCTTGCAAAATTGAAATTCTATACTGCTTAAACAACTCTTCCTCCCCCACCCCAGCCCCTGGTAACCACCATTCTACTTTCTGTCTCTGAGTTTGATCATCCTAGATACCTCATATAAGTGAAAATCATAAACTATTTATCTTTTTGTGGCTGGTTTATTTCACTTAGGATTTGTCCTCAAGATCCATCCATGTTGGAGCATGTGTGACAATTTCCTTCCTTTCTGAGGCTGAATGATATTCCATCGTATTACACCCCATTTTGTTTACGCATTCATCCACAGGTGAACATTTGGTTGCTTCCCCCTTTTGACTATTGGAAACAATGCTGTTACGAATGTGGATGTACAAATATGTCTTTGAGAACAGACTCATTCTCTTTGATAACATGTACTTACCTATTTTTTAAGAACTTTTTTTTTCATGGAAAATTTCAAACATGTGAAAAAGTAGAAAGAATGGTACAATGTACTTCAGAATACCTGTCACTCAGCTTCAACAGTTATCAACTGGTAGCTTGTCATTATGTTTCACCTACATCTCTACCCACAATACCTACTCTGGATTATTTTGAAGCAAATCCCACACATCATATAATTTCTTCTGTTAATATTTCAGAATGTATCTCTAAAAAAAATAAGGCCTCTTTTCAAAGGTAAAGCCATAGTACCGCTTTCACACCCTGAAATTTAACAGTTCCTCATTATCATCAATAACCCAGTTAGTGTTCACATTATTCCAATTATCTTAAAAATTTTTAAACAGTTTATTTGTTTGAACTGGAATCCAAATAAAGTTCTTACACAGCGATAGGTTCACATGTCTCTTATGTCCCCTTTTATCTATATGTTACCCTTCTTTCTTCTTTTCCTTGAAATTTCCTTGAAGAAGACGTATTTTCTTTTTTTATTCTGAGTTTTCCAAATTTTAGACTTTCGCTAACTGTAATCGCTGTGGTTCATTTAATATTGTCCTTGGTTCCCTGAATTTCTTAGAAATTGGTAGTGGGATTTAGATGCTTGATTAGATTTAGATTCTTTTTTTGGTCAAAACTAACTTATAGATAGTGCTGTGTTTTTCCATTGGGCAGTGCTTAATTTCTGGTTATCTTTTATGATTATTATTGACTAGATCCATAAATTCATTAAAAGTTGCACAATGAAAATATTCTAATTCTATTATTCTTTCTTTCTTTATAACTAAAACAGTTGCACACAAAGTAATGTTCTCTCGTTAATTATTTAGTTTTCCTGAGGTATAGTTCTTATAGAAAAGTAAGGATAAATACTTAATTAGTTTCCTTTATTTACCAGTTTTCCAAGCAATGAGTTGGCTCCCAAGCATCCTCCAAAAGTAGCCAATAAGACTTTTCTTATTTTAGTATAATTTTGAACTCATTGATTTAAAAACATACTTGATGTGTTTGAGGTCATTGCACTTATTTTCCTTATTGAAGCCGGCTCCTGACACCTTTTGCTATGACTCTGATGGTCATTGACAGGTTTTGAGTCATCTGTTATGGCAAGATATTCTGGGCTTATTTTGTACTTTTCAATTCTAGGCCAGAAATGAGCCTTCCCTCCCAAGAACCTTGATTCCTTTATTGGGAAATGGTATTTAGAGACCACAATCTGAGTAATAGGGATGCTCAATGCCACTGGATTGGTTATTTTCAGTGGACAGAGCTAGCAAATATGATTTTTATTTTAAAGATAAAATATATCATGAGCTCATATTAATACTTGTAATTCTGTTTCAGGACTACAGTGCTTTTACATAATCTCATAAATCTAATATCTGTATCTCCTTTTACTTAAGGCTAAAAATAATTGATTCTCAATTACACCAGTATAACTTCTAATTTTGTTTTACTCTGTAATATACATACAGCTGTCTCAGAATAGGGATACCAAGACTATCACTGGTAATAAGAATACTGAAAACAGTTTAAGATTTTTTTATGCAGTTACTTTTGTTACTAGGGTATATTCCACTAGGGAGGGATACAATAAGTTACGATGTTTAAAACCACTCAGAAAATTTTTTCTCTATTTGGTTATGCCACCAATTAGATACACAGTTAAATTCACTGTTTTATTTTACTTTTATTTATGGATGTTAAAAATTGTTTTATACTTATGCAAAATATTTACATGGTCCAAAACTCAAATCAAAGCAAGATATATATTTAAAAGTTTAGCTTTTAGCCCCATTATTTCTACCTGAGTGCCTTATAGGTATTCCTTTTAATCCATTATTTATTTTAAATCTAGGACTTATTTATTTTACTGATTGAATATGTTCTATTTTTACCAAGAATACATAATATTTAAAAAACCCCAAATCTAAAATATTTGATATTTATATCTTTGAGATTATGAAGTTCTAGGAGATGATTCTAACAGTAGATGTGTAACAAATGAGAGAGGCTGAATACGGCTGTGAAAGAGCGAGAAAGGGAGAGAATAGTATGAGGTTGGTAGGATCATAGGGGAGGAACTTGGCTTTTATGCAGAGTGAGATGGGAGCCATTGGAGGTTTTGAACAAAGGAGTGTCATGATCTGTCTTAGATTTTAACAGAAACACTGGGCTGGTATGTTGAGAATAGACTGGAGGGGGAAGGGTGAGTGCAGGGAGACCAGTTAGGATGTTAGTGATCTAATGAGAGAGATGGTGACTTGCACTAGGTGGTGGCAAGTGAGAGTGGTGAGAAGTGGTTGGTTTCTGGATATATTTTGAATATAGATCCTCTTGGGAGCAAATTTATCTCAATGGGGAGTTGGAAAAACAGGGAAAACAAAATGAGCGATTTCACTAAAAGCTCTATGACACTGCAGCCCAAGCAGCTGTAATCTGGGACTCCTGTAAACATATGCCAGTGCAGGGATCCATGTGACATGGTCTCTGGAGCCTGTCTGCCTGGGGAAGGCCCATCTGGAGGGAGATGTGAGTTAGGGAGGCAGCTAGAACAGAGTTAGAGGAAAGACACATGTGAGTGCTAGAACACCCGAAGACTCCGAATGCTACCTGGCGTGGGGGGAACACACTCAGTAGCCTGTCAAGGTAGGCATGAGGGTCAGTGAAATCTGGAATATTACCATTAATGGGACTCCATTTAAGTCCACAGGCTTGTGAAAGTTGAGGAACTATGCTTATAGATGGATTCTACCTGGACTTAAGGAAGAACGTTGGTTATGTCCTTACAACCATAAAAAGAATTTAGGCCTATCAGTGCTGAATCCGATTGCCATTGAGTGGATGCATAACTGGTTAAGAAATCCCTCAGTGAATAGATAAGGCAACCTTCTGGAGCATGTCACATCTGGGTGGCAAAAGTGCCATGAGGAGACGATCTCAGACCCAGGAAAGCAACAGGCAACAAAGAGTGAGCACTGCCACTTGCAATCACAGATGGTCTGCCCACACCCTCTCCACAGTTCGCATGTGATTGCTGCTTTGTTCACTTGAAGGTTGGCATGAAGACAGTGGTACCTGCTCCCTTTCCATTTTCCCACAGCCTAGAATGCCAGTACACAGATGTTTTTCAAAGCCTTCTGGCCTTTAAAGTAGAGATTAATAGCAATGGTTAACCCAAGTGGACATATAGCAGACTTTTAGCAACTAGCGCCTGAATTATTCAATTAACTTAAACATACATTGAATGTTTATTAGATGCCAGACACTACACTAGGCTCTGAGGATGAAGAAATGAATAAAACATGGCCTCTGTTTTTCGGAATTAATACTTTAGTTGACAGGAGGCTGGCACAGAAAATAATCATTTCTGTACAATGTCCTCAGGTAAATCATGCATAAGTCACTGTCAGGGGTATAGAAGGGGGACCCCAACCTAGCTCAGGGTTAAGAGGCTTCCTGAAGCAGGCAGGAGATGCCCAGACTGTGCTGGAGGCTGATGGGGGTAGAGAGTGGGTCAGTGGAGGGACAGTGGTCCAGAAAGTGGTCTCCCAGAGCGGAGCGGGACGAGCACGAGAGTGCTGTGTAAGCAGTCCCCATAACACAGGCAGGAAGTGGCCGAGGCCCAGGCAGGACACCTCAGCAGAGGTCCCCCCTAGAAAGCCTTAAATGCCATCCTAATGAGCTTGAACTTTACTCTGGGGCTGCCAATAAGCCACTTAAGAGCTTTCAAGGCAGGGGTATTAGGAATGAAGAGGACATAATGGATATGAGAAACATCTGTTTGGTATAATTTTGTAACCGGAAACAAAACATTTTCCTTATGTAAAATTCAAACACTGCTGAACATATAACATGGAAAAGTGAAATTTCGTTCCCCCCAACCCCCAAATCATTAATGGTTTGATTACAATTCCTCTGATTTGCTTTATTATGTAAATGACTTATTATTCATGTTGCAGGGGAGTGAAAATCACATAATACCATCATTTTGCAACTAGTATTTTTCATTTTTCAATGTATTTTGGACACTTTTGCCTTCTCCCATAGGTCTACCTTATTTTTTTTAAAAGCTGTATATATTCTACTGTATAAAACATTTTTTATTTAACTATTTATCTACTGATACATATTTGGATTCTTCCCAACTTTCTATTTTTTTTTCTAAGTCAAAGTAATGCATATATCTATTTTAAAAAAGCAATTGACACTACTTGGTTATGATAAGAACAGGAGTTTCCTATCCCATTTCTCCCTATTCCTGTTCCTCCTTTTCTTAGGCAACTCCTGTCAACTTTCCTGGTTATTTTAAGTGCTGTTTCTTGATTTTTCAATTTTAGATGTTATTTATTCATATTCTAAAATGGAAGATAAGAAACAGGCTCACTTAGAGTCCCTCCTCTCCCCAAACATACACAGAACACTTTTCTTTATCCTATATTTCCAGTAAAGTTATACCCATGTATTCAATTAAATCAATATTCAGCGTTGACAATATTGTGATTATGGAATTATCATTCAGAGTTGAGCCATGTAGGTTTGCGTGATTACAGTTCTCTCTATTTATAGTTTTGGGATGAATTAGCGACAGACTCACAGAAAAAAGTATACGCTATATATTTTTGATAGGACTATGCCCCTATCAAAAATTACACAGATTTATGCTTATGAAGCTGTTGCTAATTCATCCCAAAACCTTTGCTAAACTGAAATACCATCTCCCAGTGTGTTCCAACACATCACATGTTCCAGCAGTTTGACTCTTTTCTTGGAGGCATCCCTCTAGGAATCCTCCATCATCCTACTCCCCCTTTGGTGGCTTCTTTCCTGGGCTGTTGAAGAGCGATTGTCCTGGAACTTGTTGCCCTCATCATTCTGGGAATCCCCTTCTCCTCCCTCCCGTCTTGGAGCCCCTGTACCCTGGTTAGCATATCTTCCTCTACTTGTTTTACTCCCTTGTCTTGGTGTGGAATATCCTCCAGTAGCTTCCTGAGAAATATTTTAAGGCATTTCATGAAATTTGGGGGAGGCAGAATTCAGAGACTTGGTGGTCGACTGGATGTAGAGTAATGACAGAGAGGAATGAATAAGAAGTGACCGCCCAAGCATTTGTATGAAGTGTCTAAATGGCTGAGTGAAGAAGAATTGAAGTGGGTTTGAGGGTGGAGTGAAGATACTGGCTGCACTGAGTTAGCTGAGACGTCCAGGGGCAGCAGCTAGCAGATATCTACGTGAATTTCAGGAAAGATGTCAGGCATAGAGATCTTGAATTTGTAGTTGTCCATCTGGATGTGGTTGGTAAACTATGAGAGTAAATGAGATAGGTTGGAAATAGGATGGAGAATGGAGGCAAGAGTGAGCCCAGGATAAAGACCAGTCATACACGAATGTTTGAAGAGTTGTCAGGGAGAGAACCCATGAGGAAGGCTGAGAAGAAACCACCAGACAGGTGGGAGAACCAGGAAGAATTAGAGCCAGTGGAATAGAGACAGGTCATAAGAAGGTACAAGGTACAACAGAGAATTTTAGGAAGGAGGGTGTCTACTAAAATAATGGCAAACTGGCAAAAAAGATAAAAATGTTTATTACAACATTATGATTAACAGTAAAAACTGAAAACAAACTTTAACATTCATCCTCTAGGGAGTGTGTCATACAAATAGTAGTACACAGAGTCATTGGAGGACTATGCCCCTATCCAAAATTACACAAATTTACGCTTGCTGACAATTATACTTTTTGTTCAGGAAAAGCAATGCAAGTTACTGACAGATGAGTATTATATGTTCTAATTTATGTAAATCTCTATACACATAGCCATCTGCTTGTACATATAGACATAGACTAGAGAGATGTTTGGGAGAACGTTCACCAAAATGTTAATGGTGATTATCTCTGGAAGTGGAGATTTGGGTTAAGTTTTACTTTCTTCTTTGCATTTTAAGTATTGCTTAAATTTGTCACAATAATTATGTAATTTAAAAAAAAAGCTGCATGTGTGGGGACAGGAAGTAGATAGGGAATCTCTGTACCTTCTGCTCAGTTTCGCTGTGAACTTAAAACTGCATTAAAAAATAAAGTCTAATAAAATTTTTAAAAATAAAGCTGGTTTTAAATGATAAAATGTTAATGACATTAAATACTGCAGAGAGATTGAGTAGTTAAGTACTGTGAAGTGGGAACAGAAGGTAGGTTAGAACAAGCTGTGCAGTGAATGGGGCTTGAAGATAATGAGATTCCAAAGATCCTTCTAGAAGTTTGAATGAGATGAGAGAGAGACAGAGTGATAGGCAGAGTTAACAATAGTTTCCTTCAATTCCCCCCTTCCCCTCCTTTAATTCATTCTGAACACTGTTGCTGGGTAAATTCCCCAAGTACCACATTATCTTGTCATTCCTATTCCATACTTCAGTAGCTCCCACCCAATGAAACTGAAATGGCCCAGTTGCCTTTCAGAGGCCTCCAGAACCTGAATTCAATCACCATGCCTTATATTAACTTGCTTTTTCACTAGAACCAATTAAAAAAAAAATCCTAAATGTATACTTATTGCAAATGTATTATAGACCACGCACTCTTAAAATCATTGAGTATTCGAATAAGGATGAGTTCCTTATGGTCCCTGCTATCATTGTAGTTGTAAACCAGAGAGGATGTCAGACTTACACACAGCTAACTGCAGTACAGAGGAATAGGGGCTATAAGTGATTAATGAGCCAAGTGTGTAGCCCCCAGAGCAAGAGGCCACGAATGCCCATATCTGCATCTGCTGTTGCTTCCACGGTCCATCTCACCACCTCTTTACTATTTTTAAACACCTAAATCCTCCTAGGCTTTCACATCATAGATCAAGTCCAATCTTGACATCTCTCTTCTTGACTTGCAGGGCACTTACTTCTTTATTATTCCTTTATCTTTTTGATCAGACAATACCTTCTATTCTTAGTCAACTACTTGTGTGGATGAACCTCTTCCCAGTGACCATCAGCTCTGAAAGCTGTCACAGGATGTAGCACAGGGTTAAACATATAGCAAGTGTGCAAAAAAAGTGCCTGCTGAAACTTATCAAGAAACTTCCAACTCAAGCTATGTAATATTTAAAAATAAAAGAAAATTGACTCTGAAAACAGTATGTTTGAAAGCATCTTAATTGAATCTGTAGGTATCGCCAATTCTCAGGGTTGGAGGAGTAGGGGGTGACAGGATGGGGGTGGATACTAAGACTTCAGAAGGATGGAATTTAAAATGATGAGAAAAATTAGAGAAAATATTGGATGATAGAACCCAACGAAGATAGCATACAAAATAAATATACCCTAACTCAATTATTATGCAAGACAGAATATAAAAGCTCAATTATTATTCAAGACTATAAAAGCACAAGTATGCTCTAAGCATGAGGTAGCATTATGAGTCTGTGGTTAAAGAGACAATTGCAATCATGAATATGTAAACAGAAATATGGCCTTGGCAAGGCTGGGAAGTTATCTTTATACTGTGTGATACAAATGATGCCCTTACAAGGATACCACATCTAGCTTTTATCTTCATATTTAAAAAGGGATGTGCAAACACCATGGAGCCCAGTTTCCTAAATTTTATTCTCCTGAACATTAGGTCAGCACACGTTAATGCGTGCTCCATTTTTAACATGGTCTAATGAGACTGGGAAATGTTTTTATGGAAGACCCTGAAACCTTTTGATTAAAATTATGTGAAGGTCCTATGAATAGAGTTGAAAGGAGAAGTGATTTTTTTTTTCGGGAGTAAAATAAAACTGAGGGGAGAAGAAGTGGCTATAAGTAGTAGGCGGGTTATTATAAGCCAGGTACATCAAAGCTGCTTTATCTCCATAAAGTCAGAAATTGACATATTGCAGTGAGAGAGAGATGACTTAGAAATGGACTGCCTGGTGAGGGTGTGAGAGAAAATATTAAATTATTATTGTGAGAAAGCATACCATCTTCAACTTCAGACACATGATAGGAAAGACAGAAAGCCATTAAGGATAAGGTATGTGTCTTGCTGCCTCGAGCTGCCAGGTAGGTAAGCCTCTGAATTTCTTTCTCATTCTAGAATTTCATGAATCTAGAACTATAGACCCTAGGATGAGGGGTATGACTGTAAAAAGATCTGGTTCCATCTCTACTTCTGCCACCAACCCACCGAACCATCTATAAAGTGATGACCATGATTTCTCATACTATCCTACAGGATTTTCCCCAGGATTAACTACACAATGCTTGTCAGGTGCTTTCAGCTGCATGAAGAAAGACACAAAATATTTACGGCAATAAGTCAAATTGCTGGTATATGACCAGTGAGAGCCTATAAAAATGGCAATTTCTTACAGGTTAACCGAATGAAATTCATCATCCAGCCAGCCTGCTGTGTATCAGGCATGGGCTGGTTCTGAGGATTTGAAGATGATTAAGTCATTATCCTTGCCCTCAGGTAGCTCTCAGACCAGTGTGAGAAATGGATGCTTAAATAAAACATTGCAACGCAGGTGGACAAGTGTTACAGAGGAAGTATTATAAGATGCTGTGGATGAAAGAGGAAGCCGGTGAGTCTACCATACCAGGAGGGGAAAACCAGAAAGAGGCAAGTGAAGAGTGGCTTTGTAGAGAACGTGACATGAATTTAGGCTGGATTTTAAAGGTTGAGGAATTCACCAACTGGGAAGGACCACCCTGGGCAGAGGAAACAGTATTCAGAAACAAAAAGGTATGAAAAGCCTTTCTGGAGAAAATAAATCATTTAAATCTTAAATAATATTAAGATAAGGAGACATAAGTCAAACCTTCTGTAAGTCATTCCTGTTAGAATGTCCTCTTATTGAATGTCACTTAATTAATATTTATCACATTTTGTTCTTATTCAAGATCTTGCAAGTTTTTCAGAATGGCTGCAGCACAGGATGCCTTTCAGCAGAAAAAGAGATGAAGCTGGACAAGTTTCCTGGAGCCCTGGGTATAGCAACAAGAAGAGGCTTCATCCTTTGTATGCTGGGGAGGCACTAGAGAATTCTCAGTATGGTAGTGACATGATCGGCTTTGGGATAAGAAAGACCACTGTGGTGGTTTCATGGAGGAGAGATGAAGAGCAGGTGTTAGCAGAAGCAGGGGCAGTGGTTGGGGACCTGTAGAGAGGGGAGGATCCTAGCAAGCTGCAATGTTTAAGGCATGAGAGCAGTCTGGGAGTCAGAAGAACCAAAGAGAGTGAGCTAACTGAAGTCAAGGGAGAAAAAGGCTTCAAAAAAGTGAAATAAGTTCAGTGAGCTAAAAACTGAACACTATCCCTCAGATCTAGAAGTTGGTCATTGGTGATCTTAGCAAGAGCAGTTCCAGTGGAGTGGACAGAAGTCACCTTTCTGTGGATCAAGCCTCAAATGGGAGGGAAGGATCTGGAAGCAAAGAACATACTAATAATTTTAAAGGCAATTGCCTGGAAAGGGAAGAAGAGATATAGGGTAACTAGAGGGGCCTGCAGAATTGGAGGGAAGGTGATGGTTCCTTTGTTGTTGGGAAAGAGTGGAGAGTCTTGAGTAGGTGTGAAGTTGAGAGCAAGAAACCAGGGGAAAGGGAGGGACAAGCTCCTTCCCTCACACAGAGGGAAGGAGACAGTGGTTCCAAACTCCAGGGAGTTTCCTTTGTCCTCCCAGATGAGGGGGAAGTTGGTGTGGTTTTGATTTGCATTTCTTGTTCTCTGTGGAGTGGGAGCTAGGTTATCCATGGAGAATAGATGGGTTGGGTTGAGGATGAAATAGAGGAGCTTGACAAGAGCACTGGGGATGTGAGATGGCTGTGAGAGGTAAACAGGGCAGGCAAACTTGCCAGGCAGCACTGAGAGCCCAGCAGAAGCTGGAAACCACAAACTGTGGTGGCTGAGCTTTACACGTTTGTGTTATTTTTTGCCCAAGCAGTGTTTGGCACTACAGATGCAGGCGATTAGGAAGATGAGCAGGGCTCATGAGAGGGGGTCAAAGGGTAGAAGAAGGGAGGGTCACTGAAAGGGAGAGGTTGACTAGATGAACTGTTTTAGTTTTTAATTTAAAAATCTATGTATGTATTGTTTTTTTTTGTTGTTTTTGTTTTTGCGGTACGCGGGCCTCTCACTGCTGTGGCCTCTCCCGTTGCGGAGCACAGGCTCTGGACGCGCAGGCTCAGCGGCCATGGCTCATGGGCCTAGCCGCTCCGCGGCATGTGGGATCTTCCTGGACCGGGGCATGAACCCGTGTCCCCTGCATCGGCAGGCGGACTCTCAACCACTGCGCCACCAGGGAAGCCCTATGTATGTATTTTTATTGAGTTAGAATTAACATATAATACTATTATATTAGTTTCAGGTGTATGACATAGTGATTTGATATTTTTATACATTATGAAATTATCATCACAATAAGTCCAGTTACCATCCATCACCACACAGAGTTTTTACAACATTATTGACTATATTCCCTATGTGTACATTACATCCCCGTGACATTTATTTTATAGCTGGACGTTTGTAACTCTTAATCCCCTTCACCTGTTTCGTTCATCCCCCGAACCCCCTCCTCTCTGGCAACCACCAGTTTGTTCTCTGTATCTAAGCATTGGTTTCTGTTTTGTTTTGTTTGTTAATTTGTTTTGTTTTTTAGATTCCACAAATAAATGAAATCATAGGGTATTTTTCTCTTTCTGATTTATTTCACTTAGTATAATAACCTGTAGGTCCATCCATGTTGCCACAAATGGCAAGATTTCATACTTTTTTTATGGCTGAGTTTTTGTTTTCTTCAGATGAACACCCTGAAGTGGAATTGCTGGATCATATATGGTAGTTCTATTTTTAATTTTTTGAGGAAGCTCCATACTGCTCTCCATAGTGACTACACCAGTTTATGTTCCCACCAACAGTGCAGGAGGGTTCCTTTTCCTCCACATCCTTGCCAACACTTGTTATTTCTTGGCTTTTCGATGACAGTCATTCTGACAGGTATGAGGTGATATCTCATTGTGGTTTGAATTTGCATTTCTGATGACTAATGATGTTGAGTACCTTTTCATGCACCTGTTGGTCATCTGTATGTATTCTTTGGAAAAATGTCTATTCAGGTCCTCTGCCCATTTTTAAATTGGGTTGTTGTTGTTGTGTTTTTTAATATTGAGTTATATGAGTTTTGTATTTTGGGGGGATATCAAAATACAAAATTTTGATTTTGTATTTGATATATCCTTTGCAAATATCTTCTCCCATTCAATAGGTTGCCCTTTTTTTTTTTTTTTCGTGGTACGTGGGCCTCTCACTGATGTGACCTCTCCCGTTGTGGAGCACAGGCTCCGGACGCACAGGCCCAGCGGCCATGGCTCATGGGCCCAGCTGCTCTGCGGCATGTGGGATCCTCCCGGACCGGGGCACGAACCCGTGTCCCCTGCATCAGCAGGCGGACTCTCAACCACTGTACCACCAGGGAAGCCCTAGGTTGCCCTTTTGTTTTGTTGGTAGTTTCCTTTGCTGTGCCAAACTTTTTAGTTTGATGTAGTCCCATTGGTTTATTTTTGCTTTTGTTTCTTTTGCCTGAGGAGACATATCCAAAAAAAAAATATTACTAAAACCAATATCAAAGAGTGTACTGCCTATGTTTTCTTCTAGGAGTTTTATGATTTTGGGTCTCACATTTAGGTCTTTAATCTATTTTGATTTTATTTTTGTATGTGATATGAGAAAGTAGTCCAGTTTGATCCTATTGGACAGCTATTCTATGTAGCTGTCCAGTTTTCCCAACACCAATTATTGAAAAGGCTGTCTTTTCCCCATTGTATATTCTTGCCTTCTTTGTCATAGAATAATTGATCAGATAAGCATGGGTTTACTTCTGGCTCTCTGTTCCACTGATCTATATGCCTTTTTTTGGTACCAGTACCATACTGTTTTGATTACTGTAGTTTTGTAGTATAGTTTGAAATCAGGGAGCATGATACCTCTAGTTTTGTTCTTCTTTCTCAAGATTGTTTTGGCTATTCAGGGTCTTTTGTGATTCCACACAAATTTTAGAATTATTGTTCTAGTTCTGTGAAAAACACCATTGGTATTTTGATAGGAATTGAGTTGAAGCTCTAGATTGCCTTGGATAGAATGGTCATTTTAACAGTATTAATTCATTCAATCCATGAGCATGGTAGATCTTTCCATTTGTTTTTGTCATTTTCAACTTCTTTCATCAATGTCTTATTAGTTTTCATAATACAGGTCTTTCACTTCCTTGGTTAAATTTATTCTCAGGTATTTTATTCTTGAACCATCTTGATCTAATTCAGAGTATGCAAGAAAGGAAGTAGAGCCTCCAGACAACTGACGGGTCTGGGACAATGGGTGGACTCACAATACATATATTGAAGACTTAGGAGGTCTCAATAGGCAAGTACAGTAAGAGCAAAGAGAAAGAGGGAATTACTTGCCTAAGGGGATATGGCTGGGAAGTGATCAGAGTTCAAAGTCTCAGTGGTGGAATAGTTTGGAGTCATATCAAGATTCTGGTGTGGCTACCAGAGTGGGGTGTTCAAGCAGGCCATAGACACAGGTAGATGGAGTGAGTAGATTTAGAAACTTTCAAATAAGAGTGAGAGATGGGCATTCCCCAGAGATCTTTTGCTCAGGATAGCAGGAGAGTTAGAGAAGGTAGAAATTATGGATCAGGTTCCAAATCATCATTTAAGAAAATACACTCAATAAAGTTCCCTCTCTGTTTAAGAATCCTCTTTAGCCAATTGGTTTCATGTGCCATAATCTCCTACTATAAATGTTTCCATTTCTTTCCTTGTAATAGGATTGGGAATGATCCCTTTTCTTTGATAAGTGGTACTACGGCTCACCCTCTTCTGTTTCCCAGCCGTCCTATGGTTTCCCCATCATTTGCTGCTCTCTGAGGCTGGTGAATGGTTCATCAACAATTACCTTCTGCTCTTGACAATTATCATCACCTGCCTGAGGAGCTGATTTCAATATTTTAGGGGCCATAGTTTAACTTTCATATAGGAGTGGGCATTTTAGAGCCCAGGTCTTGTTCCTCTTTCCCTGGCATCCTTCTCCACTATAGGCTCAGAGGTTTTTAAATGGTTTTACCCCTGCACATGAGGAAGTTGTCTGTCTGCCAAACCATTCTGCTCCTGCCAAAGCTGCTTGACAAGTTCAACATGAACAGTTTGAGATAGATTTTTCATCAGTATAACATATTAAACTCTTAACCCACAGAGGAACAGTGCAGTTTCTCGTATTTTTTTTTTTTTATCCCCAAACATCAAGCTTTAGGATTTTCCTGTGCACAAATGTCGAATAACTCCACTTCACCTCTACTCTCTGTCATAGTCCTTCCTGCAGCAGGAAACAAAGCTGTATGAAGTTAAAAGTTCTGGGGATCCTAGTTCAGGATCATGAAATCTCAGTTTAGTTTTTTCTGTTACTAAGGCAGAGCCTCTTTAGGAGTCTTTCTTGGCTTCACAATGATCCCTCTGATGTGAGTCAGCATTTCTCTGTTTGTTTAACTTCTAAGGTTACTGAAGCACCAGGGGGACATAGTTTGTCCAAAGTCACGCTATAGGATCATGGCAGGCAAAAATCAGGCCAAGAGCTTGTTTCCACTAGGCTATACTCCTTGAATCTTTTCGTGTCTCCTGGACACAGTTATGTTGATACCAGTCCTGTACTTCTGTCTTTAAACAGACCACTGGCAATCACGATTGTAAGTCCCTCTGTGGGATTAGTTCAGACCCTGTGTAAAGATCAAACTGCGGTTTGAAGGGATTCTGACAGTTTCTGCCAAATATGATACTTAGATCTAGGAGTGAGAAAAATGATGCCAGGTGACAGGCATATCAAGTGCAGACTGAAACAGGACGGTTCTTCTGCTTTTCAACTAGCAGGCATACCCCTTACTCTTTTCTTCCTCTGGAAAATTCTTCTAAATCCAAATTCATTTTTCTCTTGAAACAATTAGACTGGATGTTCAGGATGCAAGTGTATCCGTTGCGCTGTTCTTATTAGTCTCCAGAAACTCTCATACAAGTGTGCAAGGATATAGGGCCAGGGAAGAGGGGTGGTTTCAGAGTAATAGCATTCTAAATTTATCATGCATTTTATTAGCTTCTTTTCTTTGAACATAATTCTGAAGAGAAAGGAATCCAATATAGTGGATGTGGTATTTTGTTGCTTGCAGCTTGTTACTTTCCTCCACGTTAAAAATGGGAACCGTCTTTCACTAATAATTGATCATAAAATGATTGATAGCCATCATAAACAATAAACACACAGTGAAGGGCCTTAGCTAGCAAATTAGGATCTTAGAAGGGAAAGAGGTTGGGGAGAATCTGGACTAACCCTCTACTCAGAGTGGGAATCTGTTCTCCAGCATCCCTGATAAGAATCCAGCTCAGTGGTTCTCAAACTTTGCTGCATATTAGAATCACCAGGACTGGAAGTGGGGAGAGGGATAGTTTTTAAAGACTGCAGTGTCAGGACTATATCCCAAATCAATTAAATTAGAATTTTAGGGAATGAGGCCAACGCATTAGTATTTTTAAAAACTTTCCTGGGGATTGTCACATACAACTAAATTTTAACCAATGATCTAGCTTCTGCTTAACTGTACCCTGTGATGAAGAGTCCCTGCTTTGCTGGGGAGGGGGTGAGAAGGGGAGATTCACTGATGGACAGCCCTTTCTATTAGAATTAACAGGAATTAATGCCTCTCTGGAAGCCACACAGAACCAACCAGCTCCCTCCTTCACTGGCTAGCCCTTCCAAAACTTGAAGGCAGTAGACAAGTTGCAACATATTAGACTATATTAACTGTAACTTTTTCCTTTCTGTGTCCCAATATGCCAATTTAAATTAAACTCTTAGATATACTATTTCATAATATGGATTTTGACTCACTATTTGACTATTATCCTGTCCTAGTTTCATTACTTTGACTTCTTGATGAAATAATTCAACAACTGTAGAGAAAAATGTTATATTTCTCTCAAAGTTAAAGTGAACAGATTTCTGAAGAGCCAACATGGGAGGTGAGGTGTGTTTTCCTCCTGCCCATGAGCTGTCATGTTTCTGGCAGCCTGGTCCTTCCTCTCCCCGGGCCCTGCACTGCCTATCTCTTTCCCATCTACTGACTCCCTTTGCTGTCCCACTTGCTTTTGTTCTCCCACTGTCAGCATTTGAGCCTGGGTGATGGCCAGGCCTGCAGAAGTGCAGCAGAAGGAAGAGGAAGGGGAGAGAAGAGGAGGATGCCATTGTCACTCCACAATTGAGGAACTCAGCTGCTGTGTGTGTCCCAGCAGCCTGATCCAGCACCATACGATGAGGCCAAATTCTGGAGTCATATGCTTTGGAACTTGAGGCCTGGCTTCCCTGCTCACTGCAGGGGCAACCTTGGGAAAGACTCTTCATCTATGTGAGCCTCAGTTTCTTCATATGTAAACCAAGTGAAATAGTAGTAACTAACCTCTATGAAATAAAAAGATAATCGGTGTAATGTACTTGGTATAATGCCTAGTGTATAGCTAGTACCCAATAAGAATGAACTCTTATTGCCTGACTACAGTCCTCACCCCCGCCCTGCCCCCTCAATCTAGTCCTGGTCCATAGGCGGGTCACTCAGCCTCTTCTCATCTAAGTTTCAACTTAGGCTTCCAACAACATTGTCGACCTGAGCTTCTGCCAGCCCCGTCTCCAAGCACCCGACTAGTGCTTAGCTTGGACTTTCAAGGCCAACGCCTTGCCATTTGGGACCTCACTTGGGCTCGTAATGCCTCCCATGGGCACTGAGAAAAAAGTTAATATTAGTTCTTTTTCCACTGGCTCACATGGGCTGAAAAGGAGAAGCAGCAGCAAAAATCTTGCTCCTGATGAGAATTTTTGCTTTTTTCTGCATTCAGTTTTCTTTCTCAAGGGGGCACAGGAAATGGAACTTGGAACTATCTTTAGAGTCTGCCAGGAAAATCATTATGCTTTCAGTGGGTACTGAAGGAGAGACTTTTATTTCCCTTCCTACTTAACAAACATTAAGTTTTTGACAAGGGTTTCTTGAGCTCCACATACTAGCAGTATGGCTTTACCAGCTTCTTCATTTCATTTTGTCGGTAATGCCAGCAAGACTCTGGGAATGCACTCTGTTAGGCCATGTCTTCACCAGCCAAGATTTGAAGGGTGCAACAGAATGAAGGTTTTCAAGCCACGGAAGAGTGCTTCTAGTATGTGTTCCGTGAGCAATGAAATGCTTTCTTGCGGGAGCCCCTGCTCCCTCTGTTGGGTAAGTGGATGACTTTCCAGGGATGCTGCATAAAAGAGTGATTTTAAAAAAATGGCTGTAGGCAGCTGGAAGATGGATTCTTTAGCCCAGTATACATTCCTTGCTGTTAAAAACAAGTTTAAATTGGGTCCTATAACCATTCAACTACATCCCCTGAAGTCTATACATAAGTCATTCGCTCATGAAGGGCAAAGGAAGCTGGTATATTGTGTTGGTGCACAGTTCTCAGGTACCTGGAACCCCCAATATCAGACTAGTTTTACATGGGTTTGTTTAAACCCTCCATTTGGTTATTACTGTTGGTTTGTCCAAAGCAACTTCAAAGCAAGGTGCAAAAAGAGAGCAAAAGGGAGAAAAAAATGTTTGACTCCAAGAGCTCAGAATCACTGTAAATAAAACAAACCCCAATACTGTTCTCATTTCAGGTTATAGTCCCTTGATCTTTCCACTCTGATTCCCATTCACTTGACTCGAAGCGGGTAAATCTTTCCGTGTATCAAGGTGGTCTTGTACTCCTTTGATTCCATGAATTTACTTTGCCTGGGCAGGCAGATAGATACATCCACAAATACACTTGCTGGTATAACTGCATGAAGAGGTCCCAGCAGTTAATCCTGGACTTAACTTATAAAGAGGATGTACATTCTGTATCCACTCTCTAGACGGTAGAGCAGAGCTTTTAAATGCACTCTCTAAGGTAGAGTATGTCTTCTTTGAGTTGAGCATTTATTGTCTCCTAGAGTGGTGATGGGCTCACCACTGATCCATTGCTGGGTGGGCAATAGTTCAATGTGTGGTACTGGAGCAAGAAGTCGTCTTGTAGTAATGACTGCATAACACCATTATGAAACCAACTGTGTCAACTACCTTAAGATAAGTTAGCACACACATACACTCACAAATTTTTTTTTTTTTTTTTTTGCGGTACGCGGGCCTCTCACTGTTGTGGCCTCTCCTGTCGCGGAGCACAGGCTCCGGTTGCGCAGGCTCAGCGGCCATGGCTCACGGGCCCAGCCGCTCCGCGACATGTGGGATCTTCCCGGACCGGGGCACGAACCCACGTCCCCTGCATCGGCAGGCGGACTCTCAACCACTGCGCCACCAGGGAAGCCCAACACTCACAAACATTTTAATGCTGCCCTGGGATAGAGATTATGTCATTTCCTTACACATGATTTGTTCATTGTTTCATCAAGAAAAGTGTTCATTCATTACAAATACAGACTTGAAAATATGAGCAGCACGTATACTGTTTCTAAAATTCACGTACTGAGTCTCCTTTGTCCTTGAGCTGTATGGATACCAGGATAAAACACAATCAATATTTATTCTATTCATCCTGCATAACTATTTCCCAGACAAGTGGCTATTTACCATATTGAGTCAACATACACTGCTGGAATATAAGAAGGTTTCCTGGAATGTTCTCTCCTCCCATGGGTCTGGTAACATGACTGAGGAAGCTACCCAAAAGGGAGGGAAGAGACATTGTGTGCCTATCACAGTAAGTCAATCTTCTAGGCATTTACATATGTTATAGCATTTCATCCTCATAACCACCCTACTCTTCTTCACCTCGTCTTACAGATGAGAAAACTGGGACTCCGAAAGGTTAAGTAATTTTCCTCTTAAAATGTTCTGCTCTCACGTTTCAATGACACAACATTTTCCTGATTTTTCCCTTTCTTTTCCTTTTTAGCCTTTTTGCTCTTTCTCCTTCTCCCCTTCCTTCATGGCTCAATTTTGGACATTCTCCTTCTATATTCCCTGGTGATCTCATCGAGTACGATGGCTTTAAATACCATCCATGCGTTCGTGGCTCTTCAATGTATATCTCCAGCCCCAAACTCTCCCATTACTACTAGACCTGTATATCCAACTGCCTACTTGACATCTACACTTGGATGATGGGCAAGCATCTCCAAATTTGTATGTTAAAATTGGAGACCTTGATTTTTTTTTTGTCTCCAGATCTCTTTCTCCCTGATTTTGAATCACTTGAGTAAATGGCTCCACCATTCACAGTTTCTCTTAAAAAAAAAAAAAATCATTCTTTTCTTTATCACCTCCCCAAACCATGACAATAATATATTGCCAATCTTTTTGCATTTCTCCATCTCCACCTTTGCCTAAGCCTTGACCTGATAGCTGGTAACACCTCATCTGCCTTCTCTTTCTCCTTGCCTAGAATGTAGATTTGATGGCTGGAGCTGCTGCAGCCATTTATGAGTAAAAGAGAAAAAGCACCAGAATCACAGAGACATTAGCTCTGATTCACTAGAGACAAAAGCCACACCTTCAGACATCATGTTCTGAGTGAAAAAATAACTCATTTCTTTAATCCAAAGTGGTTCAATTATTTTCCTATTATTTGCACGTGAAAACATTCCTGATATAGCTTTTCTCCCTATCCCCATCAATCCATATTCATGTAGCAAATGGAGAGGCCTTTTTAAAAAATATATAAGCAAAATGTTTTCAGTAACCAAGTATTTACTAAGCACATATTATGTGATATGAATGCTTCTAGATGTACACAGATACAGGACACCAGTGAACAAAGCAAACGCATCAGTTGGGACACATCAGTGAACAAAGCAAAACCCTCACCTTTGTGGAGGGAAGAAACATAATAAGCATAATAATTAAGTGAATTACATAGTATGTTAGAGGATGATGTATGCTATATGGGGTAAAAAGAAAAAATAAAGCAGGGTAAGGTTGAGGAGAAGTGAGGATGCAGCTTTAAACAGTGTGTGATCAGGATAGACTTCAATAAGTAGGTGACCTCTGAGAAAAGACATGAAGGATCTGAGTCACAGTGGAGATGTGACAGAGCTGCCATCAGCTGAGATGAAGAAGGCTGAGTGCAAGGTAGATTTGTGGTATGAGATGGACATCTCAGTTTTAGACATGCTGAATTTCAGATATCTATCAACATTTGAGAGGAGACGATGTCGAATAAGCTGTCTGGTGTGTGAGTCAAGAATTCAGTTGACAGGTCTGCAGAGCAGATAAAAATTGGTGAGTCATGACCTATAGATGGTATTTAAAGCCATAAGATTATATGAGATCACTAAGAAGGTGAGTGCAGTTAGAGAAAAAAAGAGGACCAAGGTCCTAAAACTGGCATGTTACAGCTTTAATAAGTTAGAGAGAAGAGGAACAAGTGGAGGGGATTGAGAAGATGCAGACAATGAGATAGGAGGAAAACCAAGAGATTGAGGTGACCCAGGAGCCAAAAGAAAATGTATGGAAAAGGAGAGAGTGATCACTGCTACTGATTGTCAAATAAGGTGAGAACTCAGAACCAATCATTGAATTTAGCAACAGTGAGGTCTTGACTCGGTGACTTGACAAGACAATTCTCATGAATGGTTGGGGAAGAAATCCTGATCGATGTGGGCTTGAGACTAAGAGGAGACTAATGGCGGCTCCTTTGAGGAGTTTTGTGCAAAGGTGAGAAAGAATTACAGTGTGCCTGAAGGAAGTTTTTTTTAAGGTGGGAAAATAACATATTTGCACAATAATGGCGATGATCAAGTAGAGATGTAAAAATGGCTGGTATAGGAGAAGGGGGGACAATTGCTGGACCGATGTTTTTGAGTATAAATGGAGGGATTCACCTTTATATAGTGTGATTTTTAAAACATGTCCACAAATATTTTGACATATCTCCCTTCAAAAGGGGGGAGCCTAATTTTTCCTCTCCCTGAATACAGGCTGGACCTGGTGACTTGCTTTAACAAAGAGAATGATGGTGTGTGACTTCCGAGACTGGGTCATAAAAGGCACTGTAGCTTCCCTCTTGCTCTCTCTTGGATCACTCACCCTGGAAGCAACTGGCTGTCATGTTGTGAGGAATCTCAAGCAACCCTTTGGAGAGGCCCATGTGATGAGGAACTGAGGTCTCCAACCAACAGCCATATGAGTGAGCCATCTTGGAAGCAGATCCTCCAGAACCAGCCAAGCTTCAAATGACTGCAGCCCAAGCTGACACATTAATCACAACTTCATGAAAGGCTCTGAGCTAGAACTATCTAGCTAAGGGACTCCTTAATTCCTGACCCACAGAACCCATGAGATATTCATGTTTATTTTTTTGAGCCACTAAGTTTTGGGGGTAATTTGTTATGCATCAAGATATGACTAATATGGAAACCCAGGATAGATCATTTAAAGCAACAGGCAGGAAGACCGAATACAGGAGTAAAGAGGCTGTGGTAGGGGAGGAGCTATACAGTAAGGAACTTGGGGAGCTTCTCCTCAGATTGCTTCAACTTTCTCCATGATGTAGGAGGCAAGCTCAATGACCACATGAGTGAGCAGGCTCTGCAGCTGAGAACAAGATGGGAGAGGCTTGAGGGGAAAGGAAAAATTGTGAGGTAATTGTATTGGGTAAGGATGGAGGCTGGTAGAATGGCCTAGGGAAATGCAGTGGGATTGTAGGCAATATTAAGGACACAGAGGAAGGAGTATATGCAGTCATCAAGGAAAAGGAGACCAGGCAGTGTGGTTGTGTGCTCTACTCCACACAGATTCAACTGCATTCTTGCAAAACCACAGGGTAGTGGAGAGTTGGATTGAACCGGCCACGAGTTCATGGTGAGAGTTGAGATGAACCAGTTTTGCCACATGAGTGCTATGACGCAAAATAGGGCAAGGTGTTTGCAAGGGAGAGGTTACAAAAATCAGGCTAGCTGCCTTAAAATCATTTCAGCCTTCGCTGCTTCTGGGGAAGATGAAATAGACATACTTTGCCACTTCCCTCCTGCAGAGTTGTTTTGTGCCCGGGTCCTAATTTATAAAGGTGACCGAGTAGTCAATGCCATTGAAAAAAAAAGTGGAATATTACTCATGGTTCCCCTAGAAACAAGAGGCCTGCTTTTGGTCAGGACATAGAAGCAGGAGTGAGGCTAGAGCACAGGCCAGAAGCATTTATTGGGGTTCCTGCAGCAGAGGCAAAGCAGGGCAGAGTAAAGAGTTTAGGACTGGCTAGTTTGAATAATTTCAGAGGGCTTTGGGCTATGGGGTGGTCTCTAGTTGTCTGACTCCTGGCCCTGGAAAGATATTGCCTCCTGTGGTACACAGGCCTCAGAGGGGAGATAGGGCTCTGGATTGGTTAATTTGCATTTCAAAGGCCTGCTCCTGGCCAACTTAGCTCTCTAAGAATGACCAGCACAGGGAGGGGCAGTCCTTCCCCAGCCAGAAAGGTATTTTAAGATGTCAAGACATCATAATTTACAGAAAATAAAAAACACGCTTATTACACGAGTACAACTAAAATACCTGGACATTACATATAAAACAAACATAGAAAGACTCTGAAAGGTGGAGAGAAGAAAGCAGATTGGCAAAAGACCTTAGGACCCAAGAAATGACCTTGTGTTTCCTGGGTTTTCTCATTGCCCCATTTATCCCAGACTTGGAGCTGGCATCTGCGAATGCCAACAGAAGCAGATAGTAAAGTTTCAACAAAACCCTACTCTTTCTAGTATAAGGATCAGGAAAAGGACAGTCTAGCAAGACAAAATCTTTTAGATGATAACTACTTTATTCCAGCCAAACGTCACAGAAACAAAATTGTGACTTCACCCCACCCACGTCAGCAAAGGCCAAGTGGGAACCTAGACTTCCACCCTCACTAAACTCTCTGCTCCCCAGGGCCATCTGACTCCCGCACTGGTGTCAGAGTGTGAGCAGATAGGGTAGAGGGTCTCTGGAGGAAAGGAACCAGATATAGCTTTTTGACATAAGAGAAGCCATTCTAGGCCTAAGCCATTTTGTGATCTAAACCTGGCCACACTACTTGCCCTTGAACAGGTCTCAGTAATAATGATCTTTTTATTAGGCAAGAGAAGGAATAATAGCAAAAATAATATGTCAGTTGTAAAGACTTCTGGTTCTGTTTCAGTGGTAAAGGTTAGCCTGAAGCACTGGACCATCAGATAAGCTGGAACCTAAGGGACAATGACATTGACCTTTTCTGACCCTTGTGACTTCAGTCATCTAAAGCTTGGATTCTGTAAACCTTTGCCCCAATTCTATGCTGAATTCTCCTCTGCTCAAGCCCCTTCATGAATATGCAGGTACCCTTGGCTTAAAATTTCCCCGATTTTGCTCTTCAGGAAGACACTGTTCTGGGAAAGATGCCAGGTGTTCTCCTTACTTGCAGTAATAAATCCTTCCTTCTCCTGCTCTTTGGCTTGGTTGTGTCTTGTGGCTCAACACCCACCAAGAGGTGAACCTAGTTTTCAGGTAACAAGAGGAGGCCAAGAAGTGAGTTGGGACTTTCATGCTCACAAGCCAGTAATGAGGCTCACTGTTCCTGTAATGTCAGCAGAGAACACATAATGAGCCTGGACCTCTACCTCTGCCCAGCAGTAATGAGGTGCCTCTCCCTTTCCCTACTAGAGTGGCCTCAGAGAGGCCTAATAGAGAGTCAGAACTTTCACCATCATCCAATAGTAATTAAACTATTCCCACTGCAAAGTCAGTGGAGACCACCAAGGAGTCAGAATTCCCATTCCCATCCTGCAGTAACAGGAAGAACCCCTTTCCCCTGGCCAACTTCAGACCTAACATATCAATAATTACATTATATGCACACAGTCTAAATACATCAATTAAAAGACAGGGATAGGCAGAGTAGATTAAAAAACACAACCCAACATGCGCTGGATTCAAGAAACTCACTTCAAATATAAAAATATAGGCGAGTAAAAGTAAAGGATGGAAAAAAAAATATCACGCAAACAATAATCAAAGGAAAGCAAGAGTGGCTATATTAATAACAGATAAAGTAGACTCCAGAGTGAAGACAATTACCAGTGACAGAGAAGGATATTATGTAATGATAAAAGGGTCAATCCATACAGAAGACATAGCAATCCTAAGTATGTATGCACCAAAGAGATCTGCAAACTATATGAAGAAAAAACTGACAGACGTGAAAGAAACAGACCAATCAACAATTACTTCAATATGCCTCTCAACGATTAATAGGATAACTAGACAGAAAATCAGTAAGGATATAGAACTGCAACAACATCATCAAACAACAGGACTGAAGCAACATTTACAGAAGACCCTGCCCAACAATAGCAGTGTCCATGGAACAGATACAAAGACAAACCATATCTTGGACCATAAAGCAAATCTTAACAAATTTAAAATAATTGAAATCATACAGAGTATGTTTTTTGACCACATTGGAATCAAAACAGAAATCAGTAAAACAGGGAAATCTCTAAATACTTGGAAACTAAGCAACACATTTCTAAGTAACCCATGAGTCAAAGAAGAGGTCTCAAGGGAAATTTTAAAAATACATTGAACTGAATGAAAATGAAAATACAACGTATAAAAATTGGTGGGCCACAGCTAAAGCAGTACTGAGAGGGAAATTTATAACACTAAGTGCATGCATTAAAAAAAAAAGGAAAAGTCTCAAATCCATAATCTAAGCTCCCACTTCAAGAACCTAGAAAAAGAAGAGCAAAATAAACTCAAAGCAAGCAGAAGGACTAAAATGATAAAGATCAGAGCAGAAATCAATGAAATTGAAAATAAAAAATAGTGAAAAATCAATGAAACAAAGCACTGGTTCTTTGAATGATCAATAAAACTGACACACTTCTTACAAAAACTGACCGAAAAATTACCAGATCAGGAAGGAAACAGGGAATATTGCTATAGACCTTGCACACACTGGAAGGATAATAAGGGAATACTATGAACAACTTCACACACAGAAATTTGACAACTTAGACAAAATAAAGCAATTCCTTGAAAACCGCAAACCAGCACAATTTACTCAACATGATGTAAATAATTTGAATAGCCATATAACTATTAAGAAAATTGAATTGTGATTAAAAAACTCTCCAAGACAAAAATCTCTAGACCCAGGTGGCTTCACTGGAGAATTCTATCATACGTTTAAAGAATAATTAACAACGAATTCTACACAATCTCTTTCAGAAATAGAGAGGAGAAAAAACTTCTTGATTCATTTTTTTGAAGCTGGTATCAGCTTTGATATCACAACCAGACAAAGATAGTACACAAAAAAGGAAAATTATAGACCAATATCCCTCATGAATATAGAAATAAAAATCGTTAACATTAGCAAATAGAATTTAGCAACATATAAAAGAATTATACACCATAATCAAGTGAAATTTATTCTAGGGCACAAGGCTGATTCAATATTTGAAAATAAATCAGTGAAATCCACCATATTAACAGGATATAGAAGAAAAATCACAGGATTATATCATTTGATGCAGAAAAAGTATTCAGCAAAATTCAACACCATTCATCATAAAATCTCTCAGAAAACTGGAATAGAGGTGAACTTTCATCAACATGATGTGGAGCATTTCCCAAAAAATCCCCAAAACTACAGCTAACATTATACTCAATAGTGAGACTGAAGGCTTTCGCCCTATGATCAGGAGCTAAGCAAGGTTGTCTACACTCACCACTCTTATTTAACATAGTGCTGGAAATTATAGCTGGCATAATTAGGAAAGAAAAGTCATACAGATTGGAAAGAAAAAATAAAAATGTTCCTATTTGCAGATGACGTGACAATCTACTTAGAAAATCCCAAGGGATCTACAAAACTTCCTAGAACTAATAAGTGAGTTTGGCAACATTGCAGAATACAAGATAAGCGTTCAAAAATCTATTGTATTTCAATATACCAATGAATTTGTGGATACTGAAATTAAAATTCTAATACCATTTACAATCTTTCAAAAACAAAAGTGAAATACTTATATGTAAATCTAAGATAACATGTATAGGACTTGTATAATGAAAACCATAAAATGCTGATGAAAGAAATAAAAAAATAGAGAGACATACAGTGTTTATGGACTGGACGATTCAACTTGATAAAGACAACAGTTCTCCCCAAATTAATATACAGGTTAACCCAATTTTCACCAAAATTCCAGCAAGATTTTTAGATATAGACAAGAATTTATATGAGAAAGAAAGGGAAATAATCTTGAAAAACACTAATAAAGTGTGAGAAGGAATCAATCTATCCAATTTTAAGACATTAGATAACTACATTAATCAAGACTGTGTGGTATTGGTGAAAGGATAGACACATAAATCAATGGGACAGAATAGAGAACCCAGGAATAGACTCATATAAATATGCCCAACTGATTTTTGACAAAGGTACAAAAGCAATTCAATGAAGGAAAGATGCTTCTTTCAACCAATGGAGCAAGTGGACATCCATAAGCAAAACAATGAGCCTCACCATAAACCTCACCCCTTACACAAAAGTTCAGTCAAAATGGATAACAGATTTAAATGCACAACTTAAAATTAGCATGCTTTTAAAAAACATGGGAAAAAATCTTTAGGAACTTGGGCTGGACAAAGAGTCATAATCTTGACGCCAGAACCATAATCCATGAAAGGGAAAGTTAATAAACTGGATTTTATAAAAGTTAAAACGTTGCTTTGTGAAAGACCCTGTTAAGAGATGAAAAGACAAGCTACAAGTGGGGAACACATTTGTGAAGCATGTATCTGACAAAGGATTAGAATCTAAAATATATAAAGTACTCTCAAAACCTAAGAGTTAAAAAGCCAGCAAATCAATTAGAACATAGGCAAAAGACATGAAGAGACAATTCTCTGAAGATATACAGGTGTCCAATAGGCATATGAGAAAATGTTCAACACCATTAGTCATTAGGAATTGTAAATTAAAACCACAATGAGACTACACACCTATCAGAATGGCTACCTTAAAAAATAGTGACAACACCAAATTCTGGTGAGGATGTAGAGAAATTGGATCACTCATACATTGCTGACGGAAATGAAAAATGGAACAGCCACTGTAGAAAACAGTTGGGGACAATTTCTTGAAAAACTAAATATGCATCTACCTTATGACCCATCCATTGTACTCCGGTGTATTTATCCCAGCAAGATGAAGATGCACAAAAACCTGTACATGAATGTTTATAGAAGCTTTATTTGTAATAAATCAAAATTGGAAGCAAGCCAGATGTCCTTCAAAGGGTGACAGGTTAAACTGTGGTACATTCTACCATGGAATATTACTCAGCAATGAAAAGGATGAAATGACACACAAAACAAACCAGATGACTCGCCAGAGAATTATGCTGAGTAAAAAAAAGCCAACTTCCTATAACATTCTTGAAATGACAAAACTATAAAAGTTGATTACAGATTAGTGGTTGTCAGGGATTAAGGATGGGGTGGAGAGGGGAAGAACGTGAGTGGGAAGGTGTGGCTATAAAAGGGCAACATGAGGCATCCTTGTGGTGATGGAAATGTTCTGTATCTTGACTCTATCCATGGCAATATCCTGGTCGTGAGATTGTTCAATATATTTACAAGATGTCACCATTTGAGGGAAACTGGGTGAAGTGTATGCAGGACCTCTATTATTTCTTACGAGTGCATATGAATTTACATTTCTCTCTCAAAATAAAATGTTTAATTAAAAAAATTACTTCTTTACTTCCTGTTGCTTTTAAAACAAAATGCAAATTTCTTACTGTGGTCTCTAGGGATCCATTTGATTCCATCCTCTGCCTCACCCTCTAACCTTTTGTCACACTGCTGTTCTCTTTCTAACTCCAGTCACATGACCGTTTAACTCTCTTTAATCACATTGAGCTCTTTTCTACCCCTTGTTCTTTACATTTGCCATTTCCTCTGACTGGGAAAGCTCTCCCCCCAGCTCATTGCCTGGCTCCTCATTCTGATCCAGTAGGTTTTAGCTCAAACACCACCTGCTCGGAGAAGCTGTCCCCCACCTGAAAGCACAAGTGCGCAGGGAGAGACAGCAGGTAAGCCCTGTGGCTAGGCTGCCTGGGGCTCAGACCTTGGGCATCACGCTTAACATCTCTGTGTATGTTTTCTCCTCTCTAATATAGGCACACCCTATTGGTTCTTCCTTCACAAAGTTGTTAAAAGGATTAAATGGGGTAACCTAGGCAAATCATTTAAACTAGTACCTGGAATGCAAAAAGCCCACCTACGTGTTATTTGTTATTTTCTAAAAAACCTCCCCTAGTTGCTCTATCTCACAGGTTCTGAAGGTGTCATCCCTGGACCAGCGGCATCCCTGTTACCTGAGACCACTGAATCTCTGGGGATGGGGGTGGGTGGGTCTTAGCAATCTGTGTTTTTTTTTTGTTTTTTTAGCAATCTGTGTTTTAACAGCTCTCCAAGTGATTCTGAAGCATACCACTGGTTTAGCTCATCATCCTATTTACTTCCTTAATGTCTGTCACAGTTAGATATTATCTGTTTATTGACATAATTTATGCCCACTTCTCCTACCAGAATAAACATCCCACCAGGGCGAACTTATCAGTCTTGTTCACTATTGCTAGCATAATATCTAGCACAAAGTAAGTAATGGGAAAATAGTAAAAGATAATTGAATGAATGAATAAACCTGGCCAAGGTCATGTACTTAACTAACTGAACTGATTGATGTTGACTCCAGCTTGCCCCTCTGACAAGCTGAGAATCAGTGACACCCTAATTCCTCGTCTTTGCTCAGCAGCCTGAAGTTTCTCACATGGTTCTGTGCAACATGAAAGTCCCTGGCACATGAAGCCTGACTTCCAAGCAGCATTTTAAATACAATCATGGCCAGAGCAGAGCCAAGGACTCACTGAGTATGGAAGGCTGTGCCCTCTTCCCATTGTGCTGCGTTGGCCACCTCATTATTTTTCTTGTGAATATCAGTGGCTGCTTTTCTGAATGACAACAGGTCACCCTCTCTCTCTGTGTGGCTTTTAGTGACCCTGGCTGGTGAAGGGTCCTTTTCTTGCAAAGAGGTGACCTTCCATCTCAGTTTGGAGGGACACCTTGGGTTTTAGTGAAAAGAAGAATCAGTGCATTCATGCTCACACACCTTCCCACGATGCTAGCCTCTCCGCTTTTCCTGACCTGTGTCACCTCTGCATCCTCTGCGTCCTCCGTGGGCTTCTTGTCCTCAGCTTCTCACTGCCTGAGCGTTAGTGTTCTCCAGGGCCTGTCAGTTCCCTCTATAGGCACATTCCTTGGAGGATCCTCTTCTTCCCACAGCAGCATTTCTAATTCAGACCACTTTGTTGGCATATCCACCTGGGTGTCCCAAAGGAACCTCAGCGCAGCATGTCCAAGACGAAATTATTTATCTTGCCTTCCCTCTTCCGTGTCATCGTCTTATACTGGTTAGAGGCATTCCCATCTACCCTGTCACCCAAGGTAGAAATCTGGGAGCCGTTCTCCATTCCTGCCTGTATCTCACTTCCTGTATCTTATCAGTGTCCTGGTCCTTGAAATGGTACCCCCTTATCACACCTCACATCACCCCCTTCCCCCTTCTGGTGCTACTCAAGGTTGCTATATTGCACCATATGACAGTCCTACTGCCAAGCTCCAGGCATCTCACCTAGACTATCTTAATCATCTAACTAATATCTTTGTTACTGACCTTAGAGCTCTAAACATCCTCTAGATAAGCACATTATAATTAAATAATTTTTTGAGATGCAAATTTGGCCCCTTCTCTTTAAAATTATTGCAAAGGTCCCTTGTTACAGACTATGGCGCAATCTGCTTAGCATGCTATTTTAGGTCTTTCCTTACCAGTCCAGAAACCTCAATCTCTGTACCTTGCTTCCAAACCTGTATAATCTCCATACCAACCTACTAGCATCCTTAGATTTTCAAAGTCTTTTTTTTTTTTTTAAATTATACTTTCTTCTCAGATGCTCAGGTAGAAATAAACATGCTCTCCTTCAAGCCCATCAGTGTCAGTCAGGTTTTGCTGCAGTAACAACTCCAAATTAGAATGACAAACACTCACCTCTTGCTCGTTTGCATGAGTGCTGAGGGGTAGGCGATCGTTCTGCTCTAGGCTGTAGGTTGACTTCCAGTTTGCTTCACAGGACTCTTCACTCAGGACCCAGGCTGAAGAAGCAGCTGTTCCCTGGGGGCTGCTCTTCTTCTGCAGGTATAAGAAGGGTAAGTTAGAGGCCTAGCTGAAACATGTGGTTGCATTTTAAAGATTTTGATTTTAAAGCTTTTGCTCACATCTTGCTCACATTTCAGGACATCTACTTGGTAAATGGAATCACATGCCAAGGGTGTTCATGACACCCTTGCAACTGTGGGATCTGATGGGAGATTCAGCTCTGGGGATAAAGATGCCAGAGCAAAACTAAAAGCTTCGGAACAGATCAACTGATGTCAGCTTCAATCACAGTGGAAACATATTTGCAGATGCTTCCAGATACAGCTAGTTAAGGAGACATGAATCCTATAATCCCCAGAAGAAAAGTGACATTTTCCTGCATGATGCAGCTGAGAGTTAAAACCCAGGAATAAGATGTAGCGACTTCTGGGTTGTTGGGTGCTGTTTTCTCTCCACTCTATCGTGTCTCTGTATAAATTTGGGTCCCAGCTTTTGGTGGGTTGTCAGCTATAGATGTGGATTTCAACCCCTGGAGAAAACAATGTCATTGTTCACCAGTCAAGAGCCCACTGGCCACAGTGTCTGGCCGTTTCCACTCCACTGCCTGTTAGAGATTTCTTCTGTAACTCTAAGTGGTTGAAATTATCATAGAAGTTACGGTCATGTGGGAGACTGCCAGGAATTAGCAGTGCTTCATTCAGCAATGTATGTATTAGAGAACAACAGGAAACATCCTATAAACCCTCTACTGTAATTCGTAATAAAATATTTTGAAGATTGAAAAAGAAAAAGCCCTTGGCTAAAGCAAGCTGCATGGACAGATGGAATACCTGGGAAAAATTATCCAATTTACCCCGCTACCCAATCTGGTACATATTTTCATTATAGCCCTCAAAACCCTTCATTTGTTTAGCTATCTTTCTCCTCTAGACTTTAAGCTTCTGAGGGTAGAGTCTGATTTGTTCTCCTATTCCTTTCCAGGACTTACTAGAGTTGAATGGGTAAATGAATTAATGATTGACCCAACAATTCAAGATGGAAAATGCAGGCAGGGGACTGAAGTTGTTGAAGATAATGAGTTCAGTATCAACCTCATAGTCTAAATCTGTTCTGAGAACTGTCCTGGTTATGGAACTGTAATTTTTAATACAGTGACTAAGAGCTAATGTGTTCTGAGTTCTATACTATCAACTCTTTTCGAAAGGGGCTAATAAGCCTTAAACAGTATGTAAGTTTTAAAAATAGACTTTAACTTTTTAGAGAAGTTTTACGTTTACAGCAAAATTGAGTAGAAGGTACAGAGATTTCCTATATACTCCCCATACCTATTCTTGCCTAGTCTCCCTCATTACCAACATCCCCACCAGAACGGTACAGTGGTTACGATCGATGAAACTACATTTACACAACATTATCTCCCAAAGTCCATAGTTTACCTTTGGGTTCATACTTGGTGCTGTATATTCTAAGGGTTTGGATAAATGTATAACGATATGTATCCACCATTACAGTATCACATAGAGTAGTTACACTGCTCTAAAAATCCTCTGGGTTCCACCTATTCGTCCTTCTCACTCCTCAGCCCTGGCAACCACTAATCTTTTTACTGTCTCCATAGTTTTACATGTTCCAGAATGTCATAGAGTTGGAACCATACGGTATATATCCTTTTCAGATTGGCTTCTTTCACTTATTAATATGCATTTAAGGTTCCTCCATGTCTTTTCATGGCTTGACAGCTCATTTCTTTTTAACATTGAATAGTATTCCATTGTCTGCTTGTATCACAGTTTATTTACCCATTCACCTGCTAAAGGACATCTTGATTGCTTCCAGGGTCTGGCAATTATGAATAAAGCTGCTAGAAACATCCACGTACAGGTTTATGTGTGGGCATAAGTTTAGAGCTCCTTTGGGCAAGTAACAATACGTGTAATTGCTGGATGGTATGGTGAGAGTATGTTTAGTTCTGTAAGAAACCACCAAACTGTCTTCTAAAGTGGTTGTACCATTTTGCATTCCCATCAGCAATGAATGAGAGTTCCTGCTGTTCCACATCCTCACTAGCACTTGGTGTTGTCAGTGTTCCAGATTTTGGCCATTCTAATAGGTGTGTAGTGGTATCTCATTGTGGTTTTAATTGCATTTCCCTGATGACATATGAAGTGAAGCATCTTTCCATATACTTATCTGCCATCTGTATATCTTCTTTTGTGAAGTCTCTGTTGAGGTCTTTGGCCCATTTTTTAATCGAGTTGTTGGTTTTCTTATCGTTGAGTTGCCTATAATTTTTTGATTCCCTGATTACCTTGATCTGGAATTTTCTCAAACCTTAAATATAAACATGATACGTTTAGCGTTGGCTTTCTTACTTCCGGAAGCTGCCATTAAGGAAGACTAATTAGGCAGTGGTAAAATATGGATAGCCACAGAAGCTAAAAATAACAGAAAGGAAGAATGAAAAGATAGATGAGAGCAGAACTTTTTAGACTCCAGAGAGTGCTTGCGCCTAAAGTTGCAAAATATTTAGTGTGTATACATGTGCAATTATCTTGAGAAATAGACTATGGTTTTACATTAGAGTCTTAAAGGTGTGTTCAAGTCACAAAAGGTTAAATAAATCCATTGCTGCTAAGAGAAGATAGAATAAATGTCATTTAAATTTACTTCCAGATGAAAGCATTAACAATAATTTATTGAACACTTATTTTGTGATTGGCACTGTTCTAAGCACTTTGGTGGAAATTCTCATTTAATTTTCAAAGCAACTGGGTTATTGCTATCTTTAATTGACAAATGAGGGGACTGCTAGTGGTTCTAGGTCATGTGCCTAGCCAGTGGCAGAGAGAGAGATGTCCAACGCTACCCTGTTAACCACTATGCTGTATTCCCTTCAGTCCTCAACTTAATTTTACTTTACTCCTCTCTGCCTTCCTTAATAAGTTTGGTTATAAAAAATAGCTTTTAAATTTAGCTCCATGGCAGTCACAAACTGTCCGGCTCTCAGATTTCTGGCAGGGCAACCCAGTTTGCATGTCACAATATAACTGAAGACATAACTAGATACTTAGACACATTTTCATCATTGTGCAGTCATACTAATGGGTGGGCCTCAGAGTCCAAGTGGAAAAGTTGTGGTGCTTCTACTAATGGGCAGGCATTTTCCAAGTCTGGTTCAATTACTGAATTCTGCTCATTAGGTTAATACAAAGCAAATTTGCAGTCCCCTTGCTAATGTACAGCATTCTAGCAGCGATAAATTCGTATGGAATTTATTTATCAGTTCTTATTTAAGTAGTTGCAAACCTCCAGAAACGGTCCTGCGTATTATGGGAATTCACTTGCTGAGGGTAACACTGAAAATCTGTCCTGTTTCCAGAGATTCTCTTCCAGAGAGATATTTAAATGAAGACTTTAAATTGATTGTCCCAAATGTGATGAGTGATAGGCCATCTCGAGTGGGCAGTCGAATGGGTGTTGGGTTTATGGTCTTCCTGAACGTAACAATAAATCAGTGTCAGGCACTTTAGCTGGAGAATTCAGCTTCTCCACTCACCTTTCACCTCTGAGTGGTTACTGTGCACATTTGGCGTTGACATTTGCAAAGTGTCTTTGTCCGCCAGATGTCATGGTGGATGCAGCACATTTTATGACTGCTAGTTCGAAGGTGGAGAGACTGACAGGGTGATGGAAGCGGGGTAGCTAACCAGGGGGCCTGGGTCCTTCCTCTGACATTACTCTTCATAGGTCTCTTGTATTTCTTCCCTTCCCCTTTTTTTCTTCTCTGTTTTTTTTGCCTTTTATGCTTCCCAGGAATAACCCACAAATATGACTTAAATTACAGGAAGCAGTACATAGCATAGTGCTTAAGAGAAGGGGCTCAGGAGTCAGACTCCAGCCCAGCTGAAGTGACCTTGGGCAATGAACTCAACTGTCAAATGGAGCGAGTAAGGCATCCCTTACAGAACCCGCATGAGGATTTGAATTTCGTTAGATCATCTACGTATAGCGGCTGTTATCATTTTTGTTACTGTCATCAGAAACAAAACAACACAAGGCAGAAAACAATTAAAGGTTTATCTCTGTGATACAGACCACAGACTGTGGGATTTTTGTTAGAGGAGAAGTGACTGAGATCTGGAGCAACCTGGGGTGTGGCAGGGGATTGGGGACATTTGACCCGGCTGCAAGGGATGACAGAATTTGAATAAGCAGATAAGAAAGGGAAGGAACTGTGTAACTGTGGTGGTTTCAAACATGTCTGCAAATTCTCAGACACGTCTTCCATAAAAGTAGAGTCTAATTCAGTTCCCCTGGAATGTGGGCTGGCCTTGGTGTTTTGCTTCTAATGAGTAGAATGTGGCAGAAGTGAGACTATGTGACTTCTGATACTAAATTAGAAAATGTGATGCAGTCTGTCTGTTGCTCTATTATCTATCTATCCATCACCTTTAGAGCCCTGAGCTACCTTGTGAGAAGCCAGGCTACCATGAAGCTACCATGGGACCACGTGGGGAGAGCACAGAATTGGAGATACCTGCCCAAGGAGCCCCAGCTGTTCCAGTCTTCCCAGCTCTGGCATCAGACACGTGAGAGAGCCTTCAGATAATTCAGTCTGAGCCACCATCTGACAGTAGCTGTGTGAGAAAGCCCTAGCAAGAACTGCCTAGCTGACCGCACAGTCAATTGCTAGAACCCTGAGAGATAATCATAAAGTGTTATTTTAAGCCAGTAAATTTGGGAGTAAATTGTTACTCACCCACAGTAACTGGAACTATAACCAAAGGCATTAGAGCACTTATAAACCAAAGCAAATTTACAATTAAATAGCAAAACGACAAAAGCAGTAATATTCAGTTTAAGTAGGTTAATTTATTTTGACGGATGATGTTTTGCAGTAGCCAAATGGATGCTTCTGTGATTAAAAGGTAAATGCCACAGCGCAAGCTTTTGGCAGATGTACACATGTGTAACAGGTGATGCTTCAACTCTCCCACCACACCACTCCAACCCAGCTACGGGAAACTTTGCTTAAATGGAGCACAGTGACACGTGGCCTTCAAATAGTGCTAGCATGTCATTATTGTGTCCTGTTCCTGCCTCTGTTCTTTTCACATCAGCCCACAGCAATTAAAATGTTCTCCACGGGGCTTCCCTGGTGGCGCAGTGGTTGAGAGTCCGCCTGCCGATGCAGGGGACACGGGTTCGTGCCCCGGTCAGGGAAGATCCCACATGCCGCGGAGTGGCTGGGCCCGTGAGCCATGGCCGCTGAGCCTGCGCGTCCGGAGCCTGTGCTCCACAACTGGAGAGGCCACAACAGTGAGAGGCCTGCGTACCGCAAAAAAAAAAAAAAAGTTCTCCTTAATGCCAGTGTGATCCTAAGTACAGAGAAGGAATCCAGGCACCAACACTGAGTGTCAGCACTCAGTGACAAGGAGTCATCCAGAGAACCGAGATTTTTAAAAAAAATTTTTTCTCTTTAGATTAACAAAAAAATAAGAAACACAAAATTTGAAACCTCTTGTAGGGGACTATCCACCAAATGAAAAGTAGTAGGGAGCTTGGCTGGACTGGAAAGTGGGGAGAGAGACTCCAGATAGCTTTAAGGAAAAAGTTTAGCTGAAGTGGAACAGAGTGGAGTTTTGGCCCCAAAAGGCAGCATCTAGAGTCTGAACTATTGACTTGTAGTCATTATTAGATCCTGAGTAGGGCAGTGACCTGATTCATGCCCTATTTTGAGATTCATCTCACAATCGTATGTGTATGATGAATTAGACAGAGGTGAGGCTGGAGTCAGGAAGACTGGCTAACACTCTCTTCTGCTACACTAATTCCAGCACTTTAAAAAAAATCAGTGTTCACCAAGTTCTCATTGAGTATGTGGTACCCTACTTGGCTCCTTGAAAAATGCAGTATAGGTTGGGAATTGGATTTAGTTTCAGCACTCAAGGATTTATGGTGTTCTTCCTTTGATTCCTGCTTGTCATTGATAAACAAACAACCTTGGTCAAACCATTCATGTCCCAGCACCTCTGACCCTTCATCCATCAAACAAGGGATAATGATATATATATTCTACCCATGTTATAAATATTAAATATTATATATATATGAAATCTTCAAGAAGCTTCAAGCCTTCACAGAATAGGATGAGTTTATACTCTTTAAAGTACACTTAAGTGTTAGATTAATCTTATAAGAGGACATTTAAACTGTTGTAAAAAGGAGATAATAATGTTACTTTTTTTTTTTTTTTGTGTGGTACACGGGCCTCTCACTGTTGTGACCTTTCCCGTTGCGGAGTACAGCCGCTCCACGGCACATGGGACCCTCCCGGACCGGGGCACGAACCCATGTCCCCTGCATCGGCAGGCGGACTCTCAATCACTGCGCCACCAGGGAAGCCCAATAATGTTACTTTTTTTATTGCACAAACTATATTGTAACAGCATTCATGGACATTTTGAAAATGAATAAAATCCCTCAGTATTTCACAACTACCAAATATCAACTTTTTATTTTCTATATTTCTTGCTAGTTCTTATTCATATACATTCATTTACAATGTGCAGTATAGATGTATTGTTGTATTTTGCTTTTTTTCACACAAACATTAGCACTTTCATGCTATTCTATACTGCTCGTAATCAATTTTATAATAGCCCATCAAACTGACATATAACAATTTAGTTAACCAATCTCAGTATTGTTTGAAGCGCATCTATATGTGTAAAATATTTCCTTCCTTCCTTCCTTTCTTCTAGCATGGAAGAGGAAAAGGCAGATTATAAAGCACCAGGACCGGAATTACTGAAGCAAAAAGAATAAATACTTTAATTTCTTCTAAAAACACTTACTGAGTGCTCTTTTTCAAAATTGGGAGATATTATGTGTTTCAGAAAAGGCAAACTTTGAAAACCCAGACAGGATCCAATACAGACAGGATGCAACTAGTAGATCCCTTCATTGAAATTCTCCATATCTGACACTTGGTTTTCTTGTCTTAGTAGCAGGGAAGAGAGCAGCCACTGCCTTCTGAGGCCACTCTGCAGTCTTCTGAGAAGTATCACTTGGAAATCAGGGCTGTTGACTGAGTTAAGCAAATGAGTGATTGAATCAGCACTGATAGAGGTATGCTATAGCATAAGTCCAGCCTTAGCTCCTCAGTGATGTCAGACAGATATCTGAGAAAATCTTCAATCCCAGTCAAACAAGGTTAAGCTAGTGTGTTAATCTGCAGGTAGTTCTCCAATTTAGGAATGACCCGAGGTTTATCTGCCCGCTTGCATTAATCATTTAGGGACAGCTGCTGGAAGCGCAGTGCTGGAACCAGGGATGACAATCCTTTTTGGAGAGCAAGTAAACAAGGTTTCCAGTGCCAGGGAACACACTTGAGCAGGAGTGATAGTATTCCACTTCCCCAAAGTTGTTTTTTTTTTCTTTTAAGTCACATTCTTGAAGATTAGAAGCTATGATCCAGGGAAGTCTGAAGCTCAGATAGTCCAAAGTCCCTGAACTCTGTCACACAGACCACTGAACCGCCATCAGAGAATTCAAACGAGATCATGATGTAGCAAATTCCCTTCTGTGTGCCGTGGTTTCAGTACTTATTGAACTGCTTTGTAAACAGTGTAAATATTAACTTTGTTGTGTGCCGAGCAGGGTTAGGTGATACTGAAACAGTAATGACAGTCACTGACAGCTGGATTTAGTCAGGTAAATGATAAAAGGATTTCAGTTTTATTTGCTTTTGATGGGTATATGCCAATGTCTGCCTTGAGGAAGAAGCAGACAGGCACATTAGCTCTCTAAACACAGTGATCTCAAACTTGGCTGACTTCAGAATTCCCCAAATACAAAAAACTAGGCCCTACCCACATCAACTGGATTTGAAATTTCTGTGTGTCTGTGGGGTAGGGGTAAGGGGGCATCTGGGATTTTAAATCCTAAATCAAAATTGAGGATCCCTGTTCTTATACTGTAGCAAAAGTGTCTGAGGGGCAGATTTAAATACAATTAGTGCTGATCGTTACCTGTATATGCCTGTTGCTTGTTTAATGGCATCAACATTATTATCATCGTTCACAGAAAGCCTGCCCCTTGCATTCTTAGCCCTAGTTCCTCATCTGCAGCTCTCAGTGTTTATTTCTCCTAAAATTTCTCCCAAACCTCAATGCAGACTTGGCAGGCACAACCTATAATCTCATCTAGAGAGCTAGATACAGTATCAGTTACTTTGAAAATTCTGACTCCTTCTTGGATAAGGGAAAAGCACAGTCCTTGCCAAAGGCAGAGGCCAAAGGTGGAGCTTCCAGAACTCAGAGAAGCTGGAGGGAGCTCCAGAAAAAAGCTGACGGGAAGACTTTGAAAATCATAGCTATAGACTGGAAGGCACCACAGGGTCTCTTCATCTTATGGGTGAGGTAGTTGAAAACAGAGAGGCTGGAACTTGTTCAAGATCACACACAGCCAGGGGAGTGGGATACTTGGGTCTGGAACTCAGGTCTCCCAGTTCCTTTTACCCACATGGAGGGGTGTGGATGGGGTGGGGGAATTAAGGGAAAGCAGAGTGCGCATGCTCTTCCCCCTTCCAACAGGGCAGCTTTGGTGAGGTCTGTTTTACATGAGGCTTTTAGGAAGGGTTGAAAACTACAGCATACTAGAGCTTACTGATGGTTCTGGTTTCAGTCACCATATTTTCTGCAGGTTCTGCTAATCCAACAAAGCTTGTTTACAGAGCATTTAGCAGAGGTTTCCACTTCTTTAAAACACACACACACACACACACACACACACACACACACACACACACACACACACCACGCCCTCTCCTTCAGAGACTCCACCAAACTGTAACTCTAGAGACCAATTGCTCCCTTTCACTTAATACCTTTAACTTGCAAAAGGGCCGAAGATCAATAGGTCCTAGACATTCTGAAATGTAAGAAGTTAGCCTTTTTGTGACTCTGTGCAAGATTACTTTTCCAGGTTTACAACGAACAGCCTTGATTTTTCACTGTATGACCTCTGCAAAATTCTCTTTTCAGATTATGTATAGATTTGTAAATTTCTAGCCATAACCATTCTAAAAACAAAAACAATCATAACAGTTATCTATGTGCTTATGCAGTCTGCAAGGGTTATATCATTTAATTCTCACAACGACTCAGTTATATTAGCTCCATTTTACAGATGAGGTTAACTAGAGGCTGGGTTCTGTGTCTAGGTTGAATATCTAATGAGAAGGAGATCTGAACACAGATCGCTCTGATTCCAAAGCTGAGTCCTTCACCACTAAAACCAAGTTTATGGGGTGAAGCATGCCTCACACCAGAAACAAGTATTATAAGTTCATTTTTTTGTTTGGCCGAGGCATATAAAAATCACTCTATTTTCTTTTTAGATCATCTTCAAATAGAAGCATCTTGCCCCACCTCTTATTATCTGAAGACATGCATAGTGAATTATTTTGAGAACAGCTAGCATTGCCACGAGCTTACAATAGTTGGAAGTCACACCCAGAGCATGGGAAAGTGGTAAGGCCCCAGAGATATGGACGGGGGTACCACCACCACCTGCTATATTATCTATTCGTTATTATATGCACTGTGCTAGGCACTGCAGCTACAAAGTTAAGTGAGGATAGGCTTTTTGTCTTGGAGGGATTCACAGTCTAGTGGGGAAGCCAGACTTAAAAATGCAAAATTTCAATATAATACAACAAGGACTCAATTAGCACGATGCACAAGGCACGTTTTGAGCACAGAGATGAGTCGATAAATCCAGCCTGTGAGAAAGGGGTGGGCAGAGAAGCCTCACTCAAGGGCATGACCCGTATGCTAAGCCTGGACGGAGGAGGGAGAGCTAGCCTGACAGAAGATGACTGAGGAGCAGGTGGGGAAGGGTACTTCAGGCAGAAGAAATAGCACACAGGGTAGGGCAAAGTCTAGAATAACACAGTGGGGGCAAGGGAGCGGTGAGCAGGTCCGTATACTGGAATGCAGAGCCAGAGGCGGGAGGTTGGTGAGGACACGGGCAGCCTTATGGGTTATGCTGAGTTTGGAGTTCTTTGTAGACACTGGGAAGTCATTTACGAGTCTGAAGTTCACGAGTGACATGATCGGATTTGCATTTTAGGTCAGTCACCCCGTCTGGCTATCAGCTGTTTCCTGCTATCACCAGGGACGCTCATACACGGGACATTTTCCCAAGAGTTTATCCAGTGGTTATGAGCAACTAATGGCCACAACTTTTTTCCTACTAAGAAAACATGTTAGAAAATGCAAGTTGAGAAGACATTATTATGGGGATATTAGAAATTGGAAAACTGGCCACAGTTCTTGACCCTTCCCCTGTAAACCACATTCTTTATAAAGTGACTTTGCTGCTTCTCCCACCAACACATGGAATCTATTTCCCCCACGCTTTGAATCTGGACCGGTTTGTGCCTTGCTTGGCCATGAGAGTGAGGTAAAAGTGACCGCCAGAGCCTTGCCTAGACCTCAGGAGGCCACACCCACTTCTGCTTTCTCCGCTGGATCTCTGACCTCCCTGTGTGAGCTGCAAGGATGAGACACCACGTTTACCAGCCCTGAGTCAGCCCAGTCATCTAGCTGGAGCCCCAGATATGAGAGAACGCAGCCAAGGAGTGGACTTTAGCTGACTCGCCGCAGACCACAGACACATTTAAGTGCCTAGTGGAACCCAGCCCAAATTTCTGCCCCGCCATGAGCTAAATCAGTGGTCCTTGTTTCAACCTGCTAAGTATTGGGGTGGTTGGTTATCCTACAAAAACTACCAGAAAGGTGGGATAACCCTGTACCCTCTCTGATCTATCAAAGAGTAAATCATTTGCAAGCCTTGACGCTTTATCCATTATAAGTAACAAAGTACTTTGAACATGTTGGGATGTTGCAACTCAGTGACAAAGCATGATAAAGAGTGTTTCTCAAAACATGCCCTGGAAAGGCTTCTGCCTCAGGGAAGACGGAGCAAAGATGCTTTGCCCTACTCCTCTGCCCTACTTCTCCAACTAAAAACCCTGGACATTATTTATAAAACAAAACTCTGAAAAGGTGGAGAGAAAAGGCAGACCACCTAGGGGAGCATGGGACGTGAGGAATGACACTGTGGTTAGTTTCCTAAGGCTTCTTTTTGCCTCGTATATCCCAGATTCGGAGCTAAAGAAGCCGGCCATCTAGAAATGCCAACAGACGCAGACCAAAAGGATCCCAGCAAAAACTTGCTGTCTCTAGTCAAAGCTGCAGGAAAGTGACAGCCTTGCAGGACAAAAAACTTCTAGACAGTAACCACTCTCCTCTAGCCAAGAGCACAGGAAAAACTGTGGCCCCGCTCTCACTCCCACCAGTAAAGGCTGTGTGGGGAGCCTAGACTTCCACTCTTGAGAGGCTGTAATGAGCACCTTAACGCCCCTTCTGGGGTGCTGTCAGAGAAGGACAAGCAGGGGCTGGGACCTTCATCCCACTAGGCAATGAGCTGCCCCCATCTCCCACCCTCCTGCTGTGTCCATGGAGACCATGCGGGAGCCTGGACTTGCATTTCCCCCTGGCCAGAAGGAGGCACCCTCTTCCTCCTCAGGGATGGTGTCAGAGGAAGTGGGAGTGAAGCCAGGCTTCCACGTCACCAGCAGTAATGAGTTGTCAACCGCCCCTCCCCCACAAGTGGGACCACATGGGGAGCTGAACTGCCGTCTCTGCCCAGCAGTAACGAGGAGCCCCCCAACCTCCCTAAGTGTCAATGAAAGCTGAGTGGGAAACATGGACTTCTCCCTTCATCTGGCAAATGAGCCAGTGCCCCCCAACTTCCCGTGCTGGAGCAGGGCCAGAAAAAGTCAGTAATAGAAGGTTAAGTAAGATCCAGAGTCTCATCACATAATATGAAAAGATTCAGGGTGTACTTGAAAAATCACTCATCATACCGAGAATCAGAAAGATCACAAGTGGAATGAAAAAAGACATCAGTATCTTGGAAATGGTAGAATTAACTGACAAAGATTTGAACGCAGCCAGGATAAAAACGCTCCAAAGAACAATTATAACTATGGTTGAAACAAATGAAAAAAATAGAAAGGCTCAGCAAAGAAATAGAAGATATAAAGAAAAGGGGGTGGGTGGAAGAGAAGTGGGCGTGGCTGCAGAAGTGCAGCAGGATGGATTCTTGCGGCGAGGGAAGTGCTCGGAATCTTGGCTGCATCAATGTCCACGTCCTCGTTGTGACACCGTCCTACAGTTATGCAAGATGTTGCCACTGGGGGAAACTGGTAAAGGGCACATGGGATTTCTCTGTATTATCTCTTAAAGCTGCATGTGAATATGCAATTATCTCAAAATAAAATTAAATTTTAAAATAAGTTTCTCCTTGAAATGCCAGTACTGTATAATATTCATAGCCTGAAAAAAGAGTTTCTGTGATTAAATAAGTTTGGCAGAGGCTGAGAGAAACAAAGCTTACCAGGTTGTTTTTACTATAGGACTCCCCAGAGCCCTGAATTTGCATTTTCTATCACAAGGAATATGCCCTAATATCAGAAGGTTTCCTAATAAGGCTGTCTTGAGGATTAAACAAGATGTACCATGTAATGGGAATGTAAATTGGTGTAGCCACTGTGGAAAACAGAATGGAGATTCCTCAGAAAACTAAAAATAGAGTTGCCATATGATCCAGCAATCCCACTCCTGGGCGTATATCCAGACAAAACTATAATTCGAAAAGATGCATGCACCCCAATGCTCATTGCAGCACTATTTACAATAGCCAAGACATGGAAGCAACCTAAATGTCCATCGACAGATGAATAGATAAAGAAGATGTGGTGTACATATATACAATGGAATATTAACCATAAAAAAGAATGAAATAATGCCATTTGCAGCAACATGAATGGACCTAGAGATTATCATACTAAGTAAAGTAAGTTAGAAAGAGAAAGTCAAACACCATATGATATCACTTATATGTGGAATCTAAAATATGACACAAATGAACATATCTAAGAAACAACAGACTCACAGACATAGAGAACAGACTTGTGGTTGCCAAGGGGGAGTGGGTAGGGGAGGGAAGGACTGGGAGTTTGGGATTAGCAGATGCAAACTATTACATATAGGATGGATAAACAACAAGGTCCTACTGTACATCCCAGGGAACTATATTCAATATCCCATGACAAACCATAATGGAAAAGAATATGAAAAAGAATGTATATATGTGTAACTGAATCACTTTGCTGTACAGCAGAAATTAACACAGCATTTTAAATCAACTATACTTCAATAAAATTAAAAATAAATGCACCATGTAAAAGAGTATATAATACCTGACACAAATGTTAAGATTATTATTATATTTACTCTTTACCATAAATTTATCACATTGGTGGTATTACATTGATTTTAAAAATAGGGAATTGAGGTTTAAAGATGTTAAACAATTTGAAAGACTCAGCTAGTAAGAAGCAGAGCCAGGATTTGATCTCAGATTGGACTCCTAAATATCTGCTATTAATTTTGATGCAGAATTCCCTCAAAAAGCATGATTTAAAAAAAACAAACAAACCCAAAAACAAAAATTAAAAGGGAAGGAACAAACTAGGAAAGTGTTTAGAATTATATCACTTTCAAAGGGTTTCATTTATTATATAAAGGGCCTTCATAAATCAATAATAAACTTTTCCTAATACAACCATGGGCCAATTACTGATACGCCAATTCATGATAGTGGTTAAAGGACACATGAGGTGTTCAAGACTCTAACTGTAAATTTAAAAAAAAACTTTAAATTAAATACACCAGTGTCATTTTTTCTATTTTTTTCCCCCACATGAGAACATCTTATATCCATTCATAAAATGGCTGTGGTGAAACAGGCACTTTCAAACAGCTGCTGTCATCATTACTAGCGTTAACTTTGGTGGCAGGGAATCTGCCTTAAATGTTTTCTCTTTCGACCTAGTTATTTAATTTCTAGGAATCAATAAAATTAATTTAAAAATAAAAAATGAACCAGATGCATAAACAAAGATTTATGTTCAATAATGTTTATCACAGCATTATTTATATGACCAAAAATGTGAGAAGAGCCTTCTTATCTGTCAGTAGGGAATGGTTAAAAAATTATGGGACAGGCATATGATTGCAGTCATTAACAATCATGTTTTAGAAAAGGAGTGATATGAGAAAATGCATATGATAAATTGTTAAGTGAAAAAAGCAGGAAACCTCCAATTTTATAAAAGCACAAAATGTGCCGGTGTGTGTGTGTGTGTGTGTGTGTGTGTGTGTGTGTATAAAAAAATACATGAAAAGGACAAGGGTATCACTCAAGAATGATACTCATTTTCCTTACTATAATTTTCAAAATATCTACAATAGTAATTCAGGAAAAAATAGCAATAATTTACTTCCCACCGATCTTTACATCCAAAACATCTTTGATGTGAACACAAGCAAGTCCATGCTTTAATCAATACCTTATAGCTGGAGGCTGAATACTCTAAAGCAGAGTGGGAAGAACTCCTGCTTCAGGGAGCTGTATTCCCAAGGTCATGTCAGGGTGAGGAGTGGAAAAAGAAAGCAGGACATCAGCAGACATTCCCTTCCCTACACGGAGGGGAGATTTGTCGGCAGCCAGGACGAAATGTGAGAGGACTGAGATCTGGCTCTCCCCACAGACGCTGCCCCAGCTCCCGTTCACGTCACCACTGACAGATTCTGCAATCACACGGGAGCCAGGTTACATGTGTGTGTGGAACATCAAATGACTGTCAAAGTGCCTTCTGCCAATTTGTTGAAAGTAGTAATAATAAAATAGAATAGTATTGACGACATTACATTATTTGATGGGCAGAGTACACCACTGTCCCTACCAAACATTATTTAGATTTTTGTTAAAGAGTAGGGATGCTATGCTTTTCTATTTGCTGTGAAACTGCCCAGTAAATTGAGGGTGTAACAGATTATTCAGTGTTTGGTACCTAAGAGGCATCTTTAAAAACATTATTTTAAAATTTTAACATCTTTATTGGAATATAATTGCTTTACAATGGTGTGTCAGTTTCTGCTTTATAACAAAGTGAATCAGCTATACATATACATATATCCCCATATCTCCTCCCTCTTGTGTCTCCCTCCCACCATCCCTATCCCAACCCTTCTAGGTGGTCACAAAGCACCGAGCTGATCTCCCTGTGCTATGCGTCTGCTTCCTACTAGCTAGCTATTTTACGTTTGGTAGTGTATATATGTCCACACCACTCTCTCACTTTGTCCCAGCTTACCCTTCCCCCTCCCCATGTCCTCAAGTACATTCTCTACATCTGCGTCTTTACTCCTGTCCTGCCCTTAGGTTCTTCAGAACCCTTTTTTTTTTTTTTTTTTTAAGATTCCATATATATGTGTTAGCATATGGTATTTGTTTTTCTCTTTCTGAGTTACTTCACTCCGTATGACAGACTCTAGGTCCATCCACCTCACTACCAATAACTCAATTTCATTTCTTTTTATGGCTGAGTAATATTCCATTGTATATATGTGCCACATCTTCTTTATCCATTCATCTGTTGATGGACATTTAGGTTGCTTCCATGTCCTGGCTACTGTAAATAGAGCTGCAGTGAACATTGTGGTACATGACTCTTTTTGAATTATGGTTTTCTCAGGGTATATGCCCAGCAGTGGGATTGCTGGGTCATATGGTAGTTCTATTTTTAGTTTTTTTAAGGAAACTTCATACTGTTCTCCATAGTGGCTGTATCAATTTACATTCCCACCAACAGTGCAAGAGGGTTCCCTTTGCTCCACACCCTCTCCAGCATTTATTGTTTGTAGACTTTTTGATGATGGCCATTCTAAACTGGTGTGAGGTGACACCTCACTGTAGTTTTGATTTGCATTTCTTTAATGATTAGTGATGTTGAGCATCCTTTCATGTGTTTGTTGGCAATCTGTGTATCTTCTTTGGAAAAATGTCTGTTTAGGTCTTCTGCCCATTTTTGGATTGGGTTGTTTGTTTTTTTGATATTGAGCTGCATGAGTTGCTTATAAATTTTGGAGATTAATCCTTTGTCAGTTGCTTCATTGGCAAATATTTTCTCCCATTCTGAGGGTTGTCTTTTGTCTTGTTTATGTTTCCCTTTGCTGTGCAAAAGATTTTAAATTTCATTAGGTCCCATTTGTTTATTTTTGTTTTTATTTCGATTTCTCTAGGAGGTGGGTCAGAAAGGATCTTGCTGTGATTGATGTCCTAGAGTGTTCTGCCTATGTTTTCCTCTAAGAGTTTTATAGTGTCTGGTCTTACATTTAGGTGTTTAATCCATTTTGAGTTTATTTTTGTGCATGGTGTTAGGGAGTGTTCTAAAGTTTTTTTTAACTTTTCAGGTCAATTTTTTTATACTGTACTTATTTGTCAAAATAAAGATTTTCACATTAAGAGAATTAACTATACGTTTAAGTTTCAATCTACAGGCTGTTCTTGCTTCATCACTTTCCTATACCTCTGACCCCTCCTGACATCCACTCCATCCCCAGCTATATTCTGAATCCATCCACTTCTAACTGCATTATAACCCCCTAGTCAAAGCCAAGCCAAATGTATCCAGACTGATACATGTTTCCTTCTAAACAGGTCTCCCTCCTTCCATTCCTGCCCTTTATAATCTGTTCTCCGCCTGGCAATCCAAGTGATGTTTTACAAACGTGAGTCAGACCACTTCAGGTCTGTACCTAAATCCCATCAATGGCTTTTGATGACACTTTGAATAATATCTATACTCCTTACATTGGTATTAAGGTTCTACCCGATCTGCCCCTGCCAACCTCTCTGATTTCACCTGGTCCCACTCTTCCCTACACGCCCATTTCCATAGCCTTCTTACTGTCCCCAATGATGTCAAGCTTGTTGCCACCATGGGACCTTTGTCCTAGCTCATCCTTCTGTCTGGAACACTTCTCCCCTAGACCTTTCTATTATTCACGCTTTAACCACCTCTTCACTAATTACATTATTAACTACCTAATTTAAAGTCTCTATCACTTCACCCTGTTCTATTTGCTTCATAGCACTTAGCATACTTTTTTTTATAGTTATCTATTTTGTACATATTAGTGTATATATGTCAGTCCCAATCTCCCAGTTCATCCCCCCTCCCCACTTTCTCCCCTTGGTGTCCACACATTTGTTCTCTACATCTGTGTCTCTATTTCTGCCTTGCACACCGGTTCATCGGTACCATTTTTAGCATTCTTCAACAGTATTTTTTTTAATGTGTTTTATATGTCTGTCTCCTCTAACTAGAATGTAAGTCCCATGGAGCAGGAATCTGGTCTGTCTTGTATCCTTCATCCCTGGAATCATGCCTGGCAGGTAAAATATTTATTGAATGAATGAACGTGTATTTAATCATATTAAATAAAGATTTTCTGTTATTGATCTGTTGAGCAGGAAGCACATAACTTACATATATATTCTAAAAAGCATTTCAAATACCACTAGACAATTTGGAGGGATGAAATATATCAATACCTAAGAGCCAGTGACTGGTTGCTTTTGGTAAGTGCTCCTGCTTGGTCATGAGAGGACTCTACTAAGTGCAGTGAGGTGATGGATGGAGAAGAGCCGACGGTGTGGGACAGGGCTGGGAGCAGAGGTGAGCTCCATGGCAGGGATGAGGAAGAATATGGGACAAAGGGGGATAATAACCCAGTCCAGCAGCTAATGGCCACAAGCAAGAGTGTGTGCTTGGTGTGCAAAGCACCGCAAAGCACGTTGTAGGAATGGATGAAGGCTTTAGGAACAGCTGTCTGTGAACTGCAGGCTTGAGGCAATTTGATAACAGTTGCAGGTAGACTTCTGGTTCAGGGAGACAGATAAAGCCCAAAGTAGTAGGAATTGGAGTGTGAAGCAGGTTATTAAAACAGGAACTCAGACTCAAGGAACAAGGAGGGTGTCTGTAATTAGAACTGATGTACCAGACAGAGCCTGGGTCTGGAGGTAAAGGCAAAAGTCCAGCTTTCTGTCCGGGCCCCCTGCTGAGCTGGATGGCTGCCAGCGCGCGCGCGCGCGTGTGTGTGTGTGTGTGTGTGTGTGTGTGTGTGAACAATTTTAACATACTCAATATTTAATAAAACAAAATAAACAGTATCATCAGTCAGCAGAAGGCTGCGGTCAAAAGAAACAGAAACAGAACTGGCCCTTTCGCAATAAAGCTTGTGCCTGAGAGGAGAGAGGGGCACAGTGACTTCTTGGAGGCTTCACAGCAAGCGCCATGGGACTAAAAACACCTCAGAATATCACTTTTAGATATTTATGACCATCCACAAGATGGATGGCTCCACGTAGAGCCAACAGTGTTATAAAGATCCCGTTAGAAAAAGCAACCCTCTCACCTGTGGACCCATCTGCGAACGTGGGCCAGGCACCCCTGCACGGCGCGCTGTCGGGGGCTGGGGCAGAGGCGAGCCTCCATACGGGCTGCCCGGTCCTGGCCCCAGGGCACGACGCTGGGCAAGGGTTTCTTCAGTCCTTCTTCCCAAGGTCTGCAGAGATCCTGGAGCAGCGTTCTGAGCTGTGACTGCAGAGTGGAATCACCTGGAGAGCTTTAAAAATTCCCGAAGCCTGAGTCCCACACCTAGAAATGCCGATGTAATTAGCCCCAGGTGCAGGCAGAGTTCCCGTGATTTTTAACAGCTCCCAGTGGGATCTAAGGGGTAGCCTGGAGACCAGGCCTGAACTGACCACTGAGGGTGGGGTCAGCTGTGTCAGCTCTGGTGGGGAGGGCCGCGGAGGGGTACCTGGACACCAGGCAGTCAAGTCACTTCTATCAATTCCCAGCGTCCGTGGCTGTGAATCTACTGGATCTGCTTATCAATTCCCAGCACAAATAGCTTTCCTATATCTTGCCATTATCAGTAAATAATTTAAAAAAAATTTCACACAGATTTTATTTCATTATTTAAAGGATGAATTTTTACTCCTTGTTCTTTCATGTGGTAGAATAAGAATTCAAGCTCAGGGCCTGGCTTGGGGCCGCATGTTGCACTAATAATTTTGTTTGAAGCAGTAGTGCTTAGTGATGAATAAAGCAGGGCCTACAATCAGCCAGACCTACTTTAAAATCCCAGCTCTGCCTCTTCTGAAATCCACAAGTGAAACTGAAGAGCTCTCCTTCAGGATCCCTTTTTCTCTCTCTGACCCAAGTGTCTCTAGGCCTCAGCCAATTCTGGGGCCATATTCGTCTCTCCACCTACATTTTGCTGGCCTACTGCCTTCACCTGCTCATGTGGCACCTCTGGTCCCTTGAGAAGCCACCCTCCCACTCCCCACTGCCACTGGGCATCCCCAGAAGGTGTCCCTCCTGTGCAGTACGGCCTGGTGCCCATGGGACTTGCTGGACGCCCTCCCCCCACTCTCCTTCCATCCCCCAGTGGCCTGTGGCCACTGCACTTGGCCCCTCACTGCACGCTGACCCCCAGCTGACAGGCCACTGCTCTGGGCTGCTCTGCTGAACACAGGTGTCCTCTCTTACGGTGGTCAAGTGCTGAGGTCACATCATAATTTTACAGGAATGTGGGAGAAACTGAAACCCTCCTCAATAGAGTGCCCCAAAACAGTACCGCTGTGCCCTTCACAGTTTCTCCAGAAGCAACTGTTGTTTTCGATCAGCTTTTTCCTCCTAGACTCAGACACGGATCTGAAGGTGAGGCTGGGTGTAGATTCAAGCCACAGTTCCCATCTTGTGTTAGAAGTCCACATCTGCCTTCGACTGTCGGGCTGCTGTGACACAAATACCATAAACTGGGTGGCTTATGAACTACAGAAATTTGCTTTTCACAGTTCTGGAGATACTGGGGTTCTGCAGAGGGCCCACTTTCTGGTTCACAGATGGCTGTCTTTTCACTGTGTCCTCACATGGCAGAAGGGGCTAGGGAGTTCTGTGGGGCCTCTTTTATAAGGGCACTAATCCCAATCATGAGGGGACACAAACATTCAGACCATAGCACCATCCTATTCCGATGGCTACTTAAAGGTCTCTTTAAGCACTCATCTTTCCTTAGGATGAGTTCTCTCTAAAGAGCTCTTCAAACCTCCCCTCCCCCCAAATTATCCCCTTCACCTGGCCTTCAGAAGAGTCCAATGTTTCTTAATTCTAGGGACTGACAGAATTAGCATTGTTTTCCAGGAGGCTTCTTAACGAGCATGTCAAAGGCCTCAGTGAGGCCTACCCGTCCTGTTCATTCAACAGACGCCCCCAGAATATCTGAACCCTATAGTAGAAGGCTCCAAAACAAGATCTTTGCTATGTCTGTATCAAAGCATCTTTTGACTCTTCTCCTTCTGTTTTCTATTTTCTCTCTTTTTCTTTTCATATATTCTTAATAACATTTTAGTTCAAAGGGTACATCCTTCTGAGTTTTCTTTCCTTTTTTTTTCATTCTTTGGTCTTAGGTTTGCTTATACAGTAACGTTTTGTTGGGGTTTTTTTTGTTTGTTTGTTTGTTTGTTTGTTTTTGCGGTACACGGGCCTCTCACTGTTGTGACCTCTCCTGTTGCGGAGCACAGGCTCCGGACGTGCAGGCTCAGCGGCCATGGCTCACGGGCCCAGCCGCTCCGCAGAATGTGGGATCTTCCTGGACCGGGGCACGAACCTGTGTCCCCTGCATCGGCAGGCGGACTCTCAACCACTGCGCCACCTGGGAAGCCTGTTGGTTTGTTTTTATTTTTTATTTTCTTTGCTGTTTCATTAGCATTCTCACTAATTTCTAAAATCAAGTCAGGGAAAAGGAAACAGGCACCAAACTGAGTTTTCTTTCCTTTTAACAACAGAAGAATTCCAGAATGTCATAAGAAAAATAAAGGCAGCAACACAAGAATATCAACTGAGCAATTTATTTACTGCAGTTGAATTGATCTCAGCACTGACAAAAAAAATTATGGCTGAACAGAAAATGAATTAGAGAAACAAATTTTCTTTCACGTAGTTTTAGAATTTCCAGCAGCATAAGAGTTCCATTCGCCATTTGAAATGTCCCACATGGGGTATATTCAAAGTCTGAAAACTCCAAGAGCAATGTAACTTAGTACTTAGAAAAAAGAACTATGTGTCAGAATATAGTACTTTTGCCAGAGAGAAACATTCCACACAGATAAAAAGTCAGGCTAAAGATAAAACAGACATTTCAATTGAAGAAACATTTAAAGATTTTGGCCCAACAGATCTTTGTGGAGTGGCAAGCTCTGTGCTAGCTACTAGGTTCTTGAACTCAATACTCAGAGAATTATAAAAATAAAGTTAGTCTTGCTATCTTTGCTCAGCTTCCAAATTTTTTATTTTACGTTTTTTGTCTTTTTAAAAATTTTAACACTCAATAAAAAAAATGTAGTGCTTTCAATTCATTAGTGAAATATTTCATGCCAATTGCAGCATAATCAGAAAACAGGGTTACTTCTCCACTAGAAGACTTTGAACGGTTTACATGGAAGAAAGGTTCTCAACTGGCACTATTTTAAAAATAGAATTTTATTATATTTTGTAGTATTATCAATACCAGATTAGTCACAGCTGTCACATTTAGTCTGTAAATCAAGTTGTTAGTAGAATCTCGTTATTGTTCACTGAAGAACACTGTTTAGTATCTTAAATCCCATCTAAAAATCTGTAAAGCAGATTTCTTTTGGCAGACGGGATTTGACAGCTCACAGGGAGCACGTGCGTGGTCCTGTGCGCAGGCGCAGTGGATGGCCCGTGGGAACCCGCTTAAAGCTGGGGAAAGAGGCGAAACAATGATTTAGTTATACAGACTAAGAATTAATTATTTCCATCCAACACGTTCAGTATCAAAGCAAGCCGATCTCACTTACTGTCAGACACAGCAGAGCTGGGAAACAGATGATGGTTCCATGGCAAACATCCCTTTGCTGAATATTCTATGTATGGTTAGTGAAATGATTGAAGGATGAGTTTCAATCCTGAGGCTTTTATAGCATCCAGCTGTTGTGGCTCCTCTGATTCTTTCTGGACTCAGTAGGCACCCCCGGTTTCAAAAAAAGCCCTTTTAACATTTTTCAACAGGCAAATATAAACTGAAGTTTTTCTGAACCACCTAGCTGCCTGGCCCTAAACGCCATCCAACTAATACACAAAGATCCTTGAAAACCCCTCAAATGTGACTCTTTAAATATCCAGCAACATGTTGTTTAGTGGCAGATGAAAAACCAAAAGTATTGGAAGGAGAAATGTTTCAGGACTATGAAGCTAAATTGGGAATGCAAATTTTTTTTTTTTTTTTTTTGCGGTGCGTGGGCCTCTCACTGTTGTGGCCTCTCCCACTGCGGAGCACAGGCTCCGGACGCACAGGCTCAGCGGCCATGGCTCACGGGCCCAGCCGCTCCGCGGCATGTGGGATCTTCCCGGACCGGGGCACGAACCCGTGTCCCTTGCATTGGCAGGCGGACTCTCAACCACTGTGCCACCAGGGAAGCCCGGGAATGCAAATTTTTTATGATTGAAATAAGTATCACCGCTGGGACTTTTTTTTAAAAAATCAACTTCATTTTTCCTCTGTCAAAGAGTCTCTCTCTTTATCCAAGTGTCTTATCTTTTTCAGTGGAAAATAAAGCTAAGCATCATTTTACCAATTACTTACTTTCCCATTTTTAATAACCAGGTACATTCCAGGTTGTAAACAATGTTAGGGTGAAACCCATAGATTCACAATCTTGTGATCCATCTTTCTTGGCATTTTTGCAGGAGAATAAATGACAACAACAATAAAAATACTGTGACATTGAAATTTTATATCGACGGTGAGGATGTTTATGGGTGTTGCCTAGTTGTCCTAGTCACCTCTGAAGTTGTGGAATGGAAGGGGAAGCAAAGAGGTGTCTTCTTTAAGGAGGCTCAAATGGGTCTTCTAGGAGGGTAGTGTAATAAGATATGATGGTGCTGCCCTGTAGCCTCAGGACTGAGACTTGTGAAGGAGAAGCAGAGGAAAAAAACCCTATTCTTTGCCCTTCTTGCAGTATCCAGGGAATTTATAATTGGGAGCAGAGGGGGCAGACATCAGAGGTCAGTCCTGGGGAAGTGTAACATTGAGTGAGGCACTGTGATGTTCTTTTTGTGTTTCATCTATCCAACCTCCGTGCCTAGCCCAATACCTAGCAAATGGTAAGCGTTCAATACATATTTGTTGAGTTAGTTTATATTTTCTTTCCACCCAAATTCTAGGCAATTTGCCCAGGCTTAAAGGTGCAAAGACTCTGTCAGAAGCAACGAGACAAATTAAAGCTGTTATGGTAGGAGCACTTTAATAAACAAAGAAAATAGGGCTATAAAATTTGGGAGTTGTATTAGTCAGAATATGTTAGGCTACTCGATGGTAACGAACAACCCCTCCAATCTCAGAGACTTATTAACATAATGAAAATTTATTTCTCACTGATGCAAAGACTAATGCAGATGTTCCTGGTCAGGTCATTCTTTTAGGTGGCTCTCTTCCAAGTGGTGACACAGGGATCCAGGCTCTTTCCATCTAGTACTTTTGTCATCCCTTATGCCACCGTTGTCTTCCAGTCTATCTTTTCCAACCAGCTAACCATGGAATGAAAAGACAGCATGGAGAAGGTGCACCCTTGTTTTATCCTGGAAGTTATACATCAATTCTGCAACAAAATTTTAATAAAAATGGTCCCCAACAGATATTAGGGACTGGAAAATATAGTTCACCTATGTACCCAGAGAGAGAAAGGGGTTTGGTGAGTATCTAGCCAGTCTTTGCCACGAGAACCTGCTAAAAATACTGATAAAGAGAGTAACAAGGCAGAGCTAACGGCTGGAGAAGCCAAGCCACAGTAATAATGTCAACTTGTCAGCAGTCATGAAGACCCCGGAGGGACAATCAAACAATAGCAACAAACCAGGAAGGCAGGGCAAGGACAGTGCAGGGACACTGAACCATAGCAAAAGTCCAGCAGAAGGGAAGAGTGGGGGGCGGAGAGTGAAGGTCTGGGCCAGATAATTTCTAGACCTCCAAGGAGAACCACCTTGAGATATTGCTAGGAGAAGAAAGTTACTTGGAGGAGCTTGGCTTTAGACAGGCCTCCCTGTGAGGGCCAGATACACAGACCACTTTAATAGTTATACATGTATTGCTCATAACCTGTGGGCTCCAGGAAGGTGAAACTTATTGGTTACAAGTCACATAACCTCAAACGTATACATAAGCATACTAGTAATTTTCATTTATTGAGCACCTATTTTCCAGGCACTTTATGTATATCATCTCTAATCCTTACAATAGCCCTAGTTTTCCTTAGTTTCCACGAGGAAACTAAAGTTTAGAGGAATTAATTTGTCAACCCTTTTGTAGTGATATAGCTGGACTTGAACATGGTGAATCTGACACTAAATTCCAAACTACGGTGTAGTGGCACCTACATCTATGCTCCTGTTCTCTATGATATACATCCATATATACCAAAATGCCTAGTTTATGAGGAAGTGTATCAAATAGCTACTGTCACATACAAACCACCTTAAAACAGAGTGTTTTAAGGACTCTTTTGCCATATGATCCAGTAATCCCACTCCTGGGCATTTATCCAGAAAAAACTACAAATCGAAAAGACACGTGCACCCCAATGTTCATTGCAGCACTATTTACAATAACCAAGACATGGAAGCAACCTAAATGTCCATCGACAGATGAATAGATAAAGAAGATGTGATATATATATACAATGGAATATTACTCAGCCATAAAAAAGAATGAAATAAGGTCATTTGCAGCAACATGAATGGACCTAGAGATTATCATACTAAGTAAAGTAAGTCAGAAAGAGAAAGAAAAATACCATATAATATCGCTTATATGTGGAATCTAAAATATGACACAAATGAACATATCTAAGAAACAGAAATAGACTCACAGACATAGAGAGCAGACTTGTGGTTGCCAAAGGGGAGGGGGTCGGGGAGGGAAGGACTGGGAGTTTGGGATTAGCAGATGCAAACTATTACATATAGGATGGATAAACAACAAGGTCCTACTGTATAGCCCAGGGAACTATGTTCAATATCCTGTGATAAACCATAATGGAAAAGAATATGAAATAGAATATATATATATATATATATTCTTTTTCATATTCTTTGCTGTATAGCAGAAATTAACATTGTAAATCAACTATACTTCAATACAAATTGTTTTTGAAAAAAGAACTCTTCTCTATTTTTCACAAGTCTGTGGTTGGCTGAGCGGTTCTGCTGATGGGGTGGGCTTTGGCTGGTGTCTCTCATGCATCCGTGGCAAGCTGGCAGGTGGCCTGGGGGCTGCCTCATCTGGAATGGCCTCAGCCAGGGTAACTTGGTTCTGCTCCATGAGTTCTCTCATTCTTGTTCTCGTGACAGCAGCAAGACTCCAAGAGAGAATGGAAGCACAAGGTCTCTTGAGATCTAGGCTTAGAGCTGGGACACCACCACTTCTGCCATGTTGGCCAAAGAGAGTCACCAGACCAGCCCAGGTTCAAGAGTGGGGAAATGAAATCTATCTCTTGATGGGAGAAGCTAAAGAGTCACTTTGCAGAGGGCTTGGATATGGGAAGAGGTAGAGAATTGGGGCCATTTTTGCAATCAACCACCCACATCTAAGATCTTAGATATTTTTCCCCTAAAATAAAGTAGATAAGAGAACGTGTTTGCCTAAAATGTCATTTTATTAATTGGTGGAATAGCATGTGAGTCTTCCAGAATGTATGTGTTATCCAGTCCCTCTGGTCTGCAAAGGGCTAGATAGATAGTGTGTTGGATAAATACCTTTTGTCCAAAGGTAAAAGGTAAAGTGGATAAATACCTTTTTTATTTAGCGAGTCAGGGCAAAAAAATACCCACTTCCAGCCACCAGATCCAACTAAACAGAAAAGCTTTGCAGTAGAAGATTTTTAAAAAGGAAGATAAAATTGAAAATTGAAAATCTGACTTCCTGTATGCCTGGCAAAGAAGCAGGGAGGGCAGGGGAGGAAGCTGTGAACGTGTGATGAGCAGCTGGCTTGTATTTTTAAACACATATTACTGTTACCCAGATTTTTTTTTTTTCTAGAAAAATAGAAAGAGATTTATAAGGGATTCTAACACACAGGAATACCATTTCCAGTAGATGCCAATGTGATTGACATGGTCTTCTCAAAATAAAGTCTTCTCTTTGTAGTCTATTTGTTTAGTCTATAGAATGGGAAAAAGAAATGCACAATAAATGCTGAAAGGTGGAAAATACTATTGATTGTTAGTAGGTCCTCAAGACATGTTTGAAATGCCTGAATCAAGCTTTACTCACTATTGCAACAGACTTTTCTTTCAAGTTTAGTGTTGTTGTTTGTGAGTTTGAGAGCCTACATCTCATACTCCTCTAACGCTAAAAGTCTTTGTTCAGAGGGAATAAGCCAGTACCCTCCGTGGTAACCAGGGTGCTCCAATATTATTTTTAGGTCCAAACTTATGAGTAAACTAAAAGCATAACATTAAGAAAGCCTCAGGGAGAGCCAACCAAATGCTCCCTCTTTTCTCCTGAGGCCACTTGATAGTAAATCCAGAAATGATAAAGCAACTGACATATAAGCAAATTGCTTTGCAGGTTTTATGGCCACAACTTATGGAACTAATTTCTACAAACTCTCACCAAAGGTTGCAAAAAAACAAAACAAAATACAACAAAAAAACCAAACCAGTAAACAAAACAAAACCATCCACAGGGACCAGTAACATAATATAAATGACTAAAGCAAGCAGGGGGTAAGGAGTAGTGGTGATTATGGTGAACCCCATCTAAAGAGAAATGTTAAAAACTTAAACCGAACAAAAAACATTGTGTAAACCAAACAAAGCAAGTCTGTGGGTCAGATCTGATCTGTGCTTTGCTGATTCATGACTTCTACTGAGATCAAAGCCGAACTGAGAGAAAACGAGATAACTCTAACCGTAACTTCTTATGCCAAATCAACACAAGGATTAAAGAAAGTTTTCCAGCTCCTTTTCTACCCTCTCCTCTGGCAAATTAAAGTAATATTATAAAATTATGTGTCAGTCTCAAGAAGCACAATTATATGTGATTATCAACTTTGAGATTCACCTCGAGTTTTCTCTGAAATTATCCGTGCATGTTGAGAAATGCAAAAACAAGTATTTGGGGATAACAAAGATTCTAAACACCACATTTTCTTTTGAAACATATATGAAATTTAGACAAAAGCTATTTTTGCTTATTTCAATAGGCCTTAAAGAATGAATTGTGAAGCCTGAATATAACTGGGGCACAATGCGGCTCGGTGTATGTGCAGTGTCAGTTGAAAGAAATAGCAGAGAAGCACAAAAGAAATTGACATGTGTCTCTATGTCCCCAAGTAAAACAACCTGAGATATAAAGAAAACCCCTTATTTTCCCCTATAAGAAAAATCACTAAAAACATGACTAGAGTTACTTTTTGAACCACTCTCCACAGTAGGTCATAGTGCACCATCTTTATTTCCATCTAAGTAGCTGGAGAATTAGTTCTTTTTGATTCTGTGAATGATGCTATCCCTGGAAATGTTACCTCAAGAAGCAAGTACCCATTCTATAATATTAGATCTCTTGTTTTTCTTTTTAGTCACCTTGTTGGTGCTTACGTTTGATCTCCATAACATAAATATACACTGTTTTGCTTTTTAAAGACCTACGAAGATCTATTTAAAGATTTATAGAAGACTTATAAGATCTATAAAAGATGTTCTATAGACAATGAATATCACTGATTGCAATTATGAGCTGATACCCTAAAAATAAACAGCTAAATTTGTAGTTAATATTTTTGCTTCTTTCTTAGACTCCATCGGGGAATTTCCAGATTTTCAGAACCACTCAAAAACAGCATTGATGGAGATCTTTTAGGCCAATGTGCCTTCCCCAAACAGCACTTAGCTGTTCAAAATAAAGTAAATGAAAGAGAGCCCCAGATATGAGAAACTTTACAGACACTTGGCTGTAATTCCTCTCCTCTAAAGGATACTTTTGAAAAAAAGAAAACATCTTGGTTTATAATAGGCACATATAATAATCAAACTATTTCAATGCCATTTAGCCTTTGAAAAAAGACCAAAGAGATGGAGGTGGGGATAAGGTTCCTAACGTCCAGCCAAACCTTTTAACAATCCTCTCTTCTGCTCTCTGCCACTGTTTTCCACACAGGCAGCAGCTGCTACTCTATCAATCTACTCCCCATCCCCAGTTGCCCACTATAAAATTCTTCCCCCACATGCAGCCGGCACAGCGTCTCCCACTCACAGAGGTGGCACAGAGTGGCTGACAATCTGTTTCTTTCTCTCCCATCCACGCTTTCCCTCCCCTCCACATGGCTCCTCTATTCTCTCTCCACCTCCAGTCCCACCCCCAAACCTAGGGCCTCCATTTACGCTCCCCACAAAGACGCTCTGGGAACTCTCACTCTGATTATATTCCTTGGGAAAATCTGTCCATTACCCAGATTCTGCACCAAAAAGGAAAGTCCAGGTGCTGGCATACCCACAAAACAAGAATCCTCCCCTCTCGAAAAGCAGAGAGAAGGGAGAAAGGCCTCGTGTGCATTAATCCTGTTTATTCCAGTGATGCTTGAATAGACCTGTGCGCAGCCCTGGGGGATTGCATAACTGTGCCAAGGAAGATACAAGCCCCTTCATGGCAGTAAAAATGTAATCCTTGTCAAACACAATGCTAACGTACCCTCATGTCCCAAACCAATTACTGTTTCATCTGAGTTGCTCATGTTTCCTTCCAGAATTTTTGGGCTGGAATTTTGTGGTAGGAAAATTTAATCTTCTCATGCTCTGATATGTAAGACAAGAAATCAATTGTTTGAAGCTTTACCTTGTATTTACCAAGAAGAGGAAACAACGAGATTTAGTGACTCTGTTAGATTTTAAGTGGAAAAAGAATAATATTTTTGAATTAATCCATTGAATTTTCATCCATAATCTGTTCAGGCAATTCACCTAATTTAGTGACTTCAAAGAACAACCATTCCTGTGTGTCATGAACTCAGAAAGGGCTTTGTCGGGGTGATTCTTCTGACTCCTATGGCTTGGGTGGGAGGTGGGGGGCAATTGGTGGAATTCAGCTGGGCTTCCTAAACGATCCATGACAATTTTGCTCATGTGCCTGGTGTCTTGGTGGGGATGGCTGGAAGGCTGGGCTCCACCGCACCCTTCTCATCTCTGTGTAATCTAAGATCCTTTCCATATAGTTTTTCCAGGGTAACTGGACTTTTTACACGGCAGTTCAGGGTTTCAAGAGTGAGGGTTCCAAGAGACAGAGATCTGCCAGTCTCTTAAGGACTGAGCTAGCAAAGGCACATTGCCATTTCCACCATATTCTGTTGGTCAAAGCAGTTATGGGCTTTTAAGGTGAAGATTCACAGAGCCACAGTTTGATGGTAATAGTGTCAAAAAACTCCAAACAAACCCCCAAACCGTGACCATCTCTCACCTACCACACTTTTCCTTATCAGAAGCTATGCCTGGAAGACTCAGCTCAACTGATTTCTTCCACAGCAGGGGTTGGCAAACAATGGCTCACAGACCAAATCCCGCCCACCTCCCGTTTTTGCAAACAAAGCTTTACTGGAACACAATCACATTCATTTATATACTGTCTATGGCTGTTTTTGCTCTACAACAGTAGAGTTGAAAAGTTGTGACAGAGACCATATGGCCCAAAAAGCCTAAAATATTTACTCTCTGGCCCTTTACAGAAAAAGTTTGCCAACTCCTGTTCTATAGCATAGAGAAAACCTAGTTATCACAGAGATAGTAGAAAACATACTCCTTCCAGCCCCGGTCAATTGTGAGTCTGAGATAGAGTAGGGGGTGGGGAGCTCAGGCACGTGTATCTCATTGTGCCCTTATGAATGGGTCCTCCACCGGTTCTATAGTAAAAATATCCAGATGTAAGGGAATCTGAGGTCACGGCTAGTGGCATGTTCCTCTGGGGGAGTGAGACAGGGGCAGCCAGTCTCTAGGAGAAGACCTGCGCCCAGGCACTGCCAACATGGCAGGGCAGGATACTACAGCACTGCTAGCAAGTCTGCCTTACAGATGAGCTGGGGCAGCTCCTTCTGTGGAGGCTGCTGGGGTCAGAAGGTCCTGTATGCTTTGGTAAATAGGAGCACAGAGGTGGGCATGTCCCAGGGAGCAGCTTGGAGGATTCATGACCAGGAAAACTGTCTGGAACCAGACACACACCATTGTGGCCATCAGTCTAGAGATGGGACCAGAGGCCCCACTTCCCAGGAGAACAATGAGAGTCTGAAGCTCCCCATGTGGACACGGGCCCTCAGGTCATGCAAAATGCACACTCCTCACCTCCTCCGTAAGAAGAGCCAGAGAAGGGGAAAATTGAGTCATCTAAGAGAGTAAGAGAGACGGCTTAAACTCAACCAGCTGTGTTGCCATCCATTGTAGCAAGTTCGGACTTTGAACACTCCCCTGATCCCCAACTAATCAATAAGGTAGGTCTGAAGAATGTCATTATTTATGGGAAATAAACTACAATTTTTTTTTTGCCCACCTGAATGTAGAATATAACTTTTAGACCCTGTTGCAGTGAGAGTCTGTGAATTTCTTTTTTTTTTTTCCAAGTGTTCCCACAAACGTATGCTTTTATTTTTTGACCTAAAGATCGGTGTTTGATGAAGTTATTGTAATCTTTAGAGCACCATGGTGTTGTCTTTCTTTCCCATATAACCTTCAACTTCTGTGATTGCAGGGACAATAACTGGTGCATCTGTGCTAGTACTTAGCACAGTCTCAGGGACCTGGTAGATACTTAAAAATATTTGTGGCATGAATGAATGTTCTCTGCAGTTAGCGCATCTTCAGGAGCAGTAGACAGCTTTTTCTATATATATATATATTTTTACATCTTTATTGGAGTATAATTTCTTTACAATGGTGTGTTAGTTTCTGCTTTATAACAAAGTGAATCGGCTATACGTATACATATATCACCATATCTCTTCCCTCCTGCGTCTCCCTCCCTCCCACCCTCCCTATCCCACCCCTCTAGGTGGTCACAAAGCACCAAGCTGATCTCCCTGTGCTATGCGGCTGCTTCCCACTAGCTATCGGTTTTATATTTGGTAGTGTATATATGTCCATGCCACTCGCTCACTTTGTCCCAGCTTACCCTTCCCCCTCCCCGTGTCCTCAGATCCATTCTCTAGTAGGTCTGCGTCTTTATTCCTGTCCTACCCCTAGGTTCTTCATGACCATTTTGTTTTGTTCGTTTTTAGATTCCATATATATGTGTCAGCATACGGTATTTGTTTTTCTCTTTCTGACTTAATTCATTCTGTATGAGAGACTCTACGTCCATCTACCTCACTACAAATAACTCAATTTTGTTTCTTTTTATGGCTGAGTAATATTCCATTGTATATATGTGCCACATCTTCTTTATCCATTCATCCGATGATGGACACTTAGGTTGTTTCCATCTCTGGGCTATTGTAAATAGAGCTGCAATGAACATTGTGGTACATGACTCTTTTTGAATTATGGTTTTCTCAGGGCATATGCCCAGTAGTGGGATTGCTGGGTCATATGGTAGATCTATTTTTAGTTTTTTTTTTTTTTTTTTTTGCGGTACGTGCGTCTCTCACTGTTGTGGCGTCTCCCGTTGCAGAGCACAGGCTCCATGACGTGCAGGCTCAGTGGCCATGGCTCATGGGCCTAGCCGCTCCACGGCATGTGGGATCTTCCCGGACCGGGGCACGAACCCGTGTCCCCTGCGTTGGCAGGCGGACTCTCAACCACTGCGCCACCAGGTAAGACCTATTTATAATTTTTTAAGGAATCTCCATACTGTTCTCCATAGTGGCTGTATCAATTTACATTCCAGGCAACAGTGCAAGAGGGTTCCCTTTTCTTCACACCCTCTCCGGCATTTATTGTTTGTAGATTTTTTGATGATGGCCATTCTGACTGGTGTGAGGTGATATCTCACTGTAGTTTTGATTTGCATTTCTCTAATGATTAGTGATGTTGAGCATCCTTTCATGTGTTTGTTGGCACTCTGTATATCTTCTTTGAAGAAATGTCTGGTTAGGTCTGCCCATTTTTGGATTGCGTTTTTTGTTGTTTTGATTTTGAGCTGCATGAGCTGCTTGTATAGTTTGGAGATTAATCTTCTGTCAGTTGCTTCATTTGCAAATATTTTCTCCCATTCTGAGGGTTGTCTTTTCGTCTTGTTTATAGTTTCCTTTGCTGTGCAAAAGCTTTTAAGTTTCATTAGGTCCCATTTGTTTATTTTTGTTTTATTTCCATTTCTCTAGGAGGTGGGTCAGAAAGGATCTTGCTGTGATTGATGTCCTAGAGTGTTCTGCCTATGTTTTCCTCTAAGAGTTTTATAGTGTCTGGCCTTACATTTAGGTCTTTAATCCATTTTGAGTTTATTTTTGTGCATGGTGTTAGGGAGTGTTCTAATTTCATTCTTTTACATGTAGCTGTCCAGTTTTCCCAGCACCACTGTTGAAGAGGCTGTCTTTTCTCCATTGTATATTCTTGCCTCTTTTATCAAAGATAAGGTGACCTATGTGTGTGGGTTTATCTCTGGGCTTTCTATCCTGTTCCATTGATCTATATTTCTGTTTTTGTGCCAGTACCATACCATACTGTCTTGATTACTATAGCTTTGTAGTATAGTCTGAAGTCAGGGAGACTGATTCCTCCAGCTCTGTTTTTCTTTCTCAAGATTGCTTTGGCTATTTGGGGTCTTTTGTGTTTCCATACAAATTGTGAAATTTTTTGTTCTAGTTCTATGAAAAATGCCATTGGTAGTTTGATAGGGATTGCACTGAATCTGTAGATTGCTTTGGGTAGTATATCTATGAATTTCTTACATTCTCCTTAGTTAAATCCGTGTTGTAAAACTCTTAACATAAGTGCTAGGTCTTATCATCATACTTCTAATAGGACTGGAATGAACCTCCTTCTTGAAAGGTGGAGGACATTCCTGTGGTAGGTCATAAAGTGAAGTTTATGAGCAGTTTGGCGTAGTTCCACTGTGGTTTGGATTGATAATGACCTTGGGCAATGCAGTGTAATATAATGTTGCGAGGAAGACATTAAGGCCAGTTTCCTCTCAGGAAAATAACAGTGAAGTAAATTCAGACGACTCCCTTGCAAAGTTTCTGCTTCCACCCCAGCAACACTACCACTCTGTTCTACATGCTAAAAGGTGTGGGGCCACTTTTCTTATTTGCTAATAAACAAACCATTGGCTGTTAGAAACCAAAGCTGAAGGAGCAGTTTTTAGCTGCTGACTTCAAGAGCAAAGATGTGGTAGTGTGACTTTCTTTAGCTGGGGCCCTGGCATGGTTGGCTGTAGCTGCCTGAAGACCTAGGGAAGGGCTATCCTGGGTTTGAAAATAAGGGCAACCTTTCTCCTAGAGACTTTCTCTCTTCTTATGGGGCATGGACAAAGCCATCCAGAAAAACAGTTATTAGTAGACAAAGTGTCTATCTTAGGCCAAATTTTAAGACAGCTTGTTTATTTCTGTGTAATAAACCAACCCCACTGCAGTTTGTTGTGGCTTGAAGCAACATCAATTTTGTTATCTCTCATAATGCCCATGGGTTGACTGAGCTCAGTTGGGTGGTTCTTCCACCTGATGTGATGTCATCTGGAGCCACGGTCATCTGAGGGCTCATCTGGTTTTCAAAAATCCAAGATGGTGCTGAATCCTCAATGGGGGCTATCAACCAGAGCACCTAGGTTCTCCTCCACATCATCTCTCTGTGTGGTTGGGATCTTTCAAAGCATGTTCCAAGTGGGAACATTCCAAGTGTAAGCGTTCCAAGAGGAAGGGAGTGGAAGTTCCAGGTTTCCTAAGGCCTGGACTTAGCAGTCTCAGAATTTCACATCTGTCACATTTCACTGCTCAAAGCAATCACAGGGCCAGCTCAGATTCAATAGGAGAAATAACACCTTCTTTTTGATGTGAGGAGTGGCATGCGCATACAGGGAGGGGAGGTATTGCTGGGGGCTGCATTAGTCAGGGTTCTCCAGAGAAATAGAATCAATACTGTGTGTGTGTGTGTGTGTGTGTGTGTGTGTGTGTGTGTGTGTGTGTGTGTAGGGGCGGGGAGAGATAGAGAGAGAAAGAGAGAGAGGGAGAATGAGAGAAAGAGAGGAGATATTTATTTTAAAGAATTGATTCACACAACTGTGGAGGCTGACAACTCTAAAATCTGTGGGGTAGGCCAGTAGACTGGAAACCTAGAGTAGAATTGCAGTTTGAGTCTGAAGACAGCCTATGGTAGAATTTCTCCTTGCTTGTGTTTCCCAATCAAAAGATCAGTCTGTTTCTATTAAGACCATCAACTAATTAGATGGGGCCCACCTACACTATGAAGAGCAATCTGCTTTATTCAAAGTCTACTGATTTAACTGTTAATCTCATCTAAAAAGCACCTTCACAGCAACATCTAGAATAATGTTTGACCACATATATGGATATCATGGCCTAGCCAATATGACACATAAAATTAACCATCATGGGGGCCAACCTTGGAGCCTGGTTACACAGTAGGACAAGATTCTTTCTGTCCACACCCCTTCTGGTCATCCCCTCCTCCTGTCCTGCCACCCCGCACTGCTTCTCTGTATTTTCCTTTCTCTTCTTTTATTCCTTTTGGACTCCATGCAGGGTCCTCTTCTCTGCCTCAGCTTCCCATTCTATGGTCCTCTCTTCTGCTTTATTTTCCACAGCTTCAAAGTTAATGAAATATTTTCAGCCTCAGCTATTATGCAGGGCTGCCACATTCATCTGGTGCTCAAGGAATGAAGTATTCTAAGGACCGTGGTGAGTGAGATAGAAGGAACACCAGGTGAGGGAACAGTCTCCAATACTGCAGGATGTGACTGGTGACTTCACCTTGCAGACCTTGAGCTTCCCCTCCCTCTTTCAGATTGAGCATTCTAGACTCCTCGTCCGCGTATTTGTTGGAAAAGACTGGAGGAGCCCAAGGTTCTCTCTCTCCTCCCAGGCACCATATGTTCTCTGCAACAATGGCCATCTGGAGATAGGGTTGTTTTTTTGTTTTGCTGTGCTTTAAAAAAGAAATTTCTGAGTTGACAGAAGGAGGGAGAGGCACCTTGTCTCGATAGTGGGAAAAAGTATATTTCAGGTGGAACAGGTGGAACTTGGAGGGTGCCAGTCAGATCTTCGTGGGTAAACAACTACCACCGTGTGTATGTGGGAGTGTGGGTTATCCTCTGAGCTGGGTGGAAACCATCTCACAAAATTTGCATTCCCACTTTTTACCCAGTGCCTGGCTGTGGGATGAAAGCAGAGCAAGTATATCCATTTTTTCAATCTCAAAAAGCTTTTCCAATGTGTATACTTTGACTCAGGGAGATTCTTTTAAGTTTTTTCCTCTTTCTGAGAATGATTGTTCACACACGCACACGCACACGCACACACACACACACACAAACTTCAATGAGTTGGTGAAGTAAAAGAACACTTCTAACTAACACCCAGTAGAACAGCAAACATATTTTCAGGTATCTGAGAGAAAGAGATAATGGGTAGTGGAAACTCAGAGTCAGAAACACTGAGTTTAAAAATACCAATAGGAAATCTTGGTGCAGAGTCAAGATGGCATACTAGGAGGATGCAGAATTCGTGTCTCCTCGCAAATAGGGCACCTACCAGGCTCCGGTGGGGGACCACGGACACCTAAGGGGATGGGAGGAACCCCCAGCGACTGGGTAGGACATGGGGTGTGGGGGGAGTGAAGGGGGAGAAGTGGAGGCTGTACAGGACTGGCGCCCCTGACGGGCGGCTGGGGGAGGGGAAGGGATCCCACGCCCAAAGCGGGAAATTGGGGAACCACTGAGAGGGCAGAGGATCAAAAGGGAGCACGGCCAGGTTTCCCCTGCCCACTTGGGCGCCCAGGAACCTGTTGAGATCCTGGGCCTGATACTATGCCCACCGAGGCCCCCTCCAGCCATGCAGGTCCTGAGGGAGTGGGAGGGAGGGAAGGGGGAGCAAAAGTAAAGGCCGGACCTCTGGGATGGCACCCCTGAGGGGTGGCTGAGGGAGGGAAGGAGCTCCTACACCCAGAGGGACCCACCCATGGTTAAGGGTCCAGCATCAATGGGGGAAACCCTGGGGGAGATGGTGGGGGAGGGTGTGAAGGAACAGAAGGGAATGGGGCCAGTGCTTTCTCTGCCCACTTAGGCACTGGGAATCCTGTTGGGCTCCCAGGCCTAATCCTGTGCCCTGGGAGCCTCCCTCCTGCCGTGCAGAGCCCAAGCCCTGCCCCTACACCCCCACCCAGGGCCCTACCTCTACACTCAGAGACCCCCTCCAATGCCCTAGGCCTAAATCCCACCTACACACCCTCACTCAGGGCCCTAACTCCAAACTGCGGAACCCAGCACTCTAGAGTCGCTCCTTACTACGTGCTGTCTCTCCCCTTCTGTGTGCAGACCCTAAGCAGACCCTAAGCAGAGGCCCCGCTCCACGCTTGAACGTTGCCCTGCCTAGGCCCCGCCCCATGCTCAAATGTCACCACCACACCCACCTAGGTCCCACCCCACCCTAAACCCCACCCTTGCCTAAGTTCTACCCTCCCCAAACTCCACCCCCACAGCCAAGGCTTTTTATTCTTTTTTTTTTTCTTTTCTTTTCTCCTCTTTTAGGCTGGGGTTCTGTTTTACCTTGTTGTTGATTCTTTTCTGTTTTTATTTTTCCTAATAAATCTTTTATTTTTCTAATTTTCTTTATACGTTGTTAGTGATCTCTCCTTTTGGCTTGTTGCCTCCCCACTCCCAATTTTGTTTTTGTTTTGTTTTGTTTTCTTTTTTCTGCTGTGGTTTTATTTTACCTTGTTGCAGTTCTTTCAATTATAGTTTTATTTTTCCTAATATATTTTTTATCTTTCTAATTTTATTTTGTTTTTTATTCTTTGATATATTGTACTGCTCCTTTTTATCCTTTCTTTCTTCCTTTTTTTTTTTTTTTTTTTTTTTTTACTGTGCCACGAAGCTTGCAGGATCTTGGTTCCTAAGCTGGAGGTTGGACCCAAGCTCCTGTGGTAGGAGCTCCAAGTCCAAACCGCTGGACTAACAGAGAACCCTAGACCTCAGGGAATATCAATCATAGTGAGGCTTCCCGGAGTTCCTCATCTCAGCACCAAGACCCAGCTCTATCTAACTATCTGCAAACTCCAGGGCTGGATGTCTCATGCAAAACAACCAGTATGACAGGAATACAACACCACCCATTAAAAAAAAAAAAAAAAAAAAGAAACGACCAAAAAATATGTTACAGACGAAGGAGCAAGGTAAAAACCTACAAGACCAAATACGTGAAGACGAAATAGGCAACCTACATACATGAAAAAGAATTCAGAGTAATGATAGTAAAGATGATCCAAAATCTCAGAAACAGAATGGAGAAAATGCAAGAAACATTTAACAAGGACCTAGAAGAACTAAAGAGCAAACAGTGATGAACAACACAATTAGTGAAATTAAAAATACTCTAGAAGGAATCAATAACAGAATGACTGAGGCAGAGGAACGGATAAGTGAGCTGAAAGATAAAAAGGTGGAAATAACTTCCAGGGAGCAGAATAAAGAAAAAACAATGAAAAGAATTGAGAACAGTCTCAGAGACCTCTGGGACAACACTAAACGCACCAACATTCGAATTATAGGGGTCTCAGAAAAGGAAGAGAAAAAGAAATGCTCTGAGAAAATACTCGAAGAGATTATAGTTGAAAACTTCCCTAACATGGGAAAGGAAATAGTCAGTCAAGTCCACAAAGCACAGAGAGTACAATACAGGATAAACCCAAAGAGAAACACACCAAGACACATATTAATCAAACTATCAAAAATTAAATACAAAGAAAAAATATTAAAAGCAGCAACAGAAAAGCAACAAATAACATACAAGAGAATCCCCATAAGATTAACAGCTGATCATTCAGCAGAAAGTCTACAAGCCAGAAGGGAGTGGCAGGACATATTTAAAGTGATGAAAGGGAAAACATTACAACCAAGATTACTCTACCCAGCAAGGATCTCATTCAGATTTGATGGAGAAATTAAAACCTTTACAGACAAGCAAAAGCTAATAGAATTCAGCACCACCAAACCAGCTTTAAAACAAATGCTAAAGGAACTTCTCTAGGCAGGAAACACAAGAGAAGGAAAAGACCTACAATAACAAACCCAAAACAATTAATAAAATGGTAATAGGAACATACATATCAATAATTACCTTAAATGTAAACAGATTAAATGCTCCAACCAAAAGACAAAGATTGGCTGAATGGATACAAAAACAAGACCCTTGCATATGCTGTCTACAAGAGACCCACTTCAGACCTAGGGACACATACAGCCTGAAAGTGAGGGGATGGAAAAAGATATTCCATGTAAATGGAAATCAGAAGAAAGCTGGAGTACCAATTCTCATATCAGACAAAATAGACTTTACAAGACTATTACAAGAGACAAAGAAGGACACTACATAATGATCAAGGGATCAATCCAAGAAGAAGGTATAACAATTGTAAATATTTATGCACCCAACATAGGAGCACCTCAATACATAAGGCAAATGCTAACAGCCATAAAAGGGGAAATCAACAGTAACACAATCATAGTAGGGGACTTTAACACCCAATTTCACCAATGGATGACAGATCATCCAAAATGAAAATAAATAAGGAAACACAAGCTTTAAATGATACATTAAATAAGATGGACTTAACTGATATTTATAGGATATTCCATGCAAAAACAACAGAATACACATTCTTCTCAAGTGCTCATGGAACATTTTCCAGGATAGATCGTATCTTGGGTCACAAATCAAGCCTTAGTAAATTTAACAAAAATTGAAATCGTATCAAGTATCTTTTCCTACCACAACGCTATGAGACTAGATATCAATTACGGGAAAAAGTCTGTAAAAAATACAAACACATGGAGACTAAATAATACACTACTTAATAACCAAGAGATTACTGAAGAAATCAAAGAAGAAATCTAAAAATACATAGAAACAAATGACAGTGAAAACACGACGACCCAAAACCTATGGGATGCAGCAAAAGCAGTTCTAAGAGAGAGGTTTATAGCAATACAATCCTACCTCAAGAGACAAGAAAAATCTCAAATAAACAACCTAAACTTACACCTAAAGCAGTTTGAGAAAGAAGAACAAAAAACCCCCAAAGTTAGCAGAAGGAAAGATCATAAAGATCAGATCAGAAATAAATGAAAAAGAAATGAAGGAAACGATAGCAAAGATCAATAAAACTAAAAGCTGGTTCCTTGAGAAGATAAACAAAATTGCTAAACCATTAGCCACACTCATCAAGAAAAAAAGGGAGAAGACTCAAATCAATAGAATTAGAAATGAAAAAGGAGAAGTAACAACTGACACTGCAGAAGTACAAAGGATCAGGAGAGATTACTACAAGCAACTATATGCCAATAAAATGGACAAGCTGGAAGAAATAGACAAATTCTTAGAAATGCACAACCTTCCAAGACTGAACCAGGAAGAAAGAGAAAATAGGAACAGAACAATCACAAGCACTGAAATTGAAACTGTGATTAAAAACCTTCCAACAAACCAAAGCCCAGGACCAGATGGCTTCACAGGCGAATTCTATCAAACAGTTAGAGAAGAGCTAACACCTATCCTTCTCAAACTCTTCCAAAATATAGCAGAGGGAGGAACACTCCCAAACTCATTCTTTGAGTCCACCATCACCCTGATATCAAAAGCAGACAAAGATTTCACAAAGAAAGAAAACTACAGGCCAATATTACTGATAGATGCAATAGAACATAGTTGCAAAAATCCTCAACAAAATACTAGCAAACAGAATGCAACAGCACATGAAAAGGATCATACACCATGATCAAGTGGGGTTTATCCCAGGAATGCAAGGATTCTTCAATGTACACAAATCAATCAATGTGATACCCCATATTAACAAACTGAAGGATAAAAACCATATGATAATCTCAATAGATGCAGAAAAAGCTTTTGACAAAATTCAACACCCATTTATGGTAAAAACTCTCCAGAAAGTAGGCATAAAGGGAACCTACCTCAACATAATAAAGGCCATATACGACAAACCCACAGCCAACATTGTTCTCAATGGTGAAAAACTGAAACCGTTTCCACTAAGATCAGGAACAAGACGAGGTTGCCCACTCTCACCACTATTATTCAACAGAGTTTTGGAAGTTTTAGCCACATCAATCAGAGAAGAAAAAGAAATAAAAGGAACCCAGATTGGAAAAAGAAGTAAAGCTGTCACTGTTTGCAGATGACATGATACTATACATAGAGAATCCTAAAGACGCTACCAGAAAACTACTAGAGCTAATCAATGAACTTGGTAAAGCAGCAGAATACAAAATTAACGTACAGAAATCTCTTGCATTCCTATATACTAATGATGAAAAATCTGAAAGAGAAATTAAGGAAACACTCCCATTTACCACTGCAACAAAAAGAATAAAATACCTAGGAATAAACCTACCTAAGGAGACAAAAGACCTGTATGCAGAAAACTGTAAGACACAGATGAAAGAATATAAGGTGATACAAACAGATGGAGAGTTATACGATGTTCTTGGATTGGAAGAATCAACATTGTGAAAATGACTATACTACCCAAAGCAATCTACAGATTCAGCGCAACCCCTATGAAACTACCAATGGCATTTTTCATAGAACTAGAACAAAAAATTTCACAATTTGTATAGAAACACAAAAGACCCAAAATAGCCAAAGCAATCTTGAGAAAGAAAAACAGAGCTGGAGGAATCAGTCTCCCTGACTTCAGACTACACTACAAAGCTACAGTAATCAAGACAGTATGGTACTGGTACAAAAACAGAAATATAGATCAATGGAACAGGATAGAAAGCCCAGAGATAAACCCACACACATATGGTCACCTTATCTTTGATAAAGGAATCAAGAGTGTACAATGGAGAAAAAGCCTCTTCAATAAGTGGTTCTGGGAAAACTGGACAGCTACATGTAAAAGAATGAAATTAGAACACTTCCTAACACCATACACAAAAATAAACTCAAAATGGATTAAAGACCTAAATGTAAGGCCAGACACTATAAAACTCTTAGAGGAAAACACAGGCAAACACTCTATGACATCAATCACAGCAAGATCCTTTCTGACCCACCTCCTAGAGAAATGGAAATAAAACAAAAATAAACAAATGGGACCTAATGAAACTTAAAAGCTTTTGCACAGTAAAGGAAACTATAAACAAGACGAAAAGACAACCCTCAGAATGGGAGAAAATATTTGCAAATGAAGCAGCTGACAAAGGATTAATCTCCAAAATATACAAGCAGCTCATGCAGCTGAATATCAGTAAACATACAAAGCAATCCAAAAATGGGCAGAAGACCTAACCAGACATTTCTCCAAAGAAGATATACAGATTGCCAACAAACAAATGAAAGGATGCTCAACATCACTAATCATTAGAGAAATGCAAATCAAAACTACAATGAGGTATCACCTCACACCTGTCAGAATGGCCATCGTCAAAAAACTCTACAAACAATAAATGCTGGAGAGGGTGTGAAGAAAAGGGAACCCTCTTGCACTGTTGGTGGGAATGTAAATTGATACAGCCACTATGGAGGACAGTATGGAGATTCCTTAAAAAACTAAAAATAGAACTACCATATGACCCAGCAATCCCGCTACTGGGCATATACCCTGAGAAAACTGTAATTCAAAGAGAGTCATGTACCACAATGTTCATTGCCACACTATTTACAATAGCCAGGACATGGAAGCAGTGTAAGTGTCCATCAACAGATGAATGGATAAGGAAGATGTGGCACACATATAGAATGGAATATTACTCAGCCATAAAAAGAAATGAAATTGAGTTATTTGTAGTAAGGTGGATGGACCTAGAGTCTGTCATACAGTGTGAAGTAATCCAGAAAGAGAAAAACAAATACCGTATGCTAACACATATGTATGGAATCTAAAAAAAAAAAAATGGTTCTGATGAACCTAGGGGCAGGACAGGAATAAAGACAGAGACGTAGAGAATGGACTTGAGGACACGGTGAGTGTGAAGGGTAAGCTGGGATGAAGTGGGAGAGTGACATGGACATATATACACTACAATATGTAAAATAGATAGGTAGTGGGAAGCAGCTGCATAGCACAGGGAGATCAGCTCGGTGCTTGTGACCACCTAGAGGGGTGGGATAAGGAGGGTGGGAGGGAGACACAACAGGGAGGGGATATGAGGACATACGTATGCACATAGCTGATTCACTTTGTTATACAGAAGAAACTAACAGAACTCTGTAAAGCAATTACACTCCAATAAAAATGTTAAAAAAATACCTATAGGAATCTCTACAAATATATATGTAAATGCATAGAAAAATTTCTAGAAGGATAACTACCTAATATAACCATGTTACTTTGGGTGGGGGATATACTGACATGATGAGTGGGGATTTTAGTCCACGTATTTCTGTGTTGTTTTAATATCTTATACCAAACAAGGGTTCATGTTTTTACTTAATTTTTGAAAATTGTGGAATAGAGTATATATCAGTTTTCTAGGGCTGCTGTAACAAACTACAACAAACTGGGTGGATTAAACAATAGAAATTCATTGTCTCACAGTTCTGGAGGCTACAAGTCCAAGGTCAAAGTGCTGGTAGGGTTGGTTCCTGCTGAGAGCTTTGAGAGGCAATCTGTTCTGTGCGTTTTGCCTAACTTCTGATAGTGTGCCAGCAATTTTGTCATTCCTTTGCTTGTAGAAGGATAACTCTGATCTCTGCCCTCATCTTTACATGGCATTCTCCATGTGTGCATATCTGGGTCCAAGTTTCCCCTTCCTATGAGGAACCAGTTATTTTGGATCAGGACTCTACACTACTCTGGTATGACCTCATGTTAACTAATTACATGCGTAACAACCTTGTTTCCAAATGAGGTCACATTCTGAGGTTAGGGGAAGGTGTGAGGGACTGCAATATATGAACTTTGGAAGGAAGACAATTTAGTCCTTAACAGAGCATAACAACAAAACTGAGTGTCTTGTAATTGCTTTTTAATTAAAGGCAATTATCGAAAGAATTGTGGTCAGCACCCTGCTGGGCATAAACTCCAGCAGAACTGTGGACCAGTCTTTATGCTCTCTAAGTTCTCCTTCTGTACCTATAAAGTGGGGCCGTTTATTACCCCATAGAGTTGTGTTAAGGGTCAAATGACATAATGCACATTAAAGAGCTTTATGCTCTGCAAAGAACTATGTTCAAGCAGGGGAGCACAGCTGCTCACATACTGTGATTGAAGGTGAGATGTCCAGCCTCAGGAAGCATGCACCCTGAACAGTGAAGAGAGGCAGACATGTGTCTAGCTCTTGTGACCAACAGATGACAGATGTCACATCTAGCTTTCCCTCAAAACTGTAAGGTGCCATTATAAGGTGAACCTGTGGGGAGAGATATCAGACATAAAGTTTGGGTCTTTAAGGCTTTAAATCAGTGCACAGAATAATCCTTTTCATTCGACTAGATCTTTATTTTCTGAACTTCAAAATTCAGTCAAAGGGATGCACGAGAGTCAAGGGGAAATAGATGTGTGATCTTGGCTTATAGCAACAGTTCTTAACTCATCTGGGTCACAAATTCTTTGGAAAAATCTCATTTTTAAAAAATCCCATGGATGCTTATGTCAGAAAAAAGGCACCTAGACAATTTTGCATATAATTTCAAGGAGATCATGACCTCAGTTTCAGAATCTCTGATTTGAATATAAAAGTTCGTAATGTAGAAGATACCTGATTACTCAAGGAAGGGATTACTTTATAAGAAGCCAGATTCATTCTGCTTTAATGAAAAAAGAATTCACCCTCATTCTCAGTAAGAGGCTGAATTGCAAACGCTTTCTATACATCCCATCCTATCTCAGCTCATGGTGCCCGAGAGCACTACTTCTGTGACCTTGAACTGAGGTGTTCGAAGAGGAACCTGCCAGGTGACTCTCAATGAACTCTCCTTGATGGGTACGATGGCTGAAACAGTGATCCTGTCTCTTGGGTTTTGCCTTAGGGAAGAAGTGTCCAGCAGTACAAAAGCAGCCTTTTTGCATTTCAGAAGTTTAGGCCCTGCAGGTCTGGGAGAATATCTGATAATGTAAGAGTGTGGGCTCCTGAGAGGAAGCACAGAGTTGAATCATTGGAGGGGAAGAGAGGAGGGCTTAGAACGTGGGGGTCCCTGAGATAGGATACTCAGGGCTTTGCTCCTCTCCCCACTGGGATGAAGAAATAAAACCCCAGATGGGTTGAGGGAGCTGATGACAGGGCAGGTCTGTGGCCTCATTCCCAGGTGTGTCTACTCTAAGAGATGGGCCTCAACTCTCTGGACCTCAGTGTGATGCAGGAATGGGATGGGCTGCGCGAACCGAACAGTGGCCCAGAGGCGGTGAAGGGTCTTAAGCAGATCCACAGGGTGTCCTGACCCAGAAGTAGCACAAGTTTCCTGAGACTGTGTGGACATTGGAGGGGCTCAGAGCAAGTGGATCTGGAGGGGCCTTGTGGTGGGGACTGCAGGACAACTCTCCCCAACACACGTGATGGATGACCAAAGGTCAGAGGGAAACTGGGTGTCCCTCCAAGGGCAAAAGGTAGTACGATCCCAGTGGGACCTTGCCAGTATATATACCTCTCTCTTCTCACCCTCCACCTCCCAGCTCAGATGCAAGACCGGATACACTGAATGACTGAGATGAACAGAACTCCAAACAGAAACAGAAATTAAGTTTAGCTCTATGTATATATAAAAGTTTCATTTCTTGCTTTTAATGGGATTCAGGACATGCCACCCTAAAATACGGTACCCTGGCATATTAAATGTCTTAAGCTGAAGCAATTTGTTTAAAGTGGGAGAAGCAGGAAGATCACTCTGACCTCTGTCCCCTTGCCCTTCTTCCCCGAAATAGATCATAAAACTCCCAAGTGAAAGGCACCCTCCGCCCACCCCGGCCATCCTTCCCCACAGCCCCACTGAAGCAAGGCTGTTTTTGTAGCAGATTTTATGGAAGGCTTCCGGAGGAAACACAGAGAGGAGTTACAGCCCAGAGAACAACTCGCAATTGGCTGTTAGCCATTCCTCAGCTGTCCCCGCTCCCAGGATGCCTTGCTGGCCTTGACTTTCTCGGCCTACCTCTGCCTCTCGCCCCCGACCATGATATCCCTGGGGTGACCTCTCTTTTTCTCTTCTCTTTGCAGAGCAATGTAGCCCTGTCTTTGTTCTGCTTTCTTCTTCTGTATTATGTCTGGGAGCCTCATTTTTCATATCTAAATGGACAATCAAGAGCAACAAAGGGTCCTCCTGAAGAGGGTTTCCACCATTAGTATTTGAAACAACAATTGTTTTTCTTTGCTGCCTACCATACTTCAGTCCTTCTCCAACGAGAATACACGGGCTCAAAACCCACCCTGGGGCTTCCCTGGTGGCGCAGTGGTTGAGAGTCCGCCTGCCGATGCAGGGGACACGGGTTCATGCCCCGGTCCGGAAAGATCCCACATGCCGCGGAGCGGCTGGGCCCGTGAGCCATGGCCGCTGGGCCTGTGCGTCCGGAGCCTGTGCTCGCAACGGGAGAGGCCACAACAGTGAGAGGCCTGCGTACTACAAAAAAACAAAACAAAACAAAACAAAAACCCACCCTGATTTGGGGGAGGGTAGGTTACAACCTTCCAACTATCCTCCTGCCGGGCCATCATCTACTTTCCAGCCACTTCTGAATGGGGTGAATGAGCAGCTATACAGCAGCCAGTGTGCTCATGCTGGCTGTTCTCATATTCATCCAGAGGCTGCAGACCAATCAGTTTTGTAACAATCCACAATCATCATTAAAATAACTGAAACCAACAGGCAGCCCGCAGAGTCTGGTCTTTTCACACATACAAACACAGCCCACACACATTCTTCTGCAAGAAGAATTAGATACCTGAGCTCCTGAATCGTGGGAATGAAAAAAAAAAAAGTACTAAGAGAGGAGAAGCCCTGGATAAAAGATGGCTGAAAATAGCAGTCACACAAAGCAGGGGAGCTGCCTAGAATACTAACAGCAGAAAACAAGTTGACAGTAATCACCAACATAAACATGTTGGCCTTACCCCCTTCTCACAGATTTCACATCTTACATGCCGCACCTCAGCACTTTGGCTGCAAGGAACTGACTTAGGGAAAAATCAAATATGCTACTCCCTTTAAAATCACCTGGTTTAATGTTAAGAATGATTTTAGTTAAGGGAGAAAACAAGGTTTACTTGGGAATACTGGTACAGTTCATCCGACAATCTGAAACAACTGGGGTAGAATGGTGCCGAAGGTGCGCCCACTCTCTACCCTCACACCAGCCAGGGTCGCACCTGTGGGCAAAGAGGGTGTGCACGGGGCTGCCTCAAATAGATCTCTCAGTAGCAGCCTGCAAAACATGCAACATTGGCCGTGGGAATCAGTTCTCCTCCTCAGTTAGTGAGCTGAGCCCCTGCTGTGTCTTCAGCCCAAGGACAGACCCTTTTGAGAATATGGATGACCTGCAGACACGACACAGTCCCTGTACGAAGATGTTCCACTGCTTACTTCCTTTGGGAGTTGATGTCTCTGAAATAGGACATTTGCTCTAAAAGCATATTTTACACAGTATACATATAAACAAATTTCCATCTTTTGAATGCACTGATATAACTGGCTTATTGAATTAGCCAAATTGGCTTACTAAATTAAAGGAGATCAGTGTTCGGAGGGCAAGTTTTTTTTTTTTTTTTTTGCGGTACGTGGGCCCCTCACTGTTGTGGCCTCTCCTGTTGTGGAGCACAGGCTCCAGACGCGCAGGCCCAGCGGCCATGGCTCATGGGCCCAGCCGCTCCGCGGCATGTGGGATCTTCCCGGACCGGGGCACGAACCCGTGTCCCCTGCATCGGCAGGCGGACTCTCAACCACTGCGCCACCAGGGAAGCCCTACTGAACTCTTTTTTGTCCTCTAAGGCCCAACTGAAAAGCTACCACATTGATTTACTCACTAATAAATGTGAAAACCTACTGTGTGCTGGTTGTTGTGCCAGATACCAGCCAGGCCCTGGGGATGTCCTGTGAACAGGGCACACACACCTCTGCCTTCAGGATGCTGGCAGCTTGTTTGGCAGCTGGATCACTAAGAAGATCACCTGCTATGGGAGGGGAAGCCTCTGGAGTTTCCTTGCACCCTTGGCCTCACAGCCCCATAACACTGTCCTCTGGGTCCCCAAACACAGCAGCCCCCTCCTTGATTGGGATTCCCACCTATTTCTCAGGTCTGTCTCTCCTGCCTTGTGAGTTCCTGTAAGGTGGGAGCCCAGACATATACCTCTCTAGGTCCTCACAGCCCAGTTCATGATGCATGGTGGGCACCTGATGAATGCTGTCTGAATGGATGGAGGGATAAGATGCTTGCCAGAGTGAGTAGCGTAGAGGCAGCAAGAGGAGAATGGGTGCCCAGGAGGGAAGTAGGAGGACTGCTAGTGATGGACAGTGACTGCTAAAGGCTCTGGAGGAGTGGGAGGAAATGCCAAGTTCCAGGCTCCTGTCGTCTTAAATAGGTGGCCTAAACAGGAGTGGGTCACCCTGTCGACCTCTGCCCAGGAGCTGGATCACTCCCTGAAACCCAGAACTGATCACTTTGAACCTAGAACACCAGGCAAATAGAGTCCAGGCAAAACTAGCTGTGTATCTCCCAGCTCAGCAGGTTTTCCGGGGTCACCACTGCTCATTCTCTGGGGACATTAAGATCATTAAACGCAGTAAATACACATGAGGTCAAGTTCACAAGGCACGGTAATGAAATACCAAGAAATTGAGATTCAGACCAAGAGAGGGCGTCACTACCAGTCAGATTTGCCTACTACACTGCCTGAATAGATTCTTAACTTGACCAAGTTCAGACACAGCCCCTGTTTTTCAACTGTGGCAACTTAAATCATTTACTCAAAAGAAAAACATGTCTTCAAGCTTTGTGTCTTTCTTAGTTATAAATCACCTTCTGGGGTCAATTTTAAAAGCAACTTATGATGATTTAGCCCCTGGTCTCCTATTCACAGCAGCACATGTCGGGTGGATAATTCTCCCAGCTCAGTCGTCAAAGCAAACCCTATACTAAGAGATGGTCCCTGCCCTGTAAGCATTTATATATTCGATTTTGCCTGTTACGCCGATTCACAGAGAGAGGCTAGCCAATGAGGATGAGCTCGCCTCCTGCTTTTAATTACTGTAGGCCCAGGGATGAATGAAAGTCCTTGCTGAGTGGACACAAAGGGCCAGGGTAACCAAGGGGAAGTTGCCTGAAATGTCAGCTTCATCTTTGGACCTGAGGAGCCTCAGGCCAAGTTGAAAAGAAAGTCACCAAGCTTCGTCAGCAGCCAGGGGCCTGCCAGCATCAGCATTAAGCTAATGAGACAGAGACAAATTAAAACCCTTTTCAGGATCAACAGCTGTCCTTGGGCTTCCTGCTCATAACTGGCTTGATGGTTCCTAGGCGCTGCTGTAGGTGCAGCTCTGGGAGGAGAGAGAAAGTGAGGTGTAACTGGAGAGGGAGCCATGGTGGGGTGGGCCGCTTAGCAGCTGCCTCTGCGTTCTCAAATTCTACATGGGAGCAGAGGGGTGGTCACAGACTTGAGACAATAGGAGGGACATTCGATACCAAACAGAAGAGAATAAATCAGGAAACTGGGAAACACAGCTGCACAATGGACAACAAACTCAGACAAGGTAACAAAGAAGAGTGATCTAACAGAAAGAAAATGAATCCAGAGGTGGGAAAAAGGCAGAAAAAGAAGCACACAGGCGGTTTAGTACGGATGAGGGGATGCAGAATTAGATAAAAGGGGAGACAATACAAAAGATATTGAACACAGAAAATGAGATGGGGAATATATATATATATATATATATATATATATATATATTTTCCTTATAATAAAAAGAACATATATAACATAGATCATTAAAATCCTCTATAATTTCCACCTATATACCTTCCTTCAAAATAACCACTGTTAACAGTTTGGCAAATGTTCTGCCAGGTTTTCCTTGTTTCCAGCATGGATATAAGTGTTGGGGAGGGTGGGTGAAGGGAAGGGAGACTGGGGGGAGCACTGTGGGGAGGAATCTTGATGGGCAGATGTGGCCTAGGCTGCCAGGGCCTTGCCAGGTCCTCTGAGACCCCTGACGACCATCCTGTGCAGGTTGAAACAGCTCTGGCCCCCGGGGCAGAGCAGAGGGCACTCTCTCTCTCGGAGAGCCTGTTGGCGGCTCCCGGGGCAGGATGGAAGCACAGGAGAGCTAATGCCCCGGGAACAACCTTCACCAACGTGGGATGGGCAATGGGAGATAATTCTTCAGCCTCCCCCTCCCTCAGGGGGATCATTCTGAGGCGTGTTCCATATAGTTGCTCAAAAAGTCCCCAGTGGGATTTGGCTCTAATACCCCCCAGTGGTAACCTGCTCATTAATGCACCTTTATTACATTTCCTTTCTTTCCTGTCTCACTTTCCCACTATCAAAAGAAAACAAAACAAAATAAAGCAAAAACCAACAAACAAAAAACTCCAAATTATTTGTATCCCAATCTTTACTTCAGGGTCTGCTTCAGAGAAAACTCAAGCTGAGATAGAACAGAAGGCAACAGCAGTGGGATGGGACAGGTGGACAGAACTGTGATCCATTTAGGAGGCAGTGTGAACACGATCTGCCCAGCAAAGGGCAAGGAGAGGGGGTGAGGCAGAGGGGATGCCACAGCTGGCTGCGAAATAAGTTTCAACCTCAACTCTTTTTCTTTTTTTTTAAAGAGTAATTTATGACATTACTTTATGGTTATACTCCAGATGGGATGAATGAAAAGCTGAGAGAATGAATAGTAGAACACAAAAGGTAGGTGTAGAAGGAATTTAAGCTCAGGATTGTGGGGAAAGAAAGTATAAAATGAGAAAATAGCAAAAAGCACATGAGCATTAATTGCAGGGCTAAGCCAGTGTGCGAAAAGTGACATGGAATGAATGAAGTAATGGGTACAATGCGATGAAGAATGGATGAGGAGTGAGGAAATGCAACAAATGAGATGGGGAACAAAGTAGTGAAGGAGAGAAAAGATTACACAGTAAATCAGACATATTCATTTTATGGGCAAGGAAATGAGGAAATGGAAAGGAATATGAGTAAAATTAATCATGGTAGCCAAAGCTGTGGGAGAATGGATAATGAATGAATAAGTGAGCAGAAAGAATGGATGAAGGAATGTGAAATTGGGAAGAAAAAAGAACCCAAATGACTGAGGGATTGAGATCATGAAAATGGCCACAGAGAAAAAACAGGCACCCTAAAAATGGAAATAAAATTAAATTAAGGAATGAAGGAACATCCAATGAGAAATTAGCAGAATGAGAGGGAAAAAAAGACATCTGCTGCGAAGGAATGAATACTTCTTTCCAAACTTTAATCAAAACCTGCTGTAAAATTCTGAAGTTTCCCCCTGGATCTGCCTGCTGCTTCTGCCTCCAGCTGGATCCAGATGGCTGGACAGCCCTGGCAGAGAAGAGCCAGGGACTGTGGAGCCAATGAGATACAGCAGCCAGGGAAGCACACACAAAAAATCACTGAATTTCAGAGACGCAGCCAAAGATAATCTCCACACTTAAAGGTCCTCCGATAAAGATGAAATCCCTAAACCTTACACTTGGCTATGTCATTTTTATTTGTCTGAACTTCTTTAAAATCAACATGGTTTCTTCCCTAATATTAATCATAATAAGACTTAAACAGATAAATGAATCTTGCTGTGATTATTAGAAGACCATTAAATAAAGTAATAATTGTATGGTGGTAGATTCTTAAATATCTCCCCAAATCCTTTTAGTTTGGTGTTTAGCCATCCATCCAACTAAAGACTCCATTTCTCAGCCTCCCTTCTACTAGATGTACTCATGTGACTTTTTGGACCAATAGAGTGTGAGGAGAATTAAAGTACATCACTACTGGGTGATTAAAAGAACTGCCTTTAAAAGAACTGGCTATGAATCCCTCTTTCTTTCTTCATTTCTGCTGTCTGAGAGATGGTGAACCCAGCAACGGAAGCCATATGTTGAGAGGGTGGCAGACAGAGCAGAGCTGAGCCAAGCAAAGTATTTCCTACTGGATTTGCACCATGTATACCTGGACTTTACGTGCAAGGGAAATTCTCTCTTAAGTGGATGTATTTTGAGGTTCCATTGTTATATCAGCTTAGCCAGTATTCTAACTAATGCATTAACTGATCTTGGAATTTAAAGTCACCACTGTCTGCTTATTAACGTAGTGCGAGCACACACACGCGCACACACACACACAGCAGTATTGTTCCAGAAGTAGGAATAGACTTATTAACATTCTTGGTGATCTTCCTCATGGTCAATAACACATGTTTAAACTTTTAACTACTTTTCTCACTTTCTCTATTTCAGGAAGACTCCTCAGATTAAGACTGAGGCCCATGTCTCCCAAACGGTGCACCTTGGCTATGTGCTCTGATCCTTGAGGGAATTAACTTTATGCTGTAAAGTGACTTGTGGGATGGATTGCTGTTTAAGACTTAGGAGCAGATATTCCAGAACCAAAAAGCCAGGGTTCTCATCTCAGTTCTACCACTTGTTAGTTTTGTGACCTTGGGAAAGTTACTTACTTCTCTGTGCCTCAGTTGCAACATGTGTGAAAGGGGATGACAATAGTGCCAACTTCATAGTTGTGGTGAGAACAAAATAAGCATAAAAGAAATATTTGCTATCATTGCTTTTGTTATTATTATTATTATTACTATTACTATTAACGCTTTGCCATCTCCAGAGTTGTCTGCAGAGCACCCTGGGCATGTAACACCCCCATTTGACAGAAGAAAACAACTTGTTAAAACGCACATTGACTTCTCAGAGGAGGATCCAAGGTCTGCTATTTCCACAGATGGATGATCTCATTAGAAGTTGAATTTTCTCCCAAATTTTATCTTACAATGTGTCTTTGAATCACCAAGATGGAGAACTTCAATGTAACCCCTAAAATACCAACTATAATCCTCATTATCAATAAGCACTTGTTAAGAGCCTGTAACAGAAATACAGTTAAGTTAGCTCAAATAAACTGAGAGAGAGTTAACGCAACTTCCCCAGGTCACACAGTTAGTGTGTAAAGCTGAGGTGAGAACCCTGGCAGTTTGGTTCTGGAATCCTGCTCTTAACTTTTTGAAAACCCCAGACGTGACTTAACAATTTACTTATAATTTAAACTTGCCCCAGCCCCAGGCTTTGCCTTGTTATAGCACCAATCCCAGGAAAGGAATTTGATTAGCCCATATTGGGTCTGATGTCTGCCTTTGGTCCCATCAGCTGTGGCCACAGGACTGGGTCACTTAACACAGCTTGACGTCCCCTTTTTTAATATATAAAACAAGTGAGAAAATACATTTTTATTGAGGAAATTTAAAATATAACAATTGAGTACAATTTTTGTAACAGGTTTATAAATGAGAATAGAATTTTTTGGAGGGTGATGACTTTTCACTTAATTGGGGTTCTAAGTTAGGTTCCCTGTCATCAAATCAACTGCAAGTGTTCATCTATCAGGAAGGGTTATGAGTGGGAGTAGTTGCAAGAAGAGAGAGCTTTAAGCACACAGCTACCCCCAAAACCTATCCTCTAGAGCCAAAATGTGCAAAGGAAACTTAGATTGGTGATTAGGTAAGAGTAAGTTGACCAGTTCATGGGAATAGGTCATGAGAAGAGACACAGGATGGGCTGCCATTTTATATATGTCGGGTCACGGAGCCCATAAAGGCGATTACAATGCTGAAAGAGAGAACATGGAGAATGCAATACCTACAAAAGGGCAGTGAACAGAAGAGAGTCCCATTAAGGAGACTGAGAGTTGTGGTGTCAAAGGCTCCAGAGAGGTCAAGAAAGCAAAGGACCCAGAACCATCCTCTGGATCTGGCAACTGGAAGGTCTGGCAACTTTCATGGGAGCAAAATTAGGGGAAAATGGGCATGGACAGCAAAGGGTTGATCAGAGCACTATGGAAGGCGAGGAAGTAGAGGCACTGAGAACTACTTTTCAAGCTCAGCTTGGAAGGAGGAGAGAGTCACAGAATCACAGGTAGAGGGAAAGGGGTGCAGGGAGAGAGCTATTGAAATTTTGGTTTTACAAGTTGAGAAGAAAGAGTCAGGAGAAAAGAACCTGGTTGAAGATGAGAGAGAGGTTAATTGATGGAGATGTTATCAGAGCAGAGGGTTATGGGGTTGATTTTGGACAGGAAGAGGGCTACATCTTTTTTTTTAATTACCTGAAACATTTCATAGAATTGATTGATCAAAGTCAAACTAATGTGAAAAGGTATGGGAAGAGCCCTAAATATTGTGGTTATATTTGTTTCAAATCAGAATAATACTTGTACATAGTTACAGGAAAAAATATATGGATGGCCTTATAATGAAATCAATAGTGTCCTGCTCCACCATGCAATAGCCACACCCTCCATCTAAAAACAGGTACTTTTTTTAAAAAAAATTAATTAATTTATTTATTTATGGCTGTGTTGGGTCTTCATTTCTGTGCGAGGGCTTTCTCTAGTTGCGGCAAGCGGGGGCCACTCTGCATCGCGGTGCGTGGGCCTCTCACTATCGTGGCCTCTCTTGTTGCGGAGCACAGGCTCCAGACGCGCAGGCTCAGTAATTGTGGCTCACGGGCCTAGCCGCTCCGCGGCATGTGGGATCTTCCCGGACCGGGGCACGAACCCGTGTCCCCTGCATTGGCAGGCAGATTCTCAACCACTGCGCCACCAGAGAAGCCCAAAACAGGTATTTTTAACACATAAATTTTCTTATTTTTAGTTCTTTTTGCATTAATCTACTTTTTTTCTTAATAATATGCCTATATCACTATTTCCTAATTTATCAAATATACTCTTTATTGACTTTTTGCTGTGATAGATAAGGATTTAGATGACTTTCAGTATCCACACCCTCAGCCCCTCCCAATAAAATTCTATCACTATTTTTATTTCCTCTATCAGTTACCTTTACAAATTTAAATAAACTATTCTCAAGACTTTTTCTTTCTTGCCTCCCTCCCCCTCCTTGTCTCCCTTCTTTCTCTCTCTCTCTTTCCTTCTTTCTTTCATCCATCCATCATTCCCGAAATATCTATTGAACGCCTGATATATGCCTTGAACTCTTGTAGGGGCTGGAAATACAGCAGTGAACAAGCCAGATGAGATCTCCACTTACAGTAGAGTTTCAGGAGAGACAATGAACAAATGCAATTACAGACGGTAGCTCTCAACTCCTTATTTTGTATGATGAAGATAACAGCACCCCTACCTTTTTCTTCACCTCTTCTGACCTACTTTTCCATTTCCCAACTTTGCCACTTGTACTTTAATTTTATGTTGTTAACTAAAGACATGTTTAGGGTTATGTTTATAGTTGATACTAAAAAACGAAAATCAATAAACAGTGCTTTCCTTGTCGTGTTTAGGTAAATATCGTTCACAGCACAGCCGGGTGGGACGCGATGATTGTGCTTCTGCTCTCAGGCCGTATTTCGTGTACTCAGGTGCTGGAGCCAGACTGCCACGGTTTGATGCTGGCTCTGTCACTCACTAACTGTGGGCTTTGGGCAAGTTCTTTTTAATCTTTTCTGTGCCTCAGTTCCATCATTTTCTAAAATGGGAATAATAATAGTACCAATCTCTGAACTGCTATGAAGATTAGAGAGCTAATAAAAGTAAAGTGTTTAGAATAGTGCCTGGTCTAAAGTGAGTGCTCCATCAATGTTACCTATAATTAATGCACCATGTGTAATTTTTCCCCACTCCTCTTTGTTTTTCAGGGAGTCTTCTTTATCATTTTCTTAACCAATTCCATACTCTCATGGATAGCATTAAATCCTGTGGATACTCATTTTCCCCAAGGCCCCTCTCTCCTGGAGTTCTTCATCCTGCTCTTAGAAACTGGACTGCCTATTCTTAGGCCTACTACACAGTTGTCTTACTTGGGATCTCCCTTCAATACTCCCCTGGGTTGGATCCACTGTTGTCTGGGTCTTGTGTAAGGCAGGACAGACAAGAAAGACCAGCCCAGGTTCAAGGCCTGGAAAGATGACAACTTGGAATGGGCAAGATTACTTTGCTTCAGTTTAGTATCCTTTCAAAGGATGTCCATAAGATACAAGATTAAGGACACACAATGGTGTAAGTGAACCCCCTCCTCTCCCCCCCACCTCAGCGTGTTCCTTGTTTCTCATGAAAGTTTAAAGTTCATTGGTCCCAGCACCCAGGAGAATAAGGAATCTGCTTAGTCAGGGGACCCTAAAACTTCAGGTCCTCTGACTTTTAGTCTTGTACACAAGGGGAGCAGGAGGTTCCCATCCGTATTATCTAGACTTAATATTGGTTCTAGGATGAAAATTTCTTGCTATTCTATAGTTACAATCCTTACTCCTGTTTTTCGTTTATCACGGCATCTCCAGGCCCACTTGAGGTCTCAGTGCCGCCTCTTCCTCCTTGGTTCCCCTCTTTTATTTTTGTTCTGGACATCCTCAAGTGATTTCCTAAGACAAGCACCATGGGATAGAAATTCCCAAGCCTTTGTATGTTTAAAATTTAATTGATTCTATCTTCCCACTTGAGTGATAGTCTGGCTAGGTCTTCAATGATCAGTGAAAATGATTTTTTGTCAAAACTTTTGAGGTCTTTCTCCATTGTCTTCTAACGTAATGAGAAATTCTGAGACCAGTGTGATTTTTGTTTCTTTGTATATGACCTATGAAGGCTTCTCTCTGGGGAATTTTTCAGATCTTCTCTTTAAACTCCATGTTCTGAGGTTTCACAGTTTGCTGTGAATGTTTTTTATTTTATTGTGCTGGACACTCGGTAGATCCTTCAAATATGAACACCCCTATCCTTCAGATCTGAGAAATTCTCTTATATTTTTCATTTGATCATTTCTTCCCCTCTGCTTTCTCTCTTCTCTTTTTGGCCTCCTGTTAGTCTGATGTCATGTCTCCTAGACTGAAACCCTATAGATGTTATCTATTTTCTTATGTTTTCCATCTCTTTTTTTGTGTTTCTTTTTGGGATGGAACTCTAATTTTATTTTTGAACTCCTTTACTTAACGCTTTATTTAATGATCTTATCTAAGAGCTTTTTATTTTTCTCCATTCCTCTTTCATAGCATTCTGTTGGCTTTTAATGAAGTAATATCTTCTCAAATGTCTCAGGGTAATAATTATTTTTTCCTCTAAGTTCTCTCTTGCTTCTTGAATTATATGTTCCTTCTGCTGTTATACATTTTTCCCCTCTGTTTTTCTTGATCTCTTTCTTTCATGTTGAAGGCTTTCCTTAGATGCGTCAAAATTCTCGGTTATTCATTCATTTTTAAGGATGAGGCCTTGAAATTAAGAACTTGATATGGGTGAGGTTATTGATATGAGTCAGGCTTCATTTGGGGTGATCAGGCATGGAGCTGGCACTTTTTCTGGGGGCTCCATAAATGCCAGAATTCAGAAGGCTTTGCCTTGTAACCATTTAGTTCTGTAGGGAACAACGCTCCGATTAGCCTGAGATGGGGAAGATTATGTAAAAGCTCTGTAGTCCTGAATTTGAATTGGAAATACGAGTATGCACTCTTCTTTCTTATATCTGCAATTCCTTTTTAAAATACAGAGAATGCTGGTTTTTGAGAACATAGGGGATATTAGAATCTGCTTCCACTTTTATGCCCTAGAGTCCAGTTTGCATACAGCAGCCAGCATGCTCTTTTTAAAAAAGAAAGAAAAAAAGCTTCCGTACAGAACAGTTTTAGATTTACAGAGAAATTGTGACGGTGGCACAGAGAGTTCCCATATACTAGCCCACACTGAATTTCTCCTATTAGTTACATCTTAGATTAGTATGGTACATTGGTTACAATTAACAAAGTCATTATTTATGCAGCATTTTAAACATTTATTCAGACTTCCTTACTTTTTACCTAATGTCCTATCTCTGTTCCAGGATCCCATCCAGGACACCACATTATATTTAGTCATCACGTCTCCTTAGGCTCGTCTTGGCTGCGTTTGTGTCTCTCAGACTTTCCTTATTTTTGATGACTTTGAGGAGGACTGGTCAGGTGTTTTGTAGAATGTTCCTCAGTTGGGATTTGTCGGATGTTTTCCTCATGATTAGGCTGGGTTGTGGATTTGGAGGATGAAGCCCACAAAGGTGAACGAACATGATGTCAACATGACCTGTCGCTGCTGATGCTGACCTTGAGCACCTGGCTGAGGGAGGCAGTGTCTGCCGGGTCTGTCCACTGTAAAGTTACATCCCCCTTCCTTTGTATGCTGTACTCTTCGGAAGGAAGTAATTATTCGCAGTCCACGCTTAAGGAATGGGGAGTTCTGCTCCACCTTCTTGAAGGTGAAGTGTCTACATAAATTATTTGGGATTCTTCTGCACAGGATTCTCTTTAAAAAGCATCAATCAGATTATGTCAAGCCCTTGACCGAAATGCTCTACCGACTTCCCAGCTTCCTTAGACTAAAATCCAAACTCCTTACCATGACCATGACCTGAAACCACCTGGTCCCCAGTTTCTGTGGTCTCTGTGGACCATGGCCCTCTGTGATCTGACCCTACTTCTTCCTCTGGGCTGCCTGCCTGGCTGCACATGACCTGCTCCCAGTTTCTCTCTAACCCCATCCCATTCCATTCCTCTCTTCTCGCAGTCACACTGGTTTTCTCTCTATTTCTTAAAAATGTCAAATGCATTTTCATCTTAATGGTTTCGCCCTAGCTGTTTTCCCCATCTTTGTAAGGGCTGGTTCTTTCTTATCATTGAGGTCTTATCTTAAATGTCCCTGACCATATAGTTTAAACCAGCCACCAATTCGCTCTCTACCAAATCATCCTGTTTCGTTTTCATCATATTATTTAGCATATTCTTAGTGATTTCCTATTCCTATTTTGTTTGCTGTCTCCCTCTGCCCATCTAGAAGGTTCAAGCGTTGTGAGAATAGTCTTTATCTGTTTTGTCCACTGCTGTAACACCCATACCCACAACTGGTCCTGATCCAGCATCAGTGAATAAATGAATGAATGAATTCATTGACCTTCCTCTGGAGGCAGATACAGGCAGATGATATAAAAATATAAAGACAGTTTACCCTCTTGAATCAGATGTTTACTTAACTGAGCAGTTGAAGAAGGGTTAAAGCTGACGGTTAACTGAGAAATCACTAAATAAAGGCAACACAGAGGGCACTTTTTAAAAGGAAATTCATCGTACGGCATTCTCCCAGTAAAGCACAGAGCTCCCCACTGCCTGGCTTTTCAGTTTACTTTAGGTTAACTGAGCCATAACTAAGTTGGGAGCTTCATAATATTTGCATGGCTAAAAGCACTGTCACCTCCAACGGTGTGTGTGCTTTAAATAAAAAGAAGGCTTCCCAGACTTAAGACCTGCACTAATATATTCCATGGTCAGGGATTAAATTGAGTTGGAAAGGAACCAAATGCATCTCCCCTTTCTCCTCAGTTGCACACAACAGAAAGACTTTCAGTAGCAAGAACCAAACTTTCCAGGCCTGAGCTGTTCTTTCCATCACAGAGCTCCACTGGCCAGTACCAAAGGGCTCTCTTCTCTTTCAAGAATGTAGCCAGAAGGACTGATCAAAGAAAGAGGAGTCCCTGTTACAAGTAGATATGTAGCTAAATTATGGTTAGCAGAAAAGGGAGAGTAAAGGACACTTTGCAACTTATTTCTTAAATATATAGCATAGATTTGGTATGACCCAAGTTTAATTTTCACATAGCAGCTATATATTCAGAAAGGCTTGTTTTCGTGGTCTATACACAGGGCCAAGCACTACACTCTAAACTTTGCATTCCCATCTGATGGAACACAGGGGATCCAGCCTCCATCAGTAACTTCCTCACAACCAGCTTCTAGTGCCTTTCTCTCTCAGCCCTAAGGAGTGACCAACTATATCAAAAATCACTGATGCTATGTGTAGAGTATAGGGAGTCTTTAGGTCCAGAAATTCCATCATCTTGAGATCCTGTAATCTCCTATCACCATCTGATGATGGGAATCCTTTTATTGTTGTTTATGGTTAATTACTTCATTTTGCTTATTTACATTATATTATTGCTATTCTATTGCTTGTTGTTATTTACTGTTTATTTTACTGTTGTTGCACGATTCGATCCTGCCCAGCTCTTTTTCACCCTTGCTACTTATGTGTGGTCTGTGACCACATTTTGGCATCACATGGGAGCTTGTTAGAAATACAAACTCTCCGTCTGGTCCCACCCTGGACCTTCTGAATCATAACCTGCACTTTACCAAGATCCTCGGGTGATTACTGTGCTTATATACATTTGAGAAGCACTGCTTTAATCCATTAGGCCTGTCCCACACCGCGCAGATGGCACTGCAGAATAACAGGCCCCTAAGGCCTGCTCACCGTTCACAGGCTTGGTCCTGAAGCCTCCCACACCCTCTGTTTCTGACCCCATGGCTTGTCTTCCTTTATGAGGCCTCACTGCTTATCCGTGGGATAGGACACTCCTTCTGTGGCTCTTGTCTTTTCTTTCCTTCTTAAATAGGATGGGGACCCTTCTTCCAGTTCTACCACCAAGGGGAGTAGGGACAGAAGTTAGAAAGCAAGGGAGCCCAGAGAGTACCTGAAAGGTGAGGAACAGAAACCATTTCAAAGTACCTCAGGTAAAAGTGTTTTATTTGAAAGCCACAACTTTCCTGGAAACTGAAAGAAAACTGTGTCCTCAGGACTCAGGCACCAGGGCTGCCCCAGGGCCCTCATGAGCCTTGATTTGTGGACAGTGACACCAGTGTTCCACTGTCAGTGTGCTTCAGCTATGCTCTAACTTGGCTGCTGTGTTTCTTAGATCAAATGGAGTGAGAGAGAGAGAGGGTTTGATGGCTCAGTCTGGTCCATGGAGTGCTTCTCTGTGTCTCGGCGGTGTCCTCTGACTGGCCCAAATAGCTGTGGTTCAGGGCAAGTTTGCAATGGACAAATCTGGCAGCTGGGGTTGGGAGTGAGTCAGGTTCTCTTAGGTGGGAAAGTGATGGGGGGAAATTAGCATCTCTAATACAATACCTTAAACCACAGTGAGGAAGGTAGATGCTGAGCTGGGGGCTAACCCTTATTTCTCTAGATCAGCTGACCTATAATATATCCTTAGACTTCTGGGCTCACTAGAACATGATGGCTAGTTTAACATGGATTTATATATGTTTATAATTACCCTATGCATTTATAAAACAGATTTTATCTTTAGTCATGCTAGGTATATCATTTCTTAAGACAGTGTCCAGATCATATAAAGACATTATACATAATATAAATAATCTGTAAGTAACCCACGGGAGAGTTTCACATACATTTAACTATTAGTTCAGTCTAGGATTAACTCAGAAGATGTTGGTATTCCAGTTCAAAAGTTTTAAACGAGAACAACAGTGGATCAGTCTTCTTCAGTAAATGTTTTATTTAAAACTTTTGGTTTAGTGAACAAAAAATTATGTCTGTGTTTGGTTCAGTGTCCTGCAAATAAGGATGGTTCATTCCTGTTTTTGTAAACAGGATATTCCATGCAAAATCTAGATGTGTATATAGTAACACAATAGGCCTTAATTATAATTCTCTAAAAGGAAGGGGAGAAAACTGAAAGTCCGTCTTATTCTCCTTGTTGCCAGACTGGTTTCTAACTAAACCATCTTGATTAATGGGTTCTTGTGATATTTTAAAACTCCTTCTAGTAATGGAGATGCCAAACTGTCCCTGGTTAGACCATTCCAGTATGTTTTTCCCATGGGACATTCTTCTATATAATTACCTGCAATTCCTCACATGGCAATTTACGTTCCCAGCCTTGTTTCCAACAGCTTGCAAGAACAGTTGGTCACTGTCTTCTGTCCACTGAGCAAACGAAGGAAGTTAACTTTCTGAAGCCGAAGATAAATAACCACACTTTTGCGGACAGACTCCTGAGCGACAACAAAAGGTGTGATTAACTTGTCTTCAGTTTGATACCCAGGTGTGTTTAGAAGCTCCAAGTATGAGGTTTAAGTAAATCTGATGGCTACACCTTCACATAAGGCATATAATGCTAGGCAATTTCAAGGAAGCTGCGCAAACACACACTTAGCAAGCTAAAGACAGGTGAAGATTTTGTCTTTTTTATTTTTATTTTTTTTTTTGCGGTACACGGGCCTCTCACTGTTGTGGCCTCTCCCATTGCGGAGCACAGGCTCCGGATGCGCAGGCTCAGCGGCCATGGCTCACAGGCCCAGCCGCTCCGCGGCATGTGGCATCTTCCCACACCGGGGCATGAACCCGTGTCCCCTGCATCGGCAGGCGGACTCCCAACCACTGCGCCACCAGGGAAGCCCTGTAGACTTTTTTGATGAAGGCCATTCTGACTGGTGTGAGATGACACCTCATTGTAGTTTTGATTTGCATTTCTCTAATAATTAGCTATGTTGAGCATCTTTTCATGTGCCTCTTGGCCATCTGTATGTCTTCTTTGGAGAAATGTCTATTTAGGGCTTTTGCCCATTTTTTTGATTGTGTTCTTTTTTCTTTTTTTTTGGTTATTAGGCTGTATGAGTTGCTGTATATTTTGGAAATTAAGCCCTTGTGGGTCGCAGCATTTGCAGATATTTTCTGCCAGTCTGTAGGTTGTCTTTTCATTTTGCTGATGGCTTCTTTTGCTGTGCAAAAGTTTATAAGTTGGATTAGGTCCCATTTGTTTATTTTTGCTTTTATTTCTATTGCCTTGGGAGACTGACCTAAGAAAACATTGTTACAATTTATGTCAGAGAATGTTTTGCCTATGTTCTCTTCTAGGAGTTTTATGGTGTCATGTCTTACATGTAAGTCTTTAAGCCATTTCGAGTTTGTTTTGAAAGGATATCACTCTACCTGAATGAGTTCCCAAGCAAATGGAGACAGTTGAGAATGACAACTCTGAGATGATATAAACCTTCATTAGCAACAGTATACATTTTCCATATCTGTTAAGTGGATTTGGTGGTGTGGGGCTATAGGCACATTTATAAAATGGAGGAGAAAAGACTTACAGTGAAATAGGATTATATCGACTTAGAATTCATAAGAATTTGGACAGAGAGGATTACATTTACCTTTGGTTACTTATACAGAGAGACCTTACAAAGCACATTAATAGGACATAGAGAATTTTAGGGGACATGTTTAGCTTGCTTAAGAAAATAAGCAGCTCTGGTTCTTCACATTTGATATGTAGATTTTAAATTACCCTTCTTTATTTTTTAAAGCAACTTTGCCAGGAATTTTATATGGGGAAACATTGTTAATGATGTACTTATTTCTATGTTTAAAAGTAATAGAATATCTTAATTCAGATTTTAATTTAATGTAGTCTTTTCCAAATGTTTAATTTACTCAGACTTTACTGTATTGATGTTCCAGAAAGAAATGCTTTGGGGTAGCGGAGTAAAAAAAAAAAATTTAGAAAATATAATCTCACTAATAGGGAAGATCTTCCCAGCCTGACCTTCAAGTAGAATGGCATACAGTGAATGCACGCAGCAAACTTGGAATTTTTTTACATAGAGCCAGTTTGGACTCAGGTGAACTAATGCCAGCTTCTTTGAGTATTTACCATATGATGTCTATACTTTGGAAAAGGGACAATGTCTAATCTCGTAAATACTACCTGGACTTCTTGAGCCAGGAGGGCAAAAGATTATACAATAAGACAAGTTTATTCAGAGGGATGTGCTGTGAAGCTGACGGGAGTGGCAACTGTGGTCAGAGCCTTCAGGTGTTCCTCTGAGCTCACTCTCACCCAGCCCTCACTCCCCCGGGGATTCAGTTGTCCTGGCCTGGACAGTGGCTCCGTGCAGTCACGCCTGGCTCAGGCTGGAGCACGGGCTCTGTTCTGGCATGACCGGAGGCCCCTGTGATGGTTCTCTCAACGATTGCTCTCCTCTGTTTCATCTTTTGGTGCAAAGATGTCACAACAGGCAATCACGAGCAGAATCCTGGCTCTCGAAACCACACTGGACCGCTAATCTCTGACCTCAGGGCTTCATCTGTTTAGCAGTTCAATAACCCTTATTTTAAAAGCCTGACTAGCAAGATTTCAGCCCCATCTGCCCTGAGGGAGTCTCTTTAAAATGCTATTTATAGTGCCTAGTCAACATAATCCTATTTGCAAGTATAGTATCATAAGTAATGAACCATTTGATTTACAAATTTCCTAATGCCATTATTCTGACAACTTTTGTGCCAGGTCAAACTGCCTGAGAGGGCTGCCTTCACTAATAATATCTCCAGGCTGATGCCTTGGTGGTTTATTTCAAGGGGATATTCTGGAAAAGAGGGTGTTTTCTGCATCCTTGTGTCAAGCCTTTTGCCCCAATTTGTTAAAGTCACTGAATGGTATAGGATTAGGTGTGAGATAACAAGGTTCTGTTTCAGATTTGGCCCCTACATGGCTCTATGATCTTGGACCAGGCACTTAACTGCTGAGGGGATTGAGCTAACTGGACACTACATGGTCCTCTCCTCCAGGGAGACCTCCCCAAACGCCCAGAATGAATGTCTCTGTCCACACCACACAGTTCTCCATGTGTGTGCTTCTATCAATAACCAATGACATTATATTGAAGTTATTAATTTACAGTCTTGTTGACCTTAAACAAATTGACTGCCAGTTATTTCTCCAGCAAAAATGGGTTTATTTGGGATCAGCAAAGAATTGCAGTTCAGGGTCTGCAACCATGGCAAGCCAAATGCAAAGCCCATGCAAGTCCCCTCACTAAAAGGAGAGGAGGACTCTCTTATAGAAGGGAAAAGGAAGTTAGGAGGGCTATAGCAAACAGAGTCCACTGGAGGAGCCTGAAATATAGTGGCTTTTCATTGGCTGAGTTGTAACAGTCTCTCATTGGCCAAGATCTTGCCAGGAGAAGAGGAAGTCTTTCTTCTTCCCGTTGGGCTCTGCATGAGAGCGCCCCCTTCTGGCCTCCTGACTCTATTTTAACTGAGGTTTCTATTTATTAATTTTTACAGTCTTTTTTTTACTCACTCAGGTGCAAGCTCTGTAAGGGCAGGGACTGGGTCTTATTCATCTTCAACCACGTAGCAAGTGACTGGCACATAGTAGGAAATCAACACGTTTGTTAATCTGAATTGATTCTAAATTAGGCACTATTCAAGAATTTAGGGAGAAGTCAAAATGGGAATCTATAGAGGTAATATTTGCTAGTGAATCTTATCATAAATGTTGACCAATAAAGTTGAACTAATGATTCTCATCCTTGACTACACATTAGAATCATCCAGAGAACTTAACAACAAATAAACGAAAACAACGCTCTGTCCCCCGCCCCCGCATTACTATATTCTGATTTAATTGGTCACTGTTCTCACCCTTTTCTGCAAAGGGGGTCACCACATCCAGACCCTCCCCCCAGGCATTTCTGCGTGTTCTGGGTTCAATAAATCTTACTCACTGGTCTAAACCTTATTCAAAGTGGGCATCAAGCTATTACTATCTATTGGACTTTTTAAAACTTCATATATAAAACATCAAACAAGTTAATACATGCTCATTGTTTAAAAAACTTTAAAAAATGCATGTAAGTTGGAAGATAAAAGTATCTGTAATTTTATTATTCAGAGATTTTTACATTTTGCTATATCTCCTTCCCAACATACATCTTCCTAAAAGAACGCAGATTCTATTTTGTAACTTGCATTTTTTCACTTCGCAGTACATTGTAAACACCTTTCTATGTCAATAAAAACTTTTCTTCACCACTACTGATTAAGTTTTCATGGACAGAACAACTGAGTTGCGCTTTATTTTCAACCTCTTCCTTTGCAGACCTAGATAAGGCACAATCCCAGATGCCTTTAGAATTTAGATTTGTTTTGAAAATAGTGTTGTTTCCCTTAACATCTCAAACAACAATTTCCCCCAGAAGATATCTGGTAAAGAATATTCTCTACTACTGTTTGGGTATCCATTCCATTTTATGCATAGCATTTTGAACACAACAGGAGATCTGAGAATAGATGATCATGCCAGATTGGATTCCTATGGTTGTGTTAACGTTAACCAGCCTGCACTTAGATACAAAATTTCCTTGGAAGATTTTCCATAAATGGTTTGAATTCTGTGCACAGGATACATGAAACAATGGTACTCAGCTATCAAAGGGCAGAAGTTTTTATAAGTAAAAATTACACAAGTAAACTCAGTGTTTAACCTAAATTGTAGTCTAGAAACAGAATGCACCAACGAAGTTGCTGCCTGATCCTTGTAAAGGGTAAAAAGAAATATGAAATCATTTTTTAAAATCACCAGATATATCTATGGGGATGATCAGATAAACTATATACCTCCTGAATTACCAAGAGATTCTGGATGGAGACATTTTCCTTGCCCCATGCACCTCCCCACTTCCCCCCCAAAATTTCCAGAAACTCTGGAAACCACCTGCTATATTGAGCCACCATTACTAATACTAATACTGAACACTAACACAGAGGGGGTTTGGTCTGATCTCTCCCAGGATCACCACTTGCTCCCCTGTAGAATGTGGGAAATTCCACGGTTACAGACTTACCCAATGCTTGCTCTGTGCTTCAATATACATCTATCCTTGCTTAACATCTTTAATGCATTCCTGGAAACTCTGCCACTGAGTACAAAGCTGTTAAATGAAAAAGTGCTTCAGTTCGTCTTAATGGAAAAAATTATGATTAATTTCACTCCAATCCAAGATACCTAAGCACGTTTCAGTAGCCCACATGAAAACATTTCAGTTGAATGATAAAGACAAAGTTATCTAAGTAATATATAACAGTGTGAAAATAGATGCAATTTGTAGATAAAAAGTAATGAAATATTAAAGGAGGGAGAGAAGTCTGCTAGTAGGCGCTGGTGGTGGAGGAGGGGTGCAGGGCATTGAAGGTGGGGTGTCAGGTGATTGACCCAGGCAACGTTTCTGGGGCTCAGCAGTGCACTCAAACTGCATTTAACAATAAAATGAAAGCACAGGAAAACACCTGTACAACAACATAAAGGTGAGAGGCTTTGGAGATGTGTGAAAATGGTGCATATGCTCATCACAGACGGAGGAGCCACAGAAGCTGCCACCATCTCGTCCCAGTCACTCCGTGTACATGCAAAGGCAAAGCATTTCATGTCCATCCAAACATGGGGCACAATTCCAATTTGTTCCATGTGATATATGGTAACTAGAAATTTTGTACTGAATAAGTGGATGAGTGTGTTTTTGACTGAAACTGAAATGTTGAAATAGCACTTCTCATGGTGTGTTTAGTGTATTTTTGAATGAAACAAAAATTCAAAAAAGAAGTCACTGCCTGAAAACTGGTTTCACTTTTCAAAAGCCATTATAGTGAAATGTCATTAACCGAAAATCTGTCAGTGAAGCCAAGACAAATAGGCTGTAGTCAGAGACGTGTTTTGGTCCTTTAGAAGTGAATAATGTAGTTCTGGCTGTTTCCTTTGTATGGGTCATTTCACCCACCTGGAGAGAGTCCAGGATTTCTCATAACGAGCTTGCTTTTTAGACTTTTCTAATTTTAATTTCCATTAAAGAGACAGTTTACTGGTAGCTCAAAGATTGATGTGAGTACAAGATGGATTTAAGATAATTGTGGAATGTATAATGAATACACAAAAAGGTTATAGAAAAGCACATGGCAGCTTATCACATTTTTCAGGAACAGTTGAGTCTCACCAAATGGCAGCACAGCCCTTCGTCGCTATGTTAATAGCTCAGTCTATCTGCAGTCATTTCCATGTTTTTAGCCATTTAGGCATTCCATTTTGTTAGAGCGTGGGAGACTTCTGGCATTAGGAAACAGAAATTCCTTAAATATGAGCTGCTAATTGACATTAGTTGTTAAATAATCGGAGTGGCACCTTTAGTAAGGGAATGAAGGATGAAGCTGAATGCTGAAAAGGATGCTCTCCCTGACTTTCAGAAGACTAGACTACATTTTGTAAACAAAGAATAAACCTCTGGTCTTTTCATTTACAAGATACGATTACTACATTCTGTTGACCAAGGCAGAAACAGAATAAAGCAGCAAGGAATAATTTTATTTTTGCCATTCAACATATGAGAAGTAGGACATAATATGTCTCTTTTTTAAATAAAAACACTGGTAAGACTCTAAAATAAAGCATTCTTTCTACAGTAATACAAGCAACCTACCAACCTCCTACAAATTCAACTATAGCTACAAGGGGGAAAGAGACCTCCAGTGATGTTATGGGGCTTGGAGGGCAGAATATAATGAAGGTCTTGTCTTGCTACTCTGCATTTTTACCTTGAATTTATTAGGTATATGCTTTTTCTATCTGTAATGCATTATGCACTCCCTCTAGTGTCAGAATTTGTATATGATCCGAAACCCAGTTTGACAAAGTGCTGCTATAAACATTAGAGTAAGGTTCAGGCTCCTCATTATGCCATATTTCAAAGATATTAAAGGCCGCCTAATAACATGAAGAATGGCCCTGCATGAAGTTGCTCTGGCTCAGGAAAGAATGCATATTTTAACCTGCGTTATGAAGAGACCTCTTCCAAGCCTTCCTCTCCTCCCCAAAGTGACCTATAAATAAGCTGAGAGCTTTATTAAAGCTTTAAATTCCTTTAATCATCTGAAGTATTTGTTAAATTCTAAATGCTGTAACTAAAAAAAAAATCCTACATAAAAACAAACAAACAAAAAATGACCAGTGATGAAAGAAAACCTCAACGAGAAAGTAAAGCCTGTGGGAACGTCATAAAATGTGTTGTCATCAAGATTTGCAGAAGTTTATTAGCTATTTTCTTTCCACGTCTCCTTAAGGAACTGGAAGTTATAATGGCTGTTGTTTGTTTCAATCACCTCGCATAAACTCTGCTGTTGGTGGCCTCTCCAACATAGATCTCTCCTTTCTTCTTCCTAACATGCCTCTAAGTTGTTTAGCTGCCCAACTCTTTCCCATCCAGCCCAGAGGCCCTGGGGAAAGCTGACACCCCCGACTGCAGGGGTGGCCCTGAGTGACCTGTGGGTAATCTCACCTTTCTTCCCAGCGATGACTTAGTAACATGCCTGTGACTCAATTTTGGCCAATGGGATGCAGCAAGGGACGTTCTTCTTCATTATTCTGGGTTAGCTTCCAGAAGTGACACTTTTTTTTTTTTAGATGCTGGCACGCACGGATGTGAGGTTTGGAACTACTGCAGCCATCCTGTTACTCAGTATGAGGATGAGACTGACACTGGGGTAGGTTAGGGGCAAGAGAATCGCAGGGTAACGCAGCAGGTGCCCTTCAACACATCAGCTCTGGAGGCCACACTATTGGTGGGCTTCTAAGTATGGGAAGCAATAGGTGCATGAGCGTTTCAGCCAGTTTAATTAGAGATTTTTATTACTTGCAGCCAGAATGATCTCCAAAATTATAACTATTGTCGTATTTAATTAAACTGACTTCTTATATTGAAAACTCAAGTACGTAAAAACCCAGTTTTACATCCACTTTCACGCCAGTTTATGCAGAAAAATACAATACAACAGGAAGTTAATGAGGACTGTATTCATTGTCTAACCACCCCAAAGCTTAGTGGCTTAAAATAATAATAAACATTTATGATATGTCAGAGTTTTTGTGGGTCAGGCATTTGAGAGCAGCCTAGCTGGGTGGTTGTAGTCAAGCTCTCAGCTGGGGCTGCACTCATCTGAAGGCTTCCCTGAGGCTGAGTGATCTGTTTCCAAGACGGCGCCCTGACCCAGCTGGCACGTGGGAGGTCTTAGTTCCTCCCCACACGGCCACTTTACAGGCTATTTGACTGTCATTGAGACATGACTTCTGGCTTCCCAAAGAGTTAGTAAGCCATCTAAGAAAGTCAGACCCAGGTGGAAGCTATTCCTTTTATGGCCTAGCTTCAGAAGTCACATAGGATCATTTCTACCACATTCTAATCACTGAAAGCAAATCTCTGAGTTCATTCCACATTCAATAGGAGGAAAATAGGTTCCACCTTTCAAAGGGAGGAAACTACCATGAGGATACTCCTCTACAGAGAATATACTAGGAATCATCATTGAACTGTCTCTTCCTCATGTCTCTAGGAATACAACTACTGTAATAATACAAACAACCACCATTTTTATTTATCTGCCAGACCTTCTTTAAGGAGCTTTGCATATATTAGGCCATTTAATTTTCACATCAATCCTATGCATTAGGTACTATTATTTTTTTCCTTTACAGTTACGGAGGCTGAGTTACAGAGCATTATGTAACTTGTCCAAGGTCATACAACTAGAGCATTTCAAGCATTATGACCCCAGAGTCTGGGCTCTTAAGTATCTCATATTCTCTCCTTGCTAGTCTACAGCTGTAGGCATTGTCCAGGAGTGCTATTGGTAATTACCTATATTTCACTGGCTCTCTGTCTTCTCATGCAGACCTTAGACCCTCCCAAACATTCCTGGTAGTTACCAAGGGCTGTATTTATGTGCTTATAAAAGGCTATAATATGGCATCAGCCACGCCTTTCCTCTCTCCTCATCTGGCTTACTTCTTCATGTTCCCACTAGATATCAGCATCTCCCTCTCCAAGGTCACCGTATAGAAGGGCATCAAGCTGAGCTGTTAGTTACCAGTATCTCAGAGTGTTTTTAACGAAACAGCCCTTTCCATTTTTACTTTGATGCTCAGCTATACTTCTTCACCCAGCATGTACACATCTCCTTTCCTTGTATATGAAGCCCATTTTCCTCCTGCCTCTCTCCTCGTAGAACCTGCCCCTGCCTCTTCTCAGGAAGAGTCCTCCCCTTGGAGACTCCGCAGTCATCATGCTAGTCAATTTCTGGCAGACCTTCCCCACAGGTTCACCGGACATGTCCAAGGGGTCTGAACCCCAATGGTGGACAGAGTTTAGACCCCATCTGTGATTACTACCACATTAAAAAAGAAAAGGAAAGACAATGCTACATGATAAAACCAAATTCCAAGGAAATGGGGGAATTCCTAAATAATTCTCACCTATAAATAACTCATTTCCTTACTGTAAATAAAATTTCTGCCTGGATACCTAGACATTTCAGACACAAGTCAATTAGTTGCAAATCTTCCCACCTCTAACACATGCTCCTGAGGTTTCTTCAGTCATTCTTTCCAGAAATCTCATTTAGCAGCTACTGTCTCCCAGGCAAAAGCCACACAAAGGGAAGCAGCACTGAGCAAACAGACACATCCCCTGACTTCATGGAACGTTAGCCAAGCAGGGTGTAATGGGAGGGGGACTGCCACTTACCGACCACATTAGCAGGGGAGGACTTGTGGCTGGGAACGTGTGTGTGAAACCTCTTCTACATCTGACACATTTCACTGAAAGGAACCCGGGAGCCTTTGGAACTAGGTCCACTGAATTCTTGCCATTGTGATTCTGGCATGAAAGCCTTGTATGCTTCACAAGGGCATCAACACAAGAAATTACAGGCAGACTTTAAAAAAACTGGAATGAGGCATAGATTTGTCTTCAGCTGAATAGGAGAATAGGCTCCAGCCCACATCAATCTCTCCCTGGCTAACTTACAGTGTTAATAATCTGTACCACACTCTTCAGCACTTGAATACTGCTCATGTACCACCTGGTACAATTTTAAATGGCTTCCAGTCCGTCCATGAGTTAGCTGCCCAACAAGCTAGTTAGCTCCTCAAAGACAGGGAGTTACCTTTCTCCTTGGGGCTGAGCTCGGGCTGGCTCTGCAGTGCACCTTAATGACACCCCAGCAGGCCCCACTGTGTCTCATGCTTCCCTGGGGTGTCCCCACCCCTTTTCTTCTTCAAACTCATCACTATGGACTTGGTTTTTTGCCTCAGCAGCCTCTTCTTGCTCCCATCCCCTCGGGGCCTATCTCTGTTACCTTCTTTTCTCTGTCCCCAGCTTGGAGGTGTTCTGCTTTCTATTCATTCACGTAATGCACGTTTACTGAGTGTTACCATGTACCAGGCACTGTGCTGGGTGCTAAAGACACAAAGGCAGCTAGGACATGGCTTCTTGCCTTAAAGGGGTTCATAGTCCCATAAGGGGAGAGACTCAAGTGAAACATGGATTATGGGACCATGTGAAAAGCAACACGGTAGAGGTAGGTGCAGGGTACTGTGAGAGGCCCAGGAATGCAAATCAGGTGGGAGCATTAAATTAGACTCCCCAGGTATAAACGGGTTTCTTTTTTAACACTTTAAAGGGTCAGTGTGTGATAAACAGATGACCCTAAAATATTCAAGCTGCGAAAGCCTAAGTAGCCTGATTCACTACTGTATCACAGATGAGGAGAGAGACCCAGTGAAGGGAAGGTCATTGTCAAAGGTTACATCCCCTGCTGCTGGTGAAGCCAAGACTGGAGCCAGGGCTGGGGTGTGGGGGTGTGGCCAGATAAGGTGGTGAGGAGGGTGGTGGAAGGGTGATGGTGCTACAATTCAGGTGTGGAAGAAAAACCGAAACAGTTAAGCCATTAGCACAATAACTCAGGTGAGAAATGACAGATGAAGACATGATGGTGGTGTGGACCAGTTGGAGGGGGTAAAAAGTGGTCAGACTCTACCTACATTTAAAAAGAAAAGCTGATAGCATTTACTCATGGCCTGGATATGGTGTGTGGAAGAAAGAAGAATCCAGGATGGCTCCAAAGTTTGGGTCTGAGCAACTGGAAGCTTAGAGTTCAACAACTAAGATGTGGAAGATGACAGAAGGAATAGAAGGAAATAAGGATTTGTTTTGGATCATGTTAAATTTGTGATGCCTTTTAAATGTCCAAGTAGAGAGGTCTACTTGGTAGTTGGATAGACAAGACTGAACTTGGGCTAGAGATAGATATCTTGGATGCATCAGCATGCAGATGGAATTTTAAGCCACTAGAGGATGAGATCACCTAGGGAAAGAGTGAAGACAGAGAAGTCTGAGGACTCAGCTTTAGACACTCCCGTGTTTAGAGTGGGAAAGATAAGGTAGGAAGAGAGCCAAGAGAGGATGGTTTCCTGGAGGCTAAGAGAGTATCTCTAGGGGGATGAAATGATCTACTGTCAAATAACACTGATATGTTCAATTAAATGGTTAGTGAGAGATTACCACTGGCTTTGGCAAGATGGAGGTCATTAGAGACCTCAATAAAAGCAGGTTTGGCAGAGTAAAGGGGAGCAACAGCCTGAGTGGATTCGAGAAAGAATGGGAACAGAGAAAGTAGACAGAAAACTCTTCAGGAGAGTTTACTGTAAAGGGGAGCAGAGAAACAAGGCAGTATCTGGAGGAAGACGTAGAGTCAAGAGAGTTCTCTCCTTTCTCAGGTGGGAGATTACAATCTCTTTGTGTTTGATGGGAATGATCCAGAAGAGAGGATGCAACTGTTGATGCGGGTGAGAGAGGCTACACCTGAAAGAGCTACATTCTGAGCAGGAGAGAGGGTGGGAGGGAGAGCTGGAGCAGAGGGCGTACCCCGGGGGGCTCACTGTTTTCACAGGAGAGAAAGTTGAGGAGGTGGGTACAGGCGGTTCTGGTGGTGGGAGCGTGTGGAAATTTATTTCTGATTCTTTCTGTTTTCTCAGTGAAAGAAGAAGCAAAGAGAGAAAAGTGGGGAAGAAGTTGTTAGTTGTTTGAGAAGAGAGGAAGAGCTTTAAAAGAGCCAGGAGGTTGGGACAGTGAGCCAACTAGGTCAATATAGTGGGGCAACAAGACCCCGTTAGAGTTTTAGGTTCACCCATTTACAGTGAGGCCAGTCAGCACAGTGGTGTGTCTTGCTTTAGTCCCACTCAGCTGCTTGGGTGCTGGTGAGAATTAAGCAAAGGTTAATGCATTTAACCAGATGCATTAGCCATATGTTTCGGACGATTTGACATCTGGGACTTTGCTGACCCTGGAGAGATTTCCCTTCCTGGGGCTGCCAGTTCCTAGAGATAGTAAGGGACTTTCCTGTGAGCAGGCCTTCCGGGGGCAAATCAACCAATCCAGAGCCCACACTCTCAACCACATCCTCTGTTGGCTTTCACACTCTGGGCACCATTCCCCTGCCCGAATCACCCCAGGGCCAGGGCCAGACAACCAGGGACAGCCCCTTTGCCCCAGAGCCCTCTGAAAGTATTCAAACTAGCCTATTCGAAACCTGCTTGCTCTGCCTCACCTGTTCCTTCCTGCAGAAACCACAGGAAAGGCTCTTGCTCCTGCTTCCCCCTCGCTCATTCTGCCTCCTGACACCGGTGCTTCCCTGTGTGACACTCCCGTCACATCCTCAGCACAGTATGCCCCCTCTTCCTGGGATCTGTGAGTAACACATCAGCTTTTCAGGGGCAGTCCTCTTCTCATCTGTTGGCTTCACCATACCAAATAATAACAAAATCTACATCTGGAAATACCAGAATTGTGTTTTGCCAGGGGTGAGGGAATGGATATAAATATGAACCAAGGAATCTAAATTGGGGAAGGAGGAAACTCGGGACATAAGAGGTAGAGTGACAGTAAAAAGTACTAGGGTCAACAGACTGGGGGTCTGTAGGGTTGGAGAACCACTGGAATCCGAATAACTGTGAGGGAGACAGAAAAATAGGGGATGGTGGCCAGACAGTGGGATGACCGTGATTGAGATTATTGAGGGTGGGCACTTATGGACAAGGACTCAGCCTAGGGCATGGCCAAGGGAGCAGATGGCTGACTGTGGGGTGTGGAAAATCACTGGAGGAACAAAGGTCAAGCGTGAGAAGTCAGGGTTTTAGGAGAATACTCTGTTTGGATATTGAAGTCACTAAGAATTGTATCAGGGATAGAGTTGAGGGGGGAGAGAGTGAATCGGGTGCTAAAATCCTCAAGGGATAAGGAGGACTGCCCCGGAGGTGAGTAAATGACTATGACAATTTTATTACAGTCTTTAAAGGCAATAGTACATCAAACATGAATCTGGGCATAGAACCGCAGCCCACTTTACTTCTTCCTAGAAATCAAGTAGAGGGAGGCCATTTATCCTTGCTGGCAAATAAATATAACACTGCTTTTATAGATATCAGTTAGTGCAGCTGCATTCAAGCAGCTGCTCCACACTGCCCCCAAATTTCCTAGAGGTGCCCCAGGGACTGTCAGTTGGGTGGGTGGCGGGTAGCAGGGGAGGGAGGGAAGAGGGGGTGTGGATAGGGATTAACTGTCTACTAAAAAGGAGAATGAAGAGATGGGCTCTGTGTTCTCTGCTCCACCTCCACTCAACCTGAGAAGCTCTATTTTTTCATTGCTTGTATTTGGGGTTTTCATTTGTGTTGTGAAATATACATAGGACACGTGCAACTCTTTCAAACTTTTCCATGCTTATGAATTTAGGATTCTAAAGGGATTCCAAACACATTCCTTACAAATATCATCAGTTTAGTGTATGGGTTTTCATCGTGTAGAGCAATTATGATGAGGGGCATAGGGTTTAAGTCATGGCCCATATAAACCTATGAAATAGAGTATTGGGGTATAAAGATATTCTGCTCTCCTTGAAATAAATGTTTCAGGAATTCTTCTTTCATTGGGAGCAATTTATTTCTCCCATTTTATTTGCAAAGTTTTCAGTCTAGTAAATAGAACTGAAGTTTAGGCGGAGGTGTATAATACATACTGACAAATATACCCATTCATTTTTTTTGGCTCTGATATAATTTTATTGTGGCATATGTTTTGTCAAGATGTTGTGACATTACCTTAGGGAAGGCTGACACATTCTCCTGACTTTACAATGTCAATGTTTTGACTCAGTGAATGTTTTCTTTCAGGACAAACACTGAAAGTTGGCAAATCCATTTTGCTGAAAAGCCTCCTGGATTATACACTATCCATCCCCAAAGATGAAGCCTGACCACGGAGAACTTGTTTTTTTGTTTGTTTGTTTGAAATCATAGAGAAAAGCTTTGAATCTATGGTTACTCCTCTATGTGAAAGTCCAGAAATTGACTTGTCCTCATTTATTTTTTCCCAAGAAGGCAATCTTGCCTCTTCTTTTTAAAGCAAACTCCAAAAAGTGTCCCACCAGGTGAAATGAACAAGCAGTAACTCTCTTGCTCCAGTGCACAATGTACTGAATCAAAAAAGTCTTGCTTATCTGGTATTTGGGTAAATTTGCTGTAGAATAATGAAATTGGCTCACCTGGGTTTCCTCTGAAGTTCAAACATGCCTGGAGCAGCACTTACTCTGGGGACTTCAGGCAGATTAGATTTGAGGTCTCCAGGGCTGGCTGTACAGAGTGGCACCTGCAGAGGCCACAGACAATTTATCTGTACTTATGTGGAAGCCTGGACTTGATGTGCACTGTTGTTCCTTAATTATGACTCCCTGAGAAGGTTCAAAACATTCTTTGTAAACCTACTTGGGGTTTTTCTCCTCTGCTAAGAAACTGAGCAGAGGACCTTCCTCTCAGCTGGTGATAATGGGCTTAGATGCCAGCTGCTATCACTGTCACAGATAGTTTGGGTCTCCGGGTCCAGGGGTCACTCTCTGAGCTTCAGTAAGAGTGCCATGATTAGAAGAGAGCTGTTGGATGGAGTGATATAAATTTAGACCTGAATCCAAGCACTCAAACCCAATCCTCTTGGACAGACTATTCTCTTATTCTTGGTAGGGGTGCTTTTGATTTAAATAGGATACAATTGGTTTCAAACATTTACGCCTTTTTATCACATATCTGATAGATTCAAGCATGACAGGCAACGCAAGGCAGTAAGAACACTATTTGGACTCGGAAGCCCTCAAAACCTAGCTCTGATACTAACAGTGCAATTGTAGGACAAATATCAAACGTTTCTGAGTTTCTCTCTTTCATCTACCTCACAGAGCTGTTGTGAGGGTCAAGTGAAACTTCATAATGGCTCATTCAGATACCAGGTGTAGGTACTATAAAGGTTATTGTGTATACTTAAAACACAAGGATCCTTGTTGTTTAGCCTCTCCTTATAGACAAATAAACGTTAAATTGTTCTCATGGGGGTGGCTAGATGCATATCCAGTGTTCAGCACAGTTTCTGCCACATTATTCCTACTGTATTTGCTAGTCGTTGAATGAATGAAACTTTCAGAGACCTAAGTGTGTGGTGTTAGAATTCCTGGGTCCTATGGGCAGGATGGCTGGGCTTTCACTGCTGCAACCACCAACTACCACTACCTGCTCACATTTCTCACTGGTTCAAGAGGGTCTGGGGTATCCCCAGGTGCTGGGAAGGGAGTACATGATCCCAGTTGGTGGGAGCCATGGCAGACCTGAGACATGGGGATACTTGGAGGGTGCCTTGGGCAAGTGAGGAATGAGTGAGGGATACTACTAGAGGGAGAGGCTCTAGAAACATTTGCTTGGACTTGGCCTTGATCATTCATTCTTGGAATGATTCCAATCGATCCCAGGATAGACACGGGCCTCGATGTGCAAGGGGATATCTGCCAATGGCTGGCCTAACTGGGAGTCACATAATCAAGGATGCTCTCTGAGGTCCTAGCAGATGTGAAGCCTTTGGATCTCACTTTCCATTTGGAGGAGAGAGGATTTCTTTTCATATTCATTACATCAAGTTCTGCTTCCACCTTGGATATAGAAAACTGAAGAGAACATCACCCTTTTTAACAGGTAAAACCTTGATAAACAACAAAATTATAATTCTTCTAGAAACCATTAGAGATCTGAAGTTGTGGGCAGATCAGGTGGGCAAGCAAATAGCCTGAAATCTAAGAAAAGACAGGGCATTCCAAGGAGAGATGGGAGGGAAGCACTGGCTCAGTTGTGCAGAGTGTGAGTGGAAGAGATGCTGGGGTCACACAAGTGAATAAGAATTCAGCTAAAACTTTAAATGGTTGCCATGCCAAGTGTGGACTAGGATGAGAGTACAGCGTCCCGCGCAGCTGCAGTTACAATGGGAGTGCACTATTCTCCATGGACCTTACCAGGTTCTCACTGAGAAAGACTGGCCTGGAGGTGGCAGTGGACAAATAATATGTGTAGATATGTCCCCTTCTAGGAGGTGGACTTTAATTCCCTCCCTTCAGTATGAGCTGGACTTAGTGACTCGTTTCCAACAAAGAGAGTATGGAAAGTGGAAAAATAATTTTATAGTGGAGAAAACTGCTCAAGATCAAGGTCACATTAACCAGGAAGTCATGAGGACATCATGTTCCCTGATATGATGCTATGAGAAGGGCACTTCGCCTCTATATTTATCCCTCAAATCCTTAACCCCAGTCTAATCATGAGAAAACAGAAGACAAACCCCAGCTGAGGAACATACTACAAAATACCTGACTGGTACTAAAAGTGTCAAGGCCATGAAAAACAAGGAAAGATGGAGAAACTGTCACAGATGAGACTAAGGAGACAGATGGACCAGATGCAAGGTGGGATCCTGGGTGGAATCCAGAACAGAAAAATGCCAGTGAAAAAACTGGTGAAATCCAAATAAAGTCTTAGTTGAGTTAACGGTAATTTACCAATGTCGATTTCTTAGTTTTGATAAATGTACCATGTTCTATAAGATGTAGACATTAGGGGAAGCTGGTGAAGGGTATATGAGAACTCTGGAAAATTTAAGAAAATTGAAATCGTATCAAGCATCTCTTCCGACCACAACGCTATGAGATTAGAAATCAATTACAGGAAAAAAACTGTAAAAAACACAATTACATGGAGGCTAAACAGTGTACTACTAAATAAGCAAGAGATCACTGAAGAAATCAAAGAAGAAATCTAAAAATACATAGAAACAAATGACAATGAAAACACGACGACCCAAAACCTATGGGATACAGCAAAAGCAGTTCTAAGAGGGAAGTTTATAGCAATTCAATCCTACCTCAAGAGACCAGAAAAATCTCAAATAAACAATCTAATCCTACACTTAAAACAACTAGAGAAAGAAGAACAAAGAAAGCCCAAAGTCAGCAGAAGGAAAGAAATTATAAAGATCAGAGAAGAAATAAATGAAATAGAAAAGAAGAAAACAATAGTAAAGATCAATAAAACTAAAAGCTGGTTCTTTGAAAAGATAAACAAAATTGATAAACCCTTAGCCAGACTCATCAAGAATAAAAGGGAGAGGATGCAAATCAATAAAATGAGAAATGAAAAAGGAGAAATCACAAGTGACACTGTAGAAATACAAAGGATTATAAGAGATTACTGCAAACAACTACATGCCAATAAAATGGACAACCATGAAGAAATGGACAAATTCTTGGAAAGGTACAATTTTCCAAGACTGAACCAGGAAAAATTAGAAAATATAAACAGACCCATCACAAGTAATGAAATTGAAACCATAATTAAAAATCTTCCAACAAACAAAAGTCCAGGACCAGATGGCTTCACAGGCGAATTCTATCAAACATTTAGAGAAGAGCTAACACCGATCCTTCTCAAACTCTTCCAAAAAATTGCAGAGGGAGAAACACTCCCAAATTCATTCTATGAAGCCACTATCACCCTGATACCAAAACCAGAAAAAGATATCACAAAAAAAGAAAATTATAGACCAATATCACCGATGAACACAGATGCAAAAATACTTAGCAAAATACTAGCAAACAGATTCCAACAGCATCTTAAAAGGATCATACACCATGACCAAGTGGGATTTATCCCAGGGATGAAAGGATTCTTCAGTATACGCAAATCAATCAGTGTGATACACCACATTAACAAATTACGGAATAAAAACCATATCATCTCAATAGATGCAGAAAAAGATTTTGACAAAATTCAATACCCACTTACGATAAAAACCTTCCAGAATATAGGCATAGAGGGAACTTACCTCAATATAATAAAGGCCATATATGTCAAACCCACAGCAAGCATCATACTCAACGGTGAAAAACTGAAAGCACTTCCACCAAGATCAGGAACAAGACAAGGATGTCCACTCTTGCCACTCTTACTCAGTATAATTTTGGGAAGTCCTAGCCACAGCAATCAGAGAAGAAAAAGAAATACAAATTGGAAAAGAAGAAGTAAAACTGTCACTGTTCGCTGATGACATGACACTCTACATAGAAAATCCTAAAGATGCCACCAGAAAACTACTAGAACTAATCAATGAACTTGGTAAGGTTGCAGCATACAAAATTAATGTACAGAAATCCCTGGCATTCCTATACACCAACAACGAAAAATCAGAAAGAGAAATTAAGGAAACACTCCCATTTACCACTCCAACAAAAAGAATAAAATACCTAGGAATAAACCTGCCTAAGGAGGTGAAAGACTTGTACTATCTTGGCAGACTTTCTGTAAGTGTAAACATGTTCCCAAATGAGGGGTGTGGGAAAGTTTGACTGTAGGGGGAAAGAGGGAACTTCTTGAGGTGATGGAAATGTTCTATGTGTGTTTGTCAAAACTTATTGAACTATACCCTTAAGAAGGTGAAATTTACTATATATAAGTTAGACCTCAGTAAACCTGACTTAAAAATAGACTCATCACTGTTGGGGACTTATACGGATGTGAGGCTTAGAGAATGAAAGTGAAAGCCTCATCCCGTAGTAAACTCATCATGCCCTTATGCTTCTCCTATTAAGAACTCACTTTTAATACAGGGGGAAAAATCATATTTACCTCAAATTGCTTTTTTCTAAAGTGCAAACTATGGGAGATGGGCCAAATTTTCATTCTCTGTAGCCCAGTAGGAATATTTATAGACATCTCAGCAGCTCTGGCACAATAAACAGAACCAGGGAGTCCACATTGCAACAGAAACTCTGGGCAAGCATAGGTCAATGTCTCCTTTGCATATACCTCTTCCTGTTGGTAAAACAGCTGCACCACATGAGTGGTGCTTGCAGAAACTGGGTGGCTCTTTAGAGCAAAGGGGAGGACTTTAAAAAATGTTTAAAAAATATGTGTATGGCATAAAACTAAAATACAAAATAACTTAGACTTATTAATAAGATTCCATTCACCTCTGTTCCCTAGCCCCTTTGAGTAACCAAAGTTGCTATCCTTCCAGAGACATTTGATGCATATATGAGCATATGCATTATTCTTTTTTAAGGCAAATGGTAGCATAATATACACTCCTTTCTTCACCTTGCTTTATTTTATTATTACTTTAAAAGTATGCCTACCTCATTACAAAATGGATTTGAAGAAGTTTATCATAGTACATGTAAAATAATGGTTTAGGAAAATAAGATTAGAAAAAAATAGCCAGGAGTTAGTTTAATACAAAATATTCATCCCTGAAGATGCTGTACATCCAGAGAGGTGGGCTACTAACATGGCTCTGAGCTTTCTAGCCTTTAATACTGGGGAAAACACAAGCACTTACATGACTATTGTGTCCATAACATAAAAACTAACAGTTTGTTCTTTTATCGTACCCACGTATTCCCTCTATGATAAGTTTAAACCATTGAATTAAAAATAAAACAAAATGACATCAACACCAAAAACATAAGAAAAAAAATCCACTAGCTGGTTCTAAGAACTAAGAAAAATTTCTCCCATGGATCCTCATTTTTAAAATAAGTAATGGAGTGTGATGGAAAATCCTCAACATCCTCACTTCACCCTGCTTTTTCACTTCATGTATCTGGAAGAGCCATCCAGTCTCTACACACCAAGCTGCCTCACTCTTGGGAATAAGGAGCCCACGGCTGCACAGGATTCTGTTGTGTGACTGTGTCATGCTTTATTTCTCTAGTCCTTGATTCATGGGCATTTAGAGCGTTTCTAGGATTTTGCTTTTTCAAACCATACTGCTTTGAATTCCCTCATGCATGCATCATTTCACACATCTGCAAGCATATCTGTGAGGTAAATTCCTACAAGTGGATTTGCTGGGTCAATGTGTATGGCTACTGTTTATTTTGACAGCTATTGCAAAATTGCTCTTCACAGACAGTGGACTGATGTATACTCTTCATTCCCACATATCACTCAGCCTGCTTCCCCGTGCCTGCCCTACTCAAATGTGTGATCCTACTCTGCAACCTTGAAAGCAGTGATTGTGAAGGAGACTGAAAATCACTGTGTATGTTTAAGTGCTTAATATTTTCTTTTCTTTACTGTCACCTATCTGTTCAGATACTTTGTCCATTTCTTCTATTGCATTGTCAGTCTTTTGCTTATGGGTTATACAGTAAGGAAATTATCCCTTTGTGCTATCTGTTGAAATTTTTCCCTGTGTGTTATTTATCTTTTGAATATTTTCATGGCATTTTTTCTTGCCATGCAGAAAAATTTTATTTTTGTCATAAAATTTATGTCATAAAATTTATCAATAGTTTCTTTTATAGCTTTATGGCTTTGAGGTTTCATTTGTCAAGGCGTTCGCCACTCTCATATAATCTCCACTGTTTCCTTCTCTTTCTTCTGTTCTAATTTGGAATTTAGAGTAAAAAAGTAGGTTAAGGATCCAATATATTCTCTTCCTGACAGCAGTCTGGCTATCCCAGTAGTGAATTATCCATCTTTGTCCTGTGATTTGAAATGGGAATGGGCAGCTTCTTGAACTGAAGGACCTCCATGGTAATCTACAAAATCTTCCTTTGCAACAGCTGTAACTTCCTAAAACTGCTTTTGTACATCTTTGGCACGAAGGGAATGAAGGCCTCCATACGAGGCCTTTAAGAAAGGCTGATTCAGCCCATGCCCCCTCCTCACTGAGCTGGACCTGGCAGTCACTTGACTCAGCCAGCGCCCCTGGTATCCTGCCATGACTATGAAGATGCTGCAGACTTATGATCTCATTTCTCATGATGCTCTGGTCACATTAAGATTTCAAAATACTCTGTTTTTTTCTGGAGGGTGAGTTTCTCCGGAAAATGCGATCTTCTCTAGGTGTTCCACTAGAGGGTGCTTCAACTATGCATATTTACATGTGCATAAACACACAACCTATGTTGTTGGTGTGGGCTGCACACACACATGCCAAGCAGCTGCTTTCTCACTAACGATTTATGACATGGGCGTACGCCTGGATTTTTAATTCTCAAATCTTTGGCCTTCCCAAAGATGCACCCTCATTCCAGTGAGCTGCTAGAACCCAAGGGTGAGGGAAATGGAAATCTACCAGAAATGAAACTATTAGCGATGATATGAAAAAGGGTTCCTGACTTCAGGTTCTCTCCTTGTTCCCTTTCCCTGGAAGAGATTTGGGGGAAAGATTTGAGCTTTCAGGGATTCCTCTGAAATACAGGGAAAGGGGGAGCTACAGTTCAATGAAAAGTCACGGGTTAAGTGTCCAAAGCCCTGGCATTACACTGGGAGTGGGAGGGAGCCAGGAGTGGGCTGGTGCTCCCAGGTGAGTAGGGGTCCTCGGGGGCTGAGACATTAGTGCTGCTGAGTAAACCAACAGTTTGGGACTAGCCATCATGGGTGAGGAGCTAAAAGATGTGCACTTTGAAAAGAGATTTCCCTTTTAGGAAAGGAATCGCAGAAGTGGATTAAAAAGATTCCTTTTGTCTAAAAACTCAAGATAGAATAAAGAAGAAACCTGGAAATGGGGAGTTTGGTGAGAAGAGACTGAAGTATTATAGGAAGATGATGTTGGGGCACAGAAACTGACTTTGAAGCTAAAGGTGAAGGAGGCATCTATGAGAAACAGTGAGTTTTTACGTTTTGCTATATATTAGAATCATCAAGAAGGCTTTAAAAAATAATGATTTCTGAGACTGGGACCCATGCATAAGCATTTTTTGTTTGTTTGTTTTGTTTCCCAGTGATTTCAACATGCAGCCAAGTTCAAAAACCAATAGCCTAGATCAGTGGTTCACAAACTTGAGTGAGCATCAGAATCAGCTAGAGGACTTGTTGAAACGTAAATTACTGGGCTCCACCCCCAGAATTTATGATTCAATAGCTTTGCAGGGGCAACCAAAATGAGTGCTTGAAATGTAGTTAGTTAATTCAAATTGAGATGTATGGTAAGTTAAAATTACACACTAGATTTCAAAGACTTAGTGTAAAAATTGTTAAATATCGATTCCATGTTAAAATGATAACACATTGTATCTAGTGGGTTAAATAAATGATTAAAATTAATTTCATCTATTTCTTTTTACTTTTTAAAATGTGGCTACCAGAATTTTAAAAATTACATATAAGCTTGCATTATATTTCTTTTGAACTTGCTGGTTTAGGTTAGCATTTTATAAAGGATAATTCTTAAACCACTTGTATAAGAATTACCTGGAGGAGAGGGGTCCAGTAAGAGGACATGGAGCTCACTTCCCTCCACAAACACATCAAAAATACATCCACACTTGGAACAATTCTCCTGGACAACTAACTGGAAACTGGCATAAGAAGTCCTATACAACCAAGGTTGCATGAAAGATTCCCACATAATCTGGGAGAATGGGAGAAAAAGCATTGGGTTGGGACCTGTGCCCCTGGGAGGGGACTCAGAGGAAAGGAAGACCACACAGGCAGACACATGCCCTGGGGAGTGAGTGGGTCAAGCCACAGACTGGGCGTCCCAGTCCTGTGGTCCTATGCAGGGGAGACAAGCCCCCTTGGCTGCTTAGAGAACTGCTGGGACAGACAGAAAGGCTAGAGAAGCCTAGACTCCACTTGTGAGGAGTATGCAGGTGCTGACTTGCCATTAGACGGGGCAGAGCAAGGTCTGCCCTAGCAGGTGCCACCTTGCCATGCTTCCCAATCTGAACTGAGCAAAGGTCCCGGACCTGCTTACTCCATACCACAGCTTGCCACAGGATCTAGGGCAGCCAGGTCCTGAGGAAAAGACTCAATCTAGAGATGCAGAGACAGGGCCAGGGTCCTGAGGGGTGGTTCAGGTGGGGCGGTGGCAGCCATTGTTGGCACTTACTCAAAGAACACTACAGAAGCAGCCCAGACCTCTAATAATAGCAGGGCAGCCACTAGAACCCCTGCGACCAATACTCCATGATCCCCAGTCCCCAGGCAAGTGAATGCTCTGGCCCTACCCACTCCACATCACAGCTTGGCACTAGACCTAGGGCAGACAGGTCCTGAGAAAAGACTTGATCTAGGAATGCAGAGGGAGCTCAGGGGCCTGGGAGGTGGTCCAGGTGGAGCAGTGTCAGCCAGTGTTGGTGTTTGCTCAAACAGTGCCCCAGAAGTAGCTCAGAGTTCTAATGGCAGTGCAGGCCGCTTCAATTCCCATAACCTACAAAGTCCTGACCCGCAGTCGCAGCTGAGCAAAAGCTGCAGCCTTACCCACTCCATGCCACAACCTTGCACTAGATTTGGAATGACCACAAGAGGAGGAAAGATGCTATCTTGGGCTACATCTGAGCAGAGCTACAGATGCCTACATATCTGTGTAGGCATGCCCATCAGACCTCTATAAGCACATCAGACCTCTATAAGCACATGAGCTTCACTTACTTCAGCACTCCCCTCCTTTGGGGTTTCACTTACTTAAGACCAGTTGGACTTAAAATCTACAGGACACTACATCCAAAAAAAAAAAAAAAAAAGCAGAATAGACATTCTTTTCATTCTTGGAATGTTCTCTAGGACAGACCACATACTAGGTCACAAAACAAGGCTCAACAAATTTAAGAGGTTATATACTTTATCAAGCATCTTTTCTGACCACGGTGGTATGGAATTAGAAATCAGCTACAGAAAGAAAAATGGGAAGAGATAAAACACGTGGAGACTAAACAACATGCTACTAAAAAATTAATGGGTCAATGATGAAATCAAAGAGGAAATCAGAAAATACTTCAATACAAATGAAAATGAAAACACGACTTTCCAAAATCTATGGGATGCAGCAAAAGCAGTTCTAAGAGGGAAGTTCATAACAATACAGACCTTCCTCAAGAAACAAGAAAAATCGCAAACAACCTAACTTACTACCTAAAAGAATTAGAAAAAGAAGAAAAAACAAAGCCCAAAGTCAGCAGATGGAAGGAAATAATAAAGATCAGAGAGGAAATATATAAAATAGAGATAAAAAAATAGAAAAGATTAATAAAACCAAGAACTGTTTTTCTAAAGCTGAACAAAATTGATAAACCTTTAGCAAGGCTCACCAAGAAGAAGAGGACTCAAACAAAACAAGAAATAAAAGATGAGAAATAATAACCAATACCACAGAGATACAAAAAGCATAAGAGAATACTATGAATAGTTACATGCCAACAATTTGGACAATCTAGAAGAAGTGGACAAGTTTCTAGAAACACAGAGTCTGCCAAACTTGAGTCAAGAAGAAACAGATAACTTGAACAGACTGATCGCTAGAAGTTAAATCAAATCTGTAATGGAAAAAAAAAAAAAAAGAAAACCACTCCCAGCAAATAAAAATCCAGAACTGGATGGCTTCACTGGGGAGTTCTACCAAAAATACAAAAAAGAACTTATACCTATCCTTACAAAACTATTCTAAAAGGTTTTACAGGAGGGAACACTCCCAAATTCATTCTAACAATATGAAGCCACCATCACCCTGATATCAAAACCAGTCAAAGACACTACAAAAAGAAAATTATAGGCCAATATCTTTGATGAATACAGATGCAAAAATCCTCAACAAAATATTAGCAAACTGAATCCAACAATACATAAAAAGGATCATACACCGTGATCAAGTTGGATTCATTCCAGGGTCTCAAGGCTGGTTCAACATACAAATCAATCACTGTGACTCATCACATTAACAAAAGGAAAGAAAAAACCCATAGGATCATCTCATTTAGACACAGAAAAAACATCTGACAAAATTCAACATCCATTCATGATAAAAAAAAACTCTAACCAAAGTGGGTATAGAGGGAACATATCTCAACATAATAAAAGCCATTTATGACAAACCCCCAGCCAACATAATACTCAATGGTGAAAAGCTGAAAACCTTCCCACTAAGTTCAGGAACAAGACAAGGATGCCCACTCTTACCACTTCTATTCAACACAGTATTGGAAATCCTAACCATAGCAGTCAGAGAAGAAAAAGAAATAAAATGTACATAAATGGGAAGGGAAGAGGTAAAACTATCACTACTTGCAGATGACATAATACTCTATATAGAGAACTCTAAAGACTCCACACAAAAACTACTAGAACTAGTAAATGAATTCAGCAAAGTAGCAGGATACAAGATTAATATACAGAAATCTGTTTCATTTCATTACAGTTAACAATGAGCTATTAGAAAGAGAAATTAAGAAAATAATTCCTTTAAAATCACATCAGAAAAGTAAAATACTTAGGAATAAACCTGACCAAGGAGGTGAAAGATTTACATGCTGAGAACTATAAAACATTGATAAAGGAAACTGAAGATGATTCAAAGAAATGGAAAGATATCCCATGCGCTTGGATTGGAACAATTAATACTGTTAAAATGGCCATACTACCCAAAGCAATCTACAGATTTAATGCAATCCCTACCAAAATACCCATGATATTTTTCACAGAACTAGACCAAATAATCCTAAAATTTATATGGAACCACAAAAGACCCAGAATTGCCAAAGCAATCCTGAGGAAAAGGAACAAAGCTGGAGGCATAACCCTTCCAGACTTCAGACTTCAGACATCTAATGGTCAACTAGCCTATGACAAAGGAGGCAAGAATATACAATGGAGAAAAGACAGTCTCTTCAACAAGTGATGTTGGGAAAGCTGGACAGCTACGTGTAAATTAATGGAATTAGAACACTCCCTAACACCATACACAAAAATAAACTGAAAATGGTTTAAAGACATAAATATGAGACATGACACCATAAAACTCCTAGAAGAGAACACGGGTAAAATACTCTCAGACATAAGTCGCAGCAATATTTTCTTAGATTGTTCTCCCAAGGCAAAAGAAATAAAAGCAAAAATAAACAAATGAGACCTAATTAAACTTAAAAGCTTTTGCACAGCCAAGGAAACCATCAACAAAACAAAAAGACAACCCATGGAATGGGAGAGAATATTTGCAAATGATGTGACTGACAGGGCTTAATATCCAAAGTACACAAATAGCTCATAAAACTCAATATCAAAAACCAAACAATCCAGTCAAAAAAATGAGCAGAAGTCTTGAATGGACATTTTTCCAAAGAAGACATACAGATGGCTAACAGACACATGAAAAGATGTTCAACATCACCAATTTTAGATTATTGGAGAAATGCAAATGAAAAATACAATGAGGTATCACTTCATACCTGTCAGAGTAGCTATCATTAAAAAAAATCCACAAATAAGAAATGTTGGAGAGGATGTGGAGGAAAGGGAACCCTCATACACTGTTGGTGGGAATGTAAATTGGTGTAGCCACTATGGAAAACAGTATGGAGGTTCCTTTAAAAACTAAAAACAGAACTACCATGTGATCCAGCAATTCAACTCCCAGGTATATATCCAGAAAAAACGAAAACACTAATTCAAAAGGATACATGCGCTCCAATGTTCATAGCAGCACTATTTACAATAGCCAACGCATGGAAGCAATCCAAGTGCCCATCAACAGATGACTGGATTAAGATTTGATGTATATAATAGAGCATTACTCAGCCATTAAAAAGATTGAAATACTGCCATTTGCAGTAACATGGATGGACCTAGAGAATATTATCCTTAGTGAAATAGTGAAATCCTTATTATCCTTAGTGAAATAAGTCAGACAGGGAAAGACAAATACTATATCACTTATATGGGGAATCTAAAAATAATACAAACAAATGTAGATGCAAAACAGAAACAGACTCACAGATATAGAAAACAAACTTGTGGTTACCAAAGGGGAGAGGGAAGGTACGAAGTACAATTTAGGGGTATGGGATTAAGAGGTACAAACTACTATATATAAATTAGATAAGTAACAAGGATTTACTGTGTAGTACAGGGAATTATACCCATTATCTTGTAATAATCTATAATCAATATAATCTGAAAAAATACTGAATCACTATGAAACACAACATTGTAAATTAATTTTTTAAAGCACTAGGAAATTTGTCTTTTGAATAAGCACTTCAGGTGCTTAGTATCACTATGATTGTGATACTGTCAATTTCCCCTTTTATGGCTGTTAGCATTTGACTTATGTATTGAGGTGCTCCTACATTGGGTGCATAAATATTTACAATTGTTATATCTTTTTGGATTGATCCCTTGATCATTAAGTAGTGTCCTTCTTTGTCTCTTGTAATAGTGTTTATTTTAAAGTCTATTTTTTCTGATATGAGAATTGCTACTCCAGCTTTATTTTGATTTCCATTTGCATGGAATATCTATTTCCATCCCCTCACTTTCAGTCTGTATGTGTCCCTAGGTCTGAGTGGGTCTCTTGTAGACAGCATATGTACAGGTCTTGTTTTTATATTCATTCAGCCAGTCTATGTCTTTTGGTTGGAGCATTTAATCCATTTACATTTAAGGTACTTATCAATATGTATGTTTCCTATTTCCATTTTCTTAATTTTTTTTTAGGTTTTTTCCTTCTCTTGTGCTTCCTGCCTAGAGAAGTTCCTTTAGCATTTGTTGTAAAGCTGGTTTGGTGGTGCTGAATTGTCTTAACTTTTGCTTATCTGTAAAGGTTTTAATATCTCTGTCAAATCTGAATGAGATCCTTGTTGGGTAGAGTAATCTTGGTTGTAGGTTTTTCGCTTTCATCACTTTAACTATGTCCTGCCACTCCCTTCTGGCTTGCAGAGTTTCTGCTGAAAGATCAGCTGTTAACCTTTTGGGAATTCCCTTGTATGTTATTTGTTGCTCTTCCCTTGCTGCTTTTAATTTTTTCTTTGTATTTAATTTGATAGTTTGATTAATATGTGTCTTGGCATGTTTCTTCTTGGATTTATCCTGTATGGGACTCTCTGTGCTTCCTGAACTTGATTGATTATTTCTTTTCCCATGTTAGGGAAGTTTTCAACTCTCTTCAAATATTTTCTCATACCCTTTCTTTTTCTCTTCCTTTTCTGGGACCCCTATAATTCGAATGTTGGTGCATTTCATGTTGTCCCAGAGATCTCTGAGACTGTCCTCAATTCTTTTCATTCTTTTTTCTTTATTCTGCTCTGCAGTAGTTATTTCCACTATTTTATCTTCCAGGTCACTTATCCGTTCTTCTGCCTCAGTTATTCTGCTATTGAATTCCTTCTAGAGAATTTTTAATTTCATTTATTGTGTTGTTCATCATTGTTTGTTTGCTCTTTAGTTCTTTTAGGTCCTTGTTAAACGTTTCTTGTATTTTCTCCATTCTCTTTCCAAGATTTTGAATCATCTTTACTATCATTACTCTGAATTCTTTTTCAGGTAGACTGCCTATTTCCTCTTCATTTGTTTTGTCTGTTGGGTTTTTACCTTGCTCCTTCCTCTGCTGCATATTTCTGTGTCTTCTCATTTTGTTTAACTTACTGTGTTTGGGGTCTCCTTTTCACAGGTTGCAGGTTAGTAGTTCCCATTGTTTTTGGTGTCTGCCCCCACTAATGTGAGGTTTGTTCAGTGGCTTGTGTAGGCTTCCTGGTGGAGGGGATTGGTGCCTGTGTTCTGGTGGGTGGGGCTGGTTCTTGTCTTTCTGGTGGGCAGTGCCATGTCTGGTGGTGTGTTTTGGGGTATCTCTGAACTTAGTATGATTTTAAGCAGCCTGTCTGCTAATGGGTGGGGTTGTGTTCCTGAGTTGCTAGCTGATTGGCATGGGGCGTCCAGCACTGGAGGTTGCTGGCTGTTGGGTGGATCTGGGTCTTAGAGTTTGAGACAGAGATCTCTGGGTGAGCTCTTGACAATGATATTACATGGGGCCGGGAGGTCTCTGGTGGTCCAATGTCCTGAACTTGGCTCTCCCACCTCAGAGGCTCAGGCCTGACACCAGGCTGGAGCACCAAGAACCTGTCAGGCACACGACTCAGAAGAAAAGGGAGAAAAAAAGAAAGGAAGAAAAGATAATAATAACACAAAAAATTATTAAAATAAAAAAAAATTTAAAAAAAGTAGAGAGCAACTGAACCAATAAACAAATCCACCAATGATAACAAGCACTAAAAACTATACTAATATAAACACAAAAATCAGAAATAAATCAGTCACAGACAGCAAACCCAAGTCTACAATTGCTCCCAAAGTCCACTGCTTCAGTTTTGGTGTAATTCATTGTCTATTCAGGTATTCCACAGATGCAGGGTACATCAAGTTGACTGTGGGGGTTTAATCCACTGCTCCTGAGGCTGCTGGGAGAAATTTCCCTTTCTCTTCTGTTTGCACAGCTCCTGGGGTTCAGCTTTGGTTTTGGCCCCACCTCTGCATGTAGGTCACCTTCAGGCACCTTTTCCATACCAGACAGGACAGCTTTAAAGCAGCGGATAATTAGGGGTCTCTGGCTCACTCAGGCTGGGGGGAGGGAGGGGTATGGTAGTTATAATTGGAATGTAGGGCGAGCTGTGGCAACAGAGGCCAACATGATGTTGCAACAGCCTGAGGTGCGCCATGTGTTCTCCTGGGGAAGTTGTCCCTGGATCCCGGGACCCTGGCAGTGGCGGGCTGCACAGGCTCCCAGGGGGTGTGGATAGTGACCTGTGCTCGCACACAGGCTTCTTGGTGGCGGCAGCAGCAGCATTAGCATTTCATGCCCATCTTTGGTGTCCAAGCTGACAGCTGTGGCTTGCGCCCATCTCTGGAGCTCGTGGGCAGATGGGGAAGGGATCCCCTCTCCTTGAGCACCCTGAAGCAATGGTCTCTTGCCTCTTAGTCAGGTCCAGACTTTTCCCCAGAATCCCTCCTGGCTAGCTGTGGTGCACTAGCCCCCTTCAGGCTGTCTTCACGCATCCACCCCACTCCTCTCCCTGGGGTCTGACCTCCAAAGCCCAAGCCTCAGACACCAGCCCCCGCCCACGCCGGTGGGTGAGCAGACAAACCTCTCAGGCTGGTAAGTGCCAGTCAGCACCAATCCTCTGTGTGGGAATCTCTCCATATTGTCCTCTGCACCCCTGTTGCTGCGCTCTCCTCTGTGGCTCTGAAGCTTCACCCCTCACCCACACCCCGTCTCTACCAGTGAAGGGGCTTCCTAGTGTGTGGAAAGCTTTCCTCCTACACAGCTCCCTCCCACTGGTGCAGGTCCTATCCCTATTCTTTTGTCTTTGTTTTTTTCTTTTTTCTTTTGCCTTACCGAGGTACGTGGGGAGTTTCTTGCCTTTTGGGAGATCTGAGGTCTTCTGCCAGCGTTCAGTAGGTGTTCTGTGGGAGTTGTTCCACATGTAGATGTATTTTTGATGTATTTGTGGGGAGGAAGGTGATCTCCACGTCTTACTCCTCCGTCATCTTGAAGGCCCTCCTGCCCGTTTACTCTTAATCCTTGTTCCCCACACCTGTCTGAGTCAACCACTGATCTGCTGTCTATATAGATGTGCTTTTTTCAGATCTTTCATCTAAATGGAATCATACAATATGTGGTCTTCATTTAGCATAATGTTTTTAAGGTTCATCCATGTTGTACATGCATCAGCACTTCATTTCTTTTTATTGCCAAACAGCATTCCATTGTATGCATACACCCAGTTTTGTTTATCTGTTCTTTAGTTGATGGACAATTTTTCTGCATCTTTCTGAGTATTATGAATAATGCTGCTAAGAACATTTGCTTTCAAGTCTTTGTATGGGTCTACGTTTTCATTCCTCTTGGGTAGATACTGAGGAGTAGAATCCCTGGGTAGATGGTAATGCACATTAAAATTTGGGGGGCATTGTTTTGGGGCACTTTCTGTGTGGGCCATGATGTGGTCACCCGCTGTGTCACGGAATATGCATGGGCTTGGGAGTCACTTGGATCTGGGTGAGGCTTGATTCTCTTACTAGCAATCGTGTGATATGGAGCAAGCAACTTTATTTGGTCCATGAAATATGGTATGGTCCCTGCTGTATAGGGTTACCTGAGGATTCATGAGATACAGGGGCCATACACAGACATTAGAGCCAGGGGAACCTAGGTTGAAGGCTGATTTTGTTACTTTTTATGATCTGGGCAAGTTATCAAACCTCTCAAAGGCTCAGTTTCTTTTTCTGTAAATGGCAGATAATAACACACTCCTGTGAAGGCACTGTGAGGCTTAAATAAAGTAATGCATATAATGATCTTAATACAACACTCAATAAATGTTAGTTTCTACTGTATAAAGCACCTAGCTCAGAGTGGGTGCTCCGGAAATGCTGGGTTACTAAAAGATGGTTTCTACATCTTGTATCTTTCTTCAGAAAGAAATGAATTAAGAGAACACACACACACATCATTTTGCTTCGTGTGGTAGAATTAGGAGTTTCTTGTAAGCTAAGTTAAAAATTCTCAAGGAGCTCACATGTGATTATTAGACATTCAACTCCAAGCCCAGGAGACATGCCTCTGAGGCTGAGGTTTCAGTTCTGGGACTTGCAGATGCACACTGCTTGATTATAGGCTGAGATTAGATCAGGAGCTCCCTGAGCATCAGAGCTTAAAGAAAGATTCACCAGGTGACCCTAGGCTGGATCCACTCCATTTAGCAGAGCAGAGAAACACCTGCAGCATCCAGAGAGGTCACTGACCAGTGAGCCTGACTAACCATTTTTTTAGATAATTCTAGGACCAGCTTTCAAGGGGAAAGTGAATTCTGCCAATGCCTGGGTTAACTCCTATTACATAAACATACACCTGTGATGACACGTCCTCTCCCTTGTTGTGACTTAAAGAACTCTTGCGAGAAGTCAGACCATTTCACACAGACACAGCAACACTTAATAACAAGAGCTTCTGCACATGACCCGTTCCTTAGATGTGGTCCCATGCCCTTGACCATCCTCGCCCATCCCCTCTACTTGAGGGGCTGGAGACTGGCATGACTGCCTCCCTCTCTGCGGGCAGAAAACCTCTTTAGTGAAATCGTCCTGCACCTCTGCCAGGCAACCTGTGCCCACAGTCCCTCCTGGCCATGAGGGCCTGCTCAGTGGAGAAGTGAGAAATGTCTTCCTCTCCTCCAGAGGCCACTGTGTCACTCAGCTCAGGCTGCCATGACAAAATACCTCAGACTGTGTGGCTTAAACCACAGAAATTAATTTTCTCCAGTTCTGGAGCCTGGGAAGACCAAGATCAAGGCCCAGCGGGGTCTGAGCTCTGGGGAGGGCTCTCCTCCTGGCTTTCAGACAGCTGCCTTAGAGGGTGCCTCTCCAAACACAGTCACGCTGGGGGGTTTGGACTTCAATATATGAATTTGGGGGGATGCGATTCAGTCCATAGCAGCCACTTACCAGAAGGAAGGTCTAGAAAGGTCCCGTCGTTTGGTGAATACAACTGTTCTCCCGTGTTGGTGAGGGTGAGACGGTGTGAGAGCAGGAATGAGAAACACCTGCGGGGAAGGCAATGCGGGTCAGCCGCAGGAACTAAGCCCCTAATCACCTGCGTTCCCGTGGATAGAATGATGATCACTGCAGAAAGGGAGGCTCAAAGTTGAGAAGTGCCCATCATTTCAGCTTAGGCATAAAAAAAGGGAAAAAAAAGAAAAAGCCTTGTGACTCGGGCCCCAGTTGTTTAGCTTTCATTGTCTGATGGTGCCGCTGTCTCTCGGCATTTAGCAAAAGTCTTAAAGCGTGTTAGACCTCTGCTGGGGCTTAATGGCGACTGGAGTCATCCCAATTCAGAAGGCAATTATTTATCTGGCGACCTTTTACAAAGTGGCAAGTTTTCCTTCAGGATTTTTTGCAGTGATATATTTCCAATCAACTTGGGGCTCTCCCCTCCCCCCAATCAATTGTTGGTATTTGAATGTAATAAAACTAAAAGCTGTGAAATTAAGCCTGCTGTGTGAGCTATGAAAATGGGGAGCTGAGATGAGACTGTAGGTCCCTCTCATATAATAGCAGTGCACCATTATGACACAAATTATGGGAAACATTACCAAACCCAAGGCATAATGGACTGCTGTGATAATGGGAATACATACTGTGGAGCACAGAGTGTTTGTCTGGAAGGGTTAATGTCCATTTCTTTGATGCAACGCTACCCCGATTGCTGGGTCACGCTGAAGGACTGCTTTGTATTCACTCCCCCAATTTCCATCCCAATCAGCTGTAACACCATGGACAATTTCCTTACCAATCTGCACAGATCTAAGGGTGAGGGAACGGCTGCCTGCACCGGCCCATCATAAGAGGCAGACTTCAAAGGTGCTTTTATGTATTGGTCTGAAATGCTGCTATAATTTTTAAGCATACATGCTTTGGTGGACTGCATTTGTGTCACTGGGATCAGGGGTTGGTCTCAGAAACACTGAGAGGAAGGTTGCCATTCTCATCCGTGACTTACAAATGAGAATGCTCTGGTCAGAATGCTTTAAAATGGAGGTTTTGCTATTATTCAGGTACGGCAAAGCCAACAGATCAGGAGATGACTGCCATTGCAAAGGTAGCTTGTTAGCACTCCCAGATCCCAAGAGCAGGGGGCACACTGGCAGAACCAGGTCAGTCAGGGGGCAGAGAGAATGAGGGTCAGATGTGGGCAAGAGCGTTTAATGTGGTTTCTGAGGGAGGAACAGGCACGGCAGGGTAAGCAGAGCTGAGAATTGGCTAGTTTGAATAATTTCAGGAGGCTCTGGGTTATAGACGCTGTACTTAGTTGTCTGCTACCTGGTAATGGGGTGATCGGGGCAGGTGGCTAGTGGTCCAGCGTGTGAGACTTATGAGGTCTGATAAAGGAGGTGTTTGGGGTGTGGGCTCTGGATTGGTTTATTTTCATATGAAAGGCATGCTGGCAGGTGAGCCCTTTTCATCTCCAGGAATTGGCTTGCCCTGGGAGGGGTAGTCTCCCCAAGGGTCTTCAAAGCATCAGAAACACATGGTTATAAATTAGGAGTATGGGATTAACAAATACATACTACTATATGTAAAATAGATAAGCAACAAGGATTTGCTGTATAGCACAGTGAACTATATTCAATATCATGTAATAACCTATAATGGAAAATAATCTGAAAATATATATGTAAATAATTAAATCATTTTGCTGTATACCTGAAACTAACATAATATTGTAAATCAGCTATACTTCAATTTAAAAAAAGCCACATGGTTAATACACAGAGGAATGAGCTGCCACGTGACAGGACTCATTGCTAGTCTGGGGCAGAATGATAATTACAAAACAGAATACAGAGGTTTCTGGTACCGAATGATAGACTCATAGTTTCAAGCTCGGGAGGAGACCTCAAGATCATCCTACCTTCTTATATGGCTGAGGGAATTGGGGCCCAGCAGGGGCAGGTGGCCTGCTCAAGGTCATCAAGCATTCATAACTTCATGCTCCTCTGCCCAGTCCTTTCTATACCATCCTGCCCATCCACTACTTTTTCAGTATTAAGACTCTGGACCTGCACACATGAGCCCTCTCCCCTCCATATTCATGCAACACAAGGGGGAGGTTTTCTTCATTCTTTTATTCAGTTTCCTAGACATGTGCTACGACTATGAAACTGATCCATTTTGGTTTGGGCCAGTGTCAGAGCAAAAGAAAATAGTTTGTTGGAATAGATGCTTCATCAAACCATGCTGGGGAAGCTATGTTTTAGAGAAAGGAGCTCTCTATTGAAAATAAACAAGCCTCGTGATCAGAAAGCCTCAGCGTTCCCTTCTGCCTAAACTCACCCTCAGGAACGCATATATTTTTCATAATCTGGCCTCGGGGCTGTAACTTTTGCTTTGGTCTGTTCCAGTAACCAGAGTCTAGTGTCTAGAAACTTCTTTTTCTACCAAGGTGTGAGAGTATAACAACATTTTGCAATGTGTAATTCTAGTTCTCAACTGAGTTTCACATTTACCGCAGGAACGGCCTTCCCCCAGCTCAGCCCTCGTGGTCGGTAACAGTTCACTCCGTGCTTCTTAACCTTGGCTGCACAGTAGAATCACCTGAGGACGCTTTCAAACTACCCCTGTCAGCGTCCCACCTCTCCAGATATTCTGATTTAATTGATCTGGGGTGGGGCCCAGGAAATGGGATTTTTTTAACGCTCCCCAGGTGATCCTAATGTACAGCCAGGAACAAGAATCACTGAGCTAGAGGGAGAGGCACGTGACTGACAAAGTTAACTGACAGTGACGGAAAAAGGTGACAACCCAGACGCACCCGAGAAGAATGATCCACCTGCCTGAGACACAGAAACCACTGACCAGCTGGTCTTCGCATTTCAAACAGGATCCCCCTGGTCCTGCCACTCCGCACCAAAGCTGATGACATCACCTTCCCCTTACCATCCTTCAGTGACTCTCCATTGTCTGAGAATAAAAAGCCTGCAGTGCGGCTGTACCGGTTACTGTTGCTCCATAACAAGCCACCCCCAAATTTCAACCATTGTATTGATACTGTGCTTCATGGATTCCGTGATTCAGAATGCAGACGGTCCACCATGGGGATAGCTTGCCTGGGCTCCACAGCGTCTGGGGTCTCCGCTGGGAAGATGCAAGAGCTGGGAGTGGCCTGGCAGCTGGGGGCTGGAATCGTCTGGAAGTGTTTTCACTCGCATATCTGGAGGCCAGTGCTGGCTGTCAGCTGGGGTCTCAGCGGGGGCTGCTGACCTGAGCAACTACATGTGGCCTCTCCATGTAGCCTGGTGGCCTGAGCACCAATATGGTGGCCTCAGGCTTGTTGGACTTTGTGGCTGGTGGCTGAGCACTCTGAAAGCAAGTGGCCCAGTGGATAAGGCAGAAGTGGCACTGACCCAGCCTCGGAAGTCACAGAGCATCCATCCACTGTACATGCAGATACAAGGGGAGGGGACATAATCCACCTCTAGATGGAAGAGGGTGGCAGGTCACATGGTAGAGGAACAAGTGAGATGGGAGCTATTATAGAAGCATCTTTGGAAAATACGACCTGCTGCAATGGCACACAAGGCCCCAGCGATTATTCCTCTGGCATCACGTTATTTTCCTCTCAGGCAGGCAGCCTTCACTCCAGTCAGGCTGAAGTATTTGCAGTTTCCAGAGGACACAGAGCTCTTCCAGGACACCTTTCCCCAGGCTGTTCCCTTTCCCTACAATGGCTGTCTCCCCTGCTCAAATCCCTCACCGCATTCTCATCACCCAGTAGAAGCATCACCTTCTCAGGGAAGGTGTTCATGACGTGCTGGGTGTCCTTCTCCAGGAGGCTGTGCCTCTCTGTTTACCTCGGGAACGGCTTCATCTCACTGCATACAGTTTGGTCCATCACGTCTCCCACTCCCTCACTGATCTGTCAGCTTCTCCAGGGCACAGTCTCTTTTCTTTTCCAACCCCCAACACTTAGCAGTGTTGAGCACATTGTAGGTGTTCAAAATACAGTAGCTTTTATTACGCAGTTCTTATTATTATGGGGAACACACATTTTCTAAAACTAAGATTGGGAAATGAGACTTGCTTCCTGGGCTTGCAATATGTCTCCAATATTTAAGGAGGTAGGAAATCCAGTGGGGACCGGGACTCACTGAAGATTATCCTGTTTTGCACCAGGGCACCGACTTATTCCTTAGCCCTAGGCAGCCATGTACGTCTCTCTTGGCTTCTCCTTCCTATTACAGAAATGCCTCCCTTGAGTGTTACTGAATAAATTTGTTAATGTTGGAGAAGTGCTTAGAAGATGGAAGGAGCTGTATGTGAGCTAAATATTATTAATAATAATGGTAGTAAGATTGATTATTCATTTCCATGGCCCTTCTCCTATTCAGTCTGTGCAAAATTGGAAATTGGTTGTGTTAAATTGGTCTACCTGCTCCATTTGGTCCTGTAAGGAAAATCAATGAGACACACGTGAATATTCTCCTGTGACCACAGCCATTTTCAAAGTTAGGCCATCATCAATATTTATGGTAAGCAGTTATGGAGAAAATGGATGAATATTTAACACATGAGAGCATTTAGGTATTATTAAATGTACTTGGCCAAGCAAATTTTGAAGCTATATTTTGGCTTTAACTCACAACGGAAAATCCATATTTTTAATTAGATACATGGACTTGCTTGAGCGGCTGTCAGTGGAAAGGACTCTGGAATCTAAAAGCAGGGAATGGCTTTTGAATGGCAAAAGCTACTCTATGCCCTTATGCCTACCCAGAAGTTCCAGGCAATTGGAAGGCATTGCCTCCGGAGATTTCCTGGTTTTACTAATGGTAAGCAACCTCATGTCAAAAATGGGAAATTTCCAACCTAGAGTTACATGGGCTTCAGCGGGTTCAGGAGGCCCCTACATTAGGGAGGCCATGGAAGGAGCACTGAAGTGGGGAGTGAAAACAAATAGGCTCTAGTCCGGAGTCTCAGCCACTAACCAGCTGTGTAGCCGTGGAACATGAGTTCATCTCTGGGGGGCCTCAGTGTTTCTCATCTGTAAAATCAATTAGAAGATCTTTAAAGTCTTGCCCAGAGCTCACTTTCAATAATTTTACAGATGTTGTATTGAACTTGATGTATGAAATGTCCACATTTGCTTGTCCCCCCTCCCAGCCTGCTCAGTGAAGAGCCCTAGACATTAGACTCTTTTCAACCTTTTGATTGTAGCTCTCAGGTCTGACCCAGCTGGGCCCAAGATGGGCTCATGCAATTACAGAGGTTGAGAAGTCCTAAGACTCACAGTCATCAAGCTACAGACCCAGGAGAGCGGATGGTGTAAGTTCTAGTTTGAGGGCAGAAGAAACCCAGTGTTCCAGCTAGCAATCAGGCAGGTAGCATTCCCTCTTACTCAGCCTTTGTGTTCTGTTAGGTCTTCAGTTGATTGAACGAGGCCCACCCCCACTAGGGAGGGCAATCTGCTTTACTCAGTCTACCAATTCAAATGTTAATTTCATCCAGAAACACCCTCACGGACACACCCAGAATGTTTAACCAAATGTCTGGGCACTGCGTGACCCAGCCAAGGTGATACATAAAATTAACCATCATGCCCTCGTGAGCGCACTGGCTTCCCCCATGTGGATCTGCATGCTTTTTGTCATGCTTAATGGGAACTCGATCCAGGTGAGCTGCCTGGCAACCAGACCACAGTCTCCTAGGGCAGTCACTCTCTTCTAAATGACAATTACACAATATTTTTCTCTCTCCTCAAACCTCCAGCCTTTCCTCCCGACTCCTCTCTGTCAGTTAATGACATTGCTTCCTATTTCCCTGAGAAGATGGAAGAGCTATGAGGAGAACTTGAAAAAGTTCCCCTCACAACATCTACCCACCTACCAGCTCCTACACTCCACATACCTGCCTTCCTTCCTGTTCCTGTAAAGGAAGCCTCCATGCTCCTATCCACGGACAACACTCCCCTTTGCACTGGTTCCCTGACCCTCTCATCTACTGAAATACATGACTCCAGCCATTCTTCCTCCTTTTACCTGCATCATGAATTTTCCCCTCTCTTCTGGATTATTTCCACCAGCATATAAACGTAGGGTTATTTCTCCCGTCTTAAACGAAAGTGTGCGTGTACACACACACACATACATATTCTCTGTCAACCCACTTTCATTTCCAGCTAATGCTCATTTTCTTTGTTTCCTTTATAAGAAAGAGTTGTCTATAATTCCTTGCCTCTGGATCTATCTAATCTATCCAATTAGATACATAGTAGGTTTTCCACTAAAATCGCTGTCACCCATATTACTAATACCAGTGGTCGATTCTCTGTTACCCTCTCACCCACCAGCAGTATTTGACACAGCCTGTCTCTGCACCATCCTTCAAACCCTTTCTTCCTTCAGCTTCTGGGACACTGCAGAGTCCTCATGTCCTACCTACTGCACAGGTGGCTCCTTTTTAGTCTCCTCTGCTGGTTCTTCCTTATTCCTCTAACCTTGATTGGACTCCTCCTTGGACCTCGTTTTCTCTCTGTTTACACTCGCTCTCTGGATCTCTAGATCTCACTCATCTCATGGCTTAAATACCATGAGTATGCTAATAATCTGCAAAACAAATCTCTAGTCCAGACGTCTCTGTTGAGCATCTGACTTTAATTTTGAGCTGCCTCCTTGACCTACCTTAGGCGTTCAATAGGCATCTTGTATTTAATGGGGCTCAAACTAAACCCCTGATCCTCACTTCCCTCCAAACCCCTCTTTATTAGCTCCCTGGGCTGCTGTAACAAAGTATCACACAACGGATGGCCTAAATGACAGACATTTACTGTCTCACGGTTCTGGAGGCTAGAAGTCTGTGTGAGAGCTCACAGAAGGCTGTGAGAGAGCATTGTCCCATCTCTCCTAGCTTCTGCTGGTTGCTGGCAATATGGGATGTTCCCTGGCTTGTAGATCTCTGCTTTCATCTTCACACAATGTTCTCCCCGGACATGTCTGTGTCCAAATTTCCCCTTTTTAAAAGGACACTAGTCATATTGGATTAGGGGCCCACCCTACCCCAGTATGACCTCATCTTTAATTTCAGTTGCAACACCCTATTTCCAATAAGGTCACATTCTGAGGGACTAGGAGTTAGGACTTCAGCATATGAATTTCCGGGGTGTGGGGGACACAATTCTACCCGTAACACTCTCCAGCCACAGTCTGTCCTGTCTATGTTGATGGCAACTTTATCCTTCCATTTGTTTAGGCCAAAAACATTGTAGCCATCCTTGGATCCTCTCTTTAATCATCACACCTAATAAATCAACCAGTCCTATTGGTTCTGCCTTTAAAATATATCCAGAATCTGACCACTTCTCACCAATGTCATCGCTGCCAGCTGACGTGGGCAGCCTCATCTTCCTCTCTCATCGCTACAGGAGTTTTCTCATTGGTTTCCTTCCTTCTACACTTGCCATCCACAGTCTTGTTAGTAACTCTCACTAACATAGCAGCAAGAATGATCCATTTCAAACATTATTCAGATTATGGCATTCCTCTGCTCAAAACCCCGCAAGTGGGGTCCCATACACTTAAAGTAAGAGCCTAAGTCCTCAAAGGCCCTACAAGGTGCTGCACTGAGCCCCATGGCCTCTCTCATCTTCAATCTCTGCCCCCCAACATTGACCACCTTGCTGCTCCCTGACGTACCAGGAATTCTCATGCCTGGAATTTTTTCCCCAGGGCTCACTCCTTCACCTCCTACACGTTTGCCACAATATCCTCTTTCAGGGAGTCTTTCCCAAAACACCCTAATTAAAATCTCAGCCCTCTCTCTTTTGTGGAGCTTATGGCAAAAGTGAGGCAGGGAACATTTATCTGTAGCCAAGGTATCCTGTTTTCTGGTGTAATTAACCTCCTGTATGCAAATTATTTTAAATAACTTGTTCTTAAGCTTACCTGGTTTGTCCAAAAAACAAGCGGATGCAAGTAGGTGCTCAGATTAGGTAAAGTTTTTAACGTCATAATTTTTCTTCCTTCTGGAGTGAGTCAGCTCAAAATTGCCAGAACGTATGGCCATGAATCGGCAATAGCCAACGTCGCATGAGATCATGAATCTTACTCAAGGACATCATAGGTGCTCTGAAAGCTCATGCAACATTCATGGAATCCAGGCCATTTTCAACTGGGAGAGCCTTTAACCAGGGGACCTAAGACTTGGTCTTAAAGAAAATTAAGTTAATGTTTTCAACACTGATCTCATAAACACCCACATCTTTGTTGTGTTTAACTGAGAAATTTGGAATGCTTCCTGCAGCATGCTACTCATACAGCCTTTGGCATTGTTAGGTTTCCCGAAATTCTAAGCATTCTGCCCACCAGAAAGAAAAAGAGGGAGTTGGCTGTTTCAACCCCTGCAGAATTTCTTACTGCAGGCTCCTTTCCCTTCCCCGCCACGGGAGTCGGCACAACCCCTCCCAGCTGCAACTGCTGTTCTCCAATGGCTCTCTGTGCTTTCCAGGGAACACTTTGGCTGTGATGGGGTTTCTCCTGTTTTCGAGCCTATCGGACACCTGATGCTCCCTTCTTTCCTTCCTCCTCCTGTAACCCACCGCCACCCCTGATACCCTTCAGGCTTTGTAAGTGATGGAGGCTTGTCTTCACCTACTTGTGTTTTGGGGTTTGTGGGAGAACCTTTTCACTGGCTTCGTTGTAGATGCTGTCCCTTAGGTAACCATCTTCTATCCCAAAGCTCCCTCTTTCATATCTTTTTTTCAAAACCATGTTTAAAATTGAAGTATAGTTAATTTACAGTGTTGCGTTAGTTCCACATGTACAGCAAAGTGATTCAGTTATTTATATACCTTTATATATATAGATATATTCTTTTTCAGATTCTTTTCCATTATAGGTTATATACAATATTGAATATAGTTCCCTGTGCCACACAGTAGGTCCTTGTTTTCCTCTTTCATATCTTGTGGAAGGGTTCATTACCCAAAGTGTAATTCAAACTCAGAGAGGCTGAGGACCTTACTTGCCCAGGGTCTCATAGGTTGTAAGCAACGGATCTGAGATTTGAATTTTTTCCCCTTCCATTATTCAAAACTGCATCTCTCATTTAATAACAATAACAATAATATTGTTACTATTAACCTTGGCATTGGATATATCATTGACTCCCTCTGGGAAAATTATCCTTCTTCCTATGTATCCCCTTAATCTTTACCTCTATTTGATGCCTTTTGTGCTCGATCTCCATTTGCTTTTTGGAGAAACATATTTATTTTGCTGATTTCCTGGGTCACTTCTGTAAAACGTTTCTAACTGTTCTCCCACTCCCCAAACTTCTTTCCTTTTAACCCTGTATCCCAGATCTTACATTGCCTTTGGAACACAGGCATACGACCTGTCTTAGATTCAAATCTTAAAACAAAACAAAGCAAAAAAACAAAAAGTGAACTGGCGTTGACCAACACCCTCTCCCTGGGCTCCATCACTATATTTCCACTTGCCTGCTTGACTTCACACCATCTGCTCCATTAAGAAGGGGTTCTCAGTAGAGTTGTCATAAGCATTACAAAGCGTTAGCAACAGCTGGCTAAGCATGTTTATGCTACAGTAGAAACACGAGGGTTGGATACAATAGCACAATATGGGCTTTTTGTTGGCAGAGAAGAGTAATAGGCAACAGATGTGGTACATGATGTTTCGCTGCTAGAGACTAGAGTGACCTGGATATATCTCAAGGGCGGTGTAAACCCAGCTCCAGTTATGGGGAAATAAAATCAGAGACTGAACAACAGCAACTCTGGGAAGTCTGGCAGGATGATTAACTCTGGGGAGTGGGTAAAATGATGAGATGTGAGACATTCAGAAAGGCACTGAACTTCTCTGTGTCTCTGCTTCCTTATCTACAATACTGATGATAATAGCAGATACCTCACAGTTTGTAATAAGGATTAAGTGAGATAATGAATGTAAAGTTCAGTGTCCAGGAATTATCACTACCAACTTCCTCCTTTTCATCTGTATGTTATATGAGATTGAATATGTCCATTGAAATTGGTGATAATTTGGGAGAAAGTTCTGAAGCAATGAAGAAGAAAAATGGGTTTTAGCCATTGATCCATTCACCTAAGAAATATTTATCAAGAGCTTCCCACAGGCTAGGCACAGCAGTGAAGATACAGCAGTAAACAAGATAGAAAAGGTCCCTGACCTCATGGATACTTTGTTCTAATTAAGGGAGACAGAAAATAAGCCAAGAATAAAATAAATGAAATATAGGTACAAAAATATCAGAATGTGATATGCATTCTGCAAATAATTAAAGCAGGTAGCTCTGACAATGACTGGGTGGATACTTTAATTTGGGTGAACTTGAATGATAAGCAAGAGACCACCACATGAAGATCAGAGGGTAGCGCACCCAGGACAGAAGAGACAGCAGGGCGAAGGCCCTAAGGTAAGGAGGCGCTCCTGTATCTGAAGATGGAGAGGAGGCCAGTATTGAGGCTACAGGTGGGGAGAGAGGGGAGTGATACTTGATAAAGTCAGAGGAGTGGGCAGGGGCCAGGTTCTATAGGGCTTTATAAACCAGGGCGAGGAGTTTGGATTTTATTTTAAGTGAGATGGGGCAACCAGAGTAGCTGGTGCTGGATTAGTCTTCCCGCAGTCAACAGCTGTATAACTGGAAAAATATGTGAAACAATGACCTTCAGACACTGGATAAAAGGCAGAGCAAAACTCTGATTCCTGAGGGAAGAGAAAACATGAAGTGAGTCTCCTGATCACCTGGTCCGTGTGGATGACCTTTCCGGAACACAGTGTAGGGAATGAGAGCATGAACGGAGCATGGAAGTTGCACTGCGCTGAGCAGGCAGAGATCAGAGTTTGGGGATGCTAAGACAGCTGGAGCTTTCCAAGGCAGAATACCAGAAAGGAAGGAGCTAAGCAAAGGAGGAATTCCAGGAGCGTGTGTAGGAGTCCTCTTAAGTCTTTGACCAAATGTTAAGACACACAGCAAAGGGGACGGCTCTATAAGGTGTGGCTGAGAATAGCTCTTGGGGACCTGTGAGTTGAAAAGAGATTTCAAAGGGTAAACAGTGCCCTGAAGGAGAGATTAGACTCTGTATAAGGAAAAAAACAACAGAAGCTAGTTAAACTGGAGCGTAGAGAGAAAAAAAAGGAAGAGAGCCTTAGTGCCTTGTGGGATATTATGATGCCATCTTACATGTGTGTAATTGGAGTAGCAGGAAGAGAAGAGAAGAGAGATATTTGAGGAAATCATGTTCCCAAAATTTCCAAATTTGATGAAAAATAATAACCCACAGATCCAAGCAGCTCAAAAAACTACAAGCAGGAAGAAAATCGTACCCAAGCACATGACAGTCAAATTGCCAAAAAATGAAAATAGAGGAAATTTAAAAGCAGCTGAGAGAGAGAGAGAGAGACAGAGAGAGAGAGAGAGAGAGAGAGAGCATGTGTGAGCCCACTGCAATTTAACAGATATTTATTGAACATTTTGTGTGCATTGGGCCATTGTGTGTACTAAGCTATGGTGATAGAATGCTGAAAACCAGAACATTTCCCTGTGCTTATGAAGTCTGCTGTTAAAGGAAATAGACATTAAGCAGACGATCAAGCAAATACGCGATGACAATTGTGCTAATGAAGAAGTACTTCACAACATACCTTCCTTAGGGTTAAGTGACCCTGAGGAAGTGACCTTTAATAAGAAGGCTGAAGGTTGGAGAGGAGAAACTGTGAGGATGGGGGAAGGCCCAGTTCAGCAGAGAAAATGCAAAGACTCACAGAAGGAAAGAGCAGGATATTTTAAGGGTTGCAAATAAGCCAATGAGGCTGGAGTGGGGAAACAGAGACAGAGACAGAAACACAGAGAGAGACAGACAGAAACAGAGGGCAGAGGGAGAGATTAAAAGAGGATGCAGAACTGGGTAGGAGCCAGATTATGAAGGAATTGTATTTCCTATGGGCAGTGAAAGAGTGGGAATCTGATATAAAGCTTTAAGCTCTTTAATACAGTGTATTAAATATACTTTATTAGGGACTTCCCTGGTGGCACAGTGGTTAAGAATCCACCTGCCAATGCAGGGGACAGGTTTGAGCCCTGGTCCGGGAAGATCCCACATGCCCGGAGCAACTAAGCCCGTGCACCACAACTACTGAGCCTGAGCTCTAGAGCCCGTGAGCCACAACTACTGAGCCTGTGTGCCACAACTACTGAAGCCCGCAGGCCTAGAGCCTGTGCTCCGCAACAAGAGAAGCCCCCGCTCACTGTGACTAGAGGAAGCCTGCATGCAGCAACAAAGACCCAACACAGCCATAAATAAATAAATAAGTAATAAATAAATACACTTTATTAATACATTGTATTAAATACACTTGACTACAGTGTATTTAATACAATGTAAAAAAAAAATCTCAAAGAACTGATTCCTGGGAGCTTAATTGATTGTTGCAGGCCAAATTAATTCATCCCAAACTTAAAGATTCATGGAGAATCACCACAGAGTACCGAGTACCGAGGCAAAAGTCCAGCTGGGGACTCTGGTCGAAGCTTCAAGCTAGGAATGATTTGGGGGAGTCTCAGACCCCATATCTCAGGAGCTGAAGGAGCTGCCTGGGAAACAGACTGCTCTGCCCATTAACACAATATCCCCTATCTTTGATCCAATTACTGAATTATAAAGGGGAGTGTTTAAGATGAATGGAAGTTTTTCACATTAATCACCATCTAATGATGGCAAGGCCTGGGAGGTGTCAGGTTTTATTTGATAGATTTATCCTGAAAGTGATATGTACACTGACAGTTGAGGAAATTAATGGTTTGACTTTATGGAGGACTGACAGGATAAACTAACTCTGACAGGCTAAATTAAGGAGAGGCTGTTACAGAAGGTAAAATGCCAACTTCATATTTTGAGCGTAATGCTTTAGCGGTTTTTGGTACTGATTTCTAAGCCTTGCACATGTGTTTAAATAAATGAAAATTCAGGAGAGGACACTGCCTTGAAAAGATGATATTATAGCAGAGCAATGAATAAATAATTTACAAGTGGCATCTTCAACCTTGTGCATTAAAAAAATAATTTATGAATAGAATCAAATAAAGTACCAATTTTAAGCTTATATTTTCAATTTGTAAATGTAAATTCCTTCAGGCAGAAATTTGCCTCATGTATCTTTGTATTCTTAGTGTCTAGCACACAGAGGAGTATACAGCTGGCACTCAATAAATGTTAGTTGCAAAACTGTGGCATATCAATAAGTATTAGTGATCGACATTAGGTAATTAGCAAACATTTGTCATTTTCTATTTACAAAATACTAGACTATAGCTACTTTTATGTATAAGGATGAATTTCAGTATTCCATGGAAAAAACATACTTCACTAAACTACTGATGTTTAGGATAATCTGGATAAAATGTTTTAATCAGAATGATACGGTATTTTTCAGAGTCAACTGTATGGGACTAACTTAATTTTTAGTTAAGATATACTGTTTCCATTTTTCCTTCTTTTTAATTTTTCCAATATTATTTGCAATGTGATCAATCCATTTCTAAAGAGAAACTTTTGTAGCAAAGATGTGATTCACTGACTGAGTTTGTGTTGCTATCAAATTTTACTCTTTACAGTTTTTGCCAAGGCAAAACTATAGTTTCCTTCTGAGGCCATTATTTGTACTGAATCCAATGCATCCAGCTTAAACTTTATAGATCTGAATTTTGACAAAATTATGATTTCTATCAATTTTTAGTAAAAAAGTTTACCACACGCAGTTGGGACTACTATTTTATTTTGTGCTGATTTTCTTCTTCCAATAATATTCGTTATGAATTGGAGAAAAATCCATCAAAAATTGCAAACAATATTGTAAAATGTAGAGGTGTAGACAGATCAGAGTTGGGGTGAGATGGGAGTGGTTAGAATGAATATGAGATGAGACGGGAGATGAGAGAGAGAGAGAGAGAGGCAGAGGATAGGGAAATAATAATGCCTTCATCAGATTAAAATGTTTAAGTTTTGAGCTCTTATGCTCAGCACCCTCAAATTTTGTTGAGAATAAAGTTAACCCCATATTTTCACTAAGTAAAAATCATATTAATCTGCTAAGAAATTTCATAAATGCTGAATCATAATCTGTTTGCAAAATTTAATAATGGCTCCTTTCTTGAACAAGGTCCTTCTTCTGAAGCTCACCTTCTAAACATTAATACCCCAAGCACATTTCAGAGGCAAGGACCTGGTCCTGAAATGCAGGAGCCACTTATCTGAGGTTGGAGACAGAGCTCGAGAGTCCTCATGTACCACCTTCTATTCTTATCCAGGAAGACACTCATTTCCTGGGATATTGTCATGAAGCAGTACCTTTTCCATATATTTTTTACTACAGATTTCTTCTTTGTGAAATGTCTATTCAAATCACTTGTGTAATTTTATAGTGGGTTATCTGTCTTTTTTATTAATTTGTAGGTGTTCTTTATATTTTTGGACATTAGTCTTTTGCTTATCACATGTGTTGTAAATATCATCTCCCAAGCTGTGGCTTGTCTTTCTACTTTCTTTATATGGTATCTTTTGAGGAACAGAACTTCTTAATTTTAATATACTCAAACTTAGCTCTTTTCTTTTGTAGATTCTTCTGTAAAAAACACTTTCCTACTCCAAAGTCACGAAATTATGTTTCTATAATAAATTCTAAAAGCTTTATTGTTCTGCCTTTCACATTTAGGATTTTAATCCTCTTAGAATCAATCTTGCATGTACGTTATTTGATTTTTTTTTGTAATTCACTTTTTCCAAGTCCATTTATTGAAAAGATCATCTTTTCTTTGCTGATTTTCACTGATTTGTGATGCCACCTCTGTCATCTATCATTTCTGTATCTAGATCTCACTTTTGTGCTCTTCATTCCTCTCCCATCTCAGAACTATCTTCTGTCCCCATCTTTCTCCCTGAAGTAAATTCTTCAAAATTTCCGCTGATGGCAAAGAATATCAATTTCTGCTTGTCTAAAAATGTCTTTATTTTATTTTTTTGGAAGAAAAAAATTTTTTTTGGAAGATCTTTTCGCTAGGTATGGAGTCCTAAGATGGCAACTGTCTTATCTCAGATAGTAAATAATTAATAATAAATCACTGTATTCCAATGTATTTTGGCTTCCACTGTTGCTATTGAGAAGGAAGCTGTCAATCTCATTGTTGCTTCTTTGACCGCGACCTGTTGTTCTCCTCTCTGGTTGCTTCTAAGATTTTCTCTTTGTCTCTGACGTTCTGTGGTTTCACTGTAAGTCTAGGTGTACTTTTGTTGTTGTTGTTGTTAGTTATCTTGCTTGAGGTTATGGGGATTCTTCAACACACAGTACATTTTATGAGAAAGAAGTAAAATGTTTTCATCCTCTCTTATCTCCTCTTTTTAGAATGGGAAGGACTTGAGCACACATGGATATATGCAGGAGAAAGGATCAGAGACGGAGAAAGTGAAGACACAGAAAAGAGGTTAATCACTGATGGACTGAGGTCCCTAAGGGAGAGCAAAGGGTGGGCCCATTTCACGGTAGGCTGCCTCAGCTGTAGGAGGCAGGATGGGTGTGGATGTTGCTGAGGAGTGAGCAGAAAGTTAATGGGGTTTTACTTGAAGGATTCTACTTTGTCTGTGAAGGAGATGGATCCTTCAGCATCTGCTGTGTTAGGTGCCAGGAACACAGTGGTGAACAAAACACACAAACTCCTTGCCTTTATGAAGATTGCCTCCCAAGGGGAGAAACAGACACTATGTAAATAACAAATAAAAAACCAAAATAATCACCAGTTGTGAAAGTGCTATGAAGGAAACATACAGTATACTGTAATAAGAATGGGGTGGTTAAGTTTGGCATTTGGGCATTTTTGCCTGGTGACTTTTAAGCTGAGATCTAGAAGACGAGAAGCCAGATGTCCTGGAAGAAACTTCCAGGAATAGAGAAAGGCAGGTACAAAGTCTGAGGTGGGAAAGAGCCTTGCGTGTCCTAGGAATTTTCAGAAGGTTAAAATGGTTAAAGTAGAGCAAGGTAGAAGAAAGAATGGGGAAGGCAAGGCTAAAGAGGTACCCAGGGATAAAGCAATCTGGGACTTTGTATTTTTGTCCCTGTTAAATGAGTAATCATTAAAGGTTTTTTTAAGCCAAAAAGTGACTTGATATGACTGTCCTTCCCAAACTGGATCATCTCTTTACTGCTCCCATTCCACTCTGGCCCAAGGAAGTCTAATTATTAATCCAGTACATAGGCTTCTCTATACATACATCATATATTCAATATATGTGTATATATTAATGTATATATGTATATATATTTATGTACAAATTATGTACACATATATTTATGTATGTGATACATATTCGTATATATTATAAACACATACATTTACACACACCTGTATAAGGTATTCCTTATTGTTTTCAAAGCCTGGTATCATGAAATTCAACTGATAGTTTACGTATAACTTTTGCTGCATCTTGGTCTTCTTATTCAATAAATACCTCATGAAAGCTTCATCAAAACTTCCCTATGTCAATTACTATAGCTATCATTCTTCCTTTTTTTTTTTTTTGCGGTACGCGGGGCTCTCACTGCTGTGGCCTCTCCCGTTGCGGAGCACAGGCTCCGGACACGCAGGCTCAGTGGCCATGGCTCACGGGCCCAGCCGCTCCGCGGCATGTGGCATCTTCCTGGACCGGGGCACGAACCTGTGTCCCCTACATCGGCAGGCGGACTCTCAACCACTGCGCCACCAGGGAAGCCCTCGTTCTTTCTTTTTAACAGCTCCAATATATTAAGCATTCCCCTATCACATGATGACTTTGTTTCCTGTTTTGGGCTATTTCAAACAATGTTGAAATAAGCAATCTTACACATATATCCTTATATATTCATTCTGATATCTCTACAGGATATGTTCTCAGGAGTAGAATTGGTTGAGCAAATATATATGTACTTTTTACTTGAAGATTTTTTTGAAAGTTCATATTAGCTAACATTTCTACCAATAATATATGAGAGTACCCTTTTCCTGGGAAAAGGTACCCCCTTATGTTGCTCTTTTCTTCCTGTCTGATGAATATATGTAGATATATACACACAAGTATACATATGTGTGTGCATACATAAACTTTGGTACTTTATAGTGAGTTGAGCATCTTTTATCCATCTGCTTACTATTTAGACTTTCTCTTTGAACTGTTTGTTCCTTTGCCCATTTTACTAATATGTTATTTGTCCTCTTCTTGACATTTTGAAAGATCTCTTTATTATAGTAAGGATATTAACTGTCTGATCTCTACATTGTAAATATTTTTTCAAATTTTTTTTGGTTTTTAATGACTTTATGTTATATTTCACCAAAGCAAAATATTATTTTTTATATAGTAAAAAATATTTGTTGTTTTTAGCTTCTAGACTTAGTATTGGCTAAGAAGTTCTCTCTTAACCTCTCAATTGTACATGAAGTATTATTTTTTCTAAGACTATTATTGTTTTTTCTTAAAGCATTTAAACCTTTAAGCCACCTGTAATTTATTTTTGTATTGTTAATAAGTTTCTTCTAGATCAATAATCAGTTGGCCAATTCAATCCCCTTAGTGGATGCCTCATCTTTGTCATATGTTAATTTTTCAAACATGCTGACATCTATTTCTGGAATCTTTATTGTGTTCCACTGATATTTTTTTTCTTATCATTATGTTACACTGATCCATTTATATATTAATTTGATCACAGTGGCTTTACATTCTAATGTATCTTGTTCTATCCCTTCTTGACCTTTTGGCTAAGATCAAGTTTCTAATATATCTTGTTCTATTTTAAAGTATGCTCTAACATCTAGTGAGGCAAGTTCCCCACAGGACTCTTGTTATTCATACTTTTCATAACTACACTATACTTGGGGATTTATCCTTTTATTCAAACACTGAAATTTCTTCTTCAATTCCCAGCCCACCTCCCTCTGAAAAAAAACTATTGGTACTCTAATTGGAATATTAAATTTATAAATTAATTTGAAAAATTAATTTTAGAAATATTTTCTTATCTAAGAACTTGGTATGTTTCCTTTGTTACTCAGGTCTTATTTTGTATTCTTCAACAAAATTTTACAGTTTTAATCATGTAATTCCTGGGTCTTCTTTGTTGAATTCATTATTAAATATTTATAATTTGTGTTATCTTTGTGAAATGATTCCCTCATTTCCATTTCTAGGCATTTATTGCTATAATTGGGGCAATTTTAGAATATTTATCTTACTTCAGGCACCTGAACAAATGATATCATTAGCTCTACTAAAAGTTTCTTAGGAATGTGTTTGAACCAAGCTGTGTTATCCCCGGGAGGTGAGAGAATGATGAGTAAGAAGTTTGTACAGGCCTGATTATACTGGGTGCTATGCTCTAGCAATTCTTTTGGGAAGGATAAACCCTGAGAAGCATCCCAATCGAGGTCTGATGGTTTCCACCCTAAGTACATGTCCAGCCACAGGCTGCTCAGCTCCAGGCTTGTGTATAAAAGACTGAGCCTGGACGATGACACTTCCAAAAACGCTCAAGTAAGTGTCCTCACTCCCTCGGATGCTATCATCTGCAGCTGCATACCTGTTGGAGAGGGTCGTGAGGGGCAGGTAGCTTCCAGCATCTTCAGAGGATGTTGCTGCTTCTTGGTATCCTAGTTGTGCTGACTTTCTTCTGTTTCCTTCAGAACCTTGACTGAATTACCCAAGAGTTGCTGGTCTCTGTTAATGTGTGCCTGCTCTAATTTGTCAGTTGATTTCGAATGAGATCACATAAGGTTATCTTAAATACTGACTTTTTCATTATTTGTGTCCCTCTTATCTCATCTAGGACGTTCAACCTTAAATTCCTCGAGGTCTGACTTTAATATTGCCGCTCCTGCTTTCTTTCTCTTTGCATCGACCTAGTATCTCTATACCTGATGCTTTACTTTCAACCATTCCTTATGAACTGGCTAAATATTTGTTACTGGTGATTTTATCCAACTTATAACCAAATCTGGTAATTTGGTCTCCTAAATTAATTTTTAATCCATTCACTCCTCCCCACCTCCACCTTTGCCCCGCCCCCCATCCCCCAACGCCCAAGCTATCACTATCACTCACCTGGATGCCTGCAGTATTGTAGCCTCTTAACCGGTCTGCCCTGTTTGCCCAGCCCCTCCATAAAATATCTTCTCCTCACTGCAGGCAAAATGACCCTTCAACATGCAAATCTGATCCCGTCTTGCCTCCTACCTCCTCTTCCCCACTTTTCCCATGTTCAAGGACTTCCCCCTGGCTTAGGATAAATACCAAACTCCTTGACACGGCTCTGCATCTGCCAAACCCTAATGCCTAGAGCTTCTCGGTTACCCACCACAGGCAGTGTAGACAGGGGATCAAGCCTGGTCCTGGGTGGGGAATGTGAGCAGAGACCCCTCGTAAAGTTCTGACCACAACGATCTATAAACCCAAGGCAAGAGTGACCTAGAAAAATTGCACTGCACAAAGGCAGAGAGAGAAATATTTGTCTCAGCCATGGCTCTGGGTGAAGGAGGAATAAAGAGGTCCTTTGAGAACTTGTGACCATAGGCTGACCAGCAGGCTGCTTTCAGATCCAAATTCACGCTAGTGGCTTGATTGAAAAAACTGCAAAGTGAGATCCTGAAATGGATTTGAATCCTCAGGTGTCTGACAGAAACAAACAGAAATCCTTTCAGGAGAAATGCACTTGCAACCCCTCTAAGAATCTCCCCAAAGTCAGTTCCAGTGAAGATAATGTCACAGTAAAAATACAAAGAAACAAGACTCCAGGAGCCAAATCAGCAGAAACAATAAAAAAAATCAAATCAGACCTCAAAGAATGAAAACATTAGAATTGCTGGAAAATTAACAGGGATAACTCTCACAGATATTATTTTAAATGAAAAGAGCAAGTTACAGAATGTTTACAGTTTGAAACTCTATACAGTTTTTTTAAAAAAGGAAAACTACACAAAAATATGTTTACTATGTTAAAAGACATAAGGAATGTTTAAAGAAGTAAAATTAAAATGAAAAAGTACATACATAGAAGCTCTCAAACAATTAAGAAAACACCAGGTCTATTTTACGGATTAGCTTTACCAAAATGTAGAGGAACAGATAGTTTCCAATCTCATGCAAACTCTTCCCAACAACAACAGAAAAGGGAGCCTCCTCCACCAGCGTTATTCTAAGAGACTACAATAGCTTTGATATTGAAAACTAGACAAAGACAAAGTGAGAAAGGAAAGTTACAGGCCAGTCTGCCTCCTAATCACAGATGCAATACTTCATAAAATATTAGCCAACCAAAACCTGTGATGCATGAAAAGACAATCCATCATGACCAGGTAGAGTTTATTCTAGAAATGCAAGGGTAATTTCACATTACAAAACCTATTAATGCTCTTCATCATATTAACAGAATCAAGAAAAATAATATGATCATGCCAGGAAATGAACTGGTAACTGGTAAGCACAGTGCCTCACTCATAGCGTCTGCTATGTATTTGTTAAATAAAATTGACAGGGCTTCCCTGGTGGCGCAGTGGTTGAGAGTCCGCCTGCTGATGCAGGGTACACGGGTTCGTACCCCGGTCTGGGAAGATCCCACATGCCGCGGAGTGGCTAGGCCCATGAGCCATGGCCGCTGAGCCTGCGCGTCCAGAGCCTGTGCTCCGCAACGGGAGAGGCCACAACAGTGAGAAGCCCGCGTACAGAAAAAAAAAAAAAAAAAAAATTGACAGACACAGGAAGAAGCATTCAACTATATTCAAAAACATTCAGGATTTTAAAAAATTTAACACCTAGGACTGAAGGAAATTTCCATAACATATAGGGTATCTGTCATAAATGTGTTTTCCATTGGACATTATTTAGTAAAACAGAAGATGTATTCACCCTAATATCCAGAAAATCCACTTTTAGGTATATACTTAAGTATATATGCCATGACCATGTACAAGAATGGTCAAAGCAGCACTGTTTTTAAAACAAAAATCTGGAGACAGTTCAAATGTCCACCCAGAGAACAAATAAATAAATTTTGGTATAGTTATATGACAAAATATTACACAGCAGTAAAAAAAATATGTGGCATGAATTGATATGGACAGCTATCAGAGACATATCATAAAATGCAAAGAGAAAGTGTTATGAGCTGAAGTGAATTGTGTTCTCCCAAAATTCCTATGAAGTTCTGACCCACAGTACCTTGAAATGTGACCATATTTGGACGTAGGAATTTTTAAAAAGTAATTAAAATAGAATGAGGTCATATGGGTGGAACCTAATCCGATATGACTGCTGTCTTTAAAAGAAGAGATTAGGACACAGGCAACTCGCAGATCAAGAGGTGACCATGTGAGGGCACAGCGAGAAGGTACCATCTGTAAGCTAAGGAGAGAGGCCTTAGGAAAAACACATCTGCTGCTGGTACCTTGATCTTGGACTTCCAGCCTCCAGAACTGTGAGAAAATTAGTTTATGTTAGTTAAGCCACCCAGGCTTAACTAGGGCATTTTTAATGATAACCCTAACAAAGTAATACAGAAAGTTACAGAATACTTAGAGTTCGATACTCTTTTTTTTTAAAAAAGTTATTTTATCTATCTTTTGATTGAAGTATAGTTGATGTGCAATATCATTTTCAGGTGTACAATACAGTGACACAACATTTTTATAGATCATACTCCATTTAAAGTCATCCCAAAATAATGGCTATATTTCCCTGTGCTGTACAATCCATCCCTGTAGCGTATCCATCCTATACACAGTAGTTTGTACCTCTCAAACCCCTACCCCCATCCTGCCTCTCCCCTGCGCCCTCTCTCCACTGGTAACCACCAGTCTATTCTCTATACCTGTGAGTCTGTTCTTATTTTGTTATATTCACTCATTTGTTTCATTTTTCAGATTCCATATATAAGTGATAACATACAGTATTTGTGTTTTTCTGACTTTTAAGTTAGAGTTTGATGTTCTTTATAAAGTTAAAAGAAAGAGAGGGCTTCCCTGGAGGCACGGTGGCTGAGAGTCCGCCTGCCAATGCAGGGGACACGGGTTCGTGCCCTGGTCCGGGAAGATCCCACATGCCGCGGAGCGGCTGGGCCCGTGAGCCATGGCCGCTGAGCCTGCGCGTCCGGAGCCTGTGCTCCGCAACGGGAGAGGCCACAGCAGTGAGAGGCCCGCGTACCGCAAAAAAAAAAAAAAAAAGAAAGAGAAAATCAAGCTCATGTTATTGAAGGATTCATACAGGTATGACACAACTATATAGAGAGTAAGGGAATTATAGGAGGATTTTGCCAACCACGCCCAGTTCCTCCTTGACACCATGGTAGACAGGGTGTGCAGGCACAGTCACATGGGGCCGTGAATACGTGGAGTCCTGTGTGTCACACCATTTCCAGAATCACATCTGCCCAGCTCTCCTTCAGTGCCGTCTCCAGACCCTCGACCAGCCCGCGGAGAAAGCCCCTACACTGCTTCTCGTCCTCAGGATCCCGAGTCTGCAGGCTCCGGCACACCCAGCAGTCAGCAAGCCCCACAGCTGGCCGACTCCGGGAAGGAGGCACGTTGGTGCTGGGGAGGAGCACCAGCTGGCTGTGTGCACGAGCCGTGGTCCCAGGAGCCTCCTTTTTCCCGTGTGATTTTAAGAGTTCACCGTGACTGCTCATCATCACACACCCACCCGGCAGGCATTTTTGGAACGCCTTCTCTCTGCTGGGCAATATGCTCCAAGCAAAGGGGTCCGGCGGCGGGGGGAGCCCAAGCAGGTATGAAAAGAGCAAGTCACAGAATGTTTACAGTTTGATACTCTCTACAGAGTTTTTTTAAAAAAGGAAAACTACACAAAAATATGTTTAATATGTTAAAAGACATAAGGAATGTTTAAAGAAGTAAAATTAAAAAGTACATATATAGTAGCTCTCAAACAATTAAGAAAACACAGGGGAAACAGAGCTCATCCAGTAACCACACAAGGAATTGGAGCAGGGCAGCTGTGTCGAGTGCTGCAGGGAGGTGGGTCCCATGCCATGAGGACACATAGTGGGGATCTGAGAGGGTCAGGGAGGTCAGGAGAGAGAAACTTCCCTGAAGGCACAGTTCTTGAGCAGAGATTTTCAGGATGAGTTGGAGCCTTAATTAGCAGAAGAGGGTGGGGAAGGAGGCAAGGGCTCCCAGGAAGAATGAATGCCCTGTGCAAATACCCAGGTCAGGAGTGATGGAGCGAACGAGAGCCCACGGGAGTTTCACATGTGGAGCGCAGCGTGAGAGACAGCGCGGAGCATGCGTGGTGAGACTGCAGAGGGCGTTGGGTCTGAAATGTGCAGGGCCGTGTCATGAAGTTTGGTATTTATCCTGAAGCCAGGGGGAAGTCCTTGAACATGTGAAAAGTGAGGAAGAGGAGGTAGCAGGTAAGACGGGATCAGATCTGCATATTGAAGGGTCATTTTGCCTGCAGTGAGGAGAATATATTTTATGGAGGGGCTGGGCAAAGGGAACAGGGCGGACTGGTTAAGAGGCTACAACACTGCAGGCATCCAGGTGAGTGACAGTGATAGCCTGGGCCGGGGGGTGGGGGGATGGGGGTGGGGGGGCGGGGTGGGGGGTGGGGGGCGGGACAAAAGTAGAGGTGGAGTGAATGGATTCAAAATTAACTTCGGAGACCAAAATGACAGGGCTTAGTTACAAATTGCATAAAATCATAGCTAACAGTTGGGGAATGTTGTTTTAATGTGTCAGGTACCATTCTAGCGCTTTACATATATTATCTCAATTAGTCCTCATAGCACCAGGAGGTAGGTTTTTATTACAAAACCAGTTTCACAGGTGAGGAAGCAGAGGCACAGAGAGCTTAAGGCATTTGGCCAGGCTGGGAAGGGGTCTCCTTATTTTGAATTGAATTGGATATACAGACAAGGGGAGAGGACAAGGGAGAGAGGTGTTAAGGGTGACTCCTAGGTTCTTGCAGGTACTACTGGCTAGATTACGGGGCCATTCTCTGGGCTTAGGAGCCTTGGAGGAGATCTAGGTTTGGGGCAGGAATTGCATTTTGTTTAGTTTTGAACATGATACACTTAAGATAACTATGAGACATCTAAGAGATGTCAAGGAGCCAGCTGAATAGACAAGTCTGGAGCTCAAAGGGGATTTCCAGGCTTTTAGACATAAATATGTGAGTTACTGGCATAGCTGATGTGTGGGCACTGATGAGATCATGGGGAGTAGGGTCGGGGAAAAGGAGGAGAGAGTTAGGATAGAGCCTTGGGTAGTGCTAATATTTAATGGCCAGGGAAAGAGATGATCCTGAAAAGCAGACAGTCAAGAAGTAGGCCAAACAGTTAAAAGAAAACCAGGAGATTGATATATCTTGGAAATCCAAGGGGAAAAAAATTCAAAAACAAGGAAGTGGCTAATAGTGTTGAATGCAGGCAAGAGGTGAATTAAGATGAAGATGGTTAAATGGTGAAGTCTGGATGTAGGGAATGGAGGGGAAGGTAGAGGGTAGAGAGGACTGACAACGAGACATTAGGAGATTGTGGGTGTATGTGTGGTCCAGGTGTGGGATGATGGTGGCTTGGATACGGCGGTGGCTTTATCCACTTTAGTGATGAAGAGGAGAGGCTGGGTTTGAGGGAGATGTATTTTGAGACAGAATAGGTAAGGCCTGCTGATGGATGGGAATCAAGGATGGTTTCTAGGTTTCAAGCTAGTGTATCTGGGTGGATGGTGTTGCCATTTACTATGATGGGGAAAGAGATGAGAAGGAATAGACTTGAAGGTAAAAATCAAGTTCTATTCAGGCCATGCCAAGTTTGAGATGTCCATGGGATATTCAGTGGATGTATAAGGTGAGGAGTTTGCAGCACAGACAAGAGGTCATGGCAAGAGGTATATATTCTAGAATTTTCACCATCAAGATGGTATTTCAAACACTGGGCTGGAAAAGAACAAACAGCCCTAGAAACAACAAACATGGCTACCTACTGAAAATGAGAGGCAAGGTGGTGAAGTAGGGGCCCAAACAGTACTGATGGCTTGTCAAAGTGGTGGGAGAATTAACTGATGAGGGATCCATGAGGAATTTCACGGCCTGGAACAAGGCAAAGACTTCCTTTCAGTGGTGCCTGTATGCAGAGCTGTGTCATTTTCTCCACTGGACTCAGCAGTCTGGAGCTAAGCTAGAGACCTTAGTCTTTGGGCTCCAACGTTTTCCCTACCTCTTGCATCTGTTTTCTTGATTTCCCACACCCCAAGTTGCAGGCTTGGATCCTACACAGAATGACCAGGGAGAACCAGGTGAAAGGTGAAATCTACATGACCTGCAGCACTGCCAGAGGCTCAAATCTTCCCACCTTAAGGATGCTGGCACAGGTGTGAGTCAAGCCTGAGCTTACGGTGCCCCTTGGGACAACTAGATTTGAGTAGATTTCTTCAACCCTAACAACCAATCCTGCATTTCTCCCCCACAGTCACCTTTCCATGTTCCCAGAGCCCTAATTCCTGAATTCATGATTCATGGCAGGCCCACCTAACTCAGGACTTTCATTACCTCTCATATAGTCTGTGTCGAGTCTCATAACTGGGTTTCCTGCTTCTCGTTCCTTCCCTCTCCACTTTGTCTTCTGGTTACCAGCCTCATCTTTTTGAATCATAGCTCTAATCCAGCCTTTCTGCAGCCCAAACACCTCTAACAGCTCCCTATTTATAGAGCAGCGATCTTCAGATTTTCAGGTTTTACAGTGCCTTAGGGATTCACAGAGATGGGAGTGGGTGTGTGGGCTGGGATGCCTGCTCCCTCCCCTCTTGTTCTCCCTGACTGGCTCTGTGTTTATACCTGTTTTACATATCAGTCCCTGGTGTATCATTATGGGCTTTAAAGAACTGGAATTCACTATTTTCTAGAGAATGGAGCAACCAGAAAGCAAGGCCCTTCAAAATCTAAGTTTCTAAATTCAATTACATTTCAGGCTATCTTATCCACTGATCTCTTTTCTATACTCCCTTGCTCTAGCTAAAAGGAGCTGTTCTTTGTGTTTTATGTTTGTTTGTTTTTTTTGCATTCTGTTTATTTTATTATATTGTGAATTAACTCCTTTTACTTTTAACATAAGAATGGACTTTAGAATCAGACAGATATATGCTGAAATCTTTGGATTTATCATGTGAAACTAAACAAGTTACTTAATATCTCTATGCCTCAGTTTTCTGATCTGTAAACGGGAAGGAATATTAGTGCTCCTCTCACAGGACTGTTTAAAGGGTTGACACTGTATGTGAAATGATTAGCACAGTGCCCAGCTTGTAGCAAGCAATAAATTACTGCTGTTAATATTATTATGCAACATATTATGTTCATTAATTTGAATTAAATCCAAGGGTATCAATAAAATAAAAAGCAACCTTAACTTTGCTCAACAGTAAATCTCAGTGAAAGGCTGCGTTAGATTTGAATCGAAAGATGGGTTATGTCATCTATGTCATCCAGTTGATTTTGATATTTTTTTCATGGCAAAAAGCACTGAAAACATTGACTAATATAATGAGGTCAAAGAACAAACTTAAAAGAAGCTGTTCTTAATACTTCATTTTGCTCACGTTATGTCCTTCACTTAAAGTTCTCTCCCATCCCCAAATTCCAAATCCTACTCATCTATTAAGGATCAAATGGTCCCTTCTCCAGGAACTGTTCCTGGAGTTCCTTCAGTCGGAATCTTCTCTCCTTCTTCTAGATACCTGGCTCACTTAAGGTATTTAACTTCTACCTTATACTAGTATTTCTTCATAATGTCTATGAATGCATCCCTCCAACTTGTGGTACCAAGAGATTCACAAGTCCTTCAACCACAAATGTTTGTGAAGCACTATTATGGACCAAACACAATTCTGGGTGCTGATGAAACAAAACAAAGCCCCTGCCTTTGTAAAACTTACATTCTGATAGGGCTAAGAAGTAACAAACTGGTAAATATGTAAGAGGTAGTGATTAGTTCTATGGATAAAAAAAGCAAAGAAGAATGGGAAGAGAGGGAATACTGGAGATGAGGCAGTACTATAAGGTCATGAGGGAGGACCTCTTGGGGAAGAGCATTTCAGGCAAAAGGATGAGCAAGTGCAAAGGCCCTGAGGTGAAAGAATGTTTGAAGAACAGCAAAGAGGCCAGCTTGCCTGGTGCTGAGTGAGCAGAGTAAGGCTGACAAGAAACGAGGTCAGGGAGAGGAAAGTGAAGAGAGATGCTAAAGGCCAGTAGAAGGATGTGGGCTGTTACTCTTTTGTTTATCCAGTTAATTGCTGTGTACCCACATGTTTAGATTAGCAGAAAGTCTGTTATCTCACCACTGAGGCCTCTCTTCTACTCCAAATTGTTTAACAGCTGAGGACTTAGCCCTGCTTGCTATGTCACTTGGTCAGTCCCTCGCCACCGCTGTTTTGGTTACTCCCACATGGGATCATCATGGGACTCTCTTTTCCAAGGCAGCCTGATGGATGCTTTTGCACTGTTGTGGCCATGCCCCGGCTGGTCCAAATCCCTGCCCAGGCCACAGTGGCACCCTAAGCTTGAGCTGAAATATCACAGGTCTCGAATGTCACAGATACATGCTCAGCCCCCGTTAGTAAAGCTTGACAAGGGAATGGGCTTCGAGTGGTCTCCCGCGATCACCGTGCACAGCCGGGCCCCTGCCTCACCCCCACTAACCCCCAGGCATCGACTCGGCAGAACTCGCCTCCAGCTGAGTGGCATCCTACACCTCTAGGGGTCAGATTCAACACTACCTGCTCCACACGAATGCACAAAGCCACAGACAGTGAGCCTCATCTCAGGGTGATGTCACCTCTGACACAGAGGAGGGGGCTGCCATACTGTTGCACCTCTGCTCACCAAGCATTGCAGGCTTATTTCTTTCTTATTTCTTTGTCTGATCCCGCAGACAAACTGACAGGCGGGATCTGCCTGATTTACCTGAGCAACCTTCACAGCACCCAGTTCAGTAAACGGCACTCAGAAAGCAACTGGGGAATGAAATTTGATGCATTTTAAATGACCAAATCAATCTTTCATTTGCTGTGAAGTGTTCTCAGATGGACGACTAGTGAGATAATGATTTTCCTATTCCCCTCAAAGCAGCTGGTATTTGTGGGCTGATGGGCACACAGTGGTGTTTTCAGATTTTACACACAGACTCCGCTAGACCAGATACTTTTGCGTTTCTGTTAGCTGGTCAAGAGCCAGCCTCGCAAGTGGGCTGGGGAGCAAGGATGGCAGGGAAGAGACCCATGTGGGCCCTGCCTTGGTATTTTGTGAGCTCCCCGGAAGTGACTCCTTCCAAGAACCTGAACCTCCCAGCCAGAGACCCAGGGGCAGGGCTGAGACAGGGGCTGGGGAAGCTATCAGCGTGCCTCAGAGTCTCAGTGGTGCCCTCGCATGTCTTGCATTCAACCGGCTGGGAAGTTCAGTCACCTGCTTTCTTTCCTCCTCACTGCAGAGTCAGGGCAAACTGGCCTCCGAAGACCCCAAACGGGCCAGATCACAGGGGAGAGAAAACATTCCCTTCCACAGCCCTCTGGGGACGGCCGTCATTCCTTTGCAGAGCCCTGAAAACCTGGATTTATCTACTGTGTGATTTTCTCTTTAAGCTGTCCCCTGGGGCTTCATTAATTAGCGAGTCTCTTATTTAAACCCACCGGCTCTTCATCCTGCCTGTGATCCTGCAATGAAGTCTTAATGCTGAACCCGGTGCCTCTTGGTAGTTTCCATGACAACCGGCTCTAATCGCTCAGGTAAAAGTTTGTGCTTTCACTCTAGGCTCTGGGCAAGGGAAGCAGGGTGATGAGAGAGACAAGCTCTTATTCAAACACAGACACCTTCAACAATAGCTCCACAAATTACACGGTGAAGTAAATTGATTTGCACAACTGCTTTTTGAGTTAGGTCTGACACAAACGCCTTCCCCACTCCCCTCCCTGGTTCATGTTTCCATAAATCATTTAAAGAGAGTATTTTCTATTTATCCCTTTATCTTAACTCTCTCCTTTTAGATGTCAGCTTCTGGTAAAGAAATCAGAATTATGATATGCTGATCTCCCTGACATTCTATTAATTTAAAATTAATCACCCTTCCGAATTAGTGAAATCTTTTTACTATAAATCCCCTCCTCCCAACACCCACCAAACACACACACACACAAGCAGCTCAAAGAATGGCCCAGATTAGGCTATAGTGAAACCCTTGCTCCTTTCTTGGATCCCATGAAATCATTTGGTTCCTAGGGCAATCGTCAGGTAGAGCTCATACCAAGGCCCTGTGCCTGTGACTCTATGCTAACTTCCAAAGCAAGGACTGGCCTGGAATCAGAGGATGATTCTTATCCTTTCTGACCATTGAAAGGGAGTTTCCCTTTTGCCTTTTTCTGAAGCGCTCCCGCCTAACCCGAAGGCCCCGTGGCACGGACTTTGTAACCCAGATGCAATGAGTCACGGTGTGCGCCGCTCCACTGGCCTCACGGTCCTCACTCAGCAGTCACGTCTGTGACTCACGCCAGTGAAAGTGGGGCTTTCTGGGAAGTGGACAACTGCTAGGAAAAACAGACCCGTGCCGCCCAGCCACTCCAACATCACATTCAGGTTGCTGCCTTCCTTGGGTGAGTCACCGTGGGAGAAGGAGTGGTCTCTGGTATGTAGGGTATAGTTCTAGGGTCAGATTCTTCAGTCCTTAGCTCCAGCCTGTCCCTGGAGAGTAGAAAGCCCAGTGTCCGGGGGCAACGCACAGACAGCCGTACTCCCTACCCTCTATCGTCCTCATTTTTAATCCACTCTGCTCCCTCAACAGAGTGGAAAAAGTGGATGGCTGTGCATGAGTGACAAGGAGATGGTTTTAGGGGTAGGACAATTGCCATGTCATGGTACTAAATGTAACATTCATCCAGGCAGGAAGACACCATACGTGGTTCGTGTCACTTTGACCACCACTGGCACACTGGGACTTAATCATCAGACCTTAAGGATCAGACTTTTAGAATGCAGTACAAATGGCGTCCATTGAGTCTCGTTAGTGCTTGCTGGCTGCTAAGGGATGTGATATGTTGCCTTTGTCTAAGTGTGTCTAGGGCTGGCTTCCTCATCAGGCACAATACACACAGTGCCCAGGGCCCACGATACTTTTAGGGGCCTGTGAAAATGCTTTAATTGCTTTTAAAGTTAGAAGAAAAAATAAATCAAAATTGGCTTGGATTATATTCATCTTTAAACCAATGTAATCCTATCATTTAAAATTGTTTTTATGGAAGGGGCCCACGAAGGCAAATGTAGGTAGGGCCCACAAGAGTCATAAGGCAGCCCCTGAGTCTGCCACTTCTAGGGATGAGACCTTTTGAACAACAAATCACACTAATGACACAGCATGCAATAGTGGTTTACAGAACCAGCGGTCAGGGTTGAGTATAAAACTATTTTTCTTTCTGAACAGTGTACAGAGTGTGTGTGTGTGTGTGTGTGTGTGTGTGTGTGTGTGATTTGCCAGAGGTCTATGAAGCTGCATTCTGCCCTTGGTCAAATAGTTTTCTTCTAAGATCTTTCTGAAAATTTAAGAACTGTCCCTTTTTTCTTGGGACACTCAGGAAATGAAGTTGGTTATTTCTCATTATGAAACAGTTCATGTTCCCAGCTCCTTGGAAAGGCTGGAAGGATGCTTTTGAATGCCAGCTATTTTAGCTGAGAATGTTAATCATGCTGATTCTGCTGTCAGCTGAGGTTATACCATCTGATCTTCCATTTCCCTTGTTATAATCATTTATGCTCTACCCCTTGACATGACACATAAGTCCTTTTTATTATATTACATATTACACACACCAGAACACACTGAAACTCTCCATTATGCAGTAAAATATAAAGTGGGTCCATCTTGATCTCCTCTGAAAAGCATCTAGATACTGAAGTGCCTAAAGGCCCAGCTGAAGGTATTTCTGTCTGCAGGGCAATGAGGAGGAACAAACTCCACAAAGTCCATAATAAGGCTGCAAGAAATTTGAAGGATTCCTTTTTCTTTTTTTTTTTTTTTCCAGAAGGAGGGTTCTGGAAGACTGGGCCCATTCAGTGTATGGAAGAAAGGAAAACAATTTTATTGAAAATTTCCATGTGCCAGGTCCCATGCTGGGTTCTCTACCAGATTATCTTCTTTGAGTCTCATAATGTACCTGTTAACTTTATTTGACAAGTGGAGAAACCGTCTTTCGAAGAGTTGACTGACTTGCCCTATGTCACAGAGCTATTAATGTGTAGAAACGGTGTTTAGATCCAGGTGTGTGTGATCCCAGGGCCCACAGTCCTCTTGCCACACCACGGGTCAGCAAAGTTTTTCTGGGCCTGATATCAACTATTAACATTGCTGGTATAGCAGGAAAGCCGCCAGAGACAATATGTAAACCAACTGGCACGGCTGTGTTTTTGTAAAATTTTATTTACAAAAATAAGCAGCAGCTGGATTTGGCCCATGGGCTGTAGTTTGCCAACCTTGGCTTTACACCATGAGTCAGGTCTCAACCCTGGTTGCCACTGGAATCACTGGGAAGCTTTAAAAACTCTCGATATGCAGGACTCATCCTGTAACAATTAAATGAGAATGATTTGTAAAGAAAGCTTCCCAGGTGATTCCTACAAGGAGCCACAATTGAGAACCCCTGCTCTATAGCTTGTTCACCAATAAAGGCAGCTAAGATATGATACCAAAAAAAAAAAACCAAAAAAAGATGAAATTAACAGATAATCCTCTTTGTCTATCCAAATCCAGTTCTTCCTTCAGGAGCCAACCCAAATCCTACCCCCTCAACTATACCTTCCTTGTCTTGATCAGAAAAATTGCGCCCTCTCTCATCTGAATTCCTATGTGTTGCAGAATTAGTCCCATTGCAACATATTTTGTATCAGTCTCAACAGTTATTCAATCTTCTACTATTACTTAAACTTCCATGTGGGTAAACCTTGTCTTCCTGTACAGCCTGCAAACTGTGAGTCTATGGCTTTAGTCACATCTATCACAGGACCAGCTACAAAGCTGGCACTGGTAGGTGCAAGGAATTTTCTTAAGGGGGACAGAAATAAAACTTTGGGGGATTTGAAAATGGATTTGAATATAGTTTGGTGGAATTTAGTAACTTTTCAGATCTTCCCCCTTTATCCCAAATCTACTTCTTCAATCTTTCCCACTTTAGTTAATATCAACTCCATCCTCAAAGATCTTGGAATTGAGCTTAACCTTTCTCCTTTCTCTTAAACCAACATCAAAATCAGATAGCATAAACCGGTGGTTCTATCTTTAGCATATGCACAAAATCTGATCTTTACCTACTACCTCCACCGCTGCTATCCTGATCCAAGTCACCATCTCTCACTTAGATTTTCACCAGATCCTCTTAACTGGTCTCCCTGATTCTGCCTTAGCCCCCTTCTCTGCCTAATCTCAACATATCATCCAGAGTGATGTTATTTGAAAAGTTTAACTGCTTCAAATGCTTCAATGGTTTTTCATTTCACCCAGAGTAAAAACCAAAGCCCCACAGGGCATGCCATTATTTCTCTGACCTCATGTCCTACTACTCCCTCCATTGCTCACTCATTCTCAGCTCTTCTGGCCTCCTTGCTAAACCTTGAATAAACCAGGCATGTTCCCATCTCAGGGCCTTTGCACATGCTGTTTCTTGTTGCCTGACCTCTAATCCCCTTGATATCTACATAGTCACCTCTCACTTACTTCACGTCTTTGTTCAGAGTCACCCAGTGAAGCCTTCATGACCACGGACACTTTGAATCTCCTTTTCTTCTCTGATACACTCTCTACCTCTCTCTTGCTTCGTAGCTCTCCATAAGGCTTCTCACTTCCAACTTACTCTATAATTTAATTATTTTTTGCAGTTATCAACTCTCTCCCCTAGCTAGAATGTAAGCTCCAGGAAGGCAGGGTCTCTGCCTCTTTTGTCTACCTGTATCTCTAGTGCTTAGAACAATGCCTAGCACATGTGTCATTGAGTAAAGGACAGACTATCAGCTTGGTGGGCAGCTTCCTGAGAACACATGTGTTGGTGTGATGGTAATCGGATGGTTTTGGTCCATCAGGCACCATTCCCCTCTCTTATGATAACAGGAGCCTTCTATTCTATAAAATACCATGTTTGAGTGGAGCAATCCCCACCCCTGCCAGCTCCAAGGGTAGGCACATGGTCCTGGCCTTGGGTGCTCCCTGGCTATATTTATTGGAGTTTTTGGCTTAGCGTTGAGCATGTCTAACCCAGGCCAGTCCAAATACCATTGTGACTTCTCTGCTGAGAGACAGGGGAAGATCATTTTTCTGCTGAGGTTGCTACATTGGTAGACAAAGGATCTGAGCCTATTTTTCAGCATATGGCAAGAGCCTATTCAAAAGATGGAGAGAGAAATGGACCTGGACACTATTGTTTGAACTGTGGACACACACTTTCCTAAGACTAAATCTTCCCTGGGTGTTTCAGCTGTGTGACGAAATAAATTTCTGTAATTATTTAAGTCTGGGTTTCTGTCACTTGACACTAGAAGAGTCCTGAAAAATAAATCTGGTATGAAAAGACTCAATCTCAGTGCTAAAAACATTTTTTAACTTTTTCAAAGACTGATTACTTTGAAAACACTGAGGCAATACAATGAAGATCGAATACTTATGTAATTTATGAAAAGGTAATATAGAGTCTTTTTTATTGTTTGGTAAGACTGATGTCTCTAATTTTTTTAATTAACTAGTGAACATATTTAGCATTATTGATTTTGTATTGTGCTTTAAGTTAATAAATTAATGTATGATATAGTTTTAATTTTGGAGCCCTAAGTGAGGAAAGATATGCAGGGCCTCCTTATGCTAGGGTGACTGCAAAAATATGCCAGAATGGTCTTCCACTTTAGTATATCACTCATCTTGTACCCCCTTGCAGAGTGCTGGCCACGTGGTTAATAATCAGGAAACTTTTACTGAGTATATCAAAGAACAATTGAATTATTGAGAATGTAAATTGTTCTTAGCATTTTTTTTTTTTTTTTTTTTGCGATACGCGGGCCTCTCACTGCTGTGGCCTCTCCCATTGCGGAGCACAGGCTCCGGACGCGCAGGCTCAGCAGCCATGGCTCACGGGCCCAGCCGCTCCGCGGCACGTGGGATCCTCCCGGACCGGGGCGCGAACCCGTGTCCCCTGCATCGGCAGGCGGACTCTCAGCCACTGCGCCACCAGGGAAGCCCTGTTCTTATCATTTTTGGTGAGTGCTCCTTCCCAGAGAAATGCTCAGCCACGCACTAAAACACACACACACGAAACTTGGTGTAAATGTCTGGGTTTTGTGAAGTGCTCATAAATTTGCATGGTGTCCATAGATCCTAGGTTAAGAACTGCTTTGAATAATCCCAATGTAATATATGGTCCAGCCAGTATTTCCATATAGAATTTTGATATTAAAAAGTGAAACACAAACATGGACTGTTGAGGGAGGTTACTGAATTGGCACTTCAGTGGCTAAGTGGCTTTGGAGTTAGAAGTGGATTGCCTTTGCCAATAAATACCGGCACGACCTCAGGTAACTTAACCTCTTCAAGCCTCAGTTTCCAAATATGTAAGATAAAAATAATAATTCAATCTTCTTCATATCTTTGAGTGGTGACTAAATTAAATACTGCATGTATAGCAGTTAGCACAGCTCCTGCTCTATAGTAAGCATCCAATAAATGTTAGCTGCTAATGACGTTCAAACCATTTACAAAAGGTAATATTTTAAGTAGCGTGAACTCATTTTGTCTACCATAGCTCAGGTGGGAATGTTGCCAACTCAACAGAGGGGGAACTACGGGATCTTTCATAGCTTCTTTGGGTTCTATCATTCGTGATGTGAAGTTATATTTTCTATACATTATAAAAAGTTGATTTCCATTGCCTACAGAATAAAATGGCAATCCCTCAATCATCAAGATCTTTATACAAGTAGGAACCCTTCGACCAGCCAAGGGTTAAAAGTTAAAAGTCAAGTTAGTTAAAAGTTGATCCAGGAACAGGTGGAAGATCCAGCCAGAGTTGCCATCTATCTAACTCCTAGGCTTTCCCTTTAGTGACTGTTGCGAGATTCATGTGCTGGCAATAAAACTGGTTATATTACTTGTTCAAACCACAGGGACTTCTTGATCTGGTTGGTTAATTTTCTAATCAAAAAGGCTGTTTTTACAACATTAAAATGAGTATTTAAAAATTTATGGAAAACACGATGAGGTAACTTCAACTTGTTCACTGGCCAATTAACAAGCAACGTTAATTATCTGCTCTGTTCTGCACTTCTTTCCACCACTGATTCATTCAACAATTTTGTAGAGGACCCGTTTGGTGCTGGGTGCTGTTCCAGGTTTGGAGGACTAATAAGTACCTGTAGCTGGAGTCAAAGAGTGTCAAGTAGACTCTGCACTCCCTTCCTTCTGTAACCCCATCAGTACCTGAAGATTTTGTTACGGGGGTGTTACTGACAGTAAAAAAGAAATGTCCCTATGGCAAGGCTCAGCACTGAAGCTGAGTGAAGATAAGCCACTCCTTACTTTGTCCATCTTAAGTGGTCTTGCTCGGAATCAAGGCTCTCAAATTCAAACATCTTCAGGAGCCACAGAGGCAGCCTCAGTGTGAAGGGGGCTGGGTTTAGGAAAACAGGATGTGTTGCATGTGAAGAGTCGTGAGCATCTCCTAGACGCATTCAGTTTCTGCTTTATGAAACATGGTCCTTGCCAAAGCACCCTCACCTATCAGCCACTAGTTTCTAATCACTGCTCTTAATGAAACCCCAAAGGGAGAGGAATTAAATCAGGCGTTGACAAACTTTCCTGTCAAGGGTTAGACAGTAAATATTTTCACCTCTGTAGGCCATGCAGTCTCTATCTCAACTCTGCTACTGTAGCATGAAAGCAGCCATAGAAATACACAAACAAGCGAGCACGGCTCTGTGCCACCCACATCTAGCCTCCTGGCTGTATATTGCTACCCCCTGGGCTAAATCATACCTAGCTACCTCCTCTCTGAGAGAGAGAAAGCGGGTCATACTCATCTTCATGGCCCTAGGACTAAGCTGTGCATAGCACCAAGGCAAAGGCTCAGGAGATGTTGGTAGACCCAGTGATTTCAGGAGGTGGATTCCTGATGATCTAGCTGACGCTCAGAAAAGGGCTAAAGCTGAAAGTCTAACTTGGATGCAATCTTCTCTCTGAGCAGAGTCCAGGGCTGAACCAGATAAGCCCTAAAGTTCTGTCTAAGCTGGCAAAACCTGACAAGACAGAGGGCAGAAAATAAAGTCTCTTGAATGTGTCCTCTCTCCCAGCTCCCGACTGCAAGTGTGAGCAGGGCAGGAGACTCCAAGTAGCTGTGTTGGGCACAACACAGAAGACTAGTCCTTTCTCTGACTTGGGATGGCTTTCTGAGGCTGGAACAGGATTCTCTTCCTGCTGAAGCCATCATCGAGGCACCTTGGCTAGAAGGTGCTGCCCCATGCCCAGTGCAATGGTTTAAACAGCTGAAACTGTAAGCCACCCCCCAAGTGGGATGTAAAATGATTCCCTGAGCAAAACACCCCTTCCTGCTTCCGACTTCTGTCAAATAAATTGTGCAGCAGCTCCACCAACCAGGTGAGTTCCTAAAACCACATGTTAACAGCACGGCCTGAGTTTGGCTTGTTTAGAGAGTTTCAATTTGTACAGAATAAAGAGAAGATGCCTCATCAGATCCTTTTTTTGGAGAAAAAAGAGAGGAGAGAAAGCCAAATGGAAAAGCCCTATACTCCGATTCCTGAAGCCAAAATACCAAAAGGTAATTTATACTGAGTGTCACTACAAATAAAGGAGCCTGGGTCTATCTTACAAAGACTTTAAAAGCAGAGAGGGTGGCCTAAGTGCTTTTTGTAGTTTATGCTTCCTTTTTATTTCCCTACATTGACACTATTGAAAAATAAAATCTCTCTGAATGAGTGCCTGTTGACAATATAAAACAAATTTATATTGTCTTTCAAATTCCCATGATGCTACCAGGGTCAGAAATGTCATGTTTCAACAAGATAGCTTAGACAGGAGATGACTGTTTTATTAAAAACTTCCACTAGAAAAACTTTCCACTAGAAAAACTGCCCCCTAACTCCTGGTCCCTAAAGCACAAGCAGGATAAGCCAGGGGGTGACTGCCCTCTGACAAATAGAAATGACACAATTGTTTATTTGGTACAATTTTAATTCAGCCTTAAAGCTCTCTATAGTCAATTTTGGTAACTGATCTCCTCTCATGGAAGATTAAGTGCCTTGAGGTAAAGACAAAAAAAGAAATTTGTTTTGACGTTATGAGATCAATAAGTCCTGGAAACCACTAAACGGTACAGTGAAAGCCCTGAGTATATTTAAAAGTGTAGTTTTAGATTTCAGTACAAAGTCTATTGCTTCGTTTAAAATATATGAAAGAAGTTAATATTAGCACGTGAGAGATCACAAGTGTGATTTTATTTTATTCTTTTGTCTGGTTTCAGGACAACATTTATCTGCTAAATAAATCTCCCTAAACAGGTCAAATTGAATTAAGGATAAGATTTTTTTTAATGCTTTGCTGAAACATCGGTGATTTAATTGTAGCATTCCTACTAAAAGGTCTTGAATATGAGCACTCACTTAATTCTGTAAATTACTGAACCTAAGTGCTTTCATCATGCAGCCAAAGACCACATGAGTCCAGGCTGCATTTAGAGACAGGCATTGCTCTTTCAATAGCCTGCGTCTCTGTCTGGAAAGGTCACCTGGGCCGGGACCAGAAGGCTGGGTTACTATATCGTACGTCTATTCTTGGTTCAGGTCCTGATATCTGGATTAAAAATAATATCTTGTTACTGTAGTGATGAGTATAGATGGTACAGTTGTCCACACCTCTTTCAAATAAGGTTACCAAGTGCATTAGACACACACACCAATATGGCACTGTCTAATGTCATAGTGTGATTACAAGTGTCACACCCTTCAATACACCCTGGTTTTCTTTTTGTAGTTCCCTGTCATGGAAGACAAGCCCACTGACTCTCCTTTCTTTCTTTCTTTCTTTTTTTTTTTTTTTTGCGGTACGCGGGCCTCTCACTGTTGTGGCCTCTCCCATTGCGGAGCACAGGCTCCGGACGCGCAGGCTCAGCGGCCATGGCTCACGGGCCCAGCTGCTCCGCGGCATGTGGGATCTTCCTGGACCGGGGCACGAACCTGTGTCCCCTGCATCGGCAGGCGGACTCTCAACCACTGCACCACCAGGGAAGCCCCTGACTCTCCTTTCTTAAGGTGAGTTCTCCTCCTGCCTAAGGGCTGCTAGCCAGGAGAGGCAATGGAGGAGCAATGACTTCTCCTTGGCATCGTTTACATTAGGGGACTCTAAAACTCCAGTTTCCTGTTGACCTGGTCTCTTCTAAACCTTATGAGACACAGGGGCAATGATGTATAGTAACTGCAAAGAGCAGATCTAGGCACCCAATAATTCCCCAAGGTAGACATGCAATTAAACTGTGACAGACCTGGATTATAATGGACACTTCCCCTGTTGCTGAAATGGGCAGCCCTGAATCTCCCAAGATAATAGATTGTAAGTTAATCGACCTTATTTTGAAGGAATGTCTCCTTCTAAACATCCTTTCTGATCTCAGGTTTTAGAACTCTGCACACTCTTGACCCTTTGTCTAAATGTGGTATGACTAAACAGCCATCATACTCATGTTTAACTAAAGCAAATTCTCCTCTGAGGAGTGGGGCGGGTGGGGGCAGGGGAAGAAAAGGAGAGAAGAGATTGAGAGATAGAGACTTTGTAACATTTCCATCTATTCTGTTCACTAAGTACATACTGTGAGGTCAGGATGAGATGAAAACCTGCTATTCACTCGATGCTCTTGCTTCCCTCTCTAACAGTGGGAGCATCTTGCCATACTGAGTGTGATTCTAGTATTTAAAAGATTCATAAAAACAAAAATAAACAAATGGGAGCTAATTAAACTTAAAAGCTTCTGTACAGCAAAGGAAACCATAAACAAAATGGAAAGACAGCCCACAGAATGGGAGAAAATATTTGCAAATGAAGTGCCTGACAAGGGATTAATCTCCAAAGTATAGAAACAGCTCATGCAGCTCTATGCCAAAAAAACAAACAACCCAATCCAAAAACGGGCAGAAGACGTAAATAGACATTTCTCCAAAGAAGACATACAGATGGCCCAAAAACACATGAAAAAATACTCAACGTTACTAATTATCAGAGAAATGCAAATCAAAAATACAATGAGGTATCACCTCACACCAGTCAGAATAGCCATCATCAAAAAGTCTACAAACAATAAATGCTGGGAACGGTGTGGAGAAAAGGGAACCTGCCTACACTGTTCATGGGAATGTAAACTGGTACAACCACTATGGAGAACACGATGGAGGTTCCTTAAAAAACTAAAAACAGAACTACCATATGATCCAGCAATCCCACTCTTGGGCATATATCCTGAGAAAACCATAATCTGAAAAGATACATGCACCCCAATGTTCACTGCAGCACTATTTACAACAGTCAAGACATGGAAGCAACCTAAATGTCCATCGACAGAGGAATAAAGAAGATAAAGATAGATATCTAGATAAAGAAGATGTGGTACATACATACAATGGAATATTACTCAGCCAGAAAAAAGAACGAAGTAATGTCATTTGCAGCAACATGGGTGGACCTAGAGACCATCATACTAAGTGAAGTAAGTCAGATAGAGAAAGACAAATATCATATATTACTCATATATGGAATCTAATTTTAAAAATGATACAAATGAACTTATTTACAAAACAGAAACAGACTTATAGATATTGGAAACAATCTTATGGTTACCAAAGGGGAAACGTGGGGGGAGGGATAAATAAGGAGCAGTGGGACAGAGGAGCGGAAGGAGGAGTCAAGAATCTCTTCTTTTTTAAGAAAGGTTTCTCTTTCATCTGGTGCAGCATGTCCTCTATCAGCTTCCTGAGAATAAGTGCAAGGAAATTTTGTGATATTTGATTTCTGGAAAATGTCACATTTAATTGGTAGGCTGAGCAGGAAATTTTAGGTTGGAAATATTTTCCTTTAGAATCTTGAAGGTATTCTAGCCATTACCATCTGGCTTCCATTATTGCTGTTGAGAAGTCCAGTGGCATTCTGCTTCTTGATCCTTGGTACAAACCCTGTATTTTCTCTCTGAAGTTTCTTCTCTTGTTCCTAGAGTTCTGAAATTTTATGATGGTATGCTTCATTTATTGTGTTCAGTTCTCTGGTAGTTCGTTCATTGTTGATACTTGTATGCTTCAGTTCTGAGAAATTTTCTTGAATTATTTCTTTGGTGATTCTTTTCCTTCCTTTTTCTCTTTCTAGGATTACTATTATCATTTTGGTACCTGTTCTCTATGTGCCAGGCACTGTTCTAACCATTAAAAAATAATAACAATTAATCTTTCTTGCAATCCTATTTTCCATTTCTTTAACTTTTTGCTCTATTTGGGGGGAAGATTCCAAACCTTCTTTTCAGTTTTTCATTTCCTATGTTTCAATTTCTAAGAGCCCTTTTTTGTCCTCTGAATGATCATTTAAAAAAAGAGTATCCTGTTCCTATTTTGTAAGTGCAATATCATTATTTGAGGATAGGCTTCATTTGTTTTTAAATTTTTTTCATTCCGCCTAGTTTCTGTTTCATCCTAGCTGCTTTTACTTTCTCTCATGTTAGAGATTTTCCTCAAATATCTGACAATTTTTGCCTATTAGCTGAAATTTAAGAGTGAGATATCCATAAGCTAATTCAAAGCTCTCTGCACTTGAGTTTATCATGTGTGGTCTTCTTGGTAGGATGAGATGGAAGGCTATTTCATTTGGGGAACAGTTTATATCATTATCTTTAGGTCTTTTCTTCAGGCTGATTACATTCCCCAGAGAGGGCACTCCTAGTTGCTTGACTGGTTAGAATATGGATACCCCTGGTTTCCAGGCATTATCAGAGCAGAGTGAAGGAACAGGGCCATTTAGTATGTAACCTTTTACTTAATTCTCTTGTTTTCACTGTATACCTCTGCCCTCAACTATTCTTAGCATCCTAGAGACCCTCTGTTTACCCACTCCAGAGAATAAATGTTGAGTCCTTACCCAGAGTCAGGGATTGGAAGTCACTTAGCTACGTGAAGGTGGGGAAGGAATCGGCAAGTCTAATTACTTCTCAAACAGACACTGAACCAATTCTACTAAGTTCCACCTTCCCTCCCACTTCCAGAGGTACCTGATGTGCCCAGCTCCTGGGCCTCTGGAGGTTCTGTGGTGTATAGCAGGTTGCATCTTGGCTTTCCTTCATCTTCTGATGTCTGCTGAGGCAGATGCTTTGCTGCTGATGTCTCCTCTGCTGTGCACTTTGTCCTTATGGGTTTATACCTTTAAAACAAACCATTTACTGTGATTTTAGTGGGTTTGGCAAGGACACAGAAGTTTAATCTGTCTGTTTAACAAGAAGCTCTGTGTAAAGTTTTTATTGCAGCATTTTATAGAGGTCAAAAATTGAATCTACAACCAGTCCCTCCAATTAAGGTAATTATGGAATCCACTGTGGTTCCTCCATACCTTGGGGTACTAGATAATCATGGAATGAATGAGTTATATCTATTCCAAGGCATTTGAAAGATTTACATAATGTATTATTAAGTGAAAAGCATGGCCCAGAAAAATGTATAAAATATGATTTCACTTAACAAAATAGCAAAATCCCTATAAACGTAAATATATATTTATAATAATTTTATGTTAAATTTGACTTCCAAATTTGGGGCAGGTGGGAGTAGGGAGAGGCTGAGGGAAGTGAGCACAGAAGAAAAAGTAAAAGACTAGAAGGAAATAATTGTGTTTATAATAAAATATCAATAGTATGTTTAACATCCTATTAATGCTGCTTTACCTATATATTTGCACATTTGCAGAGAGATATATGAACACGTGGTTACTGAAACGTTAACAGTGATTTACTCTGGATAAGATTATTTTTGTATTTTTCCTACATCTTTCTGTACTTTTTTTTTTTACAGTGAATATGTATTATGTAAATAACATGGAAAAATCTTTAAAAACAAAAGTTCAGAACTACCCAAAGATGTAAAGATCTACAAGTGGAGGTAGCAGAGTTTATTCCCAGAATAGTAGATAAAGGTAGAGGCATTGCAGTCAGAAAGATCCAATTTCAAATTCTGGCTCTAATATTAACAAGACTACTTAGTATAGGTCTTCAGAGAAAGGATTGCCTGGGGCTTGAACCCCAGCTCCACCCTTTACTGGCTGTGTGATTTGGGCAACACACTTAACCTCCTTGTGCCTTAGTCTCCTAACCTGGAAAAAAGGGATAATGATATTAATGCCTCACATGTTGCAATGGAAATTAGAAGAGTTAATATCAGTACTTGTAAAATGTCAGAACAGGGCCTGGCATGTAGTCAGTAATATAGATGCTTGATTTTCCTCTCTTTTTCTGGTTTTAATTCATACATATTTTATATGATTCCATTTTCTCTCTGCTTAGTAATATTTCTGTATTTCACTTTTTCAGTGGTTGCCCTAGAGTTATTATAGTATACACTTTAAACTAATCTAAGTCCACTTTCAAATAACACTATACCTTTTCACATACAGTAAAAGTAACTTAGAGTCTTTTCAACTTCTTCCATCACCTGTGGCATTGTTGTCATTCATTTCAGTTATACATATACTCTAATCACCTAATATATTGTTACTATTATTGCTTTAAACAGAAGGTTATCTTTTAGATCAAGCAATTCTCTTCCTTTCTTTATGTAGATTCAAATTTCTGACCTATATAATTTTCCTTCTGCCTGACGAACTTCTTTTAACATTTCTTGCTGCTTTAGACTGAATGTTTATGTCCCCCCACAAAAAATTCATGTTGAAGCCTACTCCCCAATATGATATTTGAAGGTGGAGCCTTTGGGAGATTATTAGGCCATGAGGGTAGAGCCATCATGCATAGTATCAATGCCTTTATAAAGGAGGGTGAGAGAGCTTCCTCCCTCCCTTCTGCCATGTGAGGTTACAGAGAAAAGCTGGAGGTCTATAAACTAGGAAGTAAGCCTTCACCAGAAGCCAAATCTGCTGGCACCTAGCCTGTGGGACCCCCCAGCCTCCAGAACTGTAAGAAGTAAATTTCTGTCATTTATAAGTTACCCAGTCTATAGTATTTTGTTATAGCAATCCTAATGAAAAAAGGCACTTACAGAACAAGTCTGCTGGTGAGGAATTCCCTCTTTTTTTTTTCTAAGAAAGCCTTTCTTTTTTTTTTTTAAGATTTTTTTGATGTGGACTATTTTTCAAAGTCTTTATTGAATTTGTTACAATATTGCTTCTGTTCTATGTCTTGTTTTTTTTTTTTTTGCCACAAGGCATGTGGGATCCCAGGTCCCCACCAGGGGTCGAACCTGTACCCCCTGAGCTGGAAAGCGAAGTCTTAAGCACTGGACGATCAGGGAAGTCCCAAGAAAGCCTTTATTTCTCCTTCAGTTTTGCAAGATTTCACTGGATATAGAATTCTAGGTTGGCTATTTTTTTTTCTTTTCAACATTTTAAAGCTTTCGCTTCACTCTCATCTTTCTTATACGATTTCTGATAAGAAGTCTGCTGTAATTCTTATCCTTGTTCCTCTACAAATAAGATGTTTTCATTTCTCTGGCTTTTTTCATTATTTTCTTTGTCTTTGATCTCTTCAATTTGCATGATATTCCCAGGTGGTTGTTTTTTGTTTTGTTTTATATTTTCCCTGTTTGTTTTTTCTGACTTTCATTGGTCTGAAATTTGGTCTTTTATTAATTTTTGGAAAATTTTCAGCCATTATTCTTTCAAACATTTCTTCTGCATTCTTCTTTCTCTGCCTTCCAGTATGCCAAGGATGTGTATATTATACTTTCTGAAACTGTTCCACAGTTCTTTGATGTTCTGTTCTGGTTTTCTTTTTCTTCATTATTTTTCTCTTTGTATTTCCCTTTAGAAAGTTTCTGTTGACGTATGTTCAGCTCATTTTTTCCTCAGCCATGTCAAGTCTACTGAGGAACCCACCAAAGGCATTCCTCATTTCTCTTATAGTATTTTTGATGTCTAGTATTTCCTTTGGATTCTTTCTTAGACTTTCCATCTCTCCTCCTACATTACCCATCTGTTCTTGCATGTTGCCTGCTTTTCCTATTAGGGTCCTTAACATATTAATCATAGTTATTTTAAATTCCCTGTCTGATAATTCCTACATCTATGTCAAAGCTGAGTCTCGTTCTGATGACTGCTTTGTCTTTTTGGTTAGTGTTTTTCCTTGCCTTTTGGCGTGCCTTGGAATTTTTTGTTGAGTATCAGACATGTTTCACTGGAAAATAGAAACTGAGGTAAACAGGCCTGAGGGTGAGGATTTATGCTAATATGGCTAGAAGTTGGGCTGTGTTTAATATTTGCTGTAGCTATAGGTACCGGAAGCTTCAAACTCCTCATGTTCCTTGCTTTTTCTCCTCTGTTGACTTTGGGTTTCCCTAAATATTCTCCCAAGGAGAGAGTTAGTCTGTGTCTTCCAGCTCTTTCAGCTATAATCCATTGTTATTATACTGGAACGCTGTTGGTGTAGTATTAAGGTGTGGAGAAGAGGTAGTACTCCGTAATCTTCAAATTAAATGTCATTCCTTTAGTAGGCCTGTGTTTCTGGGCTGTGATCTTCACAAGTGTTCCTCCCTGCCCCCTATTCCCTTTCCTGGCTATAGCAGTCCCAATTTATTTCCTTGAAGGCCTGATCCCTGTGACCTACGGTTGTTGTTTCTGATTTTGTTTGTTTGTTTTTTTTCCTTAGGCAAAATAGGGGGGGAAGAGGAATGCCCTTCTCCTGGCTGAGACAAGGCTCAGGCAAGAGAGGCAAGGCTCAGGAGAGACGTGTCTTCTCCTAGAGTGTACTGTGGAGAATGCATTCAGTGTATTTCACAGTAATTATGGTTTTTCTTCCATTAACAGATCCACAAGGGGATCTTTTTCTGATCTTCACCTTGAGAACTTGGTGGGGTTCCTGGATGTAAAGTCCACATAAAGGGCGGAGTCCCCACTAAAACTGTGGCCCCCAGCAGTTTATCACCTTCAAGCTAGTCCACATTCAGCTTCCAGCAATTTCTCAAAATTACCATTTAAGTGTTCTCACCAGTTTATGGCTCTACTGGCTTCTGCTCCAAATAAGCTGATCTCAGCAGTACGCTCTGTGTTCACCTGTCTCTCCAGACCTGGGGGTGGTAGTTTTTATTTATTTATTTATTTACTTACTTACTTATGGCTGCATTGGGTCTTTGTTGCTGCACGTGGGCTTTCTCTAGTTGCTTGAGTTGGGGCACCCGTTGCGGTGTGTGGGCTTCTCATTGCAGTGGCTTCTCTTTGTTGCGAAGCACGGGCTCTAGGAATGCAAGTTTTGGTAGTTGTGGCACGTGGGCTCAGTAGTTGTGGCTTGCAGGCTCTAGAGCGCAGGCTCAGTAGTTGTGGTTCATGGGCTTAGTTGCTCCGTGGCATGTGAGATCTTCCCAGACCAGGGCTTGAATCCGTGTCCCCTGCATTGGCAGGTGGATTCTTAACCACTGCGCCACCAGGGAAGTCCCGGGGGTGGCAGTTTGACCTATGAATTCAGTGTTCTGATGAATCGAAGATAAGTTATTGATATTCAGTTTGTTCAGCTTTTTCTTATTGTTAGAATGGGACTTCCAAGTTTTTATATGTTGAGCTGAAATTGTAGTCTACATACTTGTTTTAAAGAACAAGTTTCTTAAGCTCTCTGAACCTCAGTTTCAACATTTATAAAGTGGGAATAGCAATACTTATGCGCTAGGGTGATTGCAGGGTATAAAGGAAAGAATACCTAGCACATAGTACCCAGCAAATGGTTGAGTACTAGTACCATCTGCTACTCCACAGGGAAATCACTAGAGGTGCACAGGCAAAAGTAGAAAGACCCCTGGTAGGGACAAGGTGGAGGAGATTCAGTATCAGAATGGTGTTTGGGGAAAACAAAACCCTTTAATATCTTTTTTATCTCTGAGGTTACATCGTTCTCTCGCTCCCATATTCCAAATCTGGTCACTCCCGAAGAGAAAATTAACAGAATATGCAAATTGAAGAGCAGTTATAACACTAATTGACAGTTTTCATATCAACAACTAGACCAGTTCCATACAAGTGTAAATCAATACCTCAGTGCCTCTGCAGCTGTGGAACCTCTTACAGGAAACTTACAACTATTTTGCTGTCTAAATGGAACTGAGACTCTTAGAAATGATGGCTTCTGAAAGCCTCTTTATCTAACGCAGTGTCCTCAAAGTTCTATACCATACTCTCCAACAGATGAATGATGAATGTGAGCTCCACTGCATCCTTTGGTTGGCAAGTACTGGGTAGGGTGGTTACACAATAGCATCCGGAGTGCAGGGGGACAAACCTGCAGGGCAGAGGTGTCGGGCCCAGAGCTAGAGCAGTGATTGCCTCACCTCACCCTCTGTCCTTTTCAATCACACAAAACTAAATCTATACATTTTCAAAATGTGGACACACTGGATTTTGCTGTGCTTTGCTGGTTGAGAGTCATGACTTGTTAAACAGCTCCCCAGAGGGCAAAGCAGTTGATTGGTTGTGATTTTCAGGGGAGCGAGTTGTGTCAGTGGAGGAATTGCTGTGCGGCCACCTCCCCCGTCACACCCCCTACAAGGAGTTTCTCTGCAGCAAATAATGCCTCTTCCCAAATATGCTTTGCACAGCATTATTTGAAGACATGCACCTCAACTTCTGGGCATAACAATGGCTCTTTGTCCCCTTATCATAGAATAGACCCTGAAGAGTCAGGAAAGATAGAGCCAGAGACTCTCAAAAAAACCCAAATTTGCCAGTATTGGCAGTTTTTGTACAGGCACAAATATGCTTGCTTCCTAAACACTTTCCTCCATCCACACTTCCCAGTTTTCACTAAATTTTTTTCCTCTCATTTGTTTGTTCAAGTGGGACAAAACTCTGGATGTTTGAAATTAAAATAAGATATCATACAAATGCATGGAATTTTAAGTTCTTTTCTGTTCCTTTTCTGATTTGACAGTCATATTTTAATCATTTTTACTAGTCAAGGATACTGAGCTATCAATCACAACATTGTTACCAGAGCAACAAATTATCAAGTTAAGATAAACAACCAGAAATACTTTTTTTTTTTTGGTAAAAGATTATTGGCTTAGCATCCTTGTGGGAAATTACTTCCAACTCAGATGGTTCAAGAGACTTTAATGAAGGAACTACTTATAAAGCTGTGAGTGTGGGTAAGAGAACCATGGAGGGAAGTTGGGCCACTCAGAGACCAGCAATAGTGGGAAAACATTTCTGTTTCCAGGGCTGGGGGGGCAGGTGAGCCCAGGGAGGGCTGGAGCCCTGGAAGACCCTCCCCAGATGTCCTTCCCTTGGCAGGGCCAAAAACAGCCCAAAGCAGGGAGGGAATGGAGAGTGAATGCCCTGCCCCTTATCCCCTGGGTGAGGCAGGCCAGCGAGACCTCACCCTCAGGCTCACGGGGAGCAGGGTCACACTTGAGAGTGAAGGCCTCCTTAAACTTTGTGCTGGACTGTGCTTGCCTCACCAAAGTCCGAAGTCCGGGCTCTCATATCGGCCAAAGCCAACAAGGGCACCCACAAGGGAGGCTAGGGGATGCACTCCATGGGGCTCAGCCTCCTGGGGCCCAGGACAGGCCTCAGAAAGGAAGAGAATGGATCTTGGGGGCGGGGGAGAGTCACAGAGAATCACAGGCACCACAGTTTTGCAGGTCATGGCACCAAATTTTTAAGTCTTAGGACTCTTACAAGACCCTTTTGTTAATATTATTTTTCAAGGGCAGATTTTTGATAAAAGAAGAAAATAAGCTGGTAACACACAAAAGCAAGATTGATATTCTTGTGAAAGCTCTCAGTTTATATAGAATTTTACCAAATTAGATGATTGGAACTAGTTTTATGGGAAAAAGCTCTCTCTCCCGCTACAGAAAACGAGAAGGGCAATCTCTTTCATCTCTTCCTAGGACTCCTCTTGTTCATTATGGAGACTTTCATTTTTAAGGCCAGGCTCTGAAATTTCCTTAGTCAACAATCTAAGCAAAAAACAGCAGGCCAGCAGGGCTCAGTTTTACTGACAGAAAAGGACAAAGGAATGCATGATATTTCACTAATACAGATGAAGTGAGGAACATACAGCTTTATCCTTCCACACTTGACACACATTTTTCTTACAGCTTTTTAACATTTCACAGGAGTCACTAAATGTGTGATGATGAGGAAAGGGCACCCCGAGCAGTTTGGGGCAGAAGCTCCGGGGTCAGCTAAGAGCCCTCGCGTACCCTCCCAGCTGTCCAGGGAACCCGTTCCCAAGCGGGGACTGACACGGACCCAAGAGCCTACTGTACGGACTATCAATTCTGTATATTCCACTGATAACAATTTTGAAATACAGAGATAACTTAAAAGAAATGCTTTTAGAGCAAAGCACTTCTGTGTGATACCAGCCTCAGCATAGAAATTGCCTCAGGGAATTTTAGTCTCTTCAGTAGCAGCAGCAACAGCTAAGAAAAAATATCGGGAAAGTGTTGAGTACTATCCATGCCAGGCACCGTTAGGTCTATTCAAACATTAGCTCACTTCATCTTACCACAGATCTAAGAAGAAGGCCCTATTCTGAGTTTTCTTTTTCTTAAGAAGTTGAAGAGGGATCACAGGGCTTGAGAGGGTGAAGCTGGAAGTGAACTCAGCCCCTCTCCTGTCAGCACCCAAGCTCTCAAGCACAGCCCTGAGAGTCTTGGAGCAGGAGAGGGCTGACAAAGAAACCTTCCTCTTTTTCCAATTAAAAAAGTATCTAGGGGCTTCCCTGGTGGTGCAGGGGTTAAGAATCTGCCTACTAATGCAGGGGACACGGGTTCGAGCCCTGGTCTGGGAAGATCCCACATGCTGCGGAGCAACGAAGCCCGTGAGCCACAACTACTGAGCCTGCGCTGTAGAGCCTGTGAGCCACAACTACTGAAGCCCGTGCGCCTAGAGCCCGTGCTCTGCAACAAGAGAAGCCACCGCAGTGAGAAGCCCGCACACTGCAACAGAGTAGCCCCCGCTCACCACATCTAGAGAAAGCCCGCGTGAAGCAACAAAGACGCAAAGCAGCCAAAAATAAATAAATAAAATAAATTTTTAAAAAAGTATTTAGGAAAAGATATATTTTTAGAGTAAATTTAAGGACCATTCTAAAAGACTGTAGAACCATAGAAAGCTTTTGAAGAAACTGTAAAGTTTTGCTTTCCTAAGGGAAGTAATAATATACAATCTTTCCCATTTTGTTTTTGAAGCATTTGTAAAGGAAAAAAAAAGAGATTGGAGAAAATGATACTTGATGAGTGAAACTCTTTCAGGTGCTGAGGATTCAGTAACGAGCAAGTGAGACACGGTTCCATCCACAGGCAGCTTCTAGGGTAGTAGGAAGATGGTTACCAAACAGTAATTGAAAAAAAACAGATTACAAAATGGTAGAGTATGAGCATGTCTTGATTTAAAAAAGAAAAAACTATGTGTGTGTGTTTGTCTTAGTCCATTCAGGCTGTTATAACAAAATACCATAGACGGGGTGGTTAATAAACAATAGAAATTTATTCCTCACGGCCCTGGAGGCTGGGAGGCCCAAGGTCAAAGTGCCAGTAGATTCAGCATCTGGTGCGGTCAGCTTTCTGATTCACAGACAGCTGCTTTCTTGCTGTGCCCTCACACGGAAGAAGGGAAATGGAGCTTTCTGGAGCCTCTTCTAGAAGGCCACTAATCCCATTCCTGTGGGTTTCACCCTCATGACCTAATCACATCCCAAAGGCTTCGCCTCCTAATACCATTAATTTAGGGGTTAGGATTTAAACACATGAATTTGGGGTGGGGTAAGCCAGCACAAACATTCAGTCTGTAGCAGTGTTTGTCTGTTACTGGAAGTACATTTGTAAAAACATGCTCTCTAAGTGGTAAAATAGAGATGATTTTAGCTTTATTCAATTTGCTTTTATGTAGTTTTTAAATTCGCTAGAATAAACGAATGACCATGAACTCTTGAGGCAGGGACTGAGTCTTACTCTTCTCTGTAATGGCAGCAGCGAGTCTGGTGCTGGATGAAGTGGGCACTCGGTGGGGCTGGTTGTTGACCCAGAGAACCACCTGCACTTTGCAATGACCCCAGGCGGCTCCTTCCCCAGTGTCCACGCGGTTCGAGCTGAGTTGTGTACACTAACTTCCTCTATTTTACTGGCTGGTTTGTTCTCATGTGCTGGGTGGACTGGTGGTCTGATCAAGTTAGAAGCAAAAGAGAAAATTCTTCGTGCATGAGGCTCTGACTGCGTTGCATCTTGATGAGTCTGGTTGGCATCCAGAGTTTTGGACTCTGCCTTTCATACCGTGGTGACTCTTAAATTGTGCTGAGAAATGTTAGGCATCCTGAAGAAAGGGAGATTGCTTTGGACTAATAGGAATGTTAATGGATTTTGTCGGTTTGTTGAGTTCCTCAAATTATGCCATTAGGTATACAACATTATTTAGAAATTGTTAAAATATGTAATTTTTGTCCATTGGTTTTATATTATCCATACTCTGAATTTGTATCATGGGTTTGTTTTGTTCATGTGCAGGCTCTTTAGACCTTGGGAACAGCAAAGAACAAAGCGTTATATATGCACTTGCTGGTATGTGAAGGGCTGTGAAGTGCAGTCTGGCTTCGACAGATAAGCCAGTCAATTTAAGTTATATTAAATGAATTCACTTTTTAATAGAGCTTTAATTTCAGCCTGGTTGGAAAGGGACAGGGATGATAGAGTGAAATTTAAAGTCTATAACCATCTCTTTTCAGGACATGATCTTTCAGATTTGGGTCGGGAAGCAGCACATGATGATCTATTACAGTCAGTGCTTCTGGGGTTAAAATAGAATTTCATTTACATGAATCCCAGACTTTCCCCTTCCAAATCAGCCTTTACCTGGTGTCTCCTTATATCTAATTCCTATCAGCTTTTATAAAGTCTTTTATTTTTAAACGGTATTATTGACTTATGATCCACAGACAGAAAAAGAAATATGCAAGTAATAAGTGTACAGTTCAATTAATTAACCCAAAGTGAGCCCACTCATGTAACCATCACCCACATCGAGCCGTAGAACGTTACCAGTACCACATGGACCTTCTGCGTACCCCACCCGAACCACTCACCTCCGGTTTGGGGCATTATGAATCTCCCTGCTGTGAACAATTCTGTTCCTATCTTTTGAGTCCATATGCACACTTCTCTGTTGGGTTTATGTCTAGCAGCTGAATTGCTGGATGCTGTCATTCAACATTACTATGTGATGCTAAACAGTTTTTCAAAGTGGTTATAGCCCTTTACACTTGGCCAGTAGTGCACAGATTTCCCAGAGTGCCACATTCCTGCTCATGCTTGGTCTTGTCCAGCTGGTGACTTTGTTCTAATCCTTGTGAGTTTAAATTTGTATTTTCTGGATTCCTAAGGAGGTTGAATGCCATATAATATGTTTACTGGCCACTTGTTGGAGTTGTTCACCCATTTTTTCTACTAGGTTATTAGATCCATTGTTTTAGGATTGTTTAGGATTCTTTATGTTCTGCACATAAGTTATACGTGTTGCATATAACTTCTCTCACTCTGTGGTTTCCTTTCCACTCTCTTAATAATCTTTTTGAGAAACCAAAGTTCTTCATTTCAATGTAGTCTAGATCACTAATATTTTCATTTCCTGTTATTTCTTTTCGTGTCCTATTAAAGAAGTCTTTGATTATCCAAAAATGAAGAAAATACTTTCCAATGTTAGCTTCTCAGTGCTTTGCGGTTTTACCTTTTACATTTAGATGTAGGCTTTACCTGGAATCGACTTGAGGGTGTGAGAGGAGATAAGATTTTGCAAGCTTTCTTAGGCTTTGGAGGTCCCACAGCTAAATAGAAGCTCTCTTTCTGTTCCTCAAAATCTTTATTTTATATCTACTGAAAGAGATCTTTTAGATATACTTACAAAGATTTAAAAAGCATGTATTACATATATTCATAGAAAGAAAAACGCTAGGAATACATTGGTTAGTGTGTGGGCATCTCCTGCTTGACCCTCCGATTCAGCCTTCGTGCTTTTCCCTCCTGCTCTGAGCCCCAGGAGGCTGAACTACAGGGACTTCATGCAAGGGCTCTTCCTATTTGGCTTCTCATCAGTTTAACCGGTGGGCAGCACCAGAGGGAGGTCAGAGGGTGGAAGGTCCGTAAAGTTGGAGTGTTTATTCTCCCAGTTCCCTCCCTTCCCAGCCCCTTCCCTCAACCAAAGGTCATAACTCCCACCAGCCCCCTTCTCCATACAGCTCCCTTCTCAGGGGTCTAATAACTACTCGCTCTCCTTGACCCTTCAAGCAAACGGGTGGTAATTGATCCCTATTCTTCTGGTTCAGAGCTACTTCACTATCCTTTGCTGGTTGTCCTATACCCTGCCCACACCTTTGTAAAATGCCCCTTTATTAAACTCTCCTCAATTCCCCAATTAGAGTATTACTATTTGGTTCCTGCTGGACCTTGGATAATACCATAATGGTATTCCTAAAACCTTTTCCCCCATTGAGAATTCAACTCTCCTAAATCATTTTTCATCTTCTAGTCATCACTGTCCGTGTTTTTCACCATAACATCGTCTCTGAGTCTAAGCCACAGAGAGTATTAGTGATGCTACATTTCTTAGCTGAGAGCTGCACTACAGCTTCTGGGATTTTCTTACAAGCTGCCGATACTCATTTTGCAAGTTTTGATGCACAGACAATGACTGTTACATAACAACAGCTGCCCGGCCAACAGCAATTACGAGATGCTTCCTGATTTCAGAGATGTTAAAGTTTTTTAAATGTGTTTCTTATAATCAATGAAATACTGTAATGATGATGATAATGATGACTACAAAAAGTACCTAGGATCTTTACATATAACATTTTCTCCTTTAATGCCCATGCCAATCCTCTGTGGCAAATATTATTCTACTCTTTTTACAGGTGGGGAAACTGGGGCTCAGAAATATTACGTACTTTGCTCAGGATCACACACCTAGGCAGGGGCAGAGCTAGGATTCCAAATCAAGTTGATGTTAACGTCAAAGCTTGAAGTCTGAACCACTTGCCTATATGGCCATTCAGGCACCTGGAGATGATGAGAGAGCACGGTGCATTCAGTGAATTCCTAATGAGCTGGCTGATCCCTCGGGTTCCTTCTGGAAATTCTCAATAACTCCCACCCCAATTTTAGGTCTTCTTTAATGGCTTTGTTGTCTGCCCCACCAAACAAGCCATCTAAGAGAATGAAAACAGATTGTCCATGACACCGTTTGCTCCCATGATGCGGCAGCTCTCACAGACCCTTGAGTCAATGGCTGTTGACTCCCTCAGGCCAGAGGGAGACAGGCACGCTGCTACCTTCCCAAGGGCCTGCAGTATTGCCAACTCCCACAAAGGCAAGGCTTCGTTTCAAGCAGCCAGCAGGGAAGTAACTGCCTATTATGGGAATATGGAGCAATAAGGCTGTGAAAAGACAAGCAAATCTCTGAACACGGCATCAAAATCAGCCCCACACTTAACGTCTTTGAGCTACACGTAGGAGAGCTTCTGCTTTGGGAGTCACCGTGCAGGTTCTGAGGAGGTAGTTAAGTACCACTGAACAGAATGAGTACATTTTTTCCCACCACTTATGGTACTCAAGCATCACACTTGAAAACTGTCTAGTCTCCGTCCTTCTCAGGTACCTTGAAGGTCCCCTTGACATCTCTCTCTTTAGGGAAATTGGATACACAGCAGTGCTCCCCAAAGTCAGACAACAGACCAGCAGCATCAGCATCTCCTGGGAACTTGTTAAAAATGCATATTCTCAGGTCTGACCCCAGACCTTCTGAGTCAAACTCTGAAGGTGAGAGGCCTGGAAATCTGTGTTTTAACAAACCTCCAGGCCATCTTCATGTACACTAAAGTTTGTGAAGCATGGATATACAGTATTTTGTGAAAATGTTGGGGTCTACCACAACCTCAGTGTACTTGCAACTAGGATTTAATTATTGGATTAAAAAATAAAAATAATACATATTTCTTTTTGCAAACCAAATGTTACAAAGGTGTAAAATTCATCATTTCATCTCCCCAGTGCTGATCTTCAGAAGTAACCAAGGTCAACAGTATGACAAGAATCCATTCACACCAATCTGTTTATTCACATATACACAAACATACATATTCCTATATGAGTTTTTTCCCCCTTTCTTTCCATTTTTTTTGGTTGTTACAAAAAAGAATTCACATTCCAATCCACACACGGCTTTGCAATCGGCGCTTTTCACTTATTATATCATGGATATCCCTCCAGGTCAGTACATATAGTCCTAATTTTTTTCCTTTTGGAGTTGTAGGATATTCCAAAGCATGAATACTTTACATTTGATCCAATCATATTTTTACTGATAGACATTCAGTATATTTTCAGTTTTTCACAGAGGCTAAATTAGAGGGCTAATTTAAAGTAATTTAACTGTGACAATAATTTCTGGTCTCAGATATAATCATAGGCTGAATTTGAAGCTGAAAAGGTAGATATATGGGAGCATTCTTGTGCATAAAGAATGGTCTATAACAAACCCATGCATCTACAGTCAATTAATCTTTGTCAAAGGAGGCAAGAATATACAATAAAGAAAAGACAGTCTCTTCAGCAAGTGGTGTTGGGAAAGCTGGACAGTTGTATGTAAATAAATGAACTTAGAACACTCCCTCACACCATACACAAAAATAAACTCAAAATGGCTTAAAGACTTAAACGTAAGACATGACACCATAAAACTCCTAGAGGAGAACATGGGCAAAACATTCTCTGACATAAATCGTAGCAATGTTTTCTTAGGTCAGTCTCCCAAGGCAATAGAAATAAAAGCAAAAATAAACAAAGGGGACCTAATCAAACTTATAAGCTTTTGCACAGCAAAGGAAACCATAAACAAAATGAAAAGACAACTTACAGACTGGGAGAAAATATCTGCAAATGATGCGACCGACAAGCGCTTAATTTCCAAAATATACAAACAGCTCATCCAAATCAATAACAACAACAAAAAAACCAAACAAACAACCCAATCAAAATATGGGTAGAAGACCTAAATAGACATTTCTCCAAAGAAGACATACAGATGGCCAACAGGCACATGCAAAGATGCTCAGCATCGCTGATTATTAGATAAATGCAAATCAAAACTACAATGAGGTATCACCTCACACTGGTCAGAATGGCCATCAACAAAAAGCCTACAAATAACAAATGCTGGAGAGGGTATGGCGAAAAGGGAAGTTTCCTACCCTGTTGGTGGGAATGTAAATTGGTGCAGCCACCATGGAAAACGGTATGGACTTTCCTTAAAAAACTAAAAATAGAGTTTCCATATGATCCAGCAATCCTACTTCTGGGCATATATCCAGAGAAAACTATAATTTGAAAAGATACGTGCACCCCAATGTTCATAGCAGCACTATTTACAATAGCTAAGACATTGAAGCAACCTAAGTGCTCACTGACAGATGAATGGATAGAGAAGATGTGGTATATATATACAGTGGTATACTACTCAACCATAAAAAAGAATGAAATAATGTCATTTGCAGCAACATGAATGAATCTAGAGATTATCATACTAAGTGAAGTAAGTCAGAAAGACAAAGATAAATACCATATGATATCACTAATATGTGGAATCTAAAATATGATACAAATGAACTTATTTTCAAAATACAAACAGACTCACAGACATAAAAAAAACAAACTTATGGTTACCAAAGGGGAAAGGGGAGGATAAATTAGGAGCTTGGGATTAGCAGATACAAACTACTATAAATAAAATAGATAAACATCAAGGTCCTACTGTTTGGCACAGGGAACTATATTCAATATCCTGTAATAAACCATAATGGAAAATAATATGAAAAAGAATATATATTCACTGAATCACTTTGCTGTACACCAGAAACAAGCACAACATTGTAAATCAACTGGACTTCAATTGAAAAAAAGAAGGATCTCTAAAGCTTGCCTGAGCTACTCAAGCTGGGCACCTGTCTTTGAGCATATCCGAAAAGCACCTATCAACCATCGTTTGCGTGCTAGGCATTGCACTGTTTGCTGGGGATACATCAGTGGACAAGACAGACATGATTTTCTTGATCCTCCTAGAACTCACTCTCTAGTGGGGGGACATAGAGGCACAAAAGACAGTTATAATGCAGTGAGATTAAGTGTCAACAGAGGTACCAGTTTCCTGCAAGAGATGCCAGGTAAGTTGTGACCTAGTGATTGAATAGGAGTTAGTTGGGTGAAGGAGGGGTAATGTTCAGGATAGAGGGACCAGCGTGGTGAGTCTGGAGGAACTGTGAGTAGCATGAGGAGAGGAGAGAGAAAGCTAAACCTCCGAGCAGAATCCTACTCATGAAGCCGCTTGAAAGTTTCAACACTTTTCTGAAAAAAACAAGGAGCCCTTTTTAGTATAATAGAAGGGTACCTGCCCCTTCTAGTAGACAAGCACCTCTCGTTAGAAACTGGAACTGCATCAGGCAGACAAGAGAGGCAGGAAAGAGACTTGGACACTAAGTTGAATGTTATGCCAGATGTGAACACACAAAATAAGGGACATTCAATAAACCCAGCATAGAGCACTCTAATCAAGGCAGTGAGTTTAGTTTATACTCAGGGTGAAATCTGTGCTGATACACCTGTTAATTCACTCTCGCTGAAAATCCAAAATCTATAATGTGGGAAAAGTACTTCCAATCAACACTTGATAAATACTTACTGGGTGTTAGATCCCAGTGGTAAAATGAGGTGCAGATTTTTATTCACCAGATTCCGTGGGGATATGATTCTCCTAAGATGGACAGATTCCAAGTCCTGTGGACCTGTGCCATGTGTAAGCTGAAGTGTTTAGGGAAGAGTGAAGAAAATGCGAAACCCGCACGTCTGTGAGGGTACTCCGTGAACGAGACAGAGGAAACAAGATTTCAGCAGCTGCCGTGAATGAGGGAAGAAGGTGAGGTGGGTTTCCACTAAGTCTTCTGCAAAACCCTTATGCCATCACTTTATGGACAACCACAGTAAAAGATCTCTTGTATTTCTCAAGACTTTTTAATTGGACCATTGTTAATTTGCATGAGAAACTGCACTGAGCATGGGCCATGAAGGCGACAGTCATATTTAGGTTACACATCCATTATCTTCTTTAACTCCAGCCAGGAATCTTTTCAGCGGCCTTCGGCTAAGTGCTCTGTCCCAGGGCAGAAAGCCACGCAGTGAGGAGAACTACTTATGGACCAAGGCGTGCTCTGCCCATTTCATCCTTACTGTCTCCCATCCATGGGACAGCATCCCCAGGTGGGTGTCTGCCCCTACCCCACAGAGGCCTATGACATGGCCTTAAGCACAGCACACAGTGTGCCTGTTTCCAAGACCCACAGGACAGTTACACACCCTCCCTCCTCTCATCTTTATCCCCAGAAAAGTGACCACAGAGTTCCCTAATTCCATGCTGCACTTCTCAGCGCTCCTAGCACAGCCTGTCAGAAGATCTTTCCTTCTTAGATTTAGCTAATGTGTGGTCACTAAAGCATTCAAACAATATAGAAGGGTGTAAGTACACTGTGTGAAGTCACTCACTCCACACCTACCCTGCTCTCAGAGGTAAACAATTTGATGTTCATCTTTCTAGAATTATGTACGTATACATATATGCATACATATATATGTATGTATACACACACAACACACATTACTTACTACAAAAATAAGATGTTACTACAGATCTTTCTTGACTTATGATGGGGTTACATCCTGATAAACCCATCCTAAGTTGAAAATATTAAGTCAAAATGCATTTAATACACGTAACCTACCTTAAACATGCTCAGAACACTTACATTAGCCTACAGTTGGGCAAAATCATCTAACACAAAGCCGGTTTTATAATGAAGTGTTGACTATCTCACGTAATTTACTGCATAGTGTACTGAACATGAAAAACAGAATGGTTGTGTGGGTAAAGAACGGAGGTAAGTGTACGGGTTGTTTAACCCCATGATCACGTGGCTGACTGGGAGATGCGGCTCGCTGCCCTGCTCAGCATCATGAGAGGATGGTACCACATATGCTAGCTTGGGAAAAATCATAACTCAAAAATTCGAAGTATGTTTTCTACTGAATGCTTTCACACCATCGTAAAGTCGAAAAATTGTGAGTCAGGGACTGTCTGTACACACTCCAGAAGGTAATTGCTTTTTTTAAACTTAATGTATCAAGTTTATCTTTCCATGTCAGTACACACAGAACAACCTTATTCTTATTGTGCTATGCCACGCCATGCTAGACATTGTATAGATGTACCAGAATTTAATTAAACCTCTGTTAATAAACACGTAGCTTAATTTTTAGCTTTTTCTATACACAGGTCTATGGAGATGTAGATTTATCATTGTGTATGGATGCAATCTTTGCTATAAGACAGATTCTTTGTAATGGAATTAATGGCCCAAAAGGAATGCATTTAAAAACCTTTCCCCACATTCTTGCCCAAACTGGGTATTTCCAATTAATCCTTTTAATTTGTGTATTGCTTAGAGGAAGGCCTTTCTCACACCAGTGTTATAACAAATTTCCCTATATTTTCTGTTACAGTATACATATATAGTTTTTAATGCTGTGGTCTTTTAATTTACTGCCAAATCCAGCCTGCTGCCTGTTTTTGTGAAGCAAGTCTTATTGGAACACAGCGACACCGAATGTGTACATATTGCTGACGACTGCTTTTACACCACAGGGGCAAAGCTGATATTTGTGACAGAAATTGTACGGCCCATAAAGGTGAAAATATTTACCGTCTTGCCCTTTCTAGACTGTTATCCAACTAATGCCTAGAATTTATTTTATTGTTTGTTTTTGTGAGGAAAGAACTAACTTTATTTTATCAACTGACAGAAAATTATCCAATGAATGGCTCATCTTTTCCCTACTGACATGAAATGCTATTTGTGTCATATAACAAACTCCCATCCATCCATGGGTGGGGTTCCTTTACACTCTATTCTGTATCATTGATCAGTTGGTCTTTTCCTGCACAAATACTACACTCTTCACTTCTTTAGTTTTATGTTTTTCCCATAGTATTATACTTTAAATTTTTATGTTTGGTAGGGTAAGTCCTTACTTGTCCTTTTTCAAAAGGAGTTTTTATATTCTTTTTGTTTTTTCTTTCATATGAATTTTAGAATCGCTTATAAAGATCCCAATGGGGTTTGTAACCAGTATTTCATTGACTTTAATTTGGGAGAAAATTGAAATCTTTACAATATTCTGTAACAGTGACCATTTCCTCATGGTCTCATCTATATTAAATATTATTATCGTTTTTCATCTTTGCCAATTGATAGTTGAATTGAGGTTTTTATTTTTTTTATTTTTTTAAGAAGATGTTGGGGGTAGGAGTTTATTAATTAATTTATTTTTTGCTGTGTTGGGTCTTCGTTTCTGTGCGAGGGCTTTCTCTAGTTGTGGCAAGCGGGGGCCACTCTTCATCGCGGTGCACGGGCCTCTCACTATCGCGGACTCTTTTGTTGCGGAGCACAGGCTCCAGACGCACAGGCTCAGTAGTTGTGGCTCACGGGCCTAGTTGCTCCGCGGCATGTGGGATCCTCCCAGACCAGGGCTCGAATCCGTGTACCCTGCGTTAGCAGGCAGATTCTCAGCCACTGCGCCACCAGGGAAGCCCTGAATTGAGGTTTTATTCTAATAAATTAATAATACATAAAAATTGGTATTTTTACCTTATTGTGAATTTTCCTCAGCTTTTTCTTACAGTATGTTAAGATGGGGCATTGCTCTGTAACCGATACAGGTGAAAGACAGGAATTTTACTACATCGCTGGTAGTGCTGATTCCTATGCCCTAGAAAACAGTTTAAGCTATTGGTCAGTTGAAAGACATTGATCCCTAAACATAAGCTCTTTAGCAAACATCCTCCCTATTGACTCAACATTGCTGCTCCGAAAGGCTCCACCATTTCCTGCTGCCTAAATGAATTTTTAATCAGCTCCATGCAGAGTGAACAAGCACAAACAATCGCACAAACAATCTCCCTCCTTCTGTAGGCCAGGCCCTCCAAGTGCGGCAGAGAGCGGCCGCATTCACGCCAAGTAACGGCCCTGCTTCCCGTTCTCTCACCTGGGTTCACCATCAGCCTCAGCAGGGCCGGAGTGCCTCAGGTTGGTCCCCGGTAAAGGTCTCTGGGATGGAGATTTGCAGGCAGGACGTTCCTTGGGGAGTGCGCTTGTGGTTGGACAGAGGGAAACACCATCCAGTCACCTCGAAGGCTTCCACCTGGAGTTCTGGAGCTGGAACGGCTCTTTAAAATTATCCCAAGTTAGGGCGAGGGGGCTGGGCTTTATATCTATCTGCTGAGAGGTCATGGGCGGGGCGGGGTGGGCGGGGGAGGTAGGACCTTGGGCTAAACAGCTCTCCCCAGCTGAGGATAATTCTCATTGAGCAACTCAGCTGAGCGCCAGTATTTGCCACATCTCCTAGGAAACTGAGTGCCTCGGTCCTGAAGGGGGGATGTGGGCGCACAGCACAGCCTCCACTACAGGGCCTTCTTGACTTTCCCTGTACCTCCCAGCTTTTTTTCCCCCGAGCTGAGAGCTCAAATACCTTCAAGTACACTGCTCAGCTTTGGTATTTAACCTTTCACGCAAAACTCTCATGTCACACGTAGATAACGTTTCCTTTCTTCCAAGCACATCACCCGAATTCACAAGCCAAATATCAGGGAACATGGCTGCAAAATTATGTTTATACCAAGACCCTCAAATGTATTATTCAAATAAATTAGAAAAAAATTTTCACATTTTTTTAAAAAAAGAAAACCTTATATAATCCACGAACTAACATTACATCATGTTCCCTTGGCACTTTTTACCTATAGTATATGAAAAACTTACAGATTACAAGGGCATTTTGCAATGAGTCAAAAAATGGATTGTAAAATTACTCACGTGTTCTTCCGTAATAACTACCTCCATAAAAATAGTGACTATCATTTGTATAGTGCTTCAGTGTTTACAAAGTACTTTCGTATCAACAACTTGCTGAGTCTTATCGGAGGCAGGAATTATTATGAAGACTCTGAGGCTTGGAGAGCTGAGGTAAGCCATGCCTCTGTCCAGAGCTGGAGGATGCTGGGAGTCTGGTGTGTCTCCAGAGCCCTCCTCCCTCCCCTTCCTCAACCCTCGTCTCCCCAGCTCCACCACACCCTCACCTGGTCCAGGCTCCACGCTCATTCTCTGTTGATACGCTGTAAACACCCACACTCCCCAACCAAGATCTTCTCTTCCTGGGAAGGACCTGTGTCCTCCTTCATCTTTCTCTACTAATCTTTTTTTTTTTTTTTTGCGGTACGTGGGCCTCTCACTGTTGTGGCCTCTCCCGTTGCGGAGCACAGGCTCCAGACGCGCAGGCTCAGCGGCCATGGCTCACGGGCCCAGCCGCTCCGCGGCATGTGGGATCTTCCCGGATCGCGGCACGAAACTGCGTCCCCTGCATCGGCAGGCGGACTCCCAACCACTGCGCCACCAGGGAAGCCCTCTCTACTTATCTTTATTGAAACCTGCTCTCAGCTGGCTGTCCTTGGGAAAGGGACTCATAATCTATTTCATACCAAGCTACTAATGCCCAGCAATGGTGAGTAAACTGCTTTCTCCACCCATCCCCAGTTATATATTATCCCCAGGTATCTGTATGTATGCTGATTATCATTATATTATATCATTATATATGATATATAATATATATATACCCTCAGGTGTATCTGCATTTTAACAAGATCATATTGTAGTGGAATATGGAACAAGTTAATGAGGAAGATATTTTGGAGAGAGAGGGTCTTTCCAACTGCCTGCCCCCACCCCATTCATGTTATTTTACTGCTCTGTTGATGAGCATCACTCATGTAGAGCACTGGACTTGGTGTCAAAAGAATTGAATTTGAGTCCCTGCTCTTGGGTAGGTACTTAACTTTGCCCACCTTGACCTCCTCGCCATCTAAGGGAGAATAGGAATTGATGTTTCACTTCTCAGGGTGACTGGGGGGACCAACAAAAATCTCAGTATTATAGCAGTTTTGTTAAACTCTGTGGCTAGAGGAACTTGTAGTTGGAGATGGTCCAAGGGTGATGCCAAGAATTCACTGCCCCACGGGCCTCACAACACGGTCCACCCAGGAGGTTCCCCTGGTGCACACGAGCTACACAGCAGAACTAATATCAGCTGATCCTGGTGACCAACTCTTCCCTGTATGTAGAGTGGTCATTACGTGTTTTACTTTGACTTGTCCTTGAATGTGTGACAAGGCTAATATCATTGAAGGCATTTCTCCCCACAGCAATCCATTTTTTAAATGCAGTTCCTGCCATGAATGGTGTTTTGTGACACTGGGGAAGGGGAAAGTGAGTACTTTCCAGAACAAAGAAGGTAGGAAAAAAAGGTGTGGGGGGATATGACATAGGGACCCTTTTGCCAGGGAGAGAGCAAAATATAGATGAGGTGATACTAGGGTTCAGATGCTGCTGCTCTTTGCGGCTAAGTGTGTATGGCGATGGGGATTGCGGGTGGGGTGAGATTCTAGAAAGTCCAGAGAAAGTGAAGAGGTTAATCGGCTGTCCTTCTCAAACACAGGTGTCCAGAGTAGGAGAGAAGAGGTAATCTGGAATATTTAGGGGACAGGGGGATAGGACAGTCCCCCCGTGCTTCCCTGTGTTGGGTGCAACACGGAAGGGATCTTGAAGTTCTCAGGCCACAGGGAAGGCGGCTGAGCATGCTGGCTGGGACTCAAGGGCTAAGGTGGAGGCAAAGCAGCCCTCTAGCAGAAGGCTGAGAACGGGCTGTTTGAGCTGCCTGCTGGGATTCACAGCCAGGCCTCAGTGGAGAGGCACATGGTAAGAGGCAAGTGAAGGTTCAGTCAGACAGGACTCAGTGTGCTTGGGCCACCCTGAGAGAGGAGATCACAGGTTATTCCAGCCTAGAACACTTCAAGAGAGGACTCAGTGAGGGCGGAGGCCACTGTGGCCCACACATCAGTGGAGATAAATTACAGCTGCTTTAGGGGCAAGGAAAAGTCCCCAGAGATGGGTGGCACTTGGGCCAAGATGCCTTACTCCAATGTCAAGCTTCTCCTTGCACTTAGATTGTATCTCAGAAGGAAGAAGGGGAACCTCTGAAGGAGGGAAACAGTCCAGATGGGGAGTTCAAAATTTAAATTGATTATCTATCTAAAACGAGGCAGAGGAGATTCAACTATGTTCAGTTGGCAAGTTTAACTCTCCTCACCATCAATGGGAAAGATGCATTGCAAGGAAATTTAGGTCCCTGGAATGCAGAATTTCCCACTTTTGCTTTTTTTTTTTACATTTTGAGACACAGTACATGCCTCAAATGGATTTCTTTACTATAGATGAGAAAAGCAGCCTACCTTTAACATTCTGGCAAATCCCAACCTTAGAAAATACAACATTAATAATGCAGAAGATCATTTTTAGTTCTCTAGTATAAGCAGTTTCTCTATAGTAACTTCACTGTATTCCTTGAGGATGTAATTATTATCCATCATCTTGTTATGAATAACCAACAACCAAGTCTGCAAGGGACTGATGCCAGGAACAAGATTTGACAACTCCCAACAAGCTAATGATTTCTAAGTCCTTCCATCCCTTGACCATCGTGGAATCTGACAGAGATGTTGTCAGTGTGACGGGAGGCTAGGGAGGTGTCTGTCTTCCCAGTTACTGCCTCCCTTCACTCCTTAACAGCTGAGATGTGAGGAAGTAAAGGCTACACAAGGGGAAGCATCCTACAGCTATACATAGGCTTCTACATGGAAGTCATTATTCTTTGATAAGGTCACATTCAACAGGAGTTTAAAGCAATGACCCCACTCAGATCTTCTAAACAGAGTGACAGTCAGCTGTCTTAGAGAGATTCCATAATCTGAGACTCAGAGGCTGTGAATCTTCAATGCACTGGGTGCTGGGAGTGATGGACAAGTCAGGGTTTGCATCTTTATTGACCTTTTCCCCCCAATTGGATCCTTAAAGGCCAGATTGACTCTGCATCTAAATTAGCTGCTGAAATCCCTTTTTGTCAAATCATCTCTAATTAATGATATGGCAATATACACACCTATTCTTTCTGTCTGGGTGGGGGGCAGGGAACTACAATTTATTGCGTACTCACCATTTGCCAGGTATTTTGCCAAGTATTTTATGCATTCCTTCATTTAATTCTAAAGATTAGGCACTGTTAGTATTAATTATTTTTTCAGAGGCTGAAACCGAGAGATTGTGGCTTGCTCAAGGTCATTCCGATAGTAAAGGATGGAGCAGGACTATAACTGCCTGTTCTGTCCTCTACTTCTTTAGTAGGAGCTCATTTTCTCACTACTCTGTAGTTTCCTTAACTATTTGTGGTATAAATTTAAGTGCATCTTTCTTTCTCTTTGATGACAGCCTTCCTGATACACTAGTCTAAGTATTTGTATAAGTCTTTCTCACATGTGTTCCAAGGAATGCTGCCCTTTTGTGCACACATAAAACATAGCAGTGAGTAGACCATTTGCAAGTGTGAGATCTAGTTCAGTAAAAATCAAGTACTAAGATGATGCAAACAAACTAGGAATGCTGAACCAAACACATTATTTAAAAAATGTGAAACAATGCTTACAAAAAAGGGAGAACTATCCAGGTACCAGAAATAAAAAGGAAACTAAAAAGCAAAGATCTAAGCAACCGTGCTTATGCCTCATCCTCTTTAAGATGACATTGGGAGTAAGTTCAAGGAATGCAGAAGCTTTCGTTTCAGGAGACGCGGCCCTCGGCCCAAGACTTCACTTGGGTGGAACTGAGATTTCAGCATAAATGCAGGATCCTCAAATAGCTGTTTATTGCAGATATAACAGAGAATGAAAGGATGGAATAGGAAAAAACGATGCCCACTGGCTTAGCTTGCCTGCCAATGCCTAGGCTCTGGATGGGAAAAAAGTCTCTACAGGAAACTAAAACCTTAAATTGAACATCTTGTGGGTTGAAGAGTTACATTTATACTAATCCCGTAAACCAGGATCCACCAAGCTAAGAAATTAACATAAAATGGTCGGTGATTCACCTGGCAGGTGCAAACACAAAGCCATCCTGAAGGAACATTGCCCAGACCAAGTTGTATGGAGCTTCTGTAGGGAATGGGGAATAAAAAAGAGGAGTAGGGGTAAGAAAATCCAACACACTGGGGCAGTAGGGCCTCTAGGACTTGAAATACAAACCAGCAATTTGACAGGGTACAGAACACAGATATATTTAAAATAATTTAAATAATTAGGAACATAAAAGTGAATCAAGGTCTTAAGAGAAGAATAAGTGGCTATGAAAAAATTCAAAATAACAAAATAGAAATTCTAAAAATAATAATTTAAAACTACAGTCATTAAAATGAAAACTCAGTGGATGGTTAAGCAGCAGATTAGACTTGCTGAAGGGAAAGTTAGAAGCAAGAAAACAGATTTGAAGAAATTATCCAGAATATACAGCATAGATAAATAAATAGAGGGGAACTAGTAAAGAGATTTAAAATTTTGGAACACAGAATAAAAGGTTTATTCAATAGAATTTCAAGAACAAAAGAATATAGAAAATAAGAGAAAGGCAATATTTAAAGAGATAGTGTCTGTGAGTTGATAAAAGACCTAAATCCTTAGATTTAAAAGCACAACAAATTCCTGAAAGGATAAATAAAATCTTACATCTTAACACATCAGTGTGAAATTTCAGACCACCATGACAAAGAAAAATTCTTAAAAGCAACCATAGAGAAAATGATAGATTATCTACAGAAGAAAACCAATTTGAAATAGTACAGATTTCTGAAAATCAGCAAGGAGGCTAAGAGTCAGTGGAATGCTAGCTTTACAGTATTGAGAAAAAATAACTGGAGGTGTAGAATACTATGTCCAGCTAAAGTAAAATAAAGATATTTTCAGAAAAAGACTGAAAGAATTTATCATTTCAAGACCCTATAGAAAGACCCTATAGATAAACAAACTACTGAAGGATATACTTTAGGAAGAAGGAAATTGAACACAGAAAGAAGAAATACATTGAAAGTAGCAACAGTAAACCAAAAAAATAAACATGGATAAATATAAATAACCATTGACTACATAAAATAACAGAAATAATAATGTTTGGTTTGGGAGGACAAACAAGCAAAATGGCCAGAGAAGGTTATTGGAGTTGAGCTCATTCTAGTGTCCTTATTTTGTTCAGAAGAAGGATAGAAAATATAATAGGCAAACTGGTAGAGGAAAAAAAGAAGGAAACGACTTATTCCATAGAAGGCAAGAAACAAAAAGAAAGAAGTAAAGAAAAAGTATGGTAAACAGAACAAAATAAGATGGTAGAAATAAATCTAAATCAATAATCATAGTAAATGTAAACAGTCTAAACTTGCTAGTTAAAAGAGCTTACTATTTACTTTTTTTGAATACTATATTATGAATACTACATTTTGTTATAAGAGCTACAAGAAGAACTTGAAGGCTCAGAAGGGTTGAAGGTAAATGGATGAAAGAAGATAAGTAAATACCAATGTCTGGAAAGCTAGTGTAGCTGTATTAGTACTATACACGCTAGACTTTTAGACAAAATGCATGTAGGGAATAGAGGGGGGTCATTGCATAATGGTGAGAAAATCCAGTCTTTCCTGACTCCATGGTCCAGCTCAGCAGTTCTCCATGCTGCCTGCCCCTTATGACCATAGTGATTACATAAAATTAAAGAGCAGAGTAGAATTTTACTGAGAGAATAATAATATAATGATTTAAAATCCCCAGAGGTAGTCAAACTGGCCTGGGTTGGAGTTCTAGCTCCAGCACTTACCAGCTTTGTTGCCTTGTTTCATTTCACCTCTCTGTACCTCAGTTTCCTCATCTGTAAGATGCAGCTGAGCCATACTTGCAGCTCATGTTTTGTATGAGGATTAAAAGAATTACAGTAAATAAAGGGCCAGTTTATACCAGCTTCTCAACAAATGTTATCCTATTTCTTATCCTATTTCTTATCTCTCATATCCTATTTCATATCCTATTTCTTATCACAAAAAACAAAACCTGCAAAACTTATAACTTCAGAAGGCAAATAGCTATTTAAGATTTCAAGTTGAAATCATTTTTCTTATAAAGAGTTAACTAACCATGAAATTAAATATTTAGGCATTCACGGAACCAATGTGCTCATAACGTTAGAATAAGAAAGTGGCTGGTCTAGAAATTACAAGACATTCTTAATGTCTTCACAGCTGATGTTTTTTCTATCATGGGAATATTTTGAAATCACCTTTTACAGTTATCTAGAGAGAATGGTGTACTGTGAGGTCAATTAGGAAAATAGCATGAAGTTGAGTGTTTGTATTCAGGTGTGTAAACGCTGGTGGCTGGTTGAGATGCTCACTTGTAAAGCAGTTTGGCACTCAGAGCACATTTTCCCTTAAAACAAGATCACAAATAGTGATTTCTTTCCCAAGTGGGGTGACCAATTGCCCTGGTTTGCCTGAAACTGAAGGGTTTTCCAGAATGAAGGACTTTCGTGCTAAACCTGGGAAAGTCCTGGGAAAACCAGAATGATCAGGTACCCCACAAGTCCAACACCCCAAAACTGATCTGTCTGTGTCAGTCACAACTTTGGGAGCCCTTCGTGAGAAGCCAGCTCTGCTGAGTGCCAGAGTTTCCCCTGTTGCACTGCTGGGCTCAGCACTTGATCTCTGACAGTTGCCTGAGCCCCTGGGTACTGATGTTACTCTGGGGTCTGAGTGTGAGAGAAAAGAGAAATATCTCCTCTCTGTTACACTTTGTCACTTAGACCCCAATGCAGCCTGTCCTCTGCCTAGAATATCACTTCTTCCAAAAACATGGTACTTTTAGGTTTGTGTACTTACTCTTCTCCCGTTGTTGCCCAAACGCGTCCCTCATTTTCAGGGTGGAGGATGAGCATTAACAGAACATCAGAAGCTGTCCTATCCTCTCCACAGTCTTGAATCTCTCGTCCCACCTCTCATTCACATCAGCTCAGATAATCAATGCTGACTCCGAGATGGATGGCCAATCACCACTTCCCCAGAGAGCTATCTCAGAATCCCACCGGGAGCTTGCTTGGGGACCTGCACAGCGTCTTTTCTAGGAATATAACATAGTTAATAATGACCTTGAGATCCACATTAGTAAACAGCAACCTACTGAACTGCCATTCACCAAGGTCCACTCTTAATAACACCCCCCTCTCCCTACACACCCTCGTGGAAATGTTTTCAGCGTCCCCTGTTCTTTCATAGCACTTGCTTTATGTTTCTGTGTAAACCTTGATCATGATCTGCCTTGTAGTGCAGTCGCTTAAGCATATGTCTATCTCCTTCATAAACTACAGGTCTTTAAGAGCAGAGAAACTGTCTCACTCATCTTTATACAACTCTTAGAACCTTGCAGATTGCCTGTCGCAGAGAGACTATTCAGTAAATATCTCAGGAATTGATAAGATCCTCTGGACTTTAGAAACTCATCAGAGATCAGCTGGCTCCATTATAACTTGGTCAATAATTCAGTCTATTAGGAGGAATGACTATATTAAATTTGTTCTGCCAACATTGCTTATTCTTGCATTGAAATTCACAGACTGCTAAATTGAAATTTAGCAGGTCACTGTGGTGTGAGAAGACTTGTCAGTGATAGAAAAGATGAAGAAATCACAATAAATAAAATCCAAATTATTCTAGGTAAACTTTAATTGAAAAATCATTTGAACAATGCTGTTCTCTCTAGTAGATAATACCCAAATAGTAAGGTGTTAGTGAGTGAGCAGAAAGGGTAAAATATACTTGGATATTCTACTCAAAGGTTCTTATTTCAACTTTAAATTGCCTCATAATATCATAGTATAGCAGCCAAATTAATGAGTCAAGTCAGACTTCAAATAAATACACTGAACAAATCAAGTTTCAAACTCAATTAACTTCTAGGAAAAAGAAGAATTCTGAAATTAGGACGAGATTGGAGGAATCTGTGTCTTGTAGATAAAACATTTTTTTAAAGGCTCAAATCCTTTACAAGTTTAAATATCAAAATAATCTGCCTAAGGACAAATTAGAGTCACCCCAAAGTAGAGTCAATACATTAGTAAGATGTGTTATATGCCAATATGACATACTTGTAATATGTCAACACATTAGCAATGTAAGTGTTAAAAATTTGTGAGAACTCCAAAATTATCATTAAACTCAAAGCCAGGGAAAAATTTGTAGTGACCTAGAGGCATTTCAGAGAATTTGGGGACCACAATATTCAAGGCTGAAATAAAAGTTCTTTTTGAAGTTGATACTAAAGGTAATTTAAGATGACTCGAACTTCTAAGATGATTAGAAATTAGTCTATTAACCAACAACTCTGAGAGCATCAGGAAGCTGTGGTTAAATAAACTCCTGTACTTTTGTCAAGGCCCTGCATAAATGGTACCTACACCTCCTGAAAGGATGACAGAGAATCCTTTGAGGTTGTTCACCAAACATCCCATCGGTGCTGGCTCCTGTGGGATCACTCCCAATCATCACAATCAACTGCAGGCTGCACTGTCCCTCACTGCACACCTACTATGTGTCAGGCAACAAGGCAGGTACTATCCGCACCATCACCCTGCTCCCGTGATTGTAAAGCGTTTCAATCCTGCAGCATTAGAACAAGTTTAAATTGATAACTCTTACTTAGCACATTAAAAAATGAGCCTGGATGACATACAATTAATTATATGTTATTGCACTCTGATTTTAAAAAGAGAAAAAGATTCTGTGTGATTTCACTCTGTGATAATTTTTCTAATAGGCAGAAGAAAAGGCAATAATTTAGTTGTGACACTATTATAATCCTCCAACCCATGAAACACAATAAAAGAATATTCCACTGAAACATCTCACTCGAAAGGCTGTTTTCTTTTATGATGATGGAAAAAGTATTTGTTGAATTCTGATGACATCGTAACTGATTCCAATGTTCTGCATAGAGGAGAAAAAACATTTTCCATTGTATACACAGTAATAAGTAACCATCTAAGCATAATGCATGTGTATTAGAAAGAGGGGAACAATTATCTACCCTCACGTTTGCTTTCCTGCCATCAGGGCACGAGGAGGCTGTGTGTGGGCCTACCTTCGGACAGCCATCTTTGCTTAGTGGGAAGAAGATTCATACCATGGTGTGGAAGTCCCAAACAAGTGCTGACCTTTCCTTCTCTTTATATCTGCTCCTCTGTCCAGACCCTTATCTGGCAGGGGAAAGAGGCTGGAAGGTGTTCAGGCAGCTAAAATATTGCAAAAGAGATAGCGCGGTGCCTCCTTCCTGAATTAGGGAGTGGAACCAACCCTAAAAACAGTTATTCTCTGAACTTGTAAGTTTGTCCATAAGATCATGACTAAGAACTCTCAGGCTGAGAAGCTGAGTCCTGATTTGGCCAAATGAATACTATTGTTAGAGGGGCTGATTTTCCCCCAGAGCCAAGTCTATAGGAAGAACAGGTGGGACTTGAGGGGAGGGAATGCCTGGGAGAAAAGGGTTGGGGGTGGCCATGGGACTCGACTTCATCCCACATTGGATTCTCCCTTTAGAATAGTAACCCAGTGGTCCAAGCCTAGCACACAGTCAATTACAGAGACTAGGAATCAAGAATAATTAAAAACTCCTCAAAATACGTCTTGCTCTCTCATACCTGCAGATCCTCTACCTTACACCCTTCATCTGGCAGTTGGTGCTCTGCCTTCCAACCTCCGCTCAAGCACCGGTAGCTCCAGGAAGTTTGGCCTGCCTCCTCCAGTCTCACCAGCCTGGGGTGGGTGCCCCTTCATGGCTCCTGTAGCACCTCCTGCCCACCTCCTGTTAGAGAGGGCGGAGGTATCTCTTCCCCTGAAACAGTGGATCACAGCTTTGAGTGTATTGAATTCAAAGGGCTTAAGTTTTAGTCTTGGCCAGTAGAGGCTTCTGGCTGTTCCTCCTCTGTTCTCTTTTACTATCTCCCCCTGCATGGAATGAAGCTGCTATCCTGATTGATTCTTGAGACCACATTGCACTGTGGGCAGGGATTTTTTTTTTTTTTTTTTTTTGCGGTACGCGGTCCTCTCACTGCTGTGGCTTCTCCCGTTGCGGAGCACAGGCTCCGGACGCGCAGGCTCAGCGGCCATGGCTCACAGGCCCAGCCGCTCCGCGGCATGTGGGATCTTCCCGGATCGGGGCACGAACCCGTGTCCCCTGCATCGGCAGGCGGGCTCTCAACCACTGCACCACCAGGGGAGCCCAATGGGCAGGGATATTGTCCAGAAGGTAACACGCATTCACGAGTGTCCCTTCTCTTCCCCCCTCTGCTGCTGGACGTGGCAGGCTGCCTCTTCCTGTCTGTGTGCTGTTTGCGTAAGTGGATTTGTGAGACTGCCACACACCTCACTATTCCTGCCGCTCCCCACCAGGGTGCTGAGGTTTCGTATGGGGGCTGGGCTACCCTAGAGGTTCAGGCCTCAGCCAGGTGCTCTGATTCAGCTTAGGGCAGCCCTGTCTTTGGCTTCATTGGATACTTGCCCATCTGGTACTTTGTTCGCCATTTGCCAATTGACTGTTAAATCTATAGCTCCTTTGTCAGGAAACTGCAAAGGGAGGCATGATGAGTGGAAAAGAGGCCCCTAACATCCCCAAACTCTAACACTCCCATCTCTGTACTTCTAACGATGCACTAATTATCTGTCTCCCTCATTGGAGGGCAAATTCCCTGAGAAACTAGTACTGATCTTTGTATGCCCAGTGCTTAGTGCAATGTCCAACAGGTATTAGGTGCTCGAAAATGCTAAGTGTGTGAATGGATGAATGGATGAGTGAGTTTGGCCATTCTTGGACCTGCTTCACTGATCCAACCCTGGCCACTCTGCAAGCTGATCCCCCTCTGTGTTGAGCTCAGCAGGTCACCTCACCCAGAATGTCCTCAATCCCAGCTCAACATTCATGGTCTCTCTGAAGACTTTTCTAGCTAATTCTACCCACACTCATTTCCATTTCTAAATGCCTTTTGTACGGTTTAGTACTTTGTTATTCTCTAATTTGTTTTAAGTGTGCCACGATTAGGTTGTTGACAAGGTCATATATGACCTGGTCTTGACTTACTTCTTCCACGAGACATCATCGGGCAGGGTAAAGTTTGAAATTAGAGCAGCTGCTGTCAAATCCCCCTAACCTGAATGCAGTGGGGAAAGTCACTTACTTTCCCTGGGCCTCAGCTTCCTCACTTGTGAAAATGGGGGGAATAATCCTCTGCTTGAATGTGTCATGAGCACTGAAAGGATCAAAATAAAAACACAATGGCACCTACGAAAACACATACACAATTTATACCTCTTAGAATGTTGAATAAAGCTAGGATCAGAGGAGAGCTTCATAAATTCTCATACATTTACTTGATAATGACTATGTTGCCCACAGGCATTTCATTAATGAAGGTTGAATTATTCTTACTGTAACTCTCGCAAGGATTATTATTTGCAATGATATATGGGTGGTATAGTGCCTTTAAACTCATTCCAAGAAGGGTTATCAGGCTGAAGATGTTTCAGAAGTACTACTAGGGAATCTCTTGGAATGTAGTTGTGTGATTTTTTTTTTTATACCATTATTGTATTTCTTAAAGTCAATTTCTGTTTCTCAGGGATGTCTTAGTCCACTCGGGCTGCTATCACAAATTACCATAGACTGAGTGGCTTAAAAACCACACAGATTTATTGCTCACAGTTCTGGAGGTTGGAAAGCCCAAGATCAAGCACCAGCAGATTTGTTGTCTGGTGAGAGCTTGCTTCCTGGTTCATAGCCAGCATCGTCCTGCTATGTCCTCATATGATGAAAGGGATGAGGGACCTCTTTGGTTCCTTTCATAAGGGCACTGGGGAAACATTAGAATGCTTTGTGAACAAAGAATATTTTGTATACCATACAATTCCCTAAGTCACGGTGTGTACAGGGTTTTTGTAAGCAGTTTTAAGACATCACATAAAAATATTTGTGCATATTTTTTACGGTGTGGTTCAAAGTACAAATATAGGATGAGGCCCATTTTCTTTGATTTAGAAATTACACATCAGAATCTAATACTAAGCCTATGCAAATAAGTACGTGGAGGGAGTATAATAAGTGAAGGAGAGGGGAAGTTTAATAACCTTTAGCTAAATTAATTATCATACCCCATGTTGTGTGAAAAGATAATCATCCTACTCAGTGTGTTTCTGTTTAGGACTCAAATTCTAAGAGTGGTGGCCTAAGTAAACGTGTAGGTCTGAGCTGTCTGATATGGCAGCCACTGGAAACACGTGGCTATTTAAGATACACTAAAATGTAAAACTCTGCTCCTTATTTGCACTCGCTACATTCAAGTGCTCAAAAGCCACATGTACCTAGTGACTACTGTATTCAACAGAGGACATACAGGACATTTTGCAGAAAGTTCCTTCAGACATCAGTCCTTTCTGCTGACAGCATAGGCTAACAAGGTTAGCAAGAATTCCATATGAATGGGGGAAAAAGTTCAGCAAATTGTTAGAAATTAGCATTGCCCTGCTCTGTGTTTCCAAATATGTCTGTTGTTCACACACACCCACACACACACTCCCCACAGCTGAGTCTTGGTCGTCATAAATCATATCTTTATATCTTCCATAGGCACTGTTTTAATATTGGTGAAACAAACCTTGAATCTGCTACTTGAGGGAGATTGTGGTTTAATGAATAACTTCAAATAATTCTTACTACTGCAACAGCAGATTCTGCATTGAGGAGCATACACTTTTGAATGCGTGGTACTTTATTTAAACGCACATATATACAATGTCGACAAAAGGAAATTCTGCAGAGGTGAGCAAAGGGGCTGCATGCATTGGGAGGACCGGCAGACTCTAGTTTTACAGGATGAAATAGGGGTTGAAAAATAGGCAAAGACCGGAGAGCAAGTTTCATTTCCCATCACCACATAGAAGGGTCTTCCAGCCTGTCAAACACAAGAAGCAAAGCACGTAAGAGAAGCTTCCCAACTTCCTGGGAGCCTTGCAAGAGTGAGACATTCAATTCTGAACTGAAAGATGATCAGAAGCTGTTGAAAAGTCTGCTGTTGGCATTCTAAATAGGAGGCCATGTAGACTATCAGAGCGGGAGACAGTGGCATAATGTACAGAGACCCAGCTGAGTAGCTTTCACTCATGTTACCGAGAGTCTCGGGCAAATCTCAGAGGGAGTATTTAAAAGGCTCTGTATTTATCAAAGAAGCCAAAGAACCCTGCAATATTTCTGAAGATCACAACTACAGGAATCACATGAAACTGTAAAAAAAACTTACTGTCATTCAACTCTGAATGTGCTTCCTGTATTTTCCTGCAAGGCTTTTTATGTAGTAAGGTGCTATTTATTAGACTATAAAGAACCCTTTTAAATAAAATAGCATTCACAGGCAACTTCAAGGCTGTCAAGTTTTGTCTCCTTCTAAGTACACATGATTGAGCCTGTCAATCAGAGTACGATTAACTCTATTTCATGCACCAACCGTGTGAGGCTTGGCCACAAAACAAAGAGCAGAAGCAAGACAGTAAGTCGGTCTGGACGATTATATATTTCTAACCCTAAGTAGATAGAGCATAGCCTAAACTTTTTACGGTGGCAAACATCATATGCCTATCAATGAAACATTAAGAAGTATGTATTGCTTAGTATGAGATTTCCACCTGCTTCCCTTGCATTTGATGTTCAAGTCTTGGCTGCTACCGCCAGGGACAAGAGCACTGGAGTTTTATTTCAGTCCAAATTGGTGCTTCCTTCAGAGAGAACAAACCTGACAACTCTACACGTGCACCTTCACCCTGGCTGGCCATTTCACAAGAGAACAGAGGGAGGGTGGGAGGGGAGGCGGGCGGCTCAGAGGGTCGTCGGCTCATCCTCTGGGGAGAACCCAATGAAGAGTGACAACCAGTCACACGTGCTGAGCAAGTGTTCTAGTGACCTCTCCTGGGGAACTTGGTTCTTGATGTTGTAGAGCTCTGGGTTTAAGGCGGACTAGCTAGCACAGAACTGGATAAACCATATGCCATGTGATCTTACTGGTGGGTAGGGGCAGGGGGCCTGGGACAGGAGAGTCAGTTATGGAAACGGAGGAGGACCAGGCATCTTTTCACTCACAGTCTCCTCTCAGGAGGACCCCAGCCCAATGTCTGACACCTAGATATCAGAGGGCACCCTTCCTAAGGCAGGTCCACACTCCAAGAAAGCCCCAAGGCTCCAGACAAGCCCTAAGAATAATGTCATTCTTGTTCATTCATTGAATGTGATAAATTATGATGTGACATCAGTTGAACTAAAACATGTCAAAAAGTAAGCAGGAGTACCCCTCGACTTATCTACAGCTTCGTGTAAAACCAGGAAGACTGGAGTGAGAACCAGAAGGGGCATTTCCTAGGATGTGGAGATCCTCCACCTAGGGTATAACAACTAAAGATGACCTCAGCCAAAGATGGAGAGTTGGTCATTTCAATGTAGAGATGGGCTGCTTACCCTATGCTTCCACAATCTAAGCCAGTGAGAAATTCTCTATAGAGTAATTTCTGAGATTAAAGTCACTCATATTTAAAATTTCAAAGGAGCATCAAATGATTTGAGCCAGAAAATATTACCCCACAGCAGTTTAGAGATTTGCAAATGAGTGTGTGAAGAGAAAGGTCCTCCCTGCTCTGTTCCCCACCCCTCTTTCTGTCCAAATCCTACCTGGTCTAGAAGACCCCATTCCAAACGCCTCCTCCCAGCAGCCCTCTCTGATTTCCCTCTCCTGGGTACCTGAACTCTGCAATAATGTCCCCACACAAGCGTTTACATACCTAGTTCTGGGAACGTTTTCCGTGCTTTCTCTCATCAAGAGGTCTGAAATCAGTGTCTCAGGGCTAGATCGTTTTCCATATCTAAAAAAAAAAGCGGGGTCGGGGAGAGTAAAAGTCCTTTAAAGCAAGTTTGGAGGAACCATAAAAACCTTTAGGAAAAGAAAAGATTTGTGGTATTAAATATAAAAGTTATTTTCAGTTGATCATCTGCTAACGAGTAATCTAGGTGAATGAAACATACATGATATAGAAACATCATAAATATGATTTCAAATTATATATATATTTAAATTTTGCTTAAATACTTAATAGATAACTTAGCAGATTATATAACCCAACCAAAATTCCTAGTCAAATTCTTGCCTTTTTATATTATCACAAACAATACATATGTATAGTTTTATAACTAGGTGACACGAAGTATGATTTTAAATGTTTCCATAATTAGATAATTGGCTTACAGTTCTGATGATATACATCAGTTTAAATCAAAGAGACCACATGATATTTCAGAAACAGGTCTATGAAAAACTCATCAGACTGAAGTTCTAGACTCACCTGTGTCTTTGAATCTCAGTTCTCCCATTTGTAAAAATAAAATCATAACTCCTGCTTAGATTAGAGTCTTGATGAATATCCAATGTAAGTCACAATGCTTTGAAAGTGACAGAGCGATACACAAGAATGCACATTACTGCTGTTGAAATGCACCCATTCTCACAGCTGCCAACAGATCCTGAGTCCATACTTATTTGGGGTGCCAAAAGCTAAAAGCCTTCTCTCATGCTGTGATTTTAATCTGCCCTGAAAATATGAAGGAATCCTTCTGGTCCATGGAAATGTTCTTGGTCTCTTTTCTCCCACAGCAGGATATGGATAGGGTGATATATGAATTCAAGGTTATGTTCTCCTGCCAGGGTAGTATATGCTGCTGGCTCCAGGTAAGTGAGGACATTAGTCTGTCTGTCTGTCTGTCTCTCTCACTGCTAAAGGATCTGACAAGTCTACACCAAGTTGTATTTTTTGAGGAGTCTGTTTTTCCCTTTCTTAGAAAGGGCATTGGACATCAGCAGCTGCTTTTTTCCACAAGTGAAAAATAAGCCTGGCGTGGATTGATTAGCTAACAGATAAAACAGAGGAACAAAGCTGATGGAGGATATATGCTAACTGCCTATTGAGCACAGTTAAATCTAAATTCTGGGGAAAGATTTCCTATTATTGCTCCTTTGCTGGAACTCAAGGGATGCAAATACAAAGCCATCTCCCCGTCCCCATCATTTGTAAGATTTCCTCAAAGATTTTCTGGAGTTGTAGCATCAGGCTGCAGGCTGCTGCTTATATGTATTTATTCTGTCCATCAGTTGATTTTACTAATGCTAAAACTCTTGGGCAACCTTAACTCATTTATCCTCATCATACTTCAGTGAATTAAAGAACTGGAGAATATTTTCTCCTATTTACCATTAGAGAACCTAAGTCTGTAACAGCAGAATTTACACAGTCAGAAAGTGGTACCCAGAGCAGCACTGATGACTGTTCTTCCAGCTCTAATTAATTCTGGATTATCCTTCTTCTCCACAATGCTTTAACGTTCAAAGATAGCATCTCTAGGGAAAAGAATTTTAAACCTGACCACACATTAGAATCACCTGGGGAGCTTTTAAACCCACTGTAAAGCCCAGCCCCGTACCCCACCCCCCACGGGGAGATTCTGATTTAATTCACAAGTTCATTAAATATACTGATGCTGCTGTTACAGCAGCATCAGTATATTTTAAAAGCTCCCAGGTGATAACAGTGAGAGACCAAGAGGGAGAAACTCTAGTCTAGGGCTGAATTTCTCAGTCTTGGCACTGTATACATTTTGAGCGGGATAAGTCTTTGTTATCAGGGGCTGTCCTAGGCATTGTAGGATGTTTAGCAGCTTCCCTGGCCTCTACCCACTAGATGCCAGTAGCACCTTCCCACCCCACCACTATGACAAATGAAAATGTCTCCAGACATTGCCCAGTGTCTTGGGGAGCATAAAGTCAGCCCCAGTTGAGAATCACTGACCTAGGAGACTGTATAAATAAAATGTGGTAGATCAATGCTCTAGAATAAACGATGCCACCTATGGAAGCGATGAACCAGGAGTATATGGCTTTAGAACATGAACTGAGTAGCAGAGGAGAGGAAAGAGAATGATATCACAGTACCATTTATGCCAAATTAAAACGTATGTTCACAAATGTAATTTTCAAAAATACAAACATGTGTATGAGTGGATGTGTGCGGTGCGAAGATGATAAGAGCACAGAATGGAGGTGATGGGTGCAGATCATAAGCCTTTGAGTGTTTCTAAGATGGAACTTATATGAAGATGAGACAGAAAACTGCTTCAGGACCAACTCCTTCCCACCTAACCTGAATCTCATCCCTTTCCCTTATTTTCTCCTCATCAAGGGTGTTGAAGATCACATTGACTGCTGACAGTGGTGACAACATCCAAAGATCGATAGGAGGAGGGCTCCAATTTAATCATCACTAAAAAAGGGTTTTCATGAAATGTTCTTAGTTTCATGATCTGTAAAATGGAGATAGTTATACTCACTTCAAAGCTTTGAGGTAAAGACTGAAGAAAATAATGCCTAGGAAAACATGTTGAAATACTAAAGCTTTATACAATAGTAAAGGTTTACAGCAATCATCTCTGAAAAATAAGTTTTACTGTATGCTATAATTAACAGACTAAATAACTAATAAAGGCTTTCCTAGAAGAAAAAAAACAATTTGTAAAAGTTCTTTTCTCTGGTCTGTATGATAGCATAAGCAAGAATTTGAAGCAATTAACTTTCTGAAAAGTCTATTAAGATATAAGACATTTTTGCTTTTCACTAATGAAAATTATCTGACTTTAGGGACCATAAACCAATACTATTTAATTCTGGCACTTTCATGTATTTCTGATTCTATATATATTGGTACTTTAAAAAAAGATTTTTAGGATGAAACAACTTTCTGATGAAACAGAAAAAATGTTAAAAATTAAGAAATATAAATTCTCCCCACTTTGGATCCTTTCCAACTATTCCCTGAATATAGTAAAACAACAAACAATATTTTACAAAACGTAATTTAAATATGTTAAATAACATTAATGCTTGTAAAGAGCTCATTGTTTTTAGCTTATTAAGGTCATTTGATCTCAGTAATTAAGATACTGAATGATTCAAAACTAAGATGAACCAATTTTGGAAGCAAATTTTAAATCCTATGTTATTTGTAAAATATTTTGGATTTGATTTTTTGCTTAAGATCTGATGTTGAGAGTAAAATATGGCCTTTCATCTTAGCTTTCTGGGGGTTCAGAATAAAGATGAATGACAATTTCTCAGATTACATGTAATCCCTGGATTCACCCTAGAGTGAGTACACCACTGTTAAGTTTCTCCTTAAAAAAGCACCAAGTGGGCATTTCCTTTTCAGAACTCACCTGCTATGAAATGGGTAGAGTCTCACCATGTTACATCAACTATTTTCTTGCTAAACATCTACTTATTAGGAGCAGGATTGTCAAGTGAGGGGCTGAGACTGCAATAAAACACTGTACAGAAGGGAAAAAAATAGTTCTATTTGTCTTTTCCTAAATACCGTCATTCACTTCGGTCTGGGCAGGTTGGAAAACCAGGCAATGTCTTTGGCGACTCAGCTGTTTCCTCCTTAGCTTGTGCTGTTGTTTTTCTAGATACCCCGCTCTCCCTTCTCCCTACAGCACCTCCCCGGCGCCCTCCTGACCCCTTTCACGGGGTACTTTCCTATTCAGGTTTGCAAACAGAACCCCCAACTGCTCTAAGAACAAAAAAGATAAGGGGGTGGGTGACAGGAGATGGCCAGCCACCCAGCCTGGGGAACCTGAGTTGGGGATCAGGATTTTGTAACTGTAGTTGCAGAGGGAATGTACTCAGTGCCCTGGTATTTACTGATAGCTGAGTATGTGCCCGATACTGTCCTACCCCGGGATACAAAGAAGAAAAAGAAAAGGTCCCTGTCTTCTGAAATCCCCACGATCTCCGGGTGTGCAAGCGGGTTGGTCCCGGAGTCGTCGCTCCCACGTAGCCCACATACCTTTGCCTGGTGATGAGATTGATGTAGTGTCGCAGCGCCGAGTAGTATCTGGCCAAGTCCTCCGCCGGCGCGTCCTCTCCGGGGTTGTCGGGCTTGGAGGGGTACGCCTCGGCCAGAGCTCCCAGGCACACGAGCAGGGACAGGGCGAGGGTCAGTCCGGACAGCCCCAGTCGCTTGCTACCCAGCATCTGCGTACACCGAAGGGGCAGCGGAGTGGGCTTGGGGGATTCAGAGGATACACACTCCGCATCTCCTTCCTCTGGACCCCGCGCCCATCCCGCTGCTACCACCCCTACCCCACGTCCACCCCCAGTCCGCGCTCGACCCAGTCACGCCGAGGGAAGCGGAGCGTGGCGAGCACCACCCTGCGGATTTAGGTCCAGATCTGCTCTGGCCCGGCCCCGCTGCTCCGTCCGAAAATTCTGAGCAACTTTGGTCAAGTAGCAGAGCCGAAGATCCCGCGGTGAGAGGCGCAGAGTTGGGGGAGGCGCCGGCGCCAGTTTAAAACACTTTAAAAAACAGATTAGAAGTTCCTGCCGCTGCGTGGAGGACTTATCCCTTTCCCACCCTCTTCCCCAAACCCCCTGTTAGAGGAAAGAAGTTTCTTCTTTTCTACTTTCGGTCTGCCCGGCCGCAGGAGCTCGACAGTGATGGCTGAGAGTACTTCAGGGTGGCAACTGGGGGGTGGGGGGGGGGTGGGGGGAGAACTGCTCCCGGGCCAGTCAGTCCCAGATCGGATCCCAAGGATCCCGAGAGGCGGCAGGGAGCGCGTCTTCCAAGCTCCGGGGAGTCCTCATTCTGGGAGCGCGCCTTGGGAAAACTCCCTCCAGGCGGCGACCCTCGAGGAAACCGCCAGCTGCTCTGGGATGCGGTCGTGTTCTCCCTCTTTATCCGCCTAAAGATAACCCAGAGGAGCGAGCCAGCCAGGAGGGTCGGGGAGAGGGCAGATGCACCATCAGAGGGGACAGGAAGGAGCAAGTGGAATTTAGCCGCCGAGAGCCCGGCGCGTAGGGGTTGGGGAGCGGGGCGCGACCCTCCCAGCGCCCCTGGGATCTGCAGAAGGTGAGACGGCGCCCCGGTCAAGTTCACAGGTGCCCGCACTCCCTTCGCTCCCGCCAAGCAAGCGGGTCGTGGCACTCACGGTGGCTGGCGGGCTGGCGAGCGGGCGTGACTGGGCCGCGAGTGCTGTGCAGTCCGGCTCGCCTCTCCGAGGGGTGAGAGCCGGCGGATGGGGTGTCCGGAGCAGGTCGCAACGGGCCTTTTATGGCGTTCCCTCGCCCCGGCAGGAGGGGCTTCGGGCAATCACGTTCGGTGACTCCCACCCCGCAGCTTCCCACCCCCGTTGGCGGGGGAGGGGGGAGGGGGCTAGGACCGCTGCCGCGCGAGATCGGCTCGGGGAGCCACCCACACCCGGACTCGCCCGCGCCAGGCCCTGCCGGGGGGAAGGCAGCGCGCTCCGAGGGCGCTGGACCACGCCAAAGAAGTTCCTGCCCTCCCGCGGCGGCCAAACCTCGCTCTCCTTCACGCCCCACCTATTCCTGCCAGAGATAGGAGCAGCCCAGATCATCTTTGTCACCTGTCACCGTACCAACGAGCTGGGCGCCAGGGCTGGGGGTACCCGAATCCTCTACTTGGTGAAGCCTCTCCGGGATCCGTGCGGCAAGGGCGCGGACACTGCTCCAGCGCGCTTTCAGGGGGAGACTATTCGATGCCCGGATATTCCTGCGCTTAAAGCAGGTCTGGGAGCCAGCCCGAAGTCCAGAGCTAGAGGGTCCCAACTCCCCGCTTCTCCCAGGGGCTGAGAACAGGTTTCTGTGGCTTTGCCCCTTTACCCAGCTTGTTTTTCGTGGAGATCAGCCCTCCCCAAGAGCTCGCCCAAACGCTAGGCGTTCGGGCGGTACCCGAAAGAGTGTAGCGACTGAAAACTCCTCAGAGGGGGGACACTTTCTGGGTTTGCTGAAAAAGAGCGGAGTCTGAAGCTCGGAGAGACCCCTTAAAGCGCGAACGCAAAATTTTGGTGCAAAGCGACCGGGTAGTTAAATTAACAGCATTTTCTCTTTTATCTGCTGGCCGTTGCATAGTCCCAAATATGTTCGATTAATGTTGATTGAGAATGCGGGCTCTGATCGAAATGAAACAGGTAAAAAAAACAATCACCATTAATTTGCACATCCCACTGAACCTGTAGAATGAATATGAAAGATGCATAAACTATTTTTACAGGATCAGAATTTCATGTAGTGGACTAGGTCTTGAAGTTCCCTGAATGAATGCTTCTAGAAGTCTGAATCTTTCTGAATAAAAGGCATGTTAGGGAATTAAAACCCTAAGTTACACGTTATTTTAATGCTAAAATGACAAGTGAGTCAAACTGACATTTTGTTTTTGTGCTGTTTTGACAGCGTTGAATTAAGTATCAATTACTGTGCAGCAAGCAATCCTGAGTGTGTGTGTGTGTGTGTGTGTGTGGTGTGTGTGTGTGTGTGTATGTGTGTATGTCTCTGTGTTAGCAATTTTGAAGACCAACATCCCTTTCACTTGGGTGACTGCCTCTTTCCCCATCACCCCAACATATACCAGGAACACAATACCAGGCTCTCAGCTTTGCTCAGGGATGCTTATGTGAAAGAGCCTTTGGTAAAGTTAGAGCAAAACGCTTTCTAACTCTGATTCCACTGTTGATAAGAAGAGGCACTTCTAGCAGCTGAACCGTTTTGTCTCAAAAATCGTGTATATGTTTATTCTTAGCAGCTTTGTTGAGATACGATTAAGATATACTAGGTTACAAATGTTTAGAATATTCCATTGGGTATATTCTTACACAAATAACGTCACAGTGAAGTCATCACCACAATCAATTTCCTCATGTCGCTTTGTAATTCCTCCCTCCTGCTTCTCCCTACTCCCCTCCTACACTGATCTGCTTCCTGTCATTATAAATTTGTTTGCATTTACTGGAATTGTGTCATAATGCAATTCCATGGTATGTACTCTTTTGTCTGCCTTCTTTCTCAGTATTATTATTTTCAGATCCACCTATGTCATTACATGTATCAATAATTCATTTTTTAATTACTCAGTAGTATTTCATTATATGGATATATTTTAAACTTAAAAATCTATTCAACTGTTCATGGACTTTGGGTTGTTTCCAGTTTGGACTATTACAAATAAATTTTCTATAAACATGTTACAAATCTTTGTATGGACATATGCTTTTATTTCTCTTGCGGAAATACTTAGGGGCAGAATGGATAGGTCGTATGGTAGGTGTATGTTGTCCCACAGTTCACTGATGGTCTGTTTTTATATGTTTTGTTCTTTTTTCCTGTGTGTGTTTTACTGGATACTTTCTATTGCTATGTCTTCAAGTTGACTAATCTTTTCCTCTGCAATGTCTAATCACTGCAAAGACCATATAGCTTTTATCTCTAGAATTTCAATTTGGATCCTTTTTCTTTCTTTCATGTCTTAACGTGTCCAGTCTTTTCTCTGACTTCTTGCATATGCATTAATAATAATTTGTCTACTACTTTTATCATCGGTGTCATTTCTGTGCTACTTTGGATTGACTGATCTTCACCTCATTACGGCTTGCATTTTCCTTCTTTGTCTGCCTGATAATTTTGGAAAGGATGTCAGGCATTGTAAATTTTACCTTGTTGTCTGTTGGATGTTTTTGTAATCCTAAAACTATTTTTGAGCTTTGTCCTGGGACACAGTTTAAAAAGTTGGGAGTAGTTTGATCCATTCCCGTCTTGCATCTAAGATTTTTAAGGTGGGCCCAGAGATGGCTTTAGTCTGGATTTAATTTTCCCCACTCTGAGGCAAGCACCTTCTTCTTACTTTAACTGATAGCTGATGCCCCCTGAATTGTGAACACCCTCTGGCTGTTAGTACAGGACTATCAGCTGTTTGTGAGCACTGGACACTATTTCCTCTCATCCTTTTGTGCAGTTCTTTTCCTGGTCTCAGGTGGTTTCTTCATGTGCACGATCTAATCAGCAGTCCATTAAGCATTTTAGCTGGACACTCTGAAGATCTTGAGTGTTCTCTCTCTTATCTGGTACTCTATGCATGAACTTTAGCTGTTTCAATTCCTCTCTCTGCACTGCAGCCTGGATAATTTCTTCAGGCAGTGGGCTGAGACAACTGTAGGGCTCCCCTCAATTGTTTCCCATCTCTAAGAGATCACTGTCCTTTGTTGCCTGATGTCGAATGTTCTGGGTGTTGTTTCAGGTATTTTTGCCTGGTGTTTCAATTGTTTCAAATGGGAGGGCAAATCCAGTTCCTCTTTTTATTTCTTAACCAGAAGTGGAAGTCTCATAGTAAGGCTTTGGAAAAAAAGATGTTTCTGTTCATTGTCTCTTAATCACCTTTGGTTTGGTCATGAAACTACAGCAATATAGGTTCTGTCTGAATCTACCTACTGAAACTGCCATCAGTAAGACCCTCCTAATTGCAAGCTGCAAGGACCTTTACTAGTTATCTGACTTAGCTTCACTGTTGCCTTCACTGGTCTCCTCTGGGTTACTTCCTTGCTCTCTGAACTGGCCACAGTCTCCTTTGCTAACTTTTCCTTCTGTACCCCAAGCCCCAGCCTTAACCCTTCCATTCTGCATACACTAAACAAGAAAACTCATCTATTCCCATGGCTAATGAGTCTGAAATCTCTACCTCCAGCTAAGGGCTCATATCTGGAGTCCAGGGCTATATGTCCAACTCAGAAAATCTTGATCAAGCCTCAAGTTTAGATTATCTAAAATAGAGCTTCCATTAACATAAATTCCTAGTTTTCTAATTCCTAATTCCTAAATTCCATATGAAGTCCAAAATATTTTCAGAATCCTTAAATTGAAAAGCAAGGCTCACATATTTTGAGCCTTACCTACCTCCTAGGTTTATCTAACTTTTTTTTTTAATTAATTAATTTATTTTTGGCTGTGTTGGGTCTTCGTTGTTGCATACGGGCTTTCTCTAGTTGCGGTGAGCCGGGGGCTACTCTTCATTGCAGTGCACAGGCTTCTCACCGCGGTGGCCTCTCTTGTTGCAGAACACATGCTCTAGGTGCACGGGCTTCAGTAGTTGTGGCTCGTGGGCTCTAAAGCGCAGGTTCAGTAGTTATGGCACATGGGCTTAGTTGCTCTACGGCATGTGGGATCTTCCTGAACCAGGGCTCAAACCCATGTCCCCTGCATTGGCAGGCTGATTCTTAAGCACTGCGCCACCAGGGAAGCCCCGGTTTATTTAACTTAACTTTCTCCTTCATTCCCTACATTCCTGTCCTTTGGCTTTCTTTCTGCTCCTTAAATAACCTTTCAATAACCTTTCCCACTTGGGTTTTCAATGTGCTATGTTCTCTCTCTGAGATATTCTCTCTCTCAACTTTTTACCTGGCCAAGACTTACTTACACATCCTTCTAGTTTTACCTTGAAATGTCACTTCAGATTTTCCTAGTCCTCCGGGCTGGATTAGATCCCCTGTTATAAGTTCTCAGGGGACCCTGAACTGCTCATTAATTGCCCTTAGTTTCAGCTGAATTTTGATGTATTATCTAGTTATTATATTGATATTTGTTAATAACTGCTAACTCTGTAAGAGAAAGGACAACACATTTTTAATTTACTTCTGTATCCCTAGTATGATACCTAGCACTAAATAGATCCCTAATAAATATGTCTTGATCAGAATAAATATTTTTATGAAACCGAGGTTTATAACTGAGTTCTAAAGAAGTCTGTTATAATTAAGAACAGGGATTGGCAAACTACCGCCTTTGAGCCGCTGCCACCAACAAAGTTTTCCTAGAACACAGCCATGCCCATTAATTTACATATTGTCTGAGGCCATTTTCCTGCTACAAAGGCAACATGGAGAAGTTACGACAGAGACTGTACTACAGAGATTGTAATTCTGGCCCACAAAATCAAAAATATTTACTCAGGCTCTCTATAGAAAGAGAAATCTCTCTTTGATTTAGAACTTAAGTATTTTACGTGAGTCACAATTTGAGGGTCCTTAATAGGCCAAACTACTTCCTGCTCAAGGGCCCTTGCATATGCTTTCTCTGCCTGGAGCACTCTCCTTTCCCTTGACTCTTTGCTGGCCAACTCCCACTTATCCTTCATGTTTTACTCTGCTTGTCATTTCTTCCTAACCCTGAATCTAGAATAGGTTTCTCTCCACCTTGCCTCATTGTGTGGTTCCCTAAACTTAAACTTTCCCTTTAAAGATCCTTTCATAGCTGTCATTGTCTAATTAGGTGTATAGTCATATGTATTATTATTTGCTTGGTGTCTCTAACATTTCATAAGTGTAAGCTCCAGGAGAGCAAGGGTGTATGTTTTGTTCACCATTATACTCCCAATACTTAGAATAATGAGTTCTATGGAGAAAAGCAATAAGCAGAGAAGGGAGATTGAAAGTGCCAGTGGAGGGTTATAGGAGAGTCGGGTGGTAAAATTTTAAAAACACGTGTTTTTACTCTATTCACAACACTTCTGACAGCAAATGTGTGGGTGTTTATACATCAAGCAATTCTCCAGTTCTCAGTGGACATCGACTGTATGTCCTACCACTTAACTTAATTCTGACACTAACTGCCTGGACTTAGTGCAGACGTCACAAGTTAAGGGTTCAGTCTCATAAGACTGCCCCACACTTCAGATGACAATCTGAAGTCCAAGGTTGTTAACTATACTTCTGGCCAAGCAGCTGTAAGTTGGGAGTTCCCACAAGCCCCTCCTCATGTTCAGTAATTTGGTAGAATGGCTCACAATACTCATGGAAACATCTACTTAAGTTTTTTTTGTATATTATAAAGGATTTTACAAAGGACACAGAGGAAGGGGCACATAGAGCACGGTATGGGAAAGGGGCACAGAGCTTCCATGCTCTCTCTGGATGTACCACCCTCCCAGCACCTCCAGGCGATCACCTGGAAGCTCTCTGAACCCCACAGTTTAGGGATGTTTTTATGGAGATTTCATCAGAAAGGTGTGATCAATCATTAGCTCAAGTTTTAGCTCCTCTTCCCTCCTCAGAGGTTGGGGGTGAAGGGTGGAGCTGAAAGTTCCAAGCCTCTAATCAAGGCTTGGTTTTCTGTGACAGCCCCCAACCTGAAGCCATCTAGGGTCTCCCAGCCAGTCATCTCATTAGCATACAAAAGACACCCTTCTCACTCCAGAGATTCCAAGGGTCTTAGAAGCTCCCCTGTCAGAAACTGGGGTTAAAGACCAAATATTAGAACAAAAGATACTCCTAGCATCCTTATCACTCAAAATTACAAGGGTTTTAGGAACTCTGTTCCAGGAACCGGGAACAAAGACTAAATATAGTTCTTATTATATCACAGGTGGTCAGGGCAGATCTCACTGAGAAGATGACTTTGAGCAAAGACTTGAAGAAAGCGAGGGAGGGGGCCATGCAAATAACAGGGCAGAGGAAAGCCTGATTTAAAGATGCTAGGGCAGGTATGTACCTGGCATTTTCAAAGATCAGGAAGGAGACCATTGCAGCTGGAGCAAAATAAGAGAGAATAATAATAATAATAATAATAATAAATGAGGTCAGAGAGGAGTGGAAGAGGAAAGATCATATAGGGCTTTGTATTACATTATTTTGCCACTTCCATCAGTGAATTGGAGAGTCATTGTAGGTTTTGAAGCAGAGGAGTGATATAATCTGACTTATTTTTAACAGAGTCACTCTGGCTGCAGTGTTGAGAACCTGATGAGGGGCCTGGATAGCAGTAGGGAGGCCAGTTTGGAGGCTACTAGAGTAATCCAGTGAGACATCATGGTGACTAGGACCAAGGTGGTAGTAGAAGAAAGATGAGAAATAGTTGATTCTAGATATATTTTAAAGGTAGAGCAAAGAGTGTGAAAGAAAGGGGAGAAGAATGATTCCAGATATTTTGGCCTGAGCAACTGAAAGGCTGGGGTTGCCTTCCACTATAATGGAAGTAACTGCGGGTAGATTAGGTTTGGGGTTGACATTGGAAGCTCAGCTGAAAACATGGTAAGATCTTGATGTTTATTAGACCCCAAGGGGAGAAGTCAGGTGTATGTATGAATCTAGAGTTAAGGAGAGCGATCTAGCCTTGAGACTTAAATTCAGGAGGTGGTTGCCTTTAGGTGACATTTAAAGCTGTGATAATACATAAGATCATCAAGGAACCGAGGTAAGAAAGAGACAAGAAGAGCCCCAAGTTGAGTCGTGCTGTGAGTCAAAATTGACAGGTCAGGAGCTGAGAAGGGATGAACAAAGTAGCCTAGATGGAGCTAGGGACCAGAGAGGTAGAGGACAACCAAGAGTTTGATGTTTGGTGTTCTCGAATCCAAGTGCAATTTTTTTTTTCAAGGAAGAAAAAGTGAATACCTGCAGCAAGTGCTGCTGAAAAGTAAAGTAGGACACAGGCTGAAATTGACCTCTGTCTTGAGCAATGTAGGGGTCTTGACTAGAGCAGTTCTGGTGGACTGGCAGGGCTTAAAGGAAGGAGCAAGAGAGGAAAGATCTTGGAAACAATTCTTTCCAGGAGTTTCACTGCAAAGAGGAGTAGAATACAGGGCAGCAACTGATGAGAGAAATGGGGTCAAGAAAAAGGTCTTTTAAGATCGGGAAAAGGAGCAGGAATAATGAGGGAGAAGGAAAAAATAGTGGAGAGAGTTCTAGAAGTTTTATATATTAGGAATTTTATCCCTTTGTGAAATGAGTTGCAAATATTTATTGGTGGTGTGTCATTTTATCTTTTGACTTTGCTTAATGTGTTGTTTTTGCCTTGTAAAAGTTTTTAATTTGTAGTTCAATGTATCAATCTTTTCTTTTGTGGCTTCTGAGTTTTGAGTCTTAGTTTAAAAGGCCTTTCACATGATACATCAGGGGTTTGTGAAATATGGCTCAAGGGCCCAAATCTAGCCCTTTCCTTGTTTTTATAAATAGAATTTTATTGGAAAAGAGCCACACCCACTTATTTACATAATGTTTGACTGCTTTTGCACTACAGTGGCAGAATTGGGTAGTTGCAAGAGTGACCCTCTGGTCCACAAGTAAAAAGTTTACTATGTGGCCATTTACAGAAAAATATTGCCAACTCCTGTTCTATAGTTTAAAAAAAGACTTTGCCCATGTTTTTTTGGTTTTGGTTTTTCCTTGTTCTTTTATCATTTCTTTCTTTCTTTCTTCTTTCTTTCTCACCCCCACTCCTCTCTTTCCTTACCTTGAGACCTGGAATCTACCGTGGTATGGTGAATATGTTAGGGTTTCAAATTTCTTTTCCTCTAGATTGTCTATTAGTTTTCTCATACCACTTATTGAAAAGTCTGTAATTTCTCCATAGATTTGGGATGCTAACCTTTAACACATACAGTAATAAATTTCTGTAAATATGTGTGTCGATTTCTGGACTTTCTGTTTTATTCCACTGAACTTTCTGTCTGTACAAGCACCACACTGCTTTAATGATACAGGTTAATATGTAGTTAAGGTTTGCTCCATATCCTCCATCATGACTCTCTTTTTAAAGGTTTTGATTTACTAGTAATATTTTTTGTTAAGTTAGATATATTTGTAATCTTCTATCATCTTACTTTACACTGTGAGATTTTTAATTTGTTTATTTTAATAGAGCCTTGCCATTTCCTTTGTTTTCTACTTTTGCTTTATGACCTGTGATATTTTTTTATATCTTATTTCTGGCATTTTGGAAAGTATATGATCTGTTTTATTTCTTCTAGTGATTCTCATAACAAATTTGGATAATTCGAAGTGAACAATGGCTGTTATTTTGGCTGCCCACCCAGTTGCCACTCCTGCCTTTTTCTTTGCTAACAGATCCCAATTTGGTTCTGATATCAATATTTCCAGCCAAGGGACTGAATTATGATCATTCTCTTGCCTTTGCCAGTGATTGGTTTAGGGGTGAACATGTGATCCACTTCTGGCTGATGAAATACCAGGATAGATAAGATGAGGGCTTTTAGGAAAGTGTTTCCTTTCTCAAAAGGAAGAATCATCCCCCTGTCTTCCTGCTTTGGATACTGCTGAGTACAGATGTGAATCTTAGAGTTGTGGCAGCCATCTTGTGGTCATGAGGAGCGATATTGCAAATACGTGGAAGGTGACAGAATGCAAAGACCAGATGGGCCTAGATTATTGATGCAACCAGTGAGCTGCCAAACTAATCTTTGGACTGCCTTCCCCTGGATGTCTCCTTAAGTAAACAATAGATGTCCACATAGTTTAAGCCCCTGTTAGCTGGGTTTCCTGCTACTTGCAGCCAAAAGCATTCCTAATTAGAACTCAGTTTTTAATTCTTGATTTTCTTTACTTTTTTTTCTCCATTACTTTTGGTATTTTATTGGTTTTTATTTTCAGATATTTATTTTTTGATATGGGAAACCTCTATTTAAGCCTTATATTTATCTTTCTACTTGTAATGCATTTTCTTTGACTCCCCTTAGGCCTAACTTAGGCCTGTTGTATTCATGGGTTGTTTTCTATCTGCTTTTCTGTTGTCTGAGAAGGTGGCAAGATGGGGCTCAACTGGGTCTGGGGTGGGAGGGTGGAACCAGGGCTGTGGGTTTCACAGTTGGGGGACTTTGTCACAGAAGACTTTCTCTGTGATTTAGTTAAAAGTTCTGTACTGAGATTTACTCTGAATAGTTAAAGGTGTATCTGACCCAGTGAGAAAAGCCTTTGGTTTTCAGGTTGTTCACCAGATGCCAGGGAACCCAAAGCCTCCTTTTCTCTAAAAGTTGCCTTAGGTGGTAACTTCCTCCCCTCTTCTCCCTGCTTGGGACCTGGGTGGAAAAGGCATGAAAAAATAGGCAAACTAGGAATTCATCATATTTGTCCCTTCCCTGCTTATATCCTGTGTTTCTCTTAGTAAAATAAACAAGCAAAAAATGCCAATTCTTAGTAGTTCTTCCTGTCTCTAATGAATGAATCTGTTTTTCTCTCACACTGAGACAGGCAACCGTTTAGAGAGACTCCTGTCACTTCTCTTTTGAGCTTCATTTCCAAGCGCCATCCCTCACACCATCAGCCTGCTACCCTCTAAATGAAAGGTAGAGTTAGTTTTTTCAGGACTTTATTCCTTCACATTTTTGTCCACTGTATTGCTTCTGGAGGAGTCAAGTAGAAGCTACAGTCAATTTCCAGAATCTTCTCTCTGTAGATACTATTTTTAAATTGTTACATTATGAGGCTGTGCTTCTTCCTTAGTTTGGATGCTTCTGACTTTTTTTTTTTTTTTTGCTATTCTTATTTTTGTTCATTTTATTACATTTGAGAGAAGTTTTTTGATTCCTGTATATCTTTCCCAGCTTCTCTGTGGAACTGAAACAGGGTTTACAGACAGTACTGCTTTGATTGCTATATATTTTTAGCAGTGTCTAGAAGTACATGTACAAGAGAATTTGGGCAATTATAAAGATCGTCTGGACGAAAATTACGCCCAAATTTATCTGAAACATCTAGATAATTGTAGGAAAACATCATTTTTAAAATTTGAAAGTATTCTGATAATAGCTACAATTCTCTCCTCTACTTTGCTTATGCAGGAAGAAACTGAAGATTCCAAAATAGCACCTGCAGTGCTGAGTTGAGACTGGCTTTGTGTCCTTCTGACCACAGTTTCTAATAAATTGTTATTATTATTATTAACTCAAGTCCCATGCTTCTAGTCACAACAACCTGTGCAATAGCAAAACACTTACTTTGCTGAGGAGAGAACCTTAAATGTGACTGTGGGAGTTTGAGCACATTTCACCACACTGAAAGCAGACGTTCTAGGAAGGTATTGACTTCCTTTTGTGTAGCTGGTTAAAATGCTGTGTAGAGCAACCTGCCCCTCAGGTGATACAATTGACTAACCATCAGGCTTACTGAGGAATCTTATCTTCATTCCTGATAGAGTTGAGTTTGAAGACCATTCTGTTTCTGGTGTGAGGCTCTATCGTTTTCATTTGGGGGTTGTGGATTGATGTCCCTAGAGAACCACTGCAGGACACCTCCAGCCTTCCAGGACTCCAGTAGCTGGCATGTGGCCATGAGTTTCCCAGCCTCACTTGCTACTAGGGTTCAGGTGTGACTTAGTTCAGATCCAGTTGTTTGAGATCTTGATTCAAAATTGAGTTATAACACTATTAAGATGTCCCATATTCTCCAGGCATATTATTAAACATAAAAAAAAGTTTTAAACAACCCTGAGTTATAAAAGAACTAAGTTATGTGGGGAGAGAAACAAGCTGTGAATATCTTCTTCCTGACCCAAACAGAACAGAAGCAGTGTGGCCTGGAGCAACTGGCCCTGATGGAAGAGTCCAGGTTCTGCAGCTTCCTGACTGAGGCAAAGATATCAGCATTCTTGGTGGTCTGTTTCTGTGATGAAGTTTGGGGAGTTGTTTCTGGAAGCTCGGCCTAGAGTCTGCTTTTTTAGCACTTACCTCCAAAGAGTCTACCCTTTAATAAATCCTTTTCTGAGTGAAGCAACTAGAACAGATTCTGAGACCTAACACTAAGAACTCTGAACTCCACGGGACCATGGGAGAAACAATGCTAAGTCAAGGATTTTGCTGCCACAGATCGGGTCCCTTGAGTCTCAGAGATGGGAAACGCAGGCCTCTGTGAGGTGTTTCACCTTGTCTAGTTACTTCCATGGGCTCGTTTAAACTGACGGAAAATGGTCATGTGGGAAATAGAAGACCATTCTTAGAGATATAAGAATTCTCTCAAAGTATGACAGTGCATACAGAGCCATGGGACTCCCTCAGCCTTACCTGTAGGAATGTGATCTCAGGGCATTTTGCCAAAACTTTCTTTGCAAAGGATGCTCTCTTGGGATGATTTGGCTGAAAGTAATAGAGAAATCAGGTTTGGTTGTCTAAAATCATGATGAAAATTTATAATCTCACAAACTAAGAAGCCCAAAGATAGGGCATCACTACTAAAAGTTAATTCTGCAGCTCAGCTATGTCAACGAGACCCAGGTGCTTTCCATCATCTGCTCCACCATCTAGGTGTGATGGCTTTGACTTAGAGACTAGCCCCAACTCTGCATCCAGACATACTGACATCCCTTCAAAGAAGATAATTAATTTACTCTGTCCTTTCTTGCTGAACATGACTTTTTTTCCCTCTGTCTCCTAGTATTACAAAACATATATCAATGAGTAACTTTGGATATTCATCTTTGCCCATGTGTTCAGACGAAACTGTTGGAATCCTAGAAATGGAATTTCTTGGTCTAAGAAAGCATGCATTTGAAATGTTGATAGCTCTCGCAATATTGCCTTCCCAAAAGATGTGTCAACTAGAAATGTATGAGAGAGCGTGTTTTCCAAAAGACGTTGTGCACTTTTACGGATGAGGTAGCGGGGCTGATTCTGTGAACGGTGAATCAGAGGTACCTGAGGCTAAGCTGAGGAATGTGCCTGCCTAAATTTCTGGTCCCTCCATCTGGCCTCATGATAGGATGGAGGGGACTCTTTCCAAAGTGAAAATCCATGTTTGTGACCAAAGTACCTTTTGGTCCTTAGAAGGACTGGAACCCAAGGGAAGTGAAAACTAACTCAGCCACAAGGCAGAGCAGGTTTAATGAATGGACCCAAAATGAGGCTAGAGAATTCCTGCTGTTTCTATTAAGCTGATAGGAGTTACCCGAAGGCTGTTTTCACAAACCTTTCAAACTCTGATAAGCTCACCAGAAGTGTTTTTCAGAGTACACTTTGTTCTAACTGTTTCAGTGTTCGTTCAAGGAAAGTTCTTTTTAGCTTCAAATAACTTTAAAGTTCAAATTTTGAAATACTACAACTTTTCCATTATGGAATTCTGAAGGTTTTCCAGTATTGGGAAGTAACAGCTTAGGTTTCATAAGTGTATTCTGGCACCTTAAGTATGCATCAATTTGCAAGCTTTCCCAGGAATGTCAATGCACGATATTCCTAACTTTATTTTATTTTTTTATTTTTTAGATTGTATATATATATGTTAGCATACGGTATTTATTTTTCTCGTTCTGACTTACTTCACTCTGTATGACAGTCTCTAGGTCCACCTACCTCACTACAAATAACTCAATTTCGTTTCTTTCTATGGCTGAGTAATATTCTATTGTATATATGTGCCACATCTTCTTTATCCATTCATCTGTCGATGGACACTTAGGTTGCTTCCATGTCCTGGCTACTGTAAATAGAGCTGCAATGAACATTGTGGTACATGACTCTTTTTGAATTATGGTTTTCTCAGGGTATATGCCCAGCAGTGGGATTGCTGGGTCATATGGTAGTTCCATTTTTAGTTTTTTAAGGAACCTCCATACTGTTCTCCATAGTGGTTGTATCAATTTACATTCCCACCAACAGTGCAAGAGAGTTCCCTTTTCTCCACACCCTCTCCAGCATTTATTGTTTGTAGATACTTTGATGATGGCCATTCTGACCAGTGTGAGGTGATACCTCATTGTAGTTTTGACTTGCATTTCTCTAATGATTAGTGATGTTGAGTATCCTTTCATGTGTTTGCTGTCAATCTGTATATCTTCTTTGGAGAAATGTCTAGTTAGGTCTTCTGCCCATTTTTGGATTGGGTTGTTTGTTTTTTTGATATTGAGCTGCATGAGCTCTTTGTAAATTTTGGAGATTAATACTTCGTCAGTTCCTTCATTTGCAAATATTTTCTCCCATTCTGAGGGCTGTCTTTTCATCTTGTTTATGGTTTCCTTTGCTGTGCTAAAGCTTTTAAGTTTCATTAGGTCCCATTTGTTTATTTGTTTTTATTTCCATTTCTCTAGGAGGTGGGTCAAAAAGGATCTTTCTGTGATTGATGTCATAGAGTGTTCTGCCTATGTTTTCCTCTAACAGTTTTATAGTGTCTGGCCTTACATTTAGGTCTTTAATCCATTTTGAGTTTATTTTTGTGTATGGTGTTAGGGAGTGTTCTAATTTCATTCTTTTACATGTAGCTGTCCAGTTTTCCCAGCACCACTTATTGAAGAGGCTTTGATTTCTCCATTGTATATTCTTGCCTCCTTTATCAAAAATAAGGTGTCCATATGAGCGTGGGTTTATCTCTGGGCTTTCTATCCTGTTCCATTGATCTATATTTCTGTTTTTATGCCAGTACCATACTCACTTGATTACTGTAGCTTTGTAGTACAGTCTGAAGTCCGGGAGCCTGATTTCTCCAGCTCTGTTTTTCTTTCTCAAGATTGCTTTGGCTATTCAGGGTCTTTTGTGTTTCCATACAAATTGTGAAATTTTTTGTTGTAGATCTGTGAAAAATGCCAGTGGTAGTTTAATAGGGATTGCATTGAATCTGTAGATTGCTTTGGGTAGTAAAGTCATTTTCACAATGTTGATTCTTCCAATCCAAGGACATAGTATATCTCTCCATCTGTTGGTATCATCTTTAATTTCCTTCATCAGTGTCTTATAGTTTTCTGCATAAAGGTCTTTTGTCTCCTTAGGTAGGATTATTCCTAGGTATTTTATTCTTTTTGTTGCAGTGGTAAATGGGAGTGTTTCCTTAATTTTTCTTTCAGATTTTTCATCATTAGTGTATAGGAATGCAAGCGATTTCTGTGCATTAATTTTGTATTCTGCCACTTTACCAAATTCATTGATTAGCTCTAGTAGTTATCTAGTAGCATCTTTAGGATTCTCTATGTATAGTATCACGTCATCTGCAAACAGTGACAGATTTACTTCTTCTTTTCCAGTTTGGATTCCTTTTATTTCTTTTTCTTCTCTGATTGCTGTGGCTAAAACTTCCAAAACTATGTTGAATGATAATGGTGAGAGTGGACAACCTTGTCTTGCTCCTGATCTTAGAGGAAATGCTTTCAGTTTTTCACCATTGAGAATGATACTGGCTGTGGGTTTGTCATATATGATCTTTATTATGTTGAGGTAAGTTCCCTCTATGTCTACTTTCTGGAGGGTTTTTATCATAAATGGGTGTTGAATTTTGTCAGAAGCTTTTTCTGTATCTACTGAGATGATCATATGGTGTTATCCTTCTATTTTTTAATATGGTGTACCACATTGATTTGCGTATATTGAAGAATCCTTGCATTCCTGGAATAAACCCCACTTGATCATGGTGTATGATCCTTTTTATGTGCTGTTGGATTCTGTTTGCTAGTATTTTGTTGAGGATTTCTACATCTATGTTCATCAGTGATACTGGCCTGTAGTTTTCTTTCTTTGTGACATCTTTATCTGGTTTTGGTATCAGGGTGATGGTGGCCTCATAGAGTGAGTTTGGGAGTGTTCCTCCCTCTGCCATATTTTGGAAGAGTTTGAGAAGGACAGGTGTTAGCTCTTCTCTAAATGTTTGATAGAATTCACCTGTGAAGCCATCTGGTCCTGGGCTTTGGTTTGTTGGAAGATTTTTAATCACAGTTTCAATTTCAGTGCTTGTAATTGGTCTGTTTATATTTTCCATTTCTTCCTGGTTCAGTCTGGGAAGGTTGTGCTTTTCTAAGAATTTGTCCATTTCTTCCAGGTTGTCCATTTTATTGGCATATGGTTGCTTGTAGTAATCTCTCATGATCCTTCGTATTTCTGCAACATCAGTTGTTATTTCTCCTTTTTCATTTCTAATTCTATTGATTTGAGTCTTCTCCCTTTTTTTCTTGATGAGTCTGGGTAATGGTTTATCATTTTGTTTATCTTCTCAAAGAATCAGCTTTTAGTTTTATTGATCTTTGCTATCGTTTCCTTCATTTATTTTTCATTTATTTCTGATCTGCCCTTTATGATTTCTTTCCTTCTGCTAACTTTGGTGTTTTTTCTTGTTCTTTCTCTAATTGCTTTAGGTGTAAGGTTAGGCTGTTTATTTGAGATGTTTCTTATTTTTTGTGGTAGGATTGTATTGCTATAAACTTCCCTCTTAAAACTGCCTTTGCTGCATCCCATAGGTTTTGGGTCACTGTGTTTTCACTGTCATTTGTTTCTAGGTATTTTTGACTTCTTCTTTGATTTCTTCAGTGATCTCTTGGTTATTAAGTAGTGTATTGTTTAGCTTTCATGTGTTTGTATTTTTTACAGATTTTTCCTGTAATTGATATCTCGTCTCATAGCATTGTGGTCAAAAAAGATACTTAATATGATTTCAATTTTCTTAAATTTACCAAGGCTTGATTTGTGACCCAAGATATGATCTATCCTGGAGAATGTTCCAAGAGCACTTGAGAAGAATGTGTATTCTGTTGTTTTTGGATGGAATGTCCTATAAATATCAATTAAGTCCATCTTGTTTAATGTATCATTTAAAGCTTGTTTCCTTATTTATTTTCATTTTGGATGCTCTGTCCATTGGTGAAAGTGGGGTGTTAAAGTCCCCTACTATGATTGTGTTACTGTTGATTTCCCCTTTTATGGGTGTTAGCATTTGCTTTATGTATTGAGGTGCTCCTATGCTGGGTGCATAAATATTTACAATTGTTATACCTTCTTCTTGGATTGATCCTTTGATCATTATGTAGTGTCCTTCTTTGTCTCTTGTAATAGTCTTTATTTTAAAGTCTATTTTGTCTGATATGAGAATTGCTACTCTAGCTTTCTTTTGATTTCCCTTTGCATGGCATATCTTTTTCCATCCTCTCACTTTCAGTCTGTACGTGTCCCTAGGTTTGAAGTGGGTCTCTTGTAGACAGCATATATATGGGTCTTGTTTTTGTATCCATTCAGCCAGTCCATATCTTTTGGTTGGAGCATTTAATCTGTTTACATTTAAGGGAATTATCGATATGTATGTTCCTATTACCATTTTCTTAATTGTTTTGGGTTTGTTTTTGTAGGTCTTTTCCTTCTCTTGTGTTTCCTGCCTAGAGAAGTTCCTTTAGCATTTGTTGTAAAGCTGGTTTGGTGGTGCTGAATTCTGTTAGCTTTTGCTTGTCTATAAAGGTTTTATTAGTTTCTCCACTGAATCTGAATAAGATCCTTGCTGGGTAGAGTAATCTTGGTTGTAGATTTTTCACTTTCATCACTTTTAATATCTCCTATCACTCCCTTCTGGCTTGCAGAGTTTGTGCTGAAAGATCAGCTGTTAGGCTTATGGGATTCCCTTGTGTATTATTTGTTGTTTTTCCCTTCTTGTATTTTCTCCATTCTATTTCCAAGATTTTGGATCATCTTTACTATCATTACTCTGAATTCTTTTTCAGGTAGACTGCCTATTTCTTCTTCATTTGTTTCATCTGGTAGGTTTTTACCTTGCTCCTTCATCTGCTGTGTGTTTCTCTTTTTGCTTTACTTACTGTGTTTGGGGTCTCCTTTTTGCAGGCTGCAGGTTTGTAGTTCCCGTTGTTTTTGGTGTCTGCCCCCGGTTGCTAAGGTTGGTTTAGTGGGTTGTGTAGGCTTCCTGGTGGAGGGTACTAGTGCTTGTGTTCTGGTGGATGAGGCTGGATCTTGTCTTTCTGGTGTGCAGGACCACATCCGGTGGTATGATTTGGGGTGTCTGTTACATTATGATTTTAGGGAGCTGCTAATGGGTGGGTTTGTGCTCCTGTCTTGCTAGTTGTTTGGCATAGGGTGTCCAGCACTGTAGCTTACTGGCTGTTGGGTGGAGCTGGGTCTTAGCGTTGAGATGGAGATCTCTGGGAGAGCTTTTGCCATTTGATATTACATGGAGCCAGGAGGTCTCTGGTGGACCAAGGTCCTGAACTCGGCTCTCCCACCTCAAAGGCTCAGGCCTGACCCCCGGCCAGAGCACGAAGACCCCATCAACCACACGGTTCTCTCCCTTCTTGTAGTTACTCCAGTCTTTTCAGGTTCAAACCATCATAGCCTAGAAGTTCAGTTTGTGTGGATTTATCTACTCTTGAAGCAAAAGTTTTCTGTAAATGCTGAACTTTCCTGAAGTTGGGAAATTAGCTCGTCCTTCTCTTCCAGCTGCAGCTTCAGCGTTGAGTGTTCATCTTTCTTTTCATCTATCCTGACAAATCCTCTACCAGCTAAACCAGGAGCTCCAGCACTAAGACTGCCTAGGAGAGGAATCCCCCTAAGTTTATTTTTTAAATTGCCCTTTTTCTTATTTGAGAAATTAACATAGTTCTTGATTTTACATTTGGAAACATGTATTTTAATTGTTCAAAGTTTCTTTTTCAATTCATATTCTTTTTTTTTTTCTTTTCTCTTAATGGGCCCTGGTGGAGAGAGTTTAAACCCAACTAAGTGAGAAGCCCTTCAGGAATAATTGAAGGAAGCACACACTGTATGCCCTTTCAGCTGTTCTCACCAAACCATCAGAGAATTCTCTCTGACTCAGAAACCCATGGCAGCCTACCCACGAGAGCATTATTCTTTAAACTTCAATGCTACAGCTAATATCACCTCATAACATAATTGTCTCCAGTGGGATGAAATTAGACCAAGAAACCAAAGTTCTCTATCCTCATTCTAAGGCTGTGTTTTATCCTCTCTTATTCCAACAGGCCACAGGCTACCTCGGACCCCACTGTGACAACATCCCTAGAGCAGTCTGGTTTGAAGGCATATTTTTGCCTCAGTATTTCCATTCCCACACCCTCTCGTGGCCATTTTATTTTATTTTTGCAAGAGGAACAAGGATAGATGGCCCCAAATGAAGTAATGATGACCTTGAATCATGGTGCCTTGATTAAATAATGTTGGAGAGTTATCCAACCAAAGCACATCCACAGGTCACATTCTGGGCCTTCAAAACCACTCCATACAAACAGCATTTCATATCTAGACAGTTTTCTTACCTTCTTTAATTGGATCTCTTTGCTAACTTGTATTATATCATACTGAGCTTTAAACTCAATGATCACATGAACTCATCCTACTGAAATTTGTTTTAGCATGTATTTGCCATCCTTGAGTCCACTTTTGATTCACAGACTGAAATATAAGTTAGGATTATGTTTGGCACAAGTACCATAAAACTTAATGAATGTGGACTTACACAAGTATGGGGTTTCTTTACCTCAGTGAGAAGAAGTCTGGGTTTAAGCAAATCAAGGCTTGTTCAGCACCTCAAAATGCCATCAAGGGTCTGCGCTTTTTCTCTTCCTGTCCCATAATCCTGTGGATGACTGATACACCTCCAATATCAAGTTCACATTCTAGTCAGGGAGAAAGAAGAAGCAGAAGATATAGAACCAGCCGACTTGAGCTTATGTCTTATTCACCACATCTCACATGGTCTCTTTTAGCTGCAAGGGTATCTGGGAAGGAAAGTTTTAGTTTTCCACCTTCTATGGTACAGTAAGGCATGAGAGGGTATGTGAATAGGTTTTGAGTGAGCCAATTTAAAATGTGTACCTAGTAGGTTTGTGCTTTCTGGCATTTGGTCTGACCCATTCCAGGTTTGGTCTTCATCCTTCATCACTGAGAGACCGCAGCCATCACTTCCCCTTCTGCTGCTGAGATTGAGCCATGAAGGCCAAGATATAAACAGTGTTTGTAGTTTGCTTAGAATTTTTTCTAAATGATGGAAAAAACACAATGATCAGAGGTCAGAAAAGCTGCATTTTAGTCTGGTATTATTTATTCTAAAATGTCACATTTCAGGCATATCACCTCTCTGAGTCCTAATCTCCCATATATAAAATAGAGGAGTTGAGCTTTAATCTTCTGTTCTTCCCTCTTGTGTAGGGTGTCAAACATCTATTATTAGATCAGCTTTCACCCATGTTCCCATGAGGACTCAAAGAGGTTGGGCCCAGATAGGAGGCCTCACCGTGCCGTCATCATCCTCATGTCCCCCATTCTCCCAGTCATCTCTTAGGACCACCTGGCACTTAGGGAAAATGGAGAGGAATTTAGGACCTGTGTAGTAAATGACATTTCTCATTGCCCTCATGTGACTTTTGTCTTAAATGTATGAACTAGTCCAACCTTTGTTACTGTATTAGAATTCAATTCCCCCTGCAGGTAGTTGTGGCTTCTCTGGGGTCACAGGAGTGACTGAGAGGTCAGGCCATTGAAATGGTATCATCTGCCAGCTTTTCATTGCCTCTTGGCCCAGCATGGCACAGGAAGCTGCCTTAGAGCCACAGCCTCCACTCTTGAGAGAAGAATCCTTTTCCAGGCCCACTCCTGTAAGCGTAACACCTACTTCAGTCTGTAAGTTATTCCCACAATTTGCTTAACTGTCCAGAATCCTGTAGTATTGCTAAAGCTGGAGGTGTCCAAGTATGCAATTGACTGCAACTATTATAACTCTTTTAAATAACTTGGCACCCATCTGGGGGTGTGGGGTTTGTGGTTAATTTTCAGATATATTCTGCAGCTGTTCTCATTAGTGTCTCCTTTAGACTTCATTTAAGACCAGGCATCTTTACCTATATCACATAAATTCTGTTTTGTCAACTTTGGTCAGAGAGTAGGACTTTCCCTTTAGGCCCTGACTATCCTGGAAGATGTTCAAGCCCTCTCTTCTAGTGGCTGGTCCACGTGAGAAGAGTGCACAAGGCAGATTATTGAGGGATTGACCAGAGATTGTGTCTCCAAAGACTTCATGCCCAGTGGGTAACAGGCTGAGTTACCAGGCTCCTCCTGGATGGAGGAGGGTGTTCTCCACAGCCATGGCTTCAAGGAAAGCTTGGAGCTGACTTAGCTCTCCAGGACTCTTGGAGTCTCTTAGAACATTCTTCTCATCTCCTCAATATGGGGTGGGGCTCCATCTCTTCCTCTCTGGCCCATGATTCATTATCTAGAATTTTCCATGGTGTGAGCGGAAGAGGCAGGAGGTGGGATATGATCAGACTCCTCTGAAACTATTCACCTGAAAATTTTACTCTCATGCTGCCTTTGTTATTGTTTCAGTTGTCAGAGGGTTTAGGAGATCGTAGCAAGAGTTCTTAATAAAGGGCTTGTAGATAGAATTCAGGATGCTCATGAACTTGAGCAAAAAATATATTTCTGTTGTCACTACTCTTTAACTCAAAATTGGTATTTCCTTCATTTATGAAGGGGGGCACTGACCATGGCTATGTTAGCGGTACCTCTGACTTTGACAACAGTAGAAATTACAAGTTTCACATCACATTAAAGTTGATGCCAAAACTTCAAAATAGTACTATGCTCATGAAATTTCAAAAGTGTTGTGTTTTGGGAATTTCCTGGTGGTCCAGTGGTTAGGACTCTGCGCTTTCACTGCTGAGGGCCCAGGTTCGACCCCTGGTTGGGGAACTAAGAGCTCACAAGCTGTGCGGCATGGCAGAAGTGTGGTGTTTATTAGACCCACCACTTTATTAGACCCACCACCAAATCTTGTTATCTAATGCATTAACAAACTATATATCTTTTTATATCACATTAAAAGATTTGATAACTGTATTTTGATATTAAAATTTTTCTTTGAAGCCTATGTTTTTTGTCATGCGTTTAAAAACGGTTTTCTAAGAAGGGATTTCACCAGACTACCAAAGCAGTTTATGTCACAAAAATAAGTTCAGGGACCTCTACACTAGATATAATTTATAAAATCCATAGAGAACAGAGATGGGGGGGAAAACACACTTTAAAATTTAGACAGGTTACCATGCTAACTAGAGTACAAAAGAACTAAACATAAACCAATGTGCAAAAATTATTTATCTAACTTGTATTGCTCCAGACCTCATTAGCCTGTGGCTATAAATTAGCCTGTGGGTCATATTAATGCTAACATGTACCTACCAGCTAATGTAGTATCTCCCATTTCCCCCCAGATCTTTGTTTTTATGGGAATTCCTGGAAGTGTCTTATGTGAGTTCATCCAAAGTCTTCTCATTTTCTTCCTTTTTAGCTACTCCTGTTAATAGTATCTATCGATTTGTCCCAGAAGACTCTGGGTGGTAGGCATGATGATCCCTCCCTGCCCCTACTCTGGGTACCTTCTTTGAGAACCAAAGGTTATCTCCTAAAGTTCCCTTGTTGCAAATCCTCGTTTGGCCAGGGAAGTGCCCCATTCCCTGAAATTCTCCACCTCACTTCAGTGAAATAGGGAGCATATTCCTCTCCTTGGTCTATAGCAAGGTCCAGAAACTGGGGCTTCCTTGGCTCAAAAAGTCAATTTGGGCTCTAGGGATAAATGAAGAGGGAAGGTAAGACTGAATGGGGATGGGATGTTTCCCTCGTGAAAAGTCACCTCTGCTTCTTCCATCAGCGCCTTCCTTCTTGAGGTTCACACCTGAGTACATGGGCAGGACTCCAGGAAACCACATGCCAGACACCATGCTGTTCCATCTCCCACCCCCTTCCTCCTCGTTCAAGGTCACGTCCTCTTTTCTTTGAGCCCCAAATGTTAAATTAACTCATTCAAAGAGATTCTTGCCAGGCCTGCCCTCCCGATCCATCAGACCCACTAACACCTAAACTAACAATCCCCATATGCTAAACATTCCTCCCCTGCAGACCCAGTCCTACCCTTCTCTACCCTGCTCTGTGCCTGAGGAGGTGAATATTACGGTCAGCAGCAGCAGGGCCCTTGTCCTCTGGCTCCCGTTCTATTGGGTTCAGCTGTGGGGATGCACGATCATAGCAGGACGAGGGAGAAGCCAGGGTCTTTATTGTTTCCAGCTTGCTCCCTGCCTGGTCACTCTGAGCTAGAGACACCTCTACTGAAGACAGGGCATCTTTTAGGTACCTCCCTCTTAGATCTACGGATGTTTCCTCTGGGTTCTGGTAATACAGTAGTCCTCCCTTATCTGTGGGTGATACGGTTCAAGACCCCCAGTGGATCCCTGAAATCAGGGATACTACTGAACCCTGTACATACTATGTTTTTCCCTATACTTACATACTTATGATGAAGTTTAATGCACAGTAAGAGATTGACAACAATAACTAATAACATAGATATTATAGATAGATTATAACAATATACTGTAATAAAAGTTATATGAATGTGGTTTCTCTCTCTCATTGTCTTATTGTTCTCTACTCACCCTTCTTGAGACGATGTGAGATCATCAAAGGCTACGTGATGAGATGAAGTGAGGTCATAACTTTTGCAGCTTGAGATGCAACAGCAAAGCTAGCACAAATTTCTTTTTCCATCTTCACAATTTCACAGATAGAAGATTTGTCCTTTTCATAGATCTTCGCTCCCTCAGCATACTTTTTTTATTCCTTTCCTTATTAAGTTGAGAACTTTCACCTGTTCACTTAAAGGGCGACTTGACGGCTTCTCTTTGGTATATCCGGGTTGCCAGCATCACTACTCTTTCGCTTTGGGGCCATTATTAAGCAAAATAAGGGTGGATTAGAACACAAGACAGTTAACCTGATAACCTAGTCGGCTACTATGTGACTAACGGGCAGATACGCTAGACAAAGGGATGATACACATCCTGGGTGGGATGGAGCAGGACAGAGATTTCATCACACTACTCAGAATGGCACCCAACTTAAAACTTAAGAATTGTTTATTTCTGGAATTTTCCATGTAATATTTATGTACAGAGCTGACCATGGAAAATGAAACCGCGGTAAGGGGGGGTACTATTCCTCTTTTCTCTCACTCTGGCCTAGCAGGTAAGCGTTCTCACTGCTGCTGGCCTTGGAGTGTTGCACGGCCCTTGCTTCACTTAACACAGCCTGTACCTCTGTAAGCGGTTCCTCTCTGGAGCTCTCCTCAATTCCCCATCCCAGTGCACTCTCTGCTCCGAAGACCCCATTGATCCACGTGACTGCATCATTTTGGTCCTGAGTGAAAAGCTCTCCATCTTACTTCTGTTGTGTTGGAAGGAAGCATAAGAAAACAATATCGCCTCACCAGTTCCGTGACACTGCTCTGTCCGTGACAGACGATGCAGTCAAAAGGGAAGGCCCTGCAGTAGCTCCCCTGCCCAGTGACTATGAGCACGTGCCAGGCAGCCCCTGTGCAGACTGAATCCTGGTGTGAAACCCACTGACATTGACACAGGGTTTTCTGTACCACATCTCCCTGCCTGTGCAGATTCGTCAGCATGGGAAGGACAGAACAAGACCTCTGACAACGGCTCAACTGCTGAGACCATAGAGGGTAAATAAGAAGGAATAAAAATACAGATTATAGCATCACCAAAAGGGGGCATTAGGCCAAGAAAGAACTTGCTCAGTATTATTGGGACGACTTTACCAGAACTTAAGACGATGGAGAAGAGACCTTTAGATTATGTGTGCCTGAGTGAGTCCCAGCGAGTGGTCATGCTATTCAGATTAGCTTATTTCTGGAATCACATTGCTCGAATCATTTACCTTCCAGAAATCTGGCTGCAAAAGTGGTCATTTCTATCCTCATTCTCATCCTCATGCTTTATTTCCCCCACTGCGGGAAAGACCGTGTGATTGGTGCTCCCACAGGGGTGGGAATATCTAGGGAAAGCCTAATGCTGCCCAGATGGACTCAGGTGTCATCAGTTAAGTGAAAACAGTAATGTCCAAAGCAAGGCAGGAAGAGGAAGGCACCGGGAATATACATTTATTTTAAAGCTGCAATCTTTAGGAAATATGCATGATGAGGCTAGCTGGTGGTATAATGCCTATTGCAGATATTTCCCTGCCTATTTGCAAAGCCATCAACCACTCTATGAAGTGGCACTGTGGGAAACACAAAAAGGAATAATAACAATTAATTGGGGCCCACTGTGTATTAAACATTGTATTTGAACTCATCCAATTCTAATGACAGCACTATGAGAGAGAGATTATCCCCATTTTACTGCAAAGGAAATAGAAACTCGAAGAGATTACAGAATCTGTCAAATCACACATAATAAGGGACAGGGCAGGACCATAACTGAGAGCCTTAAGCTAAAGTGGAAATAGTTAAAACTTCAAGCTACAGTGTACATGTTGGACACACTGGCTCTATATTTGTGAAGGTAGGACTGAGTATACCTATATATTCATATACAAAGTGTGTAGTCAGTATAATATATGACTGAGCCAATACAAGGTTCAAATGGGGGAGAGGGAAATAAATATAAGACTACTTAGAGAATTCTTGCTTCTGAGTCAGTCCCCATGGATGTGAGATTTGAGCCCAACTTTGAATAGCAGGGAAGGTTTGGGATAGATGGGCCAACTCACAGGCATGGAAAAGTACCAGTTTTGAGCAAGTGCAGCAGTTTGTCTGGGGGCAAGGTTCACAGGAGGAAATAATGGGAAATGAAGCTGCAAAAGACTGAGAGAGACCAGCTATGAGGGAAATGACTGCAAGGCTACAGTGATTAGACTTCATGCTGTTAGAAAGGAGATATGAAATAATTAGGCAATGTTTCAGAAAGAGTGACCAGGTAGTCACATGACAGATGCCTGGAGAAGGAAAGTAACGAGATTTCTGAAGCCCAGGAAGAAGGCTTCACCGGTCGTCAGGTGTGGAGTGAGAGAGGCCTGGATTCAGGTGGTGACTGCCAAGTGAGTATGGAAAGAAGGCATGAACAGAGACATTTAGAAGGAAAAATCAAGAGGATATGCAAGTAACTCATAATATTAATAATGATAATAGTAGCTAACATTTATTCATTTCTACAAATGTTATTTAAGTGCCTTCATTATACCAGGCACAGTTCTGGGCCCTGGGTATATAGCAATGAACAGGACAGATAGGCTGCTTCCCTCATCAATTTACATGCCAATGAATGAGATATATAATAAATAAATAACAGATATACAACAAACAGATAAACAAATGAAATATAACTTCAGGTGGGTGATTTGTGCAATAAAGATGTACAAAAGAGGGTTAAAGGGCTAGACAGTGAGGGGGCAGGGAGCTTAGGTCAGAGTAGGTATCTCTCAGGATGAGAGATGTGAATGAAGTTGGGGAGTGTGCCACGTGAATAACTCTGGGGAAAGCATTCCAGGCAAACAGGGCAGAAGTGCAAAGGCCCTGAGGCAGCTGCAGTCTCCCTGTGATCAGAACAGCACAGCCAGTGTTAGCAGAGGAGAGTGAGAAGGAGAAGAGTGGGAGTGAGGTTGATGGACAGCAGGGGCACAGTGAGTGCTTCACACTGTATTCCAAATGAGAGAGAAGTTGAAAAGTTTCGAGAAGGGGATATGAGTTACATTTTTAGAAGATCACGCTGACCACTTCATGCAAGCTGACAAGGTGGAACAAGAGTAGAAGCAGGAGACCACTTAGGAGGTTATTACATTAATCCAGGTGAACGTTGCTGGAGGCTGGGACTCGTGGTGAAAGTGATGAGAAGCAGTAGGACTGGGGATGCGTTTTGAAGGTAGAATGAAGAGGACTTGGTGATGGATTTTACGGAGTATGTGGAGTAAAGAAGGAAAGAAATTAAGAAGGTACCTCTGAGAAGCTATGTGCTCTTAGACTACTTAAAACTTATCTTGGGGTGGGGATTTTCTTGATTCTTTGATTTTCCTAAATTCCAATCATGTAATCCATCAATAATGCCTCCAAAACAGATCTTCAATCTGGCCTTCCCTACAACCACACTGGTGCATACACCATCATTTCCTTCTTGTACTACTGCAAATGCCTCTTAGCTAGCCTCCCTGCTTCTGCTCTTGCCTCTTTCCTGACAAGCAATTCTGTAGAGAATCTATGGATTTGACTGGCCTTTGCTAAAACTTCTTTAGTAGATTCTGGCAATAAGAAGCATTTAGAATAAAATCCAAATTTCTCACCTAGGCTTACAAAATCTTACATAACCTGGCCCCCCGTGGCTTTGCTGACTTATCTCATACCACTGCTCCCCTTGCTCACCGCCCTCCCAGTCACTTCCAGTTTCTCAGACACATCAAGCCCTTACTCTTCAGTTCCTCTGACCAACCAGCAGGTAAGCTTTCTCTTTGTATCTTCAGGGTCCAATCCTTCGTATTATTCAGCTCTCGGCTTAAATGTTACCTCCTCAGTCAGCCTTCCCAATCACCCAAGTCATTGTTAATTTGAAAGGAAGGGTCTAATTTCCTTCCCCTGGAATCTGCACTGGCTTTAATGACTTGCCTGACTGATAGAATGCAGTGAAAGTGACACTGTAGGACTTCTAAAGCTAGGTTCCTTGCAACATCTGCCTGGGCCTCTTGGAACACCCTCACCTGGAGCCCTGAGTTGCCACATAAGAAGCCTGACTACCCAGACACTGCCATGCTGGACAGGCCATGTGCAGGCCCTCCAGACAATAATCCCAGCCTTCCAGCCACCCCTCCCAGGCACCAAATATCTATACAAGACCAGCCATCGGCTGAATATCACCCGGCCAACCCCATGTGGAGCAGAAGACTCATGCAACTGAGCCCTCCCCAAATTTCTCACCCACGAAATTGTGAGATAGTAAAATGGTTGTTTTGTTAAGCCACTAAGCTTTGTAAAAGTTTGTTATACAGTAATAGATAACTGGAACATTATCACAATATTTTAATTCTTTGTATAATATTTATCACTATCTGCTATTTTTCTTATTTATTTAGTTACTCTATATGCCAACTATTTTTCTATGTATGTATGTATGTATCTACCATCTAGTTATCTGTGATCTCGCTATTTACTGTCTACTTTTCCTCCACTAGAATATCAGCTTCATGAGAGCAGGGACCTTATCTGTCTTGTTTACTGCTGTACCTTTGACATCTAAATTGGTACCTATAACACAGACAGGTGCTCCATAAACACTGTTGAACAAATGAATCTCTGCATTTCTGAATATCCATTTCTTAAGGGCAGCAAGGGTGAAATGAGTACAACATACACATACACCCACACATACAAATGCAGAGAAGAAAACCTGGGTAAATACCTCCAAATATTACCCTCCAGGTTCCCAGAGCCAGCAAAAGGCAAAGCCTGGGTTTAAAGCCAGATAATTTGATTTTCTATCTGTACGCTTAAATGATAATGCTCTCCTGTAAAAGAAACAAGAGTGAGGGAACAGTTAATGATTTTCCAAGATTATATACTTCGATAGAACTGGAAAGGGAGAGAGGGAAGGAGGGGTAGGAGGAAAGCAGAACCAGAGGAGCTCTCCCTAACCCTCACTTTTTCATCTCTAATTTATCATTTCTAGGGCAGACAATTGCTATGGATTTTAAAATAGCAATTTAATTTATTATATTTAATTTCTAGATTATTTCATTAATTTTAACAGATTTTGGCTTTCTGATAGTTTTCTTAGTGAATAATCATATTAATGATGAAAATATAATTTTTGGATTTTCCTATATGTTTACTGATAATTTCTGTTTGGTCTTATTGCATTCATTAAAATTTCCAAAAGTAATATTGAATAATAGTAGTGTTAGCAAAGACATCTGTTGTATTCTTGACTTAAAATTCCCTCATTTAATATGACATTTGCTTCCTGTTTTTGGTATAGTCTTCTTCAATTCTAAGAACTGTAGCTTTCTTTTATTCTTTTATACATATTTTTAAAAACTAAGGATGGTTCCTGAAATGAGTCAAATATCTTTTTCAGTATCTATTAATCATGCAGTTTTTGTTCTTTAATTTGCTAATATGATGAATTATATCAACTGATTTCTTAATACAGCACTATCCTTACATTCTAGAATAAATTCTATTTTATCACGACTATTATTCTTTGATATGATAACATTCTATATTGGAATTCTGCATTTTACTCATAAGTGAAATAGTTCTATGTTTCCCTATTTATGTTCTGTGTTTTTAAGATTTTAATATGAAGATTATGCTAGAGTCCCTGTGGTCTGGAATGGTTTAAGTAAATACTGAAATGATTTGTCCTTTAAAGATTAGATAGAGCTCAGCTATAAAATCTTCTGGTTCCAGTTCTTTAAAATAAATCATCTTAAATTACTGTTCCTGTCTTTATTGGTCTGTTCACGTTTTGTATTGCTTCTTCAATCACTTCTAGTAGATTTTTTAAACTAAGAAATTATCTGTTTCCCCTAGATTTTTTAATTTATTGCCTTACACTTACATATACTGTTGCCTTTTAATTTCTATCATCTCTTCAGGATCCAGGATTCAGTCTCATATTCTCATTTCTCACATAGTATATACTTGCTCTTTTTATCCTCAATCAGACTTAACAGAAGATTATTTTATTGTTCTTCCCATAGAACCAACTTTTGGTTTTATTTTCCCTTTCTACAATTTTTGGTTTTATTTTTGGTTTTATTTTTCCTTTCTACAATTTTTTTGTTTTCTATTTTGTTGATTTCTACTTTTATCTTTATTATTTACCATATTCTAGTTTCTTTTGTTTTACTTGGTTGTTCTTTTCATAAATTCTTATGGTTGAGTAATTACTTAATTTCCTCTTATTTTTTCTTAAAATTTTTTTGCAGCTCTAAAATTTCCTTTGACTAGAAGTTTATCTGTGCTGACAGTCTTTTCTATGGGCTATTTATACTTTACCTCTTTCTAGATAATATATAATTTTACTTTTAACTTTTTTTTTTGGTTATTTCTTTTTATTCTTCCTTCCCAAATTAATTTGGAAGTTCTAGTATGTTTTTCATTTCCTCTAGTGCATACTTTTCCTTCTTAGTTGTCAGGATTCAACTTTCATTTGTGTATTAATACATCAAAAATGCTACTAACAACATCTCTCTTCAAGGTGTTTTACTTCCTCACTCCTCCACACCCTACTTCCAATCATGTTTGGACTTCTCTTAATGCTTCCAAGAGCACAGATGAGAAAGGATTGTTGAGTTGCTATATTAAGCCCATAGCAATTGTCTGCCCTAGAAATGCTAAATTAGGTATGAAAAAGTGAGGATGAGGGAGTGTTCTATTCCCTATAGTGACAGAAACTGTAAAATATCTATGTAAGTTGAAAAAGAAAGTTTTAACATGTATGTAAAAACATTATAAAATCTTATTGAGGGACATAATACAAGTTCTGAACACATGAAGAGGCATACTATACCTCCCATATTGATAAATGAATTTATTGTAGTTGTTATCATATCTTATTTTCTTAAATAACCACAATACTATACCAGAATTAACAATAATTCTTTCATATTATCTAAAATCCAGCCTATATTTCAATTTCCTCAACTGACCCTAAAACATCTTTGACAGCTTACAGTGTGACTCAGTAAAGATCACTTATTGCATTTGGTCATCATGTCTCTTGAATCTCTCTTAACCTTGAGTGGAATCCCCACCCCCATCATTTTTTTCCATGGTAGTGATCTGTTGAAGAGGCTGGCCAGTTGAATCACACAACGTCCTACCTCCTGGGTTACTTCCTTGTAGCTTTCCTTATTGTCGCTGTATTCCCTGTAAACTGAAGTTAGATCTAAAGGTTGATTAGATTGAGGCTAAGCACTTTGGGCAAGAGATTTTGCAGGGGATGGACCACATCAGGGGGCAGATAATGTCTGAAGTCCACTACTACTGGTTCTAGGATTGTTCATTGGGTCAACGTGGCAATAACCTCATCCTACACTGTAAAGCTGTGTTTCCCAGCTGTGACGAGTATGTCATTTATGAACAAATGACAAATATTCTGGTGACATGTAAACATATATTTCTCCATTCACCTTTCCCCAAATTGCTTTGGCATCTACTGATAATCTTAACTTGAATGAATTTTTTTCACCATGGGTTGAAAACTGGCAATTTTTTAGTTTTATCATTTGTACATTTATTACCTGGAATTCTTCTCTAAGACCTGTCCCTCTTCATTAAGGTGGTCCCTAACCAGGTATTCCTCACTTTTTGAAAGTTCACTTTAAGCTACTTCCTTTTATGATAGACCTATATTAGCACCTGATTTGGCTAATGGAAAGAGATCCAAAGAAGATTTTCACTTTTAGGAAAAAAGGCAAAAAATGAAAATAGCATTCAGTGTGTTTCACAGCCAGTGGTTACAGAGGCAGCACACACCCTGAGCGGTGAGAGCGGCACTGCCAAGCTCCTTCCCCTGGAACCACACTCAGCACCTCAGCATCAGGACGCCCTAGCTTTGAACTGTGTCTGTGAGCATCTGTGCTTGATCTCGATTTATTTCATGCACCTGTTAGCAAGATGTGTCCTTTGGTAATTGCTTCTTCACCTCAACGCCATTTCGGCTCAGGAACGGTGCTACTTTCGGATAGCGGGGGAAACCTTTAGAGAGTACACACTGAAAAGGCGGGATAAGTCACTAATTCCTTCTGCTTCATTAGCAATTTTCAGAGGAAGGAGTAGGTCTAAAACCTACCTCCAATGATGACTCATGAGGTTCCTCTTTTCTTTCTTACTTCAGAAAATTCGGCTTTCTCTTTTTCTGTATCCACCTAGCTCCCTAGCTCCCTGCCTACCTATCAGGGAAAACAAGCAGCCCCTGATATCCGAGAATAACCTGATACCCACAGCCAGGCCTCCTGTCCTTACAGATGGGCCTGATGCTTACAGTTGAGCTGTGCTGTTCTACTCTTGGAAATAAACCATCTCACAGAACAGCTACTTCAAAGTCGCCGTACAACCCACAAAATACCAAACACTCCCCTCTGGCGGCTAATATGAGTGACTTCTGCTTATGAGCCATTTCAGCTTTATCCTCGCTCTAGTCCGCCTCCCCTGTAGATAACACTTATGAGATATTCAATCACAGTATTGCCTCTGCTTTCTGGCAACACCCAATTTAGAACAACTCCTTAGGTCTGCCCCCAAGTTGCCCAACCAAAGGCCAAAGTTCATATTAGGCTCTTTCTCACTGTTCCTGAGATGCCTCCTTCACTGCCCCCTCTCACCTGCTTCACCAAGGTGTACAGTCTTTCCTTGCTGCAGTGAGTGAGAAAAATAAATTCAACTTGTTCAAGTACAGGTGTCCCTGATGGCCTTTTGATGAAGGAATCGAAGAATATACACATATATATGTATGTATTATATGGTGTGTTTCAACCTATTTCAGTTATTATTCTTTTTGATGCTTAAATTATCCCAATTTTGTTAGTGAGAGATCCTTCAAGCCAGCTTAAATGACTCTTTGGCAGGACACCATTAGTCACCGAAAGCATCCTTGTGTTTCGGCACACAAAGATGTCCTAAGCTCATTAGGTATATTCCCTGTCCCAGATCTGCATAAAAATTAAAAGAGTAATATGACCCAATGACTTCTAGGATGTGGTAAGTAAGTCAAATACTTTCATAGCTTGATGGTTGAAGTTGAATTTTTATAATGTTTTGGGAAAGAACTGTAAGATATTTACTAATAATAGTTAAAGCATTCATACTTACTGACTCAGCAAGCCCAATTTGAGAATCTAAGAAAAAGGAACAAAAGTAAGAGAGTGTAAGAATTTATGCACAAGGATATTTAGTGCAACATTGTATTGGCAAAAGAATGGAAACCGAATATCCGTCAAAGAGAAATGGGGGACTAAATTACAGTACATAATATAGATTATAGAATATAAGGCAGCTGCTTTTTTTAATGAGGTAGAGCTATAGCTAGAAAATATCCATGTAATACTGATAAACAAATGAAACCTTTTGCAGTGTGATATATATGCAACATAGTCTAATTTGGAGAGAAAAAAATCATCCTATGTTTGTACTTTTGCTTGAACACGAAGGAAGAAGTTTATTACACTTAACTCTAAGGAGTGGGGATGGAGTCAAACCATCTTCGATTTGTTCTAGTGTGCAGCACATACATATTCCTTTTTCATTTACCAAAAAAAGTAAAATATGAGGAAAAATAAGTAACAATAATCAAATTAAAAAATGGATTTTGATTTAAATAGCTTTTTGTTTATAACCAATCTGTAAGATAAAAGACAGACATTTTAGGGAGTTTCTTAACAAGGGCCTGGGTTTCTCCCAGGAGGCTATGGCATCAAAGCCTCCATCTGGCATATTGAGACCCAGGTCTCAAGAACTCTTGTGGCTTGGACTGAGCTACTCTTATTTCTTCAACCCACTGTAATAAAGAGAAAAGGGCTTGACTCAAGTAATGAGGAGAGAGTTCACCTTGTAGCATCATAGACTGCCCATAACTAAAGTTTGTATTTGGCCGTTGACCACAAAATGTACAAACATGGAAATTTTATGGGACTGGGGACAAAACAACTCTGGGAAAAGTACCTGAAGTCATTATATTTTTGTGATTTAAAAATAAATTAACAGAGTTTTTCAAAGATATGGGCACTAAAGCTAAATGGAAAAGAAAGCTGAAATGAGAAAAAGGTTCATCTTTACCACAGCAGAAGAACTTTCTGCCCAAGTGATTTCCGTTTTCTAGGTGATTGGGTTTGCATTCTGGCTACACTTATGCAATAGTTCTATGTATGAGTAATTTTAGAGTTCCACTCAGCAATTCTAGCTCCACTGATAAAGCCTTCTTGTGGGTGAAATAGTATGTTTACCTTTATCAAAAATGCATTTCCATATGAGAGTAATTTGTGACAAACATAAGAAAAATAGAGATGCTATAAACAAGCCAGGGCTCTGCTCATGGCCATGAGAGCTTTCAGTAATCACATATTACGTAGTTTAAGTATAGTTTTCTGATGGCACAATAGCCCTGAGCAGTTTTTTATGTTTTGTTTTTAAGACATGAGGCATTATCCAGCAAGTACACTGCCTGCAAACCTAACGTTACAGGAACAGGAAGCCTAATCATTCCTCTCTTTTTCTGAAAACATTCCCCATGTATCTTGCTGTGGTTTCAACAGAGCTGAGAGGAGGTGACTCTCCCCATGTTTAATCTCATGACATAGCTGTAACAGCTGCTGTTTGGGGCACCCATTTGTCACATTTCCTGCTTAAATACCTTCAATAAATTAGTTACGGGGGTGGGCAGGAAGTGGGGAATGGTGAGTAGTGAATCTTCTCCCCAAGCAAAAATACTTAAAATTTCAAGTTTCACCTGGGACCAAATATTCTCTATAATTCGCCTCATTTCTTCCATTGGTGACCGGGGTTGTTGTGCTACTTGCCTTCCCTTATTTTACTTAAATCTTAGAGAGTATCCTTAGTCAAATAACTTTTGTCTTCTATCAAAAAAAATATTTCTCTAACTTTACTATCCCTGGGGCATACCACATTCCCTTCCCTTTCTTCACTGCATGCCCCCCGCCATGAGGTTGATGATAGCATTGGACTATGTGCTCCATATCCCTTCTCTGCTAATGTAACCCCCTCCTGCCTTCTATTCTTTGGATGGAAACCTCTATTCCAGGCTTGGCAAATACCTGGTGGACACTCGAGGCTATACTTTCTATCTACAGAAGCTGGCACATGAGACTTACCATTCTAGGTATAGGATATTTCTTCTTTTCCATTTTAAATGATTTTTTAATATAAACACACTTTATATAAACTAGCACAATGCCAAGCACATAGCAGACAATACATATTTGTTAAACTAACTACTCTCAGTCATAAATCTGACTCTTACATACAAAGCTTGGGGTGATGTGGCCCATTGTGAATAGATGAGAATGATGTGATCGGGAGATATGGGTTATAAAAAGTCAAGGCAACACACAAATGCTGCAATCAATGAGCAATTTATCAGCACCCGAGTCACTTTGCCATTGGTTGGAGATGGCAGAAAGTGGTCCCTACCGGTTCCAACTAAGGCAGTTGAAAGGAGTGCACACTTAAGATAATCTCTCCCAACAGATTTTAGGGTCAATTCTATGAAAGGAACTTATCTAAGTATCTAGAAAATAAGGCACAGAAATAACTGCTCACCTCTAGAAATGGATAAAAATACATGCTGGATACATAGAAGAGAGCAGTAATTTCATTCATTTTATTATGAGTATATTTCTATAGACCACGACTGGCTGGTAAAACATTCTTACTTATTGAATCTCATACTTATTTACATGGATGTTCGCAAATAATAGCAACAGTAAGCAACATTACTTCTAAAGGTCCAAGTGCCTTATATAATTCATAGTGTCAAAATCATATTATTTTAACTGATATAATCCAAAAGGATATGTTAGAACAAAATCCAAATGTTTTCTTTTAACTAAAAATGTTGGAGGTATAGCATGAAAATGGCTATAGCAACTTGAGTTCAAATTTCCACAATGCCCAGGGAGTTGCACAAACTCTCAGAGCCTTGATTTCTAATTCAAAAGAAGACTTATACTCATGAGCTTCCACTATACACTGGTCAAGCTTTCGTCTTAAAATTCTTCCCAATTTAGGAAGACTGTCCTACACTCCCTAGATGTGCCAGATGGCTAAGGATTATAGACATTGCATGTATGCCTTCCCATCTTTCTGCCCTTAAAGCATGGAGAGTTCTGCCTCCTTTATTTTTTAACTTGTACTTCAAATAATAATAGTCATAAAAAATAGCAGTTACAAAGAATGCCTCAATACCCTTCACCCAGATTCTCCAAATTTTGATATTTTACCAAAATTTCTTTATCATCTTCTCTCTATACATACATATATATGTAAAGTATTTATATATATATATATATATATTTTTTTTTTTTTTTTTTTGCGGTACGCGGGCCTCTCACTGCTGCGGCCTCCCCCGTTGCGGAGCACAGTCTCTGGACGCGCAGGCCCAGTAGCCATGGCTCACGGGCCCAGCCGCTCCGCGGCACGTGGGATCCTCCCAGACCGGGACACGAACCCGCGTCCCCTGCATCGGCAGGCAGACTCTCAACCACTGCACCACCAGGGAAGCCCCTAGATATATATTTTAAAGAACACATGAAACTAAGTTACAGACATGCTTTCCCTTTACTCCTAAATACTTCAAGCTGTATTTTTCTAAAAAAAAAAAAAAAAAAGACATTCTTTATATAACCACAGTATAAATTACAAAATCAGGAAATTATCATTGATACTATACTGTCCTCTAATCTATAATACTTATATAAATTAATCATTTTTTCTCACTAATGTTCTTTACAGAAAAAAGAAAAAATCCAGTCCACATATTTTTAGACTCCTTTAATCTTTCATGAGCTTAACAGTTTTCATGAGTATTGGTGAGTTATTTTGTAGATTGCCCCTTAGTTTGAGTTTTCTCTATGTTTCCTCATGATTAGATTTAAGTTATGTATATTTGGTAGGAAGAGCAGAGGATGATGTCATATCCTTCTCAGTGCATGATATCGGGAGGCATATGATTTGTGTTTGTTCCATTACTGGTGTTGTTCTCTTTGATTACTCAGTTTAGGTGTTGTCTGCCAGGTTTTTCCACTGTAATGTTATTGTTTTTTCCCTTGGAATTAAGAAGTAACTTGTGGGAAGGTACTTTGAAACTATATAAATATAGATTTTCTCAACAAATTTTCATCCTTAGCATCCACTGATGATTCTTTTCTGCTTCTTTTAAAGTTTCTTCTTGCATCACACAGTATTTTCTCAAGGTAAACCGATAATATCCTCCTTTTCCTTATAAAAAATATTTTGTAATGGCTTGGGCAATTCTGTAGAAGTGCAGTTTTTGCTGTAGCAACTTTATCCATTAGAACGTTGTGAAAATTTAGTAGAAAAAAATTAAGCTTTCGATTCCCCCTTTGCTTTATGTGTAGAATTAATAGCAGATAATTCTAGTACAATTAAACTAGTTCCATAATTCAGCAAAACTGTTAAGACCCATTGATTAAAATGTACTAACAGTAATTACTTAAAAAGACATGAATTTGATAAATCTCAAAATGGGCTTCCAGGGAGGAGGTGAAAGTGAGAATAATTAGAGATGACAAGCTAATGCTGTTGTTATTTAAATTCACAATAACAAAGGCAGGCCTGAATTATCTTGGCATATTCAAGATATACATTTCTTCCAGCAAGACAATGAGTAAGAGAATGAGGCTCTCCATTTGAAATTAAATATTGATGACATTGCTTTCCACACTCTCTTTCCTTGAGGTTGCTAGAGTAGTTGTTTCTTTGTTTTACAAATATTTATTTGAATCATAGGGCTTTCTGTTTTATTCTGCATAATCTCTTCATCTCTCAGGATGTTCCTTCACTGCCTTCAACTCTGGGAATGTAAATTTCACTCATGGGTGGCAACTGGAGAAAGAGTCATAGAAAAAGTGATGGAACTCCTACTGGGCAAGAAACATGAAATTATTCACTGGAACCAGAAATATATTCATTCAGATCTCTTGAGATCACCTAAAAACCATTTGTGGCTATATTTTCTCTGAGGTTCCTAATAGGGTACGGTTTTAAGGGTCTTTAGCAGTTGAGACAATACATCACCTCAATGACTTCAATGGAAGCTCTTTAATAATGTGGTCCATTCCTATGAAGCTCCACTCCATAAGCAAAAGCACCATATACCTGGAGAGCACTAGCCTTCAACCTTGGCTGTACATTGTAACCACCTGGCTCCCATTCTGACTTCTGATATTAGTAGTCTGGGATATGGCCTGGCATTCAGGGCTTTTAAAAGATCCCCAAGTGATTCTAACAGGCAGCCAAAGTTGGGAACCTCTGCTGTAGAAAGGTTTTGTTTTCCCCTTCAGGCCTAAGAAATAAAATTCCTTACTTATGCAGATTTCTGTGACTCACGATACTTTCAGGATCCCCCATCTAATGTATTTCTATACATATGAGTGGACAGAAAAACAATTCAAGGCTGAGAACAACAGAAGATTCCCAAACAGCCATCACTGGGGCCAATGTTATCCATAGGCAAATAGCTGCCTAAATAAGTGGTTTCAGAGGTACTGGAACTACGTCCCTAAAATACCTCCTTCCTACTAACTGCTGGAAGTCCCTCAAAAGGAGAAAGAATCTTTTATTCCATATTTAGAATGAAGACTTAAAATGCAAACAGCTTGGGACAAGGTAACTCACTGTCTCAAATTCAGTGGTTGACAAGATAATATTTTCTGGGAGCAAGTTTAAAGGTGAACACACACAGAGACAGATGGCAGGAAGGAAATCTAAAAGAGGTGTGAAAGGGATGCTGAAAAGGGAGGCCAGGGCTGCTTGGTCCTAGGACTGTCACCAAGAGAGACTGTGGAATCTCCTTCTTCAGCAATATATTCTAGCTGAGATGATTGCATATTATCCCACTTGAAAGAATGCTGGTTGCCTAAATAATATCTCAGATTTTAACTTTACTTTTTTTTTTGATACACATTTCTACAAATGCTTTTTCTGCAAAAATTAATATGATCATGTGTTTTTTCTTCTTCAGACTGTTAATTTGTTGGATTACATTGATTGATTTTGAAAACTGAATTGCCCTTGCATTCTAGGGACAAACTGCACTTACCATGGCGTATTGTTCTTTTCCATATATTGCTGGATTTGATTTTGTTGATGAATATTGCTGGAATATTTTGTTGAGGAGGTTTTTGTTTATATTCATGAAGGACACTGGTCTGTGGTTTTCTTGTATTGTCTTTGCCTGGTTTTAGTATCGAGTTAATGTTGGCCTCGTAAAATGAGCTGGAAAATATTCCCTCCTCTTTTCTTTTCTGGAAGAAAGTGTGTAGAACTAATGTTATTTCTTATTTAAATTTTTGATAGAATTTACCCATGAAACCATCTCAGCCTGCAGATTTCTTTTTCAGAAGGCCTTTAACTATTATAGTACTACAAGTTATCTATTTCAACATGGCTGAGGAATTGTTCCATTTAATCTAAGTTGTTGAATTTATATTGTAGAATTGTTCATAGTATTGCCTATTATCCTTTTAATGTCTGTGGAGCTTATAATGATTTCCCTTTCTTAATTTATGACAATGGTAATTTGTTTCTTCTCTTCCCCCCTTCCTCCCTTCCCTCCTTCCTTTCTTTTTCTTCCTTCCTTCCTTCCTTTCTTTCTTGTCACTCTTGCTTGAGGCTTACCAATTTTATCGCTCTTGCAAAAAACAAGATTTTGTTTCACTGGTTTTCCTTGTTTTTCAGTTTTCAATTTCATTGATTTCCGTTCTTTATTATTTCTTTTCTTCTGCTTGCTTAGGTTTTATTTTGCTCTTGTTTTCTAGTTTCTCAAGGAGAAAGTTGATTGATTAAAGACCTTTTTTTTTTTCTAATGTAAGCATTTAATGGTGTAAATTTTCCTCTAAATAGTACTTACTTTTCAGAGCCCTCCAATAGCTCCTCATCGCATTCTTTCCAGGTTTTATAGCTGCATTCAGTGCGAGGCACATGATGGAATATGCTTACTCAGAACCAGCTAGTCTTTTTAAATAAAAATTTTCCAGGAGTCTTCTGTCAAAGAAAATGCCTCTATTGCACATTATCTGAGCACATAATGTGCTTCATTATTTAAACAAGATAAAAGTGTGGCACTTTTCTGGTGATTTGCCAGAAGTGCATGCTTAAAGCTAATGGTTACCATGAAAAACTTCTTTCATGATTAGTGCTTAGCTTTTGCACAATTTATTATTAATTATTCCTCCAAACTCCTGTTAGACAGGAAAATATTATTAACCGTTCTTAAGAAGAAAAAGCCAGGGGCCTCACAAGAAAAGTCTTTCGGTTGGAGCCTGAACTAATATATTCTCTAGCACAGAGTCATTCCTCAGCTGTGCCCAGTCTACTAACAAGCCTATTAGAGGCATTCTTCATTTCTGTTACAGTGTTTTCCATCTCTAGCACTTCTTTTGTTTTTTTCCTTGGATTTCCTCCCTCTGCTTACATTGCCCATCTGTTCATGCATGTTGTCTACTTAACCCATTGGAGCCCTAGGCATATTAATCATATCATGTTTTAAATCCCTGGTCTGATAATTCCAATATTCCTGCCATGTCTGGTTCTGATGATTGCTCTGTCTCTTCAAATTGTGTTTTTTGCATCGTAATTTTTTCTTACTAGCCAGACATGATGTACCAGGCAAAAGGAGCTGCTATAAATAGATCTTTAGTGATGTGGTGGTGAGGTATTGGGAGAAAGGAAGCTTCTACAGTCCTATGATTAGGTCTCGGTCTCTTAGTGAGCCTGTGCCTTTGGACTGTGAACTTCACAAATGTTTTTCAATTCCTCCTCTCTCCTTAGGTGTAACAGGATGACTAGAGTTGGGTATTTCCCTTCCTTCAGGTCAGCTATATTCTGATAATCCATGTTAGGCTCTGTTTAACTAATTTCTCCTGAGGGCAGGTTTGTTTAGAAGAACAGAATGCTCTGTTGTGTTTCACAAAGGTTCCTTTCCCTTCCCTCTGCCAGAAACATGAGGCGATTTTTCTCCCATATTTGTTGTGGGAATCTGGTCAAGTTCCTGGAGGTAAATCTCACAATATTGTGGGGTCTCTCATATGACTGGGTCCATCAGGAGTTTTCAATTCTCAGATCTGTACACACTGAGCCTCCAGCAATTCGCCAATTACAGTTCAGGTTTGCCTACCCCAGGCCTGGTTCCTGTGGCCATTACTGCTTGTGAGTCTCTGCTCCAGAGCTGTGACTCCTGGTATTCACCTGTCTCTCCAATCTTGGGGGCAGTGGTTTGCCCTGTGTCCTCCCTTCTCTTACAGAGCCAAGAAGAGTTGTCGCTATTTCAGTCTGTTCAGCTTTTTAACTTGTTGTTAGGATGGAGAGGTGACTTCCAAGCTCTGTATGTGTGGAACTGGAAACTTGAAGTCCCGGCTGGAGCCTCTAAAGATTCAGTCCATGCCCCCAATTCAAACGGCACAAGAGAAAAAATGGACTCCCTCTAGACATTCCTATGACCCACCTTGCTGACTCCCCAGTCCATTTGGTTGGACCTAGAAACAGCAAGTGGACTCAGATGAACTAAGGTAGCTGATCTTATGGCACAGTTATTTTTCAGTGTTTATAAAGGAAAAAAAATAAGGAAATAGGGCTTCCCTGGTGGCACAGTGGTTGAGAGTCCGCCTGCCGATGCAGGGGACACGGGTTCGTGCCCCGGTCCAGGAAGATCCCACATGCTGCGGAGCGGCTGGGCCCATGAGCCATGGCCGTTGAGCCTGTGCGTCTGGAGCCTGTGCTGCGCAACGGGAGAGGCCACAACAGTGAGAGGCCCGTGTACCGCAAAAAAAAAAGGAATAAGCCAGGTTTATGCTTCCAAACCCTGAGGCTGCAGACTGTTGCTCTTACTCTCCTTTGTCAATTATACAATAATACTTTACCATTTTCTTTCTAACCCTATATGTTTTCATGCTTAGTATTTGCATTTGCTAAGAAGGCATCATTCTGGCTTCTATCTTTGTAGTCATGGTCATGTTTCTCTTTATTAATTCATACAGAAATCAATATAAACAATGCACATCACTCAGATGAGTATGTGAGGCACCAGCTTATACATCAGACCCTTAAATTCCACATTTTGTCACAGTGATTCAGGGTGCATACTTCCAGCCCCTCAATTGTACTTTGTTTTTATCCCTTTCTTAGTGAAGATGAACAACAGAGAACCCCCTACTTTTCCTTCCAGGAATCACTATTCCTTCACTATTACAACTCTATAATTTGATCTTTCATGGCTGTAATTATAAGAGTAGAACTTTGGAACTAGTTTCTGAACATTAAAATAAGCAAATTTAAATAAAGCTACCAACTGAGGGGTCCTTTTTACCACGGAGTAGTTTATGAGAATCACTGTATATGCTTTGTCCCTAGAATACCAATTTTTAAGAATTTGAACCCAGAAAAAAGTGAATTAAGCCCTATAATGTTTGCCAACCTCATTTAAACATTGCTGGGTGATTTTTAAGCCTCCCCTGAAATCCCGCAGCATCTTCATCATAACCATCAATCACATTTGGGGAACAGATGTGCAGAAGTGACAGTTCGTAGAGAATTCTGGTTAACGGAATGTCAGCTAACCAAGAGTTCACTCTCCAGGCAGTGTTTCAGGCACCAGGAAGGATTTACTTACATATTGACACAGATGACAAGTTCTTTTTCTGACCTGTCTGAAACTTTTCTACTCTGCCTGCAGTCAACTCCCAGCAGCATCCTGGCCACAGATTATGACCATCTGGATCATAATACTGGAAAACATCATGCTTAGCAAAACCGACATAAGGGTGATACCAGGAGTTGTCCACATCGTAATATATATGTGGTGGGAAGAGACGTGAATTTACCTTCCCCAGAGAAGCCCAGATTTCCTCAGGGATGAGTCTCTGCTTCCTGCACCAACTGCTCAGATTGTAGCATGTTTCATCTTTTTCTTGTCATCAAGGCATGACTTGCTGAGAGCCAGAGACAGCTTAAATTTCACTTATATCCTAAATGACAGAAGAAAGTAGAAAAGTCTATAATCACTAGTACTCATGGTTACCAGGACCCTCATGTGGTGACATCACTGTGCCTATTTGTCAGCCATGACATTCCCTCCTTAGATGTTTTTTTCAGTCTTTATCTCTACTCACATCAATTGCATAAACCCATACATAGCTTCCACCATCCACTGATAGCATACAATTTTAAGAGCCTGGAAATTATTCCTTGGGAAAGTTACTTACTCTTTTCAAGCCTCCATTTCCTGTAAAATGGGGATAATGACCCCTAACTTGCAGAAGTGTTGTGTCTGGGACAGAGGAGATGCCCCGGAATTGGAAATTATCATTGGCAGTTCTCCTCTCCCTTGAGTACCTGACTGTTCTAATTACCAAATAAGGTCACCCCATGTGTCTTTCAAGCTGTGCCTCATGAAGCAGGGTCCTACCAACTCCATCTGGTTCCATCACACGGGACATGCCAGGACACGGTCAATCAGATTGTAAATCAGGAGACCTGCTCTCAGCATTTGATCTATTTAAAACATATCAGCATTTAGGACGATGGTTTGTGGGATCTGCTAAAGCTCAGAGGGAAAAAGTAACTTGAAGAAACATAGAATTAAGGTAAAAAAAAGGGGGATATTCACCTGATTATAAGCTCAGAAAAAGTTTTTCAAGGGATGTCACTGGTTTTAAACTAAACAGAAACAGAAACGTGTTTTAATAATATTATTTTGTAAGCTGGCTAATTTGTGCAGGCATATAGATGTGGAAATACCTCTGACCTATATCCACAGTTTCTTTTCCTGTGACCATAGACATTTCTGTTCGAATGCAGTGTTATACAGCTGACAGGGCTCTTCTAGTCCCACAGCCAAGCAGAGGGCTCTTTCCTTCCTGCTGATGGTTTTAAATCTTCTGTCCCTCTCCTCTCTGGCTCCTCCGCTCTGGGAAAAAGACACACATGAATCAACACAGCGTCCATGTCATAGTGTCATCCTTCCCCTATTTAGCAATCTCATTCAAGCTAATTAGTTTGTAGAAATACATGTCCTGTTGAGTCAGGATAGAATGTATGTGATCTTTAACCTAGATGTTTGCTAATTACTCCTCGTCTCTTTCCCTAAGCCCATCCTACCCACTCAGGATGTAAGATCAAGTTTTTCCGTGCTGCTGTTTCAGGTCTTTCAGCCTAAGTTCCTTGTTACAGGTTTTGATGATCAGTTTTACAGATTCAGAAATAAATTTAAAAATTGGCCTGAGGTGTATTAGTCTCTGGAAGAGGGGCTCACCTAAGAGATACTAACAACAGACAGGTTTATAAGCTAGATTGCCTGTGTATCAAAATATAGGGGGATACAGATGCAGCTAAAGAACCATGTCTGATAATCAATAAGTGGCAATGCCTCAATTAAGGGTCCGTCCTGCTGGGGAAAAGCTGAGATAGAACAGAAGGTTATTTGGTGACGGAGTATCAGAATAATCCATGTAAGATACCCCTAAGGCAGTGGTTTTCAACCAGGAGTGATTTTACCCCCTAGGGGATATGTGGCAATGTCTGGAGACATTTTTGGTTGCCACAGCTGGGAGGGGGGTGCTGCTGTCATCTTGTGAGCAGAGCCCGGGGGCACTGCTGAGCCGACAATGCACAGGAGAGCCCTCCCAGCCAAGAGTCATCCTCCCCAGAGTGTGCACACTGCTGAGGCTGAGGAGCCTGCTTTAAGAGGCAGTTCTGACCAAGTTTTAAATCTCTCATCTCCTTCTTCTCAGTGTACAGGTGAAACACAAAACTACTCAATAAATCAAATTAAATGATTAACCTTCCTATAGGGCCAACAAAATGCTAACTAGCGAATGTCCCAGTTGTTCCCCACAACAAGCAGTGAATGCTTTCTGGCTCATTTTTTCTTCCTCTGAATGAGAGGTGACAGCATCATTTAAGAATATGTATTTCCTTTTAGGCACTGTTTGCGTGAAAGGAGGAAAGTGAGCTGGGAGGAAAATCTTCAAGTTCTGATCAAGCCACGAAAGGACGATAAAGCCCACATCCCAGGCTGGATGAATGTAGAGAAAACTGCCCACAACCAATGATAAATTACTGCTGTTAAAGAGCTCATCAAAGCTTCAGGGGAGAGAAAGAAAAGCTTAGTTAAAGAACATTCTGTTACAGGCGGGAAACACAAGCTTCTGAAAGCTTTTGGATTGGGGTGAGGAAGGGAGGGAGTAGGGTAGAGGTCAGGGTCTGGGTAGTCACAGCTGTAGGTGGGGGAGGCATCTGGTGAACCAAAAAAAGAACGGAAGGCTCTTTGGGATTTAGGGGTTAGGGGTGCAGGAGATGGAGATGACATGGCCCTTGGATAGGATTACTGCGGGCTTACCACCAACCTTCCCAAGCCCTGGTCCATCTCCCGAAGTTCCAGGTCCTTCGTGAGAGTAGAGCAAGTTGACCCCAGCTGATACAACCCAACAAATAACATTAGCTCCTGGCACCATGCCCAGATCTCCGGCTGGCAGAGCAAAAGAAGATGCACGGAGAAATGAGGGTTGACCCCAGGGAAGGCAATGCTGACATCAGTGGGTGGCCTGAGGTCTGGGGAAGCACGCAGGCACAGAGCTGGGAGGCACCAGACGAGACCTAGTTCCACTGGGGTGAGGCTGTGGGACCTCTGACTTCATCTCCATTTCTGTAAAATGAGGAAGTTAGATTAGATCATGGACAAGGTTCTTTCCAATTCTGAAAGTGCTTGGTTTTATCATTCATTTCTACTACCTTTCTGTACCTTTCTATAAATCAGCTAGTGCCTACAGGTTTTTTTCTTTAACGTTAATTTCCTTTTGCTGGCTTTGCTCTGTCCCTAATGCTTAAATTTGGAAAACATTTTTGAATCCAAAATTGTTTAGAAAAAAATAATAATGTGGTTTTGAGGGAGCCAATTAATCACAGCCTTTTTTTTTTTTTTTTTTTTTTGGCGGTACGCAGGCCTCTCACTGTTGTGGCCTCTCCCGTTGCGCAGCACAGGCTCCGGACGCGCAGGCTCAGCGGCCATGGCTCACGGGCCCAGCCGCTCCGCGGCATGTGGGATCTTCCCGGACCGGGGCACAAACCCGTGTCCCCTGCATCGGCAGGCGGACTCTCAACCACTGCGCCACCAGGGAAGCCCTAATCACAGCCTTTGTCTTGGTTTGGGCTCCCCCAGAAGCCAATCCTGAGACAAGGATGTGAATATAAGTATTTTCTTGTGAGGTGATCCCAGGAAACGCAGATAGGTATAGGGAGGTGAGACAGGGAGGGAAGGAAGCAAAGTGTGTGTGGCCAAGTCTGTTACACTGAGGGCAACTGGAGCTCAGTCCATGAGCTTTCGCCCCACTGGATGGCGGTAAGTTGAGGAATTTATCCACCAACTCCTCTCCAATGTGCTTGATGCTGCTTCCCCAACATTAACTCCTTCTGTACGGACTGAAGTGCTCGGGCAGAGAGTGGCAAGTGCCTAGAATAAGCAGCCTTCAGTGGGTGGACATGCCAACAAGATATGGACGAGCCACCAACAGCATCTTCTACCAGACCTGGATGCAGGAGCCAGTTGGGAACCAAACGGCAGTTTTCTCACTGGTAAAGCTGGGGTGAAGAGTGCAGTTTGGACCTGAGGCTGAAAGCAAAGGTAGGCAGATCACCCCTAGAGCTGCAGGCCACTCCTGGGGGTCAGAGAGACTTGGCCTCAGAAAACTTACCCTGTGGAGCACACACCCAGGCCTATGGATGAGCAGCTCGGAGAGAATGAGAGCAAGAGCACAGGGGAGGCTGTGAGGCTCTCCCTAGCCGCAGGGGAGTTAGGGCAGGGATGAGGGCAGAAGCCTCTGCCTCCCAACTTCTCTGAGGTGGTGGGAGGCTTGACCCCAACCTTAGGAGAAATTCCGAATATGTGTGCCCCTGCCAGAAGATGGGAAGAACAACACAGGTAAACAAATTAGGAGTTGTGCAAGGCAGTTACCCTTGGCCTGCAGCCCCCAAAGCCCCACTGACCTCAGATTACTGAACGACATCTGAGACCTCACAGGGTCCCCAAGCATTGTCCTATGTATTGAACAAATGCAACACCTGGTGCTTATACAATTACTTTTCAAACAGAAATTCTTTTAAACGTATGACTGAGTTCATGGTAGCCTTTACTCATTTATGTATTTTTTCCAATCAGTGGACGATATATGCATATGTGGGGTTATAAAATTATTATGATTTTTCAAAGAAACTACAGGCATTGAATTTTACACCCATATCCTCTTGTATAACCCTCACAACAACCCTCCGAGGCAAGCATTATCTTATCCATATTTTGCAATTGAAGAAACTAAGGCTCAGAGACATTAAGAGAAAAATCCAAAATCACAGAGGTAGAAATCAGAGGCTCCAACTGAAAATCTGTTGTACAGCTTCTGCAGTGCTCACTGCCTTTCAGTTTAGATTCACGTACAAAACAATTTCACATGTAAAAATCATTTAAATGAATGAGGTAATCAAAATTAGTAGTATGTAAGTAGGCTAATGTTTGCAAGATTGTCTCACCTGACACTCCAGGAATAGTACTGTTAAAAAAATTAATTACTTTATTATTTTTTTAATTTATTATTTTTGGCTGCATTGGGTCTTCGTTGCTGCACACAGGCTTTCTCTAGTTGTGGCGATCGGGTGCTACTTTTCATTGCGGTGCGCAGGCTTCTCACTGCGATGGCTTCTCTTATTGCAGAGCATGGGCTCTAGGCACACAGGCTTCAGTAGTTGTGGCTCACCAGCTCTACAGTGCAGGCTCAGTAGTTGTGGTGCATGGGCTTAGTTGCTCTGTGGCATGTGGGATCTTCCCGGACCAGGGCTTGAACCCATGTCCCCTGCATTGGCAGGCAGATTCTTAACCACTGTGCCACCAAGAAAGTCCAGGGATAGTACATTTTTTTAATGAATAGACAGTCTCTCCCTCTGAAAGCAAGCCCTAGAGTCTCACTCCACATGCACCAACTCCCATAGTGGGAGAGCTCCTGAGACCAGGATGACTTCCAAGCTGGGCCTTAATTCTTGGCCTCTGAATTTGTTGTAATTCTCTTTGACTCACCCTTAATTGACCACTTTGCAAGAGACATGTCCTGGAATAGCTGCTGAAGTCTTGAAATCAACTTCCTCCCCCATCCTTGGATACACAGAGGTGGTCCCAACATTTTCTGTGTGATATGACTCTGCCCCTGGCCATCATGATGGGTGATCCAGAGGGGCACCTGGCCTGAAACGAGCTAGTAAAGTTTCTCTTCCCAGGAACATTAAGTTGGGAACTGAAAAGCACACAGCATGGGATTGGAGGGGTAGAGCCCTGCTCCTAGTGGGGCTCTGGAGAGAAGGTCCTCTGACCTCTGTTACCATTCGTGGGCCCTGGAGCTGCCCTTCAAGAGATTTTGTGGCTCATGTGTTCTGCTAATTCTTTGATTAGCAGTATTATTCCACTAAATCCCACCTTTCACTTAAGCTAACCAGAGCCCATTTCTGTTGCTTGCTACCACAGGACTCAAATGGTCACTCTCATGAGAGTCAAAGCCTCACCAGACATGAGACCATCCACAGGATGGGACACAGTCTCACGGAGCTTACACCCTACGGGAGAGAGAAGATATGCATACAAATAACCATCACAGGAGGCCAAAGGACAGAGTGGGATTGTAGAAGCACAATAAATTGACTGCAGAGATTGAGGAAAGCTTTATGTAAAGGGGCACTTGCCTGGGCCTTGAAGGATGGGTAGAAGATGAACAGGAGAGATGAGGGAAGGGAGATCCTGGGCAGAGCAGACATCATAAACAAAGGCTCGGAGTGCAGACAGGGCAGGGAGAAGTGGGATTTGTCTGCAGTGTGGGAAGGGACTGGATAAAGTCTGGACAATGGCTTGGGACCAGAAGCTTTTTCAGCAAGATTCTTTGTAGCCCTTCTAATAACAGCCTGTGAATAAAAACATAGCTTGATATAAATGATTTGTTTTTCATTCACAGTATTTTACTTCCTCCTCCATTCAATCATCTAGACGTTCTGCACTACTCCCTCAGGGAACAGAAAGCAGAAAGCAAACAAAACAGCAGTCAACTCTTGGCTTCTGAGTTTCCAAAACCCAGCCTTCAGGGAGGGACGGTGGTTAAGATACAAAATAGAAATGCTATAGTAAAACACACCTAGAGAGAACTGGTCCAATAAGTATGACTTTGTCAAGTCATGTCAAGGATCTGGGGCTTATTTTTTAAAAAGCAGCAGCAGCAGCTAGCTGTGGCTTGGTACTAATCCAAGCGGCTTCGTTCCAGGCCACTTGAAAAAGTCATTGACTTTGAATCCCAAATGTAACCAGCTTATCAGTCACCAACGTGGAGCAGCTCAGCAGGCGAGGTTCAAAGGATTTCCAGGAAACGCGTTCCTGAGCATTAAAAGTAGATCCTTACTGTTGCTAGCCTTCAGGAAAACTCCATTTCTTCTGACCTCTCTTACTTGCAGTGTCCTTGCTTTCTTTAATCCTCAGACTTTCAACTCCAGTGACCCTCTGGACTCCCACCTTCAACCATGCTTCACTCTTGACCCAACCTGGAGATGTCTCAGGCGACCTTTCCTCCAATGCCAATTCCCAGCCCTCCACACCCCATATGTGCCCATTTCTGCTGATTATCCTGTTTTCAGAGAATCTTATTGATTCTCCATTTCTTGCTGCCCTACCCTGAGTGCTGGAACAGACCTACACAGGGTGTCACCAAGGCTCCCTTGCTTTCCAGCTGTTGGTTGGGTTTGCCAGATAGGAGGGGCCTGGAGAAGATCAGAGCGTGGAAAGAGAGGGAGGTCAGGGTGTTTGGTCCCCCATCTTACCCCATGTCTTCCCCAGCCCTGACACTTGCTGTGTTCCTCCACAGCAGTCACTCTGACCTGCTGGCCCTTCCTCTAGGGTGCCCAGCTCTCTCCAGGCTCCAGCAACACTGTCCCTTCCCCTCGCCCCTTGAGGCTTGGAATGGTAATGGCAGACTCTTTACTGAGTTCAACCCTTTGCATGTGTCAGGTCTCTTGCTAGAACCCTAACAGCTACATACGTCCTACAGCTCTAGTTTTTCTCCTTACTGGAGAGGACTTTGCAGTGGTGCAACTCTAGTTGTTAGATAATACCCAAGCAGCCTCTCAATTACAGAAAAGCATATGGTTGGGCAGGGATGGAGTTGATTGTGGGGACGGGTAGTGACAAGCAGGAAGATCTGGTTTAATAGAGCCTTTGATTGGGTAGTCAGGCACCCACATTCTAGCCCTGAAATTCACCACATGATCTTGGACAAACTCTTAAAAGTTAGTGCTTAAGATCAAATTTTAGGGTTAATCATCTCTGTGTCTCAGTGTTCTTATTTTGGACCTATCTTCATTTAGTCGCCTATTACCTGGTATTAATATGACTCGTTTTTTCTGTCTCTCCCATTGGGCAGTGAAACAATAAGCCAAATTGTACTCATCTTTGCAACCCAGCACCTTGCAAAGTGCCTGGCTCCAAGCAGGTATTCAATAACTTTTTCTGAATGAATGGAAAGGTGATCCCTCCGCTTAAATTGCCTCTGACAATTGAGCTGCCAGTGTTCACATCCTGACTCTGCCACTTACAAGCACTGTGTAGCCTGGGTCAAGTTGCTTAACCTTTATGTGCCTCGGCATCTCAGATGTAAAATGAGGACTAATAATAGTACCTACTCAATGGGCTGTTTTATGGATTAAATGATACAAGCACTTAGTACAGAGCCGGGCACATATGTATCTCCAAAACACTGTCAGTTATTGTTGGTGGTGGTACATGGGGAAACCCTCTGCCATACAGCATATGGCTGGGAAAATTATTGTAAAACTGACCTTGTAAACTGAGATATGCTAGACCAATGTTAAAATAATAATGTCAGTGTTGTAAAGAAATCTTTAAAGGATTTTAAAGGAATCAGGAAAGTAGAGTTAAGGCAGTGGTTCTCAGATGGAGGTGCCTTTGTCTCCAGGAGAAACTTGGCATTGTCTGGAGACATTTTTGGTTGTCATAACTGGGGGATGTTATTGGCATCCACTGGGCAGAGGCCAGGGTTACTGCTGAACATCCTACAATGCAAAGGACAGCCACCCCCACAAATTATCTGGCCAAATGTCAACAGTGCCATCTTAATGAATGAGGACTCAATTTTGCACCTGAGACTCCAAAACTCCCAGGCCAGGGATACTTGAGCCTTTCTGTTACCCTGACTCTCTTATTTGGTGAAAACCAATGTGTACCTGGCTGTGCTCATGGAGCACATTGTACCCTCCCCCGTCTGCTGTCTTCCCCCACTGGAGGCAACTCCTAACCAGGAATAGGCTATTTCCATCAGCATCCTCTTGGGTAATATATATTTTAAATGTTTACAGAGCAACTGGCAAGGGTAAAAAATCAGAGAACATTTGAGAACACATCCACTCATGTATCTTTGTTCTTCGAACCATGACCAGCATTAGAGCCACAAAGAACAGGGTTTGTGTTCCAGGTACTAGTATAGAAGCAGGGACATTAAGCACCCGCCTCACTGTCCATGGCATGTTGCTTTATGCATTGTCATTGCCAAGGCCAGGTTTTGTCATCATTACCAGTTAGATATTGTGGCATGGGTCTTGCCCGCTAAAAACTGTAGTCTCATTACTTCATCTCCTTAAAATCATCTTATTAATATGCATTTAATGCCCACTTCACTTATGGCATCATTTCAGAGGGTTTTTTCCCCTCCAATTGATCCTTATTAGTTTTCACATTTCTGGCTGGAACTTTCATAGCAATAATTGCTGAGCCAAATCAGTTTCCTTGAAAGTCATTCATTGATTTATTCATCTATTCATTCACTGATTCATTCTCTCATCACTACTACAGTTAGTAGGATTGCCAGGTCCTAGGGTACGTGTATGACATACCTTGTGCTAAGCTCAAGGTTACAAAAACAAAAATAACAGCTCACAGTCTAGTTAGCTCAGATAGAATTATTTTTAAAACTGCTGCACATCCTATGACTTAGCAATTCCAATTTCCAGGAGCTATCTAGGAAAACACTCACATACGTGCACAAAGATGCAGAAATAAAATGTTTATTGTAGCATTGTTGGGCTAGAAAAAAATTGGAAGCAACCCGAATGTCCATCAACATGATTAATGCTAAATAAAAATGTGGGATATGCAGACCATGGAATTTTATGCAGCAGTTAACAGGAAGGGTCTATTTCTAAATGTATCAACACAGATAGATCTCTGAAACATACAGTCTTGGAGGCAAAGTCCCCAGAGATACACACCAAACTCAGAGCAGACGTTACCTCTGGGCACGTGGGAGGGGAGGGAATGTGGATTAGGAGGGGTGGTAGGATAAGACTTTAACCTTATTGGAAATAGTTTTATTTCTTAAAAGGGTTAAATGTGTTGCTTATGCCTGTTGCATATAAAACTAATAAAATACCACTTAGCAACTATAAGGCAAAGTGTTAGTATAAAAAAGTGAAGGCTCCACTCCGCTTGAGTGCATCAAGAAAGCTTCAGAGAAAAAGAGACATATGAACTGGGTCTTTAAAGGCTTTGTAGGAGCCTGACAGGCTGAGGTGAGGGGGGGGGGATTGTAACATACAGGGAACAGCAAAGATGCCGAGATCTCATTCCCTTGGAGCATTTCCACATGACTGGCCCATTCAGTGGAGAGGAGTGGATTGGGGGCAGGGGAATGTGATACTGAAGGGGGCAGATGCATCTGGAACCTAAGACTGCACTGAAAAATGAATGCTTTTATATATCTTGCTGACGAGTTTTAAATTTTCTCCTGTAAGCAATGAAAAGGCTACAAATGAGGGGTGATATGACCAGATGTTGAAGTTGGAAAAAGCAATAAAATAAGAGTGATTTTTTCCTCCAGAGGATGCAGAGGACAGATGTGCCCACTACCCAACCCATCTATGGCATCACATCAAACCATCACATGCACATACTAGTTTTCCACATATTGCCTAGCACAGATAGGCCCACAATAATTATTTTGTGTAAGGATTTTCAAACGTAAAGGGAAGTGTGAGGTATATAAGGCCCAATATCCAGACTTTAATATTTATTAAAATACACCATATACATGGAAGAGTGCATGAAGCTTAAGAGTAAGCCTGATGCACATTTACAAAGCAAATACACCTAATTAACCACAATACCAATCAAGACATAAAACATTACTAGCCCTCCAGGAATGCCTCTCATGACCTCTCAGAAGCTGCACTCCTGAAAGATAACCACTACGCTGACTTCATCTGGAATTGATTTTTGAGTACAATGCGAGGTAGGGATCAAGGATTTTTTTTTTCCCATACTGCTATCAAATTGGTTCGGCTCCATCAGTGGAGTCCTGAAGTGACAGTTCTGGAGAGAAAAGAGGAATTCTTAAAGATAGGAAGCTTAATGAAGAAGGATGGAGAGAAAGAACACACTTAAAAGTCCACATATTGGACTTCCCTCGTGGTTCAGTGGTTAAGACTCTGTGCTTCCACTGTGGCGGGGTACAGGTTCAATCCCCGGTCAATCAGGAAAGTAAGATCCCACATGCCGTGAGGCACATCAAAAAAATAACTTAAAAAAAAAGTCCATGTATTGAAACTAGATAGAGGTGATGATGGTCACACAACATTGTGAATGTTCTAAATGCCATTGGATTTTACACTTTATTTATTTTTGGGGTACGCGGGCCTCTCACTGTTGTGGTCTCTCCCGTTGCGGAGCACAGGTTCCGGACGCGCAGGCTCAGCGGCCATGGCTCACGGGCCCAGCCGCTCCAAGGCATGTGGGATCTTCCCAGACCAGGGCACGAACCCGCGTCCCCTGCATCGGCAGGCGGACTCGCAACCACTGCGCCACCAGGGAAGCCTGGATTTTACACTTTATAAAGGTTAAGATGCTTGGGGATGGGCAAAAGAAATAAAAACAAAAATAAACAAATGGGACCTAATCAAACTTAAAAGCTTTTTCACAGCAAAGGAAACCATAAACAAAACAAAAAGACAACATACAGAGTGGGAGAAAATATTTGCAAACAATGTGACCAACAAGGGCTTAATTTCCAAAATATACAAACAGCTAATACAAGTCAACAAAAAAACATGTAACAACCCAATCAAAAAATGGGCAGAAGACCTAAATTGACATTTCTCCAAAAAAGAAATACAGATGGCTAATAGGCACATGAAAAGATGCTCAACATGGCTAATTATTAGAGAAATGCAAATCAAAACTACAATGAGGTACCACCCCACACCAGTCAGAATGGCCATCAGTGAAAAATCTACAAATAACAAATGCTGGAGGGGGTGCAGAAAAAAGGGAATCCTCCTACACTGTTGGTAGGAATTAAGTTGGTACAACCACTGTGGAAACAGTACCGAGGTTCCTCAGAAAACTAAAAATACAACTACCATATGATCCAGCAATCCCACTCCTGGGCATATATCCAGACAAAACTATAATTCAAAAAGATACATGCACCCCTATGTTCATAGCAGCACTATTCACAACAGCCGAGACATGGAAACAACCTAAATGTCCATCAACAGATGAATGGATAAAGAAGATGTGGTATATATACAATGGAATACTACTCAGCCATAAAAATAAGAAAAAAATGAAATAATGCCATTTGCAGCAACATGGATGCAACTAGAGACTATCACACTAAGTGAAGTAAGTCAGAAAGAGGAAGACAAATACCATATGATATCACTTATATGTGGATTCTAAAATATGACACAAATGAACCTATCTATGAAACAGAAACAGAATCATGGACATAGAGAACAGACTTGTGGTTGCCAAGGCGGAGGGGGTTGGATGAGGGATGGAGTGGGAGGTTGGGGTTAACAGATGTAAGCTTTTATATACAGGATGGATAAACAACAAGGTCCTACTGTATAACACAGGGAACTATATTTAATATCCTGTGATAAACCATAATGGAAAAGAATATCAAAAAGAATATATATATATATATATATATATATATATATATATATATAAAAAACCAAATCACTTTGCTGTACAGCAGAAATTAAGCAACATTGTAAATCAACAACACTTCAATAAAAAAATATTAAAACTGAAAAAAAAAAATGCTTGCGGGGGAGGGGGTAGATAAAGTCCATGTATACAATACCTAAATGCTGTCTGCACAAAACTATTTGATCTAACATTCTCTATATATTTATTCCCCACTACAGTTTTGAAAAAGAAATTAGACATGGGCTTATAGGGTAAAATCAAGTCCAAAGTGTAAAAGCCACGAGGAGACAGTTTGGGCTCAATGCAAGGAATACTGTTTTACCAGTCTGAGATGTCCAAAAGCAAAACAGGCTCTCTTGAGGAGGTGGGGTCAGTAAGTGCCCATTGGTGGATTCAAGAACAGACTATAAATGCACTTGGAATTGAGAACTGGCTGACAGGCTGGTGGGCTGGGGTCATTCTAAGCCTTTGCCAATTCCAACTCTGACTCATGTTCCTTCTCATTTGAAAGTTGTCCAGGCCTTCCACCTTACCCATAAACACCTTCTTTACATAGACAAGACATTATTTTGTTAAGGAGTCGAGAAGTCTAGGTATCCAAAGGGCTTTGCCATTACATGGTAGTGAGTCAAATTTCCTGAGGATTAGAAGGTTTTGCTTGAGCACACTTTGGGCTGCTCCTCTGATACAAGGGTATTATAAGCCCAGGTTTGAAAATAGTGATAGAATAACAAGAGGGGCAATCATTTCCAATAAAAATGACAACTGCTGTTTGTACCAGTTATTTGTGCTGACCCCAAACGTGGTGGTTATAAAATGACAGCCAGGATTCTGTGGGTCAGGAATTCAGGAAAGGGATGGCAGACACAGCTTATTCATGCTCCATGATGTCTGAGGCCTTGACTGTCTGGGGGCAGCTCAGTGGCAGGGCAATCGGGATTATCTGGAGGCTTCTTCACTCGCATGTCTGGTGCTGGGACGGGGCGGTCAGCAGGAGTGCCTCCACGTGGCTTCTCCACGTGGCCTGGGTTTCCTCATGGTGTGGCATCCTCAGGGAAGCTAGATTCCAAAAGCAGTTGTCTCAGGACACAAGGTAGAAGCTGCGTCATCTTTTATGACCTAGTCTCGGAAGTCAGGCAGCATCATTTCAGCTGCATCCTATTGGTGACAAGTGAGTCATAAACCCATGCAGATCCAAGGGGAAGAGACCTAATCCTCTTGCCCTCAGTGGGAGCGTGGCAAGGACACCTTAGAGAAGAGCATGTGGGATGAAAGCTACTTTCACAGCCACCTCTGGAGACTGTAATCTGCCATGCAGTTAAACTCCTTCTATCAATATAATATCAAGATGTCCCTTACATCCGAAAATTTCTCTTCCTCCCCTCCCCCCATTCTGTAACCACTTGGCCCCCCGCTTTCCACATTACATACAGCAAAGTGTACAAGTTACTTCCCCTTTCTTTTTTTTCTATAATCACTTTTAATTAATCCAATCTCAAGGCATCCTACTCTTTAATTTCCTCTCTTATTCCCTTCTTCTCCCCATATCTCTCCTCTCCCTTTATTTGATTTATGAGTTAGGGGGAAAAAGCTCTCAACTCTTACAACAAATGATAAAAATCTGCTAGAGACACATGAAGGAAAAGGAAGCTGGATGTTTTGACGTGTGCTTGGACATAAGGAGGAACAGCCCTATGGAAGTCCTTCAACATGCCAAGGAGGTCTTTTTTAGAATACATAAAGTCCCTCTCTGCCTTTCTAGGTAAGCCAGATTTTTCTCAAGCACAAGAATTTAAGATAAATCAAGAACTCTTTTATCATATTTTATTTCAATTATATTACAGCTTAATAAACCTTCATGGCTTCGCCTGTTTTATTTACCATGTTATGTTTCCACCAACAGTGCGCTAGGGTTCCCTTTTCTCCACACCATGAGAGCCCCTTGTGAGTACTTGCTCAGCTAAACATACTGGTTATTGGATCTAACCTCAAGCCAACTGTAACACTCACCAACTGGATTACCAGTTTGTGCAAATGTGACATGGCTATTGTAAAATTATAAAAATAAAGAAGAAAACAGTTGTTCCCAGCAGACTGCCACAGAAAATGATCTCCACTTTGCCAATGAATAAAAGCATGGAATTGTGGGGTTTATTTCTTCAAGACTGTACAGGACCTTGAACATAGGGTTACATGGTAAACTAGAATAATACTAAATTAAAACCTTGACAGCCATCTCTCATCAACAGGTAAGTGCCTGCACTCCAGTGAAATGCACTGGAGCCTGTAATCCCAGAGAAGCCAAGAGTCAGTGTATCTTCATATTGCATGGTGAAATCAGTGACTGATCTTGTCTGCATCTTCATCAGTAAAGGATCTGCATCCTGTCATTCTATAGGTTCCTGTACCTCTGTGTTCTCCCAGGACCCTATATTTCCTCTTGCATTGCAGGTTAATCCAAAATCAGTCCCCTAAGGACAGAGATCACTTTAAATACTTTGTTCCCAATAGTTTTTTTTTTTAATTAAAGCCCCGTTTGTATAGGAGAATAATTTTCTAGATGGAAAACAAGAGACACAACTTGCGTTTATTTTTAATGTCAGCACCAACAGGCTCAAAGTCTCCTGCTGGGATGTTAGGCTACTGAATCAGTCTCCTTCAAGCTATTTGTAGACCCATTAATTGAGAAGTTAGAGAAATAAGGGTACATACCCCTATGTAATTAAACTGCCCATTTCACCTTCCTTCACTAAAGCAGTTTCCCAGGATGTTAACTGGCTGGAGAGTTTCTCTGTGTCTGGTAGATCTTGATAAGTTGTATATTAAAAAAGCACTGCTCCCACCCTTAAACTGTCAGGAGGCAAAGCAGACTTAGCACTTGGAAGAGTTAATTACAAATCTAAAGGATATTTTTTTCTGTTTGTGTTTGCCTCTGGGCATATTGGATGCTAATGGCCCCTTCCTTCCATTAAATGATAAAAACTTCCTATTGGATTTTCTGGTTTGCTCTAGGCTTAGAGGAAAGGCTTTCCTGAGAGCAGTCACCAGATTGCTGCTTTGTTTTCAATAAGCCATTAATTTCCTTGCTGTTTTGCTTTATAAGGAAACTGCATTTGATTTCTGTGTCTGCTGTTCTCCCCTGCAGTCTGGTGTCTGCAGTTTATCACCCCCAGTCATCCCAATGCATCTGCAGATGCATTGCCCTTTTTATGAGGATTCTGGGAGAAATGACCATCTGTGTCCTGGGCTTCTCTGTGTCTTTATCAACCCTGACTCATTCTTCTTGGTAGTTAATTGTCCCTTTTCTCCTGATTTTTACTTCTGAGGAAGAAAACAGATATATGCTTTCCTTTGGAAAAAAATAAATAAATGACGAAGAGGAAGAGAGAAGTTGTGTTTTGCACAGTTTTTGAGCAATGAGAAATGATGACTGGCAACAGTCCTTTTAATATTTTTTATATTGACAGTTTACAGCAACCATTTATTTGTCCTAGATTTTCTGGAACAGTCTCAATTTCAAAGATTCTTCCCTGCTGCTGTCTCTTCAGATAAATGCATTCACAAATGAGGAAGAAAAATGAAACTCCTTTGTTGATGAGTGTATCCTGATTTTTAGGTTCAAAATTATAAACAAGACCATTGTTTGAATAAACATGAATAAAGGCTAGTGTTAAAATTAAATAACACCAAGAGGCAGATCTCATTTATTATTTAATTTTACATGTGTGTGTGTGCATGTGCTATTTTGCTGCATGGTAGAGGCAAATAATAAGCAGGTCAAGAAATAAGTATAATTTGATGCATTGTCACATTAAAAAAGAAAAGGCGCAAGCTTTGGAACAGAACAGACCTAGGTCAGAATGCTGGGGTCTGGGCTGGAAACCTGGGCTGGAATCCTACCTGTCATTTAGGAACGAGCTCCCACCTAACATGCCTGAGCCTCAGCTGCCGCATCTTAAATAAGAATAATATTTACCTAACAGTGTAGTTGTTAGGACAAAAAGAGCTAAGATTTGTAAAATCCCCAGCACAGTGCCTAGCATATAGAATTGCTTTTTTAAGAAGGCAATTAGTATTTTTAGAAGTAACATAGCTGTGATACAGTTAAAACAAGCCTTTCTGGAGGGGGCTGGAAGGAGAAAGCTAGACCAGGAAAGAGTGTGGAGTGGGGTCCCCGTCTCCCTTGAGAGAGAAGAGTTAGTCAGGCAAGTACTTCTCCTTTCACCAGGGATTGTCTTAAACCAAGCAAGCCCATGTTCCAGACTCTGCTCAGAACAAGTGCCCAGTTGCCCAAGAGTGGATGAACTGGGTACTGGGGTGACCCCAGGTCAGACCCTGGATGTCCCTTCTCAGAGAAGCCATGTCATGTGTGTCCCACTGGAATACAGATCCAGCTCTAGAGCATCTTAGAGAGACTTTCTGCTCTTCCCATCCACTGGGGTGGGGCAGCCAGGCTGCCAAGTCCACTTTCCTTGTCTGCATCCCAGGGTCCCACAGGATGGGTGAGAAGAAACTCACTGCCCCAAGCCACATCATCCACAGCTGCTTGAAAGTCTGGTTTCCAGATTTCATTTCCAGATTCCCAGATCCATTTCAGTGAAGTAGGAAACTTCCCAGTAGTGTTGGTCTTTCGCTCTTCAGACTGGATTCCAAGAAAAGGTTCTGAGCCAGTTGTAGGTAGGAGTGGATCTAGCTAACCAATAGCTCTCAAAACTCAGATGCATCAGCATCAGCTGATGGGCTTATTAAAAACGCAGATTCCTAGACTTTTCTGCCTGTTGTTCTGATTCAGTAGATATTTCAATAACCTAAAAGAATGAGTCTCTCCATTTATCCATTATTTGTTGGTTACTAAGTGCTCCACATACACAACCTGTTCTTGTTTACCCTCAATCCTATGAGGCAGAGGTTGAGTAATGTGGTTAAGGTCACCCTTAGTCACACCCTTGACCTCCGTGGGTAACCCCTTAAGTCCTGTGTCACAGGCCACCCTTGCCTTGAATTATGGGCTCCCATGCCCACCAGCTTCTATCGGGCTCCCCAAACCTTCTCAACACAAATTAGACTAAATTCGTTTTGGACTTGGATTGGCCAAGTGCATGGTTTTAACTTTGTTTATCTAACAAACAACAAAAACTTAAATAGCACTTTCTAACCCTCATTCTGAGGAGTCCAGGCCCTAAAATGTCCCACCTTGCCTTGTAAAAGGACCATTCCTAGGCATATAAGAAGAGCCCCTTCCCCAGTATTCTTCCTACCCTGCAGACTTCTTTCTACATATCTCATTTCTGAAATAAATCCTAGACCTTCACTTCTGCAATACTTCTAGATTTTTCTTTCTATATTGCAAGAGCAGTAATATCCTGTCAATATGCTTTTTCATCTTAGCCTAAGGTAGACATGTGACAGTTTAAAGTGTTTGGCTTCATTATTATTATGACCTTTCTGTTACTTTCTATTTATTAAGAAACATGTAACCAGAGGCTCACAGACTACTCTCTGTGACTGTTTCCCAAGGGTATTATCATTATGCTTTCAGATGGCATCTAAACAAATAAATATTATCAGTCATTCTGTTTAGCATGGGCTTTGGGTATCTCAATTGAGCCCAAAGATGGGAAATCCCTTATTAATTTCACAAGGAACAAAAATGTGCTTCCATTTGGTATAACTTAACCAGGAGGTCTCTTAGCACTGAGAAGAAATTTCTGTTTTCAATTACAAAGACAGTGGAGAGGACAAGAATAACTTTGAGGGGCAGGTTAGAGCACCTTTCAGATGCTTTGTTTTGTAAAACTGGGGAACCTAGTGATGATATGTGAAAGTGACAGGCTACTTCTCCCCTTATGTGCAGGCTGTGTCTATAATTTTAAAAATATAAAATTGCGCCGCCCAACCTCCGGAACTCTGGAAACCAGCATGTAGGAACTAACCCTAACCAGAGATGCTACTTTTGTGGGGCAACAGGCTGGGACATTGTTCTGAAACCTCTTTCTCAGAGAGAACAAAAGCCACAATGGCCTTCTAGAACCGCCATTTCAACAAACTGTGTTCTTTGCCCCCTAGGCCACTACATACGATTATGCTGGACAATCAATGCACCGGGTCCCTGGTGGAGGCCTAGTGGGGCTGAGTAGCCTCAAAGCCTGAACTCTGCTCACCAAGCCACCTGTCGCGGCGCTGCTTCTGCCCAAAGGTGCCATCTGCTGTGAAGGCACACACCTGTGTGCCCCTCCACCTAGGCAGAACCTCAGGTCCACCCGATCCTCTCTTTCCTGCTTACACCACATGATAAATGTGTCTGTTGTTACTAACAACAGAAAGAGAGAATCAGGAACAGGAATTGTATCAAGAAATTAATCAAGCTGTGGAGCTTCTTACAGACAATATTATTTAGTTTAATTTATGTAGTTGTTTTCCTTGGACATTCACAAATAAATATTAAGTATATTTATAAAATACATATAATTCCTCATGGTTTAAAAATTAAATTTCAAAAAAAAATTAAATTTCAAATTTCTAACAAATTAAATATAAATAATTGACAGAGAGGTATCTCGGAGGAGAGTAAAGCAGAATCTTTTTTTTTGAATGGAGATAATTATGCTAAATTTAAAAAAGAGGCAACAGTACTGACAAAGGAAAATGCACAGTGATTCAGAAAGACAGTGCTTAGCTTGTAAATGCCACAGAAAAACCAAAAACATTGAAGAATAAAACACTGAAGCTGTAAAAAGGAAACTAGATGCTGCATTGCGAATACTCAGTGATCTATTTGAACAAAAACACCGTAAACTCAAACTGCTCAAGTACATAGATGAACTCATACATCTGTGCCTTTGGGGGTTCTGTCTCCAGGAACCAAAGCAATTTTGTCCTCCTGAGAGGACAAACGTCTGGAGACGTTTCTGGTTGTCACGACTAGGGGGTGCTACTGGCATTGAGTGGATGTTAGGGATGTTGCTCAGTATTTCTACAGCATACAATACACCCAACTCCCAGGATGAATTATCCAGTTCAAAATGTCAAGAGTGCTGAGGTCATCAGGAAATCCTACTCTATTAGGATTGCATTCAACCCTCAGCAATGGAAAAACCCTAGTGATCCTAGTGCTGCCATGATCCAAATAATTTGGAGGTTTGTTTATCTCTCATAACTAGTAGTATATAGGGGTTGCCAGGCCAGAGCTTGTATTGCAGCTCAGTGATGTCATCAAGGACCCAAGACCCCCAGAGGGGGTCTTAGAAGATGCACATTTTAGCTGTGCGCATTACTGCCCAAAAGCAAATTGAGCTTGTAAGAAAGAAGGGTCATAATGGATATTGTATAGGCAAATGGCAGGTTGGCCACAGACATACTTTTCCTCTTTCATGATGCCTCTAGCTCTAGCCTGCCTGAATGCCCAGCAAAACTATCCAGTCACTTTCCATCAAAATTAAGTGGAGCCTTTCATATTATTCCCAGGCAGTGCTGATCCCTCTGAGGCAGAAGTTTTGGTCTTTGGAGATAAGGAGAACTGCAGGGCCAGTGGGACACCGAAGGGAGAGAAATGGAGCTTTCTCCACAGGAATAGCACCCAGTGGGCTGGACATGTGTCTTTGCAGACAAATGTAAAGGTTATAGTAAGAAGCCATGGATATCTAAGAGCAGGGTAAATAGATATCAATGGGGAAAAGTAAATTAGAGGTTTTTTAATTGGACAAGTTAATGACTTAAAGTAAAATCAATAGCAAATCCAAAAATACAGTTTGAGAATTTTATAAAGGGTTTCAGACAACCAGTATATAAAAATTAGTGGGTGGGAAAGAGAACATAAAAGGTAAACCCAAACAGCTTGCTTATTGTTATTATAATACTAATAATGATAAAGATGGTAAAAATAATAATCATAAGGCAAAGTCTTTGAGTCAATATCCAGTCCATTGGAGCCCACCTGAGGTCTCAGAGCAAAGGATTCCTTTGAGGTCTCATCTGAGCTCGGGACTGAGGAGGGTATGTTAATAATTTGTATAATCTTCCATAGATGTGGAAAGAGAAATGGCATTGAATGAGACCTACATTTTTCTAATCATGACCTTGTCCGTAAATCCAGATATGTAGGCTGACCAGAGAGCCACTGGTTCTGAGGAGAGCAGGGTGAGGGGAGGTTAGGTACAACCCAACTGAAAAGTGGCCTCCTTACGACAGTGTGTTGACATTCCCTGTAGTTGCCAGAGGTTCCCAAGACTCAGGTTTTCCTGCCAGTCCAGAGAAAGTTGGTGAGATCTATTTCAAATTTTCTTTATATCACCCTTGCCCTGGTCATTTGTACTTTTGTTGATGGCCTCCAGGGGCAGCTGCTAGTTCCAAAAGACTAGCAGCTCATTATGCTAAACTAATGAACTAGTCCTCTAAATTAGAAGCCCTTTGGTCATTTGAAAATGAAATCTTAGTAGTCTCAAAAACACTTCTGCTAAGCAATCCTTAAAAATCTACTTAGTAGGGGATGGGTCAGGATTTATCTAGATTTATCTCTAAATGGCCCAAATGGCCTCCCCAATAATCTGGTACTCTTTTATTCCTTTTTCTTTTATATTTCTGTTCTGATTTCCCTTGGAACAATATTTGTATCTCTCAGAAAACCACATATGACTAAAAGATTTATACTATTTTTAAGCACTTTGAGTCTCCCTGAGAATTGACCTTTGTTGGTAATGAACGCTACCTAATTCTATGTTCTTAACAGACAACTAAAATACAGTGGGAGTTCAGTTAATTCTTAGTAATCAATTTCTGTGGTATTTGTACAGAATGATGAAAATGTCATGACTGCACTATTGCACATGTATTACGTGAGATTAGAGTGATACATTTTAACCTATTTTCAATTATATTTAGAGTGTACTTACCAGCATGTTTAATATAATAGAGCATGTGTTTTGAAAGATGCTGAGGGAGAAAAAAGAGATCTGTACATAATGACCATAAGTGTATCCTCGAATTGCTTTTCTATTTCAGGGGGCATATAGGATGTACTTGAAAGGTCACTGATTAGTTCAGTTCCACATCAGTAAATCAGTGTTCAGAAACAGAGGAAATAACAGGCAACAGAGTTTTACCAACAAATAAAATAAAGCAGGGAAACAAGGTCTGTAGATTATTTTCTTCAGCAGGATCCTTTCAAATCTGACCGTGTGGCACCTTAACAGAATGTGGTGGACATGTTTCACTGGTCTCTGAACAGACTTGAGATTGGATGTCTATTCTGCGTTAACATGTAGATTGATCTGGCAAAATCTGGCACAAAATTGCATTAAATAAGCAGTACAGGAAAGGATGTTATGCTGAAGATAGTGGAAATAATCTATTGCTCTACATATATATTTTAAATTAAGCATCTACTGTTTTGGTGCAACACAATATCAAGAAAGAGCTTGATTACCCTAGCATTAACCAGTCGAAGAACTGGGGAAGTCCAGCCCATAGACATATACCATTCATGACTGCCTTGGTAGCTGATGTAAATATGGATGTGTCCATGCCCCGCCACCCCTACTTTTCTCCTCTTATCCATCTTGCACTCAGCTGACATGAGTCTAGGATCTTCAGTTTTATCACTTGGCAGACACGGGTGGTTTCCTACCCAACAGCTATTCTTGCTAAAGAAACCTTGATTTTGTTCAGGTGTCGGTTGGCCATTTGTGCCAAGGGAACCTGGATTTAAACTCCCACCCCCACCCCAGAGGAAGAATCTTGATTAATCTAAGCCAATCATGGGTAATTCCATTCTCCTTCACTTGGGTTGGTTTAGAAATGGGCAAGTGATACAATTTTGGCCAGTGAAGTACGAGGTGCAGCCTGTGCAGCCTCCTGAGAATATGCCCCTCATCTTTAAAAAGTTCTCAAGAGAGTGATCTGTCCTTATCTTTTTCAGAAGTTGATGTCTGCAAGAACAGTAGCAGCCATCTTGGTGCCATGAGAGCAGCCAGCCTATGAGGAAAAGCCAACACACTGACATGCAGAGCAGAAAGAAGGAAAGAAACCTAGTCTTTCTTGAAACCACTGAGATGCTGAATTAACCCACCCTGCCCACCAAAGGTCACCACTATACTGATGTAGTGAATGCTGTGATTCCTTCTTCAGGACAAAGGCATTCCTTTCCACAGCTACCAGAAGTATTCCTACTCCAGAAATCATCTCCTTTGGGACTTGCGTCACTCTAGCTCTGTCTGGTTCCTAGGGGAAGCCTGTGTGCACTGACTGATTTATATGGGGCTTCAAAGGCCCGACCACCTTGCTTCAGTGAGGGATAACTCTAAAGACCATCCCAGCTCCAGTTCAGCTTCTGGTAGATCAGCTAAAGTCTTCGTTGTAACTGCACTGTGGTTTAACTTCTCCCTCTGTTCAATCCTGTCTCTCTCACTCCTTTACACCTGTTTTTCTCGAGAGCACTTTCCAATAAATCTTCTACACACAAAACTCCATCTGAGTATATTTCCAGGGAACCTGGCATAAGACACGTTTTTGAAATAATAACTTCCTCACTTTTCTTTATATTTTTGCCACCTAAAAGTGTATGCATTCTTAAACACTGTATTTTATACTTTCTTGCCCCCTTCTCTAAGAGGACCATGCATAAAGTCATACACTACATGTATTTTTTGGTATCTCCTTTTTTCACTCAACAATATGTTTGTGAGATTTCGTAATTTATTATGTGTAGTTTTATTTCATCAATTTTAATATGTTATAGTTTTTTATTGTAGAAATTTACCATAATTTGTTTATACATTATACTATTGATGGACATTTAGGTTGTTCACTGTTTGGGGCTATGATAAACAATGCTGCTACAAAGATTCTTGTACATTTCTCTGACACACATGTGCAGGCTTTTCTGTGGGATAGACATCTAAGAATGGAATAGCTGAATCAAAGCATATGCATAGGTTCAGTTTTAGAATTCTGCCAAATAATTTTCAGAAGTAGTTGTGCTATACCAATTTACACTCTAACAGTGTATGAGAGTTCTTGTTTTTCCATATTCCTGCCAATACTTGGTACTGGCAGTCTCTAATTTTAACTTCTCTGATGGGTGTATAGCAGTATCTCTATCGTTTAATTTAATTTTCCTTATTATTAATAAAGTTGATACTTTTTCAAATAATTATTGACCGTTTGGATACGCTGTTTAACGAAACACCTGTTCAAATCTCTTGCCCATTTATTTTTACTAAGTTATTTGTCTTCTTATTGAGTTGTAGGATTCTTTCTATAGTCTGGATGTAAATTCTTTATCAGTTATGTATATTGCACACATCTTCTTGCTCTCAGTGGCTTGATCTTTCACTCTCAGTCATGTGATTGAGAAGCTCTTAATTTTAATGTAGTCAAAATTATCAATCTATTTTTCATGGTTAGTGATTTGGGGACTCTGGGAAATATTTGCTTCTCCAATATCATGAAGCTACTCTCCTATGTTACTTTATGGATGTTTTATTATTTAGTCCTTGAATTGTTCGTTTTTGTGTGTGTGTGGTGTGAAATTTTTTTTCACATGTATATTTAAATGTCCCAGAAACCAATTACTGAAAAGACCATTTAATCCCACTGCTGTCAGTAACACTATTTTCATTAATCAAATGTCTATACATGCATAGGTCTGATTCTGGGCATTCTACTCTGTCCTATTGGTTTATTTGTTTATCCTTTCATTAGTACCAAATCGTTAACTATTGTAAATTTGTAATTAATAATTATTTGTAGTTTTTCAGTTAGAGCTAGGCCTCTTATTCAAGAGTATCTCAGCTATTATTGACCCTTTGCATTTTCATATAAATTTTATGAGTAGCTTGTTAAGTTCCACAAGACAACACTTTCATTGCACTCTGTTCCCTCTTGCATCTCTAATTATGTTCTAGGATCATTTTCTGTATGTCTGAAAAACATCCTAATTATTTCATATAACTTTTCATATAAATTGCACTTTCATATAAATTTTATGAGTAGCTTGTTAAGTTCCACAAGACAACACTTTCATTGTACTCTATTCCCTCTTGCATCTCTAATTATGTTCTAGGATCATCTTCCTATGTCTGAAAAACAATCTTAATTATTTCCTTTGTTGTAGGTCTGCTGGTGACACATCTCTGAGTTTTGTGTGAAAATATCTTTTTTCACCTTTACTCTTAACATATATTTTTGCTGGGTATAGAATTCTAGGATGACTATTATTTTCTTTCAGCACATTGAATATTCCATTTCAATTATTTTCTGGATTCTATTCCTTCTGTTGAGATGTCAGCTATATAATTGTTGCTCCTTCTCAGATAATCTGTCTTTTTTTTTCCTAGCTGGACTTAAGATTTTCTCCTTGTCTTTGGTGTTCTACAGTTTCACTATGTTATCCAAGTGTATGTACATTTGTAGAAAATATATATCGTGATCAATGTTATTTGTGTATTCATGTATTTCTTGATTTTTAGAAAATGCTGACCTAGTATCTCTTTAGATATTGCTTGTGTTCAATTCTTTCTATTCTCCCCTCTGAAACTCTAGTTACACATATGTAAGTTATTCTCATTATAATTGCTATGATACTAATCTGTCTTTTGCGTTTGCATTCTTTTTGCCTTTCTGTGCTTCATTCTGGATGTTTTCTTTTGACCTATGTTCCATTTTAATAATTTTCTCTTCAGTTCTGTACAGTCTTCTGTTAAGCACATTCACTGAGTTTTCCATTTTAGTTATTGTGTTTTGAGTTCTAGAATTCTTATTGGTTCTTTTTTAAATCTGCTACGATTTTCTTTTTTTTTTTTTTTTTTTGCGGTACGCGGGCCTCTCACTGCTGTGGCCTCTCCCGCTGCGGACCACAGGCTCTGGACACACAGGCTCAGTGGCCACGGCTCACGGGCCCAGCCGCTCCGCAGCATATGGGATCCTCCCGGACCGGGGCACGAACCTGCGTCCCCTGCGTCAGCAGGCGGACTCTCAACCACTGCGCCACCAGGGAAGCCCTGCTACGATATTTTAAAAATAACTCCCAGGTCTCCAGTTTGACTTTTGCCTCCTTAAACATTATAAATACATTATTTTTAAAGTTTGTGTTTGATAATTCCAATATCTAAAGCGACTGTAGGTCTGTTTCCATTATCTGTTGTTTGTGCTGGTTTTCATTTTATTTTGTTTTGCCTTCTCATGTGTCCGGTTTTCTCTGATTGTGTTTCAGACATTCCAATTTGAAAAATTGCTTGAGAAAGTATTTAAAGCCTGGATAATTTTACCTTCTCTTAGTGAAGATTTTCATCCTCTTCTGTCATTCTTCAGTAGATATTAACAATCCATCATCTTAATCCATCTCAGGAATGAATATACTCAAAGGTAGACTACAATCCATGTGAGCACTGGTTTACTTCCACTTCACCTGTACTCCTAGGATACAGTCCTTCAGAGTCTCAATCCAAGGGTTGCAGGATGGGAGGAGGGTGGTATCAGAGCTGAACTCTCACTTGTCTTCCTGGTACCATGAGTTTTTCAAAAGCACTGCTCAACCTCTCAAACATCTCTTCTAGATCAGCACATGTCAGCAGGATCAAAGCAGCCCCAAATGCTAGGCTTACTTCCCCAGATTTGTCTTTCCCTAGATATCAGTCCTGTAATTCTTCATTATCTTTTTAGCTCTCTAATGCTTTCAAGCAGACTTAAATTTTTTCCCCAGCTTTTCTAATTGTTCTCAATAGGAGATTAGATCCAAATTATCTAGTTTATCATGACTGGAACTCTAATGGATTATTTCCGTCAGCATAGAAATAGGCTATAATAGAGCTACCATATGATACAGCAATCCCATTCCTGGGCATATAACCAGAGAAAACCATAATTCAAAAAGCTACATGTACCCCAGTGTACACTATTTACAACAGCTAGGACACAGAAGCAACCTAAATGTCCATCAATGGATGAACGGATAAAGAAGATGTCGTATAATATACAACGGAATATTACTCAGCCATAAAAAAGAATGAAATAATGACATTTGCGGTGACATGAATGGACCTAGAGACTGTCATAGTGACTGAAGTAAGTCAGACAGAGAAAGACAAATATCATATGATATTGCTTATATGTGGCATCTAAAAAATGGTACAAATGAACCTATTTACAAAATGGAAACAGAGTTACAGATGTAGAAAACAAACTTATGGTTACCAAGGGGGAAAGTGGGGGAGGGATAAATTGGGAGATTGGGATTGACATATACACACTACTATATATAATATAGATTATAAGAGCCTACTGTATAGCACAGGGAACCCTACTCAATAACTCTGTAATGACCTTTATGGGAATAGAATCTTAAAAAGAGTGGATATACATATATGTATAACTGCTTCACTTTGCTATACAGCAGAAACTAACACAACACTGTAAATCAACTATACCCCAATAAAAGTTAATTTTAAAAAAGAAATAGGCCACAATATCCCACAGTAAAAAAATCTCTCATGACCTCCTTTAGCAATTCTCTTCTATTGCCTATTTTTTCTGCTCATCTTCATGTGAAAATTCTTTAAAGGAATCTGTATTTTGATGCCTCCAATTCCTTATCTCCCATTCGTCTTTGAACCCACACAAATTATGGTGTTGTCTCCAACACTCCATCAAACCTATCTGATCAAGGCCCTAATGACTTCCATGTCGCCAAGTCAAATGGTACATACTTAATCCTCATCTTACTCAATCTCTCTAAAGAACTTAACATATTTTCTTCACTTGGATTCTTGAAATCATACTCCCATGGTTTTCCTCCTAAATATCTGACTACTTCTTCTGAGGGCCCCTTTCTAAATCATTCTCTTCTTCCTAACCTCTAAATGTTAGAATACATTAGAGCTCAATCCTTGAACTTCTTTATCTGCACTCACTCCCTAGGTGATTTCATCCCATCCTGTGGCTTTAATTCCAACTACTCAATAATGACTCCTACCTTTATATTTCTAGCCCCAATCCTTCCCCTCATTTCCTCCTTGATATCTCCATCTGTATGTCAAGCAGGTATTTCAAACTTAACATGTCCAAACCAAAATTATTGCTTTCCACCCGCTTCCCTCAACCTAATACTCCATAGCATTCCTCATCTCAATAAACGGCACAACTGTTCAATTAGTTTTTCAAGCCCCAAACCTTGGTGTCTTCCTTGACAACAAATATAGTCTGAATTCAATCACCTTTTGCCACCTCCATAGGTGCCACCCTGATTTGTGTGTATCAGTTAAGAATGGCTGAAGTTGAAAGTATTGTAATAGTAAACTCAACTGCAGTAGCTTAAACCAGGGATCAGCAAAGTAGGGCCCCTGAGCCAAATCTGGCCTACCACCCAATTTGATAAATAAAGTTTCACTGGAGTGCAACCATTCTCATTTTTTACATATTCCTATGGTTATAATAACAGGGTTGAGTAGTTGTGACTAAAACTATCTAGCCCACCAAGCCTAAAATATTTGCTATCTGGCCCTTTACAGAAAGTTTGCTGACCCTTGTCTTTAGAGGGTCATTATTAGGTTCATGTAAGTAATAGCCAGAGGTATGTAGTCAAGGATTGGTGCCGTGGCCTAATGATGTCAGGAAGGACACAGGCTCTTTCTAGTTTTCTGCTCTTTCATTCCTGGCTTATTGCCTCATGGTCACAAACTGACTACTGCACTTCCAGGTACCATGTCCACATTCCAGGTAGGAGGAAGGGGACAGTATAAAGAGAAAAGGTGGGGGGGATCCATATTAACCATGTCAGTCACCCTCTTGCCAAGAAAACAAGAGATTTTCCCAAAGCTTTCTCAGCAGATTACCATTTCCATCTCATTGGCCAGAACCATGTTACATTGTCACCGTGAGCTGCAAGGGCATCTAGGACATCAAGCATTTGGTCTTCTATCTCTTCTAGTATAAAAAGGAAAGGCAGGGGACTTCCCTGGTGGTCCAGTGGTAAAGAATCCACCTTACAATGCAGGGGACACTGGTTCGATCCCTGACCAGGGAACTAACATCCCACATGCCCCAGGGCAACTAAGCCCGGCCTCAACTACAGCCCACATGCCGCAAACTACGGAGCCCACATGCTTTGGAGCCTGCGCGCCACAACTAGAGAACAGAAAACCCACAGCCACAACTAGAGAGGAGTCTGCGCACTGCAATGAAGAGCCCACATGCAGCAACTAAGACCCAATGCAGACAAAAATATATAAAATAAATAATAAATCTTAAAAAAAGAAAAAGGAAAGGGAGAAGAGGTTGAGAATTGGCTCTAGTTGAGCCAATGTACTTTGTGTGCCATATGAAGCCATTGTTGTTTCTCTCCTAAACTACCTACCAAGTCTCCGTGTTCACACTCCTGTCCCTTTATAGTCTATTAATCACACTGAAACCAGTCTGACCTTTTTCAAAAGTAAATCACATCACATCACTGCTTTGCTCAAAATCTTCCAATGGTTTCTATAACACTTAAAATGAAATCCAAATTGGCCCCTGGCACTCTCCAGTCTTCTTCCTTCCTCTCATTCCCTGGTAAGTCTCACCCAGCCACGCTGGCCTCCCTGATGTTCTTTAAATGCCTCAGGGGTCTCTGCTTGGCACTCCTGCTCCCAGGTCTTTATATGGCTTGCTCCCTCACTTTGCTCTGGCCTCTAATCAAATGTCACCTCCTCAGAGAGGGCTTCCCTGCTATCTAAAATATTGCCCACATAACGTTCCTCTCCTCACCTGCTTTATTTTTGTTCTTAGCGCTTACTAGTACCTAATATTATCACTTATGTCTATTTGCTTAGTTGCATGCATAATATGAGACAGAAGCTGTTTGCTTCATTCTTATTTTCCTAGACCCTAGAAGTGGATTTTAGCACAGATAGGGCTAATATTTGTTGAATGAATGACCGGATTCCCATCATTACCAGTTCTGTCTATTCCAAAACCTCGTTCTTTGGTTTCACAAGGTAACAGTATGATCTGAGAGTCTGGGTGGGGTTTGCTCCCTAAGGCAGCTCTAGTTCTCCTCAATTCTGTGTCCTTGGGGAATGTCAGCAAAAGGATCCCCACCCACCCAAAGATGGGGCAAGGGGGGTCCTCACTGTTCTCTACACAGTACTGTTCTCCTACACCTAAGAGATTGGCTGCCTTCTTCTCTCTCTCTTTCACTCTTTCAAGGTCTGTCTCTTTCATAAAGATTTATTATATGGAATGGGAGTAAAGTAATGCATATTTGCTCTTTCAAAGAACCTTTCATTCACCCTTCCATATAAACAACCAGAGCCATGATAGACCATGAGCACTAGGCATATTCACTCATCCTTTCACAGTTGAGCTTTTGTTGCTGCATTGTCTCAGGCTATTTTGCAATCTTTCCCTGTCTTCGTGTACTATGTGCTAGCTACACCTGAATACATATACATACACCTATATGTATTCTGACATATAATACACTGCCATGCTATGACTCTGCGAAAGGGAAGAGCAGTGGGAAACAACTGAAATGCAGTGAGTCAAGACTGTGAGTCCTCTGGAGGTAACCAGAAAGGGAGAGATCTCAGGGGGCTGTTTCTGACTGCCAGCTGCCCTGAGGAGGGCAGAGCAGAGTTGGGGATGGGACATGGCAGGTCCACCCCACTGAGAACAGCAGACAGTAGGCAAAGCCTAAACCCTGCAGGAACACTGAGGTCCAAGCTGCCAGAAGAGGAAGAGGGAACTGCCCATTTGGGAAAATCAAGGCCACTGCCCCTAGTTCCTCTTGTGGCAACCTTCTGGGAAACGATGCTACCATGAGTGACCAATTAGAACTGACTCAAGTCTAAAAGGCAAGTGGAAAATTCCCTACATTTCTGGCTCATACCATTGATGGCTGATGGATGGATTAGGGGTGGTGGTTCCTCAGAGGGCCCTCACCCTCAGTAACTGGCCAGAACATTTCCTTCTCTTCAAGGCGTAAACAGGGATCAAATTATTTGTCATGGTGTAAGGTGTCACGAGATGACTTTTGTACCACCATAATGGAGGCAGAGATCGACAAAGCTCGTAAGATTTGTTGTCATGTTAGAGTTGATTTAAAAACCTCCAAAGTCATCTATTGGTACTCAGTTCACCTTAGCACATTTCAAGGCACAAATATTCACAATATACTCTATTTAAAATATACATTCAGTGAGCCACTGTTTTAATCATATCCTTCCTCCTTCCTTCATTCAATATTTACTGATCACTGTCATCAATAATTTCTGAGAATCTACAGTGAGGTCTAATGCATCCCAGACTCTACTGAGTTTAAGGTCAGCTTTGAAAACATTGTTTTTCCCGTAACAAGAAGTATATTCATTTAGAATAAAAGAAGATTCTGTATTCTTTGTCACACAAGTTGTACATTGTCACACAAGAACAATATATTCTCCTTGGTTCAAGCCTGCCTCCTAGTGAACCCTTTCTCTGTATCATCGGATATTTGTCAGCCATTGTCTTGCTATTTCCAAGTCAAAATTAATATTTGTGTGCCAATGGAATTCTTTATCCTGGTGATATTTTCCAATATGTGATTAGCAAACAGATTCTAAGCATACTGAGGGCAGGCATCTTGTATTACCCGTTCTGAAAAGCACTAAGAGTGTCAGTCATGGGATTTTTGAAGCTGAAAGGAACCCTGAAGTCATGACCTCTCCTTCCACAGATGATTAACAAATATGCTGAATGAGTGGTTAAATCAGGACTCTCTCATCTTTATACCCACTTCTCTGGCATTTTACACCCCATTGCCTTTGAATTTGACACAGAAGAAACAGTTTTTCGAAGTCTGAATGGATATAAATGTGACTTTAAAAACAGTATGTTAAACCTTCGGGGGGAGGGTGGGAATCCACAGCTTAATGTATTTGAATTCTCATTTAGGAGGAAGATTTACTCAAAACCACCCATCAATGACCTATTCCTCTGTGGACATTCTATACTTCTCTGGTGCCATAAATTTCTTCCAGTAGTTAAAATAACAAAAAACTTAGTCACCAGAGGCTTAGGCTACTCATGTTAAAGTTGTCAAGGACTTAAATTTCTAAAATGTAAATTAGAAAGGCAAAGTTCTTTTTGTGCCTTTTGTTTGTTTGTTTATACATATATCAGATATATTCATACCTGCAAATGAGAGTTATCTGCAAATCTCACAAGAGAAGGAGAATAATACATCTTGGGAATGGAGCATGAATTTAGCCTCAAAATCCATGGATATACACAGGGGTCTGAAAAAGTCTCTGCCTAGTGAGAATTTGGGTTTTAGAAGATTTCTACATTTTTACTTTAACATCAACATAAATGATCATCAGTAATGCTAAAGCTTTTGAAAGAAGATGTAATGGAAAGTACTCCTCAAGGAGTACATCGTCCCTGTTATGGGCAAAAGCCCAGCACTTGGAATGTACAAGCACAGTCTACAGCAAGTCTGCAGATACTTGGGTTTTAAGTTCCAAAACAAGAGACTTTCAAAACCCAGGGCTTCTATTTCTGAAGAAGTGAGAGGAACCAGCTACAACTTTTAATTCTAGAGGTAGGTAGAGGAAGACAAACACTTCAAGTGTATCTTTCATCAAACTCAAACAGGTAATCTTCTCTCTCTGATAACTTGCCTGACAAGTACAGCTGTTCAGATGTCGAAAATTCAAATAACTCAAATCTAAAGTAAATCAGGCTCATTTTATTTGTCTCTGAAACGTGCCTTTAAAGTGTTCTTTCTCCACCTCCTGAACACAGCCCGTACGCCTTCTCCCTCGTAAATCACTCTCCACTGCAACTCCCCTTCTGTACACAGGACTGCAGGCCCACGCAAGCTTCTTTTTCACCCTCGCTCAAAGCCAGAACTTGTGACCAGGTTTCCTGCACCCTGCTTTGTAACACTTTCCCCCCTTTACACAACTGTCAGAAGCAGCAGAGGCCAATGTGGTGGGAGGAGGCCATGGCAGGTGTACTGATCAAAGACGTCAGCACACTAGTTCCAACCATGACACCCTTTTCAATACATAAACTCCTCACCACCCTGAAACGTTCATTATGCCATTCAGAAGTAGAGGTCTAGTGTGACAATTTACTGTAAAGCGCCTTTGTGATTATAAAGAGAAAATCAGTCACTTATTCTGCTGGGATTGTTCGTAAGACTGACAGACATGCTCAGTAAGGAGCGGAGAGCTTGCACCTGGTCAGGAAACTGCAAGATGAGACAACAGTTCCTCCGCTGCTAATAATTATGCCTTGGATTTAATCACCAGCTTCATGCCTGACAAAATGGAAGCCGAAGACTGGGGAAATGATGAAGCAATAGGTATTTAAATCTTGGCACATTTTTTTTCGTTCAATTAGTATGGTGATGAGGCGCTCCGTTTGTTAGGGGTTCTAGCTGATGCAGACAGTATTTTAAATTAAGGTTAGTTGAAATGACGGCAGCAGAGTTTGAGGAGTGACACGCAACAATGAATATGTCAGTTCTCTATAGGCTGGAGATAGACTTTTGATGGCTTGAATCATAGCTCAGAAAGCTGAGATTGAATAAGAGAAAGTAATTTACCGCCTAACTTATGCTCATAATAGTTTCTCTTCCTTTTTAGTTAAAGCAAGAAGTGAGGTTAGGAAAAGACAGACAGCCTGGAGGAAGAAAATGAGTGACTCTAGTCTGTAAATTCCATTTGCATATCATTAATCCATTTAGGCAGCTGGGCGGTCTGGGTCTATTACTTAGAATACTGTGTTAACCCAGCCCAGTTTATACTCATCTAATTGCTCCACTGTACAGAGAATGCACCAGGAAATTATAACATCGTTGCTCTGGCTTTGAAGCTGGCAACTCTAGACAATTTTTTTTTCCAACAAATTTCACTGTGACACTCAATCACATCTCTCCCTGGGAGGCTGTTTCTTCATGTCATATTTTTAGTTAAAATTGCTCATGAAACGCTCTTCCACTTTTCCTGTTTCTTTGCCACCATTTGCAAAACCTCATCCACTCTAAGAATCACTAATGTTCACTACTTTGTATAAATGGCATGTGAAATCATTGCAAGGAGGTCTCCTAATTTGATGCCCAGCCTGTCATTAATATTAATGGTGGAACAGGCTTTTCCCAACAACTCAGAAAAAAATTTGAGTGGCAGGTTCTATCTAGACACCCATGTTCATTGCTGCAAAATTGGAACAGAAAAGAAGTTTAATTAATTAAACAACTGGGAGCCAGCTATTCAGCTTATCATCTCAAGGCAGAAGATAAATAAGAAGACAAGAATAATTCTTGCTGGATGGGGATAAAAGGGCCAATTGCAGTTACCTCTTAATTAACCACACATGTGTGATGCACTCTGGAGTTTTCTGGGACAAATTTTTAATTGCAAGCTGTGTTCTCCCTAGCCCGGTGGGCATATTGGTACTTCCTCCTATGATGAATCTATTGGCCTGGGCTCTGGGAACAATGAAAAGTAATTTGAGTATTAGCCCAAGCACTTGGTGGTTGCATATTACATGCCTCTGTTCTCATTCCCATAGGACGTGCAAAGAGCACGGGATATGCAAGGGTCTGGCCTACAAAAGACAAAGGTTCTGCCATAACTAGCCATGGGATCTTGGGCATACCTCTCGGGGCTTCAGTTTTTTTTATGGATAAAATGGTAAAAGTGAATCTCTAAAGTTCCTATTAATTCTAATATTGCATGATTTTATCATCTTCTAAGTTAACGTGTATTAAATTCATTATGAGTCACATACTGTGCCTCACAGGCATTCTCCCATTTGCTCCTCCCAAGAGTCCTCAGCAGCAGGTCCTATTATTTACCCCATTTACAGAGGAGGACACTGAGGCCTAGAGGGGTAAAGTTAACACTTAGACTGTAGCTTGGACTCTCATAACCCCACCACATGTCTGCCAGGTGCCTCAGAATAACTGGTCAAAAGGTGTTGGTTTTTTTCCTTCTTCCTTTCTTTCTCTCTCTTTTAAAATTTTACCAATAATGTTACTGTTTTTATGAAAATACTATTTGCTTGCCATTTAAAAATCAATAAATATAGAAAAGCACAAATAAAAAACAAAATTATCTTCACTACCCAGGAAAAAATTATTAATATTAGATGAACATTAGATGCCTCTCAACATACATACATACCTAGCTGGAGCTGGACGACACATAGGCAGAGACAGAAAAAACTGGTGCAATTATTTCTAGAAATAAATGTATTAGATTATATTTTACTTGATTCTAATAATGGAAAAAAAATGAAACTAAAGAAGCTACAGGTCTTTAGGTAAGTCTTCTTCAAGAGACTCCCTAGGGTTAAGAAAATAAGATTATGAAAAATATTTAAAGATTGTAGTCTTATCTATGTATATTTAACTTCATATTTCAATTAATAGTAACTAATTCTCTTCTATGAAAGGTAAATAGAACTTATCCCTACCTCCTAATTTTCATTCATTATTATCTTTTTATCTTTTGAATCCATTAAGATTTTTAACATGTACATTCTATTCTATATTCAGAATTTTCAGGATTGGGGAATAACTTCACGACTCCAGGATTTGTAGTTTTGGTCCTAAATTTAAATGAATTTGTTGTTCACTTGCCTTTCTACCATGTATCTTCTCCATTCCTGAGTACTTTTGTTTTGATTCATGTCTTGGTTGGCTGGAGTTTACCATCAAGTAGATTTTTCAAGAAGGACTCAGAAATGCTGAATTATCCAAATTCTTGTGTGCTTGGGAATATCTGCCTAATGCCTTTATATATGTACAAACACTTGGCTGGATTTAATGTTCTTGAGTCATAGATTTTTTTCCCTCATAATTTTGTAGACATTGTGGCACTGTCTCCTGATACTGTGATTACATTTGAGGTGATAATGCTTTTCAGGCTTGACGCCTGAACAGTTCTTCCTTTATCCTTTACTATATTAACTCAACACAATATGTCTCCATGTTGAATAATCTCCATCAATTTGTCTGGGGGAAAAAAAGCAAATTATTTTATTCTGCAGATCCAGTTCTTTGTATATTGCCAGAATTTTTTTGGTATGAGACCAAACTCTCAAAAAAACACACATAAAACAAGGTAATAATATGTTTCATAACATGTTTCAGAGGGTACTAGACAGGTTTTTTCCAAAATAAAAGTCTTCTCTTGTAACTTCCTAACTAGAAAACCGTTCCACTTTGTCTAAAACTATATTTTGCTCACCATTGTTTCCCTAGTGCTTGGCAGTGTCTGGCACACAATGGACACTCCATTAAAAATTGGTGAAATAGAACACAGGATAACTGCTGTGAGGAGGGCAGAAGGGAGGCCAGGACTAAGGAGTAGGTACTAGAAGGGAAGGTGAAAATATTCTCTATAGACTTCACTCTCTTGTCCTGCTTTCTCTAACAGTCCTATTCAACTAATCCCCTCCAGAGAATCACTAGTTGGGTGACCCACTGTCAACGAGATGGTATGCCTACATTTCAGTGTGGAGGATGCTGATAAAAAGGTTAAAAACCACTGGTTGGGGCAAGAAGCACTCAAACTCTTTCTTCTTGGATGCTGGTCTACCAACTGGGCATCTCACTGATCCAATCCATCTTCCCCATTGCCCTCAAAGAAACACATAAAACAAGTACTAATGGAGACAGTCTGAAGTCTTGGACTTTAGTATTTTCCTACTGCCTTCCCCTCAGAAAGAAACCAAGAAGTCCAAGTTCTTTGGGTTAAGATGATCTCACAATCTTTAGTCTGGGACACTGATCTCCAAACTCATTTTCTTGCTTTAAGTATCTCTCCAAATATAAAGTTCCAGGCATAGTCCCTCAATGGTAAGTACAAAGCAAATATTAGTTCCTGACCTTGCTCCATCTCAGTATATTGGTCAATTGCTATCTGGTCCTACTGTACTGAGGTTAACTCTTGGAATGTCTGTCTCCTTCTAGACTGTGAGCCCCTCTGGGCAAGATTAATAAATGTTTGTTGAATTGAATTTTCTAGAACTTATCCAGAAAGATACAATTCCTATCTATATCTTCTTTCTTTGTGTTCACCTTCTCTCTCATCCTAGGTAATCTAAGGAATGATGCAGCAGTGATGAGAGTAGCAGTCTACAGATCTGTACGTATCAGAGAAAGCTTCTTACGCTGCACAGAAAGCCCATAACTTTCTGGCGGTGGAAGACTTGGATTTGACTCCTGGTTCTGCACTATCTCACTAAGTGACTTGAGAGAATCTCTTTTCTCCCTGGGTCTGATCCCTCACAAGTCTTTTCTACTCCTGCCCCTGGGGTGTGCTGCTGCTGCGGCTGTGGCATGGCCTCCAACGAGGCTCTGTAAGCCTTCTTGGTATTTCTGTCCCACACCTTCATCCTCACTCAGGTTACTGACCCTCCTCTTCCCCCTTGACCTTGTCCTCTTTACAGTGAGCATAGAGGTCCATCTGCCTGGACTGACTAGGGTAGATTGTCTGCAAAGATGGCCATCAACAGTCCTTCCCATCCCTATACAAGCATGCTACTTCTCCCTTTAAAGGTGTAGTCTGTTTTCTTCTCCTTGAACCAAAACTGGCTCATGACCTGCCTTGGCCAATAGAAAACAGCAGAAGTGATGCTGTGTGGCTTCTCGGTCTAGACCTTGAGAGGTCTTTCAGCTTTCATTTTTTCTCTCTTAGGATCCAGCCACTGTGTAAAGGAGTTTGGATGAGACCACGGAATAATGCAAGAGAGCCAATGGAGAGAGAGAAAAAGCAGAATTGAGAAAGAGAGAGAGAGATTCAGCTAGATCATAGTTATTCCAGCCACCCCACCTGAGGCACAAACATGTGAGTGAAGCCCCCTTGCACTTTCCAGGCCCATCAGAGCTCCCAGCATTAGAGATTCCAACCAACACCATGTGGAGAAGAACTGCCCCACTGAGCCCAACCAATGCACAGAATCATGAGAAATAAAACACTGATGTTACTTAGAGCTCCTAACTTTGGGGGGTTTTGTTGTGTCAAAAATAACTGGGATTCTGACCCTCTATCACCCCCCGATGCTTATGGACTTTGTCCTTCAAGATTTGGCTCAAGGGTCAGCTCCTTGTGAACTCTCTGTGTCCTTACCCTGCCTAATACAGCTATATGTTCTCTTCTCCTCCCTATAGTACTTTGTATTATAAACCACGCGCTTACTTCTACCAAAGGCTCTAGGCATCTGGAGGACAGGGCCTTGGTCTAATTCACTTCTGCCTGTGCTTATTAGCACAGTACCTGGCACATTCAGACATTCAGTCATTGTTTGCTGAATGAATGAATAAATAAATGAGTGAGAAAATGTAACAGATGATATCTACACACGCTTCTGGCTCCAAAATTTAATCTGTAATCTAGCAATGCACAGGAAAGTCAACCTAAGCAATCTCTCATACCACACTAAAGTAAAATGATGAAAGATGGCAGACTATGCAGAGTAGGCCAGAGATTAAATCCCTCACTTGAAGACATTGTAGTTTGTGAAAACGTCACCCTTCAAGGAGTCCCAAGCTTAGCCAATACTACTCTTTTCCTTGCTCACATGACCTGTGGTGGCCATGAGGATGAACAGACCTACAGCATTTGGGCAGTCAATATTTATTAAAGGTACCATTACTTCATTTTACAGATGAGGTAAGGTATCCCCCTTAAGTCACACAGCTGAAATGAGGAAGAGGCAGGATTGAAGTGTAGGTGGGTCTGACACTCAAGCAGAGCACGATTTTACCTGGTTTGGGCAAAAGCACAAAAGGTGGGAGAAGACCATAACACCCTCCAGTTGTGGAGCCAGGTGAGTGAGGACGAAGGCCATGTCCTTTGGCAAACAGCATTATCAAATAGCAGCAAAGACCCAAGCACAACCTGGGCCAGGATGCAGCACACACCATCTTCCATCTCAGCACTCATGCCTTCCTAATGTCTGTGCACTCTAGTCCCTCTTTCATTTCCATTTATCTTCCATGCTACCTCCAGTTACCTTCCCAAACACAAATCTGAGCTTGCTATTCCCTGACTTTAAATCTACAGCATAATATCCAATTTCCTTTGTACAGCAGACAATTTCCTCCCCACCCTCACCTCAACATTCTCCTCTTGGGTTTCCTCCAGTTACTTTTAAGCACAGGTGACCAGATTACTCACCAACCCCTGCAGAGCTGTGGGTTCTTTTCAGGTCTCTGTGCCTTTGGACATGCTGCTGCCTCATCCCAGATTTCCCTCTCTCCCTAGAAAATTTTTAAGCATCCTTGCAGCTCAGTTCAAACCTCATCTCTTCTGCAAAGCCTTCTTACTCTCCCAAGCAGTACTGCACACTTCTGCACCCGTAAGCTTTGTATACCACTCAATCACCAGATATACACTTTTACACATCTCTCTTCAAACCTTCAGGTAATATTTGTATCTTCCTCAATCCCTTTCTCATTCCTAACACCTAGCACAATTCGTGACACCTACTAGGTCTTCCATAAATGCTTACTGAATGCAGAATTACATTTTCTCCTCACTCAAGTCCATGGCTTCTGGAGGGATACAGTGTCTGCACATTTCAATGCTCATCTTTTCCTTATAGTGGGAAGCATGGTGTGTTGGAGTTCTTATTAACAGTCCTTCTCAAAACACTGTCATTTCTTCAGAGAGAGATATTTCAAATACCAAGTCCATTCCCTACAGCAAATGTCTAACATGCCATTTGTGAACCTGGAATAAATGGACTATTATCTGTTTGATTTTTCAGGCATAAGTTTCACCATGTGGTACAGACTTCCTGTTTCTCCCATTTGCTCTTATGACAGCTCTAGTAGGAAGCAGACTTATGCCTTTGGTCTTGCTACATGTTCCCACCTTTGTCTGCAAGGCTATGCCTGCCCAATATAATGCACAGCAGTGACTTAAGAAACTTGAACCTGGTTCAGAACCTTCTATTTTTCCCTTGCTCTGAAAGGTGCTTTTGGTTAATTATATCATAAAATTAAAAGATTTGAACACACTCAGTAATGAGGTGCATGACACACTGTGCCATTGTACTGACTGTTTCAAAAGAAATTTCACTGCCTTTACCTTTAATGGATTACTGTTTTGTCATATTACCAATCTCAGGTACATTCAAGGGTCACCGAATAAATGTTTAATGGCATGAAGTCAGACGTTCCTGTTAAAATCTTGTGCGACTTCACTGGTAGGTATGGCAAGGCGGACAGAGGATACCTCCTAAAAGGCTAAACTGCCCTACAGTTATAACAATTACAAAGAGCAGTGCATGGAGTGGCCAAGAGAATTCCTGGAGTGCAGGCCCCGGCTGCTCTTCACCCATGGAAGAGGTGGGCACCGTGTGCAGACAGAAAAGGCTTAGCATTAAAAGAGCAGAAAACATGTTTATTCACTTGCTCTCTGGTATCTTCTGGGCTTGTGTTAGGCTACAAAGCAAGGACTGTCAACAAGTCAGGATAAGCCTTCAAAGAATTGGATAATGAACAGACAAAATTCAGAGGGATAATTTCTACAGGATATCTAGTATTAGCTTTCCATACAAAGAGAGAAAATACCTTTAAATAAGTTATTATTACAATCCACCCTCCCCCAAATCAATAGGCTCATTCCCAAAGGCACCTTGTGGTTAATCGTTCATAGTATCTTCATATTGTTACTAACATCATAACTTACTCTGCTTATATCAAATTATTTGACAACAGAAGCCGGAATTTACTCTGGACTAGCTCCACAGACGACAAAAGTAAAGGTCAGTGAGACAATCAAATCGCTGACCATTCAATCCAAAAAAAAAAAAAAAAACTGCTTTATAACAAACTCATAATTAACATACTTTGGACATAGTCACATTAGCTTTCAGCTGGTGGTAGGACAGTACTATACAGAAAAAGCACAGATGTTAGAGAAAGACTTGAATGTAAATCCCAATATATAACCTTGGGAGAGGTCATTAAAATCTCTGTGATTCAAGTTCCCCATATGTTAATAATAGCTAACTCTTTGGGTCACTGTGAGCATTCAATGAGGAAATGTATGCAAAATATATAGCCCAGGGTCCAGCACATCAAAAGCACTTGATAAATGAAATATCTGATTATTGTCGTAAGAAGGAAGGGGAAATATATAGGGAAAAAAACATAGAAAACAGGATAAATAGAAAGCATAAAATAAAATAGTAGGAAAAAATTCCAAATATATCAGTAATCAACCAAAGTAGAAATGAGTTCCACTTCCAGCCAAGATGGAAGAACAGGGGCCAGATTTATCCTCTCATCTGAAACAACCAAAACACTGGATAAAATAAACAACAGTTTTTAAGACACTGGATAGCTGCAAATGAAAAACAGCAATCCCTGAGAGATGACAAACAAATGAGATGAGCCATATGATTTCTCCAGCTTACTGCCTTCAGAGTTTCCAGGCAGTGGCACAGAGAGAAATACAGGCAGAATCTGACAGATTCCCTGAATTTATGAGGAGTTGGGAGACAGGGTAAATAAAGGCAGCTAGAGTTTGCAGGACAGAGTACTACGGAGGAGACAGCTGTACAGGGATCCTCCTTGAGTATTCAGGGGAACATGGATCAGTGCGTGCATATCAGGAAACTACCCTAAAGGACTAGAACAGTACTCAGGGCTCATCCTGGGCCAGGAGTAGTGCCTATTCCCACAAGTCAAACTGGAAAACTTCATAATTCACAGAGCACTGAAGAGAGTCCTCAGAAGAGTCATGTCTCAGTCATGGGCAAAATCAGTCCTAGACTAAATGCTGTCCCACCTAAAAATCTTGAAAACAAGACCGAAAAGGATAAAACTGCTTCCAAGTAACTGAACTGCATGCCAGAACAAAGGTCAATACTGATTACAGGAATGTAAAACCGTACAGTACCCAACAGTGAAAAATTCAGAATATCTGGCATCCAATCAAAAATGATTAGACATAAAAAGAAATAGGAAAATTTGACCTATAATATGGAGAAAAAAATCTATCAAACTAAACCGAGAACTAACACAGATGTTAGAATTAGCAGATAGTAATAGCAAACCAGCTATTATAACTGTACTCAATGTGTTAAAAATGTTAGAGTTAGGAAAAATATAAGAAAAGTCCAATGAAAACTACAATATCTGAGATGAAAAATATACTGGATTAGATTAACAGCATATTAAATGTTGCAAAAAAAAAGATTAGTGAGCTTAAAGACACAGCGGTAGAAACTACTCAAAATGAACAGAGATAAAATATTATTTTTAATAAATGAGAAGAGCACTGGTGATTTGAGGGATAATTTCAAGAAACATAATATAAGTTTAACTTGAGTCCCTAAAGGAGAAGAGGGAGGAGGACAATAAAGAAGAAATATTTTAAAAAATGACATTTGGAAGATTTTAAAGTTTGATAAAAAATATAAAACCTGAGGTTCAAGGATGTCAATGAACCCTACATATAAGAGACATGAAGAAAATTCCACCAAGGCACATCATAATCAGATGGCTGAAAATCAGGGGTAAAGAGAAGTTTTAGAGTCAGCCAGAGGGGAAAAAAAGGCATATTATGAACAGAGCAACAAAAATAAGGATGACAGAATATTTATCTTCAGAAATAATATAAATGAAAAGATACTGGAGCAGCATTTTTTAAAATACTATAAGAAAAAAATACCAATATGTAAGCCTGTACTCAGTAAGAATATCTTTTAAAATTGAAGTCTACATAAAAACATTTTCTGACATACAAAGTCTGAACGAATTTATCACCAGCAGACCTGCACTGTAAGAAATGTTAAAGGAAGACTTTTAGACAGAAGGAAAATACCAGATGGAAATTCACATACACACAAAAAATGTTAATATGTGGGTTAATATGTACTTATCTTGTCATTTAAAATTCTTTAAAGGCAATTTATTGTTTAAACAAAACTGATTACAATGTATTGTGGAGTTTATATTATATGTAAAAATAAAGCATATAACAACAGCACAAAAACTAAAGAGGAAGAAATAAGTACATTACTATAAAGTTCTTACACTCTATGTGAAGTGTTATATCCTTTGAATGTTGACTGAGATAAGTTAATGATGCATAGCACAAACCCTAAAGCAACCAAAGAGTTATAACTAATAAAACAACAAAGGAGATAAAAGGGAATCATTAATAAGGAATACTCTACCAAAAAGAGCCAGAAAGAGAAGAAAGGGGACAAAGGACAGATGGGACAAAGAGAAACAAATAGCAAAGTGATGGATTTCAATCTAACTATATAAATAACCACATTAAATGTAAATGTTTGGAATACCCCAATTAAAAGACACAGGTTATCAGACTGGATAACAAAGCACGACTGTACTGTATGCTGTCACAAGAAGTGTACTCTAAATATAAAGACACAAATTGAGAAAGACAAATATTGTATGATATTGCTTTTATGTGGAATCTAAAAAATACAACAAATTAGTGACTATAACAAAAAAGAAGTAGACTCACAGATATAGAGAACAAAGTAGTGGTTACCAGTGGGGAGAGGGGAGGGGAGAGGGGTAATATAGGGGTAGGGGATTAAGAGGTACAGACTATTAGGTATAAAATAAGCTGTAAGGATATACTGTACAACACAGGGAATATAGCCAATAACTATAAATAGAGTATAACCTTTAAAAACTGTGAATCACTATGTTGTACCCCTGTAACCTATATAATATTGTACATCAACTATACTTCAATTTAAAAAAAGACACAAAGATTAAAAGTAAAAGGATGGATGGAAAAATGTACCATACTGATACTAATCAAAAGAAATCTGGAGTGACTATTAATATCAGATGAAGTAGATTTCAGAGCAAAGAATATTACGATGTTGGTCATCTCATCATCATAAAGAGGTCAATTCTTTGGAGGACATAACAATTTTTAACATTTATGCAGCTAATAATGGAACTTTAAAATGCATGGAGCAAAACTGATAGAACTACAATGAGAAACAGAAAGATTCACAATTATACTTAGAGATTTCATACTTAACTGACATTTATAGAACATTCCACCTCAAAACAACATAATACACATTCTTTTCCAGTGTATAAGGACATTATCAAGATAAACTATAAGCCACTATCAATAAATTTGAAAGGATTAAATCATGTAAAGTATGTCCAATGACCAAGTGGAATTAAATTAGAACTTAACCACAATAAATATAAATCAGTTAAAATACAAACACTATCATATTTGGTTAAGTGTGCACACATACACAAACACACAGATATGCTATGTACTATTTTCAAACGACAGACCTAAAACATAAAGGCTCAGAAAAGCTGAAAACCAAAAACTGAAAAGCATATATTAGGTGAAAGATCTAACAGCTACTTTCATAAGTAATAAAGATACTTTGAAGCAAAAAGTATTTCTAGGATGAATAAAGTCACTATATAATGAAAAAAGTTTCAATTCACCAAAAAGACAAAATAGTTTCAAACTTTATGCAAAGAGAAAATACAGAAATCTCAAAGAATTGACCAAAAAAAACCCCAAAACCCAAAAAACAAAACAAACAAAAAACCTCCCTGGAACTAATAAGAAATTACAGCAAAGCTTTAGGATACAAGGTTAGCATACAAAAGTTAATTGCTTTCCTTTATGCCAGCAATGAACAAATGAACGATTGGAATTTGAAATTAAAAACATACTACCACTTATATTAGTACCAAAAGATGAAGTACTCAGGAATAAATCTAACAAAATATGCACAAGATCTATATGAGGAAAATTACAAAACTGATGAAAGAATCAGAGATCTAAGTAAATGGAAAGATACTCCATGCTCATGAATAGGAATACTCAACTTTGTGAAGATGTCAGTTCTTCCCAAATTGATCTATAGATTCAGTGCAATCCCAATCAAAATCCCAGGAAGTTATTTTGTAGATGTTTACAAACTGATTCTGAAGTTTGTAAGTAAAGGCAAGACTCAGAATATTGAAGGAGTAAACATAGCTGGAGGACTGACATTACTTAACTTCAAGACTTACTATAAAGTCACAGTAATCAAGACTGTGAAATTGGCAAAAGAATAGACAAATAGATCAATGAAACACAATAGAGAGCCCAGAAATAGACCCACATAAATACATTAAACATTTTTCACAAAGTAGGAAAGTCAATCTAATGGAGAAAGAATAGTTTTTTCAACAAATGATGCTGAAACTACCAGGCATCCACATACAAAAAAAAAAAGAAAAAGAATCTAGACACTGAATTTAGACCTTTCACAAAAAGTAACCCATAATGGATCACAGACCTAAATGTAAATGCAAAATTATAAAACTCCCAGAAGATAACATAAGAGAAAATCTAGGTGACCTTGGGTCTTGTGACTTTTTAGATATACCACCAAAAGCAGAATTCATGGAAAAAATTAAGTTGGACTACATTAAAACTTAAAATGTCTGCACTACAAAAGACACTGTTAAGTGAATAAAAAAAAGACACTGTTAAGTGAATAAAAAGACTGGGAGAAAATATGTGCAAAATACATATCTGATAAAGGATTATTACCCAAAATATACAAAGAACTCTTAAAACTCAACAATAAGAAAACAAACAACCCAATTTCAAATGGGCAGAATACCTATACAGACAACTTACCAAAGACATACAGATAGCAAATAAGCATATGAAAAGATGCTCAAAATCATATGTCATTAGGAAATTGAAAATTTAAACAATGAGATACCACTACACATCTACTGGAATGGCTGAAATTCAAAACATTGACAACACCCTTACTGGCAAGGATGTGGAGCAACAGGAACTCTCATTTATTGCTGGTAAGAATGCAAAACCGGCACAGCCACTTTGGAAGACCGTTTGGCGGTTTCTTACAATGCTAAACATGGTCTTATCTTACCATCTAACAATAATGCTCCTAGGCGTTTACCCAAATAAATTGAAAACTTCTGTCTACAGAAAAATCTGTACTCAAACGTTCATAGCAGTTTTTTCTTTCATAACTGCCAAAATCTGCAAGCAACCAAGATGTCCTTCAAAAGATAAATGGATAAACAAATTGTGGTCTATCCAGACAATGGAATATTATTCAGTGATAAAAAGAAAGGAGCTATCAAGCCACAAAAAGACATGAAGGAAACTTAAATGCATATTGCTGAGTGAAAGGAGTCAGTCTGAAAAGGCTACATACAGTATGGCTCCAACTATATGACATTCTGGAAAAGGCAAAATTATAGAGACAGAAACAAACAAACAAAAACAATGGTTGCTAGTAGTTTGGGGAGAGGGAATGAATAGGTGTAGCCCAGGGGATTTTTAGGGCAGTGAAGCCATTGTATATGATACTGTAATGGTAGATACATGACATTACACATTTGTGAAAACCTATAGAACCCATAGACAAAGAGTGAACCCTTTGTAAACTATGGACTTTAGTTAATATAATGTATCATATTGACTCATTAATTGTAAAAAGTGTGCCACACTAATGGAAGATATTAATAATATGGGAACCTGTGAGCAAGGGAGAGAGAGAAAGAGGGTTCATTAGAACTCTGTGTTATCTGCTCAATTTTCTGTAAACCAAAAACTTCTCTAAAAAATAAAGCCTAGTATTTTAGAAAAAATATAGCTTCAATATTCAGAAATAAAAATTTCCACATTTAAGGAAAAATGGATAAATCAACCAAGATACTGAGGAATTCTAACATACCTCTCATGATAATCGATAAATTATGCAGACAAAAATTCAGTAAGTATATCCAAGATTTGACCCACATAATTAACACTTGTTTTGTGGGACATATTTCAAACCTTACATTCAACAATGGAAGAATTCACATTCTTTTCAAACACTGAGACATTTATAAAAATTTGCCTCATAGTAGTCCATAAACAAGTCCCAAGAAATTTCAAAGTATTGGCATCATTAGGATATTAAGTTGGAAATCAATAATCGAAATATATCTACAAAGGCCCATGTGTTTGGAAATGTGAAAGCATATTTCTAAATAACTTTTAGGTCAAAGAAGAAATAAAAATGGACATTATAAAATAACAAAAATTACACATGTCAAAATTTGTGGGAGCAACTAAAGTATCACTTAGAAGATAAATTATGGTAGTAAATGTTTATGTTATAAAAGACAGAAGGCTGAAAATTAAAGACCTCAGTATCCAACCTAGGAAACATTTGAAAAGGAAAAAACTGTAGGAGAAAGGAAAGAGTAAAATAATAACGATAAGGACAGAAGTTACTGAATTGGGAAAAAAGTTAACATAGGGGAATGACAAAGTCAAGTTAGTATTTTTGGAAAGACTAATAAATTAGACAACCCCCAGGCAATATAGATCAAGAAAAAAAGTGACAGAAGCAATAGAAGAAATGGAGGACAGATACAAATATTTAAAAGCTCATGAGAGAAAATTATAAACATCTTTTTGCTAATAAAATTGAAAGCATATGAAATGGACAAATGTCCATCAACAGATGAATGGATAAAGAAGACGTGACACATATATACAATGGAATACTACTCGGCCATAAAAAAAGAATGAAATAATGCCATTTTCAGCAACATGGATGGACTTAGAGATTATCATACTAAGTGAAGTCAGAAAGAGAAAGACAAACATCATATGATATTACTTATATGTGGAATCTAAAAAGATGATATAAATGAACTTATTTATGAAACAGAAACAGACTCACAGACATAGAGAACAGACCTGTGGTTGCCAAGGAGGAGGGGAGGTGGGAGAGGGAGTGATTGGGAGTTTGGGATTAGCAGATGCAGACTATTATATATAGAGTGGATAAACAACAAGGTCCTACCGTATAGCACAGGGAACTATATTCAACATCCTGTGATAAACTGTAATGGAAAAGAATATAGAAAAGAATGTATATATATGTGTAACTCAATCACTTTGCTGTACAGCAGAAATTAACACAACATTGTAAATCAACTACACTTAAATAAAAAAATTTTAAAATACATGTGCTTTTATTATCTTTATATTTTGCATATATGTTAGATATATTATTTAGTTTGTATTATATTTTTAAAGAATATATGTGCTAATTCAAAAGTGTACTTTAAATCTAACTTCCTCTAAATCAAGATAATCTAATACATCTGTTAGCTCCAAGGCTCTCCCCAAGGCAGATTCCAGTATTAGAAGTATGAGAAAGGATTCACGTGAAGAATTTACTATACAAAGGGCCCTTGAAACTGAAACTATGCCATAATCGGAACCGCTGTACCGTATTAATAACATGATCTTACACATATGTACATACTAGCTTCCATGGGATGATTCCCCAGGAACACTGCTTACTTTGACTTCAATGTAGTTTAACTCACCAATGAGCTTTCTTAACAGTCAAGATTATTTAGTGAGGTCCTTACCATATCCCAGTTAAAACAGATGTTAGCCTACTAAAATTACTAAAACCTGTACCACACATGAGTATTTCTGAGCTCTGTATCCAGAATTAGAATTGCTGAGCCAAAGGAAATGTAAGTTTTCAACTTGATTAGGTTTTGTCAAACTGCTCTCTGAAGTGTTTTTACCAATTTAAACTATCACTGAAATGGATGAAAGTTGCTATTTCCTCACATCTTGAAAACAGTTTGTCACTCTGACAAGCATGAAATATTTGCTTATTTTATTTGCCTTTCCAGATTTTCAGTAACTATATTTTTATATGCTTACTATCTATACACTGTGTGCATGTATGTGCACATGAACACACACACACAGTCACTTCTCATTATTTTTGGTAGTTACAACAAAGACACTGCAAACACTGAATTATCAAATATCGAACCATTCATTCTTACCAAGGAAAACACAGGGTTAGGTTCCTGTGAGCCTCTGGTCACACCATTTTCATCACCAATCAATACATAATTTTTCATTGTATATGTTTCTGTTTAAAGATACGTTATTTAATATATTGTTGATTCATTAACATTGAACTGGCAGCCAACAACATTATATCTCATGCCTGAGATATCAAAAGGACCATCACAGCCTTCGTGCACTTAGGAACACTTAGGAACACTAGACAGGACTTCAGACTGTGCTTGGAACCATTTTAAAAATGAAATCATGAATGAAAAGCACAAAAAATGCAAAAAACATGGCATTAAGTAGATATAAAGGGATACTTTCTGACAGTACGAGAACTGAAACAAGAAGGCAAAGCATCACCTTGTTGGACTTCAGCTGGAAACATGTGCCTTGGGCCATTCAAATTTTTTGTTGCTCTGCATCTGTCCTTGAATGACCATGAAAGTACTGTGAGTATTGATTTGGGGGCTTACAAAGAAATTTTAGCAAGTAGGCAAACTTACAAATATTAAATCATGAATAATGATATAAATCCTATAACTATAAATTTGATCAACTGCCAACTTTGCTATGCTGCTGTATTTTCTTAATTTGTATAAAAAATTTAATTTTTTTTACAAAAGGATGCTGGGACTTCCCTGGTGGCACAGTGGTTAAGAATCGCCTGCCAGTGCAGGGGACACGAGTTCATTCCCTGATCCAGGAAGATCCCACATGCTGCGGAGCAGCTAAGCCCGTGCGCTCTACTACTGAGCCTTCGCTTTAGAGCCTGTGCACCACAACTGCTGAAGCCTGGTTGCTCTAGCGCCTGCATGCCGCAACTACTGAGCCCATGTGCTGCAACTACTGAAGCCCACATGCCTAGAGCCTGTGCTCCGCAACAAGAGAAGCCACTGCAATGAGAAGCCCACACACCACAATGAAGAGTAGCCCCCGCTCACCGCAACTAGAGAAAGTCCGTGCACAGCAATGAAGACCCAATGCTGCCAAAAACAATAATTAAAAAAAATTTTAAAATAAAAAAGGATGCTGGATTTTTACTGGGATTGCACTGAAGGATTGATTTAGGGATAATCGACACCTTAACAATATTGAATCCTCTGACCTATGAACAGAGTATCTCTCCTATTGGGTTCTACTTTAATCTCACTCAGCAGTATTTTCTAGTTTTCATTATACATATCTTAAAGTATCTTTTGAAAGATTTATCTCTATGTGGTAGTTTTTGATGTTACTGTAAATGGGATTATTTTTTAATTTGAATTTCGTATTGTTCATTGGTAGTATATAAACATAGAATTAACTTTTGTATATTGATCTTGTGTCTTGCAACTCAATAAACTCACTTATCAGTTCTAGTAGCTTTTTTCGTAGATTCCACTGCATCCACTAAATCAATAGTCATGTCTGTGAACAAGGACATATTTACTTGTTCCTTTCCAATATAGATGACATTTACTTCTTTTTCTTACCTTGTTGCACTGGCTAGAACCTCCAAAATACAATAGTGAATAGAAGTGGTAAGAACAGACAGACATAATTGCATTGGTCCTGATCATTAGAGGGAAGCGTTCAGTCTTTCACCACAAAGTATGATATTGGCTGTATGTTTCTTGTTTGTTTCTATCAAATCTGACTCTTTCTTTAGAGAGATTAAGTTTAATCCATTAACAATGACTGTGATCACTGATATATTTGGATTAATTTCTCCTCTTTTGTGCTGTGTCTTCTGTGTATCATCTTCCTCTCCCTTTTTTTTTTTTTTTTTTTTGCTTTTTTTGTCCTTTCATTTCTTCTCTTAGGTTGATAAAGTTATCTTTGTTCCCCTTTTCCTTCTCTAATGGTTTGGAAGCTACAGATTGCATTTCTCTTATTTTGGTAATTACTTTTAACATAAATATTAAACTACATATTCTCTAACAAAGTCTAAAGTAACCCAGTATCCTCATCCTGAGGATGAGGCAATGATTTTGTGTGCATCAACCATTATATTTCATCCCTTTCATCCTCCTTGCATTTACCATGTAAATTTTTATTCCCAACTTGCTTTTAAACAAAATGTTATCTTAAATTAATTTGATATACCAATATATTTTTATCTACTTCTTTGCTCATTACTGTTTCTTGCATCCCATTTCTTTATTCTGGGTTTCTCATTTTTCTTAGTGAAGTACATCCTGTAGTAGTTCTCTCATCAGAATTTGTGATGGGATGCATTTTGGGGAAAAAATGTGGGGCCTTTCAATCCATCTTCTATTTCAATTAGCATTTCTCTAATATTTTTTCTCTCTTCATTTCTCTGTTCGTCTTTCTAAGTAAATTCTTCAGTACTATTTTCAAATTCAGTAATTCTCTTTGATTGGTACCAATCTAGAGTTTATTCAATTTATTCCATTTTTACTCTCAATTATTATATTTTTTTATTTCTAGGTGTTTTCAATTAGCTTTATTTTATCTATTTGCCCTTGATCCATTGATGCCAGTTTTTATTTCACAAAACTTTTATGTTTGTTATTCCTTCCTTTATCTCTGAATAACTTACACATATTTATTTTAAAGTTATTTTGGGGATTGTTCAATTATTTTTATTTTTTCAATAATTAATTCTCCTGATTCTTGATTCATTGAGTAGCTTTCTTAGAGCTGGTTTTATGTACTTACTTTGTTATTTTCATTTATAGGGTAGCATTTTCTCATTCTCTCTTCATTCACTCCCTTATTTCTTGTGGTTTTGCTGTGGCTGCACCAGGCTCCTGGGACTTCTACTTGAGAACAGGTCTTATGTCAGCAGCTGAGGGCTTTCACTTTGGAGTGATATTGCAGATTTAGCCATTGAATCAGCAGCTGTCCTGGCATAGATTCTGTCTCCATTGCCTTCTCTGTTTCCTCTAGACACTACAGCTGCATAGCTTTACTTGAATTATTCTTTTAAACAAACAAACAAAAATCTTCCTTTAAATTGTCAGTGTTAAATTAAATATATAGAAGCTGTAGCCCAGTCATTCTCCTTTCATGGGTTCTCACCCTTTCATGGGTGAGAACCACCCTTGCCCCTGGTATTACTCAGTGATACTGAATGCCATCCATTTGCACATGGGATGCTCTTGGTCTTGTCTACACAATGGAAACCCAAATTCAGGCTGACTCTAGGCATTTCTGGATTTAGAATCCAGCAGGCTTATCACTTCAGCCCCATTTATGGCTGGATGTTTCCATTTTGATTTTTGTCTACAGAGATATTTAGCTTGTTTTGGAGCATGCAATGTGTCTGAGGTGTGTGTGTGTGTGTGCATGTGCGTGTGTGTGTGCTTAAATGTATCATCATTGTGAAGCAGTTTAAAACATGAACTCATACCACATCTTGAAAAGGAGTGTAGAGCAGTGTTTCTCAGTCTTTTACAGGCTCTGCTCTGTGTTGATATTTATAAAAACATTTTGTATACTGCTTGTGTACATAAAACTTTTTACACTATTTGAAATTTCAAAACACAATAAGTAAACCTTCATGACTGCCTTGACAGGGACGTTGAATTCTTCCCATAGATTTTTTTTTAACATCTTTATTGGAGTATAATTGCTTTACAATGGTGTGTTAGTTTCTGCTTTATAACAAAGTGAATCAGACGTACATATACATATATCCCCATATCCCCTCCCTCTAATCACATATGCTGTCACCACTACTCCATCTCACTTCCTATTTCTACCACTCTCCCAGTTTAAAATCAATGCCCTGAAAGGAAATATGCAGGTCTAATAAGATCAGCTTCAGAATACTTAGAGAACAGAAATGTTAATAAGCAGGGAGACTGTGTGACTAGTGGCAGACAGGGTTGCCTGGAAAAATTAATTTAATTTGCATATACAGAGGAAGTGCCTTTCTCCCAGAAACCAGAGGAGGCAGCTGACAGACCTCCACAATCTGAACCAAGTCTCACTCACCCTGATCAGTTTGTCCTCAAATTCTAACCATGGGAATAAACACCGCTTTTGGCAAAAAAACATTTGTTTTATTTCACAAACAACTTCATGACAATATCCATAGAAATCAAAATAAAAGAACATCAAAATCCCAGTAGGCAAATAGATAAAGAATAAGAACAGGCTGTTCTCATAGAGGAAATACAAATTCACCAAACATACACACACGTGTTACCCTTTATATTAATCTAAGAAATAAAAATAATGTACTATTTTATATCTAGGAACATTTTTAAAAGAAATAACTCTCAAGTTTAAGGTTACTATTAAACTGGTATGTTCGTACTTCCTGCTACGTTGGAAACTGACACAATTCTTTGGAAAAGCAATATGTATTGAGAGCTATAAAAATGGGTATTTTCTTTTAGCCAGTAATCCAACTCCTATGAATTTATCTTAAGGAAGCATCGAAAGAAAAACACCTATATCCATGATGATGGTCACGCGGTATTATTTACAGTACTATAACTAGATGTTCAAGAGGACAAAACAGGCAGTGAGCTGCCCCAATATTTTTGAACAGCTTTATTGAGGAATAAATGATGTACAATAAAGTGTACATAAAGTGTACAAGTTAATAAGTTTTGATATATGTATACATCCATGAAACCACCACCACAGTCAAGATAATGAACATGTTCACCCCGCAATGTTTTTAAATGAGAAGAAGGCATTTAGGGCCAGATGCTAAATGATGCTACCCCAGCCATCACCCCCTTACCCCAGGCTTTAGCCGACCACCCAGGGAGGGGAATGGGAAGGGGCCATTGGGAGTCACTGTCCATAGTGTCCCCCCATTTGCCAAGAATTGGGACTCCAGAGAATAACTCACAGAGATTGAAGATGCCTGTATGCAAGAGGAGACTGCCACCTACCCACCGCCTGGGAACATGCTGCAGCAGCTCACACAACAGTGAGAAGGGATCGGCGGATAATGCGCTTGTAAAAGATGACCTCCTACCCCACAGTCTCCTGTGGCCCCTGCAGGGTGTGGAAGAGAAAATGACTCCATGTGAAGGAGCTGAGGGATAGGGAGAGGCAGGAACTGTGGTGCCCAGTGGCCAAGTGAGGGGATGCCCTACTGAGACAGGAGGTTGTGAGCCAATGGCATGGCTTGAAAGGGATGCCACTGTTCCTTTCTAAGAGGGTGACAGAGGGACCAGAGTGAAGAACATACACTCAGAAAAATCACGTGACACACAGAAACCATGTCAGCAGAGCCCCAGCAGCCAATCAAAGTACCCAGTACAAAGATCAGGGCTGCTGCCCCTCACCGGCAGGTCAGAGTACAACTTACCCCCTCTTTCCAAGACCCTCCTCCTCACCCAACACCCCTGGCAGGAAAGAAGGAGTGAAGAAACAAAACATATCTCCTCCAGACCACAGATTCTGAAGGTCACGATCTAGCCAGAGAGGGAAGGGAGAAGAGATGAGAGTGCGTTTCAACTGAACAAGACAGAATTTTTTAATAATGAGAAATGACTCTAAAGCTGTGGGATCCTCCCAAGATGTTACTGAAGGACAGGAAAGGGAAGTGGTGATTGGAAGAGAACGAGCAAGCTTTAAATCCTGTACCTCACTGAATATAGAGAATTCACTATACCTGATACAATCATAAAACTAAGAGGACAGAAAAAGTATACTATGTTAACTCAATATATTATACAACCAACAAATGTATAAGTATGAAGAACTATGTAGAAAAATGCAATTTGTTTATATACTATTATCCCAAGTAATAATGACAATAATTAAAAACAGAACAAAACATATTTATATAAAACAAGTATATGCACAAAATCTTGAAGGGAATAAGAAAATGATTATTCTGTTAATATGGTACGATTATAGTTTTTAAATTAGTGTTTTTACATTTCTTTTATGATAGGAAAAAGTGAGGAAATAAATCACCCACCATCCTGCCTTACTAGTTCAGAAAAGTCTATTCATTTTCCATGTTCTTTTCTCTTTGATGATTTGATAAACAGTTTTGAGCACTTACCTGCCAAATGTGAGACTATGCCAGACGCTGTGGGCACAGCTCAGAGCAGGGCTGGCGGGCTCACCGCCCTCACCTGAGTGCAGCTGCAAGGATGCCAGGTGCTGAGGGCTGTGCTAGGTAAGGACAGCTGCATGGAGCCCAGGAGGACAGCTAGGGGCCCCCCACGACTTTCAAGAGTAAGTGGTAAGTATGCTAAGACAGAAGGAATGCGTGGAACATGGCCAGAGGAAGCGCTTGAGGGAAGAAGGCAAGGAACAGAGCATATAAAATGGCCCCAGAGATGTGGCAGAAGTTCTCTAGAAAAACAGAGCGGAGTTTGAGAGGGCTGGAGCTGCAGGTGAGCAGTGACACAGAAAGGGAAGCAGGGTCAGGCCTCATACATTTTGGTGAGAAGTGTGGATTTTTAAGATAAAAGGACACGTAGATATACACACATTCATAATGCTTAGATAGTTGAATTTCTTAATTTCTATGAAATTCTTGATTCCTTATTTCTATGAAATAGGATACATGTAACTTTCTAGTCTTCTATAGTACTTTCAATTCTCCATGTTTAGATTCTTGGAGTTTGCACCATTCTGGAACACAAAGCAAGCATTTGGAAGATGCAGGCTTTTATTGGGAGGCCTCTTGGCAGGCTTTGGGCCCACGTGTTCCATCCACAGCATTCTGTTCTCTCGGCACCTCCATGAGGGCTGACCTTCCTTGGGGTTATTCTCAGAGGTCACAGGCATAATGTCCCCGCACACTGAAGGCTGGCACACAAACCTGGAGTGTTTTTTGCCATTAATTCAGTCACTGGTTTCAGCTGATCTCCATCTACCTAGAGAGACTATTCAGGGCCAACTGGAGGGCTGGGTTTCTATAAGTTTCTCACACAAGAGAAAGTTGAAATAAAAGGTATGAAGAGAATTTTGTTGTCGACAGGTGAGTGTTTCAAGTGTGGGCCTCGCAATGAACTATTCACTTATGGTTTATGAGGCAATGATGAGACAGCTTGAAAGAAGCACATCTCTAAGGCATGACAGTTCAGTCCCAAAGCCCATTAACCAAGGGTCAGCTCATTAAACACATCTGCAGAAATGGAACAGAGCAGGCCTCTGTGTAATCCTGTGCATCAGAGTGATGGCTACAGTATTCTATTTAATCCAGCACGAGTACAAACTGGAAACCTAAAAGAGTTCACTCTCCACAGCCACTGGCTTCAAAGTATCTTCTTGTCTCCACTAAATAGCTCAAGGAGACAGAACCTGGAGGACATGTTTTCAGTGAAATTTTTCCTTCAATTTTGCTTAAATTTGAATATACTTTTTGTAGGAAAAATGAAGTTATTAAGTAATCATTTTTGCAACAATGAAAAAAGTTTCCATTTTAATTATGGTTATTTGTTATGTAGCTTAAATACAATTAGAAAGCTACTAATGGATTTAGATGATTCATCCCCTATTTCTGTTACAGTCACTTTTTTCTGTCTTTTTTTTACTTACAAAAGTGGCACGCGCTTGTGGTGAGTTATATATGTCTACTGTCTATGTGTTTATATGCATAAGTCTGTATATACACATGTGTGCCTATATACATATATGTGTGGGTATGTGTGTATATATCTACATATACACACATACCCACACATATATACTTTATAAAAGGTTATAAAATGAAACATGGAAGTCCATTCCCCCAACGTCCCATCATCAGCTCCACTCTCCAGAAGCAATCACTGAAAAATCTGTGTTTGTGTCTCTGGACAGGATGTTAGGATGGGGCGCTTCCTGCCTCAGTTTCATCTGAGGTACCAATGAAATAGACACCAGACCCACCATGAGTCTGTCTCCTCCCAGGAAATCCAGAAGGGAGGAGGGCTGACAGTTTTGGCAACCCACCTTTCCCAACACCAGATCCAGGCTCAGGGGGGTAAGAACATTTAAAGCTAGTCAGAATCCTTTAATGGTCACAAAGGATTGTTGCTTTGTTTTTTTCACTATGTTGAAACTAGTCTTGCAACTTAAAATAACGGTGGGACTACCTATAACCTAAAATGAGCAGAATAACGAGGGACCTGACAGCATTTTTATCCAGAGGCAATGAAGATGGAGACAAAAAATTAAGTTACTGGAGCCATAAACACCTCCCATGCAATTATAAATTTTCTACAGCCTTGCTACTCTCAGTGTGGTCCAAGGATCAACAGCATTGCCATCACCTGGGAGCTTGTTGGAACTGCAGAACCTGAGGTTTACCCCAGACCTACTGAATCAGATCTTCATTTTAACAATATCCCAATGATTCATAAACACCTTCAAGTGTAAGAAGTGGAATCTACAACATCTTTTTAGTGGTTAACAAGTACGCCATTGTATGACTGTGCCACAGGGCTAGAGTTTAATTATCTGACTCTAGTGTTAGGAGAGTTTATCCATCTAGATTGCCTGGAGCCATTTCCTAGAAATCCTTGTTAGAGCCAATCTCGTTGGCCTTGGATAACAGAGATAATTCTTTCTGGGTGAAGCTGTGGGAAAACCAAAGTCTGGACCTAAGGCTACACTGGAGAGGTGTCTCACAGATGGCTGTTCCCAGAATGGCTTAAAAAACTGTTTACTACCTTATGGTAACAGATGCTTTCAAACAAAGAGAACAGGAAGCTGGTGCCTTCTCTGCCTGCCATTCAGCAGGGCTGAATGCCTTCCATTAAGTTCGTCTGCAAACTTTGCTGAAGAGCCCAGCAAGCAGCAATGAAAATTACAGAGCGGTTCCCAGGCACTTTAGTGGGTAATCAGCTGAAATTGAGCCGTTTTCCATATTCTTTGCTGATAATGCAAATAGACCTTTAAAGCAAATGGCTCCAAGTTACCACACATCCTACAAGCTGAGAAGGCCCATGCAGTCCACACAGATGCTTCCACTGCACCCCAAGCCCTGCCACAGAATGACTGGTTCCCACGGCTATCAACGGCAGGCTCCACCAGGCTGCCTGTGTGTTAACAAATGGCCAGGCTGAATTAGAGGGTTACAGGCCCAGGGCCAATTATCTGGATAAATTAGCCATCAGGAAGTAAAAGCACCTCCAGGAAAAAGGCTGGAACTTTCTAAAATCTCTATGATTTTATTCACACCAGGCTCAACTTTCCCTTGAAAGGTTCTCCCTTGTGCTATCTAGGAGAAAAGGACTCTAGGTCTAAACTGGCCTTTAGATGTCCCAAGCTTATCAACCAGAGCAGAAGGAAGTTGTACGGATTATTGACTGCATGAAAGTTGTTTCATCTCAGATTTTCTTGGCTCAGAATGGGGTATCTGGGAAAAACGTCACTTTGGTCATTGCTTAGAGGCCAAGAGGAGGAGCAATGGTAAGGAAGACAGCACTAGATTCAAACGCCAACCTACCACGTCCTAGCTCTGTGACCCTGATGGTGGCTGACACTCTCTGACCCTTAACCCCTATGAAATAGAACAGCAATATTCTTACAGGTAAGATATCATACATTGTATCACCTGGAACATGATAGGTATTTAATAAATGCTCTTTTCCCGCCTTCAAAAGTGATCCAAACCTCACACTTTTCCTTCTCTCTTCACTCACACCCTAAACATCAGAGGTGAATGTGAAGGTCAATAAAGAACAATTCTAGAAACTTATCACAACTAAACTCTAAATTCTAGGTATTATTTACCAACAATAAATTTGTAGTAAATATTTATTTCTATTAAACAACTCAATTTCAGTAGCAAAAAGGGTTTTTTTCTACCCTACAGAACTCACTCTCCATTTTTATTTGTTTCTAGTAAATACTTTTGTGGCTGCAAATTTTGCATGGAATGTCACTTTAAAGTGCCACATATCCCAGCTCTTACTATGCAGTGATCTCAGTGTTATTCATTTTTTACATTTTATAAGTTTATAATTTACTTTTTACCCCCAAAATAAAAGATGTTTAAAAATTTCAAGGTAGGGCTTCCCTGGTGGCACAGTGGTTGAGAGTCCGCCTGCCGATGCAGGGAACACGGGTTCGTGCCCCGGTCTGGGAAGATCCCACATGCCGCGGAGCGGCTGGGCCCATGAGCCAAGGCCGCTGAGTCTGCGCGTCCGGAGCCTGTGCTCTGCAGCGGGAGAGGCCACAACAGTGAGAGGCCCGCGTACAGCAAAAAAAAAAAAAAAAATTTCAAGGTAGACTCTTTTCAGCTCACCCTTTCCCCATTATTTTATGTATTATTTTATCATTTTTGTTTATTTTTCAATTAAGTTATTAAATTATTTTATTTATTATTTGGCAACCTATTTTTCATTGATCTTACATATTCTTTTAAAAGCACAAATCTGATTGTCTCTCGCTTCAGTGGCTCCTCACTACCCTCAGGATGAAATCCAAGCTCCTCATGGGGCTTCCTGTGAAGCTCTCATGACATCAGCCTGTTCACTCTTCCAGAGTCCTGGCTCTCTAGTCCTGCTGCCTCTCCCCAGTCTCACCTCCATGCTGCTCCCCGCCCCCACCCTCCCACCATCTCTTCTAATCCCAACTGCACACTCTTCAGCCACACAGAATTCCATTTAGTTTTGTGAAGATGCCATGCTTGCTCCTGCTTTAGGAACTTAACATGGACTGTTTTCTCTGCGGGAAACATTTTCTCATTTCTACTCCATTGGCTGAACAGCTCCTGTTCATCCTTCAGATCTGAGGATGGATGTCAGTCTCTCCAGAAAGCTCTCAGTGAGGTTGAGGAGCCCTTGCTAGTCTCCACATAGCACCCAGGTCACCTCCCCATCACACAAAACACCCATTGTCTGTCTATTTCTTGGTTAAGAATTGTGACCAATTTAAGAGCAAAGACCGTGTCTTGTCAACAACCCTGATGTAGAGTTCCTTCTCCCTAGCCCATTCAAAGTTCTTGGTGCTCAGTGAATATGGTTGAATATTTACCTATACAACAAATGTATCCATATAACTAGGAAAAAAAGAAAATAACGGAAAGAAAAATTATACACACACACACACACACACACAATTTCAGCTGTTATGTATTAAGAACTTACTACTTTCTAGGCACTGTACTAAGTACATTACTTATGCTATTTGTTCATAACGTGATGTTACAGTGGTTATCTCCGAAGGAGATTTGAGGAGATAATTTTATTCTTTAAACTTTAAAAATTTTCCCAATTTACAAATATTCTTCATAGAAATCAGGGAAAATAGTTATTTAAAGCTGTTCTTTGCCTACAGAGGTCTTATAATATATACAAGTATAAAACACATACAGATTATGGCCATTCTCTGAAAACTGGCCTTGTGGAGAAGGAACTAAGCCAGTGGCCCCTCTTTAATTCTCTCAGAGCTTCAAACTGTGCTAAGTTCCAAAGGCACCTGTTGGCTCTGTACATGTAGCACTTATTTGTTTCTCAAACCTGTAAGTGAAATAGTGCCCACAAACACAGCTGCTGCTTCTTTGGGTACTGCTCATCCCTTACCTGTGAAGCTGGGATGAGACTCATCCTCCTGCATGCTATAGAATCGCCAATGGAAAATAATAAAACTTAAGTGAACAGCATCCAGGCCATTGGAAAATATTCCTGGGCCTGTTCACCTCTATTAAGTCTTAACCCATCCTATGACACCATATAAAAAAATCTAGCGCATTAACATTCCCAGTTTATGCTCACAATTCCCAGAACCCTCATTCTGAGCCTTCAGTTAATGCACAATTGTTTGAACAATAAAAACTGATTTTTTTAGTTCACAACAGAGCTTTGTGTGAGCAAACGTATGTGCTTTTCATTCCAACATAAATAGCCCCACTTGGTTATGAATGAAATCAGCGTTTATTGTACTAATAATTCATAAACATGAATTAAACATACGTAAAGTTAAACAAGCTTCAACCCCAATGTTTCTCTCCCTTTTCTCATCCTCTGTCTCAAAGGATATTTAGAAATAAATTCTGGATTCATAAGAACTAAGGGTGAGCAATATGTTTATATTTGTTGTAACCTATAAACATGAATAAAGACTGCTTAGACATTAAATCTTTATTCCTCTGCCTGTATATTGATTTCATATCATACTCAATACCTTCTCCTTATGGGAAGTTATGGGAAAAGTAATGCAGTATCTGGTACATTTGTTTTCTTTCATGAGAACTTCAACCATTTAGACACTAAAGGTCCCATTCCAGCTGTGATATTTATTATAACTAATCTTTGCAGTTGGTAACGATAACGTCTACCATTTATCAGATTATTTCTCTGTGCCAGGCATGCTCATCCTCATAGCAGCTCCATCAGATAGCTACAGTCCCTATTCTAAGGAAGCAAAACCAAAGTCTTAACTAGGTGCTGTACCATGTACATGGTCCAGCTACTACACAGAGAAGCCTGGGCTAGAACCCAGCCCTTTGTCTTTTAACGAAACAATGAGAGAGAGCAAAACCACAAAAATTATCCCCAACGTTATTGCATTATTTTTCATAAGGAACACAAGGAATCTACTAGACTTCTTTCTATTTCTATTTGTCTTATGCTCCAAGGCTAACTCTCTTTCAGGTAGTGTTGAGTGCTCAAGAAAAAGCTGCTTTAGGCCAAGAATCCCCACAACCCACACAAAGCAGGGTGACAGGGAACTGGAATAGCAGGAGGTCTCAGTGTGGACCCCGAGGTAGCAAATTGGAGAAATTCAAAGATCGGGAATGTGAAGTTCAGGGTTCCAGGCATAAAGGTCAAATAGAGACCACCACCACAGTCTCCCATCCCCCTAACACAAACCTCTTGAAATCACAAAGCACTGACATGTTGTCATGACAGGCTGTACTTCAGAAAAGTGCAAAGTACAAGAAATTTGTGTCCCATAAGTTTCTCTTCATGTCTTCATCAGAGATGCACTCGGCCTCCAAAGGAACAGACAGCATTAAGCCATGACCAGACACTGAGGTGTTTCTGGTACAGCATATGACTCTCTAATCAAGTGGGACTAAAAATAGCAATTAAGTCCAATAAGTTAACACCAAACACAAGTTTCTAATGCACAGATCACTCGATAATATAGACCCTGCTTTCGTATCCAAGGCTAAAGGTGGGGAAAGGAGGACTGGAATAGTACTCTTTCTTCTCAAGCCCTTGCTTTTCCACGCCTAAAGTAGAAGGAGACAGCTGCACTCCCTTCAACTCAGGGGGTGGGAAGACAAGTACAGCTGACAGTGTTCCATGTAAGTCCTTAGCACCTTAAAGGGGAGGAAATTTTTCTCACCCAAGATCATGGTAATTATCACAATCTGAGAGGGAAGAACTGCTGAATAAGGGGGCCAGGCACATGTTGCCCAAAGCAGAGACTGGGGCCAACGGGGGGGTCACCAAATAACTGGGGCCAGAAGCTGCGATGGGGTCCTATGGAGTCAATCATCTAAGAATGAAGGTTGAAGAGTCTGGGAGTCAACAGAGAATCTGGATCACTCTCAGAAGCAGGGGTTACCCTGAGACTCCTAAACACCAGCAACTAGACAGAGCAAGGAGAAGAGGCAAAAAGAGGGGGCTCATGGAATCAATGCTGGAAAGGCTCAGGAACTGTCATCATGATGAGTGACACTGACTGTGCATTTACTTCATGCCAGCCTTGGGTTAAGTGTTCTAAAAGTATCATCTTATTTAATCATTACAAACCCCATAAGGGGAAGCTCACCACAGAGCCCATCCGTTGAACCATGCTACAGCTACCTAAAAACTTCATGCCTCCCTGAGCTCAGGACGTGCCCTTCTTAAATGGTAGTTCTCAGACTCTTCTGAACAAGGGAAATGACTAATCCTAGATCCTCCTTTAGCTGTTATGGCAAATAATTTTACAGATGCCAGCACTCTGTCATGTGGGAAAATAATCAATGCCAGCTGCTAGCTAGAAAAATGCAAAATCTCCACGGAGTAGATGAAAGCCCCTACTGAATCTGACTAGACGTAAGTTCAAGAAAATCCTCTGGTCTTTAAAAACAAGGCCATATCAGGAAGCATGGGAAAGGGGGACTCGAGATCCAAGAAGAGTATTTGTTGCAACATCCTCAGAATAATCTCACCTTCCAGTTTGGGGACACATTGGAAAAGTGACATTCATTGTCATATGTTCTTAGGAATCTAATCAACTATATTACAAAGTTTTAATCAGTCAGGAATTTTTTTTCTTCACTATCTTCTCTCACTTTTCAGTATTCACCCTTTTTCTCTCTCCCCTTTTCCCTTACGATCTCCCACCATCCACAAACTTGTTCTCCAACATTCCCAAGAGTCCAAGAAAGTACCCAGGATGCTAGGTTGCATTCGAGCTCTTTCCAAATAAAACTCCTCTAAGCCACTGTCTTAGAGTAGATTTCCTAGAAGCAGAGACTGAGAGAAGGATTCCTGTAGATGTGGTTTATTGGGGGAGACCTTTACAACGGCAATGAGAGAAGCAGGATGAGGTAGAGAAAGGAGCTAAGCAAGTGTGTGATCTCAGCAGGAGTCTGGCTTCAGCCTGACCCCATGGAGAGGTCTGGAACACAAATCGCACCACAGAGCCAGTCCCCACTCGGGATAAGGGGACCAGCCTTCTGTCCCCCATGACAGTCAGTTCTTGGCTGTGTGCTAAGAGGCAGGGCACAGGAGGGCATTGGCTCCCAGGTAGGCAGGCTATATCTGGCCTGGGGCAATTCTCCCAAGGAAGGGACAGTTCTTGCTTGACTGCTTTTCATTTTCATAGTTGTTACAATTCTGTACTTTGTTCTCAGATGCGGTTTCATATTTTCTATCATCCAATTTGGGCTGTTAAAAGGGAATGAAAACTCTTGCTTCAATGGCTCAAGAACATAGCATTTCTCAGTAATCTGCCAAACTATTTACTTGGGTTATTTTTTTTTAACCTCTATTTTTAAAAATTGCATAGAGCCACCGAATCTGTCCTGACTTGAAGAATTGCAAAACACATAAAAGTCTCTTTGTAATTCCTTTTGCATTTTGTATTATGTCCGTCCCCTCATAAGATGTAATTTGTTCTGCCTCCTCTAAGTGTGACACCAAAATAAATGAGGTCTATTTCTGGAGATGGCAGAGGGATGGTAGCCATTAAATCTGAAGCTTTACCTTTCCTTATTTGCAATACGAATGAAGCCAATTATCTTCTAGCTCCTATATGGCACAGGCTTCAAGTATAGAGGATGAAGGGAGTGGGGAATATTTCAATGTTGATTACGAGTCAAGAAGGACAGGACAATGAGTTACCTAAGTCCAACAAAATATCCCAAGAAATACAGATTTATATGGCAAGAGACTTATTTGAATGTTTGGTTTAGGAAGCAAAGTTTAAATATCAAGTTAGATAGTTTTGACTTTTGAACCAATTCAGCAGGTAGCACCCAACAAAGTAGTGTGGCTCAGAATATTGGCTTTGAAGTCTGAAGGTTGTGGGATCCAATCCTAGCCTTTCCACTGTGTGATCCTGGGCAAACTACTCAATCTCTAAAACTTATTCCTTATCTGGAAAAAGGTGATAATAATACATACTTCTCAGGGTTAATTCAAGAATTAAGTGAGAAAATATATCTATGGAACCTTGCAAAATGCTATTTGTTGCTTTCGTTGCAAATAACAGTAAATCTTATCTTATATGTGAGTTTTATTAGTCAGGATTCTCCAGAAAAACAGAACCAATGGGAGATACATGCATAGATAGATAGATAGAGAGATAGATAGATAGATAGAATTTATTACGAGGAATTGGCTCATACTATTATGGAGGCTGAAAAATTCCACAATCTGCTGTCTACAGGTTGGAGATCCAGGAAAGCTGGGGGTATAATTCAGCCCAAGTCTGAAGGCCTGAGAACGAGGGGAGCCAACGGTGTAAGTTCCAGTCCAAGGGCAGGAGAAGATGAGATATCTCAGCTTAAGCAATGAGGTAACCAAAAAAGGGGGCAAATTCCTCTTTCTCCCACCCTTTGTTCTGTTCAGGCCCTTAACGAATTGGATGATGCCCACCCACACTGGGGAGGGCAATCTACTTTATTGAGTCCACTGATTCAAATGCTAATCTCATCCAGAAATACCCTCACAGACACATCTAGAAATGATGTTTAATCTGGGCACACCATGGCCAGTCAAGTAGACACATAAAATTAACCATCACATAGGTTAAGGATTAAAAGTGGAGATTTAATATTAGACTACAGAAGTGGCTCATAAAACCCAAGAAGAGGAATATAATCAGGCCTTAGTAAGAGACTAGAACCAGTGTGTTACTTCAGGTTCCAAGAAGCAGATGCCAACGTGGCATTAGTCGTATAAGAGTTTAATGGAGGAAATGGCCATAGGAGGAGTAGAGGAGGGAGCTGGAGAAGACAGGAAAGGGCCTTTGGACCATGATCCACCTCTGACGCTTGTGAAAGAGATGGGGAGGAAGCAGGGTTGGGCAGGAAGAGGCCTGGACTGCAGTGGAGCTCTGAGAACATCTTGGGCAGGCTGTCTTCAAATCAAAGTCTCCAGGTTGATGAGTCTTGTGTCTTGTAGGAATAAGCCTGCATTTCATGGTCACTGTCAGGGACCAGCCCATGGGAAGGAGGCTTTGGAGTGTGTTGGTGGATTCAGAGGGCCAACGGCTGGAGCCATTAGGCAATTTTGCTTCCCACACCAGGAGATCGGGGGAACATGTTTTCATGGCCACCACAATCATGATTCAAAGGTCTTTGGGAAGACTGAGAGCCTTCCTTCTCTCTGTAAGGGTCTTTCTGCCTTTTCTGTGTTTTGTTCTTCCTTTTTTCTCCACACTGGCTGCTTCTGCTCTTCCATGCCACACACAAAGCAGGAAACACCCCTCAGCTCCCAGGCTTCCACTGAATGGGCCCAGACAGCCAAAAAAAGGCACCTCTCCTCTGTGTTTCAATTCCCCATTTCATGGAAAGGGAAGCTAATTGGCCAAACTTGGATCATTCCCATCCCTGAAATAATCAGCTGTGTCCTGAGAGAGCAAGGCCATATTAATTATCATGAGGATGGAGGCAGGGCGGGAGGAGTAACTTCCAGGAAAGTGGGGATAGGGTGGACTAGTACTAAACAAACAACTCAGTAAAATATTCAACATACTTCTCAGCATAAACAGTGTGACATTATGGAATTGCTGACTAGCTTAAGCTCCGACTCTGAGAGCAGTCAACTGCCCTAACAGAGGATCCAGATTCTCAGGGTGGCTAGCTAAAAAGGTACCAGAAACACCACACTCTCAGGAGACTACTGTACATGCTTCAGCAATCCAAATAACAATCAATACCTGAGGCTCTGCTAATTAGAAAAATGAACATCAGAATTGATGTTTTAATTATGAACATAGTGACTTGCTAATTAGCATGATAAATGTTAGAAATGGGCTTTTATTGGTAAAAATTAAAAGTATTTAAAATATATGGATTTGTTACCTGAACAAAGGCAAAAAAAAACAAGAGGGACTATATCAAACTAAAAACCTTCTGCACAGCAAAGGAAACCATCAACAAAATGAAAAGGCAAGCTACTGAATGGGAGAAAATGTTTGCAAATCATATATGTGATAAGGGGTTAATATCCAAAATATATAAAGAACTCATACAACTCAATAGCAAAAAAAAAAAAAAAAAATTCTGATTTTAAAAATGGGGAGAGGGCTTCCCTAGTGGCGCAGTGGTTGAGAATCTGCCTGCTAAAGCACGGGACACGGGTTCAAGTCCTGCTCTGGGAGGATCCCACATGCCGCGAAGCAACTAGGCCCGTGAGCCACAATTACTGAGCCTGCGCGTCTGGAGCCTGTGCTCCGCAACAAGAGGGGCCGCGATAGTGAGAGGCCGCGCACCGCGATGAAGAGTGGCCCCCGCTTGCCACAACTAGAGAAAGCCCTCGCACAGAAACGAAGACCCAACACAGCAAAAATAAATTAATCAATTAATAAAACTCCCACCCCCAACATCTTCTTTAAAAAAAAATTTAAAAAATAAAAAATAAAAATGGGGAGGTGATCTGAATAGACATTTTTTGCAACAATATATAGATAGCCAACAGGTACATGAAAAGATGTTAAAAAACACAAATTATCAGGAAAATGCAAATTAAAACCACAGTGAGATATCACCTCACACCTGTCAGAATGGCTATCGTCAAATTACAAGTGTTCGTGAGGATGTGGAGAAAAGGGAACCCTGAACACTGCTGGTGGGAATGTAAGTTGGTGCAGCTGCTATCGAAAACAGTATATGGAGGCTCCTCAAAAAATTAAAAATAGAGCTACACCAAACAATCCAGGAATTTCACTTCTGAGTTATTTATCTGAAGAAAAGAAAAACACTCATTGCAAAAGATTTATGCAACCCCATATTCATTGCAGCACTATTTACAATAACCAAGACCTAGAAACAACTTAATTGTCTACCAGTGGATGAATGGTTAAAGAAGTTGTGGTATATATATATAGATAGATAGATAGATAATATGAAATATTAGCCATAAAAAAGAAGGAAATCTTGCTCTTTATGATAACATGGATAGACGTTGAGGGCATTATGCTAAATGAAATAAGTCAGATAGAAAATGACAAATACCACATGATATCACTTACATGTGGAATCTAAAAAAAGCAAAAAAGCCAAGCTCATAGATACAGAGAACAGACTGGTTGTTGCCAGAGGCTGGAGGTGAGCAAAATGGGTAAAGGGAGTCAAAAGGTACGAACTTCCAGTTATAAAATAAATAAGTCACAGTGATATAATGTACAGCATGGCGACTATAGTTAATAATACTGTATTGCATATTTGAAAGTGGCTAAGAGAGTAGATCTTAAAAGTTCTCCTCACAAGAAAATAAATTCTGTAACTATGTGTGGTGATGAGTGTTAACTAGACTTACTGTGGTGATCATTTCACAATATATACAATATTGGATCATTATGTTGTACACTTGAAACTAATATAATGTATGTCAGTTATACCTCAATAAGAATACTAAAAATTAAATAAGATATATGGATTAGTTGAAATGCTTTAGAGACACATACCTTTATTGCTTGAACAGGGTATAAGAATCTAGTTATGCTATCACCTACACCCTTAAAATGGTACCTGAGTTTTGATCCCTAAATGGTCTTGTGTCCAGCCATTTTGTGAGGTGCTGTGGTCTGAATGTTTGTGTCCCCCCAAAATTCACACATTGAAATCCTAATGCCTAATGTGATGGTATTAGGAATTGGGGCCTTTAAGAGGTACTTAGATCATGACTAGGATTAGTGTTCTTATAAAAGAGATAGCACAGGGCTCACTTACCCCTTCCACCACGTGAGGGCACAACAAGAAGTCAGCAGACTGCAACCTGGAAGACAGCTCTCACCAGACCTCGACCGTACTGGCACCCTGACCTCGGACTTCCAGCCTCCAGAACTGTGAAAAATAAATTTCCACTGTTTATGAGCCACCCAGTCTGTGGTCTTTTGTTATAGCAGCCTGAATGGGCTAGGACAGGAGGATTCTGGTTTTCTGAGAGATCTAGGACTTTATTGACCTACAGAACAGGAGGCTAACTATTTGGTGAGTGCTAGCTAATATATGTTTGTTTCATAAATAACTGTACATGTGGCAGGGTGTGGTCTGAGTCTCACTTCCGTATTTCATGGAAGTCATGCTGTGGGCAAGTTGCCAGCCATCACCCACCTCACACCTCTTTGACATCAACTGCAGTTATTACTCTAAAAAGAACCTTAGGATTGGAGTGTGACTAGATTGGTTCAGATCAGGCTGCAATGGTAATGAGAAGGCCTTCAAACCGCCGATTCCTCTGTGAAGTTCTCAAAGCCCTTCTGGAATTGAGCTTGGGTCCTCTGAATATAAACACATTCTCCTTGGAGAGGTCAGGTTTTTGTTTCTGTTTTCATTTTTTAAATACATGACTCATCTCCCAAGATTGTACTAGATGAGAACAGGGGAACATACCTTGGCAGCCCTCCCTGCATGCCCTGCCCATAACACATGTTCACCAAGAATTCTTGAATAAATGAATGAATGACTGAAAGAATGGGCAACGTCATTCCACCCTCCTGTGTGCAGTCTTGTCACCTCTAAACCACAGACTTCTTCTGGTTGTTTGCCCCTCTCCAATCTAAAGCTGACCTTGCTTTCCCCTCCTTCCCTCTTCCACAGGCTCTCTTCTGACCTGGGTTGAGCATCACACCCCCTTCATATTTCAGCAGAACCGCCAGAGCTAGTGCTTCACACAGAACAATCTGTGACCTTTCAAAGCCCAACAGCATAATAACAGTGAACCTCCAGAGTCCTGCAAACTTCTTCCTAACTACTGTGACATTGTATTAGGGCAGTGGCAGCAACATAAAAAATAAAAAGAAGCTGTGTAGTGCGTGACCTGATTACATGATCATGGAGGTCACAGCATCACCTCCCTTTCTCTGTATGTTCAACACTGAGCTTTGTTCCACTTAGTATAATAGTAAAAGCACACTAACTTTTCCATCATTCACTGCCAGTTTGTAGCTTCTCTAGGTCCTTGATTCTCTTATTCCTGAGATTGCATGTTTTTTGATGCATGCTATTAGCATCACTACAGAGGATCTAAAAGCCAAAGTCAACAAATGAAAGGAAAAACTTTTCTTAAGGCAATTTGGCCACTTAAAGTACTAATAGCTCAGTTGAAAAGTTGATCAAGGCAATAACTGAGCCTTTAGAGTAAGCTAGACTGAAAGCTGATGATACGCAATGGACTTTCAATCACCTCTATTGGGCCTGCCTCCCACCACAGGAAATAATCCAGAACTGTCTGTAGAGACCCCCAAAATGTCTACTTTCACAAGGTCCAGTGTGATGGCAGTGAGGAAAGAAGACACAAAGTGAATCTACTATTTTCTAACTTTGACATTGCTCAGATGTCAAATATATTTGAGTATTAATTTCTTTTTAGCTATAAAAATGGGGATCAGAATAACTCATTTAATTAATGCATGGGGCTGTTATAAAATAAAATCATACACATAAACATCTTTGTAAATTGTACTTACAGGACTGTACTAATAAGGAATTACTGTTAGAATTATTTTTCTCAATGACAACTACCATCAGCATGTGAATCATCCTCTGGGTCCATATAGCTATCTAAGCAGTGGCAACTGGGTTCTTTAAAAATATATGAAAAAGACCCTTATCCATGCCACCCACCCAGGAAAGAAAGTCTATTTAAACATCAGGCTAACTGAAAGCTTTATTTCTAAGATTATGTTTGAAAGCATAAACTAGTGAAGGAAAACAACTTTGCTTCAAAACAGGGGTGATCTCCAGGGCCCCCATAGGTCTTCATCCTTCCCTAACCTTATCTAACCTTCCCTTTCTCAGGCCAAAAATAAACATCTATTGTTTGTAAAACAAACAAACAAACAAAATACCAATGGTTCTCAGATTTGAGCCTTTTAAGTGTGCAGTTGCAGCTGTATCCTATCCTGAACAGTACAGATCCCACACATCCAGGAAAAAAGTTGAAACCTTTAATTATCCCCTGTTATGGACTGAATTATTTCTCCCCTAAATTGACCTGTATAAGTACTGACCCCCATTGTGATTATGTTTGGAGATGGGAACTTTGGAAGGCAATTAGGTTTAGATGGGGCCCTCATGATGGGATTAGTGTCCTTATATGAAGAAACATCAGAGCTTGCCTCCCGCCCTGACCCCCTGCTAGGTGAGGACACAGTGAGAGAAGACAGCCATATGTAAGATAGAAAGATGGCCCTTGGAGGAGCTTCAAGATGGCGGAAGAGTAAGACGTGGAGATCACCTTCCTCCCCACAAATACATCAGAAATACATCTACATGTGGAACAACTCATACAGAACACCTACTGAACGCTGGCAAAAGACCTCAGACCTCCCCAAAGGCAAGAAACTCCCCACGTACCTGGGTAGGGTAAAAGAAAAAGGAAAAAACACAGACAAAGAAAAGGTACGCGACCTGCACCAGCGGGAGGGATCTGTGAAGGAGGAAACGTTTCCATACACTAGGAAGCCCCTTCGCGGGCGGAGACTGCGGGTGGCGGAGGGGGGGAAAGCTTCGGTGCCGCGGAGGCGAGCACAGCAACAGGGGTGCGGAGGACAAAGCGGAGAGATTCCCGCACGGAGGATCGGTGCTGACCGGCAATCACCAGCCCGAGACGCTTGTCTGCTCACCTGCCGGGGCGGGCGGGGCTGCGAGCTGAGGCTCGGGCTTCGGTAGGATCGCAGGGAGAGGACTGGGGTTGGCGGCGTGAACACAGCCTGAAGGGGCTAGTGCACCACAGCTAGCCGGGAGGGAGTCCGGGAAAACGTCTGTAGCTGCCGAAGAGACAAGAGACTTTTTCTTTCCTCTTCTTTTGCGGTGCACAGGGAGAGGGGATTAAGAGCGCCGCCTAAACAAGCTCCAGAGACTGGCGCGAGCCGCGGCTATAAGCGTGGACCCCAGAGACAGGCACGAGACGCTAAGGCTGCTGCTGCCGCCACCAAGAAGCCTGTGTGCGAGCACAGGTCACTCTCCACACCTCCCCTCCCGGGAGCCTGTGCAGCCCGCCACCTCCAGGGTCCCGAAACCCAGGGAAAACTTCCCCGGGAGAACTCACAGCGCGCCTCAGACTGGTGCAACATCATGGCTGCCTCTGCCGCCGCAGGCTCGCCGCGCACTACGTGCTCCTCCCTACCCGCCCCGCCCCCGGCCCCCCACCCCCGGCCTGAGTGAGCCAGAGCCCCCAATCAGCGGCTCCTTTAACCCCGTCCTGTCTGAGCGAAGAACAGACGCTCTCAGGCGACCTACACACAGAGGCGGGGCCAAATCCAAAGCTGAGCCCCAGGAGCTGTGAGAACAAAGAAGAGAAAGGGAAATCTCTCCTAGCAGCCTCAGAAGCAGCGGATTAAAGCTCCACAATCAACTTGATGTACCCTGCATCTCTAGAATACATGAATAGACAACGAATCATCCCAAAATGAGGCAGTGGACTCTGGGAGCAAGATATATATATATATATATATTTTCCCTTTTTCTCTTTTTGTGTGTGTACGTGTATGCTTCTGTGTGTGATTTTGTCTGCATAGCTTTGCTTTTACCATTTGTCCTAGGGTTTGGTCTGTCCATTTTGGTTTGTTTTATTTTTTTATTACTTAAAATTTTTTTTCTTAATAACTATTTTTTATTTAATCACTTTATTTTCTTTTTACTTTATTTTATTGTATTTTATGTTATGTTCTTCTTTCTTTCTTTTCTCCCTTTTATTCTGAGCCGTGTGGAGGACAGGCTCTTGGTGCTCCAGCCAGGCATCAGGGCTGTGCCACTGAGGTGGGAGAGCCAAGTTCAAGACACTGGTCCACAAGAGACCTCCCAGCTCCACATAATATCAAACAGTGAAAATCTTCCAGAGATCAACATCTTAACGGCAAGACCCAGCTCCACTCAACGACCAGCAAACTACAGTGCTGCACACCCTATGCCAAACAACTAGGAAGACAGAAACACAGCCCCATCCATTAGCAGAGAGGCTGTCTAAAATCATAACATGGCCACAGACACCCAAAAACACACCACCAGACGTGGACCTGCCCACCAGAAATAGAAGATCCAGCCTCATCCACCAGAACACAGGCAGTAGTCCCCTCCACCAGGAAGCCTACACAACCCACTGAACCAAACTTAGCAACTGGGGACAGACACCAAGAACAACAGAAACTACGAACCTGCAGCCTGCAAAAAGGAGACCCCCAAACACAGTAAGGTAAGCAAAATGAGAAGACACAGAAACATACAGCAGATGAAGGATCAAGGCAAAAACCCACCAGACCTAACAAATGAAGAGGAAATAGGCAGTCTACCTGAAAAAGAATTCAGAATAATGATAGTAAAGATGATCCAAAATCTTGGAAATAGAATGGAGAAAATACAAGAAAGGTTTAACAAGGACCTAGAAGAACTAAAGAGCAAACAAACAGAGATAAACAACACAATAAATGAAATTAAAAATTCTCTAGAAGGAATCAATAGCAGAATAACTGAGGCAGAAGAACAGATAAGTAACGTGGAAGATAAAATAGTGGAAATAACTACTGCAAAGCAGAATAAAGACAACAGAATGAAAATAATTGAGGACAGTCTCAGACACCTCTGGGACAACATTAAACACACCAACAATCAAATTATAGGGGTCCCAGAAGAAGAAGAGAAAAAGAAAGGGACTGAGAAAATATTTGAAGAGATTATAGTTGAAAACTTCCCTAATATGGGAAAGGAAATAGTTAATCAAGTCCAGGAAGCACAGAGAGTCCTATACAGGATAAATCTAAGGAGAAACACGCCAAGACTCATTTAATCCAACTATCAAAAATTAAATACAAAGAACAAATACTAAAAGCAGCAAGGTAAAAACAACAAGTAACACATAAGGGAATCTCCATAAGGTTAACAGCTGATCTTTCAGCAGAAACTCTGCAAGCCAGAAGGGAGTGGCAGGACATACTTAAAGTGATGAAAGAGCAAAACCTACAACCAAGATTACTCTACCCAGCAAGGATCTCATTCAGATTTGATGGAGAAATTAAAAGATCTACAGACAAGCAAAAGATAAGAGAATTAAGCACCACAAAACCAGCTTTACAGCAAATGCTAAAAGAACTTCTCTAGGCAGGAAACACAAGAGAAGGAAAAGACCTACAATAATAAACCCAAAACAATTAAGAAAATGGTAATATGAACATACATATCGATAAGTACCTTAAATGTAAATGGATTAAATGCTCCAACCAAAAGACATAGACTGACTGAATGGATACAAAAACAAGACCCATATATATGCTGTCTACAAGAGAGCCACTTCAGACCTAGGGACACATACAGATTGAAAGTGAGGGGATGGAAAAAGATATTCCATGCAAATGGAAATCAAAAGAAAGCTGGAGTAGCAATTCTCATATCAGACAAAATAGACTGTAAAACAAAGACTATTACAAGAGACAAAGAAGGACACTACATAATGATCAAGGGATCAATCCAAGAAGATATAACAATTGTAAATATTTATGCACCCAACAAAGGAGCACCTCAATACATAACAAATACTAACAGCCATAAAAGGGGAAATCAACAGTAACACAATCATAGTAGGGGATGTTAACACCCCACTTTCACCAATGGACAGAGCATCCAAAATGAAAATAAATAAGGAAACACAAGCTTTAAATGATACATTAAAGAAGATGGACTTAATTGATATTTATAGGACATTCCATCCAAAAACAACAGAATACACATTCTTCTCAAGTGCTCATGGAACATTAGCCAGGATAGATCATATCTTGGGTCACTAATCAAGCCTTTGTAAATTTAAGAAAATTGAAATCGTATCCAGTATCTTTTCCGACCACAACGCTATGAGACTAGATATCAATTACAGGAAAAAAATCTGTAAGAAATACAAATATATGGGGCTAAACAACACACTACTTAATAACCAAGAGATCACTGAAGAAATCAAAGAGGAAATCAAAAAATACCTAGAAACAAATGACAATGAAAACATGACAACCCAAAACCTATGGGATGCAGCAATGGCAGTTCTAACAGGGAAGTTTATAGCTATGCAAGCCTACTTTAAGACACAAGAAACATCTCAAATAAACAACCTAAACGTACACCTAAAGCAATTAGAGAAAGAAGAACAAAAAAAAAAAACCCAAAGTTAGCAGAAGGAAAGAAATCATAAAGATCAGATAAGAAATAAATGAAAAACAAATGAAGGAAACTATAGCAAAGATTAATGAAACTAAAAGCTGGTTCTTTGAGAAGATAAACAAAATTGATAAACCATTAGCCAGACTTATCAAGAAAAAAGGAAGAAGACTCAAATCAATAGAATTAGAAATGAAAAAGAAGTAACAACTGACACTGCAGAAGTACAAAGGATCATGAGAGATTACTACCAGCATATATATGCCAATAAAATGGACAATCTGGAAGAAACGGACAATTCTTAGCAATGCACAACCTTCCGAGACTGAAGCAGGAAGAAATAGAAAATATAAACAGACCAATCACAAGCCCTGAAATTGAAACTGTGATTAAAAATCTTCCAACAAACAAAAGCCCAGGACCAGATGGCTTCACAGGCGAATTGTATCAAACATTTAGAGAAGAGCTAACACCTGTCCTTCTCAAACTCTTCCAAAATATAGCAAAGGGAGAAACACTCCCAAACTCATTCTACAAGGCCACCATCACTCTGATACAAAACCAGACAAAGATGTCACAAAGAAAGAAAACTACAGGCCAATATCACTGATGAACATAGATGCAAAAATCCTCAACAAAATGCTAGCAAACAGAATCCACAGCACATTAAAAGGATCATAGACTATGATCAAGTGGGGTTTATCCCAGGAATGCAAGGATTCTTCAATATATGCAAATCAATCAATGTAATACACCATATTAACAAACTGAAGGAGAAAAACCATATGATCATCTTAATAGATGCAGAGAACACTTTTGACAAAATTCAACACCCATTTATGATAAAAACCCTCCAGAAAGTAGGTATAGAGGGAACTTTCCTCAACATAATAAAGGCCATATACGACAAACCCAAAGCCAACATCATCCTCAATGGTGAAAAACTGAAAGCATTTCCACTAAGATCAGGAACAAGACAAGGTTGCCCACTCTCATCACTATTATACAACATAGTTTTGGAAGTTTTAGCCCCAGCAATCAGAGAAGAAAAAGAAATAAAAGGAATCCAAATTGGAAAAAGAAGTAAACCTGTCACTGTTTGCAGATGACATGATACTATACATAGAGAATCCTAAAGATGCTACAAGTAAACTACTAGAGCTAATCAATGAATTTGGTAAAGTAGCAGGATACAACTTTAATGCACAGAAATCTCTTGCATTCCTATACACTAATGATGAAAAATCTAAAAGTGAAATTAAGAAAACACTCCCATTTACCACTGCAACAAAAAGAATAAAATATCTAGGAATAAACCTACCTAAGGAGACAAAAGACATGTGTGCAGAAAGCTATAAGACACTGATGAAAGAAATTAAAGATGATACAAATAGATGGAGAGATATACCATGTTCTTGGATTGGAAGAATCAACATTGTGAAAATGACTCTACTACCCAAAGCAATCTACAGATTCAATGCAATCCCTATTAAACTACCACTGGCATTTTTCACAGATCTACTACAAAAAATTTCACAATTTGTAGGGAAACACAAAAGACCCTGAATAGCCAAAGCAATCTTGAGAAAGAAAAACGGAGCTGGAGGAATCAGGCTCCCTGACTTCAGACTACACTACAAAGATACAGTAATCAAGACAGTATGGTACTGGCACAAAAATAGAAATATAGATCAGTGGAACAGGATAGAAAGCCCAGAGATAAACCCACGCTCATATGGTCACCTTATTTTTGATAAAGGAGGCAAGAATATACAGTGTAGAAAAGACAGCCTCTTCAAAAGTGGTGCTGGGAAATCTGGACAGCTAAATGTAAAAGAATGAAATTAGAACACTCCCTAACACCATACACAAAAATAAACTCAAAATGGATTAAAGACATAAATGTAAGGCCTGACACCATGAAACTCTTAGAGGAAAACATAGGCAGAACACTCTATGACATCAATCACAGAAAGATCCTTTTTGACCCACCTCCTAGAGAAATGGAAATAAAAACAAAAATAAACAAATGGGACCTAATGAAACTTCAAAGCTTTTGCACAGCAAAGGAAACCATACACAAGACCAAAAGACAACCCTCAGAATGGGAGAAAACATTTGCAAATGAAGCAACTGACAAAGGATTAATCTCCAAAATATACAAGTAACTTGTGCAGCTCAATATCAAAAAAACAAACAACCCAATCCAAAAATGGGCAGAAGACCTAAACAGACATTTCTCCAATGAAGATATACAGATTGCCAACAAACACATGAAAGAATTCTCAACATCATTAATCATTAGAGAAATGCAAATCAAAACTACAATGACATATCTCACACTGGTCAGAATGGCCATCATCCAAAAAATCTACAAACAATAAATGCTGGAGAGTGTATGGAGTAAAGGGAACCCTCTTGCACTGTTGGTGGGAATGTAAATTGATACAGCCACTATGGAGAACAGTATGGAGGTTCCTTAAAAAACTAAAAATAGAACTACCGTACGACCCAGCAATCCCACTACTGGGCATATACCCTGAGAAAACCATAATTCAAAAAGAGTCATGTACGAAAATGTTCATCGCAGCTCTATTTACAATAGCCAGGACATGGAAGCAACCTAAGTGTCCATCAACAGATGAATGGATAAAGAAGATGTGGCACATATATACAATGGAATATTACTCAGCCATAAAAAGGAACGAAACTGAGTTGTTTGTAGTGAGGTGGATGGACCTAGAGACTGTCATACAGATTGAAGTAAGTCAGAAAGAGAAAAACAAATACCGTACGCTAACACATATATATGGAATCTAAAAAAATAAAAAGAAAAGGGTCAGAAGAACCTAGGGGCAAGATGGGAATAAAGATGCAGACCTACTAGAGAATGGACTTGAGGATATGGGGAGGGGGAAGTGTAAGCTGGGAAAAAGTGAGAGAGTGGCATGGACATATATATACTACCAAATGTAAAACCTAAAGCTAGTGGGAAGCAGCCACATAGCACAGGGAGATCACCTCGGTGCTTTGTGACCACCTAGAGGGGTGAGATAGGGACGGTTGGGAGGGAGGGAGATGCAAGAGGAAAGAGATATGGGGACATATGTATATGTATAACTGATTCACTTTGTTATAAAGCAGAAACTGACACACCACTGTAAAGCAATTACACTCTAATAAAGATGTTAAAAAAAAAAAAAGAAGAAAGATGGCCCTCATCAAGACCCAAATCTGGTGAAACCTTGATTTTGAACTTCCCAGCCTCCAAAACTGTGAGAAATAAATTTCTGTTATGTAAGCCACCTGGTCTATGGTATTTTGTTACAGCAGCCCAAGGTGAGACATCCCCAAACAGTAAATGAACTGATGAATCTTATTATGAAAGTTAAAATATATATGAAAAATGTACATGAATCGAATGAAAATTTGGGGTGAGTGTGAATCACTCTGCTTTCAGCCTGGGAAGCAAACCAGAGTATGACAAAATAGCCCTCAGAATGGCCTCTGCACGCTCCTGTCTGACTGCATAAGCCAAATGAGAGCATTATAACGAGATAAGAAATGGAATTTAAGTATACTAAAATCTTCCTTAGGATCCAACATCCAGTAAACATCTATGACTCCTTCTTCATGTGTAGTAGTCAGGATGACTTAGGTTTATGTGGCAATAACAAATAAGCCCCAAATGTCAGTGGTATATAATAAATTTTATTTCTACATACACTACCTGTCCATAGAGGATAAACTGGGGGTGCTGCTCTGTGTCCTCACTCTAGAATCCAAGCCAGCAGTCTCAGTCTAGACAGTGCCCATTGCTATGAAAGAAGGAAAAAGAAAACACGGCAGATGATACATTATCTCTGAACTTCCACCTAGCAGTAGCACATGTCACTTCTACTCACATCTAATTACACAGAGCAAGTCATGTGGCTACACTTAACTCAAGGGGAAAAGGAAGGCAATTCTACCATGTTCCCAGATGGAGAACTGAACAGCTTAATTGCTACTACATAGTGATTAGAGGTGAAGAGAGTATCAAGAGAAGTGTTTTTCATCTTTTTTCTTACTACATATAGATCCCTACCAGTCAAAACAATTTGCCTCCTAGAGTTTGTAAAATTCTGAGATTCCAGACTTTTGGGGACTTCAAGGGTCATATTTTACTTTAATTGTCAAATGACAATAGATCCACCTCTTAAAAGTCTCTACCCCAGATATCCCATTACATCCCCCTGGTTGGTGGTTTCCAGTCACCTGGCTCTTGGGAAATCCCATAAGACTCTCATCTGACTTTTCGGCAAAAACTCCACAGCCCAGAAGCGAGTAAAACAATATATTTAGGGTGAGGAAAGGGCAAAAACTACAATCAAGAATACTCTACCCAGCAAGGCTATCATTTGGATTTGCAGGAGAGATAAAGAGTTCTATGGACAAACAAAAGCAAAAAGAGTTCAGCCCCACAAAATTGATTTACTAGAACTATTAAAGGGACTATTCTAAGTGGAAAAGAAAAGGCCACCACTAGAAATATGAAAATTATGAAAGGAAAAATCTCATTGGTAAAGGCAAATATATAGCAAAGATGATGCAGGCAAAGAAGTTCTAGCAGGGAAGTTTATAGCAATACAAGCCTACCTCAGGAAATAAAAATAAACAACTTAAACTTACACCTAAAGGAACTAGAAAAAGCAGAACAAAACTCCAAAGTTAGTAGAAGTAAAGAAATCATAGAAGATCAGGGTAGAAATAAATGAAATAGAGACTAAACAAACAATGGAAAAGATCAATGAAACTAAAAGATTTTTCTTTGAAAAGAAAATCAAAAAGCCTTTAGCCAGACTTATCAAGGAAAAAAATACAAAGGGCCCTAATCAATAAAATCAGAAATGAAACAAAAGAAGTTACAACTGACATCACAGAAATACAAAGGACCATAAGAGATTACTTATGTATAATACACCAATAAAATGAACAATCTAGAAGAAATGGACAAATTCCTAGAAATGTATAATCTCCCAAAACTGAAACAGGAAGAAACAGAAAATATGAACAGGCTGGTTACCAGTAATGAAATTGAATCAATAATCAAAAAAACCTAACAAACAGAAGTCCAGGACCAGATGGTTTCACAGGTGAATGCTACCAAACATTTAGTGAAGAGTTAACACCAATCCTTATCAAACTATTCCAAAAAATTGCAGGAGAAGGAACACTTCTGAACTCATTCTATGAGACCAGCATCACCCTGATACAAAGATATCTTTGTCTTTGAATCAGACAAACATATCACAAAAAAGAAAATTACAGGCCAATATCACTGATGAACATAGGTGCAAAAATCCTCAACCATATATTAGCAAACCAAGTTCAACAATATATTGAAAGGATCATACACCACGATCAAGTGGGGTTTACTCCAGAGATGCAAGGATGGTTTAATATCCACAGGTCAATGTGATACACCACATTAACAAATTGAAGAATAAAAATCATATGATCATCCCAACAGACGGAGGAAAACCTTTTGACAAAACTCAACATCCATTTATGATAAAAATTCTCAACAAAGTGGAAATAAAGGGAATGTACTTCAAAATAGTAAAGGCCATATATTACATGCCCACAGCTAAGATCATACTCAACAGTGAAAAGCTGAAAGCATTTCCTTTAAGATCAGGATCAAGACAAGGATGCCCACTTTGGGCACTTTTATTCAACATGGTATTGGAAGTCCTAGCCACAGCAATGAGAGAAGAAAAAGAAATAAAAGGAATCCAAATTGGAAAGGAAGAAGCAAAATTGTCACTGTTTTCAGACAAAATTCAATATCCATTCATGACAAAAAATTCTCAGCAAAAACTACAGGTAACATCATACTTAACGGAGAAAGACTGAATGCTTTCCTTCTAGCTGGGGCAAGACAGAGATGTCCATTCTCAATACTCCTATTCACTATAGTCCTAGCCCATGCAGTAGGGAAGAAAAAGAAATTAAAAAAAAATACAGAATGGGAAAGAAGTTCACAGACAACAAGTATGTCTTTGTAGAAAATCCCAAATAATCTACAGAAAAAGCTCCTGGAACTAATCTACTAATCTACCCCAACACTCTAGAACTTATGAGTAAGATTAGTAGGGATGCAAATCAACATACAACAGTCAATCATATTTCATTTGCCAGTTGTGAACATTTGGAATTTGGTGTACTTTTCAAATACCATTTATAATAGCACATAGAAAAATGAAGCACTTAGATAGAAATCTAACAAAATACATGCAAAATCTCTATCCTGAGAACACTGGTGAAAGACACCAATGAAAGAAATCAAAGATCTAAATAAATGGAAAGATCTACCATGTTCATGTATTAAAAGAGTCAATACTGTAAAGATGTCAATTCTCCCTAGTTGAGTCAAGGAAATATCCATCAAGAAGATTTCTTATAAAAAAAATAAATAAATAAAAGAAGATTTCTTATAGATGTCAACAAGTCAATTCTAAAATTTATAGAAAGGCAAAAAAAAAAAAAACTGGACTAGCCAAAACAATTCTTAAAATGAAGAACAAAGTTAAAGGATTCACACTGATCAATTTCAAGACATTATAAAGCTATAGTAACAAGATAGTGTAGTACTAACAAAAGGATAGATACATAAAATAGAAAGACCTGAAATTTATCCAAACTACAACCTTGAGCTCTGTGGAAGATACTATTAAGAGAATGAACATACAAGCCATACACTTGGAGAAAATATTTGAAAATCACACACGTGATAAATAACTGGTATCCAGAATATGTAAAGAACTCTCAAAACATAACAGTAAGAAAATAACTCAATTTTTAAAAAGAATCCACAGTTATCAACCAAAGAAGATATACAGATGCCAAATATGCATATGAAAAGATGCTCACATCATTAGTCATTAAAGGAAAGCAAATTAAAACCACAATAAGCTAAAACTACCTACCTATTAGAAGGACTAAAAATAATTTTTAATGACAGTGTCAAGTGTTAGTGAAGATGTGGGGTCACTGGAACTCTCCTTCATTGCTGATGGGAACGCAAGATCATACAGCCAGTCTGGAAAGAACAGTTTGTTTATCCACTCACCAGTTAAAGGACATTTGGGACATTTCCAGTGTCTGGTGATTATGAATAAAGCTTCTATAAATATTCATGTACAAGTTTTTATGTGAACATAAGTTTTCATTTCTCTTGCATAAATAACTAGGAATGGGATACCTGAGTTTGCCAAAACTTATTGAACTATACTCTAAAAAGATTTAATTTTACTGTATGAAATACCTCAATAAACCTGTCTTTTAAAAAAAGCCATGGATTAAGATACAGAGTAACAGCATCTTTGGCTTTACATCTGTTAGGAAACAAGATGTGAAGAGAGGAATTTTTAGCATTGGGGTCAATTCATATATTTATTTATTTTCTTAAAAAAAACGTTTTAATGATAAAGTTTATATAACCCAATATATCCAAAATAGAGCATTTCAACAAATGGCCAAAAATCCTCATGCTTTTTAAAGCAACATCTTCACAACAATCATTAAATGTTACCCTTCCTAACATTACTTTTTTTTGGGGGGGGGTAACTATTTTAGAAATAAGCAAGCCACTTTTTTAATCATTATAGTACTGAATCATTTTCTAAATACTGCCTTGCTTTGGAGACTATATAGTTTCTTAGGTATAACTTGTCACTAATCATTATAGATCACAGTTCTTCACAAAGTAGACGGCTGAGATAAAAGTGAAATTCACTCAAGTATACATGGGCATTAAGATGAGAGTTTTTTTTTTTTTTTTTTTTTTGCGGTACGCGGGCCTCTCACTGCTGTGGCCTCTCCCATTGCCAAGCACAGGCTCCAGACGCGCAGGCTCAGCGGCCATGGCTCACGGGCCCAGCCGCTCCGCGGCATGTGGGATCTTCCCGGACCGGGGCACGAACCCGTGTCCCCTGCATCGGCAGGCGGACTCTCAACCACTGCGCCACCAGGGAAGCCCAAGATGATAGTTTTTAACCTGAAAACATCAACTAGGAAATGTTGTTTCAGTGGAAAATTAAGCATGTTGACATGATTTCCTGTGCTGTATTTCTAACATAGGCAAAGAGAGATTTGGAGAGATTTCCTTAAAGACTGGGTACTCTTTAAATAGGTTGTTAAAAAGTTATCAAAGAAGGCAATTTAGGTGATACAAACTCTACTTAACACTTCATGAAATAGGCAGCCTATTCAGAGAACTGCAAAATGGAGCAGAAGGCAGAAAGCTTTTATAGGGTAAAGAATAAAGAATAAGGAATAAGGACGAGGGCTTCCCTGGTGGCGCAGTGGTTGAGAGTCCGCCTGCCGATGCAGAGGACACGGGTTCGTGCTCCAGTCTGGGAAGATCCCACATGCCGCGGAACAGCTGGGCCCGTGAGCCATGGCCGCTGAGTCTGTGCATCCGGAGCCTGTGCTCTGCAACGGGAGAGGCCACAACAATGAGAGGCCCGCGTACCGCAAAAAAAAAAAAAAAAAAAAAAGAATAAGGACGAAGAAAATAGAAAATATCTGATTGGCTAGAGTCACACAGACAACCTTGTTTGGGATGAGAAGGGACAAGGAAATAATATAGAGCCCAGAGTTGGCTTGGCATTTTGGAGACTGGCTGACTGGATATACTATAGCACAGTATAATATACTGTATTATATTTCTGGTCAAGTGGAGCGTTTACAGGGACATGAAAGTTATCTAAGTTTCAGTTGGCTGATGTGGTATCCCTGGGGCAGGACTGGCTCCATCTTGGGCCTAGAAAGTTATTTCACCAAGGTAAATGTTTAAACATTCTTTGCTTTGTGATTTGATCATTTTTAAAGAGCAATTTTCCATTTTGGCTATATGTGAGGACAGGCTATAGCAGAAACTCTGTTTACCCATATAGCTCCTGTGGGTGAATGAGAATACAGACAAACATTCACCCCACCCCACAAGGTCCAACTTGGCCATTTCAGAGGGGTCTGGATTTCAAATCCCATTTGTGCCCTCCGCCGGGGGCCCTTGTGGACAGCACAGCTGTATGCTTCAGCTCTTTTGCCACTAAAGAAATAGAAATCTTCAGTTTAGAAACAAGAAAGCTGAAAGTCCATAAAATCATGAATAATATGAATGGGTGCCAAATGGCCAAAAATTGTTTTTTGGAACCTTCAACTTTCTGGAACCTTGGTTCAACCATCTGGAACCAAGTGATGTTTTGATGCCCCAGAGAAATCTTTTTTCAGACAACCAAAAGGAAGCATGATACTACCCACATGAGAGGATTATACAGACCTGATTCCTTCTGAAAAGAGCATTTTGTTCTAGATGAGATGAATGTAAGGATGATACAGAAAAACTAGAGGAGTCTGAGATACAGATGTTATGTCTGACTTAGATATTTTTCACTCTTCAATAATCTAAATGTTCCATGTTTTCCCTAAAAAAAACCGCTTGCAATTTAACTATAGTTCTATTTGCTTGGGTGAGTTCAGACTGTCCCCTATAAACTAGTGCAATGTTGTTCTCATAGTAGAAAGAATGTTTTTTCTTTCACTCAAAGGATCAAAGTGGACAGCTGGTCTCTGGCCAGTCCCCACATAATGATGCTACCTGATTTTAATCAACTTGCAAACATCTAAGGTATCTACCGTGGAAGACAAAGGGCTGATAGAGTTGACCAGTATCTCACTGGTTCTTAAGGAACATCCTAGAGTACATACATATGGTGTACATAGAGTACACCATACCTGGAGAGTTTATAAATACTTGAACCCTTGGCAGAGATTGTGATTCAAATGGTCTAGGGTGGGATACCAGCGCTGGTGTTTTCTTAAAGCTCCCTCAGCTGATTCTAACGTAGCCAGGACTGAGACCCTTAGTCTGGTCCTTTGCTTCCATGTTACCAGACTCCCACACCTGGCGACCTTTGCATTCTGTGAGCTTAGGGCAGAACGGCTCATAAACACTCTTGAAAAATCAGCTGATGGGGATTTCAGCAGGTTCTTCTGCCGCACAGAACTCTGAAACCCTAGGACGCAATAATCCCAGTCCATGAGGCAGAGCTTGGAGACATGCCCAGAGAGGACCTTCCAGATCAATGCTCCAGACTTTTTGCTGCACTCTCCTCCAGGATGCCAGCTGCGGTGAAAACCTGCAGCAGGCAATGATGAGGTACCTCTGCCGTGATGGGCAAGGTTAGGTTGTACAGTAAGAAGAGATGCTGGACAGGGGGTGGCTCCCCCAGAGTAGCTGTAGGCCTTGCCTGCCATCCCATGCCTGTCCCCACGGGTCGCTCCCTCCCCCCGTCACAGTGGGCCCTCTTCTGAGGGTCTGCTCAGGCCCGGAGCCAGCAGGGGAGCCAGCTGGGCCCTTCCCTCCTCCTATCCGCTCTCCTCCCCTCCTCCCCCCTCCACAGGTAAGTGAGGGGGAGGTGAGGGGAGGGCACGCGCGGCCTTGAGGCCCACAACCCCACCCCGCCCCTGAGAAAATCTTTTGGGTGCCCGAAAGGGGGGCACCAACTCCGGCTCGTGGGGCCCTGCCCAAGGCGCGCCTCATGGCCTTCCCCTTTTGTCGAAGTGGCTTCCGCCCGACGTGGCCAGTCTCCCACCTGCCGGGCCTTCCTAGAGCCGCTGGGCCCGGCCTCCCGCGGCCTGACAGCTCCAGCGTGGACCACCGCCTCGGCGCCTCAGCCTGCCCTAGCTGCCAGCCTTCCGGGCACCACCCCGGCAGAGCTGGTTTTTAAGTCATGGACTTGGGTTGTAAATTACAGCGTGGGCAGCGGGCTCCCGGAAGAGCCAGCATCCCTGCCCCCTGTTTTCTCACCGCGGGCTCTGCACAGAGATTTTGTTTTCTTCCTTTTTTCTGGCCTCCGAGGGGCGGGATTGGGGGAGGAGGGGAGGGGCAGCGAAGGGTTGGCGGCACGGTCGGTAGGCTGGTCTGTGTCCGTTCTGCACCTTCAAGGGGGTGGGGCGCCCCGGAAGGAGGCAGGCTGGCCCGCGCTTGCCCGCCTGCGCTGGGGCACCAGCACACCAGCCCACCGCCCCGCCGCCCCGGCTGCCTCACCACAGACGCCTGTTGCCCACCCCTGTGGAGCCTCAGTGTTTAGGGCGAGGGCAGCAGCGTAGAGACTGTGCCCTGCGCTCGGCCCGACGCCAGAAATGCCAACGCCTGGCCACCAGCAGATCCACGCCGCCACCCTGCGCTGAGGACGCCGGAGGCCATGGGCGGGCTGCCTGTCTGCGGTTGTATTAAGTTGTCTCCGTGTCCCTTCCTCCCTCCACCCCCTGAGTTCCTTCTGCTGTTTTTTCCACCCCTTTCCTTCCCTCCTCCTGTTCGCACTCCTCTCTTGGTTCAGCAAGGGTCAAACGGTTACCCCTACCTCCCTATCTCATGGGTCACCAGCTTAGGTCATGTTTCCTTCTCTTTTCCTTTTGTGTCAGGCTGCTTTTTTTCCAAATGTTCCTCCTCTGCCTCCCCTCCCGTTCCTCTCTCCCTCCCCTTCCTTCCTTCCTTCTTTCCTTGGAGCACTGAGCACCATTTGGAAGCTTGAGAAAAACCAAAATTAGAGAGAGAGAGTGTGTGGGGAAAAAAAAAAGAGAAGACATGCTGGAAATATCACAGAAACAACCAGCAGATCCATGCAGGCAGGTCAGGTGGTTGATGAAATTTGGATAAAACACCTTTATAGTTTAAAGCTGATTCCCTGCCTATAATATCAGATCACATATATCTCATGTTCATCATGGTGATGGCCAGTTTGTGTCATCTGTTTTTGTTTTGGACACCAAGTGGACCATGTGGAATCTGCCAAAGTAAGAAGTCCCTGCCCTCTAGTCAATCCTGGCCAATGCCATTTCCACAAATACCTCTTCTTTCATGCACCCACTCACCCACTCAGCCCCTCAGCACCTGCCCCCAGCCATGATTTGCATTAATATTCAAGAAGATTCTGGGAGAAAATAGTAAATAAATTTACCATGTGCTTTGAACACACACAGAGCCAGTGTTCTCACTTGAGACAAATCACTGTGGAGAGGTGTCTGCAAGCAGGTTATTGATTTTCCAGGGAAAACCTCCACATTTTGCTTCTGCATTTCCAGTATCTCAAACCAAAACTGACCAGGCAATCTCCCTCCAAACAAAGGATGGGACTCTGTGTACTCAGTGTCTCTCACATTCAATACAGACAGACAGACACACGCACACACACACACACACACACACTCATGTGCCTTAAAATTTTGCATTTATTATCATGAAGAACTGTTCTACAAAGTGCAGGAGGTTTTTAATGTCCCTGGCCCACACCCTCCTAAATGCCAGAGGCAGCCCCAGTTGCTGTAATAACCAAAAACACCCTCTTGTGTTTCCCAGTGTCCTCCTGGGGGGTTGTGTCACCCCAGAATGAGAACCATAGCTGGCTCTGTGTTGGGTATTTGCCCTCACTCTTCAGTGCAGTTGTTCTCCATCTAGTGGAGAGTTCAAAACCCCTAATGGCTGAGTGCCACCTCCAGAGATTCTGAGTTAATTGGTCCAAACTGCATCTTAGGCATCAGGAGTTTAAAAACTGCCCCAGCTGAGTCTAATGTGCAGCTGAGGTCAACCTTTCCAGGGCCACGTCCACAGGTCTGGGACTCTCTGCAATGGCAGACCTGGCCAGCATCTCCCACTTGGGAAGGCAGGCTGGCACAACGTGAGCCAAAGCAGCTGCTCTGAGTCAGAACTAACATTCCACTCCATTCACCAGGCTCCCGACACTGGATCTGACATCCACTTGACCATTCTGTACCCTGACACCTGCCTGCACAGCGATATATGGGTCAGTGAGAAGCTAACTGCTAAATGAAGCAGCCCCCAGCTTGTCCTCTCCAGGAGACACCCTAAAAGGGGAAAGGAAAGCTGTGTATACATTTCTTGGCCCAGAGAAAGAAAAAAAACAGGGATCTCAGGCTTGGGAATAGGATCCTTCAGGCTGCCCCAGGCCTTCTTGGGGGCATGATCGCCAAAAATGTGCCAGTAAATGTTTCTAGGTAGACCTGTTTAATTATTGCGGCCTTTAGCTACCTGCCACTGGGTTCTTTAATGAATATCTCCTCCTTTGTGGGTCCTGGGAGACTCCACCCCTCTCTTGTTCTCACTTATCTGGCTGGAGTTTCCTGGGAAGTTTGGTTAGTAGGACAACAAAGATAACTATTTGTCTCAGAAAAATTCTGTTTTGTTTTATTTAAAGCTCCCTGTCTAAAGGTGCTGTTGTTGCCTTGTTTTAGGAAGTGGACAAGCTTGGATTCTATGGAAGTGAGATAACCTTTCAAGAAGACAGCTGAGAGAGCACAGCTCTGGTTTGCTCCTGGCTCCACGTTCTCTCTTATTTGTATTCAATAATTTATGCCAGAAATGCCAGAAAATGGGGTGGGGAGAGCCCTGCGTTTGCCACGTTCCGTGATGTTAATACTCCCACCATGGCTGATTTCAAGCTACCGACATTTTAACAACTGGCTATCTTATCTCCTTTCCCATCTTCTCAAACATATACACAATTGGAAGCTCCCTAAGATTAATCAATTTATATCTCCTAGTCACATGATTTCTATACTGGAAATGCACCCTGTGAAAGGGTGGTGGAGTATCTGACCACAACCTGGGATGAAAGATGCTCAGATTCTCTGACAGGAGACCCTGGGAAGACTGGAAACAGCGTGCTAGCCAGCCATGGACATGGACGTACAGAGGAAAGACTCAGAGGGGGGTGCGGAGATGGAAGTCAAGATGCCATCCATCCACAGAGCAAGGCACCAAGTTTCAATAAGTTCTCGGGTCTAGTTAGCCCTTTCCTTCTCATTAGAAGCCCAGGTGGTGCAAACATATTTGAAATAATCCAGGGAAGGAACCACAAAACTGAAGACTGAGTTACTGTGGGATCCAGAAGGACTGGGGATGGTGCTTGTTGAGGCCCTGGACAATGTGCCATGACCCTGGGGGATCTATGTGTTCAGCTACATGAGTGCAGGGCCATATGCAAGGAGGGTTTGAGCAGCACAGGGAAGTTTGGCCTTTGTGGGCAGGTACGACTTGATGCTTATGGAATGCCATTGCTAAAGGTTCACTGCACTGCTATTCACATCACACTCTCTTCATAAAATGAGCCAGGGAAAAAGAGAGAGGAAGAATTCACACACTATTGCAGAGATAGATAAAACCAAAAGGCAATATCTACTATGCACCAGGCACTGTTCTACTTTTCACACATTGACAGTTAATCCTCAGGACTGTTCTATGTATGAGTTGGGTGCCGTGATTAAGCCCATTTTACAAATGAGGAAACTGAGGCACAGGCTGCTTTAGTCACTTGCCCAAGTTTACACGCTAATAATTGGCAGACTGAGATTGAAGCCTGGCAGTATGGCTCAGAGTATGGGCTCCACCATGGAGAGGGTCTCTCCTCTTAATCACTGAGCCCTGGCCATCGGGCGTCCTGGGTGTGTACCCATGTTCTTTTTGACTGTGACCCTGAGTGTGGCTCATCAAGAGTCCTGAGAAGCCCGTTCCTGACTTGTGGTGGGGTCTTGCGGGGCCGAGGTACGGTTTGGTTTGGGCTTCTGGGCACTGACTCTGCTTTTTCCTCCCAGAAGAGAAAGGAGCCTTGCCAACACCAAGTTTACACAAGAACCAGGAGGAGGAATATCTGTGATAGTCCCTTAAACGAAAGTAAACAGATAGCTAGTGTGAGTTCTTCGTGATGAGGCTTAAATAGAGGTTTCCAGGTCAGTCCAGGCTCTGGCAGACCATGTCCTTGCAAGCAGAGTGTCCTATGCCGGATTCTGGGTCAAAGGGATGCTCTACTGATGTACTGCTTCTCCTCCTACCTGCATGGCCTCTCTCTTCTGGAAAACATTAAAATATGAACTTGGCTAATGAAGTTGAAGACTTTATCTAAACTTACATACCCCACCTGGAACACTGAAGTCATATAATAAGTATTTGCTGATGAACGAAGGGATGAACTAATGAACAAATGGCGGTTTCCCTCTTCTACCTGGTACTATTGGGGAGACTCACTGCCAGTGACTCCTACCGGAGAGAGATTCTCCTCCTGGACTACAGATCCCCTTGCTACAGGCCCCTGGCTTTGCTCAGGTTGCTGCCCTTGAGACACTGGCTCCTCGAGACTTTATCCCGTGACTTTGTCCCCACCATGTCCTATGTCCTGCATGTGTGGGGCAGAAACATCAGAGGGCTATCATGTGGCTAAGCCTCAAGGTTTTTCTCATGTTTGAGTCAGGAGGAAGCAAGGCTTGAGGTTCTTCATCCGCAGCCCCATATCACACGCTCTCCCTCCAGCAAAGGAAAAGAACGCAGCCTCTCCCTCCTTTCATCCTGCCAGTGCTTCATTCAGTAAGGTCAGATTTGACATAATTCAGACTCACTTCCGAGGATTTGTTTTATCATGTGAGTCACATTTAAACCCCAAACAGTAATTTCCCCCCATTTTCTATAAAAAATACTTTCAATTTTTAATGTACTTGTCTCATTTTGTTTATATTTCCTTCCAAAAGAAGAAATAAAATATAAATCCTTTATAACAATGTATTATCCAAAGGCTCAAAGATTTCATGGACATATTTTCTGAAGAACTAAGAGGCTTTACTGCATACCCAGAAGCTTCCCTGACACACTGCAACAGAAAGGGTCTGGGGATGTTCAAATGAGAAATTATTACTGTACTCTTCCTACCATTTGGCTGAGCTATTTCCTGCCTCTCTATCAAGGAATCCCATTACCCTCCGGGTGCACTCCACCGTTGTTTTAAACAAGCGGAATATTGCCTGGGTCTGAATTTGCAGCTACTAACATGCACGACTGGTCCAGAGCACAGCCCTGACTTGGGAGTGGTGGGAGGCAGGGGTACACAAACAGAAGTCGTGGCACAACAAATTACAAGATGCCGCGGATGCATCTCTTGAACTTGACCAGTGACTAATGTTATGAGAAATGGCCACAGAGCTATGCTCATTCTAGGGAAAACTTCTTAATTAAAGCAGAGATTTTCAATAACTCCCATCCTGGGAAGGTCCACTGGGTTTAGGAATGTAAAGTTACTGGGCTAGAAAGGATAGGACACTCCGCTCTAGGCCAGGATCCTTTGTGCTCACGGAGGAGAGAAAAGATGCAAATGATTCAAGTTTACAACGTGGCTTTATTAAGGCAGGCCTTGGGGTGTGAGAGCCAGGGTCCTGACCCAGGGTTTTGGGGACTGGGATCTAGTTCTCTCTCTGCTCATGTCTAACTGGTCAGTCACTGGGCATCTCTGAGGCTGTTTTCCCGTCCAGTATGAGGCATTAGAGTAGCACAGTGCCTGGCACATCACAGACACCTAGTGATTGTGGAGGGAAGGGAGGGAGGGAGGGAAGAAGGAAGAAATGCTTCTCAAGCACTGCTGCAGACTCAAAATAATACATGACCCCTCACCCTCCTCACTTTCTAAAGCCCCAAGATCCTAATCTAACCCACCATGAGAAGGGGTGGGGACACTGCCCTGGGAACAGTAGCCCTTCAATGAGTTGTGAGTTGGGGAAGGAAAAAGAATCTCAGATCATAAACCAGTTACAGGGCTTATGGTGGGCACATAGTCCCTCCTCCCCCATTTAGTGTGATGGGGTTTAATGCCTCATCCAAGTCCTTTCTGCTTTATCCAAGTTACGCAGTATTTCCCACAGCCCCAAACCTCAGGCTGCTCTGCCCTTCCTGCCCTCCCTCTTGCTTCTGTGTCATGGCCAGAGGACCCTTCTCTAAGAGCTCTTAGTCACCAGGAAAACAATGACCTTGCCTCCTAATACTCAAGTGCATCCTGCTTTAGCAGGAGCAGGCCTCTTCACCATCGCCCAGCTGCCAGACAGCCTCTCCTGCTTCAGAAATGCCCTGCCTAGGTAGGTCACTCTGCCTCCCGGAATTAACCCAGGATAAAGAGGCGGTGTGTCTCAGCTTTCCTCCCTCTGCATCCTTTTGGACCCCACAGTTCCTCTGAGATTGAGTCATACATCTTCCTCCTCTCAACATGATGAGACAGGGACAAAAATTATGAAATGTCTGAAAATCCATAAGCTTTCTCCTCCCCATCAATTACGTGAAAGTCTGGTGTTGCCAGCATGACATTCTCCTCTCTCTCTCCATCTCCCCTCCCCACTTTATTGTGCACCCTGGGGTCATGAGCAGAGGAAGATGGATAGAAGATTCACATTGAAAAGGAAAATAGAAGAAAAAAATAGTATAAGTGGAAAAAATAAAAACAGATTTTAAAATGATGGGTAGCATGGACAGAGGAAAGAAAAGTCATGCAGGTTTTAGGAAGTTTGGGTTTAAGAGTTGAGGGAGTGGAAAAGAGTTTCAGGGTTTAGCAGTAGTCTGTGTAGAATTCATTGAGAATGGCTGATAGAGTAAGGGAGAAGGAAAGGGGGAGGAAGAGGAGGAGAAAGAGAGAGAGAGAGAAAGAGAGGATTTCTAAAGGGTTTGCTGCATTAAGAAAATACTTTCTCCAGAGACTGAGTAATGGTTTGAACTGCTGTTCATGACTTTACGACGGCTTCACTATATGTCTCTCAATACGATCCAGCACCAGATTGCTCATGGACACATCTGCTTATATACTGGGGACAGTAACTTACCTGAGGGTGGCCTTTTTCCCAGACTGGGTTCCTACATGTTGCTTACCTGCCCTGGACCTATACAAGCATTCATCTACTGATCCACTTTATCCTCCCCCAAAATATAAAACTAAGTCACTTATTATTGCCCCAGGCATACTAGAGTTTTTTAAAAGTCCTCATTACTTGGGAGGATGGGTGTTCCTTCTTCTCACTTTAGAAACTCCTTCCCTCCCTTCTGACCCTAAATTCCTCCACTAGCAGCCAGCATGGTGATGGCAGCCAGGGGAATGGGGTAAAGGATGGTGGGGTGAGCGATGCTGGAGACCAGGTGGGAAGGGACGTTACTAAGTTCTTTGGGGAGATATCTTCAGTGTCAACATTAGTATCTGTAAATGAATAGACTCAGAAAATTATTTTGTCTTAAAGTTAGGATTAGCAAGGGCAAAATGTTACACTGTAAAAGCCTAGCTTTCCTGGAAGCCACAGGAAGAAAAGAGGTTTGGGAAACACACGAGTATGTGGTGTTCCACATGTTCCAAAGACCTATTTTAGAGCATTTCCTATCTGTGAAGTCCTTAAACTCTCTTCCAATTCTCAGCCAGCAATGCCGATTGAGTGGATAATTTGAAGATGGGCAGTACCACACCATTTCCATCAAAAGGCAATTCAGTGCTTTCATAACAGCAGGGATGGCTACTAGTACTTAGAAAGCCAGAAGTGGCTCATCCATCTTCGGGGATAATTTATATGACTTGGATGACATGAAATTTAACACAAGTATATCCAAAAGAATGGTGATTAAAAAAAAAAAAAGTGAGGTTTTGCTGCCATTAGGTGAGTTTCACTTCACACTATTTTATTTTCACTTGAAGAAATATCTCTTTAATAAATAATTTTAAAACATTTTTTTCCAACTGTGGGCAGAGCCCTAAGTTCAAACATCTGACCAGAGTTAAGCCTGCTTTTCTCTGGGACATGACAGTTGTTCTCTGTGAGTTATTGACCCTACATACCTAAGTCATTCTGAGCAGAGAAAGCCTGTTTTCTTCTCTTTAAAGATAGCCTAGTGGAAGAGAACAAGGCCCCATATTTCCTCTGTAGTACCTTAAAAGAAGCAGGTGAAAGATCTTTCTAGTAAGAAAATACAGACAATAATTGTTATATCTGCTGAATACTGCACCCAAGTAAAGTACCCATATCAAAATGTTTTTTAAAATCTGGCCAGGTAGAGACAGTGGTTTTGCGGCTATCTGTGAAAGTGGTAGGAAAGGGGATGTTATATCACTTAATAACCAAAGCAAGTATCCTAAAGAAGTCCTTTTCAGACTTTCCACAGCTTCTTAGGCCCCTGTTTGGTTTTTATCTCCTCCTGCCTCCCCTGTACACTGGCCCAACCCCCCTTATAGGCCTCCAACCCTTCCCAAGATAGTATCATTAAAAAGAGAGTGCTCAAAAGGACACAGGCTCTTTAATACATATATATGGAGACTGCATTGAGAGGCCCCCAATCCAAGCAGTAGGAATATTCATTTCAAGTGTTCTACTGTATTAAGCATGCCCTTCTATTTTCTGTATTCTGCTGCTTTGACATCTGGGACCTCGCTGACCCTGGACAGACTACCCCTCCCAGGGCTGGCCAATTCCTAAAGAGAGTAAATAGCTCATCTATGAATGTGTCTCTCATATGCAAACCAACCAATCCAGAGCTCACACCTCCAGCCACCTCCTCTACGGGCTTTCACACACTAATCACCCCAGGGCCAAGTACCAGACGACTATGCCCCAGAGCCCTCTGAAATTATTCAAACTAGCCAATCCTAAACCTGCTTACCTGCCTTGCCTGTTCCTTCCCGTGCAAACCACAGTAAAAGCTCTTGCTCACATTTTCCCCTCATTCCTCCTACCTCCTGACTAACCCTGGTGCTTCCACTGTGGCCCTGTGTGACCCGCCATACCTCCTATTTCTGAAAGGGAACTGTGAGTAAACTTTGTCCTTCTTGACAATCATTTCTGTGTCTGCGTGTCTTGCCACACCTGATTAAAACAAATCCTAGGTACCCTTGTAACATTTGTCCTGTTACCATTCCAGCCCCAGTCCAGACCAGAAAGGGCCACTTGCCTCATCCCACCTCCTTAAGAATGAGCAGCCTCTCCACCTCCAACGCCCTGGACAGGAAAACCAAATGCAGCAGGATGACTGATAGACTGGGAGAGAGAACTGAAAGGAATTAAGAAACGACGGCACCTCCTTTTAAAACGGTACTGAAAGAGGAGAGAGAGGATCTTAAAAATGTGTGTGCTGACTACACTTTTGTCAGTCAGATGGAGTTTATATGAAAGGATATGGGAAAGAGAGAGAGAGAGAGTGCGTTTGCCATTTAAAAGAATCCAAAAGATATATTTTGTAACTGGGAGAATAATCACCTTACAAAACCAGCTATCTTTTAATTTATACATTGTGTAAATCTTTAATTTTACATGTCATATTTCCTTGAAGTGGGATCCATATGGATTTAGTTTGCAAAACAATTCATTTAAACTCCCTTAATTAGAGGCCTTTTATGTGTAAAAATATGATTTTATAAAGAACTGCTGGTGGTTGCACCTAGTATAGACTCTGAATGTACTTTTCTATTTCACTTTTGATATGAATTAGGTATACAACTTTAAGCAAATTAGTTGTTGTGACTTGGTTTCTTCTGTAAAATGAGAAGTTTGGATTAAGTTTGGATTTTTCATTCAATGATTTCCTATATATATTCATTGGTTTAACTTGTACTTAACATATATCAGATGTTAATATACACCAAGATGAATTTTGTACAAACAATTTTTACATTTTCCCCCCATGGCTTTAATGCTATTAAATTCAAGCCTGCTTAATGCTTCCATTGTACTGTGATTTTGCAAGATGTTTTATGTTTTCAGCCTTGTTTAGTCCTGTGAAGCAAGGAATATTGCTTGGAGGAAAAAAAGAGCTATGTATTGTTATCCAGTGGATAATCATTACATTTATGACCTTGAATTTCTCTCTGTGTGTTTATTATCCCATATTCAGCCAATCACCATATGTTCTCCTCTAGATGGTTATTGCTGTCAGGGATATGCTTATAAGATTTACTTTTTGTCATTATTTATTTCTTAATCATAGTTATACACTGGCCATAAATGAGAGAAGACAGATGCAGCATTTCCCCAACCCTGGCAGACAAAAAGAAATATATTCAGTGTCAAATAAACAGTGTAGCACATATGCACTTCTTTGCTTCAAAACAGTGCTATAATCAGGGCTGCTGTGTATGGTTGTGTGGACTGTATACTGCACACGTCTCAGGGACACCATTAGCTTCCTATGAATGGTATGTGTGGCACTGTGCAGTATATAACCTGCTAAGCCATATGCTGAGGCCCTTGATGAAATGTTTGCAGGACTTGGATCAGTCAGCATATTTCCAGGGGAAACAGGCAATTCTAATAGTAGTGTGTCTAATACCATGGTGTTTACACTAGATAGGCTACAACCAGAGTTAAGATAAATCAAACTGAGGCAACCACCCAGTGACCATAACTGACATATTTCTCTTTGCTTCTAAATTCCTACCATCTAAGGATATAAGTGCTGTCTCCATCTTCTCATTGCCTTCAAAACTCCCTGCAGTACAGCTTCTGTTGATCTAACTTACTGAAACGGTGCTCTCTCAGGTCACCAGTGACATGATATGGACTGAATTTCCCAGTTATCATTTTCTTTGACTTCTCTCCAGCATTTAATTTTGCTGACTACCCTCCTTTTTCTATGCCCTTTCTTGCTGAGATGGTTTCTTTCTTCTTCTTTTTTTTTTTTTTTTGCAGTACGCGGGCCTCTCACTGTTGTGGCCTCTCCCGTTGTGGAGCGCAGGCTCAGCGGCCATGGCTCACGGGCCCAGCCGCTCCGCGGCATGTGGGATCTTCCCGGACCGGGGCACGAACATGTATCCCCTGCATTGGCAGGCGGACTCTCAACCACTGCGCCACCAGGGAAGCCCTACACAAGCATTTTAATTGGTATGCAATGTACATAAAGCTTATTGCTGGCTATTTTGATTATAATAATTATTATTTAATACACCAAGGCCAAAGCTGTTTTATTAAGTAAAAGTCAACTAATTAAAAGAAAGGGTATGTGGTGGCTGCAAGAACGTATCCTCCATCACACACTAGTCCCCGTGTTTTGGAACATTCTCTCCCAGCCACTGTGCACACACATGCCCCTTCTCCCATCCCCCCTCACTCCTTTCCCAGTGCCCACCATCCACCTCCTCTTGCTAGTGTTTTCTGCTGCTGGTCTATAGTTAAGCAAGGTTAGTTCAAAATTTGTAGGGATTATGCCTTGACCTCTTTGGAGTAATGAGAGTTTCTGAGTCTAAAAAGGCCACCAAGAACAATTTGAGGTAACAAGGAGAACTGCAGACTCACTAATTAGTCAGGGGGTACGAGAAGAGATGGCTGCCCAGGAAGCCATGTCCCAGGCTCGAGAGCCATCTCAGCCCTCGCCGCTCCTCACCTCAGTCAAGTTGAACTGCAGCTTCCTTGGGTTTCATATCACAGAGTTGAACTATATGATCCTTCAAGTTCTTTCCTTCAATTTTATTCTTCTTAGTGAGCTGGGGAGTGTGGTCTGTTATGTGGTTGACCTACAGTCAAGGGAGCATCATTTCTCTAAACTTTGTGTCCCCCTTTCTGCCCTTCTCACAGTTCCTGAGGTGATTCTTTTTATTCATTGCTTCAATTTCCTCCTAAATCTGCTGATATGACATTTTTCTTTGGCCATCACATTTTCATTTTTTCTTCTGGAGTACTCTGAAGTATTTTGTAAAATAAACCTTATTTTAAAAGCAGTTTTAGACTTACAGACTCTGAAGCACTTTGAGACATGTAAAAACAGAAGAGAGTTTTTTTTTTAAATATGTAAAACATACAAAATATTCATAATTTTGGCTAAAAGAGTTACTTTGTAAATGATAAAATATTTCTACATTTTCTTTTACTAGAAAAATAAAGGATATAAAGCAGCTTCTGATTAAGAATGTCATCTTGATTCCTAGCCAGTCCTGGGCACAGTAAAGCAGCTAAATTGTTCCTTCTTCATCTTTTTCTTTTTCTTTTAATAGCATTGCTCCCTTTTATAAGACAGAAAAATGGCATAAAATTAAGCTGTTAGAATTTCCATTATGTATAAATTTAACGTCAGATATTTAAATAGAAATAACAATATTAAAATGTAAGCGATAAAATTAATTCTTCAAAAATGTTAACTTTTGTAAAAGAAGAACCAATTATTCACCAATCATATTTCTATTAGATGTTCTTATAGGATCTTACTGCATTATAGAACTTTCTAGAGCCAGACACTTGGCAAAGCTTAAAATCCTTAGAACTATTAGGAACTGACTCGTTAAAGAAATAGCTTAAGTCTTAGGGACTCACTTGAGACATCAAGGCAACCTTGAGAAGACTGATAAGGTAGAGATTTGTACATGAACCAGGGAAAGATCAGATGGTGTGAAGGTTTAAGTTTGTCTGATTGTGGATTGTGGACTTCATGACAGATGGAATTGGTCTCTTAGTTATCACAGTATTTGCTTCCCAGCAATGGGGTTAAATTCTTGAGAAATCCCTTAACTAGAGAACTCACATTTGAGAAATTTGTGACGAGCGATAGATTGGAAGTGACCCAATGGAAGTTTTTATCAATGGTCTTTCTATTCATAAAGTAGTAAGATAGGCAGGGCAGAGAGGATTTTTAGGACAGTGAGACTATTCTGTATGATACTATAATGGTGAATGTATGTACTATACATTTGTCCAAACCCATAGAATGTACAACACCAAGAGTGAACCCTAATGTAAACCACAGACTTTGGGTGATACTGATGCATCAGTGTAAGTTCATCAGTTATGACAAATGTACCTGGTGTTAGCATGGGAGAAACTATGCATGTGTTGGGGAAGAAAGTAGGAAATCTCTGTACCTTCTGCTCAATTTTGCTGTGAATCTAAAAGTATTTTAAAAAATAAAGTATTTTTTTAAAGTCCACTAAATCAAAAAAATATGAATGACACTTTACATACATTAAATTAGTAAAGGTGTGTACTACTGTATTACTAATTTCCATGAACTATTCCTCACTTACTAAAAACTTTTTTTGCTTACTTTTCTTGGAGCTTCAATGGGACGTTTATAAATTCATTTTGCTTTCTTGTAGAAATTTGCACAATAATGGGTCTTATGACTCAGAGTTCCGACCTCCTGCTTCTGGGAAATTGCCTTGTTCCCAGGGGCCCACAGTAACCTCTATTTTATTTTTTCAAAGTTTTAGATAACCTGTATTCAACATACTTATTGGATATCTCTCAATTTCCCCCTCAATAATGTAGATTGAGCTCTGTCCATAATAGCCTCATTTCAATGCATCTACCACAAGCCTCCTTCCCACTCCCTCACACACCACTCAGCTCCCTCTCCTCTGATGCCCACCTACACAGTTCTGAGGCCTGCTTCCATCATTTTTGACTTCTTCCGAGGCTTCATTAAATAAATATCCACTTCTTCTTTGCCATGTACATTTACTGCCTTTTTCTATGACCATTCCCTGGTTTACTCGTTTTCTAAGTATCCCCAACAAGAACGTATCAGTTTACTGCATGCCCTCCTACAACCCTGCCTTCCTTGGCTGCATTTCTGACTTTCTAAATAATATAGTTCAAAGCCATATGTGAACCAAGCAAGGCAGACATCTGTGTTTAGGGTAGGGTTCTGTCATGGCCAAAGGCAGGCGTTTGTGCCTCAGTGGGATGACAGGGGCTCCTACACTGGTTGGATGGTTGATGTGGAGCACTGGAGCCTGAGCAGGGCAAGGAGGGAATCTATGTGGTAGGAGGAGGGCTGTGGCAGCCTAGAGTTGGGTATAGAGCCTGAGAAAGGTCATGAGAGCATCAGCTTGGGGCAGGGGTGGAAGAAAGTGATGGCTATAGAAGATCAATTACATCCAGGGAGGGTTGATCCAATTAGCAAATACATTAAGGATAACTGAAACCAAGTTTCCGTCTTAGACAAGGGAGTTACAAATGTGGGGTTAAACTGAAATTGGTATTAGCATGAACTCATCAGTCTCAGTATAAAGACATAATAGGAATAAGTGTGTGTGTGTGTGTGTGTGTGTGTGTGTGTGTGTGTGTGTAGCAATGAGAAGACCTGGTGACCAGATCTTGGTTTTTAAATACCATTCTCCTTAAAAGCAAGCAATGCACCTTGGAAATGCTGGGTTCCAGGCCCGGGTCAGGGAAAGTACAGGATTGGTCTGGAGCATCACATTATATCAGAAAGTAAGGAAGAGCTCGAAGAGTAATGCATACATGTCAAAGGGACACAGGATCCAGCTTGAAGGGGATCTCACTGGCCAAATCGGGGATGATTTCAGCATCAAAATAAATAATATTAGGAGATTATAACCCATCAAATACAACAAGAATCCGTGATATCAATAAATAAACCCATGGGAAGAAGAAAAAGTTATCCCTTATGATATAATGCCAACTGATAGATAAATGCAGAAGTAATGACAGAATTAGAAAATCACCATGTGACAATTATCAGAGTAATAATTAGTTGAGCCAAGAAATATCAATAGATTTTAAACTAGTGGATGAAAGTTTAATGAGAAACAGAATACATACATAATCTCAAAGTTCCTCTTCACAAAATTCTTATTAATTACAAAGAGTAAAAGCAGTAACTTTATGGTGGAGAACCTGGCAAATACCATCAAGTGCTCAAAGGCAATATCACCAGCAATAGGTTAAATCAAAATCATGTAGAACCTGATGGGATGCATTGAGAGCACAGCGTTACTTCTATGATATCCCTGCTCACACGCCCCTCTCCAAATGCATAATCTGAATCTAATCAGGAGGAAACCTGATTAGATAAACCTAACTTGAGGGACATTCTGCAATATAATTGTCCTATAATCTTCCAAAGTGTCAAGTCATACTTGTCAAGGAGAAACTGTTCCAGGCTGAATGAGGTTAATGGGACATGACAGTAAATACAAGATCTCAGACTGGATTCTTTGCTATGAAGGACGTTATTGCAATAATTTGGTAAAACTTGGGTCTGACGATTAGATAGTAGTAATGAATAAATGTTCATTTCCTGACTTTAATGGTTGTACTATGGCTATGAAAGAGAATGTTCTAGTATGTAGCAAATGCCCGTTAAAGTATTATAGGGTAGTGGTATCAGATATGCAACTCACAAATGACTCAAGGGAATAAATGTTCTTTGTACTATTCTTGTAAGATTTCGGTAAGTTCAAAATGATTTCAAAATAAAAAGAGAAAATATGAAATAGAATGTGCTGATTAGGGATCTTTGGTTGAAAGCAAGGAAACTGATGATGACAAATGTGAAAAAGAAAGAAATGTATTTACTGGCAGGAGGCTGGATAGACAGGAGGGAGACTGAATAAAAACCAAGCCTCAGAGAGGACAGGCAGCAAGCAGCACTGGGAAGCCTGTTCAACCCTATTCTGAGGCCGCAGCCCTTTGGAGCCTCCTCTTAGAATCTCCACCTGGGAAGGCATGAACTTCCACATCCATTTACCTCCCCATGTTCAAGTTTGCCAGAATCAGCAGTTGCACTGTTGCACTTGCCTCTCCTAGATCTCCCTTTCCCTTGGTTTTTAGCATCTTGTCGGCTCTTCCATACTTTTAAGAAGATTTTTCAATGGGAGGGTCAGGCCAATAATCTAGCTGCCCCTACTGTCAGAAAGACGAATCCCTGCCTTATTCTCTTCCTAGCCTTGACTACTTCCTAAAAAGTCTGCGCATTTGTTTACTTTCCGTCCCCCTGCACCAGGCCGAAAACTCTTAGATGACAGGACCTACCTGCCTTCTCCACTATTGTATCCTCTCCAAGGAAAGGAGCAAGCATGGCTACAAAGAACCTCTGCTCCCAGAGAGCCCCCAAATACTTCAAAAGACTGACCCAGGCACATACTCTTCAGATTACCCCAAGACAATAAAAACAAAGCCATTTTTCTACACGTCACTCTTGAAACCATTTTCAAGATCTGGTTTCCCTGGGATCACTGGACCCAGCTGCTCCCTTTCAGATACACCTTTCACCTTCTTCCTCCACCCAGTACATGCTGGGAATGGCCATTCTTTTAAATTTATTTATTTATTTATTTTTGGCTGCGTTGGGTCTTTGTTGCTGCACGCGGGCTTCTCTCTAGTTGCGGCGAGCAGGGGTTACTCTTTGTTGCGGTGCGCGGGCTTCTCATTGTGGTGACTTCTCTTGTTGCGGAGCACGGGCTCCAGGTGCATGGGCTGCAGTAGTTGTGGCACGTGGGCTCTAGAGCGCAGGCTCAGTAGTTGTGGCGCATGGGCTTAGCTGCTCCTTGGCATGTGGGATCTTCCCAGAGCGGGGCTTGAACCCGTGTCCCCTGCATTGGCAGGCAGATTCTTAACCACTGTGCCACCAGGGAAGCCCGGGAATGGCCATTTTTTATTTGGAAAATTCTCGTTAATCTTCTTTTAAATTGAAGTATAGTTGATTTACAATATTGTAATTTCAGGTATATAGCAAAGTGATACAGCAAAGTGATTATATACATTTTTTTTCAGATTATTTTTCCTTGTAGGTTATTACAAGATATTGAATACAGTTCCCTGTGCTATACAGTAAATACTTATTGCTTATCTTTTTTATATCTAGTAGTGTGTATCTGTTAATCTCATGCTCCTAATTCCTAATTTATTCCCCCCCATCTCTTTCCCCTTTGGTAATCATAAGTTTGTTTTCTATGTCTGTAAGTCTGTTTCTGTTTTATAAATAGATTCATTTGTATTAATTTTTGGATTCCCCCATATAAGTGATATCATATAATATTTGCCTTTCTCTGTCTTCATTTATCTTTTAATACCCTGCTCTGTGAAGCTTTCCCCTTAACCCTTAGGCAAAGCCACATAACATCTTCTACATACTTTTACTATAGATACCCTTAGCGTTGAAATTCTTCATTTATTTTCTGGTGTCTTCACTGTAATGTTCATGTTCATCACTGTATTTCCAATACCTAACACAGTGTCTGGAACATATTAGGACCCCTGTAAAGATTGACAACATCCTAGAACCTCAGAGCAGATCAGTCCTCTCTGGTCAACCTCTTCTCAGCTACTTGGCACTAACTCTCAAAATACCTGGGAACTCAATTAAAAATCATTAAAAATATTAAATATTAAAATATCCCCTTAGCGCCAGAGTATTTTAATTCATTTTATGTTAGGTTCCAAAAATCTGCATTTTGAACAAACATCCTTGGTGATTCTGGAACAAATTTTGAGAAACACTGTTCTAGACCATTTTAAACCTTCAACCGCCTTTTCATCTACTCCAGTCAGGGCTGGTCCCCACTCTAGACACATCAGTCTCTACAAAGCAAGGCAGATACACCACACAGCTTTACTTCACTGCTTTAGCATTTCAATGCCAATTGCCACTTTCTTAGTTGGATTTCCATAGAGTCTTGAGGCCTCCATTGTTTTGTTGAACTCTAGAATTTTATGTGATTTTATGCCCTCCATCGACTCATACTCATTTTGACTTTTAGTTTCCTTCCTTCATGCTTTCTAGTCCCAATTCCAAATCAGCCATCCAAGACTCCCGGCTCTATCCCTACCCACATAATTTCCCATTATGAAACCACTGGACCTCCTGGGCCTTGAAGGCCACTCTCTGCCCAGGGCTCCCAAAGGCCTCTACCTAAGTTTTTGCTCATTTCCACAGTTCTTCCCAAAACACTGACAAGAAGGGAAGATGAATGCGAGCTTTGAAGAAAAAGTCACTTCTTTTTCAGATACAAAATTGACTTTTTTGTTTCACTCGTTGCTAGTTTAAGGGGCTGTGATACTGAGTTGTCAAGCTTCATTAACCACTATACCGTTAAACGTCGTATCAAATGGAGGGTAATTCTGAGGCTCTTCTGCTTCCTGGGCTGTGGCACATTTCATCTTCATCCCGCTTGGTGAGTCCCATTCGATTTGTTTTCTTATCTGCTTCCCCCAGGAACATGAGTAAGCTAGATCTGGGATGTTTATCCAACAAGATGGCCTTAGCAGCACGATACTTCTAACAGTTATTTTTCAGGCTCCAGTGAATGTCAGTAGAGTTGTGATCTGATCTACGTTATCATGTCCGGGCTATAGAAGGCTAAAGAAACCTTGCTTATTATCAAATGGTGATAACAAATGAGTTTTCAATTTATGAAAAAACTGTTTGGATTGTTCCCAGGAGTAACAAACACAAATGTCCACAGGAGCCAGGAGGATAATAAAAATGTGTGAATCTAGTAGATATAAGAAAATAAGGCTTGGTGGGGATTGTGGGAAAATGAGAATATGTTTTACCAAAAGGTATTCAGATTGAAAAAAATTCACTAAAAGTCACTAAAAAAATAAAAAAAAAGTCACTAAAAATTAAAGTCTGCTGACCTGCCACCCTGTCACATTCATCTGTATTCTAAAAGGATGAATTTGATCCTCCCATAGTTTTTTTTTTTTCTAACTAGATATTTTAGTTAGGTTCTAGGTTAAGCTACTGTAACAAAGAGACCTGAAAAGTCAGTGCCTTAAACAACACCAAGGTTTATTTGTCTAAGAGACCAGAAGTAGGTGGACAGTCCAGAGCTACCGGCAGCTCTGCTCCACGAGTGCTCTCAGGTATCCAGGCTGGTGGGGTGGCTCTGCCACCCTCCACACATGCTTCCATCTGTGTGTCATAGTGACTGTTCCAGCCACCACAACTTCCCAAAAGACAACAGAAAGAGAGGAAGCAGATTCCTTTTAAGAACATGTCCCAGAAGTTGTACACATCATTTCCACTCGATTACATTGTCTTTACTAGGGCCCCATGAGCACTGCTAATACCCAGGGAGGTGTTAGACAGAAGAGGATACTTCTCATCTGTTGAGGATCTATTGATACTGGGAGACTGTTTCTGCTATGCTAGGTGTCAGGTAAAACCCAAGTAAGTTTCATAAGTTTCCATAAACCTAAATCTACCCCTACTCTTTAAAATGGTAAATCAATTCTGAACCAATTAGCTTTTGATCCTTGGCATTTAATCCTCGGCATTTTGATCCTTGGCATTTGCACCAAACTCTGTATAACTGAAGAGAACTCACAGATACACATAAGAAGCAGGGTGGCAGAAAAGGTAAGAGTAATGTAGAGAAAGCTGGATAGTAATGAGCCTTAAGAGCCTCGTTTAATAGGTATAATGAAAGCAATCAACTGCAATTATTACTAGTACATTACACACTGTGACAACAAAAAGAAGACGACTCGTCCAATTCAGGGCAAATGCAATGAGCAAAATGTCTTATTCTTTATTACTTAAGCATCTATTATCTTCCTTTGAATAATGCCACACACATAGCAAGTGCTCAATAAATGTTGCTGAATCTATGAAGAGAAGTTTGCATTTCTAGCCACCTATTCTACTGAAAAATGCTTCTTTTTGCCCATTTTCCCCCACCTCCCCTTGAGCTCCTCATACCTGCACAGAGCCAGGCATAAGGATGTTTACTGAAGCACTGTTTATAATTGTGAAAAGTTAAAAACCACCTAACTTGTCTCAGTGAGGAGACGTAGACATAAACTGTTTAATTCATATGCTAGAATATTATATATCAGTTAAAATAAATAAATTGATGCACATTTACCAATCAATAAGAATAAATCTCAAAAAAGTGTTAAATGAAAGAAATCAAGTTCATGAACAATATGTAAGGTATGATAACATTCATGCAAGTTACATATATTATCTTTTCACTAAGAAGCCAAGTAAATTGTTTAAAAGAAAATTAAATTTTAAAAACAACATAACGATCCTTTCCTCAGCTTCACTTTCCCTCTAGCTTCTGTGCTGTCTTTATATGGTTTGCTCCAGTAGATGGGAATACAAGAAAGATGGAAGTTGGAGAATTTCGTCCTTCTTTCCTCCCTGTACTGGTGCCACAGTTCTGTCAGTGGCTGTGTCCCTGCAAAACTAAGGGTCAGGTAGCATCTCCCCCAAGCTCCTGCTCTCAGTGGATTTCTTTAAGACTGGTTGTTCCCTTTGCTACTTCAATGGCTTCCTACCGTCACTCATTTCTGGGTGCCTCTGTATGTGTTTCCTTAACTTTGCCCACACCTCTATAAAAAGTAACCCCATGAAAGTCTCTTCAGTTGAATCACGAGATACTGGGACCCTGATGGGGATCTCAGTTCTAGACTCAGCTCTGCCCCTGACAAGCTGAAGGAGGCTGAACAAGTCACTTCTCTCTGGGCCTCAGCACACCATCAAGTGAGGGAGGAAGCACAGATGACATTCAAAGTCTTATCTGCCTTGAAGATTCTGTAATCCACTGGAGCCTGAAATAGGATGGACTCCTGTCTCAAGTGAATCTTTGTAGCATATCTGTTTAAAGATGATCCTTTCAAGAGAAAGCTAAGGATGTTTACCTTCCAGTTTTCACTCCTTCTGAAGGAAACGTTTCCGCAGAATGAGCTTCTGGAGCCCCCAAACCATTTCCAAGTCCTCCTCCTTTCCTGCCTCTCTTTGCTCTCCAGTTATTTTCTTTCTCTCTTTCCCAAACTTATCTCCTGCTTCCTCCTTCATCTACTCCTGTTCTTTGTGTGCCACTTCTCAAGGCTATTAGAGGGACAAAAAGCACAGAGGTCTTGGTCCTACAGCCTCAGTGGTTATTCAAAAAGCCCACCAGCTACAAGACTAGTAGGTTTCTGAGCCTGATGCCAGGAACCCCCTGTCCTGCCGTCTATCAGCACCTCTACTGGAGTGAAACTCTCCACAAATTTGTCTACCTAGAATGGATAAGCAGCTGGCATAAAGGACACCTAGGGTGTTTCCAGCTAGGCACAAGCTACAGACTGCCTGTCAGAACTGCTGCCAATGACCCAAATGTTGGCTTAATTTCTATTTGAGCACCCGTTCCAGGACTGGCAGGACACTTAATTTCAGTCCTTTTTGGCATCCTTCATCTCAACATCCAGAGAGAAGGCTGTTTCTGGGGCACCAAAGCACTAGGGGACATCAAGTCATACTTTACAGCATGGCCCCTTCAGATCTAGCCTCCTTGCTTCTTCTGGATTGGCCTGGATAAACCACAAAGGCATCTCTTTCTCAGGAAGAGAGGCATGGGTCCCCTCTGGAACCCCCAGACTCCGCAACTCTCACCTACTCTAGGCAGGAAGGACTGTCTTCTGAAAGGAGGAAATCCTCCCTTTGTGTTTCTGACCAAGATACATCATCTATGCCCTGAATCTTCTCCCCTCTTTGGGGCTTAGGCTTTTGAAAATAAAAGCCAGGATTTCTGCTTTGTACCCTGCAACCTGCCTCCCCTGAGCTCAGTGAATACAGTACCAGCCCCTTGCTTGAATGGGGGAAGGGAAAAGGAAAGGGCAGAAAGGGAAATAAGAAAACAGATTACTCACTCAAAGCATCAGAGTACCACCACTCTTATCTTCCACAACCGATTTATACCTTTTCTACCCCAGTCACTTCAGTCCACATTTCGGCCATCTCACCCTCCCAGCCTCACCTCCACCACATCGCCTTAGCAATGGGTATAGACACTTTCTTTGCACAAGTAACTTAATAAGACAGGGACACATGTTTGAGCTTCCACGCACCCCATTCCCAACCGGCTTTCCACTGAGCCCCAGACACCCACATAGTCCTCTCCTAGACTGGTGCTGAGGAAATAATCCAGACAGCCAGAGGGTGTCATTGGAGGGAAGACAGGGAGGTAGTCCTGAACAGCGTTGGGATCAAGAGAACAGGCTTTGCTGTAGTCAAGTCCTGAGTCCAAACTCCAGCTCTGCCAACTATGAAGCATGATTTCAGGCCTCAGCTCACTCAAATGTAAAATGGGTATAACAATAGTACCTACTTCATAGGGCTGCTTCCAGGAAACATGAGAATGTACACAAAGCACCATCCTATCATATGGGAAGGGCTCAAGAGAATTCCCTGCATTCACTATTGGAAGACTATCTACAACACATGCCCCAAACTCCCTGCCTCTTCCAGAGCCCTCTGGCTCCTTTCTGCCCATGGGGATCTGAAAATACAGACAGGTACATTATGAAAGGGACAAAGCAGCCCACATGGTCCCCATTGTGCAACCTCAGGAACCATGACCCCCACACTTGGTCTCCCAGCAACATGCTGGGTGACAGTTCATCCAGCAGGCTTGTGCTGAGTGCTCACTACATGCTAAGCATTGTATTAGATGCTACTGATGCATGGACAGCCTCACCAGCATGACAGAAACACTCTTAAATCCAACCTGGAGGGTCCCAGAAGGCTCTTGGAAAACAGGATGCCTAAGATGAATTTGGAGGAATGACTTGAAGGTTGCTAGGTGAGCCATGGGGAATGAGAAAGGGGAAGATTCAAAACAGTTACGGTAGAGCATGAAAAGTAGATGGCGAAAATGAAGAGGTGAGCAGAAGTCAGGTCATAAAGAGCCTTGTAGGTAACACTAAGAGCTTGAGACTTTATTCTGAAGCTACTAGGAAGCTATCAAAGGATGTAAGTAAAGAAGTAAAACGGTTAAATTCTCATTTTAAAAATGAATTCCGGTGTTAGTGTGGGACATAGATAGGAAGCAGAAAACCAACCTGGTAACAGGAAAACATGTAGAAGGTGATCACAATAATCCAGGTGACAGATGAAGATAGTCCAAACTAGGGCAGTGATGATGGCAAGGAGAAGACACATAACGGTAATTATGATAATAGATAATGTTTACTGAGTGTTTCCTGTGTGCCAGGCACTGTTCTAAGACATCTATGTGGGTTAAGTCATTTAAATCTCAGAACAACTCTTTGTGTCAGATACCATTATTATTCCTAATCTTCATATGAGGAAACGGAGACAAAGAGTGACACAGATGGTGTCGCTCGTTCAGGGCCAGGATTCAAACTTGGGCAGTGTTTCTCCAAAGTTCTAATCATTGCCCTCTGTTGCCAGATTTTTGAAAGGAGTTATCAAATTGGTTATGGGGCTTTGGTAGAGGGAGAAGTCAAGGATTACCCCTAGATTTGGATAATGAGGTTGATAATGGAGAAAAAAAATTGCAGAGAAGGATGATGGGTTTGTTTTGGTCAAGCTGACTTTCATATGCCCATCGAACAGCTAAGGAAAGACGTCTAACAGGCAGTTGGCACATTGGCAGCTGGAGGGAAAGTAGAGTTGCTTTAGCAAATGATACTGAAACAACTGGATACCAACATAAAAAAGAATGAAGTTGGACCCCAACATTATACTATACATTAAAAATTAACTTAAAATGGATAATAGACCTAAATGTAAGAGCTAACTCTATAAAACTCTTAGAAGAAGATGTAGGAATAAATCTTTATGGTCCAAGATTAGGCAATAGTTTCTTAGATATAATACTAAAAGCACTAGTAACAGAAGAAAAAATAGATAAATCGGACTTCATCAAAACTTAAAACTTTAGTGCTTCAAAGGACACTATCAACATTGACATTGGTGTAATCTATAGAGTTTATTCTGAGAGAAAAGACAACCTACAGAATGGGGAGAAAATATTTGCAAATAACATATCTGACAAGGAAATTGTATTCAGAATATATAAAGAACTCTTACAAATCAACAGTAAAAAGACAGATAACCCAATTATAAAATATACAAAAGATTTTAATTGATATTTCTCCAAAGAAGATACATAAATGGGCGGTATGCACATGAAAAACTGCTCAACATCATTAATCATTAGTCATTAATCATTACGGCTATCAAATCAAAACAACAATGAAATATCACTTCACACCCTCTAGGATTGCTAGAATTAAAAAAACCAAACAGAAAATAACAAATGTTGGCAAGGATGTAGAAGAACTGGAACCCTCATATACTGCTGTGGAAATGTATAAGTAGTATAGCTACTTTGGAAAACAGTTTGACAGTTCCTCAAAATGCTAAACATAGAGGTACCATATGACCCCTCAATTCCACTCTTAGGTATATATCAAAAAGTCACGAAAACATATGTCCAGAGAAAACTTCTACAAGAATGTTCACAGCAGCATCACTCATTATTGCAAGAAAAATGAAAACAACCCAAGTGTCCATCAACAGATGAATGGATAAACAAAATGTAGTATATCCATACAATGGAATGTTATTCAGCTTTAAAAAAGGAATGAAGTATGATACATACTCCAACATTAATGAACCTTGAAAACATTCTGCGAAGTGAAAGAAATCAGACACAAAGTGCCATATTGTATGATTCCATTTATATTAAATGTTCAGAATAAGAAAGTTCATCCAAACAGAAAGATTACTGCTTGCCCTGAGCTGGGAGGGGAATAAGGGATGGGGAGTGACTGCTAATGGGTAGGGGTTTCTTTCTGAGTGATGAAAATGCTCTAGAATTAAATAGTTGGGATGGTGGCACAACTGTGTGAATATACTAAAAACTAGTGAATTGTATACTTTAAAAGGGTAAATTTCATAGTATGTGAATTAGATCTCAATAAAGCTTTTATAAAAAATAGTGAAAACATAAAATGCTTGCAAGAGTGCAGAGAAACTGGATCCCTCAGACATCGCTGGTGGGAACGTAAAATGCTACAGCCACCCTGGAAAACAGATTGATAGTTTCTTCAAAAACTAAACATATACTTATCAAACCATCCAGCAATTACACACCTAGGCGTTTATCTCACAGAACAGAAACTTACGTGCACTCAAAAATCTGTACTACATGATTGTTCTAAGCAGCTTTATTTGTAATAACCAAAAACAGGAAATAGCCAAAATGTCCTACAACAGGTGAATGGTTAAACAAACTGTAATACATACATGTCATGAAATACTACTCAAAAATAAAACTAAATGAAATATTGATACATGCAACAACTTGCATGTACCTTAATGGCACTATGCTGAGTGAAAAATAAAAGTCCATCTCAAAAGTTCATATATAATTCTAATTACAGAACATTCTTGAAATGACAAAATTATAGAGATGTAGAGCAAATTGGTGGTTGCCTGTGGTTAGGGATGAGGAGGCAGGAGGAGGTGGGTATGACTACAAAGGGGTAGCACCAGGGAGATCTTTATGGTCACGGGATAGTTCTCTATCTTATTAGGGTGGTGGTTACACAAATCTACACATGTGATAAGTTGACACAGAACCACACACACATTGTATCAATATCCATTTCCTAGTAATGTTATTGTGGTAAAGTTACATAAGATGTAACCATTGGGGGAAATTTGGTAAAGGGTACTTGGGACCTCTGTGTAATATCTTTGCAACTTCTTATAATTCTTCTAAAATAAAAGTTCAAAAAATTACTAAAAATTCACAAAGTGCTGTTCTGGAGAATCTTTATAAAGTCCCTTCAAGCTCTTTCAGTCTATGAATGTTCCAGGGGAAAAAAACCAATGTTCCATAAAAGGAAAAACTGATAAACTGGTTTTCAACAACTTAAAACCTTTGGCTCTGCAAAAGAAGCTGCTGATAGGACAAAAATGCAAGTTACAAACTGGAAGGTAATATTTGCAACTACATATCCAACAAAGTACTAACAGCTACAAGACATAAAGAACTCTCAGAACTCAGCAGTAAAGAAATAATCCAATTAGAAAACAAGCAAAAGATATGCACAAACATTTCATCAGAGAATATACAAATAACAGATAAACACATGAAAAGATGTTCAATATCCCAGCCATTTGAGAATTAAAACCACAGTGACATATCGTTACACACCGACAAGAGTGACAAAAAAAATAACATTAAATCCTGGCAAGGATGGAGAGAAACAGAATCACTCATACATTGCTGGTGGGAATGTAGAATGGTATAGCCACTCTGGAAAATAGCTTGACAATTTTCTTTCAAAACTAAAAATGGACTTAGCACACAACTCAGAAGTAGTACTTAAGTATATATCCCAGCAAAATTAAAACTTATTTTTCACGCAAAAAACTTGTACGTGAATGTTCACATAGCTTTATTCACAATATCCAAAGCCTGCAAACTACCCAAGTGTCCATCAATGGGTGAATGGTTAAGTAAACCATGGTTTATATATATCCTATAATACTACTCAGTAATACATAGGAACAACTATTGGATGAAAGAAACAACAGCTTGGATGAAAGTCAAGGAAATTGTGAGTGAAAAAAAGTCAATCTCAAAAGGAAACATACTATATGATTACATTAATATAACCTCCATGGAATAACATAATTATAGCAATGGAGAATAAATGAGCAGTTGTCAGGAAATTAGGGAATCAACAGGGAGTGAGGGTACCTATAAAGAGATATCACGAGAGAGTCTTGTAGTGATGAGATAGTTAAGAATTTTGATTGTACTGGTGGCTACATGGAGCTATACATATAATAAAATTGTACAGTGATACATACATACACACACGCATGCATACACAAATGAATACTTGTATAATTGGTGAAATCGGAATAAGCTCTATAGACTGTATTAATGTTGATTTCCTGGTATTGATATAATTATACAAAAATTTTAACATTAAGAGAGGCTAGCTAAGGAGTACAAAGACCCTCTCTCCCTGTATCTTTTTGTATCTTCTTGTGAATATATAATTTTTTAAAAATAAGAGGTTAGAAAAAGAAAAGAAAAACCCTCTCCCCTACTCCCACCTCTATCTCCCACACCCCCTCACAAAAAAATTGAAAAATAACTTTTTCAGTTTAAATTTTAAATATCAAACAAGAGAGGCCTATTTTTCTTCACCTATAGACTTCTGTTTAAATTGTATATTAAATGAAAACATTCTATTAATATAATAATAAGGAAAAGAAATTAGGTCTATAAAGTTTTATGGCCCAAATTAACATACTCAAAAAAAGGCAACCACACATAAAGTTTTTAATGGGTTTAAAAAAACATATTGCATGGCAATCAACTGTTTCATTAGCTCTAATACTGCATACATTTAAATGTTTTCACATCATTTCTCAGTTTAATTTGAACCAATTGTCCACAGTTCAAATATGCTTTCTCTAGATTTCAAAACTTTCCAAATGTAAAAACTATTTTCCCCCAGTGGATACGCATAGTGAGTTAGTTAAGATTTCAGAAAATTTTCCTCCTTCCCTTGGATCAAAGGAGTTAAGTGTCCACTTGGATTCAACTCCAACTTGGATAATTCAGGAAACACTGCCGATCTGTAGAATGCTTTAGAGATAAAGTCTGGTAGAAAACTCAGAAGGAAAAACATGCTGAGACCACAGAGTGGGTATGACTCTGAAAAGAACGCTAGTGAGGAGGCTAGGAAAAGTCTGAGTTGCAAAGTAAATTAGCATGACGCAATAGGAATGAAGACATGTTAGGCTCCAAGAGTGAGTTATAAACATAAATATAGAATTCCCTAAAAGGGCTATGAAATGAATTATGAAGGCAAGACTGTTTGGATGTGTTGTTATTTGCAAATATCCCCTGGGTATTTTCATTTCCTTCACATGAACGTTAGCATAAATCTTCAGAAGTTAGTAATCTGTTCTCGCATTATTTATTCAGCACAATTAATTTCACTCCATCTTCTCAAGATGAATTTGTCCTATTCTTTGTTTTCTTTCTCCCTTCCTTAAACTAAGGATTCAAACCACTACCAGTGTATTTCCTGAGCAGAGAGAGAGCCCTTTCACAGCAGATCCTTAAAGAAAAGCAAAACTCACCCCAAACCTAATCACAGGGTCCTTGCACCCCATCTGGGCTGAGCTTCTGTGGATGGTGAAAGCTCCAGAGATCATACTTTCAGCTTACAGCCTCTCCCAGAACAGAGCAGGCCTGAGGAATGTGGAATTGGAACTAGCTTCCTTATCTTCAAGATTAAGAACTAGGGCTACCTTTCTTCCCCAGGATCCTACCTCTCTGCACAAGAAATTTCACACAGGAAAATCAAAGCTCCCCCCCAGCTCCCATCTTTTCAAGGGGTGCCACGTGAGTAAGTAAAAAGTGAGTTCTTGTCCCAATCTTTATTGTGACAAGAAAAGAAATAGAGGGTAATTTATGATAGCTCCTGACCCCAATTAATTTCTCTCGATTCATATATGAAGATCTTCATGCAAAAAATGTTCACAGCACTATTTGCGCCTTTCACTCCTGCCAAGTGACATCAACTTCTAGTATCCACTGAGTGGCAAAATACACAATGACCAAAAATGGGTCAATGAATTCAGGAAGTTTCTAATTTAATTTGTATTTTATTCATCACAGTAGCATAAAATACTGTTTAATTCACGTGTCAGGCCTATATTTACTTAGTTCACAGCCAATACATGGTATATGTATGTGCTGATGGATCTCTTATAGTAATTCTTCATCCCATTCCCAGGTTGGAAACCACTCCTCAGGGGAATGTTCTTGAACAGTGAGTTGAAAATTATTCCCTCTTACAGGAACATGTTAGGCTGGTATTTTAAAAGCATGACCATGGGTAATGCATGGGAAATTTAAAATATTATAAAAAATGTGTACAGTGTACAATGTAGAAGTGATTTGGAGGTTTCACTGAGCTGCTCTGGGGTATCATTCATGAGCACCAAATAAAGTACATTGCTGGATAGGTACATCACACATGGGACCCTTATGGGAAGGAAAGTCTTTTCCAGCTCCTGTAGAGAATCTTGTGCCACAATACTGCTTTCAGTCTCACTTACTCTGTTTTTGTTTTCCTGTTTCTTTTTTGATTTTTTGTTTCTGGTTGAGTTTGTATTGGCTGCCATTCTTTATGACTTTCATTGGAAGCCTGGTTTTGATTACATGGACAACAATCTGGTCTCTTGTCAGTGGCAGATGATAGATAATCTGTCTATTCGATGAAAGAAGACAAGAAATCTTGCCTCTTTGTGTTTATCTGTTTGTCTTGAAGGTATTAACATCTCCTATCTCCCTGTGGTTTTTCTTGTTTGTGCACCATTATGAATTAAAATCACTTAAGAAGAAAAAAATGTTCCTACTAGAATAGAGAGTTACCTGTGAATCAAGGAACAGCCAACTTGGTGGCTTTGAGATCTGCTGTGTATCCCTGGTTATCCTATTACCCAGCTGCAAGCTACCAGTGAATTTTCTCAACTGATGCCGTAGTTGTGAAATGGAGGCTGCTTGTTCTCTCTCTGTCTGTGCGTGTGTAAATGAATAGTCTTTTCTTTGCTTCACAAAGGGAGGGTAGTTAGCCTTTTTTAATGGTTTATGAATAATTGTAATCTTTCTATGTCTGGTAATAATAGCGCTCTCTCTCTCTCTCTCTCTCTCTCTCTCTCTCTCTATCTATCTCTATCTCTATCTCTCTCAACCTTAGGAAACTAATTGGACATAAAAATCTGTAAGGTGTGCAGACTATAGGGTATATAATTCAATCAAACAGATCTACCATTAGGGGAAGAAAATGCCCACAAAGATTTAAATTAATTAAACTGGTTTTGTATGGCTTTGAAAACAGAGAGCTCTGCCTCTGAAAGACTTCTGTGTAGTTTGCACAATCTTGATAACAACTATGTGGATGAGCCTGAACCTGGGTTGGAATGATTAGGGCAGGACCACTCCTGACTTGTCTGATGCTGTACAACCTCCAGAAAAAATAAAAGAGTTATGAATACACAACTTTTCTCTCCTCACTCAAAGGAATATAGATAATTATACAGAAATACCCAAATGACCCAAGTAAAGACATAAAGAAAAATAACCTTAAAGTCCAGCCCTTAGCTTCACTCACAATCTGACTGACCAAGAACCATGGAAAATTGCATACAATAAGATAAACATGTTGGGATAACTTGTCTACCTCCAGTGGAAATTAATATAAATTAGGATATATATTCTCTAAAATTTAGCAGCCCTCCATTTTGATTGGCTTATATGGAGTAGTAAGCACTTACATTTAAAATAAATCAAGATTTTCCAGAAAATAAAAAATTATTTGAATTTCTAACGTTTTAAATGTGCTAGTCCTTTGAGAAAGGACTTCAGACACTGACTGAAATGGTATCTCAGAAAAAAAAATGTGTGTGGCAGGAGAACAGTTTAGTTTTAAATTAAATTATTGCCCTTGGTTGCTGAGTTCCAAGATAAGAAGCAAAGTAATACAAGAAAAATAATTCTAACAGAACTTCAGTACTTCCAACAAAAGTTAAAGAGTTTTAAAATATGTATATAAATTTAAAATGAAGTTCAGACAGTATTTCTAATCAATGTGAATCTTTGACAAAATAAATTTTTCTCAGTATTATCAAAGCATGAAAATGTTGACATAATAACCTACTTTATGCAAAACTTGATTTTATTTTCCATGAAAAGTCTAACTATTTAAAGCTATCTAAATTCTCTAAAATAATTTTTATGGGTCAAGTAAATCATCATTTCCACAAAATATTTAGAATTATAGAAAATAAAAATCATAAATTCTAAATTGAATTAGTTAATCCATGTTTTTATTAAAAAGAATTAATTCTTATGAATTGGTACCAAAAAATTTAAGTATCATCTCTCTGGTAAATTCATAATATCAATAGGAATTGTGTTTTTCTTTATTGCATAAAATAAATAAACATAATTTCCAAAATATTTTTTAACTTTGAGAACTTTGACTATTATTAAATTGAGAAGTCTTGGGTTACTTGAACAATCCTCCAAAAATTAAAACTCATAAAAATAAAATGAATGCAAAAATACCAAGCGCCATATACATATGCCTCTTTTTACATGTAAGAGAGAAGCTATCAGTTAACAGGTGAACAAGACTGTGCAGATAACTTGGGGGCACACCGGCACACGTTTTGCTTTTCCTACCTTAAGAAGGATGAAACGGATGTAGGTGACCACAGGCAGATGTATTCCATGTGTGCAGGTGAGGCACAGCAGTCCAAACTGGAGCTCTGCTGGTTTGCAAGGTGCTTGTGCTGATGAACTTTTCTCAGCTACCTGCTTCCCAGAAGCCTCTGTACCTGTAGAATGAAGTCAATTACCTCTGTTAAAGGTTGGAACCAATATAAGAGATTGAGACCACTCTAGGTATAATCATTACAAAGCAAGAATGCATTTATAAATAGTGGATGTGATTTGCCTGTTGGCTTATATAGGAAAAGAAGATTAATTTTGTCCTAAAATTTGATCATTCAAGAATGTGAAAAGAAGTAGTAAAAATCAAATTCTGAGGGTATACAATGAGTTGTAGAAGATCACAGGGAAAATGAACTGTATTTTCCTTGGTTTTATAATATCTGCAAATAATGAATTTGTAAGTATTAAAATGTTTAACAAAATTGGCTTAATTTTGATGGATTTATAACCTTTTTCTGCTAAGGGACAGATAGTAAATCTTTTCAGTTGTGGGGGCCACTGGTCTCGGTTGCCACTATTCAACTCCTGTTGGAGCCCCAAAAGCTACCACGGACAAGTAAACAAATCAGTGTGACCAGGTTTGACCCCTTGGCCCCAGCTTGTGGACCCCAGAGACAGATAAAAGGCTGTGAATTCTTTAAAGAAAAGTGTTACATGGGTGGTGTACAAAAAGAGTAAAACTAGAATTCATACTCCTCCTGTTAAAATGACAAATTGATCTTTGAGTAACAGTTTGCTCTTAACAAGAAATAGTAAAGATCATTCTATACCTTCTCTGTACTCAGTAGCCTCTTAACTCTTTGTACTTGCTTTATTTGTTCTTGAATCAATTTTAACAAAAGTCTACTTTTGAAAAAGCTGGAATTTCTAGTAATGATAGTTTGCTATGGTTATTTTTTGTCTTGTCTGAGACTAATCATTTCTTACCCTTAGTCACCTTTTTTTTTTTAATCCAATGGATAATCATTATATTTATGACCTTGAATTTCTCTCTGTGTGTTTATTATCCCATATTCAGCCAATCACCATATGTTCTCCTCTAGATGGTTATTGCTGTCAGGGATATGCTTATAAGATTTACTTTTTGTCATTAGTTATTTCTTAATCATAATTATACACTGGCCATAAATGAGAGAAGACAGATGCATCATTTCCCCAACCCTGGCAGACAAAAAGAAATACATTCAGTGTCAAATAAACAGTGTAGCACATATGCACTTCTTTGCTTCAAAACAGTGCTATAATCAGGGCTGCTGTGTATGGTTGTGTGGACTGTATACTGCACACGTCTCAGGGACACCATTAGCTTCCTATGAATGGTATGTGTGGCACTGTGCAGTATATAACCTGCTAAGCCATATGCTGAGGCCCTTGATGAAATGTTTGCAGGACTTGGATCAGTCAGCATATTTCCAGGGGAAACAGGCAATTCTAATAGTAGTGTGTCTAATACCATGGTGTTTACACTAGATAGGCTACAACCAGAGATAAGATAAATCAAACTGAGGCAACCACCCAGTGACCATAACTGACATATTTCTCTTTGCTTCTAAATTCCTACCATCTAAGGATATAAGTGCTGTCTCCATTTTTTCATTGCCTTCAAAACTCCCTGCAGTACAGCTTCTGTTGATCCAACTTACTGAAACGGTGCTCTCTCAGGTCACCAGTGACATGATATGGACTGAATTTCCCAGTTATCATTTTCTTTGACTTCTCTCCAGCATTTAATTTTGCTGACTACCCTCCTTTTTCTATGCCCTTTCTTGCTGAGATGGTTTCTTTCTTTCTTTTTTTTTTTTTTTTTTTTTGCAGTACGCGGGCCTCTCACTGTTGTGGCCTCTCCCATTGCGGAGCACAGGCTCCGGACGCGCAGGCTCAGCGGCCATGGCTCACGGGCCCAGCCGCTCCGCGGCATGTGGGATCTTCCCGGACCGGGGCACGAACCCGTGTCCCCTGCATTGGCAGGTGGACTCCCAACCATTGTGCCACCAGGGAAGCCGCCTTAGTCACCTTTGACTTAAGCCCATACCTTACTTGCTATGACAAATATTTTGAAAGTTGCCTTTGCCAATTTAGGACCCACATTCAAAATAATTCCTCCTTATAACATAAACTAGCCTTTGGGATTTTCCAGATTGGATAATATCAAAGATTTGTTCCCTCTCCTTATAAAAGAAGAATTACTAGAAATAATTGGGTATGTCAGAAAGTCTCCATATTTCTACATACCTCCACAATATTTACCAAAGCCCCCAATAATAAAAGAGCTAGGACATCAAAAGGGAACCTCAACCTTCCTAAGTTAATTATACACAAATAAAATGTTATTAATATGAATTTGGGTTACCTAGGTACTTCAGAAGAGCTAAAGCAGAGGATATGGGGAAAGGCCTGATCTGGGAAGGCCCCATGGAGTCCTGCTCGGTTACAAGCAGAGGTCTTACTGCTTGCTGGGTACTCTTCTAAGTGCGCTACGCTTACCAACCGGTTTAATAATTACAATAACCCTTTCGGGTAGGTTTTGTACTGAACAGCAATCCGAGGCACAGAAAGGGGAGAGACCTTCAAGATGGCTGAGGAGCAAGCCGTGGAGATCACCTTCCTCCCCACAAATACATCAGAAATACATCTACATGTGGAACAGCTCCTACAGAACACCTACTGAACGCTGGTAGAAGACCTCAGACCTCCCCAAAGGCAAGAAACTCCCCACGTACATGGGTAGGGCAAAAGAAAAAACAGAGACAAAAGAATAGGGAGGGGGCCTGCACCAGTGGGAGGGAGCTGTGAAGGAGGAAAGGTTTCCACACAGTAGGAAGCCCCTTTGCGGGTGGAGACTGCGGGTGGCAGAGGGGGGGAAGCTTCGGAGCCTCGGAGGAGAGTGCTGCAACAGGGGTGCGGAGGTCAAAGCAGAGAGATTCCCGCACAGAGGATCGGGGCGACCAGCACTCACCAGCCTGAGAGGCTTGTCTGCTCACCCGCAAGGGCGGGCGGGGGCTGGGAGCTGAGGCTCCGGCTTCGGAGCTTAGATCCCAGAGAGAGGACTGGGGTTGGCTGCGTGAACACAGCCTGAAGGGGACTAGTGCGCCACAGCTAGCCGGGAGGGAGTCCGGGAAAAAGTCTGGAGCTGTCGAAGAGGCAAGAGACTTTTTCTTGCCTCTTTGTTCTGCGGTGCACGGGGAGAGGGGATTAAGAGCGCCGCCTTAACAAGCTCCAGAGACTGGCACGAGCTGCGGCTATCAGCGCGGACCCCAGAGACGGGCATGAGACTCTAAGGCTGCTGCTGCCGCCACCAAGAAGCCTGTGTGCGAGCACAGGTCACTATCCACACCTCCCCTCCCGGGAGCCTGTGCAGCCCGCCACCTCCAGGGTCCCGAAACCCAGGGACAACTTCCCCGGGAGAACACACAGTACGCCTCAGGTTGGTGCAACGTCACGCCAGCCTTAGCCGCCAAAGGCTCGCCCCGCACTCCGTACCCCTCCCTCCCCCTGGCCTCAGTGAGCCAGAGCCCCCGAATCAGTGGCTCCTTTAACCCCCATCTGTCTGGGCGGGGAACAGACACCCTCAGGCGACCTACACGCAAAGGTGGGGCCAATCAAAAGCTGAACCCCAGGAGGTGCGAACAAAAAAAAGAAGGGGAAATCTCTCCCAGCAGTCTCAGGAGCAGTTGATTTAATCTCCACAATCAACTTGATGTACCCTGCATCTGCAGAATACCTGAATAGACAACGAATCATCCCAAAATTAAGGCAATGGACTTCAGGAGCAACTGTACACTTGGAGTTTGCTTTCTGCATCTAATTGTTTTCTGCATTTATGTTTACCTTAGTTTAGTATTTAGAACTTATTATCATTGGTATATTTGTTTATTGATTAGGTTGCTCTCTTCTTTTTTTTATATATACATATTTTTCTCTTTTTCTCATTTTGTGTGTATGTGTATGCTTCTTTGTGTGATTTTGTCTGTATAGCTTTGCTTTTGCCATTTGTCCTAGGGGTCTAACTGTCCGTTTTAGGGTTTTTTTTTTAAGTATAGTTTTTAGTGCTCGTTATCAAGGTGGATTTGTTTTTTGGTTTGGTTGCTCTCTTCTTGCTTTCTCTCTTTCTTTTTTATTAATTACTTTTTAAATATTTTTTTTCTATTTTAATAACTTTCTTTTTTCTTTCTTTCTTTCTTTCTTTCTCCCTTCCTTCTTTCCTTCCTTCTCTTTCTTTCTTTCTTTCTTTCTCCCTTCCTTCTTTCCTTCCTTCTCTTTCTTTCTTTCTTTCTCTCTCTCTCTCCCTCCCTCCCTCTCTCTCTCTCTCTCCCTCCCTCCCTCCCTCCCTCCCTCCCTCTCTCTCTCTCTCTCTCTCTCTCTCTTTCTCTCTTTCTTTCTTTTTCTCCCTTTTCTTCTGAGCCGTGCGGCTGACAGGGTCTTGCTGCTCTGGCCGGTGTCAGGCCTGAGCCTCTGAGGTGGGAGAGCCAAGTTCAGAACATTGATCCCCAGAAACCTCCCAGTTCAACGTAACATCAAACAGCGAAAGCTCTCCCAGAGATCTCCATCTCAACGCTAAGACCCAGCTCAATTCAACGACCAGCAAGCTACAGTGCTGGATACACTGTGCCAAACAACCAGCAAGACAGGAACACAACCCCACCCATTAGCAGAGAGGCTGCCTAAAATCATAATAAGGTCACAGACACTACAAAACACACCACCAGAAGCAGTCCTGCCCACCAGAAAGAGAAGATCCAGCCTCATCCACCAGAACACAGGCACCAGACCCCTCTACCAGGAAGCCTCCACAACGCACTGAACCAACCTTAGCCACTAGGGCCAGACACCAAAACAAACAGGAATGACGAACCTGCAGCCTGTGAAAAGGAGACCACAAACACAGTAAGTTAAGCAAAATGAGAAGACAGAAAAACACAGCAGTTGAAGGAGCAAGGTAAAAACTCACCAGACCAAACAAATGAATAGGAAATAGGCAGTCTACCTGAAAAAAAATGCATAGTAATGATAGTAAAGATGATCCAAAATCTTGGAAACAGAATACAAGAAATGTTTAACAGGGACCTAGAAGAACTAAAGAGCAAACAAACAATGATGAATAACACAATAAATGAAATTAAAATTGCTCTAAAAGGAATCAATAGCAGAATAACAGAGGCAGAATAACAGATAAGTGACCTGGAAAATAAAATACTGGAAATAACTACCGTGGAGAAGAATAAAGAAAAAAGAATGAAAAGGACAGAGGACAGTCTCAGAGACCTCTGGGACAACATTAAATGAACCAACATTCAAACTATAGGGGTCCCAGAAGAAAAAGAGAAAAATAAGGGGACTGAGAAAATATTTGCAGAAATTATAGTGAAAACTTCCCTAATATGGGAAAGGAAATAGTCAATCAAGTCCAGGAAGCACAGAGAGTCCCATACAGGATAAATCCAAAGAGAAACACGCCAAGACACATATTAATCAAACTATCAAAAATTAAATACAAAGAAAAAATATTAAAAGCAGCAAGGGAAAAATAACATACAAGGGAATCCCCATAAGGTTAACAGCTGATCTTTCAGCAAAAAGTCCGCAAGTCAGAAGGGAGTGGCAGGACATATATAAAGTGATGAAAGGGAAAACGTTACAAACAAGATTACTCTACCCAGCAAGGATCTCACTGAGATTTGATGGAGAAATTAAAACCTTTACAGTCAAGCAAAAACTAAAAGAATTCAGCACCACCAAACCAGCTTTACAACAAATGCTAAAGGAACTTCTCTAGGCAGGAGACACAAGAGAAGGAAAAGACCTACAATAATAAACCCAAAGCAATTAAGGAAATGGAAATAGGAACATACATATTGATAAGTACCTTAAATGCAAATGGATTAAATGCTCCCACCAAAAGACATAGACTGGCTGAATGGATCCAAAAACAAGACCTGTATATATGCTGTCTCACATACAGACTGAAAGTGTGGGGATGGAAAAAGATATTCCATGCAAATGGAAATCAAAAGAAAGCTGGAGTAGCAATTCTCATATCAGACAAAATAGACTTTAAAAGAAAGACTATTACAAGAGACAAAGAAGGACACTACATAATGATCAAGGGATCAACCCAAGAAGAAGATATAACAATTGTAAATATTTAAGCACCCAACATAGGAGCACCTCAATACATAAGGCAAGTGCTAACAGCCATAAAACGGGAAATTGACAGCAATACAATCATAGTAGGGGACTTTAACACCCCACTTTCACCAATGGACAGATCATCCAAAATGGAAATAAATAAGGAAACACAAACTTTCAATGATACATTAAACGAGATGGACTTAATTGATATTCATAGGACATTCCATCCAAAAACAACAGAATACACTTTCTTCTCAAGTGTTCACGGAACATTCTCCAGGATAGATCATATCTTGGGTCACAAATCAAGCCTTGGTAAATTTAAGAAAATTGAAATCATATCAAGTATCTTTTCTGACCACAATGCTATGAGACTAGATATCAATTACAGGAAAAAAATCTAAAAAATACAAACAATGGAAGCTAAACAATACACTACTAAATAACCAAGAGATCACTGAAGAAATCAAAGAGGAAAACAAAAAGTACCTAGAAACAAATGACAGTGAGAACATGATGACCAAAAACCTATTGGATGCAGCAAAAGCAGTTCTAAGAGGGAGGTTTATAGCAATACAATCCTACCTCAAGAAACATGAATCATCTCAAATAAACAACCTACCCTTACACCTAACGCAATTAGAGAAAGAAGATTAAAAAAACCCCAAAGTTACCAGAAGGAAAGAAATCATAAAGATTAGATAGAAAATAAATGAAAAAGAAAAGAAGGAAACAATAGCAAAGATCAATAAAATTAAAAGCTGGTTCTTTGAGAAGATAAATAAAATTGATAAACCATTAGCCAGACTCATCAAGAAAAAAAGAGAGAAGACTCAAATAAGCAGAATTAGAAATGAAAAAGGAGAAGTAACAACTGACACTGAAGAAATACAAAAGATCATGAGAGATTACTATAAGCAACTATATGCCAATAAAATGGACAACCTGGAAGAAATGGACAAATTCTTAGAAAAGCACAACATTCTGAAACTGAACCAAGAAGAAATAGAAAATATAAACAGACCAATCACAAGCACTGAAATTGAGACTGTGATTAAAAATCTTCCAAAAAACAAAAGCCCAGGACCAGATGGCTTCTCAGGTGAATTCTATCAAACATTTAGAGAAGAGCTAACACCTATCCTTCTCAAACTCTTCCAAAATATAGCAGAGGGAGGAACACTCCCAAACTCATTCTACGAGGCCACAATCACCCTGATACCAAAACCAGACAAAGATGTCACAAAGAAAGAAAACTACAGGCCAATATCACTGATGAATATAGATGCAAAAATCCTCAACAAAATACTAGCAAACAGAATTCAACAGCACATGAAAAGGATCATACAACATGATCAGGTGGGGTTATTCACAGCAATGCAAGGATTCTTCAATATTCGCAAATCGATCAATGTGATAAACCATATTAACAAACTGAAGGATAAAAAGCATATGATCATCTTGATAGATGCAGAAGAAGCTTCTGACAAAATTCAACACCCATTTATAATAAAAACTCTCCAGAAAGTAGGCATAGAGGGAACCTACCTCAACATAATAAAGGCCATATATGATAAACCCACAGCCAACATCATTCTCAGTGGTGAAAAACTGAAACCATTTCCTCTAAGATCAGGAACAAGACAAGGTTGTCCACTCTCACCATTATTATTCAACACAGTTTTGGAAGTTTTAGCCACAGCAATCAGAGAAGAAAAAGAAATAAAAGAAATCCAAATCGGAAAAGAAGAAGTAAAGCTGCCACTGTTTGCAGATGACATGATACTATACTTAGAGAATCCTGACAATGCTACCAGAAAACTACTAGAGCTAATCAATGAATTTGGTAAAGTAGCAGGATACAAAATTAATGCACAGAAATCTCTTGCATTCCTATACACTAATGATGAAAAATCTGAAAGAGAAATTAAGGAAACACTCCCATTTACCATTGCAACAAAAAGAATAAAATACCTAGGAATAATCCTACCTAAGGAGACAAAAGACCTTTATGCAGAAAACTATAAGACACTGATGAAGGAAATTAAAGATGATACAAACAGATGGAGAGGTATACCATGTTCTTGGATTGGAAGAATCAACATTGTGAAAATGACTATACTACCCAAAGCAATCTACAGATTCAATGAAATCCCTATCAAACTACCACTGGCATTTTTCACAGAACTAGAACAAAAAATTTCACAATTTGTGTGGAAACACAAAAGACCCCAAATAGCCAAAGCAATCTTGAGAAAGAAAAAACTGAACTGGAGAAATCAGGCTCCCAGACTTCAGACTGTACTACAAAGCTACAGTAATCAAGTGAGTATGGTACTGGCATAAAAACAGAAATATAGATCAATGGAACAGGATAGAAAGCCCAGAGATAAACCCACGCACATATGGTCACCTTTTTTTTGATAAAGGAGGCAAGAATATACAATGGAGAAATCAAAGCCTCTTCAATAAGTGGTGCTGGGAAAACTGGACAGCTACATGTAAAAGAATGAAATGAGAACACTCCCTAACACCATACACAAAAAGAAACTCAAAATGGATAAAAGACCTATATGTAAGGCCAGACACTATAAAACTCTTAGAGGAAAACATAGGCAGAACACTCTATGACATCAATCACAGAAAGATCCTTTTTGACCCACCTCCTAGAGAAATGGAAATAAAAACAAAAATAAACAAATGGGACCTAATGAAACTTCAAAGCTTTTGCACAGCAATGGAAAACATAAACAAGATGAAAAGACAACCCTCAGAATGGGAGAAAATATTTGCAAATAAAGCACTGACAAAGGATTATCTCCAAAATTTATAAGCAGCTCATGTTGCTTAATATCAAAAAAACAAACAACCCAATCCAAAAATGGGCAGAAGAGCTCAACAGGCATTTCTGCAAGGAAGATATACAGATTGCCAACAAACACATGAAATGATGCTCAACATCACTAATCATTAGAGAAATGCAAATCAAAACTACAATGAGGTATCTGCTCACGCCAGTCAGAATGGCCATCATCAAAAAATCTACAAACAATAAATGCTGGAGAGGGTGTGGAGAAAAGGGAATCCTCTTGCACTGTTGCTGGGAATGTAAATTGATACAGCCACTATGGAGAACAGTTTAGAGGTTCCTTAAAAAACTAAAAATAGAACTACCATATGACCCAGCAATCTCACTACTGGGCATATACCCTGAGAAAACCATAATTCTAAAAGAATTACATAGCACAGTGTTCACTGCAGCTCTATTTACAGTAGCCAGGACATGGAAGCAACCTAACTGTCCATCGACAGATGAATGGATAAAGAAGATGTGGCACATATATACAACGGAATACTACCCAGCCATAAAAAGAAATGAAATTGAGTTATTTTTAGTGAGGTGGATTGTCCTAGAGTCTGTCATGAAGAGTGAAGTAAGTCAGAAAGAGAAGAACACATACCACATGCTAACACACATATGTAGAATCAAAAAAAAAAATGTTCTGAAGAACGTAGGGGCAGGACAAGAATAAAGACACAGACGTAGAGAATGGACTTGAGGACATGGGATGGGGAAGAGTAAGGGTAAGCTGGGACTAAGTGAGACAGTGGCTAAGCTGGGACGAAGTGAGAGAGGGCATGGACATATATACACTACCTAATGTAAAACCGATAGCTAGTGGGAAGCAGCCGCATAGCACAGGGAGGTCAGCTCGGTGCTTTGTGACCACCTAGAGAGGTGGGATAGGGAGGGTGGGAGGGAGATGCAAGAGGGAAGAGTAATGGGGATATATGTATATGTATAGCTGATTCACTTTGTTATAAAGTAGAAAGACACAATTGTAAAGCAATTATACTCCAATAAAGATGTTAAAAACATCTGAATATGTTTTAGAATTGAATATCTTTCAGACTTGGATAGAAATATACTGATGGTCACGTACAAAGGCTGGCACAATAACTCCCAACAAAGACATTTTTTCCAAAAATTAAAATTTTGTTTTTAGGTTTAAATATCTGTACTCATTTGGAACAATGATAGCACTCACATTGTGGCATGAGTTAAAAGGCCCTGCAAATTTGTCAATGCCCACCTTGTCCACAATATATTTTCATTGTAGGGTAGTCATTGAATAACTCCTTCTAAATTCCAAAATGTATCAATATTATATTCCAAGAGAGGAGTTCATCTTCCCTCTTTCTGTTATTGTTGTTTGTTATTGAGCTTATCACTGACCGGTGTGTTTTGCTTTTTCCTCAAAGTTGCCTAAAGGTTCCTGCTACAAACTACAGATTAGAAGTTTGAGTCTTCTGGAAGAAATATTAAAAGAGCCTCAGTATGCTGCATGTTCTCTTAACTAGTAATATTAAAGTAATAGAAAAATCGGTGTAGGTTTTCCAGGGTAAGCTGAAACTGTCATCACCAACAGACATCTGTCAGTCTGTACCAAAGGCCTAAGTCTGGACTCTTGGTCCAGAAGCAGATAAATTCATGAAATAGCCTTCTAACATTAAGATCAGCAAAACAAGAATTAATTTCCTAAGACGAAATGAAACTGACTCAGGTATGATTAGTAGCATATTTTTAATGGGCACATGAGAAAATCCTTTTTATTTCTTCTTGATCTGTCTCTAAATTTCAATTTAATAGGCTATACATATGTACATATGCGTATACATATACATGTATTAAATTAAAATGAAATCCACTTCAAATGGTATCTTGTTTCAACCAAACTCTCAAAATTCAGGAAAGAATTCTGTGAAAGATCTTAATAAGATTATAAGCTAATAAATAATCAAAAAATCTAAGATTTATGATTCTGGAAAAGGTGACATAAATTGATCAGTCTTTTCTCCAAAATAACTCAAAATACAGGTAACAATGACTAAACATCATGCAAAGAGTTTACTAATGTTTTTACTTTCTAAGACCATGTTATTTACGTATTTTTCGTAAGAATATGCCTATCTTTCTACTAGAATATAACTGGAAAAATTGAATTTATAATCTTGACCATGCTAGAAATGTCACATAGAAAAAGAAATTTCATGTAATTGGGTATGATAAGCCAATGATTAAGGATCAGGAGGTATACATCATATGTGAAAATGATCCCTATAAATTTTCTACAAAAAAATTGGCTTGGCACTTGTTATGTGGCTCATGAAATCCTAGCTTTATTGATGGTAAAGAATGTCATGTCCTGGCTAGCCAGGAACAGTGGTACTGCAGTGAACCTGGGAGAGGAGAATTGGATGGCTCTTGGTTGCAGTAGATAAATTAATAAAGGAATAAAAATACTTCTAGCACATAAAAAGGATAAAGATTCAGCCCTGAAGGCTTTATAAAACTTTCAGACAGAAACTAACTCCCCAGCCTTAGTATCCTTTGGCTCTAGTTTTATTAACATCATAAGGAGGTATTTGTGCATTAATAAACATCCCTTGTTACATCTATGTTTGTAAACCAGCCAAATAAAACATCAAATTAATGATGTGAATTATAAAAGTGCTAACTAAACGTATGTGATCAAATCAGCACGTCTGGGGGAGAAGTAAGGACTTGGAGAATTGGAAAGCAAACTGACACCTTGTTCTGCCTCCTTAATGAGTACTGCAAACCATTCCCAGCCCACCGCCAGAAAGTACTTTGCACTGGAGAACTACAGTAACAGCAGCAAAACAAGAAACAAAAACAGGATTGCCCACTGTAGCTCTGACTCTCAAAATACAGGCATACCTCGTTTTTTGGCACCTTGCTTTATTGCGTTTTGAAGATATTATGGTTTTTTTTACAAATTGAAGGTCTGTGGCAAGCCTGTGTTGAGCAAGTCTATTGGTGCCATTTTTCCAACAAGATTTGCTCACTTCATGTCTCTGTGTCACATTTAGGTAATTCTCGCAATATTTCAAACTTTTTCATGATTATTATATTCGTTACGGTGATCTGTGATCAGTGATCTTTGATGTTATTATCATAATTGTTTCGGGGCACAATGAACCACACCCATGTAAGACAGCAAACTTGATAAATGTTGTGTGTGTTCTGACTGTCCCACTGACCAGCTGTTTCCCCATCTCTCTCCCTCTCCTCAGGCCTTCTTATTCCCTGAGACACACCAATATTGAAATTAGGCCAATTAATAATCCTACAATGGCCTCTAAGTGTTCAAGCAAAAGGAAGAGTCACGTGTCTCTCACTTTAAATCAAAATTTAGAAATGATTATGCTTAGTGAGGAAGGCATGTCGAAGGCCAAGACAGGCTAAAAGCTAGGGCTCCTGTAGCAGTCAGCCACATTGTAAATGCAAAGAAACAGTTCTTAAATGAAATTAAAAGTGCTACTCCAGTGAACACATGAATAAAGAAAGCAAAGCAGCTTTATTGCTGATATGGAGAAAGTTTTAGGGGCCTGGATAGAAGATCAAACCAACCACAACATTCCCTAAAGCAAAACCCTAGTCTAGAGCAAGGCCCTAACTCTCTTCAATTTTATGAAGGCTGAGAGAAGTGAGGAAGCTGCGGAAGAAAAGTTTAATTTAGCAGAGGTTGGTTCATGAGGTTTAAGGAAAGAAAGCATGTCCATAACATAGAAGTGCAAGGAGAAGCAGCAAGTGCTGATGTAGAAGCTGCAGCAAGTTATCCAGAAGGACTAGCTAAGATAATTAGTGAAGGTGACTGCGCTAAACAACAGATTTTCAATGTAGACAAAACAGCCTTATCTTGGAAAAAGATGCCATCCAGCACTTTCATAGCTAGAGAGAAGTCAATGCCTGGCTTCAAAGCTTCAAAGGACAAGCTGACTCTCTTGCTAGAGGCTAATACCGCTGATGACTCTAAACTGAAGACAATGCTCATTTACCACTCTGAAAATCCCAGAGCCCTGAAGAATTATGCTAAATCTACTCTGCCTGTACTCGATAAATGGAAGAACAAAGCCAGAATGACAGCACATCCAGGCTTTGCTGAATATTTTAAGCCCATTTTTAAGATCTACTATTGGAAAAAATATTCATTTTAAAATATTATTGCTCATTGACAATGCACCTGGCCATTCAAGAGCCCTGATGGAGATGTACAGGAGATTAATGTTTTCATGCCTGCTAACACAACATCCATTCTGCAGCCCATGGATCAAGGAGTAATTTCAGCTTTCAAATCTTACTAAGAAATACATTTCATAAGACTATAGCTGCCATAGATAGTGATTCCACTGATGGATCTGGGCAAGTAAATTGAAAACCTTCTGGAAAGGATTCATCATTCTAGATGTGATTAAGAACATTTGTGATTCATAGGAAAAGGTCAAAATATCAACTTTAACAGGAGTTTAGAAGAAATTGATTCCAACCCTCATAGATGACTGTGAAGGGCTCAAGACTTCAGTGGAGGAAGTAACAACAGATGTAATAGTAACAGAACTAGAATTACACATGGAGCCTGAAGATGTGACTGAATTGCTGCAATCTCATGATAAAAGATGAGGAGTTGCTTCTTATTGATGAGCAAAGAAGGTAGTTTCTTCTTCATTCCTGGTGAAGATGCTGTGAAGATTGCTGAAATGATAACAAAGAATTTAGAATATTACATAAAGTTAGTTGATAAAGCAGCTGCAGGGTTTGAGAGGATTGACTCCAATTTTGATAGAAGTTCCACTGTGGATAAAATGCTATCAGGCAGCATTGCATGCTATAGAGAAATGGTTCATGAAAGGAAGAGAAAATCGGTGCAGCTAACTTCATTGTTGTTTTATTTCAAGAAACTGCCACAATCGCCCCACCCTTCAGCAACCATCCACCCTGATCAGTCAGGAGCCATCAACGTCGAGGCAGGACCCTCCACCAGCAAAAAGATTATGACTTGCTAAGGCTCAGATGGTTAGCACTTTTCAGCAATAAAGTATTTTTTAATTAAGGTATGTACTTTTTTTTTAGATGTACTGCAATCTCATACTTAACAGACTACAGTCTACAGTAAACATAACTCTCATATGCACTGGGAAACCAAAAAATTCGTGTGGTCGCTTTATTGCCATATTCACTTGTGGTCTGGAACCAAACCCACAGTATGTATGCCTGTATATGAGACCTTGAGCCATTAGGTCATGACTCCTTAACAAATAGCAACAAAAAAACTTTCTTCCTGACTTCTGAAGTCCTGATGTCTCCAGATATAAAATCACCTTTGAGTCCATGACAATCAAGTGAGACAACTGCTGTTTTCCCACCACAAACATACTATAGTAGTCTTGGCAACATTTCTTTTGTATACATATAGCTGATTCACTTCATTGTACAGCAGAAACTAACACAATATTGTAAAGCAATTGTACTCCAGTAAAAAAATATATATGTATTTCTTTTCTTTAAAGAACTGTTAATATAAATATTTTATTTGGAGAGTGGCCTTTAAAAGCCTGGACTCCCTTGCAAAATCTCTTTGCAAGTAAACTTCTTTTCTGTTCTGTTTTTGTCTCTGTGGCTTCCTTCTATGTTTAAAATCCCTACACTTCTTTCCTGTAGCCCCTGCAAAATAGTTTTGACAAATTCCTTGTGAATCTGCTTCAGATACCATGACCCTGGCTCAGCTATAAGTAGCAGGCAGTTGCCCTTTGACAGTCCATGAGGATGTCTGCTCCAAGGTCCTGGGAAGGCTTGAGCAGCTCTGAGCCTCGGTGTTTTGCACCTGGCAGTAACATGCAGCCATCTCTCTGACACCACCTGGTTATCATCCCTTTTCAGCTCCACAAGTTTCTTTTGACATAAATGCTTTCCTTCTGGTTCAAAAATGACGCTGAGAGGGAGGAGAGAGGAGGCAGGCTCAGAGGAGGTCTTTGGATATTAAATCAGCCCAAGCGTAGAGAATCCACAGGGGATTAATCTTCTATTTCCTTTCCATTATGAGCCTGTCTATATGGACAGTCGCCCTGCCTCACAGCCATTATCTGTCTCTTCAAAAAGTTAATGCAGCTTCCAATTAGATCTTTTTTGTTCTCCTGTTAATCTTCGTTCTTCCTCTGCTGTCATCCTAGTAAGCCAAGTCTCAATTAGCCAGCCTGCTGGTGGTTACCATCTTGTCGCTTCACTGTTCAGACTTTCTTTAATTTTCCTGGAGCATGCCAGCCCCCTTCCTCTCTTCTTCCCTCCCTCCAAAGTACTTTTGCTAAAACTGCAGCCCGTGATGTCTCAGGCTGTATTATTCTGCAGGGCATGGAGGGCTGACAGGTAGGATGTCTTTTTCAGTAGGTCAAGACACACTTGCATGTTAGGAATCTTAGTAGATGAGAGTTTTCTACTGGTGCTACCAGGAGTCTATAACTGTCCCAGTGAGACCCTCTCATGACCCTGTATACCGAAGGAGTTTAGGAAGACCCAAAGCAGACTTTAGTTTTAAAAATACAATTTTATGGTTTTGAAGAACCTAGGGGCAGGACAGGAATAAAGACACAGACATAGAGAATGGACTTGAGGACATGGCGGGGGGAAGGGTAAGCTGGGACGAAGTGAGAGAGTGGCATGGACATATATACACTACCAAATGTAAAATAGATAGCTAGTAGGAAGCAGCTGCATAGCACAGGGAGATCAGCTCCGTGCTTTATGACCACCTAGAGGGGAGGGATAGGGAGGGTGGGAGGGAGACACAAGAGGGAGGAGATATGGGGATGTATGTATATATATAGCTGATTTACTTTGTTATACAACAGAAACTAACACACCATTGTAAAGCAATTATACTCCAATAAAGATGTTAAAACAAACAAAAGGCTTACTAAACTCAAAAAAAATACAATTTTAAAAAGAAGGAGGAAGATTCAGGCTCTCAGTTTCAATTATGAAAGATGATTAGTTGAACCCACTTATCAGCAAATCTCACCACAGCAATTAACTCAAACTTCAGAGTTCTATTCTAATTCTTCCAGCCACTGAGTGACCTTGAGTAGGCTTACATCACATTTTGAACTGTTTGCTTGTTTATAAGACTAGGGGTCTTCTGTTTAACTTAAAGCTGAAAATACAAATGTATGCTCTTTAAAGCACACTAAAATGAGTACATGGGGAAAGAGACAAGGACAATGGGGGGAAAAGCTGTCAAGAGAGGTCCACAAAATTGAGAAGCTGGAGTATGGACCAAGGAATTAGAGGATACAAGAAAGTAAACACCAGCCACCATCAGAGACGGATGAGAGTGAGAACCGAGCCACTTCATGATGCAGACACTCAGAAAGACTCACAGGTTGGAGACACTCAGAGCCAAAGAAGGTGGGAACAAGGTGGGAGCCTGAGAAAGGCAGAGGGGAAAGGAGAGGCATTGAAAGTCACTGGCAGAATATTAATCCCCAGCTCCCTCCCAGCCCACCAGCCAGACCTCCTACCTGCCCCCTTCCATTGCAGGACACTGGAGCTTTATTCTGGAGTAAAAATGGAATCAGTGTCTCTAGACCCCAGTGCACCAGGCAGTGCAGAGGCATCTACTGAAAACTGAGGCTAAGTGGATAAATGGAAGTCGACCTACTGAACCAGAAGAGCACCAGTCCCCTACTCAGCTTAAAAAATACTCAGCTAAACAGTGGGCAGCCAGGCAGGAGGATACCGATAAATGCTTCTCAGGAGAAGTCAAATGGTCCCAGAAAAATGATTGCAGGGGAGGAAAAAATTCCTCTACTCTCTTAGATTCAGTGGCTGGGAATGAAAAATAAACTGAAAGAATGATATATACTAACAAGAGAAAAAAGGATGTGTTAACATGTGCGTCATGCATACACATGGGAGAAGTCAATGATGAGTCATTCAAAGAGGTGGTCAGAACTTGAGGTTTATATAGCATCTCAACAAAGAACAATAAATTTGTGGAGAAGTGATAAGACAAAGGAAAAGAGGTTTAGGCATTTAGGCATGACAAACTGTGGGAAGGTAAGTATATGGCGAAAATAATGGAAGATAAGAGTTATCTAATATTTTGTTATGTAGATTCGTCTTGGTGCCCGTCTCTGGGTTGCTAAGAGTCTAAAGGTCTCTCCTGGTGATTAAGAATTCTACCCTTCTTGATATGGGAAAGGGAGACAAATTTATGTCCTGCTTTTAGGCAAATAGGGGAGGGAAGAAAGCTTTCCTTGCATATGCTTCTTCCCAGGTGCCTTCAGCTCAAAATAATCCTCAGGCCAAAGTGGCATGTTTTGAGATGGCCTATTCTGATACCCTATATGACCCACAGAAATGATCCACAAGTGTTGAGTATTTGGGTTTCCCAAAGAGATGGCCAATCATTCTACATGAACTCTATCAAATGACAAGTACATATACACACAGCTTTCAGTCAACTTTTAGCACCTTGCTCCTAAATATGAAAACATCAAAAACATCCTTAGATATCCAAGGAGAACCTAACATGAAAGACCAAGAATCAAACATACAAAGAGAAGAAAGAAACTCAAAGGAAACAAAGATTTTGTAGGCAACAGAAAAAACTAAAAATAAAGAACAGACCGACATAAACTATAATTAACATCCTCAGCAATAAGAGAAGATACTGCATCCCTAAAACAAGATCAGTGTATGGAAGGAAGGGAAAGAGGTAGGGAAGGAGGTGGGAAAAGGAAGGAGAGTGGAAGGGAGGGTAAAGAGAGAAGAAGAGAAAATCCAGGAACCAGAAAGAGCTTTGGGGGGGAAAAGGCATCTGAAATTTTAAGAATTCAAAAGAAGAGCTGGAAAATGAAGTTGAGAAAATTGCTCAGAAAATAGAACCAAAAGACTAAATAAATAAAATCAGAAAGAAAAGTTTAGAACACTAGAGAACTATTCCCATGACCAAATCCGATTAATAGTTCCAGAAAGAGAAAATAGAGACAACAACAAAATTATTAAATAAATAATACAAGAAAAGAACTTGAACTTCCAGTGTAAAAGGACCCATTCAATGCCCAGCACAATTAATGAAAAGAGATCTCCTTTATTGCACATCACTGTGAAGTTTCAGAATACCAACTTTAAAAGAAGGATCCTCCTAAGAAGAGTGAAGAATCAGAATGGCATTGTTCTTCCCAACAGGAACAGTGAATGTTTGAAGGCAGTGAAGCAACACATTCAAAAGTCTTACAGAAAATGAACTCTATGATTCTATATCTATTCAAACTATCAGTTAATTTTTATGAAGAAATAAAATTATTTCAGACACACAATGTCTTTAAAACGTTACCTCAATCCATCCTTTCTCAGGAAGAAATTTTATCAGTTAGGAATTGTATAGTTATAGAGCCAATTGCAGTCAGCTTAAACACATAAAGGTTTGTTTCTTTGTTTCTCTAGTAAAAATAAGTCTAGAGGTACAGAGTCAAGCCAGCATGTGACTCCAAGATATCATCAGGGACACAGTTCATTCTATCTTTAAGATTGCTATTATTAGTACATGCATCCTCATGGTCACTTTATAGCTCTCAGAGTACCAGCTATCACATCCATATTCCAGGCAGAAGAAAGAGGAAGAAAGAAGCAAGCACAGAGGGCAAAAGAGCTATCTCAGAAATCCCACAAATTTGTATATCACTGACCATACCTATCCATAAGGGAGCCTGGGAAACATAGCTTCGTTATTTGCTAAGCCTAATAATATAAGGATTCCATTAGATGGTAAGAAGAGGATAATGGATATTGGTTAGGCAACCAGCAGTGTAATGAAAGATACGCTCCACCAAAATAAAGGGACAAACCAGGAAAAAAGGAGACATGATATTCGAGACACAGATGAACTAACGCAGTGAGGGACAGTGGAAATACCTGTGCAGCAGGCTGAGAAAACAACTAGTCTAGATGGAGGTTCCAGGAGATATGTGTCTACGTGTGACTGGAACGCCTGGTGTGTGTAACCAGTACATGAAGTTTTAAAGTTTTACAATTCCTGTTGGATAATGTGCTAGAAAGCTTAGTAAAGGGGGGGAAAGTTGTACAAGGAAGGAAATCTAATCACAACATATACTTTGCTTCATCAATGAACAATACATTTTCATAATAAGAAAAACACCCAATTTATTTAATCAAAAATCAGTATAATATTCACAGGATGGAAAGAGAGACAGTAGGAGCATGGGAGATAGAAGAAGTCTAACTTCTTTTATAATAGGAATTTATTAGATATCTCTAAAAATGATAAATTAAGAAATAATATAAACATGCTGTTTTAAAAGCAATTACCGGGCTTCCCTGGTGGCGCAGTGGTGGATAGTCCGCCTGCCGATGCAGGGGACACGGATTCGTGCCCCGGTCCGGGAAGATCCCACATACCGCGGAGCAACTAAGCCCGCAAGCGACAACTACTGAAGCCCACGTGCACCTAGAGCCCGTGCTCTGCACCAAGAGAAGCCACCGCAATGAGAAGCCCACACACCACAACGAAGAGTAGCCCCCACTCACTGCAACTAGAGAAAGCCCACGCACAGCAATGAAGACCCAACATAGCCAAAAATAAATAAATAAAATAAATAAATAAATAAAGCAACAGCTAAAAGTTTGGGGAAGGGGATTCATAGGGAGGACAGATGTTCTTCATTATGTCTTAAATTACTACTTTAAACAATGCATATGTATTATTTAGATAAAAATTTAAAATAGTTTTTAAAGATTTAATGACTAAGGGAAATGTTCACAATATATTATTCAGGGGAAAATCAGGTTACAAACAGTATGTATAGTAAAATCCCAATTTGGAAAGCTTGTGCAAGGAGTATATGTGCAAGAATAAAAGCGTGACACAGAAAGCACATGCTATTTGTTACACACAGGAATACAAATGTACATAATAAAGTCTGGAAAAACACACCCCAAATGGGTAATAGAGCTCACTTTACCACTGGGTCAGAGACTAGCATGTAGCCAATGGTAAATGGGGACTTAAAATTTTTAATGGTGCTTGAATTTTTGTGAGAATATTTTTATATATTTTAAAGTGACAGACTTTTAAAAAGAAAGTAGGGGGAAATGCCTACATCATCTCTTCAGAGCCATGCTTTCTCCATGATTCTATAACCCAGGTGGCACCCAAATCATCCTCTTCCTTCTCTTAACCCAACCCCTGTCCTTAGAGCTGAAAGTTCAGGTAACAGCTTCCCTCAAAGCTGTATGAGATGCATGACCAAATGCTAGTTTTTATAGGAGGAACTATTCTCCTACGCATCCCCACTCCAATGTGTTCTACTTCAACCTATGCACAGAGAGGAATTTCCACCAACATTTTCTCACTGGGAAGGAGCCACCCCAGTCCTGTTCTCTCTCCCTCCCTCTCTCCCTCTCCCTTTCCCTCTCCTTCTCTCCCTCTCTCCCTCTCTAAACAGCAAGCCCCCAGAAGAGCTCTCACTCCTTTCTCCCTTGGCTAACCTCCATGTGCCACTAGGAGAGACAGGAAATTATTGGATCTGCCTTTATGATGTGTTGGGCCTGGGGCTCTTCATGTTCCTATATGCACAGTTACCATACATATGGGGTTCCTCTACAGGAACAAGCCCCACTCCAGCTTTTTGTCTCTAGCCCTGGGCTTGTCTCTTTGAACCAGCGAGGAGGGAAGAGCTTTTGCCATTCCTCCATTGAGTTGTACCAGTGTGATGGCATGAATTCTCACTTGAATAGGCAAATGCACACGTACATGTGTGTTAAATTTCTAGAACTGAATTTGAAATCTGTGCACCCAATATCATAATTCAGCCTGCTTGTTCATTCTGTGTTCTCTCCATCTGTAGCAGCAGTGACCTTTGGGGTCAATTCATACGCATGTTTCTGTCACAGCCTAGTCCTGCTCTCCCACACTCATTCCCTACCACCTGGATTGACTCCGGTGCCCTGGGGACCTTCTGCAGCCACAACCTAATGTCCACCAGGGAAGGTGTGTGTCCCTATTCTCCCAATCTCAGTTGGTGCTACATAGATGGCCTTAGCTGGTGGGCTGTTCTTGGCATCGTTGGTGAGATTCCGCTTTCACCTCTGTGACCTGTTGTAGTCAATCTTCAAGGCGGTTGCCAGGTTGGCCTTGGCTCTACTGGAATACATGTCCCATTCCTGACTGGGGTCTTCCAAAACAAACATGCTCCTTCTCTCCCTTGGCTAACCTCCATGTGCCACTAGGAGAGACAGGAAATTATTGGATCTGCCTTTATGATGTGTTGGGCCTGGGGCTCTTCATGTGTCTATGTGCACTACATCTCCACTTCTCTGTGTTGTCGCCTGTATGTGATGGCACAGTTGGAGCTGCCAGTCTTGAAGGGCCTCGTGGGAAGCATGGCACCAGTGGATCACTCTTGGATGCCCGAAATGCCGAGGCTGGCTTTGCCTTGAGCCCAGGGCTTTGCTCCCCTTCCAACACTTGGAGGATTAGGAGAGAAGGGTCAGAGCACAGAACCTAATTCTTTTTTTCTGCCCAAACTTTGTCTTCCTCTTGCCAGTCTCTAGCCCTTTCCTCTCAACCTCAGAGCACATCTACCACAAGTCTCCTGCTCTGTCTGTCCATGCTGATGAATAAATCCATATTGTCCCAAATCAGGGAAAGGGGCTTTGTTTTTTCACCTAAAAACTAAAGAATAAAGTGTCTTTGACCCTGCTGTAAACTGTTCCTGGTATCAACATCCTCCAGCCAACCACCACCAGGAATACATGAGTAGTTGAACAAGTTGAATTTATTCCTTGCTGCAAAGAAAAAGAAAAAAAAAGCACACCATGGGGAATTATGATGCACCTGAGTAATAGGGGGTTACAGAGAACTTCTTGTGGGATTTTAGCTTGTGTTAGGTGATTCTGCAGAGGGTTTAAGGAAGCAGAGTTCTGCTCTGAATTGGCTGCTGCAGGAAGTGGAGGTGAGGTAATTCTATCTTAGGGTATCTTAACAAATCTCATCTGGAGAGAGGGAAGACTAGACCAAGGCTAAAGTCACACTTGGCAATCACTCACATTAACCAGAAGAGGAATGGTTGATATTTTGTGGTTTGGACAGTGTCATGTTTTGCCAGAAGTTGACATGATTGTAGAGTGGTCTTGTTTTTGTCTTGATCCATCATGACCAGTGTGGCCTTGCCTTAATGTTGATATTCTGTGATGTTGTTCATATTCAACAGGAGAACACCAAGGCCTAACTGGCTGGCTTCCAGGTTCCAAAGGCTGCTTGTCTCTTTCTCACTGGTTAGCTGCAAAGGTCTGCATGTGTACCATGTTAAGCGGGAAATGGCACATCAGTTGTGAACTTGAAGGAGCCTGCCACACAAGGCCTAAAGCTGATGCTGCAATTTGTTCCTAATTTGGTTCCATGAGTTTGATCTCCACTGGTCAAAACTCAGTGAGGGGCTTCCCTGGTGGCGCAGTGGTTGAGAGTCCGCCTGCCGATGCAGGGGACACGGGTTCGTGCCCCGGTCCGGGAAGATCCCACATGCTGCGGAGTGGCTGGGCCCGTGAGCCATGGCCGCTGAGCCTGCACGTCCGAAGCCTGTGCTCCGCAACAGGAGAGGCCACAGCAGTGAGAGGCCCGCGTACCGCAAAAAAAAAAAAAAAAAAACAACTCAGCGAGGAGGAGGCCTGCGACTGGCAGCCCCAGTACCCCAACGTATGGAGGAAACCTCATGAGCAAATACAAGGGCCAGTTTTTGAGATACCAAGTGCCGTGCTGGGGCCACAGCAGCCGGCTGGAGAGCACATGGACATTTGGTCTGTGTCTGGACAGCAGCTGGACATGGCTCTGGGTACAGCAGGCTCAGCCGAACAGGTATATCCCTGGAAGAGAGTCTCTTCAATCCAGGAAAGGATCACCTCCAAACAGGAAAGCTTTAATATACAGGCTTTTTAGCTACAGCTACATGGAATAATTTTTGTGACTAGGGCATGTTTTCTTTCTTTTAAATTGTGTCTTAGCCAAAACTACTGTGAACTACGAAAAGGACCTACATTCCCCCATGAGCCACAGAACATTAATGTGTGAATCTGATCTTTAAACCCTTCATGCTGGGCATCATAGGAGGCACTAGACCAGTTGCCCCACATTATGTTCCTCTATTTTAGGTCCTGAAAGTCTACTACAAGAAGTCTACAAGAAGTGGCAGATTTTATCAATGAGCAAATACAGTGGAACTGGATGGCTAACATGCAAGGGGGGTTGGGTGGTTTATCATAGAGGAAAGAAGGCATCTTCTTAGAATGAAAATCAGGAAAAAAAGTCCATGGAGCTAATTTCAAACTCAGAGTCTTATAAAGGAATTAAAAAGACTTGAGCAGGAACATGCTTTCTTTACAAGTTAGGTTTACTCAGGGACTCAGGGGAGATTTGGATCAGCTTAAGACACAAGTTTTAGTCTTTTAGTCAGAACACTGGCTGTGGGAAAGGAAAAGGAAAAATATAAAAAGGCATCCTGATTAAAATCCAGGGATGAAAGCTTGCCTTAGGAGAAAAGTCAGAGAAAGTTAGAGACCACAAGGTTGGAGATCTCAACATGGATTTGAAAGGAAAAAAAGCTATACTGTTACCTAACTGCTTAAAAAACTGCAACCAGAGATGTGTGGGACACTGTACTTATCACCAGATCAGAGGGGGTGATGAGGCCAAGGTAATCCAACAGAGGAAGAAGGGAGACCACAGAGGGTGAGGGAATGATAGCCTGGGGACATGAGAGCTCAGGAAACTCTCCAGGGCCACCCTCTCCAAGTGCCAAATGGCAAATTAATAAGAACGATGGGGCAACAACCCTTGGATGATTGGAACACTTAGAGGACACACAGAATATCTGCATTGATTGGAGAGGGGAAACCAGGAAAAGCAGTACGAAATAGGAATTAGCAAGTGAATATCAAGATCTGGAGGCTGACACAGAGCTGTACAGTGAGAAAATGTGCCTGAGATATGCAGGGATTTTGTGTTGAGAAGAAAAGATGGTAAAGTGCAGCCTGGCTGAGTAATGACTGATTGACTCCTGGTCTGGCTTAGAGGCTGGGCCTATCTGAGGATACCTCCTGGTGGAATTACATGACTCGGGGAAGAAACATGCAAGGGATTGGATGGTTTATCATAGAAACCACCCAGAAACTGAGCCAGCTTGAAAGGAGAGGAGAAGCGCTTGTTGGCAGAAAGAACAGTTTCAACTCACGTGTATGTGTTTCCTTAACATGATGAGCTTGGGGCTGGTGCCATGAGAATCATGTGAGTCCTACTGACTGCACAGGATTAAGTCAGATTTGAAGAGGACGGGGCATTCTGGTGTGTGCCCAGGGTGTCGGGGCTGCAGAGGGAAGCCCGGCTTTGCAGAAGGAGTCTCCTCTTACTATAGAGAGAGCAAACCAGGAAAGCGGGAGTTGGGGCATTCATCTTTGAACTTCAATGAACAAGCCAAAATTTTAATTTTCAAGTTTTTTTGAACTTTAAGAATGAAAGAGAATGCATATTCAAATCTGAGACACGGGCATACTGCAGGCACTGTGTTACTTGAACTATGTTTAGGGTGGCTGGCAACTAATTTCATATAATCATCCCTGGCAAGCTATATTGAACTGCATGGCTACAGATCTAAGTAGATTTAGGATATGGAAATGGAAATGACTTTTTGGCCTAGGGTACAGTATGGACTTGGAGCTGCTTTAAGTAAAGCCCTGTCCTGATGCCATGTCAGAGGGCATTAAACGTTGACCCCAGGCTTGGCAATTAATGGATTAAGGGGTTAGACTCCCCCCACTCCCAGCCAAATTTAGCCTGTGTCCTGTTTTTGGACTGGCCACCAACTAAGAATAGTTTTTACATTTTTCAAGGGTTGGAAAACAAACAGACAAATAAAGAAGAGTATGCAACATAGACCATGTGTGACCCCCAAAGCCTAAAATATTACTATTTGGATCTTTACAGAAAAAATTTGCTGACCTGGGAGAAAACACTTCCTTCTCTCCACATTCCCAACTCAGCCCACCAACACTGTGCCTTTCTTTGAGAAGTGCAGGGTAAAGAGCTTTAACTTCTCTCTCACCCCTCCCCCAGAGAAATGAATGGCTAATGATTGCTGAGAAGCACCATAGGTTGGGTCCTGTCCCACATAATGAGAGCCGGCACTACTCTGCCCCAAAAGGAGAGGTCAGCTCTTTCCTTCCCACTGTCCTGGCCCCGGCTTGGCCTGGTGAGTGGGTTTATGAGATCATGTCTGGACAAGGGTCTACTCGACCAAGTCAGCACTCCCCACTGGCAAGTCCCTTAGTCCAGGCTTCTGTGGAGGTAAGAGTAGGTAACCACAATTTGGCTTTGGGCCCAAGCTGCATTTTTCATGTAACTCTTACCCATGACCCCCAGGGGGCTGCTGTGCATAATCCTGGCCCATCAATAAAGTGATGTCAGGAGTCTTAGCTGGTGACTCACGGCTGCCTTCACATGACAAGAAGTCAGTTGGGTAGGCAGGTTCCATCCTCCAATGGTTTTGTTCATGTGCATGGCTCCTTGAAGCTCTTGTACAGATGGAAAATTGAGGAAACTCTTTTGGGGAGGTCTTATCTTTCTCTTAGAGATTCACATTTTGTTATAAAGAACATAGTGATTATATCATTAAGTCTTTAGAATTAGACATACTCGGGCTCAAGCACCAGCCAGCTGAGTCACTTACTGTCCTTATCAACCTTTGGCAAATTCCTTTAACCTGTCTGTGACTCAGTTTTTTCATCTGTTAAATGGGGTTAATAAATAGTACTATTATAGATAGCATGCTTTTGAATGCCATTTACAGAAAGCGCAACTAAAAAATGGCTAAACAATAAAATAATTTATTGCCTCACATACCCGGTAGTTCAGAAGTTAGGCAGACATAAGGGTTGGTTGATTCAGCAGTGCCATCAAGGACTTCCATTCTTTGTATTTTTCTGCTCCGCCATCAACAGCGTCAGCTTCTTCCTACAGAACAGGAATGCAGAGTGTTTTGGTTTTTTCGGTTGTCACTAACTACCAACTTGAAGACTCAGTGACAGGGCAGACTAAACCTAATGTGGGGTGCTAAAAGGGGAAAGGGGTGGACTGCAGTGGTCTCTGTTAGTGCCTCATCCACGTCCCCTCACCCTTATTACATCAGGGCACAGTGGCTCAACTTCCAACTGCCAGAACAGGCACTTCTTTACCTGACAGCTTTACCTGGCTTCTAGAGCCCGTATCAGGACAGAAGAGCCAGGGTGTAGCACATCCATCCACCTAGCTCCCTCAAGAAGGATAGCATGGAAGCCTTCTATTCCAGCCCCCAAAGTTTCCCAGGCAGGTTTAACACCAGTGGCTCACTCTGCTAGCTGACTCAGTAAGGTGCCCTGTTTGGACTGCCTTCTATCTGTCCTACTTCTGCATTTCCTGTGCCTCCAAACCCCTGTTCCTGAGTCTGGTTTTTCTAGACGGTTACCTTCAAAGCAGCTAGGAAACCACCTGATGACTTTAAAAACTTATAACCCAGGAAAAAGAAACAAGCATTTATCATGCCTATTCTATATAGGATAAAATTACCTTAACAAACATTTGACAAGAAGAAGTCTTTTTACATAAGTCCTCTAGCTGATATATGGAGAAATGATTGAATTAAAAATCCTCATTTGCATCCACTAAAGAATTACTGAATCTAGGTAATGATCATCAATGACTTCTAACCTCAAAACAGAGAGACAAGTGGATATCCTGATATACCTTCTATTGGAAGTACATAACACCACCTGTGGCATGGTCTTGTCCCCCCAAATTCAGTGCTGAATCTGATCAAGCCTCTAGACCTATTACCAGTTCACAGGAAATGCAAGGAATAAGGAACATGTCAAACCCCACTCCAGGGAGGCAATCAGCAAAATCCAAACTGAGAACTCCACAGGACAAACCAACCAAGTTCTTCTAGAAAAAAAGAAAATTAATCACAAGAAAGAAAAAGGAAATAGAGAGGAGAATCAATAGACTTAAAGAGACGTATTGGGACTTCCCTGGTTGTCTAGTGGGTAAGACTCCATGCTCCCAATGCAGGGGGCCCAAGATTTGACCCCTGGTCAGGGAACTAGATCCCACATGCCACAACTAAGAAGTCTGCATGCCACAACTAAAGATCCCACATGCCACAACTAAGAAGTCTGCATGCCACAACTAAAGATCCCGCATGCCGCAATGAAGACCCCACATGCCGCAACTAAAGACCCAGCGCAGCCAAAATAAATAAATAATAAATAAATTTGAAAAAAGAGAGAGACGTATTAACCAGCTGGAATGACGAAACTTTTCTGGATTATCCATTAGGGCAAGGGAAATAGAGTGGGTGAGAAGAAATGAAGAGGGGAGAACAGAGGGGGAGAGCCAAGACGAGATCTTTGTCCTCTTTTCAAGCAACTTGTCCTTTAGAGAAAAGACTATGTTTATTCAATGAGATTTACCTACTAATTAACTAGTTGTCACAGCAGAACAGCTTCTTCCTATCAGAGAGGGAAAAGAGATGAGAAATGGAGTTGGAGCAGGCTTTGAAAATGAGAATGCAAACTTAAAGAGTATTCGGTATTCTATTTTTAAAGTATATTTAAACCCAACCTAGAAACCCTGGAGTTTATAAGATCTTGTTGGGAAAGGCGGGGTTTCTAAGCCATTTATTATTAAAACCTTCTTGTCTTTGCCCTCTCCTCTGCTTTTCTTCTTATTTCCTTCTTACAAAGAAGAGACAATTTCTCCCTTTTCCTGTGAGCAAAGCATCCATTCATCTCTAAGGAAACAGCACCTGTGCCCCAGTGAGGCTCATGGAGCTGAAATGCAAGGACCTCTTCTGACATCAGAGAGAGTGTGAATGTAAAAGCTTTCCATGTGCTTACTTGAGGGGCGGCTTTTCTGAGTTGCTGGCTTGCTTTCGAAGGCAAGAAAGGAGACTATATTAGTTAGCATAAATACTTGCTTCAGCATTCCCCCCATTTATTCTACCTGAGCAGGTGCATGGTCCTTTAATCATAACTGTCAAGAAAGGAAACCTTGCAATTTCCATCATTTAAAAAAAGAGAGAAAGATGAAATAGAGAGAAGGAGTGAAGGAGAAGAACAGAGTATGAGAAAAAGATACATATACTGAAAGATAGGGAGTTGGGGAGAAAGTGGGGTCAGGGACAGAAAGGAGGAAAAGAATGAACACAGGTTTTTACATTTTTCTTTGAGTTTTTGTGAATAACAGATAGCTCATTGACTAGCCAAAGATGGTTTAAAAAGATTTATCTCACAGATAGTGTGGGAAACTAAAGGCCTTCCAGAATGCTCAAAAAATAAAGGAAGAATATTCAAGAGAAAGAATTCATTTCAGTTACAAGTTATTCGCATTCAACCCTCCTCACCTTCTGAGGGAGGTAGATATTGTAGAGGACTCTATTTTTCTTTTTTGACTGAGCACATATGGGGATACATTTTACAGAAGCCTAGGAGCGGGGGACATAAGTTGCTTTATAAGAAATGAGATAGAGGGATAGAAAGATCTAGAGGAGCACAGAAAGTTGTGGAGAAGACACGGGAGAGGAAGCATGAAGACACACGCACACGCGTGTAATACACATACACATGCAGAGAGAGAGAGAGAGAGAGAGAAAGAAACTGAAAGTTCAAGGCAGACTGGGGTGAGAGTACGACAAGGACAAGTGCTTTTGGTTTGCAGGAGTAAAGTGCAAAAACCCAAAGAGAGGGACAATCACCTCCAGCTTAACCTCCAGTTAGAAAAATGTGCCAAAACTTTCTCGTCTCACCATGCAGAGGGAGAACATATCTTATCAGGGAGCCATCCAATGAGAAATCTGATGAGAAAGTAATTGCAGTTCCCTGCTATGCTCACCCAAATCCTTGAGGCAGCTGAACAACCACTGCTTGGGTTGTCACAAGTTGTAAGCTTATCTCACAAATTATCAACATCAAAATTATAAAATCGCAATTTAGCCAACGCATCATCAGTGGGTAAGGCAGCTGCCATTATGCATTCAGCTCCATTCTAGACTCACTTCCCGTAGTTTGACAGAGAGGGGTTTCTACTTGACTCATTGAAAACTTGAGCAGTCCGAACTATGCCAACTATCTGATACTACAACACCTCTCCATTTTTTAAAGTCAATGTACCAAAAGGCGACTCCGACTCTTCCATTTATGATAGAAAGGCATTGCATTGTTTAGCCCAGGTGTTATTTACATGGCTGTCAGGAGAAGTAAGATTTACAATGGCCCAACATGCCAAAACCTTACATGATGTCCGGCATGCTCACTAAAATGTCCTTAATACTCCTTGCTGTAATTTACAGCATGAAATCAAAAGGAATGAGGGTATTTTTAAAGTCCTTATGACTGACTGATGCCTATATCAAATAATCTGCTTTGAAAGATAGTCACAAATGATTATCCCACCATTAAGAAGGAACCATGCTACGAATAAGAGAACTCGGAGAAAGCAAGTATAACAAACATTACAAATCACTACTAAAGTGAAATGTATTAGAAAAAAATACAAATCCAGTAGAAAATTCTCTCTGGAGGGCATGGACTTGAGCACTATGTAGGTATTTATTTATTTTACTTGTGTCTGATCTATTGTACTTCCAAAAACTATGATGAGGAGTTTAAAAGAATCATATATACAAAAAAACACTGTATAGAAAAGTAGGTAAATTAATAACTTAAATACATAAGCTATTGTGAAACAACTCTGTTAAGCGTTACATATAGTACTAGCAACAAAGGCAAAAAGAATAAGAGGGCTTCCAAATGACTCATTCCTAATACAAAAAAAAGTACTGAATACATATATAAATAAATCTTTGTAGAAATAAATTCTTCAGGAGAGGAGAACATTTTCCTTGTATAAAATTCTATGAGATATTTACCACATACATCCTCATCCAAAAACCATAAAACAACACAATATCTTCAACATCCTTCTTATTGGATCCAATGTCTGGGAGACTTTTTCTATAAGAATAGTCACTAATACTTGGGCATAAAGCAAATTACTGAAATGTTTATAACCTCCAAAATTCAGTTTGGGGAATTATGTCAAGCATCCTTTTTGCAACAATGCTAAATGTTCACAGGTTTCAAAAACGAACTGATTTCTGTCCCACCACCCAGCTTTTCCTACCTCTTCATAGAAGGGTCTGAGTAAGTAATGACAGGACTCACAAATTTGGGGTGGTGGGAGGTATGGTGGTGAGAGAGACAAGCAACACCAGGAATCCAGCTATTGCAAATACTATCATGCAACCTTATAAAGTAAAAACTGAGGTAAACTTAAAGGAGCTTCCTAAAATCCTAGAAAATCAGTATTAGCCAATCAAATCAAAGTATTAGAACTGATTTTTGCAGCGGGGGGAGCAACTGCTCATTATCTTTTGTCATGGAGGTTCATTTGATAGAGCATGAATGCCTTTCATCTTTACCACTTCTCAATTCAGACACTGCTTAATTGGGTTAACAGAAACTTTTAAGGTTTTGATAGTCTTTTAATTCACCTGCACAAACAGGGACAGTTGGAATTCAATTTTGGAAAGTATGATACGGCCATTTAAAAAAGCTTTACTTTATTCTCCCTGAACTCATTTTTGGCATCTTATTAACATTTTCCAAATTGAATGAATCTGTTCCTTTGTGTTAGCAGATAACTTAAGAACAGGGAGAGACCAGCAGTCATTAGCAATTTATCGTCCTTGCTGATAAACTGGAAACTGGGCTGCCCAGAACATTAAGTTATAAGGGCAGCAGAGACATCTCAAGAGTCAGTGATGCAGACTGAATGATGTCACAGCACACTCTGCTTCCTCCAAGTGCATCAGCCAGCCGAGGACTTTCCTTTCACTCCTTCAACTCTGCAGAAGTTCACAATCACATGCGTTTTTCCCAGAGAGCTCTGCTAAGTTACCGTGTCTTGACATAGCTGTAGTCTTAAACTAACCAAACAAAATAAGGAAGGAAAAATAGCTACAAAAACTAACAAAGCAAAGAAGCGAGAGGAACCACTTTCTCACATACATAAAATGCATCCATATGTACGAGAAAAGAACTTGTCACAAATATATAGGAATGTCGTGAATATTGCTTTAATTTTTATTTACCTTTTTTTTTTTTTTTTTTTTTTTGCGGTACGCGGGCCTCTCACTACTGTGGCCTCTCCCTTTGCGGAGCACAGGCTCCGGAAGCACAGGCTCAGCGGCCATGGCTCACGGGACTAGCCGCTCCGCGGCACGCGGGATCCTCCCGGACCGGGGCACAAACCCGTGTCCCCTGCATCGGCAGGCAGACCCTCAACCACTGCGCCACCAGGGAAGCCCTATTTACTTATTTTTTAACATCTTTATTGGAGTGTAATTGCTTTACAGTGTTGTGTTGGCTTCTGCTGTATAACAAAGTGAATCATCTATGTGCATACGCATATCCCCATATCCCCTCCCTCTTGCGTCGCCCTCCCACCCTCCTTATCCCACCCCTCTAGGTGGTCGCAAAACACCGAGCTGATCTCCCTGTGCTTTGCAGCTGCTTCCCACTAACTATCTATTTTACATTTGGTAGTGTATATATGTCAATGCTATTCTCTCACTTCGTCCCAGCTTACACTTCCCCCTCCCTGTGTGCTCAGGTCCGCTAAGTCTGTGTCGTTATTGCTGTCCTGCCCCAGGTTCATCAGAACCACTTTAATTTTTTTTAGATTCCATATATATGTGCTCGCATGTGGTATTTGATTTTCTCTCTCTGACTTACTTCACTCTGTATGACAGACTCTAGGTCCATCCAACTCACTACAAATAACTCAATTTCATTTCTTTTTATGGCTGAGTAATATTCCATTGTATATATGTGCCACATCTTCTTTATCCATTCATCTGTCGATGGACACTTAGGTTGTTTCCATGTCCTGGCTACTGTAAATAGAGCTGCAGTGAACACTGTGGTACATGACTCTTTTTGAATTATGGTTTTCTCAGGGTATATGCCCAGTAGTGGGATTGCTGGGTTATATGGTAGTTCTATTTTTAGTTTTTTAAGGAACCTCCATGCTGTTCTCCATAGTGGCTGTACCAAATTACATTCCCACCACAGTGCAAGAGGGTTCCCTTTTCTCCACACCCTCTCCAGCATTTATTGTTTGTAGATTTTCTGATGATGCCCATTCTAAGTGGTGTGAGGTGATACCTCATTGTAGTTTTGATTTGCATTTCTCTAATGATTAGTGATGTTGAGCATCCTTTCATGTGTTTGTTGGCAATCTGCATATCTTCTTTGGAGAAATGTCTATTTAGGTCTTCTGCCCATTTTTGGATTGGGTTGCTTGTTTTTTGATGTTGAGCTGCATGAGCTACTTATAAATTTTGGAGATTAATCCTTTGTCAGTTACTTCATTTGAAAATATTTTCTCCCATTCTGAGTGTTGTCCTTTCGTCTTGTTTATAGTTTCCTTTGCTGTGCAAAAGCTTTTAAGTTTCATTCAGTCCCATTTGTTTATTTTTGGTTTTATTTCCATTATTCTAGGAGGTGGGTCAAAAAGGATCTTGCTGTGATTTATGTCATAGAGTGTTCTGTCTAAGCTTTTTTCTAAGAGTTTTATAGTGTCTGGCCTTACATTTAGGTCTTTTATCCATTTTGAATTTATTTTTCTGTATGGTGTTAGGGAGTGTTCTAATTTCATTCTTTTACATGTAGCTGCCCAGTTTTCCCAGCACCACTTATTGAAGAGGCTGTCTTTTCGGCATTGTATATTCTTGCCTTCTTTATCAAAGATAAAGTGACCACAGGTGTGTGGGTTTCTCTCTGAGTTTCTATCCTGTTCCATTGATCTATATTTTTGTTTTTGTGCCAGTACCATATTGTCTTGATTACTATAGCTTTGTAGTATAGTCTGAAGTCAAAGAGCCTGATTCCTCCAGCTCTGTTTTTCTTTCTCAAGATTGCTTTGGCTATTCGGGGTCTTTTGTGTTTCCATACAAATTGTGAAATTTTTTGTTCTAGTTCTGTGGAAAATGCCATTGGTAGTTTGATAGAATTGCATTGAATCTGTAGATTGCTTTGGGTAATATAGTCATTTTCACAATGTTGATTCTTCCAATCCAAGAACATCGTATGCCTCTCCATCTGTTTGTGTCACCTTTAATTTCTTTCATCAGTGTCTTATAGTTTTCTGCACACAGGTATTTTGTCTCCTTAGGTAGGTTTATTCCTAGGTATTTTATTCTTTCTGTTGCAGTGGTAAATGGCAGTGTCTCCTTAATTTTTCTTTCAGATTTTTCATCATTAGTGTATAGGAATGCAACAGATTTCTGTGCGTTAATCGAGTATACTGCTACTCTACCAAATTCATTTATTAGCTCTAGTAGTTTTCCTCTATCATCTTTAGGATTCTCTATGTATAATATCATTTCATCTGCAAACAGTGACAGCTCTACTTCTTCTTTCCAATTTGGATTCCTTTTATTTCTTTTTCTTCTCTGATTGTTGTGGCTAAAACTTCCAAAAGTATGTTGAATAACAGTGGTGAGAGTGGGCAACCTTGTCTTATTCCTGATCTTAGAGTAAATGGTTTCACTTTTTCACCATTGAGAACAATGTTGGCTGTGGGTTTGTCATATATGGCCTTTATTATGTTGAGGTAGGGTTCCTCTATGCCTACCTTCTGAAGAGTTTTCATCATAAATGGGTGTTAAATTTTGTCGATAGCTTTTTCTGCATCTATTGAGATGATCATATGGTTTTATCCTTCAATTCGTTAATATGGTGTATCACATTGATTGGTTTGTGTATATTGAAGAATCCTTGCATTCCTGGGATAAACCCCACTTGATCATGGTGTATTATCCTTTTCATATGCTGTTGGATTCTGTTTGCTAGTATTTTGTTGAGGATTTTTGCATCTATGTTCATCAGTGATACTGGTCCATAGTTTTCTTTTTTTGTGACATCTTTGTCTGGTTTTGGTATCAGGGTGATAGTGGCCTTGTAGAATGAGCTTGGGAGTGTTCCTCCCTCTGCTATATTTGGGAAGAGTTTGAGAAGGATAGGTGTTAGCTCTTCTCTAAATGTTTGATAGCATTCTCCTGAGAAGCCATCTGGTCCTGGGCTTTTGTTTGTTAGAAGATTTTTAATCACAGTTTCAATTTCAGTGCTTGTGATTGGTCTGTTTATATTTTCTATGTCTTCCTGGTTCAGTCTCAGAAGGTTGTGCTTTTCTAAGAATTTGTCCATTTCTTCCAGGTTGTCTATTTTATTGGCATATAGTTGCTTGCAGTAATCTCTCATGATCCTTTGTATTTCTGCAGTGTCAGTTGTTAGTTCTCCTTTTTCATTTCTAACTCTATTGATTTTAGTCTTCTCCCTTATTTTCCTGATGAGTCTGGCTAATGGTTTATCAATTTTATTTCTCTTGTCAAAGAATCAGCTTTTAGTTTTATTGATCTTTGCTATTGTTTCCTTCATTTCTTTTTCATTTATTTCTGATCTGATATTTATGATTTTTTTCCTTCTGCTAACTTTGGGTGTTTTTTTTGTTCTTCTTTCTCTAATTGCTTTAGGTGTAAGGTTAGGTTTTTTATTTGAGATTTTTCTTGTTTCTTGAGGTAGGATTGTATTGCTATATACCTCCCTCTTAGAACTGCTTTTGCTGCATCCCATACGTTTTGGGTCATTGTGTTTTCATTGTCATTTTTTTCTAGGTATTTTTTAATTTCCTCTTTGATTTCTTCAATGATCTCTTGGTTATTTAGTAGCATATTGTTTAGCCTCCATATGTTTGTGTTTTTTACAGATTTTTTCCTGTAATTGATATCTAGTCTCATAGCGTGTGGTCGGAAAAGATACTTGATATGATTTCAATTATCTAAAATGTACCAAGGCTTGATTTCTGACCTAAGATATGATCTGTCCTGGAGAATGTTCCATGAGCACTTGAGAAGAAAGTGTATTCTGTTGTTTTTGGATGGAATGTCCTATAAATATCAATTAAGTCCATCTTGTTTAATGTATCATTTAAAGCTTGTGTTTCCTTATTTATTTTCATTTTGGATGATCTTTCCATTGGTGAAAGTGGGGAGTTAAAGTCTCCTACTATGATTGTGTTACTGTCGATTTCCCCTTTTATGGCTGTTAGTATTTCCCTTTTATATTGAGGTGCTCCTATGTTGGGTGCAGAAATATTTACAACTGTTATATCTTCTTCTTGGATTGATCCCTTGATCATTATGTACTGTCCTTCTTTGTCTCCTGTAATAGTCTTTGTTTTAAAGTCTATTTTTTCTGATATGAGAATTGCTACTCCAGCTTTCTTTTGATTTCCATTTGCATGGAATATCTTTTTCCATCGCCTCACTTTCAGTCTGTATGTGTCCCTAGGTCTGAAGTGGGTCTCTCGTAGACAGCATATGTATGGGTCTTGTTTTTGTATCCATTCAGCCAGTCTATGTTCCTGACCTCAGGGAACCAGTAGAGTTAGTAACTAAGAATGCATAGCCTCAAGAAAAAGTTTACCTCAAAGCACAATTCTAGCCTGTTACCTCCAGAAGTACTGCTCTTTCCCTCCCTCCTCAAGACACCAGAAATAAGTTCCATTTGTTGAGCTCTACTACATGTCAGGTACTGTGCTAAGTTTTAAACTTGTCACCTCATTTATCCTTATAAAAACCCTGTGCACTGGACATTAATGTTCCACTTTGTCAAATGAGGAAATTGAGGGTTAAAGAGCTTGCCCAAAATCACAGACCTAGTAAGTAACAGCACTGAATTTCAAACCACTGAACAGCACTGATTCTATTGCAAGTTTGCAATTTGTTGTGAAAATATGAGATTGAACTACGTATAAAGTCATGTTGAAGAGTTGCTTACTTCTTGTACAAATGCAACTGGCTTGCAAAGAAAACATATACAGTGTTCAAAGATGCCTGAAACCATCTGCTTGATTTTCCTCTAACTATACAATACAATGGAGTTAATATGGATTTTGGAGTCAAAACCTAAATTCAGTCTCAGCTCTGCCACTTCCTGGAGAACTGAATCTTAGACAAGTCTCACAAACCATCTAAGCCTCATTTTCTTATCTTTAAAATCAGGAAAATGATAGTATCTACCTCACAGCGTTCTTGTGAAAGCACATTTGTGAACATGTTTTGAAATTTTATGTCTCTATTTAAATCTTATCTGCTTATTAAACAAAATGAAGCATCAAAAATACACATGGAAATCCTTGATATATTGGAAACATTGTTAGACTGATAATCAGAAAAATATGTGTTCTAATTTTATTTATTCATCAGTCAAATGAGGAAACTCAACTAGATGATTTCTAAGGCCCCTTCTAACTCTACCCCTCTGAGAATACCCATGTGGACTATAGAACTGAAGCTGATATTGCAGTTTTTGTTTTGTGTTAGTGCCACCCAGAGAGAATATTTATTGAGATGAATAAAAGCAGTAGGTTGCATTTTTGTCGTATTTTCCTTGACATCAGAATAATGGCCACAGTGAGATATTATATTAAACTTTGTTGTCAGGGTGCTGCCCATTGATCAGAAAGAGACTCCTGAGAAAAGCAGTGAGATGATATGAATTGAAATATTACCATTTAGCTCAGCCAAACAAGGAAAGTAGAAGCAACTTACTTTTCTTGGAATGGTCTGCAAGTGCTTGTGTTCACATAGGCTATAACAAAACCCAAAAGTCAACAGCCTAAACCATAATCTTTGGAACTGGGTAGAGTGGCACATGCAATATTATAGTGTAGTTTTTTGGTCTAAAAATGAAAAAAATCTACTCTTTTTAGAATATAAACAGCAATCAGAATTTTCTTGTCTGGTGGGCAAAGGGAAAAAGCAGGAGGTGGTTCATATCAGATTTAGGTGGATGCAGTAGGAAGTGATATTTTTATGACTATTACAAGGGAACATGAATTAAAAGGGTTAAGGAATACCACTTTAGAGAGTTAAAAGAAACTATTCCTTAAAGGCTTTCTGTTTTAAATTTGGCAAGATATTTTTTTAACCAACCATAGATCTAAAACTGAAAAACAGCACATACTCAATACACACAACACTCAAGAGTGGCACCTCAAAACAAACAGAGATGCACTTGGAAACTAATGAATCAACTCACAAGAACATGAATCAAGGGCTTGATTACTAACCATGCTGTCCTGTATCGAGACTCCATGAGTTCCCCAGCATATTTGTGATTTCCTGTGTTGGAAATTTATTTTCAATGTTCCCTTCCTTTCAATGTTCAGAACAAATCATACTGAATTGTTGTGAGCACCTGAATAAAGGCCGTTTGCAAACATTAAATTTCCATCTCTCTTCTTGGCTGGTCATAGCAGAACACTGCAAAAAGCTTGTCTCCTAATACCTGCACATTGTTTCTCAAGTTGCCACTGAACCATATTTATACAATATAGCTAAGCAGCTGACCACTCTGTTCTTGTTGTGCCCTTTGATTACAATAATTTAATACCACTCAAAGCTGAGGGTAATTATTCTTGGATCAGTGTTTACACCTTGCTTTGGGCCACATTAAACAGCTAGTTACTTCTGAGAGGAAAGAAAAAATTATGCTGCCCTGTTTTCCTTCCCATGTTATGCTTTGAATATGGAATAGAACACACTGGTTTCACAGTGTTTTGGACAAAGTATACAGTTTTGAGGCTCGAGGCATCCTTGCTGACAACTGTTTATGAAGCACATTTATCATGCCTACCCAAGGGGGAATTTCAGATCGAGATTGAGCTGATATATGTGAAGTTCCTTCTCCAAGCTGGAGCTTTCCAAAGCACTTTCACCATCATGAATCGATATATTGACAGGATTGTTTGATGATCAATTTAGTGGAGGTAGTTAGATCTGGAATCAGGTCAAGTAAGTGAGTCTCATTTTCATGTGTTGGTCCCAGTGCCTCTAAATCCACATTATCACGGGTAAAACAGGACAAATCTGAGTAAGATCAGTGGATTGTATCAAAGACAATATTTGGCTGTGTTTTACAAGACGTTACCAGTGGGGAAATTGGGTACACAAAGTCTCTCTGTATTATATTTTTAAAATTGCATATGTATTATCTAAGTAAACATTTCAACTAAATAAAATCCACATTACCTGCATGGTTATTTAGATAACATTCATCGTGTGGTGCTTGCTAATACACAGAGTGGACAATCCTTCACTTTATGAGCCCAGAATCTCTGAGGCTCTGGATATTTCCATCTTTAGAGAGGGTTATCTCTCACTCACTCCCACCTCCACATACCTAGTACTGTCTCAAGCACCAGTCCTTAGTTGGCAGCCTCCAGGTGATAAATACATCCCTGGGCATAAACTTAGTTAGACAGTATAACCATTGTGTCAAGATTTAGTTTTTAAGAAGATCAATTTTGCTTTTTCTATTGCTTCTGTTGCCATTTTAAATTCTGCAAATGGCACTGCTTCCTTAAGTTATTTTCTAAGCTCTGAAGTCTTCCCTTTATGTCTGTATCTCTGGTTTTGTCAATCTTTTTTTTTGCGGTACGCGTACCTCTCACTGTTGTGGCCTCTCCCGTTGTGGAGCACAGGCTCCGGATGCGCAGGCTCAGCAGCCACGGCTCACAGGCCCAGCCGCTCCGCGGCATGTGGGATCTTTCCGGACCGGGACATGAACCCGTGTCCCCTGCCTCGGCAGGTGGACCCTCAACCACTGCGCCACCAGGGAAGCCCTTGTCAACCATTTTTTAAATCTCTTATTTAATTACTTAGGTAAATTATTTATTTTACCTCTTATTTAATTGCCTTACTTCATTGCATCGCCTATGGGATGCTTCCTAGTTGCTCCCTCTGATTTCATTGTTTAATGGCGTGAGTCTTCTTCAAAATTATGCTGTCATCTACCTTTTTGCAAATGTCCAGCATATATTTATGTTTGCCCTCTTTTAACTCATATTTGCTCAAAAGAAGGTCTATTATTACTACCTGCCTCTCCAAAGTGGCATTGGTTGACTGTATAGCTTTCCTCTCTTAATCTGGGCACCACCCAGCCCCCTTGGTCTTTAAGTTAGAGGGTTAGTGAGGGTTTGTTTGCTTGATCACTTTGGTACACGAAGTAGAATGGACAGAGGGTAAGCCTGTGGACAGTCAAGTTTACTTACTTTTTCTCTCTGTTTTTGTTGAACCACTGTACAGGATCAGCTCCAGCAATCTGGAGCAGAGTGCCCTGTCATTTGTAAAGGGGCAAAGGAAGGACTGCAGTCTAGCTCGAGATGTCTTGCCCAATTTGGGTTAGCTGACCATAGTCCTAAGAAGTCATTTTATAGAATAGCCCTGCAGGCTATGGGTGTTATGTTTTGTAAAGTCATCTGTGTCTTCTAAACACGGCCACCTTTGCTGTTATTTGCCAGCATCTGTGAAAATATCTCTGAATAGATGTATCACTTTCTCCCCTACCAAGGACTAGCAAAGTGAAGACAAGATTCCGAGAGAAACAAACAAGATCCTCTTGACCAAGCCAAACTCTTTGCCACATGCTGTTTCCTCTTCCTAAATGCATATCCCCAGTTTTTCTTCTTGCTAACTCCTACTAGGCCTTTGGTGATCAGCTAAAATGCCTTTGCCTCAGAGATGCAGTCACCAGTCATTCCATGAAATTTCAGTTTCTCTTCATTATACTCTATCAGAGGTCTGTTCTTCTTCTTCTTGGAATGTATCACAGTTTGTAACTATATATTTATTTGGGTTTTTTCTAATGTCAGTCTGTCCTACTAGCCTGTAAGTTCAATGAAAGTACAGATCATGTCCATTTAGTTTACCACTAGCTACCTAACGCCTGTCACAGTGCTAAGTACTCAGTAAATATTTATGGAATGAATGAACAGACAAGCTAAGACACAAGAGACTATGTTGTGTTTGATTTCTTCTGCAATTGCCTGTTCCCAGAGCCCCAAGGAAAACAGATACCAAGTACTGTGTAGATGTTGATTATTATCATTACTATTTTATCTGAACTTCTGGAACAGAACCTCCTTAAAAGTTAGGAGAGGGTTTCCCTGGTGGCGCAGTGGTTGAGAGTCCGCCTGCCGATGCAGGGGACACGGGTTCGTGCCCCGCTCCGGGAAGATCCCACATGCCGCGGAGCGGCTGGGCCCGTGAGCCATGGCCACTGAGCCTGCGCGTCTGGAGCCTGTGCTCCGCAAAGGGAGAGGTCACAACAGTGAGAGGCCCGTGTACCGCAAAAAAATAAAAAATTAAGTTAGGAAATGTCTGTATTTGAGATGCGTTTTGATCTAAAAGCCAAATAAACTGTGTTTTTAGATGAGAATCTGTATAGTGAATTACAAACAACATGGAATTTATGTCTAAGAAACTTTGATTTAGACTAGCTGAATGTGATTGGGCAACATAAATAACTGAGCTTCAATTTGTACAACTGTATGGAATAATATGGAATGCTTGAATCTTTGTTGTAAGGATAAAGTGAAATAAATACTAACTGCCTACCACTGGAATAACAAAGAGGTTTCATCTTAAGTGCAATTCAGACCAACTGATAGTGGTTTCCTGGAGTGCTACACTGAGAAGGGATTGTGAGGTCTTATTCAAGTACAGTGAAAGAGTGCTATGATTGATTAGCAATGTCTGCCAAGGACAAATTAAAGAAAGTGGTAGGAAGTATGCCCTGTATTTACCAACTGTGGACTAACAAATGGCAGACAATGATTGCTAGTTTCCTTTCCTTCTGCTATAAATTCTAAATAAACCTTAAGTAAAGATTACCATAAAATACCTCAAAACCTAAAGCTAAAAAATAATGGCAATTGAGGGCTTGCTATTAGGCCAGAATGAAAACATAACTTCTAGAACATGGGTAGAACTATTTACATTCCAAAAATGTGAATTCATAAAAGTCCTGGTACAATTCAACACAAGGTTCTTGTGTCCTAACAGCCAGCCTCCCTCCTGCTGTGGAATGGTACCACTAACTAACAATCATTAGCACCCCGGTCGTAAGCAGCACAAATCTGGACTGCTATCTTGTGGCAAGTAGAGTGCAAAACCCCAGGCTTTTAAAGGATCCTGTGTTTGTGCTGCATCTGTGGAGATAACTGATGGGCTTTCATAAGTAGGTTAGTAAGTAGGACATTTACACTTGGCACGGGTGTTTTCATGCAAGCATAGCAATGATCAGCAGGGATAAGGTGAGGGGAAAAGATATCGTCTAGAAACAAGCATTCGGCGCCTGCAACAAAGGGTAGCCTAGCATGAAGCTAAGGAACAAACTAAGGAACAAGAGACTGCTTGTTCACTCTCCTGCTTGGAGACTGAAAGCAGATCATTTGGAGTCACAAAAAAACACAAAACCATTAGTATAATGTTCAAAGGTATTCTGGAGGGTCCCCAAAGGACCCAGCACATTAAAATACTCTGATGTTTACAATTATGCAGTCTCTCCAGCTATTCTAAATAAACTCAATGTGAAAGAGGAAAACATTTGGTTTTCTTTCCGGAATCTTTCTGAGGATTTCCTATGGCTAATTACTAAAAAAAAAATTGTATCATGACTGACTGAATCAGAACAATAATTATTTGGTTGTTTTGTTCTCACAGTGAGAGCAGCATACACCCAACAGAAGACGCCAAGCAGATCCTATCACCCCGTCCCTGCCATGCTCTGGGAAGCTGTTTGGGCAGTTGTATCCTGGCTCTTGGCAGCAAGCAGTTTGGCCACTATGACTTAATGCTATTTGTAACACCTTGTTATAATGCCAATAATAAGAAGTGATTTGAGAGAGATTCAGCAAATGACAACTTCAAAACAAGCTCCTTGTCACCATTTGGTAAATCTATGAGGTGAATTCAGAAAGTCAAACAGGGCCCACCTTTACACCAAAGGTCTAGCTAGAAGTAACTGAGTTAGAACCTTATGCAAATTTCCCAATTTTAACCCTATACTTGTTCCTTTCTACCTTCTTGCCATAACCAAGTTTAGAAGAGCAGGACAGCCTTGGCTTCAAAGAAGCTACTTACATTTCTAGTCTCGGGTCTGCCACTGTCTAGACGGTGTCGGGCAAGTCACTTTATCTCTCTGGTTAATGAAAAGGTTAGGACAAGGTGATTTCTGATGTCCCTTCTGAATGGGACACTCTCTATCCTATAAAGATCGATCCAGGTCTCCTGTTTCCTCCTTAACCTTTTAAGAGAGCCCCATAGCTTCCAGGGTGTAGTAGTCACACAAGTTCTCTACTGTCTGCAGTCTCAAAAAGGTCACCCTTGAAGCAGCCTTGACTGGGTCCCTCAGAAGAAACAACCTTGAAATTTGCTCTGACTCAGTTCCCTAGAACCAAGTCAGCTTCACCCAGAGCATTAAGAGACAGCTCCAGTAATCTACCAAGTGTACTGCATGTCACCTGATCTGCAGCACAATTTCCAATGTCCTCTGGCTTTGTAACCTGTATAGAGTGGACGGCCTTTGTATGAGAAGTGCCCTTGAATTTCTACAATACATAGAGATGCTGTTTTGTTGAAAAAAGCAGAGTCATTTGGGAGGCCTTCCTCAGTGTCTCATTCAGTACTACTGGAGAACCACTTCAGGAACTTCAGGTGGTACTCTGCCGGGCATCAATGAATCCTTTAAGGCAGCAAGTTAAACCCCAAGCAATGCTTGTGATCTTGATGGATGCATGGTTCATAATCCTATACATTCATTTAAGGTCTTTCTCAAGTGGAGCAGCAGCAATGAGGGGTCTTTACGTGGCAAGCTTCAGGGCTCTGTGTATTGTCGGGATCGCAGGATGCTTTTGTCAAGTCTACTTCAAGATAGCCTTGCATCGTATGAATCACAGAAAACAGGTTTGTAGACCTGAAACTCTTAACAAGGCCCAAAGCAATCTCCTGTTTTCTTTTGAAATCATATTGAGACACAACATTGTAAAGCAACTATACTCCAATAAAATTTTTTTTCAAAAATCACATTGAGAGTACTTCAGGTCCAAGATGGAGAGAGAATTCAGTTGTTTGCCACTGGTACTTAGGGGAGGATTCTCACTTTTAACTGTGGTCCAGTTTTGTGGGTTGTTTAAAATTTGATACCATTCTCATCTCCAGAAAGTTGATGCATGTAGAAATGCTTTAACATCCTATGCCCAAATGCCCCACAAGCACATTAGCAATGAATCTCAGCACCTGTTTGCATTCATAGGAAGGCCAGTACAGCCCCAAACAGAAGGAGGGAAGCTGCTCTCAGCAGTTGAGCTCCCGGGGGCCTAGCCTCCTGGAATAACGGAGACTCTGGTCAAAGCAGCAGCATTTTTACAAGGCAGGTATTCCACAGATGTGGCCTTGATCTAGAGTACATTCCAACGTAATGTGTACTTTGCAATGTCCTCACCAGCCAGGCGCTATGGTGGCTGAATCAGTTCTGTTTGCCATCATGCGTGGGTAATAGTCACACCTCCAGCCTCTGCTGTTGATTGTCTTGGCTTATTTGTTTCTGTTTCCTATTTTTCAGAATCTCTGTAGAGACAACTAGCTAGTGACAAAGGGGAAAATTTTATGAATCTGGTCACCATTTTAGGAAGACACTCCAGTGGCATGGTTTTGAACATGGTTATTTCATTGATCCACCTCTACTCTGATGACTCCTAAATCTTTCTCTCTAACCTCCAACTTTCTTCAGTGCTCTAGATAGTTATTTCCATCTGCCTATTGGGCATTACCTGGATGTCCCATAGTCACATCAAAATCAAAATCCCCCTCCTAACCCAGCTCTACTCTCCACGCTCATCATCTTGGAGTATGGCTCCATGGCTAGAAAACTCAGCTGACTCCTCTCTTTTACTGTCACTTTCAACAAATCACCACATCTGTTGAGTCCTTCCCGAAAGTGTCTCACCATGCTGCTCCACCACCCAGCCCTTCTGCTGCTGAGTTAATCCAAGTCACCATTAATTCTTGTCTCTGACATAATCTTCATGATTTTGAGCTCAGCTCTATTCCAGGATGACCTTTCTGAAATGTAGATCCAATCATGTGCTCTGCTGTTAGAAAACCCTCACTGGCTGTCCATTGATGACAGGCTTAGATACTGGTTTTGCTCAACAATGTTGATCATTCTTAGAGTGTTTCCTGTGTCATCTCCCTCTCCCACAAATTGTTTTATGCCTAGAAGGTGTTCAATAAATATGATGAATTATCTTGTCCTATCCCTCACAACCAAGTGGAAAGAGAATGCTTAGAATCTAAGAAGTTGTAGGTGTAGGCACTGGGTTATAAAGTACTGGAAGGAATGTTTTAAATCTCTTCTCCTACCACCTGTCACTGGCCAGCTCTGTTAGTCAATCTGCAGCCCGGTGAGCCAGGGGCTTTCTGTTCCCATTCTAAAGAAAGCTTCCTACTGAGAGAGAGCAGAAGAAATAGCGCTGGGATTGGAAGTTCCTAGATTGTGACAATTTAGAAAGCTGTTATTACTGAGTGTGTTTAACCAAAAAAATGCAATTCTATTGCCTTGAATACTCAACAACAAAGAAGTATGGGTTTACTTCTAGGTGATTATTTTCTAATGCTAATCTAAAATGGCCCTGCACCCCACTTGTCTTTTTATCTTACTACGGATTTCCTGTTTTTCCACCCTGTGCTCAAAAAGTATATCTGGAATATTCCAGGTTTGGAATCAACCTACACAATTATATTAAGAAACCCATTACACAAACGCTGACATTGGAATAAGGGGTATTGAAAAGAAGAATATACATTTGAAGACATCAGACAAGAGCATCAATAGACATTTTTCCTCCTTTGGAAAAAGTATATCCTACAAAGTATAGGCTAGCAAAGTCCCACAGCAGTCACTCTGAATCAGACACTCTTATGCTGCTGGTTTGGGAGTGGATCTTAGGAAGTCAGGGACAGCCTTCCAGACTCTCCCCAGTCATGGCCATGCTTATTATTAGCTCCTTTAAAAAATAAAGTGGTAGGCTTCCCTGGTGGCACAGTGGTTAAGAATATGCCTGCCAATGCAGTGTATATGGGTTCGAGCCCTGGGCCGGGAAGATCCCACATGCTGCAGAGCAACTAAGCCCACGTGCCACACCTACTGAGCCTGTGCTCTAGAGCCCGCGAGCCACAACTACTGAAGCCCGTGCACCTAGAGCCCATGCCCTGCAACAAGAGAAGCCACTGCAATAAGAAGCCCGTGCACCACACCGAAGAGTAGCCCCTGCTCGCCGCAACTAGAGAAAGCCCACGCACAGCAACGAAGACCCAACGCAGCCAAAAATAAATAAGGAAATAAATAAATTTTTAAAATAAATAAATAAAGCGGTGGCTGGGGCTCAGGTTCAGGCTCTGTGGATGTGCACGTGACCAGACCTGACAGGGTCCATTTGCTAATTATACATAGCTACTATTCTATTTCATCAGAACTTGAACTAAAAGACCAAAAGCCAAGCCATTAGTCATTTGAGAATATAAATAGAATTTCATGTTCCTATGACTGATTGGTCTTAATTTATGAGAAAAGAAGGACTCCGTGAGGACAAACAACAAGAATCAAATATATATCTTTGCCAGGGCTCATAAAATGAAATATAATTGGTCTGAGCCTCTGCTGTTTTAGTGCTTTAAGCAATCTTAATATCTTTAAGAAACTAAAAGCTTCTTTTGTAAACCTGTTTGGGCTTAATTGATGATCTCAAGGTCAAAGTCAATGTATTTATATTTCATTTTCCCTTTTACAGACCACACAATGGCACAAGCTCAAGTGCTCACACATATATCAAACGCAGATATAAAAGCAGAATGTAACATTCTTGAGTATTAGTGGTTAAGGGCAGGTGCAGAAGCCAAGTGCTCTGACACACATGTACTCAGTGAAGTGCACTCAGGCCAAGACGTGTATATTTCAGTTTTCTTATCTTTAATACGAACCTTCTACAAATGTACCACTGAATCATGGTGTATCTTCATGGAAAATATCAAGTTAATATCACTGCTAGGCCGTGCCATGTTTACCAGAAAATATCAGTACCATATATAAAAAATAAGAGTCGTAAATCAACCAACCTCCAGAAAACACACCTGAGGAAAGACATAACTTGTAACCACATCATACCCAGCTCTTCCACCAAAACCACTGGGTACATGCAGACTGTATATGGACACTCCCACACAAGGACACCCCTTCACAGTAGGTAACCATTTCACCTAATTTCATAGAGGCAGAGAAAGTTAAGCCAAATGAAAAGGCAGAGGAACTACTCTCAACTGAAAAAGCAAGAGAAAACCCCCAAGAAAATAATACCAAAACAGAAATAAACAATTTACGAATAAGGAATTCAAAACATTGGTAATAAAAATGTTAACTGAATTAGGGAAAACAACTGATCTAAACACTGAACAATTTTAACAAGGAACTAGAAAATATTTTTTTTAAAGGCCCAATCAGAAATGAATAATTCAATAGCTGAAATAAAAAACACACTAGGGCTTCCCTGGTGGCGCAGTGGTTGAGAGTCCGCCTGCCGATGCAGGGAACACGGGTTCGTGCCCCGGTCCGGGAAGATCCCACATGCCGCGGAGCGGCTGGGCTCGTGAGCCATGGCCGCTGAGCCTGTGCGTCCGGAGCCTGTGCTCCACAACAGGAGAGGCCACAGCAGTGAGAGGCCCGCGTACGGCAAAAAAAAAAAAAAATCAAAATGCTGTTCTTTCTCTTGAATCTTTGATCCTTTTTTTTTTTCATTAATTTTTTCCCTTTTTCTACCAAAAGCCCAACCACCAATTCACTGTCAAGAGCTAACCTATGACTTCTATGGTTTCTTTCTCCACAATTCAATTAGTAGATTTTCTGCTGATTCCATGCTCCTTCCTTTGCAGATAATCCATTGTAAATCACCCCAATTTGCAAGTGATTTGGAAAACAGGTATGAGAGATCTGATAACTCAACAGAGACACAGGAAACATTTCGTTTTTAAAAGAGCATGTGTTGCAAATGAATTGCTAACACAGCAATGTTACAGTTACCACAATCGATATATATCTAATAACTTGTTTGAAACAGGCCATATTTCTATTTTTCCATGAAATTAATTAGAAGCTTTCATGGAAACCTTTACGAAACACATGATTGCGTGAATGTAATTTTTTAATTCAATTTGCCTTTAAGCAAATAGGTTAAATTTTTTCCAACCAACTACTAATTAATTTTCCTTGGCTTATGGTTTTATTAAGTTATGATTGATTTTGTTAGACTAGAAAAATATATGAGAAGTCAGTTCTCCTCTTAAAAGGGTTAGACTGAACTTAAAGACCTGTGCCAATGAAAGATAACAGAAAACCAGCTTTTGCAACTCTCTTTGAAATAGGAAGTACAGAGCTTTGGCTATTTTTGCCCCCAAAATAGGAAGTAGAGAAACTCAAGGTTTGTCTCCTCTGCTCCCACATTAAGGAAGCCCTGAACCCACTCCCTGACAAGCCTCAGGACTGAGGCACAGGCATTGACAGGACTAGCCAAAGGTGTAGCTGCTTTCAAAGTGCTTTCAGTAAGTGATCTCATTTTATCCTCATCACTCTAGGAAAGCAGAAGGGGCAGATAAGCAACCTCCCTTTTTCTCTCCACAGTCTCCTAGTGTCACATAAAAGATAATCTTCCTCACCTTCACTCATGAATTCATGCATCCAAAGCATTTATTGTGCACTTATTGTTTGCCAGCGACTGCACTAGACAAAGTGTGATCACCAGGCCAGCAGCAGCAGTAACACCTGAGAACTTGTGAGAAATACAAATTTTCAGCCCTAACCCACACCTACTGAAACAGAAACTCTGGGGATAGGCCAGCAATCTGTGGTTTAACAAGCCCTTCAGGTGCGGTTCCTCAAAAAACTAAAAACAGAACTACCATACGATCCAGCAATCCCACTCCTGGGTATATATCAGGAACATAAACAAAAACACTAATCAGAAAAGATACACGCACCTCAATGTTCATAGCAGCACTATTTACAACAGCCAAGACATGGAAGCAACCCAAGTGCCCATCAACAGATGATTGCGTTAATAAGATGTGGTATATACATACAATTAAATATTACTCAGCCATAAAAAAGAATGAAATTTCACCATTTGCTGCAATGTGGATGGACCTAGAGAATATTATGCTTAGTGAAACAAGTCGGACAGAGAAAAACAAATACTGTATTATATCACATGCGGAATCTAAAAAGTATTACAAACAAACGTATATGCAAAACAAAGAATCACAGATATAGAAAACTAGTGATTACCAAAGGGAAGGGGGGAATGAGCAAATCAGGGGTGTAAGATTAAGTGATACAAACTGCTATGTATAAAACAGATAAGCAACTAGGATATATTGTATAGCACAGGGAATTCTGGCCATTATCTTGTAATAACTTCTAATGGAGTATAATCTGTAAAAATACTGAGTCACTATGTGGTACACCTGAAACTAATATAATATTGTAAATCAACTATACTTCAGTTTTTAAAGAACCTACATTACATCCTGATACAGTAATTTTATCATAAACCAAATTACTCATAGTCTTGATTCAAACACATTATAGAGATATTCTTGTGAAATGTCACAATGATATTCTAACATAATTCTTTTGTAATTTCCCAGTACATGGAAAGAAGTCATGTACTGGGAAATTACCTGAGCACTGTTACCATCAGTTGCTTTCATTTATCTAGCCAATGGGCAATTCCAGACTGCTGTTTATTAATTGGGCTTAATGACCGTAGTGGTGAGCACATTCTGACCACCAAGACCTTTCTTCTTTTCCCTTCTAGAGAGACCATCAAAAATACCAGCCTAGAGGAGTGGCTGGGCCCGTGAGCCATGGCCGCTGGGCCTGCGTGTCTGGAGCCTGTGCTCCAACAATGGGAGAGGCCACAGCGGTGAGAGGCCCGTGTACGGCAAAAAAAATAAAAAATAAAAAATACCAGCCTCCTGGGATGTATGCAGTTGGTATGCACCAACCATCTGCACTCTACTATGCCTGATTAGAACTGGCTTCTCCTGTGGGAATAAACTCACAGTGGAAGGATAGTTTACAGCCCAAGAGTGTCTGTCACACCTGGGATTAGGACACCTATTATTTGTAAATTGATTTACACTTTACATGCCTCTGTTGTGCATTACCCCATTTAAACATCATAACAACCTCGTGAGGAGGACATTATTATCCCCATTTTACAGATGAAGAAACTGAATCTCAGAAATGTTAACTAATCTGCCCAAGTTAATGAATAAACAAGTGTCAGAGCCAGGACTAGAACCTGCATCTTCAAACTCTAAGATCTACATATTTTTCCATGTCACCTCCAAACTACTGTTGCCTAAGGGATGTCCTTTGCTACAAGGTTGAAGAAAGGAAGGGAAAGAAAGAAAAGGAAGGAAGGAAGGAAAGGAAGGAAGGAAGGAAGGAAGGAAGAAAGAAAAAGAAAGAAAGAAAGAAAGAGAGAGAGAGGGAGGGAGGGAGGGAGAAAGAGAGAAAGGAAGGAAGGAAGGAAGGAAGGAAGGAAGGAAGAAAGAAAGAAAGGAAAGAAAGGAAAGAAAGAAAGAAAGAAAGAAAGAAAGAAAGAAGAAAGAAAGAAAGAAATAGGGAGGGAGAGAGGGAGGGAGGGAGGGAGGGAGAGAGAGAGAGAAAGGAAGGAAGGAAGGAAGGAAGGAAGGAAGGAAGGAAAGAAAGAAAGAAAGAAAGAAAGGAAGGAAAGAAAGAAAGAAAGAAAGGAAGAAAGAAAGGAAGAAAGAAAGAAATAGGGAGGGAGGGAGGGAGGGAGAAAGGAAGGAAGGGGATACTATCATTAGCCAAAGGTTGAGCTTTAGCCTGCACCAACCAGCTTGCTCACAGTGGGGTGGGAGAGTAGAGAAAGGAGGTAGATGATTGATAAAAAGCTACATGAGCACAGGCAGCTGGGAAGGGCAGTAGCAATAGAAGCAGCCTCCACAATCTGCACACTATGGCAACTGCCTGGTGAGGTGGAAAGAGCATGCATTCAGTTAAAAATGACTATAAAATTACTATAATAGCTGACCCTTAGATAGCATTCAATTGGTAGGTTCTCTACAGTTCACATATATTAACTCATTTAATCATCTTAGCAACCCTATTGGGTAAGATTCTATGATACCCATTTTACAGGTGGAAAAACTGAGGCGTGGAGGTTTTTTAGGTACTTTGCCCACATCCTTAAGGAAGAATAAGAAGTCTGGCTCCAGAGTGCTTCATCTTAGTTGCTACGGTATATTAGGGTCATTACTGTAATGGATAGCCTATCTGTCATTTTCACATCTCTACATCCGTTCACCTTCTGGTAATAGCACCATTCTGGGAAAAAATAAATTGCCTCTCCCACACTGTATGTAGTCTAGGTGAGACCACCAATCAAATTTTCCTTTAAAGCTTGCTTAATCTTCTCTTATCTCCCAAGAATTTGAATCCTGAGTGGAGGTAAACAAAGATGGGAAAATAGTTGGATCATTTGTCCCACAGGACCCTGAAAGGACTGTATTCATTCCTCCAACCTGAATCTTCAGAGAAACCTGGTCCCCAAATTTCTGAGCCTTGTTCTTCAGCTTTCCCTTTGACTCTAAGAGTTCCCCACATCCAGTATGTTCCTTTTTGCTTAAGCAAGCTAGAGTTCATTTCTGTTGCTAGCAACCAAACTCTGACATACCACCATCATCAGTCCCTGTTCTGCTACCAACTAGCTGTGTGACCCTGGGCCACCCCCTTCAGGGCCTTAATTGCCCGAACTATGCAATTGAATTAGAAGGACCTCTATTTTTTATCAGCTCTAACAGTCTTTAATTTGATTCCATGATTCCCTGATCATCCTATGTCTCTGGAGTCTTAATATGTCTATAACTCCTACCCCCATCTGTAGGCAAGGATCTCTCTGCTTCTCTCTCAGGCCATAAAATGCCAGTTAACGCAGATCTCGTCAACCTGTTATTTATTTTTCTCTAACCCCCCAGGCCAACTCTCCACAGTAGCTACTTTAGACTTTCCCTTCTCCCAATGTCCCCTATTAGATTCCAAACAGATGGCCTTGTCTCCTGCTTTAGTGAGAATATTAAAGTGATTCATCATCTGACCCACAGTCCCTCATTTATTTTCATCTTTTCCTCATCACATGTGCACCTCATTCTCCCTCCACTCTTCCCTTTTCCTCTCTAAACCGTACCTCTTCCCTAGGATGCAGAGTGCAGTTCAATAAACAGGCACATTTCACGTACCATGTTCTACGCACTGTGCTGAGTACAGAGGATACAAAGACAAATACGACCAGCCCCGACCCCCAGGAAGCATGCAGTCTGTTTATGGAGACATATAAATAAATAATAGCAATTAAAGTGGTAAGAGTTTTAATAGTTATTACAAGGTGTTACAGGAGCACTGAAGAGGTCAGTACAGACTTCCTGCAGCTGAAGAATGAACAGGAACTGGCCGAGTGAAGAAGGCTACGACAGGTAGATTAGAAAGAGGAAAGAGCATGAGAAAAAACACCAAATTGTTAAAAATCACAAAGCTCCAGGTAAGACCATGCTTATAAATACACAACCCTGACAGGCATTTATGGCCTCTTTGCCTTATTGCATCAGGTGCCACAAAAGTCCAGCCAGGACACCCAAGTCATCCCTCAGGCTCTGGACTCTCATGCCCCATATAGCTCTCAACATCCCTGTTCTGACCCTGTCTCCAAGCCCTCTCCAATTCCTGAAATCTATCACCTTCACTGACCTTTCACCCATGTTCAGTAATCATCAAAATCCCAACATTGCCTTCACCACTGGCTTTTCTGAAACTGGCTCTCCTGAAACTGGCTCTCCCCTGAAGATCTGCTTCCTCTGCAGCCCTCGTGAGTGGTGTGCTCACAAGGGCTTTCTAACTGCTTTCTAACTCCCGTGCCCTCCACGCTGGGCATGGACATAGGGTAGAGTTCTCTTTTCTCCTACTGCTGCCTCAAGACAGCAAGTCTCCTCCCTCTTCCCTAAAATGAAAACAAAAACAAAACATCTTTTGATCTGTTGATCTCTTGTCAACAGACTATCACCTTCCATCCCCTCCTTAATACAATCAGCTACAACTTCTAGGTCATTCTTTCTCAGCATTTTAAGATTCTAGTTCCTAGCTCACTGTCGCTTCCTCTGACACAATCTTACTGCAATTCATTTTCTTTTCATTTTCCACATTGACGTTCTAACACCTGGTGCTTTGCTACCTCATCACCTCAATGACCTTCCTTGTTCTCCCCGACTTGAGTCATCCACTGCCAAGGTCATTGCCTGGGCCTCAGCAATACCAGTAACAGAAACCTCTCCATTATCTCAGTCTCAACCATCCCCCTCCCTGACCATCACCCCCTACCTTTCCTGCTCACTAGGTAATCCAACTCCCACCATGTTTCAATCCCCCTGTACCGTGCATTGATCTTGTTCTCTGTATCCTCACGTCCTCTACTCCCTCCATTCCCAGTACTATAGTCTGAATATATTTACGTCCCCCAAAACTTCATATGTTGAAATCTTAATGCCCAGTGTAATGGTATTAGGAGGTGAGCCTTTGGGAGGTGCTTGACCCATGAATGGGATTAATGTTCTTATAAAAGAGACCCCTGGACTTCCCTGGTGGCTCAGTGGTTGACAGTCCGCCTGCTGAGGCAGGAGACACGGGTTCATGCCCCGGTCCGGGAAGATCCCACATGCCGCGGAGCGGCTGGGCCCGTGAGCCATGGCTGCTGAGCCTGTGAGTCCGGAGCCTGTGCTCCGCAACGGGAGAGGCCACAACAGTGAGAGGCCTGCATACTGCAAAAAAAAAAAAAGAGAGACCCCCCCACAGAGCTCCCTCCCCCTTCTTACATGTGAGGACACAACCAGAAGTCTGCAATCCAGAAGAGGGTCCTCACCCAACCATGCTGGCACTCCGAGTGTGGACTTTCAAACTCTGGAACTATAAGAAGTGAATTTCTGCTATTTATAAGTCTCTGTTTACAAGTCACCTCATCTCTGGTATTTTATGATAGTAACCTGAATGGACTAAGACACCAGCTTAACTTTCTTAGTCCACCATCACCATCACCTCCTCGCATATACCTTCAGCTTTCTGGAATGCACTTGGAAAAACTCTTACCCTGGTTAAATCCAAATTTCCGCCCACTTTATGCCTGCATCCAAGCAAACTAAGCCTTGATGGAGAAACCTCCATGATCATGCTGAGCAGTCTGTAAATTTACGATTACAAACCTTAAGTAGATTTTCAGTGTTGCCCAATAATACTATGTCACTTACTGGGTCCATTCAATTTCCCAATGTCCTAGATGAATATTTAGTACCTTCCCCTCTCTTCTCAAGTCTTCAGTATTTCTTATTATCCTTACTCTCAGCTGATAACTTTGTTCCTATTTCACTAACTAGAGCCAGTTAAAGAGAACTTCCATGCCTTCTCACCCTTGTATCTACCCAGCTATCAATATCTGCATCACATATTGCAGCTTCCCTTTTGTTCCTAGATGAATTGCTCCTGCTCTTATCTAAGGTAAATTCCTCCACTTATTCTCTGGATCCTACCCACTCTTGACTACTCAAGGACATTATCAAAGCAACGATTCCCCCTTTTTTTTTTAATTGGAGTATAACTGCTTTACAATGTTGTGTTAGTTTCTGCTGTACAATGAAGTGAATCAGCTATATGTATACATATATCCCCTCCACCTTGGACCTCCCTCCCACTCCCCCATCCCATCCATCTAGGTCAGCACAGAGCACCGAGCTGAGCTTCCTGTTCTGCTGAATCATTCCAGAAATACACTTTACTGTAACTTCTCTCACTCTTGACTCCATATCTTCTTCAATCCACCATTCTGCTTCTCTGCTCCCCTTCTCAGTCCAACTCCTAGAAGGAGTTGTCTATACACATTATCTCCAATTCCTCTTCTTTCACTATCTTGTTTAATTGAGTTATAACCACATACCACATAATTCACCATTTTACAGTGTACGGCTCAGTGGTTTTAGTATATTGACAAGGTTGTACAACCGTCACATTATCTAACTCCAAAACATTTCAGAATTTTAAAAAAAAACATACCCATTAGCAGTCACTCCTCATTTCTTTTTCCTCCCAGACTTTGGCAAGCACTAATCTTTCTGTCTCTATAGATTTGTATATTCTGGACATTTCATATAAATGGAATCATACAACATGTGGCCTTTTATGTCTGGCTTCTTTCACTTAGCATAAGGTTTTTGAGGTTTATCTATGTTGTAGCATGTATCAGTACTTCACTTCCCAGGTTCTCTTTTGAGACTACTACACTCAGGTTTTTGCCTGTACTGAAACTGCTATGATCAGTCCTAATTGCAAAATCTAGTGACTACGTCTCAGTCATCACCTCACTAAATCTGTCAGCAGTATTTGACACAGGTTATCCTCCTCCTTGAAGTACATTTTTTGCTTGGTTTTCAGGACCCCACATTCCCCTGGTTTTCCTTCTACTTCACTGGTCACTCCTTCTGAGTGTCCTTTGCAGGTTCCCACTTAACTTCCTGATTTCTAAATGTTCAAGTGCCCGTAAACTTAATCCTTGGATCTCTTCTCTCTTCTCCTCTATCTACCTTTGTTCCCTTAGGAATCACATCCAGTCTTATAGTTTTAAATTACATCTTACATGTTGAAAATCCCCGAGCTTGTACTTCTCATGAGAACCTCTCCTCCAACTTCAGACTTGGAACCTTCTCAAGACGTACACTGGGATGTTTAAAATCATCAGACTCTACAGATCTAAAACCCAATTCCTGAAGTCTCCACCAAACCCTGCTCTTCCTCAGCCTTTCCCATCTCAGCTAATATAACTCTACCCTTCCTAGTGCTCAGGCCAAAATCCTCGGCTTCATCCTAGATTCCTTTTTCTTTCATATATCCACATGAGAAAATTCTCTTGACTCTATCTCTAAAACACACCCACAACTAGAAATTTCTCACTACCATCACCCCACTCAACCTAGATCACACTATTATCTTGGATTACTGCAATGACCCTCTAACTGGTCTCTCTGTTTGAAACCCTTGCCCCTCCCTCCCAAGCCTAATTTCAACACAGCAGCCCAAACAATCCTTTTAAAATGTAAGTCAGACCATATCATACCTCTGCTCAAACGACGTTGCCTCTCAGAATTTGATCAAATTTCCTTACCGTGGCTGACAGGGTCCTACACAAAATGACACTCACTACCTCTCTGACCTCGTCTACTACTCTTAAACCACTTCCCTCACTCCATTCCAGCCCAAGTGGTTACTCTTTGACTATTTCAGGCATGCCTCTGCCTAAAGACCTTTGGCACTTGATGTTCCCTTTGCCTGGATTTCTCTTCCCCCCCAGATTACCTACATGGTCACCTTTTCAATTCTTCACTCAAACAACTCATTCTCAGTTAATATTCTTTACAATTTCTGTCTATTCCTCAGCCCTCCCTTTACCCCTTCCCACCCTATTTTTCTCCATTCCACATTTACCATCTTATATAGCGCATATTTTCTGTATTTGTCTATTGTATATCTGTCCCCTCTAGAATATTAGCTCCACACAGGCAGGAGTTTTTGTCTGGTTTAGCCACTAATGTATCCTAGTGCCTAGCTCAGTGCCTGACACATAGTAGGCACCTGAATGAGCATATGAACAAGGTACTCGGAGCCCAGCTGAAACTGAAAACCTTAAATTTACAGCTCATGTTTTTCATTGGTTTATAGAGGCAGGGGATTGTGGAATTGATGGACGTTTTGCTGAACAAGCATGTTGGAAAGAGGAGTATATGAAAATTGTGGTTATTAGTGATAAAATGGTTCATGGGATTACCATGGAAACCAGTCTTGGTAAGAGGAAAACATGAAACTCCAAAAGGAGCAGATGGACTGGGTAAAGATGGAGTATTTTAGAGTACCGTAGAGCTCTGTGAGGTTGAGTATTAGATTAAGGACTTAGAAAGATAGGTGGCTGTGGTCACAGAGAGGGATTCAGAGTTCAAATATTATTGATTTTGACAAGGTCCAATGTGCCCATATGTGAGTGACTGAGATGGAACAGAAAAGTTCACTAGAGACGAGTAAATGAGGCTGGGGTGGGAGGAGGAGGAGTGGAGGGAGGGACTTATATAGGTTCCTGGAAGAAGTCGGAGTAAAGTCAAAAATTATCATGCTAGCTATATGACTTGGCTATTAACATCTGTGCCTGTTTGCCTGTCTAGAAAATAAGGGAAATATTAGTACCCACCCAGAGAGTTATTTTGAAGCTTAAATTAGGTAATATTTGTAAAGCCATTAGAAGCTGCCCAGGACATAATAAGTTTTAATACTAATAAGGCACAGGATTCCAAAGTCTTCATGAATTCAAGAGTATGAGCCAGTCAGGCAGCTCCAGACATGACAGTGATTTCAGGAGAGGGCAGGGTCTTCAAAGGAACAGGCAAGCATGTCACCAGGAAAGGGCAGGTAATACAAACAGCTGGACAGGCCGGGGGGAGTGCATATGAATGTGCTGGGTGAGCAGTGGGGACTGTGGTGAGCTAAAAGTGGTTCCCTCAGCTCACCTTGAACCAGCTGTTGCCCTGCAGGAATATAAGTCCTGTGTCATAAAAACTCTTGGTTTTTCAAAGGAAAGCTAGAAATTCCCATTTTTATGTGAATTCTCCCAGTTATGAAGAGTTGGCTAAAATTGATAAAATATCGTATGGTCCAAAATATCAGGAAACCAACTTTGATCCAGTGGCCATCAGTCCGAACTCCCTGCTTTATAGGAAGGTGAAAAATGATGGATTGGAAGAAGAATGTCATTCAATCCTTCCTGCCCCATGACCTATGGGGTACAGGAGACAAAAGAGTGTCTTTGTAGGTGGGAGGTGGTTTCAGTTAAGGTCACAAAAGAGGAGGAAACTTTCAAGACAGAGGCTAAAGAGACAGAAAGTCAAGGACAAGAGCATGGGAGAGGGAAGGTCATCAGGGCCTTTCATTTTAGGTGGCAACTAAGCATGACAAAGATGAGAGGGATAGACAGATTTAGCACCTTAAGTTCCAAATGTACCCTGGCACCAAGTCCAGGCAGGTGATGGGAGACTGAACCTCCTGATGTACTAATTCCTGAGGAAGCCATCTCCCATGTTACAACTTCCCTCAGTGACATCTTTAATTTCCCTCCAAGAGCTTCTTCCTTCCATTTTCCAAATATACATCATTCTCTCTATTCCAAAAATCACTTTTTATATGATGTATTAATCTAACTTAAAGTAATCACATGCATCTCTTTGGGCCATTTCTTCTCTCCCGCCCCACAGGCCCTTCTCTCTCCTCTCACCACATGGACCTTCCCTAATTATAGTCTTCATCTCTTTCTTTTTCTCTTGGAAAATCAGTTGTTCTCAGGTCATAACTGTTGCTTCTTGCCTATAACTCCCAACACTGTACCATACTGAACTCAAATTCTACATTTCTAATTGCCCCCTTCTAGATGGGAAATTTTTCTAGCAGTCCATAAGCCTCCTGAGGAAAGGAACAGTAACTTATTCATTAATATCATACTCCAGCACCTAATCTATTGCTTGCTAGATGGTAGGGACTTAATAAATATTGTTTTAATAAATGAATGCCTCAAATGTACCTCCATTTTATATTCAATATGTCCAACAGTTAATGATTTTTTAAATTTATTTTTTTAATTCTTTTTCAAATTCTTTTCCCATTGATGTTACTACAGAATATTGAGCAGAGTTCCCTGCAACAGTTAATGATTTTTAAAATATATTTGTAGATACACATAAGTATGTTCATGTGTGTGTGTGCAAACCAAAATATAAATAACCATTGTGTGTTAGAATCATATTAATTTCTCAATTTTTTCTTTTTGATTTTCTGCAGTACTTGAATCTTTATAATCAGTATATATTGCTTTCAGAATCTAGTCAGGAGCTATTTTCATTTTTTTAAGAGAAGAAATACTAAATTTATTATCTTCAAACCAACGTTACCTCCACTCTGCCTTACCCGGGGTTTAAACCTTGGCATTATCTTCAAAGCCTACTTCTCCTACACAACCACATTCTATCAGTTACAAAGTCCAGTAGGTTCTTCCTTCACAATTTCCCTCACACTTACTCTCTTGCTTCCCATTTGGTCTGCCCCCATTTTTTTCTGGACTGCCAACACCTCACACCTGGCCTCACTGCCAGGTTAGGCTATGTTCTGCTGGGACATAAACAACACACAATCCTAGTGGCATATAAAAGCAAAGGTTTGTTTCACTCTCACGTTACACGTCCATTACGGGTTGGTTGAGAATTCTGCTCCATGTCACCTACTCCAGGACCCAAAGTTGTTGGAGCAGCCAGTATCTGGAACACTAGTCATGGGAGCAGAGGGAAAGAGAGCTCAGGAGGCTCTCGAGCTGGCAGGCAACAACTCTCACCTGGAGGTGACACACATCTGCTCACAACAAGTTGGCCTGAATTATTCACATGTCCTCCCCAACTACCAGGATACCAGAAAATGGAACCCTGCCACGTGCCTAGAGGGGAGAGAACTGGAAATATTTGGCAAACAGAACTAATATCTACCACATTTGTTGAAAAAGCCTCCAGACTGACTCTCTTGCCTCAAAACTATCCTGTTTACCTGGCCACCTGGATCATTGGATTTAGAGTCATAAAAATGGGGCTCCAGCCTTAACCTATCATTTATTAGTTGAATAACCAGTCATTTAATTTCCTCATATTTAATTTTTTAATAGTTCTCCTTAGCTAGATTCCTGAGAATATATGAAACATTAGTTGGGAACTCTTACACATATTTATAGTGATAAGTTGAAGTAACCTAATGCAACATTAATTCAGTAGCTGGCTTATGGAGCTGGCCACTTGTACGATTTCACTCATTATGATGCCTAAGGTGTGTCTGTGAGGGAGGTGGGAGAAGGAGTGTCTCCAGTGAGGCCTCCTCAGGGCCATAAAGCACCTCCTGAGCTCTGATGTGCAGGACTGCCATTGGGTGCCCTGCTTCATGCCTTTCTTAGAACTTAGAACCACCCCCTTTAGTCAACTTAGTGTCCCCTGCCTCTTTACTATGAAACCCTCAGATCACAAGGCCTGAATACCTTGTGGGAATGAAAGGAATTATTTCTGTTCACTGCAATAACCATCTTTCTTTTCTCCTTCATTGTGTTCTCTTGCTCTCTCCTCTAGCTTATAACATTTCCTTTGCTACCTAGAGAAGTGCTCTCTTCCCAAAGGCATCTGACCTCCCTTCCCCTGCTATGGAATATCCCTGTGTTATCTCCCACCACAACCCATGGCAATGCTGCCTCATGCTGACAATCCAGGTTACAATACGGCATATGCTGCTTACCCTTGTCTCTAAACTCTGCTCATGCTACTCACCACTCCATAAATACCATCCCACATCTTCTTTTACTTTACGAGCCCCATTTCCTCTATACTCTTCCCTGCTACCACCATCCATGCTTGAAGGCTGATTCTTCTACACTTAATGCTTACCTTTTGGTATTTGTGGCTTCCTTTCAAATTTCTTCATATGACTCTATTTTGCATCTCCAAAACATTTCACTAGTGATTTCTGAAACATTCCATTCGTGTGGGTTTCTTTGATCGCCCCAGATGCAGAGACTGATTGAAGAGACCCAAGCCTAGGCTCAGAAGAGAAACAATTTCCTTCAGCCCCTGAGTAGAACAGCACAACTATTCAGGGACCATTCTGCTCACCCCACAGGGGAGGGCACTTTAAGCATCACGTGTCATCCCGAAACTTAATCCAACAGCGACATCGGGTGAATCACCTTGAAAATACAAAGGCAAGTTCAGTTGCTTCATGGGGTGTCAAGGCCTTTATGCTACCACCAGCAATTCTCAAAGGTTAGGACCCACAGCGGCTGCTCCCCAGTTTTCAAAGTTAAGCTCAGGCACCCAGCTGTAGAGTCCAGGCATGGCGTGAAGATACAGATTCCTGAAGGATGCCCTTAAGAGCAGCCGGCTGTGCGTGAAAAAAGCAAAAAGAAACATATGCATCTTTGTTGAAACTTGTTCTAGAGGAACACAACATCCATAACTGGGAGCACTACAGAGACAGACAGATCATGCCTGGGGCTCAAGTCCCTAATGCAATCGGCTCACCTGGAGGGGCCACAACTAGTTGTTAAGACTCCTAAATCTGATGACACGTCAGCAAAGAGATAGATGCCCAGAAGGCAGCGACTGCTGGAGGGTTTGCAGACACACAGGCTGAACAGATGGAGCACGGTGGAGGAGTGTTGGGGCCTCAGAGACACACGAGCATCATGACCCCACAGAAAAGAAGCATTTTATGTCAACTGCAGAGCTATCACATCCTCACCAAACCCGTTATTTTGAGCGGAAAGCGCGTCTCAGATTATGGACTTTTCTTTCTCCTTCCTACCTAATTTTCACTCACCATCTGTATGATCTCTTGCGTCAAACAAACAAGAGAATTCCTGGATCATCTGTGTCTGCGTAGTAGGTTGACGGGCTCATTAGGGCACTAACCCACACAGACACACCCTCTCCAACCGCTGCCAACTTCTCTCAAGGGGGAAAATCTAAAAATGATATTACCTTGAAACTGATTTGTAGCAAACATGTTTCCTCCATGTTGCTTTGCGTTCAGGGTCATATTGGTAGTTTAATTGTTATTGAGTTATCATTGGTAAAAGGTAGTTTATTTTAGAAATCTACCCATTTAGGGAAACTACACATACTGTCATCTTTTTTCCCATAGCATTTTTTTTTTTTTTGGTGATTTTCCTTGAGTTTTTAAAATCTTTTATTGCCTCACCAAAAACAAACAACAATAACAATAACAAAGACACAATCGCTGTTGTGGCTAAGCAACTCTTAAAGAGTATAAGAATTTGTACTGATGTGACAGAAATCACTCTGCACAAAAAGTACTGTAAATTGTGGATGGTGGCTTGTGGACGCTGTGACTCACTAAGGAGGAGTAATCAGTTAGAGAATGGTGGTGGGGAAAACATTGAAAAGGAATAAGTCTCTACTTTCTGTTTTTATTTTCTAGTTAACTAATACAAGAGTTCCTTTTAAAAAATGTTTAAAAGAGAAACATAAAGAGTTTTTCTATTAATCCATCTTTCATGTTCTTTGATTCCTCTTAATCTCTGCCTCTGTCTTCACATGGCCTTCCCCCCTGTGGTTCCCTGTGTCTTCTCCTTTTCTGTCTCTTATACAGATACTCTGTCATTGGATTTAGGGCCCACCTCAAATCTAGGATGATTTTACCTTGAAATCCTTAATTACATCTGCAAAGCTGATGGAATTGATTTAGTATTGATGAACTCTTTTAGTCTGTGCTTGTCTGAGTTTTTTTATCTCTCCTTCAGTTCTGAATGATATTCTTCCTGGGTAGAGTATCTTAGGCTGTAGGTTTTTCCCATTCAGCACTTTAAATATATCATGGCACTCCCTTCTGGCCTGCAAAGTTTCTGCAGAAAAATCAGATGATAGGCTTGTAGTTCCCCTGTATGTGACTCTGTTTTTCTCCTGGTGCCTTTAGAATTCTCTCTTTCTCTTTAATTTTGCCATTTTAATTGTGATATGTCTTGGTGTGGGCCTGTTTGGATTCATCTCGTTTGGGACCTTCTATGCTTCCTGTACCTGGATGTATGTTCCCTTCTTCAGGGTTGGGAAGTCTTCAGCCATATTTTTATCAGAAACATACTTGACCTTCTCTCTCTCCTCTCCTTCTGGGATACCTAGTGCAAGCGTTGTTATACTTCATGTTATCCCAAAGATCCCTTAAACTGCTCTCATTTTTTATTTGTTTTTCTTTTTGCTGTTATGATTGGGTGATTTCCATTATTCTATCTTCCAGATCATATTATGTATTCCGCTGTATCACTTAGTCTGCTATTCATTCCTTGTAGTGTGCTTTTCATTTCATTTATTGTATTCTTCAGTTCTGACTGGCTCTTTTTTATATATTCTAGCTCCTTGTTAAAATTCTTGCTGTGTTCATCTATTCTTTTCCCTAATTCAATTAGCCTTCTTATTACTAATGCTTTGAAATCTTTATCTGGTAAACTATTTATTTCTGTTTTATTATTTTTTCAAGGATTTTCTCTTGCTCTTTCAATTGAGGCCAGTTCCTCTGTCTTTTCATTTTACTTAACTTTCTCTGTCCCCCTGATGCTCAGGGCTTCAGCCCCATCAACCTGGCATCCAGTCTCACCCCCAGTAGACCACTGAGCAGAGGGGAAGCTATCTTTAAGTGTATGCTATCCCCTCCCCAGTGCTGGTACACTTGCCCCAGAGGGGAACAGCACTGGAGCAAGAGGGGTCCATGTGGGCTCTTGCCCATGATAGGGTGAGGGCTGGCAGGGGGAGTGCTGACCATAGACAGGGGGATTGCCTCCAGTGCACTACCTATACAAGTGCCAGCAATGGCAGCCCCACTGTGTCTGAGTCTCCTTTGTCCTTCACAGCTGATCATTCCCTCCAGCCTCCACTGCCCCTGCCCTGTTGTGGAGCCACTCTGCAGGGCAAGAGGGCTCACATGGGCTCTCAAGGTATATGAGGTACAGGCTGTGGCAGTTCAGCTGCCGTTAGAGATCAGGTGATCTGAAGCACCACCCACACAGGCGTCAGAAACGGCTGTCCCTGCCATGCTCAGTTGCCACCCCGTGTCCAAGTCACCTCTGTGTCCCATGGACAAGCTATCTCCCCAGTCGTGGCAGCCCTGTTCCAGTGAAGAGCTGCAAGGTGAAGGAAGCGGGACAGGTGTGTTTGCTTGGCTCAGCCTGGGGCATGCACTGGGGAATGGAGCAGTCCTCAATCTGCCCTCTCTGCCCTGCCTCAGGAACAAGTCAAGGGAGCTTACGCGCCCCTTACAGAGTCCAGGCTTCCCACAGACTCTCCAACCAGCCAAGGGGGCTCGTCTTCCCTGTGTCAGATCCCAGGCCTAGGGCATCCAATATGTGGCTTGAACCACTCACTCCTCAGGAAGGACTTCCTCCCACGTAATCTCCCTTTTCCTCTGAGTCCCATCCCAGGGGGCCTACAGTTTCTCCAGTGGGAAAAAGAGATCCCAAGGTAAACCAACCAGCTCCCCCAGTACTGCGGGATGCTTCCCAGGAGGCCCACTGGGGTTTTGCCTCGTGGGTATCACTAGAGAAATCTGTGAGCTTGACCACTGGGGATCAGATAAAAATGGAGAAGAGGAGTGAGGCTTATAGCAACCAACACTCAGATCTTGGCAGACCATATTCCTGCCTGTAGCAGTGCCCAAGCAGGGATCCCAGCCAACAGTTTTGCTCATCTGCAGAGCTGAGCTGGTGACCTCATCTGGTAAGAGAGAGCTCAGTTGGCAGTTCCACCTGATTTTGGCCCCCAGCCAACAAGTTGTACCAACCACAGAGCTCATTTTTTGGCCCCACCTGGGCAGGGAAGCAAACTTACAGCCCCACCCAACTGTGAGTATAGCCTCCAGTCCTGCTATGAACGCTTTCCAGAGAACTACAGCCCTGCCTGGGCAGGGAGCTAAGCCAGCAGCCCTGCCTAACTTTTAAGTATAGCCTCCAGCACCACAAAATCAGGGAACCTTAACAGTGATCTTCGGCAGACTTGGGGTCCACCAATTGTACCAACCAGTCACAGAACCCAGCACACAGCCCTGCCTGACTGCTGCACAGCCTGTGACCACAACCAGGCAGGGAGTCCAATCTGCCCAATAACAGAGCATAATCTGCAGCTTTACCTAACAAGGAACCCAGACAGTGATACCAGACAACAATGGAACATAGTCTCCAGCCCTCCTAGCTGCAGGCCCTTCCAACAAGAGAGCCCAGACAGTGACCTTACCCAACAGTGGAACAGAGAGCAGCCTAACTGATTGCAAAGCTCAGCCCGCAGCCCTACCAACTTCAGGGCACAATCTGCAGCCCTGCTTGGTCTGCTTGATCACATATCACAGCCTGAGAGTCTCTCCAACTGGGAAGCCGTGCTTTCAGCCTCACCTGAACATGGGTCAAGCCAATGGCACCATCTGGTCAGGGAGTACAGCCTGAAACTCCACCTTACCAGGAGAGATTACAGAGCGTAGCCCATAGCCCTGTCCAATTACAGACTCCAACCAGTGGCACCATCCTACCAGGTAACACAGCCTATGACCTCACCCAACCAGAGGTGATTGCAAAGGCCGGCTATTGGTCCCACTTAACTGCAGAGCACACCCAGCAGCCCCATCCGGTCAGGGAGCCCACCCAGCAGCCCCACTTGCATATGGAGCCCAGAGAGCAAGCCCACCCAACCACAGACTTCAGTAAGCAGCACCACCCCTGTCATCAGAGTATGGGCAGTAGTCTTGCCCAGAGAACCTGATAGTAGCTGACCCATCCAATAACCCAAGCTGAGCCGACTGATGAAAGTCTTTCTCTGCTGAAGCAAACCTGCAAAGCCTGGAAGAGGAGACTGCTAACTCAAGTGCAAAGATACCAGTGCAAGGAATAAACCATCACAAATAATGAGCTAAACATTATACCACCAAAGGAAACTAATAAATTTCTAATAATTGACCCTAAAGAAATGGAGATCTATGAGCTGTCTGACAATGAATTCAAAATAATCCTCTTAAAGAAGTTCAATAAACTACAAGAACACACAGACAACTGGAATTAGGAGAATAAGGAATGAACAAAATGAGTTCAACAAAGAAACAGAAACCACTAAAAACAACAACAACAACAACAGAAATCCTAGAGCTGAAGAATACAGTGACTAAGCTGAAGCATTCAACAGAGAGTTTCAATAGCAGACTTGACCAAGGGGAAGAAAGAATCAATGAGCTAGAAGATAGGTCATTTGAAATTATCCAGTCAGAGGATCAAAAAGAAAAAGGGACGAAAAAGAGTGAAAAAAAGCCTATGGGACTTATGGGACACGACCAAAAGAAAAAATACACACTTTAAAGGAATCCCAGCAGGAGAAAAGAAAGAGAAAGGGACAGAAAGTATTTAAGGCAATAACTTCCCAAATATAGGAAGAGAAAGAGACATCCAGATTCATAGGCCCATAGGTTGAACCTGAAAAGGGCTACACCAAGACACATTATAATTAAATTATCAAAAGTCAAAGACAAAGAGAGAATTTTGAAAGCAACAAGAAAAAGGCAATTCATCACATTCGACAGGATGCCCCACCCCTATAAGACTATGGACAGATTTCTCAACAGAAACGTTGCAGGCCAGAAGAAAGTGGAATGATATATTCAAAATATTGATAGAAAAAAATGGTCAACCAAGAACATTATACCTGGCCAAGTAGTTTTCAGAAATGAAGGAGAGAAAAAGATTGTCCCAAACTAACAAAAGCCAAAGGAGTTCATCACCACCAGACTTGTCTTAAAAGAAATGCTAAAAGATGTTTTTCAAACAGAAATAAAAGATGCTAATTAACATTGTAAAAACATATGAATGTGTAATGGTAATGGTAAATATATAGTAATGGTAATGGTAATGGTAAATATATAGTCAAAGTCAGACTCCCTAATATTGTAATGTTGGTGCATAATTCACTTACAACTCTTATTTAAAAGTTAAAACAAATGTATTAAAAATAACCATCGTGGGCTTCCCTGGTGGCGCAGTGGTTGAGAGTCCACCTGCCGATGCAGGGGACACGGGTTTGTGCCCGGTCCGGGAAGATCCCACATGCTGTGGAGCGGCTGGGCCCGTGAGCCATGGCCGCTGAGCCTGCGCATCCAGAGCCTGTGCTCCGCAATGGGAGAGGCCACAACAGTGAGAGGCCTGCGTACCACAAAAAAATAAATAAATAAAATAAAATTTAAAAAAATAACCATAGCTACAATAATTTGTTATTGGATACACAATATAAAAAATATGAAAATTGTAACATCAATAACAAAAAATGATAACTTCTGCATGCTATGGAAGTTAAGCTGTTCTCAGCATAAAATAGGATGTTATAAATATAAGACTTTTATGGTAATCAAAAAGGAAAAACCTGTAGTAGATACATAAAAGATTATGATAAAGGAGTCAAAGAATACCATCACAGAAAGTCATCAACTCAAAAAGGAAGACAGCAAGAGAGGAAGCAAGGAAAAAGGGATCTACAAAACAGAAAACAAAAAATGGCAATAGTAATTCCTTATCTATCAATAATTAACGTTTTATGTAAATGGATCAAATTCTCCATTCCAAACACAGAGAATGGCTAAATGCATAAAAAAAAAGAAGGTCCAGTAATATGCTTCCTACAAGAGACTCATGTTAGCTTTAAGAACACACATGGACTAAGAGTGAAGAGATGGAGAAAGATATTCAAGCAAACGGTAATGAAAAGAAAGCAGTGGTAGCAATACTTATATCATACAAAGCAGACTTTAAGCTAAAAATGGTCAAAGGAAATGGAGAAGGTCATTATATAATGATAAAGGGGTCAATCCAGCAAGAACATATATCAATTGTAAATATTTATGCTCCCAAGATCAGAGTACATAAATATATAAAGCAAATACTAACAGAACTAAAAGGAGAAATAAACAGCAATAGAGTAATAGTTGGGGACTTTAATACCCCATTCTAAACAATGGAAAACTCATTCAGACAGAGAATCATTAAGGAAACAGTAGATGTGAACAACACTATAGATGAAATGAACCTAACAGACACATACAGAATATTCCATCCAACAGCAGTAGAATACACATTCTTAAGTGCCCATGGAACATTTTCTAGGATAAGTCATAGGTTAGGCCACAAAAAAAGTCTCAACAAATTTAAGAGGACAGAAATTATATCAAAGTACCATTTCTGACCACAATGGTATGAAACTAGAAATCAATAAGGAACAAAGCTGTAAAAATCACAAATACATGGAAGTTAAACAACACATTTCTGAACAACCAATGGAGCAAAGAAGAAATCAAAAGGAAAAACTTAACTATCTATGGCAAATGAAAATGGGAACACAATATACTAAAACTTGTGGGATGCAGCCAAGGTTATGGCTATAAATGCATAGATCAAGAAAAAAGAAAGGCCTCAAATAAAAAACCTAACCTTACACTTCAGGAAACTAGAAAAAGAAGAACAAACTAAGCCCAATGTTAGCAGGAGGGAAGAAATAATAATGATTAGAACAGAAATAAATGAAATAGAGAATAGGAAAAAAAACAGAAAAGATGCACAAACTAAGAGCTGGTTCTTTGAAACGGTAAATAAAATTGACAAACCAGTAGCAAGACAATCCAAGAAAAAAAGAGAAAGGACCCAAATAAATAAAATTGTAATTGAAAGAGGAAACATTACAACTAATACTGCAGAAATACAAAGAATCATAAAAGATTACTGAGAAAAATTATATGCCAACAAATCAGACAAACCAGAAGAAATGGATAAATTCCTAGAAACCAACAACCTACCAAGATAAGTTTCATGAAGAAATAAAAAATCCAAACAGACAAATAATGAGTAATGAAATTGAATCAGTAATCAAAAATGTCTCAACACAGAAAAGCCCACGCCAGACGGTTCCACTGGTGAACACTACCAAACATTTAAAGAATTAATGCTAATCCTTCTCAAACTCTCCCAAAAAACAGAAGAGGAGGGAATACTTCCAAACTCATTTTACAAGACCAGCATTACCTTGCTATCAAAGCCAGACAAGGACAATACAAGAAAAGAAAACTGCAGGCCAATATCCCTGATGAATAGATGTAAAAATTCTCAACAAAACATTAGCAAATCAAATTCAATAGAACATTAACAGGATCATAACCATAATCAATTTACCCCTGGGATGCAAGGGTAGTTCAACATAGGCAAATCAATATATAAAACACCACATTAAAAGAACGAAAAATATAAAGCATATGATCATCTCAGTAGATGTAGAAAACTTTTCCTCTAAGATCAGGAACAAGACAAGTGTGCCCACCTCACCACTCCTATTCAACATGGTACTATAAATACTATCCAGAGAAATCAAGCAAGAAAAATTAAATAAATAAAAGGTATCCAAATTGAAAAGGAAGAAGTAAACTTTCTCTGTTTCCAGATGACATGATCTTATAGATAGAAAATCCTAAAGACTCCACTGAAAAACTATGAGAACTAATCAATGAATTCATTAAAATTTCAGGGTAAAAAATCAACATACAGAAACCATTTGCATTTCTATACACTAACAACAAAACATCTAAGAAAAGAAAGAAATGATTCCATTTATAATAGTATGAGAAACAATAATATACTTAGCAATAAACTTAACCAAGGTGGTGAAAGATCTGTACACTGAAAACTATAAGACATTGACTAAAGAACTGAAGAAGACACAAATAAATGGGAAGATATCCGTGTTCATGCATTGGACAATTAAATTTAACAATATTAATTCTGTTAAAATGTCTATACTACCCAAAGCAATCTATAGTTCAGTGCAATCCCTATCAAGATTCAAATGGCATTTTTCACAAAGGCAGAAAAAACAATCTTAAAATTATTTGGAATCACCTGAAGACCCTGAATAGCAAAAGCAATCCTGAGAAAGAAGTAAAAAGCTGGAGACATCATGCTTCCTGGTTTTAAACTATATTACAAAGCTATAGTAAGCAAAACAGTATGGTACTGGCATAAAAAACAGCGCAGTGGTTGACAGTCTGCCGGCCGATGCAGGGGACACAGGTTCGTGCCCCGGTCCGGGAAGATCCCACATGCCGCGGAGCAGCTAGGCCCGTGAGCCATGGCCACTGAGCCTGCACGTCTGGAGCCTGTGCTCCACAACGGGAGAGGCCACAACAGTGAGAGGCCCACGTACCGCAAAAAAAAAAAAAAAAAAAAAAAAAAAACCACATAGACTAATGGAACTAAATCAAGAGCCCAGAAATAAACCTATGCTTATACAGTCAACTAATACTCAAAAAGGGAGCCAAGAATACACAACTGGGAAAAGACAGTCTCATTAATAAATGCTGCTGGGAAAACATTTTGCATTTATTCACATGCAAAATAATGAAACTGGACACCTATATCACACCACTCAAAAAAATTAACTTGAAATAGATTAAAGACTTAAATGTATGACCTGAAACCATAAAACTTACAGAAGAAAACATAGGAAAAAAAGCCCTTTGGCAGTGAATTTTTGGACATGACACCAAAAGCACAAGCAATAAAAGCATAAATAAACAAGTGGAATTACATCAAACTAAAAACCTTCTGCACAGCAAAAGTAATGATCAACATAACGAAAAGGCAACCTACAGAATGGGAGAAAATATTTGCAAACCACATATCTGATAAGGGTTTAACACCCAAAATATATAAAGAACTCATATAAATCAATACCAAATAAAAAAATCTTATTTAAAAATAGACAAAAGATCTGAATAGACATGTTTCCAAAGAAGATACTCAAATGGCCAACAGGTACACGAAAAGGTTGTCAACATCACTACATCACTAATCATCAAGGAAATGTAAATCAAAACCACAATGAGATATCGCTTCACACTCATTAGAATGACTATCATCAAAAAAAAAAAAAAAAGAGATAACAAGAGCTGGTAAGGTTGTGAAGAAAAGGGAATCTTTGTACACTGTTGGTGGGAATGTAAACTGGTATGGCCACTATGACAAACAGTATGGATGTTCCATAAAAAAAATTTTTTTTTATAGATTTTATTTATTTATTGGCTGCTTTGGGTCTTTTTTTGTGTGTGTGTGGTATGCGGGCCTCTCACTGTTGTGGCCTCTCCTGTTGCAGAGCACAGGCTCTGGATGCACAGGCTCAGCGGCCATGGCTCACAGGCCTAGCCGCTCTGTGGCATATGAGATCTTCCTGTACCAGGGCACGAACCCGTGTCCCCTGCATCGGCAGGCAGACTCTCAACCACTGCACCACCAGGGAAGCCCTGCTTTGGGTCTTTGTTGCTGCACGTGGGCTTTCTCTAGTTGCGGCTAGCGGAGGCTACTCTTCGTTGTGGTGTGCGGGCTTCTCATTATGGTGGCTTCTCTTGTTGCAGAGCACAGGTATGCAGGCTTCAGTAGTTGTGGCACATGGGCTTCAGTAGTTGTGGTTCATGAGCTCTACAGCGCAGGCTCAGTAGTTGTCGTGCATGGGCTTAGCTGTTCCGTGACATGTGGGATCTTCCTGGACCAGGGATCGAACCCATGTCCCCTGCATTGGCAGGCGGATTCTTAACCACTGCACCACCAGGGAAGCCCCACCATAAAATTTTTTTAATGGAATTACTATATAATCCAGCAGGTCCACATCTGGGTACATAGTCAGAGAATATGAAGTCCCTATCTTGAAAGGATATCTGCATTCCCATGTTCATTTCAGCATTTTTTACAATAGCCAAGACATGGAAAAAAACCTAGGTGTCTTGATGAATGGATAAAGAAAATGTGGCATGCACACACACACAAACACACACTCAATGGAATATTACTCAGCCATAAAAAAGAAGAAAATCCTGCCATTTGCAACAATACAGATGAAACTTGAAGGCATTATGCTAAGTGAAATAAGTCAGAGAAAGATAAGTACTGTATGATTTCACTTATATGTCGAATCTTAAAAAATGTCAAACTCATTGAAACAGAGAGCAGGTTGGTAGTTGTCAATGGCAGGGGGCAGTTTGAGGGGTGTGATTAGGGGAAATGGGTGAAAGTGGTCAAAGGGTACAAACTTCCAGTTATAAAATAAATAAGTTTTGGGGCTGTAATATACAGCATTTGGGGCAAGAGTTAACAATACTGTTTTATGTATTTGAAAGTTTCTAAGAGAGTAGGTCTTAAAAGTTCTCACATAAAAAAATTATGAGGGGCTTCCCTGGTGGCGCAGTGGTTGAGAGTCCACCTGCCGATGCAGGGGACACGGGTTCGTGCCCCAGTCCGGGAGGATCCCACATGCCGCGGAGCGGCTAGGCCCGTGAGCCATGGCCACTGGGCCTAAGCGTCCGGAGCCTGTGCTCCGCAACGGGAGAGGCCACAACAGTGAGAGGCCTGCGTACCGCAGAAAAAAAAAAATTGTGAGGTGATAGATGTGTTAATTAACCTTGTTATGATAATCATTTCATAGTATGTACCTATATCAAATCATTATGTTGAACGCCTTAAACTTACACAATGTTATAGGCTAATAATATCTCAATAAAGCTGGAAAACAATAATCTATGAGTCAGATTCCATAGGCTGTATAACTTTTTGTAGCTCTTCTTACTTCCTATGATACATGGCAGATTTGCTGATAACGAGCTGCATGACTTCTGCTAACTGGATGATTTCTTGATGCTAGTTACTACTTCAGTCCTCTGTGAGGTCCTTACTGATGTAAAATTTCTTCAGTACATTTTGCAAGCAGCTGCCTCCCTTGGGAACACTTAAGGACTCAGTTGCTTATAAGTACATCCAAGTCAGGGCAGTTGAGTTGTAGTGTCCCTGAAAACTGCTAGCAAATTCAGCTTAACTTCAATTTCTGGGAAGAAACAAGAACAAATCATACAACATCTGATTGGCAGGCACCTAGAAGACCCATTCCCAGAGTGACTGTTCCAACCATATTCTAGCGCCTCATTATAGATGTCCTAATGACATTTGAGATAAAGTATGAGTAGAATGTGTCACCCCTGAATCTACCTTTCTGCAAATTAGAGGTTGTATTACAAGTCACCGACCTCTGTAGGAAAGAATGACGATTAATGAGGCCCTTGTGTTAAGCTGGTCTCAAAGTTTGAAATGATAGCAAAGGGGAAGCGAAAATAGTTCAATAGATTCTTGTCACATACAAAAGAAAACCCTTTTTAGAATTCTTCCGTAAGTCTAGGGTTCTGAACCAGTTAAACACTAAAGTACATTAGAGTCTGAAATTAAGCAATTATCTAAACGTCCCACAGCCATTTCATCTTGATCAATGGTAACACTGTCCTCAGTGGGTATTGTTTTGTACTATTTTTCATTTCTTAATTTGTGTTTCTTTCTGATCATATTTGCCTGAGACCTTTTTATTTTATTACATAGTGCTGAATTCCATGGTTCAGCACTCTAACAACTCCCTTGCTAACATCTTAGCTCCTTTTTCCATTTACTAAACTCACCTGGGGTAGATTCTAGGTGGGTTAACCCAACAACCCACTTACTTCACCCCTGCGCCGAAGTTGCACCTGGTGACTGAACTTGGAATAACCACCGATTTCAAATGGGCACCCTATACTCCCAGATAGCCCACTACACTTTCCTAGTAAATTCATGTTCTCAGTCACTGACAGGATTATTTCACATCTGTTCTCCTTCCTCAGATCATCAAACCCCTTCCCCATCTCATCTATGATATCATTTCATAGAAAAACAGATTAGACCAAATCTACCTCATCTTGCCACCCCAAATTTCATCAACTCACCTACATTTATTTTTATTGTAAATTATACATATTTTATGTAAAACATGCATAACACAAATTTTACCATTTTAACCATTTTTAAGTGTAAAGTTCAGTGGCATTAAGTACATTCACATTGTTGTGCAACCATCACCACTGTCCATCTGCAGAACCTTTTTCATCTGCATATATTTTTTAAAAGGAAATAATAATAGCTAACTTTTATTGATTACTTGTTATTTGCCAAGCACTGCTCCTAACAGTTTATATACATGAACTCACTTAATCCTCACAACCCCTACCCCATGAGGTAAGTATCACCTTCTCCATTTTAGAGCTAGAATTAAGGCACAGAAAAGTTCAGTAATAGCCCAAGTGCATAAAGCAAATACTTGTTACAGTCACATATTCTAACTTTCCTCCTGTAACAATGGATAAACTGTCTACGCTCTCATCTAAGTTAATCACTCTACCTCTATCCTGGATCCCATCACTTCTCATCTCCCCAGGGACTTCACTCCAGCCACTGTCTTCTTTCTCTTTCACATCATCTGTTTCTTCTTCTCTACTGCATCTTTCCTGTTGACATACAAACATGCCTCCTGGTGCCCAATTTTAACAACAAAAGAAAAATCCTCCCTTGACTCTACATCCTCCTCCAGCTATTGCCCTGATTTTCTGCTAATTTTCACTGTAAAAATCCTTGAAAAAGCTGTCTGTACTTGTTGTCTTCATTTCTTCTCATCCCATTCTTTCCTCAACCCACTTTGATGTTGGTTTTCTGCACTAACATAATACATAATTAGTGATTTCTTTTACATTTTTCAAAAACATTCCTAAATCTGTATTTATCTAGATATCAAAGATCAAGAATCAAACAACTTTCTGTTTTCTACTATAGAAGGCAAAAAATTGAGTCCTTTTGCTTTCTCTGTGTCCTTTGCAACTTCCAGGTCTTCGTTAATTAATCTGGGGTTTTAAACCCCATCATCGTTCTTTTTAACATAATCTTTTATGAATTTTTTAAATCATTACATTCAACCTTGCAACCATATTTATACCAGTTGTAACACCTATTTCTGCATATTTTATGTTTCAGTGCTCTCTATACATCTTTTTTTCTGTTAGCACTCCTCACAATTTAATACGGATTCATCTCTCATTGAATTAACAGACGTATACAAATATGTATTTTCGGGAAGAAAACCTACGTAGTAGATACGTAAATGTCATTGTATTGCTTTCACACACAAATTTTGATGGGCTTAGAATTTTTGTGTCACAATCTTCTTTTTCCTAACAAATTCTGTAGAAGAGCTGATCTCAACACTGGCTATGTAATCCTGCTTCAGATTTGATCAGTCTAGGATGAGTATTACTCATCTGTGATTTTTATAAAGCTCCAAAGGAATGTTAATGAGAAGATGGTGTTCAGAAGCACTGTCATAGGCATTTTTATTGTGTTCTGGACAGCCAAAAAGTCTGAGAACAACCTGAAATTGTTTCCTTCTTAGGTAACTTGTTTTCACTTGTTTTAACTTGTCTTGCATGCCTAGGTTTAAATCTAAACTCTACTGTATTGCAGCTGTATGATGTGGAGGAGGTTATGTAAATTCTCAGAGCCCCAACCTCATCATCTCGTTGCTGAATAAAGGTGTATTTATGTCTTATACCACTCTTGTAGAGAATGATAAGGTTTAGTTTGCACATAGTAAATGATGCATAATTTTTTTGCTTACCCTTGAAATTCATAAGTTTCACCAGGATATCCATTAATGGATCTCTCAATTCATATCCAATCATGGATCTCTTAATCTCTTAATCCCACCTGAAATGCAAGAAATTTCTCAACCTTTAGATTCAGATCTGGTTTTTTGTTTGTTTAAATAAGGAGTTTTCTTCTACTACATTACAAATTAATTCTATCTTAATTAATCATTCATTCTCCTCTAACAGTATCTATTAGTCATGGGCTAGATTTTTGTGGTCACTCTCCCATATCTTTTATCTTCTCTCATCATTTTCAACTTTTTATCATGTATTCTGAGAGTGCCTTCTCAATTTTATGCTCTACCTCAGCAGTTTTCAGCGCTGTAGAGAAACTTCAGTGGAAGTTCTAGAGAACGCCTATAGGATCCACTATTCGGGTCAAGGATGAAAGTGTAGTAGATGGAGCTCTGGGACCCTATCTGCACTTCAACCAGAAACTCAGTCATAACCTTTACATGGCGAGAACCTTTATATGCTTTCATTAAAGAAAGAGATTGACAACTTTTTTAAAGCATTTAAAACCACCATATTCATTACTTATTCAATTTTCTCTACTGGTGAATTTGGTCTTTTCTGCCTTCAATATGGATTTTAATTTGACTATTCTTTTGTTTCAATAAATCTCTTCCTAAAGACTCTTCTTGTTCATAGAGGTGATTTCCTCTTGCAAATTAATAAAACCCATCAAATTTTACCTTCTAAAATTTTCTTCTGATTTTTATAGTAAATCTAATTTATTTTTCATGTTTTTCTTCTGTGTTTTAAAAAACACAGGAAGCATCTCTTCCTTGGTACTATACAGACTGTTCTCTCCATAGTGTACTTACTATCTCCTCTGGACCTAGAAGAATCGTTCATCAAATATAAAGCCAAGAGCAAACTGATGAGCACAGCTCTGAGCCCAGTTCCTGGTAGATGAGTCAACCAGGATCCTTTACCAAACTGAATAGGGACTGTCCCCATCATTTCCCTAGTCATGAGGGGGAAAATGCAGTTCCCAGGAAAACTGAGGCCATCTGTGGACCAGTTCTCATTAATGAGAAAAAGTAATGAAATGAACAGTTATACCTTATTACACTGCCTGAGAGTTCTCAACATGTATCTCTGGAGTTTTACATCTTAAGGATGTGGCAATGTTGCTTTAATATAGGAGTAGCCATGCCAGAAACAGTATGGCTTGAGTTTCTTAATCCAGTCCCATCATCAAAAGAAGCAGTAGAAATTCCTCCTGGATAATGGAATATGGCCAGTGCTCATCCTTAATTTTAAGAGCAATTACAGATTAGATTAGGAGCAATTCGAGGGAAGGGACTATGTAGAACATCTGCATCTCTAAAAACTGGCATAGGGCTTTGCACTTGATAGGAGCACAGATTTCCCTGAATTAAATAATTACATTAATTATATTTTCATAGGTGTTTAATGGATATCTGGGGAAGGTCAGGTCACGAAAAGTAAAACTGCAATAATTAAAAAAAAAAAACCACATTCAGGTAGAAGGGCTAGTGTAAGGTAAGGCAAAGAGGCACAGAGAGAGTGCTTTGAAATACAAGACCATTTGAAACCTTTAGCACTATTTAATGAAATTCTCAGAACTAGAAACAAAAATATGGATGCTTTGGGCTTCCCTGGTGGCACAGTGGTTAAGAATCTGCCTGCCAATGCAAGGGACACGGGTTCGAGCCCTGGTCCGGGAAGATCCCACATGCCGTGGAGCAACTAAGACCGTGCGCCACAACTACTGAGCCTGCATTTTAGAGCCCACGAGCCACAAGTACTGAGCGCGTGTGCCACAGCTACTGAAGCCTGTGTGCTTAGAGCCTGGGCTCCGAGACAAGAGAAGCCACCGCAATGAGAAGCCTGCACACCACAACAAAAAGTAGGCCCCACTCACCGCAACTAAAAAAGAAAGCCCGCATGCAGCAACAAAGACCCAGCACAGCCAAAAATTAATTAATTTTAAAAAAAAGATAGTAAAAATATGGATGCTCTTGTTATTGTCATTATCACCTTCATTAAGAAATATTCCATCCATAAACCAAATGTCCTTGGCAGTAATTCTTGGCTATCTAATTATTTCCAACAGAGAAAAGGCCAGACATATTCAAGGCTGCCCTTACACAAAATCACCAATAATCTGAACTTTCCTGATACAGACTCAATCTATCACAATGAGGCAGGCTTTTACTATGTGTAATGGAATCAAATTTATCTGAATCAAAAGCCATTTTGTATGTCCCTAATGTTCTTTGTAACTTCTGAGTGCTTATGAATTTATGCTTTTAAGATCTATTTACATACTCTTCATTTGTCCGTGCAGGGCAAACAACTGAGAATACTTTTGGGGTTTATTAATGTATCTTAAAATGGTATCTTTCTTGGTTTACTGGCTGAATCCAGCCCCAAGAAGCTTTTCTTATTAGAGTTAGCTCAGGCCAGCTTCTGTTTTGAGACAACATTTAAGGTCTCACAATTTGCGGTTTCTAATCCTCAGTACCACCAATTGGTATATGGAATTGCTCTCCTCAGGTTCCCTCTGAGCCCTCATGTTGGTTCCTATGTCCAATTTTCCCACCCTCTTGAAGGATGTTGGTGAGGGAACTTTTACCATTTTCCTGGGGTGCTTCTCCCTCTCTGATCCCCACAGTCTGAGGACGACTTATCACTGCTCTTGTTCTACTTCCTTCCTACCATGCAGAAGCAGACCAGGCAAAACTCTTCAGCTGCCCCACCTGCAGTTGGGAGGTTGTATTAGTCATGGTCTCCAGAGAAAAAGAACCAATAGACAGACTGATTGATAAAATATATAATAATATATATTATTACATGATATATAAAGCATGTATCATATAATAATGTATAATAGAGAGAGGTTCATTATAAGGAATTGGCTTACACAGTTATGGAGGCTGATAAGTCCCAAGATCTGTAGTCAGCAAGCAGAGACTCAGGAGAGTCAACGATGTAAGTTCCAGCCTGAGTCTGAGTTCAAAGGCAGGAAAAGACCTATATCCTAGCTCAAAGACAGTAAAGCCAAAAGAAAGAAATCTTTCTTACTCAGTTTTTTATTCTACTTAGGCCTTCAGTGGATTAGATGAGGGCCAAGAACATTAGGGAGGGAGACTGCTTTACTCAGTCTACTGATTCAAATATTAATCTCTTAAAAATACCCTCATAGACACACCCAGAATAATGTCTGACCACATATCTGGGCACCCCATGGTCCGGTCAAGTTGACACATGAAATTAACCATCCCAGAGGTTAAGTCAGTTCAGTTCCGGGGGAGTGTTGTGTAGAGAGTCTTATTTCCATCTCCAGTACAAACCACCTTCTCTAATCCAGTTTTCCTTGCGACCCTAAACTAGAATAATATGGCTGATCCTCCACTTTTATCTTCATGCGAGAACTCTATCTCTAAAGTTAATCAAACCCCATAGTGGAGAAGTGGGGTAAGAGAGAGCAGTATATCCACAGAAGTCCCTGAGGCAGCCTCCACAAAGGAACAGAAGGAAATGGAAGATAAAGTGACTAGTCCAGAGAAAGCTGAAGAAGCAAAATTAAAAGCAAGGTATCTTCCTCTAGGACAAAAGCCTGGAGGTTCAGATTTCTTAAGGAAATGATTGCAGAAAGGGCAAAGATATTTTGATTCTGGGGATTACAACATGGCTAAAGCAAAGATGAAGAACAAGCAACTTCCTACTGCAGTCCCAGATAAGACAAAGGTCACTGTAACCACATTCCCACTCCACAGGTCCATCCTCAACGGAAACTATCTCTTGCTGCTAGCAAGCTGGCTGGCTGGTTGAAAGAGCTGAACTGCATGAATCTTCTAATTCCCATTATTTCTCCTTAATACGTTCCTTCTCCACTTTTTATTTCCCTTCATTCACTAAGTCTTTTGAGAGTGACAGCTTTGCAGGTAGCAGTAGTGTGTGCTGCTATTGTAGAGTAGTATACATGTGCACGGTTTTGGATTAGTTTAACAGTGTACTGACGAAAAGAACACGTTAGAGAAACACAAAGTAATCTACTTGAAAATAACTGTATATAATACCTAACTTCTAGTGTAGGAAAGTCCCAACAAGTAACAAGTTTTACAATTTTAACTTTTTGGCTTTCTTTAATTCATCTTAATCATAGCTTTGTATTTTACTCTTATTTAATATAACCTCTGTAGTACTGATTTCTTCTGTATTTTCAGATTTTGTAAAACAAAATTTTCAGACCACAAGTCAGAAGAAAGGTCACAAATTTCAAACACAGATAGATGGGGCTCCAAAAGATTTGTATCTCTGTGCTTGAACTTGAATGGCCTTAAGTCTGTTTCAGCTTTAACAACAGAATTTTACTTGGGCAATATTTGCCCATTCTGGTGTAACTTAGGTGACTCTAATGCTTAACAGCTGCCATAGAAGCTAGCATTCTTATTCAGTTCTACAGCGTTTCAATACCTTTTGTTGTTGAAGATGTGACTGAAGTGTGCATGTGCATCAACTGCTGAATTCACTTTTGTGCCATTTTTGTAAACACGATAGTTTTGTACAACTTCTCACAAATGTCTGTATTAATTTCACGTATTAAAGAGTAGATGATGTGCCAAGCAGAAGAAGCACAAGAGTTCCTACACAAAATTCCATATGTCATTTGAGCTTTTGTATAGTAAGAGTAGTTTACAGTCTTGTGGTTACAGAATACCAAACTGAAATCTTTGCTCAGTCTGCCATAGACTTAAGCTTTTTCATTCATTACTAATATCCATGACATTCATGTCACCTTGTACAAATATGATATGTTGTTTAGGCATATCTTTTGTCCTACACAGAACACTTCATTTTGATTTTTATGAAAATTACAATTCATGTAACTTACATAAACTTTTTAAATGAAGAAACTTTTTACTTCCACCGTCAACTTGAGGGATGCTAGAATAAAATACTTTGCCTCCTGTGGCCCCTCCCTCCTTTTTTTCCTGATTCTTTGACCCAAACCATGTTGGGCTAAGTTGTTCAGTCTATTCAGAAGCCCAGGAGTCTATATCCTTACTCTTGAAATTTGTGCTGCTGAATGCTGCATTTTCTAACACACTAATGATATTTTCCTTATAATTTCTCAGTTGTTAATTAACCACTCTTAATCTTATACTATTAATATTTGACAAATTTTTAAGTAAAAGGAACTTTACAATTAAACAAATACTTGAGAAGGCTGGCCCAGGAACCTGTATCAAGATGAGCTGAATTTCAAGTAATTATACTGAGCTAAGTGAATTAGGCTTTTGACAATTAGAGTAATATACATGATAGGTGGAACATATTCATATTAAATATTTAGATATTTTGCTTCTATAGATGTCACTTTAATAAAATACAAATTTAATTTTTCTTGTGGTTTATCTGGTTAACAAGAACTTTAATTAACAGACCACTGGGACAAACTTACTGCTCTTTTTTAGGAGCTCTTCCCATACGTTGTTGTGATGCTGTAGCATGACAATGAGGATCGGCAGAGCCTAAGAAGACAGTATTTATTTTTTTTCTTCATCTTTGACTTGCAAAGGGCCTCCCCTCTTTTGGACCCAGGCATCTTTTCTGGATCTTGGCTTCACTTGTATATGTGCTTTCCTATGACCCCAAATCATCATAGATGGTGCCTTGAGCATAGCATCTGCACTTAAAGCTGTCTAGCACCCTGAGGAAAACTTGTTGGTTGTCTCCCTGCTAAACCACCCCAAAAGGCAGAAAACAACAAAATCAGTAATGTGCTAATTTGTTATTATAAGGATCAGTTATATATAAATAGATTTATAATGGGAGCAGGTAGGTTATTCCACAGTATGTATAATAATTTATAGGATCAATTTAAGAATTTTCAAATATTCCAGAGTAGAATTTCTGTGGTATCTAGTCTTTTTTATGAATATTTGCAAGCTATCACCATTAAATTCACACATCAGAGATGATTAATCTGAAAGAGACCATGTTATTCTTGACCATGGTAGGACTCCTGCTGTGGTTTGCAACAAGTGATGTAATCTCTGCCTGAGTTTTAGTTTGTAAAACACAATGCTAATATTTAACCTACCTCAAAGTTGAGGATCTGTAAATACCGAATAAGGGCCCCAAATAAAATACTGTTTATTGTCTTTTTTATTAAAAAAAACCATAGTGGAGGAAAGTTTCCTTAATTATCAAATCTTCTACACTGTTTGTGGGAATGCAAGTTGGCACAGCCATTATGGAGAACAGTCTGGAGGTTCCTTAAAAAACTAAAAATAGAGCTACCATATGATACAGCAATCCCACTCCTGGGCGTATACCCAGAGAAAACCATAATTTAAAAAGATACATGTACCCCAGTGTTCACTGCAGCACTGTTTACAACAGCCAGGACATGGAAGCAACCTAAATGCCCACGGACAAAGGAATGGATAAAGAAGATGTGGCACATATATATTATGGAATACTATTCAGCCATAAAAAGAACGAAAAATGCCATTTGCAGCAACATGGATGGACCTAGAGATTGTCATACTGAGTGAAGTAAGTCAGACAGGGAAGGACAAATATACAATATCCCTTGTATGTGGAATCTAAAAAAAATGGTACAAATGAACTTATTTACAAAATGGAAATAGAGTTATAGATGTAGAAAACAATCTTATGGTTACCGGGGGAAAAGGAAGGGAGGAATAAATTGGGAGATTGGGACTGACATATACACGCTACTATATTTAAAATAGATAACCAGTAAGGACCTCTGTATAGCACAGGGAACTCTACTCAATACTCTGTAATGACCTATATGGGAAAAGAATCTAAAAAAGAGTAGATATATGTGTATGTATAACTGATTCACTTTGCTGTACAGCAAAAAGTAACACAACATTGTAAATCAACTATATTCCAATAAGAATTTTTTTTTTAAATTATCGAATCCCCAGAATCAGTCTTATATGATAGCTCTTGGTACTTATTTTTTCCAATTTTTTCTGGCCCTTCCTTTCTGTTTTCTGACTGGAGGGCTCAAGAGAGGCCTCCCTGTTCACTCTAATTTTTTGTTGGTTTCCATCCCACTTTGAAATCTGTCCATCCCTCAGTTCGAATCCAGCTACATTTTCTGTAGTTAGTCTGAGGATAAACAGACACCAAAACAATGAAATATCCATCTAGTGTTATTCCATCAGCCACCATCTTGCTTTCTAAACTTGAGAGAGTATAAGAATAGACACTAGCTTCCCATTTGGTAATTTTCTGTACTAAAATGAGTCCAATACCACAAAATATCTCTTTAGTTTCAGGCCCTGAATATATATTCCTATTTTTCCTCAAAACTTCAAAAAAAAATTAAAAGAACTGATGTTATACAATAAAAATATATACATCATCTCTGTATTAAATATTCTAATCAAATGTTTTTAATCTGAATCTATTAGTTAAGCCTCTAAACTTAACTGCCAGCTTGCAGGAAACAACCAGGACTAGATAACAAGTTAAATGTTCCATGAGGAAACAGTCAGTTAAATTAAGAATCTATAAGGCAATCAGGTTGAACTCTTCAAAGAAAAATTAATAAGACATAACAACCAAACACAATGTTTGAATTTAACCACAGAACCTGGTTCAAAAAAAAAGCTATAGGTTTTTTATAGTCGCAAATTTGGAACAACAGCAGAAATTTGAATATGAACTATAGATTAAATGATATTACAAAATTATTGTTAACTTCCTAAGGTAAGATCATTGTAAAGAGTCGTTATTCTTAGGAGAAGTATGCAAAAATATTTAGGGATGAAGTATTACAATGTTTAAAAATTACATTCAAATTGTACACTCAAAAAATATATAAAACAAATATGGCAAAATGTTACTTAGCAGTTGTAGAGTCTGCATGCAAGGTCTCTGGGTGTTCACTACACCATTCTTTAAATTTCTCTATGTTTGAAATTCTTCATAATAAAAGTTGAAAAAATACTTAGAAGGAGCCCAGTTTTTGTCTGAATGTTCTGGCCACCTACATTCTAAATTGAAACAAAACAGAGTTGAAGGCTTCCCTGGTCGCGCAGTGGTTGAGAGTCCACCTGCCGATGCAGGGGACACGGGTTTGTGCCCCGGTCCAGGAAGATACCACATGCCACGGAGTGGCCAGGTCCGTAAGCCATGGCCGCTGAGCCTGCACGTTCGGAGACTGTGCTCCACAACGGAAGAGGCACAACAGTGAGAGGCCTGCGTACCGCAAAAAAACAAAAACAAACAAACAAAAAAAAAACACTCCAGTGCAAAGCACAGGACTATAAGCTAGCCTGAAGCAAGCAGGGCACAGAAAACTACATCCTGCTCCCTCCTGCCTCTTCCTATGAGGCCCAAGGGGTCCCTCCCACCACTCTTTAGTAATTGAAACATAGCTCAGTTTGATTTTTTTTTCATTACACAAGTAATACATGAATGTAATCTTGTTGTAAAATAATTTAAAACAACACTAATAAGCTAAAACTGCAACACCCCATTTTCAGTCCCCTCCCCAGAAGTAATTGATAACAAATCAGTTTGGTGTATATTGTTCCATTTATATATACTAAGTTAAATAAGTGGTTCTCAAGGCAAGGAAAGGATTTTCCCCCCAGGGGACATTTGACAATATCTGGAGACATTTTTGACTGTCATAATTGGGAATTGATACTAGCATCCAGTGAATAAAGGTGAGTAGATGCTGATAAACATCTAGTAATGTACAGGACAGCCCCCATAACAAAGAATTATCTGGCCCAAATAGTGTCATGATTGAGAAACTTGAAGTTAAACTATGTGAAACTGCCAACGTCCAACCAATTTTGACCTTCAAAAAGGCAATTTAGTATGGTACAACCATATCTATATATAATATATAGATAGATAGACATATATTATACACACACATGTAAATATATAGTTCTATTTTACAGAAATGCATTAGCCCATATACCTCATTCTACAAGTTTCTTTTTTCCTTTAACATGCCTAGAAGATTCTCCAAGTCAGCAACCAGAGCTGCATCCGATTCCTTTCTAGCTGCTGTAGATATTCATTGCTGAGAGGCTCCTTGTGGTCCTTTAACCAAACCTTTCGGAGGGATGTTGGAGATTTCCAGTTCTTCACTATTATAACCATGCTGCAATGAGCATCCTGACCCATCCTCTTCTCCCCACATTAATTAGGTCTCAGGTGGGGCTGAGGATGGGGGACACTGAGGACCAGAGAGGAAGGGGTTGGGCTGCGAGGGAGGGCAGAGAGTCATGCTCTCTCCAACGCTGCTTCCTCCCTTGGCCCTCCTCAAGGACTAGTTGCCACCAGCTCACATAACTGCTTATTTCCCTGCATAGCAGTGGCCATTTCATGCCAGGAGCATTTATGGCAGAGCAGTGTGAATTCTGAAATCTGTTTCTTATATTTTCTATCCTGCTATTCTCGTGGGGTGAGTAAAAGCTCAGGGAGTGATTTATACCACTTGCCTGCCTTTCAGGCCTCTCCAAGAGCTGCTGGGAGTTTCTGTCACACCTCCTTGAAACCTCTCAAATGTCAACACATCACGCAGCAAAACCACCCCTACGTTTTCTAAGCCTGAAGTATCCTTATATCCAAAGAACTGGAGCCAGAAGAAACCTTTGCTTTTCCACAAATAGTTTAAGGGTGTTAATTATCATGAAAACTACATGCAGACTGTTCAGAGAGAAAAAGACACTACTCCCTACATGTTCTGAGAGAACAGCATATTGTCATCTGAAAGAGTAATTTATTTCCACATAATTGGCTCTATAAAGGGCATCTTCGGTGTCTAATTCCCTCAATAACTCGGGGCCTACTGTTGCCAGCACTGACCCCACGGGGGAAGGAGAACTGTAATTAATTGACTCATTTATGATTAATGCATTCCAGCTTTCCTTTGCTGCCACTCTTCTAGGAGAAAATTGGCCAGTCTTGTGACTCTATTTCCAAGCACCTAATTCATTTAAAATAACAAATCTGGATGACAAACAAGAAGTTGGTTGTTAATGGAAGGCCCTTGGAGGCCGCACCTTTCCTGCATGTCCCGTTCATCTCAGAAGACTGTCTGAGAGAGGGACTTCGCTCAGCTCTCAGCAATAAGATCCTTAATACACAGTTGTAGATACCAATTTGGTGTGGGGGGTGGGGGGGATGCTTTGGTTTCCTGGTTTATTTAGCAGCTATAATACCTAAAGGAGGCAGGAGAGGAAGAAGGGAGGGAGTAGGGAGGTCACAAAAGGCAGAAATGAAGACCCATAAAAACATTTTAAGTGGCTCCACCTCTCCACATAGTATGAAGATACCTATCTTGGATCACACCCAATCAATGTGATTTAATGAGCAACAACTATGATGTAACATATGCTGCAAACATTTTTTTCCAGGTTATCTGTGGACATCCTGTTGTGTACTTTTAAGTGCTCCTATTTGACCTCAAATTCATGAAAAAGAGTAACTGAATAACTTGGGAACCTACACATAGTTCTTCATTCATCCAACACCATTTTTTAAGCAAGGCTAGATGCCAGGCACTCCCTCATTATCCTTTTGTTCATCCCTGTTTCTCTACCAAAACCAACAGGTCCTCTGTGCCCCATTCTCTCAGTCTTGATAGACAATTGAATCCATATTTAGATAACTGTGCTGCTCATACCTCCAGTGGGTGAATTATATTCACCAGTTCCAAGCTGTATTATTCCAAAGGAGTACATATTGGTGTCCTTAACAGAGTACCCTAATAAATCCTCTACTATTACCATATTATTCTATTTCCAAAATCATCATTCAATTCACCTCTCAACTCTGACTTTCTCAGGCCTATGATGGCTGGAATAGATTTTTAGTTTACACATCCTGGACAATTCCAGCGTGATCTCAGGATCTCCAAGAGTGGTAGATGGGCTCTTCAATGTAAAGATTATAGCTAGAACCACCTAGAAAAATGACCTCCAAACAAAAGCCTCCAAATGACCAGTAGTTCATGTATCAGTTGATACCTACAGTAACCCAGTGAGGAAAATGTCAGTGGGGTGGGGGTGGGGAAGGGGGCATCAGTCACAACCTGCTTTAAGAAGTTTACTTAGATGTATTATTATTTACATTTTATAGATGAGAAAATTGGGGTTCAGGGGTAAGTATCCACCTTCATGCAACTCCGTAAACGACACAAATGCTCACAGAGCATCAAATTTATAATTCTTTTTTTGTCAGTACTGATTCAGTTTTAAAAAAATAAGACATGTGCAGCTTGAGGAATTTAGGAGGTAAGGCATGAGCTGCACTTCAGTGCATGAAGTTCCAAATTGATGATAATGCTCTGGGAACCCACACAATTGGGTTCCAAAGGTTCCCAGGTGCTCACTTTGGCAAGTACACCAACATTCATGGTTTCAAAGACCTAGACTCCTAGCAGATGCCCAAACCCTTGACTAGCCATTGTTATCTCTCTACAGCAAAAGCTCACAAACTTGGGCTGCACATGAAGACCAGCTGGGGAGCTTTAAACAAATACAAATATTCCGTTCCCAAGAGATTCTGATTTCGTCAGTCTGGAGTAGGACCCTGACATCAGTGTTATTTAAAAGCCCCTCAGGTAATTCTCATGGTCAGTCAGGGCTGAGAACCACCAGCCTACAGACATTCTTGGCCCACGGCTCCCATTACTGAAGTCAGGAATGCTCCTACTCTCTCTTCTTTGCCTCTTCTGGGGCCTATCCTCTCAAGTACCCTCTGACAATTCCTTCTACAAAGGCCTCCCAAGATTGCCTTCTCAATATTCTTTCCCATTAAAAAATATGAGCTTTTACACAGGGAGTAGGGCACAGTGAGAGGCTATGGACAAAGGGAAATACTGCATTATTATTTATTATTGAAAACGTATTTGGCATCCACAATGTGCTGAAATAAAGGATTCTGAGATTGCCTTATCTGTTTTTCGGCTGCTAGGAGCACAGTTAGTCACAGGGTTTTATATTCCTCTATTTAACTGCCTGTGAAGTTAATAGGCAAATACAATGCGGGAGTTGAGCTGGTTCAACTCTGAACTCAATATATAGCTTCTCAAGAAAGGAGCAGTTGTTGCCTCTAAGACTGCAAAAAATCCAATTAAGTATCACTTTCCCCTGCTGTTAGATAGACTTAGACCCTGGGAGTAATGTGAACACCACCACATGAGCATCCAGGACAATCACCATGCTCCTTTTATTGAAATCACACCCCAGCCAGCAATTAAACAAAAAGTGCAATAACTTTAATGCAACCCTCTGGCTTTTAGTTGTCAAACAAAATACTATGAGAAGCAGCGGGTGTGAATAATGTACCATTATTCTGTTTTCTTTTTCAAAGACGAAGCATTCAAGGTCAGCAAAATAGATTACACAGATATTTTCCCCAAAGATGTGTCTTTTGGGATCTGCTGCCCCAGCCTATGTGCCCCTCCACGTGTTCTCCACTGTAATTAAGATATATGTGCTTTTCTGGGCTTTGGGAGTTGCTGACAGACAGCTCAGCTGCGAACAAAGTGTAAATCGCCAAAGGCAGATGCTCAATGTTAGAAGGTGCCCCAGGCAATGCCAGGCAGTGCAGCTATACCTGGGACCTAGGCAGACTATAAAGCAAGGTATTAAACAGTTTCAAGACACATAAAAACTGGCATTTGACTTTAGACTGCTGTCTTTCCTCTAAAAGATGGAGATGAGAGGGTATTCCCAAGACTGAGCAATTTCAACTGGTTCTTGCCACTTGCCCCTCCAGTCCTAACAAACTCCCAAACCTCATCTGGGAACTCTTTCCTCCTCAGACTGACTTTGGATGGGCCTGGTTCTGTTTATGCTCCAAAGCATGAGCCTAACTCCTCACGTTGTGAGTAAAAGAAGACAAGGTGGCTGTGATGAGCTGAATTATGCTGCCCCCAAATTTATATGTTGAAGCCCTAACCCCAGTACGTCAGAATGTGACTGTATGTAGAGGCAGGACCTTTAAAGAAGTGATTACATTAAAGTGAGGCCATTAGGGTGGGCCCGAGTCCTATCTGACTGATGTTCTTATAAGAAAAGGAGATTTGGACACATAAAAGACACCAGGGTTCCATGAACACAGAGGAAAAGCCACTTGAGGACACAACGAGAAGACCACCACCTGAAGCCAAGGAGAGAGGCATCAGGAGAAACTAAACCTTGTCATTTGTCAATACCTTGAACTTGGACTTCCAGCCTCCACAACTGTGAGAAAATTAATTTCTGCTGTTTAATCCATCCAGTTTGTGGTGTTTTATTATGGCAGCCCTAGAAAACTAATACAGTAGCCCTCAGTTGACGCAATGGAACCTTGTATTGACATGCAAATAAGAGAATAGTCTTTTTTGTTGTCAAGGAAGACTGAGTGAGTGAGTCCTCTCTATCTGGCCACTCTGTACTATGCAGACAGCATTGAGCTCTGGCACCTAAACCAAGGAGCGACTTCAAGAGTATTGAATATCAGCTGTGAGGAGAGCTGATATTCCCACAGTGACCTCTAGAGCCACACCTGCTCATAAATATAGTAAGGAATCCCAACCAGCCTTGGAAAGTGTTCCTGGGTGTCTGCTAGACCTTGAAGGATTCAAATTCAATTATGAAAGTGACAGCTATTTCACAGACCAGGGCAATGCTTCTTTTGGGCTACTAGGGGGCTGGGGAAGTATCCCATAATCCTCTTCTCATCAATGGTTAAAAGTGATGTATAGCTAATTGTTTCTGAGAACTTGAAGGTGAAGTGCCCTCAGAAGAGTCTGTTGACATTCCTGGAAGTCAAGAACAGCTGGGGGAGTGGGTGGCTGCAGCCCAGTGCTGTGAGGACTGGCCCTCAGCACACACATGACCAGGGGTCCTGAAGAAGGAATCTCTTGGAGACCTGTTGCACACAAGTCCATCCAGACCCTGCCTCCAGAAGGGGTCCCTCACTTCAGACCCTAAAGTCACTTCTGAAACACTACACATTTCTTACAAAACTTTATTATCTTGCAGGACAAAGCCACAAGTGATGAGGTGCCATGTGACTCAAACTTGTCTCTATTTATCAACCAGAAAATATCCACCAGGCAGATGTAGGTTCCCATGGCCTCTGCTCCAGTGCTGGAGTGGGGATGGGGGTGAGTGGTGGGTGGGGATGGCGGCTTGTCCTATACCAGCCTGAATGAGGCACACACAGCTCACCAGAGTCATTATCATATTTAATATCCCAAAGTATTGCTTCATCAAATTTGCACAAAAGCTCCCTGACTTCCCAGAATGAATTTCTTTGGTGCTACAAGTCACAAGAATTCACCAGGTTCACAGCTGGGCCAACTTCCTGCCCCTGACAGTCCTGCGGGATCTCTTATGTGAGCCACCTAGTCCACTTGTCAAGTGACTTCTTTAAAGAATTTCCACTGCTTAGAGTTTTCTACATTAAATTATATTAAAACATAAGCTGGCCTCATTTTGTTCTATAATTTCTCTCCTCACTTTTCCTGGATTTCCACTATAGCATTAAATAGTATTATTCTTAGTTTTGATCAATCTTCAATTTTCTACAATTATACTTTGATAAAATTAATTTTTTTAATTAAAAAAATTTTTTAATTAAAAAAATCTTCAATTTGTCATCATTTCTAAACTTTATTTTTCAGCTTCTGGATTCCACATTATTGGCAAAATGAGATAAGAGTAAATTTTCCTCCTTAGACAAGAGGAAAATGAACCTTTGAATATACTGAGGAGGCCCTATTTGAAGGATCCTTGAAGATTATCTTAAAGGTCATTTTGTGCTATGCATATTCACACACACACACACACACACACGTATATGTGCTCCATTTGCCAACTGTGAAAGTGGCTTCTCCATATACAAGGTTTCCTTACAATTCTACAAGGAACCCCCTTATAGTATTTTTCCATGTGGAAAAGTGCTTTCTTATTTAGCCTTCTTGGAAATCAGTTCTTCTCAGAACACTTTTTTTTTTACACTTCTATTTTTATTTATTTATTTATTTTATTATTTTTTTTTGGCGGTACACAGGCCTCTCACTGTTGCAGCCTCTCCCGTTGCAGAGCACAGGCTCCAGACGTGCAGGCTCAGCGGCCATGGCTCACGGGCCCAGCCGCTCCACGGCATGTGGGATCTTCCTGGACCGGGGCACGAACCCGTGTCCCCTGCATCGGCAGGCGGACTCTCAACCACTGCGCCACCAGGGAAGACCGTTCTCAAAACACTTAACTTGGGTAGACCTAAGTTTTTTGAAACACTTTTCTACTGGTTCATAATTTCTTTTTGATTCAAGTTCCCTTTGCCTGCTGATTCTCCACTGCTTTACAGTTCCATCACTACTGTCACAGAGTATGGCAGCAGCAAAGAAAGAAATATCTCTGCCAACTATCACACTAATGTATCTCATCACCTGCTTGATTCGATTTACTCTTATCTCATTTTCCAAGCATCCTGACAAATCCTTCTCTAAGTTGAATGGCTTTTCCCAGCAGATATGTCGACACTTGGCTTCTAGGAATCTCTGTCCCTTGTTCTCCCCAGTACACCATCTTTCTTCTCAGACAAAGGTGCATCATCCAATACGTACCTTGTCAGCGCAACTAGACATGTATTTATAATTTTTTTCCTGGACTTTATCATGTTAGTAGGAGCAACTATCCTATCTATCTGAAATATGCAAAATCTTTGCTCTGCTTTTCCTAAGCATTTCCTCATTGCGATAACTGAGGTAAATGGTAAGATTTATCTCACTTGAGCATTACAAAAAAGCCAATAGGAGAAATACTATTATGATCATTCTGTATTAAGTAACTGAGGACTCAAAAAAGGGAATTCACTTTCCCGGAATTCACTTTCCCATAATCCTAACCCAGGCAGTGGTACCTGCCAGCATTCTTTACTTCTGGTTTGAATACTATGACTGGGGAGGGCGGGATGTTTAAGTGATCACATCAACCAACTATTGATATAAGCTTAGGGATTGTCCAAACACCCAACACAACATCCATCAAGGTGACCCAAGGGAAACGTGATGGGGTGGTAACTGGACAAAGAAACTGAATCTCAGTAATTGCATTGTGCTTTGTGAAGAAAGAATATGCTGACAAAAAGAGGGGTGTTACATCTGCTTGTTATCTGTAGAAAGAATTCTAATATAAAACATCATCAGTATGTAGCCAGTGATATCCAGAGGAGAGACTGCCCAGGCCTAGATCCACGAAGGTTTATGAACACCAGTAAGGCAATGCAGATGTCATAGTGGAAGTGGGTGCAGGCGGATGCCTCCGGACTGGCCTGGGCACTCTTCACCAGACCCGATCACCCCAGCAATACCCCAGAGATGGGGAGGGCTGCTCCTGGAGGAGTGAAATCCTCCTCAGGAAACCACAGCCAGGAGTTGTGTGAGTAACCTAGGTGCTGGGGAAAGCATTTGGCATATATTTTCTTATTTAATCATTTCAACAACCCTACAAAGTATTGTTATCCCCAAATTGGGGTGTACTTACCTAAGTTCACATAGAAAGGAAGTGGCTTTAACTGTACTTGAGGTAAGCGTACTGACTTTTTTGGGTTGGCTTTGTGGTGTGTGTGTGTGTGTGTGTGTGTGTGTGTGTGTGTGTGTGTGTGTGTGTGTGTGTGTGTGTGTGTGTGTGTGTGTGTGTGTGTGTGTGTGTGTGTGTGTGTGTGTGTGTGTGTACAGGCAAAGAAATAGGGAATCCTGTGTGCCCAAATCTGTTTGTTTGAGAGAATTCTGCATTATCCAAGAAACACAGCCCAGGACTCTAGGCTCACTTCCACAGGGAATCGACATGAGACTTAATCTCCAGAAGAAGCCAGAGAAGTTCACGTTCCACAAACAAGATACTTAACAGAAAGGCCAACTTACTGGTATAGCCCTTGAGCTAATCGAGAGCTTTCTTTAGATGACTTGGGAAGTTTTAAAAAGGCTGAGGTCTTCCCAGCACCCCCTGAGATTCTAATTTAATTGGTCCAGGGTATGGCCAGAGCAGGGGGGATGTTTTAAAGCTCCCCAGTGGTTCTAACGTGCAGCCGTGGGTGAGAAACACAAGGAGTCTTTCAGATTCCTTCGTCAAGGACAAGACTGGCCCCCAGAAGCTGAGAGGGAATGTCTCAGTCACAGGGCTCCAGCAGCTGAAAGGGGAGAGAATGGGATGGGGCAGGGAGCTAATATGGTCAAGAATAAAAGGTTCATAGCCCAGAGCTCTTATTTTCCTTCCTTCCAAAAATCTTAACAAGTGTGGCAAGAAATGTTGATTAAGCAGAGATATTGTTTGACTATCAAGCTGACAATGTTGTATGATACTACCCATTGGCACTGGTGAGAAAACAGCGGTGAGGGCCCTCTCATTTATTTCAGGTTGAAGTCAAACTCTACAGCCTTTACGGAAGGAGACTTGCCAATATGTGTCAAGAGCTTTAACAATGCCTGTAGCCTTTATACATGCATAAAAGAGAGGTATGGAAGGACATGCACCAAATTAGCAGTGGTTTTCTCTGGGTTTTAGGATTTCAGGTGAATTACATTTCCTTCCGTTTTCACATGTCTTCTGTCTTTTACATAATGAGCATAATGAGATTTGGGGGAGAAATATGAAAGGTAAAAATAATGTTTTATTAAGTTTTGCATCTTTGATATGACTTTTATACTCAGGTATTTCCCATCACTTCTTCCCCACAACTCCAGTTTTGTTTCTTTGGGGTCATAAGACATATGCCGCCAGACATAACTGCAAATGGATCTCTGTAGAATTGAGCACGGAGCCCTGGGATCTGTTTCTCAAATACTTCAGGATTGTCTCAAACAAACAGATTTGGGTGCACAGGATTCTTCATTTCTCTGCCTGCAGATACACATTAAAAAAAAAGTTTTAAAAAGCACATTTGAAATGTCTTTTTCAGTAGGATTGCTTCATTATGAAGCCCAAACATTCACTAAGCACATGGATTCTGGAGTCAGGAGTCTTGTTGGAATCCAAGTGCTGTGGGCAAATTTATATCTCTTTGCCTCACTTTGCTAAAGTATAAAGTGGGGTTGAGAAGAAAAGCTATCCCAGGGGACAGAGATGATTTTTCATTGAGTTTAGTGAGTTTCAGCCCTATTCTTCCACTTGAGAACTGTGTGACCTGGAACATGCCTCAGCCTCTCTGAGCTTTGGATTCCTCATCAGTCAAAGTGGGATGATAATAACAAACTTGCCCTTCTCACCTCAGTGTGAGCACCAACTGAAACAGTGTAGAACAACTCTAAAGGACTGTGCAAATGTCATTTATTATTTTTTCAAAAGTTTTAATTTCATTCTGTTACATCTGTTCCGTTCACCCCCCCATTACTGTATGGGAGCCAAGAACAGGACTGTGCTGTTTGCACTTTTAGGAAAGCAAAGAGGCCCAGAGCCTTCAACTCCCCTCATCACTGTCAAAACAAAGGAGTGACTTTGGCAGCATTTCAACCCCACGATGTGTGTTGAGCCCCAGGAACCTGGCAAGGCACAGCCGTCCAGCCACACCCCCGAGGTGGCTGCTCAACTTTGTGGATTGTAAATAAAAACTCACACAGTTTTGCCAGAGGAGCCATGCTGCCATCGTAGGCATGGACGTAACTCCATGCAACACTTGAGGTTTTCTAAATGTCACATTTCTACAGCTCTCTAAATCAACTATAAACTGCTCTGAACACTCACCCCTGGGTGCTGGCAGGAATTCAGTCTTGGTCCTAATAGCCATGCCCTACTCCACTCTCTGGGAGTGTACAAGATACTCTGGCTAGCAGGGCACCCAATGCAAAGGTTGTAGCCTCAGTCCAACGCAGCTTCTGCTCCCTGAAGCTGCAGTCAAGCCCTAACCCCGCAGCTTTGTGCTGGATTCTTTTCTGTGTAGACTCAGGGAGGCTCTTGACCTGGGTTTTTTGGAACATAAGACCACAGACTCAGTATTGTAAACAAACTTTATCTTTTTCTAAAAGTGGCTGTGCAAGAAGATCAGAAGCCAACACAATAGAGGCTGGGCAACCACCACACCCAGTTCCTTAACAGAGCAAAATTATAGACTTTCTCTTCCATCCTGGTACCAACCTAATATCTGCTGAAGAACTGCTTTGTGGTGGGCAGAGAAGGGGCTGGGTTGCTCAGGTGAGATGAAGGTGACATGATAGCAAGAGGAGGGAAGGAGGTGCCTTCTGGTCATACCTCAGCAACCTACAAGAGGGCTAGTTGTCAGAGGTAATAGCATGCATTTGAAAGAGCACACAGTATTTGTCCAGTAAGATGTTTGGGATCCACCATTTTTTTGAGGCTAACATTATCTCTATCAGTTAATGTAACATAACATTTTGTCTATTCAGGGAGTTTGGCAAATAAAAATCCTCTAATGGCCAGTTCCTGACAGTAAACTTCATAATGTTTCTCCAGGTTCAAGAGAGTATAATTAAGTTGTTCCAAAATAGGGATTTAAGTTATGTTCTGGCTTCCTGTTTCCGTGACTTGCTTTCCCACCAGCCATCTTCCCCAAGCTACTACAGATCAGACTGTGTTATTCTCCTACTTAAAACCTGCCGATGGCCTTCCAAATGGTTAAAATAAAACCCAAAATCCTTTCCATGAGGGGGTCTCTGTTAACTTGCTGAGTTTATCTCCTTTTGTTCTCTTTCCCCCAACCCCATTCACTTTGTTCAGACACTCCAGTCTCCTTGCTGTTCCTACAATACCCAGGCATATGCTGCCTTAGGGCCTTTGGACTTGCTGTTCCCTTTGCTTAGAATGTTCTTCCCCCCAGCTATCTGTGTGCTTTCTACTTTACTTCAATTAGGTCTTCAATCAAATGTCACCTTCTCAGTGAAGACTTTCCTCACCACACTTTTTAAAATATCAACAAACCAACACACACACACACACACACACACACCATGTACTTCCTAACCCCCTTCCACCCTTTATTTTTCTGCAAGGTATTCATCACTGACTGACATACTATATATTTTACTTATTAATCATTTTTATTGTCTATTTTGTTTACTATTGTATCCTCAGTACCTAGCATATGGTAGGTGCTTAATGAATATTTATTGAATGAATGAATGACTTCATGTGACTGCCTCCTCATCATTCAGGTCTTAATTCAAATGTCACTTCCTCTAAGAGGTCTTGCCAACCACACCCAACATACCCAAATACACAATTTTATATTATTTTTAGCACTTAATATCTGGATTATCTTATTTGTTTGCTTATAGATTTATCGTCTGCATCCCACCCTAGAATGGAAGCTTCCTGAGGATAGAGTTCCTGCCTATCTTGTTTACAACTGTATCCTTGGCACCCAGAATAATTCTGGGCATGTTAGAATGTTCAATAAATAAAAGATGAATGAATGAATGGCCAAAGGGAAAAGATCTAAGTGGCAGAACAGACTGACCTTCTGAATGAAGTTGTTGGATATAAACTAATACATTTTTAGGGGAACTAAATTGCCCAGTCACATTTCAGTTATATTCATAGCGAATTTACATATTAGGAAACTGAAGCTTCCCCCTCCATGGGCTGCATTCTGTGAAAAAGTATATTTCAGTAATTGGACTAGATATGGAATGACAGGCTCTTCTGCCTAAACAAAAACAAAACTTTTTTTTTTTTTTTTTTTTTTGCGGTACGCGGGCCTCTTACTGCTGTGGCCTCTCCCATTGCGGAGCACAGGCTCCGGACACACAGGCTCAGCGGCCATGGCTCACGGGCCCAGCCACTCCACGGCATGTGGTATCTTCCTGCACCGGGGCACGAACCCGTGTTCCCTGCATCGGCAGGCAGACCCCCAACCACCGCACCACCAGGGAAGCCCTAAACAAAACTTTTAAAACCCTCATGGATCTAATATCCTAGCAAAGAAGATGGACAGTAAATAAATAATCACATGTGTGGTGAATATTTGCATGGGGCTTATAAACATATAGAGTTCAACTGGGTTGGGAGGCAGGTATGGTTGTGGAAGACATCCCTTTGAAAGAGATATTTTAAATATTTGTGCTGAGACTTTAAGTGGCTGGTAGAGGGGGATCGTGGAAGAACATTGGGGAAAGACCATTGCCAGCACAGGGGGACAGCATGCACAGCCCTTTGATGGGACAGAGTCATCCATGTTGGATTCAGAAGGCAGCAGGTACATCAGGAGATGTAGACAGAGTCAGGTCATGCAGGGCCTTGTCAGTTATGACAAGGATTTGGGATGTTTCCCTGTTTGCAATGGGAAACCTCTGGAAGTATTTAAATAGGTGAATGTCATTAAAAGATCATCTACCTGTAAGAGAGATTGAGAATGGATGGGAAGAGGGTGACACCGAGGTTAGCAGACCAGTTGGGAGGCTGAGGCAATGATCTAGGAACAGGGCAACCCTGGACCAAGGTCGTAGCAGTAGGATGGAGAGAAATGGGGAGATTCAAGAGATATTTCAGAAGAAGAGTGAACAGAACTTGGTGACTGACAGATGATAAAAGGTAAACAGAACAAAGGGGCAAAGAAGACTTGACATTTCTTCCTTGTCAATATGGTGGATGTTGTAATTTACTAAGATCAAGATAATGGGAGAAAAATCGTATTTGAGGAAACATATGTAAACTCAATTTGGGCCAACTTTGTAAGGCATCCAAGTAGAGAAGCCAAATAAGTAGTTGGATAAACAGGGCTGGAGCTCAGATAAAAGTCTGGGCTCTGTTGTCTCCTAAATGGCAATATTAAGATTAATAGATTCTAGAAGATTCTAAGAGCCAGTATTAATCCAACAATCAGCAATATGACCTAGCTCATGATAAGAAGTGCCTTAAGATATCCTAAAAGCAGAGAGGCTTAAGGTCCTTAACAGGCCTTCCCATGTGCCTAATGACAGCCAGGCAATGATCTATCATGGGCTCTCTAACAGTAGAGTTAATGCATTATCAAACCAAAGATCCACAGGTCATTGTGGAACTGAATTACAGCAGCTTCTGTTTATTGAACCAATACTATGTGATAAGCCCTACACATTTGCAGTCTGGAGATAATCATTGTTAATAGATTTGATACAGGCCTCACTTGGTGTTACCTATCTCGTTGTTATACATGTTCTCAGTCAATCCTCAAGACTACTCTATGAGATAGTCATGATGATTGTGCCTATTTTACACACAAAGAAACTAAGTTTCAGAAGAGTGAAGGACTCACCCAAGATCATTCAACAAGGGAATGCAAATGCCAAGATGAAAAATCAGACTTGTCTGATCCCAAAGCCCTTACCCTGACTCAGGCAACTAGTTTCCTGAAGATAAACTTAACAGATGGTCTTTTTCCTTCTCTGAGGCTTAGGAAACAATTTCTAAGGCCAAAGAACTAATCTCTTTGTTAAGCCTCTGATTATCCTGTCCACACTGTCATTTCATACTGAGAAATGGGGCCTGGAAAGATGCCATTAGCAGAAAAAGGTCTACTTTGCAGTTACAGGACAGAATTGCCAAAAATCAAAGTTCCCCAGCCCACTACAGCATATGGTCCTATGGAGCCCAGGGCCCAACACCAGTTTTTATCGCTTGTTTTTCAGACTCTCCCACACCTAGAGGCACTGTAAACTGACAGATGCAGCAGTGGGGAAGAGTGTCACTTCCTTGATAGGTAACCTTGGGCAAGTGACTTAATTTAAACTACTTTTCTCATGTGCTCAATGGGGCTAATAGTGGTATTACTTCATATCAATAATGGCTAACCATTACATAAGGCTTAACACAGACCAGGCACTGCTCTAAGCATCTTACATGTATTAACTCACTTAATCCTTTCCACAGTCCCATGGGAGAGGCTGAGGAGGACCTGTTATTCTCCCCATATTATGGAAGAGTAAATGAGGCTCAGAGAGTTGAGTAACTTGCCCAAGTTCACATAACTACTAACAACAGAACTAAGACTTGAACCCAAGCAATCGGAGAATGTCTCACTACCAAACCGTACATCAGCATTTTTGGCACAGTACCTGGTGTGCTTAGTTAATTCTATGCCATTATTTTCATTGTAATAATCACCATCATCATCATTTAAAAACTAAAGCAGAAGATAGCGTTTAAAACTGAGGCATAGCAGCACAACTCCAAAGAGCAGACATCCAACCTTTTTAGAATTGTCTTATAAAAAAAGAAACACTATTTGCAAGCCAGGATCTTAAAACCCATCTGAGAGGGATGGCACTTTTTTAAGCATCCCATTTACGCAAGCAGTTCGATAAATGCCAAGGGAGCTGAATAGCACTGCAGACCAACCACTGAGGGAATTCCCCCATAAAAGCTCCCAAAGCCATTTGGAACACAGTCAGCAGGGGGTCGTCAGTGCACTCATCCTTGCCAGCTCTGCCTCCCTACCTGGCAAACCTGAGAAACTGCCACATCCTTTTTAGAAAGAAGAAGAAAAAAATAAAACTAATTAGAAAAGCCTAACATTGCGATGAAAAGCCTGCTTTTAGTGCTAAACTCAATCAGAAGCAGTAAGAAGGACTGTGAGGCTGTGCGTGGAGGCTCTGATGCTCTTCCCACAGTGGGTCCTCCTCAAAACCTAATGACACCATGTCACAGGGGCCCTGTCAATAATCCCATTTAAAGCAGGTGTCCCCACTCACCCTATTTTTCTCCGTCATTCAAAGCAATCCCTAATGATCTCATGTAGCTTGTTTGTTTCTTATCACACACATCTCTGTAGAAAAACACATATTCTCAGCACCTATTAGATGTTCAATAAATATTTGTTGGACAAAAGAGATAGAAATTCCAGTCTCTATTCACATCTCATCTCCGAAAAACATTTAAGGGTGTCTAAATGTATGATTAACAGCAATCACTACAAAAATTCCCTTTCCTCTCCTACAGTCTAGCAGTGCTAATAGAAATATACTGCTAGCCACCTATGTAATTTAAAATTTTCTAGCAGCCACACTTTAAAAAGTAAAAGGAATCAAGCAAAAATAACTTTAATAATGTATTTTATTTAACCAACCTAATATACCCCAAATATTACCAACATATAACAAATATTTATAAGTTATTAATGAGATCTTCTACAGTCTTTTGTTGTTGTTGTTACTAAGTCTTCAAAATCCAATGTATATGTTATCTTCATGGCACATCTCAGCTTGGGCTAGCCACATTGCAAGTGCTGACATGTGACCAGTGGCCACCATAGTGGACAGTGCAACTCTAGCACCTTAAAACTCTCAAGAGACCCTCTCTCTCTACTGTCTCAGGAAAGCTCTCTCCCTCTCTGCATTTGCTGTTCCCTCCTCCTGGAACTTTCATTCCTTCCCCAATAGGTACTTTCTCATTGCTCACATCACCAACCTGCATCATTTACTACCTGTTGTTTAATAGCTGTCACTCTCCATTAGAACATGATCCCTGTGAGGCAAGGATCTTATTATATCCCCAGAGCCTAGCACAATGCCTTGCATATCTTAGTCCTGCAATGAGTATTTGTGAATGAATGAAAGCAGGAATGAATGAATGAACAATGAATCCATTATATCCCATCCCTTCCCTCCTGTGCACCAAGCTATGCTAGAGGACACAGACCCACCCTACTCCAGCACTCCCATAGTGTGAATCACGCTTTTGTGCAGGGTCTTAATTATTTTGGGGGCCATGAACCCTTTGGTAGGCATTTTGTGACACCCCAGATACTTTCTCAAAATAATGTTTTCAAGTGCATAAAGTAAAATTCACAGAATTACAAAGAAAACTAATTATATGTAATTAGAGTTGGCAAATTTTTCTGAAAATAGTATATGGTAATATAGCACTTTTTAATAACGCACTAAATAACAAGATGTAACAGCAAGTCTAATAATTTCCCTGATTTTGAAGTAGTTCTAAGAGTACATGCTGTTGAGAGATCTGTCAAACTATAATGTGATGTGAAAATATTTATAATACTTAAGGGTAACAATGTCTAATATTACTCTATTCCTAATTGAAGGAAATGCTACATTTCAATTAGAAGTTGGGGGAAATAAAGATGAATTTTCCTTCCCATCCAAGTTCACAGACCCTGAATTCTATTCACTTCTTCGCATCTATGAACCCCAAGAGCCTCTGTTTTAGTGTGAGAATTCATCTCCTCAGCTTTGTCCTTCTTTTCATTAGAGTGAAGGATTTGAGAAGATAATTACAAAATGCTTCAGTGCTCCTTTTCCACTGCAGTCTGGGGGTAGAGGGGTGGAGAATGAGGGGTGGGGCGGGGGTTGATACATTAAAATATAGATATTCTGGAGGAAAAAAAAAAAAGAGAGACTTCCCTGGCAGTCCAGCGGTTAAGACTCTGCACTTCCACTGCAGGGGGTGCATGTTCGATCCCTGGTGGGGGAACTAAAATTCCCGCATGTCATGTGGTACGGCTAAAAAGTATCTATCTATATGTATATACAGATAGAGAAATTCTGTCCAAGCATCATACACACTAGTCAGAAGCATGAACATTAGACTCACACTAGCCTGGCTCTGTCACCACCTAACTTTGTGACCAAAGGCAAATATCAGGTTCTTTGAACCTCAGGGCTTCACCTGTAAGAGAAGGTAAGATTTTCTACTCACAGGATGGGCAGCAAGATGAAATACGATAATGAACTTACTTACTAAAAGCCAGGCACCGCATGTGCACTCAGTGAATATTTCCTGCAGTGTTGTTGCTATTTCTATTGGCCCATGTCTGTCTTACCCCCTTTCTCTAATAAGACCTCCAGTGCCCAGCAGGCCCTCCACCCTCAGTTTCCTGAAGTTATCTAATTGGCACCACTGGCCATCTTTGCTCTGCACTCAGGTCAGCCTCCTTCATTAGCTCCTGTCAGGCTGTGTGCTCTGATGGAAAGGGATTGGAATTATCCAGGTCTGAACTGGCATCCTCGAGGTCTATAGATAGGTGATGTTGGTCAAGTTACGTTATCCTTCAAGGCCTCACATTAACATGGTAGGTAATAGATGCCCCTCACAGAGCCATAATGAGGATTAAGTGAACACACAGTTTCATTTAATAAATGTTAGTTGCCTTTTCTTGGACAGTTTTTCAAGGGAAATTAATTCAATGAGGGGCATTCAGATAGAGCAAAAGTTGTTGAAAAACGGAAGTAGAATGAGAAAATAGACTTTGCCACAAAAAGTTAATTTCATGTTCATCAACTCGATTTTTTTTTTCCGGGACTTTAAGGTTTCCCAGCCACAAGCATCCAGCTAAACACCTACATTAGAAAAAATAACATTCCCCAACAAGAAAATAAGAAGCCCTCTATCCCTACCCCAGCTATCATAATGGGCCCCCATCATGAGGGCCAGGTTGTGCAGCTGGCAAGTGGAACAGTGACTTTGCTTTAGGGGAGAAAGAGGGAGCTCAGATTGCGCTAAAGTGTGACCAGGAGCCTCCCACGAGGAACGTGACCCACTCCGAGCTGTCCTGTAACCCAGGGATTTTTTTAAGGATGTCCATGTAGAAGATGGGAGAGTATAAATAGAGGCTGTTTTTCAGAGGCCAATCTCAGTACTGTAAGCATTCCCCAACTATAACCACTGCCTCCCCACCTCCCCCTAACCCCAAAGTGTTGGGAGAAACAATGCATTCTCCAGACAAGGGTGGGCTTTATGGATTTATGTCCCAGCTCAGTCACTCACCACCTGGATAGACTTCAACAAAGTAATTTTTTTCTAAGCCTCAATTTTCCTTAACCATAAAACAGAGAAAATACTGCAGTTGTGGAGATACTACAGGGACTAGAGATTCTGTGGATAAAGCACTTGGCATACAGTAGGTACTTGGTAAACAGCAAATATTAGTATATAGTATGAACCACAAGAGTTGAAAAGAGGAGTACAGTGTCTAAAAATAGAGAAGGTGAGGGAAATCAAGGTACAAGAAAGGGAAGCAGGAAATCAAAATGAGAGACCTGATTGCTGAAGGAATTTCAGCTTTTTCAGTGTAGCTGTGAAATAAATGATAATGTAGGGATGATTAGAAGGTAATTTTATGTACTACAAAAATGACTTATTCATGAGCATAGCACAGAGCAAGAGAGAAGTGACATGCACAGGAGGTCAATTACAGATCTCATTCCCAGTGTCTGAACAGGTCTATTGTCACAAGTCATATCTCACAACGGGCCAGTCCCAGCCCTCCCTGTGCACATCCTTGCTCACCAAGAGGCTTGGAAGGGTAAGTCCTTCCATTTCACAAAGTGATGACAACAATTAAAATAGCAGAAAAAAATGACTGAATTGTCACTATTTCTTTGGTGACCAGGTTATTTTTAGCTTTCCAATTTCCCTTCCCTGACTTTGGGATCCTTGTAAGCAGTGACAGTCTAAAGCACTAAGCATACATGAAATTCATTAATTGTTCAATATTTAACTCCATTTCCAAGTTCTCTTTTCCCTGGGAGATATAAATAGGAAGGCCAGAGACGAATGGTAAAGAAGAGGCTTGATTTTGTTTTCATACTCCAACCAGAGTCCCAGGAAGCTCTGTTCTCAATGAGTAATATTTCTTCTTTCTTCTTTTTTTGCCTACTCCCTGCATCTTCTCCCTCCTTCCACTCATACTACCTACTCTCCTCCCAAGACAGCTATGTCACCTATCAGGATTCTGTGAAAAGGAGTTAGGCCTAGGACTCACAGACACAAAAAAAGGAAGATAAGTGACATCAGCTCTTACTATGTGCAGGGCATCATCCTAGATGCTGGGGAAAAAGACACTGATGGCCTACCAGACACTTGCAATCTACTTATTCTACACAACTAAGTCAAAAGTCCTTGCTTAACAGAACACAAGGCCCTCACAATTCCACCCCCAACCCTCACTTCCAGCCCCATCTTTCACCCCTTCTGCTACCACAATGCAGCCTAGAACCCAGAACTAACGCCAGGTCCTGGTGCTTTACATGGAGCTGTGATACATCTGAAAATGTGGGACAAAGATGAATTTGAATCCAGCACTACCATTTAGCTATATGACTTAGGCAAATTTCTTAACTTCCCTGGACCTCAGTTTCCTTATTTGTAAAATGTAGATGATAATACCTTTTTCATAGGATCACACGAAGATTAAATGAGATGACACATGGCAAGTGCCTGATGTGTGAATGACAGAAAATTCCCACTAGATGCCCATCTTTCCCCCACTAGGTTAAATGTGGGTAGAAACAAGGGAGGAAGAGGGAAGCTCCCTGTTAAAAAACTTTTTTCTCCCATATTAATATACCAATAAGAGATTCTGTTGTATCAACAATCTTATTATAAATGCAAGTCACCTCTGTGTGCATTAAGCTTATCAATTCTCACCTTCATATAAAGTATTTAAATCAGACTACTACCTTCCAGAGTTTGAGGTTTCAGTATTGTGATTTCGATGTGGAGGAGCAATGTTATTTCAAAAACCTTTTTAGGGGCTTCCCTGGTGGCTCAGTGGTTGAGAGTCCATCTGCTGATGCAGGGGACACGGGTTCGTGCCCTGGTCTGGGAGGATCCCACATGCCGCGGAGCGGCTGGGCCTGTGAGCCACGGCCGCTGAGCCTGCGCATCCGGAGCCTGTGCTCCGCAACAGGAGAGGCCACAACAGTGAGAGGCCCGCGGACCACAAAAAAAAAAAAAACAAACCTTTTTAGGAAGGAAGCAGATGGCAAGGAAAAACTTTGGACATTCAGAACACAGCAACTGGGTGGCTGAAGGTCAGGGTTGGGATAGGGGAAAGGAAAACAGAAGAATAAAAGAGAGTAGGACAAGGATCCTGAAAGGGAAGCAGAAGGCCATTACATACACACTTGTCCCACTCTGTCATTGTGCCTTTGGCTCTGGTGGCAGCTGGAATGTCATTGACAATCACCCGGCCTGCTGCCTTTGGCATACTGTCAGTGGATTGAGACATCAAGATGCATTTGTCAGGCTGCCTTGTCAGCTTGCCCCAGTTCAGCCAGACTTCTTAGTAGAGGCTCTGTCCGTTCCAGTCCAGCACAGGTAGCTCCCACAAGAAACCCTTCCCTACTGAGATGACAAAGAAAGGATAGAAAGCGAAATGAGGGGAAGGATGGAGAAAGATGACCTGCATTGTACAATACTTCCAAACCAAAGGACTGCAAGAATTTATCCCCCACCATTGCTCACATTCTCCTTAACATCTTGGATGTATATGCCATTTCATATGTTTTCAAACCATTTGATTTTCATAACAGATGTGTGAACAGATTGTAAGCAGAGCAGGTAGGACTATCCCCATTTAAAATAATGAGGAGACCATGGTCTAAAATTGTTGGCCCTTTCTCAAATTCCAGCTTCTTGTTAGGAAACAGGCCACTTTAAGACCAAAATCTCTTGACTCTACATTCCAAGATAATGAGTCAGGACTCAAATTTTACACTAGGCCTTTAAATCACTATCACAGCAACCGGAGGGGGAAGTCTCCACCGTGTGAGACTAGACAGGATGGAAAAGCTGCAAGTTTCAAACCCTGCCTCTGCCAGTGACTATTCATAAGAATTTTAAGACCTTCACCTATGTGGTCCTTGATTTTCTCATCTGTCAAATGAAGTGGGTGTGGACAATCTTCTGACCCTAAAGTATACGTAGGCTAAATACTTTTATCTATTTCACAATTGTGCCTCTGCACAATCTCCTTCGCCAATCATATTCAATACCCTATCAAATGTTCTGAGACTCTGCAAGACCTAAAATGACCTTAAACATAGGCAGCACTGGGCTTCCCTGGTGGCGCAGTGGTTGAGAGGCCGCCTGCCGATCCAGGGGACACGGGTTCATGCCCCGGTCCGGGAAGATCCCACATGCCACAGAGTTGCTGGGCCTGTGAGCCATGGCCACTGAGCCTGCGCATCTGGAGCCTGTGCTCCGCAACGGGAGAGGCCACAACAGTGAGAGGCCCGCGTACCGCAAAAAAAAAAACCACACACACACACACACACACAAAAATAGGCAGCATTGCCGCAAACCCACAGTGAGGCCCATCTTCCTTGTGAGCCCCATTCAGGGCTCTGTCTTGCAGCCACCACCCACCACCACCCCTAAAGGGCAAAGTGCCCCTTGGCTACCTTCAGCCCTAGGACCAGTACTGCAGGTACCAGCAGCATGGGTCAAACACAGAGAAGAAACCCTGGAAGTGAGCTCAGGACCTCTAGAGGCAGGGAATTTGGGGTCTCAGATACTACAACAAGGTCTATAAAAGGGGCATGCTCTAGGTGGGCACATCCATTTATACGTTCAGGGAGAAAAGTTGCAAGAGGGTCAGAGTGGGGTCTCTAAAGCACAGGCCCAGGGCAGCAGCCCAATAGCTCAGGTCTAAGGGCAGTTTTGCCCATGGTTATTTGTCCTTCTCCACCTCCAAGTATCTGCTCCCAGTTCCTGTTGCTGGCAAAGCCTACTCATTAAGACTTCCTCACCCTAATACAGATAAAGATAAAGAAGGCACATGTCCTATTTTAATGATTCCCAACCCTGTTTTCATGCGAATTCTTTCATTATCTTGAAAGGAAAGGCAGGAATTCTCAAGAATCGTGTTACCACAATTAAAATTAATCTTAACTTAAAAGAGAGAATGCTTATTCACAGTCACCAAAAGGTGGAAATGACCCAAATGGCTACCAACACATGAATGGATAAATAAAATGTGGTTTATGAATACAGTGGAATATTATTTAACTACAAAAAGAATGAAATTCTGATACTTGCTACAACATGGATGAATCTTGAGGACATTATGCTAAGTGAAGTAAGTCAGACACAAAAGGACAAATATTGTATGATTCCACTTATATTAGGTACCTACAATAAGCAAATTCATAAAGAGAGAAGTAGAATATTGGTTACCAGTGGTTAGGAGGAGAGGGAATGGAAAGTTATCGTTCAATGGGCAGAAAGTTTCTGCTTGGAATTATGAAAAAGTTCTAGAAATGGATAACGATGATGGTTGCCTAACAGTGAGAATGTGCTTAATGCTAATGAATTGTGCACTTTAAAAAGTTTTCAAATAAATAAATATTATGTTATGTATATTTTGCCACAATTTTTTTAAAACATAAAATGCCACTGTGCACTCTCAAGGTTTTCTGGAGGGGGATGATAAAGAAGAAAGAAGAGAGAGCACAAAATCAAATTTCCAAAAACAGTGTCACCTCCAAAAACACTAGGGACAGAGACCTTCAAGATGGCAGAGAATAAGATGTGGATATCACCTTCCTCCCCACAAATACATCAGAAATACATCTACATGTGGAATGACTCCTACAGAACACTACTGAATGCTGGCAGAAGACCTCAGATTTCCCAAAAGGCAAGAAACTCCCCACGTACCCAGGTAGAGCAAAAGAAAAAAGAAAAAACAAACACAAAAGAATAGGGATGGGACCTGCACCTCTGGGAGGGAGCTGTGAAGGAGGAAAAGTTTCCACACACGAGGAAGCCCCTTCACTGGTGGAGATGGCGGGTGGGCAGGTGGGGAGCTTTGGAGCCACATAGGAGAGAAGTAACAGGGGTGCAGACAGCAAAACGGAGAGATTCCCACACAGACGATCGCTGCAGACCAGCACTCACCAGCCCGAGAGGCTTGTCTGCTCACTTGTGAGGGGTTGTGGGGGGGCGGGAGCTGGGAGCTGAGGCATGGGCTTCTGATGTCAGGTCCCAGGGAGATGACTGGGGTTGGCTGCGTGAACACAGCCTGAAGGGCACTAGTGCCACAGCTAGCCAGGAGGAAGTCCAGGAGAAAGTCTGGAACAGCATAAGAGGCAAGAGACCATTGTTTCAGGGTGCGCGAGGAGAAGGGATTCAGAGCACCACTTAAACGAGCTCCAGAGATGGGCGCAAGCCACGGCTACCAGCACAGACACCAGAGACGGGCATGAAACGCTAAGGCTGCTGCTGTAGCCACCAAGAAGCCTGTGTGCGAGCACAGGTCACTATCCACACCTCCCCTCCTGGGAGCCTGTGCAGCCCGCCACTGCCAGGGTCCCGTGATCCAGGGACAACTGCCCCAGGAGAACACATGGCGCACCTCAGGCTGTTGCAACATCACTCCAGCCTCTACCACCGAAGGCTTGCCCTGCATTCTGTACCCCTCCCTCCCCTTGGCCTGAGTGATCCAGAGCCCCCTAATTAGCTGTGCTTTTAACCCCCACCTGTCTGGGCAGGAACAGACACCCTCAGGCGACCTACATGCAGAGGCGGGGCCAAATCCAAAGATGAACACCAGGAGCTGTGCGAACAAAGAAGAGAAAGGGAAATCTCTCCCAGCAGCCTCAGGAGCAGCGGTTTAAATCTCCACAATCAACTTGATGTACCCTGCATCTCTGGAATACCTGAATAGACAATGAATCATCCCAAAATTGAGGCAGTGGACTTTGGGAGCAACTGTAGACTTGCATTTTGCTTTCTGCATCTAATTTGTTTTTGCTTTTATGTTTATCTTAGTTTAGTATTTAGAGTTTCTTATCATGTGGAACAACTTGTTTATTGATTTGGTTGCTCTCTTCCTTTTTTTATATATATATAGATATATATATATTTTTCCTTTTTCCCTTGTTGTGAGTGTGTATGTGTATGCTTCTTTGTGTGATTTTGTCTGTTTTGTCTGCTTTTGCCATTTGTCCTAGGGTTCTGTCTGTCTGGTTTGTTTTTATTTGTTTGTTTTTAGTATAGTTTTTAGTGCTGGTACCCATTGGTTGATTTGTTTTTTAGTTTGGTTGCTCTCTTCTTTCTTTCTGTCTTTTTTTTTTAGTACTTTTTAATTTTTTTATTTTTAATAATATTTTTTATTTTAATTATTTTATTTTATTCTTTCTTTCTGTCTTTCTTTTTTCCTCTCTTTTCTTCTGAGCTGTGTGACTGACAGGGTCTTCATGCCCTGGCCAGGTGTCAGGTCTGTGCCTCTGAGGTAGGAGAGCCAAGTTCAGGACATTGGTCCACCAGAGACCTCACAGCTCCATGTAATATCAAATGGCAAAAGCTCTCCCAGATCTCCATCTCAATGCTAAGACCCAGCTCCACTCAACGACCAGCAAGCTACAGTGCTGAACATCCTATGCCAAACAACTACCAAGACAGGAACACAACCTCACCTGTTAGCAGAGAGGCTGCCTAAAATCATAATAAGGTCACAGACACCCCGAAACACACCACCGGATGCAGTCCTGCACACCAGAAAGACAACATCCAGCCCCATCTACCAGAAAACAGGTACCAAACCCTTCCACCAAGAAGCCTACACAACCCACAAAACCAAGCTAAGCCTCTGGGGGAAGACACCAAAAACGATGGGAACTACAAACCTGCAGGCTGCAGAAAGGAGACCCCAAACACAGTAAGTTAAGCAAAATGAGAAGACAGAGAAACACACAGCAGATGAGGGAGCAAGGTAAAAACCCACCAGACCAAATAAATGAACAGGAAATGGGCAGTCTAACAGAAAAAGAATTCAGAGTATGATAGTAAAGATGATCCACAATCTTGGAAATAGAATGGAGAAAATACAATAAACATTTAACAAGGACGTAGAAGAACTAAAGAGCAAACAAACAATGACAAACAACAAAATAATTGAAATTTAAAATTCTCTAGAAGGAATCAATAGCAGAATAATTGAGGCAGAAAAACACATAAGTGACCTGGAAAACAAAATAGTGGAAATAACTACCACAGAGCAGAAAAAAGAAAAAAGAATGAAAAGAATTTAGGACAGTCTCACACCTCTAGGACAACATTAAATGCACCAACATTCGAATTATAGGGGTCTCAGAAGAAGAGAAAAAGAAAGGGACTGAGAAAATACTTGAAGAGATTATAGTTGAAAACTTCCCTAATATGGGAAAGGAAATAGTTAATCAAGTCCAGGAAGCACAGAGAGTCCCATACAGGATAAATCCAAGGAGAAAAACACCAAGGCACATATTAATCAAATTATCAAAAATTAAATACAAAGAAAAAATATTAAAAGCAGCAAGGGAAAAACAACAAATAACATACAAGGGAATCCCCATAAGGTTAACAGCTGATCTTTCAGCAGAAAGTCTGTAAGCCAGAAGGGAGTGGCAGGACATATTTTAAGTGATGCAAGACAAAAATTTACAATCAAGATTACTCTACCCAGCAAGAATCTCATTCAGATTCAACAGAGAAATTAAAACCTTTACAGACAAGCAAGAGCTAAGAGAATTCAGCACCAAGCACCATCAAACCAGCTTTATTTAAAACAAATGCTAAAGGAGCTTCTCTAGGCAAGAAACACAAGAGAAGGAGAAGACCTACAATAACAAACCCAAAACTATTAAGAAAATGGTAATAGGAACATACATATCGATAACTACCTTAAATGTTAATGGATTAAATGCTCCAAACAAAAGACGCAGGCTGGCTGAAAGGATCCAAAAACAAGACCTGTATATATGCTGTCTACAAGAGACCCACTTCAGACCTAGGGACACATACAGACTGAAAGTGAGGGGATGGAAAAAGATATTCCATGCAAATGGAAATCAAAAGAAAGCGGGAGTAGCAAGTCTCCTCACAGACAAAATAGACTTTAAAATAAAGACTAGTACAAGAGACAAAGAAGCACATTACACAATGATCAAGGGATCAATCTAAGAAGAAGATATAACAATTGTAAATATCTATGCACCCAACATAGAGCACCTCAATACATAAGGCAAATACTAACAGCCATAAAAGGGGAAATCGACAGTAACACAATCATAGTAGGGCACTTTAACACCTCACTTTCACCAATGGACAGATCATCCCAAATCAAAATAAATATGGAAACACAAGCTTTCAATGATACATTAAACAAGATGGACTTAATTGATATTTATAGGACATTCCATCCAAAAACAACAGAATACACTTTCTTCTCAAGTGCTCATGGAAGATTCTCCAGGATAGATCATATCTTGGGTCACAAATCAGGCCTGGTAAATTTAAGAAAACTGAAATCGTATCAAGTATCTTTTCTGAACACAACGCTATGAGACTAGATATCAACTACAGGAAAAATATTTAAAAAATACAAACACATGGAGGCTAAACAATACACTACTAAATAACCAAGAGATCACCAAGGAAATCAACAAATACCTAGAAACAAATGACAATAAAAACACGATGACCCAAAACCTATGGGATGCAGCAAAAGCAGTTCTAAGAGGGAAGTAAAATAGATAGCTAATGGGAAGCAGCCACATAGCACAAGGAGATCAGCTCGGTGCTTTGTGACCACCTAGCGGAGTGGGATACAGAGGGCGGAAGGGAGATGGAAGATGGAGGAGGTATGGGGATAATGTATATGTATAGCTGATTCACCGTGTTATAAAGCTGAAACTAACACACCATTGTAAAGCAATTATACTCCAATAAAGATGTTTAAAAAAAAAATGGTCACACACCATTTTTAGCCAGGTCTTCTATGCCTGAGTGGGAAACAAGGCAATGGTCTTGTTAATTTTTATCTCAATTATCTGGGCAGCTGCTTGATTCTGACCCTCCCTTTGTCAGTGAAAATACGACAGATTGGAGAAGTAAGACATTACAAGAATGGGCTTAGAAAACCTTCATAAAACTGCCTGCTTTCTCTCTTCAATAAACACGTTCATGGCCATCTCTATTCTACATTTACCCTCTTAAACCTGCTCCTCAAAGAGTGACCCAAAGATCTGCAGCATCAGCATCAGCTGGGAGCCTTCTTAGAAATGCAGGCACATCTAAGGCAGCACCCTAGACCCACTGAATAAGATTTCCAGTTATACCCCATTTCCTAGGGTTTTCACATGCACTGTAAATTTTAAGAAGCCCTAATGTGTTAGTTTCCTTTGGCTGTTATAACAGATTATCACAAATTTGGTTGCTGGAAACAATAGAAATTTAATTTCTCACAGTTCTGGAGGCCAGATGTCCCTGTATCACTGGGCTGAAATCAGGGTGTTGGCAGGACCACACTCCCTCCAGATACTTGTTGGAAGAATCCGTTCCTTGCCTCTTCTATCTTCTGGTGGCTGCTGGTTTCCTTGGCTGTGTCCAATCTCTTCCTCCGTCTTCTCATTGCTTTCTCTTCAATGTGTATGTCAGATCTCATTCTGCTCTGTCTCTTATAAGGACATCTGTGATGGCATAATTCAAAATAATCTCTTTGTCTCAAGACCCTTAATTTAAATCACATCTGCAAAGACCCTTTTTCCCAATAAAGTAAACACTTCAGGTTCCAGGGATTAGGATGTGGATAGCTTTTAGGGAGCCATTTTCACACCTATCACAGCCCTGCATCTAGAAATATTTACTTCCACATGCTAACAAGGATACAACCAGACCACATAAGTGATCTGTACATATACCATCTCCAAACATAAATTTAATAAATTTAACAAAGCGTCATCCTTCAAAACCTATTTTCAGCAAAGAAGCATTGAAATTTCAAAACGGCTCTGTGAGCCAAACCCAAGGACTCTGAAGCTTCCTCCTATTAGGAACTCACAAATGTAGCACTTACCCACCTGGGGCTCCTACCAAACATTCGGATTTCTATGCTCCACATGCAGGATCTGAGTCACCAAGGAAGGGTCTGGGAATTTGGATTTTTAACAGGCATTCTCTGGTAATTCTACTGGTAATTCTAACCATCAGACACATTTGAGAAACACTGCTTAGACCAGTAGTCCTCACCCCTCACTGCATATCACAATCATCTGGGGAAATTTTTAAAAGTACTGAGTCCCAGGTCTACCCAGACCAATTCAATCTGATTCTCTTGAGATGGATATTTTCCAAAGCTCCCTAAATGATTCTAATGTGCATCCAGGCTTGAGAACCACTGATTTTACCTCTCCAGGGTCAGTTAAGTGAGCTAGCGGTGATTTACCAGACCCAGGTAAGCCACCCAATAAACGAAAGCCTATCTGGGCTGCTGCCCTTTTCAGCAGATGTACTAAAGAGTCCATCTTCACATGATGGGCCAGGCCTGTGAAGAACTAGGCAACTATGAAAGTGCTTTGGAAAATCTGCCCCACAGGAGTTCCCACTCCAGCCGTGAGAGCCCATGCACAAATGACATTCACCAGCCACTCGTGAGCACTCTGCATCAAAGAATAAAGCCATGCCCAAGCCAGCCTCTTACCCCAAATCCCATCCTTCTTTATGGAGAAGAATTTATTTTCTTCTCTTCTCCACATCCTTCCCCAATCTCCATCATGCCACGCACTTACTTCTAGCCCCATAATACCAAAGTAATAAAGTTAAAGAAAAAAACTGAAATGTTTAATTACTAATCAAAATATTCCCTACTCCACTAAAGGCACTGGCCCTGTCCACACAAGGGTTAGCCAGTCAGTCCTTAGGGGTTTGTAACAGAAATGCGATAAGACCCTCCAAAGTTAACAAGGCACAGGGCTCATCTAAAAAGGACAGTTTGGCTAGAAGTCCTGAAAATTTACTCAGCAGCCTAGAGTTAGATACCATCAAAAGTTAGAAGTTGGAATAATGATGTCCTTGCAGAGAAAGCAACACCATGAAGGATGTGTTAAGAGCATCCAAGGAACTGCACCATGAAAGTAGGAGTCCTGTTCACCTTGCCAGCATGCGTAATGCACAGCGTCTTGCCATTTTCATTCTGTGATGTAGAGAATGAATTACAAGGGCAATTGAGGAGGCAGAGAGACCGATTTAGGAGACTACTGGAATAATCCAGATGCCAGATGATGGCAGTTTGTACCAGGGGCAGTGTTGGGAAGAGGTGTCTGGATTGGGGATTATTTTGGAAGTATAATTGGCCAAACGTCTTGGTGGATCAAATGGAGGGAATGCATGAAAGGAAGAACTTGTGAATGGCTCCAATGTTTTTGGCTTGAGCAACTGGGTGGGTGGAAGTGGCATTTTCTGAAACAGGGAAGAATCGAGGGGGTATGACTGAGAATCCACAGTTCTGTCTTGGATACTGAGTGGTTTTTTTTTATTTCTGACACAAACTATGTGGTTTCTTTTACAACACTACTCTCAATTGCCCCATACCAACTAGATGTCCCACAATTCAATTTAATTCTGACACAAATTACCTGGAGTTAGCATCAGACTCCACGGGTTTAAGGACTCAGTCTTACAAGACTGCCTTCACTTCAGAGGCCAATTACAAGTATCAAGTCACCTATACTTCTGACCAACCAGCTATAAATCAGGGTTCCCACAACCCCCTCCTCAGGTTCCATAATTTGCTAGAACAGCTCACAGAACCCAGGAAGCCACTTTACTTACATTTACAACTTACTACAAAGGGTACAAATAAGCAGCCAGACGAGGAGGCACCCAGGGTGAGGTTCAGAAGGGTCCCAGGAGCTTATGTCCTCATGGAGTTGGGATGCACCACTCTCCCAGCACATGCATGTGTTTACCAACTCAGAAGCTCTGTGAACTCCACTGAGGAGTTTTTGTGCAGGTTTGATTATGTAGGCACAACTGATTAAATCACTGACCATTGATGATCATCAACTCAATCTCTAGCCCCTCTTCCCTCACTGGAGATTGGGGTAGAGTTGCCTCATTTCAACAAAAGACCCTCCTATTACCCCTATTATCAGGAAATTTCAAAGGTTTCAGGAGCAAAGATCTTTCTGATACCACAAGCACGTAAGTTTCATATGGTGTCACTACCATTTCACCAGGCAGGCAGTCATATACAAACCTGGGGCTCAGGGAGAAATCAGAGGCCAGATTCAAATCCCCTCTCTACCACTTATTAGCTTCTGTGACTGTGGACAGGTACTTGGCCTCTCCATGCCTTAGCGTCTCCATCTCCAGCTGGGTTCTATTAAAATAAGAGAGAGAGAGAGCATGTAAAGTAACCATTCATTCAACATATATGTATTGAGCCTCTACTGTGTGTCAGGAATTATCCTAAGGGCTAGAGGTAGAACATAGGACAAAACAAACAAAAATCCAGCCCTCAGGAATCTACATTCCAATGGGAAAGACAGAAAATAAACGAATGAGAGAACATATACCATGCACTTGACGGTAATAAGTACTACAGAAAAAAAAGTCAGTAGGAAAGAAGAATAGGGAGTGGAGCGTGGGCAATGGTGTCATCTTAAATAGAAGAGTCAGAAAAGGCCTCATTGAGAAGGGTCTATATAAGACCCTTCTGCTATAAGCAGAGACCTGCAGAGGTGAGGGAGAAAGTCAGGCAGACATCTGGGGAGGAGTATTAAAGGCATTGAGAAAAGCAAGTGCGAAGAGCCCTGAGGTGGAAGCTTGCCTGGCACGTGTGCCAAGCCCAGCAAGGAGGCTGGTGTAATCAGAGGTGACCCACTGAGAAGTGATAGCCACTGCGCAGAATTCCAACAATGTTCATCATCAGGATGGCCCATTTGGCCTGCATCTTAAGCTACAACTTTCCAGATATATATTGTTTTCACTCTCCAACTGCAGTCTAATTAGTTATCTGCTGATTAAGTCATTGAGAGCAGCCCAGAATACTTTCGTACTGCTATTCCTATCCTAACTAAATACCTCAGACAGGAAAGATCAACTGACCAAACACACACACACACACACACACACACACACACACACACGCACAAATTGCCAACTCATTTTACTTCCTGAAATTTTAGTCTCTTTGCCCAAGATTCCTTATTTCCACAATATGACTAAATTATTTTAAAATTATTTGTATTAAGAAGTGTTTGCAGGAGGAGCTTCAAGATGGCGGAAGAGTTAGACACGGAGATCACCTTACTCCCCACAAATACATCAGAAATACATCTACATGTGGAACAACTCCTACAGAACACCTACTGAACGCTGGCAGAAGACCTCAGACCTCCCAAAAGGCAAGAAACACCCCACGTACCTGGGTAGGGCAAAAGCATAGGGACGGAACCTGCACCTGTGGGAGGGAGCTGTGAAAGAGGAAGGTGTCCACACACTAGAAGCCCCTTCACGGGCGGAGACGGCGGGTGGCGGAGGGGGAAATCTTCGGAGCCACGGAGGAGAGCACAGCAACAGGGGTGCGGAGGGCAAAGCAGAGAGATTCCAGCACAGAGGGTCAGGGCCGACCAGCACTCACCAGCCCGAGAAGCTTGTTTGCTCACCCGCCGGGGAGGGCGGGGCTGGGAGTTGAGGCTCGGGCTTTGGTCGGATTGCCGGGAGAGGACTGGGGTTGGCTGCGTGAACACAGCCTGAAGGCGCTAGTGCGCCACGGCTGGCCGGGAGGGAGTCCGGGGAAAAGTCGGGAGCTGCCAAAGAGGCAAGAGACTTTTTCTTGCCTCTTTGTTTCCTGGTGCGCGAGGAGAGGGGATTTAAGAGCGCCACTTAAAGGAGCTCCAGAGACGGGCGCGAGCCGCGGCTATCAGAACACCAGAGACGGGCATGAAACTCTAAGGCTGCCGCTGCCGCCACCAAGAAGCCTGTGTGTGAGCACAGGTCACTCTCCACACCTCCCCTCCCAGAAGCCTGTGCAGCGTGCCACAGTCAGGTCCTGTGACCCAGGGACAACTTCCCGGGAGAAAGCACGGCGCGCCTCAGGCTGGTGCAATGTCATGCCGGCCTCTGCCGCCGCAGGCTCGCCCCGCCTCCGTGCTACTCCCTCCCCCCGGCCTGAGTGAGCCAGAGCCCCCGAAGCAGCTGCTCCTTTAACCCCGTCCTGTCTGGGCAAAGAACAGACGCCCTCAGGCGACCTACATGCAGAAGCGGGGCCAAATCCAAAGCTGAACCCCGGGAGCTGTGCGAACAAAGAAGAGAAAGGGAAATCTCTCCCAGCAGCCTCAGGAGCAGCGGATTAAACCTCCACAATCAACTTGATGCACCCTGCATCTCTGGAATACCTGAATAGACAACGAATCATCCCAAATTGAGGCACTGTACTTTGGGAGCAACAATATATATATATTTTTTTCCTTTTTCTCTTTTTTGTTAGTGTGTATGTGTATTCTGTGTGTGATTTTCTCTGTATAGCTTTGCTTTTACCATTTGTCCTACGGTTCTGTCTCTCCGGTTTTTGTTTTTTTTTAGTATAGTTTTTAGCACTTCTTATCATTGGTGGATGTTTTGATTTGATTGCTCTCTTATTTTTCTTTTTTTATTACTTAAAATTATTTTTTGTTTTTAATAATATTTACTATCTTTTATTTTAATAACTATTTTATTTTATTGTATTTCCTTTTTCTTTCTTCCTCCCTCCCTCCCTCCCTCCGTCCCTCTCTCTCTCTCTCTCTTTTTTCTTCCTTTCTTCCTTCCTTCCTCCCTCCCTCCCTCCTTTCTTTCTTTCTTTCTTTCCTTCCTTCCTTCCTTCTTTCTTTCTCCCTTTTATTCTGAGCCATGTGGATGACAGGGTCTTGGTGCTCCAGCCAGGAGTCACGCCTGTGTCTCTGTGGTGGGAGAGCTGAGTTCAGGATATTGGTCCACCAGAGACCTCACAGCTCAACATAATATCAAACGGTGAAAGCTCTCCCAGAGATCTCCATCTCAACACCAAGACCCAGCTCCACTCAACAACCAGTAAGCTACAGTGCTGCACACCCTATGCCAAACAACTAGTAAGACAGGAACACAACACAACCCATTAGCAGAGAGGCTGCCTAAAATCATATGATCACAGATACCCCAAAACACACTACGAGACACAGACCTCCCCACCAGAAAGACAAGATCCAGCCTCATCCACCAGAACACGGGCACTAGTCCCCTCCACCAGGAAGTCTACACAACCCACTGAACCAAACTTAGCAACTGGGGACAGACACCAAAAACAACAGAAACTATAAACCTGCAGGCTGCGAAAAGGAGACCACAAACAGAGTAAGCTAAGCAAAATGAGAAGACACAGAAACACACAGCAGATGAAGGAGCAGGGTAAAAACCCACCAGACTAAACAAATGAACAGGAAATAGGCAGTCTACCTGAAAAAGAATTCAGAATAATGATAGTAATGATGATCCAAAATCTTGGAAATAGAATGGAGAAAATACAATAAACATTTAACAAGGACGTAGAAGAACTAAAGAGCAAACAAACAATGATGAACAACCCAATAAATGAAATTAAAAATTCTCTAGAAAGAATCAATAGCAGAATAACTGAGGCATTAGAATGGATAAGTGACCTGGAAGATAAAATAGTGGAAATAACTACTGCAGAGCAGAATAAAGAAAACAGAACGAAAAGAATTGAGGACAGTCTCAGAGACCTCTGGGATAATATTAAATGAACCAACATTCGAATTATAGGGGTCCCAGAAGAAGAAGAGAAAAAGAAGGAGACTGAGAAAATATTTAAAGAGGTTATAGTTGAAAACTTCCCTAATATGGGAGAGGAAATAGTTAATCAAGTCCAGGAAGTAAAGAGAGTCCCATACAGGATAAATCCAAGGAGAAACACACCAAGACACATATTAATCAAACTATCAAAAATTAAATAAAAAGAAAAAATATTAGAAGTAGCAAGGGAAAAACAACAAATAACATACAAGGGAATCCCCATAAGGTGAACAGCTGATCTCTCAGCATTAGGTCTGCAAACCAGAAGGGAGTGGCAGGACATATTTAAAGTGATGAAAAAGAAAAGCCTACAACCAAGATTACTCTACCCAGCGATGACATCATACAGACTCAACAGAGAAGTTAAAACCTTTACAGATAAGCAAAAGTTAAGAGAATTCAGAAGCACTAAACCAGTTTAACAAAAAATGCTAAAGGAACTTCTCTAGGCAGGAAACACAAGAGAACGAAAAGACTTACAAAACAAACCCAAAACAATTAAGAAAATAGTAATAAGAACATACATATCGATAACTACCTTAAATGTAAATGGATTACATGCTCCAAACAAAAGACACAGACTGGCTGAATGGATCCAAAAATAAGACCCGTATATATGCTGTCTACAAGAGACCAACTTCAGACATAGGGACACATACAGACTGAAAGTGAGGGGATGGAAAAAGATATTCCACACAAATGGAAATCAAAAGAAAGCTGGAGTAGCAATTCTCCTATCAGACAAAATAGACATTAAAATAAAGACTATTATAAGAGACAAGGACATTACATAATGATCAAGGGATCAAACCAGGAAGAAGATATAACAATTATAAATATCTATGCACCCAAAATAGGACCACCTTAATACATAAGGCAAATACTAACAGCCATAAAAGGGGAAATCGACAGTAACACAATCATAGTAGGGGACTTTAACACCTCACTTTCACCAATGGACAGATCATCCAAAATCAAAATAAATAAGGAAACACAAGCTTTAAATGATACATTAAACAAGATGGACTTAATTGATATTTATAGGACATTCCATCCAAAAACAACAGAATACACTTTATTCTAAAGTGCTCATGGAACATTCTCCAGGATAGATCATATCTTGGGTCACAAATCAAGCCTTGGTAAATTTAAGAAAATTGAAATCGTATCGAGTATCTTTACCGAACACAACGCTACGAGACTAGATATCGACTACAGGAAAAAATCTGTAAAAAATACAAACACATGGAGGCTAAACAATACACTACTAAATAACCAAGAGATCACTGAAGAAATCAAAGAGAAACCAAAAAATACCTAGCAACAAATAACAATGAAAACACAATGACCCAAAACCTATTGGATGCAGCAAAAGCAGTTCTAAGAGGGAAGTTTAAAGCAATACAATCCTACCTTAAGAAACAAGAAACATCTCAAATAAACAACCTAACCTTACACCTAAAGCAATTAGAGAAAGAAGAATAAAAAAACCCCAAAGTTAGCAGAAGGAAAGAAATCATAAAGATCGGATCAGAAATAAATGAATAAGAAATGAAGGAAACAATAGCAAACATCAAAAACAACTAAAAGCTGGTTCTTTGAGAAGATAAACAAAATGATAAACCATTAACCAGACTCTTCAAGAAAAAAAGGGAGAAGACTCAAATCAATAGAATTAGAAATGAAAACAAAAAGTAACAACTGACACTGCAGAAATACAAACGATCAGGAGAGATTACTATAAGCAACTATATGCCAATAAAATGGACAACCTGGAAGAAATGGATAAATTCTTAGAAAAGCACAACCTTCTGAAACTGAACCAGGAAGAAATAGGAAATATGAATAGACCAATCACAAGAACTGAAATTGAAACTGTGATTAAAAGTCTTCCAACATACAAAAGTCCAGGACCAGATGGCTTCACAGGTGAATTCTATCAAACATTTAGAAGAGCTAACACCTATCCTTCTCAAACTCTTCCAAAATATAGCAGAGGGAGGAACACTCCCAAACTCATTCTATGAGGCCACCATCACCCTGATACCAAAACCAAAGAGGTCACAAAGAAAGAAAACTATAGGCCAGTATCGCTGATGAACACAGATACAAAAATCCTCAACAAAATATTAGCAAAGAGAATCCAACAGCACATTAGAAGGATCATACACCATGATCAAGTGGGGTTTATCCCAGGAATGCAAGGATTCTTCAATATATGCAAATCAATCAATGTGATACACCATATTAACAAATTGAAGAATAAAAACCATATGATCATCTCAATAGATGCAGAAAAAGCTTTTGACAAAATTCAACACCCATTTATGATAAAAACTCTCCAGAAAGTGGGCATAGAGGGAAATTTCCTCAACATAATAAAGCCCATATATGACAAACCCACAGCAAACATCATTCTCAATGGTGAAAAACTGAAAGCATTTCCTCTAAGATCAGGAACAAGACAAGGATGTCCACTCTCACCACTATTATTCAACATAGTTTTGGAAATCCTAGCCACAGCAATCAGAGAAGGAAAAGAAATAAAAGGAATACAAATTGGAAAAGAAGAAGTAAAACTGTCACTGTTTGCAGATGACATGACACTATACATAGAGAAACCTAAAGATGCCACCAGAAAACTACTAGAGCTAATCAATGAATTTGGTAAAGTTGCAGGATACAAAATTAATGCATAGAAATCTCTTGCATTCCTATACACTAATGATGAAAAATCTGAAAGAGAAATTAAGGAAACACTCCCATTTACCACTGCAACAAAAAGAATAAAATACCTAGGAACAAACCTACCTAAGGAGACAAAAGACCTGTATGCAGAAAGCTATAAGACACTGATGAAAGAAATTAAAGATGATACCAACAGATGGAGAGATATGCCATGTTCTTGGATTGTAAGAATCAATATTGTGAAAATGACTATATTACCCAAAGCAATCTACAGATTCAGTGCAATCCCTATCAAATTACCAATGGCATTTTTTACAGAACTACAACAAAAAAACTTAAAATTTGTATGGAGACACAAAAGATCCCGAATAGCCAAAGCAGTCTTGAGGGAATAAAACAGAGCTGGAGGAATCAGACTCCCTGACTTTAGACTATACTACAAAGCTACAGTAATCAAGACAATATGGTACTGGCACAAAAACAGAAACATAGATCACTGGAACAAGATAGAAAGCCCAGAGATAAACCCACGCACCTATGGTCAACTATTCTATGACAAAGGAGGAAAGGATATATAGTGGAGAAAAGACAGTCTCTTCAATAAGTGGTGCTGGTAAAATTGGACAGCTACAAGAATGAAATTAGAACACTCTCTAACAGCATACACAAGAATAAACTCAAAATGGATTACAGACGTAAATGTAAGAGCAGACACTATAAAACCCTTAGAAGAAAACATAGGAAGAACACTCTTTGACATAAATCACAGCAAGATCTTTTTTGATCCACCTCCTAGAGTAATGGAAATAAAAACAAAAATAAACAAATGGGACCTAATGAAACTTAAAAGCTTTTGCACAGCAAAGGAAACCATAAACAAGACAAAAAGACAACCCTTTGAAGGGAAGGAAATATTTGCAAATGAATCAACGGACAAAGGATTAATCTCCAAAATATATAAACAGCTCATGCAGCTCAATATTAAAAAAAAACAAACAACCCAATCCAAAATTGGGCAGACGACCTAAATAGACATTTCTCCAAGAAGACATACAGATGGCCAATAAGCCCATGAAAAGCTGCTCAACATCACTAATTATTAGAGAAATTAAATCAAAACTACAATGAGGTATCACCTCACACCAGTTAGAATGGGCATCATCAGAAAATCTACAAACAACAAATGCTTGAGTGGGTGTGGAGAAAAGGGAACCCTCTTGCACTGTTGGTGGGAATGTAAATTCATACAGCCACTATGGAGAACAGTATGGAGGTTCCTTAAAAAACCAAAAATAGAATTACCATATGATCCAGGAATCCCACTTCTGGGCATATACCCAGAGAAAACTATAATTCAAAGAGACACATGCACCCCAATGTTCATTGCAGCACTATTTACAATAGCCAGGTCATGGAAGCAACCTAAATGCCCATCAACAGACGAATGGATAAAGAAGATGTGGTACATATATACAATGGAATATTACTCAGCCATAAAAAGGAATGAAATTGGGTCATTTGTTGAGACGTGGATGGATCTAGAGACTGTTATACACAGTGAAATAAGTCAGAAAGAGAAAAATAAATATCGTATATTAATGCATGTATGTGGAACCTAGAAAAATGGTACAGATGAAATGGTTTGCAGGGCAGAAGTTGAGACATAGATGTAGAGAACAAACATATGGACACCAAGGGGGGAAAGCCGCGGGGGTTGGGGGTGGTGGTGTGATGAATTGGGTGATTGGGATTGACATGTATACACTGATGTGTATAGAATTGATGACTAATAAGAACCTGCTGTATAAAATATAAATAAAATAATTTTTTAAAAAAAGAATGAAATTAGAACATTCCCTAACACCATACACAAAAATAAACTCAAAATGGATTAAAGAACTAAATGTAAGGCCATACACTATAAAACTCTTAGAGGAAAACATAGGCAGAATACTCTATGACATAAATCACAGCAAGATCCTTTTTGATCCACCTCCTAGAGAAATGGAAATAAAAACAAAAATGAACAAATGGGACTGAATGAAACTTAAAAGCTTTTGCACAGCAAAGGAAACCATAAACAAGACGAAAAAACAACCCTCAGAATGGGAGAAAGTATTTGCAAATGAAGCAACTGACAAAGGATTAATCTCCAAAATTTACAAGCACCTCGTGCAGCTCAATAGCAAAACAACAAACAACCCAATCCAAAAATAGGCAGAAGACCTAAATAGACATTTCTCCAAAGAAGCTATACAGATTGCCAACAAACACATGAAAGAATGTTCAACATCACTAATCATTAGAGAAATGCAAATCAAAACTACAATTAGATATCATATCACACCAGTCAGAATGGCCATCATCTAAAAATCTACAAACAACAAATGTTGTAGAGTGTGTGGAGAAATGGGAACACTCTTGCACTGTTGGTGGGAATGTAAATTGATACAGCCACTATGGAGAACAGTATGGAGGTAACTTAAAAAACTAAAAATAGAACTACCATATGACCCAGCAATCCCACTACTGGGCATATACCCTGAGAAAACCATAATTCAAAAAGAGTCATGTACTGCAGTGTTCACTGCAGCTCTATTTACAATAACCTGGACATGGAAGTAACCTAAGAGTCCATCGACAGATGAATGGATAAAGAAGATGTGGCACATATATACAATGGAATATTACTCAGCCATAAAAAGAAACGAAACTGAGTTGTTTGTAGTGAGGTGGATGGACCTAGAGACTGTCATACAGAGTGAAGTAAGTCAGAAAGAGAAAAACAAATACCGTATGCTAATACATATATTTGGAATCTAAAAAAGTTTTTTTTAAAAAAAGGTCATGTAGAAGCTAGGGGCAGGATGGGAATAAAGACGCAGACCTACTAGAGAATGGACTTGAGGACATGGGGAGGGGGAAGGGTAAACTGGGACAAAGTGAGAGAGTGGCATGAACATATATACACTACCAAATGTAAAACCAATAGCTAGTGGGAAGCAGCCACATAGCACAGGGAGATCAGCTCGGTGCTTTTTGACCACCTAGAGGGGTAGGATAGGGATGGTGGAAGGGAGATGCAAGATGGAGGAGATATGGGGATATATGTGTATGTATAACTGATTCACTTTGTTATAAAGCAGAAACTAACACACCATTGTAAAGCAATCATACTCTAATAAAGATGTTAAAAAAAAAAAGAAGTGTTTGCTCTTGGGAATTCACTTTTAACATGCAATTTCCATCAAGCCTGGCTTTCATGAAATTCCTTCAGCAAGGATACTGTTTGCATTGGCTGCATCAACACCTAACCTGGCACTGGCAAAAATTAACCTGAATATCACACAACAGAATGCTTTAGCATTCAGGATGCTTTATTAGCAACATGTATTTTCTCTGCAGTTCATAAAAACTGGTTGTTCCAAGGACCATAATTTGAGGAGCAAGCTTCCAAAGAACTAGAAATGCATATGAAGGAAGTTAGAAGAAATCATTAGTCTTCATAATTGCCCTGTTAACAAAGAACAGGCATTCCAGGGAAAATAATCACTACCATTTACTGAGCATTTATGATCAGTCATATAACTGTGCTAAGTGCTTCACTTAGCTAATTAAGTTAAATCTTCACAATACCCTGCAAGGTAGGTATTAGTTCCATATTACAGATGAAAAAATGTCATCTCAGAGAGGTTAAGTCATTGGCCCAAGGTCACGTAGCTAATGAGGAGTAGAAGTAGGATTTGAACCCAGACCAACCAGTAACAAAAACAGCACATCCGCTGTGTATGCAACAGAGATCCAACAAGTGATTTCATTCTGAGACTCAAGGCAAAGTTCTCTTTGCAGAAGTAGAAGGGTTGTCCCTACTGGTAGCCATGAAAAGCTACAGTTGAATACCTGATCAGACTGTGATCAATTCCCAAGATGAGAGGGAGAGACATGCTGAGCGCCTGGACCCCTTTCCACAGGAGCAAATTGACAGACAAGTTGAATTTGGGTCCATGGTGCTGGAACCTTTCCCCATGAATTAGCTTTGGGTGCTTAATGTTGATGACTGAGAACAATTATACCACTCAGAGCAGATGGGAGCCTATGGTGCCAGCCAAAATGAATCAATGTGTCATAGCAGCAAAATTTTTGAATAAGAGTTAGAAACGTTGCCAAACTATGATTATGATACTACCACTGGGGCGAGGCCAGCAGTTACATCTTTCAGTGAGTAATTTATGGCACTTTCTTTTACCCTTATCCAGCTGTCATTGTTATGCCTCCAGTGTGCAGATGGAGAAATGGAGGTGCAAAGTAGTTTGCCCCAATTTACAGAGCAAGTCACTGGCAGAACTTTTGGGGCTTTGAGAGAGCCTAATAGATTCCCTTTTCCTGTCTGGATCTTGAACCAATTAAGAAATAAAACAAATAAAATGGCAGAGGCAGAGATGGAGCACAAGATACTACCTTTATTACAAATAAAGCTAGGTTGGAAGACAAATGGCTAACTTCCTCACAATCAACTCAAGTATAGACAACCTGAGGTGAAGGTAAAGCTGGTCAAGTCACTGTCCCCCACTCACTGGCTTGGACAGAGGAGGAAGGAGAAATCCCTTGCTCTCAAGACCTTGGTAAGATAGATTAAAAACTGGGACCAGGCTTCCCTGGTGGCGCAGTGGTTGGGAGTCTGCCTGCCGATGCAGGGGACGTGGGTTCGTGGCCCGGTCCGGGAGGATCCCGCGTGCCGCAGAGCAGCTGGGCCTGTGAGCCATGGCCGCTGAGCCTGCGCGTCCGGAGCCTATGCTCTGCAACGGGAGAGGCCACAACAGTGAGGGGCCTGCGTACCACAAAAAAAAAAAAAAAAAAAAAAACAGGGACCAAACAGCCCACGAGGTAACTCACTTCATCCACCTGGGGAGTCAGTCTCCCCTCTGATTTTTCTCGTCTGGGTCTTCAGGTCCAACCATATTGTTCTAAGTGGGAGAGAGGCTTCCCTTGAACGAAATAGATGTTATTGTTATTAATCATCCTGGGAAGAAGTTGATTAGGACAGGAAACTAGGATTCACAGAGACAAGCCCTACGTTGAGATGAGGACAAAAATCCCTTCTTTCCAGGGCTGGACATGGTATTGGAGCAAAAGGTCCTGTCTCCAGGGAAGACACAAAAGAAAGTGTCCATGCTGCCACCTTGGCTCACTCCTCGGACTTGTTTCCAGGCCACTCTTTGTTGATGCTGCCTGACCCCACACAGGCATAGGCCCACCTCAGCACCCAGGCAGGAAGAGTAAACAAAAATCTCACTGAGGGCTGGGCAGCACTAAAGGCCGTTACAGCACTGAGCGGATTCCATCAGCCTGAACGTCACATTCGGATGCCCCAGGTCCACAGGCCAAGCCTCACCAGCTCTGGGCATCACCCTCTTTCCTTAGTCTCTAATCTGCAGCCTGTTGCCAAGTCTTCTACCAATAACTCACATCCCAAATCTCCTTCTTCAGGGTCCTTTCAAAGGAAAAACCACTTTATGCTCCCAATCAAAATATTCTGCTATTCCACCCAACTGAAGATGACATTCATTTTCACAGTTTACTTTAGACATTTACTTCAAACAGAAGCAGTTTAGCTTCTGGCTGCATTAAACCTTTCCACTCCAGAATAGGCTCTTGCCTTTATCTTTACGTAACCAGAAGGCCTATTCAAGTGTTGCTTTTGTCGTTAAAGGAGAAATCTACCCTCAAAAGTCAAGTCAGGGACTTACCTGGTGGCGCAATGGTTAAGAGTCTGCCTGCCAATGCAGCGAACACAGTCTGAGCCCTGGTCCAGGAAGATGCTCCGCATGCAGCGAAGCAACTAAGCCCGTGCACCACAGCTACTGAGCCTGTGATCTAGAGCCCGCGAGCCACAACTACTGAAGCCCACACACCTAGAGCCCATGCTCTGCAACCAGAGAAGCCACCGCAATGAGAAGCCCGTGCACTGCAACGAAGAGGAGCCTGCACTCACCACAACCAGAGAAAGCCCACGTGCAGCAACAAAGACCCAACACAGCCAGAAATAAATAAATAAAATAAATAAATTTATTTTTAAAAAAAAGTCAAGTCAGACTTGCATCTCTAGGAAAACAGAGAAAATGCTGACAATTTTTAAGTAGCTATTACTTCATCCCCGACACTGCTTCTAGCCCTCAAGATTTCAAAAATATTGGGGATTCCATCTAGTCCTATTACAAAAGTTCTAGTCCTGTCTCAAAGTAGAGTACAGACTGAGATAAACATTGTCCTTCTGACCTTAACAGAATCTTCATATTTTCAGAGCTCTGTCTTTCAACATCTTTTTCTGCCCCAAAACACCCAAGGGAGATAATAAACTCTGTCGGTAACAGCACTGCACAGACTCCAGCAAGGATTCTTTTTTGGGGTGTGGAGTACACAGACCTTACAGAGACATAGCAAAATATTTGAGGAGAAGAAATTTTGCAGTTTGGAAGGTGATTATAATACCTCTCCACTCTCAATCCCCATATTCCCTGAAAGTAAGAATAAATTCTTTGGAGGCTCTAACTTGCCTACTTTCTTTCACCACAGCCATTATATAATTCAGTTGGATGTGCTTATTACAAACCTCACCACTCCCTCAAAAGCCCTAGTCCTTGGGTCACATTAATGACTGCTTTCATTTTTCCTTATTCTCTGCCCAAGCTGTTAATATCTCAAGGTTCAGGAGGAGCGCTATAGAGAAGCCTAAAGCTCACCTCATTAGAATCAAAGTTTACATCTGTAAAGAGGAGAAACACTGCCTCAAAACACAATGACCTTATTCCTTCCAAATTCTCTTTAGCCTTATGGGTGTCCTAAAAAATAGTGTGCATTTGTTAAGAGTCTAGAATAGTGCTGCCCTATACGCTTAAAGCCTTTCTGTGGTTTTTCACCCTTGGTTTTCAGTTGTTTCAGGACTATTCCTTCTTTAAGCAAGACCAATATATGGAAATTATATGATATAAAAGAAAAATAAATGCATATTCACTTTGTAAAGGTCATTTACCCATAAAGTTTCTTTACTAGCAAGTTTGAAAATGACTCAATTTATTTGAAATTTTGATCTACACACACATGGGGGGAATAAACTTATAATGTAAAGTTAGGTATACCTACACCCATAAAAAAAATTCTTCCTCAAAAATTCACCAACTCATCTCTGTACATGCCTTATGTTTATTCATTATAGTTATGTATATCCCCAAAGATACAGAATATGAATAACTGCACAAACATATCATTGCTAGCTGCTATTTTGGGTACTTGCTACAAGAAAACCTCAGGTATTCACATCACATCAGAAAAGACTGAGCTGAAATGTCAGTTTTCATAATAAATGCTTCGAAGTGTCTGAATTAGGTGAGTTAGCAGTTAGGTATCTCAGGTGCCAAAAGGCTCTGCCCTAAAATTCACTCACTCCCAGAGAAAACAGCTATGTTGAGTCAGAGGCAGGAAGATAAGAAAAACTCTTTAAGACTTCAAATTAAGTTAGTCTCTCATTTTGCAACTGTGTTCACTTCTGACAGCCTGATAGACAAATATTTCGGAGGAAATTGTATATAAAGAAAATAAATTGCCATTTGGAACGTTCATGCCCAGCACCCTTGAGAAAAAAAAAAAAAACCCATCCTTATTCTGCACACAGCGCTTCCTGCTGCTTTGTTCTTTATTTAGTTCTCCTTAAAGTTCAGCAGCATATTTATTTTTTCTCAAATTCTCCAAAATTCTAAACCATTCCATACGTGACAGAATTCTGAATAAATACTCAAGTTCTCAAAATGTAAAGTACTGAGCCACAACTGAAAACAGCAGCTGGTGGCTTTGTCAGGTACCCCTTCTCCTCTGGCCCAGCTTGGTGCCCTTGGCCAGCACATCTCTCCTTCCCCACTGACCACAGCAGCCTGCTGCCTGCCAGTCTCCTCACTTAGATCTCTTGGTTCTCTCCTCATTGCATGCATACTAGTCTCATCACCCTCTCCGCCTTCCTCAGATTCATCTACTCCATTTCAGTCACGCATGCTGTTTCAACCCCCACTCCTTTCCACATAATGTTCCCTCCCCTGCAGTCCTTGCCCAAGTCCTTCCTTCTTCACATAGATGAATCCTCCCTGACCTTCAACTGTTGGGTCAAGCATCACCTCCTTCACAAAGAGTCCTCACCTACGTCCTCCCACCCTCAGCCAGGCCACAAGTTCCTCCTCTGTGCTGCGAATTCTGTGCTTGAAACTGTCAAAATATTTATCTTGCTGTTCTGGTTATGTGTCTTTTTACCTCCATTTACTCCCTTGGATGCTGAGGTAGTGAACTGAGGTCATGGTAGTTTCTATACATCTGTAGCCCACTCACAGGTGGGTACTCAATAAATGACTGCTGAATAAATGAAGATTCTGAAAGGAAGGAAAGAAGAACAATAGGAATAAAGAAAGAAAGAGGGAATTCATTTAAATGCAAAAGGATAGACTGCATTTAAATCTTTAAGATTCAGAAGAAAATTCTGAATGAGACCTGAGAAACATTATACCAACACCAAGGGGTAAGACCTGTGGTGACCCTCCCTCATCCACTCCTCTGGTTTTGACACAATGATGTAGAAACCTACCTACCAATTGTAGCCTTTTCAAATTATGCATATTATAGAATTATTGAACACAACAAAAGATAATCCAATATGAAATTACCTAGCTTATCTAAACTAAGCCTTCCTATTAATACACATACCACACTTCTCTGGGATAGGAATAAAAGGGCACAGTAGCAACCTTTAGGTGGGATCTGTGATAGTGCACTATCACCCTGTAGGTAAGAATGTGCTCCATCACTCACCTGCTACTGGGGATTGGATCCAATAGGAGGGCCTCTTTGGAGCAATGTCAAGAACTTTTCTCAGAGGCTCAATCTCTAGGCTCAGGCAAGGAGAAGGAGAGCATGCACCCTGCAATGGGGGCAAGTATCATATGGCTATGAAAGCTTGAGAGTCAATGTAATATACCATATTAATAGAATAAAAACAAACGCTTATATCTTCTTAATAGACGCAGAAAAAGCATTTGACAATATCCAATATCGCTTTTATGATAAAAACACTTAGCAAACTAATAGTAAGGAACTTAACCTGATAAACAGTATCTATAGCTAACATCATACTTAAGTGTATGTCAATGTCAAGCTCTGCTTCTATGACACAAGTTCCCTGTACTTGAACCCTTAAAACTTACAGTTAGCACATTTTTTTTCTTGATGTCCTAAGAGAAAAAAGAAAATTATAAAAAATTACAGGTCAACAGGTTGATGGTCCCATAACAAACAACATAGTTCAAAGATGGAATCAGTACTGATGCAACACATAGCCATACAGTAGAATAAAAAGCAAGGAGACAGATTTCCCAAGATTCATACAAGCCTATTAGTTTCATTTCTGTAGTTGTGCCTCATATGTCAAAAGTCTTCAGGAGGGAGAACTGGTCACCTGGGGGCATAATATCCTCCTCACTTCTCAAATAATCAAATACTTGCATTTACTATGGCAGGAAAGTACACCATGTGCTGGGCATCCCTCTCCCCCAAAGCTACGTGGTCATGGGACATGGAGAGGCCATGGGGAGCACCAAGTCAAGGCATAAATACAGCACATCTTCCTAAAGGTCAATTTTACTGAGAGATTTGAATGGGGGAAATGATGTGAAAAAAATGGAAAGTAACTTAAAACATAATTTGGTATAAAAACAATTTATATATATTATAATGTCTAATGCAGAGTGTCCATGAATTATAAAGATTAAATGAAAAAAAAAAGTGTCAGCTGGCTGCAGGCAAGTTTAGTTCTGACTCCAGCCCCCATTTTCCCCAACCCCATCCAGGCCAGTAAGCACTCCCTTTTGCCTTGGGGTATTTTACCTTGGAAAAGTTTAAGAAGCACTGAATCCCTATAGATTTTCAGAAATATTGAATGAGGGCCTCAACCAAAAGGAATGTTTGTGTGTACATATGGAAAATTCATCTAAATGGGATATAGATCTCTCATTCTAGAGTCTGTTCTCCTTTTTTTCTGTTGTACCATTGTACCTGCCCCAACCCCTGCAAAAAAGAAACCCACGTACATATTTCTGTTGCCCCCAAGCATTCTCAGTCAGCAAAGCTTTGATGCACTGATGATAATGTGCATTACACATGGACATATCCATCTATCCCCACATCTAACAATCACTGGGCTGGACACCTCTGAGGATACAAAATGAGTGTGATGTCATCCCTACCCTGGAGAAATTCACAGGTAGGTGAGGGATCCAGATATCAATTTTTAAATGACTTTATAATGTGATAGATCCATTAACGAAGCTACAAAGTGCTGCAGAAATAGTGAGGATGAAGGGATTCCCTGATCTTCATGGGAAGAATTGTCAGGAAAGACTTGTCAAATAAAGCAGCATTCAGGGCTCCACACTTAGTGTCTCTGCAGCAGCAAAGTGAGCCTCCAACTGGGTGGAATCCAGACGTGCTCTGAAAGCTCTGCCCAGCTGTCTTCTTCCTTACGCTTCTCCCTCGCCCCAGGCCTAAGTGCCTCCATTGCCTACACTTCACTCAACAGCCCAAAGACAGTATACTACTTTTAAAATTATGTTATCGTTGCACCATTTGTTGAACATCTGTTCTATGAAAGGCTGCCCTTGCACAGCTTTTACTCCAACACTTAATATTCCCCACAACGTATTTTATTATTCCTACTTGACTCATGAGGAGACTGAGCCTCAATGAGTTTCAAACCCAGATCAGTCTACACTCTCCACTGTACACACTGTGTCTCTTGGTTATAAAGCTGCCTTTGCCTGCAGGTATTTGACAAGTCTATGTTTATGAATGAAATACCAATATCTAGCCTGTTTAGTAAAAAAGATTCAGAAAGGAGAGGGTCACTTTTGATGATGAAATTATGGATTTTTAAAAAATTCTTTGTTTTTATATGGATCTAGAGACTATCACACTAAGTGAAGTAAGTCAAAGACAAATATCATATGATATTGCTTATACGTGAAACCTAAAAATATGATACAAATGAACTCATTTACAAAACAGAAACAGACTCACAGACATAAAAAACAAACTTATGGTTACCAAAGGGGAAAGGAGGGAGATAAATTAGGAGTCTGGGTTTAAAATATACACACTACTGTATATAAAATAGATAACCAACAAGAGCCTACTTTATAGCACAGGAAACAATACTCAACATGGTGTAATAACCTATAATGGAAAAGAATCTAAAAAAGAATATATACAATTATACATATATGTAGTTATATATATAGTTTCATCTATATACATAAAACTATATTTAGTTATATATATAGTTTCATCTATATAGATAAAACTACATATAGTTTTATATATATAGCTATATATATATGTCACTTTGTGTACACCTGTAACTAACACAACATTGTAAATAACTATATTTCAATAAAAATTTTAACAAATTTATTTTGCCTTAGCCTGAGTATATATTATTTATAAAATGGAAATTATGCATTATTTATTTATTTATTTCTACTGAAAGAAGCAGTGTCATGCTTAGGAAGATAATAGAGAAACCCAAATTAGAAGATGTGGCGGGAGGGGACACAGAAAAAGAGAAAGAAAACAAGCAGCCAGAGAGACCTGACATGAGGCAGCTTTAGAGGAAAAGGTCACAGAGCCCAATCTCAATGTCCTCTGAAATTTTAAAAGCCCAGAAATAGTGTTCATAAAACACTGATCTAAAACCAGGAGGCTTCAGACTGCAAAGTGAGCCTGAGAAATGTCAGGGAAGCAAGGCTCTTGAACCTGATGTGCAACGGCTCAAACAAGCAACCCCTGGGGAACCCCTGGTGTCCACTATGCCCAGCAGTGCTCAAGAGGGAGGCCAGCATGGGCTTGCTGCTCCCTAATCAGATGTGGAGAAAGAGCTTTCACTCGTGTCAGCACTGTCAGCTCCTCTGAGCTTGGATGCAAAGCTGAAGCTGGCAACGTGATGTCCCGTCCCACCCCATGCTAGGCCCAGGGGGAAAAGAGAACTGCCTGTGGAGCTAGTATCTGGGCCTAGGCTAACGTGGGATGCCGGGAGTCCACGAGCGAGGGGGAGGAACATAAAAACACCCCCCCTTGTCTAATTCCTGACTTCTGTCTGGTGCCCTGAGAGTCATGAGGGGCAGCACGTCCACGGCCACTTTGTCAAGGAACATTTCTAAGGGTGGGCTTGTTGAGAGGCTGAGGCAGCGCTTTCTGCCAGAGCCCGCCTCATCCTGACCCAGGTGGCTGCAAGAAGGCATCTCAAGATAAAGACGCATCAACAAGAAAGCTAAATTTGACATTTTCAACTCCACTTTGATTTCCCCTCTACTTCTGTGAGGTCCTTTTCAAAATCCATGTGGGTTCATTAAGGCTTGCTTAGACCTATTAGAAGAGGAAAAATCAGTAACCCCGTTCCTTTGTTTTGTAGCTGCCACATCAAAGGACTGGTGGATTCAGTCATAGTTGCCATTTGCCAGGAGCTAGTTATCACAAAGGGAAAGGATTTTATTTAAGGTGAAAAAAATAAAAGCCAGAAAATTGACCAATTTGTTTCTTGGAAGCAGCAAATGCCAGGGACTAGATGCAGATAAGATTATCTGAACTAAGAGTGTAGCAGGGATAGCCTGTCTCCCGGTCCATTTCTCATATTCTATCTACTGATAAAGAACTGCCAATTAAAGAGAACCTCAACCTTGTATTTGTGAAAAGGAAGAGTCAGTAATCAGACTGAAAAACTCAGATGAGTGGTATCAGCAACATTCCGGAAGCAAGTTGAGAGAAAAAGATATACACACACACACATATACAGTATTAGGGGGTAGTCCTGCTGGTAAAAACAGATGCAAAGCTCTGAGGTATAATTAATCCCTGCTCCTGTAACCTCAGCAAAACCAAGACTGTTACCCATCCAAACCCTGAAGAGCCTGTCAAAATGAGTCAGGAAAAAAAAAAAAAAAAACAAGATCCAGTCCTCCTGGTCAGGTGTTCTGATGTGGATGGAGAAGACAAACATGCCACAGAGGCAGAGTTCTTCTGACACTGAAAGGAGGAAAGGAGGTCCTCTGCGGGTTGCAGCTTCTAATCTCCCCTCTGGTGGCAGCTACAGAGAAATGTTTGCATGTTTCTAGTAACAGAAGATGAACTACATTCTTCTCAACAGTCATGGCCCTGGGAAAATGAGCCTGTGATATCAGACCGCCCATGAACTGGAGCTAATAGGGACCAGCGTGTGCTGCCATTCTGCCCAAGGGTCCCACGTATGGCCTATATCTCTCTCCTGACACTTACTGTGACTCTCCCTGTACTAATGAGTGCTTCTCAGGAAACAGTCAGTTGTATTTTCTTCTCTCTTTCTGTACACTTCTATCTAGCTCACTTTCTCACCTCTCATAGAGGATGCACTGCAAGAAGGAGATAGTATAAGAAAACCTCTCTGTAATCCAGCATTTCCCCTAAGAAGCAGTTATCTTAGAACACAGGTAGGGCTATCTTTGCTCACAACATAGTGGGTGTTGCCAATGTATACAGCTGTGTTAATTCAAACTGGCCTACCATGAAGTCTAAAATTCTGCTCTGAATGATTAATTTCTAGAATACCACATACTCAAATGTACCCTTATAAAAGTCAACAGAGAATACCTCAAGCATCATTAGTGTGCAGCAATTGATTTACTCAGCTATGTTGTATGACTACATGGGGATTTGGCAGAGAGAAGAACAAGGAAACTCTTAGAACTTTTACTGCAACCCAGTAAATCCCAGATCCAGCCCAGCCCCTACCAACTGGTCTGCCCTGGTATTCAGAGGTCTGTGAGATAAAGCTGAAAGTATCTCCATATGCAAAACAAACTTTAAAAAAAATTATCTTTAAATACAATACTAGGACTTCCCTGGTGCCACAGTGGTTAAGAATCTACCTGCCAATGCAGGGGACACCGGTTCAAGCCCTGGTCTAGGAAGATCCCACATGCCACAGAGCAACTAAACCCGTGTGCCACAGCTACTGAGCCTGCGCTCTAGAGTCTGCAAGCCACAACTGCTGAGCCCATGTGCCACAACTACTGAGCGCCTAGAGCCCATGCTGTGCAACAAGAGAAGCCACCGCAATGAGGAGCCCACACACTGCAATGAAGAGTAGCCCCCACTCGCCGCAACTAGAGAAAGACCGTACACAGCAACGAAGACCCAACACAGCCAAAAATCAATTAATTAATTAATTAATTTTAAAAAATACAATACTAAACTCCCTTCAGCTTTGCATGCTCATTTTTGTTCATTATTGGCCTTTAGCTCTAAGCCATTTCCCATAGAAACAACCAGTGACCTTCCTGGAAAACTCCATTCTCCTTCCAACCACTCCCTAACAATTTTTTTTTATCTCTTTAAATTGAAATATAGTTGATTTATAATATTGTGTTAGTTTCAGGTGTACAACAAAGTGATTTAGTATTTTTGCAGATTTTACTCCATTATAGGTTATTACAAGATAATGGGTATAATACCCTGTGCTACTTAAAGAGTATATTTTCTCTTTCTCTCTTCCCCTCTTTTCTCCCACCCTGTGCCCCTCCTTCCTTCTACACCCATCCCCCAAGCTTCCTCTCCTATATTTGACAGAAGGGGGATGAGTTACATTATCAAACATACCACATGAAGCTTCATCCCAAATGGATTTCCAGTGAGTTAAATGAAACTTGGAGTTCACATTTGTGTTTCCATTGAGCTGATTAAAGCCCAGATTTTAACAATTTGGAGACACGGCAAATAGTAAGACTATAGGAATTTACTGAATGTTTAAGTATTGCATCTAACCCTGCTGGTAAGGAGATATAGTAGAAAGAGCATGAACTTTGGAGGCTGCTGGACTTGGAAGTCAAAAACAACTAGATTTGGGACTTCCCTGGTGGTGCAGTGGTTGAGAATCCACCTGCCAGTGCAGGGGACATGGGTTCGAGCACTGGACTGGGAGGATCCCACATGCCTTGGGGCAACTGGGCCCGTGCGCCGCAACTGCTGAGCCTGTACTCTGGAGCCCGCGAGCCACAACTACTGAGCCCACATGCCACAGCTACTGAAGCCTGTGTGCCTAGAGCCCGTACCCCACAAGAGAAGCCACCACAATGAGAAGCCCACGCACCGCAACGAAGAGTAGCCCCCACTTGCCGCAACTAGAGAAAGCCCACGCACAGCAACGAAGACCCAATGCAGCCAAAAAATTAATTAATTAAAATTGAAAAAAAAGTCCATCAACAGATGAATTGATAAAGAAGATGTAGCATATATATATACAATGGACTACTTACTCAGCCATAAAAAATAAACTAATGCCATTTGCAGCAACATGGATGGACCTAGAGATTATCATACTAAGTTAACTAAGTCAGAAAGAGAATGACAAATATATGATATCACTTACACGTGGAATCTAAAGTATGGCATAAATGAACTTATCCACAAAACAGGAACAGACTCACAGACATAGAAAATAGACTTGTGGTTGTCAAGGGGGAAGGGGGTGGGAAAGGGATGGATTGGGAGTTTGGGATTAGCAGATGCAAAGTACTATATAAAGAATGGATAAACAGCAAGGTCCTACTGTATAGCACAGGGAAGTATACTCAATATCCTGTGATAAACCATAATGGAAAAAAATATGAAAAAGAATATCTATTATATATATTCTTTTATATATGTAATTTATATATATATATATAACTGAATCACTTTGCTGTACACCATAAACTAACACAACATTGTAAATCACCTACATTTCAACGAAATAATTTTTTAAAAATTACTTCAGGGAAGCAATTGCCCTCTGTTTACCCTCCCCTACATATGTTGCCAGGTCTCTAATTAAAGCACTCAGATTCCTACTGGAAGCAATCTGTACTCATCTTTTTTGGTGAAAAGACAGAAACAGAAACCACACTGAAACTCTTTCAGAGGGTCCTTGAACTTAAAAAAATACCTAATTCCACTTACATCAGAGGTGCTCCTTGGGAGTTTGTAAATGCTTATATTCAAGAAGTCTAGTATATTTTTAAAAAGAAAGAAAGAAAGAAACACCTCAACACCAAAATCACATAACTTCTAAATTTTTAAAAAGACTGAAGCTGATATGGTGCCGCTATTGACATACACTGTATTTTCTATTTTGAATTCTGCTAATGTGTAATTGCAGTCAAAAACGATGTACCCACAGAACCGTCAAAGAACAGAAAGACCAGTTGAAAACCTACTATTTAGAATGTTAATGTTGCTAGTTCAGGTTTCCTCTCTGTGCTTTTCCCAGATAACCTTAATCTCAGTTGGGAATTCTAATAGAGTTAGGTTGGTAATAAAAATCAAAAGGACTTCTCTCCTCCCCCCTGCTGTTTTCTATTAGCAGCGCTTTGCATTGTATTATTTTCCAATATTTACTTAAAACATCTCATAAATATTAGAGAACTAGGCTAGCAAGAATGGTGACCACAAAATAATGAACAGTTGAACATTAGACATTTGAACAGAAAAAGTTCATACAAGCCATACTCATGTGCATAAAGGCAATCCAGGCCCCCCTTCAATGCAGTACACTGTGTGAAATCACATGGGAAAGAAGCAGATTTATTTGCTTTTGCACTGAATCCTACAGTTACTCCCTTTTTGCTAGTAGATGGTGACTCTGAAGTTGTAACTGGAAACCAGGAAGTCAGCAGGCAAAGTACATACCAATATGCAAAACTACCCACTTCTGATCACCCATCACCTGGCAGACCCAAGGCCAGAAGCCCTCCACTGTCTCATGCAATTCTCAAAATAATATTGTCTCCATTTTACAGGTAAGAAAACTAAGATTTTTTTTTAACATCTTTATTGGAGTATAATTGCTTTACAATGGTGTGTTAGTTTCTGCTTTATAACAAAGTGAATCAGTTATACATTTACATATGTCCCCACATCTCTTCCCTCTTGCATCTCCCTCCCCCCCACCCTCCCTATCCCACCCCTCTAGGTGGTCACAAAGCACCAAGCGGATCTCCCTGTGCTATGCAGCTGCTTCCCACTAGCTATCTATTTTACGTTTAAAACTAAGAGATTTTAAGCGACTTCTCCAAGGTCACTCAATTGGTAGGTGATAAACACCCAGTTCTGATAGATTCCTAAACTCCTGTTTGTTTCTCTTCACTGTGAACAGAGAATACCAGAGAACAAGTACCATCATAGTCATTGAGGGATAAAAAGACACCCTATGCTATGGACTAATATGTTTCCCCCAACAATTCATATGTTGACCTCCCAAACCCAGTGTAACTGTATTTGCAGATAGGGTCTTTACAGAAGTAATTACAGATAAATGAGGTCTTAAGGGTGGGGCCCTGATTCAATAGGATTAGTGTCCTTATAAGAAGAGACACCAAAGAGTTCCCGCTGCCCTCTCCAAGGGTACACAAAAAAGAAATCATGTGAGCACACATCAAGAAGGCAGCCATCTACAAGCCAGGAAGTGGACTTTAACCAGAAACTCCGTTGGCCAGAACCTTCATCATGGACTGCTAGCCTCTAGAATTATGAGAAAATAAATTTCTATTTAAGCCACCCAGTCTCTGGTATCTTGTTATGGCACTCTGAGCAGATTAAGACACCTACATATCCTGTGAACCTACTCCCCCTTCTCTAATCTTCCTAACATTTCGTCTCTCATCTGTTGCGCTGTCCTTGGTCCACCCTCTATCCTACCACCAATGTGATCTTTCCAAAATGTAAAACTGATCCTCACTCTCCATGAAACATTTCCATTGGCTTCTGAACTGTTAATAAGAAATCCACTCTCATAGAGTTTTCAATGTCACTGGGAGAAAGCAAAACAGACATAAAACTGGAGCATAAACTCCAAACTCCTGAGCTAATGTGGCTCCTCACAAAGCCCCAGTCTGTTTTTCTATTTTTATCTCTGATCATTCTTACCACACTCCAACACACTCCCTAACCAAATATATCCTGAATATGTGTTTATACCATATTCTCTCCCCCAAGAAATGTAATTTCTCCTCACTTCATGTTCTCCCCATCCATCTGGACAATTCCTATGCTCTCCTCAAGACCCACTTTACTTCTTCCTGGAAACCTTCTCTGGCAGAACCTTCCCTCCTTCTGGGATTTCATAATGTATGATACTTGCCAGATGATAAGTAATTATAATGTCTGGTTCCCTAGTAGGCCCTGGCATTTAGCCCTGTGCTTGACACACAGAGAGTCCTAATAGATGTCTGTGGTATGAATGAAAAAATATGTTTTCTAAGAGGATTAAAAGGACCATATCAGTGGTTTCCAAACATTGCTGCATATTAGTGCAGTGATTTCCAAACCTTCTTCAAGCACATAACTCTCCCTATATTTCCATGTGTTCACCAATCCAGAAGCTCTCCAAACCCCCATCCTTTGGACTTTTCATGGAGACTTCATTAAATAGGCATTATTGGTTAGATCATTGGCCACTGAAGATAAAATTCAATCTCCAGCCTCTCCCACCTCTCCCGCCTCTCCGGAGGTCAAGAGATGGGACTGAAAGTACCAACTCTCTAATCACATGGTTGGGTCCACTGGTAGCCAGTTCTCATCCTTAGGTGTAGTCCAGAAGTCACCTCATTAACATATCAAAATATATCTTTGTCACTCTCATCTTTGGGTAATTCCAAAGGTTTTAGGAGCTCTGTGCCAGAAATGGATGAAGACCAAATATTTGTTTCTTATTATATTGGGATGGCCAAAAAGTGCCTTTGATTTTTAAGTAAAAGACACATTTTTCATTTTCACCAAGAACTTTATTGAACAATGTATTTACCCTTTTGTTCCACTACCTTCTGCCATTTTTCAGGCAACTTCATAATTCCGTCTTCCCCAAACTTATCTTTTTGAGCAAAGAACTGTTCCAGGTGCCTTTTATAGTCTTCCAGGAAATGGAATTTTTTTCCATTAAGAGTATTTTATAAAGAATGAAATAAATGGAAATCTGAAGGTGCAATGTCTAGTGAATACAGCAGATGAATCAGAACTTCCCAGGCGATCTGAAGTTCTAACAGTTTTTGCCTGGTCATCAAAGAAACATGCAGTCTTGTGGTATTCTGATGGAAGATTATGTGTTTTCTGATGACTAATTCTGGATGCTTTTTGTCAAGTGATGCTTTCAGTTGGTCTAATTGGGAGCAGTACTTGTTGGAATTAATTGTTTGGTTTTCTGAAAGGACCTCATAATAGAGGACTCCCTTCCAATCCCACCATATACACAACATCACCTTCTTTGGATGAAGACTGGCCTTCATTTCATTTGCCCCACTCTCTCTTCCATTCCACATTATTGTACAGTACCCACTTTTCATCACCCATCACAATTTGTTTTAAAAACAAAACATTTTTGTAAAACAAAAATGTAAAATTGTAAAAAAAAAAAACAAAAACAAAACATTTTAAATAGAGCATCGCATGCAGAAATACATTCAAGAAGGTTTTTTTACGCTTATCTTATGTGGAACCCAAATATCAAAGCGATTCACATAACCGGGCTGGTACAAATGATTTTCAGTGCTTGATTTGGATATTTTGAGTATGTCGGCTACCTCCTGCGTGGTATAACATTGATTGTTCTCAATTAATGTCTCGATTTGATCGCTATCAACTGCAACTGGTCTACTCAACTGTGGAGCACTGTCCAGCGAGAAATCTCCAGCACGATACTTTGCAAACCACTTTTGAACACATTTGATCAGTCACAGCACCTTCTCCATACACTGCACAAATCTTTTTTTTTTTTTGCATTTTGGTTGCGTTTTTACCTTTCTTGAAATAATAAAGCATAATATGCCAAAAATGTTGCTCTTTTTCTTCCATCTTCAATATTAAAATGGCTATCACCAATTTTGATAGGTCTTTTTTAAATTCACACTGATATGACAGCTGTCACATACCATCTAACAAAATTGTTTTGAATTAAGTTAAAGACAACTAAGTGCTACTAGAGTCATCTTCTGGAAAAAAACTGAACAAAGCTTTTGGCCAACCCAACAAATCACAATCACACAATTATCTGCTTTGGAACAATGTCTATTCTGGTCCTTTGCCCACTTTTTAATTGGATTATTTGTAGGGGTTTTTTTGTTGTTGTTTTTTGTTTTTTTGCTATTGCGTTGTATGAGTTCTTTATATATTTTGTATATTAACAGCCTATCAGATAATCTGATTTGCAAATATTTTCTCCCATTCCACAGGCTGCCATGTTATTGACTGTTTCTCTTGCTGTGCAGAACATTTTTAGTTCGATGTAGTCCCACTCATTTATTTTTGCTTTTGTTGCTTGAGCTTTAGCTGTCATATCCAAAAAAATTACTGCCAAGACCCATGTCAAGGAGCTTTTTCCCATGTTTTCTTCCAAAAGTTTTATGGTTTCAGGTCTTGCATTTAAGCCTGTAATCCATTTCAAGTTAATTTTTGTGAATGGTTTAAGGGGTCTAATTTCATTCTTTTACATGTGAATATCCAGTTTTCTCAGCACCATTTATTAAAGAGATTGTCTTTTCTCCATTGAATATTCTTGGCTCCCTTGTCAAATATTAACTGACCATGGGTTTATTTCTGGGCTCTGAGTTTTGTTCCATTGGTCTATGTGTCTGTTTTATGCCAGCACCATACTGTTTTGATTACTATAGCTTTATAATATAGTTTTAAATCAGGAAGTATAATGCCTCCTACTTCATTTTTCTTTCTCAGGATTCCTCTAGCTATTAGAGGTCTTTTGTGGTTCCATATAAATTTTAGGATTGCTTTTCCTCTTCTGTAGAAAATGCCAGTGGAATTTTGAGAGGGACTGCATTCATATATAGATTGCTTTGGGTAACATGGACATTTTAACAATATTAATTCTTCCAATCCATGAACACAGGATACCTTTCCATCTATTTGTGTCTTCTTTGACTTCTTCCATCAATATTCTATAGTTTTCACTGTAGATATATTTCATCACTGAATAAATTTATTCCTAAGTATTTTATTGTCTTTAATGCTATTTTAAATGGGATAATTTACCTCTTTTTCAGACAGTTCATTGTTAGTGTATAGAAATGCAACTTACTTCTGTATGTCAATTTTGTATCCTGCAACTGTACTGAATTTGTTGATTAGATCTAAGATTTTGATGGAGTCTTTAGAATTTTCTATATATAAAATCATGTCTTCTACAAATAGAGACAATGTACTTCTTCCTTTACAATTCTGATGTCTTTTATTTCTTTTTCTTGCCTGATTGCTCTGGCTAGGAGTTCCAGTATTATGTTGAATTGGAGTGGTGAGAGTGGGCACCCTTGTCTTTGTCCTGATCTTAGAGGAAAAGTTTTCAACATTTTACCATTGAGTATGTTGTTAGCTGAGGGTTTGTCATATATGGCGTTTATTATGTTGAGATATACATTCCTTCTAAACATAACTTGTTAAGAGTTTGTATCATGAACAAATGTTGAATTTTGTCAAATGCTTTTTCTGTGTCTACTGAGATGATCATAAGATTTTTCCTTTCATTCTATTAATATGATGTATCATATTTATTGATTTGTGAATGTTGAACAATCCTTGCATCCCAGGGATAAATCACACTTGATCATGGTAAATGATCCCCTTTTAATGTGCTGGTGATTTGAGTTTCCAATTTTTTAAAGAATTTTTGCATCTATATTCATTAGGGATATTGGCCTGTAGTTTTCTTTTCTGTAGTATCCTTATCTGGCTTTGATATCAGAGTAATACTGGCCTCATAAAACGAGTGTTTGGGAGTGTCCCTCCCTCTTTGACTTTTTGAAAGTGTTTGGGAAGAATTGGAATTGATTCTTCTTGAAATGATTAGTAAAATTCACCAGTGAAGTCACCTGGTCCTAGGCTTTTCTTTATTGGGAGATTTTTGGTTACTGATTCAATTTCCTTACTAGTAACTGGTCTGTTCATATTTTCTATTACTTCCTGATTTAGTCTTGGTAGGTTGTATATTTCTAAGGATTTTTCCATTTCTTCTAGGTTGTTCAGTTTGTTGGCACATAATTGTTCATAGTAGCCTTTTATGATCCTTTTTATTTCTGTGGTATCAATTGTAATGTCATAGAGATAGTCTTAGAGATATTCTATACTTCTAAAAGAGTATATGTATGTATATATTTTTCATTCTTTCCTTATAGAAATAAGAATATACAATAAATGCTCTTCTGTACCTTGATTTTGTTTAACCTAACAAATAAAATTGAAGGCCATTCAATATCAATACATAAACAGCATCCTCATTTTTTCAGATATTCATAGTTTTCCATTGCATGAATATATCACAATTATTTACCCAGTCTCCTTCTGTTGCACAATTATGTTGTTTGTAGGATTTTTCTATTACAACAAAGCTGCAGTGGATAGCTTTGTGCATGAATCATTTCATACATGCAATACTTACCCATTTTTGCCTATTGCACAGGCAAATGTTCCAGAATTTGCTCTTAGGCCTTTAGAATTAACCTACTGTTAAACAATTCTCTGATGTGCCCATTTTCTTGCCATTCCATTATTTTTCTTCTTCGCTTTCATCTCCATCCTAATCACATGCCTCTTTCAACTACTACTGTCAACATTCTTTCTGTTTAACACTGAAGAAATATGATGAGGTTAATAATGTTCATGTATAACCGCAAAGCTAGATGCAAACAGGGCAAACATGTGGAAGGCTGATAAGCAATGTAGTGAGTACACATAACCACTGCTTCCATCATCTTTCTGTTGAAAGAGGGCTCTCTGGTAATGTTTGACTCTGGAGTATAGCTTTGTTTCTGATCTGTGACTTCAGGTAAAACTGGGGGTAAAGGAGTTTCTACAGAAATAACAAAGACCATGTTTTCTTCATGATAGAGCCTCTAAATCCTCAGAGCGTGCCTCTGTTTGTCTTACAGGCAATTCTAATGAATAAAGTCCTCTGGGTTCTCTCCCCAGAAGATTAAGAGTAGCACATAATAAAGCTAGAACTAGACACTAATAACAGCTGGAAGTGATGCTTTACAGTGAAGGTGAGGCATCAAAAGCTATAAAAACATAAAATAACACTCAAAGATAATTTAATGTAGAAGAAATAGCCCTATATAAGCAAACTGCTCCTGAGGGCACAACTCATATTACAACACAATTAGCTGATGAACCAGAGTCACAAAATACTAAATTATGGCTAATCTGTTCTTTTTAAGAAAGCAGAAAAAAGGGGAGGGGACATGTGTGGTTTATCTACCTATTAAAAGATAGGGAATACCTTGAGAAGGATTTTCATATTATCTCATTTGACCACCAATTGCTTTGGGGTAGCCATTATCATTCTCATATTACAGATGAGATTCAGAGAGCATAAATAATTTGCCCAGGGTTACCCAACTACTCAAATTCAGGTTTGATTCCAGAGTCCTTGTTTTTACACTACATCGCACACTGTCTCTCTTGCTGTGCTCATTGCTACATTGAGGATAAAGTGCTGTGAGCCAACCCAGGAAGCTAATACCCGTTCATAGCATCATTTCTGTGGAAAGAATGAATGACCTATATCAAGTAGCCTACACATAAATTTTTAAAACTCAACTTATTCATTCCTTGGGTTTTTTCTGTAGTATACTTGTTACCCCTTAAAATACTTACTACCTAGCACAACACAGGACAGAAAAGACTTCATAAATATTTGTTGGATTTTTAGATAGTTTCTCATGTCTTAATATTGTCTATTTAGAATCCTATTTTAGGTAAATCCTTATAATTTACTAATATTTGGGGAAATGTACTTTTTTATGGAAATAAGACATCTTTGTCGATTATGTACCCTATACAGTTGTTGAAACCGTTTACTTCCTCAGATCTATTGGCAGGAAGTTCTCTCCTAAAATAGTACCAGACATACGTACGTGTTTTAAAAATTGCCAGTGAATGAATGCATAAATTAGTGAATGAAGAGTGTGGTTTATAAAAGGCAACTCAACTTTGGGAAACTGGTTTGCCTGGGGAATCAGAATCTGGAAGAAAACCGATGCATTGAAAATCAATTCATTGACTGAGCAACTCGCCAATGTTACAGCAAAACTGAACCAAATTGGTGAATTTATTATCTTCTGAATTAATCATTTGGCAAATTTATGCTGGCAAGCTAGTTAATAGGTAAATTGGTCACTTGAAAAAGCAGTCATTATTTTTAAAGCACCTCTTGAGTAACAACTGGGCCTTGCATTTTAAAAGCAAAGATCTAGCCTGCTTAGACTGTCTCTGTGGTTATGTCCATCTGATCAAGTATACGTCAAAGTTCATCTATATAAGTTCTCCTCTCCCTTACCTAGGCGACCCTTCCCTTCCTTTTTTCTGTGTCCTTTTACTTCTCAAGCTACTGCCTTCTGTCACAATAAATTTCCCTTTCTCTTATGTCTGGTATATGCCTCCATCATTCCTGTCAGGTCTACAGCTCTGGGCACAAACTGTTGAATGTTTTTGTCCTTTCTGCTCTCACTCCTCATCCTAGTTCTATCCTAACCCTCCATCCACATTGTGGTCTATTTGAGGCACACATTTGGTGAGGGGGGAAAAAATGTGTTTCAGTAGAAAACTATGCTTTGTCTAGAGGATGTGCTTCTGGCTTTCATTGTTGAGCACTGTCTACATACAGCACACTCTGACAGGTTATCTGATTTTAGCCCTTTCATTGTCTTTATTTTACAATTCTATAAATACATCTGTTCTTTGAATTGCCTTTTGAACCAGTTATAACATCTGCCTAGTTCCCATATTGAACGAATTAAATAATATCTTTAACATACGTTCATTTTTGTATCTGTATGAGAACCATGATTTTACTTCTTGAAAATTATCTTTTAACACATTCTGTTTTCCTCTAGCTTACTTGCATTTGCACAATATTTTTAAGAGTGTCATCACAGAAATGCGAGTAGAGGGTAAAACCTGTGTGCTGCTGTCTATGGTCTTGCATAGCCATTATGAGCCAGAGTACCTTGGCTCACTGGTAACTTTTGACCAGTTACTGCTAATGCTCATGGTGTCTTCTTTGACTTTACTTATTTTTTTTTAATTAATTAATTTATTTATTTATTTTTGCCTGCGTTGGGTCTTCGTTGCTCCACGCATACAAAGTACATAATTCAATGGTGTTTAGCATATTCACAGAGCTGTGCAATCATCACCACAACAAACTTGGGAACATTCTCATCACTCCAAAAAGAAACTCCACATGGATTATCCATCACTTGCCATTTACCAACAACTCCCCAAGCCTGTGGCAAACACTCATATACTTTCTGTCTCCAGGAATTTGTCTATTCCAGATAGTTCATGTAAATGGAACCATACAGTATGTGGTCTTTTGTAACTGGCTTCTTTCACTTAGCATGATGTTTTCAAGGTTAGTCATATTGTAGCATGTATCAGTACTTCGTTTATTTTGATTAAAAAATTATATTCCATTATATGATGGAAATACTACATTTTATTTATCTATTCATTTAGTTGATGAAAATTTGTGTTGTTCTACTCTTAAGCTAGCATGAAAAATGTTGATATGAACATTCTGTACAACTTTTTGTGTAGATGTGCATTTTTATTTCTCTTGGGTGACCCAGACTGGGTCATATGGTAACTCTACGCTGAAACTTTTTAGGAACTGTTCTCCAAGGTGGCCACATCATTTTACATTCCTCCCAGCAATGTATGAGGGTTCCCATTTCTTCACATCTCTGTCAACACTTGTTATCATCTGTCTTTTTTATTGTAACCATTCTGGTAGGTGTGCCATGATTTACATTTTACAATTTGTATAACTAATTTCATTTTCTTTGGCCATTAGTTTAATTATGATCATAATTTTTAAGTCCCCTCTAGAAAGTTTTTTTTGGGGGGAGAGTGGAATGGAAGTCCTATAGTACTCGTTCATGACTACTCATGACTACTGCCTTCTTACTCCCTTCCTGCCTATCCACAAAGATATTATCATTCTCCATTACCATTATATATGGAGGCCCCAAGTTATCTAACAATGTAAGAGGGTGAGAAGAAGAGAGTTGGTCTCATGCTCAGTCTTAACACCATTTTGGCACCATGTAATTATCACATATATCTGATCTCTTTGCATAGAAGTCATTCTTATATATCATCCTCATCAAATCACTGCTGCTACTGTTTATCACCATGTGGGAAATACTGTTTTCCTCCTATACTCATTCCTTTCTACTCCTCTCATTAACATAATACTCTGTTTCAGCTGGACACATCATCACTACCAGGTAAAGAACACAATTTCAGTCTCCTTTGCAGCTGGTATGGCCATGTATCTAGAAGTTATGTGTACAGCTTCTAAAACATCCTCTTAAAAGGAAAGGATACACGCTTCCCTTTTCTTTTTTCCTTCTTGCTCAGATGTGGACATAGGGGTAGTGAGCCATCTTTGAATGTGTATAAGAACATGCTTAATCTAGAAATGGCTGAGCAGCAAGAGAGGAGTTTGAGACACCACTGAACTGCCATGCCAGCTCCAAACTATTGTTCAGACTGCTTTGTGAGAGAGGACAAATTTTGTACTGTAAGAGAAACACACAACAAAGCTTTCAGGGATAAAAGGACTAAAATACATGCAACTTAATTTCAAATGGTTGAAATTGTCCTGGTCCTGTCCTGACCTTGATCTTTAAGTTGCTTCTAATTTGGGTAAGTCTAATCATTAACTTAACAGTTCAGAATCCAGACTTCTGTTCCAGCTTCTAAGTCCAGTCCACCTAACTTAACCCTGTTATCTCCTCCTCCCTTCCAGAGTGAACTAAACAAACAATATTTTCATGACCTAAGATATACTCACTTAAAAGAATACTTTAAAGCCATTTTTAAAAATTAGTTTGTGAAGACTTTATAATAATGAAAAAGTAGTTACGGTATAATTTTAACCAGAAAAAGATAATTATATATACAGTATTATAATAACAGATTTTTTTCAAATATAATATTTTATTTCTTCCAGGAATCTGATGGGTTCAGAATATTTCCCAAAACATTATTTAACCAACTCAGATAATGGAATTGCTGATTTGTTGCTGTAAGGGATCTTGCCTACATTCCCGAGTAGAGAGCCCAGAACAAAAATCTGACCAAATCTTTGCCCAAAGGCATTACACCAGGGAACCTTGACACCATGTTTCTGTTTCAACATGCCACTTAAGAAAAATAGCATCAGAAATGCCACTGATGAGAGCAGTAACAAGGTGTCAACTTGTCAGCAGAAAGCAAGGCAGTCAGCACAGCTAAGATATATATATAATAACAGATTATTTTAAAAGGCTGTGCATGGAGAAAAACTTCATGGAAAACACTAAAATGTGAATAATTACTTTTTAAGTGATTGAAATTTGTTATTTTATTTCAACTTTTCTAGGTTCTCCAATATGTGTATACATGTGGTAGTAAAAAATAAACAATATGAAAAAATATAACTTTTAAGAAGCAATAAAATAACATAAAGTATAACTTAATACCTTACATTTCTTAATTTTAAAGAGCAATATATAAATAATCAAAATTTCCTTTGGGCTTCCCTGGTGGCGCAGCGGTTGGGAGTCCGCCTGCCGATGCGGGGGGCGCAGGTTCGTGCCCCGGTCCGGGAGGATCCCACGTGCCGCGGAGCGGCTGGGCCCGTGAGCCATGGCCGCTGGGCCTGCGCGTCCGGAGCCTGTGCTCCGCAGCGGGAGAGGCCACAGCGGTGAGAGGCCTGCGTACCGCAAAAAAAAAAAAAAAAAAAAAATTTCCTTTGTCAATTCAGTCAGAATCCTAACATTGTCAAAAGTTCTACCCAGAATTTGATTTTCAACTTCCAGGCTGCCATGGTCTTCAACGGTCTCAAGTTTCTTAATTCCTAAAGGTCAGTTGCTTTCTGTCTCAGCACTGGTTGGTCTCTTCACCCTTTGCTGTGTAGGCTTATGGTAATATAGGCCACAGCTCATTCGTGTACCACAAACCCTTCACAGGTAAACTACTATACATATAAAATTTACTTTTGCTACAAGTAAAAATATAAGGATATATACTGTTACAATAATTTGTATTAGACTTACACTTTATGTGAGAGATTAGCACAGAGAAGATACAACTTGCTGTAAATTAGTAATAAGAGATGTGATGGAGCATCTGGTCAGTTCCAAAAAAAAAATTTGTGATTTGCTAGAACATGTAAGAACTGAAAGCCTCTGAGTATGAAGGAGAATGTAGACAAAAAATCAAGTGTCAAACAGTAACAGCAAAGAATACAATAACCGTGAAATGCATTTTCTATTTCCCAAAACTTTTTTAAGAAAAAAAAAATCCATCTTCTAAATTCCTTAAATAAAATGCCAAAATTTCTACTCTTCAAAAGTTCATAACAAACAAAATGTTTTGGAACACTGAGGTGGGTAACACTTCCCTCTAATCTCTCTGCATGTAATGCCTCTTTTCCCTTTCTCTCAAACTCTGATAATAATGAAGGAAAGCAAAAACTATACAGCATACCTACTGTGTTTTGTTTGCCCTCAAATTGAGAGATATTTCCCTCAAATGGGTGTGAGAGTTAACAAACTCACTTTAATCTCTTACTCAAACCAGAACTGGTAATTTCGAATTCCATATTACAGTTAATTATTTGTTCTACATAAATGGTCCCTGGCAATGACTTTCGCATGGAAAATGAGCTTCAATTACAAACTGTTTCTGTTAAAGGGATATCTCCTACAATAGTACATTTTGATAAAAAATTAAACATAAACAGAAATTAATATTTATTTCTTTACATGTATAGTGAATCTTTCTGCCAGCCATTCAAGAAAATTATCTTTACACTTGAAAATAACAAACTTCTGATTTACCAAAGTAGTCAAATAATGGACGACTTGATACCTAAAGTAAGAGCATTTTATTTCCTGTACAGAAGCTATCCTTCCAAGCGTCACTTCAAGAAAACAATCAGGAGAAAAACATTTTAACTCTCTCAAGAATGTAATGGCAGACTTCCCTGGTGGCACAGTGGTTAAGAATCCACCTGCTAGTGCAGGGGACACGGGTTCAATCCCTGGTCCGGGAAGATCCCACATGCCGCGGAGCACCTAAGCCCGTGCACCACAACTACTGAGCCTGCACTCTATAGCCAATGAGCCACAACTACTGAGCCCGCACACCACAACTACTGAAGCCCGTGTGCCTAGAGCCCGTGCTCCGCAACAAGAGAAGCCACCGCAATGAGAAGCCCGCACACTGCAACGAAGAGTAGCCCCCGCTCACCACAACTAGAGAAAGCCTGCGCACAGCAACAAAGACCCAACACAGCCAAAAATTAAATAAATTAATAAATGTAACGGCAATAAACAGACATGCAAAAATTGTAGAGTTCCACTTCATTTTGGACTCCTCTGCTAAGACAGAGTTTTAGGTAGATTCGCTGACCCCCAAGATTGATTCACTTTTGTGGGAGACACCACTTTAGGATTAACAGCATTTAGCAAGAGATTCTCCTCTCATTTTCTTCACAGATATGCCTTGTCTCAAGCATACTGAAGGCTTTCTAAAACAGACTCATACCTCTTAGTGTTTTCAGCATCAATCCTGGTGTCCCACATATAATTTCAGTGATGATAAATGTGATCATTGCCAAAACCTAGTCACTCATGCCTCATTTTCCTTCTTTTTCTGTAAAAGAGGAATAATATTTGCACTTTCTGGGGTTGTTGTGAAGATTAAACGAGACAATGTAGACAAAATACCTAGCATCCATCCACCCTAACTTCTGCACTGAGGTAATTGATGCTACATAGCATTTTATTTTTTCTGTTACTTTTACTTTTATGTATGTATATTCTATACAACTGTCATATTTTCTTTGGAATTATTCTTTCTTTTTCACTGTTTGCATTTCAGTGTGTAGTGTTCCAAACCTGCTTTTATGCATCTATACATCTTTTTCCATAAAAATATGAATGTACACATATTCTAATTGACTATAAGCATAATATCTCTTTTTATAAAGATGGGGTTTTTTTGTTTTTTTAAGAAGTATAGTTGATTTATAATGTCAATTTCTGCTGTATAGCAAAGTGATGCAGCTAATATATATATATATATATATATATATATATATATATATATATATACATTCTTTTTTATATTCTTTTCCATTATGGTTTATCTCAGGATATTGAGTATAATTCCCCATACTATACAGTAGGACCTTGCTGTTTATCCGTTCTATGTGTAATAGTTTGCATCTGCTAAACCCAAACTCCCAGTCCATCCCTCCCCCACTCCTTTTCCTTGGCAACCGCAAGTCTGTTCTCTATGTGTGAGTCTGTTTCTGTTTCATAGATAGGTTCATTTGTGTCATATTTTAAATTCCACATATAAGTGATATAATATGGTATTTCTCTTTCTGACTTACTTCACTTAGTATGATAATCTCTAATTCCATCCACGTCACTGCGAATGGTATTGTTTCATTCTTTTTAATGGCTGAGTAGTATTCCATTGCATATATGTACCACATCTTCTTTATCCATTCATCTGTCAATGGACATTTAGGTTGTTTCCATGTCTTGGCTATTGTGAATAGTGCTGCTATGAACATAGGGGAGCTCCATAGCTTTTAATTATGAAACAAAATAGGAAACAAATGAAACATTTCCAGATTTCAGAAATTTTTAACACAAAAGGAGGGGAGAATTCAAAGCAGTAGATTAAACTAACAACCAAAGTATGTTTTAAAATCAACTGTTATATCAGGGTCTAATGTAGTTAATTTCATTAAAGTCATCTATGACTACCCTGGCTCAGATTTTTACTCTGAATATGCTATCATCGTGTTAGAACAAACCACATCCCTTCCCAACCTGCAAAAATACAATGACATAATTTTGTCAAGCGCATTAACTAGTAAAGAATCAAATTTAAAATAACCTCTAAGCATGACTTTAAACACTACCATACAGGAAAAAAGGTCATTTAATGGGGCATAAAATTTATTATTTGCTTTAAAGAAAAGGCTGAAAATTCTTACAGAAGCCAAAAGAAATGATCTGGGTTTTCCTACTAAAGCAAATTGTTATCACATATTTATATGCTATGGCTGATGCTTATGCGAACTTGAAAAGGATATATGGAAATAAAATTTTGTGAATCATAAATAGAATTGCAGGAGATGATGCAAGCCATGACTCAGGCAAGTACAATAATCATGATCAAAATTATGCTTGCATTATTCATATACAGTTTGTCACAGCAACTGTAATTTGCAGTTACCAGTTAGTTGCCATAAATGGAGCTGATATCAGATAAAAATAAATCACGATATTCAAGGAAAAGCAAGTAAGTGTTAAAATATTCATATGTATAATATTTTGGGGCAGTTACAGAAACACGATGGTAATAACAAGTACCTTAGTAGAAGTTGTTCAAGAAATATTTTGTTTCCAATTTAATTCTTTCAGCAGCTATTAATCTTCCTCTAAATGAACTAGTAATGTTAAAAAAAAAAAGGTGCAGGGAGAAGAAAAAAGGGGAAAGAGGAGATAGGAGAGAAAGGAGGAGGGAGAGGGTATACAAGACAGGTATGCAATATAAACATTACTTACCTTTTAAGGAAATGAAGAATAGTAAAGACCTTCAAAGTCCAAGCCCTTCAGGCTATATGTATATAATGACTCTTCTTCCTTGTCAAGTACAGTTGAAAGAACACATGTAAAAGCAGTATACAGGGATAATACAAAAAGTTTGTCAATAGTTCAATTCTTGAGCTAAGTAATTTTGTGGTCTTGTTTCTCTGGTATTTCTCTTCTTTCTGTAAAATATGAGTCCTTCTAAATGTTTGTTCTTATCTTCTCCCTTGATGAATTTTTTTTACCATCTTAACTGAAATTCAAAAGAATGACATTAAATTCTTTGAGAACATCTCTACCTAAACTAAAATTTTCCCAAGACCTTTAACTCTGAATAGCTTTATTTTATGAAAAAGACTACTATGTTTCATAGACTGCTTGTCAAATATTCTCTCCTTTAAAAAAAAAAAAAAAAGACTTTAAATTGGAAAACCCTTCCCCTGGTTATTCTAGTAGACAGTTTGATTTACTTGACCATACAATTGGATTCTTGCCTCCATGATTTTATTCTCTGGTATGAAGAAACAAATTGACATTTGATGACATCTAATGTAGAGAGAAACTGAGGATTCCTTGAAGGGGAAGAAGAGAAAGCAATTTTGGTTAAAATGGATTTCAACAAAATAGGCTCTACTTTCTTTTAAAAATGACTATATTCTGTTTTGCAACTAAAAACAGCAAAATATTTTCATCTGGGAGCTATTTTTAAACTATGAAGTATATCTAAAAGTAATCATCTTATCGTTAAAATTAAAATGAATAAGCATACTTCTTAAAGAGTAGATTTACCAATTCCTACAAAATAACCTTCAGTAAAAGTTTCAAATCACTCTTTAAATTTATCATTCAACTAATATTTTTTGAATGTCTGTCATTGTGCTAGGTATAGTCCCAAACCTTATAGAGTTTAAAGAAATACATACATTAATCAAATAATCACACTAAAGAAAAATTATAGTTTTGATGAGTTTTCACTGTACAAAAAAGTCTGAAAATTTCTATTTCCATGACTAATTTAAATCTTCTTAAAATTATCATTTCAAACAGCTAGTAACAAACATATTTGCTGCATAACCCAAAACTTCTGACTCGGAGGCTGTGGAGTAAGAAAGTCAAGTTCCAGGTAAGAGAAATTGTGGCAAAGACATTTTGAACAATGAAATAAATATATAACCTAAATTACTTTACATCTTAATGGAGGAGAAATTTACTGTACCCTCACTCAAAAAAACAAAACAAGTCTGATTGCATTCAGAAGTTACCTTTACTACAACCTTCCTTACAGATGCCTATCCCAGGATGTGATAGGTCCAGAGCTACACCTTGTGGCCATATACATACTTACAAGAGTTCTAAGCCTTTCAGTGAAATTTAAGTTACTCCTCTGTTAATCAAAAATAAGCGTTTCTCAGGAAATGTCATATTATTACTTGAAAATTGGGGGAAATTTTTAAATTTTTATTTATTTACTTTTTTCTGTTCTTTTTCAAATTCTTTTCCCGTTTAGGTTGTTATAGAATATTGAGATAGATAACGAACCAGGACCTACTGTATAGCACAGGGAACTCTGCTCAATATACTGGGGGAAATTTTAAACTCAATAAGAAACAAATATAAAAATATTAAGGTAGGTAAAGAAAAATTATACGGTAAAGTATAGCTACATGTTAGTGATATACCTTAAATGATGATATATGAATAGTCACTGTAAAATTCTTTTAACTTTGCAGTATGTTGGGAAATGTTAATGAAATGTTGAAAAAATGAAGAATTTTTAAAAATGTTTCATTACTCTTATATTTCTCACAAGCACATTTTTAGGTATTGTTTCCCATATGTATGAGCATTATGTGTGTGCCTTCATAATTTATGCTTGTGTAGCAGTCTATTATACTGATGTACAATGAATTATGAAACAATTCACTTGTTGAGTATTTATTCAGTTTCCAATTGAACATTTATGTATGTGTAACTTTATTTCTGTTAAATCATGTTCCTAAGACAAAATTTTAAGACTAGTATCATTAGGATCAAAGGAGAGAATCATTTTCATGGCTCATGAGACATAGGATCAAACTACCATCTACCAACTTCACACTGCTTTCGTAAATGAAAACCAGCACCAATTTAGCTAATATCATAGGACCTTGCCATTTTAATATTTTGCTGCTTTACTAAGCATGAAATCTGCTTTTATTCAGAGGTCAATTTACACTTCTTTGATTTTTGAAAAAAAATTTACATATTTATTTCTGCATTTATCTACTGGAATCTTAATAATTTTCTTATAAATTTGAATAATCACTTTATGCGTTATAACTATTAACCCACTGTCTTCTAAACTCATGCAGATTTTTCTGGACAGCTCTCATCCTGTATTTTTACTATGTTGATTTTTATATATTTTCATCTGTCAGTCTCAACCTTCATGATTTCTTCAATCAATTTAGAACTAGGAGATACATTATTGCTCCACACATATTCTAATTTTTTTGTTTTAATCTATACACATTCAATGAAGAGAGTAAAGGTCCCTTTAAGAAGGGACTAGGAAAATAAATGAATAAAATGTGGCTGGTAAAATTCTCCTAGAGCACTTTTTCTAAATCTGGTCCTCCCAGAGTAGCTACATCAGACATAATTATGGGTACTTGTTATAAATATAGATTCCGAAGTCCCATCTCTGACATACTGAGGCAGAATCTCTGGGTACAGACATTGGGAAACTTGAATTTTTTAAAAAGATTATCAGATGATTCTTATGCAGATTTAGGCTTGAAAGTCACAAACCAGGAGAAAAAGCAGGTGACACACACAGTTGGATTAGTAGAAGACAACAAAGCAACATAAGATGACTGACATTCAGGAATCCCTCAAATATTTATTGAATGAACATATATGTGTATTTTTTCTTATATAATAGCTTTTTGAGGTATAATTCATGTACCATAAAATTTACCCTTTAAAAAAAGTAAACAATTCGGTGGTTTTAGTATATTCAGAGTTGTGAAACCATCGTCACTATCTAATTAGAGATTATTTCTATCACACCAGAAAAGGTCACACACCCATTAGCAGTCATACCCTCTACCCTCCACCTCCATTCCCAGGCAATTACTAATCTAATTTCTGTCTTTATAGATTTACCTATTTGGAACATTCCATAATGCCCAGATATGAAATGTTCAGATAAATGTATGCAGTCTTCTATGACTGAGTGTTTTTCACTTATGCTTTCAAGGTTCGTCCATGTTGTAGCATGTATTAATACTTTATTCCTTTTTATTGTTGAATAACATTCCATTGTATGAATATACCACATTATGTTTATCCATTCATCAACAGATGGATATTTGGATTATTTCCACTTTTTGGCTACCATGAATATGCTGCAATAATTGTTCAAGAACAAGGTTTCTGTGTAAACACAGGTTTTCATGACTAATAAGTAATTAGCTAGGCGTTAAATTCCCAGGTTGTATGGTAATTCCATGTTTAACATTTTGAGGAACTGCCGAACTGTTTTCCAAAGCAGTTGTACCTCTATACACTTCTACCAGCAGTTCCACTTTCTCCTCATCCTCCCCAACATTTTTCATTATCTGACTTTTTAATCGTAGCCATCCTAGTGGGTATGAAGTTGTATCTCATAGTTTGATTTGCATTTCCTAAATGACTAATGATGTTGAACATTTTCTCATGTACTTATTGGCCATTTGTATATCTTCTTAGGAGAAATATCCGTTCAGAGCCTTTGCCCATTTTTAATTGGTTTGTCTTATTATTCAGTTGTAGGAGTTCTCACACTAACTACAAGTGCTTTAGCAGATACATGATTTGAAAATATTTCCCCCATTTTGTGGGTTGTTTCACTTTCTTGATAGTGTCTTTTGAAGCACAAAATACTGTAATTTAATGGAAACTCTCCTGGGCTTCCCTGGTGGCACAGTGGTTCAGAATACGTCTGCCAGTGCAGGGGACATGGGTTCAACCCCTGGTCCGGGAGGATCCCACATGCTGCAGAGCAGCTAAGCCCATATGCCACAGCTGCTGAGCCTGCACTCTAGAGCCCGCAGGCTACAACTGCTGAGCCCACATGCCACAACTGAGGAAGCCCGCGAGCCTAGAGCCTGTGCTCCGCAGCAGGGGAGGCCAACGCAGTGAGAAGCCCGCGTACTGCAACGAGGAGTGGCCCCCACTCACTGCAACTAGGGAAAGGCCTTGCGCAGCAATGAAGACCCAATGCAGCCATAAATAAATAAATAAATAAATAATAAATAGAAACTCGCAATCCTATTCCATGGATCTACATATCTATCCTTACGCCAGCACCCACTGTCTTGATTATCACTGCTTTATAGTAAGTTGGAAATTAGGAGTGTGATTCCTCCTATTTGTTCTCCTTTTTCAGTATTGTTTTGGCTATTCTGGGTCCATTCCATTTCCACACGAATTTTAGGATCAGCTTGTTAATTTCTGTAAAAACAGAAGCAAAGATTTTGATAGAGACTATGTTGAATCTCTAGGTAATTAAGTATTACCAACTTAACAATATTGTCTTCTGATGCATTAATATATCTTGGAGTTTATTTAGGTTTTCTTTACTTTCTTTCACCAATGTTTTGTAGTTTTAGTATACAAGTCTTACACTTCTTTTGTTAAATTTACTAATTATTTTTTATGATATTGTATACGAAATTGTTATAAAAATTTATAGGCTGCAGAAATGTAATTTATTTTTATGTAATGACCTTGTATCTGCAACCATGATGAACTGATTACTTCTAAAAGTTTTAAAATGGATTTCTTAAGATTCTCTGTGGACAAGATCAAGTCATCTGAGAATAGAAATAGTATTACACCTTTCTTTCCATCTGGATGCCTTTTATTTCTTTTTCTTGTCTAATTGTCCTAGCTAAAACCAATAGTACAATGTCCAAGAGAAGTGGCAGGAGTGGAGGCCTTGACTTGTTCCTTATCTTAGGAGAAATCATCCAGTCTTTTACCATTAAGTATGATGTTAGCTATGAGCGGTTTTTTTGTTTTTTGTTTTGGCTGCGCTGTGTCTTTGTCGCTGCAGGCAGGCTTTCTCTAGTTGTGGTGAGTGGAGGCTACTCTGTTGCAGTGTGCAGGCTTTTCATTGCGGTGGCTTCTCTTGTTGCGGCGCACAGGCTCTAAGCACGCCAACTTCAGTAGTCGTGGCTCACGGGCTCTAGAGGACAGGCTCAGTAGTTGTGGCGTAGGGGCTTAGTTGTTCCACAGCACGTGTGATCTTCCCAACCCAAGGCTCGAACCTATGTCCTCTGCATTGGCAGGTGGATTCTTAACCACTGCACCACCAGGGAAGCCCTAGCTATGAGTTATTAATGATACTATTTATCAGGTTGAGTAAACTCTTCATTATTAGTTTTTTATCATAAAAGGGGTATTGGATATTGTCAAATGCTTTTTCTGCATCTATTAAGATAAGATTTTTGTTTTTATTCTATTAATATAGTATATTACATTGATTTTCAAATATTAAACTGGCCTTGCATTCTTGAGATAAATCCCTGTTGTTCATTGTATGTTGCTAGATTTAGTTTGCTAGTATTTTGTTGAGAAATTTTGCATCTATATTCATAAGAGATATTGATCTATAGTTTTTATGTGTCTGTGAGATCTTTGTCTGGTAGAATTCACCATTCAGTCACTTAGCTTGGGCTTTCCTTGGTAAGAATTTTCTGATTTACTAATTCTTTCTCCTTATAGGTCTATTCAGATTTTCTTCTTCTTGTGCCAGTTTTTCAGGTTTGTGTCTTCCTAGAAATTTGTTCATTTCATCTGGGTTATCTATTTGTTGGTATAAGTGCTTCCTTACAATCTCTTTTACTTCTCTAAGGTCTATAGTGAAGTCCCTTCTTTAATTACTGATTCTCATAACTGGAGTCTTTTTTTTTTTTCCTTGGTCCATCTAGCTGAAATTTTTCTCAATTTTGTTGATGTTTTCAGAGAACTGACTTTTGGTCTCAATTTTCTTTATTGTTTTCCTGTTCTTTATTTCATTTATTTGTTTTAATCTTCATTATTTTCTTCCTTCTGCTTGCTTTTGGTTTAGTTTGCTCACCATTTTATCGTTTCTTAACTAGAGAGAAACTAAGGCTGTGTTAGGTTAGTGATTGACATCTTATTCCTTTATTAATATAAGCATTTACAGCTATAGATTTCTAAGCTCTGCTTTAGCTACATCCTGTAAGATTTGGTATATTGTGTTTTCATTTTCCTTCACCTCGAAGTATTTTCTAATTTATGCTATTTCTTTCTTTGATCCATTGGTTATTTAGAAGTGGTTTTTCTTTTTAATTTCCATATAGTTGTGAATTTTCTAAATTTCCTTGTTATTGATTTCTGATTTCCACTGTGATTAGAAAACAAACTTATGATTTAAATCCTTTTAAACTGTTTTGAGACTTGTTTTATGATTTCATATATAGTCCATCCTGTAGACTGTTCCATGTACACCTGAGAAGAACATGCATTCTGCTCTTTTGGGGTACAGTGTTTTAAAGTTGGCCTTTAATTTACAGTGCTGTTCATTTCTTCCATTTGTTTATCTTCTGCCTAGTTATTCAATCCACTATTAAACCTGAGGTAACAAAATCTCCAATTGTTATTGTTGAATTGTCTATTTCTCTCTTCAATTCTGTCAAGTTTTGCTTTATATATTTAGGACTCTGTTGTTAGATGTATATATGCACACATCTTTGTGATGTATTGACTTTTTTCCATTACAAAATATTTTTTATCTTTAGTAATAACTTTTGCCAAAGATTATTAGTGTAAGCACTACAGTTCTTTTGGGTACTGTTTGCATGGTATATCTTTTCCATCTCTCTACTCTTAATCTATTTGTATCTTTGAAACTAAATTGGGTCTTTTAAAAAAATTCTAATTCTTTAATCAATGTAATATATACTGTATATATTTTATATATATATATGGAAATGACATTAATAAACTATATGTGCAGTTTTCTACCTCATGTACAGGAAAGGAAACGTATAAACGTTGCACAGGATTTCACAGTCTGTTTAAAAAGCAAAGGATAAAGCCAGGTTTCCATTCTCTCTCTCTCTTTCTCACACACACACACACACAGTGATCCAGTAGTTCAAAGGACTCCAAACCTTAGAAGGGTCACAGGTAGTAGTGCTGAATATCACTGATAGACAAGGAAATATGTGCTCATTGTTAATATTGAGCCATCTGATATAGTGTGAAATTTAGGGTCTTGCCTAATTTATTTTTTCTTCTAATCAAGGAAGCTCTACCTACTAACTGTATAATGTCTTAAAAAGAAAGCATAACACTTTAGCTTATTCATTTTTTTAACCAATCATATTTGCATCATAAACTTTACCCCACTTGCTTACAATCCTTCTCTAAGGCTGCCAAATCTTCCCCTGGTGTCTGAGAACTCCCACACCTCTTCTGATATACCGATGTAGAAACACCCTCTTGGCATACATGCAGTCAAACCTGTGGTCTAGTAGGGTTAAGGCCTTCACAATTGCTGTGCTGTTGCTCAGCATGCAGATAGCCTTCTGGACTTCAGCCAGGTTAACTCCTGGCATCACCACGGATGGCTGATTGTTGATGGCCACCTTGAAACCATTTGGAAGCCAATCTATAAACTGAACAGAGCTCCTTGACTTCATGGCTGCAACTGTTGCATTCACACCCTTGGGAACAACATCCCCTTTGTATAGCAGGTAGCAGGCCATGTACTTCCCAAGTTGAGGATCACACTTAACCAGCTGGTTGGAGAACCCAAAGCAAGCAGTAGTGATGTCTGAAATGAAGAGCTGCTCCTGGTAGCTTCTGTCAGCAGACATGATGGGGGAAAGGGTTGTCACGGGGAAATATATTCTCAGATACGGTACTAATTTGTTCTGGAATTCAATTAGGTACCCATTCAAAGGCCCTTCAAACCAGAAGCAAGCAGTAACAGAAGACCCGTCAGCCTACTAATGCTAACAGAAGAGGTAGCATTATACACCAAGCATATGATGGCATATGTCACAGATGGCTTCATTGTCCACCATGCAGCTACAGTCTGTGTGCTCTTAGAGCTGTAAGACTCTACAGCAGTGAAGATACTGAAGGCTGAATATACAGATAACTCAATTTAGTCTTCCTGCTACATTCTATCATGAGCCACTCTATTAAGAGAGATGTAAATCCTGATTCAATGCTTCCTCCAAAGCTTCAGAAAGTCAGAAACTGTTCTGCCAGCTTTCTGACGCTCTCTAGTTGAAGGCAGACAATCTCTGACCCCATAGTGACCTCAGACATAGTTGTTACCACTACCCTCCTTTCTGCTAACATGCTGCTCTGGGTAAAAGAGTGACTGGTACTTCCCTGTATGAATCCCATCTCTAACAGTTGGTTCTAGGTTGGGAAGAGCGCTCTGGGCACATGATTCCCAGCTCTTGTCTCACAAAAGATGCATTCATATGCTCTATTTTAGCATTTTCCTACTGATCCTTTTTACTGCCAAGAATGACGCCATCTGGCTGAATTCCATACTCTAAGCAACAGAGTTTCCAGCACGTGCCCTCAATCTAGATGTCAGCTTGGCCAATATGAATGCAAAGGCACTCACTCCCTCATGCTAATCTGAAGGTGTCACCACCACTCTGTGGTTATGACATTAAAACTGCATCTCTTATAGACAGCACATAATTTGATCATATTTTAAAATATGTTTTTCCAGTTTCTATCTTTTGACTGGAAAATTTAATACACTTGTACTTAATGTAATTACTATAGCAGATTTACAGCTTTCATTTTGCTGTTTGTTTTCTGTATGTCTTGTATCTTTTTTCTCTGTATCTCCACCACTGTCTTCTTTATTGTTAGGTATTTCTAGTGTACCATTCCTTTGTTGTTTCCTCTACCATACTTCTGATTTTCTTAATGGTTGCACCAGTTATTACAATTAAAATCTTAACTTAAATCAATCTAGTTTGGATTAATACCAACTTAATTTCAATAGCAAACAAAAACTTTGCTCCAATATACCTCCATTTTCTCCCCTCTCCTTTGTCAGAAAAATTACATCTTTCCACATTATAAGGTCATTAACAGAGTCTTATAATTAATGCTTTATGCAGTTTTCTTTTAAATCAGATAGAAGAAAAGAGTTACAAACAAAAATACATTAATACTGTGTTTTATATTTACCCATGCATTTTCCTTAACCAGTGCTCTTTGTTTTTGTGTGTGAACTGAAGTTACCATGTGCTTTCATTTCAGCCTGAAAGACCCCTTTTTTGTTTTTGTAGGGCAGATATTCTAGTAACAAATTCTGTTTATCTAGGAATGGCTTAACATCATAAATCTAAATCTTAATAACTCCTTCATTTTTGCTGGATATACAATTCTTGTTTGACAAGGCTTTCTTTCTTTTAATGCTTTGAATACATCATCCAACTGAATTCTAGCCTCCATTTATTTCTGATGAAAAATCAGATGTTGCTCTTATTGAGGATGCCTTGTGGTCAGTAAATCATTTCTCTCTTGCTACTTTCAAGATTCTGTCCTTGGTTTTAGCTTTCAGTAGTTTGATTATGATGTGTCTAGCTGTGAGTCTCTTTGAGTTTATCCTACTTGGAATTTGATGAGCTTCTTATGTAGATTTATGTTTTCTGTCAAATTTGGAAATTTTTCAGCCATTATTTCTTCAATATTCCTTCTGTCCCTTTTTCTTCTCTCCTTCTAAGACTCCCCATTATGCTGTTGGTATGTTTGATGGTGTCTCATAGGCCTCTTAGTCTCTTCATTTTTCTTCATTCTTTTTTCTTTCTGTTCCTCCGTCTAGATGACTTAAATTGACCTACCTTTAAGTTCACAGATCTTTTCTTTTGTTAACTCAAATCTTCTGTTGAGCCCCTTTCATGATTTTTTTATTCTGGTTGTTGTACTTTTCAGCTCCCTAATTTATATTTGGTTCTTTCTTATAATTTCTATCTCTCTATTGGCATTCTCTATTTGGTTAAACATTATTCTCACACTTTCCTTTAATTCTTAGAAATGATTTCCTTTAGTTCTTTGAACATATTTTAATAGTTGATATAAAGTCTTTATGAACTTAAAGTCTGATATCTAACTTTCTCTAGGACAGTTTTTATTCGTTGCTTTTTTTCCTTGCATACAGACCATACTTCCCTGTTTCATGCCTCACCTTTTTTTTTTGCACAAAACTGGACATTTTAAACATAGCAATCTCCAACTTTGAAAATCATATTCCCCACACTCACCAACACAGAGATTGTTATTGCTAGTTGTTATTGATGACGATGATGATGTTTGCTTAGTGATTTTCCTGGACTAATTCTGTGAAGTCTGTATTCTTTTCATGTGCAACTTAGCTTCATTTGACAATTTTTGCCAGTGTTCTTGTTGCTTTTATGGAGGAGTAGATCTTCAGAGGTCCTTACATTCCAGAACTGCTTCCACATGTAGTTTTGATGGCAGAAGATATGGTTATACTAACAACTAAGAAATGATAAAGCATGTCATTTGTTGAGTTAAAAGAGAGATGCTAAAAGGAAACTTAACAAATACTGACATTTAAATATACAGTGAAATGACTTAGCACTGATACTATGAAATCTATGAAATGGACCAGAGGTTCCCCACAAATTTCTTTTGAGGAACAGTTTATACTCTTAATTCTCTCCTTTTCAATACTTTGATCTAAAACAAGATGTTTTCTTTGCCTCAATTACTTTAATGAAATATGCCATCCTTGACTTTTCTTTATTTCCATTATTTCCCAAATCATTCTCTCTAGTTAGCTATTTTATTCTAAAATAAACATGACTGTGTGATTCAGCTGCTCATAAATTTATAAGAGTCCCATCTCTTATAAGCAACTCATGACCCTCTATAATCTGTCCCCAAAATACCTTCTTAAGCTTTTTTTCTCAGCTACCCCATGAATATCCTATACTCCAGCCAAATTCTTGCCCTTTCCCAAATCTACCCTTTGAGCTTTCTTAATTTCCTTTGTATGGAATACCTTTTTCCAGTTCTAAGTAAGCAGAATACTACCGCACCTCTAGAATGAGTCAAACAGCTATCCTCCAAACTTATATTCCACTCTTCCCTTCCTCTTCTTTGTGAAGACATACATTTCATTCTTGTAGCTTATTATATACTGCATTATTCTCAGACTGCCCACAGGGCCGTGAACACATTTTTTTGCCTCTGTATTGCCCTTATACATATATACACATATCTCAAGAAACATCTGTGGCATTGAAGAGACACATGAATTTGTCTCTTTCCGCCACACATTAATACTTGCCATTTTAAAACAAGAAATAAAAATAAGTACTATCTAACTTGGTATGCCACAAAATCTGAAACTCTAGTTTCACAAGAGAGAAGTTGCTAGGTATTATGTGAAAAAACGGAGGTCTCATTGTCAATTTTGGTATATGCTGGCTAAATAAAACTAAACAGGTTTCCTTTCTGGAAAACATTTTAGAATCTTTACCCTCTAATATGCATGATCAATCTCCAATTTAGCATTCATTATTTTCCAAACAACTAATCACAGAATTCTTTTTGTAATGAACATCCCAAGGGACTAGTGTTCATTCAGGAGAACACATTTGGAAAATGATAATTCTTTATTTAAAATAGTGAGTATAAGTAAAGTGATCTATTCTTTGCCCTTTTAAATTATCCAAGTTTATTTTAAACCTAACTTCTGTGTCTTTATTACTTTATCAGGTAGAATTAAGTTCTGCTATAAAACAAGAAACCCAAAATGGAACAATAGCTTGAATGTGTGGCAACAGTTCTCTTTAGTATGTATTACAATGACTTAACAGTGCTTGTTAAAACACAGATTGCCAGGCTCCACCCAACCCCAGAGATTCTCATTTAAAAAATCTGGAGTGGAGCTGAGAATCTGCATTTCAAATAAGCCTCCAGGTGATACTGAGGCTGCTGATATAGGGATCACACTCTGATGTAAGGGTTTATTCTCTCAAATAACATGAAATCTTGAAACTAGTACAAAGGCTCCAGAATTATTAGGAACATCAGCTCCTTCTAACTTGCTGCTCCATCATCCTAGTTTCATGAGTTTCCTCAAGGTCACCTCATGATCCAAGAAGACTGCTCAAATTCTAACCACCACGTTAACTTCTAGGCAATAGGAAAGGGGTAAGGGTGAAAGGGCACATCTCCAAGCTAAGTCAGCTCCTTTTAAGGAGTCTTATTTGCAAAAATTTAGTCAAAAAGCTTCAACTAATAGAGAAGATGCTAAATGTAGTCTTTTAACCAAGTACACTGCCACCCCGAATAAAACTGCTATGTACTACTAAGGAAGAAAGAAAGACTAGATTTTGAATAGGCATCTAGAGACTCTAACATATTACTTTAGTCTACATACGCTTCAATCACCAAGTCCGACAGAACTGCCTAACTATTCCATAAATTGGACCCGTATGTTTCATCACTGTTTCTTTCTCCTCTGTACATCTTATTTTCATCGCTGCTCACCTACTTTATCATAATATCCTTCTGATCAGTCTCTCTACCACTTAACCTGGTAGTTGGTATAAGACAGATTTTGAGGGAGCTAAAGCTGTTTAAAATTCTTCAATGGCTCCACATTTCCTATAAAATTATAAGGTATGAGCATTTTATTACTTCATATAAAGCCCTCATCTACCTATATGACTATTCCCTATTAAACACACAAACTGTTTCTCCCTTCAGTGCTTTCATCATGCTTTCTCTGCTAGTAAGATACTCTTGATCGTCCTTCACCTTCACCACCCATCCTTTATGATTTAACTAAGGTAGTATCTCCTCCAGAAAGCTTTCCATGACACCCCTCTTCCATAAGATGAGTATCCCTCCTGTGTAATCACATAAAAGCTCTGTCCAGAACTATCATTAGATATTCTATACTGTATTATGAAGATCTGTTTAGATCTCTAACTTTCTCAATAGATTTATGTGCTTTTTAAGTGTAAGGACCACGTTTAACTTATCTTTATATTCCCAAAACTGGGTACAAAGCATATGCCAACTATCATCTGTTAAACAAAAGTATTACCCTTCATAATGAGCTGGCCTACATACTGGAAATCTGTGTAGGAGCTGTCCAACAATCTAATAACCTTTTCTATTACAAGTAACATAGTCGTACTATACAATTTCAAAAAGTAACTACAGACAGAAAATCCTCCCTTAACAACTCTAGTTAAATGAAATTTCAAAGTATACAATTTTTTTGCATAACCAAACATCTTTTATTTTCACAACTGGAATACCAAAGACACACCCAACTAGCTCCAGAACACTCCCAGATTTTTTTCTGTTTATTTAACCAAACTAAACAAAGTTTTAAAAAGGAACATCTGCAACAACAAAAGAATATTAATCAATCAAAGCTGGCTTCACCATATCTTGTCTTTTCCTTATCTTTATCCAAGTTCTCCACCTTTAATTATTCTTCCTCTTTTTTTGGGGTGTATTCAGTATCTTTTTCTGAGTTTGGAGTTGATTTCCCCTTTGGTAGCAAGAAACATTCAGCATTGAAAACTTGCTCAGCAGTCATTGAACTTCTACAATAGATCAAGCTACAGAGGAGGGATTTGACATTATCGTCCTGTAAGAAAAAAGATGTTACAAAACAAAAATAAAATCAAACCAAATGAATGAAAGGACAAACTTGTAATAAGTAAGGATTATCCAATTCAAAAATACTTTTAATCAATGATACAGAGCTAAAATCAATTTTTCCTATTTAGGTTTTTAAAAAATTTTTACCAAACTCAACTGGCTTTTATTGGAAAGGGATTAATCCAGTATTAAAACAATGGAATCAAATTACAGGGAAATAATATAAAAGGAAAAAGAAAAGAATAACAACTGAAATTGATCAAAAACAAGTGAAATTTTTTTAAAAAAACTGTATATTTTCCTTCTTTTTTAGGGCACTAGTCAGAATTTGACACTATGAAAATTTTACACTGAAGCTCCTCTGTCTGGAAGGGTAGCCTAACCTTTACTTTGTCAACTGCTTCTGGTTTCATCTGTGAAATGATCTCCTCTTGAAACATTTCTACCACCCCTAACACATTATCATCATTATTACAGAGGCCATATTTTATTATGTACCACAACTTCGAAGAATGTTATTCGTGTTATCACATGTAAATAACATTATAATGTTCCTCTTCCACTAGTTCCACCTCCCAAAGTATGCTTTTTTTCTTGCTCCCTATGATGAATCCAATCAGAGCACATTTCACACTGAATAAAAATCACCTATTTATTGGTAGTGTCCTCATTAGACTCTAAGATGCATAAGACCAGAAACCTTAGTTTCTCACTTCATCCCCAACAACAAGCACAGTGTCAGGGATATAGCAGGTATTCAGTACACATTTGCTAACTGAATGAATGCCAATGCCCATACTGAATTCTACAGAATATGTTTTTAAACGTATTTAAAGATAATACCTTTAGTAAGTATAAACTGACTAAAAATTACAAAATCTAAATGAAAAAAACTAGCACACACTCTTGAAAGCCACAAAAATAGATTTAGAACAAGTAGAAAATCATATCATGTTCTTGGACAAAAAGGATCTCATCAGTAATGAGCCAATTTTTAAGTTAATTTATAAGCTTTACCTGATTCCAATAACATACAATCAGTTTCTCCCTCTTAGAACTAGATTAGTTAACTGTATAGATCTTTTGTAAGAATGGTAAGTGAGAACAGACATGAAAGTTCTGATAAAAAGTATCAAGAAGGAAGAAACTAGCCTTTCCAAGTATTAAAAGATATCATACAGTCTGTAAATTAAAGGAATATGGCAAAAGAATACGAATAAACACACCAATGGAACAAAACAGAAAAACTAAAAATACACTCTTGTACAAATAAAATTTTATTATAAGAAATACAACATTTCTAATGGGAAAAGGGGATAACTTTTTAATAAAAGGTACTGGGACAAATGGACCCAATGGAAAAAAATAAAATCAGATCTATTCCTCACACCAAACACCAGGATAATTACAAATGTATCAAAAATCTAAATGTATAAAATTATCTGATTACTAGGAAAAAAGTTTTCTCAATTCCCAAAAGTAACTATAGACAAAAAATTTCTACCTTAAGGTTATCCCTCTCGCAAATTATAAAATATTGTAAAATTATAAAACACAGCTAAAGAACAAAAACAAAAGCAATCTCTAAATGTCAAAATTAAACAAATGAACTATGTATCAGGTAACATAATCACACAGAAAATTATTTTAACTGACTTTAAAACAAGTATTTTGGCTATACAATCATAGTGGGATAAGGATCTAGTGAGATACATCCTAAAGAAAGACCTTCAAAGAAATGTTAAAGTGTACTCAATAACCTTACTGTTTCTAATAATATCACTGTTATTTTCAAACTATCAAATTTATTTCAAGATGAAGCAATTATGTAATTGTTAATATCATAAAAATGAATATTAGTATAAAAGGAAAGAGGGAATTTGTAATTAAAATTAAGTAAAAAGCCTATAATCTTGAATTTTATTTGGAAATATATATACAAAATATGCATTCATTTTTCTTTTTCTAAAACAAAAATGAACTTCCAATAACAATTAACAACCTTTGCAACCCATATTTTTGTCTCTAAATTTCCTGCTAAAAGGATACCAGCTTCCTTGGGAAAATGGCTAATTCCAGTCATTGGGCAAAGAATGTACAAGATAATAAGGGACATCTTATGCAAAAAGCAAGTTATAAAAGACAATTCAATTTGCGACAAAGGTCACAGGATCCATCTTGAATAGGGTTCTCAACAAATTAGAATTTGAGCAAAATACTTTTTTAAATGACTTCAACAAATTGAGACACATTAAAATATGTTTAAATCCACAAGACTATAATCATACCATTAAAACAAAATTTTAAAATTTGATTGATACCTTTTAGAGGTTGCCAAGACACCAACTAATTTTTCTCAAAATTTCTCTCCCTGAACGAACTAAAATGTAGGGTAACCCAATAATTGTTGAGACAAAGTTTATCAAAACATTTCAATTAATAAACACAGATGCAATAACAGAACTGGAAAATCACCAGTATTCAACAAAACGAAGTATCTAGAGGACCATCACTAAATGATGCTAAAATCACTTGGCAGTGAATGGAAAAATTAAATAATGAATGGAACAGTTTAAGAAATAATGAATGAAACAGTTTAAGAGATCTTTGAGATAATATGAAGCATACCAACATTTGCATTATAGGAGTCCCAGAAAAAAAAGAGAAAGTGAAATGAGTTGAGTTGAAAATGTATTTGATGAAATTATGGCTGAACACTTCTCAAACCTGAAGAAGGAAACAGATATACAGGTACAGGAAACACAGAGGGTCCTTAACAAAATGAACCCAAACAGACTCATACCAAGAGGTATCAAAATGTCAAAAGAGAAAGAATTATAAAGGCAACAAGAGAAAAACAAAGCATCACATACGAGGGAACCCACATGAGACTATCAGCTTATTTTTCTGCAGAAATTTTTCAGGCCAGAAGGGAGTGCAATAGCATATTCAGAGTAATGAAAGGGGAAAATCTTGAACCTAGGATACTCTACCCAGCAAGATTATCATTTAGAATTGAGGGAGAGATAAGGAACTTCTCAGATAAGAAAAGCTAACAGTTCATAGCTTAAAGATTTTTCTCTAAATGGAAAAGAAAAGGCTGTAACAAGAAGAAAGAATCTACAGGATAGGAAAAATCACATTAGTAAAGGCAAATATATAGTAAAGGCTGGGGATAAACCACTTAAGCTAGTAAAAAGATTAAAAGACAAAAAATTCTAAAAGCAACTGTAACTACTAAGAGTTAAGGGATAAACACAAAGATGTAAAATATGACATAAAACATACAAAATGTGGGGGAGGGAAATAAAAATATAGATCTTTTAGAACCTGTTTGAACTTAAGTAACTACCAGTTTAAAACAAGTAGATATAGTTATAGGTCAGCATATATGTACACCATGGTAACCACAAATCAGAAACCTTCAACAGATACACAAAAACTAGAAAGAAAGAAACAGAAGCAAACTACTAAAGAAAATCATCAAACCATAAGGGAAGAAACAAAAAGAAGAAATAAACAGAAAAGAACTTCAAAAGTAACCAGAAAAAAGTAACAAAATGGCAATAAGTACATACCTATCAATAATTACTTGAAGTGTCAATGGACTAAATGCTCCAATCAAAAGACACAGAGTAGCTGATTGGGTAAAAATTAAGGCCCATCTGTATACTGCTTACACAGAACTCACTTCAGAGCTAAAGAAGCACACAGACTGAAAGTAAGTGGATGGAAAAACGGTATTTCGTGCAAATGGAAACAACAAAAAACTGGTGGTAGTAACTCTCATATCAAGACAAAATAGACTTTAAAACAAACTCTGTAACAAAAGACTAAGAAAGGCATTATATAATAATAAAGGGATAAATACAAAAAGAGGATATTACACTCATTAACATATATGCACTCCACACAGGAGCACCTAAAGATATAAGGCGGGAGAAACTGACAACAATACAGTAACAGTAGGGTACTTTAACACCCCACTTACATCAATGGACAGATAGATCATCCAAACAGAAAACCAAGAAGGCCACAGTGGTCTTACATGATACAATATATCAGTTAGACTTATTAAATATCTCCAGAACATTCCATCCAAAATCACCAAAATACATGCTTTTCAAATGCACATGTAACATTCTCCAGGACAGATCACAAGCTAGGCCACAAAACAAGTCTCAACAAATTTAAGAGGACAGAAATTATATCTAGCATTTCTTCCAATCACAAAAGAAGCTAGAAAAAAATTACAGAAAAAAAAATGGGAAAAGTACAAATATATGCAGACTAAACAACATGCTACTAAAAAACCAAGGAATAAAAGAGGAAATCAAAGAATAACTCGAGAAGTGAAAATGGAAACAAAACCTTCCAAAATCTATGGGATGTAACAAAAGCAGTTCTAAGAGTGACACTTATGGCAATGAAGACCCATCTCAAGTAACAAGAAAAATCTCAAACAACCTAACCTACAATCTAAAGGAATTAGAAAAAGAACAAATGAAGCTCAAAGTCAGTAGAGGAAGGAAATAATAAATATCAGAGAGGAAATAAATAAAATTTAAAACTAATTAATGAAACCAAGAGATGGTTTTTTGAAAAGATAAACAAAACTGACAAACCTTAAGCCAGGTACATGAAGAAGAAAAGGGAGAGGCCCCAAGTAAACAAAATGAGAAGTGAAAGAGGAGAAATAACAACCAATACCATAGAGACACAAAAACAACAGAATACTACAAACAGTTTTATGCCAGTAAATTGGACAACTAGAAGAAATGGACAAATATCTAGAAACATAAAACCTAGGAAGATTGAGTTGGGAAGAAATAGATAATCCGAACAGACTAATCACCAGGAGTGAAACTGTAATTTAAAAAACTCCCCATATACAAAAATCCAGGAGTAGACAGCTTCACAGGTGAATTCCACCAAACATACAAAGAAGAGGTAATAACTGTCCTTCTCAAACTATTCCAAAAACTTGAAGAGGATGGAACACTCCCAAATTCATTCTACAAGGCCACCACTGCCTTGATACCAAAACCAGACAAACACTCTATGAAAAAAGAAAATTACAGGCCAATATCTCTGATGAATAGAGATGCAAATATCCTCAATAAAATACTAGCAAACCAAATCCAACAATATATAAAAAGGATCATATACCGTAATCAAGACAGATTTATTCCAGGTATGCAGGGTGGTTCAATATTTACAAATCAATCATTATGATACACCAGATTAACAAAAGGAAGGATAAAAATCACATGATCATCTCAGACACAGATAAAGCATTTGACAAAAATTCAACATCCATTCAGGATAAAAACTCTCATCAGAGTTTGTACAGAGGGAGCATATCTCAATGTAACAGATGCCATTTATGACAAATCCACAGCTAACATCATACTCAACAGTGAAAAGCTAAAAGCCTTCTAAAATCAGGAACAAGACAAGGATGACCACTCTCACCACTTCTATTTACAACAGTATTGGGAATCCTATCCATAGTAATCAGACAAGAAAAAGAAATAAAAGACATAAATTGGAAGGGAAGAAATAAAACTGTCACTATTTGCAAATGACATAATACTATATATACAAAACTCTAAAGTCTCCACCAAGAAACTATTAGAACTAATAAAGGAATTCATTAAAGTTGAAAAATGCAGGATTAATATATAGAAATCTGTTTATTTCCTACACACTAGTAACGAAGTATAAGAAAGATAAAGCAAGAGAACAATCCCATTTAAAATCACATCAGGGACTTCCCTGGTGGTCCAGTAGTAAAGAATCGCCTTACAATGCAGGGAATGAGGGTCAGGGAACTAAGATGCCACATGCCACGGGGCAACTAAGCCCACGCGCCACAACTACTGAGCTTGTGCACCTCAACTAGAGAGCCTGGATGCCGCAAACTACAGAGCCCATGCACTCTGGAACCCACGCACCACAACAAGAGAGAAGGCAGCATGTCACAACAAAAGATCTCGCATGCCTCAACAAAGATCCCACGTGCTGCAACTAAGACCTGATGCAGCCAAAAAATAATAAAATAAATAAAGAAATAATAAATCTTTTAAAAATAAATAAATAAAACCACATCAAAAAGAATGAAATACCTTGAAATAACCTTAACCAAGGAGGTGAAAGACCTATACTCTGAAAACTATAAAACTCTGATGAAGGAATCTGAAAATAATACAAAGAAGTGGAAAGACATACTATGTTTTTGGACTGTGAGAATTAATATTGTTAAAATGACCATACTACCTAAAGCAATCTAGAGATTAAATGTAATCCCTATCAAAACACCTATGACGTATTTCACAGAAATATAACAAATAATCCTAAAATTTATGTGGAACCAGAGAATAACCCAAATTGCCAAAGCAATCTTGTGAAAAAAGAACAAAGCTGGAGGTGTCACACTCCCTGACTTCAGACTATACTACAAAGCCACAGTAATCAAAACAGCATGGTAATGGCACAAAAAACAAAGACATAGGTCAATGGAACAGAATAGAGAGCCCAGAAATAAACCCATGCACATATGATCAATCAATCTACAAAGGAGGCAAAAAAAAAAAATACAACGGAGAAAAAACAGTCTCTTCAATAAGTGGTGCTGGAAAACTGGTCAGCTACATGTAAAAGAATGAAATTAGAACATTCTCTAACACCATATACAAAAATAAATTTTAAATAGATTAAAGACCTAAATGTAAGACCTGAAATCATTAAACTCCTAGGGGAAAACATAGGCAGAACATTCTGTGACATAAACCCCAGCAATATATTTTTTGGGTCTATCTCCTAAAGCAAAGGAGATAAAAGCAAAAATAAGCAAACAGGACCTAATTAAACTTAAAAGTTTTTGCACAGCAGAGGAAATCATTGACAAAATAAGACAACCTACTTAATGAGAGAAAGTATTTACAAATGATATGACAGATAAGGGGTTAACATCCAAAATAAACAAACAGCTCATACATCTCAACATCAAAAAAACAAACCCATTTTAAAAATGGGCAGAAGACCTGAAAAGACATTTTTCCAGAGAAGACATACAGATGTCCAAGAGGCCCATGAAAAGCTGCTCAACATCACTAATCATCAGAGTAATGCAAATGAAAACGAGACATCACCTCACACCCATCAGAATGGCCATCATCAAAAAGAGCACAAATAACAAATGCTGGAGAGGGTGTAGAGAAAAGGGAACCCCCCTACACTGTTGGTGGGAGTGTAAATTGGCACAGCCACTGTGCGAAACAGTATGGAGGTTCCTCGGAAAACTAAAAATAGACCTACCATATGATCTAGCAATTCCATTCCTGTGTATATATACAAAAAAAATGAAAACAATTCAAAAAGATACATGCACCCCAATGTTCGTAGCAGCATTATTTACAATTGCCAATATATGGAAGCAACATAAGCGCCCACTAACATATGAATGGATAAAGAAGATGTGGCATATATATTCAATGGAATATTACTCAGCCATAAAAAATAATGAAATTTTTGCCATTTGCAATAACATGGATGGACTTGGAGGGTATTATGCTAAGTGTAACAAGTCAGACAGAGAAAGACAAATACTGTATGATATCACTTATATGCGGAATCTAAAAAAATAAAACAAATTAGTGAATATAAGAAAAAAGAAACAGCATCACACATATAGAGAATAAACTAGTAGTTACCAGTTTATTGGAGAGGGGAGGGAGGAGGGGCAAGATATTGGTAGGGAACTCAGAGTTACAAACTACTATGTATAAAATACATAAACTACAAGGTATATTGTACAACACAGGAAATATGGCCAATATTTTATAATAGCTATACATGGAACATAACCTTTAAAATTGTGAATCACTATGTTGTACACCTGAAAACTCATAATACTGTACATCAAATATACCTCAATAAAAAAATAAAGTGAAAATGCAACCCACAGAATGGGAGAAAATATCTGCAAATCATATATCTAATAAAGGACTTGTATCTAGAACATAACTCTTACAACTCAGTAATATAAAGATAACCCAATTTAAAAATGATCAAAGGTTCTGAATAGACATTTCACCAAGAAAATATATATATATATATATATATATATATATATATACACAAACAAACAGCCAATAAGGAAATGAAAAGATGCTCAACATCGTTAATCATCAGGGAAATGCAAATTGAAACTACAACGAGATGCTACTTCACACCTACTAAGATGGCTAGAAGCAAAAAGTCAGGTAAAAAACAAGTGTTGGGGAGGATGAAAACTTGGAACCTTGCCTGATACACTGCTGATGGAAATTTGAAATGGTTGCAGCCACTTTGGGAAACAGTCTGGCAGTTCCTCAAACAACTAAACACAGAGTTACAGCTTGACCCAGAAATTCCACTCTGAGGTACATACCCAAGAGAAATGAAAACATATGTCCACAGAGAAACCTGTATACCAATGTTTACAGCAGCATTATTCGTAATAGCCAAAAGGTAGAAACAACCCAAATGTCTATTAACAGACAAAAGGATAAATAAAATGTGGTAAATCCACACAATGGAATATTATTCAGCCATTAAAAGGAGTAAGTACTGATACACATTAAAACTTGGATAAACCTTGAAAACAGTATGCTAAATTAACGAAGCCAATCATAAAAGTTTACGTATCATATGATTCCGTTCATATATATGTCCAGAATAGGAAAAATCTAGAGAGACAAATAGTACATTAGTGGTCATTTAGGACTGGTGTGGCTGGATAGTGACACAGAGTGTCCATAACTAAGGAATATGGAATTTCTTTTTGAGGTAATGAAATGCTCTAAAACTGACTGTGGTGATAGTTTGCATGCATCTTTGAATATACTAAAAATCACTGAGTTGTAAACTTTAAATGGGTGAACTGTAAGGTGTTTAAGTTATTTCTCAATAAAGCTATTTTAAAATGATTATGAAACTTCACTGAAAGACATGCCATATTTCATTTAACATAAGGGACATTAAAACACTAAGGAATTAAAATATTCCCAATAAAACTATGAACCATGATAAAAAGACTTCGATTATGAGAAATAGCCTAACTTCAGAGATAATAAATTGTTTTAAAAAATAGTAATACTGGGACTTCCCTGGTGGCGCTGTGGTTAAGAATCCACCTGCCAATGCAGGGGACACGGGTTCGAGACCTGGTCCAGGAAGATCCCATATGCTGCGAAGCAACTAAGCCCATGTACCACAACTACTGAGCCTGTGCTCCTAGAGCCCACAACCCACAACTACTGAAGCCCGCACGCCTAGAGCCCATGCTCCGCAACAGGAGAAGCCACTGCAATGAGAAGCGCACACACCGCAATGAAGAGTAGCCCCTGCTAGTCGCAACTAAAGAAAGCCAGAGCACAGCAACAAAGACCCAATGCAGCCAAAATAAATAAACAAATAAATAAATGTTTCTTTAATAATAATATTGTATTTATATTTGAAAGTTCCTAGAAGAGTCGATCTTAAAAGTTCTCATCACACACACACACAAAAATTTGTAACTGTTATGGTCACAGATGTTAACTAGACTTACTGTGGTAAGCATTTTCACAATGTATATAAATATTGAACCATTATGTTGAATGCTTAAAGCTAATATAATGTTATATGTTAATTATACCCCAATTTTAAGAAATGAAAAAAAGAATCAATTTTTGCTACATGATATATGTACCTTTGAATATAATTAAAACTACTTATGTAATTAGTTAGAACAAAAAATATTAGTAATAATAATAAAATCTATCTTACAATCAATACAAGTAAAATAATAATGTCCTAAACAAATGGAGAGCTATTATTTTCCCAATCACAAAAATAGTATATCATTAAGATAGCAATTCTCCTTCAAATTAACCTATAAATTCAATATACTTTCAAAGTCTCAACAGTGTTTTTCAGAAGAGTTATTAACAAGTTGGTGCCAAAATTCATATGGAAAAATAAAGTGACAAGAATAGCCAAGGCAATGTTAAAGAAAAATGTGAGGAAGGAAAGCCAAAGCCCTCTACAAAGATACAGCATTTAAAATAGTGTAGTGCCAGCACAGGGATCAATAGTCAAAGAACAGAATAGGCCCAAAATAGGTTCATGAATACATGGAAATTTGATACAGCATAGACTGGCATTATTAATCAATGGGGAATGACCGATTATTGAATAAATGGTGCTGGGTCAACTATCTGTCCACATATAATAAGATAAAATTAGATCCTTAACTTCATATCATACACAAAAACTGATTTGAGAAGGATTAAAAATATAAACGGGAAATGGAGGGAAAAGGCAGGTCCAAGAAATAGCAGATGAAGATCATTTAACCAGAAAAAATATAATAAAGCAAGATTCATTCATTCAAAAATATTTATTAAGGTCCTACTATGTGTAAAGCAGTGCTACAGACACTGGGGATACAATGATGCATAACACAAAGTCCCTGCTTTATTGAGCTTACAGACCAAATATAAATTTTTTTAAAACTTAATGAAACAATTATCTATTTTTAAAAGGATACATACACAGACTTTTATAGAAAGATTCACAAGAAACTAGCAATAACAAGTGTTTCTAGGGAAGGGACTTGGATAGCTGATGGAATACAAATAGAGAGATTTCTAACAGCATGTGCTTCCTCTTGTAACTCTTGAATTTTGCATCATACACGTTATGTGAAGGAACAACTATTTGAAGGAACTAACCTTATAATAAATATAAGAGTTGTACAATAGTGAAATGGGTTGCTCCAAACTTAAAGGTATTTAAGCAGAGAATGAAGGCCATCTGTTAGGGATATTATTGAAGAAATTCTCCCAGGAGGCTGGGGACAAGTGAATTAATTATCCTCTCATACCTCTTTCATTGCATAATTCCATGATTTCTCTCCATTTGTGACATGGGCCCTGCAAAGTCCAGACAAGAGCTCCCTCATTTGTTTGATAACTATGCGGGATCACAAAATGTGGGTAAAGACAACACCATTCCCAGCACTAATGGCTGCCTCAGATAGAAGCAAATACTGCACATGCCAAGTATTCTTCTAATTTAATGTCCACACATAGCTACCCACATTAAAGAGAGACTTCTTGTGTTTATTCATCTTCCTTACACATACACCTAGCAGAGTGTCTAGCACATGGCTGACAGATTACAACCTGTCGTAGGCAGACCTCTAAGATGTCCTCCAGTCAGCCCTACTTCCCAGTATTCATTTTGTTACATTATCCCATCCCTTTGAGTATGGGCTTGACCTAGTGAAATGGTTCTAACAAAGAGGAAAAGTGATGGATATCACATCCATAAGCTGGTTATGAAAAACTGTGACTTATGTCTAACTAACACACTCTTTTCTACTGCTTTCTCTGCTTATGCACTTTGATGAGAAAAGTTGCCATGATGGAAATACGGCAAGCTCTGGTCAACAACTAGAGAGAAACTAATTCTGCCAACAACTATGTGAGCCTGGAAACAGATCCTTCCTCAGTCGACCTTTAAGATGACTATAGCCCACCCAACAACTTGACTGCAGCCTGTGAAAGGACATGAAGTAGAGGATCCAAATAAGCTGCACTGCTGGCTCACAAACTTTTAAGACAATAAATGTGTGTTAAATCACTAAATTTCTGGATAATTTGTTACACGGTAATTTTTCTATCAAACCTGAAAGAACATGAGTTTCAAGTGTTCGCTTTGGGTGAAGCTGTAACCTGTAACTGCTAGTTTTTTAATGGCAAAAACTCTGTATCATACATTTTTCAAAAATGTAAAACATTATCAACCTTCTTCGTTATTCCATTCTATAGAGATGGTCAGTAGGTGTAATGAATAGTTTCATAATCTCCCAAAAGTTGTCTCCAATGTTTTTTACTACTGCCCAAGAAGTGGGGCAAAACTCCTTAATAATCATTCTTAATGTGTGTTTAAAAATTAATTTCATGGGCTTCCCTGGTGGCGCAGTGGTTAAGAATCCTCCTGCCAGGGCAGGGGCCACGGATTCGAGCCCTGATCCAGAAAGATCCCACATGCCACAGAGCAACTAAGCCCGTGTGCCACAACTACTGAGCTTGCACTCTAGAGTCTGTGAGCCACAACTACTGAAGCCGGCGCGCCTAGAGCCTGTGCACCGCAATGAAGAGTAGCCCCTGCTCACCGCAACTAGAGAAAGCCCGCGTGCAGCAATGAAGACCCAATGCAGCCAAAAATAAAGTAAAAAAAAAAATAGATAAATTTATTTAAAAAATTAATTTCATGGGATAATAGTAGGTACTACAAAACAAAAACTTTTTGGTCAAATAAGAGACCATACAGAGTTAAACAAAACTATGTGTGTTCCTTCATTGCAGTTCAAACTACCAAAAGAATATGAGGTCATGTCAGCTGGAAGGAAGAAATAAAACTGTCTTCGTTCATAGATGACATGACTGTCTATGTAGAAAATATGAAAGCATCCAATAAAAAACTCCTAGAACTAGTTGAGTGACTATAGAAAATTTGTAGGCATAAGGTTAGTATACAAAATTCAATCATCTTCCTATATACCAGCAATGAACAAGTAGAATTTGAATTTTAAAACACAATACCATTTGTATTTATACCCTCCAATATTAAATACTTGAGTAGAAATCTAACAAAATACGTACAGGATCTATTTGAGAAAAAAATTATAAAACTCCGATGAAAGACATTAAAGAACTAAATAAATGGATATTCCATGCTCATGGAAAAAAACACAACATTGTCAACATATCAATTCTTCCCAACTTCATCTATAGATTCAATGCAATCTCAATCAAAATCCCAGCAAGTCATTATGTGGATATCAACAAAATGATTCTAATGTTTACACTGAGAGGCAAAAGCCCCATAATAGCCAATACAAAATTAAAGGAAAAGAATAAAGTTAAAGGACTGTTACTATCCAACTTCAAAACTCACTGTAAAGCTAGAGTAGTCAAGACTATGTGGTATTAGTAAAAGAATAAGCAAATAGATCAGTGGAACAAAACAGACCCACATAAATATAGACTGATCTTTGACAAAGGAGAAAAGGCAATACAATGAAGAAGATAGTCTTTTCAACAAATGTTACTGGAACAACTGGACATCCACATGCAAAAAAATGAATCTAGACACAGATCTTATACCTGTCACAATAATTAACTCAAAAAGGATCACAGACCTAAATGTCAAATGCAAAACTATAAAACTCCTAGAAAACATAGGAGAAAATATAGATGAAGCTGGGTTTGGCAAAGATTTTCAAAATACAATACCAAAAGCACAATCCATGAAAGGAAAGAATAAACTGGACTGCATTAAAATTAAAAATTTGTTCTGCAAAAGACACATTCAAGAAAATTAGAAGACAACCACAGATTGTGAGAAAATATCTGCAAAAGACGTATCTGATAAAAGACTGTTATTCAAAATATACAGAGAACTCTTAAAACTCAACAATAAGAAAACATGATTAAAAAATGTGCCAAAGACCTTGCCAAATACCTCACCAAAGAAGATATACAGGTGGCAAATAAGCATATGAAAAGATGCTCCACATCACGTGGCACCAGGGAAAAGTAAATTCAAACAATGAGATACTAGTACACATCTATAAGAATGGCCACAATTCAAAACACTGACCGAATGCTAGTAAGGCTGTGGAGCAACAGGAGCGGTTACTCATTGCTAGTGGCAATCAAAAATAGTACAGCTTAGAAGACAGTTCGTCAATTTCTTTAAAAACTAAACTATTTAAATATATTATTACCATACAATCCAGCAGCTGCACTCCTTGGTACTCACCCAAGGAAATAAAAAACTTATGTCCACACAAAAACCTGCACATGGATGTTTATTGAAGCTTTATTCATAATTGTCAAAACCTGGAAACAACCAAGTTGTCCTTCAGTAGGTGAAGAGATAAATAGTGGAACATTCAGACAATGGATCAAGGCTAAAAAGAAATGAGCTATCAAGCCACGAAAAGACATAGAGGAAACTTACGTGCATATGATTAAGTGGAAAAAGCCAATATGAAGAGGCTACATACTGTATGATTCCAACTATATGACATTCTGGAAAAGGCAAAATTATGAAGACAGGAAAAAGATCAGTCTCCAGGTGTTTGGAGAAAGTAGAGATGAAAAGGTAGAGCACAGAGGATTTTTAGGGTAATGAAAATACTCTGTATGATATTATAATGGTAGATACATGGCATCATACATGTGTTCAAACCTGTAAGAATGTACAACACCAAGAGTGAACCCTAATTTAAGCTATGGACTTTAGGAAATAATGATGTATCAATGTAGGTATCAGTTGCAACAAATGTATAACTCTGGTAGGGGATGTTGAAAATGGATAAACTGCATATGTGGAGGAAGGAAACCTATGGGAAATCTCTACCTTCTCATTTTTGCTGTGAATCTAAAACTGCCCTTAAGAAAATAAAGCCATAAAAGCAGTTGTAGAACATAAAATAGTCTCTTAAAAAAATGGCAAGAGAACTTTTACAGCCTGATCATTATGACTTTTTTAACATCTTTATTGGAGTATAACTGCTTTAGAATATTGTGTTAGTTTCTGCTGTATAACAAAGTGAATCAGCTATACATATACATATGCCCCCATATCCCTTTCCTCTTGCATCTCCTCCCAACCTCCCTAACCCACCCCTTTAGGTGGTCACAAAGCACTGAGCTGATCTCCCTGGGCTATGCAGGTGCTTCCCACTAGCTATCTATTTTACATTTGGTAGTGTATATATGTCAGTGCTACTCTCTCACTTTGTCCCAGCTTGCCCTTCCCACTCCCCCAGTCCTCAAGTCCATTCTCTACGTCTGTGTTTATTCCTGCCCTTCCCCTAGGTTCATCAGAACCATTTTATTTTTTTAGATTCCATATATATGTGTTAACATATGGTATTTGTTTTTCTCTTTCTGACTTACTTCACTCTGTATAACAGACTCTATGTCCATCCACCTCAGTACAAATAACTCAATTTCATTTCTTTTTATGGTTGAGTAATATTCCATTGTATATATGTGCCACATCTTCTTTATCTATTCATCTGTCGATGGACACTTAGGTTGCTTCCATGTCCTGGCTATTGTAAATAGTGCTGCAATGAACATTGTGGGACATGACTCTTTTTGAATTATGGTTTTTTCAGGGTATATGTCCAATAGTGAGATTGCTGGGTCATATGGTAGTTCTATTTTTAGTTTTATAAGGAACCTCCATACTGTTCTCCAAAGTGGCTATATCAATTTATATTCCCACCAACAATGCAAGAGGGTTCCCTTTTCTCCACACCCTCTCCAGCATTTATTGTTTGTAGATTTTTTTGATGATGGCCATTCTGACCGGTGTGAGGTGATACCTCATTGTAGTTTTGATTTGCATTTCTCTAATGATTAGTAAAGTTGAGCACCCTTTCATGTGTTTGTTGGCAATCTGCATATCTTCTTTGGAGAAACATCTATTTAAGTCTTCTGCCCATTTTTGGATTGGGTTGCTTGTTTTATTGATATTGAGCTGCATGTATATTTTGAAGATTAATCCTTTGGAAACACAAAAGACACTGAATAGCCAAAGCAATCTTGAGAAAGAAAAATGGAGCTGGAAGAATCAGGCTCCCTGACTTCAGACTACACTACAAAGCTATAGTAATCAAGACAATATGGCACAAAAACAGAAAATATAGATCAATGGAACAGGATAGAAAGCCCAGAGATAAACCCATGCACATATGGTCACCTTATCTTTGATAAAGGAGGCAAGGGTATACAATGGAGAAAAGACAGACTCTTCAGTAAGTGGTGCCGGGAAAACTGGACAGCTACATGTAAAAGGATGAAATTAAAACACTCCGTAACACCATACACAAAAAATAAACTCAAAATGGATTAAAGACCTAAATGTAAGACCGGACACTATAAAACTCTTAGAGGAAAACACAGGAAGAACATTCTATGACATAAATCACAGCAAGATCTTTTTTGACTCACCTCCTAGAGAAATGGAAATAAAAACAAAAATAAACAAATGGGACCTAATGAAACTTAAAAGCTTTTGCACAGCAAAGGAAACCATAAACAAGATGAAAAGACAATCCTCAGAATGGGAGAAAATATCTGCAAATGAAGCAACTGACTAAGGATTAATCTCCAAAATATACAAGCAGCTCATGCAGCTCAGTATCATTATACTTTTATAGACATGCTGCTGCCATATTTAACTCCTTAATATCTAGTCACACTGGGGACTATTCCATTTCAAAAGATAAACGTTGAAGATTCACCTCAAATAACTATTTGGTGGCATTTTTGAACAGTCTCTTCCCTCCCCTTTTTTCTGCCAAATTAAAGATCAGCTCCCTCCAGAGTACTTTTTTAATATTCTATATATAAATATTGGTTGTTTACTTGTTCACATTTCTAAATTATTAACTCCTTCAATACTGTAATCCTATAAAGCAGCACCTAGTTCAATTCCTGATATAGAAGATACTCAAAATAGGTTGTCTGTATATCTATATCTATCTATCTATCTATCTATCTATATATATATATATATCAAAGCAGTATGAATGACACAGATGTACGACAAAGAAAAGATACAACCAGGTACTTATAAAAAGTAGTAAAAACACTAATTTTAATATAATGTGATCTTTGAAGATATAGCAAAGACTGTTTTTCCTTAATTATTACACAGATTACACATACAATTTGTGTGACAAACATACAATCCAGTAGTACTCTCTAGCAGTAGTTTTCTGGCAATAGTGTAAGTTCTGCACTTAAATTTTTTCAATACTTCTTTACTGTGAATGCTATTTTGTATTCTTACAAAAATAAGAGGACATCTTCAGTCAAATATTTAAGTTTATATTACTGTTACACACCTATATCACAGGTTTCCAACCAGTAAATGACAAAAAGGTAACATACCAAATGAAACTGATCCACCTTTGGGATTCCATCCTCATTTGTCTCAAATTTCTGATTTTGAACAGAGAGCTGTTAAAGAGAATGAGAATGAATAAGTTCCCAATGTACCAAAATACTGATCCTATAGCAGAGGCAAATCTGGAACTTTTTAGGTTCTAGAGAGAAGAGCAGAGCTCAAAGAAAGCACATTAGTTCTTGCAGGATAAAAAAACTTTCATAATAACAACTACCAAACAGTCCCTGGGGCTCCTAACATATCAAGCAGAGTTGATGTACACACTATAAGCACTTTTAGTACTTCCTCACTTTATAAGCAAATATATTAAAATTTTGTAGCACTCCCATTCATGGTTCTACTTTATGTCCACAACCATTTTCTTCTTTCTTCTCATCTTCAATTTATAATATCTTGCTCTGTTTTCAAGTACCCCTGCGAACTGCCTTATATCCTTTCTGGAACAAGATAAGGTATTTAATAAATTAAGGTAAAGTCAGCCAAAAGGAAGGCATATATACACAAGGCTGAAACTCTGGCAAGAGGACTAGATTACTCTCATAAGTGTAAGAACTGCAACAAACAGGTGGTACCAGAAGCTATGAGAGTAAACAACAACACCCAAGGAAGGGCTGTACAGTGAAAACTTTAGTAGGATGTGGGCTAAATCCTTCGGAACACTAACATTTAACAGATAGGTAGTAAAGAGGAGTAAAAGAAATGCCCAGTCACAGAGGCAAAAGAAGAACTTAGAAGGTATTGTGTCACAGAAAACAATGGGTAAAGTAATTACTGTGGATATTTTTTTCCTGATAGATCAGACTTAACCATATTTTTAGGCTAAAGGAAAGGTGAAGAATAAAAAGAAAAGAAATAGACTAAAGATACAGCGAAGACAGAAGAATGGTAAAAGTGAGGTATTAGAACAGGAGAGAGAATGGGGTCAAGGTCACATGCAGATGGCTTACACTAGAGAAGGAGCACTTTAATTCTCTGAGATAGGAGTAGAAGACAGAAGACCAGGTAAAGAGGTGACCAGTTTGTAGACAGAAGCACTGAAATTTTATGGAAAGCACATATCTCAGTTTAAAAAAAAAAAATTAAGAGGCAAGGTCTACTGAGAAGAACGGGTATAAGATTTAGGTAGGGGCTTGAGGAAAGCAGTAAAAGGTTTAAAGTAATCGTTGAGGGAAATATGAGAATGAACTGACTGTGGGCAGGTGAAAGGACTAAAAGAAAGCACTGAGGACCTAACAGAAGTAAGACTGATATGGTGGTGACATTCTGCAAAAGCATTCAGCTCCCAAGGTGTTCAAGGGGTCCCATTCCATACCAGTCTCCCCTCTTAAAATAAAATCTAAATATAACATAACCAACAAACCTAAGAAGACTCTGAAAAGTGGAAATAAGAAGCTAAAGAGGAAAGAAGAAAGTGAAGTGGCTAGGAACCTTGGGATTTAAGAAATGACACAAGGGTGAATTCCCTGGGTTTTATTTCTGACTCTCCTATATCCCACAATGGATGCTAGAGAAGCTTGCAACCCAGAAATGACAAGAGTCACAGACCAAAAGAGCCCCAAGAAAAGCCTGCTCCATCTAGCTAAAGGACTGTGAATAGGGTAGTCTAGCAGAACAGAAAACCTTTTTGGTAACAGCCTCTACTCCAGCCAAACACCAAAGGAAAAACTGTCAGCGGGGCTGTGGGTACGAGTGGGGAGCTGAACTCCCACCCATACTCATCAGCAAAAAGGCAGAACAAGGTTGTATGTGATGGCACTAGTTGGCAATCTACTCCAAGGGGTACTGTCAGTGGGACCCAGTGGAGAGCTATCTTCTACTACCACTCAACAGCAACAAAGTGGAAAAAGCAGTGTGAGGCAGTGTTAGCCAGCACTCTATTTTTCCCTCTTCACTCCCCAGGTGACAGGAGGACCCAGCGGGAAAGGAAACTTATACCCTCACCAGGTAGCAACAGGTACACGGAGATGGAATAAGGCAGTGGTGAAGCAGTAACAGTTTAACACTCTGCTCCTCCTGCTCCCTGCACTCTGTTAACAGAGAGATGAATTTCCACTCCCAACCATCAGGAACGAGAAGAGGCAAAGTAGTACAAATCAGCATTCCACTTTTGCTGAGGTGGTGTCAGCAGAGCTCAATGGGGAGCTGAAGATCTAAAGTCATCTGAAACTGTACACTACACCTAAACAAGGTAACTGTCTGCAAAAAAGGAAGATTAAATAGGATGCAGAGTCTCAGAACATAATACCCCAAATGTTCAGGCTACAATCAAAAATCACATGTCAAGTTTAAAACCAACAAAATCTTAAATGACAAAAAGACAATCAACAGAAGACATCAAGAGGACACAGATGCAAGGATTATCTGACAAGGATTTTAAAGGAGCCATCATAACAATGCTTAGAGATCAATTAGAAACATGCATGAAAGAAAAAAAAAGTAGAAAGCCTCAGCAAAGAAGACAGAAGATATAGAGAAAACCAAATAGAAATTTTAGAAATGAAAAACAACAACAGAACAACAGAAATAACTCACTGGATTGGCTCAACATTGGTAGAATGAATATGACAGAGGAAAGCACTGATGAAACTGAAGATAGAAAAACAGAAAATATCTGGATTGAACAACAGAAAGAAAATGAACACAGCCTCAGGAACCTGTGGGACAATAACAAAAGATCCAAAATTTGTATCATCAGTCTCAGAAAAAAAGGAGAAAGAGTGTAGGATTAACAAAATAGTTATATGAATAACAGCTGAACCAAATTTCACAAATTTGCTAAAAAACACAAACTGAAGAAACTGAGCAAACCCCAAAGAGAGTAAACCCAAAGAAATCCGTGCTAAGACACATCATAATCAAACTTCAGAAAACTAAAAACAAAGTCTTAAAAACAGGTGGAGAGAAACATCACATTACCTATAAGAGGAATAATGATTCAAATGACAGTGGAGTTCTCATGAGAAACCATGAAGGCCCAATGAAAGTGGCACAGCATTTTTGAAGCACTGAAAGAAAAGAACTATAAACCCAGAATTCTGTACGCAGCAAAAAACATCCTTCAGAAATGAAGGCGCAATTAAGATGCTCTCAGATGAAGGAAAACTAACAATTTGTCACCAGCAGACTTACCTTGAAAGAATGGCTAAAGTAAGTTCTTAAAATAGAAAGGAAATGATAAAAGAATAAATACTGAAACATCAGGAATGAAAAAAGAATTGAAAAGAGTAAAAATATGGGTAGATGTTATAGATGATCCTCATAAATAACACACTTTGAGAAGTGAACTCCAAGCTCTCTGCACTTGGATCCAATAAGAAAGGAATAGTGAGTCTGAGGTTCTTGGGTGGGTCTCAGAGGAGGTCCAGAAACACATGAAATTCCTGCACAGAGGAGGGCATTAGAGATGTTAGTGGCTCCATCCAGCCTGGAAGCCTTAATCCTCCTACATACAATTCGGTAATAATGAGATCCATTCCACTCAGTCTGCTTAATTACGATATTAGCATCACTTCCAGATTTTAGGGGGCTGCCACCCATTTTCCTTCTCTTGAGATTCCTCTTAATTGGAATATTTGTGAAAGGCACTCATCATAGGCCACATCAGCTGTATCTAAAGGAATGACAGATATGGAATATTACTTTTCCCCTTGTCTCTTAGTTGGGGATTAACATCAAAACGAAGCATAATGTATAAAAAGTACACCTGACCTCTAAACAGAAGTGTTACTCACATCCATGTAAGGCTTTCTAAAAGGAGGACTTCTCACCAAAGAGCTCATAGAAGACAAGGTTAGAGATGCCTTAATAGGGCATTGTAAAATATAAGAGACTTCACTGTAATCAGTGCAATGACACTTATTAGTAACTTATTTCCAAAGCCTGGGCCCCTTCAGCAATTGTTTATCATTGGCTTCAGTGAAGACTGCACCTTCAAGGCTTAATATGTGATGTGAATGCAGAAGGTGGTCTTGAACGCAGCCTCAAGACACTGAAATTCTGAGATGGGACGTTACTTAAGAAGTGAAGTCCTTCTCTGACTTTCACATGCCTCACGTCTACACTTAGGATGATGATGTGCTCCCTCACATGGTTGTTTAGGAGGATGCAATGAGATGAAGTTCATAAAGCACTTATTAACTAAGTTCCAAACATGCACTATGTGTTCCCAGCAAGGGAGGATGTTATCACCATGTTATAAATACACATAATAATGTCCTTAAATTAATAAATATAATGTTTGGTCACACTCTGGAGAAAAATCAAATATATGTGTCTTTTATAAAAATTAGTCTCACAAAGAAATAAAACCTTAAAAAAATAGAATATTTTTAAAATCATATATAGCAGACCACAAAACATATCTAGAAACGAGGTTTGTCTAAACAGGCTAAAGAGATGAATAGGAGTCAAAGGGGATACAGGGTAGCCTAGATGTTATATGATGGGGTCCAACGCTGAAGAAGAAAGGAAGAGAAGCTAGGAGGTTGCTGATAGACTAGGGAGAAAGGGAAGACAGTGGACAAAACATATTGGAGATTTAAGAGCAGTTATAGTAAAATGAGAGGGTAGGAAGTCCTGTCCAGATAAAAATATACTGGATTGGATTCTTTACTTTTGTAAAAGAAAAACTATAGGGAATCACAAAATCCTGGTTTCGGAAGGTAACTGAAACTGCATGAAGGTATGGGTCTCAAACTGTTAAGGAGGTCCAAAAAATGCAGACCTAAGAGAATGGCTAAAACAGAAAACAATGGCAATAGGAGGTATTAACAATCGTGAGAATCTGAAACTCTCATACAGTGCTGGTTCTGAGAATGCAAAATGGTACAGCCACTCTGGAAAAGTTTGGCACCCCCTTATAAAGTTATATATACAATTACAGTCTACTCAATAATCGTCCTCCTATTTATTCTAGAGAAGTAAAACTATGTTCACACAAAAACCTACACACAAATGTTCCTAGCATCTTTATTTGTAATAGCCAAAAACTGGAAACCCAAATGTCCTTCAACAGATAAACAAAGTTGGTACATCCATATAATAGAGTACCACTCAGCCACAAAAATGGAATGAACTATTGATATACTAAACAACCTGGATGAATTTCAAAGGCATTATGCTGAGTGAAGAAGCTAGTCTCAAAAGGTTACATACTGTAAGATAACATTTATATAACATTCTTAAAAAGACAAAGCTGTAGTGATATAGAAAAGATCAGCGGTTGCCAAGGGTTAAGGGTTAGGGAGAGGGTATGACTACAAAGGGATAGCACATAGGATTTTTTTTTTTTTTAGAGTTAGGGAACTGTTCTGTATCCCAGCTGTGGTGATGGGTATACTAATCTATACATATGTTAAAATTCATAGGACTGAACACCAAAAACCAATCAACTGTACTACATGGTAATTTAAAAATGAAATTTTTTAAAGAACTCAGTCAACATTAAAGAAGAGCAGGAATTCAGCACAATAGTGACTTTACTCATAAAGCTCTTTACTACCAGTTAATGAAGAAAGGAAACTGGTGGAATAAAGACTGCTATTACCATACTTAAGTGATATTTTATGATAGCTCTCAGGAACATAAGAACATCTGAGACATTCACTTTCGTCCTGATGTAAAGAATAAAGAGATTACTAAAGCAATGACAAAAATGATGCCAGTACAATAATTTCTATGGCTATGATGGTTCTATGAAACCACACAAATTTAAATACATATGCCAGCATAAGGCTAAAACTTGTGAATAATTAATTGTTGAATGGGATTCCCACTGATCACCACTTGGGTAGGTATAAATACTCTTTTTATAACAGTTTTATTGAGGTATAGTTGATATACAATAAACTACATGTATTTAAAGTATATAATTATCAATATTTTGATATATGTATCCTGCTACAAAATCATCACCACAATCAATCTCGTGAACATGGTGATCATGCCAAAAAAATTTCCTCATGCCCCTTTGTAATCTATCGCTCCCTTCCTCTCTGCCCTCAAACTCCAGAGCACTCCTTTCTATCACCATAGATAAGTTTGCATTTTTTAGAATTCTATATAAATAGAAACATAAAATATGTACTCTTTCTTTCCTTTGGCTTTTTTTAGCTTGGCTGAATTATTTTGAGATTCCTCCATATTACTGGGTGTAGAGACATAACCTGAGAGATACTGAGGATTCAGTTCCAGACCACTGCAATAAAGTGAATACTGAAATAAAGTGAGTCATGCAATTTTTTTTGGTTTCCTGTAACATAACAGTTATGTTTACACTATACTGTAATCTATTAAGTATGCAATAGCATTATGTCTAAAAAACAATGTAAGGGGGGGGGACCTTCAAGATGGCAGAGGAATAAGACATGGAGATCACCTTCCTCCCCACAAATACATCAAAAATACATCTACATGTGGAACAATTCCTACAGAAAAACTACTGAATGCTGGCAGAAGACCTCCGGCTTCCCAATAGGCAAGAAAATCCTCACGTACCCGGAGAGGGCAAAAGAAAAAACAGAGACAAAAGAATAGGGACGGGACCTGCACTTCTGGGATGGAGCTGTGAAAGAGGAAAAGTTTCCACACACTAGGAAGCCCCTTCACTGGCAGAGACGGGAGGTGGGCAGGGGGGGAAGCTTCAGAGCCACGGAGGAGAGCGCAGCAACGGGTGCAGAGGGCAAAGTGGAGAGATTCCCACACAGAGGATCGGTGCTGACCGGCACTCACCAGCCTGAGAGGCTAGTCTGCTCACCCGCTGGGGCAAGTGGGGGCTGGGAGTTGAGGCTCAGGCTTCGGAGGTCAGATCCCAAGGAGAGGACTGGGGTTGGCTGCGTGAAGACTTGAAGGGGACAACTGCACCACGGCTAGTGGGGAGGGAGTCTGGGAAAAAGTCTGGACCTTCCTAAGAGGCAAGAGACTATTATTTCGGGGTGTGCGAGGAGAGGGTATTCTTTCCCTGTCTGTCCACAGAAAGCAGAGCAAAACCTAAACGAGCTCCAGAGATGGGTGCGAGCCACGGCTATCACCTCGGACACCAGAGACGGGCATGAAACGCTAACTGCTGCTGCAGCCACCAAGAAGCCTGTGTGCGAGCACCGGTCACTATCCACACCCCCACCCCAGGAGCCTGTGCAGCCCACCACTGCCAGGGTCCCAAGATCCAGGGACAACTTCCCCGGGAGAACATACGGCGCGCCTCAGGCTGTTGCAACATCACGCCAGCCTCTGCCACTGCGGGCTCGCCCTGCATTCCAATTACAACTACCGTACCCCTCCCTCTTCCCGACCTGAGTGAGCCAGACTGCCCTAATCAGCCGCTGTTTTAACCCTGTCCTGTCTGGGTGGGAACAGAGGCCTGAAGACAACCTACATACAGAGGCGGGGCCAAAACCAAAGCTGAACCCCAGGAGCTATGCAAACAAGAAGAGAAAGGGAAATTTCTCCGAGCAGCCTCAGGAGCAGCAGATTAAATCCCCAAAATCAACTTGAAGTACCCTGAATCTGTGGAATACCTGAATAGAAAACGACTCATCCCAAAAAGAGCTTGTGGACATTGGGAGCAACTGTAGACTTGGGGTTTGCTCTCTGCAACTGACTTCTTTCTGACTTTTATGTTTATCTTAGTATAGTTTCTAGTGCTTGTTATCATTGGTGGGTTTATTGAGTTGATTGCTCTCTTCTTTATCTTTTTTTATCATTACTACTTTATTATTCTAATAGTTTTTTAAAAAATTTTTTATTTTCGTAATTTTTTTAACTTTCATTATTTACTGGGTTTTTTTCTTTCTTTTTTTCTCCCTTTTCTTCTGAGCTGTGTGGATGAGAGGGTCTTGGTGCTCCGGCCTGGTGCCAGGCCTGAGCCTCTGAGGTGGGAGAGCCAAGCTCAGGACACTGGACCACCAGAGACCTCCCAGCCCCACATAATATCAATTGGCTAGAGCTCTCCCAGAGATCTGCGTCTCATCGCTAAGACCCAGCTCCACCCAACAGCCAGCAAACTCGAGTGCTGGATGCCCCATGCCAAAAAACTATCAAGACAAGAACATAACTGCACCCATTAGCAGACAGGCTGCCTAAAATCATACTAAGTTCACAGACACTCCAAAGCACACCACCGCACACGGTTCTGCCCACCAGAAAGACAAGATCCATCCCCACCCACCAAAACACAGGCACCAGTCCCCTCCACCAGGAAGTCTACACAATCCACTGAACCAACCTTACCCACTGGAGGCAGACACCAAAAACAACGGGAACAATGAACCTGCAGCCTGCAGGAGACCCCAAACACAGTAAGTTCAACAAAATGAGAAGACAGAGAAATATGCAGCAGATGGAAGGAACAAGGTAAAAACCAACCAGACCAAACAAATGAAGAGGAAATAGGCAGTCTACCTGAAAAAGAATTCAGAGTAATGACAGTAAAGATGATCCAAAATCTTGGAAACAGAATGGAGAAAATGCAAGAAACATTTAACAAAGAACTAAAAGAACAAAAGAGCAACAAAACAATGATGAACAACACAAGAAATGAAATTAAAAATTCTCTAGAAGGAATCAATAGCAGAATAACTGAGGCAGAAGAACAGATAAGTGACCTGGAAGATAAAATAGTGGAAATAACTACCACACGGCAGTATAAAGAAAAAAGAATGGAAAGAATTGAGGACAGTGTCAGAGACCACTGGGACAACATTAAATGCACAAACATTCGAATTATAGGGGTCCCAAAAGAAGAAGAGAAAAAGAAAGGGTCTGAGAAAATATTTGAAGAGAGGATACTTGAAAACTTCCCTAACATGGGAAAGGAAATAGTCAATCAAGTCCAGGAAGCACAGAGAGTCCCATACAGGATAAATTCAAGGAGTAACATGCCAACACACATAGTAATCAAACTATCAAAAATTACAAAGAGAAAATATTAAAAGCAGCAAGGGAAAAGAAACAAATAACTACAATGGAATGCCCCATAAGGTTAACAGCTGATCTTTCAGCAGAAACTCTGCAAGCCAGAAGGGAGTGGCAGGACATATTTAAAGTGATAAAAGGGACAAACCTACAACCAAGATTACTTTACCCAGCATGGATCTCATTCACATTTGACAGAGAAATTAAAACCTTTACAGGCAGCAAAAGTTAAGAGAATTCAGCACCACCAAACCAGCTTTACAACAAATGCTAAAGGAACTTCTCTAGGCAGGAAACACAAGAGGAGGAAAAGACCTACAAAAACAAACCCCGAATAATTAAGAAAATGGTAATAGGAACATACATATCGATAATTACCTTACACGTAAATGGATTAAATGCTCCAAGCAAAAGACACAGACTGGATGAATGGACACAGAAACAAGACCCATATATGTACTGTCAACAAGAGACCCACTTCAGACCTAGGGACCCACAGACTGAAAGTGAGGGGATGGAAAAAGATTATTCCACGCAAATGGGTATCAAAAGAAAGCTGGAGTAGCAATTCTCATGTCAGACAAAATAGACTTTAAAACAAAGACTATTACAAGAGACAAAGAAGGACACTACACAATGATCGAGGAATCAATCCAAGAAGATATAACAATCGTAAATATTTATGCACCCAAAATAGGAGCACTTCAATACATAAGGCAAATGCTAACAGCCATAAAAGGGGAAATCAACAGCAAGACAATCATAGTATGGGGCTTTAACACCACACTTTCACCAATGGACAGAGCATCCAAAAAGAAAATAAATAAGGAAACACAAGCTTTAAATGACACATTAAACAAGATGGACTTAATTGATATTTATAGGACAATCCATCCAAAAATAACAGAATACACTTTCTTCTCAAGTGCTCATGGAACATTCTCCAGGATAGATCACACCTTAGGTCACAAAGCAAGCCTTGGTAAATTTAAGAAAACTGAAATCGTATCAACTATCTTTTCTGACCACAACGCTATGAGACCAGATATCAATTACAGGAAAAAACTGTAAAAAATATAAACGCATGGAGGCTAAATATGCTACTAAATAACTAAGAGATCACTGAAGAAGTCAGAGGAAATCAAAAAAATACCTAGAAACAAATGACAATGAAAACACGAAGACCCAAAACCTATGAGATGCAGCAACAGTTCTAAGAGGGAAGTTTATAGCAATACAATCCTACCTCAGGAAACAAGAAACATCTCAAATAAACAACCTCACCACACCTAAAGCAATTAGAGAAAAAACAAAAAAAAACCCCAAAGTTAGCAGAAGAAAGAAATCATAAAGGGCAGATCAGAAATAAATGAAAAAGAAATGAAGGAAACAATAGCAAAGATCAATAGAACAAAAAGCTGGTTCTTTCAGAGGATAAACAAAATTGATAAACCATTAGGCAGACTCATCAAGAAAAAAAGGGAGAAGACTCAAATCGACAGAATTAGAAATGAAAAAGGCAGAAATACAAAGGGACACTGCAGAAATACAAAGGATCAGGAGAGATTACTACAAGCAACTATATATGCCAGTAAAACAGACAACCTGAAAGAAATGGACAAATTCTTAGAAAAGCACAACCTTCTGAGACTGAACCAGGAAGAAATAGAAAACATAAAAAGACCAATTACAAGCCCTGAAATTGAAACTGTGATTAAAAATCATCCAACAAGCAAAAGCCCAGGACCAGATGGCTTCACAGGCAAATTCTATCAAACATTTAGCAAAGAGCTAACACCTATCCTTCTAAAACTCTTCCAAAATTTAGCAGAGGGAGGAACACTCCCAAACTCATTCTACGAGGTCACCAACACCCTGATACCAAAACCAGACAAAGATGTCACAAAAAAGGAAAACTACAGGCCAATATCACCGATGAACACAGATGCAAAAATCCTCAACAAAATACTAGCAAACAGAATCCAACAGCACATTAAAAGGATCATACACCATGATCAAGTGAGTTTTACGCCAGGAATGCAAGGATTCTTCAATATACAGAAATCAATCAATGTGACACACCGTATTAAAAAACTGAAGGATAAAAACCATACGATAATCTCAACAGATGCAGAAAAAACTTTCAACAAAATTCAACACCCATTTATGATAAAAACTCTCCAGAAAGTAGGCATAGAGGGAACCTACGTCAATATAATAAAGGCCATATAAGACAAACCCACAGCCAACATCGTTCTCAATGGTGAAAAACTGAAACCATTTCCTCTAAGATCAGGAATAAGACAAGGTTGCCCACTCTCACCACTAATATTCAACATAGTTTTGGAAGCTTTAGCCACAGCAATCAGAGACAAAAAAGAAATAAAAGGAATCCAAATCTAAAAGAAGTAAAACTGTCACTGTCTGCAGATGACACGATACTATACATAGAGAACCCTAAAGATGCTACCAGAAAACTGCTAGAGCTAATCAATGAATTTGGTAAGGTTGCAGGATACAAAATTAACGCACAGAAATCTCTTGCACTCCTATACACTAATGATAAAAAATGTGAAAAAGAAATTAAGGAAACACTCCCATTTACCACCGCAACAAAAAGAATAAAATATCTAGGAATAAACCTACGTAAGGAGACAAAGACCTGTATGCAGAAAACTATAAGACAGTGGTGAAAGAAATTAAAGATGATACCAACAGATGGAGAGATATGCCCTGTTCTTGGATTGGAAGAATCAACATTGTGAAAATGACTCTACTACCCAAAGCAATCTACAGATTCAATGCAATCCCTATCAAATTACCAATGGCATTTTTCACAGAACTAGAACAAAAAATTTCACAATTTGTATGGAAACACAAAAGACCCCGAATAGGCAAAGCAATCATGAGAAAGAAAAATGGAGCTGGAGGAATCAGGCTCCCTGACCTCACACTATACTACAAAGCTACAGTAATCAAGACAGTATGGTACTGGCACAAAAACAGAAATGTAGATCAACAGAACAGGATAGAAAGCCCAGCGATAAACCCATGCACATATGGTCACCTTATCTTTGATAAAGGAGGCAAGAATATACAATGGAGAATAGACAGCCTCTTCAATAAGTGGTGCTGGAAAACTGGACAGCTACATGTAAAAGAATGAAATTACAACACTTCCTAACACCATACACAAAAATAAACTCAAAATGGATTAAAGACCTAAATGTAAGGCCAGACACCATCAAACTCTTAGAGGAAAACATAGGCAGAACACTCTATGACATAAATCACAGCAAGATCCTTTTTGACCCACCTCCAAGAGTAATGGAAATAAAAATAAACAAATGGGACCTAATGAAACTTAAAAGCTTTTGAACAGCAAAGGAAACGGAAACCATAAACAAGACAAAAAGACAACCCTCAGAATGGGAGAAAATATTTGCAAATGAAGCAAACTGACAAAGGATTAATCTCCAAAAATATACAAGCAGCTCATGCAGCTCAATATCAGAAAAACAAACAACCCAATCCAAAAATGGGCAGAAGATCTAAATAGACATTTCTCCTAAGAAGATATACAGATTGCCAATAAACACATGAAAGGATGCTCAACATCACTAATCATTAGAGAAATGCAAATCAAAACTACAATGAGATATCATCTCACACTGGTCAGAATGGCCATCATCAAAAAAATCTACAAACAATAAATGCTAGAGAAGGTGTGGAGAAAAGGTAACCGTCTTGCACTGTTGGTGGGAATGTAAATTGGTACAGCCACTATGGAGAACAGTCCGGAGGTTCCTTAAAAAACTAAAAACAGAACTACCATATGACCCAGCAATCCCACTACTGGGCACATACCCTGAGAAAACCGTAATTCAAAGAGTCATGTCCCACAATGTTCATTGCAGCACTATTTACAATAGCCAGGACATGGAAGCAATCTAAGTGTCCATTAACAGATGAATAGATAAAGAAGATGGTACACATATATACAATGGAATATTACTCAGCCATAAAAAGAAACGAAATTGAGTTATTTGTAGTGAGGTGGATGGATCCAGAGTCTGTCATACAGAGCGAAGTCAGAAAGAGAAAAACAAATACCATATGCTAACACATATATATATATGGAATCAAAAAAAAATGGTTCTGAAAACCTAGGGGCAGGACAGGAATAAAGACACAGACACAGAGAATGGCCTTGAGGACACGGGGAGGGGGAAGGGTAAGCTGGGACAAAGTGAGAGAGTAGCATTGACATATACACTACCAAATGTAAAATAGCTAGTGGGAAGCAGCTGCATAGCACAGGGAGATCAGCTTTGTGCTTTGTGACCACCTAGAAGGGTGGGATAGGGAGGCGGGGAGGGAGATGCAACAGGCAGGGTATATGGGGATATATGTATACATATAGCTGATTCACTGTGTTATACAGCAGAAACTTTACAACACTGTAAAGCAATTAATACTCCAATAAAGATGTTAAAAAATAAAAGAATAAAAAACAATGTACATCCCCTAATTTAAGAATATATTTTATTGTTAAAAAACGTTAACCATCATCTGACATGCAGGGTTGCCACAAATCTTCAATATATAAAAAAACACAATATATGTGAAGTGCAATAAAGTGAAGCTCAATAAAACAAGGCATGCCTGTATTAATAGTTCATTCCTTTTTATTGCTGAGTAATATTCCAATGAATATATAGCAGACTGTTTTTCCATTCATCTGTTTATGGACATTTGGGTTGTTCCCATTTTTTGGCTCTTACAAATAAAATGTCTTTGAATATTTTTGTACAAGTCTTTGTGTGGACATATGCTTTTATTTCTCTTGGCTAAATATCTAGGAGTAAAACAGCTGGGTCATATAATAGGTATATGTTTAATCTTTTAACAACTGCCAAGTTGTTTTCCAAAGTGGTTGTTACATTTACATTCCCCTCAGCAATATATGAGAGTTCTAGTTGCTATACATCTTAGCCAACACTTGATGTGGTTAGTATTTTTAATTTTAGACATTATAGTGGGCGTGTGGTAGTATCTCCTTTTGGTTTTAATTTGTATTTCCCCAATGACTAATGATATTGAGAGCATGTTTTCACATGCTTATTTACCATCTGGACATTTTATTTGGTAAGTGCCTATTTAAATATTTTGTCCATTTTTGAGTTGTCTTCTTATTATTCAGTTGTAAGAGTTCACTGTAAGCTGTATAGAAGTCTTCTGTCAGATATATGTTTTGCAAATATTTCCTCCAAGTTTGTGTATGACTTGCCTTTCATTTTTGTAACAGTGTCTTGTGAAGAGCACAATTTTAAATTTTGATGAAATCCAAATTATTTTCTTTTATACTTGATGTTTTTTGTGTCCTATTACAAAAAATCTTTGCCAAACTCAGTAAGATTTTCTCCTGTATTTTATTCTTGAGTTTTAGAGACTTAGGTTTTACATTTTGGTCTAATATACATTTAGAGTTAATTTTTATACATTGTGCAATGAATGAGTCAAAGTTTATTTTTTATGTACAGATACCCAATTGTTATCCATTTGTTGAAGACTATCTTTTCCCTCATAGAACTGTCCTGGCACCTTGGTCAAAAAATCAACTGACCATATTTTAGTGGGTGTTATTTCTACTGTCTCTATTCTGTTCCATTGATCCATGTCTAACTTTACATCAATATCACACTGTCTTGATTTACGGTAATTTTATTAAGTCTTAAAATCAGTTAAAATCCTCCACTTGTATTCTTTTTCAAAATTGTTTTAGCTATCCCAGATCCCATGTATTTTCATATAAACTACAGAATCTGATTGTCAATTACTGTCAAAAAAAAAAAAAAGTAAGCCTAGAAGGAGTTTTGTTGAAATTGTATCAAAACTATGACCAATTTGAGAAGAACTCACATCCATACAACACTGATTCTTCCAGTCCATGAACATGGCGCATCTCTCCATTTATTTACACCTTCTTTAGTTCCTCTCAACAATACTTTTGTAGTTTTCAGTATAAAGATCTTGCAAATCTTTTGTCAATTTAGCTCTAAAAGCTCCATATTTTTTTTTTTTTTTTTTTTGCGGTACGCGGGCCTCTCACCGTTGTGGCCTCTCCCGTTGTGGAGCACAGGCTCCGGACGCGCAGGCCCAGCGGCCATGGCTCACGGGCCCAGGCGCTCCGCGGCATGTGGGATCTTCCCGGACCGGGGCACGAACCCGTGTCCCCTGCATCGGCAGGCAGACTCTCAACCACTGCGCCACCAGGGAAGCCCCTAAAAGCTCCATATTTTTTATACTTCTGTAAATGACTGTTTAATTTCAATTTCCTAGTATAAAGAAACCCAATTAATTATTATACTGACTTTGTATCCTGCAACCTTGCTAAATTTGTTGGTTTTAGTAGCGTTAATGTATATAACATTCATAAAGATTTTCTACATAATTAATCATGTCACCTGCAAATAAAGATGGCTTTACTTCTTCATTTTCAAACTGTATGCTTTTTGTTTTGTTGCCTTATTTGACTAACTACAACCAGGATTAGCAAACTACAGCCTGTATGCCAAATCCATCCCACTGCTTGTTTTCATGCAGCATGCAAGCCAAGAATGGTTTTCACATTTTAAAATGTTTAAAAGAAAATCAAAGAATACTATTTCATGACACATGAAAATTATATGAAATTCAAATTTCAATATCCATAAATAAAGTTTTATTGGAACAGAGGCACTCACTCATTTATGTACTGTCTATAGCTGCTTTCAGGCTAAAGCAGCAGAAACCATATGTCCCACAAAGCCTGAACTATTTACCATCTGGCCGCTTATGGAAAATTTTGCTGACCCCTGGGCTAGAACCTCCAGTACAATGTTAAACAGAAGAAGTGAGAACAGACATCCTTCCCTGTTAACACTTAACCCCTCATATTTCACAGGAAGAACGGGTTTAAACCATGGATTAGAAATAGCTATTTGGTTTACACTCAAAGCAGGAACTTTTACTCAAGGCTTATTTAATATCATTTAATATTTATTTTCCATATATGCATGAATTACTTCCAGATTAATATAGGACAAAACCATCCTCACTGTTAATCTTGACTTCAATAAAACTAAGACAGTAGCATGCTATGTAAAACATATTATCAAGCCAATTTTTAGAAAGTACACAACAGATGATAAGAAGTACAGCTGACTCTTGAACAACATGGAGGTTAGAGGTGCCGAAGCTTGGCACAGTTGAAAACCCGCATAGAATTTATGGTTGGCCCTCCATATCCCTGGTTCCTCTGTACGTGCGCAACCATGGATGGAGTGGTACTATAGTATATACTTCTGAAAATGAAACTGCGCTTAAGTGGACCCAGGCAGTTCAAACCCATGTTGTTCAAAGATCAACTGTAGAGCAACAGTTTATGACAACCTTTTAAAACCAAGTGGGAAGAAATTTTTTTCTACTAAAAATCTACCACTATTTTTTATTCAGAGTAATATACTGAGGAAAGCCACTTCAAACCATCACTTTCTATACTGAAATATATATAAATAAATGACTTATCTGTTTCAATAAAAAAATAACATACCCACAATAAAAGGCAGCCATAAGCATATAAGTCAGAACTTGGAGAAGCAGGTTTTCCCATTTTCAATTCAGGTGATAGCAAACTCAAGTCACCAATCATCATGTTCACTGAGGCTCGCTGACTCTACAAAAACAGTAGGTTAAATATTTTAAAGGCAACACAGTTGAGGCAGCATTCTGTGAAGTAATCTGCATTTAATCAACACAAAAAATATTCATTTGAAATATTTTATTCTCTCTTGCTTTCAAATATTTTTACCTAATTTCCACTATTATAAATTGCTCTTAAAATCAGTCTCATGAAATTAACAGTGAGACTATGGTTACATTTCACATTGTAGACTCCAGCAGATTAAAAACTAAGAAATAGTGATTCTTTAAGAATTTGGTACTCTTTTGTAAAAAAAACACACTTCATAAGGGCTAGAGGCAGTGCTATTTTCTAATTCTGAAAATTCTAAATAACTTTTAAAAACCACAAGTCTACAAAGTACTTCCTTACTGACCATTTTCTAAGTACACCATTTCCAATGTGCCAAAGGATGATGAATGACAAGAACATGAACCCTGGATTCAGACAAACCTTGACTGCAATTCCCACTCTGCCATTTATTTGCTATGTGACCTTGGGCTTTAACCACTTTGAGCCTAAATTAATTAATTTGTAAAAAGGAAATTAATTAATTTGTAACTACTTTACAGAGTTATTGTAAAGGTAAAGGTAATCAGTACAATAATTACCCAGTACATATCACTACCATCATTATCCTTGCTTCTCAGAGTGTGGTCCAAAGACCAGCAGCTAGAGTATCACCCAGGAGCTTGTTAGAAATACAAAATCTCCATCCCAGAAATGCTGAATAAAAATCTGCATTTTATGTACACCTGAAACATATAGTATCATATACTAGTTTTAACTCAATTTCTAAAAATTGCATTTTAACAAGATCCCCAGGAGATGCACATGCAGTATGATGTATGAAAAGCAATGTTCTTGACTACAGTCTGCTTTTCAAATTACCCTTCCTGATTAGTACTTCAATCTGAGAGTGGGTGAAAAATGCAGCAAAAGGTGAGTTTAATCAATATTTCAAAGTAAATAATTTTAAATAGAGATTAAAAACAATGTTTTGTTGGATAATAACAGCTGACAAATCAGTATAAAACAGGAAGAATTCTTTGGAGTCATATCTATAGTTGTGCAAATGGCATGTTCAAAAGGTAAACTAACCAGGATCCCTATGAATTGAGAACTTTTTAAAACTCACAGTTCAGTTATTTTTCTTAAGATGTTATCCTAATTTTCATTAAAATAAACATTTCAGCAAATCTACTATGTATAAATCCTCTATAATCCAGCATTTCATTATAGTTTTACATTTTTATTTTCTCTTCTTTTTGGGGTACCACATGAACACCACTGAAACTGTATACAGACAGGTGGCATTATCCTATAACTTGCAGACGACCAACAAATAAAGCATTATGGGGACTTCCCTGGCAGTCCAGTGGTTAAGACTTTGCCTTCCAATGCAGGGGGTACAGGTTCGATCCCTGGTCAGGGAGTTAAGATCCCACAGCCTCGCGGCCAAAAAAACCAAAACATAAAACAGAAGCAATAACTGTAACAAATTCAATCAAGACTTTAAAAAAATGGTCCACATCAAAAAAAAACTCTTTAAAAAAAAATTAAAAAGCATTATGACTTTTACTAGTCAAAAGGGAACTCCTCAGACAATAAAATATTAGCAGGGATGTTGAAAAACTGGAATCCTCATACACCGCTGATGAGAATGAAAAACAGTGCAGCCATTTTGGAAAACAGTTTTCTTCATTAAACGGTGAAACACAGAAGAGTTACTATATAACCCAACAATTCCACTCCCAAGAAAACATATCTCCACACAAAAACTTGTATACTGATTTTCATAGCAGCATTATTCATAATAATCAAAAAGTGGAAACCCAAATGCCCACAAACTGACGAAGGTAAAAACAAAATATGGCATATCCATACAACGAAATATTATTTGGGCATTTTTAAAAGGGAATGAAGTTTAGACACATGCTACAACATGGATGAACTTTTAAAACATTACGCAGAGTGAAATAAGTCAATCACAAAAGGCCACACATGATTCCATTTATAGGAAATGTCCAGAAGAGGCAAATCCATAGGGACAGAAAATGGATTAGCGGTTTCCAAGAGGCTAAGTGGAGAAAGAAAGAGGGAGTAACTGCAAACCGGTATGGGGTTTCTTTTTGAGGGTGATAAAAAACGTTCTGGAATTAGACAGTGGTGACTGATGCAGAACTTTTTGACCATATTAAGATTAGTAGTGAATTATACACATTATGGTATGTGAATTATATCTCAATAAAGCTGTTATTTTAACAAAGAGAACTGCTCCCTCGTGATTGTATATATATTTTTTTTTTTTGTGGTACATGGGCGTCTCACTGTTGTGGCCTCTCCTGTTGCGGAGCACAGGCTCCGGACGTGCAGGCTCATGGACCTAGCTGCTCCGCGGCATGTGGGATCTTCCCGGACCAGGGCACGAACGCGTGTCCCCGGCATCGGCAGGCAGACTCTCAACCACTGCGCCACCAGGGAAGCCCCTCGTGATTGTATTTTGAAACTGCCCATTCTACCAAAAAGAAAAAAAAAAAAAAGATCACAATATGCTCTTTAATTGTCTGATATTGTTATTCCCACAAATTGCCTCTTCTGAGGTAACATGACACCAAAATTCACAGGCAATGTCATCAAACTCGAACTTGAATTAAGTGGAAAAGTCCAAGGTTCCCAAGTTTCTAAAAATGCCCATTAATCAAAAAATAGCAAAGTATGTATATCTAAATTTAATCTATCGAGGGGAAGGGCACCAGTAGACTGGGAGACAGGAGATGGCCACCTAGTTTTCCTTGTGTACTTCCAGCAACTAAATGTTTCTTGATGAATTAACTGATTAATGCTAATGCTGTCAATGCCATTGACTGTAATTTCAGGCTGCTCCTAAGACTTACGGTTAAAAAATATAATGCACAACTTTAGAAACTCTTGTTCCAGCACCCACCTGATAACACATAATTGCTTGCACTATATGACACACCTTAACTGAAGGCAAAGGTCTTATAATAAATTACCATATGATATAAAAGTGCTGAACTACTGCCTAATAATACTAAATGAAGTCTAGAACTTATTTACAAAACCACTATATTTTACCACAGATTTGGTGAAGTCAAAATCTCCAACAATTCCCTGTTGACGGTTTAAAGCAAATACATTGTTCTGATGAAGTGATCCATGAATTATGTCAGCCTTGTGCAATGTATGCAGGCCCTGGGCAACACCTTTCATGACCTTTAAAGCTTCCTACAGACAAGTACATACAAAAGAAGTCAGGAAGTAGACAAATCATTTTAACAGCTGAACATTTTCTCTAATTAAAAGACTTTTCCAGAAGTGACTAAGCTTCCTCCAAATGAACCTTTAAAAAGAATACAGCAATAGAGAAAGAATTAAAGGACAGAAGTCCTGATTATGTAACTGGTAATACCATGTGGTGTGTGTGTGTGTGTGTGTGTATGACTTAGAGACTACAGTCTCTAAGAAGACTTGGATTACAAATAATGAGCAGAAGGCATCTAAAAAAGAAAAAGAGACTGAAAAAGTGTTACTGGGTAGCAAGAATCTGGGCATCCTTTATTGTTATTACTAATATAAATTTACAATAGAAATTAAAGCTATTGCTTAAAACTTAAAATACCAAGTGCTATACTACACAATTTACATACAGTACAACTTAATAGTTATAAGGATGGGCTTTGGTGCCAAAAAGACCCAATTCCAAGTCCCAACTCAGCCACTGGATGAGGGACCCTGTGCAAGTCACATTAATCTCTGTGAGCCTCATTTTTCTAATCTGTATATAATAGGATAACTCATATCACAGGGCTGATATGACAATTAAACAAAATGAGTCAAAACTGTACACTGTATAAAGCATGTAGTATATCCTCAATAAACTTTAGATGTTATTTTTCTCATTTAATACATCCATGGAAATAAGGTTTTTTTACTTACTTCTAAAGTTAAAGGCATGCTGGATTGAATAGCACTCAGGTTTGCCCTAGGATAGTATGGGACCATCAGATAAGCCATAGGATCAGACTGAGAAGCAAAACAGAGAACGAGAATCTAAGTGAAAAATTCTTCAATATATTTTTAGTATACAATGACTGTACAAAATAACTTTTCTGGAAAGAATTACTTCTGTGCTGTGCAAAAGCTTTTAAGTTTAATTAGGCCCTGTTTGTTTAGTTTTGCTTTTATTTCTTTTGCCTTGGGAGACAGATAGGAGAAAATATTGCTACAATTTATGTCAGGCTGTTTCTTCTACGTTCTCTTCCAGGAGTTCTATGGTTTTATGTCTTACATTTAGGTCTTCAAACTATTTTGAGTTTATTTTTATATATGATGTAAGGGAATGCTCTAATTTCTTTGTTTTACATGCCTAGCACCACCTTTTGAAAAGACTGTCTAATTAAACTTAAAAGCTTTTGCACAGCAAAGGAAACTATCAACAAAATGAAGACAACCTACGAAATGAGAGAAAATATTCACAAATGATGCGATTAACAAGGGGTTAATATCCAGAATATACAAAAAGCTCATACAACTCAATATCAAAAAACACCAATCAAAATATGGGCAGAAGACTTGAATAGACATTTTTCCAAAGAAGACATACAGATGGCTAACAGGTACATGAAAAGATGCTCAATATCACTAGTTATTAGAGAAATGCAAATCAAAACCACAATGAGGTATCACCTCACACCTGTCATAACGGCTATCATCAAAAAATCTACAAATAACAAATTCTGGAGAAGATGTGGAGAAAAGGGAGCCATTATACATTGTCAGTAGGAATGTAAATTGGTGTCGCCACTATGGAAAACAGTATGGAGGTTCCTCAAAAAACTAAAAATAGAACTACCATATGATCCAGCAGTTCCACTCCTGGGTATATATCCGGAAAAAACAAAAAAAACTTATTCTAAAAGATACATGCACCACAATGTTCATAACAGCACTATTTACAATAGCCACGACATGGAAGCAACCCAAATGCCCATCAATAGATGACTGGATTAAGAAGATGTGGTAGATATACAATGTGATATTAGCCATTTAAAAGAATGAAATACTGCCATTTGCAACAACATGGATAGAGAATATCATGCTTAGTGAAATAAGTCAGAGAAAGACAAATACTATATGATATCACATACGTAGAATCTAAAAAATAATACAAATGAACGTATATACAAAACAGAAACAAACTCACAGACATAGAAAACAAACTTGTGGTTACCAAAGGGGGGAGGGAAAGTGGGAGGGACAAATTAGGGGTATGGGATTAACAAATACAAACTATTATATATAAAATAGATAAGCAACAAGGATTTACTGTTTAGCACAGGGAATTATACCCATTATCATGTAATGGAATATAATCTGCAAATATACTGAATCACTATGCTGTACACTTGAAACTAACACAATACTGTAAATCAACTATATACTTCAATTTTTAAAAAGTTAAAAGGAATTAATTCTCTAAAGCTTGGAGCTAAAACGCACTTTAAATAAAATGTTTTCTGCAAGAGATTAGCATAAAAACTTTACCTTACACAAAAATAGGAATATCAATGGTAGCAACCCAGACTCTTCTTTAGCTTCTCTCCAAGCTCTGTGATACGCGGCTGCTCTCTGAATTACCCTGGCTTCTGTGTCGACATCCACAGAATAGCCCTTGTACCAAAAAAAAAAAAAAAAGAGGGATTGGCAATTCCAAGATTAAAAATCTCACTCTAATTATATATCATTCCAACTTAAATTAGATTTTTATATAAGTTAAAATATAACTAAATTTATTTTTTTAATACTTTTTCTATCTGCTTTAAATGATATGATATAGAAAGAAAAGAACATTTCTACCAGTAGCTTAATATACACTCTACAATATGCATTCACTAAAGCCAAAGTAATTATCCTACTATCATGATTAACAGTTTTCCAGGTCAATGAAGAGAAGAAATCAAAGAACAGAAGACTGTGTTGGCAAAATAGTTGAGATTTCAAAGAGAAATGTAAGAAAAACAAGAATTTTAAAAGCCTCTTGGCTAGAATGTAATAAGTTCACCCGAAAAAAGGAAAGCAAGTATATTCTATTAAAGACATACATTATTTAGGGAAATGAGAGAAACTTTAAATTCAAAATTAGTTCCGGCAACCACACGGGAAGCATAATCATCGTACCAGTCAATTCACATAATTTAGAAAATAAACAGTGGGTCTTTACTTTCCTGAAAAGTACCACCAACACTCCCCTTTGTACTTCTGAATCTCCCACAAGACCAAAGAACTTACCTTTAAAAGAATTATCTGCCCGTTAACCTCAGAACATACCAAAGGACGCTTCCCGCTAAGTTCCTTCATGGGCTCAGCATCAAGAAGATCCCTTTCCAAGCTCATTGTAAGAAGACCACCAGAGTTCTAGGCACAAGTTTTTGTTACAGTTGAAGAATCCAAATAATCCCAGCACTTTTAAATAACCAACAAAATTAGTTACATACTATTAGATGGACTGGACATCAACCCTACTGGAGACACCAATAAATAAAAATATTTAAAGTTTCATATTTTTTCTATTTCCTGACTCTTGAACTCCCACCCAAAATGTAACGACCATACGTTTAATCATTGCAACAGCTCTCTAACAGATTCTTAAGATGACTGGGAGGAACCAGACGTGCTTCCAAGGGACCCTGATATTTACTTGGAAAACTTCATGTGTTTCCTAAAAAATATTAAAATGATGACAAATAAAAAGGAGACTGTACAATGGGAATGAGATGTCTAAAAATTATGACTACTGTGAACTCTAACACCCCTGCCTCTGAAGTGGAATCCTCAGAAGTGAAAATGGCTTTTAAATAATTTAACTCTACTAGGTATTTCTGCTACTTTTTAAAAGGAACAATTTTTTTTGCACTAAAACATGACTATCAACATTTTAAATCAAGCTGAGTTTTACTATGGTAGAGTTTTAGTAAGAGGGGTTGTGAAATTTTTTTTTTTTTTTAAAGTGTTGTCAGCATATTTAAGTAAGCCACAATACATAATCCACAGGGGTTTCCTAAGGATACATCACAGGAAAACATCTTAAAATAATTAAAGGCATCCATAAGCCACAATTCGAACCTTTTATAATCTTCCACAATAAAACAGATTAGCATATTTTTAAAATTAATTTTCAAGTCCTATATAGCACCACATATTCACTCACCCATCCTATAAGAGAGAGTCTCTAAGCAAGAGTTAAATAATTGCAAGGAAAACACTACATTATTTTAAAGTTCAGTCTGAAAAGATTATACAGTAATTGCTTTAACAATTTATGGGACTTATTAATCTTACATATTTATGAGTTCACAAGTCTATGTGAACATCCCTTTATGTACTGTATTTAAGCTATTATCATGGACTTAATGACAATCTTAAAGAATACACATCTTGGGCTTCCCTGGTGGCGCAGTGGTTAAGAATCCGCCTGCCAATGCCGGGGACACGGGTTCAAGCCCTGGTCCGGGAAGATCCCACATGCCGTGGAGCAATTCAGCCCGTGAGCCACAACTACTGAGATTGTGCTCTAGAGCTTGCGAGCCACAACTACTGAAGCCTGCGTGCCTAGAGCCTGTGCTCCGCAACAAGAGAAGCCACCACAATGAGAAGCCCATGCACCGCAACGAAGAGTAGCCCCCACTCGCCGCAACTAGACAAAGTCCCACGTGTAGCAATGAACACCCAATGCAGCCAAAAATAAATAAATAAAATTAAAAATAAAAAGAAAAGAATAAACATCTCATCTAGTCCCTCATCCCTAGCAGACAACATAAAACACAGAGCTAACAGATTCTGCTCTGAGAGCCGAAGTTTACCAATCCTGCTCCACAGAGTCCTTCTAATACACTGATCTCCCAGACTTTGAATCCTGCCTGCTTTAACTTAAAAGATAAATTCTGTTTAAATTCCTCATGACTATCAGTGTCCTGCTTTTTTGTGTGTGTGGTACGCAGGCCTCTCACTGCTGTGGCCTCTCCCGCCGCGGAGCATAGGCTCCGGACACGCAGGCCCAGAGGCCATGGCTCACGGGCCCAGCCGCTCCGTGGCACGTGAGATCTTCCCGGACCGGGGCACGAACCCGCGTCCCCTGCATCGGCAGGTGGACTCTCAACCACTGTGCCACCAGGTAAGCCCAGTGTCCGTCCTGCTTTTATTCTAACCTGGAACAGAAGCTAAACTGCTTCATCACTTCAAAAAATAAACACCTGTAATTCAAATAAGTGCCATGCAATGTATTGAGTGGGTATGAGGAAAAGAGAAAACAAAGGAAAACATGCAAATTGATATAAAAATTGACATAAAAAACATGCAAATTGATATAAATATAGTATGCAAGTATTAAAGACAGTCTTGAGAAAAGTTCTAATAATACCTAAAAACCACTCCTCAGGAAAATTTTCATAAAGTAAGGATATTATAAATTTAACACTAACATACAATGTTAACGTCATCACTTTTCAACACTCTCTGCAGAATAGTAATTCTCAGGGGAAACAAAGCTTACCATGTACTTAAGTAATCCTATTTCAGGATAAAGTAGAGGAAGCTCAGGGAACCATTTCTGTACCAAGCTATTCAGCTTCTCCTAAATTTAAAAAATATTTTTATTATAGATCAATATATATTCAATTGTGACATGTTGGTAACTCCCTTATTATATATCTAACAAGATATATAATCTAATAATATATATAACCTCATAAAATATATAATCACTGATTTGGCCTTCTGCTACAAGAAATATTAAACGAAAACCAAGAGTCATTTGGTTCTAAATTACCATCTTACTAACAGAAGAAAAACTTAATTACCAATTTTAAGCTTAATGTACATATACAGGCACAAAAGCTTGCCTAAGGTCAAAAGTCCATACTCATTCACAAGCTAAAATGAAAAAGTGTCATGAAAAACCAATTTGAGTCATAAAATTGTGACTATTTCTCAAAATAGTAGAACACAGTACAAACACAGAACAAAACAGAACACAGTAACATTTTAAAATAATGGCTATTTCATGTTAGGAAGAAAAAAATCATAAAAGCCTTGAAAGAAAAAATTAACATGTAGCTCTGCAAAAGCTACTTTGAAGCAAATGTGTAAATTGAGAATCCTTAGAAAAGTCACATCACATGTTTATTCAGTAAAACTTCTAGATACTTATCAAGTTCCTGGGAGATAGCTATTTTATCCAAGGTTCATAAGGTGAACAATGAAGCACACACTGTCAGATAAGTTTGCTAAATAATGCGTAACACTTAAAATGCCTATTATTTTCATAGTATTTTTATTTTTCAGAGGCACTGTTTCTTATCTTCTTTCCCATAACATCCCTGAAACATAAAATACAATATTCTTTCCATTTTAAACACAAAATATGCTGACTAACTCTTCCAAAGTCACAAAAATTCATGGTAGAACTTTCCCCCAACCCAGCAGTTTTATTTTGTTATATTCTTCAATTAAATTATGATGCCCTATTAATGTTTTCATTGCAGTTTTAAGCTAAAATGATGTTCATACAGATTTTAATAAAGGAAAAAAACTTTAGGCTTTATCTTCAACAGAAAACAAGCAATATGCAAAAGTGTCTGTTATGATCTCGATTCTTGTAAAAACAAGCAGAAAGCAAACTAAAAGGAAGTAAACTCAAAAGTTAAATGTGATTATACTACTGTTACCACTGAGTGAGAACATTACAGATGATGTTTCTTCTTCCTTATACTTTTCTGTAGTTTTCACATTTGGCACAATGGTTATGAATTATTTTGTCATCAGAAATTAATTTCTAAATTCACAAACATTACTATACCAACTTAACTATGCCAATATAACCTCTGATCTTTTGATTATAGTACACTTCATAAAAATGGATATTTGAATTCAATTTTTACAGTAGAAACTAATTCAAAATTTCAAAGCATCAAATACTTACATATTCCTCCCGCTCATGATAAATTTCCTGAAAGACACTATTCTGCAACTGAGTTATTTCCTGTTTTATTTCCTCAATCTCAGATCCATCGTGGTCATCGGACTTTAATCAGAAAGAAAAAAGTGACCTTATAGACTTATGAAAGTAGACTCAAAACAAGTCTTCCTAGTAAGAATTAATGCAACTTCTACAGCAAATCACTCTGTCTGATTTCTATTCATCCTTCTATACCTAGCACATAACAATCTCTCATAACACTTGTCGAATTAATATTTATTAGTTTATTCTAATCCTGACTTTTCCAAAACCTACAAAAAGGAATTATAAAAATAAAGTCATAAAATTAATTACATAGATTTTTCTTATCTCTTAATTTGCTGTACATTTTCTCTAAGATGACCAACTGCCACCATAAAGTAAATGTCAAGAATAGGAACCAGAATACAATTAAACTCCCTGGAACCTTTTTCTATGTAAGATTTGATTTTTAAAAAAATTAGTAAACATGTGGCATGTCTACTACAAGAAAGACAATGTAGGACTCACAAAGACTCCATAAAACTCTAAGATAATTAACAAGCCTCCTTAAAAGGTACATGTTTTCAAAGTTAGATGTTTCTATAAAAGTTAAAAAATTAAACTAAAAAAGACCCCATTCCCCACAGCCCAAAATAGGATAAAACTAGAAAAATTTTAAACTATTAAATTAGCTCTACTACATGCTTAAATGCTCCAATGAGGAAGAAAGCTAACTCAAGTTGGATTAAGATATAATGTAAATCCCTTTGACAAGTAAATTCTTTGTTCAAGGAAACAAAGAATGCCAGTTTATTCACAGTTTCAAGCCTAAAGAAGGAGGTTTAGTCCAGTTTAAAGTGTCCTAATTCTTCCAGTTCTATTATAATATGAAAACAACTTAAACTATTTGCAAGAAATAGTATGTCCAGCCATTAAAAAGAGAGCTAACAAAAGACATCCTGATCTTTACAACAAAATTCTGCCTTTGGGGGAGTACCCCATTGCCTTGCAGCATGTAGCAGGCTTGTTTTTAATAGACATTATAACAGTCCATTATCAACAGTTTTTTAAATTATTCGAAAATGCTTATCTTACTAACAACCAAGGCAAAGATGTAAAATGTATTTTTAAAGCACTTCATGACATGGGAAAATGTTTACACTATTAACGTAGTAATTTTATTTAAACACAAACACAGAAGGGAAAAATAAAACAAAATGTGAATAATTTTAAAGAGTGTATTTATGCATTACTCTTACGCATAAATAAAATGAGGTACACACAGAGTTCACTAAGAACCAACTGTTTCCTTACTTCTTCCAAATTATTCTTTTCAACCAATTTCCATCTCAGTCGAGCCTTTAAGCTTTTCAGTGTCTTTTTAATGGACAGCAAGTGATCCACATTGGGGCTCTTATTTAAACATTCAATAATCTGTTTCTTAAACTAAGTGAGAGAAAGAGTTGTTATATTTTCAACACACAGACAACAATATTAATCGAACAGTCGCTTCCTGACCACTCATTAATTTTCTATTAAGATTCAACTAGTATTTACTGAGTTCAGATTGAAATAAGAAATTCTTCAATTTTCAACAAGACAATTCTACCCACTGATTTCTTAATTATCCACATATCTATTTAGAAGAGTATCATTCTAGCAATCAAAGAAACAACGGGAAAAAATATTTCAAGCTGAGACATGCAGTGAGACACACTTTGCTACAGAAAATGCAAATTGAATTTCTAGTGAGGATGTAAATTGAAATTACCCTTCCCAAAAGTAGTTTGACAATATGTATCAAGTTTTAAGAATGTTCATTCCTTTTGACTTAGTAATTAACAATTTTTAGGAATCTATTTGAGGAAATACACACAAAATTATGTACAAAGATTATGTACAGAGCTTCCCTGGTGGCGCAGTGGTTGAGAGTCCGCCTGCTGATGCAGGGGACATGGGTTCGTGCCCTGGTCCGGGAAGATCCCACATGCTGTGGAGCAGCTGGGCCCGTGAGCCATGGCCGCTGAGCCTGTGCGTCCAGAGCCTGTGCTCCGCAACGGGAGAGGCCACAACAGTGAGAGGCCCGCGTACCAAAAAATAAAAAATTTAAAAAAAAATAAGATTATGTACAGTGTTATTTATGGTAAAAAAAAAAAAAATGGAAGTAACCTTAACATCTGATAGATGAAAGGTTAAATAACACTGTACATCTATGCAAGAGATGATGTTTTAATCACTCAAAATGACCGTATACAAGAATTATTAATCATATGGGCAAATGTTTATAATACACAATTAAATGAAGAAAACATTTTCAAAACAGTTTACAAAATGATGCAGTGTACATAATATTCATACATACATATAAGTCACCATTCACAAAGGAAATACTCTGAAACTAGCAGTAAGTATCTCTTAAGCAAAGGGGACTATAATCAATGTTTTATTTCTTATCTTTCTGTATATACCAAGTTTTCTACTGTAAACTTGTATAGGCAAAAAGAAAATGACGGCTTCCCTGGTGGCGCAGTGGTTGAGAGTCTGCCTGCCGATGCAGGGGACACGGGTTCGTGCCCTGGTACGGGAAGGTCCCGCACGCCGCGGAGCGGCTGGGCCCGTGAGCCATGGCCGCTGAGCCTGCGCGTCCGGAGCCTGTGCTCCGCAACGGGAGAGGCCACAGCAGTGAGAGGCCCGTGTACCGCAAAAAAAAAAAAAAAAAAAAAAAAAAAAGAAAATGATAAAAGTTATGTTTTAAAGGACATAAGAAAATCAAAGATTTAAGACAATAAAAAAATCTCAATATATTTATATCAGTGAAATGTCATTTCCACTACAGGATGAATTTAATTATATACCAGCTAACAATGGCTATAGTGTTTTTCTACAATAGTAAATAATTTATCTACACACTGGGTATTAAACTACTTGTGAAAATTTAAGTATTAAAAATTTCAAAGCATCAGTATATAAGACCAATAATATAAAGCATAATCCAACCTCAACACTGTCCTTGTACTTGGATTGTACTGTGGCAATAAGCCTTTCCTCTGAACGGATCTTTTGTACTACTTGACTATATGCATTTAAAGTGATCTCCTTGTCTGCATCACCTTGCTCCTAAATGAAATCATACACACAGATTTATATACAAAGGAATACAAAATAGTTAAAACCTTCGATAACAATGGATACACTTTAAAATGATATCCTTAACGAATTTCTATATCTATTTCAAAGTATTTCTTAAACATAGATATTTTTCTAGGGAGAAGAGAGATTGATATCAAAGATGTTCATACAGGAAATTTTATTCCCATAACGCTATTATACTTAAAGCTGTCTGAAGTAGAGTGTTAAAGGAAATCAGGGATACTGTTATGCTAAATGTAAGAACTAAACAATATATAGAACTTCAACACTTTATTTTTAGATATCTGTTAACAACTCCTTCTAAAATCAAGCCTGACTAAGCCATCTAAATAAGGACAATTTGACAATAGGGAAATATAGTAATGCGTATTTTTTAATGCCAATCTTTATAAAATCACAAAAGGTAAAGAGAAACAAGCAAAATAAAGAACATAACCAATGAGACTTTGGTAGGCAGCCTGAGAAACTGGTTAAGAGTTCCAGTGAGCAATATTAACATTACAAAATACACTAATTTTTAACTTTACACAGCAAAAGAGAGTATACACAGAAGGGAAAGGGAGCTACTAATCAAACTTGTGTATCCACTTCCAAGAGCTGTTTCAGATTTTATTTCAAGTTTTCACAAACTCTAAAGAGTCTTATCTTACACTTACAGTCACTGGGTATGACGGACTCAAGAATCAAGTGCTAACGAAAGCTGACACACTCAGATTAAGAGTTGTTTTCCTGGGGCTTCCCTGGTGGCGCAGTGGTTGAGAATCTGCCTGCTAATGCAGGGGACACAGGTTCGAGCTCTGGTCTGGGAGGATCCCACATGCCGCGGAGCAACTAGGCCCGTGAGCCACAACTACTGAGCCTGTGCATCTGGAGCCTGTGCTCCGCAACAAGAGAGGCCGCGATAGTGAAAGGCCCATGCACCGTGATGAAAAGTGGCCCCCGCCTGCCACACTGGAGAAAGCCCTTGCACAGAAACGAAGACCCAACACAGCAAAAATAAATAAATAAATCTGTTAAAAAAAAAAAAGAGTTGTTTTCCTGGAATTAAACATTAGATATTTTTTTCATGTGAAATATCCTACTAAAATCAAAATACCAACCACCCTGTGGAAGAATAAGACTTCACACTGTATTTGGATTAGAACTTGACGGTGTTACTATCTCAAATAGGCCTTTACGAGGAAAGCTAAGACTAGTCTTAACACTCTACCTAGTAAGGAAACCACTTTGCTTCAAAGGAAGCAGTAATAAGACTATCAATACTCACAATCAGAGATATCTCCAGCTCTTTGCAGACACTTGACCCAGCCTTCTCTAGGATTTCATCAATATTACCAATTGTGTCTTCAGAAGTCAGTGATTCTTCCACAGATAGATCAAAGGCCTCGTGTGCAAAAATAAAAAACATGAAGTATCTCATTTAATTATCTCAATTAGTATTGTGTCCTTATACCTGGAGCAGAGCATTAACCTATGTACTGGGCAACGAGGGGGAAATAAACACAAGAATCTTAAAGTACAACCCTCACAAAACTTATGCACCAGAAAGAAAAGGTATACACACCTCACATGCCTAAAGAAAACACAGATTTTTGTTTAGGTAATTAGTGATTAAGAGAGATGAGAGGACAATACAGAGGAAAATTATGAAAAAAAACAGGGACAAGACCAAGATGTTTTGGGGGAACAGTAAAAGAGGCAGTCTGACTAAATACTGGTAAAGAAACTTGACTGCTCAGGTAGCAAGTTTAAATCTGACAGGTAGTGGGCAGACAATATCAGCGTTTATACAAAGAAGGGGTATGATTATACCTGGTACTTAATGATGACCCACTAGCATTAAGGAATATGAAGATTCAAAGTTAAAAATTAAACCCTGATAGTTTCCATCTCATTAGGAAAACTAAGGTGCTTTCTATCAGGAAACAGACTTTATAATAAGGTGTTAAATAGAATAGACATCAGGGGCCCAAACTATAATACAGAACATAAATGTCATAAGCAGTCACTCGGCTTTCAGAGGTTCAGATTTGTGTTTATGGAGGTCTAGATTTGGGAAACGGATACGGAAATGAAAGAAAAGTATAACAGATAATTAACCTAAATGGAAAGACAATTATGATCAATAACAAAAGAAGACAAAGAAATAACTTAGTTACATTAATGTATCCATAAGAAAGTACCAAAAATGAAGAGTTCTAGAAGTAGCAGGAGATTAAAGATTTTTTTTTCCCCAGACAAAGCTAGAACTGCGTATTTGGAAATCATTCACACCGAGAGATAAATGACACTATAGGTGTCTTTCCCTTTGCTCAGGAGGATGTGAAGCACACAGAAGAACACAGAATCAATAACAAAATTAGGCCAAAATTTAATTAAGGTTCTGAGTACACTACACAACGCCACATGCCTCCAAGCCTTTTAGGAAATTACATGGTGTTTTCACAATAATAATTAAGAACTAAAAAAACAAAAAGATATGCAAGATACCTTTTCTAATATCAAATGAGACTAATATTCCCCATTTACTTTAGATATCTTTAGGATATTTAAGATAACTAAAACTTAAAAGATTTACACTGCTAAACAACATTGTAATCATGGCTAGTTAGCCAACTAATGTTAAAACACATATGTCTTGCTAAAAAAGAAACCAAAAAGAGGAAAGCTCTACTACCCTCAAAGCACATACCCTTATCTCTATACCATAGCTGTAAAATATACACTAGACTTGTAATAAACTCAACTGATATTATCTTACACCTGTAACTTGACTGAAGTTGTTTTCATATATGTCCTAAACAGAGAATGTAAATGTGTAAATCCCTCACTCTTCTATCCCAGCATTCTCATTCATATTCTCATTAATATTTTTTCTCTTTTTTATCTCTCTCTCCCTCCCTCCCTCACTCTCTCTCTCAGAAAGAAGTAAATTACATGTGGACAATTTAAAAATAAAACATTCCCTGGTTTATGCTACGACACCACTCGGCAACAGCTCGTTACCTTTAAGGTACTCTGAAACCATGTTACAAGATGTTGTAGAGAAACCTCTGTTTCACTTCTAACGCTGGTGAACAACTCTCTTTTATTACACTTCCAGTCATAAAATTTCTTCAGTATTTCTTCAGAGTTTGTCCCTTCTTTGGCCTGTCCATATACTGCTTCTAAAGAGGCTGACAAATCCTGCAGAGAGATACTTCTGTTTTTTAAAGTTTATTAATTTTATATTACGATTCAAGCACCATATTAGAATCTGAGAGAAAAGTAGTATGTTGAATCCCTATCTTTGAGCATTTTATAAATAAAACTTAGAATAATTAGACATAAAAGCATAAGACTACCTATAAGGTGATTTATTTGGACTGTAAGAGTAAACGTTAAGTGAATTAAGGTTATAAATAGAAAGTTTTATATTCTTAGGTTTTTAATCAAGTAGAAATTATCCTTTTTTCTCTGACTTTACATAAGAATCACTACTATTTTGTCCTGATATGGAAGTTTCTAAGAGCTACTGCTAAGTAAAAATAAACATACCAAAACATTCAAATAATTCCAATTAAGGAAAGACATTAAGCATATATGTGTGTGTGTGTGTGTGTGTGTGTGTGTGTGTGTGTGTGTGTGTGTGTATGCACTTAAAAGCATTTTTAGAAAGGCTTAGAAGAGACAAAAGAGCTTGATGGCTCTCTCTAGGAATCAGACTCTAGAAATGCCACAGAGACAAGAGGAAAACTTAATAGACCCCAGAAATTTTTATCACAAAACTCTGAGAAACCCTTGGAAAGAGAGAGGATGGCTGGTGCTTGGCATTGAATGAATACAGTCATACCAAGTGGGAGAAGGCCTGTACCACAGCAGAGAATATCCTGTGGGACAAGAACTGTCTTCATACGCCCTTCTTTCTCCCTCACATTGGGCAGGAAAGCAGCAGCACAAGCAAGAGGCAAGGATTTATACAAGTACAGTATAAGAACCTAGATGAGGCAGAAACTGATAACCAATACAAAAGGATTGGCCAAGCACTCTCTTTTCTTCCCTTTTGCCCTGAATACCTGGTAGCATTTACACCCATGGGTAGCAGCCCCTGGAAAAGAGCAGTGGCTCTTTTCCTCCCAGGACTGGGAGGTCCTCTGAAGAGTAAGATCACCTAGAAGAAAAGCCAATAAGAAGTAGTTGAGCCCAGACTGCAACCCTAGAAGTTCTGAGTAACAACCCCATCCTATTCCCTAAACCCATGTGAAATTACGGTCCAAGCTTTCACCCCTCCCTAGGTCCCATTACCACACTATCACATATGTATACAACAGCACACTAAGGCAGTTTATAATTCTTCAAGAGAATATGAGGTCCTGAGGGGAAGTACAGGGGAGGATGAAATGTGTGAATAATACAAGCATTCCGAAAGAAATATAATAAACTAAGCCACCTTATAAAAAGGAAGCAAAATCAGTAGCCCAGATAATAGTAAGAACTCAAAATAAACATAACAAATATTCTCAAAGAAAGAAAATTGGAAACATAAAGCAAAACCAAGTAGCTATGAATAACAACTGAAATTATTAAGTATGAAAGAAATAATCTTTGAAATAAAGAACACAAGGGATTGGTTAAGTGGCAGAAGAAATACAGCAAAAGAACCAATTAGTGACTAGGTGGTTAAGTCAAGGATCCTTCCAAAAAGACACAGAAAGGGATAAAAAGATAGAAAAAAATGAATGAACAATTAAAATATGTAAAGAACAGAAGTTTAAACGCCCATCTAACAGAAGTCTCAGAATGAAAGAAAATGTAAATGAGGTGGGGGGGGGGAGACAGTATTTTAAGAAATAATTATCAAATATTTCCTAGAGTTAAAGAAAAACCTCAAACTGAATTGCCTCAGATTAAATCTAAACTTATATATGTTTCAGTGCAATTTAGGAAATAAGTCAAGAGAAAATGTTCAAGCTCCAGGAGGAAAAAAAGTAACAGAAGAACAAAAATCAGACTCATATCAACAACTACTGAAATAAGAAAACAATGGATTATTATTGTCAAAGGTCTGAAGAGAAAATGGACCTAATATTTTGTAGCTCATTAAACAATTATTTAAAGAGCTTAAATGTAAGCAATTGTTTAAATATTTAAATTGTTTAAATACAATATCCCGAGACATTCAATACGTCACAAAGTCAACCACTCAAAGCCCTCCTTGAAAGTATTCTCAAAGAAAGTATTCCAATACAGAGTAAACCAAAAGATATCCAATAATTTACAAAATAAATAAGAGTGAGAAAATAACTCTAAAGTCTGTTACTTGAGTTATCATATACAGTATCTGTAACAATCTGTGAGTAAAATCCTAGACAACAATTGTGGTTGTTAGATTCATGGGAGGGAGGTACAGACAGACAAAAAGGCACACCAGAGGCAAGTGAAAATGTTCTAAGATATCAGGGGTAGAAGGTGAAAAAAAAGGAAGGAAAAAAAAGAAACCATGATAAACAGAAACACAAAAATAATCACAGAAATAAGTTCTAATAAAACAGTAATTATAAATATATAAATCAAGCTACCCATCAAAAGGCAGATTTACACGTTGGATTCTTTTTAAAAATGATCTGTTAGTGTGTTGTCTCAGAGAGACATTTAAAATAAAGGGAGAAAAAAAGAAAAAATATATAAAGCAAATATTAACCAGAAAGACAGGTGGGATAAGAATTTTAAAAGAAAACAAAAATAAAATTTTATCCCAAAACATCATAAGGGAAAAATAATGTTACATAACAGCTTAAAATACGTAACAATCACAAATTCATTAACACTCAACAATACAGCAATGAAATATTTTGAACAATTTAAAGAAGCAGAATATATAACAATATATTAACTAGAATATATAACAAAAATATCCCCAAACTGATCAGATAAAAAAACTAAGCAAAGATACAGAAGATTAAAGCTTAAAATAATAGCTATAGGTCAGAAACTGCACACAAAGAAAACCTAGAATATACTTTCTTTTTGAACTTAAAAGGAACGGTCATGAAAAATTAACCATGTATTGTAGGCCACAAAAAAAATCTCAATAAATGCTGAGGAAATCAAAATCATGACATTTCACTTCTTTGACCCTCATTATCAAAGTATAAGTTATATTTCTTAAGTATTTACTTGAAGAAAAAAAAAAAATCTAACTATTTTTCAGCAAACTAAAGAGAAGCTTAAAGAATAATCCGGTGCCCAGGAGTGGGATTCCTGGATCACATGGTAACTCTTAGTTTTACAAGGAACCTCCATACTGTTCTCCATAGTGGCTGTACCAATTTACATTCCCACCAACAGAGCAAGCAGGTTCCCTTTTCTCCACACCCTCTCCAGCATGTATTATTTGTAGACTTTTTGATGACGGCCATTCTGACCACTGTGAGGTGATATCTCATTGTAGTTTTGATCTGCATTTCTCTAATAATTAGTGATGTTGAGCATCTTTTCATGTGCTTTTTAGCCATCTGTATGTCTTCTTTGGAGAAATGTCTATTTAGATCTTCCACCCGTTTTCTGACTGGGTTGTTTGTTTTATTGATATTGAGCGGCATGAGCCATTTGTATATTTTGGAGATTAATCCCTTGTCAGTTGCTTTATTTGCAAATATTTTCTACCATTCTGTAAGTTGTCTTTTCATTTTGTTTATGGTTTCCTTTGCTGTGCAAAAGCTTTTAAATTTAATTAGGCCCCATTTGTTTATTTTTGTTTTTATTTTCATTACTCTAGGAGGTGGATTGAAAAAGATCTTGCTGTGATTTATGTCAAAAAGTGTTCTGCCTATGTTTTCCTCTAAGAGGTTTATAGTATCCAGCCTTACATTTAGGTCTTCAATCCATTTTGAGTTTATTTTTGTGTATGGTGTTAGGGAGTGTTCTAATTTCATTCGTTTACATGTAGCTCTGGAGAAAACCATAATTCAAAAAGATACATGCACCCTAATGTTCACTGTAGCACTGTTTACGATAGCCAGGACATGGAAGCAACCTAAACGTCCATCAACAGAGGAATGGATAAAGAAGATGTGGTACATATATACAGTGGAATATTACTCAGCCATAAATAAAGAATGAAATAATGCCATCTGCAGCAACATGGATGGACCCAGAGATTGTCATACTGAGTGAAGTCAGAGAAAGACAAATATCATATGATATTGCTTATATGTGGAATCTAAAAAAAGGGTACAAATGAACTTATCTACAAAACAGAAACAGAGTTACAGATGTAGAAAAATATGATTCCGGGTGGGGGACATATACACACTACTATATATAAGATAGATAACTCATAAGAACCTACTGTATAGCACAGGTAACTCTACTCAATACTCTGCAATGGCCTACATGGGAAAAGAATCTAAAAGAGAGTGTATATATGTAACTTATTCACTTTGCTGTACACCTGAAACTAACACAACATTATAAATCAACTATACTCCAGTAAAAATTTTTTAAAAAAGAATAAACTGGTGACCGAGGGGAATAGTAGAAAGAGAGACAAACCAGATTTGGCAAAACTTCTTTTAAGATTAAACTTTAAAAAGAAAAGAGCTTTAAAAATGACCTTGTTTGCCGATCCTTCACCTCTGTTTTCTAACAGTTAATGAGAAGAAATAAACCTTTACAGGGTAAAGTAGAAGCTGCAATGCAGAGAAGTGAATTCTTTCAACACTATCCTTTTATATGAAAAGCTCACTTCACCATTCTGGAATAACCTGTACTATTTATGCAATTCCATTTAAGAAAATGTTTCAAACCAGGGCTCCAATGGCTCCTGAACCATACACAGTAATATGAAAACTACACCTTCATCTACGTGGACAAAAAGAGACCATGCCCATGTCCTGGCTATTGTAAAAAGAGCTGCAGTGAACATTTTGGTACATGACTCTTTTTGAATTATGGTTTTCTCAGGGTATATGCCCAGTAGTGGGATTGCTGGGTCGTATGGTAGTTCTATTTTTAGTTTTTTAAGGAACCTCCATACTGTTCTCCATAGTGGCTGTATCGATTTACATTCCCACCAACAGTGCAAGAGGGTTCCCTTTTCTCCACATCCTCTCCAGCATTTATTGTTTCTAGATTTTTTGATGATGGCCATTCTGACCAGTGTGAGATGATATCTCATTGTAGTTTTGATTTGCATTTCTCTAATATGATGTTGAGCATTCTTTCATGTGTTTGTTGGCAATCTGTATATCTTCTTTGGAGAAATGTCTATGTGTCCATCACTGGATGAATGGATAAAGAAGATGTGGCACATATATACAATGGAATATTACTCAGCCATAAAAAGAAACGAAATTGAGATATTTGTAGTGAGGTGGATGGACCTCACTAAGAAAATTCCGTTTTCTTAAATGGAATTGCATAAATAGTATAGGTTATTCCAGTCTGTCATACAGAGTGAAGTAAGTCAGAAAGAGAAAAACAAATACCGTATGCTAACACATATATATGGAATCTAAGGAAAAAAAAAAAAGGTCATGAAGAACCTAGGGGTAAGACGGAAAAAAAGACACAGACCTACTAGAGAATGGACGTGAGGATACGAGGAGGGGGAAGGGTAAGCTGTGACAAAGTGAGAGAGTAGCATGGACATATACACACTACCAAATGTAAAATAGATAGCTAGTGGAAAGCAGCCGCATAGCACAGGGAGATCAGCTCGGTGGTTTGTGACCACCTACAGGGGTGGGATAGGGAGGGTGGGAGGGAAGGAGACGCAAGAGGGAAGAGATATGGGAACATATGTATATGTATAACTGATTCACTTTGTTATAAAGCAGAAACTAACACACCATTGTAAAGCAATTATACTCCAATAAAGATGTTAAAAAAAAAAAGAGACAGTGCCCAGATGTCCCTGAATATCCTTTTCTCCAATTCTCCAGCAAGCTTATTCCCTACAGTATAAAACAAGACAGCTATTATTCAACTTGGTATTAAAGATACTGACAAACAGTAAAAATTCTAAGATACATAAAAGGTAGAAGGAGTAGAAGAGGGTTATTGTATTCAAATGATATGACCACACAGAAAGCTCAGAGTATCAACTGACAAAAACTAAAAGAGAGTTCAGCAGAGTTGCCAGAGAGACATCAATATATAAAAATCAATAGTATCCCTCTACACCATCAAAAATAACTAGGAAATGGAAAATAAGATAACATTCACAAAAGCAATCAAAAGTATAAATGTCTTGGAGTTAAATGAAGAAAATGCATGAGGCGCTATGGAGAAAACTTTTAAACATCATTAAAAAACATAATAAAAGATGTGAATAAGTAGAAAGACTATGTTAACAGGCGGAATGACAACATTGTCACACTCATTCACTCCAAATTAGTCATTTCTGAGCTGAAAGGATAGGACTAAAGACAAGGTTCCATAACATCATACAGCTACTGTACTCTATCCCCTATCACAGATCTTAAAAGACCTATAACTCAAGGATCAGGATCCCTCTCCCTAACTCTAACATATGGCTTTACTAGATTTTCTGCTAGAATGCAGTGGGTAACAGGGACTCACCTGCCTGCTACTGCTCCTGTCTCTGTGAGTTTTCCCAAAGAATGCTGCTCTAGCAAGCCTGCCATGCCTGATCATTTTACCTTATTTGCAGGATAAATACATATACATACATAAACACGTTAAATATATCAATATAAAATTTTAACACCATTAAAAAGAAACTAGGATTTATCAGAGAAAAACTTTTGCAGCCATCAGTACTATCTGAAGTCTAAAGGTAAATGCTAATTTCACCTCTCAAACGATAAACATATTTTAATGTATATTTAATGTATATTTAGTATCTTTTAAAATTCCAACCTGTAATGTTTTCAAGCGTTTATTAAGAGGTAACTCATCAACTTCCAGAATAAAAACTTCTACTGCCATGTACAGCTTCTGTTGTACTTCATTTCTTTTGGCTATCAAAATATTCCCTTCATTCTGGAGGAAGGAGAAAAAGAATAACCATCATTAATATATCAGGTGTTTTTTTTTACACACTGACCTCTATGAAAAAAACTGATCTCTTAAAGTTAGTAAAATTTAACATTACATTCTCCAAACATAGTAAACACTTCAGACAAACACCTGTCTCCTTAGATCACCAAAATGACAGAGTTTTCTCTCCCTTAATTAGAAATAAGATTTACGTTCAACAATTCTTCTCTGTTAATCTTCATCTTTTCCTATCATTTCTGCAACAATAAAATTTTTCCTTTTCTTAAGAAAATTATACAAGTATCTATGGCTAATTACACACTGTCTCCTTCCTACTCTCAGCCCACCCTCAATTCCTTCATCTACTTATCTTTCAAGATTCAGTTAATCTCCACCATGATAAAACCTCCAATTCACCCAAAAGGCTATGTTTGGAAATAGATATGAGAGATATCCAAGAATGCTGTGAATTACCTCTGTTATAGTACTTACCAAACTATATTAAAACTATCTATTTATATATCCGGCCAATACCCAAGGTAGATAGAGGGATAGGACCACGTCTTAAACAAATGCATGTGTCTACTGCCTGTAACAGTGTCTGGCACATACACTTAAAAGCCTGAATGTTAGAATACTCTTTTTTGTGTAAGGTCAACCAGACCATTATATAACTAATTATAAAGACAAAAGAAAAGAATCTCTTTCATCAAAAATACACCTGGTGGGCCTCCCTGATGGCACAGTGGTTAAGAATCCGCCTGCCAATGCAGGGGACACAGGTTCCATCCCTGGTCTAGGAAGGTCCCACATGCCACGGAGCAACTAAGCCCGTGCGCCACAACTACCGAGCCCACATGCCACAACTACTGAAGCCCGCGTGCCTAGAGCCCGTGCTCCACAACAAGAGAAACCACCATAATGAGAAGCTCGCACACAGCAACGAAGAGTAGCCCCTGCTCACCGCAACTAGAGAAAGCCCACTAGCAGCAATGAAGACCCAACACAGCCAAAAATAAATAAATAAGTAAATTTATTAAAAAAAAAAAAGTACACACGGCAATCAAGTTAAGGAACTGTGCGAAATATATAAATGAAAATAACAATACTGACCCAAATTATGTACAAGCAGGGAAATAAAATGACAACTTTATCTGAGGGACAATTATGACTCTCTATTTATCCAATAATCTACTCTTCAGTCTGTCAAATGAACTTTAGGGTAATAAAGCCTAAAAGTAAGTCCTGAAACATCAGCAGTAGTGGAAATAAATTGCTTCAAAAAAAAAAAATCACATTTGTTCTACTAGAATACCAAGTCCTAGGTATATACTAAGCCCTCTCCCTCCCTGTGATAAATCACTTTCCTATGCTCAAATGACAAAAACAAAACAAAAATTAAAAAGTAGTCCGTTTTCATCTTTTCATCTTACTACCTGAAAATACATGATGAAGTATTTTAATACTGGCAGTATGGTTTAAATGGAACTAGAATACACTTTGTAATCAGACATACCTGGGTTCAAATTCCATATTAACATTTAGAACTACGTAATCTTGAGCAATTTCCTTAAACCCTGTGGGCCTCAGTTTCCTGAGGAGCAAAAGTGCCAAGTGCCCTTTTTTTTTTTTTTTTTTTTTTTAATTTCGCAGTACGTGGGCCTCTCACTATTGTGGCCTCTCCCATTGCGGAGCACACGCTCCAGACACGCAGGCTCAGCGGCCAAGGCTCACGGACCCAGCCGCTCCGTGGCATGTGGGATCTTCCCGGACTGGGGCACAAACCAGCATCCCCTGCATTGGCAGGCGGACTCTCAACCACTGTGCCACCAGAGAAGCCTCAAAAGTGCCCATATTTAAAAGTTAGTGTACGAAAAGTTTATAAAGTATCTATAACACTGCCTGTGTTTCATAGAGATTCAAAAATTATTACTTCTGTCACTTTTTTTCTTCCATAATCAGAAGTAACCAGTAACCAGGTCTAATATGTAAAATAACCCAAATCGAATCCTTTATCCAAATTAAACATTCCTGGCATTTTCAAAGGCCTAGTTATTCTGTTTACTTTTCTCATTCAGAGCCAGTTACGCTGCCAACTGGCCAACCTAGAATGAATAGGAAATAAGACTTTCAGGGTACAATCCCCAGAGGCAGAAACCACCGATACTTAAGATAGGACAACTCCAAATACAAGTTTAGGGCTCATAGGTACTATGGAAAGCTATGACTGTTGTACCAAATATCTTTATATGAAAAAGAAGGAGTTCCATTCAGCTCAATATAATAAACTAAAGAAAATTCCAAGAGGAAATAAATATATTTTTACCTACACTAATGAAGAAGTCACATGAAATATTCCATTCTTCATATCCCTCCCCTACCCACACATGGATGGCTTAGATAGCATTTAACAGTAAGGCAGAGTCCTATAATGCAGCATAAAACACGCCACTCAGACCAGAAGACAAGATCCACATTAGCAGTTGTGGGAGCCACTCTGGCTTACAAGCCTCATGCCCCTCAAAAGCCACCATCTCTTATAGGTATAGCTGCCAGGGTCCCTCAAGGGGTATGCCCAGTTGCAAGTATTTGTAGTTTACAGTTCCTCCCAGTCCAGATACAATTTACCAATCAGGGGTTTTATTTTTACCTAAACAATGTTGCCAGTAACATGACTGAAATACCATTTCATCAAATTACCAAGGGAACAGAGAGAGGTAAATTCTCATGCAAAAGGGACTGCAAAAGGGTTAACTAACCCTTTTTCCACAATCACTACTTATCTATCCTACCTTTCTTACAAGGCAACAAAAGAAATCAAATTATTAATATGAAGATATGTAAAAGTTAAAGATTTCACATAAAGTATCATTCCAATATCTGCAGTCCTTCTGCTTTCTTGAAAGACATTATCTTCTTATGTTCAACAGATAAAAATCATCATAGAGAAAAATTCTTAACCCACCATATTCTGACAAGCTTGAATCTTCCCCTGAGCCAGACAGTATTCTGCCCAAATTATCTCTAATTCATTCAGAGAAGCTGGGAGAGTAAAGCAGCCTTCATCCAACACTTGTATAGCATCTGACAGGTCATTTCCAAAATGAGCATTGATATTGACGCATCTATTAAAACAGCAAAAAGGAAAAGATCAAGAAATTTTTAAGGTGCTGTGAGAAAAAAAATTACACTTAAATACTAATGGTCTAAAGTTACTATTTACAACACTGGCTATGAAGAGGTACTTTTTAAAATCATATAAAATCATAAATAACTTTGATACAATTAAAAACATAATTGAGAAAAAAATTTAAATATCTTTTTCAGAAAGCTTTATATAAAAAGACAACTACAAAAGTCTGCAGATTTTAAATGATATTAAATTAGATTTATAAATAATTCTGTAAAATTTTATACTTAAGCCAATCTTGCTTACCAAGATGACAGGCACATAGTCCTTGTACCTTAATAAGCAGACTAGCATTTGCAGAGTTTTTTAAAATATCCAAAAAGAAAAAGCAATGTGAAAGACCAAATAGCAAAACAAACAAGGCCCATCATTTTCTTTTTTCTAGCTTCCAGTTAGACTGCCACCATTCTAACAGCACATTACTTCCTCAAATATGGGTTAAAATATTTTGAACTGTTTTGGTCCAAAGTCTGTCTCACTGCTTTGCAAGTGTAGTCACCTGAATTTTTGGTTATGCATTAAAAGTTGATTAAGCTCTAGAGAGACCTACTCAAACTATTTAGAAACTTATAAACCAGATACCGATTGATGGATTTATACTGGAGAATATAAATTCCCACTGGACAAAAGACGAACGTGCAGGATTAATTCAGGGCAACATCTTCTTAGTGTTTCAAAGTACATGAGAAAATGAATTACTGATTTAAGTTGTATGTATAGCACAAAAAGAGAACTAGGTTGTTCTGAGAACTATTTTTTCCACATTGCAGAAAAGGGTGAAAAATTATCCCTAACCAATAATAAAACAATCCTCTATAAAGTACAATACCTATATAATTCATATATAGAGTCTGAGATATGCTGAATAAACTCTGCACAAAACTTGCTAACCAATTTCTTCTGACTCCATGAAGATCACTTTTCTTCTAACTCCATGAACACTACTTTCTTCTTTCTTTAGACGGAGTATAATTAAGTTATATTACTGAAATCTAGTTTCAGTATAGAACTGAAAATAACCCCAAGCAAAACAAGAGGACATAGTAGTTTCTCATCAAACTACCACTTAGAAGTTGTGTTGACTTTTTAATTTCATTCTCATAGATGACTTTTAGGACACTATCATGCCACACAATGTCAACAGAACACTAACAAAAACAATAGAAAATTTGTCTCAGGAGTAACTATTTTTAGTTTCCTTCTTTAAAGTAATAAAAATACAAAGATTAAGTTACAAAGCAAAAATGTCAGGCATACAAAACAAAGCACCAACTAATTAGCATTTGTTTTAAACTATCCTTCTTAAAAATATGCTTTTACCTACCTAATTTCTTTCAATATTTCAACCTTAGCTGCTAGATTTTTCATTCTGGTACCTACACAAGTCTTAAGAGTACTTTCTAAATGTTTAGTCAAATCCATGGTAGTTGCTTTCTCTTGCTGAAGCAAAGAACAAATACATCTTAGTTAGACCCAAATAGGAAACTGTATTTCTACTGTTATTTAAATGATTTTTAGGCGTAATTAAAATTTTAAAGGCTAAAAAATACTAGGCGACAGGATAACAAACACTGATTTCCCTACTAGCTAGGATCTGAAAAAGATAAACTACTCCAGTCTTCTGCCTTCACACAGAGACACTCTTATATTGCATCCTAATAAGAAACCAAATAAAAACAAAATTTCACATATTATATGTCTTAATACTTAGATTTTAAAAAGAAAAATAAAAGATACCCTTAAAAACCAAATGATAATCAATGACAATTTGTTTTCTGATGAAGTCTGATATCATTCTGCATTTTAAAAGAATCAAAAACATCATTTCCTTGACCCAAGCTACATTAAACTGCTTGATTCTGGTACCTTAACAATATGTCTAATATAATTATTCAAAATAATGCATAGAGCAGTAATATGGATAAAGACCTGCAATTTTATTCCAATTATACTACAAACCAGGTATTACACAGTTAAACACAGAACTTTTACTCAATCTTTAAACACCAGGCTCTCTGGTGTTCACATTCTCTCCAATGCTTCAGTTAAATAAAAAGAGAGCCAATACTGAATGCTGATTAATAGTAAGTTACATTTGGGAATGCTCATGCCCATCTGCTCTCATTTGCTGAGGAGGATGACCATGAAGAAGCAGTTATGTTTGTTCTTAAATCTGTTTATATCCACTGTAATTGCTATGATAATTCCTCCAAAAATTACATAAATCTAAGAAACAGAAGTGGGAAAATAAAAAGTTGCTGAATCTTTGAAAATGTGTTTAATGCTTTACAAAGACTCGATAAAAGCAAATTTTTAGTACAAATTGCTAATGAAATACATGTGGATGAGAACTATAAAATTCTGAAGAATCATTTAAATCTAAAAGAAATGTCAACTCAGTTTATTTCTCAACTGTCTTAAACTTATTGTTAATCCACCTGTAAAAAAAAAAAGAACCAGAGCTCAGATGAAAAATAATTAGTATGGTTTTTAAGACAAACAACAAATAAAACAAATAGAAAAGATGCCAAACTTAAACCCAACCACATTAATAATTACATTAAATGAAAATTAGCTAAACACTCCAATTAAAAGATGTGAGATTATCAATCTGGACAAAAACAGCTTAGACTCAACCATATAAGCTGTTTATTAGAAACACTTATTAGATATAAAGAGACACATAAAAATTAAAGGATGGAAACTATATACAAGGCAAATATTGCTATATTAATATCAGGTAATGTGGACTTCAGTACAGGGAGCACTCCCAGCAATAAACTGGGATATTTCATAAAGACAAATGAATTAATTCATCAAGAAGACACAACAATTCTAATTGTGAATGCACCTAATAACAAAGCTTCAAAACCACAAAGTAAAACCTGACGGAACAAAAGGAAGAAATACACAAAACCACAATAATATCTGGATATTTTAACACTCCTCTCTCTGTAACTGAAGGAACAAGTAAACAGAAAATCAGTCATGATACAAAAATCTTAAACAATACTATCAACCAATTCGACCTAACATTTATGAAACACTCCACCACACAACTGTAGAATACACATAATTTCTAAAAGCATATGGAACATTTCTAAGGACAAACAACATGCTGGATAATAAAACAAATATCAATAAATGTGAAAGGACTGAAACCATACTGAGTATGCTCTCTGATGCTAAGAAAATAAAATATCAGTAACAAAAATATACTGGAGGGAAATCTCCAAATCTGTGGAAATTAGGCAACACACTTCTAAATAGCTCATGATTAAAAAAAAAATAAATAATGGGAAGTTTTTAAATGTTTGATTAAATAATAAAAAAATATCAAAATTTGTGGACTACAAGTAAAGTGATGCTTAAAGGGAAATCTTTAAACATTATAAAAGAACAAAAGATTAAAAACAATTATATGATAAAAAATAAAACAATGATACAAATTTCCATCTAAAGAAGCTAGAAGAACAAACTGAAGGAAGGAAATAATAACAATAAGTAAAGAAATTAATAAAGTAGAATAGAGACAAACAATAAAGAAAAAAAAAAATCAACAGAAGCAAAAATTAGTTCTTGAAAAATGTTAAGGACTTCCAGTTTCCAGTCCAGCATGTAAGAAGAAAAGTCACCAGTCCATCCTAACAAGTAAAAAGTTGAGCAACTGAAAAATCAACAATTTTTCTTAGATTTGTCACAGAGGTAAGGTCACAAGGCACAACTGGAAAGACAAGACAGGCTAATAAAGGAAACTCAAAACTTTCTGGAGCAGCAATCCCCACCGCCCAGGGAAGAAGTCTGGAGTAGGGAAGCTGCAACTGTAACTGACATATTGCTAGAGGCTCAGTATGAACAACTGAAAGTTAAGAACACCAGGGGGACCCCATCATCAGGATGCCCCCACATTTTTGTGAGTTTTACCTCCTCGATCTCCAGCAGGTTCTCACAGTAAATCCCCTCAAGCTTCCAGCAGGAGGAGGGGAAAAGGAACCATTTTGAAATATGTTAGAATATTCTGTACTTAACAAGATCCGCCCTCAGTGGAAACCATTTAAACAGAGCCTACCTGCTAGGATTTTATCCAAGCCTAATTAACCTGGGGGAAGGGAAATACCCAAATCCAGCCCACTCTAGCCATCCTCCTTTCTAAAGGGAGTGGGGGAGAAAACTAGTTGCAAGTGCGAAATTCACAGTCCGGAGGCACAGGCTCACTAAAAGACCTTCTTAGTCTTTTCAGACTATAAAACGCTTCTCCTTCCCCCACAACTAATCATCACATTTACTAAATTCCTATTTATAGAAGTTCCTTTCACCAAACACATCATGCCTGGCTATCAAAAAAAAAAAAAACTTGTAAGACATGTTAAAAGACAAAAACACAGTTGGAAGAGACAAAGCAAACATCAGCATCAAATTCAGATCCGGCAGGAATATTGGGATTATCAGACAGGAACTTCAAACATGGTAGGACAAATATGCTAAGGGCTCTAACAGATAAAGTAGACAGCATGCAAGAACATACAGGCAACGTAAGCAGAGAGATGGAAATTCTAAGAAACAAACAAACAGAATATGCCAGAAATCAAAAACACTGTAGACAAAAATGAAAAATGCTTTTGATGGGCTTATCAGTAGACTAGATATGGCTGAGGAAAGAATATAATCCAAAATACGTGAATCCATATATCCACAAAAAGACCTGTAGAAGAATAGTCACAGTGGTTTTATTTATAATGGCCAAAAACTGAAAACAACCTAAATGCCCATGAATAAGAAAATGAGTAAATAAACTGCAGTATATTCATAGAATGGAACACTACTTTGCAATAAAAATGAACAAACTACTGATAAACACAACCTCAATAAATCTCACAAACATTATTCTTTAAGTGAATGAAGCCAAACATAATAGAATACGTATCAGAGGATTATTCCATTTATATGAAGTACAGGACCAGGAAAATGAAACTGTGGTTATATATAAATCAGCAGAATGGTTGCCCTGAGTGGGAGGAAGAGAGGATAGGCCAGAAAGAGATACCAAGGAACTTTCCAGGGTTGAAAGAAAGGCTTTATATCTCCAACAGGCAACGCTGTTGGCCTATAATCCATTTACTCTCTTCATGGAAGGGGACGAGGACACCCATAGAGAAAATAAAAGGCAGGTGACTAGTCTAATCTCCTTGTCAACTAAACCTTTAAAAAGAAAACAGACTGTTTTCTAAGAGGAAGAGACCTTATCTCTGAAATGCACTTAGCGAGATGTTCCTGGCTATAGGATTAGTTATAATGGATAAAACCCACAGTTCATGGATTTATGAGTCAGAGTTCCCTGAAGAATGCCACATATGAATCTAGGGGCTGGAGATTGAGTTCAATCACCAATGGTCAGTGACTTAACCAGGCCTATGTAATAAAACCTTGATTAAAAAAAAACTCAGAAAAAAATTTAAAAGTTCAGAATGATGAGCTTTGGGGGAGCTTCCAGACTGGTGAACAAATCCATGTGCTGGGAGAGTGGCAGGCCCAGAGACCCCCCCCCCAACCCCCTTCATAACTTCCCCTATGCATCTCTTCCTTCTACTTGGCTGTTCCTGAGTTTTATCCTTTATAATAAAACGGTAACCATAAGCATAGCACTTCCCTGAGTCCTATGAGTTGTTTTAGAGAATTACTGAATTGAGGGCAGGGGGTGGGGGTGGGGTCATAGGAACCCTCAAATTTATACTCAGCCAGACAGAAGTGTGGGTAGCCTGGGACGTGATTTGTGGCTGGTACCTGAACTGGGCTAAATCTTGAGGGACTGAGTCCTTACCTTGTGGAGTCTGAGATAACTCCTGGTATTTAGTGTCAAAAATGAATTGATGGACATCCAGTTGGTGTTAGAGAATTGGAAAATAGTGTTGGGATAACATATTTAGTATCAGAAAAAGCTACATATTTGAAAACCACAGTATTCTTGGGGGGGGAAAAAACTGCCCCGAATGTGAGCAAACCTCGAGACCTAACTACCATAAAAGGAAACACATGGAGATACAGGAGCCTGTTAAGCAACACAAGGATGCAGATTAAGCAATTTAAGAGATCTATCAACCAAAATTCAATGTATGGGCCTAACAGGAATTCTGATTAGAAGAAACCAACCGTAAAAGGACATTCATGGAGCAAATATGGGAAACCTGAACACTGACTGGATATTAAATGATATTAAGGAATTATTGTTAATTTTTAAGTATAATAGTATTATGGTTATGTCTTTTTTTTTTTTTTTTTTTTTTTTTTTTTTTTTTTTGCGGTATGCAGGCCTCTCACTGTTGTGGCCTCTCCCGTTGCGGAGCACAGGCTCCGGACGTGCAGGCTCAGTGGCCATGGCTCACGGGCCCAGCCGCTCCGCAGCATGTGGGATCTTCCCGGACCGGGGCACGAACCCGTGTCCCCTGCATCAGCAGGCAGACTCTCAACCACTGCGCCACCAGGGAAGCCCTGGTTATGTCTTTTTTGAAGTTCTTTTCTATTAGAGAGACATACAAAAGCACATACATTAAAATATTATGAATGGGATTTGTTTTAAAATTAGTAGATTTTAAAAAAGACTGCTGTGTATTTAACAATTGTAAAAACTGGGTGATGAATACATAAGTATTAATTATTCAATTCTCTCTTTTTAAAATGTTTGAGGGACTTCCCTGGTGGCTCAGTGGTTAAGAATCTGCCTGCCAATGCAGGGGACACAGGTTCGATCCCTGGTCCAGGAAGATCCCACATGCCACAGAGCAACTAAGCCGGTGCACCACAACTACTGAGCCTGCACTCTAGAGCCCGCGAGCCACAACTACTGAAGCCCACGTGCCTAGAGCCCATGCTCCTCAACAAGAAAAGCCACTGCAATGAGAAGCCTGCGCACCACAACGAAGAGTAGCCCCCGCTCGTCGCAACTAGGGAAAGCCCGCACACAGCAACAAAGACCCAACGCAGCCAAAAATAAATAATAGATTAAATAAATAAATAAAATGTTTGAAAATTTCCATAGTTAAACATTTTAAAGAACATAAGAGGAAATGTAACTGAGAAATTATTAATCTCTCAAACATCCAATGAAATCCAAAGATGATTAGCTTGTAGCATAAGAAAAATACCTATAAACAAATATAAAAAAAAGGAGAGAATAAAGAATGGGGAGATGAAGGGAAGGAAAGGAAAGAAGACAGAAAATTAAACAAAAAATAAAAGCAAATGAATATAAGGATTTCCCAGTTCATCATTCTTTACCTTACACCATTGAACATACCATACCTGAAGCTCCTGGACAGTCTGTTCTACTTTCAATTCTAATGCCTTATACCTTTCAAGAAGAACCTCCTTCTCTGTTTTAAGCCTTTCATTTTCTTCAATCAGTTTCTGGTCCTGCTTAATTTTTGCCAGGCTGACATTCAACCCAAAATTAAAGCCACCAACAGCCAAATTTTCCCTATTAAAAACAAATTCACTCATTGTAAAAAACAAACTGTGTAAGTGTTACAGGGATCAAACCCTAAAATTCTCTTGGGTTTTTTTTAGCATGATATACCTTAAAGTTAATTTTGGAAACTAATCTAAAACCTTTACCTAATTCAACATTAAAAAATATTTTTAATGCAAACTAGATTTTATAACTGAAGAAACACTTCAAAAACAATCCCTCCAAATCTCAAAGAATACATATTCCAACTTCTTCATAGCAATATCAACTCCAGGAAATACAGTAAAAAGCATTTCTGTATCAGTTTCTTCCAATCCCTCCTCCCCATCACCTCCACTCCATCTGACAGTTTAGTTCCTAGAGCACTGATAAGGTCCCAAAAAACAGCTATATTACCCAAGACATGGCATCATGGCCTAGATCATGATACAGAAGTATAAGAATGGTTTGGTAAACATCAAACCTGGCTTTTTGCTTCAAGTTTATATTTCAAAATTATCTAAAAAGTGAACACCTTTGGTAATAATCAAATTCTATCACAGTACATTTTCACAGGAAGAACAAAGAGCCTCTCTTTTGTTAAAAAGGAAAGGCAATTCCCTAAAACTCATTAAAATATTCTTAAAGCCAAAGGAAAAACTTCAAGTTTATCTGAAATTCTGGCTCTTGGCTGAATCGTTTAGATTTAGGGGTAGATTTTTATTTTTAATAAATGTATTCGAAAGAGTTGGAATGAAGAGTTGGTATGTGAACTTCAAACAATTCAAGAATGATTTTTCTTTCAAAATGGCTTTTAATTAAAATATTCCTGCTAAAGAGGAGAGGAATACCTGCTTGAGAAAAACAGAAATAATCAGTATCATCCCTCAGAATCACTGACATAGTTGAGGACTCCAAAAACGTAAGCCTTGACTTCTACTATGACAAGGGCTTACACCATACATCAGAAATTAGTTAAGACTAAAAATTCCAACGTAGTCTTACTTTGGAAATGTCACATGATTTCCTGCATCATTTTCACTCTTCAAGTCAAGAGACAGCCTCCCACTTAAGTGGTCCTTTGGCCTGATGAAAGGTGACTGGTTTGAGCTATGCCCCCACAAAGGAATGGGGCTTTTGAGGTTCCTGAGGACAAGCTGACCAGGATCCGATTTTTTTTCCTCACAGATGTTAGTGCTGGAAGTAAGTTTGCATTTTTCTGCAAATCCTTTCTTAGCCACCTCTTCCCCTATATCCACACTGCCATACTCAGCCTGAGCAATAACTGTTCCATCTTGATAGGTTGCTTTAATTCTCATTTTTATTTGCTTTTCAAAAATCAAGCTCCCCAAAAAGATTCTGCCCTAAGAAAGATTAAAAAAAGAAGACATAAACCAGCTACACCAACATGTTTTTCTCCACTTATTTTGTTTCTACCTAGTTTTTCCAAAGATCGTATTTCCTCATTCTGAAATCTCTGTAAAAGTGGTCTTACCTTGTTGTTGGCTAAATGCAAATATACTTCTGCATGTGTATGACTATATTCCAATTACACACTTGCTAAAATCCTTTCCAGAAGTAGAGCTGAGACCAGTATAGGCAGCCATATTTATACGTTGTTAAATGTGTACCAATTAAATACCCTAGAATAATTTTTTTAAACCAAGCAGATTCTGTTGACATTTTGGCCCTAACTACATATAATGGTGCCCTGAGGAGCTACATCACATAAAAATGAATTTTGGTATCTAGAAAAAATGCTCAAATTCAACAAAACTTTAAAAATCATTTTATAGGTCTAATCAGGTACTCTCATTTCAAAGTAAGACAAGAGCAGAAGCAGAAAACAGAAACTCAAGGCATAAAACATCAACAATTTTTTTAAAAAATCAACAAACTGCAATTATGAAATATGAGATGTTAGAAATTCCTAAATTAAAACTCTCTTAAATAGAATTTTGTCTGAGGGAGCAATACCTGTATAACTGGCATATGAGAAGACATGTGAGTAATTAGGTACTTGATAACATTTAGTTAGATTATAACTAAATTATAGTTATATAGTTATTATATAACTATAATTATATAACTATATAATTAACTATAACTATTATATAATTAACTATGTAATAGTTTAACTAATTAACTAGTTTAACTAATTAACTATATTATATAATTATATAACTATAATTATAACTAAATTATAACTTTGCACAGCACTGAGCAAAGACATACCTAAAACATATTTAGAATTGAAGATATCTTGAGATTTAATTTTAATAAGAACTTGCTTACATCTCCAGAAATCTGAACTCCTAAAATTACTTTGATATGATCCAATTTGATAACTATTCCTCTCTTCCCAAATTTCTCTAAATTCCTTACCTAACTTTCATCCTATAGAGGAAATGAATCATTTCTCAGAATATATAAAGTATAAATTCGAGACAAAAATATCTTGTTTCATATCTTCCTTGGAATTCCTGATGTAATTAATCTTATGGGCCATAACTCTCTTAGGGAGAAGCTTTATTTTTAGCTATATTCTCACTAGGTAAATATGACAAACAATAAAGCTTATGCAAATAAAACCGAATAGGTAATCATACCAATAATCATCCAGGCAACACGAGCATAAAGAACAAATTAAAAACCAGAAAATACAAGCTAGTCACATTTTAAAAAAAAAAAAAGAAAAAAAATGTTCAAGGTACAAGTAACTAAATAATATTGATAGGGAGTAACTATTTCCTTTTTAACTATATGGTAGTATAGTGGGTAGAAGGGAGATCTATGTAGGAGTTCTTAACTTTTTCCATGCCATGGGCTCCTTTATCGATCTGGTGAACCCTTTGGAATCCTTCTTGGAAAAATGTTTTTAAATGTATAACATAAACATAAGGAGAACTACAAAGAAAATTATTTCACCATGATATATTTTAAGCCCAGGTTAAGAACTCCTGAGCCTAAAAGGATGCATCTGAAAGGGTACAGGAGATTCAAACTACACAGGCTCAAGGATCACCAACCATCACTACCAAAAAGAAAAAAGAATTTTTTTAATCCGTAAACCAAAATGACAAAGTATTCTAAGTTACCAAAAACACAGGTTTAATAAATTTTTCAAACCATAAAAATTTTAAATACACACATATTGAGATACTTGAATTCACCAAGAACACCAATATAGAAAGCAAAGACGGTCCAGAATGTATCACCAAAAAATGAGATCAAGCAGGCAAAGCTAACAAACTCAAAATATAATTCACTGAAATATATCTAAGATTTTGATCAATCAGAATATAGTTTTTAGTTAACCTCTTTCATTAAAAAAACCTTAATTTCAACCTTTAATGTTGAAAGTCTATCTAAAATTCAAGTATAACTTCCACCCCTAACCAATCTTAATGGAAGTGACAGTGTCTGAAAATTATTGCTGCAATATGTGAAATTCTTAATACTTAACACTTCAAGAAACTCTGTCCTTGGGCAACATATGAATTTAAGTGGAAATAAATCTACTTTTTACAAAAGTTCCAATTACCTAAAGCTGAATGTTCTAAAGGTATACTGTTTATTTAGAAATTTTTACACATAAACCTGATTTTCAGACTTTTCTCTGAAGTCAAATTCTTTTTAGTTATGGTCATTAATCACAATTAGTACAAAACTGTTCAACCAGATTCTCCCTGAATCATATATAATTACAGGTAGAACCCTGAATTTGGAATAAAATCTGAGTTCTCCTAAATACTAACAAAAAGCTTTATTCAGAAATAGGAAAGCATCACTTGCTTTCTTAGTCTACCCAACCTTGTCTGGATATATTAGAAAACAGGTTAAAAGACCTTTAAACTGTTAAACCCATATTCCAATCTCTACCTCTCACTGCATGATTCTACATGAAAATTTTCAAAGTAAGAAAGGCATTTAGGACATAATTTAATCTTCTTTGATCTTCAGCAATTTTTACCACCATTTTGAGTTACAGTTTCAACTGTGCTTCAGCATAGGTGTGAAAGTGTTGGTTTAAAATGTGTTGAAAGTATTTCAGTGCCCAGGACACCCTCTGGAAGTCTCTTTTTTTAAAATTTTTTTTATTTTAACTGAATCCCTACTTATCCATTCATCCATTCAAATGCTAGATAAACTGGATGCTCATCTAACACCTAACAGGCAGAAGCAGGGAAATTAGGCATAAAAAATGAATAAAATACTTGTCTCTACCAAGACAGTCTTGTCTCTACCAAGCTCACCATCTTGTGGGGGGAGGAAAAAAATTACACCTCTACATGCCTATACACTGAACTAAAACAGCTGCAGGAGAATGAATGGTGGGTATCAGCAAAGACTTCTTATAAGAAATTACACTTGAACCTTCAGCTGAGAATTAATGGCTAAACATGGACTTTCTAAGCAGAGGCACTCAAGAATAACCATTTCTTTCCAGAAAACATTCAGTTTGCTAATTAGTTCAACTCCAATGAATAGTCTTTTTATTGAATGTAAGCATGCAAATACAAATAATACCATCTATTAAGAATCTATGAAGCACATAAAACATTCTCAATACTGAAGTTTATTTCTTCAGTTCCAAAAATAAATTTTGAAAATGACATTTTCTTTGATTCATGTTTGTTTCAATCTACATAAATTTTATATCATCTTACTACGAGAACAGCAATGGACTTGAGTTCTAGCCCTAGCTCAGCCCTAATTAGCTTTATGACTTTAAATAACTTATTTAATTGTTGTAGACCCAATTTCTTTATTTGCAAAACAATAAGATGAGAGCAGATGAATTCTAAGGTCTGTAAATTTAAAATTCCAAGGTTCTAGGCATGCAAGAAATTCAAAACAAGCCTCTACCTTGGTCAAGGTATTTTAATACTTATATTAAAAAAAAAGTAATAAATTTTAGATTTTAAACCAAAAATTTAGGGTATAATTTTACAATAATATCTATGCTTTATTTATGAGAGTCTAAAGTACAGAAACATTTCTTATAAGTAACTATAGGGCAGACAAAACTACACTCAACGGCCTAAAAGATTCTAAAAACAACAAAAAGAGAAGGTTTTCAAATTTTACTGTTCCTGGGCTTCCCTGGTGGTGCAGTGGTTGAGAGTCCGCCTGCCGATGCAGGGAACACGGGTTCGTGCCCCGGTCCGGGAAGATCCCACATGCCGCAGAGCGGCTGGGCCCGTGAGCCATGGCCACTGAGCCTGCGCGTCCGGAGCCTGTGCTCCGCAACGGGAGAGGCCACAACAGTGAGAGGCCCGCGTTCCACAAAAAAAAAAAAAAAAAAAAAAAAAAATTTTACTGTTCCTTCTAGTACTGATTAAATTATTTCCAAATAAGTCATTTGAGCTGCTAAATATACAATACAAATCTGATTACTTTGCAATGTGATATTCCCTCAATGGCAGTATCAGCTACCAAAAGAACATCACTGTTGCACAGATTTAAAAGGAGGTAGGATTCTTGTTAAGACTACCGCTGAAATTATTAGAGGTCTTCCAGAATTAGGTTGCTAACTCAAAATTTAATGGAAACGAATACAAACAGTAGTCTAGATTAGCAGAACATCACTGCCAATTACTATATCGAACAGTATGAGCCTCTGCCAAAAAGATACAACCTAATTAATTTACAACTCCACTAATTTCAAATTTGTGATATTTATCGCCAGGGCTAGATTAAAGAACACTTTTATTTAATAAATACTTTCGCAAAAGCAAAAAACAAAATAATTAGATTCATCATTCTCTCCATCATAAAAGAGACTATCCTTTGAAGCTTTCACATCAGAAGAAACTACTTACAGTTATTATATGTGTGCACATATACATACACACACACACACACACACACACACATCAGTCTTATCTGATCAAGAATGTTTACCTAGCAAAGATGAGCACAAATAAATAATTGTCTGTGAATTATTCTATAATTTCATATTTTTCATTAATTTATACAAGCTTTTACATCAAAGAAAATTAATGGATTTTTAGCACACTTATACTGCATTTCCAGCACATAGTTTTACTTTCATTAGCAAAAATATTTACAATCTTTGACTTGCCTGATCAAACTGGGTAACTTCTTGGCCAGAAGGAATCTGTAGTCCCCAAAGTCTATACTTTTTGGCAACACTAGAAAACTGTAGATCTAAAGGAATCTCAGCTATATCAGATCGACTTAGAATTTCACTATTTCCATAGTCAATATATCTCACCAGATACTGGAAAAAAATGAGAGAAATGCTAACACAGAACTTAGATTAAATATCTCCAAAGAAACTACCCATTTGCTGCTTTCTGTTAACTACCTGTAAATCATGATAGCATTTTACCTGAAACTGACAAAATGCATTCAGAAATGAGAGCTCCAGCAATATCCTCAAAACATAGAAAATCCATAGTCCATGAGGTCCCGAGGATTTCTATATTTGGTACTAGTTCAACCAGGACCAAACTACTATTTCCAACAGTACCATTTCTCATTTTGATTTTTTTTAAACAATAGTATTTAAATAAAACATAAATCTGTGAAACTTACGACTCTCTCCTATCTCAAATGTTAAAATCAATCAACCTTCAAAATCAATCAACCTTCTTAAATTCAAGTTGGAAACAATAAAATCTGAAAATAAAGGCAAAGTTATGAAACTTTCTTTGATAAACTTAAGCCTGTTCTGTTAGATCTTGGAAATGAATCAAATTCACCCTTACCTCCAGCTCTATATCTGTGTGAAAGGTAAAAAAGAAAAATAGTTTATTACAAGGTCAAAAGCCATCTCGTCCTTTAATTTAAAAAAGTTACAGCCAAACCAAAAGCAAACACAAAATATCATCTTCAGTTGTCAAACTGTGGAGAAAAGGTCTATTTCACTAAGATAAACCACTACCCATGACAGTAATAAATCACAAGATTTTTTAAAGATATTTGGAACATTACTCAAGGTGTTTCACCTTACCTTCTTATTACACCAAGAACAATATTTACAAAACATACATATTATAAAATATTTTAAGTCCAGGAAAGTAGACACAGAAGAAAACAGTAAAAGAAACCCTACAGAGATGCTTTTACAGAGCCTGCAATGTGCAATTGCCAGCAAACAGCTACTCAGAATCCTATCTCCACAAATTCCCTTAAAAATCTCCCACAATTTCACAACGTAAAAAACAAAATAGCTAAATGCAAAGAAAATTCATCACATTTAACCAAGGCGTGAGAAAGTGGCAAGCCAATCTTCATTATTAACAATATGCATATCAACTAAGTAAAAGATAACCATAACTTCAGGATCAATCAAATATTCTCTTCCTACTCAACCTTAATAGAATGAACTTTTAAGTTACTCAGCAAGAATCAAACATAATTATTAAGAACTGAGGTACAAAGGACCAACTGGTCACCAAAAATAATCACAAATTATGTAATCTATACTTGGATAATCTGGGGTGATTATACAACAACTTAAAATCAGAAGAATATTCCTGAATCTGACTTGTATTTTTTTAAGCAATTCATTTCTTTTGTGTTCTCTACAGGGAAAAATTTATGTTTTAATCAGTTTATAAGTTCATTCAACCATATTTTATTACTACTATGAATAAACAATGAAGAACTAAATAAGCATCAAATTTTGGAACCAAAATAAATATTCCTCAGAGCAAAAAAATTGAACACTTGTTCCTGCCTTTTCATCACTGATTATTTTCAGTACTTTGCATCTGTACCAACATTTATCTTCAGAAAATAATCCTCCATAAATCTACAAAGAGAAAAAGAAAGTAAAATTATTTGGCATTTTAATGAATTTAATGCTAAGTAGATCAGAATAATAATTAGCGTTTATTAAGGACTTACTATACACAAATAAGCACGTATAGATAACAACCCTATGAGGCAGGTACTTTGTTTTCACCATTATATGCCCAAAGTCATAGTAGGCAGCAGAACCAGGATTCAAATTCAGGCAACTGACTTCAGAGTTCATTATGTTTTTCTGCCTCTCCAAAAAACAGGAGAGAGAAGACGAAAGACATAAAAACAGAAAACTCAAAAAAAGGCCCAAGCATCAAAGACTTAAAGTCATGCTGTTTTGATGTCTGAAGACATAACTGGTACAATTAATTGTTCTTAAAACACAAACATGCCAAGTACATGCCACTTAAGTCTAATTCTCTACCATGGTAGGATCCCTATGTCCAACCAGACAAGAAAGATTCTTACACTTTTTACTCTATACAGAAAGGCTTCAGTGTTATTGTAAATGTAAGTAAATAAATTACATTAGATAATATCCTTCATACTGAACCTTCATATATTTTAAATTTATATTTTAATTTAATTATGTTTAATAGAGAACAAAGAGAAAAATTTACATACTTTAAGTCAGTGTCTCAACCTCAGCACTACTGACATTAGAGACAGGATAATTCCTTGGTCGGGGGACGGAGGCTGTCTTCTGTCATATGCGTTGTAGGATGTTTAGCAGCTTCGCCCCCTGGCCTCTATGTACAAGATGCCAATAACACTCCCTCCAGTTGTGACAACCAAAAATGTCTCCACGCATTGCCAAATGTCTCCCGGGGGTGGGAGTGGAAGATACAAAGTAACCCCAGGTTGATAACCACTTTAAATCATACATTCTCAATGGGAGAAATATTATCCCCATGGGAGTAAAAACTGGTTCTTGGAGCATGGAGGAGAATCTTAGATATTACAGTGGTTTGTAGTCCTCCAAAGTTCAACCCTACCTGACAACATAAACAGATATCCAGTGTATCTGTGGTGTTAAAATGTCTTGCAGAGAGGAGACCCATTAGGGAAAAAAATGCCTTAGAAGGGCATAATGAAAAAAAGGTTGAGGAGCATGGCTTTAAGTGATGGAGTATAAAATTAATTTATCACTCTGAACTAGGACAAATTCACAGATTATAAAGCAAAAGGAATACAGAGGGTGAAATGTAAAAATCCTCAACTCCTCAAAGCAACAAAGTACAAATCAACTTAGACACACAAATGGATAGCTAAGAAAGCAAATGCTACAAAGGACAGGTGTGTTCAATTACCACTTAACTCTGGTTCCCTCAGCTAACACTCAACAACTGAAGGGCAAGAGACAGCACAAGTGGCATGGTACCCTCTCCTAGCCATCTTACTTCATTTTTCAGCAAGCAAACAGGTTTAGTAGCAGAAATACCTGATCATCAACCGTCCTATCCAATTTCAAACCTTGCAAAAGATCACATTACCGTTAGTTACGATTTTGTAATATATACCAATAAAATTAACAATTCAATACAAGGCAAGTGACAGAAATGGTGTATCATTGCAACCCAGTCTAGGTAGGGGTGGGGATACCTCTAGAAACAGAGCTCGAACCCAACCAAACTGAGCAATCTAAGGTCCTTGCCTCTGTTAGTGTGAATAATCACAACCACCATCATAAATACAAATCTATCCCAAATAGGTTTGTCTTGAGAGCACAGTCAGAACTATATAGTCATTCCCACTGTGCCTAGTCCCAATCTTCTCTCACGACTCCACAATTCACACCCCATGTCCTGACTACATGGTAAGAGGAAGAGAACTACTCAATCACTAAAGAAAATTTACACACAATAATCCATTCACAGATAATCAGAGGTGGCTAAGTAATCATTTATAATGAGAAGTCTATTACTGACAATAGGTTGAATTTTTTGTAAAGTAAGTAATTTATTTTGCATTCAACAGAGGAAAAACGGATATGTCTTAACTCATAATACTATTAAACACAGTCACAGACTACAAGGATGTTTAAAAAAAAACCCTAAAATCTTTACAAATTGCATTATCTTATCCATTCTGATGCTCAGCTCCAAGCTACAATCCTTTCTTCCTTCTAAATTTCTTTTTATACCTTTTTATATATGTCATTGGGGTTTAAAATTATTTTTAAATAAAACTAAATAAAGGCACATTATTAAAAGAAAATCAAAGTATACCCAAAGAGGTAAAGAGTAAGACTTCCTTCCCAATACTCTTCCACTTCCTGAAAATTTTTTGGAATGTTTTTGATCCACAATTGGATGAATCCATGGATGTGGAACCCATGGATATGGAGGGCCAACTGTACAGAACTTCCTACAAATCAATCTAGACAAACAACCTTGAAAACTGGGAAAAGATCTCAATAGGTACTTCACAAAACAGGATATCCAAATGGGTAATAAAACCTGAAAAGCATGCTTAAGCTTAGTACTCCTCAGGAAAATGAAATTAAAATCACAAAATAACAATACACACCCACCAAAATGGCTAAAATTAGAAAGACTGACAATGAGAAAGGTTGGTGAGGACACTGAGGAACTGGAACTCTCATACTTTGCTGGTAAGGATGCAAACTGGTTCAATACTTTTCCAAACTGATTGGCCAGTACCTACTATAGTGAAACATGCCTACCCCATGACTTGGCAATTTTACTCGTAGGTATATACAAAAAAGAAATAAGTTAAAATATCCATTAGAAGGCTTGTATAAGGATTTCACAGCAGTTTCATTCACAGTAGCCAAAAACTACAAACACTCCAAACGCCCATCAAAGGAGAACAGATAAATTTTGGTATATTTATACAGTGAAATACTGCATAGCTTGAAAAAGAACAAACACACAATAATATAGATGCACACAATAATATGGATAAATCTCAGAAATTACGTTGAACAAGCCAGACATATACAAAAGAGTACATATTGTATAATTTAAGAACAGGCAAATGAACCTATGGTGATAGAAGTCAGAATAATGATTACCTTTGTTAGGGGACTACTGACCAAGAATTGACTGAGAAGGGGCCTAAGGGAATTTTCTAGGGTGATAAAATTGTATCTTGATCTGGGTGGTGATCACACAGATGCATAGATATGAAAAATTCATCAAGAGATTAAGAGATACACTCTTCACTGTAAGTTATATGTCAAAAAATATATGTACATATATATATTGTCCAACTGTTCTCCATAAGTATGTCTCTTACAAATTTTTATGAATCAGTGTCAAGGGCAAGGATTCTATTTTGTTCACCACTGTATACTTAATGCTTAACACAGTGCCCAGTACCTAGCAGATAGTTCGTAAGTATTTTTGAAAAAGTAAACTTATTATGACTGTAGTTTATACAAATTCTAAAAACTTGCCTCTTCCTTTCAAATATATTAAAAATTCCAAAAACTATAAAATCTGAGACACAGGAAAGCTAATAAGAAAGATAGAATAATTATACCCAAGAATATGGCTCACCTTCTTTGGATCAAGTTTCCCAAAGACTGAACTGGCATGGGGACAGACTTCAGACAGTGAACAACCAATCTTCATAATATCCTTATTTCTACTGATACTCTAGAAGGAAGAACAGATATAGTATAAGATTCAGTAAAATATTATTTGACAGTGTTATGCAAATGAGGGTTCTACTATGCATAATACTTAAAAGGTTTTGGAGCATTAGAAATTAAATCAATTCTTATGTCATTATTTTTTCATAATTCAAAAAAGTTCTTTGTAAGAAATGGAACTAGGCTATAGAAAATTTTCACTTCTCAATGAGTTCAAATTATTTGGAATTCAAACTAAGATACCAAATATTATTAATATCATATTAAGAGGTAACTTTAAACAATTGTCTCTGGGTTTTACTTTAGCTCTAATTGCTCAAAATAGATACCATATTTTGGTCAAATGACATGGATCTTCTCACATATTTGTTGTTGTAAAGGAAACAGATGTAAAAACAATTTCCAAATGTACAGGTTCTCTGTATATAAATACTGTAATCTAGTTAGTAAATTTATTTCTCACAGGGGCATGGGCTAACAATTTTGAAACTACTTTAGGTGTATACTAGGACTGAACAAGTAAGTAAATATGTTCTAGATAATGAAAGCAGGGAGAGAGAAATTACAAATAAGGAAAGAAGGCTAGAATGAACCTGCAGTGTTAGATTACAATTGGAAAGTATCAGTATGAACTCGTGTGTGTGTGTGTGTGTGTGTGTATACATACACACACACATATACACAAACACACATATATGTGTGCATGTGTATACATGTTTGTGTGTGAATATATGCATATATGAAAGACACACAGATACAGATGTGTATATGTGTTAGTTATATATTTGTACTTATATAGTATATTTATAAATATATATATAGTTCCTATCTCTGTCCACTGAGAGAGCCTAGAAACAATGACACTCAAGTAGCAATAAGCACACCTAGTGCCCAGATCTTGATTTTTAAACACCATTCTCCAATAAAAGGAACAAGAGTTCTTTGGAGAGTGGTTGAATCCAGGGCTAGGACAGGGAAATAAAAGATGATCCTGGAACATCTGGTGATGCCAGAAAGTAAAGTAATATTCAAAAAAAGAATGGGTGCATTTTAAAGGATACAGTAGCTAATGTAAACAATCTCCTATTGGCCAAAGCTGGAACAATTTAAACAACAAAATAAATGATAGTATGGGATTATAATCCATGGAATAAATACCCATAGTTTTATATTAATATAAATAATTGAATAAATAAATACATAAATGCTGGAGAGGAAATAGCTCTTCCTTAAAGAGGAATTCCAATTAATAAATGTAGAAGGAATGAGGAAAATAGAAAACCATCATTAGGCAAAGCCCATAGCAATAAATAAAAAATTCGTGGGTAAAAAGTTTAAGAGAAACAAGATTAGATAGTCTCAATGCATCTCCCTCTAAAACACTTATTACTTACAAAAGGAAACACAGTAACTTTACAATTAAGAAACCCAGCAGTTACCACCTTAACCAAGTGGATCAAGGTTAACATCATCAATAGTGAAATATAACAACATCATAAATCCCCAATATGACATAATTTCAGTACACATCACTTCTGTAGTATTACTGCCAATCTATTTATGAGAAATCATAAACAAATAAAAACTGACCAGAATTCATTAAAAATGTCAAAATCATGAAAAATAAGTATAAATAAAGGAACTATCAAAGGTTGGAAGAGACTAAGGATACATGACAACTAAATATAATGTGGGATCCTGAATTAGATCCTGGAATAGAAACAACAAAAAAAAGGCGAGGCGGGGACGGGGAACTGGTGGAATTTGAATAAGGGCTGTAGTTAAGATTTAACAGCATTGTACCAATGTTAATTTCCTGACTTTGACCCTTGTACTTTGGTTATGTAAAATGTTAGCAACAAGGAAAGCTAGGTGAAGGGTATAAAGAAATTAATTTTACAACTTTCCTGTAAGTCTAAAGTTATTTCAAAGTAAACTGTTAAATATATATATATATGTTCTTTAAAAATATATCAATAATGTGAAGTCAGAAAGAGAAAAATATTGTATATTAACGTGTATATGCGGAATCTAGAAAAATGGTACAGATGAACTGGTTTGCAAGGCAGAAAGAGAGACACAGATGTAGAGAACGTATGGACACCAAGGAGGGAAAGCGGGGGGCGGGGGGGCGGGGGGGCGGAGGGTGGGATGAACTGGTAGATTGGGATTGACATGTATACACTAATATGTATAAAATAGATAATAAGAACCTACTGTATAAAAAAAAGTAAGTTAAATAAAATTCAAAAAAACAAAAAACAAAATATATATATCAATAACATATTCAATAAGACTAGAAAGAACATGATTATCTCTGTAACAAAATAAACTCTGAAAGAGCAGTTCAAATGACATCATGATGAATATAAGTACTGATAAACAGTAAAAATGGGAAGTGAATTTAAACTGACCCCAAGACACACTTGAAGCAGCCTTTGTAAATAAACTCCTGGAATGAGCTCGCTAAAGTTCAAAATACACCAAAGTACTTTACATAATTAGATTTTGTAGGTATATGGACTAGCATAAATGGAAGCTCTTTTCTTTCAAAGGTCAAACACTTAAGATTCCTTCAACTGCCACTCATCAAACTAGGCCTACCAAAATTTCTGAAGTGTTTTCATGTAAATGGCTTAAATGGCAGAAATCCATAGTGGTAGAAAAACAGAGACTATGTGTGAGCAAACCTTCAACTTGACCTGCCTCCACGTGTTTCTAAATCTCTATTTACTCTTCATCTACACCCTATCCCAACCTAATTAAATGTTAAAATTTGCATCTTTTCTCTCCTGCCATATTCTTTCTGTAGGATTACTATTTTATTGTCGCCCTTCCTGTTACACAGGATGTACACAACTGGTGTTAAAAAGTACAATACATTCTACAGCTGAGCACCACTTTCTGTAACTGAACAGGCAAAGAAATTATACTGAACATCAGCATCTGGCAGTATTTTTCAGAAAAAAAAAGTGTCTAAAGTGGGTTTAAATTGATTAACACTATTAAATCACTTCTAATATTTGATATTATATGATTCAATACAGCCATACAATTACATAAAATGTGTTAACATCAAAGAATACAACCAAAATTAAGATAGCAAACAAAGCCTATATAACTTTTTTTAACAGAAAATACTCTTGAAACCTGCATGTAACTGCCCATTCTTTTAAAGAAAACCTACTTAAAGCAAAATTATCAACCTCCAGAAAAATCACACACAGTAAGCCTATCCCCACAAAGTGTACAAAATGCACACTTGAAAAATACAAAATTAAAACAACTGTAAGCAACAGGTGAGCTGCATATTTATAAGAATGTGAAAAGAAGTCCTCCCATTTTTAGCGCTGTTGTATAAAGAACTGTCTTTTGATGTGAAATTCATGAATTGTCCTGTTGGGACCACACTTTACAAAAATACCATGTTTTTGAAATGAGATTACAGAGCAAGATAGAGCATCTTAGCAATGTCACCTTACTAAAGTTTTTTTCTTTGATTTTTACTACTTTATCAAAATATATCAAAACTTTATCAAACATCAAAAGATGTTCCTTAGATATGTAGGATTCATTTTTAAAATTCTTGCTTAGAAACAATATACAAAGGAGAAGCACATTTATTCCCAATCACACTCCTGAAAGATGCTTCTCAAGGTTGAGAAGGGTCTTCTCTCTTTTTTTTACTGGTTGTTTTTGGCCTTAGCATGTGTTAAGATGTGAGATTTCAGGTTAGTCGACTGAGCAAACTTCTTATTACAACCGTCGAAGGGGCACATACAGGACGTGGCTCCGGTATGGATTCGCACATGTGTGCACAAACAATTTGCTTCTCGAAAAAAATCATTCGATTCATATGGACGCCTTATCAGTTTTCACTTAATCTTTTCATCCAATTAAGATATTTTTCCTCACTTTTTGAAATATGTTTAAATTTCTACAGGGGCCTCAACTTCATGGTTGAAATCAGAGGTTGGCAAATTATGGGCTCTCTTACCTGTTTTGGTAAATAAAATTTTAACAGATCACAGCTATACATATTTATTTATGTATTGTCTATGGCTGCCTTTGCACTACAATGGCAGCTTTTGTAGAGCTGAACAGTTGCAAAAGAGACCCACAAACCTTAAAATATTTACTATCTAATATTTCACAGAAAAAGTTTGCTGACTCCTGGTTTAAATCATAGTTCCAAATTCAAGCAACAGCTTCACATAAAGGTCAATAAAAATCAAAGTCTAGAGCTGCAATGACCAATACAATAGCCAATTCTTACTTGAAATATGGCTAGTCTGATTTAAGTTGTGCTGGAAATCTAAAATATACACTGGATAGGAAAAAAAGGAAAATAAACTATCTTGGTAACATTTGTATTTATTATATTTTGAAATGATATTTTGGATATGCTGAGTTACATAAAATATATTTATTAAAATCAGTTTTGCCCATTTCTTTTTACTTTTTTATGTGCCTACTAAATTTTAAATTACTTATATGGCTGACATTGTATTTCTACCAGACAGTGCTGGTCTGAAAATCTTATTTAAGATAATAAATGTTTTTCCTACATAATGAGCTTAAAAATATCATTTATCATCCAACCTGGAACAATGTTGAGAGGGTCACAGGTGCTATTAATGCAGAGACAATGGGCATTGAACCAGAACATTGTGGGCAACCTTTAGAAAATATGTTCATAAGCACAGATACAAATTTGCCAAAATTTTTCTATGACTATCACCCTTCTAAAATGTTTTCTATATAGATTTAAGAACACTGAGTTAATCATATGTCTTCTATAACCTTTCTTCTCATAAATCCTATTTCCCACATTGCCAATTCACTCTACCCGTACAAAAAGGAGTTCTCAGGCTGTAGAAGTACAGAGAAATGTTATTCCCTTCCCTCCTATATCATGTAGTTCACAAAATTAAAAATTAGTGAGTAATTGTGTACCTCTGAGGGATTCACCTTTTAAATTCTGGAACAGAAGCACTTTGGTGCCTTGCTTTGTATTTAAAACTGAGTAAACTTATCTGTCCTGACGCATGCCAATGTAAAATTATAAATGTTCCATTAGTACTTCCAATTATATGATGAGAAAAACATTGTACCTCAAATTCAAAATTAAGCCAATAGAAAAAAATGACTGAAATTTTAAAACTTAGTATCACTTAAGAAACAATCTTATCAGAGACCTCTAGATGGGGCTGTAACTTCAGAAATACAACAGTTTTTCAGCATCTTCAGTAATTTATGCAGCCTAGATGTGCTAAATTGAATGTAATTCTAAAACCACTACAATTTTGCTGTTTTCTTTTTTAACTCAGGGTATTATGAGCATACTACTCATAATTCTGGTATTAAGTTCCAGCTGTAACCATTTGTCTTCTAATAATGCCCTGTGTTAAATAATGTTCAATAAAAATTAAGCATTGAGAATAACAATGATATATATACATTACAGGGTTTTTATTTTTATTTTTGTTGGGGAGGACCTGGATTAGTGGAGGAAAGGGTGGGAGAGGAAATCAACCAGGCTACTATTTACCTGGGCCCAAAACGTTACTGCATCTTCTACATGACTTCCAATCACATCTTCAACTAAAACCAAATCACAATGCAAAGAAAATTAGAAATTAATCAAGATCATCTAGCTCTTACAACCAACAATAATTTTTAGTGTCAGTACCTTTACTGTAATGTACTTCTTCATCCATTTGGACAATTCCTGAAAAACTAAAACAATTCAATAGTTTGAATTAGGTTCTACTAATCTGTCCATTAACACTGAATAAAGACTAAACCATATAATGTCCGAATTCCTCCAAATACGTTTTGTCCTAAGTTATCAAAATTTAAACTCTATATTAAAAACAACCCCAAAGATATTTTCTTCAATAATTGTTTTCAGTATATTGTATTTTGCAATTTCATCATACGCAATTTCTATCTTTGAAATTATCTTTGAAACCTTTGAAACCTTCTATCTTTGAAACCTTTACAAATTTACATTGAAGTGTATAATTCATGCACACTTTGATCAGTTAAATAAATACTTCAGAACAATGTGCATACTCTTTTAAAATAATTGATGCCCTCCCCAAACATGAGTAGGACTTCCATAATTTAAACAAAAAGAAACACTACAAACATATGTAAACCAAATGCTTCCGACTGGTATTTAATTTTTAAATAAACATATCTATTTTATTTAAAAGGCATAGTTGTTTCTGCTTTTGAAGATACCCTGCATTTAAAAACTGCAAAATGAATCAAACTTTATACATACCTTCAAAAATAATTTTCATTAAATAATTTGCTTTCCCAACTGCAAAATATTTCAAGATAAATGTCTACAAGTTTATAAATTTATCCTTAAAACACCAGAAGATTGCACTTTACATGCATAAATGTTATTTTTTTCAAGGAAATGGAAAACAATAAAATTTTTAAAAGAAATTTAAGAGTTAACTAAACATCACTACACCAAAGCTCCAAATACTCTCCCAACTATGGGGGGGAAAGTTAACCCTATGGGGGGGCAGGGGGGAAGGTCGTAAAAATTTTTTAAACTTTATTCTTATTTTCGTTACAACTTTTAAAAAATTTTTTCGCATACACTAACACATCTTTAAAAGAAGGATTCTTCCTCAAATACTGGCCAAAAGTAATTTTTAAATTGAGCAAAAACTTGTAAAACCAAGTTGGAATCTGTTCAGGGAAACTATATTTCACTGGAAGACACTGGCTTAAACTTAGTAAAAATGAAAATGTTTACTTTGGAAATCGCACCACACGATCTAAAAAGCCACAGCTAGAATAACGTTTAAATGTTACTTTTAAAGGGGTCAAAAAAGACTTTTCCACATGGTTATGAAGGAAGTGATGCCGCACCCACTTTCTGCAAACCTGGATTACCAAACGGCACTTCCAATTCACATCGAGAGTTTCAAATAAGTTTAGTCCAGGTCGCTCCTTAACACCTATTTCAGGAGGGATTTCGAAGCTTAAACGGCACGTAGTTTGCGGGAAGAGAAAATTCCACCCGACAACAGGCCTGCAGGTCCCTGTCTTCACCCAGAACACGCAGGCCTCAGTTATTTGCATGCCGGCTTCGCCTCCCGGCACCACACTCAGCAAATGGGGTGCCTGTCACCCTCAGAAGTGCGCCGGCGGCTCGGAGACCAAGAAGGCCAGGAAACGGGCCGTGCCCATACTGGTCAGCCCTAAAGACCACCAGAGGTGAAAATACGGTCCCTGAAGCAGCCACCATCGAACCTACCAAAAAGACTCCTACTGACCTCGCACTTTTCGCCAGAGAAGTTCTAGAAAAGTGCCCCCGGCCCACACGCTGGGCCCTCAGCCCTCCGTCTCTAGGCCGTGGCTCGCAGTCAGCTCGCCGTCCGCTCGCTGTCAGCCGGACGTGACGCAAGTGCAGAGGCTTACCTCGCGTGCCCCGGCCACTCTGGCCCCACACTGCGCTTGCGCGATCTTTGCTGCGCCTTCATACTGGCTCAGCGCGAGCCGGTGCCTCGCTCACGTGACCACCAAGGCCTGGGGGCCCAGGGCGGGGCGTGCTGGCTGAGGCCAGGCAGCTGGCGGGCAGCGCGCGGAGACTGCGCCTGCAAAATTTATGGGCGGGTATTCCCAGCACCTGCGGGCTAATGGCTACTTCTTTAACAAGCTTTCAAATAATGATATAAGGTGGTGGCTTGGATTTTGTGGCCTTTCCTAATTTGTGCGCGGTGATTAAAATTTTAAAGCAGCCAAGTTAGAAGAATTCCGGCATTCTTTTTTACAGGTGGAAAGGAGAAAATGACTTTAGTTAATGAAAATGTGGTTTTCAGATTGGTAGCTTTACAAGCATTTCTCGGTCCAGCCTAGCGTCAGATCCCTCTCTTGTGTTGCAGCGTTTTTCACATTAAGGGGGAAAAACTAATATAGCTTATCTATCCGGTTATAAGCAGATATTACCCTTTGTGGCAAACCGTTCATAACAGTAGAAAATTATCTGCATTCATTTTTTTTTTTTTTTTTCTGGTACGCGGGCCTCTCACTCTTGTGGCCCCTCCCGTTGCGGAGCACAGGCTCCGGACGCGCAGGCTCAGCGGCCATGGCTCACGGGCCCAGCCGCTCCGCGGCATGTGGGATCTTGCCGGACCGGGGCACGAACACATGTCCCCTGCATCGGCAGGCGGACTCTCAACTACTGTGCCACCAGGGAAGATCCCCATTAATTTTTTTTTTTTTTTTTGGCAGTACGCGGGCCTCTCACTGCCGCGGCCTCTCCCGTTGCGGAGCACAGGCTCCGGACGCGCAGGCTCAGCGGCCATGGCTCACGGGCCCAGCCGCTCCGCTGCATGTGGGATCCTCCCGGACCGGGGCACGAACCCGCGTCCCCTGCATCGGCAGGCGGACTCTCAACCACTGCGCCACCAGGGAAGCCCCCCTCCATTAATTTTTAACTGCTTGATTGAAGTATAATTAATATACAATAAGCTGCAGGTATTAAAAGTACATATTTAGATGGCTGAACATATTATATACTGTTGCAGTCATCCTCACTGTTAACAAAGATAACAGTCATTTCCTTTACCCCCCCAAAAGTTTCCTCATGCCTTTTTATAGTACTTGGCTCCCCATGTCTACCCCAAAGAACAGATTCTGCTTTCTGTCACCATATGTAAGTTTGCATTTTCTAGAATTGGATGTTAATGAAATCATACAGTATGTCCATTTTCTCTGTTCTCTTTCATTCAGCATAATTATTTTGAGATTCATCCATTTTTTCACATGTATCAATAGTTCGTTGCTCTTTATTGCTAAGTACTATTCCACTGATACCAGCTGTGGGGTTTTAGTAGATACTCTTTATCAGATTGAAGAAATTACCTTCTATTCTTAGTTTGCTGAGAGCTTTTATCATGAATGTATGTTCAATTTTGTCGAATACTCCATCTATTGTGATGATCATGTGGTTCTTTTTTAATTAGTTAATTGATTAGTTATTTAATTAGTTAATATGATGAATTACACTGGCTAATTTTCAAATGTTAAACCAACCTTGCATCCCTTGGATAAAACCCACTTGGTCATGATGTATTATCCTTTTTATATATTCTTATATTAGATTTGCTAAAATGTTAAGAATTTTTGCATCTATGTTCAAGAGGGATATTGGTCTGAAATTTTCTTTTCTTGTACTGTCTTTGTCTGGTTCTGATACAGAGCAAAGTAGATGACCTTCCTTCTGACATATCTTTAGGAAGTCAGTAGTAGCCCAATGCTACATCACAATGCCTATGCCATTCACTTCACTTCATCTAATCATGTAGCCACTGTATCATCTCACATCATCACAAGAAGAAATGTGGCTACAGTACAACAAGATTGTGAGAGAAAATTTTTATCACATAATTTTTTATAGTATATTGTTATAATTGTTCTATTTTGTTAGTTATTGTTAATCTCTTACTGTGCCGAACTTATACATTAAACTTTATCATAGGTATGTATGTATAGAAAAAATGTAATATTTATAGGGTTTGGTACCATCGACGGTTTCAAGAATCCACTAGGGGTCTTGGAACATATTGACCAGGGATAAGGGGGGACTACTGTATTCTGCTGTCATTTGGCTGAGTGTTCTGTAAATGTCACTAAGATCAAGTTGGTTAATAGTTGTTCAGGTCTTCTATGTCCCTACTGACGTTATATCTACATAACCCATTGGTCAGGGAGGCCCTTAGGTCATTAACTCTGACTCAAGCCTGCAGCACCTGAGAAGCATCTAGGGCAAAAAGCAAGAATTATCAGCTTCTAAGTTGATCTATCCCAATTACATATATTTAAGGACTGTAGAAATAAACAAAGAGTGTGGCCAGACCCACTGTACCCACTGAGATGGACTTCGGCCAGGACTTCATTTATCATTGGGCTTCCATAAAACCAGAGGACCATAATGGTGTTTTGGGTCCTTTGGGATCCGTATCAGCTCAGATCCTGTCCAAGAGTCCTTGGTTTAAAATCTTAATATTCCTCTTTCTCTACTGCATAGTTACCCTGGTAAATGGTGTTAAATGACTGACCCTTTGGGGAAGCATCAAGGCGATGTTAATCATATATACTTGAGAATCTTTCCTCAAAGGGATCTGGGCTTTCCCTTCCATCAATGGGCTCTAGATCTGAACTGCCTTAGATTCAGAAATTGAGTGAGGAACCATGGTTACACAAGTCAAATAACATCCTAATCAGCTGTGCTTCTATCTTTCCCCTTGGAACATCATGATCTTAACCTTCTTCACCAATCCATGCCTTCGTACCTATTAATTATGTCCATTGGGCCTCTGAAAGTTAAGTTCCACAACCTGGCCTTTGACATTTCTGCATCCCATCATCTACACTTATATAAAGGAGCCCAGTATCATGGCAGCATCTTCTACCATCAACTCTACCCTGCAGAGGTTAGCCACTGCCGAACTTCTGTGTTGCCAGTATATTCTTCACCATTACATTTCTTATTGCCTTAGTTACAAGCATCATCTGAGCCTTCCCAAAGAAAACAGTCAAGTGGTAGCTTCTCCAGTTTTAAACAACAAATCCATTCTAACATTGCTGTTTTCTTGAACTTTCTGACCCCCTCCTCAATACTATGCCAAATAACTTCTGGCATTTCTACCATATCTTCCATATGCTATCCTAGCAATGTGTTAGGACCAACTCCAGATACCCTTGCCAGGACATTAAAGCCTGAATCATGAGTAAGTGCTACTATGTCACTCTTTCCTGTCAAGCCTTATATTCCACTCCCTGATCCAACACCCTCAAGATCTATTCCCAAACATGTTTCCTAGGTTTCTTCCAGTACATTTAGACCAGAACCTGCAATTCATGCAAATTGTAACCTATCCTCCTATAAGAAGGACTGTATATCTGCTCTAAGGGTATGCTGAGATCTGATCCTAGTTACCAGTTCAGAGTCAATGAGGCATAGCAGGGATGGGTCTTAAGGAGAACAAGTATTATCTTGCAATGCAAGTGCCTCAAATAGTCTTTGCAGGATCTCCAGGCAAGGGCAGACTGCTCTCTAGCAATGTGGAGGAGACTGCTTCGGCCAGCTCAAAGGTTCAGGAAAACCTGAGGGTTCAATATTTCTCAGGCTCACCAACACACATGTCCCCATTGCATGTTTCAGGGTTCCTTTTCCTGTAGGCATGCTAACTTTGGTGGAGGAAATGATCAAGGCTGTGCATTCAGTTTCCTTTGCAGCCTTGCCACCTTTACTATTAAATTTGGGCTGGAATGTCAGCACAGATGGCCTACATCCGCATGAGATGAGATTTTTCTTGAAAGGTGCTATTGAGGCACTCTGGTTTCCACAGCATGCCTTAAGTAGCTAACATGAACCTACGCCATTTTCTTTTTTCAAGGTTTCCAAAGCAGTTAACAATGGCTAAAGAACACCTCCATCTTTATAATTTCCGTTAGTCCCATTCCACAGTAATGTCACGGCTACGGTATAACCTAACACTTCACCTTCCACCTGCTATTCAAGCAAATCCACTACAGTAACTGTGTTGCATCTACATGCCAGGAGTTATCACTACCCCACTTATCACCAGCTATGGGTCTTTACTGTCATCTATTCAATGAATATTGCAGTCACAGAATCCCATCCTGAGGGTTTGCTTTTTAAGGCCATTCCTGATACCTGTCATAGGCTGGGTTTACCCCTCACAAAAAAGCAAAGCCTAAGACAAATGTTCAAATACAGGTAAGTATATTTGGGAAGTTATCTGAGGGAACCAGAGGAAGGAGTCAGGGAGTGGGTAAGGGGAAAAGAGAAAGCTAACATAAGGATGTGGGGTTGACCATTGCTATGGGTGACTAGTGCTCAATCCTATTTTCTGAGAAAGATTATGAAAGGCATCTCAGAACTGTCTTCCCAGCAGAAGGAAGGGGAACTATTTATCTATCTATTGGCTTCCACCTCCCATTAGTCAAGTCTGGTCCCAAGGTCATTAACCCACCCGTGTATTTCATACGTGTATGATGCAGAAGGGTTCCAGTGGGCATCCCAAGCCACAGTGTCAGAGGATCTTTAGAGAAGACAGCAAGACAGAGTGCCATCAAATGGCTTCCACGTGAAGCTGTCAGAAGCCTGCTTGGAAGTGTCTCACAGCAGTACTGGAGTTAGAGGTGCACCAAGAGAATCTGAAGTGGCACATGGGAGGCATCAATACAGTTATAAACAATGCATAGTTAACAAAACGACTTAAAAATCATTAGATACCACTAGAAAATGATTAAATAATTTTAAAATACGCTTTTTTATTTTAAAACAAATCAACATTACAAAGTTTGAAAAATAACAAGGATATTCATGTAACTATTTTGAATGAAATATATTTGTTCAAAACCCTCAATAACATCTTTAATTTTTAAAATAGCCTGAAAAAGTTAAACTATTATAAACTAAAAATATTTACCATACTTTAAGCTTTTCGCTAATATAAAAATAACCTCATTTGTTAGGAGAGATAAAAAGTTTATATAAAGTAATAAATCATGAATTTTGACAAAAGTAGTATAAGGTATTTTCACTTAAATAAATTAAGGAAACATTCAAAAAGATATTTTTACACAGAAAAAGAAGTAAATTATTTGAGGAAAAATAAATTGTATCATTATACTTAAATAATTAACACACAAAAGACATATTTGGATGCTGGTTTTAATTTCCCCAGTAGTCTTCATGAAGATTTTGTAGTTGATGGCAATGGTGCTTTTCCTTTCTGCTTAGCAGCCTTTTCCATTTTTATCTGAAAATTTAAAATATTTGTTGATATAATTTGTAAAGCATACTAAAGAAAAAAAAGGTTGCACATACCTCATTTGGGTTCATGTCTTATTTATCACAGCCATTTTACACACCTAGTGGTTATTAAGCTGCTAAATACTAAAGCCACAATCTGATTGTTGAAGGGACCTAACTGCATTTTTAAAATATGGTTTGTTGGGGTATGCAAGCTCCCAACTCCTCTCCCTCCTGTGTTTCCTCTCTTCTTCTCTCTCAGAGACAGGGCAGACTTCATTAACACCTTAGAGACAGAGAGAGAATGGGTCAGAGGGAGGGGGAAGAGGCAGAGAGTCTCACTTACACACACACACACCCCTTCACACACATATCCCAGCACACGGGAGAGATTTGAGGAGTGCTGACTGAACAGAGGACTCAGAGAATGAGCACAAAAGCGAGAACCCTGCAGAGAGGGGTCCTGTCAAGGGCTCTGTCTCTATCTTAGTGTATGAGTATGTGTGTGTGAATATGTGTGTGTGTGTGTGTGTATCTCAAACACAGTCAAAGAATGACAAAATTTTTTAATTAAAAATGTAATCAGGGGCTTCCCTGGTGGCGCAAGTGGTTGAGGGTCCGCCTGCCGATGCAGGGGACATGGGTTCGTGCCCCAGTCTGGGAGGATCCCACATGCCGCGGAGTGGCTGGGCTCGTGAGCCATGGCTGCTGGGCCTGCGCGTCCGGAGCCTGTGCTCCGCAACGGGAGAGGCCACAACAGTGAGAGGCCCCCATACCACAAAAAAAAAAAAAAAAAAAATGTAATCAGGGACTTCCCTGGTGGCGCAGTGGTTAAGAATCCACCTGCCAATGCAGGGACACAGGTTCGAGCCCTGCTCCAGGAAGATCCCACATGCTGTGAAACAACCAAGCCTGTGTGCCACAACTACTGAGCCTGTGCTCTAGAGCCCACGAGCCACAACTACTGAGCCCACGTACTGCAATTACTGAAGCCCACATGCCTAGAGCCCGTGCCCCGCAACAAGAGAAGCCGCCACAACTAGAGAAAGCCTGCACACAGCAACGAAGACCCAACGCAGCCAAAAATAATAAATAAATAAATTTTTTTTAAAAAGTCATCTAGTACTGTTTGATTTCAACTTTACAAAAGCATTTTAACAAAAATAACATATAATGAATATTGCTTTGGAGAAATGATTAAATTAATTTTAATTGCCACTAAAGTTTAAAAAAAGAAAAGCTTAAATGCCTAACCTTACATCCAGCCTATGCACATTCCCTACAGCGTTACAGGATACACCTAATCCAGTTGGATTATCTCTGGAACACATACTGCTTAAAGGACAGTTACCTATAATTCTGATTTCTACATTTCAACAGTTACCTTCCTGAAGGTTGTCCTTCTCCACTGTAACTGAAACAAAGAAGAAGCTTGCATACCCTAAGCAAGAGCCTTCTGATCTTTCAGAAACATATAAATCCTTTCCTTGGGAAAAAAAAAAAAAAGACTCCATAGAACACAAAACCCACGTTCCTTTTACTGCCACTCACACTCACACACACCAATTCCAAGGCAGCACCACTGCCTTACCCCTGCAAAAGAAGGGGAGAGAAAATATGGGGCATGGTGGGTGGAGGCAAGGCCTCTTGCTTCCTAATATGACGGGAATAATACAAAGAAACCAGAAGAGGCCTGGCAAAACCAGTCTACCCAATCTCACCAAACTGCAAGTAACCTCCTAAAAATAAAAGTGAATGAATCTCACCTCTGTCTCTTCCCCATTTTCTCCCTCTCTCTCTCCTCTTTGAGTTGGCTGGGAACCTCATTCAAAAATCATACACTCGGGACTTCCCTTGCGGTCCAGGGTTAAGATTCCACACTTACCTGCAGTGTGCACGAGTTCGATCCCTGGTCAGGGAACTAAGATACCACATGCTGCGCAGCACGGCCAAAAAAATAAATAAATAAAAATCGTACACTCATATCACTCTTGTACACTGTAAAGGTCAACAGGTCATCTGGAGGACCCCCAAAGAACACTCTGTTCTGAGGCAAAGATTATGGGCCTCGGAGTCAGAAGAATACCTGAATCCTACCTCTACTGTTGATTAACCATCTGAGGCAAACTACTAACCAACAGTTTTGTCCTTTGTAAAAAAGTCATAGTAATAGGCACTATGTAATAAGGTTGTTCTAAAGGTTTAAATAAGATTTTATATATATATATACACACACATATATATACACATATATACACACATACACACACACACACACACACACACACACACACACACATATAAATCTAGGTACTTAATAAGCACTCAAATGCTAATCCCCTTACTCCTCTCATTTACGGCCAAGTGTTACATTTGCAGTAACATCAAAAAAGATCAAATATGCTAAACAACAAAAGCTAAAGCAGCGTTTACTCATTTCAAATAGTACTTAGCAAACACATCCACCTAATACATTATCCAAAAAGCAAAAACACCTCCTCTTCCTCTTCCCTAATTTTTTAAAATTCTTTTATACAGCAGGTCCTTATTAGTCATTAACTTTATATACATCAGTGTATACATGTCAATCCCAATTGCCCAATTCATCACACCACCACCCCCACACCCCCGCAGCTTTCCGCACTTGGTGGCCATATATTTGTTCTCTACATCTGTGTCTCAATTTCTGCCCTGCAAACTGGTTCATCTGTACCATTTTTCTAGGTTCCACATATATGAGTTAATATACGATATTTGTTCTTCTCTTTCAGACTTACTTCACTGTGTATGACAGTCTCTAGATCCATCCACCTCTCAACAAATGACCCAATTTCGTTCCTTTTCATGGCTGAGTAATATTCCATTGTATATATGTACCACATCTTCTGTATCCATTCGTCTCTCCACGGGCATTTAGGTTGCTTCCATAACCTGGCTACTGTAAATAGTGCTGCAATGAACATTGGGGTGCATGTGTCTTTTTGAATTATGGTTTTCTCTGGGTATATGCCCAGTAGTGGGATTGCTGGGTGATATGGTAATTCTATTTTTTTTTTTTTCTAAATATATATATATATATATATACACATATATATATACTTTTTTTTTTTTTTTCTCTTTGCGGTACGCGGGCCTCTCACTGTCGTGGCCCCTCCCGCTGCAGAGCGCAGGCCCCGGACGCACAGGCCCAGCAGCCATGGCTCACGGGCCCAGCCGCTCCGCGGCACGCGGGATCCTCCCGGACCGGGGCACGAACCCGCGTCCCCCGCATCGGCAGGCGGACTCCCAACCACTGCGCCACCAGGGAAGCCCCTATTTTTAGTTTTTTAAGTAACCTCCATATTGTTCTCCATAGTGGCTGTATCAATTTATATTCCCCCCAACAGTGCAAGAAGGTTCCCTTTTCTCCACACCCTCTCCAGCACTTGTTTGTAGATTTTCTGATGATGCGTATTCTAACTGGTGTGAGGTGATACCTCATTGTAGTTTTGATTTGCATTTCTCTAATAATTAGTGATGTTGAGCAGCTTTTTATGTGCTTCTTGGCCATCTGTATGTCTTCTTTGGAGAAATGTCTATTTCTCCAAAGAAATAGACATGTCCCGTTTTCCCAGCACCACTTATTGAAGAGACTGTCTTTTCTCCATTGTATATCCTTGCCTCCTTTGTCATAGATTAGTTGACCATAGGTGCGTGGGTTTATCTCTGGGCTTTCTATCTTGTTCCATTGATCTATGTTTCTGTTTTTGTGCCAGTACCATATTGTCTTGATTACTGTAGCTTTATAGTATACTCTGAAGTCAGGAAGTCTGATTCCTCCAGCTCCAATGTTTTCCCTCAAGACTGCTTTGGCTATTCGAGGTCTTTTGTGTCTCCATACAAATTTTAAGATTTCTTGTTCTAGTTCCGTAAAAAATGCCATGGGTAATTTGATAGGGATTGCATTGAATCTGTAGATTGCTTTGGGTAGTATAGTCATTTTCACAATATTGGTTCTTCCAATCCAAGAACATGGTATAGCTCTCCATCTGTTGGTATCATCTTTAATTTCTTTCATCAGTGTCTTATAGCTTTCTGCATACAGGTCTTTTGTCTCCTTAGGTAGGTTTATTCCTACGTATTTTATTCCTTTTGTTGCAATGGTAAATGGGAGTGTTTCCTTAATTTCTCTTTCAGATTTTTCATCATTAGTGTATTGGAATGCAAGAGATTTCTGTGCATTAATTTTGTATCCTGCAACTTTACCAAATTCATTGATTAGCTCTAGTAGTTTTCTGGTGGCATCTTTAGGATTCTCTATGTATAGTATCACGTCACCTGCAAACAGTGACAGTTTTACTTCTTCTTTTCCAATTTGTATTCCTTTTATTTCTTTTTCTTCTCCGATTGCTGTGGCTAGGACTTCCAAAACTATGTTGAATAATAGTGGTGAGAGTGGACATCCTTGTCTTGTTCCAGATCTTAGAGGAAATGCTTTCAGTTTTTCACCATTGAGAATGATGTTTGCTATGGGTTTGTCATATATGGCCTTTATTATGTTGAGGTAGGTTCCCCCTATGCCCAGTTTCTGGAGAGTTTTTATCATAAATTGGTGTTGAATTTTGTCAAAAGCTTTTTTTGCATCTATTGAGATGATCATATGGTTTTTATTCTTCAATTTGTTAGTATGGTGTATCACATTGATTGATTTGCGTATATTGAAGAATCCTTGCATCCCTGGGAAAAATCCCACTTGATCATGGTGTATGATCCTTTTAATGTGTTGTTGGATTCTGTTTGCTACTATTTTGTTGAGGATTTTTGCATCTATATTCACCAGTGATATTGGTCTATAATTTTCTTTTTTTGTAGTATCTTTGTCTGGTTTTGGTATCAGGGTGATGGTGGCCCCATAGAATGAGTTTGGGAGTGTTCCTTCCTCTGCAATTTTTTGGAAGAGTTTGAGAAGGAGGGGGGTTAGCTCTTCTCTAAATGTTTGATAGAATTCACCTGTGAAGCCATCTAGTCCTGGACTTTTGTTTCTTGGAAGATTTTTAATCATAGTTTCAATTTCATTACTTGTGATTGGTCTGTTCATATTTTCTATTTCTTCCTGGTTCAGTCTTGGAAGGTTATACCTTTCTAAGAATTTGTCCAGTTCTTCCAGGTTGTCCATTTTATTGGCATAGAGTTGCTTGTGGTAGTCCCTTAGGATGCTTTGTATTTCTGCAGTGTCCGTCGTAACTTCTCCTTTTTCATTTCTAATTTTATTGATTTGAGTCCTCTCCCTCTTTTTCTTGATGAGTCTGGCTAATGGTTCATCAATTTTGTTTATCTTCTCAAAGAACCAGCTTTTAGTTTTGTTAATGTTTGCTATTGTTTTCTTTTTTTTTTTTTTTGCTATTGTTTTCTTTTTGTCTATTTAATTTATTTATGCTCTGATATTTATGATTTCTTTCCTTCTGCTAACTTTGGGTTTTGTTTGTTCTTCTTTCTCTAGTTCCTTTAGGTGTAAGGTTAGATTGTTTATTTGAGATTTTTCTTGTTTCTTGAGGTAGGCTTGTATAGCTACAAACTTCTCTCTTAGAACTGCTTTTGCTGCATCCAATAGGTTTTGGATCGTCATGTTTTCATTGTCATTTGTCTCTAGGTATTTTTTTATTTCCTCTTTGATTTCTTGAGTGATCTCTTGGTTATTTAGTAGTGTATTGTTTAGCCTCCATGTGTTTCTGTTTTTTACGTTTTTTTCCCTGTAATTCATTTCTAATCTCATAGCGCTGTGGTCAGAAAAGATGCTTGTTATGATTTCAATTTTCTTAAATTTACTGAGGCTTGATTTGTGACCCAAGATGTGATCTATCCTGGAGAATGTTCCATGCGCACTTGAGAAGAAAGTGTAATCTGCTGTTTTTGGATGGAATGTCCTATAAATATCAATTAAATCTGTCTGGTCTATTGTGTCAATTAAAGCTTCTGTTTCCTTATTTATTTTCATTTTGGATGATCTGTCCATTGGTGTAAGTGAGGTGTTAAAAGTCCCCCACTATTATTGTGTTACTGTCTATTTCCTCTTTTATAGATGTTAGCAGTTGCCTTATGTATTGAGGTGCTCCTATGTTGGGTGCATATATATTTATAATTGTTATATCTTCTTCTTGGATTGACCCCTAGATCATTATGTAGTGTCCTTCCTTGTCTCTTGTAACATTCTTTATTTTAAAGTCTATTTTATCTGATATGAGTATTGCTACTCCAGCTTTCTTTTGATTTCCATTTGCATGGAATATCTTTTTCCAACCCCTCACGTTCAGTCTGAATGAGTCCCTAGGTCTGAAGTGGGTCTCTTGTAGACAGCGTATATATGGGTCTTGTTTTTGTATCCATTCAGCAAGCCTGTGTCTTTTGGTTGGAGCATTTAATCCATTCACGTTTAAGGTAATTATCGATATGTATGTTCCTATGACCATTTTCTTAATTGTTTGGGGTTTGTTTTTGTAGGTCCTTTTCTTGTCTTGTGTTTCCCACTTAGAGAAGTTCCTTTACCATTTGTGGTAGAGCTGGTTTGGTGGTGCTGAATTCTCTTAGCTTTTGCTTGTCTGTAAAACTTTTGATTTCTCCATCGAATATGAATGAGATCCTTGCGGGGTAGAGTAATCTTGGTTGTACGTTCTTCCCTTTCATCACTTTAAGTATATCATGCCACTCCCTTCTGGCTTGTAGAGTTTCTGCTGAGAATCAGCTGTTAACCTTATGGGAATTCCCTTGTATCTTATTTGTCGTTTTTCCCTTGTTGCTTTCAATAATTTTTCTTTGTCTTTCATTTTTGCCAATTTGATTACTATGTGGCTCGGCGTGTTTCTCCTTGGGTTTATCCTGTATGGGACTCTCTGTGCTTCCTGGACTTGGGTGGCTATTTCCTTTCCCATGTTAGGGAAGTTTTTTACTATAATCTCTTCAAATATTTTCTCTGGTCCTTTCTCTCTCTCTTCTCCTTCTGGGACACCTATAATGCGAATGTTTTTGCCTTTAATCTTGTCTCAGAGGTCTCTTAGGCTGTCTTCATTCCTTTTCATTCTGGTTTCTTTATTCTGTTCCACAGCAGTGAGTTCCACCATTCTGTCTTCCAGGTCACTTATCCGTTCTTCTGACTCTGTTATTCTGCTATTGATTCCTTCTAGTGTAGTTTTCATTTCAGTTATTGTATTGTTCATCTCTGTTTGTTTGTTCTTTAATTCTTCTAGGTCTTTGTTAAACATCTCTTGTATTTTCTCGATCTTTGCCTCCATTCTTTTTCCGAGGTCCTGGATCATCTTCACTATCATTATCCTGAATTCTTTTTCTGGAAGTTTGCCTATGTCTGCTTCATTTAGTTGATTTTCTGGGGTTTTATCTTGTTCCTTCATCTGGTACATAGCCCTCTGCCTTTTCATCTTGTCTGTCTTTCTGTGAATGTGGTTTTTGTTCCACAGGCTGCAGGACTATAGTTCTTCTTGCTTCTGCTGTCTGCCCTCTCCTTAAAATTTTTTTTTAATTTCCTGGCATTAACACAGTGTCTTGCACCTAGCTGACCTTTAATAATTGTTTCCTTAATAAAATTCTCTTTTATTGAGGAAAAGAGACCAAAGGCCATCCACAATGGAAGAAAATAATTTGACCTGATATATTACAGAAGCTAAGAAGCAACTCTTTAATATGTAAAAGTAGTTAGTAAACTATGTTACCACAAAGGCTTCAATTATCAAAACCAATTCACACTAACCATGGATTCTTCCCCACACCCAATGATACCAATGAGTAGCAAAGGATACAACCAAAACCAGATTCAGATGTAGCACTGCTTTCAAATGGGGCCCTGAAGCCATCAGATTTAGTTTCCCAATCATCCTTTTTCCCTCAATGGTGCTTGTCATAGTTTTTTGGAGTAAAAGATGAGTACTAACAACGTGTATGATACACATCAGCTCAGAGGAAGTTGTTTAGGTTTGAGTTTCTTAGTTTTTATACTCCATTCATCACAAAGGCTGGAGAGGTTATAAGCTGTATCTCATAAATCCATAAATCACACAGGCTGAAGAGTTATAAACCACATCCCATAAATCCATAAATTCTAGGTCTATTTATAATAAGTAGTCTGGATGGGCCAGGTATATCCCCTAAAACATTCACAGATAAGAACTACCCCCTTTACTTTGCCACAAGCAAATACCATCAGCATGTTTTTCAAGGCAGTCAACACTACCCAAGCTCCTGGAGGAGGGAAGAAAGGAGTTCTAGAACCCTGTCCCTCATAAGCCTATGAGGAAAAACTAAAGTTCAGCTGGGAACGTGTGTGTTCTAAGAACACAGATTGATCTGATTAAAAGTCTATCCTTGGGCTTCCCTGGTGGCGCAGTGGTTGAGAGTCTGCCTGCCGATACAGCGGACACGGGTTCGTGCCCCAGTCCGGGAGGATCCCACATGCCGCGGAGCAGTTGGGTCCATGAGCCATGGCTGCTGAGCCTGCGCGTCCGGAGCCTGTGCTCCGCAACGGGAGAGGCCACAACAGTGAGAGGCCCGCATACCGCAAAAAAAAAAAAAAAAAAAAAAAGTCTAGCCTTGATGATGCTGCAAACATAGCCTCTTCTTTCCTCACTCTATCTTATCCTCCCCCCCTGAAATTCTACCACCACCTCTTTCTCTTAGATCAGAGCTTTCCAAAAGAACTTTCTGCACTGCCCAACAAGGTAGCCACTAGCCACATGTGGCTACTGAGCCCCTGAAATATGGCTAGTGTGACTGAGGAAATAATTTTTAATTTATTTAAATTTAGACATACATAGCCACATATGATGAATCGCTATAGCACAGACAATATTTATCACTGCCTTAAGTCATACCAAGGACTGTCCCCCTATACTTTAAAGTTCTTCATTAGGAAAGACATGCTAATCTCTCTGTCCCCTACTCACTTCCTCTGCCCTTGGATGGTGAATTTATTTAATGGTCTCCTTTTCCCACACCTTTAGTTACTCAACAAGCTCTTGTTTAAGAGTTGTAGAGAATACAACAAAAAGTGATGAGTGTCTTTACTTTCATGGCACTTACTACCTAGTCAGAGAGACAATGAATGCCCCCAAAGCAACTATGAAATAATCCTAAGGAAAGCACTTTGGGGAATGTACCATGTGGCTGGATACAATCCCCCATGCCTCATCAAGCCAGCATCCCCTCACCTGGCAATAAACAAGAACAAAACAAAACTTTCAAATATGAACACTGACATGAAACACATCACATGTGTAAGTAGATGACGTGTGAAAGCAAATATCAATTATACCTGTATTTATCTTTTCAATTTTCCATAAATATTTATTGAAAACATGTTATGTACAAGGCACTGTACTTAGTTCTGGGGAAAATACAGATAATAAAAAATACTATATTTATCCCCAAGGAGTTTATGGTGTGGTGGTGAACTGATGAAAATTATCATTACTGAAAGCAGGGAACACATCAACACTGTAGTTGTTGAGCCCTGAAAATTGTTAAAATATGTTTATGTTTAGTGTTGTGCTTCTTAAAGACTATTGGGTAATTCTAACTTGAGTCTGCCTATACCTAGAAGCCACTAAGGAGTAGAAATACTATACATTAAGAATTCAATATACAGGGACTTCCCTGGTGGCCCAGTGGTTAGGAATCCGGCTGCCAATGCAGGGGACATGGGTTCGATCCTGGTCCAGGAAGATCCCACATGTCATGGAACAACTAAGCCCGTGCACCACAACTACTGAGCCTGCGCTCTAGAGCCCACAAGCCACAACTAGTAAGCCCACGTGCCACAAATACTGAAGCCCGCGTGCCTAGAGCCTGTGCTCTGCAACAAGAGAAGCCACTGCAATGAGAAGCTCGCACACCTCAACGAAGAGTAGGCCCCACTCACTGCAACCACAGAAAGCCCGCGCGCAGCAATGAAGACCCAACGCAGCCAAAAATAAATAAATTACTTAATTTTAAAAAACGAATTCAATATATATATAATTTACAAATCTGCTCAGGTTGTCTTTATTATTGACAATTTTATGTGTATATTTAGTCAATCTTTATGACCTCCATAAATTATCATATTCATTAGTCCTGTTTCTCTCTGAATTGTTCTAAATAAGCCTCAAAGCCTAACACTAGCTATAAGTAGACGTTATAAATTATTTTTAATGATGATCCACAATCAATATATAGTTGTTCTACAGTGTCTCTGTTACAAGTAAATGCTTAATGTAAGCAGGTTTTCCTACAGACTTACCCTTTCCTGGTATCGTCTTTCAAAGAAAGCCATATCGTCCTCTTCAGGTTTCCTTAAGGAAGAAACTTGACTGCTTGTACCTACTAGTAAGGAAAAAGAAAAATCTAAGTACAGCTGACCCTTGAACAACATGGGTTTGCACTGTGTATCCACTTATACTCAGATTTTTTTCGAAAAATACCTACTACACTACTGCATGCTCCTGGGTTGGTTGAATCTGCAGATGTGGAGGAACTGTGGTTACAGAGGAACTGTGGATACAGAGGCCCAGATGTAAACTTATACGAGGATTTTTCAACTGCACAGGGGTGGGGGGTCCCTAACCCAGCTGTGTTGTTCAAGAGTCAACTGTACTCATATAATTATAAATTCTTCTGAAATAAAAAACAGAAAAAAAACTTTCCTCCTTCTGAGTGATTATTTTGTGTTTTTCGAACCAGAAATGATCTAAATGAATCATTGATCCTACTCCCTCTTTTTCAGAAAGCAGGGCATCATAAGACAAAAGTAATGTTCATTGGTAAACATTCTCCAAATATTCAAGTGGTTCATATTAAATTACACCATATAGCTATTTCACATCAGAGCTCATTTAGCTTTGTTCAACTACTTTTTAAATTTTACAGCTAGAAATTCACGTACCACTGTAACAGATAATGCGCAGAAGTAACTATTGAAGGTTTGCACTAAGGTCTGAATGTTTGTGTTCCTGCCCCCTCCCCCCACCACCCAAAATTCATATGTTGAAATCCTAATGCCCAATGTGATGGTCCTAGGAGGTGGGGCCTTTGGGAGGTACTTAGATCATGAGGGTGGAGCGCTCATGAATGGGATTAGTGTTCTTATAAAAGAGACCCCATAGAGAGTCCTCAACCCTTCTACCATGTGAGGACACAAGGAGAAGGCACTGGCTGTGAATCAGGAAGAGCACTGTCACCAGAACACAACCATGCTGGCACCTTTATCTGGGACTTCCCCACCTCCAGAACTGTGAGAAATAAGTTTCTACTGTTTATAAGCAACCCAGTCTATGCTATTTTGTTACAGCCACCTGAACAGACTAAGAGAGTTTGTGTAGGCAACCAAAAGTGATGCTACTTCCTGCTTTGAAATTTTTCAAAACGAAAATAATTTTAACCATTTCCATGGTATTTACTCTTTTATACCTTGTCAAGAACTAGTTTATGTGCTGAAAGGAACTTAAAATCGCTTCAGGAAGGAAAATCTGGTTTTCCTTGTAGGTAAGCCAAGCACCTAATTCCATGGAAAAGTTCACCTTCATTTCAGGGGAATGTCTTGGTTGGGTCCCTTCACATCCAAAATAGAATATCAACCTGAACACCTGTTCTTGTTTTTAAAGCATATGAATTCACCCTCAACCAGCAACACAAAAATCATATGACTCCAGATGATCACCACAGAGTATAACCACACTGCCAACAACTACCTAATACAAATCTTGTTGAGAAAAACAAGAAAAATTGCTTAGAATATATGCTCTCTATCCATTCGTCTGTAAACCCTGGGTCTTTCCCTGGATCACACTGGACCACCTGAGCTAAGCTTCTTGCAGAATCACCTTCACTGAGCTACATTTTAATAAATGGTATGTGACCATTTATCTGGTAAAATGGGATATTACCACTTTTTTCAAAGGTAAGTATCAGAATTAACCAACCAGAGGCTGCATTTGCTGAAAAAAAGTTTTTAAAAACCTTGGGCTACTGCATCATTGAGGGTCACTACATAAATTTCTTTAAAATCCAGCATTGGGGGGCTTCCCTGGTAGCGCAGTGGTTAAGAATCCACCTGCCAACGTAGGGGACACGTGTTCGATCCCTGGCCCCGGAAAATCCCACATGCCGCGGAGCGACAAAGCCCATGCGCCACAACTACTGAGCCTGCGCTCTAGAGCCCGCGTACCACAGCTACTGAAGCCCACGTGCCTAGAGCCCGTGCTCCTAACAAGAGAAGCCACTGCAATGAAAAGCCCGCACACCACAACGAAGAGTAGCCCCCGCTCTCCACAACTAGAGAAAGCCCGTGCGCAGCAACAAAGACCCAACGCAGCCAAAAATAAAAACAAATAAATAAATAAATTTATTAAAAAAAAAATCCAGCACTGGTACAACTTTCATGTGCACCGAGGAATTCATGGCTCCTCCTTTCTAATAAGGAAAAGTATTTAACTGATCTCACCTTCCTTTTTGTACCTTGGCTACCACTACAACTCAGTCAAAACTGCAGCTTAATGTAATAGTTACATCAACTTTGAAAGTTGACACAACTCACAGATATCGAGAATGAACTAGTGGTCAGCAGTGGGAAGAGGGAAATTGGGGAGGGGCAAGATAGGGGAAGGGGATTAAGAGATAGAAACTACTACATATAAATAAGCTACAAGGATATATCGTACAGCATAGGAAATATAGCTAATATTTTATAACAACTTTAAATAGAGTATAATCTATACAAATTCTGAATCACTATGTTGTATACCTGAAAGGAATATAATACTGTAAATCGACTATACCTCACTAAAAAAAAGTGACACAATTGTGTCCTTTTCTTTTGTTTTGATTTCTTACTTCTACCTACATCTTATAATTACTTCATTGTGCAAATCCCTTGCGCAAAAAGTCAGTGTACGTGAAAAGGTTGTATGAAAACACAAATAAATCAAAGAAAATTCTCATTTCAGAATATTTTAAAATATTAAATACCTCATAAATCATACAAATTCCTTCTTCGTTTTTATTCTTGTTTTCAATAAAGGAAATAGAATACTTAAAAATGTATAAAAATGAACTTTATTCATTTTTATGTGCAATTTATAAATGGTAAAACCTTGCTAATCTATAATTATCAAGGAATTACACCTTGTTTGGGAGAGCCTAAGGGATCAAGGCAATTAGTCCACTAGAGGGCTCTCTTATTCAGATCAAAGCAATAACATGTCCCAGAATAAGGTTTTAAAACTCCAAATTTTTGTATTATCAGAATCCTCATAATTCCAAGATTTAACAATTTTTTCCCAATTAAAATGAAGATTATTGCTTTTTCTCAGTGCCTGGACAATATAAAAGTGAAATGATAATCAAATTGTGGTAATACTGGAAAAAAAGAGTAATCTGGAAAATGTATCAATCTATATTCTTTACTACATCCAAAACTATTTCTCAATTTAATTTCATTACCATCTGTTAGTGTTTCTGGAGAAGAGCTAGATGATGCTTGAAATGCTTTTAGAAATGGGTGGTCCATGGCTGTAACTGGAGAGTCTAAAAATTCACCTGAAGGTGCACCTGAGAACAAAATATGTGAAGAATGAAAATTAAATCTTTATTTGTTAGGATACAAAGAAGTTATTTCAAATGTGAAATAAATTAGAGCCCCAAGCAGAATCATTATAAAAATCCTTTCTGTACAATGAAAATTTTTGTTTATATAAATTTTTGCCATATAAAGTAAAGGCAAATGGATAAAAGTACTTCTGCATTTCTCAGAGACCTTTCTCACAGAAAAAAAAAATGCATGAATGTAATTGTATGTCAGCAAAGAAGTATAAGACCTTAACATAATCACAAAACATTATCAAAAGCAAGACATTCAGAATTTAAAAACCTCTAGTTAAAGAGGATAGAATAAGTGTATTTTTCCTCTATTCCTTACTGGGAAACCATCTAAAAACAAAATATGAAAAAATAAAGAAAACTCCTTCAACGAAATGGGGAAACAATCATAATCCTAAACTACAAAGACCAACTGCTACATTCACTTTTGGACCGAAAGGAAGGAAGCTGCAGAAAAAATTAATAAGTCCTCTACTTCTTCACAAACCACCCCTCCCCCACATGCCTATCCCCATCCATGGGTAGAGAGAAGGAAATAAACTCTTAGTCCTTTCCTATAAAGTGAATAGTGTGGGACAATTGCTCAGCCTTTCAGATTCCTGCACCCCTCCTTCCCCAGCTCCTCCCTCTTGTGACCTGTGGGAAGATCAGAGAAGGGGGCTTAGGTCCAGCCAGGTCCTTGTGTGTTCTCTGGTGTCCGTGTGCGCTACTGATCTCAAACGCTAAAGGCTGGCAAAAGTTGCAATTTAGTCTCTCAGCTTGGTAGGGCCTGGTAGCCTCACACGCTCTCACTAGAAGTACAGACCTCTCAGCTGCCTGCCACTTTTTCTACCGAATCCCCCAGAGCTCAGGGGAACCACATCTAGCTCTGCTCTGCAGTCACCTTTGGCCCCTTGCTATGACAGATGCTATGGCAGGCCCACTGCCTCACAGCTCACCTGCCTTCAAGCACCCCACAGGAGCTGGGAATTACTACGGGCTCCTTCAGTATCACAAAGGAACAAATTCCAGCAAAAGATCATCTCTGTCCAGGACTCTACATGGCTAATGGAGCAGACGTCCCTCTGCTCCGGGCTCCCCTACATCTAAAATCAAGACAAAAACATCTTATGTTTCCTCTCCTCGTTCTTATCTTTCTTCACCCCACCTTCCAGCAGAGGCCAGAAGGAAAAGTTTTTTTTTCTTTCTATGATAAAGATACTTAAGTGATAAAATACCAGAAGTCACAAAAAGGCAAAGATGCCGGCTACCAACACTATTACTTAGCATTGTTCTGAAAGTACCAGTCATTTTGATTGGTCAAAGAGTAAGAAGAGTCATAAACATTGGAAAGGAAGAAGCAAAACTATCATTACTGTTGACCTTTGAACTGTGCAGAGGTTAAGGGTGCCGACCCTTCACACAGTCAAAATCCACATATAACTTTACCGTCAGCCTTCCGTTATCCACGGTTCCACATCTGCAGATTCAACCAACTACAGACTGTATAGTATCATAGTGTTTGCTACTGAAAAAAAATCCATGTATAAATGGACGCTTGCAGTTCAAAGCCCTGTTGCTCAAGGGTCAACTGTATATGCAAAATCAACTAAAGATATACATTTAAAATCTTAAGATTAAGTAATAATGACTGGTAACAAAAGCAGCATACAACATTTCCTTTTTCATAAGCAAACAATAATCAGCTAGAAAATATAAAGGAAGGGAAAAATCCATATATGATAGCTTTAAAAACGATGAAATATCTAGAAATAAAATTAAGAATTGTGCAGGACTTTCATGAAGGTAACTTCAGAATTCCACTAAGCTACACAGAAGACAAAGAAATGAAGAGACTCAATATTTTAAAACAGCAAATCTTCCTATATTAATCTACATATTCAACTAAAATAATAGAAAGTTTTGTAATAATAGAATGTTTTTAAAAAACAATGCCAAAGGTCTGAAAGAATTAAAAGGGAAGAATAGGTCAGGAAAATTCTAAAGTAAAAAACTGAAATCATACATATTAATTTATTATAAAGCTGTAGTAATGAAAACAATAAGGTAGTCGCACAGAAATAGACAATAATGAGTCTGACTAATGAGCCCATAACAATTTTGGGGTTGAACCCAGTCCTACCACTTACTAGCTGAATAACACAGAACAAGATGTTTTACTACTCTGTGCTGAGTTTCCTCGTCTGCAAAAAGGATTAATAATAGCACCTAACTCAGAGCTGTTGTGAGGATTAAATGAGGTAATAGATATAAAGAGGCTGGAACAAGCCCCGCAGTACAAAGTCGTAATTATCATCAACAACATCATTACCATCATTTTTTGTTTGCCACTGATAACTGGGTTTTCTGTAACTGTTGCATGAGCCTAATACAATCATGTATCCATAAAAATTGAAAAAGGATTTATTTATGGAATTTAACAAGCTAGTTATAAAATAACCTAGAAGAGAAAATGCACAAATATATCAAGGCAATCCTGAAAAATGAACACAAACAGGAAGAATTTACCATATCAATTATCAAAGCACACTATGAAGAACAATAATTAAAAATACGAAATATTGGCACAAAATATGCAATGGCACAAAATAGAAAGTACAATAGAATATGGTAAAGGTAAAGTTTCAAATTATTTGGGAAAAATGGTGTTTGTATAACTTGCCATTGATTTGGACAAAAACCAAAGTTATACACACCTCACACTTTCACAAAAAGTAAATTCCAGATACATAAGAAAGCTAAACATAAAAGCAAAAAAATTAAGCATTAAAGTAAAATGAAGGAGAACATATTTATAAAATTAGAGTAGGGAAGGCCTGTTTCCTACATTTAAAAACTGTAAAACAAAAACAATAAGAAGTAAAAAACCCAAAAGACAAATGACATATTGGAAGAAAATATCTGCAAAATAAATACAAAGGATTAGTATACAGAATATATAAGAAGACTTCTTATAAATCAATGAGAAAATAGAAAAACATAAAAATAAGCAAAGTATATGGACAGACAATTCACAGAAAGTAAAATGGACACTAAATATAAGAATACTCTCATCTCACTAATAATGAGGGAAATCAACTGAACTGAAACAATGAGAACACTTTCACACATTAGACTGGCAAAAAAACTAAGTTTAATGACATCAATGATCAGCATAAATGTTTGGAAATAGGTAAGCTAAAACATCACTAAAGGAAGTATAAACAAGTACAGCATTTTTGGAGGGCAATTCGACAGAACGTATTACAATTTCACATGTGCACACTCTTCAACCCAACAATTCTACTTCTCTCCATCTGCCTTAGAGTCAAATTCACATAGTACACAAGGAAGCAAGTTCAAGGATTTGGGGGGTACGATGTTTGTAAAGGCAAAAAAATAAAATGGAAACAATCTAAATGCCATGAACAAGGAAATGGTTCAGAAAACTGATATATATCTATAGTGTGGAATACTACGAAGCAGTTAAAATATAAGTAGATTTGTATATCCTGATATAATAGGCCTTCAAAAATTATTCTAAGTTAAAAAAAAGTAAACTATAAAAATGTACGTTAAAAAGAGAAATACAAATCAATTGATGACAGCAAATTACACTCTAGGAAAGAATCTGGGGTTAAGAAAAGTGTTCAAGGGGGACTTGTTTGAATCTGTTTGAACAAGAAAATATTGATTTATGTTTTTGTAATCTTTGTAATGAAAAAAATAAAAGTAATACATGCTTTTTATGAAAAAAAAAATCCACACACATAGAAGTATTTAAAGTAGATAGGAACCATAGTTCTTTTTCCCAGAAGGATCCAGCTACCTTCAATAGTTTGAGATATATCCAATTAAACTTCTCTGTATATTACTTTAAGTTTTTATATATGCAAGTGGATATATTTGTGTGCATACATGTAGACATACATGCATATGATCATGTATTACTACAGATGTGATAGCATGTACATACACACATGGACAAAAGCCTATGTTTCCAAAATGAGATGGTTATAATGGCAAAAATTACATACAATAGGATAACAGGTAAACTGTATCATATCAAATAAAACAAATTATTATTCCGCTATTACAAACAATGGGGTTGTGAGTTGGGATTTCGGTATGAGTATTGGGGTAGGAGTGATCTTTTATGTTTTCTAATTTTTCTGTAATAATCATACATCGGATAGTGACAATAAAATCTTTTTAAAAAAATAAAAATCAAATGAGAGAATATTTTTTGAAAATAACATGAAGAACTTAAAGTGCAAAACAAATACAAGGCTTCATTATTGTTAGCACACATAACACATATTGTGTTAGCACAATATGACAAGCTCACAGTTCATATATCGTCACTTACCAATTCCACTGTCATCTAATCGCATGTAGTCTTCTGCCAGCGAGCTAAAGCCAGCTAATCCTCCCATTGCTGCATAAGGAACGTCCCGTCCCACCGGTTTTCTCTGAGCCAGTCTTTCTTCCTTAGTTTCCACTACTGTGTAATGGGTATATGCAGGCTGACCACAAGCACAAGTGAAGGAGCTATGGAATCCTGAACACTGAGAACCTGAATCAAGATGTAAACCAAGTTAAACATTTTAAAATATAGGTAATGAGCTGTATGCCCTATAAACCACTTAGCTTGGCCAAAATCACCTGAATCTGGATCCCTCACACACTGTGCTCTGGCCCCTGTACCTCTTAGCCCTAGCCCCTGAACTCACTCCCTCCCAGCCACTGCTCTTACTTTTAAAAGATGCTAAAATGGTAAGAGAGTCCATAGCAAAAAAAAAAAAAAAAAATGGAAAAACCAATCAGGACTAAAGGAAACTGAGCTAAACATTGGAGAGCCAGGAAATACAGGCCCTCTCCTCAAATACTGAGTTAAAAGCAGGTATGGGGGGGGACAGCCCAGTGGTGAAGAAATAATGTGGAAACGTCTCTGTGGGTCAATTCCCCATAAAAGCCATATTGGAAGGCCAACCCAAAGACATAGAAAGATGCAACAGAATACTGTTTAACAACAAAAAGGAAAGAAGTACTGATGCATGTTACAGCATGGATGAATCATAAAAACATTACACTAAGTGAAAGATGCTAATCAGAAAAGACCACATACTCCATGATTCCACTTATATGAAATGTCTAGAACAGGCAAATCTACAGAGACAGAAAGTAGATTATTGGTCATCTAGAGCTGAGGGGAGGAAGAAATAAGGAATGACTGCTAATTGATATGGAATTTCTTTTTGGGGTGATGAAAATATTCTAAAATTTATTGTGGTGATGGGTGCACAACTCTGTGAATATATTAAAAACCATTAGGTTGTACCCTCAAAATGGATGAATTATATAGTATGTGAATTATATCAATAAAATTACTATTTGTAAAAAAAAAAAAAGCCACATTGAAATGGAGTCCAGAATACACCATTAACAAAATCTTTACACACTCACACTTCTGACAAATGTGTACGGGAACCAAGGCACATAATAAATAAGTTTTATTCAAATACTTCCATACTTCATCAGTGAAACATATTTATTTCTGCCACTGTCATTAAAAATGTTTTATAACATATTTCATCATAAGATTTCAATTCAAGATACTACAAAAAGAACTGGAAAAACTATCTCCTGAAGAAAAATATTTTACCCATTTTTAAAAAAATCCTACCTAGGGCTTCCTTGGTTGCACAGTGGTTAAGAATCCGCCTGCCAATGCAGGGGACACGGGTTCGAGACTTGGTCTGGAAAGATCCCACATGCCGCAGAGCAACTAAGCCCATGCGCCACAACTACTGAGCCTGCACTCTAGAGCCCGTGAACCACAACTACTGAGCCCGTGTGCCACAACTACTGAAGCCCGCGTGCCTAGAGCCCGTGCTCTGCAACAAGAGAAGCCACCGCAATGAGAAGCCAGCACACCGCAACAAAGAATAGCCCTGGCTAGCCAAAACTAGAGAAAGCCAGTGCGCAGCAATGAAGACCCAGTGCAGCCAAAAATAAATAAGTAAAAATAAAATAAAATTTTTAAAAGAATTTAAAAAATATATCCTATCTATTTCAAAGGGTTTTTAAAAGGATGATGAAGAGTAAGGGTATATGGGATGGTGGCTGGGATTTGGGTACAGGTATTGAGATAAGGGTGCTATTGCCTACAAAGTGTTAAAAGCATCATGTTACATTTTGCTTTTCCCATCAATCTATGTCTTAGGCAATAACAAAATAATCTGCCAGAAAATTATACAAATTTTTTAGACTTATAAAATCCTTTTTAAGGATTATTATTCTGTAAATAGAATTCAGTTGGTAAAACGTCCACGATTCAAAAATTTGAATCACATCACGTCTAGTGATTCTTTAAAATCTATTACTATTACTTATTTGAATTACATGAGATTAAGGTTGAGATTAGAGATTAAGGTTGATGACTGCAAAGCATATAAATAACTGAGATTTTCCACAAAAATAAAATTTTAGAGTAGCTATCCATCATCCTAGTTGTTTAATGTCGCTGTAGCTGAATGAAACTGGCACAGAGACACATTAAACATTCAATAAGGAGATAAAAGCATTCTGTTTGTGTGTTTATCATAATGTAACTCACAGGCATTGCACATAAAGCCAGGCTCAGCACTATGCTGATCAGCAAAGTGCTTGCACCTGCAGCGAATGGGCTGCCTGCCATTCAGAGGCACGTAGAGGTAAGCCCTGCATGGGCAGCCCGTCACTTGACAAGGCAGACTGATGGGGCGCTGCTGAGGAATCGTTTCAAAGTCAGTTTTATGTTGCTTATACCTAAAAAAAATAAAAGAGAAGAAATAAAAGCACAATGCAGGTACTGCCAGAAATGACAACTGCTGTTCTGTTAAATGCAAAATGATTCTTTTTCATTTTTATTTTTGTTTCATTGTTCTTATCAGTAAGGTTGAAAATACACTCCCCTGCATGCAGTATTTGTCAGCTCTGTTGCTTTGGTCAGAAAAATCTTCACCCATCTAGATTTTTATTTTTAATTATTTAAGAAGAATTTTCACAACAATATACAAAGAAATAGCAAATAATTCTCTTAAAATACCACTACAGATTCTTTAATACAGAAGCACAACCCAAGAGCATGAAAAAACTTCTTCATGAAAATTCTTTTTATCAAAGTGCATTATTTACATTTATTTTCACAGGTTTGCTACTTAAAATTGAAATAAGTTCAATAAACGTATAATAATGCTATTTATTTTAATATAATTTAATTTTTAACTTTAAACTTCAAAATAAATTATCAACACCTTTCAAAGCCAAAGCTCTTTGTTAAAATGCTGTACCTAATTTTCTCAGGCCACTGGCTTCCTTCTCATTAAGTGATACTCAGTAAAATAATATTAAATTTATTATTCTCAATATTATCCTAGGTAACAGAAGTTAAAATAACGAGATACCATTTTTCACTAAGCAAAGAGAGCCAAAGTTTTCTTAACTGTACATATTTCACAGTGCTGTCAAGAGTGTTACAAAAGAACCAATCCCATTTAATAGGGTTTCAAGAAACATAAAAAGATGCATCCTTTAACCTACATGGTTCATTTTTGAAGAACATACCCTAAGAAAATTATTCCATGTATATAAAGAGCTTTGTGCGTAAGAATAGCATTAGCAACAGTACTTACAATAGCAATATATATAAAGCATACTCATAATAAGGGAATGGATAAGTATATTACTAGAAGACAGTTTTCAAACTCTTTTACCAGTGAAAACTTTTCTTTAAATAAAATCTTTTACAGAACCATAATACTATACAAAATAGATTAAAGCAGAATTGGTTAAAGCAAGGTGAAGAGCCATAATTGGAGTCTGCCCTTTCCCTAACTTGCCCTTCCACCTGGTATGCCCCTGAGACTCCGTCATAGCTCTGGGGAAAACACAGTGAACACCACTGGACTAGCTGGAATATCAAGGAGGTATTAAAAACCTTGTTTACAATTACTATGAACCATGTGGAAACATTTCTGTGATTCTGTAATGAAAAACTGGTTCAATATTTATACATACATATAATTAACTAAATGAACTATGTAAAGAAAAAAGTACATGAACATAGTAAAACATATTAACAGCAGCTGGCTTTAGGTGGTGAGTCTTCTTCCTACGTTTCTATATATTCCTCATTTTCCTTAAATAACCAATGTTTCACATCCATAATAGGGAAAAATTAATTCAGACAGAGATCTCACTGAGTGACTGGTACTAAAGAACTTTTCCATCCAAGTGGGGTTGGGTCACTTTTGAAGGTTAATTCCATGCTGTACAATTATACATAGATATGAGACTGGCACTAAATTTTTACGAGGATAAATGATAAAACTAACATAAATTTACCAAAGTCCTCTTCATTTCTGAAAGATATCAACATAACCCTCATCCTCCATTCCTCCACAGTGTTTTTATTTGGGGTTGCTAAATAAATTTCAAGTCAATCTATATACAACATTACTTATCCCAGCAACTGCCTAACAACCTCCGGCAAACTGCAAGTCTGTAAACAGCAACTACACAGAGTACCTCAGGAAAGAGCCCCAGAAACTATCAGAACAGGGCAGCTCTCCCATGGTTCCTTTGGAACAGAAAGTTGAAGTCGTTACCTAAAACCACGTAATAGTTTCTGTGATTTTTCCTTGAAGCAGCTTTGTCCTTTTGAGCTTTACAACTAAGACCTGTGACAGTCATAAAATTTAAAGTAGAACAGGATAAACACAGCAAAATGCAAACCTCAGGTATAGGTAACACACATCAATGGTTGCAGCCTCATGTATTTCCTTTCCTCCATGTGCTTTTCTCAGAAGAGGACCACTTGTAATAAAAAGCTGTGTGCTTGTATTTTTGTTTAAAGAAAGGTATATATATATATATATATATATATATATACACATATATATATATATACATATATACACACACACACACACACACAGAGTTGACCCCTGAACAATACAGGTTTAAACTGAGGATTTTTTTTTTCAGTAAATATGCAGTAGGCCCTCAGTATCCATGGCTTCCTCATCTGGGCATTAAACCAACCACGTATTGTGTTCCTACTACGTTTATGATCTGAGGGTGGCTGAATCCACATCTGCAGACAGGAGGGCCCAGCTATGGGACTCGAGCATCCCCAGATTTTGGTGTCCGCAGTGGGTCATGGAACCAATCCTTCACAGGTGTGTGTGTGTGTGTGTGTGTGTGTGTGTGTGTGTGTAAATAAAAGAGGAAGGTATTCACACAACACACTTCTTAAAGTGTAAAGGGAGATTAGTAAATGTGAGGAGAAATGCTTCTATTTGTAGATTCGTAACCTGTTCAGTGTAGCTCAACTCAAGCAACTCTAAAATCAGTTCTGCATAACTTATGTAAGCTGAAGAATGGCTATGTGGGGGTCGATTACACCATACTCTCCAATATTGAGTGTGTCTGAAAATGTTCATAATGAAAGGTGAAAATGAATAAATAAACTCTTTCTGCAGAGAAAAAAATAAATATAAAATCAGCTCTGCAGTCTGATGACCCATCCTCTACTACCTTGTCCAGTGGTGGGAGAGGCAGACTCTGCTCCCCAGCCTAACTGAAAGACCCCTGGCAAAGCCACAGGGGCACCAATATCTTTCTAACCAATGGTAAGAGAAAAGATGCTTAAGGTGATAAACTCCATAATGAGTTCTAATCTGATACAACAGAAATTTTTCAAATATAGCCCCCAAAAACCTTAAATAATTTCTGGCATATTATTGGTATATAAAAGCCTGTTTTCAAATGTTTTCCAATGATCACCAATAATGGTATTTATAGAAGGAAGATATGCTCTGCTACAGTTTTATACTTCCTAATCACCAGAAACCTTAGCAATAAAATATCTTACCTATGGATACAAAAACACAGTGTCTCTGGACCCACAAGTTTACAATCCATTCCAGTTGGTGATCGCCAGCTCACGAATAATCTGTTCTGTAAACGCATAGGTAAGACTTTTCTTTTGTATTCTTCATATTCTTCAGGGGTAAAAAGTTTCCCTCCATCATCCTCACCAACAATTCTATAACAAAAAAATACTTCTCTTAAGCCTTGTGGATTTATTTTCCAGGTTAAAAATACTAAAATTAAGCTATACTTGTATAGTCAAAGGAAACGCTGCTTCGGCTTTTTTTAGTTAGGCTCATGTTAATAGCAAAATTACACACAATAGTAATAAAGCTTTTGCTTCCCATATAAAAGAGAATTATGAATAAGAAAGTCAATGAATTCATAACATCTGACTTCAATGATCCATGTTTACCACTAGAGAATTACCACATATTCATCTCAGTTTCTCCTTTGATTCTGAAGCAAACATGCTCATTTTTCCCGTTAAAAGCCGGAGCCTAAACTGCTAAAAAATTCTAATAGTTTCCTCCTTAAAAAATAGCCCCCCCCAAAAAACAAATGGTACAAAAAACATCGACGCTGAAGACAACATGACTAATGCCCACACTTGACTCCAAACCCTGGCCAGGAGTTTAAACTAAGATGGGACCCACAAACACCCTTGGATCTGCACCAGCTCAAACCCAACATATGCATTGAGTAATCAGAAGACCGACCTCAAAATTTTATGGGAAAAATTAAGCCAACACTATTTCTTAGGAAATTAAGAATTGGACTCCCTGGAGGAAAAGGAAGCACAATTAAAATTGAAGAAATAGCTCCTTGAAAATACCTCCTTAAAAAGTCATGAAAAATGTTGTTTGCAGAATGCTACATAATTTTTGGTGGAATCCATACTCTTTTCCATACTTTCAAGCCTTTAGCTGAGGTAGATAAATAAAACCAACTCAGAGGCTATGAAACCATTACAAGCTTCTTCCTTACTTAAATAATTTAGATACACAATAGTAAAAAAAATAAAAACAAAGGGCATTTTATTCTGCGATAAATTTTGGGCCACTTTACTTTATTATAGCTACCAAGAAGTATACCAACAGGTACTAAAAAGACCTTAAGATCAATGCAGATCTTTAAAGAAAGAGATCATTTAATTTTAAGTTCTAAACCAGTGTAGCTCAAACTTTATTTACAGAATCCCGAAGAAATCTAGTTCAAATGCAGATTAAGATTAAAATGCCTGAAGAGGGCTTGGTGATGCTCCTTGGTGATGCCATGACTGCTACACTTTGAGCAGCAAGCCCCTAACTTTTAGAGAATTATTCCAGGTAGTTTATGTTTGAAAAATAATTTCCTCCCAGGCCCTAACATTTTCTGGGCCAGGCAAGAGACTACAACTGAAGGCCCACATTCCACATACCTGAATATCTAAATATCTAAGTTATCAGTCAACATCAGGACCCAGCAACTTGCTCCCAAGGAAATGTAAGACTTGGAGCCTCAAAGAGCCCGCTCTGCCCTACATGAGGGCTGGGTGGAAGCTGTTCTGGGCACAAGTCTCCTTGCGTTACCCGAACCAGGAATGAGGCCTGACCCATCAAGCTTCTCACCCTCACTTTTTCTGGCTCAGAATTACCAAGACATTTCTAGGCATTACCCAAAAGTATGTCACCTAGACAGCCAGAGGGAAGTGCAGTCAGATAGGAACTCATTTGCCCAAGTAATTTGGGGCGACCACCTTTAAGCAGAGCAACTCCTCTGGCTTGGGTTTCAGGCCGCTCAAGCTTCCCAGGTGAGGATACGATCGTCTCACTTCCCCTTTATACACACACACACACACACACACACACACACACGCCTCAACTCCCCTTCCTCCTGCCTGTCCCTCTCCAGTAATTCCCACTCACCCAGTTTCCCAACTGTCAAAAACAAATACCGTATGCTAACACATATATATGGAATCTAAGGGGAAAAAAAGGTCATGAAGAACCTAGGGATAAGACGGGAATAAAGATGCAGACCTACTAGAGCATGGACTTGAGGATATGGGGAGGGGAAAGGGTAAGCTAGGACAAAGTGAGAGAGTGGCATGGACATATATACACTACGAAACGTAAAATAGATAGCTAGTGGGAAGTCGCCGCATAGCACAGGGAGATCAGCTAGGTGGTTTGTGACCACCTAGAAGGGTGGGAGGGAGGGAGACGCAAGATGGAAGAGATACGGGAACATATGTATATGTATAACTGATTCACTTTGTTATAAAGCAGAAACTAACACACCATTGTAAAGCAATTATACTCCAATAAAGACACACACACACACAAAAACCTTTCTTGGGAGACCGGAAAAACACATCGCTACAGGTGCATCGGTCTTTGTCAGGGCCCCAGGCAGTGAATCACTCCCTAAAGCCCTAGGAGCGGCTGCACTTCCAGTTTCCAGAGAAGAGTTTCTCCAGAACCACCAACACTACACCAGTGTCTTTCTCTTAAAACCTGCCCCTCGGGGTTGGGAGCACGTTTAGAAGTTCACAACTTACCCTATTACTAAGTTAACATGCAAACTTGATGTCTGCTTTTACAGGCCCCGAGTACTAATGTGTAATCTACACTGGCAGTTTAGAAGAAAACAAAAAAAAGGATCTTTGCATAAATCTAGTTAATAATCCTTCCTCAAAGAGGTCAGAGCGGGAGGCCTTTTAAATTGCCTCGGAAGAAACTTATTAGAATAGAACTGCGTGTACGTACAATATTTAATTACAGAAAGAGAAAACCTGCAATCAATGTAAGCTTCCCCCACCAGCCCGGGAAGGGATTCCGGGAGCCCAAGCGAGCCAGCGCTGGGCCCCTGCCTGCGCCTCCAGCGCTCCTCCCGCGACGGGGGCCGGGCCCGCCCGCGCCTCCAGAGCTCCTCCAGCGAGAGGGACCGGGCCTGCCCGGGGCCTCCTGGCCCCGCGGAGCCACCGCCTCACCTCCGGTACTCCATGTACTCGTCCACGGCCGCCGCGCTGCCGGCGGGCAACGTCAGCCGCTCCATGGCGGTCGGGGAACCGGGAGGCGCCGGCTCTGGGGCCCCAGCCCGCCCTGCGCACGTGAGCAGAACCCTGAGGAGCCAAAACCGGTCGTGCCCCGGCCGGCCGCGCCCCCTCCCACCCGCCTCCCGATTGGCCCGCAGGAAGACCGCGGTGACCACGCAGGGCGCGCGCTGCCACCTGGCTGCCCACGAGAAACTTGGCCTCCACGCTCAACCCCGCCGCGCTGGGGATGCTGTTTACCGGCCTCCGCAAACCTTGTCCCTCTCGTTTTCCCTGGTCTGGCAGGTGTCCTTGTAAAATAACGAGTGACGAGGGAGTGCAATGCCTTGCATGTAATGGATGCACAGAACATGGGTTATTTCTTTGTGCAGCGTTTTTCTCTGGTTGTGAGAAGGTTCTGGAACGTGTGAGGCCCACCTCTCCATAATCCCCAGCCGTGTTTTCAAATTTGGCGTTTAAAAAACTGTGATGTAAAATCAGTAGTCCTGAGTGTCTGCGTCCAGTTTGGTTGTCGCTAAAGCAACATGTTCTTCAAAGAAATTGAGTAGCGGTTTAAGCGGAAACAAAGAGACCCAATTCAGTTAAGATTTTTTTAAACCTTTGGAAATATTCTCCACAAAATTCTTTTCAAGGTTGAATTACAATGCGATTGGTAATTTGCACAGAATCTGGTTTATAACCTGGAAAAGAGGTAGGGAATCCATCATTATTGAGTCAAACTCTGAGGCTCCCTAGGGGTCAGCTTAAGCGCCCTCTATAAATTATCTGGGAGAGAGAATCCACAAACAATAAGACAAATAATTCGTTGAGCTCCAATACTTTATTTCAAAAATACTTCCCTGGATGGTTCAGGTCCCAAAGGCAAAATATGATATAGACAGATTGCTTAAGTGCCCCCCTTCCTTTTCACTGCCCTTTCTTCCGTTCTAGAGTCGGTCCTCCTCCATAGGCAGTCAGGCAGGTCTGTTCCCAACTTTGACACCCTTACTACTTTTTGTTAATTACTCTCTACCCAAAGCGTTACCTCCTAACTCAACCTTAGCCAATAAACTTTGAAGCCTCCCAGCCACATTTGCATTTTTATAGAGACATTTTAAGGTTAAAATGCTTTCAACAGTTGGGTCAAGGAGTGATCCTGAAATTAGGGTTATTTTAGGGGAAGGAGCCCTGCTCAGTACTCTCTCCAATCACACCTATGGGCTGCTACTGCCAGCTTTTATCTCTTTATGAACACCTAGCCCTGCTTTTAGGCAGCAGCTAAACTAACAAAGATTAAATAGCATAAAGTGCCAGGCTATGTGAGCTTATAGAAAGGTGGCAGGGGAATGGCTATGCAGGCAAGTACAAGTTAATGAATCTAGAGAGAAAAAATTAAAATAGGCTTAGTGCAGTTGTGGACTCTTCCAGGAAGATTCTGGAGCAGAAAACTCTTCTGACCAAAAGAGTCAACAAAAATATTAGGAATGACAAATAAGAGTTCGGAACAAAATAGAAAATGTTATCCTAACCTTGGAGAAAACTGACAACTTTGCTAATTAGAATATTGTATGTGTTTTTGACCTCTGCTTTAATTTTTTTTAAGTATAATTGAACTATAATTTATTCCCAAAGGTATCTAAATTGATCTAGGATATATGACGGACAGAGGGACATGAAATAGGGACACTTGCCTTGGCAAGTATTAGACATTTTACATAGTAAGTCCTCATAAAATGAGATTGGAAATATCAGCATTTTTCAGTGACGTATAAGTTAGGAATGCTTTCTTCTGCAAATGACAGAATAATCTAACAGTGGCTTAATTAAACACTGGGTTTTTGTTGTTGTTACTCTAAAGAAGTGTTGGGGTAGGTGGTTGCTGGAGTTGGTTCAGGGCATTTTCCCCATAGTTTCAAGAACCCCTGAAATTATATCCAAATTCAAAGAAGAAAGAAACGGGGCAACCAATATCAGCTATTCCTTTTATCAAGTACGAAAGAGTTTTCCTAGAAGCCCCTCTAAAAAATTTTCACTTATGTATCATTAACCAGAACTATGTCACATGGCCATCCCTGGTTGTACAAAGGAGACTGGGAAAGCAAATACAGGACTAACGTTTCCCAGGGTCTATGATGGAGGTGGTCAAGAAGAGAGTTAGAAATGTGTGTTTCGTTAGTCTGCCCAGCTCACCCCTTGAACTGTTAATACCCATGCACACCCTTCTCCCCAATGTAGGCATTTTACATTAAATGTAGTCGTCAGACCCCTAAGGAAGGCAACCCCAAAGTCTCAGCCAGCTACTGAAACTGGTTTGAAGTCTTCTCTGTCATTCAATTTTTTTTTTTTTTTTTCTTTTTGGCCACTCCGTGCAGCATGCGGGAATTTAGTTCCCCGACCAGGGATTGAACCGGTGCCCCCTGCAGTGGAAGTGCGGAGTCCTAAACACTGGACCACGAGGGAAGTCCCACTATCATTCACTCTTACCGGTTTGGCAGTTGAGAGCTAAAGGACAAGAAAGTCGCTTCTCCCCCATCACAAAATACCTAATATTATAGTAATGAGGGTAGAATAGGATAATTACAATACAAAGGTCTCCGAAAAGGAAAGAATGGGAAATACATAGAAGACAAGAGTCCATGGCACATATCAAATACTGCTGGGCAGGTGGTAATGACTCCCACTTCCAACAGTGGAGAAAGTTCCTTGCAGGGCCAGTGAGATTAGGCAGCCTCTGATTCTGTTATCTGGAAGGATCTCCCTTACCTATCCCCTCCCAGCTCTTGGTGTACCTCTTTTGAAGAAGTTCTTATTCCAAAGCCACGTATGGCAGCATCTCTTGTGGGCTTTGGGGAAAATGTCTTTTTTGGGGGATAGGCACAACTTTCATAAGCCACTCCCGGTTGGTACAAATACAGAATCCAGGGGACAGTAAGTGTTGAAGAATCTCGAGTTTTCCAGGCAAGCTTAAGATTTTTGAGACAATTTTCCCCCAAAATTTAGTAGCTTTCAAGTGTTTTTCTTTCTTTTGATCAACTTTTTTGTATGAGTGTCCACAACCAAACACCTGTTTAGACAAAATCAATGTTTCTTCTTTTTATTTAACTATATTATTCATACAAAAGCACATATAAACATATATGCAGTTTAGTTTTTTAATAATAACACCCAAGTAGTCATCAACAAGCTTAAGAAATAGACCAATACCAGTCTTTTTTTTACTGTTTCCTTTCTTTTTTACAGAAAATTTATCACTAAGTCATATGTTTAATTTTGCACGTTTTTGAATTTCATAGGATTTGTTCTTCTGAAAATCGTTGTTGAAATCATCTTTATGTTTTTGAGATTCATAAACATTGATGTCTGTATTAGATTGTCCTTCATTTATGAATAGTAATTAAGCAATTATATAAAATTTACTCATCCATTCTACTGTAATGTACATTTGGGCCCTTTCCACTTTTTATAAACATTGCTATTATGAATGTCCAAAGTACATCTCTCCTGGTGCAAGTGTTTCTCTAGGGGGCGCTTAAAACAATTTTATGATATGTAAATTATACCTCAATAAATTTGCAAATATAAATATAGATATATATGTATATATATATACATATATATTGTCTTAAAAAGTATCTCTAGGACAATCGTTTTTGAATTTTAGTGTACATTAAAATCACCTGGAGGGCTTGTTAAACTAGATTATTGGCCCCATCCTCAGAGCTTCTGATTTAGAAAGTCTGGGGTAGGACTGAGAATTTTTATTTCTAATGCTTGTTCTGCTGGTCTGGAGACTCCTCTGCAGTATCTATAGAGGTGTGGAATTGCTTAGTCATATGATATGTGAGTGCACTCCTTTCTAGATAATGTCAAATTGTTTTCCAAAGTGATTGTGCTCCAAGCAGCAGTATAAAAACATTCAGATTGCTCTGTATCCTCACCAGCATTTGAAATTGTCAGACCTTTTTTTCATGCATACCAACATCATTGTATTAATTTGTATCTCCCCAATAATTAATGACATTGAGCACTTCTTCATCTTTATTAAGCATTTCTATTTTCTCTTCTGTGAAATGCCTATTCACCAATTTCTCCCATTCTGATTGTTTCTTCCATTGATTTATAGGAGTTCTTTACACATTCTGTATAATAATCTTTTGTTGGTTGTACATACTATAAATATCTTCTCCAGGTTCTAGCATAAATGAACAAAAATTATTTAATGTTGTCAAATTTATCCACCTTTTTGTTTATGGTTTGTGTTTTGTGTCCTCTTTCAAAAATCATTCTCTAACCAAAGGTCATAAATATAGCCTTCTACATTGTTTTCTAAAAGGTTGACATTTAGAGTGTTAATCCACCTATAATTGACTTTCCTGTATGGTGTAAAGTTAAGGACCTAGCAGGTATGTTTCTGCTAAATAATTTCTGCTGATTCTCATTCATGTACAATTGCTCCTTAAAAACAACTTTTGAGGATTCTTAAAGGCCTAGTTTGAAGTTGCTTTCTTCCAGAGATGTTTTGCATTTGCTTCTGCCAGGTGCTCAAAGGAACTACTAGTCTGGAACTATTTTGTTTCTTACAAAATTTTATAATAGAGGGCTTCCCTAGTGGAGCAGTGGTTGAGAGTCCGCCTGCCGATGCAGGGGACATGAGTTTGTGCCCCAGTCCGGGAGGATCCCACATGCCGCGGAGCGGCTGGGCCCGTGAGTCATGGCCGCTGAGCCTGCGCGTCCAGAGCCTGTGCTCCGCAATGGGAGAGGCCACAGCAGTGAGAGGCCCGCGTACCGAAAAAAAAAAAAATTTATAATAGAAATTTTAAAACCTGCAAAAGTAGAGAAAATAGTAAAGTGGACCTGTCACCGAGCTCCAAAAATTATCAACATTTTGCCATTCTTATTGTCAGAGAGGTAATTGAAAAGAGATAACCACCAGTTGACCCTGGAGCTGGACCCAGGCAATTGGAGGCCCCTTGCCCCCTCCCCTTGTTAGTACAAGTTTGTGCACCTGACACACAGTGAGGCCAAACAAACGGAAATGTCAGAGTTTGGAGCAGAGAAAGGTTTACTGCAGGGCCATGCAAGGAGACAGGTGGCTCTTGCCCCTCCAAAACCTGAACTCCCTGAAGGGTTTCAGCAAAGCATTTTTAAAGGCCAGGTGGTGGTGGAGGGCAGTCTGCAGAGTATGTGATCAGCTTGTGCACAATTCTCTGATTGGCTGATGGTGAGGTAACAGGGCAGTGTCACAGGGGTTAACGTTATCAATCTTTAGGTGTCAGTAGGTCTGGGGGCTACATGCTCATATGATCATCAAGTAGTTAACATCTTCCACCTGGTGGGGGGTTTCCACATTTGTAAAAACAACTCAGGAATGTGCATTAAGATACTGTTATCTAGGTACTTCAGAGAGGAGATAAACCAGAGGATATGAGGGAAGGGCCCATCCTGGGAAGCCCCATAGGTTCCTGCTCAGTTACACCCTGTCCTTGGAATGTACAGTTCTACCCTCCATTCCTGCAGTGGGAGCTGTTTCAAGGCTGCAGCCTTAAGAGAGTTGTTGAGACCTTCTGGATAGTATATGTGACTGAACCTACTTAAGGCCTCTATGTAAACGTTAAGATTCTATAAGGCTGGTGCGGAGATCTACCTGTCTTGTGGCCACTCAAGACAAGCCTTGTAAGGAAGTTCCCTTGCTTATTAAACCTGCCACCTGCAATCTGGAGTGGTCTGCCTCTTTCTTTAGTCTCTCCTTGCCCTCTGTGTATGGGGGCCAGTTTGTGAGTAAACAATTTACCTATGCTCCTCCTAATATATTTTTAAGTGTTTTAGAGCAAAATGCCAGATGTCATACATTTTTACTCATAAATATTATACGTCGGCATGTATCTTTAACAAATGACTTTTTAAAAAATCCACAATATCATTATTGTAAGGCCAACTGGCCCGAGGCAGGAGAACGCAATCAGACTCACAGGTTGAAACTGACCTGGAGACTTTCCGGACCACCCAGTTCCAGGAACTGACCTGGGGACTTTCCACCCGGCCCAGCCTTCCCGCCTTTCGAGGGGCGGGACTAACGGTGCCAAGACTGATGCGACCGGCACCAGATATTGCCACGATACCCGAAAAGACCACCAAATAAGGAATACCCTGTGCCCGCCTGGATTCACCACACCCTTTTCCCTTCTTCCCCTATAAATTCTGTCCAAACCTTCGCCCGGGCGCGACTTCTCTGGCCCCTTTCTCTCGAACCCGTGAACCTTGCCCGGGGGCGTTCCCAAATAAAGCTTGTTTAAGCTCTCCTCCGTTTCTTGGTGCCGTTCCTTACAATTATGATACCTAATAAATTAAGCAATAATTCCTTGATATCATCTAACAGCCAGTCCTTATTCAAATTTCCCTGATTTTTTTCTTATTAGAATCCAAGTAAGGTCTACACTTTGCATTTGGTTTATATGTGCTTAATATATAACAAGTCTTTTGTAATCTTAAACAGTTCCCTGTTTCCCACTCTGACTTTTTGTGCCATCTATTTGTTGAAAAAAACTGGGTCATTTTTCTTGTAGAATATCTTTCTGGATTGGATGGTTTACCAAAAAGTGTCATTTAATATATTCTTCTAGCCCCTATCTCCTATAAATTCATACGTAAATCTGAAGACTTCACTGGGTATTAAATTCAGAAGTTCTTTTCAAAGGAGTACTTCACTGATGATGCTGTGTCCTGAATTCATGACTTTTGGGGACAGGCTTGCCTGCATAAGGCCCACATAAGATGGTGCTGTATACTTAGGAACCAGTTTCCCTCCTTTCCCCATCCCTCAACCCAGCTCAGTGCCAAGGCCATTTTCTCTGTAGTTCTCTGTGGATGAGGGGGAGATTTTCGATATACGTCATTCACCCTTACTCTGGGCCCTTTGGTGTCCCAGGTTAATGTGGAGAGGGTCTCCTATTAGACTTCTCCTCTTGGGCTTTGACCTCAGTCCCCCTCACTGAGCTAAGCCATCAAAACCAAAGTTCCGGGACTTCTCTGGTGGTCCAATGTTTGGGACTTCGCCTTCCAATGTGGGGGTGAGGGTTCGAGCCCTGGTTGGGGAGCTGGGATCCCACATGCCTTGCAGCCAAAAAGCCAAGGCATGAAGCAGAGGCAGCATTGTGGCAAATTCAATAAAGACTTTAGAGATGGTCGGTATCAAAAAAAAAAAAGAAAGAAAGAAAGAAAGTGACTTCTCTGGTGGCGCAGTGGTTAAGAATCCACCTGCCAATGCAGGGGACACGGGTTCGAGCCCTGGTCCGGGAAGATCCCACATGCTGCAGAGCAACTAAGCCCGTGTGCCACAACTACTGAGCGAGCTTATGCTCTAGAGCCCGTAAGCCACAACTACTGAGCATGCGTGCCACAACTAATGAAGCCTGCACGCCTAGAGCACATGCTCTGCAACGAGAAGCCACCGCCTGTGCACCACAACGAAGAGTAGCCCCTGCTCGCCACAACTAGAGAAAGCCTGTGCACAGCAACGAAGACCCAATGCAGCCAAAAATAAATAAAATAATAATAAAAGAATTGAACTGTAAGGAAAATAAATTAACTATTAAAAAAAATCTTAAAAAACCCGAAAAACAAAGTGCAAGTTTGCCTGGAACGGCTAATGTTCTCAGGACTGTTTTATTAGCGTAGGAAACTGCTTGTTCTTCATGTACGGGCAAAACCCAGAAGGGCAAGTTAATGCCCTGGGAGCAAACTTTGACCAGTGGGGAATGTGAGCCGATAAATTTTTCCCTCTTTCTCCCCTACGATGTTTCAGAAATGTGTTTCATATGGCGCCTCAGAAGATCCCATGGGATTGAAAGATTTCCTGATCAGTAACCTGTCTTTACTCTTTTTCTTTCTCTGTTTTACTTCCTTAATCTCTGGGTTCACACTCCCACGTAAAATATTCACTTTCAGGAGGACCCAGGCTAAGACAGTGTCCTAAATCTATTTTAATGTATACATTTATCCTTTTCTCCCCTTTAAATGTATTTATTGAAGACACTGGGCCCATTTGTCCTGTGTTTTTCCACATTTTACTGATTACCTTCCTGTGGTTAGGCTTTCAGGCTTTATCTGTTCCTCTGTACTCTGTATTTCCCATGATCTAGAGCCTTGATCAGATTGAGGTTCAAATTTTTAGCAAGAATACCTCATAAGTGGTGGTGTATACTTCCATGTGCAATGTACAGATGCGGTTTGGTTGTCTCTGTAATGTTAACATTGATCACTGAGTTCAGTTCTTGCCAGCCTGACCCATAATATTCCCCTTCCACTTTTCACCTAATCATTTCCTTCACTTTCTGCTTTATACATTTTGAATACTAAACTTGTTTTAGGCAAGTATTAGGCAATACGAGTTTAGAATTGTTATAATTGTTACAACTGGTGCATTAAGCTATATATCCATATGAAGTAAATCCATTTCTAGTGAGGTTTTTTTTTTTTTTTTGCGGTACGCGGGCCTCCCACTGTTGTGGCCTCTCCCGTTGCGGAGCAACAGGCTCCGGACGCGGACGTTCAGCGGCCATAGCTCACGGGCGCAGCCGCTCCGCGGCATGTGGGATCTTCCCGGACCGGGGCACGAACCCTGTCCCCTGCATCGGCAGGCGGACTCTCAACCACTGTGCCACCAACGAAGCCCTCTAGTGAGGTGTTTTTTGGGGGGTTCAAAGTCTATTTTACTTGACATTAACAAAGCTACACCAACTTTATTTTGATTGTATATTTTTTCCATCCTTTTATTTTCAACAACAAGAAGTAAACACACATGAAAAACCTGAGATTTTCCAAACATTTCTCCTAAAACTGTAGCCTTGTTCCTTAGTCCCCAAACACAGCAGATGATAATTTGACCAATTCTTCTACTGTTATCAGCAGCCTAGGAAAGTTGTAGGTCCTCACTGCCCACTATCCTAACCCCTCTACCCAACCAGTTCCATATTTTAAAGCCTCTTGCTTTTAGTACTCCGTTGTGGTATTCGATTCTCTAGAGTTAGGAATGCATTTTATCAAAAATAGAAAACTCAGCTGAAGTAGCTGAAACAAATTCAGCTGGTTCAGCAGCTAAATGATGGCATTGATGACATCTGTGCAGTGTTTGGCCTTTCCTTCACCATCACACGATGGCTAATGCAGCATCAGCCCTCCTTCCTGACATCTCTACTTATCCAACTCCCATCCTCAGGACTCAGCTCAAATTTCCCCTCCTCTGGAAAGGAGGTAACTCTATTTCCCCGCCCTGCAGTATTAGGACCTTTAAAAACATAGAGATAGCTAAGCATATGAAAAGTTTTCACTAATGTTTAGAATTTTCAAATTTCTAGGTCCTACTGCTTGTGCTGACAATATTTCTGGAACACCCACCTTTTTCTTCCCTTGTCCATCATACAAACTCCTCCTCACCTCTAAAATTCAGGATGAACATTCAGTCATCTATGATGTCTTCCTTGATTTTTTTAAACCATTTCAAAATTGAAGTATTATTTACAATTTTTTATTAGTTTCAGGTGTATAGCAAAATGATTGTTATATATATATAACTTTTCCATTGTAGGTTATTACAAGATATTAAATACAGTTCCCTGTGTTATACAGTAGGTTCATGTTGTTTAACTATTTTATACCAAGTAGTGTGTATATGTTAATCCCAAACTCCTAATTTATTCCCTCCCAACCCTCCATCCCCTTTGGTAACCATGAGTTTGTTTCCTATGCCTGTGAGTCTATTTCTGTTTTGTAAATAAGTTCATTTATATCATTTTTCTTTAGCTTCCACATAAAAGTGATATCATATGATATTTCTCTTTCTCTGCCTGGCTTACTTCACTTAGTACGATAATCTCTAGATCCACCCATGTCGCTGCAAATGGCATTATTTCATTCTTTTTTACAGCTCAGTAATATTCCAGTGTGTGTGTGCGTGCGTGTGTGTGTGTATACATACATCATATCTTTTTTTCTTTTTTTAAAATTTTTATTGGAGGATAGTTGACTTAAAATGTTGAGTTAGTTGCTGCTGTACAGCACAGTGAATCAGTTATACATATACACTCCTTAGATTCTTTTCCCATATAGGTCATTACAGAGTATTGAGTAGAGTTCCCTGTGCCATACAGTAGGTCCTTATTAGTTATCTGTTTATATATAGTAGTGTGTATATGTCAATCTCAGTCTCCCCATTTATCCCTCCTCCCCTTCCCCCATGGTAACCATAAGTTTGTTTCCTACATCTGTGACTCTGTTTCTGTTTTGTAAATAAGTTCATTTGTATAATTTTTCAACATATAAGCGATACCATATAATATTTGTCTTTGTCTGACTTCACTTATTATGATAGTCTCTAGGTCCATCCATGTTGCTGCAAATGGCATTATTTCATTCTTTTTTATGGCTGAGTAATATTCCATTGTATATATGTACCACATCTTCTTTATCCGTTCATCTGTTGATGGACATTTAGGTTGCTTCCATGTCTTGGCTATTGTAAATAGTGCTGCTATGAACGTTGGGGTGCATGTATCTTTTCAGATTAGAGTTTTCTTCCGACATACGCACAGGAATGGGATTGCTGGATCGTATGGTAGTTCTATTTTCAGTTTTCTATGGAATCTCCGTACTGTTTTTCATAGTGGCTCTACCAATTTACATTCCCACTGACAGTGTAGGAGAGTTCCCTTTTCTTCACACCCTCTCCAGCGTTATTCTTTGTAGACTTCTTGATGATGGCCATTCTGACCGGAGTGAGGTGATACCTTATTGTAGTTTTGATTTGCATTTCTCTAATAATTAGTGATGGTGAGCATTTCTTCATGTGCCTGTTGGCCATCTGTATGTCTTCTTTGGAGAAATGTCTACTTAGATCTTCTGCCCATTTTTTGATTGCATTATTTGTTTTTTTGATTTGAGTCATATGAGCTGTTTGTATATTTTGGACATTAATCCCTTGTTGGTTGCATCATTTGCAAATATTTTCTCCCATTCTGTAGGTTGTCTTTTCATTTTGTTTATGGTTTCCTTTGCTGTGCAAAAGCTTTTAAGTTTAATTAGGTCCCATTTGTTTTTCATTTGTTTGTTTTTATTTTCATTACTCTAGGAGGTGGATCCAAAAAGATATTGCTGCGATTTATGTCAAAGAGTGTTGTTCTCCCTATGTTTTCCTTAGGAGTTTTAGACTATTGAGTATTACATTTAGGTCTTTAATCCATTTTGAGTTCATTTTTGTATATAGTGTCAGAGAATATTCTAATTTTATTCTTTTACATGTAGCTGTCCAGTTTTCCCAGCACCACTTATTAAAGAGACTGTCTTTTCTCCATTGTATATTCTTACTTCTTTTCTTATAGAGTTATTGATCATAGGTGCATGGGTTTATTTCTGGGCTTTGTATCCTGTTCCATTGATCTATATGTCTGTTTTTGTGCCAGTACCATACCATTTTGTTGTTTTTTGTTTGTTTGTTTGTTTTTTGCGGTACGCGGGCCTCTCACTGTTGTGGCCTCTCCCGTTGCAGAGCACAGGCTCTGGATGCGCAGGCTCAGTGGCCATGGCTCACGGGCCCAGCCGCTCCGTGGCACATGGGACCTTCCGCGTCCCCTGCATCGGCAGGCGGACTGTCAACCACTGCGCCACCAGGGAAGCCCCATACCATTTTGATTACTGTAATTTGTAGTATAGTCTGAAGTCGGAAAGCATGATTCCTCTAGCTTCATTCTTCTTTCTCCAGATGGTTTTGGCTATTTGGGGCTTTTTGTGTTTCCATAAAAATTTTTAAGTTATTCATTCTAGTTATGTGGAAAATGCCATTGGCAATTTGATAGGGGTTGCATTGAATCTGTAGATTGCCTTGGGTAGTATAGTCATTTTAATGATATTGATTCTTCCAATCCAAGAACAAGGTATGTCTTTACACTTGTTAGTGTCATCTTCAATTTCTTTCATCAGAGTCTTATAGTTTTTGGAGTACAGGTCTTTTGCCACCTTAGGTAGGTTTATTTCTAGGTATTTTATTCTTTGTGATGCGATGGTAAATGGGATTGTTTCCTTAACTTCTCTTTCTGATATTTCATTGTTGGCATATAGAAATGCAACAGATTTTGGTATATTAATTTTGTAATCAGCAACTTTACCTATGTGCTCTGGTAGTTTTCTGGTAGCGTCTTTAGGATTTTCTATGTAGCATCATGTCATCTGCAAACAGTGACAGTTTTACTTCTTTTACAATTTGGATTCCTTTTATTTCTTTTTCTTCTCTGATTGCTGTGGCTAGGACTTCTAAAACTATGTTGAATAAAAGTGGTGAGAGTCGGTATACTTGTCCTATTCCTGATCTTAGAGGAAATGCTTTCAGCTTTTCACCTTTGAGTATGGTGTTAGCTGTGGGTTTGTCATATATGGCCTTTATTATGTTGAGGTAGATTCCTTCTACGCCTACCTTCTGAAGAATTTTTATCATAAATGGGTGTTGAATTTTGTCAAAAGCTTTTTCTGCATCTATTGAGATGATCATATGGTTTTTATTCTTCAATTTGTTAATGTGGTGTATCACATTGATTGATTTGCAGATATTGAAAAATCCTTGCATCCCTGGGATAAATCCCACTTGATCATGATGTATGACCCTTTTAACGTGTTGTTGGATTCTATTTGCTAGTATTTTGTTCAGGAGTTTTGCATCTATGTTCATCAGTGATATTGGCCTGTAACTTTCGTTTTTTCGTGGTATCTTTGTCTGTTTTTGGTATCAGCGTGATGGTGGTCACACAGAGTGAGTTTGGAAGTGTTCCTTCCTCTGCAATTTTTTTGGAACAGTTTTAGAAGAATAGGTGTTAACTCTTTTCTAAGTGTTTGGTAGAATTCACCTGAGAAGCCATTTGGTCCTTGGGAGTTTTTAAATTACTGATTCAATTTCAGTACTGGTAATTGGTTTATTCATATTTTCTATTTCTTCCTGGTTCAGTGTTGGGAGATTGTACCTTTCTAAGAATTTGTCCATTTCTTCTAGGTTGCTCATTTTATTGGCATATAGTTGCTTGCAGTAGTCTCTTATGATCATTAGTATTTCTGTGATGTTGGTTGTAACTTCTCCTTTTTCATTTCAGATTTCATTGATTTGGGCCCTCTCCCTCTTTTTCTTGATACGTCTGGCTAAGGGTTTATCAATTTTGTTTACCTTTTCAAAGAACCAGCTTTTAGTTTCATTGATCTTTTCTTTTTTTTTTTTTAGTCTCTATTTCATTTAATTCTGCTCTGAGCTTTATGATTTTTTTCTTTTTAGTAACTTTGGGTTTTGTTTGTCCTTTTTCTCTAGTTGCCTTAGGCATAAGGTTAGGTTATTTACCTGAGATTTTTCTTGTTTCCTGAGGTAGTCTTGTATTGCTATAATCTTCCCTCTTAGAACTGCTTTTGGTGCACCCACAGATTTTGGATCATTGTGTTTTCATTTTCATTGTCTTTAGGTATTTTTTGATTTCCTCTTTGATTTGTATCTGTGGCCACAGTAGAGTCACAGGCTGGTCTACCCATGAGTTATTGGATCCCACTGACCTCTGATCTTCTGAACCAGCTCCCTGGAGCAGGGTGCTTATAACCTCTTATAACAAGGAGGCAAGTGGAAAGCAGCCTTCCAGACAAGTCTCAATCAGTATCAACATATTGCAATGTTGTTTGGGTTGTAAAATACCTTTACTTCTTTAAGTGTTTTATGGCCTGCATCTTGGAGGACTTCATACTGACAAGATTGTTGGGTTCCTAACACTGCACTCTTTTCAATCTGACATCTTATGGGTTTCTGATGGCTTATGGCAGCATCACCTGCAAGCCAAACCTGATACAAAATCAAATACAAAAATCAATTTCATTTCTTTACATTAATAATTAACTCTCAGAAAGAGAAATGGAGAAAACAATCCCACTTACTATTGCATCAAAAAGAATAAAATAACTAGGAATAAGTTTAACTAAGGAGGTAAAAAATGTGTACACTGAAAACTATAAAACATTGATGGAAGAAATCAAAGAAGACACGAGTAAATGGAAAGGTATCCTTTGTTCATGGATTGGAAGAATTAATATTGTTAAAATGTCCATACTACAGATTCAATGTAATCTGTATCAAAATTCCAAAGACATTTTTCACAGAAATAAACAAAAAAATCCTAAAACTTGTATTGGACCACAAAAAGCCCAAATAGCCAAAGCAACATGGAGAAAGAAAAACAAGGCTGGAGGCATCATACGTCCTGATTTTAAACAATATTACAAAGCAATAGTAATCAAAACAGTAGAGTATTGGCATAAAAACAGACACATCGATCAAAGGAACAGAATAGAGAGCCCAGAAATAAACCCATGCATATATGGTCAATTAATTTATAACAAAGGCGCCAAAAATATACAATAGAGAAAGGACAGTCTCTTCAGTAAATGGTGTTGGGAAAACTGGACAGCCACATGAAAAAGAATGATACTAGACCCCTATTCTATACCATACACAAAAATCAATTTAAAATGGCTTAAGACTTAAATGTAAGACTGGAAACTTATAACACTTAAGCCTAAGACCTGAAACTAGGAAACATATGGGGTAAGCTCCTTAATATTGGTCTTGGTGATGACTTTTTGGAATTGACAACAAAAGCATAGGCAACAAAAGCAAAAATAAATAAATGGGACACATTAAACTAAAAAGCTTCTGTACAGAAAAGGAACCCATCAACAAAACGAAAAGTCAGCCTTCTGAATGGGAGAAAATATTTGCAAATCATGTATCTGATAAGGGATTAATATCCAAAATATATAAAGAACTCATACAATGCAATAGCAAAAAAACAAAATAAAACAAAACACAAAAAATAACAAAAAACCCCACAAAACAAAAATAAAAACCCACACATAATCCAATTAAAAATGGGCAGAGGAACTAAACAGACATTTTTGCAAAGAAGACATACTTTTTTTGGCTCTGTGAATGAAACCTTAATAATGTATAGCAGAAACTGGACAGACTTATTCTTATATGAAAACAAAGGTTTCCTATATTACATCTTATTTATATTTGCATACTGAAGAGGTAAAGTGTCTAAATGGCTATTTTATAGTTCTTTCTAATAAAATGTACAAAAACAAACATAAGTAGTGAGAATGTCTTTTGGGGGCCTTGATGGTGACATAAGAATGGGCTTGGACTTGATCTGTGAATCCAAAATCCAGAGGTGCAGGTAGCCTTATGAATCAGGGTTAGCCTCAGGGGGTCAAAAACTATGGCTTTAGTTTCTCTCCAAACCTGTAACTCCTAACTCTTGGTGTGGCGGGGCTGGAGTGGAAGCTTCCCCCCAAACTGCTGCAGCCCCATGTTCATTGCAGCATATTCACACTATCCAAGATGTGGAAATAACTGAAATGTCCATCAACAAATGAATGGATAAAGGAATAGTGGTGTGTGTATATATATTGGGTTGGCCAAAAAGTTCGTTCAGTTAGGGAATACGTTGTTCAATAAAGTTCTTCATGAAAATGAAAAATGTGTCTTATTTTTACTTAAAACTGAACGAACTTTTTGGCGAAGCCTATATATATATGTGTGTGTGTGTGTATCTACACACACACACACACACACACACACACACACACTGGAATATTATTCAGCCATAAGAAAGAAGGAAATCCTGCTACTTGTGGCAAAATGGATGGACCTGAAGACGTTATAAGTAAAATAAGTCAGACAGAGAAAGACATACTGCATGATATCACTTATATGTGGAATAAAAAAAAAAGTAAAACTTATAGAAATAGAGAGTAGAAACGTGGGTACCAGAGGCTGGGAATGGGGGAAGCAGAGGTTGGTAAAAGCATGCCAACTTTCAGCTATAAGACGAATAATATCTGAGATCTAATGTAAAAAGTGGTGACTACAGTTGATAAAAACGGTATTAAATAGAGATTTGCTAAGCATAGAACTTAAATATTCTCATCAAAAAAAAGAGAAATATGCGAGGTGAGAAATGTGTTAATGAACTAGCTAGTAGGAATCAAATGAAAGAAGAAAAACAGCAAAATTCCCACAAATATGTAGATATATATATGAAATAGGAAAGATGTTGCCCGAAATGCACTACCTTCCAAGAGATTCAAAGGAGATTGTGTCCCTATAGGATGGGATGCTGTGTTTTGAAGTGCTACTGAGACAAGCTTATTCCCACTCCTCTGCCCCCATAACACATTGCCTGGGAAACTGTAGCTTAGTGCCAGAGGAATCTTCTCACTTACCTTGCCTCTTAGGAGGTCCATTCTGTCCCAGGGAGATGGAATGGTTTAAAGGCATGTATTTATTACATTTAAAAAACGCGCAAACCCTGTGAACCAAGCAATTTCTTGTTTTGGTATCTGCCTTAGAGAAATGCTCACAACACATACGCAGGGAGGCATTGTTCAAAACAGCAAAATAGTTAAATTTAAAAATTGTGGGGTATACTTAGAGAAGCAGAACAGTTACAAAACCTGTAAAATTAATTCTCCCAACTGAGAGAACTGGGGTAAGGATTTGGGTCCATAATGCAGGGAATGAAGGTAAAGGGCTTTTCCAGGCCCTTGGGTTCTAGTTTTATTTTACTGTAACTATTATGGAAACTTCTGCATCAAAGTCTAAAGTGTACTATTGAAATTTCGTAGTCCTTATTCAGGCTTCAGTTGCATGTCATATATAGAATTCCTAAGGGTCTCATTAGTTGAAGATTTGGGGGAAATTTTTTGAAGTGACAATAAGCTCAGTGAGATGTGGTTACTGAAATATGACAGATTTTTCTCTTAGGCAAGAATTTAGGATAACAGAAAAAAGAGTCCCTCTCTACTGTTTGCTTAGGAAACCATGTCTAAGTTGTATTTAATTCTGGATAACACAATTGGGCTGGGACACTGACACACCGGAGAGTATTTTCAAATCACCATGATGGTGCATGGACTTGAAACCATGTCAATAGAGGCAGGGACTAAAAAAAAAATTCTTCCAGGGAAGGAGGAAAACATCTCTGTACTGTACAAAACGGTATTCACTCAATATATCTGACAGTAGTTGCCTCATACCCGTGTCCTTCACTGTTGTGTCCCTTGCTCTTGTCAACTGCCATGCACATAGTAGGTGCTCAAACAATGTTTGTTGAATGATTAACTTACCATGTACTCTTGAGGGCATGATTGCCTGGTAATAATTTAAATTAACTACTAAATCTGCAAGAAACATTATTACAGTTCTTTGGGGACGCAGTGCCTGAATCCCGGCTCCCGCGTCGGCGCATTCCGGCATACTTGGTGCCCGGAGGCCTTGCCAGCGATGACCTTTCTTTCTTTCGACCTTTTCCGCCCCCCCGTCTCCAGTTTGTAGATGACCCTGTACTCACGAGGTCGCGACAGCCCGCGCCGTCTTGGAGATGAGCGGGAAGTGGAGAGAGAACTACATTTCCCAGCTGACTCTCGTGCGCGCGCCCCTGCCCGCGCACGGAGGAGAGTGCACCCGGCGCTCGCTCCCCGCCGAGCTCTCGTCGCCCGCCGGAACCTCTGCCAGGGGATGAGGTGGGTGGCGCTAGAAACCACTTAGCTACAGCCAACCGCCCAATGCAGCACTCGCTCGCTCCCCCCGCCAGCGGAAGCTCCCGCGGAGCACAATGCAGCACTGAGGCAGCGCCGCGGTGGAGGCTGCAGCGCCGCGGTCGCCGCAACACCGGCCGAGGCTGGGAGGGGGCGGCCCAGGCGAGCCGGGGCCGCGGGGCGCGGGATCCGGACGCGGCTGCCCGGGCATGAGGAGCTGAGCGTCTCGGGCGAGGAGGGCTGACGGCTGCACCATGCAGGCGGCGGCGGCTGTATCCGTGCCCTTCTTGCTGCTCTGCGCCCTGGGGACCTGTCCCCCGGCGGGCTGCGGCCGGGCAGGTAAGTTCGCCGCCCTCTGTGGCTCCAGGACGTACCATTTTCCGGGCATCTTTGCAGCCCTCAAGCGCATTTGTAAAGAGGCATCCCCATTTCCCGAGTGCGTAGGGAGATTTTTTTGTTTTTTTAGAAGGGTGGAGAGAAGTGAAGCAAAAATACGGTGTGGATGCATTAGAAGCTTTAGGTCAAATGCCTGTTTTTCTTCTGAAGTAAAAGAGGAATGCGGAGGATGGGAGAGGGGTGCTCTGCTTCTGGGCCCCGATCCTGGATGCTGTCAGATTAGCTGGTCCAAGGCTCTGCGTCTTGTGTCTCTGCATCCTTACCAGATGGGGTCCGGGAGGGAGGGGGAGGTGGGATCTTCATAAGGGAGACGTTGGACCGCAGGATGGACGATTGTGGGTCAGGGTCATTATTTTCGCCTTTTCTCCCCAATTCCTCCTTCCCCCTTTCCTGCCTGGAGGAGACGCCTCGTTGACGGAGCTGGAGAGGAGGGAAGAAAACCGGTTCCTGGAGCGCCAGAGCATCGTGCCACTCCGGCTCATCTACAGCTCGGGCGAAGACGAAACTGGGCACGACGCGCTCGATACGCGGGTGCGGGGCGACCCCGGCGGCGGGCAGGTGAGAGGCGTGGTGCTGGGGGTGGTCCTCCGCGCGGCCCGGCCCACCCCGACCCCGCGTTTGCTCTCCGTTGCCCTGGAGATGCAATGTCTTGGGTGAAACCAGTGCAATTCTAATGCGAGTCATGCGTGGCGCTCCCTGTGCAAAAAAGAAGAGAAAGGGGCAACAAACCCCAAAAGAGCCACAGGCCGGGGGCTTTGCTGGAGAGGAGTTTGTGCGGGTTGCCTCCAGTTGTGTGGCAACCTGAGCGAAGGGGCGGAGACCCTCTCACCTCTGCCAGGCAAAAGCCATGCATAGGCAAGAAGGGATATAATATTTGAGCAGGATTTGCATCATCATTATTGTTGTTGTGGTTGTTTTAATTTTCAGAGAGAAGACTTTATGTGATTTAAGCCAAGATTGGTACTGTAGGAAAATTGGAAAAACAAGCCTAGACATCCCTAACTAAACTCAAACCTTAAAATTAAGCTGAACTGCAAGGTTCTCAGCTCACTCAATTTGTGGACATCAGAGATGTACCCATTCACCTCCACCTTCCAGAAAAGGTGTCCGGCTCCCCCCTTTCTTCATTGGTAGCAGTCCTCTGGGTGTAATTAGGGCCCTGTTGCTTATTGGGCATTTATAAAGTATGTTTTTAAATAAAAATCTAACTGCCGTTTACCCATATTTAGGTCAATATCACACATCCACAGATATACTTGAAAATTATTTTGAATTTACTGGTTAATAAGTAAATATTTGGGGGCTATGTAAGCATTTTTTGTATTTACATGTATCAACCTGGCAACCAGTTCACCCACCTGTAAGTACATATTAAGGTAGAACTTGTTCATGTAGTTGAAAATTTTGCACACTTCACTGAAGCAAAGGCAGGCTGAACATTTTCACATGTATAAATATATTCTTAATATTTTAAGATGTATCTTGATGATGTGATACTCAGTAATTTATCTGTAAGTGTAAAATAAGTAAAAATAGAAAAATACTATTTAAATCTGTATTTGTAGCCAAGTACTTAGTTCTGTTAACATTTTAACATGATAGAAATTAATTTAAAGGGCTATAGTAATATCCATTAGTTACATTATTATAGTAGAAAATCTAATATGCCAAGCATTAATGAAGAATCCCATCATTTGAATTGTTTGGTAAATACCTATTTTATTTATTTTTTATTTGAATTTTATTTACTTATTTGAATTAATGTTTGAATTAACCTTTTCCATTTTGACTTTTTTCCATAGTAAGACTGAAAAAGCATAGGACACTGTCTTATTTTTCAATACATTAGAATTATTTCTGTAGAGGAATATTCTCATGCTTAGTTACAACTTTTGATTATAAAAAATTTCAAACACACACACAAAAGTAGACAGACTATTATAATGGACTCCCAGCTTCAACCATTAGCATCTCATAGCCAATCTCGTTTTATCTACATCCTACCTATTTTTTTCTCCCTTTCTGTATTATTTTGAAGCAAATCATATCATTTCAGTTATAAAATTTCACTATGCACCTCTAAAAGATGAAGATTTTTTAGAAAATGTAACCATGATATTATCATAGCTAATATGTATTAAATATATAAATACGTTAAATATATGTAAATATATAAAATATATAAATATTATATATATATATTTAAGTTTGTTTGATCCGGGACCCAGATAATGTCTATAAACTGCAATTAGGTTTTTTTTTGTTTTTAAAGTCTCTTTAATGCATGGTTTCCCCCTCCATTTCCTTGCTTTTTTCCATGCAATTTATTCATTGAAGATGTGGGGTCTTTTATCCAGTAGAGTCTTTCACAATCTGAATTTTTACTGATATAGACAGTGCTTTAAAACAAGTCACAAGGAGTTTCTCAGAGAGGAAGAAAGTAGAGATGCAGAAAATGCTGCAGGATTGCACCTCTAAACTCCGGAGTCTCTGTCTCATGCTGGTGATGTCTTTAGGTACCCTCTGCCCTTCTCTGTGTTGGTAAAGACCGCCACTCTTGGACAACAGGCAGTCAGTCCTCCTTTTTCTCCCCATTTCTGAAATACCACTTCTGTAGATTTTTTGGTTCCTAGGCCTCTCTACTTGGGGCAGAAGATACTTGGGGCCTGTGCAGCTTCTACTTCCTATAAGAATAAACCTCACTATTGAGAAGAATGACTCTGGCTTTTGGTGAGGTGTGAATGAATCGGTAGGATTTAGGTTAAACAGTGTGAGTAGATTATTCATTCAAGTCAGAAATGACAGTGAAGATCCTGTCTTATCATCAAAGTAATTATGACAAGCAATTATCTCACATGGTGAGGTATACATAATGCATCTGGTTGGATGCCTGGATCACCTGGGAGCTGTAGCAGTTTACCATGCTCTTCAACTACAGTTAGTGATTACTGACTAGTAGGACTGAATCTGGCAGTTAGAGTTGTAAAGACTTAGTTGTCATAAGCCAACACTTCCTACAGTTAGGAAACTAAGGAGTGGTCCTGCAATTTGTCATTTCTTGTTTCGTTGAGAGCTGTCATTGAACCCCAAAACATAAGTTAATTCTGTATGGACCTTGTTATTTCTTTGGTGATTAAAATAGACATAATTTATACTCATAAATATGTTTAACAACTTCCTTTCTACTTCAGAAATAAAATTAGGATGTTTTTCTATCAGCTCACAAAGGTATATATTGATTTGTTTATTTGTTTATTAAAAAGGCATTTATATACTTGAGCTCATACTGTGTACCAATTTTTTGCAAGACCCTGGGGATTAAGAGATAAAAGACCCAGTTCTAGCCTTTAAGGAATTTACAGACAGGTAGGAAGACGGATAAATGGATAGGCAATTACACTCTGTACTTGTGTGTGATTTTCTGGAGGTGATCACAGAGAGCTGTGGAAGAGAGAAGACAGTGCTTAACCCAGGTGAGCAGTCAGGGCTCTCAGAGAGAGGTGTTACCTGAGCTGTGTTTTGAGGGTGAGTAGGAAGTGGCCAAATTAAAGGGAAGGGGTGGGCATATCAAACAGAAGGGGCAGGAGGTACATGGGCATGTGACATCAAGACACATTTTAAACTGCAAATAGTTAGGATTTAAGGGACAGATGAAACAAAACAGGAAACCAGAAAATAGATGCTGCATCACCTTCATGACTTGCTGAGGAATTTGGACTTGTCCTGAAAGCGATTCAAGGATTTCAGTAAGGAGAGTTACTGACCAGATTCATGTTGCCGTGGAATAACCCTAATTGTTAGAAATGAATAATCTTTTTGTTTTGCTGCATTGGGTCTTCGTTGTTGTGCGTGTGCTTTCTCTGGTTGCGGCAAGTGGGGGCTACTCTTCATTGCGGTGCATGGGCTTCTCATTGCGGTGGCTTCTCATTGCAGAGCACAGGCTATAGGCGTGTGGGCTTCAGTAGTTGTGGCACGCGGGCTCAGTAGTTGTGGCTCGCGGGCTCTAGAGCACAGGCTTAGTAGTTGTGGCGCGGGTGCTTAGTTGCTCCGCGGCAGGTGGGATCTGCCCAGACCAGGGATCGAACCCATGTCCCCTGAATTGGCAGGCAGATTCTTAACCACTGCGCCACCAGGGAAGTCCCAGAAATGAATTATCTTAATTTCAAAGGCTGAGTGAAAGTGGTTGTTCACTTTAATTCATTGTTAAATGCCAATTCACATACTCATTAAGCTTGTAAGAACTTAGTTACTAAGTATACTTAGCTGCTTAGTATAAATGAGTTAATATTTATAAAGCACTTAGAACAGTGCTGCATATTCTGTAAGCACTATATGAGTTTTTGTTAAATAACATTAACTCCCCCAGGCTGCTTGAGTACTGTTTAGAAATTTTATGACATTGCCTTAATGCAAAATGGTGCCCTAATTACCTGAATTTAACACATTCGCAGAGGTTACAAATTACTCGAATTTACATAAGTGGCATCTTAACAGTTGTAGAGATGGAAGAAATGTTATAAGTCATCTAATCTCATTCAAGAATCACTTCTCACCAGGTAAGATAGAGCCATTTGCCTAGAACTGTGATGGTATAAGACACCTTAATTTTACTTTTAATGTGTCCTTACTTCAGTTTTCATCACTAAATGGAACTGCACAGTTATATTTTTGGAAAAAATTTTAATATTTTAGTTCTGTGGAAATACTGGCAGTTTGATTGGTGTGAAATAATCATTCTGTTTGTATGAGTCCATATTGTAAAAGATTTCTGTACTATCTGGCCAGTTACTTGAACGCATACTTTATTTTTATCCTGAATCAGATGATCAGCCCATACTGAAAGCTTATTGTGCCATGAAGGTCTAGAAATGGTAGTCAAAGAAATTATATTTGATTGTGGGTAACCTTGCCGTCCTTCGTCTGCCTAGTCTGAAGTAATTTCAGCCCTGTAAAATAGCACTCAGAGCTAGAATATTCAAAGTATTTCAGTCTTCCTTTCCTCTGACTTGAAATGTTTTGTGCTGAAGAAATTGTATGTTGCAGATAATAGGATAAAATATATTTTTAATTGGACACCCATGTGGGCAAAATATCACCTACTGAGTCCTACTGTTGGTTTGATACTGATGATCACATAATTCCTGTTTCTAAGAGTGAGCACCTTAATGGTTACTCCTTCTTTGCTAGCCAGGCATGATAGTTTTACTGTAGCATCAGAGGTTATTTGGCGGTTTACTTTGCTGTGTGGTCACCCCATACATTTTCAATAATTTGTTTTGCAGCCAGTAATTGCTTTTCTCTACAAGTAGCAGAATTTCTTTTTGTCAGAAGTCTTTATTGCCGGTGAATAGAGGGGCTACTTATTTTTCTATCTCATTCCCTGGAAGGTGTTGTAAGCTTCTCAAGTAGTCAAGTGCCAAGAACATAGATCTACCATTTATTATAGTTTTGATAATCAGTAATGAATGGGGAAATGCAAGATGGTCGCAGGATGGCAAGCAGTAGCTGTGCTCCATTCGTTTTTTAAATAATTAATTAATTAATTAATTTTTGGCTGCGTTGGGTCTTCGTTGCCGTGCACAGGCTTTTCTCTAGTTGCGGCGAGCGGGGGCTGCTCTTTGTTGCAGCGCGCGGGCTTCTCATCGCGGTGGCTTTTGTTGCAGAGCACGGGCTCTAGGCGGGGGGCTTCAGTAGTTGTGGCACGCAGGCTCAGTAGTTGTGGTTCACGGGCTCTAGAGCGCAGGCTCAGTAGTTGTTGTGCGTGGACTTAGTTGCTCTGCAGCATGTAGGATCTTCCTGGACCAGGGCTTGAACCCATGTCCCCTGCTTCGGCAGGCAGATTCTTAACCACTGTGCCACCAGGGAAGTGCCTGTGCTCTGTTCTTATGAATATAATTATCCATATGCCTAAGCATGGATGAGCTGTACTTAAAATTGGGTTGTTTCACTTGGGAGCACTGAGTCAGCTTAACCATAAGTTGTCTGCAGTACTGCTTCCCTGGCGGAAAAGGACTCCTAGGAATTACAGCTTTAGAAGTATTTTGCAAGGATAGCACAAACATCTTCTTTTTTCCTTAATGTGCATTTGTTAAACCTAAGTAGCTCAATATTGATAAAGTTTGCCACCAATCAAAACTTTGTTCCACTGACATAAATAGGAAGGAGACATTTCCCAGCACATTTTTATTCTCCTGTCAACCTTCTCTTACAGTTAAATAGTTAAAGGAAAATAAAATTTAGAATTGTAGGAGTTTTCCTTACATCTTGCTTTTAGTCTATGAGATCCCAATTTGTATATATTTCTTTTGGGCATCTTTGAAATTCTGCCCAGTGGTTTTACCATGCATTCTGTGCACAGAAGAATCTTGTCTTTCATTGCTTCTTTACAGCTACACATGGAAAACTATGAATGACTCTAAAAGCTTATGGGATGATACAAATTGTCCTTAAGTTTTATTTCTTTCCTCTTATTTCAAAGAATGTCAAGTGTTCTATAATTTTTAATGATTAAAGCTCCTTCTAAAAGTACATGGAGGGAGGTCTGCCTTCTTGTCATATAGGGTTAGTAGTACTCTATAACTCCAGTGGGGCCCAGATATTGCCACATTTATCATTGAGGATTATGCATAAGCCCCAAAGGGAAAAAGGATGTTATTAAAAAGAGTGGGGGAGGGCAGAAGAAGAGGAAGAGACCTTGAGAATGGCAAGAAGGAGGAAGGAAAGAGAAAACCAGGAAAAGAGAAATACTTATAATAGTGTTGTCATGTTATAGTATACACTAAAATATTTAATAATATTTAATAAATGGTAACTCATGTGGTTACTTTTTATGTGCTGAACAGTTTTCTGAATACTTTTGATCTGTACAGTCTCATTACATCCTCACAAGAATCATGTGACAGGTAATATTTAGCTGCAAAATCACAAAGCTGGTAGGTAGCAGAGAGGATATTTGAACCCAGACACTTCAGCTCCACTGCACTGCCTATGTGCTGAAGCACTAGGCTAACCTGGCCTTAGCACAGGAGGTCACCAACATTTCCTTAGATATCTTTCAATGGCACTGGGGTAAAAGATGTCTTACATCTGTCCCATTGGAACTATATATTTCTTGCAGCACTTGAAAATGTTTTTAAAAGTTGTATAGTAGTGAAGAAACTTGTGGAACACGGTAGGAATGCTTCATTTCTACTACCTTGAGAATGAGAATGGAATATATAAAGATATTTAACATTTAAAAGGTTAGAAACACCTCTCAAAGGATGTATGTTTTGTTTTGGAACTGCATGTGAACATTGATTGTTATAATCTTCCTTCGTAAATCAAAGATTTCAGGATCCAGTTGCCAGTACCAAAATTATACATGCTCTTCTTCTGCTTTAAGTTTCATAAAGCAGAAACATGAAATGTTAAAAAGGAATCCGTGTTTGTGTATCCTTCTCCAAATGAAAAGATACAAAATATCTTTTGTGTCTTCATAGAACAAGTAGCTCTAGAGTCCCAGATGTCAAAGCATTCAGGTCAAAGACATATGTAATAATAACCAAAATGATAGCTTCTGTGAACATCTAGCTGGATGTGTTTACTTTGGTAATAAAAGCATTAAAAAGCAAATATTGAGGGAAAGAGTTAAAAATAAGAATTAATATTTACTGAATATTTACCATGTGTTAGACACTGTGCTGAGCGATTTAAATGTGTTATCTCTCATTATGAGGTAGATATTATTATACCCATTTTATAGATGAGGAAACTGAGGCTTAAGGAAGCTAATTAACCAGTCCAAGGTCATACAACTGACAAGTAGTAGAATTGGGTTAAGAATTCTCAAAGAAAATGTTAGAGATCCACATAAAATAAGCCTCTTGTAATCTTTCTTATTTAACATGTGGTTACTGTGTCATCTATGTATTGGAACAGACCTAACATTTCTTTAAAACTCTTGGCCCTGCCCTGGTCTCCTCCCTCACTAGCTTCATTCAGGGGTGAATTGATGTCCTGTTTCACACTTGTTATATGTCTTCATTTCTAGAAATGGGTATAATTTCTACCTCTACCTCAGATATTCTTTTAACCACATGGAAATATCTGAATCTTCTTCTAAATGGCAGCAGAGAACATCTGCACTCTGAATACTTGTTGGAGTTTAATCTGCCAGAAATTCACTTAACAGAAACTATTTATGGAGAATTATCATCTATTCCTCCATAGTGCATTCCGGGGTGGGAGTATTTTAAAAAGTCTCTCCAGGGGATTCCAGTTTGTACCCAGGGTCTAGGAGCTCTTTGTATTCTCAAGGTTTAAGATATTTTTTCTTAAATCTTCTTGGATTTCAGTTAGTCACAAGAGAGTTTGGTATCTGAATTGGTATCAGTTTTCTCAGTCACTTCCCTGACCTCTTCAATCACCTTCCAGGCTTTTCTAAAGGATATTTTGAAGGACATTGTAAGAAATATTCCTGAGAAACCAGTTACATTATTCATTGAAGTCTTGGAGAACATTACACATGGTGTCTCAGCATGACCAACAGGAGAGATCTATCTTGTAACTGTGTTTCCTTCCTTGACTTGGATGCCAAAAGTTTCAAGGCGAATTGTGTTCTCCTCCAAAGCGGAAGTCCCAGCATAAGTTTTCATAGCAGCTTCATTCCTAGCTCATTGTCCTGTTCTTTCTCATCATCCCTATTTCAATGCAAAAGTCATCTGAAATCTCTCTCGACTAGTGATAATTTATCAACCTGGGAAGTCATAACTGTGCACATTTTCAAGCGCACGTTAGACTAAATTAATATTAGGCTTAAAAAAAGTGATCTCAACAGGTTTCCTCTGTCCACTTTTCTAAAGTATTCCCATTCCACTCCCCTCCTTGTCACCATTAGTCTTTTTTCTTCCTAGCACTTGACATTCTTTTTTTTTTTGCGGTACTCGGGCCTCTCACTGCTGTGGCCTCTCCCGTTGCGGAGCACAGCCTCCGAACGCGCAGGCTCAGCGGCCATGGCTCACGGGCCCAGCCGCTCCGCGGCATGTGGGATCTTCCCGGACCAGGGCACGAACCCGTGTCCCCTGCATCGGCAGGCGGACTCTCAACCACTGTGCCACCAGGGAAGTCCCTGACATTCTTTTTAACGATTGACTTGTTTATTGTCTTTCTTTCAGTATGCCATCACTGGATGGTAAACTACATGAGAATAGTGATCTTGTCTGTTCTGTCACCACACATCTCCACTGCCTAGAGCAGTGACTGGCACAGAGTTGGTGCTTAATAAATATTTATTGAATTAAAGAGTTTTCCGTCTCCCCTGGGTTCCTCATCTACTTAAAAATTTTATTTTATCTTGTAATTGTCCACATAAAACAAGCTGAAATCTTTTTTGGAATAAGGTTGGGCTCCATATGAATAAATGCATGAATAATTTTAGTCTTTGCAGATATTGAATTTACAGCCCCTTTGATAATTACAATTATTTGACACAGAAATGGAGTTCAATATGCTGTATTTTTAAAAATATGAAAACATCATATAGAAAAACTGATTTTAAGCTTCTAGGTGTCCTTTACTTTTTTTTTTGCGGTACGTGGGCTTCTCACTGTTGTGGCCTCTCCCTTTGCAGAGCACAGGCTCTGGACGCGCAGGCTCAGCGGCCATGGCTCACGGGCCTAGCCGCTCCGCGGCATGTGGGATCTTCCCGGACCAGGGCACGAACCTGTGTCCCCTGCATCGGCAGGCGGGCTCTCAACCACTGCGCCACCAGGGAAGCCCGGTGTCCTTTACTTTTTGATTTTACCTTCTGAGTTGCTTTTAAGACAGAAATCTGTTTCCCTAGAGCAGAGTTATATATAACTTGATTTTGAAGATAAAATTTAAAATGTTGTACCATGATTCAGAAATATCAGCAGTTCTAAAGCTAGACAGAGAAAGAGTAAGGAGCTTTAATCCTTCCCTCCTCCTGCCCCATCCTGTCTCACAATCTATTTGTTGTTTGTATTGAAACGATGTTTCAGAATCATATTCATCTGTAAGGGTAAATCAACATTTTTATTCTCCTTTTTAAAAATCAATTTTATATGAGGGAATTTTAGCACTTAGCAGTAGTTGCCCTTTTGTTGCATTTTTTTTTTTTTTTTTTTGGTCCCAAGTAAGGAACATTAGATGACTCTTTGAAGATGGGAAATCGATGATACTTCCCTGAAGCTAGACCTCAAGAGCTCACATTTTGCAAGTCGTTTTAAAATTTTCTGCCCAAGGCAGTAGAACCGGTTGACAGTTTTCTTCGACCTCTTATTCTGTTTGGCACTGAATCATGCCTCTAGCTGGTCAATTTCTATTCTTACGTTTTTTTTTTTTTTTTAATTTGCCTTTTAAGCAGGGTTCTTTGGGAGAAATTGCCTTCATTTGCTCCTCTAGTGAGGTGAGGATTTTGGGGTCAGGCTGGTACACACCAGTTGCTACTCCTGGTCAGAGCTCAAGCTTTGCTCTCAGTGGTTTCTCTTTGTTTGGATTAGATAGCAAGATGCTGCACAGAGAGCTGCCACTTCATAGACCTGGTGTCCATGAATTCCCTGGTGGATTTTTAATGCCTTTGGACTATCCTGTCAGGAGTCTGGCCTGGAACCTAGCTGTGGACCCTTAGCAGTCAAGGTTATGCACGGTAGTATTAACCTAGGGTAGGCTGGAGTCGTAGCAGTTTGCAGAAGAGTAATCTTGGGTCATCAGGTCATGGGGCAGGAGCAGGCTATGGGTAAAAGGGTAGTGGAAGGTGAGGCTCAGGGAAGTAAAAAAAAAAAATCAGGCCTAGAGAGGGCCCACTGGGTCCACTGTGCCAGCTCAGTCCAGTATCCTCCTGGCTCAACTAGAGAGAGTAACCTGAAAAATTCTGAGAAACTTCCTGAGTTTTTGATCTCAGCCCACTGAGGTTTCAGGGGTTGGCTCCACTCTTGACTCAGGTCTGGTGTTTTTTTTTTTAACCGTGTGTGTTTTAGCCAGACTCGCTCTAATGGCCCTTGGGATTGTTTCCACGCCCTCAGGAGCTTTAAGTGTTTGGTTCAGAGGGAGGGACCACTTTCTCCTCCTTCTGCCCCCCTACTCCTGTCCCCCTCCCTCTTCCTCCACTTCATTCTCTTCTCCGCCTCCTCTTCCTCCTCTTCTTCTCCTCCTTCCTATTCTTCTTCTTTAATCCTTATTTTCCCTCCTTCCTTCCTCCCCCAAGATCATATTCTTCAGTGGTCTTTCTAAGGCTCTGCAGGCTAGTGGGAGGGGGCTTTCAGGGGCCCGCTCTTTTCCCCACTAACGTAGTTCAGACTGCAGACTGTGCCTGCCCTGGATCAGGAGATGACACTTACATAAAGATTGATTTCCTAACTCATGTGACAGCTGATGCTCTGAAAAATCACACTTAGTTTGTGCAAAATGGGCAACAAGCTCATTTTACATGGCATGTGGTACGTGTTTAAAAAAAATGTATGTTAATAATGGAAGAGTGTTTGTAAGTGGGAGTTTGGAAAATTTGTTCTTATTGAGATGGATAATTTTGGTGTCAGTCTCCATTTGCTATAAATAGTGGGTTATTTTCAAGATTAGTTTGGTATCACCTGCAGTTTAGCAATAGTTAGGAGTACTTTGATGTGCTCTTCAAGAAAACTTTTGGGAAGTGTTTAAGAAGAAGAATGGGAAATTTTTTTTTACAGATACCTTAACAAATTTACCATGTGTTAAGTAATCAAGCCATCATTTCTTAGAAAGAGTTTTATTGACTATGATAGAAACTTAAACATCTTTGAAGGTAATGGAAGTTTTGATGCAGGACAGGAAAATCGTTCTTATGTTTTACAAAAGTATACAGCTTGTTTAGCTATAAATAGCACATTGCTTTTTTTCAAACTGATTTCCTCATAAAAGTACCTGAAAGCTTGGACAGATATTGATTGATAAGAAGGTGGGCAAAATTCAAGTTGTGTTCATTGCTATCACCAAAGGTGAAGCCATTTCTGACTGGATGAGTGACTAGAGACGAGGCTATTTCACCATGGTGTGTAGCAACTTTTGTTGGTCCTCAGCATCCTCCAGGGTAAAAAGAGGTGCTGAGATACTATGAATTTTTCATTTAATTTAATTTCTGAGGTAAGTTTAGCATGATGTCCTTAGAGTTCTTAATGATCTTGCATGGACAATGTTCTCTCATAATTAATGAAGGGAAGGTACTATTCATTCATAACTTAACCAATTTAATATGAAATCTACTTGAGGTCATTGACTAATGAGTTTTTTAGGACTTTTTTTAAGTGTTCTGATTATGAAATCATGAAGTTTGCAGTTGTCCCAGGGTGACGGGGTAAGAATTATTTCATTTTAATTTAGGGAAAAACATGGTGTGAGGGCATAAATAAAAAAATACCCATTTTTATTTCTTCCCAGCGTTGAGCTCAGAGCCTTGTACATAGCAAGTGCTCAAAAAGCAAATGAGAACTGGATGACATCATTGATGCCATGACTTAGAGAGCCCTGTTCCATTCTTATGCCTCTAGACCCCTGTTGTTATATCAGGTTTTCCCTGGTCGGTTATTTTTTTTCTTTTCTCTCATCTCTTTCTTTTCTCATTTCTCAGTTCAGGCTCTGTCACATTCCTGTTGCCTCTTTCCATTTATCGTTTTCCTGCGAACATAGCCTTGCTCTGTTCACTTTCCCTATGACCCTTGGTTTATTTTGTATTTTTTCCCCTACTCTCTTTCTGTCAAATGCCTCTTTTTCTCTTAGCAACTAAAGTAAAAACAAGTCTCTGAAAGGTTATTTATATTCAGTGTTGGGAACCATCCCTGTTGCCTGTTGCTGGACTGACTTATTTTGGGATTTGCAAAATGTGTTATAGTTCAACAAGCTTCCCACTCTACTACTTACCTTTAAACCTGTTTTTAATGTGGTTTTTCTTTTTCATTTGTTGTTTCTTTTATTCCCCTTAAATTGTCCCTCATTCATTCCCTTCTTTGGGTGTGGATTGCAGTGAGTTTCACTTCTGCTCTTTGCTGTTGGAATAGTCGCCTTCCGAAAATCATTCTCCTTGTTCTCTCTGCTCATAATCCCCTGGACTTAAACTCTGAGTTATGTGTCTGGTCCATCCTCCACAATTTCTGAGCGTGTCACTTCTCAGAGTCTTCCAGAGGGGTCCATTGCTCCATTTCTGCAGGATTCAGACTCAGCATTGAGCAATGACGAGGCACTTTTACAGGTATACTAATAGTTCAACTTGCCTCACAGGCTTGGCATAAAATTATTCCTGCTCGTGTGTGTGTGTTGGTGCAGGGGTATTGGTGCACTGATCGTTTGGGTGGGTTAATAGAAGGTGTCCCCATGAGATGGACCCTAATGTTGGGCTGGAGCTTTGTCATTCGTTTTCACCATTATTTGTTCACTGCTTAACACTCTGCCTGATGGATAGGTGGTACTCAGCCAATATTTATGGTCTGCCTTTGTTTCAATTTTCAATCTCAAAGATGCAGAAAAAGTGTTCTGTGACCATTTATGTTCTTCTGATGTATTTCCAACCATCACAGTATTTCTTTCCTCCGGATTGTTAAAATCTTTTGTTGGGATGGGTTCGAGAGGAGCACGGGCCTCCTTCCACATTTATACCTTATCCCTGACCTCTTTCTTCCCCTTCCCTCCGTGTACATTTTTTTTTTATTATTATTGAAAAAAAATTTTTTTTCCCTCCGCGTACATTCTTGCCGGCCCGACAGAGCCACCCTATCTATATAGAACGCCCAGGTTCTGTGAGGATCCCATCACGGTGAGCACCTGAACTGCAGTAGCTGTCCCCCTTGCTTCACGTGTGAGGCAGGGCCATGAGGTTAGGAGAGAAGACTGGAGAAAGCAGTGGGAACTTGGACGATGATTGGCAGACTGATATTCTACCATATAAAGCCGCCTTGCTATCTCCCGGCTGCTTTAATCACTGTGACAAAATCATTCATGTCAGTTTCTAGCCCTGTCTCTCCCAACGCAAATAAATCCAAGCTATTTAACCTTTGTGTGTGACTTTATTCATCAGACTTTGCCATTTGCTGCCTGGAGCTGCATTTCCTTTAAGACAATGATGTCTGTCTTCTGGGAAAGTGACATATAGTATTTCTGATAGTTCTGAACTCGTATGACATATTTAGCTAAGGAGTTTTTCTGATATTTGTTCGTGGAGTTTTGATTTTTTTTTTGAACCAAGGACAGCATCCTCTTTTTCTCCCTGTAACTAAGCCTCCAATACTTTCTTGTCTAATATTTTGTTTTATTTTTATTTTTTTCTCAATCTTTACCTCCCTATCGTGGACTAACAAGTTAATATAAAATATTTACTTTCTGGAACTTCCCTGGCCATCCAGTGGTTAAGACTCCGCACTTCCACTGCAGGGGGCACGGGTTCAATCCCTGGTTGGGGAACCAAGATCCCACAGGCCAAGTGGCAAAAAACAAACAAACAAAACTCCAGGGAATTATGCTGAGGAAAAAATATTTGCTTCCTTTATTTCTTAGGTGGTAGATACTACTCTTGTAGAGCTATTACTCTATGAAACCTCCATGCTCTAAAAGATATGCACGTTTGATTTAAATCAGAAAACACACCACTTGAGAATAGCCACTTTGGTATAAGTAGAGACCCTAGAGAGGGATGGCCCTCTGAGCTGTTTTCAAGCATTAATATCATAGTGTGAATGAAGGATTGATCTGAAAGTAGGTTTATGATGAGAAAAGAAAGTAAGGGCTTGTGTCAGGAAGGGGGTCCCATGTCAAAATGTTAAGATTAAGTAAGTGGCCCACAAAAATGAACTCTTTAACATGACTTCAGCTGATTTAGTATAATCTCAGGAACAAAATAATTCATATTTTCATTATATATAGTTATAAGGCCATTATTGAAGTATAATTTGCATACCATAGAATTCACCCATTTAACATTAGTGTACAATTCAGAGTTTATTAGTATATTCAAGCAATTGTGCAAGCATCACCATAGTCAGTTTTAAACATTTTCCTCACCTTAAAAAGAAATCCCATACACATTCCCCAGACTCTCTTCCGCCCCGCCTAGCTGCACCCCCAGCCCTGGGCAACCACTAATCTACTTTCTGTCTTTATAGCTTTGCCTATTCTAGACATTTCATAAAATGGAATCATAGACTATCTGGTCTTTTGTGACTGGCTTCTGTTACTTAGCATAATGATTCAAGGTTTATCCATGTTGTAGCATGCGTTTTTACCTCATTCCTTTTTTTAAAAAAGTTATTTTATTTATTTATTTATTTTTGTCTGCGTTGGGTCTTCGTTGCTGCGCCCAGGCTTTCTCTAGTTGTGGCGAGTGGGGGCTACTCTTTGTTGTGGTGTGTGGGCTTCTCATTGCAGTGGCTTCTCTTTGTTGTGGAGCACAGGCTCTAGGCGTGTGGGCTTCAGTAGTTGTGGCATGCGGTCTCAGTAGTTGTGGCTCGCAGGCTCTAGAATGCCGGCTCAGTAGTTGAGGCGCAGGGGCTCAGTTGCTCCGCGGCATGTGGGAATCTTCCTGGACCGGGGCTCGAACCTGTGTCCCCTGCGTTGGCAGGCAGATTCTTAACCACTGTACCACCACGGAAGTCCCCTCATTCCTTTTTATTGATGAATAACATCCATTATTTATCCATTCACTTTGATGGAGATTTGGGTTGTTTCCACTTTGGGGAAATCATGCATAATACTGCTATGAACATTTGTGTTAAAGTTTTCGTATGAACAAGTGAAAACACACACATACACCAAAGATCAAAACAAGTGTGTTGTGAAACAATACTTATCCTTGAAGCATGCAGTGTATGCTTCTCATTCTACTCTGTTCTTTGACATTTTCTAAAAAATCCTGGCATGGTTCATTAAAGTGATCTCAGAGCCTTCTAATGGGTCATGATCTGATCCACAGTTTAAAAAACTGTTCTACAGGATTCCTTACAGGGGAGCCTAGCAGTACCTGTGAGGCAGCTCAGGCTAAGGTTTTAAAGATTGAGTCACGTGCCTCCTGGCAGCTTCCAGCTGTTAATTTTTGTTTTATAGTTTTCTTGGCAACAGTATTAAAGACATCTCTGTGGCTGTGTTACTCACCCCTGAGCTGTTATGTGTGGCATCAGTGAAATCAGGCACGTGAAGGTGCATATGAAAATTTCTTCAAGACAACTTTTGTTACTTTTTTTAATTTTAAAAAGCTTATGTTTTGAAATAGTTTAAATATACCAAAAAATAGATAGAATAATGTGACAGACTTTGATTTTCAGTCTCTTATCTTGATGCAGGTAAAGTAATTGAATTCATTCCTTTTTATTGCTGTCTGGCTTACCATTTTATAAACCTACCCTCATCTATGTATTTATTTTCCTGTCAATGGCATTTATAGATTGACCCTGTTTTTTTTTTTTTTTTTTTTTGCGGTACGTGGGCCTCTCGCTGTTGTGGCCTCTCCCGTTGCGGAGCACAGGCTCCGGACGCGCAGGCTCAGCGGCCATGGCTCACGGGCCTAGCCGCTCCCCGGCATGTGGGATCTTCCCAGACCGGGGCACGAACCCGTGTCCCCTGCATCGGCAGGCGGACTCTCAACCACTGCACCACCAGGGAAGCCCAACCTTGATTTTTTGATGTTATAAGCAGTGTATGCCATTAATGCATACATGTGCGTGTGTTTCTGTGGGGCATATATTTAGAAGTGAAATTGTTGATTCTTAGGGTTTGTCCCTTCTCAACTTCTCCACATATTGACAAATCACACAACGATATACCAATTTATACTCCACCCATGGTGCATGAGAATTTCTGTGTATCCCCATCTTTATCATCATTTGGAATCATAAGACTTTAAAATTTCTAACAATATTATGGGTGTGAAATAGTGTCTGATTACTTTGCTTTCCATTTCCCTGATGACTAATGAGGTAGAGCACCTTTGGCAATCTGTATTTCTTCCTTTGAATGGCCTAGTTATATACTTTTCCCATTTTTCAAGTGTCTTTTTCTTATTGATTTACAGGCATTTTAAGTGTGTTATGGATTCTCTCCTATTGTTTATCTCTGTTGCAAATACTTTAAAAATTGTGGCTTATCTATTCATTCTCATGGTATCTTTTGTTGTAACAGATTAAAAAAAATTTTCTTGATGTTATCCATATCGATTCTTTTCTACATGATTGTGTTTATGTATTACTATACTACTGCCGAATCTACTATAGTTTTAGAATAAGTCTTCATTTTTAGTAAAACGACTCCCTGATATATAGTTTTCTTCTAAGAAAGTATTGTAGGATGGTGATTAAGAGTTTAAGAACCTGGAATTAGAGTGCATGGATTCAAAGCCCACCTTTGCCACTAACTGCACTTAATTTCTCTAATCCTGAGTTTTTACACCAATAAAATAGGAATAAGAATAGTGCCCAGCTTATATGTTGTGAGGATTAAGGAAATAAAATGCATAAAATTTGTAGCTGAGCATTTGGCCTATGGTAAGGGCTCCGTACATGTTAGCTCTTTTTTTTGTTGTCGTTTTTTTAGCTCCCATAATGATTATATCTTGGTATAAAACTGTTTGCCCAGTTTCTTGTGTACACAGATCACTGGATTTCTTCGATTGTTTTCACAAGAGCTGTGATTTGCATCAAATGTTCCAGGAGGGTAGAACAATTTGGACCCTCGTTCTAATTCTGGGTCCCAGCTTTGGTCTCACTGCATTTTTTCCAGGAATTTAACAAACCAAGTTAATCTTGTCCTCCTACTCCCCCAACCCCCAATATAATATTGGTTCAAACATCAGGTGGGATTTTTTTTTTTAATTAAATGAGTAACAATGCAGCTCCATTACTTTGGGATGGGAAGCATCTCTGCCTTAGTTGAGCCCTCAATAGTCTGTATCCTCATAGGGCTGCTCCCAGCTTGGAAGTGAGGAAAGGAAGGGAGGGCACAACATGAAGAGTTTAACGGGCAGTGAGATAAAGCTTGGACTCATAATTCCCAAACTAGGCTGAGTGTTGGAAGCTATATTTTTAACTTTAGTAGAGGATAGGATGCTCCATTTAATAGCTTGTTTTATTTTATTTTTAAAAAACATGTTCAAAAGACAAAAATTGGGCTTCCCTGGTGGCGCAGTGGTTGAGAGTCCACCTGCCGTTGCAGGGAACACGGGTTCGTGCCCCGGTCCGGGAAGATCCCACATGCTGCGGAGCGGCTGGGCCCGTGAGCCATGGCCGCTGGGCCTGCGCGTTCGGAGCCTGTGCTCCGCAACGGGAGAGGCCACAACAGTGAGAGGCCCGTGTACCGCCAAAAAAAAAAAAAGACAAAAATCTAAGAACTTCAAAAGACAAAAATCTAAGGGAACAGACAGTTGAGGAAGAAAGGCTCCCAGAATTTTATAAAAGGTAGCAGTTATTATAACAAAGACCATTCCTCTTCTGCATTTGAATTATGTTTATGACCACAATCTTAATTTTTAATGTAGTTTTTTAATAACAGCTTTATTGAAATATAATTCATGTACCATAAAATTCATCCTTTTAAAGCATACGATCAGTGGTTTTTAATACAGCTTTTAATGAAACTTTTAGTCATCCTCAGTTCTCAGTTTTCCCTTTCTCTTTTGGCTCTCTACTTTTTGTCATTCTATTGTTTTTGGTCCCATTGTAAACCAGTCGTGATAATCAGTTCCTTTGCTCAGCTTCTTGCTAAGCTGACGCAGCTCAGCATTAGATGTGGCCTTCAGCTCCATGGAAGAACTTCCATTTTCTTGTAGTGGATTCCCATATTTAATAAATATTTTAACACTTAATCAATCAACCATGTGTTCCTGAATTTCCAACAGTTTTCAACAAACAGCCTTTCCAAAATCTGTTATTCCAAAGTTAATTGTTTGTGTTATTTCTCTTTCTCAAGAAATAATTGGGTTAGAAGAAGCCCATATGCTTTTCTTTTAGCATCATATGCTTACTGCAGAAAGTGTTCAGCAAGAGCAGCTCCAGGTGCAGATATTATTGTTGCTGGTGGTGTGTGTGTGTGTGTGTGTGTGTGTGTGTGTGTGTGTGTGTGTGTGTGTGTATCTGTCTGGAGAGTCTTCGTGGAATAGCCCATCTCCATAGGGCCATTGAGTCTGTTTTAGTTCTCACATTTTGCTCAATGAGAGAAAAAGCTACACTTGTCTCTGCACCTTCTGGCCCTTGTGCAGTTGGGTATTTTAGTTATGTTTGAGCTATTAATCATGCCTTTTTATAGCTCCTGTTCTCTGCAGCGTGTTTTCACTAGAACTAGAGATTCTTGATTTCTCTTTTCCTTGTTCTATCTTTGAATAATGAGGGAACTGAGAAGACTGAAAATATTTAATAGACTTAGATTCCTGTTCCTTTTATGATAAAGTTTAAACTTGCCAGATTTGCAATTAAAATTTTTCCATTGGTTCTTTTATTTTTCAGATTAAGGCTCAATAACTGTTTTGGGCAATTTTAACATTGTGTGTGTGTGTGTGTGTGTGTGTGAGAGAGAGAGAGAGAGAGAGAGAGAGAGAGATGGAATTAATTCCTGTGGTTTGGTTTTTGAACTGACGTTTAAAAAATTTACTCCCCAAATATTTATTGAGGATCTGCTACAGGCGGGCACTATCTGACTTCTTATGATACATCAATGAATTAAAAAAAAAAAAATTGTTTCTTCATGGGACTTATGTTCTAGTAGATAGACAAAAACATAATAAAGGATAAATTATTTAGTATATTAGAAGGTGGTAAGTACTATGGAAAAGAAAAGAAAAAATTATAGCATGGTAATGGACATTGGGAGTGCCGGGGTTGTAGGGGACATAGGTTGTAATTTTTAATAGGGTGATCCAATAGGCCTCACAGAGAAGGTGACATTGGGAAAAGCTTGAAGGGAGTGGGAAGTGAGCCAGGCTCTTCTGTGGAAGAGCCTTTCTGGAGGAGAGAACAGTTGATACAATGACTCCAAGGCTAGAGCATGACTGTCAAGTTTGAGTAACAAGACTACTACTCCCAAGAAGGTGGGTGATGGAGGATCTCAATGAAAACTGTATTGGGGGCTTTCCCAGTGAAGTTATTTGAAAGTATCCATATCTCTGGCGGTATTTTCAGTTTCATTATACGTTCTCAAAGGACTGTATTATCTTACCAAAGAAGACCACACAAATTTTCACTTGAGTGGCTGAGTGTAATTCATCTACCACCCCCCATGTATTGCACTTGGATTCTTCTTTGCAAGAGGGTATTACTTTGGTGCACTTAAATGTACTTCTCTTTTATGTTTATACATGCATGGCTATAGATCACTCTTTCTGCAGGATGTTTTATCCTGTGTAGTTGGTAGATATTTTTAGTGCTAGCCTGCCATAAAGCTTACAAAGTAACACATAGTTTCTACTGTGCCTAACAGATGAGAGGCATACTTTCAAGTCATCTTTGAACGTATCCTATTTCACAAATGGAGGAAATAGGTCTAAATTGCATTAAGAGAGTTCTGTTAGCTATTGAAGAGGGGAAAGAATGTGATTCAGCATTGGGACAAACTACAATTAGAGGTTGAGGAACTGTCTCAAAAACATACAAAATAGGCTCAGCAATCATTTTTTCAAGATGGTTTTGAGTAGATGTTTTCTCACAGGTGGGAACTGAATCACATAACTCATTGAGGTTCCCTAAAGCTCAAAGTTCCATCCTTCTCCCTCTGAACTATAGATAATACACATTTCAAGTCATGTAGCCAAGTGGCTACAAACTCACCAACAAATGTTGATTGAATAAAATGAGCACAGGGACACAGGTAAGAAATTTTTAAGGAATAGAGTGCCTATGCTGGTAAAGGTTTTACCCTCTGTAACAGTGATAGTGTTTATAAACTACTGGAGAACTAACAAAGAGACCAATAAAATAATTGGTTTAACTGACGGTATGAAAGCAACCTTTGTTAGGGTTATATTCCTGAGAACTAGGAATACTTCCCATTTTGGGCTAATTTACAGTTTGCAAATCCATCTTATTGTCAGGTAAGAGTCGTCAGATTTGTTTTAAATTTGTAAGTGAGCATGTGCTTTGTGTCACACGAGGTACTGAGTGCTGGGAATACAGAGGCACTTGGTCCAGAGTTGAGAATGGAGGGTGGTGTAGCTGTGAGGCGTGGACCTCCAGGAGAGAGGAATAGAGGAACTGTCGTCTGGAAGTGACAAGGGGGAAGCAAGAATAATTCTGACTTCTGGACGTAACACAGAATTCTCGTCACGCACCCTCAGACTTTGGCCGCTCATGTGGTGTAATAATAAATAACATTGAGGGCACTAGACTGTTCTATATACTTTACAGGTATTCAGTCTTCTCAGCAATCCTCAGAAGTTGATACTGTTGTTCCCATTTACTAAATGGAGAAACGGAGGCATGGGGAGCTTAAATGACTTGCCCAAGATTGTTCAGTTTGGGAAGGGGTAGAATTTGAAACAGAATCTGGAATCTGGAGTCTTAGCCACTACCCTCTGCCACTTTTCATAAGTAACTGCTCACGGTTCTAAAAGAGAGGGAAAACTCTTTAGGACAAAAGAGTTTAGTACTACTGGATTATGTTACTGCCTTGTATAAGAGTAACATGTTTTACCAGACCATACAAATCTGTGGGCAGGGGTTGTATCTTTCATAGCGTCCGCTATGGTCCTCATGGAGTCCTGAGCACAGGTAGGGTTCAGGACGTGATGGTGGTGAGGGAGGGGATGGGACCTGCAGGGGAAGCCAGAGAAGGACAGAAAGGATGGCTTGGCGGCAGTTTGCTGAGGATGCTGATCTAGGGAACATTTTGGTCAGGAGGCTTTGCCAGGAGGCAGCTTCCCAGAAGCTCAGTGGGGTAGTTCAGAGTGACGACGTACACACTTCTCAGAAGTAAAGACATTCTCCCATTTTCTCCCCAAAAGACATTTCAATTAATAAATGAATTAAAAAGTGACTTCTGTGTTACTTCAAAGTATTCATTTGCTTCAGAGCAACAAGAAGTAAAAAGAAACAAACAAACAAAAGCTGTTATAAAACGAACAGAAAGAAAGGCTGTGCCCAGAATTTTTCCTTTATAAAAGAGAATCAGGATATCTTGTAGGAATCCTTTCTTTAACCTGGTGTGTCAGAGGCACAGAGGCCTCATTAAACTGCCGTAATTTGCCCCCGATAGAGGCAACAACTATAGAGTTTGGTTTATTCAGCTTTATGTCAAAACACATCAACAGCGTAGAAGCCTGAGTCATGTATGGAACACTGAAAACAGTTCAGTGCCCCTGCATGCTTACTCTTTTGTTAAGGCAGAGAGTTTAAACAGAGGGAAGTATGAATGGCTCTAATCAAGCTATTGGCTCCCAAGCTCCACCGACGTGCTTTCACAAGGTCTTGGCTCCCTGTGATCCTATCTGTAAATCTTTTCTGTTTTTTGGATCCTTTTTTTTGGTGGTGTTGTTTTGGTCACACCACACGGGTTGTGAGATCTTAGTTCCCCGACCAGGGATTCCACCCAGGCCCTCAGCAGTGAAAGCACCAAGTCCTAACCACTGGACACCAGGGACTTCCCTACCCTTTGTTTCTCACACAGAGGAGGTCAAGTTCCATCAACCTTTGACATGATATTGTTCCTATCAAGAGCCGAGTTCATGCCAGGGAAGAAAAGAGTGGTCAGACCTGGATTTTCTTTCTTTTTATTCAGACACAAAGTCATAACAATAGTTAGAAATCTCCGAAGTTTTGTCTTGGTTTTTTCTTGTAATGAAGACATATTTCAGGCCTAAGGGATAGTCTACATTTGATTCTGACTTAACATCACTAGACACTGTTACCTTGTCCTAGGTCTAGAGACCCTCCAGTGAGGATTTATATCCTGTCTCCATTTTAGAGCAGCAGTTATTCCTTCTATTAGATCTTTTTAGAGTTGAACTCACCAGCACTGCAGAGTTTACTTGTTTTAAGTAGTAATTATTTTCTAGGTTACAGCTGACTACAAGCTATTCCTGCCATGATGTGTACACAGGTATGCACACACATGCACGTGCGAGCATTATTGGATGTACAATGGATAATGTGACTTGGTTTGGTGAGGTTTTCTATCTCTCTCAATAGCAGTATCTCTTAGAATTCCTGCTTTAAGAGATTATTTCCAGTCAATGTATTTTTAAAAGGCATTTCACTTTTCTAGGGAAAGTGTTTAGTGCTAAGGATTAAGTAACACGATTGATCTACTTATTGCAAGGGGCAGTAGTCACTAGTGCCAATAAATAATGGAAGTGCAAGGAAAAGTAATGTCTAGAGTTTTTTCATTACTCTTGTCCAACAGAGTAATTTCATTATTTTGCTACCCCTTAGATATTTCCTAGTAGCGTGTTTGAAAATTTTTACTCTTTAATTTCTTTAGATTCAGATGCTTTTGAAGTCCATATCCCAGAAAAACTATAGATCTGATACATGTAATGCAGCACATTTAACAAAAATTTTCTCATTGGGTATTTGTTTTCTAATAAACATGCATCATGAATGGATTCTTTCAATTTCCCTATAATTTAAGGGCAAGGAGTTACCCTTCAAAGCAGCTTGGAGACACCAGCTGGTAGTATGCGGAAGCCCATCAATTTAAGAATTTGGGGGGCAGATTCATGTCATACTAAATCTCTGTAGCAGATTCTTGCTATGTTCTAATCTATGCACGCATTGAAAGATTCCATATTTAGACATGGTTTCCTTAGGGATGGCTGGTAATCTGCATGCTTGCTCTTAATTGGTCAAGTTCCCTCTCTCTCTCTCTCTCTCTCTCTCTCTCTCACACACACACACACACACACACACACACACACACATATCCATTCCTTCCTTCATTTCATAATTGTGGTAATTGAGATAACTGGTGTGTTCTTCCAACCAATCTTCATTCTAGCTACTTGGGAAATCCCCAAAAATATAGATATTTTTGCAAGGTTTGTGTCTCATTTTGTGTCCCAGTCTTTCTTTACTGGGACACAAAACCTTGGTGGGTGACTGTCAAGTTACAGATAAAAAAACATTTGAAGATTCTTGATATTAGAGACTTATTGCCTTTTCCTTCTTTTTCTTTTAAGCAGGAGCTTTGCTCTTGCAGTATTTTACTAAGATTATTTCTCGACTGTGTTCTTGGAAAACTCGTGGACAGTTGAGATACTAAAGAAAGAATCTGCTCCTTCTAAAGTTTAGTATGCATGTGTATATATGTATGTGTGTGAGCAGAAAGTCTTCTATAATTATGTAGTGTTAGTCTTTAGTTCTAGGAGAGAAGAAACTTTCTTACCCTATGTAAATTTGTTTCTTAAAGAAGATACTATGGAATTCTTACATGTCAGCTATTTATCATGGCATTTTGGTCAGTGATAGCCATGATTTTTCTTTCCTCAAACACTGGGAGCTGGCCCTTTCATGGAAGTGAGCCTTAACTCTCAGATGCCTCTAATATCTATATAAGGAAGGTGAAATTAAGCAAGCAAGCAGACAAAAACCCATTGCCTTAACAACTGGGTGAAGTGAATGTTGATGTGAAGAACTCACCATTCTTAATTTTCTTCTTTAGACTTGGCCTATTTCTGATGTTGCCTCCAGGAAAGACTGTGACCCAGCTGGCAGAGATGACACTTATTTCCAGGCCTGCTTTTCTTTTTATTTTTTTAAACAAATTTTATTTATTCATTTTATATCTTTTGGCTGCGCCGTGCAGCATGTGGGATCTTATTCCCTGACAAGGGATCGAACCCACGCCCCCTGCACTGGAAGCGCGGAGTCTTAACGACTGCACCACCAGGGAGGTTCCAGGCGTGCTTTTAAAATCATCCGATTTAGAGCTGAACTGACTAGTTATTCATTTGATAATATAATAGCTTAACTGCTTTTCCCCTCCTCTGTTCTTTTTACCTGTGTTTTATTTAACTCTCAGTAGTTACATTATTCTTTGCAACAAGATTTTATATACTCTTTCACCATAAACAAAAATATGAGGTGTTTTTCTCACAGCATTCTATAATTCATACTATTTTCAGTTCACCTTTGGGGAAAAACAGGATGAAGCATAGAAAGTTTTAGTAACTCCAAAAATCAAATGTCAAGTCAGCAGTGAGGCCAGGAAGACCTGTAATTTTCTCCCAAGCCTTTCTTGCATTAAGGTAGAGTATCTGTTTCCCAGGGCTTGTTCATCTGAGGGATTTTGTCTGCTGATTTTGTTGCATCCAAACGTTGGAGTTCCTTGCACTCAGATTAAATTACAGCTCAATATGACTACATATGGTATTATTCTCAGGATGCTAAAGATCATAAAGGTCTGCTCCGACTTTCAGGCTTCTGAGAGAAAGTGTTTTCTTGTTCAGGCCCGAAATGAAGGCCTAGTAATGGGCGGTTAATAGCCAAGATGATGGAGAGACTGATGTATCAGAAGATAGCAGAGCATAAATAGGTAATGAGGCTGCCTGACTTCCTGAATGGAGAGGAGAAAATCAGAGCTGAAACCAGTGTTGGCCCAGCCCCTCCACCTCCATTTTGTTGGAGCAGGGGCCACTGGAGAGAGGGGTCCTCTGCCGCTAGGAATCACAGAGTCGAGGGCTTTCAGTGACGTCAGAACTGGAAACTCAGCAAGGCAAATTCACAGAATGCCTCTCAAGAACTCACCTAAGAAAAGCGTTTTTTTTTTCTTTTTTTTTTGGCAGTGTATGTGGCTTCACCTAGGGCTCCTGGCTGCTGAGATCTGTATGACATAATCCCTGGCCTTGGGTAATACATCCCCAAACAGGCGCATGTCCACAACAGTGGAACACGTTTACATCAATTGTAAAAATTTTTGCTTCAAATAATAGCAAGAACCAGCATTTGAATTATAGAGCAAGTGTGACTAGAGAGGAATTCCATGGGAATTGGTTACTCATTAGACCGACATGGTTAGCTCTTTAAAAATTCCCGTGGGAGTTACAATCTATTGCTCCTTGTCCTTCCTTTTTTTTCTTGTAGTGTGTTGAGAGTCTGCTGTGTGCAAAATAGTGTGCTAAGGTGCTTGTAGAGATGTTTCTTGGCCCTCACTTAATTTATCTGGGGAAGCCACCAGATGGAATCCCTTTTACCTCCGTTTTTGGCCTTCTCTTGCTCTCCCGCTCCTTTTTTTTTCTTTTTTTTAACTTTTTTTTTCCTTTTTTACATCTTTATTGGAGTATAATTGCTTTACAATGGTGTGTTAGTTTCTGCTTTATAACAAAGTGAATCAGTTATACATATACATATGTTCCCATATCTCTTCCCTCTTGTGTCTCCCTCCCTCCCACCCTCCCTATCCCACCCCTCTAGGTGGTCACAAAGCACAAAGCTGATCTCCCTGTGCTATGTGGCTGCTTCTCACTAGCTATCTATTTTACGTTTGGTAGTGTATATATGTCCATGCCACTCTCTCACTTTGTCACAGCTTACCCTTCCCCCTCCCCATATCCTCAAGTCCATTCTATAGTAGGTCTGTGTCTTTATTCCTGTCTTACTCCTAGGTTCTTCATGACATTTTTTTTTCTTAAATTCCATATATATGTGTTAGTATACGGTATTTGTCTTTCTCTTTCTGACTTACTTCACTCTGTATGACAGACTCTAGGTCCATCCACCTCATTACAAATAGCTCAATTTCGTTTCTTTTTATGGCTGAGTAATATTCCATTGTATATATGTGCCACATCTTCTTTATCCATTCATCTGATGATGGACACTTAGGTTGTTTCCATGTCCTGGCTATTGTAAATAGAGCTGCAATGAACATTTTGGTACATGACTCTTTTTGAACTATGGTTTTCTCAGGGTATATGCCCAGTAGTGGGATTGCTGGGTCATATGGTAGTTCTATTTGTAGGTTTTTTTTTTTTTTTTTTTTTGCAGTACGCGGGCCTCTCACTGCTGTGGCCTCTCCCGTTGTGGAGCACAGGCTCTGGACGTGCAGGCTCAGCGGCCATGGCTCACGGGCCCAGCCGCTCCGCGGCATGTGGGATCTTCCCAGTCCGGGGCACGAACACGTGTCCCCTGCATTGGCAGGCGGACTCTTAACCACTGTGTCACCAGGGAAGCTCTATTTGTAGTTTTTTAAGGAACCTCCATACTGTTCTCCATAGTGGTTGTACCAATTCACATTCCCACCAGCAGTGCAAGAGTGTTCCCTTTTCTCCACACCCTCTCCAGTATTTATTGTTTCTAGATTTTTTGATGATGGCCATTCTGACTGGTGTGAGATGATATCACATTGTAGTTTTGATTTGCATTTCTCTTATGATTAATGATGTTGAGCATTCTTTCATGTGTTTGTTGGCAGTCTGTATATCTTCTTTGGAGAAATGTCTATTTACATGGTCTTCCCATTTTTTGGATTAGGTTGTTTGTTTTTTGGATATTGAGCTGCATGACCTGCTTTTAAATTTTGGAGACTAATCCTTTGTCAGTTGCTTCATTTGCAAATATTTTCTCCCATTCTGAGGGTTGTCTTTTGGTCTTGTTTATGGTTTCCTTTGCTGTGCAAAAGCTTTGCAGTTTCATTAGGTCCCATTTGTTTATTTTTGTTTTTATTTCCATTTCTCTAGGAGGTGGGTCAAAAAGGATCTTGCTGTGATTTATGTCATAGAGTGTTCTGCCTATGTTTTCCCCTGAGAGTTTGATAGTTTCTGGCCTTACATTTAGGTCTTTAATCCATTTTGAGCTTATTTTTGTGTATGGTGTTAGGGAGTGATCTAATCTCATACTTTTACATGTACCTGTCCAGTTTTCCCAGCGCCACTTATTGAAGAGGCTGTCCTTTCTCCACTGTACATTCCTGCCTCCTTTATCAAAGATAAGGTGACCATATGTGCGTGGGTTTACCTCTGGGCTTTCTATCCTGTTCCATTGATCTATCTTTCTGTTTTTGTGCCAGTACCATACTGTCTTGATTACTGTAGCTTTGTAGTATAGTCTGAAGTCAGGGAGCCGGATTCCTCCAACTCCGTTTTTCGTTCTCAAGATTGCTTTGGCTATTTGGGGGCTTTTGTGTTTCCATACAAGTTGTGAAATTTTTTGTTCTAGTTCTGTGAAAAATGCCAGTGGTAGTTTGATAGAGATTGCATTGAATGTGTAGATTGCTTTGGGTAGTAGAGTCATTTTCACAATGTTGATTCTTCCAATCCAAGAACATGGTATATCTCTCCATCTATTTGTATCATCCTTAATTTCTTTCATCAGTGTCTTATAATTTTCTGCATACAGGTCTTTTGTGTCCTTAGGTAGGTTTATTCCTAGATATTTTATTCTTTTTGTTGCAGTGGTAAATGGGCATGTTTTCTTGATTTCACTTTCAGATTTTTCATCATTAGTGTATTGGAATGCCAGAGATTTCTGTGCAATAATTTTGTATCCTGCTACTTTACCAAATTCATTGATTAGCTCTAGTAGTTTTCTGGTAGCATCTTTAGGATACTCTATGTATAGTATCATGTCATCTGCAAACAGTGACAGTTTTACTTCTTTTCCGATTTGGATTCCTTTTTTTTCTTTTCTTCTCTGATTGCTGTGGCTAAAACTTCCAAAACTATGTTGAATAAGAGTGGTGAGAGTGGGCAACCTTGTCTTGTTCCTGATCTTAGTGGAAATGCTTTCAGTTTTTCACCATTGAGGACGATGTTGTCTGTGGGTTTGTCTTATATGGCCTTTATTATGTTGAGGAAAGTTCCCTCTATGCCTTCTTTCTGGAGGATTTTTATCATAAATGGGTGTTGAATTTTGTCAAAAGCTTTCTCTGCATCTATTGAGATGACCATATGGTTTTTATTCTTCAGTTTGTTAATATGGTGTATCACATTGATTGATTTGCATATATTGAAGAACCCTTGCATTCCTGGAATAAACCCCACTTGTTCATGGTGTATGATCCTTTTAATGTGCTATTGGATTTTGTTTGCTAGTATTTTGTTGAGGATTTTTGCATCTATGTTCATCAGTGATACTGGCCTGTAGTTTTCTTTCTTTGTGACATCCTTGTCTGGTTTTGGTATCAGGGTGATGGTGGCCTCCTAGAATGAGTTTGGGAGTGTTCCTCCCTCTACTATATTTTGGAAGAGTTTGAGAAGGATAGGTGTTAGCTCTTCTCTAAATGTTTTATAGAATTCGCCTGTGAAGCCATCTGGTCCTGGGCTTTTGTTTGTTGGAAGATTTTTAATTACAGTTTCAATTTCAGTGCTTGTGATTGGTCTATTCATATTTTCTATTTCTTCCTGATTCAGTCTTGGCAACTTGTGCATTTCTAAGAATTTGTCCATTTCTTCTAGGTTGTCCATTTTATTGGCATAGAGTTGCTTGTAGTAATCTCTCATGATCTTTTGTACTTCTGCAGTGTCAGTTGTTACTTCTCCTTTTTCATTTCTAATTCTATTGATTTGAGTCTTCTCCCTTTTTTTCTTGATGCGTCTGGCTAATGGTTTATCAATTTTGTTTATCTTCTCAAAGAACCAGCTTTTAGTTTTATTGATCTTTGCTATCATTTCCTTCATTTCTTTTTCATTTATTTCTGATCTGATCTTTATGATTTCTTTCCTTCTGCTAACTTTGGGGTTTTTTTGTTCTTCTTTCTCTAATTGCTTTAGGTGCAAGGTTAGGTTGTTTATTCGAGATGTTTCCTGATTTCCTAAGGTAGGATTGTATTGCTATAAACTTCCTTCTTAGAACTGCTTTTGCTGCATCCCATGGGTTTTGTGTCGTCGTGTCTCCATTGTCATTTGTTTCTAGGTATTTTTTGATTTCCTCTTTGATTTCTTCAGTGATCACTTCGTTATTAAGTAGTGTATTGTTTAGCCTCCATGTGTTTGAGTTTCTTACAGATCTTTTCCTGTAATTGATATCTAGTCTTATAGCGTTGTGGGGGGAAAAGATACTTGATACAATTTCAATTTTCTTAAATTTACTTTATTTGTGACCCAAGATATGATCTATCCTGGAGAATGTTCCATGAGCACTTGAGAAAAATGTGTATTCTGTTGTTTATGGATGGAATGTCCTATAAAAATCAATTAAGTCCATATTGTTTAATATATCATTTAAAGCTTGTGTTTCCTTATTTATTTTCATTTTGGATGATCTGTTCATTGGTGAAAGTGGGGTTTTAAAGTCCCCTACCTGAATGTGTTACTGTCGATTTCCCCTTTTATGGCTGTTAGTATTTGCCTTATGTATTGAGGTGCTCCTATGTTGGGTGCATAAATATTTACAGTTGTTTTATTTTCCTCTTGGATCGACCCCTTGATCATTATGTAGTGTCCTTCTTTGTCTCTTCTAATAGTCTTTATTTTAAAGTCTATTTTGTCTGATATGAGAATTGCTACTCCAACTTTCTTTTGGTTTCCATTGGCATGGAATATCTTTTTCCATCCCCTCACTTTCAGTCTGTATGTTTTTCTAGGTCTGAAGTGGGTCTCTTGTAGACAGCATATATGGGTCTTGTTTTTGTATCCATTCAGCCAGTTTGTGTCTTTTGGTGGGAGCGTTTAATCCCTTTACATTTAAGGTAATTATCGATATGTATGTTCCTATTCCCATTTTCTTAATTGTTTTGGGTTTGTTATTATAGGTCTTTTCCTTCTCTTGCGTTTCTTGCCTAGAGAAGATCCTTTAGCATTTGTTGTAAAGCTGGTTGGGTGATGCTGTTTTTTTTAACTTCTAAGACTTTTATTATTTTGGTTGAACTCAACAACAAAATTCAGGCAGTAAATTGTCAAAAGAACATACATTTTACTTGCAAGAAATATAGGGGGATTCAATGAGTAGATCATCAGTTTCAAAGCTAAACATATTTTGTCGTAAATTGTGAAGATAAGGGAAAGGAGCTATTGTTTATTGAACATCTATCATCTCAAAGCCTTTTACATCCATTTCTTACTGTTTCCAGGGTAAAGAGTACATTTCTTTCATGGTTTTATACTAGTGGTTCTGAACCCTTGGCCACCCCTCAGAATCACAGCGTAGCTCTTTAAAAAATATTGATGCCCACGATCCATCCCAGACTAAAAGAATTAGAATCTCTGAGTTTGGGGCCCAGGCAGTGGTATTTTTTAAAAAGCTTCCTGAGCAAGCCTAGTATGCAATGAGGATTGAGAACCACTGGTTTGGAAGTTCTATGGCATTTGGGGTTCCAGCCTGTTCTCCCACAATAGATGCCTCACATCTTGTGTCTCAAGAATATAGCATTTCCTACAATCCCTGAGTGTGTTGAGTTTCCCATTTTTGTGCCTTTGTCGGGTCTTTTACCAGGAGTGCTTTCCCCTGCATTCTTGGTCTGAGGAGCACCTCCCCAACTCTCTGTAATCCTATAGTCAGACGGCTGCTGTTATACCTTGTACATATATCTATTATTGGACTTTCAAATATTTTGTAATAATTTGTGTAGCAGCTCCCCGTTTTGACTGTGAGTTTCCTGGGTGTAGGGGCCATGTCTGACTGTTCTGTGTATCCCCAGAGCCTGATGTATTTCCTGAGGTATGATCAGTGCTTCATAAAGGTTGAATGGATTGTAACTTGTCCTTTAGTTTTCACAATAAAGCTACAGAGTGTGTATTATTATTTATGGTCTTTTAGAGACAAGGACTTTCAGTTCAGAGACATTAAACAATTTGCCCTAGTTTGTTCCATTAATAAATGGAAGACCCAGAATTCAAACCCAGTTCTGCCTGGCTTTAAAGGCTATGCTTTTTTGTTTTGTTTCATTTTGTTTTAAAATGTCCTGTTGCTGGACACTGTTTGGTTCTTGCAATACTAAATATAGAAGGTTGGATTTTAAGAGCCTTTTGGTTAAAGGTAATATGTAAATTAAATGCAATATATGATACAGATTATGACAACTATGGACATGATTGAGTTGACCACATGAAAAGAGGGAGGCATTTAACATAGAGTCACAGATATACAATTATGAATAGAAAACACTAATGCTCTTACATATGTATTGTGCTAATTTATGTATTAGGTAGATCTATTTGGTAGAATCCTGTGTTAAAAAAAGCCATTGTTATACAATTCTGCTTCAGTAAGTTCCATATCGTGAGTAACAGACAGGGGAAAACAATATTGTTGATGTGGCTACAGGAAATTCTAGAATGAGGAATCTTAATAGGTTGTAGTATCAGTCTTTTTGAACTGTTTTGTCAGAACTCCACATAAGGCAATGGAGTAATTACAGTCAGGTTATGGTGATTCTTCAGTTGCCTTGTCTGATGTAGAAGACCAGGGAAAATAGTTAAAAGTAATTATTGGTATTTTGTTTTTGACTGAGCTCAAAGTATTGGATACCAGGAATTACACTTGTATTTTTTAAAAAACTAAATAGAAGCAATCAAATGGCAAAGAAGAATTTAGGATGCAGAATAGCTAAATATTCTGTTACATACATTGAAGACTTCGTTTTAATTATGTTAATTTTCAGAATTATCCTGTTGTATAATACTGTTTGACTGGTAATACTCCCACGCTACTGATATTCATTGATTCATTATTCAGGTTGGGCTTAATTAAAAACCCAAACTACCTGTCTTTCTCCTTGTGTCAAAGTTCTGATTCTACCATGACAGTTTTAGTGTCATCTTTGCTTTAAAAAAAGGTTGTAAGGACTTCCCTGGCCGTCCAGTGGTTAAGACTTCGTCTTCCAATGCAGGGGGTGTGGGTTCGATACCTGGTCGGGGAGCTAAGATCCCACATGCCTGGCAGCTAGAAAAAAAAGCCAAAAACGTAAAACAGAAGCAACATTGTAACAAATTCAATGAAGACTTTAAAAATGGTCCACATCAACAACAACAAAATCTTTAAAAAAAAAAGGTTGTAAGTAAGACAAGCTTGAAAAATTCATTTATATCTGCTCTTTGTAATACGTAGGGTTGCTCTAGTTCATGGCTCTAGGAGATGTGAGGAGAAAAAGACAGGTTGTCAAGAAGCAAAATGCATAAGGAGCTTGAGGGTTATATTAACTTCACATTTAAATTTCAGCTATTGCCCATGGATAATAAACAGGCCTCAATCTGGGGATTGTATCAGGTTCTTCTGGTCCTAAAATTCTATGATTCATTTTTGAAATTTAAATTATCCTTATGTAATTATATTGATTTATTAAGTTTTCTTGCCATCTCGATAGTTATTTTATATTTTTGCCTTTTTCTCCCTCAGTCTTTTTTCACAGCTATGATCAAAATCAGCCTCACTGCTTAAAACACACACACTTTACCATACCTGTGTAATTTTTTTCCTTAAAAAATGGATTTCCATGTGTATTGTAAAGTATAATGCTTAATTTCTAAGGTTGTGCTTTGTGTCAGATGTGATAATGTTACTGACTTTTCTGATGAAGTCAGAGTTCCAAAGATTGTTTTTCGTGGTTTGATTTTCTTCTAAATGCTCTAGAAGTGCTCTTTAGAACCCAGTAAAACCTGCAAGCCACCTCCAAACTGCAGAATGATAGCAAAGATGAAGCATGATGGAAAAGGCCTGCCAGGAGGTGAAATGCTGCCCTACTACCAAACAGGGTGATTTGGAAATGACATTTACTCACATGCCTCAGTTTCCTTATTTGTAAAATAAGGATGTGTATTATATGAGCTCTAGGTTATTCTAGGGTAACAAAGCATTTGATTAATAGATTTTAAAATCACAAGTCATTCTTATATAGTAATTTGAAAAAATACATTTCTGCAAAATAATAATAATTTCCAAATGTCTCTAAGAGCCATTACTACCTTTTAATCTTCTTAATAATCTTCTTAATAAAAATAATCTTCTTAATAAATATTAGATATCAAATAATAACTAATATTAGTTAATAAATATTAGAATTTGGGGGGTCAATATATGTTAGGCACTCCCCCACCAAAATAAAGAGGAAAATCCTGATTAGACTAGTTCTCTCTTCTTAAACATTTTCTTTTCTTTTGAGCTAAGAAGGTAAGGTCTAAGATTAGGGTGTTGAATAATAAGCTGGATTGTTAATTGCATGAGTTCAGTGTAATTCTACTTAATTTATAATTTCTCCAAGATAACCTAAAGAAGTAAATATGTTTCTTCTCTTCAGCCTACTTGTTAAGTCAGACATTTGGGGACGGCAGGTGCCTGAATGGTAGATGACCATCCAGAATGCAAGGAAACCAAGCTAACATGTATTTTCGTGATTACTACTGCAAATTTGTTTTGGCTGGGAAGTCCTATGTTTGGAGTTTGATCCTTTTGCCTTCATGAGTGTCAGTTCTACTGGTGCAGGTGCCTTGGTTTTAACCCAGCCACGGAGGAAAATGACATTGAACACTGATGCAATCAACTCGTTATTGGAGTTGCTTTTCTAAATGTTCAGGGACATTGCCAGTGATGCTGTATTAGTTTCCCATTGCTGCTGTAACACGTTATACCACAAACTTAATGTCATAAAACAACTAAAATGAATTTTCTTACAGTTCTAGAGATCAGAAGCCTGAATTAGGTCTTAAAAGGCTAAAATGAAGGTGTTCTCAGGGCTGTGCTCCTTTTGGGGGCTTTAGGGGAAATTGTTCCTTGTTTTTTCCAGTTTCTGGGGGCTGCCAACATTCCTTGGCATGTGGCCTTTTCCTAACCTCATTTTAATCTCTACTTCCATCATCACATCTCCTTCTCTGACTCCGATCCTTGTAAGACTCTGGTGACTACATTGGGTCCACCTGGATAATCCAGTATACTCTCCCCATCTCAGGGTCCCTAACTTTATCACATCTGCGAAGTCCCTTTTGCTGTGTGAGGTAACATGTTCACAAGTTCCAGAGATTAGAGTGTGGTCATCTTTGGGGCCGTCAGTCTGTCTGCCATAGATCCCTTCTAATCCTCCAGATGTCATCTCCTCAGAGAGGCCTCCATACCACCTAGAACCCTGTCTACCCTGGTTACCTGTTTACCCTGTTTTATTAAATCTGAGAACAGTGTATTTATATTCTAAGTTTATTTTTTATCTAATTGTTCATTTTCTGTCATTTTATTTGTCACTTTCTATCTCCTTCCACTAGAAGATAAGCCCCACTAGAGCGGAAACATGATCAGTCTTCTTCATCTTGCCCCCCAAAACAGAAGAGTTCTCAGCACTTGGTAGACTCTCAGAAGATGTTTGTTGAATGAATCAATCTGTATACAGTCTAAGGAAGCCTTCCTTACCTTAAAACAATATTAATATAAGCCCGTTCCTATTACTATCAATAATGCAAACATTTTTCACTAACGGCAGTTAAACATGCTGTCAATAGATTTTCTGTTGAATTTACATAATGGGTTTCTCCTTGGGACATGGATGAGATCAATAAAGTAAAATACCAGTTGTAAACTGAAGCTGCAGGAAAAAGAAAATATAAGAATTAGACAGAATTCATGCAAACAGTAAATATCTTGCTAAAAAAGAATAGTAATGTTATTTTGATCCAGGCTGTAATCATGATGCTGTGATGAATAACATGTGTCCTCTGCCATGTTCACAATAAATGCTGAGAAAGAATGGAGGAGAGAGAGGTTCTTTTTAATTGAGACAGAGCTTTCCCCAGGCTGTTCCCCAAACATGGTTGTTAGCACTTCAGGAAACTCAAAGAGCTTTTAGAGAAAAGAAATTATCCATTGAGGTAGCATTAAGAACAACTTGATGGAAGGATGGCATTTCTATAAGCAGGTAATTTATAGCTGTGTAATTGTTGTTCATGTGTGCATCCAGGTGATTGATCAAACAAACCCTCAAATGAGTCAGTCAGTCAGGAAATACTTATTGAATACCTGATGCTGGTCAGTACTGAGGCCCTCATATCAAAATGAACCGTATTGAGGAAGAGGAGAGAAGGAAGCTAGAAGGGTTTGGGAAGACTTCCTGGGAGAGGAAAGTTTGGATTGAATTATGTCCCCTCCAGAATTTATATATTGAAGCCCTAATGCTAATGGGACTGTATTTGGTGACAGGGTCTTTAAAGAGGTAATTAGATTAAATGAAGTTGTAAGGGTGGATGCTAATCCAATATGACTGATATCCTTGGTGGGGGGGGGGAGAGAGAGAGAGACCTGGGGTACACATGCATAGAGAGGGAACCATGTGGCCATCAGGAGAAACCAAATCTGCCAACACCTTGAGCTTGGACTTCCAGCCTCCCGAACTGTGAGAAAGCAAATTTCTGTTGTTTACGTCATCTGGTCTGTGGTACTTTCTTATGGTAGCCCGGGTAGACTAATACAAAAAGGAACTTGATCTAAGTCTTGAAGGATGAATAGGGCCATTTCTGGGAAATGGCCATGGTGAAGATCACTAGCCCAGGGTCTGGTTTGGAAAAGCACAAGTGATGAATGAAAGCTATAGAAAGAGTTGGAATGCACATAGTTTGTGGAATTAAAGAGTAGAAAAGAGAACTGAGTGTGAATGGGATATGGGTGGGTCCTTGGGAACTTGTGTGCTGTTATGTCTGGGGTGGGGGGAGGTGATTGTGGAGGATCTTGATATGCAGAGAGAGAAAGTTTGTATTTGATGTAGTAGAAAATATAGGACTTACATTTGGGGTTTTGGTAAGGAGTCAGTTTTAGGAAAATCAGGGAGGATATGAACTGTGGCAGATATGAAATGAAGAGTAAAGTGTGGATCCAAGAACCATCATAAAAAGAAAAAAGAAGCCAGAATTTGGTGATAACCTGGGTGTTAATTGGGAAGATTGAGGAGTTAGGGTTGGATGTTTAATGAGGCTGAGAACTATCCAGATAGTTCTTCATTCTTGCGGTTTCACGAGGATTGGAATGTGTTAGCAACTGAGGTGTGGCATTCTCCCACTCCCACTTATTTCAAAGATTTTTAAATGGAAAGGTTATCCTTTGTTTCCAGAAAACTTTATGATTATTAAGCACTCTCCTTTCTCCTGATACCATAGGTTAACGAGTGTGAAAATCCTAGGTATGATTGAGGTGCCCTTTGTGCCCCACAGAATCCTAGAATGTCCCTTCCTAAGATGCGCTGGTTCTCGGGGAGCAGCACGACCATCTGCCTCACTTGCTACATAAATACAGTTGCTCAGATGATTTATATCTCTAAAATAGTGTATGTTTGCTTTTCTCCCTGCAGGAATTATACATGTTTATTGTAGAAATTTTGGATACTATAGACAAATATGAACGAAAAAATCAAATAATTTATAGTTCTACTGCTCAGGTATAGCTACTGTTAATATGGGAAGTCAAAATAAATAGTTCTGCTTCCTTCCTCCTTTCTTTTCAGTTATTACATGTGGTTATTCAATACGCTAATATTAATGTTATTGGTAACACTGTATGTTTTTTAGAGTCCCTTGTGATTTTCTCTGGGAGTCCCTAGATTGGCATAGGAAATAGTGATTTTTTTCCCAATAAACTTTTGATGGGTGATGTTTGCAGTAGATGGGCAGAGGCTCAGTTTTTCTCTTAGGAAATTGTGGAAACCTCTATGAAATTACATTTGGTAAATTAGAACTGAACTATTACTTCGAAAGTATGTATTTGAGATAGGATGAAAAGGGTTTTTTAGACGTTTAGATGTCTTCCTTGTAAATAGATCACATTCATCATCTTAATTTACTCTTGTATTGAACATATTTTTCCCTATTTCTTTTTTAATGTACAAAGCTTAATTTTAAAGGAGTCAGTCATCTAAAACAGAATGAAATGTAGTTCAGTCTTCTTGGAAATGAAATGTTTAACCACTTGAGATAAAGCAGAAAGGGAGGGTACTTGCCCTCCTTGATTAAGTGGTACTTTACTTTAGATTAGTGAATAGCTTCTAAGAAGGTGCAAATTTTACTCTGTTTTTATTTAATTTCTATGTTGAACTGTTTTTCTAATTTATATTATAAAACTTTCAAATGATCATGAGAAGTGCTTATCATTTGATCTCTATGGCTGAATAATAAATACCTTTTATCTTTCTGATATTGCAGTTGACTCACGTTGACCAGGCAAGCTTCCTGCTGGGTGCCTTTGGAACATCGTTTATTCTTGATGTCCTGCTAAATCAGTAAGTTTTTCTTGAGCTGCACTCACTGTTTTCAGATACACATTGAATCCAGTTTCTTATCCTGCTGTAAAATTTTTTTTCTTAGTATATTTTACTTTGTTTTCTAATATCAGTTAAATACTATATTTAAAACTATTGTATCTACTGACTGTAAGTTATAAAGTCTGGTAAATAACAGAAAATGGGTATCCGCTTGAAATTGAACAACTGTAACAGCTTTAAGAATGTAAAATTGAGGGAAAGATTTACTCCAATATTTTGCATAAAGATATAGATGACCTAAGTTCCTATGAATGACAATAAATTATGAAAATAATATCTTGAGTATTAAAACATCTTTCTTAAGAACAGCAGAAAAGGTAAGTTACCCTTTTTGCTCAGTGAGTCAGGGGACTGGTTGCATGATAGTGTGATTCCAAATAATGCCATTAGATGCTTTGATTTGGGAGTTGAGTTTTGTAAGGTTTAAGGTACTGGAATTATTCTGTAAATACTATATAATTTTGGAAATTGTCATTACCTAGAATTTTAGGTTTGGGATAGTAGAATTTTAAGTTTGGGAGTGGCTTTTGATAAATCACTGGATTTAAGCTCTTCCCTCTGGGTTAGTATCTAAGAAGTCTTACAGGACATTTAGTTGTCTATTCACTTTTTAAGAAAAGCATTAGTATCCCACTTCTTATCCTGGGCAAGCAGGAAGAGACCAGGGCTCTGTCAGCCAGTGTTTCTGAGCTGAGCAGCACTGGACCACAGCTTTGCTGAAATCAGCTATGCAACAACTTAGGAAGAAAGTTTGAGGCCAGGAGGACAGTATGGTAGACCGAGAGTGAGAAGTAGAGCCTAGTTTGTCTACAGTGGGGAATCAGCCAGGTGGAAGACTCTGAGTTAATAAAAAAAAGGATGCAAGAGGCAGTTCTTAGAGCTGTACTATCTGGATAGGTAGCCACTAGCCTGTTGTGGCTGTTTAAATTAAAATTAAATAATTAAAATAAAATAAAAAATTCTGTTTCTTAGTTGCATGAACCGCATTTCAAATGCTCAGTAGCCATGTGTAGTTAGTGGTTACCTTATAGGACAAGGCAGAACATTTCCAACATTGCAGAAAGTTCTGTTGCACAGTGCTGGTTTAGAGATTTCCTTTGAGGAAAGGGCACATGTGCACTGTTAAGATTATTGAGCGAGGTCAATCAGTATTCAGGAGAATTCACTTCTTCCTTTTAGATTTTAGTCTATGTTTAATAGATTAATTTAATAATTAATTTTACTAGTATCCTAATTTTTCTGGAATTTATTTACAAAGTTGTCATCATACCATAGTTATTGTTTTAGTGTTTAAGTTATATATTAGTTTATTTTTTAATTAAGCTGCCTTGTAGGTAGGTACATTTTGTAAGTAGTGCTTCCCTCTCCCCACATTTTTGTTTCACAAACAATTTAAATACTGAAAAGCATGTGTTAGATGGCAGTCTGTTATTTGGATGATCTAACAATGGGAGTGTTTTGTTCTTTGATCATGCACATTTAAAAAATGTAACATAAGTTGTATTTCTACAATACTCATTAAAATAGTTTCTTTCTTATTTTTAAAATTTATGGCTTAGAACATAAATATTAGATGTTTTATACCACACTGTATTTTACCGTAATTTCATAGGGCGTGAATAAGATTGTGTTAATATGATCTGTATCTTATATTCCTGCTTGATGTAAATACCCTAAAATTTACATGTTTGTATGACTCATTTCAGTTTTTCAGCAATTGTAATGTCATAAAGTTTTAAAAAACTCATTATGAAGGAATGCATGCTCCTTTGAAAAATAATGAAAGAGTAGAAAAACAATCTCATATAATTCTACCACTTAGACACTGATTGCCCTGTTTTAAGTTGTAACCCTCTCTGTGCTCACTTTCCCATACACCCTACTACCTATTCTCCCTTGCTTAATTTTTAAAATATTATCACAATTTAATATAAAGGTTGACTCATGAAATTGCCATTTTTGCAGGTCAAAAATTTGATGACCATCATTGTCATATGGTCAACTAATTCTCTGTATTTTAATTTTTAATTTATTAAAAAAATTTTTAAATTTATTATTTTTTTATCTTTTTCCTCCATCTAGAATTTAAGCTCATTGAGGGCTGAGATGTTTTTTCATTTATTGTTGTATCCTTAGCCCAGAATAGGCACTAAATTCTAGGTTGGGAAGTCATATTGACTTAGAAACTAAAGGCTGGAATAGGCCAGGAGACAGAGGAGATGATGGATGAGGGTGGAGGCTGTCAACTGGGGAAGAGTGAAGCAGCAAAAAAGAAAGAGTGCAAATGTTTGGGGCTGGCTTCTAAAAAAGCTGAGCGTACACATCTAGGTATGATTTGGAAAGTCAGGTTCCTAGGTCTCTATTTCAATGACTCCTTTCCATTCCTTCAAATCATGGTTCTGCTAGATACCCGCTGCCTTGTTTTCTGGTTTCTGACATTTGTAATGCCTTGACTTTCAGTACCCCAAAGAAGAAAGGATATTTATTCATTCTGCCCAAGCCATCTCATTTCCTCTGGAGGAATCCAAGCACTATAGTTTTCTGTTCCTGAAGGGGAGACACATATGGCCATACTTATCAGAGCATGAAGCTTAGAATACTAAGGGTGAAGCAAAATTTCTTTCTAGATACTGGCAAGAACCTCCCTTCTTCTTATTGCAGTACAAAGAAGCTCCATTCTTCTTATTGCAGTACAAAGGATAAAATAATAGCATAAATAGAGATTTCCTGGGCTGAGAAATATGCAAAGTTTTTTGTTTTTTGGCCTGGGATCTATATTAAACATAGATGTCAGGTATCTATTTTCTTTATGCTTTATGGTCTAGGATGATTTGATACAAAGGTTTTTTTTCTTATTTTTATGGAGAATGTTTTTATTTCGTGGTTTCACTTTATATATTGTCTAGTGGTTATATTGGTTAAGGAGCAGAAAGATGAAAAATCGATGATGCTCTTTAAGTTTTCCTTCCTTCTTTCCTCCCTCCCTCCCTCGCTCCTTCCCTCCCTCCCTCTGTTCCTTCCTTCCTTTCTTTTTTTTCCTCACTCATATGCTTACTAACATTTATTTAATGTAGTTTGTTGATTGTTTTTTTTTACTTTTTCTTCTTAAAACGATTTTTTTTATTGAGGTATAGCTGATTTACAATATTATAGTCGTTTCAGGTGTACAACATAGTGATTCAAAACTATACTCCATTTAATGTTATTATAAAATAATGACTACACTCCTTGTGCTGTACAGTATATCCTTGTAGATTATTAATTTTATACATAGTCATTTTTACCTCTTAATCCTCTACCCCTGTGTTGCCCCTCCCCGCTTCTTCCCTAGCCCCACTGGAAACCACTAGTTTGTTCTGTATATCTGTGAGTCTGTTTCTGTTTTGACATATTATTGATTCATTTATTTTATTTTCTGGTTCCACATATAAATGACAACATAAAGTATTCGTCTTTGTCTGACTTATTTCACTAAGCATAATACCCTCTAGGTCCATCCATGTTGTGGAAAATGCAAAATTTCATCCTTTGTATCTGGTAGGTTGGTTATGTTTCCCAGTGTTAGAGAAGTGGCCTTTTGTAGGAGATATCTTATACGTTCCAACAGGTCTGCTCACCAGAGCTATGTACTCTAGGGGTTCCCCCTATGTGGGCTGTGTGGGTCCTTCTGTTGTGGTGGGTGGACTACTGTGGACGTGCTGGTCGGCATGGCTGGCCCCCTGTTCAGCTGGTTGTCAGGCCCTGCCTTGTGTGGAGGCTGCTGGCCACTGGTGGGTAGGGCTGCGTAACGACAAGGCTGGCTGTGGAACCGAGCGAGTCCCAGGGCTAGTGCTGGCTCACTGGTGGGTGGAACTGGATCCTGGGGACTCTGACTGAAGGGCCCTGGGGGTCCCAAAGCTAGTGGGTGGGGCTAGATCCCAGGGCCACTGGCTGAGGTGCCCAAGGTGTCCCAAATCTGGAGTTGACCTGTTGCTGGGCAGGGTCTAGTCCTGGGGTCTCTGGCTGCAGGGTCCAGGGCTCCCAGAGCTGGTGTTGGATCACTGTTGGGTGGGGCCAGTTCCTGATACAGCTGGCTGCAGGGTCCAGGGTATCCCGAAGTTGTGTCTCCCTGCTGAAGAATGGGGTCAGATGCTGGGGCAACTGGCTGAAGGCCCCGAGGTGTCTCAGGGTTGGGGCTGGCCTGCTGGTGAGAGGACTGGGCCCTGCCATGGCAGGCTGCAGGGCTACAGTTGTTTGGGGACAGATGTCCACCTGCTGGTGAGTGAGGCTGGTACCAAGGCTAGAACTGGCTGGCTGATGGGCAGGGCTGTAGCCCAGGGGGTTCTGGGATTGGTGCCTGTGCACTGCAGGTGGAGCAGGCTCCCCATGTCTCTAGCTGAAGGACCCTGGGGGGTCCCAGATCTAGTGTTTGCACCCTGGTGTGTGGGGCCACGTCCTGGAATCTCTGATGGATAGGGCTGTATCCAGGATTGGCTATGGGCTCAGCAGGTGTTCAGGCAGCTGGCCTGCTGGTGGTGGGTCTGTGTCCCCTCCCAGCTAGTCGCTTGGCTTGTCTAGTCTCAGTACTGGTGCCTGCAGGCTGGTGAGTGGGGACGGGGCTGGTTCTTGGAGCTAATAAGCTAGAGGGAGGGTTCCAGAATGGTGCCTGCCAGCACCAGTGTCTCCGTGGTAGAACGAGCTCCCCAAAATGGCTGCCGCCCATGTCTCGGTCTCCAGTTTCCTCCTGCCTCTCTGGAACACTTTCCAGTATCAGCAGGTGGGTCTGCCACAGGTTCCTTTCAAATGACTACTTCTGCCCTGAGTCCTAGAGTATGTGAGATTTTGTGTGTACCCTTTAAGAGTGGAGTCTCTATTTCCCACAGCCCTCTGGCTCCCCCAAAAGTAATCCCTGCTGGCCTTTAAAGCCAAACATTCTGGGGACTCATTTTCCTGGCACTGGACCCTTGGGCTGGGGAGCACAATGTAGGGCTCCAACCCCCCACCCCTTGGGAAGAATCCCTGCAGTTATAGCTATTCTCCCGTTTGTGACTCGCCCACCCATTGGTATGGGTCTGGACTCTTTCGCGATTTTGCCCCTCCTGTCTCGCTGTGGTTCCTTCTTTCTCTCTTCAGCCAGAGAAGATCTTTTCTGATAGGCTCTGGTCTTTCACATTGGTAGTTTCTTGTATATAAATTTATTTTCATTTTTTGGCTGCATTGGGTCTTTGTTGCTAGGTGTGGGCTTTCTCTAGTTGCGGCAAGTGGGAGCTACTCTTCATTGCAGTGCGCAGGCTTCTCATTGCAGTGGTTTCTCTTTGTTGTGGAGCATGGGCTCTAGGCATGCACGCTTCAGTAGTTGTGGCATGCAGGCTCAGTAGTTGTGGCTTGTGGGCTCTTGAGCACAGGCTCAGTAGTTGTGGCACACGGGCTTAGTTGCTCCGCAGCTTGTGGAATCTTCCCGGATGAGGGCACGAACCCATGTCCCCTGCATTGGCAGGTGGATTCTTAAACACTGCACCACCAGGGAAGCCCAGTTTCTTGAAAACAGTTGTCATATTGATGTGAGAGACCCTGAGAGAAGGTGAGCGCGGGGTCTTCCTACTCCACCATCTCGGGAACTCTTTAACCTAAGCCTTTTTCCTTATGAAGCAATTTATAGGGCTATGGAACAGGTACAGTTTTTTGTCTTGTTTGAAACTGGAGACAAATTAAGTAAGTCCTTGTGTAGCTGGATTCCAGTTGCAGGATGGATCCAATAATACATATTTTTAGATTGGAAGGAAGGAAAAGTATCATTATATAATATTCCTTCTGAATGTTCAGTAAACAAGGTTATCTGTAACCAAATTATATACTAATTCAACCTTTAGGTTGTAACTTGTACAGGAGGCAGATAAAGACTATGGGATGATTAAAAATGAAAAGCACAGCCAGTTCCTGTGTTATTAAGATTATGAAGGGTGGGAAGCAGTTCTCAACTCCTTCAAGGGGTCACACAGGTGTGAAATTTCACTCTTTGGGACAGATATTGTTAATAAAACCAATCATACGGCCTGGCCTGGTCAAACTAGTCCTGCGGCCACATTGGATCTTTCTAGAGGTCAAGAACTGGTGTTATACTTTATTGTGAAAGATTCCTCAGAAGGAAAAGGCTCAAGAGGGCAGACAGCAGGAGCGAGAAGAACTACAATCCTGCAGCCTGTGGAACGAAAACCACATTCACAGAAAGACAGACAAAATGAAAAGACAGAGGACTGTGTACCAGATGAAGGAACAAGATAAAACTCCAGAAAAACAACTAAATGAAGTGGAGATAGGCAATCTTCCAGAAAAAGAATTTAGAATAATGATAGTGAAGATAATCCAGGACCTTGGAAAAAGAATGGAGGCAAAGATTGAGAAGATGCAAGAAATGTTTAACAAAGACCTAGAAGAATTAAAGAACAAACACAAAGAAGAATTAAAAAACAAACAAACAAAGATGAACAATACAATAACTGAAATGAAAAATACACTAGAAGGAATCAATAGCAGAATAACTGAGGCAGAAGAATGGATAAGTGACCTGGAAGACAGAATGGTGGAATTCACTGCCATGGAACAGAATAAAAAAAAAAAAAGGAAATGAAGACAGTCTAAGGGACCTCTCAGACAACATTAAACGAAACAACATTTGCATTATAGGGGTCCCAGAGGAGAATAGAGAGAGAAAGGACCAGAGAAAATCTTTGAAGAGATTATAGTTGAAAACTTCCCTGAAATGGGAAAGGAAATAGCCACCCAAGTCCAGGAAGTGCAGAGAGTCCCAGGCAGGATAAACCCAAGGAGAAACACGCCTAGACACATAGTAATCAAATTGACAAAAAATAAAGACTAAGAAAAATTATTAAAAACAACAAGGGAAAAATGACAAATAACATACAAGGGAACTCCCATAAGGTTAACAGCAGAAATTCTACAAGCCAGAGATAGTGGCATGATATATTTAAGGTGATGAAAGGGGAGAACCTACAGCCAAGATTACTCTACCCAGCAAGGTTCTCATTCAGATTCGTTGGCGAAATCAAAAGCTTTACAGACAAGCAAAAGCTAAAAGAATTCAGCACCACCAAACTAGCTCTACAACAAATGCTAAGAGAACTACTCTAAGTGGGAAACACAGAGAAGAAAAGGATCTACAAAAACAAACCCAAAACAATTAAGAAAATGGTCATAGGAACATACATATAGATAATTACCTTAAACATGAATGGATTAAATGCTCCAACAAAAAGACACAGGCTCTCTGAATGGATACAAAAACAAGACCCATATATATGCTGTCTACAAAAGACCCACTTCAGACCTAGGGACACATACAGACTGAAAGTGAGGGGATGGAAAAAGATATTCATGCAAATGGAAATCAAAAGAAAGCTGGAGTAGCCATACTCGTATCAGGTAAAATAGACTTTAAAATAAAGAATGTTACAAGAGACAAGGAAGGACACTACATAATGATCAAGGGATCAATCCAAGAAGAAGTTATGACAATTATAAATATATATGCACCCAACATAGGAGCACCTCAACACATAAGACAAATGCTAAGAGCCATAATAGAGGAAATCAACACTAACACAATAATAGTGGGGGACTTTAACACCTCACTTACACCAATGGACAGATCATCCAAACAGAAGATTAATAAGTAAACACAAGCTTTAAGTGACACAGTGGACCAGGTAGATTTAATTGATATTTATAGGACATTCCATCCGAAAACAGCAGATTACACTTTCTTCTCAAGTGCACATGGAACATTCTCTGGAATAGATCACATCTTGGGTCACAAATCAAGCCTTGGTAAATTTAAGAAAACTGAAATCATATCAAGCATATTTTCCGACCACAACGCTATGAGATTAGGAATCAATTACAGGGAAAAAACCGTAAAAAAACACAAACACATGGAGGCTAATTAATACGTTACTAAATAACCAAGAGATCACTGAAGAAATCAAAGAGGAAGTCAAAAAACACCTAGAGACAAATGACAACAAAGATATGATGATCCAAGACCTATGGGATGCAGCAACAGCAGTTCTAAGAGGGAAGTTTATAGCAATACAAGCCTACCTGAAGAAACAAGAAAAATCTCAAAAAACGATCTAACCTTACACCTAAAGGAAATAGAGAAACAAGAACAAACAAAACCCAAAGTTAGTAGAAGGAAAGAAATCATAAAGATCAGAGCAGAAATAAATGAACTAGAAACCAAGAAAACAATAGCAAAGATCAATAAAACTAAAAGCTGATTCTCTGAGAAGATAAACAAAATTGATAAACCATTCGCCAGACTCATCAAGAAAAAGAGGGAGAGGACTTAAATCAATAAAATTAGAAATGAAAAAGAAGTTACAACAGACACTGCAGAAGTACAAAGCATCCTAAGAGACCACTACAAGCAACTCTATGCCAATAAAATGGACAACCTGGAAGAAATGGCAAATTCTTAGAAAAGTATAACCTTCCAAGACTGAACCAGGAAGAAGTAGAAAATATGAACAGACTGATCACAAGTAATGAAAGTGAAACTGTGATTAAAAATCTTCCAACAGGGCTTCCCTGGTGGCGCAGTGGTTGAGAATCTGCCTGCTAATGCAGGGGACATGGGTTTGAGCCCTGGTCTGGGAGGATCCCACATGCCACGGAGGAACTAGGCCCGTGAGCCACAACTACTGAGCCTGCGCATCTGTAGCCTGTGCTCCACAACAAGAGAGTCCGCGATAGTGAGAGGCCCGTGCACTGCGATGAAGAGTGGCCCCCGCTGGCCACAACTAGAGAAAGCCCTCACACAGAAATGAAGACCCAACACAGCAAAAATAAATAAATTAATTAATAAACTCCTACCCCCAACATCTTCTTAAAAAAAAAAAATAATCTTCCAACAAACAGAAGTCCAGGACCAGGTGGTTTCACAGGCGAGAAGAGTTAACACCTGTCCTTCTCAAACTTTCAAAAAATTGCAGAGGAAGGAACACTCCTAAACTCATTCTACGAGGCCACCATCACCCTGATACCAAAACCAGACAAAGATACTACAAAAAAAAGAAAATTACAGGCCAATATCACTGATGAATATAGATGCAAAAACCCTCAACAAAATACTACCAAACAGATTCCAGCAACACATTAAAAGGATCATACACCATGATCAAGTGGGATTTATCCCAGTGATGCAAGGGTTCTTCAATATATGCAAGTCAATCAATGTGATACACCATATTAACAAATTGAAGAACAAAAACTATATGATCATCTCAATAGATGCAGAAAAAGCTTTTGACAAAATTCAACACCATTTATGATAAAAACTCTCCAGAAAGTGGGAATAGAGGGAACCTACCTCAACATAATGAAGGCCATATATGACAGACCCACAGCAAACATCATTCTCAATGGTGAAAAACTGAAAGCATTTCCTCTAAGATCAGGAACAAGACAAGGATGTCCACTCTCACCACTATTATTCAACAAAGTTTTGGAAGTCCTAGCCATGGCAATCAGGGAAGAAAAAGAAAATAATATAAATTGGAAAAGAAATAAAACTGTCACTGTTTGCAGATGACATGATACTATTCATAGATAACCCTAAAGATGTCACCGGAAAACTACTAGAGCTAATCAATGAATTTGGTAAAGTTGCAGGATACAAAATTAATGCACAGATATCTCTTGCATTCCTGTACACTAACAATGAAAGATATGAAAGAGAAATTAAGGAAACAATCCCATTCACCATGGCAACAAAAAATTAAAATACCTAGGAATAAACCTAGCTGAGGAGGTAAAAGACCTGTACTCAGAAAACTATAAGACACTGGTGAAAGAAATCAAAGATGACACAAACAGATGGAGAGATATACCATGTTCTTGGATTGGAAGAATCAATATTGTGAAAATGACTGTACTACCCAAAGCAATCTACAGATTCAATGCAATCCCTATCAAATTACCAATGAGATTTTTTACAGAACTAGAAAAAAAAATCATAAAATTTGTATGGAGACACAAAAGACCCCAAAGAGCCAAAGCAATCTTGAGGGAAAAAAACAGAGCTGGAGGAATCAGACTCCCCAACTTTAAACTATACTACAAGGCTACAGTAATCAAGACTATATGGTACTGGCACAAAAACCTGAATATAGATGAATGGAAACGGATAGAAAGCCTAGAGATAAACCCACGCACCTATGGTCAACTAATCTATGACAAAGGAGGCAAGGATATACAATGGAGAAGACAGTCTCTTCAATAAGTGGTGCTGGGAAAACTGGACAGCTACATGTAAAAGAATGAAATTAGAACACTCCCTAACACCATACACAAAAATAAACTCTAAATGGATTAAAGACCTAAGTGTAAGACCAGACACTATAAAACTGTTAGAGGAAAACATAGGAAGAACACTCTTTGACATAAATCACAGCAAGATCTTTTTGACCCACCTCCTAGAGTAATGGAAATAAAAAGAAAAATAAACAAATCTGACCTAATGAAACTTAAAAGCTTTTGCACAGCAAAGGAAACTATAAACAAGACGGGAAGAGAACTCTCAGAATGGGAGACAACATTTGCAAATGAATCAATGGACTAAGGATTAATCTCCAAAATATATAAACAGCTCATGCAGCTCAATATTAAAAAAACAAACAACCCCATCCAAAAATGGGCAGAAGACCTAAATAGACATTTCTCCAAAGAAGACATACAGATGGCCAAGAGGCACATGAAAAGCTGCTCAGCATCACTAATTGTTAGAGAAATGCAAATCAAAACTACAGTGAGGTATCACCTCACACTGGTTAGAATGGGCATCATCAGAAAATCTATAAACAACAAATGCTGAAGAGGGTGTGGATTGTTGGTGGGAATCTGAATTGATACAGCCACTATGGAGAACGGTATGGAGGTTCCTTAAAAAACTAAAAATAGAATTACCATACGATCCAGCAATCCCACTGCTGGGCATATACTCAGAGAAAACCATAATTCCAAAAGACGCATGCACCCTAATGTTCATTGCAGCACTATTTAAAATAGCCAGTCATGGAAGCAATCTAAATGCCCATCAACAGACGAATGCATAAAGACGATGGGGTACATATATACAATGGAATATTACTCAGCCATAAGAAGGAATGAAATTGGGTCATTTGTAGAGATGTGGGTGGACCTAGAGACTGTCATACAGAGTGAAGTAAGAAAGAGAAAAACAAATATATTAATGCCTATATGTGGAATCTAGAAAAATGGTACAGATGAACCACTTTGCAAGGCAGAAATAGAGACACAGATGTAGAGGTCAAATGTATGGACACCAAGGGGGGAAAGTTGGGGGGTTGTGGTGGTGGGAAGAATTGGGAGGTTGGGATTTACATATATACACTAATATGTATAAAATAGATAACTAATAAGAACCTGCTCTATAAAAAAAAAGAAAAAAAAAGATAAGGGTCAATAAAGATATTTAACTCTATTATTGAAGTAATTCAGGCCAGGTCTGTTCCTGTAACTCTCTCCTGTCTTCTTCACGAAGTGGATAATTAAACTGCCCAAAGTAATGCAAGAATATTGAAAAAATTTCTTTTCAGAACTCCTTGATTTTTTTACAACTGGTGACCTGACAGAAATAAACCACATATACACATACACACACCCCACACAACACACCATGCAAAGAAGCAAATACTCCACGTGGACTGTAGTTGGTTGTTTTAGAATGTGAAACACATACGCTAAAGAGAGAACCCATCTTTTTTTGTCAATAATTTATAAAAATATTTATTTTATATTGAAGTATGGTTGATTAACAGTGTTGATTATCTACTTTAAATATAGTTGTGTGTATGTGGAAGGGATTCCGCTGTCCAGCTATCAGATCTTGAGATGATCCAATGCTTAAATTTTGGCATTTTAAAAAATAGATTTTTTCACTTTCATCTTATTTCAATAACAACAAAAATAGTTTCTCTCACTCTGTGATTCTTATATCAGTCTCTTTTTTTTCCCTACTTCACGGGGGCACAGGGATGTAGGGAGGGCATCCAGGGACTCAAACGTGACAGCTGTTGGGAGATGGGTTGCCCGTGCAGATGGGAGGTGATGTAGAGCCAGGGGTGGGAGATGAGGATGGGTGGGAGGAGAAGCAGGAACCAGGTCAGACAAGGAACACCCAAATTCTATTCAAATGAGCAAGTCCATCTTGTCTTCTTTCATTTAGGGAATCATCTGCCAATTAGTCAGCTTTCGCTTGCTTTCCACTGGGACTCTTGAATTTGCAAGGAAAGTAGGAATCACAATAGGTAAAAGGCAGGGAATGAATTCAGTTGGAATCGAAGGTTAAGTTTGGAAGAGTCTCATTTACTTAACCATGCCCTATTTTCAATGGGGTAAATAAAATGCTTACAGTGTAGATAAAAATAAGTGACGAGGATAAGATTATAATTAAAAATGATGATGTTATGTGACGATAATGAAAAGCATGAGATCTTTCACTGTTATTAATGAATCTGTAACTATCTTGCTGTTTAAATTCATTATGGTATTTGTTTATACGTACGTTTAATACAAAATTTTTGTATAGAGCACAAATCTGTGTTAAATAGTTATTATCAATAATCATCCTTATCTTCATTTTATGCACACATATGTGTATATAAACATGTGTGCACATGTGTTTATACACAAGGCACACACATGTATGTACATAATGCATATGAATGCAGACACACGTGTACATACATACATATATATGTATACATATATATTCATTTCTTAAGCCTCTAGTAATTTCTAAGAGTTCTTCTACACCCTGAGGTCTCAGGACAAACAAGGAAATAAGTACCCTAGTCTTAGGGAGTTTGCATTCTAGTCAGAAAAACAATGAACATGTAAACAAAGAATTTCAGAGTGATAGTGCCATTAATAGCAAGTGCCTGATATGGAGGTGAGGGTGCTATTTGAGCAGTGGTTGTCAGGGACAGGCCATCTCTGAGGAGATGACTTTTGACTGAAGGGGCAGAGAGAACAGCAGGTGTCAAGGCCCTGAGGCAGGAACAAACAGTATATTTGAGACACAGGAAGATGGCTTAGGAGGTTGGAATGGAGCCAAGAGGTTATTAAATGAGGTTGGAAAGGTAAAAGGGCCCAAATCATGTAGAAAGTTAGAAGGATCCTCTTAGGCCACAGGAAAGACTTTGGATAACAGTCTAAGCAGAGGTAACTGGTATTTTCTGCACCATAAGTTGCATTATTCATTCTTTTCTGCACTGACTTATGATCCTTTATTCATTGTATTTACTCATTGTGTATTTTAATGTCTTCTCAAAGCAATCTCTTGTAAAGATCTATTCATTAGTTATTGGGCCTAGTACCACCATACTATTTATTGTAGCTATATAACTGTTTCAGTATCTAGCATGGAAAACTCTCTTGTTATTTTAGTTTCATTTTGCAAAATTTCTTAGATATTTTTGCCTTTTCTTAGGTGGACATTTAGGGTAATTTTGTCACTTTCTTTTTGGAATTTTAATTGGACTGTCACTAAACCTATAATTTAATTTGAGAAAAGTCCACCTTTTATGGTACTAAGTCCTTCCATCAGTATCGTGGTTGTTGTTGGGTTTTTTTAATTTAAGCAACTTTTTTCTGTCTATCGATAAAATTTAGTACTTTGGTTTTTGTAGGTCCTGCACATTTTATGTAGAACATATTCATGGGAATTGTATTTTTTTTGTTGCTACTGTGGATATTTTTTCCATCATATTTTATAATTAATTATTGGTGTCATTCTTAATATTGCTAATGATTTTTCATTGTTTCTTTTGGGTTTTCTAGTTTGACAATAACATGACTGGAAAATCATGAGAGCTTTATTTTTCTTTTCAAGATGATACTTCTTATTACTATTGTGCAGCTTAGTGCGTTTTCTAGAAGTTCCTGAACTCTATTATTTGATGATAATAGCATTTTTGTCTTGGTCCTTTTGGTAATAGGAAAATCTCTAGAATTTATTGTTAAGTAGGATGTCGATTCTTGATTTTTGAGAGCTAGTCGTTGTGTAGTTTATCTAATTTAACTAGTCTTTAGCTAGTTAAACCAGCATCCTATATCTTGTTTAAATTTTCTCTTTTTTTTAAAGGAATGGGTATTAGATTTTATTGAATGCCTTTTTAATCAATGCAAGTGAACATATGGATTTTCTTATTTGACTTATTGTGATTTAGTACAGTAATGTTTCCTGTTATTAGAAATTATTCTTGTCTCTAGAGGATAAACTCTATATCGTTACGTTGGATAACTCGTTGTTCTTGGCCTCTCTCCTTGTGATTATCAAATGGAATCACACCTCCTGTTTTTATCTAAATTACTATGGCACAAGTCCCAGCTGGCCTTACTTCTGTAAATTACCTCCATCTCCAAGTGTTTTTTTCCCTCAACTGTTTGTGAGGTTTGTTCTCCAGTCTTTTATCTTGCCCTCCGGTACATCCCCGGCATTGACCCTCATGACAGCTGCGCTGCTGGGCACAGCTGTCCTCCACCAGTGATGGCTGCTTATATCTGCCAGGAGTGGTCCCGCTAAGAACCCACAAGTCCAAACCCATCCACAAGCCTTCTTGAAGAGGTCATTGATACCACTGGGAGCACGCAGACATATCCTCTGCTCAGAGCCAGGCAGAGAAAAGGGAAGGTCCTTACTTTTCCCGGTCCAAGGTACCTTACATTTTCTTTCAAGGTGAAAAGCAATGGGGACATCCACTCTCAGAAGGTGAAACTGAACCCCTGCTTTCAGAGTTATGATCTGACTTGACTCCCATGGCTTGACAATACCTTTCCCAAAGGATGGCTTATTTAACTTCAAACAATATCCCGTGTGGGGTGCCTATAGCTCAGAGCACCAAATACATTTCCTTGTCACAGTTGTTCCTCCTGCATGAAGTGAAGAAAAGATCAGGATTGCACAGCCTTCCTACTTTAACTCGGGCCCCTAATTTCCTCTGATCCAGTGCTTAGACAAGGACAGACAGTTTTTGGGAGTGGAGCAGTCTGACAAGCAACAGACCTGTAGTGGCTTAACTCTGCAATTAACACCTTGAGGTGAGTGTAATTGTTTTTCTCTACTGGTTCAAGCTTTCCCCACAGTTCAGACAACTCTGAGGGTTTTCTAGGGGGACCTGCCCCTCCAAAAAGGGAAGGTTGCCCAATCACAAATTCTAGTTTTCATTTTAGAATGCTGCAACTGACTTTAAGGAGTTTTATAGCTTAAAATTATAAGATCCAGGCTCTTTAGGTACCCCATTACTAGCTACTAAAATAATTTTGCTGTTACATTATTTAGAATTTTTGCATCAGCAGTCATAAATGAGATTGGCATTAGTCTTTTTTTTTTCTTTTTTGGTATCAGAGTTAAAAAGCTGTAAAAAATGGTATTTTTCACTTACAAAAAATTCCCTGAAACATTATCTTGTGTGTATAGGACTCATACATATATATTTTAATGTTTAAAAGTCCTTATCTTTATCCTGACTGGTCCTGTAACACTTTCAATAGATAAGACATTGATAAGCTATTTTTTGATGGGTATTGATGTATTCATCTACTTCTTGTTAAGCCAACTTTGGGAAATTGCATTTTCCCAAAGAATTTTCCACATCATTGAGCACGGCTTATGGGATCTTAGTTCCCCAACCAGAGATTGAACCTGGGCCCCTGGCAGTGGAAGTGTGGAGTAGCCACTGGGAAGCCAGGGAATTCCCCACACATGCTTTCTAGAAAATAATTTCTAAAATTTCTTCTGTACCTATTATTATATCTTCTTTGCCAGTGCTACTTTTATTTGTGCTTATCAAATATAACCCGATATGCACAAACTTTTAGAAACATTTATTGCATAAAATTAAAGACTTTTCATTAAAATTTTTTATTGAGGGACTTTGCTGGTGGCTCAGTGGTTAAGAATCTGCCTGCCAATGTAGGGGACACGGGTTCGAGCCCCGGTCTGGGAAGATCCCACATGCCGCGGAGCAGCTAAGCCCGTGTGCCACAACTACTGAGCCTGCACTCTAGAGCCCATGAGCCACAACTACTGAAGCCCTCGTGTCACAGCTACTGAAGCCCACACGCCTAGAGCCCGTGCTCTGCAAGGGAAGCCACCGCAATGAGAAGGCTGCGCACCACAATGAAGAGTAGCTTGTGCTCGCCACAACTAGAGAAAGCCCGTGCACAGCAACGAAGACCCAACACAGCCAAAAATAAATAAATTTATTTTAAAAAAAAAAAGCTTAAAAAATTTTTGTTGAGGTATTTTTACTTGTCATAAAATTCATCCATTCCACGTTATACAATTTAATAATTTTTTAAAAGTTACTTTACTGAGTGGTGCAACCACTACCATAACATCAGTTTTATTTATTTGTCTATTTATTTAAATTTTAATTTAATTTATTTTTTTATGGCTGCATTGGTTCTTTGTTGCTGTGTGCGGGCTTTCTCTAGCTGCAGCGAGCGCGAGCTATTCTTTATTGTGGTGCCCGGGCTTCTCGTTGCGGTGGCTTCTCTTGTCGTGGAGCATCGGCTGTAGGTGCGCGGGCTTCAGTAGTTGTGGCTCGCGGGCTCTAGAGCGCAGGTTCAGTAGTTGTGGTGCATGGGCTTAGTTGCTCCGTGGCATGTGGGATCTTCCCAGACCACGGCTCTAACCCGTGTCCTCTGCATTGGCAGGTGGATTCTTAACCACTGTGCGTGCCACAAGGGAAGCCCTACCACAACATCAGTTTTAAAACACTTTTCATCTCTCCAAAAATATCCCTCATTTCCATTTAAACTTAATCCCCATTCCTATCTCTAGCCCCAGGCAATCACTAATTTACTTTTTTATAAATTTGCCTTTTCTGTACGTTTCATATAAAGGGAATCATACAACATGTGTCTTTTTTCTTTTATTTGGCATGTTTTTGAAGTTCATCTCTGATGTAGATGTGTCAGTACTTCATTCTTTTTATTGTTGAGTGTTACTTCATTGTATAGATATACCACATTATATCTCTCCATTGTTGTTTCTAGTTTGGGGCTATTATGAATAATGCTGTGCACATTCACATGTAAGTCTCTGTGTGGATGTAAGTTTTCATTTCTCTTAGGTAGATACCTAGAAGTGGAATTTTTGAGTCCTGTGGTAGGCTTCTGTTGAATTGTTTTGAGAAATGCTAAACTGTTTTCCAGAGTGGACTTTTGAGTTTTTAATGGTGCAGTTAACAGCTGTTTCTCTGTAAGCTCTATTTCATGGGCGGGGTGGTGTCAAGTATAAACAGTTGCTAAGCTTTCAGGTTTTCCATTCCATGTCCATGGTGAATCTGGAAAGAGTTTCATACTTCTCGTGATTATGATCTTAAGCTCTTTGGTTCATAATAAAGCTCTACCTTTGAAATATATCTTGAACTTTTGACACTTTTTGAAGGGTAGGATTCCACTATTGGTAGAATACCCTAAGGAACTTTAAGTAGACCTCACAACTCTTATGCCTGAGCTAAAGCATATTTCATTTTCTCTTGTTTATTCTGAGTTGAAAAGTGGTAGTTTTAATCTAGGAATCCTAAAACTAGGCTTTACAACTTCCTCTCACAGGCAGAAAGTCTCCTGAGCTTAGCCCAGGGTAGCCTCGGTTGTTAGTGGGACAGCTGCGAAGCCCAGAGTAAGGGGGAACTGGGTTGGAAGTCACTGGAAGGGCCATTGGGTATGTCTGACAAAGAGCCAGAAAGTGACCCAAGGCAGAGAGCCGATCCTAAAGCTAAGACATGAAGTTGTTTTGGAAGGGGCATCTGGAAGGAATCCTAGAGGCAATCGGACCCTAGGGGCTGGAGCCTTTTATAGGGTTTAGAAGGCCAAGCTCATGGGTGAGGAGGAAGCTACTGCAAGGCTCAGGTCAGCCCTTTTATAAGGAGAGATCAGAGCTGAGTAGTGGAGTCAGCTCCCTGTGCATCTTCTTATTAAACTGGTCTATTTAAGCTTTCTGCTTTCTGGCTGGCTTTTTAAAGTACAGCCTTAGTGCAAACACATTGTCTTTAAAATATGACCTTGAGATGTTTTTAGCATTATCTGCTCTTTTAATAGGGGAATCTGGAGATTTCAGCATACTTTTAAGCACATTATTTAAATTGTAAATAAAATAATTACAGAATTATTCAATATAACCAAGACTATTTATGGTGTTAGTTCTTCAAGGAAAATACCATATAAATACTATTTTTATAGTTAAAATGATTAATGTATATTTTTGTATTACAGATTTATTAGATGAGCTGAAAATGTAATTTGCTAGATATAGTAAATAGTCTTAATGTACAACAATGAAACGTGTAATGTTTTTGCATAATTGCATAGAAACTCTTTTGTGCTTTTATAATGATTAGGAGACATGTTGGAGATTAAATTATCAGCTCACTGCTGTTTTTCTCCCAGGTGCCAAATTACTGAACTCTGTTAAATTATCTAGCAGTGATAGTGGTATAGCCCAACCACAGGGAACTGTGACAGCAGGTACAGCAAATAGGATTCCCTAGATTTATTTAATATAATTTAAGTTTATGATACGATTGTTAAAATATTGGGTGAACAAAATCTTTGCAGTTTGAGTGACGGGGCACCTGTTCTGTAATAGCGATATTTGTTTTATAGTAAAGAGTATGTAGAGTGAGGTGTAAGGTACATGCTTACCCAGGTGACACCATCTGCATAGAGCCTGCTTGTTGCTCTTTGTCTCTGAAATATTTTCTCACACATACAATATTTTCTCTCACACACCCTGTGAAAATACCTGTTGGCATACGTTCTCAGCCAGTGAGATCTGATGTGGCAGGTTGTACTGTATACTCTTGTCCCGTGAGTGTTAACCTTAACTATTCTCAGGCAGAGGGTAATATCTATTGTGTGTCCAGAGGGCCAGTACAGACTGGGTACAACCTTTTATAAAGTCCATATTTATACCATTATATAGTTTTACCCCTTATATATGGATCCCTAAACACAAAGGTACATCTCTATCTCTTTTAAAAAATTTGAACACAGGGTGGTAGACTTGTGCATTTTTATTTATGAAATGTTTACATTCGATCACAGTCATTAGTCTTTGTGATGCTCAAATTATCCCAAAGTTGGCTAGTGGGAACCCTTTCGTTTTGGTTCCTATGTCCTTTTGACATGAACCCATTAATGTTTAAGTGCTTCTTTGCCTTCTGGGCCAACAAGAAAGACTTCTTGGGGCTTCCCTGGTGGCACAGTGGTTGAGGGTCCACCTGCCGATGCAGGGGACACGGGTTCGTGTCCCGGTCCGGGAGGATCCCACATGCCACGGAGCGGCTGGGCCCGTGAGCCATGGCCGCTGAGCCTGCGCGTCTGGAGCCTGTGCTCCGCAACGGAAGAGGCCACGCAGTGAGGGGCCCGCGTACCGCAAAAAAAAAAAAAAAAAAAAAAAAAAAAGAAAGACTTCTTGCCTTCTGGGACAACCAGGTTCACTTTTTACTTTAGAACTGATTTCTATTTGTTAATAGACTGATCCTTATCTTCATTTTGCTAATTCAATTGTATATCATCATCACCTTATTACATAAAAAAGCCAAGGACTGACAGCTATCACTTATTCTTATTTTTAATCAAATATTGAACCAACACATGAATCAGTAACAAAAGCATTCCAGTTACTTGTCTTTTGGGAGGATTGCCTTACACATAGTAATTAAATTAGGTGAAATACAGGATCTCAGATATATCTGCTTTAACAATATTATAATAGTTAGCCATAAGTAGGGTTTGAGGTGATAATCAGGATTTTAAAACATTAGAATTCTAAGGGAATAAGTTCTTAATATCCTTAAGGTTGAAACAATCAATTAAAAAAGAGCTACATTTGTTTCCCTACCCACCTGTGAAATTCTTCATGTCTTTTTCTCTTCTAACCAAAAGAGATTTGATTAGAAATCTGTAAACCCTAATCAGATTCAACTCAGATCAGAGAAATGATCTTGGTGTTCAGGTTACTCTGGACTGTGTGGAGGAAACGAATACCTATCCAGTGATCTATAGTGCAAGATGATCAAAGCTGATTCTAGTGGTATCAATCCAGGGAGGGAATGAATGATCTTGCCCATTAAAGGGCTTTTGATAAAACTTCACAGAAAAATTGATATTTTATTCTGAGTATTAAGCCGTGTAAGACTTTACGAGGACAGGGTTTATCTAAAGCAGAGAAAAGAGAACAATGATGTGGTCATGTGAAAGTGCCTTGGGGCAGAGTTGTATAAAGTTCAGGCAGCTGGGGAACTAGGAGATTAAGCTATTATATTAGGTTGGGGGCCTGACAGGTATGTCTAAGTGAGTTCTTGATTGCCATACTATATGGACTTTATCTGGTTGGCAATGGAGGACCGTCAAAGTTTTTAAGCGATTAAGTTGTAAATTCAGAAAGATAACTTTGATAGTAGTATGGAAATCTGATTAATCGTGAAAACAAAAACCTGGTGTGCTTTGAGCTACATATTAAGAAGCTTCTTTTATTAGTGGTTTTGATTCTCAAAAATAATTCCTGAATCCCATAGGTAGTATAACTTTTTAGGTTTACTGTAGGCAGTGATTTTACTTATTCATATTATGAAATTGTTTACCTATAGCACATTTTGATAGTGAATTAGTTGGGATTTTTTGGGTTAAAAATGATGGAAAAGTCTGACTCAAAGAATCTTACATAATAGGAGATTCTAATCTCACACAACTGTTAGTCCAGAGGTTGGGCAGCCCCAGGCGTGGCTCCAGCTCTGCTGCTTTGCCACTCTCTTGTCCAGAGGAGACAAAAAGACCTCCTCCCCCTCTGTCTCACTCTGGGGATCCAGGAAAAGCCTTTTTACTGAAACTTCCAAAGTCTTGTTGGCCAGTATTGAGTCAAACCGCTGTTAAACCACTCCTTGGCAAAAAGAAAGTTGTCTCTGTGATGAGTTGATAATAATCAGGGTTACCCTGGAGATGGGTGAGTTCATCTTTCTCCTGTCATATGGGAGAAGGGAGGATCTCTGACCCATTCAGGGTTCTTCTCTTAGCTAGTGGCATATGGAGTGGATATTGAGCGGTAGCCAGCAGAGTCTGCCAAAGAGAACATTGGGTAAAGGTGACCTTCAAAGAATAGATTGCAGTGCTATTGCAATACTGAGGCTGAGTTCATTCCACAGACTTGCTGACATGAGAACCCTCTGATCTGCCAAATGCATATCCCTTTATCCTTGATCCGAGAGGGACTGCCTTAACCAAAAATAACGAGTCACGTGACAATAAAACCTGGGAATTCCTACTGAATTTTATTCATTGGCTTTTGTAATCCCATGTACATCTTCTTCTTATTCATATCCACTGAAACCCTGTAATAAATTGCTTTAACTTTTTTTCATTTTAGTAACTTCTGCTGTAAGTAGGTGAGTGATCAGATTAGATGTATCAAATGTCAGGTTTCCTCAGGAAAGCTCTACGAATGCTGTGAAATTCAGCCTTGCGGCTGCCTGACTCTGAACCCCACCAGAGCCCATCACTTCCCTCTGTAGGAAAGTCAGTATGCCTTAGGCCTTTCCAGCCCTTGCTTTACCCTTTCCATTACCTCACCCATCAAGTACACTCTGTCTTGTCCCCTGCTGGGTATCACCCAGCTACCTTGGTCCTGTTAAGAACCTGTTCTCTGATAAATTATTCCATGATGATGTGTTGCCTGGTTCGAGTCCCCTTCTTAGCCCATGTATGTGACTTTTCAGCCTCTTTGGAGTGACTCCAAGGATTGACTCTAAAATGTGGTATTTCAGGCCACCTAGGACTACACAGAAGGATTTTAAGCACTGTGATGTCTCTTAATTTTCACTGCACAAAAAGCATGGTATGCATAGAAGTTGCCCTATTCAAAGGATGATTTGAGCCCATGAACCCAGATTTACACTAGATTTCTGAACACTTAAGCAATAATCATTTAGAGAAAAAACAAAATCAAACCATCTTAATAATGAAAGCTTCTAAGTTTTCTGATATAAATAACATACTAAAAAAAAACCCTCTCCTCTTTTTACAAAAATTATTTTGAGGGCTTCCCTGGTGATGCAGTGGTTGAGAGTCCACCTGCTGATGCAGGGGACACGGGTTCGTGCCCCGGTCCGGGAAGATCCCACATACCGCGGAGCGGCTAGGCCCGTGAGCCATGGCTGCTGAGCCTGCGTGTCCGGAGCCTGTGCTCCGCAACGGGAGAGGCCACAACAGTGAGAGGCCCACATACCACAAAAAAATATATATATATTTTGAGTAGTTTTGTATTAATTCAAGTCAATTCCACAATGAAAATGATTGATTGTCATTCTTCAGCCAAACTTCATTGCAGAGATCAGGTACCCTGCTGTCACTTGAGTAATTCTTTCCCCCAGTACTTTCTGCCTCTCTGGATCTAATTTTGATGCGGATGTAATCCACATCTCTTTTTTAAAAATATTTTTTTCTCACTCTGGTCCCACCCCAATTCCTCTTCTAAAGCTTGTGGCTCAGATTGTAACAGACAACAAAGCTTAATAGAGGTCACAGAAAATCCCATTTCTCACTTTGCTATGTACCTTGCATTTAAAGTGCATAATCACATAAACTTCCTAATTAAAATTTATCATGCGAATAAATATTCTTCAAAGTCAAAGTGGTGAAATGGCTTTGAAACAGCCCTCTGGTAGTGGTTTTTTAAAGGTCTTTTATTTAACTAGTAACACATGGCCATGGATATGAATACCAGAGGATTTTAGAGCAATAGCAGATGTGGATTTACTCCTCCCTCTGCAAAATTGATCTTGGAAATTCCAGTGCCTGGATGGAGACGCTTAGGGTTTTCCCTGAAGTACACTGCTGATTGCTACTGGGCAATGTCCAGAAGGGCTCTCCTTTTGATTCCAAAAGGACTCTTCTCACAGGCCATGAACTAGCCTGCAAGCCCACCCTCAGGGACATCTTACCTTTTTCATCTTTCCCAGTCATGCAAATTCATACAAAATTTCTACATTAATGTCTTCCTCATTAACAGTTTTCCTAGCCCAGTGATCTCAACTCTGGCTTCATATTACAGTTACTTGGGGAATTGTAAAAACTACCAATGCCTGGGTCCTATTCTAGACCAGCTAGTGGTTTCCCAGTTTCGTCCCTGGACCAACAGCATAGCAGCATCCACATCATCTGGGAACTTGTTAGAGAGGAACATTCAAGATCCTCACACAGACTTACTGAATCAGAACTTCTGGTGGAGTAGGACTCAGGAAACAGTGTTTTAACAAAAGCCCTCTGAGTGATTTTGATGTGTGTTCAGATTTGAGAACCACTGATCTAGTCTATTTTCCCTCTGACACTCACCTCCTGCTATCAGTTTTATTTCTCATGATCTTGATATAGTCCAGACCCCAACCCTGTATCTGTGTGCCACCCATCTCCTTATGTATATTTCAATAGGAACTTTCTGTTGTTATTGTTCAAGGTTCAATAATTTAACTGTTCTCACTCATATTATAATAAACATAGCGTCTTGTGGGTAAATCCTGTTGAAACCTATGAAGATTTTTTGCTGTTGCTGTTGATTGATTTTTTTTTTAAATTTTTTGCGGTACGCGGGCCTCTCACTGTTGTGGCCTCTCCCGTTGCGGGGCACAGGCTCCGGACGCGCAGGCTCAGCGACCATGGCTCACGGGCCTAGCTGCTCCACGCCATGTGGGATCTTCCCGGACCGGGGCACGAACCCGTGTCCCCTGCATCGGCAGGCGGACTCTCAACCACTGTGCCACCAGGGAAGCCCGTGTTGATTGATTTTTTAAAAAAATATGCTTGGTTATTCCAAATTAGGTGGAAGAAGACTTCCTGCTGGGCCTTGTATAGCTTGCTTTGACCTGAGGTGTTGTATCCTTGAGCTGGAAGATTGTGAATTGATTCCCATGGTGAACTCTGCCAGGCACCATGAGTTTATTTTGCACATCCCTATTATTAATAAGGACACAGCCGTGACACAAGGTAATCTGGGATTTTCGATCCAGTTGTAGGCATGGCTTTGCAGAATTTCACACTATGATAGGAGGAAAGGCAGCAGATTATGCTGGTTGGTTGGCTAGTGTACTGCGCTTCCTAGAGGAAATATTATTAGGACTTGAGGAGTCAGTGCGAAAGTTTGTGTAGAGAAAGATTTAGCCTGTAGATGCCAGGGGAGCAGGTACTTTGTACTTACTGTGCCAGCTGTAGGTGTGTGATTAAATGGTGCCTGTGCCAACAGAGAGGCAATGTAGCCAGGTGGTTAGCAGCAAAGCCTTTGCAGCTGGACTGCCTGGGTCTAGAAACTGTTCCGCTTCCTAGCTGTGTGACCTCGGGCAAGTCAGTTAGCTGCTCGGTACCTGGACTTCTCCACCTGTAACATAGGAAAGGTAGCAGTACTTTTCTCATGGGGTACTCGACAGGTTCAATGGGTGAATGTATATGAAGAATCCAGAACAGTGCCTGGCTGTCGAGGTGTTCAGTAAATATTGGCTATTATTAGCTAACAGAGGCACTGTCCTTTAAAGAGCTACTCTGAGGCCAGCTGTCTTGAAGGGACTGGCTAACATTGAAAGCTTTACAACTAAAAGGGACTTAGGTATTGAGATTATTATTGGAGTGTTTTTCTTTTTTTAATGCATATAGAACAAGGTTTTATTGAAAGTTTCAAAGCCTAGTTAGTATTTATTAACTTGGTAAGCTCACTGAACATATTTAAATCACAGAAGTCAATAGTTCTGAATCCCTTCTGTGCAATTCTGAAACCCCAGAAGCTCTGAAAACGGAAAGGTTTTGCACATTTCCAGCAACTCATTTGGACTTAAAAATCTCACTCGAACACACACATATTAGTTTTGTATTGCTGCCATGACAAATTACCCTACATTTAGCAGCTTAAAACAACAAAATTGGGCTTCCCTGGTGGCGCAGTGGTTGAGAGTCCGCCTGCCGATGCAGGGGATGCGGGTTCGTGCCCCGGTCCGGGAAGATCCCGCATGCCGCGGAGCGGCTAGGCCCGTGAGCCATGGCCGCTGAGCCTGCGCGTCCGGAGCCTGTGCTCCACAACGGGAGAGGCCACAACAGTGAGAGGCCCACGTACGGGAAAAAAAAAAAAAAAAAAAAAACCAACAAAATTGATTACCTCACAGTTTCCAAAAGTCAGAAGTCCGGCTCAGCTGGATCCCCTGCTTAGAGTCTCACAGGCCTCTGTCAAGGTGTCATCCAGGCTCTGCTCCTTCCTGGAGGCTTTGGGGAAGAATCTACTTCAGGCATTTTTAGATTGTTGGCAAAATTCAGTTCCTTGAGATTATAGGATTGAGGTCCCCACTTCCTTGCTGGCTTTTGGCCATGGACTGTTCTTCTAGGGGCTGTCCACATTCCTTGGGCAGTGCCCCCCTTCCTCCACCTTCCAAAGCAACAATGGCCGGTCCAGTCTCTCTCTCTGTCCTCCCCTTCTGGTTCAGCCTTGCTTTGCCATTCTCTTCCACCATCCCCCTTCGACTGACTTCTCAGCCTTCCTCTTCTTTTAAGGGCTCTTGTGATTACATTGAGCCACCTGGATAATCTAGGACAATCTAGGGTATCTCCGTATTTTAAAGTCAGCTGATTAGTAACTTTAATTCCATCTGCAAAGTCTCTTCATGTAGTACCTAGATTAGTAGCATTGACCCTTGAACAACAAGGGATTGAACTGGGCGGGTCCACTTAAGGCGGATTCTTTTCCAATAAATATGCAGTCTGACCTTTATATTTATGGTTTCCCGTCTGCGGAACCAACCACCACGAATTGAAATTTCCATCCACAGTTGGTCGAACCTGAGGATGTGAAACCTGTGAATATGGACGGCCAGCTGTATTCATTGTACTATGACATTTTATGTAAGGGACCTGAGCATCTGTAGATCTTAGTACTCGTGGGGGCTTCTGAAACCAATCCCCCGTGGATACCAAAGGATGACTGTATTCGACTGACTAATCAGAGAATGGGAATCCTAGGGGGACGTCTTGAAAACTGTGCCTATCTCAATGCAGAAAACTATTTAATAGTCTTTAGCCCACTTTGTGTGACTCTCATTTGGTACAGGAATCACAAGCATACCTCAGAGATATTGTGGGTTTTGCTCTGGACCACTGCAGTAGAGCGAATATCAAAATAAAGCAAGTCATACAAATTGTTTGGTTTCCCAGTGCCTGTAAAATTTATATTTACACTGTACTGTAGTCTGTATAATGCAATAGCATTATGTATAAAAAACAATGTATATATCTTAATTTAAAAATAATGCTGCTGGAAAAATTGTACCAATAGACTTGCTTGACACAGGGTTGCCACAAGCATTCAATTTGTAAAATACAGTATCTGGGAAGCACAATAAAATGAGGTATGCCTGTATCAATATGTTAGATAAAGGGTGTTGTTTTTGATCCTTTCATCTTGCTGGGAGCATTATGTAATATAGGATATATGCACATTGTTACCTTTCTAAAATTAAAACATTTCTAAACTCCAAAACACATCTGGCCTCAAGGGTTGTTGAAGGGATTGTGGATGTGTTGTAAAAAGTTACAGGTAAAAGATATTTTTTAAAGCATTTATATTTATATTTTAAACTACTGTGAAATGGTACCTGTGTAACACTAACTTCTTGAGAAAACAGATATTAATGTGTTCTCCAGATTCATACTTAGAGAACTAGAAGGGACTTTCAAGACAGACTCATTATTTTGAAGATTCAGAAGGGGACATCAGTATTGTAGATAAGAAGGAAAAGGTTGGAAGAAAATAACATTTAATAAACACTATGCTATTGGTTTTATGTACATTCACACAAAGTCTTTGTGTGTGTGTGTATGTGTGTGTGTGTGTGTGAGAGAGAGAGAGATTTAGTGTTTACTACCTGTGTGTGTTGTTAGTTTTTCATTTTACACGTGCTGGAGTTAAGAATCAGGGAAAGTGAGTAACTTGCTCAGGGTCACATGGCTGGTAGGTGTGGAACTGGAATTTGAACTTAGTTCTGACTTCAAAGTCTCCATTCGTCAAAGAAGCTCCTATTTGGAAGCTGATCTGGGATTTAAACTCTAGCCTCCTGCTTCACCCTGTTAAGGTAATTGTTTTTAATATATAACTATTGATTTACAAATGCTTTTTGAAATATTTAAAACGTTTTAAAACTTCTTACAGGGGCAATTTAATGATGCTTGGTTTGTTACCAGAATTAATTTGTATTTAGGATTATCAGTTATGTGGGATTACAAATTTCCTTTTTGTTAGGATTTTTTTTTTTATCAGTTAAACCTTGAAATTAGAGTTGCAATTGAATATTTTATTCCTGGATGAATTCTCTGTTAAAAATGATTTGCTGTAAATTGCCATCTCTTAAAATGAGACAGTTTACCAATTTAGCAGCCATTATTAAACGCTGGAAACATTATTAAATGTTCCAGTACTGGAACATTTCTGTACATTCATTGTTGTTAAGTAATCCCTTATTGTTCCTTGGATATCTAGTTTGTTATTCCTTTGATGTATTCTCTTTTGAAAAGTAAACAGCTCCCCTGCTGATTTCTGTTTCATTTCCTCCTTGCTGTTTTGGTCTCTGTTTTCTCTATATAGTAAAGTGTTGACGGAAAGCAACTGTACAGAGAGATAAAAATATGCATCAGTTAGAACAGCAAATCACAGTGTAGTTTTCAAGAGAAGTATTTTAACTAAGATACGAGAAACACAGCTGTAATAAGTATCTGAATAGGAACTTCTTCCGAATTGTTACTAAAATAATCTTATTGTTTTTCATTTTATAATTGTCACAGGATTAAAAAAGCTGGAATAGGCATGCATATTCAGGATTGTGCACTGTTTTGAAAAATAAATGTGAAATGAAGACTAAAGATTTTTCTGGTGTCTTCATTGTGTTCCTGTTATTTTGTTTTCATATCCACAAAGAAAATATTCTAACTTAGCATGATTTATTATGATAAAATATTTTAAATCTTGGCTGTTAGGGAACAACTTTATGATTCAAAAAATAAATTTCATTTTACATAACATGGATTCCTTAACAAAAATAACTTTACAAATGAAGCTTTGTGATAGGTGCCTATACTGAATATGATTATTTGAATATTTGTCCATTTAGACTAAAAGTTAGGAAAATTCGTATTTCTTTCAGTAAGAATAAATACAATTTTAATTAACTGTGATATGTTGGTAAGGTAAGAAATGGAATAGTTGACAAGAGACAACGAGGTTTTGTTTTTATCCTGGTCTTAAGGAAGGTTGCTCTCCATTTCTTTTGTTTGTTGTTTATAATTTGCTTTTGCTTTATAGACAAAATGCAGGTCAAGCACTAAGATTATATTATTTTGGAATTGCTTCTATCTTTTTTGGGCTCAGACAAATTGAAATTGGTTACATTTTATGCGATATCATCCAAGGAAGGCAATTTTTACTCTGGTACCTGCTTATCTTTCAGTGACAAAGTATAGAAACATATGCAGAAAAATAATATATAAGCTTTGGGCCAAGATGGCATGACAGACAGCAGAAACTCAAAGATTAAGATATTTAGGAATAAATAATTCCATCTTCTTTAGAGATCTGTTATATCATTGTCTCTTTAGAGAGAGGACCGAGGCTCTCTGTTTTCCTGGTTTTATAGTCTTGTGTTTATACCTGGGGAGTCTGCTGCTCACTCCAAAGCCTGAGGAAATATCATTTTGAGCTTTAACGCTGGAATTGATGTGTGGCACACCATGTACTTTCACTTAATAACTTTGTATTTTCAAGGTCCAGCTTATAGTATAGAAAACAGTGATCATTTCCCCTTTGTTTCCCATGGTGCCTAACAATGTCTGTGATTCTCTTAATTACCAACATGTTAGTATTACAGAATCTAGCACTTGGAGAGAGAGCAAGCAGGGTGAGACAGGTGAGAGCAAGCACACTGGAAGTTTCTATAAGAAAAATTATGACAGAGCAGGGACTCAGAAGACCCAGGTTTGAGTTGTAGCTCTGTAACTTACTAGTGATGCAACCGTGGCCATGCTGTATCATCTCTCTGGAGATCAGGTTCCTTGGCTTTAAAATGGTAAGTGTTCTTACTGTACTTGACCTGGCAGAGTTGTTGTGAAAGGCAAATGTTTGTAAACTTTGCTGTGTAGTCAAATATGATGTGTATCAGTTGGGAACCTTTCATTTGCAAGTGACAAAACTTTAACTCAAATCTGTAAAGGAAAATGAGATTTATTGGCTTCTGCAACTGAATCCAGGGGCAGGCCTGGTTTTCAAGTCTTGGGACCCTGTCACTCTCCACTCTCCACAGAGGAGCTCTGCTCCTCTCCATCTTCAGTTTCCAACTCAATGTATACCTCTGGCCACAAGCCCTGATGTGCCTCAAGTTTAGTCCAGTAGGGAGGACTGCCTGCCTCTGTCCCAGTGAGTCTCATTGTCTTCCAGCGGCTTTGATTGACTCACATGCCCATCCCTGAACCAGGTACCAAAACCAGGAAATAGGATGTAGCCATTGCCTGAGGTTAGTCTGGACCTACCCCTGGAGCTGGGGATCCTTCCCAAACCACAGGAACTGAATGTGGGGGTAGGTGTGATTCCCCAAAGGACTTTACCAATGTCAGGGAATTCTGTCACAAGAACAACTTTCTGCTGAACAAGATACTGTTGTTTTCTTCTCTGTGAAGAGAATATTTAATGGCTTAAAAGAAAAGCTAAATAGTTCATGTGCATTTATGAAAGCCAAGAAAGGACACAATTTCGAAGGGAAATTTTATTTGATAAACCAGAGAGGAGAAAGACCAGACATGATTGAGGACAGATAAAGTCAATGAGCTGGGTGAGGCAGGACCCTCTCCTTTAGGCAGCTTGGAAGAGGTGACTCATCATACCTAGAGAAACTGACCCCCACCCTAGTAGATGACCATTTTTTGAGACTGTTTTCACTTCCTTCTTGATCTTAACCCAAGAAACAATTCATTTTTAGGGAGGTTGAGCTCAGTCCAAAGGAGTAGGATTAGGAAAACTTCACCCTTGGCTGAAATAAGAGGAGGATGTAATTTGTGAAGTGTTGGAAGCTTTAGTTAGAACTAGTAATTCTTTGTGAGAAAAGCACACGTTATTGCCAACAAAGTAGCTACACGGATTGCAAAATTGATTCTGATTTTCAGTGACTACGTGGGGTCAGAATGAAAAAGGGTTGTAGCAGGAAATTATGAAAACGAATAAAATTTTCTTTGGGAAAGGCAAACAGCTGCAGGAGGCATGCTGTTGCTGTCCCTGTGGAGAACAAGGAGTCTTGGGAGATCTGGAAGAAACAAATTTAAAGCAGCAGTAGGGAGGCAGAAAATTAAACAACTATAACTCAAGAAAGAAACTGACCATTTAAAGTGGTCTTCTTTGTGGATTTCCCTGGTGGTCAGTGGCTAAGGCTCCACGTTCCCAATGCGGGGGGCCGGGATTTGATCCCTGGTCAGGGAACTAGATCCCACATGCCGCAACTAAGAGTTCACATGCCACAACTAAAAGATCCCGCATGCCGCAACTAAGACCTGGTGCAGCCAAATAAACAAACAAACAAATATTTAAAAAATAAATAAAGTGGCCTTCTTTGTTCCAGAAACTTATGTATATGCACCATCTCATTTAAACCTCATGATCATTTTCTTTTACAGATGGGGAAACTCAAGCTTAGGGAAGTTAAATAACTTGCTCAGTTATTACAACTATGAATTATTGCATTTACGGCTGCTCAAGGTTAGACATGTGGCTTTACCTGGGAATCAAGTGGATCTGTGGTGCTACCGCTGTAGCTCAAATATTCTATGCAGCTTCCAAAGGATTAGAATGAACTTCATTCATTTGGATTTTCCCTCAAATTAGATGTATCCTGAAAATCATTCTTTGAATTTTTCCAAGACAGAGTTGTAGGCCAGAATTAAATAAGATGTTGTAAAATATTTGACTATTTTAAATTTGGGAAACAAATAGAAGACAGATTATCGTGTCCAAAAGCAGAGGAATCTTGTTCAAGGTAGAGAAATCTTGTTCAAAGTAGGGAAATCTTGTTCTTTAAGAAAAGGAGACTCTTTGAGTCAAAAGACAAGTATTTTCAGAAACTTTGAAAAAAAATCTTATCACTGTTTAAGGGCAACTGATATTTCTGGAGATGATTTTCAGTGTTCCTAAAGAAAAGTTTCGATGGTCAGAGAAATCGGGGAAATGCTCTGCACTGTCTGTATCTGCCTCTTGGATTTGTATACAGACGAGCGTGTGGTGCCTGGGGAATGACCTTGATCTACCTGAGAGTCTCGAATGAGCACTCAGCAATGTACAGGATTGTTTTTGGTTGCTTGCATCTATCTGGTAGACAGGCAGACACAAGGCCTGAGACACAATAGTTAGGAGGGTCTGGGAAGAAAATATAAGAAAGACTTGAAAACCTAAATGAATCTTACACCATTTAAGCAGCACTGCAGCAGCTGGGGCTTTCTTGGAGATTTGAGGGCCTGGGAAGCTGATTTTTCTTCCTAGGACATATAAAGTCAATGAGCTGGGTGAGGCAGGAGAAGCCCTGAGGTAAAGAAACTTGCTTAATTTAGCATTTCTCAAACTTTCTTGGTCATGTGTTACTTTGGGAGGGGCAGGCAGAGGTGGTGAAAACACCTATTAACATATTCTGGACCACAGTTAGGGAAATAAAGGCCCAAGATATCTAGGATCAAATTATGAATTTTGAGGCCGGAGGCACTGAAGAGAGGATGGTGACCATGTAAAATGTCATTTAAAATAATAGAACACTAAGCTGTAAAATAAGGAGGTCCCACAAAGTTCTAATTTTCTAAATGATGAAAGCACTTACCACTTACTGTGTGCCAGGCACTGTTCTAAGCATTTCATGTATATAAATGTGTTCAAAATTTACAATAATAAACCGAGGCACAGAGAGATTAAGTAAATTTTATAAGGCCACCCATGAAGTTGGTGGTAGAGCTGAGATTCAAAACAAGACAATTTAGTGCCAGAGTTTATGCTCTTAAGCAATATATATTCTGCTTCTTAGATTAACAGTTTCAATGCTTTTGCAAACATAAGTTGAATTTTTAGTAAAATATATTTTTTCTCTATGGTGGGGGGGTGTCTTGCTTTCTAGAGCCCTCGTAAGCATCAGCATAGATTGACTTTTGGTTAATTTAGTACTGAATGTGGGAATTTTATGCTCTATTACTATAAAGCAATAATTACCCACTCGCTTCCCAATGCATTTGTATATTATAAGGATAGGAGAGTGCCTGGTTGTCCGGTTGGTATTGCATTTTGTTCTGAATGAAGGAAAATGAATCAGCGTGTTCTGGGGAAATGCCAGAGCAGAAGAGAAGGCCACTCTGGAGGGAAGGCCAAGTCTACATTTGGGTGGATCATTCCCATCTTCAATTGAAAGTCATTAACCAATACTGTATAATTCAAGGCTTTGGGGATTGTGAATGGTAGGCTCAGATTAAACTGATGACTTGGTGTTAATGAGGAAGTTATTGGTGACAGTGCGACAAGGAAACGGGGCTTGGAGGAAGGAGATACAGGAAGGGCGCAGCTCCTTAATGTATAGGAATACAAGGCTGCCACCTTCTGCATGTCGGGGCCTGGGGAAGCAGGGAAGCTTCTGGGCATTGCAGGGGGTGTAGAAGCTGTCTAAATAAGCAGAAGTTTCCTAGTGAGGAGGGAGATTTTGGAGCCTGTGGGCCCAATGCTGTTGCCATCACCATGGGATCTATTGCCTTTGAACAATTTGACTTTTAAGGCACTAGAAAAGTACTCTTTCCAGACCTAACTTGCTTTTGGAGGTTTGTATCAGAATATTAACAGGCTCAGATCTTGATTCTTGGACTGGATGGATATGAGATCATGGGAGCCAGAGAGCACCTAATTAAACACAGATGCCAGATTAGGTGGGTGAAGGGATCAGGCAGAGAGAGATATTAAATCTGCCACATTAACCTTGACTCATTTAGGCTTAACTTGGAATTTTATTAATATGATACAGGTCTGGATCCATGGTTGGCTGCAGGTTTCCTAAGGCCTGAAAGTTACATAATTTTGATGACTCTTTTAAAGAAAAAAGATACAAAATGATAAATACAAAGTTAGGTATGGATATGAACATTTATATAGAATGAGAAAAGAAATTAATATTTTTAAAGGCCAACAAATATAGGAAACATCACAAAATATGGAAAAATAACATTAAAAAATTAATTGCCTGACACACCACTTTACTACTTTATTTTAATTCTATGTACAGTGGCTGCATACTTTCTAATTATCTCTCTTCATATGATAATCATTTTGAAATATAATTTTCTATAGAGAGAATCTAGAGATAATTCAGTCTTTCCAGTAGCAAGGTTGATTGAAATTGACTTTCAATTATTGGTAATTTAGAATATTTTCTTTCAGCTTTCCATCTTGTCATTAATAATGTCTTGTAAATTTAGGGGACTTTGGACCAAATTTGGGAAAACCTCTGTCATAATAAGCAGCAAGATTTTATGGCATTTCAAGTTCTGGGGGGACCATGACTTATCTTAAATACTCTGAATTAATGACCCTAATTAAATGGTTTGTCATCAGTGTCTTTTTTTAGTGACATACTATGAGTTTTGCATTATCTTCACTCATGTCAGTATTTCGTATCAAATTAGTAAGATATTTAAATCTTTTTCTAGTATGATCATATGATTAACTCCTCTTCATAATTATAATTTTTAAACAACTCAAGAACTTATTCATTATTTTTATTTCTTTTTGATGGATTGCTGCCTTTGTTACAATATGAAAAATTTATAACATTTCCTTATCAGTGTCAAGATAATTTCAATTGGTTACATGGCTGTTCTTGGTCGCTTTTGTTTCAGATTCCATTAATTTTTTTTTGCGGTACGCGGGCCTCTCACTGTTGTGGCCTCTCCTGTTGCAGAGCACGGGCTCCGGACGCGCAGGCTCAGCGGCCATGGCTCACGGGCCCAGCCGCTCCGCAGCATGTGGGATCTTCCCGGACCGGGGCACGAACCCGTGTCCCCTGCATCGGCAGGCGGACTCTCAACCACTGCGCCACCAGGAAACCCCATTAATTTTTTTAATCTAAATTTTCTTTTAGTTGTTTAATAAATTTAAAAACGACAAAAGAAGGTACCCTTTGTATATATACCCAAATCAAGCATCATAATTTTCTCTAGTTTTATTGAAATATCTTTCAAATTGCAGTTAAAATGATGTATTCAAACTTTATAAAATATGCCATTTCCCGTTAAAAAAGAAAAAAGAATAGTGCATTTGTATTGAATATATTTCTGACAGGAGAGCACTTTGAATTTTGACTAGGCATCAGTGATAATGGAATCCTCTGCCTGTAATTTTAGACCTCAGTGACTGGAAAAATTTCCCACAGATTAGCTTGGGATTAGCTTTTATTTCAAACCTTCCATCTCCACCACTGGTATCCTTCAGTGTCAGCTGTCACAGGGCACATCCTTTCAGTGTTATGACTTTGGCCCTGCACCTTCTTGTCATATTGATGACTGAGTTGGCATAAGGCTGTGGGAGTGTACCTGGATGCCGTCCCTATACCACTAAGACTAGCAATAATTTAACCCTACACGAAAGTGATGGGAACCACATAAGTGTTTTCCCAATTCTACTTTCCCTTTATCTGGATGCCAAAAATGCCCACAGCTATTCCAGCCCATTGTGGTTAAATATCTTTTGCAAATACAAAAAAAATATAAGACCATGTGAACATATTGCTGAGGTCTTCTGTAGGACTTGGAAGAAAACTGTGCTTGGAAGGGGTTCTTAGATTCAGGATAAACCTGCCTCTGGCTGTACTTCACTTTGAACAAATCGTTTAGGGTAACCATGAAAGGACAGCCAGTGGGACACTCTGGCTCGAGGGTGCCAGAAACTGACCTAGTTTCAAATATATCTCATGTGAAATGATCAGAGATCTCTTGTCTGAATTGTATGTTTATGAATTTGGCTCAAGCCTCTTTTGGTTGCATGTGACAGCCACCCAGTTTTAACTAGTCATGGCTTTGGTGGAAAGAACTTACTGTGCAAGATAACAGAACACTGAAAGGTACACAGGTTGGAGCTAGCTTAAGGGTCATCTGGATATAGTGATTTGAATAGCTTCACATCTATTCATTCTGTTTTTTTTTTCTTTTCCAATCTGTTTCTCTATGTTAGTTTTATTCTTCACTCCTGAAAATGATATTTTTCTAAAAAATGATTGCAGGCAGCAAGGGGTGGGGCATTGTGATTGACAAGTGATAGTTGGGAGGGAGGAGCAGGTCCCCTATAGAAGCAGGGTACCATTTTGGTCAGACAAAACCATAATTGTCACTGCAGTAGCTCAGGCTGAGGCTTGGTGTGGGGGTGGGCGTGGAAGTCATACAACTGATGAAGCCCACTGCATGGAGTGTGCCATTCCTCATGCAGAACTGTAACTTATCCCCACTTTGAAGATAAATTTAGGCACAAAATTCACTAATTCTCAGAAAGTGACTTCTCCGTGTTTGTTAGGTGTGTGCCTTTTAAAGCGTGTCATAGTGTTTTAAGAGTTAATTCATATAATCTTTCCTTGATGTATGGGTAAAATGGGACGAAATTAGTTCTAAAAATGATTCAAGGCTCAAACTCATATAATTTGGAATATAGCAGCTTGGTTGGCATTTGGGAAACAAAGAGATTGGAGGGCCAAGGGACTTTTAGAAGCAGCATTGTTAATATTTATACTAAAATGGTTAAAAATGGAGTGTTTACAGAAGCATAGACAGGATGAAAAGGCAGAGGGCTATGTAACAGATGAAGGAACAAGATAAAACCCCTGAAAAACAACTAAATGAAGTGGAGATAGGCAACCTTCCAGAAAAAGAATTCAGAATAATGATAGTGAAGATGATCCAGGACCTCAGGAAAAGAATGGAAGCAAAGATCGAGAAGATGCAAAAATGATTAACAAAGACCTAGAAGAATTAAAGAACAAACAAACAAAGATGAGCAATACAATAATGGAAATGAAAATACACTAGAAGGAATCAATAGCAGAATAACTGAGGCAGAAGAACGGATAAGTGACCTGGGAGACAGAATGGTGGAAGTCACTGCCATGGAACAGAATAAAGAAAAAAGAATGAAAAGAAATGAAGACAGCCTAAGAGACCCCTGGGACAACATTAAATGCAACAACATTTGCATTATAGAGGTCCCAGAAGGAGAAGAGAGAAAGAAAGGACCCGAGAAAATATTCGAAGAGATTGTAGTCGAAAACTTCCCTAACATGGGAAAGGATTAGCCATCCAAGTCCAGGAAGCAGAGAGTCCCATACAGGACAAACCCAAGGAGAAACACGCCGAGACACATAGTAATCAAATTGGCAAAAATTAAAGACAAAGAAAAATTATTGAAAGCAGCAAGGGAAAAACGACAAATAACGTACAAGGGAACTCCCATAAGGTTAACAGCTGATTTTTCCACAGAAACTCTACAAGCCAGAAGGGAGTGGCATGATATACTTAAAGTGATGAAAGGGAAGAACCTACAACCAAGATTACTCTACCCAGAAAGGATCTCATTCAGATACGATGGAGAAATCAAAAGCTTTACAGACAAGCAAAAGCTAAGAGAATCCAGCACCACCAAACCAGCTCTACAACAAATGCTAAAGGAACTTCTCTAAGTCTGAAACACAAGAGAAGAAAAGGACCTACAAAAACAAACCCAAAACAATTAAGAAAATGGTCACAGGAACATACATATAGATAATTACCTTAAACGTGAATGGATTAAATGCTCCAACCAAAAGACACAGGCTCGCTGAATGGATACAAAAACAGGACCCATATATATGCTGTCTACAAGAGACACTCTTCAGACCTAGAGACACATACAGACTGAAAGTGAGGGGATAGAAAATGATATTCCATGCAAAGGAAATCAAAAGAAATCTGGAGTAGCAATATTCATATCAGATAAAATAGACTTTAAAATAAAGAATGTTACAAGAGACAAGGAAGGACACTACATAATGATCAAGGGGTCATTCCAAGAAGAAGATATAGCAATTATAAATATATATACACCCAACATAGGAGCACCTCAATACATAAGGCAACTGCTAACAGCTATAAAAGAGGAAATCGACAGTAACACAATAATAGTGGGGGACTTTAACACCTCATGTAAGCCAATGGACAGATCATGCAAACAGAAAATTAATGAGGAAACACAAGCTTTAAATGACACAATAGACCAGATAGATTTAATTGATATTTATAGGACATTACATCCAAAAACAGCAGATTACACTTCCTTCTCAAGTGTGCATGGAACATTCTCCAGGATAGATCACATCGTGGGTCACAAATCAAGCCTCAGTATATTTAAGATAATTGAAATCATATCAAGCGTGTTTTATGACCACAATGCTATGAGTTTACAAATGAATTACAGGGAAAAAAATGTAAAAAATACAAACACATGGAGGCTAAACAATACACTACTTAATAACCAAGAGATCACTGAGGAAATCAAAGAGGAAATCAAAAAATACCTAGAGACAAATGACAATGGAAACACGACGATCCAAAACCTATAGAATGCAGCAAAAGCAGTTCTAAGAGGGCAGTTTATAGCAGTACAAACTTACCTCAAGAAACAAGAAAAATCTCAAATAAACAATCTAACCTTACACCTAAAGGAACTAGAGAAAGAAGAAGAAACAAAACCCAAAGTTAGCAGAAGGAAAGAAATTGTAAAAATTGGAGCAGAAATAAATGAAATAGAAACAAAGAAAACAATAGCAAAGATCAATAAAACTGAAAGCTGGTTCTTTGAGAAGATAAATAAAATTGATAAACCATTACCCAGACTCATCAAGAAACAGAGGGAGAGGACTCAAATCAATAAAATTAGAAATGAAAAAGGAGAAGTTACAAGAGACACCGCAGAAATAGAAAGCATCCTAAGAAACTACTACAAGCAACTCTATGCCAATAAAATGGACAACCTGGAAGAAATGGACAAATTCTTAGAAAGGTATAACGTTCCAAGGCTGAACCAGGAAGAAACAGAAAATATGAACAGACCAATCACAAGTAATGAAATTGAAACTACAATTAAAAATCTTCAGCAAACTGAAGTCCAGGACCATTTGGCTTCACAGGTGAATTCTGTCAAACATATAGAGGAGAGGTAACACCCATCCTTCTCAAACTCTTCCAAAAAATTGCAGAGGAAGGAATACTCCCACACTTATTCTATGAGGCCACCATCACCCTGATACCAAAACCAGACAAAGATACTACAAAAAAAGAAAATTACAGAACAATATTACTGATGAATATAGATGTAAAAATCCTCAACAAAATACTAGCAAACAGAGTCCAAGAACACTTTAAAAGGATCATACACCATGATCAAGTGGGATTTATCCCAGGAATGCAAGGATTCTTCAATATACGCAAATCAATCAATGTGATACACCATATTAACAAATTGAAGAATAAAAATGATATGGTCATCTCAATAAATGCAGAAAAAGCTTTTGACAAAATTCAACATCCATTTGTGATAAAAACTCTCCAGAAAGTGGGCACAGAAGGAACCTACCTCAACATAATAAAGGCCATAAATGACAAACCCAAAGCAAACATCCTTGTCATTGGTGAAAAGCTGAAAGCATTTCCTCTAAGATCTGGAACAAGACAAGGATGTCCACTCTCACCACTATTATTCAACATAGTTTTGGGAGTCCTAGCCATGGCAATCAGAGAAGAAAAATAAATTAAAGGAATACAAATTGGAAAAGAAGAAGTAAAACCATCACTGTTTGCAGATGACATGATACTATACATAGAGAATCCTAAAGATGCTACCAGAAAACTACTAGAGCTAATCAATGAATTTGGTAAAGTTGCAGGATACAAAATTAATGCACAGAAATCTCTTACATTCCTATACACCAATGATGAAAAATCTGAAAGAGAAATTAAGGAAACACTCCCATTTACCACTGCAACAAAAGGAATAAAATACCTAGGAATAAACCTACCTAGGGAGACAAAAGACCTGTAGGCAGAAAACTATAAGACACTGATGAAAGAAATTAAAGATGATACCAACAGATGGAGAGATATACCATGTTCTTGGATTGGAAGAATCAGTATTGTGAAAATGACTATACTACCCAAAGCAATCTACAGATTCAATACAATCCCTATGAAATTACCAAGGGCATATTTTACAGAACCAGAACAAAAAATCTTAAAATTTGTATGGAGACACAAAAGACCTTGAATACCCAAAGCAGTCTTGAGGGAAAAAAATGGAGCTGGAGGAATCAGTCTCCCTGACTTCAGACTATACTACAAAGCTACAGTAAACAAGACAATATGGTACTGGCAGAAAAACAGAAACATAGATCAATGCAACAGGATAGAAAGCCCAGAGATAAACCCACACACCTGCAGCTAACTAATCTATGACAAAGGAGGCAAGGATATACAATAGAGAAAAGACAGTCTCTTCAATAAGTGGTGGTGGGAAATCTGGACAGCTACATATAAAAGTATGAAATTAGAACACTCCCTAACACCATACACAAAAATAAACTCAAAATGGATTGAAGAGCTAAATGTAGGACCAGACACTATAAAACTCTTAGAGGAAAACATAGGAAGAACACTGTTTGACATAAATCACAGCAAGATGTTTTAACCCACCTCCTAGAGTAATGGAAATAAAAAAAATAAACAAATCTGACCTAATGAAAATTAAAAGCTTTTGCACAGCAAAGGAAACTACAAACAAGACAAAAAGACAACCCTCAGAATGGGAGAAAATATTTGCAAACGAATCAACGGACAAAGGATTAATCTCCAAAATATATAAACAGCTCATGTAGCTCAATATTAAAAAAACAAACAATGCAATCCAGAAATGGTCAGAAGACCTAAACAGACATTTCTCCAAAGAAGACATACAGATAGATGGCCAAGAAGCACATGAAACGCTGTTCAACATCACTAATTATTAGAGAAATGCAAATCAAAAGTATAGTGAAGTATCATTTCACACCATTTAGAATGGGCATCATCAAAAAATGTACAAACAACAAATGCTGTAGAGGGTGTGGAGAAAAGGGAACCCTCTTGCACTGTTGGTGGGAATGTAAATTGATACAGCAACTATGGAGAACAGTATGGAGGTTCCTTAAAAAACTAAAAATAGAATTACCATATGATCCAGCAATCCCACTACTGGGCATATACACAAGGAAAACCATAGTTCAAAAAGACACATGCACCCCAATGTTCATTGCAGCACTATTCACAATAGGCAGGTCACGGAAGCAACCTAAATGCCCATCAAGAGATGAATGGATACAAAAGACGTGGTACATATATCCAGTGGAATATTACTCAGCCATAAAAAGGAATGAAATTGGGTCATTTGTAGGGATATGGATGAATCTAGAGACTGTCATACACAATGAGGTAAGTCAGAAAGAGAAGAACAAATATCATATATTAACGCATATATGTGGAACCTAGAAAAATGGTACAGATGAACTGGTTTGCAGGGCAGAAATTGAGACACAGATGTAGAGAACAAACATATGGTCACCAAGGAGGGAAAGCAGCAGGGGCCGGGGTGGTGTGATGAATTGGGAGTTTGGGATTGACATATATACACTAATGTGTATAAAATGGATAACTAATAAGAACGTGCTGTATAAAAAAATAAAATTAAAGAATTTTAAAAAAAGATTTAAAAAATGGAGTGTTTAAATTAAATTATTATTGATTTAAACTAATTAAATAAGACAACTGATATTGAATATTGAAATGATAGACTCAGCATTTTTGTTCTATTAAGTCAACCTGGTAGGCAACATTATTAGGTAATATTTGTGTTTGAATGGAAGGTGATCCCTGCAAATAACCTTCCTTCTATATCAAATATGACTTAAGCTAGACTGCATTATAATTTGTTTACATTATTAGTTTATAATTATCTCTTAATTATTTGATATTCTTTAGTAATAACATGGTCATACATTCATTTAAAGAAGTGCAGTTGACTTTGAACAATGCAGATGTTAATCTGAGTATAATTTATAGTCGGCCTTCTGTATCCTTAATTTCTCCATACCCATGGATTCAACCAAGTGCAGACGGTGTAGTACTCTAATATTTACTATCGAAAAATATCCTTGTATAAGTGGACCCAGTGAATTCAAACCTGCATTGTTCAAGGGTCAATGTATAAACTTCATGAAAATATAACATAAATTAAACTTCATTCTTCATGTATTAGATCCATACTCTTGTTCTGGAAGAAATCTATTATTCATTGGATGATACCTTTGTGAGAAACATTCTCAGTGGTAGAATGTTATAATGATATTGTCTTATTCTAGTAGAAGAGAAATAGTATCATAACTTTGAATGAGGTGACATAATTTAGATTTTGCTGGGTGTTATGCATTGTCAAAATAGAATATAAAATTTCAAAATTTGATCTTGAAAAAGCATATTTAACACTGTGTATAGACAATTTGTATACTTAACATTAAAAAATATAACTGCTCTTATAGGGGCAAACATGTTTTTGAGTTATTATATTTTACTTAGAGAAAGGGGTTTGTGAAATAGCAGTTTTAGCAGGATAGACCTTGGAGGGTCATGAAAGAAGTTGAGTATTAGTAACTAGAAAGACATAATAAAATTAATAATAGGCAGCATTTATTGAACTTTTACTATGTGTCAGGCCCTATTCTAATAGTTTAACATGTACATATCCTAGTTAATCAATGTAATGCAATAGGTACAATTATTACCTCCATTTTGGAGAAGAAAAAATTGAGGCTCAGAGGGGTTAAAAAATTTGCTTATCACCCAACTAGTAAGTGGTGGAGCTGTCTTTGAACTCAATTAACTTGGCTCCAGAGCTCTTAACTATGCATTGGAAATATCTAGAATGAAAAAGATACTTATTTCTAGATTTAATAAAGTACATTTAAATTTTGGCCTTATTGTAATATGAACATTACTATATATAATATGGTATATATTATATAATTATTATACAATACATTAATATTGTTTTGAAATAATTACTTCTCTGTTGTTGAGTATTTGAGTTTTCTTTTTTTTTTTTTCACTGTTAAGAACAACTCTGATGAATATCCTTCTACGTAAATATTTGTGCCATCCCTAAAAGTTTCCTCAGGATGCATTCTTAAATGTAGGTTTGCTGGTTAAAGAGTAGGAATGTTTTAAAAGTTCTTGACGGGGCTTCCCTGGTGGCGCAGTGGTTGAGAGTTTGCCTGCCAATGCAGGGGACACGGGTTCGTGCCCTGGTCCTGGAGGATCCCACATGCCGCGGAGCGGCTGGGCCCGTGAGCCATGGCCGCTGAGCCTGCGCGTCCAGAGTCTGTGCTCCGCAACGGGAGAGGCCACAACAGTGAGAGGCCCGCGTAAGGAGTAAATAAGCTGCAGAATAGCTGGCTTTCAGGGCAATATTAAGGGTTGGCTAAATAGAGCAATGCAAGAAATAAATGTTTAAAAAAAAAAAAGTTCTTGACGGTTGCTGCGATGTTCTTCAGAAAAGTACAATGAGAGAAACACCACCACAACTTACATGTGGGGAAGGAGGGTGAGAGAACATTCCATGTGTGTCCTTTTTGTACAGATACTTTTTACAGTACAGAAATTAATTAAATTCTTCACCAATATTTAAAAGACAAAGACCAAAACAAAACCCTCCTAAGGAAGAGTCGAAATGATAGTTCTTTAGCTAAAAGAAAATAAAATTGAGAAAATTTGGTTGAAAAATTTTAAGTTTATGTTAAAAATTTATTTCAAAAGATTATAAACATTTGTTTTTGTTCAGAAGAATCCTTTTTTTCGTTCTCGCGTTTAGACAAAAAGTATGATTTGTGGGAGAATGATGATGATTAAATTTTTCTTAATTCCAGCCTGACATGCCTTGCTTTTCTAGGCACTGAGGCTTTTATTTCTCTCTTATTCACCATTAATGATGATATTTTAAAATGGATTTCTGGAGGGTAAGAATCACTGTTTTTTAGGCACAGTTGCTTCTTATTTATTTTTCAGCCATCAGGAAAGGACTGTTAACGAAACAAATTGGTGGATAGGTTTTCTCCATCCCTTTATTTTTAAAATATCTGTGTCTTGGCACTTCCCTGGTTGCTCAGTCGTTAAGAATCTGCCTGCCAATGCAGGGGACATGAGTTCGATCCCTGGTCCATGAAGATCCCACATGCCGCAGAGCTGCTAAGCCTGTTTGCCACAACTCCTGAAGCCCACGCGCCTAGAGCCCGTGCTCCACAGCAAGAGAAGCTACCGCAATGAGAAGCGCGTGCACTGCAACGAAGAATAGCCCCCGCTTGCCACAACTAGAGAAAGCCCGCGCACAGCAACAAAGACCCAAAGCAGCCAAAAATAAATAAATAAATATCTGTGTCTTTATATGTAAATTGGGTTTCTTGTATACAACAACTTTTTTTTGTTAACTCAGATGATTTCTGTCTTTTAATCAATATATTTAGACCATTCACATTCAAAGTGATTACTGACATAATTGGATTGATATCTATCATGTTTCGAATGTTCTATTTGTTGTACTTATTCTTTGTTCCTTTTTCTCCTTCCCCCCTCCTCTTTTTTGTCATCTCTGGTTTTTTTTTGTTGTTGTTGTTTTGTTTTGTTTTTTTGTCGTACGAGGGCCTCTCACTGTTGTGGCCTCTCCCATTGTGGAGCACAGGCTCCGGACGCGCAGGCCTAGCGGCCATGGCTCACGGGCCCAGTCACTCCACGGCATGTGGGATCTTCCCAGACCGGGGCACGAACCCATGTCCCCTGCATCAGCAGGCGGACTTGCAACCACCACACCACCAGGGAAGCCCCGTCATCTCTGGTTTTAATTGAACTTTTTGTATAATTCCATTTTCTCTCCTCTGTTAGCGTATCAGTTATACTTACTCAAAAAATTTTTTTGGTATTTCTCTAGAGCTTACAGTATATCTTTACAACCAGTCTAAGTTCACTTTCAAATAAAACTATACCACTTCTCCAGTAGTACAGATATCTTAGAGTATTTCTAATTCCTACTTCCTGTCCCTTATAATGTTGCTGTCATTCATTTCATCTATCCATATGGTATATATTGTTATCATTATTACTGTTAGATAAATTAAAAATAAGAAAAATTGAAGATTTTATTTTACCTTCACTTATTCCTTCTCTGACACTCTATCTTTACATAGAGCTGAGTTTCTGGCATATATCATTTTCCTTCTCTCTGAAAAATCTCTTTTAACGTTGTTTGCAGGACAGGTGTGCTGGTGAGGAATTCCTTCAATATTTGTCTGAGAAAGTCTTTATATTTCTTCTCTACTTTTAAGAATAATTTAGCTAGATATAGAATTCTAGTTTGCTAGGTTTTTTTTCTTTCAGCTTTAGATATTTCATTCCACTCTCTTTTTGCATGCATGGTTTCTGTAGAAAATTCTACTATAATTATCATCCTCGTTTCTCTATAGATAAGGTGGATTTTTTTCCCTGTAATTTCTTTCAAGATTTTCTTTGTCTTTGATTTGCTGCAGTTTGAATATGAAATGCCCAAGTATGGATATATTGGTATTTATCCAGCTTTATAGTCTCTGAACTTCCTAGAGCTGTGGTTTGGTGTCTGTCATGTTAATTTTGGAAATTTCTCAGCCAACATTTCCCAAGTCATCATTCTATTGAGAAATGTGATATTCCAATGACCTCCAAATGCTGATTCTCAGACTGACTGCAGCAGAATCACTTGGGGGACTTTTGGAGAAATGATTCCCAAGCCATGTTCCACCCACAGAGGTTCTGATTCAGTAGAACTGTTGGGGAGGACCTGGGAATCTTCTGGCTTGTAGAGCTCCCCAGGTGATCCCCATATAGAGCCATGACTATATATGCTCAGGTCTATGTAGTGATCATTGGTATGGGGTAGAAACATTATCTAATAGTTCAACATATAGTGTGAAACTTTTGACTTCTCATTCTAAATAAAGTACCAAGGATGTAATTAAAAAGAAAAAGAAATCGATTGTGGGTACTGAATATACCATTCTTCTGGAGAGCAAAAGAACTTTAAAAACCATCTCAGAAGGAGTTAGGGGGTTAAAGTTGGTTGAGCTGATTTGAACCCTAATAAATGTTATCTGCAGATTGGTATTATGGACTGAATGTGTCCTCCCAAAATTCATTTGTTGAATGCTTATCTTCCAGTGTGATGGCATTAGGAAGTGGGGACTTTGGGAGGTAATTGGGTTTAGACGAGGTCATGAGGATGGAGCCCCTGGATGGGATTAGTGCCCTCATAAGAAGAGGAAGAGACCAAAGCTTTCTCTCTCTCAGCTATGAGAGGATAATCAAGAAGGCCACCGTCTGCAAGCTAGGAAGAGTTGTGCTCACCAGACACTGAATCTGTGGGCACCTTGACCTTGGACTTCCCAGCCTCCAAAACTGTGAGAAGTAAATTGTTTAAGCCACTCAAGCTCTGGTATTTTTTTATAGCAGTTTGGGCAGACTAAGACATTGGGAAGCCGTTAATAAACGGTGATTAGCTATGAAGTAGAAACATCTTGATCTCCTTTTAAAGAGCTAGAAAGATAGTAGTAAAATACCTAAACAATTTCCCCATATCATAGCAAAGTAAAGCAACTGTGGATTCTTGCTCTGTCCATATAACTCGGCTGTCTCTGCCATCCCTGACACCCTTCTCTGTACATTTGGAATCAATCATCACAGGCGTGCATAGCTGCAAGCATTTGGTTTCAGGAAAGAGGTTCAGAGAAGCTAAATGGTAAAAGGAATATGTTGGATCAAATAAAAAAAGCTGCAATGATGCAACTTAAGGAGGAAATGGAACCACACCTCCAACCATCACATTTCATCTTAGTGCATTAAATCTTCTTACCAAAGCCAAGCAAAGCCCAGGAAATATTAAGAGCTTGACTTCTGAAGCTAGACGGCTTGGATTTTTCCTTGAGCACATGTCCCGGCAAATGATGAGGTTTAATATTCTCATGTATTGTTCTTTTATTACTAATCTAAAAATCTCTGTGATTCATTTTGCACTTTGTGGGGTGAAATTTGTGGGGTGGAGCAGAGGCATTTATTGTTTTTTCCCTTGGAGTTTTTATTTTTAATCAAGTTTATATATATGTAAACACACACACACACACACACACACACACATACATATTTTTTCGTGGCACCACATGGCTTGCATGATCTTAGTTCCCCGACCAGGGATCGAGCCTAGGCCTCTGAAGTGAAAACCCCAAGTCCTAACCACTGGACCACCAGGGAATTGCCCAACATATATGCACTTTAAAATGAATTTAATAGTTGTCCACTTTCCCATGAGGCAACCACTTTCAATTCTTCCTTTTTCCTCATATATAATAAATATAGAAGGAAAGATAGAACTAGAAAATGTCTGTTATGCTTTCCCCTAAAACTGTGATTTTCAAACTCAGTTTTCTGATCACTGTCATCAGTATTAGCTGGGATGATTGTTAAAAATGAGGAGTCCCATTCCAGACTTACTAAGTCAGACTTGCTGGGTTGTGGGACCCAGCCATCTGTATTTTAAATAGGCTCAAAGTGATCCTTATGCAAATTAAAGTTTGAAAGTCACTTTCCTAAAGCTTCTTGATTTTTGCCAGGGGGTGTGACGTTTTCTGATTTTATTTCTGTCTTCTTATCTGTTGTCATGTGGGTAGGGGCCTTCCTAACAAAGATTATGGCTTTCATGTATGATATTAACACAAACAAGACAGAATAGGAAGTTCACCCCTCCTAGAGCAACGGGAAATGGCTCTGGAGACTGAAATCTGGATCCTGTATGTGTTTATTGCTATTGGGGTATTACTTCTAGGCTCTTTTATGGGACAGATTTAAAAATTGTGAGTTATTTTAAAATTAGAATTATCAATAGGTACTTTACAGTGTATTAAATTGTATATCGTACATCTTTTTTCTTATACTAAAATTCATAGTTCCTTAAAAAAAAGTAACCTAATTACTTCTTGCTAATCATAAACTGCTGAATTATGTTTAAAGATTACTTTGTATCTTCTTCGGTGTTAGATTTCCCAGTAAGGAAGTACAGTCAAAGTACTATACTTTAAATTTACTGTAAATACTTATTTTCTCTGTTTAGTTATATTACCAATTTGGCATATACATAAGTTATCTGTTTCAGTTTGTTTTCGGATACAACCAACATTTTCTCTTTTGATTTAGTTTTTGAAATATCTAAGACATATACATGTTAAAAACTAGGTAAAATATATAAAGTGTATACTCAGAGCAGTTTCATCTACATCTGTTTTTTCCATCCAGTTTCCACCTCTTCCCTTCTTATAGGTTACCATTTTTTTATTAATTTCTCACTTATCCTTTCATTAGTTCTTTTTAAAAATGCAAGCATATATATATATATAAAGAAGAAAATTGCATAATTACTTTGCAACAAACGATTAGATATATAATAATGTTTACATAAAGCTTGTTTCTCATACCTTTTACAAAAAGTACAAATTATTGCTCTGTGCTTTTTTCCTCACATTTTTCCCTCCATATATATCCTGGAGATCAAGGAGAATCCTTGTGAACTACCAGTTTCTCCCAACTCCCTAAAGATTCTGAGATGGTCCCATTAAGTTAATGGTTCATTTTGTTCGTAGATCTTCTCTTGTTTCAGATCTCTAAACTAGACCTTTACTTTAAACAACTTTAAAGAGTTGTTGTCCAGGGTCAGCATTTACTACCCATGCCAATGAAAAGGACTTAAGAAATAGCACAGTGTATCTTGTTTGTGTGCTATCTCATACGTAGATTATCCAAACAATATTGTTGTCAGGTGGCCAAGAAAGAAGTGGTTTTACTTACTTTTGTCCTCTGAAAATAAAAGATCCAGATGTAGCATCCAGAAACCACCATATTACCTGTTGTTTCAGTTTTTTCTAGATCCCACAGTCTATTGTGTGGCTTTTCTTCCTTAAAACATTGTTGAGAACCATTACAGAGCAGTGCCATTATTTGAGTCCTCTATAAGGGACCTTTTATTTTGTAAATAAATTATATTAGGTAATCTATAGATTGTTTTTTTTTTGCCCATCACTAGACTGTTCTACTAAATTTGCATATTCACGTTAAGTAGAGCAGAAAAACGTGAAAAAATAAATAACCCAAATCTAATAGAATACCAATATGATTGGGATTTGGGTAGAAATACAAAGCATTGCTTTTTTCCTTATTTGCAACATGCATTGACAATAAGGCACATTGTAAAGAAAGAAATCACTCTTTCCAAAAAAAGATTTTCCAATTGAACTCGCTGAGACTCCCAATGGTATGTTCACTTCCTGTTTTCCTGTTTCAGGCACACAAACTTGGAACATGAAAACCCCTGGAGGTCAAATGTTATTTGAATGGTTTCTTAGCAGTGAATAATGGCTTCTTAGCAATAGATAGCTCTGATTCTTACATAGTAATCTTAGAAAGAAAACTGCATAATTACTTTGCAACAAATGATTGGATATATATAATAATGTTTGCATAAAGCTTTAGACAAAGGTGGTATCATTGCACATTCCCTTTGATAGATGGCTTACGAGCTCTAAAACTTTTTGATATAAAAAGATGGAGCTTATTTATAATATCAAAATATATATCATGGTTTATATCAAGGTATACTATATACCATGATATATCATACATATTGATTTTCTTTTCTGAAATCTATTAAAAATGTGTAAAGAATTAAACTAGAAAAAATCATTAACTTTATTCCATTAACTAGCATTCCATTTTTGTATGGTGGGAAAAAACTCAGGCAATTTAGCATTGGGCTAAGGGCAAGATATATTAGCCCTTTTTAAAGTTCAGCATGCTGATTTTGAAATTTTTGTGGGGGAAACTTACTTTTAATTATATTTTGTTCTTGGGGCTTCCCTGGTGGCACAGTGGTTAAGAATCCACCTGCTAATGCAGGGGACATGGGTTGGAGCCTTGGTCCGGGAAGATCCCACATGCCATGGAACAACTAAGCCTGTGCACCACAACTACTGAGCCTGCACTCTGTAGCCTGCGAGCCACAACTACTGAGCCCACGTGCCACAACTACTGAAGCCCGCATGCCTAGAGCCCGTGCTCTGCAGCAAGAGAAGCCACTGCAATGAGAAGCCCGTGTACCACAATGAGGAGTAGCCCCCGCTCGCCGCAACTAGAGAAAAGCCCGTGTGCAGGAAGGAAAACCCAACGCAGCCAAAAATAAAATAAATAAAAATTTAAAAAAAAATTTCCTTCCTTTAAATAAATAAATAAATGTATTTTGTTCTTAAAAAGAGGAAACCTTAAACCATGAAAAACTAGTGTTGTCATCTTCCATAATACTGATGACAGTGGAATAAATGTTAAGTTCCTGAAGTTGACAAAGAATTTTGAAAGCCATCTCCGATGTGGATAGTAAGTTTTTTCTGGGGAATACTAATGATTAATCAGAAAAGGCTGTGCTGTGATACCTGTGACTTGACTGCATTCTCATGACAGCTGGTGTGGTATTAATGAGCAAGCATTAAGCATTACCCTTGGTGGGCTCTCCAACTACCAATGGGAAAGAAATTGACAATGAGAATGACAAGCTTGTTAGTATCTTTTCTCCTGGGGCCTCATTCAGGCCAGAACCATAGTGCCCTTTAAACGGAAGTTGGGACTTGCTGGCGAAAGCCTCATAAGTCTTTAAATGCTCAGCCCATGGTGTGCAGAGCACGTGTAACACTCTTCAGGGGGTGCTATACCTCACAATGCATCTTCACCCAGAAAGGAGGGTTCTTCTCTCCTAAGTGGGTGGATTTGTGATTGTACTTCCCAGCTGTCACTGGGAGAGCAGAAGCAACACTCTTGTCTTCTTGTCTGGTTTGTTTCCTCCAATTTGTATGGACCTTGGCCTCACTCCATCCTTCCCTATTCCAAACTACCTTGGCAGTACTGCTGAAATTTTACCAGGTGACTTCTCATTAAATCTTTAACTCCTTCGTCTGCCTCCCAGTGCGATAGGTCCAGGTAGTCACCAAGTCCTGCAGATTTTTTACTCCAAGATAGCATATATTAAAAAATTTTTAAATTTATTTATTTTGTCTTCACATAGTATATAATTCAAAATATGAAAAAGAGTGAATCAGTCAGGGTCCCAGCAGGAAACAGATGGCATTCAAAATAGGTTATTCTGGGAGGGTTAACTTATGATGAAAACTTTTACAAAAGCAGGGGGTAAGGGAACTTAAAGGGATGATGCAGTAACCTGGCAGTAACCTGGTTAGTACCAAACCAGTTGGGGATGAGGGGAGGGAGGGGTATCAGAGCTAAGGGGGCAAGTCCTATGGTAGAGTGGTCAGCCCTTGAGGAGCTGTAACCTTCTGTGGAGAGATGGCCAACTTCAGGGAAACTTGAGTGGGAGAGCCCAGAAAAAATACTCTGTCCCTACTCTACTCCCTCCCACTGACCTTCTGTCCTGCTTTCCATTGTCCAACCCAGCTGAATCCAGAGGGCAGGAAACCCTTGATGCTACCCCTGCAGGTCAGCCTCCTGGGGCACAAGCACTGTGGCAAGTGGGATCTCAAGGAGCAATTAGAAGATACCTAGCACACAAGCTATATGGGGAAAGTCTCTCTCCTGCCCTGGTGCCCAGTTCCTCAGTGCAAAAGCAACCATTTACCCAAACCTTCCAGAGATCTTAAATCTCGGTATTTTGTAAGTAAACTGAGGGGTGGAGATTCTTTTTACAGATTTGAAAATTTGCCTAAAGCAAACCTTATTGCTGGGAATGATCCCCCTGATGTGTGCCAAAGGTTTGCTGAGGGTTACTTCAGACAATATGACACATATCCTGTTCCTGTGTTCTGGGTGCTTTGAATGGTCCATTTTGGCCTTAAAAATGCTAAATAGGTTAAGGATTTGTGTTATTGCCTTATGTTTCCTATTAGTGATCTGGCTCAGAAATAAAACATGTAAAAATATATTGGCTCTTTTCAGACAAGTGGTTATAGCATTTTTTCTTAAACAGACTTTTTAATGGATCTAAAGCACAGTTTCATAACCTGCTGTTTAGATGGACTCTGACTTTCTGGAACTCCTAAAATCACATATAACATGTGACATTCAGGACAGCAGGGCCACCGCTTTCATCAGATTCTCACTGAGGACTTTGTGTCATGAAAGACTAAGAACATTGATCTAAAGGAAGTTTTGATTCATTTGGAATTTCTTCTTCCTCTTATTACATATTTTTAATGTGACCTCTGCATTCTTGGGTTTCAGTAGCCTGGACAAAGTGAACGATACCAGATGTTTCTCTTTTTTTTTTTTTTCCTTTCTTTTTTTTTTAAATTTTTTTATTTTTTAACATCTTTATTGGAGTATAATTGCTTTACAATGGTGTGTTAGTTTCTGCTTTATAACAAAGTGAGTCAGTTATACATATATCCCCATATCTCTTCCCTCTGGCATCTCCCTCCCTCCCACGCTCCCTATCCCACCCCTCTAAGTGGTCACAAAGCACCGAGCTGATCTCCCTGTGCTATGCAGCTGCTTCCCACGAGCTATCTATTTTACATTTGGTAGTGTATATATGTCCATGCCACTCTCTCACTTTGTCCCAGCTTATCCTTCCCCCTCCCCATGTCCTCAAGTCCATTCTCTAGTAGGTCTGCATCTTTATTCCATTCTTGCCCCTAGGTTCGTCATAACCTTTTTTTTTTTTTTTTTTTAGATTTCATATATATGTGTTAGCATACGGTATTTGTTTTTCTCTTTCTGACTTACTTCACTCTGTATAACAGACTCTAGGTCCATCCACCTCACTAAAAATAACTCAATTTCGTTTCTTTTTATGGCTGAGTAATATTCCATTGTATATATGTGCCACATCTTCTTTACCTGTTCATCTGTCAATGGACACTTAGGTTGCTTCCATGTCCTGGCTATTGTAAATAGAGCTGCAATGAATATTGTGGTACATGACTCTTTGTGAATTATGGTTTTCTCAGGGTATATGCCCAACAGTGGGATTGCTGGGTCGTATGGTAGTTCTATTTTTAGTTTTTTAAGGAACCTCCATACTGTCCTCCATAGTGGCTGTATCAATTTACATTCCCACCAGCAGTGCAAGAGTGTTCCCTTTTCTCCATACCCTCTCCAGCATTTATTGTTTATAGATTTTTTGATGATGGCCATTCTGAATAGTGTGAAATGATATCTCATTGTAGTTTTGATTTGCATTTCTCTAATGATTAGTGATGTTGAGCATACTTTCATGTGTTTGTTGGCAATCTGTATATCTTCTTTGGAGAAATGTCTGTTTAGATCTTCTGCCCATTTTTGGATTGGGTTGTTTTTTTGATATTGAGCTGCATGAGCTGCTTGTAAATTTTGGAGATTAATCCTTTGTCAGTTGCTTCATTTGCAAATGTTTTCTCCCATACTGAGGGTTGTATAGTTGTCTTGTTTATGGTTTCCTTTGCTGTTTTAACTTTCATTAGGTCCCATTTATTTTTGTTTTTATTTCCATTTCTCTGGGAGGTGGGTCAAAAAGGAGCTTGCTGTGATTTATGTCATGGAGTGTTCTATGTTTTCCTCTAAGAGTTTAATAGTGTCTGGCCTTACATTTAGGTCTTTAATCCATTTTGAGTTTTTTTGTGTGTTTGGTCTTAGGGAGTGTTCTAATTTCATTCTTTTACATGAAGCTGTCCAGTTTTCCCATCACCACTTATTGAAGAGGCTGTCTTTTCTCCACTGTTTATTCTTGCTTCCTTTATCAAAGATACGGTGACCATATGTACGTGGGTTTATCTCTGGGCTTTCTATCCTGTTCCATTGATCTATATTTCTGTTTTTGTGCCAGTACCATACTATCTTGATTACTGTAGCTTTGTAGTATAGCCTGAAGTCAGGGAGCCTGATTCCTCCAGCTCCGTTTTTTGTTCTCAAGATTGCTTTGGCTATTCGGGGTCTTTTGTGTTTCCATACAAATTGTGAAATTTTTTGTTCTAGTTCTGTGAAAAATGCCAGTGGTAGTTTGATAGGGATTGCATTGAATCTGTAGATTGCTTTGGGTAGTAGAGTCATTTTCACAATGTTGATTCTTCCAATCCAAGAACATGGTATATCTCTCCATCTATTTGTATCATCTTTAATTTCTTTCATCAGTGTCTTATAATTTTGTGCATACAGGTCTTTTGTCTCTTTAGGTAGGTTTATTCCTAGATATTCTATTCTTTTTGTTGCAATGGTAAATGGGAGTGTTTTCTTAATTTCACTTTCAGATTTTTCATCATTAGTTTATAGGAATGCAAGAGATTTCTGTGCATTAATTTTGTGTCCTGCTACTTTACCAAATTCATTGATTAGCTCTAGTAGTTATCTTGTAGCACCTTTAGGGTTCTCTATGTATAGTATCATGTCATCTGCAAACAGTGACAGCTTTACTTCTTCTTTTCTGATTTGGATTCCTTTTATTTCTTTTTCTTCTCTGATTGCTGGGGCTAAAACTTCCAAGACTAGTTGAATAATAGTGGTGAGAGTGGGCAACCTTGTCTTGTTCCTGATCTTAGTGGAAATGGTTTCAGTTTTTCAACATTGAGGACGATGTTGGCTGTGGGTTTGTCATATATGGCCTTTATTATGTTGAGGAAAGTTCCCTCTATGCCTACTTTCTGCAGGGTTTTTATCATAAATGGGTGTTGAATTTTGTCGAAAGCGTTCTCTGCATCTATTAAGATGATCATATGGTTTTTCTCCTTCAGTTTGTTAATATGGTGTATTACGTTGATTGATTTGCGTATTTTGAAGAATCCTTGCATTCCTGGGATAAACCCCGCTTGATCATGGTGTATGATATTTTTAATGTGCTGTTGGACTCTGTTTGCTAGTATTTTGTTGAGGATTTTTGCATCTGTGTTCATCAGTGATACTGGCCTGTAGTTTTCTTTCTTTGTGACATCTTTATCTGGTTTGGGTATCAGGGTGATGGTGGCCTCGTAGAATCAGTTTGGGAGTGTTCCTCCCTCTGCTATATTTTGGAAGAGTTTGGGAAAGATAGGTGTTACCTCTTCTCTAAATGTTTGACAGAATTCGGCTTTGAAGCCATCTGATCCTGCGCTTTTGTTTGTTGGAAGAATTTTTTTTTTTTTTTTTCTTTGCGTTATGTGGGCCTCTCACTGCTGTGGCCTCTCCCGTTGCGGAGCACAGGCTCTGGACGCGCAGGCTCAGTGGCCATGGCTCACGGGCCCAGCCGCTCCGCGGCATGTGGGATCTTTCTGGGCCGGGGCAGGAACCCGTATACCCCTGCATCAGCAGGCGGATTCTCAACCACTGTGCCACCAAGGAAGCCCCTGTTGGAAGATTTTTAATCACAGTTTCAATATCAATGCTTGTGATTGGTCTGTTCATATTTTCTATTTCTTCCTGGTTCAGTCTCGGAAGATTGTGTGTTTCTAAGAATTTGTCCGTTTCCTCCAGGTTGTCCATTTTATTGGCATATAGTTGCTTGTAGTAATCTCTCATGATCGTTTGTATTTCTGCAGTGTCAGTTGTTACTTCTCCTTTTTCATTTCTAATTCTATTGACTTGAGTCTTCTCCCTTTTTCTCTTGATGAGTTTGGCTAATGGTTTATCAATTATGTTTATCTTCTCAGTGAACCAGCTTTTAGTTTTATTGGTCTTTGCTGTAGTTTCCTTCATTTTTTTCCCATTTATTTCTGATCTGATCTTTATGATTTCTTTCCTTCTGCTAACTTTGGGATTTTTTTGTTCTTCTTTCTCTAATTGCTTTAGGTATAAGGTTAGGTATTTTATTTGATATGTTTCTTGTTTCTTAAGGTAGGATTGCATTGCTATAAACTTCCCTCTTAGAACTGCTTTTGCTCCATCCCATAGGGTTTGTGTCATTGTGTTTTGATTGTCATTTGTTTCTAGATATTTTTTGATTTCCTCTTTGATTTCTTTAGTGATCTCTTGGTTATTAAGTAGTGTATTGTTTAGCCTCTATGTGTTTGTATTTTTTACAGATTTTTTTCTGTAATTGATATCTAGTCCCATAGGGTTGTGGTTGGAAAAGATACTTGATACGATTTCAATTTTCTTAAATTTACCAAGGCTTTATTTGTGACCCAAGATATGATCTATCCTGAAGAATGTTCCATGAGCACTTGAGAAGAAAGTGTATTCTGTTGTTTTTGGATGGAATGTTCTATAAATATCAATTAAGTCCATATTGTTTAATGTATCATTTAAAGCTTGTGTTTCCTTATTTATTTTCATTTTGGATGATCTGTCCATTGATGAAAGTGGGGTGTTAAAGTCCCCTACTATGATTGTGTTACTGTCGATTTCCCCTTTTATGGCTGTTAGTATTTGCCTTATGTATTGAGGTGCTCCTATGTTGGGTGCATAAATATTTACAATTTTTATATCTTCTTCTTGGATTCATCCCTTGATCATTATGTAGTGTCCTTTGTCTGTTGTAATAGTCGTTCTTTTAAAGTCTATTTTGTCTGATATGAGAATTGCTACTCCAGGTTTCTTTTGATTTCCATTGGCATGGAATATGTTTTTCCATCCCCTCACTTTCAGTCTATTTGTGTCCATAGGTGTGAAGTGGGTCTCTTGTAGACAGCATATATACAGGTCTTGTTTTTGGATCCATTCAGCTGGTCTATGTGTTTTGGTTGGAACATGTAATCCATTTACATTTAAGGTAATTATCGATATGTATGTTACTATTACCATTTTCTTCATTGTTTTGGGTTTGTTATTGTAGGTCTTCTCCTTCTCTTGTGTTTCCTGCCAAGAGAAGTTCCTTTAGCATTTGTTGTAAAGCTGGTTTGGTGGTGCTGGATTCTCTTAGGTTTTGCTTGTCTGTAAAGGTTTTAATTTCTCCTTTTTCATTCAGTCAAATTTCAGTCAAATCTGAATGAGATCCTTGCGGGTAGAGTAATCTTGGTTGTAGGTTTTTCCCCTTCATCAATTTTAATATGTCCTGCCACTCCCTTCTGGCTTGCAGAGTTTCTGCTGAAAGATCAGCTGTTAACCTTATGGGGATTCCCTTGTGTGTTATTTGTTGTTTTTCCCTTGCTGCTTTTAATATTTTTTCTTTGTATTTAATTTTTGATAGTTTCATTAATATGTGTCTTGGCATGTTTCTCCTTGGATTTATCGTGTATGGGACTCTCCGTGCTTCCTGGTCTTGATTAACTATTTCCTTTCCCGTATTACGGATGTTTTCAACTATAATCTCTTCAAATATTTTCTCAGTCCTTTTCTTTTTCTGTTCTTCTTCTGGGACCCCTATAATTCGAATGTTGGTGCGTTTAATGTTGTCCCAGAGGTCTCTGAGACTGTCCTCAATTCTTTTCATTTTTTTTCTTTATTCTGTTCTTCAGTAGTTATTTTCACTATTTTATCTTCCAGGTCACTTATCCATTATTCTGCCTCAGTTATTCTGTTATTGATCCCTTCTAGAGAATTTTTAATTTCATTTATTGTGCTGTTCATCATGTTTGTTTGCTCTTCGGTTCTTCTAGGTCCTTGTTAAACCTATCTTGTATTTTCTCCATTCTATTTCCAAGATTTTGGAACACCTTTACTATCATTATTCTGAATTCTTTTTCAGGTAGACTGCCTATTTCCTCTTCATTTGTTAGGTCTGTTGGGTTTTTACCTTGCTCCTTCATCTGCTGTGTGTTTTTCTGTCTCCTCATTTTGCTTAACTTACTGTGTTTGGGGTTTCCTTTGCAGAGGCTGCAGGTTCGTAGTTCCCGTTGGTTTTGGTGTCTGCCCCCAGTGGCTAAGGTTGGTTCAGTGTGTTGTGTAGGCTTCCTGGTGGAGGGGACTAGTGCCTGTGTTCTGGTGGATGAGGCTGGATCTTGTCTTTCTGGTGGGCAGGTCCATGTCTGGTGGTGTGTTTTGGGGTGTCTGTGACCTTATTATGATTTTAGGCAGCCTCTCTGCTAATGGGTGGGGTTGTGTTCCTGTCTTCCTAGTTGTTTGGCATAGAGTGTCCAGCACTGGAGCTTGATGGTCGTTGAGTGGGGCTAGGTCTTGGCCTTGAGCTGGAGATCTCTGGGAGATTTTCACCATTTGATATTATGTGGAGGTGGGAGGTCTCTTGTGGACCAGTGTCCTGAAGTTGGCTCTCCCACCTCGGAGGCACAGCCCTGATTCCTGGCTGGAGCACCAAGAGCCTGCCATCCACACGGCTCAGAATAAAAGGGAGAAAGAAAAGAAAGAAAAAAGAAAGAAGAAGATAAAATAAAATAAAATAATTAAAATAAAAAATAATTATTAAAATAAATTTTTTTAAGTAACAAAAAAGAAAAAGGAAAGAAGAGAGCAACCAAACCAAAAAATAAATCCACCAATGATAAGAAGCACTAAAAACTATACTAAAAAAAAACAACAATAAAAACGGATAGACAGAGCCCTAGGACAGATGGTAAAAGCAAAGGTATACAGACAAAATCACACACAGAAGCATACACATACACACTCACAAAAGGAGAAAAAGGGGGAAAAATATATATATTGTTGCTCCTAAAGTCCACCTCCTCAATGTGGGATGATTAGTTATCTATTCATGTATTCCACAGATGCAGGGTACATCAAGGTGACTGTGGAGATTTAATCTGCTGGTACTGAGGCTGCTGGGAGAGATTTCCCTTTCTCTTTTTTGTTCGCACAGCTCCCAGGGTTCACCTTTGGATTTGGCCCCGCCTCTGCGTGTAGGTTGCCTGAGGGCGTCTGTTCTTTGCTCAGACAGGACGGGGTTAAAGGAGCAACTGCTTCGGGGGCTCTAGCTCACTCAGGCCGGGGGGAGGGAGGGTACAGAGTGTGGGGTGAGCCTGCGGCGGCAGAGGCCGGCGTGACGTTGCATCAGCCTGAGGCGCGCCGTGCATTCTCCCGGGGAAGTTGTCCCTGGATCCCGGGACCCTGGCAGTGGCGGGCTGCACAGGCTCCCCAGAAGGGAGGTGTGGAGAGTGACCTGTGCTCGCACACAGGCTTCTTGGTGGCGGCAGCAGCAGCCTTAGCGACTCATGCCCGTCTCTGGTGTCCATGCTGATAGCCGCGGCTTGTGCCCGTCTCTGGAGCTCCTTTAAGCGGCGCTGTTAATCCCCTCTCCTCGCGCACCAGGAAACAAAGAGGGAAGAAAAAGTCTCTTGCCTCTTCGGCAGCTCCAGAATTTTTCCCGGACTCCCTCCTGGCTAGCTGTGGCGCACTAGCCCCCTTCGGGCAGTGTTCATGCAGCCAACCCCAGTCCTCTCCCTGGGATATGACCTCCGAAGCCAGAGCTTCAGCTCCAAGCCCCCGCCTGCCCTGGCGGGTGAGCAGAGAAGCCTCCTGGGCTGGTGAGTGCTGGTCGGCCCCAATCCTCTGTGCGAGAATCTCTCCGCTTTGCCCTCCGCACCCCTGTTGCTGCGCTCTCCTCCGTGGGTTCGAAGCTCCCCGCCTACGCCACCCGCAGTCTCCGCCCGCGAAGGGGCTTCCTAGTGTGTGGAAACCTTTCCTCCTTCACAGCTCCCTCCCACTGGTGCAGGTCCCGTTCCTATTCTTTTGTCTCTGTTTTTTTCTTTTGCCCTACCAGGTACGTGGGGAGTTTTTTGCCTTTTGGGAGGTCTGAGGTCTTCGGCCAGCATTTGGTAGGTGTTCTGTAGGAGTTCCACATGTAGATGTATTTCTGATGTATTTGTGGGGAGGAAGGTGATCTCCACGTCTTACTCTTCTGCCATCTTGAAGCTCCTCCCCAGATGTTTCTTGACATGGAAATTCAAATGCTCTCAGTAACCTGCAAAGTAAAATTCTCTAATGTGATCAATTATGTGCTGAATGGTCCTTGAAATAAAACAGTGTGATCTTGGTCAAGAAATCCCACTATGGTCAATTTACAAGATGATTTGTGTTCAGTGAGAATACTTCATTTGCATTTATCCCAGAGAAAAATGTTTTGCTTACGTGATAGGAAAGAGGATTTAGATAAATGAAAAAGTTACATACTATTTTTTTCTACATGAAATTGTCTAGCAATTTTATAGTATATTCTGTTGTGTGAAAATTGTCATTTTCTTCATATGCATATGTAGACTTGATAAATTCAACAAAGACTTGATAAATTAAACATATTTAAGATGTTTATCGTAAAATTATCATTGCTTTCTCTGAATGATTTCAAAGGTTTGCCATATTTTGGATTCTTGCTTTATGTACTCTGTCCTCTGGCCAAATATTTTTCTGAGAAGAAAAATTCTAATTTAATATTGAAAATCTCTGAGTGAGTTCAAGATATGATTTTCTAACAGCATTTAAAGGGATGAAACTGTTAACGGAGCAATATAATTCCTATTACACTGTAGCACATCGTTAGACTAGATTAGATGTATCAACCCCTTACCTTCCTTATTTCACTTTTCATTTGCTTAGGACTCAGACTACAGATGTCTGAAACCTTACTAACTTAAACAAACCAGGGAATTTCTCTTTATTTACAGGAATTATATTCAGAGCAATGGAGGCCAAGCTGGAGTCAGGCACGACAACCAAAGTCCCAGTTTCATCAAGTCTCTTCCTTTTTATTTCCTGGCTCTTCTTCTGTCTGTATCAGCCTCATTCTCGCTCTCTCTCTTTTTTAAAAAAATACATTTATTTATCTAGTTATTTTTGGTTGCGTTGGGTCTCCGTTGCTGCGTGTGGGCTTTCTCTAGTTGCAGCGAGCGGGGGCTACTCTTCGTTGCAGTGCGTGGGCTTCTCATTGCGGGCTTCTCTTGTTCCAGAGCATGGGCTCTAGGCACGTGGGCTTCAGTAGTTGTGGCACGTGGGCTCAGTAGTTGTGGCTCACGGGCTCTAGAGCACAGCCTCAGCAGTTGTGGCGCACAGGCTTAGTTGCTCCGCGGCATGTGGATCTTCCTGGACCAGGGCTCGAACCTGTGTCCCCTGCATTTGCAGGCAGATTCTTAACCACTGCACCATCAGGGAAGTCCCAGCCTCATTCTCTTTTAATACAGTTCTTCTTCATGCTGAGAAAGACATGGTTATAGAAAGATCCAGACTTGTAGCATTCCAGGAGCCAGCAAACAATGTAGGAAGAAAACTTCCTACATTGTCGGAAGAAAACTTTTCTTTCCTCACTTAAGTGTATATAAAAATCCAAGGGAAAGAACTTCATCAGCCTAGCATGTGTCACATGTCCAATTGTTGGATCAAGTGATAGTGCCAGCAGCTTATCCCATGATTAGTAGTCCATTCACTGAATGGTGGAGCCAGTTCCCAAAGGAAGGGGAGGAATACTATTAGCAGAGTAAGGGAATAAGGTTGCTGGACTGACCTAACTAGCATATGTCCAGTGAGTTAATATATACATGTGTCAGAAAATCCTGCTGCTGAATTAGTAACTAGAATGCCATCCTCTGGGCTCTGTGAGCTAAGAATTAAATTGCTTGTTCTGTTTTAAGTATAAAAGCACAAAGTCTGGGAAAATAAGGATCTGTTTCATCTCCACATGTTGTTGATCTTACTGTAGAAGAATGTTAAGTAGATAATACTTAAATATAATCACCACATAATCTTTATTGTCACAGAAGGCTTTTAAGTTGCTGACTAGCTGGTAAAATCAAATATGAATGCAAATGAAAAATAAGTAGCACATTATGTCTTATGCTTCTGAACACATTTGGAAATAACTCCTGCATGAGTATTTTGAATACGGTAGGCCTTCACTGCTCATTTTTCCATATAATCTTCCTTTTTTTATTTTTGAAAATTGAGAAAAACCTTCACTAAAGAATGAAAAGAATCAAGAGTCATAATTGATGCAAGGTTTATTGCCCCTCCCAAAGTTCAGAAGTCCTCTAGAGTGAATGTCTTCATTCCCTTAAGTATTTTGATGGAAAAAATCAATAATACCTTTCTTATGTGTAGCATTCTACTTAGGGCTAGACACAGACACTAAAAGGAATAAAGATACAAAATATGTTTCACAATCCCAGTTTCAATATATTAATTCATTTCCTCATTATATTTATTACAGTTTATTATCCTTGTGATACAGTAGCAATACATTAACAGTACAACCAGCCATATACACCGCCACCATGGACTAAAGCTGTGAGATAGTTTTCTTGCCACTATTTTGCAGTTCATTGGAGCAAACAAAACTGTATCTTTTCCTCTTCTTTGATGTAAAGATCTCTGAGGCCATCCTTTGTCTCTTTTGATTTTAATAATTGTTCTTTGTCATCCCTCCTTCCCACCTGAATGATGAGAAGTGAATTACAATAAAATGAAAAATTCTCCTGATTTAGTCACCCTTTTTTTTTTTAAACATCTTTATTGGAGTATAATTGCTTTACAATGTTGTGTTAGTTTCTGCTGTATAACAGAGTGAATCAGCTATATGTATACATATCTCTCCATATCCTCTCCCTCTTGCGTCTCCCTCCCACCCTCCCTATCCCACCCCTCTAGGTGGTCACAAAGCACCGAGCTGAACTCCCTGTGCTATGCAGCTGCTTCCCACTAGCTATCTATTTTACCTTTGGTAGTGTATATGTCAATGCTACGCTCTCACTTTGTCCCAGCTTACCCTTCTGCCTCCCCGTGTCCTTAATAGTCACCCTTTTTTGAATGATTGTTTTATAAAAGATGCCTACAATTTATGACAACAATAACAGAAATAAAAAGAAAAAAAGACCTCTTATACAATCTTACTATCCAAAGAAAACAACTGGCTTTTCCCTCTTTCTTTCTTTCTTGTCCTTTTCCAGTGAGGGTTTGTGTGTGTGTGTGTGTGTGTGTGTGTGTGTGTGTGTGTGCACACACACACATATATATAGATACACACATAAATATATATATGTATACATATATACACAGGTATTTTATGTCATTGTCATCATATTTAGTTAGAATTTGTATTCTGCCCATTTCCTTTAACATTTGTTGTAAATGTTTCCATATGTTGCACATCCAGTTTGGCTACATATGATCTAATTTGCTGATGTTCCATAATTTGCAAAGGAATTAACATTTTATTGGACATGTATATTATTTCTGGACTTGAACTTATAAATGATGCTATTATGAACATATTTGTGTATTAGAGCCTTTTGGAGGATTATTTCTTCAAGAAAAATTCTAAGTAATGGGGTTACTGGATCAAGGAGTAGAGCACTTTTTATAATGTAATTTTACAGTGAATTTGAGATATTTTAAAAATTGGAAATATGTAGCTACCATTACAGTGTTTTAAATTGAGGTTCATGTGAGTGTAGTTTTTATTATTCATTGACTCCATCCCACACGTTCTACCAAATTACCTGTTTTAACTCTGTTAATTATGTGGGGAAACAATGAAAACCTAAAGCATAGATTCACATGTGAAAGAAAGAAAAGAGAGAGAAAGGTGAGGGCCATGTATTGATTTTTCTTTTCACCCTGCTGTCTAATTTCCATTAGGTCTGCCCTGATTTCTTTTATCCTTTTTTTGCCCATTGATAAGAACTTATTTCATGATTGTATCTATGTGTTACCCTTTCAACCCAGTCATTGGTCAGTGAAGAATGATGATTTAATATTTCCCCACCATCTTTCTCTTTAAAAGAAGGTTTTGGATGATTACCCTACCCCTCATCCTTACCATACATATACACACTCTTCTGGGATTTTTTATGAAAGTAGGTATTTTTAATTTTTTGTGTGTGGTATAATCATGTATTCCATCTCTCTAAGACTTTCAGTGGGAAACATTGTGCCAGTATTGAGAAGTCTTCAGTGCCTGTTGGACAACTTGGAAAACCAAGATAATGGATTAATTCTGAACACTGTACCTCATTAGCAGTTTTTTTCACCCTGTGGACATTGGATGTTGTGACATACTTCATCTGACATGGAAATGTTCAGGAGTTGTGAGCCACCTGATTGGAGGCTTGGGAAATCAGATATCATCTTGTATTTCATTTTAGCTCAGTCCCTGGCAAGTATGACTTTTAGCATTCTCCACATCTCTTGGAGAGATAAGTATATTCCATCTCATTCTGTGAGAGAGAATATAGACTATAAAGGGACAAGTCCCATGAACAGTTGGCTTATTTTGACTTAGGATAAAAAATTATTAAAAAATTAGTTCATTCTCTCAACATTTTTAATATACAGTATAAATTCCAGAACATGTTATCTTATGGTTGTCAGACATATTCATTGCCTTGTAAACTACAAAGTCACTGGATAAAAACGTAGGCTAGAGTCTCCATTTATAAGCAAGGTCCAAAAATTTACATGAACAGAAAGATACCATCTTTGTTATTCTACCCAGTAATTGCATGCATACATTTCTTAATCCAACTGGCCATTTCCAAATTTTTTCCCAAGACTATAGATCTTCAGAGGATGGTAGCATAATCAACTTTATGAGAAGGAATTCTAAATTAGAAAACAAATAGTTTCCCGTAGGGTAGCTATAATCCCACATCTTTCCAAATATTGAAGAATTCAAGAACAGGAACAGATAATAGGATTACACTTGAAATGTTTTTCATTCTTCATACATATGTGTATATTCATTTATAGAATGGTTGTGGTGATTATTATCCAGTATTTATTACCTCTCTAAAAAAGAAAAAATAATGAACCACTTTTTCCTTTTCTGTCTGGTTTCTGCCAGTATTATTCTACTGAATCTGCTCTCTCCCACATTACCAGTAACATACTCGTCTTCTAATTTGATGCCCGTTTTTGTCCTTGGCTTCTCTCTAAGTACTTGAAAAGGTTGATTCTCTCACCCTCAGAACTCTTCTTAATACTAATTCATGGACTTCCCTAGTGGTGCAGTGGTTAAGAATCCACCTGCCAATGCAGGGGACACGGGTTCGATCCCTGGTCCACGAAGATCCCACATGCCATGGAGCAAGTAAGCCCATGCGCCACAACTACTGAGCCTGCGCTCTAGAGCCTGCAAACCACCACTGCTGAGCCCACGTGCTGCAACTACTGAAGCCTGTGTTCTCTACAGCCCCGTGTGCCACAACTACTGAGCCCATGCACCACAACTACTGAGCCAATGTGCCACAACTACTGAAACCCACGTGTCTAGAGCCCATGCTCTGCAACAAGAGAAACCACCACAGTGAGAAGCCCGTGCGCCGCAACGAAGAGTAGCCCCCGCTCACCGCAACTAGAGGAAGCCCATGCGTAGCAATGAAGACTCAATGCAGCCAAAAATAAATTAATTAATTAAAAAAAATACTAATTCATCCTTCCTTCTCTCCTACTTCTTTAATATCACTTCTTTCTCTAACTGTGGGCATATCCAAGCCTGAGTCAATGTCCTTTTTATTCTCCCACTTATGTTTCTGAGGATACTTCCTGAACCTGACCTCTTTCATGAGTTTTCTCCCCACACCTCCAGTTCTTATTGCTACCTCTCAACAGACCAGGTTTTCTGTAATCACTTCTGGATCAACATGTTTGTTGCTGAAATCGTCTTTTTCAATATTTTCATATATCTGTACATGGTTCTACTACTTCCCCAGACATCCAGGCTTATTAGATATCTGTTGCAGATGATTTGGTAAAGAGAAAATTTGAATTTTGATTAGGGTTAGCTTTCTATTGCTGTGTGACAAATTAAACGTAGAGGCTTAAAAGAGCACAATTTATTATCTCATCGTTTCTGTGGGTCAGGAGACCATTTTCAGATTAGCTGGGTCTTCTGCTCAGGTTGGAATAAAGGTGCTGGCTGGGGAGGTCATTGCATCTGAGGCGCAGGGTTCTCTTCTGAGGTCATTCAGGTTATTGGCAGAATTCAGAATGAACTTGAGATTATATGACTAAGGTCCCTGTTTTCTTGCTAGCTGTTGTCTGGAGACCTCTCTCAGCTCCTAGACATCACCCTCAGGTGCTCGCTACATAGTCCCTTTCATTGGCAGTTCATAGCATGGCTGTTGCTCTTTCCTGGCCTGCAGGAGACCTTCTGCTGCTGCTTCTCGACCTGATTAAGTGCTCACCTGATTAAGTCAGGCCCAAGGCATATTATCTCCCTTTTCATTAACTCAGAGTCAGCTGATAAAGAACCTTAATTACATCTGCAAAATCCCTTTTTCCATATAACGTACCATAATCATGAGAGTGATGGCCCACCCTATTCTCACTTCTACCCATACTCAGGGGGAAGGGATTATGCAGGGTGTACACATCATGGGGTAAGAATCCTGGGGGCCAACACAGAATTCTGCTTATCTCGGGATAGGTGGAAGCAAGCATGGTCATGACTGCCATCATGTTATTTAAATGATGACCTTAAAATAGTTACACTAACATAGGTGGTGCCAATATAATACCAGTTTAAGATTTCATTTGTGTGTGTGTGTCTGTTTATGAAAAATTATACTATTTATATATACATATTGATATGTATTTTTAAAAAGCATACCTAGAAAATGTTTTAATATGCATGCATCGTACATTACACTGTACTAATTTTATCTTCAATCTGTCTTTAATGCTTATTGGTACACATTTCCCACAACTCAACCATATTTGAATGTGAAATTTAAGATTACTTTTGGAATTATTATGTTTTTACTGAGAGATACAAGTGAGTACTTTTCACCCTTATTCTTTGTTATAAAATTCTGGAAAATTATACGTGTTTTTTTCCCTAGCTAACCTGGGTAAAGTATGAGGTGACTGTCTTCATCTATTCTTCCAGATAAGGCTAATTGCTTCTGGTGAATAAGCAGAGTGTGGCTTTCATCCTACTTCACCCTCTGACCTTTGGAGGAAAAACATTCCTCTTATTTTCAGTTGTTTTGCATGTATGTGTGTGAGCCAAACTACATTTGAAATGTTTTTTTTCTTAGCAACACATCTGTTACGAAAAGAAATAAAAATGTAGATTTCTTATTTGAATAAAGAGAATAGTGTTTCTGCTCTGGTTTCCCAAAATATATTTATAAATAACATCTGTTTCTACATAAATATAGCAATTTGTTGTTACTTATTTTTTGCTTGTATTGCTAAAATTGGTGGTAGAGCCTTTCTTTGAGTCATATCTATTTTGTATCCTTTGCTCTGCTGTCTAAACCATTTCCTCAATCTAAGAAGAAGTACCTCTTTAGGGGAGCCACTGTTTTTTGTTGATTTTGCATAAATCAGAGCCTATTGCCAATTTTTGCCTATTTATTCAATAGGCTCTGAAAAAGGAGATATTCAAACTTACTTCTGTTTTACAGAGGCTGGGATTCAAAAATTTATATGATTTTTTACAAATATGGTATATTAGCCAGAGTATTTTGCAGGAAAAAAGAGGAAGAAGTAAACTTTGTTTTATTTTCAAATCAGTGGGTTATGCTGAAAAGGTATTTTGCTGAAATGAAATTAAATACTGATACTTGAAGACCTGTTTTGTTTGTTTAATTTGGAGCTTCTATAGGTGTCAAGGCCACTATGTGGCCTTGATATGTATTTTACATATGTATTCATAGATTACTCTGCTGTAGTCCCTCTAACTTTGTACTTGATCTGAAGGCTTTTAAAATGACATTGGAAATTAATATGCTTATCTCTACCCACATACACATTCAGTCCTCATTTCTCTTGATTGGTTTTGCATTTCTCCTCTCTTAGGGAAGAAAAAAAAAGAAAGATTCATGGCTCCATCAGTAATTGTATTCATCTTCAAATTCAAGTCTTTCTTGAACTTGTTCAGGTCAGGCTGACATTTTGCCACAATTAAGGAAGTCTTGATGATTTTAAGATAATGTCTTGTTCTTGAGTGTCACTAAAATGTGTTTCTAACCCAGTCTCAAGGTGTTTGATGTGTTTTAGGCCCTGGTTACCTTGTTCATTCATCGGTATTTCTTCCTATTTTCTGGGTGTTGTACCAGATCTAATTTTGAGGATATTAATAGCCTTCTAAGGAATGGAATATACCACAGCTGTAGAAGGGAGAATTTGTTGCTACTGGTAGCAAGAAGGTGGATGAAACACACTTCTTGGTGCAGTGGTCACTTTTCAAGTAGCTTACTTGTTTTTTCTCTTTGTAAATGTTTGGTGCTGGTTGCATTTTTCAAATCTGCAGTTTCAAACAATAGTGCCATTTCTTATCTGAAACATGCGTATTAGGGAAGTAACTGTTGGGAAAGTAATGAGTAATTCAGTCATTATTTTATTAAATGTGTATATTAGCACAGATATATGAAAATATGGATAAGGAATGTTCTGTTCTTCATGGTAAGGTTGTAGTATTCCATATTATAAAAAATGTACACTTAGAAATGTACATTCCTTTTCTATTTGAATAAAGATATACGCAACCTCCTAAGGAGAGCATTTATATTATTTCAGATATATCCGTGCACATCTACACATATCGACACGTGGATGGACACTGTGGAAAATTTTTCATCAGTATGTGTACAATTTAGAAGTACAAGAGATCCCAGGGAAAATAATTTCATCCTTAGCATCAAAGATACTTCTTTTCATCTATTTTTATGTATGTGCATTATATAAATCAAATATGCCATTCTTTTCATCGCTACAATATGGCTTATATTAAAACCAAAGAGAAGTACTTCTTTTTGAAATTGGAATAGGGAAGTGAAACAATATGCAACCTATTAAAAAGTAAATATTTTAAATATTTGTCAAAATTGTAGTCATATTATGGCCGTTTATAACTCTTAGATATTAAGCTGCAGTTTCATTCTTAGTTAAGCTATTGGTAATTACATTATTTAAAGAAAGTGGTTTAAAATTAATGTAGAAGTTATTCTTCCCTTTTAGATTATAGATAGTGCATTCACATATCCTCTGTGACTATGATGATAATGGCATTTTTTAGAATGCTCATGAGCTACCATGTTATCTTCTCTTTTAGATGTTCTCATAATGATAATACACAGATGAATATGTGGAATTCCACTAATCTACCTTAAATTGGAGAAATTCATTCTAACGCATGTAATAGAGACTTTTTTATCATGAATCTCCTTTGCTAACCCTCTACCTGCTGCAGTTAGGTTATTTTTAATAGGACTTTCATCTTGAAGAGTCCTTTCATGTTCATTGGCCATCTTGTTGCTAGAGGATAAAACCCTCAGTAGCCTGTTTTTACCCTTTTCCATTAATAGAGGGATGTGGTTGTTCAGAGTGTGGACTCAGGAATAAGACCTACTGGAAATGAATCTGGTGCTGTCATTGACCAAATGGGGAACTTTGGGCTTCCACTTGACCTCTCTAGGCTTCTGCTTCTTACCTACCAAAAAGGATCATATTTATACCTACCTTATTGGTGGATTACGTACTTCAGTGAGCTACGAATGAATGTAAAGCACCTAGCATAGTACCTGGCACCCAGTAAGCCCTCCACAAACACTAGCTGTTAGTGTTATTTCCTCAACTCTAGTCCTAGGCAGGCTTATCTTTTCACTACCTCTGGAGTTACTTGCAGTCTTGTCTTTCCCACAACTCCACTTTTGTTATTCCTCTCATTTGAAATGTCTTTCTCTGCTTCTCTCCCTCCTACTAACATTCTGTCTGTCTTCTAAGAATGAACTCTTATCCCCTTGGTGAATCCTGAAATGATTGTTCTAATTCACCGAGATCTTTTCTTTTTGTGGATTCCATGTGCCTACCATCAGTTCCATTTACCATGACTCTCAATACATAGTGCTGAGATCTGTTCTTTGTATTTTCTTGCTTCCATAATAAGACTTGAAGTTTCATGGGTTCAAGTGCCCTTTAAATTCTCACATCTTCCTGAGAACTGAATATGCAGTCATGTTGCTGAACTGTGTTTTGTCTTAAAAAAAAATAGTTTTGTGTTATTTACCATTAACTGTATGTATTTGCAAATGAAAACTGAATATTCTACTAAATATTTTAATTGTTAACAATTTTATTAAATATGTGAGTTTGGAATACATTCATGTAGAAATTTCCTTTGTCACTTATTTTGGCAGGGTCTTTCACAAAGATTTATTTAAAAAGTAAAATTTTAGATTACACATATGTAGGGCACTATGTATTTATAAATAAATCAATGGATGAAATAAATACATCAAATGTATACATTTAAATAAAATTATGTGTAATACATAAGAAAAAAATTAAATATTTTTTTTCTTTTTTTTTTTTTTTTGCGGTACGCGGGCCTCTCACTGTTGTGGCCTCTCCCGTTGTGGAGCACAGGCTCCGGACGCGCAGGCTCAGCGGCCATGGCTCACGGGCCTAGCTGCTCCGCGGCATGTGGGATCTTCCCGGACCAGGGCACGAACCTGCGTCCCCTGCATCGGCAGGCGGACTCTCAACCACTGCGCCACCAGGGAAGCCCTAAATACATTTTTTAAAAAGTAAAAGATAAAAGTGGGACTAAGAAAGGTTAGGGTTTTATTTTAGATTCCACATAAAAGTGATAGCATGCAGTATTTGTCTTTCTCTATCTGACTTACTTCACTTAACTTAATGTCCTCAGGGTCCATCCATGTTGTTGCAAATGGCAAGATTTCCTTCTTTTTTATGGCTCAATAATATTCCATGGATACATTTACATTTTCTTTACCCATTCATCTGTCAGTGGACACCTAGGTTGTTTCCATGCCTTGGAAATTTAAAATAATGCTTCAGTTAACATGAATATATTTTTGATATTCTATTTTTGATATTTTATTTTAATAAAAGTGAAAATGGAAGTCCCTTGAACATCTCTGCCTCCTGGTATTCCTCTTCTGCTATGTTTTCTCGGTTTTCTCCTCATGTCCTGCCCTGTTTCTGGACTGCTGCCAACTGCTAAAACAGAATAATGGTGTTCCTTGTTACATGTGTAAAAAGGACAATATTTGTGCTGTTCTGTTGCCTTTTTTTTTTACTAACTTTATTTTATAAATCCATATTAAAAGTAGATTCATATCATCATTTTTAGTGGTTAAATAGTATGCCAATATATGATTGTTTTATAATTTATTTAATAATTAAGCTATTAGTGGATATTTTGATTGTTTCTTATATTTTGCTATTATAATATGAATGTCATTATTCATGTATATTAGTGTTCTTGACCAATTATTTTATTCAGATACATCCTTTATTTATGATGCATATTGTCAAACTTCTATCTATAAATGTTCCCTGGAGATCCAGTGGTTAAGACTCTGCACTTCCAATGCAGGGGTCGTGGGTTTGATCCCTGGTTGGGGAACTGGGATCCCACATGCCATGCTGCACGGCCAAAGAAACAAAATTTACTCTCTCAATATTAGTCTGTGTTCCTATAACTTCATTAATCTTTCAAAATCCTTGCCTATGATAGGTTACTTTTTTTTGTTCTTTTAATATTCTTTTCTTTATTCTTTGATTCTGGAAAGGTTTAACATATCTTTTGACATGTTTATTGACCATTTGTAGGCATTTTATGAATCACTTCTTCATGTAATCTGCCTGTTTTCTATTGGGATGTTCACCTTTTTCTTGCTGACTTATACATTAAGAATATTAACTCTTTGTTTGATATACAGGATTGTCACCAAGTCTGGAAACACAGAAGAATATATGATGAATTTTTTATAGGTATTATATTATAATTCATGATCAAGTAATATTATCTTTGTTTCCATATGTTGTGGCCATCCTATATCTTCTACAAAGAATTCACCTTTCACTCTTTACCCACCAGTGTGTCATTTATCATTAACTGAGTTTGGTGTAGCTTGTCAAAAGGACTACTTAAATTTTTATGTAGCAAAATCTATTAGATGTTTTATTTTCAGTTTTGGTTTTAGAAAGGTCCTCTTCATTGAGGAAATTGAGGAAGTAGTCATTCAAGTTTTCTCCTACTACTTTATGTTTTTATTTTTAATAATTGTCGGTTTAACCCATGTAGAATTTATATAGGTATTAGTGTGAAGTAAGTCTCCAGTTTTACTTTTTGGAAAGGCCTGCCAATTGTTCTCATTGGAGGCCTCTTGAAGTTTTTTTTTTAATTAATTAATTAACTTTAGGCTGCATTGGGTCTTCATTGCTGCATGCGGGCTTTCTCTAGCTGCGGCGAGCCAGGGCTACTCTTCGTTGTGGTGCACGGCTTCTCACTGCGGTGGCTTCTCTTGTGGAGTTCAGGCTCTAGGCGTGCCGGCTTCAGTAGTTGTGGCTCATGGGCTCTAGAGCTCAGGCTCAGTAGTTGAGGTGCATGGGCTTATTTGCTCCGCGGCATGTGGGATCTTCCCGGACCAGGGCTCGAACCTGTGTCCCCTGAATTGGCAGGAGGATTCTTAACTGCTGCACCACCAGGGAACCCCCTCTTCTTGACATTTTAATGGCTACTAACAGGTTACGAGTTCTGGGAAATCCCTTAACCTCTCTGACTCTCAGTTTTCTTATTTTAATATAGGGAGTTAGGTTATTTCCCATCTTAAATCGAAGTTCATGGAAGGTAGATTACTTGTCCAGGGTCTGACATATCATCTATTCTGGAACAGAACTTTTCCATGTATACTCTTCCATGTGCCATTTGGATAACTAAAGTTTGGGGTGAATGGGATTTGTCTATCATGACATTGATCATAAATTGAGAAATCCAAGGTTAGAGTTGGTGAGTAGTTGGGACCTTGGTGATTTAATCCATCCAACACATTCACTTTATAAAGTGAAAAACAAAGTTTTTCATCTTAATGTTCTAAATTCAAAAGCAGCAATTCATTGCATTACTTTTCTTTAAGGGAAGAACTAAAGCCAGTTGTTTTTTACTTGCCTCTGACTCTTTTTCTCTGGGTTCAAATCAGTACCCCAGTACTACAGCCCTTGATGTGGAGGGTTTTTTATAATGAAATATGGTATTGTTTCTTCAAACTCAGCTAATATCAAAGACCTATCTTTTGCTTCTTTCCATTTTTTTTATTGCTCAATTATCCTTTGTTCTCCAGACCTTATTTGGAACAAGTTTCCTAGGACCTACCCAAGTTTGGAAGCACTGAGAGATAGACAGGAAGCTGGAGAGCAAAGAATCACTGTTTTTTTCTGATAAAAACATCATGCATTAGTGAGAAGGCCAGATGATCCTATTAATGCTTCCTGTCTCCATGTCCTCCAGTAACGTCTAGACTCTGGTATTTAGGACAGATTTTGGTCTGTGGAGTAGACACAGTTTCTCAGAATCTCCATGTTCACATTGGTTGGAGCAGAGAGGAAAAGAAAAGAGAGGAGGTCCTCAGTGTTTACAGTCTTTTACAAGGTTAACGTTACCCAAGTCAGAAATGTGGACCAGTGTATACCTAACCAGGTCAACTCATTCCTTCAAGACAGGGAGAAGGGTAGGAATCCAGGAAAGAACCCAGTGCTGAGCCCTCACATGAAAATGAGGAATATGGGAGGGAAAGTGAGGCTCCCAACATCTTTCTTAACCACTTCCCATGTTTAGTTATGGCTCTTTTTTTTTGCCCATACCTTTTTTATGTGTTTTGGGTTTTCTCTGCTTGAACTGTAATAACCCAGTTTTCTTAGTCTCCAGCCTCTCGCCATGACAAATGTTTTACCTACTGTTTGAATTGCTAGTCATCTTTACAGGCTTTCAAACCCTGATATCATTCCTCATGGCCCCTATGTATAAGAAAAACCCCACATGACTCTCAGGCATTTTGAGAAATGTCCTGTGCAACCTCTAGTTCCCACTTCAATTTCATTTAATTGCAATTTTTTAATATTTATGGAGTCCCTGCTAATGTTACAGTTTTATACTTCTTAGTAGATCTGAATAGAATATTCATAGATTCTTTCTTCTCCACCCTCTTTATTTAATAAGCAAGAGAAATGCTTAAGTTTTATTAAAACATTCCCTCCAAATGCCTAATTCATTCGATACTGAAACCTAAAATTAGAGCAAAAACAAGACAGTGCCATGTGGGAGATATGTCAGCCTTGTGGATATATGTTTGGTCTTTTTCGTTTGCATGTGGGTATTAATAGAGATTATTTTGTTTCAGGATCTCTGCTTATTCCCCAGTAACTGAACATGAAGCCTACCATTATGCATTGAACTCTCTTTTATAAAAACATAATTTGAAATTTATTAATGAAAAGCAGCACTGAAAACACTCTTTTTCCTTTTCCTGGGTTGGTGGCTGAATTTAGATTGAGAGGCATACAGTGGTTCATCAGATAATTGTGAAAAGAGGTGCCGCATACAAAGGCCTTAGGTAATCAATCCCTCTGTGTTTGGAGTATAGACATGCACAGCTGATATATATGACACTTTCTCCTTGGCTTTCTTATCTCCTTTTGCATATTTTCAAATGCAAAAAGTTCAGTAATTTTCCACAAGATAATGCACTCCTAAAAGGTTTCCCTAGAGGTTATTTTCTAAAATCTAAGAGAATAGGAGACCAAAGCATCCTTAACTTTTTAATTAATTAATTAATTAATTAATTAATTAATTTTTGGCTGCGCTGGGTCTTCGTTGCTGCGCGCAGGCTTTTTCTAGTTACGGTGAGCGGGGGCTACTTTTTGTTGTGGAGTACGGGCTTCTCATCGTGATGGCTTCTCTTGTTGCGAAGCGTGGTCTCCAGGTGCGTGGGCTTCCGTAGTTGTGGCATGCGGGCTCTAGAGTGCAGGTTCAGTAGTTGTGGCACACGGGCTTAGTTATTCTGCAGCATGTGGGATCTTCCTGGACCAGGGCTCGAACCCGTGTCCCCTGCATTGGCAGGCATATTCTTAACCACTGCACCGCCAGGGAAGTCCCCATCCTTAACTTTTATGTTCGCAGTTTTGTGTTTTGATTATTAGCTCTTAGAATATAGACACTAACTCTGGGTCAGGTCATAGTGTCAAGATCCTGATTAGTTTTCTTTCCATTTATTGCTCATTTAAGCCAGTTTGAGGAGTGACTATGGGATGATGAAGCTCTTTTGAAATAAGCTTTTCAAAACTTGTGCAGCCAGGTGAGTTGTCCCATTCAAAGTTGTCACCACAGGAAGGCATTGCACTTATTACAATAACAGCTTTATTGCTCAAAGCAATGTTAGATCTTTTGAGGAGGATTGCTATAAAAGTCTACAGCACATTTTGGGAATCTTTTTAGTGGTGACATAACATCAGTAAGTACACGTAAATTTGAATCTCCAAAGTAGCCAACAGCCACTCACAATCATCTCTTCAGTAGGATGGGTGATTGGCCTATTTATTATTTTGAAGATATTGTTAGGAAATAATGAGACTGGTTTTCTTATGTGTCACATAAATCATCTCTGAAGGCAATTCCAAAAGGGAAAGCTTAACAAAGTTTTCAACCGTTGCAGTATTACTGGCATAAGTGAAGAGGATCTCAAGAAGACAGTTTTGAAAGTGACAGCATTCAGCTGGTTATTTAGTTCTGCTACAATTTTTAAAAACCACTCTCACTCATTATTAATTGTAGCATTCTGGTATTGTGAAGAAACAAAGGCATTTTGGTGGAACCAAAACAAAGTAGTTTGACTTGGTGTGATTACCATTTGCACGTTAGCTGGAAATGGCCCTTGGAATTGAAAGATAGGTAAGGAAATGACAGCTAATGGAATAGAATGAAATGTGTGAGAGCAGAAAGGGCACCTTTTAAGGACTTATTGCTAGAGTTTTGAGACATGGAGAGATATAATTTTCTATCTTTGGTGTCAATTTCATACCCTGGTGGCCTAGATTTCCTTAGCTCAGGTTTACTCTAGTAATTTTCCATCATAAAAATTATATGAGCATGATAGAAAAAGAAACATTTCAAATGCCCTGCATATATATCTGGCAGATTCAACCCTTACATATATCTTTCCTCCGTTATAATGACAGTGAGGGTGTAATAAGCTTACACGAAGAAAGCAGACAAGAGGCATCAATAAAATTTTGGAAGATGTAACAAAAATGGACAAGTGGTAACTGACTTAACCAAGTGGAAAAAGCTGACTCCTAATTGCAGTGGGAAGCAGAACCTGGGAAAGACTCTGGAGATGGAGGCTCCAGATAGCTCAGAAAACTGGGGTGTGGTGTGGGGCTGAAGAAGGTAGGTTTACCAGCTTAAAAAGATATTAACTCTACAGCTTTGTTTTATAATGGCAAGTCCAACAGTCATACTTTTATTTTGTTTTACATCTATAAACATATGGAAGAAGATGGAAGTGCCAGAGATATTCTTTTGGCTTAACAATTATTTGCGCTTTACAGAAAACAGATATGTCTGTTAAATATTTTAATAGGATAACAGATTATTTAGTAAAGCAACTAAATAGAATTACTGACTTGTTTCTCACAGAATATTCTAGATATTGGATATTGGCAAATTCTGAACTCACAGCACAAGCATGAGTTGAGATGGCAGTGCTTTTCCCACTGCTTACAAGAAATACAACTCTCTCCTGCCCCAAGAAGTTTGTGTGGCTAGTAAGGAATTCCTGCCTGATGTTCTTCCCTCAGAAGCAGGGCTCCTGGCCTGGATTCTAAAATAAAAGTCTGTCTCATGTTCAAAAAATAAAAAAGAATTACAGACTTTTTTTTGTGTGTGTGTGTGGTACTGGGGGCTCTCATTGTTGTGGCCTCTCCCGTTGCGGAGAACAGGCTCCGGATGCACAGGCTCAGTGGCCATGGCTCACGGGCCCAGCCGCTCCACGGCATGTGAGATCTCCCTGGACCGGGGCACGAACCCGTGTCCCCTGCATCGGCAGGCAGACTCTCAACCACTGTGCCACCAGGGAAGCCCTAATTACAGACTTTTTAAAGGTTATACTTACTTTTATAAGACATAGCAACACTTTTTCACATCTGGATTCTGGATAAGAATCTATTGTTGGAAATCATGTTTTCTAAGACTATTCTATGACTTAGATTAGTATTTGCTTTCCTACTGCTCTAGAGGAAGGAATGTTTTCTTTTCATCTTGACAAACTTTCTTTCATCAATAGTTGGAAGAGCCTATCTTGTTAAAGCTGAATGTTAGAATTCCAGTAGTTAGAAAAAAGCAGGTTTGAAATGCATGAAGCTTATAATATGGATTACCAGATATTTAAGGAGAATATCTAACAAAAAAGGAGGCGATCAAAACAAACAGATGAAAAGAATTCAGTTGAAACAAAGCAAATGAAGGGAACAGAAGAAAATCTTTAAAACTGACTCAATAATAACATATTCAGAGGTATAAGTACTGCATCTATGAAACAAGAAAGTGCTATTTAAAAATACAAAGAAAAAAATTAGAAACAATAAAAATCAATAGAAGGGTTGAATGATAAAGTTAGGGGGAAAAAAGTCTCTCAGAAAACAGGACTAAAGGTGAAGAAATAGAACATAGGAGAGAAAAGATAAAAATTGTGAGAGGATCAATCCAGGAGATTAAACATCTGACTAGTAAGAATCCCATAAAGAGAGTAGAGAGAAAATAGAGAAAGGAAATTATCAAAGATTATTCTTCATAACTGAAGGACGTGAATTTCCAGATTGAAAGGGCTCAAGTGTCCAGAATAATGAATGAATGAAGACCCACATAAAGACATGTAATTTTGAAGTTTTAGGATAGTGGAGATAAAAGAGAAGGTCAAAAAAGCTTCTTTAAACAAGAACTAGGTCACATTGGAAGGAACAGAATCAGAATAACATCTGATTTCTCATTAGTAATACTAGATGCTGGGAGACAGTGGAGCAATGCTGTGTCAATTCTGAGGGATCTCTGTACTTACAAGTCCAAACCAGCAATCAAAGGTGAGTTCTCAAAAAATGTACATGCAAGGTCTGAAATAAATGAACATCATGCATTATTTATTTGGAAGGCACTGGAGACTGAGTCCCACCAAAATAAGGGGGAGAAGATCAAGAAAGATGAAGATGTGAGATATGGAAACAGGTTTACAATGAGAGAATCAAAGAGAATTCCAAGGATCATGGTGAATGAGAGATATCAGGATTACAGCTGTGCAACAAGCTTAGAGTTCATTAGTCCAGATATGAGCAGGAGGATGGAGGGCCCCAGGCAGGATGTAGCTAAGAAAAAAAATGAAATTGATGTAGTTCCTGACGTGTTTGAGCACATTGAAGGCTTTGCGGCTCTGTGGGAAAGTTTGGGCTGATTTAGTAACATACGTAGAAAATTAAATAAATAAGAAGAGAAGGGAAAGTACATGTTGGGGTTGGGTTTCATTGGGCAAGAGGATGAACTCTGGAGTCAGACCATCTAAATTTGAATCCTGTCTCTACCACTTATCACACTTGAGTATCCTTCAGTAAGTTACTTATCTCTCTGTGCTTCCGTTTCCTCATCTGTATGGAAATACTAATGATACCTACTTAACAGGATTGTTGTGAAGATTAAATGAGTTAATGCCTGTGAAGCTGTTAGGTCAGTAGTAGTAGTAGTAGTAGTAATAGTAGTAGTAAGGGCTTAAAATTATAACCATTATTTTATTATTGCTATTAATTTTAAAATTAAAAAAAAATCCAGACATATAAGTTTAAGCATACTTCTTTTTGAGAAATGTGGTGATAAATACCCAGAAGAAACTGCTTAACAAACTGAAAACAAAACAAAAAATTTTAATATCCTATAGGGCCATCACTCAAAGGTGAATTTTTTAAACATTTGGTTGCATTTCCTTCCAATTGTTTTTTCTGTGCATTGTTTTATTTATATAATTGTTCCATTCTTTCTGTATAATTTCATGTACTGCTTTTTTTTGTGTGTGTGTGGTACGCGGGCTTCTCACTGTTGTGGCCTTTCCCGTTGCGGAGCACAGGCTCCGGACGCGCAGGCTCAGTGGCCATGGCTCCTGGGCCCAGCCGCTCCGCGGCATGTGGAATCTTCCCGGACCGGGACACGAACCCATGTCCCCTGCATCGGCAGGCGGACTCTCAACCACTGCGCCACCAGGGAAGCCCTGCTTTTCTTTTTTAACTTAAGAAGCATTCCCCTGTTAACACAAACTCTTATTAAAGCATTTTGTTGAATTCATTATTTTCCACTAAATGGATGGAAAAATAATTTGCTCAACCAATCATCTCTTTTTGTATACTGAGGTTGTTTTGTGAATAACTTTGGGATGATGGCTTTGTGAAATACATTTCAAATTTAGTTTTGTTTATTTCCATGAAATTAAATATGTAACATTTCTTTAGTTTCTTAAATGTAAAACATGTTTATTGTAGATGTTTTAGATAACATGTAGAAGTAAAACAAGTAAAATAAATGTAGCAGTTAACTAATTACCTGGAGATAAACACTGCTAGCATCTTTTTTTTTTTTTTTAACATCTTTATTGGGGTGTAATTGCTTTACAATGGTGTGTTAGTTTCTGCTTTATAACAAAGTGAATCAGGTATACATATACATATGCTCCCATATCTCTTCCCTCTTGCATCTCCCTCCCTCCCACCCTGCTAGCATCTTAATGTGTGCTTTATTCTCTTTTTCCTTCATACATATATATTTTTCTTTTTTTTTGCAAAATTTGGAACTTTTCTTAAGTAGACATTATGAAAAATCTTTTAATATCTTCAATGACATGTTAGTGTTAGCAGAATATTCAATTCTAAATTGTTGTACCCTATTTACTTAATTGCTTTTCTGTTATTTCCAGTGTTTCTCCATGATAATGTTGTAATGACAATCTTTATAACTAAACATCTGTACACATTAAAAATTATTTTCCTAGGTTACATTCTTAGAAACAGAGTTGCGGTTAAAAAGGATACACATCATAAAGCAGATGTCAGACTGTCCTCCATGAAAAGTCTACAAAACTATGCTCACAGTGTTTGTGCTAGTGGTTCCCTAGTAGCCTTTCAACACTAGGTTTTCTAATAAAAATTATTTATAAAATGGCATAAAACAACTTCTATGTAGTTGTTTTCCTTCATTAGATTCCTGGGTACGAAGAATATCAGAATTTTAAGACGTTTACTAAATTTTGAAAGATTGCTTTCTCAAAAGATGGCAGTAATTGGCCATCATTAACAGTGGGTAATAATGCCTATTAATCTGTGTTCTCACTAAGGATGAGACTGTTCTATTCCTTGCACAGATTAGTAGGAAAACATTGATGGGTTGACAGAAAAAGGCATTGTAATAATCCAGGCAAGATACCAGAGCAGAGTGGTAGCAATGAAAGTGGTCATATTCTGGATATATTTTGTAAGAGAAATTGAGGAGACAGTGACCACTCCTTGGTTTTTGGCCAGGGTGACTGGAAAGACAAAGTAGCCATTTTTGAAGATGGGAAGACTGTAGGAAAATCCTGTTTGTCAAGCCAGATCAGGGGCTCAGGTTTGGACATATTAAGTGTGATATGCTTATTTGGTAAACGGGAGGAGATGTTGATTATGGAGCTGGACATATGATTCAGGAATTCAAAGGAGAATTCTAAGCTGGAGACATAAATCTAAGGGTCATCAGAATATAGTTGTTATTCAAGGGGAGACGTTAGATGAAATCACCAAAAGAGTGAGAGTAGGATCAAAGACTGAACCTCCAGGCACTACAATGTCTAGAGGTTGGGGGAATGGAAAGAAACTAGCAAAGGATATGGAAAAACAGCAGCAGGAGAAGTAGGAGAAAAACCAGGAGAGTGTGGTGCCTGGTAGGAAGTCTAAGGAAATATTTCCAAGAGAAGGGGGCGATCAGCTGAGTCAAATGCTGCTTAAAGGTCAAGTAATATGAAGATTGAGAAGTGACATTAGATATAACAACATGGAAAGGTAATTAGTGACTTCGATAAGAGTGGTTTTGGTGAAGTGGTGTGATGAAAATCTGATTAGATGGGTTCAAGAGATAAGGGAGGAGAAAAAGGAAAGATAATGACTATGGGTAATTCTCTTGAGTGGTTTTGCTTAATGGACAGAAGGATATATAGCAGTCGTTGGACAGGAAAATTGTATTGATAATTGTTTTGTTTGTTTTTGGAAATGGGAGAAATAACAGAGTTTATACAGTGATAGGAAAGAGCTAGTAGAATGGGAGAATTTGATGATGCAGGAGAGGGAGGGATATCTGGTGCCATGTTCTTGGATAGGCAAGAAGGGATGGATTGTGGTGACCAGTGTGGGGATTGGCTTTGAATAATTACATGGACAGCTAATTCCTAGGATGGGAGGAAAGGCTGAGCATATGAGTGCAGATGCTGGTGTAGAGAAGTGGTGATGGGAGTCTATGGAACTTACCTTTTGATTGCTTTTTTCTCAGTGATGTAGGGAGCATAATCATCTACTCAGAACGGATGGGGAGTAGATGTTAGAGGTTTGAGAAAAGAGGGAGAAGGTGTGAAATGGTATTGAGACACAGTTGGGGGAGTAAATGTCTTAGAAAAATGGAGTATAATTGCCAGGCAGCTTTAAGGGACGCCTTGAGGTTAGTGGTTTTCCGTGTAAAGTGAGCACAGTCAGCCTGATGATATGCTATTCTTCAGCCTCATTCAACTGCACTGAGCGGGCATGAAGCCAGTAAAGAGTTTGTTTCAACTAGGCTTGGTTTAGGGAAGGGAGAATCAGATGTTAGGAGATGGGTAGGGAGATTTGCAAAGCACTAAATATTAAGATTGAATTTAATCTGAGCAAGGAAGGGAGTGAGACATGAGGGAGGTGAAGAAAGTGAAATAGTAGTAAGTTTGTGGGTTATGGGTCTTATTGGGGTCTGAAATGGGGTTTTGAAAGAGAAAGCTAGGATGGATGGAGTTGGTCAGAGAGTGAGATGCTTGAATTTGAGAATATGTTGGGTGGGTGATGTAGGGGTGATGTAGAATGGAGAAGATCATTGGAGGAGATGAGTTCAAGCAGCTGAGAAGCCAGAATTGGAACAGTCGCCTAAGTAGATATCAAAATCACCAATAATTGTATTAGGGGTAGTGCTGGAGAGTGTGATTGTAAACTAGAAGTTAAATCTTCAGGGAAATGCGGGGAAGTGACCAGGAGGCAATAAATTACTACAGGGATCAATGATAGGTGGTACAGTCTGATGATGCAGGATATAAAGTGGGGTTGTTTTTAGTGGAATGAGGGAGAATGGCATGACATGGCAATGAGAAGCAAGAAGGATATCCCCATCCCCCCACCAAACGTGCAGGGTTTGCAGGAGAAGCATTTCCTCCACTGGAGAGCTGGTTCTCAGGGTAAGATGGTGAAGGAAATATTCAAGGAAGAGACTGGAGATAGGGGATTTTGCTAATGGCATGTGTGAGTTCCAGAAAGCATCATCAAAGGGTATCTGGAGATGGTTGGAAAGGGGGACAGAACCTTATGTGGATTAGAGAGCTGGAGATGAAGGATGATTTGGGAGCCTGAGCTTCTTGAGGTGGCAGACATGAATGAGGATAAAGGGCCTCATTAAGTTAATCTTGATGATTTTAAAGCATATTGCCGTGATGAGACTGAGTTTTGATGGTAGGTAGATGTTCTCTTGCCAGGAACTAACAGAATTTGGGACTCCCACTTGACTCCAACTCATAAGGTCATGAAGATGGGGGTGGGGAGCAGTCTTATTTTGAGCCCTGGGCTGTTGATCTCTGAGGATGGAGTCTGACCAAGGGATATGGTCTCACTCCTAGAATGTGGATGTGGAGAGGAAGGAGATAAAGAAGGTAAAGATGTTTATCAGTCAGATGGCAATAGAGAGAATTTGAGGCTAGCTCTGCCTTGCTGATTTTCAACTAATTAATATTATAAAAATTTAATCTTTAATTAATATAAACAATTTATTTGAACCACACCTAAAATTTGCAACTTTATAAAAATACCAAAATCTCCCATTTCTAGGGTACTCACACAAAATTTAAGTAAGTTTTGAAGTAAGTCTGGCAATTGTCTTCTTAAAAAATTAGTTCTTGATTTGGTCGTAATGGAGAGGAACATGTCTCCCCCTGTTGATTATGTGCCATGAGATTTATCAGGGACTTCTTTTAATTGCTTTGCTGTAATGTGTTCCCTGATGTCTTTGGCTTTCAGTGTGGTAATGAGTCACAATGATCAGAATATGTCAACACACCATTATATTAATAGAATTTTGCTAGAATGTTTGTAGACTTAATGTGATTATACTTTCATGTCCTGGTAACATTTTTTATATATCAGAATAAACTCAGGAGATTCTGATTTGGTAGGTGTGGGGATGCCCAGGCATAAGGAATACGGGTTTTATAAATAAGAGCTAATGTTAATGATAGTGCCTATTTCAACTTTCATAACCACATTTACTTTAAGTGCCCTAGTCCTGGCATACACACTGAAAGCTCCCTGAAAATTCTCATCAGATTATGACTTCCTCAGTAGAATATAACTAAAATAGCTTCCCCTGTAGCCACAAGGGTGTACAGAAAATCTCTTGTGTGTGTATAAACAGGAAAGGAATTTTCATGTTTATAAATTGGAAAACAATAAAATGAAACTTTCATCTAAAAGGCAAATTTTGGAAAAGCTTTTAAATCACATTTGTAGTTTCCCTTTAATTTAGTTCAAACAAAATAGGAATTTTAAGTACTAGTTATTACATACTGAGGACATAGATATCAGTTTTTGCACAAAACAAAGCTAAAAACTGGATGATTAATTCTCAGTGGTATGAAAGTTCAGGACATTTATCCATTTTCTGTAGTGAGGATTCTCAGCAAAGACTAGTTTGCCAAAAGGATCTGGAAGGTTAATGCTTGGCTAGACAGAATAAGAAAATAGAGAGAAGATGAAATGGGGGGAACGATGCATAGAATGGAGAGAATGGGAAAAATGTTTTCTTTCAAAAAACTTTCTAAGCTTGTAATTTTTTATTCCTCTTAAATAAAATAAAATAATGAAATTTGGGTTCTTAAATTTTTCCTTTTCCCAGTTCTGTTCTTCTGAAAAGCTTTTCATGACTTAAATACCTAATGAAATCTCTTAATTTTCCATTGTGACCCATGACCTATGGGGATTTTTACTACTTCACTCGGTGGATTATAGTCATATTTGAAGCTTTTATGATTCTGTTGCAGATCTTCCTCGACTTATGATCGGGTTATGTCCTGATAAACCCATTGTACACTGAAAATATTGTAAGTTTAAAATGCATTTAATACACCTAACCTACTGAACATCATAGCTTAGTCTAGCCTACCTTAAATGTACTCAGAGCACTTACATTTGTCTGCTGTTGGGCAAAATCATCTAACACACAACCTGTTTTATAATAAAGTGTTGAACATCTCATGTAATTTATTGAATACTATACTGGAAGTGAAAAACAGAAAGGCTGCATGGGTATGGAATGGTTGTAAGTGTATTGGTTGGTTACCATCGTGATTGCGTGGCTGATTGGGAGCTGCTGCTCATTGCATCATGAGAGAGTGTAATACAGCACACTGCTAGGCCAGGAAATGATCGAAATTCAAAATTTGAAGTATGGTTTCTCCTGCATGCATATAGCTTTCGTACCATCATAAAGTCGAAAAATCCTAAATTGTATGTTAATATTATCCAAAACAAATTACATTGTACTCATTTCGAGGCTGCTCTTTTTTTTTTTTTAATGGCCTTGCCATGTAGCTTGTGGGATCTTAGTTCCCCGACCAGGGATCGAACCTCGGCCCCCCCGACAGTGAAAGCGCCAAGTCCTAACCACTGGACTGCCAGGGAATTCCCTGTAGACTGCTCTAAGGAAAACATGATGTTGTGCAGTAAAACAATCATTGAATGTTCTAATAAGAAGGGATGATCAACCTATTGCCTTACAGTGTATTATTTTGTACACTTCTGTGGGTTGACTGGGCAGTTTTGCTTCATGGGGTGTTAGCTGGGGCATTATCACATCTGGAAGTTCCAAAATGGCTTCAGTCACATGGTTGGAAATCAGTGCCAGCACTGGCTGGAAATTCAGCTGGGTCTATCAGCTAGGGACTTTGGTTCTCCTCTACAAGGGTCTTGTTACGTGGTTGCTTAGACTTCCTCACAGCATGGTGGATGGATTCAAATATTCAAAGATGGAGAGTTCCATATGCATGGAAGTGGAAGTTGCAGATCTCAGATGTTATGCAATATTACTTCTGTCTCATTGTGTTTGTTATAGGACCAGCTCAGATGCAAGGAAAGGAGAAATGGTCTCCACTTTACCATGAGAGGAGTCACAAAGCATTTTTAGACATTTTTGTTCAACCACAGTCTATCCTTTGGCCACAAATTATTTACATTTCCCATATATGTAAAATGCACTAATTCCTCCAAAGATTTCCTGAAAAATCTCATTCCATTATACTATCAGGCTCAAACTCAAGGTTCAGATTCTTATCATCTCAATCTGATTAAGGCTTTTAGATGAGGTAACACAGGTACAGACCTTTGAACTAAAATGACAAGTTATCTATTCCATATACACTCAGTATACAGTGGGGAGATGAGGACAGGATGATTGCAGTAGATATTCCTATTTAAAAATGGGAGAAATGGGAGGTACCTAGCTATCACTGGTCCTCTGAAATTCTGATATTCAGCCAGGTGTATGTCACCAGTTGCCTCGTTTTGGGAAAGGTAATGTATGTTGAGTAAAGCTCTGTTCTACTTCCTGATACTGGTTGCCTATCGTTCTTGGTTCCACCCTTTGAGTCACCATTTCTTTTCCATGAGAAATCACCCAGGACTTAATCTAAGTATATTTCCAGGTCTGCTTCCTGACTGTAAAAGGTTTGAATTGACTTATCCATTTTAATCCAAGCTGGTGGTGTTTCCATTGGTGGGTTTCATGTGAATCTGAGGGATTTACCCCATCAGAAAAAACCACATCCACAAGTCATCTTGAGATAGGCCTTTCTCTACTTTGGACTGTGAGTTAAGATGCCCTTAAGATTCTGAGAAGTCTTTTGTTTAGGTGAGAATATCTATGAGTCATACCTTAAGGTTCTTAGAAACTTTATGGTGTAGCTGAGGATCTATCAATAATAGGCAGGCTCTTAAGAATCTTAGAAACTTTTTTAATATAGATGATATAGTCTAGGCAAAACAGCATTAAAAGTCCTTCTGAGGTCTTAACAAAGTGTCTTACAACCATACCCTTGATTTGATCTTGACCTTGAGGTCACATTTGAATGGCAGCACTTTGGATTAGATCTTTGCTCTGAGGCTATTTCTTTGAAAAGCTATTGCTGATTCAGGTTTCTCTACTCATTTGTTTCTTTCTTTCTTATGCATTTTTAGTGGGAATACTGTAAATGATTTATCCTTCTCAGTGCATCACTTTGGGAGCCCATGATTTTGGTTTCTTCCATTATTGGCAATGTTAACTATGATCACTCAGTTAAGGTGATGTCCCCCAGTTTTCTTCACTGTGAAGTTACTAGTAGGATACATTTTGAGTAGGGAATTGACTATTGCGATTTGGCTGAGAGAGTTATGCATTAACCAGGTTGAGTTTGAGATGTCTGGCTGCTCGCACCTCGAAAGCCAATACTGGAGAGGCAAGTGTTGCTAGAAAGAAAAGTTTGTTTTACTGCGGAGGCTGGCAGCTGGGGGAGAAGGCAGAATCATTTCCAAAACCCAACTCTCCACTGTTGATCAGTGGGCAAGAGCTTTTAAAGGGGAGTTTCAGGGGTGTATATGGAGAGGGAAAGGGCTACATGCAGAACAGCACAGTCAGCTCTGATTATCATCTTGAAATTAGCCATGTGGTGGTCTGATCAGCATCATCTTGATTGTTTTAGGTACAGTTCATCTTCAGTTGGAGCGTTGGTTTTCTTGAGTCCAGCGCTCAGAATTGTGGCAGCTCATGTCATGGCTACAGTCTAGTCATCCTGTAGTTAACTTCTTCCACCTGGTGGGGGTTTCAGTATCTACAAAACAGCTCCAAGGATGTGGCTCAGAATATTATTTATAGCCCTTGAGGATGAACTAAAGGTCCTTGACTTTTCTTAATGACTAAACTATTATTATTTGGTATTATTTGACTGTTTTCCTTTGCTTCTGCATTTTCTCATTTCTCTCATTAAATTTATTATTTGGCTAAAGTTTTTCTACAGACAAAAGGCGGGCGGTGGACGTGGAGGAAGTTCTGTCCTGGGAAGGCCCCATAGTGTCTTGCTCTGTTTCAGAGACTGGTTCAGAAAACAGGGGTGTTGGTGGATTGGAAAGATGAAGCAGCCCTTTTCTGTTTCCACTTTCTCAGTGGATACAGAAGTGAGGTCATCAGCAGGGAGTGATGATCAAGAAATGCCTTGGAGATTTTAGGAGAGAAAAGTTTGGAAGGGTCTTCTCAGAGTAAATTGTCTAGTAAAATGGACTAGTGGATTTATGGGCAGTATTGTGTTAAGGGGAACCACTTGATATTGTGGTCATAAATTACGTGGTTCAATGTACGACCATTCAGGATGTTCCGCTTCTAGGGGGTCAGACTTTGATTCGTAGAAGAGTTAAGTTTTACCATGGTTGAGGTTTGGCCAATGAGCATAGTGGAGAGAGAGAGGAGGAAGGGAGTGATTTTCATGAGAATCATGGACTGTAAGCTAGATTAGGGGGGTCAGAGGGAGGTGAAGGACAGTGAAAAAGTAGTAGGTAGGGTCAATGGTTTAAAAGTCTCCAAATGAAATGGAGCTGGACCCCATGGGGCCCTCCTAGGTATAAATCCTTTCTGTTTCCCCATTTCTTGTTTGTAGGTGATGGGTTTCATTCAGCCCCCTTGACCTTCCTCAAGTTCCAAATGGCAAACAGTTGCTTATCAGGGAATGAACGGAGGGAATGAAGAAACAAAGGAGAAGCAGTCAAGAAACAATAGTGCAGAAATGCAGGAGGGTTCTGGTTCCTCCTCAAGGAATATAATAACCAATACCTTTGAGTTCTTTTGTAGAAACTAAGGCCCCACGCAGGTGGAGGATGGTAACTTCAGGCTGAGCACAAGATTCCTGGAGCACCGCCCTGTTACCTCACTACCAACCAATCAGAAGAAAGTTTGCACACAGTGGAAGATAACGAAGACTCTGACCCCCTCCCCAAATGATTCTCTCTTTAAAAACTTTCATGGTCAAGCAGAATCTTCGGAGTTGGTTTTTGGTCACAAGTCTGCCTTCTCCCCAGGTTGCTGGCCTCCTGATTAAAGCAGCCTTTTCTTTCCAGCCAACACGCGTCTCTCAAGTACTGGCTTTCCAGCTGAAGCTGGGTTCCGTAACACAAACAGTTAAAGTGCGAGTTCTAGAGAAAGATGGATAGGAGATGATGAATAAGGAGTGGGATAATTGAAATCAGGATTTGGGAGGCCTTTCACATATGTTCTGATTTAATACCGTACCAACTTTATAAAGAAATTTTTATTATCTTCATTTTAGATATGGGCAAATTGTGTTCATAAAGATTAAATAACTTGGCCAAGGTCACATAGTTAGTAAATGGCCGCGTTTGGATAGGAAATCAGAATATTTGCTCTTTTGTTTTTAAATTCCAAAACCTTTGTACTATACCAGCTGCCTCTGATTCAGTAGCACAATAGACAAAGGATAATCATTATTATGACTGAAAATGTTTACATTGTTTGTTTTGCTTATTCCAGGCATATTATGGCATGCAAATAAATTTTAAAAAAGGGGCCTCAGAATACATTTCTAATTTTTAAAACATCTCCTTATTTCCTTTAGAAAATGAGAGGGTTTAGAATTTGACTGAAAATGATTTTCACTTCCATCTTTCAAAATTCACAAAGAAGCATTCACACATTAGTTTTGAGTTAGCTGTTAACAGGAAGCAAATTCTACCCGGTCAGATAAAATTTTCCATGTGTTAAGAAGATCCTTCATTTTCCCACACTTAAAATTAAGTAGATTCCTACTTAATGATAAACAATGATCTTAAAAAAAAAAAAAAGAACTTAGGGTAATTTTGATTACCTCTACTTTAGGAGGCTTCAGAAATTTTTACTGAGGTTCTAAGTTGGTGGTAGTAAGGATTTTATGCTTCAGTAGAAGAAAAAATGACTTTTTTTTTTTACACATCTTTATTGGAGTATAATTGCTTTACAATGTTGTGTTAGTTTCTGCTGTATAACAAAGTGAATTATCTATACATATACATATATCCGCATATTCCCTCCCTCTTGCGTCTCCCTTCCACCCTCCCTATCCTACCCCTCTGATCTCCCTGTGCTATGCAGCTCCTTCCCACTAGCTATTTTACATTTGGTAGTGTATATATGTCAGTGCCACCCTCTCACTTAGTACCAGTTTACCCTTCCCCCTCCCTGTGTCCTCAAGTCCATTCTCTACGACTGCAAACAATGACATTTTAAATAGAAGGTTTTTCAGCCCAATAATTAAAATAACAATACTTAGCAGACTTCCACAATACCGCAAACAAAACCAAAAATTGCATGGGCTGATTTTGGTTTAAATTACAGACAGCCCTTTCTAGCAATACTTGTAGGTATAGAGGCTTGATTGAAATAGCTGCATAATTCCTGAGCAGAGGCTTTTCTTTGCTGTAATTCATGTGGTGACTCATACTCTCTTAATTCCTAGATTTTATAATTCAAAGAAAAATATTCCCTTGAAATTTGAATACCTGGAAGACTCAAAAGCTGTTTGTTTTTTAAAAAAATTATTATTATTATTACTCCTACTACTATACAATTCTTCCCCCCCCCCACTTTTTTTTTTTTTTTTTTTTTTTGCGGTACGCGGGCCTCTCACTGTTGTGGCCTCTCCCGTTGCGGAGCACAGGCTCCGGACGCGCAGGCTCAGCGGCCATGGCTCACGGGCCCAGCCGCTCCGCAGCATGTGGGATCTTCCCGGACCGGGGCACGAATCCGTGTCCCCTGTATCAGCAGGCGGACTCTCAACCACTGCGCCACCAGGGAAGCCCCCTCCCCATTTTTGATCTCACTCCTGCTGGCTCCAGTAATGGGGGTTTACTCACAGGGCAGTGAAGGAGAAAGGTATCCAACATCACGGCTGGGCTGGAGGAAAAGACTAGATATAGGTTTTTGACATAGAAGCCATTTATGATCTAAGCCTGGCCACAGTGCTTACCCTTGAATAGATCTCAGTAATAATGATCTTAAGCGAACAAAGAGTAAGCTGTTTTCAGGCAAGAGAAGTAACAATAGCAAAGATAATAAATCAGTTGTAAAGACTCCTAGTTCTGTTTCAGTGGTAAAGACTAGCCTCAAGCACTTTCTTGAGCTGTTTTGAAGAATTTAAATCCCCCTGGAGCACTCAACCACCCGATCAAATGGAACCTAAGGAATGATGATATTGACCTTTTCTGACCCTCATGACTTCAATCAACTAAAGTGTGGACTCTGTTGACCATTGCCCCAATTCTATGCTGAATTTTCTTCACCTCAAGCCCTTTCATGAATATGCATGTAACCTTAGCTTAAAACTTCCCCAGTTTTGCTCTTGGGGGAGACACTGCTTTGGGAAAGATCCCTGGTGTTCTCCTTACTTGCTGCAAGTAATAAATTCTTCCTTCTCCCACTCTTTGGCTTGAGATCCACCAAGAGAGGAACCACTCTTTGGGTAACAGGATTCACCACTGGCACAGCCCAGTTTCTCTCAAGTGACTGCTTATTTTTGACTTTCTGTTTCTCTTTTCTTCATCCACTGAATGATTCTTTTTTTCTGAATTTACTAGTTCAGATTCCCAAGAGAGGGAATCTGGCTGGCTCTGCTGATAAACACTGACTCTGTAGGGTAATTTTTCCACTCTCACTGCTGGAGAAGTTGTTGGAGACTGATAGCAAGGTTAGGGGGCAGTTTTTTGCAGACATCTTTCTCGTACCTCTCCTGTTGAGGGTATGGTCTTGGATAAAGAGTGGGATGTGGATGGTGGAGCAATGACAGGTTTTGCTTCAGCAGATCTTGACCATGAAGCTTCACTATTTTGTTCGAAACCTTGGGAAATTTGTGAAGTATCCAACATACTCATGATAAAAATTATATTAAAAAAAAAAAAAAAAGACAGGGGCCCCCTGGTGGCGCAGTGGTTGAGAGTCCGCCTGCCGATGCAGGGGACACGGGTTCGTGCCCTGGTCCGGGAAGATCCCACATGCCGCGGAGCGGCTGGGCCCGTGAGCCATGGCCGCTGAGCCTGCGCGTCCCGGCCTGCGCGTCCGGAGCCTGTGCTCCGCAGCGGGAGAGGCCGCAACAACAACAACAAAAAGACTGGCTTTGGCAGGGCCAAGTAATGTAATCCTGGCAAAACACACTTGAGAAGATGAATGCTAGAGGCTTTTCGTGGAGTTTGCTGACTTGTAAAGAAATACGAGGCTTTTTTACCTTGGGATATCTTTATCTGCATGAGATGCTTAGATCTGCAGCAGCCATGTTAGGGTCATGAGAGGAGCCAGTTACAAGTACACGTCACCCACCATTCTGATGGCAGAGCAGAAGGATGGACATGCTCCTGGTCTCATTAATGGTGCTGAGCTACCACATGAACCAGCCCTGGAACCGCTGTGATGTCCAGTGGAAAATTACTCTGCTGCAATGGTTGCCTACAAGTATACTAGCTAGCAAGCTATCCCAGAAGTAAGGGAACAAACAGCAAGCCCTCACAGACCAAATTAAAATCCTCAAATCACATGATTTGCTAAATCAAATTAAAGCACACAGTGAGAAGCAAGAGGAAAGAAAAGGGTAGGTTAGCACGCTTAGGATAGGGTGCAAGTGGGGTGGAAGGACCACTCTAGCTAATGTGTACTGGGATACACTGTATTCTTAGGATCTGCTTCTCTCTCTGCTGCATCTGCCTTCGCTGCTGATATGTAGTTACAAGGACCAGAGATGAGGTTTGGGCAAGCTCCACAGATGCAAGGTGGCCTGAGCTAATGACACCCACGTGCTGTATCTGAGAGACACAGGGACAAATATGCTTGGTCAGGAGCTACAGCCTGCCAATTAGCTTGATGAACAGCCATGAATTCTGTTGGTTCGGAGAAAACATGGGGCAGGAATGGGTGTCAGTAGCAGTTCTTAACCAGGGTAGTTTTACCCCCCAGTGTACATTTGGCAATGTCTGGAGACGTTTGTGATTGTCATGGCTGGTGTGTGTGTGTGTGTGTCTGTGTGTGTGTGTGTGTGTGAGATGTGGCATCTAGTGGGTGGAGGTCATGGATACTGCTAATCATGTGACTATGCATAAGATACTCCCCAAGACCAAGAATTATCTGGCCTGAAATGTCAGTATTGTGGAAGTTGAGAAATCCTGGGTGTTACCAATAGGTGGTTGAAATAAGACCTCATAAATATTAACTGTTTATGTATAAGCATATCTTGCATATATAGCGTCTTTTATATATTTGTTATATCGTGAACACTTATTACCCAGGTGCCTTAAAAATGTTACGTATCTTTGGTCATCCATCCCTTTCTATCAATGTGAGGTACACATATGGTCTTATTACTTATGCTTTACACATCTTATGCATTCTGCCCACATCTAACAAAATTTTGCTTAGTAGCTACTTGTCTATATTTAAAACATCTTAAAAAGTGTTTTGCCTATATTTTGTAAACTTTAAATGTATTCACCTACCAGAATTGAAGAGTTGCAGAAGCAAATTCACATCACACCTGCCCTGGAATTTCTAACAAGAAATGATATCAATGTCCTGATTATTTAAGCCACTTTTAGTTGTGTTTTCTACAACTTGCAGCTTAGAGTATTCTAGCTGTTTCCCCGTAAAGTCAATAGGAAAATGTATTCCAAAGACAAATGAAACAAGGACTTAGACTATAATTATGGGTTACCTAGATAGAAATGTAAGCATCAGATACTATAAGAAACTGACTCTCGTGCCTGCATTAATGTAATGCGTGTTTGATCTTTCTGTTTACATTCCAAGCAACTGTAGGCATAGTGCTTATCATGGTAGCTCTTGTGCTTAGAAATTCACCTTCTTTTATGATTGGGACAATTTTGGATGGTGACCTTCAGAGCACTGTGAAACACAGTTTTTTAGTTGGGTGAATGTTTATTAATAGAGGGGCAGATTTAGAAGTTTATATTTTTATTTATTAATGTGAATTTTATCTACATTTTACTGCTTTAAAAATTTAAAGACTTTAAGACTGTTTATTGGAGTTGTGCCTTGAGGTGCCTCTGTTAAAGGGGAAATGTTTTCCTCTTATATAGAATTAAAGAGAAGTATATTTAAGATGATGTAAATATTTAAAAATTATACAAGAAGGTGGTGGTTGTTTAGGAAAGATTTCAAAAAAGCTTATGTTAAAATGCTGAAAGTATATTCTTTTTCATTTCTTCTAACTTTCTTTGCCTCTGTTTAATTTTTTTGTGGGGGAAACTAATATTTTGTTAGATAAAATATCACACGTAACATATGAGAAATGGTAAAGTATGGTAGTAAATCAAAAGTGTTTGATAAAAAGCTAAAGCAAGGATGTGGGGTGTGAGAAGAGTCAATAATTTCAAAGTTTTGGGCAAAGCAGTTGAAATGATGGTGTTGATGTTAGCTGTTGTGGAAGGCTGTGGGCTGAGCAGGTGGTGGGGAATGGGTGAGGGTCAGAGAATTCAGCCTTGGCATGTTAAGTTTGAGATGCCTATTAGATATTTAAGCAGTGATGTCCAGTAGGCAGTTACATCTACAGTTTGAGAAAAGGTCTGAATTGGAAATATATATTTAGAAATTGACAACATCTTAATACTTAAAGACATGAGATAGGAAAAGAGCACCAAGGAATGTAGGGAGACTAAGCCTCCTAGGAGTACCCCACTATTCAAAGGTTAGGGGAGAGAAACAGCAAAGAAGGATGTAAGGTATAATAAAAAGTTAAATTAAAATCTTCACACACAAAAAAGCTAAAGTAAAAAAGGGAAGAATAAGATGTCTTAAAAATAATGGTAGTTTCCTAGAATTGCTGAACTAGGTTGGTGGAACTAGCTCTGCTAAGCAACGGGGTGACAGGTGATTTAGTCAGTTTAGCCTCATATCCTTTTACAAGTACTAGGCTGTGTGTGTGTGTGTGTGTGTGTGTGCGTGTGCGTATGCGTGTGTGTGTGTGTGTGTGTGTGAGAGAGAGAGAGAGAGAGAGAGAGAGAGAGAGAGAGACCTATAAAGTTTTATTTTTGTTTTAAAATCTGGATTAAAGAATCATTCAAGCTGGGCTTCCCTGGTGGCGCAGTGGTTAAGAATCCGCCTGCCAATGCAGGGAACAGGGGTTCGAGCCCTGGTCTAGGACGATCCCACATGCTGTGAAGCAACTAAGCCCATGTGCCACAGCTACTGAGCCTGCATTCTAGAGCCCGCGAGCCACAACTTCTGAGCTCATGCGTCTAGAGCCCGTGCTCTACAACAAGAGAAGCCACCGCAGTGAGAAGCCCGCCCACTGCAACAGAGTAGCCCCCACTCACCGCAACTAGAGAAAACCCACGCCCAGCAATGAAGACCCAACACAGCCAAAAATAAATAAATAAATTTATAAAAGAAAAAAACAAAACAAAACAAACAAAAAGAATCATTCAAGTTGGAACGTTGTAAATTTAATGGTGATTTTCAAGGTCCTCTTTCATCATCATTTCTTTCTGTTGCAGTGATTTGCTGTCCTCTGAATATGTGGAGAGACACATTGAACATGGAGGGAAGACTGTGGAAGTGAAAGTAAGTAAAATTTTTCTCTTGGGGGAAACTTTTGAGAATCTTTTAAGTACTGATTATGATTTTAATCTTCAGTGATACTTCCAATGTAGTTTTGGGGTTTTTATATTTCAGAATTTATCAAGAGAGGGTGTCACTGACTTAGGGAAAAATAGTTACCAGAAAATGAATTCTTACTGTACTACCGGAATTGTTGGAGTTATGCTTTGTGGAATTAATATTACTGCAAGTAGTTCTCTTTTAGATTATGTCACAGAAAATAATTTCTGAAATTTGCTTTTAAGGTTAGCGCTGAGAATCAAGAGGTGAAATCTTGGGTCCAGGGTAGGTGCCTGGCTTTGCATTCATTTGGGAAAGATTTCTCTGGTAAAATTATGAACTTATTATGTCAACAGGGATGTCCCAGGGAGTTTTAAATCCCTCACACAACCACTGCTGATTTTCCAGCCTGAGAATTGCATTTTCTTCCTTGATGGTTTGCCTAACTCCCAAGCCTATCCAACCAGGGAAATGTAAATCCAAACTTCATCCAAACCCTAGAGCCAGAGGAATTTCTCCCATTAAGAAAACCACTTTGGCGCTTCCCAGGTGGCACAATGGTTGAGAGTCCGCCTGCCGAAGCAGGGGACACGGGTTCATGCCCCGGTCCGGGAAGATGCCACATGCCGCAGAGCGGCTGGGCCCATGAGCCATGGCCGCTGAGTCTGCACGTCCGGAGCCTGTGCTCCGCAACGGGAGAGGCCACAACAGTGAGAGGCCCACGTACCGCAAAAAAAAAAAAAGAAAAAGAAAAAAAGAAAACCACTTTGATCTCACCCATCACCTCAATTTGTTTTTAGTCCATTTAAAACTCAAAACTCTCCTCTGGGTTTTTTCCAGAAACCATATTGAAAGCATTGAGTCCTGTCCCATCAAATCAAAGTCAGTAGCCAGTTATTTTCCTGCTGGTTTCCTCATGTCTTGCCCTCTGTGCTTAGCTCTTTGGGTGTTTCTTTTTACATGGAGTCTGTTAGGTCTCCATTCTTTACTAATGACTCAGAACTTTCTTAAGTTTCTCTATTTACTATACATTATGAGTCGAGTAAAACTGTAAAATTATAACATTTCATATTTTTCTTTTTCTTCCCTCTACTACTTAAAAAAAAACCAGAATATTTTATTCCTCTTTTACCTTCTACATTAGTTTGCTAGGGCTGCCATAACAAAGTCCCATAGACAGGGTGGCTTGAACAGAGAAATTTATTTTATTTTCTTACAGTTCTGGAGGCTAGAAGTCCAAGATCAAGGTGTCAGCAGGGTTGGTTTCTTTAAGCCTCTCTCTTTGGCTTATAGATGGCTGTCTTCTCTCTTTGTCTTCACATGCTCTTCTCTCTGTGTGTATCTGTATCCTAATTTCTTCTTAGAAGGACACCAGTCCAGTCATACTGGATCAGGGCCCACCCTAATGACCTCATTTTAACTTAATTACCTCTTGAAAAACTCTATCTCCAAATATAGTTATAATCTGAGGTACTAGGGGTTAGGACTTCAACACATGAATTTTAGGTGAATACAATATAAAATTCAGCCCATAACACCTTCCCTAAGAGGCCTATGAATTTTTTTCTAAATTGGCTTTTCTCCTGGCACTGAAGTATTTGAAAGGGTATATGGGATCAAAGCAAAACTGTAGGTAAGAACTTTTTGTTTTTGTCAGTTGGCACAAACATAATCATATTGATCTTTTTTTCATATAAATTTATTCATTTTATTTATTTATTTTTGGCTGTGTTGGATCTTTGTTGCTGTGCACAGGCTTTTCTCTAGTTGGGGCGAGTGGGGGGCTACTCTTCCTTGTGGTGCATGGGCTTCTCACTGTAGTGGCTTCTCTTGTTGCAGAGCACGGGCTCTAGGCGCTCGGGCTTCAGTAGTTGTGGCACACGGGCTCAGTAGTTGTGGCTCATGGGTTCTAGAGCACAGGCTCAGTAGTTGTGGTGCATGGGCTTAGTTGCTCCGCGGCATGTGGGATCTTCTCGGGCCAGGGCTCGAACCCGTGTCCCCTGCATTGGCAGGTGGATTCTCAACCACTGCACCACCAGGGAAGCCCAATCATATTGATCTTGAGGATGCAAAATTAAAATCAAAATAATTATCAAGTCTGATTTAAACAATGGCTAGAAACCAGCCTGGTAAATGACTCTGCTCAGGTGCCATGGAACCTTAATTTGTGAAAATTCAGGTGCAGTGCATTTGATTTAAGGTTGTGAGTATGTATGTGGGTAAAGGAAGACATTTTCATGAAAAAAAAAAAACTTAATACCTACTTTGGTGAATCTTTTAGATTGCAATTTTATTTTTAAAATCTTTTTAATTGTAAAATATAACACTGACACAAAAATGGTTAAAGGGTGAACGCCTGATAACCACTATCCAGTTTAAGAAATAGACCTTGAAGGGCTTCCCTGGTGGCGCAGTGGTTGGGAGTCTGCCTGCTGATGCAGGGGACACAGGTTCGTGCCCCGGTCCGGGAGGATCCCACATGCCGCGGAGTGGCTGGGCCTGTGGGCCATGGCCACTGAGCCTGTGCTCCGCAACGGGAGAGGCCACAGCGGTGGGAGGCCCGAGTACTGCAAAAAAAAAAAAAAAGAAAAAGACCTTGGCCTACTTTTCCATGTGCTGCTTCCCAAGCCCAAGTCCCTCCCTCCTCCTCTTGTAAGACATGTAAACATTATCCTGACTTTTGTGGTTATTTTTTCCTTAATTTTGTTTATAGTTTTATCACCCAAGTGTGTCCTAGAGTTTAGTTTTGTGTGTTTAGGTTTTTTTTTTTTACTAAGTTTTTAAAAGTCTCCTTTAATCCATTGGTTTCCACTTATCTTTCTCTTTTTATTCTTCCTTACAATTTATTGATATTTGTTGAAGAAATCAGGTTGTTTATCCTATACAGTCTCTCACAGTCTGGGTTTTGCTCTTGATTGCAATTTTATATTTACAGTAAAAGAAAATATATTTTAGTGATCTTTCCTTAAGATAATGATTTGTATTATCTGCAAGACATTCTATGTCTCATGGAAGGTTGTTTTATTCCGATCATAGAGGTGCATAATCCTGATCTTGAAGTTCTATGTAAACCTTTTTTTTTTTTACCCAAAGTTTACAAAGAATGACTTTAAGCAGAAAAAAACATGATAGATACTTTTTATTTGTTCCTTTAATAAAACATATTAATATCATCTTTCACTTCATTTATTTCCAACTCATTTAAAAATTAAATTTGAAATTTGCCCCTTAGTTGAGGGAGAACTTTTGTGTGTTTGACATAAACTTTAAAAAGAATTTAAACATAAAACCTCTATTAATGAGAATACCCTGGGAACAGAATCTTTTTATTTTGATTGTGGCCAACTATGGTTCTGGCTTCTTAAGACAAAGGAAACTGAAATTGATGAGTAGCAGTGAATGAGTCTAAACCATGCAGTTTGCTGGTTTTTTTTTTTTTTTTTTTTTTTTTTTTTTTGCAGTATGCGGGCCTCTCACCGCTGTGGCCTCTCCCGCCGCGGAGCACAGGCTCCGGACACATGGGCCCAGCTGCTCTGCGGCATGCGGGATCCTCCCGGACCGGGGCACGAACCCGTGTCCCCCGCATCGGCAGGCGTACCCTCAACCACTGCGCCACCAGGGAAGCCCCAGTTTGCTGTTTTATTGTTAGCTAACTTTTTTATCTTGAAGTTGACAACTGCCAATATGCTGGTCGGTCTAAGTCTCCCATTATATAGGCTCTGGTTAATCAGTATTATAATCCTAATAATAGTAATCACTAACATTTATTGTTCATGATGTGACAGGCGTATGAATTTACATATATTCAATCCTCAAAACAACCTCCGATTATAAATATAACTATTATCCCACTTGACAGGAAACTGAGGTACAGAGAGGTTACATAACTTGCTGAAACTAGCACAGTAAGGAGGGGTAGAGCTGCAGTTTGAATCTAGGTTATCTAACTCCAGAGCTGACTCTTAAACCATATTATCTATATACTATAGTATGTAAAATAGGATAGCTATACAAATTGATAGGTATTTTATGTAGACTTATTATATACATATCTCATTTTTTGGAGGTCCCTAACAATTACTCCTTTATAGTCTTCTCTTTAAACTGAAATGGTGGTCTAAGTGAAGAGCCTTTAGGTATCCCTCTTAAATTTGGTTATGCAGTTGGGTAGCTTTTTTTGTTTTGTTTTTTTTGCGGTACGCGGGCCTCTCAGTGCTGTGGCATCTCCCGTTGCGGAGCACAGGCTCCGGACGCGCAGGCTCAGCGGCCATGGCTCACGGGCCCAGCCGCTCCGCGGCATGTGGGATCCTCCCGGACCGGGGCACGAACCCGTGTCTCCTGCATCGGCAGGTGGACTCCCAATTACTGCGCCACCAGGGAAGCCCGCAGTTGGGTAGCTTTTAGATAACGTCAGTTGCCTTAGGCAAAAATGGTAAAGACACACTCTAGTACAAAGTCTGTTTTATTTTTCATATCTCAGGAAAATAGCCATAGTAGGAGTTTTAGAATACTAGGAGAGGAATGGTAAATCCTCTAGATATGTATGGATGGGGGAGGAAGTGGATTTCCTTGGAGTCAAAAAGTAAAAATAGACATCTTGGTAAAGATATGATTAATTGTATTATTACCAATGAAAGATCATGACCAGTCATCAATATTATTAGTTCTGATAGTGTTTTTTTGGTTAAATTATTTGATCTGTTATGATAATAATCAAAAGTAATAGCTGCTGAGTGTCTTTTTTTTATTAGTTCAAATTATTTCTAAACTGTATGTGAGCACTCCCAACTCATCCTTGAATCAGGATACCAATCGTTGAGGATGGATATGTAGAGACACACATTTTCCAGTATTGACTTTTGACTGGCACTTAACTGGTTACTATCCATCACTTAATTGAATTGAGTGCACTCAAGGATCATTGTCTCAAAGTCTTAATTATGTCCATAGTGGCAGTAAGAAGATGGATGAGAAGTCAAAAGCAAAGGGTCAAGGTTGAAGTCTGGAAATGGGTGAAGGAATTGGAGAGAGTATTATGTGTTGGAGAGCAGGTGTCAGGGGAGAAAGTGTCTGCTTAATGGGTGGGAGAGGTTATTGTGACTCTAGAGAACCTTTTACTCTGATGGAATGGTGGTGTAATTTTCCTTAAAAATATTGTTTAGGCAAACTGAAATGGCCACAGTCACTTCTGGAAACAGAGTATCAGGGATGTTGATATAGAAGCAAGTAGAAAGCCTGAGTGTTTTTTACAAGATAGTTTTTCTCCTGGTGGTCACATCCATCTCCCTTCCCTGACGTTGGAGGTCCATGAAAGATTTTTAGCTCAGCACCATATCATCTCCCAGCAGGTGGTTGTGCTACCAGTAGCCTCTCTAGGAATACAAATTCCTTTTGCAATCATTTTTCTAAGTCAGATTTCCATTTCAATTCTATTTTCTTAGAAAAAGATATACCTTTGTTTTTTTTCAAATCCCACCTTAATTTTTTTGTCTTCCACAATGAGTGTGTCAATAACAAGCAAAAAATACTATTAGAGGACAGCTATAAGAAATCACTTAGAAAAATTTATGTATGCTGACTGTCAGGATAACAGATACCTTCCTGGCTCATGCTAACTCTCTAGCTTCTATAAACCTAAAAAGCATCCATAGAAAATTGCTTGTGATCTTGAATTGTATTCACACTTTCTCATACTGTTTTCTAGATTTCTCCATGAGGACTGTAATTCTCAATACTTGAACACTTCAAATGTGCACAATGTGTTAAAAGAATAATGTTTCTTAAGGTGTCTTTTTTTAAAAAATTATTTATTTATTTATGGCTGCATTGGGTCTTCGTTGCTACGTGCCAGCTTTCTCTCGTTGTGGAGAGCGGGGGTTACTCTTCGTTGCAGTGCGCAGGTTTCTCATTGCGGTGGCTTCTGTTGCGGAACACGGGCTCTAGGCACGCAGGCTTCAGTAGTTGTGGCACATGGGCTCAGTAGTTGCAGCGCCCAGGCTTAGTTGCTCCACGGCATGTGGTATCTTCCCAAACCAGGGCTCGAACCCGTGTCCCCTGCATTGGCAGATGGATTCTTAACCACTGTGCCACCAGGGAAGCCCCAATTAAAGATCTTTAGTTGGTTCTTTGAGGGGTTCCTGCTGCAATGATAGGAATGTTTGGCAGATGCAACTACCCATATGTTAGAATCTGTATTTGTTTTCTTCTGCTGCACTTTCTGGGAGATTTAGGTTAAGGACTCAGAGCACTGAGCCTAAACTCTGAGAGCAGAACCTCTGGTGCAGGATGAAGGAAAACTTCAGATGCAGGTGACACAGGTTGTGGGATGGGCTGCAGGTACCTCACACAGGTTCTTTTGCCAGAGCGAAAATTTCGGATGTCATAACTATGGACATGATATCTTTTTACACTACTAAAAATCAAATTAACCACAAATATACACATTTTAAAATTAGATGACTTGGAGAAATTTCTTAAGTCCATTCTCTGAAACAGTTTAGCCATGACTTAACATCAGTATGACTAGTAATAAAATTAGAGTGATTAAAAAATATTGATCAATGTATTTTCCTTATACACAATATTTACTTATTAGCTGTAGCTAAACTAGTTTTAAATTGTATTATATTTAATGACTTCATTAGCTCCTAACTGCTGACGTAAATGATTTTTCTTAAACCTCAGGATATAAGAATCCTACAAGAATGAGATCTAGACTTTCTAAAAATAAATATACAAATAGGGTTAAACTTCTAGTAATTTGATAAAAAATTATTGAATTGAATTTTAGGGATGGTGGGATTCAATTCCAGGATCTTCTAATTTAGAGATGACCAGCACAGGAAACCTTGTCCTTTGGGTCCTCTGGGTTTGAGCTACTGTCCATTTTTAAATACTTTCATTTTTAAGTGGTGAATTATATCAGAAGGAGGATTCACTAGTAATTTTCTCTATTACTATTAGAGAAAATAGTACTCTACTAATAGAGAAAATAGTAATTTTCTCTATTACTATTGCAAGACCCATGATATCCTCACAATAGTATTATAAAGTATTTTAAATGCTGAACAGAAGTATAGCGGAAGGGCTTCCCTGGTGGCTCAGTGGTTGAGAGTCCGCTGCCGATGCAGGGGACACGGGTTCGTGCCCCGGTCTGGGAGAATCCCACGTGCCGCGGAGCGGCTGGGCCCGTGAGCCATGGCCGCTGAGCCTGCGCGTCTGGAGCCTGTGCTCCGCAACGGGAGAGGCCACAACAGTGAGAGGCCCAAGTACCGCAAAAAAAAAAAAAAAAAAAAAAGTATAGCAGAAAAACCATATATTTGATGGTTGATGTATGGGAGTCCTAGTGAGCTTTCACTGGTTGATAATTACCATATGTTACTGTGTTACTGTACTGTGGAAAGACTAGGCTTTGCTATCTATTAACTCCAAGGCTACATCTTATCTTAGAGGCAAATAACAGCTGCCAGTGGTTTAATGCTAGTCACTTGGAAGAGTTAACCACTTCTCACAAAGCCAAACTCATTTTGGTTCCTTAAGACTATTGGTGGCATGTTCTCTCCAGCTAATGAAACACTCACTTTAACTGAATTTTTAAATATAATGACTTGCTATAATGACTTTATCTCATTCTCAAAATTTTGTATTTTTGCAAATAAATAATTATTATACCCATAAGTGTTCACTTTACCATTCTGGATTTCCCATTTTGTACAATCTCTACCTCTTTGAATAATGTTCATATTTTCTATGGGATCACCGCTTGTAACTGGACTGAGGAGTCATAAGAGTAGAATTACTAGTAGCAGTTGGAGAAATAGCAAACATTTGTATGGTACTTACTATGTTCCGGGCACTAGTCTAATAAGTGTTTTGCATATTTTACGTCATTTAATCCCTCAGTAGTACCATTGGTATCCTCATTTTGCAGATGAGGAAACTGAGCACATAAAGTTTAACTAACTTGCCCAGGAATTTGTAGCCAGGCAGCCTGGTGCCGGAATTCATGCTAATATCCACCATAGTCTATCCTCTCTGTGGAAACCAATAATTATAGTAGCAGAGGAATCGAAACGCAAATATTTAAGTTACAGCACTTCATTTTACCATTTGCAATTATATCTTCCTTAGTAGATGTTTTAGTAAGACATGAATTGAAGATGTAACTGTTTGGTTCAGGTGAGTCTCCTATTCTAAACATAAAATTTCCATTATCCTAAAGAAAAGTAAATGCCTTGTAAGGAAGCCCTGTTTTTTCAACTGTTTTCTCTTGAAGTTTATTTTTAGCTCTTCTCTGTACTCCTTAGAAGTTAGACTGAGTATTGTTCAGTAGAGGGAATTGCTGTGGCTTTTAAACTGTAGCCATATGAAATATGTGGCCATTTTGCACATGGCAAACACATGGCTCAATTCTAATGCCCATCGTACGCTTATGTGTACATTTGTCTGCGTGTGGAGGAAATGTGAAGTTTTATGAACAAGAGTAGCGAAGCTGAAACATGTCATCATTCTGCAAAAAGACTAGAAGATGTTTGGTTGTATCCCTGCCAAGGTGCTTCAAAATGCCTGTCCCCCTTCCTTCCCCACCCCTCCCCCCCCCCCGGCACCCAGGGAAGAAAGTAAAAGATCGGCACAAATCTCATAAACAAACTGATAAAAATATTTGTTTCTTCCTCACATGCAACAGTTATTCCAGGTATGTCTCCTAACTTTACTTTTTATCTGCTGGCAATCATCTATTTAGCATCTTTTTGATGAGCTGGACACTGTGCATTTTTCCCCTGGCAGGCTTGTGCAGACATATGTTCCTCTGCCATCTTGTAATCAGTGTGGTTTCAGGGAGGTCTCAGGTTTCATGATTTAGTTCTCTTTATATTATTGGAAAAAATTCTTTGGGGATTAAGTAAATTTTGCTTTCCCTTGGGACCAAAGCAAGGTTGCTCTGGGTCCATCACCATGAATAATGCATCAGCTGCCTTAATGGCATTGTTAAGATTGCAAGTAGTCTTGACTCTGTAGCCTGAAGAAAATATATTGGCCCATTACCAGTTTATACAGGTCAGGTATCTTAGTGCTGGGGGTAAGGAGAAATGGAATGTGACAGCTGGTGTCAGCATGAGTTCTGTTTCTAAGCTCTGTAACCTATTTCAGTAGGAAGTCCTCTTTATTTTCTTTCCAGTGTAAGTTTTTTTTTCGGTTAAATATCTAAAGAATTATTTCATCTGTTAATATTCAAGATGTTATCTATAAACTTAAAAAGACATGTTCAGCCATAAATTTAAAAACATTTGAAGTAGCACTAATAGTATTTCTATATATGGAGCCAATTAACTATTTTATAATAGAATATTGTTCCTATTTTAATTCTAATTACAAAACTAATCTTTGTATTATATAATGTCTTATACAAATATACTGTCAGAAAATTTTTTGAAATTAGAGTGAACTATGATTGAGCAGGAAATTGCGGAAATGTTGTTTTTGACGAGTTTGAAACTGGTTTGAAGCACCCCCCCCCAAAAAAAAAAATCACAAATTATTCCCTGGGTGTTGTCCCAAACTAGTATTATTTTCTTTTTCATTTATAAAAAATTCTTATTTTCTGGTGAATAAGTGGCCACTGTAAAAATAAGAACAGGTAATAAGGACCAGAGAATTAGTACCTTGGTATTGAGTAGTTTGGGTGTTTTCAGCCATGTTTGGGAGTAATTGATTAGATTTCCAGTTGATGTTTTATCATAGTAAACTTTTTATTGCATCTATGAAGAACAAAAGGAGGAAGGTGTAGGTGCACTTGATTATCCCCATAGGAACTCCTAAAAATTTAGGCATGTGGAGATTAAGTGACATTAGACACTTAATGGAGACAGTGGTACAAGAGGGAGAAAAGCTACACTGTTGCTGGGAATGTAAATTGGTGCAGCTACTATGGAAAACAGTATGGAGGTTCCTCAAAAAATTAAAAATAGAGCTACCATATGATCCAACAATCCTACTCCTGGGCATATATCTGGACAAAACTGTAATTTGAAAAGATATATGCACCCCTACGTTCATAGCAGCACTATTCACAATAGCCAAGACATTGAAACAATCTAAATGTCCATCGGCAGATGAATGGATAAAGAAGATGAGGTGTATATATATATATATATATATACACACACACACACACACACACACACACATACACACACACACAATGAAATATTATTCAGCCATAAAAAAGAATGAAATAATGCCATTTTCAGCAACATGGATGGGCCTAGAGATTATCATACTAAGTGAAGTAAACCAGACAGAGAAAGACAAATATTATATGATTATCACTTATATGTGGAATTTAAAATATAACACAAATGAACTTATCGAAACAGAAACAGACTCACAGACATAGAGAACAGACTTGTGGTTGCCAAGGGGGAGGGGGTTGGGGGAGCGATGGGTTGGGAGTTTGGGATTAGCAGATGCAAACTCTTATGTATAGGATGGATAAACAACAAGGTCCTACTGTATAGCACAGGAACTATATTCAATACTCTGTAATAAACCATAATGGAAAAGCATATGAGAAATTATTAATTCTTCAATTTTATATATATATATATATAATTGAATCACTTTGCTGTACAGCAGAAATTAACACAACATTGTAAGTCAACTATACTTCAATAAAATGAATTTTTTAAAAAAAGGGAGAGAAAGCAGGAGTATAACATTTGAGCAGAGCCTCGACCCGAAGAAATCAGGTATGACGTAATGGAAACATGACCAAGTATGCCTTTGGACTTCATATACTGATTATTTTCTTCCTTTGTTTTCTCTTCTCTCCATATTCTCAAAAATCTGAAAGTGTACCTCTGTCTTTAGAAGGCAGAGTGGTTTCTTGGGTAATTCTGAGTGGGGTCAACAGGTATCCCACACAGCAATGTGATCTTTGGACAGAGTTAGTGCTGTCTTCTTGAGGTCACTGCTACCTTTCTGATTTAAAAAAATTTAAAAAAAAATTTTTTTCCACTAGTGTTAATAAATGAAACTAGTCATTTCTTTTGTTTCTAAGTCCAGGATAAATCTGTAGTTTGGAGGCAGTAAACTTAGAGACCAAGGATATTGTTAGGGATAGATAGACCTAAATTCAAATCCTGACTATGCCAATCAATTTTCATGTGACCTTGGACAATTTACTTATTTCTTCCATGGTTCATTTTTCTCATCTGTTAAACGAGAAAGACAGACATGTAGCTCAGAGCTTTGGGTATGGGAAATGCTCCATAAATATTAGTGTTGAAATCATTATTGAGGTAAAGTGGAAATTTGTAAAGAATTTCTGGCTAGGTCTTTGGTGGCCTGTACTTCTTACTGCTAGTTTCTGATTCTGCTTGAGATACAGGAAGCACGTCAGGATCACCCACAGCACTTCTTCATGCTCTGCTTCATATGAAGACAATCTTCTATGCCCCTAGACTATGTATAGTAACTCCTGTGAGAAGTTACTCCAAGAGTAGACTCCCAGGGGGACTTGTACTGAGTTCCTAGCTCTTAGCATAATATATGTACCTCGAAAACAATAATTCAACAATTTTTTTTGTTGAACAGAAAAATTAAGTGAGTGAATTAAGCCGCGTGTTAGGAAATTGGGTAGTTTCTTCTGTTCACCCAACGCTATGTGGGGAGAAGTCCAGTTTGGACAGGTCTGGGAGAGCAGATTATTCCCCCTGCTATGAAAAGATGCAGTGAATATAAACAGGAAAAATAAAAATGTTCCATCTGCTTACCTGATGCTAAGGTCATCCTGTGTACTGAGGCTCATATTCACGTGCTGTCTTTGGAAGGTATATTAGAGCCACTTCTAAATCAGTTTTAAATTTCAGGTCATGAAATACCAGCAATTGACCTATGATAAAAATTTCAGTAACTTTGAAATATTCCAAACATTAAAAATTCTATAAAATGTTGTAAAAGATACATGTGTAGATACATGTTAGCATTTTATTAAATTTGCTTCAAGTCATTTTTGGTTTTTAAAGTCTGATAATTCTGTATCAGAGTATCTCCTGTTTCATTTCTATTATACTTTATTTGTGCCTTTACTTTTACTTGGTTAATCTTGTTTGAGTTTTTTAAGATATATTTTGTTCAAGGAACTAGCTCTACTTCTGTTATTAATGTCTACTTTCTTTTACTTAAAAAAATTCTCCTTTGTTCTTTTCATAACTCATTGAGTTAAAATTTAACTTATTCATTATCAATCTTTCTTTTCTATCAGCATCTAGGGATGAAGAATTTATTCTTAAGTACCATTTTAGCAGCATCCGAAAAGTTCTGATACATACATTTTTTCACTGCCCATAAATATGTATATTTTGTAATTTATACTATGATTCTTATATGACTCGTTAATTATTTGAAATTTTAGAAATAATTTTTAAACTGTTTAAAATTTTTGTATGTAATATTTAAAAATTTTCCAAACACATGAGTATCTTTTGTTGTTGGTTTAATTTTTTTAATGGTAAATGCAGTGTAAAAGATATTAATTCCTTGAAAGTTGGCCTGATTATTTAAAAGAAATAAAAAGTTGGTAATCTTTGAATTTTTAAAAATAGATTGCAAATCATAGAACCAGAAAGAACTTTAGAGACCACAAAATTCAACTCCTCCTTCATTTTACAGGAAAATACCCCCAAAATGGCAAATGACAATCATGCGCTCATAGAAACATTGCTGAAAGAAAAGCACTTAATTTTTTCAGGTGTAGCATCACTTCTTGTCAGATACAACCCTTAAATACTACTTTGCCTCCCTGAAGGAATCGTTTGAGAAGTTCGTCCGTAGTAAGCCAACCCTTTGTTTGTACCTTTAAATTAATCCTGGGCTAATGCAGAATCATCCACTGAGGAATAAGAATGACCACTGGATGCTAGTGTTGAGTTCTTGAGCACAGTGTTTAAGGTTCAAGTATAACAGGAGAAAGAGATGCTGCAATGCAGCCTTCTTTTGGCAGCTAGAAGTTTTCCCTGTTTATCCTTCCTTTTTCAAAAAAAGAGTGGATGGGAGGATGATAGAATGGAAGTGAAATTAAAGGAGAATAAGTTCTTGGTGGTAGTGGGAAAAAATGTCTTTTTTTCTTTACCTCTAACCCTCATATAGTTACACCTTCTAAAACAAAAAAGGAAGAGAAGAAAACAACAAAAATATTTTTCGTTTCAGATGGAACAGAAATCTTTTTCTTCCTTTATTTTAGGGATGCCAAATATGTTTTCATTTTCTGTAACTGTCTTCTAGACAATTATATTTTTTCCTATTGATATTCAAACACCAACTACAGAAGAAGGTTTTAGGTCATACGCATGTCTTATGCTAAAGCATTCATATAGAGCAATAATATTTAAGCGTCTATTATTTGTTAAAAAGATACAGTAATGTAGTAATTTCCTGGAAAGAGTTATAATTTCATGAGTTGATAATTATACAGTCACTGTATGTGGTCCTCATTGACTTTGCATTCTCTGAATTTAGAACTGCAACATAGAGAACCTGCTAAGTACCCTCTCTGCATTACAGTAATTCGTTGCTGAGGAGCATTCTGTGGGAACCTAAAATGTTTTCGTAGTCTGATCAGACATTGTTATATTAATAGGTCTGTAAATGGTTACCTGACAGCTGAAAAATAATTTTTCTTGCCTATTTTCTGGTTAAAAATAAGCAATTTTGGAAGCTCTGTTCGACTTAATAAAAGAACTGAAGATCAGGTTTACCGTATTATTTGTGTAAAATAATGATGAGTATTGTTAAATTAAGCTATGGGAAACTAGAATGTCTGGCTAGAGGTAATTAAGATACGGGTTAATCTTTTTAGATGAGGGCTGCTGTAGTAGACACCTGCAGTTTATTTCACTGAGCCAAGCTTCTTAGAAGCAAAATCTCTGGATTAGGAATATAAAAATTCAGTTGGTCACATTGAAAGAGATGAGAAATTGTACTATGTTGAATAGTGTCCCCTCAAAAGTCATGTCCCCTGGTACCTGTGAATGTGACCTTTTTTGCAAACAAGGCCTTTTCAGGTGTGATCATGTTAAGAGGAGGGCCCCAATCCAATGACTGGTGTCCTTATAAGAGGGAAGTGTAGACACAGAGATGCAGAGACAGACGCAGAGGAAGAATGCCATGTGAAGAAGGTGGCAGAGATTGGAGGTTGCATCTCCAAGACAAGGAACACTTAGAATTGTTGGCAACCACTGGAAGTTAGGAAGAAGCAAGGAAGGATTCTTGTCTAGAGGGAGCATGGCTCTGCCAACACCTTGATTTCAGACTTCTCATCTGCAGTACTGTGAGAGAATAGATTTCTGTTGTTTTAAGCCTCCCAGGTTTTGGTAATCTGTTATGAGAGTCCTAGGAAATGAATACAGAAGGCATTTTTATTATAACTGATGTAAAAACAATTAGAGCATGTGCTGGAGGTGCCTGAGCCTACATACAAGAGGAGAGGGAGTAAGTCTTTAACTTTTAAAAATGGATTGCATCTCAAAAAGACTTTAACAATTGTTCAGTTAGGATACTTGTGAACTTTAACTCCTGGAAACCTATCATCATTTTTATGTTTTGTTTTCCACAGCTGACAATACCCAGGGGAAATCAGTATAAGGAAAGATTCCTGCACAACAATAAAAATAGATTTTAAGTTCACTGTGTCTCTAGTGGACTTTTTTTTTTTTAAAACTTGAGAGCTCATAAGACATTTATGGTTCCTATTTTCTGTGGTGTTCACCACTTTCCAATAAGAAACTTTTGCATATCACTTTTATTTATATCCAATGGCTGGCTTTCTAGTTCTGTCTCTTTTCTCCTTTCTTGTAGAAACTTTCACTATAATAATATTCAAGAATATTTGCTGCAATAATATTCTTATATCTTTCCTCTTCAACAGGAACCATGCATATTTTTAAATGAAATTATTTCCTTTTTTGTCAGCTAGATTTGTCTTCTTTTAGTTTTTAAAATGTTTTTCGGTTGATGACTATGCTGCAAGATCCTAGTGCTTATCGATGAGTATTAAAATAGTGGAGAGATTTTTTTTTTTTTTTTTTTTTTTTTTTTTGCCGTACGCGGGCCTCTCACTGTTGTGGCCTCTCCCGTTGCGGAGCACAGGCTCCGGACGCGCAGGCTCAGCGGCCATGGCTCACGGGTCCAGCTGCTCCGCGGCATGTGGGATCCTCCCGGACCGGGGCACGAACCCGTGTACCCTGCATCGGCAGGCAGACTCTCAACCACTGCGCTACCAGGGAAGCCCTAGTGCTGAGATTTTGAAGGACCATTTAGCTTTCGATGTTGAAATGAGGTGATAATTTTGATACTGCTTGAACACTTGTATCCTGGAATGGGATGGCAAACACAAATGTCCAAAGGTGTCAACTAGTGGTATAAATGAGAGACAGGCTAGCTGTAATAAGATGGACAATGTGTATCTTATTCTTATCTGCAGCTGATTTGTATCCTACAGCAAAATGCAAATGTGGGAATGGAGGCTCACTGTTAACAAGTCTCCTAATCTTCAGGGGAAAATGGAAATCCAAGTTTCAACAACTGTGAGGGTCTTAGATTTTATCCTACTTGCAAGTTAACAAGTTAGCCTGTTGCAGTTTCATCTATGCTGGCGGAAGACAGGAGATCCTGGGTCAAAGAAGTAGCCAGAATAGCTGCATTTTCATATGCTTGTATCGTGAGCCTCGATCCCCAGAGGGTGACAGAGGAAAGGGCCAGGTGACACCTGCACACACAGCATGTTGTGTTACTAGAGAAATTCTGAATTTAAAAAACTCGAATCTTTTATCATAGGAAGTAAACATGCTTCTTTTTTGCTCTAGAGGGAGATAGCTCTATCTTCAAAACTCTTTTCACTCTGCAAACATCCTTGAAAGGACAGTCCAGAACAATTTCAGGCAGTGAGGAGTCCTAGATTATTGTTATAGAAAAGTGTTACTGAGTAACCTTTCAGAAATTATCTCTATGGGTTATATTAAAAATTACATTTTAATAAGTCATTTAAATTAAGCTTGTTTACATAAGGGTAGTTTTTAAAAAAACTTATTTTGAAACCTATAGTGCTAAGTTAGAGTCTAGGAAATATTCATTCATACTCTTGATCCTGTACTTGCATTTCATAGCCCAGTATACTAACAAAACAAATTTTAGATCAATATAGGGTTGCCAGTCTTTTTATTTTACTGGATATGGAAACAGCCCCTTCAAAATACCTAAATTCTATTTACTATTGCTCCCAGTGCAAAAAGAATGACTGTGACAACTAATGCAATATGGTAACCTGGACTGGATCCTGGAACAGAAAGAGGAAGTTAATGGAAACACTAGTGAAATCTAAATGTTCAGAGCCTAGTAATCGGTAACATTCTGATATCAGTCTTTTAGTTTTGACAAACGTACTCAGGTGATGTAAGATGGTAACAATGGGAGAAACTGAGTGGTAGATATACTAGAACTCTCTGTATCATCTTTGCAACTTTTCTGTGAATCTACAATTATTTCAAAATAAAAAAGCCTATTAAAAATTAAAAATGGATAATTTTAATAAAAAGAAGGCAAGAATAAATCTCAAAACAAAGGACAGTTATATGAAAATTAAATGCATTTAGCTTTATGAAAAACTGACTGAATTGCCCTTTTTTTCTCTCTTATTTTGGCATGAACTGGTAAAGATTTTGACATGCATAATGTAGATCCATGGATCATCGACCATGTGATAGCTTTATTTAATTTAATTTACTGTAAAGTAAGATGAGCTTGCTTTTCTGTCTATTTTCCTTGGAGAGCCTGTAGAATCAGATAAGCTTACATTCTGTAACTGAACAAATGTTTAAAGTATGTCCCTTTTATGAATCCCATCTGATTCTATATAATTCCAGGTTATACATTTTAATCAGGGTAGGTTGCTGGATCCTCTCCAAAATAAGATTTAGCTTTTCTAGGAATTTCCTTGATGCAGATGACCCTAGGGAGACTCGGAATATTCTTGACTTTAAAATGTCATTTCTCACTGTTGGGAGGGAGAGGCGCGTCATGTCAATGCCAATCAGGAGGAAATTGGGAAGAGGCTCTTGTAGACCAATGCCCGGCAGAACAGATTCCAGCCATGCAGCCACAAACAGAAGTCTGGCCAGTGCACGTGCCTGGGTGCAGAAGAGCTCAGGGGCAGGTCTTCAGTTCCTGCAAAGGGGAAATTGCCTAGAGCATAGCTTCTCAACCTAAGGCAGCATATTGGAATCATCTGGGCAGTTTAAAATAATGTTCAGGTCCCATCCCTAGAGGTCCTGATATAAATGGCACGGAATAAGCCTTGATCTTTTTAAAAAAAAACTTCCCTCGTGGCAGTAACATGACACTAATGTGCACCCAGGGTGGCGAACTTCTAGAGTGAGCAAGGGTCTCACGTATGGAAGAGGATGACTGGCATGAACCCCAATCTGCAGGGCAGAAGCCAGTCCTGGGACTGGTGCCCACAGAGGGGTAGAGAGCTATGACTCAGGGAGCAGAGCAGGAACACAAGGGTTACAGGCTGGTGTTTGGGTCTGGAAGTGTCTGCAGTAACCCTGTCCCTTTTGGGGTGACCAAACTCACGCTGATTTGCCTGTGACTTTCATGGATGGAGCACTGAATGACCTGCATCCTGGGAGACGCCTTAGTTCCAGGCTAATGGGATGTTGACTGCTCTAGTCCCTTGAGTCCTGGCAAAGCATCCTGTATGGTACCCTCTTACCAGCACCTACAAAGAATAGCTCTGCTCTTCCTGGCTCTGTACATGGTAAAATTCTCACATAATCTTTTTTTAATATTTTTATTTATTTATTTGGTTGCACCAGGTCTTAGTTGCAGCAGGTGGGCTTCTTAGATGTGGCATGCATATGAGATCTAGTTCCCTGACCAGGGATCGAACCTGGGCCCCCTGCATTGGGAGTGCAGAGTCTTATCCACTGCGCCACCAGGAAAGTCCCTCACATATTCTTATTTCACCTTTTGCCCTCAATTCTGTTTCTGATAAAACCAGCTGGCTTTGGGAGAAAAAGAGAAGTGGAGAAGAGCTATGGCTGTTTATATCTTTTATGCTTCAGTTAGACTTTGCTCAGGAACTGGTGTAGGATTTCAGGGAGCTCAGCAAATGAGGAGCTTTAAAATGCAGAGGCAGATGTAGCGAAAAGCAGTTGTTCTTAAATTTTGAGTGCCTGGAAGTCACTGGAGAGCTTCCAGAGCCTCTGATGGAGTATGTCTGGGGAGAGGCTTAAGAATTTACATTTCTAATAAGCTGATGCTTTGGGGCCGGACACCACTCTTTGAGAACCACCAACGTAAAGAGACTTGACTCTGCATCAGGCATACCTGGGTGTGAAGGCTCACTTTAAATCTACATTTTCTCACTTGTGAAATGGAAAAATTACTATTCACTTCATCAGTCATCATGAAATAGTACATTCATCACCAAGCAGAATGCCCAGGATGTGGCAGACACTTTCATTCTCTGAAAGATCTCAGTCTTTCTGGGATCCTCTACCTGGGGATGGTTTGGTATTGGGTTGCATATTTTTAGGTTAATAATTCCAAATATGATCATCAAAATCAGCTGGGGAACTTTCTGCAACCCTCAAAAGCCTAGAGCCCTCTCTCCTTGGAGATTTGGATCCAGTAGGTCTGAGGGAATGCCTGGGAACCAGTGGGTGATTCTGGGAGTCACGGTGATTCTGATAGTCAGTTTTGAGAACCCCTGCTGTTGAGCAATATTTCTTTAGGGCAGGGACTCTCAGACACTGTAGCTTCATTGAATCATCTGGAGCACTTAAAAAGATGCTGAGGCCTGCGTCCCGTCTCCAGAGAGTATGATTTAATTGGGTTGGAGTACAGCCTGAGCATTGGGATTTTGAAAGCTCCCCAAGGTTTCTGATATGCAGCCAAGGTTGAGGACCACTGCTCTAGTGTATTCTTAGAGTAAGAAAACCATGGGATATTTGTTAAAATGCAGATTCTTGGGTCTAACCTCAGAGCTGCCTAAACAGACTCTCTGGGCGAGAGACACAGTAAGCTGCATTATTAATTAGCTAATGCCCTGAATTTAACAGTTTGTTAGTCTTAACAAATAAAGTATGAGAATCATAGCTAGAGGGACATATAGAATCCCTCACTGAGTAAATATTGCCTGACTGCACCTAATTATATAGCAGTTTACAGTGGACTTGACTTTGAATCTCATGGATTCCACTGCATCCTTTTGTGAGGCAGTGTGTGTTGTTATTTTCCCCATTGGATTGATGAGGAAGCTGAGATTCTGGGAGGCTCTCCCCCTAACAGCACACTTGGGGATGTAAATCAGGCACCTGTGCTTCCCTGAAAGGAGACCATAGTTTAGTGGGGGCATGGGACAGAAACAAGAATGCAGGTAGAAGTAGATAAAATATGAAAATTCAGAGAAAGAATGGTTAGCAAGGTTAATTTTATGAGGAGGAGGGAATCTGAGAAGGCTTTTTTGAAGAGGTGGCCCTGGTCCATCTTGGAGCTGATAAAGTTGTAGTTTCCTTTGAGGGTCTGGATGGAGAGCAAATGACCATGGCCTTGCAGCTGTGCTCTAATTAGTTTCTTTTATTGAGTTTCTTAGTTTTATAACCCAGGCTGTGTAACTTCCTTTGCATTATCATCTCAGCATATTTGTAATAAATTCTGCTTTGCTTTTGAATGCTTAATAAAAATGTGGTTTGTGTTTGAATTTTTCAAATAAATGATTATTTAGACTCCCCTAGAATTAAATTTCAGTAAGCTTTTTTTCCACAGGGAAGATAAACCAATATGACATGTGAATTATCATATAGTTCATTTTTATAGAGGTGGGTAGTTTTTTTAGCTACAACTATCTAATTAGCTAAAAATAAACATCTGTACTGTTACGACTGTGTTATTAAATCAAGGAGTATGAAGAAAGCTTTAAGGACAATGGATTTATTTCTGGAACAAGAGACAGTAAGGAATAAAGCCAAGACTGGCAGTTGGATAAAGAGCTAAACTCTGTTGGGATGTGCTGGCTTTTTTCTTTTCCTACAGCATCTGTCTTAGGTTATTTTTTATAATACCTACTTCCATAAAGCATCTCGTTCCTTAAGAAAGTCATGTGAAGATATGGAGAATCTTTATTATTGATAAGATTTGAGAAAGTTGGTTTAAATGGTAGTCTTTATTAAAATATGTAATTTTTAATAAAATGCATTTTAGGGCTTCCCTGGTGGCGCAGTGGTTGAGAGTCCGCCTGCTGATGCACGGGACGCGGGTTCGTGCCCCGGTCCGGGAAGATCCCACATGCCGCAGAGGGGCTGGGCCCGTGAGCCTTGGCCGCTGAGCCTGCGCATCCGGAGCCTGTGCTCTGCAACGGGAGAGGCCACAACAGTGAGAGGCCCGCGTACCGCAAAAAAAAAAGCAACGGGAGAAGCCACAACAGTGAGAGGCCTGCGTACCGCAAAAAAAATAAAATGCATTTTATTATTTTAAAATGCCATGCATCTTTTAAAACAGATATGTGTAAAGAAATACAATTATATTTGTCTTCTAAACTATCCACTAAAATTTTAAATGCACATATTCTTTGACCTACACATCTGGTAATCTATCCTACATATATACTGACAGAAGTGCACAGAAATATATGAAAGAATGTTTGTTGCAATAACCTAAATGTCCATTTGTACAGGATTGTTTAAATGAATTGTGGTTCACCCCTGTGGTAGAATATTCTGCCACAATTGAAACAATGAGGTTGATGTTAAGGTTACCTTAAGGAAAAAACTCAAGTGGCAGAACAGTATGGGTAGTGTTAACTCATTTATGCACTGAAAAGGATATATGTATATTTATGTATATACACATTTCCTTAAATATGCATAGTCAACTCCTGATATGGTACACAAAATCTGTCAAAAATGCTTACCTTTTAGGAAGCAACTGCAACCTGGACAATGTGTAGGAAGGGGATATTTTCACTCTTTACCATGTACCACCTGAATTCTTAGGATTTTTGCCATAAGCATTTATTATTTTAAAAATAATGTGTGAAAATACTTATTTAAAAGCAAAAATCTATTAAATTTATTTTGTCTATTTATTTAAATAATTTAACTATAGATTTATATAAATTAAAGAAGCCCTTTAACATTAAGGCCTCTATTCTGGACTAAGAAATATTTCCAGGCATGTCAAAGGAAAAAAACAATCTACTTTAGCTCTAACTTGAAATAATTGTTGATTTATGGCGAATAATTCCTGAAAAAAAACTTAAAACACAAAAATTAATTTCCACCATTATTTAGAAGAATTACATATAATGCCAGTTGAGACCCTCAAGATTTGAATTACAATAGTCTAAATTGAGGAGATGTTCCCCCATTTGATAATGATTCAGCCATATTGAGCTCTTCACTTCATTTGCAGCGTTAGGCTTTTGTGCAGATGGATCATGATCATATGCTGTTTTTGGATTGACTCCTATTTATCAGAATCAGAAATTAGTGAAAGATTGTTTTCTATTATCTAATCATCTATTTAGCCCCTATATAATGGATTGTTTCAAAACATGAATTCTTTGTCCTTTTTTATGATTTAAGATAACATGTTTCCAAAGTTGGTTTTTTTTTTTTTTTTTTTTTTTGGCGGTACGCGGGCCTCTCACTGTTGTGGCCTCTCCTGTTGCGGAGCACAGGCTCCGGACGCGCAGGCTCAGCGGCCATGGCTCACGGGCCCAGCTGCTCCGCGGCATGTGGGATCTTACCGGACCGGGTCACGAACCCGTGTCCCCTGCATCGGCAGGCGGACTCTCAACCACTGCGCCACCAGGGAAGCCCCCAAAGTTGGTATTTTAAAGAAAACTTTAGTAATTTATAAAACATGTCTTGTATGCCTTTACCTCTGATGTATTTTCCCCACATACAATGACTTGTCAGCTTCCATTGTTCCCTAACCTGATACCGTAATTCTTGTGATTATCTTCCTGGTTTCTGCTTCTCTTTGTTTCTACTATCTTTCTACCTACTCTTCACTGTGAGTTTTATACCTCTGAGAGAGATCTGATTGGGTCTGTGTCCAATTAGTCTGTGTCCAATTTAAAGAAATGCTGCTCTGTCTTTCCAGGTCACCCCATTGACTGTTGGCTTTTTGTGTCTGGCCAATCAAATGCTAGAGTTTTGATTGGTCCAATCAAATGTGTCCAGGAAATCAAGGTCATTTGAAACATAGTAACCTGTCCTCCACTAATCTTTTGGATAGTTCACCAATCCAACAGAGGGAATTTTAAGTCCTGTTAAATATACCCCCCAGCTTTACTCCAAAAATTAAAAACAAACAAACAAAAACAGCCTAGGGGAAGCTTGCATTGCATAACTCACAGGTTCTAGGTCCAACTCATAAGTAATGTAGGGGGAAGGACACAGGCCTCGCATTCACACATTCACACAAAGTCTGCACCCCTACTTGGCAACTTCCCAGGTGGACAGCCTTGACTCTCAGAGATTGTGACCTCCTATGTGAAATAGAGACGACAATATTTCTTTGTAGAAGCGATGTGAGGATTTAAGGAGATTGTGTGTGTAAACTGAGTAGGGCAATAAGAGACACACAGTAATCATAATGGTAGCAAACATTTACTGAGTGTGTACCAAGTGCCATGCATTATTCTAATCCCTTTATGCATGTTAGCTCTTTAATCCTCTGAACAACCCTATGAGATTATTACACAGGGAGGCTCTGTGATTTGCTTGAGATTACACGGCTAGTAAGTGAAAGAGCTAATAGCTCACACTGTTAAATCCAAACCAACGCTACCCCGGAAGTCAGGAACTGGCTTTGTTTCTCCCCTTAAGTCTATGGCCTTCTGGGTTCCATTGCCTGTCAGAATTACACGTGAAGTACCTCCCTATCTTATCCTCCATCCGATCCAACCCCAGTCCTCAGTTCATGATTCTCAGTGACTCCCTTGGGAATTTGGAGGTGTCAGAGCGTCAGGGCTTGTGCTGTGAGCCATTTTGCCTGCTCTCTGCTCCCTCAGCAAAGCTGAGCTTCACCCTGTCCTGTGGGATTATCTCATGAGGAGCAGCAGGCTCAGGCCAGGCTGCCTTCCTTGGAATCCCAGTGAAGAAAATGTCTTCAACCTTGTTCCATCATTATGTCTTCCTGTTCTCTCCCCTGCCCTTGTCAAGCACTGAGTATTTTAAGTGGGGTTAGTCCTTAAGCCAGACTGTGAAGTAGGTAACATTTGCCCCTTTAAACCACCCATTCCTTCAGTCCTTCCTACATTGCTCTTTCACATATCAGTGAGTCAGTTGAATTAAAAGCTTTCAGCTTCTGAGGAATTGGGAGATTAGTGGGGGAATGGGAAAGGTCATTTAGACCAGTGCTTCTTAAACTTAAATGTGCGCTATGAATCATCTAGGTACCTTGTTAAAATGCTGATTCTGATCCAGTAGGTCGGGGGTGGGCCCTGGGATTCTGCATTTCTGACGTGCTTCTGGTGATGCCAGCGCTGCTGTTTTCTAGACCGCAGTCTGAGTAGCAAGCATCTAAAGACTGGGGTACCACCTTGAGATGCCAGAGGCTCTACCCTGTTACCTTTTCCAGGAACATTTAATCCAAACAAATGAGTCTCTTAGTGGAATTTCATTAATGTGGCTCACTTCTAGAAGAAACTTCTCAATTTCAAACCCTACCCTAGACTGCTTACCAGTAAAGCCATTCCTGGTTGGAGAAAAGACTAGTGTAAATTTGTCAAGTTTTGATAACTGTAAAAATAGGCATTTTTCTCCATCAACTTAATTTAGTGACTCTCAGATGATTTATATTCATCTTACTTCACTTTATGGGAAAGCACACCATTTTGCTGCTACTCAAGGTTGAGTTTCTCAGGACTGGGGAAATCGCCGACTGAACTTTTCCTGGTGCTGGGGGCCACATACGTATTTCAGAGTCTGTTTCTTTGTTCCGTCTATCATCATTTATATAAAAGGAAAGTTAAGTCAACTTTTATTTCCCTGTCTGTTGATTTGCAGTCAGCTCGCTGGGAGTGTTTATGAATAATTCTGTTAGAAATGGTTTGATAATACTAGCCTGGATAGTGAAACATTGTACAGAGCTTTGCACATGGAGGTGCAGTGTGGGCAGAAACCTGTGAAACGCTGTGGCAGATTCTCTTTGTGATGGCAAAGGCTTATGTTCTCTATTTCTGCTTTCAGGGAGGAGAACATTGTTACTACCAGGGCCACATCCGAGGAAACCCTGCCTCATTTGTGGCATTGTCAACCTGCCATGGACTTCAGTAAGTGTCCCCAAATTTTTTGTATCATCCATTTTTTTTCCAATCACTTATTTTCTTTATTTTTAATGCACCGTGGTCAAAATCTCTATTTTATATCAAGAACTAATTTTAAAACAGTGGTGGATCAAATCTTTTTCTCCTTTGTGGTTTATAAACCAAGCAGATTGTTAAATTAGAGATGCGGAAACCAGGGGCTCTATGATTGTAATATGCATCCTTAGTGATATTTGAAACATTTTTCTAGTTTCATCCAGATGGAGACAGGAGTGGTTTGGGTAACTTTGTTCTCTGTTTCCGTGGGTGTTTAGCCCCTTGGTACCCGTTCTACCCCTCATACTCCTTGATGTTCATTTTTACATTTGTATGGAATAATAGAGATTTCAGGAGGTAGAAACTCCTGACTCCTTGCACAAAGACAAGGGCTGCAGGTGACCTCAAGAGCTCATGTGTTTTAGCCCTTTATTCAGCCAGAATCCCATCTAACTCACAGCAAACTCGTGGGAGGGTTCATTTGTTCTCAGAAATCTCTATGGAACGAAGTTCATCCTTCCTCAGGGCCTTGCTTCCTTTTACGTAACCTTCACTATCAAAGTAGGTTTGCTGATGTTTACTGTGGAAATAGATCAGCTTCCTCCATCCTGTCTATGATGGTGATACCCAGGTGGCTGTCTGTCTCTTACTTGTCTTGTGACCCCTTATAAAGATACTGTGTCAGCCCTCAGCATTCTACTTAGACTAAATCATCCAACCTCCTTGTTTACTTTTTGGGGCCCAGAACCAGCTAGCACTTTAGTTTTGTGAAAGTTTTGTTTGGAAGCTTTAAAATACTTCCTGTCTGTTACCAAGTTAGAGACGTGGATTTTTCATCTAACAAACAGTTATTGAGCATCTGGTGTGTGCCAGCCACTTGGAATATTAAGGGGATTAGAACGTGAGCCCTGCCCGCAAGAGCTCCCAGTCTAGTGGGGAAGCTAAATCTAGCCCAGCTTCGTGCTATGGAATGTGGTAGGTATATTTGTTTTCTTTGAGAGAGAAAAAACCTGAGAAAAACGCAAGCTGAGAGTGGGCACTGAATGAGGTCATCCCTGAGGTTTCCAGAGAGATGTCACCTGAAGAAGGCGGAGTGGGCCCTGGAACAGGCTTTGGTAGAATCTTCCAGGAGGAGGGGTTCGACTGACAGGTCCAAAGAAAGTGAGGAAAGAGACCTAATGGGAAAGGCTGGGAAATCTAGCCAGTCTGCCTAAGTGGTGCCTCTGGTCAGGTTCTGGCAGTAGGTACGTGAGAGGCAGGAAGGAGAGAGCACAGGGATCAGATAAATAGCCAGAGAAAGGAGGTCACATGCCTGAGAGCAGGATAGGACCTCCATTTGCTTATTGTTTTCTTCTAAAGGACCATTTTACTAATTTTAAATAAATTCTTTGAATAAGGAGACATTTTTACAAACATGGAATCCGTTCCTAATATCTGAGAGCCTCAGCATTCTTAATCTGGAAAAAGAAACGTCGATATCCCCTTCAGCAGTAAAATTGTCATCTCTGATCTCAAGATGAGCACAGCTGTCAGCCAGGAATAGTACACTGGGCTTGCCGACTTTTGTGACAACAAATGTCTGTTCTAGGCTTTTTCCTTCCTCTCTCTTCCTCTTAAAATCTCAGTCCAAAGTCACAGTGTAAGTGTCTTGCCCAGTACATGTTCCAATTCCTCCCTGCCCCTCCCCTCCCCCACCCCCCAGTTTTCCAAATGGACACAATATTGTGAAAATAAGAGAGAAGGTATTACTGCCTTCTAAGGACCCTAACAGACCTGAGACCCTCAGACCAACAGCTACTAATCCTACACAGTTCTAAGGATGGAAAGGGAACTTTAAGGATGTTTTAGTGACTAGTTGAGGAGTTGAACTCAGAGCCTGCTTCTGTTGTTTTAACTAAGTAAAATTTATTTCTCCCTTTAGAAACTTTTTCATTTAAGACTAAGCAAGAAGAAACAAACAGAAAACCCACCATGTGTAGGAACACTGTCAGGACTGTGTACAAGTGTATTTTGGTGTTCTTAGACTTTTATGAGCATGTTGAATAATTCACTCTTGTTCCTTTTTGTTATTTATTATTACTTTTCATCTTTATTTTACCTTCTGAACAAACATTGCTGACAGAAATATTTGGGGGAGCTACTTCTAAATATTAAATAATTTATGTTGTCTCAATTGCAGTGACTTAGATATGAGATATATTATTTCATCCATGACTCATCTTCTATAAATGACCAAGTACTTGTTGAGATTTTTCATTTTTCTTGATTTACTGAATTCCCTTAAAGAACATAAAGGGTAAAATAATCAAACTCATATCTTTTCCATAAAGAACCTGCAGGAGCACATTTTTTTTTCAAATTCGAAGGACTGATGGGCAATATTTTGGTCCTGGTATGTCTGATGTTTTGACAAAATCCTCTAACTATGGGAACATTAAAGAATGGAATCAAATGTAAGTTTATTGCCCTCTTGTGGCAATTTGTATGAATGACATTTCCTTTCAAAATCTTGTTTTGATGCAGCCTTTTAAAATTTTAGCTCAGTCAATTGGCCGGTAATGACTTGGTCCTAGCTATAGGATTTTATCAATTATAAACTCTGTGATGGACTCAGTATACTATTTGGAATTTATATAAATGTAACAGAAAGCTTTCAATCCTCAAACAAAGTAAATGAAACACACATGCTTTTTAATTGTTAAAGAATCAAAAATGGCATATTTTCGTTTAGGGAACCAGGACTTCCCTGGTGGTCCAGTGGTTAAGACTCCACACTTCCAGTGCAGGGGGCATGGGTTCGATCCCTAGTCCAGGAAGTTCCACATGCCCTGGGGACAAAAAAATAATAATAATTCATTTAGGGAACCAGAAGCTTCATGGATGGTGTCAGAATCTGCTTTGTTTATACCATGTATCATGATGTTTAAATCCAATAAAAAATAACTGATTTTTGCCTTGGATACTAACCTAATTCAAGAGGAAATAGTACCCAATACTATTTAAACAAAACAATCTGCTTGCTACTTAATCAGTGTATCCATGTGAACTTTGGCAAAGGGTGATGGTTTCGTACAGCTTTCTGGTTGGGTCTGGCCTGTTATCAGCAGAATGTTCACTGCCATATTTGGTGTCTACTGTTCTGAAAATGCTCCCCTCACTGATTCCTTAGGCATATATTGTCAGTAGTATCTTACAAACTGCATCTGTTTATCTTTAAAAAGATAAAATTTAAAATTTTATCTATTCTGAAAATGCTCCCCTCACTGATTCCTTAGGCATATATTGTCAGTAGTATCTTACAAACTGCATCTGTTTATCTTTAAATTCCAAATGCAGTGTCATCCAAATTCAGAAAGTGCACTTTGGGTTGAAAACATTACAGATGTGAAAAGGGCATTTCTAATGGTATATGAAAGTAGAGGACATGTGGAAGATGTTACTGCAGGAGTGAATAAATTTGGATAGACACGGAGCTGGAGGCCATTATAATTATAGCTCAGGAAACCAGCCGATTTCGCTAAGCGATCAATGAAAGACACATAACTATTCTATGGTTAGCAGCTTGGGTATAATGCAGTCGTTTCCACCTAACTCTGGAACGTGACTGCAGAAGATCACAGCTTCACCCCCCTCAGACACCTGAGTGGTAACACAAGTTCCTTCAGTATCCGAAGGGACCTGATCTTAGTAGAAAAACCACATTACTCTAAAAGGGACGGCTATCGGATCTCTCCGAGTGGGAGCTGAGGCCATATGTAGCTTAAGATGCCCTCCAGAGGATTTCCCAATTGGCTGACAATCACCTCTAGCCAGTGAGGTCCAGAATTGAACTTCAGATTTGCGCCCTGTTCCCTGCATCCTGCTGCCTTGTGCCCGCCCTATTCTGCTCTTCCTGCAGCTTTTGTCATCTTATTAAATGTATATGATGTGTGTGTATGTATGTGTGTGTGTGAGATACGTGGAGTGAGGTGTGTGTCTTGTGTGGTGTGTGTGTCTGTGGTATGTGGTGTGTATATGTGTGGGGCTGTGGGGTGTAATGTACGGTATAATGGTGTGTGTGTGTGGTATGGTATGTGGGTGGTGTGTGTGTGTGTATGATGTGTGTGTGTGTGTGTGTGTGTGTGTGGTATGGGTAGTGTGTGTGAGTATGATCTGTGGTGTGTGTGGTGTGTGTGAGTGTGTATGATGTGTGCTGTGGGTGGTATGTGTGTGTGTGGGGTGTGCTATGTGGTGTGCACCCCGTGTGATGGGTGGGACTGGGAAGTGGGCATTGAGAAGTAAACTGGTCCTCCAGCTGCTGCTGACTTTAAAATGATCTTGTTCTGAGGCAAGAGTCAATTGCCAGTCCTAAGTATTTTCTTGTCCTTGGCAGTGGGATGTTCTATGATGGGAACCACACCTATCTCATCGAGCCGGAAGGAAATGACACCTCCCAAGTAAGTGCTCCTTCTGTTTGCTGTGGCAAATGTAAATGTTGATGCTGGGAGCTTTTTTTCCCTCTTTTTTCTCTCTATTTTGCTTTATTTTCATATTTTAGGGTCAGGAATATATGTATACATATATATGTGTAATATGTACACATATACATTTAAATTAAATAGTGAATAAGGCAAAATCACAGTGATCTTTTTTAAAAAAATCTGCCTGTTACTCTTCGATTCAGTCGGAAATACTTTCCTTCTGAGGTGTTCTGAAGCCTTCATTTCTATCTCCACCATAATGTGCTGTGGTCTGTCTTAGTCTGCTCAGGCTATCATTATAAAATACTGGGTGGCTTAAACAACAGAAATTTATTTTTGCACAGTTCTGCGGACTGGAAGTCCAAGATCAAGGTGCCAGCAGGGTCAATGTCCATTGAGGGCTCTCTCCCTGGGGTGCAGACAGCCACCTTCTCACTGTGTCCTCACATGACAGAGAGAGAGTGTGAGGTCTGGTGTCTTTTCCTCTTCTTATAAGGGCACAAGCCTTATCAGATTAGGACCTCACTCTTGTGACCTCTGTTAACCTTTATCACATCCTCAACAGGGCCTGTCTCCCAATATAATCACATTAGGAGTATAGGGCTTAAACATGAATTTTGGGAGACACATAGTCAGTTCGTAACAGATTGAATCCATAGATAATGTGATTTTCCAACCTTTTTCTTTTCTAGATTCCAGATTTTTCTCTATTGCCCATTTTCTTTAAGGCCCCGTGGTGATGAAGTTTAGAGAAATCTGGGTTTTCTCAATTCTCTCTCGCACTTTAGTTGAAACATTCATTTTTCACAAATTAGAAAAGGGTTACTATTACTGACTATAGAGAAACATAATGCACTTCCATCCTAGCTCTGTACACACAGATATTCTTCCATGTATCATGGAACACTGATCAAACACTTAGAGAGGCAAATAATTTCAAGAAACACACATTGTTTTGCCACTCATAAACAGTCTTGTGTGGGCAACTATCTGTTTTGTGTGTTATTTTCTGGGTACCCACTGAGAGTTGTCCTGTCACTTTGCTTGACAGTGTGATTTTTTTTTTTTTAAATACATTTAGTTATTTATTTTTGGCTGTGTTGGGTCTTTGTTGCTGTGTGTGGGCTTTCTCTAGTTGCAGTGAGCAGGGGCTACTCTTCATTGTGGTGCGCGGGCTTCTCATTGTGGTGGCTTCTCTTGTTGCAGAGCACAGGCTCTAGGTGCACGGGCTCAGTAGTTGTGGCTTGCGGGCTCTAGAGTGCAGGCTCAATAGTTGTGGCGCACGGGCTTAGTTGCTCCGCGGCATGTGGGATCTTCCCGGACCAGGGCTCGAACCTGCGTCCCCTGCATTGGCAGGCGGATTCCTAACCACTGCGCCACCAGGGAAGCCCGACAGCGTGATTTTTTTAAAAAGTAATATGAAACTTGACTCTTCATGACATTCTTTCTTTGGTAATTGAAGGAAGCCAGATGAAGTTATTTGAATGTTCATTAAGTTTTCTTAGATGAAACATGGCTTTTTATCTGTTGGTTTTTCGCAGAAGTTTATGTGACACTTGAATGTTGAGGCAGGGTCTGCTTTGGGCGTTCTGCTTGTTCCAGTCATCCGGCTCCCCAGTACAGGGAGACTGTGAGCTCTGCAGTGTGCCTAACAAAGCTATCGGGCTCTAAAAGGGGGCAGGGCTCCGTGGAAAGGAACCAGTTGTAAAAAACATTCACCCATTTCCCCAGGCGTCTTGCTTCTCCTTGGGGGAATAGGTCCATTCATTTCTTTTTGATTACTGCAGGCTTTGGCTTCTCTGTCTGTGAAGGTGTTTTGCTTTTAATGGGCTGCCACTCTGATGCTGGGAGAATACAGGAGTGAGCTGGAGGGGTTGTGCAATGGCTCTTCGCCTTTCCAAACCCAAGAGAATGCGTAGTCAAGCGACGGTTCTTTTAAGGTCTAAGCTCCTCCAGCTATGATTGCCTGAGCCTGGAGATATCTGGTTGTCCCTGCCTCATCTCTCTTGTTTGTGTTGTTTCAGGAGGATTTCCGTTTTCATTCGGTTTACAAATCCAGACTGTTTGAATTTCCCTTGGATGATCTTCCATCTGGTATGATCTTCTTATAGTGATTTAAAAAAAAAAAGACTTTAGTAATTCATTTTAATGCTTTAGAGCTAATTATATGTGGAATATCATCAGCCTGTGACTGCTCGTAACAGTTTTAGAAAGTCAAGTAACATCAAGAGAGAGAATAAAATGCAAACCTACCTCATGTTTATAGTGGATGAGTTTGGCAAGATACAGCTTGAACACGATGAAGGAAAACTTTTTAAAATTATAAGACTCAAAGTAAGGTATTCCAGGAGAAATAATGTTAAAGCAAAAATGGGTCTGCATACATAGAATATATAAAATTCATTCTTGGTGAAATACTGAGTTTGTAAACATAGAGATGAACCCTTAATTATTTTCCCGTTTGTTGTTTCCTCATCTCTTTTTGCCCCAGCATTTTAAGAAAGAACTATTGTAGACTTAACATTTATTATGATGATGTGCTATTTGTGAAATTGGTCTTCCTTCCCATGTGTGTTTATGGGTCCATCTACTTATAGGTTTGATTGGAGAGTTGCATCCATGTCTTGTCTTGGCAAGAAAGGCAGAGTACTCAGGCTTTGGCCTCATTAGTGGAGCAATGATTATGCAGAGTGCATTTATCTTTGGCTATGCTAGACTCATTCATGTTCTCCTTCTAAAGATAGGGCACACTTTGAATATCTGACGTGGAGATGCTTCCTCCCCTATTTAGTGAGCCCTGACTATGGCCATAGTACATTCTAATTTTTAAACTCTTTTTAATCTTTGCAACAGCTCTGTGAGGTCAATATTATCATGCCCATTTTATAGATGAAGAAACAGAAGCTCAGCTAGTTTGTTTTTTCTAGGGTCCCACAGCTAGTAAGGGGCTGAGTGGGGGTTTGGATTATGGCACTACGAGAATGTACCCTGGGAGAGAGGCACAAGGGCAAATGGAAAAATTACTAGACTAAAGCAAACCCTAAACTACTACTTAGGAAAATGACTTAAAGGCTGCATTGTCTTCTCATTGGAAAATGAAATAAGTGTTTTCTAATGTTCCTTCCTCTCTGAAACAAACTTGTAAGTCCTTGACCTTCTGCGGTTACCCCGAAGAGAAACAGAACTCACCCCTTTTCTCCTGCTGCCAAAGAAATAGAAGATCCTATTTTATAGAATTCACTATTTGGAAAAATCTGCAAATGAGCATATAGCTAGCTGATTTTACTTTACATGGACACTTTAGACTGTTCCTTCGTTATCTTATGAAACTTATTATAATCCCTATTATGGGAAGAAAATAAATCATGGTTAGCTGCCTGAGAACAAAGTTACAATCTTATATAGACATTACTGGAAACAATAAACATTAATTAATATTTAAAGTAATAAATAAAGAGTCCCCCCTAAGGACTTTATTGTAGGCTTGCTTTGATACAATCTTATAATTTTTTAAAAACTTTGTTCAGGGTTTCTTTACAACAGAAACTTTGCAAGTGACTCAGCAGTTTTGCTGTTATTAAAAATGAGTTTTGAACATATTCTTTGAAAACTCAAGTCTGTCTCAGTTTGTTCCTGGTTTTCTTTTCTTATCAGAAGTTTACAGGGTTGATTTTGAGTGTCATTTGTCTCTCAACATATTTAGATTTACTATGACAAATTAGAAGGAAACAAAAAATAGACAAATGTTAAAACTGCAATTTTTGTGATATAAGCTCAAAAGGAAGCTTTTTTATTTTAGATTTAATAGTGTCACTGAGTTATGGATTATATTATGTCTTTTTTTTTGCTATGCATTATGTATTTGCCAGAGATAGAAATATGATCAGGTGCTCCTCAAACGTGTTTGACTGTGGGACGTTTTGTTTCATTTGACACATCTCTCAGGACTAGTATTCCTAAGAACACATTTTGAGAACAGCTTATTTATTTAAACACTGACCACTTAGCCCTCAGTGTTTTAAAAATTACTACAATAAAAAACAAAACAAGCAAACAGAACAGAAATAGACTCATAGATACAGAGAACAGTTGGGTGATTGCCAGAGCAGATGGGAATGGGGCCCAGGTGAAATAGGTGAAGAAGGTGATGAGGTACAAACTTCCAGTTATAAAATAAATACGTAGGGCTTCCCTGGTGGCGCAGCGGTTGAGAGTCCGCCTGCCGATGCAGGGGACACGGGTTCGTGCCCCGGTCCGGGAGGATCCCATATGCCGCGGAGCGGCTGGGCCCGTGGGCCATGGCCGCTGGGCCTGCGCGTCTGGAGCCTGTGCTCCGCAGCGGGAGAGGCCACAACAGTGAGAGGCCCGCGTACAGCAAAAAAATAAATAAATAAATAAATAAATACGTCATGGGGATGTAATGTAAAGTATAGGGAATGTAGTCAATAATATTGTAATAACTTTGTATGGAGACAGATGGTAACTAGACTTACCTAACCATTTCAAACTATATACATTCAATAAATATCAAATCACTGTGATGTACACCTGAAATTAATATGATATTGTATGTCAATTGTACTGCAATAGAAAATTACTATGATGAAATACACAAAACTAGTATACTGTTTGCTGAGTTTTGACACCCATATTCTCCCCTGGTGAGATATAGAGCATTTCTATTACCCCAGTAACTTCCTTTGTGTCTGTTCCCTGTCAGTGCCACCACTTCTGCAGTTCCTTTTCTGACTTTTTCACCATAGATTAGTTTCTCCTGTTGTAGCTCTTCATACAAATGGAATTATGCATCATGTTCAGTTTCTTTTGCTTAGCACATGCCTGAGATCTATGTTGTTGAGGGTAGCAATTGTTCTTTCTTTTATATTATTGAGTATGTTCTTATTGTATGAATATACCACAATTTTTTATCTCTTCCGTCGATGGACATTTGGATTGTTTCCAGTTTGGGGCTATTATGACTATAACAACTATGAAAATTCTTGTCAAAAATCTTTTTTGTGGACACACGTCTACATTTCTCTATCAAATACCTGGGAGTGAAATCACTGGGTCATAAGGTAGGTATATGTTTAACTGTATAACATTGTTCTGAAACTTCAGCATGCATCAGAATCACCCGGAGGGCTTGGTAAACACAGATTGCTGGCCTCGTCTTTAGGGTTTTTTTTTTTTTTCAGCTGCTTTATTATGGTATAATTGACATACAAAAAGCTTTATATGTTTACTGTATACAACTTGATGAGTTTGGAGATAAATATACACCCATGAAATCATCATCACAATCTCTGCTGTAAACATATCCATCCATTCCAAAAGTTTCCTCCAGCCCTCTTTATTTATGATGATGATAAAAACACTTAACATAAAATCTAATACAATAGAGTATCCTTAACTATATGCACTAAGCTGTACAGTAGATCTCTAGGACTTACTCATCTTGTATGACTGAAACTTTGTGCACTTTGACTAATAACTCCTTATATCCCCCTCCCCGCAGCCCCTGGCAACTACCATTCTAATCTCTGTTTCTCTGAGTTTGACTATTTTAGATCCCTCATATAAGTGGTATCATATAGTATTTGTCCTTCTGTGTTAGCTTATTTCACTTAACAAAATGTCCTCTAGGTTCATCTGTGTTGTCGCAAATGGCAGGATTTCCTTTTTTAAGGCTGAATAATATTCCATTGTATGTATATATCATATTTTCTTTATCCACTCATCCACTGATGGACATTTAGGTTGCTTCTGTATCTTGACTGTTGTTAATAATGCTGCAGTGAACGTGGGAGTACAGATATTTCTTTGAGATCCTGATTTAAATTCCTTTGGCTATATACCCAGAAGTGGGATTGCTGGATCATATGGTATTTCTCTTTTAAATTCTTTCATGAACCTTCATAATGTTTTCCATAGTGGCTGCACTAATTTCTACAGCTTTTGATTAAGTATACCTTGGGTGGGTTATGAGAAATTGCATTTCCAAGTTCCCAGGTAATGCTGATGCCACTAGTCCAAGGATCACAATTTAAGAACTACTGTTGGAAGAGAAATTGCAGAACGTTTTCCCAAAGTGGTTATACCATTTTATACTCTCATCAGCATTATATGAGAGTTCTAACTGCTCCGCATCTTCACCAGCATTTGGTGTGTCATTCTTTAGTGAAGGTCAATGGTGGAAGTGAAGGTCGAGTGGCTATTCAGACAGTTCCCCATAAAAATGTGATGGTATTTGTAGGAGAATTTGGAGAAAAATTTTGAGATAAATTAGAACAGGAGTAATGTTTGAGATTTTTTTTGAATTGTATTCCTTCGTGGTATGTTTATTTAGTATTAATATGAATGCAGTTACTTAGATCAATGTTTTGTATTTTCCTTAAGCACAATATTATATATTATAAAATTCATAATTAGTTATAATTCTGTAATTTATAAATTATAATACTCATTGATGATTAAAGTACAGTTATATAATTTATACTAAGAAGGGCTAGTAAAACTTTGATTACCCTTCGTGAAAAAAACCTGGCAAATGCACTAAGTTAAATTTAATTTATTTTTATTTCCTTTTAGAATTCCAACAAGTAAACATCACTCCACCAAAATTTATTTTGAAGCCAAGACCAAAACGGAGTAAAAGACAGGTATGTATTCACAGGTATATGTCATGATGTTTTAAAAACATTTGGCAACTGCCAATCAATTTAATCTACATGAAGTCTGTGAGGGATAAGAATTAGTTCAGGCATTTGCTATAGTGTGGTAAACAAGAAGGGTGACACATTCGTAGGAGCAGTGGAGTTGGGGCCATATTATTTCATAGACTCAAAAGCACTCATAGGGGTGATAATATGGTCATTCATCATACAGACGGATTATGAGGCCCCTGCTGTGGCATCTCAGGTTCTTTCTACCATAGGCCTCTTTCCTTGCCTGGGGGTACACCACAACATGGAGTCTACTTGGGTGGTACACGTCCTTGTATTTATCCCCTTAAAGATACCCCCTTAAGAGTGACTCCATCAGGTTTTGAAGCTACAAAATGGTATTTTCACACTTGAGCTATCAATACTTTGTGGAGTCTAGGATATAAAATCCGAATGTCTGCTTTATGAATGTTCAAAGGGTATTGAACTTAATAATAACAACAGTTCATACAGTGCTTTTAACCACGTGAAGTAGGTGCTATTATTTCCCTTTCACAGCAAAAAAAAAATGATGTCTCTGAAATGTGCAAATGACTTGCCCAGAATCGTAGAGCTGGTAAATAGTTTAGACAAAATAAGAACTCTGGTCATCAGAATTAAGATATTATGACAGTTGTGGTGGTGGTTGGTATGAATGTGTGTGTATGGCATAAAAATAGGATGAGAGAAATAGATCTCTAATAAGATAAAGCCGTTGAAGGAATGAAGTATCTTCTTTTTAATATGTGTTTAGTAAGTATGAAATAAAATGTGTTTACATACAGATTTCTAATATGAATGATAATTCCTAAATTTTATTGAGTACTCACCATGTTCAATTGTATTAACGTACTTAATCCTCATAACAATCTTTTGAGGAGGGGATTATTATTAATATTATCACTGATTTACTGATAAAGACATTGAAGCATAAGAGGCTTAAGAAGCTTGCCCAGGGTTACATTGGGTTACCCAGTGGTGGAGCTGGGATTCTGACCTAGAAGTCTGGTCTCAGAGCAGTGCTTATAACCATGTATGCATTACATACTGCCTCTCAGAAGCTGTTGTGTCCCATGAATTACTACTATGAGCTCTATATGTTTTGTGAATGTACACATATATTGAAGCCCAGTTAAATAGATAAAAGTAATTGCCGTCAGGATTTAATTTGAATCAGTATTTACTTTCATGACTTAAGAACCAAGAGAATGGGATGATTTTCTTTTGACATGATCCTTGAAGTTCTTCATAAACATCTGCAACATCCAGTCATTTGCTAAGCAGACAGACCCTTGATTTCTCTTTATGAGAAAGCTGTGGACCCTGGAGGCGAGGTGTTATAAAACCGTGTGGCCAATATGGCAACTCTCTGACACTAAGAAAATACTGGGACTTGTTATAAGTCTACTTGTTAGAAAGGCTCAGGTCTCTACCACAATTAACAAAGCAAATACTATCATCCTAACAACATCCTTTTCTTTTTTTCTAGGAATGTTTTATTATTTATACATTTGTGAATTTGATTTCTAATAATTGATATAAATTTTATTTTAGTATTACATCTGTAAAAAATCCATTAAGAAAACTCTTGTCAGTGGATGCAGTTTATGTTATTTTTTGGATTCCAAAACCAGAATTATAGTCTATTATTTCCTATTAATTTGATGTTTTAAGGGATTTTGAAAAGTAAAGTTTTTTAGAATTTGGGAATGCATTAGCAATGAAACAAAATCCATGTGGCAGAAATATTTTAGTTTAAATGCAATACTCGAACATTCATGTATTTTTTTAGGTTTGATTGTATACCCTTATGACAAAAATGGCCCTTGGGCAAGTGAACAAAAAGGTTTATTGAAAAACTAAATGTGTGTCAAAGTATGGCACAAAGGAAGAAGTTAATTTTGCAGATCTTGTTAAAGATTGTGCTATAGACTAATTTCAGAGAACCAAAGGATGTGGCTGCCTTCGTGACTGTTGACAGTACCATTCATTGGTCATGATTTTGAAGGTGGAGAAAATTTGTGGTTGAACAGACAGATATAGCTGTACTGGGGTAACCAAAGACTGCCTGAGAGCTCTCCAAACTATCCCAACAGAGCTCCTATATATCACTTGGGGCATCCTCTGAAGCCTATCAGCAGAAGGGGCATGTCTCAGAGCCTGATTTGGAGATTATATAGTAAAAGTGTCAATCATTCCACTCCCTATGTAGAACTCTCAGAGATTCTCAGGAGCTTAAACCATGTGTTATAATCTCCAAGATATACTGTTAAATGAAAATAGACTGATGCAAAAGAGAAGGAGATAAGTGGAAGTACAAAATAAAATATATCTCATATTTGATTTTATATGCATAAATATTTCTGGAAGAAACCAGTAACTGTGCTGTACCCATTGTGGGGGAAGGAGTAGCAATTGGTAGATGGGGGACAGAGGTGAGAGGAGAACTTTCATCCTATACCTTTTCATAATTCTTTAATTTTTGAACCATGCAAATTTATTACTCACTCAAAAACTAAGTAAATTGATGAAAATGAAAAAAATACTAAATAAATAAAAGGGGAGGGCTTCCCTGGTGGCGCAGTGGTTAAGAGTCCGCCTGCAAATGCAGGGGACACAGGTTCGTGCCCCGGTCTGGGAGGATCCCACATGCCGTGGAGCAGCTGGGCCTGTGAGCCATGGCCACTGAGCCTGTGCGTCCCGAGCCTGTGCTCCGCAACGGGAGAGGCCACAACAGTGAGAGGCCCACTTACCGCAAACAAAAAAAAAAAAAAAAAAAGGGGAAATTTTGTTTTGTTTATTTCTCCCATATTTAAAATTTTTTTAATTAAAAAAATTTGTTTCAGCTTATTGAAGTATAATTGACAAATGTAAGATATTTAAAGTATACAGTAGGATGATTTGATATACATTATATTTGTGAAAGGATTCCCCCCATGGATTTAAATAACATATCCATCACCTTATGTATTTCCTTTTTTTTTTTTTTTGGTGAGAGCATTGAAATTCTACTCTATTAGCAAATTTCAATTATACAATATAGTGTTATCAATGTAAGTATCCATCAGTGGATGAATGGACAAAGAAAATGTATATATATATACACACACACAGACACACACACACACAATGGAATATTACTCAGCCTTAATAAAGAAGGAAACCCTGTCATTTGCGACAACATGGATGAACCTGGAGGGCATTATGCTAAGTGAAATAAGCCAAACAGAGAAAGACAAATATGGCATCGTATCACCTACATGTGGAATCTAAAAAAAAAAAAACCTCAAGACAGAGTGAAAAAGCGGTTGCCAGGGGCTAGGTAGTGGGGGAAACTAGGTAGGGAGAGGTTGGTAAAAGAGTACAAACTTTCAGCTAAAAGAGGGATAATATCTGAGAATCTAATATGTAACATAAGTTTCCCATAGCCAAGATCAGAGGCTTATTTACGAGTTATTTCCTTTATTATATTGCAGCTTCGTCGATATCCTCGTAACATAGAGGAGGAAACCAAATATATTGAACTGATGATTGTGAATGATCATCTCATGGTAGGATTTGCTGAATTTTGTGTTGTTTGAACTTGTCTGTGCCTGGGGTGAAACTAGTGGGTGCAGGAATATGTTTAGAAGAAAGAAGTCCGTAAAGTTGTAAGTTGGAGAAGTTATATGTATAAAGAAACATGTCTGTTACCCAGCAACAACCTGTAAGTAGGAAACACTCTTAGGTAAAGCAAATAACAGTATTTTGTGAGGTTCCAAAAATATTTCTGTGACTCATAATGTTAACTCTTTGGATTCACTTAGTTAATGTAGGGGCTAATATCTTCTCTTACAAAAATCGCAAGGTTAGAAAAAAAAAGGGAAACTTCCGTTTTATATTGAAAAAGTGAAGCAGCAATAATGTGATTCTTTAGTTTGCAATGTACAGCTTTATCCTAATAAATGGAAAGCAATTTTTCTATTTCTGTCTTGCTATGTAGTAAACCATTTGGAAAGGTTTATAAACTTATTTACAAAACAGAAACAGACTCACAGTCTTAGAGAATGAACTTATGGTTACCAGGGGAAAAGGGTGCAGGGGAGGGATAGATTGGGAGTTTGGGATTGACATGTACACACTACTATATTTAAAATAGATAACCAACAAGGATCTACTGTATAGCGCAGAGAACTCTGCTCAATATTCTGTAATAACCTAAATGGGAAAAGAATTTAAAAAAAAGTAGATACATGTATAGTATAACTGAATCACTTTACTGTACACCCAAAACTAACACAACATTGTTAATCAATATATGCTGCAATATAGAATAACACTTAAAAAAAAAAAACCTTATATAGCCAAGCAGTGAAGATTTTTAGGATAAAAACCTAGCCAAACTTCCTTTTTTGTTGAGTCAGGTTTTTTTTAATACTCAATTCATGGGCATGTTGTATATTCAGTTCATGAGCACGTTGTATACTCAATTCATGGGCAGAGTTTTAAACTAAAAATATTCAGTGATGCACGTTGCTGAATTTTACTTAATTTCAGGTACACATACATTTTAATTTACTTTGAATTATTTATTTGGGGGAAAATGTGTCATTTATTTAAATATGATTAAACTAATAACATTGATTATTAATTAATAATAATTATTATTATTGAGTGCTTCTTCCTTGTTCAGGGTAGGACTAAGTTCTATCTTCCTACCGATTTGATTTTGTGAATGTTACTTTTTCCTGAAATTTTTACAGAATAAAAATAAGTTGCAAGAACACATATTTTAGACATTTTAGGATATCATAAATTCAGATGTCTGTAAGCATCTGTAGCAGATAATTCAAATAAAGTGAGCCAGGTATAAAACAATAGGGAGGGGTGAGGCCTGTGGCAAAAGAGAAGTCACATGGTCTGCCCAACGGGAGAGTCTGCTTCTCAGCCCTTGCCAGTTATTACCATGTGGGGATACTAATTTTGAGTGAAGCCAGAAATCATGATATTTCCTGATTTTTAAAACAGCACTGAGGCCAAACCAAAGATATATGTCATTCACATCAAGCCTATAAGCCACCTCCTCGTGACCATTAGGGCTTTCTTCTCTTTACTGAGTAAGTCTTGTGGAACTTTTTATACTTTCAGCATTATTCACATGCAGTTTTTCTGGCTTTCACCCTACCTTTATTTGTATGTCTTGCAATTTATAAACAACTTTCATATGTTTTATCATTTTGAATTAACAATCTTGTGATGAAAAATAAACTTTTGAAATGGATGGAATGGGTGTTTTCTACTTTACCTCAAAGTGAGGTAAGGCCTCAAACTTTTAGGAGGCCTCAAACTTTTAGGAGCGTTGCCTCAGGCTACGCAGCATCTAAAGAACTAGGTGTCAACTTGCAGTTTTTACAGAAAGCTTTAGAGGCCTTTCAATTACACCGTATTTCCTCTGCTGAGATGAGTGTTTGCTGATGATCTTGAAGCCCTTCACTTGTTTTCTTTTGCTTTCAGTTTAAAAAACATCGGCTTTCAGTGGTACTTACCAATACCTATGCGAAATCTGTGGTGAACCTGGCGGATTTAGTAAGTATGAACCCGATTCAGTATTGCCACAGAGGAAGTTTATCTCCTGATTGCTAATAAATCGGATAATGTTCTTATATTTTCACTGCTCTAAATTGCACTTTAGCCAAGGTGTCCTGTTAAGTCCCTGGTAACTTTGCCATGAACTTTATTGACTTTGATCTCTGGCTGGGAAAATGATAAAAGGAAGTGGTCAGAGTTACAGCTTTATGCCTGAAGTTTTTTATGCCTGTATTTTTGCCTGTATTTTTATGCCTGTATTTATGCCTGTATTTTTATGCCTGTATTTTTCACACTGGAAAAGAAAAGGTTGAGTCGTAGCCCCTAACAAAGATATTCACAGTGTAGTTCTAGCAATGGAGAAACAGTTGTGCCTCTTCAAAAGAGTGCCTGGTGCCGTTGGAAAGTTGCAACTAAATAATTCTACTGAAACTGCTTTCCAAATCTTCCCGACAAGGCAATGCCTTCCCCATGAGTTTAATTAGGGCCAGCTAGGGTGTACAGAAATTATCTCCTTCATGAGTGTTCCACTTTTTGCTAGTGTGAATCTTATAGGGTGCCAGAAAATGGACTCTGGGGGAACCTTGAGCAAGGGTGCAAAGATTTGTCAAAAAGCAATATTTTGTTTCTACCAGTACTCTATTCTTTGGTTATGACTTGGTAAACAATTGGATTCTCTATTACTCAAGGGAAATGCATGTAAGTTAGAAAAACAATTATCTCCCCTAAAAACAGTGGAATTTCTCACATTTAGCTAAAACTCGAGGAGTTTCCATAAAAGGAGCTTTGTAGTCCTGTTCATAAATCAGTTGATTTTTACCACATGTATAGCTGTGTGTTCATTTTGTTAATATACTAGATATATAAAGACCAACTTAAGACAAGGATAGTATTGGTTGCCATGGAAACCTGGGCGGCTGACAACAAGTTTGCCATATCTGAAAATCCATTGATCACCCTACGTGAATTTATGAAATACAGGAGGGATTTTATCAAAGAGAAAAGTGATGCAGTTCACCTTTTTTCGTACGTAACTTTTGTAATGATTTATTACTTTTTTTATTCCATGTTGAACACTGTATTACTTGTGGATGAGATGTATTCTTTCTACTGCATAATGCAATTAGGATTTGATGTGGCAGATATATTTGAAGGAAGTTTTAGAGTACAGATTGTTTGAAACTGTCATGAATATTCAATAGATTTAATTCTGAGTTATTTTATTATTGCATGTACATTTCATATAATTTTTTTCAAGAGATTTAATCAGAGCATTTACTGAATGAAAGTACTATTAATTCTCATAAAGAGTATTCTTAACAACAGATTATTATATATTCTTTAAAGTTGCTGTCTTTTAAATGTTAATGTTATCTTTGTTTTTGGTTTAAGGGGAGAGCTTAGTATGCCTAGGGTACATTTTGTTTTTTATTTTTTCTTACTCTTATGGTTTTTCTGGGGGGTAACCTGCATATTTGATGTAAGAGCAAATCATAAATTGCAGCAATTTAAAAACCTACCATCTAAAGCCAGAGCTGTTGAAGAAAGTTACAAATGGAAGTAAAAGAGTATTTTTGAGGTAACTTTTTATTTTACACAATTCTAAATTTACAGAAAAGTTGCAAGAATAATACAAGGAAATACCATATGCCCTTTACCCAGATGCATCAATTGTTAACGTTTTATCCCATTTGTTTTATGATTTTCTTCTTTCTATCCTTCTTCCTTCCTTGCATCTATCTATCTATCAGTGTCTTTTTTTGTTTTTTTTCTGAACTATTTGAGAGTAAGTTGGAGACATTTACTTACTGGGCCTTTACTACTAAATACTTACATATATATTCCCTAAGAATAAAGACATTCTCTTATATAACCACAGTAAACTGTTAAAACCAGAAAATTTAACATTGGTACAATGTTTTTATCTAACCCACTGTCTATATTCAGATTTCACCAATTGTTTCAATAATGTTTTATAGCTACCCCCCAACCCTTGCCCAAATCCAGGATCCAATCCAGGATCACACATTACAGATTTATCGTCACGTCCCTTTACTTTCCTTTAATCTGAAATATTTCCTCAGCCTTTCTTTGTCTCTTTTGAGGTTAACATTTTTGAAGAGTATAGGCCAGTTATTTTATAGCATGTTCCTCATTGTGAGAATGTCTGATGTTTTCTCACTATGAGATTCAAGTTATATGCATTTTTGATGGAAATACCACGTAAGTGTACCTCATGTTAGAGATCCTTTTTTCATAGGTATAGTTCTATTTAAGATATTTATTGATCATGTGGGGAAACATTCCTCAGAAACCTTTTCCTTTGGTTATGCGTGCCAACAATTTTCATATTCCTCCCTTACCTCAGGAGTATATAGTAGAGAAATGTATGTGCATTGAGAAAATAAATGTGGTAACTTAATAATGAGAGGTGCTATGATATGTGGACTGTCAGCAGTAAGCCTTTTTCATTTCCTTTTCTGAAAGGGGAAGTCAATTTGAGAGTAGCCGGAGCGGGGCAGCTTATATTGGTGGGATTTGCTCGTTGCTGAAAGGAGGAGGCGTGAATGAAGTAGGTGTGAACATCTGTAAGATACAAAGTGATATGATGGCTGATGATGTTTTCCTAATATTTAAGGGACAGTTTCTCAGTATTCCACATACTCCAGATATTGTTATTTTATTAACAACCAACATGGTTAGTGCCAGAGGCCGGAATAGGGAAATAAGGAAAGATAATATCGGATAATTCTGTTCATGTTCTACTTAGAATAATTTCCAGGTTTAGCTATACACAGATTAGATAGAGAAAATCTTTACCTTTACCTTTATTGAAAATAAGGCCCTATTTATCACGTTGACTCTTTTTCCAGAGAATTGAGTAATTCCCTGAAGCACTGGGTTACTACTTAAGAACTCAATTGAAAATTGTCTTCCTCAATATTTGGCAAATTTTTGGAGGAAAAAATAGACTAGGTTTTCCAAAGGGTTAACTTCTACCCCTAGGGCACTAAACCTGATGGAAGTGACCTAAAAGAAAAATACCTGAATCTTTGGGAGGCTGCATATCGAAAAAAATATCCCTAGGTCTTTTCAAGTTTCTTGTGGCCAAAGATCGTCACCATTTCCTATGACTCATACCATTGGTTTTCTGAAGCCAAGTTCTATTCAGTTTGGGGATTTTAGGAGTGCTAGTGGACACACAAGGATGAACAAGTTCCAAATAAATTATACATTTATTTTATTTTCTCTTATCTGAAAGACTGGCTTAACTGTGGTACAAGTATTCAGTTTTTCAGGAATGTCACCAGTGAAATTTGGGCTCAAAATTAGATGTAAGTTTCCAAATCTGAAAGTCGATGATTCCCTGGCTTCTAGTCTTCTCTGTAAGACTTAGTCAAACATGGATTTATTTCTTACTACTTCTTCCCAAATGCTTAGTAGTTCAGCACTAGCTATTATGTGTTTAACCTCTGCTAAATAAAATGCTCAGAAATTACTTATTTTCAATTATATTGTGACATTTTCTCTGGCCCATCTTAAATAAAAAATAATTTGCATTTACAAGTATTTTATTTTTGTCTTTCAGTTTGGGAAAACGGATTTAATGGCAGTTACACTTGCCCAGTCGTTAGCCCATAATATTGGTATTATCTCAGACAAAAGAAAGTTAGCAAGCGGTAAGTTTAAGTACATGTGTGGTTTAGTTGTATTTAAAGTAGACTATCTGAAAAATATTTTAGAGAATGAAATTCTTTAATTCAGTTGATAGATCAAAAGAGTTTAAGTGATAATATAAAGATATCCAGGACACAAAATTTTTTTTTTCCAAAAGTAATACAAATGTTAATATTTACATTACAGATGAATTTTCTCCATGTATAATAAACATTTAAAGCCAGGTGATGTTAAATTCACAGTTGAATTTAATCTAAAAAAGGACATAATTTCAGTTTGGTAATTTTAAATGGTCTGGGCATAAAGGTTTAAGGCATACTGTTGTTTTTTTTTTTTCTGTATTTTTGTACCATATAAGTCATTTGCTTTTCAGGTTTATTATTTATTGACTATCTATCTCCTGTGCTAGAATGTGAGCTTCCTGAAGAAAGGGCCCTTTATTTTGATTAGTTATGTATCCCAGTGCTAAGAACAGAGCCTGGCACGTAGGAGGTGTTCAAACCAGTGTCGTTGAATGAATAAACTTAGAAGTAAATTGCATTAAGTTCACAAGGTGGGTTATAGAGGTGGGTCTGTGTGACTCCAAAACCCAAGCATTTCCACTAAGCCTGTGCTAATATAAGTTATTCATAAGGCATACTACTTTATTACAGTTTATTTAAAGCATCTTTTAGTATTGCCACAGAGGTAGAATTTGTCTGCCAGGATCAGACCTGATAAAGGGCTTAATACAATATGGGCCTAGTAAAATATGCTAGGTTTAGCATCTATGATGAATATATTTTCCCAAGTAGGTAAAGTTACTTTACCAGGAATGGATAAACACTATATATTTGGAGTAAGTTGAGTATAATCATATTTATGGTATCATTTTAGTAATAAATATGATCGTTTATATTAACTACAACTATTACCATTTATGAAGTACCCATTATATAACAGATAATTGAATGCCAGAATTATATACATCTAGATGCTCATTTAATCCTCAAGATAATCCTGCAAGATATTCATTATCAGCTCCCATTTTACAGATAAAGTGACTAGATCTTAAAAGTGTAATGTCTCCAAGATTACACATATATTAAGGGGCATACCCAGATTTTGAACCTAGGTATTTCTGATTCTGAGGACCTTTTGTTTAACCAATATACTATACTGCCTTCTACCAGAAGCCTTGGGTGCAGAGGTTTTAAAAATGGATGAGAAATTGTTAGAATTCCAATAAAGGCTTATGAAACCAGAATCCTGTAGTGATACATCACTATTTCATTGGTATTTGATTGTTAAGCCATTTTAAGTGAGTGCTTTACAAATATGCCCACTTGTTAAAATATGAAAAGATTTTATTTTAGTAAAATTTATATAAGCTCGATAGGGTCAAAGTACAATAGATTTTTGTTGCTATGCTTTACATAAAACAGAACATATACTTTTTAAAATAGTAACTACTCTAATGCATCTGTTTTCACTTTGTAACAAGGCATGTGTATTCATTTTCTCTTAGGTGAGTGTAAATGTGAGGACACGTGGTCTGGATGCATAATGGGAGACACTGGGTGAGCCACTTCTATTTAAAAATAACTCACTGTTCCTTTCTCTGCTGTGCTGTTGTCTTCTTAGGAGGATGACACTCAATAACTTAGTGCCTGGAACCTTACCACAGGCATTTAAAATTGGAAGTAGATATTCTCAATGGCTCTGTAGGGAATATATTTTCACGAAATAGTCTCTTATTTATGAAAACAATTGCTGTTCTTTAAGCTAGTAGGTCAAAGTTTTTTTTTGGCTGGGGGAATTTGTGGTGAGTCAGGGGCATGCAGGATATATGATTCCACCAACTTCAGGAAAATATAATAATTGTTTTAAAGCATTTCTCTCTTTTTTAAAAAAATTATTGAAGTATAGTTGATTTACAGTGTTGCATTAAGTTCTACTGTACAGCAAAGTGATTCAGGTATACATACATATATACATTCTTTTTCATATTTTTTCCATTGTGGTTTATTACAGGATATTGAATCTAGTTCTCTTTGCTATACAGTAGGACCTTGTTCTTTATCCATTCTATATATAATAGTTTGCATCTGCTAATCCCAAACTCCCAATCCATTCCTCCCCCCGGCAACCCCAAGTCTGTTCTCTATGTCTGTGAGTCTGTTTCTGTTTTGTAGATAAGTTCATTTGTGTCATATTTTAGATTCCACATATAAGTGGTATTATATGGTATTTGTCTGTATCTTTCTGACTTACTTCACTCAGAATGATAATCTCTAGTTGCATCCATGTTGCGGCAAATGGCATTATTTCGTTCTTTTTAATGGCTGAGTAGTATTCCATTGTATATATTACCACATCTTCTTTATCCATTCATCTGTTGATGGACATTTAGGTTGTTTCCATGTCTTGGCTATTGTAAATAGTGCTGCTGTGAACATTGGGGTGCGTGTATCTTTTTGAATTATAGTTTTGTCTGGATATATGCCTAGGAGTGGAATTGCTGGATCATACGGTAATTCTATTTTTAGTTTATTGAGGAACCTCCATAATGTTTTCCAGAGTGGCTGCACCCATCAACAGTGTAGGAGGGTTCCCTTTTCTCCACACCCTCTCCAGCATTTGTTATTTGTAAATTTTTTAAAGATGGCCATTTTGACCAGTGTGAGGTGGTACCTTGTTGTAGTTTGATCAAAGACTTTTTAGCCTTGAATTTAGTCTGGAAATGTAAGAAATGAGCAACAACTTTGTTCTTGAAGGCTTACTTTCTAATTCCCTTTCCTTTTATCTTCTTCTATTCTAATTAAATGAGTTATAAACAGAAGTGTGTCTCAAAAGCAAAAACAAGAAGAGAGCCCTGATGAGTAGTTTTCTCAGATTTCCAGCAGCCTTCTACCTTATGTAGAAGCCTATGGTGTAAGTGCTCCCACAGTGGCTGATTTCAAGCTACCTGTGTGAATTAAGAGTGGGAAGTGGTGTGCTCAGTCCATTTCCTAAGAAAAGTTTTCATTTTTATACTGGCATACCCTTGACACACTATCAGGCATCAATCTTTTATTCTTTCTAAATAAATTTTACAGCCATCCCTTTCATGCCAAGCTTATCATTACCACCTTACTTTAAACTTTTATTATCTTGTGCTCTTATTATTTTGATAACATTCCAGCTACTTACACAGCTTTCAGGCTCCCTCTCTCCCCTCCTGAACTCCACTTCCATCATAATTGAAAGGTATAAAGAATAAAAGAGTATACACTTGTATACGATCACCTAGATAAAAACAAAACAAGACACTGTCTGCACAGTTAAATCCCCCTGTGTTCTGTCTTATCGGTTCCCAACCCCGGCTAAGGTAACCACCATCTTGAATTTGGTTTATATCATTCACAGGTCAAATTTGGTTTACATCATTCACAGGTCAAATTTGGTCTATATCATTCACAGGTCCTTTTTTATACTTTTACTGTATATGTGTGTGTGTGTTGGAGTAATACATAGCATGGCTTTGCATGTTTTCAGTTTATATGAAAGGCGTCATACTATATTTATTTTTCTGTGACTTACTTTCTTGATCAGCTTTATGTTTGTGGGGTTCATCCATGCTGATGTACATATATATATATATACACACAGCTCTAGTTCATTGAATGTGTACAACACAATTTCTCCATTCTTCTTTTAATGCACATGAATTTTTATGTCAAACAGACGAATCATGTCATTTTCCTGCTCAGAACTTTTGTGTCTCCATTGTGTAAAGAATAAGGTTCACATTCCTTCCTTCAGTATTTAGAGGTCCATAATCTTTCTTCATACTCATTTGCAATCTCATTTTCGACTACTATTTATGCAGTTTGTTTACCATAATTGTATATGGGTTTCCACCTTTTCTGATTTGTTAACCGTAATCCTACACGGATGTTCAGCCTCTGAAAAATATGCTCATCATAATTGTACATGAGTTTCCAGCTTCTTTTGATTTCTTTAATATATTCTCTTCATCTGGAATTCTCAGTTTTTTTTCTATCTAACCACATTTTTAACCACTTTAGATTTATTATAATTTTTAACTCCTGCATTATAATTTGATTCTGTATGTCTTTGTTTCCTCTCACCAATTAAAAGTTGTAAATTTTTTAGGATTATATATTGCACTAATTTTTATTTTTGTCAGACCTCACACCATACTCTCTTGTACAGACTTGTTTTTCAATAAATATGTATTGATTGTATTTGAAATGTGAACTCCCAGCATATGCATGACAAGAAGAATAGATGATGGAGGGAATATACATGCAAATATTTTTCAAAATATCTTTGGACTGGGCTTTCCTGGTGGCGCAGTGGTTGAGAGTCCGCCTGCCGATGCAGGGGACGCGGTTTCGTGCCCCAGTCCGGGAAGATCCCACATGCCGTGGAGTGGCTGGGCCCGTGAGCCATGGCCGCTGAGCCTGCGCGTCCGGAGCCTGTGCTCCGCAAGGGGAGAGGCCACAGCAGTGAGAGGCCCTCGTACCGCAAAAAAAAAAAAAAAAAAAAAAAAACTTTGGACTTTTTGTTTAGTATTAAGAAGAAATGATAAAAGCCTTTGTAGTTGTAATTTTCTAACAATTACTAAATTCCATGCTAGAGGTTCTTGTTTTTTAATCTTGTCTGATTATTCTGATTAACTAAAAGAATTATACAGACAATCTGCTTAGCACTAAGCATAATATGCAGCAAAATCAATGGCTACACTCGAATATGCATAGCTCTTTGCATTGGAACTCCTTACATCAAATAGTTGCATACAAGAGAAAAGCTCTTTACATAAAACATTGTCTGGTATGATGCCAGATATCATTTGATCTGTGCCAAACATCACCTATCAGCACTAATTATGGACATATATTTCCCATGGGTAAATTCCCTCCCATTTCTACTTTCTGAAGTTCCTCTGTATTGTTAAATGTTGGAAAGCATTGTTGAAATGAAGACTGTCGGTCCTATTTAAAGGTATAAGAATTAAAAATGTAAGAATGCATTGAATAGATTTGTTACCCTGCAAAAAAGAAGCTTTGGGGCCAAGCTTAGGGAGAGAAATGGTATCTGCTTTCAGGTATTGGAAGGGCCATGGTTATGGTAAAGCATTAGTCTCATTGATATAGTTAACAATACAGGACTGTGTGCGGCAGTTATAGGAAGTCAGATGTGGCATAGGGAAGGTAAGTGCAATGTACAGATTTCAACTCTTCATGTGTAAAAAGAGCTTCCCTATCTGGGAAGAGTTTCTTGTCACTACTGGAGAGCAGACTGAGCTCCCAGCTGTGTAGTGGGCAGGAGGCTGGGCTAACCTGAACCCCCTGATGGTGCCTTTGCAGGGCAGGGGCTGAACTAGACTTTGACTTCTAAGGGTCCAACACTGAAAATCAGTGACTTTCTTCTATAGCAGTAGAGAACCACCTCCGATTTTGACCAGTAGAATAAAGAGGGAACTTGAAGAAATTCCTGTTTAAATTCCATAATCCTGACAGGGATATATACAATGGATTATAGATAAGGCGATAAAAACATTGGCTGAAGTGTAGGCACTGAAAAGCAAAAAGGAAGTAATATATATAAGAAAATTTTAAAATAATAAAGTTTATGACTTATTAGGAAAATGAAGCAAAGGAAGTAAAGTAGTTCAGACAGTTTAAACCCAAGACAACTTTATTTGGAGAGTTTGGCATGAAATACTTGGTAAATGAGTTTAGGGTAAATAATCGTAAATTCCATTAGTCAGTTCACTTAAGCGTTAATCGTTATGCTAGGAAGAAGTAGGCATATAAACGGACAGGCTAGTGGGAGAGACTTTCCATTCTTATCTTAATTGTGTTTTCACTTTTATACAAAGCTCAATGTAAAATAATTTTTGAAAAATACAGAAAATAAAATTTGTATCACCTCTTTTCTCACCATTGGGTGACAACTGTGGTTAATGTTAAAATACTGCTGCTTAAATCTAGCAGTTTTGGGACTTTGCTAGCGGTCCAGTGGTTAGGACTCTGTGCTTCCACTGTACAGGGCATGGGTTCGATCCCTGGTCAGGAACTAAGATCCTGCATGCCGCGTGGCATGGCTAAAAAATAAAATAAAATAAATCCAGTAGTTTTTTCTCTTTACATGTTTACTGTTTTATAAAATTTGGATTATGTTGGATATAACAGTTTATTCATTTTTTACTTAACATTATATATAGTCAGCATTTTTCTGAGCCTTCATTCTTTAACACTACCATGAATATTAATAAGTACATGGTATTCTATTTTATTAATATATCACAGTTTAGTTAACAGTTTTCTACTGTTGAACATTTAGATTATTTTCATGTTATTTGCTACTATAAATTGTGCCACCATAAATATCTTTATTCAGACATCTCTGCACACATAGCAAATCAACTCCTCAAGAAAAATTTCTGAGAGTAAAATTACTAGATTTAAGGATATTTCACATTCTGAAGATTCTTAATGCATAGTTCCAAATTGCTCTACCGCGAGGTTTCTTTTTTCTATTGACCCTTGATTATTTTGGGGGGGTATAATTTTTTTTTTTTTTTTTTTTTTGTATTTTGAAGCACTCTGAAACTTGAAGAGTTAGAAAAATAGTTACAAAGAACCTTTTTGTCTCTGAATTGCAAGTTTTTACATGGTGCCTATCACCTCCAAATACCTAACTTTATGTGCCTTTCTGCAAACAAAGGCATCTTCCTATAGGACCACAATACCACCAAGAAAATCATCTAATTCATATCCCTCATTCAGGATCAGCCCTGTGTTTCTTCCATGTCATTTTAGCAAACGCTTCAGAATCAGGCATCACAGTCAGTTTTTGTTCTCTTCAATCTGGAACAATTCCTCAGTCTTTCTTTGACTGTCATGGCTTTGACACGTTCGGAGATTATAGGTCAGTTATTTTGCAGAATGCCCTGCAGTTTGGGTTCCAGCCCAGGTTTAATATTTAGGAAAGACTCATTGTGAAATAAATTATTTCTAACTCTCTTTGATGGAAATTACAGGTACTATAGGTGTGTTTCCTTTGAATGGATATGCAGATAATGAGCAAACTGTAGTTACTATTAGCCACCTAATGAAGAATTTAGAAAACTGCTTATTGAATAAACTCTTACGGATTGAATGCAAATGTTATACATAAGTGGAATTTATTATTTATTTATTCTTTTTTTTTTTTTTTTTTAGGAATAATGTACAATGTTAACAGTGTTCAGTTTTAAGACTAATCTACAAACAAGGGAGACTAAAATTGTACCCAGCTATTGCTTTTCTTCTTTTTTATAGCTATTATCTTCCTAAAAAGTTCACCCAGTGTAATATTGAAGAGTATCATGACTTCCTGAATAGTGGAGGTGGTGCCTGCCTTTTCAACAAACCTTCTAAGGTAATAAGTGTGATCAGAGTTATTAGTTATTAATCTTTCTAAAGTATTGTAAACACAGATTTTCATTCATTGTGTCTTATAGAAGAAAACTTTTCAACTAGCTTATATATATATACACATTCTAGATACACTAAATATCTACATTTCTAAGTTGAATTAATCTTGGGCATTTGGGGTTATTCTGATGGGAATAAAAAGCAGGTAGAAATTAGTTTTGCTTTCTGAAAAATGTCCATTTTCTTTTTATATGACCAAATGAGGATTCAGGGTTAGCTTACAAAAATGGTTTCACTTTGCCTTTCTTTTTCATGTTCTTGATACATTCCCCCTCCCCTGCCTTTGGATACTGAATCACAATTCATACTGGTAGAAAAGGAGGCCTGTCTCCCCTCTTTACTCCCCACCACTGCCTTTCAGAATGAGCAGTACGATCAAAATTACAATACTTCTCAATATAAAAACTATCAAAATTACAATACTTCTCAGTATAAAAACTAAGTCTGCTAAAAAGGAGAAGGTCTGTACTGAGACTGTCAGAGGCTTTCATAGCTTGCAGAGCATCCTCTGGTTACTGACTAGAAAACAGGTCTTCATCATACATTTGGAAGACTTCCCATGTTAAAGAAGAGTGTTTTGTCCTCAGTAATTATGTGAACTATGAAGTGCTTCCCTACATCGCAGTGATACGTGGCATTGCCTTTGTAATCATTTACCTGGTTTCATTCTCTGTTCACTCCAGTGAAATTTAGGAAATTTCATACTGCACTGAAAAGCAAATTGACAATTTTAAGACTCTTTCCAAAAGCTTCAGAAGGGATATTGGAACTAAATTCCTGCTTCTATAAATGAAAAACAATTCAAGTCTTTTAACCAAACTAATTGATTATTCTGAGCCCAGAGTAAGAGAATAGCTGTGTTTTTTCATCTGGAGAGTTTTAGTTTTGGCTTTCAAAGCTGCCTCATTCATTATGATCCTTTCAACTAAAAATGAAACCTAGAGATGAGTTGATTCTTTTGTAGGAGAGGAGAGAGTATTTGAAATTAGGTGGGGACTTTTGTTGTTGCTTTCTTGATTTTTTGTTTGTTTGTTTGCTTGTTTTTTCCTTCTAGTTGGTTAAGAAAGTGTGTGTGTATGCATGCATGCATGTGGGTGTGTACTCACTTCCATTCTATAATATGTAAACTTGTATTAACTTTTGAATGAATATTATATATCTGGAACATAACAGCTATTTACTAGTTTTACCTATCACCATAAGATAAATTATACTCAAAAGATAATAAAATCAGCAGGAAGTTAAAAAATATAAAAGTCTCAAAATATACTCTTGTACAGGCCAAAAACTGCTTCCATCTCTGGGGCAAATTATTATTGCTGTTCTCTGCAGAGCTATCTTAATAGGAAGAGTTGTATTTTATATTAAATAAATCAGTAGATTTATTAATTTTTGTGATGTTTTCCTTATTGTCCATGAAAAAACTTTGTTTCACAAGGAAATAACAGTTAATAAAGGGCTTTTCGCAGGTAATTGAACTTGATCCTCGTAACAATTCATTAAGTAGATGGGAAGCTAATATTATTATTATTCCTGTCTTAAATACGAAAACACTTGGGCTCTGAGATGGCACGCCATTTGCGCAAGATAAGTAGCTGAGCCACAATTTGAATCCAGATGTCTGACTCCAAATCCCTTGCATCCTGTTTGAAATGAAATTTCAGGAGTCCATCTGGCTTGGTTTTAGTCAATGCCAAGATCATCTTTTATTTTGATGACACTTATCAGACCCTGCTTGATAGGTATGTTATATATGAAAATATGATTAAATATGAAATGGAAACAATATTAGACACTATGTTCTAAAGTTTCCAGTTCTAAAATTCTGAAGTCATACTTTGCAGTTTAGGAAAATAAAAATATATTTTGGAATGACTGACAGATAGGCCAGAAGTGTAGGTGTGGCACTTGTGGTCTCTCGTAAGGTCTTTGATGTTGATTTTTCTGCATTTTAGTGCCCTTTTTGGTTTTCATTCCACAGCTTCTTGATCCTCCTGAGTGTGGCAATGGCTTCATTGAAACTGGAGAGGAGTGTGACTGTGGGACCCCGGCGGTAAGTCTCTGGGTGTTGGGATGATTTCTTTAGGTTGTTCGGGGTTATTCCAGGTTCACACACTGAAACATGAAGAGCAAGTGTTATGCCTAGAAATTTCATAAGATTTGTGGAAGAAAGATGCTTACTTTGAGGCTGTACATTGGTTTTAGAAAATATCCTGGTACTTTCAGGAAAATGACACCATTCTCTGACGTTTTGCAAATGTTTATATTCCTTAGGAATGTGTCCTTGAAGGAGCAGAGTGTTGTAAGAAATGCACCTTGACTCAAGACTCCCAGTGCAGTGATGGTCTTTGTTGTAAAAAGTGCAAGGTAAATAAATGTTGAGTAATAACCAGCTGAAAGAAAAGAGGACATATTTGATTAAATTGTTAAGGCTAGGTAAATATAAGCAAATAACAATAGTAAGACCTAACATTTGTTGAGTGACTAAGTGCCAGGTGCTTTACAGGAGCCTCACAAACTTTGTCAGGAGTAGTTACTATTTTTATTCCCATCTAACAGATGAGAACACAGAAGCTTGTAGTGATTAAGTAGTTTTCCCTGGGTCTTATACCAAGTCAGGAGCTAGGGCCTGAATGTTTGTAATCCCCAGAGTTTGTCCTCTCTCTACTGCCTCTCTGAGGAGCATGCACATTCAATGAAACCATTTAATGTGCTATCATATATATGTAATAACAATAATAAAAATCAAATGTAATATAATCTAAATGAAACTATTTTTTGAATGATGTGTTTCCTTTATTGTAAAGCCAAGTGGATATTCAATAGATCCTTCCCTTCTTGGTGCTCAGCTTGGTATATCTCTTGCATTAGCTGTTGAGGGAACAAAAGAAATCCCTTTAGACATTAAAACACCTTTCATGTGTTGTGCATGAGAGTTTAATGCATCGTTATCCACCTTGTCTGTTTTCATCCTCCCAACAGTATCCTATACCTGCCCGCAAATATTTAAGCCTCTACATCAAGACTACAGTTACTTGGGGCTTACCTTGCTCAAAGAAATCTATCTTTTTTCTCTTCTCATATAAAATCTGGTACAATATTCTACATTATTTCTGAGGTTCAATATCTTCCTCTCCCTCAGGTCTGTACATTTTATGGAGGCAGAGCCAGGCACTTACACTGTAATTGGTAGAGGTCTTCAGTAAATAATTGTTGAATGAATGAATAAATATGCACAGCACTCTCTTACTGATTATTTGCTGATTGACTAACTTTAATGAGTTACGAGAGGGTGAAATATGAACCTATCATATTAAATACCCTACTGTGTGCCAGAAACTGTACTAAGCACTTTCAAATTATGTCATCCTATATCCCTGGCACTGTTGACATTTTTGGCCAGATAATTCTTCATTGTGAGGGTGTGTCTTACGTCTTGTAGGATATTTAGCAACATCCCTGACTTCTACCTACTAGTTGCCAGCAGCATCCTTCCAAATCATGACACCACAATGTCTTCAGACATTGCCACATGTCCTCTTGTTGAGACTGCTGTCTTAGATAATGCTCATGGCTACACTTTGGGGATGGGCATTAGTATCCAGATTTTTCCGATGAGCAGTGCCCGTCTCCAGGAAGTGAAATAACCTGCATAGGCTCCCTCAGCAGTAAGGAATAAATGTGCAGTTACATCCCACATTTGCTGGCAGCAATTTCTGTTGTTTCCACGTTACCACTGTGTCTCTGGCAGCGTTTTAATAGAAGCAAAGCGCAGGCAGAGATCTCTGAAAGCGCTCTCTAAAAAAGGAAGATTAAACCAAATGTTAAACAGACATTCTTTCATTTTGGCTACCTCAACTGTTTATTCTCTCAGTTCCACCAGCTGCTTTCCAGGGATCCCCAATCATTTATTTTAATTCTCAGTGTTTTAAGTCTGCCCATCCATAAAATGCATTTAATTATGCCATTTTTTTCTTGGATTTCTACAGTTAGACTCTTTGTGATATAATCATTGACAGGAACAAGTACAAAATAATAAAATTAAAATATACAATAAAATGGCAGGGTTAACTATCCCAGAGTATAAGTTACAACTTTACCAGTCAAGTAAGATCTCTTCTGCCACTTTCTCTACACCACACCCCGACCCTCGTCCCTAAAGGAGTCAGGCAGAAGAGTGAATGGAAAGGAGGGAACGGAAGAACAAGATGAGAAATCATATGTATCTCTGTTTTCTTCTGTATGTATTTATAATAATGTATCTGTAAGTCAGAGTTGGCAAACACTTTCTGTAAAGGGCCAGATAGCAAATAGTTTAGGCTTTGTGGGTTATAAGGTCTCTGTTTCAGTTACTCAACTCTTTCTTTGAAAGCAGCCATCGAAAATACAGAAGTAAATGGGTGTGGTAGTGTTCCAATAAAACTTTATGTATAAAAACAGGTAGCCGGGCTTCCCTGGTGGCGCAGTGGTTGAGAGTCCGCCTGCCGATGCAGGAGACACGGGTTCGTGCCCCGGTCCAGGAAGATCCCGCATGCCGTGGAGCGGCTGGGCCCGTGAGCCATGGCTGCTGAGCCTGCGAGTCCGGGGCCTGTGCTCCGCCATGGGAGAGGCCACAACAGTGAGAGGCCCGCGTACCGCAAAAAACAAACAAACAAACAAAAAACAAACAAAAAAAAAACAGGTAGCCAACCAAAGTTTGTCCTCAAACCATAATTTGGGGACTCATTGGTTATTTACTTCTTTACTCTTTTTCTCCTTTTATTTGTATGTAAATTCCAAGAGGGCAGGGATTTGGGTTGATCTATTTACTGCTTTATCCCAGCACTTAGAACAAGTTCTCCTTTACTATGCTTTCTTTCAGAGGTTTCCTGACAGTTCTTGAACATTTACACTCTCACATAAACTCTACCTTAAACCTGCTCGAACTTCTACCTCAGAAGTTCTAGAATTGTAGCTTGCACCAATCCCAAGGAGGAAGAGAACCAGAGTTTATGAAATTAACTTATCTTGCTTATTTCCTTATTTTTATGGCTTATGTACTCCCACTGAAATGTAAGTTCCTTGCCAGCAGGATTCTTGTGTTTTCTTCTCCACTGAGTCTCCAGTGGCTAGAGAGTCCCTAGCACATTTTAAGTGCCTAGCAAACACTTGGTGAATGAATGAATGAACACAAGTTTTGTTCTGATCTTCTGAAAAATGTCTGTTGAACTCCTGATTGCAGTTGGCAGTGTGCTGCTCATGTTCTATGGACAGCAGGAAACTGAAATGCCTGGAGGGTCGTGAACAAGGGAGAGAAGATGAAAGTTGTATGTGTGTGTGTGTATGGATGGGTGGGGAGGGGTCCCGAATACTGTGTATGTTTGTGTGAGCAGAGATAAAAGCATGGAAGGATCCCTCCCCAAATAGTAATGTTTTGGAGCAGGAAAGAGAGTGGGATTAAAGAGGGAAGGAGAAGGATGATAATTTTATAGATCTCTTTGTTTTGTTATAATGAATACTCTTGCAATTTATGAATCCAACAAGCATAAAATTTAGTTGTACAACTCCCACACTTACAAAAAATACTTGAGTTGAAAACAGACCAAAAAACTCTCATACACAAATACAAATAATAGAAACATTAAGAAAGGAATAAACGACCAAGCTATAGATCTGTATAAAAATTAGGCAGGAGAGAAGATGGTAAAGGAAAGCATGGGAGGAAACAGCTTTGCCAGAAAATCTAACTTTTACAATTCAGTCCAAAATGTAACTTCCAAATTCTTGGCTGATGAGGTAAAAAAGAAAAATATGATAAAGGTGCCAGTAAGAATGAAGGGTAAAGTGTAAATCCAAAAGCTCTTTGGAAGGAAGAATTACTAGAACTTGGACTGACTGTCCTTCTGGTACAGATGTACCATCAAGCACATCCTATTTTAACAAGATCTTGTAAGGCTTATGTGTGATGACTATGCAAATTACTTTATATGTGAGAAACTCTGAGAACAATTAAGTTGACATTTCATGCAGTAACTGTGGTTTTCACAGATTTCCATCTTAAACTAGTTTAAGCTATTCCTATCCAAAAAAATATTCATTTCTCTTTTTTTTTTTCATTTCTCTTTTTTTAAAGATGATACTGTGAGAGTTTTTTTCCTTTGACAGCTTTGCACATTGATTTTTGTTCATTTTAGTTTCAGCCTATGGGAACTGTATGCCGTGAAGCAGTAAATGATTGTGATATTCGTGAAACATGCTCAGGAAATTCAAGCCAGGTAATTTACGAATAATTTCTCTAAACCCGATGGGGGAAAAGTAGGAGTATGTTTAGTGTGCTGACCCCCAGGTGAAATGGAACTGGACAAGATACTCATGTTTCTCTTTCATGTCAACTCTCACCCTCCTTTTATTAATTTTTTGAGAATTGAAGTTTCAGTAATCAAAGCTTGAGCAGATGTTCGGCATGATTTTGTCTTAATGTTGAACTAATTTAAGACTGTATACATACGTGCCTTAACTATTTTGTTTTTGTTTAAAGTAGAGGGTAAAAGGCATTTGCTTTTTGTCTAGTTAGTGAAGGAGGAATCAAAGAGACTCTTTCTCTTCAGCTGGTTGAAACAGGAGTCAGCCAAGGCAGAGAGACCCACGAGGTATTGGGTTCTGAAAAGGGACCTGTCTTGACTCTTGTTTATCTGACAGAGGTTGCCACTAATAGCTGCTCTTCAATTTAATATCATTTAGTTGTCAATAGGGAGGATAGGGAAGTTGATAAACTTTGTCAGGGGTTCACAGATTTCAGTGTACATGTATGTAGGCAGTCCTTACTTTGCATATTAGTGCAGGAACACAAATGACCATGCAAGCTGAAACCACGTAAAGTTATTCTAGTAATCAATGGAAAAAGTTACGGTTGTTCTGCTATCTTTAAAAAATGTCAGATGATTAAAAACTCTCTTACTGTTGGTCTTAAATGAATAGGGAAACAAAAAAAAACCTAACATTTATTTAGCATATTAAATTAAAACAGAAACACTGAAAATTATAGTATTTTATTTCTTTGTTAAAAAACTTACCAAGAGTAGTTTGAGCTGTGCTTACCTTCTCCTGGTCATAAACCTTATGACACTTGGTGAGCATCTTTTCTATGCCTTGTTGAATTGCCACACTCCTTTCTAAGTTTGTATCAGCTTTTGACATTTTATCCTTTGTGCTTTCAATGTCCTGAAATATCTCCAAGAGATGTGAAGTTGTGAACGGGAAGTTTTTGCTGAACAGTGGTATCAACATTCCATTCCCATAGTGATTTTTTTCTATCACACCATTTACATTTGACTTGAATTTCTCTTCCAATGTCATCACTTTTCATTTCTTTGGTGCACTTTCATCTTTGTTGGCCAGTTTCCTCTTTCAATTATTCGATTTTGTAAGATGTCACATGGTATCACCCAGAGAGAGAGAGGTGACAATCTACATTCTCTGTTGTCCGTGCATGAACTGAATGAACAGATGCTCAGCGAGCAATCACCAACAGACTTTGAAAGAAGTGACTAGATGGGTCATTGACTGTGATGGGCATCTCTTGTTTACCTAGTGATCAGTGGACTGAAGAGCTAGTAGCAAAGTTTGTACTTCATGCAATTACTCACAGTTAATCTGTTGTGGTAACTGAAATTGGAACTGTGTCCTTGGGGTACTGGTGTTGTTTAACAAAACCACGGTGAGTGAAATTCATGCTCTAGTGTGAGTGAAATTCATGCAAAATGAAGACTGCCCACATCTTTTTTTCTCTAGAGAAGAGGGATTCAGTAGTGGTATATCTACTTTAACCATTAAAAATGCTTTATTTTAAAGGTAGTCATCCTAAGAAATTAAAGATCTTTTGTGTAAAAGTACTTTCCTTTCCTACTATCTAATTAGCATTATGCTTCTAAGCTAACACCTAGTGATGACGGAGATACAGTGAATGGGCCCTGGGAATGAAAGTCTATTAGAGCAACTTCTTTGAAATGTGATTATATGATAAGCAGGGATTTTAAAAGAATTCTAAATCCGAAAATGATGTACGTACAAAGATGCTCCTGTTCCGTTGGTTGTAACAGCATAAATTGGAGATAGTTATAACTAAATATTTTAGTACATTGATTATATGGTTTGTTAGCTCAGGGCAATGTGTTACAGCTATCAAGATGATACCTTCAAAAAAGTTTATTATGACGTGAGGAAACTTGTATGATGAAAGTAAAGGGCTGAAACAGAATATAAAACATTATCTATAACTTGATTACCCTTATGTTTAAAAATATCATATCTTGGGCTTCCCTGGTGGCACAGTGGTTGAGAGTCCACCTGCAGATGCAGGGGACACGGGTTCGTGCCCCGGTCGGGGAAGATCCCACATGCCGTGGAGCGGCTGGGCCCGTGAGCCATGGCCGCTGAGCCTGCGTGTCCAGAGCCTGTGCTCCGCAACAGGAGAGGCCACAGCAGTGAGAGGCCCGCATACCGCAAAAAAAAAAAAAAAAAAAAAAATCACATTTTGTAGAAAATGGTAGAGGAAAAAAATGTACCAAAATATAAAAAATAGTTGTCTTTGGGTTGTAGGAAAATGAGAGACTTTAATTTTTCCTACTTTTTCACATTTTCTAACTTTTCTCAAATGAGTATGTAATTACTATAATGCTAGAAAAGAGGTATAATAAATTTTAAAATTACACTCTGTTTCTATCCACGTAAGAATGCTTTGCAGTCTTTTCTGCAATTGCTACAAGGAAAGAAAAGGGGGTGGGTGGGCTCTAAAGCATGTCTTTTTCTAACATGTCCAGGGTAGACCTTTGCTTGAGAGTCATTTTAAGGGTAAGGGTGATGTTACTTCTCATGGTGAAAAAGAGGAAACCATACCTATGGCTCCATCTGTTGTCATCTTCCTTGCTTTTGTCTTGTGCTCTTGTTTTTCTTGCTCTGAGGAATGGTGTGTCTGTGTCATTGCTGAGTCATTGCTGTCAGTTCTTTTTATTTGTAAATAAGGATTTACAAATCAACTACTTTTGCCTCTGGTCGATCCATATTTTTAGGGGAAAGTGCACCAATTGTTACATTTCCTTTTGATTTCTCTTGATCTTGTTTGTTTTTATTTTCAGATGGTTTGGGAGACTATCCTATATTATCAGACTTTATTTTTAAAATGAAAATATTTATCAAGGGATTAGCTCATCTTGATATTTTGCTGTGCATTTGGTTCATACTTCTGTTTTCTTTTCCTAGTGTGCCCCCAATATTCATAAGATGGATGGTTATTCCTGTGATGGTGTCCAGGTAAGTTACTTCATCTTTACCTAAATGTTTCACGTGTACCAGCGTGAAAGAAATACTGAAGTCTTATCAAAGTAGGAAGATCATATTAAATGTTTTGTAATCAACTCTGAAGATAAAAGGCCTTTATAATACTCATCTACTAGTTTTCCTAGTCATATTTTCTTTTTCAGTTATCTGACAGAAGGGGACGTCGTGTCGCTAATGGGTATGCTTTTCCATTTTAGGGAATTTGCTTTGGAGGAAGATGTAAAACCAGGGATAGACAATGCAAATACATCTGGGGGCAAAGTGAGTAAATAGTATGGCTTGATCCTTTTCAAAGTATGGTATCTGGCCCAAAGACATGTGAGCTGGAAATAATTTTTCAACTACTTTATGACTAGGGGATTTTCAAAGCCACTGCAGGTCTTAGCAGGGGCACTTTTGTGGAAATTAGAGAAAAGCACCTTCTTTGAGAAGATACAGCTCCACACCTCTTGGCTAGCTGGCAGTGTCTTTGGACAGAAAGTGTCTTTGCTTCCAGGCAGGTAAAGTCCACTCTAGTGCATGCAGCTTGGAGAATAGAGCAAACCTGGGTTTTAGCTCCTCTTATGCTGCCTTTAGCATCCTTAGGCAAAACCCATCAACCACATGGAATGGACATGGACCCTTGGATAAGAACTGTAGCATTTTAGCTAGAATTGCTTTTTCTTCCTTAACTCTCTTTCTTAAACTCCAGCTGGTTTTCCTAGTTATAGGTGAACTTCTGTTGAGGTATTTCTGCCATATCATAAAGATATTTTAATGTTATTTCTTTCAAAATTCATCAGATTTTCAGGGGGAAACATATAACATTTATATCTAAAACATATTTAACTTGAATGTATATTTAAATGTGATATATTTTCCAGAAGTATTACTGGCCCTTTTGAAAGCAGTTTTTGTTTTAAACTCTTCCGAGAGATGATTTGTATTAGAAAGCAAGCTATAAATATAATGATAATCCTTAATTGTCACAAGCAGTGGCTATAATCCTTTTGGGAGGGGAAGTGTATGCTCTCTTTGGAACAACTAGAGAAACATGGGGATGGGAGAAAAATTTAGTTATGTAGGTTTACGCTCTGGACAAAGAAATATGGTTTGTGCTTCTTCCCCTTAAGAAAAATTAGTGGCTGACAGCAAGAAGTAGGAAAAGAAACTACCAATATAATTAGTTTAAAATATATCTATATATACATACCGACAATCATCTTTGATTAGTTTGCAAAAGTCGTTTTGATCTAACTCTTGGATGGCTCCATCTATCAACCTTGGCTTTAGCAAAAATAATCCTGACAAAGATGCTGACATGACTTAAAAATGTGATTTGACTTTCAGAGATTTAACCGGAATTCAAGTTTGTTTAAAAGTAGAGTAGCATTTTTCGATAGCTGTTAAGAATTAATAAACAAGGTGGAAATACTGCTGTATCTTGAATCTTTAATTATAGTACATCACTCGTTTAATAAAATTGTCTTTATGATTCATAAAACTTGCTGAGTGAGAAATTCGTGCTTTATATTTGGCACTGAGATTAAAGCATTGAGTATTTATTCAATGAAATATTTGGTAGCATCTTCCCCTAATGACTGGCCAAATTCTGAGGAGTGTTGTTCTTAGAACCTATAGCCTGAGTCCTGTCAAAGATCTAAATAGATTTGTTTTCCAAGTTTCAAAGGAGCAGTTGTGAAAAATGTACCTGAGTGATGGATGCTTTTGATATAGGGAACTCTTGTGAACCATAGCTACAATTTTTGGAACTGATAACATTGAAGTGAAGGAGAGTCCGTCGTGCGTGTTTTCCCCTTACTGCTGACATGCTGAACAACTCATGTGGTGTATCTCTCACTGATAGAAAACTCTATTCTGCTTCAGAGGTGACAGCATCAGACAAATACTGCTATGAGAAACTGAATATTGAAGGCACCGAGAAGGGTAACTGTGGGAAAGACAAAGACACATGGATACAGTGCAACAAACGGTGAGATGGAGAAATTAGCTAGAGTTTATACCTCAGTTGCAGGCACTACTTTTTGAACGACCAGGACTTTCCTGTTTTCTGCATCCTGTAAAGCATTCTCTTCACCTCATCTCTTCCCACAGTTCCAGCATCACCTTTGCAGAAAGCTCCCAAATCTTAACACGCGTTCTGACCTCTCCCCTAAGGCTCAGGCCATGCCTATAGCTGCCTCAGGACTTTCTCACCTAGAAGGCACCTGTCAGCATCTCAAAGGCAACAAAAATGAAAGCCAACAGAATATGTCCTCAGTGCTGGTAGATTGAATTAACTGGCTCTGACTTTTATAAAGGCCTATTTTGCCAAAGGTCTTAATATCTCACTGTCCTTCTGTCTAGAAGCCTCAGGGTGATCCCTGATGCCACCTGCCCTCTGGCTCCTTGTCCAAATGCCCAATCATGTTCATTATTCTCTTTTACTCCTCTACCCTTTGTCTTTAATTCATCCCTTCATTTCTACTTCTATTGTATTACCCCAACTAAGACCTATATCAACCCTACAACTATTACAACAGCCTGTTACTAGTTTTCAATGCCAGCAGTCTCTAGCATGCTCCCATCAGAATAATCTTTTCCTGAATCTTTTTGACCATGTCAAAAATTCTTTGTTCAAATTTCACTGGTTCCACATACCTAATTAATAGTAAGAATAATACCCAACATCTATTGAATGCGCACTATGCGTTAAGCACTGTATTACACTTTACATAAGCTATATCATTTAATCTTTACGGCAGTTTGCCCTGTTTTATGGAGGAGAAAACTGAGACACAGTTAATTAATTTGACCAAGGTCATGTAACTAGGATATAACAGAAGCAGAATTAGAATTCCAGCAGTCTGATTTTAGAGCTCCCTCTTAACCACTTTGCTGAATGTCGTACTGTCTTGCTTAACAAACAAAATCGAACCTTAGCTTGGCTCTGTACCTCTTCCTCAATTTGGCCCCAACCTACATATTTTGTTTTTTCTGCTCTTCCAAAGTCTAGCAAACCTGGCTATTTCTAATACATTTTATTGTCCTACCTCCACGCCTGTGTGTGTGCTATTCATTCCTTAGGAAGCACCCTCTATACTCACTCCTTTATCAGCCAAAAATTTAGCCATCCTCAAAGTCCCGCTTGGACAATGCTCTCTCTGTAAATTATTTCTGGATTTACTCTGAAAATAAATCCTCTCCCTATTCTCCACTGAACTCCCACAGCCCTTTGTACTATTTTTATGGCCCTTTTTGCCAACTCTATGTTTTATAATTGTTTAATGTATATGATTCTCTTCTCATGCAGAGTATAATTTCCTTGGGGATAAAAATCATGTCTAATTTTTTTATATATCCTAAAGTATTTAGTAAACTCCAACAAAAAAATGTTCAGTGCATATCTCTTCTATGTTAAGAAAGCATTTTCATTTATAATAGATATAATAAAATGATATAAGTTTAAAAAAATATTTTTCAAGAATGAAATAATACATATTTTTCTGTGTTGGTGATAGATACAAGTCTTAATTTTTCTCTTTTTCTATCTGATAAAGCCTAATATTTCCATATATAGTCTTGCTGGCCTGCTAATCAGTCTTTGTAAGATATTTATTAGAACATGTGTTTATCATTATTCTATTAACAATTAAAATGTGTTAAATATAGAGAATAAGTAAGATAGTATTTAGCACAAATGAAAATATTTTACAAGTTAAACTAGAATTGTATGTGATAGCTGGGGGAGTAGTGACATATATTGAAAAAGGGATCATGAGCCTATGTTGTTGAGAATCTACAAAGTATATGAAATGTGTAATCTCTTCTTTAATTCTGGTGCCACAGGTTGAAGAAAGCACTGTATTCTAAAAGAATACTCATCCAAAGATCATTCATTCACTTATCAAATATTTTTATAAATGTTTTAGTATATCCAGTGATGTGTTATGGGGAAAGAGATTTGGATATTAAAAAAGTCTATTTCATGGGTAATTTCCTTTAGATAAATACTAAATGGACAATAAAGGAAAGGCTAGAACACAGTTGGGATTTTGGTGCACCAACAAGAGTTTCAGAGAAGACACTTTTTAAAGCAGGGGTAAACTAATTTGATCTCATTTTATTTTGCTTATAATTGGAGGAAATAGTATTGTTGATAAAAAACAAATGCTAAAATTAGATAAGGTTATTGTTCTAACTTTACGTTATGTCTTTGGAGAAAGAAGTAAAGTAAATACTTCATACTTTTTTGACACAGGGATGTGCTTTGTGGTTACCTTTTGTGTACGAACATTGGTAATATCCCGAGGCTTGGAGAACTCGATGGTGAAATCACATCTACTTTAGTTGTACAGCAGGCAAGAACATTAAACTGCAGGTAATGGTCTAACCATTCTATGAGAACATTAGTCATCTTATTTCCCAGGAATGTAGCTTAGGATTGCTTCTGTTTTCAGTCCATGTGTATGTTAGTAAGATGAAATGGACTCTAGTCCATAGAGGTGATTAAGGAAATCCTGACAGAAAAGATACGAAAAGAAGAGAATTAGTTGACTGCGGAATGTTATATGGTGGCGAGAGTTATGTTTAATTGGTCAGTAAAATCTTTCAGGGTTTAGTTTGCATTTCATTCTTACTAAGGGAAATGAAAGAGGATTTCTGGGTAAAATCAGTAGATTAAATATATGCATCTTCTTTTGCTCCCTTCTGAAATCCCACTAAAATGACACCAAATGGATCTTTTTTAGAATTCATTTATCCACAGGGAAGCAGAGAAAGGGAGGGGAAACAACAGCAACAAAATTTTGGAACGTGGAGAGCAAATAGATGTGTGGTAGATGATTATCAAAACTAAGAAAGACAAATATACGGTATCGCTTATATGTGGAATCTAAAAAAAGGGTACAAATGAACTTATTTGCAAAACAGAAGTAGAGTCACAGATGTAGAAAACAAACTTATGATTACCAGGGGGTAAGAGGGAGAGGAGGGATAAATTGGGAGACTGGAGTTGACATATACATGCTACTATATATAAAAAATAGAGGGCTTCCCTGGTGGTGCAGTGGTTGGGAGTCCGCCTGCCGATGCAGGGGACACGGGTTCGTGCCCCGATCCGGGAGGATCCCACATGCCGCGGAGCAGCTGGACCTGTGAGCCATGGCCGCTGAGCCTGTGTGTCTGGAGCCTGTGCTCCACAACAGGAGAGGCTGCAACAGTGAGAGGCCTGCGTACTGCCAAAAAAAAAAAAAAAATAGAGAACTAATAAGAACCTACTATATAGCACAGAGAACTCTACTCAATACTCTGTAATGGCCCATATGGGAAAAGAATCTAAAAAAGAGTGGATATATGTATAACTGATTCACTTTGCTGTACACTAACACAACACTGTAAATCAACTGTACACCAATTAAAAATAAAATAAAATAGATAAACAACAAACAAACAAACAAAAACTAAGAAAGCTGAAGTCCTAAGTCAGTAATGGGGAAAACCAAGAAATAACCCAATACATACTGTCAGTCCCGAAAAGCTCAAAAATGGGCAGTGTCATCTTCTTCTGGAAGAGAGAGTAAACGAGTTGGAGATTGGGAAAGGAGCTAAAATAAAGAAGATAGGTGAAGGCTGTTAGAGAAGCTGCTAGATCCACAGATTGCTTCCCTGACTCAGCTAAACTGGGGATTGCTCACCCTCCCATGAAAGATTTGAGCGTTACAGTCTGCAAAAAATAAAACAGAAGGTTTCCAAACTGAAGGACAGCAGGAAATATCAATATCAGAGTTGTATAGAAGTGGTCCAGCCTCATTGGTATTCAGTCAGAAAGTCCTAGAATTTCTAATCATCTGTCTGGTTCCCCAACTCAAATATGAGCAGATTATCAGATTTGTGAAGAAAGACTCTAACATGAAAAAAGAGAGGGAGAGGGAGAGAAACCGACAACAGAAAATACAGCAACCAGCTATCAACATTTATCAGAGATAAGACATTTCTATCATGAAACAAGAATAGAGTGCTATTTTTAAAAATGGGGAACATTAAGAAAAGAAAAGAAAGGCTGTTGGAAATTAAAAACACGATGGCAGAAATTAAATTCAATAGTTGAAATTATCTCCCAGAAAATAGGGCAAAGAGGCAAAGAAAGGGAACATAGAGCAAAGCTCCCCATTTTGGAATGGAAATAATAAAGAACAGAGAAAACAGCAGGGAGGAAATTAGCAATGAGTACCTCCAAGAGAATTATCTAGAACTGCTGGACTTGAATTTCCATATTGCCAGGCTCACCAAGTGCAAGGTGCAATGAGCGAAATTAGAGACACATCAAAACTTATCGTTAGGAAATTTCAGAACCTTAGGACAAAGAAAAAGATCCCAACTGTTTCCAGAGAGGAAAGAAAGAAAGGATCAGGCATTAGAATGGTTTAGGGTCTATCAACAAGAGCCCTGGGATCCAGAAGACAATGGAGAAAATGATTTCCAAACTAGAATTCTGTACCCAGGCAAAATATGAATCAAGTGTGAGGGTAGAAAATAAAGTCACATTTAAATACGCAAGTTTCCCCCGAGTTTACTCCCCTATGTCCTTTCTCAGGAAGCTATTAGAAATTGTGCTGCACCAAAATGAAGAAGTAAACTAAGAAAGAAACACAGGGAATTTAGGAAACAAGATACTCACCATGGAGAGAGATATGGCAATCCTCCAATGAATCGTTAGCGGAAATCCAAGATGTCCAGCTCGGAACCATTTACAGGAGCGGAGCCAACCAAATCAGATAGGAGCAGAGGAAACTTCAGGTGGAAACTCCAGGAGAGATTATTTCAGGAAGGTGAACTGATGTTCAGACACATCTTAAGTGGAGATTTTGACAGCAGAATTGGACTAGTTTTGAGGTAGTGATACTTCAACAAACAAATAAGAGACTTGCTAATCTGAGGGAAAACAAAAAGTTGTACAAGGAAAAGAAAGGGGTTTAATTATGGCGAACTATATCACTCAACTAAATAACATTTACATAATCATAATAATGCACAATTTGTTATTGATTTAACTATCGATCAACAAAATATGTGATGGAAGGTAGGGGAGAGAAGAATTCTCAAATTCCATAGAGAGAAGTCAATTGATAATACTTAAAATGGAAAAATTAAAAATAGTGATACAAACTCATTATTTAAAGATATGTACATAAAAAACAAATGAGTCAATTAAGAGTAGAAACTGGTTTCCTTCAGGGAGGGAAATACGGAGCAGTAGGGGGCAGTGGATCACTTTATTGCATTTTAAAAACCAATTTGTCTCCATGTGCATGCATAATTTTGCTAAAAATAAAAAGAATGGAGATTTTTATAGTAGCACTGACATGGTACCATATGCATAAATTGATTATGAATATACATTTTCATTTCCCATCCTGTTTATTTATTTATTTTTATCCTGTTTATTTTTTTTTCCTGTATATGTGGGCTTGCTATTTTAAATAGCTGTTGCAGTAGTATTGTCTTCTCAAATATACAGTTGATCCTTGAACAACACTGGTTTGAACTATGAGGGTCCACTTTTACGTGGATTTTTTTCAATAAATATGTGCTACAGCACTACACAACTCCCCATTGGTTGAATCTGTGGACGTGGAACTTGGATTTCCGACTGCGGGGGCGGGTGGCACTCCGAAACCCCACCTGTTCAAAGGTCAGCTGTAATTTGTTAATAGAACAATCTTTTTTGGGAAATGTAAACCCAAACCAAAAATTCTCATCCTTGTTTAAAATATATTTGACATCTTGAAACCTACTTATTTATCAAGTCAAATGCTAGTAATAATGGCTTACTTGACTTGTACGTGATAGCCAAGGCAAAATGATAAAACCATTTCAATTCAGGCCCTTGTTATAATAATTATGTTTAAATCTTAAGATATATCAATATCTCTGAAAGGAATTAGATCAAAAGATTCAATTTCTGTCTCCATTTAAAGGTTGAAAATGTTTATGCTACTGTTTTTTATTAGTAATAAAGAGAAAATAGAGAAAGTGATATTGCATACTTTTAAGTTTTTAAGCATGTTCTCAAGATGAATGAATTCACGGAATCCCATTTTCTTTTTGCTCTCCATTTATTTTTAGTGGTGGGCATGTTAAGCTTGACGAAGATGTAGACCTTGGCTATGTGGAAGATGGGACACCTTGTGGTCCCCAAATGATGTGCTTAGAACACAGGTGTCTTCCTGTGGCTTCCTTCAACTTTAGTACTTGTTTAAGCACTAAAGAAGGCACTGTTTGTTCAGGAAATGGAGTAAGTATTCAGTACCTCACCATAGAGAACTATTCAGTCCTTTTATATCACAGAAACAGACAAAACCCTAAACTGCTTATTTCTGTAATGATCGAAAACATGCTTGTCCATGTTTCTCTAGCTGGTATGTGAACCGTCATGTGGTCATAGTCATTTGAATATGTCTGCCGTGTAATCTGTGAAAGCCTGGGGATATGAAAAACCTTAATGTTCCTGACCAAATTCTTCCATCTTCCTCTCCTATTAGGTTAAATTGATCTTTAATATAATGCTAGTTTTCTACAAGTGACTTAGGAGACAAATTTTAACAAACTATAATGGGATAAAAAAGGGAGTGCAAAGCAGGGGCAATGGCCACAATATTTAACAACTGGTATGATCCAGGCACTGACTGGTTAGAACAGACCATAAGTAACTGCCTTGGCCACAACAGTAGGTACCTGCTGAGGATAACTTCTAGAAATAGAAGCAGAATAATTAAGGAAATGTTTCTCAGAAATAAATGGAAAGAATGGTGGTATTTAAAAGACCAAATTCTATATGTTAAGTCATATATCTGATAATGTAGGTCCTATATAAGTAAATTTATAGGTTAAATAAACATGCTCTATTAGTGATTCCAGTTTTGACATTTTCAGTTAGGAATTCGTACACTAACGAAAACTTCCTGTTCTTTTTCTTTTGGCATGTGCTATGATTTTCTTTTTATTCTCCTTCTGGATTCTTTGCTTAAACTGGTTATACTATCCAGTTGAGGTAAAGGACCCCTGTCCTGGAATTGTAAGCCTTCAATCCTGGTCATTCCATGTATATCCCTAAGGGATATGCCAAGAATTTCCTTAGGGAGGTATTAGTAATTGTTACTTTTTGCCAAAGGATAGGGATTCTGATGGCACAGGAGAATAGAGAAGACATGTAGTAAGTTGTTCTGCTCCTATAAAGAGATCTGCTAAGTCTTCTTTCCTTAATAATGAAGAGGATGCTAGGGAGAGATGCTTTTTGGGGGGATGGGAGAAAAGAATAATGGAATTCTTTCTTGATCATTGTGCTAATGAATAACTGTATCTTATTCATCTAGAAGTCCTGAGTGTGAAACACAGTTGTGTCAATTAACTATTTGTTTAAGGAATGAGTAAATGAGTGATAGACACAAGTAAATCAGGTGGCAAAGAGCATCCAATAATTTTTAATAATTATGCATAATTATTATAAAGGTTATATTCTATGTATTTTTAATATAACTGTATATGTGACAGAAATTAAAATGAGAAATACAGTAGATATTCTCTATATAGTATACATCATGTAGGTTAAGAGTATGGGCTTGGAATCAGTCTGAGTTTAAATCCCAGCTCTACTCCTTACTAACTGGGTGAGATTGGGCAAACTACTTAGCCTCTCTGTGACTCACTTTCTTCCTCTGTAAAATGGGAATAATAATATTGCCTAGTTTACAGGATTGTTGTGAGGAACCAATGAATTAACACCTGTAACTTATATGTAATACTTAAAACGATCCTTGTGACATAGTGAGTGTCCAATAACATTAGCTATGACGGGGTTTATTATGATCATTGTACATCGGTGTCACTGTTCTCGTCACTATGTCACTGGTGCTGTTGTATGATATGGAAACATACTTGGAGAAACCAGTTGGCCTCGTTATGGTCTGTTGAAAAGATAGTGGTGAAGTGGGGTCTCAAACCCAGGCCTTTTTTTTTCTTCCTGCATGTTTGTTAATCTGCAGAAATTTGCTAATCTGAATTAATTTGAAATCTGCACTTTGTTAATCATATTTTATAGTTACATTTAGATCTGCATGTATGTTGTCTTCTGGCAAATTCAAGCAGACAAAAGACAAACCTATCCAGTCAAAATCTGTCTCCTGAAGCGCTTCTCTGATCTTAACCCTAACTGAATTCTCTCCTACTTCCCACTCCTTTCAAAGTTGCTTTAAATCATAGGATCTTAGGTATAGATTCTGTTTCCTGGCTATATAAATGAAGACATTATTGTCTGATAATTTTTAAAAATTTGGTGCCATTTTATGTGAATTTTTTCCCTAGGTTCTGTTTGAGGGAATTCTCAGTTTCCATGACCCTGAGGTAGCTAATCTCTAGAGCTTGGGCTGAGGTGCCCAGGTTACGGTTTGTGAAGCTTTCTTCTCAGACCACTGCAAAGCCTCAGGCCTCCCCTCTTCTTTGTCAGATTTCTCTTTATCTCATCTGCTTCCTAAAAGATGAATAAAATTTTGGTATAAAGATCCTTTCTTTAGAAGAAAGAAAACTTTAGGGACTTCCCTGGTGGTGCAGTGGTTAAGAATACGCCTGCTGGTGCAGGGGACACAGGTTCAAACCCTGGTCCGGGAAAATCCCACATGCCGTGGAGCAGCTAGGCCCATGCACCACAACTGCTGAGCCCACACGCCGCAACTACTGAAGCCCATGCGCCTAGAGCCGGTGCTCCGCAACAAGAGAAGCCACCTCAATGAGACGCCTGCACACCGCAACAAGGAGCAGCCCCCGCTCGCCGCAACTAGAGAGAAGCCCGCGCGCAGCAACAAAGACAGACCCAACGCAGCCAAAAATAAATAAATTTATTTTAAAAGAAGAAGAAGAAGAAGAAAGAAACCTTTGTATTGGATAATTGGCAAATGATTATAATTCTGCTTAGTTTTTTAAATCTCCCTCATAAAATTTGAGTTAATGAAATTCAAACCAATCATTTCATTGATTTTTGTTTTAGACGTATAAATTCACTCCTCTGTTAAAATTCACTGTTCCCTCTGGGTCAACTGTTGATCTCTAGAAAATATTTTTTTAAGTACTTGAGTAAGATATAAAGTAGTAGTAGGAAGAAAGTACCAATAAATTTTCAGGCCCATCAAATTCTAGGCATATAATAATTAGAAATTAATGTTTATTTTTCATGCCTCTGCACCAGAGACTTGGCATTGACTCTAGATTGATTTTGGATTTCAGGTTTGCAGTAATGAGCTGAAGTGTGTGTGTAACAGACACTGGGTAGGTGAGGACTGCAGCACTTACTTCCCTTACAATGATGATGCAAAGGCTGGCATTACTCTGTCTGGCAATGGTAGGTACTTAATTTGGTCCCATTATGTTGTCGTTATGCACAAGGAAGGAGAAAACTGCCCTTCTGAAAGTTTCATTTCGATTATTCTTATATAACTCAAATATAAGTTAAATCCACATAATAATGAATTACAATATACGCTTGGGGCCCATATTATGAAACTGATTGTTTCCATTAACTTGTAATGATATGAAATATTGGATATAACTTAGTCACCTGATTTAGCTGGATCTTGTCCTATATCAGACGGAGATTTTCCAAGTATTGTACTCATTTGGTGCTGACAACAAACCCTACCATTTCTTTTCAATGAAGAAAGTAGTCAAAATCCTTAAGTGTCTGATTTTATATTTTATATATTTTATATGTTTATATATTGGGACTGAATAAATGAGGAAAAATTGGAATTGATTTTAAAATATTTTGTTGACTTTAATATTCTTTCTTAAAGAACCTCATCTATATTCAACTCCCGTTCTGTAGCCTGAACTGTAGGTAATTCTAGAAGTAGTAACCTTGGCCAAGGTGCCTGGAAGGGGTTCGACATGTGTAACAAACAGTGGGTGCAGTTCTAAAAGCTAGAGTGGCCCAAATGGAGAAGTAGAAATTAAATGCAGATAGATACCTTGGAGATGAATGTCCCCTTTTAAACTATTTTTATCATTTCGTTATTGAGTATTCTTCTGCATAAAATAATGCTGAAATCCTGACGTCCATTCACCTCCAAAGAATGAGAAAATGATTATTTTCATTCTAATCATCCATACAGGTTACACATCTTAGCCAATGTGACTTTAATACTGAAACTCACAGAATGATTAGGGTTTTGGCATCCTCAGTCTTAGCAATAGTAGTGTGGTTCCAGCAGTTAAAACAGAGATGAAGCTATTCACGTCCGTGGATTTAAGTAACTCGTCAAAAGTCATACCATTGCTTAGAAGTAATCAGGAATAGCATTCAGGTTTATTGATCCCTGTTAAATCCCTGGAAGGAAAGGAAGGGTACACAGATAGGCTAGGTCTTAGAGTAGGAAAATCCCAATGTCCTGGGGTGCATCTGTACCCACCCATCCCACAGAAGACCTGGGCAGAGTGGAGTTGGCCAGTCTCCTAGATGCCCGAGCCATGCTATCCCCCGTGACTACTGAGGGCTCCCAGATAGAGAGGCTGCCATTTCTGTCATGGGGAATTGGAATCTGCTCCAGTCACCCATGATTACTGACCTTTGATGTCCAGAAGGACTCCTCAGGAGTGCAGCAGACAATGAGATGTATGAGCTGCTCTGGGTGAGAGCCCTGAAATTTAACATGGGGTATAAGTCATTGTCAGCAAAACCGGTCTCATGGTATCAGAGCCAGGCCTTTTCTGCTCTTGGGCTCTCACTTGCACTTATTGTCCAGGCCTTTGACTCACTGGGCCGCTCTCACTGCTGTGATCCCTTAAAGATTGCAGCGCAGCCTGCCTGACAGTGGTTGCTGCCAGACACAACAGTGCCATTGCCCAGTCCTGAGCCCCAGCCCTGCCCTGGCCTCCTGTTAGTCTGGTGTAGCCTCGCTCTCACACCTCGCCAGCACCAACCTCCAGCTCACCAGACTCTATCTTACCTTTGGTTTTTCCTTCTCTAGGATGCCACAGCCATTACTGTCAAGACTGGGAACTACAGTCTTCTATCATCTACACCACCTGATCCCTGATTCTGTTCATCTGTAGGCATGTTTTCCCCCTCTAGAAGCTTATATTTACGTAGACAAAATATCACACAAAATAAGGACCTTACACTGGTTGTCAAAATGGAGTGATAGGAACAACAGCATTTCTAGAATTTCTGAGAAAGAGGTCAGGGTCAAAAAGAACATGGATTTCTAAATATTCCTCCCCAGAGGATGCTACGCTATATGGTGATACAGTAGTATCACCCCTCCTTTCTTCCCCTTAACTTTACTCTTCTTTCTTTTAGTTCAATGACCTTATTATATTTTCCGGAAAAATACATGGAAAATAAAACTGTGCAAAATGCACTTGGACAAGAATTAACAGGGAACACACAGAAATAACTATTTATTTTAAAAAAACAATGGATATGGATTGCTAAGTTATGGTCGATTTTTCTTCCCTTGAAAAATACCTACTTTTAATTTCAAGGTATATACGAATATCAGAGCATTGTCATACACCTGAAAGTAATATAATGTTATGTGTCAATTATATCTGAATAAATAAATAAAATTTGAAAAAAAAAGTTCTCTAAAATTAAAACTGTACAAAGAAAAAAATACCCACTTTTTAAAACAAATAATGTTATTAGTGTGATGATTACAGATCTGGAGAATAAAGTTCCTGAAAGAATTTTATATCAAAATTTCAATTATATACACTGATCTTCATTGTTTCTTTTTTCCCCCCAGGTGTTGCTGGTACCAATATTATAATAGGCATAATTGCTGGCACCATTTTAGTGCTGGCCCTCATATTAGGAATAACTGCATGGGGCTATAAGTAAGTGAAATGGCTCAGTACGTTACTGTCAAACTGTACTTTAAAGTATTTATCTAAACGAATTAAACATCTAGAAAGTTTTGTATCATTGGATAAATATACCTGCAGTGAAAATAAGTCTGGCTTAATATTCAATCAATGATTATTCTTGGCATGATTAGAGGTAATAATAATTTATCATTTTTTAGATTTTGAGATAACTCCCTTCTATTCTAAAAATACTGAGTATTTCTTAAAACCATTGCATGAAGTAAAACCAATCTAAATCGTGTCTCATACAAAGGCCATGTTGGTTTGCTCTTTAGTGATGCAGGTTCTCTTGACTTAAACCCATTCCCCCAAATCTAGGCAAGATAGTGAATTAGAGAGCATAGCGCTTTAATAACAAAGGTCATATCACCAAGAACAACAGCAGGATCTGCTCCTGAGTGCTTTCACTGTGGCCATGCCTCCTGCAAAGAGCAAAACCTCTCCACAACCAGTATGAAGGAGGCATTGTTATTTGTTACATATGTGGGTGTTTTTGTGTGAAGAAAAAACTCCTCAGAGATGTAATTTATTAAAATTGAAATTCAACTGTAAGTTACAACTTTTAGAAACCTAATTCTTAAGCTTCAAAGTTCAACTTACAATTTTTTGGTTCTATTTATAAACTTGAAAAAGTTACACATTTTATAACTTTTGAATATTGGATCCCCTTAGCTAGGCATTTAGCTAAGTAAATGACTTCACACATTCCAAACTTATTTGTATACTTAATATGTTCATTTCCCTTTTCAAGTACTTCAGTCTTACGATGTGAAAAATTTCCTTAGTATTCAAATAGCTTATTTATGTTTAATAAAGTAAAACTTAAATGTGACGCACCTTAAGTTTTTAAAATATTTCAAGTTAAAATCATAGTCCTGCTGCTCTCTGAAATGTTGTATCAGGTCCCCAGGCTTGGGGTGTTTCTCCTTTTGGAAAGAAGTCCTGCAAATTTTGCTAGACTTTCTGCCTATTAGCCCATTTTATAGTTTTTTTTTTTAATTCATAGATCAAATTTGGCTTACTAAAAGACTTGGGAATTAGACTTTTTTAGACTTTAAAATTACCCAAAACCTTTCAATAAACTAGGCATTATATAATCATTTGTTGCTGTTGTTGTTATTATTATTATTCCCTGACATGGTTTTAAGCCAACTGAATTAACAGAAACTTCCTTAAAAGTGTTTGTGGCTCTTGCTTGTTGTGAGATCAAAACCCGGAAAGTTTCTTTGGCTGAAAGGAGAGGGCAATTAGTTGACTGCCAGGATAAACTTTGTATGTTATAAGTATTAAAATGCAGAAAGACATTTGTGCAAGGTTGTATTAACGAATAGCACAGACAGCAGGGTAAAGTTTAGCGTAATGTAGTTAACGTGGCATAGCACAGCGAAGGAGGGCACAGCGTAGTGGTAATGCTTTGCCCTAATTAAATGGGTACCTAGCTCTGTACCAGCTCATAGATACTCAGTACCTATATGCCTTTTTAATGTGCAGTTCGTTAGGCACATTGCATACTTACATTTGCACAGGCTGATTTCAGCATAGCGTTTGGAGTATAAAATTACATGTCTGAAAGAAAGGCTTTTCTGTATATATATTGTTTGAGCTCTTCTCACACCTCAGGTGAATTAACCCCATCTTGGAGTCACACTATTTCCTTGACTTCCCTGATACAAGACTTATGTAGTAATTGCCGTCACAACCTTGCTGTTTTGAAGTAGTTCAGTGGTTTCATTTGGTCATGTGAGAGGGAAAGCAAAATTGTTAGTTCTGTGGTGTGTGATTTTCTTCCACCTACTGATGCAAATTGATATTTCATGTTTACAGTTTTGGAAAAAATTACCCTTTCAGAAATATGAAACCTAAACATCTACTCCTACTGCTAATGAAATTACCTGTGTCTGTTTGTTTTAATGATTAGAATGAAAAGTACTTCTTTCTGTATATCATTTCTTAGTTTTACGATATTTAAGTGGTTTCACTTTTTTCATTTCTGAATGTATGTACTTTGCAGATTATTAAGGAAAAAGACAAATCTTGTTCATACCACAGTATTCTCTTCATAAATAATTTGAACCTGACTGATGAAAGTTTTAGTGTTACTAAATTTATTCAAATATGTGTAAAAATAGAATAAGGATGTAGAAATTTTAATACATGAATTAAATTCATGAATATGCTGTTACACATATTCTATTTCAAATTCCAAAATGAATTTAGGACCTGAGAACTCATTTTTTCATTAATCCTTCCAATTAAACTTTCTACCCCTTCTCCAAGCCTTGGGGGAATGGCAGGAATAGGAAATGAGGAATACTCATTTGGAACTGGTGGACCACTCAGGTAATCAGATTGAGAGAATAAAAAGTAAAACATGTTGAATAGAAAGATTTTGGCTTATTTTTCTCTTCTATCTTATGGTTTCAGGAATTAAAAATATTAAGTATCAAATTGGCACTTTTACTCTCATGAACTCATTATTAAATGAGATAGACAGTGCATGGAATAGATTGGCAGGTGAAAGTGCTACAAACGAAATCCATATGGAAACATTAGCCTTGATCTTGGAGGAAGGAGCCTACTGCTCAGTTGCTTGACCTTCCAACACGTCTTCAAAATATTAACACCTAATTAGGTCATGATAGAAAGTTTTAAATGGACTTTTTTGATTTAAAAGTTAAAAATCATTGGCACCTCACTACCACACTCTCTAGAACACATTTTTGTTTCAGAATGGTTTATTCTGAAACTAATGCAATTTTATTTTAGGAGATGGCCAAATAAAAAACAGAGACTTTGAACAAAGTGTTTCCAATGTAGCTTTCAGTGAAGCTTCAGTGAATAAGTAGTGATGACTTGGGAGGTCCATAACAGTTGTGAATTCTATTATTATTCTTGTGTATGATAAATTAATTACCTGTTTAGCTGTTATGATAACTAATTTATCATATACAAAATGTTCTCGTGTCCAGTTATGTTTTCCTATTTGAAATTCTTAGGAAGAGCTTAGTTTGGGGTATGTATTCCAAAAAGAATGATTGTAATTTTTATTTGTATGAAAACATAGTTAATATATATAAGTAACTTGACTAATTTCCTGATTTAAATCAATGTACATGTCTGAAAACCTGTATTTGAAATAGGGTTGACTTTAGGACATTATTAAATGTTTAATATACAATTGACATTGAGGAAACAATTACTTTTTAATAACTGAAGCTTTATGCTTTTAAACAATGGTTACTTGAAGATACTGTCACTAACCCTTTGGTGTCACTTCCTTGAAAGATGAAGTGAAATTTGTGTGTGTGTGTGAGAGAGGGAGACTGTATTTTTATTCCCCATTTTAATTCTGCAGTTAGAAATTCTAGTGGAGACCTTTCAACGAATGCTAGAGCTCTTATGTTTACTGGTCTCTCTTAATGTACTTTTGTAGGTAACTAATTCTCTCTCTCTCTCTCTCTCTCTCTTTCTCTTCTTGTCCGTAAAAAGAAACTATCGAGAACAGAGGTATGTGATGAGAATAATCTGAACATAGAACTGAAAACTGAAAGGTTTAAATCCTGTTAGCGTCTTTGGAATTCATACATACAGTTGTAAATCAAGTTCACTTTGTTTTTATGCTGTAGTGGTCATAAACTAATCTTGATTTTTCATGACCTTAAAATGATAATTTTAGTAATGTTGCTGTGGAATGTATTAATTTAAAATAGATCTGTCATTATTTAGTTTTCATGGTTCTGTCATCCAACAATAGTATAATTAATAGTTCTTATTTGTGTTACTTTTATAGTAATATATATTTGGAGTTCATTTTTTTTTTTCTACCTAAAACAAAATTCCTTTATGTTAAGGTGTCACCTTTGTTTACATTGGTTGATTGGCTTTTGTTCATGTTTATAACACCCTTATTACCTAACACTTTCTGAGGGAACTTATTTTTTGTTACTGTTGTTATATTAGTAACTTTCATTCATAAATGATAAAATTTATACGGGCACAGTGCTGTGGTCAGGAGAATGTCTTGGCATTTGAAGAGTCTGTTTTAGCGCTGCATAAGAAATATTTTTTTGTATGGATTAGGTAATTGCACAGGTAGTGAAAGAAATAATTTGCATAGTTGGAATCTCTGATTGCCCAGTGCACTTTTTTTTTTAATAAAAAAGCCCCTAAAGTCAGGCACTCCATTCATCATAACCTTAAAATCTATGTTTAACCAGCAGTGTAAAAAGAGATACAAAGCATTCATGTAGTCCTGTAAGACTTGCCTATTTTTTCTAAATCTAAATTAGCCCATGTTGGGGTACATCCTTCACTTTTTACATTTAAAAAATTATGAATACTATTAGCTATTGCTATAAAAAATTAAAATATCCTGGAAATTGATAATCTAGACCATATCATATGGTACTAGTTTTGTACTCAGGATACCTATGCAGGTTCCTAACTTACTTACCTTTTCCAACTGTTCCATTAAATGCCTGAGGCACATTAGGAATAAGACATAATAAATGTGGTGACGCTTTTTCAGGACCCAGCCACGGCTTTAATTTTTTTTCAGAAATTAGAACTTTAAACTTGTTCTATTTCTTTCTATGTTGTAATTTAAAATCCCTGTAAGGTTTTATCCGTAAGAGATACCTACAGGGTACCCATTGAGATCCTGGTCAGTTAGCCATAGATATTAGAAAATATTGACCTTGCCCTGGAGTAACTGACTTCTACCATTAGTAGAGAAAGTAAAATTGAAAGAAAATTAATTAAATTTAAAAAACCCACAAAACACTAGACTTCTTTGTGACCCGTTTTAAACTCTTGTGTCCAAAAAGACTGGAGAAGAGCTGGAGCTATTTATGCTTTCTGTTGGGTAGAAGTTGATCAGCCATATCAGAAGTGTAAGTTTGGTGGCTTTCTTCAGTGAAAAATAAAGTCAGAATACCAAGATCAAAAACTGATGATTTAGCTCCATTTCCATAGGAATTAAGGCTATAATGTAATTTAATATTGCTGACTATATAAAAAGGAAAGCACAGTGTCACAAATAAGTAACATAAGCAAAGCTGTTATGGTGCTCTAAGATGTGTTCTCACCAGAGATATTCTCCAGAATAAAGTAATTGCCCACACTACAAAAAATGATAAATATGTAAACCTGTGCACCAATTTCCTATTCTAACTAAATATATGCATAGGTACAGTTAAGAAAAATTTTATGCTAGAAATCTCTTTTTTGTGCCTGATGTAATTTCATGCCTCCTGGTATTACTGAGTCACCATTTCATCAGTCTGGCCACTCTGTTGGAGTCTAGTGCATATTTTGAGAGTTGTCGCATTTCAGCAGATATAATTTTTTATATTTTGCTATGTTTCAGCACAACCTTTATTTGTTTATTTTTGCCCTTGTCCATAGCTAATGAATCTCAGGGTTGTATAATAATTCTTAAAATGGAGAAACAGCAAGGAAGGGACTTTAGATCAGGAAGTTGTGAGTGTATAAATATCTTCTGAAGGGTTGTCCTTTTTTAGAATATATGTTAGTGGTTATAGAGAATGTGGTAAGGCCAATAGACCAAAGCATGCATTAGGAAATTTACAATCTTGTGAAAATATCTGAAGATATTCCAATAAAGATGTGCTAGGGAGTAGAAATAAGAATTTTGAGTTTTGAGTTAAATTAAGTTTTCCTTTGAGGTTCCATGGTGGGAGGACCAATTGAAAAAGAATCAGAAATACTTGCTAGTATGTGGTCTTGGGAAACCATTTAAACTTTCCTCAACTCTAAAAACAGACAAAAGTTCTTTGTAATCTGTGAAGCATTCTACTAAGGAAAGTTATTAATGTGTGGTCTCTGAAGACTTTGCATTTCTCTAATCTTCAAATGAAAGAGGTAGGTAGGTATGGCTGTCCTCAAAGAGGAAAGCAGCATTCCTGACATGAGTAAGGCTTGTACTTGCTGGTATGAAAGCATTGGTGAACATATGGGTTTGCTTTGACATTGAATGCATATTAAGTGTGTAGCCACTTCTCAGATTCTTACTGATGATACAGTGGCTCAGAAATGCCAAACTGAACATAACTTTCAAATTACTGGAAACGTCAGGCAAGTAATTCTGTGAAGAAACCTGATAACCTGGTAAATTTTCCCACCAGAGAATGTGTCCTCAAGGTTTTCTTTATATTGAAGGAATGTGTGATAGGTTTAATTTCATGTCTGGCAAAAAGATGAGAAGGAAACCCATTTTTTTTTCTTTTTGTTTACCAACTGCCTAATAAAAAATAGAAGTCCGATTCTGGGAGACAGAATGCCATACATGAACGGTATCACTTTAAATTTGCCAGTGTCGTCTTGTGAAGGGTAGGACCATGGGACTGTGAAGCCATGGAGAATTCTTAGATGTCATATAGTTGGAAGGATGGCTATTGATTATTTTCTTTAAAATCTCCAGGAACGAAGACCTCCATAATTTTTTTTCAGTTGATGCTATTGTTTCTATTTTACCATAATTGCTTTAGGACTTAGCAACTGTGTACTTTGTAACAAGAATTAGAAATTTGAATTTTGGTTTTCAGGCAGGTTTGCATATAGCAATAGGATAAGAAAACATTCATTAAACTTGGATTTATAAAGCATCCACATTCCTCAATGTTCTCTTCCTTTGTCTGAAATGAATATACATCATTGAACATACATAATGTGAATTAGAATAAATAATTAGATCATGTCTTCCTGACCCATACCTTAAGCAGAAACCCCCTTCCCCATTTCTTTTCTCTCTCTCACCTGTTTTAGCCACTTTATTTTCTGCTTGTGAACCTCCCTCCTTATTTTTTCAAGCCTTTCTTAGTTTTTTTAAAATATTATTATTATTTCAGTGATACTCATGCATCTGTCAGTGTGACTTAGTACACATTACACAATATTTCTTCAAACAGAAAAGTAACAATTCCAATAGCAGACAGCCCAGACACCTACAAAGCTTTGGAGAAATGGCTCCTTCAGCATTAAGGTTAAGACTTAATTTTTTTCATTGTAATCTCATTTTGAGTATGTGTAAGGATTATTAAGTTAAATATCATGGTTCAGTGGACTCTTTAAGGAAACATTAGACTTCCCTCATAACGGGAATCCTTTCTGAGGAAAAAGAATTTAGTTAAATAAGCTTTTATTTTCTTTTGGTCATTATTTATAAAAGAAATTCATATATATGTCTAAAATATTTGCATGTGATATTGGAAATATGAGGTAATTTTTCCATTATAAAACTTAGCATTGGTCAGGCCACCTAATTCCAAAATTCTATTGAAACTAGCAAAATTTAGGAAGAAAACTATAAAGACTAGAAAAATAAATTCAGTTTTAACAAATTTAAAGCTATTACTTAGTTGGTCATTTATGATCTTTTATAATAAATGATGAAATGGTATTTTATTGATCATGGGGACCTGATACTCTCTATCTTCACTAAAGGTTAATCAAGAAGAAATAGGTTTGTAACAATATGTAATTGGATATTGAAAAAAGAATAAATTTCTGGACAGTGAAGGATGTTAAGTATTATTCTTAAAAGATCTTTAACAAAGTTCCTCATCTATTATTAACATTTTAATGCATTTATTGTGTGAAGAAAGTTACATGCATTCCTTGTGGAATTTTAAGGAGAATGCAGAGTAGTTTCTTTATTTTGGAGACTTCACAGTAGAGATAGATAGGAATCTAATCTGCCTGGGATGATAAAAGCAAGGCTATACCCCCAGAGTTCATTGAACTTAAACTTTCCTTTCAACCCTTTGACTGAAGCCCATAGTTTATGATATGTTTAGCATTTAGGATGTTTGTGCACAGTGTAAAAGATGACAATGGACTGCAGAGAAATTACATTGAAGGACTGGTAAAATGTGCTTAGGTAAAACAAACAAACAAACAAATGAACAAAAAATTAAAAAAAAACACCATCCGTTGCGAGAGGCCGTTTGTTTAATCCTGCAGTCTTAGCTAAGTGAGCCCTTGGTAAGTGCCCCAATGTCAGAACCATGTAAAGAGAGAGTAGTTTGGGGGATAGATTAATGGGCAAGATCAAGTGTAGTCAGAATTTATCTTTATTTAATTTGAATTTAGTGAGGCACATCTCATCAATTTATAAAGATTATCATTAAAGGTAATAGTGACAGAAATGACTTGTTAGCCATAAGGATTATTATTGGAAATGTAATGTTGATAGGATGTTCTTTGGCATTCTTTTATAAATATTAATATAATACAAAAGGGAATTTTCCTACCTGAGGCAACTTACAGAATTTTGATTTTATTGAGAGCATTTTTCAAAGAATTGATAGAGTATTTTACTGATAGGAGGCAAGACAGAAAATATGAGTCCAGAGATTTAAAGAGCTCTTGCATAAGCAGATATATCATTTGTCCTGTGTTATTAACACTATAAATATGGGGAAATTGCATTGTTTTTCCTATAAAATTAATGTTTCATAATACACTGGGAAAAAGAAAGATTACATTGCATTGCTTTTCCTATAAAATTAATGTTTCATAATACACTGGGAAAAAGAAAGATTACGATTATGAGCTGAAGTCACTTAAAGGGTTAAAAATATTTTGAAGGAATATGTATCAAAGAATTATAGGTAAAATCAATCTTACATACAAGTCTAATGAGAAATTTGATTTCTTTAAAGGGGAGGAGTAGATTTAATCACACAAATTAATATAGGTGCTTTGTATCAGTTGAACAATTTTATTTGTAGAGATGTGTGAATATATAGGATTGAAAGAGTATAAGAGAGCATATTCAGTCATTCGAAAGAATGAATGACCAACCATTTTAAACATTTAAAACAATGTGGTAGTTGGCATAAGCAAGGAAACAGCCGAAACATTTTAGGGATTGAATTTAGCATCAGCAAGTAACCATGACTAGTGTGGTAACTAAGGGAAAAATAAATAGGAAGAGGCGTTAGCAAATGTGGGCCTTTGTTGAAGACCTAGTTAAGTACAGCTCTGTTTAAAATTCTCAGTCCAACACTAGTTTGTACCACCTCCAACTTTAGTGCTGAATGGAACCAAATCAAGTTTGAGGTGCAGTTGTTTGTCTGGGGGCCATGCACTGGCAAAGGATCAGATTAGCTACCAAGGTAGGAGGGTTGACCAGGCGGTCCTATCTAAAGTTTTCTACCCTGTTCCCTTAGAAGTAATAAAAATCTGTTCCAATTTTAGTTAATTCAAACTCAGAGTGAGTGGGGTCAGTAATAGTGCAGACTATGTAGATTTTCCCTTGTTGGAGATGAAGAATGGAGATCACCCACCAGCCACCTATAAATACCTTCCTCTAGTCTCAACAAGAATTCTGTTATTTTTTCAACCCTTTCTTCCTTTTGCTAAATTATCTTGCTTTACACATTCTAGTGTGCAGTTATAGAATTACATTTTTGATTGCCCTTTGAATCTCTGTCAATTATATTTCTGTTAAATGAACAGTGAGGCTCCAAATTGAACAGAAAACTCGATAAGAATTTATTTGGATTAAATTATAGAACATAGTTTAGAAATCAATCAGTTCTTTTAAGACCAAATCAAGGTTACATTATATAATATTTAGAAATTATGAATAGTTTACTCACCACAGTGAGAAAAACGATGCCTTATCTGGGCAAGGACTGTCTGTCTCAACATGTCTCCTTCAGCACCAGGTTTTTTTGTGTGTCTTTTTTTTTTTTTTTTTTTTAAGACAAAACAGCAGTTCACATCTCTAAGTGTAATGAAGTTACAGTGAAAAACCTCATCTTTTCCTGTATTTCCCCTGAAGCAAGGATTTGTTCATCCAGACTGTAAAGACTTCAGTGATTGCATTTCTGACCTCTACAGTTAGAATGACTTTAACTTGTCACATTTATTAATAATCTTACATGTTGTTATAGACTTGATTCATGGAGCTCATTATCCCTACCTCTTTTTTCCTAAAATACTATTTGTATATGTCTGTGCTCATGTGTGTGTCTTGTTTTCTGACTCTGAAATGTTTATTATGCCTTAGACAGTTACCCCAGGGAGATTATGTAAAAGAGCCTGGAGATGGCGACTCTTTTTATAGCGACATTCCTCCTGGAGTGAGCACAAACTCAGCATCTAGTTCTAAGAAGAGGTCTGCTTTTCTGTCGCATTTTCAGATTTCTACCTGTTCCATCACACATTATTCCATTAGTCAGAACATTTCATTATTTTGCAGCAGGTTTGATTACTTCTTCCTTCTTTCTTGAATGTTAAAAAAAAATAGTATCCTTTGTTCTTTGATTACTCTACTTCAAAATGCCATATGCTCAGAACCACTGGTTTAACAAATCAGGCCAGAAATCCAAACAAAACAAATCTAAGCAAATAACAACCCTAAATCTATATAGAAACCCCAGGGTTTTTCAATCTTGCTCTTATACTGCCTAAGAAACGACACATAGTATTTTATCGTATTTTAAATGGTGAGCTTTATGTCATGCTTGGTAGTCAAAGAAAAAGGTTACTGTCACGCTTCAATAAAAGCAGTTGTTAAAATAAATTGGTAATATAATGCTGCATTGAATATTTTTTTAATTTTAAATTTATCAAGCTAAGCTTGGTGTGAAAAAAAAGATTGCTTCTCTGTGAATCATATATTTGAATATTACGATTTTGCCTTTCATTCCTGGAATGACTAATTCTAGACTTTATAACTTAGAGCTTGGTTGCCAAATTAATTTAAGCATATTTAATGTTTGCCTGAGTTTTATAACAGTCCAAATGGGGTTAATATATTATTTATATGTCTTAAACTTGGATGCTGTATTCTTGCTCTAGGATCTTAAGGTGTATAAGACCATTTAAAATTCTGCATGCTTTATAACTGCTTAATAAAATAAGCTGACAGAAGAAATAAATAGTTGGAATGTTCTAGGAAATGAGACCTACATTCACATTGAAAAAAGCTAAAATATTCCTGTGGAAGAGTTTCTTTAAACTTATTGGTAGGGGTGTAATGTATAGAAAAAAAGATTTGATAGCCCCCTGCATAACTTTGGGCACAGTAGTTACTTTGTAGACTGAAAGGGAAATTGCTAGTTTATTGAGAAGAAACATGATCTCTTCTGGAGTTCTAAATAGAGTAAATACTCTGTAAAAATTCTGCAGTGGATCTCACTCTTTATAAACATCAGGAAAAAGAATAGAAGGAATTAGTGAGATCTGGGAACTCTCTGTGGAACTGTCCTCGGCATGAAGGATGTTTTTACTCAAATAACGTAGCCTAAAGCAAAAGTAAAATGATTAGTTTCTGCATAAGGAGTACAGTTCTATAGTAGGATGTTCAAAAATTTTATTCTTTTAATTTATTGGGGAGTTTTTGGCTAAGAGAATAAGATTTACTTAAATTCTCTCACTATATAATTATTTTCTTGGTCAAGTATTTAATTTTAAATTAAATAATATGGTAAAGAAGTGTAGAAATCAATGAATTCCAGCAGAATTTCTGTTGTTCTTTTGTACAAAATAGGAGTCATTCTATACTTAGCAAATGGTGTTGAAAAATCTAGGGAATTATGTAATAATTGTGCTAAGTTCCATTTATTTTCATTCATCAGTAGAAAGTTCCTTTTAAAATAGACATTGTTAGCAATTAACTGGTATGATATGTGGAAAAGATTTAAAGTCCAGTGCTATTTTCTAAAGTACTTCAAGAAGAGCTTAAAATACCAATTTGAATCATTACCAGATTTTAGCAAAATCTCAATGGGTTTTGACTTTTAAACAGTTAAATATTGTACCAAATTATGTGACTCCTCCTAAGTATATGTAGTTTGTCAAAATGCTTTTCTTATGTGGTACAAGGTGGGTATGTAAATTTTGCTTCTTGTAGACAATTCATTTAAAGATGGCAGGACACAAAGAGCAGAAGGTCTTAACGGTACATGGACTTTGTGAGAGACACCTCCATGACAAACATCTGACTCATTTCAGTTATTGGACAGTTAACCAACAATGTCATGTTTGGGGGGAACATATTTGTGGAGAAAAATGCCAATTCTCAGAAAATAATTTTGTTGTTTAAGAAAACCTAAATATTACTTTGATAAAGGCAGGTTCAATTGAGCAAATCTTAATGAAATCTCTTGGAAGTCCATGTTCTCATAATATTTGAATGGAAGCCATTGCTTTACAATTAAGAAACATCTATGGTGGGACCCCATTATAACTCTGTTGCGTGGGTATGTAACCGAAATATGTAGTGAATTTGCTATATATGGTTCTTGGGAATGTAATTGGCTTGCCTTGCATCCTGATACTTTTCAATTACAAACTCTTGTAATGGGGTTCCATTGTATTTGACTTTTCTTAAATTGAATGTTGTGTAATTCTGCCTTCTTCATGAAGACTTTCATGTTCTCTTCATTCTTTCATTTCAGATTTTTTCTTTCTTGATTTATTTTAATGCACAGTAATGCTTAGAAATGTTGCTTACTGATTTCAAAACATTCATTTGATTATATTTTTGAACAATATATATACATTTTCAATTTCAGGTCAAATGGACTCTCTCATTCTTGGAGTGAAAGGATTCCAGACACAAAACATATTTCAGACATCTGTGAAAATGGACGACCTCGCAGTAACTCTTGGCAAGGTATAGGGCAGCATTCTGAACCCGTCTGTCCACATAACCTAAAGTCTATATTTTGTGGTTCCTGGTTGTAAAGACTTGTTCTTTTTTGTTAGGTCTTAAGCTCTCCTCCCAACAGAGAGGAGGGCATTTATTATGAGAGAATCCAGTTCTTTTTTCTTGGATGGGAAATGATGGGATTTGGTAGCACCAGCTCACTGGACACATTGAGAAGGCTGCACAATGCTCTAAAGCCCTCTGTTCTGGGCTGGTGCTGGTTGTGAATTGCGCCCACTTGAAATACCGTAATTAAACACACAGCGATTGTTTTATTTATATTCAAATCTAGCCATAAACCATCTTTTTCAGGTAACCTGGGAGGCAACAGAAAGAAAATCAGAGGCAAAAGATTTAGACCTCGGTCTAATTCAACTGAGTAAGTCTGAACCTCTAATGGAAAAAGGCACTCCAAGGTCCTGTGCAATTAGTGTGAAAAGTTAATTAACCAGATCATCAAAGAACTGTAAACCATGCCTCTTGGTCTTGGTTTTGTCTTTTTAATTCTTTTTTTTTGCCGTTTTAAAATTAACCATGGCTTTTCTCTTTTACATAGGCATCTCCGCAACTGTGCCCAAACCAATACTCCTTGATAGTGGGGGTCTCACCCTCGCTGCAGGCTTTGTCCTCCAGTAACCTGCCATTGTGGTTTTTCAGTTCCGTTTGAAGGGAATTTTGATAACATTCCTTTCTTCTCATCACCCGGGGGTCCAGCCATTTAGAGGGGTCACCCTTCCTCTTCCCAGTATTCACACAACCTAGAAGCATCAGGGGAAGATTCCCACTGTACTAGAGCATGAGAACTGCTCACAGTGTGAAACCACCGCTCCAAGGGCTTCATGGCTGCCATCTAAGCATTCTCTCAGACTACTGGAATATGGTTCCCTTTTAAATTTTCCTTCTGAGGACATTTAAAAGGGCATTTACCTAAACTTGCTCTTTAACGGAATCATTGTCACTAAATGCAACACTATCCATTTTAAATGATAGCCACACCTTTTTTTTTTTTATAGTGGGGATAGGGTCAGCAGTTACATTTAAAGTCACTTATAATGAAGTAAACACCATACACTTTTTTTGTTTGTTTCTCCACTTAAGAAAGTTCAAGCAAGACCAAGCTTCCTGAAACCTTTATCTCCCATCATGGAATAAAACACATCCTTAGTTTCCTTGTGGACCTTGCCACCTGGTTTTAATTAACTGTACTCTTTGTACCCACATAAAAAAAATTTTTTTTTTTTTTACTGATTTCTCACTGCAGTGCTAGTGATGATTCCCTGCATCTCTATTGCTTCTTCATGCCTTAATACTTAAAAAAATCTGAATAGCAGATATTTGTTAACCACGTGTCAGAAACTCACGTTAGCTTTTCCATCATATACTCTACCTTTTTCAGTCCAGGACAATAACATTGCCCTGAAATTTGGAGCTTCCTGCTGATGGTATTGTCTTGTAAGTGGCTCGTCAAAGTTTACTAGAGGATACTTTACCTTAGAAACAATAGATAGGTTCCAGTGATACCACTGCATGGTCCAGACTGGCATCATAGAACTCCATCACAAATAACTAATCCGTTAGAGTTTATCTTATACATCCCCAAAGCGCTTGAATGCTTTAGGGCTCATTGTGGATAAACTCTTCTTGGAATGTTGTTTGATTTGTTTTGCATGAGGTCACCTGGTAAGAGCTTCTTAGCTTATCTCAGTTGCTCACAAGAGTCCAGGTAAAACTGCAGAATGTTCTTCAGAACTTCCTTTGTGTACTGTTTAGTGTTCTAACAGTATTTCCTATAACAAGGCTTTGAAAACTCTTAAGTGAACAACAACCAAATATCCAATATTGTATTAAAGCTATGAGTTTAGGACCCAAGGAACACTTGGTGTTTAGCAACATTTTCTAGCATAATCACTTATTTTTTTTAAAAAAAATTACGTATCATGTAACAAATATTATGATATATAGATACCCCTTGAGAAATCTTGCCTGTGAGATAATTATTACATTTAATAAGACATTATAATGAAGTCATCTTTATGAAGAAGAAGTGTTCAGGACGCTCTCAGATTTTTCAGACTTTCAGATTTGGTTACATGACTCATGTAACCTAAATGGAGCCAAGTCCGTGAAGGTGATCACTGTTCTCACATTCTCACATACCTTATTGTTCGGACACTATGTTTTATTTTGTTTTTCTTAAAAGAAATCCTAATACACAGCATATCAAGAATTATGTCAACAGGTTTTTAAAATACTTTCCGTATTTGTTAAATAATCCCATTTGCTTCTGATATAGCAGTATCACTTGTGTAATTATAAGAGGAGCAGAATGACCATGGACAAACATCTCTTTTAAAATTTTTTTTAGATAATGAGGTATTATCGGGTCCCTTATTTCAACATTATTTCAACATTCCCTTTAGTATCCCAAAGGATGATGAAACATCAGGACATGCCCCCCAAATGCATACTCTGCTATAAAATGTCCTTGTTTATTGTACTGTTTTTCCACTCAAAGTTTTGCATCTTCCTCACTGTTGTACATGATGTAAAGAAAGTTTTTGGCTTAGACTTTGTATTATATATTGTGTTTTTACAGGAGGGAGCCCCAAGCACCTGAGCCTGGGCACTCCCTCGCCCAGACAGTCCCATCCCAAGGCATAAACCCAGGGGGCTCTGACAGCCCCCAGACAGGGAGTCTGGATCACAGGTCAGTCTCCACCTGCCCCTTCATTTTGGGCTGCCACTTAATCCGCCTCCAAGTCCCTTCCTTGGCTGAGAACAGGGTCATTTGGTCTGTGACTGACCCCCAGCGTCTGCTCGGAGGTGGTCCTGGTCCAGCCAGCATCAGCTAATTTTCCTCTGCCTTTCCATCCTGGAGAACACAGAGAGCTCTCCTCTCCTGTCGAACGCATTTTTTTTTTTTTTTTTTTTTTGCATGTTGCGCTACAAGCCAAGTCAAGCCACGTAGGCAGATGTATCACAGTTTGATGAAATCCCATCACTCCAGTCAGCACTACCTAGAGATGTTAGGAGGCCTACTGTGAAGACACTTTCATGGGCACATCCCCAGAGGGAACTACAGTTGAGAGCTCTCTTCAGTGACCTCTAGTGAAGTGATCACAGCTTTCTGAGATGTTCCCGGACACAGAGAGAAAGGTCCACCATGTGCAAGTCAGGCCATGTGGCTGTAGGTTTCCTGGAACATCCATGGCTGTCCCTTAGAGCTTCTGAGATTGACAGTGAAAGGAACACATGTCTCCTCCTGGAAGTGGCCGACTGCCTGTGGGTGACTCAGTTTGCTGTGCGGCTGTGTTTCACCCGGTAACAGCTGCATGGGCTTTTTCTATGGTTTTCCCCAGGCCAGAGCATTCACTAGCCTTTATGTGTGGCTGCACTTGCTTTTTGACTTTTTTCTTTTTGTTCAGAGTCTCAGTGGAAATCTTTATGCAAGTTTTAATTGGCTATCTCTGTCAAAAGCACAAGTTGGCAATGATTGTGGCTAAAGGCAAAAAGAAGTGCGAGTTGTTCTCAAGTCAGGGGACACTGTCTTAGCAAAAATGGTCGTGTAAGCATGAAAAACAATCAAGCCCTTCCCTCAGGAGGGAACTCGTGATGTAATTTTGTGGCGTACATTGGTTATAGCTAACAAGTTGAGGAAAATCACTATGGAAAATAATCTAATTTTGTTTGTTTAACTGTGGAAATGTATCTTGATTTAAATGTATCTACTAACTAAAACTAAATATGGAGGAAAGAAGCAGACTTTAACCACAAAAAAAGCAGTGTTTTTTATCACTTTCCCTGGTTTGTTTCCAAATAACTTTAAAAGTTTTATGGAGCTCGAATCTTTATTGTCTATAGCATCTCCAGAAGTTACCTTTTAAATGAGAAAACTCAGTAAAACCTCCAAATTCTTCCATGAGTGAATTTGTTGAAACTGTATTTATTTGACAAGGGCATATTCTAAGAGAATGTGATTTTGCTTGGCTCCCAGGGTAAAAATCAAAAGAAACTGAAAAAAGCCAAAAAAACCCCAAAAACCCTTGCACTCATAATTTTACTGCCTTTAACATTTTTCTTTATGCAGTAATTCTGATGGAGACTTTGGCCAGATCCATCAGGGAAGTGTTAACTAAGGTGGTTGTTATCCTCTGGCAGTCACTCCTTAGTGATCAGACACTTGGAAGGCAACCTGTGAGGGCCATTTCCTACTGGAAACATGAGTGTGGAGTGCACAAAGGGGAGGAAGGGACATCGCAGCTGCACCTAAGTTACTAAACCCACCTTCAAGAACATGGAGGCCTCTTGGGACCACACTTACTGTGCGCTGGGGCTCCAGGATCAGAAGAGTGGGTCCCTTTCTGCTCCTTATAGAGCCAGCTGGGTCACCTTTCTCGTTGACTCCAGCTTGGGATCTGCTCTCAGGAGTGAGACAGAGGCCGTGTAAAATCTTTCCTTTCGTATTGGAAAGAGAACGTGGCCCCTTTTAATTGTTCTTGGGGTGTTATATTCCCAAACACCAGGTTGGAATTGCAGCCATCTGAATATTCTCAAAAAGGCCCATTATCATTTGAAAACCAAGAAGCCAAATGAGTGGTGGCGTGGAAAAAGCCACTTTGGAGGTGGGTGAATGGGACTGCTGACAGATCCCTGAGAGAGAGCTTCTGATCCACTTTGGGAAACCACTGGAAAGGCTTTCCCTGAAAGGTTGAATGCATTCTAGAATGCCTTGAGCCTTGTTGTAGCTGAGTTTATTGCCATGTCATTGTACAGACTGCCTCATAATCACCCAGCATCCATCCTGGTTTATTTGCCATAGTCATTAGTGTTTGGAGGGTGAAGAACATCCTTGCTAAGCTTGTGCTGTGTATTTTCAGATTTTCTATCTTGTTCTGCTTTCTTTGTTCCTTCCATTGCTTTCTGCAGGTATTTAAACCCATGGTTCAAAAGAGACTATAATGTAGCTAAGTGGGTAGAAGATGTGAATAAAAACACTGAAGGACCATACTTTAGGTATTTTATAAATTAATTTTATATCCTTTTCAAACTCTCCCAGCACATTCAAATACTGTAGTGTGACTGGCTCTCTATCTTGTATCTCCCAATACAAGTTCCCATAGGTGGAAAGGGTCCTTGTTAATTTGCTGCCTTTTGATCTCTGTTTTTGGCTTCGTGAGCAAGTCTAGTTCTTTTCTGAACGTTTCAAATGAAGCCATTTGAAAGGGTTGCCATTTAGTGCATGTCCCTATCCCCATCTTGAGCTTTTTAGTAGCTTTCTCTTCACGCTATGCTATGTAGTGTTCTATGGGCATGAAACATACTTTCCACTAATAAAGAAGCACTATTAACCTGAACAATTTAATTTCTAGAATCTAGCGGTTTCATAATGCATTTTTCCTACTTACTGCCTGAAGAGTGCATAGTGCATACAAAAACTCAAGGAAAAACGTGAAAAGAAACCATATGAAATGTGGTGGAATTTTACTTTGAGTAAAAACACTGATTTGATGGAACTTGAAAATTGTTGAGGTAACATTGACCACATGAGAGTGTGTGGAATGAGTTTAGGCTTTATTTGTTCAGTACAACCATTTGCTATCAGAGAAGGCTATGCTGGAAAAGGGTTTTACAGATTCTCAAAAAAGCATCTAAAGGAATTTTTTATTCCAGTAAGAATGTCGTTGTCTTACCCTTCAGATAGAACAGGAAACAGATCAGAAACACGATCTTGATTCACAAAAGAGCAGACAGAATACTCCTACATTTTAGAAACTAGCAAATTTACTCAGTTCACTGCAGCTCACGTAACATTAGAGGTCAGAGAGAATTTCCACGGCTCTTAATGGCATTTTTTTCACTCTTTATAATATCAAACTGACTTCCTAGATGTCAACATCGACTTTATATCTGACTACTTTGTGGACAACTAATGTAAAGAAGCAATATAGACTCAATTACTACCTCTTCTGAACATAACTTCAACAATAAGCTTTCAGATTACTTATTACCATGACTTGGGTCAGCATTTATCAGATATCAAAATATGTATGTGTTTTTAACTCTCAGCACCCATATAAGGTGGACTTTCTCTTCCAGTGTACCATTTAGTTTAGACATGTATAGTTTGAGAAAATGATTAGACCTACCTGCGTTTTAATTTGATCCATACATTTGCATATAACCCAAGGGAAGCATAACCCCTGCCTGCTCACAAAAATATCTCCTGCTTTTATACCCCATCTTTCCCTCCTGCCCTGTCCCTCTGCTAATACCACTTTCGCACTGAACCTCATATACATACACTCACATTCAAACATCCCACCCTCACCTGTAGCTCCCAAGATGGCCAGCGTCAGGAAGACAGGTAAGATGATTTTGAATGTTATTTGGAATCTTGGCTCACCTGCAGTCCTATTTCTCTTTTCCTCAGGCTTGTGGGCAGATTATAATTTGTATTAGCCGTGGAACCAAAACACAATGACTTTGGTCCCTTATGGGGTAGGGCTTATATACCTAAATGGACTTAGCATTTTGCAGCAGTAATTTGTGAAATGGTACTCCGGAAGAGTTGATTCACCTCCCTGGGTAAGCTGAGTAGTTTACGTGGCTCCCAGAGAAGAGTTCACATTTCTTAAAACCAGCCGCCAGGTCTGCCCAGAAGCTGCATGACTAAACGTAATTTGGATGGGGAAATGCTTCAGCTCCCCCAGGTGCACGTGCAAAGCTGCAAGGGCAATTGTAGAGGGTTCCTTTATCTCCTTTTGTACTATGAGATGTTGGTCCTACAGTGGACAGTCATAGGAGGAATTCCTTATTAAAAATCCATATTTATGTTTAAAGGCTAGATATAATTCAGAGGAGGGTTACAAGTTAACTGTCATTTGGGGGTTAATAAGGGTTATGCCTGTAAGACTTGGAAATCAACATAGAATTTTTGTGGAAGTGGTGAATAATTGAGGTATCCCAGGGCTTGCAACGCAATGATTCTAACGCAACAGAGTGAATTTCATCCGCTGTCTGTCCACACCAAGCCTCATGTAGGAGGCACAGAGCATCCACACCTTGGCTTATGCTCTGCCAGCCCTATGGTTAAGCTCAGGTCTGCTTCATCTGCCGCCAGGTCATTCAGGGCTACTTCTCCTGCCAAAACCACCAATGAGGGCAAAGGTCACTTTATTAGTCACCCACGGGGTGTGGGGTTTGTGGCATCCTTATCAAAATGCAATGTGGGGACTTTGCAGAAAACTGGTCCGAAATACTGCCCAGCATTAAAAAAAAAAAAAAAAAAAATTGTATCCATATCACTATGAAGAGCAAAGCAAATGCCAAAAGATTTTGAGCGATCGGAGTGCCTCACTTGGGCTCCCTTACCCAGTTCTCATAGGACAGCATTTGCTCAAATTGTGGTCAATATATATTCAGATCATCACAAAGGAGCAGGTGAGGTCAGAGTGAGAGCATTATCTTCTCATACCTAGATCCTGGGGGCAGTTCTGTTGGTGACAGTGCTTTACAAGCTCTTAGACGGTTTCCTTACTATTGGGTGTTATCCACTGGATTACTCACTTCATCAGCGGTTTGTGAGTTCTCTTCCATGATCTTGTGGATATGCAGTAACTCTGGAAAGAAACTAATGATAATAACTGTCTGAGTGCCTGCATTGTTCCTTTATTTCTCACAACATCATGAGATGTAGGCATTCTTATTCCCTTTCTATGAAGCAAAAGAGTAACTCGAGATAGCACAGCCAGTAAGTGTCAGAACCTGAATTACGAGCCTGGCTCTGACTCCAAAATCTCTTCTTTTTCCATCCGACTACTATAAAATTTGCACATGAGCACAGCCGAGTGAATAGGTGGTAGGCGTGTGTCCACGTGTGTGACTGGCCTGGTTTTTGCCTGTTCTGGGGGACAGAAGTGAGATTGGCCTTGCCTATCTACAGAAGGCAAACCCAGGAGGTCTGATGTAGCCCCAAGACACACCACAATCCATTGGCACAGGATGTACCTTCACTGTGTAATTCTAAATGGCATCCACTGTGGTTATTACGGTTTTTAAAAACGCAGTAATGATAACGGTTAGCATTTGTCCAAAATTTACTTTGTAAATGAATGAGCTGGGCTGGTGCCTGGTTTTCAGTGGAAGCCAGATTGGAACCACCAACCAAGTAGCCAAGGTCAGAAAAGAGCCTGGAGGTGGTTTTGAAGAAATGTCTTTCGTAGACATTTGTGAAATATGAAGTTTGTTGTTTTCCCTAAACTGATTTACCCTGCCTTGTTCTCTACTCTTATTTTGACGCCTGCTCTGGTGCTGCCCATTCCCCCCAAGATAATTCCCTTGATACTGTCACACACTACCCAACCTCACACCTGATGCCCCTTGCTCCTCCTAAACTGTGCTGCTTGTTTTCTCTTCCCATTAGGGTCCAGAGTGTCAGTTAAAGTAGTGTGTTAGTGTGAGAAGTAGTAAATGTGCAATTTCTGTGGGGTTCTGGAGGACACCACTATGTTTGTTTTTAAAAAACTCATTGGCTTTGGCCAGGGAAAGCTATTTGAGGGGAAGACTGGACTTCCAGCACCCTCACTGGAACGGCCCTGTATGTATACAAAGCTGGTCACTTGGACCCATGGCCGAGTGAATGGCTGGCATGACTTTGAAGCTATAAGCCAATAATACCTCATCCTATGGACACCCACACACACTGCAGAGAATGAAAAAGAGGACTCAGTTTGTATGATCCCCTAAAGTAAACAAGATTTAGCTGTTTGCGTACCTGACGCGTTTTTCTGAACATGGATATCTTATCAGTAGTGATTAGGCTAAAATCCAAACCCAGGTTAATATCCCTAGTTTTAGAAAGATATATTTAAATCTTTACATACAAAAGTATGTGCTCATTCTACACATACTGAATTTGTTTCCTAAAGATCATCGTCCTATTTGAAATGTCTTCCTAAAATGGAAAATAATCATGAATTTCTGAATTAGAAAAAGATGTGGTAGTACATTGCTTTAATAGTACTTTAAAAAAAATAGTACTTTAGAGGATTTGAAGTACTTACATTCTAAGTTCCAACCATCTCCTCCGCGATGGATAGCATTAATACAGCAGAGGTCAAACAGCTGCAATATTGGGACAGTTCACATTAAGGAGTGAACATTTCTGGACATTTTCCAGAAACAGAGGAAACATTAGGAATTACAGATTTAAAGTAAACTGAATCACTCTTGAGTCTTAAAATTGAGCCAAATCTCAGGGTTTGTAGGAAAAACTATTTTCAAATCTTAGCTTGAATTTAGTGTCCATAAAATAGAAACTGATTTGAAAACTACAGCAGAACCAGAGCAAAGAATGATATATGGATAGGAACGGAAATTTAAAATCAGGGAGAAAAGGACATCTTCATTTGGTGCAGGCAGTACAGTAACTAGATCTCCCCCCTACAGAAGGCTACCACACCACAAGCAGTCGCAGGCTGAGTCAGTCACTTACAGCAGATGCAACGCACCCCACTGAAATAAGTACCTGTGCTTCAGCATGGCGGTGCCACCAGTTCAGTGATGTGGTCATTACCGCCTTGCACCAGGAATTGAGGGGTCATGGATGTGTAGTGGTGACATTTGTGAATGGGTAGCTACTGCCGAATTATCATGTTTATTTTTCATTGACACAGTGTGAATCGAGGCTTTTCACTCTCAGCTGTTTTTTTTTCACTTTAAAGACAAAATAGCAGATATGGTCTCTTCCAGTGCGCTCTGCTTAGTCACAAATATTACCACTGTGCATGCAGAATCAAACAAGAACAGCATAATGTACCAAGAGCTTATGCAGATCTTTCATATGGAATATCTCCACGATGAGAACACATTATCCAAATAGGAAGAATTTTTGTTGTTGTGTTTGGTTTTAGTTTTAGTAAAATTCCAGTCATTAAAGTGTTGCCACCTTATTGACATGACAAGTATACCCTACATGAGTTACCAAGGTCTATGTCTATGGCTTAGAATCCTCCCCTATACAGAAATGATGATTGTAGGGACTAATCAGACCATTTTTGTATGTTCTCATCAGACTCTTTGTTTGGCTGGAACTCTGCACTCCTTACCGCTTGCATGTTTACTAATGTGTTATTAAAACCCTCGTATTTGCCTTTGTTCTTTCACGACTAACACACTGGCCTCTGAATGCATGAGTTTTGTGTAAACTGGTGTGTGACTTAGTAACTAATAAATGTATCAGTTGTACTTTCAGATCTTAAAACTATAATTGGAATTACTGCACTAAAAACATTTTTTACATTAAGTGATAAAAATAAGGTAGACTATTAATATATCGTACACTTAATTTACCACTATGAGCTCTTAGAGTATTTTTTGATCCCTTCTTCATTTTAGCTTTTTAAAAATCTATTCTATAAAAAACCTCATTAGTGGCTTTCTAGCTGAAAAGTATTCTGTGTACTAATATTTAAACAATCCATTGCAGTTTTGAAGTTAGGAAGATAAAATTCTAGCATTCTAGTGTTGTGAATGACAGAGTATGTCCCAGTAGTTAAACCTTTGCAGTAGTGGCCTATGAAAGTAGAAATCAGAGGGTTCTTTCTGAACCCATTTTTCAGATATTTGAAAAGATATTAGGCAATCACATAATATGTATTTCATGTGTTCTCAACGTCTCAGGACTTTATCTCCTGCCAAGTCTCCTTCTTCGTCAACTGGGTCTATTGCCTCCAGCAGGAAATACCCTTATCCAATGCCTCCCCTTCCCGATGAGGAGAAGAAAGTGAACCGACAAAGTGCCAGGGTATGTGGGAACTTCTTCCATATGCTAACATCCTCAGTCATGATCGTTTATCTGTGAGTTGATGTTTTAAAAGAGAGCCATTTTTCCTTTTTTTGTTCATAAGAACATGAGAAAAATTGAGTTTGGAAAATAGTAGATTCTTGGGGCTTTTGGGCCCAGATTTGTATTGGCAAATTTGTTTAATTATTGATGAATTCTAGAGATATTTGGCTTATATTAATTATTCACTGCTATATATTTACATCTTTTATTATTCATTGCAGCTACTATATTACAACCTGGAAGAGACAAAACAGAGAGTGTATTTTGCTTTATCAGTTTTTACATATACCTTGAAATGCCAGAGATTAAGTAAACCAGCCTCATTTCCATGCCCAGTTTGCTAACTCAGGCCTTTTGTTGGCTAATAACACCCAGTAGGATTTAAAAAATAGGAACCCATGACAGAAAGTCAGATCAGTGTCTTGGGGATGGGGGTGGAATTTGGATAACTGTACAAGGAGAGGAACCTTGAAAATCTGTAATATTAAGAGTATGGCGGGGGCTTCCCTGGTGGCGCAGTGGTTGAGAGTCCGCCTGCCGATGCAGGGGACACGGGTTCGTGCCCCGGTCCGGATAGGCCCGTGAGCCATGGCCGCTGGGCCTGCGCGTCCGGAGCCTGTGCTCCGCAACGGGAGAGGCCACATCAGTGAGAGGCCCGCCTACCGCAAAAAAAAACACAAAAAAACAAAACAAAAAAAAAGAGTATGGCCAAGGGTATGGTGAAATTTAGCAACCTTTTATTAAAAAAAAACATTAAAAACATATTTGGAATTTACTATTTTTATAAAAATGATTCATCAGAAGTTTCATGTAAATACTAAGTCCTCCTTTACATTTAAATTATGATTTTATTTAGTCTCACATAATTCCCAGAACACATCCATTATGTGAAATTTGAGATACAGTCGAGTTTAGAGAGGCAGACCAACCCTCAGAAACTTACGTGAAAGATATAACTAAAGAATAATTACCTTTATTGGTGTCCAGGCTCTGTTGTGGTCAGTTACACTATAATTTTGATCTTCTCAGAAACAATGTTGCAAAAAAATAAAGCTTTAAAAGCCTGGACAGATTTATCTGCTAGTGGGTCCTTGGTTCCTAGACCTTTTGGTTTTGAAAGATATTTCAGAGCCTCTTGGACCCTGAACTTACATTATGGGGTCCAAGGTAAACATGGATCATTCAAATTTTAACTTGATCAATTCAGAGTCAGTAAGAAAACATGTGCTGGTTAGATCACTATAATCAAAAAGATTTTAAAAACAATCGGTGGTATTTTATTAACCATACAAAAAATTACCTTCATATATTAATATGGGCAATGGTAAAAGATGGAAAGGAAGACGATAACTCAGATTCCCAGCACTCAGCTTTTGGCCTTAAAAAAAAAAAAGACTTGTGAGTAGGCATCCACTTGTTTGTGATATAAGTATGTGGTAATGAAACCTTAGGCTGATGTCATTCCTTCCCTCCCCAGGGAATTGCTAAAGTAGAACACCTCACATTTTCTCCCTGATAAATTGTCTACATTGCTGTTTTGTTCTATCTAACTGGGGACATTCTTTTAACTGTTGTCATGCCAGGGTGCAGGTTTTTGGAGATGTTCCCACATGAGAGCCCATGAAAATGACATCCTCCAGAAGAAATGGCTGGCCCTTGACCTTTTCTCTAGGCTGAGTGGGGCAGCTGTGAAGACTGTAGCCTTGGGGACAGTTGTGTGAAAGGTCTGCTTGGTTCTTGGTTCCCATGAGCAAGTAGCAGAATCCTATAGAATAGGCAGCCCCTGTCTCTGGGCTGTCTTTGTGGTCTGTGGACAATCTAACGAGCAGATCTTTCTATCAGCAAGCCTTCTGTTACAGCTATCCAGACACGGCCAAGGTTATGCCTATTCTTAAAAGCGATGGCTTGGCAATTCTTTGCTCCTTTTTCCTCACTGGGATAATCGTCACCTTCAGATTTCCCCAGTGTCATTCCTTTGTTCCTCTCTTCTTTCTTCGAGCTGTCATTTATTATTTAATCTTCGTAACCATTTGTGAAGAAACTGGGCTCACTGAAGGTGAAGTCTGGACTCTTAACTACTCTGTATCATCATCTGAGCGTCAATCCAGATCTTCTTTCCCTCAGACGCCCTGCACACCTCCTGCTTAACCATTCATTTTCACTTGTCTCCACCAACAGGTGTCATCCACACACAAAGATCCTCACAGTTGAGAGATTTGGTGTCTTTTTTTAATGAAAAGGACATATAAAGTGGACCTAAAGTAGGTAACAGAATATTTCCATGAAGAGTCAAGAGAACATATTAAGAGAATCTGTAGAGAAACATCCACTTAGTCACTTAGCTATTTCTCCTTTTTTTTTTCCTTAGAAACTCATTGGGTATCATACTATGACTGGCCCCAGATTTCCAGTAAAAATGGGATTTGGTTGGAAATTGGATGCAACCTATGTTACACTAATCTTAGTCTTTCTTTGTTCATGTTCATAATAATTATACCCACATGATATTGCCTGGAAACATATTTTATCAGCTTGATCTTTTTTCTTTTTTTTTAATTGGCGTTCCTTCTCTGGTGAACTGAATTGCACTTATATTTGATCATGCCAAACTTGTATTCAGTCCATTAAGGCAATTACTGAGTATTTTAGAAATTAGATATCAGTGGGGCTGGTAAAAAGAAATGGTGGCAGAGGCCAGGAGAGGGAAGAGGTGAGGGAATTACGAAATTGACATCCTGCCCTGGATACATCATTCTACTCTGATATGTCCACTCCTGAGAGAGATAGCAGATAGTGATGGATTTGGAGAGTGTATAGCCTGACCACAGGCCCAGAGCAATGATTTTTAATTGGGTGGTGGTGGTATTAATGGACTCACACTTTCCTAAGGTCAGTAGTTCTCAGCATTGACTGTACTGAATTGTCTGAAGGACTTTTAAAATATACTGATGCCTGAGTCCCAACCAGAGAGATTCTGATTTAGTTGGTCTGGTGTGCTGTCTAGGCAGTGGGATTTTTAAAACATCCCCAGATCATTGAAATGTACAGCTGGGTTGAGAACCACTGTTCTAGATGGCTGTATCAGAATCCTGGGGAAAATAAAGGTATGTGTAGTTTTAAAAAAATAATATTTTAAATTATTTCATTTGAGACACAATATTTAATTTATTCAAAATTTCAAGTAATATTGGGTGGGCCAAAAAGTTCGTTTGGTTTTTTCCATAAGATGGCTCTAGTAGCACTTAGTTGTCTTTAACTGCACTCGAAACAGTTTTGTTGGATTGGATTGTGACAGCTGTCATGTCAGCGTGCATTTAAAAAAAAAACTTATCAAAATTGGTGAATTTTTGTGTAGCCATTTTAATTTTTAAGATGGAAGAGAAAAGCAACATTTCAGCATGTTATGCTTTATTATTTCAAGAAAGGTAAAAATGCAACTGAAAAGCAAAAAAAAGATTTGTGCAGTGTATGGAGAAGGTGCTGTGACTGATCGAACGTGTCAAAAGTGGTTTGTGAAGTTTTGTGCTGGAGATTTCTCACTGGATGATGCTCCACAGTCGGGTAGACCAGTTGAAGTTGATAGCGATCAAATCGAGATATTAATTGAGAACGATCAATGTTATACCACGTGGGAGATAGCCAGCATACTCACAATATCCAAATCAAGCATTGAAAATCATTTGCATCAGCTTGGTTATTTGAATTGCTTTGACGTTTGGGTTCCCCATAAGCAAAAAAAAAACCTTCTTGACCATATTTACACATGCGATTCTCTACTGAAACGTAATGAAAATGTTCCCTTTTTAAAACGAATTGTGACAGGCGATGAAAAGTGTATACTGTACAATAACGTGGAACAGAAGAAAGTGTGGGGCAAGCGAAATGAACCACCACCAACCACACCAAAGGCGGGTCTTCATCCAAAGAATGTGATGTTGCATATATGGTGGGATTGGAAGGGAGTCCTCTATTATGAGCTCCTTCCAGAAAAACTAAATGATTAATTCCCACAGGTACTGCATACAGTTAAACCAACTGAAAGCAGCACTCAACAAAAAGCATCCGGAATTAGTCAACAGAAAACGCATAATCTTCCATCAGGATAACGCAAGACCGCATGCTTCTTTGATGACCAGGCAAAAACTATTACAGCTTGGCTGGGAAGTTCTGATTCATCTGCCGTATTCACCAGACATTGCACCTTCGGATTTCCATTTATTTCGGTCTTGACAAAATTCTCTTAATGTAAAAAAATTCAGTTCCCTGGAAGACTGTAAAAGGCACCTGGAACAGTTCTTTGCTCAAAAAGATAAAAAGTTTTGGGAAGATGGAATTATGAAGTTGCCTGAAAAATGGCAGAAGGTAGTGGAACAAAAGGGTGAATATATTGTTCAATAAAGTTTTTGGTGAAAATGAAAAACGTGTCTTTTATTTTTACTTGAAAACCGAAGGAACTTTTTGGCCAGCCCAATATTAAATGAGGATGTGAGGGTTTTGTGTATTGAAAGGTGGCCGCTGTTAAAAACGTGGAGACTCAGGTTTAGAGGAAAAAGAGAACTAAAAATTAGAGTGTTTATTTTATCCATTATGAGACTTCGCATCCACAATCACATAAGTATAGATGAAATTACCGAATCTTTTTCATCTTTGTAGCTCAGAAATATGTCTGTTTCCTGCTTTCGCAGTGTGAAATTTTGCTTTTCTCTGTTGTGCAGCTATGGGAGACATCCATTTAAGATCAGCTGTTTACATGTGATACATCGAAACTGTTTACTTCAACTTTTATAGAAACTCAGCCTCACTGAATCACTGCAAATCTATCTGCTCTTCAAACAACTCGAAAACATCTCTGAATGCCACAGAGGAGAGGAAGCCGAGACTCACATCTGGATACCATTTTCTTTTTGTCATTGGCTTCAGATTTAATTGAACCATGAAAAGAACTACTAAAATGTTACACTATAACATGGAACAACTAAGGTACTGGTATGTTAATGGATAATCCGCATGACAGATACATGTAGAAATATCACTGAAATTAACTCACATGACCCAAATGTAGCAAGTTTCCTAAGGGACAATAATGGATTCAGAACTCGACATTCTGAAGCACATCCTCATTGTAGACAATAATGCTATGTGCATGAGGCTTCTGTTTATTGTTTTCCACATTTAAGGAAACAACATCCCATAATAGAAACTAGCATGCTGGGCTAAGGCATATAGGATTTCTTCTGCAGGACTTTAAAGCTTGAGAGGCCAATATCCCATATGCTAACTGTAAACATGTATTTTTCTTTTTTTTTTTTTTTTTTACTTTTCATATTTATATCAGCATACAAGGACAATTGTACATATGTAAACATTTTTAAAATTTAAAAAAAAAGCAGCTGTTACACACAAGTGTATTTTGCCAGATGCCTAAAAACAATCAGTCACAATCACGTCATCATCGTCCATCGAATGGTCTTTCAAGATTATGACCAGATGATGTTGTAAATATAGTGGTCAGGGCTGTATGTGTGTCTCCCTATAACTGGTATTTGTCCAAACCATGTGCTATCCCTTTAAAGTGTGCACAGTCTAGAGGCAGTTTTATTGAGTAATTAATTGAACAAGAGAACGAAATGTCCGACAGAACTTAGGGCCTCCACAGCTTGCTTACTGCCTCAAGGCGCTCTGCTAGCAGCTGGCTGCTCCCTGGGAATCCTCCAGCCTGTCCATCTTCCTTCTGGGGGCTACAGCGCCTGCCTCAGTGGCTATTCTTTTTCGGTGCCAGAGCACATCTGCTAGTCTCACCTGGGGGGTCCTGTGAGCCCCACAGCAGTGTGTCCTGCTGAGTTAAACAAATGCACCAAAGACACAGGAGGCCACAGCTGCTGATGCATTGGTAGCTTCCAACTTGCCAGTACTCTAACCTTTTGTGGCCTAAACTTTTGTGCTTTAACAAAGCTTTTTAGCCACCCGTCTCTGTGACATGAATGACGTGTTTTAATGAAAACAACTTTCACACTGTTTATTGAGGGTATTTATCATCGGTGGGACGTGAGTCCCAGCAGGTCATTCTGCACTGATTTGTAAGTAAGATATGGAAGGTTCTACCAGCTGGGCTGGGAAGCCTCAACAGGTCGCAGAGGGTTCAAAGAAACCTAAAACCCCAAGGGTGCAGCAACTGTGAAGTTATCCAAACAGCCGGCAAGGGGTAGAATCTGATGTTCTGAACTCTCTACGTTTTTAATCCATAGAAAAGTGAGAAATCTATGTTAAATCCCCTTCTTTAAAACCAAAGTTCGATAGCTGTCATCATGCAGCTCTGCCATTCTCAAAGAAAACTTCTCTTGGGAGGCGACCCTAAGTGAGCTCCGAAATTAATGGGATCAATCAGATGCTCTGATGTAAAGAGTACTTCTGAATTTTCTAATTTTCTCTCCTTTTTCTTGAGAGGAATGGAATCTGCAGACAAGGTTTCAGAAATATCCTCTAAATTTGATCTCTGCCAGTAGTGTCCGAGAACAAAACCCATTTCATCTCCGTGTGTAATCATCTTGGAGGCCCAAACTAAAGGGCCCATTAGAAGGCAGTGTTTTCTCCTCTATGTGTCTATGTCTTCCGTAACAGACCTCTCTTCTGAAAGTCTTTGAAAACATTTGAAAAGCAGTTTAATGATCCAAAATGATAAAGTATAAACAGCAGTTTTCATGACAGGAAGGGATGTGATTGTCGAGACTATGATAAAATGATCCATCAGTCTCAAGTTGGGTGATGTTGCCATGTAGCCCAAACCAAGGACAGGAGGGCAGACAGATTTAAAGATGTAGCAAATAAAGTGGCTTTTGACCAAGATCACTTTAATGTGCACTGAATGTTTTCTGATATTGAGTGTAAAAAAGGCTAATGTTAGAAGGTTTATTTTGACTATAAAAGAGTTCTAGATTTGAATGTAAGATACCTTATGTAAATATGCTTCCTAGTTATGGTTACACATCCCTCATTTGAAAGAATCCACAAATGATTAGCTATGTAGTCAATGGATCCCTTCACCCTTCTGTCTTTCCTCACCTTCTGAATTATTTTTACATGAAGATTATTATTTCAAGTGAAAAAATCATTATTTGTGCCTTTTGGGAGACATGGTTGCTCTAGAGGTATACAGTTTATAGTCATCCTCCTCGATAATAAACTTCACATAGAACTGAATGAAAAGTGCTTTATTTGCAGAGAGACTATGATTTGTGGGCTCTCCCGTTGTGGAGCACAGGCTCCGGATGCGCAGGCTCAGCGGCCATGGCTCACGGGCCCAGCCGCTCCGCGGCATGTGGGATCTTCCCAGACCGGGGCACGAACCCGTGTCCCCTGCATCGGCAGGCGGACTCTCAACCACTGCGCCACCAGGGAAGCCCCGAGAGACTATGATTTTATAGTACCTTTGATGTTCTATTCTAGGTATCTACTCTATCTAGGAATGTGTAAACATTCTTACAGCCATTTGCCGCATTCTTTGACAAGTTTATAATTTCAGTGGCTAGTTGTGAGAAGTACCTATATGTGAACTCATGGTTGGTGTTCTAGATGTATTTCTAAATATCTATGACTTTTCATCCACTGAAGCAGGGAGAATGGACCCATGGCACTAAACGCAAGCACAGCATTATTATTATTATTAATTTTTTTTGAGTATCTATTTTGGAGAGCAACTTTGAGGCCACATAACAGTTTGTATCATGAAACTAATATTTATAGCCCCCAGTCAACTATAGGACTGTTATACTAAGCAGAGAAGAGCAGCTTTTTGGCCTTTGTGTTCCATTGTATGCCTTTTTCCTCTCTTTCTGAAGTTTTGTGCGTAGATTAGACTTCAGATTGACAACTCTGCAGCCTGAGATGTTCCATTTATCCATATTTGTTACAGTATAGTAAACCCTGATTTAAAGCAACACATATCTCGCCCCTAAGAGTGTCAGCAAAGGAGGTGTGGGAAACATGGAGCTATAAAGGAGCTGACTGGTCAGATTAACTGGTCTCTGTGTCCAGCCCCTCATTCTTTAGACAGGAAGGGGCACCCTCCTCTGGGGTCTCCCAGCTAGAAAGTGGCCCCCAGGCCACATGCAATCGGTGGAAAGGAATAAACTCCTCAAACAGTGCAGCATCAGGAGGCCTTTCAATTTGTGGTTGCTGTATTTTTTTAAAGATACCCAGTGCTTTTCCTTAAAATAAAATGTTGACTAATAAAGTAAATGCCAAAGCTATTTTCCAGGTTGATATATAGGTGCTTTATTAAATGATACTACAGTTTCACTCCCCTGCCCACCTCCACCACCCCCCTTGCTTTAAAAAGGCTTTTAAAATTGTGTTACTGCGTAAAGTCAATCCAGCATAGATTTCTGAACATGAGATTGATAGGGTTTCTAAAAGAAGTTGCTGAAAAGATAAAATCAGGTATTCTGTGCACTTCCACAGAAGGACTATTTATGTTTGAATTCCCAAACAGTCTTAACATTTCTCTATTTTTTCTGTTGATCCCCTTGCAGATTTGCATAATTTAATCCCCTCTGTTGTCTCAGATCTTTTTGTGTCTGCTTTACCTTTTACCTTCTTAGGTTTTCTTTAATTTTTATAGTTACCTATGGGCTAGAGGAAATATGGTATTTCTGTTCACTTTCAGTGTTTCAAAATTGTTCATTTGTTAATCTCATCCATTCTTCATTTCCTGCTGTCATGTAGTTCTATTTTAACATATATATTTAGTGCTTTAAATATTTCCTTGTGTTATTCGACATGATAATAAATCCTTACGTAAAGAGAAGACTATTTTATTTTACTTTATTTTACTTAAAAAGGGAATATACTGGAACTTACCGAGTAGCTTGCCGAGTGTATGGGAAGGGGAGCTGAATAAAGGCAGTGAGGGAAGGAAAGGGAAGCAGGCCTGCTGCCCCCGCAGCCTGATAGAACACCGCCCCCTGCTACCAGGACGCCCCCTATGGGCAGCATTTTTTTTTTTTTGGCCAAGCCGCATGTGGGATCTTAAATTCCCCCACGAGAGATCAAACCTGTTCCCCCTGCAGTGGAAGCGCAGCGTCTTCATCACTGGACCGCCAGGGAAGTCCCTGGGCAGCATATTTTAAGTACAATCGTACCAGTTGGTAAGTTGACATGAATTTTACATGAAACGTTCTGACTCCCATTTGTAGCATAATGTCTACTTTTTTAGGCTCCTAATTATTTTTTTCTATCCCGTCTATGTTTCCTCTAAAACTGACACTCAAATACTTCTTTTCTTAAATTGAGTCAAGATGAATTTCTCATTCTATTAGCTTAAAATATATACGAAGCAAACATAGGGCTTAATTGGAGGCTCAAACTTTGAATTTTTCTCCTCTGAGATATTTTCTGAAGGGCTAAGACTTCTGATTTCGGAGGCAGCAACTTTCCTCCCGCCTGGGAGAGCTAAGAACTTTCCTAAACAGCTTCCCCTGTTTATTGGACCCTGAGGAGCCCAGCCTGCTCTTGTGAAAATCAGCTAAGAGGGAGCAGCCTATCTGGCTCTGGGTGTGTGCTGGGGTCTGGGCGTGGGGGTCGGAGCAGCCACACCTGCTGGGAACCTTCGGGGCATGCTCCTAGCATCTGCTCTGTGGGCAGGTGCTTTTAATTCCAAGAGGAATTTTCCACCCCACCTGCAGATGCAGAGCAAACAAAGATGGAGCCGGATCTTAGAAATCGGGCGTATTTCTTCTTTGTCAGAGTCCCCCAAATGGGGCATCTTATGGTTCAGTTTGTAGGTAGAAAAACAAAACATTCGGAAACAACAAAAACCTGCCTAGTGTTTTTGTCCTTTACATCCATAGCCTGACAAACAGTAAGCATTCTCACTGTGGGGTTGAGAGATGCTTCCAGACCCTTCCTACTTCCAGAGTCGCTCTCCAGTAGCTGTCAGACCTTTTCTCCTGACTAGGAACTTGCACTGTCATGGAGGTAAGTCACTTATTCGCCCGAACTGGCACTCGGGGAACCATTGGGGCATGGAATTAGGGGAGAGAGGCACTTTTAGCCTTCTGTTGGCATCTGGGCATGGATTATGCAACTTGGGAAGTCACTGAGAGATTGGTTGTCAGGGTGTGTTTCAGGCTGGAGGGGAGATAAGAAACAGCAAGGCTTGGGAGGTCATGGGGCATTTAGCCCTGGATAGGAGCAGAATGGAGAGGCGCAGGGAGAGCTCAGAAGCCAAGACAGTGGAAGAGCACAGGTCGGCCACTGGTGGTATGATAGGGAGAGGTGCTGCGTGCCTAGGGCAGACCTGTGTGCTTTGCAGTTTTACTGAGTGTTGGCTGTGTAAAGCCTCATTGTCTAGTCATAATGGGCCAATGCCTGGTGTGGCTGTCCCTGTTGCATCGTTCATAGAACCTGTATCGTACCTGGAGGTGCTTCAAGGCTGACAGAGGTTTGGCTTAAGGACATCATCATTTCATGCTTTTAGGTGTCCCTGAAATCAAAACCAGGGAAAAAGTGTTTTTTTTTTTTTCTTTTCTGTTTTTCGTTTTTTACAAAAAGGCATACAATGAGTCTAGCAATGTTGAGATAATATGCTTAACAAATTCATCAATACTGTTTTCGAAGAGTTATGAGTTTTTGAAGAAACGCGCATTTTCCTCTCGTTAAAAAATACATATGCATACAATACTGTACTATACTATGATACGTTTACTTTAGGGCTTAGTCTCTCGTTTTATGAAGTTTCAGATGTGGATTTGTGTTTTGATGGTCAAGCTCTTAAAAAATGCAAAGAGCCCCCAAATCTTTAAACACAGTGGTGCTAAGTTACACTAGATAACACAATACAGAAAGTGCTGATAGGAATTAATACATTTATTCAGTAATAATACAAGAGTTCTTGCTAAATTATACGTGTGTATCACTGCCTGATGAGAATCCCCACTTTTCTAATCCAGTACAAAATCAAACTGTGATTCTACAGCCAGTCTTTTTAATGGGTAAAAATGACCCAACATCTTTGTTTTGTATGGAAAACTTTTTTTTTTTACACTAACTTCAGAGATGCTTAGCAAAGGTTTATTCAGAATAATAAGCACGTGCTCCTTTTTTAACTTGCTGGAAGAGGCTTGCCTCTCCAATTTAGCATCACAAAAAGACAACTTCTTTTAAAAACTGAGCGTTTTTACCTGAACATAGCAGTTCGTATGTTAGCCAGTGTAGGTCTGCACTGGTGTTTTCCACATCTATCATCTTCAAGGGGTGATGTCCCATCTACAGCTAGTGGAAGACACTGCGTGGGGAAGCGTTAATGGCGGCACCGTTTCACTTTCGGTAACCAGGTAACCAGGTGTATATAGTTTGGCTTCATTTTAACATTATATTCTCTTGGCTACTCTGCACTTCGGGTTCTTAAGCTACTTTAAACATTATTACTGGGTTTTGGCAAACAGCAACTGAAATATATGGCGACTGCCTTCCAGATCAAGTGCGATTTGTTTCGTGGCTGTTCAAGTTATAAAGTTGTTATATGTAGGTAAACAAAATCTTGCTGTTTTTAAAGGTCACTGTAACTTAAGGTTCAGATTTCTGGCACAATTTTATTAGTATTCACTTCTGAAGCTAATAAGGTACCACGCTTTTCTATGTTACTCTCATTGTAACATCAATAAAGTGACTTTCAATAAAAGATTTATGTTATTTTGATGCGTGACTCTCTTTAATCCTGCTTTTCTCCCAGTCACTCTTTCTCTTTCAGAAGCTCTGTGGGCATGCTGCTGGGGGCTCTTTCTTTTCTGTTCCACGCGGTTCTAGAATGGACCATTGGCATGGGGAGAAATACCATGATCTTTAGTGAAGCCTGAATGTTTACTTTCTTGGACAATTGCCCCAGCTGGGTGGCATATGGAGTCTTCTCTATCCACCTGCCTTATTTCATGAACACTTTCTCCCTCACCCTAATAAGGATCAATTTACTATAGTCTGTCCTAGAGCCCAGGCAGTGGTGCTCATTTAATGAGTTCACTTGTGTCAGACTGTAAAGCATTGCACCTTGGATGGGCTAAGTTTGGGTCCATGAATTCACTGCCTAAAGAATTTTTCCACCCGGCCTTTTCATCACCTCCCCAGCAGCCCTTTCATCTACCAGTCTTTACCCTGGCACTTGGAATTTCCTTGCCTTCAGCTCCTAGTCTGCTGAGGAAAAAAGCAGTTATAAGTAAAGTACTGTTTTAATGTGAGAAAACCAGAAGTCATTGACTAAGGGTTTGTACATTTATTATGAGATTAAAAAAATGGTGATTACATATAGCTCCATTTCTTCAATTTATAGTATTTTAGGCATATAATAATCCACTAAGATAAACACTGAAACAGTAACACACTCAGTGAAGCAAAAGCAAAGTCTAGATCAGAGATAGCATTAGTTCTCGCTCACATGCCATTTCGTGGACTGACGGTACCGCCTGGAACATCACGCTGAAGTGGAGTCTAGACTTTTTGGCTCAACAGGAGTGAGAGCTCTGATTAATATGACTGCTGTGGGGCAAATCTATGCCAACTGTCCCCGGGGAAGCACAGGCCTCTTGCGGCCACATTCCTATGGAAGTGCTCAGAAAGGGCTGTAAGTACTTTATCATCACAAATCTCTTGACACACCATGATAAAGCACTCATCCCCAAAATTAAATTAAATCTTGAGTTGGGGTGATTTGAGGAACTTAATTCTCCAAATGACTGAAGTATTCAAGTTTGAGCTCACAGCTTTATTATGCTCCAACTACATGCTCTAAGAAAAGTAGACCAAAAAACAGTTTTGAAGAAGGCGGTGAGGCTGCACTGGATGTATATAATGAGTAAAACAGAACCCACCATAAAACAGAAATAAGGCAACACGAGATTCACTTGTAATGAGGATTTTGGCTGTGTTAAAGAAAGAGGATGGATACGTCACATTTGTCAAGGGGAAGGAAACTTTCTAACTGCAGGACATACTGAAGACCAGGCTGTACGCTTTCAGAAAGAAACAGGGAAAGTAGAAGTGGAGGAGATAAGGATATCAATAATTAAAGCTGAATTATTTCCAGAAACACAGTTTTGTAACACTTTAGCACTTACTCAAAAGCAAATTCAGAACCATGACTGATGCAACACACCTTGGGACCTACCAAAGCAGTCAGATGGTGCAAGAATGGTGCATAACCTTTGGTCAGCAAGGGCCTTCTTCCTTACCACCTTGGTCACCCAGGAAATGACCATTTCCTTAAACTACGATTTCCTCAGAGGAGCCTGATGAATTTGAAGCCTCTAGGTGCTGGGACTCTTAAGGTGAGTTCCTTGCCTCCTGGTCCTCTGAGCCCCCATTAGTTCTCTTCTGTACAGCTCAGGCTCAAGCCAGGCTTTGTGACCTCACAGACAATATATCTGGAATGAAACCTAGGCTCACCATGAAATTAATAGAAAGCAGGTTGACTCACATTCTGAGATGTAGCCTGAGTGTGACTACATGACAGAAATACATAAGTTAGGGTTTAATAAATGTTTGTTAATGTATATATCTGTGTGTGTGTGTGTGTATATATATATATATACATACATACGGGGAGAGAGAGAGCGTGCATGCAATATTTGAAAAAAGTTAGTGGAATGAGGCTAAAGATGCTTAGAAAATGTTTTATTTTTCTTTCGTTGACAACTAACTGATCATCTGAACAGTTACTCTCACATTGTGCCCTAAAATAAGAGATATTTTGCTGGCAGGGAGACTAATTTCATTGTTTTATCTGTTAAGCTCTTTTGCTAAAAAGAGCAAACCAGGCCAGCTTTAAATTTAAGAAACAGAAACATTACTGGTGCTTATCATGCCAGCACTTTTTCATATTCAGACTACCCCAGGAGGCATATATTACCTCCTTTCCAAGATGGGGAAGTTGAGGCTCTGAGTTTATCTAAAATGATCAAACCACGTATTTAGTAAGAGGCACAGCCAGCATTAGAATCCAGACCTTACTAGTACATGGTTTAAAAATTAAAACAAAAAATGTCTTCCATTATAAATGTAATACTTGCTTGTCAGAGAATATTTGGAAGAGTGGCAGGAAGGGGGAAAATGAGCTCATAATTCTGACTTCCAGTGGAAGCCACATCAACATTTTTATATACTCTTTCCAGTCCTTTTACTGTGTATATATGTATTTTTAACATCTTTATTGGAGTATAATTGCTTTACAGTGGTGTGTTAGTTTCTGCTGTATAACAAAGTGAATCAGCTATACATATACATATATCCCCATATCTCCTCCCTCTTGTGTCTCCCTCCCACCCTCCCTACCCCACCCCCCCACCCCCCCCACCCTCCCTACCCCACCCCCCCACCCTCCCTACCCCACCCCCCACCCCGCCCCAGGTGGTCACAAAGCACCGAGCTCCCTGTGCTACGCGGCTGCTTCCCACTAGCTATCTAGTTTACATTTGGTAGTGTATATATGTCCATGCCACTCTCTCACTTCGTCCCAGCTTACACTTCCCCCTCCCTATGTCCTCAAGTCCATTCTCTATGTCTGTACTGTGTATATTTTTTAATGTAAGTGTGAACACATGGCATATCAAAATGGATGTATCACCATTTAAAAATTAGCATCTTCTGATTTTAAAAAGAAAGCACACACATTATAGAAAACCTGGAAAATACTGAACTGCATAAAGGGAATTAGTCACCTAGAATCCCATTAGCCAAAAATAACCACAGTTAGTATTTTCATACATTCCTTTAGTCTTTTCCTATCAATTTTCCTTTTTACATAGTTAAGCTCATAATGTTCAAGATTTTTAAGTATAGTTAGCAAAGGTCTACATGGATGATGACAAGAAGGAACCTGATGACAGGCAGTATTTGCCACTCAAATTATTCAACCAGTTTCCATTTATACAGCCATCAAAATATCTGTAAGCCTTTAAGCTGAGTTAAATTTCCACTCAGGAGATTCCTGACATATATTACCAGGTTTGTTTTTTGGTGGTTGTTTTTTTTGCATCCAAGCGGGTCTAAACCATTTACATGACGAGAATACTCCACACATAAAGCTTTCAATACCACGGAAAAGCCCTTCTAAAAGAGGGACGACAACAGCTGTAGTCTGATGAAAAGGTTTTAGTAGCTTACAATGAAAAATACATAATGTGCCTTAAACAATTTGCAACTTAAATTTACATAAAAGAGGCTTAGCAAGAAAATAAGGCATGATTAACAATGGCTCAAGGAAGTTCTAAATGGTGTTTAACTGACCGGATCTGATATTAATAACATTCCAAAGAATATATTATCAAAACTAAAAACTTGAGTTGTACATAAAGTAATAAACCTTTACAACAGCTGTTAAGGAAAAGTGGCTGTGTAAGTTTGCACACAATTACTGAAGGCAAAGAGCAAAGGAGAACTCCAGTTGGAATGAATGTGGATTATCTTCATAGGTCTTCCTCCTGACTTAAACACTCATGACGCACTGAATGAACTGAAAGAGAAAAATAAGCGTTACACTGCAGACCTCAGAACACAGAATACACCCTAGCTTATTTTTAGGCAGCTTCCCTTTTGGTATTCTCATTTGAATTGTGGATTAAAAAAAATCCTTTTCAAAATAGGAGTAAATGATGAGTGGAAAGGTTCATTTTTGTTTGTTTGTTTTGTTTTTTTGTGGTACGCGGGCCTCTCACTGCCGTGGCCCCTCCCGTTGCGGAGCACAGGCTCCGACACGCAGGCCCAGCGGCCATGGGTCACGGGGCCCAGCCACTCTGCGGCGGCATGTGGGATCCTCCCGGACTGGGGCACGAACCCGCGTCCCCTGCATCAGCAGGCGGACTCTCAACCGCTGCGCCACCAGGGAAGCCCAAAGGTTCATTTTTTGAAGGAAGCAGTCTAATATAAAACCCAATGGGTTTCTCACATCAAAGCTTCTTACAAGAAGCTCATCTTACCCCAATGCACAAAGAATTATTTAAATTCCAAATAATATCTTACTCTAGACATGGTCATGATCAAAGGCACCTACTTACAAATACAAGTAACAGTACAGTTTATACCATTCTATCCCATGGGGAACTTCAGAACTGCAGTTTTACCCCACTGTTCTACCAGACTGCCTTTAAAAAGGTTTATTCCCTTAAAATCTGCTTTATTAAAATAAATTCTAGTGTGCCAGTATATGGATGCACAGAAACAGAATAGCTGACCCTTCCCTTGCAAATCAGAAACCTCAGTGTAGAAGCATCAGTATTTGCTGTGAAATGTTTGCTTCACCACCAAACACACAGCAGTAGACTCTGCCTTTGCTCTCAGTTTTCTTTCGCATTCTTCCAACACCACTGAGGCCCTGGGCACTGCTAATTCCTGCAGCATTCCTGCAAGGCTGGGCTGATTACCCCTCTTTCAGGGAAAATGGAACTTGGGTCAGGACGTTCAGATATTCCTTAAGTAGCCCTTCTGAGGCCAAAGCCTATGCACTTTCTGCTCTACAGGCCAGCTCTCCGTCCTTGGAAACTGAGTGGGACTGTCACCTGAGAAGTTAATGCACACTGAAGAGAACACACCTTTAAGCAGAAGAAATAAACACGTTTACACACAAGCCTTTTTAAAGTGTACTCATAACTGCAGCAACTGCTAAACCGAAAATATGTGCATTTTTGTATTTTGTCAGTTCCAAATTTACTGAGACTTACATCATCATACGGGAAATTCACAACACCTTGCTGAGCAGTATCCCGTCTTCGAAAGCTGTCTGTAAAACACCACAGTAAAATTTATGAGTTTTTTTTAAGCATCTTATCTGAAATTATAATAGTTAATTATGTTGGCACTGGGTTCAAAATGCAGTAACATTTAAATTGTACAACCAGCCAGCATAAACAAAAGATCAAAGCAAAGAAACCAACTGTACCAATACGAATAGATTTAATATGCAACCAAGTAACACAACATGCAGAAGTTGGCCAACTGTCTTTCTCAACATAGAGCTGGAAGGAAACACCTCATCCGAAAGTCAGTAAAAGCTGCACTGACTTCTGAGACCATTCCTTAACTGTGATGGAAGCACAGAATTTCCGACTTCTTAATAACATAGATATTGCTTAATTAGGAAATAGAGGGATGGAGTCCTTAATATGACAAACAGCTGTGATCAGATATTCCACCCATTTGAGCTCTGTCCTATTAAATGAAAAGAATTTACTTTAGTAAGAAAAGCCACCCTCAAATTTGTGTCAGGATGCAAAAAAACCATAAAACCAGATATTAAAAAGGGTAAAAAGCTAAAGAGAGGAACGAAACCAGAAAAAAAAAATACAAAAGAAAGTAAAAGAATAGAGGGGAGAGAAAAGTAGAGATTATTGATACAGCTACATTTAAGAAGGACATCTGAAAGAGACCACCATTTTAAATCTTTCCAACAGGAGGAAATAGGAAAGAGCTACCAATGGGTAATTTCACTTTTTTCAAGTATTTCACATTCTGGGGAGAAATCACAGAATATTGCTGATACTCTGATCAAAAACGTTATCAGTTAGCTTGTTATGTTTTGAAACATTTTAGTAAAGTTTAGTTAGGATTTTTTTTGGCCACGCCGTTGGCTTGGGGGATCTTAGTTCCCCGACCAAGGATCGAACCTGGGCCCTCAGCAGTGAGAGCATGGAGTCCTCACCACTGGACCACCAGGGAATTTAGTTAGGATTATTTTAACAGCAGATTACTTAGTAATATGAAAAAAATTTCTGAGAAAAGAGTTATCCTGCCAGACGTGCTTAATAGTGATCTCAAAGGACACACCTGTTAGAGCTCGCAGCTTGACGCAGCAGGCGATGTAATCATCGAAGGTGATCTTTCCATTGGTGCTATATCGTTTTGCAATTGAATTCACAGCCTGGGGACTCAACCTAAATCCTGAAAGGAAGAAAAATCATCCAGCAAAAAATAAATATATAAATAAATTTAAAAAATCAAGGATTACAAAGAGACTGTTAAAAATAATCAAGCCCCCCCAGATTTTTAGGACTGAGAGGGCTCATTGAAATCATGAATATGCGCTACTTCTACAAATAGAAACCACCTTCATGTAGCACTTAATTTTAGAAATTAAAAAAAAAAATTACTTCTACCAATGAACAGAGAGGTGGAGTCAGTCATACCCACCCATTGTTGTCAGGGCCTTCTGCAATTCCTGGGGATCCACTGTTCCACTCCTGTCGCTGTCAAAACTGATAAAGTGTTGTCTCCAGCCGTTTAGTACAGCCCAGAGTTCTTTAAACTCGCTGAAACCCATTGTGCCTGACATATCTCTCTGAACTGTAATCAAGGATTAGCGCAACTTTATTTTGCAACATTTTGTAATGATTAAATCAAAGATCAAGGATAAGGGAATTTAATATTCTTTCTGCTGAAAAGGTTAAAAATGTTATACATTCTTTTGGACATGATAGGACAAGGGACTAATGATATAATAAAAAGGGCCCATGGAGAAAAAGCTCTGAGTGCCTATTTCCCCTGGGGAAAAAAGATAATTGATACGATGTGATTACAAGGAAATAATGAGGCCATTGTGAGCCACCTGTAACAACCAAACTGGGCTGCACTTTCTGGGTGGCCCAGGCTATGCTGCTTGTCCTTCTGTCCCCGGTCCTCTTTAGCCCTAACACTCCCTTGGTAAGCCCTCCCAGACCCACTGTTTTTACTTTTGGAAAATGAGGTGGGATGAAAGAACCATACCATCAGCACTGGCTAAACTAGTTTAAGAACTGTGATGTGAAAAATCCCATTGCTTGAAGGCCAGGTTTGAATCATGCAGGGCAATCGATGTCACGGTGAAAAAGCCTCCCTGACTGCTCCGGTTTCTACACTTGTCTTTGATGCTTCCTCAAATTCTTAAATAACGAATGGTCTACTTACTAAACTTCCTTCCTTTTTCACACCAAATACCATCTTGAAAGCTAATGATTTCGGAAAACTTTTTTGTGGTCATTTGTCACTTTGTGTTTACCGGGTATTAATCCTTAGATGAATTCCTTCAGGAAGGATTTTTTTTTTATCCAGAAAAAATACTCTAGGCCACAATCAAGGTAAAGGATACATCCAGCATTGAAACCATAAGCCGGCAAGTCTCCAGGTTAAAAGCTGTTAAATCAAGAAAAGTACATACACATTAATACAATTTCAAAAATTCACATTACATTGGATACATTCAAATTAATTAGGAATGTGATCATTTATACACTTTTATTTTTATATGCTGCTCAATCTACATGGAACTAAATTCATGGAGCTTTGAAGTAGATTTTTTTTTTTCCAGCTAGATAGGATTCCTTCCAGGACCCAAATTTGATTTTAACAACTTTAACAGAAATCTTTTAAAAAAGTTTTGCATCGTACTGTTAATATTTTTAGGTGTGATTTATGGTTTTGAAATTGGGGGAAAAATGTGTCCTTGTCTTTAAGAAAAGTATACACTGAAGTTATCTGTAGGTGGAATAAATGTTAAGAGATCTGGAATTTGCTTTAAAAGAACATGGGCAGGATTACAGATAAAACAAGAATGGCGACACATTGATAACTGTTGAAGCTGAGTGATGGGTATACAGGAGTTCACTGTATAATTACCTCTATTTTTGGATAAGCTTAAACTTTTCTATAACATAGTTTTTAAAAAGTATTATATTCTTTCTTGCCTTTGAAACTGTAATATAGTGAGTTCAATTCACCATAATGAACCACAGTGTATTATCCACCATGGTGAATGGGAGGGTTAGTCTGCTTTGTTCCTACTCACAGTTGACTCTAGCTGGTTTTGCTAGTTCTGGAGTCTGATCATTTGTTTTTCTTTCTTTTCCCTTTAACGTCAGACACTGAATGGTCACTTCCTACCCCAACCAGCGTATGGCCTCTTTTCATAGACAATAAGATAAATACGCTTGCTAGAATTGTGTGTTAAACAAGAGCGTTCTGGACTAAGACCTGATGACCCACTTAGTGATGGCCACTGTTCAGAAACCTTCTTAGTTCACTTACAGTTCAAGGGTGTTCTGAGGGCATTTCCATACCTCACTGAGACAACCAAACTAGAATACACTTATTGGTTAATGGCCTACTGGCACTCTAAGCATTAACAAATTAAAAATAAAGAATTCCTTGCACCTTACCAAAGACTTTGAGGAAGTGTTCTGAGGTACAAAGAAGCGGTAAAACTAGGAAGAAGTGACAATGGTCACGTGGGCAAAGCTAGCATAAATTTGACAAGTTTGTTAAGAGGCACACAGAATTAACATTTTTTACAGCTGTCACTAGCTTCATTTTTATCTCTAACAAAAGTGAATTTAAAACAACTAAGCTAACTCTTATTACTGTAATGTCTCCAAACATTACAAACTATAGGTTTTCTACTTTTAACAGATTCCTCTGTTTGGCATATCCTGGAACCCTGAAATAAAAGGTTGGGAACTGTTTCTATTTTGGTCCTTCAACCTCCATCTGATCCACAGACAGTTCTCTGAGGTGAGAGGAGGCAACACTTTTCTACACTTTTGAGAAAGAGTTGGTTGGTTCTTCATTCTGATTTTTAAGTTGTGTGGAGGTATGAAGTCTCTCTAGTGGAGACCAGAGGTTCTCAAACCTGGGTGCTTATCAGAATCACCCAGAGGCTTTAAAAGATCCTGACACCTGGGCTGCACCACAGAACAAATATTATTATTTTTTCAGCTTTATTGAGATATTATTGACATATGACATTGTGTAAGTTTAAGGTGTACATTGTAATGATTTTCTATATGTATATACTGCAAAATGATTACCATAATAAGGTTAATTAACACATCCATCACCTCACATAGCTGCTACCTTTTGTGTGTGTGGTGAGAAGTTTTAAGATGTACTCTCAAAAACTTTTGTTAAGTATATTCACCACCACCACAGAACAATTAAATCAGAATCTGACTATGGGACTCAGGCATTAGTGTTTTTTTTTTCTTTTTTAAAAGCTTCTCAGATGATTCTAGTGAGTAGTCAAGATTGAGACCACTCTTCTACTCCAAGTGTGATTCCTGGACTAGCTGTTATTAATATCACCTGGGAGCTTTTGTTCTTTTTTCTTTTCCTTTTTCTTTTTGTGGTTTGATGGTGTATGGTCAGGCCACTCAAGATGGCTCTTCTCTTGCTCTCTGTACATCCTCTGCCCGACCAGGGCCTGTGTCACCTATACCCTACGCACAGGACTGACCTTCCTACGTACTTGCCATGGGCCCCAGCTGGTGACAGTTCTTATCAAAGGGGCAGTGAGTGCCCCTCTGCTGGCTTCCCTGGTAACGAACGAACCCACCTGAGGTAACCCCGCCTTATAACTGGCAGTCTCCCCTTCCCCTCTGGAGTGAAGCCTGCTGCCATGTCCTGCCCACCTTCTGCTGCACACGGTGGGGTGTTGCTCCAGGACCTTGCTTCAGATGTATAAGCTCCCCCATCCATTAAACCACTGATATCTCTGTGGCTGACTCCGGGCTCTTTCTTTGGTCTTAAAACTGGGCAAGTGCAGGCCTTGTAACAGATGGTTTTCTTTTGTATTATGCTTGTGTTCAGTTCTTTTTGGTTTTTATGAATCTACTGTATGTTTCTGATTTGTGGTTACCCTGTTTTTCAAGTTATGTTAACCCACTACTATATCTAGTTTCTTTAGACTGATAGTCATATAGGCTCAAATACATTCTGAAAAAAAAAGAACACATTTTCTTACTGTCCTCCCCCACATTTTATGATTTTGATGTCCTCTTTTACATCTTCATGTTTATCCTTTTGCTGTTCTTTGTAGTTATCATCGCTTTAAAAACTATTTTTTGGATTTTTTTTTTTTAATCTGGATACTGGCTTATTTAAATGATTTACTTTCCAATTGTGCTTTTCTCTTTCCTATAGATTCTTGCTTCTTTTCTATTTAGAGAAGACCTTTCAATATATCTTTCAGGATATGTTTTGTATTGCTGTATTCTTTTAGTTTTTGTCTGTCTGAGAAATCCTTTCTCTCTCATACTCTAAATAATAATCTTGCTGGGTAGAGTATCCTAGTTTGCAGGTTTTTCCCTTTCAAGACTTTGAATATATCATGCCACTCCCTTCCAGCCTGCAAAGCTTCTGTAGAGAAATCAGCAGATAGCCTTATGGGTGTTCCCTTGTAATTAACTCTTTGTTTTTCCTCACCTGGGAGCTTTTAGAACTGCAGCATCTCAGCCCTTAACATAAACCAACAAAATCAGAATCTGCGCTTTTAACAAGATCCCCAGGGGATATATGTTCACATTAAAGCAGCTGGTTCAACCTGGACCAGCAGGCCTGGAAACCTGTTTAGAGATGCAAATTCTCAGGTCTCACCCCAGATCCTAATGAGAAATGCTAGAGCAGGGCCCGGCAATTTGCTAAAACCAGAGCAGGGCCCTGGTTTTAGCAAACGTTCCAGGTGATGCTGCAGCTGCTGCAGTGTAAGGACTACTACTCCAGAGGGCCTGACACCACAGGACAGGTCCAACTGTGTTTGGATGTAAAGCGAGGCTTTTGGCGGCCAGGAAGCAGCCAGTCCCTGTCTCCCAGGTCTATGAATGACACCATGACCCACTCAGCCCCCTGAGCCAGAAACCTGGGAAAGTCCACAATTCCCTCTCCCTTGACATTTGATCACCTTCCGAACAGCCTTAGGATCCATCCAACTCCAGTCCCACTGTCCTATCCCCAGTGTAGTCAGCACTTCTCTCATCTGTTTGACTCCAAGGGCCACCTAACTGGTATCCCTGACTCTCCACGTTCCCCATACCCATACTCCCCAATTTGGTCGTACAGCCAGGGAAATAGGTGCTCTTCTACTTAAGACCTAGTGGAGGTGTTCCACTGCCCTCAGGATAAAGTCCAAACACCTTAATTGGCATATAAGGTCATACACTTATTTTCTCAGTTCAGCTCCTTTCCTACTGTTCATTCAACCCCATAAGCTACCTCTGGTCAATTTCTCTCAGTTCCTTGATTGAACCATCCTCCCTCTCATCTCTGGGTACACACTGTTCTATCTGTCCGGAACACAGCTTCCCTACCTCACTCACTTCTTGGTCTGCATCATTTCTGCTCAACTTTCATTTCTCCTCAGTTGAGGTATTGATTCTGCAAGGAAAACTTTCCGGATCTCTGTCTGGGCTACTGGCCCCACTGATGTGACCCCACAGCTTACAGTAAAAGGTAAACCCTTTACCTACCCCAGTGCTTTTCACCGTGTTCCCCAGGCACTGTTGGCGCTTGCAGACCCCAGCACCTACCACGTGGTAGGTGTCCATTAGAAATGTGTTGGTTGGCCAAATGAATGAACACGTGAGACTGAATTCTCATCCCTATGTAGGAAGCTGTATACCCCTCTCAAAGAGCCTAAGGAGGATATGGTTTTTAAATGGACTCTTCTGATTTTCACTGATACTTAAAAGTAATGTATAATCCCTTAGGTAAATATCAATCTTTCTTAAGTCAAAATGCAAATATGGGTATATGATTTTTCCATTTTAGGAAGTCTTCTATACTCATTAATTCATCAAATGCCTATTAAATATTCATTATGTGCAGGGCTCAGGGTACCAGGGACATTGGAGATACAAACGTGACACTAGAACCTGGCCCAGCTGACAGTCTAAAGTTAAAGATAAGTCATGTGCACAAGGTAGAGGATGGTAAGCCATAATGGAGGCACCAAAAACTACCAGATGTTGAGGAGAGGCTCCTTCTTGGTAAGAAAGACTTCGTAGAAGAAGCAGCATTTAAGCCAAATTTTGAACAACAGAAAAGATTTGGGACATCTGGCGACAGCCATGTAGAGCTAGGGGCCTGCATAAGCAAAGAGAGAAGCAGTGAAGTCCGGAAAGGAAAGGGGAGAAATTACCGTTAGATGAGGCTGCATCACTGAGGAGACTGAATTCCTGGGAGGCTGTCTAGCTTTTGTTTTATATGGGCACCATGGAGCTACTCAGGATTTTTAGAGGAGGAGAGTAAAAGGTTAGAGCTCTTTGCCAGGGAGAACAGAAATCTGGTCCTCTTTTGTGAGAGGACTGAGAAGGGAGGGAATGAGGTAGGCAGTGAACAAAACAGAAAAGTCACCATTCTGGGCTGTTCCAATGAGTTAGAACACTGACATCTAGTAAGTTTGGGTGAGGAGAATTCTTGTTCAATTTTAATAGTATTTTTTTCCCCCAGAAAGAGCTTTCACTAATGCTAATCCTATTTTAAATAATTTCAAAAGAATCTTTGTTATAATTTTATCTTGACTCTCTATCTCCTTTCTCCTGTTCATTCTGCTAAAATACCTCAAACAACTTTTCTTCTAGTGGAAATCCACAACGTAACAGACCTAGCAGGAAAATCCCACCTGCAGTTGTTTCTCTCAACCTTACCACAGAGGAACAACTACTACACTCGAGGAAAAAAGAGCAACTTCCCTCATCAGCGCCACCTCTAGGCATGACTGCTCCCTCTTAAACTGGTTAAGAAGGTGCCACGGGTTTCTCTATCCCCACTGCCACCCCTAGCGCCCGTCCGCACTTTCTGGCTTGGAAGCTGGGTTGAAAAGACCAATGGCTGTATAACTTCTGCATTACAACACTCACTCTGACATCTCACAACCAAGATGGTTTTGTGGTTCATTACAGCCTCCATAACCAGATGACAGCAAGCAAATTAATTCAGTCACATGATCCAGATGATTCAGGATATGTCTTTTCTATAACTCAGTGATCTAAGATCTTTAGTAAATGCAGCTTTCGCAAATGAAATTTTTAAAAGGACTGCTCTCCAAGGATATACTGCCCACTTTGTTCGTTGAAAACCAGCCACACCTCTTCTACTGAAAGGGTGTAGATAATAGTCTATGTTGTGACTTGGCTCACTTCTGTAAACCCTGCTATTAGACCTTCTTTGTTCACCAGCTCCAATTGCTTGAGGTTAACAACTAATGATTTAAATGTATTGCCTACAATAGTTAAAAAAAAAAAAATTCCCTAATCTAGAAAAGGGCTTCTTTTGTTTAGGACCAGGGTAGATGACAGAAATGCAAAAGTTCCTCTTTTGTATTAATTCCCACAACTAGGAAATGTTAATTGGATACTGAAGTCATAAAACAAAGGATGATAAAAATGGATATGCAAATAGTTTAAAAAGAGAGCCACCTAGTAACTGTGCCATATCAAACAGTCAAAAATGGCCACTACGGGTCCTCAATTGTGAATTCTAGTTTGAGTGTTGTTTTTTTTTTTTTCTTAAGGGATCTTAGTTCCCAAACAGGGATCAAACCCGGGGCCACCGCAGTGAAAGCACCGAGTCCTAACCACTGGACAGCCAGGGAATTCCCTAGTTTGAGTGTTTTAATTCACAGCTTACTGGGAAGTTGAGTCTTCGATCTGATGTTCTGTCTCAATTAACAACTGGCAGAGAAGTTGGTAGGTCATGTACAATAGCCAAGACACTATTCTCTATCATGGTCAAGACATGATTTGAAGAGAAGCATGTGGCATGTGTGGGATGCAGCATCTTGGCAGGAGTTCCCTCTCTGCAGCTCATGCAGAGTCAAAAGGCAGGAAGCAGGTGTAAGTACAGGGGCAGTCTGTGAGGAACTGGGGGGTGGCAGGAAGGAGGATTACTGTAAAGAGTTTAGAAATTAGGAAGGGCACGTCTTACTTAGCCTGATGTAGAAAGAGGAAAGACCTAGGGGATGTCAAGGTGAGCGTTCATGCTGCCAGGAGTTGAGACCAGGAGTGCAGAACTGGCTCCCTGAGGACTAGGGGTTGGGGACCAGGCACCGGGGAAAAGGGAGGGTAGGACCAACTACTCAGAACTAGGCATGCAGGACAGGCCACTCAAAGCCCTAAGTGCCACCAGGCTCAGAGACAGAATAAGCTCTTGGCAAACAGTCAGCAGTGAATGTTAGCTCCTATCATTAACAACACCTGACCTGGTGGATTTCATTTCAGCACCTTACCTCATTTTCTGAGGAGGCCATACAGACTGTCATTGGTGTGAATGGTTCCAGATACATGGAACCCAAATCCAAGAAACCCACGAAATCGGTGGGTAGTGTGGAATGATTCAGTAAGAACTGTTTTCAAATTAACATTTTAAAATACAAAAGAACCAACCGAATTCAGCTTTTGAAATTCTTAACTTTGCTGGATCAGAAAAGCTCAGATTCCTTGAAGGCTATAATAATCACAAGTAACATCTGAAATATGAAATACAAGAGTACTTCTAGAGACACTTTGGGGCTCCTAACTTACGTTTGTATCCTCCAGCAATGCCCGACTGTGTCAGGCATCTCTGCAATTCATCAGCATCTATTTGTCCATCCTTTAAAAAAAAAAAAATAGGAAAAGGAATCACAATCGTGATTTGTACTTTCTAGTTCTTTACATTCAGTATTCAGTGTAGCAATAATGGTAAAGAAAATGAATATTATCATGCATGAGACTTTTTTAAAGGGATGCCTGCTAAAAGTAGGCATTCTTTTTCCTCACTCTACTTCCCATAACAATTTAATTACAGAAAGAAAGACAAATTGTTAGGGCCTCTTCCACAAATGTATAATTAGGACCATAAACAAAAAATACATTTCTTAATACCTTAGGTAAAGTGGGCATTCAATGTCAGGCTTTATTTTAAATAATCATTACACAAGAATTAACCAAGTCTGAAAGCTGCTTACACCTATACTTTAGAGGAAATGATGAAAAGGTATTGGTAGTACTAAATTCCCAAATTAGACTTGGCATAAATGTTCTCAAGTATAAGATTCCTCTTTTAATAAAACAGTGAGGTGAATTCAGTTTCTTCCACTGAGACATGAATAAAACTAGTTTCTGTCTTGAACTACTCTCAGTCTGAGCTAGGAATCTGCCAAAGCAAGCATTTTAAAATTATTTATGTAGTTGATTAAAAGTCTTATTACTCTTTCTAGCTTTTTTTTGTCAGGGTGTGTGGAGAGCAGGGTACACAGATGACATCAGTAAATGAAAAGTCTGGTTCCCACAGAAAGCGTCCTCTGTGATCACCTTTGCTTATGATGTGATGAACTGTTTTTTTTTTTTTTGGATCACGATTATACCTGGGAGACAGAGGTTCCCCGTGCTTATTCACTGGCTGACCTAGGTCAGAATTAGATACATGTTATTTATAGGGATTTTAAAATAAAATGCCTCAATCCTCAAGTCCATGACTATTATATGTTCTAGACGAGGGGCATGATCAATAATGTGAAAAACGATGGGCATGCTGCTGCAGGCCAGGGCTGCTGAAAGCTAAGCAGGGGGGGTCACTTACATGGCTGCAGGCACAGGCAATCTAAGAATAAGGAGTCTTGAGCTTTGCCGTGTCTTGTGGTTTCAAAGATACTGATCACTAACAGATGAAGCAGATACTTAAGGGGCAGCTCTTTCAGTTTTAGACTCAATTTTCCAGTGTTTCTCAAATGGTATTTCTTAGAGTGCTATTCTAAAAGGTGGCTGTAATTCCATAATAGTCTAAGGCATTTTCACATTCAGATCGTGTTATTTCTAGCTTTTGATCAAAACAAAGCTAAGTTGAATTCATAAGCACAGACACCCCCTCTGGACATGTTTGGGTTATACCAACAGTATATTTACCATATACATTCACTGACCTGGGAGCTGGGGAAGGGGCCTCCCTCAAGATGCACTACCGCCTGTCATATGACTTAGAATGTAAAGAAGTGAATGGTCTTGGGGTGCTGACCTTAATTCTCTCTCTGGGTCAACAGACCACAACAACACCTGATAAGGACATGAAAGATGTGACCTGGTAACAGCATCTGCATCAAAGAGGAACTAAACTGTTCAGAAGATTAACTTCCTGATAGTAAGAAGAATATAGTACCTTTCTTATTTTGAAGCTGGTGGGTTTTTACCATACATACCTATTTCCTAAGGGGGTAACTGATTAACAATCAAACTCTACCCAGAGGCAGTGTCCCCTAGAATCTGGCTACAGAATTACTAGTACCACATGCTTTTAATTGTACAAAGAAGGGTTTAACGTTCAGCAGATCTGGTATTTCTTCTCTGGAAACCACTATGGACCCTGACAATTCAGTTCTAAAGACATCTTTCTACCTTACATATCTTCAAAGCACATTTATACTAGCCTGTTCTGTTGAATCTGACCCTAATTCAATCACAAGTTTAGTTCTGAAAGTAACATAAACACGAGTAACCCTTTGTCCTTATTTGTTCTGAATATTCAAAAATAAGTAACTGCCTGTGAACTTCTCTCTTTTTTTTTTTTTCTTGTGCGGAAGCAAAGGAATTCTTTTCCAGAGGAAAGGCTGTTTTTCTGTGCCACTCGAACTAAGGTTAATACAAATGTAGAATCTGACAGTCCTTTAATGTTAAAGGGAAAAGCTAACCTGTCCAGCTACAGCAGCAAAGTAACCATACAGCGGATCCTGAGTTTGTCCGGGAAACGCAGGCCCTCCGGGAGCCCCTCCATACTGTAAGACAGGAAACAAATGCATCATTCCGCTGACCAAGTTTTATTCTTTCACCACTGAGTGCCTCATGCAAAGCCAGGCAATTGCCAGGCCTTCGCTGTCAGTCGTTTGCCACCCGGAATTCTCTACCTGCAATCACTCCTCCCCTTTCTCCCATTCTCACCCCGTTATAATTTAAAAACCGGCAGCTAGCATCAAAATGAGTATTGACAGTGACATCAGTGTAAGTGAAGCAACTTTACAAACCCCCATTAACCCGCAGGCTACTGAGATAAACGCAACCTGGGCATGCAACTTACATTTTTCTAGCGTTTACGGTATTTTTAAAGCGTTTTGAAACAGGTGTAGCCTCGGGAGGGGTGAGGTGTGTCAAGGCGAGGGAACTTTCTCTTTTGGAAACAGTTCCCACGACGACGCGCATCCCTGACGCAGGGCGAGGCGGCCTTCCTCCCGGAGGTCTTTGACTCTAACGGACTTTCCCTGACTTTCCTGTTTTTCCCACTTTCTTTCAGAGAGGGAGAAGTGAACGGCAGGACCATTCTAGATTAAAATGGCTGTTGCTCTCAGGGAAGGCGGAGAGGAAGGCAACACCCCATGTGCACGATTTCACGCCGCGGATCCGGGAGTCACAGGGTGGGCTTCTTGGGTCAAAACCACCCGCGCCCCGGCCCCGCGCAGCCAGCCGAGGGGAGAAGGGACAGAGGGAAAGAGGGCGCTGAGACAGAGGCCGGTCGGCAGGGGCCTGGGGAGAGGCGGCTGGCAGGGCGGGGGCGCCCGGGAGCCGCCCCAGCGGAGTCGCCACGTGTGGCCTCTCGGCGCCCCCGGCGTCCAGGGGTCGCACCCCGGCCGCGAGGGCAGCACTCACCCCGCCTGCGTAGTAGCCGCCGCCGGCGCCAGGGTGCCCGGGGTACGCCATGCTGCCCTCTGTGCCTCTGTGCCTCTGTGCCTCTGTGCCTCAGCCCTGCGCCTCCCGCCTCCCCGCCGCGGCCGCCTCGGGCCGCACCACCGGAGCCCACGGGGGACGCGCTTCAGGCCCGCCGGCCCTGCCTGGCTCCATTTCCGGCCCCTCGCCCCTTCCTGCGCTCCGCCCGGTCTTTGGTGTTTTATGTACTCAGGCCCTGATGAATCGGAGGTCCGGTAAGTGACTTCAGACCTGCGATACAATTCGCACCTGGGACTGTCCTCCCTTCGAAACGAATGGCACGTTCCGACACTAACCCAGTTCCCGGGGTATTCTTTTTCTCTTCCTGCTTGGACATCTTCTGTTACGCTTTTTATTTTAAATAACTTTACTGGACAGGCCTACGGGCTCTAAGCAGAGTGCGGTATTGGGGGAAGGGGCTGAAGGCTTTAGGGCAGCTCTTAGATGCTTCCGGGGAAAGGAGACCTCGTCGAAAAATCAAAATTTGAAAGCGCCCTCGGGAAACTGGAATAAACTCGAGGAACAGAGGGTGGGGGAGCGTTGGCTGACGGTTGCACTTATCACTGAACAATAAGGGCGTGTTTCCTTTCTAGGGGATACTGTCATCTCCTGGCTAAGCTGGGTGTGAGTAGGCTGTGGCCTGGGGAGTATAGAGAGCATTTACTGGGCAGGGCAGCCTCTGCCAGATTGTTATTAGAAATTGAGTTGTTTGAATTATCTGGATGATTTAGGCAAAACAATCCCATTCTCCAAAATTACTCAGCTGCTTTTTATGCAAGAAAAGTTTAGCGCAAGCTGAGAGTGTGCTGGTAAATATTCAGGAGGGTGAGAGAGCTGGAACTTGGAACTTCACTCAGTTGATTCAGGAAACGGTTTTCTTTACTTCGCACAGTTTTCTTTTTCACCTAAACAGTTTGAAGCAATTCAGATGTGAGATTTTTGTTTGGTTTTGTTTCATGTAATTTCAGTCACGCAGAATGTTTTTCTGAATTTTAACGTTTTAAGAAATGCAATAACGAGCAAGATTCGCAGTATTTGCTATGGAGGTTGCACAGAAAAATTGAATGAGTCATGAACATTTAACAAATATTGGAGCACCCGCTGTGCGAGGTACTGTGCTTGTTCACCGTGGTGGACCGAGTTCCTCCGTACTGAGTTCCTGGTTTTTGTTCTCACTAGGGTCATTGTTTTACTCATGTATAAACTTCCCTCTCAAGTTCTCTTTTTGGATACCCAAATGCTAAAAACCAAAGTCCTGAATTGTGAGAAAATTCTAATAGTCCTTGTTGTCTTATATCAAGTAAACTATGTATTACTTGCTTTGTGTTTGATTCAGGAAGTTGATTACTGTTTTCAAATACCACAGCCATCATCAACGTAGATTAGACATATGAGTCCTTTGGCCTATGTAGAGTTTTGGGTTTTTTTCTCCCTACTATTTTTTATTGTGGTAAGAGCACAACATGAGATCTACCAGCCTAACGAATTTTTAAGTGTACCATGCAGTATTGTTAAAAGCATGCAGTGTTGTACAGAAGATCTCCAGAACGTTTCCTCTCACATGACTAAAAATCTATGCCAGTGAACAACTCCCCATTTCCTCCTCTCAGCCCCTGGCAACCACGATTCTACTTTGTTTCTCTGAGTTTGACTACTTTAGATACCTCATATAAGTAGAATCATGCAATATTTGTCTTCTTGTGATTGACTTGTTTCACTTAGCATACTGTCCTTGAGGTTCAATCATGTAAAATATTATAGGATTTCCTTCTTTTTTAAGGCTAGATAACAATGTATTGTATGTACATACTCCATTTTTAAAAATCCATTCATGCATAGATGGACATTTGTGTTGCTGCCACATCTTGGTTACTGTGAATAATGTTGCAGTGAACATGGGTGTAAAATCTCTTTGAAATCCTGTTTTTAATTATTTTGAATATATACCCAGAAGTGGGGTTGCTAGATCATATGGTAGTTTTCATGTTCTGAGGAACTTCCATACTGTTTTCATAGCAGCCTCACCATTTCTAACTCCCACCAATAATGTGCAGGAGTTCCAGTTTCTCCAAATACTTGCCAACGCTTATTGTCTATTGTTTTTGTTTTGATAATAGAGATCCTGACAGGTATGAGGTGATATCTCATTGTGGTTTTGATTTGCATTTCCCTGATAATTAGTGACATTGAACATTATTCCATATACCTGCTGTTCATTTGTATGTCTCTTTTGTAAAAATGTCTATTTAAGTTTTTAGCGCATTTTTAAATTGGGTTATTAGTTTTGTTTTTTTTTTACCATTGAGTTGCGGGAGTTCCTTATGTATTTTAGAGACTAACTCCTTGTCAGATATACGGTTTGCAAATATTTTCTGCCATTCCATGGGTTGCCTTTTCATTCTGTTGTTTCTTTTGCTGTGCAGAAGCTTTTTAGTCTGATGTAGTCCTACTTATTCATTTTGTTTTTGTTGTTTGTGCTTTTGGTGTCATAGCCATGAAATCATTGCCAGGACCGATGTGACAAAGCTTTCCCCCTAAGTTTTCTTCTAGAAGTTTTAGGTCTTACATTTAAGACTTACATTTAAGTCTTTGAGTTGATTTTGTGTATGGTGTAAGATAGGGGTCCAGTTTCGTTCTTGTGCATGTGGATATCCAGTTTTCCCAGCACCATTTGTCGAAGAGGCCATCCTTTCTCTATTGTGTAATTTTGGCATTCTTGTCCAAGATCAGTTGACTGTATATGCATGGATTTATTTCTGGGCTCTCTATTCTGTTCCTTAGCCTCGGTTTTGAAGTCTGTGTTTTCCAACTATAAGGAATAGGGGTGAGGGCTGAATTCAAAGTTGAGTGTAAGTTCCTTCAAGACTCAAGTTTGAAAGAAGTATATAGCATAAAAAATAATTGTAAGAATGCAGAATTAGTTTTGTGGAAAAACATCTATGTTCATTGTCATTTCAGTTGTCTTTAACACCTTCCTACTGCCCCGCTGCTAAAGAATTGAATTTAATGGAGTGCTACAAATGAAATTCTCACAATTATTGCTAACAAATTGGTAAGCTGCTGCTGCTTTAGTCTATGCAAGAAATTGTGGCAACTAATAGTAATAGACGCATATATAGTACTTAATATGTGCCAGCCCCTCTTCTAAGCGCTTTATATATTTGCTTAATCCTCATAAAACCCCATGAGTTGGATGCTGTTATCATCCTCTTTATCCAGTTGAGGGTACAGAGGAGGTGAGAGAACTTGCCCAGAGCTGAATTATGCTACCGGGCTGTCTGGCTCCTGGAGTCTGTGCCCCGTATCAGGGGGCAGCAAACTTTGTAAAGGGCCAGATAGTAAATAAATTAGGTTTTGTGGGACGTACAGTCTCTGTGGCAACTACTCAGTTCTGCCCCTGTACCATGCAAGCATCCATAGACAATACACAAATGAATGGCTGTGGCTTTGTTCCAGTACAACTTTATTTATGGACACCAGAATTTGCATTTCATATAATTTTCATATGTCATGAAATATTACTCTTTATTTTATTTTTTCAATTATTAAAAGAAGTATGTATCATTTAGGTCCCAGGTGTATAAAAGCAGGAAGTGGGCCAGATTGGTCCCTTGTGTAGTAGTTTGCCAACCATTGTTGCAAACCGCAAACACTGTTGCAAACCCCTCCAGGATTCTGGTTTATGACTCTGGGAGAATAGCATGTTAGCAAATGATTATTGGTTTCAAGATAAAGCTTATAGGTACTGGTGGCTGAGTTACCCTGAGAAATGCTGACCTCCCTGGGGTAGGATCCTATGTATAGAGTGGCTTCCAGTAAGATGGTCAAAAGGAAAACTCTGAAACTCTGACTCATTGGTCTCAGTCTTGCCCTTTGTAGTGGCAGCCAGGGGCGTGCACCATGACAAAGCTGGATGCAAAGCTAGCTTTTAAATGTTATTCATGTAACGTGGGTTCTTTATTTATGGCTGAGTATTGCCAAGCCTAAAAAAAAAAATCAGGAAAAAATAAAGATTCAATAAGAACTCTACAAGAATAGAGGTGAATACAGACAATTTACTTTTATGGTTTTGATATTCATTCCCATGGAAGGGGTGAAAGTGGAGAGTGAGAGAAAAGAGCAGCTTTACTAAGTTCTTGGTTTGTGCCAAGTGTTGGCCTAGGTACTTCCCTATGGTTGCACTTCAAGAACATCACCTTGGAAAAGAGATGCAATTATCCACATTTTATAGATGAGGAAATTGAGGTATGGGTTACTTCCCCAAGGTTACAGACCAGGTCTTGAGCCCAACGGGTTTATCCAACTCTAAAGCATGGGTGTTTAAAATGTAAACAAACTACAAAGATGCTAAACCAAGCTTACATTTTCCCCATCATTGTGCCGCTTCCTGAGGAATTTGGGCAGAAGAGGGGCTGCCAGAGAAAAATCTTAGGGGTAGAAAAACCCTCCAAAGTTTATAAGAATCAGCCTTGGGCAAGAACACAAATCATCAAAGAAATAGTTCAGAGCGAGAGAATCCAATCTTTGTGTCTGTTTTAATTTTGAACCAAATAAAAACCCCAGTGAAATATGAACTCGTTCTTATCTTATTCCTATGCCTTCAAATCACAGAATCCTAGATATAGACACTAAAATCCTCACGTCATTTAAAGAAACTCAGCAACAGAGCACCCGAACTATATAGTTAGAAGAGGGATTCCTAACTGGTATGGACAGTCTGGGGAGCTGGAACACTGTGTTATTTGTCCTAACAATTTACTAAGTCCTAGCAAAAGACTGTGAGAGTTATGCAGCTGTACCACAATGATTGAGGGTCCTGGCAGCAGTGTGGGTCAGGGAGAGAGCTATGGGAGGTTTATATTTATTTATTATTTTTTGAATTGAAGTACAGTTGATTTACAATGTGGTGTTAGTTTCCAGTGTACAGCAAAGTGATTCAGTTATATATATTCTTTTCCATTATGGTTTATTACAAGATATTGAATATAGTTCCCTGTGCTATACAGTAGGACCTTGTTGTTTATCTATTTCACATATAGTAGTACTGAGTATGATAATCTCTAGGTTCATCCACATTGTTGCCAGTGGCATTATTTCATTCTTTTTGATGGCTGATTATAGGAGGTTTCTAGATAGGCTATGGGTCATAGTCATTTTGGAAAGTCACTGGAATCACAGAAGCCTTTGTGATCAACTTCCCAACCATGTTGTTTTACAGATGAAGAAACCAAGCCTGGGAGAAGGTACATGGCTCAAGCCGTTGAAGGGCTGGCCTAGCCTGATGTAAATATTTGACTCTTCCAATGAAAGTTGTGGCATTATCTGAATATACCTTTCAGAGAGGGTCTTGATTTTTTGTGGTGTACCTTCCCCTATCCATCTGTATTCATACTTTGAAGACAAAAGACAACGTGGACACTCTCTGCCCCTGGAGAGAAGTTAACATAAGGTACTGCGTGTGGCATCCAGAACATTTTCACTCAGAGAAGTGGTGAAAGAAATAGTCTAGATAAGTAACTGTCATTCTTTCACCATTTCCTGCAGTTGAATTGCTGACAGGTCTAACATATCAGGAAGAAATGAGCAGTAACCTTTGCCAGATTAAGGTCTCAGCTTTCTTTTAACACTCATCTGAGTGTGTCACTTCATGATTTAAAAATCTCTGCCTTAGAGAGAACTCAGATCTCCAAGTATGTGGAAATGATTGTTTATAACAACATATATAACTAAGAAGTATTATTTCTATTTTCTTAAGATGGATGGGAAAGAATTTGAAGACTAGAATCTTCACTTGGGAGTAAAAGACACCCCTTTTCTCTAACTGCCCAGAGTAAAAGCCCGCTTCATCGTGTAACTATAGTATTTTAAAGGAATAGTAAAACTTACATCACTGATGTTTTAGTGCTCGCATGTAAAGTGTTTAACCAGTTCCTGGCACATTGTGGGTAATAATGAATTGGAACCACAGCTGTTCAATAGAACTTTTTGCCGTGCTGGAAATATTCTGTATCTGTGTCATACAATACCATACTCAATAATCACATGTGGCTATTGAGCATGTGAAATGAGAGACTAAAATTTTAATTTTATTGAACTGTATTTATTTAATAAATTTATTATAATTTTAATTTTATATTGCAATGCTCCCTATTTTTACTTATTTTTTTGTATCCCCAGTTTATCATTAGTCATTTAAATTTAAGTTCAGTTACATTGCAAAGTACATTGCTTACTACTCTCTTCCTCTCTTCTTCATAGGCCCGTATTTTAACTATTCTATTCACATTCATTTATTGTTGGGAATCTTTCCTTGAGTCTTTCCTTAAATCAGATATATTTTCTGAATCCTTGCATGGCCACAAATCTATTGATATGTGTGACATGGGATAGTTGGGCTCCAGGACTTTTCTCTCACCGGTCTTTGGATGCCGATCTGTCTTCTAACATTGCAGATGAGATGTTCATTGCCAATCTTATCAATAGGCAACTCGTTTCTCCTTTCTGAATGCTTATAAGATTTTCCCTTATTCCTTGGAGTTTAGGAATTTGTAGAATGTACCATGAAGTGTGTATATACATACATATGTGTGTGTGTGTGTATATACTTTATTTTTATTTATTTTTTATTGAAGTGTAGTTGATTTACAGTGTTTCAGGTGTACAGCAAAGTGATTCAGCTATATATATATACACATATATAGGTATGTGTATATATATATACAGCTATATATCAATAGGTATATAAATATCAATAGGTATTGATATTTATATATTCTTTTTCAAATTCTTTTGTTATAGATTATTAAAACATATTGAATATAATTTCCTGTGCTCTACAGTAGGTCCTTGTTGTTTATCTATTTTATATATAGTAGTGTGTAACTGTTAATCCCAAATTCCTAATTTATCCCTATCCCACCCTTACCCTTTGGTAACCATTAATTTGTTTTCTATGTCTATGAGTCTCTTTCTGTTTTGTAAATAAGTTCATTTGTATCATTTTTTTACATTCCACATATAAGTGATATCATATGCTATTTGTCATTCTTTGTCTGGCTTACTTCATTTAGTATGATAATCTCTAGGTCCATCCATGTTGCTGCAAATGGCATTATTTTTCATTCTTTCTTATAACAGTAATATTCCATTTTATATCTATATCTATATATCTATATGTATATATCACATCTTCTTTATCCATTTATCTGTCAATGGACATTTAGGTTGCTTCCATGTCTGGGCTATTTTAAATAGTGCTGCTGTGAACATTGGGGTGCATGTATCTTTTAGAATTAGAGTTTTTTGTCTTTTCCGTATATATGCCCAGGAGTGTGATTGCTGGATCATATGGTAGCTCTATTTTTAGTTTTTTAAGGAACCTCCATACTGTTCTCCATAGTGTATATATGTGTTAAATCAGTCCTTCCTGGATCTTGTCGAGGTCTTCCTTCAGCCCTGGGAAAAATTCTTCTATTATTTCTTTAATTATAACCTGTTCCTTCTTTTGTTTCTGTAATGTTTGTTTGCATATTACATGGATTTACGCTCTAATTCTCTAATATTTTCCTTCATGAATTTGTGTGTGTCTCTCTCTCCTTTTTTTTTTTTTTTTTCTTTTTTCTATGTGGTTTGAAAGGTTTCTTCCACTTGATTCTCTAGGCCATGTTTGGCATCTCTTAGGCCTCCATACCCTGCACAGCTTTCAGTACGGATACCCAAGAGCACTAGTTAGTGCCTCTGAGTAAAAACCAGCTTATGTTCTCACTTACCTCCCAAGATAAAAGGTCTAAAGAATGCTATTTCACATTGGAAAAAAACACCCCAGATTACCAAGAATGCCTAGTAGTCATTAACTTTTATGCAGGAACAATACAGTCTCAGATTTCATGAAACAAATCAGAGCAACAAGGAGGAATGGACTAGTACAGCCTGCTGGCAGTTTTTACACATCTCTCACAGACAGTAAAAGATCAATTAGGCAGAAAATAAGAATAGAGAAGGCTAGACTGACGTCATCAACAAGCAGAATCTAATACACAGACTACTGTACACTCAGCAAACAGGAATGCACATTCTTTTCAACATAGAATATCTTTGAAAATTGACCATGCAATAGACCACAAAGATAAAACAAACCAAAAAATTAATTTGAATTCATTAATAAAATCAGAAGTCAGTTATTTAAGGAATCTAATATTGTAGAAAACTCTTGGGTGTGATTTACCAAAGAGGAGAGAGCGATGGGAGCCCCCCCTGCAAAAAAGAGGAATATACATTTTAACACAATTTATGGTGGATTGTATAATTGTTCTTAATTCTTTACCCCTTCTTAAACCAGTAAGCTTTGTCACGTAAATTTGCAGTTCCTCCTGGTAAAGTAGAGTATATCCACCTCCATTCTTGATACAGGGCTGGACCATGTGACTTACTTAGGTTGATGAGCAAGAACTGACAGTGTTCCAGTCCTGAATCTGGGCCTTAAGAGGCATCACCTATTTCCACTTATCCAACTTGTACTTTTGCCATCACCATGGGAACAACATCTTGGGTAGCCAGTTGGTCCAAGAAGGTTATGAGACATACCCTCAGATATGGAGCCAAGCCCAGCCGAGCCCAGAGATCAGCCAGTGTCCAACTGTCTTACAGGTGTGTGAGCTGGATTAAATGTTGCCTATATCACTAAGTTTGGAGTGGTTTATTGTACAGCATTATTGCAGCTATGCTAACAATAAATTTGAAAAACTAGAAATCCAGATAATTTTTAAGAAATACATTTGGGCAAAATAGACTGAAGAAGAGGTAGAAAATTTGAATAGAGGAATTATCACAAAAGAAAAATTAATGATATTGCAAAATTCTGCCATCCTCAAATGACATGTTTCACTAAATCTTCAAATAACAGATTATTCACACTTTATACAAACTATTGCAAAACATGGAAAAAAATGAGATGCTATGCAGTTCATTTTTAAAGAAAGGCAATATGATAAAAACAATGCAAGACTAGAAGAAAAAGAGAAGAAAAAATCATTGACCAAGTCTAATTGAACATGCATCCTCAATTAAATAGGAGCCAAAAGTTATAGTTAAGAACAAAAACAGTATGCTAAAGGATCATATAGTTAGGAGCCAAACGTTAATAATAATGTTTATTAACAGTAAATACTGAGACAGGGAAAATCAAAGTATTCCTTTGTTCACACCATTTTTTCATCAATAAATGTCCCTCCTCATCTATGTTCTACCCCAAACTCAGGTGAACTCTTCTTCCGTGATGACACCTAAGGATTAGTTAAATCTCTTTTTTTGTAATTCAGCTTATTAAGTGTATGTGAATCCTCAAAAAAATTATAAAACTTCAAAGGCGATCACTGGAAATTATTCATCTTCTCAAAGTATCTTGCAAAAACTAGACCCTCAGTAATCATTGTTTGCCAGATGCATGCAATGGGCTACTTTAAATTTCTTTCAGACAAAATTCAAAAATAAGTAGACTCATGAGTAAAGATACTAAACATAATACATACATGTTTTTCGACTCCTTGTATCTGTATAATACTTTATAATACATATTTTCTGTTCATTTTCCTAGTCAATATTTTAAGATTTGTGAGTCATGTTTTTAATCCCCATCTTACAGATGATTATATTCAGGCTAATTAAACTGAAGTAATTTCCCCCTGGTCTCTAATAAATAGGAAGGCTACACTTGAATTTAGGGCTGCAAACTAAGTCTCTTGTTTTCTAATATGTTAGTCTACTAAATTTCTTTCCATATTAATTTAATTTTAAAACATGAATTGAGACACAGATGTAGAGAACAAACATGGACACCCAGGAGGGAAAGCAGCGACAGGTGGGGGTTGTGGTGTGATGAATTGGTAGATTGGGATTGACATGTATACACTGATGTGTATAAAATGGATGACTAATAAGAGCCTGCTGTATAAAAAAATAAAGAATTTAAAAAGTGATTTAATTCTGTTAAAATGGTAGTTGGCACACACATCACAAATAGTAATAGAAGGTTATTAAAAACCAGAATTTTATTTATTTATTTAATTAAAAATTTTTTTTATACAGCAGGTTGTTATTAGTCATCAATTTTATACACATCAGTGTACACATGTCAATCCCAATCGCCCAATTCATCACACCACCACCCCCACCCCCCTGCGGCTTTACCCCCTTGGTGTCCATGCGTTTGTTCTCTACATCTGTGTCTCAATTTCTGCCCTGCAAACCGATTCATCTGTACTATTTTTCTAGGTTCCACATATATGCGTTAATATACGATATTTGTTTTTCTCTTTCTGACTTACTTCACTCTGTATGACAGCTCTAGCACCATCCACGTCTCAACAAATGACCCAATTTCGTTACTTTTTATGGCTGAGTAATATTCCATTGTACATATGTACCACATCTGCTTTATCCATTCGTCTGTCGATGGGCATTTAGGTTGCTTCCATGACCTGGCTCTTGGAAATAGTGCTGCAATGAACACTGGGGTAAATGTGTCTTTTTGAATTATGGTTTTCTCTGGGTATATGCCCAGTAGTGGGATTGCTGGATCATATGGTAATTCTATTTTTAGTTTTTTAAGGAACCTCCATACTGTTCTCCATAGTGGCTGTATCAATTTACATTCCCACCAGCAGTGCAAGAGGGTTCCCTTTTCTCCACACCCTCTCCAGCATTTGTTGTTTGTAGATTTTCTGAGGATGCCCATTCTAACTTGTGTGAGGTGATACCTCATTGTAGTTTTGATTTGCATCTCTCTAATAATTAGTGATGCTGAGCAGCTTTTCATGTGCTTCTTGGCCATATGTATGTCTTCTTTGGAGAAATGTCTATTTAGGTCTTCTGCCCATTTTTGGATTGGGTTGTTTATTTTGTTAATATTGAGCTGCATGAGCTGTTTATATATTTTGGAGATTAATGCTTTGTCCGTTGATTCATTTGAAAATATTTTCTCCCATTCTGAGGGTTGTCTTTTCGTCTTTTTTATGGTTTCCTTTGCCGTGCAAAAACTTTTAAGTTTCATTAGGTCCCATTTGTTTATTTTTGTTTTTATTTCCATTACTCTAGGAGGTGGATCAAAAAAGATCTTGCTGTGATTTATGTCAAAGAGTGTTCTTCCTATGTTTTCCTCTAAGAGTTTTATAGTGTCTGGTCTTACATTTAGGTCTCTAATCCATTTTGAGTTTATTTTTGTGTATGGTGTTAGGGAGTGTTCTAATTTCATTCTTTTATATGTAGCTGTCCAGTTTTCCCAGCACCACTTACTGAAGAAACTGTCTTCTCCATTGTATATCCCTGCCTCCTTTGTCATAGATTAGTTGACCATAGGTGCGTGGGTTTATCTCTGGGCTTTCTATCTTGTTCCATTGATCTATGTTTCTGTTTTTGTGCCAGTACCATATTGTCTTGATTACTGTAGCTTTGTAGTATAGTCTGAAGTCAGAGAGTCTGATTCCTCCAGCTCCATTTTTTTCCCTCAAGACTGCTTTGGCTATTCGGGGTCTTTTGTATCTCCATACAAATTTTAAGATTTTTTGTTCTAGTTCTGTAAAAAATGCCATTGGTAATTTTATAGGGATTTCATTGAATCTGTAGATTGTTTTGGGTAGTATAGTCATTTTCACAATATTGATTCTTCCATTCCAAGAACATGGTATATCCCTCCATCTGGTTGTATCATCTTTAATTTCTTTCATCAGTGTCTTATAGTTTTCTGCATACAGGTTTTTTGTCTCCCTAGGTAGTTTTATTCCTAGGTATTTTCTTCCTTTTGTTGCAATGTTAAATGGGAGTGTTTCCTTAATTTCTCTTTCAGATTTTTCATCATTAGTGTATAGGTATGCAAGAAATTTCTGTGCATTAATTTTGTATCCTGCAACTTTACCAAATTCATTGATAAGCTCTAGTGGCTTTCTGGTGGCATCTTTAGGATTCTGTATGTATAGTGTCATGTCATCTGCAAACAGTGGCAGTTTCACTTCTTCTTTTCCAATTTTATTCCTTTTATTTCTTTTTGTTCTCTGATTGCCATGGCTAGGACTTCTAAAACTATGGTGAATAATTGTGGTGAGAGGGAACGTCCTTGTCTTGTTCCTTATCTTAGAGGAAATGCTTTCAGTTTTTCACCATTGAGAATGATGTTTCCTGTGGGTTTGTCGTATATGGCCTTTATGATGTTGAGGTAGGTTCCCTTAATGCCTACTTTCTGGAGAGTTTTTATCATAAATGGGTGTTGAATGTTTTCAAAAGCTTTTTCTGCATCTATTGAGATGATCATATGGTTTTTCTTCTTCAATTTGTTAATATGGTGTATCACATTGACTGATTTGTGTATATTGAAGAATCCTTGTATCCCTGGGATAAATCCCAGTTGATCGTGGTGTATGATCCCTTTAATGTGTAGTTGGATTCTGTTTGCTAGTATTTTGTTGAGGACTTTTGCATCTATATTCATCATTGATATTGGTCTGTAATTTTCTTTCTTTGTAGTATCTTTGTCTGCTTTTGGTATCAGGGTGATGTTGGCCTCATAGAATGAGTTTGGGAGTGTTCCTTCCTCTGCAATTTTTTGGAATAGTTTGAGAAGGATGGGTGTTAGCTCTTCTCTGTTTGATATAATTCACCTGTGAAGCCATGTGGTCCTGGACTTTTGTTTGTTGGAAGATTTTTAATCACAGTTTCAATGTCATTACCTGTGATTGGTCTTTTCATATTTTCTCTTTCTTCCTGGTTCAGTCTTGGAAGGTTATACTTTTCTAAGAATTTGTCCATTTCTTCCAGGTTTTCCATTTTATTGGCAAAGAGTTGCTTGTAGTAGTCTCTTAGGAAGCTTTGTATTTCTGCAGTGTGTGTTGTTACTTCTTTTTCATTTCTAATTTTATTGATTTGGGTCCTCTCCCTCTTTTTCTTGATGAGTCTGGCTTATGGTTTATCAATTTTATTTATCTTCTCAAAGAACCAGCTTTTAGTTTTTTTGATCTTTGCTATTGTTTCCTTCATTTCTTATTCATTTATTTCTGCTCTGATCTTTATGATTTCTTTCCTTCTGCTAACTTTGGGTTTTGTTTGTTCTTTCTCTAGTTCCTTTAGGTGTAAGGTTAGATTGTTTATTTGAGATTTTTCTTGTTTCTTGGGGTAGGCTTGTATAGCTATCAACTTCTCTATTTGAACTGCTTTTGCTGCATCCCATAGGTTTTGGATCATCGTGTTTTCATTGTCATTTGTCTCGAGGTATTTTCTGATTTCCTCCTTGATTTCTTCAGTGATCTCTTGGTTAATTAGTAATGTATTGTTTAGCCTCCATGTGTTTGTGTTTTTTATGTTTTTTTCCCTGTAATTGATTTCTAATCTCATAGCGTTGTGGTCAGAAAAGATGCTTGATATGATTTCAATTTTCTTACATTTACTGAGGCTTGATTTGTGACCCACGTTGTGATTTATCAATGTTGTAGTTTTCTTATGACAGGGCCGAAAGTAAGCTCATCACACGAGGTGAATTTTGCCGAAACAGCAGTAGAGGGCTGCCGCTTGCTCAGGCAAAACAGTGCCGTCTGTCCTGCTGTGGTAGCTTTTATTTAAGCATTATCTATGTTTACATCTTAAGACTTAAAATTTTAACATTTCAGAAATGCCAAAGCAGCAACATATGCTTTTATTGATTAGACAAGCAACAGTGGGCTTTCTTGAAGACATGCCTTGCTTCGTCCTTGAGCTCAGAAGCAACACAAGGACATCTCCTTGTGTTCCCATCATTCTGATTATACTAAAGTAGCACAAGGACGTTTCCTTGTGTTCTGATTATACTGAGGTCATTTCATGGATCAGTGCCCAAAGTATCCAGGACTGCCTGCAGTCCTGGCTTATTCGCCAGCCCCCGGTTTGCCGAGGGGGGGCTCATGGGTCACGTCTCCTTTCCATGTCCTCAGTTATTCCACTACAATGTTCCATGCGCACTTGAGAAAAAAGTGTAATCTGCTGTTTTTTGATGGAATGTCCTGTAAATATCAATTAATTCTATCTGGTCTATTGTGTCATTTAAAGCTTCTGTTTCGTTATTTATTTTCATTTTGGATGGTATGTCCCTTGGTGTAAGTGAGGTGTTAAAGTTCCCCACTATTATTGTGTTACTGTTGATTTCTTCTTTTATAGCTGTTATTAGTTGCCTTATGTATTGAGGTTCTCCTATGTTGGGTGCATGTATATATATATATATATATATATATTTTTTTTTTTTTTTTTGCGGTACGTGGGCCTCTCACTGTTGTGGCCTCTTCCATTGCGGAGCACAGGTTCTGGACGCGCAGGCTCAGCGGCCATGGCTCATGGGCCTAGCTGCTCCGCGGCATGTGAGATCTTCCCAGACCGGGGCACAAACCCACGTCTCCCGCACCGGCAGGCGGACTCTCAACCACTGCGCCACCAGGGAAGCCCCAGGGTGCATATATATTTATAATTGTTATATTTTCTTCTTGGATTGATCCCTTGATCATTATGTAGTGTCCTTCCTTGTCTCTCGTAACATTCTTTATTTTAAAATCTATTTTATCTGATACGAGTATTGCTACTCCAGCTTTCTTTTGATTTCCATTTGCATGGAGTATCTTTTTCCATCCCCTCACTTTCAGTCTGTATGTGTCCCTAGGTCTGAAGTGGGTCTCTTGTAGACAGCACATATATGGGTCTTGTTTTTGTATCCATTCAGCAAGCCTGTGTCTTTTGGTTTGAGCATTTAATCCATTCATGTTTAAGGTAAGTATGTTCCTATGACCATTCATGTTTAAGATAAGTATGTTCCTATGACCATTTTCTGAATTGTTTTGGGTTTGTTTTTGTAGGTCCTTTGCTTCTCTTGTGTTTCCCACTTAGAGAAGTTCCTTTAGCATGTTTTGTAGAGCTGGTTTGGTGGTGCTGAATTCTCTTAGCTTTTGCTTGTCTGTAAAGCTTTTGATATCTCCATTGAATGTGAATGAGATCCTTGCCAGGTAGAGTAATCTTGGCTGTAGGTTCTTCCCTTTCATCACTTTCAGTATATCATGCCACTCCCTTCTGGTTTGTAGAGTTTCTGCTGAGAAATCAGCTGTTAACCTTATGGGAGTTCCCTTGTATTTTATTTGTTGTTTTTCCCTTGCTGCTTTCAATAATTTTTCTTTGTCTTTAATTTTTGCCAATTTGATTACTATGTGTCTTGGCATGTTTCTCCTTGGATTTATGCTGTATGGGACTTGCTGCACTTGCTGGACTTGGGTGGAGTTCTGAAAAAGGCTGAGAGCTGAACCAACAAAGTTGTTGATGGGCAATGCTGACTAGAGCTGGAAATTTGGAAGGAATGCTTTTCTCCTCTCCTCTTATCTTTCACCTCCCTTTTGTGTCCCTACTAATAACACTATAGGAAGTCAGTGGGCAAGAAGGTCTGGGAAATACAGTGTGTAGTCTCAGCACAGAGCAGATTGGGCTTGGAGGTGAGAGACAGTACATAACTAAGCAGCATGAATAAACATCCTTTCCCATGTTAGGGAAGTTTTCGACTTAGGGAAGTAATCTCTTCAAATATTTTCTCTGGTCCTTTCTCTCTCTCTTCTCCTTCTGGGACCCCTATAATGTGAAAGTTGTTGCATTTAATGTTGTCCCAGAGGTGTCTTAGGCTGTCTTCATTTCTTTTCATTCTTTTTCCTTATTCTGTACCACAGCAGTGAATCCCACCATTCTGTCTTCCAGGTCACTTATCTGTTCTTCTGCCTCAGTTATTCTGCTATTGATTCCTTGTAGTGTAGTTTTACTTTCAGTTATTGTATTGTTCATCTTTGTTTGTTTGTTCTTTAATTCTTCTAGGTCTTTGTTAAACATTTCTTGCATCTTCCTGATCTTTGCCTCCATTTTTTTTCCGAGGTCCTGGATCATCTTCACTATCATTATTCTGAATTCTTTTACTGGAAGGTTGCCTATCTCCACTTCGTTTAGTTGTTTTTCTGGTTTTTTTTCTTGTTCCTTCATCTGGTACATAGCCCTCTGCCTTTTCATCTTGTCTATCTTTCTGTGAATGTGGTTTTTGTTCCACAGGCTGCAGGATTGTAGTTCTTCCTGCTTCTGCTGTCTGCCCTCTGGTGGATGAGGCTATCTAAGAGGCTTGTGCAAGTTTCCTGATGGGAGGGACTGGTGGTGGGTAGAGCCGACTGTTGCTCTGGTGGGCCAGAATTTTATTCTAAAAAGGGAAAATTTAGAAAAATTTATGGATGTACTGTGATTATATCAGTGATAATTTCATCATCTCACACAAAACAGTTAGTTTACAGAAGTTCAGTTTTTCTGATTGACAAGTTGAAGATTTTAATAAAAATTGTATAAATCCACAGAGTATAACTAGAAAACATAGATCATGAATAGGAAAAACACTTTAATTCTGAGAAAAGGTGAGGATCAATGTTATTTGAAAAAAAAATGTGGTCTTTAAACTTGGGAAATTTAAAATGACAGTAAAGTGAACTGGAGAAAGCTAGTCTTAAGGAATGATCTAGAACTTAGAATATTCACATTTTCAACTTTACTAGAAATTGCAGAATTCTAAGTTCCAGAAATTCATCTTATAGGTACATAGTTTGAAGAAACTCTCCCACATGTACACAAGGAGACAACAATGATGTTTAACAAAATCTTTTTTGTAACAGAAAAATACTAGCTGAAAACAAATTAAATAGCAAGAGAATGGATAAAGAAGTCGCAGTACATTCATATTATGGAATAGCGCAGTTAAATTGAATTTAAAAAAAAGGAATGATCTAGTGCTCTAGCACAAGGAATGTAAAAGTGATTTCACCGATTTATATTCTCTGTTGTCTTATGTTTGTTTGTTATTCATTTTTTCTAGATTAACTAAGACACCTTTTTTTTTTTTAAAGTTCCCAAATACCTAATATCTTTGGTGTTTGTACAGTATATCTCATATTACATTTCAGTGATGCTTAGGTCAGTGTTCTCCTGCCAGTATCCACGAGGTGTCACTGTAACATTATATTTATTTTAGAATCCGCGTGGCATTTCCACTCTTAGTAGTCAGCTGCAGTTTGGGCTTCTCAGAGGGATGCCCCTGGAGGCTGCTAGCTGCTCTGAGGGAGACTGCCTAGGCTGGTATTGGGAGTTCTGAAAAAGGCTGAGAGCTGAACCAACAAAGTTATTGATGGGCAATGCTGACTAGAGCTGGAAAATTGGAAGGAATGCTTTTCTCCTCTCCTCTTATCTTTCACCTCCCTTTTGTGTCCCTCCTAATAACACTATAGGAAGTCAGTGGGCAAGAAGGTCTGGGAAATACAGTTTGTAGTCTCAGCACAGAGCAGAGTGGGCGTGGAGGTGAGAGACAGTACATAACTAAGCAGCATGAATAAATCAAGCAACAAGACCTTATAAGGAGAAGGGAGTGGCAGCTGGCATAAAAACATTATTGGTCTTTGTGTTATTTAGAAGGAGAGTAAAGACGTTGATTATGTTTAAACTTTTAAAAAGTTAAATACACATGTTGCAAACTCTAGGATACTGACTATAATAAGGACACCAATAGACTGTCATTTTCAAAGTAGGAGAAGGAAAAAGTGGAATGAGAGGAAATAGTCCATCAATCCAGCAGAGGGCAAGAAAGGGGGAAAAGGAGTATTACAAAGTAACATAAACAAAAAGAACAAAATAAGATATTTGAAATAAATCCAAATATATCATTAATCACAATCTCAATCAGTTTAAATGGATTAAATTCTCCAAATAAAATAGATTAAATTTTCAAAATATCTGTGTTATGCTCTTATAGTATATAGTCCTCAAAAATAGAGATCCAGAAAAATTAGAAATTTTTAAAAAAGAGGTAAGGGAGGGAGTAAAAGGCAAAACAAAAAGAAGGCCAATGTAAATGGGAGAAAAATCGGGTTATATGACAGGTTATATATTGGGTTCTGTTCAGTATGGATAGGAACTTAAAAACATCTAATTCCTAGTTGAATTATAATTCCAATCTGCCCTTTTGGGTCTCAGAAGTTGGGTACACATTGCCTGGGGAGACAGAGATAAAGATTCCTTTAATTTTATGGATCAAAGTTCCACAGCAGACAAGCATTTGAATTAGGGAGAAGTGGCTGATACCCTTTCAATTCACTTCTCTCTCTTTTTTAATTTTTCTGAAGTGGTGTAAATAAATAATATCATGGCATTTTGCTCCTTAATGTGTTATTACCCATCTGTACACAATAAGAACATTTTCTAATATAACCATAATACCATTGTCATATGTACCAAAATTAACATTGATTTCCTAATATTTATGAATAATTCTAATACCCAGTCCATATTCCAGTCAACCCAGTTACCCCTTATGCATTGTGTTTCTTTTTCATTTTCTTAACTCTTTAGATCACAAAATGTTATGCTGCTCTTGTCCTGTCTGCAGGGAAATCATGAAAGGGCTTTCTGACCTCCAAAGTTGACTTGCTTAACTTTCCTTCACTTTAATCAACAATTTCAACCAACCTGTTCTTACCTTGGATTAAGGGAGAAAACAATCTCTAGGTTTAAAAATTCATAAAGAAGGAAGGTGTTATATGCCTCCTTGTTTTTAATTTCTGTCCCATATAAGATGCTCAGAAAATGTTAGTTAAAATCAAACTATTTATACAAATGTGAGCTGTACAATTTATTATTTGAAAATCAGGTGGCTATAAGTTGATCATTTCTTGTATTCTTTTAATGTTCCCTGTAGAGTATGTTTTCAAATGCTTGTAAGTGGATAGATACTACCCACAGATGTAGAAAACAAATTCATGGTTACCAAGGGGGAAAGGAGGGGGGAGGGATAAATTGGGAGATTGGAATTGACATATACACACTACTATATATAAAATAAATAACTAAAAAGAACCTACTGTATAGCACAGGGAACCCTACTCAATACTCTGTAATGACCTATATGGGAATAGAATGTAAAAAGGAGTGAATATATGTATATGTATAACTGATTCACTTTGCTCTATGGCAGAAATTAACACAACACTGTAAATCAACTATACTCCAGTAAAAATTAATTTAAAAATTTAAAAATATTTTAAAAATGAATAGATACTGCATAAATATCAATTCCTATTTTCAGATTACTTAATATATTTAGAAAAGTGTGAAGATATTTTAGAAAAATCATCACGGGTTTTCAGATCTAGTATTTTGTACTCATTCTCCACTTCTCCCATTTCCCCATCATCTCCTATTATTGGTGTTAAACTTCTTCACTGAATGAAATGACATAAAGTAAACCATAACATTTTAATGTCTTCTACATGTTATTTAGAAATCTAGAGAGCTGTTGAAAATGTGATAACTTTTATCAAGCATAAACTCTGATATGATCTTTAGCTTAATTAAAACCACAGGAACAGATCTGAAAAAATAAGCCAGTTTCTAAGGTGGTATCTGGAAAGTCTACCCTGTGACCGCTGGTTACTTAGACATCCTGGAGGCAGGATGCTTCCTTCTGTAGCTCTTTTAGAAGCTAATGTTTTTATGTTAGTCCTATACATTACTATCTCCTGCAGGCTCTCAAGTGAGTTTTGCTTTTATTTATTTTTAACAAAAAAATTACTTAAATAAACATAACATTCAGCATTAAAAGATTGTTTTCAATCATGTATGAAAAATCTTGAGTATCTCTAGCAGTTAGGCAACTTGTATAGATTTTTTTTCCTTTGTGCCTTTGTCTTGCTTAATCAGAGAAATATAATAACTTTTTTATTCTGTATTTTTAAGAGGCTCAACTACTGAAATCAAAAACACTTCAGAATTGTAGTATATATCTACATTTATTCAATAAATATTTATTAAGCACACGCCACGTTTTTTTATTCTCAGAGGTACAGCGATTAGGGTTATGAGGGTTACCAGTGATTTCCATGTTGCCAAATCCAGTGGTCAGTTTTGAGCCTTTATCAATTGAGCTTAAGGGACGCTCTTCTCCTAGTGATCACTTCTTCCTGCTTGACACTTTCTTCATGTGGCCTCCGGTCCTACCTCCGTCTCCTTTACTGGAGGTTCCTTCCCTCATCTTCCCACCCTCCAGGGTTAGGATGCACCACATCTCAGTTTTCGACCAGATTTCTTCTCCATATACACTCGTGTCACAGGTGATTCATTCAATTCCAGATCTGTATGCCCAGGGCTCCTAAGTTTACGTCTCCAGTTCAGCTCTCAGACATGTACACCTACCTGCATATCTGATTCTTTTACCTGGATGTCTAATGGGCATTTCACGTTTGACATGTCCAAAATGAAGTTTCCTCCCTTCAAGCCAGCTCCTCCCAAACCTGACCATGCCTCACCATATTCACTACGACCACTCCAGTCCAAACCACCGCTATTACATTCCTGGATTATCGTCTTCTTTCTTCCCTTGCCCCGTCACAGTCTCCACCCGGCAAAGTGAGTGATCCTTTTGAAACAAGTCTCTCCTCCCTTTAAGACCCTGCAGTAACGTCCCTCGCAGAGAGACTGCCCACGGAATGGCCCTGGCGCCTGTGACCTGACTCCATCTGTTCCCCTGCTGGTTCATCCTGCTCCCATCACGCTTACCTCCATGTTCTTCCACGAGTGCCAAACACCCTCCTGCCTCGGGGTCTTGTGTACCTGCTCGTCCATCTCTCTGGGCTTTCCCCTCAGTTCTTTTCAGGCCCCTGTTCCAGGGTTACCTTATGACACATGCTTTCCTGGAAGCCCTATCTAAAATAGCAGCCTCCCCATCCTGTTCACTTAATCTGGTTAACTTTTCTTTAATAGAATTTAACCACCCAACATATGTTTTAATTGAGGTTTAATAACATAACATTAGTTTCAGGTGTACAACATAATGGTCATCTGACATTAAAAAAAAATTGTTTATCAACTATCTCCTGCTAGAATGAAAACTCCGTGAAGACAGGGAATTTACCATTTTCTGGCACATAGTTGACTTTCAAAAACTAACTTGTTGAATGAATCATATTTTCCCTCTGAAATTTCACTTTTTGAGTTCTTAAGTATTCACTCATTTAACAAAATACTTGGAACCATTCTCTTTTTTAAAAAATTTATTATCTTTTTTTGGTTGCGTTGGGTCTTCATTGCTGCACGTGGGCTTTCTCTTGTTGGGGTGAGTGGGGGCTACTCTTTGTTGCAGTGCGCGGACTTCTCATTGCGGTGGTTTCTCTTGTTGCAGAGCACGGGCTCTAGGCGCGTGGGCTTCAGTATTTGTGGCACGCGGGCTCAGTAGTGGTGGCTCGAGGGCTTAGCGGTTCCAGGGCATGTGGGATCTTCCCGGACCAGGGCTTGAACCTGTGTCCCCTGCATTGGCAGGTGGATTCTTAACCACTGCACCACCAGGGAAGCCCTGCAACCATCTTCTTTATTTCATATATGGAATAGACAAATAGGAATTTCCAACTATAAATTTCATTAATTGGGAGTTGGAATTTTCTCGAATGAATAAAGAACAGTAGTTACAGTGGTGTAGATCCCTTCACTCTATTTCTGCTGCTTAAAAATACTTTAAACAAATGATGGAATAGCTTTTTTGAGCCCTATCTCCACTATTTATAATTTAAAAATTTTATAAATTATGCTGTTTCTGATGCTTGGAATCCCTTTATAAAATACACACTAACCTCTGGTGAAACAACATCCAGTGACTTTGAGTTTAACCTCCCCTGAGATGATCCATTCTGTCTTCAGGCAGCAGTAACCCTTATGAAGAACAATCTCATCCTCAAGGTTCTGTGAAAAGTATCTCCTGATGACTTTCACTTATTGGTCCTAGTAATGGCCAACAGCTTCTCCTCGCCCCTTCCACCTACCATGAAAACTCATCAAATGTAACACTGAAGGACATCTATCATTTGCCAAGGTTTAAATTTTGATCTTCCCTTTAGAATGCTGACACTACACTCTCCAGCTCAGTATCAGTTGTTGTCTTATCATGACTTTTTTTCCCCCCCGAGAGCCTGGATATTTGTCTGGGGTTACAGCACTGGGTGTCTCTTGAGGTACTGCAGTACAACACTAAAAAAAGTTAACTTACTTCCTCTTCATCATTAATAGGCTCTTTCTTTAATATGGGCCATGGATTATGAACCAGGGATAAGAAAGTTGGAAAATAACTGGTCTATGTTTTTCTATCCTATTGATTAGTAAGTATACTGTCTACCCAGAGTAAGGAAAAAACTGCTTTACTGAAACTGAGCACCAATGTCAGCCACTAGAATTTGATATAAAACGCTCAATTATTTGTCTGGACTATGGCTACAGTTTTTACATTTCATAGAATTTTAGAACTAAGAGACATCTTAGAGACAGTGTAATCTAACTCACTTATTTCCCAGATGGGGATTCGAGGAAGTTATTCTGGTTAAGCTACACTTTCATGCTTTTTTTGTTACCCAGTTCTGTGCCCTCTGCTCACCTGAAAATGTACAGTCATATTACTTTTTAGTGATTGGAGGTAAAGATGAGACATAAAGTGGTCTAGTTTCCAGTCTTTACAGATCATGAGCTCTGAAAAGATTAAATGACTTGTCCAGATTCAGAAGATTAATGTGAGGGCCTGGCCCCAGGTTTCCTTCTGGACTTGTATTCTAGGGCGCTTTCTATAAGTGGGGCTTAGATTAAATTCTTAGGTGATTAGAAAGCAGTAATTATCCGTAATCTAGAATCTTCCATTGTACTTCTGAAAAAGTGACATGAAATACTTTAAAAAGTTGGCAGAGGTCTTTGGGCCAATTCTACTTTTAAAAATATATTTTGAAAATTTAAATATACATAAAAATAGAAAGGATAGTATAATGAATGCTCACGTGCCAGGTTCAGTAATCATCATCATTTTACTTCACCTGTTTCATCCATTCTTTTTTTCTTTTTCGCTGAAATATTTTGAGACAAGTCCCAATGTTGTGTTATTTTACCTTGACATATATTACTATGCTCTGTTAAAAAATGGTCTTAAAAAATCATGAAACCATTATCACCTCTAACAAAATTAACAATTTGTTGGTGCAGTCTAATACATTCAATACTTATAATTCTCCAACTGTTTCAAAAATATCTTTTTATATTTGCTTTATTCAGTTAAGTAACTCACAAGGTTCACATTCTGCATTTGGTTAAATCTCTTAATCTAGAGTAGTTCCATACCCTCCTTGCCATTAATTTATTGAAAAAAAGTTGGGTTACTTAACCTGTAGAATTTTTCATATTCTGGATTTGTCTGTCTGCTTCCTGTTGGTGACTTTTGACTTGTTACCCTATCTCCTGTATTTCCTGTAACTGAAGTGAGGAGTCAAGGCTTGAAGTGATTCAGGTTCACATCTATTAGCAAACATTTGTGGTCTTGGGTGCTTCACAGACAGCATATGGTGTTAGTGTCTAGTTATCACACTTTTGTGATGCTGACATGGTACAATTACCCAGCATCTTTTCATCTAGCCATTTCATCTACTGATGAAAGCATTTTCATTAGGCAAATTTGCAGTTTTCTAATTTTCTCTTTCTTGTAACTTTTGTTAACTGGGTGTTTTCTGTGGAGAAGAACTTTCTCTCATCAACTAGGGCTCTTTAGTTACTCTGTAGTACAGAGAAGGAAGGAAAAATGCTTAATTCTTTTCTTTCTACTGTCAGTTTTCAAAATAAGGAAATGTTCTAAATACAATGGTGACCAACTAGATTTTTGCTTGTGTGTGTTTTGTTTTTTAATTTTTATTTTTGTGTTTTTAGTGATAGAATGAATTCATGAATTCTGATTAATTAATTGCAGTCCCTATTTTTAATTTGTTCTTGTATTTTGCCAGTGGGATTCTTCCCTTATATTTGCTCCTCTTTGTTTATATTTGCTTCTGACATGTCCCATCAGTCTTTGACTTCCTCCTTGCTTTCTGGCATAACTTGTCACAAACCCATTTAATGCATTTTATTCTCCAAATCTGGAATCAGAATTCTACCATAGAGCTTTGGTTCCTTTTAGTGGGAAACACTACTTAGAGACCAAAATGTGGGCACTAGGGGCACTCTTGTTTTTGGGCGGTCACTGAGCTAAGGAATATATATTTTGAACAGAAAAAACAAAACCATACAATAATACTGATGTTCAATAGCAATATTCAATTCAAATTTAACATCATTGAATTTTAACTTTAACCTCTTTTCTGTTACACCAGTAATTTTAGTACTTAGCAACATTGACACTATTATTTGACTTCATGCATAAATGTTTGTGTGTATTTTCATGTTTGACTTCATGCATAAATGTTTGTGTGTATTTGCATGTGTATAAACTAGTTTCAAATTAATAATACTAATATTACTAATAAATACTGAATTAAGTTTAAGATTTATTTGAAGCTGTTTGGAATTAGAATTCATTCCACTTAAGATATACTCTCAAATACTCAAAAGTCACTATATCTATAAATATAAATAAATAAATCTATTCCCTGTATTATAATGTCATGAATTTGATATTGATAGGTCCAATTATTTCCATTTGTTTTAAGTTTGGGGGCAAAACGTGGTCTTCAGAACAGCTGTGTCAGCATCACTTGTGGACTTGTTAGAAATGCGAATTCTTGGGCCCCATTTCAGAATTTTTAAATCAGAAACTTTGGGAGTCAGGCTCTGAAGGTGATTTTTATGTACACTAAAGTTTAAGAAGCACTGATCTAGTGATAACCATTTTTATTAGATTTTTTTTGCAAATATAATACATTTGTGTACCTATTAACAATCTCTTTTCTTATCTAAATGTTAGAATAGTACATATACTATTCTGTATCTAGCCATTGGAAAAATACATTTTGCATACAAGTCATTTTGTATTTTTATCAGAATATTTTGGAGGTAAATTCCTAGAACTGAAATTGCTAGATAGATTGCTAGTAATTTTTTTTAAAGATATTATCAAATTCCTTTGCCGAGGAGTTGTACATTTTATATTCTCATCAGCTGTTTCCTATAACCTTGCCAATGGAATATGTTGTCAGACTTTTGGATGTTTGACAATCAGATATATGAAAACTTGTAGCTCGTGGCAGTATTCATTTGCATTTCCCTGAGTAAGAGCAAGTTTGAGCATCTTTGTGTACATTTAGGTGCCATTTTCATTTCTTTTGTGAATGTCTGCTCATATATTTTGCCACTTTCCTATCAGGTTGTTATTTTATTTCTTCTCAATATGTAGGAGCTCTTAATATTTTAAGTTTATTAACTTTTTAAATACAAATATATTTTCTCAGTTTATCACTTGTCTTCTAACTTTGCTTGTGTTGTTTTTGTGTCATGCCAATATTTTAAGGAAAATTAACATAATTAGATTGATCAATATTTTATCTCATAGCCTCTAGTTTTTGAATTAGTAAGGTTATCTTCAGATCAGTTTATAAGGCAATTTTCCCGTATTTTCTTTTAGTGTGTTTTTAGATTGTACATTTAAATTTTGATTTATTTGGAATTTATTCTGGTATGAAGTACTGACCTGATTTTATTTTTTTCCCAAATTTGTGTCTAGTTGTCCTAATAATTATAATAGCCTTTTTCCTCAGTAATTTGAGACAGTCCTTATTTCTAATTCTTGCTCTTTTTTCCCCAGTTCATTCTTGACATTTGTCAATTCTCATTTTTCTATCCTTCCGTAATTTTTCCTGCACAACTCCTGGGAATAAGGAATGTTACAATTCTTTAATTCTCTAAATCAGTAAACTCTTTATGGAGTTACCCCTTACCTAGATAATAGCAGATTAATAGAGTGACTTATTCTCCTTCACTCTTTTATCAAGGCAGAATCCAGGGACTGTTTGGTGATTGAAGATGGTGAGGAGTCTGGCCCTGTGCCCTCGGTGGTTGACATCATTTTGGCTCCTCTGGGTACAGGATACTGCTGTTAAGAATTAGCTCAGTTTAGGCACTTTGCTTTGGGTGGCCTTAGAGATGTTTCTTAGAGCATTTCATTCCAATGGCTAAAGATTCTTATTAAAACCTTGTGTCATACCCAAACTCAGCAAGACGTCTCACAGCATTTGTCATGCTTCATTCCACAGCCCTCATCCCTCTGTCTGCCTCAGTCTCAGGACAGAGGAGGGGTTAAATCCATACCTTTCTCTGAGACTTGGCCACTTTCAAGTTTTATTGCCCAAGCCTCTTACCTTCTGAACACATAGCCCATCTCAGAGACCATCAGCTTCACAACTTTCAGTGAAATTAGAAACACATTTTTTTCTTTTGTATATTTGTTTTTAAGGGTATTTTACAACTTCAGGCCTTTAGAAACATATTATCTTCTCTGTTATGACTAAGGGATTAGAGGTTGGGAAAGTAGATGCCAGCTCTATTTAGCACTTTACTAACACACTCTGTGATGAGCGTTTTCTCTCATTTATGCCTACCTTATCTTAATACACAATAGTCAGTGAAACTAATTGTTAAAGGGTATATTTGGATGAAGGACACAATAAATGGTATGATTATCAAGACATATTATCATAAAATAATCTATTTTGCAACTTTTCAGCCAATGATGCTTATCAGTTAGGTCCTCCAAGCAACGGACATCAAGATAGGATTAGAGATATATTGGAGGAAATGCCTTGCGGGATAAAGGAGGAGGGAGCTTTCATATAGCTTTCACACCGCACAAGTCTTACACCTGTGAAAGACAAAAAGTTTAAGGGGAGGATTGGGTAGGAAGAGATTCCGATTGCAGTGCAGTTGTGAAACACACTTGGCTGGCCTGATGGGAAATGCCCAAGCAAATGTTGCTCATTAGAGGAATCTTACGTGAGGAACTAATGGTTCCGGTATCTCTGACATGCACAGTCATTGGCTGGGAGTGGTCCAAGGGCAACACGAATTGTGAATCCAGTGAGTGAGGTGGTGCATTCCAAGGAGTGGCAGCTGGAGGCTGTCAATCAGCTATGTCCCCATGCAGTAGATTCTCTTGAAGGGACATGTGACTATCTCCATGGCTGCCACTGATGTCTACTTGATGTATTTAGCCAGTTTCAAAGAGATATTTCTACTGTGAATTTCTTTTACAATATATTAAAGCCGGTTGACAGAGTCTCCTTCATATGGGGGGGAGAAATCCTAACAGGGATTAAATAATGGATAACTTTTTGTTGTTGGATATTCCTAAAATGTCTACTAAGAATTTTAATATTATCTCACTTTAGAGAATGTGAAAGGAGGTAAAATAACATTTTTTATTATTTAGCATTCTAATAATTATAGGCCATCTAAATATACCATTAGATAATACTATTCTAAAGTCCTATCATTTTTTTTTTTGCGGTACGCGGGCCTCTCACTGTTGTGGCCTCTCCCGTTGCGGAGCACAGGCTCCAGATGTGTAGGCTCAGCAGCCATGGCTCACGGGCCCAGCCGCTCCGTGGCATGTGGGATCCTCCTGGTCGATGTCCCCTGCATCGGCAGGCGGACTCTCAACTACTGCGCCACCAGGGAAGCCCAAGTCCTATCATTTTTTAAAGGTAAAGTAGTTTACCACTTTAGCACTTACTGAAAAGTACAAAATTGCTAACTAGATCTACCTGTTTTGATCAGTCTGTCCTTTTGACCCTTTTGATTTTGATCTACAACCATTTTCAACTGAATCACTTGCTTCCAAAAGGACTGGAAAAGCTCCTAGCCTGGGAATAAGATCATCTGTGGTCTAACTGTGCTTTGTCACCATGTAGCTGTGTGACCTTGCGGAAATTAATTTACCCCCTTGGGCTTCAGTTTCCAAATCTATGAAATCTTGTAGGTGAAGTTGGAGGTTATGGTTAAAATGTCTCTATATTTGTTATCAAAAACTAAAATAAAGATATGGAAGCTATATTTAAGAAATGTGTGGACAGCACATATATTGGAAAATGCAATTAATATTTAAAAAATCTTCCAGGCTGAAATGATAGGTTACTTTCCATAAGATAAACTTTAATAAGGATAGAGTGGGTTGTTTGTTTTTAAAAAATAAACCTTTTATTTTAAGACAAGTTTTAGATTTACATAATTGTGAAGATAGTACAGGGTGCTTATTTATTTTTGCTTTACATAAGTTTAAAAATATTGGTGGCAGTCAGTGTTGAGTGGGTGGTATTAGTGCTGACAGGGGGCAGGGATGGGGCTAGTGGGGCAGATGGTGGAGAGACTGGACTTAACATTTTATGTGAAAAGAATTTAGGCATATTATGGGATGTGATCCTGATATCATGTGACTTTCAAAAAAAACCTAATAAATGCTTAACTACATTAATAGAGACTCATGATCCAGAATAAGGGAAACAACAGTCATATTGTACTCTAACTTGGCTACACCCTATCTGGAGTTCTGGTTTTGGTTTTAAAAGGAACATTGAAATGTTTGTAGGAGATCTAAAGAAGAGGGAGCAGGGTGATGAACGATACGGAAATTATGTAAGAGAAGAGACTGAAGGAGCTGGAGAGGTTTAGTGTGAACGAGAGAAGACTTAGCAGGGACCCACAACCAATTACTTTTTAAATTAAGTTTATTTTAAAAATTGGGTAAATTATTCATATAATTAAAAAATCAAAATGATATAAAACATATATAGTGCTTCTGCTCTTATTTCTACTCCTCTGTTCCCCCATCCTGTTTAGGTATGATTTTTTTTTATTAGTTTCTTTCAAATCCTTTCATTGTTTCTTTAGGCAATACCAGCAAATGTACGTATACAAAAGGAATCAAACTTTACATGTTATTTTGCACCTTGATTTTTTTTTTTTTTTGCTTAATAATATATTTTGGAGCTTTTTCTTTATATGTATAAAGAAGGTGACTCGTTTGTTTTAAACAGCTATATAGAATTCCTTTTTGTGAAATCATCATAGTTTACTTAATCCATCCTGAAGATGAATGCTTGAGTTCTTGCCTATATTTTGTTTTTACAATGTTGTTCTTGAAAAACAAGAAAAATGAATAGCGATGTCTATTTGTCATCTCAGAGGCTTGCAGGCATATCTATAATGCTCAGGAGTGGGGCCCCTGGGTAAGAATTAACTCTGCATTTTTAATTTTGAAAGATAATGCCTAACTGCTCTCCTTGGGTTAGTCCCAGTTTGCACACCCAAGAGTGATGCATGAGAATGCATGTTTCCACAGCCTCACCCACAGAACGTGTGCTCAAACTCTTGGATCCTTGCCCATCTGTGAAGTGAGAAATGGTATTTAAATGCAGGCTGAGTCTTCATGCATTTCTTTATGAATGAAGCGGAGTGCCTTTTCATATGTTGACGGGCCTTTTTCCCCCCCGCTGTGAACTGTTCAGACTGGCTGCACAATTTTCTGTTGGATTGCGTAGCTGTTGTTAGTACTGAACGCTCATCCTCTTGGCATTCACCCCTATGAGCTGAAAGCTGCTTCTGTGAACACCTGTGACACTTTGCCTGCAGGATTTTTCCCCGGCCATGGTGGCATGTACAGTGAGCATATGGGAAAACTCAAAAGAACCAGAAAGTTAGGGCCCTAGCAGCTTCTCTCATCCAGTAACAAACGGGAATTTGGTATATAAAACCCGCATCTTCCTTTCCCCTTGATGGGGATAAAAGGTATATATGACGCTGTTTCCCAGAGTTTCCCAGTGGAGTGGCTCCCACAATGGTAACTGGCTTGAAAACCCACACTTTATTCCTCCCTCGCTCTGTCTGCTTCCCTACTCCATCCCCAGTACTTAATGATTTCATTTCCAGAATAAACAACACATTTGCTTTAGGATCCTTGCCTCAGAGTTGGCTTCTGGTGGAACCCAAGTCAAGCCAGGTTGTGAGGCCCATCTTTGAGTGCTACTCAAAATGTGGGCTGCAGACGGTTTGTGACCTGTTTGTCACCTCTCTGATAAATTCAAAAATTGAGCTTAAAAGTTTAGAAACTCCTACAGCAATTTGATGTTGCTATGATATTTAAGTGTGGTGATTTTATGTTTTACACACACACACACACACACACACACACACACACACACACGTCTATGACGAATTGGAAAAAACAAAAACACTCCACAGTTGGAGAAGGCACAACTTTAAATGATGGCACTAAGACCAGTGGATGGAAGAACAATTAGGACAATTTTGGTTAGATATGAGAGAATTTTCTAATTGCCCACAGTACCTAAAAATGGAAAGATTTCCTGTTGGTGGCAGTCAACACTTGGGAAAAGTTAAGCCCACTTGGCTGGCTGGGCTGGTGAGACTGTAAAGAATCCTTTAGTTTGAGGGCAGATCTTTCGTTTTAACAGATTTTACTACTCTGCCTTATGAAACTTGAACAGTAATTCACCTCTTTCTATGAAAGAAAAGATTAGTAAAAATGAAACCAATACCTGGTTTGTATTCCTTAATACATGCTGACTCTCTAAAAATCATAAGGGTTTAATTTTAGTTGATCTTGTTCTGATCATTTTTGATACATTGTGAGTTCCATTCCAACAGCCCTTCATATTTACAAAACTGAAAAACTGGCAACTTTAGGTAGTGGGACTGAATCTTTTTTTTTTTTAACACTAAGATTTCTTAACTCGTGTTAAAATACTAAGTGAAAAGTGTTATGAGATTTCCTGGTGCGTCACTGGACCTCAAGAACAAATAAGTCCTCTCAGTACACAACGCACTAAGGTGGAACCAGAGAGAAAGAAAACATTTGCCTTGCAGCTTCTGAAGAGCTGTCCTCTCCTTGGCTACTCCTCTGAACCCTCAGGTCAGGGGTTTTTGCCTACCTCTACCTGAACAGAGGTCTCTCTGCTGATTAGGAAAGCTTGTGGCCAGATTGGACTAAAGTGGCAGTTAGAGCTGAGCTCAATGCTGAAACCAAGGGATCACATGTCACTGCAACCTTAAAGGGCATCCTAAAATCAACAGTAGGCAAATGTGGAGTGCCAAAGATGGGGCAATCAGGAATATTTAAAGCTTCCTTTAAAAAGTTTCAAAAAAACGTTGCCAGTGGTTCAGTCCACTCAGCCTAATATATGGATCCAAAGGGACGTTTTGGAGGACAGCGTGAGGGTCCTCCATTGTGTTGTGGCGTCGAAAGGCAATGGCCCTGGACTCAGATGGCCTCAATTCAAATCCCACGTCTGCCTCTTACTAGGCCTCTTACTCAGATGCGCTCAGTTCAAATCCCATGTCTGCCTCTCAATGTTTTTAAGACTCAGTTTCTTCTGAAAAGTTGGGATAATGAGAGTATTTTAGAGAATTGTTATGAGGAGTAAATAAGATAATGTGTGTCAAGTGTTTATTGTTTGCTCATAGTATCATACAACCAACGTCATTAAAAGCCTTCCAAGATTCCCTCCTAGCAGGAAACAGATAGAACCTTATGTACGCGGAAGGGGTCAGCTGTGTTTGGATGGTCAAATTGGTTTGATGGCTTGGGGAGGGAGAGATACTGGGAGGGATGAAAGGAGGAGATCGGCTGGGCCAGGGCATGGGTGCACGGTCCTACTCGTCCACGCCCCCCTTTCCCCAGCCCTTGCTTTCCCTGCACGCTTGATCCCCCTCCTCCCTCAGCGGGATCTTCTTGCTTCCTTTTATCTGAGAGGTCAGGGCTTCGCCTTCAGCTTCAGAAAGGTAATGAAGAGAAGAGTGACTTATTCTCTCCTCCTGAATTCTACTGAACGAATCTTTGGAAGAGTAGAGGGATTTTCTACATCATAATCTTAACTTACTGTAGAAAAGTGAAGGAGGATCATATAAGGAGAGTTTTGGTATGTGTGTATCAAACGGGTGGTGGTGTGGGTGATGGTGGTGTTGATGGAGAATGGACATTGAGAGCTGTGTGTGCAGCACCTTGACTGCCATTCCACCTTGATCTGGGGAGGAGGTCCAGAACCTTGTGAGCTCCTAGTGGTCAAATTAATTATATTTACATTCATTGTTATCATGGCTCTTCTGTGATCCCTGAACAATAAATGCACGAAGAGCTCTTGAACGCAATTCCTAACTGAAGTAGCTTTCGAATAGGGACTTTGTTCTCTCTGCTTCTAGCTTACTGCAGGTTGCCGGCCCTCTCTTTATTTATCTGTTTTTATTTTGTTTTCAAAAGAATGATAACACCCATCAGGGCTGCAGCTGTTCAGTTGTCCAGGGCATTTCATGTCAGGTCCCACAGGTTGAAATCCAACTTGAAATCAGTCTACCCATTAAGGCATTTGCCCTGTCCGGGTGGCATCCATGTGGAGGGAGGAAGGAAAGCCTTGTTTTTCTTCCACAAAAGTCCAGTGTGGGATAGTCTACCCCTACTCCTGTTTGGCCAGCTGATGCTTTCCCTTCTCTGAGGGTAAAACTGAAACATGCAGGATGTTGAAATGCATCACCCTGCTGGGTGCAAGCTTGTGTCACATGAAGCTGCAAATCCATTAATGTGCTTTTCAACCCCTGTACTGCCTCTCCTTTTCCTTATCTCTGAAAGGAACTATTTTTAGTTCCAGATGCTGGAGCTACTGTGATTCAAAACCTTTCAGTCACTTTCTTTGGAATGCTGAGGAGTCAAAACCAGAATGATTACAAAACTAGAAAGATTTTACAGAAGCAGTCATCCCTTAATATGGGGAAAACATACGAAAATAAAAGGTATATGATATCATAAAAATTTTTCTAGAATACAGGAAACATACCAGCAGTAAGGAAGTTTAGTCTCACTTTTTAATGTAGAATACTTTGGAACAGTTAAAAGGAATATAGTTCACCCAACACACCTATTTCTATCTGTTTCAAACTCATTCTTTCCACCTTAAGTAAGCTGGGGAAGTCAGCTGTGTTAGGATGGGCACATTGGTTTGATGGTTTGGGAAGGGAGGGATATTGGGAGGGGCGAAAGGAGGGAATTGGCTTCTCTGGTCAGCTGGTGGGGCTTGGAGCCCTTGTGGATGAGGCTGAGGGTCATGCCCAGCAATGCACTGTGATGCCAAAACACCAGGGGCACTCTGTAACGTCTGGCTTCCTGGATGCCTTTTGTGAAGTACCCAGGTAGAGCATTTTTACTAGGTTATAAAAGTAGAATCCTTTTTACTCTAGGTAAGCTTTTTTTTTTTTTTAACCTAAGAATGGCATTTTCTGTTTTTAGTAATGAACCATGTAGCCAGTAAAAACTTTACTCTCTTACCCAAAAAGGAGCATGGTTAATCCCAAAGGCTTTTTTTAGATCAGCCTGGATAGTACTTAACCTTTAATCAACCAATTCTCTAGCCAAAAGGCAGCTGCCAACCCTAGAATACTTGGCTGTTTTGCATCAAATAGCGGGATGAGTGGTGACAATTTCCCTGTCTTTCTCACTGATGCTCTTGGGTCAGCACCACACACCACAGCTCTGCTCAAAGTCGCAAGCTTTTTTATATCCTTGCTTGGGTGGATCAAGAATAACGTAATGGAGTATATATTCTGTGTATCTTCTCATTAACACAAATTGAAATAAAAAACAAAATCTGGTAGGGTATAATGAAACCAACACCCTCATTCAGTGCCAATGGTATTGACTTTAGAAATAATTTGGCAATATGTATCCAATGCTATTAAAAGTTCTTTACTTTTTAATCCCAATTCTTTGCAAGTATTCTGAGGAAGTAATTTAAAATATGGAAAAATTGTACGTGCCAAGATACCCTATGAAATGTTTTAGTAAAAAATGGATGTAACCTAAATGTTGAATTAGGGCAGTGGTTAAATAAATGCGTATTTGATGTAATATTATGCAGCCACTGATTCAATACATATACCATGTAAGTGAGCAGACAAAGCCACGATATATTAAGTGAAAAAGGAAGGGTACAAAATTGAATACACAGTATAGGTAGAACGATTTTCAAAAAGTTTTATAGAAAAATATCCTGGATTGTGGGTGATGTTTTAATATATTTTAATCATTTTGTATAAGGTCATATAGAATATATGATAATAAAAGTAAAAAGTAAAAGAAATGGCCTTTGTGGAGCAGGCAGAAAAATGTCAAACCCGAAGCCTTTTGGTTATTTCAGTGTGTGGGAAGGTCACACATAAGGCTCCTCTCAGCTCCATGTGTGAGCCAGAAAGGCTAATCCTGCTGAAGGTCGTCTTGGAAATGACCTCATCAGCACACAAAAGCAGAGACAACCATCCTGCCTTCCAGCAAGGATCTGAGAAACAACCAAGTCTCCTATTACAACTACTGCTCACACCTCTCTCCCCTAAGACACCATAATTCTCTCTCATCTATGTATCGGTTCAACTTACACGTTCATTATTCATTTAATTTCACTGCTTAAATTGACAACAAACTATGACAAGCTACAGAAGCTACTTTTTTATACTAGAAATGCATTTCATAGGTGATTAATATTGAACAAGATTTGGAATATATTATTTACAAAGCATACCACAAAACCTAAACAATACCAAACCTGATATAGTGCAACTTTACAAAATTTATTTAAATTTTGGTTTATTTGAACTTTTTGCACAAGGGCTTTTATCAGCTCTTCTTTGCTTATTGTACATGGAGAAAATCCAAGTGGGTATCCCTCATTTTTAACTCAATCTTTCCTATACCTATTCCTTTGTAGAGGAAGGATCTATATCTTATGATATAGATTTTTATATATCCAACCCATGATTACTTACAATCAATTGTGATATTTTTATTGTTTTATAAAATAATTCCCCACACTACACATCCATATTGGTAACAAAATCAAAGAGCACACGCAACTACAGAATTCACCATGGCAATATTTATGATAACCTGCACTGCCAAAAACCAAACTAAAAATCTCGTTCCTTTTACTTCCTCGGCCCTCTTCTTCAGACATATCTAATAAAGCCTTTATCAGTGGCCACAATCTTACTGTTTTCTCTTTCACTCCTCTCTGCCCTTGAACCAGAGAAGGAAAGTGCATGGACTTCCCCTAGATTTTGCAAGACATTAGGTCATGCATGCTGCCCACAACAAAGAAGCTTCCTACTGTGAAACCACAAAGCGAATCGTGACCTCAGCAACCCCAGCTCCAGCAAAAGGAGAAGCAGGGGCCAACACCGATTCAACACCAGCCTGAGATCAAACGGTGTCCATTTCTCAAAGTCAGGCATGATTTCTTTCTCTGTTCACAAGCTTCAGCCTGTGGTGGGAGAAAAACACTTTCTTCACTGCACCCATTATTATTCTCTAAACATACAACACCATAGTTAAGAAGTCCAGGTGAATTGAACTTTGCTTTAAATATCTGTTTTTCCATTCAATGCTGATTCTGAGAATTTTGGGTTCCTTTCCCAGCCCTTGCGGATCCGTGTAAGGGTCTTGTCTATACATGGAAGGATGAGGATGAACTTGATCACCAGCACCGTGCAAGGGATGATCAGTGCTATCACGTAGGCTGAAGGAAGATACCAGACGAGGCTTGAAGGACTGAGGAATCTCTTTCCGCCGTACACCAAGGTGTGGGCTGTGCACAAGATCAGGGTCAAATAACCCAGTTTGGACTATAAGCAAGAAACAAAAACATATACATTAACACTGTTTACACTGTAAGCCAATGAAGGGTATTTGTCAAAGCCACAAGCTTTTGAAACCTGTAATATTTAGAACACTGCTAAGTCCTGAAAAAGCATTAACTCTCCTTCAAGATGATCAGTATATCATTTAAAAAAACACTGTGCTGGGCTTCCCTGGTGGCGCAGTAGTTAAGAATCTGCCTGCCAATGCAGGGGACATGGGTTCTAGCCCTGGTCTGGGAAGATCCTGCATGCCGTGGAGCAACTAAGCCTGAGCACCACAACTACTGAGCCTGCACTCTAGAGCCCGTGAGCCACAACTACTGAGCCCATGTGCCACAGCTACTGAAGCCCACGCTCCTAGAGCCCGTGCTCCACAACAAGAGAAGCCACCGCGATGAGAAGCCCGCGCACCACAACGAAGAGTGGCCCCCGCTCGCCGCACCTAGAGAAAGCCCGCACGCAGCAATGAAGACCAAAAAAAAGAAGAAAAAAACGCAGCCAAATAAATAAATAAATAAATAAATAAATAAAACGACTGTGCTTGCAAATGACATGGTGGTTTCATCTTAACCTAACTGGTAAAGATTAGGTTAGGAAAGATTCCCAGGAGTAAATTCTTTTGCATTAGAATAAATAATGTACCTTCTTCTTCAATGGTGAAACTCTTTCCTGAATCACCTTTTCTGGAGGCCAGAGATGAGCAAGATACAGTATGTCCTCAAGAAGCACCACATTAGTATATGTTGCTGACTAAGAGCAGATGCTAGCTACATTCTGTCGCAATAAAGAGCAATTAGCAAACTTTACTTTTGGTTGGTTGTTTGTTTTGGCTAAATACAAAGCTCAATGTTCATTTCTGTCTTAATGTCTTGAATAAGGGTGTAAACATGAGAAAATGTTGACTGCATTTGGCCCCTGGGAGAAACTGCAAGACTTCTGAAATTCAAATTGTTCTATAAAGTTCAAAGCTGATTTCAGTTACTAATAGTCTGTTCTGTTATGCTGGTTCACAAGGAGCATGCATCAGAATTACCCAGAGGGCTTGTGAAAACAAACTGCTGGGCCATACCTCCAGAGTTTCTGAGTCATTTAGGTCTGGGTGGGGCCCGGGGATTTGCATCTAACATGATCCCAGGTGATGTTTGTGATGCTGCCACTTCTGGTCCAGGTACCACACTTTGAAGACCACTGGTCTAGAAGATACCAGCTGCTTTTAATGAGGTATCTGGTGGTTGATGTGTTTTCCCTCTTACAGACCAGCTTTGAATCTGGTACGATGACAGTCTAGCGTATCTTGCTTTGAAGGTTTTAAAGATTATTTCATTATATGCCTTTTCATATCAATAAGTCCATATTCTAAAATTGGTTTTCAGAAGTAGAAATTTTATGTTTAGGTTTCTCTCCACCTTGCACCTAGTACATCTCCACACACAGAATTTAATAGTAGTTGGTGCTTTTCACATTATACTCTTAGCTGTGGCTCTGGGAGTGGTCAGGAATCTTGGCAAGGGATGCCCTGCGAGGAAATTCAGCCATTATGGAATCTGCCTTTTGGTACCAGAGTTTAGCATTTTCTAATTTGAACTTGTTTCAGTTGCTATTTTTATGAGATTGCTAGGGAAGTGATGGAGTTAAATGAAAATTTATGCAGGGTATGAGAGAAAAATGAGAATATTTGTAAAGCCAGAATCATTTTGCACTGTAAAGTAGATTAAATCGTGAAGTCTTTTACCTGGACAAATCGGAACTCTCTCCAGTTGACCATGTTGCTAACTGATGGCAAGGAAGTGATTCCCAGGAGTACAAACAGGAAAAATCCAAGCATTCCCATAGCGATATATGAATCGCTGAGCCAGGCAGTAGAGGTACTAAATGGACTTTCTTTCTTGGCTATTGCCTAAGAAAAGTTATAAGCAATTTTTTAAAATTCCATTTTTTTACAAACTGCCCAAACTTTTAAGGGGATGAAGAGTACCTCTGCATGGTTTCTTTGCTCAAAGAAAATTGTATAACATTTCTTAACAATCACTGAAAATAATTACACTTAGAAAAATACACTTAGGTATTATATTTTTTGATAGAAAAAGTAATTGGTTCTATTGGGACTTTATTATGATAGTTGACTCCAGGAGTTGTATAGAGAGTTTTAATTGACCCTATAAATCCTAAAACAAGATAAACATTTACTTAAACCTTCCTTACCATATGGCTTCTTGTTCCCCAAGCAAAAATCGATGTTCTCAAATGATTACATCAGGATTCTGTTTTCCTGCTTTATATGCTGATTATTCACACACATGAAGTTTGAGTTCTTTCATGTTTTTTTATGTTGTAATATGGCATCAAGTCTGTTGCATCACATCTTGAGAGAAATCTGGCCCCTGTAACATGACTCTTACCCAAGGATATCCCATGTATTTGTTAGGGAAATAATGTAGAGAAATCCACAGACCCAGCACTTTGAGACTGCAGTAAGATTGATCAAAATCAATTTCCAAACGAGAACTGATGTATAGAACTTCCTCTGGGACAGCTTTAAGACTCCCTGAGCTGATTCTCTCTGAATATTTTGACTATGCAGAATATAGTATTTGACATTTGCTCAGAATTGTTTAGTTTTCTAGTTATTGAGGACAGCATCCCACAAGTCAAACATTAATGGAGTTATAAGCACCCTTTTGTGAATTTGTTTACATTCCTATGACACATGTTTGGACAGCCCCCTCACGTATAAGATGGTTGGTTTTGACTTCCAAAAGGAAGTAGCATGCATAAAGATAGAAACTTGAAAACACCTTAGCTTCCATTTATTGAAGTAACTCAAGTAGGTTCATTAAGTTTTCCTGAGCCTCCAAATCTGATAGTTTGTCAGTATCTCAGTGAGTCCTGGGAATACAGATATGGACCCAAGTGGACCTGGGAATCTACCTTTCATTCTCAATAGGTGTATGAGATTTCAACCAGATTCAGTAAAAAACAAAACAAAACAACAAACCCCTGAAAACAAACATGAGGTGTCTAGTTTTAGCTACTTTAAAAAATAAAGATGCTTAGAACAGTGATTTTCTATAACTGTGAAGTGGAATATGGTGTAGCAGGATTGCTCTTTGATTTAAAGAATAGGAGAATACAAATGAGTAGAGATTTACCTGGGCAATGGTTCTGTTGTTCCATGTCCATCGTACATAATAACGAATAGGGATCACAAGTGTGTAGAGGACATGAAGGAAGGCAAATCCCAGTGCTATCAAGCCAAGCTGCTTTCTGCACAGCATCCAGTGGTCAAGCCAGTCTGGGAATCGGCGGTATTTTGTACCTCGGTACAGCTGCAGGATGGCCGCAATAACGCCAGGGAGGTAAACCAAGGCCAGCAGTGTAAGTGCTGCTATTGGAAAGACACGATTTGGAATAGAAATAGCCAGGCGGAATGTCCTATCTTTTTTTTCATAAACATAAGGGTAGATTACTTCTCTTATTACACAGTAGAAAAAGAAGAATACACACAGAACAGCAGACAAATAGAAGGGGAACCTCCACATTGGAAACAGTTGCAGTGGGTAGTTTTCAATTTCATTGGCTGCCATGAGAGATCCTTTATCCAATGGAGTAAGTCCAAGACTACGAACAATATCCATTACTCTTTGCTTGGCTTTGCTGTCATTTCCGCAGACAAACACCTGGGTTAAAATAATTCATTTTGTATTTTTTCTTTCTTTAGTAATTATTTTGAAAGTCTGTATAAGCACTGTGCAAGACAATGCCATATGGTAGTTAACTGCTTTTCAAACAAGGCTGTAGAAAGGACATATTTAACAAGATGATGGTTTAGACTCGCACATGTGTGTTGGATAGTTAAGTACCAGGGTTTTAAGTCGAGAGTGGCTGTAAGCATATCACACTGATATGATAAGACTTGGTTCTCCACAATGCAAACAGTTTGATCTCTCTTCCGTATTCTTGGGTGCCGTATCACTTATGGATTGCTTTTAATCTCAGTGAATAAATGGAACCCATTTCATACAAGGTAATGGGAATAGAAGGGATACCCATCAACAATTTAGCAGTGTTATTTTCTAGTACTGACAAGAGGGCTCCAGAGACTGACACCATTGGGTTCCATCAAGCTAAAAGCTGAGGGTACAGACAGTGCTAAATAAATCACTACAATTGGTTACCCTACCTGGCCAAGCCCAAGAAAGTCACTCATGGCACATATTAGCAGAATGAAGTGTTTTCTTTTGGAATTATGTTTTGGAATCTTTGACATAAGCACATATTAAAACATTCACTTTTTAAAGATGGAGTGTAAATTTATCATTTAATCTTACCTGCCGACTTGCATCCAGTGCCCTTGACTGGAGAGCCCAGGCTGAGATGGTGTTAAATGCTTTTACCACGTGGGCTCCCGGCACCAACTGAGCAAGGTACTCTGCATTCGACTGCGGATACTGCTTGATTTTCAGGTTGTTGCTGACGTCGACCAGTATTTTCCCATTGAGAGCCTCAGTTAATTCTGTGAGAAAATCGTAATGTTCCCTGTGGATTGCTATGATTATAATGTCAGATTTCTGGGCCGCTTCTGAGTAGCTCAGGACCTCTGCACCGTTGGGCAGCAGACTGGACATCTGGGGGTTTTGACTTCCAAAAACAATAGAATAACCACATTGGAGCATTTCAAGTCCCAGTGATCGTCCAAAATCTCCAGTTCCAAAAATACATACAGTGTCTTGCTTCTCTGAAGAATTCGTAGTGAGAAGAAGTACATCTGTAGTTTTCTCCATGACTGAAAGATAATAATGCAAACACCCAACAAAATATGAATGTTCTGGCAAAAATTAATGAGAATTATATCCAGGAAACAGGGATTGACTGATGTCGTTTGAATCTTTTACTGAGTTATCTCAAGCATATTCCCTACAAAATTTGGAAGGAGTAAAAACTGTCTCATATATTCTATGTCTTTATTTTTTTTGAATTTTATTTTAATTTTTTTTATATAGCAGGTTCTTATTAGTTATCTATTTTATACAAATTAGTGTATATATGTCTCATATGGCTTAGTAACAAAATCTTCTATTGGATAAAGAAATGCAGTAAAAACCCAAGACGCTGACTGGTTGCTGTCTTAAACTATGGACGTGTATCACAATGATACTGCATTTATTGAACACTTAACAGTTCCTAAAGTTCTCAAGAGCAAAATCTGACAAAGAATGCAGTAATAAGGAAATTACAGACCAATTCATTTATGTTTAGTGATACAAAAATCCCAGATTAACCAACAGAATCTGGCAGCCTGTTAAGAGGCAGTGCACATTGATCACATGGGATTATTCTAGGAATGTAAAGATTAGTTCTGTAAATTCAATATTAGAAAATCCTAATAGAACTCACCATGTTAGAAGATTAAGGAGAAAAATGTGGCCATGTTTATGTATGCTAAAAGATCAAGAACCTATATGTCTTCAGAAATTTCTACAACATTGTAAATTAACTATACTTCAATAAAAAAAACCTAAAAAAATGATATTTATTCTTGATTCATATTTAAAAAGGAAAAAATAGATATTTCCTTAACATACAAAGTATCTATTTAAATAGCCAAAGTATCTATCTAAATAGCCAGTTGGAAGAAAAAGTTTAATCTATACCTCACACTCCCCCCCCAAGGTAAATTTAAAATATATTAAAGATTTAAATATTTTTTTTAAATGGAACTATAATAGAGCTAGAAGAGGCCATGGAGAATTCTTTTATAACCTTAGACGGGAAAAGCCCTTTTCCTATATCACAAATCCTTGAAATCATTAAAGAATAAAGGGACAAATGTGATCACATAAAAATAAATAATACCTGCAAAGCAAAAAATCATGATAAGTGAAGTCACAAGATAATCAAACTGGAAAAATATATATATATATATTTTTTGCGGTATGTGGGCCTCTCACTGTTGTGGCCTCTCCCGTTGCGGAGCACAGGCTCCGGATGCACAGGCTCAGCAGCCATGGCTCACGGGCTTAGCCGCTCCGCGCATGTGGGATCTTCCCGGACCGGGGAACGAACCCGCGTCCCCTGCATCGGCAGGCGGACTCTCAACCACTGCGACACCAGGGAAGCCCTGGAAAACTATTTTAAACTCATACAAACCAATAAAAAATTTGCCCACTAGACAATAGGGCAAAAGAATATGAGATGCTAGTTCATCCTAGGGAAATAGGACTTTTCAATATAGTAAAAGATTTCTTAATCTTACCCAAAGTAAAAGAAATGCAGGATAAAACTAAACTGAGATACTGTTATAAACCATGTGATTGTGTTGCTTTGTAAGGTTTTGAAATTTAAAGATCTTGAAGTTTTCATGATCTAATAAAATAATCTAGGATACTCTCTCCACTTTCAAAGAATATTATTTCTTCCTTCGGTACTGGATTTTTCTCAAAAACTTTTCTCTTCCCAATATTTAGCATTTAGTTTAAACTTTTAGTTAATCTTTTTTTGGGTGTGTGTGTGTAGTCTCGTGTGTTCAGTGATGCATCCTCAGTGCTAAAAAAGAGCACTGCCTGTGATGGACCAGGCACTTCTTGGTAAGTATTTGTGGGATCATATTAGAAGGGTGGAATGTCGGAGCTGGAAGCAGCGGTTTCCTCTGTGTGCCAGGCACAGCATGAGGTGCATGATGAGGAGGAAGCTGAGTGAGTACAGACTGAGCACTGGGAGTTAGGGAGGAGTAAGGTGAAGCAGAGAAGTGGGGGAAGGTGTTGTAAGGACATTGCTTCTTCCACCCAAATGGGTTTAAAGTAAAACTTCGTGAATTTGATGTGGCGTTTCAAACCAGACCTAATCATTCTTCCATTCCAGCATGGTGAATTTCATGCAGATTGTAGAGCATATGAAGATTGCACCTTTTCAATAGGATTTCAGAAATTTGCCCTTTCCATTTTAGCCCATGGAAAACACCTGTTTGTTTGATTTTCTTGAAGTATAGTTAATTTCCAATGTTGTGTTAGTTTGGGGGTAAGCAAAGTGATTCAGTTATACATATATATGTATATATATATATTCTTTTTTCAGATTCTTTTCCATTATAGGTTATGACAAGATATTGAATATGGTTCCCTGTGCTATACAGTTGGTCCTTATTGTTTACCTTTGTTATATATAGTGGTGTGTATATGGTTTTTTTTTATAAATTTATTTTATCTATTTATTTTTGGCTGTGTTGGGTTTTCGTTGCTGTGCGCGGGCTTTCTCTAGTTGCGGTGAGTGGGGGCTACTCTGTTGCGGTGCGCGGGCTTCTCATTGTGGTGGCTTCTCCTGTTGCAGAGCACGGGCTCTAGGCGTGTGAGCTCAGTAGCTGTGGCTCCCAGACTCTAGAGCGCAGGCTCAGTAGTTGTGGCTCACGGGCTTAGTTGCTCCGCGGCATGTGGGATCTTCCTAGACCAGGGCTCGACCCCATGTCCCCTGCATTGGCAGGCGGATTCTCCACCACTGTGCCACCAGGGAAGCCCAGTGGTGTGTATATGTTAATTCCAAACCACCGTGCCACCAGGGAAGCCCAGTGGTGTGTATATGTTAATTACAAACTCCTAATTTGTCTCCCCCGCCCCTGCTATCCCCTCCCCTTTGGTAACCATACGTTTGTTTTCAATGTCTGTGAGTCTATTTCTGTTTTGTAAATACGTTTATTTGTATCATTTTTTTTTAGATTCCACATATAAGTGATATCATATGATGTGTGTCCTTCTCTGTCTCACTTCCCTTAGTAAAGGAACAAGAAATACAAGACTTCTTTGTACTTCCACAGAAACTCTTTGAATAATTTAATTAAGCACAACAAGTGAATCATTTTATAAACTAGCTAGTGACTGATATCCCGAACTTTATCAGAGTAGGAAATGACCTTATATGGGAAAGCACCTGGATATGATCAGGGCCTATCATATGGAAACACAGCTGTCCCTTTGAAAAGCTCTTAGCAGCATCTACAAATGCAAACTAGTGTAGCAAATTCTATTGTATTGCTCATCAGTTAACACCTAATTGTTATGACTCAAACCCTAAACTGCTGAATGATGCCTTAATTTTTCTACTTCGTAGAACTGGTTTGTGAGTGTACTGACAGAATACCAGTGTGCCTGGCTATTCCCTCACTTTTTCTCCATTCTTTATCCTAATATATTATTTTTCTATCTCCTATATTGGGATGAACATTTGCAAGCAAGATATAGATTTGACAAAGTTGCCTGTGTCCTGCAATGAAATGGATGATGTCTTTACTGACCTATTATCATTTGGATTACCTTAATCATTGCAGCGAGAGAGTCCAGACTTCATTTTGACCACGTGGCCCCTACATTTATCTATTCTAACCTGTCATAAAATTTTTTTTAAAAAATGAAGATATTAACTACACTACACTAGTATTTTTTGCTCCACTTACTGGCCACGTGACCTTGGGTGAGTTAAACTATTTGTGTCTCAGTTTCATCAACTTTAAAATGAGAGATCTGTAGTACCTACTCTAGGGGCATTGTGAGGATCAGATGAATTGATGTATCTTAGAACAATTCCTGAGACTTAGTAAGTACTCAATAAGCTGTCTATTATTAGGAGAGTATTTCATATGCTATAGTTAATTAATCAGTCTATTAATGATCTAATTAATGTAGTCTTTTTATAAATTCTATAAATTAAGGGTTAATTATGCTTCTATAACTGTGATTATTGGAATATATAAAATTTACCTGAAATAGTATTCAATAATTCTTGAGAAGCTTCTGCTTTCCCCACTTCTTTCTCATAAATAAAACCTTATATAAAACGGCTTCAGAGCATATGAATTTATCAAAACACAGATGTAAAAACAGCTCAAGTGTGAATCTCTCTCATTTGTAATTCTTTCACATTTTACTTCAATATTTCCCCCTTAAAATGCAGCTTGGCAATCCAGCATAACACACTTGGGCTGTTATCTCAAGCATTAAAATTTATTTTCCCTCTTAAATCTTCAGAGACAAACTGAAGGTACAAAAACAGTAAGGAGATATTAAAATATCACTGGTGGAGTCAATAGAAAGTAATACAGTTATTCCATTGGGCAGTTAGTTACTCCGTATCAAGTTACAAGGTTGATAATTGTGTCACACACATCTTGAGTTCCCCTTCAAATCCTCCTGGTTCTATTTCCAGTCCTTGGGCAGTAACTGGGCTCTGCTCTGTTTCCACTGCCTAACAGAGGCTCACTTTGGGGCTCTAGATCTTTTAGCTCTCGATCCTTGTCCTGGGCTTCTCTGATACCTGTGCCTGTTTGGCACTCAGACATGTACAGCCCATTGCCCCATCATAGACAACGGGGCACAGGACTCCATGGATAAGTGCTTCCCCTTTCATCTTCTGGAACACAGTTCTGACACATTTCATAAGGCTCCTATGAAAGTCCTAGAGGAAAAGAGTACCACTCATCTGTAACAGTGGCTGATTTAATGGGCTTTTGTCTTTCCCATGTTCCCTGGTTTAAGCCCCTTGCCCCTCACTCCTGTTCCCTGGAATCACTTCCGTAATAAACTATCTGCACACAAGCCTTTGTTACAGGCTCTGCTTGCAAATCAACCCAGGATAATACACTATTTTGATTATTATTATCTTTTCATGGTAGAAGAAAAATGATCAGACCTCAGGTTACAACTGGGATAATGAAATAACATGTAAAAAGTTAAAAAGTTAGCTAATTCTTTGGAAGAATTTGATTCAGCACTCTTGGAAAAAATATCCTGAAAACAGATGTTCATGAAAATGAGATGTATGCACACTCTAAACCACAAGGGAGATCTCATTGAGGGTGTATTTTACAGTAAGTACTAGGTAAAGAAGGAAGTTACAATCATTTCAGACTATTTGTAACTCAAAATAACTCCCATGTATAAACATGGATTTATGGAGGTAGTAAGGTTTCTTGTTCAAAGACTTGTAAAAAAACTTTCCTAGTCCTCTTTTATTCATAGATGTAGGATGGAAGGAATAAAGAAAATAAGAAAGGTGGTAAACAGGAAGCGGAGTTATTAAGGGAAAGTTGGGGTAAGTTGGTTATGGCATAGTGGTCTCCTCTCCTTCCTTCAGCGCTTTCCAAACCTCAGTTATGTAACAGGAATCAAAACAAGACTACCCCCTGGTTTGGAAAATCTCCAGGGTTTGCCTCCTGTGGAAGCATCTCCCAGAGAGGGAGGCCAAGACAGTCAAAGCGACCCTGCAAGAGTGTTTATATAGATTAGAGATTGGCAACCAATGATGCAGATGAAAAGGTGACAGAGACAACTGTGAGGGCCATGGTAGCAGCCACCAAGAAGCGTAAGCGTGAGTGTGTGTGTGTGTATGTGTGTGCGCACGCATGTGCCTGTGTGATGAAGTGGTACTGGTGTGGGTCATGTAGAGTCTCGCCCATCAGGTCCCTCTGTCTGCAGATCCCACCCCGGGTTCTGGGAACCTAAGGCAGCATTCCGCCGGATGTTCCCAGCTAGGTATCCCTTGAGGATGTTAGGGCCAGTCTGGTTTGTGCTTTTACTTCTCTCATCTCCCAGAGGTCAGAGGACAGAGAGGCCCAGTTCTAGCTTTAGAGGATTCTAGCATATGAAAAACATGGAAATGTCCTAATGGAATACAAACATTTCACATTTTAAACGCTTGTATTTAACAAGCAAAGAAACCTTTTTATTTAAAATAATTATAGATTCACAGTAAGTTTAAAGCTAGTACAAGAGGTCCTTGTGCATCCTTTATCATTTCCTCCAGTGTTTACATTTTATATAGCTAGAGTACAATATCAAAACTGGGAAACTGATATCAGGACATCGGGTGTGTATAATTCTCTGTCATTTTATCCCTTGTGTGGGTTCAGGTACCCACTACTGCAATCAGGATGCAGAACTATTCCGTCACTACCCCTTTATAGTCATACTTATCCCCCTCTCTGACTCCAGCCCCAATCCCTGGAAGTCATGAATCTGTTCTCTGCTCTGTAATTTTATCATTTTGAGAATGTTATATAATGAAATCACACAAAATGCAACCTTTTCATATTGGCTTTTTTTCACTTAGCATAATGCCCTTGAGATCCATCCAAGTTGGCGCATATGTAAATAGTTCATGTAAATAGTGCGTTCCTTTTTAGTGTTGAGTCCATGGTATGGACTTCTTCATTTGCTAGTTTGCTACCTGAATGTCCTGTTTGGAAATGTTGCAACAGCGTTACAAAATCTGCATGTTTTAAGTGTTTATACTTAACAAGTCAATGCTATCAAATGCTCAGGCACCACCTCCTGAGATTCTGAATCAATTGTTCTGAGGTAGGGCCCAGACATCTGTATTTTTAAAAAACCAGACCAAACAGGTCAGTTCTAAAGAGCATCCAGAGCTGAGAACCACTGGAAATGGGAAAAGATAAGGGTATCTTTTTTGGAAAGAGATGGTGAGGAGGGAAAAGGCAGAGGGAGAACAGGCTGTGGATGAGCTTGTAGGGGGATGCAGAAACATTTCACCTGCTTTACAACTTCTTCCTCTAAGTAACCATTGGCTGGGTCTGATAGCCTAGAATTCCTACTTTTATGAAAACTGGAGGCAAAAAAAGAGTGTGTAGGCCCCCTATGGGAGAGGGTCAAGGGATGCCAGACGCAAGACTTGGTAGGCTTTGCTCTACAATTCCCTTAAGGAAACTTTGATGAGTTGTCTTCTATGAGCCACAAGTTATGGTTTGATCAAATCCAGCCATGAATCTGCTACGGTCACTCCTTCATAGCATCCCGTTTACATTCGGATGAAACCAGTATTAAAGACATTCTGCCCCTTTCTCCCTTTGAGAATTCAGCTTTGAATTCTGAAGCGATTGTTCACACAAGGTTTTGAACTCCTCCTACAGTACCCTCTCCGGACACCCCCCTCCTGCCCTCCGTCGGGGTTGTAGCACACAAGTCCAGTGATCTGGCCTGGCACCTCCAGGGAGTCAGAACACAAATGACACTTTTAAACTCTATACGACGTGACAGGATTTTTCATTTTAATTTGATGCCTGTAAACAGGGATTTTAAAATTTCCTTCCTTCTGTTTTATTTTCCCTTCTGAATTTCAACCTGAAAGCCCTAGATGACCTGACAACACATTTGTAGTGAGCTGACGCCCATCAATCAAATGTTTCTTTTAATTACCAGGCATGGGGCGGGACGGAGTTCTGCAACTAGGCTAGCCTTCCTCTGATTCAGAGCATTTGTTTTAATATATCCCAGGGACCATTGGAAAGCAAAAAATAGTAAAATATATATATATATATTTTAAAACCTTACAATAATACATGAACCCATCCAGTTTATTCACTGTGCTATTTCTGTATTTAGTGAGATCAAGGCTCTTTAGGGAAAGCAAGCATGCTCACATTTAAGCACATATTCTTTTACTAACAGGCATATATTACTGTAGCAAAATCAGAAGCTCTTGGTTTAAAAAGACCACTGATTGTAGTTTACAAAAAATGTAATGTGCCCATAATTAATGGAGTTTTCTAATTTTTTTTGACAGTTCCATCTTCAGCCTATATATGTTATTTGAAAATATAATAGTACTTTTCTTATTTTAGCCTTGTAGTTAGAAGTAGCTCTGTCAGTAATAGCTATAGACTGACATAAATCTATGATTTAAAGCTCTTAATCTGAATAAAGAAACCACTGCAGGTTGGTTGCTGAAAAATTGATTAATGATTTCAATTGTTTTGGGAGAAAATGTTATGTATCTCATAGCACTCTAATTTACTGATGCTTAGTTTTTATGCTAGCCAATAGAATGACCCAAAAGGAAACTAATCTTAACTTGTCCAGTCTGATTAAATCACAAGAGCATAACTAAATATAACCTTTACATTAATATTCTATGGGGATATATATCCACATGAATTGCTAATAAGTAAAACTAGCCATGACGTGCTGCAGCTAAAATGATTCTGTCAGTAACATTTCACTGCCACCCAATGAATACAAGGAGAGCAAGGTAATGCAGAGCTATATTATTGATTTTAATTGTACTTTAGGAGAAAATTTATTTCTTTTAAATATTGGTTCTTTGGTGAAATTCTGGTCCAACTAAAAATCTTTTTAATACGTGTTTTCACATTTACATCTCAGCTGCATCTGTCAAGATAAATGAAGATTGTTTTATGATTCCCTGGCTAAGAATTTTATCATGTAGGTTTATTATCCCCTGTCTAGGCTAGTTGGTTCATTTGATTAAAGCTGGGGCTCATGACAGCAAGGTCAGGGATTCAGTCATGGCTGAGTTAATTTACCTTGACCTCTGTTTGCATTCTAAATCCTGAACAGCTTATAAATCTGTCGTTCACCAAAGATTCAGCATGAGAATCAGGACCTGGATTGCCACCATCAGAAAAACAACTCTGTCTCACTGACTGGGTGGCATTTGACTCGTACACAATACCTGAGCATTTGCTTTTTTTTTTTTTTAAGTAGTTTTTTATTTTTTTAAATTTTTAAAAAATTTTATTTATTTATTTTTGGCCGTGTTGCGTCTTTGTTGCTGCCCACAGGCTTTCTCTAGCTGCGGTGAGTGGAGGCTACTCTTCCTTGCGGTGCGCGGGCTTCTCATTAGGGTGGCTTCGCTTTGTTGCGGAGCACGGGCTCTAGGTGTGCGGACTCAGTAGCTGTGGCTAGCAGGCTCTAGAGCGCAGGCTCAGTAGTTGTGGCTCACGGGCTCTAGAGTGCAGGCTCAGTAGTTGTGGCACACAGGCTTAGCTGCTCTGCGGCATGTGGGATCTTCCCGGACCAGGGCTCGAACCCATGTCCCCTGCATTGGCAGGCGGTTTCTTAACCACTGTGCCATCAGGGAGGTCCTGAGCATTTGCTTATTGGGTAATTTGGTGATCACAAAAACCCACTTAATATTTAGTATCCATTAGTGGGTTTTGCTTTTCTTGGACTGCTGTAGTCAGAGATATTTAAGAAGTGATTTGATCATTTCAGAATTAACTTTGTTTAAATAAATTTCCTGTGAATAGTTATTTATCCTCACCTTGAGGCCACTGGGAATTATCTCACTATTGATAACTGCCAACTCAGTTTGGAGATAGAGCAGTTTTGCTGTGGATCTGATCCCATTCCCTGGCCCCCAACCCTGCTGATGGGGTAACTCCAATCTGCTTCAAAGCATCTCCTCAGCATTTTTAGAAATCTCCTAGGGGTGGTTTACATGTCCTGTATATAGTCTCCTTTATCTTCTTTTGGGCACCGTTTTCTTCTATTTCTAATTTGGCTCTGGAGGCAAGGACTCCCAATGGCCAGAGTACGTCTAATGTTCGCCAAGACCCCATGAGCTGGAGCTGCGACCATGATCTGGCCTTTCAGCTGCTTCATTTCTTACCCCAGGAGGGAAAGTACCCTTGAAACACCTTTCCGCCTCCTGTATTATACTCTGATATACAGGCCTGAGGGCAGTGCTGGTTGATCAATATATTTTAGCGAAAGCAGCTCCTTCTTTTTAAGTCCTAGGTATTTAATTTCAGCTCTTTTTAGTTGTGTGGTATGACCAGAGCTGGCTTGCCAGCTGAAAGTTTGAAATCAGCCGTGGTGGGAGTTTTCACATCATGGAAATCAGCAAATGCTGTAATTCAGGACATTTTTTTTTTGCCTTAGAGAGCCATTTACCAGCATACCACTGAGTCTTTCTCTCATCCCCTTCTCCCCAAGACTCTGCCTGTGACCATGGAAATGGAGAAATAACTGGACTGACAGGATGATATACTTTCCCACTCCTGACTTTGTACTTTAAGCCTTAAAATCTCTTTCCTTAGAGGCCTTCCTTCTAGGAAGGCTCCTAGGTTCTTAATGATAACAGAATCCTTGTGGCTTCCCTCCCTCAACAAATGTTCCAGACCCTCTCCACTGCACACATGGAGTTAACACGATTTTGGCTGTAAGTCTGACATCGCTAGACTCTTGATTCCCTCAGGGAGATAGATACAGGGACCTCTTTGTGTACCATCATCCCTAAACACATATCTCCTAATTTTCCATACATGCATTAAAAAAAAAAAAGAGCACAGTTTAGGATCTCAGTTGAAGATAACCATTATTAACTGCAATGAACCATTTACCAACTTGCTAATTGCTTTCTCCTCAGCCCCCTCCCGTATCTCATACCACCTAAGTCAGGGCAATTGAATAGGATGAAGAAATCATTTTAGTACTTGGGTACTGGAGAAGAAATAACTAGAAGCATGATCATTTCTATAATAAGAATGATTTGCTGTAACTTAGTTCTTTTGAACTGTTCAATAGGCTTCATTTCTTGTGCCATGCCTTCAGGTATTAAAGAAGGGCTCAAGTGTTTTACTTAAGTTAAACTAATTAAAACCTTTAAAAATTCAATATTCCAACATTCATGACCTCAGTTAAATGCCTTAATCTCATTATGCCACTCTTTAAAATGAATTACACTCCAAAGTATTATAGTTACAAATTTATTATGAACCTTACCCGGGATAGCAACATAATGGGGTTACTAAAATGAGAAGAAATACCAAGGTTGCTGCCATTTCTTTATCCTTTTAAAAATAGTTATAATAATTTCCACTACTTACTTTATATGTACTGTACAGCATACAGCAATCTCATGCTTCTTCCCAAAGGGCAGGACACTCTGACCCTATTAACTAGTACAGCTCAGGGGGCATCCATGCTTATAACCTCCTATGCCCATAATAATAAGCATCTTTCAAAAATAAAAATTAGTGTTATCAACAATGTCTTGGTAGGATTGCGTGTTTTTGACAGATTTATTGAACAGCCTCTCTGAGCCAGGCACTGTGCTATACAAGAGGGATAAAGTGATAAACTTTAGACTGACCTGGTCCTCCAGGGGCTCCCAAGTTGGGGAAGATGTAGACACATAATCAAACTGCTGCAATACAACGTGTGAAGATATTGCATATACAGAGGAGGGGAGCTATTCTGCCTGGGAAGTAGGACAAGAAAGTTTACCAAAGTCTGTGCATAATTGCTTCAGACACTGCTTAATTTGGGCTCAAAACTGTTTCCACACCCTGTAAAATGAAAAGTATAGATGAAGATGTATAATCAGTGTGGACCATTAGCCATGCCCTCCTATTCCCATGCTTCTCAGTGCTTGTGCCATCACCAGTGAAACCCTGGTTGGAACACTTGGCCCTGTGCTTGATGCCATTTTTTTTCCTTCAATATTTGGAGCTAAGGTAAAAGAGATGTGTTCTAATAACCCCTCTCTAAGAGGAGTGCTATACAGTTATATTAAGTTACCTCTCAGCTTTCTCTTTTTTCAGAATTATAGTTCCTGACTTTTCAAAATTATCCTTTGCACACATTTACTTTCCTTATAAGATGAAAAGTGAACTTAACTTATCCTGACGTGAAGACTGATCATGTAACCTACATTTCAAAGAAACATACTTTAGTCAAAATAACTTTTCAGAAGGATGCAACCATCAAAGTTCAGTATGATAAGGCTTTTTTACACATGGCAGACTACACTCTTCTAGAACAATGTGGAGAAGCATTCAGATTAGGATGTCATGTCCTGCCTAGGTAATTAGGGTGGAAATGCTTCTTTGAGTAGAACATTGCATATTTTTTGCAGTGACGTATTTCTGAAAGATGATCTTCATACAGTGCAAGCATTCTTTGTTCCTTTTTCCGTAATGATTTTGGAAGAACAAATTGCTTACGTATGTTGGCCAAGTATGTTTTCTTACCATACATTGTTTTCAGCATTAATTATCCTTTAGTTATTTACTTAGCTTTATTCCTTCCAGGTCTGATTTCTTCTCAACAAAAGAACAAGTGTTAATTCAAATCATTTTGGAAATGACCTAAAAGTCATTCAAAATTCATGGTAGGTTGAATACATCATGTGGAACTGTTCATAGTTAACTGTCTTCATAGTTAACTAGTGACCCATTCTCTTTGGATGTGCAGAGCACAGAAGGACGTACAAAGCACAGAGTCAAACAGGTGGCTTCAGAGGCCTTGTAAACTTTATTTCTATTACTTCTGGCCTAACTACAACTTCAAAAAAAAATTCCCACACAGAAAACATCACTATCCACTTCACTATCCACGGCCTGTCCGAGATTCTTAGAGTAGGAATTACTCTACTTCCTTCCTTACTCTAATTCCTTCCTTAGAGTAGGAATTACATAGGTAGATGTAGTTGCAGACACTTAACAATTGACAAGGACAACCCAGAAGAAACCTACAAGTTGCCCTGGCAAGTCTTCAAGTTTGAAAGGTGATTATATCTTTTTTTTTTTTTTTTTGGCTAGCAGATTAACTTTGTGAAGATTTTAAAAGGAAATAATTTTTAAATAGCGGTTGAAAAAAGATGCAAATGACTTATAAAGATAACTGGATGGTGAGGATCATCATCTCCTTCAGGAGATGAGGAAATGTAGAGTGACTGTTCAGGATTTCTTCCATTTTGGAATTCTATGACAAATGAATCTATTTTTCTTAAAACTGTTCAGAATAAGGCTCAAGGCTTAAGGTCATCAATGTATGAACAGGCTTACAAAAACGTATTTGGTTACTTCGAACAACAGTTAGCAAGCTTAAGCAAGGCAGGAATCCGAAAATCATTCTCAAGTTAGGGGTCGGGCCTCGAACATGCTGGTTTCTGAACCTTCAGTTGCCGTGTGAACTTCAGCAGCACCATAAGTGTTGCCAAATGGACAGAGTGCTATGACCCAATTTCCCCATACACATGTTCCATTTCCTATACAACCCTGAAGCCTGATAAATAGGGAGTGCTTCATCCTGCTTTCTGGGTTGGCAGTGTTTGCCATGCAGGTAGAATACAGGCAGGTAGAATTTCATACTGTGCTAAATCAAAGCATTCTGAAAAACTCAGGGCCTTGCAAAAAAGTTACTGCTTCAAATAAATGTGCCATTTTATAAGATTACACCTACTGTATCAGAAAAAAATGTTCTTTCATATGAGTGACACTTATATGACGCCCATTTATAGGGAATAGGACATTCTCATACAGCAAGGCTGAAGAATTGGTTTGGAAAGCTGAGAGTATTCTCTGAATGATAAATGTGGTACAAGTCTAGATACTCCTTGGGGAAAGACTCTCCACAGCTGGGTAGTTTCCCTATAAAAGTGAAACCTGCATTATTACGAAGAAAGTAATTACTTGGTTACACTTATAGCATTGATGAAATTTTCAGTGTATCTCAAACCTGCAGACATCTTGAGTCATGTGTTTTCGCCTTGTTAGAGTTGGATTTTGTGGCTGCTCTGGTCCAAGAGCCTTTTATTTTCCATGTGTGGAAACTGAGGCTGAGGTACTGAACTTCTGATTAGAACTAGGAATAGAATTCCCCAATCCACCCCTGCCCTAGTCTCCATCCAATTCACTTTCCCTTACACCAGTCATCTTTTAAAGAAAGTTTCTAAATTGCTATCCAGAGGGAAAAACCACCTTCCAGCTGCCTCTGGACAAACAGGGAACCAAAGGGTTTATTTACTCTAAACAATTACATTCCAAAAAATATTTCTCTGGAAAAGCAATTAATCACTAAACTGCAGAAGGACATTGGAATCAAGATCAAGGATGGAAGCGGTTGCAGATCTCAGGACACATTTTCAGCTCTTGGTCAAGAAGCGGACTCAGATCTAGATTGCCTTTATCCAGAAGTAAGATACAGAGAGGAATCCAAACCTCCAAGTGTTCTCCTTCTGTCTCGTCTGCACCCCGGGGATGAAAGTCTAGGAAGCAAGCCACTTGTTGAATTGCTTAACTCATCTGGCCACACACTTGGGTGGCCTTGCACCTTCTTCCCAGGGTGAGCAGGTTTGCGGAGTGGGGTCTTGGAAGCAGGGGTTCGAGGTGGGCGGAAGCTGATAAGGGAGGGGAGCCCTGTGGCGAAAGGTACAAGGCGAAGGCCAGCAGCAATGTGACCCACCTGCGGGAGAGGTGTTTCCCAGGCAGCTGTGGTCCAGCGTGGCTGCTGCGGGGCGCGCTGAGTGCCGGGCCGAGAGGGGACGCTGTGTGGCGTTCAGGCTCGGGGCTGCGGTTCGCCGCTCTCGTCGGTATAAGAAGCCGGAGAGCGGAGGGAGGGGCCCACAAGATTGCGCAAGAGAAGCGGTGAAGAAAGCAAGCGTTTCCAGGAAGAGTTCAAGCTGGGAATCCTGGGCAGCTGGAAAGACCAGAAATTCCGGTGCTGTCACTGTCGCTATTGCTTCAGATGTTGCTGCTGATCTCTGGCCAGCGGGGTTTTTAAAGCGTTTTCCCCAAACCCCTTGGGATATGTGCATCCCAGGCAGATTGAGGCTTGGAGAGGCTGAGGAGGACCCCTTTCCTAAGGAGCCAGAGGGGCCGCTCTGAAGAGCTGAGAAAACATCACCTGATTTAGGCACCTAGGCATTTCCCCCTGTGCCATAGTGTCAATTCAGAGGTGACATCTTTCCCCTGTGCCTGGAAACCCTCTTTTTTTTTTTTTTTCCAGGGAGGGGTTCATAGCCTGGATGATCTTGAATTTGGAGGTCTTAATTTAGGTAGATTAAATGGCTCAAAAGAAACAAACCAAGTGAAAGAGAGGGATGATGATACCTTAATACGCAATAATATATATTGGACTGATAGTCTTTCTACTTAGGAAGAGCTCAAAAAACACAGCCATGGTGGTTTAAGATTTAACTAACCATGATAATCTGTGGGACAGAGCACTCCTGCACTCCCATGCTTTGTGGTCTAGAGCCCAGAGTTTTCCCAGTCTGTCTCTCACCCAGTCACCTGGTCTTAATGGCATGCTTGCCAAGGCCCAGGATGTTCAGCCACGTGGGGGTCCTGTTCCCTGCACTTTTGAGCCAAACCCCCTTTTGCCTGGATTGCAACTCTCCCCAGAGCATCTCATGGAGTCAGCTCAGATCCCATGTCTTCCAAGAGGTCTTCTCTGAGCCACTTGTTACAATTAATCTTTTCTTTATCCATACAGTGTAGTTCATTCTTCTACTACAGAAGTTAGAATAATTTGTCTCTTAAGAAAGTTATTGTGTATCTCCTCTCCTGGTCTGCAAGCTTCGAAGACTGATACCCTATCCTTTTCAGCCTGGAGTTCTCCACCACACCTAGCACAGTAGTTGGCATATAATAAGGTACTCAATATTTCTTGCACTCATTAATAAATCTACTGCCAATTATTATATTTTGCAAAAAGTTCATCTGGTAGTATTCTTTGGGCAAGGAAGAACTTAAAAAGGTCATTGCTTTTATAGCATCTAATTTTCCCAGTTTGAAGACTCACAGGGTGAGAGAAGGGGTGTAACTAGGAAAGAAGGCTTCCTGCTGTGTCTCTAAGAGGCCTCATGGTTGATCAACACAGTTCCTGTGACTTGCCCCTGGTCCAGCATCTGCAGGGCTTGTGGGCACAGAAACTTGATTCTTAGCACACTGAACCTGGTACTTACAACTAGAATGCCGATTTGTTAGTTATCAATGGAGTATAAAGCAAATAGTTACTGTGAAATATGGTTGCTGAGGGCACCAGGCATTCTGGCCACCACATGCTCTCCCAGTAGGCACATCCTGGGGAAGCCATTTTATGTAGAAGGCTGCTCCATGAACAGGGGAGTGAGTTATAAGGTTGTAAGGTTGCTGGCATCTAGCCGTCCACCGTTCACACCATGGTGATATATATGCCACCAGAAGCAGACAGCTGATGTCTGTGGACCAGGTTACCCTGGTTTCTGGGTAGTGTTTGGATCCATTGTGAGTTGACAGAATGGAAAATCATATTCCCAAATGCAGCCTCCAACTAATAACAGAATCATTTCTTTATGAACTTTTAAGATGGACAAAAATTTTTAAACCTGATTTTTATTAGAGGCAGATATATTTCAGTTATGTAAGCTCTTTTCTTTGCCAAAGGCAACTAGAGTCCCAAAAAGGGAAGATTAAAATTAATGGAATATGAAAGATAGAAAAAAAGTTCTTTATTAGTACCAAACTTAAGAGGTAATTGACTTATTTATCTTGTGGTTTAAGAATTGATTTTTCCCTTGGTCCTAGGAGGGACACACAATTCATAACTTTCCCAGTCTTTCCTTAAACCTTTACTGTAGGGGAAAATTAAGCTTTCAAAGACACCAGCCTCCAGAATAAGCAAGGATTTCCCCTTGGCAGGATTCACTCTCCTCCCTGAAGCCTTATCATTGGAACTCCAGATAAGCCTTCCCAGATGTTGCACACCATCAAAGAGGTCGTGTTCAGAGATTTCCACATGGACTGTGCCCTGAGTCTTTCCGGCTACATCCTCTCTTGCCAGCCTGCTACCTTCATTTCTCCATATGGTAGAACTTAGGAAAATCGACCTAGAGCCAGTGTTCATTAAGTGTTATTAAGTGATTGGATAAAAGTGTGCCTTTAGCATCTTGTATCTCCTTTTTTTCTGTCATTTTCCTCCTCTCCAGGGACCCTCTTCTGTACAGTCCCAGGTCTTGCCCCCTTGGCCCTCACAGTGCACCACACATTTTTATGGGGTGGGGCTTTTAACACGTGCTGGCTCTGGAGGTTACTGACTTGACAGCCTATAACTAGCATGTATTGGGGAAACTTTCACTGACTAAAGATTTACCCTGCAGCTATTTTGGGGGGGGAAAGAAATTGGGGAACCCCTAGAGATGTCTCTGCCTACTCAGAGAAATGAGTCTCTGAAGGTGTGGATTTCAGGTACTCTGAGCCATAGTTTTGAACATGGGTATATGAATGTTTTTGTTTTTTTTGTTTGCCCAGCATCCAGGGCCAGGAGGAGGGTGAGGTGAGTGAGGGGCACACAGTTTGAGGAGAAGCTCACTGTCAAAACCAAACTTTCATGAATCAGAAAATGCGTGCCTCTTTAAATTTTGCCCTGTTGGTGCTTCACTGACCTCCTCTAGTCCTAGCCTTGCAGGATCCATTCCCTTTCTGCTAATCATAGCGCTATTTTTCTTTGAGAAACACCCTTGCACAATCCTTGTGGTCCAGGTGGAAGTGGCAGCACTGCTGGGGTTTCAGGAATAGACCCATGACTTAGGCCTGGCCAATCAAAGCACACAACTTTGTCCACAGTGATTGGCTCAGTGATGACATGTAGCCTAAGCTGGGCCAATAGCAATCTTTCCAGGAACAACACACACTCTTTCCAGAGGGCTGTTGAGCTGCTGGAATGTGGCTGTGAGGAGAAAGTGAACCTGAGAAAGAAGCCACTTCAAGGGAAAGGAGAGCAAAGAGATGGGAAGAGACAGATTTCTGAAACTGTTGGAACTCCATACCTGAAGAGAGCTCTATACCCCGGGCTTTTAAGTTATGAGAGTCCATGTTTGTATGGTCTGTTTTTTGTATAGTCCTGCCTGATAAAATGGGATTGGGTAGGATGAGAAGGGCACCTGATCAGTCTTGGTTCTCCAATCATACTGCCTACTTAAGGTACCTTCATCACACAAAGGGATGACATTTGTTGTTCGGAAAAAGAACACAAGAAACAAAAAATCCCTGAGTTTTCTTGTAGCATATCTGTGACGTAGGTAAATAATCAACCTCTGTGGCTGAAGCTTCTCAGCTACTTCCTGGTAGACTTGAAATTTAATTTCTTGTCCCAGCAAACTTCTTTTTCTACTTCTTTCCTGCTTTGCCTGGAGGTGGGCTAATTGAGCCACTCACCTCATATGCCCCTGAACTGTAAAACTGTAAGGGGTACAGTAAAGAAACACAGGCCATGGACCTGGCTTTAACCTATTTTTAGGATTCCTGCCAACACACAGCAGGAAGCAAAACCAAACAACATTTTGCCACCCACCTGTACCCAAAAAAAGTCCTGATGGGAAAATATGCCAGACACTGACAGTAGTGGAGACTAGGCTAGGAGATGATGTCAGGAATGACAATAAAGAATTTAAAAATAAAACATGCCCTAAAGAAACTCTCACTAGAAATTCAAGAGAAGGTAAAAGTGGAAGAGTTGAGTGTGTGAGATAAGTAAATAGTTATATTTTTAAAAATCCCTGACTACAGGTGAGGGGAGCTACTTCTGGGAATTGGAAATGGGCAAGAAGTCCCCATCCTCTTTATCTAGTTCTCTGATTCTCCAGGTCACAAAGTCTGTGCTAATGTTGGAGATTCCCGGGCCACTGGCAGGGTTATGAACTGATCATCCCCATTCGAAATCTGGATGTGACCCAAGCCTCACCTGCTGACCCCAGAGGAGGTCACTTAGCTATGATGTTATCAAAAAATAAGATGTTCAAAATAGCTTGAAGAGATGGAGAAACTTTTAAGTTAATGTTTTGATAAACACCACTGTTATTAACAGGGATACTCTATTGGTAATCCTGAAAGTGAAGATAAACCATCTCAGCTTCACCCCAGCCTCCTGGTAGACCCACTGACTTACCAGGCTGCCGAAAGAGCTACGATTCAACAGTGGATCACTGTTAGTGCTGCAGGTGTTATTGGTAAAGGCAATTCCAGCCCAGCCAATCTATGCTTGGTGCCAGTAAAGGAAGGTTAGTTGGATTTTCAATTGCTAAAGAGGAGAAAAAAGTTAGAGTGCGTGTAGCTTCATGCACTGTCCTGTTCACCTTCAAACAGAATTAGCAATGGGCAGATCATAGGAGGAAAAGAAAAGGACAAGAAGAATGAAAATATTAGGCATATGTTTATTTCTGCATAATTTTGACTGTTTGTAAAGGTTAATTGCTTCTAAGAGTTATTTTTCTTGGGATAACTAAAACTTTATCATGCTGGTAGGGAAATACCAAATCTAGGTGATTTATTTCATATTCACAGATTATTTGCTAAACCATTGATTTAACTACTATAGATTATTTTGGGTTATATAAAACAACTTCATTTTAAAGAATTAGTTAAAATATTTGACAAAATGATGCACAGGGGCAAAATTCAAGATGTGAAAGGTGTACTTGAAAAAGCATCTTTCCCCAGACAATGAGTTTTCCTGCATGGAGGCAACCATGTTGATGATTTATGGGCTCCTTTCACAGACAGACTGTGCATATAAAAGCACACATACTTATTCTTAAAAAATACAAGTGGCAGCCTACTAGTCACATTCTTCTACATCCTGCTTTTTTCACTTACTGTAACTCAGAGATCATTCAGAAAAGAGCAGTCAAGTCACTTCTATTTGAAATTACACACATACAGGCCCAGCTCCCTTCCCTTGCTGCTCCTTTCTTTGTGTTATTTCTATAGCACTCATTACTTTGTAACACACTGTACTTGAATTACTCATTATGCTTATTGTTTGCCTTTCCCCTGGAATGCACGTGCAGTGAGCACAAAGAATTCTTGTGTAATTTGTGCTTTGCTGTATATGTAATACCTAGAAGGTGACTAGTGCATAATAGGGTCTCAATAAAGGCATAATGGACTGGTCTAGATTTTTGTTTGGTTTTTTTTCTTTTTGCGGTATGCGGGCCTCTCGCTGTTGTGGCCTCTCCCGTTGCGGAGCACAGGCTCCGGACGCGCAGGCTCAGCGGCCATGGCTCACGGGCCTAGCCGCTCCGTGGCATGTGGGATCTTCCCGGACCGGGGCACGAACCCGTGTGCCCTGCATCGGCAGGCGGACTCTCAACCACTGCACCACCAGGGAAGCCCTGTTATTTCAAATATTGTTTGAACTATTTCAACAAATATTGATGAATGAATGAGTGAATAGTTTAAAGGGAAAATGATGGACTGATAGAAACCTGTAAAAGAGGGATGTAGAAATTTAAGATCTTTGAAATCATTCATGTCAAAAACATTGGTGAGATTAAACCTGTGCTTCAGCAGCTAAAGTGAAATACTCAAGTAACTGCCTCTGCTGATTGCCAAACATTTTTGTGCTAAAGTTGTTCAGAAAAGGCCAGATGCCTCCGGCTGGTTTATCTCTTGCTAGTCCCAGGGTTCTGCTTTTTTTCAGACTTTTTTTCATCTATAATCTTTTCATTTAATTACTTCTTTCCCAACTCCATATCTCCTATGTCTGCAATAGCATTTTGTGAAAATATAATAGAGTTCTTAGACCTTTTTTTGGTAAGTGTCTCTGTAGTGAGATATTGCTTGCTAAGTCCCAGGAGTTACAGTTGTCAATAGGCTGTGGAATGATGTCCAGGATTCATTATATGACAAGGAATGGAGACCACCCACCTCTTCACATTTGGGAAATGCACAGCAGCCACTGAAAGAGTTTTGATTTCTCAGAAATGTCATCTGTGTTTTTATGTAATAATTGCAGGAAAAAGAGATGTGGACATTTGCTTTCAATTGGCCTAAGTAAAAAATATTTTTATCATTGAAAAAAGGAAGTGGAGAAAAACAAAGTAAATGGCTTACTCTCCTAGTCTCCTTTAGATATCTAATTTGGTTGGACTAGTGGCCATTTGGGAATATTCTTAATTTCTGTTTTCTTGCATTTTATAAAGCAGTGATAGATATTGAACATGAAAAAGGCCACAAGAGAAAGAATCTTTAGAGGCATTGGGGAGGTAGGTTATAATTTTTTACGTCATTCAAATGTGAATTATATAAAACCCTAGATCAGAACTATTTTAACATTGAACTTAAACCCAGTGCCATTCATAACTTGATAGCTATCCCCCAAGAAGATCATTTATAAGCAAGAGAAGTATTTTAGTTGAACACTAGAAATTTAAATAGAGAAGTTTGTAAAATCTCATCAAAATCCACTTGCTAGAAATAAAAGCTTATTAATTATTATTATTATTACTATTGTTAGTATCATCCGTTGATCCTGGTGCCCACTCTTCCTCTTTAAAGAATAAAGCATCATTTGACCAGAGGGAGGGAAACCAAGTAAAGGACACCTGAGAAAACCAAACTAATTCAGTCAAGTTCATGGACTTCAATTACAGGCGTGCTTTTAAGACCCTCACTCACGAATGTTTTAGTTAATTCTGAGAAGTCCAGTTTTCAGGCTACTATGCCTGAAAGGAACAAAGGAAGAGACAGGAAAACCTAAAAAAAAAAAAAAAAAACCTCTAAAAAACAGACTCAAGGACTCCAAATACAAGTGTCAGGAATAATTTATTGCAGGAGCAAAACAATTGGGAAATACTGAGGGAATTATAATATACGTCATAATTAATCTTATGTTGATAACGTATTATGCCCAGAAAAAATATGTTTGGCCTACTCCAATAATACAAGGAATTGTGTAAAAACCATCTTAATGGCATTTCTATCCAAAATGTATGTAATAAAAAATTTAAGGTCAGTTTTTGATATTGATCCACCCTCCTACCTTAGATACCACTTATGTAGTCACTACTTCCACCTTTTCATTACTAACAACTGCCACACTTTCACTTCAGACATCTCATTTTCTGATCATTACCTCTTGTCCATCCAGTTCACTTACCCTGTTTATCCCACTCTTGCAAGTTTCTAGCTTCATCAGTACCTCCAGTCCTCTGCCCTCATCACTTATTTTTTTATATTCATCAGTTGTTGTTGCTTCCCCTATCTTTTCACTTAACCTTCTTACCCAGCTGAGGTTTCATGTACTACTGTGATCATTTTCTTGCAAAAGCGTCCTGATTCCCTTGGCCATCTCTTTGTCCACTTTCCTTGCCTGGCAAACATCAGCCCTGGTTTCACCCAACTAACTGCCCACTATGCACCTCCAAGCAGCTAAACGTTGCTGGAGAAAATCCAACAGTTTCTGCCGGCTAGAGTCATTTCATAACCATGACCATACGTGGCAAGGGCACACTAACTTAAGTGCCATCCTACTATACCTGCCAAACATATTCAGTTTCTAACTCTCTGAAATGACACCTTAAACCTCTATGTCCCTTCCTGCCCCTGTCACTCACATGTTATGATCTCACTCTAATTCTAAGTGTCCATCATATTCATACTTGACTCTGCCACATCTCTTTGCCCCTCTCTAAGGTCATTCCCTCCAGATATACTCTGGATCCCACTTCATGCTACCTTGATGAAGACTTCACTCCTCTAACTATCCTCTTCTTTCTCCCAGTCATCAGTTTATCTCTCTCCACTGGCTCATATCTGACACCATTCAGGTAATGACTTAATACACCAACCTTGAGCATTTGTTCTTTTCTCAGGATGTTTGCTTGTTGTAGTTTCTATCACTTCTGCTTGGAAACGTCTTTTCTCAGATCTACAAATGACGGCCTCATTATTCTGGTCTCAGCTCAGCTTCTTAACCTTTGAGGATGTTCTTAGCTCAAAGTAGCTCTCCCATCCACCACCTTTCAGGCAGGCAGAGTATGTCACATTACACAATTTCATTTTCTTCATGGTACATATTATTTCATTTTTTAATCACTGTGTTTATGTATTTCTTTTCCCACTGGGGTGTAAGCTTATTGAGGGCAGGGACTGCCTCTTCTTCATTACCGTCTTACTGTGTTACTGGAGAACAGTGCCTGGCACAGCATAGATGCGAGATAAATACCGACTGATGGATTGACTGACAAACAAGACATTGTTCCCCGGCAACGCTCACTAAAAGATGTATTACTGTATTTATTCCTTCCAACAAACCTATTTCTGGAAGGCTAGTGAATAATAAGAAGAATAGAAACACCACTACTAGTAAAAATGCTTATCTAGCACTCTCTACGTGCCAGATACTCTTCTGGATGCTTTCCAAATATTAACTTATTTAAATCTCGCAACACCCCTCTGAAACAGGTGCAACTATTACCCCCATTTTACAAATGGGGAAACTGAGGTACCAAGAGCACCAGCACAATTAAGGGCTGTCCAAACTCAGGTTTTATTGTCGCTTCAGTGGGAAAAATACTCAGCAGTGTTTATCTAATATGAATCCCTTCAGATAATCACATCTGTAGGTGGTCATTTCCATAAGAAGGAACTGCCATTTAGTATAAAGTATTAGGAAATCTTGTAGCTACGACTGATCACTGATTATACACTAGGAACAGACTATGTATTATGGGAGATACCAAAGAAGAATAAAACAAGGTCCTTTCTAGAAAGACTGGGCTAATCTATTTAGTAAGTCTAAGGACTGTACATCTACAAAGAACTGTATAATATCATTAAACAAAATGAACAAATTGATAAAATACACCTTTGCATGCATACTTCTAATTTTTAGATGATAACATGCTTTCTATTTTGAAGACATGGAAAATATTTATTAAGTTAGATATGTGGATAAAGGCCACATCACCATACCTTGGCACCAACTTCCCAAATCTTAGGATATATAAAGAGTGTTGGATCTAAAAGAACTTTCATATTTCACATCAGACAGTCTCCCCTCTTTGAACACTATGACTGCCAGTATTAGTTGGTTTACCTAGTTCAGATACTACTTTTCTTTGTACTACATTGAGTCTTTTTTCCCACTAATTTCAGACTTTGTGTAAACATAAAAACTTTAGGTGAGTAAAGTTGGCTACGTACCACTAGATGAACTATGAACTTTAAAAAAAAAAAAAACTCACAAAGAGGTAATTTAAGGACCAACATAGACAGCATATCTTAAACAATCCAGTCATAGCTCCTGCTTGGGTTGGGTGATAGCCTATTTCACTGAAGAACTGAGAATATCCTTAGGCAACAGTGACTAAGGGGCCATGTCTCTTCATCCTGTTTTTATATCCTACACTGGCCCACACCCTCCAGGGCCAGCCGGGGTACAGCTCGTTTCAGAGATGATTGCCGGGAGTTCCTGGTTTGTGTCTATAATTTCTCAAAGTTAAGTCCCTAAAATATCTTAATGTTCTGTCTAAACTACACAGTCTGCACTAACTGTATTTCAATTCTGTAGACCCATATCCTCCCTGTGTTTACTGCACACATCTGCAATCCTAGGAATTTATGATGTGCAGTTTTTTAAAAAAATATAGAAGTATCCACTAATACTTGCTGTAAGGAAAAAAATGCTTTATGTTTTGTATTGCCTCTGATCATCTTTTATCAAAAGCCTCTGTATCAGGCTTCCCTGGTGGCGCAGTGGTTGAGAATCTGCCTGCCAATGCAGGGGACACGGGTTCGAGCCCTGGTCTGGGAAGATCCCACATGCTGCCGAGCGGCTGGGCCCTTGAGTCACAGCTACTGAGCCTGCGCGTCTGGAGCCTGTGCTCCGCAACAAGAGAGGCCGCAACAGTGAGAGGCCCGCACACCGCGATGAAGAGTGACCCCCGCTCGCCGCAACTAGAGAAAGCCCTCACACAGAAATGAAGACCTAACACAGCAAAAATAAATAAATAAATAAATAAATTTATTTAAAAAAAAGCCTCTGTACCTAGAATGTGTGGAATTTTAGGCTGCTTCAGTGTAGTAGATTGAATTGTTCCCCCCACCCCAAGAGATATATCCCAGTCCTCACACCCGGTATCTGTGAATGTGACCTTATTTGGAAATAGGGTCTTTGTGGATGTAGTTAGTTAAGGATCTTGAGAGGAGATCAATCTGGATTTAGGGTGGGCTCTAAATCTAATAACTGGTGTCCTTATAGGAGAAAGGAGAGATTAGAGACACAAAGACACAGAGAGGAGAAAGGCAGGTGAAGACAGAAGTAGATAGTAGTTATGCGGTCCCAAGCCAAGGAAGGCCAAAGGTTGCTGGCAGCCACAGAACGTGAGAGGGACACAGAACAGATTCTCCCTCAGAGCCTCCAGAGGGAGCGAACCCTGCCAACACCTTGATTTTCCTCTTCTGGCCTCTGGAAGTGTGAAGGAATACATTTCTGTTGTTTTAAGCCCCCAGTTTTGTGGTAATTTGTTCTGGCAGCTCTAGGAAACTAATACATTTGGTTTTAGGTGGGCAAATAATAAACTCGGGATTGGGTAATGCCATGAAGATCCCTGCCTGTTACTGATTATTGCTTCCCTTAGGGTTCTTTTCTGTGTCATATATCATCAAATGCCCACTTTGGCTCTAGTACCTGGGTTAGGAGCTGTTTCTCCCAACCTTTACAGTAAAGACAACCCAATACTAGCAACAATCAACCTACCAACTAAACAAAAAAAAGCTGTACTTCTGTGGTTTTGCTTTTTAAGCATTTCATGTGTGTTTTACGTATGCTCTTATTAGAAAATTCCAGTGATTATATTTTTATTAATATTTTAATGAACAATGCCTAACTTAGAATTTTGGTGAATTAAGTCTTTCTTCTGGTAGAATTTTAATCTAAATATTGCAGAGAGAAAGGTACTTTAGCAACGTGATCTTAGATACTTACGACTGTCATTTGCACATTATGGATTTTCAGGATACTTCTTCAGGGCCCTTCTGGGAGCCAGGTTGGTGGTAAAGTGGATTTCTTGGACCTTGCTTCTCAGAGTGTATCAGAGATTCTCCACATCCATGTATGTACTTTAATCTTTCCCATGCATGCTGGCAGCCTTCACAGTTCTATGTCTGCCCTCTCTGATCACTCAGTGAAGTCTTAGTAGTCGTAGGATTTAAAAACTTAATTTAGTTAATAATCACAGTTGGTGAACACCAATTGTATTTGTACTATTTTTGTTTTTTAATTTAATTTAATTTATTTTTGTATACAGCAGGTTCTTATTAGTCATCAATTTTATACACATCAGTGTATACATGTCAATCCCAATCGCCCAATTCATCACACCACCACCCCCACCCCACTGCTGCTTTCCCTGCTTGGTGTCCATACGTTTGTTCTCTACATCTGTGTCTCAACTTCTGCCCTGCAAACCGGTTCATCTGTACCATTTTTCTAGGTTCCACATATATACGTTAATATACGATATTTGTTTTTCTCTTTCTGACTTACTTCACTCTGTATGACAGTCTCTAGATCCATCCACGTCTCTACAAATAACCCAATTTCATTCCTTTTTATGGCTGAGTAATAGTCCATTGTAAATATGTACCACATCTTCTTTATCCATTCGTCTGTCGATGGGCATTTAGGTTGCTTCCATGACCTGGCTGTTGTAAATAGTGCTGCAATGAACACTGGGGTGCATGTGTCGTTTTGAATTATGGTTTTCTCAGGGTATGTGCCCAGTAGTGGGATTGCTGGGTCATATGGTAATTCTATTTTTAGTTTTTTAAGGAACCTCCATACTGTTCTCCATAGTGGCTGTATCCATTTACATTCCCACCAACAGTGCAAGAGGGTTCCCTTTTCTCCACACCCTCTCCAGCATTTGTTGTTTGTAGATTTCTGATGATGCCCATTCTAACTGGTGTGAGGTGATACCTCATTGTAGTTTTGATTTGCATTTCTCTAATAATTAGTGATGTTGAGCAGCTTTTCATGTGCTTCCTGGCCATCTGTATGTCTTCTTTGGAGAAATGTCTATTTAGGTCTTCTGCCCATTTTTGGATTGGGTTGTTTGTTTTTTTAATATTGAGCTGCATGAGCTGTTTATATATTTTGGAGATTAATCCTTTGTCCATTGTATTTGTACTATTTGTGAAAGGGACAACCAGGGGTTCTTAACCCGGATTCTATAATTTTAGGTTCATAGCAAACCTGCTTTATTTATAGTAAGCTCAAACTGAGGCTTAGAATTTCTTTCAATTATGAATTTAGGTTCCAAACCATGGAGCCAAGGAATGCTACATTGTGTTACTATATACCTGTGATTCTGTCACAGTAGAAATGATTAATATTTTTGCATTTCCTTACACATTATAGTATTTCTGAAATGTTGTTCATGCTAATTACTATATTGGAATTATAGTAGTTATTAGCTCCACAACAATGCTGTTATTTAATATATTAATAAAGAAGTTGTATATTACCATATCACAACATTTTCTTTTAATATTTTGATAGTTATGTTTCAATTGCTTTTCAATTATAATTCGATTTCTGTTGCTTTTGTAAACCTGTTTCATTTTAAGCATTTACAAATTTTCTTCTGGGAGGAGTTCATAGGCTTCACCAGACTGTAAAAGAGACATCAATGGCACAGAAAATTTTAAGAACCCCTGCATTAGCTCTTAGAAAGAAAGACAACTGAGGTCTGAGGTCACTAAATCATTTGCTTCCTCAGAAAACTGGGTTATTTAGCATATTTCCTTTGAGGGCATAGACATATAGCAGTAAGTAGTATTCCAATTTTCCAAAAATGATCCAAGCACTTGTTCTCCTTAATTACTTTACATTTTATTTACATTTTGTGTAACAATGTGTTTGTTTTTTGCTTGCTATAATATTTGGGCAAGTTTGATTAGGTTTTCTTCCCCGGGGGGAGTAGGTAATCATCATCAGTCGTTGCCAGTGCTCAGTTTTGATCTGGAACATGTGAGAATCTTTACCCTGACTTACTCATAGACCTTATTTGAGAGAAAGGTTGTGTGAAAACAGGAGTGATGGAATTTCCTTTATGAGGATGAAAATGCTCTCTGTTTATATTACTTTGCCTTTTTTTTTCTCTTACAAAGCCAATATTTATTTTATTTTCTTATGTACAAAAAGTAAACTCCAAATGAACATAAAACGCGATAAACTCCTTTCGGCTAAACTGACTTTAATTGCCCATTATCTTATTGTCACAATTAATCATATAAACACTATATAGACTATCACCACAATGTCACATTTGTTATACAGAAGGAATGAGATATTTGGCTAGTTAAGAATGTTAAATAGAGAGAAACAGATCATAAAGCAACTGGGGGAGTAGGTGGTGGTCAAAGGATTCTGAGATCATCACTCTATTAAAAGAAGTAATCTAGGAACTTCCCTTGTTCTGCTGATGATATAGCTTCGGGGTGTATAGGTATGGCTGAATGACCTTGGATATGACGTGTAATTACATTCCTCTTCTCTGATGTTCAAGACAAGCCAGCTTATTGTTGTTTTTGGTTCTCCTTAGGGTGAAGGACTACAGAATGCTCTCTCTTTTCTGAACCAATTAAAAAAAAAAATCAGCAACAAAAATACCTATGCATATATTCACACATACATTTTTTTTTCCTCATCTTTATTGGAGTATAATTGCTTTACAATGTTGTGTTAGTTACAGCAAAGTGAATCAGCTATATGTATACATATATCCCCATATCCCATTTGAGTAGCAGATTCATTAATGCATCTGATAGACATTTATTTGTTGAGTGCCAATTATCTGCTCAGCCTCTGCTATGGACTGTGATGTCAGTGCTGGCATCATCCCTCTTGGTAGACCTCTCCTGCGATGTTACAGAGAGAATGCAAGATATCATGCTCACTTAGCTATATTTCTCTCTAAATCACATTTTCTTCAGGAACACATTGGTGTTTTTTTTCCCTTCCAGGATTTTTTTTTAAAAATTTTGATTTTTCTAGTTTTACTGAGATGTAATTGACACACATCACTGTATAAGTTTAAGGTGTACAGCATAACGATTTGAATTACATACATCATGAAATGATGACCACAAATAGGTTTAGTGAAAACCCATCATCTCATATAGATACAACATTAAAAAATAGAAAAAAAGTTTTTTCCTTGTGATAAGAGCTCTTAAGATTTAGTCTCTTCACAGCTTTCTCTTTTCAACTTTCAGTGTTAATTATCTTTATCATATTGTACATTACATTCCTATTACATATTTACCTTATAACTGGAAACTGTACCTTTTAACTACCTTCATCTAATTCCCCTCCCTGCACCCCCTGCCTCTGGTAACCACAAATCTGATCTCTTTTTCTATGAGTTTGTTTGTTTGTTTGTTTTTGAAGTATAATTAACCTACAGCACTGTAATTGACCTGGTACACAACATAGGGATTCGATATTCCTATACATTTCAAAATGATCACCATGGTAAGTCTAGTTACCATCTGTCATTATACAAAGATATGACCTAATTATTGACTATATTATCCACACTGTGCACTTCATACCTGTGACATTTATTTTGTAACTGAAGGTGTGTACCTCTTAATCTCCCTCACCTATTTCTCCTCCCCTCAACTCCCTACTCTCTGGCCACCACCTATTTATTCTCTGTATCTATGACTCTGCTTCTGTTTAGTTATAGTTGCTCATTCGTTTTGTTTTGTAGATTCCATATATAAGTGAAGTCGTATTTGTCTATCCCTGTCTGACTTATTTCACTTAGCATAATACCCTCTAGGTCTATCCATGGTGTTGCAAATGGCAAGATTTAATTCTTTTTTATGGCTGAGTAATATACTATTGTATATATATACCACATCTTCTTTATCCATTCATCTATTGATGGACATTTAGGTTGCTTAGGTCTTAGCTGCTGTAGATAATGCTGCAGTGAACTTAGGGGTGCATATATCCTTTCAAATTAATGTTTTTGTTTTTCTCGGGTGAATACCCAGAAGTGGAATTGCTGGATCATATGGTAGTTGTATTTTTAATTCTTTGACGCATCTCCACACTGTTTTCCATAGTGGTTGCACCCATTTACATTCCCATCAATGGTGCACAAGGGTTCCCTTTGCTCCACATCCTCACCAACTCTTGTTGTTTGTTGTCTTTTTGATAATAGCCATCCTGGCAGGTGTGAGGTGATATCTAATCGTGGCTTTGATTTACATTTCTGTGATGATTAGTGATGTTGAACATCTTTCTGTGTGCCTGTTGGCCATCTGTATGTCTTCTTTGAAAAAATGACTATTCAGGTCCTCTTCTCACTTTTATTTTATTTTATTTTTTTTTGATGTTGAGTGGGATGAGTTCTTTGTATATTTTGGATATTAATCCCTTGTTGGATATATCATTTGCAAATACCTTCTCCCATTCAGTGAGCAACCTTTTCGTTTTGCCGATAGTTTCCTTCACTCTGCGGAAGCTTTTTAGTTTGATGTAGTCCCATTTGTTTGTTTTTGCTTTTGTTTCCCTGGCCTGAGGAGACATATCCAAAAAAATATTGTTAAGACTGATGTCAAAGAGCATACGGCCTACGTTTTCTTCTAGAAGTTTAATGTTTCAGGTTTTACATTTAAGTCTTTAATCCATTTTGAGTTTATTTTTGTATATGGTGTGAGAAAGTGGTTTTAAGTAAGATGAAAAGACTAAGGGCTAAGAATACAGCTATGTCTCCCAGGCCTGAGATGGGGATGGCAAAACCACTGGGTACTCTCTTTGTGTCTGTCCCTTGCTTCTCTTTGTGCTTCTCCTTCATCCTTCTCTCTGCCAACTCTTCTCCCACATTTGTTCTCAGGGAGGAATGAGGCCCCTCAGAGCTTCTAAGTTTGCATCCTTTATTTCCTGGCACGTGGAGAGAAAAACTCTCCTTATCTTGGTGTCAATTTCCAAAGTCTTCCTTTAGAGAATCTGATTTTCTGGCTTGGTTCTAGGTATACTTGAGGCCAATTAAATGGGCCTGAGTGGGGATGTTATATGGTACAACATGGCTGGGTACACCTATGAGGGTAATGAGGAGGACAATTCTCAGGGAAAAGAGAGGTGGGTAATAATTCATGGGCTGAGAGGAGGTTCCAAAGTGGATTCAGTGAGAACTGGGACTCCATTGTGGGATAACAGGAAAAAGCTGGCTTGTCCACTTACTAGACATGTGGCCTGGGCAAGTCACTAACCTTGACTAATATTTCACAGGGTTACTGGGGAATCAAATGAAACAATAATCTTAAAAAATGCTGTGTAAATAGTAAAGAACTATGCAATAGATGTTTATTATTATTGTTGACATCCTTGGTCAGTACTGTAAGATGCCTGTAAGAACCTAGGAATGAGGAAATTAAAATTTTTCTCTTTATAAATAAATTGTAAAATTAGACATTGTAAAGGGCAGGATGTTTCCAAGGCCAGTAAGACTAGACTCTCATATTTTGGATTAACTTACCGAATGGGTGAGTGTATCAATCACTTGGGGGTGAGTCAGACTGAAATCTTGATTGTTTGGTGGTAGATTCAATTAGTCGTCCTTTCAATGTCATTTCCTCCGAGAACTCTTTCATTATTGAATCAGCAGTAGTCTCTTCTTCTAAACTCCTATATAATTTGTTCAACTCCTTGCCCAACTATCGTCCTGGAAAATTTCCTTAGCAGGCTTGGTTTGACAGAAAGACAAAGCATAGATACCCTTTGAGCAAATCAAACACATTTTATTTATATTAGCAATGCAGTACAAAGTGCAGTTAGGATAAATGGTGGCAAGATCAGCATCATCATCTAGTACAAAGATGCAAGTTTCTGAGCGCCCCCATCTAACCAGGGATTATATGACTGTGAGTGCAGACTGCACGTGTTTCTGGAAGTATACCTCGTCCCTTTCCTTGCCCAGTGTTTATGCAGAAGGCTGGAGAAGGCCTACACGTTGTCTAGTCTGGATCTGTGCAGATCCTCCCTCACTCGGTCCAGGTACACCTCATCAGGGTCAGTGTTGTCTAATGCAGCTCAGGCTCTTCAGCTGATCCAACCACGTTCCTAAACTCAGGGTTATAGAAGCAGATTAGGCCTCAGTTCCCCAGAATTCTTTGCATTCATTCTAGGAAGCTCTTAGATAATTTAAAGGGTGTAACGTAGAAGCCTTAGAGCATTTAAAAAAACATGTAGGCTTGCAATATTCATTTGTGTGTTATCTCCTCTCCTAGATTATAAACTTATTGAAAAAGAGACTATAATTTATTTTTATAAAAATTACATATTTTATATAATTTTTTATTTATAAAAACCTAGCACAAACCCTTGTGTATACGTGCACCAAACATTTTTTTATTAACAAATGAATCTTCATTATCCAAAACATGGATACCTAGTTACTCCTTCTGTCTCTCCTGTTTTCTGGAAATTCCTACTTGTTTTTAAAAAACTTGGGCTGCATAAAAAGAAATGAAGTTGAGTTATTTGTAGTGAGGTGGATGGACCTAGAGACTGTCATACAGAGTAAAGTAAGTCAGAAAGAGAAAAGCAAATACCATTTGCTAACACATATATATGGAATCAATAAATGGTTCTGAGGAACCTAGGGGCAGGACAGGAATATAGCCGCAGACGTAGAGAATGGACTTGAAGACACGGGGAGGGGGAAGGGTAAGCTGGGACAAAGTGAGAGAGTGGCATAGACATATATACACTACCAAATGTAAAATAGATAGCTAGTGGGAAGCAGCCACATAGCACAGGGAGATCAGCTCGGTGCTTTGTGACCACCTAGAGGGGTGGGATATGGAGGGTGGGAGGGACATGCAAGAGGGAGGGGTTATGGGGAAATATGTATACGTAGAGCTGATTCACTTTGTTATAAAGCAGAAACTAACACACATTGTAAAGCAATTATACTCCAATAAAGATGTTAAGGAGCCTAAGTTTTTGTTTGTTTGTTTGTTTTGTTTTGTTTTTAATCACCTTCTCTGGGGCATCTCCCTGTATTCTCCAAGAAGTTGGTGACTCCACTCCCATGTCCCCAATAGCATTTTGATCATAGCTCTATAAGCATTGTTTCCACTGTGTTGTAATTACGTATCCTCCACTAGAGTGTGTGTTTATCTAGGGCTTGCACGATGATTCATTCATTTTTGTGTTCTTTTCAAGCAGCTAAAGCTAGAATCATTTCATCATAAAGGTTTATCGAAGGAATGAATCCCTAGGATCTCCCTCCCCGCTGAGTGCTTGGTATTGTAATGGAACCCACAAGTGGATGTGGTTAGCAGGTCCTCTAATACAGAAAAGCAACATAACATACTAGGCAAAAATGTGACCTCCAGAATTAGATTGCTTAGGTTGAATTCTGAATCTGGTACTTACTAGCTGTGTGACTTGGGTCAAGTTACTTACCTTTTTTGTACCTCAGCCTTTTTTCTGTAAAGTGGAATGTTAATAGTACCTACCTCATTAAGTTGTTGTATTAAATGAGAATATTTGTAAGGTGCTTAGAGAAATACCTGGCTCATAATAGGTTCTCAGTAAACATTATCTATTGTTGTTAGAAAATTTTTCAATATATGGCCACTGAATTTGGTAAATTAGGGAATGGGAAAAGAATGGGATGAAGTATTTTGCCCTGTTGTAATAATGATTTTACTTGTTTTTTTTCTTCCATTGATTTCCCATATTTTCCCCCCTTTTTTCCTTCTTTTTACTTTTCTATCCCCATTCCCTTTCTTCTTCTTACATGGTAGGAAGTGTTAGTAGTAATCAAAGTCATGATTGGGAGTTGAAAAAGCAACAGTTTTTGGAAGTCACTAGATTGAGCAGAGTAGACTGTGATAATAGCAAGAGTGTGATATATATAAGTCATTTGGAAAGATTTCCTGGATGTGGGCCTAAAAGGTTTCAGGAGGACTATTGAAAGGTGAAAGGAATGTGAATTGGCCAATGTATGAAATGCATTCGATATCCTTCACCCTTCTTAGCTATTTAACAGCTCTTTGTTTAATGCAAAAAAATGCCACTAACATTTTGGGTGAGCTGTACCTCCTTGTTTATAGATTTAGGACTTCAAGGGTCCAAGATTGAGATTTCCTTATTTTTAAAGGGGCTTATACTTGAAAGTGTACATGTATAAATCTTCATCTTTTGCCCATTATGTAAATTTCAAAATCTCTTTTGCCAAGTTAGAAAAAATCTTGCTGTTGATATAATCTTTTCGTTGGTAGTTGTATGAAATATGATCTGTTTGTATTGTTTGTCCTTAAAATTCTAGTTATATTTGACTACCTCCCTTCAACTCCTTGTAGTGTAGTAGTTGTATACTACACAACATAACAGGACTGCAGAATTTTTGATTGGAAACTTTGACCTGTTGTTTTTGTCTAGAAATTCCTTTTAGTTCTAGATGAGGATGGTGCCACAAAATATGCTTTACTTAAGGCCTTTAGCTTAAGCAGAACTGTTCATTGAAAAACAGGTGTTTGTACAGTCAGCCTTAACTTTTAAGTGTGTTTCCTTCAATCTCTTCAATAATACTCTCTTTCCTATATAACCAATTATTTGGGGAAATCAGGAGGGGTGGGCTGGGGCACAGGAGTACTGTCAAGCCATTATGTTTGAATGAGGTAGATTTCAAGATAAGAATTAAGACTGAGATGTTGAATGCATTATTCAAGCACTGTGAAAAAAGCCTAAATGTAAAAGATTTTAAAAGTGAATCTTACATGAAGGGAATTTGTTCTTAGTAAGGAGAATGTTTGGTTTGGGTATTAACAGGAGCGTGAGAGAGAAGCCTATATACTACGGTAATTGGAAACTACGACAAAGCTATCCACAAATGACTAGAAATGGATCCTGATTGCACATTAACTGCAAAGGTGAAGCTTGAGTGGCTTATAAGGCCATCAAAATTCAACAGGAAGAGCATATGCTTACTCAAAGCCTTCTTTTATTTAAGATGCTGGACAGATACCTCGCAAGGTCAATGAGAAGCACATGTTTAATGAACGGCTCCCCTGGCTTTCTGTAAGGCCTCATTTAAAGGAGGCGCCCAAATCAAATGTCCTTGTTGTCTCTTCAAGGTGTAGCCAAGCAGAAATTTTGAACAAGTCCTCTATTTTCATACTTTTTAGAACAGCATATTTATATAATTCTTTGAATATATTTTTATTACTTTTGACTGCTCAATTTGAGTAAGTCAGTGGGTTTCTGACCCAGAGCTTAAGTTACTATGTCAATTCTGGCATCAGGAAAAATATCAGGCTATTTGTGGATACATGTTTATTAGGGAGAACTTTTTCAGGGGGGTGGTTGTATGTGTGGAAACTTTTAAGTAAATAAGAGATTAAGAGGGATATTTCCGTTTCCTCTGGTTATTCCCCACAACCACAGAAATTAGCAAGTGCTGATGGATGACATTTAGATTTAAAGATCTAAATAACTAGCTAAATTTTACTTGACTAACAACTATCAAATATAACACTTGCTTGTATTTTTTCTTTTTTTAGTAATGAGGGGGTGAGTTGGGAGGATTGTCTAAATGTGTAATCTGAATTTGAAAGAACTTCTATTTAATACTTTAAAAATTATTTTTCATGCGTGGTAAAATACACATCACATGAAATTTACTACCTTAACCATGTTTCAGTGCACAGATTAGCAGCATTAAGTATATTTACATTGTGCAATCCCAATCATCACCTTTTTAGAACTCTCATTTAATACTGTTTTGTGAAGTGAAAGTCTCACATCTCGAATTCAATCCACCAAGTGTGGAAACCAAGGAGTAGAGCTGCTTTATAAGAAGTGTATCATGACTAAGGTAGAATGTAGTGCTACACGATTGATATGAGTAGAAAAAGATGAGAGAGCAAGTGGACCATGGTTCAAGTGATTTTGTGGTGGGAGACAATGACCATTGATCTAAAAATATACTCCATCTGGCCTTGTTCCTGCAAAATTTCCATCCCTTAAACCTTGCTATGTGTTTAATAGTCCAGGATTCAACTAGATGCTGTGTTGAGCGCTGCTTTGGCCACAAATTGGATGTGAGGGCAGGGACATCATTTCTATTCTGGGGCTGGGAAGAAGCTCCTTACAGCTCTCCAGGGGTTTGATGACCCCGTTCTTGCTGCAGTCTTACGCCTCTCACATTCACAGCTGGAGAACTTTGGGTCAGAGAGAAGACCGTCTTTATTTTCCCAGAAAGGAGCAATGATTCCCCACATCCTGCATGTTCAGAGAAGCACTGAGAAGGATGAGTAGCTAATGTCAGGACTAGAGAGCAGGGTATTCTAATCTAGTTGGGAATTTTTGAGAAGATCTAGAAAAAAGACTCTGTTTCCCTTTGTACTAAAGGAGATCTTAACCCTGGTACTACGGGGCAGGAGTGGGCTGAAGAGTGGCCAGAAATGGGAAGGGCACATATGTTTCCGATGAAATTATCTCATGGAAAGGATTGGTTATACAGTATTTTTTTTCAAACATTAGGTCATGAACCATTAATGATGGCGAAATCAGTAGAAGATTTCTCCCAACATATATATATATATTTTATTTTGGCGGTACGCGGGCCTCTCACTGTTGTGGCCTCTCCCGTTGCGGAGCGCAGGCTTAGCGGCCACGGCTCACGGGCCCAGCCACTCCGCGGCCTGTGGGATCCTCCCGGACCGGGGCACGAACCCGTGTCCCCTGCATCGGCAGGTGGACTCTCAACCACTGTGCCACCAGGGAAGCCCTCTACCAATATTTTAATAAACTGAAATAAAAGACAGTAGAGAATATCACGAGTGCTGCTTCATGAAACAGTTTTTAGGTGTATATGTGCAAATATGTTTATGTGTGGGTGTGGATGTGGGTATTATAAATGGATGTCTGTGTGCAATGGAAAAGTTATTTCTTACTAAGAAGTCAATGAGAGAAAAGTTTGGATCTACTGAAGTCAGAACTGCTTGCTCCTAATTTTTACAGAGCTTAATCTCCTCAAGGTATTAACTAGCATCTGGGTGCAATTAAATCGTATCTGTAAACTCTTTCCAGCTTACTTCTGTTTTCAAATAATTCTTGTGAACTGAAGTTCATGGAGTACTAGTCAGTAAGTAGAAACGGTAATTCACTACTAAAAATAGTTAATATGCATCATACTGCCCAGTATTGTTCTAAGAGTGTTATTTGTATTGATCCTTACTACAATTCTTTGGGATAGGAAACATTATCATCTTCATTTTACACATAAAAGAATGGAGGCACCGAGAGCTTTAGGGAATTGTCCGAGCTGCATGGCTGGTTTGTGGCAAGCCAGAATTCCAGGCATCTAATTTCAGAGTCCATGACCTCGGCCACTATACTATACTACTTTTCACTATATCAAACAGAAATATATTATAACCAAAAAAAAGTTATGTTTCTAACATCAGATTGTGGATTTGAGGTTTCAGTGACCCCTGATTCAAAGTGATTGAAATAATGTTATCACCACTCTTCTCTGATAACTCCATTTCAGAATCTATTTGCCAAAGACTTGCTCCTTACTCATTGGTGTGATGCAAAGATACAGTGTAACACTGTCTAAAACTAGGCTAGCTTAGAGTTCCTTCCTCTCTGTGTGAAGATGAACAGTATCTGTGAACACTGAGTAGTGATTGTTGAACAAGTTGCCTATTTGTTCAAATTCTATTAGACGTTTCCAACTGGTAGATAGATGGCTGCTTAATGGAGTCCAAGGGCATCTATGCCATTGTTTTACCCATGAATCAGGTAAGGGCTACTGAATGCTACTTTTCAGGCATTTTATGGTCTCATGAATTCAAAAAAAAATAATAATAGCTTTAGAATTAGAAATGAACTTCAATTATTAGGATAATTGAAGCTATCCACTCTAGATGGTTTGAATCACTTTGAAGGATAAATATGTACAGTTTGTATCATTCAGAGACAAGGTCTCTTTATTATTCTGAGGACTTACTATTTCCGGGTGTGCCAGAAGACTCCCGTTTGGAAGCTGTACTACTGCCACCAGTGACTAGTACGCTGGCAGAAAATGATAGTTTATGAACTTCTGATTCCTGGTATGTTGCTTCAGCTCCCTTTCTCACCAGAGAGTAGAAAATATACCAGGTAAAACTGCAGAGAAATACTGATTGTTTTTGATATCCTGACAATGGGATGGGAGCATGTACGTGTGTGTGTGTGTGTGTGTGTGTGTGTGTGTGTGTGTGTGTGTGTGTACAGGGGAGCCTGCAAGCTTAGTCAGGGTAGGGAGAAATTAAACAAAGGAAGTTACATTTGAAGGATAAATATAGTCATAAATTTGTAGATATAATGATTTTCTACCAGCATCTTTTTCTAGAGAACTTTTGCATTTACTTGACATATAACTCTGGGACTATTAATATTACTTTGGCTTCCCATTGTGGCACTCTGACACTGCTTCATTGTAAGAGTGGTTGTTATTTATTATCATTTCAGAGTGGCAAGATAGAACTATTATTCTCTGTTGTTGCAATGAACAAATGCTTTTGTTTCTAATCTTCTGCTGCACACGATGTGCATTTCCTTTATCATACAGTTTAAAAATACACAGCTAGTGGGAACCTGCTGTATAGCACAGGGAGCTCAGCTCGGTGCTCTGTGATGACCTAGATGGGTGGGATTGGGGGCGAGTGGGAGGGAGGTCCAGGAGGGAGGGGATATATGTATACATATAGCTGATTCACTTCGTTGTACAGCAGAAACTAACACAACATTGTAAGGCAACTATACCCCAATTTAAAAAAATACATAGCACTTTTTAATAAAAGGAAATATACATTCATTGTAGCTGATTTTTGGAGTAAGGGTATAGAGGCAATAAATAAAAATTATGTGTAATTAAAATACTTAGGAACAACCACTAATGATGTTTGGTATATTTCCTTCCAGATTTTTTCTTTGAGTAAATGTTTGAGTAAAAATGTACATTTATTTTTCAAATAAGTTGGCATTACAGTATATTAAAAAATAGAATACACTTTAAAGCTTAAAACTATATTGTAGTTACTTTTCAAAACCTCTAAATATTTTAACATCTCATTAATGGCTTCATTATGTCTCCTTGCATGGATGTTCATGGCTTATTTTTTTTTATTAATTTGTATTGGAGTATGGTTGCTTTACAATGTTGTGTTAACCTCCACTGCACAACAAAACGAATCAGCCATACACATACAGATATCCCCTCCCTTTTGGACTTCCCTCCCATTTAGGTTGCCACAGTGCACTAGGTAGAGTTCCCTGTACTGTACAGTATGGTGACATCGGCTGCCTATTTTATACATAGTATCAATAATGTATATATGTCAATCCCAGTCTCCCAATTCCTCCCACCCCACCCCTTTCCCCCTTGGTATCCATACATTTGTTCTCTACATCTGTCTCTGTTTCTGCTTTGGAAATAAGATCATCTATACCAATTTTCTAGATTCCACATATATGCGTTATTGTACAATATTTGCTTTTCTCTTTTTGACTTATTTCACTCTGTATGACACTCTCTAGGTCCATCCATGTCTCTACAAATGACCCAATTTCATTTCTTTTTATGGCTGAGCAATATTCCATGGTATATATGTGCCACATGTTCTTTATCCATTCCTCTGTCGATGGACACTCAGGTTGCTTCCATGTCCTGGCTACTGTAAATAGAGCTGCTAGTTCACGGCTTATTTTACTCAGCCTCTTTCATTAGACATTTATGTTATTTCCAAATTTTCATGATTATGATTACACACAGTGCCAACATCTTTGTAAGTGAAATTTTCTGCATATTATCTTAGTCTAAATTCCCAGAAATCAAAGATCAAAGAGAAGTATATTTTTGAGGCTTTTGATGTATTTTTCTCTTGAAGAGATCATACCTATTTTCACTCTCTAAGAGCCCATTTTTATATTTTTGTTGCTTTTGGCAACATGAATTTTATATTCAATTGTCAACTAGTATGATACCCAAAGACTGAGTAAGGATCAATCAATCAATCAATCTATCTATCTATCTATCTATTATCTACCTATCTACCTACCTACCTACCTACCTACCTAAGAAAGTAACATAAGGACACATATATGTCATGTATGTATCCTCACATATTGTACTTTATAAAAGAAAACTGATATTTAGCAGTGGTGTGAATTCATCTCTCCGGGACACTTTCTCCTCCAAGCCCCTTGTAACCTGGTCCTCCACCCATGCCCAGTGGGTTTGGTAAGAATGGCAGGAAAAGGACCTGTCATCATGTGGCTGTATCCCAGCCATATTTGTTTAGAGATCATTTGTAACGCAATGCATCATTGCTGTATAAGCCAGAATGACAGTTGTCCTACTTGCTTCAGCTCGCTTTAAAGAAGTTTAGGAAACTCCAACAAAATTTATTTTGTGAGACAATAAATTTAATATATAAAAACTTGATTTTTCCTTTGAACCCAAGGGAAACTATTTTGCAGGTGGAGTGAGACTATGGAACAAACAGAGGTGAAGATGCACAATTTTGGCTAGATTTCAAAACTACAAGAGAATGTGCTTAGTTCATGTATGCAGAATTATTCGAAAAGCTGTTTAGCAAGAAGGAAAAGACGTGTAGGAGAAACCTTGCAATTTTCAGAGCAGATGTTTCAACAGTTAGCTAGTGGGACATCATTTTGCCTCTTTCCCAAGTCTTGTTTCTCCTCCTGCACCCCGACCTGGGATTGCCCTGGTCAGTACTCATTGCCAGCTTGCCCTGGGTGCTGCCATTAAAGCCAGCTGGCGCTCTACCTCACAGAGGCCCTTTACCTTCCTAAAGCCTCAAGGCACTCATCACGTGGTCCCATGGCAGGTATGTGCTGAAGTGACATCAGAAGGAGGGCTGCTCCCTGTTGGGCCTCGGCCTACTCTCTCCTCCAGGGGTATATGTCTGCGGTCGTTGTCTAACACAGGACATGAGGGACTGAAGCAAGGTCATTTTTAACCCTGCACATACACTCTTTTTTTTTTTTTTTTTTTATTAATTTATTTCTTTATTTTCGGCTGTGTTGGGTCTTCGTTTCTGTGTGAGGGCTTTCTCTAGTTGTGGCAAGCGGGGGCCACTCTTCATCGCGGTGCACGGGACTCTCGCTATTGTGGCCTTTCTTGCTGCGGAGCACAGGCTCCAGACGTGCAGGCTCAGTAGTTGTGGCTCACGGGTCTAGTTGCTCCGTGGCATGTGGGATCTTCCCAGACCAGGGCTCGAACCCGTGTCCCCTGCATTAGCAGGCAGATTCTCAACCACTGCGCCACCAGGGAAGCCCCGCATACACTCTTGACACTCTGCCTCCAAATGGAAATATCTCAGTGCTTAGATTTTAACTGTTTATTTATTCATCCAACTAATAAATATAAACTGAGAAGTTTATATGGGTCAGACACTTCTAAGTGGTATGGACTCCACATTGAACAAAAATAAACAAATTCATGACCGTAATGGAGATTACAATCTAGTAGGGATGACAGATAATTAACAAGTAGGCAGCGGTTTATCATGTGACGTTAGGCGGTGACAAGCGCTGTGAAGAATAATTAAGTGGCATATGAGGCTAAAGGGAGAGAAAGGCTACCTTGCTGGATAGGAGGTCAGAGAAGGTCTTTCTGAAGAGATGGCATTTCAGCAGAGACCTGAAGGAAGAGCGAGAATAAGCCATGTTGATATCTGTAGGACATCTAGATGTCCTGCTAGGGGAAACTGTAAGTGCAAAGGCCCTGAGTGGAGTGTGCTTGACAAGCACAAAGCGGCCAGTGTGTATGGATGGAGTAAGTAAAGGGGTGGGTAGGAGGAGGTGAGGCCCGAGATAGCCAAGGGTCAGGTAAGGGTCCAGCCAATGTACAGGCTGCATTTATTTGAAGCGTGATAGGAAGCTAGTGGAGGGTTTTGAGAAAGAAGTGATGTCACCTATTAACCTTCTGTTGCTCTTCTGGAGTTTTCTAATTCTGCTTGTATGGTCTTGTTCTACGGCGTTGAGACAGGAGGATATTTTTTCAAATTCCCTTTTGCTTTTGTCACCATTACCACGTGGGAGACAGTTTACACAGATAGATGCTGTCTCTCTGCCAAAGGCATAATTAAAATGTCTGGGGCTTTATGGAAAACGTTACAGAGGACCTGGAGTAGTGAAGTTTCTTTGGACTTCAAAGAACAGAATCCAACGCAGATTTCTTCAGCAAACTTCATCAGACCAACGATGGTGTATCTTTCAGAATCCACGGAAGAGGTCCATCTATGCCTTGGGAAGCAGGGCTGTTCCAGGGGTCTTCGCAGCAGCCATCTGTGGCCCCTTTTCTGCAGTTTCACATTACTGAGGCCAGCAGTTTCTGGGTGCCTTTGTTTAAAAGTCCAAATTATTGGGAGAGAGAATTTGATTGGTTCAGCCTGACTGAGCCATCCTCTTCCAAATCAATGAATTCTAGTCAAGGGGACAACGGCAGCAGAAACAAAACAGCTCTGAGAAGACCCGTGTGGGTGAGGGGCATGGTTCCCAAAGACAATGCTGGACAGACAGCTTTCCAGTGGTTTGTGACTGTTCAGGGGGCAAGCACTCAGATGCTTCGCTTATGCACTCTGACGGAGGCAGACCCCTAAAGCAGGGACTTCTGAGTAGTAGCTATGTCTCTGCTCTCTTCCTCTATGAGGAGCTGATATGCTGGGCAATTTGGTTGCAAAGTCCTTGATAGCAAGGGCCACTTTTATCCCCTTTTGTACCTCCTTGAACAAAATAAAGGGCAGAGGATATTTTCGGTGTTAAATTTTGTTTCGGGGCCCTGTTCTTTATGATCTGAAGCTGCCCCACAGCTCTCTACAATTACAGGTCCTGCTTTACATTCTTAAAAGATTTGCTGATAACTTGGCAGACAGATATAGTTTTATTGTGAAGAAATTTTTGCCCACTCTCGCATGAACTGCTGTGCCGCGAACGTGGAATTTGGAGTCAGGAAACTATATTAAGTCCGGTTCCTGGGAAACTCTGAGATGAAGATTTGTGAGCAGGAGGTTTATCGGGGAATGTTCTGGGGATCAGCACCTGTGAGGGGTGAGGGAAGCAAGACTGGGCAAAAGGAGAAGCTGAACTGTGATACCGTGACAACAGAGACTCCAGCCCTTCCTACAGGGATCTCTGGAGCTAGGATGGACCTCCAGCATCATCTGCAAGGGAGACAAGGGAACCAGGCCTCTGTACCTGGCAGTGACCAGTATGGGGAGGGGGCTTACTTTGTGGGAGACAGCTACCTTTTGTCCCGAGAGGAATGTGAGCTCCCAGCCACCAGTCCTGGAAGCAGCTGGGAAACGAGTGCTTTGCTCAGAATGTGCAGGTTGGGGACACAGAGCATCTGGTTGGTCCATCATAGCATCTACTCCAAAGACTTAAATTTCAATTCTGCTCTACCGTACTGGCCTGTGAGGCCTTGAGAAAATCCCCTAATTTCTTTGAGTCATCATGTCCTCATTAAAAACAAAAATGGACCCAACCAAACCAAATAAACAAAACTCACTCTAAAAATGGCATGAAATAAAGAGTGTTGTGAGCACTTTGGAGGATGCTTTCATGTAGGTTGTATTGTTTAATTCTCTCTGAAAGTCCATGACATAATCTATTTTAGGACAACTGTACTGATAAAGAGACAGATTCTCAGAAAGATGAAAGTAGTTTGCTTGAATTTGTACAGAAAAGGCATATACAGAAAATGCAGTCTCGTGTCTTCTGAACGTAAATCCTTATTTTGGCCAATTCACTCAGCAACAGAAATAACATTAATAATACTAATGCTAGTAATGACAGATAACGCCTAACCTATATGGTTGTTATGAGGATTGAATGAAAGAAGCATAAATCATAAGAGGGACTTCCCTGGCGGTCCAGTGGTTGAGATTTCGCCTTCCAATGCAGGGGGTGAGAGTTCGATCCCTGGTTGGGGAGCTAAGATCCCACGTGCCTCGTGGCCAAAAAACCAAAACATAAAACAGAAACAATACTGTAACAAATTTAATAAAGACTTTAAAAATAGTTCACATCAAAAAAAATCTTTAAAAAAAATTGTAAGTTGCAGAACAAAGTGAGTCAATATTACTGTTCTTCAAAATTGTTTTTCCCATCAGCAAGAGATGGGCATGGTCTAATCCATCCTGAAAGGAGGAGGGAAGCCTTACACAGGATCCTAGAAAATCTCTCCCAGCCAGCCTCTAAAAGGCACAGGGCATCATGTTGTTTCCAAGTTTCTTTAATTGACATTTTGACTCTGCTTCTTCACTCTTTGAGAGCTTAAAAAATTCAGCTCACATATTCTGAGCTGCAGTGTACTCTCTGAGGGTTATGTTGTAGGGTAAGGGAATGACAGAAATGTTGTCCTTCAGAGATAAAAATAAGACCAATCAGTGACAGTCATGGGAACCCCTGTTCTGGAGGGAGAAGGACATTAAAAGAGCTTAGAGGAGGCTAGGAGGTTCTGGGAGTCAGGGCCAGATTGTCAAGGTGACTCACAGCACAGATGTCAGCTTAGGTTTTGAAGTTGATTTGCTTTGACTTTCAGGACCCATTTTTAAAAGGTGAGGAAGTCATGGAAAAGAACCAGTCTGTGGTATCTCTACCAACTTGAAAAAACTAATGCAACTCTATATGTAAAGCATCTTTTCCCATTGACACATGAAGTGTTTTACATGACATACAAAATCCAAAGGAAAATAAGTTGTTTTGAGCACACACGTGTTCACAGATATATTTTAAATCACTTTGTAAATGATTGATATTCATGAAACTTAATAAAAAACTCAACAGCACATTTAAAGTGAAGTTGAAATAGAGTGTCTCCACATTATTGTGAAAGCCCACTTTAGCCTCATCTCATAATTACCTTTCTAAAAAAATTGCATGTTTGGTTTGAATTTTTACATATTCTTCTTTCTTGGAAAATAATCAGAAGTTACTACTAACATGTACTATTTGAACAAAAGTATTACTCCTGAACCATAAGGTCTAAAGTCCTGGGTTTTCTCATGTTTATTTCCCCACTCTGGCTTCATTTAGTAAATTTCAGTTTCCCCAATGTAGCAAGTTCAATAGAGGTCAATGGCCTCTCATGTCACTAGTTTGTTTACTTTTTATCTCCACTTGACCTAGATTAAAAAGTCAAGCCTTTTTGGCAGGAGAAATAATTTGAAAAAGTACTGTAATGTTTCCAGGATGGCTAACATGAATAGGAAGATTCTATCTGTAAGTATAGGCAGATGGAGTAAATCCAAAATTGTTAGTTTGTTTAATCAGAGTTTCACTGCGTGGCTTCAATGGCGATATGAAACATGTCTATTAGGGTTATGTTCATTATCACTCTGTGCACCACAGTCAATGTAAATGACTGACAGTTAATTATGCTTTAGTAGTATAGACTTGGCTAAAGTTTTGGGTGTGATCTGGTATCCTACATCAAATTGTAAAACAATACAGTTATATGTGTAATAGCTAATGACAATTCTTGTGATTTGTAGCAGAGAAGAAAAAATAGTAAAATCTTGAACATGTTTGTTTTCCCCTTTTGTTCCCAAGGCTATTATTGTCTTCTTTTTTTTTTAACATCTTTATTGGAGTATAATTGCTTTACCATGTTGTGTTAGTTTCTGCTGTATAAAAAAGTGAATCAGCTATGTGCATACGCATATCCCCATATCCCCTCCCTTTTGTGTCTCCCTCACACCCTCCCTATCCCACCCCTCTAGGTGGTCACAAAGCACCGAGCTGATCACCCCGTGCCATGCAGCTGCTTCCAACTAGCTATCTATTTTACATTTGGTAGTGTATATATGTCAATGCTACTCTCTCACTTTGTCCCAGCTTACCCTTCCCCCTCCCTGTATCAAGTCCATCCTCTATGTCTACATCTTTATTCCTGTCCTGCCCCTAGGTTCTTAAGAACCATTTATTTTTTTAGATTCCATATAGATATGTGTTAGCATACGGCATTTGTTTTTCTCTTTCTGACTTACTTCACTCTGTATGACAGACTCTAGGTCCATCCACTTCACTACAAATAACTCAATTTCGTTTCTTTTTATGGCTGAGTAATCCATTGTATGTATGAGCCACATCTTCTTTATCCATTCATCTGTCAGTGGACACTTAGGTTGCTTCCATGTCCTGGCTATTATAAATAGAGCTGCAATGAACATTGTGGTACATGACTCTTTGAATTATGGTTTTCTCAGTGTATATGCCCAATAGTGGGATTGCTGGGTTGTATGGTAGTTCTAATTTTAGTTTTTTAAGGAACCTCCATACTGTTCTCCATAGTGGCTGTATCAATTTACATTCCTACCAACAGTGCAAGAGGGTTCCCTTTTCTCCACACACTCTCCAGCATTTATTGTTTGTAGATTTTTTGATGATGTCCATTCTGACTGGTGTGAGGTGATACCTCATTGTAGTTTTGATTTTCATGTCTCTAATGATTAGTGATGTTGAGCATCCTTTCATGTGTTTGTTGGCAATCTGTATATCTACTTTGGAGAAATGTCTGGTTAGGTTTTCTGCCCATATTTGGATTGGGTTGTTTGTTTTTTTGATATTGAGCTGCATGAGCTGCTTGTATATTTTGGAGATGAATCCTTTGTCAGTTGCTTCGTTTGCAAATATTTTCTCCCATTCTGAGAGTTGTCTTTTGGTCTTGTTTATGGTTTCCTTTGCTGTGCAAAAGCTTTTAAGTTTCATTAGGTTCCATTTCTTTATTTTTGTTTTTATTTCCATTTCTCTAGGAGGTGGGTCAAAAAGGATCTTGCTGTGATTTATGTCATAGAGTGTTCTGCCTATGTTTTCCTCTAAGAGTTTTATAGTGTCTGGCCTTACATTTAGGTCTTTAGTCCATTTTGAGTTTATTTTTGTGTATGGTGTTAGGAAGTGTTCTAATTTTATTCTTTTACATGTAGCTGTCCAGTTTTCCCAGCACCCCTTATTAAAGAGGCTGTCTTTTCTCCATTGTATATTCTTGCCTCCTTTATCAAAGATAAGGTGACGATATGTGCATGGGTTTATCTCTGGGCTTTATATCCTGTTCCACTGATCAATATTTCTGTTTTTGTGCCAGTACCATACTGTCTTGATTACTGTAGCTTGTAGTATAGTCTGAAGTCAGGGAGCCTGATTCCTCCAGCTCCATTTTTCTTTCTAAAGATTGCTTTGGCTCTTTGGGGTCTTCTGTGTTTCCATCCAAATTGTAAAAGTTTTTGTTCTAGTTCTGTGAAAAATGACATTGGTAGTTTGGCAGGGATTGCATTGAATCTGTAGATTGCTTTGGGCAGTATAGTCATTTTCACAATGTTGATTCTTCCAATCCAGGAACATGGTATATCTCTCCATCTGATCGTATCGTTTTAATTTCTTTCATCAGTGTCTTATAGTTTTCTGCATACAGGTCTCTTGTCTCCTTAGGTAGGTTTATTCCTAGGTATTTTATTCTTTTTGTTGCAGTGGTAAATGGGAGTGTTTCCTTAATTTCCCTTTCAGATTTTTCATCATTAGTGTATAGGAATTCAAGAGATTTCTGTGCATTAATTTTGTATCCTGCAACCTTACCAAATTCATTGATTAGCTCTAGTAGTTTTCTGGTAGCATCTTTAGGATTCTCTATGTATAGCATCATGTAATCTGCAAACAGTGACAGCTTTACTTCTTCTTTTCTGATTTGGATTCCTTTTATTTCTTTTTCTTCTCTGTTTGCTGTGGCTAAAACGTCCAAAACTTATTATGTTGAATAATAGTGGTGAGAGTGGGCTTCCTTGTCTTCTTCCTGATTTTAGAGGAAATGGTTTCAGTTTTTCACCATTGAGAATGATTTTGGCTGTGGGTTTGTCATATATGGCCTTTATTATGTTGAGGTAGGTTCCTTCTATGCCTACTTTCTGGAGAGTTTTTATCATAAATGGGTGTTGAATTTTGTCTAAAGCTTTTTCTGCATCTATTGAGATGATCATATGGTTTTTATCCTTCAGTTTGTTTATATGGTGTATCACATTGATTGATTTGTGTAAATTGCATTCCTGGGATTCCTGGGATCATTTTAATGTGCTGTTGGATTCTGTTTGCTAGTATTTTGTTGAGGATTTTTGCATCTATGTTCATCAGAGATGTTGGCCTGTAGTTTTCTTTTTTGTGACATCTTTGTCTGGTTTTGGTATCAGAGTGATGGTGGCCTCATGGAATGAGTTTGGGAGTGTTCCTCCCTCTGCTTTATTTTGGAAGAGTTTGAGAAGGATAGGTGTTAGCTCTTCTTTAAATGTTTGATAGAATTCACCTGTGAAGCCATCTGGTCCTGGACTTTTGTTTGTTGGTAGATTTTTTTTTTTTTTTAGTGGTACGCGGGCCTCGCACTGTTGTGGTGTCTCCCGTTGTGGAGCACAGGCTCCGGACACACAGGCTTAGCGGCCATGGCTCATGGGCCCAGTTGCTCCGCGGAATGTGGGATCTTCCTGGACCGGGGCACGAACCCATGTCCCCTGCGTCGGCAGGCAGACTCTCAACCACTGCGCCACCAGGGAAGCCCTGTTGGTAGATTTTTAATCACACTTTCAATTTCAGTGCTTGTGATTGGTCTGTTTATATTTCCTATTTCTTCCTGGTTCAGTCTCAGAAGGTTGTGCTTTTCTAAGAATTTGTCTGTTTCTTCCAGGTTGCCCATTTTATTGACATATAGTTGCTTATAGTAATCCATCGTGATTCTTTGTATTTCTGCAATGTCAGTTGTTACTTCTCCTCTTTCATTTCTAATTCTGTTGATCTGAGTCTTCTCCCTTTTTATCTTGATGAGTCTGGCTAGTGGTTTATCCATTTAGTTTATCTTCCCAAAGAACCAGCTTTTAATTCTGTTGATCTTTGCTATTGTTTCCTTCATTTCTTTTTCAATTATTTCTGATCTGATCTTTATGATTTTTTTCCTTCTGCTAACTTTGAAGGTTTTTTGTTCTTCTTTCTCAAATTGCTTTAGGTGTAAGTTTAGTTTGTTTATTTGAGATTTTTCTTGTTTCTTGAGGTAGGATAGTATTGTTATAAACTTCCCTCTTAGAACTGCTTTTGCTGCATCCCATAGGTTTTGGGGTGTCGTGTTTTCATTGTCATTTGTTTCCAGGTATTTTTTGTTTTCCTGTTTGATTTCTTCAATGATCTCTTGGTTTTTTAGTAGTTTACAGTTTAGCATCCATGTGTTTGAATTTTTTACAGTTTGTTTCCTGTAGTTGATATCTAGTCTCATAACGTTGTGGTCGGAAAAGATGCTTGATACAATTTCAGTCTTCTTAAATTAAGAAAGGCTTGATTTTTGACCCAGGTTATGGTCTATCCTGGAGAATGTTTCATGGACACTTGAGAAGAAAGTGTATTCTGTTGTTTTTGCATGGAATGTCCTATAAATATCAATGAAGTCCATCTTGTTTAATGTGTCATTTAAAGCTTGTATTTCGCTATATATTTTCATTTTGGATGATCTGTCCATTGGTGAAAGTGGGGTGTTAAAGTCCCCTACTATGATTGTGTTAGTGTCAATTTCCCCTTTTATGGCTGTTAGCATTTGCTTTATGTATTGAGGTGCTCCTATGTTGGGTGCATAAATGTTTACAATTGTTACATCTTCTTCTTGGATTGATCCCTCAATCAATACATAGTGTCCTTCTTTGTCTCTTTGTAATAGTCTTTATTTTAAAGTATGTTTTGTCTGATATGAGAATTGCTTCTACAGCTTTGTTTTGATTTCCATTTGCATGGAATATCTTTTTCCATACCCTCACTTTCAGTCTGTATGTGTCCCTAGGTCTGAAGTGGGTCTCTTGTAGACAGCATATGTATGGGTCTTATTTTTGTATCCATTCTGCCAGTCTATGTCTTCTTGTTGGAGCATTTAATCCATTTACATTTAATGTAATTATTGATATGTATGTTCCTATTACCATTTTCTTAATTGTTTTGGGTTTGTTTTGTAGGTCTTTTCCTTCTCTTGTGTTTCCTGCCTAGAGAAGTTCCTTTAGCATTTGTTGTAAAGCTGGTTTGGTAGTGCTGAATTCTCTTAACTTTTGCTTATTTGTAAAGGTTTTAGTTTCTCCATCAAATATGAATGAGATCCTTGCTGAGTACGGTAGTAATCTTGGTTGTAGGTTTTTTTCTTTCATCACTTTATATATGTCCTTCCTCTCCATTCTGGCTTGCGGAGTTTCTGCTGAAAGAGCAGCTGTTAACCTTATGGGGATTCCCTTGTATGTTATTTGTTGCTTTTCCTTTGCTGCTTTTAATATTTTTTCTTTGAATTTAATTTTTGTTAGTTTGATTAATATGTGTCTCGGTGTGTGTCTCTTTTGGGTTTATCCTGTATGGTACTCTCTGTGCGTCCTGGACTTGATTGACTATTTTCCTTTCCATGTTAGTGAAGTTTTTGACTATAATCTCTTCTATTTTCTCAGACCCTTTCTTTTTCTCTTCTTCTTCTGGGACCCCTACAATTCAAATATTGGTGTGTTTAATGTTGTCCAGAGGTCTCTGAGACTGTCCTCAATTCTTTTCATTCCTTTTCCTTTTTTCTGCTCCCTGGCAGTTATTGCCAACATTTTATCTTCCAGCTCACTTATCTGTTCTTCTGCCTCAGTTATTCTGCTATTGATTCCTTCTAGAGTATTTTTAATTTCAGTAATTGTACTGTTCATCACTGTTTGTTTGCTCTTTAGTTCTTCCAGATCCTTGTTAAATGTTTCTTGTATTTTCTCCTTTCTTCTTCCAAGATTTTGGATCATCTTTACTATCATTACTCTTCTTTTTCAGATAGGTTGCCTATTTCGTCTTCATTTATTTGGTCTTGTAGGTTTTTACCTTGCTCCTTCATCTCTGACGTATATTTTTGTCATTTCATTTTATCTTTTTTCTTTTTTTTGATGGGTGGTGCTGTATTCCTGTTTTACTGGTTGTTTGGCTTGAGATGTCCAGCACTGGAGTTTGCAGGCAGTTGGATAGAGCCTGGTCTTGCTGCTGAGATGAGGACCTCTGGGAGGCCTCACTCCGAACGATATTCCCTGGCATCTGAGGTTCTCTGTTAGTCCAGTGGTTTGGACTCAGAGCTCCCACAACAGGAGTTTGGACCTGACCTCCAGCCTGGGAACCGAGAGCCTGCAAGTTTTGTGGCATGACTTAAAAAAAAAAAAAAAAGAAAGAGAAAAAAAAGGAGCAGTACAATATCAAAGAAAAAAAAACAAAATAAAATTAGAAAGATTAAAAATATATTAGGAAAAATAAAACTATAATAAAGTACAAAGAATAAAATAAAATTAGAAAAATAAGATTTACTAAGAAAAATAAAAATATAAAAGAGTCAACAACAGTGAATCAGTAAGGTAAAACAGAACCCCAATCTAAAAGAGGAAAAAAAAAAGAAAAGGATATAGAAAAAGCCTTGGCGATGGGGGCAGAGTTTAGGCAGTGAGTGGAACTTAGGCCGGGGTGGGGTGTAGGGCGGGGTGGGACCTAGGTGGGTGAGGGGGTGACGTTTGAGCGTAGGGCCGGGCCTGTGCTTAGGACCTGTGCAAAAGGGGAGAGGCAGCACTTGGAAAGGTGGGCCTCTGGAGTGTGGGGTTCCGGAGTTTGGAGGTAGGGCCCTGAGTGAGGGTATGTGGGCGGGGTTTAGGCCCAGCGTGTTGGAGGGTGTCTCTGAGTGTGGAAGTGGGGCCCTGGTGGGGGTGTAGGGGCGGGGCTTGAGCTCTGCACAGCAGGAAGGAGGCTCCGAGGGCAGAGGATAAGGCCCAGGAGCCCAACAGGCTCCCTGGTGCCTAAGTGGACAGGGAAAGCCCTGGCTGCATTCCCTTCTGTTCTTTTGTGTCCCTACCCCCCTTCTCCCCCAGGGTCTCCTCCATCCCCGCTGGACCCCTAATTGTGTGTGGGTCCCACTGGGTGTAGGAATTCCTTCCCTCTTCCAGCCACCCCTCAGGGGTGCCCTCCCAGATGTCTGGCCTTTACTTTTGCTCCCCCCTTCCCTCCCTCCTACTCCCTCAGGACCCGTGCAGCTGGAGGGGGCCTTGGTGGACAGAGGATCAGGCCTGGGATCTCAGCAGGTTCCTGGGGGCCCAAGTGGGTAGGGGAAACCTGGCCATGCTCATTTTTGATCCTCTGCCCTCCCATTGGTTCCCCAGTTTCCCCCTTTGGACGTGGGATCCCTTCCTCTCCCCCAGCTGCCCCTCACGGGCGCCAGTCCCGTTCCACCTCTACTTCTCTTCCCCCTTCACTTCCCCCACACCCCACGTTCTACCTGGTTGCTGGCGTTTCCTCCCGTCCCCTTAGGTGTCTTTGGTCCCGCACCACGCCTTGTTAGGTGCCCTAGTTGTGAGCAGACGCAAATTCCTCATTCTCCTAGTGTGCCATCTTGACTCGGCCCCCCCATTATTGACTTAAAAAATTTTTTTAAATTGGATTATAGTTGATTTACAATGTTGTGTTAATTTCAGGTTTACAGCAAAGTGAATTACTTATACACATATATATATCCACTCTTTTTTTTTTTTGATTCTTTTCCCATATGGGCCATTATAGTGTGTTGAGTAGAGTTCCCTGTGCTACACAGCAGGTTCTTATTAGTTATCTATTTTATATATAGTAGTTTGTATATGTCAGTCCCAATCTCCCAATTTATCCCTCCCCCCCTTCTCCCCTGCTAACCATAAGTTTGTTTTCTACATCTGTGACTCTACTTCTGTTTTGTAAATAAGTTCATTTGTACCCTTTTTTTCTTATATTCCGTATATAAGCATTATCATATGACATTTGTCTGTTTCTGTCTGACTTACTTCATTCAGTATGACAATCTCTAGGTCCGTCCATGTTGCTGCAAATGACATTATTTTATTCTTTTTTATGGCTGAGTAATATTCCATTGTATACATGTACCACATCTTCTTCATTATTTCCTCTGTTGGTGGATATTTAGGTTGTTCCCATGTCCTGCCTATTGTAAATAGTGCTGCAGTGAACATTGGGGTACATGTGTCTTTTTGAATTATGTTTTTCTCAGGGTATGTGCCCAGAAGTAGGATTGCTGGGTCATATGGTAGTTCTAGTTTTAGTTTTTTAAGGAACCTCCATACTGTTCTCCATAGTGACTCTATCAATTTACATTCCCACCAACAGTTCAAGAGGGTTCCCTTTTCTCCACATCCTCTCCAGCACTTGTTGTTTGTAGATTTTTTGATAGTGGACATTCTGACTGGTGTGAGGTGATACCTCACTGTAGTTTTGATTTGCATTTTTCTAATAATTAGAGATGTTGAGCATCTTTTCATTTGCTTTTTCGCCATCTGTATGTTTTCTTTGGAGAAATATCTATTTAGATCTTCCACCCATTTTTTGATTGGGTTATTTGGTTTTATTGATATTGAGCTGTATGAGTTGTTTGTATATTTTGGAGATTAATCCCTTGTCTATTGTTTTGTTTGAAAATATTTTCTCCCATTCTGAGAAATATTTGCAAATATTTCTTCCCATTGTTTTGTTTGTGGTTTCCTTTGCTGTGCAAAAACTTTTAAATTTAAGTAAATCCCATTTGTTTATTTTTGTTTTTATTTCCATTAATTTAGGAGGGGGATCAAAACAGATCTTGTTGCAATTTATGCCAAAGAATGTTCTGCCTATGTTTTCCTCTAAGAGCTTTATAGTGTCCAGCCTTATGTTTAGGTCTTTAATGCATTTTGAGTTTGTTTTTGTGTATGGTGTTAGGGTGTGTTCTAATTTCATTCTTTTACATACAGCTGTCCAGTTTTCCCAGCATCACTTATTGAAGAGACTGTCTTTTCTCCATTGTATGTTCTTGCCTCCTTTGTCATAGATTAGATGACCATAGGTGCATGTATTTATCTCTGGGCTTTCTATCCTGTTCCACTGATTTATATTTCTGTTTTTGTGCCAGTACCACACTGTTTTGATTACTGTAACTTTGTAATATAGTCTGGAATCAGGGAGCCTGATGCCACCAGCTTCGTTTTACTTTCTCAAGATTGTATTGGCTATTTGGGGTCTTTTGTGTTTCCATACAAATTGTAACAATTTTTTTCTTCCAATTCTGTGAAAAATGCCCATGGTAATGTGATAGGGATTGCATTGGATCTGTAGATTGCTTTGTGTAGTTTAGTCATTTTTACAATATTGATTTTTCCAGTCCAAGAACATGGTATATCTCTCCAACTGTTTGTGTCATCTTTGATTTCTTTCATCAGTGTCTTATAGTTTTCTGAGTACAGGTCTTTTGGCTCCTTAGGTAGGTTTATTTCTAGATATTTTATTCTTTTTTGTTGCAATGGTGAAAGAGTTTGTTTCCTTAATTTCTCTTTCTGATCTTTTGTTGTTAGTGTATAGGAATTCAGGAGATTTCTGTGTGTTAATTTTTTATCCTGCAACTTTATCAAATTCGTTGATGAGCTCTAGTAGTTTCCTGGTGACATCTTTAGGATTTTCTACTTATAGTATCATGTCATCTGCAAACAATGACAGTTTTACTTCTTCTTTTTCAGTTTGGATTCCTATTATTGTCTTCTGACTCAGAATTGTGAAGAAATGAAAGTGCCTCCTAGTGTACAATGCTAAGCCCATTAAACTCAAGCCCATTAACAAATGCAGTCACATTTTCACTTTCTAAAATATTGGAGTCAAGATATACTTAAAAAAACAATTAACTTTAGGAATGGATATGATAACAGCAGCATCCTTCCTGTGTGTGCTCTAGCCAGAATTCCTAATTTAATCTGAGAAGTGTAAATACAGTTATCCCTCTTATAACAGAGGATCTAGGTTATCTCAACCTCGGCACTATTGACATTTGGGGCCGGAGGTTCTTTGTTGTGGGGGCTGTCCTGTACATTGTAGGACGTTTAGTAGCATCCTTGGCCTCTACCCAGTAGATGTTGATAGCGCCACCAACCTACCCGCTTCCCCCCCATGACAACCAAAAATGTCTCCAGAAATAGTCAAGTGTCCCAGGGGTGGGGGAAGGGGAAAATTACCCTAGTGGAGAACCCATACACTGAAGACTTTCCTGGGTTTCATGGGTAGGTTTGGTATTACAATTTAAAGCAAATTTTACCTATGGAAAATACTTGAAAGATCCATAGTCTTTTGTAGGAAGATTAAAAAAAGGAACTATATCATACATCTGGCAGACATTGGCCAGTAAAAATGTCTTCTTGTGAACTTTCCAGTGCTGTAATTTAGTCAGACATTTAGAGGAGTAGGGATTTCAAGGCATTTCTGTTTTCAAGCCCACAGAATTCAATGGCATGTTTTTTAAAATTATGGTTAAAGTAACTGAAGTGTAAATTGTGTAATTCTCATATTGACTTCATTTCAAAAAAGAAAATAACATTTAGATTTAGAGAGAAACAAGCTGTCAACAGCTTTGGGAAATCTCTAGGTAGGTCTAACTATGCCAACGTCCATGGGAATAAAATTAGGCCTTTTCTCAGTGATGTTGCCATGGAGAAGCATGTTTTCATCCTTCTGTCCACATGATTTTCTAGTTTATAATATGCACACATAGGATTGAGCGTACCAGTATTGTTAATATTCTCCTGTCAACAACTCTTCCTGTACACTCTTTTGTTTTTCCTTTTATGTTTTTGTTAAGCTTATTTATATTTCTATAGAGTTAAATAAAAATTGATTCACAAAACATTGGCTTTAGGATTTATAACAATTGGCCTTATCATTAGACTTTTATGCATATATGAGAGTGTGTATACATGGGTTCTCAGGAGGACCCCCGTTTTGCCTGCCTTTTTATGTCCATTTATAAGCCTCTCCCTCACCATGTCTTCTACCTACAGCAGGAATGTTGTCCATAGGAAAAGGTATTTTCAAGACCTTTCAGTTTAAACTCAGCCAGATACAGATTCTGCATCAAAATGCATTGTAGAAGTCAGAATACCCCCAAATTACAAAAGCTCAGTCATCCTCCTCTCTCCTGGCAATCTCAGGTAAGATGTGCCTGCAGCAGTCTGGCTTTTCTGGGACTGACTGCTCTGGCCCTTCAGGGTGCCCATTTAGTGCCACAGCTGCTTGCCTGCCCAAGACTCCCTGTAGGGCTGCCCCACAGCAAGTCTGAGACCCTGACAAATTCTCTACTAAGTACGTTAGGCTGTGCAGTTTAGGTTCTCCCATTACCTTCAACACCACCACCCCCTTTCTTAAAGTTGAAGACAATTCAAATTTTTCAAAGCTTAAAGGAAACACTGTAAATCTTACATTTGACTCTTGTCCCTCATCTGCCCATTTCCTATCTTCCTCCAGCCACAGGTAACCACTGTTGTTAGTTTCTTATGTGTCCTTCCAGAATTAATAAAAACAAAACAATTTTTTTCAAGCACATACCAGTATCGTCTTTTCTCTGTCTTACACAAAAGAGAAGCCATACATTAAAGTTTACTGGGATTAAAGTTTTACTGAGCTCTGCCCACTAGAGCAATGCCCAGCCCTACCCAGCACCAGTCCCTTCCATCAGGAAGCTTGCACAAGCCTCTTACATAGACTCATCCACCAGAGGGCAGACAGCAGAAGCAAGAAGAACTATAATTCTGCAGCCTGTGGAACGAAAACCACATTCACAGAAAGACAAAATGAAAAGGTAGAGGACTATATACCAGATGAAGGAAGAAGATAAAACCCCAGAAAAACAACTAAATGAAGTGGAGATAGGCAACCTTCCAGAAAAAAGAATTCAGAATAATGATAGTGAAGATGATCCAGGACCTTGGAAAAAGAATGGAGTCAAAGATTGAGAAGATGCAAGAAATGTTTAACAAAGATTTAGAAGAATTAAAGAACAGACACGTAGAAGAATTGAACGAACAAACAGAGATGAACAATACAATAACTGAAATGAAAAATACACTAGAAGGAATCAATAGCAGAATAACTGAGGCAGAAGAACGGATAAGTGACCTGGAAGACAGAATGGTGGAATTCACTACCGTGGAGCAGATTGAAGAAAAAAGAATGAAAAGAAATGAAGACAGATTAAGAGAACTCTGGAACAACATTAAACGCACCAACATTCACATTATTTGGGTCCCAGAAGAGAGAGAGAAGAGAAGACAGAGAGAAAGGACCCAAGAAAATCTTTGAAGAGATTATAGTCGAAAACTTCCCTAACATGGGAAAGCAAATAGCCACCCAAGTCCAGGAAGCTCAGAGAGTCCCAGGCAGGATAAACCCAAGGAGAAACATGCCAAGACACATAGTAATCAAATTCACAAAAATAAAAGACAAAGAAAAATGATTGAAAGCAACAAGGGAAAAACAATAAATAACATACAAGGGAACTCCCATAAGGTTGACAGCTGATTTATCAGCAGAAACTCTACAAGCCAGAAAGGAGTGGCTCAATATATTTAAAGTGATGAATGGGAAGAACCTACAACCAAGAACACTCTAGCCAGCAAGGATCTCATTCAGATTTGACGGAGAAATTAAAACCTTTACAGACAAGCAAAAGCTAAGAGAATTCAGCACCTCCAAACCAGCTTTACAACAAATGCTAAAGGAACTTCTCTAAGTGGAAAACGCAAGAGAAGAAAAAACAAACCCGAAACAACTAAGAAAATAGTAATAGGAACATACATATCAATAACTACCTTAAATATGAATGGATTAAATGCTCCAACCAAAAGACAAAGACTGGATGAATGGATACAAAAACAAGACCCATATATGTGCTGTCTACAAGAGACCCACTTCAGACCTAGGGACACATACAGACTGAAAGTTAGGGGATGGAAAAAGATATTCCATGCAAATGGAAATCAAAAGAAAGCCGGAGTAGCAATACTCATATCAGATAAAATAGACTTTAAAATAAACAGTGTTACAAGAGAAAAGGAAGGACACTACATAATGATCAAGGGATCAATCCAGGAAGAGGATATGACAATTATAAATGTATATGCACCCAACATAGGAACACCTCAATACATAAGGCAAATGCTAACAGCTATAAAAGAGGAAATCGACAGTAACACAGTAATAGTGGGGGGGCTTGAACACCTCACTTCCACGAATGGACAGATCATCCAGACAGAAAATTAATAAGGAAGCACGAGCTTTAAGTGACACAATAGACCAGGTGGATTTAATTGATATTTTACGGGACATTCTATCTGAAAACAGCAGATTACACTTTCTTCTCAGGTGCACAGGGAACATTCCCCAGGATAGATCACATCTTGGGTCACAAAGTAAGCGTCGGTAAATTTAAGAAAATTGGAATCATATCAATCAACTTTTCTGACCACAATGCTATGAGATTAGGAATCAATTACAGGGAAAAAAAACACAAACACATGGAGGCTAAACAATACGTTACTAAAAAGCAAGAGATCACAGAAAAAAATCAAAGAGCAAATTAAAAATACCTAGAGAAAAATGACAATGAAAACACAACGATCCAAAACCTATGGCATGCAACAAAAGCAGTTCTAAGAGGGAAGTTTATAGCAAAACAAGCCTACCCCAAGAAACAAGAAAAATCTCAAATAAACAACCTAACCTTCCACCTAAAGGAACTAGAGAAATAAGAACAAACAAAATCCAAAGTTAGTAGAAGGAAAGAAATCATAAAGATCAGAGCAGAAATAAATGAAATAGAAACAAAGAAAACATTTGTAGCAAAGATCAAGAAAACTAAAAGCTGGTTCTTTGAGAAGATAAACAAAATTGATAAACCATTAGCCAGACTCATTAAGAAAAAGAGGGAGAGGACTCAAATCAATAAAATCAGAACTGAAAAAGGAGAAGTTACAACTGACACCACAGAAATACAAAGCATCATAAGAGACTACTAGAAGCACCTCTTTGCCAATAAAATGGACAACCTGGAAGAATGGACAAATTCTTAGAAAGGTATAACCTTCCAAGACTGAACCAGGAAGAAATAGAAAATATGAACAGACTGATCGCAAGTAATGAAATTGAAACTGTGATTAAAAATCTTCCAAGAAACAAAATTCCAGGACCAGATGGCTTCAGAGGTGAATTCTATCAAACATTTAGAGACAGCTAACACCCATCCTTCTCAAACTCTTCTAAAAAATTACAGAGGAAGGAACACTCTAAAACTCATTCTACGAGGCCACCATCACCCTGATACCAGAACTACAGAGATACTATATAAAAAGAAAATTACAGACCAATATCACTGATGAATATAGATGCAAAAGTCCTCAACCATCTACTAGCAAACAGTATCCAACAACACCTTACAAGGATCATACACCATGATCAAGTGGGATTTATCCCAGGGATTCAAGGATTCTTCAATATACATAAATCAATCAATGTGATATACATATTAATAAATTGAAGAATAAACACCATATGATCATCTCAATAGATGCAGAGAAAGCTTTTGACAAAATTCAACACCCATTTATGATAAAAACTCTCCAGAAAGTGGACGTAGAGGGAACCTACCTCAACATCATAAAGGCCATATTTGACAAACCCACAGCAAACATCATTCTCAGTGGTGTAAACTTAAAGCATTTCCTCTAAGATCAGGAACAAGACAAGGGTGTCCACTATCACCACTATTATTCAACATGTTTTGGAAGTTCTAGCCATGGCAATCAGGGAAGAAAAAGAAATAAAAGGAATACAAATTGAAAAAGAAGATGTGAAAACTGTCACTGTTTGCAGATGACATGATGCTATACATAGGGAAACCTAAAGATGCCACCAGAAAACTTCTAGAGCTAATCAATGAATTTGGTAAAGTAGCAGGATACAAAATTAATGCACAGAAATCTCTGGCATTTGTTTACACTAACAACGAAATGTCAGAAAGAGAAATTAAGGAAATAGTCCCTTTCAGCATTGCAACCGAAAGAATAAAATATCTAGGAATAAACCTATGTAAGGAGGTAAAAGACCTGTACCCAGAATACTTTCAGACACTGATGAAAGAAATCAAAGGTGACACAAACAGTTGGAGAGATATACCATGTTCTTGGATTGGAAGAATCAATATTGTGAAAATGACTGTACTACCCAAAGCAATCTACAGATTCAATGCAATCACTATCAAGTTACCAATGGCATTTTTTACAGAACTAGAACAAAAAATCTTAAAATTTACATGGAGACACAAAAGACGCTGAGTAGCCAAAGCAATCTTGAGGGAAAGAAATGGAGCTGGAGGAATCAGACTCCCTGACTTCAGACTGTACTGAAAAGCTTCAGTAATCAAGACAATATGGTACTGGCACAAAAACAGAAATATAGATCAATGGAACAAGATAGAAAGCCCAGATATAAACCCATGCATCTATGGTCAACTAATCTATGACAAAGGAGGCAAGGATATACAATGGAGAAAAGACAGTCTCTTCAATAAGTGGAGCTGGGAAAACTGGACAGCTACATGTAAAAGAATGAAATTAGAACACTCCCTAACACCATACACAAAAATAAACTCAAAATGGATTAAAGACCTAAACATAAGCCTGGATACTCTAAAACATAAATCACAGCAAGATCCTTTTTGGCCCACCTCCTAGAGAAATGGAAATAAGAACAAAAATAAACAAATTTGACCTAATGAAACTTAAAAGCTTTTGCACAGCAAAGGAAACTATAAACAAGATGAAAAGACAACCCTCAGAATGGGAGAAAATATTTGCAAATGGAGCAATGGACAAATGATTAATCTCCAAAATATATAAACAGCTCATGCAGCTCAATATTAAAAAACAAACAACCCAATCCAAAAATGGGCAGAAGACCTAAATAGACATTTCTCCAAAGAAGACATACAGATGGCCAATATGCACATGAAAAGCTGCTCAACATCACTAATTATTAGAGAAATGCAAATCAAAACTACAATGAGGTATCACCTCACACCAGTTAGAATGGGCATCCTCAGAAAATCTACAAACACAAATGCTGGAGAGGGTGTGGAGAAAAGGGAACCCTCTTGCACTGTTGGTGGGAATGTAAATTGATACAGCCACTATGGAGAACAGTACGGAGGTTCCTTAAAAAACTAAAAATAGAATTACCATATGACCCAGCAATCCCACTACTGGACATATACCCAGAGAAAACCATAATTCAAAAAGACACGTTCACTCCAATGTTCATTGCAGCACTATTTACAATAGCCAGGTCATGGAAGCAGCCTAAATGCCCATCAACAGACAAATGGATAAAGAAGATGTAGCTCATATATACAATGGAGTATTACTCAGCCATAAGAAGGAATGAAATTGGGTCATTTGTAGAGACATGGATGGACCTAGATACTGTCATACAGAGTGAAGTAAGTCAGAAAGAGAAAAACAAATATTGTATATTAACGCATATATGTGGAATCTAGAAAAATGGTACAGATGAACCAGTTTGCAAGGCTGAAATAGAGGCACAGATGTAGAGAAGAAAAGTATGGACACCAAGGGGAGGAAGTGGAGGGAGGGTGGTGGTGGTGGTATGAATTAGGGGATTGCGATTGACATATATATACTAATACGTATATAATAGATAAGTAATAAGAACCTGCTGGATAAAAAATAAATAAAATTCAAAAACATTTTAATTATTATTTATTTATTTATTTGACTGCGTCGGGTCTTAGTTGTGGCACACAGGATCTTCATCGCAGCATGTGGGATCTTTCGTTGTGGTGTACGGGCTACTCGCTAGTTGTGGTGTGCGGGTTTTCTCTTCTCTAGTGGTGGTGGCACGCAGGCTCCAGAGCACATAGGCTCTGTAGTTTGCGGCATGTGGGCTCTCTAGTTGAACCGCGTGAGCTCAGTAGTTGTGGCACGTCGGCTTGTCCCCTGCATTGGATGGCGGATTCTTTACTCCTGGATCACCAGGGAAGTCCTTTACTCTTTGTTTTAGCTGCAAATATTATTCATTATATGAATGTTCAATTATTTAATTATTCCCTTATAGATGGACACTTGCATTGGTTCCATTCTTTCACTATCACATTGGTAGTTAAGAACATTTAACCATTATTTTTTGTGCAAGTGCAAGTATATATGTAGGATAAATTCCCAAATGAAACTGCAGGCTCCAGGGGTATGTGCAGTTCTTATTCTGATAGATATTGGGAAACAGTCTTCCATAGGGATAATCTTAGCAGCAACATATGAGAGTGCCTATTTCCTCACAGCCTGGGCAACAGAGTATTAACACAATTTTAAATTCTAACAATGTGATAGATAAAATTGGGACAGTGTAAATTCACATTTCTGGCTTTATGAATGAGGGTGAGATCTATGGCGCAGTCTTGATTGGGAGGACCTTTTGAATTCCTGTTGGACTATGCCCCTTGAACTCTCATAATTTTATGCAATATGAAGTCATATGGGGACTGCTCAGAAGGTAGGACCCTCCAGCTCTGTGTCTGGATGTCAAGGTTGACACAGCTCAGAGAATGTGCTTAAGTGTGTTTCACTATTTCTCTTAGAATGAGCCCATTATTTATCTGTCAAATTACTGAATTTCATAACTACTAATTTGTATTTTCTTCTGATAGCTTATATATTCTAAGACTAGCAGTTTTATTAAATCACTTGTCTTTATCTGTGATGACAAACACTGTCTATTTCCTGTGTAAGTGCTCTGGAATTATGACAAAAGGATATGATTTTTCATTATGGCAAATCTGACATTCTCCCTCCATTTCCATCACATGAAGGACAAAATAATGGAGGGGTTTCTTTTCAAAAATTGTCCTCTGGGTATCATCTTTTCCACTGCATTCTCTTCTATACAGGTGGATGTAGAAGATGCCACCAGGTGATTGTATTCATATAGGCATTCAATATTCAGCCAGTATTTATTGAGTATCTACTATATGCCAGGCACGGTTAAAGGGACTTACTAAGATCTGTTACAGCCCAGCAAAGACAGACATTGTGTATTCATCAAGCTTACTGCATTGTGTGTGAGTAGGAAGGGCTATGCATGGACAGTACATATTGCACTCTATCAAAAGATCAAGACTAGCAATCGGGACACCAAGTTCTATTCTTGGATTTGCCCTTATCTTCCTGTGAGTATTGGGCAAGTTCTTTCGTCTCTATGGGCCCCAGATTTCTCATCTGTGAAAAATGTAATGTTGACTAGAATAGATGATATTTACATCCCTTCTAGTTTTAACATTCTAAGATCATATTGCCCATATGCTACTTTTAAAATTTAAAAAATACCGAAGAATCCACATTTATATACTAACAAGAATAATTGTGCCCCCCCCTCCCATTTGTGGATACACCTCCAAGTATTCGTAATTATTCCTTTTCCATCTGGAGGTAGCAGGACATATGTTTTCCACAGGAATATATTAGAGCTTGTATGTAAACATTTGCATTAAAAAATCTCTCAGGATATTAACTATTCAACATTTATGACATGTTTTTTGTTGAAGTATTTCTGAGTGAATAAAATGTCACAAAATATAAATCTCAGCAAAAATCTTTAACAGTAAACAGACTCTGGAGAAGCCAGAAGTACTCAGAACATGGATGTCAGAAACAGACATTGTGATGTTAGCCTGTGCCCTGTAGGACCATCTCACCCCTCACTCTGGAAGGATCTGGCTCCACTGGAGCGGAAGATATTGTAGTCTAACTCTTCATCTAGAACCAGGCTACCTGCCTATGAACCTGGAAGCAGTGGATTCATTTTTGAAAGATGCTTGAAAACATCCCACAATATCATTTCATCAAGTCACCCTTACCTCTGCTTTTTCCATACCCATCTCTGTTCTCTCTTATATTCACCCTGGGGTATTCCTCAGGTTAAACAATTTCATCTGACATGGCAGCAGGTTAAACTGTACACTCAGTTTTAAAATGTAACCTATTTCAATGATTTTCAATCCAATTTTAAACAAGTGAAAGAATTTCATTGTTTATCTTTAATGCAAAATACTTAATGATATTAACTTATCACTTGTCACTTTGGATAAACAATTAGTATCACTTTATTATCTTCAAGTTAACATGATTTAGTGGAAAAACAATGGATTTTTGGAGTCTTGTTTTAAATGCCAGTTTCATCAATTAATGGTTGTAATTTACCAGCTTTATAATTTATATGAACTTAAGATTTTTTTCCTCAGATTATGATACTAATAACTTTCAAATTATTATGAGCTTAGAAATAATATATAAACATATACAACTATCTAAACACAGTAGGACTCAATAAATGTTAGTTGTTTTATCATTATCATTATAAACATTATTACGGCTTATCAGATTAGATATCTGCTAGCAATTTTTCCTCTAAATTTTTCATATAAGGCAAAGATTAGGAAATTAGGTCTTGCTGTTTTTATTTCTTGTTGGTATCTGAGAAAAATTTATTTCTTATTGCTATTTGAAAACATCTAGCAACTTACATGATGAACATTCAAATATCGGACATATTCAAAGAGAGATGAATCACTGCTCACATAACTGGTAATTGATCACTGTGTATAGAAAGTAGTGTGTTTATTCCTAAAATGCCAACAATAGAGCTCTTTAATGAGCTATTTTTCTCATGATTGCATTTCTCAAATTCATTATCATGAAAATATCAACATCATATTTTATTTAATGCAATTGGCCTTTCTTAAGTTTGGAGACTTAACGAAGAAAGCAATTCTGTTTTTAGAGGAGAAAAGAAGACTGAAATGCCATAAAGGAGTGATCCAAACAGGGGCACAAGGATTCATTTCAGAACTCAGCCTGGCTTTCCAGGGACACAGCACCACTGCAGAGCGGAGCCTCTAGATGGCGAAGGAACACCGCGGAGTCGGCGTGGGCTTTGCACCGCCCAGCGGCGATAGAGCTCAGAGCCCGGTGATTTAACAGCCCGCACGCTGACCGGTCAGGATAGCAATACCAATTCGCCAAGTTATTAATTATACTCTCAACATAAAGGCCGAACTCGTATTTTCAGGCCACTGTGTACCTCCGCCTTAAAAAAAAAAAAATTGCTGAAATGTAAGAGCGCACGATGTGTGATACAGCAACGCATCTTTTTTCTCAAAGGAAAGCGTTTTTAGGAGGTTGGCCTTTCATTGTTTTAGAAGCAATGACCTTTTTGGAGGGGAAGTGCGAGACCCTCAGAGAGCCGCCTGAGAGCAGTGGGTATGGTCCAGACCGGGAACGCCACAAGGTGGGTGTGGGTTTGATTCCCCGCTCCTCCACTTGCTATGTGTACTTGTCTAAGGTATGGACTCTCTCTGAGCTTTGGTTTGTAGTCTGGAGATAACAAGGGCACCTACAGCATCAGGTGGTTGTAAAGAGTAAAAAGCTTGGCACAGAGCTTGGCATGTGGTAAGTGCCCCATAAATGGCGGAATTGGAGCCTGATGAGGTGCTAGCACGAGTTAGATTGGTTTATTCAAGTTGAACAATCCACATCATGGAAAAGGGAGACATCACGAGAATCGGAAGCAGTGATCAGGCATCCTATCAGCTTTTTATACCTTGCTATTTAAATGAAAGAATGTGCCGACTTCTCTATTTCTGGCTGACAGAATGTCTTGGAGGGAGGAGGGGTGGCCGCAAAGTTCTGACAGGAAGCTCAGGGTACGCTTAAGCACCCCACCCCGACGTAACTTTTCAGTAGAATTCTGGTGCTTCTTAAAAATCACCGTAAACAATCTTGTCAACAGCTGATTTTCAGAAAGGAGAGGGAAGAGGAAGTGTGTTTTTCCGGATGCCTGGAACCCAGAGTCTTATGCTACCAGATTCTGGTTAAAGTTGCATCAACTCAAGAAGCATCTACCAAAGGAATCATAGAGAAGTCACAGAAAGTGATATTTTGAATGGTTTTCCTGTAACAGTGGAAAGACAGTGTATTACAGCTATGTAAATGTAGGAGGTTAGGGAAAAATATGACACGTTAAACAAGTAAAATTGCAGCAAGGGGTGAGAAGCAATCTGTTTTTAAATCCCATTGTCCTCATCTTTTTTTTTTTTTTGCGGTACGCGGGCCTCTCACTGCCGTGGCCTCTCCCGTTGCGGAGCACAGGCTCCGGACGCGCAGGCTCAGCAGTCATGGCTCACGGGCCCAGCCGCTCCGCTGCATGTGGGATCTTCCCGGACCGGGGCACGAACCCGCGTCCCCTGCATCGGCAGGTGGACTCTCAACCACTGCGCCACCAGGGAAGCCCTGTCCTCATCTTTTTATATTTTGGCCTAATCTTTTCATTCTCAAAGAACTTTCAGCCGTAAATTACCTGGGAAACACGTAAATAGTGATGCCGGAAGTTAAAGGAGGTAGAGCTTTAAATACTTTCCTAGGTACCCACGGATCCAATTACCTGAAAATAAGTGGAAAAAATAGGCACTTTTGGTTTGTATGCAGAAACAACAGCATATCTAAATGCCAGTATTTAACTTACACCCTCTTCTCCGTGTCCCAGAGAATCATGAAACAGGGAAATGTGTTCTGCAGGCCTCCCAGAGCCCGCATCCCTGGACAGCGCTGTGTGGCCGCAGGCCAGCCCTGCTTCTGTCCGCACTGCTCTGCTAAAGTGGCCTCTACCCTGTCCTTTCCCTCCTCACCTCCCGAGGTCAGTGGACCTGAAGCAGGGATGTCAGTGGCTCTGTGGGCCTGAAGCAGGGGGCCCTCCTTGCAAAGCAGAAGTTCCAGTTCTTGTCTAGGCCAATGAGGTCTTCTCAGTGCTCTTTGGAAGGTTACACATAATGGAAACAATCCCTGTGTACTTAGGTTTTACTACATAAAACCTAACTACATAGGCTTCCATAGATTCTGCTCTAACCATGGTTTAAATTTGTTATTTCCACTTGCAATTATTTTGTGCCTATTACATGCCAACATGCCAGGTCCTGTGCTATATGCTGTACAGACGCATAATAGAGTAGGATGTGGTCCCTGCTCTCAGGTGTTAATGGGAGAAACAAGCAGGGAAAGACAAAGAAGGCATTACAGTGCTGGCACACCTGGTATGTGATTAGCCTACTGCTTTTCTGGAGTCTGTCTTTGGGAACTGGGGTGGTTGGCGATGAATTAATTGTGCAGGTGGGGAGCTGGTGTGAGGGCAGAAAAAGGGAGAGGTCTCGACCTTACACTTCATGTCGGGATTATCTCAGCATTACGTATCACAGAGCAACCGTTCCATCACAGAGTGTGGCGAGTTGGACCCTGTATATTATAATCTACTTTATTAGGGAATTACTTTCAGAGATGTAGGGGCAATCTGTAGTAGTCACGATGACTCAGAATGATGATTTTTTTTCTTTGCCAAACGGTGTCTCTCTGTTGGAAACACCCATCGCTCTATGCACAGTGAGCTTCCTGAAACCTGAGACAAGGCCGTAAGGAAAGAGATAAAATTATAATTTTTTTATTCAACTGAAAGGAGGAAGAGGGGAATTGGTTAGGATTTGGAGATGTTAGGTCTCTTGATTTCTTGTATGAACACCTAGTGTATGCGATTATGGAACAAACTCTGTTGTAACTCGAATTGACAGCCTTGGAAATAACATATATAAATAGGTTTAATTGTCTTTTATTTTTTTAATTTAATTTTTATTTTATATTATAGTTGATTTACAATGTTGTGTTAGTTTCAGGTGTACAGCAAAGTGATGGTTTAATAGTCTTTTAATGGCACAATCTTAAGATAAAAGTCAATATTGGTACAATGTTTGGAAGTAGGCTTTTGGTATAAGGTCATTTTCAAATGTGAGGGTTTTTTTTGCCATTCCTTTTCTCATAGGTAATCATAATTTTACTGTACACATCAATACTACTGCACTGTGTCATTCAGGTTTCTTTGAATGAAATAGTAACACTAACAAGATGCAAGCTACCATCTAGAATGTAAGTGAGAACTGGAATCATTTGGTTACCATAGGCACTTGAATAAATGGGGACCATCCGTCTTTCTTACAGAAACCCAGAGGTTGACTCTTTGGATGTTGAGAGCAATTGAATATGATTAATATGTGTGTATGTGTATGTGTGTGTTTGTGTATTCCAAAATTTATAATGTATTTCTGCCATCTTTATTAAAAGTCTTTAAAATGTAAAAATATGAAGAAACACATATTCATCTGAAACATGAAGCAATCCCCCAGGAAAACCTTTCAAAACTTCATCGTAACACCCAGGAAGTGTCAAGTCATTCGTCATGTATAATTAATACATCCCTTCTTCCCTTTCCTCCCTGAGCACAGACTAGTAAATAACACCGTTTTCAACAATTTGTTTCCATGTGTGGACAGATGTATCGCTTAATTTGTCAATTCTGAAAACTTATTTATTCTGATCCATTTTTGTTCTAGGATGCAAACATATACATACCTGCTACTGCAAATATGGAATAAAAATCTTAACTTTGTTATGTTAAAACCCAGCATTGTTTGTGTATAGCCTTTGCATTTGATTTATCAAAGCATCACAGTACTTAAGTAAGGTGAGATAGTTTTATGAAATGCAGAAAAGTCTAGTTGCAGAAAGGTCATGGGACTAATATAAGCATAGTCTATTCAACTATATATATGTGCAGAGGCTACTGGTCAATGATTTCCCTCCTCCAGGATGGTTTTTGAATTAGAAATAAATTTTAGCATTTATTATGTTATATGATCATGCAGAGTATATGCTCAATTAATACATAGTTATTTAAAGTTAATTTTGGATTATCTTCCGTTAGGGGAAGTAGATTTTGCATAGCTAATCCGCAAATATTTGTTTTAGTGTCTTACTGTGTGGTTAGAAGTTTAATTATCAGTGGTTTTATTGAAATGTATGAGAATTCAAAACTTTATATCCAATGATCTAGTCATCTAACCTAAAACTAACTCAGCTGGGTTTTCTCAATCCCTGTGGAAATTTGATACTGTCATTTCTTAGAGAAATAAAAATCACCAGAGTAAGGAAAACTCTATCTTTTATCCCTTTCACCAGGTAGGATGGTGATAAAATATTTTAGTTTCAAACAGTAAGCAAAAGAACACAAATACAAATACAGCAGAAGAGTAATTGGCAAATGATTGTAATAATTTATTTATTTAATCATGGCAATGATAGTAAAACAGATTCTCACATTGTTTACCTTTTTTCCATGAATAATTAAAAGGTAGCTATATTATTTTTAAAGTTTTTCTCAGTCTTCAGGGCAAATGAACAATAAAAGATAGTAGGGAACTAAAGCAGTTATTTGAGTTACTCTCTCAAAAATTCTAACTAGTTACATATGTGCTACATAATTGAAGCCAAGACAGATATTTTAACTGAAATAGAGAAATACTTCCTTTGGTTTGCTAATATGATTAACACTTATCTGTATCTGAAAAAGCGTACTAATTTTCAATGTTATGTTTTCTATTAACTTCAGAAAAGCTCTCTTCTTTTTGAGAAAGTTGTAAATTAAATTCAGTGTCTTTTTTATCCTTAAAACACATCTGCAGGCCATCCAGGTGACAAGCATTATCAGCTACATGTTGCTGAGAGATGAAATTGGATTTTATAAGCTGCCTTGAAAATTATGACATGTTGAGTTCCTCGCTTTAGTGGAAGCTCGGCTCACACATTACTGAGTTGAATGGATCTTTATCTTGTCTGTTGGGTGAGTAACTCCTTTTCCTTGAAACTCTCCTTGGTACCCTCAGAATCACAAAATACGAGAGAGTTCTACTTGTGGGAGGTGAGAAGCTCTTTGGTGTTAGGGGCTAAAGGAAGTTCATCCGTAAACTTCTCTGTTCTTTAGACCCATGTAGAGGGATTATACTCAAACTGACACTTCCAACCAGAAGTTTAGTTAAGGACAAAGATAGAAATAAAATATAACGAAATTACGTTGGTATGCATTGGTTTTATAGCTCCAGGGACTCTAGGAACACAGATAATACATAATTACTCGAAGGATGATATTTTTGGAAAAAAACTTCGTCTCTGACCTGCATAGTCCTGTCCAGTACTATAATCCTTGATTCAGAAGCCCCCCTTGTCTTTCCTTCCAAATGGCCATCTTTGATTTTTCTGCAAGTGGGAAAATCCCAGTTGTGTTCTCATTGGATGTCTCAGTGAATTTATGAGACCCCGATTTTCTGGCAGGGAGTAAAAGAATGCATGCAGTTTGGTTTTTCTCCTTTGAGTCATTCCCTTTGGAGGTCTTGCTTAGAAGTTGCTCACTATTAATTTCAGCTGTGGCCCCGTGTGAGCTTCTGGCCTCCAGTATCCATTAGGATACTCGCCCTTTATTCACAAAGAACCCTAGTTCTGAAATGATGTAAACTCTTTTCCCACTTCTTTTGAATATATATACCTTTAAATGTACAAGTGTCAGCTCCTACATTTTCATAACTTCTGAATGGATTTCATAGAGGATACATGCCCAGCATGTCTGTGACCCCAATTTATTCCTCATTCTCTGTTCTGTACTGATACTTTACTGATGAAAGAGAAAATAATGCTGTGACTTGACAGCTCGCTGCATTTAGGAATCTCAGATATATGGATGAGGTAAGGTCCTAAGGAAAAGTTGCATAAACTGGAGTCATAAAAAAAGTACACTGCTGAGACTGTCTTTGAAAATGTGTGCCATGGAATAAAGGGACTGATTTTGCCACGGCAGTAAAATTGCAATAGGTCAGCTCCTGCAGCTTTGATTGCTGCTTAGAAGTTCAGAATTCAGATGTTATGAAAATGCAGGAGCTATCACATGTGCATTTAAAAGACATATTTTAAAGGAAAAAAAGGGTTCAGATCACTATTGACTCTCTACTTGCACAAAATGTAACATTCTCTTATTTATATTTCAAATTGGGCTTTCTGTAACATGGGCACACAAGAAATTGAAAAGCATGGAAATTGCATAATTTAATATTAGGGCTTTTTTACTTGCCAAGAATAGGACCAATTCTTATTAAATAGAACAGCTAAATGTTACATTATATAATGCCATACCTCACACAATAAACCAATTTCAACTTAAGAAACTAGTTTTGCATAAGCCTGGCTATTAGTATCAGCTGCTAGGGGACTGACGTGTTCATTATTTGTATTCTCCCTTGTTGACGTTTTACTGTAGTGGGATTTCTGTACATGAGTTCTTGAGACAGTACGTAAAATAGTGAAAGGCTGAACATTTCTCCGAGAGGTTTGAGGACTGCAAAATTCCACCCTGACCTCGATGGAGTGCTCAGAGAGGTCAGCAACGATATTTTGGGGAAGCAGACACGATGGCTTCCTCACCTAGGCTAACTACTGAAAAACCAGGAACTTTCCCCACTAGAGAAATACTTTGAGAGGTAAGTAAAAAACAAACAAGCAGACTATTTATGTTTAATGTTCCCCTGGAGAATGGCTGCTCTTTAAAAAAATATTGTGTGCCCAGGAGAGGAGAATTACTCAGTAGCAATCTGCCTCTTGACTGAGTTCTACCTATTTTGCTCACTGTTTCATTTAAAACAAGCTTTTAATTTGCTGTTTTCTTTTTAAAATATTGCTATCTGTTGATATTACCATGGTAGCCATGCTTTGGCAACCAAGCATGAGTGTTGCCCAAAGAGTACTCAAAAACCAGAGAGTAAAACAGTAATAACATAATATTACATAATAACAACAATTACATAATAACAACGTAATAACAACTGCCTGCATTCTCACCTGGGGAACCTCCATACAACTAGCTGGTAATGAAAAGATGGAGAAATGGAGGGTGTAACCTTGAGTGGAGACAAGTGAAAGGAAAAGTGTTTAAAAAAATGGTGCCCACTGAAGGCTCATGTCTTTGAAGTAATCATGGCATTTTTTTAAAGTTTAACTGGAAGTAATCAGAAAATCTATGCTTGGTGTGGTGGGCACAGGCAATTTAGAAAGCAATTCCAGTAGACCAGCTAAAGAACTGGCTAGGTTGGGAATGGGGGAGGCTGAGGAGAGAGAATCACCCAGACCATGGTGTTTGGACAGACGCCTTTCCCAACTCAATCGTAAGGCCATCATCTAATGGTAGAATGTGTGCACGCACACACACGCGAGTTTGTGTGTGTGAGTGTGTGCGTGTACACGCACACGGGTGCCTGTAGGGAGTGTTTCTCTAGTTGAGTCTAAACTGGGCTTCAAAATCTGGTTGTGTTTGACAGAGCGTTGGTGTCCCCTTTCCTCTCCAGCAAATATTCGTATGTGAGTGTGATTCAGAAGTGATTCAACGAAAAAGTTAGTAAGCCATTTTTTTTTAGTGCAAGGACTCTTGAGAGAAGGCTAGAGGCTCCTGGTTGTTATTTCCTAAGTAGAGTTCTCCAGTAGAAGGTCTGTTTACCTCCTATGTATCCCTTGAATCCGTTTTCTTCTCTCCGTTCCCACTGATAGTGCTTTTAGTTTTGGTTCTTATCACCTTGTCCTGATGGCAGTTGCTCTTCAGCGTTTTCTCCCTAGAATCCATCCTTCTATCGTTTGTTGGCAAAGTGATTGTACTATGATTCTGGATTGATCACAACACTGTCTTACTTAAAATCTTGTAATGAATTCAGGCCACGTTTAGGAACAAATCCTCACCTTGTCCTTCATGATAAGTACCTGCCTACTTCTGGCTCGTCCGTCAGTTGATCTCCTCTCCTCATCACTTGTCCTACACCGTTAACGAATCTCCTTCTAGTTCCTGAATCCAGCTGATTTCATGCCTTGCCTTCTCTGTGTGCCTGGAACCCTGCCTTTTCCCCTCCCTCTCCAACCCACCCTTCCCTCCAACTAGCAAGAAGGCAGCAGTTAAGAAAGGAAACTGATTAGCTGGTTGGCTTTATAACTGTGTTTTGAAATGGTAACTGGTCAGAAAATATTTTCTGACTCATTTTCCGGATCAGTTTATACAAAGAACTTTACGCTCTCTCTCAATTTTGTTAGGAAATTCAGTTCCATTTATTAAAGTACATTGAGATTTATTGATAAGGCTTTGTTCTTCTAATAATGACTATTATATGCATGAAGCAGTGTAAAATACTAGTATTTCTGAGAACTATCCACATTTGGTTTTGCAATATTTAAAAAACCTGGTCAAACTAGGAAACTCTGGTCAAATTTCACTAATCGGCAACAACAGCAGCAACACTAATCTTCATCTTGTGGTTCTAGCAGAGGCATCCACAGTGAGCTAGTTGGGGGCAATATAGCTGTGAGGAGAATGACCAGATTCTCTCAGTTATTTGGGGGCTATTCATATCATAAGAGTGTGTACTGGACAGTATCTGGGTATCCCTTCCTTATGAATTTAGAGAAAACTAGATGATTGACCATTCATTGATAACAGGTCAGTGCTGATGTTTCAAAAAGTCTAAATTAGTGACTTAGTCTGGAGAAATGGGATGTTGAAAATGGGGAGAACCTGTCTTGAAGTAGCTCCTAACCTTGGCTAAGTCCCCTTACCCTTCAGCCTAAAGCATTGCTTCTCAAACTTTCGTGTACATCAGAATCACCCGGAGGGCTTGGTCAACCATGGCTGGGTCCCATCCTCAGAGTTTCTGAATTAGTAGGTTTGGGGTGGGGCCTGAGAATGTGCATTTCTAACAAAATCCCAGGTGGTACTGATGCTGCTGGTCCGGGGCTAGACTTTGAGAATTGCTGAGCTACAGAGTATAAAAATGCCTGCATTCTACTCCATTAATCAAGGGCGTAATTATAAACATGCACTGCTCTTTGAGTTATAGTCAACTTTTGTAAAATGTAGGTAGGAAATGGTTACAACACACAATTTGAAAAGAGAACTAACATAGTTTGTTAGTCTCAACAAAATTATGTAATACCTTTTTCCCTAGAGAGAAACAAATAGAAGAGTAAAAGCAAGAGAAAGTTGTATCAAAAGTTCCCAGCAAGACTTGAGTTTAGGCAGCACACGGGAGGTAGTTTAAAAAAAACATGCACACGTACTCATACCGCTTTTTAATCTAGTATATTGCTGCCTCTTAATTGGCTGATAAATAGGCAACAATGGACTTAAGCAGTATCAAATTATAGTAGACACTGCTGTGTGAGTTTCAAAATAGCTGAGAATTACATTTAATTATAGTAATAGAAAAGGAAGATTATTTTTGCTTGTTGGGGGAAATAAAAATATCATGTGTACTAAAATATCCAGCACATTCTTTTTGTCCTTCTCAATTATTCCTCGTGCAGTAACACTAACAAGAATCAAACCCATTTTCTTTTGCAGTTCACTTTTTCATAATGGGATACGTGATAATGGAATGAAGCAACATTAGTATTTTTTTTCAAAAGCAATGGTTAAGCTCTGAGATGAGTACATATCCAACACAATGTCATGCTCGTTCTGTCACTTCCATTTGCAATACTGTAAAATTATTTTTAATTTCCATATGATCATCCTTTGTATTATCTGTCCTCACACAAAGATTAAAATATGATGTGCTATGGCAAGAACATCTATCAGTCTATTTTCAACTCTAGGGATGGGATACTAAACCTTTTCTAGATAAGTCTCAGTTATCCAGAAAATGCAATTAATCAGAGCAACTCATTCCTTGAGATTTTGGTATCTATAAGATGCTTCATAGATGAAAATGAAATTAGTGGTCCCCAATGGTTTTGAGTTATTTTCTAAATCTGATAGTAGATTATGCTGAGATGCCCAAAGCAGCTATGTCTACAGAGCAATTTGACATATAGATCAAATACATAAATATAGTTTTATTAGCCTAGTATTCTAACCAACAGATAATTATATATATTCTAAATTCTGAAAAGAAGTATCATTCATATAGGAAGTGAATTAAAAAACCAAAATAGTTACTTTTATTATTCCCTTTTGTAATATTTAGAATTTATATATAATGCGGTCATATAGAAATTAAACCAACAGTATCTCAAATAATAAAAGCAATAAAAGGAGCATATTCAGTAGTATTGAAATCCGTATTGTCATAGTGAATGTTCTTAGATTTATAAGATTAATGTGTCATCACCAGATTTAGGGAGTGATTTAGATCATTGAAGTTTCTGGAAATCATTTTAGTGAGGAGAGTTCCCTTTATCTTATTGCAACCACACAAGTTGCAGGAGCATCATGAGAGCATTCACTTCAGCTCAAAACATATGAGTTTATTAGCCTAGAAATTCAGACCTCCTGACTCATCTACAATATGTATTTGAGTGAGTTGCTGTTATGAATTCAACCTTTTGGAACTTGCCACCTCTCTTTTCAATTTCAGTGTTAGACTATTCTGTTGCTTACTTCTCATCATAATTAATTAATTTATAAATAATTTATACCTTATCTTCTCCCAAGAAAGGATTTAGGGAGGCTGCACTTCCCTAGGAAGCTACCATAAGTATGTAATGAGGTGGAGTTCAGTATCCTCTGTGTTCTCTCTTGGTGGCTGGAAGGTCACGCCTCCTTGTCTGGGAAAATAGTGCACCACAGCCTCCTTTGCCAGAACCCCTCTTCCTCCCACTCTGCCTGGCTCACTTTGGGGGGTGGGGTGGGCTGACTGTCCTTGTCCTAGTTATTAGGGACACAGACCAGGTTCAGATTCTGTTTCTTCCACATACTAGCTTTGTGGTCTGGGGCAAGGTACTTCATCTCTGAACCCATATTCTATCTTTACAACAGGGATAATAATTGCAGTTATCTTACAGGGTTGTTCAGAGGATTAATGAGTTATTATGCGTAGAATCTAAGAAAATTGCCTGGCAGGTAGCAGGCACCACTGGAGTGCTAGCCATTGTTATTCCACACCCTTCTGTTCTCAGCTAAGATGCTGTTTCTTCAAAGAGGCTTCCCTGAGACAACACCTCAAGCCAATGCTGTAGGACCATAGGAGCCTGCACTTTTCCTTATGAGTCTCATCATCATTTGCTGTTGGTATTGAAGGCACCATGAAGTCGTAAGCTCCAGAAAGGCTAGAATCTGTCTGCCTCAACACTCTATCTCTGACATTTGGGATAGTGCCCAGCACAAAGCAGTCACTCGGCTACTGTTGAATGAGTGAATCCAGGGAGAACCTGTCTGTAAACATGCTAACTGAGATGAGGTTACAAGTAATTATTTTGTTAGTTTTGCAAATTTTTATTTTCTAATTTTTAACAATTAATATTTGCTTTCTTTTTTTTTTTTTTTTGCGGTACGCGGGCCTCTCACTGTTGTGGCCTCTCCCGTTGCGGAGCACAGGCTCCGGACGCGCAGGCTCAGCGGCCATGGCTCAGGAGCCCAGCCGCTCTGCGACATGTGGGATCCTCCCGGACCAGGGCACGAACCCGCGTCCCCTGCATCGGCAGGCAGACTCTCAACCACTGCGCCACCAGGGAAGCCCCCAACATTTGCTTTCTTTATGTAATAGTAAAAGAAAGTAAGATTCTGTTATACCACCTTTATTGTGCTATTGTAAGTCACTTTAGTAAGGCAGCAAAGGGGCTGTAGGACGGAATTCATGTTACTGACCTCAGGTTCAGCTGCTCGCCACTCAAAAGCCAGTACTCAAGAGACAGGTGTTGATTGGAAAAGGGAAGGTTGCTTTATTCAGGAGGCCAGCAACCTGGGGAGAAGGCAAACTCATGTCCCAGAATCAACTTTGAAGATTCTGCTTGGTCATGAAAGTTCTTAAAGGGAAAAAGGTGAAGTATTTCATGTATCATTGAGGAAGGGGGTCAGACTCGTGTCATCTCCCACAGTGTGCAGGCTTGTTTACTCCTTGTGATCTTTCTTTAGGTGGTATCTTGTTGACACCATCTGCTCATGAGATTACTAAAGGGGAAGCTGGCCAAAAGATCTATTCATCTGTTAATCACGTATTCTTCATTTCTACTTCTTTAAGGAAAGAATCAATAGGTTAGGCAAGGCATTGCGTGATCAAAAGATTTGAAAGGTGTGCTTGGGATGGAGGTTAGTTAAGCATGGGGGCATCTGGTGTAAAGATTGGTTAAAATATAGCTTTACTAAAGTGACAAGACAAAAGGCCTCCTGCAGAGAGCTGCTTCCTGCAAAGAGCTACTTATATTCACATTTTTGTGTGTGTGGAACTTTGAAGTTGATTAGTGGTTCTCAATTGGGGTGATTTTGTCTGCTAGGAGACATTTGGAAATGTTTGGAGACATTTTTTGGTTGTCTCAGCTGAGGAGGTGCTATTGGTATCTAGTGTGTAGAGGCCGAGAATGCTTCTAAACATCCTGCGATGCACAGGACAGCTTCTTCCCTTAATGAAAACCATCCAGTCTGAAACGTTAATAGTGCCAAGTTTAAGAAACCTTCACATAGGTGGATGGAGACGTCTACAAAAATTGAGTTTGTGTAACTTTCAAAATTGGCTGAGCTAAGTAATAGAACATCAGAATTTTGAAAATTAATACAATTGATTGTATTTTTTTTTTAATTGGCAGTTTGTATTTGCTTTGTGGTATGATTTGCTGGTAATTAAGTAGAAATGAGTATTTAATGTAGTATGTTCACCAATATCGTCTGTGTCAGTAGAGAACTTTATAGTGTGCTATATGGGGTTTTCCCTTTACATCCAATTGAAGTGGTTTGAAAAGAAAAGTGTCAACTGACTGCTTGTTTACACACTTCTAAATGACCAATTTGACAGAATTTTTTTTAAGAGAGCAGTTTATGAGTCACTTTAGCTAAAACTGTTGGGCATTGCATACAAATAACCCTATTGCTTACAGATTGTTGTTTTATAGCTCTGGACTAATAAAACAGAAATAAGGTAGGGCTCTTTAATGTTTATGGAGCTTGGTCTATTTGAATTTGAGTTTAACATCTGGGAGCGTATCAGCCAGGACAGGCTAGGTTATGCTGCAGTAACAACGTCTCAGTGGCTTAACCCAACAAAGGTTTATTTCTTCTTTGGAGTCCACTGTGCATCTGCATGAATCTCCCAGACAATTGACCCTGTTTGACAACTCATGCTTCCAGGCTGAGGAAGGTACCATCATCTTGGAACATACGGCCTTATTAGTCATGTGGCAGGGAAGATAGAACATAGGAAATTGCAGGTTAAATCTTTAGTGTTTTCACCTGGAATGGACATAGGTGACTTCCAGTCACATTTTCTTGACCCAGCAAATTACATGGGCAGATTTAGGCAGTTGGGGAAGTTTAATCCTCCCATGTGGCATTGGAGAAGGAGAAATTCCTGAGTGTGAGCTGACCTAACTAGCTTTCCTATTTGTTTACCTTTATATGTGGTTATTCAGGATGGTTATTAAGAAGGTATTTGCTAAGTGCACAGATGCCATATCTCACACCAAATTATTCTAATTTCATTACGCTCATTTGGGGTCTGTATTTATATTTCACTTAATGTATTTATAATTTGCTTCTAAATGTTTGGGCTTCTAAATGAGAGTCTGTACCAGATGCTACAGTCTCTGGTTTCTCAAATGGGCTAACACATTCCTTAGGGTATTGAATGCTAAAGGATAAAGATGGTGGCCTTTGCATTTTACATAATGGTAAGTAATCACAACATACTTTTTGTGGTAAAACAAAAACAAACACACCTCAGAATGCCAAAAAAATGATGAATTTTTAAGAGAAAATATAAGACCTCAGTGAAATTTTGTGCTGAAGCAGGTTGCTTATAGCTATGTCTCAGAGGAACGTATGTCCTTTCCTCTGCAACAAAGATTACTTCACTGGGCAGGGTTAAGAAACGCTGCTTGTGCACCTACTTTGTTATTCAACTTTGATTTGGATATTTCCTTAGTTGTCTACATTTTGGTAGAAATGATCATATCATGTTTTTGAAAGTGGAGCTCCTTCAGGAACCCATTGTTTTATTCATCATGAAAATGAGGTTTTCTTTTGCAAAGAGGAATTCAGAATTTCTCTTCTGTGTCCTACTAGTAGTTAGGTAGGAGAAACTGGATAATAAAATCGACCATTGTGTTTGTTATTCTAGACCACCTCATGGAACTGTGGGAAGATACTGAACTATACCCACTCTTCCTCATTTTACCGTGTGATTCTATTTATGGTTCATACTACCTATAGCTATTTGAGTCTGTATTCATTCATTCATCAGACAACTTGGGAGCATCTACTGTGTGTGACTGGCATTGCGCTAGGTGCTGAGGGTTAGGACAAGATGAGTAAGACAGTTCTTACCCTCAGAGACCTTGTGTCTAGGACATAATGGCTACAGGGGTTGTGAAAAATCTCTCATTCATTTCACATATATTTATTGTGCACTGGCATGTGACAGGCATCCAACACTACAGCGAATAAGAAGCAGTAGAGTGTAGTGTAGAAGAGCCAGACAGCCTGGAATCAGATTACATTGTGGGGCTTCATGGAAGCTCTTTAACCACCTTATGCCCCAGTTTCCTCATATGTAAAATTGGGGTGATGCACAATTTACTGATGTTATAGAATTCTTAGGAAGATCCTATGAGTTGGTATATATAAATCACTATGTAACTTTTAGCTCCTACTATTATTCGTCACATTTTTTCCCTCATGCTTTACTCCCTCCTCAAATCTATATTCTTTCCCATCTCTCCTTTCCATTCCCTTAGACCAAGCAAGCAGTCCCAGTAATGAACCATTAATTTGAATATTGTAGTTTATCAGTAACCTGTTAAAAATACTGCCTGTTAAAAAAACAGTGAAAAAAAATATAGCTCTAGCATTTTCTATAACCTTTCTTTTGTTTGTTTCTTTGTAGTCATGAAAAAAGCCATTGCAGATCACATTCTTCAACGGACTTCACCAGGTAAGATGTTTGATCCAAGGGCAAGACAACCCCAATCAGAAGTTGTGTTTTGCAGGAGCCTCTTCCACTTTGCCAGATGCTGAAAGTCTGGAATGTCTCCTGTCTGCCCCCATTACCAGGGCCCTATGCTTGTTCCACGAGCATAGGTGGGCATTCATCAGGGGGGCACACAGTTGTCAACAACCTGCGGGGCTGCCTTGGCAGCAGAGCAGCCAGTACCGGCAACTTAAGACTTGTATACTGCCTTTATGAAGTGCTTTGCCAGTGTGGTTTAACTTTGCAAAGGAACAGGTGTGGAGAGAACTCAGTGGAGATCCATTCTTTGTCAGCATTTGCATTTTATAGGCAGCATACATATACATTTCCCATTTCTACAGTAATATGGCTTTAATCTTAACGAATGCCATTTTGGTGGTTCTCTTCAGAGAGTGGAATTAACATTCACATGTGAACAGAAAATGTTAAAGTATTATTAGTCTTCTGAGGGTTTTGCTTCTGGCTATGCAGTTTTAGAGATTTCATCTTGGTTAAGGGGAAGCAAAATACCACCATTTCTGCTTGTTAGAAGGAAACTCTCCGAGGTCTCTGTCTATTTCAGGCCAGGGTTTTGATTTTTCAAAGCAGAAAAAATGTTTTTTCCTGGACCCTGAATGTAACCTGAAGTCAAAAATCAATTGAAAAGCCAGCAAAAAGTTGGCCATGAGTGCTGTTAGAATCCTTTATTGGTAACAGTTTTCTGGTTATTACTAACACATTTCTTAATTAACTGCCTAGGTCGTTAATATAGTTCTGTGTAATTTTAGAAGCTCTATTTTTTTGGTGCTTATATCTTGCTTCGCTCCACAAAGAGTGTAAGTTGACAAACCCCATTTTGCGCTGATGAGAACTTGGCTTTAAGAGTCATATAAAAGAATGGGTTTAGAGTACTGTTTAATTCCATGCCTTTGCTGCCCATCTTTTCTCTAAAATACGGAGCCCTTCTTGCTCAGCTATTCTCCAAGCCGTGATCGTTTCACCTTATATAGAGATTCTTGCTTATCAGATAAACATGTGCATAGTATCCCAGATTTTGGTTATATAGTAGTCAGTATGGGGGTGTGAAACTTAACTTTTGTTAGTGTAACTTCACTTACACACACATAGACACACATCTGCCTTTCAAGTGTAAAATTTATCTTATAGAATCTAGGTTTTCATCTTGCATACTTCTGTACTTAAAAACAAAGTATAACATTCCAAATCCTAAGGTGGTGTTCAGTCATAATAAAGACAGCCTTCTCACTAAAAGAATATTTATCAAGGGCCTTATTGAACCATGCGGTTATCTTTTTAAATCCTCCCAAGGGCTCTACAAGGTAGATATTGTTATCCCCATGCAAATGATAAGCTAACTGAAGGTCTGAGATGTTAAAGGACTTGGCTAATGTCACAGCTTTTAAGTGGTAAAGCTGGGATGGATTCAGTCACGGCAAGCTCTAAAGGCAGCATTGAATTTCAGAAGGCAGAATGTCAGTGTGGTCCTTGGACCAGCTGCCTCAGTGTCTCCTGGGAGTGTATTAAAATGCAGAATCCTGGGCTCCAATATCATAGGATCTGAATCTGTATTTTAAGATGATCAGGTGACTTACATTCACATGAAAATTTGAGAAGGGGTGTATGTTTCTTTTTTTTTTTTTTTTTTTTTTTTTGCGGTACGCGGGCCTCTCACTGTTGTGGCCTCTCCCGTTGCGGAGCACAGGCTCCGGACGCGCAGGCTCAGCGGTCATGGCTCACGGGCCCAGCCGCTCCGCTGCATGTGGAATCTTCCCGGACCGGGGCACGAACCCGTGTCCCCTGCATTGGCAGGCGGATTCTGAACCACTGCGCCACCAGGGAAGCCCCAGGGTGTATGTTTCTTAAAAAATAACTTCCGGGCAGTTAACTATCAGACATTGAAAGCATTCTATTTAAGACCCTTTTCATCTTTGGGCCTTTGTGATTTTTACCTAATTACAGATCAGATTATAGTTCATTATCCTTCAGCTGTTTTGCTTCTGTATCTGGCTTTGCGCTAGTCTGACAAGGGTCATGTGTCGTGCTGGCTTCTGTGAAGTTTCTTAGTGATCTGTTTTGGTGGTATTATTGTTAGTTTATTATTGTTAGTTAAAATGCCCTTATGACTATAAAACAAGAAAAATTGATTCTGTCCTAACTGCTTGATCTTTCCATGTATTCAGGTAATCTTCTTGTCACATCCCTTGCCAGACTTACCTTTGCTTGTTTAATTCTTGAAAAAGGTTGACTTTTTCCTTGTCTACTAGTTCACATCATTAGAAGTGACTTGCAATGATAAAACCTACTTAAAACAGGCAAGATAAAAGGAAAAATTATAGAAACAAGTTTAAGAAGCTGAAACATATTTATATTAAATGAATATGAAATGAATTAGTTGCTGCCGTTGAAAACTGAATTCTCCTCTTTCGGGCAGTGAAGTCAAACAGGGGAGTGTAAGAGGCTGCCGAGCTCTCAAAGTAGGATGAATAGAATCATTCATGTTCATCTGGAGAGAAACAGTTTCCTGCAACTGACTACTAAGAGGAATATATTAGGTGTCTCTTTGTATAAAAGGTCATAATGTAACATGACGTATAATGTCATATTTTTTGAAAAAGAAATGAAAAAATTTTAAAAATATACCTTTCTCATGTTAGTCTTCAGTAAATGCTAAGGTCATGAAAATTTAGATTTTGTGAAGTGATTTTGGGGAGGGAATGAAAACAGTATGATGATAGTATATTGTTTCTTGATGATTAAACAGTTGAATAGAGTGACAAGAGCTTGAGAACTTTATCTAAATGTGGAATTTAACATGACGTTTGGACTGAGCCTCCCTCTTGCATAAGGTATATCTGAAGTGGGCTTTTTTGGCAATCAATTCTGGATTTTCAGATGAGTGTGTAAAGTAATAAAATGTTCTGCTATTGGCTCAAGGAGGCTTAGAATACCAGGCATGTCCGTGAGAATGTTGACATCCCATTGTGAAAAGCATTTTTCTTTTCTTTGTGGGAACTCTCACTGTTGCAAACCTCTTCTGATTAGATCATGGAGGAGACTAGTTTTTTGAGAGCATGTAGGTTAGTCAGTCGGCAACCCTGTAACAAAAGAAGCAAATCGCAAGTATCTTTCCCAGAATTGTTATGGATGATTATTAAAGACTGTGGCTACATGAATATATATATTGGGTTAACCAAAAAGTTTGTTCGGGTTTGTCCATAAGATATGTTATGTAAGATGTTATATATTTGGCTGAAAGCAGATTTTTTTAAAAATGAAAAATCCAGTCAACCATGTTTGGATCATTCAACATTAAACCATTTGGAGGCTCAGTTTTTTTCCAGTTTCTTTCTAAACAGTGGAATAATTATTGAACAAAGCATGACTCAAATCTCAAGGTGTTCCCAAACTGGTAAGGGAATAAAACTCTCTTAACCCTTATATAAGTAGAAATAATGTTTTATACGTTTATATTGCAAATAAGGATACAGCCCTAAAAAAACTGGTTGATATTTTACCCCAGAATCATTGGAAATACTTGCTAAAAGTGCAGAAAGATAATTCACGTGAGTACCAAAATCTCCATTTTAAACAAAACCCCGAGGTGATTCAGATGCAGGAGTCTTTGGTGGACACTTTGAGAAATAATGGATGAGAATGGTAACCTTATATTTAATGGAATGACTGGTCATTTTGGGTACGTGGAGACCCAGTTAGAGTGTAATGACTAAGGTCATCTGTAAAGACTGATCTTAATAATCACCTTACAATTTTATTTGAAGCAAGTTATCCATGTTAATCTCTGGGCATGAAATGTAATGATCTGTTTTATTATTGTTAATTTATGCTCAAGCTTCCTTTCGCTCTTCTTTTTAACCATCATAACAATTATACAGGCTAACTATTTGCCTCAGGGAGATGCTGTAATAGGACTAATTAAATATTTAATATTTTAAAGGACTTAAACAACCTTGTAAGTAATACGTTAAGAGGAGATAAAATCATGATGTTCCCTTTAGTTGCAGGAATGTTAATGAAGCCCTGGGATCAGGCATCCCTTTAATGCCCATGTCTTGTATCTGTCCGGAGGCAGGAGAGCATAATGGTTGAGTTAATGGCTTTGTAACTCATGGCAGATTTTCGACTTCCTATCTGTGAGGCCTAAAGCAAATTGCTTAGCCTTTGTAAGCCAATTTCTTTTTTGTCACCTAGAGCGTGGTAATACAATACCGTCTACTTTTCTGGATTGTTGTGATGGCATATAATATATGTGTCCAATAAAAGAAAGTGGTTTTTATTAATATGAATTAATCTCATAGACTACAGATTTACCAAATTTGAGACTCTGTGCAGAGGATGGAGACTTATTGTAGATATGTATAGTTGGTACAAAAATACCCTCACTGGGGCTTCCCTGGTGGCACAGTGGTTGAGAATCCGCCTGCCAACGCAAGGGACACGGGTTCGAGCCCTGGTCCGGGAAGATCCCACATGCCGTGGAGCAACTAAGCCCATGCGCCACAACTGCTGAGCCTGTCCTCTAGAGCCCACGAGGCACAACTACCGCGCCCGCGTGCTGCAACTACTGAAGCCCACGCACCCATGCTCCACAACAGGAGAGGCCACCACAATGAGAAGCCCGCGCACCACAACGAAGAGTAGCCCCACTTGCCGCAACTAGAGAGAGCCCATGTGCAGCAACAAAGACGCAATGCAGCCAAAAATAAATAAATACAATAAATAAATTTTTTAAAATGCCCTCACTGACGTGGACAAATCACAGAATCATCAAATGTCAGCGTATAGAGATCATATGGGATATGATTCATTTTCTAGGTCACAGGTTAGTAAATGAATCTAAATTCATAGAATGTTTTCATCATGATTTTTTTAATGGCATCTTAGTTTTTCAGAGTTCACACAGAAAAAGGAACTAGACAAACCAAGATCTAGAAAAGTTATCCTTTTGCCAACTAAATCAGAATTAATTGAATAAGCGTTAAAAATACGTAAACAAGTACGTATAACATTTTCTGAAAGCTTGTTCTCTGACTTATTAGATCTTTTTTTGAAGGTTTTTCCTTTACAACTAAAGATGTTTTGTGAACTCCTTTCTAAAGGAAAGTCTGAATGTAAAATTTGCCCATGTGGTTTTTCCTGATGATATGAATTGCAAAATTTGGGGAGGCCCAAATAATGAGATTTCATTGTACATTCCAAGTCCCCCAGCCTTGTAATTAGCTTCATATTCTATAGGCAAAGGAAGCCATGTTCCCAACTCTGTTCATTCATTCAACAAATATGATTGCTGCTGTGTGCTAGGTCATTAGAAAAGAGAGTGGAGCTTAAATTGTCTCAACAATTATGTATTTTTTCTGGTCTTCTTAATGTACCATCACTAAGTATTCTTGATTAATTCTTCAAAATTTATTAGCTACATATAGGTTTCATGAGAACTTACTGCAAAATCAGGGTGAGGTTCCACTTACCTTTCATGCAGGACAGGTACAGTTGATCCATATTGTTCATGGGTTCCATTTTTGTGACTTCTCCTATTCACGAGAATTTCTTTGTAACCCTAAAATCAGCTCATGGCAGTTTTTTTCTGATGGAACTGTCCTGTGTCCTTTTTTTTTTTTTTTTTTTTTTTTTGCGGTACGCGGGCCTCTCACTGTTGTGGCCTCTCCCGTTGCGGAGCACAGGCTCCGGACGTGCAGGCTTAGCGGCCATGGCTCACGGGCCCAGCCGTTCTGCGGCACGTGGGATCTTCCCTGACTGGGGCACGAACCCGTGTCCCCTGCATCGGCAGGCGGACTCTCAACCACTGTGCCACCAGGGAAGCCCTGTATCTTTTTTTTTTTTAATACTTTTATTTTATTTTTTTATTAAATTTTATTGAAGTATAGTTGATTTACAATGTTGTGTTAGTTTCAGGTGTACAGCAAAGTGATTCAATCATTGAGTAGAGTTCCCCATGCTGTACAGTAGGTCCTTGTTGGTTATCTTTTAATATATAGTAGTGTGTGTATTTTAACCCCAAGCTCCTAATTTAACTCTCCCCCATGTTTCCACTCTGGTAACCATAAGTTTGTTTTCAAAATCTGTGAGTCTGTTTCTGTTTTGTAAATAAGTTCATTTATGTCTTTTTTTAAAATTAGATTCCACATATGAGTGATATCATATGCTATTTGTCTTTCTCTGTCTGACTTACTTAGTATGATAATCTCTAGGTCCATTCATGCTGATGCAAATGGCTTTATTTCATTCTTCTTTAATGGCTGAGTAATATTCCATTGTATATATGTATCACATCTTTATCCATTCCTCTGTCATGGCAGTTTTGAGGTCATTCATGGACATGTGGGTGAAAAATTTGAGTTGACCCATGTACACGGTCCCAGCTGGGGTTAAACAAGGCTGATGCTCTGCTCTCTTGATTCACCTCTCCTAAGGTAAACACACGTCCTTGACTTGGTCTGTTTAGTGCCATGGTTATTGCATTCTCCAACTTTTTGTTGGTGATTTAAAATGGACTCTAAGCTTAGTGCTGAATGGCTGTCAGGTGTTTCTGTGCAGAAGAAGCCTTTAATGTGCCTTATGGAGAGAATATGTGATATAAAATTCATGCAGGTATGTTGGCCGTGATTTCTACATTAATGAGTCAACAGTATACATTTAAAAAGGCGTCTTTAAAACTGAAACATACATAAAACAGAGTTTTGTATTGGTTGGTTGATGAAAATACTGTGATCAGAGGCTTGCAGGAATCTAACCCTCTGTTTCTCCTGGGAGCACCCAGTGTTTCAGGGTTTTCAGTGACTTGATAAAATATAGTTACCATGAACAAAGAGAACCAATTGTATTTGCCTTTTTTGAGGCGTTTGAGAAATGCTTGTTTACCAATTATCCCTTTTAATGGAAGCCGAGATCGTGATTCTTTCTGATCCATAAGCAACTAGTAAGTAAATACAGAGGGATGGAAAAATGAAAATTATACATAAGGCTCAACTATAATTTTTGTTTCTTTCCTTATAAACTGAAAAAACAGATAAGCCTGCTGCTCGTGAACAGCAAAATGAACCTAGAGGGTTTTGAAGCCTAGAAAAAAGTTTGTAACATGATGGAAATCTCTTAGTGGGTAGAGATTTATCTGTCCTGTTGGTTACTTTATCACCTGTGCCCAGCACAGTTGCTAACACACAAGGAGTGCTCACGGTGTTTTTTTAGAAAATAAGTTAGACATAAATTGACACTACAAGTAGTTTTGACAGTGATTTGATAGGGCAAAAATTTAGTGATAAAAATAAAAGTTGGAGAAATACAAGAGGCATTTATCTGATGGAGACTAGAAGTCAGGAGGCAAAGCCTTTTAGGATTGGCTGGGAGAACCATCTCTGTCAGTGGGCCTGGGCAATGACAGCATGTGTGTCCCCAGATCTACGTTACTGGGCTTTGTCATTAATTCTCTGTGTGATCTGGGTTAAGTGGTTCTGCTTCTTTGGGTCTTGGTTTCTAGTTATTACCTCAATAATCAACCTGATTATAAGACCACAGAAAAAGTCACTTACAAACTTTTGCAAATATATGTGAGAGCTGAGAATATAGTTAGATGTAAATTCTGAGGGTCTATACTGGAGAGAAAAAGGAGAAACACAATTTAAATTGAACTGAATTTGTTTCTATGAATTAAGTGTACTATCTTGAGCAGCTTGGGGTGATCTAACCTGTTTGCTTGTTCGTTGATGGAAACCTGTGTGGCCTACCCTGAATGTAGCTAATGGACAAAATTCCTTGGCAAAATATAAAGAAAAGAATCCAAAGTCTTGGGAATATAGGAACACTGAAGTGGATTTATCACTAGCAACTGCTCACCTTCCATACTATGACCTTCAAGTAGCCTCAGTTTGACATTGATTTAATAGCAACTTTTGGAATAAGAAAAAAAAAAAAAGGAAGAAAAAAGGAGGAAATGGACTCTAGAATGATAGACCTAATATTTTTTCTTATATTGTATTACAACCAGAATTTAAATCTAGACCAGGTAAACAACCATCAATCTAAATATAAAATTTTTAAAAATCATTTTGGCCAGCTGCAGTCATACCCAGCACTCCAATAAGCTACTACTCTCTGATGTCAGTATTTGGGATTATGATCTTTGTAAAGCACTTCTAGGATTACAATAAAGCATATCAAAAAGTACCTAGTATTTCTTGGTGTTTATATTTAGTTAACTTATGGTTTCACTTTTTTTAATGGAACTATGTCTTCTTGGACATCAAATATCACTTGAAAGTCAACTGGAAGCTTTTGCTAAATAAATGATCAATGCTTTGTGACAGGCTTTCACCACACATAAACTAGACAGACATTCCAACAACTCCTAGCTTAGAATAACTTTTCTATAATTACCTTTTTTCCTCAAAGCTTTATACTAGAGTAATTTTTAGAAAGCATTTTAAGAACAACAAAAGGTGCAATGCCATAAAATATTCAATCATACGCTACCCCCCCTCCCAAATAAAACCAGCAACAACCTCAACTGAAGTGACAATTGGATAAACAGATACTGCAGGTGCCTGGCAGTGACAATTATTCTTCTGCATGGATACAATCAAGTTTTTTTTAATAATAAAAATGTAAAAATTCCAGATTTCAGAAATCATAAAATGTACAGCCTATTATTAAATAAATGGCAAGCATAAAATATATCATTGTCTTACTTAACCATCATAACAAACCTATAATATGGTATTACCATATCCTCTCCTTTTAAAATTAGATTAGGAAGTGAGTCTAAGGCTAAAAGATGTGAAATAACTTTACCAAGGTCACAAAGCTCATACGTTATGGGGCTGAGTTTCCAATGACCAAATGCCCAAGCTTGCAACCACTTTTGTATACTTTCTCTCAACTAGAAGCTAAGGAAGCGGACTTGGTGATCTTTTCCTGCTCAGAAATACTATGCTTTTCATTTATATTCACTTTTGTTATTTATCAATATATGTACAAACATTATAACATTTCTGTAACCACTCTGCAATTCTCTTTTGTATTCTGCTCTTTTTTTACTTAACCTTATTAAGAAACAAAACTCCCAAATAAGTTGTCTTATTTTTCCTAATTTATTTGAAAAAATACATACCTAGAAATAAGTCCAACTGAATTTGAAAATAATGTTCTTTCAATATGTCCTGGTATGATCTTTATTTTCCTGTAAATGGTTAAACATGGAAGAAAGAATCATCAAATGTTAAAGGGCTTCAGCATGGTAGTGAAGCTGCCTACCTGTGGCAGATATGGTGCTTGACTCTCTCAATGTCTGTTTTGGTTAACCTGCAGTGCACTTTCCTGTCCTGCAGAGGCTGGTAGGCTAAATACTTCATTTCCCAGATACCCTTGCAGCTGGAAGTCCCCGTGTGGTTTAGGTTCTGCCAATCAGGAGCACCTGCAGGAGACTGGAATTTAGAAATGCAACACCACAGTCTTGGTGACAGCTTATTATTTCTCAGATTATGGCTAATTATGTTGTGATCCTGGGCACAGCTTCCTGGTTCCATCAGTGGTAATAGACTCTTTGGCAGGGCATTTCTTTGGCAGTGTTTTGGGCGTCACTCCTCCTCCTTCAACCCTTCTAAAAATGTTGTAAGGCCCTAATATGCAGCATTAAATCCATTCTTAGATGTAAAGGTGCTAGAATGGCTTCTGTTCTATGCAGTTGAGTCCTGATTAAGATGACTTCTCTCACTTCTGACTTTTAGATTTTTTCTCCATCCTTATAAATTGTAAGATTTGGGATAATTTTGGAGTAATAGGTTTTTGTTTTTGTTTTTTTCATCAAATAGGAGTCATATACTAAAATAATGGAAATTTCCCTTTCTTTCTGGATCTACTCAAGATAGGAATAAACTGCTCTCCTTAGGAAACAAACTTAAGCTGAATAAAAATCCAGGATATTGGCCCTGAAGTTTAATTTCATAAATGTTTTTACTTTTCCTAATGTTTTTACCTTAAACCTCTGATTTGTGTACTTATAGCTGGGCTCAACTAATTTCATAAGACTCGCTGTAGGTTAGTAAAGCTAAACAGAAGACTTCCATTCATTATTAAGTTATCTACATGAACTTCCTGAGGAAATAGAGTAAATTTTTCTAAGTTCTTGAGTAGACTCAGGAATTGTCTGGACACTAGAAGTGATTTAAAAAAATCATTATTTAGCATACTATTGTGGAATATTGACAGTTAGTACCTGTCAGACATTGTAAAGAAAATGGTTATGTTGTTAATCCCAACATGTCATATACAAAATGATTTTTTTTTTGCGGTACGCGGGCCTCTCACTGTTGTGGCCTCTCCCGTTGCGGAGCACAGGCTCCGGACGCGCAGGCTCAGCGGCCATGGCTCACGGGCCCAGCCGCTCCGCGGCATGTGGGATCTTCCTGGACCGGGGTACGAACCCGTGTCCCCTGCATCGGCAGGCGGACTCTCAACCACTGTGCCACCAGGGAAGCCCTACAAAATGATTTTAATCTATTCCTTTATTTTTTTACTGTTCGAATGACAGAACGAAAATATACAGGGTAACCACGAGAGACCTCATTGTTTTGATGACATTTAGGGTCCTATTATTGTTAGAATCAAACATTTTTATTATCTTCGTATCAAAAATTCTATCTAAATTTACTTATGTATTGGCAATTATCATGACATTAAATCAATTGAAAATTGGCCTTCAGCTCCATTGTTATACTTCAACATATCCATTGATTGAAAAAAGTCAGCGTCCCTTTAAATATGTCACTGTTAACATTTAGCAATGAGCATTTGCAGCCTTATTGTGTTTTCTCTATAAATGCCTTCCTTGTAGCACCTAAGACATGGCTTTATACAGACTCAAAGTCAAGTTGTCTTAAAAGAGATATTCAGTAATGAGTTGATTATGGGTCAGAGCTTCTGAGCAGTTGAATTTTAGTTTTCAGTTGGAAATTTCCTTTACAAATCTCTAAAATTGCTTCGTCTATAGAGGTAGGTAATCAAAGGTAAGGAAGTCTTTATAATCTGCGGAGTACTGTGAGCCATGGGGGTGCTCTGCGTCTTCCTTCCATTCTGTCCTCAATGGTCAGGACTTTTCTATTTCTTACATCAATGTTTCTATACTGTCTGTCCTAGACTTCCTGGAATGGTTTTGGTCAGTTTCAAATGTTTTTCATTGGGTAATTGACACTTCTTATCAGGACACCTGGAACAGAACCCACCTAGGCTCCCTCCTTTGCTCTGTCCAGTTTGCTCCCTCAGTCCCCACAGAGAGACCTAATATTAACTCGTACACATTTTGTTGTTGTTTAAACATGATCTATATACCATGCTACAGGTAACATTTAATCAAGCTTGTATACTCCCCTTTGGTTGGGCATGTGAAATGTGTCCAGTTTTTCACTACTATGAATAGTTGTAAAAAGTCTTAATTTGTCTTTTAGGTTAATTCTTTTGTCCATATTCCCCAAGTGGAATTAACAAGTTAATGGGCAGGAAGCATTTCATTCACTCATTCCTTCATCAAATATTTATTCATTTCCCGATATATACCAGAAATTGTGCCTGCTGCTGGGCATATGATGGTGATTATTAAAAGATAAAAACGATATCGTTTCTGCTCCTAATTTTACAGGTCTTGTCACAGATGCCTGATTGCTCTCCAGAAAGAGTGAGCAATTTGCAGAACCCCCCAACCTTTCTCATTCCCTCCAATCTTTCTAATGTTAGTTTTTAAATTTTATTTCCTTTTTTTTGCTAGTTTAATAATTGTGTCATGACATCTTAAATTTATTTTGATTTGCATTTGTTTGATTATTTTCAGGTGAAGATGTGCTTTTCTTTAAAAATCATCAATTCATCTTTTCTCTTTGTTTTAATAGGATAATTGGTAAATTATTTTCCCTTTTACTAAATAGGAATTTCTATTTTTCTCTGTTTTCCTGGACTACTATTCTGAATTTTATATAGACAGTAACCAGACACAGTAGAAGAGTGAAGTTTCACAATTCTAATAAATACTCTTCTTGGAATAGAACATAGAATGAATTTAAAGATCATTAAATTAATCATAATACAGTTGGCTTAAATGATTAAAAAACCCCATGAGATCAAATAACATTTTTGCTTATCCATAAATATATTCACTCTAATTTTATGACAATATAGCTAGAAGAAGAAGAGCATAATGAGATAATTGATGAGTCCTTTAGGAAACAAAGCTAAATTAAACCCATTTTTATTTACTTCAAGAAATCTTAAAGCAAAAATTATCTTTATCAAATCATCATTGAATAGGTTTCTTCTTCAGGAGCCTACAGACACTGTGAATTAAAAAACCTCTTAGTCTGATAGTAACATAAACAGGTTTCCCGACCTATTAATAACAATTTCACAGGCACAGCACGCACATAACTACTAAGCAACTTTAAATTGTGGGTTCAGCAGAGACAGCCCAGCATTAGAGCACGTCTACCCTGACTGGCTTTAGTGAGTCAGTGCCTTTCTTTCCTACAGCTTCCAAGTCTTCCCTAGGCTTCCTCCCCGTTGGAGTTCTGGAACCCTAGACCTCCTCTTTCATGAGTTCTCCTCCAGTAGGTTTTGACTTGCATTCTAAGGGAAAAGGTCGAATATGGAAATCCTTTAGGGGAGCAAAACAACATACACAAACAAGCAACAAACACGAAACTCACAAAACTCAGATCAGAGTAGAAGCTCATCCATTTTTGATTTTGTATTTTTTAGTTTTAGAAACAGGCAACATAGTGTTTCAGCAGATTACTTCATTTCTCCCTCTGAGTTTCTCTCTCTGCCAATTTTCAGATTTCCGCATCCAATCTCCTGCTCTCCAGTACCCAAACACAAACATACACATCACAGTTGATGATGTGATGGGCTGACATTGATGAAATCTTCAAAAAGAAGTTCTTAAATTGAGCCACATGGGATTACTGATATTATCTCACTGTTTAAACCAATACCAAGGCCAACTGTGTATCTTTCTTTAGTAGGAATCCTCCTAAGTATATAAATGCTAATGGGGAGCAGCAAAGCAATGTGATAAAATCAAACTGAAACCACTGTCTGTCACCACCCAGGTTGATAGTGTGAAATACACAAAAAGTCAAACAAATCAAAATATATTATAAAGCAGACTTTTTCATTTGTACCTTGGGCATGAATAGAAGCAATTGTTTTCCCTTGTGGTTACTAGAATGCTGGTGCTTCAGAGTAATAAATAGGTCCTTTTGTTCTGTTTACTCATTCATTACTTTAGAAGCATTTATTGAGTGATGACTGCTGGACCCAGATTATGCTAGGATCCATGAGGAATACAAAAGGTGTCATGATTTCTTTCTGCCAGTGAAGTTCTAGTTGAGAAGCCCAAGACAGAAATCATGGAATAGTTTGAGAAAGATTCCAAGGCAAGCATATGATAGTAAAGAGCAGGATGAATTCCTAGGTGTGGTAGGAATTCAAAGTAAGAGAAAGCATAGGTGATCAGGCCTGGGAAGACTTCTTGGGGAAGACTTCCAGGGAAAGAAGAGCTTTAAGCAAGGAAGCTATCCCAGGTACCCTGCTCAGCGTTAAACACATGTTAGGAACTGGTTTAGAAAAGAGTGTGTGTTTAGGCTTGTTAAGAAGGCTAGTCTGCCCTTTAGTTAGTATACTGATGTTTGCATTTGCAGTACAGTCCCCTAGATACTTTGATTCCATGATGCTTCTCTGGATGGCTGATCATTGAATGCTTTCTGATTCCATAATTGATCTGCCTAGCATTGTCAGTAAGTGTTTTTGTGGGTAAAGTTAAGGACAAAAAAATGTTAATCGTATTTATCAGGACTTTGTGCCAGAATTTTCAGAATGTGTAGAAAAAAAATACTGAAATTTAGCCAAGAAACTACTAAAATTTTCCCTACACACCCAATATTCATGATTCCCACCAAAAAGAGATTGTTTTTTCTAATCCCTACTATCTGGGAGAGAAATTACAAGGCCTAGTCATTTAGCTTCTGGATAAGAGATCAACTCACAAACATAATAAAATAATGCAGTAAATCAAGGAGATATTTAGGGCAGTGCTTTGCATTGAAGAGTGCATACAAATAAGGTTAAGCAAGGGTCTCCTCCCCTAGATTTTTTTTTTCTTTTACATAATTGCTTTGGGTTTAAGAGAAAAATAAGAGAAAAACTGAAAACAGTGAAGATACACCATGGCATGGGAAATTGCTGGAAGGGGACCAGGGAAAGGTTGATAACTAGTGGAAAACTGGGATTTAAGAATATGTGTCTCTTTTTCCCCCAAAAAACAACATCTATAAATCTATTAAATATCTTCTTTGTGCCCGATGCTATAATAGGCACTTTTTTCTTTTTCATTTTTGAATTTTATTTATTTTTTTATACAGCAGGTTATTAGTCATCCATTTTATACACATCAGTGTATACATGTCAATCCCAATCGCCCAATTCATCACACACACCCCTCGCCACCGCCTGCCACTTTCCCCCCTTGGTGTCCATACGTTTGTTCTCTACATCTGTGTCTCAATTTCTGCCCTGCAGACTGGTTCATCTGTACCATTTGTCTAGGTTCCACACATATGCATTAATATACGATATTTGTTTTTTTCTCTTTCTGACTTACTTCACTCTGTATGACAGTCTTTAGATCCATCCACATCTCAACAAATGACCCAATTTCATTCCTTTTTATGACTGAGTAATATTCCATTGTATATATGTGCCACATCTTCTTTATCCATTCGTCTGTTGATGGGCATTTAGGTTGCTTCCATGGCCTGGCTATTGTAAATAGTGCTGCAATGAACATTGGGGTGCATGTGTCTTTTTGAATTATGGTTTTCTCTGGGTATATGCCCAGTAGTGGGATTGCTGGGTCATATGGTAATTCTATTTTTAGTTTTTTAAGGAACCTCCATGCTGTTCTCCATAGTGGCTGTATCAATTTACATTCCCACCAGCAGTGCAGGAGGGTTCCCTTTTCTCCACACCCTCTCCAGCATTTGTTGTTTGTAGATTTTCTGATGAAGCCCATTCTAACTGGAGTGAGGTGATACCTCATTGTAGTTTTGATTTGCATTTCTCTAATAATTAGTGATGTTGAGAAGCTTTTCATGTGCTTCTGGGCCATCTGTATGTCTTCTTTGGAGAAATGTCTATTTAGGTCTTCTGCCCATTTTTGGATTGGGTTGTTTGTTTTTTTAATATTGAGCTGCATGAGCTGTTTATGTATTTTGGAGATTAATCCTTTGTCCATTGATTCATTTGCAAATATTTTCTCCCATTCTGAGGGTTGTCTTTTCGTCTTGTTTATGGTTTCCTTTGCTGTGCAAAAGCTTTGAAGTTTCATTAGGTCCCATTTGTTTATTTTTGTTTTTATTTCCATTACTCTAGGAGGTGGATCAAAAAAGATCTTGCTGTGATTTATGTCAAAGAGTGTTCTTCCTATGTTTTCCTCTAAGAGTTTTACAGTGTCCGGTCTTACAATTAGATCTCGAATCCATTTTGAGTTTATTTTTGTGTATGGTGTTAGGGAGTGTTCTAATTTCATTCTTTTACATGTAGCTGTCCAGTTTTCCTAGCACCACTTACTGAAGAGACTGTTTTTTCTCCATTGTATATCCTTGCCTCCTTTGTCACAGATTAGTCGACCATAGATGCATGGGTTTATATCTGGGCTTTCTGTCTTGTTCCATTGATCTATGTTTCTGTTTCTGTGCCAGTACCATATTGTCTTGATTACTGTAGCTTTGTAGTATAGCCTGAAGTCAGGGAGTCTGATTCCTCCAGCTCCGCTTTTTTCCTTCAAGACTTCTTTGGCTATTCGGGGTCTTTTGTGTCTCCATACAAATTTTAAGATGAATTGTTCTAATTCCGTAAAAAATGCCATTGGTAATTTGATAGGGATTGCATTGAATCTGTAGATTGTTTTGGGTAGTATAGTCATTTTCACAATATTGATTCTTCCAATCCAAGAACATGGTATATCTCTCCATCTGTTTGTGTCATCTTTAACTTCTTTCATCAGTGTCTTATAGTTTTCTGAATACAGGTCTTTTGTCTCCCTGGGTAGGTTTATTCCTTGGTATTTTATTCCTTTTGTTGCAGTGGTAAATGGGAGTGTTTCCTTAATTTCTCTTTCAGATTTTTCATTGTTAGTATATAGGAATGCAAGAGATTTCTGTGCATTGATTTTGTATCCTGCAACTTTACCAAATTCATTGATTAGCTCTAGTAGCTTTCTGGTGGCATCTTTAGGATTCTGTATGTATAGTATCATGTCATCTGCAAACAGTGACAGTTTCACTTCTTCTTTTCCAATTTTATTCCTTTTATTTCTTTTTCTTCTCTGATTGCCATGGCTAGGACTTCCAAAACCATGTTGAATAATAGTGGTGAGAGTGGACATCCTTGTCTTGTTCCTGATCTTAGAGGAAATGCTTTCAGTTTTTCACCATTGAGAATGATGTTTCCTGTGGGTTTGTCATATATGGCCTTTATTATGTTGAGGAAAGTTCCCTCTATGCCTACTTTCTGCAGGGTTTTTATCATAAATGGGTGTTGAATTTTGTCAAAAGCTTTTTCTGCATCTATTGAGATGATCATATGGTTTTTCTTCTTCAATTTGTTAATATGGTGTATCATATTGACTAATTTGCGTATATTGAAGAATCCTTGCATCCCTGGGATAAATCCCACTTGATCATGGTGTATGAGCCTTTTAATGTGTTGTTGGATTCTGTTTGCTAGTATTTTGTTGAGGATTTTTGCATCTATATTCATCAGTGATATTGGTCTGTAATTTTCTTTTTTTGTAGCATCTTTGTCTGGTTTTGGTATCAGGGTGATGGTGGCCTCATAGAATGAGTTTGGGGGTGTTCCTTCCTCTGCAACTTTTTGCAAGGGTTTGAGAAGGATGGGTGTTAGCTCTTCTCTAAATGCTTGGTAGAATTCACCTGTGAAGCCATCTAGTCCTGGACTTTTGTTTGTTGGAAGATTTTTAATCACAGTTTCAATTCATTACTTGTGATTGGTCTGTTCATATTTTCTATTTCGTCCTGTTTCAGTCTTGGAAGGTTATACCTTTCTAAGAATTTGTCCATTTTTTCCATGTTGTCCATTTTATTGGCAAAGAGTTGCTTGTAGTAGTCTCTTAGGATGATTTGTATTTCTGCAGTGTCTGTTGTTTCTTCTTTTTCATTTCTAATTTTATTGATTTGAGTCCTCTCCCTCTTTTTCTTGATGAGTCTGGTTAATGATTTATCAATTTTGTTTGTCTTCTCAAAGAACCAGCTTTTAGTTTTATTGATCTTTCCTATTGTTTTCTTTGTTTCTATTTCATTTATTTCTGCTCTGATCTTTATGATTTCTTTCCTTCTGCTAACTTTGGATTTTGTTTTTTCTTCTCTTTCTCTAGTTCCTTTAGGTGTGAGGTTAGATTGTTTATTTGAGATTTTTCTTGTTTCTTGGGGTAGGCTTGTATAGTTATAAACTTCCCTCTTAGAACTGCTTTTGCTGCATCCCATAGGTTTTGGATCGTCGTGTTTTCATTGTCATTTGTCTCTAGGTATTTTTTGATTTCCTCTTTGATTTCTTCAGTGATCTCTTGGTTATCTAGTAATGTTTTGTTTAGCTTCCATGTGTTTGTGTTTTTTACGTTATTTTCCCTGTAATTCATTTCTAATCTCATAGTGTTGTTGTCAGAAAATATGCTTGATATGATTTCAATTTTCTTAAATTTACTGAGACTTGATTTGTGACCCAAGATGTGATCTATCCTGGAGAATGTTCTGTGCACACTTGAGAAGAAAGTGTAATCTGCTGTTTTTGGATGGAATGTCCAATAAATATCAATTAAATCTATCTGGTCTATTGTGTCATTTAAAGCTTCTGTTTCCTTATTTATTTTCATTTTGGATGATCTGTCCATTGGTGTAAGTGAGGTGTTAAAGTTCCCCACTATTATTGTGTTACTGTCGATTTCCTCTTTTATAGCTGTTAGCAGTTGCCGTATGTATTGAGGTGCTCCTATGTTAGGTGCATATATATTTATAATTGCTATATCTTCTTCTTGGATTGATCCCTTGATCATTATGTAGTGTCCTTCCTTTTCTCTTGTAACATTCTTTATTTTAAAGTCTATATTATCTGATAAGAGTATTGCTATTCCAGCTTTCTTTTGATTTCCATTTGCGTGGAATATCTTTTTCCATCCCCTCACTTTCAGTCTGTATGTGTCCCTAGGTCTGAAGTGGGTCTCTTGTAGACAGCATATATATGGGTCTTGTTTTTGTATCCATTCAGCCAGTCTGTGTCTTTTGGTTGGAGCATTTAATCCATTCACGTTTAAGGTAATTATTGATATGTATGTTCCTATGGCTATGTTCTTAATTGTTTTGGGTTTGTTTTTGTAGGTCCTTTTCTTTTTTGTTTCCCACTTAGAGAAGTTCCTTTAGCATTTGTTGTAGAACTGGTTTGGTGGTGCTGAATTCTCTTAGCTTTTGCTTGTCTGTAAAGCTTTTGATTTCTCCATTGAATCTGAATGAGATCCTTGCTGGGTAGAGTAATCTTGGTTGTAGTTTCTTCCCTTTCATCACTTTAAGTATATCATGCCACTCCCTTCTGGCTTGTAGAGTTTCTGCTGAGAAATCAGCTGTTAACCTTATGGGAGTTTCCTTGTATGTTGTTTGTCATTTTTCCCTTGCTACTTTCAATAATTTTTCTTTGTCTTTAATTTTTGCCATTTTGATTACTACGTGTCTCAATGTGTTTCTCCTTGGGTTTATCCTCTATGGGACTCGCTGTGCTTCCTGGACTTGGGTGGCTATTTCCTTTTCCATGTTAGGGACGTTTTCGACTATAATCTCTTCAAAGATTTTCTCGGGTCCTTTCTCTCTCTATTCTCCTTCTGGGACCCCTATAGTGCAAGTCTTGTAGTGTTTAATGTTGTCCCAGAGGTCTCTTAGGCTGTCTTCATTTCTTTTCATTCTTTTCTCTTTATTCTGTTCCGCAGCAGTGAATTCCACCATTCTGTCTTCCAGGTCTCTTATCCGTTCTTCTGCCTCAGTTATTCTGCTATTGATTCCTTGTAGTGTAGTTTTCATTTCAGTTATTGTATTGTTCGTCCCTTTTTTTTCTTTAATTCTTCTAGGTCTTTGTTAAACATTTCTTGCATTTTCTCGATCTTTGCCTTTATTCTTTTTCTGAGGTCTTGGATCATCTTCATTATTATTATTCTGAATTCTTTTTCTGGAAAGTTGCCTACTCCACTTCATTTAGTTGTTTTTCTGGGGTTTTATCTTGTTTGTTCATCTGGTACATAGCACTCTGCCTTTTCATCTTGTCCTTTCTCTGAATGTGGTTTTTGTTCCACAGGCTGCAGGATTGTAGTTCTTCTTTCTTCTCTGTCCTCCCCTTGGTTTTTAAAAAATGATTCACTGGACCTCATTATAGTTTGTGATGAACACAAATTTTATGCAGATTTTGGAAGAGGAGAAAAACGAGTATGACATTCAAATTTTAATATCGTCTTTTAAAGTATATGACTTGTCAAGATAGGACAGACCAAACTACTTAGTTGACAGTTCCATAAAATGTTCATACTTTTGTATTCTGATGTAGAAAACATCTCTAAATATTTATAGAGAACAGAAGAAGATAACGATACTTAGAGGTTTTCAAAACATGAAATGGACTCAGTTACCACGATGATTAGAAGCAGTCAGATAGGAAGAAAAAGTTTATCATTTGCTATACATTTTCCATATAATTTAATCTCTATGATGTTTATTCTCAGCCCATATACAAAAATACATTTTCATTTACGGTCTCCTACAGGGTAGATATGGAAATTATTTAATTCAAGATCTCTGGATTACTTGTAAATCCAGAGTATGCTGATCAATGGTTTGCTCTCAGCTGAGAATGAAAGTTCCTAGAATTGAAATCTGGGCATCACCCCTCCTCTCTTTCCACTTTCAGGTTTGAGTCAGCTTCAATTCTTCCTATCTGTGGCAGAGAACACCTGAAACCTTGAAGCATCTAATAGTTTGGTGAGACTTATTAAAATGTCTAGACCCACCTAAGAAAGCCAAAGGATTACATGAGTTGGCACTTTATATGCTCTCTTATGTCCTTCTCAAAGTGTTTCATGCATATAAATGTGCCCTTCCAAACTGCCAGGCTCCTGGGGGCAGAGATTTTTGTCTTATGTTTCTTTTTCCTTGCCTTCCTCCTTCAACCCATCAATGTGGCCTTTGCTTGTCCTACCCTTCTCCATAACCTCTCCTTAATTCAGAAGATAGAGATCATTCTTAATATTTACTGTTAAATTCCTGGTGAATTTAGTTCAAAATTACACTGACTAGGAAGAGAAAAAACTTGTGCCAACCAATTCAGTACATTTGTGCTTTGTGGTTTATTCATTGTGCATTTGCATTTCATGGACCTCTTTACCTCATGGGGAAGAAGAGCTACCAACAGAAGGATAGAGCTGAAGAGTATTAGGACTTGTAGCTGGAGGCTGCCCCTAAACCTTTGTGCCAAGGATTTTGCAGACAAGTGAGACAGTTTCCTGAGGGAGCAATTTCAGGAGAGAGGCAAAAGGAATCCCATTCAGGTGAAGAGAGAAATGCTTATTCCTGAAGACATAAGTCGAAGGGAGAGGAGGTATAAGGGGCTACCGACCTCTGAAGGAAAGAAATAATTATAGACTCCTGGGAAAAGATATTGTTGGAAATTTTGAAGTCTAAAGTACTAGCTGAGGGCACTGTATTGCTTCCTCTGGGGAAAAAGAGTCCTCGGGGTTCAATTCATTTTTTTTGGTCTAATAACAACAACAACAAAAAGCTTCTGGCTCTACCCAGTGATTTTAAATATGAACAAAACATATCCAAGGAGGGAAAAGCAGGCTACAGTATGTGACCACCATTGTACTAAAGAACATTAAATTACAAATCAATAAGTGACTTGAAAGAAGATTAAAATTTGTGTTTGTTAGTCTATTTTTCAGCCTTTCTTTTCTAAGGCTAGGAAAGAAGGTTATATAAAGTTTAGCCAGCTTCTGGTAAGATAATCCAAATGCACCTTTTCCACCTTCTGTTCTCAGATCTGGCAGCACAAAATTGTTCCAATCACTGTTTCTTGAAGTATAATTACTTTGTCAAAAGAAAATATAATTAGATCTGATATTTTAAAATGTACCATAGTTGTATTTAAAGATTTAATAATTTGCTCACGTATGAAATGTTCTCTTAATTTAGCAACAACCAACAGTACTGGAGTCAGGAAATGATCAGACGGTTTTTCCCTTTCCTGTGTTAAAAATACCATCTCTTCTACTCTTTTGTCTATTCAAAGAGATACAGTCAGCCAGTGGATTGAATTAAATGCTTGACACAGCTTTATGGGCATCAGGACCATTTATTTCCTCTGTTCTACTGTACTTTTTCACACGTCTCATACCATTTGCCGCAGCAGCATGACAACAAAAGTACCTCTAGATTCCAGCACATCCTTTCTGGTCACTTCATTCGTAACCCCAATCAGCATAAATCTGTTTCTTGTTCTTGTTCCTCATTCCTGCCCTGAAAACTGTGGAAATCCCCTCCTTCTTTCTACTATTCTCATTTATCACTTAAAAAAAAAGACTTCTTCTATTTGGCAACAATTTGATCATTTGAATTCCCCCCGAATGGTGAGTTCTTGTCGTGTTGCCCACATGCTGATTTGGATCAATAAATCAAAGCTATTGTAATACAATATTTCTTATGAATAAAGGGGCTCCTTTTCCACCAACTATAAAACTGCACACAGGCATATCTCAGAGATAGTGCAGGTTTGCTTCTGGAGCACCACAGTAAAGCAAATATCAAAATAAAGTGAGTCACGTGAATTTTTTTTCATTTCCTAGTGCATATGAAAGTTATGTTTACACTATACTGTAGCCTACTAAGTATGCAATACCATTATGTCTAAAAAAAACTAATGTACATACTTCAATTAAAAAATACTTTAGGGGCTTCCCTGGTGGCGCAGTGGTTGAGAGTCTGCCTGCCGATGCAGGGGACACGGGTTCGTGCCCCGGTCTGGGAAGATCCCACATGCCGCGGAGTGGCTGGGCCCGTGAGCCATGGCTGCTGAGCCTGCGCGTCCTGAGCCTGTGCTCCGCAACGGGAGAGGCCACAACAGTGAGAGGCCCGCGTACCGCAAAAACAAAAAACTTTATTGCTAAAAAATGCTAACCATCCTCTGAGTTTTCAGTGGTCATAATAGTAACATCTGATCACAGATCACAATAACAAATATAATAATAATGAAAAGGTTTGAAACATTGTGAGAATTACCAAAATGTGACACAGAGACACAAAGTGAGCAAATGCTATTAGAAAAATGGTGGCAATAGACTTGATCAACACAGGGTTGCCACAAACCTTCAATTTGTAAAAAACACAATATTGAAGTGCAAAAAAGCAAAGGGCAATAAAATGAAGCATGCCTGTGAAATATTGAGTTTCAGAAAGACACAGAGATACCAAGTATTAGAGTGGGTAGAAAAATTAAGTGAATCTATTTTTTTTCATTCCCATCAGCTAAAGTTAGAATTGTCAAAGCCAAATGAAATAGGTGACTTGTTCCTTTTTTTTTCTACTGAGGGCACTCTTCCTACTATGTACTTTCCTACTTTCTGCGACCTTGGTATTGAGATGTGGGTCTAGATTTGAGAACGTGTACTGTTTGGACATAATTTAGAAGACTGTAAAGAGTGGAGGTCCTGGAGTCAGATGCCCTGACCTTGGGTCCTAACTCCCCCATAGAACCTTTGGTGAGTTATTTACCCTCTCTGAACTTCAGTTTCCTTACCTGGAAAGCAAGAGTAATGGTAGGACCTGCCTTTTTCAGTTGTTGTGAGGCATTTAGAGTGGTTAGCTAATACTATTATCATGCTGGATTAAATACTATCTAGCCAAATACTTTATTTTTTATTTAAAAAAATTTTAAAAAGTCTTTATTGAATTTGTTACAATATTGCTTCTGTTTTATCTAGCCAAATATTTTAAACAAATTATGAGCTAAGATGGCTCCTCTGGGACTGGAATATTTTCTCCTAGCATTTAACTTCTAATTAACTGACAGTGACCCTTAGTTAAAATCACATAAATTTTTAGTTAATTTTTTTTCTCCCCTCTCCCTTCAACCAATTTCTAATTGAAATGAATCCTGCAATGGTCATTTTCTAGTTTTACATTTGAAGTAAAAATCTGTATATAAATTTTATGAATTGTGGAAATTAATAAACAGAAACCTCAATTAAAATAAAGTTAGAATGCCAGAGGGGGAGCTCTCATACTCTTCGATGATAGCAGAGCCCAACAGGAAGAAGAAAGACTTCCTCTTATTGTCTAGTAAGAGCTCAGCCAATGAGAGACTGTCACAACTCAGCCAAAAAAACAAACAAACAAAAAAAACAGGCCACTGTACTTCAAACTCTCAATTCCTCCAATGGACACTTTGTTTACCACAGGCGTCCCAAATTCCTTTCCCCTCTTTAAAGAGTTCTCCTCTCCTTGTGGCATGGGGATTTGAATGTGACTCGACATGGTTGCAGACCCCAAACTGCAATTTTTTGCTGATCCTAAGTAAACCATTTTTGCAGCAGAAGTAACTGGCAGTATATTTGTTTAAGGTCAATGGGATAAAATAGAATTTTCCCATTACTGAGTTTTTGTCATGTGGTCTGAATTTCTAGTTGAAGAGAGAATAACTGGAAGAGCACAAAAATACATCTGAGAAATATAAATTTCAATATCTCACTCTGACTAGGCCTTTCTTTCACATGATCTGATATTGATTTGCAGAAAGGAAATGGATAGAAAAAAGAATTATAATCAATTTAGGTAATTAAAATAATTGAGCAGAAGGAAATTTAATATTGCTCCATTTGCAATGCAGTAATAAATTCTCATTTGTGACATATACTGTTTAGCATGAAATTGATAAAGAATAGGGCTTTCTTCTTATAATAGCATTTAAGCCATTTATTGACTATACTGCTCATGTCTTTCAGGTTAAAAATAGTTTTAATTGCCAAAAAGTTTGTTTTCTATCAAATTATAATGACATAGGTAAATTTATGAATAACTAATTTTTAAGTATTATTGGATGATACTAGGTCTTTGAGAGTCTGAATTATTTTCATTTGATACTCTAAATACAAATATTCTAACCAGGTAAAACTGTAGAAACTGGACTTTTAAGTGAACACAATATCCTCACCTGGAGTTCAAAGACTAGGGCTTCAAAAATGTATGAAAATGCTTTCCTATAAAACTGTTAGTTTCCAAATAATGCAGGCCATTGAATTGGCTATGTAGATGGCCTTGAAACATAACAGCATAAAGATGAGTGTTTGGATTTAATCTTTTTCTGAAAAGTTAAAAAGTGTTCTTTTAGAATATTCTTAAAGAGTTCCTTTTTGGAAAGGTTAAAGAACGTTTATAGAAGTGGGTTTGGCCTAGCACCTTTAATTTTGGCTAAAGATACAGTGATTTTAGTCATAGAGTATGCAAGCTAGAATCATAATGTGTTAAAAAAAAGAAAAAGCGAAAGAAGCAAAGGATGGCTTTATGTTTGACCCTTCTGACCATTGACAGAACTGTATGGACTCTCTGTCATTTTTATGGGACTAGCTAAATACTCATTGTTGACTAAAGGGAAGTGGCACATTGGTAAACATTCCAGGACCAAAGGGTTATTAATAATGTTGTCTTGGTTTGAATCCCCAGAGGAAACATGAAACTGATTTTCTTTATTTGAATCTGCAACCTTAAGCTGAAGAGATGTGGCCTGCTACAGTATATAATGCTGTGTTTGCCTTAAGCACAATGTGACTGTCATTAAAAACTGTATGCTACATCTCCTTGGGAAAATGAGTTGTATAATTCCTTAAGGAGTCTCTGAAAGCAGTGGGTGTGGTTTCTGAGATGGTGGAGTAGGGAGACCCTGAGCTTACCTCCTTTCATGGGCACACCAAAATTACAGCTATTTACAGAGCAACTGTCCATGAGAATGACCTGAAGACTAGCAGAAAAGACTTTCTGCCAATAAAGATATATAAAGGAGGAATCACAATGAAATAGGTAGGAGGGGTGGAGATGCAGGATAGTTAAGACCCACGCCCCCAGGAAGATAACCCACAAACGGGAGGATAATCACAATTATAGAGGTTCTCCCCACGGAGCGAGGAGTTCGAGGACCCCAGTGTGGGGTCCTGCAACAGGAAGACATGCCCCCAGAATGTCTGGCTTTTAAGACTAGCAGAACTTGTTTATGGGAGAGCTGGAGGGCTATAGAAAACAGACTCCACTCTTAAGGGCTCACACAAAATCTCTCATGCTCTGAGACCAAGTGCAGAGGAAATAATTTGGAAGGAGCTTGGTTCAGACCCATCTGCTGATCTTGGAGAGCCTCCTAGAGAGGCAGGAGGCGAGTGGGATTCTCCTGGGGACCTAGATGCTGGTAGCAGCCATTTTGGGGAGCTTGTTCTACCAGGAAGATGGTGGTGCTGGCAAGCATCATCATGGAGTCCTCCTCTAGTACATTAGTGCCAGGGTCTTAGCTACCCACCATCTGGTCAGCACCAGTCCCAAGGTCCCTCAGGTGATGCAGACAGCCACCCTAGAATGTGGTCTCACCCACCAGAGAGGTGGTACCAGCCCTGGGACCACCTGGGCCTCACAGCCACCTGTGCTGGGACCCGGTCTCACCAACCAGTGGGCATAGAATTTGCCTAACACCAGGCATCACCACTAGCCATGCTGGATGCTGCCCTACCTACGAGCACACCTAAGCAACCATTTGAGGCAGGGCCTGGCAGCCAACTGGGCTGGGGGCCAGCATGCCTACTGGTGCACTGACAGTAGCTGGTCCTGCCATAACAAAAGGGCCCACACAGCCCACGGGGGGCACCCCTAGATCATATAGCACTGGTGACCAGAGAAGAGTATGTTGCTGGGCCTGTAGGACATCTCCTACCTAAGGCCGCTTCTCCAAGATTGGGAAACAACTGATATAGCTAATATACGGAAATAAAAACAGAAATAGGCAAAATGAGGAGACAGAGGAATGTGTTCCAGCTGAAGGAACAAGAAGAAGAACTAAGTGAACTGGAGTTTCAAAATCCTAGAAGAACTAAGTGAAGTGGAGATAAGCAATTTACCTGCCAAAGAATTCAAGGTGATAATTATAAAGATGCTTAATAAACTTGGGAGAAGAATGGGTGAATACAGTGAGAAGTTTAACAAGGAGTTAGAAAATAAAAAGAAGAACCAAATGGAGCTGAAGAATACAATAACTGAAATAAAAAATACACTAGAAGGACTCAACAGTAGATTATATGATACAGAGGAACTTGAAGACAGAGTAGTGCAAATTGCCCAAGCTGAACAGAAAAAGAAAAAAAAATTTAAATGAAGATAGCTTAAGAGACCTCTGGGACAATATCAAGCTTACTAATATTTCTCCCAGAAGGAGAAAAGAGAAGAAAGAAGCAGAGAACTTATTTGAAGTGATAATAGCCAAAAACTTCCCTCACCTGGAAAATAGACATCCAGGTCCAGGAAGCAGAGAGTCCCAAACAAGATGAACTCAAAGAGATCCACATGAAGACACATGGCAAAAATTAAAGATAAAGAAGGAATCTTAAACTCACCAAGGGACAAGCAAGAGGTTCCTTATGAAGGAACTCCCGTTGATTATGAGCTAACTTTCATCAGAAACTTTACAGGCCAGAAGGGAGTGGCATGATATATTTAAAGTGATGAAAGGGAAAACCTATAACCAAGAATTGTCTAGCCAGCAAGTCTGTCATTCAGATTTGAAGGACAGATAAACAGTGTAGCAGACAAGCAAAAGCTAAGAGTTCTGCACCACTAAACTGGCTTTACAAAAAATGTTAAAGGGACCTCTCTAAGTGGAAAAGAAAAGACCACACTAGAAATATGAAAATTATAAAAGGAACAGTCTTATTGGTAAATGCAAACATACAGTAAAGGTAGTAGATCAACCACTTATAAAGCTAGTAGGAAGATTAAAAGACAAAAGTAGTAAAATCATCTACATCCACAATAAGTAGGTAAGGGATACACAAAACCAAAAGATGTAAAATATGAAGTCAAAGATATTAAACATGGGTGGCGGGAGTAAAAATTCAGAGTTGCTAGAATGCATTTGAACTTAAGATGTCATCAACTTAAAATAATCATCTATCTATGTCTATTTATCTATCTATCTGTCTATCATCTATCTACTATCTATCTATCTATCTAGCATTATATATAACTTCCTGGTAACTATAAACCAGAAGTCTATAATAGACACACACAAAAGAGGAAAATGGAATTCAAACATAATACTAAAGATAGTTATCAAATCACAAGGGAAGAGAGCAAAAGAAGAAGCTAACGAACAAGAACTACAAAACCAACCAGAAAACAATGAACAAAATGGGGAATCTAAAAAAAATGATACAAATGAACTTAATTACAAAAGAGAAACAGACTCACAGACTTAAGAGAACAAATTCATGGTTACCAGGGGGAAGAGTGGGGGGGAGGGATAGTTAGGGAGTTTGGGATTGACCTGTACACACTGCTATATTTGAAATGGATAACCAACAAGGACCTACTATATAGCACAGAGAACTCTGCTCAATATTATGTAACAACCTAAATGGGAAAAGAATTTGAAAAAGAATAGATACATGTATATGTATAACTGAATCACTTTGCTGTACACCTGAAATCAACACAACGTTGTTAATCAACTGTACTCCAATATAAAATAAAAAGTTAAAAAAAATAGTGTTGGGAAAACTGAAAAGCTGCATGCAAAATAATTAACCACTTTCTCACACTATACACAAAAATAAAGTAAAAATGGATTAAAAACTCAAATGTAAGACCTCAAACCACAAAACTCCTAGAAGAAAACATAAGATGTATACTTTTTGACATTAGTCTTAGCAGATATTTCTTTTGGATCTGTCCTCTCAGGCAAGGGGGAAACAAAAGCAAAAATTAACAAACCCCTTCCCTCTGGCAACCATCTGTTTGTTCTCTATATCTGTGATCAGTGAAATAGGTGAGGCAGATCAAGAGGTACAAACTTTTAGTTACAGAAAAAATGAGTCTTAGGGATGAAATGTACAGCATGGAGAATATAGTCAATACTGTAATAACTTTGTATGGTAACAGGTGTTATCTAGACTGATTGTGATGATCATTTTGTAGTGTACAGAAATACTGAATCACTATGTTATGCACCTGGAAATGACATAGTGTTGTAGTTCATTTATACTTCAATAAAAAAGTATTTGTTTACTAAAAATTAATAAATTTAAACTAGTTAATTAATAAAAGCAGTGGGTTGTATATCATAGTAATTCAGAATGATAGTTTTCCTTTCGGTTTCGTTCAAATTTGGTTAATATATTTTGGGGCCATACACTGTGCCAAGCACTTTGCTAGGCAGTTGGGGCTATAAAAATTAATATAACTCAGTCCAGTCCTGAAGGAATTAATAATACATGGGTGACATGGACTCCTAAAAAACAAAACCAAACAATCAAATTAAAATCACAAACTAAAAACACTAAATATAATGCGAGTTACTAGATTGAAGTGCAACTTAAATAAAAAGGCTTCACTTCATTTAGGACGGATTTTTTTTTTTTCAGGAGGAGGAAGGAAAAGGTTTTCCCAGTTGAGAAATATGATGTGTCAAGGCATAGAGTTATGACAGTTCATACTGCAATTAGTGTGTGGTCCAACTTGTGGTAAATTATAACATAGTTTGTTCAACACTTCTGATAAACTCCAAGAACTTGGTTCTCTTCTTTAACTGTCTTTCTACTTTATTTCTTATGAGTACTGCAGTGTAGCACTTGTACCACTCTCTGAATATCTATTTAAAAGATACAGAATTATAATCACTGAATACTGAATTAAAAACTGATCCATGGTGTCACCCAGTTTTTTTTGCTGGAATGCACCATTTGACTTTATAAATGTTGCAACATTTATTAAAGATCTTGGAGTTGGATGGAAGTGCTGTTTATTGTCTAGTCAAAGAACCTCTCTTGAGGATTGATTATACTGTTGAGTTAGAGATTACGTCAGAGCTTTACTTTGAAACATTGAGTAAAAAGTAGATCTAACTGTACTCACAGATGGCTTCACCTTGGAGGTCAAACATTTCATCTGTGTAATTTTTAAATACCATGGTTCTCAGATTACAGAAATACCTGTATTGTATTTTTCAGAGTAGGTTTTTGACAAATATTTGTGGAAAGAAGGAAGAGAGGTATGAGGACACCACATCTCCCTTGGATCAGATAAAGTCATAAATATCTGCTTAGACTGTTTACATTTTACACTGGAGATAAATGTCATGATCCTTGGAGTCTCTATTCCAGAATAATAAAATAACCTCCCTGGCAGAATGCAAACTCCAACACTGAACTCCAGTCTAGACTGTGGGATAGAAAGAGTTAACTGTTTAGATAGGAAAGTTTTTAAAAGAGCTGTTAGAAGTAGTTTGTGGTGTAGTCCAGTAATTGTTGATTATAAAAGTCACTAGCTTTTAGTATCTGCTTGTGGTTTTAATTAGTTTTAATGAATGTAAATCATGCAGTCCTCTACTGCCCTGCTCAAGTTCATTACTCACTAGGTTGTCTGCAGTTGGCTGTTTCCGGATTATCTATCATGCTTAGGAAGAAGGGGTCTTGTTACACAGCTTCAAGGAAGGACAGTTTTCTTCCCCGGGGAATGAAATTCAGTACACAGAGCATCTGACTTCAGTGTTTAGCTTGTATGTGTGACCCCACAGAAGGCGTGGGAAGACTCACAGATGCCAGGTGGGCATAGACCCTGGATTTCATGTATAAAGTGAACCCCAGAAATGCCTTTTGTGATATTTGCCTTATTGGTATAATATATCCATATTTATTATTGATTATACTGATGAAATTTGATCTCATTAAAAAAGCTGGGGGGAAGATTTAAGGCTTAAACTCAATGTACCATATCGTGGAAACATTTTACAGGTGAAAGTAAGTTCCTTTAGTTTCATGATTTTCAAGTCTGGTTGTGCTTTTGAATCACTGGGAGAGTTTTAAAAAAATCCTAAATCCAGGTTTCACCCCGAATCAATTAAGTAAGAACTTCTAGGTTTACTGATTCTATAGTTCTGGGATTGGGAACTTTCCTTCTCTTTCTCTAATTTTTGTTTGGAAATAATTTAAATCTTACAAAAAGGTGATAGAACTCAATTATACTCTTTGTCTACATTTAACAATTTTTAACATTTTGCCACATTTGCTTTATTGTTTCCTCTCTCTATGTATCTTGATATTTTTTCTGAACTATTTGAAAGTATGTTTTTTTGACAATTTTATTTTTTTAAACTTTTTAAAAATTATAGATTTTCCCCAGGATTATTGAGATATTATTGATATGTAACATAGGTAAGTTTAAGGTGTACAACCTGATGATTTGACATATGTATATACTGTGAAATGATTACAACAATGAAGTTTACTGACATCTTCATCCCGTCACATCATTACCATTTTTTCTTTTTTGTGGTACTCACATTTAAGACTAACCCTCTTACCAACTTTCATGTATCTAATACAGTATTGTTAATTATAGTCACCATGCTGTATATTAGCTTGTTAGAACTTATTGATATTAATCTTACAGCTGGAAGTTTGTACACTTTAACCAACACCTCCCATTTATCCCACCACCCAGCCTCTGCCAACCACTGTTCTACTCTCTATTTCTATGAGTTTGGCTTTTTTTAGATTCCACTTATAAGTGAGAACATACAGTATTTGTCCTTCTCTGACTTATTTCGCTTAGCATAATGCCCTCAAGCACCATCCATGTTGCTGCAAAAGGCAGGATTTCCTTTTTTATGGCTGAATAATATTCCATTGTGTATATACATACATATATTTTTCTTTCATTATAAATTTATTTACTTATTTATTTTTGGCTGTGTTGGGTCTTTGTTGCTGTGTGTGGGCTTTCTCTAGTTGTGGCGAGCGGGGGCTACTTTTTGTTGTGGTGTGTGGGCTTCTCATTGCAGTGGCTTCTCGTCGCAGAGCATGGGCTCTAGGCGTGCACGCTTCAGTAGTTGTGGCCTGTGGGCTCAGTAGTTGTGACTCACGGGCTCTAGAGCACAGGCTCAGTAGCTGTGGCACACGGGCTTAGTTGCTCTGCGGCATGTGGGATCTTCCCAGACCAGGGCTCGAACCCGTGTCCCCTGCATTGGCAGGCGGACTCTTAACCACTGTGCCCCCAGGGAAGCCCGATGCATATATATCTTTATCCATTCATCCACTGGTGGACACCTGGTGCAATTCATCCATTGTATCCATGTTTTGGCTATTGTGAATAATGCTGCAATGCACATGGGGGTGCAGATATCTTTTCAAGATATTGATTCCATTTTTTTCAATATATACACAGAAGTGAGATTGATGGATCATATGGTAGTATTTTTAATTTTTTGAGGCTCCTTCATATTGTTTTCCATAGTGGCAGCACCAATTTATATTTCCATCAGCAGTGCATGAAGATTCCCTTTTCTCCATATTCTCAACAACACTTGTTATTTCTTGTGTTTTTGGTAATAGCTATTCTGACAGGTGTGAGGTGAGATATTGTCATTTGATTTGCATCTTCCTGATGATTGGTGATGTTGAGCATCTTTTCATATGCCTGTTAGCCATCTGTATGTCTTCTTTGGAAATATGTCTATTCAAATCTTCTGCCCATTTTTAAGTTGGACTATTTGTTTTTTGCTATCAATTTGTATGAGTTCTTTATATATTTTGGGTATTAATCCTGTATACGATATATGGTTTATACATATTTTCTCCAGTTTAGTAGGTTGCCTTTTTATTTTGTTGATGGTTTCCTTTGCTGTACAGAAGCTTTTTAGTTTGATGTGTCCCACTGTTTTATTTTTGCTTTTGTTGCCTTTGCTTTTGGTGTCAAATCTAAAAAATTATCACGAACACCAATGTCTAGGACCTTATCCCTTAAGTTTTCTTCTAAGAGTTTTATGTTTTCAGGTCTTACATTCAAGTTTTTAATCCATTTTAAGCTGATTTTTGTGTATGGTGTAAGATAGTGGTCTAGTTTTATTCTTTTGCATGTGGCTGTCCAATTTCCCAGCACCATTTATTGAAGAGACTGTCCTTTCACCATTGTATATTCTTGGCTCCTTTGTCATAATTTAATTGACCATATATGTGTGGTTGATTTCTGGGCTCTCTGTTTTGCTCCATTGATCTATGTGTCTGTTTTTATGCCAATACCATACTATTCTGATTACTATAGCTTTGAAGTCAGGGAGTGAGATGCCTCCACCTTTGTTCTTCACTCTCAAGACTGCTTTGGCTATTTGGGGTCTTTTGTCATTCTGTACAAATGTTATGATTGTTTGTTTTATTTCTGTTGTAAATATCTTTGGAATTTTGATAGGGATTGCATTTAATCTGTAAATAGCTTTTGGATAATATAGACAATTTATCAACATGCTTATTTCTTCTTAGTCCTGAGCAGTATTACATTTTCTGGGTGTTCTACAGTTTATTTATCCATTTACTTACTGAAGGATATCTTGGTTGCTTCCAAGTTTTGGCAGTTATGAATAAAGCTGCTATAAACATCTGTGTGCAGGTTTTTGTTGTATTTATTTTGATGATAAAATTATCCTAGATTTGACCGGAGTCCCATCAAGCTGGCTGTAACTTCTGGTAAATATCATATTTTTTTGAGTACTTTCTTTTTTTCTGGCATAAGAAGGTGTTCCAGATGCATTTTGGATTCCAGCCTTGGGATTCAGCCATTTTTCCAAGGACTCATGGTTCTTTTTAGTGGGAGAAGTTATTTGGAAACCAAGACATGGGTGATATTACATCCTTTTAACAAAGTCAAGATTTAGAACGAGCATAGTGATGTGTTATTATGGGAGCACATATTCTGAAAACTAGATTGTTTATTTTGAAGTAAAGTTTGCTCACCGATTGCTGAAACCAAGAAGAATACATTTCATTAAGGAAATAAATAGTTAGACCTTACAGTTGATTTTTAGTTTTAAAAGAAGCATTATTAGAGTCAAGAAAAGGAAACTGAAATTTTGTAATCTGTGATTTTCTTACCAGTAAGCAGTGTTATTTTTGTTACAAGAAACTGTCATAGCCACATGGGAACACCCACATTTCTCCCTGTTGGGGATTGATATGTATTCTCCTAAAATTCATATGTGGAAGCCCTAACCCCCAATATGATGGTATCAGAGAAGGGACATTAGGGAAGTAATTAGCATTAGATGAGGTCACAAAGGGTGAAGCCCTCATGATGGGATTAGGGACTTTAAAAAAAGAGGAAGAGAGAGATTGCTTTCTCTCCAGCATGGGAGGACACAGAGAAAAGGCTGGAAGCCAGCAAGAGAGCTCCTGTCAGGAACTGAATTGGTTGGTACCTTGATCTTGGGCTTCCCAGCCTCCAGAACTGTGAGAAATAAATGTCTGTTTCTTAAGCCAACCAGACTATGGTATTTTGTTATAGCAACCTAAGCAGACTAATACACCCCTGTAGTCACATATGGGATGCAAACTTGTATTCAAACTGCTTTATTAATTTATCCTAAGATATCTTAACAGAAGGGCTAGAAATGCTTGAAGTCCTGTTCTTGATGAATTCTCCCTCCACCAGCAGAGTTACATGGAAAATCAGTTCTTAATCAGACAGTGATTGGGTGACCATGGAATTAGAACAGGAGGCATTAGATGAACTGAATGTTAAATAGATGGCTTGACGATGGTGTTAAAAAATCCAAGGGGAAGTTTTCTCTCCTCAGTAGTTTTCAGCTCAGCTGATCATCTCCTTTATTTTTTGAGCCATACCTCTCTTTGCTCCTAAAACATCAAACATTCCCTGTTTTCCTCCCATCTCTCTGTACCTTCCCAGTCTCCTTGGATAGCAGTCTTTCATTGGCCTCAATATATTGTTGTAAGCAAAACATGTGTTTTCACCTGAACATGTCTTGAATGTTCCTGCCTTTGTACTTTTCTCTTAGTCCTCTTTTTTTCCTCAAATGTTCACCTTCCTCCTTTCCATTCCAGCAAACCAACTACCTTTAAGAATCAGCTCAAGTTATACCTCCATTGTAGAATCTCTATACAGGAGTAAACTTGTTTTTAAATCTCCTATAACTTAACTTTTAGACTGGGGAACAGTTATGGGAAATCAGTGAACTGAATGTATTACAAATACGTGTAACAACATGGATGAAACTTGGAAATAAGTTTGGAAAAATAAGAAGTACATGCAATGCAATTCTGTTTTCATGGAGCTCAGAAACATGATAAATACATATACACATATATGGTAAAACCATAATAAGAAAGATAGGAACTATAAGCATAAAATTTAGCATAGTGATTTCTTCACTATGGATTTGAGGATAGGATCTAGATGTAGCAAGCAGGTGGATGCAATGGTGAAGGTTATGGTGTAGTTAAGTTGGTGTGGGAATTCACAGATACTCATTTGATGATATGCTTATAACTTACAATGCTACATATATTCTTGAATAAGTATCAAATATTACCAAGTGAAACGTGAAAAAGTTTTATTTGCCACGTATCAGTTAAAATATTCATTCAAAACTTAATAAATTGCACTTTATTTAAAAATTCTGCTGCCTAACTTAATGAGGCATCACCTGGGTAGACTGGCTAGAGGCCCAGACAAGGTCTACTGGGGCACAGACCACTTTAAAAGGGAGCATCGTATAGGGCTTAAAGACACAGGATTGGGAGCCAGACTCTGCCACTCACCAGCTGTGTAATCATAAGCAAGTTCCTCATTTTCCCTATCTGTAAAATGGGGCTAATAATAATTCCTACTGTATAGGGCTGTTGTGAGGGTAAAATATATTGATGTATATATAAATTGCTTAGAGAATGTCTGGCATATGGTAAGAATGAGTTAAATGATAGCTATTTTTATTTGTTGGGGAAGTTATAGGTGTGTGGTGCTCAGCTGTGAACTATGTGAACACAGTCACAGTATCATGGTGATAGATGTAAATCAACCCAGCTTGCATGGGAAGTTGTATAAACCCTATGGCTAACTTACTAGTACTCAAGGAGTGGTAACTTTTTCCAATGATAGAATGCCTGTCTCTTATCCAGATCATCTACTTTCCTGGTATTGAGGGACCTCGAAAATTCAATTTTATTATCAAATGAATATTTGAGGTCATGGCTTCAGAGAAAAAGGGAAGTATTCATTCCAGGCCAGTGTAAGGCTTGATAAATCAATTCCCACCACCCAGCTAGCTGGATATGCACCTCTTGGTCACATGCAGAGTATTCCTCACCTGGAAAGTGCTGGGAAACGGTGTCCGCTTGGGGTCTTAGAGTTTCTTCAAGTCTCATTTTTCCTTCCACGTTTGTGTTGACTATATGTCTTCTATTTAGTCTTTTTCCTGAAAGGTTAGAATGCAGTTGGTTAGTTTCAGTTCAGCAAAAAGCAATCAGAGTTCTTTTTCCCTGACGGGGTTAACTGTTTCTCTGTGTTTGAGTTTGGGGTGTTTCTAATCTCACATTTAGGACATTCTTTTCAGCATTCTTCTAACCACAGGCAAAGCAAGGCCCTCCTGTTTTGTGGAAGGGGCACATGTGTTGGGCCTTGGGCCTGAGCGAACATTCTGTAAAGGGTACGCTTATTCCTCCTGGTCCCAGAACTCCATTTCCCATCTGACTTTTCCAGGAAGTTCTAAACGATGACATGGAGAAAGCAGATGCAGTTGGAGAGAAAGAGAAAAGAAGATAGATTTTAAATAGATGCAAAGAACAGGACCAGAGCGGTGAGTGAGCTACAACTTTTCAGTTATAGGATTTCAGGGAGAAAAAAAGGGATAATCCCTCCTCCCCCCCCAAAAAAGGGATAATCCCTCCTCCAAAATTTCTTTCTGTTTTTTGGATAACATTTTCTAAATAGTTCTATTTTCAAGGAAATAAATTCCTTTTTTTCCCTCTGGGAAAATGAGGGAGTCTGTATCCCTTGTCCCCAAATCATTCCTCATGCTATGTTACGAACATAACAGCAACAACAGCAACAAACTATTACATGCCAATTTCACTGGCAGGCTCATGGCAGTAACTTATTAACAAGTTTTCAGGAGCTATTTCACTATCTCCTCATGAATGGTTTACAGGGAGCATGGGAGGAAAGTAATAAGGAGACTCAGGGCAAGGAAATGGGGTCAGTATTATAGGAGCCCCCAAAGTGCTCCCAGAAAGTCATCAAGACCTGGGAACCTTCATCCTGCTGTTGGCTGATCAAGAGGTCCTCCCCTGGGAGAAGGGAGAGGGACGGACTATTTATGGCGTGACCCAGGAGGTGCTAAAAGGACTGTCGGAAAATAACTTCCTCACAGGCTCGACATGGACCTGTCAGTTTCCACCATTGGAATGACTCATCATGGTCTCCAGAAAAACCTCTGTTAAACATAAATGTTATCTTTGAGGCAGTAGCACATTAGTAAATGCCAGCTTGAGAATAGCGTGCCCAGTAGCTGTACGTTGGAAGGGACTGGGGTGTGAGCAAGGTCGGCAGATTGCGTAGGAAGGTTTGGAAGATGGAGTGAAGTGAGCAGGGAGCAGTAGCTTCCCATTGACCCCACCTCAGCAGAGGACCTTGGATTCTGAGCAGCTGATGAAGGTGGGGAGGTGGGGGGGTCCCAACTCTGTGTCAGGTGGGACAACTCTTTGCTCCGTAGCCCTTGACTTTGCTTGTATTTAAACGATATTGCATGAGCTAGCCAAATCCTAGATATTTGTGCAGAGCAGACCATCACTGAACTTCAAAGGACATTTTTTTTTAAGTTTTCTAAATTCTACTTGGCAGTTGTTTTCATCTCCTGGGAAGAAAGCATAATCTATAGCCTGGCCACATTAAACTAGCTACACTTGGATGGCATTCTAAGTCAATTAGGCTGCTTCACTTCAACAAGGCCTTTCTCCAGTTTAGAGGTGTTATCACACAGTCAAGATCACATATTTTTCTGATCCATGGCTTGATAGATCCTGAGTGTTCCTCTTTAGTTTCAGAAAAATAGGAAAGGCTCTCACGGAAGACATCCCAAGTGGTCTTCCGGTCTGCGATCTTTAAATTGGAATGGAGCCTACTGATCTCCAAACGAGGCATGTGGTTTTCTCTTTTTTGGGAAGAAATATCTTTCATTATCTTAAAATTGATCATTTTATGAGTATGTGCATTATCTAAGTATCTACAAGTTTGTAGGAGTGTCTGTTTTTGTTGTTGTTTTGTTGTTAATTGTATAAGACCTAGCCATGACCAGGCGAATTGTTAGTATTTCACTTTCTATGACTCCAGGATTTAGTTCCTGCAGGATTGATAGTATTGTATTTACAGTGATGTACTGTGTCCAAAAAGTAATATATCTCCACATGACTTAAGGGACTTGATATTTGACATAAAATTATGATCATGTACAGCTCTGAAGCTATGTACAAAAAAGCTGAAACAATAATTTCATTGAATACAGTACATTTTCTTCTCAAAGAAATTGATTTTACATGAATTCCCTTCATCTATTCCACCCTGCTGGGCCCGGCTGCTTGCTGTGAGACACAGCTAAACAGGAAGGAGGCTGTTGTTATTTGATGGCAAATTAATTCAACGATTTCAACAAACATTTATCGAATGCCTACTATATGCCAAATATAATGCTACATGCTAGGCATACAAAGAGGAATCAGATACAGTCCTTGCTTCCAAGAAGTTCACTGTTGAGCGAGGCCAGAGAAATGTTTAAAATGAAGCACAGCGTAATGTGGTAAGTGCTGTCTTAGTGACGATGCACAGGGCACACAGGGAAGGAAACGATCTGTTTTCTTGGGTGACATCTCCGCGGGACTTTGACTCCTAGCAGGTGGAAATCACAGAATGGATGTTTCAAGGAGAGGCAAAAAATAAGAACAGCATTCTGTAAACTCTAGGTCACCTGCTGGGTATCTGGCTACAGTGGGCCTTTGAATCTGGGCTAGGAAGAGAGATGAGGCTTTAAACCCTCCCTAAAATGTGTATAAAACTAACATTTATATAATGTCTTATAAGAGACAAAGTACTTTCCCATGAATTAGGTTATTTATGCCCTACAAAAAAGCCTGTGCAATAAGAATTACAAAGTTCCTCTGCTTACAAACTTCCATTTATGAACTTTTCCTAATCCAAATGGAGCTACTCTGCAGAGTAAAGGCACAGCAATTTGATTGCTGCCAACAGATGGTGATGGCAGCTGTTCACTATCTTCGTAGCTGCTCTGGGTCTCTGTAGTCGCTCATGGTCAATTGAAGGTGTTGTCTTTGTGCTTAGTTTTGAGTATTTCGCAAGTATTATTAACTACAGTATGTGGATTAAGTGCAAAGGCAGAGATAATACGGTCAATGTCTGTTAAGGTAAGTGCAGCAGATGCCTCTGGTGACCCTGTCATGTTCCCTTGGTCCACTTAATTTTTTTTAATTGAGGTATAGTCGATTTACAATATTGTATTAGTTTCAGGTGAACAATACAGTGATTCAAAATGTTTATAGATTATGCTCCCTTTAAAGTTATTATACAATATTGGCTATATTCCATGTGCTGTACAATATATCCTTGTAGCTTATTTATTTTATACATAGTAGTTTGTACCTCCTAATCTCCTACCCCTATCTTGCCCCTCCCTCCTTCCCTCTCCCCACAGGTAACCAGTAGTTTGTTCTCTATATCTAGTAGTCTGTTTCTGTTTTGTTATATTTATTCGTTTGTTTTATTTTTTTAGATTCCACTTATAAATGATAACAGTATTTGTCTTTCTCTGACTGTTTCACTTAGCATAATACCCTCCAGGTCCATCTGTGTTGTTGTAAATGACAGAATTTCCTTCTTTTTATGGCTCATATATACTATATCTTCTTTTGTGTAGTGGAGAAGCTCTGTGGTCTTTGCAATAAGTCATGCTTTCCAGTGACCATGTCAGAAGGGAGTCAGGGGTGGTCATCCAGGGACCACCATGTTAGAACTTAGTGCATATGAAGCTTTGCTTCTGGCCCACAGTCATCCACTGCTGCTCTCCTGAACCACCATTAGTAAAACTTTAAAATGAAAAAAGGCTTCTTAGTTTATATAAGCAAATCTGTGTTTGGAGAATTTCCCAAGAAGCCTAATTTGGGGGAGAAACTCCAAAGTTAGAGTAATTAGAAATAGTCCTTCCTCTCCTGCACTCTCCCTCTAGCTTATACATGACCAAAGACACCGCATGTCAGACTCCACACAAAAAAACACCCCACACACACATACCATTACAACACACACACACACACACCATTACAACACACATGCATGCATTTGCACACAGCCGTGGTGAGAACAATGACAGAATGCCACTAAAAATATCTTTCTGCAATGTCTATGAACAGGTGAATGGATAAACAAATTGTGGCATAGCATGTAATGGAATACCACTAGGCAACAAAAAGGAATAAACTATGGATACAAACTATGGACAAAAGCATGGATGAATCTCAACAATATTATGTTGAGTAAAAGTAACCATACTTAAGCATATGTGCTACCTGAGTCCTTTTATAGTAGTCCCGTTATCCGTGGGGGGATGCATTCCAAGACGCCCAGTGGATGCCTGAAACTGTGGATAGTTCTGAACCCCATATATTCTATGTTTTTCCCTATATTAGTTGCCATGTATTATAGCAGTGGTCCCCAGCCTTTTCGGCACCAGGGACCAGTTTCGTGGAAGACAGTGTATCCACGGATGGGGGTGGTGGGGGGATGGTTCACGCGGTAGTGCGAGCGATGGCGAGTGGCAGATGAAGCTTTGCTCGCTTGCCACTCGCCTTCTGCTATGAGGCCCGGTTACTAACCGCGGTAGTGGTCCGCGGTCCGGGGGTTGGGGACCCCTGTATTATAGCATATACAGTGTGGATATGCTGCACAAAGGGTTGATTCACGTCCTGGGCGAGAAAGAGCAGGATGGCATGAGATTTCATCACTACTCAGGATGGTGCACAATTTAAAATTTATGAATTATGTATTTCTGGAATTTTCCATTTATTATTTTTTGGACCCCCAGTTGACCACCGATAACTGAAACTACAGAAAGCGAAACTTTGGATAAGGAGGAACTACTGTGTATGAAATTCTAGAACAGGGGAAACTAATTTACAGCAATAGTGGATTAGTCGTAGTTTGGGGCTGGGGATTGGCGAACTGAATGCAAAGAAGTATGAGGGAACTTTTGGTGGGATGGAAATGTTCCATATCCGGGTTGGGGTGTTGACTAGTTGATCCCATGGTTGTACACATTTATCAAAACTTATAGAACTCGTACACATAAAATAGATGCATGTTATTGAATGTAAGTTATACCTTAATAAAGTTAATCTAAGGAAGAAAACAGAAAAGATCTTTTGTGCCCCTTTTGACATGGATGTTCTGGCTAAATGATATTGTGTGAAGCTCAAATATTTAATGTTCTGAAGTACTATTGCCCTATATATTGTAAGTTATTTGTATAATAGCATAAGATGTTAGAATACAGTAACAATAGGCTTAATCGTGCTCCCAAATTAGAAAACTTCATACATGTAAATTCTAAGTTTGAATTGTCGATAAATTTTGAATATAGTAGCTTCTAAAACTTTCTCAAAATATAGTTTGTCATAGGCTTAAAAACACCCATGATTTGGGGGATGTAAATAGTGGCCCACTCGTGACATTTTAAAGGCACTTCTAGTCATTTTGCCTGCAGGAGAGATGGGTATACACACATTTTCAAATGTTTTTTCATGTGTCTCAACTTCTAATGTTGTTTGTTGTAATAAAGGAAAAAAATGTGGCTCTCAAGCCATTCATCTCTCTGTGTACCAATGTGTTCTTAATAGCAGGTTGAGTGCAGACCATTCCAAAACAAAGGAGGTCCACAAATTAGGTATAGGATGTATCTTCTGTTACATATAAAACTGTCAGCTCAATTCAAGTAACCATGAGGCATAAAATGTGACCTGGTATAAAAACTATCAAAACCCAGGCACTCAGTAGACATTTCTGTTTCAGGTAGAACTTCAGGATCTTGAAATAAATGTAAAACTAGATGAGTTCAAGCATTTTCTCAACTAAGCCCGATAAAAAATGTAATTAGTTAAGTGTGTCATATCCCATTGTGCCTGGGGAACTGAATGGAGTAGCTTGGAAAGTTATAAAGGAATTTGAAGACTCAGTTCCTTCTTGGGTTGTGGTTTAAAGATAAAATTAAAAATAAGAGATGTTTGACATCTACTATTAAGCATTATGTTTGACATTGGAAATCCAGGGTGGGTAAAGGTACTGCTGAAGTTCATTTTCACTGAGTGCTAGAGATTTGGCCTGGCGACTCAGTGGATCCAAAGGGTGGAGGCTGCTTCATATGTTCTACCACTGCCTGATTTTCCCCAGCACCTTAGCTTTGAGCCTGGGGTTCTGGTTCCACTCGTCACTTCCCCTGTCTTATTCCCTTCCTACCCAGCCCCACTGCCGTGACATCTGGTAGAATGGTGACATTTGTAAGTGTCGTTAGAACAAGTCAGACGTTTCTTGTTTACGTAGGTGTTCCCAGTGACAAGAAAAGTATCTGACACATAACAGTCATGAAATACATATATGGTGAATGAGTGAGTGGTGAGAACTACAAAAGAACAAGTGTGTTTCCTTCTGAATCATGATAAATGAAAAAATAATGGCTCCAAAGTGACTCACACCATAGGAAACAGTCCAGACATGCAGGAGGGTGGGCAGTGGCAGAGGTGAGGGCGATGTGGAGAAGCTGGGGAGCCTAAACTAGATATGAGACCAGATTAGGTAAGAGTAGAAAGCAGGTACTAGAGAGGCTGAAGTTACATTTTAAATTCCTAAACTTCTGTCATAGAGGAATGCTACCATGAGAGAAGTTTTTTTTTTCTTTCTCTTCTGAATGGACGAGTTGCCAGAGAGAATAAACAATAACTATGTGCATCTGTTGTCTCCCCATATGCACACCCCACTTATAGAAGAGTTCACTTTATTTTCAAGGAAGGTAAATGTTGGAGTTTTCAAAGAGTGGTCAATCAGAGTGTCCTGCTGTCCATTGCCATGAAGTACATAAAATATGAATATTTACTTCATTATTTATCGCTAAAATTTGTCAGTAAGTACAAGCCTACATTTCAGTGATGTTACTTACACTGATAACCTAATGTGAAGAAAGCAATTGTACTACAATTCTTTAGATACCTTCAACTGTAATAGGATCATTATTGAATACACAATATTGTGTAGAAGTTGATGACATATTCTGTCTGTTCTGTGAATCTTTGTTCTAATAGAGCTTCCATGTAGCAGACTCTGGTCAGTGACCTTCGTGGGAAGCTCTCGTTCTATATGTACACATACTGAGTATGTAGATATGGCCCATTTGTTTCATGCCGAATCAGTTCTCTGTCCAATTTAGGTTGACCTGCCATTGTGGAGTTTCAGGTGCATAGATTTGATATACCCATTTTAATATGCATACATTATTTATTTCAGTATAGAAATAGACATTACATATATTTCCAGTAGTGTTGTACACAGTTGGTACCTAGTATCTTATTTTGAAATTGTGTGATGAGAACCATACATTTATGGAAACATGACTGTGTTTTTAAATTGAACAATTAGGTAACACAAATTGCAGATGATGTGTAAGAAATAACTCACTGTAACTGAATATGTCAGTATGTCATTATGCAATTATATGGTACCTTATGTACCAATCAATTGACAATACAGCCAACTAATAACATCATATAGGACATAAATACTACATTTAGACCAGACAATAACCAGGTAGGAGCCTTGTGAAACATGGTATGCGTTCATTAATGTTTAAAATGAAACAACCTTTCTATTATGCTATCTCTCACTGAAATCAACATGATAGGGGTAGTTTGTTTTCATTTTTTATCTAGCTAGTATATTTAAGGATATTTAGTATTTGAAATTTTAATATTTCTTAAAAATCCAGCTGTATTAACCAGTGGGATTGATCTGATGATCAATTGCACAACTATTAAGCAGACTGAGATAATTGATCAGTGGCTTCAAAATATTTTATTTTCTTCCAAAATACTCCTTTTGTCTAGTAGTGTTACCCTTTCTTCTCACCATGTGCTATTATTACAAGTTCCCTTTACTCAGCTGACGTTGTCACATTCTCATTCTGATAAAATGACCAGCTTCTCTTTAAGGCAGAATATAACAATTCAGACTTGCTCATTTCCCTATCTTTAAATTCTCTGATTTTCCTCAGCATTTTCTTTGCTATTTATGAAGTGTCTTCAGCAATCTATTCTTCGTATGGAATTTCTCCAAGTATGAGGATCTTTTCAGAATGAGATATTTGCATTTGAAACCCTAGATTATTCCTTTAGAATATATTTAATTAATACAGCACACACACACGCGCGCGCACACACACATTTTCTTGCTCAAGGTCCCAGTGTAGGAATTAAATGTGTATATCAGTGTTAGAAAGTTCAACAGAATGCAGTGGTAGAATGATATATGTGTTAGAAAGGGAGCAAACTAAGAGGCACTGGTCTCAAAATAAACTTGGGGGCTTCCCTGGTGGCGCAGTGGTTGAGAGTCCGCCTGCCGATGCAGGGGACACGGGTTCGTGCCCCGGTCCGGGAGGATCCCACAGGCCGCGGAGTGGCTGGGCCCGTGAGCCATGGCCGCTGAGCCTGCGCGTCCAGAGCCTGTGCTCCGCAACGGGAGAGGCCACAACAGTGAGAGGCCCACGTACCAAAAAACAAAAAAACAAAAACTTGGGATCTATTCTTAACTCACTTCAGTACTTTCGCCCATTAAAGAAAGCCCATTGGACTGTGGGTAGTGCAGACAAGAGGAGCATCAGGACCTTTCAGAGCCCGGATAAATCAAAACCTGCAAAGAACAGAGGCAATAGCATTTTATAGGTGCTAGGATCAAAAGCTTTCTCCTTCAGGGAAAAATTGCCCTATTATTTTCCATTTCTAGCCTTGGGGTTAGAATTCAGATTGATTCTCCCATGAGTGTAGTCTGGCTGGAGCCTTCTGCAAAAAAGGATTTCACTTACCTGATTCCTTTATGTAACTTTGGCTCTCTAGTGGTGGCTTCAAAATTTAGGACCTCAGTGGAGCAATTGCAGAAACATTCCAGGGATGTACAATTGTCTATTAGAGTATTTTATTTTTCAACCCCCTGAACATAGAGATTTATGGGCTATTATGGAAAATTCTTGAAATGAAAAGTGTGTCTGTGTGTGAGAGAGAGACGGAGAGAGAGAGAGAGATCAGTAAATAATCACCTATGAAAATATAAGTACTTGGCATTTAATTCCACATGTGTCCGTATCTCTGTTTACACTGAGTCAATGATCAAAATCATGACTAATACAACTGCTATAAACTCCATATATTTACTCATTAGAGACAAAGTTCATTTGCAGCCTATATCATACCTTTGTGTATGTGACTTGAAATATGTTTTCTTAAAGGTAGCAAAATATGAACACAGTTACTGTCTCCTCGCTAAGTTCATGCCTTCAAATATTAGGCTTCTATGTTAAGAACTTCCATAGTACGTTTTCTCCTTTTCTTAATTACAAGGTATCAGACTACCAGGGAAGGAATCTCTTCCTTTTAGAATCTTCTGGATGTAAATGCAGGGGATGATCATGCAGAGCACACAGTGCATTTTTCATCTGAGTGTTTAGAAGAGGATCCTGTAATCAACAAGATTTGAACCAAGCCCTTATAATTGAAAAGGACCTTAAAAATGACTATAGCTCACTTCAAGGTCCAAAAGTAGCAACACAGTCTATAGCTCAGAAATGGAGGAATTGACCAGGTAAGATGTTCCAATTATACCCTCTCTAGATGAGGTCAAAATATATCTGGTGGGTATGTATGGATGTGCCATTTAGTTAGTTTTTTCCAAGTGACAGACACTGTGTTATATTCTGTGAAGTAGGTATCGTGACCTCCATTTTATAGTGAAGGAAATAATCCTAGAGGTCTGAAGTGATTTGTCCAATAACCAATAGCTTATAAGTGACAGAGAAGTAGGTTTCAGTCTTGATCTGCATGTTTCCAGATTTGTGCTCATAACTTCTTTACTTCTACAGACCACAGTAGTTTAAAGTTTGTTAGTAGCTTGCTGATGCAGAAATATTCCCACCTGTCTGTGGAATAACAGACTGCGGTCTGTTATTCTGAAGGCAATAATGGGCATGAATAATCTGTGTGGTTATTTTTACAGGCTCTATAATAACTTTAGATTGACCATATTATAGTTGATTTAATCAATATATTCTCTCAAATAAAATAAAAATAACTTCTCAGCTAGGTTTCTTGGGAAGTTGCAAAATTTAAACCTAATAAGAAGACCTTAAAGATTATCTGGCTAGATCCTCTCATTTTATAGAGGAAAAGATTTCAGAGTTTTTGTTTGGTCATAAAATATGTGAGATTTCCTGAGAGTCTGCTGCTGTGTGTTTGTATGTCTATGTTGGAGGTAAGAAGGAGGTTGTCATATTCATTGGGAGAAAATATAATTGTGTTGCATCTGAGAGCCTCCCATCCAAAGGAAATGGAAATCTATAGTCTGTCAGAGGAATTAACATGAGTCTGCTTCTTCATTTATGTTGAGGCAGTCAAAATCATGACTGAATTAATTTTCTGTAAACTTCATATGCTTACTTAATAGAGCCAGTATATTTGCAGCCTGTATTACACCTTTTTGTATGTGAATTTAATTTCATCATCTTATTCTAGCTCACTATTTTCCAATTTCTTCAAGTATGAGAATCACTTTTTTAAAAAAATCAAAACATTATTGGAATTTCCATACGATAGTAATAGTATTTTTAGCATTTACTAATTGAGAAAATATACAATTTCAAAAAGTTACTTTTAATTCAATAACCCTTTTAAATACATGTATATTTCATGAATGTCAAAAGCATCTCCACACATGTGAATGATAATAGTACATATATGTATGGGAACTATTTCTTCAGTATATAGACATTATCTGATGTGCACATGGAATTTTATAGATTGCCAGAATACCACTTCATTCATTCATTCATTCGTTCGTTTATTCATTCATCACATTAACTTTTCATTTAAAATGTATTGACAGAGCACGCACTACATGCTAAGCACTGTATAAAGCAGTAGGTATACAGAGGCAGCCAAACAGGCTGGTTCCTGACTTCTTAGAGTTCTGAGTATGAAATGTGCAATGGAGGAAGTTTACGTGGTACCAGAAGGGCATTAGTCATGGCGCTCTGCCTAGTTTGGGGGTCAGGGAATACTTCTTGAATCAGTGACTCACCTGGTCCTTGAAGGATCTGCAGGTTTAGGGCGGTTGCAGGAGTATGGCCACAGTGCAAAGGGAGCCATTGGCTGCAGACCCAGCTGCAGTCCAGAGCTGTCTCCTACGGAGTAATAGAAGCACATATTACAGTCTCATTATTCTCCATTGAATGAATCATGCGGAGTAATTGAGACCAGGTTAAAATGTCTAGCAAGGCCCTAGTGAAGGCGTGGGGTTATCAGCGTAGAGGACTTACATGGGAAATTCTTACAATGGGGGAGCCTCAATATGGATTCTTTCAGAGTCTCTGAGCCCAAGGCCCATCATGTGGCTGAGTCCCTCCCACAGGTAAAGGCTAGCCTTCCCTCCAGACACCTGGTAGAACTCTCATGTAGCCATTTATTTAATAAACAAACCTTTATTAAGTGACTCCTATGTGCTAAGCACTCCTCTGGGCACTGGGGATATATAAAAATCCCTGTCCTAAAAGTTTCTATTTTAGTGGGTAAGAGGAAAGAGATAAATATGAGGCATATAAGACGGTGATAAGTATTATGAAGATAAAGCATATTAGGCAGAAGGGAAAGCTCCAGGTGGGGGTGGAGAGGGGTGCTATTAAGTAGAAAGTGTGCAGGTTAGGTATCTCTGACCAAATGCCATTTCAACTGGTGAGAGTAAGAAAGTTCCTTTGCTGCCTGGGGGCAGAGTCCACACTTCCCACTCCCTGTCAAGTCAGAGAGAATAATATGACCCCTCTGTTTCTATTCTAAAGGCCTACCCTCGAAGGTCACATTTTCTGCCCATGATTTGCTGCATCTTAGGATGACTGACAGTGTTAATATTTATTGCATTCAAGAGAAATCTGAAGGGAGGAACTAGTTTCTGAAGGTCTTTTGACCCTGTCTAGCTTCTAACAAATCTCTCAGTTTGGTCCACTAGTTTCAAATGGTTGCTGACGCCTATAATAAATTATTATAACCTTTGCTACTTTAAGGACAATTTTTGGACCTCACAGTGTGGTTTTATTTTGTCTTTTTCAATGTTACAGTCCCCTAAGAATAAGGTGGAACAAATAGAGCATACATGTTAGTCATTAGGGCCTGCTCAAAAATGAAATTTCTCTCACTCTGGGATTTAGTAGGATTGTTTTTCTCTGGCAGTTTGAACTTAGCCTTGGCCATGTGACTTCATTTGGACAGTAAAATGTGAGCTGAAGTGATTGATGTGTGTAACTTCCATGAAGAAGCTCTAAGAGCCGTTGTATAATTCACCATGTTTTTTCCCTGCCTCTGAGATCATGGAAATGATGTGTTGAGATAACAGTCTTCCGTTAGCTGGGTTCCTAAGTGATAGTGTTGAGTAGAGATCCCTGGCTTATATATGATAGAGTGGGCAATTAATAAACCTTGTTGCTTTAAAGCCACTAGATTTTGGTGTGTGTGTTTTTTTTGCTGTTGTCGGCCTAGTTTGCCTTAGTTTATCCTGGCTGATTCAATAGGGCAAGGAGGCAAGTGTTTTAGCCCCACGCACAAGGCTAAGAGTAGTCAGTTTGGCATTTACCTGTAAAAGGTTCCATCTGAGCTAGGAGCAGTATTATCCATGGAGAATATGAGAGATGAAAGTGTAGCTAGGAAAGAACTGGAGGTGAAGTCCAGGAGCAATTGGATCTTACATCAAGCTGAAGGCCCTGAAATAGTATCAGTGATCTTCACTGCAAAGACAGGGAGACAAATGGAGTGACTCTTAGGATGCTAATAAGGTCAGGCATTTAAGAAACAATAGGCCTGTGGCAGAAGATTTCTTTTTACAGGATCTGCAATATCCTGCTAGAATTGCGTGGCAGCTAAAACCACCGCTGAGGAATGGACAAGTGCATTCCTTTCTAATGAATTCTAAGTGAATTCCTTTCTAATCAACCCATGCCTTGATATGGGATAGTTTGTTGAGTACTTTACATTTGCTCTTCCAGAAGCATTCTGTATCCTTCTCTATGCTACTCTCTTTGCAGGGAATATGACCTGTATGAGTTGCCTGGATCTTTGGCTTTTAATTAAGTTTGGGCAATGGGAGGCCCCATCAGAGGATCGAGGATGAAAGGAGAATGAAGCAGCTGTCCTTGGTCTGCGGGCTCTACCCCTGCACAGTTTCTGTGGGTTGGCTGTAACCCTCTGCCCAAAGTCACAGCTCCTGACAGCCACCCTCTCCAGACAGACCTTTTCTCAGAGTGCTGGAACTCCTCCCTCCTGTCATTGCTCTGGTTGTGTAATAGCATCAGCCTGCTGTTTCTGGCTTGGGACACTGCACCTTTCCTTGCTGGTTCCCCTAAGCCTTGCCCACACTTTTGTAAATGGCTGCTTTAATGAACTGCCCTTCATGACTCCATCTGAGAGTGTCATCTGTTACCTACCAGCGGTCTGACTAGTAGAGGCACCTATTTTCTTATTCTCCTCTACTTTTTTCTGTTTCTCTACCTTCTCCAGTGCAATCATCAGGGCAGTCCTTGACTTCATGTTTGAGACACTTATGATTCTCAAAGTCAGAGTCATCATTTATTCTGTGGACTGTCATGGTCTTCATAGGACTCCCTGGGTTCTGTCTGGATATCATAAAATTTGTGAGGTTGGAATGCCAGTTATGCCCTTACTGGGATCCTTGCCATTTTAAAAATTTTCATTTGTAGTTTTAAACACCTAAGCAAAAAGTAGTCATTGTAGAAAAAATTTCAAATTTTTCTACAGGTAATGATAGCTAGTAATTGCCAACATTTATGGGTAGTGCATATTATATGTTGGGTACTATTTTAGGTGTTGTGCATGTATTAACTAAAAAAAACCCTGAAATACTGTGTACAGAGGCACAAAGAATTTTGTTGTACATCCTTTGATTCTTCTTATGCAATACCGCATAATTATTTTTAACATAAAAGAGATCCCATTATGTATGTTATTTTGTAATCTAGTTTTTCATGTAGAATACGTGTGAACATTTCTCTAGGCCAATATAATCTACATCACCACTTCTAATAGAAGTGAAACTTTGCATTTTATATTGTATTTACATATTCTTCTATTGTTGGACATATGAAGTTATTTCCAGTTTTTCGCTATTATGAACAAAGTGGCGATGACCATCCTTGTAGATAAATCTTTGCCACATTTCTTATTATATCTTTAGGATAAATTCCAGTGCCTGGAATTACTGGGTGAAAGAATATGAACATTCTAAGACTTTTGTAAATATTACTAAAGAACCCTATCGAGAGCTGTATCAATTTTTCCTTACCTCAATAGTGTAATAGTGTTTCTACATATCCTACCCCAAAAGGTTCTCATTGTTAATGTTGATCTTTCTCAATACAAGTTTGAAAAGTATCTCATAGCATTTCTTTAATTGCTAGTAAGACTGAGAATATTTTAAAATGTTAATTGTTATTTATATGTTATTTCTCATTTGGTGAAATGTCTCAATGCCCTTTGCCTGATTTCTACTAGAGTGTTTGGCTTCTTATTATTGAATTTTAATGTATTTATTTATTTTTATTTTTTTAGTTTTTTTGCGGTACGCGGGCCTCTCACTGTTGTGGCCTCTCCCGTTGCGGAGCACAGGCTCCGGATGCGCGGGCTCAGCGGCCATGGCTCACGGGCCCAGCCGCTCCGCGGCATGTGGGATCTTCCCGGACCGGCGAACGAACCCGTGTCCCCTGCATCGGTAGGCGGACTCTCAACCACTGCGCCACCAGGGAAGCCCTAATGTATTTATTTTTAATCAAAGTTACATATGCACATAGTTTAAGGAGTCACTAAATGCATAGTTTAAGAAGACAGTAGTCCTGGGAATTCTCTGATGGTCCAATGGTTGGGCTTGGAGCTTTCACTGCCATAGCCCAGGTTCAATCCCTGGTCTATCCTGCAGGCTTCACGGCCAAAAATAATAATAATAATAAAATAAAAAAGACAGTAGTCCCATTTCCCCTGCCCTCCATTCATTTCCTCTTCCCCAGAGACAACCCCTTTCCATACTTTGAGTTGATTCTTCTGGCATTTATCTCTATATCTGTAAAACACTCTAGCTAATTGATCTTCCACTATGGAATATGAACATGCAGCTCTTTTTCCCCATTATTTCCCCAGCATGGATGTGCTTATCTCTCCATTCTCATACTATATTTATACCATCATTTTGGTTAACTCAGTATTCATTGTTTGTATTATTATGAGTATGTATTTTTAGAGATAAGTCATGTTAAACTATGATTAATTTCCTTTCTGGCACAAATTTTTGTTTCTCCTGGGTTAAAATCTTTTTTTGTTTTTTAAACCAACTTGTCTTTTTTCTTTGTTTGCTTAGTTTCAATAGCTGAACTTCAAATTGTCTTCCAAGTTCCTAATCTCATTTCTATTAGGTTTTCTGTCAAATTCACCCTCCTTTCTTTGCCAGAGTTGTAACTACTCCGGTATGGACTGGTGGTCTTCTATACCTGGAACACAGATGGTGTCCCGGGATCTCCCTTTATTCTCACCTATATGATTTCTTTCCTGTTTCTTTGGTATTGCATTTCCTGTGTCCTGTACCTCAGACGTTCCTCTTTTTGTGTTGATTCTCTCTCATTCTTTGTACCCTCCAGGTTCATGGGGTTAAAATTTTAGATTTTAAAGTCTGATAATGTCTTTATTTCTACATACACACTCGACTGGATTTTGGGCTGGATAGAGAATTCTAGGTTGTAAATAACTTTTCCTCAAGAATTTTGAAGCATTGCTTCCATTTTCAAATCTGAAGCTATTTTCTTTCCTGATCATTTGACTGTGATCTGCTTTTCCTCTCTGGACACTTGGGAGATCTCCTTTTAGTGTCCAGTGTTTTGAAATTTTACAATGATATGCCTTGGTGAAAATCTGTTTTCATACAGTGCTGAAAACTTGATGGGTCCTTTTAATTTGGACACATATTCTTCAGTTCTGAGTACTCTGAACAGTTTCTTTAATAGTTTTTCCCTTCTCTGTTCTTGGTTTTTTGGTTCTCCTATTATTCAATTGTTGGGCTCTGTGAACTTTATCATTTTCTTATTTTTCTGTTTCTCATTTTCTATCCCTATGTTTTTAAAAATCTCTTCCAGTTGAATTCTTCAAATTTATCTTCCAATTCTTCTAATGAGTTTTTTAAAAAACATGTTATTACATTTTAAATGTAAACCTTTTTCTCTTTTGTTATTCACCAAATTTTTCTATGTGCATGGCATCCTGTTCTCATTTATAGTCCTGGGGATTGATTATCTAGGAGTAATACAGTTACTGGCCATTGCCAGTGAGACTTGGGATTTCTTTGGCAGTTTGGTTCCCTCAGAAACCTAGTAGGCTTCTAGTCTAGTTGCTTCCAGTAGATTTAAGTGTGAGGAACTACAACAAATCTGTTTAAGTTTGAAGCTTTAGAACTTCTGGCTTTTGGCTTCTGTGTTTTGAACACCCTCATTAGCTTAATGGCTGCTGCTTTGCAGAAATCTGAAATAACCTCTTGGGTAGAATTACTGCCCTTACTATGGGCTTAGCTCTTTTGTTTCCTGCCAGAGAACTTTTAATGGAATGTGCTTAAGAAAGCCCAGGGTCACCAACTTCATTTTCTGTCAAGGTTGCTACTTTACAACTTGTAAGAGTTTCAATATGGGGTACAGAAGTAATTGGCTTTTTTACCCTGAAAGAATCCTTACTGGGGACTCTCAGTCAATCTAGATTGCTTGCTGAAGGCAGAGTGTATCTCAGTAATGTTGTATTACTTTCCACTTGTGCAAGCAGAACGGCTTTCTCTAGTGTGAGTTTAACGTTTTTGCTGTTGTTGTTGTTTTTGTAGGAATTGGCTGAAAATTGCAAGAACTAACCATCATTTCCCACATTCTGAAAAGTCCCATTTTAAAACCACATACTGTGTTGAACTCCTGGTTTGTGTTCCAGAATGGGTCACAAATATTCGGCCTCCACGGGACAAATGTCTCTACATTGCAGCCTGGAATGTCTGGGTATTTGATATTCGGTTGTTACCGCCACCTCTCAAGGAACTCTATGTTTTAGGTTCTGTTGCTTGCAGTACCCTGGTTTTGGTCTCCAAATTCTGTCTGAATGAGTTATTAATTTCTTTACCTGTTAGTAACAGAAAACAAAATTAAGGGTGGTTTAAGCAGGTAAAGGTTTTTTTATTTTCTGTTTTCACATAATGTGTCTGGATATTAATAGTGCAGTTGCTCAAAGACATCCTCAGCATTCCAGGCTCCTTCTTTCTTCTGGACTTGCCATCCTTAATGTGTGTTTTTCACTCTTGTGGTTGTGAGTTGGCTGCTGTGCCTTTAACCGTTTAGGGAGAAGGGGAAAGACAAATACAGGCCACTTGCTTTTTTACCTTTGAGAAAGCTTTCCAGAAAGCCCTACGCAGCAACTTCTGCTTATAGCTTATTGGCTTGCCGTAGGTCACATGATCCCCACTTGCCCAATCCCTGGATGGGACAGGTGTGCTGTGGATGAAAGTTGGGTTAGTCAACCCATAGTGTTAGCACAGACTTTGTGCCTGAGTTATTGGGACATTTGTCCTAGCCCTCGGCCTGTCTGTGCTGACCTTTTATTTCAACTCTCTTGGATGTGATCTCTCTCCTGACCAAGATCCAATCTGAGTCTAGTCTCACACAGACTAGTGAGCTTTTCAGACTTCTAGTTCAATTGTGCAGAGCTGTCTGGCCTTCTTCCTTCTGTAGGTGGACTTCCCTTCTGCCCTGAATCAGCCTCATTTTCTCTCTATCCATATTCTCCTGTCTCTGCCTTGTTCAGTCAGACCCTATTTATAGGAAGTTTCTTATTCAGTGCTTTAAACTATAATGCATTCATTCATTTAAATGAACTCTAAAGATTTTACAGTGTGGTAAAGTTTTCCAACCTTAAGCAAAATATTCAATGCAAATTTTAAATGCATTTAAAAATACTTCAAGGCATGTAAATAGATCTGTATTTAATTTCTGGTTCTATTAGAGGGAAGATTGACAGTAAGAAAATCCCTTATCAATTTACCTGATCATATATAAATTTGGCTTTAATGAGAATGCAGGGGTCTCTATTTTCACATTATCACTGTCATTCTCATGTTGATCTTTCCTTGTCCTCTAATTTGTCTCTATTAGAGCCCAAAGTCACCTGGACACAGAATTCAGAACCTCTTCAAGTTTCTCTCAGTCATAAGAAAGCATGAATAAGCACAGTAGATTTTACTGAAGGAGACAAGAGGAAGGAGGGGATTTATATCTTGCACCTCACAGAAAACAATATCTATTTTAAACAAAGTCCTTTCTTAGTGGTTCTGCCATGGGAAGTCTCTCTGTGACCATTTCCCAGTAAGTGCTCCACTTTTATGCAACCTCTTCTTTCCTGCTGGATTCTAACCTCTGCCCTCCTGCACCTCACCTTTTGCCTTCTGTTATATGGAACAATTCAGTTCTGACCTGACTCCCACATGGAAAGTTGTACACACAAGCTCAGAAAGGGGCTTATTAAAGCAAAGCTCTGTTCTCTCCTTAGAAGACAGATAAAGTTGCTTTAAGGGGAAAAAAAAGTTTTTTGTTACAATATAATCCAGTAATTCTCAAACTAGACTTCAGTCAGGAGAATTAAAAATATATTTTGTGGAATTTGATTATTTCAAATGAGTTGTTATATTTTTGAGAGACATGCTGGTCCATAGACCATTTTGGCTAGGTAGTCTTTGAAATTTTTATTCCAGATAGACCACAAAGGTAGAGTAAGAAGATGATACTAAAAGGGTAGAACTCCTCTGTTTCTCTATATATTTATCGATACATCTTTATGCATTATGACTGAGAGTCTTGGCTGTTCTCTTTTATAATAGAATCCCTGATTCTTTCTTGCAGCTAGGTGTAGACTTTTGAGTAATTTCTCTCCAATGGGATGTTATCAGAGTGTTGTGTTAAATTTACAAAAAGTGTCTTTCTTTGTCCATTTCTCTTTATTGCTGATTGGGATATAGATATGATGTCTGGAGCCCAAGAATTCATCTTGGATGATGAAGGGGAAGCATGTGTGTGGATGGCAGAGGAGTTAAGACAGAAGGAGCCTGATATCCTGGGACACCAAGTTAGCTCTTGGATGCTTATCTCCAAAAATTTGTTTATGTGAAAAAGAAACAAACCCTGTCTTGTTTAAGCCACTCTATTTTGTGCATTCTGTAACATGCAGCAAAACCCATTTCTAATGACATACCTATATTTGATTCCAAGGATTTGATATATAACCAAAGAGTTGTCACTTTGTAGCTAGACTGACCTCTAAAGACATGCTTTCCAAAAGGAGTAACTATATACTGCAATATGTGCAAGATACATTGGGATATAGGAGGAAAATAGTAGAGCATTTCTGTTTAAAAAAATCTAACAATAGGGCTTCCCTGGTGGCGCAGTGGTTGAGAGTCCGCCTGCCAATGCAGGGGATACGGGTTCGTGCCCCGGTCCGGGAAGATCCCACATGCTGCATAGCGGCTGGGCCCGTGAGCCATGGCCGCTGAGCTTGCGCGTCCGGAGCCTGTGCTCCACAACGGGAGAGGCCACAACAGTGAGAGGCCCGCGTACCGAAAAAAAAAAAAAAAAAAAAAATCTAACAATAATGTAATAATAAAGAATTTAAGGGTTACTCATATTTAATTAATGAATTGACTGCAGTATCTTGACTCTGTCTGGATGTTGGATAATCATGTAGCCCAAGGGAAATTCTACAACTTGGAAGGATTGGTGGTCACAGTCTCCATTCTTGGTTTCTTTTTAGCATATTGCAACATTCGGCATTTTACTTGCACTAATTAAGAAGAGTTACAAATCATATTCTCTAGTTTTAACTAAACTAACCCTCACAAGATGGCTAAATGACTGAATAATATTTCAGGAAATAAACTATAGATTGAAGATAATGCTAACACAAATGAACACCAAGAAAATGACACTTACCCTGTTCTATGATTTGAGGTCACTCTTTGACTACGTTATGGGATGATTGCATCACACCTATTTTACTTCACTAAGACATTATTATTATTTTTTAGTGTGAGGAAAATAGTTTAGTACTGTTAATAAACACAGTAAACCTCTCAAAAATATTTATTCATATTAATTTTTCATTTATAATTTCTATTTTTGTATCTGTTTATAGTATACATAGTATGAGTAATGTATAATTTTATATATAAATATATATATATGGGGTGAGGTATTCTTTTTCCTGATGGGGTGAATTTTTCAAAAGTTCATTTTTTTAAGTTTGAAGAAATTGAAAAGCTAAAAGCCTGAATTTCCAAATCCTCTGTAACTGAGATTTCAAAACACGAAGTGAAGGATGGACCTCCTTCCTGCAGTTAAGTCAGGCTATTTCTGAGCTAAAATTGTGATAACTCCATGACTAGCTTGAAAGAAGATTATGATAAACACATTTTGTTTCTTCTCTTTCGAGTGTCCTAGCAGGTCTGGCCTGAGGCCCTGAATGAAAGGAAATATGGAACTAGGGATAATAGTAGAAATAACCAATGTCTACCAGTGAAACTTATCATAATTCTTGAACCATCTTTCCTGGATCAGGCTCACATGTTGACACTGGGCAGTGAAGTCAGCTCATTTCAACTCACTGGATATGTGGGATCACTGTTTGTAGGGAAAATATTTCCTGGTATTAAAATTGAGAAATTCTCAAAGCGTTGAAAAAATACAGCTACTCTTTTCATCAAGAGCTAAGATTGTAGGCAATACGTCCTTTGTTTTTGCTACCATGACAATAATTTCATGGTATAAATTTCTTTCAGTCTAAGGCTAAGAATACTCATCAACAGAATTTCAGAAGATTTAGATCTGACTAGGGTAAATGCCAGAAATGTCTACTGTTACACTGAAATGCAGAAAAATATCATTTTCCAGAAAGGCTGATCACTCGTTTCTTTGCCCCCAAGAATGAGATTCAAAGTAGAATCCAAGGTATACGATATTCAGAGAGATGCACAGTGCAACCCATGTGGATGAATTTTTCGTCAACCTTTCTGTCTGTCCTTTGTCACTCTGATATTGACTAAATGGTATGAGTGACTGGTACTTGATCCTTGCTGGGATTTTCTGAAGAGCTTTATAAAATATATTTCCGAGCTGTTCACCTGTGGGACAAAGAGGAGAGTATTTATCAGTTCACATTCACCCATTTGTCAAGGGTGATCCCTAGGGCATTAACTTCTGAGATATGCATGATGTGTGCCAGGCTGGTTTCTGATGGCATCTCATGCTGCATTGGAGAAGCCATGGGGTAGGAAGCAATACAGGTATACCCCACAGACACCAGGTGACGGGCTGTCAGGTGGTACCTGCACTCAGCTTGTTGAACCTCCATTGAACTCATTATTGCAGGAGGGGCTGGAGTAGGAGGTGGACCAAGAGGATCTGAAGTGGTGCACAAGTGGCATCTATTCCAATAGGTAACAGAAATACTATAGATTTATGCAAAAGCCAGCAGGCACAGGGTGAAGAAAATATTCCTAAAGATCCCTGATGATTAAGATGAGGTAAACTAGTATTGTGAGTAATTTCTGGTAATAATGTGGTTCATTTGAATACTAATTAGCAGTTCATTGTTTTTGAAAATATCTCATTTAATCCTTAAAACTCTGAGAGGTGTGTATTTTTAATTCCTTTCTTTTTTTTTACATCTTTATTGGAGTATAATTGCTTTACAATGGTGTGTTAGTTTCTGCTTTATAACAAAGTGAATCAGTTATACATATACATATGTTCCCATATCTCCTCCCTCTTGTGTCTCCCTCCTTCCCACCCTCCCTATCCCACTCCTCCAGGCGGTCACAAAGCACCGAGCTGATCTCCCTGTGCTATGCGGCTGCTTCCCACTAGCTATCTACCTTACATTTGGTAGTGTATATATGTCCAAGCCTCTCTCTCGCTTTGTCACAGCTTACCCTTCCCCCTCCCCATATCCTCAAGTCCATCCTCTAGTAGGACTGTGTCTTTATTCCTGTCTTACCCCTAGGTCCTTCATGACATTTTTTCCCTTAAATTCCATATATATGAGTTAGCATACGGTATTTGTCTTTCTCTTTCTGACTTACTTCACTCTGTATGACAGACTCTACATCTATCCACCTCACTACAAATAGCTCAATTTCGTTTCTTTTTATGGCTGAGTAATATTCCATTGTATATATGTGCCACATCTTCTTTATCCATTCATCCGATGATGGACACTTAGGTTGTTTCCATCTCCAGGCTACTGTAAATAGAGCTGCAATGAACATTTTGGTACATGACTCTTTTTGAATTATGGTTTTCTTAGGGTATATGCCCAGTAGTGCGATTGCTGGGTCATATGGTAGTTGTATTTGTAGTTTTTTAAGGAACCTCCATACTGTTCTCCACAGTGGCCGTATCAATTTACATTCCCACCAACGGTGCAAGAGGGTTCCCTTTTTTCCACACCCTCTCCAGTATTTATTGTTTCTAGATTTTTTGATGATGGCCATTCTGACTGGTGTGAGATGATATCTCATTGTAGTTTTGATTTGCATTTCCCTAATGATTAATGAAGTTGAGCATTCTTTCATGTGTTTGTTGGCAATCTGTATATCTTCTTTGGAGAAATGTCTATTTAGGTCTTCTGCCCATTTTTGGATTGGGTTGTTTGTTTTATGGTTATTGAGCTACATGAGCTACTTATAAATTTTGGAGATTAATCCTTTGTCAGTTGCTTCATTTGCAAATATTTTCTCCCATTCTGAGGGTTGTCCTTTGGTCTTGTTTATGGTTTCCTTTGCTGTGCAAAAGCTTTGAAGTTTCATTAGGTCCCATTTGTTTATTTTTGTTTTTATTTCCATTTCTCTAGGAGGTGGGTCAAAAAGGATCTTGCTGTGATTTATGTCATAGAGTGTTCTGCCTATGTTTTCCTCTAAGAGTTTGATAGTTTCTGGCCTTACATTTAGGTCTTTAATCCATTTTGAGCTTATTTTTGTGTATGGTGTTAAGGAGTGATCTAATCTCATACTTTTACATATACCTGTCCAGTTTTCCTAGCACCAATTATTGAAGAGGCTGTCCTTTCTCCACTGTACATTCCTGCCTCCTTTATCAAAGATAAGGTGACCATATGTGCGTGGGTTTATCTCTGGGCTTTCTATCCTGTTCCATTGATCTATCTTTCTGCTTTTGTGTCAGTACCATACTGTCTTGATTACTGTAGCTTTGTAGTATAGTCTGAAGTCAGGGAGCCAGATTCCTCCAGCTCCGTTTTTCTTTCTCAAGATTGCTTTGGCAATTCGGGGTCTTTTGTGTTTCCATACAAATTGTGAAATTTTTTGTTCTACTTCTGTGAAAAATACCAGTCATAGTTTGATAGGGATTGCATTGAATCTGTAGATTGATTTGGGTAGTATAGTCATTTTCACAATGTTGATTCTTCCAATCCAAGAACATGGTATATCTCTCCATCTATTTGTATCATCTTTAACTTCTTTCACCAGTGTCTTATAATTTTATGCATACAGGTCTTTTGTCTCCTTAGGTAGGTTTATTCCTAGATATTGTATTCTTTTTGTTGCAATGGTAAATGGGAGTGTTTTCTTGATTTCACTTTCAATTTTTCATCATTAGTGTATAGGAATGCCAGAGATTTCTGTGCATTAATTTTGTATCCTGCTACTTTACCAAATTCATTGATTAGCTCTAGTAGTTTTCTGGTAGCATCTTTAGGATTCTCTATGTATAGTATCATGTCATCTACAAAAAGTGACAGCTTTACTTCTTCTTTTCCGATTTGCATCCCTTTTATTTCCTTTTCTTCTCTGATTGCTGTGGCTAAAACTTCCAAAACTATGTTGAAAAAGAGTGGTGAGGGTGGGCAACCTTGTCTTGTTCCTAATCTTAGTGGAAGTGCTTTCAGTTTTTCACCATTGAGGACGATGTTGGCTGTGGGTTTGTCATATATGGCCTTTATTATGTTGAGGAAAGTTCCCTCTATGCCTACTTTCTGCAGGGTTTTTATCATAAATGGGTGTTGAATTTTGTTGAAAGCTTTCTCTGCATCTATTGAGATGATCATATGGTTTTTCTCCTTCAGTTTGTTAATATGGTGTATCACGTTAATTGATTTGCGTATATTGAAGAACCCTTGCATTCCTGGAATAAACCCCACTTGATCATGGTGTATGATCCTTTTAATATGCTGTTGGATTCTGTTTGCTAGTATTTTGTTGAGGATTTTTGCATCTATGTTCATCAGTGATATTGGCCTGTAGTTTTCTTTCTTTGTGACATCCTTGTCTGGTTTTGGTATCAGGGTGATGGTGGCCTTGTAGAATGAGTTTGGGAGTGTTCCATCCTCTGCTATATTTTGGAAGAGTTTGAGAAGGATAGGTGTTAGCTCTTCTCTAAATGTTTGATAGAATTCGCCTGTGAAGCCATCTGGTCCTGGGCTTTTCTTTGTTGGAAGATTTTTAATCACAGTTTCAATTTCAGTGCTTGTGATTGCTCTGTTCATATTTTCTATTTATTCCTGATTCAGTCTTGGCAGGTTGAGCATTTCTAAGAATTTGTCCATTTCTTCCAGGTTGTCCATTTTATTGGCCTAGAGTTGCTTGTAGTAATCTCTCATGATCTTTTGTATTTCTGCAGTGTCAGTTGTTACATCTCCTTTTTCATTTCTAATTCTATTGATTTGATTCTTCTCCCTTTTTTTCTTGATGCGTCTGGCTAATGGTTTATCAATTTTGTTTATGTTCTCAAAGAACAAGCTTTTAGTTTTATTGATCTCTGCTATCATTTCCTTCATTTATTTTTCATTTATTTCTGATCAGACTTTTATGATTTCTTTCCTTCTGCTAACTTTGGGTTTTTTTTGTTTTTCTTTCTCTAATTGCTTTAGGTGCAAGGTTAGGTTGTTTATTCGAGATGTTTCCTGTTTCTTTCTTTCTTTTTTTTTTTTTTTTTGTGGTACACGGGCCTCTTACTGTTATGGCCTCTCCTGTCGCGGAGCACAGGCTCTGGACGCGCAGGCTCTGCAGCCATGGCTCACGGGCCCAGCCACTCCGCAGCATGTGGGATCTTCCGGACCGGGGCACGAACCCGTGTCCCCTGCATCGGCAGGTGGACTCCCAACCACTGCGCCACAAGGTAAGCCCTCCTGTTTCTTAAGGTAGGATTGTATTGCTATAAATTTCCCTCTTAGAACTGCTTTTGCTGCATCCCATAGATTTTGGGTTGTCGTGTCTCCATTGTCATTTTCTTCTAGGTACTTTTTTATTTCCTCTTTGATTTCTTCAGTGATCACTTCGTTATTAAGTAGTGTATTGTTTAGCCTCCATGTGTTGGTATTTTTTACAGATCTTTTCCTGTAATTGATATCTAGTCTCATAGCGCTGTGGTCGGAAAAGATACTTGAAACAATTTCAATTTTCTTAAATTTACCAAGGCTTGACTTGTGACCCAAGATATGATCTATCCTGGAGAATGTTCCATGAGCACTTGAGAAAAATGTGTATTCTGTTGTTTTTGGATGGAATGTCCTATAAATATCAATTAAGTCCATCTTGTTTAATGTATCATTGAAAGCTTGTGTTTCCTTATTTATTTTCATATTGCATGATCTGTCCATTGGTGAAAGTGGGGTGTTAAAGTCCCCTACTATGAATATGTTACTGCCAATTTCCCCTTTTATGGCTGTTATTATTTGCCTTATATATTGAGGTGCTCCTATGTTGGGTGCATGAATATTTACAATTGTTATATCTTCTTAGATCGATCCTTTGACTGTTACGTAGTGTCCTTCTTTGTCCCTTCTAATAGTCTTTATTTTAAAGTCTATTTTGTCTGATATGAGAATTGCTACTCCAGCTTTCTTTTGGTTTCCATTTGCATGAAATATCTTATTCCATCTCCTTACTTTCAGTCTGTATGTGTCTCTAGGTCTGAAGTGGGTCTCTTGTAGACAGCAAATATATGGGTCTTGTTTTTGTATCCATTCAGCCAATCTGTGTCTTTTGGTGGGAGCATTTAGTCCATTTACATTTAAGGTAACTATCGATATGTATGTTCCTATTCCCATTTTCTTAATTGTTTTGGGTTCGTTATTGTAGGTCTTTTCCTTCTCTTGTGTTTCTTGCCTAGAGAAGTTCCTTTAGCAGTTGTTGTAGAGCTGGTTTGGTGGTGCTGAACTCTCTCAGCTTTTGCTTGTCTGTAAAGATTTTAATTTCTCCATCAAATATGAATGAGATCCTTGCTGGGTAGAGTAATCTTGGTTGTAGTTTTTTCCCGTTCATCAATTTAAATATGTCCTGCCACTCCCTTCTGGCTTGCACAGTTTCTGCTGAAAGATCAGCTGTTAACCTTATGGGGATTCCCTTGTGTGTTATTTGTTGTTTTTCCCTTGCTGCTTTTAGTATGTTTTCCTTGTATTTAATTTTTGACAGTTTGAGTAATATGTGTCTTGGTGTATTTCTCCTTGGATTTATCCTGTATGGGACTCTCTGTGCTTCCTGGACTTGATTAACTATTTCCTTTCCCATATTAGGGAAGTTTTCAACTATAATCTCTTCAAATATCTTCTCAGTCCCTTTCTTTTTCTCTTCTTCTTCTGGAACCCCTATAATTCGAATATTGGTGTGTTTAATGTTGTCCCAGAGTTCTCTGAGACTGTCCTCAGTTCTTTTCATTCTTTTTTCTGCTCTGCAGTAGTTATTTCCACTATTTTATCTTCCAGGTCACTTATCCGTTCTTCTGCCTCAGTTATTCTGCTACTGATCCCATCTAGAGTATTTTTAATTTCATTTATTGTGTTGTTCATCGTTGTTTGTTTCATCTTTAGTTCTTCTTGGTCCTTGTTAAATGTTTCTTGCATTTTGTCCATTCTATTTCCAAGATTTTGGATCATGTTTACTATCCTTATTCTGAATTCTTTTTCAGGTAGACTGCCTATTTCCTCTTCATTTGTTAGGTCTCTTGGGTTTTTACCTTGCTCCTTCATCTGCTGTGTGTTTTTCTGTCTCCTCATTTTGCTTAACTTACTGTGTTTGGGGTCTCCTTTTTGCAGGCTGCAGGCTCGTAGTTTCTGTTGTTTTTGGTGACTGTCCCCAGTGGCTAAGGTTGGTTCAGTGGGTTGTGTAGGCTTCCTGGTGGAGGGGACTACTGCCTGTGTCCTGGTGGATGAGGCTGGATCTTGTCTTTCTGGTGGGCAGGTCCATGTCTGGTGGTGTGTTTTGGGGTGTCTATGGACTTACTATGATTTTAGGCAGCCTCTCTACTAATGGGTGGGGTTGTGTTCCTGTCTTGCTAGTTGTTTGGCATAGGATGTCCAGCACTGTAGCTTGCTGGTCGTTGAGTGAGGCTAGGTGCTGGTGTTGAGTTGGAGATCTCTGGGAGATTTTCACCATTTGATATTATGTGGAGCTGGGAGGTCTCTTGTGGACCAGTGTCCTAAAGTTGGGTCTCCCACCTCAGAGGCACAGCATTGACTCCTGGCTGCAGCACCAAGAGCCTGCCATCCACACGGCTCAGAATAAAAGGGAGAAAAAGTAGAGAGAAAGAATTAGTAGAAGTAGAAAGAAAGAAAGAAAGAAAAGAAAGAAAGAAGGGAGGGAGGGAGGCAGGAAGGAAGGCAGGAAGGAGGGAAGGAAGGAAAAAAAGAAAGAAGATAAAGTAAAATAAAGTAAGATAAAGTATAATAAAGTTATTAAAATAAAAAAATAATTATTAAAAAAAAACACACCAGAAAAAAAACCGGACGGATAGAACCCGAGGACAAATGGTGGAAGCAAAGCTATACAGCATAAATCTTGGTCTCAAAGTCCACCCCCTCAATTTGGGATGATTCGTTGTCTATTCATGTATTCCACAGACATCAAATTGATTGTGGAGCTTTAATCCGCTGCTTCTGAAGCTGCCGGGAGAGATTTCCCTTTCTCTTCTTTGTTCTCACAGCTCCCAGGGGCTCAGCTTTGGATTTGGCCCCGCCTCTGCGTGTAGGTCGCCGGAGGGCGTCTGTGCTTCGCTCAGGCAGGACGGGGTTAAAGGAGCCGCTGATTCGCGGGCTCTGGCGCACTCAAGCGGGGCGGGGCGGGGCGGGGCGGGGCGGGGCGGGGCGGGGGGGGGGTAGGGAAGGGCCCGTAGGGCGGGGCGAGCCTGCGGCGCCACAGGCCGCCATGACGTTGCACCAGCCTGAGGCGCGCCGTGCGTTCTCCTAGGGAAGTTGTGCCTGGATCCTGGGACCCTGGCAGTGGTGGGCTGGACAGGCTCCCTGGAAGGGGGGGTGTGGATAGTGACCTGTGCTCGCACACAGGCTTCTTGGTGGCGGCAGCAGCAGCAGCCTTAGCGTCTCATGCCCGTCTCTGCCAACCCCAGTCCTCTCCCAGCGCTCGGACCGAAGCCCGAGCCTCAGCTCCCAGCCCCGCCCGCCCTGGCAGGTGAGCAGACAAGCCTCTAGGCCTGGTGAGTGCTGGTCGGCTCCGATACTCTGTGCGGGAATCTCTCCGCTTTGCCCTCCGCACCCTTGTTGCTGTGCTCTCCTCCGCGGCTCCGAAGCTTCCCCGCTCTGCCACCCGCAGTCTCCGCCCGCGAAGGGGTTTCTAGTGTGTGGAAAGCTTTCCTCCTTCACAGCTCCCTCCCACTGGTGCAGGTCCCATCCCTATTCTTTTGTCTCTGTTTATTCTTTTTTCTTTTGCCCTATCCAGGTACGTGGGGAGTTTCTTGCCTTTTGGGAGGTCTGAGGTCTTCTGCCAGCGTTCAGTAGGTGTTCTGTAGGAGTTGTTCCATGTGTAGATGTATTTCTGGTGTATCTGTGGGGGAGGAAGGTGATCTCCGCGTCTTACTGTTCCGCCATCTTCCCGGAAGCCCTAATTCCTTACTTAAGAGGGGGAAATGGAGGGTCAGAGATGATTAAATCACTTTCTTAAGGCTCCACAGTGAATTTTGTTTCTGCTCAGTACTTAGTGGAAGCTCGGTGAGAGAAATATTGATGCTGTACTGTCTGAGGTAAATATACTCTATACAATATACTCTGTTTCTCCAGGTGAGGAGTTTCAAACAAGTGTGAGTTACAGGGACCAAGCAGGCAGTGCTGATGTCTGAGGTGGCAGAAAGGGGACAATGGCTAACAGGATAGCTGATCTTCAGCTTCCAGTGACCTCCTCAAGTTGGAATGGGTTGCCAGTGGGGCTAGACCTACTAAATCAAATCAAACACACACTGGAATTGGATCTTATTTGAAACTCCCAATTTAAATGTGGGAAACAATAATAACAATAATAATACAACCCCAATGAAAATACATTTATGGGCTGGATGTAGCCTATTTTCTGCTCCTTTGTGACCTCCTCTTCAGAAACTTTAAGCCCCCATCATGGGACTGGTCATAACACGTCATTTATTCTTTTTTGTAGAATCGGTTTTACAGCATTGTGCTTTTGGAATATTGTACTTTCGGCTTACATCGAGGTACATGAGGTCTATGATAAGAAACTCATTCCTGCATTTATTCTAAGGCTATTTGGAGGACATTATTCACTGCGTTGGTCCTTGTTATAAAAACCCAATGGGAAAAATTTCTCTCTGGACTCAGTGTTAGTAATAGTTGCACTTCTCATGAATAACTGTGTTTAAGTCTTATGGACCCTGTAAATTATGTAACTGAGCATGCTTTTTCACTTGTCTTGCTTGCCAGAAGGTTTGAAACCAAATTTGTGGTCCATAATAACAAAAGATTGAGGTAATAGTGACACATTATTTGCATGCTGATCTGACTGTGAATTTTATTTCATTTCCTGCTTTTATTTTATCTTTGCTCCACTTTACTTATTCTTGAAAATAACCTTGTATTGAATGCATTTTAAAGCTGCTACACACACACCACAGGGTATAAATGATATATATCTAGTAAAGGTTAGAATCCGAATTTAAACTCAGAGCTGCAATTCTAAGTCCAGCCTTCTCTCCTTTAGGACACAATTTACTCTTGCTTTTGGACTCTGAAACTAAAAGTAGTTGGGTTGGAAGGGATGTGTAGTTGGTTATTTCAGTACAGTGCAATGCTTTTTTAAAAAAACATGCTTCTTGGTGTATGAATATGTGTGCATGTGTGTGTGCATGCGGACATGTGGGATGCTGTGAGGTTTGAAGGGGTGAAGGGGTTGCTTGAAATTGATAACTCTTTTACACATTCACAGCAGGGCTGCAAAAAATTTGACTCTGAGCTTAATGAAAATTAACGTCTTCCTTCTCTCAATTTCAGGCCATTTAGATTTATTTGGATAGAAATTGTGTTCTTGAGAAAGCTCTGAATGTGTGTGTGTGTGTGTTACATCTGGCTGTGTATACTCTGTTTGCCTGGAACCAGAGGTAATGCTTAGGGGAAGGCAAGATGACAATGGCAAAATCAGCTCAGGCCGGGGAGATTGTACAGCTGAAATAAAGAAAAGCATGTATTCTGCTCACCTACTATCCCTTAGGGGTCACTACAGAACGTTAAGATACCACATTTGCTCTCACACACTCCTTCAGTCCTAAAGTTTTTGAAAACTCATTGCGAAGCTTCAAAGGAACACCAAAATTGTCCCTGCCTAGCCCATTACTGTATTATTAACTCATCATCCGAAAACCTATTCAATTTCTTATTCTCCTTTAACTTTGGGCGTTTAATTTATCTAAAACTGTATAGAGCTATGCAAGCTTTCCAGAGGTCATTAGTTTAGCCTTCTGCTACCAAGCAAGACTGCATTTTTCAGCATTTCCACAGTCATAGATTTTATAACCTCCTTTGGAAGCACCTTTGGACATTTAATCAGTTCTTGCCTTCTACTTAGCCTTCATCCCTCCAGCTGTATCTTGAACACAGTTCTTTCTAAGTGACAAAGAAAAAAACATCAATGATCTATACCAGTGTTTCTAAAACTTTGTATCAGAATAACCCAAGTTGCTTGCTAAAATGCATATTCCCAGGGCATCAGCATCAGAGGGGTAGATTAAAAGAATCTTGGGTAGCATCGAGGAATCTGTAATGTTCTAAAGCACTGGAGGCAGGCTGCTGTTCCATGCTTTAGGAAGCATTATTTTATGCCTTCAACCAGTGAGCCTCAGACTTTAGAATAGAGTTTGTTAATTTTAAATTTATTGCCTAGCCATCTTCCTGGAGAACCAGATTTTATAGATCAGATATTGGACCTGGGAATTCAGAGAAACTCTTGATGATGTTCAACAGTGTTTGAGATGTATATCATTAGGTCACCTCTAATCTCCTCCATAAATTTAAAGTTATGTAGTTTCTCTTCGCTTAAAGTCAAAACTTCTATGTGTTACGTATTATATTTAATATTTCAGAGATATTCACACAATATTAAGTAAGGTATAAGTATGCATATGTCATAGTTGTTGTCATCCTGGAGAAAAATTTCTTTTTATAGATACTAAGAAAGTCATATTGTTCACTTACAGGGGTAATTTTGTGTAATAGGTTAAAAACAAACCCAAAACCATACAGGAAAGTAGGGAGACTTACATAACAAATACCTAGATACCTAGTACCTGGATTTAACAAGTGTTGCCATGTTAGTGTATTTAATTCATATTTCTTTTACTTTTAATAAAATGTTATAGATAAAACTGAAGCATCCTTTGAATCCTAACCTCTTAAATTTCCATTCCCCCTGTCATGTTCTTGTAAGTAAATCTTAATCCATATGTATATTATTCTTCCTTAGGCTACATTTCCAGAAATCTAACTGATGAGCCAGCTTAAACAAAGATTTAAGATCTTGACAAAATTGCTCCAAAGAAAGAATGTACCAGTTTGCATGATTGCTGTTTTATATATATATATATATATATATATATATATATATATATATATATATATATATATATATATACATGGTTGCTTTTTTCTGTTAGGCCATTGCCAAACTGCGGGTTTGTTATTAACAATAATACCTAATTTTATAGGTGTAGGTAGTATATTATTGTTTGAATTTTTATTATTATTATTGAGTTTACACATTTATGTACATTTTTAAATTTAGTTTTTTTGAATATAGTAATATATTCACATTTTTCAAAACCCAGAAAGTATTAATAGGTATATAGTGAAAAGTCTCTCTTCCATCCTCGATAGCCAATCCCCTCACAGATAACTATTATTTTTGGTAAATTTGTCTGCTTCCAGAGTTTCTGTATGTATATTTGAATATAACATGTATATTTCACTAGACTTCCATCCCTTTTTACCCTTGACACACCAAAGTTAGCATATTTATTCACTGTTCTGTATATTGATTTTTCCCCACATAACAGTATAGCTTGTAGATGTTTCTACAATGGTATACAGAAAAGTCTCATTTATTTTTTCCTGCTGCATACTATTCCATTATACACCTGTACCATACTTTATTTAACCAGCCCCTATTGGTAGATATTTGGACTGTTTCCTTACTTTTCCTATTACACATGGATTTTACATGTGTAATAATGTATGGCAGTGAATTTGTCAAGTCCAAGGGTATATTCATTTGTAATTTGATAGATATTGTCTTATTGTCCTCCTTAGGTGTTGTACCAATTTACTTCACTCAAGAAATGCATGGAGCTCCTATTTCTTCACAGTCTTACTGAAGTGTGATCGTACTTTTGAAATTTTGCCAATCTGATAAGTGAAAAAGTTTTCTAAGTGTATTTCTGTCCTAATTTTCTATTATTTTAAGTGAACTGAGAATCTTTTTTTATATGTTTGAGAGCCATTATTTTTATGTGAACTCTGTTCATATCTTTTGGCAATTATTATATTGAGTTGTTCTTTTCCTTATCAATTCTAACACTCTTTTTTTTTTGCCGTACGAGGGCCTCTCACTGCTGTGGCCTCTCCCGTTGTGGAGCAGAGGCTCCGGACGCGCAAGCTCAGCGGCCATGGCTCATGGGCCCAGCCACTCCGCGGCATGTGGGATCTTCCTGGACCGGGGCACAAGCCCGTGTCCCATGCATTGGCAGGCGGACTCTCAACCACTGCGCCACCAGGGAAGCCCTAAGACTCTTTTATGTATTAGGGAGGTTATTTTCTGTCTCTAATATGACTTGAAAATTATTTTTCTCATTTTCAGTTGTCTTTTGACTTTACTTATAATTTTTATCCCCAAAAATATTTTAAAAAATTTTTGAGTCATTAAATTTATCTATGACTCAAAATCCAAAATGTACATGAAAATCTACCTTATTGCATGTAGATTCTGGATTTTGAGTCACAGATAAAATGACCTTACAACATAATTCTCCCATGTCTTCTCTTGCTACTTTTACCACTTCATTGAAAAAATATTTAAATCTTTGTTCCATGTGTAATTTACCCTAGTGTGAGGTAGGAATTGCATATTTAACTTTATTTTTCCACATGGCTACTGAATTGTCCAACACTTTATTGATTAATCTATTTTCTCCACTGGCATGAGACTCCATCTTTATCATATAGTGAATTACCATAGGTATTTGGGTCTATTCTGGATTTCCTTTTCTATATCAGTGGTCTATTAATGTCTCACTACAATACTGATTTGATTATTGGTATTTAATAAAATGTTTTAATATCTGATAATTCGAATCCCCCCTTTGATATTTTTTTTTCCACTTTTTTCCTGACTATTGTATTTGATTATTTTTCTATATGAACTTAAAGATCTACCCATCTAGTTAAAAAAACTAACTTTTAGGGATTGTTAAATTTATATGTTTCTTTAAGGAGAGAACATGGTATATATTTCCATTTGTTCCTGTCTTCTTTTGTGTCTTTTTGTAGCATTTTAAGGTTTTTTTCATAATGGTCTTGTTCATTTCTTACATTTATTCATTGGTATTTTATCTTTTTCAATTCTATTCCATATGCAATCACTTATTCCATTTTGTTTTCTACCTGGTTGTTATTTTTACTTATGAAAATATATATTTCCTTATCTGCTGTGATTATAGTTATCTATTGAATTTTAAATTATAATAACAATTTTTATATTCAGAGAATTTCTATTTAGTTATTAAAGCTCAGCTGGAGCTTTTTTCATAGTTTCTAGTTATTGTTTTAGTTTCTTAATAATTCTAAATAGTTTATTTTATGGTCTTTTTCAGCTGTCAGGGGCCAACTTCTCAGGGGAATCTGTTTTGTCCCTCATGGCACTACCTTTTCTTAGGAGATTTAAAATTTTTGCTCTGAGTTCCTCTTCAGCTGAGCGACTTTTCCCCACAGGAGTCCCTTGAGCTCTTGGTTGTGAAAATATTCCTAGAGTACTTTTGTGGCTGCTTGCTCCAGAGCCTTAACATTTTCAGTGGTTGTGGAGAGGTCTGTATCTTAATTTCTTGTCGTCAGGATGCCTTACCATGTAATTAGTGTAGGTTGAGACCCTGCCTGCCTGGGGTTTGGTGTCTCATGAGTTTACTTTGATCCCCCCTTAGATCCCTGGACATATGGCAAATTTTCGTGCTTTTTCCGCAGGCTTTTCAGTTTTTTTTGTTTTTGTTTTCAATGAAAGCAACAGCTCTTCAACACTCTGTATTTTGCAGAGGGCTCCACTTCAGCCTTTCTGCTTGCTGCAGGCAGAGACCAAGCCAATCTTCTCTCTTCCAGAGGGAGTGGTAACACTCCATGCTCTCATGTGCCGTTGGCCTATGTCTTCTTTAAAGAATCTTAGGACTGATAAGGCAAGACTGTCCAAACAAATTTAAATGAATAAGAATGTAACACTGGGAAATATTGGAAAAGAATAGTGTGTGAACGTGGAGAAATTTCTTCCCTTTCTTATAGGGAAGTATTGGAGAGAAAGTCTGTAGTGCTTTTTCCCCAAATGAATGCCTCAGGGTTTATGTCAATTTGTACCCTTGCCTTAAGAAAAAGTTGATAAGGTCTGCATTTTCTTTTCTCACCTTCATTCCTTTTTATGTCAGAAGTTAATTATCCAGTCTCTCTAATTATTACCAGCACACAGAGTCTCAGGGCCTGCAAGAGGTTCAGAATTACATATGGGCTTTTATTTAGCAGTTTACACAGTATGGGCTTTGAGCCAATTTGAGAAACACTGAAAGCCATTATCATCTATCTGTAAAGTGCTTTGCCCTGTGTTTGCTGCCCTCAGAACAGTGGGTTACAAGAAAGCCACAAAATACTGGTGAAATAATTGGGCATGCAGTTCTGGGCATTTTGTAGACAGCCATTTGCTAGCTGCACATCCATTGTGTGCTTATTGGCTTTTTTCTTTTGAGAAGTCAGGCAAGTTTTTCTTTTGTTCTGGAGAATCACTATCCTATTCCAGCTAATCATTCCCTTCAGAAGATTTCTTTGCCATAATCCAATCTTCCCAGAAGACAATTGATTTTATTCCAAGTCTATGAGTGCCACATCCTTGTTGGCTGGGTCAGTCATTTCAGAGTGATATAGAGGGTTTTTCTTTCTTTCTTTTCATTGAGTCTAGGGATTGAGGAACTGGATTTCATCCAACAGTTGACTTTCTTCACTGTTCTTTCTCTACTTTCTATCTCAGCATTTTTCCCCCGCCCCCAACCCCGTAGGTATTCATACTAGAAGTTATCCAAGCCTTTGGAAATACTGTTTTTTTACGTTTTATAGTCTTTGGTAGACTGTTTCTATCTTGTATGTGAACTACTGTTTGGCTATGAAGAAAATTCTTTTAAATTATTTCAGTCTCTTGACAGTGATATAAGATTATATCATCTTTTCACTAGGTAAAAGACAACAGCACTCTGCCTTCTTAGAAAATAAACAGCATCACACACCAATCAACAAGATACCTACCACGGGAAACCTCCAGTCCGTGAGTGAGTGGAATAATGAGGGGAGGCCTGAGTTTTGTTTCATTCCCAGACCTCACATACCCTACTGGACTCAACTGCACATTTGGCTGCAGATTCTAAGAGTAAACCATACCCTTGTGTTGTTATATGGAAAGAAACACATAAGTTACAAAGGAAACACATAAGCCTCAGGGATGCTTTGCCCAGAGCACGTGAGCCAATTTTGTGGCCAGACTTAGCATAAACTGAGATTTGCCAGCAGACCCAGAAATCTGCCTTTGGTGTTCCTAAGTTAATACCATTTTCCCTCAAGACAAAAGACATGCCACCTAGAATGGGGCCTCGGATGCAGAACTGGTTAGAAATGAGAAAGTCCTTCTTTCTAATGACAGAGATTCCATTTGCACTGCACGCTGATTGCAAGAGCAGTTTTGTGGGGCTCTCAGGCCTCACTAGGGATATATTTGCGGGAGAATGTGATGAGGATGGCAAAGCGGTACCTCATTGTCTCCCTGGGCTTCTTGCACAGATGTGCTGATTTAACTCAAGGATATGCTGAAAAGACTTTCTCTGCTTGGAATACAGCTTACAGAGAGAAGCACTCTTGCAGTCCATAAGAATGAGGAGATGACTATTTGACCCAAGAGCATTTATTCCCCACTGGAATAAATGATCTCAAGATTTGATAATTATAATTGTTGTGGTTGGGCTGAAAGTAGGCCTCTCTCTTCCTAGGCTGAGTGGGTAAAATGGTCTCTTGGTTGATGTGAGCATTACAAGTGTGAATTTGCTGACGTGGTTGGTCCACGTGATATTTCAGGAGAGGTGGGCACTGTGTCTGGCCTGTGGGATGGCAGATAATTGACTACATGTAGGGGCAGAGAAACAGTAATTTACTTTAAACACCCACTTGCCCCGTCCCCTCCTTCTTGCAGAGAATTGTGGGTAACATACTTTAAACACCCACTTGCCCTGTCCCCTCCCTCTTGCAGAGAATTGTGGGATAATTTGCTCTAAAGTAACTCCTATCATAAAAGAAAACATATTCTCTTGGCATGGGCAGGGCCTATAGTAACATGATGATTTTATATACTACTTTTCCTAAGGAAATTCTGGTTTTATCAAATGAACAACCTGGCAGTACAAAACTCTTCTAATTTTTCTCTTACCTTAATCTCCTATAAAAGGCATTCAAACAGCTTGAATGAACAGGTTCCATTTTATGTCAGGTTTTCTGCTTCATTCAAATAGAATCCACTTTCAGTGCACTTTGTTATGAACATACGATGCTGTTATTTCTAGGGCGCATTGTTTAGGAATTGACAGGTATATGAAAGATATGTGAATCCTTCCACTAGGGGAAGTTTGTTACTTCAGGAAAGGAGTTTTGGTTTTCAAGAATTAGACACACTATTAAAATACCTGTAAATTACGGTGAAATATTACACTTGGCTAGCTACCCTCTCACCAGTCTAGCTTTATTCAGCCAGCTTTTCAGCAACTCAAAACACTTCACAATTTGGCTACAGCTGTTTGAGAAACTTGCCGGCCCTGAGTGTGACATTATTTTCTCCTTATTTACTATTTTGTCTCTGATGCAGAGCCCTTAAATTTAAGGGTCCTAAAGCATCTTTTAGAAACAACAATAAACACAAAATCAAAGTGGAATTCAGTTTATGAAAGCATTCCAACTCACTGGTGCAGGTTGAATCCATGTTTCCACTTATCTTTTCACCAATGTGATGGGTCCCTCTCGTCATTGAACAGAGCTTTACTAAGCCCTCAGTGCTAAGCACTGGCAAGAATGCAGACCTTTACCAAAATCTGTATTTCCTCCCGAGTGTGACCCTCCCACCAAATAATCCTATTGTTTCCCATACTACTGGTTGTGAGAACTTTTTTGAATTTATTTCATAAGAACTTCCTTTTTCTCCCGTGTGTAGGTGACCCTCTTCCTCCATGGTGGGAACATGGGTGCATGGGTGGTACCGGGGGGAGGGGAGTAGGGAAGGAAGCTGTCAGTTCATTCTGTGTGGGAAATGAACAGTTTAAGCTTCCTTGAGTAGTGTAGCACAGGTTCTCTGTAATTCTCAGTTTCTCCATTTTGGAAACGTCTTTTCTAAAGTGGAACCACACTGGCTTTAATCCATTTCATACATTTAGAGTTTTACTGAAATAGAACGGCAAGTAAGGGTATGTAATTTGGATTCGTGTATAACAGTGCTCAAATCTGGGCTCACCACTTACAATCTATGTATCTCTGAACAAATTCCATTATCTCTCTGAGCTCAGTTTTTTCATTGTAAAATAAGGCTGATAATCATAGCAAACCTATTACATTGTTTTGAATATTAAATTGAATACTAAATGTGTACTGTCTGTTACATAGTAGTTCCCTTTCTTTTTTTTTTAAATATAATAAATCTGCCAGGAGACTAGTATCTCTATTCGAAATTCTGCATTCACTTCTTGACATCTCAACATCAGATGTTAAATTGGCAAAAGTGAAGGAAATTTAAAAGAAAGGGAGTGGAAGCAATTGATGTCATAAGATTTATTTACACAAGTAATAAGGATAGATGTATTTTTGTATAAACCATGTGGAGAACACACTTCTGCAAATAATTCAAATATAAAAGCATTTTAAATTTAATTTTTAAGTTAATTTATCAAAATGCTTATGCTTTTACTCAAGGATTTTGAAGTCTTTACCCCCGTTTTCAGTAAGTTTTCAGAATCCCATGAGGAAGGTATTATCTCTAAATTGTGGATGGGAGAAAAAAAGATGCATAGAGATAATGTGATGGGAGCAAAGTCACACAATGGATGAGGAGCAAAGACTAGCGCGGGCTCTGGCCAGGCCTTCACTGTTCTGGTCCAGGAGCCTGAATGTACAAGGTCACCAGTAACTATTCAGGAATGTAACACATGCCACCTTGGGTCTCCTTCGCAGAATCTGTTCAAATAGGAGGGATTAATCAACGAGTGACCTGCCACTTTCACTGACCTACGTCCAGCATAACCTCCATGCTTGGTGTCTATAATCCTTCTTTTGTCCCATTCCCTTCATTGTACTCACTTGTACTCTTCAACCACAACTCTGGTTAAATCCAACTCTCTAATTTCTCCAGGCCAGCACCCATATGACTTAAGAAAAATACGTAACGAGGCTGACTAATCTCCTTAAATTCTTGACCTTGAACCTCATCTGGGCTCTGAGTGCCCACCGACAATCATTCCAAACTTTCCCTATTCTGCTCTGCTTGATAGCTAGTTTACTCTTTCCTGCTCCCCAAGCTTCAACACTTTCATTACCTTCATTTTTACAGAGAAAATTCGGGCATTGGAAGAGCATTTCCACAGCTTCTCATGACATTTACTTTCAAAGCCCTCTAGGGTCTGCACCCACATACTCTGCTGTCCTAGCTGTGACCATGGGTGGGTGTCTGTACCCCTATCTCAGCCCCCCGGGTCCCATCTTCTCTCAGCTACTCAAGGACATTCCTCCAGAAATTCTCCCCTCCCTCTCTGATGTCATTAGGGTTTTGTTTGTTTGTTTTACTGGTCTACTGGGTCATTACCATCAGCATTGAAACATATGGCTGTTTTTATCTTACTAAAAACAAAAAACCAAAACAAAACCCAAAACAAGCAAGAAAACAACTCTTCTTTGACTTCACTTCTTCCAGCTCTTGTTGCCCAGTTTCTTTGCAGCAAAACTCTTTGAAGCAGAGTGGTGTAAACTCAGTTTCCAATTTCTCTCCTCCCATCTCTTTTCAATTTGGCTTTTATCCCCCTACTGTCCTCAAACTACTCTTGTCTGGGTCACTGATGTCTTCCTTATCGCGAAATATAGTAGCCATTTCTCAGTGCCCATCTTAGTTCTGTAGCAATGGGCACACTGCTCTGTCTTCTCTTTAATAGACTTTCTTCCACTGGCTTCTAGGATACCATGCCCTCTGTTTTCTTTCTACACCATTGGCTCCTCCTTCTCAGGTGCCTTTGCTTGTTCCTTCTCATCTCCCAGACCTCTTAACATCGGCACGCCCAGGGCAGAGTCCTTGGATGCTCTATCTGTGATCTCATACAATCTTGTGGCTTAAATGAACAAACAAAAAGTAACTCCCAAATTTACGTCATCCCATCAGATCTCTCTTACTGTCTCCAAAGTGATATTTTTGATTATTTTCTGCTTAGATGTCTAATAGATATTTCAAATTTAATGTCTCTGAAGCTGAGCTTCTGAATCCATCTTTGGATGACAGCAAATCCATCTTTCCAACTGCTCAGGCCCAGACCAGAGAAGTCATCTTTCACTCTTCTTTCTCTCATACCCCACATCCAGTTTATCAGAAAATATTGTTAGTTCTTTTTGCAGTGTATCTCCAGATATGCCAGAATTTGGCCACTTCTCACCACCTTGACTACTCCCACTGGTCCAGGGCTCTGTCACCTCCCCTCTTACTTGATAGCCTTGTCACATGGGCCTCCTGCTTCTGCCCATATCCCTCTGCCCATCTCCCACTGCTTTACTGTTTACTCAAAATATAGCATCCAGAGTGAACCTTTTTAATGTGTTAGTCATATTATGTCACTTTGCTACTCAAAATCTAGCAGTAGGTGCCACTTGGGATAAAACCCAGTCCTTACACTGTTGTACAAAGCCTTCCATAGTCAGACCCCATGCCCCTCTCCATCCTATTACTGTGCCTCATGTCCACTCCACCCGGGCAGCACAGCCCTCCTTGCTTCTTCAAACTTGTCAAGCAGGCTTCTGTCCTAGGACTTTTGTACGTCTCTCAGGAACCTTCTCCCCCAAATGTGCACATGGCTAACCACTTAACTTCATTTAATCCTTTGCTCAAATATCAGCTTCTCCATGGAGTCTAACCTGACTGTCCGATTCAAAATTGCAACGCATACCATCTGCACATTCCTGAGTCCCTTTGCAATACTGGATATTTTTCTATAGTCCTAGTCACCTCCTGATATCTGTTGTATGATTTGCTTATTTATTATGTCTATTATTTCTTGTCTTTATCCTGCCAGAATTCAAGCTCCCCAAGGGCTAGAATCTCCTGCTTTTTTCACTGATATATCCTGAGTAAGTACAGTTGTATCAGGCAAAAAGTGGATGCTCGAAACACATTTGCTGAATGAATAAATGATTTTAGGGATCCTGCTGCCCTAGGGATGCAGTTATAGACAGGGTTTGCATTGGAATATTTTGGGGTTTGTGGTTTTCTATTCCTGGGCTGACATTATTCTTTGTTGGAAAGAGTCAGGATATTCTGTGGGGCACTATTGTGGAACCCTGACCCAGTATGGATTTCACTTGGAGGACTCCAAAATTCTTTTTTCCTAAGATTTTACAAAAGTATCCCACATGTTTAGCACATTATCTGGTACATTAGCGAATGAAGGAAAAAAGCTCCATTTGCATTCTTGTAAAATAATATGAGTTCTAGAACATACTTCCTGGAGAGCAGGGAACCAGCTGGGTCTCCGTTGTGGCCAGCTCCTTGGGCCTCGTGGCCACTTGGCATATACTGCGGCATTGGAAATCTATTGGACTATGCAATGATTGTTAAATAGTTCATGCTGAGGTGGAAACAGCGCAAGCTTGAAGTCAGACAGATGTAGGATCAGGTCAGATCCTAGATTTAACGCTCCAAGCCTCTTTTTCTTTACTATAAGGTCATTGCAAGGTTCAAATGATATAGTGTAATGTTGCCAGCTCAGGGCAGGCACGGAGCAGGACCACTAAGGGTGAATTTTTTTCCCCTGGAAAAGAACTCTCTGCATTAACTCCTGTTATATTATTTTCTGGGCATCACAAAGGAATTTACCTTGCCTCAATATATGAACATACACCAAAGAGATTAATTTATGAACTGGAAGAAACAGAACAAAGGACTTCTTGCTTCTCTTTTATTAACTCTGAATGCCTCAGATTTACAATAGAAATTACAAGACTACAGTAGTTTTCCAGGGAATATCAATGAAAAAACCACAGATCATCAATTCTGGAGATAAAAGAACTCAGTAGCCATTTAAATTTCCACTAAGAATATGTGATTGTGAACATTTATTGAGAACCTACTGTGAGCACTATTAGGTGTCTTGTAGAACGGAACATAGAAGAGATGTTAATGTGCTTTAATAGCACTGGGTGAAATATTTCTATCAAGACTACTGAAGTGCTTCTAAGGGACTTTCTCAGAGATTGTTAGGCACACTTTAGAGGATGCTGTTAGGAAGCTTTTAGGGGAGTTGTGCAAATGCATAGTCAGCTTAAAGCTGTTAAACGTATTAATTAAAGCCAATTATTCTCGTGTGGTGGCCATAGTTTCAATTGAAAATGACTCCACCGCATCTGTTTCCTTCAGGCACAAATTTAGGCTTCATTTGAGAGAGTGTGTAGGAGCTCAAGGATTTAAAAAAAAAATCCTTAGGAATGGTAAGAAATTCAATTCCTGTGTAGTCCTCTAAAAATCACCTTCCCATTTAGTGCTACAATTAATTCACCTGTGAAATAGAAACAGTAACAATGCAAACAAGAATTATTTTTCTGGAACTTCTAATCGAAGTTCTCCAAAATTGAAGTGGGCTGAAAATGGCTTTGGAAATTATAACGCAGTGTAATGACTGAGGAAGCTCAATTTCGTTAGAAGGCTAAGTAGATTGAACCAGTGCTTGTTCCTGTTTCCCTGAAGTTGTTGCTGCTTACACCAGGAAGATAACACTTTGGTAGCCAGTGCGAGTAATACCAGCTTTGAATTGAATTTGTCTAGTCTTCCATACTGAGTTATTTTCAGCCATTCAGAAAAATATACAAATGTCATACTTCTAATGATGCAAAACCAGTTTGGACTATTGGAGCAACTTTAATTTATTTTCAAATAATTGCAACTAAACAACTGCTGCTTTCTAAGTATTAACTAGGTTGACATAAGCGATGACTTTAAGATACACTTTATTTTTTAAATTAAAAATATTTTTTAGCATCTTTATTGCTTTACAATGGTGTGTTAGTTTCTGCTTTATAACAAAGTGAATCAGCTATACATATACATATATCCCCATATCTCCTCCCTCTTGTGTCTCCCTCCCACCCTCCCTATCCCACCCCACTAGGTGATCACAAAGCACTGAGCTGATCTCCCTGTGCTGTGTGGCTGCTTCCCACTAGCTATAAGATACACTTTAAAAGTGCGGCAGTAATTAAGTTACATATATAATTTGGTATGTCCTCATCAACAACTAGGTGAAAAACCAGAACACAAAATTGAAATCAAAACATGATCTTAATTATGCAAAGATATTTATATACTTCACATTTTCTTCATGTATGTATGCAATAGAAAAATATTGGAAGTAGACATGGCAAATGTTAGCAGTGGTCATCTCTAGGTGATGAGATTACTGGTGTTCTTCTGTTTTCTTTGTATTTTCCATGCTTTCTGGGTTCCAGTGAAAATCTATGAGTCTGATAGTAGTAGAAAAAAGCCATTAAAATTGTGCTTAGATGTACTTTGCACAGGGCCAGGGGCATAGAACAGTAAATGCTGAGTGAATGAATGGGTCGATCAGGAAAGCTAACGAGCTTTACCAATTCTCTGGCAGCTTTGTCCATCTTTCTTGTAGGATGAGAGTAAAATGTCACATCATGAAGATTTTGTTACAAAATAAATGATGACATGTTATAAATCACTACCATAAATAATAAGCATGGACTAATCAAGTCCATTTTGTGAAGAGACGGCCCTAATTGCTTTTTTTTTTTTTTTTTTTTTTTGCTGTACGCGGGCCTCTCACTGCTGAGGCCTCTCCTGTTGCGGAGCACAGGCTCCGGACGCGCAAGCTCAGCGGCCATGGCTCACGGGCCCAGCCGCTCCGCAGCATGTGGGATCTTCCCGGACCGGGGCACGAACCCGTGTCCCCTGCATCGGCAGGCGGACTCTCAACCACTCTGCCACCAGGGAAGCCCCCGAATTGCTTTTAATTTCACGCTTTCCCTTACCGTACTTGCTAATTCTTAAATTTGTAATATCCAGTGTTCTCTCAGTCACTAGCATAAATTGGCGATGTTCTACTGTAGGCAAATCAGTTGGCTGAAAAAGTCAGTTGTGTGGAAAATACTGTAAATAACCTTTTTCAACTCAATTAAACAATTTTGGCGTGATACCCCAGGCTTTAAGGAACAAGTAATTCACTACAGCAGTTAAAAACCTCTGGGTCCAATCCAGAAAACCTTATACAGACAAAATTCTCACTTTCGTCAGCACTAATCTTATACTCCTAAGGGTATCAGGATAAGGCCAGAGATGAAATCCTATGTGGACAAAAGAAGAGGATGTGAGCTAACTCTTACTGAATGCTGCACGCACTATCATTATTCTTAGTTTCCAAAGTAAAAATGGCGTTGGACATACACACTACTATATATAAAATAGGTAACCAACAAGGACCTACTGTGTAGCACAGGGAACTATACTCAGTATTTTGTAATAACCTATAAGGGAAAAGAATCTGAAAAGGTATATATGTGTTTGTGTTTGTGTTTGTGTGTGTGTGTGTGTGTGTGTGTGTGTATCAGTGGTTTTCAATGGGCAATAGTCCCCTCTGTGGGATATTTGACAATGTCTGGAGGCATCTTTGGTTGTCACGTGTGTGTGGGTTGCTACTGGCATCTAGTGGGTAAAGGCCAGGGATGCTGCTAAACATCCCACAATGCACGGTACAGTTCCTCACAACAAGAATTGTCTGGCCCCAAATGTCACTCATGCTGAGAGTGAGAAACCCTGATGTGGATCAGTGGTTCTCAGAATGTGGTCCCCAGACCAGAAGTATCAGCATTAGCTGAGAACTTGTCAGACACGTACACCCTCAAAGCCTCACCTTGGGCCTCCTATTCAGAGTGGGCCCAGCAGCTGTACTTTAACAAACACTCCGGGGGATTCTGATACATGCTGATGTTCAAGAGCCACTGAAATGGATATTTCCATCTTCTTCTTTTTCAGCCACTTTAAAAAATGTGCTTTAAAAAATTCTTGCTTTCTGTTCAACCTTTGTCTTTGACCAGTAGCTAAAGTCTGAAATCAAGACCCTTCACAGACTCCAATTTCTTCTACCCTCAAGAACCTTCTTGTCTGGTGGCCTCTCTCTAGTTCTCTGTCCCAAAGAAACCCCCTTCCCAGGAACAAGCTTCTCTTCTCTTGCATTGTTCTAAAATACAACAGCCAATCCTGTGCTTTGGTCTCCCACAACTGGTCCACCACACAGCTTGTCTAAAGCTAGAGCTTTGTCCTCCAGTGAGTCAGTGCTAGTAAGTGGAAGTTTCACGCAGTTGCTCAACATGTGGCATCAAAGGGCTTTTGAGGTTAGCACTCTGGGTCTTCTTTAGTTTTGAACCTGTTACACCCACTTTTTCAGGAGTTTGGGGCGGTATCCCTTTCCCAGTCTGTCTCCTCACACCCGCCAAATCATTTACACTTGGGGTTTCGCTCAAAACTAAAATCCACCCTGTAAAATGACTCACAGCGCACATCTCAGATGATGGGGAGTTAACATGGGCTTCTTCATGTATGAACAAGTGCACCACCCTTTCTTCCTGCCTGTAGTACAGGAAATGGAACTTCCAAAATTGTGAGACCAGGAGGTGAATTTTATAGCTTATACCTTTTGGTAACTTGAGAAGGACCTTTAGTCCTTAAGAAATACTGTTAGGAAGGCATTTGATTTGCCAATCTGTCCTTTCTCCATCATGCATTTAAACTCTTATTTCAGTGAAGGGAAAAAACAGGTTTTGAATAAGCTTTTATGATGGAGTGGAGAAATGTAAATCTTATAATTAAGAACTCAGTCTTCATTATGAGCCTGCAAATCATACAATAAAATAAATCTGGGACTTCCCTGGTGGCGCAGTTGGGAGTCCGCCTGCCGATGCGGGAGACGCGGGTTTGTGCCCCGGTACGGGAAGATCCCGCGTGCCGCGGAGCGGCTGGGCCCGTGAGCCATGACAGCTGAGCCTGCGCGTCTGGAGCCTGTGCTCCGCAGCGGGAGAGGCCACAGCGGTGAGAGGCCCGCGTACACGCAAAAAAATAAATAAATAAAATAAAATAATAAATAAATAAATAAATAAATCTGGCAGACATGGCCAAATGTTCTTACTCGATTAATTTGGAAATATATTCATCTGTTGTGGGCTGCTATTGAAGCTGACAGTTTTGCTTTTCTTCATCTCTATTAAGGTTTCTGGCAAGTGGTGCTGCCAAAGGCAGTGAGAACCTGAACAGGGCAATTGTTGCAAATGTGGAGGAGAGGTGGACCATGTCACCACCTGGAGTTTTCTTCCTGAATCACCCCCTTCATTTCCATGAGTGGTGGAGACTTCTACCGATCGTAAGGCTTTTCGACCAGGTGATGGCCACAGAGCCACAATGAAGGAAGCATTAACATACATCCCACATTGAAGATAAACTTCTGTTCCGACCTGCCACCTTGTCTCCTCACATCTCATTCAGTGTCATTCTTCTAGAATGGAGCGGTAGTCATGCTCTTCATGGCCCTAGACTCCTTTCTTTTTCTTGGTGTCCATAAAGGAGGGGTTGGGATCTGAATTTATTCTGTCAGCTTTTATCTAGTTTATTGACATAAATTTGCCTACTTTTTAAGTAGGCAGGTTTTTTTCCCCTTAAAAATAGCCCCAGTGTGGCTTCTTATGCTTTGAGGTAGCAGAACCTGTTTCTGCTCTTTAAAAAGTAGTGAGGTTGCTGGGTTTCTTAAAGATGATCAATAAAATACACGCAGACAGATTCCTTCATAACAGTGATCACCCATCGGAACAGACAATTTAGGGATGACACTAATCTAGCAGACTTGTTTTGTGAGTGTGTTTGCAAGGAGAAAGCAGTTTTTAATTCCCTAAATCTGTGCTTTGGGGGGAGGGGTTAGTGTGGGTGGTGATAGTCCTTGTTGAGGGGGTGTGTGTGTCCCTGACTGCAGTAGACAGTCTGGGGGATGGCATGGACTCAAGGAAGGAATAGGTGTTTCAGAGTAAGAAACAGTGGGTTGCTGGGGTGAAATCCTTCAGGCATTTATCAAATGCTTTCTACGTCAGGCTTCCCTTTTTGGAACCCCTGCCTTAAACACTTTTTTGTCCTTAGCCACCAGTCATTTCTCAATGCCACTGCTAATTCCTTTCCAAACAGACCCTTTCCAGAAGAGTTGCCTCTCTGTACTCTGCCACTATCATGCTTATCAGAGAATTCAAGGTTCTGTTTCATGAGCACCGGTAAATATAAGATACATTAATGTACCCGCATAAAATTTAGTTTCCACTCCTAAAACCTAGAAAGAAATAGAAGGGATATGGGGCACATCTGTTGCTCTGTTAATATGATTTTACACCATGCCTGTCACATTGCTAGAATGCAATAGTTTGTATCTTGAATGAATGAGTATGCAAGCAAAGATGAATTTGACTCCATTAGAAAAGCTAATATGGTTACCAAGAACCAATAGAAACAAGGGGTGCTCTTACTGGTCACTTAAACCATTCCTTTCTCTTGAAATGAAATTGTACATAATTTACTTCAGGTACAATATGAAAGAGAATTTTACAGTTGCCTTGTTCAACTGAGTTATCCATCCCAAACAGGACAACTTTGCCTAAACTAATGTAGTGACTCTGCTCCCCAACAATAGGCTCGAGCTTGTTCTACTTCTAGAACAAGAACAAGAAGTTGCTTAAGGATACAGAGGGGCAGTTACCCAGGTTAGTTGAGAATACTGATGGTAGGCAGATTTCAACTCAGTATCTTGGGGGGAAAATAGGAGAGTAAGAGCCACATCTGATAGCCAAGAGAGCTGATATAGGTAGGGATAAATGTTACCCGACCTTCTAAATTCTGCATTGCTCCCTTCGTATCTCTCTTCTGGAGAGTTTTTCTCCCTTTTGATGGGTCCCTTCATCATTGTTTTCAAAGTTAAACACCTTCCATTCTTTTCTAGTAGTTGGTAGATGTTTAGATTGTCTGACTTTCTAAACTGACTGACCTATTCCCTTATTAGCTGGGTACCTCGAAGAGCTTGATAAATAGATGGCTTGGCAAAATACGAGATTTGAGGTTTTTGAAAGGTCCCCGCCAGGTCGATTTATCAGGTCAATTTCAACTGCTTATCTTGCTGAACATCATGCTTATTGCCATCGCAGAGGGAGAGGTGCTAGCACGTACTACTTAAATTCACACTCAGTTTGCTTGAGTTTAAATCCTCCTTCCGTCACTTTCTAGCTGTGTGACCTTAGGCAGGTTACTTAACTCTTCTGTGCATCAGTTTCTCCATTTGTAAAATGGGGTTAATAATACTATATTTAAAATGGATAACCAACAGGGACCTACTGTATAGCACAGGGAACTCTGCTCAATGTTATGTGGCAGCCAGGATGGGAGGGGAGTTTGGGGGAGAATGGATACATGTATATGTATGGCTGAGTCCCTTTGCTGTGCACCTGAAACTATGACAATATTGTTAATCAGCTATTCTCCAGTGTAAAATAAAAAGTTAAAAAAAATAGCTCTATATCAAAAAAACAAGCAGCCCAATCCAAAAATGGGCAGAAGACCTAAATAGACATTTCTCCAAAGAAGATATACAGACTGCCAACAAACACATGAAAGAATGCTCAACATCATTAATCATTAGAGAAATGCAAATCAAAACTACAATGAGATAGCATCTCACACTGGTCAGAATGGCCATCATCAAAAAATCTACAAACAGTAAATGCTGGAGAGGGTGTGGAGAAAAGGGAACCCTCCTACACTGTTGGTGGGAATGTAAGTTGATACAACCACTATGGAGAACAGTATGGAGGTTCCTTAAAAAACTACAAATAGAACTACCATATGACCCAGCAATCCCACTAGGCGTATACCCTGAGAAAACCATAATTCAAAAAGAGACATGTACCACAATGTTCACTGCAGCTCTATTTATAATATCCAGGGCATGGAAGCAGCCTAAGTGTCCATCAACAGATGAATGGATAAAGAAGATGTGGCACATATATACAATGGAATATTACTCAGCCATAAAAAGAAACGAAATTGAGTTATTTGTAGTGAGGTGGATGGACCTAGAGTCTGTCATACAGAGTGAAGTAAGTCAGAAAGAGAAAAACAAATACCGTACGCTAACACATATATATGGAATCTAAGAAAAAAAATGTCATGAAGAATCTAGGGGCAAGACGGGAATAAAGGCACAGACCTACTAGAGAATTGACTTGAGGATATGGGGAGGGGGAAGGGTGAGCTGTGACAAAGCGAGAGAGTGGCATGGGCATATATACACTATCAAACATAAGGTAGATAGCTAGTGGGAAGCAGCCGCATAGCACAGGGAGATCAGCTCAGTGCTTTGTGATCACCTAGAGGGATGGGATAGGGAGGGTGGGAAGGAGGGAGACACAAGAGGGAGGAGATATGGGAACATATGTATATGTATAACTGATTCACTTTGTTATAAAGCAGAAACTAACACACCGTTGTAAAGCAATTATACTCCAATAAAGATGTTAAAAAATAATAATAATAATTGGGGACTTCCCTGGTGGTACAGTGATTGAGAATCTGCCCACTAATGCAGGGGACATGGGTTCGATCCCTGTCCCGGGAGGATCCCACATGCCACAAAGCAACTGAGCCCGTGTGCCACAACTACTGAGCCTGTGCTCTACAGCCTGCAAGCCACAACTACTGAGCCCACATGCCACAACTACTGAAGCCTGTGCACCTAGAGCCCGTGCTCTGCAACAAGAGAAGCCACCGCACCACAAAAAAGAGTACCCCTGCTCGCTGCAACTAGCGAAAGCCCGTGTACAGCAACGAAGAACCAATGCAGCCAAAAAAAAAAAAAAATAGTACCAGTATCAGCATATAATTGTACTAATTGGGTCGATATGTGTAACACTCTTAAAACAGTCCCTGGCATATAGTCAGCACTTGGAAAATGTTTTTATTGTCCTTTTTGTCTGTCTCCCTGTAGAATTAAGATGGTTCCCAAACAGAGAAAGACGTGGCTTCTTGTGGCAGCCATGGCTACCTCTCCATAGCATTATAGATTCTAACAGGGAAGCAGAGAAGCAGGACTTAAAGACACTTCCCTGGAGGGAACTGTGAGGGAAGGAAACTTTAATTGACATAGTTTGCTTCTCTTTTTTCCCATTTTTATATTGATGGCTAGCATATTTCTAGGGAAATTAAACATTTTTTATCAGTACAATTTGGGTACCTTTATTCTACCTAATCCATTTTTAGGAATGGGTGACAGTAAGATAATGCCTGACAGGTGGAGATTTATTTTTCTCATGACACGAGAAGTCTAGAGTATTGATTAATTGCTCAGTGGCTGAGGGTTTTTATGGTTGTGACTCTAATTCTTGTGGCCTTGTCTTCATATTTGTTTACTGTCTGTCCCCTCCCACCTGAGAAAACCAAAGCTTTCCCAGAACTGCCTCCATCCCCACCCTACCTAATATCCAGGAACTTTCTACTCAGGTCTCATTGGCTAGAAACAGGGCACCCCACAAGCTCTAACTGCAAAGGAGGCTGGGAGAGTGGGGACAGGGTTGTCAGAATAGGTCTAAACAGATCATGATTCACTGCTTGGAATTAGACACTGACTGTGTGCATTCTCAGAAATCTGTTTGCAAAGAAAGCGGGGGGCAAAGATGGGCAGTGGCCGGGCCGTTAGCAAAATGTCTTCTAAGTCAGCATCCATTTTACTATTCTTGCCTGTCTCAGTGGTAAGCACTTTTATTTGAAATAGCTTAATTATTGATCAAGACAAATTTATAAGTAGGTATCTCATCTTGTAGTTGAGAAAAATGAGGAAGCTAGTAGGTGATGGGGACATGATTCCAACTCAGGCCCTCTGATGTCATGCTGGTGCCCTCACCCACTTTTCCATAGTGATTATATTAGAGCTAGAGACAAAGTGATTACCTGGCACCTCCTGAGAAAATGAAACATGATTTGTCAGACTTATTACTAGAGAGAAGACTCCGGAGTTTTCTCCATGCAAGTCCTGAGCTGAGAGTTTCTTGTCACAGCAAGTGACCCAGAATTTCCACGAAGCACAGCCTCTCTTCTGAGCCCCGAGACACTTTCATCTCTGTACCCATTTCAGGAATTCTATCTTGATCTTTTGTATCCTTCTGCCTGGGATCTCCTTTTTCTGTCAAATTATGGGCAAGTCCCAGGAAAGTATAACTCCTATAGTGTGGGTGACCCTGGCCATTTCTTGATTTGTGTCAATTACCCTTCTGTAATGAAATCTTTTCAAGAAACACACACAGTAAGTGTGCCTCCTTTCAGTGTTGGGGGGAGTTCACAGTTCACCCAGGATGCTGTTGCATATCTTCCACTCGGATGACGCTTACACTTGGTTTGAGGCCCGTCAGCTCTGGCCTGTGTGTCTAGCTGCACAACGGCAGAGGGTGTTGGTACTGGGCTCGCGTGTAAAGGGAGTTTAGCAGGACTCTCACAGAGGAAATCTAGAAGCCTCTTGTTTAGACTAGAGAAATGCTAGGGCATTCATTTTTTACCTCTGCTTTTTGGCTGTGGCGGACCTGGGCACACTGTGGTTAGCACAGTAAAATGCGATGCTCTCACACCTGTCTGTTGGTATTGGGGAAGCAGACACTCTTCCCCTTTAATCCCCCCAATATCAACACATACTCTTAGCACTGGTCCTTCTCCTTTCCAACCTCCAACACAGAAATGAAAAGACATTCCATGTATCTGACACATCATTAGCATTTCAGTGTAAGTGTTATCTGGTCTCCTCATAACCTTTCAGAATCTGAGACAGGTTTGGAGACCTTAGCACTACCCTCTAGAGCAGAGGTCAGCAAACTTTTTCTATAAAGGGCCAGATGGTCAATATTTTAGATTTTGCCGGTCATACGACTTGTCAAAAATACTCAACGCCATCTATAATATGTAAGTAAATGAGTATGGCTATGTTCCAATAAAACTTTATTTGTAGACTCTGAAATTTGAATGCCACATAATTTTCACATCCTAGAATCTTCTTCTTTTATTTCTTCCAACTATTTAAAAATGAAAAAAACCTCCTTATCTCATGGATTGTCAAAAAAAATTGGACTATGGGCTGTAGTTTCTTGAGCCCTGCTTTAAAGCACCTCTGTTTAATAGAATATTCTGTAATGATGGAAATGCTGTATAACGTCAAACACTTGAAATATGGCTAATGCAACTGAGGAGCTGAATTTTTAATTCTAATTCATTGAAATTGAAATCTGATTTTAAAGAGCCACCTGTGACTAGTAGCTATTGTATTGGACAGTCCAGAGCTCTGCTGTTTATCTGAACAAGATTCAAAATTTCCAGTTTTTGTGTCTTTTAGATTAGAATTTTAACTTCCTGGAAGAAAATGTCTGGCCTAGTTAGGGCAAAATCACATAATGTAATAGACACTTGGCTTCTAGGAGTTCCCCTGTTGGTTGGGGTCAAGAGGGGGTGGTTCCTGCAGAAGAGAGCCTGAATATACAACACAACATGGGTTTGCTACAATTTCCTGAAGTCTTGCATTTCAAAAAGAGGTCTCTAATGGAAAGGAAAGGAATGATTTCAGAATGACACACTGTTGGTAGAATCAGCGCAGGAGAGAGATTTTGTGGCCGTACCTCATAATTCATACTGCAATGTTGACTTGTGTAACCCCAGGCCTGTTAGAAAATATAACTTATCATTTTAAAAGATGCTATTTGTGTAGTTGGTCAACAAGCATTATAAAGCACCTGCTATGTTCTAGGCACAGTGCTAGGTGCCCTTCACAAACTGTTTCAGATTTATTTTTCATCTCATGAACATTCTCACACAAAATGCTGTTTTATGAAGAATTAAAATGAAATTAAATGACCTTATCATGAAAATATTATGGATTATTATTCTGTTACAGAGGGCATTTCAAAACTATATTATGAAAAAGTTAAGACTTGAGCCTTATGTCAACGTCTGAAACTCTGAAAAAGTTTATTGACATTCAGAGCTTTGTCTTTACAAATTAATGGCATGTTTACCAACTTAAGCTGCTGGTCATTCTTACCTGCTATTGGGAACCCCTTACCATCTCTGGAATGTCCTTATTTGTGTATGATGGGTGTGTGGAGATGGGGATACTAATTCTGAGTGAGAAATCGGGTAAGTCACCACTGACATTTCATTTAAGACTTAGTAGTAGGAAGGTGCAAGTTAGGAAGGTTTGGGAGTAGAGATTACTAGGAACAGCAATTGTAGAAACTCTAAAGCAGGAATGAGCTTTCTTTGTTAAAGGAAAGGAAGGTGGCCAGAGGGGCTTGGAGTATAATGTAGCAGGAGGACACTGAGAGGTGAATTCTGAGGGCGGGCAATGGTCAGATCATGACACAAGGCATGTTAAGCACAGACCCAGGAAGGGATCTCATATTAGCATACAGTAGATATAAGTGACATCACTGACTTTGAAGACTCAAGGCTGTTAGTTTATGGCTGAGTTGAAGGTGAGGGATCAGCCTTCATGAATGGACATGCATCCAGCTGAAATAGAAAATAGGTTTATAGAATCATGTCCCCAGTTTCCTTTAAGGTATCGCAGACCAAGTAGTTCAGAATGAAATGTCTCATACGGAATGCAGCAGAGGGATCTGGCTGTCCAGAAACCTCTGACTATGTGTGAATTAGAATGCTGGTAAATTTAAGGACTCAGATGACCAAGAGATACTAGCATATCAAATCACAGAAGATGTAGAGCTAGGATATCTGACACAATTTGCTCTGAACAGAAATCAACAAAAATGCTAAAGAACTAGAAAGTAAAACAACAAACAAATCAAAACAAATGTACAAACCTATGAACTCTCTAGAGCCCCAAAGAAGCTGAATATGCCACTTAGTCTGTAGTCTGGTTGCTGGAGCCTGGCCACAGCAAACCAAGGGTTTGAATCAGAATTGGTAGAGGTGCCATGACCACAGTGTTTTAAATTTCTATGAATGAAAGAAAAAATAGGATTCCATGATAGAGATAATTCACTTATTTCATTATTAATGTTTGGAAATATACCTATGAACAAGGAATTTACAAGGTAGTGTTTTCCATGGAGGACATTGAAACCATTTTGAACACATTTATTTGTGGTGGTAAAGTGGGGATGACAATTATTACTGAAAAGCCAGGCATACGTGACTATGGAGACAGAGTGTGACTCTAAAGAACCTGTTCAAATCCATCAACCCTGTCGTACAGGCCACTGGTTTGAGGTTTCTGCCCAGTTTTTGAACACTGGCACAAAGGTGGTGTGATGTCACCATCAGATGTAACTTACTCAGTTCATTATGGGTATCAAAGTTATTAGAAATCACACTTTAGAGAATACAGACTTGGTGTTACAAAAAATGTTTTTTAATTTATGAAGATGCAAAATTTTTATTGTTAACAATAACAGTGGCTTAATAGTATGTAATACAGAAAAGTACTATAATCCCCAGAAAATTTTATCAAGATTTTAAGGCCTTTTTATGGTTATTTGAGGGAAGATAAGGCAACAATGCATATTTTCCAAGAACTTTAAATATAAAGCTTAAGAATTCCCAAGTTTTAAGTTGTTAATGAGGTCAGTTAGATATTTTGTGTATCTGATTCATCCCAACCATTCTACTTTACTTTTAACCATTGAAGAAGCTTCTTGATGACATGAGATGAGCATAAATGTGGTAAAGGAAGGGGTTGCAAAGGCAGTGAATATGGACTTGTAGTGTGGGTGTGGGGAGACGTGATCCATTTTCTAGACTCCACTGTATCTTTCTGTTTCAAAGATATAATTGGAAATTAAAAAATAAGCCACTATACTTAACTCAAGCACAAATGATAACTGTGGCCCAGGGATAAGATGTGATTTTTATTGTATAAATATTAACTATCATTCTGTTTCTAGCGAGGCTATTTCACTGTACCTGCTGAGCTGTATAATTTCTTGTAAGTTTCAAAATAAAACAAAAAATAAAACAAACCCACTTCAGTTCTGCTTCTTCTAATTAAATTATATCTTATATTACATCTTTGCAGCTGAGTAATCACCAGCCAGTGCCTTCGGCCCTAGACGGTGTAGCTTAAGAGGACCATTTCTCCTGGCATTGCGATATTGATCAGCCTTGCTTCCTCCCATCAGATACACTTGGCCTTTTCTGGTAAGCCCAGTTCTCATATATCTCTGAGTCCCAAAGGCAAGCCAGGGATGAAAAGTCATTTTTCTGCAGTATGACAGAATGAAGCCCTACATAGAGATACCTACTCTAACTTCTTTTAAAAAGTGCTTACTTGACTGTAAAATAACTCAATTTTAGAAAATGCTCTTTTCCTATTCCCACAATCTTAGGCGCTTTCTTTTAGCACCATGCACATAATAGTAGAAGTAAAGTGTGAACGGTGAAAATACCACCTGAGAAATGAATTATGGTTAAAATAATTGTTGAAGGAGAGCGAAGGTGATTTGAAGCCCACGCAGTTCTAACCCTCTGCTTCCCCCTAAAGGAGGATTCTGCCAGGAACACCATATGATATAATCAGGGGGGAGGGAGGCTTTCCAAAGACCGCTGAGCACTTATATTCTGGTAACCAGGTCATGTCCTATCCTATTCCTGTAATCTTTTTTGACAAACAAGAACAAGTTTTCTTCACCTTTTGGACATCAGAGAAATCTGATGCCTCCAATATTGACTTTTTAATGTAATTGCAATCTCATTTGATGGAATTTCGAACAAATAGGAGTAACAGTCCTGGATGTCAATTCGAATATATGCCCATTAAAAGACTTGGTGATGCAAATACACGTACACACGTACAAATACTCTTTTGGAATGGAATGAAGTGATTCTGATGGTTTTAGATTCTTCTTTAGAAAGATCATCAATTATTTAAGTTTTGAATGCAGCCCTCCAGGGGAGAATGTAATCTATAAGTGGCTGAGATTTTCAATTATACCTAGTCATTTGTCAAATGTTCACTTCACTTAGCATGAATGTTTATTGATAATTTTTATAGTCTCTAGGTTACGATGTCTGATCTTTTTGATCACTTTTTTCTTTTAATATTTATACCTTCAGATATAATTAGTGATTGCTCATCAATTTAAAAAGCTACTTAATAGCCTTTAAATATGCATTTGTAAATGTCCTTGGCTGGTTTGAATGTCTTTGTGTGTGTGTGTGTGTGTGTGTGTGTGTGTGTGTGTGTGTGAAGTTCTTCCTAAATAGCCACAATACAAGAATAAAGCATTTAAGACTGGCTTAAATATACATACTGTTCAGTTCAATCCTATGTAAATTATCTTGGGTTCAATTATGTTATTCCACCTGTTTTTATCATCTGTTGTTACAATACTTTATCATTTCTACATGGTATTAAAATGTAAATGAATCTAGAGGAAACACATCTGTGGACGGTTAGTTAATAAAACTACATTCGGCAAGTGAGCTGTCATAATAATTAATTAAATTTCACTGCCCATATATGCTTGTAATTGTATATTTAGTGTTTATTTGCATAATCACATAATGGGATCTATATGATTCATGCTTTGTTGAGCATAATCTGTATACACAAATTACCACTTCCTATACACAAATTAACCACTTCCAAACGAGTTACTGAATTTTATTTTATTTTTATACAGCAGGTTCTTATTAGTTATCTATTTTATCCATATTAGTGTATATATGTCAATCCCAATCTCTCAGTTCATCCCACCACCCACCCCCTCCCCCGTGCTTTCCCCCCTTGGTGTCCATACATTTGTTCTCTACATCTGTGTCTCTATTTCTGCCTTGCAAACTGGTTCATCTGTACCATTTTTCTAGGTTCTACATATATGCATTAATATACAATATTTGTTGTTCTCTTTCTGACTTACTCTGTATGACAGTAGGTTACATATTCTTAAAGTTCAGCAAAGTAACAGACTGAAAAGACAATTCAGGTTACAGACAAGTCCTGGCTTTGTTCTTTGAAATTCTGCTTTTAAAAGTGCACTGGTATTGTATTTAGTAGTTTTTGATCAGGGAAAGATTTGCTCTTTTGAAGAGGTGGTGTGAACAGGTTAGATTAGGTATTGTTCTGAGCCAGGTTATATTTTAGGACCCCACATACAAGAATTTTTGATTCACTAATATTCCACTTAGCCTAATCCCACAAATAATTGATTCAGTTTTTCAAAATGGAGCCTAGATAGTTGTTTTAGGACCATATCCTGGGGCAAAATTGTGCATACTGGCCTTAAATTCTTAGATGTATACAATTTACAACATTTGCTGAAGGTGACAGGGGACACTTTTCAGGAGTGACATACTGTAAACAGCAGGCTCTAGACCACCTCCACCTCCTCAAAACCCAGTCCTCTCCAGTTGCCCTGTGTTGAGCTGATCAAAATAACGCACAGCAAGTTTTGAGTGACAAAGGCTTAACCTCTCAGGTTTATCTGCATATTGAAAATGAAGCTTTTAATCAATTAGATTTTAAAGATGTCAGTCTGCTCTAACCACTCCCATGCCTGCTACCATTTCCTGCCCCCTCAGTGCATCAAGTTCAAGTTTAAAGTTCTCAGTGCATTTAGCATTGCCTGTCAGGTCCTTCATCATCTGATCATCTTGGCTTTCCTCTTCTGCCTTCCTCATCTCTCACAGTTGTCTGTCTATGACTTAAGAACTGAATTGCCAAGAAACCTCCGGTGAGCACAGGTTGAGTATTATTTTTTTAAAATTGAGAAAATGGTGTCAGAGACTAGACTGTTTCAGTCTCACAATTATATTCTTCCCTGTGCTAATGCCAGATTAAGGAGTAGGTCAGTTGGGTGGCTGTTCCAGGTACAGTCACTTGAAAATGCTGAAATGTGATTGGAACAAATGAGAAATATGGAACCAGTTAACTCATGTATCTAAGTGCAATACCTTTAATAACTGGACAAAATTAAAAAGTGCCCCTTATTCTGCCAAAGGAGATTGTGCCCTTGAGTGAAAATAAAAATGCAGCACATCACAGGTGCTCCGCACTGGTTTATCCACTGAGCACTCTTCCAATGGGCAGAGCAGATTCAAGCTGCAAGTTGAAGAGCTAGGGCAGGCCACCAACCCAGAGAACAACCAGAGGCACAGTTAACTGAAATTCCAAAGGAAATCAAACATTACTAATCTTTAAGAATGAGCGGGTTTGTTTTGGTATTTACATTTTAAACTCTTTTTGGAAAATATATGCTCCCTCCTTAAAAAAAAAAATTCTTCTCAAAAATTTAAGAAAAACCTGCACGTAGAACAAAATCTATAGAAAAGATGGAAATACTTTGTTGCCCTGGAAATAAAAGAAAAGAACATAAACATTTTAAACATATTTTGAAAAAGCCTAATTGGGAAAAAACTCTCTATAATTCATGACATTTTCAAATAAGTTAAAATGCGATATCACATCAGTGCATTTAACAATTACTTATTTTGAACATAAGGAAGAGACGTGATTTTGATTAAAATAACATGTTTCTCCCTGTCTCTGCGAAACATTGAACCCTCAGTTTCCTTCTGTGTCTCCTTGTCAGCAGGAACAACTCCTCCTCTCCTACGTAGCCTTCTCTCTTTTTAAAACTTTTAATTCTGAATTAATTTCAGACTTACAAAAACTTGCAAAAATAGTACAAAGAGTTCCTCATACACTTCAGCCAGCTTCTCTGTGAATAATGCTTCTGACAGTACACCATTGGTAGACTCATGGATGACTTACTCAGCCTAAAGTGATCCCACACAAGAGCATATCTGACAGAGGAAATCATTTCACAGCACAAGTGAGCCTGTGGGCCACGGAATCCTCTAGTTATAATTTACCCTGTAACCCAGAAAAAGTTGGCTTCATAGAACAATGGAATGGCCTACTGAAAACTCATTATGGCTCCAGCTGGGATATGATGCCCTGCAAATTGGTGATGCTGTCCTACAAGATGCCACGCATGCTTTGAATTGGCAGCTAATATAGAATGTTCTTTCTCCCATAGCCGAATCCAAGGGGTAGGAGTAGGAGTGATTCCTCTCACTGTTATATCTAATAATTCCTCCCTTCCCCACAACTCTGGTCTCTAATGACTTTTGATTTCATTCCCACAACCTTGATTTCAGATGTTTCAGAAGTTTTTGTTACTAGGGGAGAAGGCTTCAATAGGGGTATGGAGGGGTGGCATAAAGATGGTTTCCGTGTGTTGAATTGGAGTTGAAGTTACCACTTGGCCACATTGGGCTCTTCATGTCACTGAACCAGTAGATGGAAAAAGAGGTTACTAGCCTCTTTTAGTCTAGTCTCAGCTAGTCTTAGTCTACTAGCTGAGAAGACTGATTCCAGTTGACAAGGGAAAGTTGGATTGCTCTTGCAATGGAGATGCCTGGGACCCAGAGTATTCACTGGGCACTTAGCACTTCCAGATAGAATAAAAAAAGTTAATGTGAGACCAGAACAATCCAGTAAAGGCTGGACCACTAAAGGCTGAGCTTCTTCAGAGAAGAATGTGTAGGTCACTCTGCCAGGCAGAGAATCTCTACCGCCAAGGTGTTGGCTAAGGGCTAAGGGCAAAGGGAACATGGAATGGATGGTAGAAGAAAGATGTGTTAAAATAGTAACAATCACTCATGATCGGTTACTAGAAGGAAGACCAGAAAAGATATGCATATTTTATATATGTGTCTGTGTATTCATATGTATAGTGAATATGAGTTCTGTGTATATTGAGAAAGAAGAAAAGCAGCCTCCGTCATCTGGTAGCTGGTCTGCTGCTCATAGGTAGCCCAAATTATTCTCCTGTTGGATATAAACAGTTTCACAGAACATCAATATCAGACAAGGTCAGTCTGAGACCACAATGAAGTGAGACAAAAGCAAGGCCACTGAGCCAGCCACAAACAACCAAACATCCTCTTCTCCCAGATAATAAGAGTGACTGCTGCTTCTTTTTCGGTTTCAGATTTATCCTCGTTCTAGTTTACCCCCATTATAGATAAGGTTTTTTGAGTTACCCCATCATAGACGGCTTTCTGACAGCGCTCAATCTAAGGGGAACCCCCACTTCCTCAGAGCATCCTCAAATCACCCAGCTAAAGCCCGAGTCCTACCCTGTAACAGGTTATTTTTCACACCACCTTACCAAGTCAACTCTTGGTTCCCATGGCATGTGTTCTCCCTCGATGCAGTAGGTATTAAACCCAACTTGTTCAACTCATTCAACTGATGGCCTTTGGCTGAAGGACACTGACAATATTAACCACTCATTTCTCTTTTCTACTTTTCCCTTGCTCTACTATTTCATATAAGAAGTGTGCTCCTTAATTTCACAAGTAGTTTTTAGGTTACAGAATACCCTGGTAGGATTTTGAGTGAGTTAGATGAGAAATTCACACAGATGGGACATTCTCTCCCTTTTTGAAGGACAAGGTGAGAGTATGTTAGCTTGTATGAAGGATCTTTGCATCACGATAGGCAGATACAAGTAGTTCCTGTTGTATGAAGGGTAGAGAGTGAAGATGGATGCTGAGGAGCAAACATCTGGTGCTTTACTCTCAGATGGAGCCCCTTTCTTCCTCTACACTGCTCTGTTTCAGGGGGGCCTGATCGCTATAACCCACACTACCCAGGCTCCCTTTCCCACTGGCTTCTGGTTGGGCTTGGCTGAAGGGAGGGCTGCCAGGACATTGGCAAGCACGAGTTTAGAAGAAGCTGGTGGTGCTTCTAGTGATGTTCAAGACAGTGGCTACAACTTTGTGGTCCTGGATCCAGTTATACACACTACTATATATAAAATAGATAACCAACAAGGACCTACTGTATAGCATAGGGAACTATACTCAATATTTGTAATAACCTATAATGTAAGAGAATGTAAAAAAAGAATACGTACATAAAATAAAGAATAAATATATATATAACTGAATCACTTTGCTGTATACCTGAAACTAACACAACATTGTACATCAAGTATATTTCAATAAAAATTCAAAAAAATGGTGTTAATACCTGTGGACATTCACATCCTAATAAGGCCACCAATGACATTGCTTAAAAAAAAAAAATGAAAGAAAGCCACTCCCTCCTAGTCACTTCTGCCTGGTTCCAGCTCACACACGGAGGCCTTCTCAACTTGCTTCTGATAACACCATCTACTCTATCTGCGCACTTGCCCTTAAATGGTAGCAATTTCCTACTGTTGTCATTTTCTGGTTACCTCATCTTTCCTTGTTTTCATCTCTTCTCACATCTCTGTAAGTAGTTATCTGTACTAAATTTCCTCTCTGTGGATACCTGGATTGAATTATGTTTTCCTCATCTTACCCAAGATGGTACACTCTGTAAGCTTAATTTATAGATTCCTTTGAAACATCTTTATAGAAAATAGATGATGAGTCTTGGCACTGGTTATTTTGATAAAATTACATTTTCCGAAATGGGACAGCCTAATTCTAAGAAGCTCAAAGTGATTTTTGATAACCAAATCCTGTGCAAACACAAACCACAAAAAGTAGACACAAACCCATCTGTTTCTCCACATTCTTGCTTTATTTTCCTTCGTTATATGCAGTTTCACTAACACTTATAAATATATGAACCAATTAAGTGAAAACATTCTAAATAGTCATTTTCTAATTGTTTGAGATTATAAAATAGATATAATGTGACAGGGGTAGGGGGGTTAAAATGAAGCATAAATCTTAATGATTCTTCTGTCCCCAGAAACTGGTAGAAGCATATGAATTTCTCTTTTTGATGCACATCTGCCCTGGCTTTAGCTAGAGTTATACACAAATCTAGCTGGAGAAGAGGATCTTAATTTTTTATGCTCTCAATGGGCACCTGTCTGGATCTTCTTTCTCAAGGCTAAACGATACTTGAAGGTGCTTTCAAGATCAGAGTTGAGTAAGTCTCAAATGCTCGATATGTCTGTAGGAGACTTCTGGGGTAGGTCATCATCTTTGCAAATTGCCTCACACCTAAGCAAGGGGAAATAAAATCTAAGTGTAAAAAAATACAATTAACAAAACACTTGATGTCTCTAAACTTGGTACAGTTTATCATTGGAGTTGTGTTGATTCATCTTTTTTGTTGGTATTTTTTCTTGGCTGCTACAATTATAGTCATATCTGGAAGTTTTTTTTAAACAATATTTAAATTGTGAAGAAATAATTCATTTTAGAATAAGAGTGTCAGTCATTGGTGGGCATTCTGCTTGGCTTTGGTAAAACCAAAACGCAGAGTTCTGCTTCCTCTGTGCTAGTTAACATGCTGCAGAGAGCTTGATATTTCCCACTGGCTCAGGGAAGACTCCTTACCCATCTTTGGGACTCAGGGGAATTTTGTTTCTCTTTTGGTTTTTCACTATATATTCAGCAAATGGGCCCCTTGTGGCCTGAAAGAATTAATGCACCACCTTAACTGTCCACATTACCTTTGGGGAGTGACTTAGAACTGTGGCAAATCTGGCTCCATGTCTTTGAAGAGCTTTGAGCAAGTCGGATGAAAGCAATTGCCAAGAAGCAAGTAGAAATATATGCTATTTATTGAAGTGTTGAATATGTTTATTAGATGAGCCTATTAGCTACAGGGGACATTTCAAAATTTTAGCAAGTAAACATCCAAACCAGATAAGCTTTGTGCATGCCTCTCTTCACATACTTGAGCGCAGAAGTCATTTTATAGACTGACTCTTCCGTTGATTCAGGAAAGGTTTCTTCTCTCCCTTTTCTGTTGTTAAAGAGGCAGGAAAGTGGGTAGAATCGTAGAGCTCAGTAATGTCAAGGAATCAGCGTGAAGGAATGGAGATTTCCACTGTGTATACAGTACACACACAAGTCCAGGGCTTGAGGCCTCAAACCACAAGTCATTTTAGATAAAGATTAAAAATATAACCCGGTAATGTGTTTTGATTCATACCTATTTTCCTATGTCTGAGCCACTTCCCTTTTTTTCTGCCAATCTAAATATCACCTACTTCTGAATGCCCAGTTCAGATCTCCCCTTCCTCCAGTGGGAGTTTTTCACCAACAGTTTAATCTGTAAAGATCTCCTGGGGCTTCCCTGGTGGCGCAGTGGTTGAGAGTCCGCCTGCCAATGCAGGGGACGCGGGTTTGTGCCCCGGTCCGGGAGGATCCCACATGCCATGGAGCGGCTGCGCCCGTGAGCCATGGCCGCTGAGCCTGCGCGCCCGGAGCCTGTGCTCCACAACGGGAGAGGCCACAACAGTGAGAGGCCCGCGTACCACAAAAATAAATAAATAAATAAATTAAAAAAAAAAAAAAGATCTCCTTCCTTTGAAATCTCATAGCTCCTATCGACTGTATCACTCTGAGGCAAAGTATAAGGTATTTAAGCTCAATCGATATTACTGAAATGAATCAATCAGAAACTTAAAATATTTTATTACCTTGCATTGTGTTGGAAAATCACATCACTTGCATGTTATTTTCATTTTCTCTTTGCATTTGCATTAAGATTTATTTCCCTTTCCAGACTATAAACTCATTGAAGACAGGGATTAGTTTTCATTTCAGCTGGGTATTATTCACAAAGCCTCCTGCAGTCCTCAGGTTATATATATACACCTATTTTTTAGTTATTGATGACCCCTGTCATGACTTTTTATGGTTGGCCTAGGGCACTCTGAGATGATTCCAGTACTCTTCTCCAGGGGTGGTCCTCGATCAGGTGGCAAGTGATTCAGCACCTAGAAGCCTGGGTGATTACCTTGTTAATTTCCCATGAAAAAGGCTCACTTCTTAGCACCGATCTGATCTATATTTCTTCAGACATAATGTTGCTCCTCTGAGTTTGGTGGGTCATAATTTGCCATTATGTTGTCACTTTGAAGGACGTAGTATCTCAGACATTCCATTTTTGGTAAAAAAATTTGTTTTAATATATTTTTTTTGCCCCAGGGAGCAGAGCTTCTAAGTGATTTAAAGCAGGTTCACAACCTTTATCGGAAGAAGCATTTTCATTTCTCTCCTTACATCTGCCCTTAGAAATTATGAAAGTTCAGAAATGGAAATAGGCTGTGTAATTTGCTCAAAGGCTGCTGTGAGGCTTGCTACTGCAGGTTTCTGGAAATTTAAATAAATGAAGATGGTACTAATATTTTCAGAAAGAGCTTCTTTGTTAAATGGCTCAGTATTGATAAAGGCTTTTTCATATAGAACCACAGGGCCTGCTGAGATCTCAGAGTTCTATTGTGATTTTGAAGGGAAGAAAAGCAAGAAAATAGTCTTTAAAGGTCTTCTTGAGTCTAGCCAATAAAGCACAAAGAGGACTCAGTGCCTTCTGTGTGCTCCTATGCTAGGTCCTGGGATAAATGCAAACCAGCGACAGGCTCTGCTTACAAGAAACTCATAATCTAATGCAGGAGACAGAATATACTTAATAGCATGTGAAAAACTGCAATAACGAATGCGTGTAGAAGATACAGAGATTGCGTAAATCAGGGGATGATTATTTCTCCTCTGAGTTACCAGAAGGCGGGTGACAGTAAAGCTTTTTGCAAGCAGGTTTTGAACTGGATTTTGAAGTTGGAATAAGAATTATCCAGACAGAACACAGGAGTGTGTATGTGGGTTGTTTGTGGCAGGACACGGGAAGGTGGGCATTCCATGAGAGACAACATCATTTATAAATAACAGGAGATGCCAGATGACATGGGCATGTAAACGATGTGGTGCTCTTGAGATGCTGTAAACTGTTCAGAATTGCTGGATCAAGTGTGAGAAAGGAGTAGCAGAAGATAAGTTTGTAAAGTTAGTCCATCCATCTACAATCGTGATGGGCTTGTGATGCTGAGGAATTTGGAATTTGGTCTGTAAGGGACTGGAATCCATGGAAATACTAGAACAGGAAAGAGACATGATAGATTATCATTTTAGAAATTTCTCCTGTGTGTTCAGGAGGTTTGTGAAGGGACACAAATAAAAGCAGGGAGCCCTAAAAGGGACTCTACAGTTTATGCAGTAAAGGAGCACCCACTATATCTCCATTTATAGAAAATTTAAAATTATTGGTTTTTGACACTGTTCTTCTCGGTGGAAATTCATATTTGCTGGAAAGGAAGATTAATTTCATATTAGCAGAGATGTTTCTGTATTCTCAAATATATCTTACCAATTATTACTTAGGTATCATCCTTTAACCTGTGTGTGGACTTAAGTTTTAAGGTTAGCTTTACAGATTCATATATGATAAATATATTTTTAGTTAATAAAATTTAAAATATTTTAATTAAATTGATTACTGAATATTTATTCTTGTGTATCTGACTATGGGAATCTCTAAAATCCCAGCACTATTTTATTTTCTTAGATTAAAATAACATTTTAAAATAACTAGACCAGGCCAAATTTAAAATTTTAGATTATCAAACATTCAGAAAATGTTGAGAAGTAATTGCCTTCTGTCAACGGAAATATATTTAAAAACTAAGTCTGTGAATGGCATTTAAGGACTTCGGTGAATTATGAAAACTTTCATCTAGTACCAGAGATATTACACCCATTTAGGATACTCGCAAGTGGTTCATATGTACAATAGTCCAGAGAAGACTTTATCTTTCTGGTGTAAGTTATTTAAAATTTGTAAGAAACTAGGCTCTTACTCCTCTTACACATTTTTAGCACATTTTAGAAGCATAAGTAGCCTAGGTAATGATTTAAAAATCTTTTGTACTTATTTCAATACCCCTTATCAAATAATTCATGGAATGAAATTTTATTAAGTGGTACTGATGTATCAGAATATATATCACATTCAATTCCACTTATATCAGTGGTAAAAATATTCACCAACATATACAAAGTAGAGTATAATTGATAGGTTTCTAGACTTTCTATTTTAAAACACATCAAAGACTTAAGCATTATGGGCAGTTTTCTTCTAACCCATAATGCATGGAAAAACAAATGTAGCAAATTATAGCAAACATTCATATAGGAGTTATGTGTCTGGCACATTTCAAGTGTTTACCAATATTGACTCATTTGAATCAGCTGGTATGTTATTCTATAAATTATGCCATAATGTATAGGATTCGTGTCCCAATAGTTGTCAAAGGCAATAATTATTGTCAAGGAAAGTCTCAGTGGTGTCCAAGGAATAATACTGTAGACTCCTGAATAGTTCAAATTATGTTTATGACCAACATGGCCTACTTCTCAAACTTAGAGAGTACACATATAGTCACTCCTCTTATGGTCAAAAATATTCGTTGAGTCCCAGACTTCATGTTGGCAGGGACCACACTCTCCTTTGCCAAATTATCCAAGGAAACTGGGAACTTACTTAATCATGGTGTCACTGTTGATGCTGAGTTGTACATCCCATGGACACTTGTCCATTATAACCTAGGCCCAAACCTGCAGGCAGCTGTGGTTCTTCTAGGGAGGAAGCTTGAACTCCACTCCTCCACCCCTCCACCCCTCCCCCACAAGTGATGAGCACCACCAAAGGGTGTATATACTAGGCTTCCCAGGACGCCAACTGTTTAGTTTACCCAACATGCTCAGCCATTTTTCCTCATTATTCCCAATCTCCCCCCCAAGCTGGCTGAACCCTAAAGGTCTTCCAGCATTAGAAATGTACTGTTCAGAAAGCAACTCTCCCCCTGTACTCTTAGTATGAATCCAGTGTCATCAGCCTTGATGGTTATGTTATTTTGGGGCTTCCATAACTATACCCTGATACCAGAGTGTGATCAGGATTATCTAATATATCCTGAAAAAATTTCCCTAGTTTCAAATTTCAGAGAGTAGAAATTAGGCTTTAAGGACTATTTATGTATTTATTTATTTATTTATCATATGATCTTTTTTTATTGAATGAAAGTTTCTTTAAATTCTGTAACGCTCTACAATTTTCAGAAAGTTTCACATGTGTGATTTCATATAATCCTGTAATAACCCTTTTTTTCCCCTTCCCCTGTATTGCCCTTCCCCTCTTCCCTCTCCCCACTGGTAACACCTAGTTTGTTCTATATATCTGTGAGTCTGCTTCTTTTTTGTTTTATTCACTAGTTTGTTGTATTTTTTAGATTCTACATATGAGGGATACATACAGTTTTTGTCTTTCTATGTCTGACTTATTTCACTTAGCATAGTGTCCTCCAAGTCCATCCAAGTTGCTTCAAATGGCAAAGTTTAATCCATTTTTATGGCAGAGTAGAATTCCATAGTGTATATGTACCATATCTTCTTTATCCATTCATCTGTTGATGGACACTTAGGTTGCTTCCATACCTTGACAATTGTAAATAATGCTGTTATGTACATTGGGGTGCATGTATCTTTTCGAATTAGTGTTTTTGTTTTTTTGGATTATACTCAGGAGTGGAATTGCTGGGTTATATGGTAGCTCTATTTTTAGTGTTTTGAGAAACCTCCATACTGTTTTCCACAGTGGTTGCACTAACTTGCATTCTCACCAAAAGTGTAGGAGGGTTCCCTTTTCTCCACATTCTTGCCAACATTTGTTATTTGTGTTCTTTTTGATTATAGCCATTCTGACAGGTGTGAGGTGATATCTCATTGTGGCTTTTGATTTGCATTTTCCTGATGATTAGCAACGCTGAACATCTTTTCATTTGCATGTTGGACACCTGTATTTCCTCTTTGGAAGAAAAAGTTCTTCTGCCCATTTTAAGTGGGTTATTTGTTTATTTGATGTTGAGTTGTATGAGCTGTTCAACAGATTATCAGAAAGAGAAATTAATTCCATTTAACATTGCATCAAAAAGAATGAAATACCTAGGAATAAACCTACCTAAGGAGGTAAAAGAGCTGGGAAAACTATAAGGCACTGATGAAAGAAGTTGAAGACAACATAAAGAGATGGGAAGATATACCATGTTCTTGGATTGGAAGAATCAACATTGTGAAAATGACCATACTACCCAAGGCAATCTACAGATTCACTGCAATCCCTATCAAGTTACCAGTGGTATTTTTCACAGGACTAGAACAAATAATTCTAAAATTTCTATGGAAACACAAAAGACCCTGAATAGCCAAAACAAGAACAGAGCTGGAGGAATCATGCTCCCTGACTTCAGACTATACTACAAAGTAGTATGGTCCTGGCACAAAAACAGACACAGAAATCAATGGAACAGAGTAGAGAGCCCAGAAGTAAACCCATGCACTTATGGCCAATTAATCTATGACAAAGGAGGCAAAAATGTACAGTGAAGGAAAACCAGTCTGTTCAATAAATGGTGCTGGGGAAAATAGACAGCTAGTTGTAAAAGAATGAAATTATAACGTTCTCTAACCCCATATACAAAAATAAACTTAAAATGGATTAAAGCCCTAAATGTAAGACCGGATACAATAAAATTCCTAGAAGAAATCATAGGCAGAACACTCTTTGACTTAAATCACAGAAATATTTTTTTGTATTCATCTCCTAAAGTAAAGGAAATAAAAGAAAAATAAACAAATGGGACCTAATTAAACTTAAAAGCTTTTGCACAGCAAAGGAAACCACTGACAAAATGAAAATACAACCTACTGAATGGGAGAACGTATTTGAAAATGATTGGACCAGTATGGGGTTAAAACACCTTTTAATTCTAAAAGATGCTTTTTTCCCGCCACAAATTGATTTTATTTTGCCTTATCGATAATCTCTGAGTACAAGAGTTGCAAGTAGTAGCATCCCTCAGCCACACCTTAATTCAGAACAGTAGGTGTGTGTTTACTCTAAATTTCTATAAGTATATAAACTCCTTAAATGATAAAGAATAAAACTTTTCTTATTAAATATAATCAAACCAAACCACATTGCACAATGTCACACCAAATCAAACTAAAACACAGACAAAAAACAAAACAGAACAAAATATCCCAAACTGTATGAAGCTACATGCATATAAAAATGGTTATATGAATTTCTTTGGTTGCTCATCTTTTTTTGATTTAAATATATTCTGTCTTCCTGAGCTGGACTTGAATTCAAAATCCATAATCCAAGTAGGGCATACAATTTCCTTTGTAAATGACAGTCTGATCCTGTACTACTTAGGAATGAAGATTAAGCCTTCTGTAAAACATTTTAAGCCCAGCAATATCCTCCACTCTCATTCCTCTTCTTACAGAGAAAGATAATAAAAATAGAGAGGGAGAGGGCAAAGGTGTGTGTGTGTGTGTTGTGTGTTGTGTGTGTGTGTGTATGTATTTCTTAATTATTGGCTTAAAGGATGGAGTAGCTACAAAAACTATAGAACAATTTTGAAGGTGAGGAGGCAATATTCAAGGTAAAAGTGGCTCACAAATTGATCTTACTGAGTTGGTTTATATAAAGTTTTTATATACCTGGATATTGAGATTTATAAAAGAAGAAATACATATTTGGTTTTTATCCTGTTTCTGACACAGAGTTCTTAAAACCCTTGGAGTTTCCTAAGTGATGAGAACAATAAAGGTCTTTTATTATGTGAATAAGGTAACTTTAAGGAAGCACCTAAGAATCGGGGCTGGTTGCCAGGAGAACCAACCACGTGATTGTGATTGGAGGGCTGGAACTTTCAGTCCTACTCCTCAACTTCTGGGAAAGCGAGAGGTGCTGGAGGTTTTCAGTCACCAATGGCCAATTATTTAGTCAATCAGGCTCCATAAACCCCCCAAAGGACAAGGTTCAGAGAGCTTTCAGGTAGGTGAACATATGAAGGTTTGAGGAGAGTGGTGTGCCTGGAGAGGGTTTAGAAGCTCCACACCTTTTCCCCATATCTTGTGCTATGCATTTCTTCCATCAGGCTGTTCCTGAGTTATAACTTTTTATAATAAATTGGTGTTCTAGTAAGTAAAATGTTTCTCTGAGTTCTGTGAGCCACTTGAGAAAATTAATCCAACTTGAGGAAGGGGTTGTAGGAACCTTTGATTTATATTCAGTTGGTCAGAAGCACAGGTAACAGCCTAGATTCATGACTGGCATCTGCAGTGGGACAGATGGCAGTCTTGTAGGACTGAACTCTTAACCTGTGGGATCTGATGCTACCTCTGTGTAGATAGTGTCAGAATTGAGTTGAGGTATAGGACACCCAACTGGTGTCCAGAGCATTGCTTATTGGTGTGGGGAACACTGCCCCCAACCCCACTGGAAATTGAGTCTCAGAACACCCTAGTGTACCCTCAAAAGGCCATCATTTGACATATGAAATGAAAGCCAGGAGCCTAGATTTTGAGACTCAGCTGTTAGGCTTTGTCCTAAATGCAATGGAGTGCTGATAGAGCTTTAAGGAGAGTGATGTGATCAGATTTGCTTTTTATTTTATTTTTATTCTGGAGAATGGATTGGGCAAGAGCGAATATCAGATGATCGGTTAGGAGGCCATTTCAGTTGTGCAGATAACAGATGGTGGTGGTCTTATGGTGGGTGATGAAGTCTAAAGGACAGTCTTTCTGATAGTTTTTCCTGATTTCATCCATTCAGAAGATTAGCTCATGGCACCAAACCTGAAATATCATGTGTAATTTTTAGTTCAGGAAGAAAGAACACATGGTTTTCATTGCTATTCTTCAAAGGGTTGAGGAAAGACAAGTTGAGGAGAAACTTATTTTGGGAGAGGTATATAGCTGTCACATCATTGCTGAAAGGTCTTCAGACAAGTAAATGAATGCACTCACTCCTGTGATATGTTTCAAGTTTTAATTTACATGATTTCCTGATGGAAGGAGAGTTGATTAGAAATAGATTTCTATCAAAATCACATTTATTATATTGACATAACATTTTAGTCATTATCGTTTATTAATTACATAGCTGGGACTCAAAAGATGACTGTTGACTAAAAACAAATTATTGTAATTTTGGTGTCTCGCATATTAGTGCACAGATATTGTGGTCCTGTAGCTCAGTCAATTACTATGGAAAACTGGTTTGCTCTATGAATTAGTAAAGATCTGGGGAGGAAATGAGCAGGCAGTTTTGAAGCTCAATGCCCTGGGTAAAGGATTTTTAGATACTTTGAAGCTCAATGCACTAAGTAAAGGACTGTTAGTTACTTAGACTTATAAGCTGAAATTTTAGAATATCCTCTTCCCGAAAGATCAGAGAAACATAGGTATGTTACCATGATGAGGATTTTAAAAAAGTAGAATCTGGCTCTTGAGACTAGGAAATTCTAAAACTAGAATCGTGACTGGACAATCTTCATTCATTCAAATGAGAAAAAAAAAGGGAGAGTATATATTCTTAAAAGTGTTTTCTGATGATAAAAGTTAGAAAATTTTGAAATTTGGAGACTACAGAAAAGTATATAGTGAAGTATTAAAAAATATTACTCATTATCCTACTAAACGAAGATGGATTACTTTCTAGATACCTTTCTAGGGTTTTTTTTTTTCCTACCTGAATTTACATGTTATACATATATGAGAACATATGAAAATTTTGTTTTCTTGCTTTTAAAAGACATATTATTATATAAAATACATTTTACCGTATTATTAGGAAGTCGATAAAAATGCCTCTTTTGGATAGTATATGAAACTATCAAATTAATGTGTTGTTTTTAATTTTTTTAACCTTTAATGGTCATTTTCAAATACATAGAAATAGAGAAAATAGCATAATGGATTTCCAAGTTTTGGCAATTAACCACATTTAGATAATTTTGCTTCACTGATCTCCAAAATATTTTTTTTTAAGTGGAGTATTTCCTTTTTAAATTGGAATACTTAAAATTCCAGATGTAATTCCACTTGTAAATAGTTCCAAATGTATATCTGATAAATTTAAAAACTATAACTAGAATGGCATTATCACATCTAAAATAGGTAGCAGTAATTTCCTAATTTACCCAATATGCAGTTTATATTCAAATATTTCCAATTGACTCAATAAATATCTTTTTGATAGTTGACTTGTTTAAATAGAAGCCAAACACTACATTTAGTTGTCATGTTTATTAAATCTCATTTAATTTCTAATAAGCTTCCAGCCCCCCACTTCTAATATCATGTATTTGTCCCCTAGTGTGTTCCACATTGTTGATTTGACTGGCTGATTCTTCATGATTTGTTTTACTTCTTCTCACCCCTGTATTTCTTGTAAATGCATAGCTATATCTAGAGACTTGATTGGATTCAGGCTCAATTTCTTTTTATCAAGAATATGTCATAGTTTGTGATGTTTACTCCTTATTGCATTGCATCAAAGGCCCATATCATCTGGTTGTCCACATTTAGTGATGTTGAGGTAGATCAGGTGTTGTCAGCCCACTAGAACTCCCCTCACCCTTATTTATAATCATTAAACATCCATTGATGAGGATTGACTAGATCCATAACTTCATTAGGACTTTGCAAAATGGTAATTTTCGAATTCTACCTCCCCTTTTGCATTTAAGATCCACAAAGAACTTTCCCTCATTAACAGTTTGGCTACTTCAAAAGATTGTACAGATAAAATCTTATTCTTTCTCTCTATTTCTCACCTTTCCTGATAAAGAATTGGTGCCTGAACAATCTCCAAGGGCGACCAAAGAGGTGTTTTGCTTTTTAAATTTCATGGTGAATGAATGCATTTTCATACGACAGTTTTTATTCTTTTTGATAATCCAATTGCCCATCTTTTGTCAGTGGGAATACCTTTAGATTAGTTCCTGTGTCCCTTTGACATGACCCTGTTTATATTGGATGTGTTCCTTGCTTTCTGGCACAAAGAAAAATATTCCCAGCTCTTGTGAATCTCTTGTCCCAGAAGTGGGAACAGTGGTTTCTCCTTAGTACCCTGGTACAAATTAAGGGAAAATCATATCAAACTCTGAAACATTTATAAGACATTGTCTTACTTTAAAACTTTTAATTTTAATAAAGATTTCCAGGGTTAACATTTTTGCAGAGAACTTTCTTAATTTCTGATAATTTTATAAGAATAAATTTTAAGAATTACTCTGTCATAGAGCATCATTGTTTTAATGCTGTTGTTTTGTATTGCCAGATTGTCCCTGAAAAGGTTATATCAATTTGTATTTCTACCAGCAGTATTTAGAAGTTATTCTATACTCCTGTCAATTTGCTGTTATCCTTAACAAAAAGCAGTAGAAGGAAATGGTTTTTTAAAAAATTTTCTTTGTCTTTAATTATTAGTGAGGACGAACTTTTAATTTTTGAATGCAGGGGCAAGTTTTTGAGTTTATTGCACTCTGTGAATCATAGCACATTCCTATTATGCATGCATGCAAGACTGCTATATATCCATCTGTCAACCACCCATCCATCTACCTCTTATCTATCGTTACCTATCCATTCACCCATCATTTATTTATTTATATCTACTGATGTATTGATTCCTATGTATTTCATGCTTCATTCCCATTCTCTTGGTGTTGCATGTAACTATTTTATTATATTTCATGTATAACTTTTGACTCAAAACTTTTCTTGTAAAATGTGTATTATTTTGTTTATATGTATTTTAATCTATATTGGTCATATTATGTTATATATATCATTCTTTTTCCTGTTTTCTCCTATTAACTATTAAGTTCTAGGATCTATCTTTGTTGTTATTTGTATAGCAACTCCTTTGCTCTGACCACTGCAAAATTCTCCATGGTGTGCCACATTTTGCCCATTTCTTATTTCCTTTGGTGGACTTCCAGGGAGCCTTCAATATTTCACCATCAAAAATATTCCCATATGGACCTTTTTGAAAATTTCCCTGGAATTTATGACTGTTGTATGCAGTAGTTAATTTGACTAAATAGGATCGTGGGATTTATTTCTATAAGCAGTACAAAAATTTTGCTATATACGCACATCCTCATCAACATTTGGTGTTCTAATTTTGCAGACTAAAATATGTATTGTCTCATTGATTTAATTTGCATTTCTGCAAATATCAATGAGTTTTGGCATCCTGTAATATGCTTGCTAAATTTATGTATGCATGTGTGCATTTCTAACTGCCTAATCGTATGGAGATTTTTGGAAGATGATCATTATTTTCCCAATTACTCTCCAGCCCTATCACAATCAATGTTGGGGTTATTATTCATATATTCTCTTTTCCTGTTCTTTGATCTCAGCGTTAAAAACAGCAATCACTTTATTAAGGTATTGATAAACCCCAATTTCCACCTCTCTTGCAGCCTCTTCTGGATTGTTCTCTTTTATTTGAAAACTTATTGCAAAAATATTTTCAGTGTCGGCTTTTGGTGGTACATTTTTTGAGGGAATATACATGGACTTATTTTTATTTTGCTCTTATATATATTTTTTCACTTTTACATTTAAATGATACTGTGCTATATAGAAAATTGTAGGTTTCAAGTTCTTTTAGCATTTAAAAATATATTTCTTAGTTGTGTTTTGCATAGAGAGAACTCTGATGGCAAGCTTGTTTCTCTGTAAAAGATTTGCTATTTTTTTTAACGTCTTTATTGGAGTACAATTGCTTTACAATGGTGTGTTACTTTCTGCTTTATAACAAAGTGAATCAGCTACACATAAACATACATCCCCATGTCTCCTCCCTCTTGCGTCTCCCTCCCAACATCCCTATCCCACCCCTCTAGGTGGTCACAAAGCACCGAGCTGATCTCCCTGTGCTATGCGGCTGCTTCCCACTATCTATCTGTCTTACATTTGGTAGTGTATATATGTCAGTGCTACTCTCTCACTTCGTCCCAGCTTACCCGTCACCCTCCCCGAATCCTCAAGTCCATTCTCTAGTAGGTCTGTGACTTTATTCCCGTCTTGCCCCTAGGTTCTTCATGACCATTTTTTTTTCTGAGATTCCATATGTATGTGTTAGCATACGATATTTGTTTTTCTCTTTGTGACTTACTTCACTCTGTATGACAGACTCTAGGTCCATCCACCTCACTACAAATAACTCAATTTCGTTTCCTTTTATGGGTGAGTAATATTCCATTGTATATATGTGCCACATCTTCTTTATCCATTCATCTGTCAATGGACACTTAGGTTGCTTCTATGTCCTGGCTATTATAAATAGAGCTGCAGTGAACATTGTGGTACATGACTCTTTGAATTATGGTTTTCTCAGGGTATATGCTCAGTAGTGGGATTGCTGGGTCGTATGGTAGTTCTATTTTTAGTTTTTTAAGGAACCACCATACTGTTCTCCATAGTGGCTGTATCAATTTACATTCCCACCAACAGTGTAGGAGGATTCCCTTTTCTCCATACCCTCTCCAGCATTTATTGTTTGTTATTTTTTGATGATGGCCATTCTGACTGGTGTGAGGTGATACTTCACTGTAGTTTTGATTTGCATTTCTCTAATGGTTAGTGATGTTGAGCATCCTTTGATGTGTTTGTTGGCAATCTGTATATCTTCTTTGGAGAAATGTCTGTTTACGTCTTCTGCCCATTTTTGGATTGAGTTGTTTGTTTTTTTGATATTGAGCTGCATGAGCTGCATGTAAACTTTGGAGATTAATCCTTTGTCAGTAGCTTCGTTTGCAAATATTTTCTCCCATTCTGAGGGTTGTCTTTTTGTCCTGTTTACGGTTTCCTTTGCTGTGCAAAAGCTTTTAAGTTTCATTAGGTCCCATTTGTTTATTTCTATTTTCATTTCTCTAGGAGGTGGGTCAAAAAGGATCTTGCTGTGATTTATGTCATAGAGTGTTCTGCCTAAGTTTTCCTCTAAAGGTTTTATATTGTCTGGCCTTACATTTAGATCTTTAATCCATTTTGAGTTTATTTTTGTGTATGGTGTTGCAGATTGTTCTAATTTCAATCTTTTATTTGTAGCCGTCCAGTTTTCCCAGCACCACTTATTGAAGAGGCTCTCTTTTCTCCATTGTATATTCTTGCCTGCTTTGTCAAAGATAAGGTGACCATATGTGTGTGGGTTTATCTCTGGGCTTTCTATGCTGTTCCATTGATCTATATTTCTGTTTTTGGGCCAATACCATACTGTCTTGATTACTGTAGCTTTGTAGTATAGTCTGAAGTCAGGGAGCCTGATTCTCCAGCTCCATTTTTCTTTCTCAAGATTGCTTTGCTATTTGGGATCTTTTGTGTTTCCATACAAATTGTGAAATTTTTTGTTCTAGTTCTGTGAAAAATGCCATTGATAGTTTGATAGGGATTGCACTGAATCTGTAGATTGCTTTGAGTAGTATAGTCATTTTTGCAATGTTGATTCTTCCAATCCAAGAACATGGTATATCTCTCCATCTGTTTGTATCCTCTTTAATTTCTTTCATCAGGGTCTTATAGTTTTTTGCATAGAGGTCTTTTGTCTCCTTAGGTAGGTTTATTCCTAGGTATTTTATTCTTTTTGTTGCAATGGTAAATGAGAGTGTTTCCTTAATTTCTCTTTCAGATTTTTCATCATTAGTGTACAGGAATGAAAGAGATTTCTGTGCATTAATTTTGTATCCTGCTACTTTACCAAATTCATTGATTAGCTCTAGTAGTTTTCTGGTGGCATCCTTAGGATTTACTATGTAGAGTGTCATGTCATCTGCAAACAGTGACAGCTTTACTTCTTCTCCGATTTGGATTCCTTTTATTTCTTTTTCTTCTCTGACTGCTGTGGTTAAAACTTCCAAAACTATGTTGGATAATACTGGTGAGAATGGACAACCTTGTCTTTTTCCTGATCTTAGAGGAAATGGTTTCAGTTTTTCACCCTTGAGTACGATGTTGCCTACTTTCTGGAGGGTTTTTGTCATATATCGCTGTTAATTTTTGTCGAAAGGTTTTTCTACATCTATTGAGATGATCATATCGTTTTTATCCTTCAATTTGTTAATATCATTTAACACATTGATTGATCTGTGTATATTGATGAATCCTTGCATTCCTGGGATAAACCCCACTTGATCATGGTGTATGATCCTTTTAATGTGCTATTGGATTCTCTTTGCTACTATTTTGTCGAGGATTTTTGCATCTATGTTCATCAGTGATATTGGCCTGTAGTTTTCTTTCTTTGTGACATCTTTGTCTCGTTTTGGTATCAGGGTGAAGGTGGCCTTGAAGAATGAGTTTGGGAGTGTTCCTCCCTCTGCTATGTTTTGGAAGAGTTTGAGAAGCATAGGAGTTAGTTTTTCTCTAAATGTTTGGTAGAATTCGCCAATGGCTTTGGTGAAGCCATCTGGTCCTGGGCTTTTGTTTGTTGGAAGATTTTTAATCACAGTCTCAAATTCAGTGCTTGTGATTGGTTTGTTTATATTTTCTATTTCTTCCTGGTTCAGTCTTGGAAGGTTGTGCTTTTCTAAGAATGTGTCCATTTCTTCCAGGTTGTCCATTTCATTGGCATGTAGTTGCTTGTAGTAATCTCTCATGATCCTTTGTGTTTGTGCAGTGTCCGTTGTTACTTCTTCTCTTTCATTTGTAGTTCTGTTGATTTGAGTCTTCTCTCTTTTTTTCTTGATGAGTCTGGCTAATGGTTTATCAATTTTGTTTATCTTCTCAAAGAACCACTTTTAGTTTATTGATCTTTGCTATTGTTTCCATCATTTCTTTTTCATTTATTTCTGATCTGATCTTTATGACTTCTTTCCTTCTGCTAACTTTGGGTTTCTTTTTTTTTTGTTCTTTGTCTAATTGCTTTAAGTGTAAGGTTAAGTTGTTTATTTGAGATGTTTCTTGTTTCTTGAGATAGGATTGTATTGCTATAAACTTCCCTCTTAGAATGGCTTTTGCTGCATCCTGTAGGTTTTGGGTTGTTGTGTTTTCATTGTCATTTGTTTCTACGTATTTTTTGATTTCCTTTTTGATTTCTTCAGTGATCTCTTAGTTATTTAGTAGTGTATTGTTTAGCCTCCATGTGTTTGTATTTTTTACAGATTTTTTTCCTGTAATTGATATCTAGTCTCATAGCATTGTGGTCAGAAAAGATACTTGATATGATTTCAATTTTCTTAACTTTACCAAGGCTTGATTTGTGACCCAAGATATGATCTATCCTGGGGAATGTTCCATGAGCACTTGAGAAGAAAGTATATTCTGTTGTTTTTGGATGGAATGTCCTATAAATATCAATGAAGTCCATGTTGTTTAATGTGTCATTTAAAGCTTGTGTTTCCTTATTTATTTGCATTTTGGACGGTCTGTCCATTGGTGACAGTGGGGTGTTAAAGGCCCCTATTTAATTGTGTTACTGTTGATTTCCCCTTTTATGGCTGTTAGCATTTGCCTTATGTATTGAGATGCTCCTATGTTGGATGAATAAATATTTCTAATTGTTATATCTTCTTCTTGGATTGATCATTTGATCATTATGTAGTGCCCTTCTTTGTCTCTTGTAATAGTCTTTATTTTAAAGTCTGTTTTGTCTGATATGAGAATTGCTACTCCAGCTTTTGATTTCCCTTTGCATGGAATATCTTTTTCCATCCCCTCACTTTCAGTCTGTATCCCTAGGTCTGAAGTGGGTCTCTTGTAGATAGCATATATACGAGTCTTGTTTTTGTACCCATTCAGCCAGTCTGTGTCTTTTGGTTGGAGCATTTATTCTATTTACATTTAAGGTAGTTATCAATATGTATGTTCCTATTACCATTTTCTTTGTTGTTTTGGGTTTTTTATTGTAGGTGTTTTCCTTCTCTTGTGTTTCCTGCCAAGAGAAGTTCCTTTAGCATTTGTGGTAAAGGTGGTTTGGTGGTGCTGAATTCTCTTAGCTTTTGCTTATCTGTAAAGTTTTCAATTTCTCTGTCATATCTGAATGAGATCCTTGCTGGGTAGAATAATCTTAGTTGTAGATTTTTCCCTTTCATCACTTTAAGTTTGTCCTGCCACTCCCTTCTGGCTGGCAGAGTTTCTGCTGAAAGATCAGCTGTTAACCTTATGGGGATTCCGTTGTATGTTATTTGTTGTTTTTCCCTTGCTGCTGTTAATATTTTTCTTTGCATTTAGTGTTTGATAGTTTGATTAGTATGTGTCTTGGTGTGTTTCTCCTTAGATTTATCCTGTATGGTGGTCTCAGTGCTTCCTAGACTTGATTGACGATTTCCTTTCCCTTATTAGGGAAGTCTTTAACTATAATCTCTTCAATATTTTCTCAGTCCCTCTCTTTTTTGCTTCTTCCTCTGGGACCCCTATAATTTGAATGTTGGTGCGTTTAATGTTGTTCCAGTGGTCTGTGAGACTGTCCTCAATTCTTTTCATTCTTTTTTCTTTATTCTGCTCTGCAGTAGTTATTTCCACTATTTTATCTTTCAGGTTACTTATCTCTTCCTCTGCCTCAGGTATTCTGCTATTGATTCCTTCTAGAGAATTTTAAATTTCATTTATTGTGTTGTTCATCATGCTTTGTTTGGTCTTTAGTTCTTCTAGGTCCTTGTTAAACATTTCTTGTATTTTCTGCATTCTATTTCCAGTATTTTGGGTCATGTTTACTGTCATTACTCCGAATTCTTTTTCAGGCAGATTGCCTATTTCCTCTTCATATCTTTGGTCTGGTGTGTTTTTACCTTGCTCCTTCATCTGCTGTGTGTTTCTCTGTCTTCTCATTTTGCTTAACTTACTGTGTTTGGGGTCTCCTTTTCGCAGGCTGCAGGTTCATAGTTCCTGTTGTTTTTGGTGTCCACCCCCAGTGGCTAAGGTTTGTTCAGTGGGTTGTGTGGGCTTCCTTGTGGAGGGGACTGTTGCCTGTGTTCTGGTGGATGAGGGTAGATCTTGCCTTTCTGGTGGGCAGGACTGCGTCCAGTGGTGTTTTTTGGGGTGTCTGTGACCTTATTTTGATTTTAGGCAGCCTCTCTTCTAATGGGTGGGGTTGTGTTGCTGTCTTGCTAGTTGTTTGGCGTAGGGTGTCCAGCTTGCAGGTCATTATGTGGAGCTGGATCTTAGCATTGAGGTGGAGATGTCTGGGATAGCTTTTGCTGTTTGATATTACGTGGAGCTGTGAGGTCTCTGGTGGACCAATGTCCTGATCTCGGCCCTCTCACCTCAGAGTCACAGGCCTGACACCCGGCCGGAGCACCAAGACCCTGTCAGCCTCATAGCTCAGACTAAAAGAGAGAAATAAATAAATAAATAAAATTAAGTTATTAAAATAAAAAATAAGTATTAAAAATAAAAAAAATAAAATAATTAAAAAAAAAACAAAAAATATCTGGAGAGACAGAACCCCAGGACAAATGGTAAAAGGAAAGCTATACAGACATATCACAAAGAAGCATACACATACACAGTCACAAAAAGAGAAAAAAGAATAAATATATATCTATACATAAAAAAAAAGAAAAAGAAAGAGAGCAACCAAATCAATAAACAAATCTACCAATGATAATAAACTCTAAATACTAAACTATGATAAACATAAAATCAGAAACAAATTAGATGCATAAAGCAAACCTCAAATCTACAGTTGCTCCCGAAGTCCACCTCCTCAATTTGGGATGATTCGTTGTCTATTCAGGTATTCCAGAGATGCAGGGTACATCAAGTTGATTGTGGAGATTTAATCCACTGCTCCTGAGGCTGCTGGGAGAGATTTCCCTTTCTCTTCTTTGTTCGCACAGCTCTTGGGGTTCAGCTTTGGATTTGGCCCCGCCTCTGCGTGTAAGTCGCCTTAGGACGTCTGTTCCCGCTCAGACAGTATGGCGTTAAAGGAGCGGCTGATTAGGAGGGTCTGGCTCACGCTGGCAGAGGCCGGCGTGATGTTGCAACAGCCTGTGGCATGCCGTGTGTTCTCCCGGGGACGTTGTCCCTGGATCAGGGGACCCTGGCGGTGGCGGGCTGCAAAGCCTTCCGGGAGGGGAGGTATGGATAGTGACCTGTGCTTGCACACAGGCTTCTTGGTGCCTGCAGCAGCAGACTTAGTGTTTCATGCCCATGTCTGGTGTCCGTGCTGACAGCCGTGGCTCACGCCCGTCTCTGGAGCTTGTTTAGGTGGTGCTCTGAATCCCCTCTCCTCGCACACCCCGAAACAGTGGTCTCTTGCCTCTTAGGCAGTTCCAGGCTTTTTCCCAGACTCCCTCCCGGCTAGCTGTGGTGCACTAGCCCCCTTCAGGCTGTGTTCATGCAGCCAACCCCAGTCCTTTCCCTGGGCTCTGCGGAGCCTCAGCTCCCAGCCCCAACCTGCCCCGGTGGGTGAGCAGACGAACCTTTCAAGCTGGTGAGTGTAGTTGGCACTGATCTTCTGTGTAGGAATCTCTCCGCTTTGCCCTCTGTACCCCTGTTGCTGGGCTCTCCTCTGTGGCTCTGAAGCTTCTACCCGCCACCTGCCATCTCAGCCAGTGAAGGGGCTTCCTAGTGTGTGGAAACTTTTCCTCCTTCACAGCTCCCTCCCAGAGTTGCAGGTCCCATCCCTATTCTTTTGTCTCTGTTTTTTTCTTTTTTTTTTTTTGCCCTACCCAGGTACATCGGGATTTTCTTACCTTTTGGGAAGTCTGAGGTCTTCTGCCAGTGTTCAGTAGGTGTTCTGTAGGAGTTGTTCCACATGTAGATGTATTTCTGATGTATTTGTGGGGAGGAAGGTGATCTCCACGTCCTACTCCTCCCCCATCTTGAAGGTCTCTCCAGATCCGCTGTTTCTATCTGGAAGCATTTAGAGTTGTATCATTGCCTTCGTTAGTCTTAAATTCACTATATGTCTTTGTAGGATTTTTACTTGTCTCTCACTCTCTGAGCCTTTTCTGTCCACAGCCTTTTATTTAAATTTTTGTGACTCTTTGTTTAGCTCCTTAATACATTTTAAAGCCTATGTTATGTTTTTTTTTTTTGCGGTACGCAGGCCTCTCACCGTTGTGGCCTCTCCCATTGCAGAGCACAGGCTCTGGATGTGCAGACTCAGTGGCCATGACTCACAGGCCTAGCCGCTATGCGGCATGTGGGCTCTTCCTGGACTGGGACACGAGCCTGTGTCCCCTGCATCGGCAGGCGGACTCTCAACCACTGTGCCACCAGGGAAGCCCTATGTTATGTTTTTGATCTAATTTTTTGAATAAATTCAGCTGATACATTTTATCTAGTTTTTAAAAATTCCAGTGAGATCCTTATACTTCTTATTTTGTGAACCCATTGTCACTTGGGGGATGAGCTACTTTGTTTAGTAATGTGAGTTGAGAAAGGGCTGAAGACAGGCTTCCAAGTGTTTGCCTGTCTGGTGAACTTAAGGGGTGAAGGGGATGAACCCCAGTGCAGAAAGCCTCAGGTACAAAAGACCCAGTCTTGATTACTCCCATTTTCCTCCTGTATATCATCTCTCTTCTGCCTTCTCTAAAGCCTTAAGGAGAACAGCATTAGGAGGTTACCTCCCTAAGTTGTAACTCGCCAGCCCCGGGTGATTGGACAGGGAGGGATGTAAAAGCAAATGTCTGGGGCAGCTGCTTAATGGGCACCTGTTTATATAGGCCACATACACCAATGGGGCTTTTGCTCCTTGGACCATCTGCACTGGCATCTGAAAAGTTGCCACTGATTTTTATGGTGAAGACATAGGAAATGATGATCCCAAACACACAGAGGAGAGGCCAGAGCAGTATTTACAAAGTTATTCTAACATATCCTGTCACTGGTCCTCCAACTGTCCTCTGTCCCAAGCTTCAGGCAACTACCTCCCCTCAACATATCTTTTAAATCAGCTTTAGTATCACTATGGAAAAGTTAGTTTCTGAAATACATTTTCCTTCTCACTTCTATAGTTATTCCAGGGTTAATTTTATAGAGGGAGCCAGAAGCCCCATGTTAAGTTGCCATATGGGCAGGAACCAGAAGTTCCTACTATGTTGAGTAAATATTTTTTTCACAGGCTGATGTCCTATTTTACAAAGCATCTGTTCCTTTTTTTTGCCCACTTATCCTTTGGGGTCTTTATTTTTTAAAATTGATTTTATGAGCTATTTATGTATTATGGATATCATTATATTTCCTGCTATTTTAATACAATTTTTTTTAAAATGGTACAACCACTTTATTTATTTATTTTTGGCTGTTTTGGGTCTTCATTGATGCATGTGAGCTTTCTCTAGTTGTGGTGAGTGGGGCCTACTCTTCATTGTGGTGTGCGGGCTTCTCATTGCGGTGGCTCCCCTTGTTGCAGAGCAGGGGCTCTAGGCACGCGGGCTTCAGTAGTTGTGGCACGGGGCTCAGTAGTTGTGGCTTGCGGGCTCTAGAGCACAGGTTCAGTAGTTGTGGCACATGGCATTAGTTTCTCTGTGGCAAATGGGATCTTCCCAGACCAGGGATTGAACACGTGGCCCCTGCATCAGCAGGCAGATTCTTAATCACTGTGCCACCAGGGAAGTTCAATAGAAATATTTTAATGTAGATATTGAAATAAGGATATTTTCTCATTTTTTTGCTTTCCTTTTATATGCTGTTAGTGAATAAAATAAATTTTATATTTTCAATACAGGTAATTATATCTACCATGTCCATTAAGATGTCCTTCATTACTTTTAAGCTTAGAAAGTTCTAAGGATCAGAGGAAGTCAAGGTTAGGAAAAATTTAAATCACTTAAATATATAGGATATATATGTGTGTGAACATCCTGATAAACATAAAGTAAAAAAAAAATCGTGTCCAATAAATGTAAAAGGCATATACATCAATGACTAGTAATATGGAGAAAAATGCTCAGACAAAATTGAGGCTTATATAAATTGATTAAAATATATAGAAAACAAATCTTTTAAGACATTCTTTGGAATAAGGATATCCCAGGATCCAGGAACCAGGATCCAAGAGTCTTGAGTTTTAAAGGCATTTGAAACTTTCTAAAGGATAAGCTTACATATTATTTAGCCTCTTTGAGTCTGAACTTAAAAAACCTTTTAAATGATGATGATAATATAATTGAAAGTACATAGTTTTAACATTTTAAGCATTTTAAATTTAATAAAAACTTTTATATTAATCAATGGTAATAATGTTAATAATAAAAGTAACAAGAAATGACCAACTGTAAGAAAATAAGAGAGAGTTAGTGGGCTGTTAAATTTTGTGTTCACCTTCTAAGAAGGATTATATAATATCCAGAAAGAGTATAACCCCCCTCCCCAGCCAAATGATCTCGCTTCACTAATGTAAGAAAATGATAGAATAATACTTAGGTGTTTTCTTTTTTTTAAATTTATTTTTCTATTGAAGTATAGTTGATTTACAAACATTGGTTAATTTCTGCTGTACAGCAAAGTGATTCAGTTATACACATTATATACATTTTTTTTTGTATTCTTTTCCATTATGGTTTATCCTAGGATATTGAATATAGTTCCCTGTGCTATACAGTAGGACCTTGTTGTTTATTCATTCTATACGTAATAGTTTGCATCTACAACCCCAAACTCTCAGTCCATTCCTCTGCACCCCCCTCCCCCTTGGCAACCACAAGTCTGTTCTCTATGTCTGTGAGTCTGTTTCTGTTTCATAGATAGATTCATTTGTGCCATAGTTTAGATTCCACATCTAACTAAGTGATATCATATGATATTTGTCTTTCTCTTTCTGACTTACTTCACTTGTTTGATAATCTCTAGTTGTATCCATGTTGCTATAAATGACATTATTTCATTCTTTTTTTATGGCTAAGTAGCATGCTATTGTATATATGTACCGCATCTTCTTTATCCATTCATCTATCGATGGACATTTAGGTTGTTTCCATGTCTTGGCAATTGTGAATAGTGCTGCAGCGAACATATGCATGCATGTATCTTTTTGGATTATAGTTTTGTCCAGATATATGCCCAGGAGTGGGATTTCAGGATCATATGATAATTCTATTTTTAGTTTTCTGAGGAACCTCTGTATTGTTTTCCATAGTGGATGCACCAACTTACATTCCCATCAACAGTGTAGGAGGGTTCCCTTTTCTCCACACCCTCTCCAACATTTGTTATTTGTAGACTTCTTAATGATGGCCATTCTGACAGGTGTGAGGTGGTACCTAGGTGTTTTCAATGATTCCAGGATCAGACATCATATTTAAATCCTTCCACCTATTTTCCATTGCAACATGCAGGAGTGATGAAATGCACACACACAATATACCAGTGAATGCCTATGGACATTGATTAAACTCTTGATCGGTTCATAAAGTAGATCAAAGGTCAACACTATTGTGTTGCTTAACCAAGACATAAGTTCAACTGTAGGTAACAGAAACTAAAAAAACAGTGGCTAAATTGAGATAATTTCATTTTCTCAGACATGTAACTGTTTTTAGGTAGGTGTTTGATAGCTGATATGGCAGCTACGTTCCGGACACCTACACTCCTTCCATCTTTTTTATTTTCTCTGAAATATAATTGACATATAACTTTGAGTAAGTTTAAGGTATACACTGTGATAATTTGATGCATTTATATTTTGCGGTGTGATTACCACCATAGCGTTTCCTAACAACTCCATCCCATCACATAATTATCATTTCTTTTTTCTGTTGAGAACACTTATCATCTGGTCTCTCAGCAGCTTAGAAATATATAGTACAGTATTGTTGACTACAATCACAATGCTGTGCATTAGATCTCCAGAACTTGTTCATCTTCTATCTGTAAGTTTGTCCATTCTATCTGTCCATTCTACTCTCTGTTTCTGTCCATCCTACTGTCCGTTCTACTCTCTGTTTCTATGAGTTTGACCTTTTTTAGATTCCACATATTAGTGATATACAGTATTTGTCTTTCTCTGTCTGACTTATCTCACTTAACATAATACCCTCAAGTTTCATCCGTGTTGTCATATCTATATCTATATCTGTAGCTGCCTCATGTCTTCTTTATCCATTCATTTGTTGACAATGCTTAGGTTGTTTCCATGTCTTGGCTATTGTGAATAATGGAGCAGTAAACATTGGAGTGCGGATATATTTTCAATATCCTGTTATCATTGACTCTTTCCATTTAAATGCTCTGCTAGAATGCTGCCATCATCTGTCTAATATGGCTCACCCCCATGATTATACTCAAAGCAGCAGGATGGAAGAAAGCAAAGAAAAAGAACATGTCCCTCCCTTTAAGAATATAATCCAGAAATTGCACACTTGCTTTCTCTTACCTCTCAATGGCAGACCTTAGTCAAAGGTCTATTTTTGCTACAAATTTAATGGGGAATTTAGTCTTTATTCTGCACAAATATTGAGGTAAACATAATACTCTGAGAGTGAAGCAGAGGATGGATATTAAGGGGACCATCAGGAACCTCAGCATATTGGCTCTTTGGGCATTAGACCGCTTTCCTACTCAAATCCAAATTTGTATATTTTCCTTTGATTTGGAATTGGTTGTCTATTATGTTGTCTTAAATTCTTAATAATTACAGATTTGTAACCAGAACATGGATTCCCAGCAAGTTTTGAATAAACATTTAAAGAAATACAAAGTGATCACTCAGATTCTACTTTATAAACCCATCAAGATTGATTCACTATCAATAAAACCTTTGAGATTAATGAATAGTAAGAAAAGAATCATTGGATAGAAGGAGAAAAGTACAATCTAATAAAACATACTAATTCCATTATGCATTTTAAGAATGAATATTTATTAAGCACCTACTATATTTCAGATACTGGTCTAGACACTGTCATTAAAATGGTGAGGCCAAGCCACCTTGGTCCCTGCCAGCAAGAAAGGGAGCATGGAGTTACTCAGATCATCAAACAAATAAGTGTGATTGGAGCTGAGGTAATTGCTGTGAAGAAAGTTAAATGGTGCCAGGAGAACATATACTAGGGGCATGTACCCAGTGGAAGAGATCAAGGGAGTGCTAATTTAACTATGAGCTGAAGGATGAATGGTCTCTGAAAAGAGATCTAGTTCTCATAGAAGCAAGAAGTCCAAAAGATCCCTCCTTCTCCCTTCTTCATTCTCTCCTTCTCTCTCCCTTCTTTCCCCTCCCCTTCTTCCTTGTCTGTCCTCCTTATCCCCTTTCCCTCTCCTTTTCTTTTCCTTCCATCTTCCCATTTGCCTTCTTTCTCCTTCCCTCCTCCTTCTCTGTTTCCTCCCTTCCTCCTGCCTTTCCTACCTTCCTTCCTTCCTTCCTCCCTTCCCTCCTTCTCCTCTATACGTAGATTGTACCCATCTCTGCTTATTTTTCTAACTGGGGTCATGCCACTGTTCTGAAGATAACTTGGCTCCAAGTCCGGGTTTTGTAAATAGCCTATGTGCAAGTTAAGGTTCCATAGAGATTTTTAAGAAACTAGGGCAGGGGTACCAGTAAGAGTTGGGGTGAAATTTACACATGATGAATCATTTGCCAAATAGGTCTACTTTCTTTACTCTAGCTGATTTTGACTGTGTTTTGGCCACTCTTATAGTAATGGAGAAAAATCCTTGATCTTGCCGTTGAACGCCTCTGGCTCTCTTAAAATTTAAAACTTAGTCCCTCTTTGATGAATTCAGTCTCTCTCGTGTCAATGATCAGTTTCTTAGCACCTCTGCCCTCTGTTGTTTTTTACATCCCGCCCTCTGCTTCCTGGCCAGTATCTCCTCACTACCACTACTGTCACCGCCATAGGCCTGCCTCCTGCCAACATTCAGGACCAGAAGGAAGCTTATAGAACATCATAGTGATGGGGAGTGTGGTTCACTGGCTCCTGCTGAGCTCTGGTTGAGGTGTAGCTCGTCTTGCCAGCTCTTTGGTTGTTGATTTATCTCCTTGCTGTCTTTGCTCCTGACTTATCTGTGGCTGCTGTAACTTGTAGTCTCCTTTCTCAGCATAGGCAGTCCCTGGTAATTGCTCCCATGTAGACTGGCCACCATCTCTCTATTATGTCTATCCCCTGCCCTCAACCTTTCACTAGTACCACACATTCCCAGAGATTCCTCTTTTGATTCCTGGTTTGGGAAGTTGATGCTGTGTCTTTCTGCTGGAAGATCACGATCTTGCATCTTCAGCTATCTTCTGAATCTACCAGTAAGACAAAAAGGAATTTCTGGATTCTCTAAATGCCAAACACAGACTGAGCAGAAACAGGGAGCTATTTCAAGTCCATTCACCTGGGCCCTCCCCTCAGTCATTTCTATTGTTATCACTCAGGCACCGTGTTCAACATATTACCACGACAACCTCAGAGCTCCTCTGAAAGGCATGCAGTCTTTGGAGATTGTGAACAAGCAGTAACTCATTTATTCTGGAAATCTACTGAACTATTTGCATGTATTTACAGTCACAACTTCTCCCATCTCCCCCAGTCTCCCTGTTTGACTTTGGGGCTTCCTTGGAGGGTTATATAAAGAAGGCTTCCATCTTCCCCTCAGACTTCTTTTTTTCATTTTCTCTTTCTGTCAGGCAGGGGTAGTCCTAAGTCACTTCCTTCTGCTTCCCAAGATGGTATTTGCCCTCCACTTGCCTATGGAAATAAGAACTAAAGTCATATCTGTCTTAATAGCAGAAGAGCTGCAGAGAAAAATTCAAATTACACTGGGAAAAGTACCATCAGGGAATATTTTAAAGTGTATCACCCTGCTATAGGGTGAAGGGACAGATATTCCAGGCAGAAACAACAGTGTGTAGAGAGTCTCTGAGGTGGGAAGGAGCAAGGCCACTTTGGTGGGAATGGAGGGGGGGACGGTGGGGGTCCTAGGAGATGAGGCTGGAGGCGATGCTGACCAGATGATGTAGAGCCTCCTAGACCATGTGAAAGGAGTTTTGTCGAAAATGTTTATATCCAGGTAAGGAACCTGGCTGTGGTTTGTTCTGATTTCGCAAAAAGCACAAACGAACAGCAGCAAAAAAAAAAAAAAAAAAAAAAAAAAAATCCTTCTTCTTCTGGGCATCCTGTTGCATTTTATTTCAGCCTAAGATCTGATACGTTTCATGCTTCCATGCAGTAAGTGCAGAATAGATGATGACACAGAAACCCGTGGATGATCAGCCCAGGGTGAACATAAGGGGATTTATGGGGTGGGGGTTATTGTGCTAGAGATGTGTTACTCCAGCAGAAATGTGTTCATTTCTGCTGTCACCATTGCTAGTTGTGGCAAAGAGAAAAGAGGAAACAAATTCCAGGTCCAGACTGTACCAGGGTCTTATAGGCCTGCTGGTCATCTTGGTGACAGTTTTAGAATCTGATTATGGTCTCTGTAGACAGCAGAAAGGAGAAGATTGAAAACGTAAGGGAAACATTTCAAAGCAGCATGTGCAGTCTGCGTTGTGGGCCTTTCCTTCAGGTCAATGTGACCAAGAACTACACTGCCTGTCATATTACAGCTTACTGTTACCATCCAGGAAAGAGACAGGATGGAGGTTTCGGTAAAGCTATTTGTTCAGGTGGGTTTGCAACGCTTGTTGTTTATCTTGCACTCTTTGGAATAATATACCACCTCAGCCTAAACTCGGCATTTGTTATTTTCAGTGTTCGAATGCACTTTATCTTTTTTTAGTGAGAAGAGATTTTGGAGAGCAGCCTAATGAGATTTCTTGTCAACAGTTTTTGTTTCCTGAGTTTTAAAAGGTGGTTAGTGTGACTTTGGAGAGCAGATTAAAATTGTTTGAAATTGCGAGAAGAGAAAGTAATCCTTCATTGAATCAGGACAAATCAAAATGAAAGAGAAAAAAAGAAAAGGAAAAAGGTCATACTTTCAAGTTTTCAAATATATGTCTTCTGAAAACTAGTAATTTCCACAATTGAGTTGAGACATCTGATCTAATTCCAGCTTCAATACTAATGATCTTTATGGATTTGGACAAATCCTTTGATATGCTGGTGGTTCAACTTTTGGAAATTAAAAAAAAAATTGCATAGATGAGATGCTATCTTATTTTTCCTCTTATGTCTTACTGTGCTGTAATAGTTAATTTTGACAGGACCATTGTGTGCCCAGACATGTGGTCAGACATTATCCTTAGTATGTCTGTGAGGGTATTCTAGATGAGATTAACATTTGACTCAGTAGACTGAGTAAAGCAGATTGCCCTCCCTAACGTGGGTGGCCCTCATCCCATCACTTGAAGGTCTGAATAGAACAAAAAAGACTGACTCTCCTGTGAATAAGAAGGCATTTCCTCCTGCCTGACCACCTTGAGCTGGAACATAGGATTTTTATTCCTGCCTTCTAACTCAGGCTGAAACTTTGGCTCTTCCTGGGTTTCCAGTCTGCAGACCTATGGACTTGGGAACTACCCCATCATCTCTCCTGGGTCTCCAGCTTCCTGTCTGCAGATCTTGGGACTTGTCAGCCTCCATAACTGCATGAGCCAATTCCTTATAATAAATGTTTATGTATATATACACACACAAACACACACACACACATATATGCACACATATATATATTCACACACACACACACACACACACACACACACACATATATTCTGTTTCTCTGGAGAAATCTAATACACATGCTGATGACTTTTTTAGCAGCTATTCTGGAAAATGAAGACAAACTCCTCACTGGCACCATGGGCCTGCTGTTATAAACTAGTTTTATTGTTTGCTTCTCAGAATGTGTATCTTTTCATTCTGAGAGGAAAGGGGTGTTGAGGAAATGTATCGCTCGTTGACTTTTGCTGTGTGGCACACATCTCTAATTCCCTTCTGAACCACTTCTGAACATAAATGAAATAAACACAATCAAAGGATCAGATTTTTCATAATTAACAAGTCTTTGGTATAAAATTAGAGATCAAATATTTTGTCTTCCCTTTATCTTCTGTCATTTTGCTTATTTGCCATTCACTTTTACTGCCTTTAGGCTATTCCTGGCTGACTCAGCCTCATCTCAGGAAGGAACCACTCATCTGGAATCTGGCCAGGTGCACAGCTTGGCTTCCAGAGCCTCTTTCATCTTTCCAGGGAGCTGCCAACTCACGTCTTAGTTTGCATTTCTGGAGAACATCAGTAGGAGCATGGGCCTAAGCACTCATGTAGAAGATGTTGGGGAGCATATAATATACTTCAGTGCTAAAATTATAAGGAAACATATACCAGCACTTTATTTAGATTCAGTTTCTTATGGAAATTCTCCCAGATTTAAAATTCTGTACTTATGGCTTAATGTCTAGTTGATAATTGAACATTTTTCTATAAACAAATAGGTAACTTGTTATTAAAATATAACAACAGAGAATACACTTCTTGTTTAATTAGGAGACTTAGCTGATTTTCCCCTCCAAAATCCTAAAATTAAGGCTTTTCATGTCTACCTTTATGTCTTGAACATCTGAAAAATAAGCATAAATACTGAGAATTTTATCATTGATATTTCATGAAAAATCATGTGAAATGCTCTTAGAGATATGGGGCAGGTCTACACCAGAAAATAAAACAAAGATTTGAGGGAATTATCCAGATATTTTAAGCAAAACATGCATTTTTATTTTAGTATTACTTTAAGACCCTTCTAGCACTTATATGTGATTCATTCCCTTGCTGTTTTTGAATTTTAGTAACTGATTTATATCTATACCGTATTTGGTTAGTATAGACAAGTATAGTCATGAATACAGAGGTAATTTCAAGTACTAAATGAAGATTTTTATAATATAATCAAAATGTTTTTACCATAGTCCCTATAACACACTGGTGTTTTTACAAATGAATTTACACACTTATTTAGCAATGTGCTTCACCATAAAAATAGTATAGTATTCATTGCTAGCAAAAAACTAATAAATGGAACTAAAATCATGATAATTGAAAACCTAAATCTGAAGGTGAAAAGCTTCAAGGCTAAGCTGTGTTTTGCTGCAAATGTAGGTGAATTATAGGCTTGTTCTTATAATTCAGGTGTAAAAGCCTGAAGGTATTTGAAACTGAGCAACATCAAGAATTAACATGCTTAGGGCTTCCCTGGTGGTGCAGTGGTTGAGAGTCCGCCTGCTGATGCGGGGGACGCGGGTTCGTGCCCCCGGTCCGGGAAGATCTTGCATGCCGCGGAGCGGCTGGGCCCGTGAGCCATGGCCGCTGAGCCTGCGCGTCCGGAGCCTGTGCTCCGCAACGGGAGAGGCCACAGCAGTGAGAGGCCCGCGTACCGCAAAAACAAAACAAAACAAACAAAAAAAGAATTAACATGCTTAGAATTAAATTGTAATAAGAGAAATTCAAAGGAAATTATTGTCATTGGTATACAAATTGTCTTTCTAGAATACTGTTTGTCATTTTTCTTACCCATATTTATTACTCACATTTATTCTTGTATAAGATCACTTTTTTTAACCCCTTAAAAAGCATAAAGTCCCTATGTAATATATATTTATTACATATACATGTATACCTTTTTAAGGGGTTAAAAAGGTGATCTATCTACCTATCTATCTATCTATCTATCTATTGAGAGAAAAGAGGGGAGGAGGAAGGCGGGAGGGAGAAAGTTAGGAAAGACAGAGGGAGAAGGAGGATCTCAGAACCCGGAGTAAATATGCTCTTGTTGGACTAAGCTGTTCTAGAAAAGTTTTTCACATAGACATGTCTTTCTGGTCAGAATAGGGTTATCATTCTGCTTGTCAGTTCAGTCATGATTATTTCCTCTCTTCTATGCCAATCAAATAAATTTCCTTTCATTTGCAGATTATATCAGGAAATCAATATTGTTAGTAGATTGAGTCTGATAAGAGCCTTAGATTCAGAATTAACTTTCTTCCAATGAACACATCATTGTCAAATTTCTCCTGGCTGGTGCATAGGAAAGACATGAATTATACTGTGGAACTGTTATACTATGGAACTGTTATGTCACTTTGCTGGTCTCATGCATTCAATCAGCTCTTCTGCTCATTATACAATTAACAATTCACTGCAGTGCTGCTAAGGTTGTAATGATATTTTCCAACAGTGCAAAACACACCAGGAATTTAGATTTTTTAGGGAAGCCCTAAGCATGTTTTAATTATTTTTTTTTCCCACTGTATATCAACAACGACTTAGTCTTTAAGACACAGACCAGGGCGTCCTTCTCTGGAAAGCCTCCTTCGGTACCCTCAGCTGTTCTCTCATATCCCCTGTGCTTTCTTTTAACATAGCAAATTTTTTATTATAATGATAATGTTAATTTTCTATATCCCCAACTAGATTTTCAGCAAGTCAAGATTTATTGGTACTTATCTCTAAATATTCAGTATCTGGTATATAAATAGGGACTCAAATATTTGCTGAATGAACAAATCACTGGGCAAATTTATAGAAATTTTCACTTCCCTAAGTCCATTTCATTCTAGGAATTCACCAGGTAGAAAAAGAGGATGAGCCATATCAGGCAAATCATACAGTATGGACAGAGAGAGGATAGGTGAAGAGTTTGGCATATTTGGGGGACAGCAAAGAGTTTAATAGGGGCATAGCACTATGTGTACTGGTAGAGACTAGGGAACCACTGTTTGTTCTTAGAGACAGTGCTCAAATATTCTCTCTTTGGAAAAGACTCATCAGACCTTCTTCCTTTTCTTTCACCCCAACCAGAATTTATTACTCTTTTTTTTTGCCATTACTTTATAATGTTCATATTTCCATTGTACTTTAAATATTTTATTGCAAGTGTTTACTTGCCCATCTTTCTTGCTTCAGCTCTTGGCAGAATAGTAGAGAGAACCTGGAATTTGCAGTTTGACATATTTTGGTTGAAATCCTGACTTTGCTACTTAACTGGGTAATTAATGATAAACAATCACTTAGTGTCCTTGAACCCTAGTTTCTTTGTCAGTAAAATGTGGAAAATAGTACAAACTCCATAGCAGTGTCATGATCACATATATTAAGTGCATGACAGATGCTCAATTATATTTCCCTTTCTCTTTCACCTTCCCTGAAGACAAGAATCATGTTTTATTAATTTACTCCTAGCAGGTACATTCCCTGACACCTAGGGGATGTTTAATAGATGCTGTTGAATGAATAAAGTATGTGTTTATTTAAATGTCTAATATAAATGTGTGTGTGTGTAAGAGTAGATATTCAGGAACTTTATTTGTAACTTATAACTTCTAAATTTAGTATTTCAGGGCATATACTACTACAGTAGTTCCCATATCTATCTACTCTACCATCCTGGCCAAATTTCAGGCCAGCCTGAATTTATATGTGGAAGATGGGAGGAACGTTCTAGGCATTCCACTTGCTCAGGGCACTCCTATAGGAAAAGCTGGGGCAATAATCATGCATGACTTAGCACAGCTACCACGTAAGTACGAGTCATTTTTCAGCCTACCAAAATTTATGTCTTCCCTTCCCTGAGGAGGTGCACAGACAGTTAAATAAATTGAATCGGTGCTGTTTGTTACTGGTCTATTATAAGCATCGAGTGAGTGCATATTATTAACTAGGTTGCTTTAATGTGCCATCCTCTTTGCATTCCCAAGCATAATTGCTGATTAAAGATTGCTTCCAGGGAGGCTCAGCTTTTCCTTTTGGCAGCACGTGCACATGAACATCTTATGTCATTTCTATAAATATTAACTATCAGCAGGGTTGGATAAGGTGCAAGGCAAGGTCTATGGATGACTCAGTCTCTTTCAACTTTTCATTTCACTCTGGTATTTGGAATTGGTTGGGCTTGCTTTTTCTCTCTTCCTTCTGCTTTTCTCCTCCTACTCTTTTCCTGCCCTTCTTCTCTTCTCACCTCCCACTCTCCTTCTCCATTTTTTAATTGGCCCAATAGCTGGGCCAGTGACACAGACTGCAAGACTGCCTGGCTACATCAAGAATGTGATGAGGGCAGGTAAACTTTTTACCCTGGAAATCCCATTTTGGCTGACTGCTGCCTGTTGGGAAAGGTGGCTTCTCCTGCTACTCATTTGGAGAGTCCAATTACTTTGAAAAGCTTCAGTGTTTTAGTGAAAGAAAGTGGAGAAATGAGATAACGTGGTTACGAGGGGAGGCCTCTTCTACTAAGTAATTTATCTGTTATCCTAACTGAGCTCTCAGTATTCAGTTATTATTGGTGGGGGCTGTGTAACCTAGTTGAATTTTCTAACTTTTTACAGTTACATTAATAGGAGTAGGTTTTACTGCAGAAAACTGTTAATTCCCAGGTGAATTTTATCTTATGTCATTTGATGTCATTCTTAAATTTTTTCAAATTAAATGTAGAATAATTTTACTCACAGAGGAAACTTTCGTACATTTCCTTTCTCATATTTGCTTTGTGCCAAATTCTCTTTCCACATTAATAAACAGCCATCAAGAGGTGTACCTTCTGTGATCTCTCCTCATCCTTCAGGGTATCTCAGGATTTGTTTCTGGATGCTCTTCAGTGTGTGGTACTCAACAGAGTCAAGGTATAATCTAAAGAAAACTATGCATTAAAATCTTAATTCTCATTAAATAATGGAAGAGTCTAAAGGTTGTATTGAAGAATTATTTTCCCAGTACAGGTGAAAAGGATACTTCAGACTGACTTAATGCCTGGTATATAATAAATAGCAAGCACATTTATAAGATTTACAGAAGCATATTCAGATATTAAAATAGTTTCTCTAGGTGTGCTGAAAAGCTGATGTGTATTAAGGAAGAGTCCAGTGCTTGAAGTGTTTGTGTGTTACAGGAGCGAGGTATTTTTCTGGGTTTCTTGCCCTTCCCATTGTGGAAGGCAGGCTTTACTTCAGCTGAGCTTGTCAAAGCCTATAGCCTGGCACTCTGCCTCTGTCACTGAACTCAATTCAGCCTTTTAAGAGAAAAATGAAAAACATCAACATTCTGTGTTTACACTTTGCCAATTGTTGTACATAAAAAAATCCCTTTTTGATGTTTTATATTTAAGCAATGTATTTACACTGGCATTTTCTTTTCACTAGTCAACGAAGTGTAATTGAAATGCAGCTAACTATACTATGTATTTAGGGGTTCATCCCACTATCTTTGATGTAGTTTTACATGTGCTAATGCCATTATTCTTTTTTCAAGTAAACAGTAGGTTGAATTAAAGCATATTCTATAAAATGGATACTCCTTTACAGTAGAGAAATTATATTCCATTTCTTTATATGTTTACGGTAGAGAAATTATATTCCATTTCTTTATATGTTTTCTTATATTAGAAACAGTGACATTAACAAGGGGAAACAAATGATGTACTTAATATTCAGTTATGTATATGAACTGGCATTCTTTCCACTGTGTTAGTTTAAGTAATATACAGGCACAAAGAATGGAGAATATTATTATTCCTCCCTGTTATGGACTGAATTGTGTGCCTATCCCTCCCCCCCGCCATAATTCGTATGTTGAAGTCTGAACTCCGAGTACCTCTGAATGTGAGTGTATTTAGAGATGGGGGTTTCTAAACAGGTAATTAAGGTTATGTGGGGTCATATGAGTGGGCTCTAATTTGATTGGTGTCCTTATGAGAAATGGAAGACACATGGGATGCATGCAGAGAGGAAAGGCTATATTGTCATGAGGACACAGTTAGAAGATGGCCACTTGCAAGCCAAGGAGAGAGGCCTCAAAAGGAATCAATCCTGCAACACCTTGTCCTTGGACTTCTAGTCTCCAGAACTGTGAGAAAATAAATTTCTGTTGTTCAAGCCATTCAATCTGGAGTATTTTGTTAGGGCAGCTGAGCAAACAAATTGCACTGTCTGATATTCCTTTGAGGAAGCCTGATGGTACTCATTCTTCCTGAAGGAGAGAGAGAGAGAAAGAAGGAGAGAGAGAGATGGGGAGAGAGAGAGGAGAGGAAGTAGAAGAAGAAGAAGGGAGTGAGGAGGAAGAAGAAGCTGCAGCAACAAAGAGGAGGATAGAAGAAGAAAACATGATGGGATGGTTTATAGAAGCAGTGTAGAGGATATGTCACAGTTTTATTCTCTCAGAACAAAAGGGGAAAAAATAACAGTTAACGGTGAGAGAGTTTTAAATGCATCAGGATTTGTGCTAAACACTGTATGTGTATTAACTCATATAATCCCCTGAATCCTATCAAAAAGTATTATCATTATTTTTGTTCTAGTTCTGTGAAAAATGCCACTGGTATTTTGAGAGGGATGGCATTGAATCTGTAGATGGCCTTAGCTAGTATGGTCATTTTAACAATATTCATTCTTCCAATCCAAGAACATCAGTTTGTGTTGCCTTTAATTTCTTTCATCAGTGTCTTATAGTTTTCTGAGTACAGGTCTTTTGCCTCTTTAGGTAGGTTTATTCCTAGGTATTTTATTCTTTCTGATGCTGTGGTAAATGGAATTGTTTCCTTAATTTCTCTAATATATATGATATATATATATCCGATATATATCAGATATGTATATACACAGTAGAATACTACTCAGCCATAGAAAAGAATGAAATTTTGTCATTTGCAGCAACATGGATGGACTTGGAGGGTATTATGCTAAGTGAAATAAATCAGACAGAGAAAGACAAATACTGTATATATCACTTATATGTGGAAGCTAAACAAATACAACAAACTAGTATATATAACAAAAAAGAAACAGACTCACAGATATAGAGAACAAACTAGTGTTTACCAGTGGTGGAGGGGGCATATAGGGGTGGGGGAGTGGGAGATACAAACTATTGGGTGTCAGATAGGCTACAAGGATGTATTGTATAATATGGGGAATATAGCTGCTATTTTGTAATAACTGTAAGTGGAGTGTAACCTTTAAAGATTATATAAAAATTAAAAAAGAAAGAAAAAAGGTATCCTTATTAAGCCTATTAGTCTTATTTTATAGATAGGGAAACTAGGGTTTATTGAAATTAAATAATTTTGCCAAGGTCACATATATAGGCAAAAGAGAGGTGGGATTTGAGCAGAGGTCTTCCTGATACCACAGCTGATGCTCCTAGACGCTATACACTATATTCTCTTTTTTTGGAAATAAAAGCCCTCAGAACAGTGAAATTGTGTTTTTCACATTTTCTCTCCAAGCACCAAGCTGACGTTTTCAAGTCTATCATATTTGGCACAATCCAATTTAGTAAACATTCTTTAAGTATCTAAATGGGAAGGAAGAAGACACGTACTCGAAGCAAAAATTCAATAGTAGTAGAACTGATGGTGAGTGCAGTAATCCAAGAATGTTGAAGATAGAGAGGAAGAAATGACACAATTTCCCAGGGGGTTGTGGTAGTGCTGCTGATGATTTGCCATTTTAGTTTTTCTTCTTTAATATTTTCATGTTCTCTTATATTTTTTCAATGTCTTATGCCATATCCTTGTTGTCAGTTTGATATGCAGAAACAATACTGATTGATCCAGAATTAAAATTCCTTCAGAGGCTTTGCATTTAAGCAATACATTAATATCACCATTGTTTTCATTGGTTGTATTTTTGAACAATTATTTTATTTCCTAGATATTAGGCCCTCTCTGAACTCGTTCAGTAACTTGGCTACCTGTTTCAGAAATGATATTAATGTTGATATAAAAAAATCACATGGCCAATATAGACATATTTTATTTACAGATATGATTGGCTCTCAGCAGTTTCAACAACCTCACATGATTCTCTACTACTGTCAAGTTATCAGCCTATGCCTCTCCTTCCTTCAGTCACCAGAGTATCCAACATCATGGTCTCCCTATCCCTTCTACATGGTTTCTGATCAGATTTCTGCCCCCACAGCTGTCCTATACCAGCCTCATCAGAAGTCACCAGTGACTCTTACCCACCAATCACCTCACCTTTTCTCATCCTCCTCTTCTTTGATTGGTCTCTGCTCAACACAAGACCTTTCTCAAAATGCTCTATTCCTGGATTCCATGACGTGGCCTTTCTTGGTTTCCCCTGTTGTTCTCTGAAAGGCTCCCATAATCTTTCATGAAGTCCTCTTACCTTCACTCCTTAGTGACAAGGCTTTTCACATCTTTTTCCTTGAGGATTTCATTCATGCCTGGGACTTGAACTCTCATCTCTCTAAGGTTGACTTCCAATGTCATCTACTCTTCTAAGCTTAAAATCTCTCAATTAAACTTTACTCTTATATTTCTTAATACCTCCTTTTCTCTCTTGTTATAAAACACCAGCATTTAAAACCAAACAGATCTCAAATACTCTTTTAAGGACATATCTATTTCCATTTTTAAAAAAGACCTCATTTTTCCAGTCATCCAAATTAAAACTTTTATCATGGCTCTAAATCTTCCTCTTTCAGCCACAGTACCAGTTGCTAGTTCTGCCTGTAAACTCTATTCCACGAGGTTTCTTACATCCATTAGTTAGGATTTAGACTTTAGAGCCAGAATGCCAAGTTTGAATCCTGGCTCTTCCAATGAAATTCTGTCATTTTGGCAATAACTTTATTTCTTGTGATTATATTCCTTCTTCTGTAAAATGGGATACTAATAAGGGAGTTGCAATCATGACTGAATGTGTTAACATATGTAAACTATTTCAAATAGTGCTAGTACAGGAATCACATGGTCACCATCATCACCATCACCATCATCTCCTTTCTATTTTTAGATCCATCCTGTTTCAGGTTCTCATTATGTCTTGTTTTGTCCCTTATAGATCTCTCTAACTGTTTTCTCCCATCCTCAATCCTTCCTTATTCTACTCCATTCCATAACATATTTTGAAACCACCATTGCAGAAGCAAGACCAGATCATTATGGCCCCGTCTGGAAAAGCATTCAGTAGTTCCCCAGTTAATGATTTGTGTGATGTCAGCAAGTCACTGAACCTCTCTGGCTTTAGTTTTTTCATCTCTACCACTAGGGGTAGGGCTGAATGCTCGCCGCAAAATGATTGATTCTATAACTTTGATTGCCCATCGCCTGTACAGTGCAACACATATCCCTAATCATGACATTCAAAGATTTTTCTGCTTTGGCTCCAAACCGCATTCCTGGCATTATCTCATTCTTTTTTTTGTGACTAACCAGCCAGAATGAAATATAGTATTTGTTATTCTGTAAAAATATCTGGTGCTGTCCCACCTCCATGAATATAATTGTGACTTTCTTTCTGCCTGGAATGTCCTTTCTTCTTTATTTACCTTACAAAATTCTGACCTTTTTCCCATGTTCAGTTCAATGCCACTGCTTTTATAAATCTGCCCCACAGATAAATCCCCACACAGAATTACAATTCCTTTCTCCTTCATAATCGTATATGACTAGATAGTATTACATACTTGTTTATCTGTCTTTCCTCCCTTAATTGCAACTTCCTTGTGATTTAGGGACCCACTTTTGTTTATGATTGCCTTCCCTGTCCTCACACCTGGCATATGCACTGTGCTTGCCACATAGGTTCTCCATGGATATTTGTAAAACAAGTATGTTGGACACCTAGTGTCAGCACTTTATGTGGCTCACCAGAAACTTACTGAAATGCAGGGGACACAGTATTGCTATATAAGGATCCTATGGTGGAAGAAGAATCTTCGCTGTAATATAGTCACGGAGAACCCCAAGTTGTATCACCCCATAGATGGTCCTAAGCCATACAGAGAGACCTTTTTCTCAACGGCAGTGATTTGTGAGCCTGTTTTGATTTAGCTTTTTCAGATGACTTCTTATTCTTCTGTGCTCAGCTATTGGATTAGTCTCTTCTTTCCACTTCCGTGAGGACAAGTGCTGTGTCTTAAATAATATATGGGAAGTTATTGAAATGTGACCTTCTTATTCACTATGGCATTTGTAGGTCCTGGCAAATGGTGGGTTCTTCATGTGTCTTTGGGCGGGGAGCTGTAAGATCATGCCTTGTGGGTGGTGCATGACAGGCCCGTCTGAAGCTTGCATTCAATAGCCAAATTCATCTATGCCAGGGTTTAGCACATGGAGGCAGTAGAATCAGGGTCAACCAGAAAGACAAACTTCATAGTCTCTCTGAATAAATAACGCTAAGCTGAGTGACGCTAATGTCTATTTTATTTAGAGGTTTCCTAAAATATATACATTTTAAACAGGTGTCTGGTATTTTTTTCTGGTCACTGAATTTCCAGAGACTTTTTAAGTTATCAGGGTTAAAATAGTACTGTCCTTTGATTTAACATCCATGCATTACTTAGATGAGTCTGGTGTTATCTGTAATCTATTGCCATCTGTCCTTTGAAAGTTAATTGCTCTTCCCAATTCTAATGCAAAATCTCCATAAACAGAGAGAGGGTCGCTGGATTATCTAGAATTGAAATTCTACTTATTAAGCCAAATTCTCTTGATGACCACATAGAGCTAGCCCACAGTGTAATTGCCAATTTTCTATCTGGTGGAGAAAGTCATAGTAAAATAAACTTAAATAACTTGGTCGAGTTTGTATAGCAAACTAAGAACAAGGATAGGAATAGATGTTGAACAATGATGCAGTGTCTACAAACTCTTGTTTCCTCTGCTACTCCTGAGCCTTTCTTTAGGGCCATGAGTAACTTTACCCCTGCTATTGTGTTTGGCAAAAATAGAATGATGCATAAAGGTTTTGGCTTGTGAAGTTATCATCTCAGTCACATTCAGAGTTCTACTGTGTCTTAGTCTCATACCATGTTGGATTACTACATTTAAATTATAAAAAAATAATGAAGTGACCCTGCTATCACATTTAGTTAGTGTATGCACTTGGAGACAAGGGTTTCCTAACGAAATTTAAGAAATATAGTTGGTATAGAAATATGAGTAGTCCTCAAAGCCAGAAGCATTAACATGAAGGGAGGTTCAAAGTTCAGCTGACTTCTGAAGATCTTTGTTTCAATTCATTATGTAAGCATACTTTTCACTACTTTGCATGAGTTATTTTTGAGTTTTATAACCAGCAAAAAACAACAACAACATTTTATGCTACAACACCAATCCTTTAACAAGTGTCTTGAGATCTGGATTTTTACAAAGAATTTGGTTTGCATTTTTTTATCTACAAAAGCCCCATGCACAAAACTCATTTGTCATTTAAGTATATAGATCAACAATCCTCTCCTGAAACTTCCCTGGTAAACAGCTCCCAAACCAGTAAATTTGTGAGAGAGTGCAGCAGAGAATCATACCTATTAATAGAGTATACAGCAGAAGAACAGTGGTAAAGTCCAGATGGCAGCACCCATAAATCATACAGTGTCATCAATGCCACGTTACTCATGTAAAATGGATGTTTGTTCCAATTAGCCCAACATTCTTTCAGTGTAATGATGCTGCTGCTGAAAGAGTATAGTGCATGCTAAGTATTAAGTACTCTGGGTATCTGATAAGTGTGTCTAATTATGCCACATCATCTTTCATGGCCCCTTATTATTCTATTAAATAATGGCCCCAGTTTTAACCCTTTCGGCCAACCACCTCATTCCAATACAGTTTTTGACCTTTTCATGGCTATGTTGTCTTTCTTGTTACTTATTTAAATGGTTTCCTCCTACTTCTCCCACATAGTTGGCTATCAATTTCTTCTTCATGTATTCAAAATACCACTGAAAGATAATTTCTTCCAGGAAACCAACCCCCAAGTCACCTTGTAAAGTCAGAACTCAGATCGAGTGAAACTCCCTAACAGATTCAGCTGTATGGAATCTTTGGAGAGATAAATTCATTCCCCAACTATGCATTGAACATTTAAAATATGCTACAGCTATGCTCATTTCTATGGGGAATATAAATACTCAAAGGTCTCTGCTTTTCAAACATTGCCATAATGAGTTGTGATAAATATTAGGAATGAAGAAATGTGTATTTAGCTAGAAGGATGAAAAGGGAGAGTATTAGTGTAATATTGTCTTTGGAGTTTACTCTCAAAGGCCTAAATATCGATAATGACAACCAGCATTATCAGAAGCAAGGAGTCCTTTTCCATTACATAAATACTGAATTTACTCTTCACAAAAGAATGGGGGATTCTTAAAAAACTTTGTCGTGTGTTTCAGAATTTAAATTTATAATAAACTTTACCCCATATCAACAAATGAAGGAAATGGGGGAAGCAATTAATGAAAATAACAAAATGAGATAAAGAAATATGGTAACAAAAAAAATAGAGTGAGCATAACCTCTTCTTGAGTTTTCAAAGATGCAAATGATCACCAAAGCCACATGAAAGTTGCTTTCAGCTTTTAAGATTCTAAAGAAATAAGAAATTCAAACCCCTGGAAGATGGAACAGAATGTTAGTAAATTTTAAAAAATGAAGTACTATTTTTAGAGAAGGGCAGTTGAAGTGAAGCAGTCTTTAAACTGCTTTTTAAACTGCTTTTATTTTTTTCTATTTTATTTCTAAAAATTTGAGAAAGATAAGGAAAATAAATTAAAATAATAATTTATATTTGATTTCCTTTCCTAGACTCGGAACACTAAGGACTTTCCAATGGAAAGGTTATGCTTTCTCATTAATGTTTTAATTGCATTATTAGGGTTTACAGTACAGTATGGGTGGTAGCTTCCTTGCAAAGTCAGTATTCTTGCTGACAAGTACACTGAGTTAAAACAACAGGAGCCAAAGAGCTTATTCAGAGTTGTTAAAATTTCAAAAGGATAATGTAAGTATCATTACTTAATCTTCGTGCTTGACTTGCGTTAGCTGTAAAAACCTAGTAATCAGAACAGCGCCATCATCTGGTGAGGTGTTCGAACAGGATTGTATTACATCGGAGAAACTTCCTTTTTGTTTTGTTCAAGTCCTAACTTTGCCAGTTTCCGTTCAGAGAAATGAAGCATTTTCATGAATATAACATCGTTTGGTTAAAGATACCACAGTAAGTCCATGTTTAACCCTGAAATGATAGACAAATATGATTCTTTCAGATAATGGTGGGTTGAACCGTAAGACACTGCTCATGTTTGGCCATTTTTGACTTAGAAATGGCGTGTTCATATGGTTTAACCCATCAGTAGGCAATATTTATTAAGTGCTTACCACTGCCATACCCTTTTCTAACCCATGTTACACGTATCTGTCATCTTCTTCGTAACATCCTTTCAAGGTGAGTACTATTGCTACTCTCCATTTCATAGATGAGAAAATTGAGGCACAGAGAGGTTAAGCTGCTTGTTCAGTGTTCCCAGTGATTAGGAAGGCAGCCATGAAATTCACCAATGTTGTATCTGTGAAGAAAAAGTTTTGAACAAATTAATGACTGGAGAGACTGTTGATAGGATTTTAGAAAAGTCACTGTTGTTCCATTCTATCTATCATCTGACAATTGGACCTCTCCATACCTCAGTTTTCTTCTTTTTTTTTGTAAATTCAAAAAAATTGGGAAAATTTTTAACATCTTTATTGGACTTTAATTGCTTTACAGTGTTGTGTAAGTTTCTGCTGTATAACAAAGTGAATCAGCTATATGTATACATATATCCCCATATACCTTCCCTCCTGTATATCCCACCCACCCTCCCTATCCCACCCCTCTAGGTGGTCACAAAGCACCGAGCTGATCTCCATGTGCCATTCCCACTAGCTATTTAGTTTACATTTGTTAGTGTATATATGTCAAGGCTACTCTCTCACTTCGTCCCAGCTTACCCCCCTAAACACCGTGTCCTCAAGTCCATTCTCTAGGTCTACGTCTTTATTCCTGTTCTACCCATAGGTTTTTCAGAACCATTTCTCTTTTTTTAGATTCTATATATATGTGTTAGCATATGGTATTTGTTTTTCTCTTTCTAACTTACTTCACTCTGTATGACAGACTCTGTGTCCATCCACCTCACTACAAATAACTCAATTTTGTTTCTTTTTATGGCTGAGTAATATTCCACTGTATATATATGCCACATCTTCTTTATCCATTCATCTGTCGATGGACACTTACATTGCTTCCATGTCCTGGCTATTGTAAATAGAGTTGCAGTGAATACTGTGACGCATGACTCTTTGAATTATGGTTTTCTCAGGGTATATGCCCAGTAGTGGGATTGCTGGGTCATATGGTAGTTCTATGTTTAGTTTTTTAAGGAACCTACATACTGTTCTCCATAGTGAATTTATAAATTTACGTTCCCACCAACAGTGCAAGAGGGTTCCCTTTTCTCCACACTCTCTCCAGCATTTAATGTTTGTAGATTTTTGATGATGGCCATTCTGACCAGGGTGAGGTGATACCTCATTGTGGTTTTGATTTGCATTTCTCTAATGATTAGTGATGTTGAGCATCCTTTAATGTGCTTGTTGTCAATCTGTATATCTTCTTTGGAGAAATGTCTATTTAGGTCTTCTGCCCACATTTGGATTGGGTTGTTTGTTTTCTTGATATTGAGCTGCATGAGCTGCTTGTATATTTTGGAGATTAATCCTTTGTCAGTTGCTTCATTTGAAAATATTTTATCCCATTCTGAGGGTTGTCTTTTCGTCTTGTTTATGGTTTCCTTTGCTGTGCAAAAGTTTTAAGTTTCATTAGGTCCCATTTGTTAATTTTTGTTTTTATTTCATTTCTCTAGGAAGTGGGTCAAAAAGGATCCTGCTGTGATTTATGTCCTAGAAATCAAGAAACATATGCTTATGTTTTCCTCTAAGAGTTTTATAGTGTCTGGCCTTACATTTAGGTCTTTAATCCATTTTGAGTTTATTTTTGTGTTTTATGTTAGGCAGTGTTCTAATTTCATTCTTTTACATGTAGCTGTCCAGTTTTCCCAGCACCACTTATTGAAGAGGCTGTCTTTTCTCAATTGTATATTCTCGCCTCCTTTATCAAAGATAAAGTGACCATATGTGTGTGGCTTTATCTCTGGGCTTTCTATGCTGTTCCATTGATCTATATTTCAGCTTTTGTGCCGGTACCATACTGTCTTGATTACTGTAGCTTTGCATTATGGCCTGAAGTCAGGGAGCCAGATTCCTCCAGCTCCGTTTTTCTTTCTCAAGATTGCTTTGGCTATTCAGGGTCTTTTGTGTTTCTGTACAAATTGTATAATTTTTTGTTCTAGTTCTGTGAAAAATGCCATTGGTAGTTTGCTAGGGATTGCATTGAATCTGCAGATTGCTTTGGGTAGTATAGTCATTTTCACAATGTTGATTCTTCCAATCCAAGAACGTGGTATATATATCCATCTGTTTGTATCGTCTTTAATTTCTTTCATCAGTGTCTTATAGTTTTCTGCATGCAGGTTTTTTGTCTCCTTAGATAGGTTCCTAGGTATTTTATTCTTTATGTTGCAGTAGTAAATGGGAGTGTTTCCTGAATTTCTCTTTCAGATTTTTTATCGTCAGTGTATAAGAATGCAAGAGATTTCTGTGCATTAATTTTGTATCCTGCTACTTTATCAAATTCATTGATTAGCTCTAGTAGTTTTCTGGTAGCATCTTTAGGATTCTCTATGTGTATTATCTTGTCATCTGCAAACAGTGACACTTTTACTACTTCTTTTCCGATTTGGATTCCTTCTTTTTCTTCTCTGATTGCTGTGACTAAAACTCCCCAAACTGTGAAGAATAATAGTGGTGAGAGGGGGCAACCTTGTCTTGTTCCTGATCTTAGAGGAAATGGTTTTAGTTTTTCACCATTGAGAACGATGTTGGCTGTCGGTTTGTCATATATGGCCTATGTTATGTTGAGGTAAGTTTCTTCTGTGCCCCCATTCTGGAGAGTTTTTATCATAAATGGATGTTGAATTTTCTCAAAAGCTTTTTCTGCATCTATTGAGATTATCATATGGTTTTATCCTTCAATTTGTTAATATGGTATATCACATTGATTGATTTGTGTATGTTGAAGAATCCTTGCATTCCTGGGATAAACCCCACTTGATCATGGTGTGTGATCATTTTGCTGGTGAGTGCTGGTCAGCACCGATCCTCTTTGCGGGAATCTCTCCACTTTGCCCTCTGCACCCCTGTTGCTGCACTCTCCTCCGTGGCTCCAAAGCTTCCCCCCCGCCACCAGCCCCTGTCTCCACAAGTGAAGGGGCTTCCTAGTGTGTGGAAACCTTTCCTCCTTCACAGCTCCCTCCCAGAGGTGCCAGTCCCATCCCTATTCTTTTGTCTCTGTTTTTTCTTTTTTCTTTTGCCCTACCCAGGTACGTGGGGATTTTCTTGCCTTTTGGGAAGTCTGAGGTCTTCTGCCAGCATTCAGTAGGTGTTCTGTAGGAGTTGTTCCACATGTAGATGTATTTTTGATGTATTTGTGGGAAGGAGGGTGATCTCCACGTCTTATCCTCCGCCATCTTGAAAGTCTCCTCAGTTTTCTTCTTTATAATGGAAATAATATTATTCCTACCTCATATGTGGTAGTAGGCAGCAAGTATTTTCCTACCCTGCTGTTTCTTTCTGTATCAGCCCTATTATCTGCAAACAGGCCAAATTCTCACACATCAGTCCTTTAAGTAACAAAGGTAGTGTTTGAATCTCCCATCTATCAAACCAATAGTTTGTTTTTCAATTGATTTATAACTTAGGCATGGAAACGGTTTTTGTTCTCCTCAAATCCCTGACAAATAGGGTTGGTAAGAGGGCTAAATAAGAAAAATGTATACAGAAAGTTTACAAAGTAGACTTTGGTAGTTATTAAGCCCTTATTACATTTACTGTTATTACTTAAATATAATCCCTGTAGCAAATTCATACTTTAAAATTCCTCCAAGGTCTTTAAGTTGCAAATTGCCCTTAAGACTAAAGTTACTAAAACTGTATTTTAAAAACATTCTCTACAATTCAGATCTTTTGCTTTTACTAATTTGAAATATTTTACTAAGAAATAGTGAGGTTTAAGTATATCATATTTCATCTAATCCAAAATGCCAACAATAGTAGCATATGTTTATTTTATATGTCATTAAGAAAGAAAAATGCTTCCAATTAATTCTAAGATGAAATAGATTAAAGACACATCACAATATTAGAGGTTTAAATATGCAAAAAATGTCTTAGAATTGATAAAATATGGTAATAAAATCGATGAGTCTGATTTTTCCCTTCACCCATGAGTTGGGATAATTTGAGGCAGCAGGCAAGGCCATCCATATTTCTGAGCTGTATTAATGATTTCCCAGATCTTCCTGGCAGTACCAATAGGCTTCTGTTTCAAATGGGCCAAATCTGGGAAATTAATATGGACTGTACATTCCACAAAAATGTCCCTTTATCATGGACATCAACTATGTCCTGAAATGAAACCAGTATTAAGTTGCTGAATTTCAATCCATATTCAAATTCTGCTGTTTTTCTAAGGCACTAGCAAGTCAAAACTTTTTTTTTTTTGAACATTCACAGTGTACTCATGGATGTGTATGCATGACGGTTTGCTGAACTGGCTTGAAACAGAACATTTAGTTTACAAAAACTACTTAATGCAAAGCTAAAACATTAAAATAAACTCTGCAAAGCACCTCACATGTGTCAGTATTTCTTTTGATTTGAGTCAGTGTTTCTAAGAATGAGAGATTTAAAGAAACCAAAATGAATGTATACACTTTATGCAAAAATATCACCAGGAATATTTACAATTTTAGTGATGTATCATATCTTTCTGCTTTCCATTTTCAAAGCCATTAAAAAGAGAGAGTGAATATAAAATTCCCCTCAGCAAAGCTTTTTTCTTCAACTACTGTTTCTTTTTCTTTTAACAGTATTCTACTGCCCCATGGGCATGTTTATTCATGTGGCTCATTGATTCATGTGTATACTATACTCATTTATATCTAGTGCACAGTTGGTAGTATAAAGTATGGGTTTGTGGAGTAAGACTCTTGATTTGAAATAGCTGGCCAATAAAACTAAGCTATTAGATTAACAAGTCATTGCTTTAAAGGGAGGAATCAACACAAGGTTGATTTTCAGTCTGTTTATCGCTTCCTCACCAGATGAGAAAAAAGAGTGACTTGGTGTTTACATAGTTCTTTGGTCTGTCTGGAAAGATTTGTGTTCTTTGCTAATGTGCTGGCAGCAGTTCAAGCTTATAGTCTTCTGACTATCCATTCTATGTCCTTTCGATATTTTGTGGACTACTATACGATGAGACTCACCCAGAATGGCAGTAAACAAATACATATTTTATAGCAATCCACTAGTACTCTAGTTTCCTGATAATTTCCATCCTTCAAGGCCAACAACCAAGATACAGGATATTTTCTGTTTCTGTATGCAAAATTTATTCTGTTTGTGGGGCAGTTCCGGGTCATAGATTTCTTGAGCAATACAGGTTACAGAATATTTCAGGATATTTAGGACAATACCTTATCAAGGAGCCATTTAAAAAGAGCATGGCAGATTTTAAAAGGATGTTTTTTCAGTGGACTCTTAAATTTGAGGTTTAAAAACATTGTTACTGATTGAGTGCTAATAGGGAGAGGTTGGACTTGGTCAGTATTTTCCCACCTCTTGGGCAGTGGCAGAAACGAAGTAAAGATATGGAAGTTAACTCATTTCCTTATCTCTTTCAATCTTTCAGAAGCCTGGATCCCTGATGTACTTTGCCTATTGACAGAATGGTAACAATGGGATTGATTTTGATTTTGTTTGCTTTACCTCCTATGTTATAGAGACTTACTGCACTAACTATGGGCTGCCATCTGAGCCATCTGACATGGGCTGAGACTCAAACCGTCCATGGGAATTGGAGGCTTAAATCCAGGCCCTCATGGGTTCTATTTGTAAGAGACAGGACTTATCAACCACACTACTACTTCTAGAGCCTATTTCTCACCTGCTCTCTGTGCTAAGGATTGCAGAGAGTGTTTAGGGGGTGTTAAAGTGGATGGCAATCTTACTGGGCACCTGCTAAGGTCAGGTTACACCACAGTTCATCCATTACTCCTGATTCAGAGACCTCCGTTTTAATGTTCTCACTCAATTACTTACTCGCAGTTGAAAAGCACAGAGAACACTGAGGCAGGGCCTCCAAAGTTTGATGCTTATTTCTTTGACTAAGCATTTTACTTCAGCATGGAAGAAAAACTGATCTGAGCAAATGTTTTGCCCTGATTCCCTTGTTAAAGAAACAAATATCTAGAGCAAATACATAAATTCCTTGTAACCACCCCCCTCTCCAAAAACCAAATGCCAAAAAACCCAGCATAGAAAAATGACTAAGTCATAGACAGGCTCACTTGAAATCTGAAGAAATGGTTATGTGAAGTAATAATAAGGTGCTCTCAACCATGTTCTACGGGGTTCAGCACACTTCCGTTATCCCATGTCCTCTTAAAAGATATGACCTATCAGAGACATGAAATTGCTCCCTAGATGGATTGTTTCAGAACTTATAGGAAAGAATATCTGCTTTGGAATCATTCCAATGTGGATTTGAATCCCAGCTTTGCCACTTGTTAGCTGTGTGAACTTAGGTAAATTCCTTCTTATCTCTGAGCTGCGAGTCCCTCTTTTATCAAACTGGCATCGTAATATCACCCTGCAGAGCTATTGTGAGGGAAAAGTAAGATTATATTAAATACTTACAGCTGTTACTAGAGCAGCATAGATATACTGGCAATGCTCTCCTGCCCTGACTCCCTCAGGATGAATTCAAAATCCTGAGAATTTCCTTGCTGACGGTATGTTTATGTGAGGGAGATAGTTCTTAACTAGATTATACTGTTAGATTCCGAAACTTTTCCCCCCATTTTCTGTCTCTTTCTGTTTTTTTTGGTTCTCTTTTCTGGACATCCTTATTCAGCCTCATGTCTTTGATGATCACACCTGTGCAGAAGACCAGTGATTATCTACCTTCAGCCCTGATCTTTCTCGACAGCTCTCGGCCCCCATTTCTAATTGCCTGTGGACGCCTCACATTTGCTCTCCTGTCAGCACTTCTAAATAGGAGCGCCAAACTGAACCAATAACTTTTCCTCTCAGACCTGTGCCACTTTCTCCTTGGCTTTATGTCAGTTTAACCAACTAGCCTGGGAGGCTTGGGATTGTAGTTGATTCTTCTGTCTGCCCCTGTCCTTGACAGTCCAACAGTCAGAAAGTCACATGGAACCCACTCCTGGAAATTTCTCACTTCCATCCTGTTCTGTCAATTTCCTCAGCCCTCACCATGCCTTAGATCTTGTCGCGTTCTACCATCATTGTGGGGGAGGCCTTTTCACTGATTTCCCTGACACTTCTCTGTTCCCTTTTTGATCCATTCTTCACTCAGCTCTGAGAGTTGTCACAATCTCAAGGCTGTCATTTCCTTCTTAGAAAGCTCCCCTATTACTTTTAGATTACAGTCTAAAACATCAGTGTGGTAGTCACGTTTATGTCCCAATTTGGCCCAGACCTATTTTTTATTTTAAATAAATATTATTTTAATTTAATATAAAACATTTGAAACATGCAAGCAAGTACAAAGATTATATAAAGGAAACTAATATACCAGTTACTTAGAATTAGCATTTGTTGATATTTTCCAAGTTTCCTTCATATTTTTGTTCTATTTACATATTTTAAAATAAAATCTAGGGCTTCCCTGGTGGTGCAGTGGTTGAGAGCCCGCCTGCCGATGCAGGGGACACGGGTTCGTGCCCCGGTCCCGGAAGATCCCACATGCCACGGAGCAACTGGGCCCGTGAGCCGTGGCCACTGAGCCTGCGCATCTGGAGCCTGTGCTCTGCAACGGGAGAGGCCACAACAGTGAGAGGCCCGCGTACAGCAAAAAAAAAATAATAATAAAATAAAATCTAAAACCCTACCTCCTCATCTCCTTCCACTCTGTCCTTGTTATCTCTCTACCTTATTTTCCCCTTCCTTTCTCATATTTCATGTTCTTGGTGGTTGTGATGAAAGAGGGCTGGTATTTGGGGGATGAGAGAAGATCTCTTAAAGTAGGGCTTCTAAGGAGGTGATCTGAGCAGACGTGACTTCTCTCAGGGTAATATCTCCATGTTATATCACTGACACGTGAGGAATAGGCAGCATAACAAAGTGATTTCTAATCATGGCTACGACGCTCGCAAGCAAGGTACTCAACTTCTGTAAAGCCGAGTTTTCTCATATGTACATTGAGTGTCACCATACCTACCTCAAGGATCATTGTGAAGGTTACCTGAGATAATGTACATGAAGTACCCAGATCAGAGCCTGGCATCGATATGTCAGTTGAGGAATTGGAATAGACCATAATGGACTAAATGATACAGGCCTGTTCTTTCCTTGCAGGAGCAATGCAACCTGAATGTACAAGAGCTGTAAAAGTGGCCCCAGGGATTTTTAGGGGGTTATCATGAAATATGGAATGTGTGCATTTGGTTTGAACTTGAAGCTGGCAAATACTAAAGTAACCAACTCTCCCTCCCTTTAGCCTGATCCTCTCCACCAGCCTCTGTGTCAGCCCGGGGTTAAAGTGCATAACCTTGTGTCAAGGTATTCATCGCTAAATGTCCCCAGGGAAACTACAATGCGGTTGTTTCATTAAAGACCTTGTCTCCTGCTACGAAAACCATTTCATGTCCCCCATTTCATTCCATTTATGTTTGTATTTGGGCTAAGAAATAGTTAAATGGGTTTCTAACATATCTTTGACTTGAGTCATGTTTAAGTGACTTCCTGAAATAAGAAACCAATGTTACATCTGTCACAGAAGCCAAAAAGAAATCCTACATATGTGAATGATTATATTCCTTGCCCAAGGTGTGAGTCCCCCAGTGCTTCAGAAAAGGCCGTCAATCCCTGCAATATCCCTGACTACTGCATGTTACATCCAGGTCTTAGAGTTACGGAGAGATATGTAGGCCTTGTGACAGACAGAAAGTGGGTTGGCTATAGCTCTGGGGAAGTTCTTGTGCCTTGCTTATTCCTGCTGTTCATCTTGTGCTCCTGAAGACTGGTGCTGTAACACTGCTACCTGCTGACAGGAGCTGAGTAACTTGTGTATGGCTGAAACATATGTCCTGTTGAGAAACCTCTCATCTTTGACTATTGGTTCAAGCCCTTCATGGATAATATAATATCCCATTTAATATAGGAACTAGGAACAACCCTTTCTTGTTCTGATATTGAAACTAAGTCTTATATGAACAAACATCAAAACATTGTTACATGAAAACCCAACATTTTGCATTTAAAGAAAGAATGATGTGTTTCTCATGCCTTAGGAAATTTTGAAAAATGTATTGACAAGGGCAATTCCCAAGTAACAGTTTACTAACTGAAAATTCAGATGGCATAGAGCTTAGGAAAGGACAGAAATTGTGGCTGGATTCTTCATATTTGCCTACTATTGAGAGTAATTTAGGTTGAGGAAATACATTTCCATAATTCACATACATTAGTGAATGAATGAATTCAATTTTTATTGAATAATTTTCATCAAGGATCTATACCCGTGAAAGCTGGGTTGGAAAACATGGGTTGATGTAATCATTGCTTATACTGAAGGGAGGAAATGTGGTTGAGTAGGTTGAATGCAGGGAGTGCTGAAACAGTACTTAATTTAAGCTTTCAAACTGGGAATAATGAATCAACTATTAAAATTTGAAGGTGGCAAAGCATTATGGATTAGCTATACTTCCATAAAAAATATAAATTTTAAAATAATTTATTAGTTGATTCTTTTTTTGTTAACTTCTATATCTCTAAATAATATGCTTATATTGCTGTGTTATTATTTTAAAAATTTTAGGCTTTATCTTTTGATTTTCCACTAAGGATTTAGCTCTCTGTTGCCAAATTCTCCCATTTTGCCACTACTCACATACACATCTCCATTTCCTCCAGTGTCCCATTTTATTTTTATCATTGTTTTGGTTATATTAATATTCATATTTATCTTCCTAAAATATGCAAATTATTTAGGATGGAGCCGTGTAGTAAACTGTAATTATCCTATTTCTTGCTTAATTGAAGATTAGTTATATTGTTTTTGATGAATCTAAAAATATATTTGTTACTAATACAACCTCACCTATTCTCTAGTGTTAGTAATTCTGTTGTTTTTGCTTGATTTTTGGAAAAGGTATTTATCATTAATTTAATCTCAATATCTCTTCCAGATATCTAAATCTTTTCAAGGTGTTCGTTCCCTTCAGGTATTATATTAGTTATATCTGTTTTTCTCAGAGCATTCTGACTTGCTTCTACCTAGTCTGGTTGCCCTCTATAGATACAGTTGAATTTCTGAGATTTTTCATGTCTGAAAATGACATCACTTTATCCTCACAGTTGACTGGTAGTTTGGATAGATATACAGTTCTAGGTTGGACAACCTTTTCCCTCGTGTTGTTGAAATCTTCTATTTTCAAGTATCTAGAGTTGCTGTTGAGAAATCTTAGGACATAATTTTTGACATTTTACAGCCCTTTTCCCCCCTTCCTGTAGGCTTGTAGTGTCTTTCCTTTATCCCTAGTGTTCTAAATGTTCTTTGGTCTCTTTTTGAGTCAATGATCTGTTTTTTCAGTTTGTTCCTTTTAGTATGAAAACTCATGTCTTTCAGTTATAGAGAATTTTCTAAAATTATTTCTTTGATGATTTCTGCTTCTTCACTTTTTCTGTTTTCTGTAACTATTACTATTTCAGATATTAGACTTCCTTCATTGGTCCGCTATTTAAAAAATTTTTTTCCCTGTCCTATTTTTAATTACTTTGTGCTTTGCTGTATTTATCAACTTCATCTTCCAACATTCTCCAACTGAGTTTTCACTTTCTGCTATCATATTTTAAATGTCCAAGTATTTTTTTTTCCAGAATGTTTCTTTTTATAACATTCTGTTCTTGTTCATGAATGCAGGATCTTTTCTTACCCACTGGAAAATATATTATTGAAGTTTATCTCTACGCACAGTCTTTGCTGTCTTTACGCTGCTTATTTCTGCAGGTTGTTTTAATCCTTGTCTTTCAGAGTAGAGATTTTATATCAGTATCTGGTGATGCTTGATTATATGTTCATATATAATTATGGGACATTTAAAAACATAATAGTTGCTCTATTCTCATGGACTAGGCTGGGCAATTGTGGAGTTCCCCATAGGATGATTCTACTCTTACCACTTGCTTAAGAAATTCCTGCTATCAGTATCTTTGTGTCCCTTCTCTGGTCTTGTTGGATTCTTCAGGTGGTTTTCTAAATTCTTACCTGAAGGGTTCTGGGAGCCAAACTGGGTAAGCAAATTAGGAGCCTGATTATCCAGGATATTAATCTTTCCTTAATTTCCTTGTTTACCCTTCTACACTGTAAAGTACTACCAGCTTTTTTTTTTTTTTAACATCTTAAATGAGACTCTATGATTTATGTAAACCCCTGGTGCTCTGCCAGGGCTGGAGTGGGGCTGCCACCTGGTTGCATGGAGTGGGCAGATGGGATCTGGAAGCCCCAATGGTTCTTTAACAGATTTTTCAACATTTGTTCCTATTTTTGGCTATCATTACCTCTACTATCATACCCATTTCAAGTTTTGCTGTGTACGCCCATTTCTTTTTATTTAAACATCTTTATTGGAGTATAATTGCTTTACAATGGTGTGTTAGTTTCTGCTTTATAACAAAGTGAATCAGCTATACATATACATATATCCCCATATCTCCTCCCTCTTGTGTCTCCCTCCCACCCTCCCTATCCCATCCCTCTAGGTGGTCGCAAAGCACCAAGCTGATCTCCAAATGTACACCCATTTCTTTATAGTTTACTCCACTGTCAGTTCAGGATTCAGTTTTCTCTGATTTGCTAAATCAATAAACATTTCTCCAGCAGATTTTTAATGTATACGTATATGTAAGTATGTGTGTGTGTGTGTATATGTATATATACACACACACACACACACACATCTCAATCTAATTTATATATATATCAATATATGCAGACATATATATACATATGTAATTAGATTGATAACAGTGTCAGTCCTGGTTCCAGCAGGGATTAGATGGGATACTCAAATTAGAACATTTCGAGTAGAGTTTAATAAAGGGCTCTCATATTCACAGACATGAGAAGAATATAGATATACCAAAAAGGATCAGGCAGCATGCTGGAGTTAGTAACAAGAAGATTTTACTAATCCTAGGCCTTAAGGTCTGAAGAGAGGTCATGATTACCTGTACCTGGAGGTAGAGACAGCTGTATAAGGAGAGGGCTGCTTGACAGGAATGGGTTTAGGTTGGATAGATACAGCCAGCTCATGGCAACCTTACAGGAGGGAACCAGGGGAATAAGTACTGTGACCAATTCCATTTCCTCCTGCCATCTCTTGATGGTGCTCACGTTTGGTCAAGTCCACGAGAAAATGTTAATGCCACTGATCCAGGTCAGTGAGTTATCTCCCCCACTCCCACATGCACATAACAAAGTGAAAAAGAAGAGAGATGGATCTGGAGAGGGAAATGAAAGTTAATCCTAATTGACTCTGTGATTACATTGTCGTCATCATTTATTTTAGGAAAAGGTAAAGTTGAAGGGATTTAAACTGTATACAATTGAGCGGTAAGGAATAACTAAAGAATGTTATTCAAGACATTAGGAAAAACATAAAATGAAGTAGGTATTAGGTTTAATTATATACTTTACCTCTTTGTGATCTCACAAAAATGATGAATTTGACTCACCAAGTTATATAAAGATACTTAATGTGATTTGATTCTTGTGGCTTCTGGACAAAATTGCTCCCAATTGGATTTCACCCCAATATCTTTTGTGTTTACATTTCACAAAGATGACTTGCAATTACTGTTTCATGAATGGCACCTGTAGAATAAATGCTATTCACGTGCTTTTGCATTTCAAAATGATATGGTGGAACTTTTTCCACTCAAAAACTCTAGTGAATATAGCAATTAATCTTGAAGTTCTATTTCAAAACTATTCAAAGTAGACTTCCTGAGTTCAAATTCAGGTTCAAAGGCAAAGCAAGGATCTTTTCAAGTAACCTTGGTTTTAGAGAAAGTGTTTCTGAGGGACCTAATTATAAGTAGAATATTTTCTTATTGTGTTTCTCCCTGTTCTTCTAATCCTAGAAAAGACCACACAAATTTTGAACATGATGTTAAGTACACACAAAAGAGTTCAAAAATTGAAGGGAGAAGTTCTTCTAGAAGGTATTCAATGCATTAAAACAGAAATAGAAACTTGTTTCTCCCAATATGATTGGTCACTGAAACCATTTCCATGCATCTGGAATAAATTAAACAAGATAACTAGATATACCATCCTAATACAAGTGTGAAGACTCACATATTACAAAGTCAGAGATTATATGATTATATGTAAAAGAATCAAACAGCAAAATATGGACTTTTGAGAAATTTTCTCTATGCCGAAGTCAATATCAATAAAACGGAAGTGTACTTATGTCCATGTGTGTGACATTTAGAAGTAATGACCTGCTCTTTTCCAAAACAGTAACTCTAATAGTTGGTAGGCATATAACTTTTATGTCTCTGAACATCCATGGGAGATTAAGAAGTCTGTGACACGGTCAGCTATGACAAGGAAAACTGGGTGTTTCTCAGATGGCAGAAATGGCCTGCAGTTTTTCTCCCTGAATACAAGAATGAACAATGCAAGCCTGTGTAGTAGTGTGTTGGGAAATTAAACATTTTTCAAATGTAAGAGGTCAGATCCCTCTCGGCCTCACCTAACCATTTGAATACTTTTCCCTGAGTCTAGTCCTTGCCCTTCTCTTTGCTTTTCACACGTGCAGCTAAGGGGTGCTAGTACATGCACACCAGCAAAGTGTTGTATGAGGGTAGCCAATGTGTAAAGTGGGAGTGCTAGAAAGAGCAAAATGTTAACACACAGCTAATGCCCAGTTAAGAATACAGGGTATAGGAAGCCACAGATCATCTGTGGTCAGAACAGGTTAGCTGCTACAAGTTGGATAACAAAAAACAAAATAACCTTTGGTACATCATGAGACCAGAATCTCGATGTTATGGGTTTAACGTATGACTCCCCCAAATCCATATGTTGAAGTCCTAACTTCCGGTTTCTCAGAATGTGACCCTATTTGAAAATAAGATCACTGCCAGTTAGCTAAGGTGCTTCCTCAGCAAAGATCCCAAATAAACAGGTTCAGTGAAAAGGAAACATCAATACTCATCATGTCTCTTTTTATTAACTTTTACAGAATCTGAAAGATGGAATTTTAGGAGGCAGAGGTGCATGAAATTAAGCCTTCTTTATATCTAAACCCTATCAGTTATCCTGTCTTAATTTTTCAAAACTTTTGGTTTCTCAGAAGGATTAAGATGGGAGCCTAACAAAGCCCCAAGATCTCATTTTACAGATTTAGACCTTAAAACATCTGGACAGGGCTTCCCTGTTGGCACAGTGGTTGAGAGTCCGCCTGCCGGTGCAGGGGACACGGGTTCGTGCCCCGGTCTGGGAGGATCCCACATGCCATGGAGCGGCTGGGCCCGTGAACCATGGCTGCTGAGCCTGCGCGTCTGGAGCCTGTGCTCCGCAATGGGAGAGGCCACAACAGTGAGAGGCCCGCGTACCGCAAACAAACAAACAAACAAACAAAAACATCTGGACATGTGATTTTTCAGTGCTCAGCATCTATTCCCCCTGGCTTTGCTAACAGTATGCCAATTGTCCCCTGGAAAAGGATCCCTCCCTCATCCTGCTTGGTCTTAGTGGATGGTCAAGGGAAGGGCCGCATCTCCTTCCCTGGCTAGGATTTATATGTGCGATTGAGGCTAAAAGAATCAGATTCATTCTTCTGGGAATCTTAGCCTTGTCACAAGGACAGAAAACATTTGGAATCAGTCCATTTTGGTGGTGGTGCCTTGAAGAGACTCCTTTTGTTAATGGCCAGGAGAGGTCCCAAACTGCCTGCCCCTGTTTTTCCCAAGATCTTAACTTTTTCTTGGGATTCTGTGAGATACTCAGTGTCTGTCTAGTGAATACAGTTTTCTTAAGTTAATAAGGGTTGTTTTCAGTTGCATTTAGTCAGAGATCCTTAACTGATTCAGCCTACCATCCTTTTCCAGTGTTATAGTTTTCTAGTATTCTGACACTGGTATTTCCAGGGATGATAATAGTCATAGGGAATTTAAATTACTCATTTGATAATTACTGTTTTGGAGATTTTTTTTTTCTCTCTGAAGCATCTAAATAGGCATTTTATAAATTGATCCTGGATCATTAAGTGGTTAAATTTTGCAGGGGAGTACAATAACTGGGAAACCATCCAGGGTTTTAAGTTTTGTGGGGGGGGATTTTTTTTATTTTAAAGGGCTTCTCAATAATGTATATTGTTTCCCAATTCCTTTGTATATTGTCCTTGAAGAGTAAGATTAAAACTAGAGGGAATGTTTTCAGTTCCCTGAAAATATAAATTGCTGGAGGAAAAGGGAAGGACATTCATGGTAGCCTACATAGCACTATATAAATGATAATTAATGTTTTTGAAAATGCTTTTTATCGTTCAAGAGAAAGATTAGTTTGTTTATGTATTATTTGTCACAATTAATGAGAGTAAAGAAAAGCATCCTGAATTTCAGCAGCAAAAATGCAAAAAAAGCTCTAAGATTATATAACCAAAACAGAAAAGTCTGTTTTAGTTCCTAATCCTTATAACACTCAGTTTAATAATTGTAAATATATAAAATATTTCTGATTATTCTGGTAATAATTCTAAAGATGCATGTAACTTTGACAAGAATGTATAATTATAAGGTTTCTAATTATTGGAAATTACCCAAAGATTAATTAGAAGTCAAGATTGTTTTCCAAATAAACAAAAAAGTCTGTATTTTTTCTAAATGAGGAGATAATTTAAAAAACTCAGGATAGTTGGTTTGTATAAACAATTCTAAAATTTCAGACTTTTTTTGTTAATTAAAACTATAAACAATTTTATGTTTAAAGATAAATTTTAAAGTTTTCACTAAAGAAGACTAAAACAACAATATTTTAATATGCTACACTTGAATTTGTGATTTCGATTACTTCCATTTTATCCTACATCTGCTCAAAAATTATATGCACGTGTGTATATGTAACACACACACATACATACACATGCACTTGTGTTCAATTAAATACATTAAATATTTTTCCCTTTAAAATAGATGTAAAAATGCTCTGCATTTACAGTAAAAAAAATCTGATAATGAAGTTCATTTCTGCTACTTACTACACTTGTAGCTGTTGCCTAATACAGTCTTGAAAATGTCCCTTAGTTTCTCTGGACCTCGGTTTTATCTGTTAAATATGACTGTTTTGCTTGCTTATATCAGTCATATAGGGTAGGTTATGTTGTGCTAACAAATGACCTACAAATCTCAGTGGCTTTAATGAACATTTAAAATTTTTCTCTCACTTAAGCCAAACATCTAACAAAGATTGGCAGGAGATGGTGGGGTTGTTCTTGTCACTTGGGGACCCCAGCTAACAGAGCATATTGAATGATGGCTGTCTCTATGCCAGAAGAAAAAGAGAGGGCTCAAGAAACTTACATTGCCAGCTAAGTGCTCTAGTCTGGAGATGACAAATGTCACTTGCATATTCAATTCATTGCCTGGTCACATGGTCCCATCAACCCCAGGGGGGCCAGAAAATGCCATTCTATTCGAATGAGAGAGACAGATATTTTGTCAACAGTACTAATGGCTACCATATCACTGCATAGCATTCTTGGGCTTTGTAAATAAAAGTGCTTTGTAAAATATGAAGTAATATTTATACTCACGTCTTTTGGCTCCAAAGCCCCTCTTTTTTCCACCATACCAGATTGCTGTTAAACTTCATTGCCATCCTTTTGATCTTTCATTTAATTAGCACATATTCATTGAGTGCTTATAAAATGCTAATCACTGTGCAAGGGGTACAAATGTGGATAGGGCAGGCTTTGTCCTCAAGGCCTCCGAAACTCAGTGGAGAAAAAGAAAACAGAACTCTGCTACCATGAGATTAGTTCTATGTTTGTCACAGAGAAGAGGATGAGCGTTTCTGCTGGGGTAGACTGAAAATAGCATATATGAAATGGGCTCTAGGTCATGATGAGGCTTTTGGGGTTCTAAAATCACTGAGTTTTCCTATCACATAATCTTTGCCCCAATCCACTTAAAAGGATAACACCTAAGCTGGCCATTAAAAAAAAAAAAAGAAAACAAAGAAGACCATGTGCTAGTTCTGTCAAATGAACAAGATAATTGTTTTGCTGCATGGCCACAGTTATTGGGCACCTTTAAAACCAAGTTTAGATAACTTATTTTTAAGCTGCTTTTCCCTAAAAACAGACGCTTGCTTCAAATAGAAAAGCAAGTCACAGTTCTGAGAAATCCCATCTGTTTACCTTTAGCAGTACTTGATTTTAAAAAGGCACATTTAAAATTCTTTCACCTTTACGTATTTTAAAAAATTAGTCCTGAGTCCTTTAAAAAAGAAACCTCTTTCTTTTTTCTAAGTCATTTCAGCTGAAACAGGAAGGACAAGTAGGTAATAAAACCCGAGAATGGTGTCTTTTAGAAAAATTAAGAGTGTGGTGGAAACTGCTTTAGTCAGTGGCATTTAATTCAGTTAAACATCTATTATTATAGGTAAGCCATCAAGAGATTTACCAACTCGTGGGGGAGACAGACAAAAATAATCTATATTATAAGTTAGAATGGAAGTGGGGCACATATGTGTAGTGGAAAAACATCAGGGGCACAGAGAAAGGGTGATGATTCTGCTCACTCTGATGTTTCTGATAATGCTTTACAGAGCTCTAATCTAAGCTGGACCTGGAACAATGAATAGGATTTCAAAAGCAGGAAGGGAGGAAGAGAGTGGAGGTGGGACTGGGGTAAGAGCATGAGATTGAAGTCAAAATATGAGGGAAAAGCATAGTGACAAGAAAATGCATATGCCCTATTTGGGCAATGGCAAGCAGTCTAGAATGATAGGGCATTTTGGTGTGTGTGTGTGTGTGTGTGTGTGTGTGTGCGTGCGTGCGTGTGTGCGTGTGTGTGTGTGTGTGTTGTGTGTGTGTTGTGTGTGTTAGGAGGTAAGTACAGCAGAGTAGATTGAGGCTAGCTCATGAAGAGCCCTGAACATCATGCTAAGGTGTTCAGAGTTCATTCTTTTTTTTTTTTTTTAAGTCCTCTTTAATGGAATAGATTGTTCCAAAACAAACTTTGAAATATATTAATTTTAAAAGGTTTCACTCACATCTTTAATCTTGAATACTATATAAAATTTTAAAAAATCAGAATTTAGTAAGAATATATTATAAACTGGTGATATATTAGAATTGAAATTGTATATTATGATATTTCTTTTTTTAAACGATTTTTAAAAAGATTTATATTGGAGTATAGTTGATTTACAATATTGTGTTTCAGGGGTACAGCAAAGTGAATCAGTTATACATATACATATATCCACTCTTTTTTTTTTTAGATTCTTTTCCCATATAGGCCATTACAGAGTATTGAGTAGAGTTCCCTAGGCTATACAGCAGGTTCTTATTAGTTATCTATTTTATATATAGTAGTGTGTATATGTCAGTGCTAATCTCCCAATTTATCCCTTTCCCCCATCCCCTGGTAACCAAAAGTTTGTTTTCTACATCCGTGACTCTACTTCTGTTTTGTAAATAAGTTCATTTGTACCCTTTTTTTAAGATTCCACATATGTGATATCATATGATATTAGTCTTTCTGTGTCTGACTTACCTTACCTAGCATGACAATCTCTAGGTCCATCCATGTTGCTGCCAATGGCATTATTCTGTTCATTTTTATAGCTAATATTCCATTGTATATATGTACCACATCTTTTTCCATTCCTCTGTTGATGGACATTTAGCTCGCTTCTATGTCCTAGCTATTGTAAATAGTGCTGCAGTGAACAGTGGGATGCATGTATCTTTTTGAATTCTGGTTTTCTCTGGGTATATGACCAGGAGTGGGATTGCTAGATCATATGGTAGTTCTATTTTTAGTTATTTAAGGAACCTCCATACTGTTCTCCATAGTGGCTGTACCAATTTACATTCCCACCAACAGTGTAGGAGGGTTCCCTTTTCTCCACAACCTCTCCGGCATTTATTGTTTATAGATTTTTTGATGATGGCCATTCTGACCCATGTCAGGTGATACCTCATTGTAGTTTTGATTTGCATCTCTCTAATAATTATTGATGTTGAGCAGCTTTTCATGTGCTTCTTGGCCATCTGTATGTCTTCTTTGGAGAAATGTCTATTATATTTTGCCCATTTTTTGATTTGATTGGGTTATTTGTTTTTTTTTTATATTGAGCTACATGAGTTGTTTGTATATTTTGGAGGTTAATCCCTTGTCGGTTGCTTCATTTGCAAATATTTTCTCCCATTCTGAGGGTTGTCTTTTTGTTTTGTTTATGGTTTCCTTTGCTACTTTAAAGAATGAAATCTAGCTGCCCTAAGAGGGTGTCAACTTGTGCTTTACAAATATAGTTCTTTTATTTTTAATTTTTTTAGTAAAAATGGTATATATTTGAGGTGTACATGATGTTTTGATCTACATATACATAGTGAAATGATGTTACAGTCAAGCTAATTAGTATATCCATCTCAACATAATTATCTTTTGTGTGTGTGTGTGGTGAGAGCACCTGAAATCTACTCTCTTAGCAAATTTCCAGAATACGATACAGTATTATTAACTATGGTCACCATGCTGTACATCAGATCTCTAGACTTATTCCTCCTGCGTAACTGCAACTTTGTACCCTTTGATCAGCCTCTCCCCATTTCCTCCATCTCCCTGCCATGCTAACCATGGTTCTATTCTCTTGAATCTGAGTGAAGAATGATGTGGTTAGACCCTGTGGAAGAAAGAGCAGCTAGGAGATCCAGGGATGAGAAGCTGAGAAGCAAAACCAGAGCAGAGGTAATGGAGAGGAATGACTGTAGAAGACTGTGGAAGCGGACTTGATTGGCCTTGGCGACTGACTGCATATGGAGAGTGAGGGAGAGGCCAGAGTTGGAGGGAGACCTGCTGTTCTAACTTGGGCGATGTCCAAATCTTCTTAGCTTTTTAAAGTTACATTCCCTTCTCCTAGGAGTTGCTCAATTACTCCCATAAATGCAGGGGATTTCCCTGGTCTCTTCTCTAGTTTTCCCCTTTTACATTCATTCATATTGTTGGACTGACTGGTGCCAGATCGATCAGTTTGAGTCTGGGTTTTGACTCACTGCCCACACCTTTGGAACTGATATACACACAGGAAAAGAAAGCATAAAAGTAATTCTATTAAAAGGACAGTGCCCCACTGATCTTTCTTTATTCCTCATTAGGGATAGTATCACTGCATCCAAACTTAGGCAGTCTCCATACCTTTTCTCTTCATTCTTAGGTAAGAAGAAGAAATATAGTTGTTTTAAATAAGGAGAATGTATGGTCAAATAATAACAAAACTCAGAAAGGGATTTAAAGTTAAAACCTACTCCTACCACTTCTTTCCAAGCTAGGGCCTGCTTTGCAATGGCTGCTGGCAGCTTCACTCCTAGCATTATTTTTCTTTCTTTAATTTGGCAGAACTTGGAGGGGGGAGGAGAGATAAGGGAGATGCAAAAGTTGCTACTTCTTTGCTACCATTATAGCATGAATGTGCTCTCTCTGAGCCTGACAGATGGATTAAAGCTGATTCTCTTGTTAGCACATTTGTGGGGTCTTTGAAGACCCTGGCACATCCAGAGTGCCTCACCTATAGTGCCTTGATGCAGCTCAAAGTTTCCCTATTTCAGTGAGTCACTTACTTCCTCTGCAGTTCTCAGCAATTCCTTGGTCCTTCTTGAGCATTTATCTGCTGAGGGCTTATCACAAGTGGTCCTTATATATAACTCACATGTTGGCTGACCCTCATCTGATCCATGGAAAGCATGAGCCTGTTTTTAGCCCAGACAGGCTCTAGGAAAGCACATTTATCCTAACTCGGCAGCGTGGTGCTTCTAAACCGGCTCTCCAGGCCATCTCAACATCCGATTGCCCCAGTTGGAGTCAAGCAGAAGGTACATGTCCACAAATACTGAGGATACATTGAAGTCTGAGTGATCCCTAGGAACTCTCTCTCACCAGTCTGCAATGAGGAGCAGGCTTCTGCTGCTTACCCAGCTGCTCCTCCAGAGGTGGGACTCTGTTACAAAGGTAGAAATCCACTAAGGTGCCTTCCACACCAAAATGCTCCCTACTTCTGCTCTTATGCCTATTTTTTAACCTTCAAAATGGCTGAGATATTTGAGAGAATCATGGAATCAATGATTAACTCAGTATTTTGAAACATTTCATATAGTGTAGCGCCCCCTTTTTAATGCAGCATTTATTATATTTTGATATTTCAGTTGAAATTTCCAACTTAACATAACTTTCAGTCACTATCCATTTGATTTTTGAGCCTGTTTTTACCTTGGAGCCCACCCTACTGTATTCAGGCCCCTGTTGCTCCATGACTTCCAGCTGCTTTAGTTTCAAATCCAGCTGTGGAGGCTTCTGGTATCCACATCTTCTCCAGAGCCTTGGGTCACTGGTTTGGCTGGAGGGGAGATGGACAAGTGAAGGGATTAGAGCAGTGTATCTCATTACTAGCAACATTTGGGGACAGATAATCCTTTTTTGTGGGCACTGGCCTGTGCATTGTAGGATACTTAGCATCAGTGGCCCTACCCACTAGCTGCCAGTAGAACCTGGCAACCAAAAATGTCTCCAGACATTGGCAAATGTAAAATTCCCTATAGTTGAGAACCAGTGAAATAGAGAGGAGCAAGTTTAAGTTTTGTTTCTTGTTGGGGAAAGTAATGAATTTGGTTTTTTATGTTATGAGAGGAGATATTTAACAGTTATAGAACAGTTATTAAACATCTGGAGTTATTTAACAGTCTACTAGAAATTGAGGTCTTGCATTCATGAGCAAAGTCAAGGTTCGACTTGTGATTTGGGAATCGTCTGTACACAGCTGATACCTTCACACTTGGGTGTGGAAGCACTCACCCTGTGGGATGAGGAGAGAGAAGGGCCAAAGAGCAATCATTGAAAAACATCTCTGTTTAAGGCATGGACCACTGTCATTGGAGATAGGAGTAGGACCAGAAGGGTTCGGTGGGGCAATCAGAAAAGGAGAGAATGTTTTAAAAAGGAGAGGCTGGCAAGAGGTGTTCAGGGATGCTGCTCTGTTATAAGCCACCCAGACCGGGGCCCACATAGGACACATAGATGTTCTGGGCTGGTCCTTAGTCCTGTTAAATGTGTGGAAAGCTCAGTATGGGGTCTGATATGCTGAGGGTCTAAATAATTTTAAAGTAATTCATCATACACAATAGCAACATGAAAACTCTGACATCATGGAGTTTTTTGTTTTGTTTTTAACAATAAAGCTCTTAGATGTCCATGATGGCACAATGCGTGTTGTTCAGAACAGGATCCATGAGGTCCGTCTGTGGAATAGCATCATCTGATGTACCATTCCCTCGAATGGAATTATTGACAAACTAATTTGTCTGTTTCAAAAGTAAGGGTAAGAAGACTTTAGACTATCTTAGATTTTGTAAGGTAACATACAACTCAAAGTGGAACAATATACCACACAAAGACTATACACAATAAGATAGGTTATGGATGCTTTAGATCAATGGTTCTCAAACTTTTTGGTGTTAAGACCGCCTTATACTCTGTTTTGTTTCATTTTTTGTTTGTTTTTTTTGGCCACACTGCACGGCATGTGGGATCTTAGTTCCCCCCACCAGGTATTGAACCCGTTCCCCTGCAGTGGAAGCACAGAGTCTTAACCACTGGACCTCCAGGGAAGTCCTGCTTTATACTATAATAATAGACCCATTGCTTATTAACATAAAGAACATATGTTTATTAAAAGGAACTATAATTTTCAAAACATTTCAGTAAAATCATACAGTACTTTTCTTTCTCTGACTTGATTTACTAATACCTTCAAGGTCCGTCCACATTGTTGCAAATGTAAGGTTACATCTTTTTCTATGACTGAGTAGTGGAGTTAATAATCAATCGTGCCTATTGATGAAGCCTCCATAAAAATCCCAAAAGGATAAGGTTAGGAGAGCTTCTGAGCTGGTGAACACATCTGCATATTGAGAGGGTGTGCTACAGCTTGAAAATTTTTCTAATTCAGGGCTTCAGGGGCATATAAATCATGAGTCCCCCAATCACATAGACAGGTTTGTGCACCAGTCAACTCCCATGATATCTTACCTGGCATTCCCAACAACACTGAAAGCTCTGGGATAGATTCATAATATACAGTGAATTTATCCCTTGTACCGTGGTTGATCAAAGCAGGATATTTTGACCCCAACGTTTTAACCACAAGAGCGTTTGACTACACTGACTTCTATTGAGATGACATTCAGTCAGCATCAGAGAAAATTAGAACTCAGCCTAAAGTAATTGGAAGTACACAGAAGCACTGGTTTAGAAGTTCCAGACACGTAGTCGGCGTTCAATGAATAGTCATTGTTGTGTATGTAATGTATATTGAGTAACAAGTCAGATGTACATAAGACATTTTTCAGTGAATGTTGAAGCACCTTTTTTTTTAAGGATATGGCATTTTAAATGATTCTTTTAATTCAGTAATGGAAAACAGATTTTCTGGCTAAGGATATTGCTTCTCTAGAATGAAATGGCTACTCCTGAGGCAAAGAGATGAAATTAGATATACACAACTATTATTTCACAGTCTTGACCAGATCCACTGTGTTTGGTGGCTGCACTTTTCCTCTTTATACTGCAGAGTTTCTTTATGTCTTAAACTTTTTATTCATACACAGCATAGTTAACTTCTGTCTCATGAGTAAAAGAACTATTGCTAATATTTTTTTAATCTTAAATTTTAAAGAAAATCACTTCACTATATATTTATGAATAAAATAGATTGTTTTAATGCTCAACTTACAGAATATATTTCATACTTGGTTCATAATTGGTGTTCTCTTGGCATATTGATACTGTCCATTTTGGGGAATGGACAATTCTATAAGCAATTCCCATTTGCAAATATCAACACTTTATCTTTCCCTTGGCACCATAAACATAAATATATTCAGTGTCCATGCTGGAGTATTAAGGTCCACGATGGAAGTGTACATGTACAGACAATGTCATGAATTATTCAAATAGAATAGAAGGAATGATGAGCTAATGTATAACTTTGGAGAAATTTTACTCAGTAAGCATTGGTTGATCACCAAGAACATTGTAAAGACGGGTTTCTGTGGCTTTAAATACTCTGCATCCAAACCTCAAAGTGTTCAAAATTATGACATGAGATGAATACAAATATTCCATTTACCAGCAGTTTAGCTACTCTTCTGGTAAAGTAATAGTGAACAAGTTAGGACCAAGCTAGGACTTACGTAGAACATTAGAATTATAGCTAGAACATGATAACCTACAGTGCTGGATTTGTAAAGGAGGTATCTGTCTCTCTTCATTTCCACGTAGGCAGATCTGGTAAAAAGAAGGATTGTATATTGAGTAATCTCTCAAGCTGAAAGAAAAGAGTGGGATCCCTGTCTCTTATTGAGGATGGGGCATAAAGTAGGCACAAATCACATAGGACACAATAAAAACAGCAATATCAAATGCTAAGTCAGCGCTACCTTGTGGGAGAAGAAACAGTTGCTGAAACTGCCATATTCGAATTCTGGCTGCACATGTACTAGCTGTGTAACTTTGGATGAGTTACTTAGACTATACAAATCCCTCAGCTTTTAATTCCCTAAGGCAGAGATGAGATTATTGTTAATATTAGATGAGACAATGCTTATAAAATGATTAAAATAGTATCTAGGGCTTCCCTGGTGGCGCAGTGGTTGAGAGTCCACCTGCCGATGCAGGGGACACGGGTTCGTGCCCCGGTCGGGGAAGATCCCACATGCCGCGGAGCGGCTGGGCCCGTGAGCCATGGCTGCTGAGCCTGCACGTCCGGAGCCTGTGCTCCGCAACCATTATGAGAAAGATGAGAAGACAAAGTATTCCTAAATTTTTGCCAAAGATATAGCAATAACTCAGTTTCAGTTTTTTCGTTCAAGTGGCTTATAATTCATTAGGTTCAGGTAAGCTTAATTTTTTTTTTCTTTTTTTTAGGGTAGAAGAAAACATTTATTTTCTAAATGTGTCCCTGTTATACTTTTACATGTGCAGGATTTAGAAATAACCCAAGGGCACTAAGGGTTGAAAAAAATAAAAGCATATGGCATTTACCTCTACAACTTTTTAATCCTCTTTTTAATCAACTTAATTGTTTTAAAACATTTTCTGTTAGATTTATTGACTGACTAATGGGTGGCTAGCTCCACTAAATTTTTTTTTTTTTTTTTTTTTTTTTTTTTTTTTGCGGTACGCGGGCCTCTCACTGTTGTGGCCTCTCCCGTTGTGGAGCACAGGCTCCGGACGCGCAGGCTCAGCGGCCATGGCTCACGGGCCCAGCTGCTCCGCGGCATGTGGGCTCTTCCCGGACTGGGACACGAACCCGTGTCCCCTGCATCGGCAGGCGGACTCTCAACTACTGCACCACCAAGGAAACCCTCCACTAAATTTTTTAAAAATTAAAAATACAAGAGACTGCACAACAGGAACGATAAGATTTACTTAAAGGTTTAGGGGAAAGGAGGTCTTCATCAAAATGGTAAGGCTTAAACTGAGTGTTGAAAGATTGGATAAAATGTTTATTAAACAGGTTAGGGAAGAGCTAGGGAAGGGAGGATGTGATGAGGTAGGGAAGGGAGGATGTGATGGTGGCAATCCAGGTAGAAGGAGCAAATTCAAGGAACAATAGTTTTGCTGGATCATGAAGTATGAAAAGATGGCTTAGTGCAAGGTAAGGATGACAAGTTATGCAGGGATCAGATCATGTAGGGTTTTACATTTTATGTTGAGAAGTCTGAACTTCATCCTGTAGGCACAAGGAAGTCATTGGAGGACTTCAATTAGAGGAGTGGCATGATCATATTTCACCCGAAAAATATAATGTTAGTGGCAATATGAAATGTATATTAGGGACAAGAATAGAGACAGAGAGACTAGTTAGAAGTTTAATGTAGCTGTCCAGCTGAGTTAAATGACTGCCTAAATTAATTTTTTAGAGTATGGTGTTTAAGAGAAATAGTCAAGTAGTAGCATTGGCAGATTTTGGTCACTGTTTGAAATATGGTGCTGAAGGAGAGAAGGAGTTTAAGTATTTAAGGTCACTGTTATTGAATAAGAGAAGTGAGAGTTTTGAGAGGAAAGAGGGAATTAATTGTGTCAAACGTTAAGAAGATGGCAGGTAAAATGAGAACCAAAAAGAATTAATTAGAATTTTTAACTAGGTTTCACACATACATGTATGTTGTATATGGAGGAAGGTCTGGGAGGATTAGTGGCAATTATTATAATAGCTGCTTTGGGGCTGTAAGATTGTGGAAATAGTTTACTTCCTACATTTCTAATGAATTATAATTATACTTGAAAAATGGACAAACACGAGGAATAAAAAAAGAGAGGAAATAATGTGTTTTTTTCTTTGTTTGCTTTATTTGTTTGTGTTAAAAGCACTGCAGTTATGAGTGACTATCTCTCATGGTAAAACTAGTGTGTTTCAGATTTGGGTCAATTTAGGCCCCAAATTATCTCAAATAAATAGAAATTGACTTATTGCATGCTCATTGCATGACATTTTATCAGAGGTTTCATGAGGGCCACATCAAAACTTAATTTTTGCAATTATTTAATGAGAATTAAAAAATAGTATAACTAAACGTTCGAGGACTTAAAAATATAGGAGGAGTAAGTTTATAATTTTCCATTAATACGACACTACGATTACACATTTAATGCAGGGAAGGAAGGTTATTGGGGATATTTGCCTGAGATGTTTCAGGACCATAGTGGGCCATCGGGTCCCAGGACGAGCGAATGGGAGACAAGGCTGTGGGGAAAGAGAGGTGTTTGTTCTGAGGGACAAAGTGTGGAGTCTCGGTGAGTAGAAGGTGATAGCTGGAGGGGGACACCAGATGGAGAGGGTGGGGGTTTGGATATGTTTTTAACCTGGGAAGGAGCCGAGTGTATTTCCAGGCTGTGTAGAAGGAGCAGGGAAAGAGGGGCATTTGAAAACACAGCAGAGATGGGGGTTGGGGGTCCAGGATGGAACAGAGTCCTTGTTCCAGAGGAGATGGGAGGGAGGGCAGATGAGATCAAGCTCACAGGTGCAGGGACTGGCCTGAAACAAGACCAAAGGACACTTCAGCTTTTGAGACTTGAAAGGAGGGAAGTGAGGTCCTGATGTTTGTTATCCAGAGGGCAGGAAGTGGAAGGCTGTTCTTTCTGACAGCTTCAATTTCTCTGTGAAACAGAAACAAGGTCATCAGCAGAGGAGAGCTGGGGAGAGGGAGGGATTGGGGTGGTGCTTGAGAAGCGGGAAGAACTCTGCGTGTGGCTTTTGTGAGGATGGGGGAGGTCTGGCCAGGGAAGGATGAACGGTTTTGCATGGGTCCCACCTGCATGCTTGTGTGATTTTCTGCAGCCCCATTCAGCAGTCTCCCATCTTCCAGTATAGATGGAAAATAGAACGCCCAGATCTGTATTCTGTCTTCTTTTGTACACTTTAAGGTACATTTTAACGATTGAGCATAAAGCATTTCAATCAGCTCATTTAAAAAGAATCATTGAATTGCCATCTTCGCTGAAGGAGATGCAGTTAGGCCTTAGGTGACTGAGGTTATTTTTCTGACCTAACTGTTTCTGAACATGTCTGGTGCTTAAAATAAGTGTCCTCTTGTCTCTCTCATTATCTTATAACTAATTAACTGAATAACAGAAGTTTTCCTCTAATTTTTACTACTTCACTGCTCTTTGCCTTGTTCATCTGCCACAACTCATGTTTAAATGGCTCTGCTTCCTGTATGTGACTTCACACAGGAAAAAACAGAACAAAACAAAGACACCAAACCCAGCATATTTGGGTGAATCTCATTCAGTTGGAAATCACATTCTTGTTCTCTTTCAAACTCTCACTATCTGTAAGCAGACAGGTTTAGAGTAGGGACCAGCAGACTATGGCCTGTGTGGCAGTTCCAGCCTGCTGCCTGGATTCTGTATACCTGGCCCATGAGCTGAGGATGAATTCTGCATTTTGAATGGTTGAAAAAAAATCAAAAGTAGGATAATATTTCATGATCTGTGAAAATTATGAAATTCAAATTTGAGCATCCATGAATAAAGTTTTATTATGACATATCACACTCATTAATTTATGCATCATCTATGGCTGGCTTCTCCTTTACAATGTCAGAATTGAGAGGTTGCTACAGAGATCTGTATTGCCTGAAAAACCTAAAATATTCACTATTTAGCCTTTTACAAAAGAGTTTGCTGACCCCTGGTTTAGAGGTGGTCTCTGCATATATTGTGTTACCATATGTTTAGACTTTTTTCTTCTTGCTCTTTAGTGGACTTAAATTATTTAAAGGGACAAAGTTTTGACACTCTACATTTAATTCTTTTTGATTGACTAACATGTTTGATAAACTATTTTATGGTACAGACATTGCCTCTGTCATTAATGTTTTCAGTTGATCTTTATTAAATCCCTACTAGCCTCTTATATTCACAGACACTGTGAATATAATTCTGGGTAAGATGAATATGTATAGTATATTATTATATAGTATATTACTCGGCTCTGGAGTCAGAGAGCCTCAGTTCAAATTTCCTGCTGTGTAAAATTAGATAAGCTATTTTGGTTTCTTTATCTGTAAGGTGGGATATTACCCAAACTTACCTCAGAGTTCTCTTTTGTTAAAAGCAATTAAAGAAGACAATTTAGTATAACTGAGTCACTTTGCTGTACAGCAGAAACTAATACAACATTGTAAATCAACTATACTTCAGTTAAAGAAACAGGCAGTTTAGGTGATACAAACTTTATTCAGCACTTCATGAAGTGGGCAGTCTCTCTTTTCAAGGGTCCAGAGAACTGCAAAATGGAGCAGAAGGCAGGAAACTTTTATAGAATAAAGAATAAGGGGGCTTCCCTGGTGGCGCAGTGGTTGAGAGTCCGCCTGCCGATGCAGGGGACACGGGTTCGTGCCCCGGTCGGGGAAGATCCCACATGCCGCGGAGCGGCTGCGCCCGTGAGCCATGGCCGCTGAGCCTGCGCGTCCAGAGCCTGTACTCCGCAACGGGAGAGGCCACAACAGTGAGAGGCCCGCGTACCGCAAAAAAAAAAAAAAAAAAAAAAGAATAAGGAACAAGGAAGAGCAAAATAGAGAATGAATAAGACACAAGGAAATAAGTATTGAGCTGAGTTGGCTCAGCGTTTGGGGATTGGCTGAGTGGATATGCTCTGTTTCTGATCAAGTAGAGCATTGGCAGGGACAGGAAAGTTACCTAAGTTTTAGTTTGCTGATGTGGCACCCTGGACAGGAGCATTCCATCTTGGCCCTAGAAATTTATTTCAACACTTGTGACTCTCTAATGAGATAATTCGTATAGTAAAGTATCTGGAACACAGTAAGTACTCAAGGTGGTGGTTGTTGTTCTTATTAGTCTGTAATAATTTCTATGATGAGGGAAGAACCTGGTGCTATGGAAATCAGGAGGTCAGCTGAAATGTCTTGGGTGCTTCAACTTGCACTCAGAAACCTGGTGGGAGACACTCTGCTTCTTTGAATGCTCAGGAAGCATTCCTGAGCCACTGCCAGGGCGTCCAGCACTTTTGGCCAGGTCACAGTGCTTTCTGCTTTGAAGGTGGCTTCCTGCTTTGAGGGCTCAGTAGTCTTCATGATAAAATCTCCTAGAACTCAATGACAATCATATACCAGTTTCTGTGGTTGGTAGAAATCCTTTAGAAGGAGCATTTCTTTGCTAGTATAAATTCTTATTCTCACAAACCTGCATTGTTAATAAGAACTGTGCATTTAATTTATGGTCCCACTTGCAGATGAGCTTTATAAGATGCCCACCTGCCTTATTCTAGTACTCTTCATTGATAACCACATGACGGGGAAATAATTAGACCCACTGCAAATGTGCTCTAAAAACTCCCGTTCTTGTTGCTACTGCAACTGACTCTGGTTTCATAAATTAGTTAAAATTAGAAACAGGTAAAGGAAAGTACAAAGGAAGATACAACTAGGAAGTAGAATTAGTGGGAAATCCAGGTAGAATTCTGTCTGTTAAAAAATCATACCCATGGGGCTTCCCTGGTGGCACAGTGGTTGAGAGTCCACCTGCCGATACAGGGGACACGGGTTCGTGCCCCGGTCCGGGAAGATCCCACATGCCGCAGAGCGGCTGGGCCCGTGAGCCATGGCCGCTGAGCCTGCGCGTCCGGAGACTGTGCTCCGCAACGGGAGAGGCCACAACAGTGAGAGGCCTGCGTACCGCAAAAAAAAAAAAAAATCATTCCCACGGTCTGAAAGCATCTTGACGAGGACACTGTCCCTACAAATGGAGAACCTCTGCCTTTTGCAAAATATCAAAGTAGCTGATTTGAAATGGTGACCAAGTTCAAGGCTGATTTTACTTGGATTGTGGCAACCTCAATTATGCAGAGACTCAGAAAATATTTCCATGAGTGGGGAGCTTTTGGTCCAAATATTTCTGGTAACAGCATAGTCATACATTTTACTTTGAATAAGCAAGTCTGTCCTTACCTCTTTTTGAATTATTTGTTGTATTTTGACAATGGAATCAACACAGTGGAGTGCCTAAGGGAAATTAGTTTTGGAAAGAAAACTTGTTGGAATCTTGGTATCACATAAGTTGTGTGATCTTGGCAAGTCTTGTTTTGTTTTTGTTTTGTTTTTCTTATTATTATAAGGTGGGATAATAAGACCCATCTCACAGGATATTGTGTGGTGTATATTAGTAAATATGTGTGAAGTTCCTGGCATATCTTAAGCATTACCTAAATTGTAGCCATTATCATATTAGAAATGATGCCTCTTTGCCTCAGATTGAAGGCGAAGATACAGTCGTTCTGTCAACATCCTTTTTCAGAATCATTTATCCTGGAATAATTTTCTCTAACATATCAATGCAAACTACCACTTAACTGTGTTTTAAAATGGATTTTTAGCAACAGCATTCTATCACAAAATTTGCTTTTCAGACAAAAAAGAAGCTTATGTCCTCATTAAACATTAATTTACAGAATGAGAAAGTCCATTTAAATGAACAAGAAACAGATCCTCTTGGTACTTAGCTGATAGCTTGGTAGAAATTTAAATAGGTAATTTTTAAAGATTATAACTAGAAAAGTAACAGTGGTTTTTAGGCGCTGGTTTAGTTACTTGGAGTACAACCACATTAGGTTGAGAAATTATGTTTCTGATGAGGAAAGAGCCCAGAAGGATCGATGGTGATTAATAATAAAGCATGTGGCTGTTAACCGTTTTTCTTCACTGTACAAAAACATGTATTTCACAGGACAGGAATGAGAAGCTAGCCATAATTAAACATTTATATAGATTTATTTTTATGCCTGACTCCATGGATGGCCCTAGCAATGTAATCTGTGGCAGAGGAATATAATATAGTACCCTGTGAACTCGTTTTCACTACAATATAGTAGTGAACTACTATATTGTAGTGAAAACGAGTTCACGAGGCCTAAGGCCACAGCCTCAGGTGAAAGGCTTAATAAAAACTCATGAAGAATTCTAATTAAAATATAAAATAGTTTATCTCTAAATTATAAAGCACCTTTTCCCCTCTAAAGTTTATATAATTGCTGTTCTTTAGGAAAATGGTAAAACATGTATATCACAAATTTCTTCTGAAAACAATACTTACCCCTAAAAATTCATATAGAAATCGGCAAATATTAGTGGAGTGATTATTCTATGTCAAGCACTGTTCTTGTGAACAAAATTGATAATGAACAGAGCAGGCAGGAATCTCTTCCCTTGAGGAGCTTACCTTCTTGTGGTCAGAGGCAGACAGTTATATTAATGTGTACGTACGCGTGTGTGTATACACACGTGTGTATATGCATATCTGCATGTGTTTGCACGTGTGTATGTATGCTTAAATAGTGATAAGAACTATTAAGAAAAACTAAATAAGGAAGGAGTATGTGAAGGGAGGGGGTGCAATTTAAAATAGGGTCTGGGAAGGCTTCACACTGAGAAGGTGACATTTGAGCAAAGGTTAGAAGACAATAAGGAAATGCACACAGGGGTTTCTGCAGGACGAGCCTTTCAGGCCGTATGGTCACGTAGTGCAAAGGCCCTGAGGGGGCAGTGACACTGGCACTTTGTTGCACGTCAAGTCGGCTGCTGAGGCTGGAGTGTGTAATAGAAGATGAAACCAGGGTGGTCATAGTTGGGAAAATTAGATTATGGGGCCTCATAGGTCTCTAATGACTTTCATTTTTACCCTTGGTGAGAGCGGGAATCATTGATCTCGTGAGTGAAATAATCTATCATATTTTAAAAGAACTGCTCTGGTTGCTGGGTGACTCTTGGACTGTAAGGATAAGAAAGGAAGTGTTTGGGGTAGTTAAGAGGCTTTTGTATATTTTAGGTGAGCTATGATGGCAGCTTGGACCTGGTGGTAGTAGTGGAGGTGCAGGAGAAGGTTGAATTCTGGATATATTTTAAAAATAGAACCAACGGGATTTGCTAACAGATGGCATGTGAAGTATACAATTTTTCCCCTTGAGTATTTGAAGGGTAGGGTTGCCAACTACTGAGGGGAAGATAATGGAGGAACAAATTTTGGAGTGGGGTCAGTAGTTCAGTTTTACAATAATAATTTGAAATATCAGTAGTATCCAGCTGAGTTGGTAGTTGGGTGTAGGAGTCTAGATTTGAAGGGAGAAATCCGTGCTGGGCTTTTAGATACATAGAATAGAAGTTTCAGGCACCTAGATGGTATTGAAAGTCTCTGGTGAGATTACTAGAGGAATAATGTTTGATAGAAGAGAAGGTCCAAGGTCCATTCCCTGGGGCAGTCCTAAAATTCGGGTAGTGTTTCTCAACTTTAGCTGCACATTGGAATTAACTAGAGACCTTTAAAAATACCCTTAATGGGGGATCTCCCCCATAATGGTTCAGATTTAATTGTGCCAGTCAGGGAGCAGCCCGAGTGCCATGGAAGTTACATCCCATCACATTTGCTGTACTTATCCTCATCATTAGAAGCAAGCCATGAGTTCCAGTCCACACTTAAGGGGAGGGGATTACATAAAGGCATGAACATAAGGAGGTGGGAATCACTAGGGCCATCTTTCAAAGCTGTCTATCACAGTAGTTATAAGTTTATCTCAGTGCATATTTGAAAAAGATTCACTTTTCCCACTTAAACCATAGTGATAACATTTTCTTTATAAAGAAAATTATTTATTATTAATTGAATTAATAATAAACAATAAATAATTATTACTGAATAAAATATATTGAGTCACAGAAAAATTTGGTAAATAATAATAGAGGTAATGCAAAAATTCAAGACAGTAGTAGAAAGTATATACAGTTGGGAAATGATGTATTTAAATAGGTGACATTCTGTGTGTTAACATTATCTGCTACTTTCTACTACTGATATTAATGTTCCCTTGGCTGATATAGAAAAGAGAATCATAAGCCACTAGGCTCTGCCTGTTAGTAACTTCTAAAAAGTATAATTCAAAAATATGCTATAGGAACCATCAAAAATGACATTTGAAAACTAAAAGACAATAATCTCTGTATAGAATCTTTATTTTGCTGAAACTCAGGAATGGTGAACTGCTGTAGCAGCAATTATAGCAGTTGTAGAATTAAAGAGTGAAATCCTCCTTCCTTCCCAGACAGCTGCAAAGTTTGAATATTAATTATCATATTACGTCTGGCCCAAATAAAGCATGCAGTAACACAAGGAAATTGAAGACAAATGCTCATGGGAAATTTTATAGAGAAATTTCAAAATAGATACTCAGGGCTTTTGCCAGTATTATCATTATTATGAGATCTTTCCTGCTTCTGAGGGCCAACCATCTTATTCCTCTTGCATATTCCTCAATAGAACATTATCCCATGAAAACAGATTTAAGATTATGAACTGAAATCGGAAACATTTAGGCTGAGCTGTGCGGAAGAAAAGGAAAGCACTGGTAAGTGCCTGTCATTAGTAAAATTTTAATTTTGTTTCTTTCACTACAGCCTGGAGTGAGGCTCTTATAAACCCACAGAGCATTCTCTGCACACCTGAGGATGTCTGAGTCATGGAGAGAGTCTAGTCTGAGAGCCAGGAACCATGTGTGTAGGGTTCTGGTCCTAGATCTTTGAATAGAGATGACCATCTATGTAACTAGTTTATGGATCGAAGAGAAAGTTTATGGATCTAAGACACCTTTTCTTTCTTATTTCATGGATTCCCCTAACCCTCTTCTCCAGCAGATTGTGGCACAAGTGTATTTTGAAATGAGACTTGTTCTCTAACTGTGAAAGACTAGCAGCCAGTCTTATATTGGACAAAATTTTTAAACTAGGAAATTGAAAATTACATCTGTACTAACTACCCTTGTCCTTTTACCAAACAGTCTTGGCCAATTGTGAATCACACCACCATCACCCCTTTGTAAAAGCCAGAAACTGAAGGGTCTCCTCTCATTTCTCTCATGCTTTATATAAAATCTGTAACTGAATTCTGTAGGCTTTATTTCCTAAATATCTTTAAAATCTCTTCACTTTTCTCCATCTTTACTATAAATAACAAATTTTGAGCTACCATCACTTATTTACTTGGATCGTTGCAATAAGGAAGTGAATTTCTTAAGTTATGATTTTATGGGCATCAGAAAAGGCCTTGAAATTAGACATGTTAGACTTTCATATGATTGCTATGGAATAAGAAATGGTTCGATTTTGGAAGCCATCATGTTGAGTCTGTCATTTAAAAATTAGGAAACTAGGGCCCCAGTGGAAAAGTCTCGTCAAAAGTTATATAGTTATTTAGTGTCAAAGCCACAGATAGCTGTTCTTCAGAGTCCCAACCCCACATGCCCAGGTGAAACTTGGTAGGGGGTTGGGGTGCAGGGGAGGAGAGGCAGACTATCATATTGATTAGTAACATAGGGTTTGGAATGGGGAAGCCTGACCTTGACCCTTGGTGCTGCCACTTACTAACTATATGGTCTTGGGTGATTTTCTAAATCTCCCTGGTCTATTTCTTCTTTAGTATCTTTTCTTCAGGTATGCCATTCCTCCTCATCTTCTTTACGGGATTATTTTAAGTATCCAATGCTACAACATAAGGAAAGTAGCTGGCATGGTGTTTGATGCCCACTAAGCTTTCAGTACGTCCTGAAGTCATACTTCTGTCTTGTTCAAAATTCAAAAGGTTTAAGATATTAGAATGAATTTTTTTCAAATTATGATCAAAATATTACACAGTTTTCTAAAGTTTCACAGCTGGAAGGATCTTAAACCCAACATCTTAATTCTACAAATGAAGAAACTGAGGTCTAGATAAGTGAGATCATGTGTCCAAGTTTACATAGTTAATTGATGATGTGATGTGAACAGGAGAGGCTCCAGTTCTACTGAGATCCCTTAGGAAGATACATGCCTACATTTCCCTCTTCCCTTGATCAATTTTATCAATGATTTGACATGCACAATCAGAATTTACTTTGAACTCTGCCAAGGAATCCTTTTGCATGATGCAGATAACAAATATCTTTGTAGCAGTTTGACAAAGTATAATGACTTCTAATAATCCTTCACTGTGTACTATGTCAACAAACTTAGAAAGGTTATCTAGCTTCTGCAGGGAGTTAAATGAAATTTCCTCCAATCCATTTCATCTTTAAAATATTGTGAATATTTATTTTACCACCTGTATAAAATAAGACATAAACTCAAAGTAAATTGGGGACTAACATTTAACAACCAGAGATGATGACTTTGCATTCTTTAGACAGATTTCATTTCATATTTTAAAACATACATGAAAATTCATACTGAACATGAAATAGACATTTATATAATTATGTGTGATAGAAGGGGAAAAATTACATGGGAATATGGGCAATGTGCCTAGACCAGAGATCACTTTCTGAAAGGAGAATAACAAAATTCCTATGAGCTCAAAGTTTTCCATAAAATAGTCATAAAATAAAATTTGATTGATTCTCCAAGAAGTGGTTAACAGATGAGTGAAAAGCAGGTTTACTAAAATGGTAGCTGCACAAAATACTTTTGGCTGCATTTAATTACAATTACATTCAACTTAAAAAGTATCCTCGTAAAAAACATGTTTTTCCTAATGAATATTTGTTAATATACATTTTTTCCTTTCTAAATAGGGTGACCATAAAATTTATAACCCACAGAGACAAGCATAAACCAGGACTGTCCTGGGCAAACCACAGTATACGATAATCCTATCTCTGTTATGAATGTAACCAGTTAGAATAATGCATAGGGTTGACAAACTGGGACATGGGTGAAGTTTATTTTTGATACCTTTTTCTTTCCCTTTCCTCACACTGTTCACCTATTCTGATGCTTTCTCTTTCACTTTGCTACAGGCTCTTTTTTTTTTGCGGTACAAGGGCCTGTCACTGTTGTGGCCTCTCCCGTTGCGGAGCACAGGCTCCGGACGCGCAGGCTCAGCGGCCATGGCCCACGGGCCCAGCCGCTCCACGGCATGTGGGATCTTCCCGGACCGGGGCACGAACCCGTGTCCCCTGCATCGGCAGGCCGACTCTCAACCACTGCGCCACCAGGGAAGCCCCTCCAGGCTCTTTTGACGCTCCTCCTATCCTGCCGTCCCTAGGTAGTGTTCCACATGCCACTGTTGTTGTCTGCAGGTGAAAGCCGCCATGGTCCCCCATGCTCAGTTTTCAGCTATGTACTGGAATCTGATCCAATCAACCAAGTCATACTATGTATAAATCATAACTTGGTCTAGAGGAAAAGCACATTAAAAAAAAATTAAACAGCTCTGGGTTTGAATTGTGTTTCCCTACTCTGGCTGTGTGGCTCTGGACAAGTTTATAAGCTCTGCAAACTGTCTCTAGAAATATGTGGACAGTACCTGTTTATGGGATTAAAGCAGTATGTCCAGTTAGAATGGGGTGAACTCTGCTAGATGCCCAACTGGGACAGCTAAAAAAAGAACAACTCTCCTTTCCTACCTTTTGCTTCTTTGCTTGGAGACAGCTGTAGTGCTCCAGGATCTGAGACATAGAGGAACACATTGTCTGAGTGTAATTCTTACATTTTTAAATATTAATACTTGGCTTGACTATGGTCATCAGGTGCCAAGATGTTGAGTTAAATGTAGATTGTTGAGACTCACCAGAAGACAGAACAGAATCTCCTAGGGAATTCCCGAGCTAAGATACAGGATTGGATTATGACGGAAAGATAAAGCAGGTGTTTTTTTCCTTTTTTAAATGATTCTTCAGAATGTTTATTTGGAGATTTTTCCTTTTTTTGCTCCATTGCCCCAAAGACATCAAGACATTAATAAAATCTATAGTGTTGTATGGAACACTAATTTCTAAGTTATCATAGGACTTAAGGGGCTACTGTTAAAGCCATGACCTTGGCACCTAAAATAATACCTAATTAAAAAAAGTTTCTCAAGAATTAAATTAGATAATGCCAGTACCAAGTACATAACTAGTTGCTTAAACATAGATTTTCTTCCTCTAGCAACTCCCTAGTTTTTGTCTGAGTTTACATTTCAAAAGAAAGATACTGGAAAATAATCTAACAAGTCTTTTAGTGTTTAATGAAGGACATTTCTGAGGGTCTGACAGGTTTTGGGGAGATACTTTTGGGCTTAGGGAGGGAAAACTGCGTTTTTGCTACCAAACCTTCTATTCTGAAAAATTTTTTAAATATACAGAAAAGATGGAAGGATTGTACAGTCTCTACCTAGATTCTACAATGAATATTTTGCTATGTTTGCTTAATCACATATCTCTCCATCTATCCTTATCTCTATCCGCCCATCAGTCTATCTTGGTTTTTGAATGAATTTCAAGTGAGTTGCAGGCATCTGTACACTTCACCCTAGAAACTTCAGCATGCATATAATTAACTGATTCTACACTTACGTTTCCATTTTTAAGGTAAATTTTACCTACAGGGAAATGCATACATTTTAAATGCATACATCTTAAATTTACCTACAGGGAAATGCATACATCTTAAATGCATACATCTTAAGGAAATGCATACATCTTAAGCACTTGGTGAGATTTAACAGATGCATAGGCATGTGTAATCCAAACTCCTCTTAAGATATTGAATATTACTGTGAATCCAGAACTTTTCTTTCTAAGTTAATACCTACTTCTACCCTTCATACTCAGTATGTAGCCATTATGATGATGTTTTTCAGCATTGATTAGTTTTTTTTTATAGAACTCCATATAAATGAATTTATATTATATGTACTCTTTGGTGTCTGAAACTCATCCATGTTGTTGTGTGTATCAGCAGTTCAGTCTTTATTGCCAATAATAAAGAATTGCCTTTTAGGAGCCCCTTTAATTATAACTCAAAGACAATATATTTCTCTGTTCAAGGGTAAAGACAATCCACAGTATCTTTTAAACAAAATGGGAAAAAAGTTACAGGCAGATTTTTATCTGAATTCCCCTGTATTAGGATCTTCCATTTCAGGGTGTTTTTCTTAGCTGTTCCCTTAGGAATCCAACTTCTCCTTGTCCTTGTTACCATAAGAATTTGTTCCTGCGGTAAAGAACGTGATTATTTCATGGGGTTGAAAATGGACGGCTGTCCTTACTTATTATTTTTCTTTGCTTCCTGAATATACTTATCACGTACAGACAGCTGTGGCAATACACAGGGTGGAGAAGAGGAGAAAACTCAACATGTACGCCTGTTTGCTTCTGTCATTAAGTTGATGTGGGAGTGTTGGGAGTATAGTCTCTCGATTGCACAGATTTTTTCATTAGTTCCCGTTCTAAACCACAGAAAGCTTATGTAAAGAAAGCTTGACAAAGACCATGTTTTGCAATTGACACTCATTGGGTATGGATAAATCTATGGCAGGAGTGGAAAAAGAGATAAGCAACCAATTACCACTGTCATTCCAAGGATATGAAATTGGCTCTAGTTTAGGCCTGAAGCCACTGTTAAAAATATGTGCATGTGTGAAAAATTAAAGGAACGTTGTTGAGATGATTAACAAATGAAATAAAATGAAAAGAAACTCTAAAATCTGTTTCATTAAAGCCCATAGAAGCAATATAAATATTTTACCCAATAATGTCAATGCTAGAGCAAATTGCCTACGCTTGAAAGCAAAACTGGGGTGGAGGAGGGAAATAAAAAGTTAAAAAAAAAATGCTGCAAAAAATTGTCTTAATCTCTCTGGCATAATTTTTGTCAAAACTTCTCCTTTACAAATAAAAGAAAACCAAACCAAACCTCCATATCCCTGCATCTACGTTTTTGTTGTGTTTTTGTTTTTTCTGTTTTCTATCTTTGGGTGAAGTTATGTTCTTTTAAAAAATTTTTGGAATGTTTCAGAGAGATACTTTTTAAAAATACAATAAAAATAAATTACTAGAAAAATGAAACATAAAAACTAAAAAGTACAAGTCCAGAGGGTTGTTTTTTTGGATTAAAAAAAGTTTTATCATGGTAATTTAAAAAAAGTAGAAAATGAAAAGCATATAAAATGCCATGTATACATCATCCAGCTACAACAGTTATCAACATTTTGCAATGTTATTTCCTCTATCTTTCCACTTCTTTTTCTAAATTATTTTAAAAACAAATACTAGGTACCATAAATTCTTCAGAGCATATTCTAATGGCTAGTGACTTTTTTCATAAATACATTTCCATTATCATAATTAATAATATCAACAATACCATCTAATGATCAGTCCATGTTCAATTTGCCACTTATCTAAAACATGTCTTTTTACAATTTGTTTAAATCAGAATCTAAACAAGGTCCAAATATTGTACTTGCTTAATGTTTATATAAATTTTTTTTCCTCTCTGGCAGTTTCTGCATCCCTTTTTTCCCCTTGCCATTTATTTGTTGATAAAGAAAGTAGGTCTGGAAGACTTTTTCACATTCCGGATTTGATTTTTATTAGATTAAATGGATATAAAAATCAGTCTGTCAATAGCTATGAAAGTTTACAAACACATCCTTTGACTTCCTCTGCTTATCATGTGTGGACCAGTAGCTGACAGTCACGGGCAGCAGTGCTGACTTAATAAAGGCAAGCGTTACTGTGTTTTGAAGGTTAATACGCCAAAAGAAAGAGACGAACATGAACAAATCTATTCTTATTTTTTAATTCATATTTTATTGAGGTAACATTGGTTTATAACATTGTATGGGTTTCATGTGTACAACATTATATTTGCCCTTCTGTATAGCCTGTATCCTGCTCGCCACCAAAAATTTAGTTTCTCCCCATCACCATACAGTTGATCCCCTTTACCCATATCACCCTCCCCCCACAGTTCTTTCTTTTTTTCCCTTTCTTAAAGAAAATTTTTATTGGAGTATGGTTGATTTACAATGTTGTGTTAGTTTCAGGTGTACAGCACAGTGAACCAATAAGGACCCACAGTTCATTCTTTAGAAAAACATTTACCCTTCCATTTACAGCTCGTAGAGAGTTTACTGGTTGTTAGTAGCTTCTGTATCATAAGTTGATAAAGTGTTTAATTTCATAGGATAAATTTACACTTAACATTTTAAAACAAGCCAATATTTTCAATAAAGCAGAGTTCTTAATACAGAGTTATAATCTGAAAAATGATTGCCCTTCATAATAGGACTATAAAAAGTACCATAATCAATGAATTTGTTAATAGACATTCTGTTACAGATACGGTTAGTTTGATTTTCCTAAATATGTAGTCTGTTAGAAAAAATATGGAGGGTGTATCCTCTCCCTTTTCATCCCCTCCCTGCCCTACTTCCTGTTGCTTGATACATTTTGTCCAGTTCCCCCTCTTTCAGGCTTCAATTGCCATAAATACACCATGGCTTTTATGTAACTCCAAAGCAGCAGAGGGCACTCATAGTGTTTTCACTATTACCTGGCAAAAATAAATTCCTTTGTTGTTCGTAAGACACTTATCAAAAAGATAAAGTGCATATACTTCCAAAGCAATGCTAACTTATCTGTAATTCTACAAAGACTTATCTTCACACCAGAAGTGTTAAAACAGACAGAAACTCTATCACTTCAAAAAGTGCCAAATTAGAAATTTAGCTTTTGAGTTCAGAGCACAGAGCATTCACGCCCACCAAATTCACAGTGCCCAATAGTTTCATAACTTTCATTTCTAATAAAGTTGTTTCAAAAATGCATGCTAATTTTTTACATCTTGAATGTATGATTTATTGTACTTAACTGGCTGTATAATGAGATTTTGCATGAAGATTGATTAGTGTATTGCTAGGTCAATCAGTATCATAAAAGGTTAAGAGTGAAAATATTAAAACCTGAATGAGCAGTTAAAACAGTGGAGCAGTGAGTTGATAGAGGAAACAGCTGCTGTGTTTATTATAGTTTTGTCCGTCTATGTTTATGATAGTATTGGATGACATCATAAACAGTTCATAAATTATGTACATTCCCAGCTTATTTCTTCTTGCAGTATCATAAACAATGGCTCTTTTACAGTCACTGCACCTCTGTGTGTTTAAGGCGCCTTGCTGGGGGTAGTGCTGTTTTTAGCAGAAACTCATTACATTGCAGACATTTCTGGAATTGGATATAAAAGCAAAGAAAAACCCTGGAGCAGAGATACCCAGCAAGAAGGAAACGTAGCAGAGAAAATTACTGGAAACAAGGTCCCGACTAGCCAGAAGTCAATGGACACCATACTCTTCCTGGCCTTGAGAAATGATGTGGTTGAAATAGATTGATATGGAGCCACAGAGAGTGGCTTATCTGTTTATTTTGTTTATGTCTGTCTCTCCCCACTGGAGTGTAAAAATCCATGGACATTTGTCTTTTTTATTTGTCACCAAATCCTCAGTGTTTGGCACATAGTACTCATTCAATATAGTAAATATTTGTTGAATGAATGAATGAATGAATGCCTTGTCTTTCTGAATGGATGGGTGGGAGGGACATCCCTTCCACCTCAGGAACTAGTAGACCACCACGAAACATTGCAAGGGGACTTGGATATGGTAGCTTTTTACATTATATCCTCTCTTCAAACGATAGCAGTTTAAACATTTTTAGTTAACTTAAGAAATATTGTTTTAGTTGAGAGAGACTACCAACAAGTACTTTAAGTAACCAGTGGGTCCACTGGGCCCTATCTGTATCTGAGGGGGAAACTTTTAGGTTAGTAACAATACAGTTTTGTTTTGTTTGTCTCTTTGTTTCATTTAGGTTTTTGTTTTCATAAACAATCCATCCCTCACTTAACCAAGATAAAACGAATAATGAGAACATGCTGATGTGTTCTTGAGAGAACATAAAGACTGGGCACAGTATGGTGCAGCACAGGGTTATTTAGCCTTCCCAGGTGGCTCTACATCAGGCAGACAGTGAGTGAAGATTTGGAGTCAGCAAAAGCACTTGAGGACAGTAACAGTGATACTGGGCAGGACCTCAGTGTTTCATGTTGTTACCAAATGCAAGTGAGGCCAAACAAACCGAAACATCTGAGCTTGGAGCAGAGAAATTTTTATTGCAGGGCCATGCAAGGAGAATGGGTAGCTCATGCCCCCCCCCAAACCCTGAACTCCCCAAAGGGTTTCAGCGAAGCATTTTTAAAGGCAAGGTGAGGGAGAGGCGTGGTTGACTGTTGCAAACTTCTTGGTGTAGGAATCCTTTGTTCTTGCAGCTGTCCACGTAGCTCAGGTCACAATGTTCCTGTAAACTTTCAGCAAGACAAATGTTCTTCTCTGTTCTGCAACTTTTTATCTCTATATGAATGAAAAAATGTTATACCCTTAAAGGTCAGAGCCTTGAGAATGGGCTGTCCTGTATATATCATGCTATAGGCAACATTCTTAACTGGAAGCAGTAGCGATAGAATACAAAGGTTAAAGTAAAAGAAACAAATCTGATATGGAGTCAGATTTGTTCTTCCCTATTACAATATGGTTACACAGGTCTTTTGATATTCCGATATTCTTCAGTCACAGTAGTTGCTGAAGGAGAGCTGTTAAGCGCAGGGGAGTAATAAACAAGTCTTGTTCTGCACATCCACCATATACCCCTTATTTTGCCAAAAATTTGACCATAGTTCCCTAATTGTTCTCACTTTATTTTTGCTTTAATTCTCCACCCTCATTATTTTCCATCATTAATGGCATTGTTTCTGGGATATGAGCTGGTAATTAACATGTGAGGTTCTTCAAGTTGAGATTTAACAGTCTTACATCCTATCTTGTCATCTACCCAAGCCTCTAATAGCACAACAATGTGGCACAAAACAAATAAGAATATCTAACTTTCTTATTTCTGAATGATATGGAAAATACAATGAAATCCGTCAAGGAATAAGTGACCGTATTACATGATTGACAGAATGGAAAATAGGCTAAAAGTTAATGTGATTTCCTTAGTGGGATTTCAGATTTAAAATATGAGTACCTCTTTGGGTAGAAATATGGATGTCATGACTCTACCATGAACTTAGATATTTTTTCATGTTTAATATCAAGTATGTTAGTGTATAGCCTGTAATTCTATACATCTCTGTGTATACAGGTCAGTTTCAGATCATTTCCAGAATACACACACATATCACACACACACACAAATAAAATGAATAGGTTCAATCAAATTAACAAAATTTAATTCACACACTAAATTCCTATTGTTCAGTAAGGAGCATGGTTACAAACAGTCCAAATTCATTCTGGATTATAGGTAAACAAGAGCTACTTTAAAATACTCTGTCTTTTCATTCAAAAATAATGGATGTTTTTATTCACATCTTCTGTTACACATCTGAATTAGTGTTTGTAGTTTTCTTCATAATGGTCTATATTTTGTTTGTGTTGTTTGGTGATTGACATCTTTTTCATCATGGTTTCTCTTTGTTTTTATATAAGGAAGATATTGATTTTTGCATACAGATGTTGTGGCCAGTCACTTTTGTGGATATCTCATATGGGTTCTAATTATTTTAATATAGTCTCTTGGGATTTTTATATAACAAGTCATATTGTGTGCCAAAAATAATAAATTTGACTAATTTCTAATGCTACGTCATTTCCCCTTGCCCCATGGTTTTTGAGTGGTGGCCATGTGATTTAGCCATGGCTGTGTGTTTCTACCTGGGAATGTAAATCTTGTGGAAGGAAAGCAAAGGGAAAGACAGAGGAGAGGTTATTTGCTGTAGTTGTAGAGGGCTTGAGAGCCCAGTGGTATAATGATGACTGTCCAGTGACACTGGGGGCCTCCTGAACAGATCATTTCTATAAAAGGATCTGAGCTTTCTGCCTTCCTTAATTTCCTTCCAAAGGATCATGACTGGGGGGTGTGGGTGGGGACTGGAGTAGAGGATGGAGATGCAATAAAGGCAGAATTTAGAAAATCATGATTAAATTTGGAGCAGCAAAGGATGTTCGGATTAACTCAGTAGTAGGGAATAGATTAGAATGACCGGTCAGAGAAGATTAGAGAGGGCTTTAGATTATGAATCTTAGACTAAGAAAATAGCCTATGGGCTTTATGAGCATATGGTGATTTTTCATAAAAGTGTGAGTTAAAAATTACTTTTAACAGACTGTGAAAATAGAACTTACCTTAATTTCAGTGGAAATTGAGAATAATTGAACAGGGGTCAAATACCTACTTTGGGTCCTGCAGGACTGCCTACTGCAGAACATGCTAACGGATCGGAAATGTATTGCTACCAGTGTTGTGAATGCCCACTTCCATTTTTTAAATGTGTGGAAGTGAAAATACTAGAGGGAGAGAGTTTCTTGGGACAGGGGTGTCTGTGCATTATATGTCCACCTGTCCCCTACCATGGGGGAGAGCTAGGGACTGTGTCCTGGGAACTGCAGTCAGCAGTCCTAGTAGAGGAACTTTGAAAAGCCAATAAAAGTGCTTCCCAAGTGAGAAATGAATCAAAATGAAACAGTACTTGTGCATGCATTACATCCAGAAGAAGGAACACCTCTAATAGCATGTGATACTACACTGCTTATCTCTAATTACCTTTTATTCGTGGTCCTGGTTCTTGAGGTGTCAGACAACCAGGAATAGAGAAGGTGAAAGAGGAGTAGAGAAGAAGCAAAAATGTCCCTATGCGCCATTGCAGGCTTAAGTCTGATGCAGATGCTATCAGGGGCAGGGGGATGGGGGAAGGAGGAGGAAGGTTTTTAAATTGTATTGAACCAGATTGAGACAGTTTGTCACTAAAGGGCCTTAGAAATTTGGGGGAATCTGCCTGCGACTTGTGGCGGATTCAGGGAAAGAATTAGTTCGTGAGCATATTTGAAGGTAGAGTGGGAGAAAGAATAAAGGTGTTCTCTGCTTGTATCCTATTGAGTCCAGAGGATTCAATGAAATATTTACATATTGTTGTATGAGGGGAAAGTTTACTATGAGGAGACATAGGAAATAAGAAAATCAGGATATAATAACAGCTAGCTAGGAATGAGTTTTTTAAATCCTAAAGCTGGCAGTGGCAACAGAAAGAACTGGACAGATGTGAGAGAGATTTAAAGGATACATTATTGTATTTTTTTTTTGATGATGGCTAATTGAATTGAACAAGAAAATAAAAGATTGCTTTGAAGTTTCAAGCCTGGAATAATGGTGGTACTATTTACAGAAAGAGAGTAATCAAAAGGGACTCGTTATTGAACAAATGAGGAATAAAAGGGAAAAAAGGAATGTGTTTTGGAAAATGAAACTAAATAATAAAAAGAGAAATATTCGAAGGTCTTTGAAATCAGAACAATGTAGGAGCAAGTCAGTCTTCATAGAAGACTAGTGATAGAAGATAGTGATAAAGGGAAATCGTTTACCACAGAACTTGTAACATCTCTGACACTATCTACAAATCCCGAATAACAACAACAAATATAATAATAATTTATGTCATTGATACTTGGGGGAATACTTAATAGAATTTTGAGGGCTTACTATGTGCCATGTACTATGGAAGTGCTTTAAATGCATCACCTTATTTAGTTCATATAACAGCATTCTTAGGTTTATAGCATTATTATACTTACTTTAAGGAGAAGGAATAGGAGAATTACTAAGTTTAAGGAACTTGCTGAAGTCTTTTATTTATCATTATTTAAATATCCTGGTACTGATGATATCCAAAAAGGATTATCAGATATAGAAATGATCCATTTCACAAATAAATCAACAGATAAGGAAATAATCTCCCATGTATAGAATTTCAGTCACAATGATGACTAGTAATTGACTAGCATTTTCTACGCTTATGCTCTGTTTGCTTCTGTTGTTGGAAATTTGAAGATTTCCTTTCTGTTACTTGCTTTTTAAAAATAGTATATTGTGATTTTGGTTCTCATGTTCTGATTTATTGTTTTTCATGCAGCTATTATTTTCTCTAAACTTGCTGCCCCATTTCCTTTTTCTCAAATATAAGCGTTTTATTTTAGAACAGTTTTAAATATATAGAATTATTGGGAAGATAGTACAGAGAGCTCCAGTAGACTGCATATCTACCTTCCTCTACTGTTAATTTCACACATTTGTATGGTACGTTTGTTACAATTAATGAACAAATATTGATACATTATTATTAACTAAAGTCCATACTTCATTCACATTTCCTTAGTTTTTCCCTAATGTCCTTTTCTTTGTTCAGACGGACCCAGTATATTGTTTATATTACATTTAGTTGTCATGTCTCCTTGGGGTCCTCTAGACTGTGACAATTTCTCAGATGTTTCTTGTTTTGGATGACCTTGACAGTTCTGTATGGATAGGTATTTTTTTTGAATGTTTCTGAATTTGGGTTTGTCTGATATTTATCTCATGACTAGACTGGTGTTATGGTTTCTCAGGGATAAGAACGCAAAGGCAAAGTGCCATTTTCATCATATCATATCAGGGGTATTTACCACATGACTTACGACTGTTGGTATTGACCTTGGTCACCTGGCTAAAGTAGTGTCTGTCAAATTTCTCCACTGTAAAGTTACTCTTTTATTTACTGTTTTCCATATTTATTCTTTGGAAGAATGTCACTAGGTGCTGCCCATTAATGTAATGGGGAGTTATGCCCCTCCCTCCTTGAGAGCAGAGTATCTATATAAATTGTTTGGAATTCTTTTCCATGAAAGACTTGTCTCTTCTCCCCAGTTTTTTAAAATTAATTCCGTCATTTATTTATATCAGTATGGACTGATGGATATTCATTACTGCACCTTATTCTCCCACTCCCTTCAGTGAGATTTCATACATTTGTAACACATTTAGATTCTTTTGTCATACTAATATACTAGTCTGCATTCCATACTAACATCTACCAACCTCTTAAGTGATTTTTTAAAAAATTTACATACATTAAGGTTTACTTTTTGTTTTGTAATGTTCTATGAGTTTTGTTTAATATCTTATATTGACCACTGCAGTATCATAAAGATACTGCCCTAAACAATACTGCTTCACTGACCTAAAAAATCCTTTGTGCTTCACTTGTTCAACCCTTCCCAACATGTTATTTTTCTATATCAGTTATCTCAGTACTTTGAAAAAAATTCAAGACCTGTAATTAATTTATCCTTATATGAGTGTGTGTGTATAATACACATGCACACATATGTATGTATATGTGTACACAGTTAACAAATTGGTTGCACCTTTTTAATAATGTAGGAATCACTTTAACTTCACTGCTAACTATGAACAGAAAGTGATACTCCCACTTACAAAGTTATCAAAGTGTCAAGAATATTGGTACCGTCATCACATGATGAAGTATGTTTGTGAGCTTAACCACTGAAGGATGTTGTATTACCTAATTTGTGTCACAAATCTGGTGAAAAACCTTCCAATTGGAAAAGTTTAATGATATCATTCTGTTTATTCCAAGGGATTGATGCTGAGTCATAGAAAAACAGACATCAAACACATATGTTTTTTTCATGTCCTCCCAAAGGCTTCATTCTCATGCCATTATTGTTTAGTATTTATTAACAATTATCTAATTGTCTTCAGGTGTTATAAATGAGACCCTAGGGCTAAAGATAGATAATTCAAGAACTTGATCAATTTGCAACAGGTAGGAAGAACTAAAGCGCAAATGGAAATTATTCAGGACCTATCAGTATATAACTAAAATGATGCTCAGTAATTGCCCGGTCAATTTGCCAAAATTGGTCTCTGAATCTTCTACACTGCTGCCCAGAAGACAAATATGCTGCACTTTTTATTCTTTTAAAAAGCCAAAGATAACCTTAGTCATGTATTTAGTATCACCTTTTCATTATCTTTAAGAAGAAACTGATGAAGCGGGCTAAAGTTTCCTTGGGAGAAGTTCACATGGGATTTGTAAAAGTGCTCTGGGCTACTCCTCATTACTGGGTACCAATGAGAAGCAAGTTTTTCATTGAATGTTGAAAAACTGTGTACTTAAATCTGGTTCTGCCACTTTCTAGCTATGTTACTTGAGGCAAGTCATTTAATGCTCTAGTTTTATCAGTAAAATTGAAATAATAATACCTAACTCATAGAACTATTTATCTATTTATTCATACAGTCAATAGATACTTGTTGAATGCCTCCTGTATGTCAGATGTGTTTTGATAGGCCCTGGAAATACAGAAAGGATCAAGAAATGTAGGTTCCTATCTTCATGAAGCTTTTATCCTAGTTAAGAAAATAGACATTGTACAAATAATCAATTGCCTTTGTGAAAAATATTACATAGAATAGATGTATAGCATGTTATGAGTTTTATGTTGTGAGGAACACACAATTTAACATACAAAAATACATAATTTGTTGTACATATTTGGTGCTCAAAAGATGTGAATACCATCTACCATTACCATTTAGGTATTCATTTACTGAGCTTGCAGTTATTGACATCTTCTACAAGGTAGTGGAATGTGTATGAGCAGGCACCATGTGTGTTTGTTACAATTAATAAACCTACATTGATATATTGTAATCACCCAAAGTCCATAGCTTACCTTAGGCGTCACTCCTGGTGTTGTATATGATGTGGGTTTAGATAAATGTATAATGACATGTAGCCATCTTTATAGTATCATACAGATTATTTTCATTACCCTAAAGATCCTGTGTGTTCCATTTTATTCATCTCTACCCTCCAACTCAGCTCCTGGCAGTCTTTTTACTGTCTTCATATTTTTGCATTTCCAGAATGTCATTTTATTGAAATCATACAGTATATAGACTTTTAAGATTGGCTTCTTTTACTTAGTAATATGCATTTACAATTCCACCATGTTTTTTCATAGCTGGATAACTCATTTATTTTTAGTGCTGAATGATATTCCATTTTCTGGATGTAGCACAGTTTATGTTATAGTTTTCTCATAGATACTCTTGGGTTTTCTATGCAGACAATTATATCTCCTGTGAAAAATGACAGTTTTTGTTTCTTTCCAATTTTTATTATTTGATTTCATTTTTTTCTTACTTTATCACATTGATTAAAACTTTAAAAATTACATATCAAATTTTGTAATCATGATTATACCAGAAGAGTCAAAGCGTTTAGTATAATTGGTCTAATATTATCTGGTTTAATGTGTTTTAGAGGGAGAAATGATTTTTCAGTAGGTTTTTTGTCTTTTTATTATTTTATTTAATTATTCTTGAATCAGTTTTTATAATTTATTTTTTTTCCCAAAGTTGTTTATTTCATGTTTTCAATTCTTGACAAATCATTATCATATTACTTCTAATTTCTATATTATGTACCCATTTTCCTTTCTAATATTCTTTATTAATGCCTTTTTTTCTTGAACAGTACTTGTAGAGATTTGTTACTTTTTAAAATTTTCTCTAAGAAACTTCCTTTGGTTTTATTGATATTCTCTATTCCTTTGTTTTTATATCATTAATAATATCTTTTATATTTGATCATTTTTTTCTTCTATTTTATTTATGTATGCAATATCTTTTAGATTCTTAAAATTAGCTCGGCTTCCAAAAATATATCCCTGTGCTATTGCAGAACTGATGATTTTATTCACCATCAGGACTGATCTTAGGTATCCTCACTAAACCCTGGTTTGGACTAAGGGCTCCACCTGTCCTGTGCACCATTGCACCTTGTGAATCTTTTCATTAAACCATTAAGTGTTAGAATTGAGTTGGTCTCTTCATTTCTGTATCTTCCCAAGTATGCCCCAACTACTCCAGGATAAGAGTCTTGTCTTAATTCATTTTAAAATAGATGTTTTATTTTGAAATAATGCCAGATTTATAGAAAAGTTGCAAAGATGGCACAGAGAATCCCTGTAAAATCCCCACCTGATTTTAGTTTCTGTAGTGCTATCATCTGTGATTTAGTTTCTCAGTGCTATCATCTGTATTTGTCAAATCTAAGAAACCAACATTGACACATTAACTAAACTTCAAACTTTATTTGGTTTTCACCAGTTTTTTCATTAATTTCCTTCTGTTCCAGAATCCAATCCAGGATATCACATTTCATTTAGTTGTCATATCTCCTTAGCCTTTGGGGATCTATGACAATTTATCAGTCTTGTTTTGTTTATTCAGTTTTATAACCCAGCAACTAAGTAATCTAAACTGATAACTTAGAAAATAGACAATGAAGTATTCTGGTTTTGATAGTTCTGCTCTCTCAGTTTGCTATTTGCGCAGTTCTGATTTTTCTAACTGCTGCTAAAATTTTGCTGCTTTATGCTGTGCACAGATTTCTGGCCACTAGTTCCAGCTAGCTTTACCTTTGGGCTTTATGCTAGTTACTTCTCACTCATAGGGCTTTCCCACTTCTTTTGGGCCCACAGAAATTTCTTGGATGGCTTGGATGAAAAGGTTGCATACATATGGTTAAAGGTTACAGAGCTGAGAAGCTACGGTGTTTCGTATTCACTGACTGCTCAATATAACATCAAGGGGTAAGGTGAGATCCCACAATTCTTTGGAGCTCTTGCATTGTAAATGCAATACACTTCACGTCCATAAGACCAGATGATATCAGACCCTCCTCAGTATTTGGTACCATCGCCTCCTCGCTGGCTACAGAAGGGGATAGCGTGCTAAGGAACATCCATTACATATACAACAAACCTCTCTTTGGAGTAAACCCCCGATGTATGGACTCTGACCTTAATTGGATCAAGCAGCAGTGAGAATGTGCCCCAGGGCTGTGTATATGGCACTGGCACCAATAATTCACTACTTGGAACAGCATAGAGTGGTAAGATGAAGAGTTCTGGAAATACCTGTCTGCAGCTCTGTAGCTTTAGGCTTAGATTGTTCACTCACCTAAAGGCTCTTCTTGAGCCCCATGAATGACAACTTTGACCTAACAGACATGCTTTTAGACAAAGAATTTTTGTTTGGATGCTTAACTTTTATTCCCTTGAAGTCTTCAATGATACATAAGCCTGCCCTAAAAGCAACGAGTGAAAAAATTACCTGGTCTAACTGGATACAGAAAGTAATTTTATAAATTTACTAACAATATCCCAATAGACTTTTCATATTATCCCCTATATAACCCTTGGACAAAAATACAATTTAGATAAACTACAGCTTTGGTAATACCTGCAGCTGAGAAATACAATAACGAAGATTATAGAGTTTTTCATGAATGTCATCCCCAAAGAGTTACAGCCAAATTATTTAGAACCTATGGGGAAAAATAAAACTCAGGATTGCATTTATATGTAATTTTATTTGTCCTGAGGCCAGCCTGACTACAGAGGAGCAAAGGCTGATGTAGGGCACAAGGTTTTGCTCAAGATAGATGTTGGACTTTTGTATGATACCTGTTAACACAGTAATTGGTACATGCGTAATTCCCTAAAAATTATATAATTACATAGGATACAAATTTAAAGCCAAATCTGGAAACCTTGGCCATCAACATAAGACCGATAATTCACTACTGGCTCTGTCTGAAAAGCAGTTGTTTAATTCTTTTGTTCATCTTGCTAAATGTGTACACAGCAGTCCCTATCTGCCAGCACCTGTTCACAGAACCCTCTGTAGTTGGGCGACTAGTCTAGAGACTTGCACAAAGTAAGTAGGTGATCAAAAGATACTTGTTGATTGAATACATGATGGTGAATTTAATTAATATGATAAGTTTAATGGAGCAGTCCAATGCATTTCTGGACTCAAAGAATTATCTTAAACTTGAGACTGACTTTGAGGGGAAAAAAATGGTTACGCTTCATAAAACTAGAGTGGACTTTAGGTGCCAAGTGAGTTTTCAGCTTTTGTTTTTGGGATAGGGGAATATTAGGTGAGCCAGTAGTACTAAACAAGATTGGTCATTCTCCATTCCCACAGAAACTCTCCCAACCCAGTCTTTTATGAACTCTCACAGGACCCCTGTAAATTGCTTCTTCATGTCTTTCCTTTACCTTAGAGAATGTTGCCTCATTAACTCTTTTTTAAGCACAACTCAGATCATTTCAGAGCTGCATGAGGAAAATTTTTAACAGCTTTGTTGAGGTATAATTAATATGAAACATACTATACTTATTTAAAGTGAGCAATTTGATGAGTTTCGACATCTGGATACACCTGCAGATCCTTCACCAGGGTGTAGATAATGAGCATAACCACTACCTCCACCAGCTTCCTCGTTCCCCCTTATAATCCCTTCCTTCAGCCCTTCCCACCGACCCCTTCCACTCCACCTCCATCCCCAGGCAACCATTGATCTTCTTTCTGTCACTGTTGATTAGTTTGCATTTCATAGAGTTTTATATAAATGGAATCACACAGTCTGTACTCTTTTTTTCCTGGCTATGTTCACTCACCATAATTATATCAAAGTGTAGCAGAGAACAACAAACCTGACTCCATATTGGATCTATTCCATTAGCTCTAACCCTTGTGCTTTGTCGCCTGTGTGTAGTCACGCTGGCTTTGCACCTTTTAAAGGAATGTTGCCTCTACCCTGAAACACACATGCTAACCCATTCTCAAGGTTCTGACCTTTAAAGGTATAACACTTATTTGCAGAACAGAAAATAACACTTGTCTTGTTGGAGGTTTATAGGAACATTGTGTCCAGACCTACACTGACAGCTGCAAGAGCAAAGGATTCCTGCACCAAAAAGTTTGCAACAGCCAGCCACATCCCCTCACCTTTTAGTATAAAAGAAGCCTTAATTCTTTGGGACACTAGTCCACCATCTTCTCAGTCTGCTGGCTTTCCAGATAAAGTCCCTATTTCTTTCCCCAACAAATCATAACTCCATTTATTGACCTGTCCTGCAGTGAGTGGTATGAGCTTGGACTCTGTAACAAAGGTTCATCCAATAGCCTATTCCTTTGTATTGATGAGTAGTATTCTGTTCTATGAATAAACCTCAGTCTGTTTATCTGCTTACCTGTTGATGGATATTTAGGATATTTTGAGTTTTGGCTTATATTAATAAAGTTGTTCTGAATAAGACACCAGACTTTGTATGGGCACATTCTTTCATTTCTCTTAGGTAAATACAAGGACTGGAATAGCTAGGTCATGTGGTATGTGTATATTTGACTATTTAAGAAACTACCCAACTGTTTTCAAAAGTGCTTGTGACATTTTACATTCTGATCAGCAGCACATGAGAGTTCTAGTTACTTCACAGCCTCATCATCACTTTGTATGATAAAAATTTTTTAATTTAAGAAATTCGAGGACAACTGACCTTCTAGTGAGCAGGATGCATCCGGATCCCAGGGTGATGGCGGGGACTCATTGCTGGACCCCCAGGCCCATGGCTTCCTCCCCATCCACCTGCTGCCCATTTCTTGGCCCAGGGCTAGGGCGGGGACCCAGGACCTGGGCAACTTTTTCCTCCAAAGTCCCTGGGCCAGGGATGAACACCGGGGAGGGGAAGGGTTCCTCCCCAACACTCACTCCTCCTGGCCCATGATGGACCAGCTCAGGCACTGGAATTCGCTTTGAAGTTTCACTGATGGCTGACCTCAGCAGGCAAGCATATTTAGAAATTTTCACCAACTGAAAGACGTCCCTCCTGCATCACTTTCCATCAGTTGGACACCATTTGTGCATGGAGAAATTTTACTTTTTTATTTCCACTGCTACAATGAAGAAACATCAGTAAATTAGAGGAATAAAAATACAGTAATATTTTAAAAAAGAAATTCTAATCAGTGTATACAAGTCTTATACCTTCTTGGTTAACTCTCTTCCTGAGCATTTTACTCTTTTTCATGCTATTGAAAATGGGAATGTTTTCTTTTTTTAAAAAAAAAATTGAAGTATAGTTAATTTACAATGTGTTATTTTCAAGTGTACAGCAAAGTGATGCAGATATATATATATATATATACACACACATACATATATATTCTTTTTCAGATTCTTTTCCATTATAGATTATTATAAGACATTGAGTATAGTTCCCTGTGTTATACAGTATGTCCTTATTGTTTACTTATTTTATATGTAGTAGTGTGTATATGTTAATCCCAACCTCCTAATTTATCCCTCTCCCTCACCTTTCTCCTTTGGTAACCATAAGTTTTTTTCCTAAGTCTGTAGGTTTGTTTCTGTTTTGTACATATGTTCATTTGTATCATTTTTTTAGATTTCACATATAAGTGATATCATATGATATTTTTATTTCTCTGTCAAGGTTGAGAAACGTAAACAACCTACCACATACATAAAAATACAAATAGCAATTTAGACAAAATGAGGTGACAGAGGAATATGTTTCAGAGGAAGGAACAAGCTAAAAACCCAGAACTAAGTGACTTGAAAATAGGCAATCTCCCTGGGTATGTTTTCTTAATTTCCTTTTTGAATTGTTCATTGTTAAGTTTATAGAAACACAACTGATTTTTGTATATTGTTTTTGCATCCTGCAACTTTGCTGAATTTGTTTGCTTTTTAAACTATATGAAAGAGATCAAATAAAATCATCAAAATGGTAAATCCCTTTCTTGCTTGGAACCTTGAGAAAAACATAAATTGGATAATTTTTATAGAGACATCGAACAATATAATGAGAGGTGTCTTCAGTAGCAGTTTTATCAAAAGTTTCTTCATAGAGCTCGTTATTATATCAGCCCTCAATAAAAGCTGAGGACATAATGCTAAATCATAGTACTGCAAAGACATTTCTATGATTTCTTGATTTCCAACTATGACATGAACATGAACTGGAGGAAAATATGACAGTGTGACTTCCTTGTGCCCAGGACTGATAGGATTATTTCTGAAGTCCACATTGCAGGGATAGAAAAAAAAAAAAAAAAAAGAACTTTGTAATAAGTTGTGAAATTATACTCAAATACTAAAAATAAGTGTCTTTTCCACTTTCTGTAGTATAATACTAAATATAATTACTTCTATATTAGCCTAAAATAAGAAATGTTTTATTGATTTATATGAATTTTTGAGGAACTTGGTGTAGAAGTCCATCTCAGTTAAAGGAGAAGCTCTTAGTCTTAAAAATCTTAATTATAACCACAAGGTAGCAAAATCTTTAAACGACTTACCATTTTGGAAACTCTTGTAACTTAAATTGTGAAACTCTCAATTTCTACTTTATATCTTTTAAAAAGGAGACCCAATTAAGAATCTTTATATAAAGCACTTTAGACAAAACTTCTTAAATGAGGTGTAAACACTAAAGTAAACAGGAAGGTAAGCTATCACTGCAATAAGGAAACAAAATGCAGTGTGTGTAAAAGTGTTAATAAGAATGCAACAGGCTTCTACAACACTCAGGAGAGAGATGGGGGCTTATATATAGTCTTTTTCTTTTTAAATAAATGAATAGAGGAATAGAATGTAGGATAATCAAAATTGCTGGGACACAGCTCTTTAAAAATAAGTTTTCAATTTGCACAACTGAAGGAATAACATTATTTTCTCTAAAGCCTCATGAGGAAATACAAGTAATAAAGCAGTAGGCAAAACAAAATAGAAAATATGAATGAAACAGAATGGTTTGCATTTGGGATACTGAAATCAACCAGCTTGATTTAATTATTTTGGGGAAGCCAAACCGAACTTGAAAACAACAGTATTATTTTTTTTTTAAAAATTCATTTTATAACAAACAAAGCAAAGATTTATGTAGTGAATTCTACCTCAATATTTATTACTGACTAAATCTGAGTAAGTAAAAGAAGAGGGAAGGGATGCTGATGCTTTTTATGGGAAAATTAAAAATGATAATGATTAGTGGTGATACTTTGTCCCACTTTTCATCATGACTCATGAGCATGATCATTGTGATCACATGCTCCTATGTGGCCTGCAAAATCTAAAATATTTACTACCTGGCCCTTTATGGAAAAAGTTTTCTAATGCTTAGACTGATAGCACTTGAATTATCTTCCACCTGGTTGTTCCATCTGCAAGAGATACGGAATAAAAAGCATTAGTAGAAATGATTGTACGTACTTGATAATATTGGAGTCTAATATACATTTGTCATGACAATGAGCAACTTAGTAGTAGGAAAATGCCTTTTTAAGGGTTTGTTTCTGAAAGAATATAAATTCCTCTTGTTTGATAGTTTGATTTCCAAAATTCAGTGAAGAGAAATAGTATTTTATTCTTCTTTCCCAGTGACCTCAAAATAATTTTCAACCATTAATTAAGCCTCATTGCAAATATTATCCCTATTACAAATACAAAAATGAGAGCAGTGAGAACTCAAATTACTTCTTTAGAATCATGTGGTAAAATGATAGAAGGATTGGGAACAAAACAGTTCTCACAAGTCAGTATTTTATCCCTTTGATTATTCTCCAGCTCCAGCACACGGTTTAAATGCTTTTAAAAATGTTTCCATTTCTTTTTTTTTTTTTCGCCTCTTGGGATAAGAGTAAGAATACTCACCTGGGATGTTGTGACTATTTTGGCCATTACAATCAAACAAGACTGCAAAAGAAAACTTGACCAACACCTCATTCACATTCTTAATCATCCCTAGAATGTAAGAGTCAGGTGAGGACCAAGTAAAACAAAACATACAGTTTCAGAGGAAATTGGAATTTTTTGCCATGGAATAAAGAAGGAATTTAATAAGGCTTAAAATGCACTAAAACTGTTCTTTCATTCCTTTCGGAAGTGTCAGTACATTGGTTGAAGCCAAGAAAACATCAAAGTATACTGAGTTGTTGGGCAAGGAGACATGGTTTCATAATTTTCATTTCATTCTGCAAGAGTAGAATCACCAAATCACTAAGATGAGAGAAAGAAGAGCCTGAAGGATTATGCCTCTTCTTGAGACTGAAGCAATTATCTCTCAATATCTGAAATTCTGCTTCTTTGTCAAAGCACAGTTCAAAGGCTGAGTCCTCCATGAAGTTTGCTTCTGCTTTGGAAGGCTTATCACACCTTCCTCTATGCTCTCTTACAATTCTGTTGAACCTCTATCACAGGGGTTCTGAGTGTGGCCCCGGGACCAAGCAACATGCGTATCACCTGGAAACTTGTTAGAAATGCAAATTCTCAGACTCCTCACAGGTTTTCTGAGTCAGAAACTCAAGGGGTGGGGCTCAACAGTCTATTTGTTAACAAGCCCTCCAGGTGCTCCCAATGCCCACTGAAATTTGAGAACAATGGCTTTCACAACTTGTATTTCATTTGTGTTTTGTTGTAGCTTGCAACAGTTCCTCCAAGGGCTCTCCAAGACTGCAGGTATGTCCATTTATTTATTTTTTTAATCTCGAATTCCTCGTATTGCTAAGACCATAGAGTTCACAGTAATTTGCATTCAGTATTTACTCGATGAATGTTTGCTGTTAAATTGATATCACACTTTGGTGTTTCAGTATGTCACGTTAGTTGTATTTATAAAATATATACTACTGGATCATTTTCCTGGGAAAATAGCATAGTACTTGAGATAATAATATTGCATATTTTCTCTGATCAGATGAACCCTAAAAAAAAAGCTAATGAAGATTTTCAAAGTTTGGTGTTCCTTGTACCATTCTCAGAGAAGGTTCCTTAGTGATTCTGCTATGTGCTTCTTATCCTCTTGGTGAAAGTGTAATGATTGAGTGCAAGCTTTGAAATCAGATCGATATCCCAGCTCTGCTACTTTTTCTCTGGGCTTATTCAAGTTACTTAACCTTTTTTATGCTTGAGTTTCTATCTGAAAAATAGGGTATCATGTTCATTTTGCTAAGTTGTTATGAGGTTTAAAAATACTGTCACATGTCAAGCAATCAATAAACATTTGCTGTTATTTAATTACTGGTTTTATTATTATCAACTTGAGGGAAGAACAAATATACATTATCTACAGTGAATAATCATAGCATGCTCAGCTGATTATTCTGAAAGTACTGCATAATTGCTTTACTATGAAAGAACATAATATTTCTATGCTAGGGAAAAAATGTCTGGACAATGGTTTATTCTCTAAATTGTCCAATTGATGAAATTACTATTTTCTAAAGAACTCAGTTGTTACAAATGCCCTTAAAAGAGACAACATGCTGTTTGAGAAAGAACAGTAGACCTGAAATCAGAAGGCCTGGGTTAGAGTCCTAGTTCACTTCTGGTATGGTTAGGATTTGAGTTTAGGTGACAAATCAAGGTGCAAGTTACTTAGCAAATCTGAACTTCAATTTTCTACCTCCATAAAATAAAAGCAATAATAATTTGTAAACTAGTTAATTTCATAGAGTTGCTAAAAGAAATAAAGAAATCATAAACATAAAAGTTGTTTATAAAATGCAAAGCAGTACATAAATACAAGGTACAAAAACACCTTGCTATTGCTATTATTATAGTTATTATAAAATTGAGGTTCTCCACTGCTCATTATTTGCTAGTCTCTTGTGTTATATGGACATGTTTGCTGTTGGAGTGCCAAGTGAGAGCAAATTGAGTAATATTCTTTCTTAAATTTATTTTTTTAATTATTTTATATTGGAGTGTAGTTGGTTTACAGTGTTGTGTTAGTTTCAGGTGTACAGCAAAGTGATTCAGTTATACATATGCATATATCCACTCTTTTTCAGGTTCTTTTCCCATATAGGTTATTATAGAATATTGAGTAGAGTTCCCTGTGCTATACAGTAGGTCTGTATAGCAGACCTGTTGTTGATTATCTATTTTGTATATAAGTAGTGTGTATATGTTCATCCCAAACTCCTAATGTATCCCTTTCCACCACGTTCTTGTCGATGTAGTCATACCTGCTAAGAATGGGGTTCAGAACTTTGAAACATTTCACACGTGCTAATAAAACGCTATTGGACGCAAATGACTTCTGCTCTGACAGCTGACCCTGCTTGGATTTAAATTGGTGTCCGTGAGGAGTGTGGCATTGCACTATATCTTTCAGGGCTATCAGATTCTCTGCCTTTGAAGAGAAAATGTATTTTCTGGCTTACTGTCACTACAGTCCTAGTTAATCATTTCCCTGGTGCTTCTCTTTTATGACTCCAGGCTGTGCAGTAGTTGTGCCGCAAAACTACATTCTCACAGGGCTCTTGATTTTATTTGAAGTTTTCGTGCTTATGCTTGAGTTTTCTATTTCTTAATATTTATGAATGGTCCCACAAACCTGATGGCAGTTTTAGAATCAGCCAAGAAATCCCCCAGGATATCTGATCCGGCTGTTTTTCTGAAAGAACAGCCACCACCAACCCCTCTCCTTTGCTTACTCTGGAGGTTCAATCAACAGAACCATAAGACGCATGCCTGAAGTCTGGAGCTTCTCTTGCTTTTTAGATTGAGGGTTGGAGATAGATCCAGCGTAGCCACTGGATATACTTAATGTGATACATACATCAAGGGACGTTTCTCTAGAAAGGCAGACAGAAGGATAAGCTTGGCTCCCTAGGGTATAAGACCTTGATAAAGAGCGATCTCAGCCATTGAGAATCCAGCTCAGGGTTGAAGTAAATTCCAAAACCCAGTTGGGATGGAGGGTCTTGACCTGGATACTAAGGAACGAAGAGAACATAAGCTGTGCCCACAGGGATAATACAGTATGTGAAATACAGAAAAGCATGAGAGGACAAATGAAAGTAATATTAATATAACCATGTAGTATATTACGTTTCTTCTGTATCTTCCAAATTTTATGTGGTGGACATGTATTATTTTTGTCAACAGGACAAATGTGCTGTGAGATATCTGAGGAAATAGTGTAACTACTTACAAGCTTCTTTCCTTCTCCATCCTTGTATTTCCAGAGGCTAGTATAGTGCCTGGAATGTTGTAGGTACTCAATAAATATTTGCTGAATGGAAGAATTAATTCATCTTAAAAAAACGTTGCAGAGAATTATGTCTCATATGACCATGAATATATTAAAAAGAAAAATATGATGAAATGGATAACATTACAATATGTATGAAGTCATTGGATGGTTTTGGTCACATGAGTGATATAACGTGAATAATATTTTACAAAAAGATCACTGGATACTGTGCAGAAGTGACCTTTGGAGAAGAAAGCAGAAATGTTTGTCCAATTAGAAAGCTATTCTGTATGATAAGCATGAACCGAAGTGTTTGGTAAGGAATGGCTGCTGTTAATTGTATTTTGGCATAGCGCTACAGTTCTTGTTAGCAGATTGGACATAGGCTGTGGGCAACAGAGAGTGGTAAAAAATGACTGCAGGTTTTTTGGCGTGAGCTGCAGGATCAATGATGTATCATTTCCTGAGAAGGAGAATAGTGGCGGGGAGGATGTCTGGGGGGAAGGGGAGAGTACATAATTCTCTTTTGGTCATAATACATGTGAATTTCCCGTTATATATAAAAGATGCTCAGTTAATACAAATCTTATTTATTTATACAAATCTCTATGGTTTAGGAGAGAAATCAGAGCTGAAGATATAATTTGTGTGTTGTACTGTCATTAAATATCTATACACTTAAACCATGGGACAGGGTGATTCTGCAGATATATATATGTGTACACACACACACACACACACACATATACATATATACATAAGTGAGGGGAGAGAGAAGGAGGGAAGGAGGGAGGGGAGGGGAAGGGAGGGGAAGAGAGGGAAAATGATGCAGGTGGGTGACAGGTTAAATGCAGGAGCAGTATCCTGAAAGAGCAAAAAAGGATAGGATCCAGGGGCTGAGAAAAATGTTTGGATTTACAAAAGATTAGAGACAGTACCTTATAAAAGCATGGGAGAGAAAGGAGAGTATTTACACACACATGTAGGGAGGCCAATAGGCAGATTAGGTGATTAGAAGATTGTCTAACTGAGAGGGAGTGAGGAGTGAAGGGAGTGTATCTGCAGTTTGGATAAAGAGAAGGTCTGAAATAATATCTTAGCATGTGGGAGAACCAACTGACTATGACTAGACACGTGCTGAGGGTCTGCTTGAGATTTGTGCTTAAAAATATTAGGTGAAATCAGTCAGCAAGGTTGAGTGCTTTTCCTTAACAATTCTCTGATGCTTAGGTGCAGGTGTGGAATAGGAAGACAGTTGGATTTAACCAGGGCTTACATTCTGTAAAATGAGTATGATGGAGTGAGAACAAGAGAATGGAGGGGATATGAAAAGGAGTGATTTACAATTATAGTGAACACCCTACTTTACTGTATAATGTGAAAATTTCTCATGTCGATCAATATTCTTATAATATTCTAAGTATATATCCAAATCAATTTATAATATATCCAAAGCATCCCATCAATGCATAATCATTCTTTGATGTCTGTCAATATCGACGATGTCTTCTTTTTGTACTAGAACCCTTTACACCTTCAAATATGTAAAAACTGCTATGAAAAAGTAGAGGTTGCTTTTCCCTGTGCTTATTTCAATAAAAGTTAGTGAACTCTATTGCCGGGTACCAGGAACTTTTTCTCTACAATCAGTTTGACCAATGATTTTCAAAATTGCTTTGTTCTTGAGTCCGAAGGTACCACTTTCTCTCCTTCAGTCCAGAATTTGGTCCTGCGAAAAATCCCTAAGGATGCGCTGAGAGGGAACACACTGAGAAAAACGCTGTTCTTCTCTCGGGAAGGAATCCTGGCCGCTCATGGGACCCACCAGCGTTCCCTTTTGGGTTTGGGCTCGTGGCTGGCCCTACCTCTCAGCCTTCTCTTTTCAGCTACAATGAATCTCTGGTCCAGCTGCGACAGGAAAGCACATTTTACTAGAGAAAAGCAAATCCTTGACAATCGACAAGAAGATTCACAGCCCCGGCAATTGATGATAGGATAACGTGTGGCTGACTTCATAAAATGGCTGCAGTCAGACAAAAATGTGCCGACTGTTAGGAAATGAAATGTAATAAACCAGCTACAAAAATAGATTTAGAACACCATAATGTAAGGAGAAACTGGAAGCCACGAAGGGAAAGTGGTAGGGCTATTAGAAAGCTGAGTATTCAAGCTCTCATTAGACTTGGCTGCGGTCGATGTTCCCAGGTTAGTGGTATGAACTGTTTAAGGACTGTTCAAGTTGACTCAGTTTTATTTAGGGGCCTTTTTTTCCTTTTATAGCAGTATACTACTGTAAAGAAGGATTCTAACATTTCAGAAGTGGCCTTTTCCTTTTATAGCCAAACTTGAACTCCTTTTAGTGTCTGCTTGAAGCTTTGGGAGGTGTACTAACTCTTTTAGGTCACTAAGCAAACATTTAATTAATTAGCATTGTTGAGCCAGGGGAAAGAGCCAGGAATATGTGTTGATCAAAAGGAGGTCAGGCTGTAGGGTTTCGGTTCCCGCTAAAGTGACCAGGGATGTGGACAATTCCCATGTTTGTGTGACATTTGTCCTGGACAACAGAGATTGTCCTGTTGGGACAAGTCAGTCTTCTGTTTGCCTAATGCCACAGCATGACATTTCACAGCGTGAAGGTGGGAGGAAAACCCTTCTGCATAAAGAAGGCAGTAAACAAGCAGAGGAACTAGGGAGCTCTTCTTAATCTCCCTCTGGCAGCCCAAGTAAAGTGAATTGTAAAAGCCTGACTTGGAGCCACACTGTTTTGAATGTAAAGACAAGGCCCAAATGTTCTGAATTTACTCCTAGGGAGTGCTCAGTCCAGCTGACTGTAACATAAGGAATTTAATAAAGTAAAAGCAAGTTATCTAATCAGACCTCCTGCTGCTTTTTTATATTATCAAAATGAAAATAGGCTTAATTTGGTGTTATTGTAATCGAATTCATTACAATATCCAAACATGTTTTATGCTTCCCCCCCCCCTTGGATATTATATTGCCACTGACTGTATGGATGGGAAGGAGGTAAAATGCTCTCTTGCTGAATGCAGATTAACTAATTCTCGACAGTGAGGTATTGTTCAACAAACTTCACAGATGGCAATTTATAAAAGGGTTATTTCAAATGGAAATATGATGGTTAAACTGAGTTCTCTTATTTTATTTAATAAAGAGTTTACTGGGTGATTTTATATACAAGCTTGTTATTAATCCAACATAAGGAGTTGTTTTCCATGAACTCATTGTAAGTGCGAAAGAATAAATTTGTAATTATCAAACAATTGCTATGAGCCCTGGTCTGCTAGGAGCTATGTGGGCTTCCTCACATAATAGGAGTGTGCTCTCTGCCCATGAGGCTGGTCAACTAGACAAAGGAAGCACGTCAGAAACTGAGCCTTAAGGAATACAGAGGACAATAGAAGTGTCAGTCATGAGAGTTCAGAGAGTGAATTCAAGCTATTCCTTTGCTTGAATTCGTGTTATATTACCCCTTAAATAGAGAATTTAAGTTTTCCAACTTCCTATATGGTGTTTTCTTGTATCTCTCATTTGCCTTTTTGAAGATTGTGATGAGCTGGGTTTCATTAAGAATAGGTGAAGAAAGATCATTAATTCAGGATAATCAGGCTGGCTCATCGGAATGTACTAAAGATAACAAGCTGATGCTTGTAGAAAACTTGTGTTTAACATACAATATAGAAATAGGAAGTGATATGTATATGCTGTATTCAAAACTTCCCAAATGATGATAGAATAGGCTGTTGGCTAAAAATGTTAAGCATGAAAAGGGTGGTGATATATTCCCAGATAGAAAATTGCTTGTAATGCGTAATACAAACCATCAGTCAATACAGGGAAGACTTCCATAACTAAGAAAATGGGTGGGATATACTTACAGACAAAGGGGCAAGGCACACCATCTGTCTACAGAATGACGTTGATTGCTCGATTCCCGATTGTTAATTTATGTATCAGGTGATGACCAATTGAGGGAAGAGCAACTCCAAAATGGAACAGAGACACAGACCACAGACAGTTCGGAAGTCTGTGAGGAGGCTTCTTAACTTCTCTGGTCCTTGTCTAGGTGCTGTGGGTTGATGGTTGTTTGGACTTGCCATATTTTGTTTGTGTGTTGTGGGTTAGGATAGGACATTTCTCCTTTGAGTCGATACTTAGAATAAAAAGATCATATGACATCTTCCTCTCCTTACTCACAGCCCTTGATTTGTGTTGGGGAGTTGTTATTCTCCCAGTCAATAGAGTGTGGTACCCTCCTTCTAGAGGAGCCTGACTTTGCCTTTGTTCTTGGTTCTTAAGTAGTCTTGGGATGTAAGTATTAGTTATTTACCCTAGATAGGACTTTGGAAATTCAAACCCAACACAGTATTTTAGGATTTATATTCATGGAGAAAGAAGTGACCACAGAGTAGGACTGATGAGGAGAATAGAATATTGTCTCTCAGTCAAGATAAAGCATGGTCAAGTTATCAGTAACCCATAGAGTATTTGAATATGAAATAGGAATAATATCTCCTTCTAATTCACCCTCAGAGCACTGCTATCTAACTGCAAGCCCTAAGCGTACTGATGGAAGTGATTGCTAGCAGAGTAGCCTCAAAAGCGAGATGGGAAAATGTTCTCAGTAGTTAATAATAATAATTCCTTATATCTCAATGGAACTCTAAAATTTAAAGTAAGCTCCCACATATGCTATTTTATTTGATCATCAGTACAACCCCTGAACTGTGAAATAAATCCAAGTGGTAGGAAAAGAGCACCCACCCCCATTCCCTCAAACAGCTCATGATCTGTATGAGACAATATCAGTCCAGTCCATATTATACTGGACATCAATAACTCATTCATTGCTTTTCTAAATCAATACCAATATCTGTGGCACTGTATTTTATTAGATTAGGATGGCCACATACACTTCTAGAAACCAAGGACTGAAGATAGAAATTAAATTACGCAGGACCATAAAGCAATTAGAAAGTGAGCTGAAATTAGAACTCAAAATTCTTACTCTTATTCTAATGCTGACAAGGAAGATGGTCTCTGCTAATTATTTAATAAAGAGGAAGTCTGAGCTTATATATATATACCTATATAGAGAGACATATATATATATGTCTCTATATATATTTGTAATGGACACTGGCCACATCCTTCTCAATTCAATATCAGTAGCGTATGATACTTAATTTAAAATTATCATTAACTTCCCAGTCAGCATGTGGCATTCTTCTTTTCTCACTTTAGATCACTTCATTCTGAAAGTATAAAAAAAGACCAGAGGCAGCAGTAAGACTTAACTGGACACATTTTCAAGTCAGTGATGCACTGGATTTCAACATTTGTGTCTTGTAATCACAAGTTTGTACTAGCACTTTATATGTAAGGATATTAGCTGAATGGCATGGGGAAGATAAATTGTCCTCAGGTGCCCTTGCTGGCATTACAAAGGAGTTATTTTAGAGAGAACTTTTTATATCAAAGCCTGTTCAAAGAGCTAGTTCAGGGAACCATTTGGTATTTACAAAACTAGTATTTCTAAAACTGCAAGGCTCACATTCTATTAAAAAGGATTCTCACTTCTCAAAAATTTAAAGAACCCCTAGAATGCTAAATGTAAAGCTCTTTTAAATAGATGAAATGGACCAGCAGTGGAGAAAAAGCTGCAGCATGATCCAGTGGAAAGCAGTGGTCACAAGCTCTGGCTCTATCACTCTAGGTGTGTGACCTTGAGAAGGAAATATTGTTTCGGCCTCAGTTTCCTCATCTGAGATCAAATGAGGTTGGACTGTATCACATGCAAACACCATTTCCGTTTTAATAACCTATGGTCATAAAACCTGTATTTTATAGTATTACGTATTTGGATTTGACTCCCTCACCAGCCTCACCAAATAAGGTTGTTTTAGTATTTCTACCCAGATTTCACTGAACACGTTTCTTCTCCTTTTTCCCAACAGACCTCAGCCTTTTGAAAAGTTCACCCATGTATTTCTGGAGGTTCCTGGGGGCGTCTTGCACATGCTCATGAATAAATCTCAGTGTGCCCAGTGGCCAGAGCTCCCCGCCGAGCCTCTGTCAGGGGCACTCAGCTCCACCACACCCACCAAAGCTTTGCTACTGCTCTGCTGGCCAATAGCCACCTTATCCAGACGCGGTCCCCTGGAACTCCCGAACTGTAGACCTTTGAGATGCAAACACTGTGCTGTATTTCCCACAGTCTCACTGCATCAGAACCAGTTTAGAAATGCATTTGCCTCCTGGCTTCAGCTCCAGTCATGGGACTGAACTGTGGATAAAGGCTGGAACGTCTTTATTTTCCTTAGTCACAGGACCCACACAGAAATCTCCTCCTCACCAATCCCTTTTCCTCTTAAGCAAATCATCGGTGTCTAGATTCCTGAGAGGTTGTGGACCCCACAAAAGCCATCTCAATTTCAGCCAAGTCAAGTCTTCTCTTTTACTGTACATTCACAGATATTTGTTGGTGAGAATTAATATTTTAGAATGGTACAGAACACCTCCTGCAACAATTAACTGCAGTCTTTTTAATAAAAGGGGGGGCAGTTAGCACGAGGACACGTGCCTTCAGATTAGAAGTGTCTTCTTGGAGCACATTGATTTTCCTATTAAAAGGTCTTTCATCTAATGTTTACTCTTAGGACACTAAATTGTCTGAGTGATATGGGTTGCCACCATCAAGTAGATGTTCATAATTGTGACTTCAAAAAGAGGAGGTAATACTAATATTGGTATTGATTTAGAAAGGCAATGAATGTTATTAATGTCCAACATACTGATAATATGGACTGATACTGTCTCATACATATTATGAGGTGTTTTAGGTAAGCAAGGAATAATGGGTACACTTTTCCTATCATTTATATTTATTTTACAGTTCAGAGGTTGTATTCACAATCAAATAAAATAGTGTATGTGGGAATTTACTTTAAATTTTAAAGCTCCATTGAGATATAAGGAGTTGTTATTATTATTTTTATTATTAACCACTGAGAAACTGTTCCCATCTAGCTTATGAGGCTACTCTGCTAGCCATCCCTTGCATCAGTATGGCTTAGTGGAAAGAGTTTGGGATTTGCAGTCAGACGTGTGGGATCAAATCTTGACTGCACCACTCACTGTATAGCAGAGCAAGTTATTTACAGTCTGAACCAATTTTCTCAGCTATTAAATGGAGATAATAATGCATAACTTGTAGAGCTTCTCTGAAGATTAAATGAGCCAATATATGTAAAGTACTTGATACAGTAAGCCTTAACATATGTCATATCTGAAGGAGTTCTTTTCCATAATGATTGGTTTCTTCTAGATTGTCACTACCTCTTAGGATATAGGGAGTGCAGAATGTTACTGTGTGACATTTATTGTGAAAGTAAATTTACTTCTCTGGTCTTTAGTTAGCTTAATGGAAAAATATGAAGTTTGGCTCCAAATGATTTCTAAAGTCCCCTGGAGCTCTAAAATTAGTGATTCCATAATTTTTAAATGTTTCATTCATTAGTTAAATAATATTACCTTTTCTTTTTGATACCTGTCAAATTCACTTTAAAAACTATTATCACACTTCATTTATTTCCTAATAAATTTCTGACAGCATGAATTAGACATTCAAGGATCCCACTGAGTTTTGTTAAATTAAGCCTACGTAATGCTAAGTGGGGTCTGAAGAAATAAAATCTTGTATTATGGTTATCACACATATTATTTAGTGAAGGATCATATGGAGTTTCCAGATGGTACTTATTTTTAGTGGGAGGTGATAATTAGCTTAATTCTGTCTATCAGGCAATGCACTATATGTCCTTTCATCACTTATTTCCATTGCTCTATGTATGCAAAAAATCAACTGACTAAAATCAATAATTTTCTTTTTTATTGAATATAGTTGGTGTACATGCTATGTTAGTTTCAGGTGTACCACGTAGTGATGCAACATTTAAATGCATTAAAGATGATCACCACAATAAGTGTAGTAACCATCTGTTCCCATACAAAGTTATTACAGTTTAGTGACCATATTTCTTATGGTGTATATTACATTCCTGTGACTTATTTATTTTATAACTGGAAGTTTGTATCTCTTAATCCCCTTTACCTATTTTGCCTAATTCCCCAGTCCTCTGGGGAGTTCTCTGTATCTGTGAGTATGTTTTCGTTTTGTTTTGTTTTATTTTTTAGATTCCACATGTAAGTGAAATTGTAGGGTAATTTTCTTTGACATTTCACTTAGCATGATACCCTCTAGATCCATCAGTGTTGTCACAAATGACAAAATTTCATTGTTTATGGCTGAGTAATATTCCATTGTGTGTGTGAATATCTATATCTGTACACACCTGTTCTATATCCATTCATCTATCAACGGATACCTAGGTTGCTTCCATATCTTGGCTATTATAAATAATGTTGCAATGAATATAGGGGTGCACATATCTTTTCAAATTAGCGTTTTTGTTTTCTTCAGAAAAATATCCAGAAGTTGAATTACTGGATCATATGGTAGTTCAGTTTTTAATGTTTTAAGGAATCTCCATACTGTTTTCCATAGTGACTGTACCAATTTACATTCTGACAAATAGTGTATTAGGGTTCCTTTTTCTCCACATCCTCACCAGCACTTGTTATTTATCCTTTATTTGATGATAGCCATTCTGACAGATATGAGGTTAAATCTCATTGTGGTTTTGATTTGCATTTCCCTGATGATTTATGATGTTGAGTATATTTTCACAAATATGTTGGCCATCTGTGTGACTTCTTTGGAAAAATGTCTTTTCAGGTCTTCTGCCCATTTTTTAATCAGATTGTTTCTTTTTTTGATATTGAGTTATATGAATTCTTCATGTATTTTGGATATTAACCTTTGGATATTCACCTTATTAAATATATTGTTTACAAATCTATTCTCCCACTTAGTTGGCTACCTTTTTGTTTTGCTGTGCAAAGTCTTTTTAATTTGTTGTACTCCCGTGTGTTTATTTTTGCTTTTGTTTCCCTTACCTGAGGAGATATATCCAAAAAAATATTGCTAAGACTAATGTGAAAGAGCATGTGTCTGTGTTTTCTTTTGTCTATGTTTTCTTTTAGGAGTTTGATGGTTTTGAGTCTTACATTTAACTCGTTAATCTATTTGAGTTTATTTTTGTATATGGTGGGAAAGAGTGGTCCAGATTCATTCTCATGTAGCTGTCTGGTTTTCCCAACACCATTTAATGAAAAGGTTTTCTTTTTCGCATTTTATGTTCTTGCCTCCTTTTGCATAGGTTAATTGACCATATAAGCATGAGTTTATTTCTGGGCTCTCTACTCTGTTCCATTGATCTATTTGTCTGTTTTGTGCCAGTGTCATACTGTTTTGATTACTGTGGCTTTGTAGTATAATTTGAAATCAGGAAGTGTGATACCTCCAGCTTTGTTTTTCTTTCTCAACTTTGCTGTGGCAAATTGGGGTCATTTATGTTTCCATAAAAATTTTATAATTATTTGTTTTAGTTCTTTAAAATATACCATCGGTATTTTGATGGGGATTGCATTGAATCTGTAGATTGCCTTGGGTAATATGTATATTTTAACAATATTAATTCTTCCAATCCATGAGCATGGTATAGCTTTCCAATCATTTGTCTCATTGTAAATTTATTTCATCAATGCCTTATAGGTTTCAGAGTATAGATCTTTCACCTCTTAGGTTAGATTTATTCCTAGGTATTTTATTCTTTTTAATGCAACTACAAACGGGATTGTCTTTTAATTTCACTTTCCGGTAGTTTGTTATTAGTGTATAGAAATGCAACAGCTTTCTGTTTGTTAATTTTTTTATCCTGTGATTTTGCTGAATTCACTGATTAGTTCTGAAAGTTTTTTTTAATGGAGTCATTAGTGTTTTCTATATATAGTATTATACAATCTTCAAAAAGTGACAGTTTTACTTCTTCTTTTTCAATGGATTCCTTCTATTTCTTTTTCTTGTCTGATTGCTGTGGTTAGGACTTCCAGTACTATGATGAATAAAAGTGGTGAGAGTGGGCATCCTTGTTTTGTCCTGATCTTAGAGGAAATGCTTTCAGCTTTTTACCATTGAGTATGATGTTGGCTGTGGATTTGTAATATATGACATTTATTATGTTGAGGTATGTTCCCTTCATACCCATTTTGTTGAGAGGTTTTATCGTAAATGGATGGTAAATTTTGTCAAAAGCTCCTTCTGCACCTACTGAGACGATTATATGATTTTTATTCTTCATTTTGTTAATATGGTGTATCACACTAATGGATTTGCAAATATTGAACTGTACTTGCATCCTTGAGATAAATTCCACTTGATCATGTTGTATGATCCTGTTAATGTTTTGTTGAATTCATATTGCTAATATTTTGTTGAGGATGTTTTTGTTCATCAGTGATATTGGCCTGTAATTTTCTTTTTGTGTGTGTATCATCTTTGTCTGGTTTTGGTGTCAGGGTGATGCTGGCCTCTTAAGAGTTCAGAAACCTTCTGGAATAGTTTGAGAAGAATAGGTATTAACTCTTTTTTAAATGTTTGGTAGAATTTACCTGTGAAGCTGTCTGGTCCTGGACGTTTGTTTCTTGGGAGTGTTTTGTTTTGTATTGTTTTTAATTACTGATTCAATTTCATTACTGGGAATATATCTGTTCATATTTTCTACTTCTTCCTGATTCAGTCTTGGAAGATTGTATGTTTCTAGGAATTTGTCAGTTTCTTCTAGGTTGTCCAGTTTGTTGGTGTATAATTATTCACAGCAATCTCTTATGGTCCTTTGTATCTGTGGTGTCAGTGGTAAGTTCTCTTTCATTTCTGATTTGTTTATTTGGGTTCTCTCCCTTTTTTTTCTTGATGAGTCTGGCTAAAGGTTTATCAATTTTGTTCAGCTTTTCAAAGAACCAGCCCTTAGTTTCATTGATCTTTTATATTATCTTTTTAGTCTCTATTTTATTTATTCCCTCTCTGATCTTTATTATTTCCTTCCTCTGCCATCTTTGTTTTTCTGTATATATAGGTCCTGGAGAAATTTCTGGTCACACTGTGTCTTTTGATTGGAACATTTATTCCACTTACCTTTAAAGTAATTATTGAAAGGTATGTACTATTGTCCTTTTGTTAATATCTTCTGGTTGTCTTTGTAGTTCTTCTATTTTCTTCTTCTTTTACTCTTTTCCCTTGTGATTTGATGATTGTCTTTAGGTGTAAGGTAAGGTTTTTATCTGAGATTTTTCTAGTTTCCTGGGGTAGAGTTGTATCACTCTAAATGTCCTTCTTAGAACTGCCTCTGCTGCATGCCATAGATTTTGAATGTCATGTTTCCATTTTCATTTGTCTCCAGGTATTTTTTGATTTCCTCTTTGCTTTCTTCAATGACCCACTGGTTGTTTAGTAGCATATTGTTTAGCCTCCACGTGTTTGTGTTTTTCTCAGTTCTTTCCTTGTAGTTCACTCCTAGTTAATAGCGCAGAAAAGATGCTTTATTTGATTTCAGTCTTAAGTTTATTGAGACTTGTTTTGTATCCTAGCATGTGATCTCTTCTGGAGAACATTCCATGTTCTTTTGAAAAGAATGTGTATTCCGCTGTTTTAGGATGGAATGTTCTGTCACTGTCTTTTAAGTACATCTATTCTAATGTGTCATTTAAGGCCTGTGTTTCCTCATTGATTTTCTGTCTGTATTATCTGTCCATTGATGTAAGTGGGGTATTAAAGTCCCTACTATTATTGTATTACTGTCAGTCTCTCCCTTTATGTTTGTTAATATTTGCTTTATGTATTTAGGTGCTCCTGTGTTACGTGCATATATATTTACAAGTGTTATATCTTCTTGTTGGATAAACCCCTTTATCATTATATAATGCCTTTCTTTGTTTCTTATTAGTCTGTGTTTGGAAATCTATTTTGTTTGACATAAGTAATGCTACCTGGTTTTCGTTTCATTTCCATTTGCGTGGAATATGTTTTTCCATCCTTTCATTTTCAGTTTGTGTATGTCTTTAGATCTGAATTTCAGGCAGCATGTATATGGGTCTTGGTTTTGTATCCATTCAGCCACTCTGTGTCTTTTGGAGTATTTAATTCATTTACATTTAAAGTAATTATTGATAGGTACATACTTATGGCCTTTTTTGTTATTGTTTTCTGTTTGTTTTTGTAGTTCTTCTCTTACTCTCTTCCCTTGTGATTTTATCTATCTTTGGTGTTATGTTTGGATTCCCTTCTCTTTATTTTTTGTGCATATATTGTAGATTTTTGGTTTGTGGTTACCATGAAGTTCACATAAAACAACCTGTGTAGATCAGTGTCTCTTTTAAGTTAACTATCTCTTAAGTTTGAAAGCATTCTAACAGCCCTACATTTTTAATTTCCCCAACATTTTCTGTTTTTGACGACATATTTTACATCCTTTTATTTTGTGTATCCCTTAACTACTTACTGTAGATATAGATGATTTTACTACTTTTGTCTTTTAACCTTCCTACTAGCTTTATCATTTGTTGATCTACTAGCTTTATTGTATGTTTGCCTTTACCAATGAGATATTTCCTTTCCTAGTTTTTATATTTCTAGTTGTGGCCTTTTATTTTCCTCTTAAAGACATTCCTTTAACATTTTTTGTAAAGTTGGTTTACTGGTGCTGAATTATTTTAGCTTTTCTTGTTTGTAAAACTATCTCACCTTCAAATAAGAATGATAGCGTTACCAGGCAGAGTATTCTTGGGTTTTTCCTTTCATCATTTTTAATGTATCTGGCCTGCAACGTTTCTTTTGAAAAGGCAGCTGACAGTCTTATGGGATTTCACTTGTTTGTAACTAGTTGCTTTTCCCTTGTTGATTTTAAGTTTCTCTCTTTATCTTTAATTTTTTACATTTTTATTATAATATGTCGTGGTGTGGATCTCTTTGATTTCATCTTGCTTGACACTCTCTGTGCTTTGTGGCCCTGAATGTCTGTTTCCTTCCCCAGGTTAGGGAATTTTCAACCATTATTTCTTCAGATAAGTTCTCTGCCCTTTTCTCTCTCTCTTCTCCTCTGGTACCTCTATAATGCTAATGTTAGTATGCTTGATATTGTCTCAGAGGTCCCATAAACTATCCTCAGTTTTTAAAATTCTTTTTCTTTTTCCTGTTTAGCTTGGGTGATTTCCAGTACTCTATCTTCCAGATTGTTGATCCATTCTTCTGTATCATCTAATCTACTGTTGAGTTCTCCTAGTGCATTTTTCATTTTAGTTATTGTATTTTTCAGTTCTGATTGGCTTTTAAAATATTTTCTAACTCTTTATTGAAATTCTCACTGTGTTCATCATTCTTCTTCTGAGTTTGATGAGCACAGTAAAATGAGATCTCAAGGGCTTCCCTGGTGGTGTAGTGGTTGAGAGTCCGCCTGCCGATGTAGGGGACATGGGTTCGTGCCCTGGTCTGGGAAGATCCCACATGCCGCAGAGCAGCTGGGCCAGTGAGCCATGGCTGCTGAGCCTGCGTGTCCGGAGCCTGTGCTCCGCAACGGGAGAGGCCACAACAGTGAGAGGCCCACGTACCACCAAAAAAAAAAAAAAAAGAAAAAAATGAGATCCCAAAAACGGCTGCAACTAGTTTTTGTCCCCAGGGGGAAGTCCCAGCTGCCTTCTGCCTCACTGGGAGGCTCTCCAAGGTCAGCAAGTGAGTCTGACCCACGTGCCTTTTAAACTATTGCATTTGTGTGGGATTTGGAGTGTGTGAAGCTTTGTGTGTGCCCCTTAAGAGTGGAGTCTCTGTTTCCTTTACTCCTCTGGCTCTCCCAAATGTAAGCTCTGTTGGTTTTCAAAGATGAAGGTTCTGGGTGCTCATCCTCCCTCTGTAGGATCCCTGGACTGGGGAGGCCAATGTGGAGCTCAGACCCCTCACTCCTCAGGGAGGACCTTTATGGTTGTGATATCCCCTGTATTTATAGATCACCAAACCAGGGGTGTGGGTCCTGACTAGATGGCATCTTGGCCCCTCCTACCCATCTTGTTGTGGCTCCTTAATAGCTTTAGCTGTGGAAAATCCTTTCTGCTAGGCTTCAGGTCCTTCTCACAGATAGTTGCTCTGTAAGTAGTTGTAATTTTGGTGTACCTGTGGGAGGAGGTGATTTCAGGATCTTCCTACTCCACCATCTTGATCCCGCTGCTCATTTTCTGTGTGTCAGTTGAGTTTAGTTGTGCCAGAAGAATTTAATTTTGGAAGAGTGAAAGGTGCCAAAACAGCTTTGACAGCATAAGTTTAATAGATAGACATTTTTGTGGAATAGAGCCACAAATCAGTCCCCTTGCAAATCTGTACTACTGCAAAACTAGCTAATGCTATGATATTCCACTCCATTTTAAAATGTTGAGCACAGTTAATTCCCTCACTGTATTCCATTATTATGTGAGTAAGCAATTTTTGGGTACCTGTTTTCCAAAGAAAATGTTTTAAATTTTTTGGACAATTTTTTCAACTTGCTTTTCTCTTTTGAAAACATAGTCATCATATGTTTCCTTTGTGTTCTTTCCAGAGTTGACCTTTTTAAATAACTTTTTTCCCTACCATTTCTTCAGAACTCAATGTTTGCTTTTTATTTTTCTATTCAAAATCAAGACCCATGGACTTTCCTTAAAAATAATACATTTCATTCTTAGTAATATCTTTACATATTTAGCTATATACATTTACATTAAAACACTAAAACCTAAGAGTGAGGAATTAGTTTGAATAATTTTTTAAAACTTACCATGATTACTGCATTAACTGTTTATATTCCATATGAATGAAAATGGAGCAGCAGCAATGAACCCAACATATCTCTGAACTGGTGAGATCTAGTATTTCGGCTGCAAAATTGTCACTTTATGCATTTGTAAAGGGCACTAGCTTCTCACTTGAATATTCTTTTTTTATTGCTGTTTTTCTATCACTAGATGGTTTGTTAGTGCCGGTATCTGGCACATGGTTTCTAGTATTTCAGTGTATATAGTATCAATAGACTCATTATAAAAACCTGTGCCAGTATTCCTACTGCAACCTCCAAGTATCTCATATTCCTCATAAAATTTATACACTGATTCTGTATTTGCTTTTCACTATCTAAATGCAAGAGATCATTGATTAAAACACACATTTTCAAATTTTTTATTAAAGGATGAAATGAAATAATTTTATTAAAGAATGAGAATAATAAGAATTATATCATTTTCATTACAGAAAATTAGAAAAATGAGAAAGTAGGTAAAAATAAAAGTCATTCATCTATACCTTTATGTCTCTAATGTAGCCACTATTAGTATTTACACTTGAGCAATGTGATTTGTTGGCTTTTAATTAGTAAGGTGCTTTCTTTTCTCTTATTTTGAAAGTGAATTGTTTAAATGCATTATATATGCTCTTGGCATTTCTGAATGACAAATATTTAGACAGGCAAGAATTAACCTTAGTCTAAATTTCATGTGAGAATCTGAGATTGAATACCACTCATTGGAATTTAAAAAAATAACATAATTTTATCTTGTAGAAATTAAGTAGAAGAAAAAGTATTATATAGAGATTGAAACAGATGAAAATATTGTGACATTTGGGAAACATCCAAATCCCAGAATTGTATAACTCTTTCAAAGATACATGCTGACCTATTCAGAAGAGAAAATAATCCTGATCCACAACCCAAATATCATGAATTCCCTTTTCATGTCCTCAAGCACTAAAGAGGAGCAATACTCATGTTAATATAAATTTTCTTTGCTGTCTTCCAAAACTTTACTACCTTTCCATCCTTGACCTGATTATATAAGACAAACAGTAATTATTTTGCCTGTACATTTACTTATCTCCTAGTTTTGAGCAGAGAGAATGCGTAGTCACAAATGGAAGAATAGAGAACAAAAGGTAGGAAAAGGAAACAAACGGAGTAGTTATTTGTGTCACAAAAGCATTCATTAAAAATCACTTTAAAAAGTCTTACCTTTTTTTCCTAAAACATGGTTTAATTTAATCACAAAACTTTAAAAGCTAATAAAATGAGGGATATTGGATTAGAAATTTTAGTGCATTTCCTTTATAATCTATCTGGTGGGCTTATTCAAGAAATATTTATTGAGTACATCTTTTATAACACACTTTTTAAGCAAATATACTTGCCCTATTTGGGGAGGCATTGTTTAATACTAACCATATCAACATTACTGACAAGGAGCTATGGTGAGTTTTGCAGTAAGACTTGTTTTAACAGTTGTTCCAGATATTTTTTCTTATGGTGTGAGATTTAGCACTGAGCCAAGAGCTAAATGGATTCTGAATTGATATTATTTTTTTAGAAGATACTATGATCCTACCCCACAGCTGAAGAAATTATCTAGGAAAGTAACAGTGTCTAATATGTGCTAGGAAAATATTACTTTATATTCTGTTTTTGGTTATCTTACTTCGGGGGGTTAGAAAGAAAAAATTGACAATGATCAGTCGGTGTAAGGGATTTCGTACTTAAGTTTTTTGTCCCTTGGACAAGATAGAAAAGACAGCATTAATATTTAAATAGTAAGCATATTTTGGAGAGAGACCTTCAAGGTGGCAGAGGATTAAGACGTGGAGATCACCTTCCTCCCCACAAATACGTCAAAAATACATCTATATGTGGAACAGCTCCTAGAGAACACCTACTGAATGCTGGCAGAAGACGTCAGACTTGCCAAAAGGCAAGAAAATCCCCACGTACCTGGGTAGGGCAAAAGAAAAAAGAAAAAACAGAGACAAAAGAATAGGGACAAGACCTGCACCTCTGGGAGGGAGCTGTGAAGGAGGAAAAGTTTCCACACACTAGGGAGCCCCTTCACTGGTGGGGACGGAGGTGGTGGGCACGGGGGAAGCTTTGAAGCCACGGAGGAGAGTGCAGCATCAGGGGTGCAGAGGGCAAAATGGAGAGATTCCCGCACAGAGGATCAGTGCTGACCAGCACTCACGAACCTGAGACACTTGTCTGCTCACCCGCTGGGGCGAGTGGGGGCTGGGAGCTGCGGCTCAGGTTTCAGAGGTCAGAACCAGGGAGAGGACTGGGATTGGCTGCGTGAAGACAGCCTGAAGGGGGTTAGTGCGCCACAGCTAGCCAGGAGGGAGCCCAGGAAAAAGTCTGGACCTGCATAAGAAGCAAAAGACCATGGTTTCAGGGTGCACAAGGAGAGGGGATTCCCTTTGTGTATGCCCACAGAAGGCAGAGCACCGCCTAAGTGAGCTCCAGAGATGGGCGCAAGCTGCAGCCATCAGCTCAGAACCCAGAGATGGGCATGAACCACTAATGCTTCCACCGCTGCCACCAAGAATCCTGTATGCAAGCACAGGTCACTACCCACCCACCCCCAGGAGCCTGTGAAGGACACCACTGCCAGGGTCCCACCATCCAGGGACAAATTCCCCAGGAGAACACATGACACACCTCAGGCTGTTGTTATGTTACACTGTTGCTGCAGGCTCGCCCCGCATTCCAATTATGACTACCGTACCCCTCCCTCTCCCCAGTCTGAGTGAACAAGAGCGCTCTAATCAGCTGCTGCTTTAAACCCCTCCTGTCTGGTCAGGGAACAGATGCCTGAGGGCAGCCTACACACAGAGGCAGGGCCAAAACCAAAGCTGAAACCCAGGAGCTGTGTGAACAAAGAAGAGAAAGGGTAACTTCTCCATGCAGCCTCAGGAGCAGCAGATTAAATCCCCACAGTCAACTTGATAAAACCTCCATCTGTGGAATACCTGAATAGACAACAGATGTTCCCAAAATTGAGGGGGTGGACTTTGGGAGCAACTGTAGACTTGGGGTTTGCTTTCTGTGTCTGATTTGTTTATGGTTTTATGTTTATCTTAGTTAGTTTTTAGTGCTTGATATCATTGGTGGATTTGTTTATTGGTTTGGTTGCTCTCTTCCTTTTTTTGTATATTTTATTTTTTTAATTTTGAAAAATTTTTTCCCTTTTTTCTCTTTTTGTGAGTGTGTATGTGTATGTTTCTTTGTGTGATTTTGTCTGTTTAGGTTTGCTTTTACCATTTGTCCTAGGCTTCTGTTTGGTGTTCTTCTTCTTTTTTTTTTCTTCCCTTTCTTCTGAGCCAAGTGGCTGGCAGGGTCTTGGTGCTCCAGCCAGGTGTCAGACCTGAGCCTGCAAGGTGGGAGAGCCAAGTCCAGGATATTGGGCCACCAGAGATCTCCCAGCCCCATGTAACATCAATTGGCAAGAGCTCTCCCAGAGATCTCCATCTCAACACTAAGACCCAGCTCCACCCAACAGCCAGCAAGCTACACTGCTGAATGCCTCATGCCAAACAACTAGCAAGACAGGAACACAAACACACCTGTTAGCAGGGAGGCTGCCTAAAGTTATACTAACTTCAAAGACAACCCAAGACACACCAATGGATGCAACCCTGCCACTAGAAAGACAAGATCCAGCCTCACCCACCAAAACACAGGCACCAGTCCCCCCCACAACCAGGAAGCCTACACAAGCCACTGAACCAACTTCACCCACTGGGGGCAGACACCAAAAATAAGAGGAACTGCAAACTTGCAGCCTGCAAAAGGAAATCCCAACCCCAGTAAGTTAAACAAATGAGAAGACAGAAAAATATGCAACAGAAGAAGGAGCAAGGTAAAAACACATCAAACCAAACATATGAAGAGGAAATAGGCAGTCTACCTGAAAAAGAATTCAGAGGAATGATATGATCCAAATATGATCCAAAATCTTGGAAACAGAATGGAGAAAATACAAGAAATGTTTAACAAGGACCTAGAAGAACTAAAGAGCAAACAAACAATGATGAACAACACAATACATGAGATTAAAAATACTCTAGAAGGAATCAATAGCAGAATAACTGAGGCAGAAGAACGGATATGTGACCTGGAAGATAAAACAAGTGGAAATTACTGCCACAGAGCAGAATAAGGAAAAAAGAATGAAAAGAATTGAGGACAGTTTCAGAGACCTCTGGGAAAACATTAAACGCACCAACATTCGAATTATAGGGGACCCAGAAGAAGAGAAAAAGAAAGGAACTGAGAAAATATTTGAAGTGATTATAGTTGAAAATTTCCTTAATATGAGCAAGGAAATAAGTCCAGGAAGCACAGAGAGTCCCATACAGGATAAATCCAAGGAGAAACACGCCAAGACACATATTAATCAAACTATCATAAATTAAATGCAAAGAAAAAATAATAAAAGCAACAAGGGAAAAATAACAAATAACATACAAGGGAATCCCCATATGGTTAACAGCTGATCTTTCAGCAGAAACTATGCAAGCCAGAAGGGAGTGGCAGGACATATTTAAAGTGATGAAAGGGAAAAAACTACAACCAAGATTACTCTACCCAGCAAAGATCTCATTCATAATTGATGGAAAAATTAAAACCTTTACATACAAGCAAAAGCTAAGAGAATTCAGCACCACCAAACCAGCTTTACAACAAATGCTAAAGGAACTTCTCTAGGCATCAAACACAAGAGAAGGAAAACACCTACAATAACAAACCCAAAACAACTAAGAAAATGGTAATAGGAACATACATATCGATAATTACCTTAAATGTAAATGGATTAAATGCTACCACCAAAAGACATAGACTGGCGGAATGGATACAAAAACAAGACCCATATATATGCTGTCTACACATGACCCACTTCAGACCTAGGAACACATACAGACTGAAAGTGAGGGGATGGAAAAAGATATTCCATGCCAATGGAAATCAAAAGAAAGCTGGCGTAGCAATTCTCATATCACACAAAATAGACATTAAAATAAAGACTGTTGCAAGAGACAAAGAAGGACACTACATAATGATCAGGGGATCAATCCATGAAAAAGATATAACAATTGTAAATATTCATGCACCCACATAGGAGCACCTCAATATACAAAGCATATGCTAACAGCGATAAAAAGGGAAATTGACAGTAAAACAGTAATAGTAGGGGCCTTTAACACCCCACTTTCACCAATGGACAGATCATCCAAAATGAAAATAAATAAGGAAACACAAGCTTTAAATGATACATTAGACCAGATGGACCTCATTGATATTTATAGGACATTCCATCCAAAAAAACCAGAATACACTTTCTTCTTGAGTGCACATGGAACATTCTCCAGGATAGATCATATCTTGGGTCACATATAAAGCTTTGGTAAATTTACGAAAATTGAAATCATGACAAGTATCTTTTCTGACCACAGCGCTATAAGACTAGATACCAGTTATAGGGAAAAAACTGTAAAAAATACAAGCACATGGAAGTTAAACCGTATGCTACTAAATAACCATGAGATCACTGAAGATATCAAAGGGCAAATCGAAAAATACCTAGAAAAAAATGACAGTGAAAATGCGATGACCCAAAACCTATGGGACGCAGCAAAAGCAGTTGTAAGAGGGAAGTTTATAGCACTACAATCCTACCTCAAGAAACAGGAAAAATCTCAAAGAAGCAACCTAACCTTACACCTAAAGCAATTAGAGGAAGAAGAAGAAACAAAACCCAAAGATAGGAGAAGGAAAGAAATCATAAAGGTCCAAACAGAAATAAATGAAAAAGAAATGAAGGAAGCAACAGCAAAGATCAATAAAGCTAAAAGCTGGTTGTTTGCGAAGATAAACAAAATCGATAAACCATTAGCCAGACTCATCAAGAAAAAAAGGGAGAAGACTCAAATCAATAGAATTAGAAATGAAAAAGGAGAAGTAAAAACTGACACTGCAGAAATACAAAGGATTATGAGAGACTACTACAAGCAACTATATGCCAATAAAATGGACAACCTGGAAGTAACGGACAAATTCTTAGGAAAGTACAAACTTCCAAGACTGAACCAGGAAGGCATAGAAAATATGAACAGACCAATCACAAGCACTGAAATTGAAACTGTGATTAAAATCTGCCAACTAACAAAAACCCAGGACCAGATGGCTTCACAGGTGAATTCTATCAACCATTTAGAGAAGACTTAACACCTATCCTTCTCAAATTCTTCCAAAACATGGCAGAGGGAGGAACACTCCCAAATTCATTCTACGAGGCCATCATCACCCTGATACCAAAAGCAGACAAAGATATCACAAAAAAAAACCTACAAGCCAATATCACTGATGAACATAGATGCAAAAATCCTCAACAAAACATTAGCAAACAGAATCCAACAGCACATTAAATGGATCACACACCATGATCAAGTGGGGTTTATCCCAAGAATGCAAGGATTCTTCAACATACACAAATCAATGAATGTGATACATTATATTAACAAATAGAAGGATAAAACCGTATGATCTCAATAGGTGCATAAAAAGCTTCTGAGAAAATTCAACACCGATTTATGATAAAAGCTCTTCAGAAAGTGGGCATAGAGGGAACTTACATCAACATAATTTAGGCCATATGTGACAAACCCACAGCCAACATTGTTCTCAGTGGTGAAAAACTGAAACCATTTTCTCCAAGATCAGGAACAAGAAAAGGTTACTCCCTCTCACCACTATTATTCAACATAGTTTTGGAAGTTTTAGCCACAGCAATCAGAGAAGAAAAAGAAATAAAAGGAATCCAAATCAGAAATGAAGTAGTAAAACTGTCACTTTTTGCAGATGACGTGATAATACACCTAGAGGATCCTGAAGGTGCTACCAGAAAACTACTAGAGCTAATCAATGAATTTGGTAAAGTAGTAGGATACAAAATTAATGCACAGAAAATATCTTGCATTCGTATACAATAACGGTGAAAAATCTGAAAGAGAAATTAAGGAAATATTCCCATTTACCATTGCAACCAAAAGAATAAAATACCTAGGAAAACCTACCTAAGGAGACAAAAGACCTGCATGCAGAAACCTATAAGACACAGATGAAAGAATTTAAAGATGATACAACAGATGGAGAGATATACCATGTTCTTTGATTGGAAGAATCAACATTGTGAAAATGACTATAGTACCCAAAGCAATCTACAGATTCAATGAAATCCCTATCAAACTACCAATGGCATTTTTTACAGAGCTAGAACAAAAAGTTTTACAATTTTTATGGAAATACAAAAGACCCCGAATAGCCAAAGCAATCTTGAGAAAGAAAAACGGAGCTGGAGGAATCAGGCTCCTTGACTTCAGACTTTACTACAAAGCTACAATAATCAAGACAGTATGTTACTGATACAGAAATGGAACTATAGATCAATGGAACAGGATAGAAAGCCCAGAGATAAAACCACGCACATATGGTCACCTTTGATAAAGGAGGCAAGAATATACAGGGGAGAAAAGACAGCCTGTTCAATAAGAGATGCTGTGAAAACTGGCCGGCTACATGTAAAAGAATGAAATTAGAACAGTTCCTAACACCATACGCAAAAATCAACTCAAAATGGGTTAAAGACCTAAATGTAATGCCAGACCCTATAAAGCTCTTAGAGGAATACTTAGGCAGAACACCCTATGACATTAATCACAGCAAGATCCTTTTTGACTCACCTCCTAGAAAAATGGAAATAAAAACAAAAATAAACAAATGGGACCTAATGAGACTTCAAAGCTTTTGCACAGCAAAGGAAACCATAAACAAGATGAAAAGACAAGCCTCAGAATGGGAGAAAATATTTGCAAAGGAAGCAATTGACAAAGGATTAATCTCCAAAATATTCAAGCAGCTCATGCAGCTCAATATCAAAAAAACAAACAACCCAATCCAAAAATGGGCAGAAGACCTCAATAGACATTTCTCCAAGAAGATATACACATTGCCAACAAACACATGAAAGGATGCTCAACATCACTAATCATTAGAGAGTGCAAGTCAAAACCACAATGAGGTATCACCTCACAGTGGTCAGAATGACCATCATCAAAAAATCTACAAACAGTAAATGCTGGAGAGGGTGTGGAGAAAAGGGAATCTCTTGCACTGTTGGTGGGAATATAAATTGATACAGCCACTATGGAGAACAGTATGGAGGTTCATTTAAAAACTAAAAATAGAACTACCATGTGACCCAACAATCCCAGTACTGGGTATATACCCTGAGAAAATCATAATTCCAAAAGAGACATGTACCACAATGTTCATTGCAGCAGTAGTTACAATAGCCAGGACATGGAAGCAAGCTAAGTGTCCATCGACAGATGAGTGGAGAAAGAATATGTAGCACATATATACAATGGAATATTACTCATCCATAAAAAGAAACGAAACTGAGTTATTTGTAGTGAGGTGGATGGACCTAGAGTCTGTCATACAGAGTGAAGTAAGTCAGAGAGACAAAAACAAATACTGCATGCTAACACATATATATGGAATCTAAAAAAAAGAAATGGTTCTGATTAACTTAGGGGCAGGACAGGAATCAATGCGCAGAGGTAGAGAACGGACTTGTGGACACGAGGGGAAAGGGTAAGCTGGGATGAATTGAGAGAGTAGCATTGACATATACACATTACCAAATGTCAAATAGATAGCTCACGGGAAGCATCCACATAGCACAGGGAGATCAGCTCGGTGCTGTGACCACCTAGAGGGGTGGGATAGGGAGCATGGGAGGTAGACATAAGAGGGAGGGTATATGGTGATATATGTATGCATATAGCTGATTCACTTTGTTATACAGCGGAAACTAACACACCATTGTAAAGCAATTATACTCCAATAAAGATGTTAAAAATTTTTTTAATAAAAAGATAAATAGTAAGCATATTTTGTATCAAAATGTGTTCAGGATATAAAGATAACTTTATGCTGGTTCTAATTATCCCTGCCAAAGAATGTTCTCATTTATTAAATCTGTCTCTTTAAGTCATCAAAAACGTTTTTGAACCAGTAGATCTTAGAAGGAAATACATGAATGCGCAACGAGCACTTCATCTGCTGCTTCTGAGGTAACAGTATTGGATTGAGAGGCTGGTTGAGAAGCTAATTTTGCTTTCATGTATGGAGTTTTGAGGGGTTGTTACAAAAGTCAGCTGTGTTCGGCATTACATTTATTCCATTAGGGTGATTTGTTATGAATGAACTTGACTTTTGCTTAAGGATTAGAAAATTAATCTTTGTGCCAAGGATGAGCCATTGACATCACTTCCACTCAAAGTCACAACTTTCCCTTAGAGAGCATGAGAATGCTCTCATGAGAATGAGAGAAGGTGAAAGGGAGTTATGGTGGGGGAGCAGGGATTGAGAAATTGATGTGCTACCATTTCTCTCTTTCCCTTTCCATGCACATACCCAGTAAATGGACATCTAAGCCTCCATTTAAAAAATGTGCTTAGATCACTTGATCCTTGTAGAAGGACTGTGAAAACTAAACCAGGCAATGAGTTGTTGAAATTGGTTAATAAGCCATTTTGTAACAGCCAGATGTATTGTTGTTGTCATTTCACAGTGTATAGAAATACCAAACCATTATACTGAATACCTGAAACTAATATAATGTTACATGTCAATTATATCTCAAAAAAATCTCTCTGTACTCTATGTGAATTTAAATGAGATTTCATTTTGTTGTTGTTGTTTAATAACCCCAAATAACCTAAAATATTTGAAGTTGGTAAGCATTTTTGAAACATTCTGAAGCCACTTGACTATATCAGTTTTTATACATCATTAGAGAGGTTTGTATATGTTTGATAATTGCCACAGAACTTTTTCTGTTTTAAACTGATATTTTAAAAACTTTTTATTATGGAAAAACTTAAACATACACAAAAGTATAGAGGTTAGCATAATTTTAACATATATAAAATATAGACAATATGTTCTCGCTTCGTTCCATAGGGCAGTCAAAGAAGACATAATGGTTGTCCTTAAGTAGCTTAATTCTGCAAAGGAGACAAAAAAAAAAAAATCAATGACTATGGTGCCACACAGTACAAAGTGTTATGATCGATTATCTATCTGTCTGTCTGTCATTGATCATCATCTATTTGTATCTCCTTAGAACGATAGAATCCTACTGGATTGGTTTAGAAAAGGGCTTCTGGAAGAAGGAGACACTGGTAAGGGGATCTAGTGAGATCAGTAACAGGGAGATGGATGCACTTTTCCATAATGCCATGAGTGCATGTGCCAGGGCTCATGAACACTTGAAGCTACAAATATTACACCAAACAAGAATTCTAAGTGAGTTTGGGAGAATGTCAGGAGCTGAAACGGAGAGGTAGTTAGAAGACCAGATTCTGGAGGACTATTGGTTTTAAAAATTCCAAATTTTGTCCTTAAAGCTATAGGAGACACTGAAATCCTTTTTTAATCCTTATTGGCTTTATACCGATAGACACCGAGTACAGAAATTTTCAGTCTTAGGTGGTTTTAGTTGTTGATTTATTACATCATAGAAACGATAATCATCTATTTGATATGTGTTATTGGGTGTTTGGTGTTCTTCAAATATTTAAACCAAACTTTGGACTACTAACTATACTTCTCTCTGTGTTTTGTTCACTTCTGAGCTCAGGAGCTTTGAATCTGTCGGTGGTGTGTGGGGTTCTAGTGAGTGAGAACTACCTTCTTAGGAAAAGGTAGAAAATAAGTACGTAGAAGTTTGTTGTGAATGGCAGTGTGCTGACAAAAATGCTTGAAACCTCCATATTCATTTCTTTAAGAAGTAAAGTTCAAGTGCTTCCACAAAGGTTTTCTAATAACAGAAGCATGTAGTTCTCTGTAGAATCTCAGGTGTTGTAGCAGTCTGTGTCAATCTTACATTAAAATGACAGGAAAAAAATAAACCCTCACCAATTAAAAAAATAACCTATATTCTGCTCTAACATAATTAACATGTAGGAAATTTGTGTACACTTTGACTTAAATATGAAAAAGTATCCTAAATGAAGAGATAGTTTTTAACTTTGTTAGGAATAAAACTTAAAAGGTAAAAGAGCAAACTGCTCCTTTTGGAACCCTTCTTCAGACTGATTAAGATAACAGGGTATTTATGAATATTTTCTCCATTTATCTGATTAAGTTGTGTTGCTTTTTATTGATCCACCTAGTTTATTTGGTTGAAAATAACAAAATAGCACTTCGGAAGCAAACACACAGAACACTCTGTATTATAATGAATTTAAATATCAAAATTTACAGATAATCCATAATATGAATACAGATTACTGTGAATTTACACATACACGTACACACACACATGTCCTATAAATATATGTACACAATATTGAATGTTTTCTTTTTTAAGCACTTGTTAATTTTTTCCTAACGTGTGTGTTTGAACTGTTAGTAATTTATTCAGCTGCATTTGATAAATCACTCATGAAGTTACTCACATTTTTTATCATTCCGATATAGCAGTACAGTATTGCCCTAGGTTAATTTACTATATCCAGTAATCTTGAGTAGAACAATGACTCCTGGCTAACAAATATTTTAGGCTGATTTCAATTTCTATGTAACCTACTCCATTTTTGAATAGTCATTATATAAGAGATTATAATACACTAACCTCAATGGAGGAAATGGGGAAACTCTGCAATAAAAATATGATGTTTGCAGTTTTTTCAATTTGAAAAGTTGTTTTATCCAGTATTTTGTAGAGCTTTTTAGTTCATTATTTTAAAATATTTTAAGTAAAAAATAACTTCCATTTATTGAGTACCTATGTTGAAATCCCTTCTGCACCACTTATTAGCTGTATGAACTTGGGCAAATTTTGTAGCATCTGTATATTTCAATTCCAGCATCTGTAAATAGGGTATAATCATACTAATGACTTCCTCGGTTTTGTGAAGGTTATATAAATTAATACATGTAAAAACATTTAAAGTAATCAATGATGGGTAACAAACACTTAGTATTCATTATATTGTTGTTGTTATTTTACATGGAGGTTAAGTAACTAAGTTTCTGTATCTTGTAAGTGTTAGGGCAAGTTAGTTGCATCTGATTCGAAATTCATGTAAGTGCAATATATAATATCTCTTTGAATTTTCTGCAAGCTGTAATGTTATCACCCTTTCCCCTTGCTTCACTGGTTTTAATTATCCTACTGAACTTCCAAGGATTCACATCTTCTGTTAAGATTTGTCTAAACATCTCATCCTATAAAGCTCCTTCTTTGTAGGCATCTTATCTTTTTGATGTATCTTTGCAACAAGAGTGTATTAATGTCAGAGAGATTTGTAACTTACCCAGTCCCTTGCAGAGTATGTGTTTGGTTGATAATTCTTTCTCTTTCTTCCTCTTCATTATCATTCCATAAATGATACACTAGGTTACCTGGATCATAGAAAGACTGAGTGAATCATTATCCAAATTATCTTACTCTTTCCAATATGTCACCTTTGTTAGCCATAACTCACCCATCCTTCCATAGGTCTTTATATTCAGCTTTTCTTTTTTAGAACCTTTCTGTACCTTAGCAGCTAAAGTTATATTGGAAGGATTACTGAAAAAAACAAAAAGTGCCACAAATGATATGCATTGGTCTTTTCCTAAATCACCTATTTGTTCTAGAAAAATTCAAATTTGATTGGCACAATTTTCTCCTTTAAGAAAAAAGCAGCTTTCAAATAGGGAAAGTGAAATCTTCATCCTACTGAGTATCATTACAGAACTGTGGCCCAGAACTGAAGCTTCCTAAAATTCTAAGAAAGCTTAATTGGATGTTCCATCCTACAGTGATAATGAGAGAGCTGAGTCTTTTGTGATACTCAAAGTGACAGGTTTTTGTTTTTGGTTTTAATTTAAGTATTTTGACAAAACAAGATTTATGCATTCAGAGATTAATTTATACATTGAGATAGAGTTTGATTCATAGATCAAAATATAGAAAGAAAATTCAACTTATTTTATTATTATTATAGGCTATTTTTAGTGAAATTTTAGTAGACTTTTAGCATTTCAAAGAATGACCTTCCTGAATGGAATCAGATGATTCTTTTATCTTTCCATTTTTGGGGTATAAAATTTTGGATTATTCATGATAAATGAAGATGATAACAAAGCACTTTGCTTTTCAGACAAATGTGTAGAGAATCTGCCTGCTTCTGTAAATAGTTTGTGACCCTCCAAACAGTGAAATACCAAAATGACAGTTTGGAGTGACCTCTCCACAGAATGTGTTGGAGGCCAAGTGGAGAGAACTCATCTGTGTTTTGACAAAAAAAAAAAAAATCTCCATTGTGAATGTCAGCACCTTTGGAGACACTGGGATGGCCAGGAATCAGAAAGCTGAAAGCAAGGATCCAAGCGTTCTGGTGCATTTTACTTACTTTAATTCTAAAGAATGGCATGCTTTTTACACAATCGTGGTGTATTAAAAATCGATTCCCTTTTACGCCACGCTTCTCTGTATACCTCAGTATGCCTCCATGGCAATTTTCCATCCTGTATCCAATTTTATAGTCTTTCCTAAAAGTAGACTGCCTTTTATAGAATCAGGATACCTATGATCTGTGTTCTGACTTGGCACTTATAGATGGGCTATCCATGGACAAGTATTTTGACCTCTTCCAGTATTCCATTTCCTAATCTGTAGATGAGGCTTCTGAATTAGATAACATCAGGTGCCTTCAAACTTCCAGATTCTATTTTTTTTATCACGTTTGATCAATCTTTCAACATTTCCCCTTCCCTGTTTCCCTCCCTTCCTTACTTCTCTCCTTCCTTTTGATGTCAGAACAATTCTTGGAACAAAACATACAATGCCTCTGCCTTTATGGAACTTATATTGATCATAAGTTGAAGCAGAATAGGTATATGGCTCCCTAATGGGAGTGGCAGTAAGATCAGTGCAATACCCCAGAGTAGGTGCATAGTCTGGCAAAAGACTTTATACCAACTATGTCTCATTAACCGTATGTTCTAAGGAAATAAAATTGACTGTTCCTACTTCATTTAATTAATTAAGCCCCACTTAATTTGTAGGAAAACTTAAAAATTCCAATCTGAATCAACCAGATACCCATTTTATTGCCACATACTCATTTTATTACCTAATTTTCTGAGCTGAGCCTCTCCCTTCTTGAACAAGAGGAAGCTTAAGAAAATGATGCTATTATAACACTAAATGTATGTATTGGGAAAGTTGTTCCAACCTTTCTTCAAATGGGATGAGTTGATCTAGTAAATACATAAGAAAAGAGATATTTAAAAAATTGGGGGAGACTGTTGGATCCTGGCTTAATGCTTGCACTAATTCCTGATGTTACAGAACATCACTGAATTCTACTAGTAAGGGGAGATATTGAGGGTAAGGGAATAAATGAAAATGAGCTAAATATGCCTAAGAAGACAATCAATAGGGCATAAAGCTCCAGAATTTCCCCAGTTCCTGATTGTATAATTATATAGGTGTGCTGGAGCCAGCTTGTATTTACTTACAGAGCTGCTTGTGTACATCTCTTTCCAACTCCGCAGGTCAGTGACATCATATTGCTAGCTCGAACTTGGCAATGGTGAAAGTGTTTATGGAAATTAACAAATGCTATAAATCAAGACATTTTCCCCCCAGAATGCTGTTGTTAACAATTTACCAGTGCATGGCAAATAGCAAATCCCTATACTGGTTCCCTTTAATTTTTAATATGAGTTATTATGTTGGGAAGGCAAAGTGGAAGTTCGGGGTATTGCTATAGGGGAAAGAATTCTGGTTAAGTTCCAGGATATAAACTGGAAATTGTGTGCTGATGGGGAGGAAGTACGTGTGCGTGGGAGAGTTTAGATCTTATTAGGCGGTGACATTTTTGGATTAAGGAAACAAAGGTGTATGTGTGGTGAGTGTGTGTGTGTGTGTGTGTGTGTGTGTGTGTGTATACATGTGTTGAGAACCAAGTAAAAAAGAACATAATGGATTTATGTAGAGTTGGGGACTTCCCTGATGGTCCAGTGGTTAGGGCTCTGTGCTTCCACTGCAGAGGGCACAAGTTGGATCCCTGGTTGGGGAACTAAGATCCCGCAAGCCGTGGCACAGCCAAAAAAAAAAAAAAAAACGAGAGTGACTCTTCATGTGCACATGATGCCCCCATGACTGTTACCAAGCCTTGTTTCTGGCCATGACTGATTAATTCTAGGAGAGATAGCAGGGCCACATTTGAATTTACTGTCACTGGGATTTGAATTTGAGCCAAGGTATCTGGAATATGGGGGTCATAAAACTCTGTAATCTATGGCAGGGTGACATTTTATTCCTGGAGAGTAATAATGCAATCTTGGCCCCACTGAGCTGGGCTTATTCCACCTCTAGTGAGATCATGGATCACATTTTTACCCCCACCTTGTTCACTAGAATTATCAGCCTAGTAAAGTGTTTTTCAAAGAAACTACGACTTTCATCACCACTTTGTTCTTTTTTTCTTTTAAATTCTTTAACATCTTTATTGGAGTATAATTGCTTTACAATGGTGTGTTAACTTTCTGCTTTAAAACAAAGTGAATCAGTTATATATATACATATATCCCCATATCTCTTCCCTCTTGTGTCTTCTTCCCACACTCCCTATCCCACCCTTCTAGGTGGTCACAAAGCACCGAGCTAATCTCCCTGTGCTATGTGGCTGCTTCCCACTAGCTATCTATTTTACGTTTGGTAGTGTATATATGTCCATGCCACTCTCTCACTTTGTCCCAGCTTACCCTCCCCCCCCCCATATCCTCAAGTCCATTCGCTAGTAGGTCTGTGTCTTTATTCCCGTCTTGCCCATAGGTTCTTCATGACCTTTTTTGCCTTAGATTCCATATATATGTGTTAGCATACGGTATTTGTTTTTCTCTTTCTGACTTATTTCACTCTGTATGACAGACTCTAGGTCCATCTACCTCACTACAAATAACTCAATTTCGTTTCTTTTTATGGATGAGTAATATTCCATTGTATATATGTGCCACATCTTCTTTATCCATTCATCTGTCGATGTACAGTTAGATTGCTTCCATGTCCTGGATATTGGAAATAGAGCTGCAGTGAACATTTTGGTACATGATTCTTTTTGATTTATGGTTTTCTCAGGGTATATGCCCAGTAGTGGGATTGCTGGGTCATATGGTAGTTCTATTTTTAGTTTTTTAAGGAAATTCCATACTGTTCTCCATAGTGGTTGTATCAATTTACATTCCCACCAACAGTGCAAGAGGGTTCCCTTTTCTCTGCAGCCTCTCCAGCATTTATTGTTTGTATATTTTTAGATGATGGCCATTCTGACCAGTGTGACATGATATATCATTGTAGTTTTGATTTGAATTTCTCTAATGATTAATGATGTTGAGCATTCATTCATGTGTTTGTTGGCAATCTGTATATCTTCTTTGGAGAAATGTCTATTTAGGTCTTCTGCCCATTTTTGGATTGGGATGTTTTTTTGATATTGAGCTGCATAAGATGCTTGTAAATTTTGGAGATTAATCCTTTGTCAGTTGCTTCATTTGCAAATATTTTCTCCCATTCTGAGGGTTGTCTTTTCATCTTGTTTATGGTTTCCTTTGCTGTGCAAAGGCTTTTAAGCTTTGTTAGGTCCCTCTTGTTTATTTCTGGTTTTATTTCCATTTATCTAGAAGGTGAGTCAAAAGGATCTTGCTATGATTTATGTCATAGAATGTTCTGCCTATGTTTTCCTCTAAGAGTTTGATAGTGTCTGGCCTTACATTTAGGTCTCTAATCCATTTTGAGTTTATTTTTGTGTATGGTGTTAGGGAGTGTTCTAATTTCATACTTTTACATGTAGCTGTCCAGTTTTCCCAGCGCCACTTAATTGAAGAGGCTGTCTTTTCTCCATTGTATATTCTTGCCTACTTTATCAAAGATAAGGTGACCATATGTGTGTGGGTTTATCTCCGGGCTTTATATCCTGTTCCATTGATCTATCTTTCTGTTTTTGTGCCAGTACCATACTGTCTTGATTACTGTAGCTTTGTAATATAGTCTGAAGTCAGGGAGCCTGACTCCTCCAGCTCCGTTTTTCTTTCTCAAGATTGCTTTGGATATTTGGGGTCTTTTGTGTTTCCATACAAATTGTGAAAATTTTTGTTCTAGTTCTGTGAAAAATGCCAGTGGTAGTTTGATAGGGATTGCATTGAATATGTAGATTGCTTTGGGTAGTAGAGTCATTTTCACAATGTTGATTCTTCCAATCCAAGAACATGGTATATCTCTCCATCTATTTGTATCATCTTTAATTTCTTCCATCAGGGTCTTATAATTTTCTGCATACAGGTCTTTTGTCTCCTTAGGTAGGTTTATTCCTAGATATTTTATTCTGTTTGTGGCAGTGGTAAATGGGAGTGTTTTCTTAATTTCACTTTCATATTATTCATCATTAGTGTATAGGAATGCTAGAGATTTCTGTGCATTAATTTTGTATCCTGCTACTTTACCAAATTCATTGATTAGCTCTAGTAATTTTCTGGTAGCATTTTTATGATTCTCTATGTATAGTTATCATGTCATCTGCAAACAGTGACAGCTTTACTTCTTCTTTTCCAATTTAGATTCCTTTTATTTCTTTTTCTTCTCTGATTGCCGTGGGTAAAACTTCCAAAACTATGTTGAATAATAGTGGTGAGAGTGGGCAACCTTGTCTTGTTCCTGATCTTAGTGGAAATGGTTTCAGTTTTTCACCATTGAGGATGATGTTGGCTGTGGGTTTTTCAAATATGGCCTTTCTTACGTTGAGGAAAGTTCCCTCTATGGCTATTTTCTGGAGGGTTTTCATCATAAATGGGGTTGAATTTTGTCAAAAGCTTTCTCTGCATCTATTGAGATGATCATATGGTTTTTCTCCTTCAATTTGTTAAAATGGTGTATCACATTGTTTGATTTGCGTATATTGATGAATCCTTGCATCCCTGGGATAAACCCTACTTGATCATGGTATATGATCTTTTAATGTGCTGTTGGATTCTGTTTGCTAGTATTTTGTTGAGGATTTTTGCATCTATGTTCATCAGTGATATTGGCCTGTAGTTTTCTTTCTTCGTGACATATTTGTCTGGTTTTGATATCAGGGTGATGGTGGCTTCGTAGAATGAGTGTGGGAGTGTTTCTATATTTTGGAAGAGTTTGATAAAGATAAGTGTTAGCTTTTCTCTAAATGTTTGATAGAATTCGCCTGTGAAGCCATCTGGTCCTGGGCTTTTGTTTGTTGGAAGATTTTTAATCACAGTTTCAATTTCAGTGCTTTTGATTGGTCTGTTCATATTTTCTATTTCTTCCTGGTTCAGTCTTGGAAGGTTGTGCATTTCTAAGGATTTGTCCATCTTCCAGGTTGTCCATTTTATTGGCATAGAATTGCTTGTAGTAATCCCTCATGATCGTTTGTATTTCTGCAGTGTCAGTTTTTACTTCTCCTTTTCCATTTCTAATTGATTTGAGTCTTCTCCCTTTTTTTCTTGATGAGTCTGCCTAATGGTGTATCAATTTTGTTTATCTTCTCAAAGAACCAGCTTTTAGTTTTATTGATCTTTGCTATCATTTCCTTCATTTCTCTTTCATTTATTTCTGATCTGATCTTTATGATTTCTTTACTTCTGCTAACTTTGGGTGTCTTTTGTCCTTCTTTCTGTAATTGCTTTAGGTGTAAGGTTAGGTTTTTTATTTGAGATGTTTCTTGTTTCTTATGGTAGGATTGTATTACTATAAACTTCCCTCTTAGAACTGCTTTTGCTGCATCCTGTAGGTTTTGGGTCATCGTGTTTTCATTGTCATTTATTTCTAGGTATTTTTTGATTTCCTCTTTGATTTCTTCAGTGATCTCTTGGTTATAAAGTAGTGTATTGTTTAGCCTCCATGTGTTTCTATATTTTACAGATTTTTTTTCCTGTAATTGACATCTAGTCTCATAGCTTTCTGGTCAGAAAAGATACTTGATATGATTTCAATTTTCTTAAATTTACCGAGGCTTGATTTGTGACCCAAGATATGATCTATCCTGGAGAATGTTCCATGAGCTCTTGAGAACACTTGAGAAGTATGTGTATTCTGTTGTTTTTGGATGGAATGTCCTATAAATATCAATGAAGTCCATGTTGTTTAATGTGTCATTTAAAGCTTGTGTTTCCTTATTTATTTTCATTTTGGATGATCTGTCCATTGGTGAAAGTGGGGTGTTAAAGTGCCGTACTATGATTGTGTTACTGTCGATTTCCCCTTTTATCACTGTTGGTATTTGCCTTATGTATTGAGGTGCTTCTATGTTGGGTACATAAATATTTACAATTTTTATATCTTCTTCTTGGATCGATCCCTTCATCATTATGTTGTGTCCTTCTTTGTCTTTGTAATAGTCTTTATTTTAAAGTCTATTTTGTCTGATATGAGAATTGCTTCTCCAGCGTTCTTTTGATTTCCATTTGCATGGAATATCTTTTTCCATCCCCTCACTTTCAGTCTGTATGTGTCCCTAGGTCTGAAGTGGCTCTCTTATAGACAGCATATATATGGGTCATTTTTTTGTATCCATTCAGCCAGTCTATGTTTTTTGGTGGGACATTTAATCCATTTACATTTAAGGTAATTATCGATATGTATGTTCCTATTACCATTTTCTTGTTTTGGGTTTGTTATCATAGGTCTTTTCCTTCTCTTGTGTTTCCTGCCTAGAGAAGTTCCTTTAACATTTGTTGTAAAGCTGGTTTGGTGGTGCTGAATTGTCTTAGCTTTTGCTTGTGTGTAAAGGTTTTAATTTATCTGTCAAATCTGAATGAGATCCTTGCTGGGTAGAGTAATCTTGGTTGTAGGTTTTTCTCCTTCATCACTTTAAATATGTCCTGCCACTCCCTTCTGGCTTGCAGAGTGTCTGCTGAAAGATCAGCTGTTAACCTTATGGGGATTCACTTCTGTGTTATTTGTTGTTTTTCCCTTGCTGCTTTTAAGATATTTTCTTTGTATTTAATTTTTGATAGTTTGATTAATATGTGTCTTGGCTTGTTTCTCCTTGGATTTATCCTTTATGGGACTCTCTGTGCTTCCTAGACTTGATTAACTATTTCCTTTCCCATATTAGGGAAGTTTTCAACTATAACCTCTTCAAATATTTTCTCAGTTCCTTTCTTTTTCTCTTCTTCTTGTGGGGCCCCTATAATTCGAATGTTGGTGAGTTTAATGTTGTCCCAGAGGTCTCTGATACTGTCTTCAATTATTTTCATTCTTTTTTCTTTATTCTGCTCTGCAGTAGTTATTTCAACTATTTTATCTTCCCAGTCACTTATCCGTTCTTCTGCCTTAGTTATTCTGCTATTGATCCCTTGTAGAGAATTTTTAATTTCATTTATTGTGTTGTTACTCACTGTTTTTTTGCTCTTTAATTCTTCTAGGTCCTTGTTAAACGTTTCTTGTATTTTCTCTATTCTATTTCCAAGATTTTGGATCATGTTTACTATGATTAATCTGAATTCCTTTTCAGGTAGACTGCCTATTTCTTCGTTATTTGTTAGTCTTGGTGGGTTTTTAACTTTCTCCTTCCATCTGCCGTGTGTGTTTCTGTCTTCTCATTTTGCTTAACATACTGTGTTTGGGGTCTCCTTTTTGCAGGCTACTGGTTCGTAGTTCGCATTGTTTTTGGTGTCTGTCCCCAGTGGCTAAGGTTGGTTCAGTGGGTTGTGTAGGCTTTCTGGTAGAGGGGATTAGTGCCTGTGTTCTGGTGGATGAGGCTGGATCTTGTCTTTCTGGTGGGCAGATCCACGTCTGGTGCTGTGTTTTGGGGTGTCTGTGGCCTTATTATGATTTTAGGCAGCGTCTCTGCTAATGGATGTTGTTATGTTCCTTTCTTCCTAGTTGTTTAGCATAGGGTGTCCAGCACTGTAGCTTGCTGGTCGTTGAGTGAAGCTGGGTGCTGGTGTTGAGATGGAGATCTCTGGGAGATTTTTGCTGTTAGATATTACGTGGAGCTGGGAGGTCTCTTGTGGACCAGTGTCCTGAACTTGGCTCTCCCACCTCAGAGGCACATCCGTGATGCCTGGCTGGAGCACCAAGAGCCTTCATCCACATGGCTCAGAATAAAAGGAAGAAGAAATAGAAAGAAAGAACAAAAGAAAGAAAATAAAATAAAGTTATTAAATTAAAAAATAAAGAATAATTATTAAGAAAAAATTTTAAAACGTTAAAAAAAAAAAAGACAGGCAGAACCCTAGGACAAATGGCAAAAGCAAAGCTATACAGACAAAATCACACACAGAAGCATACACATACATAGTCACAAAACGGGAAAAATATATATATATATCGTTGCTCCCAAGGTCCACCACCTCAAGTTTGGGATGATTCATTGTCTATTCAGGTATTCCACAGATTCAGGGTACATCAGTTTGATTGTTCACATTTAACCCGCTGCTCCTGAGGCTGCTGGGAGAGATTTCCCTTTTTCTTCTTTGTTCACAGAGCTCCTGGGGTTCAGCTTTGGATCTTGCCCTGCCTCTGCGTGTCGGTGTCTGCTGGTGTCCTTCGCTCAGACAGGACGAGGTTAAAGGAGCTGCTGATTCAGGGGCTCTGGCTCAGTCAGGCTGGGGAGAGGGAGGGGTATGGATGCGGGGTGAGCCTGGGGCGGCAGAGGCCGGCATGACGTTGCACCAGCCTGAGGCGCGCCGTGCGTTCTTCCAGGGAAGTTGTCCCTGGATCCCGGGACCCTGGCAGTGGCGGGCTGCACAAGCTCCCCGGAAGGGGGGTGTGGATAGTGACCTGTGCTCACAGACAGACTTCTTGGTGGCGGCAGTAGCAGCCTTAGCGTCCCATGCCCGTCTGTGGGGTCTGCGCTCATAGCCGCATTTCGCGCCCTTCTCTGGAGTTCCTTTAAGCTTTGCTTTTAATCCCCTCTCCTCGCGCACCAGGAAACAAAGAGGCAAGAAAAAGTCTCTTGCCTCTTCGGCAGGTCCAGACTTTTCCCCGGACTCCCTCCTGGCTAGCCGTGGCACACTAGCCCCTTCAGGCTATGTTCAGGCCACCAACCCCAGTCCTCTTCCTGCGCTCCGACGAAAGCTTGAGCCTCAGCTCCCAGCCCCCACCCATCCCAGCGGGTGAGCAGGCAAGCCTCTAAGGCTGATGAGTGCTGGTCAGCGCCGATCGTCCATGCGGGAATCTATCCTCTTTGTCCTCCGCACCCCTGTTACTGCTCTCCTCTGTGGCTCTGAAGCTTCCCCCCTCTACCACCCGCAATCTCCCCCCGTGAAGGGGCTTCTAGTGTGTGGAAACCTTTCCTCCTTCATGGCTCCCTCCCACTGATGCAGGTCCCGTCCCTATTCTTTTGTCTCTTGTTTTTCTTTTTTCTTTTGCCCTACCCAGGTATGTGGGTAGTTTCTTGCCTTTAGGGAGGTCTGAGGTCTTCTGCCAGCATTCATTAGGTGTTCTATAGGAGCAGTTCCATGTGTAGATGTATTTCTGATGTATCTGTGAGGAGGAAGTGATCTCCATGTCCTACTCTTCCACCATCATGAAGCTCCTCTCCACCACTTTGTTCTTAATTGAAAAGTAGAGTGAACAGTTGTCTGAACCCTGGCAATGAACACAGTGCGGGGATGTATGGGTGAAATGTACAGGATGGATCCAATCTAACATTACTGTCTCCTGCAGTCTTTGAATTCTTTCTTTGACATCCAACTAAGGGGTTTCTTGCTTTTTAATATTCCATAGCATGGGTCACCTTTTAATCTAGTTTTGCTTTGACTAAACAGAAAACTTGTTGGAATCATAGTTAGCTGCCTGCAAGGTGTTGAATTCCAAATTGCTATGTGTTTACCAATAGCAAATAATTAAGCCTTATCCAAAATCATACTCTGCTCCTTATGACTGAAAGCTCTCAAAAAACTCATCTCCAAATTCCCATTTTTTTATGATATAAAATTTTAAAGCTATGAAATCTTTTCTGGGTATAATTCTTTTATTCTCTGACTTTTTAAATTAAGTTGTTGGGGAAATTAAGAGGCTACAAATGTTAGAATTGAGTAAGTTATTAGATCTGTGCAGTAAGAAAGACACAATGGGAATATTTTAGAGTAGTTTTACGGGATGGGGTTCTCCAAATCCTATGAATGCTCCTAGATGCCTTTATTTCATTGATCAGGATTCCCTAATTTTCTATCAATATCATATATTTTATAAAGACATTAATGATACTATAAATTCAACTAATATTTTTAGTTAAGCTTCCCATGGAATCAGTTTCTATATTTGACTTTTAGCAGCTTCAGCTCTATGGCTACAAGAGATAGAGTTTTGTTTGTTTGTTTTTTTAGCATGGTAACATACAAGAATTAAGTATGAATCCCAGCCTTGAGGTAGGACTGTCAAGATTTGCTTTTAGGGTTCTCTCATTTTAAGTTACTCTGTGCTGTTAGTTGTAGCAAAGATCCTATCATAGCCCTGGGAGTTTTCATCCTTTGTTGTTTCTCTAGTAACCATAGTTACCAACTTGATTGACTAATTTAGCACTTTGTACATGGGCTGGCACTTTCCTATCCTGGAAAACGAACAAGTATCTCAACACTTTTGCTTTACAACAACCTGATGACAAATTCCCAAAGGATAAATTTCTCTGAGAATCTATGGCCCTTGCCCTACTCCTAGTTTCCAATTCTGTATTTGTTGGGGTGTTTGTGGTTGTAAGCAGTAGATAAAATTGTGATAGTGCCTGCCACAGACCTGCCATCATTACATGGTTATGTTGCATAGAATGTTAACACAACAATATACATTTTCATTACTTTATAATCTGCAGAGATGGCATTGGAAGCATAATACAAAATTATACATAAAAGTTGAGTAATAGGTTGTAGGTTACCTGGCTTTCTAAATTATTTCAGAGTCACAAAAGATTATTATCTTATAATTTTAGGGCCATAAGGTTGATGGTATAAGAGGTCTGTAAGCCTGTAGTAAGCCCTCTTATGGCTTCCCATGACCTGTTAGGATCTAGGGCCTGAGTAGGAGAATACCATCTCCACCAACCTAAGTATATTATCCATAACAAACTGGAGAGTATCAAGAAGCAACACTCACCCTAAAGCTTCTTCCTTTGTGCTTCCTACATGTTCCCTTGAGAATGTACCTTCTGTATTTTTTAAATGGTACCTTCTCTAAGAAAAATATGAGAATTCTTTTTCTCCAAGCCTCCAACCTAACCTTTTAGAAGATTGAGTCACAAACTTTGGCTAATATGAGGAAAAAAAAATGTTTCTTAGAAGGAAAGTGGTACAGTTTACAAAGCTAAATAGCTGGATAATTAGGTCTCAGGAAGGACAGAAAATCCAACTCAAATTGCCTTAAACAATGAAAAAATTCATTGGCTACTAGGACTGCTATAGTGTTGTTTGACCAAAACTTTCACCAAGAAATTAGCTTCTTTCTTTCTCTCCCCCTGCCTTTTATATCCTTCTAAAGTTGACTCCTTTCATAGTATCATAGGACTGCAACCATAGGCTCCTAAGACTACATTCTTCCTTGTTTATATTGAGAGTGAGAGATTGAGTGTTTCTGTGTGTGTGAGGGACAGAGAGAGAGAGATGTTTCAGTCATTGCATAAAAGTCCCAGTCTTCACTGTGATTGGACTGATTTACCGCTTGTTTGTTCATGGAAAGCCATATACTAACTAGCTGGCGTAGGCATTGGTTTCCCGGTAAATGATGAAAATCAGCTCTCTGAAAAAAAAAAATAACCATGTACATATGTACATAAGTTTATTATAAATTTTACTCGTGTAAAGGATGTTTAGCAAACAATTTGTGAATAATAAGTATATAATACTTTTCAATGTAAATTCCATATGGCCAATTAATTTTCACATAATACTTGTGTTAACTTTTGCCAGACTTTTGTATCTGTAGCCAGCCTATGGTTGCAACCCAGTCATGATTTGAAAATGTTCTAGCTGTTGGGATTGGTTCATTCATTGATGATGTGAATTGTTTGCTCACTTGGACAATACTTTTCAAATACTGCAAGAATATATATCATTTGGCTATCAATGTGATGTCACTGACTACAGAGTTGGGAAAAGGTATGCAGTTGCCCACCATTATATAGAATTTCCACCCTGCACAGTAAATGTGAATAATCTCAAGAACATGGATGCTAATAAAGTATAGTAAAATCATACAAAACAATTAGAAATTGATATATTTTGCATATTTATTATCTTTTCATATAATTTAGATATGAGTTTGTATATAATTTTTAATAATGGCACTGTTAGTAAGTGACTTGAATGTTTGCAAGAAATTTAGCACCTGGCTCTCAGGAGCTGGCATGAGCCAGCTCTAGCACACCCCAGGCTGAGGTCCGGGTTACATATCCCTAATCTAAAAGTGGTGGCATGGGGATGGATTATGCTGTTGGTTTCAGGTGTTGGCTTCAGCATTTTAGGACAGATCTCGAACTAGGGATCAGATAATACCATTCAAACTACATGAATGGGGCCTTAGGTTACTGTTATGGCTGGGGAAGGGAAGGTGAATGTTAGAAAGGTAACTATAAATTTCTGCCACCAATAGGAACCTGAGCCTGCTGGGGTCTGCAGCAGCAGGAACTTGGGGTCTTTTGCTATAGTGCTTCCCTGGCATGATTCAGCTACTTCACTTTACAATTCTGTGTGTCTTTTCCCAACCTTCTAATTCTTGGGGTAAAGAATAGGTTTGGTCCGGCTTAGATCACCAGGAGTCAACATTTCCTCTGAATAAAATGGCTAGATGCAATTGAAGTAAGCAAAATGACTCTAATATATACTACATAAAATATAATTGTCTCATTTTAATTCTCACAGTTGATAATAGATTACAAATTGAAACAAATGAAATCTCAAAGCATTATATTTTGGGGCATTGTATAACTGCATCATGAGTAAGAATTTCAGGGTCTTTGTATAGCCCTTGCTCTTAGATTTACAAAGTTTAAAAAAAAAAAGAAGAAGAAATGAATAACAATCTGATTGCTTATGATTGTGTATTAATTGAATTAGGTTTGGTTACAGGTAACAGAAAAGCTCATATAGCAGTGGTTTTTAATAAAAATAAGAAGTTTCTTTCTTTCCTAAGAGTCCAGAAGTAGTTGAAAGATGCTGTGACACTGCAGAGTCTGAAAACCACGTGATTTCCCTTTTTTGTTCTGCAAAGACCTCAGTTCCCAAGATAACCTCATGGAATGAGATGCCTGCTTCAGTTCTAACATTTATCCTCATTCCATCCAGTAGAAGAAAGGACATATTCTAGAAGTTTATATTTGCCTCTGTTCACATTTCATTAGTCAGAATGTAGAGGGCTACTTTGTATTGCTGCAAGATATGCTGAGAAATGTAGCATCTGTTCTAGGACACCATGGTCCATCAGACTATTGAGGAGAAACAGATATCAAAGGCCAAGCAAATACTGAGAGAAAAATAGCCACTTCTGCCACAAAATTCGGCTAACCTCTTCTTTTTAAACAACCTGTTTTTTTCCCATTGTTAAAACCAATCTTACTATCAAGCGTCTGGCTCCTGAAAAATCTCTGTTGATACAATGTTTCCCTACTTAAGATATTTTTCATATTATCTTAATTTGCTGAAAGCACAATTAGGCCCCCAATACTATTACTTTAGAAAAATACACAAGGTTTTACATTTTTACATAAATATTATACGTAAAAAGGAAATGTTATATTATAGTCATAAATGGAAAATCCATCATCACTTCCCATAACTAGAAAGTAACCATACACATACATTAAATGTAAGTAATGTTAGGCCTCTGGCTTATCCAGATGCCAGTTTTACTCTATGAAGTGGAGTGAGTCTAGAGAATTCCTTCTTTGTTTTATTTTATGCAGATTTAATTCATTCAAATCTTTTTTTCTCCTATTCTTCCTTTTCCTTTTTTAATGTTACACAATGGTTTTAATTTTCTTTTAAAATATACTTAACATATATTTAAATGTAAATAATGTATATGTGTATTAAAAGGAGAAAATATTTATAAAGACCTCCCTGAACTGAACCCACCACGCAATCTAAGTACTGCAACATCACCAATAACTTTCATTTCCTATGTGTTCCTCCCCTCCCATTACTCTGCCACTCCCCCAGGGGAACCACTTGCTGAATTTTATGTTTATCCTTCTATGAATTCTTGTGGTTCATCACATATTTATGTATTCCTAAATAATCAATTATTTAATTTTCTTGTTTTTTGTTTTATTAAATGTAGTACTTTTCACTCAAGTTATTGTTCATTTCCCTGGCTCACCCATTGTTTTTCCTTTGCAAACTTGAAAAAATAGTAATATACTTGCATGTTTGTGTCATGGAAAAAACATAGGGACTATAGTCAAAACAAAAGACAGATTTTTGAGCTGAATTTCTGTAGCAATATGCATTTGCTTAAAGATTTTTCAAAGATATCTGGCTGTGTTATATATAGATATTTAAAAATAAACTATCAATGTGGGTTAGGTTTAGTGATTTTAAGCCAGTATTTACATCAATCTTCATAAAATGAATGAAGCAAATAGGCATTGGGTCTTATTTCACTATTATCTATTTTTTCATATAGTAAATTAACAAATTAAAGCCATATATTTTTTGTATATTAATAGAATAGTATTCTCTCTATATGTTTTATAAACACACTGGACATTCTTGAAAAGAAGGGATATTTGGACCATCCTAAGGAAAATCCACCAGTGGAAGGGACTGTTTGTAGTATATATAAGATGAAAAGGAAATCTGTATTTGAGCAGTAGATATACATTCATTCATTCATTTACCCATCATGTAATTATGCATCATTGATATACTGACACTCTAATCTGTGTGTACAAGGTGAACAAAACACGCACATGGATCTCTGGAAATTTAATGATAGACCCTAAACAGGTTAACCAACAAAGAAATATTTGCTTATAAATTACGATTAGGGCTGTGAAGAAAATAAGTAGATAGCCATACAAGGTGGAATATTATCAGTAAAATCAATGGTAGAAATTAATTTCCCTAAGAGGTAAAATAAATAAATCTGGGAAAGCTTCCTGGAGAGGCTTTTGTTGGGCTAATAGAATTTATAAAGATTAATAAAATGGAGATAAGCTTAGAAAGGGAATTTAAATATATAGAAAACATAAGAAAAATCAGACATCCAAAAATGTGGGATTTGTTCAGAGAGTATTATACAATCCTGTTGGTTGAAGTTAAGAATGTGTGAGTAGTAATAGGAATAATCTAACACTTAAACAGCATGTACTCTGTTCCGAGCACTGTTCTAAGTAGTTATTTTCATTCATTTACTCTGCATAGCCACGATTTCAGGTAGATTCTTTTATTTTTCCCATTTTCAGATGAAGAAATTGAAGCATGCAGTGGATAACTAACTTGCTTACATTCACAGAGCTCTGATTTTAGAAGGTCTAACTCTGGGGTCTAGTCTTAACCCTTGGACTATATTACTTTAAAATTGGAAAGTTGACTCTGTGAGGGAGGGCCTAGATGGTTATACTCAATAATTTAGACTTTATTCTGTAGGCAGTGGGGAGCTACTGAAGACTTTGAGTAGAGGTAGATGGACTTGTGTTTGGGGGATATTGGCCTTGTATTTGTGGGCAGCGCAGATAATTAAATAGACCAAGAATGAAGTATTATGTGGGGAGGTAGTAGAAATGACGCAAAGAAAATCAGTGTGAACCTTGACTGAATAATGAATAAAGCCTTGGAGAGGTTCTCTGAGACTGTAGTTTTCTTATATATAGTGCATATTCATAGTAGAATAAAATAGAAGGAAATGTTGGCTATTCTTTGGCCATGAAGTTTGTGTATTGATTGTTGATCCTCTCTGCAATATGAGGGTGAATTCAGGAAGGAGACAGGAATGTTTATTAAGCATCTGCTTTGTGCCTAGAATCAACTTTGGTTCATTTTGTTTCTAATCCTAACAATAGAACCATATGAATTAGGATTTCTCATTGAATTTCGTGCATCCTGCAGGTGACGAGAACGTGACTAATTTTTGAATGGTTTTGTCAGCACATGGTAGAACTGGAATTTGGAGTCAAGTCCTTTTTTTCCCTTACACTAGATAACACTGATGGCAGTGCTCCGCTCAGAAGGTAAATTTGCCAGTCACATAGGTTCCAAAGGCTTGGCCGTGTGCTCATCTTTAGAAATGTTCTGAAATAAATATTCCTTTGAAATAGTCTTCTCTGAGACTACCTTGGCTTTAGATCCAAAGAACAACAGATTGAAGCACGATTGAAGAAATCGTATTTCTGAGGTACTCACATAATTAACTTATATGCACAAATCCGAAGACCTCTTCATTGAGAAGAAGATGCTAAGTGTTCCCTGAGATTCCCAAGCTTTCTTGTTTCATGGAGTTTTCAGTGTCTCACTCATGTCATCACCATGTCCTAAGGCCAAAAGAAAGACTTAACAGTTCCACTTATTAAACAGTGAAGTCCAAATAATTCAATAAACATTTATGTCCTAATAATGTATTAGATGTTTGAAGAAAATAACACATATAAATTACAAAAAAATATATTTGATATTTAGATAAGCACAATTACTTACTAGTGGAGATATCTAAGCACAGTTACTTACTAGTGGAGATATCTAAGCTTATCTCCAGTTTATTAATCTTTACAAATTCTTACTATTGGGGGAGCTTCAAGATGGCAGAAGAGTAAGACGTGGAGATGACCTTCCTCCCCACAGATACATCAGAAATACATCTACATATGGAATAACTCCTACAGAACACCTACTGAATGCTGGCAGAAGACCTCAGACCTCCCAAAAGGCAAGAAACTCCCCATGTATCTGGGTAGGACAAAAGAAAAAAGAAAAAACACAGACACAGAATAGGAACGGGACCTGCAGCAGTGGGAAGGAGCTGTGAAGGAGGAAAGGTTTCCACACACTAGGAAGCCCCTTTTCGGGTGGAGACTGTGGGTGGCGGAGGGGGGAAGCTTTGGAGCCATGGAGGAGAGCGCAGCAACAGGGTGTGGAGGGCAAAGTGGAGAGATTCCCGCACAGAGGATCACTGCCGACCAACACTCACCGGCTCTAGAGGCTTGTCTGCTCACCTGCCAGCACGGGCGATGGCTGGGAGCTGAGGCTCGGGCTTCGGAGCTCAGACCCCAGGGACAGGACTGGGGTTGGCTGCATGAACACAGCCTGAAGGGAGGTAGAGCACCACGACTAGCCAGGAGGGAGTCAAGGAAAATGTCTGGAGCTTGTTATCATTAGTGAATTTGTTTTTTGGTTTCATTGCTCCCTTTCTTTCTTTTTTACTTTTATTACTTAAAAATTTTTTTTATTTTAATACCTTTATTTTCTTTTTCATTCTTTCTTTTGTTCTCCCTTTTATTCTGAGCCGTGTGGATGACAGGCTCTTGGTGCTCCACACAGGCATCAGGGCTGTGCCTCTGAGGGGGGAGAGCCAAGTTCAGCACATTGATCTGCCAGAGACCTCCCAGCTCCACGAAATATCAAACGGCAAAAATCTCCCAGAGATCTCCATCTCAATGCCAAGATGCAGCTCCACTAAATGACCAGCAAGGTACAGTGCTGGACACCCTATGTCAAACATCTAGCAAGACAGGAACACAACTTCACCAATTAGCAGAGAGGTCCTGAAATCATAGTCACAGATACCCCAAAACACACCACCAAACGTGGATCTCCCCACCAGAAAGACAAGATCTAGCCTCATCCACCAGAACACGGGCACTAGTCCCCTCAACCAGGAAGCCTATACAACCCACTGAACCAACCTTACCCACTGAGGGCAGACACCAAAAACAACTGGAACTATGAACCTGCAGCCTGCGAAAAGGAGACCCCAAACACAGTAAGGTAAGAAAAATGAGAAAACAGAGAACAACACAGCAGATGAAGGAGCAAGGTAAAAACCCACCAGACCTAATAACTGAAGAGGAAATAGACAGTCTACCTGAAAAAGAATTCAGAATAATGATAGTAAAGATGATCCAAAATCTTGGAAATAGAATGGAGAAAATACAAGAAATGTTTAACAGGGACCTAGAAGAACTAAAAAGCCAACAAACAATGATGAACAAAGCAAGAAATGAAATTAAAAATTCTCTAGAAGTGATCAATAGCAGAATAACTGAGGCAGAAGAACAGATAGGTGACCTGGAAGATAAAATAGTGGAAATAGCTGCTGCAGAGCAGAATAAAGAAAAAAGAATGAAAAGAATTGAGGACAGTCTCAGAGACCTCTGGGAAAACATTAAATGCACCAAATTCGAATTACAGGGGCCCCAGAAGAAGAGAAAAAGAAAGGGGCTGAGAAAATATAGGAAGAGGTTATACTTGAAAATTTCCCTAATATGGGAAAGCAAATAGTTAATGAAGTCCAAGAAGTACAGAGAGTCCCATACAGGATAAATCCAGGGAGAAACACACCAAGACACATATTAATCAAACTATTAAAAATTAAATACAAAGAAAAAATATTAAAAGCAGCAAGGGAAAAACAACAAATAACATACAAGGGAATCCCCATAAGGTTGATAGGTGAACTTTCAGCCGAAACTCTGCAAGCCAGAAGGGAGTGGCAGGACATATTTAAATGATGAAAGGGAAAAACCTACAACCAAGATTACTCTAACCAGCAAGGATCTCATTCAGATTCGATGGAGAAATTAAAACCTTTGCAGATAAGCAAAAGCTAAGAGAATTCAGCACCACCAAACCAGCTTCACAACAAATGCTAAAGGAACTTCTCTAGGCAGGAAACACAAGAGAAAGGAAAGACCTACAATAACAAACCCAAAACCAGAAAATGGTAAAAGGAACATACATATCGGTAACTACCTTAAATGTAAATGGACTAAATGCTCCCACCAAAAGACACAGATTGGCTGAATGGATACAAAAACAAGACCCATATATATGCTGTCTACAAGAGACCCACTTCAGACCTAGAGACACATACAGACTGAAAGTGAGGGGATGGAAAAAGATATTCCACACAAATGGAAATCAAAAGAAAGCTGGAGTGGCAATTCTCATATCAGACAAAATAAACTAAAACAAACACTATTACAAGACACAAAGAAGGAACTACATAATGATAAAGGGATCAATCCAAGAAGAAGATATAACAGTTGTAAATATTTATGCATCCAACATAGGACCACCTCAATACATAATGCAAATACTTACAGCCATAAAATGGGAAATCGACAGTAACACAATCATAGTAGGGGACTTTAAAACCCCACTTTCACCAATGGACAGATCATCCAAAATGAAAATAAATAAGGAAACACAAGCTTTAAATGATACATTAAACAATATGGACTTCATTGATATTTATAGGCCATTCCATCCAAAAACAACAGAATATACTTTTTTCTCATGTGTTCATGGAAAATTCTCCAGGATAGATCATAACTTGGGTCACAAATCAAGCCTTGGTAAATTTAAGAAAATTGAAATCGTATCAAGTATCTTTTCTGACCACAATGCTCTGAGACTAGATATCAAGTACAGGAAAAAATCTGTAAAAAATACAAACACATGGAGGCTAAACAGTACACTACTTAATAACAAAGAGATCGCTGAAGAAATCAAAGAGGAAATCAAAAAATACCTAGAAACAAATGACAGTGAACACACGATGGTCAAAACTGATGGGATACAGCAAAAGAAGTTCTAAGAGGGAAGTTTATAGCAATAAAACCCTACCTTAAGAAACAAGAAACATCTCAAATAAACAACCTAATCTTACACGTAAAGCAATTAGAGAAAGAAGAACAAAAAAATCACCAAAGTTAGCAGAAGTAAAGAAATCAAAAAGCTCACATCAGAAATAAATCAAAAAGAAATGAAGGAAATGATAGCAAAGATCAATAAAACTAAAAGCTGGTTCTTTGAGAAGATAAACAAAATTGATAAACCATTAGCCAGACTCATCAAGAGAAAAAGGGAGAAGAGTCAAATCAATAGAATTAGAAATGAAAAAGAAGTAAAAACTGACACTGCAGAAATACAAAGGATCATGAGAGATTACCACAAGCAACTATATGCCAATAAAATGGACAACCTGAAAGAAATGGTCAAATTCTTAAAAATGCACAACCTTCTGAGACTGAACCACAAAGAAATAGAAAATATGAACCGACCAAAAAGCACTGAAATTGAAACTGTGATTAAAAATCTTCCAACAAACAAAAGCCCAGGACCAGATAGCTTCACAGGTGAATTCTATCAAACATTTAGAGAAGAGCTAACACTTATCCTTCTCAAGCTCTTCCAAAATATAGCAGAGGAAGGAACACTCTCAAACTCATTGTACGAGGCCACCATCACCCTGATACCAAAACTAGACACAGAGGTCACAAAGAAAGAAAACTCCAGGCCAATATCACTGATGAAAATAGATGTAAAAATCCCCAACAAAATACTAGCAAACAGAATCCAACAGCACATTGAAAGGATCATACACCACGATGAAGTGGGATTTATCCCAGGAATGCAAGGATTCTTCAATATTTGCAAATCAATCAATGTGATACACCATTTTAACAAATTGAAGGAGAAAAACCATATGATCATCTCAATAGATGCAGAGAAAGCTGTCAGCAAAATTGAACACACATTTATGATAAAAACCCTCCAGAAAGTAGGCATAGAGGGAACTTACCTCAACATAATAAAGGCCATATATGACAAACCCACAGACAACATCGTCCTCAATGGTGAAAAACTGAAACCATTTCCACTAAGATCAGGCACAAGGCAAGGTTGCCCCCTCTCACCACTATTATTCAACATAGTTTTGGAAGTTTTGGCCACAGCATTCAGAGAAGAAAAAGAAATAAAAGGAATCCAAATCAGAAAAGTAGTAAAGCTGTCACTGTTTGCAGATGCCATGATACTATACATAGAGAATCATAAAGATGCTACCAGAAAACTACTAGAGCTAATCAATGAATTTGGTAAAGTAGCAGGATACAAAATTAATGCACAGAAATCTCTTGCATTCCTATACACTAATGATGAAAAGTCTGAAAGTGAAATTAAGAAAACACTCTAATTTACCATTGTAACAAAAGAATAAAATACCTAGGAATAAACCTACCGAAGGAGACAAAAGACCTGTATGCAGAAAACTATAAGACACTGATGAAAGCAATTAAAATGATACAGTCAGCTGGAGACATATACCATTTTCCTGGATTGAAAGAATCAACATTGTGAAAATGACTATACTACCCAAAGCAATCTACAGATTCAATGCAATCCCTATCAAACTACCAATAGCATTTTTCACAAAACTAGAACAAAAAATTTCACAATTTTTTTGGGAGCACAAAAGACCCCGAATAGCCAAATCAATCTTGAGAAAGAAAACAGGAGCTGGAGGAATCATGCTCCGTGACTTCAGACTATTCCACAAAGGTAGAGTAATCAATACAGTATGGTACTGGCACAAAAACAGAAGTATAGATCAATGGAACAGGATAGATAGCCCAGAGATAAACCCACGCACATATGGTCACCTTTTCTTTAATAAAGAAGGCAAGAATATACAGTGGAGAAAAGACAGCCTCTTCAATAAGTGGTTCTGGGAAAACTGGACAGCTACATATAAAAGAATGAAATTAGAACACTCCCTAACCCCATACACAAAAATAAACTGAAAATGGATTAAAGTCCTAAATGTAAGGCCAGACACTCCAAAACTCTTAGAGGAAAATATAAGCAAAACACTGTATGATGTAAATCACAGCAAGATGCTTTTTGACTCACCTCCTAGATAAATGGAAATAAAACCAAAACTAAACAAATGGGACCTAATGAAACTTCAAAGCTTTTGCACAGCAAAGGAAACTATAAACACAACGAAAAGACAACCCTCAGAATGTGAGAAAGTATTTGCAAATGAGGCAACTGACAAAGGATTAATCTCCAAAATTTACAAGCAGCTCATGCAGCTCAATATCAAAAAAAAACAACCCAATCCCAAAATGGGCTAATACCTAAATCGACATTTCTCCAAAGAAGATATACAGATTGCCAATAAACACATGAAAGAATGTGTTTAATCATATTCTCAATCATTAGAGAAGTGCAAATCAAAACTGCAGTGCAGTATCATCTCACACCAGTCAGAATGGCCATCATCAAAAAATTTAGAAACAATAAATGCTGGAGAGGGTGTGGAGAATAGGGAACCCTCTTGCACTGTTGGTGGGAATGTAAATTGATACAGGCACTATGGAGAACAGTATGGAGGTTCCTTAAGAAACTAAAATTAGAACTATCATACAACCCAGCAATCCCACTACTGGGCATATACCCTGAGAAAACCATAAATCAAAAAGAGTCATGTACCACAATGTTCATTGCACCAGTAGTTACAATAGCCAGGACATGGAAGCAACCTAAGTATGCATCGACAGATGAATGGATAAAGAAGATGTGGTACATATATACCATGGAATATTACTTATCCATAAAAGAAACATAATTGAGTTATTTGTAGTGAGGTTCATGGACCTTGAGTGTGTCATACAGAGTGAAGTAAGTCAGAAAAAGAAAGACAAATACTGTATGCTAACACATATATGTGGAATCAAAAAAAAAAAGGTCATGAAGAACCTAGGGGCAAGACGGGAATAAGGATGCAGAGCTACTAGAGAATGGACTTGAGGACGGGGGAGGGGGAGGGGTAAGCTGGGACGAGGTGTGAGAGTGGCATGGACATGTATACACTGCCAAATGTAAGGTGGATAGGTAGTGGGAAGCAACCGCATAGCACAGGGAGATCAGCTCGGTGCTTTGTGACCACCTGGAGGGGTGGGGTAGGGAGGGTGGGAGGGAGGGAGACACAAGAGGGAGGATATATGGGGATGTATGTATATGTATAAGTGATTCACTTTGTTTTAAAGTAGAAACTAACACACCATTATAAAGCAATTATACTCCAATAAAGTTGTTAAAAATAAAATTCTTACTATGCATCAGTTGAGGACTGCACAACCCCTCAGATTTTGGAACCAAACTAGATACCACCAGTACCCTCATTTTACCTGTTCCACATTGGTTTTTGCTTGTACTTACTTTTCATCACAGCAATCACTGAAAATCCAGCTATGCAAAGATATGCCATTGAGAGTAATTTAGCACAACCTACTTCTAAAACAACTTGCTCAAGCTAGTTGTTTGCAGTAATCTGACAGATATCGAGTTTCACTGTGTTACCCTTAAAATTTACCATATTCCATAGTGCCTGATGAATTTGCTGTGACATCCCAGGGCACAGTTGCAGTTTGGGAAACATGGGTACATATTATTTGACCCATATTAAGAATTTTGACCTGAACACATTACAATTTACATTCAAGCATAATTCAAAAAATATTTTTCAAATCTCATGTTTCTATTCCAAATACAGATTATTTTATAGATGTATCCAGTTGCTGGAAAAAAAAAGCATGGATTTGAAGTCATATTGTTTTATTATTAACCAGCAATTTGTCTCTGAGCAAGTTACCTAACATCTGTTAGCCTTTTTGTTTTTAAATCTTTTAAGTTGGAAATATTAATAAGTACTTCTTATGGTGATTGTCAAAGTATGTGTAAATATTGTATCTGAAATACCTAGCACAATACTTGGCACCTTTTGGGCTTCAGTGAATGTTGCTTTCCTTCTTCCTTCCTCTACAAAGAGAGATTGTCTCATAAATTGACCATGTTTCTTTCCTACGTAACACGTATTTAAAATGAGAAATCCTTCTGTAAAGGCTGTGAAGGGCAATGATTTTTAAATTAGCAAAAGGAGGCTAACGTAGATGAGATCAGATGTTTAATTCTGGAGAACTTGCTGCCAGAACCATTAACAATCTCCTTTCCAGGAACAATTATCTCAGCAGCCAAGTAACCACTGAGTGATACAGAAGCAAGAAGTAGTAAAGGAAAAGACAGACGAATCAAGAAAGGTTGAATAGACAGGTGTTCTATAACAAAATATGTTTCATATGCTTCTAAAACATAAGTTCTAGGGAATAGTGTTCTTCCTGAATTTTTCCTTTATGTTAAGTGTGCCATTGATCAGCATTCTCATTGAGATGAATAATTCCTAACACATAATTTTCTGTGTTTATGTCATGACTGATTGTGGCTGAGAGAGATTGAACCACTGGATTCCCTTGCCCCTTCCACTAATCTTTCTTCTGGATCAGCCACATGCAGTTGGGAAAACTGTTTCTACTGGAGAAAAATCTCTCACTCATTCAGCATTCCTCAGAGCTACATCAGATCATTAACAAGGATTTTCTCAATTAACTACTAAATCAGCATTTAAGGCTTAAGAGATACCTACTGCAAATAAAAGGGTTATTGATTTTAATTCAGTCACATCTTTTCATTATGGATATTAGTCACACAATCTTTAACTGTAAAATACTACTCTTCTCACCTGTTAAACATAGCAAAAGGAGGAAAAGTTCAATGATTTCAAGTGGAAAAATGGTCATGAATTAGGAATGAGACTGTACAGTATGGCACTACATTAAAAATAAAAGTCTGTATGCTTTACAACATAATTTTAAAATGACTTAGAATTTATATTTAGGCTTAGTTAAAACTTATCAGGCATGTAACACATGAGCACATTCATTGAAGGACCATATACAATTATAGTAATGAGAAGGCAACATGATACATGAACAGTTAAAGCTATATATACTCTTGCTTGTACAGATCAGTACATATGCCAAATCATGTTTTCATTAACATATTACATGGAAATGTAATTTGTTAAAAATAATAATGGGAGAGTGGTAAGAGTAGAGTACAGTAACCTAATGAATTCTTTAACATTTAAATTTATTAAAATAAAAATTCAGAATTTTTTTCTATCTGGATATGCTCATTTTAGTCTATGAGAATATGTAAAGTCTCATAAAAAATAGAAAAAATCCTGCAGCCCACCACCTTCTCTCTTTTACCAGATGGCAAGATTTTCTTTAGCATTCTTTCATGTTTGTCAAAGCTCCAGCTATCAGCCATGTGTTAAGTTTTGGCAACCTGGAAGACACAGTACTGATTCTAGTGGACATTGTTACAGTTATGCACAAAAATTTTCCTTGCCCAAAACCAATTCTATTTAGGCTTTGTTAAAATTAGTAATCCCAAACTTCATGCTAACTTATATGAGTGACAGCAGACTTTTCACAAAAGGATAGTTTCTGTTTATATCTTTATCAAATGCTACTCCTTCTAGTCTACCTTTTCATGATTGCAAATTAGAAGTATTTTTTCCTGTCCTAAACGGGTTCACAAGTGTCAAAGCAAAAATTGTTAAATAATTAAGGAAGACTCTATTCAGTGTTTTCTGTATTGCAATAGAGAAGGCCAGACTAAAGTCTGAACTCAGTTCCACCGAAACAAAGGGTAGGAAGATTTTTAAGCACTGGTGTGAGAGGGAGGACACCGGCCATCTGTGTTGGCTAATTGGTTTTATTTGAAAGAAAACTAAACCTTGTCGTGTCTTTGTGATAGGAAGTAGTTTCACAACTTGGAGTAAGGCGTCCACTGAAGCTAGGCTCTTATCCCCTACAGAGATTGGGAGATTGCACTACTATATCTTCCTTGATTGACTTATCAAAGAGATGGTTTCTAGGTCCGGAGAAAGACAGTCCTGGGTTGTAAAACTGACAAGCTTTTTAAAAAATTTGCACCACAAAGGGGCAGAGAAAGAATTTGCAGTTACAAGTTTTTTAAAGTAAATGCTGCAAGAAAAGAGATATCAAGGGCCTGGAGTCAGGAATTAGCTGTCTAAAGTTTAATCAAGCTGACAGGAACTTTAAGTCCATTTTGATCACAAGTGTTACTGGGAGTTACTTGTGAGAACTGATGTGAATGATGAAAACCTGATAATAATGGCACATGGTTGGATGGATTTCAAAATTTAGTAGCTAACATATTCCAGTGTTTATTCCTCCCAGAGTCAATTATGGTTATGATGATGTACTCATTCAACACATTTTCAAAATCATTATGAAACCCATTCAGAAGGTGATAGTTTATTTTGTGCCCATTTGTATGTCATACTCTTCCTTGATTCTCGCTTTTTCATATAAATATGTAAGATTGAAACTCCAGAACCTGTCATTGTTTCCCCTGAAGCCATGACCTTTCTATGGATTTAACTGATTTTCAAATTTGAAGAAGCAGGTTATATAGTAAGATTCTGATCATAGCTATGTGTCAAACTCGTGATAGTGTTTATAGTTTCAAAAGTACTTTCTCATTCATTTTTCATTTGATACACACAACAACATCTTGAAGCAGAGGGGGACAGATATTATGACCCAATTTTTATAAGAGACAAAATTGAGGTTCCCAGAAGTTAAGCAACTTGTCGAAGGTCACATAGACAGCAATTAGTAGAGCTAGCATCTACTTTGATATCTAGCTTTTGATATAAATTCTTCCCAAATGCTACTACTACCCTAATCCTCTACTTATAACTCAGCCAAAGTGAGATTTTTTTGAGGCACATGTTTTTTTTTGTTTTTTTTTTTTGGTGGGGTGGCCTTTGAACAAATCTGTCTTATTATTGAAGAGATATTGTCCAAATAAGTGAGCCAACATTAGGATGAATAATGTTGTCATTCCTGTCTTTTGGATGTTCCTCCTAATTTCTGTGTACTTGCTTTTTCAAATCCTCATCAAATATTAAGATAATCAAAAACAACATTTGATTTCTTTATTTATTCTTATTACTTGTAAATGGGTAGACAGCCTTATATTTCTTGTACATCCATACGTATACATTTATTTTTATCAGCAAAACTTTAGTTTTGTATGCTTCTCAAATTCCTTGATTTCTAATGTTTACAAAATATTATTTCATCATTAACACTTTCATAGTTTATGTTAGAGTTAGTTTCCTTATTTTGGGGCCAAAGCTATGATTCTCAGAGTGTGCTCCATGATGTAGCCTCTGGGAATAAAGTGCAGAATACAAATAGTGAATGAGAATCAATGAGAGTGGGTACAAAGAATCTTCATTTAAAGAAGGTTCCAGAGGATTCTGTGTACATTGTGGTTTAAGATACACTGGCTTTGATTTTTTAATACTCTCAACCATACATCTTGATCAATCTATTTTTTATTCTTATGAAAATCCTCACGAGAAACAAGTCTATCAGTGCTACTACTACTATAACTTACTAAATAACAATAATGTCAGTGATTTCATAGCACCTGTATTTCAAAATATTTTAATCTTCTTGTTAAATCCTTATGACCACATTGTATGAGGAAAGAAAATAACTTCCTCAGAAAACTTTGCAAATGAAAATCAAAGTCAAAACTAAAATTGTAGGCATAGGGGCTTCCCTGGTGGCACAGTGGTTGAGAGTCCGCCTGCCGATGCATGGGACACGGGTTTGTGCCCCGGTCCGGGAAGATCCCTCATGCCGCAGAGTGGCTGGGCCAGCGAGCCATGGCTGCTGAGGCTGTGCGTCCGGAGCCTGTGCTCTGCAACGGGAGAGGCCACAACAGTGAAAGGCCCGCGTACCGCAAAAAAAAAAAAAAAAAAAAAAGAATGCAGTTTTGGAAAATGTTTTAAATGTGGTACTGTAGTCTAATTCTTTTTGCAATATATATATATATTTTACCTGTTAGGCTGAGGAGAATGTGTTTGATTTTGGAAGTGTCACTGTGATAGAATAAAACTGCCTCAGAAGAGAGGTGATTGTCAAGGGCAAGCAAGTACTAACACACTAACTAGTTCTAAACACAGTATTTGTATCATCTATGAAGTGGTGGAAAAATTTCCATGGTACTCTAGTAAATATTTTATATGAGTCACCATACTTTATAACTTGTAAGTGATTTTTATTGTTAAACTATATACCGTTCATTCCTAATTTGTCAGAAAATTTGTGGCAAGCTCTTTAAAAAATTTTTTATGGTAGTATAATTGCTTTACAATGGTGTGTTAGTTCTGCTGTACAGTGAATTGAATCAGCTATATGTATACATATATCCCCTCCCTCCCCCGCAACCATCCAACCCATCTAGGTCATCAGAGAGTGCCGAGCTGAGCTCCCTGTGCTATATGGCAGGTTCCCGCTAGCTATCTATTTCACACATGGTAGTGTGTTTATGTCAAACCTAATCTCCCAATTCATTCCACCTTCCCCTTCCCCCGTGTCCACACGTATATTCTCTACATCTGTGTTTCTGTTCCTGCTCTGAAAATATGTTCATCTGCACCATTTTTCTAGATTCCACATATATGTGTTAATATACGTTATTTGTTTTTCTTTTTCTGACTTACTTCACTCTGTATGGCACACTCTAGGTCCATCCACATCTCTACAACTGACCCAATTTCATTTATTTTTATGGCAGAGTAATATCCCATTATATATATGTACCACATCTTCTTTATCCATTCATCTGTTGATGGACATCCCGGTTGTTTCCATTTCTGGCTACTGTAAATACTGCTGCAATAAACATTGGGGTACATGTGTCTTTTTGAATTATGGTTTTCTCAGAGTATATGCCCAGTATTGGGATTGCTGGGTCATATGGTAGTTCTATTTTTAGTTTTTTGGGGAACCTCCATACTGTTCTCCACAGTGGCTGTATTAATTTACATTCCCAGCAACAGTACAACAGGGTTCCCTTTTCTCTGCAGCCTCTCCAGAATTTATTGTTTGTAGATATTTTGATGATGGCCATTCTGACCTGTGTGAGTTGATACCTCATTGTAGTTTTGATTTGCATTTCTCTAATGATTAGTGATGTTGAGCATCCTTTCATGTGTTTGTGGGCAGTCTGTATATGTTCTTTGGAGAAATATCTATTTAGGTCTTCTGCCCATTTTTGGATTGGGTTGTTTGTTTTCTTGCTATTGAGTTGCATGAGCTACTTGTATATTTTGGAGATTAATCCTTTGTCAGTTGCTTCCTTTGAAAATATTTTCTCCCATTCTGAGTGTTGTCCTTTCATCTTGTTTATGGTTTCCTTTGCTGTGCAAAGCTTTTAAGTTTCATTAGGTCCGATTTGTTTATTTTTGTTTTTATTCCCATTTCTCTAGGAGGTGGGTCAAAAAGGATCTTGCTGTGATTTATGTCATAGAGTGTTCTGCCTAAGAGTTTTAGAGTGTCTGGCCTTACATTTGGGTCTTTAATCCATTTTGAGTTTATTTTTGTGTGTGGTGTTAGGGAGTGTTCTAATTTCGTTCTTTTACATGCAGTTGTCCAGTTTTCCCATCATCATTTATTGAAGAGGCTGTCTTTTCTCCATTGTATATTCTTGCCTCCTTTGTCATAGATTAGGTATGGTGCGCGGGTTTATATCTGGGCTTTCTACCCAGTACCATTGATCTATATTTCTTTTTTTGTGCTGGTACCATACTATCTTAATTACTGTAGCTTGTAGTATAGTCTGAAGTCAGGGAGCCTGATTCCTCTAGCTCTGTTTTTCTTTCTCAAGATTGCTTTGGCTATTTGGGGTCTTTTGTGTTTCCATACAAATTTTAAAGTTTTTTTTTCTAATTCTATGAAAAATGCCATTGGTAATTTGATAGGGATTGCATTGAACATGTAGATTGCTTTGGGCAGTATAGTCATTTTCACAATATTGATTCTTCCAATCCAGGAGCATGGTGTATCTCTCCATCTGTTTGTGTCATCTTTGATTTCTTTCATCAGTGTTTTATAGTTTTCTGAGTACAGGTCTTTTGATCCTTAGGTATGTTTATTCCTAAGTATTTTGGAATACACATATATACACATATATATGGAATTTAAGTTTTACTTCTTTTCCACTCTGTATTCCTTTTATTTCTTTTTCTTCTCTGATTGTCGTGGCTAGGACTTCCAAAACTATGTTGAATCATAGTGGCGAGAGTGGACTTCCTTGTTCCTGATCTTAGAGGAAATGCTTTCAGTTTTTCACCATTGAGAATGATGTTTGCTGTGGGTTTGTCATATATGGCCTTTATTATGTTGAGGTAGGTTCCCTCTATGCCCACTTTCTGGAGAGTTTTTATCATAAATGGGTGTTGAATTTTGTCAAAAGCTTTTTCTGCATCTATTGAGATGATCATATGGTTTTTATTCTTTAATTTGTTAATATGGTGTATCACATTGATTTATTTCCATATATTGAAGAATCCTTGCATCCCTGGGGTAAATCCCACTTGATCATGCTGTATGATCTCTTTAATGTGTTGTTGGATTCTGTTTGCTAGTATTTTGTTGAGGATTTTTACGTGTATGTTCATCAGTGATATTAGTCTGTAATTTTCTTTTTTTGTGATATGTTTGTCTGGTTTTCATATCAGGGTGATGGAGGCCTCGTAGAATGAGTTTGGGAGTGTTCCTCCCTGTTCAATTTTTTGGAAGAGTTTGAAAACGATAGGTGTTTACTCTTCTCTAAATGTTTGATAGAATTCGCCTGTGAAGCCATCTGGTCCTGAGCCTTTGTTTGTTGGAAGATTCTTAATTACAGTTTCAGTTTCAAGACAAGAGAGTAGGATAGCAAGGTGGCTGAAGATGTATTAAAAGGAAATGAGTGAGAGAGAATAATAGAGGATACAAAATGGAAGAGGAGGAAAATGTTCTTGGAGTTACATTACCCGAATAACTAAGTCCTGATTAGGTAATGGCAGCTTGGCTTCTATTCCAACCATTGTTCATGGCATTTAAAGGTTCAGACTGTTGGAACAGGAGAAATTGTGCTAGGCTGTCCTGTGTGGTTGCTACCAGACAAATATGGCTATCTAAATTTGAATTAATTTAAATGCAGTTAAAATCCGTTTCCTCAGTTGTGCTAGCCACATTTCAAATACTCACTAGCTGCATGAGTTTTGTGACTACCGTATTGGGACAAGAGAGATACAGAACATTTCCATCATCATAGACATTTCTACTAGACAGAGCTGCTCTAAAGGGAGGGTTGGCAAACTTTTTCCATAGGGCCATAGAGAAAATATTCTAGGTTTAGTGGCCATGCATGGTCTATGTCTCATATTTTTTATAACTTTTAAAAATATAAAAACCATTCTTAGTTCATGGATTGTACAATAATTCACTGCAGGCTGAACACAGTTGATTTCTGCCACTCTAGAGCATGTCATTCCTTTCTTCTGATAGACACAGGACAGGAGGTCAGAAGTAGATTCATGAATAAAAAGTTTTGCTCCATCCTAAGATAGGTATTTATACCTCAGGTTGAAACTTCAGCGAGAACTTTTGCCTCTACTAAGGAACATGATTTAGTCTGTAGAGTTTCTCTGCTATGCTCTGCTGAGCAGCGTCATATCCTTTATTTCAGTGATCCTAGATGATGGAACTTGAGAAAATGTGTTACAATATTATAATATGATTGCTCTGGAAGCATCAGTCTTTTCATACATGGTAATTTTATATCAATAAATTACTGAAAATATGTATTGATGAAATGTTTCTATGCTCTGATGCAATCTCATTGTAATTGTCTAAAAAATTCCTCTAAATGTTTAAAAAAGTGGTACAGTAAGATCTCTTATAGGGTATTTAGGTTCCTTTAAACAATCTTATTGATATTTACAGTGATGATTGAAGTTCATGTAAATTTTTTGCTTCATGAAAATGTGATCATCTATTTTTTTATTATTACTCTTAAAATATTTGATTTTATATTTCTCCTTTAGTCATCACCATTTGTAATAGTAACTTTGGGTCTTACATTTTCACTTGCTTTAAAAACAGGAAAGTAAAATCTAGGAGTATTATTTAAAATATTTATGCCTGCAATTTAACAAGATTTGTTGAATATTAACTATGTGCCCAGCACTGTGGGTACAAAAATCAATTATGTAAATTCCTGATCTCAAGGAACTCACATGTAGCAGGAAGGCAGGCACATAAATCTGTAAAACGGTATATGAAATGCTATATAAGTTGAAGAAAAAGATGTGGAAACCTGGAGCAAAGAGCTATATTAGAGTAATGTCTATAAAACCTTCAGAAGAGAAGAGGAATCTCTTTTGGGCTTTTATGGATTGATAGATGAATGAGATATTTTGGAAGTGAGAGAGAGAGCCAAGGCATAAAACAAATAGCATGTATAAAACAAATAGCTGTATAAAACAAATAGCATGGCTACATATATGCATCTCTCTCTCTCACACACACACACGCATGCACACACACATACACACACACACACACACACACACACTTGGAATAAGTACTCAGAGAAAGGAGGGGAGTATAGTTTGGCTTGAGTAGAAGTTGTGAATGTAGGAAGGTAACATATGTGTCTAGATTTATGGCTAATCTGTGTAGCTTGCTAAAGTTATTGAATGCTATAATAAAATAGGCAGTGAGGTGAATTTAAACATAGTCTTAAGCTTAGTCAGAAATATGATTCTGGCAGCAGGGTATAAAATGGATTGGATAAAATAATTAAAGTAGGGAGATGCCCTAGGAAGCTCTTTCTATAGTTAGGGGAAACAGTATTGAGAACATAAAGTTAAACAAATAGTACCACAATAGAGGGGGTTAGTAGAATTCTCCAGTATTTAGGAATAAACTTGAGCAGAATTTGATCAGTTGGTTTGGGGTAAGGAAGAAATTAAAAAATGGCTCCACATTTTATAGCTTGCTGTCCAAGTCAGCTTTGTAACTGTTAAAGGAGACAGGAAACATGGAAGAGAATAGGGTTTAAGAATGGAAATAGAGATTTTAGGTTGGTGAGGCTGATTTTGAAGAACCAATGGATCATATAGACAGAAATGTCTAATAGTAGTATAGTTATTGGTCAGAACAGAAAAAGCATTAAATTACCATATGATTATCACCTCATCAACACATTGTTTGTGAAGTGTTAAGTACTGTATTAAGTGTTTATCATTCACTGTGTAGTTTATTCCTTACAAAAAGCTTGTAGGGGGCACTATTATTTTACTCATTTTAGAAATGAGACAGATTTGCTTATTTCTGCCAGGATTATCTTTTCTCCACTTATATGATTCAGAAAAATGAGACAATATGTTTGAAAACACCTAACAATGCTTGGTTTACAGTTAAAACTCAACCCATTCAGATAGTAGAATATGGTAGTTAAGAGCGTGAGTTCTGGAATCAAACTATGGTTTCAAAATGCACTCCTGGGGCTTCCCTGGTGGCGCAGTTGTTGAGAGTCTGCCTGCTGATGCCGGGGACGCGGGTTCGTGCCCCGGTCCGGGAGGATCCTACATGCCGCGGAGTGGCTGGGCCCGTGAGCCGTGGCTGCTGAGCCTGCGTGTCCGGAGCCTGTGCTCCCCCATGGGAGAGGCCGCAACCGTGAGAGGCCCACGTACCGCAAAAAAATCCAAAAACAAACAAAATGCACTCCTGTACCAAAAACAGACAAAGACATTATAAGAGAGGAAAACTACAGACCAATATCTCCTGTGAACTTACATGCAAACATCCCCAACAAAGTATTAGCAAATCAAATCCAACAATGTATAAACAATTATACATCACAACTGAGTGGATTTATCCTAGGTATGCAAGGCTGCTTCAAAATTCCAAAATCGATTAATATAACTCATCATATTAATAGGCTAATAGAGAAAAAACATAATTACATCAATAGATCTATAAAAAGTATTTAAAAGGAGTCTAACACCCATTCATGACAAAAAATTCTCAGCAAATGAGGAAGATAGGAAAACTTTTTCAACTTGATAACATCCACAAAAACCCTACACCTAACATCATATTTAAATGATGAGAAACAAAACCTTCTCCCTAAGATCAGGAACAAGGCAACGATGTCCCTTCTCACTACTCCTATTCAGCATTGTAGTGGAAGTCCTAGCTAATGCAATAAGACAAGAAAAGGAACTAAAAATTATACAGAATGGGAAGGAAGCCATAACGTTGTCTTTGTTTATAGATGACATTTTTACATAAAAAATCCCAAAGAACCAAGAAAACAACTCCTTGCACTGATAAGAAATTATAACGAAGTTGCAGGATACAAGGTTAATATTAAAAAATCATTTCCTGTATACCAGCAGTGAACAACTGTATCTGAAATTAAAAAGACAATACTGTTAATATGAAAATAAAAACACAGCACCATTTGTATTTCAAAAAATGAAATACTTAGGTATAAGTCTAACAAAATTCATACTACATCTATATGAGAAAAACTAGAAAACTCTTGATGAAAGAAATCAAAGGAGATATAAATAAATGGAGAGATATTCCATGTTCATGCATGGGAAGATTCAATATTGTTAAGATGTCTATTCTTCATAACTTTATCTATAGATCCAATGCAATGCCAGTTAAAATCCCAGGAAAATATTTTGTGAATAATGACAGACTGATTTGAAAGTTTATAATGAAGTGCAAAAGATCCAAAATAGCCAAAACAGTATTGAAGAATAGAGTTGAAAGACTAACAGTCTCTGACTTACTTATCATACTTACTATAGAACTACAGTAAACAACATTGTGTGGTAATGGTGAAACAATAGACAAATAGATCAGTGGAACAGAATAGAGAGCCCAGACATAGACCTACAAAAATTGGTAAACTTATATTTGACAAAGAAACTAAGGCAATGGAAAAAAATCTAACACCCAATCATGACAAAAACTCAGTGGAGATAGGATAATCTTTCCAAGAAATGGTGCTGGAACTACTGGACATCCACATGCAAAAATAAGTAAATAAAAATAATCCTACACTTTTAACTAAAGTTTACTAAAAGTGGATCAGAGACCTAAATGTAAAACACAAAACTATAAAACTTCTAGAAGATAACTTCTAGGTGACCTTGGGTTTAGGGATGACTTTTATATATAAACCAAAATCATGATCTAAGAAAGAAAAAAATAAGTTGGACTTCATTAAAGTTAAAAGCTTCTGCTCTTTGAAAGTCCCTGTTAAAACAATTAAAATACAAGCCATAGACTTGGAGAAAATCTTTGCAAAACACATATCTAATAAAGTATTGTCCCTAAAATATACAAGGAACACTTAAAAGCTCGATAATAAGAAAATAAACAACCCAATTAAAAAATGGGCAAACAATGTGAATAGACAACTCTGCGAAGAAGATATATAGATGGCAAATAAGCATATAAAAAGATGTTCAACATAATATCTCATCAGGGAATTGCAAATTTAAACAGCAAGATACCGCTGTACACCAATTAGAATGAGTAAAATCCAAGACACTGACAACACCAAATGCTTGTGAGGATGTGGAGCAATAGGAACTCTCACTCATTGCTGGTGGCAATGCAAAATGGTACAGACATTTTGAAAGACAGTTTGGCATTTTTTTTTTAAACTAAGCATAGTCTTACGTTATGATCCAGCAATTGCCCTTATTGTGGATTGATTTGCATTGCCCCAGAAAGATACGTTGAAATCCTAACTCTCAGTCCTTCACATTGTGATCTTGTTTGGAAACAGAGTCTTTAGAAAGTTTATTAATTTAAAATTAGGTCATTAAATTGGGCCCTAATCCAACATGATTGGTGTCGTTATAAAACAGGGAAATTTGAACACAGAGACAGATGTCACAGCAAAGACAAAGTGATGACACAGAGGAAAACACCACATGAAGAAGGCAGAGATTGGAGTAAAGCATCTACAAGCCCAGGAACACCAACGATTGCCAGCACATCACCAGAAACTAGAGAGTAGCATGAAACAGATTCTTCCTTGCAGCTCTCAGAAGGAACCCCTAGTGCTGACATCTTAATTTCAGACTTCTAACCTCCAGAACTGTGAGACAATAAATTTCTGTTGTTTTTAGGCACCCAGTTTGTGGTACTTTGTTTCAGCTGCCCAGGAAACTAACACAGAGCTGCTGGGTAATTACTCAAATGAATTGAAAACTTACGTCCACGCAAAAAAACTGTATATGAATGTTTATAGCAGCTTTACCCATAATCTCCAAAATTTGGGAGCATCCAAGATGTCCTTCATTAGTTGAATGAATAAATAAACTTTGATGTATCTAAGCAAAGGGATAAAAAATTAGCTATCAAGCCATGAAGAGACATGAAAAAACTTTAAATGCATAGTTACTAAGTGAAAGAAACCAGTCTGAAAAGACTGCATTCTGTATGATTCCAATGATATGACACTGCAAAAGGCACAACTATAGAGACAGTAAATGATCAGTGATTGCTAGGGATTTGGCAAGAGGGAAGGAAGGATGAAAAGTAGAGCACAGGTAATTTTTAGGGAAGTAAAACTATTGTCTGATACTATTATGGTGAATATGCGTTTGTCAAAACCCATGAAACGCTATAACACAAAGTGAACCCTAATGTAAGCTATGATTTTATTAATGACAGTGTGTCATCATGTAACAAATGTACCATAATAACAAAGTATTAATAATAGGGGAAACTGTGTGCAGGAGGTTGGGGAGGGGGAAAAGAGAGTATATGGGAATTCTCTATACTTTCTGCTCAATTTTCTGTAAACCTTAAACTGCTCTAAAAACTGGTCTGTTAATTAAGAAAAATACACTTTAACCTTTAGTAGTTGTGAGGCCTTGGAATGGTTTAACTTCTCTGTGCCTCAGTTTTCTCTTTTGAAAAAGGGCCAATAACAGAACTACTTTATAGAGTTGTTGTGAAAATTAAACGCGATAAGACATGTAAATTGCTTAGTACAGTGCCTTGTACTTAGTGGGTAGTCAAGCGTGTTCTAATTAATTAAAGAGAAGTCAGTTTCATAGATGTCACATACTTGTATTTGTTTTTGAAATAGAAGTTTTTGCCATAGCTAGGCACTAGCCTGTTAGAAATTTAATATATACATTTGCATAGAGTTTAATTGCATTCCATTTCACTTTGAGCTTGTGACTGGTACATAGTGTTGAGACAGTCATCTTAAATGAAAGAATCTACTGGTAATATGTGTTTTCCAACAAGGGCGAAGAACCTTATGCAGCTTCTTGGCCTTATGCAGCAGATGCAAACATTGCATGAAATTTACCAAGTGGAGTTACTATGACAGATAACTGTGGACACATTTTAAATGCCTCATCCTTTGTGCTCTATTAAAACCATCCTGTTCAGACAAATAAGAATTTAGAGCCATATTAGTGCACATACGAGATCTTTAGGGACATTTAATAATGGTTTATCTCTTCTTATTTTATTAGAAATCTTGCCTTTATTAGCAGGTGAGGTTGAAAATCAGCTTTATGTTGTCTAACTCAATTTTCAAGCCCTAGCAACATAAAGCTTATAGGCTGGTAGCAGTATTTGTAAATTAAAGATTGCTTTAATCTTCAGTGACAGAGATTTATGAAATATTGCTTTAAATTTGTGCTTCATGTGGTAAAGCAAATTGAATTTATTTTATAGACAAAAGCAACTTGAAGAAACCCATAGATTACTTTGGCCAGTGAAGGGTATAAATTATGTCGAACTAAATTTTGTCAGTGCTGTGTTTGAGCTATTTAGATAAAACATGTTTGTGACATTTATTGCAAAATGATACCTTCTTCTAGACTCCTGCATTCTCTGGAGTTGAGTATAGAATGAATCATTATGGGAATTAGTAATCCTTCTCTTGACAGGAATTGCATTATCCAAGGATATGAAAATTTGAATGTATTTTTCTAAGTAAATTATTATGAAAAAGTATCCAAACCTATTATGATGAATTTGAGGCAAGCCAAAACATTATACAACCCACATGCATAATTTCTAGCCAAATTCACTGCCATTATTTAGGATTTTTAATGTACATTCATTCCCACAGGGTGTAATCCCACGTACAGGCAAGGTAAGTAAATCACTGTGATTGTGGTACTTGTTTGTTTGAAGTAAAGCAGTTCTTACAGAGCGTGAAGCTTTCTAGTGGACACCCCACCACCAGTGTTTGTGTTCCTGTTATTATTTCTCTCAAGAAAGAGAAGAAAGCCATCCATTATGAACAAAGCTTTGCACTAGAAAGAAAAAATATATATGTTTTAAGACTCCAAGGACACAAGCGTTTATTGGGCAGAAGAGGCTAATGTGTACATGTATATAAACATTAAAACATAGACAACCAACCTCAGGGCTCAACAACTGGGGAGGAATGAAAGACGAAGCAAGGGTAGATGGTTTAAAAAACTCTATAACTGGATCCAGAAAAATTATTATTTGGTTATTATTAATATTTATAATCAAATTAGTGTAAGATTCAAATTTATTTATATAGCAAATGCCACTGAACAGCATTTCAATTTAATAATTTGATTATGAATTATATTGGCTGTCATTAATTGGGAAGGAGATAATAAGTCTTTGATTAACAGTTGTTCATCTTTTTCTTGCCAAAAATGTTCCTCTAGACAAATATAACCCAAAACATTGCAACTTACATTTATGTTATTTATATTGACCCATAGTGGCCATGACATGCATAGCATGTAGCCCTCTCTCCTACCATTACGTACTGCTCCACACAAAGGGAGAATCACAACAGTTGGTGGGCTTCTCTGAATATTAAAGTTAACATATTTCATATCTGAAGATGCTTTTTCAACCCGTTTACTGAGTAAACTTCAGATTTTGCAAGGAGCCCAGAACAAAAGAAGGATCTGCAATAGGTCGAGGTTTCAGGGCAACCTGCTTTAACCCAATAGATCCAATTGCACTTAAAGGATAGAAAGGGACAATGCATGGAGCCTCTGCTTCATCCCAAAGAGACCATAATGCAGACTCCTAGGGTTTTCGAGTAAGTTTCTCCTGTGTGCTATATTCTGTGGCCAAAATGGGACATGATGATAGATTCCATACCAGAACCAGACTACCGTGTTTCCAGGTCAGTGAAGAGTGTTTTGTTGTTAGTTTGGATGATATCTCGATATTCCAATGGTAAATAGAACAATATCTCAAATTCTGGAACTGTATTGGGGTGTATCCACAGTTGGATAGGCAATGCTTCTGCAAATCAGAGGCCCCTGACTACCCTTTTGGACCAGTCACTTAATGAGCTTAATCTTGTAGGGAGAGGCTACAGTTTTGTTGGGTTTTTTTTAACATCTTTATTGGAGTATAATTGCTTTACAATGGTGTGTTAGTTTCTGCTTTACAACAAAGTGAATCAGGTTTACCTATACATATATCCCCATATCTCTTCCCTCTTGCGTCTCCCTCACACCCTCCCTATCCCACCCCTCTAGGTGGTCAAGGTGAGCTGATCTCCCTGTGCTATGTGGCTGCTTCCCACTAGCTATCTATGTTTAAAAAAAAAAAAAAAGTTATGAAGAACCTAGGGGCAGGACAGGAATAAAGACGCAGTCGTAGAGAATGGACTTGAGGACACGGGGAGGGACAAGAGTAAGCTGGGAAGAATTGAGTGGCATGGAATTATATATACTACCAAATGTAGAATACAGACTATAGTTTTGAAATCCCTTTTGTCTTCATTTCTGGGAAGTTCTGAGCCCTCTCCTTATATACCCTGTATCTTAGGTTTTAAGCAGTTGGTTCAATTCCACCCACTCTTTTGAAAGTTGAAGGAAGCCCCCATTCCTACCTCCCAGTACTTCATTTTATTAATCTATTTTATTTTATTTTTAATTTAACTTATTTATTTCACATAAATTAAGGCTGGGAACACCATCAGTCTCATCATATTTGGCTTCTTTATCTACAAGCCATTATACAGCCTTGCAAGAGGGAGATTCCTTAGAAGGGTCTACTGAGTGATTCTGTCAGGTTACTTGGTACCCTTGGGTATTACCTGTCTTTCTGGGAGGAGGGATAGTCAACCAGGCCATGCATTTTAGGCCATTTCTATCTTTATTTCCTTTTACATAGAACACGTAGCACCCTAGCAACACAATCCTGTCTTGGACTACTGTACTTAGTTTCAGAGGAAGGTGAAAGATGAAAGATGAAAGAATAAGAGCATCATTCCTCCCATATAGCTTAGCAAATTGTAACTTTATTGCCTACTCCTCTTCATGGAACCTGCTTATTTCTGGGAAACTCCCTTCAAGACCATTAATAACAACAAAATAATGTTATCCTTGGTTTCTGGTTCAGGATACAGTCAACACAGGAGATAAGTGACAAATTAGTGACCTGCAATTCGAATCATTATCATTGATGAACTCTACTACTCCCAGAAGAGTACTTTCTTAACCTCCCTTTGATATGTTTTTGATCTTTAGTCCCTAGGATCCCTTTGAAGGCTGTGATGGGTTTGGCTTTCTGCACCAAACTGTCAGACAAATGAGGACAAGTAACCCAAGAACACACACATCAGGCATGGAATGATGTTTATATTGAGAAACTTCTGATATAGGAGGACTAGTGGATTTGTAGTTCCTCCTGTAAAGGCAATGGAGAAGCACATAGGAATATAAGGCATCTAGATATCATGATGAGAGCTAGTCCCTGGCTGAAGAAGCATCATCACATGACCTGGACCGTGGGCTGAGGATTGAAGTCACAGCTGTATAATGTGATAGAACTTTGTCCAGCAGCACTGCTCTGCCATAGTAGGAGAGCACAAGCCCCTCTCCTGTGATCAAGGACTGGGGTCTATGCTTTGCAATTGTAGATATATGACAGAACAAATCACTGGCTTCCAACCCTGATCCACCACTGCCTCAGCATTCTCACATAATTGAATTCCTTACTGCTTCTCTGTACCTCTTTTCTATGGAGCAGTTTGAGTTTCCAACTAGCCTTGCTCTGCATTTACCCAACACTCTCAGGAAGACCAGCCTATAGGGAATCAGCCTGGGAAATTTAATTCTTCTTACTTTTCATTTAGAATCTCTGAAGGGAAATGCTGAGAAAAATTATGTGATTTGAAATAAACCAACAGAACAAACTTTGGAGATGACATATTCACCTGGTAGATGAATCCTTTGTAAAAAATAACAGCGTATTGAAATACTGCAAAGCTTTGTATGTTGATGGTGCAGCAGCGATGTGGAAGGTTTACACATTAAGTTCAATTCGAAAACTCTGAAATTGAAGTATTACATTTTTCTATTCACAGAGAATCTCTGATATGTAAAGATTTGCCTGGAGTTCTGAAATCCACATTAAATAATGCTGTCAAAATGATGAATCTATTAAAATTCAAGCCTCAGCATTCCAATTCTATTTTCAGCTTTATTTAAAGAAATAGGATCAGAACACCACACTCTACTGCTTCATACTGAAATATGCCCATTATAAAAAGCAAGAAAATTGTGAAGAGTTTGTGCATTAAAAGAACTGTTGCATATATGTGTGTGTGTGTGTGTGTGTGTGTGTGTGTGGGTGATGTGCGCATCTGTGTGATTATCACTTAGGAGATATTATTGAAGGAGACTTATTGGGTTTCAAGAATGACTTACCTAATGAAAATTTTGGAACATTCAAATACAGTTACAGAAAAGTACAAAGATTATATATATATATATAATTTGCATATGTATACTGAAAAGGTTTGTGGATTCACAGTCAAAATTCAGCTTTGGAAAAATGAAGTTTAAAATGCTTCCTAATAGGGAGAGAGCCCTTTGGGTGGCTGTGGCCAGGCTCTGCCACCCAGCATGTGCCCCTTTGCCAGATACTTCATTTTGCCAATTTGACTTTCTACAAAGTGTGCACTGGACCAGTGGGTGAGCTGCACCTGTGCCAGTTTGGGCCCCGCGTGGAGGAACTGGTGCTCCCTGCCTTCCGCACGTTGGCGCTGCACCACCTGTGCAGCTGCACCTTCCAGCTGCATGTGGCCTGCGAGTTACTGTGTGCACTGCCACTGGGTGACTCCTGGCTGTCCTTCGAGGCCCAGCATGGGCAGCTCATCAACTTCTACCCCTGGGACCACCACGGGCTGTCCCCCAGCTTCTGTGTGCCGGGCCTCAACACGTACTGGGTTTTGCAGCTGTCACGCAAACCGATATTCAAGACTCAGTGACGCTGGGCTCTGTTCAGAGCCTCCCCTTCTCTCGCCTAGCAGTTTTCCAACCTAGTTCTGCAAGCCATGTGGCTGACAGGGTCTTGGTACTCCGGCTGGGTGTCAGGCCTGAGCCTCTGAGGTGGGAGAGTCGAGTTCAGGACATTGGACCAACAGAGACGTCCTGGTCCCAATTAATATCAATCGGCGAGAGCTCTCCCAGTGATCTCCGTCTCAACGCTAAGACCCAGCTCCACTCAATGACCAGCAAGCGCCAGTGCTGGACACCGTATGCCAAACAGCTAGCAAGACAAGAACACAACCCCACCCATTAGCAGAGAGGCTGCCTAAAATCATAATAAGGTCATAGACACCCCATAACACACCACCGGATGTGGTCCTTCCCACCAGAAAGACAAGATCCAGCCTCATCCACCAGAACACAGGCACCAGCCCCCTCCACCAGGAAGCTTACACAACCCACTGAACCAACCTTATGCACTGGGGGAAGACACCAGAAACAATGGGAACTACAAACCTGCAGCCTGTGAAAAGGAGACCCCAAGCACAGTAAGTTAAGCAAAATGAGAAGACAGAGAAATACGCAGCAGATGAAGGAGCAAGGTAAAAACCCACAAAACCAAACAAATGAAGAGGAAATAGGCAGTCTACCTGAAAAATAATTCAGAGTAATGATAGTAAAGGTGATCCAAAATCTTGGAAATAGAATGGAGAAAATAAAATAGACATTTAACAATGACCTAGAAGAACTAAAGAAAAAACAAACAATGATGAACAACAGAATAAATGAAATTAAAAATTCTCTAGAAGGAATCAATAGCAGAATAACTGAGGCAGAAGAAAGGATAACTGACCTGGAAGATAAAATGGAAATAACTACCGCAGAGCAAAATAAAGAAAAAAGATTGAAAAGAATTTAGGACAGTCTCAGAGACCTCTGGGAAAACATTAAATGCACCAACATTCGAATTATCGAGTCCCAGAAGAAAAAGAGAAAAAGAAAGGAACTGAGAAAATATTTGAAGAGATTATAGTTGAAAAATTCCCAAACATGGGAAAGGAAAGAGTCAATCAAGTCCAGGAAGTACAGAGAGTCCCATACAGGATAAATCCAAGGAGAAACAAGCCAAGACACATATTAATCAAACTATCAAAAATTAAATACAAAGAAAAAATACTGAAAGCAGCAAGGGAAGAGCAACGAATAATACACAAGGGAGTCCCAATAAAGTTAACAGCTGATCTTACAGCAGAAACTCTGCAAGCCAGAAGGGAGTGGCAGGACATAGTTAAAGTGATGAAAGGGAAAAACCTACAACCAAGATTACTCTACCCAACAAGGATCTCAGTCAGATTCGATGGAGATATTAAAAACTTTACAGACAAGTAAAAGCTAACAGAACTCAGCACCACCAAACCAGCTTCACAACAAATGCTAAAGGAACTACTCTAGGCAGGAAACACAAGAGAAGGAAAAGACCTACAAAAACAAACCCAAAACAACTAAGAAAATGGTAATAGGAACATACATATCGATAATTACCTTAAATGTAAATCGATTAAATGCTCCAGCCAAAAGACATAGACTGGCTGAATGGATACAAAAACAAGACCTGTATATTCTGTCTACAAGAGTCGCACATCGGACCTAGGGACACATACAGACTGAAAGTGAGGGGATGGAAAAAGATATTCCATGCAAATGGAAATCAAAAGAAAGCTGGAGTGGCAATTCTCATATCAGACAAAATAGACTTTAAAAACTATCACAAGTGACAAAGAAGGACACTACATAATGATCAAGGGATCAATCCTAGAAGAAGATATAAGAATTGTAAATATTTATGTACCCAACATAGGAGTACCTCAATAAATCAGGCAAATGCTAACAGCCATAAAATGGGAAATCAACAGCAACACAATTATAGTAGGGGACTTTAACACGCCACTTTCACCAATGGACAGATTATCCAAAATAAATAAGGAAACACAAGTTTTAAAAGATACATTAAATCAGATGGTCTTAATTGATATTTATAGGACATTCCATCCAATAACAACAGAATACACTTCCTTCTCAAGTGCTCATGGAACATCCTTCAGGATAGATCGTATGTTGGGTCACAAATCAAGCCTTGGTAAATTTAAGAAACTTGAAATGATAACAACTATGTTTTCTGACCACAGTGCTATGAGACTAGATATCAATTACAGGGAAAAAAACTTTTAAAAATGCAAACACATGGAGGCTAAGCAACACACTACTAAATAACCAAGAGATCACTGAAGAAATCAAAACAGAAATCAAAAAATACCTAGAAACAAATGACAATGAAAACACGATGGCCCAAATCCTATGGGATGCAGAAAAGGCAGTTCTAAGAGGGAAGTTTATAGCAATACAATCCTACCTCAACATCTCAAATAAACAACCTAAACTTACACCTAAAGCAATCAGAGAAAGAACAAAACACCCCCGAGTTAGCAGAAGGAAAGAAGTCATAAAGCTCAGATCAGAAATAAATGAAAAAGAAATGAAGGAAACAAGAGCAAAGATCAATAAAACTAAAAGCTGCTTCTTTGAGAAGATAAACAAAATTGATAAACCATTAGCCAGACTCATCAAGAAAAAAAGGGAGAAGACTCAAATCAATAGAATTAGAAATGAAGAAGGAGAAATAACAACTGACACTGCAGAAATACAGAGGCTAATGAGAGATTGCTGCAAGCAACTATATGCCAATAAAATGGACAACCTGGAAGAAATAGAAAGATTCTTAGAAGAGCACAAACTTCTGAGACGGAACCAGGAAGAAATAGAAAATATAAACACACCAATCATAAGCACTGAAATTGAAACTGTGATTAAAAATCTTCCAACAAACAAAAGCCCAGGACCAGACAGCTTCACCGGCGTATTCTATCAAACATTTAGAGAGGAGCACCTATCTTTCTCAAACTCTTCCAAAATGTAGCAGAGGGAGGAGCACTCCCAAAACTCATTCTACGAGGCTGCCATCACCCTGATACCAAAACCAGACAAGGATGTCACAAAGAAAGAAAACTACAGGCCAATATCACTGATGAACATAGAAGCAAAAATCCTCAACAAAATACTAGCAAACAGAATTCAACAGCACATTAAAAGGATCATACACCATGACCAAGTGGGGTTTATCCCAGGAATGCAAGGATTCTTCAAAATACGCAAATCAATCGATGTGATACACCATATTAACAAACTGAAGAATAAAAACCATATGATCATCTCAACAGATGCAGAGAAAGCTTTAGACAAAATTCAACACCCATTTATGATAAAACTCTCCAGAAAGTAGGCATAGAAGGAGCTTACCTCAACCTAATAAAGGTTATATATAACAAACCCACAGCCAACATCGTCCTCAATGGTGAAAACCTGAAACCATTTCCACTAAGATCAGGAACAAGATAAGGTTGCCCACTCTCACCACTATTATTCAACATAGTTTTGGAAGTTTTAGCCACAACAATCAGAGAATAAAAAGAAATAAAAGAAAACCAAATCGGAAAAGAAGAAGTAAAACCGTCACTGTTTGCAGATGACATGGTAGTATACATAGAGAATCCTGAAGATGCTGCCAGAAAACTTCTAGAGCTAATCCATGAATTTGGTAAAGTAGCAAGATACAAAATTAATGCACAGAAATCTCTTGCATTCCTATACACTAACAATGAAAGATCAGAAAGAGAAATTAAGGACACACTCCCATTTACCATAGCAACAAAAAGAATAAAATACATAGGAGTAAACCTACCTAGGAAACAACAGACCTGAATTCAGAAAACTGTAAGACACTGATGAAAGTAATTTAAGATGATACAAACAGATGGAGAGATATAACCATGTTCTTGGATTGGAAGAATCAACATTGTGTAAATGACTGTACTCCCTAAAGCAATCTACAGATTCAGTGCAATCCCTATCAAACTACCAATGGCATTTTTCACAGAACTAGAACAAAAAATTTCACAATTTGTATGGAAACACAAAAGATTCCAAATACTCAAAGCAATCTTGAGAAACAAAAACAGAGCTGGAGGAATCAGGCTCCCTGACTTCAGACTATACTACAAAGCTACAGTAATCAAGACAGTATGATACTGGTACAAAAACAGAAATATAGATCAACAGAACAGGATAGAAAGCCCAGAGATGAACCCACGCACAGATGGTCACCTTATCTTTGATAAAGTAGGCAAAAATATACAATGGAGAAAAGACAGGCTGTTCAATAAGTGGTTCTGGGAAAACTGGACAGCTACATGTAAAAGAATGAAATTAGAACACTCCCTAACCCCATACACAAAAATAAACTCAAAATGGATTAAAGTCCTAAATGTAAGGCCAGACACTATAAAACTCTTAGAGGAAAACATAGGCACAACACTGTATGACATAAATCACAGCAAGATTCTCTTTGACCCACCTCCTAGAGAAATGGAAATAAAAACAAATGGGACCTAATGAATCTTAAAAGCTCTTGCACAGCAAAGGAAACCATAAACAAGATGAATAGACAACCCTTAGAATGGGAGAAAATATTTGCAAACAAAGACACTGACAAAGGATTAGTATCCAAAATATACAAGCAGCTCATGCAGCTCAATATCAAGAAAACAAACAACCCAATCCAAAGATGGGCAGAAGACCTAAATAGACATTTCTCCAAAGAAGATTTACACATTGCCAACAAACACATGACAGGATGCTCAACATCACTGACCATTAGAGAAATGCAGTGAGGTATTACCTCACACCTGTCAGAATGGACTTCATAAAAAAGTCTACAAACAATAAATGCTGGAGAGGGTGTGGAGAAAACGGAACCCTCTTGCACTGTTGGTGGGAATATAAATTGATACAGCCACTGTGGAGAACAGTAGGGAGGTTCCTTAAAAGACTAAAAATAGAACTACCATATGACCCAGCAATCCCACTACTGGGCATATACCCTGAGAAAACCATATTTCAAAAAGAGTCATGTATCACAATGTTCATTACAGCACTATTTACAGTAGCCAGGACATGGAAGCAACCTAAGCATCCATCAAGGATGAATGGATAAAGAAGATGTGGCACATATATACAATGGAATATTACTCAGCCATAAAAAGAAAGGAAATTGAGTTATTTTTAGTGAGATGGTTGGACTTAGAGACTGTCATACAGAATGAAGTAAATCAGAAAGAGAAAAACAAATACTATATGCTAACACATATTATGGAATCTAAAATAAGAATAAAAAGGTTCTGAAGAACCTAGGCGTAGGACAGTAGTAAAGACGCACACATAGAGAATGGACTTGAGGACACGGGAGGGGGAAAGGTAAGCTGGGACAAAGTGAGAGAGTGGCATTGACATATATACACTACCAAATGTAAAATAGATAGCTAGTGGGAAGCATCTGCATAGCACAGGGAGATCAGCTCAGTGTTTTGTGACCACCTGGAGGGGTGGGATAGGGAGGGTGGGAGGGAGACGCAAGAGGGAGGGGATATGGGGATATATGTGTACCTGATTCACTTTGTAATACAGCAGAAACTTACACAACATTGTAAAACAATTTTTTGGACACCTATTTTTTGAGATATAATTGACATAAATGTATAAGTTTAAGGTGTGCGTATTGATTTGATACATTTATGTATTTGTAGTATGTTAACTACCATAACATTAGCTAACAGCTCTTATTATGTCACAAAGTTAGCATTTATTTTTTGTGGTGAGAACCTTTAATATCTAGTCTCTTAGCAACTTAGAAGTATATAATACCTTTTTGTTGACTATAATCACTGTGTTGTGCTTTATCCCTCCAGAACTTACTCATCTTCTAGTTGCTAGTTTGTACTCTTTGACCAACATCTCCTCCATTTTCCCATCCCCCAGCCCTTGGTAATCACCATTCTACTTTTGGTTTCTAAGAGTTCAACTTTTTGTCTTTTAGATTCCACTTGTCAGTGATATCATACAGTGTTTGTCTTTCCCTGTGTGACTACTTTCACTGAGCATAATGCCCTCAAGGCCCATTCATGTTGTTGCAAATGTTAGAATTTAACTTCTTTCTCATGATTGAATATTACATATATATATATATACACATATACACACATACATAGATGCAATGTGTATGTCTGTATCTCTATCTATATCCAATACACATCTTTATCTGTTCATTTCTTGACAGATAATTAGGTTGTTTCCATATGTTAGCTGTTGTGAATAATGATGCAGTGAACATAGGCATACAGATATCTTTTCAATAATCTTGTCTGCATTTCCTTTGGATATACCCAGAAGTAGGATTGATGAATCATATGATAATTTTATTTTTAATTTTTTCAGAAAGCCTATGCTGTTTTCCATAGTGGCTGCACCAATTTACACTCCTGCTAACAGTGTGTTGATACAAGGGTTCCCTTTTCTCCGCATCCTCACCAACACTTATCTCTTGTTTTCTTGATGATAGCCATAAAGACGCAGATGTAGAGAATGGACTTGAGGACACGGAAAGGGGGAAGGGTAAGCTGGGATGAAGTGAGACAGTGGCATGGACTTATATATACTACCAAATGTAAAATAGATAGCTAGAGGGAAGCAGCCGCATAGCACAGGGAGATCAGCTCAGTGCTTTGTGACCACCTAGAGGGGTGGGATAGGGAGGGTGGGAGGGAGACGCAAGAGGGAAGAGGTATGGGGATATATGTATATGTATAGCTGATTCACTTTGTTATAAAGCAGAAACTAATACACCATTGTAAAGCAGTTATACTCCAATAAAGATGTTAAAAAAAAAAAAAGGTGTGAGGTGATATCTCATTGTGGTTTTGATGTGTATTTCCCTGATGATTAGTGGTGTTGAGCATCTTTTCATGTATCTTGGCCATTTGGATATCTCCTCTGGAAAGTTGTCTATTTAGATCTTCTCCCCATTTTGTAATCAGATTGTTTGTTTTGTTGTTGTTGTTACTGAGTTGTATGTGTTATTTATATAACTAAAATAGAAGACCTTATACCTTAAAAGTATAAGAAAGCATAGGGACGAAGCTCCTTGATGTTGGTTTTGGCAATGATTTTTTTAGATATGACAACAAAATCACAAGCAACAGAGACAAAAATCAAGCAGGACTACATCAAACTAAAAAAATTCTTCACAGCAAAGGAAGCAGTTAGCAAAGTGAAAAGGCAACATACAGAAAGGAAGAAAATATTTGCAAACCATATCAAACAGAGGGTTAATATCCAAATTACATTAATACTTAAAAAATTTTAGAATAGTTTTAGATTTACAGATAACTTATGGAGTAGTATAGAGAATTCTTTTATACCTCACACCCAGTTTCCCCTGCTTAATAACATATCAAGTTAATATGCTATATTTGGCACAATTTATGAACCAGTATTATAATTATTATTAAATAAAGTCCATTCTTTGTTCAGACTTCCTTACTTTTTACCCCAAGTACTTTTTCTGTTCCAGGATCTCATCCAGGGTACCACACTGCATTTAGTCATCAAGTCTCCTTAGGTCCTGTTGGCTATGAAAGTTTCTTAGGCTTCCCTTATTTTTGAAGACCTTGACAGTTTTGAGGATTACTGTTCAGATATTTTGTAGAATCTTTCTTAATCCGTTTCATCTCATGTTTTTCTCATGATTAGAGTATGGTCGTGGGTTTTAGGAGGAAAGCCATGGAGGTAAAGTGCTGTTCTCATCACATCAAGGGTACATATTATCAACATGACTTTTCATTGCTGATGTTAACTTTGATCCCCTGGTTTACGTAGTGCTTGTCAAATTTCTTCAAGTTACTTTTACCCCCTCTTTCCATAGTGTACTCTCCAGAAGGTCACTGTATAGTCCACACTTAAGGAGTAGGGGGTTATGCTCCAGCTGCTTGAGCAGACAGTATCTGTGTCAGTTATTTGGAGTTATCTACATAAACTATTCTCCCCCATTTATTTCTTTCTTCAGTCATTTATTTTTATTATTATAGACTCATTGATACTTATTTTACACTTTGACATATAATCCAACACTGGTAGTATTACTATTGGTAATGGTACTTTATTTATTAATAGCAAAATTTGTTCCATCTTCAGTTATGAAGAGCTCTTTCACTTGGCTCCTATGTTGCTACTGGCATACCCTCATTATTATATTTTCCTTCCTAACCCATGGATTTACATATATCTATTTCTGTAGGTACCTATCTTTATATTAGGTTAAACAGGAGTTTATACTAACGTCTCCAACTCTAATCTAATATTACATGGACCATTCTAGCCTTCATCCTTGTTTATCTGTAACTTTCTATTCCAAAATTGAGAAACCTGGATCCCACCATCTGCCATTCATTTGCTTAATTATTAAATATAATTTTTAAACATCTTTATTGGAGTATAATTGCTTTACAATGGTGTATTAGTTTCTGCTTTATAACAAAGTGAATCAGCTATGCATGTACATATATCCCCATATCCCCTCCCTCTTGGGTCTCCCTCCCACCTTCCCTATCCCACCCCTCTAGGTGGTCACAAAGCACTGAGCTGATCTCCCTGTGCTATGCGGCTGCTTCCCACTAGCTATCTATTTTACATTTGGTAGTGTATATATGTCCCTGCCACTCTCACTTTATCCTAGCTTACCTTTTCCCCTCCCTGTGTCCTCAAGTCCATTCTCTACGTCTGCGTCTTTATTCCTGTCCTGCCCCTAGGTTTTTCAGAACCATTTTTGGGTTTTTTTGGTTCCATGTACATGTGTTAGCAAGTGGTATTTATTTTTGTCTTTCTGACTTACTTCACTCCGCATGACAGACTCTAGGTCCATCCACCTCACTACAAATAACTCAGTTTCATTTCTTTTTATGGCTAGAGTTGATTTTTAAGTCTCAGAAAAAAATCATGTAAGAGGCAGGCTCTTCTTACTATGGCAAATTTGATCAGGAAAGATTGGCCATAATGAACGAAGAGGGTAATATCATGTGGATGCAAGAGCTCTTAACTTTATTGCTTCTCTTAATGAGGTCTCTCCATCATATTCCAAAAACATTGTAGTCTTAGCCCTGCCATGTCTCCTCCTGGCTGCCCAGAGGGAGGCTGTGCTTCCATCCTCCTGGAGGGGCCTTGAGCAGTTTACTTGCACTCATCTTGTCCAACAGTACAAGGCAGGCAATGGCCAGCCTTTTGACTTATCGATTGATTGAGTCATTCATTCATTTATTCATTCATTTATCTATTTCTAATAACTGAAGGACTGGAAATAAAATTTGTATACTCATTTTGAAATGAGTTCAAGACACTGCACTTAAAATTCATTTAGTTTCAAATATTCAGGTTCATTAAGAGTATGAGGGCAAGTGATCAGCAGCAGGCCTTCCACACAACTCTTTGAAAACTTCTCCTCCTTTCAGTGCTAATAAGAGTGTGGGCTTTAGAAACAACAGCAGGAAAACAAGCCCAAACGGTTAGAAACAAAGATTAGAATCTCATAAATGCTTGGGTTGACCCCGTGACATTTCTAACTGTCTATTTATTGTGCTATACATTAGCCAGCTTAAGTGGACTTATTAGTAACAGGCTCATGCACGATCACATTGAGTGTATGAAGCTATTAGTGCTGCCGGATCATTTACATGCAGCAAACGCAGCAGGAGGTTCTCATACACTGCTTTCTACCTTTAATTGGAATTTTGTATTAAAAGTTCCCCATGAAGGAAATATTTAGCTTCAGTTGGACAGACAAAAGAAAACCATGCCAATGCCATTTTTATCCTTATGCTCTGTTCAACTCCTATTCATTTATTTATTCCACAAACATTGATATAAAATTTAAAATAATCTTCTGTATATATATATAATACACATAAGCTTAATATATGTTTAAATTTATATGTATACATAAACTTAATTATATATACATACATATAAAATTAATGTAAAGGAAGTATTGTAAAGGAGTGTCTATGGATGCATTTTTTAAGTAAATGATATTGAGAAAGCTTGCTCCAGAGAAACTCAAGGTAAATTTTCACATCATACCATACGCTAATTTCCAGATAAATTAAAGACCTAAATGTAAAATTTTAAATCATAGAATACTGGGGAAGATATAGAAGCATAAAGTAATGGATAAAATTTTAAAGCTAAATTGATAGGTTTGACAATATACATTTAAAAAAATTCTGTACATTACAAACATAATACAAAATAGTAATGAACAAATGATGTAACTAATTAGAGAAATAGTTTCAATAAATATGTAAAGAGGTAATCTCAATGTATATAAATAACACAAATGAATAAGTAATGATCAAAGACTTAAATAGACTAATTACAAAAGGAATGAAAATGGTCAAGAAATTGAAAGCTATTCAGTATCATTTATAATCCAGGAAATAAGTGGGATATTATCACTTTTTCCCCACATTCTTAAACATTTGAAATATACAATATTGAATTTTACTTTCTTCACATTCACAGCTAACATTTATATATACTAAATATTTGCTAGGCACTGTTCTAAGCACTTTGTATATAGTCGCCAATGTAATTCTCATGATACACCTGTGAGCTTGGTACCACTATTATCTCCTTTTTATAGATAGGAAAATTGAGGCTCTAAGATATTACGTAAGTTTCCAAAAGTCACAAAACTAGTAAGTGGTGACCAGGAACTAGAATGTGTGCGTTCTAGCTTTGGCTTTTTTTTTTTTTTAACATCTTTATTGGAATATAATTGCTTTACAATGGTGTGTTACTTTCTGCTTTATAACAAAGTGAATCAGCTATACATATACATACATCCCCTTATCTCCTCCCTCTTGCATCTCCCTCCCACCCTCCCTATCCCACCCCTCTAGGTAGTCACAAAGCACCGAGCTGATCTCCCTGTGCTATGTGGCTGCTTCCCACTAGCTATCTATTTTACATTTGGTCATATATATAAGTCCATGCCATTCTCTCACTTCGTCCCAGCTTACCCTGTCCCGCCCCTAGGTTCTTCATAATCATTTTTTTTTTTAGATTCCATATATATGTGTTAGCATACAGTATTTGTTTTTCTCTTTCTGACTTTTGATTCTCAGCCCTTCCTACTACCTTGCCTCTCAACTCTCAGTAAGGGCAGAGTGAGTCAGACTCCACGTGTGCTCATCAAATTGTATATTGATGGATCAATTCTGGAAAACAGTTGTATGGAAGCACACACACATATACACACGTATTAGTTTCCAGGAACTTTAGTTATATAACACAAAGAAAAACCTAATATTAGGCATTGAAATCAGAGCATAAAGTTTTCTGTATAGTATGACACTCACATGGGGATGTTAGCCATGGATGACATGGGGAAATAAGTTTCTAGGTGATGTTTTTAAAGCATACTTTTCTAGGTGATGTTTTTAAAGCATACTTTTCTAGGTGATGTTTTTAAAGCATACTTTTCTATGTTTTAAAATTTTCCTAAAATGATTTGTATAACCTTTTAGTCCAAAATCTCTGTAAAATCCTATTCAAATGTTAAAATAAAAAATAGTAACACATGGGTCTCCTTAAACCTTAGAGAGGTTACAGGTTAGACTCACTGACTACAAAAAAGGGTGATCTTGTCAATATTTATCCTTTGTTTGCTTTCCCACTTAAGTAGGCTAAAAATAAGGAAAAGCCCTAAGCCTGTATCAGTTACATTTGACTCACTAATTAAAAAAATACTAACTGTGGGCATTCTATGTGCTAGGCATTCTTCTCAGGATATTGTAGCAAACAAAAATATACCTAGTTTCTGCACTTGGTGGCATTTTCATTCCAGTAGGGAAAGAGAAACAATAAACAATCAAATATGTGATGAACGAAGAAGAAGAAAGCAGTAATCGGACTAGAGATTTACAGGGGATGCTATTTTTATAGGCTGGTTAGAAAAAGACATCCGCATTAAGTGATATTTATGCAAAGACAAAAAGAAGTAAGAGAAGAAGGTATTTAGGGAAGAGCATTCCGCTCAGAGGGAACAGTAAGCATGAAACCCTGGGGTGGGATTGTGTTTAGTTTGCTGGGGAACAGCAAGGAGGCGATATGGCACATGTGAAGTTGGAATGAGGAATGGGGAGGAGGTCGGAGACAAATGCAGTCTACGTAGGGCTTTGTAGGGCATTGTTAGAACTTTGCATTACATTCTTAATGAGTGTAGGTTTTGACCAGTGGTGTGAAAAGTTCTAACTTAATTTCTCAAGGCTCATTCTGAATGTTGGGTGGCGAAGAGATGCTCGGAAGGCAAGGATGGAGGCAGGAAGACCAGTGAGAAGACTGTTGCCATAACCCACATGTGAGATAACTGGAACTCGAGCTAGTTTCATACATAGCAGTGGAGAGTGTGAGACACAATCCAGTTTGGGATAGATTGTGAAGGTAGACCTAATAATATTCTCTAATGGAGTGGATGTTGGGTATAAAGAAAGAGGGAAGTAAAAAATGACTCTAGAGTAAGAGAAAAAGAGCAAAGTCAATTTTGCTTAAATGATACAATACTTCTTGCTCTTCCACGTCAGAATCCTGCCCCCTTTTAGTCCCGCCACTTTCTGGGCAACATGGGAAAGTGCCTCCCCTTTGTGATTCCCCAGCATCCTAAGTTATCTTTTTGACCAATCCATGAGCCTCTTGGAGAGGGATATTGTGCTACTGTTATTTCTATCTTCAATACCTAGTACAATGCCTGGCATGTAGTAGGTAGTCCATGTAATATTTGTTGAATGAATATACTACTTGCTTAAATGAGTGATTAATTAGATGAATAAATAATTATTGGATTTTCTGTATAATTCATTATAATGTTTTACTCTTTTTTCCAGGGTGGACTCAAATTAATAAATTAATTATATCTATGTGTTTATTAAGGTTTCTTTCATTCTAGGGAGTCTTGAGTTTAGTTTTTCAAGTTGTTTTCCTAAATTACATATACTAAGCAACATGTAATTATTAAACTGGTCTCCAGATCCCCTGGCAAAGGTCCCAGAACCACAAGCTGGGCTCAAATCAAAATACTAATTCACTTTAGAGAGGCATGGAGCCTGCCCAGCGGGGATGACTAAGATGTTATATATCCTGAGTGTTGGGAGCTTCATAAATATTTCTGATGGCTTGATTTGAAAACTTGAGAGCTATTTTTAACTTTTATTTCTTTTTTTTTTTTACCAGCCATAAAACCTACCAATTCTTCCTTTATAGAAAAATTTCCATTTCTTCATTCTCATGTATTTAGGCAATTATAACTTCAAGCCCAGATTACTATGATTTTCTTCTAACTGATATCAGCTGTGATATCCGCCCTTCTTCCTAATTCCTTCCTACATATCACTTTCTAATTATTTTTTCTGAACCTCAGGATTCATTGGATCATTCCTCTTAGAAAGAACTTAAGATCTCCCCTTCAGTCAGGGGATAGCTCAGGTTCCTCAGCCTGATTTTCTAGGTGTCTTCAATTCTGCCCAGTATTTATGGAATGGCTCCCTGTGCAAGACACTTCTCTATATCACCTTACCTCTCTTCTCCAACTGGATTGCTCACACTCCCCTGTTCTAGGTAGAGAGACCTCTTTGCTGTTTCCCTTCTCTGCACTGCAACTGTATGATTACCATTTCTGTCTTTGATCTGATATCTCTGCCTTTTGAGCAGACTTTCAAACTCCTTTATGTCAATCTGAAAGCTGAATAATCTTTCAGACTGTATCCCTGCACACCACCAGCCATCTCAGCCTATCCTCTCCCACCCAGCTCTCCTGAGGAAATTATGTACTGCATGCATTTCAAACCTTTAAAGATGTTATTATATTGTAAAGTTCCTACAATTTTCATATGAGTTTTCTATTTCACTAGACTGTAAGTGCCTTGAAGGCAGAGGATACATATCTTCTTTCTATTCCCAATTTTTTCATTACCTCACATAGTTTAGTATACTGTGAATTGTTAATAAGTGTGTATTGCCTTGATTTGATTTAAGAAGTATCATAGTAGATGTTAAACATCTTTTATATCAAATTTTGTGTAACCTTATTTTACATACAATTGAAAACTAGCCTGACTCTACAAAGGAATAAGGTATAAAAGAAAGCTTTTTGATAGTTACTTTTTTGGTGGTCCATCAGCCTCAACTTTTAGTCTCCTGGCTTATGTGTTGACAACTTTTTTTTTTTTTTTTTTTTTTTGCTATACATGGGCCTCTCACTGTTGTGGCCTCTCCCGTTGTGGAGCACAGGCTCCGGACGTGCAGGCTCAGCGGCCATGGCTCATGGGCCCAGCTGCTCCAAGGCATGTGGGATCTTCCCGGACTAGGGCATGAACCCGCGTCCCCTGCATCAGCAGGCGGACTCTCAACCACTCTGCCACCAGGGAAGCCTGACAACTATTTTTAATATGATTAGTATTATTGTAATACAGTGTTTGACTAAATTCTGCTCTCAAGGAGCAGGTTTGTGTATTACAGGATTCGGGATTGGCAGCCACTACTACCCAAGCCTTCACCTTGTGACCACAATATCTATTTTTATTGAGCTTCTTGTCAAAGATTTAATCTTAGTCTGTGACCTCAAGTATTAAAAACCAAGCTTTATAAATTATATAAAAATGCATTGATGATATCTTGTCCATTTATGACTTCTGTTATGATGATTTGCAGAGTCAGTATAGCTTGGTAATGGTGAAACAGATTTTGGAGTCAATCAGACAGGAAGTAAAATCCCAGATTCACTTTTATTTACTCTAGGAACGGGCGATATTGTTTCTCTAGTCCTGTGTTTTCTGTACAATACTACAGATAATAATACTAACTGCTTTATAGAATTGTAATGAGACATGCATGTAAGGCATATAAAACAGTGCTTGACACTTGGGAATCCACAATAAATTTTAGGAATTTTTATTTCTACCATTATTATCATCATCTTTATTATTGTTATTAAGGTACAACATGGCCTCATTTAGTCAAAGACTATATTACAATAATACTAATCATATTAAAAATAGTTGTCAACCCATAGGCCAGGAGGATAAAAATTGAGGATGATGGACCTCCAAAAAAGTAACTATCAAAAAGCTTTTTTAATACTTTATTCCTTTGTAGAGCCAGCCTAGTTTTCAAAATTGTATGTAAAATAAGGTGGAATAGAAACCACAAGTTCATCCTGTCAGTAATAAGATACAAGAGTTGATTAAAAATAAACCTAAGAATTAGAGAATAGAAGTAACAAAAAATAAAAATTAGAAAAATTGGGGGTCATTTTGTATAAGTAACCTAGCATATTATGAAATAAAATCCTGAGGATATCATTTATTGTACCAAAATACTATAACTGATATATCAAATTACCATAAATTATCAAAAAGGTAAAATTATTTACGATAAACACTGTTTAAGAAAATAAAAAAAAGAGAATAGATATTTCTGCCAAATAGAATAAGAATATTTTATTAACTTGGACAATATATAGCACATCCAGCTAAAACTGTGATGTTGAGCACACAAATTTGTATCACCTCGTCCTGAAATACCACTAAAATAATAGTAATGGCGTTTTAAAATGGGTATAACACTCTTGGACGAAAAGTTGGGAGAGAAGAGAGGAGAAAGTAACAAAATCTTATTAACTGGAAAGCAGATAGATGAGTGGTAATGACCTAGCAAACCCAAGAAAGTTGAATTCTGTGTCAGTTGTGGTGAAGATAACTGACTTGCAAATAAAATTTCTCCAAAGACTCTGGTTTTAGTTACTTCTTGTTATCAACCTGCTATCTCTAGTTGTAGAGGTGAAGGAGGGACTAAAATCAGAATAATTAGTCAAAATACTCTGAGAAACAGATACACAAGGGCCCTTCTCCCATTCCGTCCAACTGGGTAACTAGTCGTCTCCCACTCTATCACAAGAGAGTAGTTTTATTCTCTTGAGATGGTAAAACCAAGGATGCTGCATTGTCCAAGTGAGACCTGCAAACACTTCCTCTACTCCAGTTCAGAGCATTGCCGATGTGGCCAACTCTCCTGTGCTGCTGTGGGTCAGCCAAAGGGAAAGTACCCCTGTAAATGATCAGGTCGATTACCTCACAGGAAATTCCATGGGCAACACACACAAGGAACCAGTGAGCTTTCTAGTGCTTCAAAATTGAATGTGAAAGAAAGAGATAATTAACAACAGTAGTAGCTTTGAAGAAGCAATTTCAGGGAGGAAAGGAACACTTCTGACCCATTATTATTAGGTGCAGAGAGATAAAAGTTGGTAAGCGTCCATGAATAAGACCCTGGTGAAATTAAAAAAAAAGAAAAGAATTATCCAGAGAACAAAAAGCGCTCTTGGATGTTAAAAATATGCAGTAAAAACTAAAACTTCAATTAAATAATTACAAGATAAAGTTGAACAATTCTCCCAGACAGTAATTTTTTATATTAAAATAAGAGATGAAAAATAGAAAAGCATTATAAAGAGAACTATAAAGAAACCAAAAGTCTATTCCAGGAAGTCCAGCATGTATGAAATAGGAGTTCAAGAAAGGGTGGGGAAAAGAAATGGAGGAAAGGACATCATTTAAAAAATTGATTCAAGTAAATTTTCTAGAACAGGAATATAAGATTCCAGAATTTTCTATCAACTTTCTTACTGAATGGATGATAACCACAACTAAATGCATCACTGATATTCCTCAACAGTGAGGAAAAAAAGATCTTGCAACTTTCTAGAGAGAAAAATCAACTTAATACGAAGTATTAAGCATAAGGATGGCACTGGATATCTTAGAAGCATAGTTGGAAGCCAAAAAACATTGGAGAATGTCTTCAGAATCCTAAGGAAAAGAGTTTCTCAGGAGACTATTAAAGGATGTCCTCCACAAAAAAGAGGGTAAAACCAAGAACGAGAAGAAAAAGGGATCCATAAAAGAGGAACTGCAACCCAAGTGAAAAGAGGAGAAAATCTCCAGGTTGATGGTGAAGGGAGATTCTGTCTTAGATTGGATTCCCTCAAAGCAGAGCCTACAAGGACTTGGGTATGGTTTTTGTGGGGGACAATCGCAGGTATCAGGAGTAAGGGAAGGGGTAAGTGAGACAAAGAAAGAGGAAAAGCTAATATAAGAATACCTTTATTAGGGTCACATTTTAAGCAACCATAGCTCAATTCCAGAGGACTTATCTGAGAAGCATCTATAATGGTCCTCAGAATTGTTCTCTTGCAGGAGAGGAAGCTGTAACAGTAATCCAGTGGCTATCATTCCAGTTGTTCAGTGTTAGCCATGGAAGGTTAACTCCTCAATTCTAGGCCACGTTTGGGGGTAGGCTAAGGCACTGAGTTAGAGCACAAAAAGGCATTCAAAGACAGCATGAGATGGGATGATGCCAAGTAGAAGATAAGCCTGAGATCACAGGGCACAGTCTACCCCAGTTTAGCTGAAATCAGAGAAGTGGAGAGAATTTGAAGTGAGACAGCAGAGGTGGCTGCTGTAGATCCCTAGGGTTCAGGGCTGCAGAGCTCTTATCTGAGATTGTAGCAAGTCATAATTCTTCAGAAGAGTTCTTCAAGAAGATGAACTGGGTAGATTATCTTGACTTTTTAACATAACTGAAGACACAACAGATGAGAGAGGGTGGGCTTAGAATATTTACTTATAGATTAGATCTGTAAGTAAATAGAAAACTAAGTAACAGGAAAAAAATTATTAATTCCAAGGAAGATTATTATTGGGCATTAAAGGATAACAGGCATAATCTGTTACATGCCTCAACAGTATCATTTACATGGTAGTAACAGTATAAATACTGAATAGTGAGCTAACTAAAATTATCATATAACTACATTGAGAGTTGTGGGTACAGGGAGTATTCATTTAGAGGTGAATGAAAGAGTGCGGTGCCAATAGTAGTGACTAAAATCTTACAAGTTAAAAGTAGCAATATTAGAACAGTCAATCCTTGAACAACTCGGTGTGGGGGGGATGTTAGAGGTATTGATCCTCCACACAGTTGAAAATCACGTATAACTCATAGTCGGTCCCCCTGCATCCTTGATTTCCCTGCATCCTTTCCAGATTCAGCCAACTGTGGATCCTGTAAACCCCTGTTGTTTAAGGGTCAACTGTATATCATTTAGAAATATGGAATACATCAGGAAATGATGTGACTATTTTCATGTTTCTGCATGGTCAAGTCTTTCTGAACAATGGAAATTAACATTCTATAAAGATAGAGAATGCTTTCTTCCCCAGGCTGCTCTTCACGCCCTTAAGGGTGTAAACACTTGTCCTTCATCTTGGAACCATCTTCTCCCACTAAAGGACAATTAGGGTAATAAAACCTTTATTTCCCCCAGAGCCAAGAACCTACATTTGAGGGTAGATACCTTCCCCTGTTTTCCAAAGAGAGGTTCTTTGTCTCTGTCACTGTCTCTCTCTTGCTGGAGGGGAGGAGGAGTGAATGTGCAGCTCCTGTATCTCCCAATTTCATAATTTCTGGAATTAGAGATACAGACACCCACCCCACCTCCACATACCGCAAAGTGACATCTTCCATCATCTTGTCGCCCTGTGGATGAAAATGGAATGTGGAGAACAGAGGCAAGATATTCTGTAGGAAAATAATAGATCTGCCTCTGATACAGAAACCTAATGTTTACTGTTAGGATAAAATAAATGCATATATATATAAAAACTTATAAGAATCATCCGAAACAATTGGATGATTTCAAGATTGGTTAACAGAGGTGGAGTCAGGCAGCAACCTGCTGTTCTTACTACAAGCCTTGTATATCTCTTTCACTCTTGAAACTATATGTGTAATTTTGATAATAGTGAACTTTGAGTTGAAATTTTAAATGATCACCTATAAACCTCATTATCACAAAAGAAGGGTAACTATTTAACATTATCTAACCAATTATATTGACCTTAAAATCTGCACTTGTATGATGTTTACATAGCAGTTTGATTTTTTTTTTTTTTTTTACTGAATTGTTTGCTATATCTTACTGAGAATGAATTAACCTGCATTACATACTTGTGGTTCAACACATGAATTCAAGAGCTTTATGGTTAAAGGAGCTAGCTACATGCTATAATTATTTAACTATGGACACAAATAGCCTTCAAAGAGCGCCTTGGGATTTTTTTCATTTTCACTGAGTCAATACCTTTCCTCTCCAGGACCTTTTGCTGCAAATGTAATTGCAGTTTATCAAGGCAGTTAGTCATACACAAAGGATTTCTGAGATGCCAGTTTGAGAAGGTCTGCACAGTGTTTTCCTAGCTGCTATCAGCTATATAACTTGGTGACACAAGGGTTTTATTCTCGTCGCACATTTTTGTTTCTTAACCTTGAACAGTACTTCTTTGTGTATCACAGTTATCTGAATAGCTTTTGTTGAAAAATAGATGAAAATGGTCCAAAGAACTGTTAATACATTTTGATATTAACATGAAATCTGCCACTTCAAAGATGGAGATTGCTAAATAATGAGTAATGTGAATTTCCAAAATTTGCTGCAGGTCTGAATTTATTACCTATACAGAACTTATTGCTTCTTGCATAAATGCTATTTTTTTCTGTAACTGAGATGTTTTATAGACTTTATTTGGGGGAGTCTTGAAGACTAAAGTTTTGGGAAGTTTCCTTCAGTGATATATCATTTTCTCTGCATAATTTAATTTACTTTTAAAATTTATATTCCCATTTAGTACTTAGTTGCCACTAAAATTATTCTGAGAAAAATTCATTTAAAAATATAATATCATCATTACCATGATTTATTTGTCAGGTGGAGAGTAGAGATAATAGCTAGAGGGGATAGTGGAATAAAGTAACTTTCAAAAATAATTTTTTTTTTGTTTTGGGGGTAATTTAAGATTTACAGAAAAATTGCATAGAGAGCAGAGACTTGTGTTGACTGAAAAAAAGTGCACAACATGAGACTGTGATTTTCAGTTTTACTTGGGGAACCTACTGAGGACTATAGCCTGGGTGACAGCTTCTCAAATAGCTCTGAGAAACTGCTCCAAAAAGATAGGGGGAAAAGCCAGTACATATGTGATTTTGGAGAAGGGGTACACGCGATCAAGCATACATCTCAGTAGGAGGTTCCTGCTAATCACGAGGAACTCAGTTAATGATTTTAGTGCTTATATAGGAAGATGCAGGAATCCAGGTTCATAAAAAAATTTCTCCTGTAGTATTTCTAACTATCTAAGGGTATGTTAGTCTTTTCCCAGAGCACAGAGTGCCTCGTCCTGATCCTTGCCCTGAATTCCTTTCCGGGTGTATTTTATGTAGGTCAGTGACTGCTGTGGCTAATGACTTCATTCTTTAGAACTGGATGGTGGGCCACATTCTTATTTTTACAGTTGCTACATACCCCTCATCCTGTTTCAGTTTCCCCTAATGTTAATAACTTATATTGCCTTGTACATTTGTCAAAATTAAGAAACTGGTATTGGTGTTTTACTGTTAACTAAATACTTCATTTTATTTGGATTTTGCCAGTTTTCCCATTAATGCTTTTTTTTTTCTCTCTTCCATAATCCAATCTAGTCTAACATATACCATTTAGTAATCTTGTCTCCTTAGTCTCCTCTGGACTTTCATAGTTTCTCGGTCATTGCTATATTTGACAGCCTTGACAATTTTGAAGAGTGCTGGTCAAGTATTTTGTAGAGTTTCCTTCAATTTAGATTTGTCTGATATATTTCTCATGATTAGAAGGGGGATATGTACTTTCAGAAAGAATACTGTAGATGATGTGCCTTTTCATCACTTTGTATCAGGGTACATGATATCCACATGACATCATTGGTCATGTTAACCTTGATTACTTGGTTAAGATAGTGTTTGCTAGGTTTATACACTGTAAAGTTACTATTTTTCCCTTTCCAGATTCTATTCTTTGGGAATGAGTCACTAAGTCCAGTGCATACTCATTGGAATTGGGAGTGGGAGAATTAAACTCCACCTTTAATAAGACAAATTTGTCTCTTTTCCTCCTATTTATTTATTCAACCAGTTATGCATTTATTTATTTAATAAATACACTCATGTATATTTACTTTATAATTTAGATTATAATCCAGTACTACATTTTCCCCCCCACCTTTGGCTATTAAGGGCTCTTTCAAGATTTGCTCTTGTGTCTCCTTGACGTGGCCCTATGGAATTATTTTTGTGCACTTTCTTACTTTTTGATACTTTAAGATACTCCAGGCTCTTGTGTTTTTACTGTTCAACCCTACACTCATCCAAGGAGCTCTGGCTTTTTGAAATGGAGGATGGTACTAGAAACCAAGATATGGGCACTGATGTTTTATATATGGGAGACTTGTACATTTGGTTAAGGGAGAAAAGTTCTAGTGGAGGAGACTAAAATAATAAAAGAGAATGTTACAACTGAAGAGATAAATAATTGGTAATAGGAATTAACAGCACAAATAGTCAGGTAGACATTAAGTGAAAGGCACACCCGTGTCTCTGATATTTAAGGGAAGAATGAGAGTGAGTCAGATATAGCTTGAAATGCAATTGATGGCAAGAAAGAAAACACATATGAGGTTTCCTTTTATTTATGTTATTTTATCACTTCATTTCATTTCATTTCAGAAGTAAGGTTACCATCCAGAACCACTGGTGTTGAATATGGGATTGAAACCTTGACTTGATTAGAAGGGATTTTAAACAGTTGATGGAATGAACAACAGATGATCTCTTAGAGATAAGTAAAATTATGCTAAATAGCAGGGGTGGTATCCATTTGAAGTTAGAAGAGCTAGCACTGAGTTAAATCAGTTTCTTGTTTCTCCAGTAATGCTCTGTAGAATGAAAGAAAATGAAGGAAAAGGTGAAATTACTTGCCCAGTAATGGTGTGATTTGGGTAATGATAGATACTAAGTATTTGTAAACACAATGAAATGTTTCCCAAAACAGAATTTTAAAACATTGTCACTGTTACGTTTTCAGGATTTTGCATGCTGGTTTATATCCCCTTGGTAGCTTGAAATTGGTCCTGATGGGAGTGTTTATATCATGCATTGGAAAACACAAACTATCAGGCCTTTTATTTCCCCAGAGATGGTTGTTGAATACATAGCAAAACACCACTGCCTCTGCTCTTGTCATCCTACTTTTAGAGAAGGTTATCTGTATCTTTTGCTCAATTTTGCCAACCTAAAGAAAACACTAAGGCTGAGCAATGGTATTCCCATGGAACAAATGGGCAATTTAACTTAATATCCCTCTCAGGTGGAGGTGGACGGACTTGTTTGTAAATCCATATGTGCTTAGAGGGCCAGATGGAATAAGCCTTGGGGGAAGAAGAAGGGAAAACTCAGGATCTGAGCAGATCACAACACTTCTATAGCCCCAAGTTCAGTGGTTACAGTCCTGAACTTTCGGCAGATATTTGGGGTGAAGATAAAAATTGAGGCTCAAGTGCCTTGCAGTGGGTCTAAGTGGCAAGTGGGAAGCAGTCCTGTGTGAACGTGACAAGACTCGTGTGTTCCTTGTGTGAAAGGAGCACTTCCCTGGGACTAAAAGTGATATCGTCTCATATGGTATCATACAATATAAGGGTGTTTGAAGAGGATGAAAGTATGAGACTTTGAGGGCATGAGATTAGGATGAAGGGACAGCCAATTGGGAGGAGAGATGGTTTCCGTGGCAATGATTTAAGCAGCCCCACAATACTCTACAACCTGAAGGACCCCATGCTTGGTTTAATAATTTACTATTGCCATTTTGATATTCTTAATAATTTTATATGTGTATTTGTTACGACCAGGGCTCTTGGCCTCCTTAATCAATAGAAATTGATCAGAGGCCAGAGAAGAAATTCAGGCAAGACTTTATTGGGGCCCCTGCTGCAGCAGGGGTGGGTGAGAACAAACAACAGGTTCTCTTGCTTGCTCCATCCCCAAGGGGGGCTGAGCTTGTTCCTTATATGGGGTGAGGGTAGGGGTGTGTCCAGGGGTCTGGTCGGAGGGGTGGCTTAGGTGGCTTGCCCATCCCTTAGGCGATGTTGTGTGCAGGGGGCATGCGCAGTACCCTGCTTTTGCTCTCGTCCCCTGCTTTTGCTCTAGGCTCTTCAATAGTGGCTTTTGCTCCAGGCTCTTCAAGAGTTGGGGTTTTTGGTCTCTTTGTATCTTTTGTCCAGAATTTGCCCTAACTGCATGCATGCATGCATGCAGTTATTTTTAGCCCCATATAGTTTCTTTGTATTTTGTTGCTTGAGGAGAAGTGTGTCCAGGTGCAAGCATTGCAGCACTTCAGCAAAGGGTCCCAGCCTGTCTCATATTTATGATTTGTAAGAGAATGATGGGAGCATGCATGTGAGCAGAGGAGATATACACAATATAGCATATCTAATGTTCCTTGCTTCTCCATTCACATGTAGAGTTCATTTGGCCCCATGAACACAGAATTACATGGGTAAACAATGTGTGGGAGTTCAGCAAGACTCAAAGGGAGTACAAAAGCAATGATGTTACTTTTTTTTTCTTAACATCTTTATTGGAGTATAATTGCTTTACACTGTTCTGTTAGTTGCTACTGTATAAAAAAGTGGATCAGCTATACATAAATTTATATCCCAATATCCCCTTCCTCTTACCTCTCGCTCCCACCCTCCCTATCCCATCTCTCTAGGTGGTCACAAAGCACCGAGCTGATCTCCCTGTGCTATGCGGCTGCTTCCCACTAGCTATCTGTTTTACATTTGGTAGTGTATATATGTCCATGCCAATCTCTCACTTCGTCCCGGCTTCCCCTTCCCCTTCCCCGTGTCCTTAAGTCCACTCTCTACGTCTGTATCTTTATTCCTGTCCTGCTCCTAGGTTCTTCAGAACCATTCATTTTTTAGATTACATATATATCTGTTAGCATACAGTCATTGTTTTTCTCTTTCTGACTTACTTCACTCTGTATGACAGACTCTAGGTCCATCCACCTCATGATAAATGAACCAATTTCATTCCTTTTTATGGCTGAGGAATATTCCATTGTATATATGTGTCACATCTTCCTTATTCATTCATCTGTCAGTGGACACTTAGGTTGCTTCCATGTCCTAGCTATTGTAAATAGTGCTACAATGAACATTGTGGTATGTGAATCTTTTTCAGTTATGGCTTTTTCAGGGTATATGCCCAGTAGTGCGATTGCTGCCTCATATGGTAGTTCTATTTTTAGTTTTTTAAGAAACCTCCATACTGTTCTCTATAGTGGCTATATCAATTGACATTCCCACCAACAGTGTAAGAGGGTTTCCTTTTCTCCACACCCTCTCCAGCATTTATTGTTTGTAGATTTTTGATGATGGCCATTCTGACAGGTGTGAGGTGATACCTCATTGTAGTTTAGATTTGCATTTCTCTAATGATTAGTGATGTTGAGCATCCTTTCACGTGTTTGTTGGCAATCTGTATATCTTCTTTGAAGAAATGTCTATTTAGGTCTCCTGCCCAGTTTTGGATTGGGTTGTTTGTTCTTTTGATATTGAGCTGCATGAGCTGCCTTTATATTTTGGAGATTAATCCTTTGTCAGTTGCTTCAGTTGCAATTATCTTCTCCCATCCTGAGGGTTATCTTTTCATCTTGTTTATGGTTTCCTTTGCTGTGCAAAAGCTTTTAAGTTTCATTAGGTCCCATTGGTTTATTTTTGTTTTTATTTCCATTTCTCTAGAAGGTGGGTCAAAAAGGATCTTGCTGTGATTTATGTCATAGAGTGTTCTGCCTAAGTTTTTCTCTAGGAGTTTCATAGTGTCTGGCATTACATTTAGACTTTAATCCATTTTGAGTTTATTTTTGTGTATGGGGTTAGGGAGTCTTCTAATTTCATTCTTTTACATGTAGCTGTCCAGTTTTTCTAGCACAACTTATTGAAGAGGTTGTCTTTTCTCCATTCTATATTCTTGCCTCCTTTATTAAGGATAAGGTGACCATATGTGCGTGGGTTTATCTCTGGGCTTTCTATCCTGTTCCATTGATCTATATTTCTGTTTTTGTGCTGGAACCATACTGTCTTGATGACTGCAGCTTTGTAGTATAGTTTGAAGTCAGGGAGCCTGATTCCTCCAGTTCCATTTCTGTTTCTTAAGATTGCATTTGCTATTCAGGGTCTTTTGTATTTCCATACAAATTTTGAAATTTTTTGTTCTAGTTCTGTGAAAAATGCCATTGGTATTTTGATAGGGATTGCATTGAATCTGTAGATTGTTTTGGGTAGTATAGTCATTTACACAGTGTTGATTCTTCCAATCAAAGAACATGGTATATCTCTCCATCTGTTTGTATCATCTTTAATTTTCTTTCATCAGTGTCCTATAGTTTTCTACCTACAGGACTTTTGTCTTCTTAGGTAGGTGTATTCCTAGACAGTTTATTCTTTTTGTTGCAATGGTAAATGGGAGTGTTTTCTTAATTTCACTTTCAGATTTTTCATCATTAGTGTATAGGATTGCTAGAGATTTCTGTGCATTAATTTTATATCCTGCTCCTTTGCCAAATTCATTGATTAGCTCTAGTAGTTTTCTGGTAGCATCTTCAGGATTCTCTACGTATTGTATCATGTCATTTGCAAACAGTGACAGTTTTACTTCTTTTCTGATTTGGATTCCTTTTATTTCTTTTTCCTCTCTGATTTCTGTGGCTAAAACCTCCAAAACTATGTTGAATGATAGTCGTGAGAGTGGGTGACCTTCTCTTGTTCCTGATCTTGATGGAAATGGTTTCAGTTTTTCACCATTGAGGACGATGTTGGCTGTGGGTTTGTCATATATGGCCTTTATTATGTTGAGGTGAGTTCCCTCTATGTCTCCTTTCTGGAAAGTTTTTATCATAAATGTGTTGAATTTTGTCAAAAGCTTTTTCTGCATCTATTGAGATGATCATATGTTTTTTATCCTTCAGTTATTAATATGGTGTGTCACATTGATTGATTTGCATATATTGAAGAATCCTTGCTTTCCTGGGATAAGCCCCACTTAATCATGGTGTATGATCCTTTTAGTGTGCTGTTGGATTCTGTTTGCTCTTATTTTGTTGAGGAGTTTTGCATCTATATTCATCAGTGATATTGGTCTCTAGTTTTCTTTCTTTGTGACATCTTTGTCTGGTTTTGGAATCAGGGTGATGGTGGCCTCGTTGAATGAGTTTGGGAGTTTTCCTCCCTCTGCTATATTTTGGAAGAGTTTGAGAAGGATAGTTGTTAGCTCTTTTGTAAATGTTTGATAGAATTCTCCTCTGAACCCATTTGGTCCTGGGCTTTTGTTTGTTGGAAGATTTTTAATCACAGTTTCAATTTCAGTGCTTGTGTTTGGTCTGTTTATATTTTCTATTTCTTCCTGGTTCAGTTTCAGAAGGTTGTGCTTTTGTAAGAATTTGTCCATTTCTTCCAGGTTGTCTATTTTATTGGCATAGAGTTGCTTGTAGTAATCTCTTAAGAGCCTCTGTATTTCTGCAGTGTCAGTTGTTAGTCTCCTTTTTCATTCCTAACTCTGTTCATTTGAGTCTTCTCCCTTTTTTCCTAGATGAGTCTGCCTAATGGTTTATCAATATTGTTTGTCTTCTCAAAAGACAAACAAAATTGAGTTTGTTTATTGATCTTTGCTCTTATTTCCTTCATTTCTCTTTCATTTATTTCTGATCTGATCATTATGATTTCTTTCCTTCTGCTAACTTTGGTTTTTTTTGTTCTTCTTTCTCTAATTGCTTTACGTGCAGGGTTAGGTTGTTTATTTGAGATGTTTCTTGTTTCTTCAGGTAGGATTTTATTGCTATAAACTTCTCTCTTAGAGCTGCTTTTGCTGCATCCCACTTTTTGGGTCGTCGTGTTTTCATTGTCATTTGTTTCTAGGTATTTTTTATTTCCTCTTTGATTTCTTCAGTGATTTCTTGGTTATTTAGTAGTGTATCATTTAGCCTTCATGTGTTTGTGTTGTTTACAGTTTTTTTTTTCCTGTAATTAATATCTAGTCTCATAGCATTGTGGTCAGAAAAGGTACTTAATACAATTTCAATTTTCTTAAATTTACCAAGACTTGGTTTGTGACCAAAGATATGATCTATCCTGGAGAATGTTCCATGAGCACTTGAGAAGAAAGTGTATTCTGTTGTTTTTGGATGGAATGTCCTATAAATATCAATTAAGTCCATCTTGTTTAATGTGTCATTTAAAGCTTGTGTTTCCTTATTTATTTTCATTTTGGATGATCTTTCCATTCGTGAAAGTGGGATGTTAAAGTCCCCTACTATTATTTTGTTACCGTTGATTTCCCCTTTTCTGGCTCTTAGCATCTGCCTTATGTATTGAGGTACTCCTATGTTGGGTGAATAAATACTTACAATTGTTATATCTTCTTCTAGGATTGATCCCTTGATCATTACATAGTGTCCTTCTTTGTCCCTTGTAATAGTCTTTATTTTAAATTGTATTTTATCTGATAGGAGAATTGCTACTCCAGCTTTCTTTTGATTTCCATTTGCATGGAATATCTTTTTCCATCCCCTCACTTTCAGTCTGTATGTGTCCCTCGGTCTGAAGTGGGTCTCCTGTAGATAGCATATATACAGGTCTTGTTTTTGTATCCATTCAGCTAGTCTGTGTCTTTTGGTTGCAGCATTTAATCCATTTACATTGCAGGTAATTATCGATATATATGTTCCTATTACCATTTTCTTAAATGTTTTGGCTTTGTTATTGTAGGTCTTTTCTTCCTCTTGTATTTCCTGCCTAGAGAAGTTCCTTTAGCATTTGTTGTGAAGCTGGTTTGGTGGTGCTGAATTCTCTTAACTTTTGCTTCTCTGTAAAGGTTTTAATTTCTCTATCAAATCTGAATGAGAACCTTGCTGGGTAGAGTAATCTTGGTTTTAGTTTTTTTCCTTTCATCACTTTAAATATGTCCTGTCACTCCCTTCTTCGTTCAGAGTTTCTGATGAAAGATCAGCTGTTAACTCTATGGGGATTCCTTTATATGTTATTTGTTGCTCTTCCCTTTCTGCTTTCAATATTTTTTTGTGTGTTTAATTTTTGATAGTTTGATTGATATGTGTCTTGGCGTGTTTGTCCTTGGATTTATCCTGTATGGGACTCTCTGTGCTTCCTGTACCTTGCTGACTATTTCTTTTCCCATGTTAGGTAAGTTTTCAACTTTAATGTCTTCAAATATTTTTTCAGTCCCTTTCTTTTTCTCTTCTTCTTCTGGCACCCCTATAATCCAAATGTTGGTGCATTTAATGTTGTCCTAGAAGTCTCTGACACTGTCATCAGTTCTTTTCATTCTTTTTTCTTTATTCTGCTCTGTGGTAGTTATTTCCACTATTGTATCTTTCAGGTCACTTATCCTTTCTTCTGCCTCAGTTATTCTGCTATTGATTCTTTCTAGAGAACTTTTGATCTCATTTATTTTGTTGTTCATCATTGTTTGTTTGCTCTTTAGTTCTTCTAGTTCCTTGTTAAATGTTTCTGGTATTTTCTCCATTCTATTTCCAAAATTTTGGATCATCTTTACTATCATTACTCTGAATTGTTTTTCAGGTAGACTGCCTATTCATAGTTGTTTTTGGTGTCCTCCCCCAGTGAGTAAGGTTGGTTCAGTGGGTTGTGTAGGCTTCCTGGTGGAGGGGACTGATTCCTGTGTTCTGTTGCATGAGGTTGGGTCTTGTGTTTCTGGTGGGCAGGACTGCATCAGGTGGTGTGTTTTGGGGTTTCTGTGAACTTATTATGATTTTAGGCTGCCTCTCTGCTAATGGCTGAGGTTTTGTTTCTGTCTTGCTCATTGTTTGACATGGGGTGTTCAGCACTGGAGCTTGCTGGTCGTTGAGTGGAGCTGGGTGTTAGCGTTGAGATAGAGATTGCTGGGAGAGCTCTCGCCAATTGTTATTCCTTGGGGCTGAGAGGTCTCTCGTGGTCCAATGTCCTGAACTCGGCTCTCCCATCCCAGAGGCTTAGGCCTGACACCCGGCCAGAGCACCAAGACCTTGTCTGCCACACAGCTCAGAAGAAAAGGGAGAAAAAAAAGAAAGACACAGAATAGAATAGAACAGAAAAGAATAAAATATAGTAGAATAGAAGTTATTAAAATAAAGTGTATATTATTAAAATAAAAAAATAAAAGAAGTAATCAACAAAGAAGAGAGCAATAAAACCAATAAACAAATCCACCAATGATAAAAAGTGCTAAAAAGTAAACTAAGATAAACATAAAAATCAGAAACTAGTCAGTCGTCTACAGCAAACCCCAAGTAGGCGTTCAGTAGGTGTTCTTTAGAAGTTGTTCCACACATAGATGTAGTTTTGATGTATTTGTGGGGAGGAGGGTGATCTCCACGTTTTACTCCTCTGACATCTTTTTTTTTTTTTTTTTTGTGGTACACGGGCCTCTCACTGTTGTGGCCTCTCCCGTTGCGGAGCACAGGCTCCGGACGCGCAGGCTGAGGGCCATGGCTCACAGGCCCAGCTGCTCTGAGGCATGTGGGATCCTCCCAGACGGGGGCACGAACCCGTGTCCCCTGCATCGGCAGGCGGACTCTCAACCACTGCGCCACCAGGGAAGCCCTGTATGTCTTTTTTGGAAAAACATCTATTCTGATCTTCTGCTCATTGTTTAATTAGATTGTTGTTGTTGTTGTTTTTGCTATTGAGTTGTATTTTTTCTTTTCAATATTGTTTTGGCTATTTGACGTCCCTTGAGACTTCATATGAATTTTATGATGGGTTTTGCAGTTTTTGCAAAATATATCATTGGTATTTTGATAGGGATTGCATTGAATCTGTAGATTGCTTTGCATAATATTGATATCTTAATATTAAGTGTTCTAATCTATGAATGCAGGATGTGTTTCCATTTATTTATATTTTTTAAAATTTCTTTTAGCAGTGTTTTGTAGTTTTCATTGCATAAGTCTTTCACCTCCTTGGTTAAGTTAATTCCTAAACATTTAATTTTTTGATGCTACTATAAATGGAATTATTTTTGTATTTTCCTTTTCAGCTTGTTTGTTGTTGGTGTATATAAATGCAACGAGTTGCATTTGTTGTGTGTTTACTTTGTAATCCTGCTACGTTGCTGAATTTATTTTTTAGTACATATAAGATCATAGTTTATGAACAGAGAAAATTTTACTTCTTCCTTTCTAATTCATATACTTTTTAAAAAAATTAATTTATTTATTTTTGGCTGCATTGGGTCTTCGTTGCTGTGTGCAGGCTTTCTCTAGTTGTGGCGAGTGGGGGCTACTCTTCGTTGTGGTGCACGGGCTTCTCATTGCAGTGGCTTCTCTTGTTGTGGAGCACGGGCTCTTGGCACGTGGGCTCAGTAGTTGTGGTGCACAGGCTCCGTAGTTGTGATGCATGGGCTTAGTTGCTCCGTGGCATGTGGGATCTTCCCGGGCCAGGGATTGAACCCGTGTCCCCTGCATTGGCAGGCGGATTCTTAACCACTGCGCCACCAGGGAAGCTCTCCAATTCATACACTTTTCATTTCTCTTGCTTGCATAGATATTCTAGATAGACCTTCCAGTGCTCTGTTGAGTAGAAGTGATGAAAGTGAAAAATTTCAGTCTTTTATCATTTAATTTGATTTTTTTTGTGAGTTTTTCATGTATGTTGTGAGCTTTTATTATGTTGAGGTAATTTCCTTTTATTCTTAGTTTTTTGAGTGATTTTATCATGAAAGGATATTGAATTTTGCCAAATGCTTTTCTGCATCAGTTGAGATAATCATGTTTTTTCCCCTTCATTCTGTTAGTTTGGTGTATTACATTGATAGATTTGTCTGTGAAGCCATCTTTACATTCCAGATACAAACCCCACTTGATCATGATGCACAATTCTTTTATTGTGTTGCTGAATTTGGTTTGCTAGTACTTGATTAAGAATTTTTGTATCCGTCTTCAAAAGGAATATTTTTCTGTTGTTTTCTTTTTCTGTAGTGTCTTTGTATGGCTTTGGTAGCAGGATAATGCTAGCCTTCGTAAAATGAGTTTAGGAAGTGTTCCTTCCTATTCAATTTTGAAAAGGTTTGATAACGATTGGTTTTAATTCTTCTTTAAGTATTTCGTAGAATTTACCAGCAAAGCCATCTGGCCTAAGACATTTCTTTGTCAGAAGATTTTGATTATGTATTCAACTGCTTACTAGTTATACTAGTCTATTTAGATATGTTATTTCTTCATGATTTAGTCTTGGTAGGTTTTCTATTTCCAGAAATCTGTCAGTTTCATCAAGTTTATCCAATATGTTGGCACACAACTGTTCATAGTACTCAATTATAATCCTTTTTATTTTTATAGAATCAGTGAAAATGTTTCCACTTTCATTTCTGATTTTAGTTATTTGAGTCTTCTCTTTTTTTCTTAGCCCATCCTGCCAAAAGTTTTATTGATCTTTTCAAAGAACCAACTTTTGGCTCCATTGATTCTCTCTATTGTTTTTTTATTCTCTATTTTGTTTATCTGAATTCTAATCCTTATTATTTCCTTCTTTCATGTAGCTTTGGGTTAAGTTTGTTCTCTCTCTAGTGTCTCAAGTGGTAGAGTTAGGTTGTTAATTTGAGATATTTCTTGTTTTTTAATGTCTGCATTTACAGGTTTACATTTCCCCCTTACCATCACTTTCACTGTTTCAAAGGTTTTGGTATGTTATGTTTTCATTTTCAGTTTTTTCCAGTTTTACTTCTGGTACTGATTTCTAACTTCATTCGTTTGGTCAGAGAAGATACGTTCCCCGATATTTATCTTTTAAAATCTATTGAGATGTAATCTGTGGCTTAATATATGGTCTATCCTGGAAAATGTCCCATGTTCCATTGAGATGAATGTGTATCCTGTCGTTGTTGGGTAGAGTATCCTGTATATGTCTTTTAGGTCTAACTGGTTTATTACATTATTTAAATCCTTATTTCCTTTCTTAATTTCTGTCTTCTGTTGTATCCATTTTTGAGAGTGATGTATTGAGGTCTCCAACTATTATTGTAGAGTTGTCTATTTCTTCCTTTAGTTCTATCAGTTTTTGCTTCATATATTTTGCTAGTCTATTATTAGTTGTGTACATAATTTTAATTTTTATATCTTCTTGCTGTGGTGGAACTAATAATATATACTATCCTTCTTTTCTCATCACTGCTTTTGATTTAAAGTATTTTATCTCCTATTAGTATAGCTACCCCTGCTCCCTTTTGATTTCTGTTTGCTTGGAATATAATTTCCCATCCTTTCACTTTCAATCTATTTGTGTCTTTAGGAGTAAAGTGAGTTTTGTAAACTTTATATAGTTGGATCATGTGTTTTTATTCATTCTGCCAGTTGCTGTCTTTTGATTGGAGAGTGTAATCCATTTTATTTAAAGTAATTACTGATAAAGGAGGGTTTGACTTCTGTCAATTTTCTATTTGTTTTTCGTACACCTTATAGATTTTTTTGTTTCTCATTTTGTGCATTACTGTCTTCTTTTTTGTTTAATTGATTTTTTTTTTGGTAGTGAAAAATTTAAATTCTTATTTTCTTTTATATATATTCTGTAGTTGTTTTCTTCGTGGCTACCATGAATATTACATTTAACATGCTAAAGTTATAACACCCTAAATTGAATTTAAAGAAACTTAAATAAAATACAGAAACTCTGTTCCTTTACAGCTCCATGCCCATCCCTTTCAGTTTTTGATATCACAAAATTATATCTTTATAAATTGTGTACCCCAAAACATAAACTAATAATTATTTTAAAGGCATTAGTTTTTTAAATTATGTAGAAAACAACGTGTGGAGTTACAAACTGAAGTTATAGTAATACTAGCTTTGGACTAATTTGAAAAATGTATATTAATCTCGTAAATCATGTAGAAAACAAAAAGTAGAGTTACAAATCATTGTTACAATATTAGTAGCTTTTGTAATTGTCTATTTTTTACCTTTATTGAGGTCTTTATTTTTTCATATGGCTTCAGTAACTGTCTAGCATCTTTTTATTTCACCTTGCTAGATGCTCTCAAACATTTCTTAAAGGGCAGGTCTAGTGGTAATGGATTCCTTCAGCTTTTGTTTATCTGGAAATGTCTTAATTTTACCCTCACTCTCAAAGGGTAGTTTTTCAGGATATAGTATTCTTAGTTGAAAGGTTTTTGTTTTTTTGTTTGTTTGTTTTGTTTCTCTTTTAGTATTTTGAATATATCATCCATGGTCTTCCAAATGCCAAAGTTTCTGGTGAGAAATCTGTTGACAGTCTAATTGAGGATACCTTATGTGTGCTCATCCTGGCTCCCATAATCTGTGTGCTGGCTTATTTAGGAACATGTGCACAGCTACGTGGCACCGGCGTTGGGGTGGATATGAGTAGATGCTACTGTGTTAAGAGCTGAAATTAACTGCAGTTTCCTATTCAAGCCTTCCCTTGAAAGTTGCAAGCCTTCAATAGACACTAGAGTTCCAAAATAGTTATATCAGACAGATTCTGCAAGTGCAATTTTGTTGTCTATTTGGGGAGACAGACTCCTGGTGCTTCCTACTTTACCATCTTTCCAGAATCCTCCCCCATTTGGTTCTCTTTTATAGTTTTTTATTTCTTCTCCAAGGTTTGATTTTCTTTTCTCATCGTCATCATGTTCTTATTGAGCATAGTTATAAGTTATTTTACACCTTCTTATAATTTCAGTACCTGATTCTACTTGGGATGGGCCTCAGTTGACGTTTTTTCTAGGATCTTGTTTACACATTCCTGATTCTTCATGAGTCAGGTAATTTTTAATTGTCCTGTGCATCATGGATTTTATGTTGTGGAGTCTCTGGATTTTGCTATATTTCTCAGAACTGTGTTGGTGATTTGTTTTAGTAGGTCATTCATTTGGTTGGAGTCAAATTACAAACTCTGCCTCTTGGCTGGCAGCTTAAATATCAGTTCAGTTATTTTATCTTTAGCTGTACATATTTGAGTTTTCCCAGTACATGTGTAGTTCAGGGGTCAGCCAAGTATATGAACAGGGTATATAAGCAGAATTTTGGGCTCACATCTATGACTTTCTTACTTCTTTGAATTCACCTTTACTTTTGAATGTCTGCGATTTCCCTGAAATTTTCTCTCATCTTCTAGTATAGAAAGGCTGTGGGTTTTTTATTGAAATTTTAGCCACTTTTGTGGGGCCAACTTCAGTTTGCCCTCAGGATAAAAGCTATAGTAACTGAAAACTTACTTTATCCTGGTTCATTCTGGTCCTGTAGAAACTTAGCTATTATGGAAGCCTGTTTTTGCAGTATTTTCTAAAATTTTATGGACTTTAAAAATACTTTAATATCATAATTTAGAGCTTTATAATATTACTTCATTTTATATTCAAATGCTGAATATTTCATGATGATTAAATCTTTCCAAAGACTCCTTCAAACACTTTCCAAAATTGAATTTTTCTAAATTATATTCAGATACTGATAGAATGATTTTACAGCTACCAAAATAGAATGTTTTTCACTTTAGGCATTTAAATTAACCAACTATATGATTAAACTCAATTAGGATGCTGAATATTGTGAAGCAAACTAAAAGTTTATGAAGAAGGTATTTCAGTATTCAGAAGGCGTTAGTGGGAATTTTGTCTCTGTAAAGACCAAAGATTTGTGATCTGTGTTGGTAGTCACCTTAGAAAAAAAATCAAGGGAATAAATTATTGTGTCAAAATTACCTTTATAGGTAATGTTTTTGATGTCAGAGGGCAAACTCTGCTTTCCTTTCTTCTTATAATTGTATCAGTTTCTCACTGTTAAAGAATTCCTCATCCCAAGCTACTCTATTATGTCTGGAATTTGTAGAAAGGTCAGTGAGTCTCAGGAGTTGTGATTACTTTTTCTAGCTGACATTTATTGATCTCATTACCTTCATGCTCATATTTCAAAAACTTCTTTTCATTCTGTTACCATTTCAAAGATGACAGAAATGCTGCAGTGCTCACTGTATTAGAACTGTATGTAATTAAAATCTGTACTCTGTGTTTCATCACAATTTCACTGTCAGAACCACAGCATGTATTATTTATAAATAAGATTGTAATAATTAGAATACACAATGTGCATAAAATCAAGGCTGAACATATAACATATATTTTATTTCTTTTCAAAGAAATGAATGTTGTAAAATCTTTGGGCATAAACCTTTTTCTATTGCTGAATGGTTCACTTGATTCTCACCTCTGCCTGTACTTAGTTTTAAATGACTACTTTCAGAGAAGTTTACACTTTTACATAAGCAGTTATGTCCTATAAAAATCCTAAAAACAAGGGGTAATAAAGAGATGTGAATAGAGGTGATTAAGTAAAATTAGACATAAACGTCTTTCGAATCTCCTTACTAAGACTGATTCGCAAATAGATATATTTATCAAATAAATATATATCTATTTCTAAATAGTTAAGTCCACAATTCTAGCCCAATTTAATTTGTTACATCAAAAAACATTTAAAGGAATTGTGAAAAATTTTTAAGTTATATTTACATAAGGAGTAATAGGAGTATATATGTAAGAATAGCCCTATCTTTTTTCTGTTTAAACCACAATTATACTTAGGGAATCTGTCCTTCCTATTTGCTAAAAGTCCATTCAGCCAGAAAGATTTAAGGAGTCTCTCTCTGAGAATCAAAAATAGGCCCAGGGGCGCAGTGGCGCAGTGGTTGAGAGTCCGCCTGCCGATGCAGGGGACACGGGTTTGTGCCCCGGTCCGGGAAGATCCCACATGCCGCAGAGCAGCTGGGCCCGTGAGCCGTGGCCGCTAAGCCTGCGCTTCTGGAGCCTGTGCTCTGCAATGGGAGAGGCCACAGCAGTGAGAGGCCCGCATACCACAAAAAAAAAAAAAAAAAAAAATAGGCCCAGGGCATTCAGCTGTCATGATGAATCAGAAATCTAATTTATGAAATATTTTCTAGAGGATGTTTTAGGTTGATTAATTAACAAATGGCTCTAATTTACAGATGCTAATAAATTGTACTTGATTGTTATGACTGAAACCACTATTGAATAGGTCTGCCATTGTTTACTATGTAATCTTAGTTGTTTTTGCTACAGATTTGACTCCTATTAATTCATTTCTGGGAATCACTAATTTCTTTATTCTTCCTCCTAACTTGAGAGATAAGGTTTGGAGAAGCATGGTCTGCCTCTCAGTGCCATGCATGGTTTTGAGGGATCTATTTAAGACCCTTAATATAGAATTTTATCCGTGTTTTTTTAATTTGAAGTTTCTTGCTTTACTCATATCTGTATGATGATCACTGACACACTGTATTTGTCAGGCAAATGCCAACCTTAAAGTTTGGCAAAAACAAAGGTATATATAGTAATTTTGACTTCAAGGCAAACGCCAACATTAAAGTTTGCCCAAAACAAAGATATAGTAATTTTTGAGCCAATTAGGCTAAAAATAATTTCTGGATTGAAGACTCTGCTAGCCTTAATAGAATATGCTAAATCCGGGAAATAAGTGTTTTCATGGACCATTTTATAATATATGGATAATATATGTAGAGTTGAGAGGTTCTCTTTATAATAATTGAATTCATCTAGGTGGGCCATAAACTAGTTAAAAAAAGAAAAGTGGTCTATTTTAATGATACCCATGAATTCAGATGTTGGAGGCCACATCTCTGCTTGTCATCACCAAGAAGCTTTTTGTATGAGTATCGTTATGGTTAAAGCTGATTATATGAAATCAAATCAACATATTTACTGAATATTACATTGGTTAGGTACCATGCTACCTTTAGTAGAAAATATGAGAAAGGTTCTGGTACCAAGTACTGGGTTAGTCAGTTACGAGTGTTATTTTATTTGTTCCCAGCAACATAGAAAAGTGTATTAGTTCCATTTTATAGCTGATGAAATAGGTTCTTGGTTAGTAAGTAGAACAGAAATGATTAGATCCCAGGAATGCCAAAATCTAAAGCCCCTTGTGCTATGGTAATGCCTTCAAACTTCTTTGCTCACATAGCCTTTGAATGAATTGTGAAAAATATGTTACTCATGTAGGTTTAAGTAGATAGCTAAAAATTTTAGTTGAAATTTTCAATAGTCATAAAAATACAATTTGACCTATTATAAACTTTCACATAAAAATTAATCTTGGGCTTCCCTGGTGGCGCAGTGGTTGAGAGTCCGCCTGCCGATGCAGGGGACACGAGTTCGTGCCTCGGTCCGGGAAGATCCCACATGCCGCGGAGCGGCTAGGCCCGTGAGCCATGGCCGCTGAGCCTGCGCGTCCGGAGCCTGTGCTCCACAACGGGAGAGGCCACACAGTGAGAGGCCCACGTACCGCAAAAAAAAAAAAAAAAAAAAAAAATTAATCTCCAGATCATTCTCTTAAAACTGTGTCTAATTAAACCTAAGTGCCACAATGATTTGATGCTCTCATTTATTTTTTAAAAGTACACAGAGATTATTTTTATGTTTAGTAGTTTTACGTAATACCTTTTTCTCCTAGATCTCTGAGTTTCATTCTACAACCTTCAAAAAATTTTATCTTGAAATAGTATTTTTAGGCTTGACATCTTTTATTGATCATCCTATTATACTTTTCTGTAACAAAAATATGTATAATTCAAAATTATGTTTTAAAATTTCCTATAATCATAAGGCTCTAACATACTAAGAAATATCTTTATAATTAATCTGTGAATACAATTTTTATTAGTTCTAATGTGATCAGAACAATATACATATATTAAAAGACTGATAATTATTAAATATGAACATTAAGATTTATTGGTCATACATTTCTAAATGAGAAAGATGAAACTTTTCCAACTCTTCTATCTATGGATGAATATTAAAAATCATTAGAATAAGGTAGAGTTCAATCAAGTCTGTTGGTTTTAGTTTCTGCTTTTATGAATGTAATTGCTGAGAATCCATTTCACATAATTAAGTGGATGGGAGTAGAAGTATCAATGTTATTCAATTTTTTTGAAGTTTTTATAGACATATGCCAGAAGGCACAAAAATTGTTTTTAATAATATGTTACTGATTTGACTGGACATGCCTTCAATTTTGTTGAAAGAATTTAAATCCAACTGACTTGGAAAACAAGTTGTTAAACAGTCATTAAAGTCATTCACTTGGTCAACATTAACACCAGTTTTTCAATCAAACTGAACTTTCATTTGATGCCTGGGATAGTTTTATTGGCTAGGGTCAGACTTCACAGCAAGATTCTGGATAGTGAGAGAGAATCTTTTCTTGTGTAAAGTAGGAGGAAGGGTTATGAAAGGGGAGTTGGGAATAAAGAATCGGCAAAACCTATTCTTCCTCAGATCATTATTGGAAGGTCCACATAGAAGCTAAAGATATGAAAAGCATCAATGTTTCTTTGGAAACTAACCACCCTTTAGAAAGTCTTTGTGTATCCTCTGGTATATTTGTATCCAACCAGTATGAAAACCATAGCTCCATGCCACACTGTGGAAATTGCAGTCTAATTAAAAAGAGTGAACAGGTATTTAATTTCAATAAAACAATACAAATTTTAATAAAAGTAGTTCAAATCCACAGTAAAACAAATGTCACAAGATTGTTTCCGATTAATTGCAATCACACCGCATGTATTTTTTCATTCCATAATTTGTCAATAATGTTCATCCAAACACTGACATTATATATAAGCCAGCATGCAGTATAAAACGGAGTCAAAGAGATCTAACATTCTTTTTATAGTTTAAACACTCAAGTTTTTATATATCTTATCAAATAAAGGTAAAAGAGCAAGAAATTGGTTTCCCTTCAGGCTCTCACCCCAAGGTTGCCCTTGAACTAAGGGCAGAACTGAAATTAGGCAAAAATTATCAGCAATAATCTCCATCCATACTATTTCTCATCTGTTCTTACTGCCACCAACCACCATGCTCCCTTAAACATATAAACTCTGTGAGCCCCATCTGAGTTTGACAAAGATGTATTACAAACTCTCACAAACATCTTTCTGTCAAATCCTTCAGTCTCATGTTTGACTTTATGTGTTTCATGTAACAGACACGTAGAAGTGCATGGCTATTACAGCTATAGGGTAGATAATAACCCTTTGGTCAGTGTAAACAATCCTCGTTGCCTCCGCAATTTTTAAAAATCTACTCTGTTAATGTTGACACTTCTACTTTCTTCTTCTTTTTACTTTGGCAAACTTTTATGTATTGTTATATATTTAATATTTCTGAAGCATTTTGCTTTAGATATATTTCTTCTAGGCGTAATATATTTCAAATCAGATGAATCAGTTTCTTTTGCTGAGGAATTTAAATGAATTATATTCATTGATATAACTGAGATGTCTGTTGTATTAGTTTTCTAGTGCTGAGTAAAGAATAACTACAAACATAGTGGCTTCAAACAATACCAATTTATGATCGTACAGAACTATAGGTCATAAGTCCAGGCACAGAGAGACTCGGTTCTCAGCTGGTTGTGTTTTCCTCTGAAGCTCAGGTTCTTCCTCCAAACTGATTCAAGTTGTTGGCAGATTTCAGTTCCTTGATGCATGCCTGCTAGGGAGTCACTCTCATGCTCTCAAGTCCATGCCTCATGACCCCTCTATCTTCAAAGTCAGCAATGGAGAACTTCCTGCACATCAATTCTGTGTTCCAGAATTTGAATCTCTTTTCCAGGAAGAGGCTCACCTAACTTATCCTCACCTATGCTCAGGCCCACTAAGGATAATCTCCCTTTCTTAAGGTCAACTGTGCAAGTAGCATAACCTAATCACAAGAGTGACTGTTCCATAATATTCACAAAGCCTGCCTACCCTTCACAGAGGGGATTATAGTGCAGAAATTTTGGGACCATTTTGGAATTATGCCTACCATACTTGCCTTTACTTTTATAATCTTACTTTATAATTTATTTGGGCCTTTAAATTTTTTTTTCTAAAAATTTTTAAAAGACTATTTTTTAGAGCAGTTTTAGGTTTATAACAAAGTTGATAGGTAGGTACAGAGATTGCTGGAAAAAAAAACCCTGCACGCACACATTCATAGTCTCCACCATTATCAACATCACTCATCAGAATAGTCCTTTTTTTTGTTTTTTGTTAACCAAAAATAAACATAAGGAATTTTTCTTTGTGAACAAACCTTAAATTATAGAAGTAGGGGCTTCCCTGGTGGCGCAGTGGTTGAGAGTCCGCCTGCCGATGCAGGGGACACGGGTTCGTGCCCCGGTCCGGGAAGATCCCACATGCCGCAGAGCAGCTGGGCCCGTGAGCCATGGCCACAGAGCCTGCGCGTCCGGAGCCTGTGCTCCGCAACGGGAGAGGCCACAACAGTGAGAGGCCCGCGTACCACAAAAGAAAAGAAAAATTATAGAAGTAGTTTGGGTAATGATTAAGCGTATGGTGGTCAAGGGCATAGCTCTGAAGCCGTCACTTAGATTGAGATCACACCTCCTATTCTATGTGATTCGGGGCAAGTTACTTACCTTCTCTTTGCCTCAGTGTCTCATCTGTGTAATGGGAGCAATATTACCTACTCCCAGGGCAATTTTGATTATTAAGTGACTTAATTTGTGCAAGGAACACAGGGTCCAGGAGAACAGCATTCAGTAAGTGTTAGCTATTAGTATTTCTCTTTCACAGTTACATGGAAGATACTTATCCTGTTTTAAAACCTACTAGATTTCCACTATATGTTGAAACTATATTTCTCTAATCACATATAATATCTACTTCTATGTAATATCTAATGATGAGTTTAGCAAGTATTTGCTGTTATGCATGTCCTAGTCTTTATTAACATTCTATTTAATGTCAGGCCTCTATGATAAGTTAACAGAAAATTGAAGAAAGTGAAGAAGCCTGCAATGTTGGTTTATGTGGAAAGGAGATTCATAGGCAAAGTGAACACAGGCTCCTGGGATGAGCAAGGGTCAGATGTGTTCTAGAAAATAGAAATTATGCCAGTGTGACTAGAGGTAAACGAGATGGAGTAGTTAAGAGTTGGGATCAGAGAGAGATCTTTGTTGGGCTAGATGGTGAGGGCATGGACTTCGGATTTTATTCTGAGGATGCTGGAAAGCCATGGGAGGTTTTTAAGCTGAGGCAGGACATGATCTGACTTTGTTTTAAAAGGATGGCTAAGGCTCCTTTGTGAAGAACAGACTGCATGGAGACAAAGGTGGAAGGAGAGAGCGCCCGTACTTGAAGTGGATGTTGATAGTGACTTGGACCAGGGTGGTAGCCATGGAGGTAATTAGAGTTAGATTACCTCAAATTATTAGATTATGGATATATTTTGAAGAAAGAGTTGAGAGTATTTATTGTTGGTTATATGTAGTTATAAGGAAAAGAGAGAACTCAGTTACACCTCCAGTGTTCTGATCTGAACAGCTGGAAAAAATGGAATTACCATTTACTGAGATGTGGAACCATGGGAGGAAATGCTATGGGGGAGATCAACAATTCACTTTTAGATATGTTAAATTAAAGATGCTCCTTACTTATGTAGCTGGAGAGGTTAAGTAAGCTACTTGAATATATTAATTTAGAGTTCAGGAATGAGGTTTAGCTTTGAGACACAAGTGAGGAATTTCCAGTAGATTGAGAGTATTTGAAGACGTGCGTTTGTGTAAGATGATTTAGGAAGTGGATGTAGATAAAGATGAGAAGATTACAAGGACAGAGCCCTAGGGCATGCCAATACTGTGCACAGTGATACAAAAGAGGAAGAAAGGGAACAGTCACAGGAGTTATTTCTTTGGGTAGTCCATAGGGGATGGCATCCAGTGAGTGAGTAGAACAACTGAGTCTAGATAAGAACTTTGTCAATTCACTCATTCCAACAAGGGAGAACGCAGTCTAGTGCTTGGCATAAGAATTTTGCCTGGGTCGGTATAACGTGGAGAGAGAACACTTTTTTTTTCTAGTGTAAAATAATATCTTCTTAGGCATAGTAATTAGGACAATAATAGACCCCTATCGCTTTAACAAGAACTGGAAGGAAATCAAAAGAGAGATAAAGCTCCTTGCTTTGAGTGGAGAGGGCTCAGCAGTGGCTAGAAGCTAAGGGGAAGGGTCACAGAGAAGGAAGACAGGGTAAGGGCCGTAGCACTGTCAAAAAGCAGGAAGGCTGAGTGCACATATCTTGGTTAATAGTACTTTAAAACTCAAATAAAGAACACCTCAAGGCTTCCCTCATAAAAGTCAAGTGTCCAACGTGGTTTCAAGATCGTCATGCACTTGTCTGGGGTTGTCATCTCATACCAGGGGCCAAACAGTGTACCTATGAAATTAGATTAGAAATATTTAATTTTATTATTAAATATTATCGGTGACCATGGATAGGTCCAACCACCCTTACTCCAAAGTAAAAGAAGAGAAATATGGTTTCTTGGACAGGAGGCATGTATTTGGAAAATATTATACTCAAATTAGAGTAAAATTACTGGTACTAAACACCAAACAAATATTTATAACTATCTCTTATTGACAAAAATGCAAATAATTTATTGATGAGCTGTTAGAATTTTTTTAACTGTAACAAGACAGAAATACCCACATCCAACTAAAGAGGCTAAATAATCAATCTTAAGACAGATCCAACTTAACAAACTATACAATTTTGACAGACTCTACTGGAATATATTAAACTTTATTTATGTGTTTTTAAGACTGCCTTTGTGGACATTCCCTCCACCTGACCCCAAACTACACATCATTACACATTGAAGAAAATTTTCAGAGGAAAAAAGTGGAAAATGGTTGATAATTTATGAAAATGGTTGATAATTTATGAAAAGAAATACAATTTGAAATAAAATGAGACATCATATTTGAGTTAACAAATTAGCAAAAATTAAAAATGTTGATCTTATTATTTTTTGGATAGAATATGGAGAAAAGGTACTCTCATTTGTTCTTGGCTAGAGTTTAAATTGACACAGCATTTTTGAGGAGCCATGTGGCAATATATGTTAAAGTTGTAAAGTGTCATCAGTTCAATTTCTAGGAATTTATCCACACAGAACACTCCCACCAGTGTGCAAAGATGAGTGTTCAGGTAAATTCAGTGGAGCATTGTTTGTACCAGGGAACAATAGAAAGAGCTTAAATATTTATCAATATAGGATTTAATAAATAAGTCATGATGCATCCTATAACCTCTAGATATTATTATAAATATTATTTATATTTATAATATAAATAATATAAATATAATATATTATTATAAATATTCTAAAGAACATTTATTAACTTACAAAAAAGTCCAGCATATGCAGTTATATTTTCCATTTAAAATATAGAGAGTAGTGATTAAACTGGAGGGTGGGCATGGTGGAGACAATCTGTCTTGAGTGCAGGCAATGTGGGCAATAAAAATGATAGAGAATTTCAGCACAGTAATAAAACCAACTACAAGTGGTCTGCCTTTTATTGTTACCATGAGCTGGTAGTTTACACAATATAAATCAAAAAATGCCCCTCCCTCTGGGGTAAGTCACTCCCATTGCACACTTGGACCCCTGCCCTTGATTGGCTACTGCTGAAGATGAGAAGATGGGTGAGTAAGAGATGGAGAGAGGAGGGGAGAGGGGAAAGAATGCTAATAAGTAGTAAATTTGGGCATGGCCCTGAGTATTTCAAATGTGGAATCGTAATGTAAGTTTTTGCTGTATTATGAAGAGTCTTATATGCTGTGACATGGGATTTAGCAAACAGAGTCTTTGTAAATAAAGTTTTATTGCAACACAGACACGTTTATTCTTTTATGCTTGTCTAGGTTGCTTTCTTCCTACAGTATCAGGGTTGAGTAGTTGCAAAAGAAACTGTTTAAGACCTGAAAAGCCTAAAATATTAAGCATCTGACCATTTACAGAAAAAGCTTATGGACCCCCTGCTATAAGTAATGGAATATTTTAATTATATTCAAGAACAATTATTTCCTATTAGGTTTGAATTACTTTACTTAATTATTGAATTAGATGTTAATGGCTATTTTGGTCACCAGCAATTACTTTCACATTTAGTAAATGTTTCGTATGAATTTCTAGTTTACATATTTCAGCATTTTTGTGCGATTTATGAGCAATCTATGGGAAAGTTGTCAGCCTTTTAACTAAATAACTGAGACTTTTCTATTCAGTAAGTAGTCCTTATTTATAGAGCCTTGTTTGAATGCTGGGGGTTTTTGTGTCTCCTGACTCTTTAGAAGTAATATAATAAATATTTTAATTTAATAAAATATGAAGGTAAAAAAAAATTATTTTATTTCTGCCCCTTTCCATAAATATATGTAGAAGGCATGATTACCAAGTTGCTACCTAGTTTTGGTGAATATGTCTTACCTGTCCCCGCAATTAAGTGCTCATTAAGTTCCAGGAACAGACCTACTATGTTTACTCAAAACTACATGACTTCCTTTAAATTATAGAATCATCCCCTGAAGGAAGTCCAAGTGATTTACACAGGGCCACATTTTAACATACAGTTTATGTTGTGCTCTCACTTGAAAGTCCATTATTTTTTTATGAACCCACCTCCTACCCTCAATGGTTTACAGGTATCCTCCATATCTTTCTTAACAGAATGTTTGCCAGTAGCAGCTGTTCTATAAACTTGAATCAATTGAATTGTGTTTTCTTCTGATCTCACATTGAAGTGATCGTTGAATAGAGTGATAGGAAACCAAAGCTCCCAGAATATAAGGAAAAAGAGATTGTTGTTATTTGGTAGCATGTTTTCAGAGAAGACCAAGTCTCTAGAGTTTTACCACACCTGCCCTGGAGTTAGGCCTGTCCAGTCCTAATCAACTTTTCCCGCTGGAGATTCATTTCATTATTCGATCTTATAAATGGCACATCACAATATTGGTCATTTTTTTTTCTTTTAAAATCATTGCCTTCCTCTGATTTATTCATTTTACCATTAACTACTGAGCACTTCGCATGCATGAGACTCTTTTCTAGCCGTACGGGAGTATTAAACTAGACAAAATCTCTGTCCTCAGAGGAGCTTATGTTCTACATTCAAATGTAGCTATTATTGTTCATATTCGCTCCCCCTTTTCCACCCCCGCTCCTGCTCATGTCTTCAAATTTTATCATTACTAAACTAAACCTTTTGCCATGGGATTCTTAGTAAAATGGCAGCCTGAATGCTTATCAATTCTCCACTTCCCAATTGTTTCTTTGTTGAAGGAGGCAGCAAGAATACTCTGTCACTCCCAGAGAGGCTCAGCCCTTGCAGACCTGTGATTTCCCTGGGGGAAAGGAATGCCCACCTGTCCATGCCGAGTCCTGGCAGGGTAGGCTCTGTCCTGCTGACCTTCAGGACCTGCAGGAAAGTTAAAAGCTGAGAGAGGGCTGCCTCTTAAACTTAAGAAAACTGGAAAGATTCTCAGTAGTTGATATCTGGTCTGCAGTTTTGTTTTGCAATCATTTTGAGTGTTGTTTTTGTTGACCTGAAACAAATAGACTGCCAGATGTTTCTCTAGCGTAGATGGGTTTAGTCAGGGGCAGCAGAGAATTGTACTTGGGCGTCTGCAAGCATGGCGAGCTATGTGCAAGTCCCAGCCGGGCAAGGGAAGGAGAAAGCTTTTATAGAGAGGAAAAGGAAGTTGTGAGAACAAAAAAAACAAAAGGTCTGTGGCTTTTCATTGACTGAGTCCTTGCCAGGAAAGAAGAGGAGCTTTCTTCTTCCTGTTGGGCTCTGTTACTATGGCAGGGTGTGTGAGCGCCCCCTTCTGGTCTCCCAACTCTATTTAATTGAGATTTCTGTTCACTAATTTTTACATTTCTAAATTATATACCCCAGCAAAAGATGTATGGAAAAAAATGAAAGAAGAATAGCAACATCAGGCGATAAACTGGATGGTTTATAAAGTAGCAAGCACATATATGTAAAATACAACCTCAAAGAGTACGTGTAAAGAAATAAACTAACAGATGCAGTGTGGTTGAGAGAAGCTGTCTGTGGAGAAATCAAGCAATGACTTGAGAAGGCATATTGGAAAAAGAATTGAATTTGAATGAGATTTAGAGGGATCAGTTTAATGAGGAATTGTGTTTAGCTGAACAGAAGCTAAAAAGATAATTTGAATGGAGCTAAACTAAAATTTCATGAAAAATGTTCATGTGTTTTGTACACATACCTTGAACTTGTAGAAAATTGTGGTGTTGGTATTTACCAAAAACTTTCCTACTTTGGACTGAAATTTAAAATAATTTCAACAATTTGCTTCATTCTAAATATTTGATCCAAATTATGCTTTTCATACTTTTTAGAATACAAATCAGCTAAAGCAGATTTTGCTCGTATAAATCACACACACACATATATATATGTAATGAGATTTTGTATAGTCTAAATAAAAATTGCCTTTTCTTATATACTCACAAATAAAAGAGATTTGATCACTGTTTTGGAAATGTCCACCAAATAATAAAATCTTCTCTGGGGACGTTATTAATAGGCCAATCTGATGAAAAGGAAAAGACACATTGAAATGCAGAACATGTTCTTCTTGAAAAGATTGATGTATTAAATATTTATACAAGCACATTAAATTGGCAAGTGTATGAAAACATTATTACGTATTCATCACCTTCAAATCTCATCTTTTTGAAAAGAACTTCTTTCCTATAAAACTAAAATGGATGAGTATAAGTTTTCCAAAGTCACATTTTTCAAATTTCATAACACGGACTAGTTTGTTTTTCAGAGTTTATATTAATTCACGTAAATAACAAAATGAATGTTGGAACTAGAAAAGACTCCTTATATTTATTCAAAATACAAGGAGTCAAGTACCGTTTCATCCTCAGCCTTTCTCCGTAACCCTGCCCTGGAGCCTCTTCATATAAAACTTGCTCCCCAAGAGTGAATATTCACTTTGGGGAATAAATGAGCTCTTTTAGGTCATGGAATCATTTAGCAAACAACTGGTTCTGTGGCCTAAATGTCAAAAGGGAATTAATGTATTTCCAAAGTACCTAGCTTCTCCTAGAGTGTAAGAAGTCCAAAATTTTATGGTCTTTGGAAAGTGTTACTTAAATTAAAATTTAAATTGACTACACTTCTCATTAAAAGCTAGAAAGTTGAAATGATTTTATAGAGGCTCTACAAATATTCATGTTTAATATAAACTTCCATATTCTGCTGATATAGTGTTCTGTGTTCTAAGCTTGCTTTCTTCTCCATTTCTACCCCTTTTTCCAGCTGAACTCTTGTCCCATCTCTTACAACGTTTCCTGACTTCAGTGCTTATTTGATTTTTACCCTACTTCTATTACTGTGTGCTTATTTGATTTTTACCCCACTTCTATTACTATTTTACTCCTATAGCATCCAGCTTTTTCATCCCTCTGCCCATTTCCACAAGCTTCTCTTACTTTACTGTTCCCTTCTGCTTGCATCTCTTTCCTTTTTCACCTTTCTCCCCGTCTTTGATGTTTTAAAGACTGCCACTTTAATGTGTTATCTTTCCTCACTATGAGTCCTCACCATCTCTGTGTTTTGATAGTTTATTCTTGGTAACAACCCTAGGGTGGGGTAGTAAGTCATTGGTGTTGGCTCTGTTTAATTTAACTTGCCTATTCCTACCATACATCATAGTAAAAAATAATCTATATTGTAACATGGAAGAGATGAAGGAGGAGGAGAAAGAAAAAGATCAGAGTGTGGCTCTAGTTGGCTAATTTTAAAAGAAACTAGGAGTTTAAGGCTGGCTGAAATTGACTTCTTCTGTAATCCAAACCTCTGTCTGTGTGTGGCCATTCCGTAGCCATTTTTCCTTTACTATCCAAATGCATTCACTGCAACCCCATCCTATGTGCTGTATAAAAGGTCCCCTGCCTCCTCCAAATCTCTGAACATTTTCAGGTTTTTGTTCACTGCTCATTACTACTCCCATGCTCCTGCTGAAGGCTGGATTCCTTCTCTGTTTTTCCCCTTTCCTGCACTGCTTTCTCTTCCCCGTCCTGTCTCTCCATAGACATGAAATGCAAACCATGTTCACTCGAACCCTAAAGCACCATTTTTTAAGAAAATCAAAAAATCATGTACTGAAGAATGGGGGGTAAAGGATAGTGATTAAGCTCAGGACAGCACAGAAAAGACAGTAGCATCAACGTAAAACTAAGTTGTTTAGTTTGACAGCTGCCTCGTCATGCCCACCTCGGTCCTGCTTGCCATTTTGTGCCAGATTATTTTCTCCCAAGAGATTATTTCCCACATCCTCCTCTTCCCCCCATTCAGGGACCTCCAACCATGTTCTCCTGTGGTCAGGAAAATATTCTATATTCTTGCTACTTTATTATGCAGAGTGATTTATTTCATTTTGTATAACCACTCTGTATTTATTTCCCATGGCTGCTGTACCAGTTTACCGCAAACTGTGTGGCTTAAAACAACAGAAATTGATTGTCTCACAGTTCTTGAGGTCAGAAGTCTGAAATCAAGGTGTCAGCAAGGCCATGCTCCCTCCGAGGCTCTAGAGGAGATTCCTTGCCTTGCCTCTTCCCAGCTTCTGGTGGTGCCAGACATTCTTCGGTTTGTGGCTGCATCACCAATTTCTGTCTCCTTCTTCGCATGACCTTCTCTTCTCTGTCTCTTATAAGGATACTTGTCACTGGATTTAGAGTCCACTTGAGTAATCCAAAACAGTTTCATCTCAAGATCCTTAAGTTAATTACATCTGCAAAGACACTTTTTCCAAGTAAGGTAACCTTCACAGGTTCCGGGAATTAGGGCATGGGTATATCTTTCGGGGAGCCATCACTCAGCCCATTACACAGTCTATCTAAGCAGATTTTGGTTTTCTCAACCTTCACAACAAGAGGTAGACAAAATTTTACCATTTAATTTAAAGAAGAAAAAGTAATTCTGTCCCTCAGCATAATTCTATAGTCCTTCTAGGGCTCTTAGAGTGAATTACTGTTAGATTTTAAGTGATGTTTGTCTTCTCATTAAAAGACTCCAACCCGTTAAAAATGGTTAAAATGACATAACAGTTTAAAATATGGGAAAATTATTTATACTATCAAAAACTTAAATAAAGTTTGTATATATTTATACAAATGCCTTTATAATTTATATATGTGTTTGTGTATATACATGTATTTGTAAAAGTACGTTTGTAATCATGTACTATAGCTGTGTATTGTGCTTAATCTTAACAAATGATAAATCTTTTCAATATTTTAACATATTTTTTAATTTACTATTTTTATTTTTTAATTTTAGTTAATTAGGACATATTTAATCATTATAGGAAATATAAATAAACAGAAAAATTAATCACTTGAAATTCTACCACAAAAAAAAAAATAACCAGTTTTGGGACACATACATCCTTATTTTTCTCAAGAAATTATGTCCACATAAATCCATACCTGTAATAGGTATATGAGTCTATACCTGTAACAACATCTACATTTATTTATAATTTTGATTCTAACAAAGTTGAATCATACAATACTGTTCTATACCAGATTTTTTCATTTCTCCAGTTAATGTTATGTTACACTTTTAATTTTAAATTGTTTTATAATAGTATCATTATTCCATATATAACATATATGTATATATAGTACATCATTGTTTTGATGCTCCATAAATTATTATCATTAGAGATTATTTTCACTATTAAAATGAACACTGTTGGGGCTTCCCTGGTGGCGCAGTGGTTGAGAGTCCTCCTGCCGATGCAGGGGACACGGGTTCGTGCCCCGGTCCAGGAGGATCCCATGTGCCGCGGAGCGGCTGGGCCCGTGAGCCATGGCCGCTGAGCCTGCGCGTCCGGAGCCTGTGCTCTGCGACGGGAGAGGCCGCGACAGTGAGAGGCCCGCATACCGCAAAAAAAAAAAAAAAAAAAATTGAACACTGTTAATAAATATACTTTGTTTATTACATCTTTATAAACGTGTATAATTATTCCTTTAGGATTGTGTATAATCTTTATAAATGTATATACTTATTTCTTTAGGATTCTCATGGATGAATTTGTTGGGTCATAAAGTGTGTGGTATGTTGTGGCAGAGACTGCTAGTCAGTCACCTATCCAAATTTCTATTCTTCTTCGCCTCCTGGGTAGTACCAGGAATTTCATTTCCCAGCCTCACTTGCAGTTGGGTGTGACTGAGTTCTAGCCAATGGAATAGAAGAGCGTGCCTCTTTTATGCCATCTGTGGGTTAAGGTTATTAACAAGCAGATGTCCTTCCTCCAGGTCCTCTTCCCCTAGGCTGCCTGTAAACAGCAGAGGAAGAGGTCTGAAGGACAGAAGAAACCTGTGCCCCTTAGCTACTGTGTGGAGGGAGCTATCCTTTCACTGGACCAGGAATATCTACCTCAGGGGTTAGTCGATGGAAAAATAAACTTCTGTCGTTTTTGAGCCGTTACATTCTTAGGGTCTTTGAACAATTACTGTTCTATGCTAAGTAATACACTTGGTTTTAGAAGTTTTGATATGTACTGTTAAATTGCATTTCTCAGTCTAAGCAGTGGGGTATCCCTGCTGCTTTTCAACCAAGATTATACTCAAATGTTTATGATTAATTTTAATATTTACTAGAAAAGGCCTGCCAACACTTTCTAGAGATTCTCCTACATTTATTCTCGCACATGACCATTATAATCATGTTGCCAATTTTCCTAAAAAGTCTTAGGGCAGATTGTTAAGGCTGCAGCTGATGTAAAACTATTAACTCTATCATTCTTTCATCTTTAAACCTTATATAGTCTTCTAATTATTGATTGTTATGTTGGTGTGATAAAATGTTTTCTGTATATAGATTTCCAGAGGTAGATTATTTCCTTGTATGAATTTCCCAGAAATGTGGGAATTTGGAAAAATGATAGGACTAAATATACAATTTTCCATATGGGTTGTAGTTTGTCTTTTATAAGGAATATGTAAGGACAGTCTCATCAGAGTAAGATGTAAAGACGGTCTCATCAGAGTAAGACAATTTGGCCCCTAAGTCATTATCACTGTGTTTTGATATTAATATTTTAAATATAAAGAAAAAATTTTACCTCAAGGTTAATTTAATTGCATTTCTTGAGTATCAAAATTGAACTTTAAATGAGGTTCAAATGGTTTAAATTCCTTTAATGTAAATTATTATCTTTGTCCACTTATTTTTTGGAGTCTTGATTTGAATAAAGTTTACATATTATTGATGGATTATCCTTCTGGTGATCTGTATTTAATTAAAGCTTCTTTGATTTGATTTTACTTAATTAAACAATTCATCAGGAACTTAGATTCATATAAGGTGTGTGACCTGTGTATCTAAATTAATTTATCCACAAATTTCTAATTAATTATTGTCATTTATTAATTAATATTCCCTTCTCTGTTGCGTCCATATGTTACCTATGTCAAATAAAATTTTTTGTTATAAAGTTTCTTTCAGACATTTTTACTATGTTGTATTCTCTTTATACTTATCTTTGTTCTAGAGCATAAAGTTCTGATTATTGGTGTTTTACAAAGTGACTTGATACCTGATTGAATTGGCCTGTTATTCTACTAAAAATATTTTTGAGCATCTCTCTTATTATATTTTTGCATTTTAAAAAATGCTTGTTCAATGGCAAGAAAAGAACTGGGAACTATTTTAATGGGCATCATACAAACTCCACAAAGCAACTTATGTAAAAGTATCTTTTAAAAACTGATAGAGGTGGACGTTCAAGATGGCGGAAGAGTAAGACGCGGAGATCACCTTCCTCCCCACAAATACATCAAAAATACATCTACATGTGGAACAACTCCTACAGAACACCTACTGAACGCTGGCAGAAGACCTCAGACTTCCCAAAAGTCAAGAAAATCCCCACGTACCTGGGTAGGGCAAAAGCAAAAAGAAAAAACAGAGACAAAAGAATACGGACAGGACCCGCACCTCTGGGAGGGAGGTGTGAAGGAGGAAAAGCTTCCACACACTAGGAAGCCCCTTCACTGGAGGAGATGGGGGGTGGGTGGTGGGGTACTTTGGAGCCATGGAGGAGAGTGCGGCAACAGGGGTGCAAAGGGCAAAGCGGAGAGATTCCTGCATAGACGACCTGTGCTGACCAGCACTCACCAGCCTGAGAGGCTTGTCTGCTCACCCACTGGGGCGGGTGGGGGCTGGGAGCTGAGGCTCGGGCTTTGGAGGTCAAATATACATGTAAGTTGCAGAGATTTTTGCCTTACTTGAAATATCACCAGTTGCATGCCCATCATCCGTGATAACTGCATTGTTCTCACATTCTGCATTTCCTTTAATATGGTAGTCTAGAAACCTACAAAAAGATGAGACACAATGTCTTACAAGGTTCAAGGGTTAAAAATGAAATGTTCAGTATTGTAGGAAATCAGGAAGTGAAGGTTTCTGTGTGGGGAATGGAAATCTATTTATATCTGAAAGTTAATTAGATATTATGCCTTATTTATAACTAATATAGTCTAATTCATAATGAAAGTATTTTATGAAAAAATATTTAAATTTTCATTAAGACTTTTTGTGTTGGCAGTTTGCCTGTGCAGATGATTTGCATGAAGTGTGATTAATGATAACTAAAGAAACAGGCTAACAGGTAGAAGGAGATGAAAAATTACCCTAATAAAAGAACATTTTATAGGATAACCATTTCAACAACAAAAAAACCTCGATTCTTTGAAATTTTGTGACATAAAACAACTATGTGAAATGTTAATAAAGATAAACTTATAAGCCAGTGTTTACTAGTTTGATTTGTTTACACCAGGCATGAGTTTTCTAGGATAAAGTCTCACAGTTCCACTTCTTTGTAGAAACTGCACAAGGTCACAAGGCAAATAACCAGTTCAACACAATTTGACAGCACAAATGGAAACATTACAAACCAATTCATCTATAACTAGTTGAAAATGTTAAAATAAGCATAGTAAAACTGAAGTTTTCTGGTATATTATTATTCTACTGCTAGATTACATTCTCTGTTTCCTTTCCTTTGAAAGCAGGGACACCCTTGAGAAGGCCAGATCCATTTTACAGCTCATATGGTACTTTTTATGTTGCTAATGGCATAGATGTTTGTATATACCTTCCATAAAATATAAGAGCCCTGAGTCACATGATGTGAATGACTAATATATAAATTTATATTTGAAATACAATATAATAACTAGTTAATATTAAATAATATTAATAAAATTATGGAACTTATATATGGAATGAGTACATTGTAGGGCTCATTTATTTCAACTGTGGTTCTTGACAAAGGTATAGTGGCTCAATACAATCTTTATTCTGGCTGAGTGACTATGGATTTTTTATAATTATGGGAAGAACACTGTACCATATTCCACATTCTTACTTGTAATAAAGGTGTGCTTCATGGGCACGTGACCTATGTGGTTGCATAGGGTCCCCTGCTGTAAAGAAACTCACACTTGGTTTAATGTTCTGGCATTGCTTTTCTGAAATTCTTGATAATATTTGAACAAGAGGTCTCTCCTTTTCATTTTGCGCTGGGCCCTGCAAATTATGTAGCTCTTCTGCCTGTAACCAAATACTATAGCCAAGACTTCCTTGTATTAAATTATCAGTTACCTTTAATGCAAAACTTCAGTCCTCTGCAAAAATATATGGGTTTTTTTCTCCCATACTTTTGTGTCCTTAAGGTTCAAAAAGAGAAATTATCAAGAGTGAGACCAGCATGGTTTTTCTACCAGTCATGTGACTTTTGATTTTCGACTACAACTCTTGCAGTTTTCTTCCTCTTAGAAAATATACATAACCTCATATTTTCTCCCTCCAACAAAAAAAAATACAATAAATTCCCTTATATACTTCGCCTAGATTCAGTGATTATTAACTTTACAGACTCTGCTTTATCTCTCTCTATATATTCATACACACATATTTTTCTTCTGAATCATTTGAAAGTAAGGTACAGACATTTTGACATTTCACACCTAAATAATTAGCTTATATCTCCTAAAAACATTCTCCTGCATAGCCTCGGTACCACCCAAGACATTTAAACTTGACACAATAATATTATCTAATATTATTCTGATTCAAATTTCTCTAATTATCTCTACAAATCCTGTATAGATTTTTTTAAACCTAGCATCCAATCCAAAATCATACATTATGTTTGGTTCTCATGCCTCTAATTTAGTAAAAACAGCCATATTTGCTAATGTTCCTCCAGAGGATTTTCTACTTGATGAAAGTAGGAGCCTGTGGCCTATCCTTCTTTGATCATCCAAGGAGGCTGAATGATATAGGATGCTGTAAAGAGTCTAGGCTTTGATTCAGATGCACATGAATTCTAGCTCTACCACTTAGCTCTGTGACCTTAGATACAGTCTTTAAATTCTCTGAGCTTCAGTTATATTACCCACATTAAAGCAATTGGTGCGGAGATGAAATGGCATAATGAATATAAAGTACCTGGCATGTGGATGACACTCCATAAATATTTCCTCTTTCCATCCTTCTGTCAGTTTATGCTGATAGTGAGATTTTGGTATTGTTTCTTTTTTTCAATATGCAGTGGGGGATTGAGAAGAAGAAAAAAAGGAAATTTTCTGTCTGCTCGTCTTAAGAACCTACATGTCTTGTACCATCTCCAAAGTGATGAGAACAGATTTGATAACATTTCAAGTATACTAAGATTCATTTTAAATTTGAAGAGTATATACAATCAGGTTGTATTTTAGAAATGTGGCACTGGGAAATCAGGAACAGTCAAGTCTGGAAAAGGCACTTTGTGTTTAAATGAATGGTTCCTGCCCTTGAGTGTGACAGGGCCATGTTCCAGGAAAAGCAGAAGAGGGTCTCAGCTACAATGAATTACAGTGCTGTCCATCCTTCCAGACTCTAGCGGGATTCTGAGCACCAGTAGATATGATGGTGGCAGTATTTCTTGGCATTTGCTGGCAGCAAGGCTCTCTTCTTTCTGCACAGTGTTGTCAAATTAGCGCCATAGCTTTGGGAAACAGTGAAATGAGAACAGCAAAATGCTAGGTAAGCAGCAGGGACTCCTGTTTCCCTTTCTTTGATTCTGTCATCTGAAGTCTTTTTCCAGCTCCCGTGCTTCAGGGACTCTTCTTTGAGGAGAGGGAGGAGTGTGGAATGGGATTGGGTGCTCTGCAGTTGGAGATTTTTGGATAGGTTGTGTTTGATTGGTTGTGTATCTCAATTATTGTGGGGAGGCTTTGTCTTTCTCTTGATGACTCAGGGCAACATCAATCAGTATCAGTAGTTTCTCTATGATGTAGTTTTCATTAATCCAGATTACTGAACTGAACTTTTTTTTGTTGTTTTCTTACTTGAAGGCATATCTTGGAAAATACTTTTTAACTAATTCCATGAGGTCAGATTGGTTTCATATCCTTTGCCCTATATTGTCATAGTTCACAGAATAAATTTAGCTGTATGACTTGCTGATGTCATTTTGCAAAATTAGTTATTGAATCTAAGTCTGAGGGAACCTTATCCTAAATTGTTTTCTTGACTTTCATTAAATCATCATACTGTCTTTGTTATTTGATCTACTAGGAGGCAATGCTCAAAATATTAACCCTTGTGCTTTAAGGGAGACAGGGCCCTTTAGTCACTCTCAACCCATTTTTAAACTCGCTTGGGTTCATTTCAGGGGGAAATATCACTATCTTAATGATTTTAACATGTTGCAGAAGAAGAATGCTTTCTCTTCCTCCCTCCTCACCTTCCTTCCTCTCTTCTTTTCTTCCCCTCTTTTTTTTTTTTTTTTTTCTTTCTGGCTATCTCTCTTTCTTGGAATGCCTTAAGCATAAATGGAACTTCATCCCTGAAAGTTTGTATTTAGTCATACAATCTTAATACTTAATTTTAATGAAAGAATCACAATATATCTGTGGTCTCTTTTACATATACTTCTGATAAAGTTAGGAAACTCATACCTGCTTCCCTCCCTGGCTCTGTGGTAGTCCAGGTCAGCACTGTGAGGGCAGCAGGGTCCTAGATTTCTGGTCTTCTAGCTCTGTCCCGTCACAGGAAGGTGGCCTATGTCGCCTATGTTAAGTGGAGCCTACACTGAGGAGGGCTCACATTGAGGGTGAAGGCCTTCACCTACTTCATGGTGGTTCCGAGCTGGGAGTGAGCATGATGAACACTTTCCTGAAGAGCGCACAATATCTGAGTTCATTGCCTAACCCCATCTCCACATCAGGTCCAACATGTTTCCTGGGAAACTGGTAACTATGCTCTGTTCATAAGCCTCATGTGAATCCACTTCCCACCAGCGATAAAGGTGAATAAAGAGAACCCAGAATGCTACCCAGTCACTGGGGACCACAGCACTGGTTTGGACTGTTACTCTGCACATGGACCAGAAAAGTACATGGGATTTTAAGCTCACCTCCTTTACTGGTATCAAATGATGACCAGTATACTGATCTTTTGTCCCTTTGCTTGTGCAGGAGATGGCGTGAATGAATGAATTAGCGACCTTAGATTGGTCACAGGAAGAAAGCCCCAAGAAACAAAACAAACAAAATAATCCACCAGCGTGCCAGGCAGTGGGAGACCAGCTCCATCTCCAATTTGTGTGAGTTGAATATTTTTAAGCTTCCTTGGGTTCTAGTGTCTTCATCTGTAAAATGAAAGACTTAACTTTTTAAAAATATACTTTAAAATTTGATTTTGTAACCTATATTAAGGAATGTGCAGATCATATGATGAATATTATCTGCCCCCCAGAATCAACCTCTGCTCCGCCTCCTCTACTGCTTTTAGTGGTTACTAACTACCTTTAGTGGTTACTAAAGGTAACCACTAACCTGACTTCCAACATCATAAACTAGTTTTTGCCAGTTTTTGAATTTCATATAAATAGAATTTTTATTGTTTTATATTGGTTTTATATGTTTCTGGCTGTTTTTGTTCAGCCGGATGTCCGTGAGATCCATCCATTTTCTTTTGTGTAGCAGTTTGCTTGTTTTTATTGCTATATGATATTTCACTGTATGAGTTCACCACAATTTTTATCCAATCTACAGTGGATGAACATTTGACTTGTTTCCATTTGGGGGCTATTATGACTAATTCTTCAATAAACATCTTGTATGTGTATTTTGTTGATCACATACATATATGCATGTGGCATGGAATTGCTGGGTCATAGGTTAATGTGAATACTCAGTTCTAGGAGATGTTACCAGCAGTTTTCTAGAATCGTTGTATTAATTTCAGTACATAATATGTTGAAGTTTCCATTATACCTTATCCTTGCTAATATTTGGTACTGTGAGCATCATTCACTTTAGCTATGTTGGTGGATATGTATTAGTATCTCGTTGAATCTTCAGTTTACAGCTCAAAAAATTTTTATACACAAATTCACATACACATAACACTTCCCAGATCAAGATATAGAGAATTGACAAGACTCAGGAAGGCTCTCATATTCATTGTAGGGCCGTGTGCCCCACCTAGGAGATAGCCACTGTTCTGACTTCCATCATCATAGATTAGTTCTGCTTGTTCTTGAGTTTTATATAAATAGAATCATGAAGTTTCTACTCATTTATCTGTCAATTCTTTTGCTCATTTTCAGGCCAGTTATATTAATCAATGTTATTACACATATCAGTCACTTTTCCTTTTCTATTGCTACATGATATTCTGTTTAATATGTTACATTTTATTAACCACTCTTTTGCTAATGGGCATTTGCTTTGTTCTAATTTTTGGCTGCTAGGAGTAAAGCACCTACTAATATTCCTGTATGTGTCTTCTGTAGACATAAGTACTCATTTCTCTTTGGTATTTACCTAGGAATAAGATTGCTGGGCCATAGTATAACTATAAATTTAGCTTCAGTAGATATTGCCAGACAGTTTCCCAAATTGTTTTTTCCAATTTAAACTCCCACCAGTGATATAAGATAATGCCAGATCCTCACCACAATTTAATGCTTTGGCTTTCTAAATTTTAGTCATTCTGGAGGGTGTGTAGTGCTGCTTCAATTTACATTTCTCTGATGAGTAATTAATTGAGCATCTTATGGTTATTGACTGTGTCAGTATCTTCCTTGGTCGAGTTTCATTGAAGTCTCCCTCTTACTTTTTAATTCTTTATAGTGATTTGTAGTTCTTTATATATTCTAGATGTAAATTCTTTATTGTGTCTCTATGTTGTCTGTTTCTTCTCCCAGGGCAACTCGCCTTTTCACTCATAATATTGTGTTTTTGTTGAAAACTCCCACTGTATTAAAAATACACTCTATTAGTTACCAATATTTAAATACTAGGTTATTTTGTATAAAAATACTGATTTACTATTTTTCTTAAATTACTACAAGGATTCTGCAACATTCTTCTTGAAATCTCATTTACCTGAGACTCTCAGTAGCTGCCCACATGAGATGCCCACCATGGTCCCTGTTGTTTCCTACACCAGCATAATTCACAGGTTCACATTCCCAGCCCAGTGTGGCACCCAGTATGGAACCCTGGTCTAAGATCTTCTCCATTTTAAAGTCTGAGTTCTGCTAACCAGACCTCTTTTGCCTTGATGGACTTAATCAGTTTAAGGGATAAGAAATGTCACTTTGGGGTGTCATGCACTTAAGAATGCCAAATCTCTGGCCACCAAATAATAAAGACTTTAGTTCAGTGAGTACATAGTTTCTACAATAGTTAATTTTCCAAGAATCAGGCTATAAAGCATGGCATTTGGGAGGAGAAGTTAAGAGTTCAAATGGTGTTTAATAATAGTGGAATTATTTTAGTTTAAGTAGAGGAAATAGTGGAATTTGACCAAATGTTTCTTAGGATGCAGACCTAAAAAAACTATGCAAACTAAAACTAATAAAAACCAAATTTCAGAGTTTCTTATATATGTATGTGTACACACAAATGCATGTGATAATACAGAAATAAATGAACTGTGCTATTAGCAGGTTAAAATAGAAAACACCTATTCATTCACTTCCCAAATGTCAAATAAGAACTGCTGCATCGGCAAGGTATTGTTTTAGGTGTTAGGACCACAGAAGTGGACAAAATGGAGACATTCTCTGCTTTCATAGTTGTCACTCAAGAATGAGAAATAGTCAATACATAAATACACAAAAAATATTAAAATATCTAATAGTTTAAAGTGCTAGAAAATAGATTCTTGTAGTAATCAAAAAAAAGAGTGGTATTGGTGAAAGAATATACAATGAGATTAATGGCACAGAATAGAGAGCTCAGAAATAAATATCCCCCCCCCCCAAATCCAGCCAATCAATTTTTGACAAAGGAGCAAAGCTAATTCAATAGAAAAAGAACAGTTTTTTCAACAAATGTTGCTGGAACAAATGGACATCAACACACACACACACACACACACACACACACACACACACACACACACATCTAGACACAGACCTTATACTTCTCTCAAAAATTAACTCAAGGCGGATCATGGGCCTAAATGTAAAATGTAAAACCATAAAACTCCTAGAAAATAGCATAGAAGAAAATCTAGGAGACCTTAGATTTGGTGGTGACTTTTTAGGTGCAGCACTGGAAGCACAAGCCATGAAAGAAAAAAATAATAAATTGGACTATATTAGAATTAAAAACTTCTCTGCAAATGACATTGTTAATAAATAAAAAGACAAGCCACATATTGGGAGAAAATAGTGGCAAAACACACATTTGATGATGAAGGAGTGGTATATAAACTATACAAATAATTCTTAAAACTTAATGAGAAAATAAATAACCCAATTATAAAATGAACAATTGATATGAACATACACCTCACCAAAGAAGAAACACAGATGGCAAATAAACATATGAAAAGATGCTCAATGGCATTTGTCATTAGGGAATTGCAAATTAAAACAGCAATGAAATACCACTACACACCTTTTAGAATGGCTAAATCCAAAACACTGACAACACCAAATGCAGTGCTGTGGGCCAACAGAAACTATCATTCATTGTTGGTGGGAGTGCTAGATGGTACAGCCACTCTGGAAGACAGTTTGGTAGTTTCTTATAAAACTAAATATAAGATAGGGGTATTTATCCAAATGAGTTGAAAGCTTATGTCCACACAGAAATCTGCTCATGGATGTTTATAGCAAATTTATTCATAATTGCCCACACTTGGAGGCAACCATGATGCCTTTCAGCAGGTGAATGGATCAACACATTGTGGTACATCTACACAATGTGTATTAGTTTCCTACAGCTGTCTGTAACAAAGTACCACAAATTGGATTGTTTCAACAACATAAATTAATTGTTACACAATTCTGGAGGCTAGAAGTTTGAAAACAAGGTGTTGGCAGGATTGGTTTCTTCTAAGGGCTGTGAGAATCTCTTCCATGTCTCTCCTAGCTGTGTGCTGTCAATCCTTTGCATTCCTTGACTTGTGGCAGCATAATTCCAATCTTCACATGGTGTTCTCTGTGCCTCTGTCCCTGTGTCTAAATTTCCCCCCTTTATAAGAACACAGTCATACTGGATTAGGGCTCACCCTACTGACCACTTCCTAACTTGATCATCTGCACAGAACCTATTTCCAAATAAGGCCATATTCGAAAGGGGTTAGTACTTCAATATTTGGGGGGACATGTGGGGGCGTAATTCAACATAATGGTTAAACTATTCCAACAATAAAAATGAATGAGGTATTGAGCCACTGTGAGACATGAAGGACATTTAAAATGCATATTGCGAAATGAAAGAAGCCAGTCTGAAAAAGTGGTATACTGTATAATTCCAACTGTATGACATTCTTGAAAGGGCAAAAAAGGGAGACAGTAAAAAGATCGTTGCTTGCTAGGGATTCAGAGGGATAAAAGGAGGGAGGAATAGGTAGAGCACAGGTGATTTTTAGAGCAGTGAAACTATTCTGTATGAAACTGTAATGGTAGATACATGTCATTTTACGTTTTTCAAAACTTGTAGAACATACACCACCAAGAGTGAACCCTTATGTAAACTATGGACTTTAGTTAATAATATGTATCAATATTAATTCATCACTTGTAACAAATGTACCACACAAAAGCAAGACATCAATAGTAGGGAAAATTGGGAGGAAGAGGGGGAAGGGAAAATATGGGAGCTCTATACTTTCTGCTCAATTTTTCTGTAAACGTATGATATGAAACCATCAGATGGTTTAATAGGGATGTATTAAGATATGTTTAAAAAATATCACTCTGGCTGTTAGATATAGAGAATAAATTGTATATGGAGGCAACATTGGAAGCAGGGAGATTAGCTAAGAGGATACTGCAATAGTTCAAGCAAGAGGTAATGACAGTTTGGGCTAAGGTGGGACAGTGGATATGAGGATATGGGGATCAGTTTGGGATGTGTTGATAAAGAGAGGATTTCTCATGATATCAATCATCTGGTACTCAGCCATGAATCTGGAATCATGTGGAAATGTCGGATTGGTTATAGGCTGAAATCCATGCCCTTTGCCGCTCACATCCCCTTCTGTGGAATGAGAACTCATCAGATCAGATATTACTTTAAATAAATGGGCCTTGTAAAATTGCACATGATTTTTACTTTTCATATTTGTTGTAATAGGATTTGACTTGTATCTAAAACAAGATAGGCTTTAACATAGGCTTAAAGTGTTTTACTTTTCTTTCACTTTTTCTGAAAATTTTATATTACTGGAGTTGGGAAGAAAGTCTCTTCATTAATAAAGAAGTTAATACAACTGATGAACTTTGTATTTATAGCAACTCTGCAAATAAAAACACACATTTCTGTTATTTAGATTGGGCAAACTAAATCTGAAATATAGGCCAGCAATGATGGAGAATTGTTACATACAATGACATCACACTGATAGACATCAGTCGCAATCTGGCAAGGAAAAGAAGGGAATTGTTCTTCTTTTGTTTGTTTTAAAAACTATTCTTAAAATCAGCTGAGAGTAACAAATGTGCCATTTTTTTTTGCCTCAATATTTTAAGATGGGTGGCAAAAAAAATTAGAAGGCAAAGAAGAGAACAACCATAATTGATTTTAAAACATGGCAAAGTAACAGAATTCGCATCATTCATTTCTAATGAACAAGGACCTCAAAAATTAAATAATTTTTAGAAATTAGAAAATCTTTAAGAATTTAGGAAAATTACTCTAGCCTTTGAAACATTACTGTAAAAGGGATTACTGTGTTTCCTATGGGAAAACTCAAATCCACATAGGATAATAGTGAAATGAACAAGATCACCAGGATAGCTAACAGATCATTTAAATAACAAAATAATAATAGGATGGTATATTTGAATTGTGTGATTTACTTAAGTCAGTCCTTTTCAGAAAAGCATACCTAATTCTTTAAAATAATCAAGCATTATTAGGAATCATATTCACTTGTAGAAGGCAGAGTGTCCTTGGAACTGTTATTTACAGCATGTGACATCATTCATTTTTCTAGTCCATTCAAGGATGTTTACACTTAGGTCCTCAATGCTGTTTTGCTACTTACATTTATGAAGAGTGAGATAGTAATTATAGACTAAGCCACACTATCTCCTTTTAAAATTCCACTTTTCTGGGGCAAGGATTTCACCTGATTTTGAAATTCATTCTTTGCAAATACATTGTTTCCTTTGCATAGAATATATCTAAATGTCTGTATATGAGTAATATTACTTACTCTCAGCTTCATGAAACATTTTACAACTCTAAGCTGAATAAACACAGCATTGTTAAACACATCCAGCATCTTCATAGAAAGGAAAAGGTGGATGTGTTGTATCTACTGTTTCTGCTATTTTAATTTCAAAAGTTCTTACCAAGATAGTTACAAAGTAAACAATTCCTACAGAATTTACATGGCACTATCTCAGTCTCAGTAATTTTCAATTCAAAATTTGCAAGAAATTGACACTTTCACCTTATATACTAAGACACTTTCTGGTATGTAAACACTTTAAAAAAACACTTGAAAAGGACAATCTAAAACCTTTAAAATATTAAGGATATAAGCTATTGTAATAATGTAAACAGAGAGTCAAGCCTTTATTGGGTAGTTACAAAAGTTGTATTCATTGGACTATTTTTTGCTTAAGAGTTTTATGAGTTGCCTGAATAGGAGAATTCTAATTACGTGCTTTCATTTACTGGTTTCTATCATTTGTGAGAGGTCCTCAGTGTCAACCAGGATGCAAATGAGGATTGTGTTAGAAGAGAAAACTGGGGAGAGGACTGAAATTAATTCCAGTGCTAAAGCAAAAGAAGGGAGGTGACCTTTCATCTTCTCCCAGCACAGACCAGGTGAGGGGGTGAGAGAGGTTACACTCAACCCTGTAAGGTCAGCTGTGAGGGCTTCCTTCTTTCAGAGCACATTTCTGCACGTCTTTAATTCTCAGTGCAGCTCACTCCCTGGTGGCTTTATTTGCAGTAAATGACATAAAGTCCATTAAAAACAACACTTCTGAAGGGTGACTGTTGGGGGTTGTGAAGACACAAATGTCCTATATAGACCAAAACTATCTGCCTCTTTAAGGAAACAGAAAGACTTGTAAGCAAATGTTTATAACTCTGGAAATAGATGATAAAAGGATAGATAGATGATAGATAGGAAAAAAGATAGGCACAAGTATACATGTTTCATCTTATTCCTTACGCAAGTTTTCTATCTAAAACTTGCTTCCTCCTCCATCCACTACCCACTCTAGCGCGCCTCATCTGTCTGCCCTGTTTGGGGCTGTACAGCACACCTTTACAGCTCGCTGGGGAGCTGTTGCTTCCGCCTGCGGCGCTGTCAGCCGGAGTACGGAAGAAATGCTGAAGGCGAGCCGGGAGTGACGGTAAAGAGAAGGCTCTCCTCTTGCGCACCTCCTCCACCGCGCCCTCCCGTCATCCCGCCCGCCTCGGCACAGTGCAAAGTTGGCCCAGAGACCGGGTGGAGGGACCAGGGGGCCAGGGCGGCTGATGGCGGGATGCTGGGGCTTCGCGTCCCGCAGCCCGGAGAGCCTCCAGCCGCCGCAGCCGCCGCAGCAGCCGCAGCAGCTGTCACCTCCACGCCGAGCCACGGGCGTGCCCCTCGCCTCCCGGGTGGCTCCGAGCCGTCGCGCTAACAGCTCCCACTCACAAGTCTCCGCGTCCCCAGTTCTCAGCTCTCACCCCAGCCTGCCCCGTCGCCTCCCCCGCCCCCCTCCCCGCCACTGCAGAGGGGGGCAGCGATCTGGCGCTCCGAGGACCCCCAGCCACTCTCCCGGCACAGGCTGCTGCTGCTGATTCGCGGCACCGCAGGGCCGCGGACGCTCGGGCCAGACGCTGGGCGCCCGCGCCTGAGCATCCCCTGCGCGCGCACTGGGTGAGAAGGCGGGGGCGGGAGGGAAAGAGAGGAGGACTTGCTGATTCCCTAGCGGACCCAGGAAGTTGTCCTTAAAATTATATATATCGCCGTCCGCGGCTGAGCAGCCACCTGGCCAGAGCAGCATGTGGACTGGCTCGTCGGGTCACCTAAGTGCTCTGTGGCTGCCGCTGCCGCCGCTGTCAGAGCAGCTGCTGCCGGCAGCAGGAGCACGGCGCTGGGCGAGGAGCGGGGACGCGCGGCTGCAGCGTCCCCTGCTTACTGCTGGCCGCTTCTTCTCCGGAGGTGGCAGTCACTGTTGCTGCTGAAAAACCAGCCCACATTTCCACGGCTGGTCGCCTGGTGAGGAGTTGAGACTCTACACCTCCCGCCCGGAACCCACATGGCTTGTTACCTGGTCATCAGTTCGAGACATCTCAGCAATGGGCACTACCGGGGCATTAAAGGAGTCTTCAGAGGGCCCCTCTGCAAGAACGGATCTCCCTCTCTGGTAACCTGCGCGCACACACACACACACACACACACACACACACGTTCAAAATCAATATAAACAGAAAGAGATATTGTCCTGGCACAATGAGGGGGTGATGGATAAGCTACCTTGCCCGTAGGTATATTGTGTCTGTTTAGACAGTTTATTGACAGACTGTTACACAGTGAGGGGTGTGTGTTTACATGTGTATTTTCAACACAGTCATTAGCATCTATAGTGCTAGGTATGCAAATATTTACTGAATGCATTTAAGTGCAGGCTTGTGAAGGTAGCTCCTGTGTGCTGTGTCAAGTTATGAATCTGCTGATTTGGTCAGTATAGAAAGTTTTAGTGGCACTTTATAACCATACTTCATGAAGTCATCAGTTGGGATTAGTTTAATAATGCTGCATTTACTTTATAAGAAAATAAACTCTAAACATTTTGCATCAGGGTCCGGGCAAAAGGAAAAGTGTTGGATCCCGATAGGATGAAATCTAATGCTTCACTATGTAGGTTCTTCAGGGAAAGCCAAAGAGTTCTTTGTGAAAATATGAATTAGACAGTTTTTTGTACTATATACAGATGTATTCATGTGCAAATTTGAGTGACTGCTATTTAACTTAGTACACTATTCAATTTAGTTTACTATTTGATGTAAGTATTTTTTGTTAAATGATTTTGACCAGAATCTATGACTTCAGTATATTGTCAGTTCATCCCTTAGTACATACTATAAATCATTTTTTTTTAAAGGATTCAAATGTGTTTCAAGAAAAAAAAGTCATGATTTATTTTTTAAAGTTTTGGATTTTTAGTAAGTGACTAAGGGTCTAAACTTAAAGAACGATTTTTCTAGTGTAAGGTGAAAACTAGTACTTTAAGTTTTGTATGATATAAAGAGGGAAAATTGAAGGTGTCTGATTTTTATTTATTCATTTTTCGGTTCTCTCCATCATGGTTTAATGTTTCACCGGCATGAATTATTCAAAACTGCAATATATTATAAAAACCTGTGATTAAGGGCTATATGTGATTTGCATGAAAAATCTGAAATCAGAAAGTGCAAGTACCCAGAGATATCACTAGGACTCCTAATTGTGAAAAACTATTGCCTCACATGCTTTCATGTACTGTACAAAGTAGGTCATTGCAAACCCCCTGCAACTATTTAGTATTGAATTAAAAGTGTAAGATGGAATATACTGTTTATATGGGCATTTATAATTAAATTCACAGGGTTAGAAGCGTCTTGAAGGGTTTTAGATGCATAAAGCCCACATTCAATCTTTCTGAGCAGCTGGTCTGAATCTTTCCTATTTTTAAAGATTCTCAGGATCAGAATTTCCGCAGTCTCAGCAAACCACCTTAATGTTTAACAACCCATGCTGTCAGAATCTTCCTTAGAGCAGTCTTAAATTCTTCAAATTTTTCTTTAAGCTCATTTCATCTCGAAACCCGAGAATGTTCCATCTTTCTCATAGATTATTTTTCCACCCTTTGATAAGCTCTGTGGCTGTCTTCCCAGACCCTCTCTGGTTGTGGAAATCTGAATTGGGTAGTGCATTACAGGGTATGTGCCTTAATCATTCACAGTGTAAAGGGAGAATTACTTCATAGTTCTTACATTGTTTGGTTTCATTTAAGTTAGTTAGAACGTGGTGTTAATCTTCCAAAATCTATAGGGTTTGCAGAGGGAATTTCTGTCACAAGGTCAAAAGGTGTCCTGCCTCCCTCCCACCCCGCACCCCTGCCGCCCCATTATGCTCCTTCATCTCCCAGGGGCCTGAGTGACCCCATAGGGACTGGACATATGAATGTGGATGTAAGAAGACAGCCCATAACCCACATGGCCCTGCTGGCTGACCAGAGGCTCACACCCACAGGACGCTATTCTTATTCATTATTGGGCTGGTTTTCACTAAAATACTGATTCGTTTACTTTTACCTAGGTTCCACACTTTGATTCACTGGGCTGTTCTCTCCAATGTTTACACATTTGACCGTACTTAAATTACATTTGCATCATTTTAAAATATCTGAATTAGTCTGCGTAGGTATTTCCTAAACCTGATTTATTTTGTCTTCTTTTACATTTTGCTATGGAATTCGAATGACTTTTTCAAGGTTTGAAAAGTTTCTCACATGAGATGAGCAGTATGTGAAAATTGATGTTCATTCATTCTCTGTCACGGGCAGGTTGTTAAGTCAGAAATGCATTCACATTGCATAACATTTAGTCTTTCTCCTTAAATTGAAATAGGTCGCTATCTTCTGGACCATAGACCCTTGAGAATTTAAGTAATAGTTCCCTGGTCCAGATGAGTTTATATTTGCCTTCTTCATTAATGAGTTGCAAAGCATAAAACTGAAAGCTGGTTATACATCATTTTCTTTTAATATTCAGAAATACACCCCCCCCAAGTTACTTTCAGGTTAACATAAGTTTATTGATTTTTTTTAATCAGTACAAATATTAAACTCACAGATCCATAGTATACAGTCATTTATTTTTTATTAAACTATATATCTACTCTGACAGTAATTTTTTTCCAGACTTAGTTCCCAGAATGGCCTCAGATTGACCTCTATGTCAATGACTTAGTTATTTCCAGTCACTGAAACTCAGTTTATCTGGGATTATGGATTGGGGTATGACTCACTGATTTAACTCATTTTCACTAAATTCTACAATGATCTCAACTTTGGTTCTTACTTTTTCAATCTGAGTGTTCTGCCTATTTTAATCCATACTTTTCTGCTTTAGTAGAGCTGTTTAAAAGTAGCGCATAACACAGTTATTGAATAAGACTATTTTGTAACTTTCTTATAGAATGGAGAAAAACCACACTTCTTTTTTCCTATAATGAGTTTCTTCTTTGGTAGTTCTGATATAAATACACCTGGGTAATATGAATTTAACATGTCAGTGTCTTATAATTCTTCAGGTATATATTTAAAGCAATTGTATAATTTGTCATGTTCAAATCACGTCTGTAGAATCTGAACACGTGATATTAAACTAACAGTAAAAAAGGCAATGATTATATTTATATACACTTTTATTTCAAAGAATTTCATTTAGAAAACATTGAATCATTATATGGAACTCTTGTAGTAAATACTCAATGGGATACTTGAGAAATAAATAAAGCATTGTTTTCCCAAACAGTTTTCACAGATCAGTGAACTGAAAATCCTAGAGTGAAATGCAGTTCCTATCTTCAAAGTGAAAACATGCAAATGTTTTATCTGTTACATCTCTCTTCTTTTTGGTGACTTGGTATGAAAAAAATAGCTTATTGCTTTTCATCCTAATTAGGATGTGAATAATTGATTTGAGTTAGTTTATGTTACTTTAAATCCAGGGATAGATTAAAGAAAAGTGACAGAGAGTATTGCATAGTGCTTATTGGTAAGTCTTCAATTTTAGAAAGTAAATTTATACCCTCCCACATTTTAGGATATTTATCCCCCACCATATTCCAAATCTATAATATGAATGAATGATGACTTTAAAAATCATACACACATGCGCGCGTATTTACACGTAGATAGAGATGTAGATACACACATTGTTACCAGTGCTCAAGTATAGGAAGTTACCTATATATTACGTTATAATCTTTACTGTCAGATATGTTAAAGGTAAAACTTACAATCCAGGAACTTAAAAGTTCTTTTACCACCATGTTTGAATTCAAATAAACAAGTAATATCCTCTTGTAGTGTCAAAAATATATTTGAATAGATTCTTAGTTATCTTAAGTAATGTAAAATATCATCTCAAATTTAGAGACAAGTGTGGTTTGTTATAGTTTATTTAATCTGTGTGTGGTCAGTATTAAGACTATCATTCAGGATATGTAGTGATTAAATGTTAATGATAATCATTTTTTTATATTTTTTCTGTGGTACATGGTTAGCTTATTAGAGTGATACTTCTTAAGAAGTGCTTATTCCTGGGAACACTATAGATAGACACCAGGAATATCTGTTTCTGGGAATGTCTGTTGTCTTCCTCTGAAATATTTGATGTGAAGGAAATTCTTGGGATTTTCATCTCAGCAACAGATTAGGGTCCTTGGATGTTGTTGTTTACTTGTTATTTTGTTTTGTTTAGTGATCTTATTCTAAGTTATATATCTGACTAAATTACCTAATTGAAGGAGGTGGCATACAAACAAACAAGCATTTTAAATGGACTAAAAGATTCTATAAAGTTCTCTTTTAAAAATTATCAGTGTATATGTATAACTGAAAGAAGTTCTAGAAAAGATTAATTACCTTGAGGATGTATCTATTCAGAGAATCCCTTATGAGGAAATGAGTGCAGTTACAACCTTGCTCTTTTTTCTAATGCCTATAATAATTGCATGTATTTCACTTATGCTTAATAAGTACATGTTAAACACATCCAAAAATGCTCTCAAACTGATGCACTTTTCATGTACCAAATATGATTATGAAGATATGCTCTCCCGTAGAGAAGGCACCTGCCTCCTCTTCTTTAATTCATGAATACATATACTGCCTTTTATGTTGAAACTTTCAGATGTTTTCAGTAAAGAAGACTCAGTTACAATTCTTATAATGCATGTTTTCTTTATGTCAAGTATTGTATTAAGCAGTCTCCTGTCCTCTAGTTGCCTCTTCAACCCATTTCTTCTCTCCCCCAGCTAACTGATTTCGGAAACTTGTAGTTGGCATTATGCTTTCCAAAATAAGTCTCAACTTTCTAGGACTTAATTTATGTTTCTGTAACTTCAGAAGGTTTTCATGATAAGAAGAGTCCAGTAAGTATTTGAGTGCTATAATGTGTGACTTTATTAGCTCATACTACATTTATTTCACAATTAAAATTTGACGAGTCAGTCTCTTGATTTGTTTCTTTTAGACTTACAATTAAGATAAACTGTATTTTAGGTTTCTGCCCTATATTTTGGAAACAAAATAAAATGTATTTTCATCATGTGTAGGCTAAACGGGGATGGTATTTAGCATAGAACTTAATCATTTGTAGTTTTTTAAAAAAAATTAGCCTTAGTTGTAACTGTGAAATCTTTGTTATATAATGTATATGCACTAAGATACATACTTTCCATGTGTTAAATATTAATAGGGTTTGAGATGTCAGTAGGATTAAGGCTGTACTGGGAGCAAAGATCAAGAAGAGTAATATATATTTTGAATAACTTTATGAAGTGCATTTCAGTATGAATTTGGTTTGTCAAAATACACATTGGCAGAATAATTCTTTAGTACATATGTACATATTTTTGTAGAAAATAATTTGAATCAAAATTGAAATAAAAATGCTACTTTGTTTGAAAATGTCTTTTGGTTTTAACAAATATAGTGTTCCAGGTAATTCCTATAAAATGACAGGTGGCAGCCTTTTGTAGACAGATTTTGTAAATCAGGCTTACTTAGTGGATAAGGTCTAGAGAGAGAAATTAAATATTTGATATGTTCTCATGCAGTGTAGAGTTATGATGATAATAGGAATATATAAATCACCGAGTTCCAGAGTCTCTCTTGCATTGGAAATACTTATTGGACGTGAAAAGAAATTGTGGAAAGATGAATTACTCCATAGTTAGACAGCATTCTCAGTTGTAACTAAGACAGTGTTAGCTTATTGAAGACAAAAAATGCAAAGGAATATTATACAGTATTTAAAATGGAAAGGGATTTTAAAAATATTCACTAATGATCCTACTTTTCCCGAAATGGACCCCTGATAACATGCATTGAACTGAATGCTTCTTTCATTCAAATTTGATACCTAAAATTTAAATGTTAGCTTCTAAAAAACTGACAGTGTAATTTTCCTTCACATATAAAGAAAGCTATAGAGCTAACTATCTTTCCTTTCTTCTTTGGCTGTTGGGAAACCCAGAGACAAATGTGTGCTTCACACGTGATGGGGATTGACGTTGGCCTTCAAAACAGCATGATGTCCTCACCCCTACTCATCTCCTATTCCCGGTCTAGCTCTTATTTTAATTTTATTTTCCATGACTTTCATTCTTTTAAATTTATATTTATTGTTTTAACGTATAAAGTTTATTTTAGATGACTTAGGTCTGCTGTGAAAGCAAGCAGGCTATAAATAAATAATAAAATATAGACCCTCCAACTCTAGGGATGCTGCTCAGGATTTTAGACTGGACAGTCTTGAGCGTGATTCCCGGAGAGGATGCATTTTGTTCATTTGTAGCAAATATAATTAGGGCTGCCAATTTTTTGCTTTGAGAATTGGCAGATTCCTTTTGGCAAGTTTGCTTTCACTTTTGTGTGGGTGTAAGAGGCAGAACATAGTTTATTTTGAAACGCGTACTGCCAATTTATTTTGTTTTTCTAAACAGTCTTTTCCCTCCCCGTTATTCTTCTTGCCATTGATCCTTATTCCTTTCATTAGCATGGTCACTGTTTTTTTCCAGCATCTTTTTTGGTTCCTGTATAAATGATGGCATATACTTCGAACTCCAGAGGCACAGGCCCCTGCAAATGGTGAGAGACACCCCGTTCTGTCTGCTGCCCCACCCAAGCCTGCAGGTTCCTTCTCTGTCCACCATCCACACGTAACATTCATCTCTAGCTCAGAATTTAGAGCTTCCCCCATATCTCCATTCAGAACCCACCTCCTACCAGTGTTCTTCCCCTGCCCTCTTTCTCACAGCTATTACACAGCACTTCATTTGTCTCGTGTTACCTCCCAGCAACAGAAAAATACCGTCAATTTCCCCCCACATGTGTCCTTTTCAGATCTCCATTTTGCTATGAATAATTATATTCCCTAACATGTTCCTTGGCAAGCAAAGGTGATATGCATTTCCTCTTTGTGAATGATATAAATACCAGATTCTAAAGAGAAGATAACTATTGAACGCCTTATTGAATGACGGAGGGGATGGAGGAGGCTCACTGAAATCTGACCCTCCCTGTTGATTTGCTTCATCTAAATGTGAAGTCAAGAGACAAAGAGGTGTCCATACTACGTATTTTCTTAGTATCTGAACATGTTCATAGTCCTTGGGTGATATCTAAGAGTCTTCATGATCTAGCCCCCACCTACCTCTTCAGCTTTAACTCTTTTCTCCCACCTGATCCTATGGTCCAGCCATACTGAGCTACTCAAAGCTCTTGACTGTGATGGGTGTTTATAGACCTTTATGTCATTGCCTATGCTGTTCTGTCTGCTACAAATCCTCTTTTTGCCATCATTTTTTGGGACATACCTTATATATTCTTTCAGACTTAATTAAAGAGTTGGGTCCTCATGTGAGTCTACACGAAGTTCCCTTGTCTCGTGGGTCAGGTGCTTCTTTTTCAGGCTCTAGTCACATCCATTGCTTGCCTTGATAATCACTGAATTGTGTTTGTTTATTGGTCTCCATTTTGCCATGAGATGTGAGATCCTTGGGGTTGTGTTTGCCATTGTCCTTATATCCCCAGAGCTAAGCACAGCTTCTGGTTTATTATTGATTTCAACAGAAAACAAAAGGATTTCAATAGAAATTTAACTGGTATAAATATGTTCCCTTTGTTCCTGCTGGTAGCTCCAAGAAGAAAACTTTTCCTTAGAGAATTTTTTTCCCAAGTAGTTAGTCAGAATCTTTTAGAATGCAAACTGTTCTACTGGATTAAGTGGCCACTGTTTTCATGGTGATCCTTCTTACTTTCAATTCTACCAAGATCCTGTGGTCAGTTGCCTCAAGTATAATTTAATACTTCCTATTATTCCCAATTGCAGAGTGCTTTATTCCGTGTAACCGTTTCTGAACATCTTTTGTTAAAGGCCACAAGAGGCTGAAGATTGGCTATATATAAATGGATGAAATTCATACCTGAGTTAGTCAAGCCATATTTTTCATTGGCACATATTTAGTAGCTTATGTGAAACGAATTACAAGTTAGGAACTTGACCATTCCCTTCCTATTTAGGAGTGTGTCGTAAGGAGGAAAAATAGTGGTTCACACACCATTTCTCCTTTTCTCACTCTCATTTTTCTTTCTTTTGAAAAAGAGACAATAATTTCCTGATCACTGGCCACTGTATCCCTTGAGAAAGCACCATCCTGGAGCAGCTACAGGGTGGTTATTGCATAATTGCCAACCCTCTCCAACTTATCAGTCACACACTTTCCAGCAAGGTTTTGCTAGTACTTTTTTTGTCTTGGATTAGTCAGGATATGGTCACTGTTCACAAAAGAAGCTTGAACTTCTTCTGAACAATGAACTTTAGCTAAAATATCCAGCCATCTCCAGTGGACATACAGAAAGATAGTAATAGTCTCCAGAGTGGAGAGAATCAGGTCTTTTGTATGGTCAGTTTCTTTTGCTACAGTTGTTAACAAATATTTGACTTCTTTGTCTTATTTAGTGGATATAAACATTGAAAGGACTCTTAGCAATCTGGTTTAGCCTCCCCCTGTATATATTTTAATATAGCACTATGATAACAGAATAATGACTTCCCAAAAATGTCCACATTATAATCCTCAACACCCTTGACTCTGTTAACTTACATAGCAAAAGGGACTGTACAGATGTGACTAAATTAAGACGTTGAGAAGGTTTTCCTGGATTATGCAGGTGAGCTCAGTGGAATCACAAGGACCTTTATAAGAGGGAGGCAGAAGTGTCAGAGCCAGAGAGAGAGAGCTTTGAGATGCTGTGCTGCTGGCTTTTGAAGATAAAGGAAGGGGCCACAAGCCAAGGAATGCTTACGACCTCTTGAAGATAGAAAAGGCAAGTAAATCGATTTTCCCATAGAGCCTCCAGAAAAATCACAGCCGTGCTAACACCTTGATTTTAGCTTAGTAAGACTTCTGACTTAATGGACTATAAGATAATAAATTTGTTGTCTTTTAAGCCAGAAAGTTTGTGGTAATTTGTCAGAGAAGCCATAGGAAACGAACACAACTACTCTTAACATGGGTGAACATTTCCAGTGGTAGGGGACCTCTCTGCTCACCAACGTGATTGATCCTCTAGTGAGACTAGTATAATTAATGCTATGTCTCCTCTGCCCTCCCCAAATGTCTCTGCCTCCTTCCATTCACTCACTGGTCCTCAGCATGCCCTTTGGAAGCAAAAGGATAGATCTACAACCTCTTCAGTGTTAACATCCTTTCAACTATTCAGAGAGAGTTAGTGATTTTTCATTAAAGGACTGAAAAATTTGTGAGAACTAACTAACCTTCTTCCATGTACATCACTTGCTTTATTTTCTTATATATTAATTGAACTTTGTACAACTCAAAATGCTTGATTACACTTTTTAATGTGATAGATGTTTTGAAGTACAATATACTGATGTTTCTTATATTCTTGAAACGTGGTAAACTCAATAAAATATTTTCATATATTTAGACAAATATCATCCACACTTTCAAATCATGTCTACTTTTTCCAGATAGTTCCCTTTTACACTGTATACATCATTTATACAGAAGATAAACTTAAGAACACAAAACCAGATCATTTTAAAGGCACATTTTAATGCTATCTTTCTTAGTTTGTTTAGTCTTTGATTTAGATATCTGAACATTTCCTAGGGGGCAAAAAAAGCTAGTTATAAATAAAAAGTGATGGGATGAGTTGAAATTATAATTTCATGAAATCTTCACCATTTTCTATTCTAGACATAGTGGTATCTAAATGGAAAGTTATTTTTTAACTTTTGTACTGAAGTATAATATAATATATAAATTGTCACAAATCATAAGTGTACAGCTTTTTAATGCCTCAGATGTAGTATAGAATATTACAACTTCCTGGTAGCCCCAGGCGTGCCCCTTACCAAGCACCACCCAACCCAAAGGCAACTATTGTCCTAACGCCAGATTATAAACTGCCTTTTTTTTTTTAAATGATATTAAAAAGGATGTAGTAAAAAAACATATGTACTTGCAGCTCAACTGACAGCAAGGCCCTCTTTTTGGGTGGGGATAGGTAACTAGACAATGTTTCATCTGCTTACTGTCCTACTTCACTTTGACTGACCACAGCTAACTTAACTAGTTGAAACAAATGAACAAAAGAAGATAATTACATTTATGTCCCTTTTACTTTCCTGTTCATGATGATGATATACTTTTTCTTTATGATCTAGTGTTCTTGAACCAGGCTTCTTATTACTTGACTTCAACAAATCCATAGTCAGCTAAAATTGGATCATTTTTGTTTTTCACAGCATGTAATAAAATCGGAATTTCTTGTAATTATTTCCCCTGTTGTAAAATCACCATTTCTTTTGTAACTTTAAATAAGAATGCTTTATAAATACATAATTATCTCCCAAAAAAAGAATACTGATTTGGTAAGTATGAATGGATTTATGCTAATACAGCACAGGGATTATATCCAAGGTGACATTTGTGAAGTATTTCATTATCTTTCCCTTAATTGTACATGTTGAAATGCAAAGATCTGACCATCACGTAGATTTCGATATCTCTTGAGAGTCGTTAGGAATGGCTCTGTTGAGTTTTCGTTATTCGAGGGGAGATGTGAAGTATGTATTTAGTGGAAAAATAGTAAATGATTAAAAGAAAGAAACCTCTAGCTTGGAACTCTCATAAAAAATGAAAGTTACGTGCAAATGATGTGTAAACTTTATTGCAAAAGTTGTTAAAATTTCACACGCACGCATAAAGGTAAAATACAAGTTTGTGTTACTATGGAAACAGGATTATTGCCAAGGAGATTATAGATAAAACCCAAACAATGCTTATATTAATCAATCCTAAATTAAATGAATTTAAATATGTTTAAAGAACTGATCGTGTATTTTCAATCAAATGTAATGCTCGTCTTCCAATATCCATATGCTACATGGTATGAGTTCAAGAGTTCTGCATTATGTTGCTGGAAGAAGTTTTAGTGACGATCACTGATGATGCTTTCTTATGATTATAGAAGGAAGATTTGTGAAATTACATTATAAAGGAAAAGTAATAAACTGCAGTACATTTTCCTTTATGTGTTCCTTCCAACAGTGTCACTTTGCTGTAAATTTTTTTAAAAAATCACACTCAGTTCCGTCCTTTGTGATCATCAGAATAGACTCCACCCCTGAAAGTGATAGAGAAAATCAGTTTTCCACAAGGAACAGAATAGGTGAGAACACATAACTGGAGAAAAATTATAATTGGCATAAACATATTCATAGGGAGTGGTCTTACGTGGACTTATATAGTATATAAGCATCACTTAATCTGCAGATCCTAGAATTAGATCCAGTAGACAGTAACTGGAATACAACTTCTGATCTACTTGTGTGACAAAAATTTGGGAACATAAAGTTTTAAATTCTTCATTAAGTCATGAATATAAGACTAGTTCTAAGGTTCAGTTTCTGACTGTGATGAGCACTGGGTGTGATGAAGTATGGAAGGACCTTCAACCTCACGGTTTCTTACGCGTCTGTTTGGAAACAAGTCACTAATGTTTGACCAGTGGTTTTCATGTTGCTGTAGTTGTTGTTTTATTTTTCCATGTATTCTTTGTTCAAAGGAGATCTTAGGAGCTAGGTAAAAGGCTCCTAAAGGTGGGGGAGAGAAGCTCTTGTATAGTGAAAGCCTCCTCCTTTTCCTCTGTATCTGGGCAAGAATGCTGGGCAGGGAAGACACATCTGGGCATAAGCCCTGTAGCTTTTTGATTTGAATACCACTTAGATGGACCATGAAGGGTAAGTATCCGCTGTTTCCAAAACATAATTAAAATGCATATATCTTATGCAGAGTAACTCAATTAACTATTTGACACATTGCCAGTTAATTCCATCACTAGACATTGATTAGATATTACTTTCACTCTAAGTTTGCAGTTTTTAAGGTGACTTTGGGATTTCAGAACACCTTCGTGAATAAGCTCGAGGAAGCTCAAGTTTTTTCCTGAGCTGAGTCCCTGAGGAGACTTTAGAGTTGATGGGAAATAGCCAATGTGTGGGACAGAAATCTAGATAGAGGAGCCTGGTCTGGGAGAAGCCTAAGATTTCTAGAATTGAAAACAGAAGAACATTTCAATTGAGGAGTCAAAGTCATTCATTCACTTATTCATCCAATCATATTTAACAAGTATTGTAAGGGTCTGCTATTTGCCCAACCCTTATTGGCCATGTAGCAAAACTGAAAGATAAATCACACTATGGGAAAAGAAGATATATTTTTCATGCACCAAATACTCCTGGGAAGTAGTTCTACCTACCAGCTTGGGTAAGTGACCAAACTCCTTTGGATAAAGCAGAAGAAAGAAGGTTGGGGGGAGCATCTGAAATGGATGAGCAGAGAATGTGGTTCAGTTGGCCCATGGCACTGAGCACTTAGGTCAGAGTTTAAAAGTAATTTTGACCTAGACAATTCTAAACTTTTATCTCTAGGCTTTATCATTTTGTCCTTTTGTTTTGTTTTCCTTTGGATCTTAGTAAAATTTTCTTTTTTTTAAACTTCAGCTGACCAAGGAAATGACAGCAATTGAAGTCAGGGTTCCTGTGATCCTGCTGACATTATTGTGGGATGTAGCCTACAAGGCCAGCACTGAAAGTCTAATCAGCTGAGGGATGAAGGGATGTGGTAGACATAGTCCCTAGAAGAGAGAAAGCATCAGAGCACTAGACAGGGCTTCATGTGGTGGTGTGAGGGCCTGAGTGCCTCCCTTTCCCTTGAGGTTCTGTATGTGGGGGAGGCATGGTTGGCCACCCCCATAGAGAAGGTCCTGTCTCTATTCTTTGGAGAATCTTCTGTTCTTAGTGGCCGATGCCAGACGTTTCAATTTAGATGCTGCTAACTGCAAATATACATAAGAAACATCTCTTCATCCTGCTACTGATTTAGTCTTTGATGTGAATAAAGAACCTGGAAAAGATTCTTCTCATAACCTAATACCTCAGGTGTTAGGTCCCTAAAAGAAAAAGAAGGAGACCACCGAGGAAATGAAAGCATAGGAAGGGAGCAGTGAAGATGAGTCTTACTTCAAAGTTCAGCTTTGGAAGGGCTTTAGGGGCTCCTAGAGAGTGGAGATCACCAAGAGGAAGGCCCCAAGAGAACGAGGAGGACCTAAAGGGCCCTGGCTGGAAGAGGTCTATGCTATCCTGCTTGGAAGATATACACACCTGTCACCCCGGGTTCCTAGTGGAAAATTCTCAGGGCAGTTATAGCTCTGCCTTGAAGCTGATGGAGTTCAGATCCTAAGTTTCCACAAATGATTTGGGGCCCTTACTACATGTTGGGCACTGTCCAAGGTGCTGATGATAGTGAGGTAAACACAATCGACATGGTTGGTATCTCTCCCAGTGGAGACTACAGACAGAGAATGAAGATAGGCAGTAAACAGATGTTTATTTCACAATACCCCTAGTTATAAATATACAAGTTCTTCTGAAGAAAAAGTAACTGATTCTAAAGAGGGATAACCCTCCTAGTGCTAGGACCATGGAAAAATTCCCAGAGTAAATGATGGCTAATTTGAGACATGAAGAATGAATAGGAATTATCCTGACACAGAGCCTTGAGGCAGGACCCAGAGAAAGACTCCCAGGCCTGGGATTTGCGTGTGGGCTGAGGGACTGAGGGGGTACAAGACAAGGCAGGACTGGCAGGTAAGGGTCAACCACGTCTGCTCCTGTAGGCTATGTAACAATGAAATAAGGAAACCATCTCAGGTAGAAATATGGCTTTTAATCTTAGTACAGAAGTAAACAGTCTGTGGTCCTGGCATGAGTACTTCTAATTACTTCCTGTGGGTTGTGTGAGATAGGAGGAAACCATGGCTTTTTCTGCTATTGTTACAAACAAAAATCAGAAATGATTTATAAACAAGAAAATAAGAGTACTGGAGTTGAATCATCATTAATCTTAGTTTCCTGTGTAAGTCCATTAAAACTAGGCTGTATAGGGCTTCCCTGGTGGCGCAGTGGTTAAGAGTCCGCCTGCCGATGCAGGGGACACGGGTTCGTGCCCCGGTCCGGGAAGATCCCACATGCCGCAGAGCGGCTGGGCCCGTGAGCCATGGCTGCTGAGCCTGCGCGTCCGGAGCCTGTGCTCCACAACGGGAGAGGCCACAACAGTGAGAGGCCTGCGTACCGCAAAAACAAACAAATAAACAAAAAAAAACCCTAGGCTGTATAAAGAGAGAAGAATTGAGAATTAACTTTATAGATCTGCACACAAGAATGATATTATGATTTAAGTTTCACTCAAAATACTCCTCTTTGATGTTTTAGGGTAACCGGGGGTGGTCTGGCCGAATGAGGGTTTTCTTGCTTTAAGGGTAGATAACATTTGTATCCAGAAAGCAAAAGAAAATGGAGGGTTTTTAGAATGTTTTGAATCAATTATAAAAACTCATTTTGTCTTTGTTAGGAAAATTTTCTCAGAAGGTATTAGACACCATTAATATAATAACATTGAAGACCCAAGGTAATAGTAACTTCTTTAGATGAGGTACCTCTCTGGATCTCTGAAATGCCACTAAAAATGTATCCCTTCTAGTGTTGTATGGTGACAAAGGTTGCATGTTTTTATATCAAAAATTTAAAATAAAAAAACCATGATGTGAGGAGGGCTTTACGGTGCCGTCTATCTACATACTTTCCCTTGTTTTATGCATTTACTCCTCCACCCCTACACTTTTAAGGTGAGAGCATGGATATTTTCCCTTCATATATTAAGTATAGAGAAGTGGTTAAGCATATAGATTTGAGTTGGACTGAACTGGTTTGACCTCTGACTCCAGCTCTAACTAGTTGTATGACTACTTCAGTACTAAGAGCTACAGCTTGTTCATTGGTGATGCTACTCGCCTTACGGGGCCATTGGAAGATGTGCGTGAGCAAATGGATGCTAAGTGCTTAGCAGATTTTCTGGTGCATAGTAAGCGTGAAATGAAGACAGTCGATGGTTCCTCCTGGAGCACGTGGATTGTTCTGTTACTCCTGCAGCACGTGGATTGTTCTGTTACGAACAGGTTTCCTTGACCCCTTAAAGTGTTCTAAGCACCTACTGCAAACTTAGCACTTGTATCAAATTGTTGAAACTGTTGCTGCTTTGGATGGTACTTTAAGATGGCTCTTTACCGTAGTTGTGTTTTCTTGGAAGACAAGTATAGGCGTGGGGGCCGGTTAGCTTTCTGTTTAACGCAACACTTGCAAAAAGAAACCCCGGGTTTTCACAGCTTTCACAATGAAAATGCTCACTGTGCCCTACTTTCCTGATACACCTTTAATTCAAGACAAGGATACATTTGAAGTGGCTTTTCCATTTGTCCTGTTTTTGTCAAAGCGAATTGAGTTAAGCAGATAAATTGTTTTTATGATCTTGCTGCCATGTGGAAGGAATTTTTCTCTTCCTTTCCATACAGATAGATATTTAATCTAAAACTACTAACTTTGTGATGATAAGTATTCACCCTCTTACCGTGTTTAAATATCTTTATTTCACTGCCTTTGAAAATTCTAGGGAACCAATCATGTATTTTTCTCTCCCCAATAACAACCTGCTTTAATAGTAAAATATTTGAAGTGAGGACATACTAGGTAACTGAGGATTGTATATGTTACACCTATGTTCACATTATGAGCAAATATTAAGGTCCATGTGTAGGTATAAACTTTTGTGCACATACATTCTGCTCGGAAAATATTCAGTCATTTTGTTTCATTTGCCACCTTATGATGCAAAAAAGCATTTGTATCTGTCTAGTCAGGATAACAGAACCATTCTCAGCTTTTCAAACAGAGGGAAGCAATGCAAGGAATTGTTTACAAATGTGTTGAAAAGGCTGAGGGAGAGAAAAGGGGAAGATGCTATTACCCAGAGGTTAGTAACTGCAGGAAATCGCTGCGGCCTCTAGGGCTGGAGGAGCAAAGGAGAAAGTGGTACCTAAACCCTACAAGCCTTACTCTGGTGGTGATGCTGCTTCTGCCACCACCTCACCACTGCTCTGCAGTCATCCAACAGCTTGCAGTCCCACTGGGGCTGGTGGATTTGCTGCCTGAGTGGCTGGTGCCTACAACTGGAGGCTGCTGGCACCACTGTGCTGCTACTGCAGAGGCCAGCAGTTGTCTGGTGCTGCCGCCACCAGTATCAGAACCCGTGAGCGCTAAGTGCCAAGGTGGCTGGACAAGCCGAAGAAGGAAAATCATGGCTTTCTTTCTTTTTCCTCACTTCCACTCTGACACCAGTCTTCCCATTGGCAGACCTAACCAGAAACCAGCTGGCAAGGAGCTCTGGGATGCACAGTTTATGGGTTCCAGTCCCCAAGGAGAGAGGAATGATGAGGATAGAACTGATTGCCAACAGAGAAATACCGAGCACTGCAGTTACACCACTTTCTTCAAGATTGCAGAAAGTAAGAGGGAGAGGCATTAAATAATAGAGGAAATTATGTTTTATCTGTTATATAGAAATCCGAAGGATATTTATGTTCAGCCTAGACCTTATGGATATTAGGTTCCTATTGCTGCTGTAACAAATTACCACAAACTTAGTGGCTTCAAACAACACAAATTTATTATTATTCAGGTCTGTAGGTCAGAATTCCCAAAGAGGTCTTGCTGGGCTAAAATCAAGGTGTAGGTAGGGCTGCTTTCTTTCAGGAGGATTTAAAGGACAGCCCATTTCTTTGTCTCTTCCAGCTTCTAGAATTTGCCTATGTTCGTTGGCTCATGGCTTCGCATCTCTATGTTCAAAGCCAGCAAGTTCTCCTGCTGCCATCTCTCTGATTCTCTGTAGCTGGAAAAAAACTCTGTACTTTAAAGGACTTATGGGATTAGATTGGGCCCACTTGGATAATTCAGGCCCCTCTCCTCATCTCAAGGTCCTTAGTTTTCATCACATCTGCGAAGTCCCTTTTGACATGTAAGACAGTATTCACAGCTTCTGAGAATTAGATCGTGGGCATCTATGGGGAACATTATTCTGTTTACCACAACTCAGAATTTTGGATTCATAGGCATCTGTGGTTATTCACTGGTTATTATCTCCCATAGACATCTCAAACACATAATATCCAAAACTAAATTAACCTTCCACCAAGTGCATGCTTTCTTAGTTAGGGACATCATCTTCATTTGACGGTGTAGGCTTGAATCTTGAGACTATTTTTCTTTAATTCCTCATCAGATTGGTAAATCTGCTCATTTTAACTCCTAAATATTTCTCCAATCTACCCCTTCCCTCCAACTTTCCTACCACTCCTACCTTCTTGAATGCAAGCATTTTCCATTTTCCTGAAAATAAAATGATCCTTGATTAACTGTATGGCATTTATGCTAGCTGGTGGAGCTACCCCACGTTGTCTGCTCCAATGGAGTTTACAGCCTAGAATGGAAACACACACGTTAAGCAAATAAACCTGTATTATATATGTTCTAGAAGAGGACCTTTCTCATTTTTCTGATTATGATTCATTTTTCAAAAATTTTCTGAATATTCTAGAGAAAGGCCATCAAGTTGGCTGATTTAAATTCAATCAATAGTAAGTACTCTTGGTATATGTATGTTGCTTCCCCTGATTCTGGAGGATAGAGAGGGAAAATAAGACTGCTAAATTACATATCATATATGGCAACTTAGTTACTTGTAGTAAACTCAAGCGAGAATGGCCTTAAGAGCTCATCTTCATCTGTTGTTGTTTAAATGGGGTTAAACTAATGATCTGAGGCCTCTACACTGGACTTAAAGAATCACAATGCCTTGGGTGGGGCCTGGATGTGCAGTTTAAATAAGCAGCCCACGAGTTTGTTGTACACATTAACATTGTAGAATTATTGAACCAATGTGAACTTACCAATACTCCTTGGATTTACTTGGATTTAGAACTTCAGAGGCCAGAGCTGAGGAGGGTTTTATGACTTGCTCACTCTCGTTTCTTCACTGGTAATTCCTATGGGAATCCCCTGTGATGCTTGCTTGGAGTTCAGACACCTGTCAAATGCCCAGTTCACAATGGTAGTAACAGGTAGGGAGCACTTATTCTACATCAGACATACTGTGCCCAAACAAGCCTTTCACACATTGTCTCATTTAATTCTTAAAACAATCTTAAGATGGAGGCACTATTCCATCTGCTGCTGAGGGGCAGAGAGCTGTGGTTGGACCCAGGACCTTCGGAAGCCAAAGCTCAGGTGTGAAACCACTTGACTGAGAATTGATTATTCTCTCTCTATGCCCCCATGACAATTTTCACTTTCATTTATTACAACAGAATGGCATTTTAATTGTCCACTCACATACTTGTTTCTCTTTCGTTGAGTCTCCTGGCAGTAGGACCTGTCTCTTCTTTATCCAGGTAAATGACAGCACCTGGATGCTACAGAGTCTGGGGCTTAGTAGGCATTCAGTGAAACTCTTATCTCCTTGGTCATTCTTTTACACATTCATTCAATCTTAGTTGATTAGAATGGGTCTAAATGAAAATATTAACTGAAAAGTAAAATTCGAGTATCTATACATATGACAAATTTAAATAAAAATTTGACAAAATATTCAGTTGTACAGCAATGTGTAGGTATAATTAACAAATGTTCGGATTTTAGTAAGGAACTAATGGTGCAAACTCTTGTAATTGGCAATTACACAAAACTATAAAGCACTTTCCAGGAGCCCAAAGACACTAATAATGTGTAATAATTAAAAAGTGAGGCACTTTTCCGAAATTTTATCTCACATAAATTGCAAATAACATTACAATTTTTCAAGGTGAAAACCCCAAATTATCTCTGTCCATAGGAGAAAATTAAAATGTGTATATTGCTTCCATTATTGTTATGTACTTTTTCTTGCTTTGTCATATACTAATTTTGCTCATAGGTATGAATATTAAACATCAATTTATGTATGTCAGGTGACAAGGCACAGTGGGGTTATTACCTTTTTCCTTCGGGTACATATGATTAAGCAGCCAATTTTTTATTAGAAACATATAATGGAAACAAAAACCCATAAAACCAACATAAGTCCATCTTCATCTTTTTAGAATTTGAGCTCTTTAAAATAATAATTAAAAAATTCCTTCATAAATATATTAAGCCACTTAATTACAATGGTGGGTGATTTTTTAAATGTTCACATTATTATTGAAGAATATAAATTGGGTATTCACAACACACATTAATAAAAGTTAATTAACTGATCAGGGTCCAATTGTCAGAGTTGGTATTTGAACATCTATCAAAGGGTAGCTCAGATTCTTCCCGCGGATATTAAGAGCAGCAGCGAAAGCCTGCTGGAGCACTTACTCTGTGCTTACCCTGCTAGGAGATTTTCTGGAATATCTCTAGACTACTGGATCCTTGCTGTGGAAGCATTATGTATCAACAGCTTGACTAATTGGCCCAACATTCTTGAGGTCTCCCAAAGCTGTTGGTCAGAATTCAGACCATCTCATGCCCTTGTCACAAAGCTTACTGTCATAACTGCATTATGGAAACGGCAAACTTTCAGAGCACACTCTGAACTCTGATGAATTCAACAAACACTTATTGAGTTGCTGGTTATTTTCATGTGTATTTTATCTCATTGAATATTTAGGTGCTCATTCAATTTATAGGTGAGCAAACAGAGGCCCAGAGAGGTTAAATAACTTTCTCCAGGTCACAGTCAGCCAGCAGAACATAGGAGATTTGAACATGAATCTTCTAATGTGAAACTGAGAACTCTTTGCACTGTGTGAGTAGGTTGCTTTGACAAATATTTGTCAGGCTGATAAGGAATTAATTGCTTCAAGAGGGAAAAAGATACCCACCCCTGCCAAACCACTTTAACTGACTTAAGCAAAGGAGAAGAAATTATTGGAAGGAGTCAGGTGTAGAAAATGCCACCAGGCCTCAGCCAGGGCTGGGAAATAGAATCAGGAGCTGAAGTGATTCTGTCTCTCCACTATTCCCAGGCAACTCATGTCTGCTTCTCACTTCAGCTTCATCATTTGCTGCCTTATATATGGGCTTTCTCTGCTCCCGGTAGATAGTACTAATCCAGGCTGTATGCTGTGTGTGTGCACGTAATAGAGCAGAAAGAGAGAGATTAGGAGGAAGGGAGGGTGACAGGGTCACACAGTTGTGACCCACATGCAGAGCTTCTCAGATGGGAGTCAGAGTAGGGGTGAGGGAGGACATAATTGGTAGAGAAATGATCTGCATTATTTATACGAAGACTTTCTTGTACTACACTGTTGAACTTTGATAGTTAAATCCCTGGTTCTCACACTTGATTGGGAGCAGATTTATGAATCTTAATTGGTTTCTCTAGTTTGGGTTTATATATATATATATATACACACACACTGATCTCTCTTGACATCTACCCATGTCTTTAATTATATTCCAAAAATGCACATAATTCTATTTATGCAAGCATTTTATTCCTATTAATCAGCTGAGAGCTTCATTAAAGAGATATTTTGGTGTCTCTTAAAAATACAAAAGGGAAAACATTGTCTTATTGTCATTCATAAACTAATTACTTGTGCTTATACAACTGTCATTTGGTTAATATTAGCAAGAAGAACCAGGTAGAGCCAGAGATAAGAAATGGCACTTCTGTTAGTAGAACACGCCGACCTTAAGCTGTGGGTTTCCAGCTCCTCTGACGTAATAAAATACTCTGAGTAAACATCTTTAGCAACAGACATGGGTGAGTGGTCCTCCTAAGAATTATCCCCCAAAGCAGTTTTTATGGACAAGAGAACTCTTGAGGAAAACATCACACTCTTCTTAACTTAATATTATATGAAAGCCCTAAACTCACTTTCTAAAATCTTCTGCTACTTATACAAGGTCAAAAGTGAAAACGTCAAACCTGTAATTACCTTCCTCTGTATGTGGTGAAAGGAATACAGGAACTGCTGAAATTATCCCTTTATAAAAATCATCTTTCTAAAAAAAGTAAATATTGAGTACATTCTTGGATGACGTCCTGGTTTTTAACCAGGACGTTGGATGTTTTTTAAACATCCAAGGTAAGAACTTTCTTTGTTTCTTACAGATCATCACTGAGCTGTTCACTCTTCAAAATTCAACTCAATAATCATGTGGCTAATATGTCAAAGTTTAAAAAACTTCATGTTGTTTGTGCTTTGTAAGACCGTAGAAAGTAATAGTTTGTGGATTTGGGGACATATTCTGTACCAAGAATAAGGCAGTAGAGCTGTAGTCTTGATTTCACCAGAAGGAATAAGATAGGTGTGGACAATGTCTAGTTCTTACTTTATTATCAATCAGTACTGTGCTTTGTTAAGTCCCTACTTGCTCATTTTCCTTACTGAGGGACTAGGCTGGAACAGATAATATCTAAAGCTCCTTCTAGTTCTAGTATTCATGTGCTTTCTTTTTTTTCTAATTAAAAAAAAATTTAGGGGGTTTTCTCTGATTTTTTTAAATTGAAATATAGCTGATTTACAATGTTATGTTAGTTTCAGGTGTACATCAAAGTAATTCAGTTATACACACATATATATTTATTCATATTCTTTTTCCTTACAGGTTATTACAAATTACTGAGTATAGTTCCCTGTGCTATACAGTAGGTCCTTGTTGGTTATCTATTTTATATATAGTAGTCATGTGCTTTCTTAACCTATAGTATATTAAAGAGATAATAGTCATGCTTCTTAACAAACAGTAAATTTTTTTGGCGGGGCGGGTAACGTCGTGTGGCTTGTGCGATCTCAGCTCCCAGACCAGGGATTGAACCCAGGCCACAGCAGTGAAAGCCCAGAATCCTAACCACTAGGCTACCAGGGAACTCTCAACACAGTAAATTTTTAAGAGGTGCTGATCATTGTTGAAGGTAGGTGATGGGTATATGGATTTGTTTTACTATTCTCTTTACTTTTGTGAAGGAAACTTTTTAGAGAGACAGAGAAAGAGGACCATAGCTGTAGAAATTGGTAGCAATAATGAGGAAGTGCTGCAAGGAGTAGATGAAACATCTGCATCCTAAAAATCATGGTATGTTAGTTTATTTTCATGAGTCACCTGAACATGAAATGTGATAGAAGTAATAGGATGTAGTTGGAAGCAGAAATAGGGAAATTGGAAAACCTTGCAAGTCCCCTTGAGTCATTTCCGTTGAAATGCTTTATCATTTTGTTGTGAATGCCATATGAGGTGTACTTAGAGTCAAGTTTAATGAATATACATTACAGAGATAAATGGTTCATGAATTCACCATCATTTTGGATTATGCATTATTCCTCTTTAAAATCATTAGTTTGGAAAATTGAGATTTGATTGTAATTTGCAATTTCCTAGCACGCCCTGACTGGACAAAAAAGGAAGCAATTTGGAAAAGGGCCAGATTTCAGAGCAAAATTTACAGATGCAAAGTGCTTGATCCATAAAGTAGATAAAACACGTAATCTGCAATCAACTGTAAAGTTTGACAATGGAAATTGTTGAACCCAAGTTCATGTGCCCAACGCACAGTGAGGCCAAACAAGCTGAAATGTCTGAGTTTGGAGCAAAGTTTATTAGTCAAGGAGGTGCCAATCTGGAAGATGGGAGACCTAGACTCATCTCAAATCCATCTTGCTGGCTGGCCAGGGTGTAAGATTTTTAAAGGAAAAAGGGGAAGAGTGGTCTCTGTGATCCCAGATTTCGGATAAGATCTCAGTGCAGACTTTTTGGTGCAACCTTATGACTTCCTTTGGCCCCAGGGGTCATGATTATTCTATATGTTCCTAGTCTGGTCTGGTGATTCTTTAACTTTCCTCTAGGAGAGAGCAGAAACAGTAGATGAGGCATTTTATTATTAGTTTAGGGCCTATGTAATGGTTCAAGAGTTTCAGTTCTCAGTTGACCCTTCCTGTGTTATCAATTTTTAAGTCTGCTTGGGGCCAGTTGGTTGAAGCCACAGGGCGTTACCTTAACAGTTTGGGTCATAAATCAAGGTATTGGCTTAAGCTAACATCATGGAAAAGATTATGTGGGGCTTGCTTTTCTTTTGTTTCTGCATTCCCTCACTTAACTGTTTGAATCCGATCTTTGGAACTCAGGGAAGGTCTATGAGACTAAAGCCTTTTTCTATAAACAGAAAGGCATATGTACATGAGAGTGTCTCTTAGGGTCCTGCTCGGTTTCAATCCCCCCTTTTCTTTGATACTTATCAATTTTGAGGGGAGCAGGTGTGGGACAAGAAAGGGAATAGGGGTTAATCATAAACTCGGCAGGGGAATTCGATTTTAGGGGGCAACTCAGTTTCAGAAATACGATAGAATAACCCAAAGTTTGAGCTGTAACATCAGAGCACACACATATTCTGAAGTCACTTTCTGGGCTTCCCTGGTGGTGCAGTGGTTAAGAATCTGCCTGCCAATGCAGGGGATACGAGTTTGAGCCCTGGTCCCGGAAGATCCCACATGCCGCAGAGCAACTAAGCCCATGCACCAAAACTACGGAGCCTGCGCTCTAGAGCCCATGCTGCACAGCAAGAGACGCCACTGCAACGAGAAGCCCACACACCACAAATGAAGAGTAGCCCCTGCTCGCCGCATCTAGAGAAAGCCCACACGCAATAATGAAGACCCAACGCAGCCAAAAATAAATGAAAATAAACAAGTAAATAAAAAAGTACTTTAGCAAAAAAGAAAATATTAAAAAAAGTACTTTAGCAGTAGTTTTAAAAAAGTCACTTTCTGTGCAGCTAGGTTTCTTCTAGAGATTAATGCAATTATTTATGTAACCCAGATGTTTATTGAGCAAACTTTCTTTTCCAGAACTTTACAAACAGTCACTTGAGGACCTTTACGGTATAAGACCATATCTTTGCCATTTGAAACTGGGTAGAGCTCTTTTCCTCTTGGGCCATGATTGGATATTTAATCTCACATAAGAGGACAGATTCCTTCCTTGAAACCAGAATAAACCAGTGGTCTTCCTTTTAATAAAAATTTTAGAGTTTTAAAAGGGAATTTTACTTGACCCTGCAAATTCACTAACAACTCAGCACCCAAGCTTTTAAAAATGTTGTGTGTACTTGGTCTATTTTCTCACCCAACACTCACTGCTCAGCCTGCTGCATCCTGCTTTTGCCTCCACTACTCTATGTAAGTCGCTCCAAGTCACCAAAGACCTCCTTGTCATAAAATATACTTTTTAGTCCTTTTCTGACTTGACTTTGAGACAGCAGTTGATGCTGATGAGTACTTTCTTCTTTAGCAAATGTTCTTTTCCATGACACTACCCTCTTCTTTGGTCTGCTTCTGGACAATTTAACTAAGGACATCTTAGAATTCTTTGTGGGCCCATGTTCTGCCCTTTGCATTCCCCAGGGTTTTAAAGTAGGCTCTCTTCCCTTCCACTCCATATACTTGTGCCAGGTGATAGCATTACTCTTGAATGCTATCGTTGTCTAGGGTGATTTTCAAGTCACCATCTCTATGCCAGACCTATATTCTGAGCTTCAGGGCAATATATCTACTTCTCTTATTGAGAGTTTAACATTGATGTTTCTCATAAACCTCAAATTCCGCATATTCAAAATGGAAAACTTCATCTCACTCCCTGTGTAACTCCAGCCTGCTGCTCTTCCAGTATTGTTGTCTCAGGGCACAACTCCACTGCCTGCCAATTGTTCCGTCCTTGACCCTTTTCTCTTCTTCACACTTTCTGCTTTCAAACACCAAGATATCTGAACTATCTCTTGATTTTTGCCATCTCTTCTATTCTTGTTGCCATGATTTTTGCACAGACTTCCTATCATCTCTTTCTCTGATTACTGTAATAGCCTCCGAAATAGCATACCTATCCTGTCTAGTTACCTAGTTCTCTTTCAATCTCTTCTCTCAGTTCAAAATGGTCCTTCTATGATGCATGTCTAATCAGGGTCCTTCTCTGATTAAAACACGTCTGTGTCCTGTTTCACTTGAGAAGTCATTGTACTTATGTAACTTTAAGTATCTGCATAATCTGGTCCCATGCCTAACTACTATCCAGTCTCATCTCTTATGATTTCCCTTTGTATTTCAGGTCCTGCCTTACTGAAATTCTTTCTGTTCTTCTAGCACAGTATGGCTCTTCTTGCCTTTAGGTTTTAGAACACCGCTCTGCTAGGGTGTGTGTGTGTATATATATATATATATATACATATATATATACATACACATATATACATACACACACATATATACACATATATATACATATATATATATTTATTATATATGTATATATATATATGTCTCCTCTGCCAGGAACACTCCCCTCCTATTCCTTGCCTTTTATTTGGTTCACCTCTGTTTAACTTTCAGAAATCCTTGTGTCTTTCTCCCCTCAGAGGCTTCCCCTAATCCTCTAAACTAGGTAAAGTTAGGAAACCATTGCAATTTGTATATCCACAATGATAACAATTATCATAATTGTTTCATTTTCTTTTATGTGTCTGGGGTAGAGGGAGACAGAGACTGCATACTCTCCAAGGTAGAAATGATGTTTATTTGCACCCCTGAGCCCCCATGCCTGACAAAGTGCCTGACACAGTTTTTCAGTTCATACTTGCTGAATGACAAAATGCAGAGAGAGAGAATAAAATTCGATGTATGAGAAAAGGAAGAGGCAAGTCATTTCAGTATAATGCCAAAGGACAGCTTTTCACCTAAATTTTTATTGCAAATGGAATAAATGATGTACCAGTGGATTTGGAAGGGGGCCCTATGGAACCATTTATATGTTTATGGCTTACCTGGCTCCTAACACATGACTGTACCTATAGAACTCAATCAATAATTATTGAGTTAAATGCTTTGAATGACTTTTATTTGACTAAGGGAAGGAATTAAGCTTAATAAGTGCTGTTGATTTTATGTTTGACTCCACTGAATACAGATATAAGATTCAGGGGAGCTGTGGTGGTGAATATTAGACTCAGGGTAATGTTTGGGATAATTTCTCTTTCAGCTTATTTTTTTAAATTTATCAAACTGCTTTCTTTCACTTTTCTTTCCTAGAAGTTACTTATATGGGAAAATATATATTAGTACTTAGCCATTTCAACAAAGTATGAGATTTAGTATAATGCATATGCTCTAAAGCTCATCCAAAGATATTGATCATCGAAATATCAAACAAAGATTGTTCCAATCTGATGTAGCTATAATATGTCAGTAATTAAAAGGACAATATTTTCCTACAAACCCCATACTCCTTGTATATTTTCAACCTCAGGAATGGTACCATCTTGTTGAAAAAGCTAGAAAACTAATGTATTTGACACTTTTTTCTCTCTCATAACCCAGGTTCCTTTACCTCCTGATTATGTCTCAAATTGGTCCCCTAGATCTATTTCTACCGTCGTTAATCTAGTTCAAGCTCTTATCATCTCCTGCCAGAAGACTTGTGACAACTTACTAAGGAACCTATCTGCACCAGCGTGTCCCCTGCCAGCCCATTCTCAACTCGGCAGCCAAACCAATCTGATTATGCTGTGCTTAAAATCTTCAGTGGCTTCTCATCAGCCTTACAGAAAAGTGCCCCCCTCTTCACTGTTTTTCTGACACAGTGCTACCAAACTTGATATTTAGATGTCATGATCTCGTATATCAATTCCTGGCTTTTCAGTTTCCCATCCATCTTTTCACTGAAATGGATGCAACCAAGATAGTTTTTTTTAAAGGAAAATGTTGGTATTTCCTTACAAATACTCTCCAATAGGGTAGATTAGTCATCCATTCAGACATTAGACTTCACAATTTTAATAAAAAATACCTAATCCTACCCTCTGACTGCCTGACTATGAGTTAACATAGTCTTTCCTTTTGGCCACGTTTTTGGTAAGTTCAAGGGCTCATGGGCTTCTTTTATGATGCTTGTAGATTCTACGATGTAGATGAGCAGACACCCCCAAAGGAATAAATCATTTGTTCAAGGGCACATAATGAGAGTACGTAACAAAGGTCAGTCATCTCGCATCAATGTTCTTTTCACTTTTTTCATTTAGATTTTGGCTGGAATAGGGTATGTGTTCAAGAATTGTCACTGTGTAGTATAAAAAGTGAAGTATCAAAGAATTAAAATGCTACAAGGTGTGAAGTTTTTAATCTGTGGTAAAATACACCTTCTTGTCGAGTACTCTAATATTTTTGCTTTCCAAAGGCAAAGTAGCCTATAAACTGGGAAGAGAGGGAGGAGAAAGGTGAGACTTGAATCAGAGAGATCCCTGAGTGGAGGAGATGATTACATTAGTGTGCATTTTGGTAAAATGTAAATATGTTCAATACTCAGACATTTGTTTCTTCCTTCATAAATCAAAGCTTTATATTTAATGCATTGTTTTAAAAATAGTGTCCTTAAAAATGGCTTAGTATTTTAAAAACAGATCAGAAATGTGAACTACATAATTAAAATGGAATCAAATTTACACTTTTATAACCTAAGCAAATATAGAAAATAAATTGTAGTCTTATCAAGCATATATCTCAAAGAACAGATAACTATGGCTAGTGAAACAAGGACTTAAAGAACATAAAAAGAAAGCACCTTTAAGTATGGAATAAAGGTTGTATACCTTATAAGTAGCTTATTCAGAAAGAGTATTTTTAATCCAGTGAATTGGGAATGAGCTCCTGTACTTGGTTCAGTGAGTAGTATTATATAAATGCAAAAGTTTGACTGAATCACTCCCAGAATATATTCCTGGTATCCTTCCAAATTCGGGTGGAAGAAATTATTACGTGGGTAGAACTGAAGATTTCAGAGAAGGTGCAACCATTATATTTTGACTTGCTATTTTAGAGAGCTTCAGAGACAATGGCCAAACCCTGATCAGTCAGATATGAATATTTTAATGCATTGAAACTTCATAACCATTTTGAAAAGGTAAAATTAACCTTATGGAGAAATTCTTGCAGCTATTTTAAATGACTCGTTTTAAAAATGAGGCACTAAAGATACAAATACCAAAAAATTCCCATGGTAATTGCTTACAAGTTGCTGGGAAATGAGTATAAAAATAAACAGCAGCAATAAGACAGAAGATTTGCTAGATTGTGGTTGAGGACCATGTACGATGAGGACAGAAAAGGGTATCTTGAGTTTGCCAGGCTTCACGGAGGAAATAAGATTTGATCGATAAGGAGAATCTTTTTTTTTTTTTTCCTATCACAGTAGCTTTATTTATTTATTTATTTAAACATCTTTATTGGAGTATAACTGTTTTACACAATGGTGTGTTAGTTTCTGCTTTATAACAAAGTGAATCAGCTATACATATACATATGTCCCCATATCTCCTTCCTCTTGCGTCTCCTTCCCACCCTCCCTATCCCACCCCTCTAGGTGATCAAAAGCACCGAGCTGATCTACCTGTGCTTTCTGGCTGCTTTGAACTAGCTATCTATTTTATTTATTTATTTATTTATTTTTAAATTTATTGGAGTATAGTTGATTTACAATGTTGTGTTAGTTTCAGGTGTACAGCAAGTGAATCAGTTATAGATATACATCTATCCAACATTTTTGGCAAATTAAAAAAAATGATAATATTAGGAGAAATTAGGGAGTTCCTCCTTTTTCTTTTTTTTTAACTTTTGAAGAAGAATATTCTTTTATTTTCTCTTCTTGTGCCAATGCTCTTCTCTCTTTTATTTAATTTAATTTTTAAATTTTATTTATTTTTTTATACAGCACATTCTTATTAGTCATTAATTTTATACACATCAGTGTATACATGTCAATCCCAATCACCCAATTCATCACACCACCACCACCACTCCCCCGCTGCTTTCCTGCTTCGTGTCCATACGTTTGTTCTCTACGTCTGTGTCTCAGTTTCTGCCCTGCAAACCGGTTCATCTGTACCATTTTTCTAGGTTCCATATATATGCGTTAATATACGATATTTGTTTTTCTCTTTCTAACTTACTTCACTCTGTATGACAGTCTCTAGATCCACCCACGTATGTACCACATCTTCTTTACCCATTCGTCTGTCAATGGGCATTTAGGTTGCTTCCATGACCTGGCTATTATAAATAGTGCTGCAATGAACATTGGGGTGCATGTGTCTTTTTGAATTGTCATTTTCTCTGGGTATATGCCCAGTAGTGGGATTGCTGGATCATATGGTAGTTCTATTTGTAGTTTTAAGGAACCTCCATATGGTTCTCCATAGTGGCTGTATCAATTTACATTCCCATGAACAGTGCAAGAGGGTTCCCTTTTCTCCACACCCTCTCCAGCATTTGTTGTTTGTAGATTTTCTGAGGATGCCCATTCTAACTGGTGTGAGGAGATACCTCATTGTAGTTTTGATTTGCATTTCTCTGGTAATTAGCGATGTTGAGCACCTTTTCATGTGCTTCTTGACCATCTGTATGTCTTTGGAGAAATGTCTATTTAGGTCTTCTGCCCACTTTTGGATTGGGTTGTTTGTTTTTTTAATATTGAGCTGCATATATATTTTGGAGATTAATCCTTTGTCCATTGATTCTTTTGCAAATATTTTCTCCCATTCTGAGGGTTGTCTTTTCGTCTTGTTTATGGTTTCCTTTGCTGTTCAAAAGCTTTGAAGTTTCATTAGGTCCCATTTGTTTATTTTTGTTTTTATTTCCATTACTCTAGGAGGTGGATCAAAACAGATCTTGCTCTCATTTATGTCAAACAGTGTTCTTTCTGTGTTTTCCTCTAAGAGTTTTATAGTGTCTGGGCTTACATTCAGGTCTTTAATCCATTTTGAGGTTTTTTTTGTGTATGGTGTTAGGCAGTGTTCTAATTTCATTCTTTTACATGTAGCTCTCCAGTTTTCCCAGCACCACTTACTGAAGAGACTGTCTTTTCTCCATTGTATATCCTTGCCTCCTTTGTTATAGATTAGTTGACCATAGGTGTGTGGGTTTATCTCTGGGCTTTCTATCTTGTTCCATTGATCTGTGTTTCTCTTTTTGTGCCAGTACCATATTGTCTTGATTACTATAGCTTTGTAGTATAGTCTGAAGTCACGAAGTCTGATTCCTCCAGCTCCGTTTCTTTTGATTCCTCCAGCTCCGTTTCTTTCCCTCAAGACTGCTTTGGCTATTCGAGGTCTTTTGTGTCTCCATATAAATTTTTAGATATTTTGTTCTACTTCCGTAAAAAGTGCCACTGGTAATTTGATAGGGATTGCATTGAATCTGTAGATTGCTTTGGGTAGTGTAGTCATCTGTTGGTATCATCTTTAAATTCTTTCATCAGTGTCTTACAGTTTTCTGCATACATGTCTTTTGTCTCCCTAGGTAAGTTTATTCCCAGGTATTTTATTCTTTTGTTGCAATGGTAAATGGGAGTGTTTCCTTAATTTCTCCTTTGGATTTTTCATCATTAGTGTATAGGAATGCAAGAGATTTCTGTGCATTAATTTTGTATCCTGAAACTTTACCAAATTCATTGATTAGCTCTAGTAGCTTTCTGGTGGCATCTTTAGGATTCTCTATGTATAGTATCATGTCATCTGCAAACAGTGACAGTTTTACTTCTTCTTTTCCAATTTGTATTATTTTTATTTCTTTTTCTTCTCTGATTGCCATGGCTAGGACTTCCAAAACTATGTTGAAAAATAGTGGTGAGAGTGGACATCCTTTTCTTGCTCCTGATCTTAGAGTGAATGCTTTCAGTTTTTCACCATTGAGAATGATGTTTGCTCTAGGTTTGTCATATATGGCCTTTATTATGTTGAGGTAGGTTGCCTCTATGCCCAATTTCTGAAGAGTTTTTATCATAAATGGGTATTGAATTTTGTCAAAAGCTTTTCCTACATCTACTGATATGATCATATGTTTTTTCTTCTTCAATTTGTTAATATGGTGTATCCCACTGATTGATCTACATATATTGAAGAATCCTTGCATCCCTGGGATAAATCCCACTTGATCATGGTGTATGATCCTTTTAATGTGTTGTTGGATTTTTTTGGCTAGTATTTTTTTTTTTTTTTTTTTTTTGCAGTACGCGGGCCTCTCACTGCTGTGGCCTCTCCCGTTGCGGAGCACAGGCTCCGGACGCGCAGGCTCAGCGGCCATGGCTCACGGGCCTAGCCGCTCCGTGGCTTATGGGATCCTCCTGGACCAGGGCACAAACCCATGTCCCCTGCATTGGCAGGCGGACTCTCAACCATTGCGCCACCAGGGAAGCCCCTGTTGGCTAGTATTTTGTTGAGGATTTTTGCATCTATGTTCATCAGTGATATTGGTCTGTAGGTTTCTTTTTTTGTGACATCTTTGTCTGGTTTTGATATCAGGGTGATGGCGGCCTCATAGAATGAGTTTGGGAGTGTTCCTTCCTCTTCAGTTTTTTGGAAGAGTTTGAGAAGGATGGGTGTTAGCTCTTCTCTAAATGTTTGATAGAATTCACCTGTGAAGCCATCTGGTCCTGGACTTTTGTTTCTTAGAAGATTTTTCATCCAGTTTCAATTTCATTACTTGTGATTGGTCTGTTCATATTTTCTATTTCTTCCTGGTTCAGTCGTGGAAGCTTATACCGTTCTATAAAATTGTCCATTTCTTCCAGTTTGTCCATTGTATTGGCATGCAGTTGCTTGTAGTAGTCTCTTAGGATGCTTTGTATTTCTGCGGGGTCTGTTGTAACTGCTCCTTTTTCATTTCTAATTTTATTGCTTTGAGTCCTCTCCCTCTTTTTCTTGATGAGTCTGGCTAATGGTTTATCAATTTTGTTTACCTTCTCAAAGAACCAGCCTTTAGTTTTATTGATCTTTGCTATTGTTTTCTTTGTTTCTACTTCATTTATTTCTACTCTGATCTTTATGATTTCTTTCCTTCTGCTAACTTTTTGTTTTGTTTGTTCTTCTTTCTCTAGTTCCTTTAGGTGTAAAGTTTGATTGTTTATTTGAGATTTTTCTTGTTTCTTGAGGTAGGCTTGTATAACTATAAACTTCCCTCTTAGAACTGCTTTTGCTGCATCCATAGGTTTTGGATCGCCGTGTTTTCTTTGTCATTTGTCTCTAGGTATTTTTTTATTTCCTCTATGATTTCTTCAGTGATCTCTTGGTTATTTAATAATGTATTGTTTAGCCTCCATGTGTTTGAGTTTTTACGTTTTTTTCCCTGTAATTCATTTCTAATCTCATAGAGTTGTTGTCAGAAAAGATGCTTGATATGGTTTTAATTTTCTTAAATTTACTGAGGCTTGATTTGTGACTGAAGATGTGATCTATCCTGGAGAATGTTCCGTGCGCACTTGAGAAGTGTAATCTGCTGTTTTTGGATGGAATGTCCTATAAATGTCAATTAAATCTATCTGGTCTATTGTGTCATTTAAAGCTCGTGTTTCCTTATTAATTTTCTGTCTGGATGATCTGTCCATTGGTGTAAGTGAGGTGTTAAAGTCCTCCACTATTATTGTGTTACTGTCAATTTCCTCTTTTATAGCTGTTAGCCGGTGCTTTATGTATTGAGGTGCTCCTACGTTGGGTGCATATATATTTATAATGTTATATCATCTTCTTGGCTTGATCCCTTGATCATTATGTAGTATCCTTCCTTTTCTCTTGTAACATTCTTTATTTTAAAGTCTATTTTATCTGATATGAGTATTGCTGCTCCAGCTTTCTTTTGATTTCCTTTTGCATGGAATATCTTTTTCCATCCCCTCACTTTCAGTCTGTATGTGTCCCTAGGTCTGAAGTGGGTCTCTTGTAGACAGCATATATATGGGTCTTGTTTTTGTATCCATTCAGCAAGCCTGTGTCTTTTGGTTGGAGCATTTAATCCATTCACGTTTAAGGTAATTATCAATATGTATGTTCCTATGACCATTTTCTTAATTGTTTTGGGTTTGTTTTTGTAGGTCCTTTTCTTCTCATGTGTTTCACACTTAAAGAAGTTCCTTTAGCATTTGTTGTAGAGCTGGTTTGGCGGTGCTGAATTCTCTTAGCTTTTGCCTGTCTGTAAAGCTTTTGATTTCTCCATCGAATCTAAATGAGATCCTTGCTGGTTAGAGTAATCTTAGTTGTAGGTTTTCCCTTTCATCACTTTAAATATGTCCTGCCACTCCCTTCTGGCTTGCAGACTTTTTGCTGAAAGATCAGCTGTTAACCTTATGGGAGTTCCCTTGTATGTTATTTGTCATTTTTCCCTTGCTGCTTTCAATAATTTTTCTTTGTCTTTAATTTTTGCCAATTTAATTACTATGTCTCTCAGTGTGTTTCTCCTTGGGTTTATCCTCTATGGGATTCTCTGTGCTTCCTGGACTTGGGTGGCTATTTCCTTTCCCATGTTAGGGAAGTTTTCGACTATAATCTCTTCAAATATTTTCTCTGGTCCTTTCTCTCTCTCTTCTTCTGGGACCCCTATAATGCGAATGTTGTTGCGTTTAATGTTGTCCCAGAGGTCTCTTAGGCTGTCTTCATTTCATTCTTTTTTCTTTATTCTGTTCCACAGCAGTGAATTCCACCATTCTGTCTTCCAGGTCTCTTATCTGTCCTTCTGCCTCTGTTTTTCTGCTATTAACTCCTTGTAGTGTAGTTTTCATTTCAGTTATTGTATTGTTCATCTCTGTTTGTTTGTTCTTTAATTCTTCTAGGTGTTTGTTAAACATTTCTTGCATCTTCTCGATCTTTTTTCTCCATCTCCATTCTTTTTCCAAGGTTCTGGTTCATCTTCACTATCATTATTCTGAATTCTTTTACTGGAAGGTTGCCTATCTCCACTTCATTTAGTTGTTTTTCTGGGGTTTTATCTTGTTCCTTCATGTGGTACATAGCTGTCTGCCTTTTCATCTTGTCTATCTTTCTGTGAATGTGGTTTTTGTTCCACAGGCTGCAGGACTGTAGTTCTTCTTGCTTCTGCTCTCTGCCCTCTGGTGGATGAGGCTATCTAAGAGGCTTGTGCAACTTTCCTGATGGAGAGGGACTGGTGTTGGGTAGAGCTGACTGTTGCTCTGGTGGGCAGAGCTTAGTAAAACTTTAATCCACTTGACTGCTGATGGGTGGGGCTGTGTTCTCTCCCTGTTGGTTGTTTGGCCTGAGGCAACCCAACACTGGAGACTACCTGGGCTCTTTGGTGGGGCTAATGGCAGTCTCTGGGAGGGCTCACACCAAGGAGTGCTTCCCAGAACTTATGCTGCCAGTTTCCTTGTCCCCATGGTGAGCCACAGCCACACGCTGCCTTTGCAGGAGACCCTCCAACACTAGCACGTAGGTCTGGTTCAGTCTCCCCTGGGGTCACTGCTCCTTCCCCTGGGTCCCAGTGCGCACACTACTTTGTGTGTGCCCTCCAAGAGTGGAGTCTCTGTTTCCCCCATTTCTGTCGAAGTCCTGCAATCAAATCCCAGTAGCCTTCAAAGTCTGTTTCTCTCAGAATTCCTCCTCCTGTTGCTGGACCCCCAGGTTGGGAAGCCTGACATGGGGGTCAGAACCTTTACTCCAGTGGGTGGATTTCTGTGGTATAAGTGTTCTCCAGTCTGTGAGTCACCCACCCAGCAATTATGGGATTTGATTGTACTGTGATTTCGCCCCTCCTACCGTCTCATTGTGGCTTCTCCTTTGTCTTCGGATGTGGGGTGTCTTTTTTGGTGAGTTCCAGTGTCTTCCTGTCGATGACTGTCCAGCAGCTAGTTGTGATTCTGGTGTTCTCATGAGAGAGAGTGAGAACACGTCCTTCTACTCTGTCATCTTGGTTTAGGGCCCTCCATAAGGAGAATCTTGCTAAGAGAAATGAGGAAGGAAGTTAAAGGTATAAAGGCATAAAAGCATGAAAGTATTGGGAAATCATTAGAGAACAAAGTGTGAGAAAGGGAATGATGAGTACAGATGAGGGTGGGTAGCTTAGTAAGCAAGAATCAGAGAATCAAGGCTTTGCAGATCATGATAGAACTTTGCTTTTTATATGGAAGATGAAATGAAAGCCACTGAAGAATTTTGATCAGAGGAATAACATTTATTAGTGTTCACTGTGCGCTAGGATCTTGCCACCATTATTTCATGCAGTGTCCATAACCAGTCTTATAGATACTGTTAATCACACTTATTTTGTAGATGAGGAAACTGAGGTGCAGAAGGTTAAAGAAACAGATTGCATCTCTACAGACTTTCAGAACCAGGTTTCAGTACAGCAATTTGATACCATAGGTGACTCTCTTACATCTTTTGCTATACTGCCTTTAACTTTGATAGACATATTACATAGACTAGAAAGACAGAGAGGCGGAAGAGAAGATTAGAGTGAGGGAGATCCCTAAGAATGGCACAAAAACAAGGCCAGACACTAGAAACACTTACTGTGGAAAATGAGTGGGGCCTGGATTGATTGGCTGTCAGTGAAATAAAAAGGAAGGGAGGAAATTAGGACAACGTTCAAGTTCCGACTTGGCAACTGTGTGGAGAGTGGTCCATTTTACAGCAACGGGGAGTGCAGGTGGGGGAGCAGATTAAAGGGATAGTAGAGGCAAGGAATGATTCTTTCTATCCAGGACTCTTGCAGATGGAGGTGCCTGTGGAAATCCAGTCGGGTGTCTTGAAAAGGCATTATGTGAGGACTGGAGCACAGAAGGTGTTTGGCGTAGTAGTGAAGAGAGCACTTAGAGTTAAATCCAGACCCCTAACCATGACTACAGTTAACTATTTAAAGTGATGAAGTGGAAATAGGGGACTAGTATTACCAACTCTTGCTTTTACTGTTGGCAAAGCACTTAATGTCTTTTTCTGCACAACAGTGTGGCTGAGGGGGCAGGCAGGTAGAACAGACATTTGACAGGTACCTTTGGGGCTTCTCTTTATATTTTCTTATAAACTATGCTCTGTATTTATTGTGTAAATCGTATCAGCAGGTAATCTGGAAATTTACATAATTGACCACAAGGGGGAGAACTCTAATTCTACATTAAGTCACTTACTAACAACATGAAATATTCTAAAAGTACTTGCTATATTCAGTTGTTGTTAAGCTGTCCCATTTCCACTTCCTCATGGAAGCTGGGGGAATTCTGTGCTAGAGATAGGTTTCACTGAATTGAAATGCTGTTTTGTCGTGCTAAAGTTATGATAAGGTCACTAAATGTAAGAATCTGTTTGTACTAACCAATGATTCTCCAGGAAGGAATTCAGATGCTTCTTTAATTAAAATGAAGACAGTAGGGCTTCCCTGGTGGCTTGAGAGTCCACCTGCCGATGCAGGGGACACGGGTTCGTGCCCCGGTCCGGGAAGATCCCACATGCCGTGGAGCGGCTGGGCCTGTGAGCCATGGACGCTGAGCCTGCGCGTCCGGAGCCTGTGCTCCGCAACGGGAGAGGCCACAGCAGTGAGAGTCCCGCGTGCCGCAAAAAAAAAAAAAAAAAAGAAAAAAAAAAGAATGAAGACAGTACAAATTTTAAAATTCACCCCAGGAGGGTTTTTCCCTCCAAATAACATTATTTCAGTTGTCCTTCAAGAAAACTATAACCTTCCTGGAAGTCCTTGGTTACACTGAAACAAGAACAAGATTGTCAGCATGTCAGTCTATTGTAGAAGATATCAGTATCAAAACAAAAGGATGGGAATGGTGCTGGCCATGCCACTTAAATGTCGTATGTTCCTCAGATATATATGAGTATATGTTATATGGTCATTGTTATATGAACAGTGAATGTTGTATGTTCAGTGTTTAAATGCTCATTTTCTATTTGATTTAACTTCTGTGCTCTGGTTTTATGTAAAGTTTCATTGTAAGAAAACTATAACCCTCATTGGGGTGAGAATTACCTTTTGAGGCTTCCTAACGCTTGAGTCACATTTTTGGACTTCATCAAATTAAATTACATTTGTCAGGTATGAATATAGTATTTCTGCATTTTATCTATATACCGAAACAGACACAGCTAATTGAGTGTTGTCCCCTTTAAAGATGTGATATTGGTAAGCTCTGTAGGACTCTTAATAACACAACTGTTACTGGAAACATATCTGTATTTCCCCTTAGAGGCAGTGTCACACTCTTTTAATATGTTCAGTGACAGCAGATCTTCCTTTGAGAGTGAGTATAATATTTAAAAATAAACCTTTCTAAAAAAAAAATAAAATAAACCTTTCTATGAATGAAGTTTGAATATTAAGGTCACCAATCAAATTGCAATATATATTATTTGGGGTTCAGAAAACTAGATGTAACTAAAATATTTTAACTCCCTTTGATTTATAAACCTCCTTAATTTATCTGCCATTAATGAGTCACAAAATGTTTTTAGCAATGATGCTGTCACTGAAATAAATATAAACTCTCCTAAGGTGACTACTTGCATTTGAATAAACTCATTCTAGAGTGTCATTTAAATAAATAAATAAATAAATAAGTAGCTTATTTATGCTTACTTTGTGCTTATTTTCCAATTATTTGCACAATTCATGCTTCAGGAATCCTTTAAATGTAAAGTAACAGTCTACTAAGTAAATCAGTGTTTTCATTTAGATATTTTCTATAACTTCTTCCAAAAATGACTGAGGTTTTTTTATGTTTTTTTTTTTCTTTGGCCAATGAATTAATTTTCTATCAGTATTTCTCACACCAGAAAGTATTATAGACCAATAGAAGTTCTATGCTAGGCAGTGTGGAGGACACACGTCTTACTTCTGCTTGTATATCCAGTGACTACCACAGTGCTTGGTGCCCTGGTAAATATTTACTGGTAGATATTTAGAAAATATTAGTTGCATAGATGAATGAATAAATAAATGATATGTACATATATCAATAAAATGTACATACAAAATTATTCTTGTTATATATTAGTGTTCCAGACTGCTGCATGAACATTCACCCAAAACTTAGTAGCTTGAATCAACAACAATAATTTTTGCTGTTCACAGATGTGCAGTTTAGGCAGGGTTCAGTGGGAGCAGCTCATCTGTACTCTACTCCTCCACATGGTGTCAGTTGGTCTGGCTTGAAATCCAGGGTTGGCTGGGAGGCTAGAGCCTGGAGTCACCTGAAGGTTCACTCAGTCACATGTCCAGTGGTGATGCTGGCTGTTGCCTGGGAGTTCGGCTGGGGGTGTCATCTGGAAACCTGCTTGGATTGCTCATAGCATATTGTCTAGGTTCCATTCAAGTGATCAAGGCAAAGTGCAAGGCATTTTTATGACCTTGGAGGTCACATTGGATCACTTCTGTTGTAGTGTTCATCTAGGCAGTCACAAAGAAAAGTCTGCCTGATTTCAAGGGGAGGGTATTTAGAACCCACCATGCGATGGGAGGTGTGTTGAGGTCACGTTGTAAGAAGAGCGTGTGGGATGGGATACATTGCAGTGGCCATTTTTGGAGAATATAATGTGCCGTACTTTTATATACTCAAATATGTAGTTTTACTTGTAAACTACTTCTGTTCATTTTAACTTTAGAAAATATTGTTCCTAAACAAAATCTACCCCATTAAATGGATTCCATCTGGTCCAATAAACATTTTTGGTTCATTTTCTCCTTCCTGCTTTTGCTCGTCTCTGTTCTCTTAAATATGCTCATCTGCCCTCCCAAACCTCTTCCTTACATACATTCAAAGACTGACTGAGGCTTACTCTCTTTCTCTTTCTTTTTTCCTTCCTTCCTTCTTTCCTTTCTTTCTATTTATTTCCTCCTCGTCTTCTTTTTTTTTTTTTTGGTGGCCTGGAAAGCATTAACTCAACTCCACTCACTTTGTCACTAAACATTTACTATCAATGGGTGCCTTTTCAGTTCAAAGAGTAAATAGCACATTGCTGAATATGAGGCGTTTGATATTTATCAAACTGATAAAATGTTTGTAAATTATATACTCTTTCTTAATCGGAAGAATTTTAATTTTCTCTAAAATATCCTTTATGTTACTAAATTTAAATGAATGGAACTTCAAGTCAGCTTAAAGTGAAAAATGTCATTCTTTTTCTAAAACTATATTACTAAGTTAAAAAATAGGAATGGTCTTTCCTGAAATTTGATTCTAATATGGAACAAATTATGGTATTATCTACATATGACAAATTTGAGGTACATACTGAGATGGTTCCCCCCCCAAAGAGACTGAAAATCAAATAAGCAATGAGAAATGAAGTTAAAATGATATAACAGTATTTCTTCTATTCATTCCAAAGTTGATTTCATAGGATATTGAAGCAATTTTGGATAAATATCATTGAAGTAGTAAAACATTAATGTTGCTTAATTGCTTGAACAAACTAGAAAAATTTAAATAGTGTGAAAAAAGCATTAATCTTGGGTAAAGGAAGGGAGAGACCAACTTGAAATAGGTCATATAGAAATTGCATATAATTAATTGCTTTCTAGGAATTAAATTGAAGAAATAACCAATTTGTTTATCTTACATAGACTCATTTAGAAGTATGTTTCCCAAGTGAGGAGGGATCATGTCTTCTCTGGACCCTGACGTATCCCTGTCATTTGGCAAGTGTCTGTCCTGTGAAGGGTGCTCAATAAATGACTTTGCATGAAATAATACAATTACAGTGCTTTCTGACAGTGTATTTTCTAGTCATTTCAAAAAGCTATTGTGTTCTTTAGCTTTATAATGTCCTCAGTATTCTTGATTATATCATCCAGAATATGTGAGCCTTGGTACTACTTTCAAATTTTAGGTTTTGTTTTCTGATTTCAGCGACCATACATAGCGAGATTACTCCCTTACTTTGTTCTTACAGTCTTTTCTGCATATTGCGACTATAATAATGATCATATCATACATCATATCATGCATCATATTTACTTTTACACATATTTGCCTCCAAGCTTAGGCTGCAAGCAACTCAAGCATTGTATATTTCCCCAAAATTTTGTACTCTCAGAACATAATACTGCGTGGTGACAGCTGCTCATTGATGGTTGAAAGAATGAATGAGAATCTGAATCACGTGTTTGTCCTTTTTCATCTCTACTTTTCATTAAAATTTAAGTCATTTCATCAAAATGATGTTAACCTTGAGAACTTATTATGACCTTATTAAACCCCTTCATTATTGAAAATAATGTGTTGATCTTAATATTAGACCAGATAAATTTTCAAGTTTAACTCAGCATACTCTGTAAAGATTAGTCTGTTACCTTTGTGTAGATTGCTGTGTTGTTTCTTTCCTTTTTTAAAGAGAAAAGTAACTTTAGAAATATTTTCCTTTTATTTAAGTAGCATACATTCCTTAAGAGATTTGACTACACTGACCACATCATCTCTCTTCATCCTAGAAGCTGGAAGGAGTGGGCCATACCACCTCAGAATCCAAGGTGACATGTATGGGTTTATTATACATGTTTATGAAAGTTTCTGGGTCCATTAATTCTGCGGAATTGCATATGTACTTTATTATTTGTTCTGGAAGGAGTAATTCAGGTGCAACTTGGTGCAAATTATCGCCTGGTCCTTTAGTGCCCACTTTCACAGTCTTAAAAAGATGGAGTACTAGTTTATGGGTTTGGATGAGAAATTCTGTCATGACCTCTTGTAGGGACAGTGACTGTGTCACATCATCAAGATACATAACTGGCGCTTTTATTACTGAAACATGCCATTGCATAAAGAGCCTTGTTGGTATATTGTGTACTGTGACTATAATTTTCATTCCTTGGATAAAAAATTCTGTTTCATCCTTTTCATGGCTAAGATAATCCAAAAGAATTTGGTAAAGAGTACCATTGGAGGACTCCAGGATATGCACAATGGAATTAGGATATATGAGCAATAATCCTGTCACTGCTTCTCCTGGGTGATGTTTCAAAATTGACTGAAACAATTGTTCATAGTATTCAGCAATATCTTTTTTTTCTGTATTTGCTGTTACCCTGGCCACTAGGAACATCCTATGAAGAAGGAATTTCTTTAGTTGTAGTTTTTGCTTTTCTTCCTGAAAATGCAAGTAATTACTACGTGGAACTTGTGGCATTAGAAGACATTCCAGTGGAAGATTCTTTTTGTTGGTCTTTCGGGTACGGGCTGAGAAGGACATGATGAGTCCTATTTATTCTTCTAGATGATTCCAGTTTTTAGCTTATTACAGTATTTACATTATTAGGCTACCTCTTCAGTGATGAACTCTGTTTCTTCAGGAAAAAAAAAAAGTTTACTCAGTTGATCAAATGCTTTCCAGTGTTATCAATAAACAATGTCTTTGAAATTAAAGAGAATGTTGAAACAAGAATCAATTTATAGAGTTTTGTTTTAAAGTTTACAATGAAATAACTATCACTCACATCCTAGGGAAAAAAACTCTTCAGTAAACTGGGGGGTAGGGAGGAGATAGAACTTACTCTAGAATAAGTTTGTTATGTTGTTGTTTACATTATTATTTTCTTTTTTGATTGATAGGATTTTTTTTTCTCAGTGCCCATCCTTGAATCATACACACACCAACACACACACAAAGAGGAATGTATCTGCTGATACTCACTGACAGTAGCATTGATATTACATTAAAATGTCTTTTCATTTATGTAATGATGAATGCAGATTGTCCTTATTTGGTCAAATTTTTCTTAAAATGGTATTTTTATGATAATTCCCCAAATTCTTTTATAAATTTAACTAGTCAATAAATTTTTTAAAAATCTGGGGCTCTCTTAACTACTAATTGACTTATTTTACCTTTACTCAGTCCTCTAAAAGTTAATAGTATTGCTTGGATAATTACAGTAAACTTTTGAAGTAACTAGTTTTGGTTCTTTTTTATTTAACTCCTATCAGTAAACCTCAGAAATGGCTCTTTTTTCTTTCTTTCCTTTTTTTTGGGGGCGGGGGGGTTGTTGCTGTAGGGGTCAGATGAAAAATTCTGTTACTTTTTTTTTTTTTTTCCCCGGTACGCGGGCCTCTCACTGTTGTGGTCTCTCCCGTTAAGGAGCAACAGGTTCCGGACACACAGGCTCAGCGTCCATGGCTCACGGGCCTAGCCGCTCCACGGCATGTGGGATCTTCCCACGTGTTAAGTTGCAGGTCAACTTAACATTTCTTTCTTTCTTCAAGTGCTTCTTCCTTTTACCTGTCCTCGAGGTCCTGCTTGTCCTCCATCATCACTCTTCCAACTGCCAGTGTCTTGGGTGCTCTCAGCTGTCCCGTATTCTATTCTGGTTTCCATAGTGCCCGGGCAAATCAGAATGTCGGTGCTGTTAAAGGGCCAGAGTGCACTGGCAACTCTGATAAATGGTGGACCTGGATATCTTCCTAGACATATTCTTTTCTTTGTTCTTTTCGTCCACAATTTATAGAAGAGGAAACCAAAGCATGGATTAGTTATGTACCTTGCACACAATTCACATGTGCTCTCGACAACCTCCCTGTCTACTGAGGGTAAAGAGGTATTTATGCAGTAATTAAAGACTATAAGAACACATACCAGATTCTGTGTAATGGTGACTGTTATAAGAACGTTCTTCTATAGGGTTTGGTTTTCTTAATTTAATGTAAATTTAAGTTACTTTTTATTTTTTATTTTTAAATTAATTTATCTTTTTGGCCGCACCACACGGAATGTGGGATCATAGTTCCCTGACCAGGATGAACCTGCACCCCTTTCATTGGAAGCGCTAAGTATTAACCACTGGACCACCAGGGAAGTCCCTTAAGTTACTTTTTAGAATAAAAATTAACAATATATCTTAAAATTGCATTCACATGAGCTCTAAACCACAATTTTAAAACAAGGTTAGAAAACACCCTTATTCAATTAAAAAAATTAAACCTTAGAATATGTTTCCTCCTCCCCCCAAAGGTTTGTGTTATCCAAACTAATGATCTGGTTTTAATAATATGCAGGGATAAATTGTCCCAGAAAGTGGAGGCTAAGAGGTGATTTGATATTCCTTAATTGTGTGGTACATAAAAATTGGCTATAATTCCTCACTGTGGTTCACTTCGTCACCCCCTGATACAATACAGTCTTTCCCAGGGTGCACAGAAACTTATCATTGCCCAGGGTAGAGATCGTTCTTACCCTCATTCCTACTGCTTTGCAGAATGTAATTATGTTGACAGCTTCCTTTATAGCCATCTCCACTCCTTTGGTTTCTATGAGTCTGTACTTTTCTGAATTTCTCCCCAAATCTTGATTTGTGGTCAAGTCCAGTTCCTTCTCACACCCACCTCTGGGCAACGCTGAGGCTCTGTAATCATCACACAGCTCCTCTGAGTCACTTTATCTCCTTGACCAATTTGCTTAGCACCACCTGTGTTTCTGTTTTGTGAGGTCAGGTGGGTGGTCCTTGATACCATGCTTCTCTACAGATAGAATGATCGACATTGCTGATTGACCATGGAGTCTTTCCTGCTGAGTCCAGCTGTAGACTTGGACTGCTTCTCAATCTAAGGCTCAAGACAGATACAACTGATTTGCTGGGGTTGAGAAAAAAGAAAAAAAACTGAGTTCCCATTCCAGTATTTTTTTTCTGTACAGAAGACTCCCAACTTGTAATCTTATTTACAACTCTTCTCCTTGGATGTACCTCTACCCTTTCAAATTAAAAAATGCCAACATTGTAACTGTTGTTTTCTTTATATTTTCCTTTACAAATATCCCAATTTGTGACTCACTTCACATTTTTCTCTCATCTCCTAGGCCAACATCCTTGGTCTTGTCTTTTCATGTTTCCTAAAAGTTACCTCCCAACTTTATTCTGTTGCTAAGTCCTTTTACTCACTTTGAAATGTATCTTGATTACCACTGCCTCCTTCATAATCCTAGCTCTTTATTTAGATTATAGTAGGAGTCTTCTACCCTCAATGTTTTCTAGTCTTTTCCACCTCACCTATTCAGCCAAGAGTATGAAACTGTAAGACCTTATGATACGTCTGCTTCATAAACTTCAGAAGATACTGATTTTACGAAGTCTTTCTTGTTTATTTCCCTTCCATAGAATTCTGGGAGAGGGAGCTTCTGCCTTTACCAGGTCCAGAGTGATTTCTGGCACTTACTTCCAATCCACAATTATGGATTATAACAGAGAAAATGGGGACATGCAACTGCAGGGTTTATTACTTAACACTGGCATTGATCAATGTCAGTGGGAGAATTTATAGGGCAATGCTACCCAGAAGCTCCTTTAGAACACACAAACTTAAATTAACCTTTTATACATAGTTAAGGTTCTTCCTCTTCATGACACCATTCTTAACTAAAGCACAACTGTTCTACTTTTTTTGCCCCTATGAAAAGGAGCTCAGTTGTGATTTTTCTCCCCATGTGTGCTTTGTGTTTTCCTTTTCTTTCATATATCTTGGTTCTTCCAATATAAACCTGATAGAAAAATGATAATCTTTCATCATTATAATTTCCCATGTAAACCACATTAAATATCACTAAACCATCCCTTCTTCAATAGAGTGATAATCTCTTTTTTGGTGTTGGCTTAAAACATATAAGAAACTGATGTTGACAATTTTGTATGGTTCGACCTACAACATTTAGAAACAACGAATTTTACCACCATAGATAATAGTTTGGTCTACATTTTCCCAGTGTATTTTTCCATTTCTTGATGCATTTTTAATTACTGGGGGGTTTCTTCCAAATTTTAGTTTCACTGTCACATGGCGATCTGAAACATTTAAAGGCAGCTAACCTTGTTTCCTTGCCTTTCATCAGTCGTATTTTTAAGTGTCAAGAGAAAAGTTTTGGGCAGATAGGAATAGAAAAAACACAGTCTGGTCTGTTTTTGATTGATTGGTATATGTAATTATAATCGTAGACTCTCCTTTTAATGGACACTTAGCATTTGAGTTTCCAGATGCCACAGTCCTTGTGTTTCATCTGTTAAGGGTCAGCTATTTGCCGTCATGTGGTGACTCAAGCGGAAGAACTCTTCTATCTATCCAATGGGATGAAAAGACTTCAGTGTTTCTCCTCCCAGAGAGATCTGTTTCGAGTAGATACCCAAGTTCAAACAACTAACAAGTGGCAGAACCTGAACTAACATTTATTATACTGAGGAGTCCTCTTCCAATTATTCTATCTACCCATCGTTGTTATCCAACTTATCTCACATAAACACACAACATATATTTGTATTTCCGTTCAAGCAGTGCACCTCAATATTCGCTATATACTTTACACTCTGGTTTTATTATCTGGAGCCAAATGTTTCTGAAAAAACAATCTTCCAGTGTCCTTTTGTCTTTGTAAGGCGGAAGGAACAGATTAAAAAGATTAAATACCATTAATTGATTATTTACCATGCATCTTCTACTAGATGTTTTTACACTTATTAATCTTTACAACAAGCCTATAAGGTAGGTAGAAATTTTGCCAACAATTTATAATAGAGGAAACTAAAGTTATTGGGGTACATAGATACCTTGCACACAATTCAAAAATGCTCTCAACAAACTCCCTACTCTGTCTACTGAGGGTAAGGAGAAGATGAATTGTTCCCTCTGTCTATTCATGATCACAGGGTCATTCTTTGCTCCTCTATGACATGACAATTCTTCTGGAAATGGAGGATAGCATATAGTTTGGAGAAAGTAAATTGAAAGGAAAATTCCTACATTATGCCTGTGATCCAATAAAATTGATGTACTGTCTTTAACTTCCCATTCATTTCAGATTTATCTACACCTTTGATATGCCAGGTAATATCATAGGCACTGTAAGAAACACAAACATGAAAAACACCTGGTCCCTAATTTTAGGAGTTTAGAGTCCAGTAGGAGTGTGAGATGTCCATGAAAAAACAATAAATACCATGCAAATGTTGCTCAGTGCTTTAGAAACACTGAGGTAGAAAGGGTGGCTGGAATTTCTTAGAAACTTTAATGAGAGAGTTCATATTTCGGCACGGCCTTCAGGGAAACAGATTTGGGGAGTGGCTTTGTGAATGTTTCTTGAATTCATTACTTTAGAATGTCAGGATGTGCATTAACAGAACTTGATTTCTACCTGGAATATCAGATCCCACTCTAACCTTTCACTTGTCCTCGTGTACTAGAAAAACAGAAAACTCTAAATCCCGTCCGCTATCTTTCTTTGTGTTTTGACATATCTAAATAATTAGTGTAAGAGAATTAATGGTCTAAATAAATGGCTAATAACTTGGGTAGAACTTTTCACTAAGCGTATACATAAACTATTTTTTCTATGATTTTTTAATTGAAGTATAGTTGATTTATAATAGTTCAGTTACACATAAACTATTAAGTAGACAACATATACTTGATTTAGCAGAGCAAACCAGAGTGAGCTTCATTACCAAATCACTAGATATTTTAAGACTTATAAAAAAAGAAAACTAGATTACCTTCTCCAGCATTGCTTCTTCTTGCCAAAGCATTATGGATCAGTGTTTGGTAATTATTTATCAAGGAGAATGCAGGCTAGAAATGCTTTGTTATTTAGCATAAACGTTTAACATATGTCTACTCTTTGTAGAAAAATATGCCAGACACTGTGGAGACCTTCTTGTGAATCAGATATTGTATCTGCACATGAAAAATTCAGTTCTCTTAAAGTCTCCACAACTATGTTTAATACAGGGCTGGAGAGAAGAAATACTATAATAAAGACATAAACAATGGACACTGAAAACATAAATACCAGAACAATTAAATGTGGCTGGAAGAATAAGCAAAGCCGAGCATAAAAAATGATGTGATTTGTATGTCTGAGTGTGTGTAGGGAGTGGCAGTGGGGCAGAGATGGGAATCAGGGAAGGTACAAACAAACTGTAAGCTTGAAGCATAAAGGGCAAAGGACATACATTCACTTCATTAAGAAAATGACAATAGTCTGGTTTGGCTAGAGTGTAGTTCTCAGACCACAGAATCTGCAGCTTTGTTAAATTGCCAATTCCTGGTCTCTAGCCCTAAACGGTGTGAGTCAGTACGCTTAAAGTGAGGGCCAAGAATGTGCCTTTTTGACATGTTCTCCCAGTGGCTCTCTCTATTTCGCTTTAAGGCAGAATGGGCTGGCTTGTGGTAATTTAAACCTTGGCTATTAGAATCATCTGGTGGAGAACTTTTTAAAAAGTCGGATCCTGGTTCTTATTTAATTAGTGTGGAATGGAACTCTATATATTTGCGAAAGCCTGTCCGGGTGATTCTCTATCTGGAGGAGAGCTGCTTGCTTAGACTCGAGGGTGAGCAAAGGAGAGAAGTGGAAGAGAAGGAAAAAAAGGAAGTTGCAGCCAGTGTTTGGAGGACCCGGACGCCATGCTCAGAGGTTTGAATTTTACTCTGTGTGTAGGAGGGAATCACGGATTTTTTGAGCACCTATAATCGTAGCTGTGTTTAGAAAGTTGCCTGTGAAGAACAGAGGAATTAGAGGTGAGGGATGCTGGGGGCAGCCAGAGCAGTTTTAAGAATTCTGTAGTTGGTGAATGAGTGCCCTTACTCTTTGCCAGTCAAAAAGTAAGTTAGTCCAAGTTTTCTGGAAAGTAATTTGACAATATGGATTACAAGCTTAAAAATCTCATACTTTTTGACTAAGTAATGTGTCTTCCAGGTACATATCATAAAGAAATAAAATTATTGACAAAGATTTTAATGTAAAGATGGTTATTATAGGAATTAAAAGAGGACTTTGAAAAATTGAATAGTTGTATTAATTATGTATTACTATGGTGCCTTGAAACCATTTTTGAAGAATATTTTAAATGCAGGGAAAAATGGTTATTCTCTAAAGTAAATAATATAATACACAAAATTATATGTAGCATGTGATTCTAATTTTTTTTTTTTGGATATAGAAACCAGAGTAGAGAGAAATCTAGCCAAATGTTAAAACTGGTGGAATTTGGTGATGATATTTGTTTTGTATATTCCAAATGTTCTAAGCCTGTCTTCATTATTGTTCTGTTCCAAAGAAGAAATTAACACTAAAAAAACCCAATAAGGCTGTGGTCATGGTTTGATAAAAGGTAATGCACATGTTGTTCTCTTTGTGAGTCTGGGAGAGGCTAGCTTAACAGCCTCCTGATGGGTAGAACTTGTAAAATGGCAGATCCTGAATCAGGTTCAACAAGGGGTGTCTGGGCTTAATGACTGAGAGTCAAGATAAGAAGGCACAGAGATGAAAGATGGAGCAGTTATCAAGACAATGCAGGAGGCTCAGTCCAGAAAAACCTTACAGGACATGAGATCTTTATATAACTAGCCTAAGGCATACTACCGAGAGAAGGATTGGTCTTTAAAGATTTTAGCCCAGTTGGATAGTTAGAATCTGAACTAAAGCAGTTGCTGAGATTGAGGAAGATATGCAAGTCATCACCAAGCTATTCATGACTTAATCAACTGTATATGGGAGGTGAGAGATGCAAGGATTTAAAGATGACTCTGTGGGCTTGAATGTCAGTAACTGAGAGATCTACGTTTTTGCGTTCTTTTTTTTTTTTTAAATACAGATGGAGGATAGAGCCCAGATTTTGGAGGAAAAATAGTTTGTATGTATTATGTTGAAGTGGAGTTGCCATAGAAACATGCAGGTATAAATGCAATTAGAATCTGGAGAAGTCTGGATTGTGATGCAAATTTGATAGTCATCTGCGTTGAGGGAAGAGTTGAAATCACCAATGTGATTGTAAGATATTGAAAGGAAAGGAGACAGTGGAGGTGGAGAAGAGTACCATGTAAACCTAATTTTAAGAAGTGGGCAAATGGGACCCAGTGAAAGAGTGGCAAAACATCAGAGGTGGAGAACAAAGAAAACACAGAGCCTTGAAGGTCAATATCGGAGAGAGGTTTAAAAGTGGATGGTACTGATAAAATTCTAAAGAGAGGTCAGAAAGCTTGAGGACTGAGGTGACCTTCTAATGTTGGCAATTATAAGTTTCCTGGAGGCTTAAAAAAGTAGATTAAAAAAAAAATAGATTCAGTAAAATGGCTGAGAGAAACCAGTTTGCAGTTGATCAGTGAGTCCATGTAGAATAAGTGGTCAAATAGTAGACCACTCTTCAAAACATTTGGTGATAAAGAATGAAAGTACTTTGATAGTAAATTACAGAGGAGGAAGATTATAGGGTAATTATGCTTCAGTGATCCTAGGTTTTTCTCTGTTAAAAACTAGCATGCTGTGTTTTTCTAAATTGCTGTTGTGTCCAGCCATGAAGGTGGAGTCTAAGAATGGAATGCATTTATACACTTTGAAAATATTTTAAGATCATCACTTCTATACAGAGATGTTGGAGACTGCTAATAACACTGAACTCTGAGTTATGTTTACTTTTCCTCCTTTATCAGATTTATTTTCTGGTTCTTTGGCAGATGGATGGGCTCTAAAGATGTATGGCTTACTAACACACTTGTTGTGTGTTTTATGTCATGTGACATCAACACAACAAATCTTAGTTTTTCAAAAATCTCTGAGTAATGGAGAAGTTGCTTTCTATACACAAAGATAATTATGATTGGAGTAATCTTTATATTTTCAGTACAAGTATCTACTCTGGTCCATATAATATACTAGAACACATCATCAGTAAATTAATATCTATTTTGGTGTTTGCTTTTGGTTTAACTTTGATCAGTGTGCTGTGGGGAGTGGAGAAAAGTGAACTAATGAAAGTTTGGAGTTGGGAGGGAACTTAGCACCACTGACAACAAATTCCTCTTACTGTTAAGGAAGACATGGCACAAAGAAGCTAATTAATAATATGGCGCTCCAGTTGCTTGTCTTATAGAAAGGTTGACAAAAACACATATACGTGAAATACTGAAAGAGAGAGGTAATATTTCTTACTAGAGTACTTTTCAGGAAATATGGTAGATGTTTCAATGAGTAAAGTGGTGCTAGAGCTATTCAAAAAATAGTTATAGGAATCTGAATTTTGTGATGTGCAATAGAGAACCTTTAAATGTTTTGACCCAGGGAAGTAATATGATGGGTGCCACGTTTAATGGTATTAATAATTGTATTTGAGATGTTTGGAAAGGCATGATTTTAGAGTCAGAAATACCTGCTAAAATATTGTTGTATTCCATATATATAATGAGGATTTAGGCTAGAATGAAACTTTTAAAAGCATTTCTTTTTAAAGGAAGAGTATTATTAATCCAAGTCTAAGTAACCTCGTAATTTTTATTTTATGTAACCAGAGAAGCAATGTAGTAAAAACAACATAGTGAAATATTTTAAAAAATTGTCTGTGTCCTAGACATCTAAATAGATTTTCATTAACTTAGCCAGCAAGCGTTTATCATCCTGCACCCTTTCCAGCCTATGATGAATTCGAAGCTCTTTTGCTCATTTTAATTCAGGAAAATTCCATATTTCTTCAGAAACTACACCCACTAACATTGGCAATTTGGGACATTTCAGAGCCTCATGGGATACTAAATATCACTGGTTTAATATATATAATTATAAGGAGCAATCACTTTATTTTTGAAGTGAGTTACAGATTACGAAAGTATACTAGGGTGACTACTTTACTTGGGAGGACAAATTCCCAGGATCTTAAGTAACATGACAGTGGGGGCAGTGTAGGCATCTGGTCCTCCATCATCATTTCTCAGTGCTAGCATCTGCTGGAGATGCATGAATGCTTCTCTGGTCCATGCCTCATCTGTTACTCTAGTTCCTTGTTTCTATGACAGGGACCTCTCAGCATATATTGCCACTGTTGACCTCAAAGAAAAACCATTTCAATATGAATACTTATCCCAGGAGGGATCCTAGGCAAAACTACACTGGACTCGGTGTGTCTTTGTGTGCTGAAATATTGATAAATAATTATGTTGTGCCTCTTTTAGCCTCGAGAAGTTCTAAGCATTACATTTTGTAAGATATTGGCTGAAATAATTAGAAGGTCTAAACTCCTAACCCAGTGATCTAGTTAGTAGAAATAATTACGATTTCCATGTGAATATTTTGTGTTCTTGTAAAACTTTTAAATTTTCAGTTGGCTAAGCCACTTTTGTTCAGTTGTGATATACTCAGAAAAATCTAACCATCGATACAAGATGCCTAAAAGCATAACTATAGAGGCAAAATTCTCAGAATCATATAGTAAGTTTTAGGGTCAAATATTAAGATCATCTGGATCTCCCACTCCTTAGAATTTTCAACTCTTTTGGCCAAACAGCTTGAGTATTTGTTACACTTGCTGTTGCCTAGTCTAGTTGCCTGGCCTAGTCATTGCCTGACAGGTTAAATCTCTATCTATTCCACAAAATATTGTACCTAATTACTGTGGAGCCGTATTCAATGTCTATCTCATGTGTGTGTGTAAATTTTCAGTAATAAGACAGCACTACAGTAAAAAGAAAGCATACTTTTAAACTTCAACTCTTGACTAAAGGCCTACTATGGATTCAGGCTCACAGGATTGTGGGAAGTGATATTTAATGAGTTTCCAGATGTGGAGGTGAATGGTGTGACTTGTTTGCGGTATCTCATCCTTAGTTGTAGAATTTGCCTCCAATGATATATTTAAGAACCAGGCTAGTCTTATATTTTTTATAAAGTCGTTCTCTAAGACCTTTGCCTCATAAAAGGAGGAAAATTGTTCTATTGTATTGAAAAACAATACTGGCCTAGTACATATCATTTTTGCCTTTAAGAAACTGTAAATTAAAAAATAGTCAATAGCTTTTTTGACTGAAGACAACTCTCCACTTACAACTTATACTTTTAAAAAGTGGATCTTTAGAAAAAGTAAAATCTTTTCAGGGAAAACTAAAGCACTCATGCTCTGCAAAATTTTAAAAATATGTTATCAGGTGTGATTGCTGTTTTCTATTTGACTTATTAATTTGCTTTAAGTGGCATAATTTTACTATCATCCTTTAAGCCATTTTTATATGGTGAAATAAAAAGGTGGGCAATGAAAGGAGCAAATATAAGTTTATGTTATGAAAAGTTAAATTAAAGAAGAAGAGATTTGTATTGGTAGGGTGATGGTAAAGTGAAATAAAATTGAGCCACAGCATACAGGGAGCTAGATTAAATCTTGAATGCTTTGTGTTACGTGAGTAGAAAAGAACCATCCCTCTGAATACCTGATAACGTCTGAATGGAGAGAGTGTTGCTATACAGCAGTATCTGGAATATACAATATAATCAGGGTATCTGAAGCCAGAATCTATTTATCTTAAATTAATCATTTTTCTGAGTAGGCCGATGATAATCCTGGTGCTGGATGCCAATGTCTTTTTATTCACGGCACAGATACAACTGGAGCTCTCCTAGATTGGTGAGAACTATACAATATGAAGGATTTCAGCTGTAACTCTTTTGTAAGTTTATGGACTGCTTTTTTGATTTTTTGACATTCTTTTGGCATTGAGAATCAGTAAATAATTGTTTCTAAAATGAGCACATTTAGAGCACAATTGAGCACAATTAAGTCTATTTTACCTTTCTGCCTTCAGGAGAGTATAAACAGGGTGTTCTAAGTATGAGGCGGCAGCATCGTTTCTCCTTCGCTATTAAATTCTATAGTCAAATGGTGTTTCTATAACTGAAGTGAAAAAGACTCCACTAAGGTGCTGAGCTCTCTGGGTGTTGGGACTCTGCTGTCAGTGGGAGCTATAGGGTGAGGGGCAGCATGGTGGCTGTGATACAGCTAACTTCCTATGCCCATGTGACACCACATTGCAGGCCAAGCAATTGAGCTTGCACTCTACTTCACTCTCTCTTCCAAAAAGTATACTGGAGAAGTGGTCTGATTCTTTTTAAATAAATAAATAATAAATTTTTAAGAAGTAGAACTTATTTCCTAAGCTTTGTCAGTTAAGTGTTATATTATCAACTTGCCTGGGGTAGAAGGTACGGTAGCAAAAAGACAGTGACGTTTCTTTGCCCCCAAACTGAACGGTTTACCAGTGATTTAACAGTCTTCTCACTCCTGCTTTCTCTCCAAATCCATGTGCATATATACATGTTCATCAGGAGAAAGACTTTAGACACTGTGACTGCTAGCTGTAAGAGAGATCTAAAATTCAGTCAAATGTTGTGGAATATATGTATATGTAGGAATTGTGGTCCTAATGGAAAGAAAGAATCTAAAAATAATTCAGAACTGAATGAAGCAGTGTCTCAACATTGTTGGATTTAATTAAATGGCATAGTTAGGATGAAAGTTAATCTAACTTAAAAATTTGAGAAGGGTATGAGTAAATCTGGAATATGGGCTATGTCACTTTCAACATTTTGAACTCAACCCTCGCTAAGTTACAAAGTCCCTGTTATAGACTATGAATAGGTCTCAAGGTGACCCTTAATGGCACTGACCAAAATCCAGTCAGCAGCTTGGTGAAAATCTCCAACCAACATACAGCTTCAATTGGCTGAGAAGGTAACCTCAAAACTATTTGTAGTGATATCCATTCCTTCATGGATAAAGAGCTTTTAACCTTGGAAGATTTATAATTTACAGTAGAAATATTTAGCCTAGTTAAATGTTTAGCAGCAATATTTTTGTGTTAAGAAGAGATCTGTGCGTACTTGATATTTAAGGATTTCTAGTGTGTAAGAGAATTTGCCCCACCAAGTAACAGCCTAGACTTTTGATTCTATCTTAAAATGTGTAATAGAATAAATTATTTAGATGTTTTGATTGATTCACTTTAAGTTGAAATCTTAACAAGTTACTTATAGTATTGGATCATTTAAGATTTTACATATTTATCTATAATCTATCCATCTGTTTATCTACCTATCTATTCAGTTTTTCTGACAGACAATTTTTAAAGGGATAGCTTTTAAAACAAGAATTATTTTTTAAAATTGGACCAATTATTAGTCAAAATCTTCTTATAAGTTACTATTAAAATATTTTAGACTAATAATTTGTAAATTGATCTAAAAACTTAAGGGTGAGTTAGGCTTTTAAATTTGCACCTTGAATAAATTTAATATTAAGCTTTCAAACCAAAGGAAACCTAGGAATGGTCTTTTCTATGCATAAAATCTTCTCTCAAGGACACAGAAACACTCTTTATTGACAACATTGATTTGTCTTCTCCCTTATCAGAATGTGAGGAGATAGCAGTCAGTACTTTCAGTTAGTTCAGAGTGAATGCCTCCTGTCCAGGTGTCCTCAGCCTCTCAGCTGTGTTGCTTCTTCTGACAGTGGAAGGTTGCCATTATTAATAATGGTGATTAGTGCCCCCTCTCAGAGACCAAGGTAAAGCAGTATAAACAAAACTGAGAAGTGGTTCATATGCATTCTGGCCAGGTTTCCACTCCTTTATTATTTTATATGACCAGGTCATATACATTTCTTATAGAAAATTTTGAAAACAAAGAAAAGGAACAAGAAGATCATATTTACCTGAACATCACAATTCAAGAAATTAACAATTATGCATATTTTGTGATTCTCTTTTTCAGTCGCAGCTGTGTGTAGTTATGTGTTTAGTTTCACATATAATGAGTTTTACTTAATATACATCACTGATGTTGTTACACACACACACACACACACACACACACACTCTCTCTCTCTCTCTCTCTCTCTCTCTCTCTCTCTTAAATTGATATTTCTCTGTATATACATTGAAAATCATTTGTTCATGCTGATTGATACCTCCAATTCCAATTCATCACCACAGGATAGTGTTCTAGTTTTCTTTCCATGTTTGTAACTCCTTTCTTTAACAGCAAGATGCCTGTTGCCTTCTCCCCATGTGATTACTTATTCACCACACTTGAACTCCATCCTTCCTTAACAAGCTGCCCTCTGCATGGGTGGTTAGTACTGCCCCACCCAGTGGCTTTGTGACTGAATTATCCATGAAGGGGAAGAAAGGAAAGGGAAAGGGTAAAGAGAAGATATTAGGGCCATTTTTTCCTGTTTAAAACCTTTTTTATTTGTAATTGTATTTATAAAAATAAACTTTTATTTTAGAATAGTTCTGGTTTACAAAATAATTGCAAATATAGTACAGAGAGTTCTGGTTTACCCCACACCCTTCTTACCTGTTGTTAAGATCTTACAATAGTATATTTGTCACAACTAATGAACTGACGTTGATAGATTTTTATCAGATATAGTCCATACATGATTAACATTTCTAGTAACATTTTTAAAGGGAAAAAATAATTTTGTTCCTGTGTTTTCAATTTACACTTTATTTTCACTGCTATTTTCCCCACTGGACTCGATTGTTATTCAGATAGAGAACACTGAAATTGCTGGTGTGGTAGGAATTCATAGGAGATCATCCTCCTTATTTATATATTTTCTGGGGTTTTGCTGCGGCAACCTGTTATCTGTAACCCGGCGTGCTTTATTTATTTATTTATTTTTACTAGACAGATAATCTTATGAGGTAAGATCTGCAAAGCGCCTGGTACAGTGCCCAGGCCATGTTATTTATCAGACACCAAGTGCACAGCATTAGGGGGCCATGGGTTTTGCAGTTGCCTGCAAAAATAGGTTTGAGACCAAGAAAAAAATCTCTTCCCTGGAAATTATGAAAAAAGGCAAACTCTAAATGAATAAATGTTTTATTAAATGTCTGTGAAGTAGAACATTATTGTCAACTTCATGAGTTGTTAAATGTAGTATTCACCAAAAATGTCATATTTGAAAACAGTTTGTAGGCTAGATTTTCCACAGAATGATTGCTGAGAAATGAGAGCTTATTCTAGTTAAATGAACAATGTGTAGTCAATAATTTCAAAACCAAAGTGATAATAGTAATTATGTCTAATATTTTTCCCAGCTGAAATTATTTTAATATGGGATCAGAATGAGTTTTAATATGCTTGTTAGAATACCTATGATGATCATAAAAATTTCCCACCTAGCATGTAGTGAGTGACCAGCAAATGTTACTTCTCTTTCCTGCTCTTTCTCTATTTGAATGAATACTTTATACCATGGGAAATAATGACTTGATAATGTAGAAAATACACTCAGTGGCAAATTCCAACAGATTTGGCGATTTTAATTCGTTTTGAGGAATAGAGTAGAAGTAGGATATAGTGAGAAGAAACCCAGACTTATAGGCTGAAGTGTTGGCTGACTTTTCTGCTCTGCCACTTACTTGCTCCTAAATATCAGGGTGCTGCATGCTGTCTGACTTTCGATTGCATCATCTGTAAAATACTAATTGCAGCTGTGTTTCTACACTGAAGTAATGCTTCTGAAATCACTTAGTGAATGGTCAGGTCTATCAAAATGATAAGTGAAATTACTGATCATGATTCTTATTGTTGGCACTACTATCGTGTTTATTTAGATATATGTCAGAAACAATAAGATTGACATAATCAGAACATTTTAGGCTCGTCCCATAGTATTTAATGTCAGTTTTTACAAAGTACAGATTCTGTAAGTAAACAACAACAGGAGATATTAGAGTGCTTGACTGTATTCTCTCCCTTGCCCATTGTAATTCCCTATGAAAGTACATCCCCACTTTCTCTGTCTCCTTGATTTGTTCTTAGTTCCATTGAAGAGTAGGATGCTTGAGGCATTTTAGGACCATCACCCGATGATAGTTTTCATCAACTTCTACCTGCTGTATTAGATGATACACACTCATCTAGAATGCTTTCTCCTTATTGATTTGTCCCAGAGACACAATAATGCTTTGGCTATACACTTTCTCATAGGTTTTAGAAATCTATGAAGATGGAAAAATCTATTAAAATCTCCCCCCTGAACAATTATATGAAGAACATGAATTTTTAGGTAGCAAGTCATTATAAAAATCTATAAATTAAAAAAGGCCTATACACCAATAAGTTTAGCAAAATTGTTCTAACACTAAAGAAATTACGGTTTTCCTGTTTAATTGACAGCCTGGCATTTATTGAAGATTCCTCAAAATGGTTGGTACCTATGTTTTGGGATCAACATTTCTAAGCACAAGAAACTGATCCTGGTTTTGCTCAGGAAGTATAGTTTGTCTTGTTAAGCTTTTTAAAAGTAACTTTTGAAGATCCTCTAGACATTTTTCATCAGTTTTCTGAACTTACTGTCATTTTAAGTTGTAATGAAAGCTCTATCCCAAGTGTTGTATGGAATAAATACTTTTATGCCGCTTCTTTCTTTAGCAGTACAGGCGTGACCTGAAATGAGAAAAGCTTTTCTTTTAGTTCCAAACTAATTTAAGAACTCTAAGGTGGACATACAGATTCATAATTGGTGATACCTTTCACAGGATAGAGGCAGTCTATACTTTATTATAGAATACATTCTTAACAAATATGTTTGAGAAATCAAATGTGTGAAAAACAAACAAAATACTTGATTTTTTTTTAATGGAGCGGGTGTGGTGTTCCATTTTTGGAAAGCTAAAAATTAGCACTATTTTGTTAAATACCATCCCTGCAGGCAATCCAGTGGGTGGGTGTGAACCTTTACAGGCACAAGGGGAAGCAACAGCAGAATGGAATCCTGTCAGCCCCCTCCTAAAAACCAGAGAGATCAATCTGTGAACCTCCCTCTCACAGAACTCCTGCTTCTGTCTGATCTCTTCCAGGGGGCCTTGATCAGAATGTTGGGTGGCTTTCAGTCTTTAAAATCTCCTAGCCTGGGTACCCACAGTGTTCTGGAGCACAGCTAAGACAGAAGGGAGCGGGGCAGATAACCTACACTTGTGCATGGGGCCCCGGGGGTGAGGAGACTCCCCAGCTGCTCTCCACAGGAGCCTCCTCTTCTTATTGCCACTCTCATCGCCTGGAGTTGAATTAGGACTGAGGAGAAAGAAAGTGTTTGGAAGGAAAGGGGAGACTCAATGGCGTAAGGGGGTAATTCTAGCTGTGGATGATGAAAATGCATTAACACACAACTTGAGGTGTCCTCTAGTGCTAGGAATCTGCCTAGGACTCCTCAGCATGGAAGAGAGAGGGGGATAGAAGAGACTGTGGCTATCTTGTGGTGAACATGGTCACAAAGCATTTGGAGTGTTTGGTTTCGCCGGTGCTGCAACAAATAATAGTCTACAAATGCCACCGTCACATCATGAAGGCTGACCTCCCTTCCCTTGCCCGAATCTCCATGGGTTTCTCTAAATCACTCACAATCACTTCTAGTGAGAAATTCTGAATTTGGCCTATGAAAGGTGGTTTAGGGCATGGATTTATAATACACAGCAGTATCTATTGTGTAAATGTCAAGAACGACCTTTGTAATGTGAGTTTACAAAGAAACTACAGTAAAACCATAATTCCCTGGTCACGATAAATCCTGGCCAACAAGTCCAGGTCCAGTGGGCATCACTAAGTGTTCATAGTAATCCCAAGACTGCAATTTGTGTTTGTTGAAATCTTACTTCAAATGAAAGAATTAGTTTTAAATAATGACCAGATAAAAAGAATCTATTTGTGATTTAACTCAATATTCTTAGTTTTTCTGTGTTTCTGTTTTTTCTCTAATAGATCTTTATTGGAGTATAATTACTTCACAATACTGTGTTGTTTCTGTTGCACAACAAAGTGATTCAGCCATATGCATACACATGTCCCCATATCCCCTCCCTTTGAGCCTCCCTCCCATCCTCCCTATCCCACCCCTCTAGGTCATCGCAAAGCACTGAGCCGATCTCCCTGTGCTATGCTCTGCTTCCCACCAGCCAACTATTTTAACATTTGGGAGTGTGTATATGTCGATGCTCCTCTGACTTCACCCCAGCTTTGCCCACCCTACCTCATGTCATCAAGTCCATTCTCTATGTCTACCTCTTTATTCCTGCCCTGAAATTAGGTTCATCAGTACCATTTTTTTTTTTTAGATTCCATATATGTACATTAGCATATGGTATTTGTTTTACTCTTTCTGACTTACTTCACTCTGTATGACAGACTCTAAGTCCATCCACCTCACTACAAATAACTCAATTTCATTTCTTTTTATGGTTGAGTAATATTTCATTGTATATACGTGCCACATCTTCTTTATCCATTCATCTGTCGATGGATACTTAGGTTGCTTTGATGTCCTGGCTATTGTAAATAGAGCTGCAATGAACATTGTGGTGCATGTCTATTTTTGAATTATGGTTTTCTCAGGGTATACGCCCAGTAGTGGGATTGCTGGTTCATATGGTAGTTCTATTTTTAGTTTTTCAAGAAACCTCCATATTGTCTTCAATAGTGGTTGTATCAATTTACATTCCCACCAACAGTGCAGGAGGGTTCCCTTTTCTCCACACCCTTTCCATCATTTATTGTTTCTAGCTTTTTTGATAATGGCCATTCTGACAGGTGTGAGGTGGTACTTCATTGTAGTTTTGATTTGCATTTCTTTAATAATTAGTGATGTTGAGCATCTTTTCATGTACCTCTTGGCCATCTGTATGTCTTCATTGGTAAAATGTCAATTTAGGACTTCCGCCCATTTTTTAACTGGATTGTTTGTTCTTTTGATATTGAGCTCCATGAGCTGTTAGTATATTTTGGAGATGAATCCTTTGTCGTTTCATTTGCAAATATTTTCTCCCATTCTGAGGGTTGTCATTTTGTCATGTTTATGGTTTCCTTTGCTGTGCAAAAGCTTTTAAGTTTAATTAAGTCCCATTTGTTTATTTTTGTTTTTATTTCTGTTACTCTAGGAGGTGGGTCAAAAAAGATCTTGCTGTGTTTTATGTCAAAGAGTGTTTTTACTATGTATTCATCTGAAAGTTTTATAGTGTCTGGTCTTACATTTAAGTCTTTAATCCATTTGGAGTTTATTTTTGTGTATGGTGTTAGGTAGAGTTCTAATTTCTTTCTTTTACATGTAGCTGTCCAGTTTTCCCAGCACCACTTATTGAAGAGGCTGTCTTTTCTCCATTGTGTGTTCTTGCCTCCTTTGTCATAGATTAGGTGACCCTATGTGTGTGGGTTTGTCTCTGGGCTTTCTATCCTGTACCACTGATCAATATTTGTTTTTGTACCAGTACCATACTGTCTCGATTACTGTATCATTGTGGTATAGTTTGAAGTCAGGGGGTCCAACTCCGTTTTTCTTTCTCAAGATTGCTTTGGCTATTTGGGGTCTTTTGTGTATCCATACGAATTGTAAAAATTTTTGTTCAAATTCTGTGAAGAATGCCATTGGTAGTTTGATAGTGATTTCATTGAATCTGTAGATTGCTTTGGGTAGTAGAGTCATTTTCACAATGTTGATTCTTCCAGTCCAGGAACATGGTATATTTCTCCATCTGTTTATGTCATCTTTGATTTCTTTCATCTGAGTACAAGTCTTTCACCTCCTTAGGCAGGTTTATTCCTAGGTATTTTAACTTTTTGTTGCAAAGGTAAGTGGAAGTTTTTCCTTAATTTCTCTTTCTGATTTTTCATTGTTGGTGTATAGGAATGCCAGAGATTTCTGTGCATTAATTTTGTATCCTGCAACCTTACCAAATTCATTGATTAGTTCTAGTAGTTTTCTAGTGGCATCTTTCGGATTTTCTATGTATAGTGTTATGTCATCTGTAAACAGTGACAGTTTTAATTCTTCTTTTCCAATTTGTATTCCTTTTATTTGCTTTTCTTCTCTGATTGCCGTGGCTAAAACTTCCAAAACTATGTTGAATAATAGTGGGGAGAGTGGACCTCCTTGTCTTGTTCCTGATCTTAGTGAAAGTGCTTTCAGTTTTTCACCATTGAGTGTGATATCAATGCTTGGTGTGGGTTTGTCATTTATGGCATTTATTATGTTGAGGTAGATTCCCTCTATGCTCATTTTCTGGAGCGTTTTTATCATAAGTGGGTGTTAAATTTTGTCAAAAGCTTTTTCTGCATCTATTGAGATGATCATATAGTTTTTATTCCATAATTTGTTACTGTGGTGTATCACATTGATTGATTTGCGTACATTGAAGAATTCTTGCTCCCTGGCATAAATCCCACTTGATCATGGTATATGATCCATTTAATGTGCTGTTGGATTCTGTTTGCTAGTATTTTGTTCAGGATTTTTGCATCTATGTTCATCAGTGATATTGGTTTATAATTTTCCTTTTTTGTGGTATCTTTTTCTGGTTTTGGTATCAGGGTTATGGTGGCTTCATAGAATGAATTTGTGGGTGTTTCTCCCTCTGCAGTTTTTTCAAAGAGTTTGAAAAGGATCAGTGTTAGCTCTCCTCTGAATGTTTGATGGAATTCACCTGTGAAGCCATCTGGTCCTGAACTTTTGATTGTTGGAAGATTTTTAATTACAGTTTCAATTTTATTACTTGTGATAGGTCTGTTTATATTTTCTAATTCTTACTGTCAAGTCATGGAAAATTGTACTTTTCCAAGAATTTGTCCATTTCTTCATCATTGTCCATTTTATTGGCATATAGTTGTTTGTAGTAGTCTCTCATAATTCTATGTATATCTGCAGTGTCAGTTGTGATTTCTCCTTTTTCATTTCTAATTTTATTGATTTGTGTCCTCTCCCTTTTTTTTTGGTGAGTCTAGGTAAGGGTTTATCAATTTTGTTTATCCTCTCAAAGAACCAGCTTTTAGTTTTATTGATTTTGCTATTGTTTTCTTCATTTCTGTTTCATTTATTTCTGCTCTGATCTTTATGATTTCTTTCCTTCTACTGACTTTGGGTTTTCTTTGTTCTTCTTTCTCTATTTGTTTTAAGTGTAGGGTTAGATTGTTTATTTGAGATTTTTCTTTTTTCTTGAGGTGAGATTTTATTGCTAAAAACTTCCCTCTTAGAACTGCTTTTGCTATGTCCCATAGGTTTTGGGAAGTCGTGTTTTCGTTGTCATTTGTTTCTGTGTATTTTTTATTTCTTCTTTGATTTCTTCAGTGATCTCTTGGTTATTTAGTAGTGCACTGTTAAGCCTCCATGTATTTGTGTTTTTTACAGGTTTTTTTCCTGTAATTGATTTTCAGTGTCATAGTGTTTTGGTCAGAAAAGATGCTTGATATGATTTCAATTCTCTTAAATTTTCCAAGGCTTGATTTGTGACCCAAGATGTGATCTATCCTGGAGAATGTTCCATGTGCACTTGAGAAGAAAGTATATTCTGCCACTTCTGGGTGGAATGTTCTATAAATAAGAATTAGATCTATCTGGTCTATTGTGTCATTTAAAGCTTGTGTTTCCTTATTTATATTCTGTTTGGATGATCTATCCATTGGTGTAAGTGGGGTGTTAAAGTCCCCTACTATTATTATGTTACTGTCGATTTCTCCTTTCATGGTTGTTAGTATTTGCCTTATGTATTGAGGTGCTCCTATGTTGGGTGCACAAACATTTATAATTGTTATATTCTCTTCTTGGATTGATCCCTTGATCATTATGTAGTGTCCCACCTTATCTCTTGTAACAGTCTTTATTTTAAAGTCTATTTTATCTGATGTGAGTATTGCTGCCCAGCTTTCTTTTGATTTCCATTTGCATGGAATATCTTTTTCCATCCCTTCACTTTCAGTCTGTATGTGTCCCTAGGCCTGAAGTGGGTCTCTTGTAGATAGCATATATATGGGTCTTGTTTTGGTATCCATTCCGCCAGTCTGTGTCTTTTGGTTGGGGCATTTACTCCATTTACATTCAAGGTTATTATCAATATGTATGTTCCTATTACCATTTTCTTACTTGTTTTGACTTTGTTTTTGTGGATCTTTTTCTTCTCTTGTGTTTCCTGCTTAAAGAAGCTACTTTAGCATTTGTTGTAAAGCTGGTTTGGTGGTGTTGAATTCTCGTAACTTTTGCTTGTCTGAAAAGCTTTTTACTTCTCTGTCAAACTGAATGAGATCCTTGCTGGGTAGAGTAATCTTGGTTGTAGGTTTTTCTCTTTCATCACTTTAAGTATATCCTGCCACTCCCTTCTGGCCTGCAGAGTTTCCACTGAAAAATCAGCTTATAACCTTATGGGGATTCCTTTGTATGTTATTTTTTATTTTTCCCTTGCTGTTTTTAATATTTTTTCCTTGAATTTAATTTTTGTTAGTTTGATTAATATGTGTCTTGGTGTGTTTTTCCTAGGGTTTATCCTATATGGGACTCTCTATGCTTCCTGGACTTCGGTGACTATTTCCTTTCCCATGTTAGGGAAGTTTTCCACTGTAATCTCTTCAAATATTTTCTCATACCTTTTCTTTTTCTTCTTCTGGGACCCCTATAATTCGAATGTTGGTGCGTTTAGTGTTGTCCAAGAGCTCCATGAGATTGTTTTCAATTCTATTCATTCTGTTTTTCTTTATTCTGCTCCTCTGCAGTTATTTCTACCATTTTATCTTCCAGTTCAATTATTCGTTCTTCTGACTCTTATTCTGTTATTGATTCCTTCTAGTGTATTTTTCATTTCAGTTATTGTATTGTTTATCTCTGTTTGTTCTTTAGTTCTTCTAGATCTTTATTAAACATTTCTTGGATTTTCTCAACCCGTGCTTCCATTCTCTTTCCGAGATTCTGGATCATCTTTACTATCATTACTCTGAATTCTTTTTCAGGTAGATTGCCTATTTCCTCTTCATTTATTTGGTCTTGTAGGTTTTTACCGTGCTCCTTCATCTGTAGCATATTTTTTTGCCATCTCTCTCTTTTTTTTTTTTATGAGTGGGATTATGTTCCTTTTTTACTGGTTGTTGCCCTGAGGCTTCCAGTACTGGAGTTTATATGCTGTTGGGTAGAGCTGGTCTTGGTGCTGAGGTGAGGACCTCTGTGAGACCTCACTCCGATGAATATTCCCTGGAGTCTGAGGTTCTCTGTTAGTTCAGTGGTTCAAACTCGGAGCTCCTACTGCAGGAGCTTCTGCCCAACCCTGGGCTCACGAACCAAGATCCTGCAAGCCGTGTGGGGTGAAAAAAAAAAAAGAGAACAGTAGCAAAGTAAAAAATAAAATTAGACTAGGAAACTAACAGATATGTTAGAAAGAATGTAAAAATAAAAATATAGATGCATCAACAACCAGAAGGTACATCAGTAACACAAAAGTAAAAAAAGAGGAGGAGGGAAAAGAAAAAAAAAGTGGGGAGGAGGCCTTGGCTGTGGAGGGCGGAGCCTAAGCAAGGGCAAGATTTGGGTGGTGAGCAGGGCCAATGCTCAGGACCCACAGGGCTGGAAAAGGCCCTGCGGGCTGTGGGGGGTGGGGCTTAGGCTCAAGGAACAGAAGGGGCCCAGGCCTGCCCCCCCACCCCTGGTCTCAGAGGGCAGGGGACCTCACCTGGGAGCCCAGCAGGCTTCCTGGGCTCAAGTGAACAGGGCAAATACCCTCCTCTCCTTTCCTGCTCCTCCGGTTTGGGGTCTGGGAGGTCCCCTCCCGCCTGCCTCTCCTGATCTCCCCTGCCTCCCTCCTCTGCCCCCAGGACCAGTGCGGTGGGGGGAGGGGGGCCGTGGATGGCAGGGGACCTGCCTGGGAGCTCATCAGGCTCCTCGTGCCGGAGTGCGCAGGGCAGTTGCCCTGCGTTCCTCACCCACTCCTCCCGGAGGGCCCCTCCCTCCTGCCTCTCCTGTTCTACCCTCGGCCTCCTTCCTATGCCCCCAAGGACCCACGTGACCTGGAGGGGGTTTGGGGGGCAGGGGAACAGCCTAGGAGCTCAGCAGGCTCCTCGTCGTTTTTCTGTGTTTTGAGCAACCACAAACAGCATTCATAAATCCACGTTTCCAACACAGATTTATTTTAAATTTTGAAAGGTGTCTCTTGTATATGAACATGGGAATGAGGAAAAGATAGTATTGCCAAAGCAATATTAGCAAGTATTGTGAAGGGGTAGGAGCTTCAAACTCAGTGACAGTTACTTAGCAGTGACTCTTATCTGTAAACAGTATCCTTTAGTTATGTACAAGGTTATCAGGTACTTGCAGAAATTTAGAATTGCAACCTCATAACCAACTCTCATGTGTAATTCTAAAAGAGAAATACCAAAGTCACACATTTTTTCTGGAAAATGTTAGTTTCTTTTCTTTAAAAATTTATTTCTAACTAATATTATTTTTCTCAAAACCAAAGAAAATACCCTACGGTTCTTAAAGAAGACATCTATTTTCTTGCCAGTTGGGAAAAATAAGTTATTATAACACATGTATTGTAACATAATCCATCCTATTACATATACAGAGCATTTAGATCATAGGTCTACTGCTGATTTTAGTCTGCCACAATTTATACTATTGGTGCTTTATTTGAGGCGCTTTATATCATGAGAAGGAATACTGGAGCATCACTGGCTTTTGGAAACATTCTTTTCTATTATGGTAATGCAGTAGTTTGCTACAGATGGAAAACCAAAATTTTCTCTATGGTATGGTGATAGTATGAACTACCCAATATTTGGATATTGATATCCAAATCCAGCTGCAACACTATTTAGAAAGATTATGTGAATATAAGACCAACTAATGATATTACATTTATTCATTTTGTTTTACCATAGTGATATTCTAAGCAGAGTTCTCAAGGCAATGGAACTATGCAGAAAAAGTCTTTTATTGTTGTGAGTTGAGATTTTTGGTTGTTTTTGTTTTTCTAAAGCGAATTTTATGGATTTTTAAAAAATTTTATTTTATATTGGAGTATAGTTTATTAACAATGTTGTGTTAGCTTCAGGTGTACAGCAAAGTGATTCAGTTATACATATACATGTATCTATTCTTTTTCACGTTTTTTTTTTTCCCATTTAGGTTATTACAGAGTATTGAGCAGAGTTCCCTGTGCTATACAGTCGGTCCTTGTTGGTTATATATTTTAAATGTAGCAGTATGTACATGTCAATCCCAAACTCATAATCAGGTTGAGACTTTGAAACAGCCTCAGTTTCATGAAAATTTGTTTTACAAAAGTGAAACATCAAAAACAAACTTATTTTTATGGGAACAACAACAAAAGAGGCACTAAACGTTGATCATATAGCCTCATGATAGTCTATCCACAAGTAATCCTGATTTGTTTGGTCATTTTCTCTGCTTAAAGTTCATTAACATTATTGCCACCCCTGTTTATAGTTATTGCTAAATGCAGCCCACAGGCCAGCTGGTGATGAGGGGAAGCCCTTTTATCCTAGAATGTTTAATTATCTCTTTCAGCCTGGGAAAGTATGGGCAAAAAGATAGTGAGCTTTAGTGTAAGAACAACTGAACGAAGTTCTATTTATTCTGATGCTTTTCCTCAATTGTAAAATTGATCCTCTTAATCAATACTGTAGAGAGAAAAAGAGGTAATCCCACGGAGAAGCGGGGTGGAAAACGATAACATTCAATGAGACTTAACAGTAGCATCACAATTTTTAAGTGACATAAATTCCACGAATAGCTCTGTTCATGACTACTTTTAAATACAAGTAAAATAAGCAAACACAATATGAATGATTTTCCCTTTTAATTTAGTCACCTCCTTGGTTCTGTCTCTTAAGTAATCAAGGGTTATCTAAACAAGCATTCACTTGGTAGAAAGAATTGTGTAAGAGTTGACAAGGTACATTGTTAGAATTACCTGTATGAATCTACTTATAAAAGTTCAATAAAAACATAGTACGTGTACACATTAGGGCTGGCATCAAAATGTGAAGCACTGAAAATGAAACCCTCAAAAGCCATCTCCATGATGGCTATTACACAGTTTCAGCCTGCCCGGGGCAGTGGTCCTTCCAGGGGATGTAAGAATTTGAAGTCTATCCATATTGGAGGTTTGTAGATATACTGACATGTTTGGCAAATTCAGTATCCCCTAACTAAAGCCCCAAGGATGGGACATTTTGGACATCTCAAGTTTCTAAGAGCCAGACGTCACCATAAGAACATTAGGAATTGGCAGGGGGCACCAGACTTAGGATCAGGGCCTGAATGCTGGGTGTGAAGGGAATGGGGAGGAGAGTCTGATGAGGAACGGCATTGGTTTCCAGTGCAGTGAGCTGAATACACTTGGCCACAACCCTTCTCACTCCCCAGACAGCATGAACTTCTGGCAAACTGGAAAGCGCTAGATGGATAGGATAGCGTCTGCTGTTGGGGCCGATCCACTTGCTGATGGCTGGACCCTGGAAGAGGAGGATGTTTCTTTACTGGTCTGAGATGATGATGAGATGAAAAGATGTGGAAACCAGAAAACTGATAGAGGCATTAAGTCCCCAGGGGCAACAGAAGCCAAGGGTTCCCACAGGGGGGACCACAGAAAGAATGGGCAGCAGCCTCAATGCCTGAAAGGGAGAGGGGAGTGAGGCAGCTGTAGCTGAGAGACCACTGTGCTGACTCTGATTCTGTGGTTTGCTTTATGCATGATAACCTTCTCCCCAAGCCCCATTATTCTGAGAGAATTTGAACAGACAAAGAAAGAAGCTTGAGTGTCTTGGTAAAGAAGACTACCAATTCAGTAGAAAACCAGTGGTAGGGACCAAATTTTGTGTAGCACCTTCAAGTTAATTTTGTTTAAACACCACTTCTTGACCTGTTCCTGGCCCCTTGCTTTATCTTTTGCCTGCTTCTTTGCAGTCTCCTATAAGCCTGATGTTGAATACAGCCCCTTTTGCATTTTCATTGGCTTTCTCGCTCTGTTCTTAATTTTTAGATTACGTCTGAACCCTATCCCAGAATTCAAGTTAAATTTGTCCTATCGTTTTGGCGGGTGGATTTGCCAAAATAATATAAGCCAGAGTTTTACAATCAGCAGTAACGATTAAATAGGTCTATGAAGGAAGCTTAGGACAAATGGCTCATGGATTATAAGAGTTTTTAGTGAAGAAGGCAAGATTAATCAACTGTAACCATATAACTGAAGGCAAATCCAACGCTCAAGGTTTTTACAGAGGCCTTAGAAGCTCACAGGCCTAAAAGGCAATGAAAGATTAGAGTTTTCTGGTACCTCTTTGTCCTCATCTAGTTCTATGTTCAAAGCGTTACCATTTTAAAAAAGCAGATGGAAGGATGGGTTAGGGAGAGTAGGATGAGCTGAGTGGGATCCTGTGGGAGATGCTCCTGGGCAGAAGTGAAGATACTGATCTCATTTTCCAGAATCACATTTCTCAGAACGTCAGGTACTTGATGGGCAGAGCTACAGGCCCAGTCATTGGCGAGAGTGATAATACCACAGTTTATATGCTATGGAATTTCTCTCAGTCATCTCCAACAATCAACAGAGGAAGAAAAGACTGCAAGAGAAAGAAATGACTTAAATTTATGGAATCCAAAGACGACAGGGTACTAGCCTCTGAGCATCTGGTGTGTGGAGGGCCAGAGGTACCAACCAGATACACTGGGATGCCAGGGGAACTCTCAGATTACAACCCAGGTGCACCCTGGCCTGTCACTCTATCCCTGACTTCTTTACACATGTGGTGGCCTGCAGATACCTGGTCTCCACGGTGTGGTGAAGTCAAACAAGGTATTCTATTCTATAGTACAGAATAGTCTGTTACATCCCAGGAGACCTGGCCTCTAACCTTGACTTATCCACTGACTTTAAGTCACTCTTTTCCTCTGGCCCTCAGTTTCCTCATCTTTTTTAGAAGAATTTGAGTCTAGGTGATTTCTGACGTTTCTTCCCAAACTGTGGATATTTCACTTTATCTTTTGGTAAAATCTTGCCGAGTGCCATTCTGTGCCTATATGATGATGCCTCTGTCTTAAGTTCTTCTTATGTCTCAACCAAGGTCCACCAAGTTCTGTTTGACTCAGTGTCCTTTCTGAATCAACACTGGCCTGGTCCATTCCTGCCTCATCTAAGACAGAACAACATAGGATGAAGAGCATTTATTTTATATGTGTATGTCCTTTTGGAGAATTCAGTTTTGAACTACAAAGTCAGCAAATATTTTGTTGTGGACAAGTCAGCTTGTTTTTTAATAGAACAGGAAGGTTTCTCATAAAAGATGATTCAAAATTCCTACAAGCCTTAATGATCTGTGCACTTAAAGTCATCATGAATGAACTATGTGAAAAAATACTTGAAAATGAATGATACAGTATTGTCAGGAAACACTAATCTCAGTGCTCATACTTAAATTCAATGAGTTTAATACTTCTATTTCTTTTTCTACAACTGATTTTCTGTATTTGATTAGAGGAAATAGTTTGTAACATTTCAAAACCTTTTAATTCCCACAATATCCTCTCAGTAATGGTAACAAATTTTGATTTTGCAAACTGCTTCTAAGCAAGTCACTTAACCTCACTGGATCTCCTTTTCCTCATCTGTAAATTGAATGGCTGATCTTGAAGGTACCTTCCAGTTTGCAAATGTTATGATCTGATGTTGCTTCTCATTTATTGTACACAGTGAGAACAACTGTTTCAGCAGCCAGGCACAAGAGAAAACCTAGTGATAATGGCCTGAACAGGGGTCTAATTAGGGCTTTTAGATATAAATTCAACTTATGCTAAGGTCTTTCTCATGAGACTTGGTTAGATGGTGGCTTTAAGGAATATTAGTAAGCTTCGGTGAATTCCAGTGCACCTTTATTTCATGGATCCAATATTTTTGCTTTACAGTAGAGTCATACTAACTTATTGTTATAAGTTCACAGTGTAGAAAGACTTTGACAATGGGGAATATTTTTTTAAAGGGAGAATGCTGAATATATTTTGCATAGGGTTACATAATTTTAGAGACAGAAGGGATCCTGGAAAATTTATGCTGACTTACTTGTATAGGAACAATGCTAAAAATAAGGCAATATATGGACCTGATTCATGAGTTGGAAGATTTTATATGGAGAATTTTTTAGCAGAAAGGAGTATTTGAGGACTAAATAATAAAAGTGAATTTGTTTCCAAGATAAAACAATTGTCCCCATCATTCTTGCCAGATATCATGTAGAGAAATAAGCAGCAAAACTGAAAACAATTTTGAAAATTGTGTAGATTAATATTTTAAATATCATATACTCTGAACATTAGGTCTGTAAAACCTCATTGCTCAAAAATGGGCATTGTATTCAAATAAATTGGGGAAACAAAATTAAGTCATATTTTAACTATAGAATTTTTAGGAACCTTAGTATTCTAGTTTGTGTTATATACTGTTAGTGTCCAAGAGAGGGATACAGCACACAGTTCTGTTGAATAAATATTTGAATCAGGGAACCTTTAAGAATTTAGATATAGATTAAAATATAACTTAATAATTATAAAGAGAGGGTATCAGTATAAAATTTTAAATTCTATGTGTTATAAATGTTATAAAACATTCAGCTTAAAAATATTAGTGGTTTGAGTTACTTGTGCAAATGTGTCTGTTTGTTAACTAACAATCACTTGGGCAAATATTTAGAACAACTTTTGTGACAATGCCACTTGCCTTTGATGTTCTGATCTGTCTCCCAGAGTTTCATTTTTGGTTTTCCCTCTCATCTGAGCTCTAGGTACACTTTTTAACTTGCACTCGGGCCCTCAACAGTGAAAGCGTAGAGTCCTAACCACTGGACCACCAGGGAATTCCCTTAACTTCTTAGTATCTGAACTGAATGTGACCCAACCTAGATTCTTCATCAATTGCCTACCTTCCTTGTCATGCACCTTCTTCTTTTTTAAAAAAAAATTTATTTATTTATTTGGCTGCGCTGGGTCTTAGTTGCGGCACATGGGATCTTCGTTGTAGCATGCAGACTCTTAGTTGTGGCATGCATGTGGGATCTAGTTCCCTGACCAGGGATGGAACCTGGGCCCCCTGCATTGGGAGCGTGGAGTCTTAACCACTGGACCACCAGGAAATTCCCCTTCATGAACCTTCTTCAGCATGCCACATCTCAGTAAACATGACGCACTTTGTCCTGTATGTCAGAAATCTGCGGGCCATTCTTCCCACTGATTATTACCAAATAATGACTAAATCCTGTTAATTTGACCTTCTAAGGCTCTCTTGAATCCATCCCATTCTTTGTCTCTGCTGCCAACAAGTTTAGATTAAGGTACTGACTTCCTTCCTATGCACAAGTGTAATAGCCTCCTAATAATCTCTCCAGTATACTTTTCCAAGTTCTTTTTCTTAATGTCATATTGATAAACACTTGAAACACAAATGCCATCATACCTCTCCCTCGCTCAAAATAAGTCAGTTTGAAGAATAGAATTTTTCTATAATAAAATCATAGAAAAATGGGTAACAGTTCTGGCAGGTTTTCAAAAATAATAACACAAAGGGAGACAGTTTTGAAGAGGATCCAGTGTTCATTTTGACAATTTCCTGAAACCAGAAGAACTCTAGTTTTTCTTTATTGTTGGTCAGTGAGTTTCCTAAGATATCATCAAATTTAGGGAAAAATTTTAGGCAGAATTTAGGGGACAAAAAATACATTAAATTATCTAACATTAACTATTCTGTAGTAGTAGGAGTGCCCTGTGTTCTCATTACTGCTCCACCAGATAATTCAGCTACTGAACTGTTATGAGGATAGAGAGAGGAAGAAGAGGGAAGAGGAGGTAGTTGTTTTATTGGGCTATTCTATTATCCTTTATCTATTATCACGTATCTATTGTGGAGATTAGCTGTCTTGTTTTTTTTTTTTTTTTAAATGATCTATGAGGTCACTGTGAGGGCTCTGTTGACCAGACCATAGTGCTGAATCCCTTCTACCAAAGCCACATGGGCCCAAGCCTGTTCTCTAATTAAATATCAATCATTATTTTAGGAATGCCTCCTTGGTGAGACATCCCTTCCGGCGGTAATGAATCATAAAGCGCAAAGAAGACAGTTAAAGGAGTAACTAGTGAATCTGCATGGTCCTCTTAAAGGGAAAGTGAAAAACTCATTTTAGCCAGATATGAGATTAAACTTCGCAATTGATAATTTAAATGATTTCCCTTACTGAGAAAGCCAAGGAAGTTTCATATAACAAAATGAGCTAATATCTCATAGTATGTTTTAACTAAAAAAAAAAAATACACTGAGAAAGTTGGTAATGTGTTATTTTAATGGCTTATGTGACTTTTATTCATGAGTTCCCCGAAGACTTTTTGTAGCCTGGAAGCAGTCATTTGTGAAAATGTTAAAGAGTTAAGATGTTTATTTTTTCATATAATATCCTCTTTGAGATGAAAATTAAAAAGTTGTGTTATTTAATCTTAAGTTGTGCTATAATATTTTTCTCTGAATATGTTATTGCACTAATGATTCTGATAGTATCATTAATTATGCTGTTGATTGTAATCATCTTGATTACCCTTACATCTTTTAAGGGTTTTTTTTCCTATATTAAAGGCATTTCTTTTTTTTTTTTTTTTTCTGGTTGCACCGGGTCTGAGTTGCGGCTGGCGGGCTCCTTAGTCGCGGCATGCGAACTCTTAGTTGTGGTATGCAAGTGGGATGTAGTTCCCTGACCAGGGATCAAACCTGGGCCCCTGCATTGGGAACCCGGAGTTTTAACCGCTGCACCACCACAGAAGTCCCTGAAAGGCATTTCTAAACCATATATTTCTGTTGTTTGAAGAAAGTTAGTTAAGCTGCTATTTCATCTCTAATTTATGATTCTATAATCTCTCATGTGTCCACTGACATTTTGGCACAGTGCTGCACTGGCATAATTTGCTTAATGAGTGTGATGTAATGGGGCTAAGAGGGAAAGAAAAAATACTGCAGGTACTTCTGGAGGATTTCTTAAAACCAGCTCACACCTGATTGTTAAAAAGGAATTAGACTGAAGCTTGTATTGCCAAAGGGCATTAGGGAACTCACATTATGTAATTAAAGTGTTTATGCTGATCAAATTAACCAGAGCACAGAGTAATCCGTAATAGGGATAAAAAGTTATATTTTTTAAAAAGCTTGTCAAATTGAATGAGGCATGTTTTATTTTGGAATGATTTTAGAGTTACTTGAAAGTTGTAAAAATAGTACTTTTTCTGTGTACTCTGTACCCAGCTTCCCCCAGTGATAACATTTTATATAACCAGAGTACAATGATCAAAAGCTAGAATTGACCTTGGTGCAATACTGTTGACTAAAGATCTCATTTGGATTTTGCTAGTTTTTACACACACTCTTTGTATATGTTTTGTGAAATTTTATCTTCAGTGTAGCTTCTATTTGCATTTCTTTTATGGTAAATGAAGTAAATATCTTTTCATAAGGTTAAACATCATTTTTACAGTTTTTATGTGAATTGTCTGTTCATGTATTTTGCCCATATTTCTGATTTTCAGATGACTCACCTCAAATTTTAAGAGTTATTAAAATAGTAGGGAATTCGCTCTTTATTTGTGATATATGTTGCAAGTATTTTACCCAGTTTGTTGTTTGTGTTTTGACTTTTCTTACGTTATTTTTAGTAACAGCTTTATTGAAATGTAGTTTACATACCATATGATTCACCCATTTAAAGTGCATAAGTCAGTATTTTTAAGTGTATTCATGGAGTTGTGCAACCATCACCACAATTAATTTTATAACATTTTTATCACCCCCCCAAAAAAAACATGGCCATTAGCAGTCTCTCTCAATTTCCTCCCCCAAACTCCCAGCCTTACCCAGCCACCAACTTTCCTTCTAGCATTAAAGATTTGCCTATTCTGGAAGTTTCTCCTGAATTCTTTAATTAATTTTGTACAATACGGTGTTTTTATTTTTATTTTTTTTTTGCGGTACGCGGGCCTCTCACTGTTGTGGCCTCTCCCGTTGCGGAGCACAGGCTCCGGACGCACAGGCTCAGCGGCCATGGCTCATGGGCCCAGCCGCTCTGCGGCATGTGGGATCTTCCCGGACCGGGGCACGAACCCGTGTCCCCTGCATCGGCAGGTGGACTCTCAACCACTGCGCCACCAGGGAAACCCAATATGGTGTTTTTAAATGGCTGCATTGTATTCCATGGTAGTCATGCTTCAATATTTACTTAAGCCATTAATGATTATTAAATATTTAGATCATATTCCAAATTTTTACATTAAAAATGATACATTCAATTAACATCCTAATGGATTTCTGTTCATGTCCTAAAGATAAATTTTAAGAAATCAAATTGGTTAAAGTGCAGGCACATTTTTAATGCTTTTGTTACATTTTGCCCCATAATTTTGAAAGATATTTCCAGTTTAAACTCTTTTCAGTAGTGGATGATAGTCCTTTAATCTTTACCAAAAACTAGAATTAGAGATAAAAAAAAAAAGTATCTTATTTGAAAGGTGCTTCTAACTCTTTGCTTAACAGGGATTCTAAACTTTTCTTCCCCACATTTATTGGATATTTGTATTTTTCTCATGATGGAATGCCTGTTCATGCTCTTTGCCCCTTTAAAATTGAAATGATTGTCTCTTATTGATCCCAAAGAGTTGTTCACGTGTAAAATAACAGATTTTCTGTTATGTCCGTTGCCAATTTTTCTCTGCACTAGTCGCCTCTCTTTTAATTTTGTTCTTGCTCTTTATGTTGTATAGATCATAAAATATTTATAATTATCTTTATCAATCTTTCTATACCTGAAGAAATGTTTTTCTAATTCTTTGATTCATTCTCTTTTACCCATTAATATATGTGGAACTTACTGACTTGCCATGAATATTAGGTGGAACTTTGTTTCTCCAATTAATTAAGCAATTTTGCCATATGTGTTTTGTAGAAGGCAATGCTCATGCATTTCAGCCCAAATATGCACTATTCCTACTCAGAAAACACATCAGTGAAAACCGTTTCGGGTCTTCCCATCCCATAAACACTGAAATTTATCTTATACATTTGCTACTGCTTAAAGTTATTGAAATCATTACATCACTAAACATTTACTAATTTAGGATCTCATATATTTTTGTTTTTCCTTTTGGCTCCCAGTCTATAATTAGAACACAGATCATCTTGGTCCCACAAAAAATCAAGAGAAGGATTAGTACTAAAAATAGTGTTGATTGTCATTTTCTAAATCAGTCATCTTAAGTGTTACTGACTTTAGTCATTGCTGTTTGAAACAACCAGCACATCTCCCCACCTGCTTTTCACCTGTGGGAAAAGCAAAGCAAAACAGTATGGGCCAAAAAAAAAAAATCAACCTTCTCCTACCATCTTGTCCTTAGGAGCATATCTGATAGCCAAACTGAAGAAGCAGAGCTGTTCTACATCTGGTCTAGCCATTTATTTTCTTTTCCTTTTTTTTTAAAATTTATTTTATTGTAGTAAGAACACTTAACATGAGATCTACACACTTAACAGAACTTTAAAGTATATAGCCATGGAATCTGAGGGATTTAAGCTGGACTGTCAGTTTGAAAATATCTCAGTATCATTAGTATAGTGAGTCTTTTCAGTGCTAATCTCAATTCATATCCAATGCTTTTATTCAACCGGATATAAATTTAGATTCGGGTAATGCAAATTTTGAAATTTAACGTTCCTATCCTTTTTACAGTGTTTCCTTTCTGCTTTCTTTTGTTCACCTGTCTTCCTCTTCTTAAGAAAATATTTTATTGGTGATGTGAAATGAATCCTCTTCAAGGATTTCAAAGAAAAAAATATTTACCTCTGTAATTAGAGTTAACCACCTTCTAAAAAATTAATTATCTTATTTTTGGCTGCGTTGCGTCTTCGTTGCTGCACGCGGGCTTTCTCTAGTTGCGGTGATCGGGGGCTACTCTTGGTTGAGGTGCGCGGGCTTCTCATTGCCGTGGCTTGTTGTGGAGCATGGGGTCTAGGCTCACAGGCTTCAGTAGTTGTGGCATGCGGGCTCAGTAGTTGTGGCTTGCGGGCTCTAGAGTGCAGGCTCAGTAGTTGTGGCACTCGGGCTTAGTTGCTCCGTGGCATGTGGGATCTTCCTGGATCAGGGCTCGAACCTGTGACCCCTGCATTGGCAGGCAGATTCTTAACCACTGCACCACCAGGGAAGTCCCACCACCTGTTTTTTAACATTAGAATATTTGACAATGCAATCTTACCTTTGTCATTTACAATCCCTGGGATTTCAAGGCAATTACTTAACCTTTCTGATCCTATTTTCCTAATGAAAAAAATGGATTGAAAACAGCTAATCTTTTAAGGTGGCAGTGAGGATTAACTGAGGGACTTCAGTTAAATTATAAGAAAAATTAGGTGATTACTTGTGCCTGGGATGTTTCTGGGGTATTACAATATTAAAACGAGGAAGGTAAGAACTTAGCCCTTAAGAAATTTTAGGACAAATAAAGAATATTGAAAGATAGAGTCTGAGAGTTTGAAGAAGACTGGTTCTAGGAGGCCAATGTAGTTTTAATTTCATTATTTCTGCTAATAATATAATGAAAAAAGTCTCTTGCCATCCTATTTGAATGTCTGTTTTTTGAATGAAGAGCTTTAATTCTATTGATCTAATGTGGGAAGGCCAAGCTTCTCAAATAGCCTGTGCTATTTATAAAATAACCCCCCCCCCCAAAAAAAAAGTTTAAGAATAGCTGATTCTGCACTTGTGAGTTTATCTCACTTGGGTGAGGAAACTGAGAAGCAGAGATTTGAGGTGACTTTCTCAGGGTTTAGTGATAAGAACAGGGCTAGGTTCAGGTTCCCAGTTGTTTTATATATTATAACACATTTCCAGTTACACAAAAATCGCTGAATTTTTTTTTTTCTGTCAGAAACACTATTAAGAAAATGAGGTCAGACTTTTTTAGGTAAATAATACAACTTTAAAAAATTACAGAGAAAGGTCTTCTCCATGAATAGGGCTAATTTTCAGCATCTGTTTACTTTTTAATACACACCAGTGAACTCTAGTCATTTGAAGTATAGATTCAAATGGGAGGCTATAATCAGAAATAATTTGAACTCCACATATTAGAGATACTTTGAGAGTAAGTGGCAGTTCTGTGTAAAAAAAAAACTTTGTTGTTAAGAAAAATTATGCAGAAAAAGTCTCTTTATAACTTTTTTAACCAAATGCAATTGTAATAACATAAAAATGACAGAGGAATATAGCCTATACTGTCATCTAGTGTAAAGATTTATACTACCAAATATATAAAGATTCAATTAAATCCCTATCATTATTCCAATGGCATTTTTTCACAGAAATAGAATGAACATTCCTAAAATTTGTATGAAACCATGAAAGACCCCGAACAGCCAAAGCAATTTTGGGAAAGAAGAGCAGTGTTGGAGGCATCATGCTCTCTGATTTCAAACTATATTACAAACCTATATAATTAAAGCAATATGTTGTTGGCATAAAAACAGACACATTAGATCAATAGACCACAGTAGAGAGCCCAGAAGTAAATCCATGCATGTATATTAATTGATTTACAACAAAGGAGCCAAGACTATACAATGGGGAAATTATAGTCTCTTCAATAAATGGTGTTGGGAAAAGAATGAAACTGGATCACTATCTTACACCATACACAAAAATAAACTGAAACCATAAAACTCTTAGAAAAAACACAGGCCGTAAATGCCTTAACATCAGTCCTGGACATGATTTTTTTTTGGATTTGACACCAAAAGCAAACGCAACAAAAGCAAAAATAAATGAGACTACAACAAACTAAAAAGCTTCTGCATAGCAAAGGAAACCATCAACAAAATGAAAAGGCAACCTATGAATGAGAAAAGGTATTCGCAATCATATATCTGATAAGAGGCTAATATCCAAAATATATGAAGAACTCATAGGACTCAAATCAAAAAAAACAAACAGTTCAATTTAAAAATGGGCAAAAGACCTGAATATATTTTTTTCCCAAGAAGATACGGAGATAGCAAACAGGCACGTAAAAAGATGCTCTACATCATTAATCATCAAGGAAATGCAAATCAAGACCACAATGAGATGTCATCTCACTCCTTTTAGAATGGCTATTATTAAAAAGACTAAAAATAAAAAAAAATATTTAAGAGAATGTGTAGAAAGGGCACCCTCATGTACTGTTGATGGGATTGTAAATTGGTACAGCCACCATGAAAAAGAAGTCTGGAGGTTCCTCAAAAAAATGAAAATAGAACTACCATATGATCCAGCAATTCCTCTTCTGGGTATTTGTCTGAAGAAAACAAAAACACTAATTGGAAAAGATACATACAGCCCCATGTTCATTACATCATTATTTACAATAGCCAAGGTATGAAAACAAAGTATCATCAGTGGATGAATGGGTAAGGAAACTGTGATTGATATATACATATATAATATTCCATTATATATGGAATACTATTCAGCCATAAAAAAGAATAAAATCTTGCCATTGTGACAACATGGATGGACCTCGAGAGCATTATACTAAGTGAAATAACTCAGAAAGGGAAAGACAAATACCATATAATCTCTCTTATATGTGGAATCTAAAGAAAGAAGGAAAATAAACTTATGGATCCAGAGAACAGATTAGTGGTTGCCAGAGGCATGGGGTGAAGGTTGGGAGAAATGGGTGAACTGTTTTTGTTTTTTTTTAGTTTGAATAAATTGAAATAAAAATTATTAAATTGTACTGCAATAAAGTAGAATTAACAAAAGATGAAGTTGAAATTTGACATCAGATTCACTGTTTACCAAATAGTTTATTTTTCCTTATTCAGTCTCTTAGCTCCTTATAATTTGGGTTACTAAAAATGTAGCCCTTGGGAACAAAAACAAATAATTCTTTGAAAAATGTATAATGATATATTTACTTGCAAAATAGTACAATATATGATGAAATTTTTTATATCTATGGAAATCACCTGCTTTCCACAGAGTTCAGCAGCAGCATTTTGTACACAGTGCTACCCAGATAGGAGTCCAAATGGTGTTGTTCTGGGTTCCTGTCCTGACTTAAGGGAAACTTTTTTAACGTCCAGAGTCCTTGATGTCCTGAAAATGAAGGAGGAGGATGTCCTCAAATTCCTCGTAGCAGGAACCCACTGAGCTGGCACCGACCTTGACTTCCAAATAAAACAGTACATCTACAAAAGGAAAAGTGATGGCATCTTACATCATAAATCTGAAGAGAACCTGGAAGAAGCTTCTGCTGGCAACTCATGCCGTGTTGCCAGGGAAAACCTGGCTGGTGTCCAGTGTCCTATCCTCCAGAAATACTGAGCAGAGAGCTGGGCCGATGTTTGCTGCTGCCACTAGAGGTACTTGTGTTGCTGGCTGTTTCAATTCTGGAGCCTTCACTCACCAGATCCAGGCAGCTTTCAGGGAGCTGCTATTTCAGGTGGTTACTGATCTCAGGGCCGATCACCAGCCTCTCACAGGAGCATCTTATGCTAACCTGCCCACCACTGCTCTGTGTAACACAGATTCTCCTCTGCAGTTTGTGGACATTGCCATCCCAGGCAGCAACAAGGGAGCTCACTCAGTGGGTCTGAGTTGGTAGATGCTGACCCAGGAAGTTCTGCACACCTGCGTTACCATCTCCAAAGTAACATCCGTGGGAGGTCACACCGCATCTCTAGTTCTACAGAGACCCTGGAGACATTGAAAAGGAAGAGACATTGAAAAGGAAGAGCCAGCCACTGCTGAAAAGGCTGTGAACAAGGAGGAATTGTTCAGGGTGAATGGACTGCTCCAGCTCCTGAGTTAACTCTAGTCAGCTGAGGTTGCAGAGGCGTCTGGAGATGCAGGTGTCCTGGGGCCTGGTCAGCAGTTTCTCTAGAAGATGGGGGCGCTCAGCCCACCACTGAAGACTGGTCTGCACTCCCACTGTTCAGGCCACTGAATGGGTGGGAACAAGCCTGAGTGGCCTGAAGCTGTTTGTCCACATGTTTAAACAGAAAATGCAGATAAGGTTGACAGAAAATGTTTCTTTAAAAAAAAGAAAAAGGAAGGCATGCACACGGAGAAAAAATACCCCTGGACTTTCCATGTCCTCTCACTCCTGAACGGAACTACAGTGCTCATTTGTCTTAGTCAATTGATTTTTCTATTACTTTAAAATCAGAGGTGTTAACAGAAGCAGCTACATCTTCTCACATGTACCACCTCATGCCAAGATTTTGATTTTTAATCCCAATCACAAAAAAAGGGAACTGGAGTGTCTTAGAGAAGATTTTATTCTATTCTAGGACAGAGAGGTTTCTGAATGGGCAGAAAACTTTCTATTATTGCCAAAAGTAGGAAAGTTTTAAAAAACATATCATGACTATTACAAAATAGATGAAGAATCAGCTGAAGGAGGCTGTCATCAGCTTAGAGAAGAAAATATAGGCTTGAAATCATAAATAACTGAAATAATTCAGGTCTATTAAAGGCCATGAGTTCACAATGCACTCAAAAAGTGAGAATAAAATACGCAATGGGGTAGTTGTAATGCCAAAAAAAAAAAAAGATAATCTTTTTTTATCTATATTGGTATATGGTTGGTTTTTATTGATTTTAATGTTTTATAGATTTTAATAGTTTTAGTACATGTGTACATGTACTCTACATGTACATCTGTTTCAACATTTAAGTGTAAGTATATATAAGTATGTATGTATTATATTACGTATATATGTATAGTTATTACTGATAAGCAAGATAGCAACATATGCCTACAAGAGGAAGCCAATATAAATATATTGAGTTTACTTTTTCCTGCATATGCAGATTATATGTGTGTGTCTGTGTGTCTGTGTAATCAGAATCTATAAAAAAGAATGAAGAGGACTAATTTTGAGTAGACAAATATTCTCCATAATAGTAGGAATTCTGCCAAGAACTATACAAGATAGGACATTGTAGATGCCTATTTACCAAATAATTCCAGCGCATGATAACTAGGTAGAGAGATTGTCCATCAGTTGATCAACTCTGGTGGTCATACACACTAATTAGTTAACGTCCTGTTTCAGGATGATAATTTAGCCAGATGTTCTAAAGGGAAGAATTACTGTGTCGGATTCTAACCTTCATTTTCTAGTAGATAAAATGGCTGGATGAGCATTCTTTTTTCAAAAAGTTTTTATTGAAGTATAGGTGATTTACAATGTGTTAGTTTCTGGCGTACAGCAAAGGGATTCAGTTATAAACACACACGCACACACACACACACACACATATATATACACACACATAAATATTCTTTTTCACTTTCTTTTCCATTATGGTTTATTACAGGATATTGAATATAGTTCCCTGTGCTATGCAGTAGGACCTTGTTGTTTATCTGTTTTATATATAGCAGTTTGTATCTGCTAATCCCGAACTCCTAATTTATCCCTCCCTGACCCCCTTTCCCCTTTGGTAACCGTAAGTTTGTCTTCTATGTCTGTGAGTCTGTTTCTGTTTTGTAAATAAGTTCATTTGTATCATATTTTAGATTCCACATATAAGTGATATCATATGGTACGTGTCGTCTCTTTCTGACTTACTTCACTTAGTATGATAATCTTTAGGTCCATCCATATTGCTGCAGTGGCATTATTTCATTCTGGAGGAGCATTCTAATGATTTTAAATTACAGATAAAGCCAACAGACGTTTTTAATCTTAATGAAAGATTTGTATAGGTAACTATACAAAGATAATGATTGAGGTAATACTGACCATTTACAAGTAAATAACAGTGCTTTCTGGAAATTATGGGAAAAGATTGGACTTGTCCCATGATGCAACAAATCAAATCATCTAAGTTATGCCAAGAATCATTCAATCCTTAAGCCAGAACCAGCAATGGCATTTAACCTGAGGTAGAATTCTTTCTATTTTGAAGTGGTCAAATTTATTGTTAATCTAGCAAGTTTCCAAAATAAATATCTAGTTAAAAAGCTAACCCTTAAGAGTAGGAATAATAATAATAATATGACAACATGAATAAATGAATAAATACATAAACAAATTAAAAATAAGTATATTGCTGCTCCAGGCCCTAATGAACTCTTGAGGGAGACCCTCTAAAGATTTCCAGGGCTTTCTCTTCGTGTAGTTCACTCTTCTTTCCTGTGAACACTTAGACACTTGGGTTCTCAGTCTCCTCAACTCAGAGAGTCCATCGACACTGCCTCATTCCCTCTCTTTAGGTCATGACCTGGAAACTCTCTCAAAGGAATGAATTAGGACACTGTAGAACTGGCTTCATTCGTTTCCCATCTGTCAAGGATCAATGCTTTTTTGACTGACATCCAGTGTCTTTGAAAGCATTTGATTCATACATTTTGTCTGTATTTTTGGTTGTTGCAAGGGGGAGGATCAGTTCTGTCCCTGTCAGTACATCTTGTCCAGAAGCGAGAGAGCACATGTCTGTTTAATATTTTGTGTGATGAATTGAGAAGTATACAAAAAGCATTTTGCTATATCTTGAACTATGATGGTTTTCTTAAGAAAAAGCACTTGTCCATTTGAGTTGAGAGCTGAACAACCTCCTCCTTTCCATGGAACACAATTTTTAGTTGAAAGATTAACTGACAGACAAAGTATGTTTTTTTTTTTTTATAGTTGAGTATTTGGCACAGATTTACTTAAAAATAAAAGAAGTCATCTTGTCACTTCAAAGGCAATCGACTGATAGTATTTGTTGACAATGATGAAATTCAAGCTTTCAGGAGAAAATTAGAATTTGGGAAAAATTGCGATAGCTACTGTGAGCTTGAGAGCTTCCCAATCCTTACAGTTTTCTGATAACAATGGTGGAGATATTAACAAATATATTTTTATAAAATATGTTAATATTTGAAAGAATGGCATAACTCAGTGAACCAATATTTTTCAAGTGATCAATGTAGAAAATCATTAGAAAGTGAAAGATCAATCAAAGTGCAAAATAGACCATTCAGTGTAACAGAGTAGCAATGTTCATTGATTTGGTTTCAGATTTCACATTGCAGTGAAGTTTTAGTAGACAACCACTTATCAAATTTTGGTGTTAGTATCAAGAGGAATATACAAAGTTTTCTGAAAAGTCTATTAAAATACTCCTCTTATTTCCAACTACATATCTGTGTGAGTCTGGATTTTCTTCAAATACTTCTATCCAAAGAACATGCTGAAACACATTGAATTCAGAAGCAAATATGAGAATCTAATGTCTGACTTCATAGAAGTCAGGTAAAGAGCTGTGCGAGGGTGTAAAATACTGCCACTCTTCTCATTATTTCTTGGGAGAAAATATAGTTGTTTCCTATTAAAATATACTATTTACTTTAACCTATTTATTATTTTAAAATTAATGTTTTAATTTTCAACTTTAATTTCTTACATGGTCAATCTTGATACACATAACCAATTTAAACAAAACATCTTGGGATTCTCAGTAAAGGGATTCAGAGACCAGAAAGTTTGAGAACTGCTTCTCTAATCACTGTGATATTTTTAGATGTAACTAATATTTTCATACACTGACCATATGCCTGGTGTTATCAAAGTTCTGCTAATATACTGTTGACTTACAATAGGACAATGAGATAAATATCATAGATAAATATTATGATAACCTTCTTTTCATAGATGTGGAAAATGAGGCACAATTTCCCCAAAGTCATACAGCTATTAAGTGGAAGAAATCAGAATTTGCATACAGGTGATATGGTTCCATAGTCTGTACTCTGAAACATCATTCTGTATTTCTATGCTATGTGGTGTCTAAATCTTACAGTGGTTTCAATACTTAAAGGAATTTTTATTAGAAGTATTTTAAATCAAATATTTATAGTGTTTTATTAAGTTTATAGTCAATTTTTAAATGTTGGAGATAATTTGCCAAATTCATAACTTTTAATTTATTTTTGTGTCAGTAGTGAGTAAACATTGAAGAATATTGATTGTTTAATGTCTAAAGAACGTTCATTGTTTATTGGAGTTTGAAGACTTGTACGTTGAATGTTAAACTGAGTTAGAGGGAGTAGTAAGGGCTTCTCTCCATATACAAAAGCTGAAGTACTGAGAACAAGCACCATCTGGATACCAGACATAATTGTGAAAATGATGGCAAATCACGTAAGAGCCTTGAGATGTACTTGGATTCAGCATGTAGCAACCCTGTGATTTGTATATCTTTTTAATTTGAGGATGATGATAGTACTTGACTGTGACAGGAGAATTTACTAAAGGCTCACAGGTATTTTTGCTGGCAATTCCAGGCAAGGGTCATTCTATTCATACTCTAACTTTCTGAATTGGTTAAGATTTATAAGACTTGGGTATCTCTTGATTTAGACTCACTTATAAAACTAAGATACAGAAAATCAAATTAAGAATATTCCCAATAAAGCACCAAATGAATTATTTGTCCTTAAGGGATTCATGTGGAAGTATTAGGAAGTGAAATACCACAGTGTCTACAACTTAGTTTCAAATGATAGAGGAAATCAAACCAAATCGAAACAAAACACCAACCCATTATGTGTGTGTGTACTTAGGAGGAAAACTTGTGCAGAGAGTTGAGTAATGTGCTCAAGGTTGCACAATAGTAAGTGGCAGTTCAGAGATTTGAAGTCAGGCCGACCATCTCATTCCCTGAAAGCTATTAGCATCTGTAGCCTTCTTAGCCTCAAGGAAAAACATTGAAATAATTAGATCCATTGATAAGCCTGTCCACAACACTAGATCCAGAGCAACTGGGCCATTCGGTGTCATCCTGCAACAGTTGAGACAATAGTATGGGGAAAGAATATTCTTTGGAGTACTATAAAATGGGGATTGACTCTTTCACTGGCCACTTTGGCAGCTTCATCTGGGGGAGGTTCTTCAACCCTTGTGCACCTCATTTCTTCATCTGAAAATAAAAATAGACCATAATAGTCTCCACCTTATATGATAGCAGGAGGATTGAATTAATAATCTATACACAGCACATGACATATAATAAGCATTCATTATATGTCATCTTGCTCCTTATACTGGGGACTATTTTTACTTTGGCTACAAGTAGTCATTTCCCACTAGAAGAGAGCTCTTAAAAAAGACACCTGTCCTTGAAATTTCTGTAAGTGCTGGTCATGTGTTGGCCCCTTTATGATGAAAACCAAATCATTTTAGATGATCCTTAGAGAAGTGTAATAAAAATTGATATCCACACAGGAGACATGCTTTAGAGAAAAATATTCCTACAGGCTAGTACCACATTCTGGCATAGCAGCAGCATACCTGCAGCCTTCCGTGGACACAGGGGTGTTTTTTAGCCCCATTCATGGCAAAGCTATGTTTTGACCCTCTGCAGTCAGTCGCTCTGCAATCAGTTGTTCATATAACGTGTTTCCTTCCTGATGATCATCGTCATTAGGGTAATTTGCTTGATTGGCAGCTTTTTCTTTTCTTATGCTGGGTTCTCTGCTTATAAATATTCCCCATCTGGATAAATATATTCTGAATGGAACTTTTCATGGAAGAGTAATAATATACAGTTTTGTTTATACAACATGTATTTATAAAATAAAAATGCCTCGTATTTTATTTATTTTCAGAGTAGCACCAGTTAATCTTGTTAGTTTTGAAAATGTTAATCCTTATGAATAATTCTCCTTAAACTGGGAATACTGTAACCATGTGTTAGAATTGATCAGACTCAGTAACTAGGATTCCTAAAATATTTAACTTGGTTCTATTTAATGGACATTAACTCGTTCCCATCAAATTAAATTATCTTCCATGGGGTAGTTTTAAACTGAAATGAGACTGAACTGAAAAAATTAACTAAGAAGTCACTGGACTGGATGGAGGGAGAACCAAGAGTTAGTATTGCTATAGTTGTGTTTAGGGAGCAGGGGGCAAGTGTATGGGGTATGATGAAAGGCTTTCTTAGTGAGTCAGAAAACAGCTCAGGGTAGACATGGATCTATAAAAATACTTGCTGATTAAAATAAAATGGTTTGAGATTAAAATGCTTTCATAAGTCCCAATTGTGGAAAGGTTATGCATCAAACTACATAAACTGAATAGTCATTGACTTCTAGGGAATAGAGTATTTGAGTGGGCAGTTATACTGTCCTAGTTAAGAAAGTTCACAGAGAGTAAAACTAGAGATTCACAATATACTTATCTACTATATATTTTTTAACTCCACACCTAAGTGTGAATGATCATTTAATATTTATTGTATAGTAAAGAATTTGGCCTTGGCCAAAGAAATATCTGGTTTTTTCCCTAGCCTTCTCAGAGGTCATCTATTTAATACCTGGTAGGAGCATCTTCGTTTAGAGTAGGGGCTGGCTACACTGGATCTTGGGGTGAGGTCATCCACACCCAATAGCTTTAGGGTTGGGGCTGGCCCCAGCATCAAGGCCAACAGTGTGACCTAGGGTGGCGACTTTGGCTCATGTGGTATCAGTTGAGCTAGAGACTGGGTTCAGCCATGTGAGCAATCAACCAGTGTTGTTCAACCAATGAAAACTAAAGACACAGAAGCTTGGTTGAGCTTCCTTATTTTCAGTACTCTGTGTCCATTGTTACAAGTCAGTTCTAGGAAAGGAGAATGGAAGCTTCATGTTTGGAATCCTCCTAGACTCTGCTCTATGTGTCTCTTCCTTTGACTGCTTGCAATTTTTATCTTTTCCCTATAATAAACAGTAACCATAAATATAAGTTTTCAGGGAGTCCTATGAAAATTATTGAATCTAAGGGTGGTTTTAGGAATCCCCCTGAACTTGCAGTTGGTGTCAGAAATTGGGGCAGCATTGGAAACTGTACTCTCATACTTCACAGTTTGACTATTTCTAGGCATTCTTAATAAACATTATAAGCATTGTTAAATCCTGAGTTGCCTTCTGAATTTTTTCAGCCTAAATTATATTTAGTGCAGTTATTTGGGGAATGTTCTGTTTCTTAGGAAGAGATAAACACTAAAGTAATAATGTTTATTGATTACCTATTATCCATGTCTAGTTGATATGTATGATTGTTTTATTACTCCAGATATTTCTTTGATAGGGACATGTCATAGTTTCAGCCACGCTCCACATTCTGAATAGACTAACCAATATAAACAGTACACTCTTTCATTTAGTGATACACCATAAATATTTGGGTAGAATAGTCACATCCTATTCCAAATCCATCTCAATTTTTGTATTTTTACCATGGGTCAAATTAAACATGGGTTTGGCACTTTTTCCCAGTCTGATTTTCCCTAAGGTTGTCTTAAGACCTAAGAATAGTAAGACTAATTATTTTGTTGTGTCCTCATCACTTGTACAGATTCATTGAACCAGCTGAGTAAGTTGGTTCCATTTGATTAGTTCCCGCTCGTTTGGCTTCAGCTATGGTCAGTTGTTGGGAAATGAGCTTACAGAGACCAGCTGTCCCATGAAGTGGAGCACTGCCAACTCTGTTGAGGGAACACACATTCTATCACAGTTTTAAATCTATTATTAATAAAACCTTGCACTGTGGGCTTCAGCCTGCAGTAGACATTTATGAACAGGTCAGAAAATGAGGAATGGAAATTGAAACACGGAGCCTTTGACAACAGCTGCATAAATGGTAGCACTATAGTTACCGAATTGCTAAAAATCAGTTAAGGAGGGTGGCCACCTGATCTCCCTGTGCATAATCTATTTAAGTAGGTAGTCTGCTTCTGAAATCAAATGTTTCTGGACTCTGAGACTTTTTAACAGGATGCCATTTTACTTAGAAAGTATAATCCAGAGATTTCATGGGCCCTATTGTTTCAAAAACATATATAAGAAATAATTGCACTTCTCTGCACCAATTATCCAATCTCTAATGCAAGTTTATTAGGGAAACTCATCTGGTACTCTTTCAAAATGTAATACAGTTTTTGCAAATTAGTCTTGAAACCTCTTGAGTATTTTATAATTTTTACTTTACATGCTCACTAACAGAAATAATCTGTATTGAATGATTCTGCAATACAGAAGAAAAATCTTTCATTGAAATGTGTCTGTACTTATAATTTTTATAATCTTTAAATCATTAGAATTTAGGATTTTGATTCTACATTTTAAGAAATAACTAATCTACATTTTAAGAAATAGATTTATTGCATATGCAATAAATTTTGCTATAATTCTTCAATAGGAGAACTGTTTAAAAGTAGATGAAGAATGCTCTGAAGCAGAAAGAATCTTTTGAAAACTAGTCCAGTAAGGGACCTTTCATAATTATATTTTTAGTGTCATTGACACCACTGTTTATAATAATACCACCATTCACTTAGTTATCATTGAATTCTAGCACCTTATACTTAGTAACTGACTTATTCCTCATATGATAAATTTATTAATATTCTCATTTTATAGCTGACAAAATTTAAACTCAGATGGTTTTAGCAACTTGAGCAAGTAGATCTATGGGGCATCAAAATTGAAAATTCACTGATTTCTGGAGGATGGTTTTTCTGTGATGTGACGATAAATCATTTGTTGAATGAGGAGAATAAATGAATAATGAGTGAACAAATGAAGTCAATGTCAAACTCATTCTGTCTTACATCTAAATCACAATAGTGATTATAAATCTTTTTTGGCTGTTTTAGAAACACTTTTTATATAAAAAGAAGATTCCTATTGATTCCATTAATCCACTTAGGCATAAAAAAGGCAAAGAAACTGTTTAACAATACAAGTTAATGTCACAAGTTAATATCACACAATTGCATCAATTAAAAAAATCCAGTTTTTTATGAAAACTTTCAATTATATGGAAAAATGTAGATTATAACGTAACTGCCATATACCCATTACCTTGATTTAACAAATGTCAACATTTTGCCATATTCCCTTTTCTCATTTTCTTGCTGAATAATTTTAAATTGCAGATATAACATCTCAAACCTAAAGATTTTTGTATCAACTCTAAAATGGGACATTTTCTACCATTAAAACATCAGAGAGTATCATTAATGCACCTAACAAAGTTAAGGAAAGTTCCTTAAAGTAATTTAATATCCATTACATTTTAAAATTTCACCAATTAACCAAAAATGTTTTATACGTTTCATTTGTTTAAACAAATTGGTTAAGGTAAAGCATTGTTTTTAGTTGCTATGTTTCTTTGATCTCATTAGACTCAGCACCCTTTCTTCCCTACCCTCTGCCCAACTTTTTTATGACATTTACTTACTGATGAATGGGTCCCACCTATTTGTCTAATTGCTTCCTCCACCTGATAGTGTTATCTAACTTGTTCCTCTACTCCTTTCATTATTTACCTGGAAGCAAGAAGTTAGATTTAGCAGCTTGGTTATAAACCTGTTATTAGATCTTATGAAGAATCCCTCATAGGTGATGCTGTAGACCCATTCCATTCTATTTGGATGCATACAAAGTCTGCTTGTCCCAGGATTCATTTTGCTGAGAGTGATCTGTGGGTTCAGGCGGTAACATTCTGGATCCTCTATGGTAGATTGTACTTTACCCTTCCTCATCTGGATCTTGCTGTGCAAAATACAGCTGGAGGCTATATGTTTTTAGTCTTGAGTTTCATGCTAATTGCTCTAAGTCATACCCATTTTCCTTTACCCATTACATTTTCCTTTGCTTGACATGTAATTCTGGTATTTATAATAGGAGACATGAGGAGCTCTTCCTTGAATGTTTATGGCCATATTCTAATTTGATAAGACTTCAAAAAATATGAAACTGCTCATAATGTCTGTGGTTTGCAAGCTGGAAATTTCCTCAGTAAAGGAGAACCATCAGAGAAATCCTATTCTGTAGGTTTATTTATTTTTTATTTTTATTTATTTATTTTTTGTAGGTTTATTTTTGAAGGGACCTCGTTTCCTCCTTTTTTATAATTCCACAAGGCAAGCAGTGCAGGGTTTGCTTCTGGAAAACTTACAAGGCAAGTTGTTGATGGTTTAGTGAGGCAAGTGGTCATTCAGTGGAAAATTCTACTAGCAGATGGTTCTTTCTTCAGCCAGATCAGGTCACCTCCCTCATCATCTATTTTTTGTTGGACCTCTGATTCTATGTAAAATTTTACTTAAGGTTGTATGGTATAAACAGGACAAATAAAAGCATGCATATATACATGTAACAACATGCATTACACAAAAAAGGGCCACTTCTTGTCCATGTAGATCTTAGTACATGGTGTAGGGGCCTGAGAATCACTCAGATGGCATCACCCCCAAGGAAGAAGCTGGCAATCCTGATCACTGCAGCATTCTCAAGACGAGGGGCTCTAGAAAGCCCTGTAAATTTTGCTAGTGTAACCCATAGGCATGGCCTGTAAAATATTTTTATCATTTTTCAAATGAGACTGTCTATTTCAAGTCATTGGCTTTTGCTCAGGCTTGTTTTTTCTCTTGTGGGACTGTTCTTCCTCCTTTTGCTACCGTGACAACTCTTAATTGTCTTTCAGGTACAGTATACAAGTCTTCTCATCTCTAAAGCCTTCCCTGAGCCTGTCTTCTAGCTTCTTAGTACAAAACTTACCAATTTGCAGATGATCTGTTGGTGTTAACTGTTTTCTGTCTAAACTGAGAGGCCTCAGAGTTAGGTACCATGTCCTTTGCATCTCTGCTAGTGCCTAGAATCTTGTAAATAATAAATACTATGTGTTTAATGAATGAATGAAAAAAGATTGTATGCCTCTGTAACACTGGAAAAGAGGTAAAGAGGAAAAAGGAGAGTAGTAATCAATATAGTGGTCTGAGATGTGGTTTAAGTCTCTGGCTTTGGAATATCACCAACTTCCGGTGCAGAAAGGCACCAGTGGTCAAAGATACGCAGACACTGGCATAACATTGTACATTAAGCCAAACATTTGATTTAACTATTTATGACATTAACTTAATGTCCATAAGTCTTGATGTCCAATAACCCCCTTATTGTTTTAAACTCTCAAATGAGCATCTTTTGGAGTATGATGTACTGGAGCTGAGTCTAATGCATTTTGTATTCATAAAACCTCCCACACAGTCATGAGTAAGTATTAGATATGCTTATTGAGCTGAGCACACATAACTGTCTGCCAAAAAATGATAATCACAAAGAAGCATCCCAAGAAGAGACCAGAAAGTTTCCAGCTTTCTGAAAGTTTATGGAGCCTCCACAAAGGAGAGGAACCAAGATTGTGGGATAAGAGGCTCCAAAAGACAAACGTCATCTGGTATTTCCTCAGTGTCTTCCAGGATGTGCTAGTCAGAATCTGTGAGCCGACATTTATCCACATACTCACTTTAGATGCCTTGGAGTTTGAGGCTGTCCAGTATTACCTGGGAGTAGCATAACCAGGGATTGGAGCTCACCTATTCACAACACTTCTTTCCCGAGGCACAAGGAGGAACAGGAAGGATGGAGGTTCATTTCCTCTTTAGTTTCACATTCTGTTCAGTGGGATGATGAAAAAACAAATGGTGTGTGTGTGTGTATATTTCGTATGTATGACATATATAGACATATGTGAACTACACACACACACACAATTATTTAAGGATATGCCACTAACAAATATTGCCCAAGAAACTTAGAAGAAAATAGAAAATGATGGCAAAGAAACTGGAAACAATCCTTCAATTTTTGGCAAAGATAACAAAAGTAATATTTTAAATTTGAAAATGGATACGGAATGCTTGAAGATGCTTTTAGTCCATAGTAGTGTTTATTAAATTTAGCAAAATGACCTATATTTTAGAAAACACAAAATGTTATTTATATATATATAAGTGAAGTGAAAAAGTAAAGCAGAGAAAACTCTTTAGCAAAATGCTATCCATTGTAATATTATTCAGACTCATTGTTGTGAGTTATTAAGATTTTTCTGTTATGTTAATATCCAAACAAAAATATTTGTTGCACAAAAGCTGTGTTTTATTAAGAAATAAAATGTTTATTTCCTTTAATAAAATTTTTCTTTTTTATAAAAAGATATATAAGCTTTGAAGCTTAATTTTTAAACCATTTCTGTTTTTAGACACTTTTCTAAAGCTTTTTTAAATTTATTTTTTATTGAAGTACAGTTGCTGTACAACATTATGTAAGTTACAGTTGTACAAAATAGTGATTCACAATTTTTAAAGGTTATACTCCTTTTATAGTTATTATAAAATGTTGGCTATATTCCCTGTGTTGTACAATATATCTTTGTACAACAAATAAAATAAAACAATTTTATGTCTACCACTGTTATTAAAATCATAAAATAAATAGTAAGGGCTTTGAATATGGTTGAAATAATGTGTGTACAGTTTGTGTGATCAGGAGAATCAGCAGAAAAGATAATATTGAATGTTTTCTTCAATGACTGGTACATACATGCCAGGCATGAGCCTACAGGAATGGTTTGGATTCACATTATCTTCACATTCCTTTAAGTGAGGTGGATCTTAAGAAAATAAATTATGAGGAAGTGTGATGAGTGCAGCAGTGGGAAAATGCACATGATCTACATGTGTAATAGCAATGAGAAGAGAGAGATAAATTCTGCCTAGGGACCTGGTTATGCTTGATCAAGACAGTGACCCCTAAACTATTGTGGTGGTTGTTGTGGTAGTCATGGTAGTTTTTTGGTAGTTACTTTATTTCTTTGTTGGTTTGTTTTCTAAGTGTGAATACAATTCTTCAAGTTTTCACTTATAGGAATATAAAGGAGAGAAGAAATCATGCTGATAGAGGCACAGACACACGAATCAGCATGTAGTGTTTGGGGAATTATTACTAATTTGGTATGGCTGGAGCAGTGGTTCTCCATCAGGAGTCATTTTTGCCCCCACTAGAAGATTTGACAATGGTTGGAGATATTTTTGGCTCTAATGGGGTCGGGGTAATGTAGCATTTAGTGGGGAGAGGACAGTGATGCTATTAAACATCCTACAGTATGGACAGGACATGCCCAACAACAAAGAATTACCTAGCCCAAAATGTCAGTGATGCCAACCTTGAGAAGGCCTTGGCTAAAGTATGAAAACTCAGGTGATAAGAGAGGGAGAAGTAGAAGGAGAAAAGGCAGGTAGTGTCTATATTGTGGGGAAGGTGGGGTGGCTTTGAATATCAACCTCAGGAATAAATGAATTGCATGAGTATTATCAGTGATAAAGAAACAAAAAGATAAGGAGAGATGCAGGCCCAAATATACAACTGCTCAGGTATGCATGGAACAGATCTAGGGAGTGCATTACCTAGGTTACAGTGCATATTGTTTCCCCTGGAGTTGTGCAAGGCACGACCTCCACAACCAGTTGTTGTGAAGAAACCTATTTACAGGTATAAATTAAGAAGAAACTGTGAAAGCTGAAATAATGGTACAGTAGATTTAGGTTTCTTCAATGTTTTATATGAAAAGTTTTTTTAAAAAAAAACAAGTTTGTGTCTTATTTTAGAGATTATAGCATAATTATTCAAAAGGTTTGGGAACAGCATGTACATGGGTACAAAATGGGGAGTCTCGGGGACGAGAGGTCAAGAATTACATCATAGAAAAGTCTGGTTTAAATGGAGGGGGTGGGGACTCTCCTGACAGTCCAGTTGTTCAGACTGTGCTTCCACTGCAGGGGGCATGGGTTCAATCCTTGTTTGGGGAAACTAAGATCTCGCATGCTGCTCCGCGGGGCCAAAAAATAAAATTAAAAAATAAATAAAAATAAAGTTAGTTTCTAAATAAATAAATGGAGGGGGTAGTATGGGAATTACTGAGCTATGAGATAGAAAAACAACATTATTTTATGGAGAGCTTTGGATGCTTGTTGTTGGAAGTTTAGGTTTGATGCAGAGAGTTAGCAAGAGTCCTTGTAAGTTCCTGAATATGAAAGAGATGAATGAAAATGGCCTTTGAGTAATATTGTTTTTCCAGCCCTGCGTTAGACAGATCATCGCATGAAGAAAATGAGGCATGTGACAGGGTGATCAACTAGGAGACTATTGAAGTTCCGCCCTCAATTTACAAACAAAATACTGCTTACTGCTACCCATAAAATATCCTTTCATATACATGAAACGTGCTGTTAAGTTTCAATTTTCTTAGGTATGTACACTTACCTAGTCTTTTAGCCTTTCCTCTTCAGGCACATTTCCCAACATTTCAGTGATTTATTTTGCTCTTGCCTCTTTACTCTCTCCAATTGTGTTTTTTCCATATTTCCCTTCATTTACGATCACAATTCAGATGGAACAGTGTATTCTAATAAAGTTCAGATCAAAACTTATCAGAAGGAAAGGATATTCAAAAGGGGACATTTCATATATATATATATATATTTTTTTTAAGGAATTGATTTAAAAAAGAAGCATAGATTCAATCTAACATTTTATATTTTTTCATAAATATGGAAGAGGTAATATGTGAATAACTGATTAACAAATGTGAGAATAAAGAAAAGTAGTATGTTAAAGATTATTTCTTACAAATATAAGCTTTAGTCTTCACTCAGAGCCATTGCAATTAAAGTAAAACATTTTTAAAATAATAATTGCAGCTAAAGCAAGGTTATTTTAAACCTGTAGAGTTAAGTTCTCCTCATATTCTTGACTAGTGAAAAGAATCTGCCATCCTCTTGTCTTTCAGTATAAATATAATAAAAATTCACCAGCAAAATACTTGAGTGTAAATCAATGCAGAGATTTTTCTCAAGCTCAAGACAGATTAAATGATAAAAAAGGAAGAGATTTCCACATCAGACAATAGACTGGATTTACCCATCTGAAACAAGTTAAAAAAGAAAAAAAACAGTCAAAATATTTTTAACATCGACTCTCAAAACATTTTACATCAGACACTGAAGACAGAGTTCCCTATGAGGGGGGAGAAAAAAAGAAAGGTGAGCTGTGTACCATATGACTGTCCTAGTTTACTGCCTGGAGAAATTTTCTAGGCACAACACAAGAACCCAAGAAGAGCTTGGCAGTTTTCCTGAGTTAAGGAGATAGAGCTGCGAGTCCAGGGAAGCCAAGATGGTTCAAGTATACAGGACAGAGATACACAGAAAGCCCTGGAGATTTGCATAGGGTCCCTTATGATTATTCAGTAGAGTTTTTATCAGTTCATATATATGTGAAAACTACATGAGACTTGGAAGACAATCACCTAAAATGATTAGAAAGAATATTTGGGAATAGTGCCTATTCCCATCAGCCAGAGTGGAAAAACTTGTAAGTCACAGGGGAGAGTACTCAGAATTGTCTTGCCTCTGTATAAACTTTATCACAACAGAATGCCTAAGAAGCTTAAAAACAAGACCCAAGAGTCAAACTATTTTTAAGGAAGTTAACCATGCCACAAACAAGGATCAAGAATATTTATAGGAATAAGAAAAATTCAGTGCCCAGTAAATTAAAATCCGCAATGAATGGTATCCAAACAAAAATTACAAGGCATGCAAGAAAGCAGAAATATATGAGATTAATAAATTACTCAAAACTAACCCAGAAGTGACAAAGATGATAGAATAAGTAAAATGTTATTGAGCATTTGTTATAACTATATTCCATATGTTCAAGAAGCTAGAGGAAAAGTTGAACATGCTAAATAGAGTTATAAAAGATACAAAGTGGACTTTTAAAGATGAAAAACTACAGTGTCTAAGAAAATATATCTAGATCTATATAGTGGTTGGATTTAACAGCAGATTAGACATTGCAGAAAAGATTAATGAACCTGTAAATAGGAATAGAAAGTATCCAATGGGAAACACACACACACACAAAGACTAAAAAATAGAAGTAGAACATTAATGTTGAACAACTTCAAGTATCCTAATATATGCATAATTGAAGTGCCTGAGGAGGGATTAGGGGCATAAAAATCTCACAAGAGATAAGACCTGGATATTTTCTAAATTTGATGAAAATATAAACCCACATATACAAGAACCTCAATAAACACAAGAAACATGAAGAAAAGTACACCAAATCATATTACAATCAAATTGCTTAAAACTAGTGATAAGAAAGAAAATCTTGAGTTGCTGATGTAGAAAGGTATGTTATGAAACAGAGGAACAAAGATAATGATGACAGCAGATTTCTTTGAAAACAATGCAAATTAAAAGACAATAGAGCAACATCTTTAAAATAGTGAAATAACAAAACCATAAACTAGAATTCTTTGGCTGGTAAATATATCTTTTAAAAACTAAGGTGTAATAAGACTTTTTCAGACATACAAAAGTGAAAAGAATTCACTACCAGCAGACACACACTACAAGAAAAAAATATATTACCAGTTGGAAATCTGGATCTACACAAAGGAATTAAGATCATTGAAATGATAACTGTGAGTAAATATAAAGAGATTTTTTCCTCATTATTTAAATCCCTTTATAAGTAACAGTTGAAAGCAATGCTAATAATAATGCATCATGGAGTTTATAATACATGCAGAAGTGAAGTGTGTGAAAACGACAGTACAAAGTTTTGAAGGGGAGAAATAGATGCATATCATTGTATGGTTCTTGTACAGTATGTGAAGTAGTATAAGGTCTCTTGATAGTAGGCTGTTAAATTAAAGATGTGTACTATAAACCTCAAATAACCAGTAATATGCACAAAAAAGAATTGTTGCTAAGGAGATAAAATGGAATTACAAAAAATTCTCAATCTGAAAGGTAGAAAAAGAGGGAAAAAGGAACAAAGAAGAGTTGGAACAAATAGAAAAAAATATATAGAAAGATGGTAGTTTAAAACCCAATCATATCAATAATACATTAAATACAAAGTTAAAAAAATGTAAGGCAGACATTGTCAGGTTGGATAAGAAAAAATCAACTTTATGCTGCCTATAAAAATCCCACTTTAAAAGTAAAGACACACATAGGTTAAAAGTAAAAGGATGGATAATAAAGTAAAAGGATGATAATAAATGTACTTTACTCATACTAATCAGTGTAAGGCTCCCTCGGGTGTGTGGACTGTGGGCAGACACTGAGCTCCTATAGGTTGGCTTTGTCTGCATCTTGTAACTGACCTGTATTCCTATCACAGTGCATTTTTCAGCAGTTTCCTAAGTAACTTAGAGAATGTGCTAGGTTATGGTACAAAGGCCACTAGGTAATTTCTGCGTACATTTATGTCTCACCTGCCTATAAATTGGTGAGCACTGAAAACAAACAGGGGTTAAAAATCTTGTAAAAAAGATACTTTTTCATAATTTTCAGAGCATATTTGACTCTATGAAATGTGAAAGGAAGGAAGCAGAGGCCAATTAATACATAATTAATAGATAACCACTTTCCCCCCTTGGTGTCCATACGTTTGTTCTCTACATCTGTGTCTCAATTTCTGCCCTGCAAACCAGTTCATCTGTACCATTTTTCTAGGTTCCACATATATGCGTTAACATATGATATTTGTTTTTCTCTTTCTGACTTACTTCACTCTGTATGACAGTCTCTAGATCCATCCACGTCTCTAAAAATGACTCAATTTCGTTCCTTTTAATGGCTGAGTAATATTCCATTGTATATATGTACCACATCTTCTTTATCCATTCGTCTGTCGATGGGCATTTAGGTTGCTTCCATGTCCTGGCTATTGTAAATAGTGCTGCAATGAACATTGGGGTGCATGTGTCTTTTTGAATTATGGTTTTGTCTGGGTATATGCCCAGTAGTGGGACTGCTGGATCATATGGTAATTCTATTTTTAGTTTTTTAAGGAACCTCCATACTGTTCTCCATTGTGGCTGTATCCATTTACATTCCCACCAACAGTGCAAGAGGGTTCCCTTTTCTCCATACCCTCTCCAGCATTTGTTGTTTGTAAATTTTCTGATGATGCCCATTCTAACTGGTGTGAGGTGACACCTCATTGTAGTTTTGATTTGCATTTCTCTAATAATTAGTGATGTTGAGCAGCTTCTCATGTGCTTCTTGGCCATCTGTATGTCTTCTTTGGAGAAATATCTATTTAGGTCTTCTGCCCATTTTTGGATTGGGTTGTTTCTTTTTTTAATATTGAGCTACATGAGTCTTTATATATTTTGGAGATTAATCCTTTGTCCATTGATTCATTTGCAAATATTTTCTCCCATTCTGAGGGTTGTCTTTTTGTCTTGTTTATGGTTTCCTTTACTGTGCAAAAGCTTTGAAGTTTCATTAGGTCCCATTTGTTTATTTTTGTTTTTATTTCCATTATTCTAGGAGGTGTATCAAAACAGATCTTGCTGTGATTTATGTCAAACAGTGTTATTCCTATGTTTTCCTCTAAGGGTTTTATACTGTCCAGTCTTACATTTAGGTCTTGAATCCATTTTGAGTTTATTTTTGTGTATGGTGTTAGGGAGTGTTCTAATTTCATTCTTTTACATGTAGCTATCCAGTTTTTCCAGCACCACTTATTGAAGAGACTGTATTTTCTCCATTGTGTAACCTTCCCTCCATTGTCATAGATTAGTTGACCATAGGTGTGTGGGTTTATCTCTGGGCTTTCTATCCTGTTCCATTGATCTATATTTCTGTTTTTGTACCAGTACCATACTGTCTTGATTACTGTAGATTTGTAGTATAGTTTGGAGTCAGGGAGTCTGATTCCTCAAGCTCCATTTTTTTCCCTCAAGACCATTTTGGCTCTACAGGGTCTTTTGTGTCCCCATACAAATTTTAAGATTTTTTGTTCTAGTTCTGTAAAAAATGCCATTGGTAATTTATTAGGGATTCCATTGAATCTGTAGATTGCTTTGGGTAGTATAGTCATTTTCCCATTTATCATAAAAACTCTCCAGAAAGTGGGCATACAGGGAACCTACCTCAACATGATAAAGTCCATGTATGACAAACCCACAGCAAGCATCATTCTCAATGGTGAAAAACTGAAAGCATTTCCTCTAAGATCAGGAACAAGACAAGGATGTTCACTCTCACCACTATTATTCAACATAGTTTTGGAAGTCCTAACCATGGCAATCAGAGAAGAAAAAGAAGTAAAAGGTATACAAATTGGAAAAGAAGAAGTAAAACTGTCACTTTTTGCAGATGACATGATACTATACATACCACCAGAAAACTGCTAGAAGTAATCAATAATTTGGTAAAGTTGCAGGATACAAAATTTATGCTCAGAAATCTCTTGCATTCCTATATACTAATGATGAAAAATCTGAAAGAGAAATTAAGGAAACACTCCCATTTACCATTGCAACAAAAAGAGTAAAATACCTAGGAAAAAACCTACCTAGGGAGACAAAAGACCTGTATGCAGAAAACTATAAGACACTGATGAAAGAAATTAAAGATGATGCCCACAGATGGAGAGATATACCATGTTCTTGGATTGGAAGAATCAATATTGTGAAAATGACTATCCTGCCTACTGTTCTTATTTGATCTTCTACATGGGCAGCTAAAGTTGAAGAGGAATATCCTAAAATTGTGCAACAAATTTATGGTTTCCCTAAGTGGGTCCTCCAACCTAATAATAATAATAATTACATTTATTTATTTTTACTCTAAGCCAGGCAATGTGCTAGCCTCTTAACAGGAGTTACCTTGTTTAAACCTCAAGTAACTGTTTAATTAACTATTTTACCTATTTGGTGGATGCCAAACAAATGCTTAAGTAAAGTTTTCATTTATCCCAGTTTCACACACTTAGGAAATACTGGGACCCACCCTTAAAATTGGGAAATTTGATTCCAGAAGCTGTGCTCTTAAGTAGTGCATTTCTTTACCTATAATTATCTGTTCTTCCTGATCCATAATTTCTCTAATTCATAAATAGCAAAGGATATCTAAATACTTCCCCCCATCTCACATTAGAATGATCTCTGGCCTTTTCTAGATGGGTCTTCCCCACTTAAGTTCCCTTTTTCAAAGTTTTCTCTTGAGTATAAAACCTCTTGTGGCAGTAAGAGTTAAATTTGATGAAATTTTGATCCTTTCTTGCAAAAGATAGAAAGTAACTTTAACAAAAACAAAAAAAGAATAAAAATCAAAACTAAGAACTCACACAGCTTGAAGTCAAGGAATAGAGATGGGGTTATAATTCCTTCTGTGGATTAAGGCTGATCATTTTTTACACAGATTTTAATAGTTAAGATGAGACAGAGAGAATAGGACATGCAACTGAATTCGATGAATATTTTATAGTAGATGAAAAATACAGAAAATATTCAATAAATGCTGCCAAATTATATGGTCCCTGAAGTGCTAGGGCATGATGAATACAATGAAGGACTTTGAGACAAGTATAGACCTGGTAAGAAAATCGTTGACAGGGACTTCCTTGGTGGTCCAGTGGTTAAGAATCCACCTTCCAATGCAAGGGACACGGGTTCGATCCCTGGTCTGGGAACTGAGATCCCACATGCCGTGGGGCAACTAAACAGTGAGCCCATGTGTCACAACTAGAGAGCCCGTGAGCCGCAACTAAGACCCGAGACAGTCAAAATAAAATAAATATTAAAAAAAAAAAGAAAATCATTGACTGTAATACCATAATGAATTATATTTATATTAAAATAGATTAACAATGTTATTAGTAATGTTAATATTTCATAAAGAGTTTTAGAAGTGTTATAGCATAGAAAAATGCAGTGATATTCCAAAGAATAATGACTTTGAAAAAGAAGTGTTAGTATTATGCATTTAGGAAAACACATCAGCAGCAACTGTGGACTTGGCGATGCCAGTATTTTCCAGCTTTATTCTGTTTTTCTGGTTCTACAGCTGTAAGGTGGACATATTTTCAATAGGGTTTTCAAGAAATAAAACAGCTTGAGATAGAGATTATTAATGGGGAGACTTATAAACATTTCCTGACTGTCTAGGGATAGATATATAAATGAACCGTCTTATGAAAGCATTAAAAGTAGTATTGTCATTTAAGTATATATTTTGCTTAACAGTGGGCCTCTTTGTCCAATGATCAGGTAGACTTCATTGGGTTTATTTTCAGGCAACACTCTTCATCAATAAGATGAAGGAAAATGTAGAAATGTATATCAAGAGCTCTGTGTGTGTGTGTGTGTGTGCACGTGCGCGCGTGTGTGTGTGTGTGTAGTATGTTTCTGTATAGGTCATGTGGGCGGGATGTTTTACCTGTAAGTATTTACAGAACAACTCAATGACTTACCAAAATCAATGAATTAAACACAAAAATTGGATCAGGCCATTTTTTTCATGTATTTTGCAAAAGTTAACATAAGCCATATGTTAATAAAAGGGCTCAACTTTTCTCTAACTGGTGATATTATCAGGCATTGTATAATTATAGTTAATTCTATCTATTTTATGAGTAGACATGACTTAGCAAAATTTTATTTGGGGAATAAGAATAAATGTACTCTTCTCTTTGATGTTCTCTCCTACTAGTTTGAAAAAACTCTTGGCACCATAATTTACAGACACATAAATAATGTATTTTGGTTTAGACCTTAGAACTTAGATCTGGCGATTTGAAAAGTAGTTTGTCAGTCATCAGACTAAGGTTAAAATATTTTCCACAAGCAACTATATGCAGCTAAGGTCCTGAGGGAACGTTTGCATATGTATCCATATGTGCCCATGTAAATATAGTTTTATTTAGATGTAAAATGATATCTAGTAAGTAAACTAAGATTATATGATGGATATTTGAATAATCAGATCAAGAACATGTGCTTATAGTCAAGAGTATTTTCTAAAACTTATTACAATCATTTTGAAATAACCAAATGAATGTAAATTTCATAGTCTACCTCATAAAGAATACAGTTATCACAGAACTAAGTGTGTAAATTTCTCTATTGAGAAAATCAGTAATTTATAAATATTTAAAATTATAGAAAAATGTAAGATTAATTTTTGATGTTTACAAACTCTGAATTATATCATCTTATATCCATATTTCTTTTCAAATCTGGTTACGTGGACTTCTTTAGATATGATTAACTCTACTTTGTTACTATTTGGAAAATCAAAGTTTATCAGATCTGATCTGACAGAAAATTCTCTTGCTCAGGGAGATCTGGCTTTAGATTATTACAGTAGAAGATATTCTGGAAGATAATGCTGTATTTGACCACATTTTTTTTTAACAAATAACAAAAAAAGATATAGAATTAAGCTTACATTTATACATGTGGAATTTAATATATTTAATGTTTTAAATGTTTTTGCTTAACATTGGAGTATACTTTCTACTTCCTCTAAAGTACTACAGGTGATGTATTTATTGTTGATATAAAAAGTGAATTAAAATGGGCTTTATTGGATATTTTTATACGTACCCTGGTGGGTAGCAAAACCATGTTTAGATATCTTTGGCTTCAGTAAATTTTTTATTTTTCATGTTCAGAAATAAATAATCTCCTTAACTGGATCAAAGCAAGTTGCCCAAATTTCATGTGGACTCTTTCTCAATAGGATATTGAGTTATGAGAATCTAAGGTTCGTATTTATAGGCCTGTGTCTGAAATAATTGGATTGCTTTTGCAAAGAATTATGTTAACAAAAGAAAAATGAAAAGAGAGTGAGAAAAAAAACTCGATTCATATAAATAGGAAGACACAAATGAAAGAAGTGAGTTAGTCACTACATTAACTAATGAGAATCAGAATATTCCATTTGTTTAAAACAGTGGACCCTCAAGACTTTTCCTGGTCTTTAGCTGACATCTTCAAATGCCAATTTTAAAAAATAGCCGCAGAACTTTGATTACATTATACTGTTTTGGGTAACACACTTTAATGTTTTTATTCCATATTCAAAGTAAGCTATTCATTCCTGGCAAAAATAAAACTTGAGCAAAGTCTATCACAGAATCACACTAGTTAATCACACTAAATTCCTGTCCAGGTTGCTGACTGCTTTGTATTAAAGTATGAGTCTTTAACTTATTTCCTTATTTGCAGTTTTATTATTGTTTTTCAACATCTATATATTAATCTACCACAGTGTTGCAGACATTGTTTTAAGTGCCAGAGAACACAAAGATGAGTGAGATGTGATCTGTCTCCACGGGGATCTTAGTCTACTACAGCAGAAATCCTGTACATGAAAAACACGGACTTTTAACACAAATTGTTACCATTTAAAGCACTAGTTAAATACCACACTACAACTAAATGATCTCATTAGCTCCGTTAACATTTCCATAGTGTGAGTGGATACAGAATGCCATGGAATCAAAGAAAAAGTTGGGGCCAGGAGGCTTCAGAAAGGAGAGAGTAGTGCACTAGAGAGAGAACTTTTTCTGCTAAGGAAAGACATTTAAGTCAGGTTATGGAAGGGCATGGAGGCTGGAAACTGAATGCTGCAAATACCAGTTAATATCTAATTGCAAGGTGTTTAGTATATGATACTCGGGATTTTGGACTCTATGCTTAGCAGAAGTGGGAAGCCACTACATATTTTTCTTTGCACGGGTGTTACGGATCTCTTAGGTCTACCTGTCAAGTTTTCTGCTGTGGTCCCTAAAATCTTTGATACCCACAGTCTCTAGCATATTTTCACTTCAATAACTATCCTTTTTATATCTTAAATCTGTACTCATTCTTTACATTTTCAGCAGACTTTCAAATAAAAGATCTCATTTTATTCTCATCAGAATCTTAGGTAGGTAGAATACACTTTATATCCATTTTGGAAAAGGGAGAACAAAAACAAAGTGCCCCAGTAACCAGCATAATATGCCTTGGGTATTTATCAATAGAAAAAGTCTAGAATCAGGAGAACAAGAAAGAGACTCAGCAAAGTGTTTTGGGGGAGAGTCGGTGGTGTGTTAGGGAAGGATAGATGAGAATAGGGACAACTTGCAATCACTGCTGCACCTTCCACCAGCCAGCCTCACTCAGAAACTTACAACATTGCTTCTATAACAAACCACTATTTGGTATCACTGGGGAGTAGGATGTTTTACAAAATCAAATATTCTGTTTAATGTAACATTTAGATCGAATTATGTGCTTTCAAATAAGTGGATAAAAGACACGTAATATATAAAATTATGCAGCTCGTATTTTAAGCATTCTTTGATCATTCAAAATTTACTTTAGGGTTACTCAGACCTTCTAGATCTTCATAAACTAAAAAAAAAAAATCTTCATAGATTCAAAGCACCGTGTCTGGCACTGGGAATGCAAAGAATACAAAGATGAAAGGCCCTTAGGGAGCTCACCAATGAGCCAATGATGCAATCTTCCCATTGATTAGACAGCATCTAATTATTCATGACAAGGTGAACAACAGACCTAAGAATAGTGATGGAAAACACAAGAGGATAGAAGGGAACATTAAACCCAAGGAACATAGAAAACAGTGTTATGAATTGTAGCTATCACTATAGATATGCAGAAATTGAAAGTCATAGAATATTCTGGGTGATAATTTGTGCCATGGGTCTTAAAATCATCCCTTCATAGATTACTTGTTATATTACTTCTTATTATTATTAATTTGAAAATGAAAATTTCAATTTATGAAAGGTTAAAAAGCTTGTGTTATTTTTATGAAATACATAATCACCACGTCATGTTTGTGTGGCACTGACTAGGACAAGAGAGTAATTTCCCAATCCAAAAAGATTTTATTATTTTATTTTTATCATATTATCATTTTTATCCTTTTATCATGAGTTCATTTTTGTAAACTGACCTCTCCCCCTTGTACTCAGCAGGTGCCAACTATAAAAGCAGATTGTGTTGTTCTTGATTCTTGGATGTTTATACTGTGATTTTATTTTTAACTCTGTCCTCCTTGACAGTTATATCATTCACTCCTGTGCACTGCTTTTCACTTTGCCCTCACCCTTGTCTCACTCTGAGAACCCACCATCTCACACCTGAATGAACGCAGTGGTTTCACCCATCACCCTACCTCTCACTGTGGTCAAAGGAACCTTTTTGAATGATAAATCTGATCATATCACCCCCCTTCATAACACACCTCATTGGCCTTATAGGATCAGAACCTCTAATGTGCCACAAGGCCCTTCAGTGACCTGATGCCTGCCTCTCGCTCCAGCTTCATCTCCTGCCACCTTTCCCTTGCTTGCTGTGCCTCAGCCAGACTCACCTACTTCAGGTCCAGGAATGCGTTCTGCTGCTCCCTGTCTCAGGGCTCTCACATGCTGTTCCCTCTCCTTGGAATGCTCTGATACTCTGCCCCTCTGCTCCCCACTTCTTGACCCCCTTAATGCTTATATATCCTGTTAGCAGCTCAAAAAGCGCTTGCTCAGGGAACCCCTTCCTTGTCTTTCAGAAAAGGCTGGATACCTTTCTGCCTTTGCCGTGCCCATTCATAGCTTGAATCTCAATTTGTAATTATTTGGTCATTTTAAAATAATTTCGTTCATCCATTAGCAAGTATTTACTAGACACTTACTATGTTCCAGACACTGGAATTATATTGAAGAGAAAGTAGGACAAGCTCTCTTTTTTCACTGGGCTTACATTTAATGCAATTTCACATAGTCCTAGTTGCTATACATAAAATAAAACAAGGTGATTTGGTAGAAAGTGACATGAGTAGATGTAGTAGGGTTAGGCTACAGAATTTCCAAGCAAAGGGAAAGGCCAATGCAAATGTCTGGAGGCAGAGACAGGCTTGGCAGTTGGAAGAAGAGGCAGGTTAGTGTGGCATATTTAATTCAAACTGGCCATCGTGTGCCTGTCTCCTTCGCTAGATTGCAGTGTCTGAAGCGTGGGCCCCGGCTCCTTTATCTCTGAGGCTTTTTGTACTGAGTCACATTTTAAAACTTGGCTCAGCACTTACCTCCTTTGGGGAAATTTTGTGTCCCCCCCCTCCTGCTTCCTGGCCATCCCTGCCACATAGACACACACCTACAGTCACCCTGAATAGACCGCTCTCCATTTGTAATTCCGTGCTACTGCATTCATACTTTTTCCTTAACAGGAAGAATACTTTCTTGTACTCATTTGTTTTAATACCTCTCTCCTTTCTATCCGTGTCTTGAGGGTATGGATTCTTTCTGATTCATTTAAATATTTCAAATGGCTGGCTTAAATGCTTGTCATATAAGCTAATAAGCATTCAACACATTTTTTTTTTGTGCAATGAATAAGACAATGTGTACATGCCTGTCTCTACTATGGACTCTATTTTAGTCTTGGTTGAGGTTTCCTGGAAATCAGAATCTGAGGTAAGACTTAAGTGGTAATGTGGTTATTGAGATATACAGTCTCAGGGCCTGGGAAGCTGGCAGTGAGACAGGCAGAATGTGAGACAAATATGAGATGATGTTATACAGTTGGTTCCCAGGGAGACCAACTAGATTCTTGGCCATGTGAGATAGCTCCAGGTGCGCTGTACAGAAAATTCACCCCTGGGGGCCATTCAAAAGAGGGAGCGGGGAGGGAACTGATCTGTTGGCATCGTCCTTCCTCTTGTTTCCCATTAGGCAATGTACTGATATTAACACCCCTGGACCACCTGGCCTCTCCGGTGGCCTCTGGGGAAGCTAGATCCCATGCTTGTGTTTCATCTGAGATGCAATGGGAAGAACCAGAGCTCTGGTGTTGGTCTCAGGCAGTGGGCGCATGTGGGTGCACTCACAGTTCGTTGCTGCACTGGCAGCTGTGATGGAGCAAATGGCCAAGGACCTGGGAGGCAGGTGAAGCTGAGAGACTCTGAGAAGGTGCAAAAGCAATGATTAATGAAATCATCAAACTGTTTCCTCCTGGGCTCCTTCGTTTCAGTCTGTAAGAACATTTAAGTCAACCTAAAAAATCAACAACAAAAATAAAAAAGAAACAAACTCCTGTGACCCTAAATTCTCCTTCATTTCTCTACCCCATTTTTCTCTCTCTTTTCTGTCCAAACTTATGTCTAGCCTCTCTGTGTCTCACACTTGACACACCACATGGGGCCAGAACTCGGCTGCCTTTATAGCTCTATGTCCTGTCTGTTCTTACATGGCTTCACGCTCTTTGATCCTGCTGTCACATCTACCTTGAATGGCCTTTTCTGCTGCTTCCTCTCTTTGTGACTCAGTCTAGATGGCATCTTTGCCAGGAAAACTTTGCTGACCCTTCCCCAGTTCAGAGTGTTGTGCTTCTCTTAATAATCGTGACATCCTGCCCTTACCCAAATGGTAATACTTATCACATTGGTCTAATATGGTATATTTTATACATCCTCCTAAAATATTGTAAGATTGAATTCTCTCACTTTTTTCACTCATATTTATATATTAATTGTTTGATTCAATGTCTGGTTCATATTGGGCAGTAAATAAATGGTTAAACAAAGCTATACTAGTTGGACTAAATGGTCCAAAAATCTTGGGGAGCAATATAGATCTTTTTATCTTACCTACTTTAACCTGGGAAAAAAAGGCCAGTAAATATTTCTATTTTCACCTAAACACTAATAAAGTAAACTCAGGCTTTAGTTGTTATAATAAAAAATAATATTCTAAAAATCTATTGAAGCAATATTTATCTAGGATAGAGTTTTAAAAAATGGGCCTGGTCAATTATTTCCCTTTCTGTGTATGTTGCTTTCCCATCAGGAGGTAGTGTCTATTCCCTCTCCTGTTAAATTTAGGCTGGGTTTATGACTTGTTTTGATCAACAAAATGTGGAAGAAGTGACTGTAAGAAGATTAATGGCTTTCATTTTCACCTTGGGGGCATTTAGCTGCGATATGAGTGGTATATCTACCCTGATACCATGATACTGTCAGGAAGACCAAACTACTCATGTAGAGGAAATGATGCCATGTGAAGGAATACTGAGGCACCAGATATATGAGTGAAGCCCTTCTGTACTTTTTAGCCCAGCCCGGCAGCCAAGTAAAATGCATCCAAGAGTGTAATGCCATCCACTGCCACCTGGAACAGAATAACCACTCAGCTGAGCTCTTCGAACCAACAGAAATAACAAATCATTGCTTTAATCCATAAAAGTTGGGTGGTTTGTTGCACATCAATGGATTACTGAATTACCAGGTTTAGCTTTTCATTTCCTTTATAAATCTATCTTGATTTGATAACTTAGTACCAAAAAGGTTGATTTTTTTTTTTTTTTTTTTTTTTTTTTTAGTTGTGACCTGCGGGCTCTAGAGTGCAGGCTCAGTAGTTGTGGCGCACGGGCTTAGTTGCTCCGCGGCATGTAGGATCCTCCCGGACCAGGGCTCGAACCCGTGTCCCCTGCATCGGCAGGCAGACTCCCAACGACTGCGCCACCAGGGAAGCCCAAAAAGGTTGATTGTTGATAATGGCCCTAGCTTTGAGGACAGTCAAGCATGATCATACGGTTTACAAGAGTCCATTGAATGTTTATGTGGGTAGAACCTTACAGAGTGCACTATGAGATGGACCCAATAGAACTGTGCACCTTGCCCAGTGGTAATAAACACACAGTAGACCCTCATTAGTTGAATAATGAGTACAAAAGACATATGAGAAAAGAGCAACTGGTAAGGATACTCTAAATAAAGGAAAAGCATTGACATAGTTAAGGATAAACTTACTAACTGGAAATCATATGACTCCCTAGCAATTTGTCCAATATAATGTAGTAATGACAATAATCATAAGAAAATGTATTTTTATGGAGTCCTTATATGTGCCTAGCAAATAGCATCTCATTTAGTACTCAGAGCAATCATATAAGATAGTTACTATGATTAAATCAACTTTACAATTGATGAAACTGAAATATAGAGAAGTTAAGTAACTTGTGCCAAGCCGTACAGCAAGAGTTAAAGTCTGACTGAAAAGTTGTCTGACACCAGAGCCTTCACTGTTAACTAATAACTATACTAATATGTAATTTTTGGTTGTATAGTCATTTATATTATAGATGTATATATATATAACATATACAATATATATAGAATCATAAACCTATGTATGCATATATAAGTGTACATATATATTATTTATTTATTTATCTTAGTAATGTATACTGCCGTTCTGAAATGTTTTGGAACGTTGAGGTAGTGATTAGCTTTGGTAAATGGCATCCCTTTACTGATAGCCTGACCACACCACCCCTCCCCTCCTTCCATCCCTTACCTGGAGATTGTCATTAGAATAAACTTCTCAAGTCCCACCTACTGCTCATTGGTCAGCCTATGAGCCAACTTGGCCATGTGTATCTATTATTAAAGAGTGACCATCTGATGATAGGACAGAATAAAGACATTTTGAATATAGTGAAATCTGTTATTTGCTCATTGCTACTACCCCAATTAATTATTATCCCCTAGTTTTCCAAGTAGGAAAAATTCTTTTTACCTACTCTGTGATTACTCTTGGAAGATATGCCGTGACCCGAATAGAAGGGTTGGGGAAGTCGACTTTAACCCTTCAGGCAGAATACCCATGTAAACATACCAAATGCTATTCCATCTGTCAGCTCTTTGCCATCAGCAGTTATTTGACTCACACCATGGCCAACCACTGCCAGCTTCAAATTGCTGACTACCTTTATTGATGTTTTCAGGACCCAAGACCTTTGATTCATGTTCCCCATTAATCTCAGATGCTTTAGAGCATATCTAAAGAGAGGAAAACATATTGGGTCAAATTTAGAACTATCTTTGAACTCAGTGGTTGAATCTGCTAAGCCAAATCTAGATTTCAGCCAGCAAAGTAGCTTTGAAATGCTGGTTTGAAAAAACTCAAAAGCTTTCTTAGATGCCAGTTCCTCGTGAGAGAAAAAGAAGGAAATCTCATTTTAATGACATAAGTCTAGTTATATCACAAGTACGACATATTTATCTTATTTATTTATTTATTTATTTTAGTAGTGTGAGAAGTATTACCTATTGAAGATGCTTTGCTGTATACAAATATTTAGCCTGTTTTCCTTTTTTAAATACAACCCTATCACATATTAGAGAAACAGTGCATTTGTAAAAATCATATGCTTACATCTTAGAGGATGTCTTGGTAATAAAATAATTCTTAGAATTATGAGGCAAAAGCATATTAAGATGTTCATACTGGCTTTTGAGTATTTTTTAAAGCTTTTCATCATAATTCCTTGGAGAAGAGGTCTGGCATCAGCCACAACTGTAAAATACAAATTTGTTTTTGAGGCACTTTCACCTTTCTTCCAGTTCCTTTTTTCCCCCCACCAGGAAAACCCATCCTGGGACCCATCCCTCAGTGTTTGAGCTCACAGCAATAACCTATCACTGTTAAAGTCAATAGTTTCTACTGTGGGCAAAACTAAGAAGTTATTAATCAGCCCTTTTCTGATCTTTATAACAGTTTTCAACATTCCGCATCTCTCGTTACCTCATCTTCCTTCAGGGTTAGAAAACTTCCTCTTTCCTTCAACACCCCATAAGGCAAGGAAAACAGATATTGAGGATCATTTATTTTTTCATTGTCTAATCATAAGCCAAAACAGCCTTTAAACCAGATATGTACTTTACCAAAATTTGTTAAGTTCTAAGTTCTAATTGTGGTAATGTAAGGTCTTAGCCTCTCTTAAACATATTCTTGAGTATTAGAAAATGTGTGGGGAAGTGTTTTGAGGATAAAGGGCTCCTTGAATTGCATGTTTAACCTAAGGGTAGGTCTGAAGTTATTAATGATGTGGAGATTGGAAGGATGTTGTGGGGAAGGCAAAGCCCCCCATGTCTTTCTTAAGAGAACAGGTAAGTCACAGGGTCACAAAGCTTTTCCTGTTACTTATTTGTCCCTGGTTTTGAGGACTGCATCAAGCAGAGTTCAGTCACATATAGATAATTGCAACCAGCCTAGCAATTTTAAGAAAAATGATTTAAAAGTAGGGAAATACACAATTATAAAGTAGTTGGAAAGGCTGAATGACCAGGCACTAGGTTGGCCACCATAACCTCAGGATAGAACAGTCTCTCTCCATGGATGCTGCTAATTGTCGCCAACAGAAAGGTAGGCAACTGGAAAATGGCCACTTCCTATTGGTCTTAGCTGAGATTCAGAGATCAGGAAACTGCCTTGCCATCTTGTTAAAGCTACATCAGCTGAAAATAGATGTGTCAAAGCCATTGCCTCCAGCTGAAAATGGATGTGTCAAAGCCATTGCCTCCATCCCCAAACTTAATTTAAATCCAAATAAAAATCTTACCAATGATTGTGAGAACCTGTCACTTTCAGAGACCTAGCTGCAAGGGAGTCTTGACAATGTAGATATTTTTTAGCTTTCTATACTCTGTAGTACAGAAAGATATTGGAAAAGATGCCAAAGGGAGTCAATCTTGATGTTTTGTTCAAAATTCAAGTGCTTAAGAACCATTTTTATCTCCCATTTAAAGTTACACATGGCAAAAGAAAGCATTACATACATAAACAAAACATTCCTGATTCATTTGTTGTAAACAAGGACATTTTGAGGAGGGCCTTTGTTTATTTTTAAGACTTTTTTTGTTTATATTTATTATTGATGTTAATTAGATATTAATCTCTAATATGTTTTCTATAAGGAAGAATATTAACTGTTAATAAGATTCAGTAATTATATAGTAATTTAATGTCATTTGCTTCTCACTAATTCCATATTAATTTCAAAAATTAATAAACACAGTCTGACCATATGATCCAGCTGTCACGCTCCTAGAAATTTACCTAATAAATTTGAAAACTTACGTGCACACAGAAACCTTCAGGCAAATGTTTATAGAAGCTTTATTCATAATTTTCCCAAACTGGAGGCCATCAAGATGTCCTTCCATAGGTGAATGGATAAACTGTGGTACATCCATATAATAGAATATTATTCAATGATGAAAAGAAATGAGCTATCAAGCCACACAAAGACATGGAGGACCCTTAAATGCATATTGCTTAGTGAAAGTAACCCATCTGATGAGGCTACATGCTTATGATTTCAACCAGGTGATATTCTGGAAAAGGCAAAATTTTAGAGATAGAAAATAGATCAATGGTTGTAAGGGATTTGGAGAGGGGGGAGATTGAATACATGAAGCACAGAGATTTTCTTTAGGACTGTGGAGCTATTCTTCATGATACTAAACTGGTGGATATGTGCTACTACCACATTTTTAAAAACTTCTAGAACTACATAGCACAAAGAGTGCACCTTACTGCATGCACATTTAAAATCAGTTAAGAGATTACAGTATTCATGTCGGAATGCAGAATGATGAAAGAGTATAAGTATTAAAATGTGTATAAAACAACCTAATTGAAGTGGGGGATTAAGGTTTGTTTAGCTTCGTTTTACTTTCTTTGAACTGTTATAATTTAGGAAATTATGGGAGATGAGACTAAAGATAAAAGGAACTGTACATAAATACTATACTCTAGTTGATAAAGTTGTTTCCAAAGGAGTTTAATTCTGAAACCATTATACTCATGTATGAAGGTTGAACAAATAACGTAAATTCATGGCAGATGGTGGAAGCCAGGTTTCTCAGTGTTGAAGGGGGAAGTTACAGATAAAAAAGGGGGAAGGCTGGAATGAACCTTGTGAAAATGGATTAGAGTTGGAGGCATCAGTATGACTCTGTATTTAGCTTAATATAGACACAGATGTATACACAGAGAAATATTTATAGATATGTGTTAATGTACACACGGGTAAGTGTACAGAATTAAGTTCCTAGCTCCATCCTCTGAGAGGACCTAGAAGCTGAAGAGCACATCCAGCCCCGAAATCTTGGTATCTAATATCATTCTCCAATAAAAGAAACAGAGTTCCTTGAAGAATTGCCTGATTCTAGGTCTGGAAATAATCAAGATGAGCCTAGAGCATCTTGTAGTGCTAGAAAATAAGGAAGTGCCCCATAAACAAAACGATGGGGTGTGTTGAAAGGATAAAGGAACCAACTGCAAAAGCTCCCTGTGGCCAAAGCTAAAACAACATGAACAACAAAATAAACTACATTGGATTATAATCAAAAGTATAGAATGACTATCTAGAGTCTGTACTGATATAAATAAATGATTGAATAATTAAATGGGAGAGAATAGACAAGTTTTCCTTGTGGAATGCCAAATAATTTATGTAGAAATGATTCCATCAAAAAGGTGGATCAGGGCTTCCCTGGTGGTGCAGTGATTGAGAGTCCGCCTGCCGATTCAGGGGACACGGGTTCGTGCCCCGGTCCGGGAAGATCCCACATGCCGCGGAGTGGCTGGGCCCGTGAGCCATGGCCGCTGAGCCTGCGTGTCTGGAGCCTGTGCTCCGCAACGGGAGAGGCCACGACAGTGAGAGGCCCATGTACCACAAAAAAAAAAAAAAAAAAAAAGGTGGATCATAACTCCCCACTCCTTATGTGTGGGCTTCACATTGTAATTTCATTCCAAAGAGTAGGCGATTTAAAGGGTAAAGGGTAGAGAGAGTAAGTACAATAGAGAAACTTGACAAACACTACCTCAGGGGATGAAGCTTAACATCATTAGTGATGCGTCATGTTGACAGAATGTACCCTTAACATGATGTGCTGAGATAATGCTTTATCACTGTGGTCTTACCCACCCCCTCCCCACAAACCCTCTACCCTAGTCTAACCATGAGAAAGACAGCTGAGGAAATCCAAATAAAGTATGGAGTTTATAATAATTATAAGATTGAGTCATTGTGTCAGATAGATGATGCTAATATAAGATGCTAATATGGAAAATTGGGTGTGGGGTATGTGGGAACTCTGTACTATCTCTGCACCTCTTTTGTACATTTAAACTATTCTAAAATGAAAAGCTGATTAAAACTGCACCGAAAATCAAAGGAATATTGAAAGCAAAATTCACGATAGTGTTTGTCTCTGACAGGGAAAAAGGAGAGGAGTGAGGCACGTTGGGGACTTCATGAAGGTGGGTAATATTTTATTAAGTAGGTGATACTTATATTTTATTATTCTTAATATTCACATATACCTCACAAACGCTTTTGTATGTATATTTTACAACTTTAAAAAAGGAGCGTTTACCTGAAGACAAGTGGTACAGAGATGGAAGAAATTTTAAGGGTAGGCTACTCAGAGAGGTTTTTCTGAGAGGTAATACTTACTCAATTGGCCAATCAATTTAATTAGAATGCTCTAGCTATAACTGATTTGGATTGGAAGTTGGAGTATGAAACAGCAATTATGTGATGTGCCCAGTACTTTTATAAGAGGAAAGTTGGAAAGGTCATCTTTCCAATGTGGGAAATTTATTTGGCAGGGCATTTGAAAGGGTATGCTCTGAGAATTATGCATATTAACTCTCTTTATAAAAGCAAATAATAATGCCCAAAGTGATAATAATAGCTACACTTTATTTATGCCTATTATAAGCCCAGTCACAAGCTGACTGCTTTCCAATTCCTGCTGAAGGCTGTGCATAGAGAGTTGATAATCTAGAGAGATGTTCAATAAACTTTTATTGCTCTTGTTAGTACTAATTTTATGATTACTCATATTCTACCAGCCACTGTACATACATTGTGGTAGGCTGGATAATGAAAGATATCCATGCACTAATGCTCAGAACCTGTGAATATATTGTGTTATATGGCATAAGAGACTTTGCAGATGAGATTAAATGCAGGACCTTAAAATGGGGAGATCATCCTGGATTATATGGGTGGGTCCACTGTAATCACCTGGATCGTCATAAGAGGGATGCAGGATGAGTCAGTCAGAAAAAGGAGATGTGAGCGTGGAATCAGAGGTTGAAGTGATGTGCTCTGAAGATTGAGGAAGGGTCCATGAATGCAGGCATACAAGCAGCTTCTACAAGCTGGAAAAGACAAGATAACAAATTCTCTCCTTAAGCTTCCAGAAGGAGCACAGCCCTCCAAATCTGACACTGATTTTGGGCTTCTGATGTCCAAAAATTTAAGAAACTATATTTTTGCTGTTTTATACCACTGAGTTTCTGGTAATTTGTCATAGTGACAATAGGGAACTAATACATTATGTTATGAGATCCGACAAGAAGTCTAAATTGGGACTCAGATTCCTCAGTTTATAGATGAAGATTTAGTTTCAGCAAAATTAAGGAATGTGTTCAGCTTCTCTTGGCACAGCTGAGATTTGAACCCGGGATCGTCCTCCTCTGAGTCTATATTCTTTCAGCCCTTCCGCCAGCATAGTGCCAAGGCTCTGGAGCTAAGCTGCCTCAGTTGGAATCCTACTTTAGTATTTCCAAGGCAGAGTTACTTAACATCTTCAGAAGGAACCATAACTCCATTTTGCCTAGAACTCTTCCTCAACAAATGGTAGAATAACGGTACTTAACCTACAGTTTTGTCATAGAAAGTAAAGGAAATAATCTAAGTATTTAGCAACACATCTTCATATCTACCTAAATAGTCTGGAGTCCTTTTTAACCAAATATGTCCACAATTTAATTTATTATCCAAATTCTCAAACCTGCCCCACCTCCTATATAATCTCTGATTTCTTATAGCTTCATCACCCACCTTTTTTGTTGCACCTTCTCTTCTGACCTCCAGCTAGAAACCTTGTCGTCTATGACTTCCCCTTCTGCTGTACACACATTCTGGAAATCTAGTCGTTCACATGTAAAATACTTCACTTGGAATCCAAGTATGGGCATCACATCTCATTTATACAGTCAAATGTCTTCCCCTCTCCCCTCCCCAACAATCTATTGTAGAAGCCTCTCCTGCTGCTATTACCACTATTTCTAGGATCTCCCCCTTCAGGCCTTAACCTTCCCTTAGAAATTGTTAAAGAATTCCAAAAACTGATTCCATTCAAAGCAAGTCGCTTTTTCTTCCAAGTGCTAGATGAAGCTTCACACTGCCCTTGATGTTGCTGCTAAAGAGAGGCCTGGGGGCTTGTTTACTCTGCAGTGATGTCACTGCTGGTCCAGGTCCCAGCACAGGCCGCAGGTGCCCATGGGCTACTGCTCCATGGTTGTGGCTCCCTTGGTTCATGTCATCATGCTCAGATATTGTTTCCTAGAACCGTACACCCAGGCCAGGTTGGTGGGTCCTGAATGCATGCAAGCTTTTTTTTTGTAAATTACTATAGTTCCCTTTTTTTTTTTTTTCCTCTTTTTTTTTGCGGTACGTGGGCCTCTCACCTCTGTGGCCTCTCCCGCTGCAGAGCACAGGCTCCGGACGCGCAGGCTCAGCGGCCATGGTTCAGTGGCCCAGCCGTTCCGCGGCATGTGGGATCCTCCCGGACCGGGGCACGAACCCGCATCCCCTGCATGGGCAGGCGGACTCTCAACCACTGCGCCACCAGGGAAGCCCTATAGTTCTCTTTTTCTAAAAATTTTATTGGAGTTTTTGATTTACAATGTTGTGTTAGTTTCAGGTGTGCAGCAAAGTGAATCAGTTATACATATAAATATATCCACTCTTATTTAGATTCTTTTGCAATCTTAAGCATAGTCTTTTCCAGAACCAACCAAAACCCAACATTTTAGTTCTAGTTCTGAGCCCAAGTCAATAACACAGACACACATCCCCACTCAACACAACTCACCAATTTACAGTAAGTTCCATTCTGGGGCCCTTTCTTTCCTTCAGACATCTTCCTGGTTCATAGTGATATAGTTTCTAATATTTGAGCAGTGTGAGAAGAAAAGATTAATATTTTGTTCATAAAATTCTGACAGTTTTATTCCAAAAAAACTGGGCTCTTCATATATGGTATTTAAGTTTTTTTTCTCACACTCTCATGTACACCAAGAGATACTGGAAAGGAACAGCTAAAATAACTCAAGGGAATGATCCTGTCAAAACTTTCTGCGGGCAATGATTACCTAGTCATCTTATGTAACCTCTCATAATAAGAAAAATCTGCTCCAAATTACATACACCTCCATATATAGACATTCAGATGATGTAATTTCCACAACTGTGTCTCACTAGTCATTCTATTTCACCTTGTTACTGGATTACACAGTTCTCACCTCTCTGGAAGCTGACCTCTCCTGTTCATATTCAATGTCTTAGTCTTCATTCAAGCCTACATCACTTTTCACTTGAGACATTGCCTCACCTTCTAACTAGTTTTCTCATCTCCAGAGTCTCCCTTTTTTAGTCTGTCCACTACTTAGACATTTCTCTTCAAGACAGAAATAATGGATTATTCTTTCTTTTGCTTAAAAACCTTTTTTTAAAAGAAATTTCTCATTACTTACGGGATCCATTTCAATGTAATTCAACAAATTTCAACATAAAGTCCACTAGAAATGGGCTACAACCTAACTTTCAAGTCTGAACTCCCAGCACTATCATCCTTAGTTACCCAAATCTTCTATATACTATACATAAAAGCCATGGATCCAAAGCATGTGCATTCTATAGACAGACATTTTTTAAAAGGAGAGAAAAACTGTAAGTCCTTACTTTCCACATTGCTAGCTTACATATTTATATGATTTAGTTAATATATGGCTTTCATATGTAGATTAAAATGAATTCAGGTTGAAACACTGAGATTTATGTGACATAAAGTATTATGAATCTGGTGTTTCTCAAAATTTAAACTTCATGAATAGTACAATGAAATAATGAGCTTGTTTTCTAAGGCTATGTTTAACATTGTAGGTTGAGAATTCCAATTTCTTTTGAGGTTACAACAAGATAATAGGTTTTAAAAATTGGTTTTAGGGCAACAGTGTTAGCTGGCACATGCACTTTACGTGTAATGATTTGGATTTCTTTTGATTTATGCAATAGAGCAGCAAGAGAGTCAGTGAGTAAACACAGATGCAAACTGAATAGATTTCCTGTACTATAGAAAGTAGCCTAGGAAATAAAGTGCCTTCTCTGTGGAATTATTCACCCAAGTAACACGATAGGGATTTTAAAGAACTGATTGTGTTAGTCTTCAGAGTGAAGGAAATTACTTCAAATTCATTCATTAAAAATAAGTTAAAATAAAGAAAATAGATTCTCAGAGTAAATGTGGCACTAATTAATTGAACTTTGTTCTCTTATGAAACATTTGTCTCATTATAAACTCTAAATATCTCAGAGAGAAAACTTTGTTTTCCTATAAAATATAAGCTATTTAAATATTAGTGACTTGAATGCGAAAGATTGATAAAGTCACTCTTGTTAAAATTAATGAATGTGTAGTAAAATTTTAAAAATAATGTTATTCCATTAGAGGAGGCTTAGTTGGGACAATAAATGGCAAAATATAGGTATTAATATTTTCATTGCCCCCAGGAATCAGACCAGAAATTGTTATTCTTAAACTGAAAAATGCAGATAAGCCAAACTCTGTTTTAGCTATAAGCTTCTAGTAGTTCCCTCTCCACCAGAATTTTTTTTTTAACATCTTTATTGGAGTATAATTGCTTTACAATGGTGTGTTAGTTTCTGCTTTACAACAAAATGAATGTTATATATATACATATGTTCCCATATCTCTTCCCTTTTGCGTCTCCCTCCCTCCCACCCTCGCTAGCCCACCCCTCCAGGCGATCACAAAGCACCGAGCTGAACTCCCTGTGCTATGCAGCTTCTTCCCACTAGCTATCTACCTTACGTTTGGTAGTGTATATATGTCCATGCCTCTCTCTCGCTTTGTCAGAGCTCACCCTTCCCCCTTCCCATATCCTCAAGTCCATTCTCTAGTAGGTCTGTGTCTTTATTCCTGTCTTACCCCTAGGTTCTTCATGACATTTTTTTTTTCTTAAATTCCATATATATGTGTTAGCATACAGTATTTGTCTCTCTCTTTCTGACATACTTCACTCTGTATGACAGACTCTAGGTCTATCCACCTCATTACAAATAGCTCAATTTCGTTTCTTTCTATGGCTGAGTAATATGCCATTGTATATATGTGCCACATCTTTATCCATTCATCTGATGATGGACACATAGGTTGTTTCCATCTCCGGGCTATTGTAAATAGAGCTGCAATGAACATTTTGGTACGTGACTCTTTTTGAATTATAGTTTTCTCAGGGTATATGCCCAGTAGTAGGATTGCTGGTCATATGGTAGTTCTATTTGTAGTTTTTTAAGGAACCTCCATACTGTTCTCCACAGTGGCTGTATCAATTTACATTCCCACCAACAGTGCAAGAGGGTTCCCTTTTCTCCACACCCTCTCCAGCATTTATTGTTTGTAGATTTCTTGATGATGGCCATTCTGACTGGCATGAGATGATATCTTTTTGTAGTTTTGATTTGCATTTCTCTAATGATTAATGATGTTGAGCATTCTTTCATGTGTTTGTTGGTAGTCTGTATATCTTCTTTGGAAAAACGTCTTTTTAGGTCTTCTGCCCATTTTGGGATTGGGTTGTTTGTTTTTTTGTTATTAAGCTGCATGAGCTGCTTATAAATTTTGGAGATTAATCCTTTGTCATTTGCAAATATTTTCTCCCATTCTGAGTGTTGTCTTTTGGTCTTGTTCATGGTTTCCTTTGCTGTGCAAAAACTTTGAAGTCTCATTAGGTCCCATTTGTTAATTTTTGTTTTTATTTCCATTTCTCTAGGAGGTGGGTCAAAAAGGATCTTGCTGTGATTTATGTCATAGAGTGTCCTGCCTATGTTTTCCTCTAAGAGTTTGATAGTTTCTGGCCTTACATTTAGGTCTTTAATGCATTTTGAGCTTATTTTTCTGTATGGTGTTAGGGAATGATCTAATTTCATACTTTTACATGTACCTGTCCAGTTTTCCCAGCACCAATTATTGAAGGGGCTGTCCTTTCTCCACTGTACATTCCTGCCTCCTTTATCAAAGATAAGGTGACCATATGTGCGTGGGTCTATCTCTGGGCTTTCTATCCTGTTCCATTGATCTATATTTCTGTTTTTGTGCCAGTACCATACTCTCTTGATTACTGTAGCTTTGTAGTATAGTCTGAAGTCAGGGAGCCTGATTCTTCCAGCTCCATTTTTCTTTCTCAAGATTGCTTTGGCTATTCGGGGTCTTTTGTGTTTCCATATAAATTGTGAAATTTTTGTTCTAGTTCTGTGAAAAATGCCTGTGGTAGTTGGATAGGGATTGCATTGAATCTGTAGATTGCTTTGGGTAGTATAGTCATTTTCACAATGTTGATTCTTCCAATCAAAGAACATGGTATATCTCTCCATCTATTTGTATCATCTTTAATTTCTTTCATCAGTGTCTTATAATTTTCTGCATACAGGTCTTTTGTCTTCTTAGGTAGGTTTATTCCTAGATATTTTATTCTTTTTGTTGCAATGGTAAATGGGAGTGTTTTCTTGATTTCACTTTCAGATTTTTCATCATTAGTGTATAGGAATGCCAGAGATTTCTGTGCATTAATTTTGTATCCTGCTACTTTACCAAATTCATTGAATAGCTCTAGTAGTTTTCTGGTAGCATCTTTAGGATTCTCTATGTATAGTATCATGTCATCTGCAAACAGTGACAGCTTTACTTCTTTTCCGATTTGCATTCCTTTTATTTCCTTTTCTTCTCTTATTGCTGTGGCTTAAACTGCCAAAACTATGTTGAATAAGAGTGGTGGGAGTGGGCAACCTTGTCTTGTTCCTGATCTTAGTGGAAATGCTTTCAGTTTTTCACCATTGAGGACGATGATGGCTGTGGGTTTGTCATATATGGCCTTTATTATGTTGAGGAAAGTTCCCTCTATGCCTACTTTCTGCAGGGTTTTTATCATAAATGGGTGTTGAATTTTGTCAAAAGCTTTCTCTGCATCTATTGAGATGATCATATGGTTTTTCTCCTTCAGTTTGTTAATATGGTGTGTCACGTTGATTGATTTGTGTATATTGAAGAATCCTTGCATTCCTGGAATAAACCCCACTTGATCATGGTGTATGATCCGATTAACGTGCTGTTGGATTCTGTTTTCTAGTATTTTGTTGAGGATTTTTGCATCTATGTTCATCAGCGATATTGGCCTGTAGTTTTCTTTCTTTGTGACGTCCTTGTCTGGTTTTGGTATCAGGGTGATGGTGGCCTCGTAGGATGAGTTTGGAAGTGTTCCTCCCTCTGCTATATTTTGGAAGAGTTTGAGAAGGACAGGTGTTAGCTCTTCTCTAAATGTTTGATAGAATTCGCCTGTGAAGCCATCTGGTCCTGGGATTTTGTTTGTTGGAAGATTTTTAATCACAGTTTCAATTTCAGTGCTTGTAATTGGTCTGTTCATATTTTCTATTTCTTCCTGATTCAGTCTTGGCAGGTTGTGCATTTCTAAGAATTTGTCCATTTCTTCCAGGTTGTCCATTTTATTGGCATAGAGTTGCTTATAGTAATCTCTCATGATCTTTTGTATTTCTGCAGTGTCAGTTGTTACTTCTCCTTTTTCATTGCTAATTCTATTGATTTGAATCTTCTCCCTTTTTTTCGTGGTGAGTCTGGCTAATGGTTTATCAATTTTGTTTATCTTCTCAAAGAACCAGCGTTTAGTTTTATTGATCTTTGCTATCGTTTCCTTCATTTCTTTTTCATTTATTTCTGATCTGATTTTTATGATTTCTTTCCTTCTGCTAACTGGGGGTTTTGTGTTCTTCTTTCTCTAATTAATTTAGGTGCAAGGTTAGGTTGTTTATTTGAGACGTTTCCTGTTTCTTAAGGTAGGATTGTATTGCTATAAACTTCCCTCTTAGAACTGCTTTTGCTGCATCCTACAGATTTTCGGTCATCGTGTCTCCATTGTCATTTGTTTCTAGGTATTTTTTAATTTCCTCTTTGATTTCTTCAGTGATCGCTTCGTTATTAAGTAGTGTATTGTTTAGCCTCCATGTGTTTGTATTTTTTACAGGTCTTTTCCTGTAATTGATATCTAGTCTCATAGCGTTGTGGTTGGAAAAGATACTTGATATAATTTCGATTTTCTTAAATCTACCAAGGCTTGATTTGTGACCCAAGATATGATCTATCCTGGAGAATGTTCCATGAGCACTAGAGAAAAATGTGTCTTCTGTTGTTTTTGGATGGAATGTCATATAAATATCAATTAAGTCCATGTTGTTTAATATATCATTTAAAGCTTGTGTTTTCTTATTTATTTTCATTTTGGATCATCTGTCCATTGGTGAAAGTGGGGTGTTAAAGTCCCCTACTGTGAATGTGTTACTGTCAATTTCCCCTTTTATGGCTGTTAGTATTTGCCTTATGTATTGAGGTGCTCCTATGTAGGGTGCATAAATATTTACAATTGTTATATCTTCTTCTTGGATCGATCCCTTGATCATTATGTAGTGTCCTTCTTTGTCTCTTGTAATAGTCTTTCTTTTAAAGTCTATTTTGTCTGATATGAGAATTGCTACTCCAGCTTTCTTTTGGTTTCCATTTGCATGAAATATCTTTTTCCATCCCCTTACTTTGAGTCTGTATGTGTCCCTAGGTCTGAAGTGGGTCTCTTGTAGACAGCATATATATGGGTCGTTTTTTTGTATCCATTCAGCCAGTCTATCTCTTTTGGTGGGACATTTAATCCATTTACATTTAAGGTAATTATCGATATGTATGTTCCTATTACCATTTTCTTAATTGTTTTGGGTTCGTTATTGTAGGTCTTTTCCTTCTCTTGTGTTTCTTCCCTAGAGAAGTTCCTTTAGCAGTTGTTGTAGATCTGGTTTGGTAGTGCGGAACTCTCTCAGCTTTTGCTTGTCTGTAAAGATTTTAATTTCTCCATCAAATCTGAATGAGATCCTTGCTGGGTAGAGTAATCTTGGTTGCAGGTTTTTCTCCTTTATCACTTTAAATATGTCCTGCCAATCCCTTCTGGCTTGCAGAGTTTCTGCTGAAAGATCAGCTGCTAACCTTATGGGGATTCCCTTGTGTGTTATTTGTTGTTTTCCCCTTGCTGCTTTTAATGTGTTTTCTTTGTATTTAATTTTTGACAGTTTGATTAATATGTGTCTTGGTGTATTTCTCCTTGGATTTATCCTGTATGGGACTCTCTGTGCTTCCTGGACTTGATTAACTATTTCCTTTCCCGTATTAGGGAAGTTTTCAACTATAATCTCTTCAAATACTTTCTCAGTCCCTTTCTTTTTCTCTTCTTCTTCTGGAACCCCTATAATTCGAATGTTGGTGCGTTTAATGTTGTCCCAGAAGTCTCTGAGACTGTCCTCAGTTCTTTTCATTCTTTTTTCTTTATTCTGCTCTGCAGTAATTATTTCCACTATTTTATCTTCCAGGTCACTTATCCGTTCTTCTTCCTCAGTTATTCTGCTATTGATCCCATCTAGAGTATTTTTAATTTCATTTATTGTGTTGTTCATCATTGTTTGTTTCATCTTTAGCTCTTCTAGGTCCTTGTTAAATGTTTCTTGCATTTTGTCTATTCTATTTCCAAGATTTTGGATCATTTTTACTATCATTATTCTGAATTCTTTTTCAGGTAGACTGTCTATTTCCTCTTCATTTGTTAGGTCTGGTGGGTCTTTATCTTGCTCCTTCATCTGCTGTGTGTTTTTCTGTCTTCTCATTTTGCTTATCTTACTGTGTGGGGTCTCCTTTTTGCAGGCTGCAGGTTCGTAGTTCCCGTTGTTTTTGGTGTCTCTCCCCAGTGGCTAAGGTTAATTCAGTGGGTTGTGTAGGCTTCCTGGTGGTGGGGACTAGTTCCTGTGTTTTGGTGGATGAGGCTGTATCTTGTCTTTCTGGTGGGCATGTCCACATCTGGTGGTGTGTTTTGGGGTGTCTGTGGACTTATTATGATTTTAGGCAGCCTCTCTGCTAATGGATGGGGTCGTGTTCCTGTCTTGCTAGTTGTTTGGCATAGGATGTTCAGCACTGTAGCTTGCTGGTCGTTGAGTAAAGCTGGGTGCTGGTGTTGAGATGGAGATCTCTGGGAGATTTTTGCCGTTTGATATTATGTGGAGCTGGGAGGTCTCTTGTGGACCAGTGTCCTGCAGTTGGCTCTCCCACCTCAGAGGCACAGCACTGACTCCTGCAGCACCAGGATCCTTTCATCCACATGGCTCAGAATTAAAGGGAGAAAAAGTAGAAAGAAATAATTAGTTGAAGTAGAAAGAAAGAAAGGAAGCAGGGAGGGAAGGAGGGAGGGAGGGAGAGAGGGAGGAAAGAAGGAAGGACGGAGGGAAGGAAGAAAAAAAGAAAGATAAAGTAAAATAAAATAAAGTAAGATAAAATATAATAAAGTTATTAAAATAAAGAAATAATTATTAAGAGAAAAAAAAAGGACGGATAGAGCCCTAGGACAAATGGTGGAAGCAAAGCTATACACACAAAATCTCACACAGAAGCATACACATACACACTCACAAAAAGAGGAACAGGGGAAAATATCATAAATCTTGCTCTCAAAGTCCACCTCCTCAATTTGGGATGATTCGTTGTCTAAAAGAGGGAAGGAGGGAAAGAAAGAACGAAGATAAAGTAAAATAAAATAATTAAAATAAAAAGTAATTATTAAAAAATTAAAAAAAAAAAACGGACAGAACCCTCGGACAAATGGTGGAAACAAAGCTATATAGACAAAATCTCACACAGAAGCATACACATACACACTCACAAAAAGAGGAAAAGGGGAAAAACATCATAAATCTTGATCTCAAAGTCCACCTCCTCAATTTGGGATGATTCGTTGTCTATTCATGTATTCCACAGATGCAGGGTACATCAAATTGATTGTGGAGCTTTAATCCGCTGTTTCTGAGGCTGCTGGGAGAGATTTCCCTTTCTCTTCTTTGTTCTCACAGCTCCAAGGGGCTCAGCTTTGGATTTGGCCTCGCCTCTGTGTGTAGGTCACCGGAGGGCGTCTGTTCTTCGCTCAGACAGGACGGGGTTAAAGGAGCGGCTGATTCGGGGCCCTGGCTCACTCAGGCCGGGGGCGGGGGGGAGGGGCCTGGAGTGCGGGGCGGGTCTGCGGCGGCAGAGGCCAGCATGACGTTGCACCAGCCTGAGGCGCACCGTGCGTTCTCCCCGGGTAGTTGTCCCTGGATCCCGGGACCCTAGCAGTGGAGGGCTGCACAGGCTCTACAGAAGAGGGGTGTGGATAGTGACCTGTGCTCGCACACAGGCTTCTTGGTGGCGGCAGCAGCAGCCTTAGCGTCTCATGCCTGTCTCTGGGGTCCGCGCTTTTAGCCGTGGCTCGCGCCCGTCCCTGGAGCTCCTTTAAGCAGCGCTCTTAATCCCCTCTCGTGGCGCACCAGGAAACAAAGAGGGAAGAAAAAGTCTTTTGCCTCTTCGGCAGGTCCAGACTTTTCCCCGGACTCCCTCCCGGCCAGCCGTGATGCACTAACCCCCTGCAGGCTGTGTTCACGCCGCCAGCCCCAGTCCTCTCCCTGCGCTCTGACGGAAGCCCGAGCCTCAGCTCACAGCCCCGCCCGCCCTGGCGGGTGAGCAGACAAGCCTCTTGGCTGGTGAGTGCCGGTCGGCCCTGATCCTCTGTGCGGGAATCTCTCCGCTTTGCCCCCCGCACCCCTGTTGCTGTGCTCTTCTTCGCGGCCCCGAAGCTTCCCCCTCCACCACCCGCAGTCTCCGTCCGCGAAGGGGCTTCCTAGTGTGTGGAATCCTTTCCTCCTTCACAGCTCCCTCCCACTGGTGCAGGTCCCTTCCCTATTCTTTTGTCTCTGTTTTCTCTTTTGCCCTACCCAGGTACATGGGGGGTTTCTTGCCTTTTGGGAGGTCTGAGGTCTTCTGCCAGCGTTCAGTAGGTGTTCTGTAGGAGTTGTTCCATGTGTAGATGTATTTCTGGTGTATCTGTGGGTAGAAAGGTGATCTCCGTGTCTTACTCTTCCACCATCTTCCCCTCCACCAGAATTTTTAAGTGAGGAACAAATAAATAGAAAATTAAATAACTACCAATTAGAGTTTATCCATCTAGGTGCCTTGCTCATCTTTCGATGGTAGTATTAATCGACAGAAAAATGGCGAAATGGCTCGCTGCAGTAAGAGGGAAAACCAGAAGCTAGGAAGCTAGCTGGATAAGTCACATACTGGATAATCAAACCTGAATCCAGATCATGATAGATAGTCTAGAATGCCTAATTAATAATGCAAACAAAAATTTGAAGAATATGTAGTTTTGATATTTGAGTCTTATTTTAGGAATATGGCTAGAAAAGTCAGGGCAGCTATGAAAAACAATATGGTATTAGGTCAGTTCAAATAGTATGCCTGGAATATAGAACCAATAGTGTGGACATTGTGGATTTTTATTTTATCAGGGCTTTTGTGCATCTTTTGTGCTTCTACTTCTCACTTTATCTGATCACTTTGTTTTGTTTTTTTTTTTAATTAATTTTTATTGGAGTATAGTTGATTTACAATGTTGTGTTACTTTCTGCTGTACCTCAAAGTGAATCAGTTATACATATACATATAACCACTCTTTTTTAGATTCTTTTCCCATATAGGTCATTACAGAGCACTGAGTAGAGTTCTGTTTGCTCTACAGTAGGTCCTTATTAGTTGTCTATTTTATATATAGTAGTGTGTATCTTTCAATCCCAATCTCCCAACTTATCCCTCCTCCCCCTTCCTCCCTGGTAACCATAAGTTTGTTTTCTATGTCTGTGACTCTGTTTCTGTTTTGTAAATAAGTTCATTTGTACCATTGTTTTAGATTCCACATATAAGCTATAGCATATGATTATCTGATCACTTTGGCTTAATCCTGCTCATTTCTTACCAAAATACTGGCCCTGCCTCCCACCCTGCACACCCCAGTGAAGCCTTGTTTGAATTTTCGAAGTGCAGTTGTTAGCTCACTGGTGTATGTCTTGACATATCATGTTGGCATTGTGAACTCATCTTTATGTCCCTTTTACACAGTCTGGACATTTTAGACTTGCAAGAAATATGTATTTATTGAATCAGTGAATGCAGTTACAGATTAATATTCTTGGAGATAAATAAGTAGAGAAAATCTGTGCTCTTAGTGGCACTCTGAGATGGACATGGAGAAGCTTATCAGGTGTAGAAAAAAAAAATGTTCACTCCCTGTACCATATCCTCTGGGCAGGCTGGCTACTCTCTAGTAGCAGCAGGAAGCAGGGAGAGTGACAGATTGTGGCCACAGTCACTAGTGACATAAACCAGCAGACAGAAAACACCTCAAGAGGGAGCCTTGCTGTTTCTCAGCCCAGGGGTTTCTTGACACAGGTGTCTGGACAAGGACAGTGCTGTCGATGTGCATCTATGAGCACCTAGTTTATTCACTATAGTCACCACCTTGTCACAGGAAAAATGACACGCAAAGTAGTGCAGAAATTCAAGGCTCAGTGCAGACCTTTTCTGCAGAATCCTAATTACTGTCCTTTCCAGAAATTCTTCCCAAACTCCACTTTCCCACTTTCTTGCAAACAAACACCTCTGAAAATGTTTAATTTTATTGGCTCAGTTCCATATCTTTCTGCCAACAAAACACAAAAATAAACATACTAGTAGCTAACATGGATGATCACAGGCACATCCTTACACGTGTTAGATTAACAACATATTTCAATCCTTTTTTTAAATCTTATCACTCTCTCCCATATGTTGGTTTAATCCTCAAATTTTAGTACTATCCATAATATGGTGATGGTTTGACAAACTATAAAAGAATCATTGAGCATAATTCTATAAGAAACTGTATAAAGTTTACTACATATTTAGTGCATAAAGTATAAAACTGTTCAATTTTTTTTGTCTGAGACTTCTAGTAAGAATACATTTTATTCTTTTCCATTATTGTTTATCACAGGATATTGAGTATAGTTCCCTGTGCAATACAGTAGGTCCTTGTTGTTTATCTATCCTATATATACTAGTTTGCTTCTGCTAATCCTAAACTCCCAATCCTTCCCTCTCCCACCCTTGCCTTGGCAACCACAAGTCTATGAAAAAGAACACATATATGTATAACTGAATCACTTTGCTGTGCAGCATAAATTAACATAATATTGTAAACCTTCAATAAAATTTTAAAAAGAATACATTTTATATTTCAAATTATACATATTCCTACCTACATACATATTATATTTTTATATAATTAAAATTACTTCAGGTAATGTTTAACCTGAATGTACAATCCAATAAAGCCAAATTAACATAAAATCATTTTATTATAATTTAACTACAATCTAGAAAGTATACCATTTTAAACAATTAAAAATATTTCCTACGAGCCACTAAATTGATTTTGTGAACTTCTAGTAGGTGATGGACTATAGTTAAAAAAAAAAAAAAAAGAAGAAAAACCACACACAGTGCATTATAATGCTTTATAATGGAAGTATTTCACCTTGTTATTCAGTTTTTGAAGAAACCAATTAAAAACCAGTTGTTTCCTCCCTCTTAGAATATGTATATTTAATACTAAGTAAATTGGAAAGAATCAAATGATATTTTACCTGTTTACTATGTAAATTACGGTTTTGTGTTTCAGCTAAGACTAGGTTCAGTGAATACCAATATATTCAGTAAAAAAAAAAGTATGTGTATTAATCATTCTCAAAATTAATTTTATTATGAAACCATTCATTTCTCTTCAAATTGGTTGATATTACATGTTTCATTGTTACTATAAGTTTTATAGTCCAGTAACTGAGCTCACTTAGATGAACAGATAAAAATTCTTCTCCATCAAGAAATCTGATAACTTTTCTCTCCATTTGTCGGTATTGGCTAGGAATGATTCTTATATCCCTGTTTAGGAATTAGTATATTATGACTAATATGTACATCTACCTGAAGAATAAGAGATATTTTATCAGTAAAGAACTGAAAAAAATATTTTTAAAAACAAAGATCAAAGGAGGGCAACAGAGTCTGTGAGAAGACTGCCAAGGCAGAGGTGATTAAAGGTCGATGGAGTGGAAAGAAAAGAAATCAGAAGAGGTCTTGTAGTTTCCATGGACCTCCTAGAAATTCTTACCTCCATTAGTTGAGCCAGCTCACACATTAAAATGCATTTGGATGCTCTGCTAACTGCAACCTGGGCTGTCTCACTCAAGGTCTTCCTTATCTGTAAAAAGAAAGGGAAAGGGAAAAGAGAAGTTTTGGATAAGGGAGAGAAAGAGAGAAGCATAGGAAGCACAGAGCAGAATAGATGAAAACAAAAAGATAGAGGGTGAAAGTTGAGACATAGAAGGCAGAAAACGAAGGGCATTTGACTTAGAATTTCAAAGTAATTCAAAGTATCTGGGCAAAGCCTGCTCACAATATATATGGATTCTGGAAGCTCTTGTGCAAATTGACTCCCACTGGGGTGCAGAGGAAAGTATCCGGACATTAGTGATAGACACACCTGGAACTGGGTCCAGTTGTGTAACCTTAAGTAAGTTAACCAATTCTGAAGTACAGTGGTCTCGTGTAAAGGGAGGTTAAAAATACTCAGTGTGTACCTTTAATGCAGAGATTCCATACAGACATAAATCACTTGGCATGTCACGCCCTCACAAATGTGAGTCCCCATTCTCTTGAGGGCATTTTGTTAAATCTTTGTTGATATGTTGGAGTGGACTCATAAATTTCCATTTTTATAGTCTGATAATGGAACTCATTCAGATATGTGTGGGTAATGGAGTGTTCTAGTTAAATGTTACTTAGATAACATGGATACGCAGCAGTTGTCTAAATCATGTGCTCAACCTTGACTACTTATGTTTACCCCAATAGAGCGTCGTTTTACAAATTGGTTAGAACTTCATCAAAATTTAAAACTAAATAAAAGCAGACAGAGTAATTTTTCTAATTACTACTGGTTACCATTTTAACTCTTCCCCTTCTGTGCTGTAAAAATGTATTGCTATTATGATGCATGAAGTAAAGTTTGCTCTCAATCTGGCAATAATATAATTTTATAAAGTTTTAAAAAATGCAAAAATAGCTGCCTGCACAGGATCTGTGCTTCTGACTGTAGGGCCATACAGAGCCATGATACTTCTGTTCAACTTAATACTATATAATTCTGAGGATGTATATGGAGACGGCAGTGATATCCCAGGTGGGCAGAAGGATAACGATATAGAAAAAGTTGTATTTCTTCATAGAGTTTTGTCCTCATGTTTCCTTTATTCCTCCTACTCAACCAAAACATCCGTTGCAATATGTCTGCTGAATCTGTTTTTTCTTATGTCACAAGTGGGTTTTTTCCCTGGTTTAAATAAAATGGGAAAAAATGTCATTCTAGATACATTAAGTCACATCAGTCACTTACTCCTCAGAGTAAAGAAATAAATCAAATTCCTTTGCGAGAGCCAAACTCAAAGGTGAGTAAGCAGCGAGAACATAAGAAGGTAGAGCTCTCATGGGAGGCGGTACAAGTAAGACAAGAAAATGATGCAGAACAGGGAGACTTGCTGGGAGCTGGGGGTATTGTGTCACTGAGACAAATTTAAATGAGTACAGTTAATCCATCAAAATATACTACTCCAATAACAACATATGTATTTCATGCATATGAAATATGTATAATCTGAATTCTAAAATAGGATGTATTAATATTATTGCATAGCATCATATAGAGATTTGATAAAAGAAAAATTTCATGAGAGATAATTACATGTGATGATAACAGAGAAAAAAAATTTCAAGGTGCTAACCACTTCAGTGTGTGAGCTCTTTTCTCTGCTATTTCTTCCATGGCATAGTCTATTCACATAGAAGCAGATTATCCTTTACAAATGAATGTCAAATCCTATCACTCCTCCTCACTGGTTTCCCATTTCACTGAGAGTAAAAGCGCACATTCTTATAATGTTGCCAGGACTGATTCAGTATGGCCCTTGCCTCTGACCTAATTTTCTATCTTATTCCTTCATTCTGTTTCTGCCACTCTGGCCTTCTTGGAGTTTCTGGAACACAGCAGACGTACTCCTGCCACTTTGCTGTGTCTTTTGTCTGAAATCCACTTCCCCCCATACATCCTCATGGCTAATGTTTTCATCTCCTTCCTGTCTTCACTCCATGAGGCCATTCCTGAGCAAGAAATGTAAATAGAAAACTCCTTTGCTTCACTTGTTTTCCGTAGCATTTAACACCTTCTGACATGTTATGTGCCTTACTGTCTGCTGTTTTGTCCAATGCTATATGACTATCATCTAGAACAAGTCTGGCACACAGTAGGAATTCCATAAATAGTTGGTGAATAAATGGAATAAGTGAAAGAATGAGCATGGCATTCTACATTTCTTTATTGTCATGCTTTCTTTGAACACATAAGGATCATCTATGTGTTTGTAAACATTTATATCCACCTAATCACCATGAATGTGTCAACATACAACACATAGAACAATACTTTTAAATGCTTGACTATAAATAAAGGCCTCTTACTGACATTAAAACCAAAGCATTTATAAATAACTGAAAAGCTTGCACAAAATGATCCATGAGATATATATATATATTTTTTTTGAAACTTACATGATAATAAATATTCAGGTATCTGGTCAACTTTCCTTACCTTTAGTTTTGAGTACATTTTTATTTAGATCATTTTATTTGATTCTTGGATTAGAAATCATTACACATGATGAACCATTCAGGTACCTTAAATATATATATTTAAATGGAAATGAATAAAGATATGGGTACTGCATTTCTATTAGACTTTACTGACTTTAAAAAAGGATGCTGAACAAAATATATTCGAAGATTTATATAAGCCAGAATACTTAAGAAATAGTTTGAAATTAAAAGACTATTACAAATGGAGAAATTTTTTCATTTTCATCTATGAACTTCATGATAATAAATTTCAGTTAAATTTGGTGATTCCGAGAGCATTTGTTAAGCACCTGGTGTGCACCAGGCATTGTGTTAAATGTTGGGAAAAAACAAGAAAAATGCCTTTGTTATTGAGACGTGAGTAATATACTCCCCTTCCAGCTTTAGACAGGTATATGAGCTAGTAATTACAATACTATATAAAAAGTATTGATACAATGTCTTCTGTACTTTAGATGGTCATCACATATTTCTGTTCTCCTTATTAAGTTAATGCTAATAATTTTAAGTGCAAAGGAGATTAGCTGTATTATCAGGTTGATCCATGTGGAAAAACTTCATATAAATTTGTCCTACTTTTTGTTTATATTCAGGGCAAACAAAGGAAAAATATATGTTTAAAATAACTATTCTATAAGGTGGCTCAAAAAAGTAATTTAATGATAAATATTTCTAGAGGTTTGTGACTTATTTTCAATTTATCATATGTATATTGTTTTTCTTTCCTTTTTTCAAGTTGTTAGTGGCTTTTTTCTACCTTTATCCAGACTAATCTCTTGGTACTCAAAAGGTATAATCATATTGAATTGAGTTTTTTCTTCAATGGAAATAAAATGGAAATTTTATGAATGAGCTACCTTTTAAAATAATTCATTAGAATCAGAGCTCAACATTTTATCTCTTTTCAATATTTTTTCAACATTAACATTTCAATATAAAATCAAAGAAATAATCATTTAGGGCCAAGTACATTAATTCAATTTACTTGTCTGAAGGGAAGTTGTATAAACCCAAGGCTTAAAGAAATTATTTTCTATTCAGTGTATTGACAATTCATTTCTCATTTAATTACTGATATATTTCCAGGAGTTTTTAATAATCACTTTCTATAGAATTCACCAAATCTTGGAATTAGTGTTTGTTCTTCATTCCATAAAATGTATAACATTACCAGCATAAAGCAAACCTGCAAATAAGAAATAGCAAAAGCAGCTTTAATATTTGCATTCCATTTTCCTTAATCATGGCTTTAGGATTAACTAGGAGAAGATCTTTGCAATTATCTTGGTAATTATTTTTCTCTTCTTCTTATCCATCTACATATTTATTGGTGTTAAAATGGTTATATAGACTTGTTGGGGTGGAGGCAGAGCTATTCTGGGTTAGATTTGGTTCAAAGATAAATTTTCAGGGGATAAAATTGGAAGCTACAGGCCTTAAATAAATTGGCCACTCAGTACATGTTTGTTGAATTGAGTTAGGTTGCAAAAATTCAGACTTTGAATTCACATAGTTTTTCTAGTATTGTTGGAGTAATCATAATGAATACTTAGAGATATGTTTTATTCTGGTAGTTTAATATGTTACTAAAGACAAAAATAACTTATTTTTAAGCCTATGTTCTCATTGCAATTCTAGAGAAGCTTCATAAAATGTGATCAAAACACAACATCATTGTGCCACCCAAAGCAGGGGATAATAAATATATATATATATATATATATATATGCATAAGTGAGCTATTTTAACATTAATCGTAACTGGATGAATATTTCTACATTTATAATTAGATCTGAGGTCTTGCTCTTGAATTTGGGAGGTCCACAGAGAGTTTCATGGCTAAGCCACATGCTCATACATTCTATAAAATATTCAATTTTGATTTCTTTTAACTAGAGTGGGATAAAGGTCTCTGAGAAGCCATCTTAAGATACAATTCTAAGTTTTTATTATTTTCAAAAAGATATCATAATTGTTTAACCCAAATCTATTTTGACAAGTTTTTAGTAACATACCTTTGTAGAACCCTCCCAAAGCATTCAAATTAATACCACAGCACTATAACTCCTTTTCTCAGTCTAGTACATATTATTACTTTTTAATTTAATTTTATAAATACAATAAAAGCATAAATGGTAAATAATTTGGGGAAATAGAGACTACTGATTTTGGATGGAAATAACTTACATGGTTAGAGCAGAAATAAGTGGGCATTAGTCAATAAAAATACCGTTTGTCTTCCTTCAGTAAATTGCATTAAATAGAGGCATTTTGATGTTGAGTAAAAGTTAATGTGGTCAGTCCATTAAGGGAAGGGTGATTAATGTTTTCCAAGAGCTTACGTAAAAAAATGTACTAGAGAAAAAATAATTTCCTACCTCTTTTCTACTTTAAAAATCATCAGTTCTGAAAGTAAATTTATTTAAATACTGTGTCTTGTAAAAGAAAATATATTGTAATACATGAGAGCACGGCTACGTTCTTTTAAAATACGGAGATGTATTTATTTCTGAGTTTCAGTCAAAGCAAGAAATAAAAGCAGTAAATCCCAAGGCGATATTTGCTATCTTTCAACACAAAACAATGTGAATTTTCTGTTCCAAAGGTGGAATACTAGTTTGTGATTTTAAAAGAATCATTTTTTTGTATATTAATAAACTACTACTATAATAATAATAACAACAACAAAAACCAACACTACTATAGCATTACTATGTACCAAGAATTAATTTAATCCTTCAAATAACTCTTTGAGTGAGGTGCAATTATTAATGTCCATGTTATAGGTGATGAAGTTGAGGCACCGACAGATTAATTAATTAGCCCAAAGTTATAAGGCCTTTAACCTTGTAAGTGGTAGAGACGGCATGTAAAACCAGGCAGCCTTGGCTCCAGAGTCCACGCCTGTACCACTTTTTTTTTTTTTACAAAACATGAAACCAAATCCCATGTGCCTGAATTTTAGCCTTCAATTCTCCCCTGACAAACCCATTTATTCACTAACAAGGTCAGTTTTAATCACCAATTAAATAAATCCATGTTAACTGACTTCATTCAATCAGAAAAATCAGTCTGTTCAATCAAACAGCTGGTTTAAATATAATTTTTTTTAACTGCATTGACCATATGACTAAATTGGCCGGGACTACACGCAAAAACTGCCGGACTGTGAATTAGGAGCTTAGGAACAAAGAATCTTGGTGAGATTCCTAGTTAGTCAGTTAATATTTATGGAATGCCCTCTTTGGGAGGGTAAGAAAAGATATATACGATGTTTTGTTCTGGGTGCAAAAGTAATTGCCATCTGGTGGAAAGCTTATAGTCTTGAACTCCAGAACTTTGAAATTGATGCTTGACTGATACTATTCTGAAATCATTATGATACAGTTCACAGGCCTTGGTTTTTTTGTTTTTTTGGGGGTTTTTTTGCCGCATTGGGTTTTCATTGCAGCGCGTGGGCTTTCTGTAGTTGCAGCGAGCAGGGGCTACTCTTCATTGTGGTGTGCAGGCTTCTCATTGCGGTGGCTTCTCTTGTGGAGCACGGGCTCTAGGCGTGCGGGCTTCAGTAGTTGTGGCACGCGTGCTCAGTAGTTGTGGCCCGCGAACTCTAGAGCGCAGGCTCAGCATTTGTGGCGCATGGGCTTAGTTGTTCTGCGACATGTGGGATCTTCCCGGATCAGGGCTCGAACCCGTGTCCCCTGCATTGGCAGGTGGCTTCTTAACCACTGCGCCACCAGGGAAGTCCCTGCAGGCCCTATTTTTAAAGATCTTTTCTGTAGTCTAAGTGTAGTGGATATATGTGTTATACTCTGGTTGGCTCTCTAGTGTTTTGGGTCCTGTTTTTCTTCTGAATTATACTTATTTCAAGAAAAATAATTAATGCCTGCATTTTATAATTGAAAAAAAATCACAGCTTTTCTTTCACAGATGGCTAAAAATAATCATATTAAACTTTGGCAAGCACATCTTTTATTACCTGAATAAATGTTGCTGAAAATGTGTTTGAAACAGATTAAAAACACTTCTACCTTTGTTCATGTAGTCATCTGTCATTTTCAGAAAATATCTGTTAGAACTCAAGAGAATCTTCAAAGCTTTCTAAAAATATTTTATTGGAGTATAGTTGATTTATTTTGTGTTAGTTTCAGGAGTACAGCAAAGTGATTCAGTTATACATACCCATATATTCATTCTTTTTCAGATTCTTTTCTCATATAGGTTATCACAGAATATTGAGTAGACTTCCCTGTGCTAAGGCGTTTTTCAAAAATATATATGTTGACCAATTTTTTCTTTTTATGCTGACTTATACTTTGCCAATCCTCCCCTCTCTCAATTGACTTTATAGAAGACTTTTGAGAAGAGGGGGAACATTTCACCTACTATGAACATCATATGATTATTTATAAAGATGTGTTCACTATCCATTCAAGGTGGCATGATGTGATGAGAATAATACCAGCTCAGGAGTGGGGAATCTGTCCCATCCTCCATTTGCCACTCTTACAGTTCAATAAGGAGCAATTCTGCTTATCTCTGAACATTTCTATTTATTTATCTAAAAAATGATGGGATCGGGACAGATAAAGTATAAAATTTTATCATTTTTGAAGTATTTCTTGAGACATACAACACTGCAGATAGGGCAAATTCAAAGATTTAATATGGCAAGTATCCTGACCGCAAAAAGATTACCATTCAGTGAAAGTAGATGAGAAAAGAGAATCAATATTTATTTTTAAGAAGTTACGAATTGAAACAAATGGCAGATATTGGTTGCAAAATAAAGCCAAACATTCTCAGAACAGTTAGAGAACCGAAACCAAATTGTTCCCTCCCTGTATTTTCTTCAACTGTAGAATTTTGCTCTTAGGAAGATGACCATGATTAAAAGGTCATCGGATGAAAAAGTATCTTTTCTTCTCTACATGAGAGTAACAAGAGTGAAGAATACGCTTTCTTTGGATTCTTATATTCAAATTGCTGAGTATTTTCCAAACCTGATGGAGAAGATAGTGATGTCAGAGCCAATTTACTAGAGTGCTTTTCATTGTGCATCAATAAGCACTGAAAAGGCAGAAAATGGCAGGGCAGGACATAAAGAAGGTGATTTTCTTTGTCTTCCTCTTCTTCCTCCTTCTCCTAAAATTACAGAGCAGACTTCATTTTATTTCCTAGTAAATATTCCAATACCACAGTTAGCTTATGTTTTATTATAAAGTCATTCACCAATTCTCTTGTTCAACTTTTCCTAATTCAGGAAGATTTTACATTGCACAGGCTTGGAGTTTGCTTGATTGCCTTGTTAATGCTCTTATTCCCTAGCAATCATTTAGTTTGATATTTTTTATACAGCCTAGTGAATTCCCTTCACTTGAATTTCATTTACAATTTTTCCCTACTTCCTAGCAATCAATTTGACTTGGTTGCTATTTACTTCCTGACCTGTTGATATTGCAGAATTGCTTAAGTGCACTAATTACCTTCATGTCCACATGCAAATTTGGTTTTCTCCACATATTTAACATTTCTGTTGTTAAATGGCTTTGCGTAAACAACTGCGTCTTTAATGCAGCTTTGTACGTTTGCTGTCAGGTGGACAGTAGCTGGAATTTATAATTGCTTATTTCTAACTTGGAATGTAAAAAGCATATTACATTATCACGAGATATATTATACCTATTATTTTACAGAAATCTCCACTATATTAAAAAACATAACCAGGGGAAAGACTGAATTGGTAGATACAGAAAGACTGTGGAGACAGCCTCAGGCTATCTTAGAACACAGCAGGCATACCCTGCACATCAGGTCTCTCTCTAACCATTGTGAATTTTTAAAAAATAAAGTAGGTCACTAAAAATGGTCTCTGTTTCTGAAAGTAATTTCGGACAGCACTGATAAACTGAATAAATTCTTCAGTATTCCAGACAGTCTGAAACAAAGATCCCTCAGTTTAAATTGCATCAAGTTGAAGTAGAAGCTTCTTTGGAATATCATATTTCTAATAGTTCTCTGAGAAATGTAATTTTATGTCTGCTATTAAAGCAATGCTTTGCTTAATTCCACGAACTGTCATACTCACTTAAATAAAGATTTTACACTCAAATAACCCTAGAGTATCTTTAAAACATGGAAAATTAGTTCTCCAAATGGTCTCTTCAGTGTCTGGTAAATAGTAGATGCTCATTCAAGGTAGAGAAACTGCTCTCGGATCTATTTTATAACCTAAGAGTTTCAAACTGTGAATCTTTATGCTTTCCTTCTTTTTATTTAAGTAAGAGTACGTTTCATCTGCTCTCTACCTTAAGCAGACTGTTGTATAATCCTACCATTGGCTCAATATTTGTGGAGACTAGATGCAATGCAAGTGTGATTGAAGAATCAAAAGGAAAGATGTTCTGCAAAATGAGATCAGTGTCTCTCTACATCTGGTAGTCCTATCAGCTGTGAGAACTCACAATATTCCTTCAGCAGTGCTTTCTGCATGCCTGAATCTTCCAGGTATCATTAGAGTTAAAAAGTTTCAAATCTAGAAGAGTAATAAACACTGTGTTGCTGAAATAACTTTGGAATAAAAACAATAGCTTAATTGGCATTTATATAAAGTGCGAGAGTGGTTGCATGAAGGTCAGGTAATCATGAACAATTTAGAGGATGTAATTTATGATCTTAATCCTGGCTTGAAGAAATTTATGGATACTTTAGTATAAAAGGAGAAAACAGGGCTTCCCTGGTGGTGCAGTGGTTGAGAGTCCGCCTGACGATGCAGGGGACACGGGTTCGTGCTCTGGTCCCGGAAGATCCCACATGCCGCGGAGCGGCTGGGCCCGTGAGCCATGGCCGCTGAGCCTGCGCGTCCGGAGCCTGTGCTCCGCAACGGGAGAGGCCACAACAGTGAGAGGCACGCGTATGGCAAAAAAAAGAGAAAACAGCAAAATAATATCAGGATGACAGTTTATCTGGAGGCAGAGAGGTTAAAATGGGCACTCGAGCCTAAGCGAGAGCAAATTACATAGTATGAAAGGACACTCGCAGAAAAGTTCAAAATCATAGCCTAAGGAGAATTTTACCGTAATACACAATACAAAGATGCTATTGGGGAAAGAAAAATTTCCCCCTACCCTTTCTAAGTTCTTCTGGCTGGTCTAAGAATTAAATTGATGTGAGACAGATTAACAGAAGAAAAAACAAATTTAATTATGCATCAGAACATGAGAGTTTTCAAAGACAGTCAGGTAAGATGAGGAATATATGTCATCCTAGACTAAGGAGAAGGAGGTAGGGGTTTGAGACTTCAAAGGGAAGGAAGACAAGTCAGAGGGAGATGAAAAAGAGCAAATGCTTAGTAAACACTACAAACATGTTTGTAGGACAACGATGGGGCACAGAAAGCAAAGGAATTTTAAGAAACAGACCTTCCTAGATTCTTCCTAGATTCTTCCCTGTCTACCACATCCAGCCTATATTATACTATAACTATAACTATAGTTATACTATAGTTAACTATGGTGATAGCACCCTTCCTGTAACAGGTCCTCTATCTAAATTGTTTTAGGCAGTTGGGAAGGTCAAAGGTTATTTGAGTCTTTTGGGCCTTGATTGTTTTAAGCTTGAAATAATCCACATGCCAAAGAGATACATTTTAGGGTGGCAGATTTTGCTCTTCTAAAATGCCTTTGCTTTTTCTGACATGATAAGCTTTTTAGCATCTGAATATTTCTTACTTTGTTCACCCCTTTGAAGAAGGCCTTCTGCCTATATTTTACCATTCAAATTCTATTTCTTGTTTAAGGCATAATACAAATGTATCTGCCTCTGTGTGTGTGTGTGTGTGTGTGTGTTTGTGTATATATGCTTAATAATATGTATATATATACACACACACACACTTAATAAATTATAAGGCTACACCACCCCAGAATGTATATCTCTTATGGTCCACTCACTTAACAATTAATCTGTTATTGTTTCAGGGCAGGCTTTTATTTTTGCTGTTATTTTTAATTGAGTATAGGTTACATACAAAAGAAAACAAAAAACTTTGCTGTTGTGTTTCGTAGTTTGTTCTTTTGTGTTACTAAGTAATATTTATTGTATGAATATAAAAAATTTACTTATCCAGTTTTCTATCACACATCTGTGTTATTTCCAATTAGAAAATGATTGGTGTATGTTAACTTTGTAAGAAACCCTGAAAAGAGTTCTCCAGGAGGTTGTACTATTTTGCAGCCCCACCAGAAATGTGTGAGAATTCCAGTTGCTCCACATCCTTGTCAACATTTATTGTTGCTGGTCTTTTTGATTTTAGCCACGTTAACAGTTGTGAAAGAGCATTGTTTTATTGTAGTTGCAATTTGCGTCTCCCTGATGACTAATTATGTTGAATACTTTCACATATGCTTTCTAATCATTGGTATATCTTCTCTTGTGAAGTGTGTGTTCAAGTCTTCAGTCTTTTTCATTGGGTTGCTTGTTTTTACATTGTCAATTTTTAAGAACTCTTCATACATTCTGGATACAATCTTATGTCAGATATATATATATATATACCGAATATATTTTTCCCAATCTGTGTCATACCTCTTCGTTTTCTTAAGTTTCTTAATGTTGTTTTCTGGTGATCAGACATTTTTAATTTTGATCAAGTACAGTGTACCAGTGTTTTCCTTTTATGGTTACTACTTTGTGTGTATGGCTTAAAGCAGCGGTCCTCAACCTTTTTGGCACCAGGGACTGGTTTCGTGGAAGACAATTTTTCCATAGGCTGGGGGTGGGGGGGTGGATATGAGGGTTCAGGCAGTAATGCAAGTGACGGGGAGCGGCAGATGAAGCTTCCCTCACTCGCCTGCCGCTCACCTCCTGCTGTGCGACCTGGTTCCTAACAGGCCACAGACTGGTACCAGTCCATGGCCAGGGGGTTGAGGACCCCTGGCTTAAAGGACCTTTGCTGACACACAGGCCACAAATACATTCTCCCATGTATTCTTCTGGAAGTGTTATAGTTTTAAATTTCACATTTTGTCACATAGCCATCTCAGATTAATTTTTGTGTATGGAATGAGATAAAAATCAAAGTTCATTTATCTCCATTAAGCCTTATGGGTTTTTTTTTAGCAAAATTTATTAATAAGCTCTTCATTCTTTGTATCAGTCAATTTTTTTTCACATGAAAGCCTTATCTTCTTAACTCAGTTGTAAGTCTATTGAGAACTGAGGTTGTTTTTTCATATTTCTTTTTTCTTCATGGTATAGATTTCCATTGGAGTTTTTTGCTTTTTTAAAAATAAAAGTTGTGTTTGATTCTAAATTATTACTATTATTATTATTATTAGGCTTAAAGTGCTTAGTTTTACTTACCTAGATTCATTTATTAAAATGAATCACAACTTGTAATAGGAGTTGCAGATGGAACAAAAGGAGAAAACTATAAAAAAAGGAAAAATCAGTATTTATTAGATGCTTTCTCTCAGAAACTGTTAGAATAACCTTTTGGAATTAGACTGGTCTTAATATTTTCAAAACATTAGATGAGGTTTTTTGCACTATTAACAGCTTAGGTAGTTTTTTGGTCAATGAAGACAGCATTCCTTTTTTTACTTACACAAAATAAGTGGCTTCACAAGCACACAGCAGTATCTGATGGAGTTACCTCAGTGCTTTGCATGTATTTGCATTTATTTAACTTCCATTGTGCTGTATGATTCCTTGAGAGATGAGATTGGAAAGTAAAGAGTTAATGAAATCATTGTAATATTTTAAAAAATATTATACCTCTCTTTATGAAGAAGATGCAGGTGTAACATATTTAGGAAAATGTATTTCTTAAATTCATTACATCTGCCAGTTTCTGGAAATGGTACAAAGAGCAGTATCATTTCTATTCTTAAGAAGCTTAGAATGTGATGAATTTTTTTAAGCATCATCTGTACTCTTAAGCAGTATATAGTCTTTTCGTCTACATGACACAAATGGACTTGCTGATGAAATCATTTAGTTAACTGTCAAAATGGTCATAATTTCTAGCAAAAATAGTAAAAGATAACCTGCTTTCCAAGAAGGCTGACTTTACTTTGTGAATGCCTGAGGATGGCTAAGAGGCTATGGCTGTTAAAGTGTCAGGCTGTAAATAGAGGGGACTGAGCAAAGTTGTCATGGGAAATTGGCAGACTTTTCCAGAAAGGGAGAAGCACTGATTGTAGTTGAGGTCTGGGCCTCTGTGGGAAGAAGTCTTATTGATTCCCATTGAATGTGCCTAAGGGGCTGCTAGATGCTAGGTGGGTTTGTGGGCAGATGTTCTGCCTGTTTCTCTACAACTTCCCTTACACTAGTTCCACTTTAAATTTAGGACTTCAGATAACTAAGGGTGACAAATTAAACTAAAGTTTGAAATTGAAAATGAAGCTCCTCTTATGCAAACTTCAGCTTCACTTTTATTCCAATCAAAAAAATTGAAAATCTAAAATCCCTTAGAGGACTTCATAGGACTTTTCATACTAGAAGGGTCCATGTCTGGCACAGCCTCCCAATTTTCCTTAGGTTTTTTTTTTTTTTCTTCCCTCTTTTTCACTAATACCCCTGCTAATTCCTCTAATTACAAATGAGATAAGTGTGGCCTCAAAAGGTTTTCTTTCCTGGGGACAAATGACCAACACCAGACATGGAACACCAATCTTTTGACCCTAGGCAGGGCCTGATCTGTCTCTGAGATACATTAGAGACTGCCTGTGAGCCACCAACACAGTAATTAGTAGAATCTCTCACACAAATAATGGCCAATGTTAAAAAAAAAAAAAAGCCAGTTATTTTATTGGTAAAGTGAACTTATTCAGGAATAGCAGAGAATTGCAACTCAAGACAAGTCAAATATGGAGAACCATAGGCAAGTCCTAAGAACAGAGGAGAGGGTGTGGCTTTTGTAGAGGAAAGGAGAAAACTGGAGAGGACTGTGCTGCCTCTTCATTGACTGCAGGTGGTGGGCAGATTGTTGTTTCTGGGTCAGAAGGAAATCTTTCCTCCTGCTGGGGTCTGTAAGCTGTGGTGGGTGATACTTGCCTGAGAACTCTCCCTTGAGGGCTTCCAGACTCCATTTTAAATGAGGTTTCCTTTATTCCTTTTCACACCGGAAGTGTTCCATTTTGGTTTCTTTTCACAGTTCACTAATACATGTTTTAATGGTTATGTTTCATTGTAATCATATAGAAATAACTGAGACTCATTAATAGATAAATGAAAAATGGAAACAGTCCACTGCAAATTGAATATGTGGAATATTTGAATTTGAATATTTTCATATTGAATTGAAAACCCACCTAGCATCTAGCAGCCCCTTAGGCACATTCAGTGGGAATCAATAAGATTTTAATTTTTCAAAAGATATTGTTGACAAATGGATTATATTTTAACTTAAATGTGATTTGTATTTTGGTATACATCTTTGGTTTGTTAACCAATTTAAGTTGTAGAAGAAAATATAACTATAGGGATTTATTAGCATACACAATATTACATTCTTATGATAAAAATTCTTTAAGTTAGGATTTAAAATGTTTCCAATTGGGAACCTTATTTCTAAGTTGTATATAGATTTAGATTTAACCCAATCCAGTTTTTAAAAACTGGAATGGCCTATAGCACATTATCTCTCTCTACCTTCTTTTAGCAAGCAGTTATTATTTATTAATCTACTAAGAAGAGTTGGATTAGATATATATACTGTATGTATACTTTTAGGTAGCTGGGCACCATTTTGATAATATTAATCAAGTATTACAAGAAAATAAGTTGCTTATCTTTAATGGGAATTTCTACTACCACTGATTTTTATTTTAATAGTACAATTACCTAACAATACAAACATTTTCCAGATACATGTCCTTACACTATACACTGCCAATAATTTTACCTGCTCTGATTGGCAGTGTTGGTTCGTGAATCCTCAATTCTCAAAGTGCTTATTGTCACAAACAGAATCAACGACATATTAAAACTATCTCTGGTTATGCATGAAATGCTCTCGGACAGATGTTCCCAATAGAGATTCTGTTCCACCTTATCTAGAAAATTAAAAATGAGTACACATGATGAACAAATTACATAGCTGAATTTAGAGGCTGAGATGGCCTATGCTTTTATAAATGGAAGGAAGATTAATGGAAGAAGATTATATTAGGTATCTATTTATGAATTTTTTAATTTTCAGGAAGAGATTTTTTCATTTCATATTTACCTTTTATGTTTTAGAGCCTTACAGAAGTTGAACCCTAAAGTGTAGGTTAGTGGACACTGAATTATTTTCAATAGCTAGAACTTAATAATATGATCCCCCCAAAAGCTAGGAAATATTTAAATACAGTGTTATATCAGAAATAGAGAAGAATTGGAAGGATGTGAATACAGTTATTTAATGGCAGTAGTTAAGATTCATTCCCCAAAATTAAATAGACACTTGCTGAAATTGTACGTTCATCAGAAAAATGAGTACTGTAATAATGCCTATAATGTAATGTTTAAAACTATATATTAAAAATGTTATGAAGGAATTTGTGCCCTATAGTACAAAAGGTTTAGTTAATCAGTGGTATCAAAAATACTTCAAATGGCTCCAATGACAATTATTTGGAATGTATACATTTAAGATTATAAATCATCTTATACATATTTTGTAAAGAAAGCAAAATATCTCAGTCGACTTAAAAACCATATTGGTCGTTTAAAATGAAAACTCTTTTGGGAGAAGTTCTTGAGCTGTATTGACTTCTAAGACCCTTTTGACTTTTGTAGGAAGAATACGGGAGGCCATGGAGTTTATGTGTTTCATTATTTATTTCAAAATTAATGTATAGAACTGGATCCCAGATTCTTTTGTGTCACATGTGGAGTCAAGATATAGGCAGCTCAGATTTGAACAGTTTGAACTCACCTAGTAAATGTGAATGAATGATAATCACTAATTCTCATAGACACTTAAGGATTTAAGTAAAATAATGTTTATAAGGTGTTTTCTGAGAGTCGTGTACATTATAACCTGTCATAATGATATTGGTAACGAAAGCAATGCCTGTGGTTGTAATTGACCATAATTGCCCCACTGTATTGTGTTGCTACTGAACTGCTTTGGAGATTCCATGCACCTTGGAAGATTTAGTCTGACAAAGAAAAATTAAAGATTATGTCTTTGACTCAATAGAATAAGATATAAACATCTTGTGCTGCTGACTTTTTTCCCACTATTTAGAAATCTAAAGGAATACCTACTTAATATATACAAGTTAGATTATATCATATTTCTCTGTGGCTTTTATTACTATCATAATAGCATTGAAATGTTATAGAGTCCTTTATTTAGTAACGTTTTAATCTGTTGCATTGTAAAACAATACTCTGTACTTTCAGACAGATATTATATTATGAATCACCAACATCTACTCAAAATTTAAGAAAATTATGCAGTGTGGTTTTGGAAGGAACATAATATCATTCATATTAAGGCTATGTGTATATTTATGAGTTTCAATAATATAGTTTTTAGTGAAAGATTATTTGTTCAAATATGCAGGGCTAGGCTCTCCAACTGACAGAACTAGCTGAAATATAATGTGCTTTAAAAAATTAATATTTAACTGATCTGAATACACTGACTGCAGTAGTCATAAAGCTGTTGTTGGAATCTGCTAAAATGTTGATATTTGTACAAAGGCTGTGGTTGTACATGTTGAAAATAATAAAGAATATAAAGATTCTACAGAAAATACAGCTGAACATTTTTGTTATGGATGTTTTCCAGTTGTGTACAACATTTTGGTCTGACATATTATTTGATTTAATTGGTGATAAGAGAGATTCAACAGCTTCCTCTTTTTGAAGTGTATCTTTGGAATCAAGAGACCAAAGTTCTGTTCTCAGAATAAAGTGACACCCATTATACAACCCTCATATAAACTCAACTATTTCTTTAGTAAAACAATGATTATAAGATAGTTTCTGAGAATCTTGAAAATTGCATCAAGATTTCCAGGCTAAATATGATGACTAAGTACTAAATTTTGATGATATAATACAAAAAAGATGTGTGGATGCATGGGTAGTTTCTGGCCATGTGCGTGGTTCTGGAGGATTGCTCTGAAAACCCGATGCCATTTCTTCCATTTTATTTTTTAATTAGAAGAAAGTTGTGAGCAAATTGAAGGAAATCCAGAGAAGTTGTGAAGATTTGAGTTATTCAGAATACAGATAAATCAGGAAATGTGGAGTCAATAACCAAAAGAGAGGAAAGTACCATTTAAAGAAAGAAACAATTAATTTGAGATTTATCTAGAAATAAAAAAAATAAATGAAGGGATATGTGGACATTATTATCAGCAAAAACTACCTTAGTAATGAAACTTGAGTAATAAAAGAGAGTGATTTCTTATGGAAAGGTAATAGAATTTCTCTTCACTTCGAGCATTTTGAAACTCAGAAAGATAAACCATCAGCAGCGGTGCTAATGTCATCCAGAAAAAACAAGATAAGCGGCTAGGGAATCTCAGTTTTAGTTTCACAGATCAATAAATCCTATTAAAGAAACATGAGAATTCATTGCCTTGTGTTTTTAAGGAAGTATAAATTTTTCAAATTATTGCAATATTTGAATTACATAAGCTGTTGAATTTGCAGTTTTTTGGGTTCAATTCAGTTATGATTAGGAGATTTTAGATTTCTTACTATCAAGTCAAAATTCAGGAGCAGCACTGGCTGGTTCATTCAAGGGGCATCTTTTGCGTTAAATTTCATGATGATTCTTTGCATGAGTTATCACTCTATCTGCTGAGCAGAGTTGAGAAATAAGTGTCTTATTTCTCTAGAATTTCACTTTAATTGTAAACATTTACAGAAAATGTATACATTACAATAAAATTTACAATAAGATTTAAAATTTCACAATGGAAAATGATTTGTAGAGAATCATTCACGCCTCTTCATATTCAGAAATTAATGTAATTAATTGTACTGCTCTCAAACATTATGTAGTAGTTTCTCAAATGGGACTAGACTGGTTGCATATATTCATAATTCGAGATGAATTTTTATTTTGGTAAAATGTTCTATGGCTTCAATGCCTAAGGCTAGTGAGAAAATATAGAGTCTTCCCGATTCTGTGGTAAAATGAGTGTTTCCCAGTGAGCTTGGATGTATGCACATCTGTTTTTGTAGTGAATTCTCTGACTATATTTCTTACATACAGAGTGGAAAGCATTTGAAACCCTTCAAAGGAATATATGGGATTCAGCAAAAGGCAACAGAAAGGATGACAATTTTTAGTTGACTTGGGCTAGGAAAATCAAGTTAGTTAAAGTAATGCTTTATTTGGGGGAGGGAATTTACATTGCTCAGCTTTCCATCCTGAATCATATTATTTATTATTTCTGGATATGTTATGTTTCACTTTAGAGCTTCATGTTTAAATATAACTGTAGAAGTAGCATAAGCTGTATTTCTAGATCCTTCTTTTTGTGCTTGGAGAGTCTTGGATAGATCTTACTCTTATAAATTGTTGATGTTTTTAAGGCAAACTTGTTCACTAAGAAGTATAGTGAAAATAAAAGAAAATCTTAAAATAATTGGGATTTAGTTATTGGGTAATATGAAACATTCATTCATTGGAATAGAGAAGAAAGGGAATTTTAATGATGCATGGGAAAATGGAAATCAGGCTCAATCGTTAACCAGAAAAAGATGTTGTACTCTGGACCAAAGGAGTACTGATAGCCCATATATTGAGAAGGATGGTATTCTTTTTTATCTATCTATCTATCTATCTATATAGATAGATAGATATAGTTTTTTGTTGGTTTTTTTTTTGCGGTATGCGGGCCCCCCACCGCTGTGGCCTCCCCCGCCACGGAGCACAGGCTCCAGACGCGCAGGCCCAGCGGCCACGGCCCACGGGCCCAGCTGCTCCGCGGCACGTGGAACCCTCCTGGACCGGGGCACGAACCCGCGTCCCCTGCATCAGCAGGCGGACCCTCAACCACTGCGCCACCAGGGAAGCCCCTATCAATATATTTTTAATTGAAATATTGTTGATTTACAATGTTGTGTTAACTTTTGCTATACAGCAAAGTGATTCAGTTATACAAATATATACATTTTTTTATATTCTTTTCCATTATGGTTTATCATAGATATTGAATATAGTTCTCTGTGCTATACAGTAGGACCTTGTTGTTTATTCATTCTATATATAAAAGCTTACATCTACTAACTCTAACCTCCCACTCCATCCCTCCCCCAACCCTTTCCCCCTTGGCAACCTCCAGTCTGTTGTCTATGTCTGTGATTATGTTTCTATTTTGTAGATAGGTTCATTTGCATCATATTTTAGATTCCACATGTAAGTGATATCATATGGTATTTGTCTTTCTCTTTCTAACTTACTTCACTTAGTATGATAATCTCTAGTTGCATCATTTTGCTGCAAATGGCATTATTTCATTCTTCTTTATGGCTGAGTAGTATTCCATTATATATATATACCACATCTTCTTTATGAGAAGGATAGTATTCTTAAAGCAAGACATTTTAACATCCATTGGGTCCCTTTCAAAGGAAGCACTCTGTAATGCAACATTAAAATTTTGCTAAGGAAAATGAGTTCTATTCTTTAAAGACTTGTTATATTGGCTCACAAGTAGCTATATTTTAATATCTGTGATTCCAAAATTTTCAAATTGAATGAAAGTAGTTTTAGTCTAGTTTATTTCCTGTGGTCACATAGATCTGATCCTAGATTGACTCAGAATCTATGATCCAGGTACACTTCATCATAGCACTACTAAAACTGCAAAAATAATAGATTTCCCTGCTGTAATAATTCTGATTAACAGCCTAAATTCTGAAAAAGCCTGATTCTGAATGTTAGTCATGACCTTCTATATCCTAATCATTACACAGATCAGTAGAGAAGAAAAATAGTTGAATTTGTATTCAGACATGTGTTAAGTACAGAACCCACCAGAGGTGAAGGTCTGTCCTTTAAAGCAGTTCAAAAGAGACAACAGCCAAGAGCTCTGAGCCTGCATATTATGAGGTAGTCTTGACAGATGTAGAAAGAAGAACTTTAGGTAAATACAATTCAAGCATAGTTAAGGATCACCAAAATACAACCAGATTAAGTACTGAAGTTAGTACAGAAGGTTTAAAAAAACTCTTTAAAATGTAGAACTATTTTTAAAAATCAACCTAAGTCAGGACCCTCCTTAATAATTGTCTGGTAATTTAGAAATTGTTGTCTATAAAATTATATTGTTATTCAAAAGGGAGCTAACTCTTAGTTTTATATTCTTAATTTTACATAATTGGAATCATGTTAGAGATTTTTACTACTAATATAACATTACTACTAACATTCATCTGGTAACTTTCAAGCTAGATGTGCCATCTCACTATTACCAGGTTTTGGTCTGGTGAGGGCAGGCAGTGTTCCATGGGGCTGAGTGACAAATGAGCTAGATTGCAGTTCATTGTGACAATTGAATCAAAAGTTTATTTTCAGATATAGTAGTCAATAGACTCTAGCAATAAATGCATTTATGTAACTGTAATTTTATTTATCTTGTACTATTCTAAAAAGTATTCAACGCAGTTTGCAAAACTGTGCCCTCTAAATGAGAAAAGTAAATCCATGAAAAAAATCTAGGAGAGACAGGAATGTGGTTACAACAATTAAAACGAAGCAAGGAGTTTAAGTTAGCAAACCAAATGCATGTTGTGACAGTGCTTACCGTTGCTGGAGGTGAACGGTTAATTTGACTCTCGGTTCTCCAGGGAACAATGGCAATAAGAAACAGGATCAGTCGTTTTCCTCTACCCACTTGATAAAAACAAACAAATTGTCTAGAAATACTGAAACGTAGATATTTCTCTTATGAGCCTAGTAAAAAGGGAACTATAATTTTACCAAAGTTTTAGTAACATGTTTTAGGAAATATGGTACATGTGTTCAGATATGCAAAGATCAAATCCTTCCCGATTCTACATATAGAAGATAAAGTAAAAGTAAAATAGTGTGACTCCACTTTTTTTAGGAAAAATTTTAATCCTTTCCCTCAATGTAACATAATAAATATTTATATTGTGTTTCTTACTACAAATCTTAGCAAATTATATAAAGATGGTGTTTATAACCTATTTCCTATAGGACAGGCACAGTCAAGAGTTTAGTTGAAATCAAATTTGCTAATACCAATTTACCTGAAGATCTTCATGACTTAAAATATATTTTATAAACACATGTAGAGTAGAATAAACCCCCATGTTAGTAAATGATTTTTTCCTTAAATGGATTATACAAATCTCAAATCTAGACTTAGAAGTAAGCTTATTGAATCATCTAATTCATTTGCTCTTAAGCCTCATTCATGCTCAGAATATCGTAGAGTATTAGAAAATTTCAGACTCTACCACAATCTATTGAATCTGAATCTACTTGGGGAGCAGTGTGTGTAGGTGTTGTATCCAGGAGGTGGAAGGTGGAAAGAAAAAACTGGAAAATTGAACCTTAATAGGAATCACTAGGGGATTTTGATGATGATATAAATATATAGGAAGCAATCTAGTGAAAAACCATTTTATAGATACAGAAAATTATTAATTCATTCATCTATGTGCATATTATTGAACAATTCAATGTAGATATATAATCGTCTAAGAATAATAAAAATAGATACTGTCCCTATCTGCTAAGACTTTGTAACCTAAAGACATGGGATGTGTAAATATTTGCATCACAATTCAACTCAACAGAGAATAAATTGTCAAAGTCAGTGGTGTAATTAGCAAGATAGATAGCAAGAGCTATAATATCATGAGAAAAGCCCTGCTTTGGAAGTTATTATCAGCTCACAGAATTTTTCTGGAAATATGTGTCCTCCTGGATGAGAAAACTGAATTAGATTTTCTCCAAGATCCTTTGGCTCTACAATGTTAAGAGTCTGTTATTTCAGAGAAGGGTGGTGTGAGGTGGAGGGATGTGTAGATGGCACTTGAGGCCTGGTAAATGGATAAAGTAAGGATAGAGAGAGAAACAGAGCTGGTGAAAGAGGAAGAGTGAGTTAACACAAACAATGGGGTGGTCAAGTTAAGTATTAAGATTTATCAATAAATTCTAAGATATAAGCAGTTTAGAAACATGGGTGAATCCAGGAGGCCTCTGGGACTCCAAACTTAGCTCTTAAGGTCCTACCTTCTCACATCAAATGCACCTTCTGGTCCAAAATAATAGAAGAGGTGTCTGTTCGAGGCGTGTAGGTGACCTCATTCAGTAGGGAGTGTTTTAGATGATAAAACATCTCCATTTTATACACAAATAAGTATATAGCTTATCTGGTATTTTTAGGGAGCCATACTCCATAAATCCATAGATTCTAGGTTTGTTTCCTAGAAGATATCCAGAAATCCCAAACCACAGACCAGCTACTCAAAGAGTTTCATAGATTAGGACTCTCACTATCAAGAGCCTTTTGTTTCATGGGAACCTGCCTTCTTCTCATAAACATCCCCAATAACAGGTAAAGAAACAGATGACACACTAGCTGCTGAAAACCTTTCTTCCCAGGGAACAAGATGTAAATTTAGGAATAAACATGATGTAGCAAGATGACAGTGAAAGTATAATTTGGAGATAAGGCTCTATTTTAATAGTAACAACATTTTAAAATTTGTTTGAGATTCGTTTCCACTGATATATAATTAACTGATCTTCACTGAATAAAGAAGGGTTTACGGTAAAGTTTTCAAAAATGCAAACCGTTCTGAAAAATTACATTTTATTCAAAGTTGACCCTTATGTTCAGAATCCATGCTTAGATGATGCCTTCTGGGAATAATCTGTAGTGAGAAAGAAATGGCAGGAGATTATGACAGATCTTCAGGATCAACAGATTTCAGAATTTCCCCACCCTGTCCATTTTCCTATCCTGCTTCTGTCTGTGTGTATGTTAAGATTAATACCCAAAGTAAAGCATGACATGTGCATTTAAAACTCATTTTATCACTATTATTCTTTACCACTGGTAAAGCTTATCAACACCTGTTACTGGGGGCTGTCATATTTCTCAGTTAGATGGAATGATTTAAAAAAAATTTTTTAATCAAATTTAAGATAAGAGACATCCTCTGTCCCTTTAACTTTATGCTGTGGTCATCTGAACTCAAAATTTTAAAATAAATTTAGCATTGGAAGTTTTACTTTTTATGAATTACAGTCAGATTAACGTTTACTAGACTGCTGTAGACCTAACATTATTATGATGACATGGCCAGCAAGTTAAGATATCTGTATAATTCATATGTACACACATATTTTTATAAAATAACATTTATGTACCAAAGATTCTCAAATCTTACAGAAATTAGTACTTAGCACTAAAAGCTAATTATAGACACATTAATATTTTTATTTGCCTCATTGATAAATGTATAGTTGGTAAAGGATGTACCACCATGTGATCTTTACAACCACCATTGTGACAGCAATCAATCTATGATATAATTACTTTTAACATCTTTATTGGAGTATAATTGCTTTACAATGGTGTGTTAGTTTCTGCTTTATAACAAAGTGAATCATCTATACATAAACATACATCCCCATATCTCTTCCCTCTTGCATCTCCCTCCCTTCCAGCCTCCCTATCCCACCTCTCTAGGTGGTCACAAAGCACTGAGCTGATCTCCCTGTGCCATGTGGCTGCTTCCCACTAGCTATCTATTTTACATTTGGTAGTGTATATGTGTCCATGCCCTTCTCTCACTTTGTCTCAGCTCACCCTTCCCCCTCCCCGTGTCCTCAAGTCCATTCTCTAGTAGGTCTGAGTCTTTATTCCCATCCTACCCCTAGGTTCATCATGACCATTTTTTTTTTTTAGATTCCATATATATGTGTTAGCATATGGTATTTGTTTTTCTCTTTGTGACTTACTTCACTCTGTATGACAGACTCTAGGTCCATCCACCTCACTACAAATAACTCAATTTCATTTCTTTTTATGGCTGAGTAATATTCCATTGTATATATGTGTCACGTCTTCTTTATCCATTCATCTGTTGATGGACACTTAGATTGCTTCGATGTCCTGGCTATTGTAAATAGAGCTGCCATGAATATTGTGGTACGTGACTCTTTGGAATTATGGTTTTCTCAGGGTATATGCCCAGTAGTGGGATTGCTGGGTCATATGGTAGTTCTTTTTCTCCATAGTGGCTGTATCAATTTACATTCCCACCAACAGTGTAAGAGGGTTCCCTTTTCTCCACACCCTCTCCAGCATTTATTGTTTCTAGATTTTTTGATGATGGCCATTCTGACTGGTGTGAGATGATATTTCATTATAGTTTTGATTTGCATTTCTCTAATGATTAATGATGTTAAGCATTCTTTCATGTGTTAGTTGGCAGTCTGTATATCTTCTTTGGAGAAATGTCTATTTAGGTTTTCTGCTCATTTTTGGTTTGGGTTTTTTATTTTTTTGATATTGAGCTGCATGAGCTGCTTGTAAATTCTTGAGATTAATCCTTTGTCAGTTGCTTCATTTGCAAATATTTTCTCCCATCCTGAGGGTTGTCTTATTGTCTTGTTTATTGTTTCCTTTGCTGTGCAAAAGCTTTGAAGTTTCATTAGGTCCCATTTATTTATTTTTGTTTTTATTTCCCTTTCTCTAGGAAGTGGGTCAAAAAGGATCTTGCTGTGATTTATGTCATAGAGTGTTCTGCCTATGTTTTCCTCTAAGAGTTTTATAGTGTCTGGTCTTAACATTTAGGTCTTTAATCCATTTTGAGTTTATTTTTGTGTATGGTGTTAGGGAGTGTTTTAATTTCATTCTTTTACATGTAGCTGTCCAGTTTTACCAGCACAACTTATTGAACAGGCTGTCTTTTCTCCATTGTATGTTCTTGACTCCTTTATTAAGGATAAGGTGACCATATGTTCATGGGTTTATCTCTGGGCTTTCTATCCTGTTCCATTGATCTATATTTCTGTTTTTGTGCCAGTACCATACTGTCTTGATGACTGCAGCTTTGTAGTATAGTCTGAAGTCAGGGAGCCTGATTCCTCCAGTTCCACTTTTCTTTCTTAAGATTGCATTGGCTATCCGAGGTCTTTTGTGTTTCCATACAAATTGTGAAATTTTTTGTTCTAGTTCTGTAAAAAATGCCATTGGTAGTTTGATAGGAATTGCACTGAATCTGTAAATTGCTTTGGGTAGTATAGTCATTTTCACAACGTTGATGCTTCCAATCCAAGAACAATTGTATATCTCTCCATCTATTTGTATCATCTTTAATTTCTTTCATCAGTGTCTTATAGTTTTCTGTATACAGGTCTTTTGTTTCCTTAGGTAGGTTTATTCCTAGGTATTTTATTCTTTTTGTTGCAATGGTAAATGGGAGTGTTTCTTTAATTTCACTTTCAGATTTTTCATCATTTGATTTTCATAATGGTAATGGATTAGTTAAAAAGGTCAAAACTAAATGCTGCATTTAGTCTTTGATTTTTCAATTATTCTTAGCTTTGGAGGAAAAAATAAATTCAATTTATGGCATTCTAATAAATTAGACAGATACAAGTTATTCATCTTACGTTTCTATAATTGGAAAGAAAAAACATTGGGTATCAATGAAGGACATATAAAGCTATATGATTTTAAACCACATCCAATTCTACTAATAGATTAAGTACTTACTGTAGACAAAATAACTCAGAGAGAAGCATTTTATATTCCATATCTTCCCTGTCTCTCATCATTTTATGTTCTTAATTATGAGGCTTGGCATATTAGATTCTCATCACTGATAGCTGAAAACAAAGATCAGATGGATGCAGGCTTTCTGTTATGGTATCATGGGTGATAGTAGTTTGCTCTGATCATAAAGATATCTGAGAGAGTGTTCATTACTGAGTTTATTTGTACTTAAGAACAGTACAGAATTCTATAACGTTGTTTTGGGAGTCTGTGCCATAGGACTGCCTCATGATAATTTCTCGTCAGTGGATAAAGATTCCCATCAAGTCCCTTTCCATTTTAAAATCTGCTTTTTGGTCAGTTTTATTTTAAAAGTTAAATTCACACTGGTCACTTCTGGACAGTTGTCTTTCACTCTTTCTGCTGTTGGAGTAAATGGAAAAGTCTGTAATGTCTCCCCCTCTTTTTTATTTATATGATTAAGGTTGCATTTATCAAAGGCAAAGTAACTCATTTAACTTGTTCAAAATGGTCAACTCACTGACATGTTCAACCTAGTTATATGGTGCTGTGGAGACAAAAATATGGCTGAAAGATATCCCTTCTCAAATCTCTTCAAAGGATATGATTTAGTGGAAAGGTCACTTGAATACATGTTTTTCTCTTAAAAAATAATAGTAATTAATTCTATCACCTTTCCTCGTTTTCCTTCTGAGGTAATGATTATTATCAGCATCATATATATCTTTTCACACCTTACTCTGTCCTCATGCAAACTTATAGAAATAAGTATAGACATAGATAAAGGGGAGGTATCTTTATTTTACAAAAACAGGTAAGTTTGCTTTCTATGTTTAAGATATCATAGCTGGGGCTTCCCTGGTGGCGCAGTGGTTGAGAATCCGCCTGCCAATGCAGGGGACACGGGTTCGATCCCTGGTCTGGGAGGATCCCACGTGCCGCGGAGCAACTAAGCCTGTGTGCCACAATTACTGAGCCTGTGCTCTAGAGCCCGCGAGCCACAACTACTGAGCCCGCATGCCACAGCTACTGAAGCCTGCACGCCTAGAGCCTGTGCTCTGCAATGAGAAGCCACCACAGTGAGAAGCCCGCGCACTGCAATAAAGAGTAGCCCCCACTCGCCACAACTAGAGAAAGCCTGTGCGCAGCAGCAAAGACCCAACACAGCCAAAAAAAAAAAAAAAAAAAAAGGTATCATAGCTATTTCTTCAGGTCCACAGAAATAATTTAAAACTCATTTTAAATAGTTGTATAGTATTTGCTAAGTAGAATATACTATGATTTATATAGTCATTCTCCTAGCAATATACATTTATGTTGTTTCTAGTTGTTTTTTTTTTTTCTCTGCTACTACACATAATGTTTCAGTGTACCTTTCTAACTGGCACACTTTTCACTTTAGGGTAGATTTCTAAGAATTGAGTTGCTGAGCCCGAGGATGTATGTACTTTTTTTTTTTTTTTTTGCGGTACAGGGGTCTCTCACTGTTGTGGCCTCTCCCGTTGCGGAGCACAGGCTCCGGACACGCAGACCCAGCGGCCATGGCTCAAAGGCCCAGCTGCTCCACAGCATGTGGGATCTTCCCGGACTGGGGCACGAACCCGTGTCCCCTGCATTGGCGGGCGGACTCTCAACCACTGTGCCACCAGGGAAGCCCTGTACTTTTAAAAGATATTGTTGGATTGTCTTCAAAAATGGGTAGAGCGAGTCTGTACTTTTCTCATCAACTTATAGGCACTCGATGTATATAAACATCAACCATTTATTTGTTGCATGTTTGGCATTTATTTTTTCCTTGTAAGTTATTTCAAAATAAGGCACCACCTACTTCTGTCACACTGTGTCTTGCTTCTTTACCTCCAGCTTATACCAGCAGCCACCCTGATTTCCTGAGCATTCTCCAAGCAACCAAACATTTGCACCCTCTAAACCTTCTACCTACAAATCTCTTCCACGAGGGGTCCACATGGCTCCCTCATTTTCTTCAGGAGTGAAATAACACTACTCTGACTCTGTTTCCATGTTCAGCTTTATTTTTATTCATAGAAATAACATTTCTCGTTACTACGTATTACATATCTACCATTTTGTTCGTGATCTCCTCTGTGATACAGCAGTCTCCATGAGAACAGGAATGTCTTTGTTTTGTCCACTCCTGTGCCCACAACATCTAAAACTGCCTTTACAGTAAATACTTTAGATTTGATGAGTAAATTATTTACTTGTATTTTCACCTTAATTAATGGTGCCTATAATGTTAACAAATCACTGAAATCTTTCAAGTAACTTGTAATAAAATTTTTGACCTAGGACTATGTCGTGGGTGTAAATTTGGTTAAAACACTTCCTCTTCCAAAACTTGTGTGTAGTAATACAGACAATGCTTAGTATTAGTTCCCAATGATCTGCCAATGAATTATTATTTATTTACTACTCCTAAGTCTCAAACCAGTAAAGTTTTTGGCAATAATTATGTAGGTAAGCATACGTACCATTCTAGAGCCTCTGCCACCAGTGAGGAGATTGGTGCTTCCTACCTGTTGTGGGCTGAATCATGTCCTTCCTAAGTCCGTATGGTCAAGTTCTAACTCTCAGCACCTCAGAATGTGACCCTATTTGAAGATAAGGTTTTTAAAGAGGTTATTAAGTTAAAGTTGGGCTCTAACCCATACTGACTGGTGTCCTTATAAGAAGAGGAAATCTGTGTACACATAGCGACATCAGGAATGTGTGCTCTCAGAGGAAGGGCTATTTGAGGCCATAATGAGATGATGCCCATCTGCAAGGCAAGGAGAGAGGCCTCAGGAAAAACCAAAAGTGCTTGATTTTGAACTTCCAGCCTCCAGAACGGTAAGCGAATGAATTTCTATTGTTTAAGTCACCCAGTCTGTGCCATTTTGTTGTGGCAGCCCTAGCAGACTGATACACTACCACATTCCTACTCTTCCACTGGACATAAACCATATGCCAGGGGGAATATATGAGCCTCGTCCTCAGTGGCTCTGAGCTTTCTATGATATCTATGTCCAAGGAGGCTTAGTTCTTCCTAAGTTTAATGCCCTGTTGTGAGGGCAGCTGTAGCATCTGAGGACAGCATAGCCTTCACGGGGTCATGAATAAAAGGAAAAGTCTATGGTTCATTGAGTCTCTAGTGATGCAGCCAGGGATCTATACCTACAATTTAGTTTAATGTTTTGGTTAGTACTTGATAAATTGAAGATACGATATAATACCTAATTAAAATGTTATTTCTGAGGGAAAAAAATGACCCATCTGAATACAACACATATTTGAGTACTGGATTGCCTCTATTTGCCTCTATTTTATTATAACTGGAGCTGGCCTATATATGAAGGGTACTAGGAATTTAAAAAAACAAGGATAATAGAAAAGAGAAAAATGTCATTTCTGGATGCCCTTCTCAAAGAAGCTGAGGAAACCAATCTGGCTGCAGCAGCTGGCCCCGGCAGGAGCAGCTGGGCCGTGGAATGCATAGAATAGAAAGGATGGGATAAGTTAGCTAAGAGCAGTCAGGGGTCAGTGGCAAGGGTTCTGATCCAGCAGACAAAGCAAAGCATGACAGAAGAGAGAGCCCTGGAAGTAGAAAAGACTGAAATCAGAGTAAGTGGCTAGGTGATGATTCTAGGTGAATTCTACAATTGTGGCATGTTCCCTATGAGGCACAGTCAAATCGGAGGCAGGAGATGGAAAACCTGGGCTGGTTGCTAAGGGACCCACCTTGTAGACTAGAGTTAGGTCTCGGCAAGAAATGGGTTTTCTGGGCCAAAAACTTAAAACAGAAACCTCATTCTTTAGACCAGGTTATCGCAGCAGGCGGCAAATAGGAAATAGTTTATATCAGTCTGTGGCAATTTAGAATTCATTACTGCATTCCAGACAGCAAGCTGAAGCACCTGGTAAACCTTCTGATGCAGACATGGCTTGAGGAAAAAGGTGGCAACCATCTGTAGTTTCAGTGAGAAGGTCTGGGGAAGCTGAGGCAGACATTTAATCTGCTTTCTTCTTTTTTCTTCTTTAATTTAATTTAATTAATTTATTTTTTAACATCTTTATTGGAGTATAATTGCTTTACAATGGTGTGTTAGTTTCTGCTTTATAACAAAGTGAATCAGCTATATATATACATATATCCCCATATCTCTTCCCTCTTGTGTCTCCCTCCCTCCCACCCTCCCTATCCCACCCCTCTAGGTGGTCACAAAACACCGAGCTGATCTCCCTGTGCTATGCAGCTGCTTCCCACTAGCTATCTATTTTACATTTGGTAGTGTATATATGTCCATGCCTCTCTCTCATTTTGTCACAGCTTACCCTTCCCTCTCCCCATGTCCTCAAGTCCATTCTCTAGTAGGTCTGCATCTTTATTCCCGTCCTGCCCCTAGGTCCTTCATGACCTTTTTTTTTAGATTCCATATATATGTGTTAGCATACGGTATTTGTTTTTCTCTTTCTAACTTACTTCACTCTGTATGACAGACTCTAGTTCCATCCACCTCACTACAAATAACTCAACTTTGTTTCTTTTTATGGCTGAGTAATATTCCATTGTATATATTCCATCTTCTTTATCCATTCATCTGTTGATGGGCACTTAGGTTGCTTGCATGTCCTGGCTATTGTAAATAGAGCTGCAATGAACATTGTGGTACGTGACTCTTTTTGAATTATGGTTTTCTCAGGGTATGTGCCCAGTAGTGGGATTGCTGGGTCATATGATAGTTGTATTTTTAGTTTTTTTTTTTTTTTTATGTTCTCCATAGTGGCTGTATCCATTTACATTCCCACCAACAGTGCAAGAGGGTTCCCTTTTCTCCACACCCTCTCCAGCATTTATTGTTGTAGAAGTTTTTGATGATGGCCATTCTGACTGGTGTGAGATGATATCTCACTGTAGTTTTGATTTGCATTTCTCTAATGATTAATGATGTTGAGCATTCTTTCATGTGTTTGTTGGAAATCTGTATATCTTCTTTGGAGAAATGTCTGTTTAGGTCTTCTTTTGTTGAACATCAAAGGAATTGTCCACATCGTATGATTTCTTTACAAAGCCTCAAACGGAGGTGGAGGGAGTAATATCATATCCCACGGTTGTTAGCTAGCATTTCCTAATCCATCTTTCCCCCATCTACATTGACACATACATGATATTAGCTACTGGGTTATTTTCTTAATTCCTATTCAGAATAACCTGTAACACCAGTCTAAGATAACACCAACTTGCATTTATATATTGAATAGAACTTGTGATTTTTGCTAAATGTTTTGTATCTATGACTTCATTTTTTTTAAACATGCTGCTTTATTCTGATGTCTTAGGGTCTGCTAAAGTACAGATCGCAGCTAGATATTTGCCAGGAAAAAAAGAGAGAAACAGCGCTCTGCAGTTTGTTACACAAGTGCAGGTCTCCTCAAAAGAATTAAAATGTGAGTGGCAGCTCATACATTCTGGGGATTTAGTGAACAGGAACTAGGTCCTTCAAGATCTTGTTGGAAATGTTCCTCTACTCCCAGGTGTGCCCTGATCATAAAAGCAGTGCCAAAATTGACAGATTTGGTTTTTTTTAGAATTTTTAGAACCTATAATTCAGATATGGTAAGTCAGAGCCAATTTTCAAAACTGCCTCATTGAAGACAATCATTGGAGCAGCCATGGGGGAGTGAATACTCATTCTGTAGCATCAAATGCTGTTAAAGACTTTGATTAAATTAGATATAGAAATAACGACGTTTTTTAAAAAGAGTTTCAGAAAATCAGATGCATTTTTGAGAAAAGCAGAGTCATCTTAGTAAAGAAACAAATGGGTATTGCTTGTACTAGAAAACAATATTGTGGCTTAAACTGAGGGATTTTTATTTCAGTGCTTTCAGTGTGATGAGAGGCATCACTTTGTGGGGGGACAAGGACACCTTGCTCACTTGGAGTCATAGTTTAAGCATGCAGAGAGAGCCGCTTGGATCCGTGACCCTATGTATTTCTCATCTTATAGGCAGCCTGAAAATTGGCCTTATCTTATCCCAGTCCTTGAGACAAGTCTTGTCACAGGACACAAGTTCATTGACTGCAGAATTTCTCTGACTCCTTCTCTCCTGTTCCCTCTCCCTTCTCCCCTCTCCCTTCTCCTGGGGTCTCTTTCTGATCTAGACATCACAGTTTCCAGTAATTAGTTTCTAGCCTTTTCCCAAGTCATCACCACTTCACTTTCAAACATGCATATGTCCTGGTAACTTTTGCCCCTTTGTCAGTTTCACAATCATATCCTCATTTACAGTAATAGGAAGTATACCTTGTTTGAACCTTGTCCTTGAATTAACATACATTTAAATTTTTGCTCTACATGCTTAATTTTTCTCATGACTGAATTATTTTGTGAATCATTCTTCCACAAGCCTATATTTTCTCTTCCGGAACCTCAATTTATCCATGACTGTATCCCTAATATTGCTTGTGAAACCTCGTCAGTGTTATCATTGCCCATCTTTACATTTCCAAGCTGCTAGGTCCACTCTGGCTGCAATACATAGTGCAGTCATTAGAATTCTTGTGGAAATTTAGCTAATGAGTCCTGTCTGCCTCTTCATTCTTGTAGAATGGTCTTAACTTTTGATACCTTCCTTTAGATTTACACAATCTATTGTCTGTCCCAGAATCACTGACCCTTGACTTTACGCCTATGTTTAGAGAATTTCTTGAGCTTCTTGCACTGATCTTCTCCATTCTGAGCCATCCTGCTTCCACCTGAGCTCTAATTATGAAAACATATTCCGAATAAATGATACTAGGAAAAACAATCTTTGACTTATAAAGTAGCATTATACAGTGTAAGTATTTTTAGCTACCAGCTGTGCAGGCAATAAGTAAGAGACTTTTTGAAGTGCTAAAAATATTTGGGATGTGTCAAGTGGGAGTTGGCAAATACCCTGGGGTGAGAAAAGCCCTAGATAAGGTACATCTGGCACACATTTTTAGGCTGTCCTATTTTTAGTCTGTATTTTGATTTCTGAAGAGATCCATGGGTGTTTCCCTAAAAAAGAAGCAAAAATGACAGAACTACCTTTAGTGAACAAGGTAGTCTCTGAAGTATTCTCTCTCCCTTCCCTCTGCCCTTCAAATTAAAATTGTCATGATGCCTGACTTTAGTCTTGAATCATAGATAATCAGAAGCATTTGGATGAAAATTGATATATAATATCCAATTATGAGTGATAAAACACAGAATGTAACATTAAAGTGTTTTGTTTTTTGGTTACAGCTCTGAATGTTATCACCGCCATCATTGTTTTCCTAGTTATTTTTATTGACTAATTGTTACAAACCTTCCAGCAAATCCTTTTTGGTTTGTTTCACATCTGACACATATTTTGTACAATATATTCAATTGAATTCTTGCCATAAGTAGTTCAGTGAATAAAGAATGAAATCCAAGGAAAAATAAAATTTTGTGATAACTTAATTTTTTTGTTCTGGTCCTAATATTACCAGTTCTCAGCATATTTCCTTACTTCTATTCTCAACTTGAATATAGCATTGAGTCCCTAGGTAATGTCCTTTTATCATATTCAAAACTCAGGCTGAAAATTTTCTGTGGCCATCAGTAAAAATTCAACACCCCAAACCTCCTAATAGGTATGGAAATGGAGGAGGGCGAGAAGGAGGGTGTGAGTGTGCTCCTGCATAGTGGTGGGGTAGCTAGTTAAGATTTCTTAGTGAATTCTACTTTTTACTATATACTTAGGGTCCTGGAAAAAGAAAAAAATGATTAATTTGTGGGTTAAGAAGTCTCTCAAACTTACCAGAAATGTTGTTAATCAACAGATTTTTAGCTGAAGGTGAGTATTGATCATCAACAGGTCTTTATCCAGTTATCACCTCTGACCTCCATTCATGCTATGGATTATGGAACCATTGCTTTCTTGTCAGCTCTCTGTCACATCTTCTACAGTTTGTATAAAGGACACTTGATGTTCAGGCCTTTCTTTAAAAATCTGCCACTTTCTCCATGTACATGAAATTCTCATTCTCTCTTTGTGATAGTGTTGGGTTGCTGTAAATATTTCCGGATTCTACTTGTCAAAAAAGTGTATTGTTTGACAAAATAGCTCTATTTTGGAAACAATATATTTGAGGGGTTCTATTGCAATTCTCTCATAACTATAGTGGCGATTTTAAAGTATTTTCAAGATATAATCATTTTGTGATTTATCTTTTCTCAGTGATTTAAATTTACAAAAAAATCAACTTATTCACAATGATCATAAATCTATCCTTAGTATATTTATGTCTCCAAAACCATTTCAAGCTTTTGATGATCCCAAATTTTTTTCTCCAATTAAAAAAAATGCATTTAATTTAAATTCTCTTTAAAGAAAGAAGGTTCAGGAAAATGTATGTTTGGGTTATAGTCAGCGTAGTTGTGGAGTACCCATGTAAAAATTTACAGAAATCTTAAATTTCTCATATTTATTATTCTCTACAGAACTTAAAATGTTCATAAAACCAAAATGTTAGGTTTCAGAATTCACTAGGAGATGAATTGTAGTTGTAACAACATTTAATATTACTTATATTTTTTTAAAGTTTCTATTTTGATATTTTGTCATAATGTCTCAAGTTTTAAATTGTATTTAAAAATGCAGTGAGAAGAGAAATTTACTTGATTGTCTGCTGGGACACAGCTGTCAGCAATATTGACATTTGATAAGTGTACTCTAACATCTTTGAGAAGAGATGGAAAGTGTTTCTGTTTCAGATTTCATCACAAATAGCCAACTAACACTGTGACAATGTAAAACGCAACCTGTTTGATCCTCTCTAAGACAGAGAGATTGCTGGCAAGAAAAGTATATCTTTAAAAAGTCATATTTTCTACTTGAACAAGTATCTAAATATAAATCTGAGACTTGCTCCAAAACAAGTCTCAGATTGTATTTGAAAAGTGCTTCAATTCGTGTCTCTTGAATTAACTTTATGACTCATGTATTGAACTTTTAGTACCATTAAAGAGAATTATTGAATGTGTATGCACGGGTGAATTAAGACACTATGTTTCGTGATAGTTGATAAGAGAGAGAGAGAGAGGGAGTGTTAATGGCTTGGTGTGCTGCCCTTTTCCAGACTGTTGAAGAGAGTATTCACCAGGAAAGGGAAAAGTTTTGATGCTTCCGGCATTAATGATTCAGCAAATAAATTAAGGGTTATAGAATCTTCTTCTTACCACCACCCAGAATCAGAGAGGTGTTCCTTTATTTTATAACTTTACCTATTAGATTATACTGCAAGTGCTGAAATAATATAGAGAGTTATCCAAGGCTTTTTCCCTACAAGGAAATGTCCTTCCTGTCATCAGTAGATAATACAGTCCAGCCATCACTGGCCATTACACTGGCTTTCTCTTCTTGATCAATAGCTTAAGAATTCAACCATAACATTTATAAATCTATGGTTTCTACATACCTGTCTACTTTGTCACTGGCTCAGTGGAATTTGATGTATGTGTTTTGCCTCAGTAAGTCAGTTTATTGGTGCTCTTGTTGTAAGAATTGCATTTACAGGATAAACTTCCCTGGGAAAAATGCTTCTTGCCGTAAGACAAAGTTACTCATAAAATAATTCTAATTTTAGCCTACAAGATCTAAATTTAGGCATGAAGGCCATAAAATCAAATCCATGGTTAATTCATGCATGATAATTCAGAGAAGTAAATAATCAGTATTTATATTTGAGACAAGTTCAGTATTTCAGCACAAAGATTTTATGTGTCTCTAAAAGTGGGATTGCTGTTACTGTTTCTTGAATTCACTGGAGTCTGTGGTTTAACTGTTGTGCAAGACTGCTTATTTTATTATTTAGATAATGATATAGGCAGAGCATAAAGGAATGCCATCCCACCATCATAGAAAGAAATTTTATGAATCTTTAATACTATGTTAAATGTCAATACATGTTTTCCTCTTGAAAACAAAGATGAGGAGAGGGCTCCCTCATGTAATCTGGCATAAGCTTCTTAATAGATGTGATTGCAGTTATAATTTTATAAGTATTTATTATATGATTTTCTATATTCTGTATCTGATTATAAGCTCCACATAATCAAGAGTTGAGCTGAGTTTTGCTCATCATCATCTCTAAACTTTTTAACTTGTCTGGAATCTAGTTAATGCTCAGTAAATATTTGTTGAATGAATTAGTGAGTGAATAAAAGGAAAAGTAATCCAATATTTAAACAACCTCAAAACACTTTGCCATACTTGATCAACTGAACCATGTGGAAAAAAGATTAGACTGTGATTAATGTTAATTTTTTTCCGGAACTATTGATGCTTCCCAGAAAGAAAAGGGAAAAAGCAAATACGTATGCATTCACTCTAACACTCCAGCTTTGTATTATTTTCATTGATTTCTATTAGAATATAGTTGATTTACAATGTTGTGTTTGTTTCTGCTGTACAGCAAAGGGAATCAATTATCTATATCTGATCTCCACTCCTTTTTATATTCTTTTCCCATATAGGTCATTATAGAGTATTGAGTAGAGTTCCTTGTGCTACACAGTAGGTTCTTACTAGTTATCTGTTTTATATATGGTAGTGTGTATACGTCAATCCCAATCTCCCAATTTATCCCTCCCCTACCCCTTTCCCCCTTGGTAACCATGTTTGTTTTCTACATCTGTGACTCTATTTCTGTTTTGAAGGTAAGTTTATTTGTACCATCTTTTTAGATTTCCACATATAAGTGATATCATAGGATATTTGTCTTTCTCTGTCTGACTTCACTCAGTATGACAATCTCTGTGTTCCTCCATGTCACTGCAAATGGCATTATTTCGTTCATTTTTATGGCTGAGTAATATTCCATTGTATATATGTACCTCATCTTCTTTATCCATTCATCTGTCGATGGGCCATTAGGCTGCTTCCATGACCTGGCTATTATACAGTAAATAGTGCTGCACTGAACAATGGGGTGCCTGTATCTTTTCAAATTATGGTTTTCTCCGGATATGTGCCCAAAAGCCTTTGCACAGCAAAGGAAACCATAAACAAAATGAAATGACAACCCACAGTATGGGAGAAAATATGTGCAAATGACCAACAATAGATTAATCTCCAAAATATGCAAACAGCTCATGTAGCTCAGTATCAAAAAACAACCCAATCAAAAAATGGGCAGAAGATCTGAATAGACACTTCTCTAAAGAAGACATGCAGATGGCCAAAAATCACATGAAAAGATGCTCAACATCACCAATTATTAGAGGAATCCAAATCAAAACTACAATGAGGTATCACCTCACACCAGTCAGAATGGACATCATCAGAAAATCTACAAACAAACAAACAAACAAAAATCTACAAACAATAAATGTTGGAGAAGGCGTGGAGAAAAGGAAACCCTCCTACACTGTTGGTGGGAATGTAAATTGGTACAGCCACTATGGAGAACAGTATGGAGGTTCCTTTAAAAACTAAAAATAGAGCTACCATATGATCATATGTTTTTATTATATACATTTTATGAAAATTATTTTAAAATTTGTTCTTTTATATATGGAAGTTGATTCAACTAACTATGATTTCAAGACTTCAATCCTCCTGAGAGTTTGAACTTTCTTCCTCCCTCCCTCCCTCCCTCTCTCTCTCTCTCTCTCTGTCTCTCTATCTCTCTCTCTTTCTCTTTCTTTTCTTCCTCCCTCCCTCCCTCCCTCCCTTCCATCCTTCCCTCCTTTCATAACATCTACCTGTGGACCTAGAATTCTATCAGTGAAACAATCTTGGAAAGTGACTGCCTCATTTTAAAGATGAAAATTTAAGAGTGGTCATATTCCTGGTATTACACTGTTATTTCAGTAGCAGAATAAAGCTTCAAAAATAGCTAATGACTCTTAATTTATGTCCATTATATTTATGCTAGGCTGGGAAATATAGCCACAAAAATATTCATAAATGAGATAGAAGTAATTATATCTGTTTATAGATTTATAGTTAGATCTATAATTATAATCTATATTAATCTATAATCTATAATATAGATTTATAATTAGATCTATTTATGTATTTATAGACAGGGATATATTGGAGTGATTAGGAGAATTCCAGCAAAACAGGAGACTAAGTTGATGCAAATAAGGCTGACTTCCAGCCACAAATACAGAGAAATAGTGGAAATATTACAAAAGCAGCAAAAAAAATATTTTTATCCACATAGGTGAGTTTGAAAGAATGTAAGATTACCCAAAGGCCAAAAATAAATGGAAAAATTAAAAAGAGAATGACATGCAGAGGCCCATTCTGTAATGATCCACTAGAATTCTGTGATATAGTCCACAAGGACTGTGGGCTAGAGATCTAGCGCCCATTTCTAGATAAAGAAATGCTTCATCTCAAACAGTGGACTAGAACCTAGATCTGCACACTTAAGAAAGAGTCTGAGATTGTTCTCTGTTCTTACGGAGTAGGAAAACTCTACTCACTGACCTGTAAAACAGTAAGGAAGCTGTTTAATCCAGTGATTTGAATCACTGTGGGGGAGTATCACTGATAGTCAAAATCCCAGTTGCCCTATGCATGGATGAAGGGTTTGAAGTTATATTAACTACAGAGTGCAGGAATCTACAGGATAAGAAATGTAAAAATAGGGCCAGGATAACTGATCCTATTTAAGCACCAGATAAAAACAAGTCTCAAACTTCCTTGTAATGGCATTTTCATAGTCTAGGGCACATGAAACTTCTATACATAAATAATCTAATATAGCTAGTCAGATGTCTAAAAGAAAAAATAAAGAAAATGAGTAAGAACCAATGGTCAAAGAGATAGTGGTTAATAGTGTTTTCAGAAATGAAAAGTCAATATGCATCTTCATAGTGAAGAGTCACAGCGAGTCTCAAACTGCATAATCCAAAGCCCCACCTAAATTTAACTACCGAATACTAAAACAAAGGGAAACAACCTAAATCTCTGAGGAGAAGAGAGAGAGAGACAAAATAAAAACACAGCAAACCACACCTGGTTATCGAAAAAGGAATAATGCCAGTGGTAGTTTGATAGGGATTGCATTGAATCTGTAGATTGCTTTGGGTAGTAGAGTCATTTTCACAATGTTGATTCTTCCAATCCAAGAACATGGTTTATCTCTCCATCTGTTGGTATCATCTTTAATTGCTTTTATCAGTGTCTTATAATTTTCATTATAAGGTCATACAGGTCTTTTTTCTCCTTAGGTAGGTTTATCCCTAGATATTTTATTCTTTTTGTTGCAATGGTAAATGGGAGTGTTTTCTTAATTTCTCTTTCAGATTTTTCATCATTAGTGTATAGGAATGCCAGAGACTTCTGTGCATTAATTTTGTATCCTGCTACTTTACCAAATTCATTGATTAGCTCTATCAGTTTTCTGGTAGCATCTTTAGGATTCTCTATGTATAGTATCATGTCATCTGCAAACAGTGAAAACATTACTTCTTCTTTTCCGATTTGGATTCCTTTTATTTCTTTTTTCTTCTCTGACTGCTATGGCTAAAACTTCCAAAACTATGTTGAATAATAGTGGTGAGAGTGGGCAACCTTGTCCTGTTCCTGATCTTAGTGGAAATGGAGGGAGGGAGATGCAAGAGGGAAGAGATATGGGGACATATGTGTATGTATAACTGATTCACTTTGTTATAAAGCAGAAAATAACACACCATTGTAAAGCAATTATACTCCAATAAAGATGTTAAAAAAATAAAAAGGAATAATGGTTGGAGCAGAAGCAGAAGTCTTATCAGCAGGACAGTGGGAAAAAATACAAAGTGTTGAGAGAAAATAATTGACTCAGAGTTTATATCAGCATATTAACAAGCAACCCAATTAAAAAATGGGCAAAAACCCTGGACACTTCACCAAAGAAGCTATAGAGAGGGCAAGTAAGCATATAAAAAAGAGCTCAACATCATATGTCAGTAGAAATGTGCAAATTAAAGCAATGAGATATCACTATACTTCCGTTAGAATGGCCAAAATGCAGAACACTGACAACACCAAATACTGGTGAGGAAGTGGAGCAAAAGGAACTCTGATTTATCGCTGGTGGGAATGCAAAATGGTACAGTCACTATGAAAGAGAGCTTGGCAGTTTCTTACAAAACTTAACATATTCTTACCATACAGTCCATCACTCATGCTCCTTGGTATTTGTCAAAATGAATTGAAAACTTAGGTCCACATAAAAACCTACACACAGGTGTTTTGCCCAGACTTGGAAGCATTCAAGACGTCCTTCAGTAGATGAATGGATAAATAAACTGTGGTACACCCAGATAATGGAATATTATTTGAAGTTAAAAAGAAATGAACTATCAAACCATGAAAAACATGGAGGAAACTTCAATGTGTATTACTAAGTAAAGGAAGCCAATCTGAAAAGGCTATACATACTGTATGATTCTAACTATATGACATTCTAGAAAAGGCAAAAATATGGAGACAGGTAAAAAGGTCATTGGTTGCCAAGGATTAGGGGGGAGTGAGGGATGAATGGTTATAGCATAGAAAATGTTTAGGGCAGTGAAATTACTCTGTGCGATTCTATAATGGTAGATACATGTCCTTATACATTTGTCAAAACCCAGAGACGATACAATACCAAGAATGAACTCTAATGTAAACTGTGGACTTTTCATGATAATGATGTGTCAATGTAGTTTCATCAGTTGTAACAAGTATACCCTCTAGTACAGGATATTGATAATGATGGAGGCTGTGATTATGTGGGGGCTCAATTTTGCTGTGAACCTAAAACTCCTGTAAAAAGAATAAAATCTATTAAAAGATAGAGCGTATCAACAAGCCAGTAAAATAGAAAATTTGGGGATATGGCATGAAAAAAAAAGACTTGAAATTTAAATATAAAATAGGCAACATAACTGTAGATTCAATAGTAGTTTTCAAAAGTATGGAAAACTCATTCTGATAAGGTAAAAATTAGATGAAGTTACTCATGAAAATTGACTCATGAAGAAATAAAGAACCTTCTGTCTATAAGCATTAAGGAGAGTACATCACTGCATAGATGTATAATACATTTTTATCACAAAAAAATGTTACAAGAAGAAAAAGAAAGGAAAATCCGTAACTATTTATGGTTACTTTAATCTTGATAGCAGAAGCAGATTAATAGCATTTTGAGAAAGAAAAACCAAATACCATTTATGATAATAGACATAGAAATCCTAAATAAGTATTAACCAGCTAAACCCAACAATTTATGTGAATATCCATACCACAGTGTTTAACAATAAAACATTATGACCAAGTAGAGTTGGTGTTTTTTTTTTGGTCCCCAAAATGCACGTGTAGGATGCCACTTTCAGATATTCTACTCCCTTCCTCCCTGAAACTCCCAGTTTTGACTCTCCTGATACTAAATTACGTCAGTGAATTTCCTTTATTTCTCAAAGACTTTTACTCTTGGCCTCCTGTCATTCTCTCTGAAGATACTCTTTTCTGAATTCTTAGATACATGGACATGTAGATGGTGTTTCCAATACCCTGACTGCTCAGATTCCCTTAACCTGCTCTCCTCAAGTGATCTTAACTTCTCTCCTGTATCATCCATTCACTTCTATGGTCACATCCAAAGTTTTTCATTATCAGTAACTTAACTCCACAACAATTTTGTTTTATGTAACTCACTTTCTGATCTAGTTTTGTTTTGTTTTGTTTTGTTTCCCCCAGCATGCTTCCTCTATTACCATCTACAGATATGCTGGCAACAAATTCTCTTAGTTTCCCTTCATCTGAGAATGTATTTATTTCCCCTTCATCTTGAAGAACATTCTTGCAGGATAAACAACTCTGGGTGAAAGTATTTTTCTTTCGGCATTTGAAAACTGTCATGCCATTTCCATGGTTTCTGCTGAGAAATCCATTGTTGTTTGACTGTTGTCCTTTTATATGTAATGAGTCATTTTTCTCTCACTGCTCCTAAGATTTTTCTTTGTTTTTGCAGTTTGAATATGATACATTCTGGTATTTGGCCTCTTTGGTTCATTCAGCTTATTGAGTCCTTGACTTATGTCTTTGTCAAAATCGAAAAGTTTTTATCCATTATTTGGAATACTTTTTCATCCGTGTCCTCTTTCTCATCTCCTTCCAGGATTCTGGTGACATAAATTTAGATCTTTTGTTACAGTCTCTCGGCTCTTGAGGTTTTTTCCTTTCTTCTCTCTCTTTCTTTTTTAGTATGTTTTCTCTCTGTTCAAATTTGGTGATTTCTATTGTTCTACCTTCCAATTGAGTGGTTCTTTCCTCTCTTCCCTCCATTCTGCTGTTGAGCCCCTACAATGACTTTTAAATTTTTGTTATCATATTTTTGAGTTCTAAAATTTCTATTTAGTTCTTTTTCATATCTTCAGTTCCCTTCCTGGAACTTTCTATCTTTTGCTTGTTTTAAGTATGCTCATAATTGCTTTTTGAAGTATGTTTTTGGGGGTTTTTTTGATGACTGCTTTTAAATTTTGAAAATAATTCCAACATCTTTGTCATTTTAATGATGTCGTCTGTTGATTGTCCATTTTCATTCAGTTTGAGATCTTCCTGGTTTTAGTAAAACAATTGATTTTCAAATGAAACCTGGACATTTTTTGTATTACATTATGAGACTCTGGATTTTGCTTAAACCTCATATTTTGGCTGGTTTTCTGTGCCACCACTCTGGCAGGGATGAAGGTGTTGCTACCTTATTACTGCCAGGTGGGACTAGAAGCCCCGGTTCCTAAATTGGCCTCCAGTGACTCCTGGGATGGGGATCCCTCATAACTGCTGGGCAGGGGTGAGAGTCCTGGCTCCCCACTTGGCCTCCTTGACATCACTCCAGAGGAAGCATGAGGAAAGGGCACCTCTTTGCCTCTTTATTACTTTGTGAGGGATGGAAGTCCAGGCTTCCCTCTGCACTGACACTGGGGTGGTGGTGGAGCCTGGTTGAAAGTCCCAACTGTCTATTTGGCCTTTCCTGACACCACCTTCGTGGAGGGGTTGGTGTGCCCTCTTATAGGCTGAAGAGTGTCGAAGTTTAGGCTTTTCACTCTGCCTTTGCTGGTATGAGCATTTGTGTGACCAAAGGTTTTTCCTTAGATTGGCTGAAGTAGAGAAATTATTGTATAAGATTTCCATCTTGGTAACCTGCCCCTGTCTCATTTTTTCTTCTTTTGCTTGAAAGAACCAGCTTGTGTTGTGGCTTTTTGTTTGCACCCATTGGCGTTTCTGAGTCACCAGCTTCTTCAGCTCCAAGTCTAGAATATATGAGGCAAAACAAACAAACAAAAAACAGGTAACTCATCCTCACATCATTCCTTGGGTTCTGAAGTCACTGGTCAGTGTGTTTCTTATCTCTACCTTTCAGAGTCTCCTTATGTTTATTTTATATAGAGTGTCTTAGGTATTTACTTGTAATTAACTGGAGGATGCTCTTTTGTTTTCTTGGAAGTAGAAGTCTTCTTTCCCACTTACTGAGAAAATTGAAGTAATCCAAAGAGAACCTCTAAAAACTCCCACAAACTATTCATCCATCTATGATTATTTTTGCTTGCATACTCTTCTCCCACATCCTAGACTAATTATGTGCTCTTATCTAAAAAAATCCCCCCAACTCTGCATTAGATCCCTTCTAATTTTGCCTACACCAAGTTATTGCTTCAGCAGTTCCTTATTTTTCTTTCATTATCAACTTTTCATTTTCTACTAGATCTTCTCTTTCCACTTTCCATTTTCTATTAGACCATTACCTTCAACCTTGTCTTGAATCAAGTTCCCTTGTCAGATAAACATTTTGCAGCAAGTGGATAGTTGACAATAGTGGGTTGCAGATTTCATGCAATGAAATGCTGTAGAGCAGCTAAATATAATTGACTACATTTACATACAACAATTTAGAAATTTTAAGTGAAAAAAATTAATTCACAAAATACTTGTATGATTTACTGTTTCTCTGTACATTTAATATCTCTGTATATTTAATATCCCCCAAAGGTGGCTATACATGTGTGCATGTATGTGTATATATATCTATATAAATAGTTTACAGAAATATATTTATATATTAAATATTATAATATATATTATATTACATCTATCTATCTGTATATATATATATATATATATATATATAATAAAAGCAGAAATACATTTCAATAGTAGTTACTTTTACCTTTTTAGGGGGATGAGAAGAAATGAAGTGGAGATGGTCTGGAAAGCTATAAAAAAATGGGCTTTGGCTGTCTTCACAATACTTCATTTCTTTAAAAAATCTTGAGCAAAGTGTTAACATTTGTTAAATCTGTGTAGGGTAGATTTTGGAGTTTGGCATATATTTGAAAATTTCCATAATTAAACAATTAAAATGTGTTTACTCATGTGTATACAAATGTCTTCAAATCCATTGTGAAATAGTAATAAAGTAGTGTTAATATGGAGATTAGCAACTTCTGTATGTTTTCATTTCTAGGTAAATAGTTCACATCAACAGTCATGCATTCAGACCTCGTATTTAAGTAGATATTACTTTTATATCTCTCACTCTGGACTTCCATAATATTCTATTTATTTCTGTATTGTCTTATCAATGTTTTGAAATGATCTATGTGTTTCTGCCTCTACATTGACTCTATTCATCTTATTCTTCATTGTACTATCATTGGCTAACATTTTGCCAGTTGCACAGATGGTGCTCAGTAGAACATGGCCCAAATTAGCCAATAGTGCTCTGATATTTTCCTGACATGTGTAAGACCATGTAAGAGTTTTCTTTAAAAATAGTAACTTAATTTCACTATGGGATGTGTTAGGGAAAAGGTAAGTAGAGATTGAAGTAGAGTGGAGTGAGAGAGATTGTGTTTTGGGATAGGTGTTTGCATTTTATTTTCCTTTTTTTGTTACTGAATTATTGTGGGTCTTTGTCTATCTTACCCACTGATGTATCTTTTCATCCTGGAAAAAAAGCCTAGCATAATCAAGGTGCTCAATTAAAACTTTGAATGAATGTATGAATAAACAATGAATTACAGGAGACAAAAGGCCAATGGTACTGAGACTAGACCAGTGCCAATATCTAGTGAAAACGTGAAGAGGTCTTTACTAGTCTTGAGCTCTTATATATGAATGTATATTGGTTCTTCTTGACATCTTTTTCTTAAACATTTCTCTTCTCCTTTAAGTGTTTTTTTCATTGTCTTTTATATAATCACCACTGTGTATCTTATGGCACCGACTATAGCAGACCTCATTTTTAGGGGCAATATTAAGGTGCATTGATCTGGAGTCATGTAACAACATTTAGATGCAATAAGTTTCATTTGTGTCACTCTTTCCCAAAGACCAGAATGACAGTTGTATGCATGACCTTGTGGGTATGACCTGTCATACATGCAGATGCATTTTACCATTATGTTTCCCAGCTGTAAACAATCATCATACAAGATCCTTAATAATTTTAATAGAGCAAATTATAAAGAGGAAAAAACTTCTCCCTGTCTGTTTTCACTTAGCTTTACTAAATACTGAATATCAAAAATAATTTATCAGGATTTAATAGAGTTTTGTGGTTTCAGAAAGGATATTTCTCTATTTTATGTAATTGAAGTTGAAAGCAATCTCTCTCGGAGCCTGTTACCCAGCAGCAGTTCCCTCCACCCCTCTCTGGGCCCAGAAAATAGAGGTGTATAAACTACAGGAGTGTGATTACCAGCATAGGTATTGAGGGAGCGAGAAAATATATTTTCTCCCTGAGACCATGTCTCTTCATACTGAGTCAAGAGGATTAATGTCCATGTTTTCAAAGTCAAGAAGTGGGCTGGGATATTGCACAGTGTTCATATAATAGCAAACATATTTTAGGAAAGATAGCAAGAATATTCTAGAATATTCTAGACCACACAATCTTTCAATACAACTTTGTTTCAGTGTTTGGTTTGTTTCTGTATCAATGGGACTTTTATTCATGCCCAAATCAGTCAGTATTTTCTGTGTTTCAGTGTATCATAAGGAACCGAGAAAAATAGGACATTGTCCCTGCCACTCGGAATGCTGTGAGTCCTCACTATTAAGAATTTATATTTCTGATGATTCTTTATTTATAAGATACTGCCTAAGATCTTTGATACACTTTTTTTTTTAAGAAGACTTAAAAAGTCTTGGCATTTGAAGAGAGCCTTAAAGGACATTTAATCTAACCATCATCTAGAACATGCCCTTTACACTACATGATGCTCTTACAGTCCCTTTTACGGATTACATGTTGCACACACTAAAGGCTCTAACAGAAGCCGAAAAGAAAATGTCTATTTAATATTGCTTAAACCAAGAGTTCCCAATATTTTTTGACCACAAGATTTTTTTCTTTGCTACAGCTATTAAAATGTGGTTTAAGAAACACACCACAACGTCCTCTGTAGGCAACGTACTACACTTGGACTGTTAGCAAGTACTTCCTTATATTGAAATACTTTTCTTTCAAATTTCTGACTGCGAAGATCCATACAACAGTGAAGTGTCTATAAACTGAAAAGTTTTGAGCTTTAATTTCTCCTTTATAGGAAAACCAATGCCTAGCTTTTTGCTTGCTTTCTTGGTCTGGTTTGTTGAGTTATGATAAAATAAAATTTACCCTTTTTAGGGTACATTTCAATGAGTTTTGACAAATGTAAACAGTGTTAACACTGTTACAATCAAGATATAGATTATCCCCATGACTCCAAAGAGCTCCCTTTGGCTCCTGTGTTGTCAGTCTCCTCCCTACTCCCAGACTTTGGGGAACAGATCTAATTTCTGCCACTATAATTTTGAATTTTCTAGAATGTCATATAAATTGAATCATACAATTATATACCACCCTGTATCTGACTTCTTTCACTTAGCAAATACTTTTGAGATTTATCCATATCACTGTTTGTGGCAGTATTTTATTTCTTTTTATGACAGAGTAGTATTCTGATATGTGATGTATCAGTATTTATCCATTCACCATTTGTTGGACATGTAGGTTGTTTCCAGTTTGGGGCCATAATGCACAAAGCAGCTATTAACATTTACAAATAAATTTATGTTGAAAATGTTTCATGTTACTTGAGTAAAAGCCTAGGAGAGATATTGCTAGATTTTGGTGGGTGTTTCACTTTATACAGAATATCCCAAGTGTCTTCCAAAGTGGACAGTATTATTTTGCAATCCCACCAGCAACATATGAGAGTTCAGATTTCTCCATATTCTTGCCTTGCAGGACTTCAAATTGTCATTAAACAAAACAAAACGAAACAAAAACAGTGTTAGCCATTCTAGTAGGTGTATAGATGTATCACAAAGTAATTTTTGTTTGCATTTTCCTAGTGAATAATGATGTTGAGTGCCCTTTTATATGTTTATTGGGATATGTATTATTTCCATGAGGTGTTCAAATATTCTGCCTATTTTTATCATTTTTTGTCTTGTAAATATTGTTACAAGATTAATTTATTCTGCACACAAGTCTTTATCATATACGTGTTTACATACACTTTGTTCCTGTCTGTAGGTGTCTTTTAATTTTTTCAGTGTGTCTTACAAAGAGCAAACTTTGTTTTGTTTTATTTTACTAGTTTTTAATTTTGATGAAGTCCTCTATACCAATTTTTATTTAATTTATTTATTTACGTTCTTTTTTTTTTTTTTAACGTCTTTATTGGAGTATAATTGCTTTACAACGGTGTGTCAGTTTCTGCTTCCCAACAAAGTAAATCAGCTATACATGTACATATGTTCCCATATCTCCTGCCTCTTGCATCTCCCTCCCTCCCATCCTCCCCATCCCACCCCAACAGGTGGTCACAAAGCACCGAGCTGATCTCCCTATGCCATACTGCTGCTTCCCACTAGCTATCTATTCCACATTTGGTAGTGTATATATGTCCATGTCACTCTCACACTTTGTCACAGCTTACCCTTCCCCCTCCCCATATCCTCAAGTCCATTCTCTAGTAGGTCTGTGTCTTTATTCCCGTCTTGCCCCTAGGTTCTTCATGACCGTTTTTTTTTTTTCTCTTAGATTCCATATATATGTGTTACCTTACGGTATTTGTTTTTCTCTTTCAGACTTACTTCACTGTGTATGTCAGACTCTAGGTCCATCCACCTCACTACAAATGACCCAATTTCGTTTCTTTTTATGACTGAGTAATATTCCATTGTATATATGTGCCACATCTTCTTTATCCATTCATCTGTTGATGGACACTTAGGTTGCTCCCATGTCCTGGCTATTGTAAATAGAGCTGCAGTGAACATTGTGGTACATGACTCTTCTTGAATTACGGTTTCCTCAGGGTATATGCCCAGTAGTGGGATTGCTGTGTCATATGGTAGTTCTATTTTTACTTTTTTAAGGAACCACCATACTGTTCTCCACAGTAGTGGTATAAATTTACATTCCCACCAACAGTGCAAGAGGGTTCCTTTTTCTCCACACCCTTTCCAGCATTTATTGTTTGTAGATGTTTTGATGATGGCCATTCTGACTGGTGTGAGATGATTTCTCACTGTAGTTTTGATTTGCATTTCTCTAATGATTAATGCTGTTGAGCATTCTTTCATGTGTTTGTTGGCAATCTGTATATCTTCTTTGGAGAAATGTCTATTTAGGTCTTCTGCCCATTTTTGGATTGGGTTGATTGGTTTTTTTGATATTGAGCTGCATGAGCTGCCTATATATTTTGGAGATTAATCCTTTGTCAGTTGCTTCAATTGCAAGTATCTTCTCCCATTCTGAGGGTTGTCTTTTCGTCTTGTTTATGGCTTCCTTTGCTGTGCAAAAGCTTTTAAGTTTCATTAGGTCCCATTTGTTTATTTTTTTTATTTCCATTTCTCTAGGAGGTGGGTCAAAAAGGATCTTGCTGTGATGTATGTCATAGGGTGTTCTGCCTGTGTTTTCCTCTAAGAGTTTGATAGTGTCTGGCCTCACATTTAGGTCTTTAATCCATTTTGAGTTTATTTTTGTGTATGGTGTTAGGGAGTGTTCTGATTTCATTCTTTTACCTGTAGATGTCCAGATTTCCCATCACCACTTATTGAAGAGGCTATATTTTCTCCACTGTATATACTTGCCTCCTTGATCAAAGGTAAGGTTACCATATGTGCATGGGTTTATCCCTGGGCTTTCTATCCTATTCCATTGACCTGTATTTCTGTTTTTGTGCCAGTACCATACTGTCTTGATTACTGTAGATTTGTAGTATAGTCTGAAGTCAGGGAGCTTGATTCCTCCAGCTCCGTTGTTTTTTCTCAAGATTGCTTTGGCTATTCAGGGTTTTTTGTGTTTCCATACAAATTTTGAATTTTTTTGTTCTAGTTCTGTGAAAAATGCCATTAGTTGTTTGTTAGTGATTGCATTGAATCTGTAGATAGTTTTCGGTAGTAGAGTCATTTTCACAATGTTGATTCTTCAAATCTAAGAACATGGTATATTTCTCCATCTATTTGTATCATCTGCAGTTTCTTTCATCAGTGTCTTATAATTTTCTGCATACAGGTCTTTTGTCTCCTTACGTAAGTTTATTCCTAGGTATTTTATTCCTTTTGTTGCATTGGTAAATGGGAGTGTTTCCTTAATTTCTCTTTCAGATTTTTCATCATTAGTGTATAGGAATGCAAGAGAATTCTGTGCATTAATTTTGTATCCTGCTACTTTACCAACTTCATTGATTAGCTCTAGTAGTTTTCTGGTAGCATCTTTAGGATTCTCTATGTATAGAATCATGCCATCTTCAAACAGTGACATCTTTACTTCTTCTTTTCCGATTTGCATTCCTTTTATTTCTTTTTCTTCTCTGATTGCTGTGGCTAAAATGCCAAAACTATGTTGAATAATAGTGGTGAGAGTGGGCAACCTTGTTGTGTTCCTGATCTTAGTGGAAATGGTTTCAGTTTTTCACCATTGAGGATGATGTTGGCTGTGGGTTTGTCATATATGGCCTTTATTATGCTGAGGAAAGTTTCCCTCTATGCCTACTTTCTGCCAGGCTTTTATCATAAATGGGTGTTGAATTTTGTTGAAAGCTTTCTCTGCATCTATTGAGATGATCATATAGATTTTCTCCTTGAATTTGTTAATATGGTGTATCGCATTGATTTGCATATATTGAAGAATCCTTGCATTCCAGGGATAAACCCCACTTGGTCATGGTGTATGACCCTGTTAATGTGCTGTAGGATTCTGTTTGCTAGTATTTTGTTCAGGATTTTTGCTTCTATATTCATCAGTGAAATTGGTCTGTAGTTTTCTTTCTTTGTGACATCTTTTTCTGGTTTTGGTATCAGGGTGATGGTGGCCTCATAGAATTAGTTTGGGAGTGTTCCTCCTTCTTCTATAGTTTGGTAGAGTTTGAGAAGGATAGTGTTAGCTCTCTATAAATGTTTAATAGAATTCGCCTGTGAAGCCATCTGGTCCTGGGCTTTTTTTTGTTGGAAGATTTTTAATCACAGTTTCAATTTCAGTGCTTGTGATTGGTCTGTTCATATTTTCTGTTTCTTCCTTGTTCAGTCTCAGAAAGTCATGCATTTCTAAGATTTGTCCATTTATCCAGGTTGTCCATTTTATTGGCATAGAGTTGCTTGTAGTAATGTCTCGTGATCTTTTGTATTTCTGCACTGTCAGTAGTTACTTCTCCCTTTTCATTTCTAATTCTATTGATTTGAGTGTTCTCCCTTTTTTTCTTGATGAGTCTGCCTAATTGTTTATCAATTTGTTTATCTTCTCAAAAAAACAGCTTTTAGTTTTATTGAACTTTGCTCTCATTTCCTTCATTTCTTTTTCATTTATTTCTGAACTGATATTTATGATTTCTTTCCTTCTGCTAACTTTGGAGTTTTATTGTTCTTCTTTCTCTAACTGCTTTAGGTATAAGGTTAGGTTGTTTATTTGAGATGTTTCTTCTTTCTTAAGGTAGGATTGTATTGCTATAAACTTTCCTCTTAAAACTGCTTTTGCTGCATCCCATAGGTTTTGGGTCATCGTGTTTTCATTGTCATTTGTTTCTAGGTATTTTTTTATTTCTTCTTTGTTTTCTTCAGTGATCTCTTGGTTATTAAGTAGTGTATTGTTTAGCCTCCATGTGTTTGTCTTTTTTACACGTTTTTTCCTGTAATTGATATCTAGTCTCATAGCGTTGTTGTCGGAAAAGATACTTGATACGATTTCAATTTTCTTAAATTTACCAAGGCTTGATTTGTGACCCAAGATATGATCCATCCTGGAGAATGTTCCATGAGCACTTGAGAAAAAAGTGTATTCTGTTGTTTTTGGATGGAATGTCCTATAATTATCAATTAAGTCCATCTTGTTTAGTGTATCATTGAAAGCTTGTGTTTCCTTATTTATTTTCATTTTGGATTATCTGTGCATGGGTGAAAGTGGGGTTTTAAAGTCCCCTACTATGATTGTGTTACTGTCGATTTCCCCTTTTATGGCTGTTAGTATTTGCCTTATGTATTGAGGTGCTCCTATGTAGGGTTCATAAATATTTACAATTGTTATATCTTCTTCTTGAATTGATCCCTTGATCATTATGTAGTGTTCTTCTTTGTCCCTTGTAATAGTCTTTATTTTGAAGTCTGTTTTGTCTGATATGAGTTTTGCTACTCCAGCTTTCTGTTGATATCCATTTGCATGGAATATCTTTTTCCATCCCCTCACTTTCTGTCTGTATGTGTCCCTAGGTCTGAAGTGGGTCTCTTGTAGACAGCATATATACGTGTCTTATTCTTGTATCCATTCAGCCAATGTATGTCTTTTGGTGGGAGCATTTAATCCATTTACTTTTAATGTAATTATTGATATGTATGTTCCTCTTACCATTTTCTTAATTGTTTTGGGTTTGTTATTGTAGGTCTTTTCCTTCTCTTTTGTTTCCTGCCTAGAGAAGTTTCTTTAGCATTTGTTGTAAAGCTGGTTTGGTGGTGCTGAATTATCTTAGCTTTTGCTTGGCTGTAAAGGTTTTAATTTCTCCATCAAGTCTGAATGAGATCCTTGCTGGGTAGAGTAATCTTGCTTGTAGGTTTTTCTCCTTCATCACTTTAAATATGTCCTGCCACTCCCTTCTGGCTTGCAGAGTTTCTGCTGAAAGATCAGCTGTTAACCTTTTGAGAATTCCCTTGTATGTTATTTTTTGGTTTTCTCTTGCTATTTCTAATATTTTTTCTTTGTATTTAATTTTTGATAGTTTGATTAACATGTGTCTTGGTGTGTTTCTCCTTGGATTTATCCGGTATGGGACTCTCTGTGCTTTCTGGACTTGATTAACTGTTTCCTTTCCCATATTAGGGAAGTTTTCAATTATAACCTCTTCAAGTATTTTCTCAGTCCCTTTCTTTTTCTCTTCTTCTTGTGGGACCCCTATAATTCGAATGTTGGTGCGTTTAATGTTGTCCCAGAAGTCTCTGAGACTGTCCTCAGTTCTTTTCATTCTTTTTTCTTTATTCTGCTCTGCAGTAGTTATTTCCACTATTTTATCTTCCAGGTCACTTATCCGTTCTTCTGACTCAGTTATTCTGCTATTGATCCCTTCTAGAGAATTTTTAATTTCATTTATTCTGTTGTTCATCACTGTTTGTTTGCTCTTTGGTTCTTCTTGGTCCTTGTTAAACGTTTCTTGTATTTTCTCTATTCTATTTCCAAGATTTTGGATCATCTTTACTATCATTATTCTGAATTCTTTTTCAGGTAGACTGCCTGTTTCCTCTTCATTTGTTAGGTCTGGTGGGTTTTTCCCTTGGTCCTTTATCTGCTGTGTGTTTTTCTCTGTCTTCTCATTTTGCTTAACTTACTGTGTTTGCGGTCTCCTTTTCGTAGGCTCCAAGTTTGTAGTTCCCGTTGTTTTTGGTGTCTGTCCCCAGTGGCTAAGGTTGGTTCAGTGGGTTGTGTACGCTTCCTGGTGGAGGGGACTAGTGCCTGTGTTCTGGTGGATGAGGCTGGATCTTGTCTTTCTGGTGGGCAGGTCCACGTCTGGTGGTGTGTTTTGGGGTGTTTGTGGCCTTATTATGATTTTAGGCAGCCTCTCTGCTAATGGGTGGGGCTGTGTTCCTGTCTTTCTAGTTGTTTGGCATAGGGTTTCCTGCACTCTAGCTTGCTGGTCGTTCAGTGGAGCTGCGTCTTGGCATTGAGATGGAGAGCTCTGGGAGATTTTCACTGTTTGATGTTATGGAGAGCTGGGAGGTCTCTTGTGGACCACTGTCCTGAACTTGGCCCTCCCACCTCAGAGGCACAGCCCTGATGCCTGGATGGAGCACCAAGAACCTTTCATCCGCACGGCTCAGAATAAAAAGGAGAAAAAATAAGAAAGAAAGAGAGAAAGACAGAAAGAGAGAAGGAAAGAGGGAAGATAAAATAAATTTATTAAAATAAAAAATAATTATTAAGAAAAAGATTAAAAAAAAAAAACGGACAGACAGAACCCTAGGACAAATGGTGGAAGTAAAGCTATACAGACAAAATCTCACATAGAAGCATACACATACACACTCAGAAAAGTGAAAAAGGGGAAAATATATGTATATCTTTGCTTCCAAAGTCCACCTCCTCCATTTGAGATGATTTGTTGTCTCTTCAGGTATTCCACAGATGCAGGGTACATCAAGGTGACTGTGGAGCTTTAATCCGCTGCTCCTGAGGCTGCTGGGAGAAATTTCCCTTTCTTTTCTTTGTTCACACAGCTCCTGGGGTTCAGCTTTGGATTTGACCCCGCCTCTGCGTGTAGGTCGCCTGAGGGCATCTGTTCTTCGCTCAGACAGGACGGGGTTAAAGGAGCAGCTGATTCGGGGGCTCTGGATCACCCAGGCCGGGAGGAGGGAGGGGTATGGAGTGCGGGGAAGCCTGCGGTGGCAGAGGCCTGTGTGACGTTGCACCAACCTGAGGTGCACCGTGTGTTCTCCCGGGGAAGTTGTCCCTGGATCACGGGACCTGACAGTGGCGGGCTGCACAGGCTCCCCAGAAAGGGCGTGTGGATAGTGACCTGTGCTTGCACATAGGCTTCTTGGTCGCGGAAGCAGCAGCCTTAGTGTCTCATGCCCGTCTCTGGTGTCCGCGCTGATAGCCGCGGCTCACGCCTGCGTCTGGAGCTCCTTTAAGCGGCGCTCTTAATTCCCTCTCCTCGCGCACCAGGAAACAAAAAGGCAGAAAAAGTCTCTTGTCTCTTCGGCAGCTCCAGACTTTTTCCCGGACTCCCTCCCGGCTAGCTGTGGCGCACTCGCCCCCTTCAGGCTGTGTTCACGCAGCCAACCCCAGTCCTCTCCCGGGGATCCGACCTCTGAAGCCTGAGCCTCAACTCCCAGCCCCCACCCGCTCCAGCGGGTGAGCACACGATCCTCTCGGGCTGGTGAGTGCTGGTGGGCACCTATCCTCTGTGCGGGAATCTCTCCGCTTTGCCCTCCACACCCCCATTGCTGCGCTCTCCTGCATGGCTCAGAAGCTCCCTGCCTTTGCCACCCGCAGTCTCCGCCCTGGAAGGGGCTTCTGACGTGTGGAAACCTTTCCTCCTTCACTGCTCCCTCCCAGAGGGGTAGGTCCCATTACTATTCTTTGTCTCTGTCTTTTCTTTTTTCTTTTACCCCACCCAGGTACTTGGGGAGTTTGTTGCCTTTTGAGAGGTCTGAGGTCTTCTGCCAGCGTTCAGTAGGTGTTCTGTAGGAGCTGTTCCACATGTAGATGTATTTCTGATGTATGTGTGGAGAGGAGGGTGATCTCCGCATCTTACTCTTCCACCATCTTGAAGCTCCTCCCAATTTTTATTTTAGATATGTACTTTCTGAATGCTGTATCACAAATGTTTACCTAACTGTAGATCAGAGATGTTTTCTCCCATTTTTTTCTCTAGAATTTCATAGATTTAAATTTTACATTTTGATTTCTGATCCATTTGAATTTATTTTTTAAATTAACTTTGTATATTATGTGAAATATGAATCAAGAAGGCCTTGGTAACTTTTATTGAAAATTAGTTATATAAGTATGGATTTATTTTTAGATTTTGTGTTCTGTTCTACTGATATCCCCATCCACCATCACACTGATATCACACTTATATTAGGTAATGTGAGTCATCCGAAGTTGTTGTTCTTTTTCAAAATTGTGTGGCTATTCTTGTCCAGGGTTTCTCAATTGTGGAATTATTGGCATTTTGCACAAGATAATTCTTGGTTGTGCAGGTTGTCCTGGGCATTGTAGGATGTTTAGCAGCATTTCCGGCCCCTTCCCACCAGATGTTAGTAGCAGCTCCCCTAGCTGTGACTTCCAATGCAAGGTTGATAGTAATTGTGAATGTACACAATTCTTGCTTTGTTTCTGACCTTAGGGGTAAAGAGTTTAGTTTCTGCTCATTATGTGACATTTAGCTGCAAGGTTTTTGTTGTTGTTGTTTGTTTTAAGATAGATGACCGTTAGGGACTTGAAGAGGTTTTGAAGCCAGCTAAAACTCTAGCTTGCTGAAAGTTTTAGATCAGAGGTGAATATTGCATTTTGTTAAATGTTTTTTCTGCATGTACTCTATTCTGCATCTGTTGAGACTGTGGTTTTGCTGTTTTAGTCTCTTAGTAAGGTAAATAACATTCATTAATTTTGAATATCAGTTCAATGCTACATTCTTTGTAAGATTCATTTAGTCATGGTATATTATTCCTTTTTATATATTGCTGGATTTTTTGTTTGTTTGTTTGTTTTGCGGTACGCGGGCGTCTCACTGTTGTGGCCTCTCCCATTGCGGAGCACAGGCTCCGGACGCACAGGCTCAGCGGCCATGACCCACGGGCCCAGTCACTCCACAGCATGTGGGATCTTCCCAGACTGGGGCACGAACCCGTGTCCCCTGCATCGGCAGGCGGACTCTCAACCCCTGCACCACCAGGGAAGCCCCCTATATTACTGGATTTTATTTGTTTATGTTTTAAGGATCTTTTGAGTCTATATTATTTATGGATTTTTGGCCTGTAGTTTTCTTTTATAGTAATATCTTTGTCTGATTTTGTTATTTGAGTAATACCAGCATCATAGATTGAGTCAGTCTTTTCTCCTCAAATTTCTGTAACAGATTGTGTAGAATTGGTACTAATTCTTCCTCAAGTTTTTCTTCAGAATTCACCAGTGAAGCCCTCTGGATTGGAGCTTTGTTTATAAAAGACTTTCAACTATATTTTAAATTATCTACAGAGACTTTCAGTTTATTTATTTGTTTCTGAGTGAGCTTTTGTCATTTTGTCTTTCAAATTATTTATCCATTTTACATAGCTGTCACAATTATTGGCAAAAATTCACTCATAATATTTATTTATTATAATTTTCTGTATCATCAGTGACGACTACCTTTTATTCTTGGTATTGGTAATTTTTTGCTCAGTATAACTAGAAGTTTGTTAGTTCTATTGATTTTTCTTTAAAGATTCAGTTTTTGTTTCATTGATTTTTCTTTACTACAATTTTCATTGATTTCTACCTTTATCTTTATTATTTTTTCCTTCTGTTTGCTTTGGATTTCATTTGTTCTTCTTCATCTAATTTCTTAATGTGAAATCTTTGATTATTATTTTGACTCTTATTTTTTCCAAGATAAAAACATTTAATGCTATAAATTTTCCTCTAAGAATTGCTTTGTAATGCATCTCAGGAATTTTGATAAGTTGTGTTTTAATTTTCATTCAATTAAATAAGTTCTAATTTTCCTTTTGATATCCATTTGACCAATGGCTATATAGACGTGTTATTGATTGCTAATGTAATTCATTTCCAATATAAGAAAACATTATGTGTGATTATTTTATATTTGTTTTGCAATCTCAACTTTCTTATGAGCTTAATAAAAGCTATGATTTTGCAAATCACACTACTTTTTCTTACAGCTTTCTAAATCTTAAGCAGAAGCAGAACTCCTCAGTTTTAAACATAATTACTAACAATGCATATTTCTATAAATAGAGACAGTACATCTGCATATTACTAGTACAGATTTTTTTTGCATTGTATCTGTGGTAGTAAAAATATTTCCATATTGCCTGTTTAATCCTTACCTATAAACTGTCTCCTCCATCAAATAATTTTCAAAAAAATTTTGAAAAACAAACCATTCAATAAAGTAGATAACCAGAGTTTCTTTTAAATTACAAAGCTTAAAATGTTTTCTATCCAGCTGTTTATTATCTCATTTTGTATTGGGAATCTAAATAGCAATCACATAACTTTGAGTGTATGGAAACATAAGTAGAATTCTTTATTTCTCCCCAGTGGCTGACATGTAGACTGTAGCTTTATAGAATATTTTGGACTCAATGCCCTCTCCTTCCATTCATAAATCTCTGTGCTATTGATAAGCCTCTGTAAACCAACAGAAGTTTAGTCAAAGTAGTAAGAAAATTATATTTTGTGTGTATGAAAAACACACATTTTTTTCTCTTAATGTCTTTGTAGGTTTCAAGAAATTGCTAGCCATATTTGAAGCCTTATATTTGTTATAATTGTCAAATTAGATTATGTATATGAAATTATATTTTGAGCTGTAAGATGAGAGTAATAAATGTAAATGAGGGAGTAAATAAATATTAGTAATATGGTTTATGGATGCAGTATATACTCCATAAATACTTTTTGAATTGGCAGTGCTTTTAGGGATGCAGAAAATTTCCATACAACCTTCAAAGCCTTAACAAAAAAGGAAAATGAGTTATGGATTGCTGCTATAATTTTATTCTAGTTACTATTACATAAAATACTTTGGAAAAAATTACCAAGCAATTAGGAAAGTGTTGCTTTTGTGAGATTAGGAGTGTCATCTTTTAAATGCCATCCAACCAATGTACAAAGTGCCTAACAAATGTTTATGCTTTGCAGGAATTTGTGCAAGTTCTGTTGAATAATAAATATCTGAAGAACTCCAATATGGTAAAAAGATTTCAGTGGTTCTGAAGTATCTAGTACCACATAGAGCAAGGATGGTGCTTCTTTTCTGTGTTAGTGCTCAGTCTTTGCTGTGCCAACTTTAATCCTTCCTCTGTCTTCTCGCAAACATTTTCGAGTAGAAAACTAAAGAAAAAGTTATACACTCGTCATATGTTTCACTATTTAGTATTAAGATGAAATCTTTGGCCAGTAATCATGCTAATTCTGATTTGAACTAGAAAATGAATTTGAATCCTACCCTATTCAAAGGGCAACAGATTTTATAAACACACACACACAATCTATATGTGTATATTAATACATATTATGTATAACCCCCATTATTATCTTTTGTCAGCAATTCAGTCATGATAAAAATAATGTCTTTTGTTGATAGTCTTTTAAAAATATTTGAAAATTTTAAGATGCACTTTCTGTGACAAATTATTTTTACATTCAAAACATTCAGGATACCTTTCTTATTACAAAAGGTTTTTTAGGAAATATAGAACTATATATACCTGGACACAGGAGATTGCCATTTGGGGATAGGCTAAATGACCGTCAAGTTGGCTAAATGACTCACCAACTGCACTCAACTCAAACATTTTTAAAAATACGAATTAATGGAAATGTAGGTAAGTCCTTCACTCTTTAACATATTTCTGAATAACTTATAAAAAGACAAGTTAAAAAAAAACAAATGATGAAACTCCAAATTTAAAATATATAAACACTAAAAGAAAAAAAAAGCATTCCTTATCCAAGGATAAATTTCTCTTTATTTATATCTGTACCCAGCTGGCAGTGGGTGGTATCTCATTCCTGGAAATTCCTATCTTGAAAAGCAAATGCTTACGGGAATATTCATTTAGCTATGAGCAATGGCGTCTCCAGCTCTGAAATGTCATTTTGAGAAGTCCCTGAGTGCAGGGGAGAGAAATGTGGCTGTGCTTTGGCAGACTCTGTAATGCTCACTTCTCTCTCATTGATGGGTCTTTGTGAATCCTGATGGCTTCATTGCCCACACTATATACAGCAGCTTGATGTGACTGGGCTTATGCCATATCCGCACTGATAGAATTATTGTCATTAGTATCATTAATATGCATGCATTCTCCTTTTTCTCCGGATTTGTTTGGAGTTTATAGAGGAGCCGACTCTTGGTGAAGCTTCAAACTGATGACCATGCCATTTTTATTTTTAAAGCCAGAGCGATGTATTAATAACCAGACTTGGGACTGAGTTGGAGAAATTGGAAGGACATATTAAAATGATGTGGTTCAGAACAAAATGAATTAGGTTTTTGTATGTGCAGTTTTGGTTTGTGATATTCTTTGTCTCGTTTGTTACAATCCCTTCTTACGTTTTAGTATTCTGGTGTTGCTGATTTTAATGGCATCCCCAGGCTTTCATAGATCTAATAATAAACCAGGTTAAAGAAGGAGAAAGTCTTCCACTATAGATTGATTTTCAAACAGCTTTTATTCTTGATTACCAAAAGTAAAATATTGTCATACTAGGGATGTTGAAAAGCACTGGAGTGAGAAACCCCAAACAAAACTACCTACAACCTCTTATTCCCACAGACATTTTTGATAATCTGGATCTGTTTGTCTTTCCCAGCTTAGGGAACATTGGCACCAAAGTTGGGTTTCTAAGTATGAGGACTTGAACTCTGTCCCTAGGTTTGTGTCAGGCCATGTCCTCACACAGTGAGTAAATAAAAGAAAGAGTGGCAGATACATTAAGAATATACTATTCGTTTTCCCAGCACCAATTATTGAAGAGGCTGTCCTTTCTCCACTGTACATTCCTGGCTCCTTTATCAAAGATAAGATGACCATATGTGTGTGGGTTTATCTCTGGGCTTTCTATCCTGTTCCATTGATCTATCTTTCTGTTTTTGTGCCAGTACCATACTGTCCTGATTACTGTAGCTTTGTAGTATAGTCTGAATTCAGGAGCCTGATTCCTCCAGCTCCATCTTTCGTTCTCAAGATTGTTTTGGCTATTTGGGGTCTTTTGTGTTTCCCTACAAATTGTGAAATTTTTTGTTCTAGTTCTGTGAAAAATGCCAGTGGTAGTTTGATAGGGATTGCATTGAATCTGTAGATTGCTTTGGGTACTATAGTTATTTTCACAATGTTGATTCTTCCAATGCAAGAACATGGTATATCTCTCCATCCATTTGTATCATCTTTAATTTCTTTCATCAGTGTCTTATAATTTTCTGCATACAGATCTTTTGTCTCCTTAGGTAGGTTTATTCCTAGATATTTTATTCTTTTTGTTGCAATGGTAAATGGAAGTGTTTTCTTGATTTCACTTTCAGAGTTTTCATCATTAGTGTGTAGGAATGCCAGAGATTTCTGTGCATTAATTTTGTATCCTTCTACTTTACCAAATTCATTGATTAGCTCTAGTAGTTTTCTGGTAGCATCTTTAGGATTCTCTATGTATAGTATCATGTCGCATAGGCAGAACACTCTATGACATAAATCACAGCAAGATCCCTTTTGACCCACCTCCTAGACAAATGGAAATAAAACCAAAAATAAACAAATGGGATCTAATGAAACTTAAAAGCTTTTGCACAGCAAAGGAAACCATAAACAAGACCAAAAGACAACACTCAGAATGGGAGAAAATATTTGCAAATGAAGCAACTGACAAAGGATTAATCTTCAAAATTTATAAGCAGCTCATGCAGCTCAATAACAAAAAAACAAACAACCCAATCCAAAAATGAGCAGAGGCCTAAATAGACATTTCTCCAAAGAAGATATACAGGCTGCCAACAAGCATATGAAAGAATGCTCAACATCATTAATAATTAGAGAAATGCAAATCAAGACTACAATGAGATATCACCTCACACCAGTCAGAATGGCCATCATCAAAAAATCTAGAAACAATAAATGCTGGAGAGGGTGTGGAGAAAAGGGAACACTCTTGCATTGCTGGTGGGAATGTAAATTGGTACAGCCACTATGGAGAACAGTATGTGGTTCCTTAAAAGACTACAAATAGAACTACCATATGACCCAGCAATCCCACTACTGGGCATATACCCTGAGAAAACCATAATTCAAAAAGAGTCATTTACCAAAATGTTCATTGCAGCTCTATTTACAATAACCCGGGGATGGAAACAACCTAAGTGTCCATCATCGGATAAATGGATAAAACAGATGTGGCACATATATACAATGAAATATTACTCAGCCATAAAAAGAAACGAAATTGATCTATTTGTAATGAGGTGGATGGACCTAGAGTCTGTCATACAGAGTGAAGTAAGAAAGGGAAAGATAAATACCATTTGCTAACACATATATATGGAATTTAAGGGAAAAAATGTCATGAAGAACCTAGGAGTAAGACAGGAATAAAGACACAGACCTACTGGAGAATGGACTTGAGGATATGGGGAGGGGGAAGGGTAAGCTGTGACAAAGCGAGAGAGTGGCATGGACATATATACAGTACCAAATGTAAAACAGATAGCTAGTGGGAAGCAGCCGCATAGCACAGGGAGATCAGCTCGGTGCTTTGTGACCACCTAGAGGGGTGAGATAGGGCGGGTGGGAGGGAGGGAGATGCAAGAGGGAAGAGAGATGGGAACATATGTATATGTATAACTGATTCACTTTGTTATAAAGCAGAAACTAACACACCATTGTAAAGCAGTTATTCTTCAATAAAGATGTAAAAACAAATAAATCAAATAAATGTGAAAAAATAGCAATTCAGTAAGAAAAAAAAAGAATATACTATTCGTGGTTGATTTGCAGGTGATATCTCTGAGCACAGGCAATGAGAGACATCCTGTTAAGCTATGAAGTAGTCTGTGTTGGTACATTGTCCCTGGACCGTAGTTCTTGGAGGTGTCCTCTTGCTTGTACATAGTTCTGATGCCCCTAGCAACATATGTCTCCTGGTCCCCTGTTCCAAGCCTTCCCACTGCCACATGTTGACTCTGCACTGATGTCAGGATTGAGTCACCTGTCCAACCTCCCAGGCTTATAACTTTTTCCCTGATTTTTCTTCATTCTTACCTTGGACCTTAGATTACCTACAAAGCCCTACATGATTTGGCTCCAGCCTTCCACTCCAAATTCATCTCCTATCATCGTCCCTTTTGCTCAGTGACAGTCAGTTTTATATTCCTTCTTTCTGTTTTATTCCTTGAACATGTCAAACTCATTCCTGACTCAGAGCTCTGGACTGAGTTAACACATCTGGAATGCTCATGTCCTTGATCTTTACTGGTTCTGAGCCCAGATGTCACCTCTCAGATAGGTGTTCCTTGACCACCTTCTCCAAGTAACTGGTTCATCAACACCTTCACTTTTATTGATCCCATTAAAAAAAATTTTTTAATTGAAGAATAGTTGATTTACAATGTTGTGTTAGCTTCAGGTATTCAGTGATTCAGGTATATATATATTCTTTTTCAGATTCTTTTTCATTATAGGTTATTGTAAGATACTGAATATATTGATAGTTCCCAGTGCTATACAGTAAGCCCTTGTTGTTTATTTATTTTATATATAGTAGAATGTATCTTTTAATCCAAAACTCCTAATTTATCCCTCCCTGCCCCTAGCTCCTCTAAAAATAGAGTTACCATATGATCCAGCAAACCCACTCCTGGACATATATCCAGAAAAGATAAAAACTCTAATTCAAAAAGATACATGCACCCCAGTGTTCATATCGGCACTATTTACGATAGCCAAGACATGGAAGCAGCCTAAGTCTCCATTGACAGAAGAATGGATAAAGAAGATGTGGCAATTATATATATATATATATATATATATATATAAATATTTATATATATATAAATATTTATATATATATATATGAAACTCAGCCATTAAAAAGAATGAAATACTGCTGTATGTCACAACATGAATGGAACTAGAGATTATTATATTAAATGAAGTCAGACAAAGACAAATATTATATATCACGTGTGGAATCTAAGAAAATGATACAAATGAACTTATTTACAAAACAGAAATAGACTCACAGACATGGAAGACAAACTTATGGATCCCATTTTTTTAATAGCACACATTGTTTAAGATTGCCTTGTGACTTATGAATTTATTGCCTGTCTTGATTCTCGCCCACTGTCACCCACTTGTTCTCACATTAGAATTTAAGCTCCATGTAAATAGGGAGTTTGTTTTACTCACCTCTGTGGTTCCCTTGTTTAGATGAGTCTAGCACAGAGGAAGTGCCTGATAATTAAATGCTGAATGAATGTTGCTTATTAGAGCCTGGTTATCCCATAGGATGAGTGTGATTTTTGGACAAGTTCCAGATCATGGAATTGCAAGAGTCTTTTTACACTCTCCTGGGACAGTGGGGGCCTCACCCTCAAAAATAAAAAGTCTGTCCACCTTCCCCAAAGACAATGAGCAATAATTTTCATTCCATCCTTATGTAAATACATGCTATACTACAGCATGATTTTTAATGACTGTGTAATATTTTGTCATATGGATATAAAACATTTTAAATCACCAATCCCTTATTTTTGACCATTTGTTTTTTTTTTTTTTTTCATTCTTCTCCAATAAATTTTATTCAAACAACCCTCCTCAGTTTTCTCCTAATCACTAGTAAGAGCTGACCTTCCCTTTGTCTCTTTGGAATTGCCTGTGGTTCACCATAGTTTACATTTTTCTTTTTTCTGATGACCTTGGGTGTTTGTTTGTTTGTTTTTAACATCTTTCTTGGAGTACAATTGCCCCACAATGGTGCATTAGTTTCTGCTTTATAACAAAGTGAATCAGCTATATGTATACACATATCCCTATACCTCCTCCCTCTTACTTCTCCCTCCCATCCTCCCGATCCCACCCCTCTAGGTAGTCACAAAGCACCGAGCTAATCTCCCTGTGCCATGCCGCTGCCCCCAACAGCTATCTATTTTACATTTGTTAGTGTATATATGTCCATGCCACTCTCTCGCTTTGTCCCAGCTTACCCTTCCCCCTCCTCATGTCCTCAAGTCCATTCTCTATGTCTCTGTCCCTATTCCTGTCCTGCCCCTAGGTTCTTCAGAACCTTTTTTTTTTTTTTTTTAGATTCCATATATATGTGTTAGCATATGGTATTTGTTTTTCTCTTTCTGACTTACTTCACTCTGTATGACAGACTCTAGGTGCATCCAACGCAGTACAAATAACTCAATTTCGTTTCTTTTTATGGCTGAGTAATATTCCATTGTATATATGTGCCACATCTTTTTTATCCATTCATCTGTTGATGGACACTTAGGTTGCTTCCATGTCCTGGCTATTGTAAATACAGCTGCAATGAATATTGTGGTACATGACTCTTTTTGAATTATGCGTTTCTCAGGGTATATGCCCAGTAGTGGGATTGCTGGGTCATATGGTAGTTCTATTTTTAGTTTTTTAAGGAACCTCCATACTGTTCTCCATAGTGGCTGTATCAATTTACATTCCCACCAACAGAGCAAGAGAGTTCCGTTTTCTCCACACCCTCTCCAGCATTTATTGTTTATAAATTTTTCTTTAACATCTTTATTAGAGTATAATTGTTTTACAGTGGTGTGTTAGTTTCTGCTTTAAAACAAAGTGAATCAACTATACATATACATATATCTGCATATCTCCCCCCTCTTGCGTCTCCCTCCCACCCTCCCTATCCCACCCCTCTAGGTGGTCACAAAGCACTCAGATTATCTCCCTGTGCTATGCGGCTGCTTCCCACTAGCTTCTACTTTATATTTGGTAGTATATGTCAGTCCATGCCATTTTCTCACTTCATCCAAGCTTACTCTTCCCTCTCCCCATGTCCTGAAGTCCATTTTCTATGTGTCCCTATTCCTGTCCTGCCCCTAAGTTCTTCAGAAACATTTTGGTTGTTTTTTTTTAAGACTCCATATATACGTGTCAGCATATGGTATTTATTTTTATCTTTCTGACTTACGTCACTCTGTATGACACTCTCTAGGTCCATCCAACGCACTACAAATAACTCAATTTCGTTTCTTTTTATGGCTGAGTAATATTCCATTGTATATATGTGCCACATCTTTTTTATCCATTCATCTGTTGATGGACACTTAGGTTGCTTGCATGTCCTGGCTATTCTAAATAGAGCTGCAATGAACTTGTGGTACATGCCTCCTTTTGAATTATGGTTTTCTCAGTGTATATGCCCAGTAGTGGGATTGCTGGGTCGTATGGTAGTTCTATTTTTAGTTTTGTAAGGAGCCACCATACTGTTCTCCATAGTGGGTGTATCAATTTACATTCCCACTAACCATGCAAGAGGGTTCCCTTTCCTCCACACCCTCTCCAGCATTTATTGTTCATAGATTTTTTGATGATGGCCATTCTGACTGGTGTGAGGTGATACCTCATTGTAGTTTTGAGTTGTATTTCTCTCATGATTAGTGGTGTTGAGCATCCTTTCAGGTGTTTGTGAGCAATCTGTTTATCTTCTTTTGAGAAATGTCTATTTAGGTCTTCTGCCCATTTTTGTATTGGCTTGTTTGTTTTTTTTGATATTGGGCTGCATGAGCTGCTTGTAAATTCTGGAGGTTAATCCTTTGTCAGTTGCTTCATTTGCAAATATTTTCTCCCTTTCTGAGGGTTCTCTTTTCGTCTTCTTTATGGTTTCCTTCACTGTGTAAAAGCTTTTAAGTTTCGTTAGGTCCCATTTGTTTATTTTGTTTTTATTTCCATTTCTCTAGGAGGTGGGTCAAAAAGGATCTTGCTGTTATTTTTGTCATAGAGTGTTCTGCCTATGTTTTCCTCTAAGAGTTTGATAGTGTCTGGCCATACATTTAGGTCTTTAATCCATTTTGAGTTTATTTTTGTGTATGGTGTTAGGGAGTGTTCTAATTTCTTTCTTTTACCTGTAGCTGTCCAGTTTTCCAAGCATCACTTATTGAAGAGGCCGTCTTTTCTCCATTGTATATTCTTTCCTCCTTTTTCAAAGATAAGGTGACCATATGTGTATGGGTTTATCTCTGAGCTTTCTATCCTGTTCCATTGATTTATATTTCTGTTTTTATGCCAGTACCATGCAGTCTTGATTACTGTAGCTTTGAAGTATAGTCTGAAGTCAGGGAGCCTGATTCGTCCAGCTCTGTTTTACTTTCTCAAGGTGCTTTGGCTATTCGGGGTCTTTTTATTTCCATACAAAATGTGAAATATTTTGTTCTAGTTCTGTGATACATGCCATTCGTAGTTAGATATGGATTGCACTGACTCTGTATATTGCTTTGGGTAGTAGGGTCATTTTCACAATGTTGATTCTTTCAATCCAAGAACATGGTATATCTCTCCATCTATTTGTATCATCTTTAATTTCTTTCATCAGTGCCTTATAATTTTCTGCATACAGGTCTTTTGTCTCCTTAGGTAGGTTTATTCCTAGATATTTTATTCTTTTTGTTGCAATGGTAAATGGAAGTGTTTTCTTAATTTCACTTTCAGATTTTTCATCATTAGTGTATAGGAATGCCAGAGATTTCTGTGCATTAATTTTGTATCCTGTTACTTTACTGAATTCATTGATTAGCTCTAGTAGTTTTCTGGTAGCATCTTTAGGATTCTCTACATGTAGTATCATGTCACCTGCAAACGGTGAGAGCTTTACTTCTTCTTTTCCGATTTGGATTCCTTTTATTTCTTTTTCTTCTCTGATTGCTATGGCTAAAACTTCCAAAACTATGTTGAATAATAGTGGTGAGAGTGGGCAACCTTGTCTTTTTCCTGATCTTAGTGGAAACGTTTCACTTTTTCACAATTAAGAATGATATTGGCTGTGGGTTTTTTATATATGGCCTTTATTATGTTGAGGTAAGTTCCGTCTCTGCCTACTTTCTGGTGGGTTTTTATCATAAATGGGTGTTGAATTTTGTGGAAAGCTTTTTCTGCATCTTTTGGGCTGATCATATGGTTTATCTTCTTCAGTTTGTTAATATGGTTTATCACATTGATTGATTTGCATATATTGAAAAATCCTTGCATTCCTGGGATAAACCCCACTTGATCATGGTGTATGATCTTTTGAATGTGTTGTTGGATTCAGTTTGCTGGTATTTTGTTGAGGATTTTGGCTTCTGTGTCCATCAGTGATATCAGTCTGTAGTTTTCTTTCTTTGTGACCTCTTTGTCTGGTTTTGGTATCAGGTTGATGGTGGCCTCGTAGAATGAGTTTGGGAGTGTTCCTCCCTCTGCTATAGTTTGGAAGAGTTTTAGAATGATAGGTCTTATCTCTTCTCTAAATGTTTGATAGAATTTGCCTGTGAAGCCATCTGGTCCTGTGTTTTTGTTTGTTGGAAACTTTTTCATCACAGTCTGAATTTCAGAGCGTGTGATTTGTCTGTTTATATTTTCTATTTCTTCATGGTTCAGTCTTGGAAGTTTGTGCCTTTCTAAGAATTTGTCCATTTCTTCCAGGTTGTCCATATTATTGGCATATAGTTGCTTGTAGTAATCTCTCATGTTCCGTTTTATTTCTGCAGTGTCAGTTGTTACTTCTCGTTTTCATTTCTAATTCTATTGATTGTAGTGTTTTCCCTTTTTTTCTTGGTGAGTCTGGCTAATGGTTTACCAATTTTGTTTATCTTCTCAAAGAACCAGCTTTTAGTTTTATTTATCTTTGCTATTGTTTCCTTCATTTCTGATCTGATCTTTGTGATTTCTTTCTTTCTGCTAACTTTTGGGTTATTTTTTTCTTCTTTCTCTAATTGCCTTAGTTGTACGGTTAGGTTGTTTATTTGAGATGTTTCTTGTTTCTAGAGGTAGGATTGTATTGCTATAAACTTCCCTCTTAGAACTGCTTTTTCTGCATCCCATAGGTTTTGGGTCATCATGTTTTCATTGTCATTTGTTATTAGGTATTTTTTGATTTCCTCTTTGATTTCTTCAGTGATCTCTTGGTTATTTAGTACCATATTGTTCAAACTCCATTTTTTTGTATTTTTCGCAGATTTTTTCCTATTATTGATATCTAGTCTCATAGTGTTGTGGTCAGAAAAGTTACTTGAACTGATTTCAATTTTCTTAAATTTGCCAAGGCTTGAATTGTGACCCAGGATATGATCTATCCTGGAGAATGTTCCATGAGAACTTGAGAAGAAATTGTATTCTGTTGTTTTTGGATAGAAAGTCCTATAAATATCAATTAAGTCCATCTGGCTTAATGTATCATTGAAAGCTTATGTTTCCTTATTTATTTTCATTTTAGATGATCTGTCGATTGGTGAAAGTGGGGTGTTAAAGTCCCCTACTATGATTGTGTTACTGCTGATTTCCCCTTTTATGGCTGTTAGCATTTGCCTTATGTATTGAGGTACTGCTGTGTTGGGTGAATAAATATTTACAATTGTTATATCTTCTTCTTGGATTGATCCCTTGATCATTATGCAATGTCCTTGTTTGTCTCTTGTAATAGTCTTTTTTTTTAAGTCTGTTTTGTGGGATATGAGAATTGCTACTTCAGCTTTCTTTTTTTTTTTTTGGGGTACGCGGGCCTCCCACTGTTGTGGCCTCTCCCGTTGCGGAGCACAGGCTCCGGATGTGCAGGTTCAGCAGCCATGGCTCACGGGACCAGCCGCTCCGCAGCATGTGGGATCTTCCCAGATCAGGGCATGAACCCACGTCCCCTGCATTGGCAGGTGGACTCTCAACCACTGCGCCACCAGGGATGCCCCAGCTTTCTTTTGATTTCCATTTGCATGGAATATCTTTTTCCATCCCCTCACTTTCAGTCTGTATTTGTCCCTAGGTCTGAAGTGGGTCTCTTTTAGACAGCATATTTACAGGTCTTGTTTTTGTATCCATTCAGCCGATCTATATTTTTTGGTTGGAGCATTTAATCCATTTACATTTAAGGTAGTTATCTATATGTATGTTCCTTTTAGCATTTTCTTAATTATGTTGGGTTTGTTATTGTTGGTATTTTCCTTCTCTTGTGTTTCCAGCCTAGAGAAGTTCCTTTAGCATTTGTTGTAAAGCTGGTTTGGTGTTGCTGAATTCTCTTAGCTTTTGCTACTCTGTAAATATTTTAATTTTTCCATTGAATCTGAATTAGATCCTTGCTGGGTAGAGTAATTTTGGTTGTAGGTTTTTCCCTTTCATCACTTTAAATATGTGCTGCCACTTCCTTCTGGCTTGCAGAGTTTCTTCCCTTGTATGTTATTCGCTGTTTTTCCCTTGCTGCTTTTAATAGTTTTTCTTTGTATATAATTTTTGATAGTTTGATTAATATGTTTCTTGGCCTGTTTCTCCTTGGGTTTATCCAGTGTGGGACTCTCTGTGCTTCCTGGACTTCATTAACTGTTTCCTTCCCATATTAGGGAAGTTTTCAACTATAATCTCTTCAAATATTTTCTCAGTCCCGTTCTTTTTCTCTTCTTTTTCTAGGACCCCTATAATTTGAATGTTAGTGCATTTAATGTTGTCCCTGAGGTCTCTGAGACTGTCCTCAATTCTTTTCATTCTTATTTCTTTATTCTGCTCTGCAGTAGTTATTTGCAGTATACCATCTTCCAGGTCACTTATCCATGCTTCTGCCTCAGTTGTTCTGCTATTGATTTCTTCCAGAAAATTTTTAATTTCATTTATTGTGTTGTTCATCAGTGTTTGTTTGCTCTTTAGTTCTTGTAGGTCCTTTTAAAATGTTTCTTGTATTTTCTCCATTGTATGTCCAAGATTTTGGATCATCTTTACTATCTTTTCTTTGAATTCTTTTTCCCATAGACTGCCTTTTTCCTCTTCATCTCTTTGGTCTGGTGACGTTTTAGCTTGCTCCTTCACCTGCTGCATGTTTCTCTGTCTTCTCATTTTGCTTAACTTACTGTGTTTGGGGTCTATGTTTTGCAGGCTGCAGGTTCATAGTTCCTGTTGTTTTTGGTTTCTGCTCCCAGTGGGTGAGGTTGGTTCAGTGGGTTGTGTAGGCTTCCTGGTGGAGGGGACTGGTACCTGTGTTCCAGTTGATGAGGCTGGATCTTGTCTTTCTGGTGGGTAGGACCGTGTCCAGCTGTGTGTTTTGAGGTGTTCGTGACCTTATTATGATTTTAGGTAGCCTCTCTGCTAATGGGTGGGGTTGTGTTCCTGTCTTGCTAGTTGTTTGGCATAGGGTGTCCAACAGTGTAGCTTGCTGGTCGTTGAGTGGAGTTGGGTGTTAGTGTCGAGATGGATATCTCTGGGAGAGCTTTCGCCATTTGATATTACATGGAGCCGGGAGGTCTCTAATGGACCAATGTCCTGAACTCGGCTCTCCCACCTCAGAGGCACAGGCCTGAAAACTGGCCAGAGCACCAAGACCCTGTCAGCCACACAGCTCAGAAGAAAAGGGAGAAAAAAAGAAAGAAAAATAATAAAATAAAGTTTTTAAAATAAAAAAGTTATTAAAACTAAAAAAATTTTAAAGTAATTAAAAAAAAGAAAAAAGAGAGCAACCAAACCAATAAACAAATCCACCAATGATAACAAGCGCTAAAAACTATGTTAAAAAAAGAAAGAAAGTATGGACAGATAGAGCCGTAGGACAAATGGTAAAAGCAAAGCTCTACAGACAAAATCACACAAAGAAGCATACACATACACACTCACAAAAAGAGAAAAAGGAAAAAAAAATTATATATCTCTATATATATAAAAAAAGAGGAAGAGAGCAATCAAATCAATATACAAATCTACCAATGATAATAAACTCTAAATACTAAACTATGATAAACATAAAACCAGAACAAATTAGATGCAGAAAGCAAACCCCACGTCTACAGTTGCTCCCAAAGTCCACCGCCTCAATGTTGGGATGATTCGTTGCCTATTTAGGTATTCCAGTGGTGTAGCCTACATCAAGTTGATTGTGGAGCTTTAATCCGCTGCTCTTGAGGCTGCTGGGAGAGATTTCCCTTTCTCTTCTTTGTTCGCACAGTTCCTGGGGTTCAGCTTTGAATGTGGCCCCACCTCTGCATGTAGTTCACCTGAGGGCATCTGTTCTTTGCTCAGAGAGGAAGGGGTTAAAGTAACAGCTGATTCGGGGGCTCTGGCTCACTCAGCCCGGCGGGGGGGGGGGGGGGGGCGGTGTATGGAATGTGGGATGAGCCTGCAGCGGCAGAGGCCAGCGTGACATTGCACCAGCCTGAGGCACGCCATGAGTTCTCCCCGGGGAAGTTGTCCCTGGGTCACGGGACCCTGGCAGTGGTGGGCTGCACAGGCTCCCAGGAGGGGAGGTGTGGATAGTGACCTGTGCTCGCACACAGGCTTCTTGGTGGCAGCAGCAGCAGCCTTAGCGTCTCATGCCCATCTCTGGGGTCCGCACTGTTAGCCACGCTGGCGCCCAGCTCTGGAGCTCGTTTAGGTGGTGCTGTTAATCCCCGCTGCTAGCGCACCAGGAAACAAAGAGGCAAGAAAAAGTCTCTTGCCTATTCGACAGCTCCAGACTTTTTCCCGGACTCCCTCCCAGCTAGCCGTGGTGCACTAACCCCTTCAGGCTGTGTTCACACGGCCAACTCCAGTCCTCTCCCTGGGATCCCACCGAAGCCCAAGCCTCAGCTCCCAGCCCCCACCCGTCCTGGCGGGTGAGCAGACAAGCCTCTTGTGCTGGTTAGTGCTGGCCGGCACCAATCCTCTGTGCAGGAATCTCTCTGCTTTGCCCTCTGCACCCCTGTTGCTGTGCTGTCCTCTGTGGCTCTGAAGCTTCTCCCCCCGCCCACCCCCTGTCTCCACCAGTGAAGGGGCTTCCAGTGTGTGGAAACGTTTCCTCCTTCACAGCTCCCTCCCACTGGTGCAGGTCCCGTCCCTATTCTTTTGTCTCGTGTTTTCTTTTTCTCTTGCCCTACACAGGTACGTGGAGAGTTTCTTGCCTTTTGGGAAGTCTTAGGTCTTCTGCCAGCGTTCAGTAGGTGTTCTGTAGGAGTTGTTCCACATGTAGATGCATTTCTGATGTATTTGTGGGGAGGAAGTTTATCTCTACATCTTACTCCTCCGCCATCTTGAAGGTCCTGATCATTTGGTTATCTTCTATCTTTTCTGTATTGTGTCATTTCCATAGATATCTTTGTACATATATCTTGAGTACAGTTCTGATTATTTCCTTGAGTACAATTCCGATTATTTCCTTCATCTACATTCCTTGAAATTAAATTGCTGTATTAAAATGTATTCCCCTCCTTGAATATTTTCTGTACTATTATATGAAAACCTAACTCAACATATTTGTGGTTGAGACACTTATAAGAAAAAAATAGATCTTTTCAGAAAGTTTAGAATTCTTGAATCCACTCGTTTAACTTTCTAGTTTTAATTTCAGTTTAATTGCATTATTGAAGTGAATAAAGATTGATTTTTTTCCAGAAGAAGAGCCAGAGAAAATTAATTTGTCTGTCTCACTCTAGGGCCGGTTCAGCCAAAATAGGAATGTGAACCCTTTCAAGTTGTCACTCTTCCTTTATCTTATTTACTGTGTTACTCTTTAAATAAATGAAGTTCAGAAGAAACTAGGCTCAAAATATACCAGAAAGCAATAATATCCGTACTGCTCATAATTTTAACAAATAGAATCCTTTAATCTTACTTAGAGAGATGTGACTCTCTTTCCTTAAAAGTTAAACTTTATATTTTCTCTCAAAGGATGACAGTTCCTTGTTATAAAAACGGTTTCTAAAGCAGGTGGGGTTTTTTTTGTGTTTTTTTTACACTTGGCGTGAGCAAAGATATGTAATGCACTTGCTGCCCTGCAAAAAACACCAATCATATTGTACTCCAGAAATGTCTCACTTAAGAAGGAACAAAGACTTATAATATTTGGCATTGGTGGTCATACTCTTACCATACAACTTAGCGATCGTACTCCTAGCTATTTATCAAATTTAGTTGAAAACTTCGGTCCACACAGAAACCTACACAGAAATTAATAGCAGTTCTATTGATAATTGTCAAAACATGGAAACAAGTAAGATATTCTTAAATAGGTGAATGGAAAAACAAACTATGTTGCATGCATACAGTGAAATACTACTCAGTGATGAAAACAACTAAGCTATGAAGACACCAAAAGACATAGAGGAACTGTAAGTGCATATTACTAAGTGAAAGAAGCCTATCTGTAACAGCTCCATACTGTGTAATACCAACTGTATGACATGCTGGAAAAGGCAAAACTATGGAGACAGTAGGAAGATCAGTGGGTGCCAGGGGCTTAGAGGGAGAGAGGGAGGGATGAATAGGCAGAACACAAGGGATTTTTAGTTTGGTGAAATTTTGAAGATACTCTAATGGTTGATACCTGGCATTATATATTGTGAAAATCCACAGACCTGTAAAACACAAATATCAAGCCTTAATGTAAACTGTGGACTTTAGTTATAATAAGTGATTGATATTGCCTTGATAATTGTAACAAATGTAACACTAAAGCAATATGTTCATCATGGGGGAAACTGTGTGCAGGGAAAGAGTGATATATGGAAACATTCAGTGCTACCTTCTCTATTTTTCTGTAAATCTAAAACTGTTGTAAAAATGAAGTCTGTTAATTAAAACAAAAATCAAAAGTGGCTTTTTCCTCCTATATCTATCTCTTCAGTATGGTCTAGTGACAGGTTATACCTAATTTGTTTTTGTTTTTGTTTTTTTTGGATAGAACTATTTCTTCAATTTAATATTACAAACTCTCTGACATAGGCTTTCTTAATTAGGTGATTGTATCAGTCAGTCATTGTTTTCAACGTCAAGCTCTCTCTTGGTCTTCTGGAGCCCTGTATTAAAGCCTGAAAGTGATTATCCAAACCATTGTCTTTGTTTGCTTGTTAGTTTGGACTTATATTTCTGTGGTACAGCTGTATTACGGTTTTGTCTGAAAAATGGTAGAGAGAATGTTGAGTCTGTAAAACCTTTCATTCTAGGATGCAGCGTAGTCTATATTATCTGATCTGATGTTAAAGGGAAAGATAGTGTCTATAAGTCTACATTCTAGTTTTCTTTCAAATCAAAATATGTCCATGACCTCGCTGTTATCATCTTGCCTATAAAGTTTAAATTAATAATGTCAGGGCTTCCCTGGTGGCGCAGTGGTTGGGGGTCCGCCTGCCGATGCAGGGGACGTGGGTTCGTGCCCCAGTCTGGGAGGATCCCACATGCCGCGGAGCGGCTGGGCCCGTGAGCCATGGCTGCTGGGCCTGCACGTCCAGAGCCTGTGCTCTGCAACGGGAGAGGCCACAACAGTGAGAGGCCCGCGTACTGCAAAAAAAAAAAAAAATTAATAACATAACAGTAACAATTTTCATGACACTCTATTTCCATATTATAAAAAATTAGCTGTATATCTACAAGCAAAGAAAGGGACAATATCTTGAATTTTAGAGAAATTTCTTCCATCTAAATATTTAATTTTCTAAGCTAAATTAATCTGAAAGCAGAGTAAATGGCTCTCAAGTGGGCTACCTGTAACTTGGATATAGTTTTTTAATGTGATGGACAGAGGAAGAGAAGGAAAACTATTAAATGTAGTTGATTTCACTTCCCTCTGTAATTCATTACAAACACGTTCATATAAAATTGATGCCACCCTGTACACGTTATTCCATACTATGGAAATCATATTGGTAAGACTCCATGCCATTCAGTGTTTCTCTAATAGTATCTATAAATGCTAACACAGGCACTGTGTTCCCTGTGTTGCACCTGCTTTTCTCGTGTCATGAAAGTTCAATTTAGATACAGCAAACTGTGTGTCCTTATTCATGCTGCAATAATTAGGGCAGCTTCTTTTCTTCCTTAGTGGATGAATCGTGGCTGAGAGTTCTGATATTCTATCTCATGTTGATGAGCAAATTCCTTTAGAACTCCTTGAATGGCAAGTGCGTGAAAGCTCAATAATAGGACTTTGAAACTGTCACCTTGCCTTTTCTCAGCTTGACTCAGTACCAATGTTGTGTATTTACAGAAGGAAGTCCATTTGAAGTAGGAAGCTTCTAGTTCCTTTTGTGCTTTAATGTTTCCTTTCTCTTCAGTTAGATCAGTGTTTGTCCAGAAGACTGATTTTTGTGGTATAATAATTGAACATGCTCAAAGCTTTTGTTCATTGAGCTATCCTAAATCTTGCTTTCTTTCAATTTAATAATTAAGAAACCTTTGACTAACAACAACTACATCATAATTTGTTCAGAGAACAGTAGCTTTTGCATCAGTGTCTGCTTATTTATAGGCAGAATAAAGAAGCTAAAGTAAATTTATGTAGATTTCCTCAAGCACAATTATACACTGATAGAGCATTACTGTGTGAATAGTACCTGAACAGTAGTATGGGTGTTTCTTTAATGCAGAAGTTATCAAACATATTAATTAAGTAAATAAGTATTCAAGGTCTGTAATAACTAGATAAAAATTATTTTATGGTATTCTTATATAACATATGAAAGACAATTGTGGTTATATTTTTTAAGGTTTTTGGATCATTCTCACTCTTGGATGGAATTTGGCTTTTAATCAGATGGGATTTTGAGAAAAAAAATCTATTATTTTGAACAAAAATTTTCTAGCATAATATTAATAGAGAAATTCAACTCTAAACTACAATTTCATTGAGTTATTAAGTTTTTTTCTTCTCTAGATCTCTAAATTTTCTTCTTGGTCTTAACTCTTTAAAAAGAATTTCTCTAAGCACAGAAATATACCTAAAAGGAAATTATAATTGGTAACTTACTTGTAAAGTATTGAGCTAGTGTCTGCATTCGCATAAATACATATATGAGTGTGTGCATATATATATACACACACATATATACACACACATATATAAATGTATATATATAGAGAGATAGAGAGAGGGAACTACTTATATTCTGTATTTATACATGTATTCAATTTGGAATGGAAAAACAGCTGACAACATTTTCTTAAAGGCAGATTATGTTCCACAACAGTGAACGATGCCATCAGATCATGGCATCCCAGACTTCTTAGCCGCAAAAATAAGATACCAACCCAAAGGCAGGAACCATGAATATTTATCATGGACAACACTAGCTAAACATTTGAAGCCCATTGGATCCAGACTTTCCCTTAGAAATTCAGTTGATTTTGACAGTTGGTAATTTGTCTTCATATGTCTTTATTTCTCGTATGAATATTTTATTTTGTAAATTGAATGGATCCAAACACCAGCAATAAGACTCCACCCTGCCCTCAGAATGCTCATGATCTACTGTGATGGAGGGAGCAGGAAACAGACCTGCATGGTGTAGTGTGACTTGAGCTCTGCCTGAAGCTAATGTGCGAACACAGGCGGTGTTGTCTAGCCTGGAAAGGAAGTGGAGGAGTCATGGGAAACTTCTTGGAGGGAGATAATCTGGCATATTGGGGCATGAGCAGGGAGGAAAATAGGAGAATACAAGGAAGAAATGTAGAAATCGGGAGTGATGAGAAATGTCATGGAACAGTCTCTTAGGTGACCCTAAGGTAAGAGCAAGCTTAAAAAATACAGACTACTGTTAGCTTTCTTAGAGATCTTTTTGTTCAAAATACTACCTTTTTGACTTTTTAAAGTATCTTCTTTTACGGTCATGCAGTCAAGTTATCTTTTTCCTTTCTGAGAGGTAGCACTGGCTCCTATGAGCTTTGTGAACATATATTCAGCTGAAAAACTACCTACATAATATAAGTTATATGCCTGAGTGAATTTCATCTCCTTCAGACAAAGTGTAGGTTTTTTTAAACAATAAATAGCTATTAAAAAAAGAAGAAAGATACATCATTTAACTGGCTGTCAATCTTCTATTTGGATAAAAGCAAACAAAAATTTTGCTACTTCTTTCCCTTCTGAATTCACCAGTGATTGTGTCATTTACGAGTAGCCTTAGATAATTAAGATTTATTAAATATAATACCTCTGAACAGATAGTAACTACGGAGAGTTTTAGTGTGTGAAATATATTTTAGACATTAAAGAACTGAGTGTGAGTCAACCCCCAACCTGCATCCCATCACATGTGCTCTAAGGCACAAATAAGGAGAAAAGTCCCAATTCTACTTCAAAGAACTTTGCCCTGAAATTTAACATGTCTATTACAGCACAAAGGAAAGTTTTTAAAGTGAAGACTAACAATGTTTAAATATTTATAGATCTATTAAAAAACAGAGTAGTTAGTGTCTTATGATTTTAAATGGACAGTATATATCTTCTTTGGTTGTGTGGGACCATCCTTCACTGATTTTTAAAGTGGTCGTTTGCTGGTCTTCTCCAATTATGTCTCATAGTCTGTGTGATTTGTAAATGTTCACATGCTGGATGAAAGTTGATTTTTGTCCTGAACTTGACTTTGAGGTAACCACAAGGGACAGCATCTTTGGTGATGTCTTTTTTTTTCTACATGACTATTTTGTTTTTGAGTTTTCAACAGTATGTATCCCTGAATGCAGCCGTGACCACTTTATAGCTTTTATTTAATTTATTATTTTTTCTTTTTTTTTTTTACATCTTTATTAGAGTATAATTGCTTTATCATGGTGTGTTAGTTTCTACTTTAAAACAAAGTGAATCACTTATACATATACATATGTTCCCATATCTCTTCCCTCTTGCTTCTCCCTCCCTCCCACCCTCCCAATCCCATGCCTCCAGGCGGTCACAAAGCACCTAGCTGATCTCCCTGTGCTATGCGGCTGCTTCCCACTAGCTATCTACCTTACGTTTGGTAGTCTGTATATGTCCATGCCTCTCTCTCGCTTTGTCACAGCTTACCCTTCCCCCTCCCCATATCCTCAAGTCCATTCTCCAGTAGGTCTGTGTCTTTATTCCTGTCTTACCCCTAGGTTCTTAATGACTTTTTTTTTCTTAAATTCTATATATATGTGTTAGCATACGGTATTTGTCTTTCTCTTTCTGACTTACTTCACTCTGTATGACAGACTCTAGGTCCATCCACCTCACTACAAATAACTCAATTTCATTTCTTTTTATGGCTGAGTAATATTCCATTGTATATATGTGCCACATCTTCTTTATCGTTTCATCCGATGATGGACACTTAGGCTGTTTCCATCTCCGGGTTATTGTAAATAGAGCTGCAATGAACATTTTGATACATGACTTTTTTTGAATTATGGTTTTCTCAGGGTATATGCCCAGTAGTGGGATTGCTGGGTCATATGATAGTTCTATTTGTAGTTTTTAAAGGAACCTCCATACTGTTCTCCATAGTGGCTGTACCAATTCACATTCCCACCAGCAGTGCAAGAGTGTTCCCTTTTCTCCACACCCTCTCCAGCATTTATTGTTTCTAGATTTTTTGATGATGGCCATTCTGACTGGCATGAGATGATATCTCTTTGTAGTTTTGATTTGCATTTCTCTAATGGTTAGTGATGTTGAATATTCTTTCATGTGTTTGTTGGCAATCTGTATATCTTCTTTGAAGAAATGTCTATTTAGCTCTTGTGCCCATTTTTGGATTGGGTTGTTTGTTTTTTTGTTATTGAGCTGCATGAGCTGCTTATAAATTTTGGAGATTAATCCTTTGTCAGTTGCTTCATTTGCAAATATTTTCTCCCATTCTGAGGGTTGTCTTTTCATCTTGTTTATGGCTTCCTTTGCTGTGCAAAAACTTTGAAGTTTCATTACGTCCCATTTGCTTATTTTTGTTTTTATTTCCATTTCTCTAGGAGGTGGGTCCAAAAAGATCTTGTTGTGATTTATGTCATAGAGTGTTCTGCCTATGATTTCCTCTAAGAGCTTGATAGTTTCTGGCCTTACATTTAGGTACTTATTCCATTTTGAGCTTATTTTTGTGTATGGTGTTAGGGAGTGATCTAATCTCATACTTTTACATGTACCTGTCCAGTTTTCCCAGCACCACTTATTGAAGAGGCTGTCCTTTCTCCAATGTACATTCCTGCCTCCTTTATCAAAGAAAAGGTGATCATATGTGCGTGGGTTTATCTCTGGGCTTTCTATCCTGTTCCATTGATCTATCTTTCTGTTTTTGGGCCAGTACCATACTGTCTTGATTACTGTAGCTTTGTAGTATAGTCTGAAGTCAGGGAGCCTGATTCCTCCAGCTCCGTTTTTCGTTCTCAAGATTGCTTTGGCTATTCGGGGTCTTTTGTGTTTCCATACAAATTGTGAAATTTTTTGTTCTAGTTATGTGAAAAATGCCCGTGGTAGTTTCATGGGGATTGCATTGAGTCTGTAGATTGCTTTGAGTAGTATAGTCATTTTCACAAAGTTGATTCTTCCAATCCAAGAACATGGTATATCTCTCCATCTATTTGTATCATCTTTAATTTCTTTCATCAGTGTCTTATAATTTTATGCATACAGGTCTTTTATCTCCTTAGGTAGGTATATTCCTAGATATTTTATTCTTTTTGTTGCAGTGGTAAGTGTGAGTGTTTTCTTGATTTCACTTTCAGATTTTTCTTCATTAGTGTATGGGAATGCCAGAGATTTCTGTGCATTAATTTTGTATCCTGCTACTCTACCAAATTCATTGATTAGCTCCTGTAGTTTTCTGGTAGCATCTTTAGGATTCTCTATATATAGGATCATGTCATCTGCAAACAGTGACAGCTTTACTTCTTCTTTTCCTATTTGGATTCCTTTTATTTCCTTTTCTTCTCTGATTGCTGTGGCTAAAACTTCCAAAACTATGTTGAATAAGAGTGGTGAGAGTGGGCAACCTCGTCTTGTTCCTGATCTTAGTGGAAATGCTTTCAGTTTTTCACCATTGAGGATGATGTTTGCTGTGGGCTTGTCATATATGGCCTTTATTATGTTGAGGAAAGTTCCCTCTATGCCTACTTTCTGCAGGGTTTTTGTTATAAATGGGTGTTGAATTTTGTCAAAAGCTTTCTCTGCATCTATTGAGATGATCATATGGTTTTTCTCCTTCAATTTGTTAATATGGTTTATCACATTGATCGATTTGCGTATATTGAAGAATCCTTGCATTCCTAGAATAAAGCACACTTGATCATGATGTATGATCCTTTTCATGTCCTGTTGGATTCTGTTTGCTAGTATTTTGCTGAGGATTTTTTCATCTCTGTTCATCAGTGATATTGGCCTGTAGGTTTCTTTCTTTGTGACATCCTTGTCTGGTTTTGGTATCAAGGTGATGGTGGCCTCGTAGAATGAGTTTGGGAGTGTTCCTCCCTCTGCTATATTTTGGAAGATTTTGAGAAGGATAGGTGTTAGCTCTTCTCTAAATGTTTGATAGAATTCGCCTGTGAAGCCATCTGGTCCTGGACTTTTGTTTGTTGGAAGATTTTTAATCACAGTTTCAATTTCAGTGCTTGTGATTGGTCTGTTCATATTTTCTATTTCTTCCTGATTCAGTCTTGGCAGGTTTTGCATTTCTAAGAATTTGTCCATTTCTTCCAGGTTGTCCATTTTATTGGCATAGAGTTGCTTGTCATAATCTCTCATGATCTTTTGTATTTATTCAGTGTCAGTTGTTAATTCTCCTTTTTCATTTCTAACTCTATTGATTTGAGTCTTCTCCCTTTTTTTCTTGATGCGTCTGGCTAATGGTTTTTCAATTTTGTTTATCTTCTCAAAGAACCAGCTTTCAGTTTTATTCATCTTTACTATTGTTTCCTTCATTTCTTTTTCATTTATTTCTGATCTGATTTTTATGATTTCTTTCCTTCTGCTAATTTTGGGGTTTTTTTGTTCTTCTTTCTGTAATTGCTTTAGCTGCAAGGTTAGGTTGTTTATTTGAGATGTTTCCTGTTTCTTAAGGTAGGATTGTATTGCTATAAACTTCCCTCTTTGAACTGCTTTTGCTGCATCCCATAGGTTTTCGGTCGTCGTGTCTCCATTGTCATTTGTTTCTAGGTATTTTTTTATTTCCTTTTTGACTTCTTCAATGATCACTTTGTTATTAAGTAGTGTATTGTTTAGCCTCCATGTGTTTGTATTTTTTGCAGATCTTTTCCTGTAATTGATATCTAGTCTCATAGCGTTGTGGTCAGAAAAGATACTTGATACGATTTCAATTTTCTTAAATTTACCAAGGCTTGATTTGTGAACCAAGATATGATCTATCCTGGAGAATGTTCCATGAGCACTTGAGAAAAAAGTGTATTCTGTTGTTTTTGGATGGAATGTCCTATAAATATCAATTAAGTCCATCTTGTTTAATGTATCATTGAAAGCTTATGTTTCCTTATTTATTTTCATTTTGGATGATCTGTCCATTGGTGAAAGTAGGGTGTTAATGTCCCCTACTATGAATGTGTTATTGTCGATTTCCCCTTTTATGGCTGTTAGTATTTGCCTTATGTATTGAGGTGCTCCTATGTAGGGTTCATAAATATTTACAATTGTTATATCTTCTTCTTGGATCGATCCCTTGATCACTGTGTAGTGTCCTTCTTTGTCTCTTCTAATAGTCTTTATTTTAAAGTCTATTTTGTCTGATATGAGAATTGCTACTGCAGCTTTCTTTTGGTTTCCATTTGCATGGAATATCTTTTTCCATCCCCTTACTTTCAGTCTGTATGTGTCTCTAGGTCTGAAGTGGGTCTCTTGTAGACAGCATATATATGGGTCTTGTTTTTGTATCCATTCAGTCAATCTGTGTCTTTTGGTGGGAGCATTTAGTCCATTTACATTTAAGGTAATTATCGATATGTATGTTCCTATTCCCATTTTCTTAATTGTTTTGGGTTCATTATTGTAGGTCTTTTCCTTCTCTTGTGTTTCTTGCCTAGAGAAGTTCCTTTAGCATTTGTTGTAAAGCTGGTTTGGTGGTGCTGAACTCTCTCAGTTTTTGCTTGTCTGTAAAGGTTTTAATTTCTCCATGAAATCTGAATGAGGTCCTTGCTGGGTAGAGTAATCTTGGTTGCAGGTTTTTCTGCTTCATCAGTTTAAATATGTCCTGCCAGTCCCTTCTGGCTTGCAGAGTTTCGGCTGAAAGATCAGCTGTTAACCTTATGGGGATTCCCTTATGTGTTATTTGTTGTTTTTCCCTTGCTGCTTTTAATGTGTTTTCTTTGTATTTAATTTTTGACAGTTTGATTAATATGTGTCTTGGCTTATTTCTCCTTGGATTTATCCTCTATGGGACTCTCTGTGCTTCCTGGACTTGATTAACTATTTCCTTTCTCATATTAGGGAAGTTTTCAACTATAATCTCTTCAAATGTTTTCTCAGTCCCTTTCTTTTTCTCTTCTTCTTCTGGAACCCCTATAATTCGAATGTTGGTGTGTTTAATGTTGTCCCAGAGGTCTCTGAGGCTGTCCTCAGTTCTTTTCATTCTTTTTTCTTTATTCTGCTCTGCAGTAGTTATTTCCACTATTTTATCTTCCAGGTCACTTATCCATTCTTCTGCCTCAGTTATTCTGCTATTGATCCCATCTAGAGTATTTTTAATTTCATTTATTGTGTTGTTCATCATTGTTTGTTTCATCTTTAGTTCTTCTAGGTCCTTGTTAAATGTTTCTTGCATTTTGTCTATTTTATTTCCAGATTTTGTATCATCCTTACTATCATTATTCTGAATTCTTTTTCAGGTAGACTGCCTATTTCCTCTTCATTTGTTAGGTCTGGTGGGTTTTTATCTTGCTCCTTCATCTGCTGTGTGTTTTTCTGTCTTCTCATTTTGCTTATCTTACTGTGTTTGGGGTCTCCTTTTTGCAGACTGCAGGTTCGTAGTTCCCTTTGTTTTTGGTGTCTGTCCCCAGTGGCTAAGGTTGGTTCAGTGGATTGTGTAGGCTTCCTGGTGGCAGGGACTAGTGCCTGTGTTCTGGTGGATGAGGCTGGATCTTGTCTTTTTGGTGGGCAGGTCCATGTCTGATGGTGTGTTTTGGGGTGTCTCTGGCCTTATTATGATTTTAGGCAGCCTCTCTGCTAATGGGTGGGGCTGTGTTCCTGTCTTGCTAGTTGTTTGGCATAGGGTGTCCAGCACTGTAGCTTGCTGGTCATTGAGTGAAGCTGGGTGCTTGTGTTGAGATGGAGATCTCTGGGAGATTTTCGCCATTTGATATTATGTGCAGCTGGGAGGTCTTTTGTGGACTAGTGTCCTGAAGTTCGCTCTCCCACCTCAGAGGCACAGCACTGACTCCTGGCCGCAGCACCAAGAGCCTTTCATCCACACGGCTCAGAATAAATGGGAGAAAAAGTAGAAAGAAAGAATTAGTAGAAAAAGAAAGAAAGAAAGAAAGAAAGAAAGAAAGAAAGAAAGAAAGAAGGAAAGGAGGGAGGGAGGGAGGAAGGAGGGAAGGAAGAAAAGAAAGAAAGAAAGAAGATAAGGTAAAGTAAAGTAAAGATAAAATATAATAAAGTTATTAAAATAAAAAATAATTATTAAGAAAACAAAAACAACAACAACAAAAATGGACGGATAGAACCCTAGGACAAATGGTGGAAGCAAAGCTATACAGACAAAATCTCACACAGAAGCATACACATACACACTCAGAAAAAGAGGAAAAGGGGAAAAAATCATAAATCTTGCTCTCAAAGTCCACCTCCTCAATTTGGGATGATTCGTTGTCTGTTCATGTAGTCCACAGTTGCAGGGTACATCTAGTTGATTGTGGAGCTTTAATCCACAGCTTCTGAGGCAGCTGGGAGAGATTTCCCTTTCTCTTCTTTGTTCTCACAGCTCCCGGGGCTCAGTTTTAGATCGGGCCCCGCCTCTGCGTGTAGGTCACCGGAGGGCATCTGTTCTTCGCTCAGGCAGGACGGGGTTAAAGGAGCCGCTGATTCAGGGGCTCTGGCTTACTCAGGTCGGGAGGAGGGAGGCGCACGGAGTGCGGGGCGAACCTGCAGCGGCAGAGGCCGGCGTGACGTTGCACCAGCCTGAAGCACGCTGTGCGTTCTCCTGGGGAAGTTGTCCCTGGATCCTGGGACCCTGGCAGTGGCGGGCTGCACAGGCTCCCCAGAAGGGGGGTGTGGATAGTGACCTGTGCTCGCAAACAGGCTTCTTGGTGGCGGCAGCAGCAGCCTTAGCGTCTCATGCACATCTCTGGGGTCCACGCTTTTAGCTGCGGCTCGCGCCAGCCTCTCGAGCTCCTTTTAGCAGCGCTCTCTCCTCGTGCACCAGGAAACAGAGAGGGAAGAAAAAGTCTCTTGCCTCTTCGGCAGGTCCAGACTTTTCCCTGGACTCCCTCCCGGCTATCCGTGGTGCGCTAACCCCCAGCAGGCTGTGTTCACATCGCCAACCCCAGTCCTCTCCCAGCGCTCGGACCGAAGCCCGAGCCTCAGCTCCCAGTCCTGCCCGCCCCGGCGGGTAAGCAGACAAGCCTCTCGGGCTGGTGAGTGCCGGTCGGCACCGATCCTCTGTGCGGGAATCTCTCCGCTTTGCCCTCCGCACGCCTGTGGCTGCACACTCCTCCGCGGCTCCGAAGCTTCCCCGCTCCACCACCCCCAGTCTCCGCCCGCGAAGGTGCTTCCTAGTGTGTGGAATCCTTTCCTCCTTCACAGCTCCCTCCCACTGGTGCAGGTCCTGTCCCTATTCTTTTGTCTCTGTTTATTCTTTTTTCTTTTGCCCTACCCAGGTACGTGGGGGGTTTCTTGCCTTTTGGGAGGTCTGAGGTCTTTGCCAGCGTTCAGTAGGTGTTCTGTAGGAGTTGTTCCATGTGTAGATGTATTTCTGGTGTATCTGTGGGGAGGAAGGTGATCTCCGCGTCTTACTCTTCCATCATCTTCCTCTCCTCTCCCACTTTATAGCTTTTAAAATGGAAAAAAAAAAATATCAAGCACTGGTTTGTAAAGCACTGAGCTGAAATGAAATTCTTCAAGAGCTCGAGTATTCAATTTATCCCATATCTTCTCACAGAATTTGCCCTCATGGGCATGATGTTAAAAAAAGTAGATCTCAGTGGTTCATAATTAATGTCAGGGAACTATGATCCTGGCATGACACAAACTATATCACCAAAAGAAAAAGGTAAAGAAAAATGATGATTGCTCAGCAATGTACACCAGAGGATGAAAGGGAAAGGCATTTTAAATTAATGGCCCTAAAGCCTTGATGTTACCCTGCCAGATTCCATCAGTCTTTTCTGAGTTGTATCTTCTATGAAAAGGGGACCTCACAGTCACTTAGGGAACACCAGACAGCAATTTTTTCAAAAGAAGGCGGCTTTTAAATTTTAGTTTAGAATTTTCTCTATAGTCCATAAGCTTTTAGTGTGGAATTTGATTAAAACAAACTCTGCTTGGCATGGACTAATATATACTACCAAATGTAAAATAGATAGCTAGTCGGAAGCAGCTGCATAGCACAGGGAAATCAGCTTGGCGCTTTGTGACCACCTAGAGGGGTGGGATACGGAGGGTGGGAGGGAGACGCAAGAGGGAGGAGATATGGGGGTATATGTATATGTATAGCTGATTCACTTTGTTATAAAGCAGAAACTAACACACCATTGTAAAGCAATTAAACTCCAATAAAGATGTTTAAAAAAAAAACACACTCTGCTGCCTGGAAAACCTTTTCCTTATAAAACGTTGTCTAGTTTTATTGTCAAAATGGTATCTGACTGCAGTATCTTTAATTGCCTTGAAAAAACTTGTAGTTACAATTCATTGTCCTGAGGCTTTTATAGACGTGAAATGCATTGTCTCTGTACTCACTTCCTTAAGGACCAGGAAGTTGGCCTTTGTAACATTTGAATAGAACATTTTTCGTACTGGTAAATTGTGATCTGTCTTCTTTACATAGCATCTGTAGGGCTCTCTCTCTCTCTCTCTCTCCACTCAATATACTATCTAATGCTTCAGTTTATGTAGCAAGCAGATGGCCAGAAGAGGATATGTAGCTGTATCAAAATAACTGTAGAACATCACTATTCAGTTACCTGGAAAGGAAGAGTAATGAGGGCTGTGATTTTGAACTTTCTCCTCACTAAGCTCAGTATTGCTCCATTTTAGGTCATTTTTCTAAAGGCACAGAAGGAATAGTGCCGAGGAGAATGGCCAGGCGTCAATACTCAAGAGGAAGCATAGTTCATGACTGTTCTATTTTACAAATTGTGTCTAAGTTTTGAGCTAATTATACATTATACATTTGAGCTAATTATATATTATATATTAATATATACAATATTTTTTTAAAAAATTATTTCATTTATAGATGTGTGCAGTTAACAAAAGTGGCTCTGTGACATTACCTGCTTTTCAGAGAAGAGTGTTGAATACACATACATATGAATATATATATATACACACCACATATACACATATATATAACTTCATACATACATGCACATATATATGCATATATTTAGATAGTTCACATGTAGAGAGACCATGATTTGCCTAGGCATTCATTGCAGTTCAGAGAGAACTCTTGGGTGAGAGTGTTCTGTTTGAGACATTGATTTTATGGGATATGAAGATTTGTAACATGCAGGGTATCAATTCCAGGAAAGAATGTAAACACTTGAACTCTTAAATGTTAAAGGAGAGAAACAATATAACAGGTAGAGATGTTTTTCTTGACAAGACCGCATCTTCATTCTACCTTTATTTCATTGTGGTATGATCACAAATTTCACCTTGATTTAGCACTTGGTTTCCTTACAGGAATAACTTTTTTTTTCTTATATCATGGGCTGAAATTATGTGTTCAGAGGACTTGGAGACAGTATAGATCAGGGAGATACCCTATTGGTTTTCTATCTGATTGGGATGCTGGAATCAATGGAATTTCTTAACACCGTTAAACAAATGAATCTGTATAAGTCCACACATGGAGTGGATGTATGAGTAGAAGCTATTTTCTGCTCATAGAAGAAAACTGAATATTCTTGTTGAATATTCTTCTATAAGAAAGTTTAACCTTGAAAGGGAGAAATGAGAGACGGCAACCCACATATGAGGATTGCCATTTTCCCCTCAATGTTTGGCTATCACAAATACGTCTGAGCTATGAAGAGATGAGAAACGTGAAAACAGATGGCCCATCTGCTTCTGTCTATATGAATTGTAGAGCATTTGAAAGAAACGTCAATCACATTAATTGAAATCTAAGAGTACTCTACCATTCCATAAGTGTGTCCTTATAAGCAGTTTGTGAATCGCTGCCATATCTTTTCCTTATTCCACTGAATTGAGAGTATTTGCTGCTTATTAGGATAATTTTGATATTTAATAACATGTCATTTATCTGTAAGTAACACAAAGCAAACAGGGATTGATATGGCAAGCAACTAGAATCATGTGACTTTTCCTAAATGATCATTATAAGTGAATAATACCAAATGAAGCACAATTATGAAGTAGCAGAACTGGGTGGAAGATCACAAATTTAGGAGGCAAAAATGCTGAGTTTAAATTATCTTAAGTTATTTTAATTTCTGTGTTACCTTCCATTAAGTGGGAATTGAGGAATTCATATATATATATATATATATATATATATGTAATAAACCTCTTACAAGGAAGAAAGTCTTTCATAAATTATTTTGCATAGATTAAACCCTGATGACAACTTTGCAATAATCCAAATCTCTCCACCATGTTCTTTAGAGATTTCTTGTTAATATCATATATAACAATAACTAGTATTGTATGTATACGTACATATTTTACATATACATACTTATTTATAATATAAATAGTGCTATGTGTAATTTTATTGGATATATGTTTTTATAATTTTATGTATGTGCCATAAAACTTCCAGGTTTTTTGGGGGAAGGGGGAGAGAACAGGCATAATGATTAACTAAGATAATTCTAACATTCGTCTATAACTACTATAAAGATATAAACAATCAGAACTGTACATCAGAACCACAAGGGGAACTGACTGAAAGACCAAGATGCCCGGACCTCACCTTTTGAAATTAATTTGGAGGGTTTGGGATAAAGCTAAGCATCATCTGTCCATTTTAAAAGGACTCGCCCTGGAAATTCTCACTTGCTTTCTCTAGTTAATATTTATATACAAGAATGAAACCTCAGCATTTCTGTATTAGAAAATTACCCCCTAAAATATGTTATTATTGTAACCCGTAGGTAGAATAAATGAGACAAGATGGGTTTATTTATTTCCCTTTCTGTCCTTCTAAACTCATGCCAAGGGGCTATCTTTCCTAACTGTGTGTGAATTTTTGGTAGTTGGTCTCCATGACTTTTAGAGTCATTTTCAAATAACAGTAGTCATCTGGTCACTCACACATACAGAGTATTCTCAGTTCAGTTATTAGTATTTCCAGACCGGTGTAATACTGTAAATATCTCTAAAAGAGCTTCCGTCAGAGTTAAAATCTCCCCTTACCCCAGCACAGCTTTGGTGATTAAACTGCTGTTTGTTGCATGTCAGAGAAGCCTGCCACCCACAGAATCCATTATGGATTTTTCAGGTGTAAGTCAGCCTCAGTCCACGGTGTCCTCCAAAGCTGAGCTAGGAGACACTTACCAAGCTTCTAAATGGTTAACTTGGAACGTCTTTCATTTTACTTACATATAGTTTACAGAATAACATGTAAATTTTTCAGCTTCAGTAGTGTAAAAGGAAAGGTATAGCTAATAGATTTGGAGGGGAGAATTGAGGAGAAGCAGGTAAGGGAAAGGCATCATTATGTATAAATGTCTAAGGTTGATGATTATAAGAGGCAGAGATTTAAGAATACAGTTTAAATTTCAAAGGGAACCAATAGTGTTACTAATAAAAGAATAATAAAAATTTTTGAGGAGGCAGGAGAGAGCAGTTGATGAGTGATATAAATGGACATGTTCTTATCTTTCAGGGTGGGGAGTCATAAATAATGACTAGAATTGATAAACCAAGAAAACTGTGTATAAAGAGGATTATAGATAGAAAAGTTAACAACAGAAATTTTAAAATATTCTACAAACACCCTCACCCTAAAGTGTAAGAGTGTGGCGCAATATTGTGGCCCTTCTCTAATACTAACTTCACTGGAGTTAATAAAAGCATTTTAAAATAATAATATGAATTTATTATTCAGTCATTTCTAAAATAAATTCATTGGGCGAGTCCTTTCTAGTTATACTGGAAATTTAATAATAAAAATTGTCAACCTTAATTTTTTTACCAGTAATAATTATCAATAAATGATGTTAGATACTTATCATGCTAATGATATTTAGTAAGGCAATAATTAAGTTGCTGGGGACCTTACATTATGTTGAAATTTACTAATATCATTATGCTTTTTTAAGCAATGTTTTGTTAAAGCAGCAAGGAGGCTCTCAGTGGTCAAAAATCAGTGCACAAATTGTACCTTCCATGATGCAGAAAAATCCTGGCTCCTCATTTCCTTCTTTAAGTGAATCTTCTTTGCTCCTGTCACTAATTTGTATCCTTTTTTCTTTTCTGTAAATGTGAATGCTCTCCAGTGTTCTCAGTTCTTTGCTCTCCTATTATCTGGCTACTTCTCTCCACTTTCACAGTTTTATGCACTTTGATATTTTGCTGCTTCATATTTTCCCTTACCTGCAAGATTGTTTAGTTTCGACAGATATTCTAAGTATCAGGATAACACAGTGTCTGGAGCATGGTGCCTACAGTGAATGGGGTGCCTAGGATGGGCGAGGTTATGAATGAACAAATAAATGAATTTATAGAAAAGAAAGATGTATAAATTGCTCTAAAAATATAAGGACATTCTTCAAACAGGAAATGTTGTTCCATAACATTTAATTACAACAGTAATTACTCCATAGCATTTAATTACTGATAAAGTCTCAACTGTTTCCTAATCAGGAATGGTAACCAGAAGCACTGTGCTACCTTGGGTAGTTGACTATATCCTGTTTACACCCTTAATCCATATGACGTGTGCTAGGTTTGATTTCTAAATATACACAATTTTCTTGGACATATACCTTTTTCACATATATATTTGTTATTAAATATACATTTTAGAACTTTGCAATTCTGTTGTCTTACATACAGAGTGTTTATGTTAACCCTTTATCAGATCAAGTATTTCCTTTTTCACTGTCAAGTAGAAATTGGGTTTTTGTTAAAGTAGCTGATCTTTCCCTAACTTCCTTCAGTTATGTTAAAAAGTGTCTATCTCTTGCTTTTATGGATCAAAGAACCCATAACCCCATCAAAATAAAAACTATTTGCTACTGATTACATTTGGTTCACAGTGACATGAAATTCATTTTCCATGAGGACTCCGTTACTGAAGCTTCATTTAGTTACCAGTAATGAAGATTCTGACTGTCTTAGTCACCCTCTTATTATTATAGCAATGTGTAACATTTAAAAGTGAGTGGCTTGATGTTAAATTCAATTTTATAAAACATCAAGGTACATTTACTTTGCCCTGTATAAGAAACTGATGAGTATGCAAGATGAGGTTAATGCAATGGGTAAAATAAATCAATTCCATGTCTCAACTAATAGCCTTAAAAGTTTAACAAACCACATAAAAGTTTGCTTTTAAATGGACACTTAGGCTAATTTGACAGCATGCTTGCCATTAGGCAACAATTACTGTCATTAGAGTGACAATTTTTCTTTTATCCCTAATCAAATCTAGGAAAAAACAAGAGGGAGGAAGAAAGGAGGACAAACTGTTTACTTCTAACATTAAATTCTGGTGCCTGTGAGTCAAACTCATTATGTTTGTATAGCTGAAGCAACCAATAAATTTTCACAGCCAGTACCTTGCACCTGAAACCTTTTGTGTGTGTGTGTGTGTGTGTGTGTGTGTGTGTGTGTGTGTGTGTGTTTAACATCTTTATTGGAGTATAATTGCTTTACAATGTTGTGTTAGTTTCTGCTGTATAACAAAGTGAATCAGGTATATGAATACGTATATCCCCATATCCCCTCCCTCTTGCGTCTCCCTCCCACCCTCCCTATCCCACCCCTCTAGGTGGTCACAAGCACCAGAGCTGATCTCCCTGTGCTATGCAGCTGCTTCCCACTAGCTATCTATTTTACATTTGGTAGTGTATATATGTCAGTGCTCTCTATGTCTGTGTCTTTATTTCTGTCCTGCCCCTACGTTCTTCAGAACCATTTATTTTTTTAGATTCCATATATATGTGTTAGCATATGGTATTTGTTTTTCTTTTTCTGACTTACCTCACTCTGTATGACATCGTTTCCAATTTCTCCAGGCAGTTTTAATTGTTCCAATCTCTGTGTTAAAATAGCCCATCGTTCAACTCTTGGTTGCAATCCCTCACATTTTTTTGTGGGAATTATGTATTTACTTGTCAGATTCTTTTCTGAATTGTCAGTCAGCTTTCAGAGGTCAGGAAATTGTGTTTCACTCATATTTCCCCCCAGGCTCCAACATAGTTCCTGCCTGACGTAGCATCCGCGCTTAATAGTAATAGAGTATGATTGAAAAAAATCCCCTATTCATTATCATTTTTTTCGTAAAGACACATTTAACCAGAAAATATAACATTCTTTTGAAAAATAGAAGAGGGTTCTTATCTAAGAGGATACTTGTAGATCAACATTTAATCATCTTTGGAACTCATTGTCACTTCAACAAATATTTTGTTAGAACTGATAATGTCAACAATATTTGGAGACTGCTGAGGCTGATAACAAAAAAAAATCAGAACTCTAAGGCTTCTGTAATTCTCCTTCCTAGTAGTATACCTGACTCTAAATCGAAAGGGGAAGATGTGTTGGTGAAAGGTGACATATTTGAGTCAATATAGTATTATGAGTGATAATTAGACTTGCACATTGAATTTCTACAGACTTCTAGGCTAACCAGGCCTTATTATGGGATATTAAACTGTGTTACTATACTTATTTCATAATTTTTAAGAGGTAAATTCTCATATATTCCAAAACCAATGCCTGGCATATAGATATCCCCCAGAGATTAATGAAATTATTGATTGAATACGGAACTAACGGTATTTTATTTTATTTTATTTTATTTTTTTTAACTTTTGGTATTTTAATGCTTTTCTCCTGAAGAAAATTCAGCCACTCTTTACAGCCACAATAGTTGCTTCTCACATATGTCACTTTCAAGCGTTCATTGAAATAATGCAGAGGGGTTTTCTGTACATATTGTAATCCATCATGTCCTTTAAGCAATGTAAGTTTATCTTTAGGGAGGGACCCTGTATCCTTGTGAACACAGTTTAGTGCATGATAGATAACACCGGGTCAGCTCACTTCAGAGCTCATAAGTTCTGAAATAATAGGAAATATTTTGATTTGAAATAATAGGAATCAAAAGCCACAAGAAATATGTTCAGCGAAAACAGGTCAATTATGGTATATTTACTTGTATATCTTTTTTTAAACCTGCAGGTTGATATGTTTCCATCAAAACCCAGCATGCATCAGTAAAACCTACAAACCTATTTAATTGTGCTTTTTAATGTCCTAACAGGCAATGTTCCCTTCTAGAGCACTTTAAAATGGATTTTTTTTCTTTTGTAAGAAAAATGTTATTGACTCAAAGATACAAAATAAATGCAGATATGCTGTTAACAGGAGACTTCAAAGTTAATAATTTTGACAGACTTTCATGCTATTGTGACCTACTCTCTTGATCTTGGGAGAAAATGTGTATTTTATTGACTATTCATGATGCCATGATAAAGTTCAGTGTTACTTCTAGGCTCCAGCTTTTGTTTGTAATTGACTAAATGATCAGTGGTTTCCCTTTTCATCTAGCCTTTGCTTATTTGAGGAAAAGAAGTGCAGATAGTGCATATAGGACTTTGTGCAATGCTTAGTCTTTGTATTAAACAAACAGGACTCACAAGATGCCATTATGACACTGACACAACTATCCTTTTGCTCCCCACAGCCCCTTCTCCTGTTCCTATAAGAAAACAGTGCCAAATTCATGACTTTTCTGAACTTTCTTAGAAATTATAAAGCCCTGGATTTACTTTAGGTCACAATCATAGTACACTTCTGAAGTATGAATATCTATTTTCTGACCATAATCCAAAGGCAAATGATTAATATCAGAGTGTCTCCCCTCCTGACATGGGGCTTCCTGCAGTGGGAGTGGGTGCCTGGTCCTTCGCTCTCCTTGAGCTCTTCCCTACCTGCTAAGAGTCCTTACAGACCCTTCCCAGTTTGGAATGCAGGGGTTCAGGGCTGTTTCTTAGTTGACCTCTCTGGGTATGTAAAAATATTAAAAATACTAATCACAAGTAAATAATAATACATGTTTTCTACATATGGAAATATGTATCATATATATATAAAGTATTTTATAATATTTAACATACTCAAGCTGATTCTTTCCCTCATGTGTGCTATCATAGAATTGTAAGAGCCTCCTGTGACGTGCCCTTCCAGCTGCAGCTCCCAAACTGGCACTGGTGCCCTTTTTTGTTTGTTTGTTTTTGTTACTGAGTAGAGTTCCCTGTGCTATACAGTAGGTCCTTGGTGGTATCTATTTTATATAAAGTAGTGTATATGTGTCAATCCCAAACTCCTAATTTATCCCTTCATCCACTTTCCTCTTTGGAAACCATAAGTTTATTTTCTCTGTCTGTGGATCTATCTTTGCTGTGTAATAAATAAGTTCATTTGTATCTTTTTTTTTAACATCTTTATTGGAGTATAATTGCTTTACAATGATGTGTTAGTTTCTGCTTTATAACAAAGTGAATCAGTTATACATATACATATATCCCCATATCTCCTCCCTCTTGCTTCTCCCTCCCTCCCACCCTCCCTACCCCACCCCTCTAGGTGGTCACAAAGCACCAAGCTGATCTCCCTGTGCTATGCGGCTGCTTCCCACTAGCTATCTATTTTACATTTGGTAGTGTATATATGTCCATGCCACTCTCTCACTTTGTCCCAGCTTACCCTTCCCCCTCCCCGTGTCCTCAAGTCCATTCTCTAGTAGGTCTGCGTCTTTATTCCCGTCCTGTCCCTAGGTTCTTCATGACCATTTTTTTAGTTCATTTGTATCGTATTTTTTTTAGATTCCACATATAAGCAATATCATATATTTGTCTTTCTCTGTCTGGCTGGGGCTGTTTGTTTACAGGCTATCCTCCACCAGCCCACAGTTTTCTCTGCTCCATTAAACTCAGGCTGTGGCTGTGAAATCCTCTTGTACCTTTCACGTCATCCTCTTGGTCAGGACTAAAAAAGTTTTGAGGTTGCGTTTCTTTCCTGCAGCGTTCACGTTTGGACCACAGGAAATACACAGGCATCCATTTACCCACCTTAAAAGGGAATTTACTCCCAGACACAGCACTACCCACTTGGACTCCCCTGCCAGAGTAACTCACTGCCATCATTCCTACTACCCAGGTATCATGGGCGGGAACTTGATGACAGATCACTGAGTCCTCCAAACTCTAGAACTACCTCAAACTCTTCAAGTGGCCCTCTTAAAGTCCCTCTTGCTAAGCTTTAGGTGAAAGAAGTAAGACTCTATCATGCCTTGAGGGGAGATGGGACTTGCGGCTCTTTCTCCAATAATCTGTCTTATCAAACTCTCCCTACCCTCCTTCAGATTCTAGATCTGTGGTTCTCAACCCTGGGGGTTGAGCACCACTGCTCAGTCCTTTGTCACTTGTCATCTGGACCAACCGCATCCATATTACTGGGAGACTGTTAGAAGTGAAACAGCTCAGGCCCCTACTGAATCAAATTCCACATGTAACAATATCCCCAAGCGATCTGTATCCACCTCAGTATTTGAGAAATGTGCTCTTTTAGACTAGTGGTGCTCAAACTTTAGTGGATATCCTAATCAACTGGAGAGCTTGTTAAAACACAGAATGCTAGGTCCCACCTCCAGAGCTTCTTATTCAATAGATCTGGGATGGTTCTGAGAATTTGCACTTCTAGCCAAGTTCCCGGGTGATGCTGATGTTTCTAGTCCAGGAATCGCACTTTGAGAACCACTGTGTTTATACCTACACTGTCTGATGCTACAGCCATAGTCACGTGGTGTTATCAAGCACTTGAATCGTGCACTGAGATGCGCTCTAAATATAGAATACACACCTGATTTCAGATTTAGTATTTAAAAATGCAACATATCACGTGTATTATTTTTATGTTGATTACATGTTGAAATGCTATTATTTAATGAGTTAAATAAAATATATTATTAAATTATTTTCACCATTTTTATGTTTACTATTTTTGGCGTGACTACTGGAAACTTTCAAATTCCATATATGGCTCCACTTGTATTTCTATTGACCAGCGCTCTTTATTTTGATCTCCCTCTGGCTAAGGGGTTTCTGAGGGATTTCTGAAACTGATTCTTTGTCACCTCGATTGCAAATTTATTATTTGGTGGTGCGTCTTCCTTTGGTATGCCATATCTAACAAATCTTGGCGCCTCAGGGAAAATTACAGTTTTAACATTTTGGGTTCCACATACAATAGCTTGTTTAATTCTCATAAAAATCCTACGAACAGGCTATTATTCTCTGCTTTTTTTCAAATGAGAAACCTGAGAAATAACTTACTGAAGTTCCTCTACCAGCAAGTGAAATCCAAGGATAGGTTTGTCTGACTTTCAAGCCCACACTTTTCCACTTTACTGTGCAGCCTCCACTCTGGGACAGCAATATGTGAAAATCTGTTCTTATGAATTATTTGGAAACTATCTGCTCAACTTTGTACAAGTTGAAATCTGTAGGAGTTTTACATAAGAGTAAATGTTGTCCTGTTTTTTGAATAAGGCAATCATTTCTTCTTAATGAAGCAGTGTAATTCTTCATGTTGCAAATGTCAGTACTTTTAAATGCATTGTCACACTTTAATTGCTTTTTGCTGATAGGCCAATTCAGTTCTGGTGTTAGACTCGGACACCATTAGCTATGTTGTATCATTGTTTTTTGTAGTTAACGTTTGATTATAACACATTCATTCTATACAACTGGACTCTACCTTTGGCAATTTCTTCTATATTTGTGCCAGACTTCTGAGAAGCCCTTCTTCTCTCTGACTTCATGAATGGTCCAAACAAATGTAATGATGCAAAGCGATAGGTTGTATCAATGGAAAAAATCCTTGACTATTACATTCCAAGTTAGCTCTCTGGAGCTAAATGACTCAAGCCATTTGATGTACCTCTGTGTGATGTTTTCTATAATAAGTAGACAGTATCTTTCTCCTCTAAATTCCTATAACCTTTCTTTAATTCTTCTAATTACATCACTTAAAACACTTTATTGAAATTGTCTATTGCATGTTCATCTCTCTGATTAGAAGATGATTCTCTTGAGGACAGGGATTAAATATATATATATACATATTAAATATATATACATTATATATATGAACATGTATGCATGCAGTGAATGGTCTTCCTTGAACTTAACCCAATGTTGAAGTGGTTTTTAAATCTATAAGAGAAATCCTTTACCTTCATTCATAGTTTTCACTTGACTGTCAAGATGAGCACCAAGAGTTACAGTTTTATAATGTTAAACTTTTCATTTGGGGGATGTCAGAATATCTCTATTTTTAAAGTTCTATAGTCTGTAGTAGTAGTTTATAGGTATATGGGTGAATGGACTAACATTTTTCAAAAAATATTGAAAATCATATTTTTATATTGCTATGTAAAACCACTAAACATTTGTGTTTGTTTAACAAAAAAAAATACACAATCTCACTCATTTTCTGAAGAAGGTTATTTTTAAAGAATGTAATCTAAAATAGAAAACAATTTTTGAAAATATAAATTTATTTAACATCTTTATTGGGGTATAATTGCTTTACAATGTTGTGTTAGTTTCTGCTGTATAACAAAGTGAATCGGCTATCTGTATACATATATCCCCATAACCCCTCCCTCTTGCGTCTCCCTCCCACCCTCCCTATCCCACCCCTCTAGGTGGTCACAGAGCACCAAGCACCGAGCTGATCTCGCTGTGTTATGCGGCTGCTTCCCACTAGCTATCTGTTTTATATTTGGTAGGATATATATGTCAATGCCACTCTCACTTCGTCCCAGCTTACTCTTCCCCTTCCCCGTGTCCTCAAGTACATTCTCTACATTTGCATCTTTATTCCTATCCTGCCCCTATGTTCTTCAGAACCATTTTTTTTAATTTCCATATATATGTGTTAGCGTACGGTATTTGTTTTTCTCTTTCTGACTTACTTCATTCTGTATGACAGACTCTAGGTCCATCCGCCTCACTACAAATAACTCAATTTCGTTTCTTTTTATGGCTGAGTAATATTCCATTGTATATATGTGCCACATCTTCTTTATCCATTCATCTGTTGATGGACACTTAGGTGGCTTCCATGTCCTGGCTATTGTAAATAGTGCTGCAATGAACATTGTGGTACATGACTCTTTTTGAATTATGGTTTATTTTTATTTAAAAATTTAATACACTACTCTCATCATGCTCTGTCTTCCATGAACTCTACTTGGCACTGGTCCATGCACTAGGAGAGGGCAGCTTCTGTGAGATGCGCGCCATAGTATAGACGTGTGAAGGGTGGTGAGAGGAATCTAGTGACGCCCCCTTGTTTGCACGGCCTTCTGTACACAACACACAGCAGAAGCTCCTCTGTGATCGGTTCATGTGTCTGAGTTAGTTAACCTTGCATCTTTAGCTTAGTAGGACTGTCATTACAGAAAAAGTAAGTAGCACAAAAATTTATGCTCTAAAAATGTTATGTCCTGTTTTAATGGGAAGATGTGAATCAGCATGCCTTATATATAGGGAAAGGATCAGAAATACTAGAAGACTGTAACAGGCACAGGAACCACAGACCCTCTGGCATTATAAAAACATTCTGTGCACACCATGGGTGATTTACTGATTCTTACTTGTTGACAAACTGATTGCATACATGCCAAATGAATTGGAAGCAGAAGTAAATTCAGATGTAAACAAAGCCATTATGGAAGATACATTTTCTTCTAACAGGAACCAATAAACCCAAGTATTCCTTCAACATAATGCATCCTGTGCCTCAAATATCCCCACGTAACTGGAAATATATTTTCCAATAATTTATTTCTTTGGATGGGTCCTCCATTTATAAAAGGCTAACAGGGCATATGCAAGTTCTGGCAAACAAAGACTCTGATAGTCATAAAATACATTAATGTAATATTAAAGCAGTAGAGCCAAGAAAGACTGCCAGATTGTTTAAATTCCTTCTCCCTTTTTCTAGTCCCTATTCCAACAGTAACTATTTTCCAACATCCTCATTTATTTCTTCTCATATCTCCAATCTCTTTAAAGAAATGAGGAGCTAATGACAACTAATGATTTGTGATTCACCTTATTTTTAGTAACTGTGGCATTTCCTTCCTGCCCCACAGCACAAATAATCTGTTTTTAGAAAATAATACCAGTCTATTTTCTTGCTTTTGCTGTGTTTACCTTCTTATCCGAAGGAATAAAACCAAATTCCTGCCCAAAGTGCTTAATGCTTACTGCCTACCCAAATGATGAGCATTTCACTCTACCTAATATACTTAAGAACCATGCATCCAGTAGAAAGAAACTCCAAGGATCCCAGTACATAAACAAATTCCAGTCCTCTTTCACCTTGCCCTGCTCTGTAGCTTGCTTTATTCCCTGTTGCTGACATCTTACACCCTATAATACTTTTCTTTGTTTGCTCCCTACCCTTTGTTTCCCTTTTACTTGATGCATCTCCTCTGGCATTCATCTCTGACTCACCTTAGACACCAACCTGCATTTGCCCTCATCACAGTCTACTCTGGAGCTTGACATCTATCTTTTCTTCTACCCCCAAAGCTAGTTCTAAACCTTTAGACCCTATGTCAGTCCTATTTCATCCTACAAAAGAAAAGTGGGCTCAAAACTAAACAATGATGAACTACTTACTAAATAGTTAAGCTTTTTTTAGTGGTACCTTATTTCCAAGTAAATCATTTTTTAAAATAATTGTGATAGTTCCTTAACTTGAAACAATTTGAGTCATTCCTTTTCTTGGAGTCTGTTATGCTAAATCCTCTATCAAATAGCTCTATGTAGCACAGCTTGGGGTTTTTTTTTCCATGCTTTTCCATAAGATTGGTTATTTACACGACCCTCAAATGTGTGACTGTTTCACTTGTATGTCATTTTCTTCCTTACAATAAACGTCTGTAACTCTTTCAAAGCATCCTTCAGCTCAAGCGCCTTCAATAATCAATCAAGCATATCCTTATGACAGCAGCCATGTGGCCTCACCTATTTCAGAGTGCACATGCAGGAGCTTGATTTGTATAGAATTTATATTATTACATTGTTCTAAGGAGAATTTTCAAGTGTAAGGTTTATCTCCCCAACTGGACTCCAAGCACAAGAAAGAAATCAACTGTGTCCATATAACTTTGTGTTGCTTGAAAACCTAACATATTTCTGATAGGAACATAATAAACATCAACAGCCTGGCTTTGTAAGGAATCAGTCTCCCTTTTCATACTTCAAGTTTATCATGAGAACACATTTCTTATTAGTGTATCAAAACAAAACTTGTCTGTAGCCTAAAGAGTAAGGACACACTAAAAGCTTTTTACCACCCATAAAAAGAAAAAGAGAAAATCTCTCTATATCATGAGAGTATGGATTCAAATGACAAACAAATGAGATGGGGAATGAAAATAAAATATCACCAGAGAGATATCAAAGCTTTATTTGTTCTTTTGAAACTGTGGAGATTTGGATGTTCAGAGTTATTGCCTGAATTGTTTGTCAACAGGAGAGAGATTTGCTGCTCTCTTTTGCATCAAATGATACTTGACATGGGAGCATATATTTTAAATACCCTTGTCAAATAAGCAATGAACATCATGCATTCACTAATGTGTGTATAGCATAAATGCTTAATTATTACAATAGTTATTGCAAAACTTTATATAATACAAGAAGGAGCAGAGATCAAACAAGGGGAGTAGAGAGTCCACAACTAATATTTAAGAGGAATTATGTCAATTATAGGGAATTATTTTATTACCATTTCCAGTATTCTTGAAAAATAGCAATAACAAGTGGATGTGGATCTTGATATAGAAACTTTAGACAGATTGATTGATTGATTGATTGATTAAATCCTCTTAAATATGTGATTTTTGCAACCACAGAAAATAAGAATGACACAAAGAAGAATACCTCTGTAGGAAGAAGGAAAGTTGATATAAGAGCACAACTAAAGGAACTTAGGGAAGAGAAAGAAGAGACACTTTAACACTGATTCACACTACAAGGATTAATGTTGCTTTATCTCTATATGCACATGAATAGACCTTCCATTAAATCAGTGATTTCCAACTCTAATTGTACCTTAAAACATCCTGGGGAACTTTCACAAAATACTGATGCCTAGGTCCCACCCTCAGAGATTCTGATTCAACTATAAGTTTCCCAGGTATGACTATGGCTTCATTGTAGCCAACCATTGCAATGGGTAATTTTAAAGGAAACTTTACTTTGTTCATATCAAGAGTGAGTACACCTCAACCTACATTGCCCATGAATAAGATGACTAACCATTGGACCCATCTTGTCCTCTTTGCATTAGTGCCTCTTCATCAGGGACACAGAAAACCTGTGAAAATCATTCCCAACCTAAACTTTGATTTCTCTCAGGGTATCGTTTGAGCCATAGCTCTGGTTGCTCCACCCAAGGGCCACCATATGTTCAGGCTTGGAGTAGCCATGCAAGAATGATAAAGCATGCAATTTGTCCTCTCCTCTGATGTTTTTAGAATATGTCCGTAGCTGTAGTCAGATGCCTCCAGTGACCATTTGCCTAGTGATATCTATAGATAACCTATAACTTTGCTCTTTTGTGGGGAGAAATCAAAGCAGCATTGATATGAGCCATCTGAAAATTTAAAAAACAAAACAAAATATTAATTAGTGCTTGCTTCGAAAGCACATATACTAAAATTGGAACGGTACAGACAGAAAAGACTAGTGTGGCCCCTGTACAAGGATGATATGCAAATTTATGAAGCGTTCCCTATTTTTATCAACAGATGATTGGCTTAAGAAGACGTGGTATACATATACAATGGACTATTACTCAGCCATAGAAAAGAATGGAATATTGCCACTTGCAGCAACACGGATAGACCTAGAGAGTATTATATTTAGTGATGTAAGTCAGACAAAGACAAATATTATATGATATCACTTATATGTGGGATCTCCAAAATAATACAAATGAATCTATATACAGAACAGAAACACACAAACATAGAAAACAAACTTGTGGTTACCAAAGGGGAAAGGGAGGGAAGGGGTAAATGAGGAGTATGGGATTAACAAAGTACCATACATAAAATAGCTAAGCAACAAGGACTTACTGTGTAGCACAGGGAACTGTATTAAATATCGTGTAATAACCTCTAATGGAAAAGAATCTGAAAAAAAAATAACTGAATAGCTTTGTTGTATACCTGAAACTAACGTAATATTGTAAATCAACCCTACTTCAATTTAAAAAAAACCCACTAATTAATGAACTAGCATCGTGAATATATGCAGCCTAGAGCCCTAGTCAAGACAATCACTGGAAAACCTAAAACTGGTCATGTGACCCAAGGGTCGGTCAAGAGTGCTATATATCAGGGCTTTTTGCTTCAGTATTCCACACTGGCAGGCTCACATGTGATATGGCCACAATCCACGAGTCACATTCCATGAGGGCCTTTCATTCAGTAGCCTGAAACACGGAGCTAAACATAGAGAATGCTTTAGATAATGTTTCCAAAGTGAGAGGGAAAAAATGAGAATACTGACATTTCTCTCTCTTTACCTTTATTTCTGTCTTCTGCCTCACTCTCCCACAATCCTCAGGGATCATAAAGCTTTGGTTATTCTTTTACTTCCTCTGTGTCAGCTCCTTCTTCTTTCTATTCCAGTTTCAGGGTTAAACTTGAGGATGGACAGTATGGGAATAAAGTCCATCATAAAACCTAGCCATTGATGTTGTAAGTGGTGCAAAAGAGTCCTTAATTTCTTCTTCTCTTCCAAAAATTTGGTTTTAAGCAGAATATATTGCTTAAAAATTATATTTTGAATATTAGTGGTTAAATAATAACTCTCTTTTCCCCTGTCTTTACAATGCTTTGTAATAGCCCTAATCCTCTCTCTGTCACCTGTCTTTTCTTAGACTTTGGACTTATTTAAGGTCCCGTCAAGGTTTAAACAATCTACAGTTCTATATTACTTCCCTATGCTCTCTTAGCAAATTGACACAATTTTGGTGACTTAAAACAACACGCAATTATTATTTCTTAGTTCTGTAGATCCCAAATCAGGGTGAGCTCAACTGGGTGCTCTGCTCAGGGTTTCACAAAGTGTCAGCACTGCTGGACCCTTACCTAGAGGCTCTGGGAAAGAATCTGCTTCCAAGCTCATTCAAGTCAGTGGCAGAATCCAGTTCCTTGTGGTTGTATGACTTAAGCCTCTGTTCTTGCAGCCTGTTGGTCAGGAACTGCTCTCAGCATCTAAAGGCCGCTCTCAGGTCCTTATCTTGTGGCCCCATCTATCTCAGTAATCGATAAATTCTCTAACTCTGTCTTCTGCTACCAGTCGGAGAAAACCTCTCTGTCTTGTAATGGCACATGGGATTGTTTTAGACTCAGCTGGGTAATCTCCTTTTTCATTAACTCAAAGTCATCTGATTAGTAACTTTAATTACGTCTCCAAATTCCCTTTTGCCACGTGAGGTAACATAATCAAATGTGTGGTGTCTCATCATATTCACAGTTCCAGGGATTAGGGAACAGAATCTTGGTGGGTCACTTTTAGAATTCTGCCCAAAACAGTTCCTTATTTTAAATCAGAAAACTGAACGGTGGGACTTGTATAACTCTATTGTTTACAGTAGCCTTAAGAGTGCTTCTCAGAGTTCATAGAAGCTGTGATAAAATTATTCCAGGGATGAAATAATATTTATACTTTTTAAACTTCTATTGTGAAAACAGTGATAATTTTTTTGTTGGTGTTGTTGTAGAGGCCACATGATTTATTAAAAGAAGATGGCACAACATAAAGAGATGCCTGAACTACAGGCATACCTTGGAGATATTGTAGATTTGGTTCCAGACTGCCAGAGTAAAGAGAGTCACATGAATTTCTGGTTTCCTAGTGCCTATAAAAGTTACTTTTACACTATACTGTAATCTGTGAAGTGTGCAATAGCATTCTGTCTTAAAAAAAACAATGGACAAAGCTTAATTAGAAAATACTTTATTGCTAAAACAATACCATAATCTGAGCCTTCAGTTGGTCATAGTATTTTTGCAACAGTAACATCCAAAAATTGATCATAGATCACTCTAACAAATATAATAATAATGAAAAATTTTGAAATATTACCAGAATTATCAAAACATGGTACAAAGACATGAAGTGAGCAAATGCTGTTGGAAAAAATGGTGCAGATGGACTTGCTTGAGGCAAGGTTGCCACAAACCTTCAATTTGTAAAAATCACAATATCTGCAAAGTGCAGTAAGGCGAAGCATAATAAAACAAGGTATGCCCATAAAATTTAGTTTATAAATATTTAGCTTTTTGGTATTCTTTACACATGTGCTCATTTTCATTATGAAATCCGGTGTTTAATTCTGATGCTTTCAAAGTATAGAAAACATATTGCCTTCATTTTTACTAAATATTATTATTACCATTAGCAAGAAGGTATGAAAGAAGTAACACTACTTTCTTTGCATACGGTTGTTATTTCATTATTCTACAAATCATTTGAATCACCTTCTCCTAAGAATGTTGAAATTCAGAAAATATGAGGCAGATTATGTTAGCCTTCCCAAATCTTTGATGATCAGAGTAGTGTTTTGCAAAACGAGGATGAGACTAGGTTGATACTCGACAACATAAAAAGTTAAGTGAAAGAAAAATAAAAGTTGATTAAATTCAGAATGAGTATAATGAAATATTACCTTTTTATTAGCTACTTGGCCTGCATAATTTAATGAACAAGAAAAGTCAGTGATTCAAAAAGAGTTGTTACTACTTGCATTAAAGATACGGCAGAATTGCTGTCCTCTCCCAAGTATTCCTCAAAGCTTTTTGTTCAACTCCCCCCAAAAAGTGCCAACAAGGCCATCAGAAATAAGCATCTGCTCATTTCAAACATGTAAAACTCATTTACATGCTAGAATATCTATGTAATACATAAATGGAGGTATAGGGTCTCATTAGTGGGTTTTGAGAAAAGCAATACCATTATTGGAGCAAGGCTTCGTTTCATTCATTTACAAAACGTTTACTTGATTTTATTCTTATAAAGCTAATTAGTGTTTGTTCTGGGCAGTGGTGAGAAATAGAAAGTTTGAAAGGAAACAAGTGATCATCCAGGCTCACAAAAGCTTTCACTGTCAATATAATATTAGATGTGTTTGTTCCATCTTTCTTTCTGAGATTTTTCATAGTTTTGATCATATATGTATAGTGATTTATTCACTTAATATTACAATTTCTTCATAAAATCAGTTTTGTCTCATTGATTCATCTTACATAAATTTCATCATCAATAATATCATCTTACACTTGATTTTCGCTGTGCTTGAGTTAATGTCTTTAAATTTGAGTGATTTAATCCTTTCATCATATGCTAACTCTTCCCCCATTAATTTCTTTTATTCAACTGATTTCTGCCTAATGCACTCAGTTATAGAAAATTTTGAAATAAAATTCATTAGCAGTATTATTATAAGTATTTTCCCTGTTTCTATAGCAGCTCTTTATAACCATTAAGCATGCAGAAATGAGAGTGATGCATTTCTGTATTTTTGACACATTACAACATGTAACTGAAATTGTTTTTTTAAGCTATTTCATGACATTTTCCATTAATTTTACTCTAGATATCTAATTCCAAAAATTGACCAATTCTTAGAGAAAATTTAGGATATTGGTTTAGCCAAAGTCATCAAAAACCTAGAAAATTATAAAAGGCCTAAAAGCTCATAAACCTCTGTTTCCCCATCCAAAGTTACTGTTTCTAAATATTTATTTTATTGATGAAACAGAATTTGAAATAGAATTGCAATGTAAACCAATCATGTGAGTAACAAGTGTGGGGAAAAAGTAGCAGTCATACTGCTGTTACAAGGTGGCCTGCTCTGCAAGGGTGTGTCTCCAAAGATTGCTAGCAGAGGTTCCAAAATCTTTAAAAATAAATTAATGGGGGCTTCCCTGGTGGCGTAGTGGTTGAGAGTCTGCCTGCCGATGCAGGGGGCGTGGGTTCGTGCCCCGGTCCGTGAGGATCCCACGTGCCGCGGAGCGGCTGGGCCCGTGAGCCATGGCCGCTGAGCCTGCGCGTCCGGAGCCTGTGCTCCACAGCGGGAGAGGCCGCAGCGGTGAGAGGCCCGCGTATCGCAAAAAAAAATAAAAATAAAATAAAAAATAAATTAATGTTTTTAACCAAAGTATCTGGAAGAGATGTGGAAATGAGTATTTTACCGCTTTGCACACAGCCACACTTTGTAAAAACTATTCAAATTTTGGCCCCAAATTTTCCTTCATCTTGGCTGCTGCCCAATTTTCTCTGTCTTTTAAAAATATGTCTCTCTACTTTCCCAGACTTTCTAGGTTATTTTCTGTTTCCAGAAGTATCATCATGTCCCTTCTCATAGGAATCCATCTCTCCCTTCTCTGTCCTACTTCATTCTCTAATTTTGATTCTAATCAGCTCAACAAAAGCCTGATTGGACAAAGAAGAAAAGAGCCTTTCTCCTTACAGGCAGTGGATCTGATTGCGCACATCTGCTCTTAGGTGCAGTGAAATGAGGTTCCCTCACACCCTGTCTCTTCCTCTGCACACACACACACACACACACACACACACCCCTAAACTCTCTCAGTAGCACTCAGACAGTGTAGATGGAATACCCCCATCTCTGGCGCATACACACAGACATGCCTAAGTTTGTGATGGATGAGGACAGTGGCTATAGAAAGTAGAGCACAGATTCAGATATATCTTGGGGTCTACATACCCTGGAGAGGGCACCAAGTCTCTTTCCTCATCTTGATCCTTGAGTCAGGTGTTTGTGATACAGGGATGGTCTTGTGGAATTATACTGGAAAAACTTCACTGGGCCCCCAAATTGCTATGGGAGAGTCTAAAACCGTACCTGCCCTGAGCTCTAAGAAAATAAATAGGTTTTCTATCTCCCTTGCTTACATTTGGTATTTTCGGAGTTGCCTTATGGCTCTGTAAATATCAAAGTACCACATGAGGCATTAAAGGGATACTAGTATTAGTTCCAGTTCACTGGTATAAGAATTCATTCATTAACTCAGCAAATACTTATTGAGTTCCTGTTATTTTCCAGGCACTCTTTTAATTTCTGGAAATACTGCAACAAACAAAATACATGAAACTGTCTACTCTCAGTGACCATACATTACAGTACGGAGAAACAAACAATAAGCAAACTACTTGTTAGGTGGTATACTAGTCTGAGCAAATGCTGTTAAAGTCCATAAAAAAGAATGAAATAATGCCATTTGCAGCAACATAGATAGAACTAGATATAATCATACTAAGTGAAGTAAGGCAGACAGACAAAGACAGATACTACATGATATCGCTTATATGTGGAATCTAAAAAAGAATGATGCAAATGAACTTATTTACAAAACAGAAACAGACCCACAGACATAGAAAACAAACTTATGGTTACCAAAGGGGAAAGAGGGGGGATAAATTAGGAGTTTGGGATTAATATATACACACTACTATATATAAAATAGATAACCACCAAGCACCTACTGTATAGCACAGGACACTATACTCAATATAAAGGAAAAGAACCTGACAAAAAATAGATCTATATGTATGTATAACTGAATCACTTTACTGTACACCTGAAACTCACACAATATTGTAAATCAACTATACTTCAATAAAAATAAATTTTATAAAAACTAACCAAAAAAAAAATCCAAAAGCTGGCTCAATTTCTTAGTAAGACCCAAGGCTTACATAATGCCAATAGTAATAGCTGACAGTAATATAGCTTCTGCCTCATAAAGGCACTGCTCCATATATTTTATACATATAAACTGATTTAATCTTCATGGTCACCCTAAACAGAAGATATTATGATTATTCACATTTTATAGCTAGAAGAACTGCAGTAACACAGAGATTAATTAATTTACCCCCCAATTTTGCCAGGATAAAGGCAAAGCCAAGATTTAAACCCAAGAAGTCTACTTCCAGAAAACATTCCTGAAAGCGTCTTGATATTGAGGGCCACATACTCCAAACTGTTGTGACATGCTGTAAATATACCACATTGGAGAGTGGAGTCCATATGTGTGGTTTATCTTAAAGCTAGCATTTCCAAAGGTCATTCATACACCTGTTACGGCTCATGGAAAAATCTTCGTGGCAAAAAGAGAAAGTTAATGACAATTCATAATTGTTTCATAAAGCTAATTTAGATAATAAATGAATCTCTTAGGATCAAGAATCCTTTGGGAATTAGATATAAAAAACTATTATTTTTAATTTATTTTATTGAAGTATAGTTGATTTACAATGTTAATTTCTGCTATACAGCAAGTGATTCCGTTATACATATATATACATTCATTTCATATTCTTGTCCATCATGGTTTATCACAGGATATTGAATATAGTTCCCTGTGCTATACAGTAGGACCTTATTGTTTATCCGTTCTTTTTCGTTAATTTTTATTGGAGTATAGTTGCTTAACAATGTTGTGTTAGTTTCTAATGTATAGCAAAGTGAATCAGCTATACGTATACATACATCCTCTCTTTTTTGGATTTCCTTCCCATTTAGGTCACCACAGAGCACTGAGTAGAGTTCCCTGAGCTATAGAGTAGGTTCTCATTAGTTATCTATTTTATACATAGTATCAGTAGTGTATATATGTCGATCCCCGTCTTCAAATTCATCCCACCCTCCTGTCCCCCCTTGGTGTCCATTCATTGTTCTCTACATCTGTGTCTCTATTTCTGCTTTGCAAAAAAGATCATCTGTACCATTTTTCTAGATTCCACATATACACATTAATATATGATATTTGTTTTCCTTTTTCTGATTTACTTCACTCTACCAGAGAAAACCATAATTCAAAAAGAGTCATGTACCACAATATTTATTGCAGCACTATTTACAATAGCCAGGACATGGAAGCAACCTAAATGTCCATCAGCAGAGGAATGGATAAAGAAGATGCAGCACATATATACAATGGAATATTACTCAGCCATAAAAAGGAATGAAATTGAGTCATTTGTAGAGATGTGGATGGACCTAGATATAAAGGAAACTTTTTAAAAATCTGCTTTGGGAAATATTGGCCTTGTACACCATTGGTATTCAGTTTTGTTTTCTTAAATAATAGAGATATTTATTTAATAAAAATCTTAAGCAGAAGCCCTATATGTAAAATTAGATAAAAATGAGCAGCTGAATAGTTGCACCGACTGAAGCAAGGGCAGTAGAAGTGCACATCTCAGAGTTTACTCCGCGGCTCTCTGCCCCTGTTACTTTGGCAGCCCCTGAGGTGCTTCCTCTGTACTCCTAAGTCTTTGTATACCACAGTTTGTCAAAAGACCATTACAGTTTTTCAAAATAGGTAATGCTTTGTTCTACATTTAATTTCACTGGTCTAATATAAGCTTCAATGGCGAAGTGTGAGCAGTGTCTAAACCTGATAGGATGAGGCCCTGCTAGTTTCTAGCACTACAGGGACGGTCCCAGGTATCCCAGCCTCAGGGCAATAGGTCACTCGGTGGCTCTAGATGCATGGTTTCCAAGTTTTCTAAATCTTCTCTTCCCCACAGTTTTCTCCATATTTAGTATTTAGTGCATTTCTCATACTACTCACAATTACCTACCAACAAAAATGACCTTGTCAAAGAATTGTTACATATAAAATCATTTCTCAAATGCTTAAAGCTTGCATTCCCCCAAGACAAAAACCATACTCCTCAATTTGTTGTTCAAGATCCTGCAGAATCCATCCCCAGCCCAGTCTCACTGCTCTCCCATATCTTCTGCATGAGATTTATTACTTTTTTCATGATTCCCACTCATGTCCATCTCTGTCAGGCCTTCATGCCATCCATCCTGCTATCTCAATTCTTTCTAGAATCCATTGCCCATCTTTATTTCTCCAGACTCCTATTCATCCTTTGAGTTTTCTACTCAGGATGGTATTTATAATTTCCCCAAGACAGTAATATACGAATCTTTTCTTAACACTACTGATACCAAAGAACATTGTATTCTACTCTATCAGTATTCCTGTCTGTCTCTTCCGTTAGAGTGCTCACATGTTCTTGTTTGTCTAGTATATTTCTCAGTTCCCATAGCAGATTAGAACTAAAGTTTTAGAAAATTAATCAATGCATTTTTCATAACTTTTATTATGTTTGTTTCAGTGTATCTACAAAGCCTCAAAAATATCTGAAAAAATAGGGTTGATTTAAAAAGCAGACAATATTTGTTGGCATGGAAGTTTTCAAATGATAAGCTAAATGTTGAAATTTTCTCTTGGTTACTTTTAATGTTACTAGTGTAGACTTTGGCTGCTTTTTTGTTAGCTAAAAGCTTCAACTAAGATATTATTGTATTTATTCAGATTGTGTTTGACTCAAAGTGTATACTTCAGGAGTCTTCCATAGAAATGTTCCTATCTTTAACACCATCCTTCAAGAATAATGATTCTATTTCGAGATCTTCCCTGCTTTATTGGTTCATCACATATTTATTTGTTGCTACAGTTTCTTAAAAACACTCAAATTGTTTTTGCTTTGTTTTAGTCACATTCATTTATTTTTATCACATTCATTAGTATAATAAAGTTTACATATGAGATGAGTATAAAAACTTATCCTCTTCATCAGTTTCCTGCAGATCCATTTTGCATAGAGAAGAAACAAATTATAAAAATTAATTCCAGGCTATATGCCAGCTTCCAGATTGAAATCAGTTAACACAGATGAAGAAACAACTGATGGTCTGGACTAGATTGTTTGATTTTGTTGTTGCTAATGTCATTTGTTTTGTTTTGTTTTCTGGAAGAAAAATGAATGCTAAGTGATGACTAGTCCTTCAAGAGCTTCAAATTTCCAGAGATCCTGGCATATCACCTGCTTTTCTATTGCTATGGTCCTATTCTCCCTGTACCCACAGGTGTGTAAACAACATGAGAAATAATGAGAGGGAAGATAGAGGTGTCATAGAAGGAAGGTCCTTGATTTGCACATGGGAAAATAGATAAGCAAAGATGAAATTAAGTGGTTAGAAAATTGAACCTTTGTTATAAAATATTATTATAAGTAGTTATGAACTTTAAGTCACACATGAAATACACTATAGTAATAGAGCATATAATACACATACTATCTAACTGGCAAGGAAGGTTCTAATTTTATCGAATTATATCCCAAGGAGATCCCTAGGAAAGCGTTATGAGTAGAAATCACAACAAAAATAATCCATGGTGTTGTTCCAATATCATAAAAACATGCATCTGACTCAAGATTGATTTTGTACAAAGAAACAGCCCATTGCATATTTCCTCCCTTAGACAATTCTCTCCCTAAATTACAAACACACCCACCTCCAGTTGGACTGACGGTGCCAACTCCTGGCTGGAGCCTGGTTTGGCGATTCCTTGGGCCTTTGTCCCACTTTCTTTCCTCCCTCTCAGAGAGATTCAGTATAGGCTGTCTTCACCTCATTTCTTCTGCTGGTACTTCTTATAGTTATGAAGGTACATCTTTGATAATCTTTTCTTATAAATACACATAAATTCTTTGTAACAACTCTCTACCCTTTGTGTTTTCCATTTTCTGGCAGGTATCTTAGGAAATCACTTCCGGTATAAAATATTATAAAAATACCTGAATTATGCATGAAAGATAAGACAGACTTCTCTTCTTACCATATACTCTGTCTTGATTAATGGCACCATCAGATGCGCATTTTAACTTCCCCATCTCTCAAACCAGTAAAGAGGCAATCATAGATGTTCATTCCTCCCTCACCCCAATGATAACAACCAGTAATCGAGACCAAGTGTCCATCTCTTTATCATCCCTCATATCTGAACACTCTTCCTGTTCCTCAAGAGTACTGGATTATTAACGTAGTTCTCTTGTTTTCCCCATTTCAGTATTTTCCTAATGGATCCTGCCGCTTTTGTTACCCCTTTCTTACCCATCCTTAAGATTGTCATCAGAGTAATGTTAAGTCAAACATGAGATCATGCCATGCCTTTGCACACAGTTCTTCATTAGCTTCCATTCCCCTAAACTTAAATCCCATCTTCTTGGCACGGCACATGAAGCTTACGATAATTAAGTTTCTGCTTGCCTGTCCAGGCTCATTACAATCCACTCTACATCCCACTCTGTGTATTCCAGCAATCTCAGAAGTCACCGTGCGATTTGCCCCTTCACAGATGTTTTCTCTGCATTTAATGGACTTCGTACTCTCAACCCTTGCTTTCTTTGCCTAAGCAACTATATTCTAAGATTAATACAACACTAATTCTCATTTAATTGTTTTAATGTTGCCCTTTGTACTTACTAATGTTACTTTCTATTATTTTTTATTGCAAATATATACCCTTACAATTGTATTCTGAGTTAAATAGGCCTTTGTGAGCTAGCCTAGAAATCATACCATTATTTATAAAGTGTTTCAAAACAAAAGCCACAAGTTCCAAATGACTGACTGGAAAGCAAACATTTGGAACATAACCTATTTGTAATTTTGGTCCCAGTGGTTATATCACCAAATGAGGTAACAAGATCAAACCTCAGAGGAAGATTTGTTTGTTGTTAAAACATATGGTGCTGGTGATGTAGGTATGAGAGAATAAAGGAAGGTATATCTCTATTTAACTTCTTAAATTAAATGTTAAATGCTATTTACACACGATAAAAATTCTGGAAACAACAGGATTTGGCTCTAAATTTAAATAAAGTAGTAGGGGATTGACCCATTAAATAAATAATGAATGGCAAACGGTAGAGCCAGGTTTCTTACTGTTGGAGTGGGAGAATATAGATAAGTAAGGGGAGAAGTATGTTTAGGGGAGAATTATACACACACACACACATGCACACACACACACACATACACAGGTTAGTATACATATGTATATTATCTTGCTTTGTCATCTGCGAGGGCCTAGAAGGCAATGACACCCCAGTAGCACAGAGCATACTTAGCACCCATATCTTGGTTTCTAACGTCATTCTCCAATAAAAGAAATCAAGGATCATTAGAGAAATGCCTGATGGCCTGATTCTAGGGCTGGGCAGTGAATATACAAGATATCCTGGAGCATCTATAACAAGATAGATGCTAGAAAACAAGGAAGTGCTCAAAAACAAAAACAAAAAAACATCGATGGTTGTACGTCAAAGAGACACAGGAGTCTAGTGAAATAGCTACCAATATCCAAAACGAGAAAAATTGGAGCAAAAAAAATATAAAGAATATATAAAGTAGTATTGGATTATAACCCAAAGTATAAAATAAATATCCATGAGTCCATGATGATATAAAAAAGTGATTGAATAAAGAAAGAAATGAGAGCATAGACAAATCTTTTGTGCAATAGAATCCCAAATAATTTATGTAGATATTCAGTCCTCTAGGAAGGGGAACGTAACTGCCCACTCCTTAAGTCCAGGCTGTGCATCATGACTTTTCTTCCAAAGAGTATAATATGGAAAGGAGGGAAAAAAGAGTAAATTTACAGTAGAGAAACCCGACAGACCCTTTAGCCAGGTGAGAAAGTTTAACCTTAGCAGTGATAAATTATGTTGATAATATATACCTTTGCTATGATGTAATAAGGATGGCTGTTAACCTCTGTGGTCTTCTTCCCCAAACCCCATAACACTAACCTGATCATGGTGAAACCAGACAATTCCCAACCGAGAGACATTCTGCAAAATACCTGGCCAATATGCAAAATTGTCAGGGTTATCTAAAACAAGGAAAAGTCTGAGAAACTGTTAGGACCTGAGAAAATACGATGACTAAATGTAATGTGGTATCCTGGATGAGATCCTGGAACAGAAAAGGGCATTCAGTAAGAAAATACGAATAAGCTGTGAACTTTAGTAGATCATATGTATCAATATTGGTTTATTAATTTTTACAAATGTATCGTACCAACATGATTTTAATAATACAAGAGATAGGGAAAGTCTCTTGACTACAAATTGTGTGCATTTTCAAAGAAAATATCTTGTACCTCCCTCCTGTATTTTCTGTATAGAAATAGTGAGCTTGTATAGTGTTTTTGCATAAAGGAACTTGTATCAGATGTAAACCTTTCATCCTTTGGGAAAAACGTTGCATTATGTTCAGCTGGCCCATCCCACTGCTAGTGTTCACACCCAGAACGTTCTGTTATGTCGTTCTTGTTCACTGGCTATTGAATGCAATTCTCTCTCATATTTAATGCTCTTGGAGTATCCTTCTGACACATTTTAGTGAACAGACACCATTATCTATCTCCCTCACGTGTTTTTTTAATCGCCTATTAACATTACCTTTACCATGCCTATCTGAACCAATACATTGTGCTTTTGGATGATAGCTCTGAATGGGAGGTTCTGAATAATACAGTTTAAATATAACAATTTAAATTTAGTAGTGTTTGAACTTTTTCCAATATAGAGAGTCTGGTTATCACAGGCTATTTACTTTAAAGCAGTAATATGGCTTTTTTTTCCTTATTATTTATATTATTTAAAACATTTACAACATAGAATGACAAAGAACAAAATGAATCAATACTCTATTAAGTAGCAAAACTGTGTGAATGGCCTCAAGGGGAATTTGAAAATCTTGACATAATGAGATATAAAATACAATTGATTGATAGGGAGCCAGGACTGAGGCCCTCACTACCATGACATTAAGGTTGGAAGATATCTGTAGTGTGCTTCCATCTGACTCAACAGATGGGCATGGTAAAAGGTGTGTGCGCATGGTGTGTGCGTGTGTGTTTATATAAGCTAGACCTGCTGTAGCATATTGAATGCAAGTCTTTATTAGAAATGTTCTGTATAACTTTTTATAAGCAATATATGTTTTATTGACACACATTTGGAATGCTTAAAGTATGAGCTGGAGGCCACCATCCCAAACTAGATTTGGGAGATACACTGAGGACCAATTAATCAACCGTTAAATTAACATCATTTTTCATTTCTATCATCACTTATTTATTTAAAGTAGTCACCTTTTTTGTGGTTATCATTACATCCAGTCAATAAGAGGTGTGATTGAATTTCACACATATGTTAATTTCACATCTTATTTTCTTAGCTGTGACTCAGCCTCATTAAGTCCTTCAAAGGAAATTATAACATTTCTTTGAAAGGCATGGAGTTTTATTTAAACTACAACACTACCTGATCTTTTTTTAATGAAAGAACGACAGAATCCTTATTAAGGAGGTTGCTGGTAGTTGCTTTTTGTTTTTACGTATTAACTAAAGTTCTATTTCTAAGCATAATGGTAATTCCAAATGTTTACATGTGACACACATCCCTAGAAACTTTGAGTAAAATATGACATCAACATCTGTTTTACCTTCAGGAGTGTCATGTCTACTGGCAGGAACAGCCACCCAGATGCTTGAAAGAATCACCTATGTAGAAAAAGTGTTAGGCTATATCTACGTTACAGATTTTTGCTTTAATTCATTTAAATTGTTCACAGACTGATTCTTTCAGCCATTGCTTAATGAATTCCTTCTGCCAAAACACTTCCTCTCCTACTGCATCTCTCAAAATTTGACCCATCCTTCAAGACTTAGATTAAATGCTATTTGCCATTAAGTTGATCCTAATCCTCTCAAATATGTATGATCTCTCATCCTTCAGAATGCTGGTAACCTTTTTTTTTTTTGTGCGGTACGCGGGCCTCTCACTGTTGTGGCCTCTCCGGTTGTGGAGGACAGGCGCCGGACGCGCAGGCTCAGCGGCCATGGCTCACGGGCCCAGCTGCTCCGCGGCATGTGGGATCTTCCCGGACCGGGGCACAAACCCGTGTCCCCTGCATCAGCAGGCATACTCTCAACCACTGAGCCACCAGGGAAGCCCCTGGTAACCTTTTAATATTATCTTTTTGAGATTTTATTATAGTCTGCCTTGAATGACAGTTGTTTCTGTACATGTCTTGGTACCAATACCCTCTTTTAGCCTGTCTCTCCTGGAGAGGACTGTCTGCCCCTTTATCACCCTTAGCCTCACCTGGCACAGGCCACTACATCCTCCAGGTAAGGTCACTGACCACAACCTTATATTTCCACCCTGTGCTGTAAACTTGTGCTCTTCCTACTCACATCCCTGCTCTGCCCCCGCCCCCCCGGTCTGTCTTCTCTAGTCCTCCTGCTTTGAGCATCTATTATTTCTAGTATGCTCCCTGTTCATCTAATCCTAGTTGGTCTTCTACTCATTTCCTATCCATAAACTTCAGAGCTTCTGGGGAGGATATTCTAATCCCACAGGGTTTTGAAGAAAATGGGGAAGTGGAATCTGCCCTTCAAAATGGAAGCATACGGGTGCCAGCTCCAAGTGTGCATGAAGAAAAATGGAAGACAGACTGGATGTGCATGAAGAAAGATGGAAGACAGACTGGATGTGCATGAAGAAAGATGGAAGACAGACTGCATGTGCATGAAGAAAGATGGAAGACAGACTGCATGTGCATGAAGAAAGATGGAAGACAGACTGGATGCAAGCATGCACGGAAAAGAATATTCCATGGACTGGAATCACAACGGGTGAGAGAGGTCATCCTCAGGAGATAAGAGCAGAGGAGGAGATATTATTTCCAAATTTACCTAATCTTAAAAAGTACCTTGCCCACTTGTTAAAAATGTAGATTCAGGAGACCCACCCTAAGCCAGGAAAATCATAGTCCCTTGAGGAAGGGGTCTAGAAGTCTGATTTTAAGAAGTTCCAGGGTGATCCTTAAGATTGGTTAATTTTGAGAAACCCTGGATAAATTGATGGTAAGGTCACAGAGACATAAAACGTCAAGAGAACCAGCAAGCAGGAGCAGTGACCTTCCTCATCCCACAATGTGGGATAATTGGACTAAAAGCAGGGGCGCAGAGCAGAGTCCTAATGCACAGAGTGCTGTGGCTTCCTGAATGAGCCTGCATTAACTCTGCTGGCCGCAAATACTTCTCAGTAAAATATGAGGAAAAAGGCTTTTACCATAAGGCTACCAAGATTTTGTTAAATGTGTTTAACCATTAAGGAAAATGTGGGAAACTGACATGTTTTCTTCTTCTGAAGCAATTATTCACTATTAGTATTTAGCCATAAATTTACTTTATTCTCTTTTCTGTTCTTAGTTTCTCAACCTATGGCAGTGGACTTGAAAACATTATTTGAATGACATATGGAGAAATCGCAAGATTTCCCTATTCGTTTTAGAGCAAAGCCAATAATTTATGTTTTAGAGACCATCAGTTTATTTTAAGAGAATCATCCTAGACTGTTCCTTACTGATAAAACTGAAACAAGCACAATTTAACTAAAAGTTCTTTATAAAAATAATACATATTTCATAATATTAGTACTAAAATGTCCCATACCAATGGCATGTCAAGTTGCTGTCCCTATATTAACCTAAAGCCTAGCACTGGAGGAAAATAATAAAATTCACTTATTCATCATGTTTTATTTATTTTTTTCAACTGGATTTATAATCTGGACTATCGAAAGAGAAAAGTGTGGACAAGGGCAATTCATAATTAAAGAATTTGTCATAACTTGTTTTGTAGTATCTACTGATTTGATTATTACTTCTCCAATAAAGAATTCCATTTCTCATTCAGTGCACATAAAGTTAATTGTAATCAAAGCATTTTTATTGCCTTATGCTTAATATAGTTGATATTTTTCTTAGTAAAACATGAATAGCTGTTTGAAATTAAAAATAGCAGTTTTTGGAGAATGGGGGGATGAATGAATCAGTATATCAAAATGTTTTTCCTTTTCATAAAAAGCTTATTTAATTTTTAACACTCAATTCAAAAAGCTTACAAAGGGATAAGCAGAAGGGAAGTTTGGCTGTGTATATTCTGACAGTCACTTACTAAAAAACCATTTATTTCCAGATATTTTCTTTAGGCACATAATTAACATTCAACTTAGTCTAATCCCTTTGAAAGTTTGTTAACAACTATATTCTTTGTTTCATCTCTCAGTGATATGTAACAATAAAATATCTTTCTTTAACTCAATGCATAAATGAGAAATCCCTTGATTATTCAATACTTTCATCATTTCCTTGAGTAAGAGTGAGAAATATGTTATTTGCTAAGAAAGAATCCAAGGTTCTAGAAGACTTTTGGAATGGCACTGTCTTTTAACACAATCCTGTTGTCCCAAGAAGACTCAAAAGGGCATCAGGGTCTGCAAAAATTGTTACTAAATATCTTCTTACCTATTCTGTCCTAATTCAAGACATTTTCTTTTTTTCCATGAGACTTTTTTAAACTTTTATTTTATATTGGAGTATAGTTGATTAACAATGTTGTGTTAGTTTCAGGTGTCCAGCAAAGTGATTCAGTATACATACACATGTATCTATTCTTTTTCAAATTCTTTTCCCATTTAGGTTATTACAGAGTATTGAGCAGAGTTCCCTGTGCTATACAGTAGATCCTTGTTGGTTATCTATTTTAAATACAGCATGTCAATCCCAAACTCCCAATCTGTTCCTCCCCCGCCACCCCACCTTTCCCCCCTGGTAACCATAAGTTCATTTTCTAAGTCAGTCTGTTTCTGTTTTGTAAATAAGTTCATTTGTATATATATATATATATTTTTTAGATTCCACATATAAGCAATATCATATGATATTTGTCTTTTTCTGTCTGACTTACTTCACTTAGTATGATAATCTCCAGGTCCATCCATGTTGCTGCAAATGGCAATATTTCATTCTTTTTGATGGCTGAGTAATATTTCATTGTGTATATGTATGTACCACATCATCTTTATCTGTTCCTCTGTCAATGGAAATTTGGTTGCTTCCATGTCTTGGCTATTGTCAACAGCACTGCACTGAACATTGGGGTGCATGTATCCTTTCGAACCATGTTTTTTTCCAGATATATGCCCATGAGTGGGATTACTGGATCATATGGTAGTTCTATTTTTAGTTTTTTAAGGAACCTCAATACTGTTCTCCATAGTGACTGTACCAATTTACATTCCCAGCAACAGTGTAGGAGGGTTCCTTTTTCTCCACACCGTCTCCAGCATGTATTGTTTGTAGACTTTTTGATATGGCCTTTCTGACTGGTGTGAGGTAATATCTCATTGTAGTTTTGATTTGCATTTCTCTAATAATTTGTGATGTTGAGCATCTTTTCATGTGCCTCTTGGCCATCTGTATGCCTTCTTTGGAGAAATATACATGACATGAACAAAAAAAGATAGATATGTTTTCTGGATGGTGGTGAAGGTTATCTAAATTCAAAATATACTTGTCTTAAGTTGTAGTTTCAAGAAATATAGTTTTATATTCTATGATACATATAGGTGTCTGACTAGAGGAAAGATGCATTATTAACATGGATTTTACCTTTGGGCAAGATAATTGTGATTATGATTGATTCATATTTCATGTAGAACAACAGTATATCATTAAGCAATGGATTGTAGAAGAATAATGTGACTTTGATTATTTCAGTAGATCAGTGTTTTGATCACAGTGTTTTGTAAGGTGATCCCAAGATAGATCCCCAATTTCCTGATGAAATTCTAAATGAATCTTTAAATTCTGAAAAGAAAAACAGCATCAAAAGGTATCCACTCCAATAACTTTACTGCTTTCCCATTCATCTTGTGGACAGACTTTTTGGGAAAGAATTTCATACTTCCTGCCTTCCCTTGCTCAAGTCTCATTCACACCTCAACCCACTAGTGTGCTAAACCAGGTTTCGGTGGTAACAAAAGTCAGCTCCTAATTTGCAAAATCCAGTAGATCCTCTGTGGTCTCAACCCCCTTGTCTACTGTAGCATTACTGCTGCTGACTCAGGTCTTCTTGAAGCATTCTCTTCTTTTGTGTACATAATATTACTTCCCTTGATCCTATTTTGTCTGCTCAGTACTCTCCAGGGTTCTAGTCAAGATCTTCCTCTCTCCTTATTTTATAATCCTCTTTGTAAAAAGAAATTTTTATTGTAGTATAGTTGATTTATTGTTGTGTTAGTTTCAAGTGTACAGCAAAGTGTATAATCCTCTTCTTATACAATCACACATATGGCCATGGTCTGTATGCCAGTGACCCCTAAAACTCCACCACCAGGCTCCAAACTCTTTCCTACATTCTTGACATTTCATTTCCATCCAGTTTCTGGATATAACATCCAGGTATTTCAAGTACCAGATGACCCAAATAAATGTGTTACATTTCCACACAGGCACACTCTTTCTACTCCTGAGTAATCTGTGTCTCCTTAATGGCATTACCATCCATCCGCATCTTCAAGAATGTCCATTACGTTCTTTCAGACTCCTCCCTACCACCACATTAGATTTGTCGTCAATTCCAGTTGATTCTTACTCCAAAATATCTCAGGGTATAAAGTCGGCTAAGAGTCGGGATAAAATAAAATCAGTGAGCATTTGCAGTAGTGGTGGAAAAGGAAAAGGAGGGGACAGATTAGACACAATTCTCTTCCTATCTCCCCATCCTCCCCTTGATTAAAATTCAAGTATGTCTCCATATTTCTTACTGGATAATATTCAAAACTGCTAACAAGGCGTGATCATATCCAATTCTTTTCCTAAATGCCCTACATTTTTTCCCCTGTTGAATGACCTTTTATTCATGAGTATATCTTTCACTTCCATACTGCTGTGCCTTTATTCATTCCATTTTCTTCTCCTACAATGTCTTTCTCTTGTATTTTCTTCTGGAAACTCCTTCTTGTCTCCACCAATTCTTTCCCTGGAGCCTCCTGTGACAACCCACAAGTACCATTCCATCCTCTGTGCTTCCAGGACTTTTGTAGGTCTCCTGTGGCCCCTTCTTCACTAGACAAAGCTTACTTCCCCATATGTCTGTCTGCAAGTTTTGACCTCTTCAAGGATGGAGACTGTTAGACACTTAGCACATATTCACCCAGAAAACAGACACTGAAATGATAAGTAAGTGAATGATTTGTTTAAAGAATATTCACATTAGGTAACTGTAGGGGAAGTTAGTTGATTCTTCAAATTCTTTTTATATCAATAATGGCCAAACCAAATTTTCTCATGTTTAGTCACAGTTACCTATTTTTCCTACTTCCTGTAGCATAAACTGAGTATAGCATTTGGTGTTCCCTTAGTCACATAGATCATAACAAATGGTAAAGGCTCAATAAAGAAAACTTCACTGGGAATGTGGTTGTTGTCATAAGGGGAACTACAGCTTCTATTCAGTACAGGCTGTTAGCTCTGTCATGCTAACAGTGTAAAAGCATTTGCTCGTTCAGTCAACACATGTTTACTGAAAACCTGAAACAGCTACAATATGCACAATATAAATTAAAGAAGGATGATTTATCTTGTAAAAGATGATTCCCAGTTTTTAGTCATTAAGTTCTATACAGGGAGCAATCTTCTATTGCTAACACAGTAACTGAATGAGTAAAGAGCAAGGCTCCATAGTTACTGGCTCCTGGAGCACTTTACAGGATTCTATGGGCAATTCTCTTCTCCTTTGGTCTTTTGACGATCCTCTCTGTGAATCCAGTCATTTAAATCCAACTCTATAACACTCCTGGGAAGGGAGGGCAAATAGGAGAGAAATGCCCTTCAAACAGAAGCTCACACACTCTGGAGATACCTGAGAAAGAAAAGAAAGGAGATAAATGCCTACTTCTCTGCTCTACCTAAGCCCAGTTAAATGAAATGGGAAGAGAGCATCATTATTACTTGACATTCTACAAGGATGAATCATTTCCCACTTTCCTTTGTAAATGTGATGGAAGCAGCAAGGGGCTGATTGTGATGAGAAAGATGGATGGTCAACAACCCAGAGGGTTTCAGTTCCAGAATCTCAGCAAGCCGAGGCACAGCTTGCTGTGGCCTTGGGCAAGTCATTTCTCTTCTCTAGGATCTGAAGGTTCTCACAGTCTCTTTGCATAATGATGCAATGCATATGGTGTCCCAGAAAGCACATCCCTACTCTTGTGAATTCCATTTGCCAACTAATTCCAAGAAAGATTAGCCGGTGTACCATGAAACATCAAGGGACAATTTCTACACTGACTCAAAGAAGTGGTAGTTTAAAGAGGCCATTTCGTTTGTAGACAAAGAGAAGATAAAAGCTTTTTACTCAAAAGTACTGTTACTAACTGTTGTTCTTTAGATAAAGGATTTGCCGTGTCACCACGCACAATGGGCAACTTCTTTGGATGTTGGATGGATGCAAACTAGGAGTTTTAAATGTACAAATTTTATAATATATGTAAATTTAAAGCACTTCTAAGTAACTATCGTATAAATGATTTTTGAGTGTAATGTATAGATAGGGCCATACTATTTAAGTGCTTGATTTAGTTAAACTAGAAAGTAAACTTAGTAAGATTTAATGAGCTTCACAGTGAACAACAGTTTACAAATCCTACTTCAGAAATTCATATGCAAAATCTAATATCTTATAACTTGTATATTTTTTTCCACAGTAATATGTTTGCAGTTCTCTCACTTTCCATATTATTGAGCACTTACTATGTTCAGGTCCGGTGTTAAGTACTTTACATGCATTGTGCATTATCTCATTTAATTATAACATAAACCAATTGAGTAGGTACAGTTTTTGTGAAAACACTTTGTAGATGACAAAAGTGATGATACAAAAGATGAAGTCCCTTGTTATAAATACTTGTGAAGGTACTGGAATCCACAACTATTTCCCTCCAAGTGCCATGTTCTTAACGTTGTATTGACCCTGCCTTTCATGGACTTGAAAGCCCTTGTGTGATATACAGGGAGCCAAATCAACTGCAGCCTTCTCATCTCATGTGGGAGGATATCTTCAAGCTAGCTCTGTGAACAGTAAACAATTGGCTGAGAAAAAAGGAAAGTGAGCCAAATGTGTTGGGGACAATATAGTCATAAAAAAGGTAGAGGGGAATGAGGCCAACAACTGTTAAAAAATCAACTGATCACGCTGCTTTCTACATCAGCACAGCTGGAGTCCATGCTGAGGTAGAAGTCAACTCAGTTCTTAAATGTGAATTCGGTCGAATTCTGAAGGAGCCTTCAGTTGTGATTTGAGGCATAGTTATTACACAAGGTCACCAATTACAATTGTTTTCACACTCCTATCCTGTACTTTTTCCACAATCCTTACCAATTTTCAGAGGCCAGGGTTGGAGTAGGCAGATGTCCCACCAGATGCATTTCAATTTCGCTTGCAGAGTAACAGCTAACTGTTTCCTATCTGGGAAAGCTCTTCTAGACTACAAAAGCACAGAAAGGGTATATCTAATTTGTTCTCAGGTTCCTTAACTTCTTTAGGATGCAGCGATGTAACAGAGTTCTCCAAAGGAGAAACAGCCACGGTTGAATATGAGAATAAGTCACTGCAGAGCTAGCCCAGACATTTGATTTTAAAAAGCCCATAATACCTTTAGTTGTTTTGCTGGACATCGTGCAGATATTTTGGAAGAGTACGCTTCACTTTGCCAGGTTCAAAATGCTCAGTGGCATAATTTGTGATCTGGAACTTGCTGAGATGCGTGTAAGAGCTGAGACGAATTGGCAGAGAGAAGGTACTGGCAACACTTTTAGATGCAATTCCTAGAAACTAAAGAGCTATATGACCAGTATACAGAATGACTTTCGATCATAGTGTTTTAGTACCAGACTGAGTCATTGAGCATCAACTCCCTCAATTTATCAGTGAAGAAACTAAGGCTCAAAGAAGTGACTTGCCTGAAGTCAAATGAGTGTCAGAATCAGGATGGAATCTAAATTTTCAGATTCAAAGCCAAGTACTATATTGAGCTTCTTGTCTCATGCTGTCTCATCAATCTACCTCTGTCTCACAAATTTAATGCAATTATTCAACTTATAAATAGTGTTCTGTTTTCATAGCCAGGATATAAATCATGTGGATGAAAACCCATTCATTAATGGTGACAATTCAGTTATATCAATTATGTTTAAACATGTGGTAGAGTCCACTCTGACTGCCTGTGAATACCATAGTCTCAGAAGGAACAATTTTGTGTGGCCATTCTGAAAACGGAGTTTCATGCATAAATTTGTATGTTCAGTTTGTCAAGTAACTAACAGGATGAGAAGGATTTTGCAACATAACGTGCAAATCAAATTCTGAATAATTTTTTTAAAAAGGACATTAAAACAATTCAAAATGTGTTTTCATGTTAGGCAAGGATTGGTAGATTTGGCATTGGTAATATCTGTTTAGAGATTTTTAAGTGTATCAGGAAAAGCAAATCAGTGAAAATTAAGTGATCTATAAATAACACTTAACTGTCATTAATTGAAACAGTTGATATAAAATCGACCTATTTAGGAAAGAGTGATTTTTTTTGTTTGTTTTTCTTATGAATTTCGTTATATATATTCAGAAGAATACTTTTTAAACTTTGAGCTCCCATGAATAATTTAGTCATTTTAATATGAAGTGTGATCATAAAGTTAAGGAAATGCATATGGAACAGTTGAATTACACAAGGAATGCAAGTTTATATTATGAAGCTGTGGGCCTTGTTGAGTTACATAGTTTCTGTTTGCTTTGTTTTTTTGCATCGTCGTTGCAAGATTATTTTGTATTACGTTAGGCTATAATTGTGTTATTCATAGGAATGAATTGTATAATCATAGTGCGGTGATGGCATTCAGGTAACCATGACTACTACTATTGTTCCATCCATTTTTGCTTTATGCAGCAGTGAATATTTTTAGTTGTTCTATTATTTGCTCTTTTAAAATTTGGAACCTAAATTATGTCACTTCTGTTTTTTAAAAATCTTGCATAATTTTATATAGTGTTTCCTCCTTTTAGATACTTAGGTATGGAATACCATAAAGGAAGCTTGGGCAAGAGTCTTCTAATTTAGACAATAAATGTCTGTCAGTGAGGCCACTGTCTTCCTCATTTCCCAGGGTATAATATTTACATTTCTTAAAATTTCTTTCTAGCCTTTCTTTCCCTGTAATCATTAGTTTCTTTATTATGAGAATTCTAAAAAGCTTCCCTTATAGCCCATTCACAAACACCAGGCCTTCGCCACTCATACCTGGGTCACTGAGATACCCTTCTGACTGGGCTTCACACCATTCTCAACATTATGTGTGACTTAATCTCTTCCCACTAACCCCTTCTGCCTGATTCCATTCCTCCTGATTCCATTCCAAAGCAGCATCTTTTCTATTACAAAAGGTTTTCCAAAACTGGGCATTTCTCCTAATGTCAGAGATTGTAGAACTTGATGTGAATATAAAATGAATTATTCTTTAAGTAGGGAGCATTATTGGTTTTATGGGGTGTCCCACTGGCTGGGTACAAAGCTCTGAGTGTCAGGGTACTTGGAGGCTTTGTAGTATACATCACAGGTTTTTTTGTTGTCTTTCTTTTGATAGTGATGAATTTGTTGTAAGCAAAACTCCAAGGTCAAGGGTGATCATACAGTTGAAATACTTCTGAGTGTGTAGACTGAAGTGCAAATAAACTATTGCTGTTAATTTAGATGAGGCAGTTTATTTTTCTCAGTTAACAACAAAATACTCAAGAAGATAAATAAAACCCTTCATTAGTGAGGTTTTCTACTGAGGAAAACTTAGTTATTGCAGATGTAGAATACTCTATGCCTGATACGAAAACTACTCATAAATTCTAGAGCCACTAGTGCAATCTGAAAGCAGTGTTATGATCAGAGGAATAGAGTCCAGTAATCAAAAGTTATATCAAATAGTTCAAAGTCTTTACTTGCATGTCTTGAAAAGTGTGAAGTGTTTCAAAACATAACACTAATAAAATTCTCCTTTTTCCCCACAATCTCTTCCTTTGCAGATCTGCAACACTCCTCAGAAACCCACCCCTCCAACCAGATTGAGTTTTTTTTTTTTTTCATTTTCTGCCCCAGATTTTTTATTATGTAAACACATCTGACAAGGCATAATTCTTCTTCTTTAATTTAGGGAACAAAGAAAACTGGACTAGATATTCTCTTTGGCAGGATGAAGAAGGCGGACACCTCTGAGCAATTGCGAGTTGATTTTCAGTCATGAAAGTAAATGTTTTTGTAACTAGATTTTTGAAAGACAATTTTATAAGAACGTATACATGATGGTATAGTAGAACAGACTGTGCTGGAATTTGACAACAAATCCTTTGGATTTCAAGGGGGTTCAAGGCAAGAGAACTTAGTGCTAAATAAAATAATGATTTTTTTTTATCACTACACAGTCTTTTCCTAATCTCCCAGATTACAACCCAGAGAGGTTTCGTTTTTGTTTTTGTTTTTTCTTTTTTCCTTTATTTATCATTAGACCAATATTTCTTCTCTGCTTAATTCACTGTATCTGAGATGCCTTTTCACATGGATAGGAGTCTCAAACAATTCATTCTTAAGACACTTTATATTTTAACTGGTCACACATATAAAAGTATCCAGCAGAATGTACAAAAATTTTATATAAATCAAGTTTGAAACCTATTCATTTTGGTCATTGTGAAGACCAATATTTTGCTTATCTGATTTTCAATCTAATATGGAATAATACTTGGGAAAATACAAAACTTTATTAAAATAATTAGTGATTATTTTATTTATAATAATAATATAACAAAAATTACATGTGGTTGGATGCCATGACCATATCAAAATTTTGTTACATTCAATGTCTGTACTTATGTAAGATAAGAGTGAGATAAGAGGGAACAAAAAGCTCTAAAAACACTTCTCTGGGGCTTCCCTGGTGGCGCAGTGGTTGGGGGTCCGCCTGCCGATGCAGGGGACACGGGTTCATGCCCCAGTCTGGGAGTTTCCCGCGTGCCGCGGAGCGGCTGGGCCCGTGAGTCATGGACGCTGAGTCTGCGCGTCCGGAGCCTCTGCTCCGCGGCGGGAGGGGCCGCAGCGGTGAGAGGCCCGCGTACCGCAAAAAAACCAAAAAAACCACTTCTCTGACCCTCAAGCTCCACAAGGAGGCACTTTTTTCAGGAGAGGCTTCTCAGCTATTTGACTCACCTGAGCTCCTCTGTAAATGTAGATCTTCGGACTTTTTTTTTTTTTTTGATTGACCACATATATTATTTCTTATGCACTAACAGTGTCACCACAGGCTATTAAACACTTTTTTGCAACTGAATGTGCCCTTCTTAATAACCGGGGCAGCCCTCCCCAGGGCCGGTGGCTTGGCCGGCTGTGGAAGCAGCTGTCTACCTCCTCTGCCTTCTGGCTGAGGGCCTCTGTGCCAAGCACGATTTTCACCATTAGATGCAACAGCTCTCATCTGGTTGCTCCTTTTGATTTCATTCCAAGCCCCAAGTCCCTTTAATTCCTTCTCAGTGTTCGCAAGAGGGAGCGGGGAGCTTGGCAGTCTTCCAAGGAAGAAGTGGCTCGTAGTGGATGGAGCATGATTTTTTTAAAGTAGGATTTTATACCAGATCTGGAAGAGGCATCCCATAATCTACTATCTATGCTAAGTGAGCCTCCATCTCTTAATTACACTTTACAAAATGTAAAAGGCATTTTACAAAATATCTCTTGTTGTTAACCTAATTTATGTTTATATTTAGTCAAGTTCACAAGGTTGGGGTGGGTATTGGGTTAGGTTTACCAGGTTCAGGAAATTCTTAAGAGGAAGTCAGTCTTTGAATGTGTTATATAAAGCTATCCATGATACAATTAAAAATATATATATATATATGTTTTTTAAAATAAAAATATTGTAATGCTTTTAAAAATTGCAGGGACAGATGAATATTTAAAAGCTTTAAAATATTTAGAAAGAGCAGTTGTAAAGAAGGAAATAAAAAGAGACTCAGATATTACGACCTGCTAAAAAGAGAAATTTAAAGAATATAGGCAGTCAGGGATGTTGAAATAAGTTTGCTAATTCATGTAAAACTAGTTAATTACCTGCAGAGCAATAAAATGTCATGTTTTCTAGAGAAGGGAAATCAATTGTATCTTAAATGAAATTCATTTGCATTGCTATGGACAGTAATCTTTGCATGACAATCAGTTCCATTAACTTCAACTTCTACTAGTCTAGTTAATAGAAAATTAATTAAATGTACCTATCCCTATTGAATAAGAATTTCTCATTAGTTTCCCATCTCTCCTGCTCTGCACATTCTCACCTGTACCACATGACCTTACCCTCTACTTAAGAAGAAATATTGAGACCACCTGGCATACTTTCCCTCATGTATTTCTACCTCCTACTTTCAACAGGCCTCCCAGAGTTCCACTCAGCCTAAGAGGGAAAGGTTTTCTCCCTCCTTCAAGGAAATCCTTCTACTGTTTTCATTCCCATCTCTTTGAGTCTATCCCAGGTTTAGCCTCTCTTTATAAGTATTTTCAACTTTTCTCTTCCAATGACTCTTTCCTTTTTACCTACGTTGAGGTTTCTCTCACATTACACACTTTTACCGAGCTCAGCTACCTTTCTTACTCTGAAGACTTTCATATGCGTGATGAACTCCTGGATGATGAGTTCCCATCCTCTCTGCTTCCACAAGGTAATTGTTTATTTCATTATTAAACTTTGGGAGTTTACGGTTCGCTTTTGCTTGCCATGTTACTAAAAAGTCCTTTCTCAAACCTTATCTTCTAGTGTCAGCATTATTTCACAATCCTGTAGTATCGGCGTCTTGATTTTCAGCTTTCTTTCTTACACCTGCGATTCGTCATTCTCCTGAACCTCTGCCTTTTCCTTGCCTCTCTCTTTGCCTGGCTATGACAGCATTTATTGTAAAGATTCTACCCTTGATTCTTGATCCCTCTCTAAATATGAGCCACACTCCTAATTTCATTGTTTTAACTCTTGAGCCAAAAATATAGCTCCAGGTTGAACCTCTCAAATTCCAGTCACATAATTCCAATTGCTTACAAAAGATAAATACTTCTCATGGCAAGCTTAATATATCTGAAACTGAAAACACTTTCTCTCTTCACAAATGGAGTTCCTTTTGGACCAAACTAGTTTCAAAGAATATTAATACATTTTTCCAAATCTCATGGGAAGACTTTCATTAAATTCCATATACACAATGTTATTGAATCTTATCAGTGTTCTTGAATGTTGTTTCCCAAATTTATCCTCAGCTTCAAATCCATCACCAAATCCTTATATTAGTATTATATTTAGTGTTTTTGTGTATACACTTATTTCACTTCCCTACTAGATTATAAGCCACCTAAACAAAAGGATTGTATCTCTTGAACAGGTCAAGTAATTAATAATTAAAAATACAAATACATTGCATAACTTTATAATTTTCAAAGCACATTATTTATTTTCTAATGTACTCTAATGGCTGAAGCTCAGAGAGGTCAAGGGGTATTGCTCAAGGTTTCAAAGGCTGTAAGAAAGAGAACAGGAAATTGTGTTGCTGAATTTGCATCCAATGCTTCTTAACAATATTCATCAACTACTTAGTCACGTAGAATGATATAACAGAAAAAAATTAAACCCATATTTAACTGTTAATCTAAAGCTGTCGTTACTAATTCTTTCTTAGTGTAGAAATTCTCTCTTTTTCTCTCAGCATTTAAGTAACATGAGAATTCCTGGGGTGGCACGGAGGGTTCTTGGAGTAGAAAAAGATTTGGAAAATTGAGAAGTTTCTCTACTAAATGGGCAACATTTGCTTACTGAAAATAGTCTCCACAGAAGCATTTTATAGGATCTTTTCACTCCACTTTGGAAAAGCAAAGTTTTATGAAGTGTTATTTGCTTCGTTTTCCCACCCAGAACAGTGAGAGCAGATATCCTTGCTGTAAAGAATTATTTTTACATCTTATAAAACTCTCTCCTTTAAGGGCTGCATTTCTCATCCACCATTAGGGAACGAAAGTTATTGTGTGTTTCAAACCAGAGTCTACAGCTGTTGAAAGGTCATGTAAAATTTACAGCTTTTTTAATCCCACTTTGGACCATGTTTCTTCTATAAAATGTTAGATTTTGATTGCTAAGCTTCTTCACAGGATAAGTCCAGGATGTTCTGTTGTACGGAGATAATTTATTATTGGGCAGAAGGTTTTGACAGAGTAAAAATATAGTTACTTCAGTATTTTGTCCTGATAGTAATAAGATTTTATCAGAGAAAGGTCATTTTAAATTAGTCATGCACCTGAGAGCAATTAAGAGAGAAGAAACAGGTGGGAATTAGAAAGCTAGTACTCACTATTAAAAAAGCTCTAGCTGGTGAATTGTTTACTTCAAAATGAAGCATTGAATCTACCAGCATGATCTCTCATTTTCTCATGATGGTGGACAGCTGTCATCTGTGCCCTGCGAGGGCTGTATTTATGTGGAACATACCTTCCTTTCGGGGCTTAAATCTGAGAGTCTTAATTGTCAGGCTGTATCTTAGGTTTTTGTTGTTGTTTTGTTTTAAATTTATTTTTTCTTAAAATTCTAAGTTTTTGTTGAAACTCTAATTTAAATATCTTTGCTTGTTTGTGCTGTCAATGATTACTGAAGGGCCTATAGGCATGTGGGACAGTGTTTTCTATAACTTCCTAAAGGGAAGGTTTCTTGATCAGAAGTGCCTCCTTTGGAAAGAAGCTTGAGGGTTGCTTCCCTAATTCTTAGATAAGGGCACGATATCACAGAAATACTCAACTATTCTTAACATCTACTTTTTGCTCATCAGTGAAAGAGAACATGGGATACTGCATGTGAGTAAAGCAAGGCAAAATTAAATAGAAGAAAACAGGCTAGATGGAGAAAGAAACTAGAAGGGAAATCTAGTGTTTTAAATAAAAATAACCCACTTTCATCCACCTTAATCCATGAAACAGATCTCACATACTCTAAGAAAAAACTGAACTGGATGGATAAATAAATATACACAGCAAAAGAACTGACTTCCACAAATTTTTGTCGTCAAGGACAATGAGAGAAGTTAGCCATATCCACACATCAGACTTCCAAATCCGTAAATATCAAATGTCTATCACGAAAAGAATCATACAAGAATTTGATAGGAATATTTGCTCCTTCATTTGCTGGTGTTCCTTTGCCAGTTCTACCACTTTCTTTAATAGTTGAATAGGCAGGTGGTAGCTACCTTAGGTGTTTTTTCAAATGCAATTTCCAACAGTAAACAGCATAGTATGAACTTCCCCTGTGATTCTGTCTTCTCACTAGTGAACTTGATTGGCTCAGTTTGTTCAAACACCCAACTGAGGAAACTAAAGCCCTGTGTTTATAAGTCCCTAGTGGGAAAATGTGTTGGGATGATAGACATCTTTCCTCACTGAACATAGTGGTCAGTATGTCTTGACACAAACAGATTATCATTCCTCTGCTTCAAGGAAAATAACCTCAAGAATACTGCTTTGTTGATGATGCAGAAATGAAATAAGATCATACATGAAGTTCAGCTAAACTAATACTTAAGGTGATATTAATTGATTTACAATGATTAATTGGTATACATTGATTAATTCATCTCTACTAACCATTTCAAGGGACTTGGACATTTCACCAAATTGAGTAATTTCCCATTAGGCATGCAGTCTTGTGCAAGTCTCAATGTCTCCTCAAAGCACTAGGTAAAGAAAAATCCGTTTGTTCACACCAACAGCATTCAAGATTAACATAGTTTTGCATGAAAACGCATGGAAAATCAGTCCATGGAGAAGTAGTGTCCTGTACAATGCTTTTTTCATTAATTCTCTTGTCTGACCATTCTTGACTCCCACTTTAGCTGCTCCTTCCTTTTAGGCCTCAGCTCATGTACCTAGAATTTTCTTGACTATAGCACAGCATCACTCTTGCCTCATTGTTCATCTCACTTTTTCCCATGGAATAGGAAGTTCTAATTGGAGAATAAAGTATAATGAAACTAAGCTGATGTAGGATTCTTAACTTTGCCAAATTGTAGGCAAGACTCTGACAAGTGGAAGGTGTCTGGGGCTGCACTTTGACCCTCACTGTATGTCTTCTTTCACCCCATGACATGTCCTTTGATGCTTTTACATATTTTACATTAAAATAATGAAGACGTCTTTGCCAAGCAGGTGTAATTTTGCAGAGCTCTCATGTCTAATATTATCCCATTGAGTAGATGAGATGTAACTTAGCCCTCATGAAACAAGACTATGAATAACCATTCATTTGTAGTTGAGAGAAAGCAGGCATAATTTCTAACAGGGCCTATCCCATACTTTCCTTTGCAATATTAGATAGTCGTTTTTTTTAGGTGACAATATGTAGGGTGGGGAGGTATATTTCATTGCTCATTGATTATTATGGCATCTTAGCCTCTCCCTCCTGAATAAACAATTTAGCCCACTAACTTATGGTCACCCTTCCTTTTACATATCATAACACCTGCAGATGATAATATTTGTTTTACACATTGGGGTAAAAATGTGACTGTCCCTAGGGCTCTGTCCACTCCAAAGTCTGGACAATCACTACCTTCACACATGCTTAGCTGTTTGTTTATAACCAGTGGCATAGTTATTAGGTGGTTCTGTAACTATCTCTGTTCTGGGACTTGCTGAGAAAGCTATTACTTTCTTTATAAACAGTTTCCAGGATCCTCTCAGAGAGGGGTCTCACTCTTTTTTCTGATGAGTAACTAGGACAGTGTTCATTCCTTTGGGTGGTCCTGATTAGTATCACTTCCTGTGTGCCTGCATGATCTACACAGCCATCAGCCCTCATTCTTCCTGTCAGATATCCTGGTATTAAAGATTCTCACATGTTAATACTAATGGAGAATCATCCTGGGGCTAGTCTTCTGCCTCAATTATAGTTACCTCAGAATAGAAGAAATAAAACAAATGAAAAACAACAACAAAAAATACCCAAACAGCAGGTAGAATAGGAAAAGGCTCACCCTATTCTGCAACTCTTCTTCTTTCCCTTTTAAACCCAATCTTCCTATATCAAGTTCATAGCAGGAGTTCAGAGATAGTTTTGAGGTTGTAAGAGCACGTGTAAAGAGCACAATACAGTCTCTTTGACAGTAGTATGGAGGATGACAACATAGCTGGAATTGGGTAAAATACACAACATTTATTCCCAGAAACCTTGACTTGTGCTGCCTCAAGTTTCTCCCCAGTTTGTTTCAAAATACATGCAATGTTGGTACCTTCCCAAGTCAGTTGTTGCATAGCCCTTTATGCATTCCAGCTCTTATCAAGCCTGGGCTCAGAGACAGACAGACTGAGTTATACCTGGAGTTGTTACTATTTCTTGCAATGTAAAAAGAAAGCAATCACAAAGAAATGTCTGAGAGAACTGGGATTTCCTTGAAAGCACTAATAACCAGAAGCATTGCCTTAGCCAGGATTTGAAAAAAAACTACATTTGCTTTAGCTTGAATCTCAAAATATCCACTAATCGCAGGTTTCTTTGGCCTCTGCATTGCAGGATCCATTTACAGTTGTCTTTCAAAGGAACCCCTAAAGGCTTGATGGCAGGAGAAGTTAGGACATAATCTGAGCTTTGGGTTTTTTTCTTGGGAAAAATTTTTTTTTCTGTCAGGTGTTTGCACCATGCCCAGACATGGCTATCCAGTACCAAAATGCATTGGTGATTAATGCTAACAGGCCTTAAGGTATATACCTATATGAACGCTACCAATTAAGAAGTGTATCTTAACAGAAACATATGGTGCCCATTTCAGGCCTGTAGGGAATGGGAAGGGATGAAATCTTTCGAGTAGCTGGTTATGCCTATTCCTATGGGGATAGTCACACAACCCACTGTAATGGTATATGATTTGCCCACTTTTACTACTTCTCAAGTCTTTTTTACTTTCCTTCTCAGTGCTTACTATACAATTTAAAATAGTGATCTAACGATTAGTCTTAAACATTTTCTTGATTTTCAAGTACTCATACACTGAGTTTGAACTAATAGAACTCAGAGATGTTTTAAACCTGCAGAGTCAACTCAGCCATGGCAATAGAGACAGACTTTTTGCTTTTAAATGAAATTTAAGTGGGTGGATGTTGTGCTTGATGAGTGATATAGGTCTTGTTATTTGTAATTAGTTAAAATATAAAATTAATCGTTACAGTTTGAGTCCTTGGCTTGTCATTTGTTATGAGACCAGCGGGCTACAAAGTAATTCAAGCAAGCTCTCTACTAATTAAGGTATGTCCTAAAAGTGCATGTGATATTATTTGCATATTCAAGATGCCATGTCTGGAGACCATTCCAGAATTAAATATAATTTTATTTAATGCATTGTATAGAAAATCAACCTGCTTTGAGATTATTCACATGTTTAATAAGACAAATTGTTCTCTTTCTTGGGCAGTTTCAAACTACTGCTATAAGGTGGTAATCATATTCATTGCTCTGTTTCCTCATAGTTTGTTAAAATGAAATTTCATTATCTTTACCTTTCAAAAGCAATTATACATATATATGTACCACATTTTCTTTACCCGTTCATTTGTTGATGGACATATAGGTCGTTTCCATATCTTGGCTATTGTGAATATTGTGAATGCTGCAATGAACGTGGGTGTACAGCTATCTCTTTGAGGTCCTGATTTCAACTCTTTTTGGATATATATCTAGAAGTGGGATTACTTGATCATACGGTAGTTCTACTTTTAATTTTTTGAGGATCCTTCACAGTGTTTTCCATAGAGGCTGCACCATTTAGTAATCGCACCAACAGTGCATGAGGGTTCTAGTCTCTCCATATCCTGGCTGACGCTTGTTATTTTCTGGTTTTTTTTGCTTTTGAATAATGGCCATCCTAACGTATAAAAGGATGTCTCATTGTGGTTTTGATTTGCACTTCCCAGATGATTAGTGATGTTGAGCATCTTTTCATGTACCTGTTGGTCATTTGTATATCTTCTGAGTCCTTTTTTCCATTTATAAATCAGGTTATTTCTTTGTTTATTGTTTTGCTATTGAGCTGTAGGAGTTCCTTGATATTGATACATGGTTTACAAATATTCCTCCCGTTCTTTAGTTTGCCTTTTCACTCTGTTGATTGAGCTTTTTGGTTTGATGTATTCCCACTTGTCTAATTTTGCTTTTGTACATTGTGCTTTTGGTGTTATATCCAAGAAATCGTTGCCAAGCCCAATGTTATAAAGATTTTCACCTATATTTTCTTCTAGGAGTTTTATAATTCCAGGTCTTACATTTAAATCTTTAGTACACTTTGAGTTTATTTTTGTGCATAGTTTAAGATAAGGGTCAAATTTCATTCTTTTGCCTGTGGGTATCTAGTTTTCCCAACCCTACTTCTTGAAGAAACTGCCCTTCCCCCATTGTGTACTCTTGGTACCCTTCTGTTCCATTCATCTATATGTCTGGTTTTATGCCAATACTGTACTATTTTAATTACTATAACTTGGTAATATCTTTCAAAATCAGGGAGCATGATACCTCCAGCTTTGTTCTTCTTTCTTTAAGGTTGCTTTGGCTATTCAGGGTCTTTTGTGGTTCTATATGACTTTTACAATTGTTTTTTCTATTTTTGTAAAAATGCCATTGGTCTTTTTATAGGGATTGCACTGAGCCTGTAGATCACTTCCGGTAGTGTAGTCATCTTAACAATATTAATTATTCCAATCCATGAAAATGAAATGTCTTCCCATTTGTCTGTGTCTTCTCTAATTTCTTTCATCGATAATTTGCAATTTTCACCTCCTTGATTAAGTTTATTCCTAAGTATTTTAATATTTTAAATGGGTTTGGGTTCTTAATTTCCTTTTCAGGTAGTTTATCATTAGTATATAGAAATGCAACTGATTTTTGTATGTTAATTTTATATCTTGCAACTTTACTATATTCATGTATTCTAATAGTTTTGTGTGTGTGTGTGTGTAGTCTTTAGGATTTTCCACCTCTAAGATCATGTCATCTGAAATATCAATATTTGAAGCATCAATAAGGAAGAAAGAGTTCACAAGTGAAATAAAGAAAAGATGACTAGAAAGCCAGGAAGAAATAATGATAAATTAAGAGAATTCATGGGATACAAAGTTTCAGAGTGTTGATAGATCAAATAACATAAAGCATTGACTGAGAAGTGTCCATTGGTTTGTGTAAAAAGCAAATTGCTGTTGGCTTATATGTTAGTGATAGAGATTAACATGTTTATAATGCCAGAGGAAAGGAGCCAGAAAGGAGAAATATTTGAAGATACAGAGAATAGAAAGAAGAATCTTTAGAGCTAGCTCTCCGAGGATATTGGATGGGATAACATTCTGCACAAAGGTGGATGGATTGACCTTAACACAGGAGAGGGATTTCTTCTGTTGCAATAAAGTAAAATATAAGCAAAAATGTAGTTAGGTTTGTAAGATTAGAGCCTATAAATGAAAAAAGGAACCAACCTTAGATTTCTTAGTACTTCTTCCTGCCTTGCAGCTGGCTAAGTAAAATTTTGTAATTTTGACATTCAGTCGCTAAAACTACAAATTCATTTTTGAGGGTACAATAGCCAAAATAAGGAGTATTAAGCGTATTGTTCTCTTTTTTCCTTTTCTTTTTTTCTTTTTGGTTAGATATAGGAAGAGAGGACCTCTTCTAGATGACTCTGCATTAGTGTGTGTGAAACTTAAATGCAGAGACAGAGACTGTTGTGGAAGAAACTGTTCTTAGAACATGTCACTTTTTTGCATGGCAAAATCATTTCCCTAGGGATTGGTTTATGGCAGATGCAAATGTTAATCTCATCTCTGAGAGAGTCAGGTGACTCTCTAGCCTAATGGCCCTACCTGTCTCACTTTACACCCTCAGTGTTCTGCTTCTTGTTATAGGAAAGAATCAGCAGTTTCTCAGCTCCTTATTTGGCCTGTCTGAAAATATGGAAGGCCTATCAGACTGGTCAATTGGTTAATTCTTTGACTTTTTACCTCTGGAATTTGTTTATTCTCATTTGTCTAACAGAGATCTTTCTTTACGTATTTACTGAACCCATGATTCCTGGGCTCATCGTGTTTATCCAACATGGGACCTTAGGCATATTTAGTTTAACACGTGATTATATAATGGTTTGTTATATGCTACTTTAAAAAATACCAATATATAACATAAATCACACAGAGGGGGTGTTTTCTACAGTAATCTTAACCCAAACATTTTCAGGAATTTGAGGTGATTACAAACAGTAACTTGATTAACTCCCATGAAATAGAAAGCAGAGCCATGTACTAAGAGTGAGCAGGAAGTAGGGTATTTGTTGGTTTCAGTATGATGGGAAAGCATGAAATGACATTGGAGAGAACACTCTAGCAAGAATGCTGGAAAACTTCAGAAGCTATTTGAGGTTGGAAACCATGGAGATATAGTGACCTGATTGCACGCAGTTGTCAAATGTGCAATGTTGTTGGTGCATTTATGGCGCTATCTCTGTGGCTTTGAATGCGCTTGCTACTATTAATTTATTAAGAGAAACCTGACCCTTTAAGAATCAACTCATATGCTTCATTCTCTGTGAGGCCTTTCCTAATTTTCAAGCAAGAAATGCCACACAATAAGCATTTCATAAATCCTTGTTAGAAAGATTAAAATTATGCTTCCTTTGTGCTTACTCTTCTATGGTGATTTTCTTAAGTTCTTTGTGCTTCAGTTTCTCTACCTGTCAAACATGGATAATAACAATGCCTATTTCTTAGGGCTGTTTTCTAGGTTAAATGAGTTCATACACATAAAGAACCTGAAGCAGCGCCTGGCACAATTTAACTGCTCAATTGAAATTACTCATATACATTACTATTTATCAATGCTATTGTTATTATTATACTTAATGGTATTCCCATCATTTATGTACATGAATTGATCTTATATTGGACTGTATATCACCCATCAAAGTTGTCTTTATGTTTTCAAGAGCTAAGTATGGGCTTAACAAGTGTAACAGCTCTATGTCAAGTGCTTGTTGAACAAATGAATGACAGTGGATGAGATAATAAGTACATTTTTTGGAAAAGCTGATATTAACAGAGGAAGGATATCCTGAGATGAAATATGCAGTAAAAGGAAAGAAATATACAGGCTTTGGAATCATACTGAGTTTCTAGCTGATGATCTTGAGCAGATTGCTGAATTTCCCTGAGCTTCCAGTTGTTCATTTGCAAAATGAATATAAGGGTACTCAACTTGTGGAGTTGTGGTGATGATTATACATACTTTCACTAAAGACGTAAATGTTTGGTTATTGCTGTCACCAAAACCACAAGTTTCATCACTGAGGTCACTGTTTTCATCCTCATGTCACTTTTTACCTTTCCATTGTTAGACTTAAAATGTTATGACAGGGCTTCCCTGGTGGCGCAGTGGTTGAGAGTCCGCCTGCCGATGCAGGGGACACGGGTTCGTGCCCCGGTCCAGGAAGATCCCACATGCTGCGGAGCGGCTGGGCCCGTGAGCCATGGCCGCTGAGCCTGCGCGTCCGGAGCCTGTGCTCCGCAACGGGAGAGGCCACAACAGTGAGAGGCCTGCGTACCGCAAAAAAAAAAAAAAAATATATATATATATATATATATATATATTATGACAAAACACCTTAGTAATAGTAATTTTTCTACTTCCTAAAACGTAACTTTCATTTTCATTAGCTTCTCTAACCACTAACATAAATATCTTGAGTGGTGGAAGTTGGAGTGATGGGTGCTGCCTAGGAATTTCAGGTGGTACGATGTTAGTAATATTCTGATGTTTGCCTAAATAACAGGAGCAGCAATTCTGTACAAAAAGACAAGGCTCAATTTTGACACAAAATCTGATATACAAAGAGACCTATTTTGGGAACAAAACAACTAAAAATACCAGGGTTGTGCTTAAGTTACCAGCTGTAGGCATTAGTCATGACTGTGTTACAAAAGAGTTAATTAAGTTCTTTGGGTGAAGGAGGTGCAGGAGGAAGTCAAACACAGTTTTCTGATGAGATGAGTCACTGTGATCATATCAGGAAATAACGCAGGGGTTGAAAAAAGCTCTGACTCCTAGTTGGATGCTATATTGCAAGATCAGCCTCTCTAAAAAACCGCAGACCAGTAGGAAGCTCAGAGAAAAATAGTGCTGTGTAAAACCTCATTAATAAGAAGTTTGAATTTTACGATTACATTTTTAAATTGTATTTTCAAGGGCCAGAGGAAAGTGAACCAGTTCTTAGATTCTTAACATTGGTGGAAGTGAGTGAGGGTTGGGTATTGGGAGTCGTGTTCCCCATCTTGAATCAAGGTGTTAGAGAGTATATTTATTTATTAATTAACATGTATGTCTGTTTATGACAAAGCAAGCTTAAAAATAAGTAAACCCATTAATACTTCTTTCAACCTCATGGTTTACTACCTTGTTCTTATTTTTCTCCTTCTCCCTCACTCATTGGTCTTATGTTCTATGATTCTAACCTTAAATATCCACCCCTTTTGGTCCAGCTTCATTTCTCAATTAAATTTTGTAAAAAGTGGTTTCCATTTCCCTGTATTTGTCCTGAATTATTTTACACAATATATGAAAAATATCATTCTCAAACCCAAATCAGTCACATCACTTCTGTTCAGTTTCTCCCCTGGGTTCCCACATTCACTTAACATTAATGGCCCTTAATAAGGATATGTAACCTTGACTGCCACTCCAGTCTTACTGACTTGTGGTTTCTTCCTCTGACATTATGCTTCATTTACAGTTGTTGCTGTTTAATATATGTACCTTTTGTATATATTCTTACTGATGTTCCTTTGTATATACTGTGAGCCTTTCCTGGAATGTCCTTCCTTTGGCCTTTATCACTTGTCAAATGCTGGTTCTTCCTTCAAAACCCTATTGAATTATTTCTTCCACTGTTAAACTCTCCCTGACTGTATCTCACATAGGCTGAGATATTCACTCTTGCCCCTGTGCCACCATGCACAAAGTTCTCCTATGGTTGTCTCACTGACTCTTCCCATCATAGGTTTATATATCTACCTTCACCACTGGGCACTGACTACTTAAGGGCACAGCACGTTCAAATTCTTCTCTTTAATTTTTAAAAGGCTTGACACAGGGTAGAAGATAAACAAAATTTTGTCGAACTTAATTCACAAATTATATAATCTAGATAATGAAAAACTTCATCAAGATCATAGGATAAATGGGAGCATAAACAGTGCATCCGATTTTGCCCTGGAGTCCTAATGATTTCACAGTTTTCATGAAGGGACAGTCTCCTTCGAGGATATTAGTAGCACTGTTTTTGAAACTGGAAGAAAGTCAAGGAGAGGTAGGAGATAAATGCAGTAATCCTGCGTACTGATATGCTGATACTCTTAATGGAACTGAAATCTAACAAGGAAGGGAATAAAAAAGAAAGTCGTTTTAGGACAAGGCAGTTGAAACACCTACTGAATGCTGGCAGAAGACCTCCGACTTCCCAAAAGATGCCTGAGGGTGACCAACATGCAGAGGTGGGGCCAAAACCAAAGCTGAACCCCAGGAGCTGTGCAAAGAAGAGAAATGGAAATCTCTCCCAGCAGCCTCAGGAGCAGCGGATTAAATCTCCACAATCAGCTTGATGTACCCTGCATCTCTGGAATACCTGAACAGACAATGAATCATCCCAAAATAGAGGTGGTGGACTTTGGAAACAACTGTAGACTTGGGGTTTGCTGTCTCAGACGTATTTATTTCTGATTTTTATGTTTATCTTAGGATAGTTTATAGCACTTGTTATCATTCGGGGATTTATTTATTGGTTTGGTTGCTCTCTTATTATTATTTTTATTTTCATCATTTTTTAAAATTTTATTTTAATTTTTTAATTTTAAAAAAATTATTATTATTTTTTATTTTTCCTTCTTTTTTTTCCCTCCGTTTTCTTCTCAGCTGTGTGGCTGACAGAATCCTGATGCTCCGGCCTGCTGTCAGGCCTGAGCCTCTGAGGTGGGATAGCCGAGTTCAGGACACTGGACCACCAAAGACCTCCTGGCCCCACATAATATCAATCAGTGAAAGCTCTCCCAGAGATCTCCATCTCAACACTAAGACCCAGCTCCACCCAATGGCCAGCAAGCTCCAGTGCTGGACACCCTATGCCAAACAAGTAGCAGGACAGGAACATACCCCACCCATTAGCAGAGAGGCAGCCTAAAATCATACTAAGTTCACAGACATGCCAAAACACACCACCAGATTCAGTCCTGCCCACCAGAAAGAAAAGATGCAGGCCAAACCACCAGAACAGAGGCACCAGTGCCCTCCACCGGAAAGCCTAACAACCCACTAAACTGACCTTACCACTGGGGGCAGACACCAAAAAAACCCCGGGAACTGTGAACCTGCAGCCTGTGAAAAGGAGACCCCCAAAACAGTAAGTTAAACAAAATGAGAAGACAGAGAAATATGCAGCAGATGAAGGAGCAAGGTAAAGACCCACCAGACCAAACAAATGAAGAGGAAATGGGCAGTCTACCTGAAAAAGAATTCAGAATAATGATAGTAAAGACGATCCAAAGTCTTGAAAATAGAATGGAGAAAATACAAGAAATGATTAACAAGGACCTAGAAGAACTAAAGAGCAAACAAACAATGATGAGCACACAATAAATGAAATTAAAAATTCTCTAGAAGGAATCAATAACAGAAAAACTGAGTCAGAAGAATGGATAAGTGACCCGGAAGATAAAATAGTGGAAATAACTACCACAGAGCAGAATAAAGAAAAAAGAATGAAAGGAATTGAGGACAGTTTCAGAGACCTCTAGGACAACATTAAATTCAACAACATTCGAATTATAGGGGTCCCAGAAGAAGAAGAGAAAAAGAAAGGGACTGAGAAAATACTGGAAGAGATTATACATGAAAAATTCCCTAACATGGGAAAGGAAATAGTCAAGTCCAGGAAGCTCAGAGAGTCCCATACAGGATAAATCCAAGGAGAAACACACCAACACATGTTAATCAAACTATCAAAAATTAAATACAAAGAAAAAATATTAAAAGCAGTAAGGGAAAAGCAATAAATAGCATACATGGGAATCCCCATAAGGTTAACAGCAGATATTTCAACAGAAACTCTGCAAGCCAGAAGGGAGTGGCAGGTCATATTTAAAGTGATGAATGGAAAAAACCTACAACCAAGATTACTCTACCCAGCAAGGATCTCATTCAGATTTGATGGGGAAATTAAAATCTTTACAGACAAGCAAAAGTTAAGAGAATTCATCACCATCAAAACAGCTTTACAACAAATGCTAAAGGAACTTCTCTAGGCAGGAAACACAAGAGAAGGAAAAGCCCTACAACAACAAACGCAAAACAGTTAAGAAAATGGTAATAGGAACATACATATCGATAACTATCTTAAATGTAAATGGATTAAATGCTCCACCCAAAAGACATAGACTGCCTGAATGTATACAAAAACAAGACCTGTATATATGCTGTCTACAAGAGACCTACTTCAGACCTAGGGACACATACAGACTGAAAGTGAGGGAATGGAAAAATATATTCCATGCCAATGGAAATCAAAATAAAGCTGGAGTAGCAATTCTCATATCAGACAAAATAGACTTTAAAAGAAAGACTATTACAAGAGACAAAGAAGGACACAACATCATGATCAAGGGATCAATCCAAGAAGAAGATATAACACTTGTAAATATTTATGCACCCAACATAGGAACACCTCAGTACATAAGGCAAATACTAACAGCCATAAAAGGGGAAATCGACAGTAACACAATCATAGTAAGGGACTTTAACAGCCCACTTTCACCAATGGACAGATGATCCAAAATGAAAATAAGTAAGGAAACACAAGCTTTAAATGACACATTAAACAAGATGGACTAAATTGATATTTATAGGACATTCCATCTGAAAACGGCAGATAACACTTTCTTCTCATGTGCTCACGGGACATTCTCCAGGATAGATCATGTCTTGGGTCATAAAGGAAGCCTTGGTAAATTTAAAAAAATTGAAATCGCATCAAATATCTTTTCCGACCACAACACTATGAGACTAGATATCAATTACAGGAAAAATGTAAAAAATAGAAACATATGGAGGCTAAACAATACACTACTAAATATCCAAGCGATCACTGAAGAAATCAAAGAGGAAATCCAAAAATACCTAGAAACAAATGACAATGGAAATACGACAAGCCAATACCCCTGGGATGCAGCAAAAGCAGTTCTAAGAGGGAAGTTTATAGCAAAATAATCATACTTCAGGAGACAAGAAAAATCTCACATAAACAACCTAAACTTACACCTAAACCAGCTAGAGAAGGAAGAACAAAAAAACCCCAAAGTTAGCATTAGGAAAGAAATCATAAAAATCAGATCAGAAATAAATGAAAAAGAAATGAAGGAAACGATAACAAAGATTAATAAAACTAAAAGCTGGTTCTTTGAGAAGATAAACAAAATTGATAAACGATTAGCCAGACTCATCAAGAAAAAAAGGGCTTCCCTGGTGGCACAGGGTTTGAGAGTCCGCCTGCCGATGCAGGGGACGTGGGTTTGTGCCCCAGTCCGGGAGGATCCCACGTGCTGTGGAGCGGCTAGGCCCGTGAGCCATGGCCACTGAGCCTGCATGTCCGGAGCCTGCGCTCCGCAATGGGAGAGGCCACAACAGTGAGAGGCCCGCGTACTGCAAAAAAAAAAAGAAAAAAAAAAGAAAAAAAGAAAAACGGGAGAAGACTCCAATCAACAGAATTAGAAATGAAAGAGAAGTAACAACTGACACTGCAGGAATACAAAGAATCATGAGAGGTTATTACAGGCAACTATATGCCAATAAAATAGACAACCTGGAATAAATGGACAAATTCATAGAAAGCACAACCTTCTGAGACTGAACCAGGAAGAAATAGAAAATATAAACAGACCAATCACAAGCACTGAAATTGAACTGTCATTAAAAATATTTCAACAAAGAAAAGCCCAGGACCAGATAGCTTCACAGGCAAATTCTATCAAACATTTAAAGAAGAGCTAACACCTATCCTTCTCAAACTCTTCCAAAATGTAGCAGAGGGAGGAACACTCCCAAGCTCATTCTACGAGGCCACCATCACCCTGATACCAAAACCAGAAAAAGATGTCACAAAGAAAGAAAGCTACAGACCAATTTCACTGATGAACATAGAAGCAAAAATCCTGAACAGAATCCTACAGCACATTAACAGGGTCATACACCATGACCAAGTGGGATTTATCCCTGGAATGCAAGGATTCTTCAATATATGCAAGTCAATCAATGTGATACACCATATTAACAAACTGAAGGAGAAAAACCATATGATCATCTCAGTAGATGCAGAAAAAGCTTTGGACAAAATTCAACACTGATTTATGGTAAAAACCCACCAGAAAGTTGACATAGAGGGAACCTACCTCAACATAATAGAGGGCTTATATGACCAACCCACAGCCAGCATCGTTCTCAATGGTGAAACACTGAAACCATTTCCACTAAGATCAGGAACAAGACAAGGTTGCCCGCTCACACCACTATTATTCAACATAGTTTTAGAACTTTTAGCCACAGTAATCAGAGAAGAAAAGGAAATAAAAGGAATCCAAATAGGAAAAGAGGAAGTAGAACTGTCACTGTTTGCAGATGACATGATAGTATACATAGAGAATCCTAAAGATGCTACCAGAAAACTACTTGAGTTAATCAGTGAATTTGGTAAAGTAGCAGGATACAAAATTAATGCACAGAAATCTCTTGCATTCCTATACACTAATGATGAAAAATCTGAAAGAGAAATTAAGGAAACACTCCCATTTACCACTGCAGCAAAAAGAATAAAATACCTATGAATAAACCTACCTAAGGAGACAAAATATCTGTATTCAGAAAAGTATAAGACACTGATGAAAGAAATTAAAGACAATACAAACAGATGGAGAGATATACCATGTCCTTGGATTGGAAAAATCAACATTGTGAAGATGACTATACTACACAAAGCAATCTACAGACTCAGTGCAATCCCTATGAAACTAGCAGTGGCATTTTTCACAGAACTAGAATAAAAAATTTCACAGTTTGTATGGGAACACAAAAGACCCCGAATAGCCAAAGGAAACTTGAGAAAGAAAAACGGAGGAATCAGGCTCCCTGATTTCAGACTATACTACATAGCAGCAGTCATCAGGAAAGTATGGTACTGCTACAAAAACAGAAATATGGATCAATGGAATGGGATAGAAAGCCCAGAGATAAAGCCATACACATATGGTCACCTTATTTTTGATAAAGGAGTCAAGACCTACAATGGAGAAAAGACAGCCTGTTCAATAAGTGGTGCTGGGAAAACTGGACAGCTACATGTAAAAGAATGAAATTAGAATACTTCCTAACACCATACACAAAAATAAACTCAAAATGGATTAAAGACCTAAATGTAAGGCCAGACACTGTAAAACTCTAGAGGAAAACATAGGCAGAACACTCTATGACATAAATCACAGCAAGATCCTTTTTGACCCAGCTCCTAGAGAAAGGGAAATAAAAACAAAAATAAACAAATGGGACCTAATGAAACTTAAAAACTTTTGCACAGCAAAGGAAACCATAAACAAGACAATAAGACAACCCTCAGGATGGGAGAAAATATTTTCAAATGAAGCAACTGACAAAGGATTAATCTCCAATATATACAAGCAGCTCATGCAGCTTAATATCAAAAAACCAAACAACCCAATCCACAAATGCACTTCTCTGGTGGCACAGTGGTTAAGAATCAGCCTGCCAATGCATAGGACATGGGTTCGAGCTCTGGTCTGGGAAGATCCCACATGCTGCAGAGCAGCTAAGCCCGTGCACCACAACTACTGAAGCCCATGCACCTAGAGCCTGTGCTCTGCAACAAGAGAAGCCACTGCATTGAGAAGCCCACACACCACTGCTAGAGAAAGCCTGCATGCAGCAACGAAGACCAAACACAGCCAAAAATAAATTAATTAATTAAAAAAAAAATTTCTCCAAAGAAGACATACAGATGGCTAAGAGACCCATGAAAAGCTGCTCAACATCACTAATTATTAGAGAAATGCAAATCAAAACTACAATGAGGTATCACCTCACACCAGTAAGAATGGGCATCATCAGAAATCTACAAACAACAAATGCTGGAGAGGGTGTGGAGAAAAGGGAACCCTTTTGCACTGTTGGTGGGAATGTAAATTGGTACAGCCACTGTGGAGAACAGTAGGGAGTTTCCTTAAAAAACTAAAAATAGAACTACCATATGACCCAGCAATCCCACTACTGGGTTTACACCCTAAGAACACCATAATTCAAAAATAGGCATGTACCACAATGTTCATTGCAGCACTATTTACAATAGCCAGGACATAGTAGCAACCTAAGGGTCCATCGACAGATGAATGGATAAAGAAGATGTGACATATATACAGTGGAATATTACTCAGCCATAAAAAGAAACAAAATTGAGTTATTTGTAGTGAGGTGGATGGACCTAGAATCTGTCATACAGAATGAAGTAAGTCAGAAGGAGAAAAACAAATACCGTATGCTAACACATATATATGAAATCTAAAAAAAAAAAATGTTTCTGATGAACCTAGGGGCAGGATAGGAATAAAGACACAGACGTAGAGAATGGACTTGAGGACACGGGGAGGGTGAAGGGTAAACTGGGACTAAGTGAGAGAGTACCATTGACATATATACACTACTAAATGTAAAATAAGTAGCTAGTGGGAAGTACCTGTATAGCACAGGGAGATCAGCTCAGTGCTTTGTGACCAGCTAGAGGGGTGGGATAGGGAATGTGAGAGGGAGATGCAAGAGGGAGGGATTTGGGGGATATATGTATACATATAGTTGATTCACTTTGCTATACATTAGAAACTAACACAATATTGTAAAGCAATTGTACTCCAGTAAAGATGTTAAAAAATCAAACCAAAAAAACAGTGCATCCTATATGTTTTTGTTGCTTTGTCATTAAAATTTATTGGATTTAGAAAAGGCAGATATTCTCTATGGACTTTTGTTTTCCCCATATTTACAGAAACAGTTGAATAGATAATAGGCAAGTCCCTTTTCAGAAAAATTATGTTTTAAGCCTATATTGAGACCACTGTAATAAACTGAATAAACCTCTCTTTATGTCTTAAAATATCTGCATGACCTTATTTTTCAGACAATTTATATCATATCATGCAAGTTTCATATTCCAGAGGCTAGTCAGTTACTTCCTAGGAAGGACTGTTGAAGGTAAGTTTATATCTTTAGGTGAAAGGCAACCTTTTCAAAAATCAGTATGGTTCCAAAGCTGAGAAATCATTTCATATTGGCCAGTGTTTTAATATTTCTACACTTGTATATAGTTTTTTCCTGATACAACCTGTTCAGTGACTTGGAGGCAAATACTCTGTTGTCTCCTTTGTTTGCAAGCTTTCATTTTTGGTGTATGGATAATATATTAGCTACGTTTCAGGCCAAGATCACGCAAGCCATTTTACTTTGAGTTGAAATAAACCTGAAGCTATTAAATATGATAGGACTAGCTAATCTTGCAACATTTTCAGAAGGCTGATTTTTTTCCTCAATTTTTATGTCATAGTGATATGAGTATTACAAAGAAAGCCAGAAATGATATCAAATTTTTGTGGTTTCAGTTGTGGGAAATGTATGCCCTGAAAGTTTTTTATTATATATTCCCGGGACCTGAAAAGAGTGCGTTGGCCGGTGGGGTGTGTGAGAGAGAGAGAAGGAGGGAGAGAGAGGGTGAAAGGGAGGCAATAAAGAGAATGTTTTAAGGGGAAAATCTTAGACTCAATAAATATTTAAATATTTCCGGGGAAAATTTGACTAGATTTTAAAATAAATGTTAGGAACTAATACATAGGAAATAAGAGTAATGAGGTTTTCATTTTAAATGAGGCAGGCAATATACTTACCTTTCTTTATCTTAGCTTCAGAATATTTTTAAAATTATGAGATCAGCCTTACTTTAATAAGGCTATTTACATTTAAAGAGATGTCATATTCAGAAACATGATAATACACATAAAGCTGGGTGTTAGAAGCAGTGCAAATACATACATGGTCAGGGAGCCTTGGGACTTTACAAGTTGAGCAGCCTTGAGTATGAATGTCAGTCTGAAAATAGGAGGGACATCAATGAGTAGAAGATAGATGTGAAACTGTTAAAATTCCCAAGCAAGACCTACCTGGGAATGCAGAACCCTTTACCTTAGTGGAAAACAAATATATTTCCTTTTAAGTTCAAGGTGAAGTTTAAAACATGAATTTATAAAACTTCCATTTGTGTGTTTTTTCCATAAAGAAAAAAATGCCATCTTAGATAAATGACGTAATTAAAGAGACTGGAAAAGAAATATCAATCCAAAGACTGGTTATGGTTAGCCTTTAGAATATAACTAGGAAATAATGAGAAGTTTATTAATAGGCAGATGAGAGGTACTTTGTTTTGAGCCTTTGGATTTTCTAATCATAACATTTTTGAGATTAACCACTAGCTAGTTAAAGAATTAATTATGAACATCATTCACTACATAATTTTTAATTTTATTTATCACTAGTATAACATAAGCATTTACAAGTATGTGTTTCATTATTTTTTTAAATACAAAACATTAAAATATGCTGTAATAAATGAATTTTGAAGTATAGTCTCTTCCTACATATTCATATTTATGGTATATTTGGCATTGAATACCAGCTAAATAAGTTCAAAATCATTTTATGTCTAATCCACTCAGTAAACATCTGTTGAGTACTGCATGCATTAGTTCTTGTGGAGATTGGAGATAATAGATTAATAAAATGCAGTCTCTGCCCTATAATCAAATAGAAAAGGTTTTAAGAAAACGATTGTTAATTATATCAAATCACATCCACTAAGCCCAATGTAGTATGCTTGAATACGATTTTTCTTCTCTTGTTCAATATAATTTATTAGAAAAATGAAATTTAAATGTTCCTGCATAATTTATTCATTATTTGCTGTTCTCATTCTATAAGAAATTTTGAGCTGATAGTTTATCACTCTCTAAATTTTCTATTGAGGAAATGGTAGAGACTGAATTTCTACAATTGTACATTGTGCATTCACATATCACCATAGACAGTTACATTCGGAGATGAGATTATATGTGCATAAACATTTTGGAGAAATACAATGGTGAAAGCGGTATTTCAAAAGAGGATTTTTTTGCGGCTTCCCTGGTGGCGCAGTGGTTGGGAGTCCGCCTGCCGATGCAGGGGGCACGGTTTCGTGCTCCGGTCCGGGAGGATCCCGCGTGCCGCGGGGCGGCTGGGCCCGTGGGCCATGGCCGCTGGGCCTGCGCGTCCGGAGCCTGTCCTCCGCGGCGGGGGAGGCCACAACAGTGAGAAGCCCGCATACCGCAAAAAAAAAAAAAAAAAAAAAGGATTTTTTAAAAGTGCTTTAAACCAGATATCACTTATTTTTTTGTTACACAATCTATTTGGAAAAGACCCACCTGCTCAAAAAGAAAGAGCAAACATGATTACTGTTGTAATTATTCAGAGGGGATGCTATGTGAGCAGGAATATCACAGGCAATTCAATAAAAAAAAAAGTCTTGGTGGTTTCTATCACTAGCAATGAATAGGGTTTAATTTCATTTCATTATAGTTCAAAAACCTCCCGAGGGTGTAATTCTGACTTCTTGCCACAGGAGCCAGTTGTGTTATTAGAATAACAAGATGTTGTGCTTTTTAATCACCTACGTTGGCTTTTTATTTTGAAGATAGTGGAGCATTTGTGTGTATATGTTTAACACATGATGAAAGAGATGAGTTGAGTGCGACATACATGTTTAGAATTAAAGCCTGGGAGCAAAGTTTGTGTTCTGGGCAAAGCTCTAAGTGACAAGCTTTTGATGAATGTTTCTTTTTTTTTTTTAAACCCCACATTTGTTTATTTATTTATTTTTGTCTGTGTTGGGTCTTCGTTTCTGTGCGAGGGCTTTCTCTAGTTGTTGCAAGCGGGGGCCGCTCTTCATTGCGGTGCGCGGGCCTCTCACTATCGTGGCCTCTCTTGTTGCGGAGCACAGGCTCCAGACGCGCAGGCTCAGTAGTTGTGGCTCACGGGCCTAGTTGCTCCACTGCATGTGGGATCTTCCCAGACCAGGGCTCGAACCCGTGTCCCCTGCACTAGCAGGCAGATTCTCAACCACTGCGCCACCAGGGAAGCCCTGATGAATGTTTCTTATCCTCAGGCAATTTCTTGATCAATTAACAATAAATTAGGCTTTGAGACATTACTTAGCTGGCACGGTCCTATTTCAAAAATGTAATGAACAAAAGAGAAGGTTTAGCAGTTGCTAAAATCTATGAAGATACTGATTCAAGCATAATGGACACATTCAACTGTGGTATTTTTGTTAGTACATTGAACCTACAACATATGGGAAAAACAACACACTGGGAAATTTGCAGTCATTCAAATATATATGATTTCCTTGTTATTTATGGTTTGAAACTCTTTTCCTCTCTACATTTGTTTGATGTGGATTATAAAAGTAAACACAGGATTCTAGTTTAAAGGAACAGAACAAAACACAGTATGAGGCACCTACAATGCTCACAGCAGTTAAGCACTCAATGTTAACTCTGAATTTCCAGGAAACCAAAGCAGAAAGTGACCTATATTGGAATATATAGTTCTTAGATTTCCTGAGTTGATATTTTGACTCATCCACTTAATAGCTATAGGTAAACTATTTACTTTCTCCGTCTCTAATCCTCAAGCATAAGAGAGGATAATAATAGTACCTACATAATGGGGCTTTTGTGAGAATTGCAGCTATTGTTACATGTAAGACACTTAAAAGAGTGCTGTGTACATACCAAATGCTCAGTATAGTTCAATAAATATTAGCAATGCATATTAATAGTGTTAGTATTATCTGATAAGTGAGAGTATGTTCATTTATATAGGGAGTTTCTTCCTCCTTTTCCCTCCCCCAATAATTACATTCAAAAAAGCACACAGGGGGCTTCCCTGGTGGCGCAGTGGTTGGGAGTCCACCAGCCGATGCAGGAGACGCGGGTTCTGTGCCCCGGTCCGGGAGGATCCCACATGCCGCGGAGCGGCTGGGCCCATGGGCCGTGGCCGTGGCCGTGGCCGTGGCCGTGGCCGCTGGGCCTGCGCGTCCAGAGCCTGTGCTCCACAACGGGAGAGGCCACAGCGGTGAGGGGCCCGCGTACAGAAAAGAAAAAAGCACACAGGGCCAGGATAAACGGAGGAGAAATTTGTTAATATAATACACTCCTTATTTAAATGTGACATTCAAAAAGACACATGAATATATTCTACAAAAGTACATTTCTTTTATCAACTCTCCGCAGAAACCGAGACCTTAACATTAATGCATAATGCAGAAAAGGCTTTGTTATGGCAAAGTGCCGAAACAGTATGGTGTGGACACCTGATTTCCCAGTAATCTACTACAGGAGTAAAGCTTTGAGAACTTGGGGTGCTGAACACATGATGCTGCCCCTTCCAATCACTAGGAGTCTGAAGTAGCCTATGTTTGGCTGGAGTCACTTCCAAGCTGAATTCTTTTAAGTGAAGAGGCACTATTTTGTCTAATGAGTAATGTGAAGTCTACATGCTTAAGTTATCAGACATTAAAGAGCCTGACTTGGCATGCTGCTGTGAAGATGTGGAAACCAAAATTGTTTTCTTGCTACAAGGTTTATCTACTTTCTCACATCAGTGAGTCTTTGGAATGCCTGTAGGTATAACCGATACTTTCCTGCAAAATGAGCTTTAAATCTCTTTAATTACTTGCTACATTACATGGATGAGAACATTTTAATCTAAAGAAAATTTAAGGACAGATGTTATCAATAAATCACCCTAACCCCCTCCCAAAAACAGAAAAAAAGAAATTTGCATGAGTCCTATGAACGAAGTCCATATTTCAGTAGAACTATTTTCGAATTGACCTGCCAGAATGAACTGGCTCTTAAAAACACCAGGAGGAAGTCGAACTGACCAGTTAAGATTACTAGGTTGAGAAAGGTCTCTGAATAGTATTTTAGTGTTGACATTGTTCTGTGATGCCAGATTGTTGCTTTGGGCCTCATACTGTATTTTACCAGCATATAATAAATGCCATCATACTAGAAAAAGCTGTTGATTGTGCTGTTTTTGGTAACTGAACTGAATCAATTTAACACATGTATCAAAATATAAATTTAAAGTTGAATTCAAATACAAATTTAAAGTTAAATTTAAATATAAAGTTAAATTTAAATATAAAGTTAAATATAAATTTAAAGTTAAATATAAATTTAAAGTTATGGTGTGTGCATCTAGAACATAGAAGTGATATTAAGTTTTAAAGTTAAGATTCAGAGTTATTTTTTAAGTAAACTATTCCTGCCAGTGGAGTCAAAGCATGATAAAAGATCAAAGAAGGCTGAGAAACGAGTTACACTTTTTCTAGTTCAGCTCAACTATAGACAGTAGCAAGTACTGGTAAAGAACACACATTCTGGCTATGGATTCAGAGAAGGAGTTGGACTTTAGTCTCAGTTTTAATATTTGCTTGCCATGTACTTGCTGTATATAGAAATGAGAATATCTCTGAAAGTTCTGCTCGAAGTTCTTTAACTTCGGAAGATGAAAAAAGCCTGTTTGAGGAGTTTCATGAGGATTTTTCTAGAGAGTATTGTTAAAGTTGTCTCACTTTGGATAAGATGTAGGACATGCCTACTTGGTATTGATTGAGATAGAATGATTTGCCTTAAAATGTTTACAAAATGAGACTTTTCACTACTGACACTGAGCCATATTAAAGGGTTGGGATTCCTAATGATTTCTAAACTTTGTTTTCTTATATAATTAGGTTACGATCTCTGTAAGTCTTAGGGAAAAAAGTTCCATTGTGAAATGAGCTCTAATTTCAGCTATAATAATTTGAGACTAGTGCAGAGCTGGTCCCACTCAGAAGGATAGGATAGAAATGTGTTCTACTTTATCAAGTACTCCATCCCCTCTAAGATAACCAAGGGAATCACTGATGACATTGAAATCTAGAGTTTGTGAATGAGTTTTATCCTCTTCTGCTTCTTAGGCAAAATTAGCTCAAAACACTTTTTTTTTTCATAGACCAGAATATATCATATTTGTATTGTGGAGATATGAGGTGGAAGCAGATTTTTAAAATCTGGAGGAGAGGTAGCAAAATACTGTATATAATATGTATACAATACACTATTAGCAATTCAATCTTTGCTAATAAAATATGAGAGTATATTCATTTCTGTGCTTCATTACATAAAATATGCCTGTTTTACTGACTTCTTGCACAGGAATTGTATGTGTAAAACTAATATGAAAATCAAGGATAGCTGTGAAGTAAATCATAGTCAAAATGCTGAAAGAAGAAACTTGAGATGCTCCTTTAAAAAAAATAAAATGATTTCTAAATCAACTCATGGTTGTCTGACGTTCCTCCTGATTAATGCCAGGATGCTCTGAGGCATGCTAATAGGATAAACAAGGAAACATTTAACTTCTTGACATAGAATGAGGGTCATTTTAAAGATATGCATGCCCCATGGGGCTTCCCTGGCTGTTCAGTGGTTAAGACTTCACCTTCCAATGCAGGCAGTGCCAATTTGATCCCTGGTCGGGGAGCTAAGATCCCACATGCCTCGCAGCCAAAAAACCAAAACTTACAACAGAAGCAGTAATGTAACCAATTCAATAAAGACTTTAAAAATGGTCCACATCAAAAAACTCTTTAAAAAAATAAAGATATGCATGCCCTTTATCTTTTAATTACAGACTTATCTTTTAATTACTAATGTCTGCAGCCTAAGGCAGAAATTTCTTCCATGTGAATATTATAGAGTTAAACACAATAGTGTTAATATCATTTTACATCATCACCCTTCATTGTTTCAAATATAGCAAAATAAAACTAACTCCTACTATTAATTGCAAATATCTAAATGAAATGTTGAATTAAATGAAATATTTTCTGAATGGGTTATAGAACACACTTAGTTATGGAAGTGCTTGAAACGATGTCGTTGAGAAACATAATATAGTATCAGCCATAAAATGTCATGGTTGATGAGAAACTCACTGAGAGCCATTCAAAGCGTTTCTCTATTAACTTTTGCAAATACACACTTTGAATCTGTAATTCGTTTTTTTTTAATTAATTTATTTTTATATTTATTTTTTTGGCTGTGTTGAGTCTTCATTTCTGTGCGAGGGCTTTCTTTAGTTGTGGCAAGCAGGGGCCACTCTTCATCACGGTGCGCGGGCCTCTCACTATCGCGGCCTCTCTTGTTGCGGAGCACAGGCTCCAGACGCACAGGCTCAGTAGTTGTGGCTCACAGGCCTAGTTGCTTCGCGGCATGTGGGATCTTCCCAGATCAGGGCTCGAACCCGTGTCCCCTGCATTGGCAGGCAGATTCTCAACCACTGTGCCACCAGGGAAGCCCAAGAATCTATAATTCTTTATGGGAAAACATTTTAACAAATGTACTGTGGTTTACATTTAAAAGCACTGTTTTGTTTATAGTGAAAAGCAATTATGATTCACTCTGCTCATCTAGTTAAGGGCAAGGTGCTCACAGAACACAAAATCTACAACATTTAAGAACAGTAACGAGTGTTGTTTAAATTCAGAGCATCAGCCCCCCTCCAAAAGGGGTCAGCAATATCCTTGTAATAAGACCAGCTTCACAGAATACATATTAAGGGATATTAGGAGCTAAAATAAGTTAATAGAAAAGGAAACATGAAAAGATGGTGGTAGAACTGCCTGTTGCCTGTATCTACCAGTGTATTCCCAGATGCCCTCAGACTTAGGAAAAAACTCATGACCTCATCCTCTCCCCACTCCTTGGCAGGTTATTTCTTCTTTTCCTTATGCTTTTTTAGTTAGTGGTGTCATCTTGTATCCAGTTGTTCAGTTAGAAACCTCAGAGTCATCCAGAAGTCCTTTCTCTTCTAGCTTCTCCCATATCCACACAAATCCAGATCTTAAATTTCTCTTTTTATTTATTGTCATTATCTCTTCTCTTGTGGTTTTCTTTCCTCCATCTCTGTGACTCTTTTCAGTCCATCCTCCACTCTGTGGCCAGAGAGAACTTTAGAACCGCAGCCTCAAATATGTCTCCTTGAACATTTGACTGTTTACCCCTTTCACAGAATTAAGTCCAAGTTCTCTAGCATGGTGCTTAAGGGTCTTGAAAAGCCTCTTCTATGTTCTAGTCCTGTTTCCTGTCTCATTCAGCCCTTTCTGACCTTCTTGTTATATTTCAGTTACTTGTTGCTTTTCTTGCTTCCAGATCTTGGGTTACTCCTGAATACCTCCCTCTTTTGCTGTGTGGTAATACATCTGCTATTTAAATTACTTCAAATTACACTTCTTATCTATAGCTCTTTAAAAAACTCACTTGATGTCTTCCTTGTGTATTTTGTGACTCCCTTTTCACAAGAGTTTTGTACTAATTTCCCCACTGTATTATGACATTGATTTGCCTTTCTGACTCTCCTGTACTCAAACAAAAAAAGTATCTTATTCAACTTTGTATTTCATAGTCTAACTTAGATTTTGCCCTGTTTATTACTTATTTATTGATTGAGAAACTAACTGACAATTAGAAGGCCTATCCTGTAATTCTGACTTAATGCTAATTTACTACCAGGATCTTAACAGGACACTAAATTTTGCTAAGTATCTATGGAATGAAGGGTGGGACAAGACAAGTGGTTCTCAGACTTTACTAGTTCTTTAATACAATCTAAAACCAGTGCACATAGAGAATATAACCTGTATTGTGTTGGCTCACATCGTGGGAAGTGGCAAACAATTTTCCTGCAAAGTTTACATGTCTAATTTTTTTTAAAACTTTATTTTACTTTTTATTCAAGATTTAAAATATATATATATATTTAACATCTTTATTGGAATATAATTGCTTTACAATGGTGTGTTAGTTTCTGCTTTATAACAAAGTGAATCAGTTATACATATACATATGTTCCCATATCTCTTCCCTCTTGCGTCTCCCTCTCTCCCACCCTCCCTATCCCACCCCTCTAGGTGGTCACAGAGCACTGAGCTGATCTCCCTGTGCTTAACAGGTACTTCCCACTAGCTATTTATTTTACATTTGGTCGTGTGTATATGTCACTGCCACTCTCTCACTTTGTCCCAGCTTACCCTTCCCCCTCCCCGTGTTCTCAAGTGCATTCTCTACCTCTGCATCTTTATTCCTGTCCTGCCCCTAGGTTCTTCAGAATCTTTTTTTTCTTTTTTTTTTTTAGATTTCATATATATATATATGTTAGCATATGGTAGTTGTTTTTCTCTTTCTGACTTACTTTACTCTGTATGACAGACTCTCGCATTTCATTGCAAGGGACTGAGCATGATTAAGATCAAGTCTGACTGGGATGCCAACATATAGCCCACAGCTAACATCATAGTAAATGGTGAAAGTAGAACGACAGGGTTCTGATGGGCTGAATAAAGCCTTCTCTCCTGTGATTGTTTGAAAAAATGTCTAGATAGGTGGATAGTGTGGTTAGGTAGCTAGTTCAGTGAATCCCCCTAAAGCATTCAGGCTTGTTAGAATCATAAAGTTATTGCTATTGCAAATGATCTGGAAGATATGTTTCCGATCTTGGAAATTTCAGTTTCGATTTTCTATTTTGACCAATTTTGAAAAAAGAAACTGGGAAGTTTGAGTTAGTTTGAGATTGCCCATATAGTTCCTGATTTCCCAGGTGTTAGATATATCCTGCTACTTGCTGTTTTTCAGCCTCCAGAGAGAGTGATTCTAATGCAAATATACCCACAAGATAGAATACAATTCATTAGATCACTGATGTAGTCTGGTTATTATAGCCAGTTGAAATTTATTTCTTACAACCATTATTCCTCACTTGCTTTAATAGCTTCATATATTTGGACATAGTCATATATTCTTGAGACTATACCCTGAATAACTTAATGAACTAACTTAATGAACTTACATTTTTTCATATGCCTGAAGTTATCTGTTTTCTGACTCTTCCTTAGGGCAGGTAATTTTTTAAGATGGTTGAACTTACCCTTTATTTCTGAGTTTAAAATTATGTTAAATTCCTGTGGTTAACTTCAAGTTTGGGATTGTACCTCACATTACTCTCCTCACTTCTTTGTGTGGACAAGCATCAGCAGCCACAGATAATTCCTTAACACCAGTAACATCATTGTTGTAGGATTTCATGTCTTAGAGTTTATGGTGTATTGGAAGTGCTATTGACTGTTGGGAGATTTAGATGATCAAATACCATTAAGCAAAGACAAATCTCAGTAATGCAGAAAACAATAAGTTTTCTTATTCAATAAGTTTTCAATTTCAATATTTCAATAAGTTCTCTTATTTAAAAAATATGGAAAATATAGTGTAGACTATCAAAATAGACAGACCTGAATTCAGATCCTGGCAGTGATATATTTACTGGTTGTGTGATTTTAAATGTTAGTTAATTTCTCTAAACTCTGATTTCCTCCACTTACTCATAGGGAAAAATAGCAGTTTTCTGGCATTTTTACCAAAAATATTAGAGATAATGTATATTAAAAGATCAAGAATAGTGATTGGCACTTTTTACATAATACTATGATAATTATTTTAATAAGTGATAATACATTGCAATTAAAAATAAGTCCTTAATTCAATTGTGTTAAGAAGGTAACTTAATTAGAATATAAGCCTGCTACTAGATTGAAAGATGGTCTTGAAATAAGAGAAGTTGTATAATGTAAAGATGATAGAGATAGAAAATTCAGAGTTTTTGTTACAGAAGTTTCCTTTGCTTAACTGGTTATAGTACCTGTCTCACCATTCCCTAAGGACTGCTCTTAATTGTTTCCTTTCTTTGGATTAGTTAATGGTTTTGCTTGACCTCTTGTAGATTTTATGAGATAAATCAAAGCCAAGTTCAAGGTAGAATAAGGATTACTTTTAGGTAAAGCAAAGTAGGATCTTAAATATGGAATCTGTATGACAAATTGTCTAGCCCTTTGCTTCAGTTTCAGGGTTATGCTTTTGTATAAAACACATACTGACAAAGTAAAAACATAATTTTAGTTTCTCAGTAAATAGCAAACATATTTGTAGTCACATTTCCCAAGTGCTTCCTCTTTGGATTATGAAAATTAGCTATTGCCATCATTATTATATCATTAATAATCATGTCTTGTGAGCATTTAATAATTATCTAGCTGTGTTCTGGGGCTCCTTGAGGTACCATATATACAATAAGAATGGGAAATCACCTTGGTTAGTACAGGGTCATTGAGCAGGCTATGTGGGAGAAGATAGGAAGAATCACGTTTTCTCACCAAGCCAAATGCTCCACCAAATGGAGGCTGCCATTTGCTTCTTATCAGGATGATCATCACTGTCGGAAGATTGGGCTGACCTTATAGTACACCTGGATGATGTGTTGGAGCTGGCTCGTATTGGTTTGCAAGAGCTGACTATTAGAATTTTAGGAAATTTGCCACCTGGTTTTTAAATATTTGGTAGCTTGAAATTGGCCATAGTGTAAGTATTTATACCACATACATTGAAAAATGCTTCTGCCCTTCTATCCCTCAAAGATCCTATTGTTCAACATTCATTAGCGTATCTGGTTCATTTCCACAGCTTCAGCACTTAGTCAAAGTGAATGTCACATAACCATAAATTTAAGCACTCTGAGATGGAGATGCAGATATAAAGAACTGATTGAGAAAATCTGACTTCTGTTTAATTGAGGTATTACCAAAAGCAACAGGATCCTGATGGGTATATTTATTCTTTATTATCAAGTTTCAAGTGAAAAAGTTTTAAAAATATATGCCAGAATCTATACTTCTCTGGATATAACTCCTTTGAGCAGTTGAAAATTTCCCTCTAAATCCAGAAATAAATATCATTTTCCATTAATGAACAGGGTACCACAGCTTGGCTGTTCTAGGTTCAAAGTGCTGATGCTTTCAATTTAAATGCATATTTTAGAATATAGATGAAAGTTTTAGAACATTTTTAATGGAAATGACAAAAAAAGGATTATTACCAAGTGACTTACATATGGAATTTTATCCATCAATGCAGCATCTTGAACTTTCTGTAAGACTTCCTTTCCAGTCCCAGATGAAATGGGATTATAGTTTATTGCCACAGAATCAGATTCTTAAAATAAATCAATATTCAAGTGGTCTACAATAATTGCTCCTATAAAACAAAGTCACACCATTTTCAATCTATAATATAATTAAAATGGAAAATTGGCAAAATTCCAATGCTTGCTCTATGGTTATGGTTTTACAACTCATTCCTTATATCATAAGTGCATGAGCCTTGGAGTCATGTCCCAGATAATCAGAGAGTCACTTTATTAATTCATGTGTCCATCAGGACTCACTTATGATACTCTTTTCTTCCCAGATACCGTTTAAAGTTTAATAGAGAATACAATACTGATGTTTTAAAGGTGCATTAAATATCTTATTAAAAGACCTTTCAATAAAATATCTAGGAAATTTTCTTCCTTTTTCAAAACAGGGTTCATTATTCATTTAACAAAATTTGCTTTTTAATTACCTAATTTATTTATTTATTTTTGGCTGTGTTGGGTCTTCGTTTCTGTGCGAGGGCTTTCTCTAGTTGTGGCAAGCAGGGGCCACTCTTCATCACGGTGTGCGGGCCTCTCACTATTGCGGGCCTCTCTTGTTGCAGAGCACAGGCTCCAGACGCGCAGGCTCAGTAGTTGTGGCTCACGGACCTAGTTGCTCCGCTGCATGTGGGATCTTCCCAGACCAGGGCTCGAACCCGTGTCCCCTGCACTAGCAGGCAGATTCTCAACCACTGTGCCACCAGGGAAGCTCAAAATTGCTTTTTAAACAATAGAGAAAAAGTTAATCACTACAGTTCCTCTTAATTCTTACCTTCCTGTGCTAACAATTTTTGACAATGTGTATGTCATTTCACATCATTCTCAAAATATATACAAATACATACACAAATTCATATATTCATTATTATTTTGTTTGAGATTTTATTAAGATGAAAGAACAGCATAAACTTTGTCCTCCAACTTTAGATTTTTAGTTAAAAGAATATTATAGGTATCACTTTTGGTCAATAGATGCAGATTATACTCATTCTGCTTACTAGCTACATAATGTTCCTTGACATAGATATGTCAGTTTTTTCAACCATTCACCTACTCACAGACCTGTGTGTGCATGCCTGTGTGTGTGCTTTTACTGCAGTATAAAAGAATCTCAGGAGAGTTATTGCTATCTTAATTTTAATTTTAATAGATATTGCCAGGTTTCTCTTCAAATATATTCTTTAGTTAAAGTCAACTGTGCTTAAAATCATTCCTTTCTTCCATAGCATTGAAACATTTTAAGCATGATCAAAAATTCTGTTGATACAAATCATTAAATTTAGATATAAATATGAGCTTCATAATATGTTATTCTGCAAAATTGAATAGAATGTTTCTTCTGGGAGAATTTTGTAAAAGACATTTTGGTTGTGACTTCTATAATACTAGCTGTCAGAAGGATATTCTGTCAAATGAATGAATAAGTGACATTACTTTCGTCAAAACCATGCCCTTATTGCATTTACCTTCTCATTGTCTTTATAGCAGAAAGTCATAAATTCTATTGGACAGACACCTGGAATCTTGTTGCTGAACTCAACCATGTTTCTTGTCACTTTTCCTTTACCTCAGGTGCTCTCATTTCTGTGTTAACTCCAGCATCTAGAAAAAAAAAAAAATATATATATATACATATATATGCAACTTAAGCTGAATAGTAAAGTTGATTTGGGTGAATTCTCTCTTCAGCTAATTTTGAACATTTACTGAAGTAATATTAAGAATAATATTAAAATAAACTAATTTGTATTTGAACTTTCCAATGGGGATAAAAGAAGAGTTTTGTATAAATGTTATTATTTTTGACAGAGGCTTACACCTTGATTTTTTTTGTTTTTGGTTTTTTGCTATAGTCATTGTCTTTTCAGTTCTAACAATCATTGTTTGTAATTTACTTCTTCCCTTCCTCACATTGTTCTCTTCTCTCTCTCTCTGTCTCTCTCTTTTTCTTTCTGTCTTTTGTTGAATAAAACAGATTAGATGTCTCTTATTGATTCTGAAAAAAATCCCAAGACCTGTAGGGACACTCTTATATTGACAGTAATAGTATGAGAGTAATATGAGAATTGAAGGTAGAAACTGAAGTTCTAGCATAATGCTGATTACTGGTCTTCTCTTGATAGCACTGTTATAGAAGGGAGAACATAGGGAATAGGTTCTATGTTGAAGTGTTATTGCCACTTTTGCCACTTACTGTCCAATTTCAGCACTCACATGTGACTTTAATCTCTTCTTACCCTGTACAGTTACATTTTCACAACTGTAGCCATGCTGCTACTTAATATACAGTGTTTATCCTTAAAACTCTTCTTTTTTTATATATAGCAGTGTGTATATGTTAATGCCAATATCCCAATTTATCCCTCCCCCCTCTTGCCCCCTGATAACCATAAGTTTGTTTTCTACATCTGTAACTCTATTTCTGTTTTGTAGATAAGTTCATTTGTATCCCCCATTTTTTAGATTCCACGTATAAGCAATATCATACGATATTTGTCTTTCTCTGTCTAACTTAGTTCACTCAGTATGACATATATTCACTACTATATATAAAATAGATAACTAATAAGGACCTACTGAATAGCACAGGGAACTCTACTCAATACTCTGATGGCCTATATGGGAAAAGAATCTAAAAAGGAGTGGATATGTGTATAGGTATAACTGAATCACTTTGCTGTACACCTGAAACTATCACAACATTGTAAATCAACTCTATTCCAATAAAAATTAAAAACAACAACAACAAAACTCTTCTTTACCCACCAAGTTTCATGCAGAGTTCAGAACCCTGTGTCTGTCTCCTAGAGTATGTGAGTTACCTGGCAGGCGGAGGCTTTCACTGGAGTAAGTGTCCTTATTAGCCTTGTCCTCTTCCTCAGTGTCCTTCTTCCTGGCATTCACGCTGTCTTTCAGAAAACTAATTCCTACCTTGTGTGTTCACTATGTAATAATAAAATCATGCAGACCTTCAGGGGTGGAAAAACATTGCACACCAGTACAGTGCCTAGCACATAGTACAAGTTTGATAAATATTTGATGAATTGGTTGTGAATATATGAATCACAGCAGAATAGATTTTCCTCTAAAGACTAGTTTTTTGGAGAAATGCCTGGAACATACCACTGGTTAGGAAATGGTTGTGACATAGGAATGAAGGAAACCGAGAAATGAGAACCAAGAAGGGACAACCAGGCACTAGGTAAATCTGTTTTCATTTTTGTTATTTCTCAGCTGACACAGGGCACTAGGAATGTCTGTCTATTTTATGTCTCCATCTTCCAATAGACAAATGCCCTGCCTATTTTAAGAGACACGTCTGAATCGTTCATTCATTCATTTTTACAGTGTGGAATGAGGAGGCATCAGATATTTTCTGGGAGGCTGATCTCTGCTTCTGTCTGATCCTAGACCCTCCCTACCGGCATCTGTCTTTTTCCTCTCCCTACCTTTTATCTTTTCTTTCTTCCTTGTCTCCCTCCTTCCTTCAACAAGTGTTTATTGAATGTCTACCATGCTTTAGGCTCTGTTCATGGCAATGAGATAGATCCATAAACACAATGGGCAAGACTCTTGCTACTGTGCAGCCTTACATTTTACAGCTGGGAGACAAATAATGAAAACAAATTCTTAAATGCAAAATGTTAAGATCATTATTGTTGCTATAAAAATTAGTGTGATGAGTTATAGAACAACGGGGGTATTGTTGAGGATTAAGTTAGATTGGGTGGCCACGGAAGACCTACCTGAGAAGGTGTATTCTGGGACAGAGCTTGAACAAGAGAGAAGGGCCATTTTTGTGAAGATCTGGGACAGAGGGAGGAACACTTCTGAGGAAGGACTGAGCTGGTAGAGGAGGTCCTTGTGGATGGAACCTGGGGAGTAAAGGACAGATGGTGGAAGATGAGATCTTGGAGGCCACTGTAAGTTCAACGGGAGGCAAGTGGATTGTTATAAGTAGCAAAATGCTAAGATCTCATTTGCAGTTGGCTCTTGTGTTGAGAAAGCATCGTTGTGGAGCAGCAGAGAGATCATTCGGTGGGGGCAGGATAAATTAATGGGCATCATACTTAGGATGATCAGGTCCACTTCTAAGATGTGTGGTCCTCGGGCAAGAGGGCAAAGCAAATGGAGGATCCTGGCCGAACAACCTCCTTCCCCTCCTGTTGGGACCCTCTTTCCCTCTGCATAGCCTCACACATACAAGTGAACACTCCAGCCACTTGGGCAGGAAATTCCATGTCCCCTTGTATTTGGAAATAGATATAGAAATGGGATTGTGGAGTGTTGAGAGGTGTGAATGCTTGGCCCCAATGATTCCTTGCCCTGCAGGGAAGGGTGAAGCTGGAGGTGGGCAAGAGTGGGCCTAGTAAAGCTGGGAGCCCAGGGACAGGCACCCTGGTTGCTTGGCTACAAGGGACGTGCTGATGCCAACCTAAATAAGGAGAGAAGTAGAGATACCATGCATGATTGGAAGTTAAGTCAAAAGAGGGGTCAAGGGGGGGTGTTGAGGAAAATAGACAGCATGTGTCTTCTTTGTCGCAGGGAAAGTAGGCATAAGGTCAGGGGAGACTACTATGATAAAAACTAGTAGCCCTCTAATACGACAAAGAAAACCCGTCCCACTTGCAAACCCGTGTGTCTTTTGTGTGGGGCATCTTTGTTGTCATAACACTCAAATAGACAGGACTGAACCAATGCAGGAAAACATAACACCATTCAAATTTTAGAGAAGCAATCAATGAAATACTTTTCTTTAAATGGGATGATATGGAAGGTTAATTATCTGTCAAAATGAGTTTGGATCTGACCAGACAGGCCTAATTTCCTGAAGCCAGCTCGACCTCTAAGCAGAGGACAAGAGGGGGAAGATTCAAGAGAAAGGGAAACCAAGAAGCAGGTTGTACAGTCCTAGGCAGTGACAGGGTTTCAGAGTGAGGACCACAGCTCCTCCAAGGACAGCAGAAACAAGACAGAACCCTCTTCATTTAATTTTTTAACTGGTTAATTAATAAAAACTGTTTACTTCTGGGCATGGAGAAGCGTAAATAGAATTACGCCTGCCTTCATGAATGTCGAGGTACTGAGGGCATTGAGACAAGTGTGGGGAATGGAGAGAGATAGGCCTGGTCAGAGCAGGGAGAAGTCAGATGATATACGGCCACTGAGAGAAGCAGTGGGAGTGCATCTGTGGAGTGGACTTGGGATGGGGTCAAGTGGGGATTTTTTTTTTTCAAATGAATGAAAGAAATACTGATTCTGTAGTTTGATCCTGTGCTATTAAATTATTAGTCTGAAGCTTCTTGACTCCCTCCCCAGATTGAGGAGTTTAGTGCCTGATCTGAGAGAAAACGCTACTTGGATGATTAGGCTAAGACATCCTCGTGTCCAACATAAAACAAAATATGAAATTGAAACTATAATCAGCTTAAGTGGAAACAATACTATCTGCTTGTGATTGCTATTCCCATCATCAGTTGAATTAGCAAACATCCCGGACTGCATGACACCAAGCTAAAGGCTTTCAAACACCCACGGACTGCTGTTCAGCAACGCTGCAGAGTCAATCACGGAGCTGGCCAGCGGTGACCCTTTAGGAAAGCTCCTGAAACTTTATGAGTCTCAGTTTCTTTATTCACAAAATTATGAAAGCAAAGTCTGTGCTGCAGGGTTGGAATGGGACCCAGTCAAATAAAATAAAAGGTGCTCATTTATTACCATATTGATAAATCAGGTTTAGTTCTTCTTAGGAACATCTTAATTATGTGGGGCGCTAAATTTAAAAAGAAAAAGAAATGCAGGGGTGGGTAGTAAGTACATCATTACAAAACCTAATGTCGATGATGACCTAACTTAAGTGTGGAATTGAAGGGGGAAACTGAGGGCTTTATCAGTACTCTGTCCCAGGAAAGGAGAGAAGTGTTGCAGAGTTTCTGGGGGGGGGAGGTCAATTTTCAGGCTTAATAACATCAAAACAACATTAATGTAGCATCCCGTATCACTGACTTGATTACATTTTTCAGCATGCTTACTTGCCCTTATAACTGGTAGTAAGGTGGTTTCCTTATATTTATTAGAAAAGCAAACTTTATATTAAAGATCTGCAAACAGAATGGGTTGAAATATGGGAACATTTTGAAACTGCTTAGGTATGGTAGAGGTTAATGATTTCAGTTATATCTTAATAATTACTGTCACTGGGTTTTTTACCCTTATAGCTTTTTAATTGTTTAAAGATGATAAACCAGAAAATTTAACACAAGCTTGAGAAAGATCCTTTATGGTATAACATAATTTTATGTTGATATTATCACTATAAAATGCTTCACCAAAAAAGTATCTTAACGGACTTTACTTTCCTCACTTCTGATTAGTATTTTTACTACAATATACTGTGCACTCTGTAGCATGCTACAACATTCCTGCTAAATGAACATTATGCTTTTATTTAAAGCAAGCATTTTAAAGTTTTACCTTTTACCAGGCATACCATGAGGTTGCAAAATGAGGAACAGGGAGGTCTGACAAGATCAAAGGACAAAGGAAGGTTGTACTATACCGGGAGATGTCAAATTTATCCCTCAAAACCCTCACAGAGAATGGTTGTTTTCAGGCCAAGTAATCCTCTTTTGGCCAAATTCATTTGCCTCATTCAAACATGTTGAGACTACTCATGAACCTCCGTGTGTGTGTGTGTGTGTGTGTGTGTGTGTGTGTGTGTGTGTGTGTGTGTCTCTTAGTATCAGGGGAAAGAATACATCAGAGAGTGTGAATTTCATCTGTGTTCAAAGATTTAACTGCCACCTGTGTATTTGATAATTCTGAAATGTACATATCCAAAACTGTTCATCCTCTCTCCAGAGACCTACACTTATTTCTGAGAGGCAGTGCTATTGTGGATGATGCAGGGACTTTATTATTTTTTTTAATAAGACAAGAGAAATGAAGGAAAATAGAAATGAGTGGGGAGAGATGAAGTGTATTATATGTAGACTTTGTGCCAGGGTCTGTGTTTGGCTCCATCTCAAATTCTTCTTGCCCTGTTGTACCAAATGGTACAACACCCATCACAAACAAGCCCTGCCAGTTCGCAATTGTGTTAACCTTTCGGATGAAGGAACTCATCTCCTCCTTCCAGTATTGCCCGTGTAGCCATTTTTTCACACAACGGACAGAATAGTCTTCCTTAAAAAAAATCTGAATATAACACCTCCTACGTAAAAAAGTTCAATAATCTCCAAAAGTCCTTGATAAAATGTAAGCTTTGGAACAAGATGGTTTTAGTCAAGCCTTATACCAGCTGTGCGAGCATGTAAGTTACTTACCTCTTTGCGATTCAGTTCCTTCTCATTAGGTTGCATAATGATCGGAAGGGTTAATATATATGAAATGCTGAGAAGAGTGCCACATAAATGATTATATTTATCATTAATATCATTTCTTCTGCCTCTTGCACATCTCTCTGGGGATGTCTCACAAACACCTAAGCTCAGTATGCATCATTATCTCTCTCCCCTCCCCTCAATCCCCTCCTCCTGTCTTATAACAAATGTGGGCTATTACCCAAGTCAGGAACCTTGCTTTTCTCCATTCATCCATCTCATCTAGTTAGTTCCACAATCCAGTAGTTATGCCTCCTATACTTATCAAAAATGCCATCCTCTTCATCCCAGCTGCCAGTGCCTAGCTGGACTTACACCATGTCCAGGCTGGACCCCCATAATAACCTCCTGATGAACTCTGCTTCCAACCTGAGGGCACTTCTACTCCATCCTTAACACTGTTGCCAGAGGGATCTTTCTGAAATACTGATAAGAAAACACAATCCTATCAATCACTTGCTTGACAATCCTTCCATAGGTCTTTATTCTTCACAGAAGAGCATCTGAACTTCTTGACAAGAAGTGCTCGGCACTCATGGTTACTTTCCCAGCAGCCTCTTGCCTTTTGCCCCCAACCTCCTGCTGGACCCTGTTACCTCCCCATTTTTATCCCTCTCAAACACTTGCTTTAAGCAATAGTGAAATGTATACTCATATTATTAAATATACTGTTAGATCAGGCTTCTATGCCTTCGTCTGTGTTGACCCCCTGCCAGAATGTACTTTCTAGGTACTCCCTCACCCACCTATTTCCTATTTATCCTTCAGACAGTTAAAGGGGAGCCTTATTTGTGGAGGATTCCCTGTTTCAACACACCTTGCACCCCCCAAAAGTTAGTCCTTCCTCTCTGTGCTTCAGTCAGAGAGGAATAATCAGTCCCTCAAATCTGGCATTTGTCGTATTATCTTAGGACTTCTTGTTTATGTGTTGATTTTTGTCTTTATATGACCATAAGCTCCTTGAGGGCAAGGTTATACCTTATGACTTTTGTTTCCTGGTACCTAGAGTAGAGCCCAGAACACATTAGACATTCAAATAATATCTGTTGAATTAGAGAATAAAATAGTCTGAGATAAGTCAGAGAAAATGATAAGATAATTACGATGGTGGAAAATATTTTCACCTATTATTTCCCATAGAGTGGACATAATCAAACCAACTCTTAATTTCGTAGATTAACTAAGGTGAGTAGAATTGATAATAATTCAAATATATATGTATACTTTATATTCAAAATTTTATGGTCTTTTCTTACTTTCTGATATTCTAAGGGTTCACTTACGAAACAGTACATTTACATCACCTGAAGAAACTTGTTATATTAGAAGTTAAGAATGGACTAATGACAGACTTGTTTTGAATCTTTACTTTGCTCTTACTAGTTATTTGATCTTAGGTTATATACTTTAACTTTCTCAGGTACATTCTCACATTTAATATAATAATAAAACTTTATTTCACATGGTTTTTGTGAGAAAATAATCCAGTTACCGTACTTGGCACAGTGTTGGACATTCAAGTAAGTGCTTTGTAACTACTAGCAATGAATATTATTTAACCACAGCAGCCATGCTCCTCCCCGCTGGAAAGAAGTGCTAGTCAAACTAAGCAACTTTCTCCACTCTTTACCATCATAAGAGGGGTTAAATTTGGGCCATTTGGGGGACCTTCTCTGTATCGGATGCTGTGCTAGACTCTGAGAGTATAAAGCTATGTAAGACTGAATCATCAATCCAGGATCTCATCGTCTATGTTTCATCCTCTTCAAAATGTTCATCCTGGAATGTGGGATGGAAGCAAAAGAAAAGTAGAGACCCATCTTAAATGTAAATTGAACTGGAATGTCAGCAGAACAAATGATCAATCAACACGTACCTGTTAGGTTTCATGCCATGGGGGACTCACAGGAGGAAGTTTAACACTATTCAGATAATTATTATGGAGGAAGATTGGTAGTGAATAAGGTGGGCAATCAGAGAAGTATATGCAGACTACCCTATACACCCTGATTTATAGAAAGTGAAAAGAATGGAGAATAGCTTCATGTGGAGAAAGAAGAGGACCATGAAAAAGCTTAAAATACTGCCCTTGCTTTCAAATGATTTAACTAAAGTTGTTTGCGTCTGTGGAGGAAGAGCTTAATATTTCACTCAATCATCCATTTCTTTGTTTATTCACTAACTGTGTTCTAAATAGCAAGGCATATAGAAGACAGTGAATCGCAATTTGTTGGATAGATGCGTGAGTAGCTAGGCATTGTTCTTGGTGCTGGTTATAGCTAATCAATAAAAAAAATCCCTGCCCTCAGCAAGCTTCTGTTTTAGGACTACTAACATTGTGTATTACTCTTAATAAACTGTCCGCTAATGTTTATTGGACGGTTGAGTGTTGGGGTTTATCAGTGATACAGTTTATGTCCTTCAGGAAGCAGACTCTGAAAGAGGGTTTAGGGTTCAGGATGTTTACTAGGGAAGGAGGTGAAACAGGATTTGGAAGAAGGAGAGGTACAGCTGCACTGCAGGCCTGAACAACAGCCATTACTGACCCCACAGGGAGCTCTGGACCTTAAATGACTACTCAGAGTTGTCCAGAGTTAGGTCCAAATGGCCGCACCTCAGCAAGTCACCAGATATTGTCTGCCCCAGAAGAGCTTGACTTCGGGTGAGGCAGTTCTCTACTTTGGAAACAATCCTTGAAGGGCTGACAGCTGACTATTCACCAACAACACTCCCTGCATCGGGGGGGCAACAAGTCCTTCCTTGAAGGGGAAGTAGCCCAGTCCAACTCCATGTCTACCATGATTGGTTAGGGAGCTTTCAGTTGTAATAACTTGAAAACAATCAAACTGGCTTAAATAATATTGGCTCACCTAACTGAACACTTAAGAGCTGGGTAAACTGTAAATGTGGCTTGGATTAGAGCTCACATCTAGCTGTTTGTTTATTATTTGTTTAGAGAAGTCTCTTCATAAAATTATGGAACAAGAGTCCTGAACTTTGCTCGATTATAAGGAACAGTAGGGTTCCTTTCTGGTGGGGTACACTGTAGGGTGTTTGGCAGCCACCCTATCCTCTACCCTCTAGGTGCCTACAGCAAACTAGAGATGTCCTTGTGATTAACTCTAATCCTCATTACACGTTGGTGGTAAATATTATTAGCCTCAGTTGAAGGTGGTTCTGCTGAGGCTCAGGGTGGTTAAGCAGACACGCTGTAAGTGGCAGAAGCAGATTTGGATTCTGGTTTACTCCCAAGATATTGCTCTCTTCTCTAAACCACACTCATTTTACCTAAGAGTCATCCAAAATGGCAAGAATTGAGGTGGGTACAGGCTTCTATGATGGTCTCCAGAACAGTGTTAAGTAGATGGCCAGCAGGGCAACTGCTTGGGAAGTCAGACCACAAAAGCCACTAAAATATAACTGGAAACATAATGAGTTTGGGGGAAAAAATCACCATCACTTCTCCCAGGGGAATGTATTTGGTTAAAAGAAATACTTCAGTGAGCCACCTGACAAGAGGAAGAATCCTCTGAGAGGAGCTAGCTGGAGCAGCTGCCTTCTAAGGCATGCCGGTAAATTAACTGCAGAGCATGTGTTTAGAGGAATGAGGCAGGCACACTGAATTAGAAATGAATTGTTCAGAGTAGTATTGCCCCTGGCTGCCTTTCTTCTCAGCCTTAAAGCCAGCCTGCTGGGACCAGCACTGAGTTTTTTTCTTATATGTATACCAAACAAAATGTATTGCTTGATGGGGCACCATGTTACTAGCTGGCACAGGGCACTTCTCCACCTTGACTGTCTCCCAGGGCTTAGGGCTTCTTCATGGAAGCATCTACATTTTTTTTTTTTTTTTTGGTGTATGGATGTTGCAATGGAGCTTATGCTTCGGAACCCCTCACCAGCATGGGATCCCTTTAGAGCCCTGGAAGGGGCCCAGCAAGGCATACACATGTGTATTCGTTTCTTATTGCTGCTATAACAAATGACCATATAATGGGTTAGAGCACAAATGTCTTCTCTTACAATTCTAGAGGTCAGAAGTCTAAAACCAAAGGGTTGGCAGAGCTGTGTTCCTTCTAGAGGTTTCTCGGTTGGAAATCTGTGTCTTTGATTTTTCTAACTTCTGGAGGCTGCCTTTGTTCCTTGGTTCTTGGCCCCTTCCTCTCATCGTTCTAATCTTTAGCGTTCATCCTTATGTTGTATTCTGTTTTTCTGATTTTCTGCCTCCCTTTTATGAGAACACTTAGGACTCATTGTGCCCACTTCCTGATAACCCAAGATAATCTCCCCATCTCAAAATGCTTAATTGAATCACATAGGCAAAGTCTCCTTTTCCATAAAAGTGGATTTGCACAGGCCTGGGGATTAGGATGTAGCCATGCTGGGCAGCTGTTACTCAGTTTACCAAATATGATCATACGTTTGTATGCAGTTTGTAGAAGTAAGATACTTCATGCACAATCAGTTAAGATGGCCATCTCTTTCAACTTCTTTTAACTCAAGTCTGGTAGTGTTGGAGTACTTGCCGGCATTTGGGGTTCTAATGGGAATTTGGGTTGAGAATACACTTAGTTTGGCTTCAATAGGATGTCTTCATAAGGTGTAGCTGGCTGTCAGGTGTGGGAGTGGCTTCCAGGAGTCCTACTGCCTGTTGTGCCTACTCACTAAACATTGTGCCTTGAAGGTTCTGTGCCAAAGGTCCTATTGCAATACAAATGCATCCTAGAGTACCCCAGCCTCTGAGTATATAGGTAATGAGGGAGAATAGGGCTCAAAATACATGGAGCCTGGAGCCAGTCTGTGGAAAAGTATTGCAACCATCAAACGTGTTACAATTATAAGTGAAGAACTGGTTTTTATCTGACATCTGGTCAAAATTATTATTAATAAAAAACAAGTTTCAGTCAACTGTGCTGCAGAACAGACTGTATTTTTTAATTCTCTTTATAGAAAATGGTATTACCAAATTTTCATTAAATGGAGAGACAATCAAGTAGTAAAATGTTAAAAATTTTAGAGAAAAAAGTATTTTAAAGCTGTGTCAGACAGTTCACAATAAAAATGGACCGTTTTTCCGGGTTATGTGATCTTGTGATATTTGTCAGATGTTAAAAATTTATTTCTTGTGAGTCTTTTATCAACCTAAATACTTATTTTGATACCTCAATATCCACATACACTCCAAACTGTGTAAGCTTCAGGCCCCACAGAATCAGAATCTGTCACTGATAGTGCTTGTATCAGTCATGGTTTAATCAGAAAAGCAGATTATCTATCTATCTATCTATCTATCTATTTTCCATCTATCTACCTATCTACCTACCTACCCACATACCTATTTATAGGAAGATGTGTAGTACAAGAAACTAGTTTATGTGATTATGTGTGAAGGCTGGTTAAGCAAGTCTGAAATCTATAGGGCAGGTAGTGAGAAAGGGAAAATCCAGGGAAGGGGCAGTAATTGTAGTCTAAACTGCTGTTAGGGGTCTCTTTCACCAGGAAGAGTTTAATTCCTTTTAAAGGCTCACCGGGTTACGTCGGGCCCATCCAAGATAATCTCTTCTCTTTAAAATCAGCTACTCAGGGCTTTAATTGTACAGTTGACCCTTGAACAACATGGTCTGAAGTGTGTGGGTCCACTTACACGTGGATTTTTTTCACTATGTACTATAGCACTACACAATCCACCACTGGCTGAATCCATGGATTTGAAACTGCGGCTACGGAGGAACCATGGATACTGAGGGCCTATTACAAGTTATGCATGGATTTTCAACTTTGTGGAGGGTCAGTGCCCCTAACACCTGCATTGTTCAAGGGTCAACTGTATTTGCAGAAATCCCTTCACAGCAGCACTGAGATTAGTGTTTGTTTGAATAACTGGGAAAAGGTTTGTGTCTGGTACAAAACGACTGCTACCCTCCCTTCCTTTCCCATAGCTAAGTCTAGTGAAGTTGACACATCAAAACTCCATGACACTTCTCTTAGGGTTATTGGGTGAAATAACAATGAGCATTGGAAGACTGTCATCCTCTTAAAATTCTCTTAGTACCTGATTAGCTTCACATGTATTCCAGGCAGTAAATTCTTAGGAATTGAAGCAGGTTAATATCAGTAACTAACTATAGGAGCTCTGAAGCCACATGATCTAGGTTTAAGTGCAGAGTCTTCATCATATTCCATCTGTGTGACTTTAAGTAACTTACTGAACCATGATAACTTCTTAGAGAGCTAATTACAAATTTAAAAAGCTTGAATGAGATAATACATGCAAAATGCTGAACACAGGATAACACAGTACCTAAAGTATTGGTAATTAAGAGCATTTTAAATATCCATCCTTTTCTACCAGATAACATACTTAATTATTTACACCTTTTCATTTAATCTTTATAATTATTGTTGGAAAATTATAAAGACAGGGTTGGGTGATTGGGAAAATACTGTGAGCTCTGTCTTTTTAGAGTTGTGGCAACATGCCCCATCTTGTGACTTTTTATATATTACGTAAGTATGACATTTAGAATGGTATTGTATATATTACCGCAGCCTGATACTATTTTTATTATATTCTACCTAATTAAGTACCTGTTGTGTTATATGAATATTTTATGAAGTTGAAACAATGTTCCTGAAACCTAAGTGTTTGCCTGCAGTCATTACCAATTTATAAATAACTTCTATTCACTGATCTCTCTCCAAGGGGAGTGAATGTGATCAGAAGTGTGAGCACATTACTAAAAAGAAACACTTTATTAAAAATAAAGTTATCCTTACATTTTTCTAAATGCCTTCCTATGCCAGGTTTAGTTGCCCTGAATTGGGACTAGAGGGCAAAGTATTAGAAAGAGAAATAAAGCTACAGACTAGATATGTTATAGTCATAGAGTATAAGAGGTCTATCTGGGATCTTTTAAAATTTGTGATTTGCCATTTAAAAATCAGCACTGTGACTGAGAATCTCACCATTAACCTCTATGTGAACAGATTAATTCCAAAGTCATCTAAGAATGTATAATTGAGAAAAGAGCCAATATTGTGCCCAACTAGTCTAGAAAATTTTCCACTGTGAAGAACAAGACACTTAGAGACACTTAAAAGACTGCAGACAGTTGTGGAAGCTGAGCTGAGTTTGTGCCCGGAAGAAAAGGCCTCTGAAATAACTGACTAAAGTCCAGTGCTCAAGGCTGGTGACTGGGATTCACTGAGCATGACTTGTGATTGGACAACAGAGAGGATGGGCAGGCACTTTCCTACATCAACAAAACCAGCAGAGACTTACCAATACCCAGTAGGCAGAGGACAAGAGAGGGAGAATTTCCAGGGTTGGCCTGTTTATTTACCATGTGGCTGCATTTATGAAAGAAGGAAACATATATGTACAAGGCCTGTTTGCCATAATGACCTTGGGCAAGGTAGCAAGAGAAATTCTTTAAACCTCTTTATCCAGAATGATTCAGTTAAATAGAATGTGAAGGGGTACAAAGGGCTTGAAGGGCAAGGCCTTCCCCCCAAAAGACTCATGTGTCATTAGAGTCTAAATGTCTCTGATGAGACTATGTATATGAAATTAAAAGTCCATGCCATTACAGAAGTTTATTACAAGCTCATTAAGGATAAGTAGGATGTTTTTTAAAGTTAAGAATGTTTGTATAGAGTGATTTCATGGGGTGAAGGGGTCAGGAGACTCAGACAAAGGCATGATTATCCAAGAAATATATAAATGAAACTGTGGTATCAGAAAGGAGTACTTCCCATAGAACATTACTCACAGCAGTAATCACTAAATGGCCAATTCAGGCACTAGCTTGTAGCCTGTTCTTCTGTCTCATTAGAGCACAATTTTCTTATCCTCAAATTCAGGTCCATTTTGCTATATTTCCAATTTAAAATGTATGACAGGACCACATTTTAACAACGGAAATATGCTTCTCTGTGAGTATAAATATTTGCAAGTATTTCTGTAAATAAAAATTTTCAAGTATGCAGAAGAGCTTTGTGTGTATGTACACACACACACACACACACACACACACACACACACACACCACACTCACACATAAACATTTACCTTCCAAGAGCATCCTTCTGAGAAATGCTTCTTTCTCCCTCCCTAATCATGAAGTCCTTCTTGTTATTCCTGTAATTTTCTTACAAACTCTATTTGTTCTCTGTCTAATTTGTCAGAGTTGGGACCTGTCCCAGCCTGGGTCTAGCAAAGACCAATATGCCCTGGTGGCAAGTGATTAGAATGGGGAAGAGAGGTTGACCTAAGCTAGGCATGTCAGAGACCTTTCTCCAGAGTTTCAAGCTTGGAAAGAGAAGGGTTAAGTGTTAGCTCCTCTAACACTTAGGTGGAAATATGAGGCTTTATTTAGAGGACTGCTTTCCATGACCCAGCCCTTAAAATGATTTAGTCTGAAATAGGAAGAAATAAGGTCACTCAGCAAAGGAGAGAAACCTGCATAAATGTTAGAAGGATAACACTCTTGTTTTCCATGTTCTTGAGTCCAGTTTTCTCTGAGGCCCTAGTAACATTTCCTTTCTACACTTGGGAAGGCACCTCTGGAAACTTTAGGAGTCCAGGCTTATAGAAAGTCCTTCTGTGCCTTCTTTTCCTCTTTCAGTTCCTACTGCCCAGCAGATTGTATACCTACAAACCAATGCTTTTCAATAAAAGACTGAGCACTGGACTATACTTGAAATATTCTTTCAACAATTCTTAAACATGTGGGTATCTGATAGAGTATGAACTTTCTTTAATTCATCCAAACTGACCTTCTCTTCGAAACTATTACCTGAAATCTGGGGCACTGCAGCGGAGGGAGCCAAATCATGTACTCTCCCTTCAGGTATCTGGGTAGGTGACTTAATATATCAGTGTGAATAAAAACTCTACACAAACTGAATAAGGAACTCCCCAAAAAGATGAATTCAATAGAGTGGCCTGAGGATATATAAATATAATCAGAAAGGCAACACAGAATAACCTATTGTTTAAGAAGAACTCTAGGGATTCTTTTTGTTATATTTTTTCTTGTTTCAACTATATTCAGAAAGTGAAAATACACAAAGAGGGAATAAGGCTCTTGCTTGGGAATCGCAGGTGTGAGCTTTTTAATTTTTACCTTCTCCTACTATATATCATAAAGAGGAAACTCAAGCCTCAGAAATGCACTTGGGTAATAAACCATTAGATTTTTGAAATGCATTCAGGTCAGGGTATTCTAAGAGCTTGTTCAAGAAATTAGGAAGCAGTTAAAAATCTTCAATCAAAGATTATGGAGAACCAAAGTCTGAAATGATGACCCAATATAAAAATTGATAAAATAATAAATTCCAGAAACTTTTATAATAATTTCTGTCAAAACATGTTAAGTGAATTTCCAAAAGATTAGTTGTTATTGACTAAAAGAAGATAGTGGCCACTGGAAGAGAGCAAGAAAAAAAGTAACCCAGGGACACTTTTGATTCAGTCCCTTATAGCTTTGTAGAAATTACGTATATACTTTGCAAAATAGCCCTTTGTAAGTACAGCCTGGAAAGTATTTAGCTTGTACCTTGAGGAGGTATGAACTCATAAGATGAGGCATTCCCTACGTGGGGGGAGGGTGTTCAAATGTGCTGAGTGAACAAAATGATGCCCACTAAAATAGATTTTTAGTAGAAAAAACAATTCTCCTATTGCTATTCTACTTAAAGTTTTTATTATAAAAGGCTACTTATTTTTAACTAAATGGGTTTTCTGAGTATACTGACATATGATGTGATCATTCCCTTAATTTTGATAGATTTCCTACATCAGACCATTCTTGCATTTCTGCATTTGAAATGCTGCTAGATTCTTAATGTTTTCTGGAAGTTTTTCTATATTCATAAATGAAATTCATCTATTTTGTTTTTACCCCATCTTCTTCAGTTTTGTTGTATTGGTTTTGTTGGATTCACGATAAAATTTGGTATTTAAATAATATCAGAATGACTTCTTTTTAGAGGTTACATAAAAGTCAGCTGTAAAATAACTGTTGCCTGTCGATCTTTAAATACTTTCAACCTATCGACTATGTTTAACCCCTGGTCCCTGAATTATTATTATAAAATTATCCTTTGCTTCTAAATTTTAACTTTGTTGTCAGAGTTTCACATCATATTCAAGATGGTGCAAATCTTATATTCCCTGTGTCAGGTTACGAAGATTGATTCTGAGACGATCACATGATCCCAGTCAGGAATTTAGCATCCGCCCAGGTCTTTTGCTGCTCTTAATAGGATTATTCACCTGTGGTGCCAGGGGACACCACAAGGAAAATATCAGTCTGTAGGAAACAACACAACACAAAACAAAACACCAGGGAAAATAAAGATGAGAAACAGGGACAGGTGGAGTACTGATAATATTATTTAAGTATCTGGATACAGCTGTGTCTGAAATAAAAACTATCTCCTGGAGTGTTCATTTATGTTAGTCAATAAATTCCAATTATGTTATGCCAGTTGGAGTTGGGTATCTTGTATAGTCAAAAGAGTTTGATTAAAATAATCTGTACTCCCTTTTCAGGACAAAAAAAATACAGACATACATATTCAGGTAAAGGAAAAAGTCAGTTATAAAGAACCTCCTTATACACATAAGAAGAACATTGGTGAGCTGTGCAACTACTTATGTACAAATAATTTTTGATAATATGGTTGTGATATTTAATGTAATTGTTACTGAAAGATTCTTAGAAGAAATTTTTGTATAAAATGAAATGTAGTAGCTAAGCAGCATGATGTGAATGAGAATCTTTAAAAATGCTAGAGGCTTAAGCATGTTTGCAGGCTGACAGGAAGGATAGAATTGTGAGTGGGTGAATGTATGAGAAAAAGAGGTGATGCTAGGATGGTTTTCTGAGAACAGGAGGGGTTGGGAATGTCCACTAAAAAATATACACAACCGAAAAGTTGAGAGTTATGTTTTATTCCGTGGGAATTTTTAGGACTTCAAGCCCAGAAGGCAGCATATCAAGTGAACCTGAGAGAACTGCTCCGAGGTGAGGGAGGACCCAGTATATACAGGAGTTTTGCAACAAAGGGCGGTAGTAGGAACAAAAGATTACCATTAATTAAAGAGAACTAGAAGTCTCAAGTTAAGGATTTGAAGTGCTTTTCTCTGTATGGGAACTTGCAAGAGTCTGGGCTCACTGAAATCATTCCTTTGATATACACCTCAGCTATCTGGGGCCAGCATCCTGTGTTTTCAAATCCTGAGTTTCTGCAGGATTTTCACATCCTGCGTTTCCTCAGGACTCAGCTTCAGGAGTGGCTGCAGTCTGATGGCTGCTAGATGGCAGGTATTCTTTTCCTTCCTGAGTTTCCTCAGGGCTCACCAGCTTACCATTGGCTGTGGCTGCAATCGCTGATGACTGTGACATCCTTTATTTACTGATATGGCAGGCAATATTCCATTTATCAGGAATTAAAGCACTGCTGGAAGAATGAGGTGAAGGCAATGGGAAGAACAGCCTAGGGGTGGCCCACAAGGGGCCGTATGGAGTGTATTAGGTCAGTGAGAATGGTCCTGTCTAATGGCTTCAGTTTCCTACAGAATATTAAGTGAGATAATCTAGCGTCAGAGGATATGTGCGGGGACTGTAGTTAGGAGGACAGTGGAGGATATTTGATATAGTGACAGTGAAGAGCTATCTACACAGACAGTGTAGAACGCTCCTTTGATGTTTCTTTCCCTGTAAATTCAGACTCAGTAATCAGCTCTATTGTGTCACTTTCGTCAAAAGACTTGGTTGCCCCAGGGAAGTTACAGGGACGCAGTTTCATGGGATCCTTAAGAGCTGCATAAGAGTTTAGATGGGGAGGGAGGAGGGGAGTAAAGGCAGAGAGATAGGAGGGTGTAGAATTTTGGCAGGAAGGTTATTGATCGAAATAATGGACAACAGAATCATAGTAAATCAGTGAAAAAAGAAGTTTGACAATGTTTTTTCAGTTTTATTAATGTATAATTGACAAATAAAATTGGAATATGTTTAAAGTATACAATGTGTGATTTGATACACATATACACGGTTAAAGGATACCCAAATCGAATTAACACATCCATCACCTACATATTTACCTTTTTAAAATTGTGAATGCTTAAGATCTTAGCAAATTTCAGTGATGCAGTACAGTACTGTCAAACTATAGTCACCACATTATACATTAAATCCTCAGAATTTATTCATCTTATAACTGAGAGTTTGTACTCTTTATCCAACCTCTCATCATTTCTCCTACCCCCAAGCCATTCTACCCTCTGTTTCTATGAGTTTGATTTTCTTTTCTTTTTTGTGGGGGGAGGCGGGTGGTTTCCACATATAAGTAATGCCAAGCAGTATTTGTCTTTCTTTCTCTGGCTTATTTTCCTTAGCTTAATGCTCTCCAGTTTCATTCATGCTATAACAAAGGACAGGATTTCCTTCTTTTTTAAGGCGGAATAATATTATTCCGCCTTAAAAAAGAAGGTATATATATATGCCACATTTTCTTGATCAATTTATCTGTCAATGGAAACTTAGGTTGTTATTATGGATATGATGAATAATGCTGCAATGAACATGGGAGTACAGTTATCTCTTTGAGATAATGATTTCATTTCCTTTAGATATGTACCCAGAAATTGGTTTTCTAAATCATGACAGTTCTATCTTTAACTTCTTGAAGAACGTCCATACTGCTTTCCATAATGGCTGTATCAGATTACTTTCCTACCAGCTCTGTACAAGGAAGCGTTCTCTTTCCTCCACACCCTTGCCAGCACTTGTGATCACTGACTCTTTTGATAATAGCCACCCCAACAGGTGTGAAATGATATCTCACTGCGGTTTTGATTTGCAGTTCCTGACAGTTTTTAAAGTAGAAGTTCCTAACTTCTATAACGGACAAAATTGCTTACAAAAGTTACGCATTTAAAAATTAGAACTGTTTTAACTGGCTGTTGTTTTGAGGGAGATGATTTAATGAAGTGGATTATTCTTCACAAAGATTTTGAAATAACAGAAAGAGGAAAAGAGAAAACCTCATGGCCCTTGGTGCTATAGCAGTTTATGTTCTGCTCAAGTTAAAAGCTTTTTAAAAGTCATGAATTTGAAAATATGATTGTGTGGTATTTTAAAATGTCAGAAACACTGCTTCTGTTAGACCTGCGCGGTCTCCTAGGAGTTTCGACTCGCCCAGGAAACAACAAGAGTCGGAAGTCGATGCAAAACGCAAGAGGTTTATTGAAGGCCGGTGCACCGGGGTTCCTTGGTCCTCACGCAGGAGGTCGAAGAAGGAACCCTTTTGGGCGCGAATATGTCAGTTTTATAGGTTCCCACTTCCCCGTATGTAAATTATAGATTTGGTTGTGTTCTCCTGCTGATTGGTCCCGGCTTAGGCTCGGGCCAGAGAGGGAACTTGTCCCCAGCTGCCTGATTGGTCTTTGACAGACACCTTTTTTACATTTTGTTATCTCCCTCCTTCTCCCCAGCTGTCTGATTGGTCTTTGACAGACACCTTTTTTTACATTTTGTTATCTCCCCTCCTTCTCGGAAGGGGGCCGGACATCCTGGAAATTCACCCATTGTCTAAGAAGCCCCTATTGTCTGGAGAGTTTCTTAATCATTAGCTGGAACAATGTCCCTCGAGTCCCACACTTCTTCCTAATCACTTATTTTTTCTTTTATGAAAAACATTATATTAGATTCCCCAAGTTTCTCCCTTTCTTAAGCTAATCAAGGGGATTCAACGGAAATTAGGTGAATTAACAGTGAAAGATATTTAACTATATCAGTATATAAAAGCACCTAGAGTGTTCTCCAACTTAAAAATATTTCCAGAAAGGGCATCAGGGAAACTTTAGTATATGACATCTGGTTGAACTACTGTTCTCACGTTTATTAATTGCACGTCCTATTAGAGCCACTTTCATATTAAAATAGTTTCTGTAGTAAATAAACAAGGCTAATAAGAGCTATATTCAGAAGGCATTACTCTTTAATAGATGCTTTCTATGGCTGTTGAGAGTAGAGAGGACATGATTTTATTAGTTAACATTAAATGTTTACAAACCTACTAATGGGAGAATGAGTTAGAATGTCTCAAGTGTCTGAATTGTTTCCCATTAGTAAGGTGGGTTGTACCATGAAGACAAACTAATTTTTCAGACTTCCACAGTATCTCGAAGTATATTATTGCTTCAATGACTTGAGCACTGAGGGGAATAAAGTGTAATCAGTACATTCTTTGCTGGGTAAATAAATTCCAATTTTTACCTCCCTTTAACATAACATGAACTCACTGGAAGTACTCAATTAAGAATTTTAGAAATGGTTGGTCTTGCTTCTAACGTGTTATATCCTCTAAAGACCGGTATGCAACAGTCTTTGGAATTAATAGATTGTTGAGAAAATAGAATCTATTAATTCCAAAGACTGTTGCTTACCAGCCTTTAGAGAATATAACACATTAGAAGCAAGACCAACCATTTCTAAAATTCTTAATGGCAAGAAAACATACAACACATTTTCTAGCTAAAATAGCTAGAAAATGTGTTGTATGTTTTCTTACCATTCTCTACCAATACACAAGAGTTCATGACATTTTATTCCCATCAATGAGGGATATTTACTATGACAGGAAAGCCTGCCATAGGAAGAGTTTTCTTTCTGCTACAATATTATCTAAATATTTCCTACTTTGGTGAATGAGATAAGGCGTTAAGGCAATATAAAACCAAAGAATTTCAGTTTGTCTACAGCTGTGTTTTAAGAGTTTGTTATCTGTCTTAGATATTTACTTTCTACCTAAAACTTTTTCAGTTATTTCCAGAAGAGTTTCCAGTTTTACCTGCTTCTCTGTAAGGGGGTAAAATGAAAATTGAAGAAGAAATGAAGGAGTCTGAGAAATAGAATTTAAAAATTTTTTCTTAACTTCCTTTTCTTACCATCATTACTCTTTTGAAAAAATATTTTACCTTTTCAAAATTTTCCACTGGATTTAAACCATGATATTATAAGATAAAACGAGGCCAACTTTATTCATTCAGGAGATAGAAGGAGATGGAGTATGGGGCTAACTGTTTATTATGACAGTTCTGAAGTAGCGGTTGTGGCTCTTGTTCTTTTCCTCCATTTTATTTTTTTTTATTTTAATTTCTTTTTAATCATAACTCTTTCAGCTTTGAAAGGCTCAAAATGGAACTGCCACTTCTCATGTTCAATTGTATCAAATCTCATTTAATCTTCCAAAACATACATACCCATTTAACAAAGAACACATTTCTGTAAAGACTAAGAGATACAGAGATTCCATTTTTGAATGGAAGATAAGGGTATAGAAGTGCAGCCCTGACAGTGGTTCTTGAATATAGATATTAGATGTTCTAACTGGAGCTGGAAAATTAAATGTTACTTGGTCATTTCTCCACCCAGAGTCAGGTTCTAGGGTACATGTTTTCTATCTGGACATTCTCTTTACGGTTCTATGTTTAGAAGGTAGCAAATGCAGCTTAAGAAAGTTAGGTCGCTGTCACAGATTAGTAAGTAAAACATCATGAAATAAGAAAAAGACCAAATTTGATGACAGGGTCCTTTACTCTTAGCCATATGACCTTCAATTAATTATTCAACTTCTGGGAGCATCACTTATTTAGTCAACAAATACCATTTCTTTTTCTCACAAGTGCCTACTATCCTAATATTCTCTTTATATTCTCTTTATATTCTCTTTATATTTTTCCATTCAAATCCAAAATTCAAAACAGAATAAAATACTTTAAATCTTTTTCACATGAAGGAGAAGGCTATATTATACAGTTTGTTGTATGACCCACATGGAGGGGAAAAAAAAAAAGCAAAAATAATTCTCTCTTTGAGTGAAAGGCCATTGATTATCAAGTTGAAGATAGGTTTTGGAGTAGGAGTGGGCTTGGGGTTTGTAGATCTGAAATTGTATGCTTACTTTCCTTCTAACTAAGCTAACCTGTAGGGCTAATCTAAGTAGTTAAAATAAAATCACCAACTCATATGAACCACTCATTTGGAAAAACGTGATTCCCAGGGATCTCACAGTTTTCAATGAAAAATATTCATGGTGATCTATATAAGTGCAAAAATCTTCTGCAGTGTAAAGGAAATTAACTCTCTGAAGATAAGTTCAGTTCTTCAACTAAATTAGCAGCAGTTGACAATTCCCTAGATATTCAATTTTTAGGTAACCACATTTATTGGCAATTTGATGATTGATATCTACTATTAACATAAAAAGTATTTTAATAACAGCCTCTGTTTTCTTTGTTGCTCAAAGAAAAGAACAAATCAATGCTCTTTGGAGTTAAGAGTTTTCAAACGGATCTTATTTTTTAAACTCTTGACATAAAGATCCTCTTCGTAAAAAAAGAGAATTTTAAACAGAAAATTTTTTAGCGTACCATATAATTTGAAATTCTGCTAATTGGCCTAGCAAGGGTAAATATGCTACATTTACTGTAAGTAAATATAGTGTGGAGCACATTTCACACACACACACACAGATAAAAGCTTAATATTCCAAAGTTTTCCTGAGTGAATATGTGCAATTATTTTGACTTTCTGAAATATTGTGAATGCTGTAAGAAACAGTAGGTGTTTATACTCAAATTTGTTAGTAATTTCAGTTCATTGACTGAATCCTTTCCAAATGAACTCTCCTAGTTCTGAATTCCTAATCATCTGGGGGCAAACCAGTGTTATTAAAAAAAAAATAAAAGACCAAGCCAAGAAGGAATGACCCTGTTTGTTATTGTAAACTTCAGATACTCTTATTTTCCACTTCTTCCCAAATTGGTTATTATAGTACATATTCAGAAACCCATGTATTTGAGGATGTGTGTCTAACTTTATATGGTTGAATAAGACCTGTTCACACATTCCAAGCTTAGAAAAACCCATATACTTTGAAAAGAATTGCAACCAGTATAAATACTAAGTTTCCTCTAACTTAATCTAAGTATAGGAATAAAAACAACCCATATTGAGACAGTTTACCTTTGAAGATATTTTTGTTTCCAGAAATTAAAAGCTGCAACCTATGGGGCACGTTCATACCTGGAGAGAAACTTATTTCTCCTGTGTCTTTGTATTGAACCTCAGAGGATGGGAAGATGTGGTGGTTAAATGTCTCCAAAGGTACTTCAGATGTGGGTAGGGCCCATGTGATCATGCCTGAGGCCCAGTGTCAGTATAGAACCATTTCAGCCATGTTGTTGTATCTTCAATGGTTTTTATAAAGCCTCGTGAGAACAGTTGGGGAAATGAAAGAAGCTGGACACAGAAGAGACAGGACAAAGATAACTGAACAGCCTGTAGGCCAGCTGGTCTTGGGGAGTGGTCCAGATGTTCAAGTCACTGGTCAAAATGGCACATGAAGAAACTGGATCTACAGGTAGAGCCCAGAAGATGGAGAAACCCAACTGTCACAATCCCATAAGTTAAAAGAGGAACATTATTCTAGGAGATATTCACAGCCCATGAGTATCTATTGCCAGTCTCAGAGAGTGGGAGTGGGTGGGTAGAAGAGGGTTGGGAAGTGGGAGACAGAATGATAGAACCCTAGCAAGCTGATTGGATTTCAAGAGAAGGCTCAAATCTCAGGAGCATCAACTATTGTCAAATTGAAACACTGAAAGAGAGGTTGGAGGATACAGAATAAACTGTGCTGTGTTGTTAGCAGAAGTCTGTAGATCACAGATCTTCATCTCAGGCACAGTGGATACCAGGCTATGCCCGCCCTACTGGGCGGTGGCTGCTAATAATATTTCCCACCATGGCAAGGGCTTAGCATTGCTATGCATGAGGAGTCAGTCTCAATGACACCAGAAATAGGCTTATTCACATCAGTATTGGGACTCTAACCATTTAGTTTAGTACTGCTGGAACTGACATAGATTTTTGTAACAAAAAGGTCAAGTAAGTGGAACGCATTACTGAGACTGATTTTAGAACGTCTCCATAAATGCCTGGAAATGTTTAGATAACAGCAAGTAGTTTTATTTAACAAAATAGTTTCCCTAAATTAAATAATTCTCTAAAATAACTACTAATTATTTATTATCTGATTTCCTTTTTACATATTTTTCTTTTTCAAATCAGATTTTTAGAACTTAGGCAATAAAATACTTTTTACTAATGTTTTCTAATAAATAAAATTATCATGGTGAAACCTGGAGTATGGTAATTTCTGTAAATAATCATTTAGACTACCATTTTATTGTAATAAAAAGATGAACATGGGCTTTGAAAAACATGCACTGTAGCTTTTTTCATTTCAAGGGGATGAATTGATTCTGTATAAATGTCATTTTCCTGGAACTCTCCTTAGGTTTATGTTCCCAAATCCAGTAACCCTGTTCAGTGTTCATTCTGTAAGTTTAGAATATGCTTGTTCATATCGAAGCTGTCTTCAAAAATCAATGCTGCCTTTGTCGCTGAGCATTTATAAATTGAGATGTTTTCTCTGTTTGAGAAGTTCTACCTTCTTCCCTTTCTTCTGTACATTTTAAGGTTTACAGTAGTTTGCCAGAGGAAATGATTGAATCTTTAGTTTTTATATAATACCAAATAGGGAATCATCTATTGTTTTTCTTGGATACCTATAGTTTCTGAAGAGTTTTGAGCAGGAACTTTTATTTCCCCACCTAAGGAGAGCTTTTCTAGTTGTTGAGAAACATGCTTGGAGTTGATGAATCGAAGTGTAATTATTTTCTGGCTTTTAATTGCTTCCCAAATCTGCTGTGTTCATTCTGCAAGAGTGAGTGTTAACCCATTGAAGCATAGTTAATTGTGGGCTTGTAGATTCAGTGATGTTTGGATGTTTCACTTGGAAGCATGAATACTCTGTGTACCACTCAAATGACCGCATTCTGTTTGCCTTACAAGTGTCTCTGTGACACTTTGTAGGATCTTTTGTCTCTGTGCAAAGGAGGCACACAGCTGTTAATTGACAAGGTAAGTAATCTTCTGATTACAGTAGTTAAAAGCTGTTCTCTAATGAATTTTACTTGTCATTTTTAATTCTTTTAAATCTTTGCATTTCATTAGGATGGCTTTATCATTCAGATTGCTCTCCTCTTGGTTATTTTGATAGATTTAATGGTTTATCTTCAAACTGTGGCAATCCCTTAAAAATATGATAGAGTGATATTTAGATTCTTCAGGAACTTTTTACACTTCATTGCTTTTCCAACCCATTTTTCCTCTCTTACACTTTACATTTTTGCAAATCAAGTATTTTGCATTTTCTACATGCCCTGAGCAAGCTTCTGCTTTAATCTTTCACGACTTAATCTACTGACTAAATATGAGATAGTTGGTGAGGCAGCGAGGAAAGACTGAGAGCCCGCATTCCAACTCAGTCAGGTTAACTTGAGAATTTGCATTCCTATCAGTGTTCTGGGGCTTATGTGTTTTACGGTTTGGTAATTGTTAATGTTAAAGCATGAGAAATAAGGTCAAACAGACAGGGGAAAAGATCTGAAAACTAGATCAGTCAGATAGATACTGAAAGGAAATGACAAGTAAAAAAATCCCCATCCATGAATATCTGAAAAAAACAAAGTGGCAATAGGAGACAGTAATGGATCTTGAACCATTAAAAAGTCTAGAATATATGATAGTTCCTTAAAGTCCATTACAAGCTATTGCTTACCTATGACATGTTCTCGTTGGCTTTTAAAAATGATTTGTATTTGGGCTTCCCTGGTGGCGCAGTGGTTGAGAGTCCGCCTGCCGATGCAGGGGACAGGGGTTCGTGCCCCGGTCCGGGAAGATCCCACATGCCGCAGAGCGGCTGGGCCCGTGAGCCATGGCCGCTGAGCCTGCGTGTCCGGAGCCTGTGCTCCGCAACGGGAGAGGCCGCAACAGTGAGAGGCCCGCGTACCGCAAAAAAAAAAAAAAGCTGATTTATAGTTGATTCTCAAATAGAGTAAAGAGATGTTTTGTGAGTTAGACCCATAGGTAAAGGCCCCAGGTAACGTGGACTGGATTCAGTTGATACTTCACCCTAGGTCCTCACACTTGCCTTGCTTTCTGGCAGGAATGGCCGTGGTAATACTTGCAACACTCCTGTATCCTGGAGGCAGGTTGGCTGCTGCCTCTGATGTTGCTTTTGTTGTTTGGAAGCAAAACAATACAGTGGCCCATGCCTCCAATTTCTGGGTTTCCTTGTTGCCTTGGACCAGCTCCACCCCACCTGAACAAACTGGGAGTTAGCACCTTGTGGAGGCGAACTTGAACAGTGGAAGATCGGAGCTAGCAGCTATTTTTCTCTCTTCTTCCCCTAGCTAGATTTTTCAAAGACACAGTAGCTACATAATGCTTCTCTGAAGATGTCTGGTGAGACTGAGCCATCAGCCTGTTACAGAGCTGTGGTCAGCTCAGCCATGCTCTTCTTTGTACTCGCTGCCCCTCCTCCTCTACCTCGCTCTGCTTTATTCTTACTCCTCCTTCCCTGTGCTCCTGGATAAAGTGTTGTCACATAAGCTTTGGCCTCATATTCTCTTTTCTCTAACCCTAACCCTAAAGAACACTAAAGCATAGCATAATAGCTCAATGCACTTTGATTCCTATGAAGATTCCACATAGTGGCCTTCAAGAATTGTCCTTAACTGATGTTTATAGATATTTTATATAGTAAACAGTATTTCTCAGCTCAGTGCTAATTCTTGAGCAAGGAATTCTACAGTGTTGAAATTACTATCCTCTTGATGTAACAAGACATAATGTTTTATTGTGTTGTATTAGTTGCCTGAAAATATGCTGTGCTTAGATACAGATTACTGTGTCTTGGGAAACATTTTCACATTTCTCTGGATAGGTATCTATAGAATCACACACCTAAGTATGTAGTGTTTTTATTTATATTCTGCTATGACAGCAAATAATGTCTCGAAAATTTCCTAATAGCTCCCTTTGTAAAGTAAAAGTGAGCGGTGCTTTAAATCAGATACCTTTATTTTAAAATGCTTCATAAGAGGTAGGGAAAACTCTTTTTATTTATTGTACCTACACACACACACACACACACACACACACACACTCACCCAAGCACACTTGCCTATCACAAAGGCAGAAACACCTTCAAACAAAACACCTAAATATGTTGGAATATAAATATTCAAACATAATTAAGATGAAATTCAATTCATTCTCAGGTCACTGTAATTTTAATTTGATACTAGGTACTTGCAAATGTGCAAGTAGCAAGTGCATATTCAAAATGCAGATGTTGTATTTTCTGCTAACTTTACTTTCTAAAGACATTTCGTGTACTGATTCTTATGGAAAACTATACTAAATAATCCTCAGCTAGACAGTATTTACCTAGAATGGATTCTAGGCTGAGCTATCTGAAATATATGAGGGAGAACCTTCCAGAGATCTGTATATTTGGATTATTTAGAAAAAAAATTACAGGGCCAGAGTTCTTTCTCAGATTTGAAAAGTACTTGTTAAATTTAGAGAAAGTAAAACAAATATATCTGGTCATTACAACTGCGAAACACAAAAAGAAATTAAACACAAAGCATATTCTGAGATTTAAATATCTAGTGGGCAATTGGGCTTTCTCATCTTATTATCATTAATTAGTAATGGATGAGTGACTACATTCATGCCTCATATACTAAACTTTTCTCCTCAAAATCTCAGTATTTAAGTAGGAAGAGAATAAAAGGTCCACATGAACAGAATTTCTGTCTGTTTTGTTCATTGCTATAGCTCTAGCTCATAGAAGGCTTCCTGGCATATAGTAGGTGCTCAATAAATATTTGTGGCCTGAATAAATATGAAAATAAAACAATGTTAGAAAAAATATAAGAAGAGATGAAAAGTGTCAGGGAGAATGGTAGGTACTCAGGATGTGTTTTCAGGATGTGATTACTTTGTTTCTCTTTACCTCCTAAATGAATAGTATGAACGTTTAGCACGTAGGAAAGCAGCGTTATCAAAAAAAGTTGGTAAAGTAAATTTAAACCAAATCATTGTGTACAGGTATAGTTTTAGTTTCTTGACTACTTCTGGATAATCGGTTGCCTCATGATGAGTATTAGACTACAAAGATGGGAAAAATAGAACATTCAGCATTACTGTCTACTTTATCAAGAAAACCTATCTGGTAATTTGGGTACTTTGGGCTGCCCAGTTCCCCATAATATAAAGACCCTCCATAATACAGCCCCCTATAATACAAAGGCTTTTCCATACCCCATTTACCATTCAAAAAATTCAAAAACACTATTTTGATCTTTAAGAGTTTTGTGATTTATTTTGGTAGACTGAATACAAACACATGCATACACGTATAGACACACACACACCAATGCACACTTCTATACACAGAATATAAAGGCACCAAAAACATTTAAAAAGCAATTAATAAGCACAGTTTGATACAGGCTAAGTCAAATGCAAAAATGCTGAGGGATCACGTATGTCATTTAAAATAAAGGGCAGCAAGTAACGCATTTTGAGGAAAGTTTGGATATACATTGAGCAGAGAAGAGCAGATTTTACTTATTTGTCTAATTTTTGCTATCCCCTTCATTTTATCTTCTTATGAATTCTTCATTTTTATCAAAAAATTTAATGATAGTTTTATAATTAGATTATATAAAAGATTGGCTTTAACAATTTGGAGCAAGGCTAAAATTTCATGGGTTTTGGGATGCCAATCACCTTAGGTAATGCCAGTTAGGAAAAAAAAATAGTAGTTAGTCTTTCAAATTAGCTAACTTAGATGTAAATCACACATCATTTTAAAGAGTGACAAACAATTTTCTTTCAAACACGGTAAAACCTAGCTAAAACAGTAACAGAAATAACTGGGTAGTAACAGGTGTCACATTTACTGCAGGGCAAATGGTTTATTCTTTTACAACACTCTTCCACCAGATTTGCCTCAGTTTTTTGGGGTATTCTCACAGCTTTGAGTGAATACGTCTAACTAAAAAGAGAGCACAGATAAGTCGCCTCAGTCAAACTAAAAGTATGTACAAAAAAAAAAGAAGAAGAAAACATGGTACAGTCTTGGTAATAATCAAAAGAGAATAAATAAGCATTTGATTGCTGGGAATTTTGAATATATTTTGCCAAGAGCAATAATACATAGTAGTAATGGGCTGGCTTTTGTCTTGACTTCCTGTCTGTGTCCCATTCTCCTTTTCATTGAAACCATCTACCAGGATTCTGTGTCTTCCTGTGGCACACTGCACAGGACTTCCCACCTAGGGTTTTAGTAAATGAGTGAAACTGTGAGTTCCAGGCATTTTTTTTCTTTCCTTTTCCTCATCAACATGTGCCTGTTCAGAGTCTTCTGCTCTACTTGCTTGGGTGGGCAGTCTCTACTTAGAGTATGTGGAATTCTTAAGGACAGAGAAAATTTCTATTCTCCCTATTTGTTCGCATGTATATGGACTTACAATATGTATTTTATACTTTGAGTTATATTCCTATATTTACTTTAGTTATTTTTTTGCTCAAGTTGTTCCAGCTTTGGCCATTGGGAGCTCTTTCAGTTGGCCTTTTGGTCCTTTTACATAGTTTCATCACTGTCACTATTTTTATTATTTTTTTAGAACTTCCTTACTTGCTTGCACCTTAAGATGTATCAGCTCATCTTGCATATTTCCAAGGATTCCTGGTCCCTTTTATTGGAGAATGATATTGGAAACCAAGATATGAGTGTTAGGTATACTCACTGCTACTGATGTGTCATTGCTTCTAGGCCCTTTCGGCTGAAACAGCAAGGAAATTATATGTGTATACTAACCCATGCATACCCATAGATCTATAAGTCTTTCTATATGTAATTGTAGGTATCTATATGAGACTGAAAAAGAGTTCATTCTGTTCTCTCCAACTTTAAGCCATTACCACATGGATTTTTCTAGCTTTCTCCTTTCACTTGTCTGTGATCTCCCACTCCGACTGTGAGAAAACTAACTCACTAAGTTCATTTACTGAACTTTCCACTTCTAGTATACATGAAAAGTGGTTTCAGAAATGTTATCTGTACCTCTGTGGGGAATAAATTCTTCAACTAGAGTACAGTGCTATGTACAGTTCCTTTTGCCTTTAGTCTTGAGGACTCCTCTCGTTTCCAAAGTTAGTTAGGCCAGCACACTTTCTCCCTACTCTTTAAGTGAGATCATTTCATAATTTGTAAAATAGTGAGATTCTTTTGTCACATTCTGCATTCCATTCTAGGAATCCCTCATACTTCTAAATGATTTGTTTAAATTTTATACATTAAAGTTTACTTATTGTGCTTTAAAGGGGTCTATGAGTATTGACAAATATATAGCTTCATGTATTGACCCCTGCTTGTTGTGACTGCCCTAAAAATTCCCTGTGTATATTCACATTGCCCTGTTTTTTTTTGTTTTGTTTTGTTTTTCTGCGGTACCCGGGCCTCTCACTGTTGTGGCCTCTTCCGTTGCGGAGCACAGGCTCAGCGGCCATGGCTCACGGGCCCAGCCGCTCCGCGGCATGTGGGATCTTCCCGGACCGGGGCACGAACCCGTGTCCCCTGCATCGGCAGGCGGACTCTCAACCACTGCGCCACCAGGGAAGCCCTGCCCTGTTTTTAAGGCTCTCTTAGGGACTGGTATTTGTTAATTTGACTCTATCATTGGTCAAGAACATGTTCTTGCTTGGGAGATAGAGAATTTAACCTATACACTTGTATGCATAGGCGTAGCACGTGTCTGAAGGTGCCACTCAGTTGTTTTGGTCTCCTGGTGAGCTTGCTCACCAGCGGGTGTAGAAAGAGCCACACTGTCCAAGGTTGGTCTTTCAGTAGTTCAGGTATTGAAATACCTTTTATCTCAAAACCTGGGCTCTCAACCAAAATGAGCTCATTTGTCTGGAACTGAGTTAACTTTTTGAAAAACCACTCAAATTTTTGAGGGTCAGCTCTTTTCATTATTGGTTGGCAGCTAACTCCAGTTCACAGGGCTCAGAAGCCCACCAGGGTAAGGGACTTACTGTTTACTCATTGATTCCATAAATATACTGGTATATTTTGGTCAGGCACTCTGTGGTACTGTCAAGCATTTGGAAGAGCAGAAAAAGGAAAAAGAAAACAAGGCTAATATTTATTGACAGCTATTGAAATGCAGGTATCATTCTAGGGCCCTTAGATCACATACATAAAAGTTCTGAAAATCTCAACTAACAAAGATTTTACTCTGTTAAACCAACATCATGATGCCTATACAAATTGTCAGTTCCCATACGCCCTTCTTTTCTTCCAAAGCAAGACTGTGACTTCCACTGTTTTCAGATGTTTATTTTACTTCTTTTCAAAAATTTATATGGTAATGTTGGCAAAATGGCCGAATCAATGTTCCTCACAAGGGTTCCCCTTCAACAACAATAATTTGGCATCCATCACAGTGCCTTTGTGGGAGCTTTGGGACGCAGGTAGGAGACTGTGAAACCATAATGCAGTTCCAGATCAAAGAGTACCATGTTGAGAAGGCAGGCTCTACCTAGGCTCACGCACCAACCATGGTGGATACAGAAATAGAAACAGTTTGGCACTCTTGAGAATTCAGCTAAAGCTTTGTCTGGCTTTGGATCTGTCAGCAGCATCATAAGCCAAGGAACCCAGAAGGACTACATGGGTAATAGACATACAGACCTCGGTCCAGCTGTGCACCATGAAGTTGTCTGTGAGCCCCTGAAGATGAGCTTGACAAGCTTGGTCAGAATGTAGATTCTTGAAAGTCCGTGTAACTGAGCTCCAGCTAATCCCAGCCATAGTCTGCAGAGCCCTGTTGGCACAGGGACCCAGTAGGAGACACTCCTGTTTGCACTTCTGAAGATGCTGAAAGGGCCCTGTACACAGGAGCAGGTTCCTTATAGCCATAGTCTGCCAGTTGGCCAGCAGTCCTGAGGGTCAAGGGGCCCACAGGAGATTCTACCATATGCACCCCCCAGAGATGGTGAAAGGGCCCTATATTTGGCTCCAGACTCTCTCATCCACTGCCCTGGGCCAGTCCTGCCCACCCAGGGACCCATCCAGTGACCAGGCAGCAGCCTTCTCATGGACCTAGCAGGAGCCACACTCTGCACATCTGGTAATAGGCCCTCTGTCGCAGGCTCCAGCAGTGGACCTTGATGTCGATACTTGTACCAGTGCCATCCTACCCACTGAATACAACACTGGAGGCAGTCCCATCTACCCAGGAAGCCAACAGGACCTGAGCCCCTGGTAACAAGCCCTCCAGGTGCAGACTCCACTGCCCAAGGACCCTTATAGACAGCTCCAACCCAGGAAGACCGTGATTCCCTGCAAACCTTTGTACACTGTTGGTGGGAATATATTGATAAATTGGCGCAGTCACTGCGGAGAACAGTATGGAGGCTCCTTAAAAATATTAAAAATAGAGCTACCATATGATCCAGCTATCTTACTACTGGGTATGTATCTGAAGGAAATTAAATCACTATCTTGAAGAGATAGCTGTACTCCCATGTTCATTGCAACGCTATTTATAATAGCCAAGACATGGAAATAACTAAAGTGTCCATCAACAGATGAATGGATAAAGAAAATGTGGTATAAACATATGTGTGTGTGTGTATATATATACACACACACAAGTATATACATATATAGAGAGAGAGAGAAAGAGACAGACATAAGCACAATGGACTGTTATTCAACTATAAAAAAGGAAGGAAATCCTGTCATTTACAACAACACAGATGAACCTTGAGGACATTGTGGTGAAATAAGTTAGAGAAAGACAAACAATGTATGATCTCACTTATATGTAGAATCCAAAAAAATCCAAACTCACAGAAACATAGAGTAGAAGAATGGTGGCTGCCAGGGGCTGGAGGGTGGGGAAAACGGGGAGATGTTTTTCAAAGGGTACAAACTTCCAGATGAATAAGATGGGTAAGTTCTGGTGATCTAATACTAAGTATGGTGACAATAGTTACCAATATTCTATTACACACTTGAAAGTTGCTAAGAGGATAGATCTTGAATGTTCTCACCACCCACTCATAAAAATGCAATTATGTGAAGTGATGGATGTGTTAACTAATTTTATATAGTAACCAGTTCACAATGTGTATGTGAATAAAATCATGTTGTACACCTTCAACTTATACAACATTATGTGTCAATTATATCTCAATAAAGCTGGGAAAAAAACCCCAATATATGTCTGACCTCATTTAAAATGTTGTACTTCAATATCTTGTAATAACTTATAATGGAAAAGAATCTGAAGAAGTATATATATATATATATATATATATATATATATAAGCTGAATTACTTTACTCTACACTTTAACACAACATTGTAAATTAACTCTATTTCAATAAAAAAAATATACGAATACCTCTTTCCTATTGCCTCTTTCAAGTTTCCTAAATGATAAGGTCCACACTTTTCATCCTTTCTAAGTATTGCAGGGTTTTCTTTTCCCTATGTTAGTGTCCCAAGAGAACACCTCCACCTCGGTTCTGCTGTTCATAAAATAATTCTTGGACGATAATGTGGGTATATTTTTAAAACAAGCAAAAAACCTGGAATTTTGATGCATTTGTACCTGAAGTGCGGTCCTTTTCAGACTCTGACTATGGGCACTTTCCTCCATTCCTACAATGTAGTTCTTATTAATAGCAAAACCTTGTTTATACATTTTGAGTCTGTCTCTTTTTTCTAAAACATAAATGGTGATTGCACTTTTATATCAATTTCAGTATGAGCTGAAGTCTTTATTTTGCTTATATAAGAATTGATGATGTTAATATTCACATTAAAAAGTCAGTGCACATGACAATAGACCTAAAAAGATAGTTTGCCTTGTAGTCTCAGGAATACGATTCAATTTAATCTGACTGAGAAGCTTTAAAGGGGAGCAGCAGCAAATATTATTTGTTTCAAAGTTAAGTCTGTAGAAATATCTATCACAGACTGTATTTTTTCATAAATATAAAAGCTAAAACATAAGTTTTCCAAAAAAATTAAACATGAAAATTCTTATAATATGCTATTGTGTCACAATACAGTATGTTCTATTACACATAATTGTACAAGAGACAATTGTGCCAAAATGAGAGCATGTGTTGAAAGGCATATCTGAGTCTTGCCTGATGTTAGACCATTGATTACAGAGACATGCACAAGTATGAAATAAAACAAAGATCAGTGTAAATCATCATTCTTCCTAATCAGTGATAAATTTACAAAATTTAACTATATGCTATGGGAAAGCAAGAAAACTGTTACAAGATTGTACAAAAGTGAATTATCAGGTAACTACAAAAGTTAGCAAATGAGATTTCCAACATGTTAAAATTTGATACACAAGGCATTTACATTTGTTTCAAGTTTTTAAACTCTTTAAAAATTTATATAGAAGTATTTTTGGTTAAACTTCTGCAGCTATCCTAGAACTTCCTGTAGGACTCATTAAAAATTCATCCACACAGAACCCAGTTTGAAAAGTCAATATTCCAACAAATAAGAAATGTATTAATTTCTGGTGATATAGGCAAGGATGAGACAAGTTTGATAGGCGGAAAGGAACCATGGAGGTGACAGTTGTCCAAAGATTGAAAGGGCACTTCTTGGGGGAATTGATCCTGAGGCAGGTGTCGACCAGTAGTTCTCAAATGCTCCTTTTGGTTGGCCTTGCCTAGAGCCCTCTTTGGTTCTCTTTTGTGGTCCTTTTTGACCCAAGGTGACCTATGCATTGTAGTATGAGAAGTCATATGTTTGCTGTTATTACTACCCAAATTGTTGCTTGGGTGGGTGGTTTTTTGTTTTTTTTTTCCCCCAGTTCCTGATTTTAAGATAATCTAGTTTGAAAGATAAGTAAGGAATTTCAGAAAGATGCCTTAATTTTTTTCTGTATCCCTTAAAAATGAGATGATCTGTTCCATTTATATTTTTGAATGCAGGTTTCCTATTGCACTCCTCTTCAAAGTAATTTTTATTATATGTGTACTTTTTCTAAGTTGATTAGTTAATTCTAATCTAGATGGCTGACAAACAGATCCTTTATATAGGGCACCACATCTGTATAAAAGGAAATCAAGTTGAAATTATGCCATAACTCTGGGTATTTTAGTCTGCTCTGGACCTTCCCAGCAGACACTATTCTCAGATCCTCAGATCATCCTCACAGTGCAATGTTGAATTATTCCCACCTTACGTTTCATCCCTAGCATTGTTGATCTTTAATCTTTGCTTATCATGAAAGTCATTCTGGTTGCAAAGACCACCTTTCTCAAAGCCTCACAGATTGCTTCAGGCTAAATCCTGTATTCAGGTTCAGGTTCATGCTGAATCCCCATGCAAAATTAATGAGAAACGTGCAACTGCATTTCCGGATGGACCTTCTCTTCCCTCGCCTCCTTCAGTCCTCCTCACTTGCCTTTTAAGCACTTGGAGGGCTGTTGCGACTGCTTCAGATCAAAGCACACACTCTGTTTTGGTGACTTTCTTGCTGGCTCATTTCACTTGAAGGCTGAATTTTCTTGTACTTGGGCCACAGATCAATTTTAGTAGCGTGGATGCTTGTAATATACATTAATGACGTGGATGAAGGCAATGAAACAAAATTTCTGAGTCTGCAAATGAAGCTAGAATTGGAACCAGAGAAAATAATGAAGTGCAATGAAACCTGATTCAAGGAGAAGAGGTTTGAGTGTGAGTGCCAACAGGCACCCAATCAACTTAAATGAAGACAAATATTAAATAATTTACGAGCTAAGAACCAAGCTGGAGACTATCTGTTAATTAGAATAATGAATCAGCCGTCCAATCAGTATATGGTTTGAAAGTTATTATAGAAAAATCACAAAAGCTTTCAGCTCAAATAAAACCTAACAAGAAATTAATAGAAACACAATAATGATTTATATTTTGAAAGTGATAGGATGCCTATCACAACAGTGAAAAAATTACAGTACAGAACCTTGATTGTATCACTGTAGAAATATTCTCATTTACTTAAATTCGTAAAGGACTTTATTGAGTTGGAAGTCCCACGAAGATGCAAACTCTGATTTATTTTATGATGAAGCTTCTTGTAGGAAATTTTGTTTTACTACAAATGCACTGCCCCCTTTTTGTATAAACTGTTTATAAAACATTCCAGTAAAATTATCTACTTTGATAAGATTGTGCCTACTTCATCATATCATGGAGCTGCCATATACTTAGCATTTTAAAAACACATTCAGAAGTTCTATAATAATGTAATAATTTAATGCTGATAGTGTTCTAGCTTGGGCACTGACCCAAACACTTTACATTTTACATATATTATCAAGTTTAATCCTTTACAAAAATCCTTTAAGGTAGGAACAGGGAATAATTTATATTTCAATTTTAAAGCCGGGCTGGGGGGCAGGGGGAGCTGAGAAGTTAAAAAACTTGTTTGAGGTCATGCACAGTAAGAAAGGGAGCCTAGTTTCAAGCCCTGGTTTGCCTTCAGAATCCATGTTCTTAATCACCGTGTTATCCTTACAAATTCTGTGCCAAGCAAAAAGCTTGTAGTAACTTTTACTAATGAAGAAGCTGAGGTACAGAGTAGTTAAATAATGTCATAATGTTACATAGCTATTAAATGGCTTCACGTTCAAAATTCCAATTGTCTTAACTTTGAACTGCATTCTCTTCCTATGTGACATATGCTTCCTACTCTCCCAAAACTCTTACCTTTCCACCTTTGGGTACAAAATGGGATAAAGGAGAAAAACCCATGACTCTAGACTGTAAACTGCCAGGATGAATCACTTAAATAAATAATTGTTTACTTGCTCAGATACCTGTCCAAAGTCCACCAAAACTTTGTATTTTTACCCCTGGTCATAATGAGCATTGATAAACCAATCCCTCCAAAAGTTTTAACCATAAATAGCTTAATCAACTTTTCCTTATAGTAAAACCTGAATGTAGTTGAGACACTCTCTTAAGTGAGATGCCTTGATTCTATCCACACATTAAGGAATATGTGAGGAAATATAGTGGCTGAGATAGTTATTAATAAACACCTTGTGTTTTATCAAACTTTTTTTCTAAACTGAGTACTTTGTTCAGAAGTATACTAAGAACAAAGCAATAGACTGTGGCTAGATACTGTGATGAGAACTTCATCTTGGAAATCCTTGAGGACACCCCCAGAAGGTGAGATCATAGAGCTAAGACCTGTGAAGTGCCTGCTCTTCTGCTGTATCATAGCTTGACATCCTTTCTTTGAAATGATGATCTAAAGATTGCTCTGCAAAAAAATGGTAAAAGAGAGAAGAGAATGCAAAGCATCATATTTTCCCCAAAATGTCAAATTACATGGCACACGTGTCTCATATGTGTGGAGACATGTTTTGAAATCTACCTGCTCACTGGGAAGTAGCAGTCACTAGGAAATAGACCCAGTCATAGTGGCTGGGAAACGGTACAGTTCAGTGAAAGGAAAATGGTATTCAGATGTGACAAACAAGCGGAGCTGGAGGTTTAGGCAGACAATGCATCATGGGTATCAAGCCATTATAATGGAAGTGCTGTGGTGGGGTTGGTGGATGGGCGTGGTGAGCACGAGTTCAGGCCTGAATCACGTCCATGATTTTCTCGTTGAGAGATCTCTGCATGGGCAAAAAGCTCAGTAGGGTTTGTACTGGGATTTTGAAGTAAGACATCATCTCACCCAGGGAAACTGACAAGAATAAGGCAGACCTCTAGTTTTAGAAGTGTTAGACAAGTTATAAAGACAAGGGTCAGACTCAGAGATGCAAAGCAGAAGCAGCTTGGGTACAGTAACTGGGTGGCAGGATATCTGAACTGAACTAACTGCAGATCCCCAGACAGGTGCACAAAAGCATCTTTTTTTTCTTTTATCTGAAAGAGGCTTCAACCTTTGAGTGTTCGGTCACATAGCTCATTGGAAAGAAGAGGTAAATTTTGAAACCTGGAATCCAGGTGGAGGCTAAAAGTATGCATTTAAATCACCTCAGATTAATTAAACCAGTGTTTCAAGCACATGTATTTTACCAACACATTTTCCCTCAGGAAAATGACAACAAGAAACCATATTATCAAGGTAGTTCCAAGGTTATATACCATACGTATGGTTTATATATATCAGGTTGGTTTACATATGTCAGGTTTATATCAGGTACGTATGGTTTATATATATCAGGTTTATATTGATATTAGATACATATTTTACCTGTGTTTCATCAGAAACTTTCAGATGTGATTCATATCAAACTACTGCCAGAAATAAATTAACACATTCTTTCTATTTTAATCATTTTTCTTGAAACCAGAATTCATTAATGGAACACAAAAAGCTATGCAATTTCAGAATGAAATCCTTTAATGTGGCAGTTTTAGTGCACACAAACTGATTCGAAAGCATCTAATTTTCTCACAGTCACTACAATAAAACTCAATAACAACTCCTCCAGGAGGCAAGCTTAGCTTTGAGCTATTTGCATGGTGTGCAGATCGCCAATTTGGCAGGGTTGGCATTCAAACAGGTCAGAAGTGAATATTTTGCATTATTAATCAGATATATTTCATTTATGACAATATTGCTATACTTCTAAAACTCTCTTCACAATACTCTCCATTCGATAAACTTAGTATTGTTTTAAAGGTGAACATAAATAGCTACCCTCCCTTTAAAATATAAAATTAGATCTATTTATAATAGTCAAGTATCTTAATTATTTTGCACTTTTTAGATTATAAAGCAGTTTAACTCATAAAAGGAGTAAAAAGTCCATTACTTCTAGCAAGATGGGCTGGAAGGTGGGAAGACCAGGTAGAAGGTTACTGTAGCAATACTGGCATGAGGTTTAAAAAAAAAGGCTGAACTGAGATGTGGTAGGAAAAATTTATACGACGAAAACAGGACCAATTGAACATAGAGGAAAGACTAGAGTAGGAGGAAGAAAAGATGGATCAGGTTTTCAAGCAGGAAGCAGGTGATATGGTTGAATATACTGGGGACACCAGGATTTTGATTTTGGAGGTGATAACTTTGGTTTGGAGCTGAGGGATTTGATGACTGTGACTCCTACTGGAAATGTTCAACAGGAGTTGTAAATATAGTTCTGAAACTCAGATAAAAGAACATGTATGGAGATGGAGCTATAGTTGTTAAAGACAGAGTTATTATTATTTTTTAATTTATTTATTTTATTTATTTATTATTTTTGGCTGCGTTGGGTCTTCACTGCTGCACGCAGGCTTTCTCTAGTTGCGGCGACTGGGGCCTACTCTTTGTTGTGGTGTGAGGGGTTCTCATTGCAGTGGCTTCTCTTGTTGTGGAGCATGGGCTCTAGGCGTGCAGGCTTCAGTAGTTGTGGCTCGCAGGCTCTAGAGCGCAGGCTCAGTAGTTGCGGCGCACGGGCTTAGTTGCTTCGTGGCATGTGGGATCTTCCCGGACCAGGGCTTGAACCCGTGTCCCCTGCATTGGCAGGCGGATGCTTAACCACTGCGCCACCGGGGAAGCCCCAAGACAGAGTTATTAAAAGAAAAGGAAAAGGAAGAAAATGGGTGAGCTTTTCAAGAATGCAGTCCAAATGGAAATTAACCTACTAGTTTTAAATATTAGTTAATAAGTAAACCACTTTTATTTATAATTAATGTCATAAGTTTATACATTTCACTAGTGTAGTAATTTTTAATTCTTTTGATGTTGAGATTCACTTTTTAACATCATGCATGATGAGGGTTATTCTCTTAATGTGTGTTGACTTGAGAATGTACTGATCAACTATAAATTCAGTGATTCTTATACAAGAAAATTTATATTAATCACTGCCACTAAATACATTTGGAATATTTTGCATATTATGAGGTATCTATGATGGAGTAGTATGTGAAGTACAAGTTGATGAGCTTTTTCCAGACTTCCTGTTTCAGCCACTGACACTCTTGTTAGCAGTTCTGTGAAAGGACTCCTAGTGCCTTAGACATATCTATAGCTGAGACCAAAGTTTTACATGTTTAAGATTCTAAGTTTTAACGGTAGGAGTTATAAATTGATTAAGGGATGCATGTGAATAGATAAACCCAGAATTTTCCTTGCTGTCAGGCAAGATATTTGAACCTGTTGACTGGAGAGAATTGGGGGATGGAGGTGGATAATTTGGGGGAAGAAGAAAGATTCGGTGTGGTCATGCACTCTGTTCCCTCCGCCCAGGAATCTGGGTGGTTGGATTCAGGTTCCTTGGAAGTGTGAGAGCATGGCAGAGTTGTGTCCTACATCTCAGACTTGATCTACACAGAAGGGACAAGTGGAGAGGGCCAGCAACAACTTATAAAAGTTCTCAACAATTACTAAGCGGCATGGGAGGTAGTCTGTAAATTTCCTGTGGGCTCTGTGTAGGGTGGCAAATTGAGATGACAGCAAGAGTGGGTGCTCCCCAGGAAGCTGCCTGATTTGGGTGAAGAGCTAAGCATCACAAAGTTGTGGTGTGGGTCACATGTCTGGTGCTAGAGAAGGAAATATCTCAGTCTCCTAGGACTGTCAGAGCCAGGAAGTCAAAGAGTCATCAGAGGAAAGAAAAGGCAATCATGAAACATCTGAACAATATAAATAATTAATAATAGAATATAATTTTGCTATACGAAAAAGAGGAAACATAGGCATAAACAATTTGAGATTAAAAGAACTTAACCATTTCCTCCCTTTCACATATTAGTGGGCATTAGTTATGATAAAATGAAATTAATTAGTTGTTTTATTTTCTTCTCTTCCCATCTACAGAGAGCTGGGATGGGTAGATCAGACAAAATTTATTGAGAGAAAAGCATAGACTGGAATGCTGATCCTTCAGGGGTTTCTCAGTTAGGGAGGGGAGGAACCAAACCTGTCATGGTGTCAATGGTTTCTAAAGAAAGATGAGGCATGAGGTAAGAGAAAGATGGCAGGCCATCTCCACACACAATAAGGAAGTAAAACATTTCAAGAAAGAAGTATCAAATACTTTTTATATTATAGAATAGTTTCCAGACCTTGGCTCAAAAGGACCTCACTTTTCAAAACTTTTCCCTATTTCTAGAATGATTTCACTCTCTTGAAGTAATCTTACAGGTCATCTCTGGAAGGATGATCAGACTTATTTGGAAATGCAGGAACAATGCAGCAGAAAGGCCACAGAAGTTGAATGAGGATGATTCTATTAGGTGTGGCAAGATCTAAGACAGTAGGGACCTTTTAGGGAACTATTTCTGTAGAAGGGCAGGCAGAAGACAAATTGTGAGGGGTTAAGTAAGAAGTGCATGAGGAAAAAAAGAAAGAAATGGCTGAAAGTCAAGATATGTGCCTACAATAAAGGGGCTGGTAAACAGGCAGTTGTTAGAAAGAATAACTTATGTAAAACGTAAGCCAGAAAGGAAGACTCCAATGGAGAGATATTGGTTGAAAATCCTGGAGGGAGAGAAGAGAGAGAGAAAAATAGCTCATGATTTGCTGTTACATTTAAACTGTAGACCTATTTAATATATAAATGCTTTCCTGCACAGTTGTGTCATTAGCGTAGGAGAAAAAATATCCAACTAATAGTTATCATCTATTCATAAGCATGAAGTAAATCATGTTGGAGTATAATTAGTAAGAGAGCATCAATAAAGGAAAAAAAATATTTTTAATCACAATAGCCCTGGAATAAATCATGCATTAGGTATAATTACTGAGAGAATACTTGGATCATTGCAAATAACTTGACATCATTCTATTTAGTTTACCTACCTGTTTTAAATGAAACCATGAGGCTCGTTATGTATTTTATCGTCTGTTTGTTATACCAGCACACTGAAGTGAGAATAAGATTACTGTGAAATAGTAAAGAATCGCCTGTACTCCTAAAGAGTTGTGAGAATAGCCAAGATATCCTAACTTAACATTAAATTTTCTAACATTAGAAATCAGAAAAGAGCACAGACACGAGGAGAAAAGTTAATGTTTCAGAAAAATAAGTTGGTGGTTGGCGTGCTAGGTACGGGTGGTAGTTGAATCAGGGGTGCCCCAAGCAAATAAAGTAGCACAACAGAAGTGTCATACAATTTCGTACATTCACAAAATTGTAATTAGTTCACTATTGCCAGATGATGAAAGACAATGTGGGTTAAATGGCCAGTGGGGAGGACCTAAATGATTTGAAACGGTGAGGTACCATAATACATTTTTCAATGTAGAGCCAAATATGTTGGAAGCAGTGTGGAGGATCGATTTGAGTTGAATGAACTAAAGGCAAGTTAACTAGAGAGGGCTATGACAGCAAGATAGGTGAGCTGTAAAGTGTGTCTGGATGAAGAGAATGCCAGCATGGATGGAATACAGGTAACAGATTTAAGTGACAGCTCAGTGCTCTTCTTTCTAATTGATAGATTTTAGGCTTTAGAGTAGTTTTAGGTTTGCAGAAAAATTGAGCAGAAAGTACTGAGATTTCCATATACTTGCTCCACTGACACCCCAGTTTCCCCGATTAGATACATCTTGTATTACTGGGGTATATTTGTTACCATTAGTGAGTAATGCACGGATGCATTATCATTAACTAGAGTCCATAGTTTACATTAAGTTTCACTCTTTGTGTTGTACAGTTTTATAGGATGTGAATCAACAGGAATGCACACTATCATGTCCACCGTTACACTATGATAACAATAGTTTCTCTGCCTTAAATATACCCCGTGTTTACATATTCATCCCCTACCTCACTAAATACAAGGAAACCACTGATCTTTTTATTGTATCTATAGTTTTACCTTTTGTCATATAGTTTGAATCATACAGTATGGAATCTTTTTAGACTGCCTTCTTCAACTTAGCAATATGCTTTTTTTTTAAACATCTTTATTGGAGTATAATTGCTTTACAATGGTGTGTTAGTTGCTGCTTTATAACAAAATGAATCAGATATACATATACATATATCTCCATATCTCCTCCCTCTTGGGTCTCCATCCCAACCTCCCTATCCAACCCCTCTGGGTGGTCACAAAGCACCGAGCTGATCTCCCTGTGCTGTGCAGCTGCTTCCCACAAGCTATCTATTTTACATTTGGTAGTGTACATATGTCCATGCCACTCTCTCACTTCGTCCCAGCTTACCCTTCCACCTCCCTGTGTCCTCAAGTCCATTCTCTACATCTGCATCTTTATTCCTGTCCTGCCCCTAGGTTCTTCGGAACCATTTTTTTTAGATTCCATATATATGTGTTAGCATACGCTATTTGTTTTTCTCTTTCTGACTTACTTCACTCTGTATGACAGGCTATAGGTCCATCAACCTCACTACAAATAACTCGTTTGTTCCTTTTTTTTTTTTTTTTTTTTTTTTTTTTGCGGTACGCTGGCCTCTCACTGTTGTGGCCTCTCCCGCTGCAGAGCACAGGCTCCAGACACGCAGGCTCAGCGGCCGTGGCTCACGGGGCCCAGCCGCTCCGCGGCATGTGGGATCTTCCCGGACTGGGGCACGAACCCGTGTCCCCTGCATCGGCAGGCAGCAGGTGGCAGGCGGGCTCTCAACCACTGCGCCACCAGGGAAGCCCTCAAGTTTGTTCCTTTTTATGGTTGAGTACTATTCCATTGTATATATGTGCCACATCTTCTTTATCCATTCATTTGTTGATGGACACTTAGCTTGCTTTCATGTCCTGGCTATTGTAATAGCCTCCCCCTTGCATCTCCTTCCCACCCTCTCCCTTGCATCTCCTTCCCACCCTATCCCACCTCTCTAGGTGGTCACAAAGCACCAAGCTGATCTCCCTGTGCTATGCGACTGCTTCCCACTAGCTTTCTATTTTATATTTGGTACTGTATATATGTCCATGCCACTCTCTCACTTTGTCCCAGCCTACCATTCCCCATCTCCGTGCCCTCAAGTCCATTCTCTATGTCTGCATCTTTATTCCTGCCCTGCCCCTAGGTTTTTTAGAACCCTTTTTTTTTTTAGATTCCATATATATGTGTTAGCAGATGGTATTCTTTTTACTCTTTCTTACTTCACTCTGTATGACAGACCCTAGGTCCATCCACCTCACTACAAATAACTAAACTTCACTTACTTTTATGGCTGAGTAATATTCCATTGTATATATGTGCCACATCAACTTTATCCATTCATCTGTTGATAGACATTTAGGTTGCTTCCATGTCCTGGCTATTGTAAATAGCGCTGCAATGAACACTGTGGTACATGACTCTTTTTGAATTATGGTTTTCTCAGGGTATCCCCAGTAGTGGGATTGCTGGGTCATATGGTAGTTCTATTATTATAAGGAACCTCCATACTGTTCTCCATAGTGGCTGTATCAATTTACATTCCCACCAACAGTGCAAGAGGGTTCCCTGTTCTTAATATCCTCTCCAGCATTCATCGTTTGTAGATTTTTTGATGATGGCCATTCTGATTGGTGTGAGGTGATACTTCATTGTGGTTTTCATTTGCATTTCTCTAATGATTAGTTATGTTGAGCATCCTTTCATGTGTTTGTTAGCAATTTGTATATCTTCTTTGGAGAAATGTCTATTTAGGTCTTCTGCCCATTTTTGGATTGGGTTGTTTGTTGTTTTGATATTGAGCTGTATGAGCTGCTTCTATATTTTGGAGATTAATCTTTTGTCTGTTCCTTCATTTGCAAATATTTTCTCCCATTCTGAGTGTTGTCTTTATGTCTTGTTTATGGTTTCCTTTGCTGTGCAAAAGCTTTGAAGTTTCATTAGGTCCCATTTGTTTATTTTTGTTTTTATTTCCCTTTCTCCAGGAGGTGGGTCAAAAACAATCTTGCTGTGATTTATGTCATAGAGTGTTCTGCCTATGTTTTCCTCTAAGAATTGTATAGTGTCTGGCCTTACATTTAGGTCTTTATCCATTTTGAGTTTATTTTTGTGTATGGTGTTAGGGAGTGCTCTAATTTCATTCTTTTACAGTAGCTGTCCAGCACCACTTATTGAAGAGGCTATCTTTTCTCCATTGTATATTCTTTCCTCCATTATCAAAGATAAGGTGACCATATGTGCATGGGTTTATCTCTGAGCTTTCTATCCTGTTCCATTAATCTATATTTCTGGTTTTCTGCAAGTACCATACTGTCTTGATTACTGTAGCTTTGTAGTATAGCCTGAAGTCAGGGAGCCTGATTCCTCCAGTTCTGTTTTGCTTTCTCAAAATTGCTTTGGCTCTTCAGAGTCTTTTGTGTTTCCATATAAATTGTGAAATTTTTTGTTCTTGTTCTGTGAAAAATGCCATTGGAAGTTTGATAGGGATTGCACTGAATCTGTAGATTGCTTTGGGCAGTACAGTCATTTTCACAATGTTGATTCTTCCAATCCAAGAACATGGTATGTCTCTCCATCTGTTTGTATCGTCTTTAATTTCTTTCATCAGTGTCTTATAGTTTTCTGCATACAGGTCTCTTGTCTCCATAGGTAGGTTTATTCCTAGGTATTTTATTCTTTTGGTTGTAATGGTAAATGGGAGTGTTTCCTTAATTTCTCTTTCAGAGTTTTCATCATTTGTGCTTTGTGACCACCTAGAGAGGTGGGATAGGGTGGGAAGGAGATGCAAGGGAGAGGGGATATGAGGATATATGTATACTTAAAGCTGATTCACTTTGTTATATAGCGGAAACTAACACACCATTGTAAAGCAATTATACTCCAATAAAGATGTTAAAAAAAGAAATTATGCATATTTAAATAATGATAATGTTCTAAGAAAATTTCATTGTGGCCTTAAATGAGAAGTAAAAATTCTTCACAGGGTTTTACCTTTTGTGAACATGTCTAATTTCTTAACAGAAGATCAAGCTTTTGGCTAATTATGGTTATAATTATTAGTGAATATTAATTAGTCAGTTATTTAAAAGTCAGTGAAAGGGAGTTTTTTTAAAATTGAGGACAGAAAGAGTAGACCATGTCTGCTGAATAAGGTTTTTGTACTGTCTGTGGTTCTGTATGTATACAATTTATGACAGGCATGGTTATTAAAAACCTTATGTTACTATGTTGATTAAAAGACCTGGAAAACACAAGGTAGCTTTGTTATTACTGTGTAATCTGCATCTCCTGCTCCATATGAAAAGTTCTCAAAAGAGTGAGTCTCCATTTCCATATTTGGCCCTTAAATCCCCAAATAGGTTATTTTGAGTCTTCATAATCTATGATTAAAATAAAATTACCAACAACTATGTCTTGTATAACTTTGAAGAAAAATGAAATAAATTATACCTAAAATTTATTTTAAGGGTTCACATATTAAGCTTCAGTTCTAGAGATAATAAGGTCTTCTCACCAGTTATGCTGATGACTAGTGCAGAGACTTCATTTTCATAAAAGTTAGTGACATACTCATAGGCTTCATTTTTAATTGATTTACCAGCATAGTTCTTTATATCTCCTTCTTCCAACAACAAAATTTGGAGGTAATAATTGGAAAAAAAAATTTTTTGCCAAGAGTAGACTCTTAAGTAAAATGGATTCCATTAGAGCACTGTGGTAGACTGAATAATGGTCCCCACAATACCAGATCCTGATACCTGGAACCTGTAAATGTTACCGTATATGGCCAAGACTTTTCAGATATGATTAACTTAAGAATACTGAGATGGAGATATTATGCTTGATTACTATGGTGGGCCCTAAATGCAATCACATGTATTTTTATAAGAGGGAGGCAGAGGGAGATTGGACTACACAGAGAGGAGAAGGAGATGTGAAGATGCAGCTCTGAGAAAGTTAAGGATGCTGGCCTTGAAGACTGGAGTAATGTGCCATAAACAAAGTAATTCTGTTAGTCATCAGACACTGGAAGAGCCAAGGGGTAGATTCTCCCCTAGAGCCTCCAGAGGGAGTGTGCCCAGGTTGACAACCTGATTTTGGCCCAGTGATACTGATTTCAGACTTCTAGCTTCCCAGAGTATGACAGAATAAGTTTCTGTTGTTTTAAGCCAACAAGCTTGTAGTTATATGTTACAACAGCCATAGAAATCAAATCAGGCACCATGCATTACCTATAGATAATAATATTTTATGACAACAGTTTGGTTATGTTAGGCCAATATCATTCTCATATGTTTCTTTCAAATTGAATATTACCCAGATAATGGAATTTTCCAAACATCCTTCAAAAAAAAAACAAAACTACATTCTTTGTTGTTATGGCTTATTCACTGCAATTGATTAACTCCCTGGTTATAATTTAAAATAATTAATATTGTACTTTGTGTAGACCTTCTCCAATCGTGAATCAAAAGAGCCATTACCCAGTTTGATACCCAGGTGGATAAGTTCAAGTAATTTGCTCAATGAGGTGAAGTCTGAAAAGGTTCAAATAGTGATTCTTATCAGCCACAGTGTTGATGCTGTCTTGACTGAATTGTAGGTATATTAAACTTAGGGTATTTTTGGTGGTGAGAAAATTTCTTATTCAAATTCCCATATTCATAAACCATGTGACTGTTGAAAAACAAGCTTTAAAAGCTTGTAATCATGATGCTTTCTTTTAGAGTTTGCACATAAATATAAAATCATACTTAGAAGTTTTAAAAATATTCCAGTAAAGTTTTTAGAGTTTTAGTTTTGTGACATTTTCTCAAAGTGGTTCATGAATACTTTTTCTTCATTTCAACTACCTTTAAAAAAAGATGGAAAATGTACCATTTGTCAGCAGACGTTCGATTGTGTTGTGAGCTTGATGTACGTTAGGAAAAATTCTTTTGTGCCCAGAGGAAGGTTTCTGCATTTGACAAAAGAAAATTGCAGTCAAGGAGCAACCAATCTCAACCTAGACCAGAAAGAAACTGGATACACCTTCTTTCACATGTGGACTGAAAAAAAATTGTTTTGCAAATTGACACACATATTTGAATGCTACCACATGCTGCACTCTTAATCTTACAATTATTTTATGAAATATTTATTTTTATTCCCATTTTACAGCTAAAATAGCTAAGGCTCAGAGCAATTAAACATCCTCCCTTTGGAGTACTGAGTCAGGCCTGGGAGCCAGGTCCAACTGGTTCTTCCGTATCTCCATTTAGCATTACCTTAATAACACAATCAGTTAACTAATTATTATAATAATCCCATAGTTCCTAGACCACTTAACTTTATTTGTATATAGGAAATGGAATTTTGACTGCACATTTTGCAAACTCCATCTTCTCTCAGAAATTACAGAAAAAATGTCATTCATTCAGCAAATAATGTAATGGGGCTTAGTTTGATTAAACAAAAACAAAATGTTACCTCTTGAGTTTTACAGTGCAGTGTAATGAGTTTTTCAGAAGAAAGGGGTGGGGGGGAGTTATAACATAAAGTGCACCTGGATCTCATACTTTTAATGTCATGAAATTAAGTTCCATCCCAAAGTGCAGTGACTAGTTATCATGTTTGGATTATTTCAGTTGTTAACTAAAAGGTAAGCAGGGCCAAACTTGTTTTGGCAGGAAGTTATAGAACTCTAAGTCCTCATTAAAAATTGCAAAATTTGTCCTCATCATACTTCTGTCTGACATCCCCCATTCATCACTCCAGAGTTCCCTGCAGGAAGGGCTGTATAGAGATTAGATGAGGTCAGTGATGATGATGATGATGTTGATGATGGCAGATCTGACATGAAAGAAAGTTCAACCATGGAGAATTCTGTGATCCATTCCCAGTTATGTCCATGTCAATATTAGATTTTTTCAATATATATACCCTTTTTAAATTTTATAAGCCAGTTTCATCCATTAATGCATCATCGTTAGACTCAGTTCAGTGAAAGAGTAAAGGAGTATGACATCTGAGTACTTACTATGTTCCAGGCACTAGACTGAACCCTTGGCATACATGACCTCACATGACCACAGTGGTCCTTATTATCACTAACAGTGATTTCCCACCCTGGCTGTAAGTCAGCATTATCTAGAGACATTGAAAATTATTGATGCCTGGCCTAGACACCATTCCAGAAAAATCAGAATCTTTCAAAAGGTCTGAGACAAATACCAGGTTTTGTTTTCCCTAAGTCTCCCATGTGAATTAAAATATGAAACCTGGATTACAGAAGGATCATCAACTTCAAGGTAAAAATATTATTCCATCTTACCTCTATTTGGTCAGTTTATAAAATTCAGGAGGCCTTTCTTCATTGAACAATCTTTCTGGCAAAAAATACCTCTATAAAGTATGAGGTATTGAAGTATTAATTCAGTTTGCTTTCCCTCATTCTTCCTCATAATCAAAATAAATCAATAATCATAAAATAATTTACCCAAAGGACTCTAACTCTGATACACTTTATCTTCTTTGTCCTCAATTTAATGTTTCCTTCTGTAAGTCAAAAACATGTATCTGGTCTGGGGAATTCCAGTGAAGAGAATTAGAAATTAGAATAGGGAGCATGAAACATAGCACCTGGCTGTGCCCAGTTACTTCAGTCAGGACCAGCCTTACTTGATAATCCTAACATGGGAAACTACTAAGGCATAAAAATCAATTAAAATTACATAATTTTTTAAAATATGAGTTTTTATTGATTTTCTCTCTACATATTTGTTTGTTTACCCAACACATTCGATATCTCCAGCAAAGTTTACTTCCAAGTGGGTTGGTTTCCTTTGACCTGTCTAGCATCTTTTTTCATCTCATGGGCTGAAAAAGAGATGGAACAAGGTATAGAGTTACTAGTAAAATTCAACTATTGACCCTCATGAGGTACAGAAGAGTTATCACAAACAGAAAATTCTTTCTTAAAATAATACTATTTCAGGTGCAGCTTTTTTTGATCCTTTTAGAAACAAAGATTAAAAAAAAAAAACCCAGCACTCTTCTCCAAGTTAAAAAAAAAACAGAAAACAAACCCTGAAACTACTGTTAATCAACACCTAAAGTTTAATGACTTGGATTTTAATTTAGGTGTTTTTTATTTGTTTGTTTGTTTTTACTTCCATTTTGATGTGGCAGAAGACACCATTTTTTGTCAACTCTTCAAATATTTTGCAAGGGAAAGCAATAATAATACTAGTAATTATTATTATTTAAAAGTAGGCTTCTCAATAGAGGAAGATGTTCAACTGTGTTAATGACTACTATGTTGAGTGAGGTACTTTGGGAAACTACATTGCTTTTGCCAATAAAAGTAGAGCTACCATTGATGTGGCATGTACAGTCCAAGACATTCTGCCTATATTATCTGACTTAAATCATCACAAAATTTTCTTTTACTTCCTCATCTTGTAAGGGTAGCAGCTGAGAACCAGGGAGATTAATGAACTTGCCTAAGAGGTGGCAGAACCAAGATGTGAATCCACAGCTCTTGTTGTATCTCATACCAGCAAACCCTCTACTCCTCAAGACTTTGTGGCACATCAGTAGAGAGCTAATGCTCTGTGGTTAGAGTAACAACTCACCATTTGGCTGAAAAGTCTTGAAAGCCTCTTGGTTTCCTCTAGGGGTTGGGTTGATGTCTAAGACACATATGAGTCCCACGTATAATTTTACCTGGGAACACATATTCTATGAAGTCTCTATGTGAATTGTTAAGATGTCTTCAATACGGTGGTGTACCTAGCATACTTGACAGCTCATTTTTAACATTTTCCTCTCTAGTACAGAAGTATTTTTAGTAATAATCATGGAATGAAATAAATGATGAAAATGACCAAAAAAGTAATGCAGTTAAAGTGTTTATTGAAATTTTACGTAAACATACTTAATTCAGGAAAACAAATAAATGTGACACTACAAAAAAGCAATATGTAATACTTTTAAATTACATAAATTTATTTTTAAAAAACACAAAATAGCTACATATTGGTCTATCATAATAATGGATAATAACATTACAAGTTCTGTTTCTAGTCTTCTGTCAATTTCTAAATTTTTAATACAGAGACTAAGAGTTATACAGAAGGATAGATAAAGTAAGTCAACTTCTCTTTCTCCATTTTTATAATCATTATGTTATTAATGTTATGAATGGAGATCTAGGTAGTGCCACAGAGACATGAACTGCACAGGAACAAACTTTAATGATTCCAAACTGCTTTGAACTTATTCTCAAAACGAATTGTGTGTAACTGGGTCTATGTATGTAGGAGGGCAACTGTATAACTAAAAAGTATCTGAAGTAACACCCACGTACAATATAGTGTTTATTAAAAAATAGGTAACCAAATGTGCTAATTAAAAATGTATATATCTATACATGCATATGTATAAATTAATTTATTATATATTAAACTGTATAAAACTAATATATATTAAATATTTATATAATTAGACCAGTAACCACAGTAGTTCTTTAGAACTGTGCTGTCCAATATGGTAGCCACTGGTTCCTGTGGCTACTTAACATTAAATTTATTAAAATTAAAGAAACTAAGAGTTCAGCTTCTCAGTCACATTAGCCACATTTCATATACTGAATAGCCACAGGTGGCTGTGACTACAGTAAGGGACAGCATAACATTTTATTGAGTAGCATTGATTTGAATCTTAGATCAGTCAAAACTTTTATTGATGAAAACTCCTTTATTACTAACATTGTTTAGAATTGCCAGTGCAAGAGAATGATGAAAAGCAGACTGACTTTTAGCAGGTGTTGTTATTATCTAAAAATTCTCTAAAGGTGATGCACTCCTCATTGCCTTTTCTGGGGGCCTCATTCTCACTGGCCTCTCCTGGGGTTACCACTGTTCTGTGGATCCTCGAATGCTTCTATGTCTCTCCCCTAAACTCTCACAGCTATGCAGTGGGAAGTAAACTCTCCTCACCCCCTTATCAAGCTTTATGCAGGGCATGATTCATGTGGTTTGGATGCCAAGTTACCCACCCCGTCAGGGAACACACACCATCAACCATTCTCCATCTTTACTTATTGGCAATTCATCCTCAATGTAAGCACGCATGTCTCACCCTTATAAAAATTCACATTCTTGTACCTTGGTTGTGTCTTGTATCTCTAGAGAACTTTGAACAATTACCTTTCTTTTCACACTCTGATCTCCTGAAATAGTATTCCATGGTTACTTTGTTCCGTTGTACTCTATATTCCACAAAACCTTTTCTGGTCATAGCCACCCCGAGGTCTATAGGAACTCAGCCCTGGCCCACTTCTGTGCTCCTACAGCATCTATGCATACTGTTTTCTTACTACTTTTTACAGTGTACTTGACAGGGGAATTTGCTTGTCTCTTATGCTTGAGAAAATATGAACTCTTAGAAGATATCAGAAATGTCTTCTTCAATTCTGAGTCCCCAGGATTCAGTTCCGTGCTCATTTATAGGGGTCACTAAGTAAACATTTACGGAAGAAAGGAAGGATAGGAAGAAGGAAAGAAGGGGGGGGAGTTTTACTATTATTTTGAACAACTTAATTGTGAGTTAGGGGTAGGGGCTAGAGGACCAGCGATTAAAATGAAGTACATGCATGTCAGCTACATGGTCAAGACTGTAGAGCACTTAAGATGATGTATTAATATGGCAAATAAATTATTTTGCATGTATCAAGATTCTCCCTAATGTTCAAATTATTACAGGTGTATTGATGATCTATTATAAATCAATATTCTGAAACTCTTCATGGCTCTATTCAATTCAGTGTAAAACATATAATAAAGGGCTTGCTTTGGGTTGAGCACTCTGCTAGATAATGAGGATACTAAGGTGACAAAGATGTTATATCTGCCCTTAAGAGGTAAATTGATTTGTTAGGAACAAGACACAAAAAATTAAAGATAATTGTGATGACAGTGATAGATAATGTTCATGTAGCACTCACCATTCTTCAGCGCCAAGGGCTTCTCATGTCTTTCCTAACAGCTTATAAGGTAGGTAGTAACCTTATTGCCGTTTTACATATGAGGAAACTGAGACAAAGAGAGGATGAGTAAATTACCAAAGGTCACACAGAGAGTAATTGGCAGAGTTGAGATTCTATCTAGGTATAGTGAGACAATTTTGGATATTTTTAAGGCTTTGTAAGACTCCCCAGGGCATAATTACCTATGACCTTCATTTTAACCCAAAAGATGTGATGTGGTAAGAGAGAGTACACGCAATCATTGGGGGTCTAAGACACAACTAAGTGCAAACTCCCCTCAGGTCCTTATTCACACCAGTTGGGCTTTGCCCCCGCACTGTACCACCAAGAGCTTAGCAATAAAACTCTCTTGGCTTTGAGAGAGTTTCAGGTAGGAGTTGCTGGCAGGGTATGTTATGCCCTTGTAGTCACTAGTCCAGCCTGGCTGTCTAACAGGTTATGAGCCATGAAAAGCATCAGTAAACAGATGATTCTGAAGGTAGATGGGGGAGCTCTGGACTTAAACAGCACATCATAAACCCCACTGTTCTTATCTTGAAAGAGTCAAAGCCAGGTGTCCTGGTATCCTCAGGTATAAAATACACTTTCCCAGTCTAGATGTAAATTAACCTTGTCCTGCACAGAAGGGCTAGACATGGTAATGAGGATGCAAGGGAGAAAGCTGGGAAGAGAAAAGTTTAAGGGAAGCATACGGATGGTCCATGGGTTAAAGCACATAGCAAAATCATAGGAGTGAAGGATGTTTTCCTAGTGCTCTGCCTGGGCAAGGGATAGACTTGAATGTCAATAATAAAATAACATTAGCTGACATGAAGTACTTACTGTAATTGTGTGAAGCGCTTCATATATGTAAACTTTAACCACACAGTAACCCTGTGAAATGATAGTGATCTCTCATTTACAGATAAGAAGGCTGAAGCTTAGTGAGATAAGCAATTTGTCAAAGTTTAGTTGAAGAGAAAATATGTTAAAGCTCTATCAGCCTGTTTCAAAAGTCAATGATTATACTTTTACAGTGTGGTCTGTAGGTGAAGGCCAATGGAGATTTGTGGTTCATTCAGGACCAAATGCACAAAAGGATCACGTTGGTAATTCCAATGTACAGTTTTCTGGTCCTTGCTAACTTCAAGGTCCTTGAAGAAAGTGTTAGGAGCAGTCTCATCCCAGAAATATTTGCTGTCTTTCAAGCATCCTCTTCTGGTCCACATTTGCAGGACATTCTAGGGTCATCTGGGTAGGGTTATGTTCTTTATTGTTCCCAAGACCAATGCTTGGTCTGCTGATTGACCTTCACTCTTCTCAAGAGAAAAACTCTAGAGACATTGTTTCCTAGCTCTTTAATTTTGGTGTGCCAATATGGCAGATATCAGGGAAACTTCTTGGCTTTCTACTTAATCTCTTAAGCTTAAGTGGGTGTCGAACAGCAGACCTGATTCTGGTGATGAGCTGGCTGTCACATCTGTAAGTAGCACTAAGGAGGAGAGATAAATAGAGTTTTAGAACTTAATGGTATACTAGTAAAATTATTGTAAACAGAAGTAGTCCATTTCTGAAGTGGTCTTATGAATATGTATTATATTAGATATTGATATGAAAATATATGCATGATATATTTATACAAGCTAATTAATCACATATATATTATATATGATTCGTGGGTGAATATATGTATATAATATGAGTGATTAATTAGTTTGTCAGAAATATAGATTTTCAAAATAAGTTATGCTTGTACTGACTTCTAAACTTCTTGCTTTTATTTTTCTTCTTAATTCTTTAGGTCATAGTAACTAATTTCTACCAAGATAAATCTCTACTTTTTTCATTTCAATTTAAAAATCCTAATACTCTTAGTAACCAATATAGGTTACTGTCAAACATTCACAAGTATTCAATTAAGGAGAAAGGAAAGATGGGTATGGATTTTAACTTAATTTTTTTTTTTTTTTTTTTTTGGTGTTATACGGGCCTCTCACTGTTGTGGCCTCTCCCACTGCGGGGCACAGGCTCCGGACGCGCAGGCTCAGCGGCCATGGCTCACGGCCCCAGCCGCTCCGCGGCATGTGGGATCTTCCCTGACCGGGGCACGAACCCGTGTCCCCTGCATCGGCAGGCAGACTCTCAACCACTGCGCCACCAGGGAAGCCCTTAACTTAATTTTTTTTAATCAAAAAAATAAAATTTAAAAATTGAGCATACTATTTTTAAAGACTGAAATTTTATTATTTCCAGGGTAATGGATGTACCTCTTTTTCCTTCAGTGCATGCCTCTAGGTCTTGACATTTTGTTACAGAACAGGGTGAGCAAATTATAAACATCATTAGTTTGTGTATGTGTCCTTTGCTCTCAGGTGCCTGCAACTGCTAATTTTAGAGCACTATGTTAAAACTCCAATAATCTAAAATAATTTAAAATGAGTATACATATGTTTATGATAGAACAAAATGTATTTTATACCAGATATTTTTCATCAATCATTTCAAGAGTGGTTTGAGCTTCTGGGCAAAAAATTGACTCAAGTAACATATTGATATTCTGTTTCCATGACTTGTTAGTAGGTATTATTTAAGGAAATGGATTTTAGGGGAGGGAACTGAAAAATTCTGGGCAATCCATATTACATAAAGTTTTTTTTTTATATTAGTCTGTAATATGCTGATTTTCCTTACAAGTATCTAAAAGTTTAGTGCCATATACTGGATTTTCCAAAAATTTTCACCTCCAAATCTTTTTTAAAGAGCAGCTTCCTGATGATTCCATGGTCATGGAATGCCCTTTGGGAAATACTGGATTAGAATAGAAAGTCTTAAGGCTTCTGGGAAATAGAGCTAAAAAGCCAGTCTTAAATTAACACCAATTTGCAGTCTGAACACAAAGTAATCCACACAGACTGCTGAGTTTGTTTTATTCATGATGCCTACTTATCTTACAAATACTAAGTTTTAGAATTCATTCATGTCAAAAAATCAGAATACAAGTCAGGAGAGTATCGTTAGTTATTAAAAAACAAAGTATCAGAATTTTATATCATATTGTTGGAATTTAAAGATTCTTTCCTTCTGCTTTTTGCAAATTTTAAAATTAGGTTTGGTTTTCTTTTGGTGACCCTATAGTTTTTGAAATACACGAAAGACCCAAGTGTTCATATTCTTCTACAGATTCAGGGATCAGGGATTCTTTACTTATCAAGATCCTTTGAGAGTAAGATATTCTGTTCCTTCCATAAATTTTACACGATGTGGTCTCACATGAAGACCTGTAGGCTGTTAAAGCACCGTTAGTATACTGAGATAGTAACATGATAAATAAATCTTACACAAATAGTTTTACATTTTGGAATGCAGATTTCTCCTAGGAAAATGATACCTAAGCTATCTACTTCACAGGGCTGTCAGAAAATAAATATGAAAATAATACACTGTATGTGAAATTCTTTTGTAAATTGCAAAGCAGTCTACAAAAGACAAGGAAATTTGATAATGATAATGATCATGATTCCTAACTGTACCTGATGGTTTCTGGAAGATAGAACAGCTCATAAGTTAACCAAAGCAAAATATTCTCTGGCTCAAATACAAATTTGTCAAGGCAAATGTTTACTTCAAAACATAATTCATTTTGGAAAAACACTAGAAAAGTAAATATTGATACTGATTTTCAGGGGCTTTCAAAAAATTCAGAAATCAGCTCTTCAAGAAACTAGGAAAGTAAAAATAATTGAGTGGTAATTTTTTTGTTTTGAGGTGGTTTGTTTTTGACTATTTTTCTTCTTACAACATTGGAAGAACACAATACAAAAACGGAGTTTTTTTGTTTGTCTTTTTAAGTTACTATGCTGTTCAACGTAGAGTTATTTTAAGTTCAAATCTCTGAGGCAGTGAAGAAAATATACTGAAAGTGCCTCAATGAACAGGAAGTTTTCTTCTTGGGAAAGTTGTACACTTATTTTAAAAATACAAGTCAGAATTTGTCTTTGCTCTCAATTTTGATTTTTATATAACTCCCAGATGTTTCTACAGCAGCTGGATCTCTATGGATGTAGTTAAGGGAAGGAAATGTAAACCCAGCTAACATGTAGTTCTTTTTGGTCCCATAGGAAGGCCATACTGGTACATTACTGAATAATATATGTTTAGGTTAACCCAAATCACACATAAATCTGTTTTAAATATAATTAACACATTTTTTAATTTTAAAAGAGAAAGATGTAATTGTACTTTCTGATGAAAAATACAAGCAATAACAAAGCAAAAGGCAAAGAAAAATCATCTAAAATCCATTTCTTTTTAATTTAATTTTATTTATTTTTTTATACAGCAGGTTCTTATTAATTATCCATTTTATACATATTAGTGTATATATGTCAATCCCAGTCTCCCAATTCATCACACCACCCCCGCCCAGCCACTTTCCCCCCTTGGTGTCCATACGTTTGTTCTCTACATCTGCGTCTCAATTTCTGCTCTGCACACCGGTTCATCTGTACCATTTTCCCAGGTTCCACATATATGCATTAATATATGATACTTGTTTATCTCTTTCTGACTTACTTCACTCTGTATGACAATCTCTAGATCCATCCATGTCTCTACAAATTATCCAATTTCGTTCCTTTTTATGGCTGAGTAATATTCCATTGTATATATGTACCACATTTTCTTTATCCATTCATCTGTCGATGGGCATTTAGTTTGCTTACATGACCTGGCTATTGTAAATAGTGCTGCAATGAACATTGGGGTGCATGTGTCTTTTTGAATTATGGTTTTCTCTGGGTATATGCCCAGTAGTGGGATTGCTGGGTCATATGGTAATTCTATTTTTAGTTTTTTAAGGAACCTCCATACTGTTCTCCATAGTGGCTGTATCAATTTACATTCCCACCAACAGTGCAAGAGGGTTCCCTTTTCTCCACACCCTCTCCAGCATTTGTTGTTTGTAGATTTTCTGATGATGCCCATTCTGACTGGTGTGAGGTGATACCTCATTGTAGTTTTGATTTGCATTTCTCTAATAATTAGTGATGTGGAGCAGCTTTTCATGTGCCTCTTGGCCATCTGTATGTCTTCTTTGGAGAAATGTCCATTTAAGTCTTCTGCCCATTTTTGGATTGGGTTGTTTGTCTTTTTAATATTGAGCTGCATGAGCTGTTTATATATTTTGGAGATTAATCCTTTGTCCGTTGATTCATTTGAAAATATTTTCTCCCATTCTGAGGGTTGTCTTTTCTTCTTGTTTGTAGTTTGCTTTGCTTTGCAAAAGCTTTTAAGTTTCATCAGGTCCCATTTGTTTACTTTTGTTTTTATTTCCATTACTCTAGGAGGTGGATCAAAAAACATCTTGCTGTGATTTATGTCAAAGAGTGTTCTTCCTAAGTTTTCCTCTATGAGTTTTATACTGTCCTGTCTTACATTTAAGTCTCTAATCCATTTTGAGTTTATTTCTGTGTATGGTGTTAGGGCGTGTTCTAATGTCATTCTTTTACATGTAGTTGTCTAGTTTTCCCAGCACCACTTTTTTTTTTTTTTAAATGAAAGGTTATTTATTTATTTATTTATTTTTGGCTGTGTTGGGTCTTCATTTCTCTGTGAGGGCCTTCTCTAGTTGTGGTGAGCGGGGGCCACTCTTCATCGCGGTGTGCAGGCCTCTCACTGTTGTGGCCTTTCTTGTTGCGGAGCACAAGCTCCAGACGCACGGGCTCAGTAGTTGTGGCTCATGGGCCTAGTTGCTCCGTGACATGTGGGATCTTCCTGGACCAGGGCTCGAACCCGTGTCCCCTGCACTGGCAGGCAGACTCTCAACCACTATGCCACCAGGGAAGCCCCTCCCAGCACCACTTATTGAAGAGACTGTCTTCTCCATTGTATATCCCTGCCTCCTTTGTCATAGATTAGTTCACCATAGGTGCGTGGGTTTATCTCTGGGCTTTCTATGCTGTTCCATTGATCTATATTTCTGTTATTCTGCCAGTACCATATTGTCTTGATTACTGTAGCTTTGTAGCATAGTCTGAAGTCTGGGAGTCTGATTCCTCCAGCTCCGGGATTCCTTCTTTTTTAAACTCAAAAACAAAAAGGCTATTTATTTATTTCCACTGAGTGACAGGAAAAACTAAGAAGCATGAGGTGATTTTCATCCCAGCATGGAGAAGATCTTCACCTACAGAGCAGGTGGAACAGGACAGGGAGGGAACAGGTCCCTTTCTGCATTCCCCTGACCTAGTTCAACACCTATAGCAAAGCAGTGACGTTAATTTGTCACAGTTCAAATGTATATATCTTCTGAAGACCCTCTAAAAACATGACATTAAAAATTGGAATTCTAATGATGTCACTGGCAGAGATGGCCACCTATTTCACTAATCCACAGAGTAGGCTTAAAAGTCCTCGAAAATATCTAAGATAAAATTAGATAATATGCCTATGAAAACTGTGCAGCCCACTGCTTGGCACAGAGTAGCATTCATAAACGTTTGTCTTTTCCCTAAGGAAACAGGGTATTTTCTTACTAAAGAAACAAAAATGAGAGAAGTTACATCAAGTTACCTGTATTTTAGGAGCTGAGGGACTGAGTTTTGTGAAATCCTTTTATGAACCCATGTGTAAAACTCAGATATAGCCTATAGTTTTGAAGAACTGTTCCATCAATTTCTTTTATCCTGACTCATTTCTATATTCTGTATAGAAGCATGGGAGCACATCTCATCAGTTTCTCCTTTAGATTGTGATAATCCTGATATCGAAGCCAGAAGTGGTATGGCTTTGGATTCATGTCTGCCCCTTCTTACAAAGATTAAAGGCAAGTTCACATATCTTCGAAGAGCTTTGATTGCAGGGAACATAGAACTGAAATTGACTTTACGTAGCACTTTTTATAGAGAATTAGGTGGAAAAAAAAAAAGCCTAATATCTAAGTCTGCTTTGTTCTAATTTAAAGGATAATCAAAATGTCTTCACTGTGGGAGGTCTCTCAGTAAACAGGGATTTATATTTAGCACAATTTATTTGAAAAACAGAAAGGCTGCCAAAATGATCCAAAGATTAAATTATTTCACTTTTAGAGGGCAGATATTAGTGAGAAGTAATAAAATATTGCCAGCCTGCATAAATAGCTCATCATCACTACTGAGAACTAGACAGGATGAAAAGACCGATTATGCCTAACATGGACAAATGTTGGTTAAAGGGTAGACCGCGTAACTGCCAAGCCATGTCCGAAGGCTGTAATCACAGAGCAGGTAGGGAAAAAGGGCTCAAAACAACAGCAAAAGCTGCAAGGAGGAGTCATCTGATGAAGGGGGCAAGGTGGGAAATTTTAAAGGAAAATGTCAGAGGAAATTGCTTGGTAAGAGCTCTACTCATGCATGACTCTTAAGGAAATTGTCTTCTTAGGAAATTATAAGTTCCCAAAATGTCTTAAATAAAAAAATGGACATAACTAAGCATTCTGTAGGTCACGTTTAGTATTTTCAGACTGTAGAGAAATTGTTTCCACATGTCATAGCTCCTCACTCTTCTGAGGAAGACTCAGGATCTGCCTGATCTTGGGCTAATAAAGGAGTTCCAAAGAGACACTTGCTTTCCATTCAAGTCTGGTAACACAAAGGTTAAGCTAAGATCCCATCAAAACCTAATTGGGTAATGTTGTATGTGAATAATTACACGCAAGTTCAAATGAGATAGCATGTATAAAATGCATAGTACAGCACTATACAGACAAGGTGGTGTTATGCATAAGACGTGTATTGAGTACTTACTAAAATGAACTCAGTACTGTGCTCTGAATAGAAGGGATAAAGAAGTCCTAGTTTTCAAGGTACTAGGAGGCTATTAGGGAGAAAACACATGCATGAGAAGAATTTTAAAAACAGTATGATGCAATGTGTAATTAAGTACTATATTATAGAGCACAGGATTATGAGAGTTCAGAAAAAATAAATGTAATGAGACTGGAAGGATCTTCTGGAAAAGGAAGAACTTAAAAGTGGGGCTTGGACAGTGTATAAGATATAGAAATTCAGAGGTTGAAAGGGAGGATATTTCATGAAAGACGAATAGCAGCCCAAATATTCAAGGGAGAGAGAGGCAAGGAGATTGGACTAGGGAACCAGTGTAGCATAGTAACTAGGAACACAGGCTCTGGAGCCAGATTTATCTGGATTTGAGTCCCAGCAGGTGTAATCTTAGGCATTATGTGATCATTCCGTGCCATACTTCCCTTGTCAGTAAAATAGCACATCCATTTTAAGGGAATATTTTGAGCATTAATGGGTTCATATACATAAAGCACTTATACTAGGACCCAGTACCAAGAAAACATTCAACAAATGTTAGTTATTATTACTATTATTATTGTTGTTGGGCACTATTAGAAGATGTGATTTTCATGGCTAGAATGAAACCAAATTATGTAACAACAGCAACTATCCCTTATTACAGTCAGTGATGGACCCTGTGCTCAACACTTTGCCTGCTTTTTCTCTTGTGTTCCCAGCAACCACCCCCTGGAGAGGGAAATATCATTTCACTCACTTTACAGATGAGGGAGCTGAGACTAAGAGAAGCAATTTTCTCAAGAATTCTATAGCTGGTAAAGAACAGTCAAAAGTTTGAAGTCAGGTCTTTTGGCCTCACCCCAGTGTTTTAAACTGCTGTGTTACCTTGCTTTTAAGCCTTAGGGGGTCCTGAGATTTCGGCAGGGGTCAGACACAAGTGCACAAGATGAGTTCAAAGTAGAAGAGGTGAAATTCAGGAACACCAGCCAAGTAGATGTTGGTGGCAGTGGCAGTACTCTAGGTAAGGTGAGGTGAAGGAACAAAGATGGCAGCACTGAGCCTGAGAAGGCAGAACCAGGATACTAGATCCCTTCAGCAGAAAAGAAATGGGTAAGACGTTATTCTGGGTCCTGAACGTAAGAGATAGTGACTCTTGGTTATGGAGTCCAAAGGACTAGGAGAACGGTGGCTTCTGAAGGGCTGACATGGAGGGAGGTGCAACTCCTTTCACGTAAGCCCAGAGCTAAGGGAGCCTGTCTCCTTATTCTTTATGACGCTAGCTGGGCTGGTCTTTCATTGCCTTCATGAGATTGGGAATTAGCTTTCCTGTTGGCCTGCATTGCATTTCACTTGCCCCTTGGGGGCTCTTGCTGACATTCTCTGAGGTGCTTGCTGTACAAAAGTCACTTAAGGAAGGACAAAGTAGTTCTGGAAGACAACAGTTGCTCCTAATGCAGTTGAGAGTTGTCTATTTTGTAGCCTCAGACACTTTACGAGCAAGAAGTAGAAACAGACATCAGAGCTAATGCACTTCAGCAATATAAAAGGTTTCTACAAAGAAAATGCTGCTAACAGTAAATGGTTTATATAAAACAAAGATAAATCATAATGGAGTGGTAATATGAGTTTCAGTTGTACCTCTGCTTGGGGAACTCCAAGTGCTCAAAAGACACTATCTCATTACTATCTTGAGTACCTCTGAGAAATATGTAAAAAGCATCATTTTCTCCAATTTTTGTATAAGAACCTAAGTCACAGGGAATTTAAGTGACTTGTTAGTGCATAGAAGTGGATTATTTATTTTCATGAAAAGGATTGTTTCAGTGAACTGGCTGATTGTCTCATGAAATTAGTCACTCAATTTAAGGGAAAAAAAAACACAACCAAAATCCCCCATTAAAAACAAATAAGCCGGGGCTTCCCTGGTGACACAGTGGTTAAGAATCCGCCTGCCAATGCAGGGGACATGGGATTGAGCCCTGGTCCAGGAAGATCCCACATGCTGCGGAGCAACTAAGCCCGTGCACCACAACTACTGAGCCTGCGCTCTAGAGCCTGTGAGCCACAACTACTGAAGTCTGCATACCTAGAGCCTGTGCTCCACAACGAGAAACCACCATGATGAGAAGCCCACGCACCGCAACGAAGAGTAGCCCCCGCTCTTATCTACCATAACTAGATAAAGCCTGCGCACAGCAACAAAGACTCAGTGCAGCCAAAAATAAAAATAAATAAATTTTAAAAAAAACAAGCCAAAAAAATACCTCTTAACCTATTTCAATACGTATTTTGGCAACACTTTGTAGACTTGTTTGAGCTTAATAAATAAAACTAGGTACAGAATATATTCTACTGACTTTGTCCATTAGAGTAACTCATCACATCATTATTTGAAAGTTACTGGTGAGAAAGATGAAATTTTTCAGAAAAAAGGTAGGAAACCTGAGGCTTCTGGGCAAATGCATGGCCTCCACTGTCTCAATTAGGCCAACTCTACTCAGTGACAAATTGACATCCTCACCAGGGCATGATCTCTGCACCCAGAAATGACAGTAAAAAATGATATATCACTTTCTTAGGTTTCTAAGGAAATTGCAGTGACGTCCATTAACTCACTTCGGCGTGCTGCTCGCTGGAGCACCTACCACTCACTGCCCAGCCAGAGAGCGCCGTACTGCTTACCTGCACACCGTTCCCACAACCCTCCCCATTGCCCCCAGCTCGCCTCAGGTGTGTAGATTCAGGAATCCCTCAAGTCAGAGCATAGTTCTGGAAGATTCTAATGCTTATCATCTTTGGTGATCTTTATGGGCAAGTTGTATGTAGAGAAATTTAGCTTATTATGTTTGATCTTTCTTCCTAGAGATAGTATCCCATATTTCCATTGCTGTTAATTGTATCTATTGCTAAACATCCTATTCTCCCATTAACCCACTTTCAAAGGGAAACTTTTTTAACTGCTGAGTATAGCCTTCTTTATGGATGCAGATCTCTAGCCAGTAATTACAATTTGTTATTTTTAAATAGTTTTATTACCTTGACCATATACATATATATATATATATACACATATACATATACATACATATATGTTTCAGTGGTAGAGAAGGATACTTGGATAGTAAACCCTATATTGATGGTCTGGTAAATCTTTCAGCATGAACCCTTATTCTCAGTTACAAAGTGATTAGAAAACACTAATTGTATTTGGTAATTATAAAGTTGATGAGGACTGAATTTACATATTCATCACAATTCTTCTTCATGCCTGACCTCCAATAGAAACCTACGAGTGTTAATCCCCAAGGTACTTTTTCTGATCTGGAAAACCTGAGAAAGTTGGGCATTCTTTGGTGCATATTTATGTGAGGTGTGGAGCCATATACAAACCCAGAAAGTAGCTTAAGTATTCACTGTTCTTTGATATTTCCGTAAAGGTGTCTGTGCAACTGTCTTTTCTCTAAGTGAGCACCTGATGGGTCTGTTCCTTCTTTACTCCTCCTCAGCAGCTCTTTTTTTTTTTAATATTCAAGATATTTATTAAAATATTTTTATGCTGCCCTCCCCCCTAAATAGGGGAAAGGTCATATAAATTATGGTTCATCTAAATGATGTAATCTTATGCAGTCATTAAAACATATTTTCCAAGAATGTTATAATAAGAATATAATTATGGTGTTAAAAGTACAAGATATAGAACTCTATATGGGGTAAGATTCTATTTATATTTATACAGATATTTCCATGGGGAAAGCATTGGATATATACAAAAATGTTATTAGTGGGTTTCTTTGAGAGGATCTTTGGTTATCTTTATGTTATCAGCAGCTCTTGATAGTCATATTTTCTTCTGTCTGTATCAGAGTTTAATTTGATTAGCCACATTTTGACTTTGAAAACTTATGACTGAATAACATTTGCTTTATCTCACGTAGCTGTTTCACATCAGGACTCATATCATGAAAGTCTTTGTTGGTTGTAAATTTCTTTAACTGTACAAGCTATTAGATATGTTGCTATTCTTATATCTTTCTTGTATTTTCTATAAAACACATACCCCATCTGAGGCACAGAGATGGTATTCAGGTGAAGGCTTTTTCTTAGCTCATTGTCATCTTATCCTACTATCAGAATTGATTTTAATATATTTTTGTTATGAAAAGAGGTATAACATATCTCCTATCTACTTTTGACATCTTTCCACATATTCTTGTCTGACAGGAAACATGAATGTGCCTCTCACCAACTTAGATGTGTTAACCCCAAGAGAGAAGACAAGATTACTGATCTATATGTTCTAAAACACATTTGAACCTGTTGTAAATTAACAGAATGCAAAGCTCTCATTTGGGTTAATATTCTTTATTGATAGATTATATCACAGTAAAGACAAAACTCAGAAATCTCAACTGCATTTTTGTATTGGAATTATTTTTTAACTGTGAAAAATAGTTCAAAATTTATGACCTTGGTATTTATTTGTGGCATGCTGATGTCATGTCCTGAAATGATAACACCATAACCAGCAGATTTTATGTAGAGCATTAGAATTCATGAGATGATTTTTTTTAATATAACCACAAGGATTCTAAATACTTTTCATTTTTTTCCATTGAAGAGGAAACAAGCCCAGACATTTTGACATTTCCTTTAGATGAAGGTTCTTTGCCCTTTTTGTATTTTGTGTGGCCTGATTAATATTTTGTTAAAAAGAATACTTACCACGTTTATTTCATCGGGTAGGAATATTATTTGTACTCTTTTTTACTGTGGTAAAATACACAGTAAATAATATTTACCTTTTTAATACTTTTAAATATTTTGTATAGTTTTTAATCACTCTGTACCCATATTATACATTTGTAACCTATTCTTTTTTTACTTTATTGTGAACACAACATGAGATCTAGCCCCTTAACAAATTTTAAGTGTACAATACAGTGTTGTTGATTATAGGCACAATGGTTATACAGCAGATCTCTAGAATTTACTCATCTTGCATAAGTGAAATTTTGTGCCCAGTGATTAGTAACTCCCCATTTCCGCCTTCCCTTAGCCTCTTGAAATCACCATTTTACTCTGATTCTGTGAATTTGACTATTTTAGATACCCCATATAAGGGGAATCATATCTTTAAATAAAAGTATTTTCCTTTTAAGTTCATTAAGGCGTTAAGTTCATTCACATTGTTGTACAGTCATTACTATTCATTTCCAAAACTTTATCATCATCATCCCAAACTGAAATACTATACCCATAAATAATAATTTCTCATCCCCCCAATGCCAGCTTCTGGTAACCACTATTCTATGTCTCTATCAATCTGACTATGCTAGATACCTCATTTCAGTGAAATCATACAGTATTTGTCATTTTGTGTCTGACTTCTTTCACTTGGCACGTTTTCAAGGGTCATCCATGTTGTAGCATGTATGAGAATTCCATTCCTTTTTAAGGCTGAATAATATTAATTGTATGTACATACCAAATTTTGTTTATCCATTCATCCATCAGTAGACATTTTTGTTGTTTCCACCTTTTGGACTGTTGTGAATAACGCTGTCATGAACATGGTTATACAAGCGTCTGTTCAAGTCCCAGCCTTTAAAACCATCAGATTTTGATTTAAAGAATGGTTTATACCTTATAAAACAATTGTAATCCTAAACAAGATCATAAAAGATGATCATAAAAGATGATTCATTCCACAAACATATACTTATTTCCCACTGTGGGGCAGACCCTGTTCTCCATGTTAGTGAGCGGAGGTGATGAATACAATGTGCTTCCTTACCTAGGCTGCTTGGAGACATTTCTTACAATTGATTCTGGATCAGTGCACTAATCCAGAGGATAAATTCTCTTTTTATTTTTCATTTTCAGTTAATTCTGTAAAGCTTAGGTTAGGTTAGGGAATTAAAAGAAATAAAATAAAATCTGTTCTTAACCTTTAAATTTAAAGTCACAAGAATTAGACATATTTTCCATTTACTTCCTGAATTCTGTGCTGCATTAGCCACTCTCAGAAAGTTTCTGACATGATACCAAAATGAACTGGGATCATCAGCATGCTCTGAATCAGTCTCCAAATAAAGAGGTCATTGAGCTCCCAAATGATGTTTAAACTCATTATCCTCCAAGGGGAAACGTTAAACTATCATCCCCTAGAAACATTATTACCAGGGAACATCTGTAAACATCAGTATGTGGTCAAAGATATTGACGGGATCCACCTTTTTGTAAATTTAAACATACTCAAAAGATGGTTAAAAAAAATCAATGAACATTTTTCAGTAATGAGTCAGAGAAAATGACCATATAGCTTCAGCCCCTTTTGTTGGATGTAATAATGTACTCATAAAGCTACAGAATTACTTTTAAACATATTAGGATGTTACATTAATCTAAATGTGGGGATAATGAACATGACAATAGAAATTGCCAATCAGAAATTTCTAAGAGTGCTTGTATTGAAATTATGAGCCATCTAAATTGTATTAAATTTAAAATCCAACAGTGGGTGTGATTGACAATCTGGAGGTAGTTTTCCCATAGATGTCCTTTAGATGTTAGCATCTAACGTCTGAAGATGCTATTTATTTTTCTTTCCTAATGTCTTCCATATAAATAGACAATTCTCCAAATGGTACACCTTGAAATATTTCCGAAATAATTCCTGCACGTTTTTGAAACTAAGGAAATCAGAATAGTCAAGGTAAATATACTTGGGCAGACATGTATTGTGTGGCTCAGATGAACCAGGATAAAATGAACTCTGTAAATTAAAAGTGTTAAAGATAAATCACATAATTAAAGTGTTTATACATGAACATGTAAAGTATTAAAAAAATACATGACCACAATATGGGTCTGCAAGCAGTCATAAACAAAATTTATCATGTTACAGGATGCCATGTGTATGCTTCCAGCCTCTGACCTATCATCATCTGAATCTCTAACCCAGACATTGGAGAGCAAAGACCAGGTTCATTGGTTCCATTATCAATTAAAGAATGATAATGATTCCATTTCTCATCTTGCACCTGTTGATTTTCCTATTAGCAAGTACTAGCAGATGATATAAAAAGTGATCTAATATTAATGGGGAAAATGTCAAAATCATTGTCATGTTGAATTAAATAGCCTTATTGTTTTAGTTCTCGAATATAGTAACAATTATTACATGATTTGCATACATATAACGTGAGGAAATGTAGTGCAGAAAGGAGGTGCTCAGAAGTCTGGCTGATGTGGATTCTTATTCCAGTTCTGCTACCTTTGATGCCTGTAATCTTGGACAAATCACTTAACCTCTGTCAATTTTCATTTTCCAAGCTGCACAAGTAGGGTGGAATATCTATATCAGAGGGTTGTTATAAATAGTTAATTAAGCTACTTCTTGTAAAATATTTAGCAGGGCACCTCACACATAGTACTTTCCCAACATTTGTTAGCTATTTTATGGATTGATTATAATTCAATTATATTAGTTGCTAGTAAAATATTCCCAGCGTGTATAGTATAAGAAAGAACAGTACGGTTTCCAGATACTTCTAGCATACAGCAAATAAGAGTATATGAGCAAGAAAGAGAAGAGAAGTAGGTAAGATGCTCATTCTCCTGTAAAATTCAATATCTTATTTGTATTTTATTTTTAACTCTGTCTACTATGGACAAAGAAAAATGTGGGTTATATTACCGAAGCATTTCCAAAATAATGTTATCTATTTTAAAATATTAGTATCAGTATCCTGCTGTGTAAAATAAAAACTAATTTGGAAATTAAATCAATATTTTCTCTAAAGAAATCAAAAGAACCTGATACACACCACACCCCCCCTACTTGAAATGCAGGCACTTAAGAGGCCTGTGAATAGAACTTTTAATAATCACATACCACAGGCCCTCTTGTCAGATGGACAATACCTAGAAGAATCTGGTAAATTATGTGGTATTGATTTGCATCTGTTGAATAGTCCCTTATGTGAACTCAAGTTTTTTTCTATTCTCTGATTTCAATTTCAATTTCACTCCCTTTCTCTCTGTTGCTGCCTTAAAAAAAAGGAGCAAGCTAACCATAAACAATCAAGTTGACGGATGCCTATGAGAATTATGTTACTCTTCCTGAGTCACTCCCAGGGCTTCCTTGGAAACTCTCTGAGTTTCTGCCCTGGAGACTTAGGCTGATTTTCTGCTTCTGACTACTCATCCTGTCACTTTATAGAAGGCATTAGAATGTTACCACTGAGCTGAAATTGAAGTCAGAGCCACTGACCCTACTGTACGAACCTTTCATTTTGTTCCCTAGGATGGGTCATTTCTTACTTGTCCATTGTAAAATTTCAGTGCCTACTCACTGAATTCCTATTCAGTATTTTAAATCAATTTCCCAAGGGCTTCCTAGGAAAACAAGCCCAAAAGAACAGAATTTGAGCTGCCAGGCACGAACTTAGCTGTCTTATCTTTGCAAGTGGGATCCATTCTAAATAAAGCTGTAAAAGCTTGGTCAAGAATTTGAATTTAGGGCTTCCCTGGTGGCACAGTGTTGTTGGGAGTCCGCCTCCCGATGCAGGAGACACGGGTTCGTGCCCCGGTCCGGAAAGATCCCACATGCCGCGGAGCGGCTGGGCCCGTGAGCCATGGCCACTGAGCCTGCGCGTCCGGAGCCTGTGCTCCGCAACGGGAGAGGCCACAACAGTGAGAGGCCCGCGTACCGCAAAAACAAACAAACAAACAAAAAGAATTTGAATTTAAAAAAATATATAGAGTCACAAAGTTGTCGTTCCATTCAAAGTAATTATAGTTACCCTATGTTAGCTAGTATTGGTAATAAATTAACAATGGAATTATTATTTTGCTTCTTCATAAATAATTAATATGTAGTGAGTGAATATACAAAGGCAGTAATTTATGTCTTCTCAGCTATTGTAAAAATGGTAAGGCACTTTTGAAATCTTAATGTCAAAATAGTCATTATCTAAAACCTGAGATAAGAGTTTTATCACTTAACATGTAGTGAGGAAAATCCTCAATTCTATTTTCGTTGTAAGTGCTTAATCTCAGAGATTCCATCCTTCCAAAAATTCATGCAGTCCTGGCACAAGGAAGCAAATAGTAGACCCCTTCTTGAAACACAAGCTGGCAGGAGCAAAGGGGCTTATATAGGCGTCTTCAACAATATATGAAGTCAGCACTGAGGTTCATCCGGAAAATACCACTTCAAAACATCCATTGCTGACAGCTGGTATCTTTTTGGACTAGATTTGACTCCATTCTGGTTTTTTTGTTTGTTTGTTTGTTTTTTGCGGTACGAGGGCCTCTCACTGTTGTGGCCTCTCCCGTTGCGGAGCACAGGCTCCGGACGCGCAGGCTCAGCGGCCATGGCTCACGGGCCCAGCCGCTCCGCGGCATGTGGGATCTTCCTGGACCGGGGCACGAACCCGTGTCCCCTGCATCGGCAGGCGGACTCTCAACCACTGCGCCACCAGGGAAGACCTTTTTTTTTTAAAAAAAAAAAAAAAAAGATGTTGGGGGTAGGAGTTTATGTTATTTATTTATTGTTGCTGTGTTGGGTCTTCGTTTCTGTGTGAGAGCTTTCTCTAGTTGCGGCGAGCGGGGACCACTCTTCATCGCGGTGCGCGGGCCTCTCACTATCGCGGCCTCTTTTGTTGCGGAGCACAGGCTCCAGACGCGCAGGCTCAGTAGTTGTGGCTTACTGGCCTAGTTGCTCCGCGGTATGTGGGATCTTCCCAGACCAGGGCTCGAACCCGTGTCTCCTGCATTAGCAGGCAGATTCTCAACCACTGCACCACCAGGGAAGCCCTGACTGCAATCTTAATGGTCCATATCTGTGTCATAATGATTATTAAATATTTTGAATACTGTAGGTTGCTGTGCCATTGGAAAACCTGATTCTGTGATTAGAATGGTAGAGCCCGGGAAGGGCCCAGGAAGCTACAAATGTATAAGAAAATGCCTTCTCATTGAGGTGATCTAGGGAACACACTTAGAGAAACATCTTGTCTTGTTAAGAGAAGCGTGGCTAGGAATCTGTTGGCCTGACCTCCAGTCTCACTTTTTGTACTAGTTAAATCTCTACTCTTAGGTAGGTCACTTAACTGTCTCTGCATCTCAGTTTACCTGGAAAGTGTGAGTTTTAAGAGGGTTTAAAAGACATAAGAGCTATAGAGGTCATAGATCCTTCTAATAGCCCTTTCATTTCTAAAGTGATATTTCTAGATTTGGTCGTTGCTAATAACCATCAAGAGATGTAGTTGGGAAATTAAGTGCTTCTACCAACAGACAAAATGGGAAAGCTTGAAAAGAGGCAAAATAGTGAGCCATGTTCTGGAAAAGGAGGGAGGAAGGTAAGCCTGGATCAAGCTTTCTGAAGAGCTAATCTTTCCTGGAGTACATTGTAGGCTCTTTGGATGGTGTCTCAATACTGTGATGTCCTTAAATATTATTCTGTGAGTTTCTACTTATGAAGCTAGTACACACCTTAAGCAGGTGAGAAATTGAAATCTGGACTTAAGGTGTGTTAGTCAAAAGGGGAAAGGATACATTATTAAAAATTAAACTAAATTTAGTATATTAGAACTAGTATAACTGCTATAGAGTATACTGGGGTAGACATTTTAGAGAGAAAAGAAAAAGACGAAAGAGATCTGGAAATCAAATTATTAGATTGTGAAAAAAATCATGTTTGTTTTGATCCATTTTTCAAAGTAATTAACTTAAACACAGAAGACTCAATTGAACATCTCCTTTCCCAGCCACTGCCACATCTGAGATTTGGAATACTGCATTTGATGTTTAGGTGAGAATTGGGGGGAAAATAAGATGGCATTTCTTGACCCTTGAAACGTCTTCATTCCTAGTAAAGACTGCATGGAAATTTTGCTGTTTTATTGTATTATTAACTCCTTGATCCAATTTATTATTTTATTAATTTGCTTATTAATCTATCTGATCTATCATTGGCACCATGACCTATCCATTCCTTTGTGATTGTAAGACACATACTCCGATCTAGAAATAGTTGTAAATATTAAAACACCTGTGGTCTCTCTTCTTAAGAAGCAAGTTAATTGCCAATGTGGAACTGAGCTCACAGAAAATAACTTATTTCATTGAGTAGAGAGACCACAGGTGTTTTTCTTGATTACTGTGATTAAGTTTCATCCTTCACAATGTGTTTCTGGCTACGAGATGGTAAATGAATTTACTACAAAATGTATACAAAACTCTTATATGTACAGAAATGTACAAACCTCTTAAGTATTCAAGAATATATACCAAGATGTGACAGAGAACGGGCATCTAAGTAAATCTATTCTGACCTCCTAAAAAAGCAATTTCCCTCAAAATAAGTGGCAGCATCCCAAGAACCCTGTCTCAAGAGCCTTTGGTTAGAGCTGTAAATCCAGAGCACTAGTAGGCAGGGGAGATGGAGGTGCAGGAGAATCCACACTCATGGACCATCTTTGCTGTTGAAGATCTACCTGCAGGGAGGAACATTGTGTAAGGATTAAGCCACAGGATGCAGATATGGTCTTGTTTGTTGGTTTGTTTGCCTGTTTTTCAGGTATGGGTGTTAGACATTATTGAAAAATTGGGGGCATTAATTTTGATAATCCTTTTTTTTCCTTTCTCTTTCTTAACTGTTAACATACGAATTCCACTAGTAGAAATATCAATGTTAAACCATCCTGGTGTTCCTGGGGTTAACACAACTTGGACAATATGCACTATTATTTATATTGATTTATAAATAATTTACATTGTTTATATTGATTTATTATTTATATTTATATGGATTTGGATATGTTAGAGTTTTCCCACGTATTTTTTTACCATGAAAATATTTATTGGTGTTAATCATAAGTCAGTAAGACCAGCACAGACAGACACGGCCTCTGCAGCTCTGGAAGGGGTTTTATGTTTATAAACATATCCACATGCTCACAGTGGGGCTGACAGACCATTGGGCTAGTGAAACCACTGCCAGATCCACAGAGACGCCCCCTTACAGCTGTGTCCCGAGGCTTCATCACTCCCCTGAGAAGCTGCCAAAATCTGAGCTCTCAGGAAGGACTGGGGTGGCATTGACTGGCCTGAGTCGGTGCCTCAGTTCTCCTTTGGGTCTAGTTTTGCAATCGTTGGCCAAAATCCCAACTAAAATTCTAAATTAGAAAGTATGGAGATTTAAAGCCCAAAACATTCAAAATATCACCCACATACTTCTTATCCTTCAGGGCTGCACGGAGTAAATTAAGAATTCACTTCCATTTCCCCAAGCATCAGCAGCTACTCCCATCATCAAGATGACAGTCCCAGATATTCTGCGAGTTGGAGTTTCCCATATATTTTTAAGTGAGATAAGGGAGATAATTTCTTTATCTTTCATAGAAAGGAGTGAACTAATATGCTTTCAAACTACAGCACATTTTTCTTAAACTACCAATTTGGTTTTCAACTTGTCCTTACTTTAGGGAGATAGTTTAGGAACTCATAGATCTTATTAAGAAAACATTTGTCTAAAGTTCAGCAATTTCTTCAGCTTCAATGTACTTCCTTTTCTTCTGCTACATTCAAATAAAATAAAACATTTTTAGGTAAAAATTTTGTATGATCCTATTTTTCAGTCCATTGAACACTTTGGACACATGCAGAAAGAGGTGTCCAAAATAATGGTCTTACATTTTAAAATGATCACTATTTCTCAGTTTTAGTTCATTTAAAATTTTATATTCTCAGTCTTTTCTATTGCTAAATTTTTTCATAAACATGCTTTAATCTTTCAAGGAAAAAAAAAGCTGTATTCTTTATAGAAAATACAAGAAATAGTTACTTATTTTCTTGCTGTTAATATCGACTAAACTTAATTCACCTCGATATTTTCTTGTTCCAAAATGTAGTCTAAGTTACTATTGCTGCTGATTGACATCTTTGTGTATATCCTGAGCTTATGCCAGCTAATGTTCAAATGACAAGCACCCGTAGGGTGTGAAGGCTGGAGCATGTTCCAGATCATTGGCCATTTGTTCTGATTGGCCTTTCCCGTGTCCCTTAGTCCTTAAGCATTTTGGATATCATCCATGGGTGTATGCACGGATATTAGCAACAAAAACTAAAATGTCATATCTTTTTTTAAATGAAGATTATAAACTATTTTAACATTATTAGATATCCATCATTTTACCCTGTTGTTATGAGTCTGGCTTTATATCTATATCTATTTATCTATCTCACATATAAGTGAGATCACCCAATATTTGTCTTTCTGTATCTGGCCTATTTTACTTAGTATAATGTCCTTTAGGTTTAATGGTGGTTACCAGAGGCTGGGGTATGGAGGAAAACTGGAGAGGAAGGATGGAAGGAAGGAAGGAAGAAAGGAGGGGAGGAAGGAAGGGAGGGAGAGAGGAAAGGAAGGAAGAAAGAGAAATGAAGGGGGGGGAAGGAGGGAGGAAGGAAGGAAGGAAGAAGGGAAGAATGAAAGAAAGAAAAGAAGGGAGAGAAAGAGCAAAAGAGGAAAAGAAAAGGAAGGGAGGGAGGAAGGAAGGAAAAGAGATAGAGAAAGAGGAAGGAAAGAAGGGAGGGAGGAAGGAAAAATGAATAGTGGTTGCCAGGGGCTGGGAGAGGAGTGTCATAGAGATTATCATTTAGTGGATACAGAGTCTTAGTTTTGCAAGATGAAAGAGTTCCAGAGATGGCTGGTTGTGAGGGTTGAACAAAAATATGAATGTATTTAATACCACTGAACCATACACTTAAAAATGATTGATAGCAAGTTTTATGTATATTTTACCACAATTTTAAAAAAAGGCATGATGGCAAAAAAATTATTAGGAGCTAAGACTAAAAAGCATGCTATTTTGTAAATATCTTATGTTTTTTACACAACATGAAAATTACATGTGCTCTATAAGTTCATATATCATATGGTTGTTTGAAACTTTGGGAGGACTCCAGTCAGATGATGGGACAACAGCCTGAGTAGAATGAGGGATGGAGAAGTGAGGAAAGCACAGAGAGGACAGGAGACTGAACTTCCAGGAGGTTTTAAACCAGCAGGGGTGAGGAAAGAGGACAGAGTTGTTCAGCTTCTGGTTTGATGTCTCTAACTGGCTGCTCCGTGGTACTTAACACTGGATGCATCGGACACATCCATGTGATCATCCAGCCTGAAAGACAGGAGTCAGCCCGGATTCCTCCCTTTGCCAAATGCTCCGTGTTACTGTCTTCGCTGAATATCTCACCATCTCTCACTGGGATAATTGCAAAAGGCTCCTCCTACCTGGCCTCCCATTCTCTGATCTGCCTTCCAATCCGCTGTCAGCAAGTCTTCGAAAATGCACATCTGATTGTTTTGTTCTCTGCTGCTGCTTTTCTCCATTTTCTGTCAAATCACTCTGTGTCGTGGCATGGGGGTCCTTCATCACCTGACTTTTTTTTGCTCTCGCCAGCCTTCCTCTCCCTGTGCTCGCTCCACCTTGCAGTCTTGCCGTTAGTACTCCAACCACCCTGAACGCCTTGCACTTTTCTAAACATAACAGTCTCTCTTGTGTCTTTATGTCATTTCTCATTCTATGATCTTTGCCTAGAATGCCTTCTTTGATTATGAACACTTGCTTTCTTTTTCTTTTTTTTCCCCCAACGTTTTCTATAAACATTGCCCTTTCTAAGAAGTTTCCTGACCTCCTCTTTCACAGGAGGAATTTATTTCCCTGGCATGTGTTCCCTTGTATGCTTTAACGTTACTTCCTTTATAGTGTTTACATTGGTATCACACTTGTTGGTTCATTTGTCTCATCCTCTCTCCTAGATTATATCCCCTTCCAGATAGGAATCATGTTTTCATTTTTGTAAATTCTTATTTGCCTGTATATTAGAGGTACTTAATATAAAATTTACAGTGAGTGAATACAAGTGAAAAATGACATTTCTTTGAAAAGATGTGGTATGGTATCAACAGGAGAACCAGACTTTGAAGTCTTGGCAGGCATTTTCTGATGGTCTGAACTTGTCATATTACAATCCTCTCTGATAATCCAGTTCATGGCTATAAAATGGAAATAATAACACACGCTTCTGAACACGGCTGTGAGAGTAAAATGAGATAAGGTACCTGAAAATACCAGGAATGCATAGTAGGTATTCAAAAAAGTATTGACACTTTTTCTTTATCTCTGTGTCTTGGTAGAAGCTTGCCTCCTCTGGAGAGAGTTTTATTATTATTAATTTCTTTAATTAACTGGTTGCTTTTGTACCACTTCCCTTAGACAGACAATGTTAAAATAGATTTCCTTTTGAAATTATCTCTAAGTTTGGAAAAAAATGAGAGTTGTAAGTATATATCAGTATACATCAAGACTGAAGTTCTACACCTGTCGAGGACAAAATGGCTCAAGTGATTGTGCCTTACCTTTCTTCTCCAAAAAGGACAATTACTGGGCTTTTCATTGCTGCAGTGAGAGTGATTCAGAACCTGATAACCAGTGAGAGAAGAGGAAGGAGGAAAAGCCAGTGGTCGGATTTACCCTTCTTCCTTTCCCCTTTTTCTCTCACACGTGAGTCTAATCAGACTCATGTCCTTGAGACCAGCACAGAGGTAGAAGGAGAGGCATAACAAAACCGCTGTGGGACAGGCCCTCTGCTAGGGTTGCTGTTTATATTTAAGCCAAGGACACACACACAAAAGATAGGACTTGCTGATAACCAGGGCCTGAGGTAGCTCCCTACATATATGGGATACAATTAGGTTGGACAGGGCTTCCCTGATGGCGCAGTGGTTAAGAGTTCGCCTGCCAATGCAGGGGACACGGGTTCGTGCCCCGGTCTGGGAAGATCCCACATGCCGCGGAGCGGTCTGGGAAGATCCCACATGCCGCGGAGCGGCTGGGCCCATGAGCCATGGCCGCTGAGCCTGTCCGGAGCCTGTACTCCGCACCATGAGAGGCCACACCAGTGAGAGGCCTGTGTACCGCAAAAAAAAAAAAAAAAAAAAAAAAAAAAAATTAGGTTGGACATAGGTAAATGCAAGATTTCTCTTATTCTTTCGAATCATTTTAAACATAAATAGTGTTATCTGAAATACAAATTAATTAACACATCCTATGTAATAAAAAGGAAATGTCAAGATCTCCTAAGCTAATTAGTGATTCATCTTTCTCAACTATCACTTATCCTCCCCAATTAGCGAGAAAGCTTTTGATTGTTGTAGCTGTCATTTTCTCTTTTTCTAAGCTGTAAAACATGTACTCAAAAGCTTCTTTGATGAACATATTGTCACCTACTAAAATGTAATGGGACGTGAGTGTTTTTCAACAAAATGATAAAGAATAAAAGTCTTTGATAATAGTATTCTTTGATGTTATAAAAGTTATCAGATTTCCAGTCTGGTGCCTGCAATTTTGAAAAGGATCCATTAATCACAGTGGATCTTTGGCAGTCATCTTTCTCTGAGTCATTTCATGACTTTTCAAGTCAGTCTGAAGGGGAATGTTATTTTAGAGTTAAGGGGAATAGAATATTCATAGTGTTTGGTGAAGAAAGAGTTCCAAGTACAAAAAGCTGTATTTAAAAGACAGTGTGTAGTGAAATAAGCACAGCCCCATAATCATGTAATGACCTCCAGAGCTTAATCCTGTGTCTACTGAATTGACATTGACCTTCAACATGAACAAGGAACTGGGTGTTGCACAGTAGATTGTGTGCGGATGAACATCAAGATTTCCTAGATGTAACCATATTGGGCTTCACTCAACTCCCCAGGTGTGACTCATATAAATAAACTCATATACTAAATAGATGGAAGGCACATCAGGCCAAATGTTTCTCTAGTGCCTGGTTCAAACATTTTTCATCTTCTCTTTTGTTTCTGCTCACTTATATAGAGAAGGTAAAAGACAGGTCAGGTGAGAACTTGACTCTGAGCCAGGAAAGCAGGTGTAATTTGAAAAATTACTTTCAAAAAAGGCTGAGAATAGATAATTGAGGCTAAGGTAGAAAATATACTGTAAAGTTGATACTGTCAATTAGATGAACTTGCCAAATATACTTAGCTTAATGACTAACAGCATAAAATGCAATTGATGGAAATTAATAGTCTGTTCTTTCCATATTTTGGAATATATGAATTAATTTCTGAAAACGTCATAGGGATGTTCTTCTTATGACAACAGGCCTAATTTGACCCTAACCCCAGCTTGGGGCTTAACAAAGGAATATATCTCAACAGACTCACAGGATGAATATAGTTTGAATTATTTTCTTTGCTCTAGCGTCGAACTCATTTATGAGATCCAGACTCTGGTTCAGACAGCTGCTAAATGATCCAGAGTTGTTCAATTCAAAAATGTTTGTCACTGGATTTCTTATCTCCCTAAAGCAGGGGTCCCCAAGCCCCAGGCCGCAGGCTGGTATCGTCCTTGGCCTGTTAGAAACTGGGCCGCACAGCAGGAGGTGAGCCGCGGGCGAGTGAGCCGCTCCCCATCGCTCCCCATTGCTCGCATGACAGCCTGAACCATTCCCCCTCCAGCCCCCATCCGTGGAAAAACTGTCTGCCATGAAACCAGTCCCTGGTGCCAAAAAGGTTGGGGACCAATGCCCTAAAGTAAATCGTCATATAGTATTTTGTTTAAATTAAAGGCACTGCCCTCCATAAAATCTCCTCAACTCAAAATCTCGTAGTCACCTTTATCTCCTGAATCCCCTCTTTCATCCTCCGTCCTCATCCTGTTGCCAAGTTCTGTCAGCTTCATCTCTGAAACACCTCTTGGATCATTTTCTCTTTTCTATGCTCAGGAACATTGCATTAGATCCTGCTCTCATCTTTTCTAACATTGATAATTACTATGACCTTCTAACTGATGTCTTGGTCCTATTCTCACCCACTCTAATTCTGCTTCTAACTGCTGCCAAAATCATTGTACAGAATATAAATCTTCTCCCCTTGCTTAAAATGCCTACTTATTTTTCAATGAATTACAGTTTATATTTATTGAAGCGTATGTTACCTTCTAATATGACTCCAAACTGTTTTCCTAAGTTCCTCTCCTACACTTCTTTCTTCCCTTCTCCAATCCACCTTTTCATCCTCCGTGTGTTTGAAAAAGATTTTCCTCTACTAAAAGTTCACGTTCACAACCTTACATAGGTCTTTCTCCACCTGGCAAATGAATAGTCATTCTTCAGGACTCTGTTCAAATGTCCCTTTTCTGTGACAAATTTTCCTAAAACCCCAAGAAAGATCAACCACTTCCTGCTATGAACTTCATCAATACTTTTAGAAAATACTTATCTATCATATAAGACATAGTTGTTCCTAAACTTTCTGATTGCCGGGATCACTTGAGTAACTTTTAAACAAAAGAACTACACATTCCAGGACTCTTCTATTCATTTCTGAGTTATTTCTGGAGATGGAGTCCCAGAAGCTTCCAGTACTTGAATGCAGTGGATTTGCTTAGGCATCTCTTTATTCCCAACCTCAAGGGTGTTGCCTTGTACACGAAAGTACATTAGTGAGTGTTGGCCAAAGAAAAGGTGAACTCCATTAGTCAGTCAGTCCTCCAATCACATCTACAAGTTCACTCTGCCCTCACCTTCAACCTTAATCTGGAGACAGCTTGGGCTAGTACCTACTGAAGCCCAGAGTGGATGAGCAACTGGAAATCCCATGGGCCACAGAACTTTGTAGTGTCAAAGAGCTCATTACAGAGTGAATTGAACAAGGGTTTTGGAGATGGATAGAGCCTGGATTTACCATTTTCTAGTTCTGTGATCTTGGACATGTTACCCAATTAATCTGAACGCCAGTTTTTTCACATGTAAAACTGTTACAAGATTACATTGCTATAGGGAGTTGGAAGAATTAAAGTAGTTGGTGAAGCAAAGCACAGAATAGGCGTATATTAAATGGTGGCTCCTAGTATCACAAACCTTTAATGATCTTCACTAACTTCGTAAGTCAATACCTGATAATATTTCATAAATGAGTACTTTCCTCCAATATTTAACTCTGAAATCTTTAACTATGAGCATAGAATTATGCTCACTTACTTGAAACACTTACATGGCTTCTGCTCAGTAATCCTTTAACAGGAAAATATTCAGGGTAAAGTAAAAACTCTCCATCCATGGTTTAAAATCCTGCATCAGTTAAGGAAAGTTTAAGAATGAGAATCAACTTAAAGAATTTAAATTATTTGGAAAGTTCCTCAGACAGCCATCCTTTCTACAGGGTCACGGGAACACTTTATGAGCACTCAAAGCAAAGCAAAGTCCACATCAAGCTAATATCTGGTACAAAGATAGCTACCTAGCTAAGTGATGACATAACAGCATTTGTGTGGCCAAATGATGCTGTGACATTCATATCTACTCATCATTTTCTCTTCATCTTGATACCTTTAAATGATGGTAATGCCAGGGCAGACACTATCCTTTAGAATATCCCATTCTTAAACATATTTCTGAAAGAGTTCTTAATTGATCATTGATAGTGAATTATTTTGGCTTGGACAATCTAAAATTTTGGCAACTGCATTTTGGGACAGCATTTCCTGTGATATCTTTGTTTACACTTTGTATGTGTGCATGTGTGCAATAAATCAGGCTCAATAGCGTCTCTCCTGTCACATTCCATCGTGTCGCACTAATAAAATTTGACATGCTCTGGGATGTGGTGATAAATAACTGTATGTGGTGACAACCTGGAGAATGCTTAAAAATTATGCTCTGCTGTGGTTTCAGAACCTTACGTGTACTTCCAAGTTGTTGAAGTAACCCTTACAAAATAAAATTCTCCAGCCATGAAAAGATCAATTTAGGACTTTAGTACAAAAATCACCAAGAGAAATTCACATTAAGCTTATCAATAACCATTAAATAACACAGGGTGATAAAATGGAACATACCTAATATTGCAAAAAAGACATACTATATTTTATATGAATGAGGATACCAGAGCTATAAGACACTGATCAGAAAAAATAAAGACATTTATCATAGATTAAAGTACCTTAATCTGTATGTTTTTTTCTTTTGGTTGGCTTTTGGATGAGTCTGTCTCTTGAAATAGCCATGATTTATATACTGTGGAACTACCTTCTGAACTGAATGCCCTGTCCATGCTAAGCACTTTATAGCACCTAGTTTTGCTGCCATCCTTTATCGTTATTCCCATTTGCTAGTTGAAGAAACTGAGGCTGAGACAGTGGAATTAGTGGGTCCAAAAGTCACACAGCTAATAAGTAGTGGAGAGAAGATTAGAATCTGAATATTTTGTGCTGTTTGCAAAAACTGAAATTTCCTGGTTCTGCTACTCACTTGTCCCCATTAGACCAAGCTGAACATCCTGCCAGGACACCATATCCTTGTGGCACTCAAATCCCCTTTCCTGGAGAGCTTTCCTCATGGCTAGGATTCCATTCACCAGGAGGGAAGGGCTGGTGACTTCTGCCTGAGAGCTGAGGACCTTTGTCGCCTGGGAAAGCATACTGTGCAATTCTGCTCTGAATAGCAGCACAGCATGACTTCTGAAATCAAGCAATTTCTAAAACCCAACAGGATTCATCTAGAGAAAGCCCTGTCAACACTCTTCTTGAACCTACACATACTAAATTCGGTGCTGAGCTTTGAAACTGAAGCCCACAGAACATTCCCTGGGTGGAACGAACTCAGCATGCTACAATTTTATATTAAAAACAATTCTCCTGTTGGAATAAACTGATGTTCCTGAAACACTGGCTAAGGCAATATAGAGTGTTCATGATTTTATTAGTATTTAACTTGCAGGTGGTAAAAGTGGAATTAAAATGATAAAAGAAACAAGGGTTTTATTGCTTTCATTTAAAAGTTTTTTTTTTTCTGAACGGGAAATTTTTAATAAAGAATTTCTTGCCTTTGTACAGAGAATTGGCAAAATGTCCCCAGATTTGGGTAAAAGTGAATGAACATCATTAATTCCAGTTTGAACAGATATTAAATTATGAAAGCATTCACTCATACTTTCTGACCTAGGAAATACATTATCATAGGGATTTATAAATGGTTAATTTCTATACCAATACGGGATAGTGAATTTTATCCCACATTTATTACATGTAACATGATTTCTCATAAATAACATGTTGATAATGGCTTACATAGAGAGTGACTGGACAATGTGATGGTTAAGAAGAACTTATTTAGGATTCAACATGTGATGTATTATTTTGACACTCTAATAATATCAATTATTCTGGAATCAGCTTAATGTCTGTACTTTAGTCTGTAGCATGTGGACAACATCACTACTAGGGGAAAAGAGAAAAGTTTTATTGAATGTGAATATAACTTGCTACAACTGGTCACTATTTTGAAAAAGAAATGTAGATATGTATCTTCCTAGCCCTCTTCCTTCTCCTTTTATTTTTTTCAAAGATTCAACTCCCCAGTTAGTTCTGAAGCTTTATTAGAAATTCATCTTATGACCGTATGCAGGACTTTAAAGTTGGGGTTGGAAGTGACTATACCATCTAACCCTATTGTTTTTCAAATGCTTTTTTCAAATGCTTCAAATGTTTTAGCTATAGGACCAAAATCAAACTCCTAAGTAGCTTTTGAGCCAAAAATAGAATCTAGGAAAATGCAGTGCAGTTGTTGATTCAATGCACTGTAATGTAGATATCAAATAAATTTTCCCTCCAGTTTAGAAAAAAAATGCTCCTTAATTCATTTCATTTACAAACACCTTTTATTTTTTCCAGTAGTGAAACCACAGCTACCAACAGAGGCCACCAGCAGCCTTAAAAACTTTCACACTTGTAGCCAAAGATAGGAGCTCAGTATTCCTTAACTTAAAAGCTTTGTTTAGTGTATGTCACTTTTTAAATTGAGGAACTCTTCTTTTTCTTTTCCCTTTTTTTGGGGGGAGGGGCGGGGAGTGGGGCCTTAATGTATCAATTTGTTGTCTCTGTGACAGAGAAAATGTTAAAAAAATCAGCCAATGCAATGACGGTATACACTTTTGTGAAAGATGGGAAAAGTGAGTTAACTCTAATGCTCCCATGTCATTTAGTGTTATTCTTCTTTCCTTTGCTTATTTGTCTTATTTCCATCACTCCTGGGTTATCAGTAGAAAATCTAGCCAACAAAAGGCAGTTATAACTGAAAGTGTTATCTAGATGTAAGAATAAAGATATCTTTATGAATCATTTATGAATTTTCAATGTATTATCTAGAGTTTGACTAGATAATAGAGCAGTGGCTTGAATCTGTAACTTCTTCATAAATCTTTTCCACATAGAGCTTCAAGTGAAAAAAAACAAAAGATTATCCTAAATGCAGGCATTGTCTTTTTAATCAGTTAGGACTATTTTCTTCTTTCATTTTTCCATTATTCTTTCTTTGCCTTTTTCTCCCTTCTTCTCTTCTTCTCTGCTTTCCTTCCTTCTTTTCTCCCTTCCTTTTTTCTCTGTTCTTTCCTTCCATCCCTCCTTCCTTCCTTCATTCCTTCCCCCTAGATATCTTGGCAAATATTACCTGATATTTTCACACAAGGGAATGACCGTTTTGCATTTTCTTAGTTTGAAAGGATTTTTTTTAGCAGCTAAACCAGTATCTGTCAAACAGTGCTTCCTGAAGCATCCTTTAAGAGCGAAAAAAATTTATCACTCAACATTAACAACATTGCATCATACATTTGAAAGTTGCTGAGAGAGTAAATCTTGAAAGTCCTCACCATAAGAAGAAAGAATTTGTAACTGTATGAGGTGATGGTATTAACCAAACTTACTGTAATCATTTCACTTTACATGCATATAGCAAATCATTATGTAGTACACCTAAAACTAATACAATGTTGTATGTCAATTTTATCAAATAAGCCTGAAAAGAATAAATAAATGTGCCACCCAGAATACTCATTTTGTAATCAAATGAGTTTTTACAATATTGCATTGTCTACTATAAAACAATCTAGAAGAGTCTTATTGACATTAGCATATAAAGGGTCCTGAGAATAACTGCAAAAATATCTTTCTCTCACCCATTAACATCATGTGGCACTGTTTTCCCAGGCACAGCAATTTAAGAAACACTGAACTGAGCCAATTATAGTTGTATGTCACCATTCATGTGATCTCACAAGTGTCCCATTTCTTTACATTTCTGAGGAAAGTATCACGGGGAATTGGGTAGAATTATGAGTAAATTAATTTTGATAGATTGGATATTTTGTGAAGCAAGCAGAATGCTTAACATTGGTTAAGCATTGGTTCTGTTTGTTCTGTTGTAATAGACTGAGGGAAGCTCTAGGGAGACTTCAGGAACTTACATGATTCTCTTAGTGTTGTGTGTGGCAAAAGGGCACAGCATAGTTTTTGTTCTTGATGTTGACATTCGCAGTAACTCTCTCCATCATGCCTTTAAACAATATTGAAAAAAATGTTCTCTTTATGTGTTTATTTCAATTCCAGACTTATCTTTATCTTTACTATTTTGATGACGAACTTTCTAATATTTATAACAGGCTTCTCTATTTTCTTAAAGACTATAATAATATAATTCTGACGGTTTAGATGCATGGCAAACCCTCTTTTACTGTACTGAACATTAATACTAATGTCTATAACCTGTAGGTATTAAGGACCATTTGTTTCTATCCTAAATAATGAGAATAATAATTTAATAGTGACAATTTACCAAGTGTTTTCTGTGTGACTGGCTGCGTACCACATATTTCACTTGTTATGTCATTTAATGCTCACAGTAGCTATATATGTCATTATTTCTACCTTATTTTAAAATATGAGTAAACTGTGTTTCATTAAGATCAAATAGCTTACCCAGTATTACACAGCTAATGGGTAGAATAGTCAGGATTCAAACCCAGATCTACCAGGTTCAAAGCTTGTGTTCTAAACTGATTATTCTGCCTCATACTCCAACTAGAAATCTACAGAAGGAATTAGTTTGATTGTTTATAGTATTTTCTGCCTTTCCTCCAGTGTGGAAATATATGTATAACTGAGGCACTCCATCCACCACTGAGCTATCTCTAAATTTTAGGTATTCTGCTAATGAGACATGGGCTCTACAGATAGTGAAGTGTCTGGGGTCTCTACAAGGTATGGAGGATACACAGAGTAATTACAAAAGGTGAGAAACACAAGAGAATTAGATTGAATTGATGAGGATAATGACAAAATTTTATTTCACAAAAACATAAAAAATGGCAAAGTAAAATGAGGGAAATGAAAGAAATGAGAAAGCTTGGTGGGGGTGGGGACACATTTGTCCAATGATAGAGATTTTAATAATTTTTTTGGAAGTCACAGACCTCTCTGACGTAGCTCAGAAGTAATCTAAGACAGGAGTTTTAGCATGGAACTTGCAGGAAGATTTTGTTTACAGATTTCGTAAAGAAGCCAAAGAAAAGGTAATCTAACAAGAACTGAATAAAGGCACCAAAAAGCAACATCTGGAATCACCTGTAGAGACATGTTTAAATGCCTGTCTTATGGGTTAGCCTATATCCAGCTGAAATTAATACAAAGACTGTAAGTGTAATTAATTTTTTTCTATTTACAGTTTGTAAAGAAAATTTGCACCCCAAACAGCAGATTCTGTTTAGAGAGTGTGATTGTGAAGTACTGTGCCAGGCTTAGATTCTAGAAACTCAGACTTTAAAAAATACATAAATTTGACTCACCTTCTCTGAGGAAGGTGAAGTTAAATGAAGTTAAACAACCCAAGTATACAATAATGTTGTTAGTTGATTTTAGAGGAGAAATAAGAGAGTTCCTAAATAGAATCATTGCAAGTCAATGTGGACCTACTGCATAGCATCCCATGTGTTTGTTATCAGAATGTGTTTTAGGTAGTTTTATAAAACATTTTACTTTATGCCTTGAAAAATTATATTGTGTTTGTTTATAAAATGACTTTTATATTGCTAGAGACTCTTTTGGGCATAGAAATGATTTCAGAATGCCATCCTAGTTTGCATAATTCTTAGAAAAGAGATTCTGGACTGGCATTCTCCCCTCCTGTCCCTACACATGCAATGCTTGCAGGTTATACTGCTTAGTAGGCCATTATCTTCTTGAATATTCATTTTTGTACATCAGGATTCCAACATGAAATGAATTTCCATGCATCAGAAAAGCATGGGACTTCATCACCAAGCTGGATTTTAAACAAAGCAACTCATTCCTGACAAAGGAAGTTAGCACATATGCAGAGTATACTTGCTTCTACAATGCTTTTAAAAGATTATGAACAGTTGGGATAAGAGTTGCCAAAATTAAACAATGGCTTTTATGAGGAGAATAAAAGAAAAGTCCTGCTATAAAAATGCTTTAGAGTTCATTGAACTCTGCATATTCCAGCTCAGGTAGAACTGCAAATTATGACATTCATTATGAAACTAGGCTTGAATCTCTAACAGAGAAATGAGGGAGCCCAAGTGATGACCATTAAATTATACAACTTATCATAAACTCTCTTATTATTCTATTATTCTATGTAGCCTCATCTTTTATTACATCTTAAATACAAACTAAAGAAACCACCAAAAAAGACCTTTTCTAGCAAGAACAGTAAAGTAAAATAGTCATTAAAGCACAGATACAAAGATTTAATAATAACATACGGTACATATTCAAACAAAATCAGTACGTTATGCTTAACTTTGAGTGCCAGTAATCTATATTTAAATGTGATGTTCAATAAAATGATTAGGGAAATTAATCATCTTATTAACAGAGACAGCCTTATCCACCGAGAAAATAACTATCCCATTACTCTCTCTCAAGGTGGGCATTTTTTCTTTTATTTCTCCCTTTTATAGTTTTCATAGTATTTATATATTGATTATCATATGCTTTTTCAGTGAAGTAAATCCTGTTAAGAAAACACAAACCAGTGGCATGAAAATGAGTATTTGTTCACAGACCTTCTGAAGCTAAATGAAATCCCTATATGGTTATTTTTAGATATGTGGGCAAACTGTTCCACTACGTTTTTTTTTTAACACATCTCAGAGCTAAATTGAGGGAGAGAAAAAAGTTAATAAAAGGTTGAGCTCTAGTTGTGCTAATACCTCTTAATTTTTTAAATGCATTTAAAAGGGAATTTGATATTCTTTCCTTTGTGCCTTTTAAGTCCTAACGGGCAGTTGAAGCCTTCTTAGCTAATGCTATTGGGACTTGTGGTTGGTGGTTGGTTAATAAAAACTGATCCATCAGGGGCTTCCCTGGTGGCGCAGTGGTTGGGAGTCCGCCTGCCGATATAGGGGACGCGGGTTCATGCCCCGGTCCGGGAAGATTCCACATGCCGCGGAGCGGCTGGGCCCGTGAGCCATGGCCGCTGAGCCTGCGCGTCCGGAGCCTGTGCTCCGCAACGCGAGAGGCCACACCAGTGAGAGGCCCGCGTACCGCAAACAAACAACAAACAACAACAAAAAAACTGATCCATCAAAGCCAGAGATTATGAGACATAATGCATACAGAGTTTACAAATTTTAATTTAGAATATTTTTTTAACATCTTTATTGGAGTATAATTGCTTTACAATGGTGTGTTAGTTTCTGCTTTATAGCAAAGTGAATCAGCTATACCTATACATATACCCCCCCCCCCGTATCTCCTTCCTCTTGCGTCTCCCTCCCACCCTCCCTATCCCACCCCTCTAGGTGGTCACAATGCACCGAGCTGATCTCCCTGTGCTACGCGGCTGCTTCCCACTAGCTATCTATTTTACATTTGGTAGTGTATATACGTCCATGCCACTCTCTCACTTCGTACCAGCTTACCCTTCCTTTTGTAGTAGAGCTAAATACTTTCCTTTGAGCATGAAACTGCTTATTGGATTGAAGTTGCATTTTGTCTCTTTTTATATAAAACATATTCTAATTCATCATTCACAATTTATTTGCTTTACTCAAAGTAGAATGAGAACTTAATTGATAATTGTGAAGCAATGTGAATGCCAAATCTTTCTAGATTGTGCTCTTCCTCTCCATATTTTAATGTCATTTTTCTCACACGTAATTCAATAACATCAATTCTTGAGTCTTTCCAAAGCATTGAACCTGTTTTTCATAGAAACAGCTCTTTCATTTCAAACATTTACTTTATCAGTATATAAAATATTCAATTAAAATATAATTATAGTTACAAAAATAAGTGACATGAATAGGTTGGGGAAGAAATAGGAATAGTTTATGAAAGCATACAGCTTGGGTGTTGGGAAGTCAAGTGCTCAAATTCTGAAGCATGGTATACAGGACAAGCCTTCACCGAATCCTAGGATTCAGACAGTGTGGTTTAGAAAGGACAAGAAGTTACTGGTAAGCCTTCAAGTCAGTTCTTTAGAGATCAGTTCAGAGTGCTTTTACTGAAAAATTTCAAAGGCCTCTGGATAAAATGAGAAACCAACTTTCAGTGCACCTCAAATCTACTTCAACTTTCTGTTTGTACACTTAGAACAGATCTAGGAAATAATCATTTGGAAGGCATGGTAGCTACTGACTTTAAAATGAAGTCACTAGGGGCTTCCCTGGTGGCGCAGTGGTTGAGAGTCCGTCTGCCGATGCAGGGGACACAGGTTCGTGCCTCGGTCCGGGAAGATCCTACATGCCGCGGAGCGGCTAGGCCCGTGAGCCATGGCCGCTGAGCCTGCGCGTCCGGAGCCTGTGCTCCGCAACGGGAGAGGCCACAACAGTGAGAGGCCCGCGTACTGCAAAAAAAAAAAAAATGAAGTCACTAAACATTTTATTTTTTTGCGAAGTTCTGTGTGAAAACACATATTGAGTTGAATTAGGTACGACCAGAATTATAAAATTTTACTCTTTATATCAAAATGGGGGAAATAGATATTTTATCTTTTCATACTGTCATAATACCTCAAGTTTGCTGTCATGACCCAGAATGATTTGCCTAATAAATGAATGTGTTCATCATTTGTTTTCATTCAGTAATGGACATACAGATTCAGAGACTATAGGTACACCGATGCCTTTTCCCTTGTTCTTTACCACAGTGAAATTAGAGATGACTTCACCTCTAGACCTCTCTAAGCATGAGTTGATCGTTTTTTATTAAGCCTACAAATTGAGAAGGAATGGAGGTTTATTTCTTCCAGTTTATACCTGGGTGAGCTAGGAATGGAGAGGTTGGGGCACTGGAGGAAGGAAGTGCTGAACAACGTGCCTCACTAAAGGAGGACACTTGAGTCCCCCATAGAATCTAACTTTGTAATTCAAGGTTGTGGGCTTGTAAAGGAAAAATCACAGGAGCCACATTCTGTTGTTCTAAGCAGAGCAGAATGCTCTTCTCTACCTTGCTTACTTTTCCCCCTGCAGGGTGGTACTGGAGGCATTCAGCCATCTGGGCTTTCCTGACTCGCCTCTGTCTGTCTTTACATCTCTGTACGTGGGTTTCCTCTGCCTCAGAAACCCTTCCCTCATCCACAGCCAAGCAATTGTTAACTCATCTTTCAACAGTCAGTCCAAAGGCCAGAGCCTCTAGGGTAGCTCCTTTGATTTACTCCTTTGGCATGATCGTATCCTGGGCCTATTTGAGAGTAACACCATAGGACACAATAAACCAGGAAATATGTTTATGTGAATGATCAGGAAGGTTAGTCTGATCTAGCCTGAATTAAACTCTGGGTTTTGGTAATTTGAAACATGTGCTTATGCTGTTCATTTCTACTTAAATAAACAGTAAAAATAACAATAATGATTGATTATTTGTGGTTTAAAGAGTATAAATACTCGTATTTAAATTCATCATCTTATACTGATCCTTTCAGAACTGGACTTGTGTAATTGACCTACAGTATAGGATGGCTGTCAAAAGGCTTCATGGTCTCGTCAAATCCTGCACTGGAGGGGCACTTTGAGATCTTGGTCCCATATTTTATTTTATTCTGCTTTATTGAAGTATAGTTGATTTACAATGTTGTGTTAGTTTCAGGTGTACAGCACAGTGATTCATATATATATATATAATTTTTCAGATTCTTTTCCCTTACAGGTTATTACAAAATATTAAATATAGTTCCCTGTGCTATACAGTAGGTTCTTGTTGGTTATCTATTTTATATACAGTAGTGTGTATATGTTAATACCAACCTCCTAATTTATCCCTCCCCCCACCCTTTCCTCTTTGGTAACCATAAGTTTGTTTTTTATGTCTGTGGTCCTATTTCTGTTTTGTAAATAAGTTCATTCGTATCTTTATTTTTCTTAGATTCCACATATAAGTGATATTATATGGTATTTGTCATTCTCTTTCTGACTTACTTCGCTTAGTGTGATAATCCCTAGGTCCATCCATGTTAAAGCAAGTGGCATTATTTCATCCTTTTTTGTGGCTAAGATTCCATTGTATATATGTACCACATCTTCTTTATCCATTCATCTGTTGATGGACGTTTAGGTTGCTTCCATGTCTTGCCTATTGTAAATAGTGCTGCAGTCACAAGACCCATATTTTAAATAAAGCTAGTCATATAAAAGGAAGCATGGTAGATTAAGGACTGGTAACCAAGGCACTCATAGAACAAATGAAGAGACAGAGGAAACTAGAATATCCAACTGAGGATTTAAAGATGCATTTGATTTGGAAAATAAAAGTTTTTGATGACCTTTGAGAGAATAGTTTCAGCAGGAGATGGAGGAGAGCACAAGTTTGCATTAAGAGTAAATGGGGGCTTCCCTGGTGGCGCAGTGGTTGAGAGTCCGCCTGCCGATGCAGGGGACACGGGCTCGTGCCCCGGTCCGGGAAGATCCCACATGCCGCAGAGCGGCTGGGCCCGTGAGCCATTGCCACTGAGCCTGCGCGTCCGGAGCCTGTGCTCCACAACGGGAGAGGCCACAACAGCGAGAGGCCCGCGTACCACAAAAAAAAAAAAAAAAAAAGAGTAAATGGGTAGTAAGGAAGTGAGCAGTTAGTACAGTCTGTCTTTCAAACTTTTTAGCTAGATATCAAAGTCAAACTCTTCAGTTAAGCAAAAAATCATGTCTAGGGTGCTTGTGACTATGACAGTCAACTATCTATAAATAGAAGGTCACCTGGCAATAAGGGTTGATTGTATTCCCAGCAATGTATTTTTTTTTTTTTGCCTTGTCAGCTGTTTTACTGACTGTAGAGTCACTTTTTTTCCCACCTAAATAGAATAAACTTAAGATATCCTACCAGGTATGTTTTATAGTCATGTAACAAATTGAATGTGCTTAATTTACATTTGTAGAACTCGGTATTTGAAATATAGGTGTTTATAAATAACCAGAATTTATTGTGGTTAGGCACAACTCAGAGAATTGTACCTCACACATAGCTTAAAATTTAAAGCAGGCTTCTTCTCCTCCGCCACTGCACTCCATTTTGAAGTAATAAAACATGATCTTAGCTTAGGAATTGGCCTTTGAATGGAATAAAAGTTCCCTCAAATTTTTGATGTGTATATTTCATCCTCATCTGTACTCAAAATGAATGAACTTTGAAAAGCAGAGCTAATTCTGTCACAGTATTGGGTGAAAATGCTTAAAATACAAGGGAATGAGTGATTCTAGTGGTGCCATAGAGGCCCAGGGATCCTATAAGTAATTCAAGGCACTGATTGCAATTTGCAGTTGCCGCATGAGCCCTCCTGGGGCATCAGTTAATCGCTTGAACTCTTCCTGATCTACATTATTTAACAAGGGACCTAAAATTAATGGTATTACTTCTTTGACTCAATAAGTTAATGCCTGACTGTGTGAAACATGTGTCTGGCTCTCTTTGTAAATTGTGATGCAAAGTTATAGAATTTTACATTTTATCCCACCCTCAACCAATCAACAGTAATCTCCTCTTTTCCCTGTATTTTTGAATTATTATAGCGGTATCTGTATTTTCCATATTTATGCAAATTTTAACATTTGAGTAATTTGATGTAATGTATTATAGACTACTGAATATCATGTAAGTATGAAAATGTTTACATTAAGTCTGCATATAAAATATTTGACAAAGCTGAACATTTGTGTATGCTATGACCGAGCAGTTTTACTTCAAAAGATACGTTAAAATATTTATAACAGTTCTATTCAATATAATACCAAACTGAAATCCACTCAAATTGAGAATGGAATGGATAAATTAATGATAATATATTCTTATAATGGGATACCACATAGCAATGAAAATGAACAAGATATCATTACACGTAATTATATAAGTTGATCTGAAAGCTACAATTTTGAGTAAAAGAAGCAAGACACAAAAGCACATATGTTGATGAGTCTAATTATCTATCTACCTACCTACCTTTCTGTTATGAACTGAACATTTATGTTCCCCGAAATTCATATCTTAAGATCTTAATCCCCAATGTGATGTTATTTGGAGGTGGGGCCTGTGGGAGGTACTTAGGTCTAGAAGGTACAGCCTTTGTGAATGGGATTAGTCCCCTATGAAAGCAGCCTCAGGGAGCTCCCTTGCTCGTCTTCCCATGTTAAGACAAAGCAAGAACTGTTCACAGAACTGTTATAAATAACGCATCTTCTGAAGTGGAATTACCTTTTATGAACCAGGAAGTGGGCTCTCACCAGACACTGAGTCTGCTGATTCCTTGTTACTGGACTCCCTACCCTTCAGCACTGTGAGAAATTAACGTTGTTTAAGCCACCCAGTTTATGGTATTTTTGTTATAGCATTACAAATGGACTAAGACATGATGTATCACAGGCAAAAGTGGACTGTACTAGAGTTAAAAGTCAGGGTAATGAATATCTCTGGGGAGTTTGCTGTGAGAGGGTTGATGATATTATGCAGCACTGATGATTTTCTGTTTCTTGATCTGGGCGCTGGCTAAAAGGATGTGTTTACTCTATAAAAACTCATTGAGCTCATGATTCGTTCCCTTACTGTATGTAGGTTACGTTTTAACAAAAATTGGACTTTAAAAAACATACTTGCTAAGAGAAACTTCCTAAGATGCCTGTTATGTTCCAGTTTATTCTCTATTAGCAAACAAATCAATAAAATGCAGTCTTAATATTTCAGCCTGTGAGCTTTCTGAATTCAGAATTAATTGCAATGGAAACTACAACAAATTAACTTGAGCAGATGACATTTAATTCAAATAAGATCAAATAGGAAATTGCCCTTTCTTAAAGATACTATTAGAGTGATGTGCTACCTAATTAAAAATACTAAATCACTTGCTTTTGTTCATTCTATTTTTAAGAAGCATGGTGTGGTAGGTAGCATTCATGAATCAAAAATTTAAATGTGAAAAGACACCTAGAGGTACCGTTAAAGCACGTTCTCCAAAGTCAGACGAAGCTAATTTGAGCTTAACCTTATCAGCAATCCAAATTCAGCAAATACAGCATACTGTGATATTCATGAGAACTATATGTGGCAGTAGAAGACTTTAGGTTTCAAAACATGGTAAGAGAGGACAAGTATAGGTGTAGCTACTGTCCATAATAAGCGTGTACTAGGTAAAAACCCAAGGAATAATTTCTTCTTATTGTTGAACAACACTCCTTGGGAAATATGCTTTAAAATTAGTTATCAGAAACACAATTTTGAAGTGACATAAAAGAGGGAATTTTTTTTTTTTTTTTTTTTTGCGGTACTCGGGCCTCTCACTGTTGTGGCCTCTCCCGTTGCGGAGCACAGGCTCCGGACGCGCAGACTCAGCGGCCATGGCTCACGGGCCCAGCCGCCCCGCGGCATGTGGGATCCTCCCGGACCGGGGCACGAACCTGTGTCCCCTGCATCGGCAGGCGGACTCTCAACCACTGCGACACCAGGGAAGCCCCAAGGAGGGAATATTAAATTTAGTTTTTCTTGATTACTTTGTAAAAGACAAGCTTACCCCTCCCTCCAGAAAACGAAGGCAGACAGTGTAACTGCTTCTCTGCCTCTGTTTCCATAATGGTGGGTACTAGAGAAAATATGCAGTGATTATGGAAAGTTATTGCTTAGTGGAAATTATCAGAATTGAACTGAATACTATTATCGCTGATCTGTATTCTCTGATTTGATCTAGCAATGATCAGATTCTGCTCATGATTGTGTTTTGGCTACAACTAGAGTTTCTCTGTCCACATGTGAGGGGAAGACATTTCCATTTATTTGTTCAGAAACATATACTTTGAATGCCTATTTTGTACCAGGAAATGTGTTAAAAATATGGAAATAGGTGCGTGATCTGTGTTTTCAAGAAATAGACACTAAAGACAAGGTATATAGGAAGGAAGAAATTGATACAGGGCATATAAAAAGAATAGAGGGCAATGGGAGCTCATGGCAAAAGATTTCCTTTGACCAGCGTGACAAAGAAGGCTTCATGGCATAGACAGAGTAAATGAGTTGAGTTGGCTGAAGTTTAAACGTGAGAAGGCAAGAGAATGACATTCCAGGGAGAAGAGTTAGAGCAAAGGAACAGAGGAGGAAAAATAATGGACACGGATAATGACAGTGAATCATTTACTGCGATGAGAACATAAGATATGATAGGAAACCATGAGAAGACTGAAAAGTGTACTGGAACCAGATCACAGAGGAATTAAGCACGGGCATTTTGTTCATTAGGCAAGTAACCCGAAGGACATTATTTATTGGGCAGCTGTATGTAAGATGTATTACTGCATACAAAGAACCCCTGAAAACCCCGAAGGAATACTGTAACTTGGTCTGCTCATCTATACAGGAGAAAAGTCAGGGTAAAGACTGGCAGAAAGAAAAAAAATCTACAAGATGCATCTGCTGTTAAAAAATATTTCTTTTTTTCTTTAAGGAAGGGACGATGTAGCAAGCTTTCCTCACGCTAAATATATATATTTTTTGTTCCTTTATCTCCAAATCCTGCATTCCTAAGTACCTTTGCAAGCTCAGGTAGAGCACATCTCAGAAGTGAATAGAAAATGGAATGCCTTTAATTTTAAAATAATGCCTTCGTTATTGGAAAAATGGCTGTGACAAGATTAACCAGAAGCATAGCACCCATTTTAGGGAGAAAAATAAGAAGTCATTGACAGTCATTTTACTTATACAGCCATCTGCACATTCATATCTAAATCCTTCTGGCATTTAGATATGCAGTTTCCAAATTCAGGATCTTGTTGAGAGGCCTGAGTTATTCAGAAGCCGGCAGGAATGACAGGCACCAACAAATCTTTTTGTGGGCCCTTCATTCTAATCTTTTATACAGTTAGCCTTTTTATGAGCTGCTGTCACTGTGGAATCAAGCAAATTCCAGTAAATAAGCACACAGTTTCTTGGCTCTCCACCATACAAAGGCTGGTCTGGTGGAAGATGAGATGTATGGAAGGTGGTTCAGAATAAGCTCAGAATAGAATGATGGAATCATTGAGTCTGTGAGGTGAAAGGCCCTTAGAGATGGCCTAGCTGAGCATTACATTGTGCAGAGATACTGTAGAGAACTTTGGACAAGCCCTAGGGTTGCAGGGAGTCCAACCTACATACATAGCCACATGAGCACACAGACACACACACGTGCATACACACTTCAATCAAAGCAGCACCCTTTTGGTCTGCTTTAAATATAGTATTGAATTTTCCTCTGATAAATAACAGTAGAAACTGCATGCCTAGTAGAGCAGCTTATGGAATCCCAGTTTATGGATTCATTTCATGGATGCTGTAACAGTTTAGAAAAGGATAAATGACCTTTTTCCTCTTCTTCCCCTAGCCTTCTCTTAGAGATGAATGGTTAATAATATAATATAGTCTTTTTTTTTTTAGTCTTTACAAGGTATTTAACATAGGGTATGTTAACTTTAAATGCCATTTCTTTCTCCTGTTAAATTCCTTTTGAGTTCTGTGTTCATGATATTGTATTTCATGATTTCAATATTTATAAAGAATGCTTCTTTGGTGCTTTTTTTTCCTGGTATTTAAAGAACACTCCTAACTTTCTTCCTTGCTACAGACACAGATTTCATCATCGATTCTATAGTTTCTATGAGTTTGTGGTATCCTGCTTTACAGAAGCTACTCTCCCCACCTATTACCATGTTTAGAGGCTAAGACCCAAGTTGTTCTAGAGTTTCTAGAGAACCATATTTGAGGCAACCCACAATTTATGTATTAACCTAGATGCCTATTTGATATCAATATTATAATTAACGTATTTTCCAAACCTAAAATTGGTTGTCCTAGGGACAACCAAACAGGATATTTGACATTAGGACTCTCCCAGAAAATCCGGGAACATTTTTGAGTTTTAATTTTGATTAGTGTTAGTGCCTTAAAAGCCTTGCTGCTTTAAAAAATATGGAAGGCATGTGAAATGATTCTATCACTGCATTACAGTTTATTGTGCCTCCACACAAATATTGATATATTAAACTATTTGAACGTGTACTTGTACAATGAAAAGTTAACCATTAAAAAGAAACCATGAAAATTTAACAATCAATAAAAACATGCATATGTTGACAATGTGAATAGTGATAAAATAATTTTATAAATAAAAGATGTAAAACACCCCTTGCACATATATAAGGAAGGTGAAAGTATTTATAAAACAAATTACCACTGCCACAAATGGGGATAATCTTAAAAATATTATTATACACAGTATAATGCTAATTCCTGTTTTAGAAAATTTGATGAACTTTTAAAAAGTTTACTTTGTGCCACCTAAAGTTAGTCTTTGAGTGAGTAAGGAGATACCACACTATAAATAACATTTTTATTCTTATGTAGAAAAAGTCTTTGCTTGTTTGATGTAGTAATATTTATCTGATATTATTTTATAAGAACTACCCCCAAAATTAGGGGCAAAAAAAGTGAACACTGAAAGAAAGCGATTCCTGTCATGTAGCCAAATGCATAAAACCAAACATCTAAACATAAATACGTTCAGAGTTCATTTTCCCCTGTATTTGCATTTAAAGGTTACATTCCCCGCCCCAACTCTTCATTTGTGCAGAGAAAGGCAAAGCACTTTGTCCATATCTGAGGGACAGTTCCTGGTATGCCTTATGCCAACCATCTGCTTTTGAAATAAGTAATCCCCCCCATAGTAATCTTTTCTTGATTAAAAATGACGTTTATAAAAAGGAAACAATATATTTGTTCACCTACAGGAGCCATGAGTGATACGGCTTAGTAGTTGTGTTGCATTTATAAATACATCTTTTGGCAACTGAGAAAATCACTTTTATTCTGCTCACTTAGAAAATGATGAGAGCCCTTCGCAATATAATCTCCAAGGAAACAATCATTCCAAGGACCTCGATAGACAAGACTCTGCCTTTCTAATCTAAATCTTTCTGTCAAGATCTGATAGATTCTTTCAACGGTGATGACTGTCTTAGAATGTAATTCCAAAGGTACTCTCAGCATTTTGTTTGCAAAAGCACAAATATCAGAGTCCTTTGATTTTTTTGGAGATTGGCTTCCTCCTTAGCTCTGCACTTGGAATGTTTCCTTGTGGGGCTCCATATTTGAAATGCAATGGCATATCTCCTCTAATCAGTGCATTCACCACCATCAGCAGAGAGTTAACCTTGGCTCTTAGTGGTTGGGATTGATCCTTTCAATTTTCAATGTTTTTCTTTTGTTTTCTGACATAGAAGCTCATTTAACCAAAAGAGAATATTTTCTACCTTACAAATTTCAATCCATCGTATCTTTTTTGTTAGTGAACTGCAAATATGACAGTTCAGCAGTAAAAACATTACATTAATTTCTTTGAGTCATTTATCTTGGCTGAGTAGAAACTAAGGGAGCACCAAACAAACAAACTGAAAACAAATAAAAACAAAGTAAAAAACAGGCTAAATAAGTGGGTGTCACACATCTAGACGGTAATTGTATAATCAGATGTCTTTGTTTTTAAAAATTATTTTAAATTGGAGCATAGTTGATTAACAATGTTGTGTTAGTTTCAGATGTACAGTAAAGTGATTCAGTATACATATACCTATTGTTTTTCAAATTCTTTTCCCATTTAGGTTATTATAGAATATTGAGCAGAGGTCCCTGTGCTATACAGTAGGTCCCTGTTGGTTATCTATTGATATTTGAAATATAGTAGTGTGTACATGTCAATCCCAAACTCCCAATCTATCCCTTCCCCTCACCATCCTTCCCCCCTTGTAACTGTAAGTTCATTCTCTAAGTCTATGAGTCTCTTTCTGTTTTGTAAATAAGTTCATTTGTATCATTTTTTAATTCAGCATATAAGCAATATCATGTATTTGTCTTTCTCTGTCTGACTTACTTCACTTAGTATGATAATTTCCATGTCCATCCACGTTGCTGCAAATGGCAATATTTCATTCTTTTTGATGGTTGAGTAATATTCCATTGTATATGTGTACCACATCTTCTTTATCTAGTCATCTGTTGATGGACATTTAGGTTGCTTTCACGTCTTGGCTATTGTAAACAGCACTGCAATGAACACTGCAGTGCATGTATCCTTTCAAACCATGTTTTTCTCCAGATATATGCCCAGGAGTGGGATTGCTGGATTATACAGTAGCTCTATTTTTAGTTTTTTAAGGAACCTCCATACTGTTTTCCATAGTGACTGTACCAATGTACATTCCCACCAACAGTGTAGGAGGGTTCCCTTTTCTCTGCAACCTCTCTGGCATTTATAGTTTATAGATTTCTTGATGATGCCCATTCTAACTGGTGTGAGGTGATATCTCATTGTATTTTTGATTGGCATTTCTCTAGTAATTAGTGATGTTGAGCATCTTTTCATGTGCCTCTTGGCCATCTGTATGTCTTCTTTGGAGAAATGTCTATTTAGGTCTTCTGCCCATTTTTTGACTGGATTTTTTGTTTTTTGATAATTGAGCCACATGATCTGTTTGTAAATTTTGGAGACTAATCCTTTGTCAGTCACATTGTTTGTAAATATTTTCTTTCATTCTGTGGGTTATCTTTTCGTTTTGTGTATGGTTTCCTTTGCTGTGCAAAAGTTTTTGAATTTAGTTAGGTCCCATTTGTTTATTTTTGTTTTTATTTCCATTACTTTTTCATTTTGGCACAAATAAGTTGAGTCAAGATATTTGGAAGATTTTGATATGCTATTAAATCCTAGGAATGTGTGACAGGTGACATTTAGTATAATGTCTTCTTGTGCCCTGGGCTTTGTCTACAGTGGAAAAAGGTTGGAGAAGCAAGTGAGTATCCATCCATTCTAGATGAGTGAATCCCTGTGGAAACCAGGGAGCCTGAAAAATTCAGGTTCCTCTCCCCAAAACACTTTCCTCACTTTTGCATTTTATTGTCAGAAAGATTCTATTAACCAACTCTTTTTCTCCTGAAAGAAACACATCAATATTTAAGAAGACTGTCCCCAAAAGACAAAAATTAATGGCATAGTCTTAGAGTTCAAAAGATACTTGTCAATTAACCAAACCCCTATTTTAGAGATAGGAAAACTAGAGATAAGAAGTCACACATATCAGGCTGGTTGTAAAGCTAGGTATAAACTTACCTAGTTTCCCTGTCTCCTACCTCAAAAGAAGAGTCAGACACCATTTATTTCATTTTCTTCATAAGAATGACTTTTTTAGATTATATGTCCAATTTAGGTAAGATAAATGTTTGCTGACACGGAAGTTTTAAAAAATCAACCTAAATTGAACCAAGTTTTCAAGGATAACATAAATTTAAAAATACATAAAATGTGTAAAGTGTTCCTTTTAAATACCAAATTATCATAGGTATTTCACAAAAGTATTTTAATATAAATATGTATCAATGTTTTAATTTTTAATATTGTGAACCTATAAAATATTCAAGTGAGCAGTTAATTTCAATATATAATTCATTGTTGATTAGCCATCATGTGCAGCAACCACTGTCAAGTTGCCATAAGGTACAAAAAAAATATCTTTTATGACACAAAATTGTCACCTAAATTCTGTTAATGCCTCATAAACATGGACAGAGTGCAAAGAAGGGTCCACCAAATTAGTGAATTTGCTTTCAACTCAATGCTGAATAATTTATCAGCTGTTACGATTATGCCTACAGAGTATGAATTAACTATCTCATCAACTGAACCACTTGTTATCACTTCAGTAATGTTTTAACCTCTTTATAATGAATCATGAAATCTATATTAAAAAAATATTTGAACGACATTCCATTGTATTCTCATCCTGCACGCAAGCATTCTCTACCACCTTCATAAGACAAAGGTAAAATATACCACCAGGCTAAACAGAATACATGAAAAAAGAGGAAAATACTCGCCTGAGGATATTATGTAGGGAGCAGAATAAAAACGCTGTAGCCAAGTGGTAGGGGAAAGTTCTGAACTGGATTTTTTAGAAGTGCATCTACCAAGCGTATTTTTCATATAAGTTGTACCTCACTCATGGAAAGGTAAATGTGTGAAGAAACTTTATCAGGCAACAAAATGATTGTTGACATTTATGCAAAATTATGAAAGTAGATTGCATTTTTAGGATGAGATAAAGAAATAGCTATATACTGAAAAAAAATACAGGTTTCCACAAAAGTCTGACAGAAAGAGGGTAAAAAGCAGATGCAAAATATATTAAAGTTTTAGGGGTTCCCTGGTGGCGCAGTGGTTGAGAGTCCACCTGCCGATGCAGGGGACACGGGTTCATGCCCCGGTCCGAGAAGATCCCACATGCCGTGGAGCGGCTGGGCCCGTGAGCCATGGCCGCTGAGCCTGCGCGTCCGGAGCCTGTGCTCCGCAACAGAGAGGCCACAGCAGTGAGAGGCCTGAGTACTGCAAAAAAAAAAAAAAAAAATATATATATATATATATATATATATATATATATATATATATATATATATAAAGTTTTAGCTTTAGTCACAAAACCAGCTCTCCATTTGTTGCTGGCTTCATTTTGCAAATTTGTCTTCTACCAAAGAACATATCTGCATAATAGCTCTTCCATTTTTTTCCCTTTTCCTTCCACTGGCTGAATACAATCATATTTTATATGTGTTATAAGTTTTCACATCTTATCTCCATTTTGTAACTTCTACATTAATATAAAAAGGAGAGAAATGTTTTTGAAAGTTTACTTATGAGGAAACGGGAACCTTAGCTATTAATTTAATATCCTTGTCACTTGGTTACTCATTGGAATTCATATTTAGCTCATAAGAACCACTTAGGGTCTTGATTTTTTCCCTTATTATAATAGATGGTTTATGCATAGTTTGGTGCAGTTCAATTTAATTTAGTTAAATGGAGACACCAGAAAGTAGAAATTTTTCTGCATTTTTAGTTTTGAATATTGAAGAAACTTGATCTCATTTTTATCTGAATAAATTATTCTTCAATCAATTAGCAAATTGAATGCTTAGATGTTACTAAATATCTTTTAAAGTAATGACATATTATTGGTTTATTTTGACATACAGATCTGGTCATTAAAGATTGATGAATAGAACACTGACCTTATCCGAGTTATCCAAGGTTATCCAAGTTTTCATGAAAATATTAACTAAATGGACAACAAAAGAACTGACAAATATCAGCAGATAATTAAAACTTTACAAACTTATGTTTGATTATAATACTAGCTTGATCAACTCATGAGTTGATTTAAGGCACATAGGTTAAATGGGAATATTTTTTGGAAATGCTACCACATAAACACATATACACACATAAGTCATTTTTAAAGCTTTTACTTGCTAAACAGGCAAAATAATTGGTGTGGGTCTTGACAGCCTTTTTAGTTAAAGCCCATAAAATTTATCCTTGCCATTTTGTTATTAATAATAAAATGCCTAATGTTTAAATCACCTTCCAAATTTGTGGTCACACTGAGTGAGTGCCTATTTCTGTACAATAATAGTGGCATTTGTAAGAATACACTTTTTTCTTCTTTTAGTGAAAACATTATAGAACCAATTCGGTCATAATGCAGTTAGTGAAAGACACTAAGTTGGCAAGTGTTTTATACTAAATAAAAAATAAACCTTGAGACCATGATATTTGTTATGTTACCTAAGGAATATTGTCACATAAATGTAACAAAAATTAATACACATCATTGCAGAAAGAGTATATATTGTTAATCTCCAATGTAGATTTCTATATGTTATACATTAATAAACTTTCAAATCATGATTTTTGTATAGGGTAGTAAAAATATAACAGAAAATATCTAAAGCTTTTTTTTTTTTTTAAATAACAAAAAATGTCCTTAAAAAAATTAGTCTCTCTGTACTCCTGCCAAAGGCAGAAATCCAAAAGATACAGTAGCAGAAGGCCAGGTCAGGAAGTCAGCTCAGCTCACCATCTATAGTAGAAAGCAGAGCCTGTTTACAGAAAGAAAAATGTATGTTTAATGCAAAGAGCATTATTTCTAACAAGTAACTTATCCAGAATATGGTACCGTGGGGCGTTTAGAAATAAAAGAGTCAGCAATAACGGGCACTCGTGTCCTCATAGGGGCATGATTAAGGGTCTGGCTGAGGTTTCCACTTGTTTTTGCTTTGGATTTTTTTCCCCTTTAGTTTGCAACACAAAGACAGGTCCCATAGAAAGAAGAACTTGTCATCCACATAGTACATCACTCAGTTGGGTACAGATAACTAAACCTCTCCCCTGTGGGAAGAAATGCTTTTTATTGGACTTTGTGGGCCCGTTCTTTGTACATTTTTGGATGTCAGTTATGGGAAGCTCGACTCCCCTTTCCTAGTTGAGCCAGCATCTTTTAGTGCAATCCTCAGGGATCACCCCCGCCCCGCCCCCATCAAGTCTCCATTCCCAACCCAGACAGTTCTGCTCTCAACCAGCCAGATATCTGTCTTCAATTGTCACTGTGTATCGCATTCAAATCTAATGATGTGTTTTTCTATTTGCTATTAAACTGTATAAAAACAAAACCTAGAAAATATAAACAGATAGCAATATTAGGCTGGTATTATGCCAAGTGTTTCATTTGATTTGCTTCCACAATCAGAACCACCATCCTATGAGTTAGTATCATGTGCTCCTGTTTTGAGATGAAGATACAGATAAAGATGGAATTGCTGGATCTTCCCGCCCCCCATCATGAGGAACAGACCTTTGATTTAAACTCAGTCTGTCTGATCCAGAACTACACTCCTAACCACAAGGACATATTGCCTCATCTATTTTTAATAACTAATTTCAAAACTTAGAACTTCCTAGACACCCTTCCTCCTGGCATATTTCCACTTCGGCCACTACTTCAGCATTTTAAGACTATAGTTTTTTATCTATAGCTATCGATGGTAGGTAGGTAGATAGGTAGGTAGGTAGATAATGTGACTGCTGAGTGGTACCTGGAATGGTATTAGGTGCCTTTTATGTTTGAACTTATTTAATCATTATAATCATCATGTGAAGGTGACATTACTATCCATGTTTTACAGAATTTAAGTGATGCATTGAAGGCCATGGAGTTTGCAAGCAGTTGAGCTACGATTCATACTCTTACCTTGATCTCTGTTCCTCCCTAGATGGACATCCAAAGTGCAGCTATTGTGGTATTTGGGCGCACAGTAAACCAGGAGGGATGCTCCTTTGTGAGTGTTTGCTGCTACTCTTAGGGAGTGCCTAACGGTATTTACTTACAAGTTTACGGGCATTGTCATTTCTTATCAGTGAAGGTTCTCTTTTCTTTTTATACTATAATGACTTTTTTTTCCTACATGTCCCTGCTATCACTGCCGCTAGAACAGAATAGAGATTTGCTGACAAATTCATCCTCTAGTGAGAACACAGATTCCAGCCCCGAGTTGTAACAGAATATTCATGCAGAGAGCAGTCAAGATTTTCCATGGCATAATTGATGGAGGCAAAAAGTTCTATAGGAATTAATTTTTAAAATCACTTAATTGTGCTTTGGTGATCAAAGTGAACTCAGACTTTGTGTAAAGACTCTGAAACAAGAAGCAGTGAGTCCAAGAGAGATGTCCTGGGAAAATAATCACGAGGAGGACACTAAGGAACGACGTGGGCAGAATCATAATTCTTATGTTAGTTACTGGTCAGAAATAACACCAGCTGTAATAGAAGAGGAGACAGGGAATAGGATTCCATTCTCTCTAAAGTCTGTATGGCTTTTTGTTTATCAGTACATAGAGTGAAATCTGTATTATTCTCATAACAAAATGTAGGTTGATTCATTCTCAGAAATACTTTATGCCACCTTTTTTTTTTTTTTTTTTTTTTGCAGTACGCGGGCCTCTCACTGTTGTGGCCTCTCCCGTTGCGGAGCACAGGCTCCGGACGCGCAGGCCCAGCGGCCATGGCTCACGGGCCCAGCCGCTCCCGGCACGTGGATCCTCCCGGACCGGGGCACGAACCCACATCCCCTGTATCGGCAGCCGAACTCTCAACCACTGCGCCACCAGACAAGCCCTATGCCACCTTCTTAAACTCCAGAATTAAAGACTGATGAAGTGACATTCATTTTTTTATATGTAAGAGTCAAATACAAGACCATCAACTTAGGCTCTTTATAAAATTCTATCTTAATACGTTTATTCTACTTAGGTATATAGGCACATTACAAAGCATCATGGTATTTTCCCTTCTCTGAATACATATAGCACTTTAAATCCCCACCATATTACTGTATATTCCTTTCTGTTTTCACTTGCAATTTGTGAATTAATTCTGTCCCTTCAGGTGGTCTGAGAGTCTCTTGAAGACAGGAATTATGTGTTATTATTATCTTGCACAGTAGAATAACACAGTAACTAATCCAAACCTTTATAATACAACTAAATCCCCACCATACATTAAATTCCTTCAAGGGCAGCATAGAAGTTAAAAAAAATCATTTTAGGTATGAATTCTTTTATCTTCTGCTTTTTCTTCTCTTTCATCTAAGATATCCCTCCAATATCAGAAAAGAAGGTAGCTTCCTCCTTTCTAAAGCCAGTTTTAGCACTGGTTCAGCTCAGTGCTCAATCCACTGTAACTATAACTAACAATCTATGGACTAGCTAAGCTCTTAATATATATATTTTTTTAAGCTTAGGAGAATAAAGGGAAGAGGAAGTCCTCTACTGAGAGTGATTCTGTCGTCTTCTGTAGGAGATGGTTTAAAATTGAAAATTTTCTATTTCCGGCATTCCAACAGTGAGAACATACTTTCTAAATATGATGTTAAATAGATTTTGACTGTGTTGTTTAAGAAAAGAAAGAGAATATCTTTAGACCTATATCAGCTTAAAGACTGCAGATACTCATTTATCCATTTCAAGGTTCAGAGATGCAAAATTTGGTCATCTAGCTCAATCTCCCCTTCCAAGTAAGGAAACAGGCCTTGTAGAATTTGTGGCTCTGCTATTGTTCTCCAAGGTTGGAGTCAAGGACTTGAATTAGCCCAGATCTGCTACTTATCATTCTACATCAACCTGGGCAAACCAAAGAACTTCTGGATTAAATTTATTTAACTAGAATAGATTTTCTAAAGTCCCTTCCTTGCCTGTATGGTGATTCTGACTTTTTTATTCCACTTCTTTTACAGTGGACCCACAACTTCTGTTCTATTGTAGCTGGCTCTCTTTCCAGACTAACTCTATGAACAGTGCACACACGCACACACAAAATCACACACAGTAGACTGGGGCACGCTATATGGCTTATTGAGTGGGTGCTAGTGTTAAAAATAAGTACGGATCCTCCAACTGCTCAAGCAGCTGTGAAAATCTGTTTCAACTCTTCACCACAGTCTGGGTGGGCCGTACTATCAGTTCTGCCTTTATGACACATACTAACTTTTGCCCCAGTTTCCAGCTCATCAGCCTTTCTGACTTCAATTGACAATTGTTTTTATTTTCAATAAAGCAAGAGTATATCCATAAAACTGGTAAACACCCTTTCTTTTTGAGGATTTCTGAAGTCAATGACTCAAGTTTTATAAAAGTTCTATGAGAATAATAATTAATAGATAATATATGTGACAAATATTTCTTCCAAAATATATGCAACAGAGCCAAGTTTTTTTTTTTTACATCTTTATTGGAGTATAATTGCTTTACAATGGTGTTTTAGTTAGTTTCTGCTTTATAACAAAGTGAATCAGTTATACATACACATATGTTCCCATATCTCTTCCCACTTGCGTCTCCCTCCCTCCTACCCTCCCTATCCCACCCCTCCAGGCGGTCATAAGGCACCGAGCTGATATCCCTGTGCTATGCGGCTGCTTCCCACTAGCTATCTACCTTACGTTTGGTAGTGTATATATGTCCATGCCACTCTCTCCCTTTGTCACAGCTTGCGCTTCCCCATCCCCATATCCTCAAGTCCATTCTCTAGTAGGTCTGTGTCTTTATTCCTGTCTTAACCCTAGGTTCTTCATGACATTTTTTTCCCCTTAAATTCCATATATATGTGTTAGCTTACGGTATTTGTCTTTCTCTTTCTGACTTACTTCACTCTGTATGACAGACTCTAGGTCTATCCACCTCATTACAAATAGCTCATTTCGTTTCTTTTTATGGCTGAGTAATATTCCATTGTATATATGTGCCACATCTTCTTTATCCATTCATCCGATGATGGACACTTAGGTTGTTTCCATCTCTGGGCTATTGTAAATAGAGCTGCAATGAACATTTTGGTAAATGACTCTTTTTGAATTATGGTTTTCTCAGGGTATATGCCCAGTAGTAGGATTGCTGGATCATATGGTAGTTCTATTTGTAGTTTTTTAAGGAAACTCCGTACTGTTCTCCACAACGGCTGTATCAATTTACATTCCCACCAACAGTGCAAGAGGGTTCCCTTTTCTCCATACCCTCTCCAGCACTTATTGTTTCTAGATTTTTTGATGATGGCCATTCTGACTGGTGTGAGATAATATCTCATTGTACTTTTGATTTGCATTTCTCTAATGATTAATGATGTTGAGCATTCTTTCATGTGTTTGTTGGCAGTCTGCATATCTTCTATGGAGAAATGTCTATTTAGGTCTTGTGCCCATTTTTGGATTGGGTTGTTTGTTTTTTTGTTATTGAGCTGCATGAGCTGCTTATAAATTTTGGAGATTGATCCTTTGTCAGCTGCTTCATTTGCAAATATTTTCTCCCATTCTGAGGGTTGTCTTTTGGTCTTGTTTATGGTTTCCTTTGCTGTGCAAAAGCTTTTAAGTTTCATTAGGTCCCATTTGTTTATTTTTGTTTTTATTTCCATTTCTCTAGGAGGTGGGTCAAAAAGGATCTTGCTGTGGTTTATGTCACAGAGTGTTCTGCCTATGTTTTCCTCTAAGAGTTTGTTAGTTTCTGGCCTTACATTTAGGTCTTTAATCCATTTTGAGCTTATTTTTGCGTATGGTGTTAGGGAGTGGTCTAATCTCATACTTTTATATGTACCTGTCCAGTTTTCCCAGCACCACTTATTGAAGAGGCTGTCCTTTCTCCACTGTACATTCCTGCCTCCTTTATCAAAGATAAGGTGACCATATGTGCGTGGGTTTATCTCTGGGCTTTCTATCCTGTTACATTGATCTATCTTTCTGTTTTTGTGCCAGTGCCATACTGTCTTGATTACTGTAGCTTTGTAGTATAGTCTGAAGTCAGGGAGCCTGATTCTTCCAGGTCCGTTTTTCATTCTCAAGATTGCTTTGGCTATTCGGGGTCTTTTGTATTTCCATACAAATTGTGAAATTTTTTGTTCTAGTTCTGTGAAAAATGTCAGGGGTAGTTTGATAGGGATTGCACTGAATCTGTAGATTGCTTTGGGTAGTAGAGTCATTTTCACAATGTTGATTCTTCCAATCCAAGAACATGGTATATCTCTCCATCTATTTGTATCATCTTTAATTTCTTTCATCAGTGTCTTATAATTTTACGCATACAGGTCTTTTGTCTCCTTAGGTAGGTTTATTCCTAGATATTTTATTCTTTCTGTTGCAGTGGTAAATGGGAGGGTTTTCTTGATTTCACTTTCATATTTCTCATCATTAGTGTATAGGAATGCCAGAGATTTCTGTGCATTAATTTTGTATCCTGCTACTTTACCAAATTCATTGATTAGCTCCTGTAGTTTTCTGGTAGCATCTTTAGGATTCTCTATGTATGGTATCATGTCATCTGCAAAGAGTGACAGTTTTACTTCTTCTTTTGCGATTTGGATTCCTTTTATTTCCTTTTCTTCTCTGATTGCTGTGGCTAAAACTTCCAAAACTATGTTGAATAACAGTGGTGAGAGTGGGCAACCTTGTCCTGTTCCTGATCTTAGTGGAAATGCTTTCAGTTTTTCACCACTGAGGACGATGTTGGCTGTGGGTTTGTCATACATGGCCTTTATTATGTTGAGATAAGTTCCCTCTATGCCTACTTTCTGGACGGTTTTTATCATAAATGGGTGTTGAATTTTGTCGAAAGCTTTCTCTGCATCTATTGAGATGGTCATATGGTTTCTATTCTTCAATTTATTAATATGGTTTATCACGTTGATTGATTTGCGTATATTGAATACTCCTTGCATTCCTGGGATACACCCGACTTGATCATGGTGTATGATCCTTTTAATGTCCTGTTGGATTCTGTTTGCTAGTATTTTGTTGAGGATTTTTGCATCTATATTCATCAGTGATATTGGCCTGTAGTTTTCTTTCCTTGTGACATCCTTGTCTGGTTTTGGTATCAAGGTGATGGTGGCCTCGTAGAATCAGTTTGGGAGTGTTCCTCCCTCTGCTATATTTTGGAAGAGTTTGAGAAGGATAGGTGTTAGACCTTCTCTAAATGTTTGACAGAATTCACCTGTGAAGTCATCTGGTCCTGGAATTTTGTTTGTTGGAAGATTTTTAATCACAGTTTCAATTTCGGTGCTTGTGATTGGTCTGTTCATATTTTCTATTTCTTCCTGATTCAGTCTTGGCAGGTTGTGCTTTCTAAGAATTTGTCTATTTCTTCCAGGTTGTCCATTTTATTGGCATAGAATTGCTTGTAGTAATCTCTCATGATCTTTTGTATTTCTGCAGTGTCAGTTGTTACTTCTCCTTTTTCATTTCTTCTATTGATTTGAGTCTTCTCCCTTTTTTTCTTGATGAGTCTGGCTAATGGTTTATCAATTTTGTTTATCTTCTCAAAGAACCAGCATTTAGTTTTATTGATTTTTGCTATCGTTTCCTTCATTTCTTTTTCATTTATTTCTGATCTGATTTTTATGATTTCTTTCCTTCTGCTAACTTTCGGGGTTTTTGTTCTTCTTTCTCTAATTGCTTTAGGTGAAAGGTTACGTTGTTTATTTGAGATGTTTCCTGTTTCTTAAGGTAGGATTGTATTGCTATAAACTTCCCTCTTAGAACTACTTTTGCTGCATCCCATTGGTTTTGTGTCGTCGTGTCTCCATTGTTATTTGTTTCTAGGTATTTTTTAATTTCCTCTTTGATTTCTTCAGTGATCACTTTGTTATTAAGTAGTGTATTGTTTAGCCTCCATGTGTTTGTATTTTTTAGAGATCTTTTCCTGTAATTGATATCTAGTCTTAGAGCGTTGTGGTCAGAAAAGATACTTGATACAGTTTCAATTTTCTTAAATTTGCCAAGGCTTGATTTGTGACCCACGGTATGATCTATCCTGGAGAATGTTCCATGAGCACTTGAGAAAAAAGTGTATTCTGTTGTTTTTGGATGGAATATCCTATAAATATCAATTAAGTCCATCTTGTTTAATGTATCATTGAAAGCTTGTGTTTCCTTATTTATTTTCATTTTGGATGATCTGTCCATTGGTGAAAGTGGGGTGTTCAAGTCCCCTACTTTGAATGTGTTACTGTCGAGTTCCCCTTTTATGGCTGTTAGTATTTGCCTTATGTATTGAGGTGCTCCTATGTTGGGTGCATAAATATTTACAGTTGTTATATCTTCTTCTTGGATTGGTCCCTTGATCATTATGTAGTGTCCTTCTTTGTCTCTTGTAATAGTCTTTATTTTAAAGTCTATTTTGTCTGATATGAGAATTGCTACTCCAGCTTTCTTTTGGTTTCCATTTGCATGGAATATCTTTTTCCATCCCCTCACTTTCAGTCTGTATGTGTCTCTAGGTCTGAAGTGGGTCTCTTGTAGACAGCATATATATGGGTCTTGTTGTTGTATCCATTCAGCCAATCTGTTTCTTTTGGTTGGAGCATTTAGTCCATTTACACTTAAGGTAATTATCGATATGTATGTTCCTATTCCCATTTTCTTAATTGTTTTGGGTTCGTTATTGTAGGTCTTTTCCTTCTCTTGTGTTTCTTGCCTAGAGAAGTTCCTTTAGCATTTGTTGTAAAGCTGGTTTGGTGGTGCTGAACTCTCTCAGTTTTTGCTTGTCTGTAAAGGTTTTAATTTCTCCATCAAATCTGAATGAGATCCTTGCTGGGTACAGTAATCTTGGTTGCAGGTTTTTCTCCTTCATCACTTTAAATATGTCCTGCCAATCCCTTCTGGCTTGCAGAGTTTCTGCTGAAAGATCAGCTGCTAACCTTATGGGGATTCCCTTGTGTGTTATTTGTTGTTTTTCCCTTGCTGCTTTTAATATGTTTTCTTTGTATTTAATTTTTAACAGTTTGATTAATATGTGTCTTGGCGTATTTCTCCTTGGATTTATCCTGTATGGGACTCTCTGTGCTTTCTGGACTTGATTAACTATTTCCTTTCCCGTATTAGGGAAGTTTTCAACTATAATCTCTTCAAATATTTTCTCAGTCCCTTTCTTTTTCTCTTCTTCTTTTGGAACCGCTATAATTCGAATGTTGGTGCGTTTAATGTTGTCCCAGACATCTCTGAGACTGTCCTCTGTTCTTTTCATTCTTTTTTCTTTATTCTGCTCTGCGGTAGTTATTTCCACTATTTTATCTTCCAGGTCACTTATCCGTCTTTTGCCTCAGTTATTCTGCTATGGATCCTATCTAGAGTATTTTTAATGTCATTTATTGTGTTGTTCATCATTGTTTGTTTCATCTTTAGTTCTTCTAGGTCCTTGTTAAATGTTTCTTGCATTTTGTCTATTCTATTTCCAAGATTCTGGATCATCTTTACTATCATTATTCTGAATTCTTTTTCAGGTAGACTGCGTATTTCCTCTTCATTTGTTAGGTCTGGTGGGTTTTTAATCTTGCTCCTTCATCTGCTGTGTGTTTTTCTGTCTTTTCATTTTGCTTATCTTACTGTGTTTGGGGTCTCCTTTTTGCAGCCTGCAGGTTCATATTTCCCATTGTTTTTGGTGTGTGTCCCCAGTGTGTAAGGTTGGTTCAGTGGCTTTTGTAGGCTTCGTGGTGGAGGGGACTAGTGCCTGTGTTCTGGTGGATGAGGCTGGATCTTGTATTTCTGGTGGGCAGGTCCATGTCTGGTGGTGTGTTTTGGGGTGTCTGTGGACTTATTATGATTTTAGGCAGCCTCTCTGCTAATGGGTGGGGTTGTGTTCCTGTCTTGCTAGTTGTTTGGCATAGGATGTCCAGCACTGTAGCTTGCTGGTCGTTGAATGAAGCTGGGTGCTGGTGTTGAGATGGAGATCTCTGGGAGATTTTCGCCGTTTGATATTATGTGGAGCTGGGAGGTCTCTTGTGGATCAGTGTCCTGAAGTTGGCTCTCCCACCTCAGAGGCACAGCACTGACTCCTGGCTGCAGCACCAAGAGCCTTTCGTCCACACGGCTCAGAATAAAAGGGAGATAAAGTAGAAAGAAAGAATTAGAAGAAAGAAAGAAAGGAAGAAAGGAAGGAAGGAAGGAAGGAAGGGAGAAAGAAAGAAAGAAAAGAAAAGAAAGAAAGGAGGGAGGGAGGGAGAGAGGAAGGAAGCAAGGAGGGAAGGAAGGAAAAAAGAAAGAAAGAAGATAAAGTAAAATAAAATAAAGTAAGATAAAATATAATAAATTTATTAAAATAAAATATAATTATTAAGAGGAAAAGAAAAAAAAAACAACGGACAGATAGAACCCTAGGACAAATGGTGGAAGCAAAGCTATACAGACAAAATCTCACACAGAAGCATACACATACACACTCACAAAAAGAGGACAAGGGAAAAAAAATCATAAATCTTGCTCTCAACGTCCACCTCCTCAATTTGGGATGATTCATTATCTAAAGGAGGGAAGGAAGGAAGGAAGGAAGGAAGGTAGGAACGAAGGAAGGAAGGAAAGAAAAGAAAGAAAGAAAAGAAAGAAAGAAGATAAAGTCAAATAAAATAAAGTTATTAAAATAAAAAAATAATTATTAAGAAAAAAATTTTAAAAGAAAACAATGAAAAAACGGACTGATAGAACCCAGGGCAAATGGTGGAAGCAAAGCTATACAGACAAAATCTCACATAGAAGCATACACATACACACTCACAAAAAGAGGAAAAGGGGAAAAAATCATAAATCTTGCTCTCAAAGTCCACCTCCTTAATTTGGGATGATTTGTTGTCTATTCATGTATTTCACAGATGCAGGGTACATCGAGTTGATTGTGGAGCTTTAATCCGCTGCTTCTGAGGCTGCTGGGAGAGATTTCCCTTTCTCTTCTTTGTTCTCACAGCTGCCAGGGGCTCAGCTTTGGATTTGGCCCCACCTCTGCGTGCAGGTCGCTGGAGGGCGTCTGTTCTTTGCTCAGACAGGTCGGGCTTAAAGGAGCCGATGATGGCGGGGGCTCTGGCTCACTCAGGCCGGGGTGGGGGGTGGGATGGAGGGGCACGGAGTGCTGGGTGGGCCTGCGGCGGCAGAGGCCAGCGTGACGTTGCACCAGCCTGAGGCGCGTCGTGCGTTCTCCCGGGGGAGTTGTCCCTGGATCCCAGGACCCTGGCAGTGGCGGGCTGGACAGGCTCCCCGGAAGGGAGTGTGGATAGTAACCTGTGCTCGCACATAGGCTTCTTGGTGGCAGCAGCAGCAGCCTTAAGCGTGTCATGCCCATCTCTGGGGTCTGTGCTTTTAGCCGCGGCTCGCGCCCGTCTCTGGAGCTCCCTTAAACAGCGCTCTTAATCCCCTCTCCTCGCGCACCAGGAAACAAAGAGGGAAGAAAAAGTCTCTTGCCTCTTCGGCGGGTCCAGACTTTTCCCTGGACTCCCTCCCGGCTAGCCGTGGTGCACTAACTCCTGCAGGCTGTGTTCACTCCGCCAACCCCTGTCCTCTCCCTGTGCTCTGACCAAAGCCCGAGCCTCAGCTCCCAGCCCCGCCTGCCCTGGCGGGTGAGCAGACAAGCCTCTCGGGCTGGTGAGTGCTGGTCGGCCCTGATTCTCTGTGCAGGAATCTCCCCGCTTTGCCCTCCGCACCCCTGTTGCTGTGCACTCCTCCGCGGCTCCGAAGCTTCCCCCTCCGCCACCCGCAGTCTCCACCCGCGAAGGGGCTCCCTAGTGTGTGGAAACCTTTCCTCCTTCACGGCTCCCTCCCACTGGTGCAGGTCCTGTCCCTATCTTTTTGTCTGTGTTTATTCTTTTTTCTTTTGCCCTACCCAGGTACCTGAGGAGTTTCTTGCCTTTTGGGAGATCTGAGGTCTTCTGCCAGCGTTCAGTAGGTGTTCTGTAGGAGTTGTTCCATGTGTAGATGTATTTCTGGTGTATCTGTGGGGAGGAAGGTGATCTCCACGTCTTACTCTTCCACCATCTTCCCAGAAGCCCCCGAGCCCCAAGTTTTGTACATCATTTCATGATCTTGAAATGAATGTAATGTTGTTTATAGCATTTCCTTTAGCCCTTGTGAATGCCTTCCTCTCAAAGAAAACTAGCATTTTAATAGATTTCCTTTACTTTGACACATTTTCCCAGCTTGAAGTTAATATTTCAAGATTTGAGACACAAAGCCTCTGTATAGCATACTTCTTTCACAATTGCTAGTTTTCTCTAAGTTTGAAAGTAAATTACCTATTAGAATTTCAATAGATAGAACCCTGGAGCAGCCAGTTTGAAATAATGAAGTGCCTTTGTGAGCACAATCACTTTTTAAACATCTCTGGTTATAGAACAAGTAAACCAAATGTAGCAGACTTTTTAATCCAACAAGATAGCAAATGTTCAGAAAAAACAGAAAGAATGTCCTTGGAGTTTTGGCATTTTTCTGGTTTATATGTCCTTTTTTAAAAGCAAAAACTTTTTCTTTATACTATTTTAGCACATCATTTTAGGAGTTTCTAGGCCTGTTTTAGCACATGTAGAACAGAAACACGGCTTTTTAGAATTGTACAGATGAATTCCAGAGCAACCTGAGAAGGCCTTAGAACAGGAAGTGACTTAACAATCACCTGAATCTTTTTGAAGGGAGCATATTTGCCGTGAATTCCCATGCAAAAGTGAAGCAATGTCTAGGTCAGCATCTCTTAATGACAATTTCTCCCCTAGATAGCTGTTGCAGATGTTGAATTTTTAAAAAATGGTTTGTAATTCAGCAGGTGTCACTAGCAACTTTCCAGAAAACTTAGTTAGCTGACATTTTTTATTGATTTCTCCTGTATTAGAAAATGAAATGTCAGACACTATTAATTGCATTTTTAAAATAAGTAGTTACAGCAGGAGTAATGGGTAAATGAAAGTACTTCCTGTCTAATGCACAATAGATGTATTCATTTAAATGTATTCAATTTAGATGAATGCAATATGTCTGTATTCATTACAGTTATACATATCTGTGGGCTGAATTGATGGAGTGGTAATTACTACCTTTATAAATGGGACACTATTGTCAGTCTGGGGGAAGAAAACTCATTTTCTTATCATATTTTACACACCCACAGCATAGACTCATTCTAAAATCTTTCTTTCAAATATAGAAATTTTACCCGTGAATTTCCAGCGGATCTAATGATTATAAATATGGTCTGTCAGTAGTCCTGCTTTTCTCAAGGATTGCTGAGGGTTGTTCTCTCTCATGGAAAATGACAGAACGGAATTGGGGATCTCAAGATCTCTCCATACAGAGGAGCCCTCCTTGTCACCTGGCCCCACCCCTGGAGCTCAGCCATGTACATTACATAACATGGATTAGATTATTTTTACATCATGCATTGCTTTTCTTTGAGTTCAGTGAAGGTAGGACTATAAAAATGTGATTTCGTTGTACACTTTTATTTTCTAAATACTGGAGTATTTTTTAAGACTATTTTTAGGTTCATAGCAATATAGATCAGGAAATACAAAGAGTTCCTGTATACTCTCCCCTAATTTTATATATAGTTTCCCTTATTATTAACATTTTATATTAGTGTGGTGGGTGAGTGTGTTACAATTGATGAACTGAAATTGATGTGTTATTATTAGCTGAAGTCTATATTCCACATTAGGTTTCACTCTTTGAAGTGTACAGTGTATGGGTTTTAACATCACCATACTCATTTCAGGTTTTCCAGTTCTCTCCCCTTTAGCACAATAACTAAACAGGAAAAAGGTCAGAAAGAAATTAAATGTATTCATTCCTTCACTCACTACATTTATTCATTCATGAATTCATTAATGGACGTTTATTGGGCATGAACTCTAGGCCAAGGACTGCTATTTAATGGATTCGACCTTGTCCTTGACCCTGGGTAAATTTACATATATTTTCATGTACTCTCTTTTTGTCTCCCACCCAAAAATATTGCCTGTTTTTACTGGTGAGGGCTGGGATGTTCTGTGTAAGAGACTGGTAGTCCTTGCATCTTGATGGGCTCATACTACACTGTGTCCAGTAAATCTCATTGGTTTACATGTATTTTACTGTTTCATTAGTTGTTAAAAATACTCTGAAAACCAATGCATAACCTTTATGAACTTGTGCAATACAGCATCCGTATCCCATTGGTAAGCAATATGGAAATTATATGTGCGCCTTTTTTCCTTTATGGCAGACATGCGTAGTTAGGTAATAAAGCAATAGCTACTGTTATGATTATTTTAGGGTACACCTGGGACTGCATTATATACTTATGTGTTTTTCTGGTAGAGGAACTGTATATTAATTTATGCTGAGGAAGATGAAGTTGGTGGTGTAGAATACTGATGAACAATGGTTCTAACAGATATGCATGTGTTTTTCAAAAATAACCTCTGTTCAAATGCAGCCAATTGGGAATCTTCTCCAAAATAAGCAGTTATACAAGCAAACTTTAAATATTTAATTGTTGCTTCATGAACAGAAATGAAATCATTACTCTGGCATCTTGCCAGTAAGTCAGAAATTCATCATTCTTTCCAAATTAGAAACGATGCTGAGATGTTCACAAAGCATGCCACCCAGTGATAAGTTCACATATTTAATGTGGTTGTATTCATCTTCTCATCTGGGCAGCTTGAATGAATCACTAATAAGAGGGGAAAAGCTCTTTCTCAAATCCAGGCAGTGGCTGACATTATACCTACCTGGGCATTGCTGGAAAGGTCTAACTTTGGTCGTGTCCAGTTCAAGTCTGGGAAACCAACACTTGATTCTCAACAGATTTTAAGGAGAACTATTGATTATGGTAAGACAGGAGGAACATTGGAAATCAATAATCTGTAGTTCTGATTGTGAATCTGTATGCAGTTACCACCCTCTATTACTTTAGGCTAATTCTTCAGTAAGCTCCTTAGACCTCAGAACCCGTATTTTTTTAAAAGATTGTTCCAAAAGTTCCATATACTTAGAATCATACTCATCTGTTTATTCTGCCATCATTTCAGCAGTTTAATTACCCATGATATAATTTAACATTGCCACAGTGAGCCAAGCTATCTATTACTTAGTGGGAAAAGCATTCTCTGGTTTTTATTCATTAATTTAACTTATTCAACAAATACTTACTGAGTTTCTTCTAAGTAACAAGTAACATGCTAGATGCTATAGAATGCAAAGACCATATAAAAGAAGCCCGTCACATCTTTAGGGAAATCAATATTAGTAATATTAATGTTAATTAAGGGCATCCAGTGCTCTCTTGACTGTGTGTGGGATTTCTAAACAGTCCAAAAGTTAAAAACAAATTGTGAAGGCTTCCCTGGTGGCGCAGTGGTTGAGAGTCCGCCTGCCGATGCAGGGGACACGGGTTCGTGCCCCGGTCCGGGAAGATCCCACATGCCGCAGAGCGGCTGGGCCCGTGAGCCATGGCCGCTGGGCCTGCGCGTCCGGAGCCTGTGCTCCGCAACGGGAGAGGCCACAACAAATTGTGAGATAAAAACATCTGAAAATCATATTTATGGAAACCAAATTTGTTTTTCTATCAGGGATTGTGCTTTCATATGAGACAGTGGGTTGAAGAGAATAAGGATTCCTATCACTTGCTCAAATTTTCATCAGAAAATGAAAGTTGCTTTATAGACTCAGAATGGTATTATTTTTTAAAAAAATTTTAGTGTCATGTGGATACAACGATACCCATACATATAACACAAAGACACATACACACAAAATATCCAAACATCAAGTACCTACTTTTAGCATACACTGTACTAAGTGCTTCCATGAAACTGATCTCATTTTATACTCACAACAATCCTTCAAGCTACCCACTACTCCCTTTAATTTATCCTGAGAAAACTGAAAATTTAAAGTTTAAACTGCTGTAAGAAAGAGGCTGAGATTCAATTTAGTCAGTCTTCAAACACTATTTTTTTTCTCTATCACAAAAATAAATACATGAAGAAACCCATCTAAATCAAGTTTCCCATTACCCAGTCTATTACAGAGGTGCAAGGGGACAATGGGGACGAAAAGAGATTTTTTGAATCAGCGACAGCCACTTGATCAAAGGAGGAGGAGAATTCACTATCTTTGAGACAGGATTTTATCTGGGGCCTGTGTAACAGAACAGGTTAGAGAATGTCAGAATTCTTAAAGCAATCTCTTACACATAACAGTGAAAGGTCAAATGTGAAGTTTCATGCAAAGAATGTGAATTCAGTTCTCAAAGCTCCGAGCTGGTATTGCCATCAGGGAGATACGAAGAACAGCAATTGATTTCTTCTCTTTCTTTTCAATAATCAAGGCACATATTCACAACCAGCAGAACAGGACTACCACCTTGTATTTTCCTAGCGCCCATCTCTCAGCTTCAAGAGCTTTATAGATTTTTAAAATTATAATTAGTCCTCTTACTCTCTCTGGGAGCGAGGGGCTCTGTATCATTCCAAATCTACCAAAACAGTTAGCAGAGACAGCGCAGAATTATGCAGCATCTGGATAAAGGCTAATTAGGGCAGCCACGAGCCTGGTGATTAATAGCTCTGAAGACAGGCAGATCTGAGTCTGAATCCAGTCTCTGCTCTTCAACGTTGAGTGAGTTTCTAGATGTGTTTGTGCCTTGTCTTCCATGTCTTTATACGGGATAATAAGAGATGATACTTAGTAAAGTCGTTGTGAAGATTGAGTTAACAAACATGAAGTGCTTGGCAGATTTCTATTTTACAAAGAGAGAGCAATGGATTTTAGTGTGTAAGCATCATTACAATAATAAAAATAATTTGGTAGCAAACATACATATTTCTAACTAAACACATTACTGTAGTCAGAATACTTGCCACTTTACAGATACACTTGTTATATGCATGAATGTAAAATTCTTAGTGTGAAAAAGTATATTTACTCTCTTTGCACCCAAAATGTTAATTATGAAAAGTAATTAATTACTATGGAATTCTTACTGAACTGCAACATAATTGCCCACTGGCAATGCCTAATGTTTTAAAAATGACTTATTAAGATAACTCATATTCAATTTATAATTCATTTTCAACATTTAATGGATCATTGAGAATGCTTAACAAGAAGTTTTCTTTTATTTCATAAATGTTATTTTTTCTATTAAATAAGCTTCCGAAGTCTCCTCTTCTAGGCAGACTGTGAGAAGGGAAATTTGTATGACTAGCAAATCAATGATACAGCTATACATCAAATGTTATATGTCTAATGTATTATTATAAATTTTATTCACTTTTAATTTTAAAAATATACTGAGAATAGGTGGCTATTTACTCCTTTCATGTTTACTCCATATCTCAATATATTTAAAGACTGTAATTATTTCAGAGAGTAAATCTCACCTTAATTTGCCTTCAAAGCTATTTGACCAGTAAAAGTATCTTGTCATTAAACAAAAAGGCAAGAAATGCTGAGAATTTACAGCGTATCTAATGCTATGTGTGAAGAAGGGAGAGAGAGAAAAAATCTGACTTTTTCTTCAAATTATTCTTAACTAGTATGAACTAGGTAAATTCTATAACAACTTATGATTATCACTGTATTGCAATTTATAGTGTTTACCTGTTCATATGTAATTATCCCATGCTAGACTGTAAAACTCTGAGGTAGAGACCTAGTAAGAAACTGACGATTACAGGTTGCTTAACAAGAGGTTCTTGACTGTTTAAGTGCTTCATAATAGTGCGATGAATGTGTGGTTAAATGAACAGATGAATGATTGAGTGGATGGGGCAGCGTGATACAATGGAAAGTGCACCCCTGCTTTACTGTTAACTGATTTTATTCAAATCACGAAATTGCTAAACATCAGTTGCCTCTTCTGCTAAATGGTAGAATTAGATAGACTACATGATTCCTCCCCTACTAGTCTGAGACCTTACCCTCCAGCCTCCTGGCACATAGAGATGGGCCAACTCAGCTCCATCTCCACAGGTCGTCCACTTTGACACTTCAGAACAGGTCTACCTTATGCTGAGTAATACCATGGACCACTCAGTTATAGTTCTTTTACTAAAAGTCAGCTCCAGCTCTAATCTCAGTTTTCAAGTTTCGCCAAAAATTCTTAAGGATTTTTGTCTTTCTTTTCCTCTCTGATTCCTCTATCCTTACCCAACTCGGCTTGTAGTCTCCTTTGCCTGATATTTCTACTCTCAGGCCTCAGTTTCCCCATTTCTATTCCCTAGTCACTGCTGTTGGGTCTATGCTTTTACTTCTGGCTTTGAGGGACACACTGGATTGTGAACTCTGTATGTTTTGCTCATGGCATTTATATCCCACCTGTGCATCCTTCCTCTCTTAATAAGGGGACTAGGATATGCTGTGGGAATATCATTTGTCCCTTATAGGGAAGAGAAACGGGTATATCAGCACTATTTCCCGGCAAGAAAAATGAAGCAAGAAACGGGGCATGTAATTTAATCTGACGGCTTTGTAAAATGTAAACATTTGTAGGAGATGGTATATGACTAAAATGTTGGTAGAACTCTCATAACATTTTTCATTGAGAGTCATATATTATAATATCATAATTAAAGGGAGTTTTAGAGATAAAAAATGTTTAGATATAGATGCCAAGAGTAACTGGAAAAGCTCCACTCCTGGCCATTGAGCTATTGTCACAAAATCCTCTCCAAAATCTGGAGTAATAAGAAAACACATTTTTAGCTACAGATTCACCCTGAATTCTCAGTCGCCACCCCTACTCCACTCCCAGTTAACATAGCTGAGGCAGAGTTGCTCAATATCCAAGGCACATGGCCAGTTTTCTGAGTCTGTTGTTCCTGGGTCATCATAAAGTAAGAACTATGGGTAAACCAAAGTAGTCCCTGTTCCAATCCAATCCCTGCAATTATACTGAGAAAGGGCATAACAAATTTCTAGTGAGAAAGACTGGATGAAAAATAATGGTTTCCCCTGATTCTAAGTGTACTGCATCAAAAGATATGCTCTACCTCAATGCTATACTGCTCCCTCAGTTATCAAGTGACTATATTATCTCCATTCGTTGAGTAACTGGGTTTTTGTCTTGAAATCGGTATCCACATTCTCATTACTGGATACATCCTGTCAAGTAGCTTTTATTTGCCTCATCGGCCTAGAATATAACCACATTTCTACGTCAACTCTCTTAGATAGGCAATCCAGATATTTTGTCTAGTTTGATCTTTGTTAATGTTACTTCCTTCCTGCTTCTTGCCATGTGTTTTAGACACTTACATTTGGGCTTGAATCATTATGTTCCATGTCTGAATTAATTGCCCCATCACTTCTCGCAACCCTGTAGAATCTGCCTAAACTCCCTGTGTTTGCTTTCTTGTCTGGGTAGTGATAGCCCTATGATTTAGGTTTATGGCCTAAGTTCTTTTTATAGAAGGTTAGTCATTTTGGAGAAACAAAGCTGAAATCCATTCTTTATTTTGTTCACCCATTCTTTATGCATATTTATTTGGTATCCTCTAAGTGCCAGTCATTCTTTTATTTAGGCCTTGGGATAATAGAGAAGAACTTACAGAATGATAGGAAGCATGAATATGTAAGCCAGCATTATCTATTAATTTATGTAATGCATATTAAATAAGCACCTATTCTGGGCTAGACAATACGTTTGGCACCGTGGACACAAAAATGAATAAAACAGCTCCTGCCTTCAAAAGATTTGTGGGAGCCATAGACATGAAAACAAATCTTTTAATATCATGTGGCATGTCTGCTAATAGAATTAAAGAGGGTAACATGGGAGCATGGATTGATATAAATGACACTGATGAGGTAGGAAGGAGCTTGTATGGTATATTAAGGGGATTGGCCTTAAAGGGAGATGGTAAAGCACAGCTGTTTACTAACAAAGGAGGTAGGCATTGGTTATTTGAATTCAAATCCTTTCTGCACTTGGTAACTCAGGGACCACAAGTGTGTGATCTCTCTGAGTGCTGGTTGATGCATGTGTAAATTGTAGATTAAAATAGAACTTATTTTTATAGGGTCGTTGTGAGGAACAAATGAGATAATTCACATACTTAACCTAATACCTGGCACATTGTTTGTGCTCAATAAGCATTTGTCACTATTATCCTATAGGCAATGAGAGAATTCAGGCGGATTTTAAGCAGGAGGATGATATGGCCAAAGTTCTGTTTGAGATAGAGCATAGGCAAAATTGTAAGCGTAATAATTTTGAAAACTGTGCAGTACACTCATTGGCAATGTCTAGTAGGAGCTGATGCTTGTGGGAGAAGCTTAGGCTGGAGGTAGAGATTAAGGATAAATAAGGCTCTAACTATAGTATGAATGGGGTCACCCAGGGAGAGTGTGTAAAGTGGATAATTCAGTTGGCCGAAGATGGAATTGTGTGGAATCCAAAAAATGTAAGGGGTAATATCAAAGAAAGAAATGTCAAGTAGGGATGATCATAGATGTGTTTAGTAATAAGCAACATAATGGAGGCTTTCTCCTCCTTGAAATGTCATGGAAAATGATTCCCAGAGGGGGCAAAGAGCTGGGTATTGGGAAAGGAGTAGAAGCTCACCAATTTAATAAGGTGGGAAAGGCACTGTGTGCAGAGAGAATAATAAGTCCCAACACATGATCTCAGGGAGGCTAAAAGTGAGCAGTAGGTGAACAATACAAAACAATGCAATCAGTGCCCCAATAAAATATTGTCGTGGAGAGGTCTTACAGTGTTTCAGATAGGCTATTGGATAGGCAGAGGAAATGGGGATGAGTATTCCAGCAGAACCACACCTGGAAATGGATGGCAAGAAGAAGAATGAGTAATGACCATACTGCAGCTGAGGGCTCCTTTATAATAAGTCATTGTGTGTTTATTGATAAGTTAGGGATAAGGCTAAGCTGAAAGTTGCTTCCACAGTGCCATGAATTTCTGAAATGTAATGTGACTAACCATATCCTTTTAGTCACAGTAAAATTAAATACCAACTTGATTAATATGAGATCTGATTATGCTATTAGAGAGAAATGTAACCAACATTTTTGCCTTTTTTTTTTAAGGATTTTCCAGAAAAGGAGAAGTCCACAGCAAAGGCCCTGGAAGATGTAAAGGCAAACTTTTACTGTGAATTATGTGACAAGCAGTACCACAAACACCAGGAGTTTGACAATCATATTAATTCTTATGATCATGCTCATAAGCAGGTAAGTCGAAGTGGGAAATAGCCTTCATATTCCTGGATTTATACCTTCAGAACACAATATATGCAACTGGCCTTATTTATCCTTGTCTAAGATGCTGAGGTAAAACCATTTTATACCTTTTTTTTCTTGAAGGTTGTGTTTTCTGTTTAAATATTGGGTGAAATACTTTTTCCTAGAAGGAATGTAAAACTGTAGGTTAACTTACAGATGATCCAAGGGTAGATTGACATTTATTTTAGAGTTATGTATGTGGGGGAACCAGGACCCATTAAAAATAGGGCCAGATTCAAAACCACCTAGCTACTTAGTGGCAGAACTAGAACACTGGACTAGTACTAGGACAGAATCTATCATAGAGTTCTTTCAAGAGTTCCAAGGTATAGGGAATACTAAGTCTTTGGGGAAAAAATTTTCAATATAAGGTTACATTTTCCCAAGAATACCCTCTTAGGAGGGTCAAAGTGATTACTTAATAAATGAACCATCGCAAACAAAGAAAATCTTGACAAAGGCAAAGTTGAGGGGTAATGGCAGGTATAAACACTTCACATTTCATTTTCTTTTTCTACACATGGAAGCTAAGATTCTCTATTTCTATCTGTCTGTGAAAGAGGAGGTTATTGTTCTCATCTGTTAAATTTTATCCTTGCCGCATGAGGTATGAGAATACTAGCCTTTTAGGAATTAGGAGTGTTAAATACCACTAAGAAAGAAATTCCACATGGCCAGAGGATTATTGCTAAGAGCTGAGAAGGTGCACACTCCTAATATCTTTGAATATATGAGTAAGTCTCGTATATTCTAGACCTAGAATGTTTATTCAGAGTGAACAGCAATAAAGGTTTTGACTAGCATCACTAATATTTATTGAGCGCATATAAAATATATGGCTTTGGGAGATGCAAGACACAATTTCTAACTTTAAAGATACAGCATGCATATATAATTGACTGGATGTCTCTGACAAGAGCAAGAACAATGGGATGAATTGTTTAGGACTATGATTCCCAAATCTTAGTGTGCATAATCATCACTTCGCAACCTGTTAATAATGCAGATTTCCAGATTCTCCTTTAGATATTCTAATTCAATAGTTCTAAGATGGGGCACAGGAGCTTGTATTTTGAAATGACACAAAATAGAATTTTTCAATCATAAATAAAAATGAACTATGTGGCTACTATCCAACTCCAATAGCAATCAGTCTTGTTTCATTTATAGCACCACCACTCACTTCCCCACCCCTGCTACCACCGTGCATTATTTTGAAGCAAATTCCAAACTTTGTATCATTTCATCTGAAAGTATTTCAGGATGAATAATGATGCTTAAACAACATAGCCATCATCATACCTAAAAATTAACAGTATCTTGGTATCAGTGGGTGGTCTTGTTTTCTCATTTGTCTAATAAATGATTTATAAATTGGGGTTTGTTGAAATCAGGATCCAAACCTATCACACTTTTGGTTGACACATCTTTAAGTTTCTTTTAATATATATTTAAACTATGGGTTTTTCACTCCCTCTTTAAATTTTACTCCTTGCAATTTATTTGTTGAAAAACTGTATTGTTTCACAAATTTGAGATTTTACTGAATACAACCCAGTGTTGTCTTTGCACGTTTTCTGTCTTCTATATTTCCTTTAAACTTGTTGTTACGGATAAAATCTGGTCAAATGCAGGTTAACATTTTTTTCTTGGTAAAAATATATTAGAGGGTGTGTTGTGTCTTTCCATAAGGAGGTGTATGATGTCTAGTTTTCTTTCTTTTTATGACTTGAAGTTTGATCAGTGGGTTCAGATACTATTGCCTTGATCCATCCATCATTAAGTACCCCACCAACCTTTTTCCACTAATAGTTCTTGTATCCATAGATGATCATTTGCTTAAACCTATTACTTCATTTGGAGTTGTAAAATGATGATTCTAATTCTATCATCCTTTTGTCATTTATTAGATAGAATATGTCTATAACGGCAAACTTCCCAAAAGTATCACCTAACGTGAATTTTATGTAGGAGTGCTTCAGGCTGCATATTAAAAAAAAGTCACTCTGGAGATTCAGAGAAATAAGTGACCACAGAATGTCTCAGGGGATAGTGACATTTGACCTGTGCTTTAAGTGTGCATGTGTAAATGTTGAAAAAGAGGCTCAAGATGGGATGGAATTCTTGAAAGTGGAAACACAAGGAACTAAGGTGAGGAAATGGAGGGGTATGAGGCCTCTTTTGAAAACAGTAGAAAGTATTGGACTACCAGAGGGTGAATTCTCCACCCTCTACAGTCTGCCTTTCACTCTGCAATTCTGCCTCATCAATTTCCCTTTTTATCACTTTCCTCAATCTTATTTCCATTGGCTTTCCAACATGTTGATAAAACTACCTTTCCTCAATCTTTATATTCCATCTATCTGCCCATTTCTGTCTTTCTTTAGGCTTACTAACACTCTAAGATTCCTAGGCATACTCGTTGTTCAAACAGTGGTTGAGTTTCCACTATGTGCTACTGTGCTGGCTGTTGAAAGTGGACAAATTTAATCCCTAATTTCAGGGAGCCTGTAATCTGACTGGGGAACCTGTAATCTACCTAATCAATCTGTAAAATACATTGATTTAAATATTGTAGAATTTGTATATCTAGGATACTAAGAGAACATATAAAAATTATTTAAGAATGAAAAGATGACAGGTGAGCTAGAAGTCCTAAAGACTGAATTATAAGTTAGCTATGTTAACCAAGAATGGAAAGTCCATTATGGTAGAAAACCTATATCAAGGCATGGGAGCCTGTATCAAGCATAACCCAGAGAAGCTGCAAAAGATTTACTGTGATCACTAAAGTCACCATCAGTCTCTTGGAGAGCTCTTTAAAAATCTTTGAAACTGTCCCTCATTCCTCCCATTCTTCTCTTGCAATAGACCTTGTTCTCATTCTTCCTTTTGCATTCTCTTTTCACCATTCATGTTTAATATCACTCCTGATTTTTTGCTAGGGCCTTCTAACTGGACTCCCTGCCTCCAGTATTTTCCCTTCTCCACACCAACCTATCCATTTTCAGCCAGATTGATCCTCCCGAACTACCATATTTATTCTATCACTCCCCTCCTTGGAAAGCATCAATGGCTGCTGGCTGACTTTTAAAAAACTCTGAATTACTTAGTCTGTCATTCAAAATGTCCACAGTTTGGCTCGGGCATCCATTTCCAGATTTATCTCCTGCAACCCCAGAACTTCCTTATAGTTTCTTAAAAGATTCATTATGCTTTCCCACCTGCTCTTATTGGCTCATAATCTTCCCTCTGTCTGGGATGCCTGGGGGCTGTATTTCAACATATACTTCAGTAGATTTAATACATAGACTGACAACTTATATCCAGATATAAAAAAAAGCTGAGATGTCATGCTAAGCCGATTTAACAGCATTTTCCAAATTCCTTTTGATCAACACATTCATATTGTACAGAATTTTGTACATGCTGCCCACTTTGGGAAACATTGGAATAATTAAATTTGCCATAGACCTCATAAAACTGCTTTCTTAGATAAATGTTGAAATACTTCCATCTAAAGATTTATTTGGGCCCAAAATATTTTGAAAATTACCTGAATTCTAAATGAAGCTGAGTTTACAATTTGCCTTTTAAATGAAACTGAATTTTATGTACAAGAAATAGGAAATATGCACTAAAGTAAAATATGCAAAATCTTTTTTTTTTTTTCCCAAATCCCAAAGCTAAATATTTCTACTTGGTTCTTGCTGGGGATTTGGATGAGAGTATTTTCTGGCCTAAATAATATGAACAGTTGCCTTAATTTTATTTTCCATGTGGATTCAGAGTAAATATCTGGCCTCTTGTGCTGAACTTCCAACAATATGGTCTTTTGGTACACTTAGAAGTGAATCCAAATTCACATGGAATTAATTCTATTACTCATTAATGAATAGTTTAGAACTAGAAACAGGGTAATCTGCATTACCTCTCTACCTCCTCTTATTTATAATTACTCAGGATCCTTCATTTTAATAAGTGATTTCTAAAGCTTTTGTGTTACCTTGTATCTAAATTGCAGTCCTATGTGTTTATTTTATTGCAAAGCTTGTATTATTTACAGATTTATTGTAATTCTAGAGAAGTAAGCTAATATATAACTTTAAATAATAAAGTAAAATAATCTGGGATTCATAGCTTTAAAGTAATTCCATTGGACATTTAATAATGTTTTCTATAATTTAATAAAACTTGAGATATGTTTCTTGTAGAAAAAGTTTATCAGTAACAAAGCTGATTTTTTTCTGTTTCTTCAACAAGGAAAAATTGAATTTCCAGTTTTGACAGCCACATTCTATACCTAACTCATGTTTTTGGAAATAACTCGATTGTTTTAGCTATTGCCTTGAACTTTTAAAAATTCTGTGTAAATGTTGAGCATTATTACTAAAGCAATTTGAACATGTATACAAATTACAATAAAGAGAGTTGTATTGGATAAAGAGAGCACTGTAACTATTAATATAGCTAACATGTCAGTAACAATTAATTACTTATGAGACTACCAAGTCATAATCCCTTTCTTGGGACTATTAGCTGCTAATGCATAATATTGAAACAAATAATACACATCCTCACAAGCAGCACAAGTCTCTCCTGCCCCAGAGACATACTGGCTCATCTCAGCTTAGAAAAAACAAATGAACCGGATCCCCGTACAATTAACCCATTAAAATACCTTCAATAATAAAAAACAAATCCACTTTCAGATCCTCCACATGTGACACTTAATCCTCCTAATCTTCGTTTGCTTCACAATAGAATTTATTTTCACTCTGGAGGAGCTGTTCACTTCTCAAGCCTGGATTTGAACTCCAACTGATTCATTCTTAAAATGTTATTTTGGATTCTCCCCATCTCTACCTGCTCAAGATAAAATAAACAAAACAGAATTATCTTTTGTCATCTTGACGCCAAAGGGAAAACATTCCCAAAGCTGATAATTGAATTTAATCCAGTTATTCTTGCTTTGTTCCTACAATTTGATTTATATTTTATCCAAAGACTGCCCAATGATACATTTCAGCATAGTATATTTAAGCTACTAGTCATCTTAATATGGCAACAGGATTTAAAAGTATAGTTAATTTGTAGGCTTGGCAAGATTGAAGAAGAAATATAGACTAGAGTGTCTAGAATGAACACTGAGAACCATAAATGTTGGTAAAATAGAATAATACTTATTTCCTGCTGTATTTTGTATTCCATAAACCCAGGTTTCTGGTAGATTTTATATTTCTATATCTGCGCCACCACCCTCCCCCAAGAATTACCCAGCAGTAATTGGAAACTCTATTAGCAAAGAAGTACAAAAGAACCAAAACTGATCTTAGCTTCTGAATCATAATTCACCTCTTCTAAAATACTGCTTTCACCCTGGCTAAGAGACCTTTTGATCTCAAGGTGAGCTCCCAACTGAAAAATAAATTAAAAATATATGTTCTTGTTCTTTCTGTTTTTCAGATGGGCTAAGTGATTTCCTGCCTTAGTGTGTTTGCCATATCTCTTTCTTCCAGAGCTGTTTTTTCAGATGACTTTCAACTTTCTGATTCCTCTTTTCATTTGTGTCTTAGCTCAATGTCATCTCTTCTGTAGGATCTTTCCTTTGCATTCTAACTCAAGTTAGAATGTTGCCACTTCTCCAGATAATACCCTATTGGCACTGTCAGTGGTGGTTGGAGTCGGGCTACACTGGCTCTCCAGAGCCAACTGTTTAATATTCAAAAAATTTGTGAGCTGGTTCTTAAGCCACTGGTAGATTGAAATTAGCCATGATGGGAGATCCACACACACTACAAATAGGGCTTTATATGTTTCATTTGATTTTTCCAGAGTTGATATACCAGCACACCATACTGACCCTGCTACTCTGTCCTTTGTCAATATATTCTACCATCATTGACTAATCACTTCTTTTTTCCTTTATTGAGATATAATTGACATATATCACCATGTAGGTTTCAGGTTACAGCATGATGATTTTTTTAATTTACCATTTTAATTGTTTAAAAATGTACAATTCAGTGATTTTTGGCATATTCCCAATTTATTTACATATATCATGAAGTGATAATTATGGTAGGTGTTGAGTTATTTGTTTTTGTACTGAGTTGTATGAGTTCTTTATATATTTTGGATATTAACCCTTTATCAGATATATAACGATAATATTTTTGCCCTTTCATAGGTTATCTTTTCACTTTGTTCCTGGTTGGGATTACTACTTGGGCACTGTAGGTCTGAACTCAGTCTGCCAAGATCCAAGTGTCGTTAAGACCCCTCACCCCAATTCTCTGTCCCCATGGTTGAGCCCTGAAGATTCCCTTGCAATCTGGGGCAAGATCAGAGTAGGGGCTCCCACAAAGTGACCCACAATGCTGGGGGTAGGGATTGGTTGTCCGCCCTGGGTTTTCTTTGCTCATTGGAGAAACTGGAGGCTGAAGGGAGACCTCTCCATGTGATGCTGCACTGGCCTGGGGGAGGGACAATGCAATCAATGTGTAACTTCTTCTCTCACCTTCTGATTTAGTGTCTTGGTCTCTGTGGTGCAAGGGGTACTTTAGCCTCACCCCTGTATTGTAGGATTTTCTCAGTGATGTCTTATTCTTGAATAGTTATTAGTTGTTCTTCTCCTGAGGGGGAACAAATTCAGCAATCACCTATGTCACCATCTTGGTGATATCACTCCTTAATCACTTCTTAGGTAGTTAAGAGTGAATACTATAATGAGCAAAATTAGCTCTCTAATCCCAAGTTCTTTATAATTATTGAGCAAAACCTGTCATGAAAACACATTTTTATAATTTAAGAAAATACTTGAGCCCATATTAATGCTGAAGTAGTGTTCCACTTGAAGAATTTTAGACTTTACTCTATGGGAAATTGCTAGTCTTCATGGGCTTTTAAGCAAGCAAATGATATTATCAGATTTGTGATTTAGAAGAAAAAACCTAGAAGCAGTTTAAGGGTTGGAACACAAGGAAGAGAGCTTGGCTCTGCCGTCAGATGGGAGCCTAAGAGCCCAAGACATATGACTGAAATATTTACAGCAGTGACAAGGAGAGGAAAGGAGAGGGGTACATTCAGAAGACTGTCAATGACTTACAACATATGAACACATGGTCTACCTCACTTGTAATCATATAAATACAAACTTGAAGAGTTTTTCAAAAAAATGGTGTCAAATATGAAAAAAGAATACTACCCAGTGTTGACAAGATGTGAGATAATAGATACGGTTAAACATTGCTTGTGGGGATATAAATTGTCTCAATTTTTTGATGTTCAGCTTTGGATTACTTATCAAAGACTTAAAATGTGAATTTTTCCTATGAACAATTCCATCTGGCATGTATTCTAGAAAAATAATCACATTAATTCCAAAGATTTATACATGAAGATATTTAAAATAGAAAAATACCAGAAGCAATCTAAACATACAATGAAAATAAAGTGGCTAAATTATGATGCACATAAACTGAAATACTGTGTAAAAGTTAAATTACATTTTAGATCTATCTATCTATCTATCTATCTATCTATCTATCTATATATATATATATTTTTTTTTGCGATATGCAGGCCTCTCACTGCTGTGGCCTCTCCCGTTGCGGAGCACAGGCTCCGGACGCACAGGCTCAGCGGCCATGGCTCACAGGCCCAGCGCTCCGTGGCATGTGGGATCTTCCTGGAACGGGGCATGAACCTGCGTCCCCTGCATCAGCAGGCAGATTCTCAACCACTGTGCCACCAGGGAAGCCCTGGATCTATATTTTATACAAAATTAATTCTTAAAAGGAATGCTTAGATACTTGTTTATATTAAAAATTAAGGAATATATAAGTATGAAATGTTAAGTAATAGCATTTAATTACAATTTGGTCCATATCTTTTTAGATAAGTTTCTAAATACTTATTATCAAGTCATAAACTCTTGTATAAAACATAAACATAAAATGTGATTATACTATACACATTATTCTGCCTTCATAGGTTTTCACTTATATCTTGTCAGTCCATAGGGATTTGTATTTTATTGTGTTAAGTCAATGATCAGAATTTATGTCACTGTGACTTGTAGTTTTTTTTTTTATGTGACCCTCATAAGGTACTGTGATTACTTTATAATTATATTTTCTTTCTTGTATACCTATTTTTTCCTGGAGTTAGAAACTACCTTATTTTTATATTTGCTCAATTTTTTAAAACCACTGCCTATTTCTAATTCATCTCTGAACTATTTACCGTACATAAGAAAAAAGTCTGATTCAGACATCAAATTCAAAACATCAGATAAATGAAATAATAGATCAGTCCTTGTCCAGCCCCTCCCTCTTCTGGTGAAGTCCTGGGTCTTTCTGCTCCAGTGTTACCTGGTTGCCTTCCAGACCTGCTGCACAGCTGTTCTTTTGGGACTTCTCTTTATCATCATCCTATGAATGCTTTTGTTTCTCTCTTAGGCTGTAGTCCTTGTTTCCTTGATCTCATGATTTCCTATATCTTATTTTATTCCTCCTTTTGGTGGAAACTATTTTCCCAAAGCTTCCTAAGGAAGAATACACACAAGGTAAAATTTGGGAGCCCTTGTCTGTCAGTAAATATAAATGCGTTTATTCTGTGCTCACATTTTATTTATTTTTCAACTGGGTTTTAGCCTTTAGTGTTGCTGTTGAAAAGTTATATGTCATTTTGGCTCTTAATCCTTCTTTTCACAAACTTTTAGACTTTCCTCTTCATCGTTTCATTTTATAATGATGAAACGTTATAAAAAGAATTGAGGACAGTCTCAGAGACCTCTGGGACAAAATTAAATGCACCAACATTTGAATTATAGGGGTCCCAGAAGAAGAGAAAAATAAAGGGTCTGAGAAGATATTTGAAGAGATTATAATTGAAGATATCCCTAATATGGGAAAGGAAATAGTCAGTCAAGTCCAGGAAACACAGAGAGTCCCATACAGGATAAATCCAAGTAGAAACATGCCAAGACAAATATTAATCAAACTGTCAAATATTAGACAAAGAAAAAATATTAAAAGCAGCAGAGGAAAAGCAACAAAAAAATGTACAAGGGAATCCCCATAATGTTAACAGCTGATCTTTCAGCAGAAATTCTGAAGGAGAGTAGGAAGTGGCATGACATATTTAAAAGGATGAAAGGGAAAAAACTACAACCAAGATTACTCAACAAGGGTCTCATTAGGATTCAATGGAGAATAAAATCTTTACAGACAAGCAAAAGCTAACAGAATTCAGCACCACAAAACCAGCTTTACAACAAATGCTAAAGGAACTTCTCTAGGCAGAAAACACAAGAGAAGGAAAAGACCTACAATTAAAAACCCTATGAAACTATGAAAATGAAACTATGAAAATGAAATGAAACTATGAAAATGGTAATCGGAACATACATATTGATAATTACCTTAAATGTAAATGGATTAAATGCTCTAACCAAAAGGCACAGACTGGCTGAATGGATACAACAACAAGACCCATATATATGCTGTCTACAAGAGACCCACTTCATACCTAGGGACACATACAGGCTGAAAGTGAGGGGATGGAAAAAGATATTCCATGCAAATGGATATCAACAGAAAGCTGGAGTAGCAAAACTCATATCAGACAAAACAGACTTCAAAATAAAGACTATTACAAGGGACAAAGAAGAACACTACGTAATGATCAAGGGATCAATCCAAGAAGAAGGTATAACAATTGTAAATATTTATGCACCCAACATAGGAGCACCTCAATACATAAGGCAAATGCTAACAGCCATAAAATAGGAAGTCGACAGTAACACAATAATTGTAGGAGACTTTAACACCCCACTTTCACCAATGGACAGATCATCCAAAATGAAAACAAATGAGGAAACACAGCTATAAATGACACATTATACCAGATAGTCTTAATTGATATTTATAGGACATTGCATCCAAAAAAAACAGAATACACTTTCTTCTCAAGTGCTCATGGAACATTTTCGAGGATAGATCATATCTTGGGTGACAAATCAAGCCTTGGTAAATTTAGGAAAATTGAAATCCTATCAAGTAACTTTTCCAATCACAATGCTGAGACTAAATATCAATTACGGGAAAAAAAGTGTGAAAAGTACAAACACATGGAGGCTAAACAATATGCTACTAAATACCCAAGAGATCACTGAAGAAATCAAAGAGGAAATCCAAAAATACCTAGAAACAAATGACAATGAAAACATGATGACCCAAAACCTTTGGGATGCAGCAAAAGCAGTTCTAAGAGGGAAGTTTATACAATACAATCATAGATCAAGAAACAAGAAAAATCTCAAATAAACAAATTAACCTTACACCTAAAGCAATAAGAGAAAAAAGAAGAGAAAAACCCCAAAGTTAGCAGAAGGAAGGAAATCATAAAGATCAGTTCAGAAATAAATGAAAAAGAAATGAAGGAAACAATAGCAAAGATCAATAAAACTAAAAGCTGGTTCTTTGAAAAGATAAACAAAATTGAAAAACCGTTAGCCAGACTCATCAAGAAAAAAAGGAAGAAGACTCAAATCAGCAGAATTAGAAATGAAAAAGGAGAGGTAACAACCGACACTGCAGAAATACCAAGGATCATGAGACATTACTGCAATCAACTATATGCTAATAAAACGGACAACCTGGAAGAAATGGACAAATTCTTAGAAAAGTACAATCTTCAAAGACTGAACCAGGAAGAATAGAAAATATGAACAGACAAATCACAAGCAATGAAATTGAAACCATCATTAAGAATCTTCCAGCAAACTAAAGTGCAGGACCAGATGGCTTCACAGGTGAATTCTATCAAACGTTTAGAGAAGAGCTAACACCTATCCTTCTCAAACTCTTCCAAAATATAGCAGAGGGAGGAACACTCCCAAACTCATTCTACAAGCCACCATCACTCTGATACCAATACAAGACAAAGACGTCACAAAAAAAAGAAAACTACAGGCCAATATCACTGATGAACATAGATGCAAAAATCCTCAACCAAATATGAGCAAACAGAATCCAACATCAATTTAAACGGATCATACACCATGATCAAGTGGGGTTTATCCACTTGATAATTCTTCAATATATGCAAATCAATCAATGTGATACACCATATTAACAAACTGAAGGAGAAAAACCCTATGATCATCTCAGTAGATACAGAAAAAGCTTTCGGCAAAATTCAACACCGATTTATGGTAAAAACCCACCAGAAAGTTGACATAGAGGGAACCTACCTCAACATAATAGAGGGCTTATATGACCAACCCACAGCCAGCATCGTTCTCAATGGTGAAACACTGAAACCATTTCCACTAAGATCAGGAACAAGACAAGGTTGCCCACCCTCACCACTGTTATTCAACATAGTTTTAAAAGTTTTAGCCACAACAATCAAAGAAGAAAAAGAAATAAAAGAAATCCAAATCAGAGAAGAAAAAGTAAAACTGTCACTGTTTGCAGATGACATGATAGTATACATAGAGAATCCTAAACATGCTACAAGAAAACTACTAGAGCTAATCAATGAATTTGGTAAAATAGCAGGATACAAAATTAATGCACAGAAATCTCTTGTATTCCTATACACTAATGATGAAAAATCTGAAAGAGAAATTAAGGAAACACTCCCATTTACCATTACAACCAAACGAATAAAATACCTAGGAATAACCTTTCCTAAGAAGACAAAAGACCTGTATGCAGAAAACTATAAGGCACTGGTGAAAGAAATTAAAGATGATCCAAACAGATGGAGAGATATACCATGTTCTTGGATTGGAAGAATCAACATTGTGAAAATGACTCTGCTACCCAAAGCAATCTACAGATTCAATGCAATCTCTGTCAAGCTACCAATGGCATTGTTCACAGAACTAAAACAAAAAATTTCACAATTTGTATGAAAATACAAAAGACCCCAAAGAGCCAAAACAATTTTGAGCATAACGGAGCTGGAGGAATCAGGCTCCCTGACTTCAGGCTATACTACAAAGCTACAGTAATCAAGATAGTATGGTACTGGCACAAAAACAGAAATATAGATCAGTGGAACAGGATAGAAAGCCCAGAGATAAACCACACACATATGGTCACCTTATCTTTGACACAGGAGGCAAGAATATACAATGGAGAAAAGACAGCCTCTTCAATAAGTGGTGGTGGGAAAACTGAACAGCTACTGTAAAAAAATGAAATTAGAACATTTCCTAACACCATACACAAAAATAAACTCAAAATGGATTAAAAACCTAAATGCCAGTCTAGACACTATAAACCTCTTTGAGGAAAACATAGAACACTCTATGACATAAATCACAGGAAGTTCCTTTTTGACCCACCTCCTAGAGAAATGGAAATAAAAACCAAAACAAACAAAGGGGACCTAATGAAACTTAAAAGCTTTTGCACAGCCAAGGAAACCAGAAACAAGACGAAAAGACAGCCCTCAGAATGGGAGAAAATATTTGCAAACGAAGCAACTGACAAAGCATTAATCTCCAAAATATATAAGCAGCTCATGAAGCTCAATATCAAGCAAACAAATAACCCAATCCAAAAGTGGGCGGAAGGCCTATATTGACATTTCTCCATAGAAGATATACAGATTGCCAACAAACACATGAAAGGGTGCTCAACATCACTAATCAGTAGAGAAATGTAAATGAAAACTACAATGAGGTATCATCTCACGCTGGTCAGAATGGCCATCATCAAAAAATCTACAAACAATCCATGCTGGAGAGGGTGTGGAGAAAAGGGAACCCTCTTGCACTGTTAATGGGAATGTAACTTATTACAGCTTGTTACTATGTTACAGACTTGTTACTATGGAGAACAGTATGGAGGTTCCTTAAAAACTGTAAATAGAACTACCGTATGACCCAGCAATCCCACTACTGGGCATATACCCTGAGAAAACCATAATTCAAAAAGTGACATGTACCAAAATGTTCATTGCAGCACTATTTACAAAAGGCAGGACATGGAAGCAACCTGAGTGTCCATCGACAGATGAATGGATAAAGAGGATGTGGCACATATATACAATGGAATGTTACTCAAACATAAAAAGAAATTAAATTGAGTTTTTGTAGTGAAGTGGATGGACCTAGAGTCTGTCATACAGAGTGAAGTAAGTCAGAAAGAGAAAAACAAATACCGTATGCTAACACATATATGTGGAATCTAAAAAAAGAAAAAGGTTCTGATGAACCTAGGGGCAGGACAGGAATAAAGACACAGAGGTAGAGTATGGACTTGAGGACACAGGGAGGGGGAAGGGGAAGCTGGGATGAAATGAAAGAGTAGCATTGACATGTGTACACTACCAAATGTATAATAGATAGCTAGTGGGAAGCAGCTGCATAGCCCAGAGAGATCAGCTTGGTACTTTGTGACCACCGAGAGAGGTGGGATAGGGACCGTGGGAGTGATGCACAAGAGGGAGGGGATATGAGGATATATGTATACATATAGTTGATTCCCTTTGTTATACAGCAGAAACTAACACAAAATTGTAAAGCAGTTATACTGTAATAAAAATGTTAAGAATAAAAACAAGAGCAGTGAATAGAAAAGACTCACAACTATGGTAGATATTAATCCAACTATATCGATAATCACTTTAAATGTTAATGTTCTGAATTCATCAATTAAAAGATAGAGACTGTCAGAGTTCATTAAGTAAAAGAGAGAGAGGCCCAAATATATTTTGTTTGGAAGAAACCCACTTTAAATATAAAGACACTTTAAAAGTAAAGTGATGGAGAAATAGATGCTATGCTAACACTAATCAAAAGAAAGCTAGAGTAACTATATTAATTTTAGACAAAGCTGCCTGTAAATCTAGGAAAATTATCAGGGATAAAGAGAGGCATTACATAATGATAAAGAGATCAAAGCACCAAGGGACATAACAAAACTTCATGTGTATGTGCCTAACACCAGAGCATCAAAATACGTGAGACAAAATCTGTTAGAACTTCAAGGAGAAATAGATAATCCACTATTATACTTGGAGATACTAACACTTATCTATCAGTAATTGATATATTGAACAGGGAGAAAAGCAGTAAGAACGTGGTTGAACTTAATACTGTCAGGTTCAACTGCCGTCTATAGAATACTTCATCAAACAGTATCAGAATACATACTCTTTTCAAGCTCACATGGAATATTCACCAAGATAGACCATATTCTAGTCATAAAACACAACTTATCAAACTATAAAAGAATAAAAATCACCCAAAATATGCTCTCAGATGAAAATGAAATTAAAGTAGAGGTCAATAATGGGAAGATACTGGAACACCCCCCCCCCCAAATAATTGGAGATTAAACAAGATATTTCTAAATAGTATGAATCAAAGAAGGAAGTCTCAAAGAAAAAAATTAAAATATTTGACCTAAGTTAAAAGAAAATATGATTTATCAAAATTTGTGGGCGGCAACCAAAATAGGTCTTAGAAAAAAAATTAAAGCATTGAATGTTATATTAGAAGAAAGATCTAAAACCAATAATGTAACCTTCCACCTTAGAAAACTACAGAAAAAAGAGCGAAGTAAATCCAAAGTAAACAAAAGAAAATACATTTAATAATTAGAGCAGAAACCAATGAAATTAAAAACAGGAAAGTGATAAAGTCAGTAAAACCTAATTCTGGTTCCTGAAAAAGATCAGTAAAATTGATACAACTCTAACCAAGCTAACTTAAAAAAAAGAGACAGAAGACACAAATTACTAATATTAAAAATGAAAGAGGAGCCATCTCTACTGATCTCATGGACATTAAAAGGATAATAAAGGAATGTTAAGAACAACCATATGCCTACAAATTTGATAACCTTTTTTCTTCTAAAAGATTTTTCACCAAGCCTGAATCTTTAGAGCAACTGTAGCAATGGCTTTCATAAAGGTAATTCTATGGGAGAACCAAAGAAATTATGCCAGGGTATAAATATATGTGGTTTTATGCATTACTTAGAAAGTAATTCTGGGCAGAACAATCAGTGCATAGTGAAGTCTTCTTTCGATAAACATAAATTCTTTGTAAGTATGAATATAGTCATTTCATTTACAGTTTAAAGACATACCCGTGTTTGGTCCTGTGAAAGAAACAAAATTAAGTTCATCTCAATGTGGAAATGGGCCTTTGTTTAAGGAGTAGGTTGGAGGAACACTGAAAAACACAGCCAAGATTTTTCTTAACAAGTAGTGTTATATCTATTCCAGTGCAGAGAGTAAAGTCCTCAATATTTTTTAAGGGAGCTTAACTCAATTTTAGACAGAAAACAGAAATGAAGTCTCATCTGTTTTGTAAAAAGTGAACTATATCTTCAGCTTAGCCATAAAGTCATCTCAGTCAATAACGATTAGAATTTTTAGCTCAATAATACAGCTCTCTGACTTATACCCCAAGAAGAACTGTAAAACACATACCTAGCTAATATAATGAGCTTGTTCTCAAAGTGGAATTATTAAATACAAGCCAATTAACGGTTGAAGTATGTAAACTTACATTTATTCCTTTCGTTTGGAATTATTATTCTGTGCTAGATTTTCCCCCTTTTCTTTCTTTTTTTATTTGTGGTAAAATCCCTTTTGTTTTGTAATAATCAGCCCAGTGGGAAGAAGTGTATTGAATTGACTATGAGTAAAAGAAATCTTGGAATCAGACTAGGTTCTAACCCTAGATCTAAAAATCTACTCAAACTCTTTAAGCAGTAAGTGATACCTACTTCATAGGATTTCCAAAAAGTTAAATATCGTAATAAAATTGTTCAATGCAGTGCTTGATCCAAATAAATACTACTTCTATAATAAAGCTTTTTTAAAAAATCTATATATAATAGAATCTTAATCTTGTTCTTTTCTATTGGGAGTGTCAGTTTTCTAGCTCATCAAATACCATCAAACGACAAACCTAAAAATTAAAAAGATAATCAAAATTTTCTTTACTGGAAATTGCTATCTGATAAGTCCAAAGAAATATCAAAGAATCTGAATTTTGAGGTATAAAAATCTTATGAGCATTAGCAGACAGTAGTGTATTGAACATTCATTTCTTATACTGCAGCCAGATCTTCTTCATAGAGTCAAAAGCTAAAGGGAAATAAACAAAATGAGATTTTTCCACAAAATAATGGTGATGAATATGGGCTAGATGTATAAGAAAGTCTGAATGATCTTCAGACTTTATGGAAGTCCATATGTTCAATGCATCATTAAAGAAACTGAAATACATTTGAGATTCAATTTTGAATAAGCTAATGTGCATAAAAATTTGAACAGTATAAAAGCTGCCCTTTACAAAAAAATTCTGGATCCAGACACATAACTGAAAAAAAAAACTTAATTGGCCATAATACTAACAGTCATGGTCACCTATTCTTCAGAACAGTTTTTTTGTTTGTTTGTTTGTTTTTAATGATTTTGGATAGCAAAGATATTTTTCTTGCACAGGAAAAACCTGATGGCCATCTTAATTTGGGCCAACATAATTATTTTGAAGAATTAAACAATTGGCAAAACTGAAATAAAATGGTTTTCTTTTTTCAAATTTTTTTTCTGAAGTTATTACAAAATATTGGCTTTATTGGCTATATATAATATTGGATATATAAAATGGTTTTCTTAGCACTTTCCACAACGTATACTCAGAACAAATGTTTAGTAATAGGTCCTAAATTAATATTTATTAAAAAATAAAAAATTTTAAATATTTTGAATCAAAACTACCCTTTAAAACCACTTTCATTCTGAATAATTAATGGGGAACCACATATGTATTTTTAAAGCTGAGTCCCAAGTTTGTGTAGCTTCTTAAATACAAATCAGATTATCAAATTACACTTCCTTTCCTTTCTTAATTCGGTTCCTGGACTTCCTTCCAGCTATTAGCTGAAGCCAGAGCTGAAGTCCCATTGAGAATTTTGTGCACTGCTAGAAATACTATGATTCACTCAGTGGGCAGTTCTGAATTTTTTTTTTTAATATCTTTATTGGAGTATAATTGCTTTACAATGTTGTGTTAGTTTCTGCTGTATAACAAAGTGAATCAGGTATATGAATACGTATATCCCCATATCCCCTACCTCTTGCGTCTCCCTCCCACCCTCCCTATCCCACCCCTCTAGGTGGTCACAAAGCACCGAGCTGATCTCCCTGTGCTATGCAGCTGCTTCCTACTAGCTATCTATTTTACATTTGGTAGTGTATATATGTCAGTGCTACTCTCACTTCGTCCCAGCTTACCCTTACCCTTCCCTGTGTCCTCAAGTCCATTCTCTACGTCTGTGTCTTTATTCCTGTCCTGCCCCTAGGTTCATCACAACCATTTTTTTTTTTAAGTTTCCATATATATTTGTTAGCATATGGTATTAGTGAAGTAAGTCAGAAAGAGAAATTCTGAAGTATTTTTAGAAGGAATATGTCTATAAATCACCTCATGATTATATCAGCTTTGCCTGGGATTGTTTATACAAAGCCCATGGTGGGGTGAAAGGCCTTTCCCCTCTCTTCTTTTTTCTATAAAAAGTGTGTTTTGGGGCTTCCCTGGTGGCTCAGTGGTTGAGAGTCTGCCTGCCGATGCAGGGGACACGGGTTCGTGCCCCGGTCTGGGAAGATCCCACATGCCGCGGAGCGGCTGGGTCCCTGAGCCATGGACGCTAAGCCTGCGCGTCCGGAGCCTGTGCTCCGCAACGGGAGAGGCCACAACAGTGAGATGCCCGCGTACCGCAAAAAAAAAAAAAAAAAAAAAAAAAAAAAGTGTGTTTTGTGCCACTGGCATTGCCTTATGGTTACTTTTTTTTAAGTGAAAAATCAGTATATAGTTGGCCATGTATCTCATGTCTCCCTAAATAACTTCTGCTATTTATAACTTAGAAATGAATTTTCCCCTCACTGACCTCTTGTTTGATTTATAATTATCATAGCTCTTATATTATCTGCTTGTACCCTTATTTCATATTTGGTACATCTCAACTGCTTTTATTTTATTTTTTTCTTTGCCTTAGATTTTGTTTTCTACTTTCATATTCATCTTCTTCAACTCTCTACTCCAAGTATTATTATTAAAACATAGTCTTAAACCTTGGGGGGCAGAGCATAACTTCTTACTCAGCACTTAAATTTTTTCCTATTAAATAGTAATCTATAATTGCTTTATCCACTGGTTATTAAGAAGATAAGCCTTCAGTATTTCAAAATGTGCTTGGTATATTGTTTTAAAGACATGATAGACTCATTTTAGCCCATTCATAGTTGTGCTTTAGCCTTTATTTAGATTTTAATTACAATTCCAAACTGTACAGTATCTGTAGCAGACACCCACAGTGCCCCATCCTCATAAGTCAGAACTTCCACTGTTCCCTGGATTTCTCTCAGCTGTCAGTACCTACACCGCTATGCCTGAATTGTTTGTTTTTGTTTCTCTACCTGAAACCACAGATGCCCACTCTTATGTATAAAAGAGGCTGTATTAACACCGCCCCATCCTCAGGAATCCCAAACAAATGACTCTGCTGACTATAAATATCCCATTCGAATTCTCCGTAGACAGGAGAATTCCCAGGCATGGGTTTCATCTCTTTCGCCATACAGATATCCCCCGCTTTTTGAAAGTTTGCATTACATCACTTGGCTTTTCGGAAACACTTACATTAGTACCTGTTTTCTGCTAACAGAAAGAAATCCAAGGAGGATTTTCGCTTTTACAAAAAGAAGCGAAAAGGGAAAATAGTGTTCAGCGTTGTTTGTTTTGCTGTGAGTCCTTGTAGAGGCAGTGTACAGCCGGAGCAGCAGGGCGGTGCCACCAACCGCCTTCCCTGGGAACTACTCTCAGCATCACAGCGTCAAGCCTGCACAGCTTCGGACTGTGTCTGTGAGCATCTGTGCTTTATCTCAGTGTTTTGCATCCATTAGCAAGAGTGTCCTAAGGTAACGCTTTACACCATTTCAGCTTACAAAAAGTTTTCACAGGAACATTCTACTTTCAAATAACAGGGGAAGCATGTACTTTCCCTGAGATGAAGCCTCAGTTGCTCACTTAATAGTTAAATAGTATACCTTTTATTGGCCTTCTTCCCTACTTTCTACCACCACCCCTACTCCCTGCCAGTTTTTCCTTGCCCTCCTAAATACACTTCTTGCCCTCCAGTCCTTGTCTCAGGATCTGCTTCAACATTATTCTTGCAGTTATAGTTCCCTCATCTATAAAGGAGTAAGGACACCTTAATTTGGGGAGAATTAATGTACAGATCCTAACTCATAGTACATGCTCTAATATCATTGTATCTGGTTAAAATAAGTGTTGTCTTCTGCAGCTGAGTACTCTCTCCAAGATATAATTTTGTTTCTTCTGTATCTCAGTTGGATGAGTTATTTCACACTGGATGGAGAGGGCCATCCCAGTGGTCACCAATGTGACAAAATTCAAGGATTGCCTATGAGGAGTTCACACATTTCTCTGTCAGTGATATGGGTGATTCCATCAGCAGTCATACATTTCCATGCGGTGAGAATAATCTTTTTCTTGCAGTCCTATTTCAATCACTGCAAACACTAAAGAGAAGGATAAAGTTCAATGAAAGGCTATGGAAGAGCCTATCTTTTAATTTTTCCTTTTCTCCCCCATAGAAGAACAATCTACTGTAATCTTTTACGCTTTCCACCAACTTCTCTTCACCAGACTATTTACTACTCACCTTGTAAAAATCAATTTATAGGTCTTCTACAAAGCTTGTCATCCTCCTTCACAGCTTTTGGATTACCTTTTTTGTAACCTGCCCTAGCTCACAGTATTTATTCCTATCAGAGCATATCATCTACTGAACTAGTAACTCCCTGTTTATCCCATTAGCAAGATCCTAAATCAATTGGACTGGATTATTTATTATTGCAACTCCAGCACCTAGAACAGTATTTAGCATATACAGACACTAAACTGTTAGATAATAAATTACACTTATCAATAGTGTTGGAAATAAATGTTATTGCAAGATATTGAAGTGGTTTTAATGAAATCTATACAGTTATGGAATATTTGCTATCGCACTGCCTCAAATGAGCATAGTTGATTGCTGGCCTTCTCGTGTATCATCCCTACTTTTATGATAATGTGCAATTAGCCATATTCCTTCGTTTCCAATTTGTGACCAACATTAAACTTGCTGGTGGTTAATCTCTGAATACTTTTGACTCTAGATACAAAGAAGGCATTAAGTCATCTCTTGCAGCATAAAAAAAGTAAAAACAACTTAAAGTAATACAATGTTTGAATTTTATTTAATTTCTGCTTAAGTGAAAGCAGGGAAAACTAGATGTCAAAATGCATACTGTTTCCAAAGCATGTGGAACATAAAAATAACATTTAATTATTTCACTTTTTATGTTTATAATAATCTATCACTTAATTTTTTATGTATTGATCTTCTAAATGTTGGGACATAGAGTTTATTAGTTTAATAAAGGGTTAAATAATGTGCTTTACTTACTTATTAAATAACTATGTATTACAGCAATGCTGCGGGAGAAAAACTTAAATGATCAAATACCACTGAGCACAGGCCAGTGATTGCTTTTGCCTTAAGGCAACAAATTCCAGTTTTAAATGTCAGCTTACACAATTTGTTTTTAATTTCAAATATATGCATTTGTGAAGACAGCTGAGCTGTATTAAGAAATGCTGTACCTGCCACACTGGGAACATTTTATTTTATGGCAAAGAAAGCAAATAAATCAGCAATTTTAATATTTGGAAACAGTATGTTTGAAATAATTTTATTTTAATCATTACTCTCTAAAAAGTATCTAGCAAACAGAACAGGGATCCCTTTACATTTAATGGCTAGATAAGCTATTTGTTATTGAATGTTGGTTACAGAGGAATTACATTTGCCACATTTTAAAGTGAATGCTAATCAACATGGAAATGAGCAATTTAACCCTCTTTAAATTAGAAAAAACCCTTGGGACAGTTATTTCATTGTTGTTATTGATGGTCAAATCACTTAAGATGATTCTTTACAGAAGCACATTGCTTTTGTATTTAGAACAGAATGAATGACATTCCTGACTGGCAGAGAATATTTTATTATTTTGTTTGTGTACTGATGTTTTAATTCTTCCGGAAGAGTTGAAACAAAAACATCCAGATGGAAACTGTGGATGTGTTAGGTGGGGGTGATGCAAGAGGAAGGGTTGTCGCAATAATGTTCTGCATCATATACTGAACTACCTAAGATTTGAGTAAATTCAGGTAACAGAGTTACCTAAAGCCCTGAGATTTTTACCCAAAAGCTTTTCTATCCCAGACCCAAAAAGCAGGGCTACGCTGCTCCTTATTGCTCCTTAGCTCTTTGGGTTCTTGCAGCTATATCTCTGGCTGACAAAGTCTCTTCAGATTCTGATGTTGGCCAGCATCACATTTTTAGGACTGAAAAGAGCAAGAAAATCTGAGAAGTCCATGAGGTCTGCCTTGTCCATCTGTCTTCCAGATCTTGATCTCTACTTATGCGTGGGTTCAAGAACACTAGCCTGCTCATTTACTAAATATTTCATTCAACACATACTTATTATGCACTTATAGTATGGCAGTGACTTTTGGTCCACCCAGTAAGTCCTAGTGAGAAAAGCTAACTCCAACTGATAACTGAAGGAAACTTAACCTTCTGAGCAATCACAGTACCTTGAGACCAGAAGTTTCTTCCTTGAATACCAAGTAAAGCAGAAGATAGCTATAACTCATTAAGGTAAATGGTGGAGCATGGAGGAGGGTGTATGAATAGGGAGCTGTAGTTGGTAAGCTCTAACCAAGTCATAACTCTCACCCTGAGATAATTCCAAAGATCTAAGTACTAATCAGGTACCTATGAGCCATTTGAAGTGGGTCTGCTAAATTAGTGCTTAGATAGGGAGATCCAGATCTCAGCATAGCACTTCCATGTGTAGTTGTGCTGGTCATGCATCACAGACCAAAAGGCAACCATCTGCAGTTCACTGTCTTTGTGGACATGTGTGATGACTCCTATAGAATGAGGTCAGATTCCTGGAAGTCACCAGCTTATAACTATGATTTAAGCCAAAAGACTGGATAAGATCACCTGGAAGATACTTTTGAGTCAAAAGAGTACCTAGGACTCAGCCTTGAGGAACTCCAACATTTTAAGTTTAGGTAAAGCAGGAGAGGTCAGCAGTAATCTTTATATGGAGTGACCAGAGTGGATGAAGGAATCCAGCAGTGTGTTAAAGTGGAGAGTTATTCCATGCAAAGGGAAAGGTCAGCAGTGCTAACTACTGAAGAGAGGGAGAGTTGGGATTCAAACTCACTTCTGTCCACCCAAAGCTGTACATGTTCTTGAGAAAAATCACACTATCCCTCACTAAATGCATATTAAAAAATCCAGTATTTTTGAATCTGGCACTCAGGGATGTCATATATGGTTGGCTAATAAAGCTTTCTAGGCAGTCTCTGATCACAATGGTATTAAATTAGAAATCAATTATGTTTCAAATAGAAAATTTCACATATTTGGAAATTTTAAAAATTACATCTAAATTTTTGTGAAACCAAGGAAACATCAAATTAATAAATAAAATATTTATTTATAATTGAATAAATATAAAGTAAATGCATTTCCAAACTTCTGGCATGTACTAAGGTAATACTTAAAGGAAAATTTTAGTTTAAGATCTTAATTTAGAGCAGAAATAAGGCTAAAAGATAAGCTAGATATCCAACTTAAGATATTGAATTTTTAAAAAAGAGGATAATTTAAAGAAACAAAAAACAAGGAAATATAAAAAGTAAAAATTAATAAAAAGTTCATTAGAGAAGATCAACAGAGCCCAAAGAGGGTTATTTGAATAAACGAATAAAATATATAACTCCCTGGATGATTAATAAAAAAGGCACCCAAAACACACTAATTTGAAAGACAAAATAGTTATGTCTAGAGATGCTATTGGTATTACACAGCTAATAAAAGGATATTATGAAAACTCTATACATATAAAACTTAGATACAATGAATAAATTCTTATAAGAATTCAACTCATCCAAACTGATTCCAGAAGGAATAGTCAATCTGAATGGTTTTATCACCATCAAATAAAAAAAAAAACAACACTTTCTTTTTAATCTTCTCGTTGTAGTAATATGAGGTCCATGTAGTTTCAAAGGCAAGTTTTTTATTCAGATAATTTCAATTTACACCAGTTCTTCCAGACCATATAAAAAAAAAGAAAGACTGACAACAAAAACAAAAGAGTATAAAAAATTAAAAGGGAAATTACATGCCAAAACTATTCATGAGCAGAAATGCTAAATACATCATTTGCATCTAAATCCATTTATGAAATAAAAACATATAATCTAAGATGGATTTTTCCCAAGAATTCAAAGTCCATTTTTTACTAGAAAATGAATCAATGTAATTCACCTCTTTATTCCTACAGTAGATGTAGAGGGAAATTTTAACATTCAGTATCATGTCAGGTTAAAAATTCCTAGGAAACTAAAAATAGAAGGGAACTTCCTTAGAATGGTAAATGATTCTTACTAAAATATAATAGATAACACATAACATCATGTTAATGGTATATGTTGAAAGCTCTCAGTTAAAATTAGGAATAAGGAACAAGTAAATCTTTCCTGATTATCACAATTTCTATTTAACATTGCACTGATCCAAGCTAATGTAGTGAGATAAGACAAAATATAAAAATAAATTAGAAAGGAAGAAACAATGCTGTCATTATATCTAGATAACATAATTGAACTCACTGATTAATAGAATTAATAAAATAATTAGTCTTGTTGGATAGATATCAGTATTCAGAAAGAAACTACATGTTATACAACAGTAAAAATCATTTGGAGAATGAGATTGTGCTAAAAGATAGTAATTGGGCTTCCCTGGTGGCGCAGTGGTTGAGAGTCCGCCTGCCGATGCAGGGGGTGCGGGTTCGTGCCCTGGTCTGGGAAGATCCCGCATGCCGCGGAGTGGCTGGGCCTGTGAGCCATGGCCGCTGGGCCTGTGCATCCGGAGCCTGTGCTCCGCAACAGGAGAGGCCGCAGCAGTGAGAGGCCCGCGTACCACAAAAAAAAAAGTAATTGCAATAACATCAAAAATATAAAATACCTAATAATTAAACTAACAAGAAATGAGCAAGCTCTTTGGGAAGAAAAATACATATGAGTTTACTGAAAGATATTTAAAAACACCTAAATAAAAAGAAAGAAACAACATGATCTTAGATATAAAATTTCAGTATTTTATATGTGCCAATTCTCTGTTAACTTATGATACCCTTTCTCAAAACAACGACAAAAACAACTCAACAGTATTTTCTGTGGAATGTGGTGAAGTGATTCTATATACAAGAGTGAAAGACCAAAAACAGCCAGGGAACCATTAAAGAAGAAAAATAAGGTGAGGGAATTTCCTTTTAAGCATCCAGTTTTATTAAAAACTATAGTGATTAAGACTGAATGATACTGATGAAGCGATAGGCAAGTAAACAAATGGAGTAAAATAACAAGTCCAGAAACCATCTCATTCATGAATGCAAATTTTGTTTATAGCAGAGTGGGCACTGAAAATCAGTGCAAAAAGGAGAGCCTATTAAATAAATATTGGGAAACTTGGTCATCTATTTGAATAATAAAATGAAATTAGATTTCTACACAAATAAATATTAGATGGATTAAAGATTGACATGCATAACTATAGGAAAATATTTTATAATTGTGATGGAGGGAATTTTTAAATCAAATTATAAAAAGTACATATCCTAAAGGAAGAAATTGATAATTTTAACAGTATAAGACAATTTAAAACAAATTAAAATAAAGACACTTTACAGATAAGCAAAATGCAAGTAGTAATCTAAAAGATATTTCCGCTATCTACAACTGGCAGAAAACTGTTTTTTTTTAATATAGTAATTTTGTATTTTTTGTTGTTTTGTTTTTGTTTTTTTGTTTAACCTCTTTATTGGAGTATAATTGCTTTACAATGGTGTGTTAGTTTCTGCTTTATAACAAAGTGAATCAGCTATACATATACATATATCCCCATATCTCCTCCCTCTTGCATCTCTGTCCTCCCCTCCCTGTGGTCACAAAGGTGGTCACAAAGCACCCAGCTGATCTCCCTGTGCTATGTGGCTGCTTCCTGCTAAAATTAATATTCAGGATACAAACCGTAAGAACAGGTGGTTCATGGAAAATGGGTGAAAAACATGAATAGGCATCATGCAGAAGAGGAAATATAAATGTTCCATAAACTTATTTTTAAAACGCCTAAACTTTAATAGTAGTCAGGGAACTTGACATTAAAACCACACCCAATTCCCAAATATAGCCACCAGATTGCAAAAATTAATAATTTGTTCAATATTCATGTTGGGATGAGTATAAACGATAAAAACAACTTTGGTGATTTTAACTAAAAATAATTTAGCATGAGTGTGCTTTGTCACCAAGCAAATCTATTCCCATACATATAGACTAATGTTTTCACATTTTTTTCAAGGGATACCTATAAGGGTAAATTCTTAACAAAATTGTTTGTAATGGCAAGAAATTGGAAACAACCCAAATAAGCTATCAAAAATAGTTGGCAAAAAGTACTGAGGAGGAGTTATATAGTGAAATGCTATAAAGTGTGGAAAATAAACATTCTATCACTAGTATATCCAGATGGATGACCCTCATGCATAATATTGACCAAACAAAGCCAGCTCATAGGAGAAGGCATACAGTGTAACTCCATTCACATAAATCTGCCAACCATATGAAGCAATAAAATATTGTCTAGTCTTACACGCCTTGGTGGTAAAATTATAATGAAAGTTAAGTGAGTGATTTACCCTCTTGATGAGAGTAATTACCTCTAGGGGGATTAGGGGAGCAGTTTTGCTACAACAGACACCTTTATAGTGCTGACAGCTGATGATACTTTCTTAAATCTGGTAGTGATTACACAGGTGCTTTTAAAATTATTATTCTCTAAACTGCATATGTTTAATTTTAGTTTACTTTTAATTTATGATAGATATCAGAATTATTAGTTTTTAATATAGCATATGCTTATGGAATGTAAAATGCCATCGTGGGCTAGGTGATTGAGTTAGACAAGTTGCTGCTTTTCCTAGTGTGTTAGTACTCTATAAAACGGCTCATGAAAGAACAAATTTTTGGACATTTTCTTCTCATCAACTGTGCTGAGTTTAATTAAAAACACACATAATAACCTGAGCTAAGAGACTGGATTCTCTCCTGTAGCAGAAGAAATTTCCCTCAATTACACAGTGACATTAAATACTGAAATTAATTCCTAAAGGAAATTATCAAATATCCTTCTATGAATCCTTTTAAAATTTGCTTTGAAATCAGCATATTATATACTTAAAGTTCTGCATGGTTGGTGCTAAATAAAATGCTATATTTCACAGTGTAGCAGGAAGAATACTGAAAGAGGAATCACAATTTCAGTTCATGTTGGTTTTGTCTCTTATAAACCTAATCTCTGAATCCTAATTTCATCATCCAATGTCCATTACTTGTGTTGTGTAAACAGTTACATGAAATTAAGCTAACAGCAGTGCCCTTTACATATGAAGGAGGTCACTACTCTTTGGCTTTAATCACTGTTTCAATGAAAAGCTCTACCTGTCTTTAAGGTACATTATATAGACTTTGATATCTCATAGTCACCCCATCCAAATTTGCCAACCTTGAATGATACCTCATCAAAATACATCTCTATTCCTCTTAGTTGCTCAGGATCCTGCTCTCCTGAGCTAATGAGTAATGAACATTTAACCATGTCAGAGAAGCTATGAGTAATAATGTCAGGGTGTAATTATTAATTTTGGCTGCATAGTTGTACTGTAAGAAAATAATTTAGGAAAAATCAGAGAGGCTGAATAAATAGGCAAAGCAACACGCTTGTAATTGGAGAATGAAATACAGGGGGAGATAATAAGAAAATTTATAGATATAATGAGGTATTATTATCCCATAGCTTAGTCATTTGGATCGTCTTTCCGTCCAAGTCACTCTCTCTGGGTCAGTTATAATGCTTGTATTTATGTTTGCATGTTGATTATCTAGAAGTATTTTTGGAAAATACAACTCTAGGATTTAAGGATCTTTCCCTAATTAATCTGAATTTGAAAGAAGAAAGAAGTTTTAGTACATCTTTTATAGGAATGAAAACACCTTGTGAATTACAGAAACACACATTCTTCCATTGTCAACTTTGTTGATTATCCTGGACTCTACAAAAGAAAAAAAAAACTGAGTAGAGATGGGGCATTTGTCATTTTGGTTTCTTTTATATTTTAATCATTTCTGCTCTCAGAGAAGTTCTGGTCTTTCTTCAGTTATGGGAGTTTCTCTACTACGATTTATTTAATTATGCCTCCTGTCCAAGCTTATTATTTTCATGCTCCAGCAGTTTAGCATAATGATTAAGAACTGCTGTGGGTATGATATCCTCCTCTATCTCTCTGTTAATATATATTAAGCATACATTTTTAAAACTCTATTTGGATTGCTGTTAACTCTTTGGACACACATACATTTTCCATTGATTAGATTTTCTGTCTCTCTTTCAGGGTTGTTTAATATTTGTGGCTTAGTTGTGCACTTAGCTCTGTAGCCGAGGTGTTCTATATGACTGTCTCCTCTTTTTTGTTCAGAGAGATGTACGTGAGCTGATTTGTGGCTGTTCTCTTTTTTGGTGACTATAAGAGTGGCATCCCTTGGCAGTTGGTCTTCTGAGACTGGGTACTCACAAACAAGTGCTGTTAACCATTTGGGATTCATTTGTGCCTCCCTTTTTCTAAACTGCTTCACTTACCATTTCTACCTGGAGAACTTCCCTTCATTGTTGCCAAGAGTGACCTAGCTGGCTGCTCCTGTGATACCATAATTAATAACTCTGTTTGTTTCTTCCCAGGCCCCTCCTCTTCACGGGCTCCACACCCTCCTGGTATAGACTATCATGATGTTGCTTCTATATTTAACACTGTGGTTTGCTCTGTGGCTCTTTTTCTTTCTGCTTTCTATTTCTCAGGGATTCTCTAGAGTTTCTGGTTTATGTAGAATGACTCCTTTGTTTTTGAGTGGGGTTATGTATTTCTTTATTTTTGTATAAGACAAAATCATGTCATGTCCTCCCATATCCTACCTTTGTACCTGATTTAAACAATTATTTTATTCTGGTGTATGAGATGTTAAAATTGGATCTAGAATGATAACTCATTTTTATCTCAAGCGCTATGTCCTATTGTTTTGTAGGGGCTGCCTAAAGTGAGGGCTGAGAAGGATAGTGAGGTCACCTCCAGAGTCAGAAGAAAGACTGCTACAGTTGATGACAGATAGACAAAATGGCAAGGCCGGGGGACACTAGCAGCATCTGACCCTGAATTTATTTTCCAGGATCATAAGATTATAAAAGTCACAGGACAAGTGTATATTTGTGATTTGTGATAAATTATTATAGCAAATAAATGGATGAGTCCAAAAAGGATGTGTTAGGCAGTGGGAACAAAACCAGCAAGAACTAGAGGGGGAAAAGGAAACACTAAAGAGAAGCTTGAAATTTAATTTGTGTAGAGCTGAAGCTCCCGTACGAATGTAGGTGATGGGAGAAAGTTAGGTTGGGCCCTAACTGATTAAAGCCATCCATGCCAAATTAAAGATTTGCTATTTTAAAATAATATGAAAAGATAGAATCCTGTCCTTTCTTGTATTGCTGGAATTTATTGTTTTATTCTATTTGAGCTTACTTTTAAATTCCTTTATAGGGTAATTTGAGAGAATAAAATGATACAATGACAATAATAATTATTCTAAGATAATAGAAACATTTTGTGAAAATTCAGGTTATTTTTCCACTTTAACTAAGAATAGGAGTAACAGGAATAAGGCATCTTCTGTCTGCAGTGTCACCCACCATCTGTTTGTTCCTTGATCCCTGGCAATAGTTCCAGGCAAAGATGAAAACCAGCCCTGGGGTGGATGCAGTCACACTAATTTGCACTAGGGCCTCAGAGTAAGTTCCCATATTGCAGTCCTTTTAGGGCGAGACCTCTGGTCACTCCACTTTACGACAGACATCTCAGCTAATGGAAGAAGTGATAATTTTACAGATTCTCTATAGCCATGAGCACAAGTAATTGACGCAAGTATTCTACTATTGTCTGCATTTATACTTTTTTTTTCCTCCCACTATTCGTCAGAGGATTTGAGGTTTACAAATAGATTCTTGAAGATGTCATTCAGGGCTTTCACTGACCTCTGAAACAGGGCCATTTCTATTCCTCTTCTGAGCCACTTGTCTATTTGTCTTTTACAAGCCACCAGAATAGCTGCCCTAACACCCCTGCTGTTGCTATTTCTGATATTACCAGTCTTGCACCAAGGTTGACTTATTTTTACTCTTTTTCCATCGTCAGCTAGGAAAAAAAGAACTGTTCTTCATGATAAAGGTCATATTTACATTTCAGAATTTTGAGTGACTGCACTGCCAGATGTTAACGCATTTTATAAATAATATGGACTCCCAAATTTCTAAGTAGCATTGATTATAAATAAATATACCTCAGTAAGAACTATAGGAGGGCTACATATCAATGATCCTATCCAGTTACAAAAATGTAGATTTAACTTAGAACATTCTTTTCTCTGACATACAATTCTACATATGCAATCAAAATGACAAGTACAGTCCAAATAATTCCACAGTTCTTCTTGCATGAATCACCTTCTACAGATGTTATCCTAACATTGATCTCTCTTTTAACTTCAAAGAGAACTAACTTTTCACTCTGAAGAATCAGACTTTGTACTTCATTGGTCACTTTAGCCACACATTCTTTCTCATTATGTTTCCTTATTTAATTCTAAAATTATTGCTGTTATGATAAGTAGAGTATATTATAAAAATAATTTTTATAATATATATTATATTATTAAAAATATTTAGTTCTCCTTTTCAGGAAATAAAGAAAGGTGGAAAATGGCCCCATAAACCTAGTAATACGATTTCAGATTGTGTGTGTGTGTGTGTGTGTGTGTGTGTGTGTTTGGGGGATGTGGACAATGCAGAGAATTTTACTAAAGTTGCATATACTGAGGTGTATCGATATCTTGTAAATCAGTTGGAATAGATATATGCTACTAAATTGGGCAAATTGCCTATCTGAAAGGGAGTTTTCTCATAATTGAGAAGTTGATTGCTTGGAGTGCTTTGGCCAACTGGTTATTTTATCATTCTTCAGATCTTGATTTAAACCCTATTTTATATCCTTGCATTACCTCCCTTGATTTTGTTGATATAGATACTTTGTTTCCTCTTATTGTTCCCTCTAGACTATGGAATGCCCCTACTTCTTTTCAAAAATATACTTCCCATTCTGGTGATTGGATTCCCCTCCTCCTCCTCTGTGAACTTACTCCATCCATTGTAATTTTTCTGTTTTGTGTATTTTACCTTCTTTATAGTAGCTATTTGATTTTAGCCGATATTGTCAGGATTCTGGTGGTTGCAAATGACAGACCAAACTAGTGTAATTATCTGTGGACATTTATTGGTTTACAAATTTGAGAAGCCAAAGAAAGACCTAGTCTTACACATGACTGCATCCAGGGACTCAAGTGATAATATCTTTCTTCCATCTCCTCACTCTACTTCTCTCTGTGTTTTGGTTAAACTTGCTTCCACCAAATATGGTCTAGTTCCACATGGGTCCCTATAGACATAGACACTTTATTTCTCCAAGCTAGTGCCTTCAGAAAAAGAGAGGACTTCCAGTTGTCCAACATACTCTAGGTTAGAACTACTGCCAGAATCAAACAGAATGGATAGTGGGGAAAGAGTTCTTTTCTAACAGAAGAGTTTTTCTTATTGGAAGAAGGGAGGAAGGAATATACAAGCCACAGAAGTCCTCTAAATATGTTTGTTTCTCAACCCTCCTCTATGACTCCCCATTTAATTATTCCTTTATTTGCAGATGACTCTCTCTTTCTCTCACCATATAAATGCTGCCTACATTTCACATTACTCTTGCTACTCATCTTGCTGAGATAGACCCTTTGACCCAAAAGTCTACTGAAAGTTTTCCTCCTATCTTTATTAAGGACATCATCCTTCCTAAAATTACTGACTGCTTTTCTTTTTTCATAGTACTTGATCACATCAACTTTGGCATTGTTCAAGACTGCTTCTTAGCCAATATAATACATCTCTATCCTGCATAATTTTCTAACTTGCACCTCCTTTTGAATTTATTTCTTTTCCTCTTCTTCTATCTATTCATTAAATAAATCTTCCCCAGGGTGCTCTTATTTTATTCCAACATGCAATCTCCTTTCATGTTTGATTTACTTGTTTGTAGCTTTGATTACCCCTAAATGACAATAAGAACAAATTCATTATCTTTTGCCCAGAACATTATCCTGAAGTGCAAGCCAATCTTTCCAACTGCCTATCAATAGGTACAAGCAAAAAACACAATCTATAAATAAATCAGACTTTCAGTAATCACCCCAAATCTTTCACTTTTCGTCTGTTTCTGTATGATCGAATGACTTTACCAAATTCTCAATTAAAGCACCTATGAAGATGAGTTAATATTGGCTTCTCTTTTTTTCATCTGCACATGCAAAATGTCAGCAGATCTCATCTGGAGTCTATTTCCTACTTTCCAGTGAAACAGTCTTATCAACAAAACTTCCCTAAACTGTTTTGATAGCTTCCTATTGTGTCAATAGTCTCCAGTCTTCCCCCATTCTAGGCAGCAAGCATAATGCTACCTGATTTATTATTCTACCAGATAAGTCTTTCTTTTAGGAAACTGAAGATTGTTAAAAACTTTCAGTGCCTCTCTTGCTTATAGGGTAAGGTTCAAACTCCTTAACACCAAAATTTTCAATTATTGTCCTTCCTCATTACAGCCCCACAACTGCCCATTCCATATTTCAGCCACCTTAAAATATTTGCCATTTTTCCCACATGTTGTGCTTCTTAACACCTCCATCTCTTTGCTCATTCTGTTCCTTCTGCCAGGAAACCCTTCCCCACTGAACTCATACTCATAGGACCAGAAAGTGCTTGGTACATAGTAGATGCTCAAAAATTATGCATTGAATGTATGAAGAAATTAATTAGTACTTAATTTATCTTCATTTTCATATTTTCTAAGTTGGGATAAAAATTTATGCCATGAGTACCTCACAGGCAAAATGAAGAAGGTTTTTTCAAAATCGATTAAAATTTATTAATTAAAATGCATGTTTTAATCATGTGGTGATGTGATACTTAATGTGGTAAACCTGTTCCTTAAACACAAATAATACAGGAGCCAAAAGAAACAGTATACAAGAGTATGATTTTTTACTACATTCCACAAAATGACTATTGAGATTTTATTACCGACTCAGGTTCAGCCGCTCACTGCTCAGAAGCCAATAATCAAGAGGTAAGTGTCAACAGAAAGGAAAGATGTTTTAATCAGAAAAATCAGCAATCTGAAGGGAAGGTGGACTCGTGTCCCAAGGAGACCAACTCCAAAGATTCTGCTCAGCCATGACAGTTTTTAAAGGATCAAAAGGGGGATGAATCTCAGTGAATCATTGAGGCAGGAGGTTGGGTTCTGCATCATTCTCCATTGCATGAAGACTGCTTGACTCTCTCTTCAGATGTTATATTGCCCGCGTGATCTTCCTGCAGGATTGCTAAGGGGGCTGTGGGGCAGAGAGCTAGTCATTCTTTAACTACTTCGTTCTTTTAATCTAGGAAAAGAATCAATAGGTTAGGCAAGGCATGGTGTGCGTTCAGGAGAGCAAAAGTCAAGAGTCAGCTTAAATCGCCTAGTGATCTCATTCCTATAATTAGGTCTTTCAAGGTTAGTGGGAAACAGAAATGGGAAAACAGGAAAGGGGCAAAAGAGCTGCTTTCGTTTTGTGACTATCCCTTTATTTTCCTGTCACTTCTTAAAATGATCATTTGAACTTTATTTGTAGCACAGCAACTCTGAGAGTTGTAGAAGAAAAACTGTATTCTTCTCTCTTTCTCTTTCTTAGATTTATAGGTAAAATATTTTTAGATTTTTTAAGAAACAGTATACACACCACCCACCATCACAAAATCAAACAAACATTTAATTAACTCTCTCAGAACATTGGAAAGGCCAACTCCAATTCTGTTTATCTGCTCCTCAGCTTTTGAAAAACATTGCATTTATACTGCCTTCATGTTTTCTGACAGCGTTTGTGAATCAGAGAAAAACAAATATTATTAAATTGATTTTCAAATGCTTGTGTAGCTTCAGGTTTAAAAAATAAAACAGTTCTTTCTTTTGATTCTAGAAAATGTTTTAACTGATTAAAAGACTGTTTCTCAATTTTTATAACAACCCTAAGCACTGTGTCCCTATAAGTAGTTTTGAGGATATTTTACTAAAATCAGAGTTTAAAAGAAAAAGTCAACTTCAAACAACAGACTAAAGCAGTAACCTCATGCTACTCACTACAAAGAGGCAACTTTAGACAATAGGGCCGTCAAAATGGAAACCATGCCAAGTCTAATGAAAGGAAGGCACTAAATTTCTTTTCACTCTTTCAAAGAATACTTTCATCAGGATTTCAAAAGATCTCCTGGATTACAGATAAAAGGCAAGTGCAAGTGGCTAGGTGGGGTTATTGGTTAAATGTTTCATTTTATTACAATTAATTTCCAACTTAAAATTATTTAAAGTGTTCAGGTTCTAACTCAATATTAGAAATGCATCCACTTTTAGCTGGTTTATAAATATTTACCACCAGAAGCTCTCAAACAATTTGCTCAGTTTGATATTTTTCATTTGCAAGGTATAATGTGATTAGGAAATTGACAACTGAAAAAGATAAATGGAATTTAATCTATCATTTCTGGAATCTTTTTCATATTCATGAAGCTTCCCTTGTAAATCTCACCTTGATACCAAGCACATATTATAGGCTCAAGTACCTAACGTTTTATCGACATGCAGATACATGGTGGGTGTTTTGAGTGGTAGATTTAAATTTTCCCCAGAACTCCCATTTAATTCTCATTCCTTAGGTCATCAGAATTTCCAACAAGTAAAACACTGAAGAAGAAACAAAACAAAATATGGACATCTGTCTGAAAAATGATAAAAATGACAACATATTGGGGCAGTTGTCTTCTGTATCAATAAGATTACATGTTAATTTCAATAAAAGATCTTCCCTTTTTTCTCAAGTCAGTCACTGCATTCTGCACCTAATAGTCCAAATAGGGGTCTTCCAGATCTGCATCTTGGTTATAAAGAGCAGTCATACTAAAAGTCCAGTCTTTATGTAACCACCCACTCTGATAGATGGCTATTTCACATCCTCTTCTCTGCACTAACACTCCAACACTACCTCTCCAATCACTATTCTTAGCTTATAACATCTTTCCTATTTAAGTGAGAAAATAGACAAACTTAGAAGAGAAATTTCCCAAACTCCCAGCCACATAACCCACTGCCAGCTTCTGTGATCATTTCTTCTGCCTTCCCTCCAGTTATGAAAAGTCTGTACATCCATCCAAAGCCTTCTATCAACTCCTCTATTTGTATTTATTTACTTCTCAACTACTTATTCAAGTTTTTCTTCCAGGACACTACTCTACCTGGCTTCTCCTTCACTTTCACTGACCACTCTTTTTCAGTCTGACTTGTGTAGTTATCTCCCAACTTCTAAATGTTGGAATATCATGGGACTCAAGCCATGGACTTCTCTCTCTTCGACATTTATGTAGTCCCTTGGTGATTTCTTCTGGTCTCATTGAGATGGAGAATAGAAAACTTCAGAATTTACAGCTATAGAATGAACCTCTCTCCTGATTCCAGATTTTTATGTGGATTAACCGACTAACATCAGCTTTTGGATTTCTAATAGACATCTCAAAATTAAAATGTCCTTAAAAGAGACAAAAAAACTTACTCTTGATCCTTCTCCTCAAAAACCCACTTTTCCTCAAGGCTTTCCTTCTCACAAAGTGGAAAGTCCAGCCTTTCAGTTTCTCAAGGCAAAAACATTGACTTCTCTTTTTCTCTCTTACTGCATATAAAATCAGGAAAACATGTTGTCACTATAAAAATGTAGCAACTACTTACCACCTTCTTGGCTATTACCCTGGCTTTGTCTGAATAACTGTAATAGCCTTTCAACTAGTCCACCTGGTTCTGCTCTTGCCCATTCCTCACTTAGTCTACTCTCAGAAGAATAATAAAATCATTGTTATCATTGGATCAAAACCCTCCATCTCTTTTGCACCTCTCTCAAAGTAGAAGCCAAAGATGACAAAGATTCACCCCTCATACCCCTTTCTTCTAATTCATTGCTCTCTAAGCACTAGCTACTCTGTCCTCGGTGCTCTGGCACTTGTAGTTTTCTCTGCCTGGAATGTTCTTTCTCCAGTATCTACACAGCTAATTCCCTGATTTATTTCCGATCTTCAATCCAATTCCATTTATCTCAATAGAGCCTTTTCTGACTGTCTACTAAATTTGCAACCTATCCCTTTGTTATTTCACATCTCTCATTTCCTGCTTTGTTATTTTTTACAATTTTCATTATCTCTTATGCTATATATACATCTTTATGAATTTATTTTTTGTCTTCCTCCTACAAGAAAGTAACTGCCATGAGGACAAAGATTATTCTTTGTTCCTGTTGCTAATGTTTCCCCAGCATCTAGAAAGTTTACCTGTACCTATTAGACATTCTAAAAGTGACCTGTTGGCTTTGGGTAAATTACCCAATGTGTTTACATAGGTAACCTGTCTACATAAAATACTTTTTGGATATATGTATATCTAGTATATATCAGTTGAGTGTTATATTTGTATAGAATGCAAATTCCCTAAAGCTGTATTGTGTTTTTATGGGGGAGATTTACTAAAATATAAACAATTTTAAATTTACCAAAATTATGCTTTTTTGAGAGTACAATAGAATTGAAAATTCTGAGATAAAGATATGTTTAAAAAGCTATTTTATGCATGTTTTAAGAGGGAAATTTTAAATACATTGTGACAATCAAAATAAAATCATAAAAATTTAATCCAGGACTTATAGTAGAGTTTGAGGCTCTTTGAAAAGACATTTGACTATAATCATAATACCTCTATAACTGGACATTTGACCATATTTAGATTAATTTTGAAATTTTCTGGTATTAAAATATTTGGAGAACTTATCATTTTAAAACTTTACTGTGTAAGATGGCAGTGTAGGAAGATGCCAAGTTAGCATCTCCCCACATCTAGGGCACCTGCCAGCTGCTGGTGGGGGATCCTGACATCCAAGGAGACAGGAGGAGCCCCCAAGTGAACCGGTAGGATGTGGGGGGACTGAGGGGAGAGAAGTGGAGGCCAGACAGGATGCGTGCCCCTGAGGCTGGGAAGATCAGGAGAGGCATGCAGGAGGGACCCTCCGGGAAGAGTGGGAGAGGAGCAGAGGTTGATTGCCCCACCCACTCGAGCCGGGGGATCCTGCTGAGCTCCCAGGCCAGTTCCCTGCCATCCAAGGCCCCCTCTCCCCACAGGAAGCCTGCTGGGCTCCCAGGTGACGTCCCCTACCCTCTGAGACCAGGGGTGGGGGGCACACCTGGGTCCCTTCTGTTCCTTGAACTTAAGCCACACCCCTGCAGGCCCAGGGCTTTTCCAGCCCTGTGGGTCCTAAGCATAAGCCCTGCCCACCACCCAATCCCCTCCCTGGCTTAGGCCCCGCCCTCTACAGCCAAGGCCTTCCCCCCGCTTTTTTTTCTTTTCCCTCCTCCTCTTTTTTACTACTATGGTACTGATGTACATCCCAGTTGTTGATACATCTATATTTTTATTTTTATATTCTTTCTAACGTATCTGTTAGCTTCCTAGTCTATTTACTTTGTTACTGTTCTCTTTTTTTTTTTTTTGCCACACCACATGACTTGTGGGATCTTGGTTTATGAATTTGGGGTCGGGCTGAAGCTCCTATAGTGGGAGCTCCAATTCCAAACCACTGGACTAACGGAGAACCTCAGTCACCAGGGAATATTCGTCAGAGTGAGGTCTCACAGAGGTCCTCACCTCAGCACCAAGACCCAGCTCTACCCAACAGCCTACAAACTCCAGTGTTGGAAGCCTCAGGCCAAACAACCAATAAGACAGGAACACAATTCGATTCATAACAAAAAATAGAGCACAAAAATGTGTCACAGATGAAAAAGCAAGGTAAAAACCTACAAGGCCAAATAAATGAAGAGGAAATAGGCCATCTATCTGAAAAAGAATTCAGAGTAATGATAGTAAAGATGATCCAGAATCTCAGAAATAGTATGGAAACACGGATTGAGAAAATACAAGAAATGTTTAACAAAGATCTAGAAGAACTAAAGAACAAACAAACAGAGATGAACAACACAATAACTGAAATGAAAAATACACCAGAAGGAATCAATAACAGAATAACTGAGGCAGAAGAATGAATAAGTGAGCTGGAAAACAAAATGGTGGAAATAACTGCCAAGGAACAGAATAAAGAAAAAAAGAATGAAAAGAATTGAAGACAATCTCAGAGACCTCTGGGACAATAATAAACACACCAACATTCGAATTATAGGGGTCCCAGAAGAAGAAGAGAAAAAGAAAGAGACTGAGAAAATATTTGAAGAGATTATAGTCAAAAACTTCCCTAACATGGGAAAGGAAATAGTCACCCAAGTCCAGGAAGGACAGAGAGTCCCATACAGGATAAACCCTAGGAAAAACACACCAAGATACATATCAATCAAACTAACAAATATTAAATACAAAGAAAAAAATATTAAAAACAGCAAGGGAAAAACAAAAAATAGCATACAAAGGAATCCCCATAAGGTTATGAGCTGATTTTTCACCAGAAACTCGGCAGGTCAGAAGGGAGTGGCACGACATGCTTAAAGTGATGAAAGAGAAAAACCTACAACCAAGATTACTCTACCCAGCAAGGATCTCATTCAGATTTGATGGAGAATTCAGAAGCTTTTCAGATAAGCAAAAGCTGAGAACTCAGCACCACCAAACCAGCTTTACAACAAATGCTAAAGAAACTTCTCTAAGCGGGAAACACAAGAGAAGAAAAAGACCCACAAAAACAAACCCAAAACAATTAACAAAAGATAATAGGAACGTATATATCGATAATAACCTTGAATGAAAATGGATTAAATGCTCCAACCAAAAGAAACAGACTGGCTGAATGGATACAAAAACAGTACCCATATATATGCTATCTACAGGAGACCCACTTCAGACCTAGGGACACATACAGACTGAAAGTGAGGAGATGGAAAAAGATATTCCATGCAAATGGAAATCAGAAGAAAGCTGGAGTAGCAATACTCATATCAGATAAAATAAACTTTAAAATAAAGACTGTTACAAGATATAAGGAGGGACACTACATAATGGCCAAAGGATCAATCCAAGAAGATATAAAAATTATAAATGTTTATGTACCCAACATAGGAGCACTTCAGTACATAAGGTAAATGCTAACAACCATGAAAGGAGAAATTGACAGTAACACAATAATGGTAGGGGACTTTAACACCCCAATTACACCAATGGACAGATCATCCAAACAGAAAATAAATAAGGAAACACAAGCTTTAAATGACACAATAGACCAGATAGATTTAATTGTTCCTTATAGAACATTGCACCCAAAAGTGGCAGAATACACTTTCTTCTCAAGTGCACACAGAACATTCTCCAGGATAGATTACATCTTGGGTCACAAATCAAACCTTGGAAAATTTAAGAAAATTGAAATCGTATCAAGCATCTTTTCTGACCACAATGCTATGAGACTGGAAGTCAATTACAGGAAAAAAAAAACTGTAAAAAACACAAACACATGGAGGCTAAACAGTATGCTACAAAATAACCAAGAGATCACTGAAGAAATTTAAAAAAACCTAGAAATAAATGACAATGAAAACACAATGACCCAAAGCCTATGGGATGCAGCAAAAGCAGTTCTAAGAGAGAAGTTTATAGCAATTCAGTCTCACCTCAAGAAACAAGAAAAATCTCAAATAAACAATCTAACCCTGCACTTAAAACAACTAGAGAAAGAAGAACAAAGAAAACCCAAAGTCAGTAGAAGGAAAGAAATCATAAAGATCAGAGCAGAAATAAATGCAATAGAAATGAAGAAAACAATAGCAAAGCTCAATAAAACTAAAAGCTTGTTGTTTGAGATGATAAACAAAATTGATAAACCTTTAGCCAGACTCATCAAGAAAAAGAGGGAGAGGACACAAATCAATAAAATTATAAAGGAAAAAAGGGGAAATCACAATTGACACTGCAGAAATACAAAGAATTATAAGAGACTACTACAAAAACTATATGCCAGTAAAATGGACAACCATGAAGAAATGGGCAAATTCTTGGAAAGGTACAATTTTCCAAGACTGAACCAGTAAGAATTAGAAAATATAAACAGACCTATCACAAGTAATGAGATTGAAACCAAAATTAAAAATCTTCCAACAAACAGAGCTCTAGGACCAGATGGCTTCATAGGCGAATTCTATCAACATTTAGAGAAGAGCTAACACCCATCCTTCTCAAACTCTTCAAAAAATTGCAGAGGGAGAAACACTCCCAAACTCATTCTATGAAGCCACTGTCACCCTAATACCAAAACCCGAAAAAGATATCACAAAAAAAGAAAATTATAGGCCAATATCACTGATGAACATGGATGCAAAAATCCGGAACTAACTACTGGCAGAGTCCAACAGCACATTAAAAGGATCATACACCGTTATCAAGTGGCATTTATCCCAGGGATGCAAGGATTCTTCAATATATGCAAATCAATCAATGTGATACACCATATTAACTAATTGAAGGAGAAAAACCATATGATCATCTCAATAGATGCAGAAAAATCTTTTGACAAAATTCAACACCCATTTATGATAAAAACTCTCCAGAAAATGGGTGTAAAGGGAACCTACCTAAACATAATAAAGCCCATATATGACAAACCCACAGCAAGCATCATACTCAAGGGTGAAAAACTGAAAGCATTTCCACTAATATGAGGAACAAGACAAGGATGTCCACTCTCGCCACTCTTATTCAACATAGTTTTGGAAGTTCTAGCCACAGCAATCAGAGAAGAGAAAGAAATAAAAGGAATCCAAATCGGAAAAGAAGAAGAAAAAATGTCACTGTTTGCAGATGGCATGATTCTATACATAGAGAATCCTAAAAATGCTACCAGAAAGCTACTAGAGCTAATCAATGAATTTGGTAAAGTAGAAGGATACAAAATTAATGCACAGAATTCTCTTGCATTCCTATACACTAATGATGAAAAATCTGAAAGAGAAATTAAGGAAACGCTCCCATTTACCAGTGCAACAAAAAGAATAAAATACCTAGGCATAAACGTGCCTAAGGAGGCAAAAGACTTGTTCTCAGAAAACTATAAAACACTGATGAAAGAAATCAAAGATGACATAAACAGATGGAGAAATATACCATGCTCTTGGATTGGAAGAATCAATATTGTGAAAATGACTGTACTACCCAAAGCATTCTACAGATTCAGTGCAATCCCTATTGAACTACCAATGGCATTCTTCACAGAATTAAAACAAAAAATATTACAATTTGTATGGAAACACAAAAGACCCTGAATAGCCAAAGCGATCTTGAGAAAGAAAAATGGAGTTGGAGGGATCAGGCTTCCTGACTTCAAACTATACCACAAAGCTACAGTAATCAAGAAGTATGGTACTGGCATAAAAACAGAAATATAGATCAATGGAACAGGATAGAATGCCCAGAGATAAACCCATGCACATATGGGCACCTAATTTATGACACAGAAGGCAAGAACATACAATGGAGAAAAGACAGCCTGGGAAAACTGGACAGCTACATGTAAAAGAATGAAATTAGAACACTTCCTAACACCATACACAAAAACAAACTCCAAATGGATTAAAGACCTAAATGTAAGCCCAGACACTATAAAACTCTTAGAGGAAAACATGGGAAAAACACTCTTTGACATAAACCACAACAAGATTTTTTGACCCACCTCCTAGAGTAATGGAAATAAAAATAAACAAATGGGACTTAATTAAACTTAAAAGATTTTGCAGAGCAAAGGAAACCTTAAACAAGACAAAATGACAACCCTCAGAATGGGAGAAAACATTTGCAAATGAAATAACAGACAAAGGATTAATCTCCAAAATATAAAAACAGCTCATGGAGCTCAATATCAAAAAGAAAAACAATCCAGTTAAAAAATGGACATTCCACCAAGGAAGACATACTGATGGCCAAGAGGCACATGCAAAGATGCTCAACATCCCTAATTATTAGAGAAATGCAAATGAAAGCCAGAATGAGGTATCACCTCATGCCGGTCAGCATGGCCATTATAAAAAAAGTCTAGAAACAATAAATCCTGGAAAGGGTGTGGTGAAAAGGGAACTCTCCTGCACTGTTGGTGGGAAAGTAAATTGATACAACCAGTATGGAAAACAGTATGGAGTTTCCTTAAAAAACTAAAAATAGAACTACCATATACCCAGCAATCCCACTACTGGACATATACACTGAGAAAACCATGATTCAAAAAGAGACATGTACCACAATGTTCATTGCGGCACTATTTACAGTAGTCACGATATGGAAACAACCTAAATGTCCATCAACAGATGAATGGATAAAGAAGATGTGGTGCATATATACAATGGGATATTACTCAGCCATGAAAAGAAACGAAATTTTGTTATTTGTAGTGAGGTGGATGGACCTCGAGTCTGTCATACAGAGTGAAGTAAGTCAGAAAGAGAAAAACAAATACTATATGCTAACGCATATGTATGGAATCTAAAAAAGAATGGTACTGATGTACCTAGTTGCAGGGCAGGAATAAAGATGTAGATATAGAGGATGGAGTTGTGGACGTGCGATGGGAGGGGGAAGCTGGGGCAAAGTGAAAGTAGCTTTGACATATATACACTACTGAATGTCAAATAGTTAGCTAGTGGGAAGCAGCAGCATAGCACAGGATGATCAACTCAGTGCTTTGTGATGACCTAGAGGGGTGGGATAGAGAGGCTTAAGAGGGAGGGGATATGGGGACATATGTATGCATATGGCTGATTGACTTTGTTGTACAACAGAAACTAACACAGTATTGTGAAGCAATTATACTCCAATAAAGACCTATTAAAAAATAATAATAAACTGTTAGAAACAACTCTATGGAAAAATATTATATGGTATACTGTTTGCAAATTGTTTTAAAAAATCAAGGAAATTTGCTGTAAAAATTTCAATTCTTTCCATAGTTCATATATAATCTCTATTTTTTCAATTCATAAACTAATTTTTAAAATAAACTGATTTTCTTAAAAAAAAACTTTATTGTGTATTTGTACTTAATATGAATCTAGGGGTGTTGCAATACCCCTCAGAGTCTTTTTTTTTTGCCACGGCTCACTGGCCCAGCCGCTCTGCGGCATGCGGAATCCTCCCGGACCAGGGCACAAACCCGTGTCCCCTGCATCGGCAGGCGGACTCTCAACCACTGCGCCACCAGGGAAGCCCTCCTCAGAGTCTTTTTATCACATCAATCTGTTTAACGGTGTAGATAGCATTGTCTAAATCATAGAAGTGGTGTTTATAAGTTGCTTGTTCCCTTTTCCTGAAAATTATTATGTCTGTGTTTTAGTGTATATGTTTTTATTTTGGGGTTGTTTATACATACAAAATTTGCTTGCATAGGCAATAGAAATGTATACTCAAATAATTGAATGTAATTTTCGTTGGTTTTCAAATTTAATTGACTTTTTCAGTTTAGTACAAGTGTGTGTGTGTGTGTGTTATTATTCATATCTGATGCTAAGATCTACCTACCAACAAAAACATAAAAGAATTTTTTCAAGATGCTTACATTTTAATATCTGTGATATAATAGCTAATCTTTGTTTAATCATTAGTGTCTTGTAGTAAACTTCAAAAATATCATGACCATCTGCACCTTTCACTTCATGATTGATGTTGAGAATTTAGTGGCATAATTATGTCCTGTGGACCTACTCATATATCCTGGTGCTCATGGATTTGTATTGTAGAATATTTTTCTTTAAGGGATACTTCCTTAAGGTTTGCATACAATTATGATGGCTATAAATGATTGTTTGGCATGGTATTGAATTTATTATCTAACTTGGTCTACAAACATTAATAATCTTTTCTTTAGCTCCCAGGGGAGGAAGATAAAAACAGCTCTACATTAATTATTTTGTGTGGGAGTCTTACCAACTTCTGCTGAATTGGATTTTCACCAGTATTCTCTCAAATGCTATGATAACATTTTAAATGTCCATAACTAATGCTAAATTACAGGGGATCATCTAAGGAAATATATATATCTTACATTAACATGAATGTATTTCAACCAGGATAATTTGTGATAATTCATAATATTAGTTTTTTTTCAAGTTAATACCAGTAAAGGTATTAGTAAAGATAATAAAAACAACTAAAATTTCTGGTCCAGATGACGTGACAAGCCTAGGTTATGACACAGCTCTCTGCTTCAAACACTTGGCCGAGCCAAGTACAGTATGAACATAGACAGCAACAACAAATGATAGAGCTGGGTTCCAAATGAAGGAAATATCTCAGTAGATTACAAATAGATCAGAAACACAAAGCATGGCAAAGTCCTGGTAGATTCTGAATCCAAAAGCAAGAAAAAATATTCCCACAATTGCAAAGTAAAGAGCAATAAACATAATGAACTCGGACAGAGTCTAAAACTCTGCTGGAAATATGGCCTTGAGTTAGGCTTCCCCACACTGGAAAGAAAGGAGACAAAACATATAACTTCAACAGTGACAAACCACCAACTGTGGCTACTGCTTTTAACAAGTTGCCAGCCAGGGAGGGTATCAACCTTATGACTAGGAACTGTGCACGTGCCTGTGATATTAGAAATATCCTAATGGGATGGAAAGTCCAGTTGCAACCAGGAGACCTGATTAGCATAGAGCACCCAGGGACAGGAAACTTAAAAAGTGATGAAAGGAAGAGTTGACAAAAATAAAGAAACCAACAGCAACAAAAATAAAGACTTTGCATTCAAAGTAAGCCTCAAGGTAAAAAGCCAAAACAGTGAAGAAATCAAATGATAAGTGTAGTAGGCAGAATAATGGTCCCCCAAAATATCAGGTTCTAATCCCGGCAACCTATACTTGCTACATCATTTGGATAAAGGGCCATTACAGATGTGATTAAACTAAGTATCTTGACATTGGAACTTTATCCTGGACTATCAGAGTTGGCCTTAAATGCAATCATATGTAACTATATAAGGGGAGACAGAGAAATTTGACCTCACAGAGAAGAGCTTCCTCTCCCGTGTCATTATGGAGACAGAGACTGGAGTAATGCAGCCACAAGCCAAGGAAGGCTGGCAGCCACCAAGGCTGGAAGAAACAAGGAACAGATTCTCCCCTAGGGCCCATGGAGGAGGTTTGGGCCTCTCAACACCTTGATTTCAACCCAGTGAAACTGATTTCAGACGTCTGGTTGCCAGAATTGTGAGATAATATATTTCTGCTGTTTTTAAGCCACCAAGTTTGTGGAAATTTGTTACAACAGTCATAGGAAGCTAACAAAACCAATCAGAGCATGAAATAAAGGGGAACTTATTTTACTGAGATTTTCTATCCCTTTTCTCATGGCTGATGGGAACAATGACCTTGCCAGATTTATACATTCTAAGCAGAAGCCAGAAATCTATTTTAGATTTTAACTCCAATGTCTTTGAAAATATTTGTGTTTTTCCCTCACATAAGAATGCTGATTTAATAAAGTATAAAATTTGAGATTCAAAATCATTTTCCCTCAGACTATTTATGATACAGCTCCATTGTAGCCTAGTAACCATACTGATAATGAAAATTGTGTTTCTTCAAGTTCTGTGTGAAGAGTTTCACGGCACTAGTTTCCCTCAATTATGATGATTCTTGGCAGTGTATAATTTCTGTGTTTGCAAATTCCTGCTGACTGGTCTGAGGATGGTAGTTCAATGGGTCTTATTCTATCTCTGGTAATTATGTAGGAGATCAAGATGTGTCATTGTCTGAGAATTCTGATAGTTTTTATTTTGAAGGTGAGGGCTTATGTAAACATAGAAGAGTTACAAGGTCAGGAAATTGAAGATTGAGATAACACTGTTTTCTAATGCCCATATTCAAATTTCACCAATTGGATCAATAATGTCCTTTAGAGCTATTGTTACCTGGGACTAGGATCCAATCCAGGATCAGGCATTACATTTATTTATATCTTTCTTGTCTTCTCTAACCTGAAATACTGCTAATCCATGGTCTATTTGTTTACAGTTCTTTTTTTTGGGGGGGGGGTAAAATTTCTATATAGTGAGCTTCACATATTTAATGTTTTGACAAATGAAGGTAATCAGCACTGCTATCAATATACAGGATATTTCCAACATCTCAGTTCTCCTTATAGGTGGAAATATACAGTATGTGATATTTTGTGTTTGGCTTCTTGAGCTCAGAATAATGACTTTGTAACGTGCTCATGTTTTTGCAGAGAGCAGTTGTTCATACTTTGTATTACTATCTCATTATTTACATATATCACGTGTTTATTCATTTAGCAGTTTGAAGTGGTGGGAAATTGTTGCTTTTTTTGGGATGTTATGATAAAATGGCTTTGAAACATTTTGTACAAGTTCTTTTCAATTTAATTTTGTGTACATATATTTTAATTTCTTTTCAGTAAATACTTAGGGATGAATTGCTATATCATAGGATAAATATAAGTTTACTTTTACAAAAAGCTGGCACAACTCTTTCCAAAGTGGTTGGTTCATTTTATATTCCTACCAGCTATATGTGAGAGTTGCCAGTTCCAAAACAGGTAAAAGTTAAAATTAAAAGTTAAAGTTTAAAAACATATCATGGGACTTCCCTGGTGGCACAGTGGTTAAGAATCTGCCTGCCAATGCAGGGGACATGGGTTCGATCCCTGGTCCAGGAAAATCCCACGTGCCGTGGAGCAACTAAGCCCACGAGCCACGACTACTGAGCCTGCATGCTGCAACTACTGAAGCCCACGTGCCTAGAGCCCGTGATCTGCCACAAGAGAAGCCACCTCAATGAGCAGCCCAAACACCACAAGGAAGAGTAGCCCCAGCTCACTGCAACTAGAGAAAGCCCATGTGCAGCAACAAAGACCCAACGCAGCCAAAAAAAAAAAAAAAAAAATTAAAAACATATCATGTTTTTAAACCTTCAAAAATGCAAACAAAAATTCCAACAATAACAACAAAACTCAGCTGCTTCATTTTAAGTGCCTTCAGCAATGTACTCATTTGGGGAGTATCTAATTTTCATTGTGGATTAAACACCTCTGACCTGACTCACTGCTTTAAAATCTCCAGTGCCTGATAATAAGGTTTAGTTTTATTTTCCCTAAGGGTCTGAGGTTTAACTGCTTCCTCCCATTTAGCTCTTAAAAATAAAATGTATGAGTCTATTTACAATATCTCCTTCTCATTATAAGAACTAAGCTACTTGTTTAATTATACCACTAATGGCCTTAATCAAAGGAAAATATCTTACTGAAACAAATTATTTATTTTGGAAATAGTAGTGTCAAGAGTGCAAATAGATCTTTAATTTATGAGTAATATCCCAGCAGTTAATTCTGCTGTCTAAGTATTCCCCTCTGCTAGCCCCTCCTCACACTGCTTCTCATTTTAGGTCAGGACCCCATCATCTCCTGCCTGGCTAGTTTTCTTGGCTCCCATTTTGCCCTCTCCCCTCTGCTACCAACCTCATCTTTCTAAAATGCAGTTATAGCCATATCACACTCCTCTGCTTAGAACATTTCATTACCTTCCTTCTCATATACCACTGTATAGTTCAAAATAATGCTTAACCTCCTTATGTTGACTTAAAAAGCTCTGCAGATCCCAACCTACCTCTCCTATCTCATCTCTTACCTTTCTGTACTTTTCACCCCTACTCTGCTTGCAACTATATTCTAGCCTTATAGGTGCACTTCTGTGTATGGAACTTTGTGCATGCTCTTTCTTTGATCTGGAAAACTCCACAGTGGTTTTTGCCCTTTACCGGTTAATTAATATTCTTCCATGGTGTACTAGTGACTAAGGGAAGGAGATGGCAACTGTTTTTAATTGGTAATGTATGGGTCTCTGACTGCATAATCCTAGATTCTGAAGATGAAAATATATTGGCATCTAAGGAGAAATGAGTATAGTCCAGAAAGGACATGATTCCTGAGTTGGGAAAGATTATGGGAGTATTAAAGTAATAGAAAGAAGTCAGCATAGCTGAAGAGCAATAGAATGGGATGACTAGGGTAGGGAAAATGATAAAATATAAAGCTGGAAAGGGACGGAGTGTTTAAATCATTTGTAGTTTCAAAGACTATTCAAAGGATTTGGATTTTAGTCTTAGATCATTTCTAAACCACTGATAAGTTTTAATCAGGCAAGAGGCTTAATCTAAAGATATTTTAAATGATTTCTCTGTTTGCTTTACGAACAGTGGATAGATGTGAGGGAGATTGAAATTGGCAGGTGAGAGCACAGCTAGAAAATTACTATGATATTTGGAAAGGATATGATGATGGCTTGAGTTGGAGTGGAAGCATTGGATAAAAAAGCTATTAATATAAGCTATAATTTAGAGGTAGAGTCAAAGAGACTTGCTGATGGATAGGGAGTTGAGGAAAACTGTCTTGCATTTAGGTAGAGAATTCAGAGAATCGTATTTCTCAAGTTCTTTCTTTTCTATTTTCTTTTCTGAAGTGATAACAGCTGATAGACAAGAAACAGTAATAGATGCCTTAAGCTTAACACTTACTTTTTTTGACAACTTTCCACCTTATTAGACTTTAGCTGATCTCTTGGTTATCCAAGTTCATTCATATAAGGCTGCAAGATGCTTATTATTTATATCATCTAATAACGTGTACTGCGATAGATGATCTTGTCAGGACAATGCAGTAGTCTCCTTGCCAGATTCTTATGGCATCTTATTCCCTCTCCCAACCCAACCTGTAAACCCTTTTCACTACCATCACACTGACTTTCATCGATAACAATTTCTATTAATTTTCTCTCCTGCTAAACATGGTTTTCATGACCCACAGTGCTCAGGAACAGATTTACCTTTCAGGATTGGTATCTCTTATACATCCCGTGTTTCAGCTAAAAACAGTTGCTCAGTGTTCCTTAAACACTCCAGAATTCTACCATCCTCTTGCCTTTACTCTTGTAATCTTCTACAAGACATATCAGAATCCTATCTCTCTAATAAAAGTCTACCATCATCAGGGCTTGGAATGACAGTAATGCACAGTGGGTAGGAGAATTAGCAAAGAAACATGGGCTAGAATCTGCCTCTGTAAATTATTAGATATGTGGCCTCCAGTGAGCTCTTAGCTTCTCCTAAGGGCGAATTTCCCTTTCTCTCAGATGGGGAAAATAATAGTATCTATTTATAGTCTTGCTGTAAAAATTAAATGGCATAATACATTAATAGATTTTATAACAGTTTGACATAAATTAAGCATTAAATTAATGATTGGTATCAATATCTTTATGAAGGCTCACTTTAAATGCTATAACTGTATACAAAAAAAAGCTCATGACGCTGGTTAGAACTATCAAATGTGGTGTTATATATTACAGTTCTTTATACACACACATGCATGCACACACACATGGTCACATATACGTGACCAAAAATAACCTCTTACATTTTCACTATCATAATAATTTGTCCTCCTCTCTTGCATACTTCTTATCACATTCTGCTGTACATTAAGATTATGTATGTACCACTCAATTTCCTGTGCTGAACATTTTCTCCTTTGCCCTGCACCCAGTTCTTACAGGGCTTACTTCCTTTTTTCAAACTTTTACCTGCAACTCCTGCTAAATGAGAGTTAAGCCACAGCTCTCACGCCCTCTGTCAAAGGTTATTGGGATTGGATGGATCCCTGGCCCTTGTTTTGCAAGGTATATTCTTTCCCTTCTCGACATAGAAATCAGAGTTAGAGAACCTGTCTGTTTCGGCACAGTAAAGCCGGAGCCTGGAGTGGCCATGTTCGGGTCTAATACATTCCAAAATAGAGAAAGGCATGCTGGGAAGAGATAGAAGAATGGCATTTGAGTGCCCAGAGAAAAAGAGATGGAGATCATTCAATCCTCTGTTGACAGATAAAATCATCTCAGTTCAAAGCTTTCTTGTTCCTGGTGTCAGTCCCTTTCGTAGCCTAACCACACTTCCTGCCAGGTCTCTGAATTGAGATACCTGGTGCCCTTCCATGAAATCATCTCCAGTTTTAGTAGATTTCTGTTACTAACAAGAAAATCATCCTTGTTGGAGACCACGTCCTTATCTCCTTTCCCTTTGCGTGCCTGTAGCTGTGTGAGCATCTTTTTCTCTCATCCAGAACTCCTAGATCAGTGCCTCACACAGGTCAGCATTAACAACCTGGATAACTCTCAATTGTTTTTACCATTTCTAGATATCTTGAATTTAATACCATACTGCTCAGAGTACTGAATCAGACTTATTTAAAAGTAAATTGATTTTCTTTGAGGACTTTGGCAGTGTTTTATAAAAATCCTTGAGATTTTCTTTAAGACCCTGGATTGTGGCAAACCTGTATTGGGAATTACTAAATTGGACTGAAGTATATTAAGGAGCATAATTGGCTTTTCTTATTAGTAATTCACATGCATTTGGAAAAAGTAAAGCTATTTCCTGAGTTGGACCCTTACTCCATTAAATAATAATTTTTCTGAAGTTGAATTGTATCCCAGAGGTTTCACTTGTTAACCAAGGAGAAGGCAGATGTTTTCATGTTGTTGGCCCAGAGACATTCTAAGTTTCAGATGCTGAATCCCAAGTGAACATTTCAAAGCTTTCATAGGTGCATGTTTTTAAAACTACAGTTTAAATGGAATGGAAAATATAACTTGTGAAATGTAATTTAAAAGTCTTGGTCCCGTGAGGATGGTAATGTCATGATTCTAAGGGTGAGTAATGATGGGTTGCAAAGTACATAAAGAATCTATCAGAGAAAATAGAGTGTAGAGGTTACCAGCCAGGGCTTAGGGGTCAAGCAGTATGGACTTCAAATAAATTTTATAAAACTGATTTTTAGTTGTAGAATTCTGAGCAAGTTACTCAGCATCTCTTAGCCTTGATTTTCTCATATTAAAAAAAAGTGAGATGTGGGTACGAATAGCAGTTACAGAGTCTGGGGGCAAATTAAATCAGGTTATTTAAGTAAAGGGCTTAGAGTAATGCCTGACGTGTGAAAATCTCATAATTCATGAGAGTGGATGCTGTTCTTGTTTTGTTGTTGTCATTATAGACAGATTTTCATCTGATTTTAATTGTTTCATGGCTCTGTTATGAATTGGTTGGAAAAGACTACAAAACTTCATGAAGGACAAAATTTATATTTATAAAGAAATGATGCATGAACCTTGAAAGGGCAAACACCAAAATGTTAACAGGGATCTTTGCCAATAAATTAGGTTAATGAAGATTTTTAATTCTTTCTACGTGGTGCAAATACATTTTCCAACCTCTCTACTGATCAAAATGGCCTTAATGCTCTCCTCAATTTTATTAACTTTAGACAGGTTTCTTCCTCACTATAGGCCCCTGACCTCCCTTTTCTCAGAGCATTTCCTTTGGAAAACTTGTAAATTTTTTCTCTGTCAGTTTGAGATGTAAAGGTTCTATAATCCAGAAATGTCTTTCTTAAGACCTGGGAGTCAGACCTTTGAAATGTAATCATGGGAGGAGAGAGAGCCCGAGTCTCTGTGGGAGGAAGAAGGCCTAATTTCAGTAAGGGACCACTGATAAACACAGATGGCCTACTCACATTGACTGAGGTATTAATTTTTAAGATGAGATTTTTTTCAGCCCACTTCTATTTGAACTTCATAAGAAATTGATTCACTCATGGTTTCATACCTGTTTATATCTGAATACTGATGTGTGCTTTTTTATGATCATATTTATTCTAATAATTTGTAAATCAACTAACGGTTAGATGACTTTGTTTAGGAAAAATGAAATGTGTGGCCTTCTGAACTTATCACTCCTAATAGATTTAATAATTTTTTTGTCCAAGTTTTGAATTACCATAGTTAATAAGGTTTAGGAAATTTGATTAAAAATAGTCTAAATGAAATAAGGGGTAAATAAAGAGCACCATTACATAGCTGTTGATAGCTGAGTTATCTAAACAGATTTCATTTCCAGGCGTAATTTATCTCCAATCAACAACCAATTCAGATGTCAAAGAAAATGTTTTTTACTTGAATTGCAAATTTCAGTTAATTGCATAATCACATTAACTAAATATCTTATCCCATTAGAGTTGTATTTTCATGGCATTTTTTGATTTAAAAGTGAAAACAGGTACTTTGACTCACAATTGTGAATTTTAATTTTTAGTTGCTTAAAACACCCTCATCTCAACTGATATTCTATTCTATTTTATTTTATTTTATAGAAGGATTAAAAGCTGTGGTATTATGTGGCTCTGACACAGAAGGTAAAATTTGGAGGCTATAGATTCTTTAGGCACTGAGTTTGATGAATTCGTTAGACTCAAATATTTCTTAAGGCAACAAAAACAGCAGAAGTGATGTGAAAGACTTTCTCTTTTTTAATTTTAATTCAGCTAATTTCAGAACTGAGGGTAAAGAAGATACTTACATACCAAGGAATAAAAACAATACAGCTTATAGACCATCGTTATAACTTGCATATCATTCCCAGAAAGAAGCTGTCACAAGCAATTTGAGTAGTGGTTAAGAACAAGGACTCAAGAATTAGACAATTTTTTTTTCCTAAGCTTAATTCCATCAATATTATTACAAGAAACAGCCTTTGTTCAGTTGTGCAAATTTATCTGAAGGGTGCATTCTAGACAAGGAATTACTGAACCAGTGGGATAGTACTTATGGAAATATAATTGCTGTTGCCAAATTCCCTTCTGAAGGGATTGCATCAATTTATACTCACACCAAGAGTGAATGAGTGTGCTGGTTCCTCATGTATCTAATACTACTGGGTATTATAAAACACAATGACTTTGTTAGTTTGAAAGGTGAGAAAAATGGAGTCTCTTTGATGGTCGTATTATGTTTCTTTATGAATGAGATTATTTTATTTTTAAAAGTCAAAATGAATATCAGTAGCCTTTCTTAGTGCCTCTGCATTTCATCCTAGAAGTTTTATGTAATAAACATATTTGGAGATACAAAACACATAATGAATAATACAGTTTTAGAAAAAATATAGACATAACTAATCCTTCGGGGTTTTTTGTTTGTTTGTTTGTTTGCGGTACGCGGGCCTCTCACTGTTCTGGCCTCTCCCGCTGCGGAGCACAGGCTCCGGACGCGCAGGCTCAGCAGCCATGGCTCACGGGCCCAGCCGCTCCGCGGCATGTGGGATCTTCCCGGACCGGGGCACGAACCCGTGTCCCCTGCATCGGCAGGCGGAGTCTCAACCACTGCGCCACCAGGGAAGCCCCCTTTGTTTTAATAATATTTAAAAAATAGTGAACAGCATTCCTCAAAATTTTAAGTCATTTAAACCCTGGCCAAATTTTATATAAATGTTATACATTTGTCTAAAAGCACACTTATGTTTATATTCTACTTACATATCAAAATTTACTGAAAAACCTGAGAAAGTTAATTTTGAAACAAATTCAGTGTTTCAGAAGTTTAAGTTTTATGAAGTATCTTGCCATTTCAAACTAAAGTGTAAGTTTGATCTTAGCGGTAATACATTCATTTGTAATCCTTTTCTAAGAAGCTTTTGCAATCACTAAAAGAAAGAACATGTGAAGTGCTATTTTTGAGTAGTAATAGCTATGGATGTTGATAAAATTTGTTCAGATGATTCCAATTTCACAAAGAATACACTGCCAATCAAATTATTTGCTTCTCAAAGAAGCACTAACTATTGTGAAAATAACTAAAGTGAACTTAAAGAAAAATTTGTTTTTATTCTCTAGGAAGTGAAAATTTTGAAAAAAAAATTCTTCTCTAAAAATAAATAAAATCCAGTTTATTTCAGGAGGTAAAGAAATCAAGAGTTAAATTAAAAGAGAAGATGCTCACACAGCCTTTGCCTAAAATCCACTTTTACTCAAGTATATACTCAGCTACAGCCTTGGTTTCCCAGACTCTTTCGATTAGCAGTGAGGCATGCGATATAATTTCCCACAATGCACTTAATAAATGGAACTATACTTTTGAAAAACAAAAGCAGAATAAAAATATTTAAGAAAACTACATATCATTTTCACTTGCATAAAACAAACAAACAAAAATACCCAAAAAACGGTGAGTCTTTTTTAGTGTTACTCAGAAACGATGCTCTTTGTTTTTGGAACGTCCAAACACTCTTGACTTAACTCTCTATATTTTTCTTATTTATTTTCTTTGCCTCCAGGCAAAGATAGGCAAAGTATAGAAAAGACCATGAATCTCATATCTGCCTAATGTTGTTTTCTGTGAACAATGCCAGAGAAACACTTGAAATAAGTGATGATTCAATCTGCTGCGTTCTGAAAATTAATTGTGCATTTAAGTAGTTCTGGGGGATTCTATTCAGTGAGAATATTCAAGGCTTGATTTGTTAGCAAAGTCAGGCTTGATTCAGTTAGACTTCCTGTAAGAAAGTTGGGAATGTTAAAACTAAGTCAACATCTTAATAGGAATACAGGCATATCTTGTTCTATTGCACTTCGCAGATATTGTATATTTTTACAAACTGAAGGTTTGTAGCAACCCTAAACTGTCAGATAACGTTTACCCTTTTTTGGGCAACAAAGTATTTTTAATTAAAGTCTGTGCATTTTTTAAGACATAGTGCTATTGCACACTTAATAGAGTACAGCAGAGTGTAAACATAACTTTTATATGGACTGGGAAACCAAAAAAATTTATTGTGACTTGCTTTATTTTGATATTCACTTTATTGTGATGGTCTGGAACTGAACCTGCAGTATCTCCGAGGAATGCCAGTACTAAAAGTTATCCCATAAGCACTGGAGGTCTTGCATTCTGGAGTTTCTATTACTATCAGTTAAATAAGATTGGATATTCCTCCAAATACCGTTGTGTCTTTTTCCCACCACTAGCTGCTTCTTTACTGTTTTCCTTGACCTGGCTGTTTCTCACTGGGAAAGTATCTCATGTGGTGTGTAAATATGGAATTAACACCTCCCGCATCCTGAACTAAAAAGAACAGGGCTGTTTCTCTCACTGGGGTCGGCAAATGTTCTGGAAAGGGTCACATAGTAAATATTTTTGAATCTGTGGAGAATAGGGTCTGTTGCAAGGACTTACCTCTGCCATTAAAGTAACCAGAGATGAGATGTAAAGAAATGGGTGTGACTGTGTTCCAATAATACTTCATTGACAAAAATGAGCTGAAGGCCAAATTTGACCCATGGGCCTTAATTTACTGACTCCTAATTCTAACACTGCATACCTAAGTAGAAAATCAATTCCAGATCTTTTTGAGAGAATTAGTAATTTTAAATTAAGGCCTCTGTAAGGATGTGGAGTAAAATGATCTGGAAATTTCTTGCTATCCTGTTTTGCAGCCCAGTGGCTTAGAGCTTGTAGAGGGGAATTTTATACCTGAAAGAAGCAGTGTGCTTGATTGAACACTAACTGCACCCATTCCTTTTGGCCATATTTAGCAACTTCAGTAGGACAGATACTGCTGGTTACCTACTCACTGGTCCATTCCACCATCTTTCCTTACCGATAAAATCCAGATTTATCTGAGGCCTGGCCACATGCCTAGCTAAAATCCTGAATTTCCCCAACCCCTTACTTAAATGTCAGTAGCGTGTGACATCCCCTTAGCAAATCGTATTCCAGTGAAGTCTACTTGGTACAGCTTCCACAAAACTGTTGTCTCTAAGGTAAAAATTGTAGAGTCAGCTTTTGCCTTTATCTCTTCCTTCCTCCTACTTGGAATGCAGTTTTGATACCTGATATTTCTCAGGTATATTGCAACCAGGAGGATAAAGTTGCAAGAAACTGAGAGCTGAAAGAAGATTGGGCTGTGGACTTCCTTAGAAAGTATAAGTGCCATGGTATGCTTGAATATAGATTCTTGGTTAAGAGTAAAATAAACCTCATTTGATTATGTCACTGTAGCCAAGTTTCTGATACATGTAGCTCAACTCATTACTAACTGATATCTTTAGCTTTAAAACATCATCTCTATTTATTGTATGAGTCACATGATCCAAGATTCAGTTTTATACCAGAGTCTAATTTCACTGATTTCTCATGTCTGTTCCTGTCTCTATTTTAATAGTTTCCTCTCAAAGACAGTTCTATTTCAGAACAACATTTAGGTAAGGAATTGAAAAAATCTCAAGAACACTTTCTCTGCGCTAAGACGGTCTTAGTTTGCAGGTATGTTCAGATTAACTACTTCTGCCTGCAATATTCTCAGCAGGCATTGCTGACCCTAAACTAGGGTATGAAAGAGTGGGAGGATGAAGTGGAAACTGAAAGAGCTTTTAAAAATCAATATAATGTTAGGTTGTACAAGGTGCTGAAATACAAGAAATTGCTCTTAAAGAAACAGCTGGAGAGCTGGGTCAGAGTGCATTAGGTGAAGATTTCTTTATGAACTGAATTAGGAGGAGGCGACCATAAAGGCATCATACAGCTGGGAAAGAAAGCTGCAGAGCAGATAATAACCTGCCAAATACAGATGGCCTCGTGACAGCAACCAAGCAATCTTCTGGGAGGGCAGAGGCTGGCCATGGGATTCTCTTAAGATTTCTTTTTTAGACTCCTAGGGCCTAGTGCAAAAACATTCACTTCCTAGAACGTCCCCACAAGGAATGTGATTAATTCTCTTGATCTTTAAAAATAAATAAATGAAAGATTCCCTTAAGGCCTTAGTCTCTTCCACATGTAACCGGGAGTGTTAGAAATTAGCATCATGCAGAAGAATCTCCGTAACTGTTTGTTTTGATACCCATTCTAACTCTGTATTTTGATATTTAGAGGTATTTCAGAAAGAAGGAGATTTGTAAAACTTATTTAAGCATTTTTTGACATGAATAATACTTTTTAAGAAAAATTATAAGTAATTTACATACTTGCCTATAAAGAATGTATGAAACATTCTGGTACTTTCCACTTTTTCTCTAAGGAAATAATTCTGAAACTTTGTTGCATGAGGAAAATTGTCTGGATTTTCCTGGTCTTTCTTTTGCTTCTCACATTGAACTTATTCTCCATGGTCTAGACTGTGATAGAATGCAAAATTATTTTTTCAGAAGCCTTGTTAGCCAAGTATTAGTCTAATCAGATATTGACTCAAGACATAATCTTTAATTAATGAATTTTCATTTGCTCATTCCAGAAATGGTGGACTTCTCCAAACCTGAATATACTCTCTGCAGACACTTCATGGGAATTAATATTTTTCTAATGTGGCAGGTGTGTTCTTATCACACTATGAACATGGAGAAGGGTGGAGATTAAAAGCCCTTTGACTTCTACTACTAAACCAGTCTAAAAAGCAATTCCCATTTCTAATCACCAAAGCAAAGTGCTTCCTTTGTAATGCTGTTAATCATTTCACAACAATAATCACTAGAGGTAATCGATATTGACATAGTATTGGCTATATTCTTGCATGATTTAATATGGCTTACAAAGGCACTACCAACTTTAGCTTTGGTTATGCCGTGGTGCAGAAAATAATAAACCTTGCAGTTAAAACCAAATAAAAATCTGTGCTTTGTATCACTGCTGACTTGGATCCTGACCATAATAGCTAGAGAAAGGAAGGAACTGGGTAACTTCTCAGAAATAATGGGAACACTAGAGCCATCCATTTGCCCTTTGAGGACTTCTCAGGGAATCCTGGGCCTTGCAAGGGGATGGTCTGGTGACTTGCTTGGGGCATATACCTTAATCACCTATGTATATGCTCCCCCCTAAGCCATGGAGGTATCCCAGGCTGCTCTGAGTTAGTAAGAATTTTTTTTTTTACATGAACCACATTTGCAGGTTGTCCTAGAATCCAGAAACATCCCCAAACTAGCACTTAGACAGCGGTGTCTTCAGGCTTGGCTATATCTCTCCTGAGCATCAGGGTCAGCCCATCCAAGAGCCCAAAAATGAGCCCAATAAGGCATCTCCAGGTCCTGACTGTCAAAGCACAGTTGGCTGACCACCAGCAATTAGATGTAGAGACTAGGAATTCATATTCCAGAATGTATAGGAAGAATCCTTCAGATCCTGTTGTGAAGTATTTAACTTAGCACTTGTAAAGAAGAGGATGGGGACAGAGTATCAGCCCCAGGTTCATTTCTTCTCAGCCATTCTTAGCTTGCTTGTGGCACGATTGGTCCTTGGAGCAGTCCTTGAATCCCATCTAGAGATTATACTCAGATGCATTCATTCTAGGCACCTCCTCCTGGTCAGTAGCCTGAACTGCAGCTTCTACAATGGGAGACTTAAAAAAAATATTTTAGGTTGTTTCAGTGTCTGTGTTTGTACAGCTACCAGATCGCAGAAAAGATAATGGCATGCAGAAAAAACAGGAAATAAGGAAAGCCCCATTTCAACATGGAGAATTCTTTTGACACATACTACTTTTCATGTAATTTAATTCTTATATCTTGATCATATTGTTGTTCAAATTATATCAACTCCTGTTCTCAATTATTGTTTAGTGATCTATAAATGTCTTCGAAATCATTTTGGTACAAAACATTTTGAAACAATGAACAATACTTCAGAACTGGATAGACTTTTAATTTCATAAAATGGAACTATTGTCAATTTCTAGACTTTTACATACATTGTTCTGAGTTTTCCATACGCTAATGAACATTAGACATCCTGTTTTCAAGTCACAGTTCTTTTCTTGGCCTCTTCTTTGATGTGGATCAAGTCATTCAACCTTCTATATGTTTGTTTCTTCATCTCTAAAATGAGGGTAATCATTTTGACCTTTTGCACTCGGGTTTTGCTCTGCTGTGAAGAAAAGACATTAATGCCTGCAAAGTGCCCTGGGATCTATGGAGGAAAGTCCAGCGATGGAAGGATTTATTCTGTTTCAGAGAGGAAAGAGCAGATAGATACGCTTGCATAAATTCATTTCACATGTGTGTTCTGCTTCAGTGAAGGTGAACGAGAGTGGTTACTGGAGTGGGATGCTGTTCACAGGCTTGTTCTGACTGGGAAGCAATAATATTGGGAGTATTGCTATTCAAAACACATGGAGACTCACTGCCCTGATCAATTTGCCTCTTTATTCATAGCTGAATTCCACTTGCAATGCAGGTGCCAAGCATTCTTGTTGGCAGGTAGGGAAATAAAGATTGCTTAATTTGCGCTTTTAAAATGAACCTGAGAAAAAAAATTAAGTCCTACATATTTCATAAATGTATTTAAGCCAGTATATTTCCATAAGCCTTATTTCGCTTGTTGCTGAGAGAGAATAAAAAGCATTGTGAAAGCTGCAGAAGATACGTGAGAACTACTTTTCCTTCTTTACCTTGACCTCCGCGACAGTCCTTTATCGCATTGCTTCTGACCTGGGCAAAGACCATGTCAGGTACCCTGCATTCAGGACCATGAAGACCATCTGCTTTGCCATTTCCCCTAAATCCCTTTTACAAATACAAGGACATGAACTAGATGTCCCTGTTTCCCTCTAGAAAATACTAGATGTCTAGTCTTTTACCCTATTTCCTGATTGAGTTCTGTTTTGGATAATATTAATACCCAACAGCAAGCTTCAAATAAACTTTATCAAAGAAAAGTTTGACAACAAATCATGCTTTAATCCAAAATTTATTATTTTCTTCAGTAGTGACATATGATCTTAGATTCCCCAAAATTACAAATATTTCCATTAACCATTATAAATTATTCAAGACAAGGGTGAGGAATATACCCAACATGTTTCCTTTTTCTGTCCTTTCCTTTAGAGAAGGCTCCAGCCACAGATCTTGTAAAACCATCCACATGAAAACTAATCAAACATTCCGTTTTCAATAAGAATATGAGTCAAATGCTCTTAATGGCTCCCCATTGCCAATTAAATCATGGGCTTCTTGTTCATCCTGTTCCTTGTTCGGTTCCATAAAATGTAACTGTTAATCTTACTTGTAAATTGATAATAGCTCATATTCATTGAGCATTTGCTGTATAGCAGGTGCTGTATATCAGGTGTTTTACCTTTCCCAACGCAAATAATAATCCCAAGAACTCTACAAGGTAAATCCTGATAGTTTGCCAAATTACAAATGTAAATGAACTTAGGGAAGACTGAGTAACTTTCTTAAAGTATCAGAGCTAGTGTTACCGAATCCAAGCTTGTACTGCTCGCCCCACGACAGGTCAATAAATCGAGAATTTTTGGGACAAGGAATAGTGACTTTATTTGAAAAGCCAGCAGACCAGAAGATAGTGGTCTAGAGTCCCAAAGAACGATCTTGCCCGGGTTTGGGTGCTAGTTTTTTTTTACAGAACAAAGAGGCGGGAGGTGAGGAGGTAAAGTTAAAAAGGTGATAAGTTGTTGCAGATATCTCCTGGCTCCTGCCAGACTCTGGAAGGGATGTGTTAATTTCTTCTTTCCTGCAGCCATTCACAAGTGGGCCTGGTCAGGATGTTTCCTGTGAGCTTAAACAAAGGTATTTTAGCTTGACGCTCAAGCATGGGAGGCAGGATTCCTGGAGATGGGTCATTTGATATTTTAAGCTATAGGCAACATCCCTTTAGTGATTAACTTGTAGCAAACACAATAGAATACAAAGGTTAAAGTAAAAGAAATGGGAGGAATTTCAGTGGTCCAGTGGTTAAGACTTGGGCTTTCACTGCTGTGGGCGGGGGATCAATCCCTGGTCAGGGAACTAAGATCCCACATGCTGCAGTGTGGCCAAAAAAATAAGTAAAAGAAATGGATCCAATATGGAGTCAAATTTGTTCTTCCCTATTACACTAGTGAGTGACATAGACAAGATACAAATGCAGGTCTGATTTCAGAATCGTTGTCTTAACCCCTACAGGGTGTTGGCTACCATCCAAACCCCTCTGGAAACCAGAGACTGTTTTAGTCCCTGTATTGTTAGGTGCTACTTTCTGTCTTCCTTACTTCCCCTCACAGTGAGTTTCAAACTCTCACCTGCTCTAACGCATTCACTCTGAGTTCCTACAGCTATGCAACTTATAACTGAGCTTCTGTATTTCTTTGTAAATGTGTGAGGGAGCAGTTTTTCCTTGTCTGGATCTGATCTCATTAAGAGCTGACCTACTATTTACCCACAAGAAACTTTTGTTTTTGTCCAAATGTTTTTGTTCTTTAAATTGAGTAATATTACTGATACTTATAATGTGCCATTGCTTAAATAAATGAATTTTTATCAGAAAAGGGGAAGAAAAATAGAAACTTGGGAAAATCTGAACTAAATGATCTTCCTGGCAAAATTTGACCTCTGGATTCTTGGAAATCCTCTTTAACTGTCCAGTATCAAACAGTCCTCATTTCATTAGACAGATCAACTCCTGGAAGGGTCTTTTATAACAGGCATGGTCCCCTTGAAGTAACCTGTTACAGAAATGTTGGACTTGCAATTAACATTTTGTTGTAGTTTTGTGGAGGGGCGTTGAAAACTCCTATTATAATAATTGTGGATTTAACTTTTCTCCTTGTAGTTTTATCCATTTTTTCTTTGTGATTTTGAAGCTATGTTATTAGGTGCATAAACATTTAGGCTTATTTGTTAACCTGATTAATTTACTTCATCGTATGATGAAATACACTTTCTTATTCCTAGCAGTATATCTTTGCTTTAAAATCTATTCTGTTTCATAGTGATAGAGCCCCTCCATCTTTGTTTTTTTTTTTTGACATATTTATTGGAGTAAAATTGCTTTACAATGGTGTGTTAGTTTCTGCTGTATAACAAAGTGAATCAGCTATACATATATATATATATATCTCCATATCTCTTCCCTTTTGTATCTCCCTCCCACCCTCTCTATCCCACCCCTCTAGGTGCACACAAAGTACCGAGCTGATCTCCCTGTGCTATGTGCCTGCTTCCCACTAGCTATCTATTTTAAACTTGGTAGTGTATATAAGTCCATACCACTCTTTCACTTTGTCCTAGCTTACCCTTCCCCCTCCCCGTGTCCTCAAGTCCATTCTCTACGTCTGTGTCTTTATTCCTATCCTGCCCCTAGGTTCTTCATAACCTTTTTTTTTTTTTTTTAGATTCCATATATATGTGTTAGCATATGGTATTTGTTTTTCTCTTTCTGACTTACTTCACTCTATATGACAGACTCTAGGTCCATCCACCTCACTACAGATAACTCAGTTTCATTTCCTTTTATGGCTGAGTAATATTCCATTGTATATATGTGCCACATCTTCTTTATCCATTCATCTGTCGATGGACGCTTAGGTTGCTTCCGTGTCCTGGCTATTGTAAATAGAGCTGCAGTGAACACTGTGGTACATGACTCTTTTTGAATTATGGTTTTCTCATGGTGTATGCCCAGTACTGGGATTGCTGGGTCATATGGTAGTTCTATTTTTGGTTTTTTAAGGAACATCCATGCTGTTCTCCATAGTGGCTGTATGAATTTACATTCCTAACAAAAGTGCAAGAGGGTTCCATTTTCTCCACACCCTCTCCAGCATTTATTGTTTGTAGATTTTTTGATGATGGCCATTATGACTGGTATGAGGTGATAACCTCATTGTAGTTTTGATTTGCTTTTCTCTAATGATTAGTGATGTTGAGCATCCTTTCATGTGTATGTTGACAATCTGTATATCTTCTATGGAGAAATGTCTGTTTAGGTCTACCACACATTTTTGTATTGGTTGTTTGTTTATTTGATATTGAGCTGGCTGCATGAACTGCTTGTATATTTTGGAGATTAATGCTTTGTCAGTTGCTTCATTTGCAAATATTTTCTCCAATTCTGAGGGCTGTCTTTTCACCTTGTTTATGGTTTCCTTTGCTGTGCAAAAGCTTTTAAGTTTCATTAGGTCCTATTTGTTTATTTTTGTTTTTATTTCCATTTCTCTAGGAGGTGGATCAAAAAGGATCTTGCTGTGATTTATGTCATAGGGTGTTCGCCTATGTTTTCCTCTAAGAGTTTTATAGTGTCTGGCCATACATTTAGGTCTTTAATCCATTATGAGTTTATTGTTGTGTAGGTGTTAGGGAGTGTTCTAATTTCATTCTTTTACATGTAGCTGTCCAGTTTTCCCAGCATCAATTTTGAACAGGCTATCTTATCTCCATTGTATATTCTTGCCTCCTTTATCAAAGATCAGGTAACCATATGTGTGTGGATTTATCTCTGGGATTTCTATCCTATTCCATTGATCTATATTTCTGTTTTTGTGTCAGTACCATACTGTCTTGATTACTGTAGCTTTGTAGTATAGTCTGAAGTCTGGGAGCCTGATTCCTCCAGCTCCGTTTTTCTTTCTCAAGATTGATTTGGCTTTTCGGGATCTTTTGTGTTTGCATACAAATGTGAAATTTTTTGTTCTAGTTCTGTGAAAAATGCCATTGGTAGTTTGATAGGGATTACATTGAATCTGTTGGTTGCTTTGGATAGTATAGTCATTTTCACAATGTTGGTTCTTCCAACCCAAGAACATGGTATATCTCTTCATCTGTTTGTATCATCTCTAATTGTTTTTTTCAGTGTCTTACAGTTTTCTGCACACAGGTCTTTTGTCTCCTTAGGTAGCCTTATTCCTACATATTTCATTCTTTTTGTTGCAGTGGTAAATTGGAATATTTCCTTAATTTCTCTTTCAGATTTTTCATCATTAGTGTATAGGAATGCAAGAGATTTCTGTGCATTAATTTTGTATCCTGCTACTTTACCAAATTCATTGATTAGCTCTAGTAGTTTTCTGGTAGCATCTTTAGGATTCTCTATATGTACTACCACGTCATCTGCAAACAGTGACAGTTTTACTTCCTCTTTTCCAATTTGGATTCCTTTTATTTCTTTTTCTTCTCTGATTGCTGTGGCTAAAACTTCCAAAACTATGTTGAATAAGAGTGGTGAGATTGGCAACCTCGTCTTGTTCCTGATCTTAGTAGAAATGGTTTGAGTGTTTCACCATTGAGAACAATGTTGGCTGTGGGTTTGTCATATATGGCCTTTATTAGGTTGAGGTAAGTTCCCTCTATGCCTACTTTCTGGAGGGTTTTTATCATAACTGGGTGTTGAATTTTGTTGAAAGCTTTTTCTGCATCTATTGAGATGATCATGGTTTTTCTCCTTCAGTTTTTTAATATGGTGTAGCACATTCATTGATTTACATATGTTGAAGAATCCTTGCATTCCTGGGATAAACCCCACTTGATCATAGTGTAATGATCATTTTAATGTACTGTTGGATTCTGTTTGCTAGTATTTTGGTGAGAATTTTCGCATCTATATTCATCATTGATATTGACCTGTAGTTTTCTTTTCTTGTGACATCATTGTCTGGTTTTTGTGTCAGGGTGATGGTTGCCTCATAGAATGAGTTTGGGAGTGTTCCTCCCTCTGCTATATTTTGGAAGAGTTTGAGGATAGGTGTTCAGTCTTCTTTAAATGTTTGATAGAATTTGCCTGTGAAGCTATCTGGTCCTGGACTTTTGTTTGTCGGATGATTTTTAATCACAGTCTCAATTTCAGTGATTGTGATTGGTCAGTTTATATTTTCTGTTTCTTCCTAGTTCAGTCTCAGAAGGTTATGCTTTTCTAAGAATTTGTTCATTTCTTCCAGTTTGTTGATGTTATTGGCATACAGTTGCTTGTAGTAATCTCTCATGATCCTCTGTATTTCTGCAGTGTCAGTTGTTACTTCTCCTTTTTTATTTCCAGTTCTATTATTATGAGTCTTCTCCCTTTGTTTCTTGATGAGTCTGGCTAATGGTTTATCAATTTTGTTTATCTTCACAAAGAACCAGCATTTAGTTTTATTGATCTTTGCTCTTGTTTCCTTTATTTCTTTTTCTTTTATTTCTTATCTGATCATTATGATTTCTTTCCTTCTGCTAACTTTTGGGGTTTTTTTTGTTATTCTTTCTCTAAATGCTTTAGGTGTAAGATTAGGTTGTTTATTTGAGATTTTTCTTGTTTCTTAAGGTAGTATTGTATTGCTATAAACTTACTTCTTAGAACTGCTTTTGCTGCATCCCATAGGTTTTGGGTCATCGTGTTTTCATTGTCGTTTGTTTCTAGGTATTTTTTTATTTCCTCTTTGATTTCTTCAGTGATCTCTTGGTTATTTAGTAGTGTGTTGTTTAGCGTCCATGTGTTTGTATTTTTTACAGATTTTTTCCTACTACATAATTGATATGTAGTCTCATAGCATTGTGGTCACAAAAGATACTTGATACAATTTCAGTTTCCTTAAATTTCCCAAGGCTTGATTTGTGATCCAAGATATGATCTATCCTTGAGAATGTTCCATGAGCACTTGAGAAGAAAGTGTATTCTGTTGTTTTTGGATAGAATGTCCCATAAATATCAATTAAGTCCATTTTATTTAATGTATCATTTAAAGCTTGTGTTTCTTTCTTTATTTTCATTATGGATGATCTGTCCATTGGTGAAATTGGGGTGTTAAAGTCCCCTACTATGATTGTGTTACTGTCGATTTCCCCTTTTATGGCTGTTAGCATTTGCCTTATGTATTGAGGTGCTCCTATGTTGGGTGCAGAAATATTTCAATTGTTATATCTTCTTGGATTGATCCCTTGATCATTATGTAGTGTCCCTTTTTGTCTCTTGTATTAGTCTTTATTTTAAAGTCTCTTTTGTCTGATATGAGAATTGCTACTCCAGCTTTCTTTTGATTTCCATTTGCATGGAATATCTTTTTCCATCCCCTCACTTTCAGTCTATATGTGTCCCTAGGTCTGAAGTGGGTCTCTTGTAGACAGCATATATACAGGTCTTGTTTTTGTATCCATTCAGCCAGTCTGTGTCTTTTGGTTGGAGCATTTAATCCATTTACATTTAAGGTAGTTATTGATATGTTTGTTCCTATTACCATTTTCTTAATTGTTTTGGTTTTGTTATTGTAGGTCTTTTCCTTCTCTTGTGTTTTTTGGCTATAGCAGTTCCTTTAGCATTTGTTGTAAAGTTGGTTTGATGGTGCTGAATTCTCGTAGCTTTTGCTTGTATGTAAAGATTTTATTTTCTCCATGGAATCTGAATGAGATCCTTGCTGGGTTGAGTAACCTTGTTTGTAATTTTTTCCCTTTCATCACTTTAAATATGTCCTGCCAGTCCCTTCTGGCTTGCAGAGTTTCTGCTGAAAGGTTAGCTGTTTACCTTATGGGGATTCCCTTGTATGTTATTTGTTGCTTTTCCCTTGCTGCTTTTAATATTTTTTCTTTGTATTTAATTTTTGATAGTTTGATTAATATGTGTCTTGGTGTGTTTCTCCTTGGATTTATCCTGCATGGGACTCTCTGTGCTTCCTGGATTTAATTGACTATTTCCTTTCCCATATTAGGGTAGGTTTCAACTATAGTCTCTTCAAATATTTTCTCAGTCCCTTTCTTTTTCTCTTCTTCTTTTGAGACACCTGTAATTCGAATGTTGGTGCATTTAGTGTTGTCCCAGACATCTGAGCCTGTCCTCAATTCTTTTCTTTCTTTTTTCTTTATTCTGCTCCGTGGTAGTTATTTCTACTATTTTATCTTCTAGGTCACTTATCCGTTCTTCTGCCTCAGTTATTCTGCTATTGTTTCCTTCCAGATAATTTTTAATTTCATTTATTTTGTTGTTCATCATTGTTTGTTTGCTCTTTAGTTCTTCTAGGTCCTTGTTAAACGTTTCTTGTATTTTCTCCATTCTGTTTCCAAGATTTTGGATCATCTTTACTGTCATTACTCTGAATTATTTTTCAGGTACACTGACTGTTTCCTCTTCATTTGTTTGGTCTGGTGGGTTTTTACCTTGCTCCTTCATGTGCTGTGTATTTCTCTCTCTTCTCATTTTGCATAAGTTACTGTGTTTGGGGTCTCCTTTATGTAGGCTGCAGGTTCATAGTTCCCATTGTTTTTCGTGTCTGCTCCCAGTGGGTAAGGTTGGTTCAGTGGGTGTGTAGGCTTCCTGGTGGAGCGGACTGGTACCTGTGTTCTGGTAGATGAATCTGGACCTTGTCTTTCTGGTGGGGAGGACTGTGCCTGGTGGTGTGCTTTGGCGTGTCTGTGAACTTATTTTGATTTTAGGCAGCCTTTCTGCTAATGGATAGGGTTGTGTTCCTGTCTTTCTAGTTTTTTGGCATGGGGTGTCCAGCACTGGAGCGTGCTGGTCATTGAGTGTAGCTGGGTGTTAGCATCGAGACGACGATCACTGGGAGCACTCTCACTGATTGATATTCCATGTAGCTGGGAGGTATCTGGTGGTCCAGTGTCCTGAGCTCGGCTGTCCCATCTAAGATGCTCATGCCTCACACCCGGCCAGAGCACAAAGACCCTGTCATTCACACAGCTCAGAAGAAAAGGGGGGTAAAAATAGAAAGAAAGAAAAAATAAAATATTTAAAGTTATTAAAATTAAAAAAAAACATTATTAAATCTAAAAAAGTAATAAAGAAATAAGAAAGAAAGAAGAGAGTTACCAAACCAATAAAGAAAACCACCAAGGGTAACAAGCACTAAAATGCATAGTAGAAAAAGGAAAAAAAAAAAAAAATGGACAGACAGAACCCTAAGACAAATGGTAAAAGCAACCTATATGCACAAAATCACACAGATAAGCATACACATACACACTCTCACAAAAAGGGAAAAAGAAAAAATTATATATATATTAAAAAAAAAGAAAGAGAGCAACCGAATCAATAAATAAATCCACCAGTGATGGTAAGTTCTAAGTACTAAACTAAGATAAAAATAAAACCAGAAACAGATTAGATGCAGAAAGCAAACCCCAAGTCTACAGTTGCTTCCTAAGTCCACCGCCTCAATTGTGGGATGATTCGTCATCTATTCAGGTATTCCACAGATGCAGCGTACATCAAGTTGATTGTGGAGGTTTAATCCATTGCTCCTGAGGCTGCTTGGAGAGATTTCTTTTTCTCTTCTTTGTTCGCACAGCTCCCAGGGTTCAGCTTTGGATTTGGCCCTGCCTCCTCATATAGGTCCCCCTGTTGCATCTGTTCTTCACCCAGACAGGAGGGTGTTAAAGAAGTGGCTGATTAGGGGGCTCTGGCTCACTCAGGTCAGGGGGAGGGAGGGGTATGGAATGCAAGGCGAGCCTGCAGTGGCAGAGGCCTGCGTGACGTTGCAACAGCCTGAGGCACGTGTGTGTTCTCCTAGGGAAGTTGTCCCTGGGTCACGGGACCCTGGCAGTGGTGGGCTGCACAGGCTCCCAGAAGGGGAGGTGTGGATAGTGACCTGTGCTTGCACACAGGCTTCTTGGTGGCTCCAGCAGCAGCCTTAGCATTTCATGCCCATCTCTGCTGTCCGCGCTGATAGCCGTGGCTTACGCCCATCTCTGGAGCTCATTTAGGAGGTGCTCTGAATCCCCTTTCCTTGCACACGCAGAAACACTGGTCTCTTGTCTCTTAGGCAGTTCCAGACTTTTTCCCGGTCTCCGTTCCAGCTAGCTTTGGTTCACTACCCCCCTTCAGGCTGTGTTCATGCAGCCAACCCCAGTCCTCTCCCTGGGATCTGACCTCTGGATTCCGAACCTTAGCTCCCAGCCCCCACTCACCTCTGTGGGTGAGCAGACAAGCCTCTCAGACTGGTGGGTGCTGGTCAACAGCGATCCTCTATGCAGGAATCTCTCTGCTTTGCCCTCTGCACCGCTGTTGCTATGTTCTCCTCTGTGGCTCTGAAGCTTCCCCCCTGCCCACCCCCATCTCTGCCAAACTTTCCTAGTGTGTGGAAAGATTTCCTCCTTCACAGCTCCCTCTGAGAGGTGCAGGTCCCATCCCTATTCTTTTGTCTCTGTTTTTTCTTTTTTCTTTTACTCTACCTAGGTACGTGGGGAGTTTCTTGCCTTTTAGGAAGTCTGAGGTCTTCTGCCAGCGTTCAGTTGGTGTTTCGTAGGAGTTGTTCCACATGTAGATATATTTTTGATGTATTTGTGGGGAGGAAGGTGATCTCTATGTCTTACTACTCCACCATCTTGAGGGTTCTCCCCTCCATCTTTTTTTGACTAGTGTTGACATGATGTATCTCTTTACATTTTTTTCTTTTAACTCATCATGTCTTTATTTTGAAGTTTGTTTTTATAGTCAATGTATAGTTGATCTTGCTTTTTTTTTTAATTGAAACTGTCATTCTGTACCTCTTAATTCCAGTGTTTAGACCATTTACATTTAATTTGGTTAGCGATATATTTAGATTTTGTGGTATTGCTATTTGTTTTATAATTGTCCCATCTATTTTAATTTCCTTTTTACTTTTTTATGCTTTCTTTCGGATTGAGTAAATTTAATTATTTTCTTTTATCTTCTTTGGTGTCCTATTGGCTGAAACACATTGTTTTGTTATTTAAATGGTTGCTGTAGGATATATAGTATATTTCTTTAACTTATCACAGTCTGCCTTCAATTGTTATTATATTATTTCATGCATAGAATAAGTCCTATCAATATTATATATCATTTCTCCTCTCTTGGGCTTTAAGCTATCATTGTCAAATATTTTATTTATAAATTTTTTATAAACACCAAAAAACATAGCTATTGTCTTTTTGTTAAACAGTCCAGATACGTTCAAATAATAAAGAATATGTCTTATTCATCATTATATTTACTATTTCTGGTGTTCATTCTTTTTGGTAGACACATATATCTACCTGTTAATATTTTCCTTTTCTTCAGTGATATTCTTTATTTCTTATCATGTGGGTGTGCTGCTGTTAAATTCTTTCAGCTTTTAATGTTTGAAATCATCTCTATTTCACCTTTTTTTTAAAAGGATATTTTCACTGGGTATAAAATTTTATTTTGAATAGTTTTCGATTTTCTTTCAGAAATTTCAAGTTGTTTCTCCATTGTATTCTCAATTGCCTTTTTCCAATGAGAATTCTTCTGCCATCCTAGTATTCATTCTTCTGTACAGAAATATATCTTTTCTCTCTGGATGCTTTTAAAATTTTTCATTTTTTTCCTGGTTTTGAAAAATTTGATTATGTTGAGCCTTGGTGTAGTTGTCTTCATGTTACTTGTGCTTGAGGTTTTAGGGGCGGGGGTGGGAATCTGTGGATTTAGAGTTTTCAGAAAATTTGGAATATTTTCACCCATTATATTTGCAAATATTCCCTCCCCTTTCTTCAGAGACTCCAATCACGCAATTGTCCACTGTGTCTTTTCTACTTTTTGAATATATGGTATACAGTTATAACTGTCTTAATGCAGTGTTCTGCCAATTCTATCATCTGTGTCAGTTCTGTATTGGTTTTAGTTGGTTGACTTCCTCATTTTTGGCTGTGTTTTGGCACTTCTTTGCATGTCTAAAAATCTTTGATTGTATGTTGGATGTCATTAATTTTCCCTTGTTTGTGAATTTTTGTATTTTTAAAATATTCTTGGATTTGGTTCTGAAATGCAGTTATGTTACTTGGAATCAGATTTATACTTTTACTTCTTGATAAAATGATGAAAATCATTTGTTAGGCAAATGTAAAATAGTGTTCAATCTATGGCTAATTTTTCTCTAGTGAAGCAAGAGTCCCTGAATTCTCTACTCAATGTCCCAAGAGCTTTTCTAATTTTGTTGGTAAGAGCAGGCACTCTTCCTGGTTCTATATGAATGCTAGGCATTGTTTCCTTTAGTTATTGCGGGTGGTTCTTTTCTTGGCCTGGAATATTTGCCTCACACACATGCACTGCTGATCAGTATGGTGAAATTTTGAAGGGCTCCCTCTGCAGATCTCTGGGGGGATTCCTCTGCATAGTCTTGAGCACTCGGCATGGGCCAAGCCAAGACTGTGGCTAGAGGTCTTCTTCCAGTTTTCTGTGTTCCTTAAAAGTATTTTAACTTTGCTGACTTCCTCAACACAGCAATGCTCCATCCCACCCCCCAATCTATCTTAACTTTTCCTGTGTGCTTCCAAAGCATCTTGTGTCCACTCCTGTTAGGAAACTCAATACTATCTTATAAAAGTATCTGTTCATTTGTCTGTCTCCCTTGAGGGAAAAATAGTTGATTTGTACATTTCTATATCCCTAGTACCTAGTAGGAGTTAACAGTATTTGCTGTTGGATGAATGAGACCAAATTCTCAATCATTTCTGTGACTCAGATATAGGAGTACAGTATTGGAATCTGAAAGGCTAATGAAAGAAACAGGTATACCTGGAAGTTTCAAACAGGATTCCAATAATGAGATTAAAGTATCAGGTATTGTGAGTAAATGAATCAGCTTCCTCTCCTAGGTGGTTCAGGTTTTATATACTAGTAATATCAAATATTAAATAAATATATTGTAGAGTATTTTATGTTCAAAAGTAACTGAGAGTTAAAAAAAAAAAAATCCCTCTCCTCTTCACCAAAGTAACCATGGTCTTTCTTTGATGCAGTTGAACTACATTCTCTGTGGGCTCCTAAATTATGTTGCATGATTTCCAAAAGGTCTTTACTCATAAGATAAGCCTTAACCCCAAGAACTAGATGATTGTGCACATGGGGGCTGAGGAAGTGTGAGTAGAAGGGTAGTAGAAATGCAAATTTTTATAAGCCTTTCTGTCTTCTGACCAAGGCTATACTTTAAGGTTTAGACCCTGTGCTGTTATCAGCTCTAGAGAATTGTTGATCCTTTTTTTTTTTTCTGACAACACATGGGCCATAATTTTATTTTTTGAAAACTTCTGGTTTTTAAAAGGCTCTGAAGCTTTTGTCAAAAACTGAGTTCAGGTTGATACTACTCTTCTCCCTGTGGCTGTTTCTAGTTCTGTGAAACGCTTGTTCTTTGTGCTCAGAATATTCTCTCTTTGAAAGAATACTCTGCCTCCTTCCTTAAATACTTAGTCTGGAAGCAGTTATTTGGCTATCATTTCCCCTGAGTATGTTCCCTTTCAAGAAGGAATCTAATGATTGTTAAAGGTCTTGGCACTTGTTCTATGGGTGGGGGAGGGGATAGTCTACTACAAAGGTATTATCTCACTTGATAGCTATGTAGTTTTTGTCATTCCTGGAAAACATGTTTTTATACTTGATTTGGGAAATAAAAGCAGATTAAACGGACACAGATTTCAGGTCGTTTAAAGTCACTTTATATGGGTTAAGAAAGGCTAATCTTCAAACATACTCTTAAATCAGGATTAAGACCCAAACTTCAAGATGCTCATTTGATTGTGGCTGTTTCTCAATTTGTTCAATATCATTAGGTGAGCTTAGTGACAGATTCTGAAGTAGAAATCTGAACAGGTAATGAGTAACATCCAATCTTCATGTAAGCCAATTGTTTTACAGAAAAGATTAATTAAAAGAAGTAGTAACTAAATTTAAATCAAGCAAGGCCAAGTCTCTATCCTGAGTTTAAATCCCTGACCCATTTTTTTCCTTCTGGATACAATACAGAAATTTGAATTGGATAAATATCTCCACCAGAAAAAAAATGAGTTAAGAATTGCATTTAGAACTTTGAACTAAATCTTTTCACAATAACAGATGTTCTTTACTGAAACAAGCTCATTTCACCCAGTGTATTTAATCACACCAATTTTCAGGAATGAGAGTAAATATGTTTTATAAGTGAGAGGGCTGGAGACAGTGCATGGATGAAAGTGCATCCCATAACTTCCTCTCCCTTTATACACATTTATATATTGCACATTTTCCCCATTTATGTTTTCACAGGCACAGAGATGATTGCAAATACATACCCAGGGTGGTTCTTGTCAGGACTGGGGTCCAACATTGCAGCACATTTCTGCAGTGACTGTGACAAGCCTTGATAAATAACCCAGTTGACAACTAAATTTATCTTGGAGCAGAGAATAGAATTGATGGAGAAGTTGCTTTTACTCTCCCTATCCAAAAATTCACCTTTGTGCCCAGGACAAAGTTTAAAAAGGAAGTTTTTGGATGGAAAAAGATATATTACTTATTCATAGTGTCCTTTCTGTTTGTCTTCTTTTGTCCACAGAGACTGAAAGAATTAAAGCAACGTGAATTTGCTAGAAATGTAGCTTCCAAGTCATGGAAAGATGAAAAGAAACAAGAAAAAGCACTTAAGCGACTTCATCAGCTGGCTGAGTTAAGGCAACAGTCTGAATGGTAAGAATTAAAGGTGCCTAAGATGGTTCAAAACTCTCTTCAACTTCTGGGGAAATTTCAGTGATAAATTTACTTGGTTCACTATAGCAATGTAAACAAATTATAATTAATCAACAGATATATCTGAAGGCAAATGTTCCTAATAGTTAAAAGTCTATAAATTAATGACTTTGACATCTGGGTTTTTTCTTTCCCAATATTGTTAATGTGTTCTTTAATGAAATGATCCAAGAATGATTCTAATATACTAGCATTTATTCTATCCAGGTGATTAATATGGATCTATATATCTCTTTCTAATTATTTTGAGTTTTGTAATATTAATTTTGAAAACCATAAATAGCAATGCATCTTTTTGGGGAGGAACTAAATCTTCTGTGCATTCTTCTGCACACACCTGAAACTAGAATAAACGGCACTATCATTGTCTGGATGACAAACAAGATGTAATTAATGCAGTTAAATTTACCACACAGTGCCGTTTAAGTTGACAATTATAACAAGCATTATACTAATACATTCTTGTAGCTGAAAAATAGAAGTTTTACATGAGCTTAGAACTGCTGAACGTTTTGAAGTGAGGAGATTGTTACCTGGAACTCAATTACATTTGCAAATTGTGATTTGTGTTCATATGAATCATAATGTAGAACACTAATGTAGCTAATTAATGTAGTTGACAGCATTCTGGTGAATTGTAACACTTATAGCTCTGTGCCAGAATTTAAACTCCTATTGTTTAAATGAAAAACAATATACAGGACTTCCCTGGTGGTGCAGTGGTTAAGAATCTGCCTGCCAATGCAGGGGACACGGATTCGAGCCCTGGTCCAGGGAGATCCCACATGCTGCAGAATAACTAAGCCCGTGTGCCACAACTACTGAGCCTGTGCTCTAGAGCCCGTGAACCACAACTACTGAGCCTGCGTGCCACAACTACTGAAGCCCATTTGCCTAGAGCCCATGCTGTGCAACAAGAGAAGCCACCGCAATGAGAAGCCTGCCCACCACAACAAAGAGTAGTCCCTGCTTGCCGCAACTAGAGAAAGCCCACATGCAGCAACAAAGGCCCAAAGTAGCCAAAAGTAAATAAATAAATTTATAAAAAAAAGAAAAAGAAAAACGATATACAATAAGCTTGGGAGTGAACAACTCAATTATATTAGCATAAAATATTAGACCTCATATTTACTTTTAAGAAAATATTTATTTTTTAGGATCAATTATGAGTAAAGACACAGTATTCAGCCTTCAAATATTCATGTATTTGCACCACTGTCTTAGAGTAATTTAATTTGCCTATAAAAATATACGAAAATATAATCATATTAAAAATAAATGAGAAATTTGGTATAAAGAAAAAATAAAGGTTGGAAGACCATGTGTCCAGAGGTGAGGTTAATACAAAAATGCATGCTCTTAGGGAGCATATGATCATAGAAACAGGACACATATCTGGTACTGAACTTTTTACTTGCCAACACAATGAAGATCTTAAAATATGTTATTCAAACACATTGTCAAAAAGATATCAGACAGCCCTTGTCAAAACAGGACTTAGAAGGAAAAGTCTAATGGTTATTAGGTGGCATGCAGGAGAAAATTGAGGGAAGATATTTAATTCCCGGGTGATTAATTATGAGGTACAAAAAAAACTGAAAAAATAAGACAAGGCTTGCTATAGAGATACACACTTTAGATAGGTTCTTTAAGGCCACACAACGAAAAATCTGAGTAGCCTTAATGTAATTTTGGTTCATCTGTTACTATGCAAGTTGTCACACTTTGACATTTCTCCTTACTGATTCTGTATTTTTCTTTTGGAAGAAATAGACAAAGGATCAGAGGAGCCTTAATGATGATGATAGTGATGGTGATGATGCTTTCATTTAGAAGTTCTAAGTCTGTAGATCTACCCATGAAGTGTCTTCCAAAGTAAAAGAAATTAACAGATATACTCTACTGGGGTTGAGCTGCCCTTTTAAAATCTTATCAGTTAAACAGACACAAACCTAGCCATATCCTCTATAGAGTAGGTAGGCTCTCTAAGTCCCAATCTGATCATATTGTTAGGGAAATGATGGGTATTCAGCTTTCCAGATACATAACTTGGAACTAGGCAAATTACTTCATTCTTTTTCTATCTCCAGGCAATTGTTCTCTCTGATTATGTAGCCTCATGGCCTAAGGGAAGTCACTTAATAGCATTATTAAATATTTTCATTTTGGCAGCTGAATTGACAAGTGAAAAAAAAATCACCTGGGTTACTTCTTCCCTGGAAAACCTTTGTCCTTTATTCTCATAAAGAGGGCTTCTGAGTAAGATGCTACAGATAACAAGAAGGTTCTTCCATGGCCCTGTGGAGAAGAGAGGTGAATTTACTGGTAGTAAGAATATTTGAATCAGACTGATGAAAAAAATGACGGCAGAAAACTGTTAATGGATCTTGAAAAGGGCAGTCAGCCTTGGTCAGCTCTTGGGTAGATCAACCCAACATGGTTCCTCAGCAAAACTAGTTCTTTTATTGGGGGAAGGGAGAGATTCACTCTGTTTGCAAACTTCTACTATGTGTAAGTCTAAGTATAGTGCATCTTGATATGGACATTTTTTCAAATTTTAAAAACTGTAGAACCATTGATTCTGAGAATATAAAGGTCTTTACATAAGAGCTGGATAATGTGGGACATTAGGAAATTATATCACTTAAAGAAATCATGTTATTTTGATGTGCTTTGTTTCCTGTTTGGAAAATGTACTTCTTGAACAGGAGAGAATTAAATTGTGCATATGCTGAGTTACCAAGAACTAGAAGTTGGGGGGAACTATCAGAGTGGACAATCCATTAATAAGAACTAAAGGGCTAACTAATGTCATTTTAAAATTATAAATAAAAATAATTATGTAAAAAATACAGAAATAAATTAAATGTTCTAGAGGAGACAGTGAAATCATAAATGAGGGTATGACTATAAAGATTAAACCTTTAACTATGTCATAAGGCATAAACTTGAATTAAAATAATAGAATTTTAAATACCACAAAGATAGAAAACTAGGATTTTAAAAAATAATAAAAGTAAATTATATTTAAAATAGGGGTAGGGCCTTCCCTGGCGGTCCAGTGGTTAAGACTTTTCACTTCCGATGCGGGGGGCTTGGGTTTGATTCCTGGTCAGGGAGCTAAGATCCCCCATGCCTTGCAGTGGCCAAAAATAAAAAAAAAATTAAGACAGGGGAGATTAAAGTTTTCAAAGCAATGAGATAAAAGTTTAAAGCATAAAAATAAGAGGTATAAAATATTAATAATGAGGATAAAATGTTAAACTTGTGACAAAATATAATCATAAGTGTATATTGAACTGTAAATTGAGAACAAGAATAAGGAAAAGGAGAGCAAAATGTAATACAAAAACAATAAGAGCAAAGAGGTTTAAAAATATTTGAAAGAATATAAAAGGAAGAAGCTTACACATATTAGAAAGATAAATGGTAAAAGGAAACAGCAATACAGGAAAGAATGTTTAGACTAACATAAGTCAAAGCAAGAAAATGCACAAAACCCTGCCAGAATAATAAGCAAAAATATTATATTATTAAGGAAAAAATGGAATATAAAAATAGTCAAATATCTGCATCATAATGGAATCAGAAGGGGTAGAGTGATGATATACATACACCAGACTTTTGAAATAATTTTTGCTAAGTGTAGCACAGATAATATCAGATTGAAGTTGCTAGAGAAGGTAACTTAATGCAGATGTATTACTCCTACTTACTCCAAAGTAATGGAAAATATGGAAAAGAATCTTTTTGGCACTGAGGCAAAATTCAGTGCTGCAGATATTTCTAAACCTCATCCTTCTATCCACAGGCTACAGACACATTTTTAAAAGACCAATAACTATAGTAAACCTCTATGCTTCCTATTTCTCTTTATGTTTGAAAGAAATATCCAGTAATTTGTATACCATCTTAGAGTATTTCCATTTCTCATATTAAATATGCCTAAACACCCTCTCTAAAGAATGTAAAACATGATTCAAAAAAGAAGATTAATGTGATGAATAAGAGAAAAGCTTTCATTATGAAATAGTTACTGTAAGGAGCAGACGCTTTAAAATTTTTTCTGAAATTAGTTTTCCACAAGATTCAAAGGCGCACTACAGCTCTAAAGCTACAGACGTTATTAGTTCATGGAGAGAGGACAATCTGAAATTATGAAGGACTCGTGGCTAAAATTATTGTTTGTAAATTAAAATTTGTATGGGTATAGTAAACAACATATTGGTCACTGTAAAATATTGAATCCATAAAACGGAAATTAAAAACAAATTTTTTTTCTGAACCAGAACAAAAGACTAAAAATACTAGAGTACTAATATAAGTAGTAAGACTGAAAGATATATTCATGAGAGCAAATAAATGTAACTTATAAATTCTAGGATAAGAATCTAGGACAGGGAAGAAGAAATAATCAGAGACGTCAGAGAAGAAAATGTATCTGAGCTGAAGAAAGTTGAATTGAAAGTGCCCAGAAATACTGGCAAAAATTAACCAAAAGAGATCAATTTGTAAATATGACCTGGTAGTGTTATATATATATAACACTTATGTGTGTGTATATATATATATATATATATATATATATACAAAATTTGTTGTATGTAATAAATATAACAAAATACATTATATATAAATAAAAAGGAAAATTTACAAAACCATATAAATACATGAGCAGATCTGTTTCAATACGAATGAAAGGAGACTAATTAAATATGTCTCTGTAATAGTAAACATATAAAGACAGTGAAGCAATGTACATGAAATTTGGTGGACAAAAGGAATATGACACCAGAGTTCTATGACAGTTGGCTGAATAGTTAAGTAAAGGCAATAAGAATCTCTCAGATGGGGGGCTAGGAAAGGACTCCTCCCCATTAGAATTTAAGCTACATATGGAAAAGATATCAGTTGTTTTAGTACTGTTTACTCAAGCAATAAATGACTGCATAAAAATGAAGTAAAATTTGAAAATAGAAAAAGGCCGACAAAACACATCCAAGAATATGAAAATAAGGAAAAGAAAGCCAACTCAAAGCAAACACGCAAAGCAGCTCAAAGCAAACCAGCTCAAAGCAAGAAAAAGGAAAAGAAAGCCAACTCAAAATGATGTGATTTGTATTGCTTTCCCTCCAATAAGATTTGTTTTGTCATAGGGGTTTCATAGATAGAACATTAGAGGCAATTTTAATCTGAAGAGTTTCATCTCTTGTATGTATGACTCTTTCCAGTTTTCTGACTGAATTACTAGTTAAGCTCAATAGAATGAATAATCTTTAAAGATCTGTTAAAAGATAAAACATGTATGCAAAAAAAAGATAGAAGAAAAATATTTTGGTGAGTAAGAAGCTAAAAAAAGGATTTCAGACTAATTGAAGATATTGAGATGGCATGTAAATGTGTATTACTTTCTTATAATTGATCAAATTAATGACAAATCATAAATAAAGAACTAAGCATCCTGTTTCAAAAGGAAACAAACATGAAAGAATTTTAAGACTGAGGAAACAAAAATTATAGAATGCTAGAACTTTAAACAAAAAAGCAAATAAAAGAGATAAGTTTATGCTTTGGAAGTGACTTTTAATTCCATTTTATTTCCTATTTAGGTGAAGGCACTGATTGGAGAACTCTTTGCAAAATAATGTTAAATCTGTATTCCAAAGAATTAGTAGGTTCTGGAGGACATAATGTGATGTAAATGCGATACTTTATTTTCTTTTGCAGCACTAGCATAAGATATTCACCTGCTATTGCTTTTTGCTAATTTCAAAAGAATCCACTTGAGATGCATTTTAGAAATAGCCACTATAAAACATAGATATACTGAGTTATACAAACATAGTGAAATTGTTACATTACAATAGACATAGTTAATAAATAGTTTCAGAACCCATCATCAAACACTATAAAATGTTCACATATAGGTAAGATTTCAAATCTGATGTCTTAATCATTTAAATATTTATTCTATTTACAGTGTTTCTGGAAATGGACCAGCATACAAAGCCCCCAGGGTAGCTATAGAAAAGCAACTCCAGCAAGGAATTTTCCCAGTTAAGAGTGGCAGAAAGGTATCGTGCATGAAGAGTGCTCTTCTCCTTAAAGGAAAGAATCTCGCCAGAAGCATTTCTGATAAACAGCAGTCCACCACACCAAATCAACACCAGTTACAAATGGACAGATGTTTGTTTGGAAATCAGGTACCACAAACACCCTCAAATCTTAGCAATGCAAATCACAGGACAGGAGTGTCATTTTCTTTTTCCAAAAAAGTGCATCTAAAATTAGAATCTTCAGCATCAGTTTTCAGCGAGAACACAGAAGAAACCCACGACTGTAACAAGTCACCCGTCTATAAAACAAAACAAACCGCAGAGAAATGCATGCGCTGCAGGTTTGCAAATGAAGATACACACCTCACTAAGGAAAAAGATAGAAACATCTTATCAAGCCATCTGGAAAGTATTTCACACAATACCTTCTCCGTAAGTTCTGAAATTTTGCAAGACAAAAATGACTCTGTTGATGAAACACTAGAAGATTCGATTGGCATTCATGCTTCATTCAGTAAATCTAACATTCATCTTTCAGATGTGGATTTTACTCCTTCCACCAGAGCAAAGGAAACTAGAAATACAGTGAGAAACAGTTCAGAAAACCTCAATAATCACTCATGCCAAGCAAATGTTTCCTCCAGCCCACCAAACATTTACAAGCACAGTGATGCCAGGATATTTGAATGTTTGGATGAGCTTCCATCAATAGAGCCAAGTGAACAAAGCAGTACAGTTCATCTGAATCCCAACTCCAGAAAGGAGAAAAAAGAAAAATCATTAGATAAAATAGAAAGAGTTAGCAGAAATGTACAAAGTCTTGTGAGAGAGGCATATCCCCGTGATCTGAAGTCCAAACCACTGCCTTATCTCCACGTACAAAGCAAGGATGGCCATACCACTCTCCAATGGCCTACAGAACTGCTTCTCTTTACAAAAACAGAGCCCTGTATCTCTTATGGCTGCAACCCATTATATTTTGATTTTAAGCTTTCTCGAAACACAAAGGATGGCCATTATCCAGAGGACTTAAAAACAGAATTGCTGAAAGAGCCCTCAGAAATGAAGACTACAATGGAAAACCAAGTCTCAGGTTTAATTAAAGGCCAACAAAAACTGATCCAAGAAGATAATCCGTCTCTGAAACCAAAGATGATGTTAGCTAATCCAGATTGGGAGAATTTCCAGAGAAAATATAATTTGGGCTACAACAATTCTGAGCCCAGTGCGAGTGAACATAATTTTAGTGCAAGTGATTTGGAAATGAAAAATCCTGAAGTGCCTGCTTACCTTGATATGTCTCTAAAGAATTGTGTAAGAAAGAATAATAATAGTGATAATGAACTTAAGGAACCTTCAAGGGCCCATTGGCAAAGCTGTCAAAGGGCAATTCTAAATGATGCAAATGAAGGCCTATCTTTTTCTCCTTATATCTCCAGGACTAAAAAACATAAACTGATTTCCTGTGATCCTCATTTGGATTTTGAAGATGGGAATAAATTCACTTGGAATTCTAGTCCTTACACAGTAGGGGGCCACAGTGACCATGGGAAGGACTTCAGTGTAATTTTGAATAGTAACCACATCAGTATGACCAGCAGGGTTTCTGGATGTGGAAAAGCAAGTTACAAGAGAAGTTCTCCAAAGGTGTCTCTGAGTACATGTTCTAGCCCTTCAGACACATCCCCTGGCAGTACATCCAGCTTGAGAAGTACTTGTTCAAAGCATAGGTCCAGTAGTCATGGTAGAGGTAACTTGCTCTACTTTTGTAAAAGAGAACACAACTCAGTCGAAAGGCACAAACGGAAACGCCGAAAGCACAGCTGTCTCTTCTTATCTGATGAGCTAGCAAAGAGTGACTGCCCACAGTCTGAAACCCAGAGTGACAGGGGCTGCAAGTTGTGGGAATCAGTTAAAAATGAAAAATATTCAAAACATGGTTATGGTCACTGCAGAGAAAAATATAAACTGGGCAAAAATCAACAATTTTCAGGGTCAAAATCCAAGAGAATCACCCGTTGTGATTCTAGCTCACGGTTTTCTTGTGCTGGAAACAGTGAAAATCCACCTAATTGCCAGGGACCTCAGCACAGCAGATTGGGCTCTTACTCAAGAGACAAAATGTATTACTTAAATAAAAGTGAAAGAAGTCAACAGTCTTTGGATAGCCCTCATATTTGTGATCTGGAAAAAGTAAAACCCATGCAATGTAACTCTGGGAATATCAGCTGTCTTCTAAAGAACTGTTCAAGCAGCCCTTCAGAAACCACAGAGTTGAATACTGTAGAAGGAGAGAGGACTCCCCTGACAGCCAAAGGTCTTTTAGAAAGAGTACAAGCCAAGAAATGTCAGGAACAATCAACTCATTTTGAGGTCTCTTCAAACAGCTGTAAAAATGAATCGGAGGCTCCTTCACAAATCCCATGCACAGTGCAATTTACACCACCAGGCTGTAACAGACATGCATTGCCTTTGTCTGAAAAACTACAGAACACAAGTAGAAGAAGAAAGGATAAAGGTAGTGCAATGCAAAGAACTATTGACAAAGACAAAGTCAAAAATTCCCAGACAAATGATTTTACTGTTTTAGTAGACACTGATTGTGATGATCATCTTTCTAAAGGTATAATTCACGTAGTAGCAGAGTCTCAGTTACCAAACATGAAAAAGTATCCAACAACAAAAGAACAATCAGAGTCATTAATTAGTGAAGTCCAACCTTTTATTCAAAGCTGTGACCCAGTACCAAAAGATTTCCCTGGTGCTTTCTCATCTAATAGATATACTGGTGTTACTGATTCAACAGAGACCAAAGAGGACCAAATAAATCTAGACTTACAGGATGTAAGCATGCATATGAATCAGGTAGAGGGGAATATAAACTCTTACTATGACAGAACTATGCAGAAGCATGACAAAGTAGCAGATGACTTAGAAGTGTGTCATAAATCTCTCTCTCCCCCATTAATTCAACAGCCCATAACATTTTCACCTGATGAAATAGATAAATATAAGCTCCTACAGCTACAAGCCCAGCAGCATATGCAGAAACAGCTCCTATCAAAGCATCTTCGAGTTGTGCCTGCTGCAGGGCCCACTGCCTTCTCTCCAGCCTCTGCTATACAGACAGTTCCAGGTCACCAGCAGGCTTCTCTCACCACCATCCACCACACGTTCCTGCAGCATTTTGTTTCTGCTTCCATAAATGCCCACAGCAGTCACCTCCCTATAGCTCATCTGCATCCTCTTTCCCAGCCACATTTTAATCCATTCGCATTTTCAACTCTGACTCCAACCATCATCCCTGCACACCCCACTTTCTTAGCGGGTCATCCCCTGCACTTGGTCACTGCTGCTCCCTGCCACCCATCTCACATAACACTTCAGCCCCTGCCCCCTGCAGCATTTATCCCCACATTGTTTGGCCCTCACTTCAACCCGGCCACAACTTCTATCATCCACTTGAATCCTTTAATTCAACCACTGTTTCAAGGTCAAGATCTTTGCCATCATTCTTGCTCCAGTCAGATGCAACCATTAAATGGAGTGAAAGAGGCCTTAAATGTGTCAGCTCACTTGAACTAACAGGTGTTAAAGCCCCTCTTCTGGATAAATAAAACAAATTGTCACTACCTACAAAATTATGTATTTAAAGTGGTCTGATTATTATAAGATTTAAAATAGTGGTACCAATGCAAAATGTGACCAATATAGAAATATGAACTGAATTGCCAATGTTGAAATACAAGCATTTTAAGGATTTCTTTTAATTTGCAAAAATAATTGGACACATTTAAAGTAGTTTGATGGCAAGGTAGAGGGAAACGTGTTAAAGATATTTTTGAATGAGTTCTCACATAATGTTATAAAAAATAGAAAAAAGTTAGGCAGATCATTAATGTTACAAAGAAAATTAAATGAAACATAATACTCTATCTTCTAGGTGTTCGTTGAACGAGTGAACAAGTGAATGAATGAATGCATATTTGGTTTTATTTATCAGGTAATAATAAAAGGTCAGTGAAAGAAAATTATGTGTTAAAAATTGTTCGTATGGTTCACTGTCGACTAACCTTTCAATCAATACAATGTTTCAACCAATATAAACTATATTTTCATAGGAAATAAGAGATGGCAAGAAATTTTCTGACTAATTCAAATTGAAAACTACTCTTCAGTGCAAAACAGTCTTATGCAGATTGTATGGCTGAGTTTCTGTGGAAGATTGAATTAACTTCATTTCACACACTTCTATGTCAAGAGCATTTTGTAATTGTAAGAATCACCAACATCTAAAGTTAATAATGTTTAATTTTTGTATAAGAAAACATATAAACTATCATTAGTATTTGATAATGCAAAATAAAAAAATAAAGTATACTCAGAGTAATATTTTGTATATATTGGTCAAACTTTCAAATATTATTGGGGCTAAAATGTTAAGTTTTCTTTATTCTCCTACTCAGAAATCTATGTTCAGCCAACATATGTATAACTGGAGAGGTAAAGCTTTGGAAATGTCAAAAATTTTACATGATATTTATTGAGAAAAATCTTAAAAGTATTCAGTGTATTTTGTTCAATTTTACTAGATATTTATAAAATACCATGAATGATGATGAATAAAATCACCATTCCTATAATTTTGCAAATGATTTTAAACATTCATCCAAAATGTTTTCTGACCCACAGAATTTGCATTTCTTATATCTGTATTTCTCAGTGGCCCTCCAGTTAAGTTTATTATTTTATATTCTTAAAAGAAAGAAAACTTGTGTGGCTGAACATTCCCCATAAGCATGGGTTTCAGAGAAAGTCAAATTAAACAAAAATAGAGGTAATCAGTCATCACTACTGTGTGTATGATGATGCAAACTCCTCTACCACTAGAAGATGAGAAGGATGGCTTATACAGCCTTGGCTTCACAGGAATGAGAGCTGTACTTACTGAAGGCCTACTGTGCACCAAGATAGGTTGAGCACTAAGGCCTCATTATCTCATTTACTCTTCACAAATGTATTGGTATTTTGAGATCAGTATTATCATTCCTCTGTACAGATGAGGAAAATGAAGTTAAAAGGTTAAGTTCTTAACACTTGGAAACAGTAGGAAAGGACATCTTTGATGCTGGTGAGGGAGAGATGAAGAGAGAAGAGAGAGAGAGAGAATAAAGTGAATTAAAAACTTTAACATAAACAACGTAGTTTCCTAGATATCACCAGAAACTTGTGGGATGGAAATTTTGACTGGAGTATGGCAGTGAAAGAGCCTAGCTTATCTAAAAGGAATAGAAAAATGGAAACAAGGCATCAAATAGCAAGAAATTCTATACTTGTGTAGAACTCCATAAAAGTGATTATAAAAGAACATTGATAAACATTGAGTGGATCCAAAAAAAATGAAATAAATGGAATATTTCTTAAAAAAAAAGATGACAAATGGCCCAGCACATAAAAGGAAAAGTAACGTGGATGACTGTTTCCTAAAACGGATTACAAAGCTGATGTAGCGCCAAGAGAGAGTAATTATGAGAATTCACTAGAAGTCTTATTATGAAAAAGACAGCACCTGGTTAATATTTATAATTCTCTGGGTGACAATTTAACCTCTCAGTAGGTTAGAATAGAGAACCTCTACTGGGCACTTAATTTTGACTAACAAGGATAGATTGATATGAATTGACGGCATGGAAATGACTATCTTGTATTATCAGCAATGAAAATGTTCACTGGATATACTTACTGTCTTGGACTAAGGGAAAGCAGACTTCACCATTTAAATAAAAGATAACTTGTACTCCAGGGTAGGAAATTATAAAAGTTATAGCATCACATGAGTAAAGCTACCATTACAAAAGATTCCAATGAGGCAGAAAAATGTAGTCCTTTAAACAGTCCAATATAAACGGAATGAGGAAAACATTCAGAGTACTTGTTCAAGTACCATACATACATAAACAGTAAGACAATAGCTATGGATCAAAAATGAAACAGAGATTAAGTTAATGCCTTTTAAATATCCCATTTATTGGGAAAATCAAAAGGTTTTTTTTTTGCTTCTGCATACTGCTAGGCAGATGATCTAATAACAACAACAACAATAATAGTAAAGTAGTGTTACTTAAATCTGATTTTGTTTTGTTTTCCCTATTAAGGAGAAAGTTCTTCAAAGTGGAAATTATAGAACCAACATGGATAAGAGTTTTGGAACATACAGAGAAAATTATTTCCTTGCCATTTCAGATAAGTTTGAATCTTCACATTTACAAGAATCTTACCATAGAATATTAAAATTTCCTAAAGAAGACCTCATGACTTCAATCGTCCTTGAGAAATTAGGCAGACTGGAAGAGAAATTAGAACAAGCATCTCTACTTTTATGAAAAGAACAATATTTAATATAGGTATTACTGATTTAAAAGTTAGCATATTTATAGACAAAATTTTAAGCAGAGTGTTTAATGAAGATGAAAAGATAATCATTAGTAACTAACAGGTATACTAAAAACAAATAGTACAAAAACATAAGTATTTTATTTTTCCTTTATTCACTTTATTTTCTTTCTCATTTAACAAGTATATATTAAGGGCCATGTGCTAGGCAGTAATCTAACTGGTGTTGATATAATAATAATCAAAACTAGAAATAATGCCATAATATAATTTAATTCTAATTGAGTCATGCAGACAAAAACCAGAATAGACAAGTGATATAATACTATGCCAGATGATGATAAACACTACTGAGGAAAATAAATAGGGAAAAGTAGATAATGGTGCTTGGGCAGGAGTAGTGGCTAAAGTACAATTTTAAATAGGGTAGTCAGAGGAAGCTTCACTGTGAAAGTGATATTTCAGCAAAGACCTGAAGGAAGTGAGCATTCTAGGCTAAGAGAAGACCAGGTTTCAACAACTCATTGGGTATGCTTGTCATACTTAAAAGATAGTATGAGAACACTGTGCCTGGGAAAGAAGGTTTCAGAGACAGAATTATGGGAGATAAAGTCAGAGAAAAAATTTTGGAGCAAAATCATGTGGGATCATGCCAAACATTATAATGACTGGCTTCTGATGGAAACTATTGGATAACTTTAGCAGATGAGCAACATGATTCTTCTTAGATTTTACCAGGGTCATTCAGCTATTGCATTGTGAATAATTGCTAGGGGAGTGAAGATTGGAGTACGAAGGCCAATTAGTAGGTTGAAATGTTTCAGGCAAGAGAATGCAGTGACTTGCTCAGTGATAGTCTAATGGAAATGTTGAGATGTGGTGAGACTCTGGATTTATTTTGAAGGTAGGGCTGAGAAAATGTGCTTCATATTGGGTGTAAGGTATAAGACAAAGAAAGGAATCAGAGGTGATATATCAGTACTTTTTGCACAAGCAACTAGGAGGATGTATTTACTGATAACTGAAATACAGAATACTGTGGGAGGAACAGGAGAGGAGAGAAGGATTGGTTTAAATATTCTATTTGAGATGCCTGTTAAATATTGAAGTGGAGATATTGAGTTGGTAGTTGGAAATATGAATCTGAAGTTTGAGTAGAGGTGTGAAAAGAACAAATACTTTCAGGAATTATTAAAGTATAGAAAGAATCTGAAGCCATTAGCCTGGGTAATACCAACAGGGGTAGGTAGGGTGGATAAAATGTTCAGAGACTGAGCCCTAGTTCACTCTGATTGTAAGAGTGGAAGTAGAAGGAACCATATATCCATTCTTTTTCAGATATTTTTCCCATAAAAATGAGACCATGATGAACTTCCAAGTTTCATAGGAAAAAATCAGAACAATGTGTGCCTATAAGGCAATTAAAGAAAGTGACTCAAAGAAGTGAGAGTGATCAACCCAGTCACATGTTGCTGAGTCAGGTAAGAAGAGGATAGAAAATTAAGTATTCCTTTAGTTACATAGAGCTTGGTTGTTACCTTGACCAGAGACATTGTGGTGAAGTGGGTAGTTGGGGGCAAAAGATAGTAAAATGTGTGGGTATTTTATAGAGAGACATTTTATGATTCTTATAAATATCCTTATGGACAATAGTCAGTGCTATATGACAAATGTGCTTTAATTGCTAGTTAAACAACTATACCCCAAGAGTATTGATACTTGGACTAATTTCATTTTCGAGGGAGGGTTGTAGAGACTGGTTACAAGTCTTTGCGTTGTAGTCTGTTATATTCAACATTTCATAAAACGTGGACAAAATCATGGAAGGCATGTCTAACAGATAGGAGGAAAACACAAACCCAAGAGGACCAGGAATGGAGTGAATGGCACAATACCATGTGAAAAAAATTCAAAAATCATAAAAATGGGACAAAATTTGAAAGGTGAAATTCAGCACGAATAAATGTCAAATCATACATTTATCTTTAATTAACAGAGCCTTGTACACATAGATTGTTGAGGAGACAGAGCCTAATTCTAGTTTATCAGTAAGATGAAGGGTTTAGTAGATTACAAGCGCCATGGGACACAGTGATGTTAAGAAGCTGGTGAAAAGTTATGAAATATTAGGTTATTCTAAAGGAATTATACAGAATTAGAAAAATGGCATTAAGTTTTTAAAATTAATTTTATTAATATATAATTTATATAACATTAAGGTGTAAACCATAATGATTTGATATTTGCATATATTGCAAAATGATCATCACAATAAGTCCATTTAACATTCATCACCATATGTAGATACAAATTTTTTTTTCATGAGTACTTTTATTATTTTTTAACACCTTTATTGGAGTATAATTGCTTTACATTGTTGTGTTAGTTGCTACTATATAACAAAGTGTATCAGCTATATGTATATGTATATCCCCATATCCCCTCCCTCTTGTGTCTCCCTCCCACCCTCCCTATCCCACCCCTCTAGGTGGACACAAAGCACTGAACTGATCTCCCTGTGCTATGCGGTTGCTTCCCACTAGCTATCTATTTGACATTTGGTAGTGCATTTATGTCAATGCCACTCTCTCACTTCGTCCCAGCTTACCCTTCCCCCTCTGCATGTCCTCACGTCCATTCTCTATGTCTATGTGTTTATTCCTGTCCTGCCCCTAGGTTCCTCAGAACCATTTTCTTTTTTTTTTTTTTAGACTCCATATATATGTGTTAGCATATGATATTTGCTTTCTCTTTCTGACATACTTCACTCTGTATGACAGACTCCAGGTCCATCCACCTCACTACAAATAACTCAATTTCGTTTCTTTTTATGGCTGAGTAATATTCCATTGTATATATATGCCACATCTTCTTTATCCATTCATCTGTGAATGGACACTTAGGTTGCTTCCATGCCCTGGCTATTGTAAATAGAGCTGCAATGAACATTGTGGTTCATGACTCTTTTTGAATTATGGTTATCTCAGGGTATACACCCAGTAGTGGGATTGCTGGGTCATATGGTAGTTCTATTTTTACTTTTTTAAGGCACCTCCATACTGTTCTCCATAGTGACTATATCAATTTACATTCCCACCAACACTGCAAGAGAGTTCCCTCTTCTACACACCTCTCCAGCATTTATTGTTTGTACATTTTTTGATGATGGCCATTCTGACCAGTATGAGGTGATACATAATTGTAGTTTGGATTTTCATTTCTCTAATTATTAGTGATGTTGAGCATCCTTTCATGTGTTTGTTGGAAATCTGTATATCTTCTTTGGAGAAATGTCTGTTTAGGGCTTCTGCCCATTTTTTGGATTGGGTTGTTTGCTTTTTGATGTTGAGCTGCTTGTATATTTTGGAGATTAATGCTTTGTCAGTTCTTCATTTGCAAATATTTTCTCCCATTCTGAGGGTTGTCTTTTGGTCTTGTTTATGGTTTCCTTTGCTGTGCAAAAGCTTTTCAGTTTCATTAGGTCCCATTTGTATATTTTTGTTTTTATTTCCATTTCTCTAGGAGGTGGGTCAAAAACGATCTTGTTGTGATTTATGTCACAGAGTTTTCTGCCTATGTTTTCCTCTAAGAGTTTTATAGTGTCTGGCCTTACCTTTAGGTCTTTAATACATTTTGAGTTTATTTTTGTGTATTGTGTTAGGGAGTGTTCTAATTTCATTCTTTTTCATGTAGCTGTCCAGTTTTTCCAGCACCACTTACTGTAGAGGCTGTCTTTTCTCCATTGTATACTCTTGCCTCCTTTATCAAAGATAAGGTGACCATATGTGTGTGCGTTTATCACTGGGCTTTCTATCCTGTTTCCATTGATCTATATTTCTGTTTCTGTGCCAGTACCATACTGTCTTGATTACTGTAGCTTTATAGTATAGTCTGAAGTCAGGAAGCCGGATTCCTCCAGCTCCATTTTTCTCTCTCAAGATTGCTCTGGCTATTCAGGTTCTTTTGTGTTTCCATACAAATTGTGAAATTTTATTTCTAGTTCTGTGAAAAATGCCATTGGTAGATTGATAGGGATTGCACTGAATCTGTAGATTGCTTTGGGTAGTATAATCATTTTCACAATGTTGATTCGGCCAATACAAGAACATGGTATATATTTCCATCTGTTTGTATCATCTTTAATTTATTTCATCAGTGTCAGAGATTTCTGCATACAGGTCTTTTGTCTCCTTAGGTAGAATTATTCCTAGGTATTTTATTCTTTTTGTTGCAATAGTAAATGGGAGTGTTTCCTTAATTTTTCTTTCAGACTTTTCATCATTAGTGTATAGGAATGCAAGCAATTTCTGTGCATTAATTTTGTATTCTGCTACTTTACCAAGTTCATTGATTAGTTCTAGTAGTTTTCTGGTAGCATCTTTAGGACTCTATGTATACTATCATGTGATCTGCAAACAGTGACAGTTTTACTTCCTCTTTTCCAATTTGGATTCCTTTTATTTCTTTTTCTTCTCTGATTGCTGTGACTAAAACTTCCAAAACTATGTTGAATAATAATGATGAGAGGGGGCAACTTTGTCTTGTTCCTCATCTTAGTAGAAATAGTTTCAGTGTTTCACCATTCAGAATGATGTTGGCTGTGGGTTTGTCATATATGGTCTTTATTATGTTGAGGTAAGTTCCCTCTATGCCTACTTTCTGAAGGGTTTTTATCATAAATGGGTGTTGAATGTTGTCAGAAGCTTTTTCTGCATCTATTGAGATGATCATATCGTTTCTATTCTTCAGTTTGTTAATATAGTTTATCACGTTGATTGATTTGTGTATATTGAAGAATCCTTGTATTCCTGTGATAAACCCCACTTGATCCTAGTGTACGATCCTTTTAATGTGCTGTTGGATTCTGTTTGCTAGTAGTTTGTTGAGGATTTTTGCATCTTTGTTCATCAGGGATATTGGCCTGTGGTTTTTTTTCTTTGTGACATCTTTGTCTGGTTTTCGTATCAGGGTGATGCTGGCTTTGTAGAATGAGTTTGGTAGTGTTCCTCCCTCTGCTATACTTTGGAAGAGTTTGATAAGAATAGGTGTTAGATCTTCTCTAAATGTTTGATAGAATTTGCCTGTGAAGCCATCTGGTCCTGGGCTTTTGTTTGTTGGAAGATTTTAATTCACAGTCTCAATTTCAGAGATTGGTCCATTTATATTTTCTATTTCTTCCTGGTTCAGTCTTGGAAGTTTGTGCTTTTCTAAGAATTTGTCCGTTTCTTCCAGGTTGTTGCTTTTATTAGCATACAGTTGCTTGTAGTAATCTCTCATGATCCTTTGTATTTCTGCAGTGTCAGTTGTTACTTCTCCTTTTTCATTTCTAATTCTATTGATTTGCGTCTTCTCCCTTTTTTTCTTGATGAGTCTGGCTAGTAGTTTTTCAATTTTGTTTCTCTTCTAAAAAAACCAGCTTTTAGTTTTATTCATCTTTGCTCTTGTTTCCTTCATTTCTTTTGCATTTATTTCGGATCTGATCTTTATGATTTCTTTCCTTCTGCTAATTTGGGTTTGTTTAATTCTTCTTTCTCTAATCGCTTTAGGCGCAAGTTTAGGTTGTTTATTTGAGATGTTTCTTGTTTCTTGAGGTAGCATTGTATTGTTATAAACTTCCCTCTTGGAACTGCTATTGCTGCATCCCATAGGTTTTGGATCGTCGTGTTTTCATTTCATTTGTTCCTAGGTATTTTTGGATTTCCTTTTTGATTTCTTCAGTTATCTTGGTTATTTCATAATGTGTTGTTTAGCCTCCATGAGTTTGTATTTTTTTACAGATTTTTTCCTGTAATTGATATCTAGTCTCATAGCGTTGTGGTCGGAAAAGATACTTGATACAATTTCAATTTTCGTAAATTTACCAAGGCTTGATTTGTGACCCAAGATATGATCTATCCTGAAGAATCTTCCATGAGCACTTGAGAAGAAAGTGTATTCTGTAGTTTGGGGATGGAATGCCCTATAAATATCAATTAAGTCCCTCTTGTTTAATGTATCATTTAAATCTTTTGTTTCCTTATTTATTTTCATTTTGATGATATGTCCATTGGTGAAAGTGGGTTGTTGAGGTCCCCTACTATGATTGTGTTCCTAGCGATTTTCCCTTTTATGGCTGTTAGCAATTGCCTTATGTATTGAGGTGCTCCTATGTTGGGTGCAGAAATATTTACAATTGTTATATCTTCTTCTTGGATTGATCCCTTGATCATTTTGTAAGTGTCCTTCTTTGTCTCTTGTACTAGTCTTTATTTTAAAGTCTATTTTGTCTGATATGAGAATTGCTACTCCAGCTTTCTTTTGATTTCCATTTGCATGGAATATCTTTTTCCATCCCCTCATTTTCAGTCTGTATGTCCCTAGGTCTGAAGCGGGTCTCTTGTAGACAGCATATATACAGGTCTTGTTTTTGTATTGATTCAGCCAGTCTGTGTCTTTTGGTTGGAGCATTTAGTCCATTTACATTTAAGGTAATTATTGACATGTATGCTTCTATTACCATTTTCTTAATTGTTTTTTGTTTGTTATTGTAGGTCTTTTCCTTCTCTTGTTTATCCTGCCTAGAAAATTTCCTTTAGCATTTGTTGTAAAGCTGTTTTGGTGGTGCTGAATTCTCTTAGCTTTTTCTTGTCTGTAAAAGTTTTGATTTCTCTGTCAAATCTGAATGAGATCCTTGCTGGGTAGGGTAATCTTGGTTGTACGTTTTTCCCTTTCATCACTTTAAATATGTCCTGCCAGTCCCTTCTGGCTTGCAGAGTTTCTGCTGAAAGATCAGCTGTTAACCTTATGACGATTCCCTTGTATATTATTTGTTGCTTTTCCCTCACTGGTTTTAATAATTTTTATTTGTATGTAATTTTTGATAGTTTGATTAATATGTGTCTTGGCATGTTTCTCCTTGAATATATCTTGTATGGGACTCTCTGCACTTCCTGGACTTGACTATTTCCTTTCCATGTTAGGGAATTTTCCAATTGTAATCTCTTCAATTATTTTCTCAGACCCTTTCTTTTTCTCTTCTTCTTCCAGGAGCCCTATAATTCGAATGTTTGTGCATTTAATGTTGTCCCAGGGGTCTCTGAGACTGTCTGCAATTCATTTCATTCCTTTTTCTTTATTCTGCTTTGCATAGTTATTTCCACTATTTTATCTTCCAGGTCACTTATCCATTCTTCTGCCTCAGTTATTCTGCTCTTGATTCATTCTAGAGAATTTTTATTGCATTTATTGTGTTGTTGATCATTGTGTGTTTGCTCTTTAGTTCTTCTAGGTCCTTGTTAAACTTTTCTTGTATTTTTTCTGTTTTATATCCAAGATTTGGGATCATCTTTACTATCATTACTCTGAATTCTTTTTCAAGTAGACTGCCTGTTTCCTCTTCATTTGTTAGATCTAGTGGGTTTTACCTTGCTCCTTCATCTACTGTGTGTTTCTCTGTCTTCTCATTTTCCTTAACTTACTATGTTTGGGGTCTCCTTTTTTCACGCTGCCAGTTCATAGTTCCCATTGTTTTTGGTGTCTGCCCCCAGTGGCTAAGGATTTTTCAGTGGGTTGTGTAGACTTCCTGGTGGAGGGGACTAGTGCCTGTGTTCTGGTGGATGAGGCTGGATCTTGTCTTTCTGGTGGGCAGGACTGTGTCCAGTCATGTGTTTTGGGGTGTCTGTGAACTTATTATGATTTTAGGCAACCTCTCTGCTAATGGGTGGGGTTCTGTTCCTGTCTTCCTAGTTGTTTGGCATAGTGTGTCCAGCACTGTAGCTTGCTGGTTGTTTAGTGGAGCTGGGTCTTTGCATTGAGATGGAGATCTCTGGGAGAGCTTTCAGCATTTGATATTATGTGGAGCCAGGAGGTCTCTGGTGGACCAATGTCCTGAACTCGGCTCTCCCACCTCAGAGGCACAGACCTGACCCCTGCCTGGAGCACCAAGACCCTGTCCGCTATCCAGCTTTGTAAAACATTCAGGTTCAGCTATTTTGCATTACATTTGACCCATCCATTCATTGCTGGTTTCTCATTAAATTCTGGGTGACAACCTTAGGCTTCTAAAAATGCATCTAAGCATCCACTGCATAGAAGTCTGATTTTCTCCTGTTGTAATTCACTTTCTAGTCCTTGCACAGTGGCTCTGTTAGGTCACTTTTTTGATGCTCAGCAAGGCTCCTCTCCACTCCAGTCAGTGGCTCATTCCCTGCCTTAAGTGGGAAGATCAGACAGAGGGGAAAGGTTTCTCACTGTGATTTTGTTTTTTATTTCCCTGATGATTAGTGATGCTGCAGATCTTACACACACATATTGGCTATCTGTATGACTTCTTTGCAAAAATGTCTATTCAGGACCTCTGCCCATTTGTTAATCAGAATTTTCTTTTGCTGTTGAGTTGTGTGAATTCTTTATATATATTGAATGTTAACACCTTATCAGATGTATGACTTGCAAATATTTTCTCCTATTCAGTAGATTGCCTTTTCATTTCATTGACGGTTTCCTTTGTTGTGCAGGAGCTTATTAGTTTGATGTAGTGCTGCTTGTTTATTTTTGCTTTTATTGCCTTAGCTTTTGGCATCAAATCCAAAATATCATTGTTGAGACCTAAGTCAAGGAGCTTACCACCTATGTTTTCTTCTAGAAGTTTTATGGTTTCAGATCTTACATTGAAGTCTAATCCATTTTGAGTTAATTTTTTTGTGTTGTGTAAGATAGCACTTCAGTTTATTCTTTAAGGGTATTTTTTTGAACTTGGGGAAAAAAAGACCACTTGTGGAAAACTATGTATTGTTTTAGGACACAATTATTTTTTTAAATATTTTTATTTATTTATTTGGTTGTGCCAGGTCTTAGTTGTGGCAGGCGGGCTCTTTAGTTGCAGCTCACTGTCTCCTTAATTGTGGCGTGTGAGCTCTTAGTTGTGGCATGCATGTGGGATCTAGTTCTCTGACCAGGGATCAAACCTGGGCCCCCTGCATTGGGAGTGCCGAGTCTTAACCACTGCACCACCAGGGAAGTCCCTGTTCTGGGACACAATTTAAGAGAGTTATTCGTGAACTGAAGTGGATCCATAAGTGGCAGACCTGGCCAATTAAGAGACCAGATTAATTTTATTTTTTTACACTGATGAATCATATGAGTTCTATGAATTTACAAAAATTATTAACTGAATACAAGTTCAATTTTCAAATATTTTAGAGAAATATTAGGTTAAATAGTTTTATTTCTTTACTTTGGCATATCTCAGAATATTTGACAAGCAATATCCACTAGACATTTTCAGAAGAAGAATAGAATATATTGAATTTCCAAAAGTAATGATAACAGAAATATATATATCATTTGCCTGTGCACCATCTCATGGAATTAATGTTTTGTAGAACAGACTCTGGGAATTGCCATGTGAAAAATGAAACCAATGTGTGCATTCCAAAGAAAAGAACACTTGCTGAGGAAAGAAATAGATGGGAATAACTTTCTAACTTTAAATATCTGAAAGGTTGCACAGAGCTGTGTACTGTGGAAGATCATATTCATTCTCTTTAGGGCAGAAAAAGTAAATACTACAAAAAGGTAGGTGTTGACTCAACATGAAGAATAACTTGACAATTTGAGTTATTCATATTAAGTTGTAAAATCTGCATCCTGAAACATTTAAGAACTTTTTCACATTTGGATGAGCAAAAAGCTTAGTGATTTTCAGAATACTTTTCCCGGAATTTTGCTTGTGATCAATGATATATCCAGTTATTCTCTCGGGTAATTTCCAAATTTCAGATGGTTGATTCATAGGGCTTAGTTTTGGATTAACATTTTTCTTCTGATCATCATTTTTCTCCTGATATATTACTGCTATAGAGAACATTCTGAGCCATCCTCTTACTTCCCCCAAATTAGTCAGTGTGGGCTCAAACATTTTATTTTTTATTTCACTTAAGCAAAGGAGACTTTGAAAGAAAATGAAATAGCAAGAAGTCTAATTATATATTGAATTCTAAAATAGATTATTTTTTTTAATTGCCACTGTGATGAATTATATTTTCAGCTGTTTCTTTCCACTTACACAATTATTTATTTAACAGTTGATTTTCAGCGTTAAACCTCTTTTATGCCTATTGCTTGGTATTTATGGGATAATTCTTTTTATGCGATTACTCTTTCACACTTGACTCATAGAGGCAAGTTTTTGTATGTGTCTTAAATTATAAATGCTTAATTAAAAACTGAAAATGTTTTAAGAAAGACTGTAAAATCTTTACACACACACACACACACACACACACACACACCCCTATCTATATATTTTTCTTAGAGGTTAAGAATGAGCCTAGCCTCTCTGGATTCAAGGGATAGTTAGACAAATGCTTTGTATGAAGAACTGTAAATTTGAAAAACTTCATCTACTTTTTCATTCCCTGCCATATTCAGCAAGAAAAATTAGAGTGAGTTATAAAAAAACTATATTTCAATATTTCCTTTGAGTTCACTTTTATATATGATATAAAATATAGAAAAGAATTAGAATATAGGGAATAGTTTGGAAAGTTGAAAGTTCCCAGTTCCCAGGATTTTTTCCTCAGGCAGACGTTTCACGAAATGATCCCCTGAAATTTCTATTTCGTTCACAGAAAGTGGATTTGACAATGACTCCTTTTATTCAGTTTTTGCCAGGACTTAATGGAATCTCCCTGTTTTCTCTGAATAGAAATATATTCAAAGAAACTAGTCCTATACAGCTTTCCCATTAAATGGACTATTTAATCAGTAACATTACTCAGGATCATATTTCCAGCTCCGGCCGTCTCCTTAGTGCATGAAGTTTTTGGTTCCTTACAAAGTTCCCAATGATGGCAGCAACACAGCTTCTAAATTTTACCATAATACTTTCAAGCTGATCTAGAAACTTGATGTATTTCAAGCATTTGGAACAATATTTGGAGATACTGGAGATGGCTCTCCCGCTTAGAGTACCACTTGGTATCCCAGTGTTCTAAATGTCAATGAATGAAATGTCCAGTGCCCTCCCCGGGCTGTATGGAGAGTTCACTGCCTTTTTATTAGTGAAACGACATCGTGATCGTCTCAAACCAGTAGCATATTTTTCAGTTTTCCTTAAAAATTTCCCCATGTGTTTTCAGAAAGGTGGTTGAACATTCTGAAGAAAAATATGTAAATATCAGATCCAGAGAATCCAAATCTCACACATCAGTGTACGTAGCTAATGGACCTAGGAGCAAAACTGAGCTAGTGCTTATCTCTGGCCCAGCAGGGCTCAGGAGGAATTTTAATTTTGATTCTTTAAATGAATGGACTCCTGAAAAGAAATGTGCTCTCATTGGAAAATAGAGTATTAAAAAGAAAGCACATGACCACTTCCATACAGTCGTCAGGCAAACAGTTGACTACCCTTTGTGTCTCAGACTGAAACTACTTCAGTAAGATGGAAGTTTCCTCCTAAAATATGTTTTCCTGCCAATAAACCTGGGTCTAGAGGATTTTCAAAGGTTATCATTTCATTCCAGCAAAAACATTATCCACTTCTATTAGGCAGACATTTGAAGGTGATTGCTGTATTGCTTTGGATTAAACTATGTTAAAATGGATGCCTTGGCGGAATCGGTAGGTTTAGAATAAGCCAATAATTAGAGAGATAAGCTAAAGGATCTTTTTTCATTTTATGCAGCCATGTATCAGAGGGAGACCTCCCAATCCCTTTCTTAAATCCTTTCCCAAAATCACTGCTTCCTTTTGCTCCTCACCCCCTTTGTTAAATAGCGAGAGCAAGACCTTCTTGACAAAAAGATAAATCAGGCAAATTGGAAATCTACAAAATACGTGTGTGTGTGTGTGTGTGTGTGTACATATGAGTGTATATGTGTGTGTGCATTCTTAAAAATAGACTCTTCACTGTTTAGTTATAGATCTTGATCTTTGTTCAAAATAATGTTTTTCAAAACATATCCACATATTGAAACAATCAACTTCAAGGTTTCTTTGCCACCATGCGAAATTGTCTATTCCTCCTATTTGTGAGAGATTATAAAATAGTTGATAATGTAAAATGGTTATGTAGCTATTTAAAACAAATTCTCACTTTAATTCTATTTAAAGTATTTACTTTGTAATTAAAGTAGATAATAATCTGACAATATCATACACAATCCAATAATTTTATTTTGTATCCTCTGTACAAAACTTTTTTTTATTATACTGTGGCTAAGTAAATTGCACTATTGTACATGCAAAGCAGCTTTTTTAGTTTTTCAATAAATTACTTGGACTGTAGTTCAATGCAATAATATTATTTTCAATAAAAAGCTTAATGGTATAAGAGTGTTAGTCATGTATTTCTAACAAAAAGCATACCAAAATATAAGAACAAAATCAAAAGCAAAATGGTATGGAAATATGCTGTATTTTACACTGCTGAATTTAACATTTTATTTATTATTGTATATATTTATATTATATATTTAAAAGCTGGGATTTCTTAGGCTATTTCTTAAAATTTTAGTGTTATAAAATAAAGCTGTTTCCTCAAGCTGAAAATAAATACGACTTTAAAAGTTCTATAGGTGTATTCTTTGTTGAAACCTATTATGTGTATACTGTGTGAAGCCCTGTTTCTGTTTGTTTACTTAAAAAAAACTGTGATCTAGTTGCTTGTAATGCTTTAACAAAGCTCTATAAATACTGTCTAGAATATATCCTCTAACTGATAATATACTATAGACATGGTGGCATTCTGCCTATTATAATAATTTTAATGTAAACTTGGAAAAATACCTTAATTAATAACCCCAATAAGCTGTTATTCTCAGAAGGACTCAACTCACTAGGAACTCTCTTTAATGGAGCATGACCAATGGTGTGGGAATATGGCTTGAGACTCCACTTAACTGTCACTCCTCACTTTATTTCGTCTCTGCCTTTCCCAAGACAACAATACAGAGCCCTTATCTGCTAGACCTTAGTATGATTTATTCTGTGCAGAAACTCAGACCAGACTAGAAATGACCACAAGATGCTCTCTCTTTCTTGAATCACGCTGATCCTTACTCTTACCTGTACCCTCGAACAAGCTTTAGCCAAGTCCGAAAGCTCCTTGCTTCTGCACTTTAATTGGATGCCCTGTCACTACCTGTGTGTTAATGGAACGGGACTCTGCTTTGCACTCTAACCCAGTGGTCGAGTCCGAGCTTTCAATGGAGAAATGTTTCAGCTGCCAATCATCTGCCTCCCCAGACTTCTACCTTAGATTCTCTATTACTATGTTGGATTCTTTTTCAGAATCCTCCTGAGGAATCAAGAAGTACCTTGCACACAATACACACACGAATGCATATGCACACATACTGCTGACAAGAGTCATGACAGACAAGAGTCATGACAGAAACTGTCGTTTCTTAATTGTCACCATTTATTGATTACCTATGTGAACCCTGTTCAGCTTTCCTCCCCACTAGCTGAATTCCTGGATTCCCTTTGAGCCGGAAAATCAATTTTACTTGCAAATGAAAGGAAATGATATTACTAATTGAACAGAGATGCAGAAGCAAATGTGATGTATGGTCTGTATATTCAGTGTCTGCCCCTCTCTCGTGTGTGAAGCTTCTGCCAGTCAGAGCTTTGTTCACCTGTGTAATTTTTGGTTCATCATGGAAATATTCGACACTGACATAAAATGGGAATCACATACTCTTGAGGTTGTGTTCTCTTACTATATCTGGTAGAATTGAGTCAATTTCCAAATGGCATTTGTTAATGCTTTGAATCATAGAGATAAAATTAGCAGAACTTTGTTAGTTTGCTCAGCAATAAATAAATGAGAGCTACTCAGCAGCCTGGCACACTCATGAGAGTGCCATGCTACTTTAAAAAATCTTTGGGTATTTGTTTTTCTCTTTCTGACTTACTTCACTCTGTATGACAGACTCTAGGTCCATCCACCTCACTACAAATATCTCAATTTCGTTTCTTTTTATGGCTGAGTAATATTCCAGTATATATGTGCCACATCTTCTTTATCCATTCATCCGATGATGGACACTTAGGTTGCTTCCATGTCCTGGCTATTGTAAATAGAGCTGCAATGAAAATTTTGGTACCTGACTCTTTTTGAATTATGGTTTTCTCAGGGTATATGCCCAGTAGTGGGATTACTGGGTCGTATGGTATTTCTATTTTTAGTTTTTTAAGGAACCTCCATACTGTTCTCCATAGTGGCTGTATCAATTTACATTCCCACCAACAGTGCAAGAGGGTTCCCTTTTCTCCACACCCTCTCCAGCATTTATTGTTTCTAGATTTTTTGATGAGGGTGGGAGAGAGGGAGACGTAAGAGGGAAGAGATATGGGAACGTATGTATATGTGTAACTGATTCACTTTGTTATAAAGCAGAAACTAACACATTGTAAAGCAATTATACTCCAATAAAGATGTTCAAAAAAAATCTTCAGGTGAACAGTTTACAAATTAAATATTTTCTTCACCATTTTATCAAAGAGATAGCTCGAAGACATGGTATTTCAATTATTTGGCTCGGTTATAGCATATAACATCTTCAGAGGAGGGATTAAACCCCGATTCTCTTCATGAGACTGTTTCATTCATTAAGAAAATATTTTAATAGACACTTGTCCTTTGTCATTAGTTATTCATAGTTTGTGGGCAAAAAGATTTATTACACATTTCTGAGATTTTCAGGGAGTAAAGATAAGTTATTATAGAAATAGTTCATTAGGACACAGCAGTGCTATAATTTTCCCTCTTTAAATTACTCATTCCTTAAATAGTTGTTAGGAGGGCTATTCAACATTGACTAAAACAAAGGTCAAATTAATGATGAGTGGAAAAAAGTATGTGATGGGTCTAGTCATTTTGGATTACTTTTTCATCTGGACATGTATCCTTATCTGTATATGCTAACATTGACTATCAAACTCTCAATTTAAGACAATGAAATTACATTATCCAGTCAGAGCTCAAAAATTTCCTTTAACTTGACAATTATAATCTTAATACAAGTATACAGATAATTTTTAGGATTGTACAAATTGCAAAAAGCCTACTAACTTCTATTATTCTAATCCATAGCCAGTGTTTACAGAAGAGTCAATGTGCTCAATAAATGAAGTGTGCAATGTGGGAAAGTCTGGCATAATTGAATTTCAGAAATGAATTCAAATACATTGTATTTGAAGCACTCAGGACATGAGATGAATGCAAACATCACATCCTAATCGGCCAGAACATTCCTGAGAAAGGTCCCTCTCGAACCCCATGATAATCTATTCTCAACATTTATTACTCTTCTTATTTGAAACAATTTCTTCATTTTTGACTCTTGAACACAATGTACTTTGATTGTCCTTAAGTCTGATGGGTTTCTTCCTTGTAGCTTTTTTTTTCTTCCAGAGCTTCTTTGTGTTCCCAACCTTTAAATGTTGTAGTAACCTAGGGCTTATAGTCTTCAGTTATCACCTTGTCTCTGTTATACAAACTATGTGATCTTATTCAGTATCAGGCCTCAAAGCATCTTTTATACACCAATGGTTCTTAACTTTTTACCTTCAGGTATGACTTTCCCTTAACCTCTGTACTTGTGTATTCAATAGCTCACTCAAAAGCACCACTGAATGTCTACCAGTAATCAGGAACTTAAGGTCCAAAAAGAACTCTTGGTTTGCTTTCACAAATACATTCCTTCCCCAGGGCTCCACATCTCAGGAAAGAGCTCCATCAGCTCCCCAGGTTCTCATATTTAACTCTTAAGCTTCCTCCTGGATCTCCTTCTCACATCACACATCCTTATCACCAACTGATCATCATGTACTTCTAGACCTACCTTCATGATGTATCCCACGCTGACATCTTCTCCTCATCTCCATTTCTACTTTCATCATCTTCTCCCACCTATAATATAGTAATAACCTCCTACCTAGTCTCTCTGCATCTCATGGTCCGAGAGCCTAATTTGCAGAGAGGAGAGACTACTATCCTAAAAATAAAAGTCTTTTCAATTGTTTCACATTATTTTTGGAATAAAATCCAATGTTCTTACAACAGTCTTTAAGATTCAATTTCATCTGACCTTGCAGTTTCTCAAACAGACCAAGCATATCCCATGCAGAGTCTTTGCATTTGCTGTTTTCTTTTCTCTGACCAGAAAGCTCTTTCCTCAGGTTCTCTCATGATTCCTTTCTCTTTTCATTCAGGTGTTTTTATAAATATCTCCTCCTCTGAGAGACCTTTTTTAACCACCCAATCTAACAGAATATTTACTTTATTATTCATACAATTAGCTTTGAATTATTTCTTCCAGCAATTAGTAATCTACTAGTCTACTGTACATTTACTTTTATACCTATGTTTATATATTTTTTAACTCCATCTTCCTAGAGTCAAAAAATAAACTTTTTGAGAGGAGAAATTTTATGGGAGCAGAAATTTTTCCTCTGTTGTCCAGGACTATTTTTTAATTTCTTAGACTCATACTGGGAACATATGTGAGACCCTATAAACATTTGTTGAATAATATAATGTGATGAAGAAGATTCTCAGATTGTCAGTTGATTTGAGGTAATATTAATTTACTGAGCACCAGTGTGCAAAGTTTCATGCAATTTATTAAATAAATTATAATTTAAATATTAAAGCCTATTTCTTCAACCAGAGAGTAGATGTGAAAAAAAAAAAAAACCTTCTTGATTAATTGATAAAATATTTGGTGAACATGAGGTGTTATTTAGTTTATTTTCAAATTATCCATAGGTCATGATGTATTTTCCTGAAGATGTAAAATGTACAGGCCTACATAAAGTGTTAATACATACTTGAAAGTTTACATTGATTTGTAAAAGTATTTATCATATAATTCAGGGACTGTGTTTGATCCTGTTGGTCAGAGACAGTATAACCGTTATCATCTGGGTGCATATTTCTACTCCATACATAATGCTCCTACTACTCTCTACAACAGGTGAGACAAGCTGGAAATCCTGTGGGGAGTGGTTTTCTCAATGATTCAATAAATATATAGTAAGTAGCTACTATATGCAAGACAGATATAGCGGTACATAAACATTCAAAAATATTCTTGTGGATCTTACCTTTTACTGGAGGAGAAAAAACAAAATAAATAAGCAAACTATGTGTTAGGATAAATGATAGCAAGCGCTAAAGAAGTTAATGGCAGTCTGTGCATAATGGAAGAGGCTGTATGTGTACCCAGATCTCTGTTTTGTTCCCAAATCCTTTTTTCTTCTATTACATGAAATGGTGTAAGATAGAAATTACTGTCTGGTTAATAATTAATAATGCTTCCTTCTGTTTGGTCGCTTCCTTCAAAGAAGTATGATGAATTGAGGAAAATCCGTTTCTTTTGAATGGCCTGAAGAGAATCTTTATAGAATTTACCCTAGTGTCACCTACATCTTGACTTTGAGACTGTAATTACATTAGTTCAAAATCTGTTGCTATTGAATAATTTGAAATGTGATGGGTATGCTTGGGAGAGATAATAATGACATATGGACTCATGACATATTTACATAGATATGAGAATGTGCTGTGGTTAGATTCTACTGCTGTCATCGGCAACTAATGCATGTCCAGAAAGGGAAAAATCTGATTTCAGAAAATGACAGGTGAAGTTGTCCTTTGAGAGCTCTGTTTCAGGAAAGCAGTTTTGTATGAGGCAAACTTAAAGCTTTTGGCAAACTTTCCAGAGAAATTTCATTTTATTAAGAGGCTAGGTACTCCAGGATTTGTTGCTACTCAGTTTAACTAGTTCCTGTGTTTATTAACGTGTGACTGTTTCTTATATCTCTGATACGCAGCCATTTTCTTATGTATTTTATAGCCAGCAGCCCTTCACTATGCTTTTTTGTTGTCTGTTATCCCAATCATTTCATTTTTCTCACCAACTTGAGTAATAGCCAGATTCCTTTTTATCCCAAGTCTAGGAGCAGAAGGAAGATAGTAAAAAATGCCATATGAAAACCTGAATTCCCTAGGAGAGGTATCTTCCTGATTTCTGATTGGTTGTCTTTGCCAACGATAAAGAAATGTACTATCATTAAAGTCTGGCTGATAAATGATACTTTTTGGCAACACTGTTATACAGGCAATGGTGTCTTTTGGTCCATATCCAGTATTTCTCCTTGGAAGATCATACTTTGAATTGCAGCACCAGCCTTGGCTTCTTGTTTCCAGTTGAGCTATTTCACCTTGATGGCAGCGTGAGATTGGTACTGTCATTACTTCTAGAGATGTTGCAGTGCTTCTGGCTGATTTCTGGCACCTCCTTGAAGCATTACCCTGCCCATCCTGAATGCTTCTGTTTCTTATATGTTCTGCCCTCATCAATTTTCCTCACATGCCAATCCTGTCAGAGTCGAGTTTTCACAATCACTGTGTCAAATTTGAAGAAGCATATGCATCCTGAACCCTGACCAGCGGGGATTTTATTCTGCCTGCTGAGGTTGTGTGGGTGGTATTTGCATTAGAATTCAGAAACCGGCTGTTTTTTGTAAAAATTGCCGTTGGAATCTCTATAGGGATTGCATCAAACCTATAGAGGCTTTGGGTAGTATGGATATCTTAACAATATTAATTCTTCTAATTCATGAACACAGAATACTGTTCCGTTTATTTGTGTCTCCTTCAATTAATTTCATCAGCGTCTTGTAGTTTCAGTAAAGAAATCTTTCACCTCCTTGGTTAAATTTAATTGTCAGCATTTTGTTGTTTTCATTCTATTATAAATGGGATTATTTTCTTTATTTCTTTTTAAGATACTTCATTGTTATTGCATAGAAACACTACTCATTTTCGGATGTTAATTTTGTATTTGCAACTTTACTGAATTTGTTGATTAGATCTAACAGTTTTCTGGTGAAGTCAGGACTGCAAGACCAGTTTAAAAAACCTCTCAGGTGTTCCCAATTAGTCTTTCTGATTGATAAGGGCCAGGAGCTACACTCAGCAGTGGGTGGGCCTACGAATTCTCTCTTCAGCCTGGTGAAGCAAGGGAAACCTCCAAGCCTGGCAAGTCTTTTAGTCTGTGGTCTTGAGCTGACCTGCTCTCCAAGTTCCCTGGCCAAATGGTGCCACTGGCTTTGCTCTGTGGACTGTCAGCTCTGCCTACTATACCCTTGGCTCAAGCACTGCTGGGCTATACAGCTTCCAGGTGTTCCTGATCAGGCTCTTCTGTCTGGGAGGAAGCCTGGGAGCTACACTTAGCAGTGAGCCACGCCATGACTCAGCAACCTTGCCTGATGACTCAAATCAGGCAAACCTGCGCCCCGCTGCGTTTTCTCGTCAGACTGTGCTCATCTTGGCTCTGCAGAGGAGCAAAGTTGCTGGTTGGGACTACGACTTGGGCGCTGCAGGTAGGAGCCCCCGTCTGCCAAGATTCTAGTGCTGGTTGTTGCAAACCCCTTCCCCTGTGCTCCCTGTCACAGGTTCCCAGCGGTCAAGGCCCACAGATTCCCCTCCAATCCCCACGGGGGAAGACCAGAATGGGTACACCCAAGAAGTGAGCCTAGGCTCTCTTTTCGCACTGGAGGAAATTAGACTTGGAGAGACCTCTGAGCATGGTGTTGTGCGGGCCTGTGGGAGAGAGAATGCAGTCAGCATGCAGCTGCTTCTCTTACGCTCCTAGTGCAGTCTGTCTTGGTCTTTGCGGTGCGGGAGGGCCTTCAGCCCTTGTGTTCTAGGATTCTCTCAGTGTTGTCTTGTCCATAAATAGTTCTTGTGAAGGGAAGCGAAGTCAGGAACGACCTATGTTGCCATCTCAGGGACGTCACTCCCTTTCTTATAAATGTAAAAATTTCTAGCTGTAGTTCCTACTTAATATATATATATGTATACAGAGTTATAGTTCTACATTTTGGAATTTACATAAAATGAGAATATTTGTGAGAGCTTCTACTGCCTGTTCTTTAATGGACTACAAATAATACCACGCCTTAATCATGCTGCATGTTTTTATTCCTTGACTTGCGTGCCTATACTTTATACACTATCCAAACATGTAATTGTCTGACTAGGAATCAAATATTCTCCTCTAGGATCTTGTTTCTTGGCATTGCATTTCCCATATTTCCTTTAAGAAGAGAAAATCGCACTAAAAATAAACGTCAGCTAGCCATTTCCGAGCTATCCATAATGGAAAACTTCTGTTCCCACGGAACGTAGTATCACAGATTCTTACAGTTAAGAGGCTTTCGAGCTTGTTTAGGGCCCAGAACGATGGCTACAACCTTGTGGACGCTAGGTAAAAATTGTTTGAACTAATGAATAAATCAAGTACCAGGCTTCATTTTATACACAGTGTTTTTAAAAAGTGTGTTCCAGAAATACAAATGACTTTGCCAAGGTAACCTGGTGTTCAATAAAAATAATTAGCTCTTCATTATAATACTCTGCCATCTAGATTTGAATGAATGGCTAGATTTAAGAGTATTAGTAATAATTACCTGAAGTATGGACTTTAGAATCAGACTGTCCAATTTCAAAAGCTAGCTCTTCTGCTTGTCAGCTGTGTGACCTGAGGCAAGTCCCTCAACCACTTTGAGCCTCAGTTTCTTCATTTAAAAATGTAGATAATGATAGCACATACCTCATATCTGTGTAATAAGAAATTGGGCTGGGAGGTAGGCTCTGAACCCTTGGAAAAAGAATTTGGTTGGTCTATGACCTGGGTTCCTGGGAAGCAGCTTCTAAATTCATGGAATTTCCTGAGTAAGGAGTGTCTTTGCTATTCATGGTGGGCCCTGATCGTTTATCCTAATGAGGTGACTCAGGGTCTGACCCTAGAAAGTTTAAGCTCATGACTCAGGATAGAAGCCGGCTGTGCCAGAAAGACCAATCATGTGTTTACAGGGTTGGGGCTTTAAGCCACATGATATCGGCCCAACCTCTAGGGAGAAGTAGACTGGAGACTGAGTCTAATGGCTAGCAGTTCAATCAATTATGCTTATGTAATGAAGCCCCAATATAAACTGTGAACAGCTGAGCTAAGGTACCTTCCCTGTTTGGTAACAATCCGTGTCCTGACTTCACAACAGAACCATGGAAGCTTTGCATTTGGAACCCTCCCTGACCTTGCTCTATATGCTGCTGCTTTTGGATGGTTTTGATTTATTTACTTTTGGCTGTAATAAAACTATACTCACAAGTATAGTGTTTTCCTGAGTTCTGTGAGTCATTGAACCTGAGGGGTTAGTAAGAATCTCTGAATTCCTAGCCAGTTGGTCGGAAGTGAGGGTGGCCTGAGGACTCTTGAACTTGAAGCTGGTGTCTGAAGTGAGGACAGTATTGGGGAGGACTGTGCACTTTGTCTGTGGTGTCTGTAGTGACTGTGGGTAGTTGATGTCAAAAGTTACTGGAATATCTCCAAGTTACTGCGAGAATGAAATGGTGTTCACTATTATAATTAATGGTTCAGGTTCTTCATGACTGATAAATATGGCAATAATAATAAGTGTTAGTCATTGTTTACTGAGTATGTTTTATTTAACCCTTAGAACCATTCTATAAGATGTTTCTATAAAGCCACTTTTCAAATTGTTTGTTTAAGGAAATATATTTAGTAAGTGATGAACGGACATTAAATAAAAAGTCTGTGCTCCTTAGTACAATGTAATACAGCTTTTCCCACTTATTCTAGCCTAAGGCTGGCATCTCATTTTCCAGAAGAAATTATTATGGGTACAGTCTCTTAAAATTTTGGCCTGATTTTCTGTTGGTAAAAGAAGAGGAATGGAAAATTTACCTCTATATTTCCTTATAATGGAACTACTCATTACTGTATAGAGTGTTTGGCTATCTGTCATAACAAATAGACCCCAGAAATTAAAATAATGCAAGCTCAATATGCTTATTTCTTAATAAACTTTATTAAGGTTTATTTTTATTTATTTATATATTTTTTTCTGCGTTTCGTGGGCCTCTCATCGTTGCGGCCTCTCCCGCTGCGGAGCACAGGCTCCGGAAGCGCAGGCCCAGTGGCCACGACCCACGGACCCAGCCGCTCCGCGGCACGTGGGAGTCTCCCGGACCGGGGCACGAACCCACGCCCCCTGCATCGGCAGGCGAACTCCCAACCACTGCGCCACCAGGGAAGCCCAAGGTTTATTTTTAATAGAAGTACTGGGTTTATAAATACATCCATGGGGCTGCTTCTTGTGGTGTTCAAAAAAAACCCAAACTGATAGAGGATCTTCCATCTTCAAGTAATGGCTCCCAAAGCTTCCTTGGGTGTCATCTCCAATTAAGCTGAACAGAAGTGGTGGGAAAAAATGGGGATAAAATAGGAAATGTTTATATGGTTTAAGCCTAGAAGTAATTTCAGCTCACATTCTATGGACTAGATCACAGTCATATGGGCACATCTTAACTGCAAAGCAGGCTGGGAAGTACAGCATAGCTGTGGAAGAAGAGGAAAAATGCAATACTAGCAGTTTAGTATTTCACTGTTAATTTTTCATATACTTTCTTTGCAGCCCCATTAAATCCTGGCAGAAAGTAGTCAATAACAATTAAGTGACCATTGATTATCTCCTTAAAGTCCTCCCCTTCCATAAAAAACCCTCTTGCCTGCCACAGCTGAAAAATGTTATTCTTTTACACTGGCTGGTTCCTTTTGCCTAAAATTCCACTGTAGACATTTCAAGCTTTTGGTATTCACTGTAGAAATTTACCATAGGCATTTCTGGCTTAATTCCTTATTAAAATGCAAATTACATCATCAGGGATAAACGTTATCAGCCATTTATACCTTGGAAAGCACGTATTTATCAGACACTTTGCTACTGGCTCTAGTTCATTGAAAGAGTCTTTTCACTGGTGGGAGTGGGGAGAAACATAGGCAGGCAGGTCACCAAGTGAAACGGGCAAATGCAAAAGCTCCATCGCATCTATTGTCACAACGCTGTCTAGAGAAAGCTGGGATTCATTTATACATACTCCAACACGTGTGCTGGGTGTCTTACTTCTTCAAGGAGAGTGAAATAATAGATCTGATTCTGGCAATCTTAAATATTCATTTCTTCTGAGTAAATGAAATATAAAATGTTTAAGATTCTTCCTGCCTTTTTTTCTTTTCTGCTTTTTATCATAAAGCTGAATGTTTGCTTCTCTTCCTCCTTCTCTTGGTCTAAATCCTGTGGCAAAAAAAAGAGTGGAGAGATGGTGTTTGCTAGTCCCATGGATATGGAAATATATAATTGCAGAACCTTGGGGTTAAGGAATGGAAAACTGTCCTGTTGTGATTGTGTAGTGTGATCCAGACCTCTGTTTTATAGCAGGTCAGTTATTTACCCTCTGACTCACACCACCCTTTCTCCTGATATTTTCTGTCTTTTAGTTCCAAAATATTATTTTTTTAAAAAACTGAACAGAAGAACTAACATTGCTCTATTGCAAGTAGAGTTTCTTAAACCTTGCACCTATGACAGAATTTCCCATACCACACCTTCCAATTCATTGAGGAACAGCGTATTTCACTGCATAACTCCTAAGTTTGCAGGTCTATTTCAAAAGCCTATGCAATAGACAACCACAGGCTTTATTAAAGTTCTTACCTATAGGTGCTTATCCAATTGACATATGTAATTACATATTTAAAACTGACAAACATTGCTTATGGTTATAACACTTCTTTTTACTTGATAAAGTCCTGGCAAGTGAGCAGACATAGTCAGGCTGCATTCCCTTTGAACAAAAACTTCATCTCTCTTGCATTGAGGTGGGAAAGAATCACCAAAATGAGCACTTAGGATGTCACAGCAACCCTAGATCCTCGCAGAATGTGACCTTTCCTGAGGGTAAGCGTAGCCTAGGTAGAATGTTACTTAGAAACAATGCTGCAGACATACAGTAAAGGGAGGACCAGGAAGGAAGGGAAGGAGGAGGAGGGAGAATTCTTTCCCATCAGTGGTTTCCAGAAAGGTGGATGAAATTAGACATTGCCACCACTTGTTTTCAGAGTAGACTTTAAGTGGTGGCTAAAAATGATCAATTAAAAACTAATAGAAGGGAGATAGATCAAAAATTCAGGTGGTGAGAATTTAAGGCAATGACATTTCATATTGATATTTTTCTTAAAGAAAAAGTATCCATTTGAAGTGTCTTGATTTGTCATAGATAATCCCCTAATATTTCTTCCATTCTTTATGCATTTATTTTGCTTTCTCATTTAGGATTCTGTATCTACATAAACATACACATACACAGATATACTGTAAAATGTATTTTCTTTCATAACAGTCTTGTTTTCAACCAGAAATAAAGATGGCAGGAAAGTTAAGGACCAATGGGAGAAAAACTGAGACTCTTTTATCAAAAGAATTTGAACTGAACAAATTCAGATCAGCTCAGAGAATATTTTGATGTTACGTCTGGTTTTCAATCCAGCACTTTTATATAACATACAGCTTTGTTTCCTCTTCATCCTGGTTCATGTAAGCCTTATTTTAGAAAACAAAACAAAGCAAAAAAATGAATTTGGGCCACATATCAGGGGGAAAAAAAGCCTATTCAAAACCATGCAAATTAGCATAATATGCTAATAGCATGTAACAAGTTCAAATGAATACATTCAGGCCAAGTCATGGCTGATTTCAAGACTGAGTAACCTGTGCCAGGCAGGTTTTTGTCCTCACAAATGTGTCTCTGCACTATTTCTAGGGACCAGTGTGACTGCAAGTACTACAGGAAGCTCCAGATAACAATGAATTGTCTGGAATATTCTATACACAATGTGACTAAAATAGTATGTGATAGTTGAAAATTCTAATTTTTGCCCCAAAATTTGTATCTTAAAAAAAAATACAACTTCTGAGAGGCATGCTACAGAGGATTGAGAATGAGACCGTTGGCCTCCTACTGCCTGAGTTCAGATTCTAGCTCCATCTTTTAATAGCTATAGAAATGGGAAACGACTTATCTTTCTGAACCTCAGTTTCCTCCTCTATCAGAGAATAATAATGAGGATAATTTCTACCTCATGAGGTTGTAGTTTAGAGTCCAGCACAAATAAGGGTTTAGTTAGTATTGACTCTCGGTAGGATTGCTTACCTTCCATTTAAAAGCAAAATATTTTACCAAGGTAATGAGAATGGGGGGAAAACCCCTCAGTTTGGGTTTGGCATAAAGAAAAAAGACTGTAAGCCTCACTCCCCCTTAGATGGACTCCGCCACTCATGCCCTTTTATTTCTGGTCTCTTTGCTTATCTGTGGACTTTAGGGTAAGGTAAGAATGGAACCCCTGCTTTCCTCAATTGCCTTGATTGACCAGGCCCTAAACACACCTGCTTCTTTGGACCATATATCACACTGGTATTAATATATAAAATAGCATCCTGTCGTACCCAGGAGATTCAGCCTTGATTATCTTGGAGAAAATTCCAAAATAGGAAAACTTGCTATCCAAATCATTGATATCAGCAAGGATCACATAATCTTGTCATTAAAAATTATTTTATTCATCTCCAACTTTCCACCTGTGTGAAGTAGTGTCTTCTGAGAAGCAGATGCCAAATTGGGATTAGCTGTGCAAGAAATTTATTGGCAAAAATGCCTGTGAGGAAAACTCAGGAATAAGTCAGAAAAGATTCAGAGAATTGTCAGACCAAGATGCAGGTCTAATTCCTATGAAGGAGAGAAGGAAGCAAGGAAAGTTGAGTAGAAAAAGGTTTTGACTATAGAGCAGTTCAAAGGAAGTTTTAGCAAAGCCAATGAGGAGCTCTCGAGCCAGAGTCACCAATCATAGGAGTTGCATATCTCCCAGGAAATGGCCTGGCTTCATATCCTTGTTGCATTCAGTCACTGGCTGTGAGCAATCTGGTGGAAAGCAGGGCCGCTGAGCAGACACATCAGGAGATTTCAGTGTACATCACTTGGGTCCACCGGTCAGTTATGCTCCCTGTCGTGAGATATATGAGAGGCTACTTCATGGCCACCAAACCATCTGATGCTTGAACCTCTTCCTCTATGCTATCTCCTCTCCGTAATGATGAGATGTCACCACCTCCTCTACTCAGGCACCAGCTTGGCTCCCCATCCCCTTCCCTCTCTGCCTTTTCTTTTATCTCAACTGATTTTCAGAACACTCCTTAGGCCTTTGACTGTATCACAATAAACTCCGAAGACCACTGTGATGTTTAAATTTTTTGTTTAGGGTTAACTACTAGCCACACTCTAGATATATAAAATGTAAATAATAATTCCCAGAGCAAGCACGATCTCCAGTTGTTATTGCTCTTTGCCAAGACTGATAAATTGTGGTAGAGAACCAATGACATGAAACTTTACAGACTCAGAAGGACAGATCAGAGTGTTAAAATGGTGTAGGCAACAGTCTGCATTAATATTGTGCTTTGTTCATTGATGATACTTACGATCTGATTGTAAGAACAAATGAATATTCAAATATCCTGAAATCTTTCCAAATCTATAAACAATAAGCTTTCCCTTTTTTGCTTTCATCAGTGTTTACTAATTTAAACAATGATGGAAAATGATAACCAATGATAATAAAGTCAATTACAAAATGGACTTTACAGAAAAGAGCATTAAACTTCAAACCAGTGACAATAATCAGTTTACCAAGCTTCCAAATGTACATAGGCCAAACAGTTCTCGTTAATGTTTTCAAAACTTTCAGATGTGGTAGAATTTTATAGCAAATTGTAAATGACTTACGAAAAGAAAAATTTGTAGTCAGTCTCTGGCTAGAGAAACAGAGAAACGGAGAAACTCCCAGAGCTAATTCCACAGTGCTTTGCAGTTAGCTTTATTAATTCCAAATGCCCACATAAGGTAAAAAAAATCACATTTTTTCCTCTAGTGTTTTAGCTCAGGTTTCCACAACAAAATACCACCGATAAGGTAGCTTAAACAACAGAAATTTATTTCTTACAGTTCTGGAGGCTGGGAGGTCTACCACCGAAAGCCAGAAAGGTAGATTTCATGCTGAGGCCTCTTCTTTTGAGCTTGTAGGAGGCCACCATCTTGCCGGGTGCTCACATGACCTCTTTTTTTGTGAATATGGGGAGACAGAGCAAGCTCTTTGGCGTCTGTTCTCGTAAGGACACTCATCCTGTCATGAGCACCACCCTACACTCATAAGTAAATTCAACCCTAATTACCTCCCCAAAGTCCCATCTCCAAATATTATTGCATTGGGGGTTAGGACTTTAGTTTGTAAGTTTTTGGGGTGGGAGCAAAAATGTTCAGTCCATAATATAAAGTAATTGCTGTAGCTTCAGAGCTCACATCTGTAACACAGCATGAATCACAGCATGATCAAATTACAGTACCTCCCAGCTTAGCTGGAGGTCCATTCTTTTTCATCTCCAGTCTCTTTGCAAATTCTCTCATGGATCCCCAGGTTCTTGACAAAGATCACTATTTTATTCCTTCTTTGTATGGAAAGTTATCAGCTGTGAAATTGGGGTGTCAGGGATGTTCCTCAAAGCCAGCTGCCGTAACAGTGACGACCTCCTGGTCTGCTGTTTTGGGCTACTTCCAGGCTGCTCACCATAGCCAAACTGAGATCTTAGAGTTACTGATTAAACCATTACAACATGAAGCAATGCCCCATATGTAGTATAGCATCACTGCCATCCCAGTGCCATCTTGCTGCCTCTGTGGTGCTGATGTAAGTCTCTGCTGATTCTTCCAGGACTCTGTGAACAACCCAGGTGTCCTACAGCAAAACCCACCAAGTATTACAGCTCTTTGTCATCCAGATTGTCACACACATGCAACATGCATGCATATACACAAATACACAAACACAGAATTGTTTTCCCAACAAGCCACCTAGAGTGATATCAGTGGTTACTTATGATACAGAGACCAAACTCTCTCTGCCTCAATACTCGGATGGTGTAGAGTATTAAGCACAAGTCCAGATTCTTCTTCCCTTATGGTTAAGTTTATCTCAGAGGCCTCATTGGCCTTTTATCTCCATATTGCTCCGCCAGGCTTCTTCTGTTTCCTTCTATAGATTTCAGTACACATAAAATTTCAGAGAGAAAGGTCAGAATCTATGGACAAAGCTGGTTTGATGCTATGGTCAGCCAAAAGTTTCTGTTGTAACCTTCTTCACAATGAAATGGGTACATGCCTTATATTGAGATATATAGATAAATAGGTAGATAAGTAGGTAGATAGGTATGTAGGTAGGTAGATAGATAAATAATGGGTTTTTATTCTGAAAATTTAATCTGATAAGAAAAGCATTATAATTGACTGTAGAGCACAGGGAACTGTATTCAGTATCCTGTAGTAACCTACAATGGAAAATAATCTGGAAAAGAAAATATATATATCCATATATATTCTTATATATATGGATAAGAATACATATATATATATATAATATCTATATCAATTCTGTATACCTGAAATGTAAATCACCTATACTTCTAGAAAAAAAAAAGAAAAGCACCGTATCCTATCAACCCAAACAAACAATGACAGGGCCTCATTGTGGACGTCAGTGCTGTGGGGAAATAATCTTGATACTCTGGACTGCTTTTCCTCTGACTCTAACTTTCATGCTATATTATGAGGTTGAAGAACAATAGAATAAAAATCATGACAGTTCCAATATGTACTTCCTCAATATGCTTTGAAAACCTCATCCTTGGGGTGAAATTCTACAACTTTCTAAGTGTTAGTATCAATAGGTCTGACTTTTAAAGGAAGCTCCACAGGTGAAAGATACATGTGCAGGTATCTGAGCTCCAGAGGAATACACTCGCCTGGTTCAAATCTTGCCTTGTGGGGCTTCCCTGGTGGTGCAGTGGTTGGGAGTCTGCCTGCTAGTGCAGGAGACACGGGTTCGAGCCCTGGTCTGGGAGGATCCTGCGTGCCGCGGAGCAACTGGGCCCGTGAGCCACAACTACTGAGACTGCGCGTCCAGAGCCTGTGCTCCGCAACGGGAGAGGCCACAGCAGTGAGAGGCCCACGTGCCGCAAAAAAAAAAAACAAAAACCTGAGCTCTGAAATTAAAGCTGCGTTATATGAAGTGTCTTGGGAATCTGAGATTTGTGTCTTACTGGCTTCCTCAAGTTTCATTTCTTAACATGAAAAAGATTCTCCCATTCACGTCTTAGGAAAGAGAGAATACGCAGACTTTAGGAATTTAACAGCATCTAATCACAGCAGCAATACCCACGGTAGCAGATCTGTAGACACAACAGCATGGAAGTTTAACTGCTTGTTACTCATAAATCTGCTTGCTGTCACTCTAGCTGTCCCTCTGTCTCTTACTGTCTCTCTGTCATGCCACGCTAGGAACTGATTTCATAGTTGACATGTTGGTCTCATTTCCTAAACTGTAGCTTCCTCCAGGCCAAAGACCACATCCTCTTACCTAGAGCATCTGGCAAGTCCTGGGACATGGTCAGTGTTCCATCAGCATTTGATTTTAAAAGAAGAATTAAAAAGGGCCTGTTAAACCTGCATTCAGACTGCTTCTGGGAGGCAACTTGATGTAGAATTGCTAGCCCAGAGTATCAGTATTTAGCTGGGGCTGCTCTGGTGATGGCACGCTGGCTGGTTCTGTGCCCCTTTCCCCAGAGGGAAGACGCAATGTCCTCCTGCATCCCTCATGACAGTGCTCAAGGGTGATTCATGGATGTAGGTCCAGGTGGAAGACATATACTGCTTGTTATAGAGTAATTAGCAATCTGATGGGGCTCTACCCATATTAGGAAGAAAGTATAGCATGGGTAAATGGGGAGACTTCAGTCTTTTAGCCTGAATTTGAGTCCTTTTCAATTACTAGATGTATTACTGTGAACTAACACTCCTGAACGTTAGCTTTTTATTTTCAAAATGGAGAAAATAGTATCTTCTTTTCTGTGGGTTTTCATGTATATGATCTGAAATAGTACAAGTAAAAAAGCCTTGTAGATCATAAAATATCATTGGAATAAAAATATATCGTTATTGCTATCTTATCTATAATAAATTTACTGATGGTAAGGCACTGAAATCTTCTATCAGATACTCTTGCAAAGTCTGGTCACTCAGTGTAAATTATGCAAGAATTGGATAATTTTGTAGTAAGTTCTGAAATAAATGCAAAGCCCTCCAGTTGCAGTTTGCATTGGGTTACATATTGAGATATAGGTGCAATAGGTACTCCTAGCAAATGAGGCAGCACGTGAGACCAGTCTCCAAACTACCTGATCCCAGTTAAGAATATCAATGACTTAAAAGAAAATTCCTACCAGCAAAACCATAATAACTTACCACAGGAAGGACATGGCTTACAGGACCATAAAATGAAAGCTATATTTTGTCTGTACATGTAATGAGAAACAAGAGTTGCAGTGGAGGCAGCCCCGGGAATCATACCCCACAGAAGCATGCAGGAGCCCTAAATAATCACTGGTGCCCTAAGACCTGAAGAAGGGGACGTGTCCTGATATAAAAGATGCAGTAGCCCCTGTGGCAGCCCCAGACTTGCTGATGCCCAGGAGAATCCTCCCCTCATCCAGGGTGAGGCTTGGAGCAACTGCCGCTGCTCTTGTCGCTGCAATCAAGGTTTCTGGAAGCTCTCCCCCACTTCCCTTGACTTCAAGCCTTCAGTAACAATGTTCAACCTGCCCCCAATCATGTGCATTTTTTCTTTCATGAAGAAATGCCTATACTTAGAGATGGGGGATTACTCTTTGTAGCAAAGCATTCTCTGTATTTTCCAGTTGATGGTATTAATATATACATGCCATGCGGAATATCTCAGTTGTGTTGACAGAGTGATACCATAAACTGTTTAGTCATAATGAGTCGTAGCTTTTTAGTTTAAGAGCTGTATAATTTTTTTGGGGGGGTGGGGTGGGTTCTACTTAAAGTGACAGTGGAACTACATTAAGTCCCTAGGACCAGAAACCTAAAAGTAAAAACAAGGCTCCATAATTTTGTTGGAAGGCATCTTTCTGTAAATTAAACAAATTGCCCAAATGCCTCTTTCTCTGATTGCAGAGACATTCTTCATGAGTAAATTCCCTCTGGGAATCAAAATGTACATCCAGTAAGAGTTTCAGTAAAGCATCTAGGAATCTAGGCTTTTGATGTGTGATTAGCTTTCCCTCCTGATGTGTCCTTCCTACGCATCGAGTTTAGAGAGTTGTTTTTGTCCTGCGCCCAAGTCTCACTGCATCTGTCAAAGAACAGCCCAGTTCAGCACACAGCAGATTCCAAGGCTGCAGCTTTCCATATGCTTTCTATCCCATAGCATTTGGGTCCAAGTACACATTCGTTCTTGTTTCTTTTTTTTTTTTAATTCAGGCATTCTCAAAGTATTTATTAGAATCTTGCCAGATGAATGTGTGAACCGGTAATATAGAGGATTACAGTGAGGTGTACAACTGTATTCTTAAAGTTAAGAGCTTTGTCATTCAGAAATAAAGACAGGAGGCCACTGTTTGTTTTGCATGCCATCTTATCTCCAGAAAATATTATAGATTCTGGCACATAGTAAACCCTCCATGTTTATCAGATGAATGAATGACTTAATAAATGAATGAGTCATTATACTACAAGGGGTCATGTAAAGTGTCTTAAGAGAAAAAGAAAACACTCCACCTTTTGGGATCTTTGACTACCCTTATCGTGGGGCCAGAGATGACACTTTGGGTGAATACTCTTCAATTAATAACCCCCAGACACAGCTGGGAAAGTCTACAGCCCTACATTTACAACTCTTTTATTTTGTTTTATTTTGTTGCGAGATGATCACCGCAGAAAGTCAGTCTAGTTAACGTCTGTCACCATACAGTTACAATTTTTTTTCTTGTGATGAGAACTTTTAAGATCTACTCTCTTAGCAACTTTCAAATATGAAATACAATATTAACTATAGTCACCGTGCTGTACCTTACATCCCATGACTTGTTTATTTTATAACTGGAAGTTTGTACCTTTTGGACCCCCTTTATCCATTTCGTCCATCCACACCCACTGTCTCTGGTAACCACCAGTCTGTTCTCTGTGTCTGTGAATTTGCAGGTTTTTTTTTTTTATTCCACATATAAGTGAGATCATATGATATTTGTCTTTCTCTGTCTGACTTATTTCACTTAGCATAATGCCCACAAGGTCCCTTATTTACTGGACTCTCTTGAGTGGACAGGGTACAGCTTTAGTTGGAAAAACCTGGACGAGTTCACCTTATTTCTACACTGCTACACTTCTTGTTTTTTATCCAAGTTCAGTATTTGATATCCAGACACCAAATTAAGTCCAAATGTTCCCTAAAGGCACTTTGAATAATTGTTACCGATGCCAGGTCACAGTGGATTCTGAAAACAGGGAGGGCTTTCCCGTGCAGAGATAGGGATCATTGTACCATACGGAAAGATGCTCACAAGTAAACTCCCGAGGGGAACAAATACACAACACATTTAGAGAAATAGGAGAAATATTTCAGTGTGGTGTTTGGGTTTTCGGTGAAGGAAGAACTGATGTCTAGAAGGACAGGTTTGGGCAAAGCAGTCTTCTTTCTGTCCCTTATTTTGTGTCCCATGTCAAGGTCCTTGTTATTTCGTCTATTGGGAAGGTCGTTTACCTATATCATTTCGTGAATTTTTCCTTCACAACATTCAGACACAACTCAAATTTCCTCTCCTCAGAGATCCTTCCTTGACTACCTAACTGAAGCACTTCCCTGTCATTCTATAATGTTAGCCTATTTTATATTCTTCAGAGCACTGAACAATATTTTGTTTCTTCATGTTCACCATGTTTATGCCACTTATACTCTCTTTGCAGTCACCCCTCTCCATTGCTATGTCCAAGTGCCTGGCCAAGGATAACTTGGCGGAGACTAACTGAGGGGTAGTAAAGGGCTTTGAATTCTAGATTTTTTTGAGTGGACAAAAGGGATTCATTGGAATTTCTTTAGCTATGGGAGGGCACACGTCTAGAATTGTGCCTCAGAGAAATTACACTGGTGGCAACATGCAGTCTGGACTAAAGAAGAGAGATCCTGACACAGAGAGTTCAGGAAAAATAAGGATGTTAAATTGCTTTTTTCACTATTTGATGTGGAAAATATTGCTCCAAGTTATATTTCTTTGTACAATATAGTAGCTGTTTAGACTAGAAACAGGTTTTAAACTAAAGGAAATCTATTATTTAAGACCTGTTAAATATCATGCATTATACATATTTCCGAAAGCAGCTAGTGTGTGTGTGTGTGTGTGTGTGTGTGTGTGTGTGTTTAACGAAGTCTCATTTGGTTGCTAAAAGCTATCAACATGGCTCTATAAAGATGAAGACAACTGTTAACCAAAGGACCTAAGCATTTTAACCCAGACAATGCAAAGCGTCTTGGAATTCAGAATCTACTGTAATTATTGCTGTTAAAAAATAGTGACGGCTATTTAAAAAGCTTCCTGTCTTGAGATGGCATGTCCTTGTGTTCCAGGAACTTAATGAGGGATAATAATAATGATTATGATAATGATAATCTCATCAAAATCATGCAAGTATCTTTAAAAAGCCTAAAATGAGTTTCCTATTGAGATGATGAATAGGATTGTTTTCAGGCCAAGCAGAGAATTGAATTTCTACATAGTCCAATTAACTTCACACAGAGGAAAAAAAGACCACAACTATTACGTGGCTCCATGCTTTACTCTCAACCATGTGCGACAACCACAACAGATCAACAGTATAGTTATTGAGCAACTAATGTGCTAGGTACTGATGGTTGAAAACTATTTACAAATATATGTCACCGGCCAATTAGGAAACTATATAAAGTGTAGATAAGTCAGTACAAACATCGCACGTACTGGCAAATGTTAGGAAAAAAAGTCATTCAAACCAAAATAATCTTTTGGGGCATTCAAGAGCTTTCTGTTGTGTATATCTCTTATGACTTCTCTATATTAGATTGTTATAATTTTTCAGGAAAAAAGAAAGTAATTTATTCCCATATTTTTATCACATGGCTTTCAAACCTCCACTTCAATTCTGTGGTGTCTATTTAAAAGACATGATGTATATGAGTCAAATCATTATGTTGTACACCTTAAACTGATACAGAGCTGTGTTAATCATATCTCAATAAAACTGGAAGGAAAAATACAAATAGGTAAATTTGTTTTTAATTAATTAACCAATTAATTAAAAACAGATCTGATCATGATTCTTTTCTGCTTATAACCTGTTAATAGCTACCCAGAATCAGTAGAAAAAGGCCAGCCCTCTAAACGTGACACATAAGGTCCTCCATTGCTGGTGCTTTGCCTAATTCTCCAGCCGTGTTTCCCAAAACCCTCTACTTTACACTTAGTATATTAATACCAAGCTGATTTTTGTATCTATGCAGTTTCTCAACTGCTTGTTTCTATTCATGCTGCCTGGAATGCCCACCTTTCCTACCCCACCTTCTTACTTCCTCTCCTAACTCTTACTTAACCTTCAATAATAAGTTTAAACATCTCCTCAAAGATGCTTTCTCTATATCTTCACTTAAGGCTTAGTTAAGTGCCTTTAATCTAGACTTCCATTGCACTCAGGATATTTCTATCATATACTTATCATTAACCTTATTGGTACCTACTTACATCACTCTACCTAATTCTTCAATAACATCTGGACTCATTTCATTACAAAAGTGCATCATTCTCACTAATTCTTTCAAATGGCTCATGAAAGAGTCACCAAGGCCATCCTTTATATGAAATATAAATCATTTAACTGTTACTGTATTGTTTGACTAGTTGCAATATTTATGTAGTTGAACATTCCAAATTTTAACAAATTAAATAATTTGTTAAAGTATAGTATAAAGTAAAGTATAAAGTATAGTATAAAGTATAGTATATATAAATTCCATAAATTATACAGGTACAGGTTAATAAAATTTTTCATAAATTGAAGATACCCATGTAATTACCACACAGGTCAAGATATCAAGATATAGAATATTGCCAGCACCACAGAAGCCCCATCTAGGACCTCCCTGTCATGATCACTAATTCCTATTAAAAGTTAATTATCGAAGATTAATTTTGCCTGATGTTGAACCTTATATAAATACAATAACATTATTTGTACACTTTTGTGTTTGGAATATTTCCCTCTAGACTGGGTTTGTGAGATTCACCGTGGCCTCTCATGCAGAAATAGTTCATTGCTTTACAGAGCCGGGTAGAATTCCCTTGTATGAATATATCATGAATTGCTTACATATTCTTTGCTTGATGATTGTTTGGTTTCTTTCCAGCCTGTAGCTATTGAGAACAACTGTGCTCTGAACATTGTGTACTTGTCTTTTGCTGTAAATATGTATGTGTTTTTATTGGTTATGTGCCTAGGAGTAGAAAGTCAAGTCACACGGTATGCACGTGTTAATCTTTAGTAGATACTGACAAACAGTTTTTCAGACTGGTTATATCAATTTAAATTCCCACAAATAGTGTCTGATAGTTCCTCTTGTTCTGTATCATCTCCAACAGTTCTAGTTTCAGTTGTTTATTTATATATGCAGTTAATTTACTGGTGGTTTTAATTTGCAATTCCCTCATCACAACGATGGGTTTTGTTTTTCCTCACCTGAATTAATATATAATTGGTATATAATGTTGTGTAAGTTTAAGGTGTACAATGTGATGATTTGATACATATCTATGTAGATATTACAAAATGATTAACACAATAAGGTTAGTTAATACATCCATCACCTCACATGTTTACAATTTTATTTTTTTATGGTGAGGACATTTAAGATTTATTTTTAGCAACTTTCAAGAATATAATACATTATTGTTAACTATAGTCACCATGCTGGATATTAGATCCCCAGAATTTATTCATTTTCTAACTGGAAGTGCATATCCTCATTTCCCCCACACCCCAGTCCCTAGCAACCACCTTTCTCCTCTGTTTCTATGGGCTGGATTTCTTTTTAGATATCACATTTAAGTGAGATTATACAGTATTTTGTCTTTCGATGCCTGACTTATTTAGCTTAGCATAATGCCCTCAGGGTCCACCCATGTTATTCCAAATAGCAGGATATCCTTCTTTGCCATGACTGAATAATATTAAATTGTATGTATACAACCACGTCATCTTCTTTATCCTTTTATCCACTGACAAATAGGTTGTTTCCATATCTTGGCAATTGTAAATAATGCTGCAACGAACATGGGAGTGCAGATATTTTTCAGTATCCTGTTTTCGTTTCCTTTGCATATATACCGAGAAGTGGAATTGCTGGATCATATGGTAGTTCTATTTTTTATTTTTTGAAGAACCTCCATAATATATTCCATAGTGGCTGTGCTAGTTTACATTCCCACCAACAGTGCCCAAGGGTTCCCTTTTCTTCACATCCTCACCAAAACTTGCTATATTTTGTTCTTTTGATGATAGACATTCTAACAGGTGTGAGGTGATATCTCACTGAGATTTTGATTTACATATCTCTGATGATTAGTGATATTGAGCATCTTTTCAGATACCTGTTGACCATTTGTATGTCTTCTTTGGAAAAATGTCTATTTAGGTCCTCTGCCTAATTTTTAATCAGATTGAGTTTTTCTGCCATAAGATACATGAATTCCTTATGTATTTTAAATAGTAACTCCATATCTGATATATGGTTTGCAAATATTTTCTCCCATTCTGTATTTTAAGCTAATAACAACTTACCTTCAATTGCACATGAAAAATCTATACTTTTACTTCTTCCCCCACATTTTATGCTACAGAGGTCACACTTTGTATCTTTTTATATTGTGCATCCGTTAACAAATTATGGAGTGGCTAGAGCCGAGTTTAGGGACCTTTTAAGAGTTTTCTCAGGTACAGACATGAGTGTCTCCCATCTGGTCTCTTTGCCACCAGGACTGCTCATGGACTGTGGCTGGAAGGGGTTGGAATCAAATGTAGGGTGCTTTCAGGTTCTCCCAGAATGCAAACAGAAGTATCTCCCACTGTGTCCCTGGCCAGCAGTATCGCTCATACTGTGCAGGGATAATCAAATTTTGGAAATAGACCCTGTTGCTTCTCTGTGTTTTGATTCTACCAGGAGAGGAATAAGGCAGTCGTACCCTCATGAACTATTATTTGATGAGGTAGGCTCTGACAAAATAAATAAATAACTACAAGCAGTGTAATAATTACCAAAAATATCCTGAAGCTACAAGTGAAGGAGAATGAGTAGAGTATCAGTAGCAGGACAGTGATTACCTAAAGTTAACAAACAGAGGTGAGGAAAAGTTTGAGCTGCAAAGCTGATCTGGCCCCAGGGCCTAGAGCAGGGCCAAGTCAGGTGACAGAGTCCACCATACAATTTGCTGCAACTCTCACCAGCACAGCTTGCTCCATATATAATATGTAGACCCCTACTTTCTAATTCACTCTGCATCCCAAACACAAGTGCCAAATATTATAATTGATACCTTCCCACAGGAAGAACAAGTTATTTGGCTTTCTGCCCACTCTTTAGTTAAATACCAAAAGTTGTCAGGATACTCTTTAGCACAATGGTTCTTATTGCTCTATTGAGTCCCTGAAATGGAAACAAAGTTTTTCTCTTAAAAAATAAATTAAGATAAAAATTAAGTTTAAAGTGGAGTTAAAATTGAGACATCTAAGAGATGTTTTTGTTATTTCAGCTCTGTGAAATATAAAAGCTGAAGAAACATCAATAAAATTTAAAGGAACTATGAAATTGATTTGACTCAGTACAATCCTAAGTGGCAGCTTTAAGTAAGCCTTCCTCTTTCTTGTAAATTACCTTGACCAGAGCTCTTTTTGAAATAACTTGCCACTTACCAAAATCCTGTCTTGGTGTTTTACTCTATTAGTGAATATCTTCCATTAAGCTTGGGCCAATTACAGAGCACAAATGCGGTCTGAAGTTGTTTTTATTTATTTTTTTCTTCCTGCCAACACAAAGGTCAAATGTCTGTTTGGGTGGATTGAGTTTTCTTCTGGGGATGCTCCCAATTCTTGGAGAAGGCTTTGAAGCTCCTGACATTCATCCTTACTTCCCTCTTCAGGCTACAGTGAAGCAAGTGATGAATTAGCTGCAAGGACTTTTGCATGATGTAGCAATTTTTCTAACTAGTGGCGCAGTCGGGTAGTAACAAGGGGTTTCCCAAGCACACATTGTTGGTTTTGCTCCAATCTGTTTTTAAAGCAGATTTACCTTTCTGGTTTAGCTTAGTTGAGGTGAACTGTCAAATGTGTTGGTTTCTCCTTGGAGAGTAGAACCTGAACTCTGTTGGATGCCAGGATAAATGAGCCTGTCATTTCTATATCTGTGGGTCACTGTCCACAGCACTGATGGACTGTATTTGTTCTTAAATGATAGCAAGCTATGTAGTGTGGCTGCTCTAAATATATTACATGGTAATAATTTTTATTAATCCCATTGTTCTTAATATGTTTGAAAGTACTTTCAAAATGATTTCAGTAAATTCGTGAGGCCTTAAACTTGACCATTAAAAAAAAACAATTTGAGAGAAAATATAACATATATTAGTGACCACAAAAGCATCACCATTTTTGTATATAATAATGTCACTTTTTTCCCTCTGAAGTGTTATTCCCAGAATGATACTAGTAATGGTCACCAAATTACATGGTGATTTGGTCAAAATTACATTTGGTAATTACATTTTGACATTTCATGCATTCTGAGAGTTTGTAATCTTCATATATAACTTGCTTCTAATCTTTTGTTAGGCATGAAAGTTAGTTTTAAATAAAGAAATATAATTACTTCACATGTGGTCCACCAATTTGTGAGCCTATACATTTTCAGTTCCTTGACTTGAGAATTGATGGTGATTTTCTCGAGCCCCACATTAATACCTAGAAGCAAAAACATGAAAAAAAAATAAACCTTGTGTTAAATATATACTATTTTAGAAACAGCTGGTGGGATGATAAATACAACTTTCTGCAAAGGAAAAGAAACGCTCTCCTACATAACTTAAAAAAAAATTTTTTTTTTTTTGAACGCTGAGTGTCAGTTTTATTGTGGTGGATTTCCCCTCATGTCTTCACAACTCACAGCAGCACTGAGTGTGACAGTCATGGTGCGGAGGGCAGTCTGGGCTCAGGAAACAGGCAGCTGCCACTCTGGCATCCCAGTGGGCTCACATGCTCTTAGGGCAGCTCTGGAGCTGAAACAGGTGGGGCTGGTAATTGGCTGCCTCAGGCAGAATAGGAGAGGAGATGGACAGGCTCAGGGTGAGTTGTCCTTTGTTTCTAAAGGTCTACTCAGTGGAATCTTCCTCATTCATATCCTAGTATTAGGTGGAAAAGTTATGGACAAAATTGCTCACTGAAAATAAAATTATAAATAAAATATGAAATTATTTAATGTAAAATTGCATCCATGAAATTGAATATTATACTGTCATCAAAAGGAATAAAATAGAACTATGGTTACAGACGAGAGTGCTGAAATATGTTTTTACAGGAGTGAAATAAGGCAAATTGTTAGAGTATATGATAGATATAGATATGCATATAGATTGCAAATATGCCCACTTGTGGTTTTTCATGAATATGCATACAGTATATACTCCATATTGATAGTAATAGCAATTTCAGCAGTTTCCATTATTGTACTCTTGCTCTAACGCTATTGTTTAATTACTATAACTTCATTATCTTGATTTTTATAGTCAATGATTTTATGTGAACCCAACCTTGTACTTTTTTTAGAAATTGCCTTTTCTTTTTAACACAATTACACTTTTAATTAATTTTTTTAACTCACCTGTGAGGGTTCATAAAACTCTGGTGGGATTTTGAAAGGTATTAATTTGGATTTATAGAGTGATAAAAAAAGAATCTATATCTACATAAAACTGACCCCATCATTCCCAAAATAGCATGACTCTGGAATTTAAGACCCTTTTTGTTTTTCTATAAACCTCCGTGGATTTTCTCCATAAAATTCTTCCACCACGTTTTATAAATTAAAAAATTTTCTATTTACATTTTGTAAATGTAAAATACATTAGTTTTGTTGCTGTAATGCATCATTTTTCTATTATAAGTTTTAATTGGTTGTTGCTTTTGTAGAGAAGCACAATTGAATTTTTATGTTGATCTTGTATACAGCAAGCTTGCTGAATTTTATTACTTCAGTGCATTTTAAATTTGTTGATTCATTTTGTTTGTAGGAAAAAAAAACCCTATATTTTCTTTTATCCTTAAGTAATGCCTTGTAAAATCAATTGGTCCGTAACCCATCTGGTTCTTTGCTCTAAAACAGTTTGTATAAAATAATAATTATTTTTCCTTGAGGAGTATGTAAAGATATTTGAGCTTATGGTAATTTTGTGTATGTCTGTGTATGATTTAATTATATTTTAAATTTGTTTTTAATAATATTTGGCAGTTCATCCCTAGAAACTTGTCCATTTTATCATTTTATCTAGATTTTCAATTTTACTGGTATAAATTTACTAACATTACCCTCTTATAATTTTTAGTTCTTTTTTTCTACCAAAATATTTAAATTTTTAAAAAGTAATAGTAAACAAATAGTAAATTAAACTATTTAAATTAAAATTAAACAGTTTAACTATTTGTTTAATTACTATTTGCTTTTCTCTGTAATTACTCCCAGTGTCTTCTCTCCCTCATTAAGTTGCAGTTTTTTGGGGTTTTTTTTTTTAGTGATTTTTCTTTGCAAGTAACAATCTTTAATTTTCCCTATAATTTTGTGCTCTTTTGTTTTTTATTCTATGTTTAGCTTACTTGTTTGTTGGAGGGTGTTTTTATTTTTATTTTTTTTTGCTTGATTCTGAAAGGATCTTTTGGTTCACTATATATTTTTCAACTATATATAATCTGCTCTTTACCCATATATTTTGTTTCATATCAACAATTCTTTATTAGATCTCTAATTTCTTTTCTTGTATTGTCATCTTTTTTGTTTTATACCATCCTGTTTTCATTTCAGTAATGATTCCTTTCATTGTCTCATAGACTCATTTTAAAGCTCTTTTCTGATGTTTTAGTAACTCTAATTTCTTTTAACATGAGATCTCCTTATTGTTGTATGTCTATCAAAATATTGACCTTTTTCAGATTTTTTTTCCCCCCTCAATCTCTGTGAATCTTTACCAGCCTGGTAGCTACAGCTGTAGCTACCTCTGTAGCTACACTGAGTTGACCTCCTGGGATGGTAGACCTCTAAGTGTTTGCAGGTGGGACTGTGCCACCTTTTGGGATGGCCTTGTCTATGGCAAGCACTGGGTTTACCCTGAAACATCACTTGTTAGGCATGCCCTATAGCTCCTGCCTGCTGTGAATCCCTCTTGCTCTTCAGGAGTTTGCATTTGTATTACTAAGTTTAATGTTCATATATTGTCTGCCATTTTTCAGTTTGCTTGTAGGTGGGGAGACTTGAACATGAGTTCATTACCTGGATGTACAAAGTACTATGTTACTTATAATGAAAACTTTTTTTAAAGTTAAAGTCTACAGACTTGGAATGTATTAATTTCCTTGTAAAAGTCTGTTGAACTGAATTGAATTTTATAGTTTCTTACAGTTAAAATGTAATAAGCATAGATCTTAATACTTAATCAAATTTATCTTTTTCAAAATCAAACAAGTCTTTATTACTATTCATTTCCAGATAATGTACACTCTTATAATAACACGAAGCCATTCATTTACTTTACTGAATCACAGTATATGCCACAGTATAACTTCTAGGCACAGAATCTAGACCCACTACATGCCTGCCTTTTATATGGAAATTCTAACTAACCTTCATTCATTATCACTTTCACAAGTCATCTGTCCTTTACAGTGAAAAATGCATATCTTTATAGGATGTCTTTTTTCATTGACTTCCTCAAAAATGATAATTAGCTGTTATAAATTAAAAACTGGCATTTACCTGACATGGCGGGGGCGGGGAATTTTCTCTTCTAATTTTATTTACGGTATAACCTGAAATGTTACAGATACTCATGCTCAGAAACTTACTTTAACTTGGCAACTTTTTCTGCTGATTGCACCTTACTTGCCTCTTGCTCCCTAAGTTCTGTAATAGACTTTGCCCAAAAGTAATAGAGTTTGAGCTAAATATAAATGAAAGAAGTTTGCTTTTGAGATGAACTCTGAAGTTAAACTTATTTAAAAGTAATCATTTCTTAAAGTATCTGAGCAATTTAATATTATTATATATATGTATTGGGCTTTCTCAAAGAAAGGCAGATATTAATATATCTCTCATACATAGAATGGTCTTTCCTCTAGTTCTGAACAACAGAGAGATCATATGATAAAATGTTAATGTAGAATGAGAACCTTAAAATAATGCTTTACAGACCTGGTCAAGTAATACTTTTTCCAGTGTTCAAGCTAGTTGCATTCTTAAATTTCAGGACTCACTCTTCCTCTAAATACTGAGCATTCTCCAACATACTAGCAGCAGGCTCATGGACATTATGCCCACAGAATGATTTTAGATGATATGATAACCTTCTCAAAAGTATATCTTACTTAAATATGATATAGGACAGCTTGAAGAAAGTGAGTAACATTGCAGTTGAGTATTAAAAGAGTGTGTCATTTTTTATTCCATTTTATACCAGATAAACCACATCACAGTGATACTGGTGCAATTTTAGGGTTACATCTCTTTTCCTTTCTTCCACTTTCATGGTTTCTGTGGGGAACTTATTGATTATAGAAGACTTTACTAAGAAGATTTATTGATTGTTTGGTTGGTTTCATTTTGAAATAACTGAGAACATTTTATTGGAATGAAAATTGATGAGCCTAGTGTTACAATACATGATAAAGTCTCCACTGTTCATTACAATGGGGGGTTTGCTCCCCCCATTGTAAATCCCCACTGTCAGTAAGGGAGGTGATTTGGGAACCAGGACAGATTCTTTTGCAGAGAGAATGGCCTCTTACTGAAAGGTAGCTTATTTCTAGTTGAGTTTTGGTCGGATTTATGAAAAAATATTCAGATGGGATTATCTTATGCTAGTTTGTGTTCTAATTGCACAACATTAAACAGTTTTGAAATCCATTTGAGGAAAAGGGGAACCTTTTTCCTGTCCTAATCTCTGTTCAAGTTCAGTTTTGCTTTCATGTGATGAGTATCCAACATGGAGAAAACCATCCACATGACTTTCTTCAAAGGCAAGATCTGAAAGGCAGGATCCAAAAGAGTGGGATTGCCAGGGTGGTGGAGTTGAACTCATACTTACACCTTACACTAGGCTACAGTTTATTTCAGTTGATCAAATATTTAAATGTAGAAAATTAAACCATAAAATTATTGAAGAAAGCAATTATATTCCAATAATCTTGGAATATAAAAGATCTTTCTAAGAATGTTAAAAATTGATTAAAGTCACATAAGAAAGGTGAGATATTTAGATAACATACAGAAAATTGAAAGGTAATAGACAAACAGGAAAAAATAGCTGTAACACAATGTCTAATCATATATATATGTGAGGTATGTTTGTGTGTGTGTGTTTATATATATTTCTAATAGAAAAAGGAGCAAAGACTACCAGACTACCCATGGAAAGTTCATTAAAAGATGCAAATAATCTTTTTTAAAAATAAGAAAAAAAAATTCAACCTCATTTAAATAGAAATTCATTCTGAAATTTTAAAAACAAAATTAAAAAGATGTGATATATTCAACCAATAAAATTCTACACACAACATGAAAAAATGAATTACCAACATTTGAAGGGACATTGTGTTGCATTAAAAAATCAGAAATGAAAATGCATTAAGAAATCAGAAATGAAAATATTCATAGTATATAATTTATATTCAAGAACAAGCAGGGCTATTCTGTTGTGATAAAGGCCTGAATGCTGTTTGTCCCTTGGGAGGTTGGATATTGACTTGAAAATGAGCAAAGAGAGATTCTGGGATACTGGTTATAAGTCTTGATTTGGGTAATGGTTGCACAGGTGTATACATATACAAATTTTCATTAGACTGAACACTTTTATTATATACAAAATAAATGTCAATAAAAAACAAAACTTCAATGAGATATAATATTTTATCTCTCAGATTAGCAAAGATAAAACAATCTAATATTGATGTATATATCTAATAATTATATAATCTAGTAATATATCTATGATGGTTGATTGATACACAGCTACATAGAAAGGTAATGTGGATAGCAAATTGGTATAGCCTCTGTAGAGTACAATTTAGTAATATCCATTAATATTACAAATAGATATAGAATAGGTGTAAACTGAATATATGAAGCACTGTTTGTAATTCCCAAAGAAGAAAAGAAGGCTATTGTCAGTCAGGAGGTTGTGTAAGTAATCCATAGACGAGAACACCTAACAGCAATCATAAAAACGAATGAGGAAGCTCTTTGCCATCATGGAATAACTTCTAAGATATATTAATTAGAAAAAGCAAAGTACAGGGCAAAATACAGCACTATTTCATGTTAACAATGGATTGAGCTAAGAGACCTTTGCTTGTATGTGCATAAATTATTTCCAAAAGGGTACACAAAAAATGGTAAGATTAATTTCCCCAGGAAGAGGAACTTATGTGACTGAGGTTGAAGGTGGGAGCAAATAAATGTTTGTATATTTTTTGTAACTTTACATGATTGAACCACATGAGTACAATATGTACTCAAAATAGTAAAATAAAAAAACTGAAGACGTTAGTTTGTGGATAGACAAGTGTCAGAGAGTGGTAGTTGCCTCTGGGGTAAGGCATAATAGTGGTGATAGAATAGGCTTGAGAAGGAGACTATTTTTACAGTACAGTTTTCCCCTGGTATCTACAGTGGATTAGTTCCAAGAGCCCCCCCTCCACCCCCCAGGATCCACAGATGCTCAGGTGCCTTATATTAAATAATGTAGTGTTTGCATATAACGTACGCACGTTCTCTTGCATACCTTAAATCATCTCTAGATTACTTATGATACCTAATACAATGTAAATGTTATGTAAATAGTTGTAAATACATGTAAATGCTATTCAAATAGTTGCCCAGTGTATGGCAAATTCAAGCTTTGCTTTTGGAACTTCCTGGAATTCTTTTCCCCCCAATATTTTCAGTCTGTGGTTTGGTTGAATCCACTGATGCAGAACCCACAAATATAGAGGGTTGACTGTATACACGCTGATATATTTTGAGATTTGTCTCTCTCTATATTGTACTATTATATTTCCTGTGAATAATCAATGACAGACATTTTGCAGAACACTGGAAGAAGTAAATGATTTGGGAAAGATAGATAATTAGGATGATCACTAAATGTGTTTAAAGCAAGTTCCTATGGAGAAATAGGTAAAGACCCTGGCCTAAGCATGTTACTTCTCATGAGAGACAAGAATGACACAAGAATCATATATAGGCCACCTAAAAGAAAGTGAAGGCAATTGAACAAGAAGATGAGGGACTGATACTTTTCCTGACTCTTGTCTGGTGCAAATCAATTTAAATTGTTTCACGGTAAACAGATACTGGGAAATACCAGCCAGTACTCCCGATAGCAAGTCAGTTTGTCCTTTTTTTAAAGAATTTTTTTTAAAGGGACAAAACTTGACTCTTAGTCAAGTATGACTAATTCTTGGTCAAGCAAATAAAAGGAATAAAAAGTTTAGTGTAGGGATCCCTGAGTCAGGCTTTATAAAGTTTTATAAAATTAGGGTTGGAGCTGGCATTATGTTCCTCTCTCACTGAATCTGAAAGAGTTTGTTTCTCAGCTTCTCTGATTTTTCTCCCCTTTTCTTTTCTGTCCAGGTCTGCCCTTTCCCACATAGAGCACACTGTGCCTCCTCGTGATCAGTACAATACCATTGCCAGGCTTTGGGTCTATACGATCCTAGTTTCTTAGTTTAGCTGCTCATTGAAAACTGAACTGAATTTATCAGAGGTCTAATTTATGGACCTTTGAGAGGGAAGAATCATACTAATTCAGTCCACTTGATGCTTGCCCTTGAATTCAGGGGGTCTGTTCAAGTCCTGATAGCCATGACCAACATGTGTGGGATGTGAAGGGTATTTTGTTCAATTACATCAGAAAGGGCAAAGGAAGATTACTTTGTAATGGCAATGACTTGTATCCTAATAGCATTGTATATTTTGTGATCAAGCAGACTGTATGTTTACATGGAAATAATTCTCATACCCATAGGTAATTTATTTATTTTGTAACTTATCATTTTGTTTTCTCCATAAAAATATGAATTTTGAAAACAGCAGCAGTAAAGCAAACCCTTCTAAATACAGTTATAGAAATATTTGTCTGGGTGGACTCTACCTCTCTTATAGTCAAGATATCTGTGCTTCAAATAAGTCATAAAATACCTCTAACACCACACAAAATGATGTTTTCATTAGGTCTTGTTCTAGGGGAATGTGACACGCAGTCAATGTACATGTAGCTTTGAGAACAGAGAATACGGATTTGTAAGGATTCTTCCTAACACTGTACCACTTAAAATACACTAAAACAGACACTAGGAGAATGAAATCTGTCTGTTCTTTTAGCAGTTCACATCAGTTTGAATCAGTTAATCTTGAGGAATAATATGAGAGTGAAATTTAAGAGCCCTGTTATATTCAGAAGGTCTAATGTAAAATGTTTCAGGAAACTACAATATTTACAGTAGTCTTTCTACACGGCCATGAGTACTAGGTGAGTTACCACAGTGAGTGGTATTTCAAAGATTAATAAAGATTTTAATATTCTTAGGTCTTTTGTGTTACTGAGCTCATGTTTATGATAGCTCAGATTATGATAGGCTCAGATTATGATACCCACACATATGTGTGGCAATGCAGTGAACATGTCAGTATCCAGTACAGGACACAGAAAAGTGAGCATGATGGTGAAGTAGGAATGTCCCTAGACTACTCTTGCTTAGGAAATGTTTAATGATGCTACATCAAAAGGTGTTTAGTCTTGGGCAATGGACCATATGCAGTTAATCAGAACAGAGACCAAAGATGGTTCTTCCTGCCAAAGAGAACAGAATACATTGCCCCAACAGTAGAGAAAAAGCATCCAGCAGTGAAAGCGCTGATAGCAGCAGACAACAAAAGTGAAAAGGATAAAACATAGAAAAGCAATTCCAGGTTAACAAGAAAAGTGTATAACAAATATTTTGTGGATATTACTGGAAGTAGCATACTTTTATATAAATCGATGAAGAACTGTAGACCTTTATAAAACTTCACAAAAGAACCTTACAAAAAGGACCCTGGGACTTAATCATTCTGTGGACCAGTAACAGTACCTGGGACACATAAGAGACCATCATCAGATCTGTGATAATACCAGGAGTCTTAACTAGGCTATCCATTTGGAAAAATGAACCAAGCATTGATTGGGATTTTTGAGAAGACTATAAATGCTTATACCACTTGATAGTTTCATTAATATAATTGGCAATGCACTCCCACTTTTCCACGAAACAGAACTATGAAATTGGCTAAATATTCGTATTGATTTTTCTAAAAAGAATGAAAATTGCTAATTTTTCTCTAAATTTTTAGATGTCCTTCTGGCATTATTGCAAGATACTGATGTAACTAACAGTCATCACTAAGTATTATATTTAGCTTTGATATTGAGAATAGAGTTTATTTGTTGAGCAAGGATCATAAGTGAGATGTCTACTAAATTGTTGAACTGAAAGGACTGTGTAGATTAGCCAATGAAATTTTTCATAGTTAATACATTACATCAACTCCTCTGTAAGCTAATGATAATAATAATAGAAATATCTCACAATTATGACACAATTGCCAGGCTCTATGCTAAATGTTGATATCTTTTTACTAACCCTTGGACAATCCTATAAAGTAAGTACTATTGTTATCATCATTTGACAGATGAGAAAACTGGCTTAGAGAGGTTATCAGTCAAGACCCTGTTAGGAAACAAATAAATACTATTGGAAGAATAGCTAAAGGGACTATTTACAGAAGTGTAAGAAAGGTTAAGGAAACCAACCAGGTATAAGATATTGAAAACAGACAGTGAAAAGTTGCTATACCTCTAGGCTTGAGTGGTAAGAAGAACAAGAGAGGGAACAATGTTATTGGAAATGAGTAAGAGCTGAAATGGTATAAAAAGGGGCAGTATGGAGGTTCCTTAAAAAATTAAAAATAGAGTTATCATATGATCCAGCAATCCCACTCCTGAGCATATATCCAGAAATGACAAAAACTCTAATTTGAAAAGATAATGCACCCCAGTGGTCATAGCAGCACTATTTACAATAGCCAAGACATGGAAGCAACGTAAGTATTCATCAACCAATGAATAGATAAAGATGTGGTATATATACAGTGGAATATTACTTAGCAATAAAAAAGAATGAAATAATGCCATTTGCAGCAACATGGTTGGACGTAGAGATTATCATACTAAGTGAAGTAAGTCAGACAAAGACATATCACATGATATCACTTATATGTGAAATCTAAAAAGTAATACAAATGAACTTATTTACAAAACAGAAATAGACTCACAGACATAGAAAACAAACTTATGGTTACGAAAGAGGAAAGGGTAAGGGGAGGGAGAGATAAGTTAGGAGTTTGGGATTAACAGATACACACTACTAAATAGAAAATTGATAAATGACAAGGACCTACTGTATAGCCCAGGGAACTATATTTAGTATCTTATAATAATATATAGAAGAATCTGAAGAAGAATATATATATATATATATATATATATATATATATATTTTTTTTTTTTTTAAAAAAAGGGCCACACTCTATCAAACAGAACTCTGGATACTTGCTTCTCAGTCTAGTTACCTTTTCACTGTAGCATGCAATTAAGCAGATGGCTATCTTAAGATGTGCCCAGTGCCATAGCTTCAACCGACAGGTGAAAGATAGTATCTAGTTTAGATTTGGTTAGTTGTCTATGGGTTCAGCATCTCATCCCTCCTGCAGCAAAGTGGGGTGTGGAGCATTAAATGCATCTGGGGTATAGTAACTAAGTACTATGTGGTCATGAGTGTCATTTGCTCAAGGAAATCAGATAAACCATCCCAGTGACCTTTCATCAATAGGGGTGGAGGGAGAGGCAATGGGAATGCAAATCAGGAAAAGTATAAGATAGTTTGAAATGGGGAATAGAGACAGAGCCTGGTAAATATTCTAAGATAATCTTATAATAATCATTTAATGAATCTTAAATTTTTTGAAAGCCCATCATACTTTGCATAACGTGGATCCTTTTGGAGTATTTCCTAGAGGCTATATTTTTAAAGGATGGTTGGCCAACACGTGTATGTACAGAGAAAGCCAAGGAGGAAGTGTGAGATTCTGGAAAGCCTGTGTACCAGTGCTGAAAGAAATAGGTTTATCCAGGAAGAGGAAAAAAAAAATTTCAGTGGAGTCTAGTATTAGAATAAAACTTATCCTGTCTATTTATAATGGGCAGAACTGGGACCAGTAAGAAAAAAATGATCAGAAAGCAACTTGATTTTGATGTAGAAAAACAAGGTTCTATTTATAGTTCTAATTGCTAAATTCTGTCTAAAATGGGTTGCCTTGCAAGGTGGTGAGTTCCTTGTCGCATGAGCTATTCCAGCAGGATGTCATAAAAGAAATATCTAATGTGAGATTGAACAAGATGTTATCAGAGATACTTTTGAAGTTTAACATTCTGTGAAACGTCATTAAACTAAAATAGCAAATTTAGTAATATTTCTGGCCTCTCTGTGGTTTCTTATCTTACAGAGAGATATTTGCCCTGACAGTTCAGCTGGCTGAAAGTGAGTTCCCAAAAGTTTTCAAAAAAGCAATTTTAAAATTATACTTTTTTCTTCTAAATTACTTTTTTAATGAATTCTAAGTAAATTTTAAAACTCAATAGGATATTGCCAAAATATATAGAACTTTTATTGTTCTATTTTCATTTGATTAGATCTTTGCGGTACACATCAACTCTTTAGCCAGAATTCAGAGAATGAGAAGTTTAACATATTTCTCCCATTAGCATTCTACCATTAGTACGCTAAGCAAGTTAAATTTCTGCTGGTGCAACATACTCTGCCTAAGACAATGGAAATCTTTTGCATTAAGGAAATTCTTCAAGGTGCAGGGTATCATATCACTAACTCAGCACCTTGTGACTGTACTCTTCATATTAGAGTATAATGAGAGAATCAACAATTCTGTGAGCTTGGAGTGGATGACATATGAGGCTTTGCTGGAATAAAAGGAATCACAAAATGGATGGCAGATTCTAAAAATCAACATATCTGATATGTCTTTTTTAAAGATGAAATTGCCATGTACAGAGAGCCTTTTATAGCTCTGTACATTTCAGCCAGTCATAAGGCACTGTCATTTTCCTTGAAGGAATTAGTGGCTCCCAATCTTATGACTCTGACAGAAGTCTTGCTCACCAAGACCCTGCTTCCTCAGCAGAGAAATTCACAACTTGAATTGTGGGTCATTGTGGGTCAAGAGCAGCAGCCCTACAGCCAGAGGCAATAAACACATTTGGCTAAGGAGTGGCACCTCCTGAAATCTCCAGGAAGACCCTGACACATATCTGATGGGGAAAGTTATTTCCTGCTTTCTTGGTTAGCTCTCATTCCCACTTCTTTCCCATATGATCCTTAATTGTCCAGACACTCCTCCTACCAAAACCTTTCTGAAGAAGAAAGCTGAGATATTCATACACACTAATGATGTTCTCAGGGATATTTATATTTTAAAAGCACTCACATACCTAATCCCAAGAATACAAACAAATGGACTGTCAAAAGACAACTTCAGGTACTTGTCAGGGGGCCTCCCAGCACCCGGGCTCTGTACCCAGAGTGTTCCTAAGATCAACCCTGCTTGTCCCTCTGCTCCAGCTACAGTACTTCCCATGTTGCCAAAGTACAAATACGAGTGACTGAGGGAATCACAGCAAAATTGTTCAAGTCTTTCAAATTGTAGACTAAAATATGAAACAGAACAACTAAAAACCTGAGGCTCAAAAGGGATGAAGGCACTTGATTGACACAAAGTACAGCGCTCCAGTGTCAAAGCCAAAATGAAAACTCATCTTCCCTATTTGTATTGTAGCAAACATTTCCCCATCAAACATTCTTTGATACGCTACAATTTTTGATGTAATATCTCATTGTTACCTCGATATTCCTTATATATGGGGAATATTAAAGTAAAAAATGTGATTTTTAATGTACAACTTCAGCCATGTGATATCTAAAAGTTTATTATTTTTAGAGGAATATTTTGATGAGCGAGTGTGTGTGTGTGTCTGTGTGTGTGTTGGTAGGGGCAGAAAATTAATGTCTGAGGGTAAAGATGTATATTTTTTATGCTCTTAAGTCAAACTCTATTTAAAAATTTGTTTTTATCTTACTGTACATCATTGAACTAAGTGGCCACCCTTGTGTTACTGAGCTGTTCCTAAGATAATAAATTGGCTACAATAAGGTAAATACAAGTTATAATGGAACTTGCTGTAGTCTAGGGTACCTGCATGCAGGTAACACACATATATACACATTCAGCAAGAGAATCCAGCAAGCAGCTGTGTACCCATAAACTAAATCAGAACATAAAAACATGGTAAAAATTAGAGAAGTGTTTCCAGTATTTCAACTGCATTTAACACATTTGTAAAATACTGGAAACATTAACCATCTTGGTTTAGTAGATAAAACTTTGTCCCATCAGTTCTGTGTATTCAGCAAATTCAACATTGTCATTCCCCTAAATTCTGTAGGTACTTCTGTAAAAAAAAAAAAAAAAAAATAGTAAGCATTTGTCTTTTAAATCTATTTTAAATAAACTCTCAAAAGCCTAAAATGGAGCTATTAACTGATGTAAAGTTAGTTTTATTTCTGCCAAAGATTCCAATTCAAATCGTTCTTGATAACTCAACTGTAAGCAGAGATGACATATTCATTGTTTCCCCAAATCAGGAGCTGCCAAATGATGCTCTCATTTTGGTCTCACTTGAGAATTATATTGAGATAATTCGACAGCCTCTCAGATATTTATGATTGCTCTTCATGGGGAAAATAATAACCAGGTTTGAGTGTTAAAATGAAAAAGTGTCAAGAAAGTAATAATTTTCATAGAGGAAGGCATTAAAGCAGCCTCTTATGATCAACTTCTTTCCCATTACTGGAGATAAGCTCTCTGGGGGAGAAAAAGGGCAGGTGAATAGTTGTCCAGAATAGTTGTCTTTAAAATTTGACGTTAACTGGATCTACTGTCATATAGACTGCTTTAGTTTACTAAAAGGAGAGTCCCTATCTGTGGAATGCTTTTAGTAAGATGCTCCTAGTGTAGGATTCCTATGGTAAACAAATCTAGAATCTATGGACTCAGGAGGCATGGCGCCATGAAAAATGTTTTAACTGCAACCTGGTTTCCTTGTGAGAATAGTGCCTCATAAGAGTTCTTTCACATGGAAATTATTTTATCCTTCACATCTCTTGTCTCACCTTGCCCTTGTCTTTGCCTTTCACCTCCATTGTTTATCATTCCTTCAGTCTCACACTGACTACACAACTTGTTTCAGGCTTCCGACACCTCTGATGATTCATTCCTTGTTGATTTTGGTTCTTGGTTCACTATAATGTGATTCATCAAGTTTAGCTGTTGCCCACAGACACACATTGCTATGAAAATTCCTATATATGCATCTGGCAAATTTTTAAATGGTCTGAGGTCCAAAGAATGCCCTCTTCTTTAGAACCTGAACCCCTGTCATCAAAGATATGTGTATACTCTTGTCCAATTCTTTCCCACATTTATTTAGACGATATTTCTAATAAGCTGGCCTCTCAGTTCCTTGATCTCCTCTTCTCCAGTGACCTTGACTTTCAGTCCATCTCAGGCAGTCATTCCTGTTTATAACTTAGACATTTAATTCCTAATAATTGTTCTAAACTCTGAAGTCTCAATCCTTATTTTTAAAACATTTATACAGATATAGATACAGATATAAACCCAGATACAGATACAGACATAGATAGGTGGAAAGAGATTTAAAAGGAACATTTTGAGGACTTCCTTCCTGACCCACCGTCAAAGAAGCTGGGCATTTCTAGAGGACGTTTGGTTGTGTTTATTTAGCTTTTTGTAGATACCAAATGAGTCTTCAATCTTTCCTATATAATTATTATATAGAGATTTTCCCTCTGATTTTTACTTCCATATGTAGTGATACTCATGTGGTATTATAAGATGAATTTTGAACATTCAACAATTGAACAATTCAATTGAACATTCAATTCAATATTAAAATTTTGTTTTAGACATTTGGTCTCTGACCATTACATTTAAATTATCTACTTATCATTTCTTATATTTGCCACATGTTAAGTGTGTAACCGGAGGAAGTAGAGCGCAGAAATGTGTTTAAAACAGCAGAGGCAACAGAAGAAGGGATTGTGTTAGCTAAATAGGGGTGGATAGGCAGAAGAATAAACAGGGAAAATAATAATTAAAATTTATTTTATTAAGGTGTAATTTACCTGCATTAAAGCAGGCAGGTATTAATTATTCAGCTCAATTAGTTTTACAATCATATACACCCATATGGCCACCACCCAAAACAAGATATAGAACATTTCCATCATTTCAGAAAGGATTCCATTCTCCTTTCCAGTTTGGACTCCCCACTTCCCTCCAGAGAAACTTGCCAACAGGTTCATTTTTCCTTTGTTTGGACCACATAGAAATGGGATTTATATTGTTTTACTCATGAGAGTGAGAGAAAAATCTAATATTATAAGAAAAAAAGGTGGTTATTTATTTTAAAAAGAAACAAGAAATTTTAAGCCAACAAAGATTAGTTTTTAAATGGAGAGAAACTTTGCATGACTGGTTCCACATAAAGCATATATAATAGAATGGCCTTTCTCTCTCTCTCCGTCTCTCCCTCTCCGTCTCTCCCTCTCCGTCTCTCCGTCTCTCCCTCTCTCCCTCTCTCCCTCTCTCCCTCTCTCCCTCTCTCCCTCTCTCCCTCTCTCCCTCTCCCACACACACACACACACCCCTTCACATGCAAAATATTATAAATACAGTGAGGATGAATAGATCCTTAATCTATGGTAGAAAATGGATGGTGTAGGGCTGAAGAAAGTAAGGAAATTCAGGCAGCAATCCAGGAATTTCAGGCAAGTGGAGCCATCGGCTATTTGTAAAAATTAAGCTCCACCGGGTACAGAAGGCCTGAAAAGCTAAAATTCTAATGAGCCACACAACAGCACTAATCAGCTGTGCTGACTTGGTAAAATGTCGCTGGCAAAATACCAACTGGCTGCACTCCCAGTATGGTTCCATGCCTAACTATTGATTTCACATTTATTCAAAAGGTTTTATTTTTATAAAAGAAAATATTACAGCACCCCACTCTGATGCAGTTGACTTGTTGTAGATGGATCGGGGCGGGGGGAAGTGCTTACAGTAAAATACTTAACCTCTAACAATTCATCCACATTATCTCATTTCTCCTTGATTCTAATCCTTTTTTCCCCTGAAGCATACACATTAGAGACAAAATAGACTGTCCTAAACACAGATTGCCCTCTTCACTGTGGGTTCATGCCCTATATTGGTCTTAATGTTTTGGCATAAACATGACAGCACAATGCCCAATAAGATGAGGAACTTTCTAGAGTACATGTAGTTTCTCTTCTAATTATAATAGTCACCATGCTGGGTCTTGTCTGCAGTCTCTAGATTTTTTGAAAAGAATGAAGAAAGTCACTGTTGCCTGTCAGCTAATACCAGCAATTTCCAAATATTGGTCCTCCTCTTTCAATAAGAGAACTCATTTTTAAAAGGAGATCTCAAAGCAAAGCCTAAGAGGACATTTTTCTTCTTCCTCCCTAACTCTGCTTGATAAACCCTCAAAATTAGAAAAGGTTTATCAGCAAATTTAGCAATGGATATCTACAGTTCCACATACAGTATTCTCATATATCTAGAGAAATTTTAAAATTTAATTACCAGTGTTATTAAAGTGAACATGAAAATGATCTACTGATCTCTATTCCTGAATAAACACAGGGAGATGGGTTCTCACCAGCCTAGGAGACAATACAGAAGAAAATGCTAAAGGAAAATGTATGGTTGGCATTATGCAGCCAATTTTTACTTTATTATCTGCCAGTTGTCCAAGCTAAAAACCTTGGAGTCACTCTTAACTCTTACAGACCAATTGGATCACTTCTCACTGTGTGCACTGGCTACAACATAGTGTCAGCATCTCCCAACTAACTGCCCTACTTCTGCCCTGACTTTCCTAGAGCGCATGCTCAGAAGAGCAGCCTCTAGCCTATACTTGGAAAGCACGTGTCAGATTACACCACTTCTCTGTTTATACCTTTCAGCGGGTAAAGCCCAAGTCTTCCTGATGTCTTAGAAGCCCTATCTAATCTGCCCAACAGCAGCCTATTACATCTTGTCTTCTACATTCCCCACTTCATTCTGCACCAGCTACACTGATCATTTTGCTCTTCCTGGAAATAGACCCACCACTGCTTCGATGTCTTTGCATTGGCTGTTTGCTTGGTCTTCCTCCCAACTTCCGTCATGTCTTGACTCAAATGCCACCTACTTGGAAAGGCCTTACCTACACACTCTACCTACTGAACTCTCAAACTGCACACTATGGAGACTTCTTTCCTTCTTATTTTTCCCAGCTCACTCATGGTTTGCCTTATATTTAGAATGGAAGCAACTGATGGCACTGAATTGTTGCAAAGGTTAAAGAAGATAATATATGAACACATATGGCTCATTATACAGGCCCAGTGAATGATTATCTCTTATTTACTATTAGGAAAAATATATCTAAGAGACTATATGTATTATATAGGTCTCTAAAGCGATTATACCAATATTCACTTCTGCCAGTAGTATACTGAGTTCTCAGTATTCCATATTCTGACCACAACTGTGTATAGATAGTTTTATGTTTTCCAGTTTAGTAGGTATAAAAGGGTATCTCATTATGAAATTAATTGCCCTGATTACTAATGAGCTCGTGCATCTTTTCATATTTTGATTAATCATTCATACTTCCTGTCTTGTGAAATACCTCTTCCTTTGTCTACACTGAGTGGTCTAAGTTTTTCTAATTAAATTGTCTCTTTTTAATGCTGGCTTCTTATTAATTTGTAAGACTTTTAACACATTTTGGATATAAATTCTTTTTTGATTAAAAATGTTTTAAAATATCTTCTCCAAGTTTGTGGCTTAGAGTATCTTTGAGTCATGTTAATGTAGTCAAATATGTAAATCTTTTATGATTTGACCTTTTTTGCATCTTATTTTGAAAATCCTCCCTATTCCAATGTCCAAATACATATTTTAATTTTTTTATACTTTTGAGGATTTGTCACTCATACTTGTCAATTTTTTTGAAGTATAGTTGACTTACAATATTATATCTGTCCAACGTAATAATTCAGTATTTTTATAGATTATACTCCATACAAAGTTACTATAAAATAATGACTATATTCCCTATGCTGTACATTACATCCTAGTAACTTATTTACTTCATATCTAGTAGTCTGTTCCTCTTAATCCCCTTCACCTATTTTCCCCTCTCCCCACCTCTCTCCCCTCTGGAAACCACTAGTTCTCTGTATCTGTGTCTGTTTCTGTTTCGTTATGTTTGTTTGTTTTATTTTTTAGATTCTACATACAAGTGAAACATACAGTATTTGTCTTTTTCTTTCTGACTTGTTTCACTAAGCATAACCCCATCCAGACCCATCCATGTTGTTGCAAATTTCATTATAATATTCCGTTGTGTATGTATATGTATATATATATATATATGTATGTATATACCACATCTTTCATTTAATAGGATTTTCAACAATATTGTGAGATAGAAGACATAGTTTACTTTCATATGTATTGTTAACTAATTTTCTCAGAATCATTAAGTAACCATTTCTCTGTTGATGTCCATTGTAATACATCAAAGTTCTCTATGTCATTTACCATTTCTATTGATTTTTGATCACAGTGTAACCTTCCCAGTGAGGAATTCTTTGGTTTCCCTATCTAAAATTGAATCTCATCTGCCCCTTCACAAACACACATGTACTTTCTACTGCCTCCCTCGCTTAATATATATTTCTTCACAGGACCTATCACCATCTAATATACTATATTTTACTTATTCATCTCATTTATTGCTTTTGCCTCAGCTATACCTAAGCTCCACAGAGTTTTAGTTTTGTTTGCTCTATCATTGCTGTATCACCAAACCTTAAAACGAAACCAGAATATTATAGGCATTGAAAAAAATACTTTAAATTGTACTGAATTGATCGTCTACATGCCTATTGCCATTCTGATACAAACTGTACTTTATAATAAGGTATTTTACAGCTTGATCCCTTCCCCTGGTCTTCATTAAGAGTATCTCAGACTGAGTCTTTGATCTTCCAGGCACATTTGAGAATTAGCTTTCAGCACACCAACTTGGAAGGGACTGAAATTTTTATTACACAGAGCCTTCCTCTCCACCAATATTATTTATCTTTCCCTATGTAAAATTTAGGTCTTAATTGCCTTCAAAAACATTTTATACTTTTATACATAAAATTCTTACATACATTTTGCTAGTTTAAGTTCATTATATATTCATTGCTACTGTGAATAATAATTTTTAAGATTAGAAGTTGCCATGATGGGAAATAAAATGGAAACATGCACTCACTTTACGACAGTAGTTTTTAACATTACTGCACATTAGAAACATCTAATTTATTAAAGAAAAAAAACTGGGCCCTATTCAACACCAATTAATTCAAAATCTCTGGGTGTAGTGTTCAGGTATTTGTAATTGTAATGTTTTTGTAATCCACTAAGCAATTCCAATAAACAGCCAGTGTTGAAATATACTGTTCTAGGAAAAGTACATCCCAGGAAAGCAACCATAAAGATATTTTAAAAGAACATATTAATAGGCAACACTATTGGATGATAATTAATACATTGAATTCCCAGACTTTAATTTTTATATCTTCTTTGACTTAGACTCTCCACATCCCGTGGCTAATTAAAAGATCAAACATTATATTTCAATATTAATGTCCCATAACAGGTCTTTAAATGTATATAAAATAACAAAATATCATTTTAGTTTTCAACTGTTTAAAAGTGGAAAAAGTATTTTGAGATCAAAGGATGTACAACCAGAATCACCAGATAGTAAACAATAGCAAACAAAACTAAGTGTAACAAACATCTCAATATCGATCAAAAGGAAAAATGAACTTTTTCATGGATTTGATAATTTTCAAAATGGCCAAATTCTTAGAAATTTTATTAAAATAATCCACATAAAACAAAGTTTGTATTATTCTAAATACAGCAATATGGGAAGATTCTCTGGATAATAGGGTCTGCAGCATTTCAGCTACAAAACAAAGACATGAAGACACCTGAGAGGGAAAAGAAAGAAAAAATAGGCAGACCGATATTGAGCATAAGATTTAAACAGAAAGTGCTTATGTAAGAATTTGTCTTAGGAAAACAACTCTTTTTAATTAGGGAAATTGGTGGGGGACCTTTTTGAGTGTTAAATGTGACATGTGTCCCTCTCCATAGCCAGAATGGGAATAAAGAAATAATTAGTATCAATAAAGTTGAGATTTTTTTAATTTCTTGATACAACCTAAGAGAATCAGGGAGAGAAAACACTCAGCAACATAGCAGAATGCCAGAAGAAGCCTGAGGGAAGAGGCTGACAAGATTTGATTTGCCCTAGAAGAGAAATCATGGCTACATAGAGTGGAAAGAGGATATCACACCAAGAAGGAACCTACAATTTGGAGTCCTTATCCATTTCATTTCATTTCATTTTAAATTTTAAAAAGAATGTGAACTCTATGTGGCTGGAGGACTTCAGGCTTTCTAGGCAAAAAACACCTGGGTTAAGCACACATGACAAGCCCTGCTAGGTAGCCTGGAAATAAAGTTCACTAATGTCAAAAATCTAAGTCCAGGAATCTCAAATCAGGGCACTGCAGAGCTGGCTTTTGTGTGGGAAAGGAGAGATTAAGATGTAGGATAAAGGTCATCCTAGAGTTTGGTCCTTAAATTAGGGTATGCACACTGTGGGTTACACAAAAACTTTACAAGGGGGCAGCATAGATGTAAATATTAAGATAATGTTCAAATTTCAATTTTCCATATTTACTCCTTAAAAGTATTGGGCTGGCCAAAAAGTTCGTTCGGGTTTTTCCGTAAGACGTTATGGAAAAATCTGAACGAACTTTTTGGCCAACCCAATACAACTGCAGTCTAGGTCTCTTGTTAGCTCTCTATTCCCACTTTTTCTTTCAAAATGTCTCATCTCAGTCTACAAAAGAAAAGCACTTTTCCCCAGCCTGTCAGAACCTTTCCAAGCTGCATTGTGATAGAGTGCAAAAACTTCTAGAGAACAAAGTGACAATTTTAATTATTAGTATTGAGAGGCTTCCTTTTAATCAAGACATCAGAAACCTGTAGTAGGCTTTGCATCTCTACATGCTTTTTACATATTAATGTCCAGGACAATGGGTGGTATTAGAAATAGGATACGTTGGCCTGTGTTGAGATATTCTGAATTCAAGTGTATTGTAGAGCACGGTGGTGAGATTGATGACAATTTTCACGTAACCACTTTCCTTTTCCTTTCCAATAACCGTTGTCAAAGAATTCATTATTCTTGAGGGAGAATTCTTTGAGATTTTTGGTCAAAAATTATACATATAAAAGACTTGAATTTATCTCTCTTCTAAAACTATAACTTACAAGATTTCCAGAACCTATTATTTTTTAATTAGAAAAGATGAATATTAGTAAAATGTAAATAAAACTAAAAATATTTTGCAGTCAATATTATCATGGAAGCCTCTTCCAAATTAGCTTTGCTCCATGTGAAAGCTAGAAATTATACATGATTGTAGAATACGTTGTAATATCTGTGGCACTTATTCACAGTTTAAAAATATTAGATGCCAAACCTATTGTTAAAATTAAATTGGTTTCTCCTATTCAAACAGCACTATACTTTGTAGAGATCAGGTAATAGGGAAGATTGTTCAATACATTTTGACAGAAATTGTTGTAAATAAAACATATATACCTTGGGTACCGAAGATCCAGGGATATTTCTAGTCATTGTCAGTTAATAATATATGTTCACATGTACAGGAAAGAAAATCAGCATTAGTAATTATGGTATGGTGTGCAATTCTTGCCAAATAATCACTTGGTAAAGAGATTTTCTGAACATTAGACAGTGTTGAGTTGATTCTGGCTGGATGGGCAATGGTCAGGTACAAGAATGGTTTATTGCTCATCCCTGCACTTGAAACCTTAATTTATTTTGAGAATGCTGTTTTTTTAACAGTCTGTTTAAGTTATGTGTCAGCTGGGAACTTGAGTAAGTATTGAAAAACAATAAGTTCAAATATAATCTTAAAATCAAAAATAGACTAAGGTAATATGAGATTTTAAGTACATAGATCTGAAAAAATCAAGTTGTTAATGATGTTGTCAAAGAAACATGTACCAGGGCTGGTGAAGTAGACAGAACTAGTCAATCTGAAAATGGTAGAACGTAATTAGAGGCTTTAGTAAAACATGAGTTTTATATTTATGGAGAGGGAAATTAGTGTTGGAAATAAACATAAATTTACCTATTTTTTCTAGGCTGAATATTCTTAATCAAAAGGCAAAAAAATGTGTTTAATTTCCATGTCAAGATCAGAGCACTAAAAATAAATTGAACAGTTGAGTGAAGAATGTTGATCACAGCAACAGTAAACATGCTATTGTTTTCATTCATTGATACTTGATACATTTACAGGTCTATAATCTCTTATTCTCAATTCCAAAATCCAAAGTCTTCTGAAAACCAAAATAGTTGTATAACTTATTTGGGAACAAAAACTGATGTGAAACTACTTTTAGTCTTTATGTTACTTTATCTTACTGAGTATATGTTATTGTACCTTTCAATGCAGAGGCAGTAATAGGTTTGATTATAGGGTGCTGTTCTAGACTCAGCTGAGAATGTTTCATAGTATATGATGTATTACTCAAAAACATTACAATATCTGAAAATTCTGAATATCAAAACATACCTACCCTAAACAATTTAGAAAAGATATTGTTGACCTGCTCAGATTATTAATGTAAAATAAATTACAGGAATCACTAGTCATCTTTCTATGCTGAAAAGACCTTTGGCCTGGGTTCCCCTGAGATGATAAAAGAGCCTGACTGGCCTGTGTGGGACCACGTCAGCCATTCATTTGAACTGAGCAGGAAGATGACACATAAGACTGTGTTCACCAAAAAGAACCCTGAAAACATCACTTTTCAGTATCTTTGGCAGTACTTTCGATTGCCAAAACACTGAAAAAAAAAAAAAAGCTGTAACTGCATGCTTGCACATATTTGTGTAAATTCAGCTTTCAAAATATTGTAACATCAAACTGAGAAAAATGTTACCCGGAACGTGAACATAATATGTCACTCATTCACTTAGCAACTATTATGGAATGCTCCAAGTGTGCCTGACAGTGTTCTAGGTGCTGGGAATGCAGTGGTCATGCACATTTGCTTTGGTTTTTTTGGCCATGGAGCACATTTTGAACAGTTTTCTTATATCTAGGGGACTTTCTATGTTAAGAAAAAAACTTCTCAAATGAGAAGGGAAACTCACTTTTCTTGCCCTTGATCTAGAGTTCAGCTCTGTGACCTGGAATTCACTAATCAGATGCATGTACTCAAGACTTTGGTCCTGAAAAAAAGAACTATAGGAAGCAAATACTAACGGGGGTACTTTTCTAAATGCTTTTCCTGATAGGTCAGAGCCCATAGCCAAGATTTGGGGGTTCCAAAGATAGCCTGTCATCAGCAGGTGGACGATGGTATCTGACTCTGGTGGCAGTCGCGATGGAGTGGGTTGAACCATCCACACTGTGAGGCTTCCGCACTTTTCCTGGTGGCTTAACCTCCAAGCCTGGGTAATCTTGCACTCTGGAGAGTCCATGAGCACCCTACTAGCTTTTAATAAATTTGTTACTTTTTATGATGACTATGGGTTTGGTTCTTTTGCAGTTAATAACCATGATTCATATAAGCAATGAAAAATGTCCCTGACCTCATAGGGCTAGCATTCCAGGAGGGGAAACGGGTAATTTAATATGCCGATCAGCGTGAAATAGAGTATGAGGTTATATTTTTAAAGAGCACATGGGTGGAGGAAGAGGAAATACTATTTTAGAGACATGGTAAGGGAAGAACTACCAGAGAAGAAGGCATTGAAACCTAAGTAAAATCTAACTGAAGAGAGGAAGTAAACTATGTGAATATCAGGCAGAGAAACCATGAATGAAGCTTGCTTTACATATTTGACGAACGGCAGGAAAGGATTGCGAGTCAAGAGAAATTTAGAGGAGACGAGGTCTGAGAGGTAGTCAGGGGCAAGCATGTGTAAGTCTTTGTAGGCTGCGTTGCTGCATTAAGGACTGGGAGGAATATCCATCTGTCTGTCTGTCTATAATGGAGAAATATTATTTGAGTCTTTAATCAGCCCATTTTACAAAATCCTTAGTATAAATCTAATAATGCCCACTAGTCAATGTGACAAGTCAGAAAATTTAGTCTTTGTGTTTTTTAACGAGTTAATAACATTTAAAATAAACTATTTTAAATAGTTTAAATAACTATTTATATAGTTATAAATAGTTTAAATAACTATAACTATTAATAACTATAACATTTAAAATAAACTTTAAAATAGTATCATTAAACTATAAACTATTTGAAATAGTTTTTGTAGTAAAATGAAGAGCTACATTATGTGGTAGGATGCAAATTTTGCATGAGTTTTAAAGTTGTAACAGGAGAGCCCTAAAGATAGTTTAACTTTGTGGACAATTTAGAGTAAATCTCCTTTGGGTATGGGTTTCATGTTAATATCTTGCACATTTAGGTATCCTTAGTAGGAAAAGTTTGAGAAGAACTACATTGGTAAGCAATGTACAATGAGAAAAGTGAGTCAAATGTGAATTAAATGGATATTAACAAAGTTTTACTCATCTGTGTAAAACAATGTGATTTAGTGAAAGAGCGTGGAATTTCAAGTATTTGAATCCAATACTGGATTCAATCCAATACTGTTCTGTTCTGGCATTTACTACCCAGATGACCATGGGAAAGTTACTTTAATGCTCAGCACTTGAATTTCCTTATCTGTAAAATTAGGGAACATGAAACATACACAAATTTTTATAAATATTAATTAGGCAGCATCTCTAAGGAACAAACTGAGATGTTTCCCATAAATGACAAAATTATATGTTAGTTTTCTTTTTAAAAGCTTTATGCTTTTATTTGTTTTCTAATTTGTTTCACAGCACAGCTCAAGAGCTGAAAGGGAAGCAGAAGGAAAAAAATATGCTTAGAGTAATATTTTATCCTCACAACGGCAATAAAAACAAACGTTGTTTAACAAAAAACCTTTCTATGAGTTTCCATATCATAATATAGCTTGGGAACTTCACGCCTGTTGATGAAATCCATAGGTTTTCTGTTGAAGTTACCATCGTTTTCTTTATTGCTCCCTATCTCTTCAAATCACCTGGAGATATAAAAGCTAATAGGAATAAATCAACATGCTTCCCACACCTGAACGTAGAATAGGAATAAACTCAAGATATTGACTTTAAATACAACTGGTAGATAAGGTTAGTAAACATTGTAAATCTTAAGAAATATACCAGTGAAGGAAGAGCTCAGAAGCTAACATTGAAGACATGTAACACTCCAGAATATACTAGGACATATATATTTGGATACAGGTTGGCCATCCAGAACTGGAGCCAACAAGAAACCAATATAAAGATACAACCGTTAGGAATCTAAGAAATTCTAAAAGATATGTGCAGAGAAGAGGCCACACTCAGAAATATAAAAAATTAAAATTTAATAACATAATAAAGCAATTAACGAGTATGTAAAATATCTCAACCCCGTAGGGAAACTCTGAGGGACTATGAATAGAGGGGCATTGGGTAGAATAGTGCGATCAGTAGATTTTCCACAGTTATTGTACATCAAATGGAGAACATTACTAGCAGAAGGAAAACTTGGGGAAAGACATGGAATTCGTTAAGGGACCAGAAGGGCTCAAATTGTAAATAGCAATTCCTTAGCACAACACAGCACCAGGGAGTTATTGGTGGTGGGTTTGGGGGCATGAGCATCCAACGGGTATGGCAAATTTGTGTTGCATTTAGTTAATAAAGTGCAAATAGTGACCTTATATTGCAATGCAGGATTTACAATTTATTGGTATCATTACACGTATGGCTTCAAATCTGCCTCTTCTATGTAACTGTTAGTGTAGGCTTGGGCAAAGACTCCTCATCTGTAAAGCAGAAATAGCAACTCCTATCTCATAGCATATATAAAACAACTGATAGGTATCTAGTAGGTACTTGAAGCAACATTGTTATTATTATTTTGTTATTGATATTATTAAAAGTCAACATGAACTTCCCTTTTCATAAGTCTATTTACAATCAAATTTAGATATCTCTGCATCTCTTTCTGAAACTTTAAAATAATATACATTGTTATATGATACTGTATTCTTTTTTTTTTTTTTTGTATGCGGGCCTCTCACTGTTGTGACCTTTCCTGCTGGCAGAGCACAGGCTCCGGACGCGCAGGCTCAGCGGCCATGGCTCACGGGCCCAGCCACTCCGCGGCATGTGGGATCTTCCCGGACCGGGGCACGAACCCATGTCCCCTGCATCGGCAGGCGGACTCTCAACCATTGCGCCACCAGGGAAGCCCGATACTGTATTCTTATATCGACTATTCAAAAATATGGGAGACTGTTCAAGATATCATATTAACATATTATTAGCTCTTGTTATTTCTAAGTAAAACATGAAACATCAAGAACATCAGACTATAAGGCCTAAGGGAAGGATGTGGTCTTTTCAGTCAAAAGAAACAAGATACTGCTAATGCTTCTGCATGATATGACTGAGACCTTGATATATTGTTTCAAATTCTTTCCATCTAAGTTTAAAGATAGGTATTATTTATTTTATTTTCCATAAGCAGATATAAGCTATCTGGTGTTTTAATTCTCTACCAGTGCCCAGACATTCCAGTAGCTACTCTGGGCATTAAAGATCCTACCAGAGGTTTAACTGGCTTCAGTTAAAAGAATTATTTCAAAAGCATCAAGTTCAGGGGAGAGTTTTCCTCTGGAGAATTTAAAGGATGGTGGTGCTAAAATATGCAGCGTCCAGAAGGTTTCAGACCCGCACATTTTTCATCGGCTTTCTCAGAGCACGGCAGGATTTTATCATTTTATATCTCTAGCTCAGCCTGTCTCTCTAATAAGTACTGTGGGTCCTATTCTTGATCAACCTCCCTATCAGTTTGTGCCCAGGTACTGAGGATAGTTACTAGATTAACAAATCTTGGGATTTAAACTTGGCGAGTACTTCCTCTCTGACAGAGAACACAGGCACTGGAACAAGCTCCCATTTCCTGCTCTTTATTAAAATGCTAGGAAATAATTTTTAACTTCTGAATTTATATTGTGAATTAAATATTTTTCCAGCAAGCTGACTGACATTCTGGGGAAATGCATATTTGGAGTTTGATTTTCGGTTAACCTGTGAGCCTGGATGTAAAATTGGAGCCATCCTCCACATCAGTTCATTGAATATGCAGCAAGAGTGGCAGCCCAGAGGGCTTCCCTGGTGGCGCAGTGGTTGAGAGTCCGCCTGCTGATGCAGGGGACACAGGTTCGTGCCCCGGTCCGGGAAGATCCCACATGCCGCGGAGCGGCTGGGCCTGTGAGCCATGGCCGCTGAGCCCGTGCGTCCGGAGCCTGTGCTCCGCAACGGGAGAGGCCACAACAGTGAGAGGCCCGCGTACCACAAAAAAAAAAAAAAAAAAAAAAAAAGAGTGGCAGCCCGTGTGGAAACTGATGGGCAAACAGTGCAGTGGGTCAGCTTGATACCCCTAGTCATGACCATTTAAGTCAGTGAAAGAAGAGAAATTAATTTTGCCAAGACTTCAGTAACAGTGGTAACTTCCAGATGTTCTACTATGTGAAAGTAGAGTCAGTATTCTGGCATTTGAAAACTTACTGGCATTTAGACATTTATTGAACACCATTTCACTTTCTCATCAACAGAAATTTCTTTGTAGAGCTACAAATCGCCCAAGACTAGACAAAGTCTTTTGTCCTAAAGAGTTATTACCCCAAAGTAGAGAAATAACTGTCATTTTGAGGATTGGTGTCATAGGAGGAGAGTTTTCTTGCTGGGGGAAGAAATGGAGAACAGGCTCAGGTGAAGAAAAATAGCCAAGGCAGCATTACTTGACTTTGTCGACCCAGCCAGCAGAAAGCAATCGTTGTAAAGGTGTTTTCGAAATATACTCAGGTAATCATCTCAATTCGTCCATTTTGCAGATTGGATAGATTTAATAACAAATTGCTGTTTAGATAGCACTGCTCATAGGAAGAGCACAGTCTAGGTGACAAGGAATGGGTGGAAAGCCAATTGTCAAAATTATTTCTTTGCCTACCTTTCTCAGGTGTGTGTTATTAATGCCTTCTGCCCTTTGAAAGCTTCCATGCTGGGCAATAGTCCCAGTGTATGCTGCATGGATTTTAAATTAGGATAAAATGTTAGATGCTCCCTCAGCTTCAGGACCAGGGAAGAATGAACTTGCCCATGGTGGACGGAGATGGCATCGTTTGAATAAGCAGCTTTAAAAAGTTAGGCGAGGTATCCAAAATTCACAGATCACTGAACTCAGGGGAATTACATAGCAGTGCTCAGGAAAAGAAAGAATATAGTGTGAAACACTTTGCAAAGCTTTTCGCTGTGCTTTTGTATTGTCATTCGCTCTCTAATCTACTTCAAGAAACAAACTCTAGGGGAAAAAAATGAGAGAGGATACTTGAAAAATCAGCCTCAGACATATTGTCAGTAACTGCCTAAATAGTCTACACACTTTGAAAAGTCAAGAGATTCTTGGTTCTGGCATTGGGCAATGCTCTCGTCTGATGAACAGACACATATCGATATGCCTAATGGCTGAAAACTGTTACTAAATTATTAAACAGTCATTTTGTTTGTTAGTGCATAGTAGCTGTGAGGACTATTTTTGTGTTAGCCAGAAGCACTGTTTACTTTTCCACATGTTCCCAAGAATTCCCCATGAACTTGCCTCTTTAAATTTGCCTTTTATTTAAATATTCTGAATAAATGCTACCATACAAGAAAAGCTGTTCATTTCAATTTTACCCTCATGGTGGCTGTTCTACCAAAAACAGATCAGAGCAATTTCTCAGTCTCAGACTTCTATGAAATAAGCTTCTGGCTTTTTCCCATCTTATTTTTAAATAAAGAAGGGCAACAAAAATGTATGGGTGTAAGCTGGACCAAGGCAATAAGTGGGAAAAGTGAACTAGCAGTGCTGGGATTTAGTCCTGACTCTTAGTCATATTTCTGGGCCTCATTGTCCTTTTATATAAGATAAAATAATCTAGATTAAAATGGCATCTAGAGTGCTTTTCAACTGTGAAATATCATGAGTCTTTTATTATACTTTCATGACCTGTGTATGCACAAGAAACAATAGTGTCTTTCATTTTGGAAGTTCTGTAGTTTTCAAAATTTTATTAATAATGATCCAATCCACCTTTATCTTTAAAAAATCCATTTTTAAATTTTTTTTTAATTTTTTATACAATTTTCAAAGGTTACTTTCTATTCACAGTTATTACATCCCCTTGGTGTACGATAGATACATCCTTAAGTCTATCTTACACCCACTAGTTTGTCCCTCCCGCTCCCCCACCCCTATATTTCCGCTCCCCCTCACTGGTAACCACTGGTTTTTCTCTGTATCTGTGAGTCTGCTACTTTTTTGTTATATGCACTGGTTTGTTGTATTTTTTAGATTCATGTATAAGTGATATCATAAAGTATTTTTCTTTCTCTGACTTGTTTCATGTAGCATAATGCCCTCCAAGTCCATCCATGTTGCTGCAAATGGCAAAGTTTCCTTCTTTTTTCTGGCTGAGTAGTATTCCCTTGTGTGTGTTTGTGTGTGTGTGTGTGTGTGTGTGTGTGACTGTATGCTGCCGCATCTTCTTTATCCATTCATCTGTTGGTGGACACGTAAGTTGCTGCCATATCCTTGCAATTGTAAATAATGCTGCTGTGAACATTGGGTGCACGTATCTTTTCAACTTAGTGTTTTGGGGGGTTTTTTGGATATATATCCAGGAGTGGAATTTCTGGGTCATATGGTAGTTCTGTTTTTAGTTTTTTGAGAAACTTCCAGTGTTTTCCAAAGTGGCTGCACCAGTTTACATCCCCACCAACAGTGAAGAAGGGTTCCCTTTTCTCCACATCCTCACCCACATTTGTTATTTATGTTCTTTTTGATGATAGCCATTCTTAGAGGTGTGAGGTGATACTTCATTGTGGTTTCCATTTGCATTTCCCTGATCATTAGTGATGCCTAAGGTGCCTAAAAAAACAGCCATTTTTAAATAACACTAACATGGATTAAAATCTCTATACTCAGGCTCCAGTGACAGAAAAAAAAAATCATTAAAAATAGTTTCAAAGGAAAAAATTAAGAGAAATGCCTAGGTAGATATGTATATGGCAATAAATATATATAGCTAAGATATCTACATCTGTAGAGAGAGCTAAATCAGGATATACGGCTGACCAGAAAACAGTATGAAAATACTGTTTACAAATACTATAAAACTTAAAATGTACTAAACTGTGTAAAATGAAGAACTACTGACTGTTAAGAAGTAAATAAAATAGTATTACGAGTGAATTGGCCTTGTTCTAGCTGTATTGAAAGCCTGACACTAATATTGCTCAGGCCAAGGCTGGAAGGGAAATGTATTGGCCTGAGTTCCCTAGAAAACAGAACCTGAGGCAAAAAGTTATACCCTGATATGTTACTGCGGTAGCTAAGGGGACAGTCCCTGGAAGCAAAAGTGAATGACAAAAGGGAGACCATATGGAAGGAGAACAAACCACAAGGTGGTTTGTTACCATATAGGCCTCAGCTTCAAGAGCTGCATAGTGGATAGCTCTATTCTGTGAGTTGTTTAAAGAGAAGCTGTAAAAGAATTCTGTGCTTGGATCAATAGATCTACTGGGGATTGAAGGAGGGAGGAAAGCCTAGTGAATTACCTCTTCGTTCCTTTTCCTCGTTACTTCTAGATTGTAGCACCTGGACTAGCTGGGCAACTTTGGAGGAAATTGGGGCTTCCAGAGGTCCAGCCCAGTCGATGCTTTGTGCAGCAGACTCCTCCAGGGTGTTGTATGTGTACGTGTGGAGGAGGGGGAGACTTGGCTGGCGATGGTTGTGACTGCTTGAGGGCAGTGGCAATGAGCTAGGCTTTATGATTAGGATAATGGATGAGGCATCTCTGAGGCTGTTCCAGCCAGGAGATAGAGTAAACTGCTGAGACCTGGGGGATGAGGTAAAGTCAAGGAGGTTTAGAAGGCCACAACTCATATTCACTCACAGCCTATAACAATCTTCAGGTCTCACAGGAGAATACTTTGCATCCATTTCTTCCCTGGGAAGGGAGATGTAGATCTAATCCTTTAGGTGATGGTCAGCGCAATCTCCTAAACTTAAAGAGGTTTAGGGAAAAAAAGCTATATTCAAACTGTTGCGGGTGGTGCAGAATTGATACTTCTCATCCTTCACCCAAACTTTCTGGCTTTTATCCTCTCCCATCACTTCAACTGTTGCTTGTTTCAGGAGGTGACACAGCATTCATTCTTAATGGGTTTGAGATCTTAACTTGCCTTTGTTGGGTCCTGGCTGTTGAAATTTTCATTCATAATTATCAGTGGGTATAGTAGCATCAAAAGATGTACCAGTGAGTCTCCTAGGCCATAGACATACCCCACTCTGCCTCCGTTGTGTAATGGTAAATGTATCCAGCCTTACATTCCTGGTTCGTAACCATTAACATTAGGCTCCACTCCCACATTGGTTCCCTGGTTCCTGCTGGTGTATATTGACCAGGGCTTTAATTTCTTTGTGATTTAGGCCATTTCTTCCCAGAGCAGAGCCTATTCTTCCCTTCTTGAACTGTGAGGAGACTTGATCGGCCTGGAGCCAGTGGGGCATATTAAGGGCAGACCTCGTGGAGAACAAACATTATCTCTTGAGACCTCTGGTTTAGGTCAAGTCAGTTCACAGTACCAAGGAAAAAGCAGGTTGTTCTCTTCTGACAAGGTCTTTTAGGGTTGTCTCTATTGGACAAGAAGATTAAGGAAAAGTCAGGAAATTGACATTCACAGGTTGATTCATCCAAATATAAGCATCTCAGCTCTTAGGGTCCCCCTCTTTCCCTATCAAGGCCGTAGTTTAGCATATGAGACTTGTTAAGATGACACATTTAGTCTTCTTTCCAGGTATACTATCCTATATTGAGACCTTAGACTTGCTTTTCAGCACCATCTACCAGAAGAACAATATGTGAAAGACTTTTGAAAGCTTTCATAAAGGTCCCTTGGTTTACATGGGAAATAGGTGTTGTAAGCCTTATCCTTTTATTTTTCGCAATGTTCCAGTGTTACCAAAAGCTCAGTTATGACTGTCCCCATAATGATTAATGCAACAGCCACGTGATCTTCCAATGCCTTGCCTTCCACTTGCACTCAATTCTAATTAACCACAGGTCAAAACATTAGCAATTATGATATCTCTGAATATACCCTCCTCCACTTACCATGAACTACATGGTCACTTTTGCCTTTAAACAGGTAGAGAATCCAACTCCGTATCCCATCCTAAAGGGTATATGCCGTCAGAGGCCACTGCCTAGGATTTCCTCAGAAACAGAGCCTGACAGAAAAAGGAAAAGGAAAAGGAGAACTCAAACAAAGAATACCTTGCTCATATATTACAATTATTTATCTTCCTCGCCCACCTCCAAAGTCTGGAGGGAATCTTTGCTCAACACCCTCTAAGACTGGAACCTCAGGAGTTGCCCATTCTCAGGCTAGTCCACATCCAGGCTCCAGAAGTTTCTGAAAATTACCACTTAAGTGTTGCTAGCAGTTTATAGCTCCAGGGATTTCTACTTCAGGTAAACTTCTCTCTCCTGTGACTCTAAACTTGCCTGTCTTTCCAGATTTTGAGGTGACAGTTTGCCCTACAACATCAATTCTCTGATGAGTCCAAGGAAAGTCAATGATTTTAAGTTTCTTCGACTATTTCTTACTGTAAAAAGAGGAGTGGCAGATTCTAAGCTTTTTACATTTTGGCTTAAACTTGCAAGTAGAGTTCATTTTCTGTTTCTATTTCATTCACTGTTGAAAATATAATTTTCCTTTGATACTTAGACAAAATATAAACAATAGTCAGTGACGTGTCACTCATTTTTTGATACTTGGGTCAACTTGAAGAAAAGCAGTATCAAGGCTTCCATTTGCTTTTCCTGATTTTGCCCTACTTGGAGCAAGGAGATTAGCGATGACAGGTCAGGTCGTGTCTGGAGTTAGGACTACAGGTGACTCACAACTTGCCTTTTATGCACTCCCAGCACAGACTTTTTCCTCTATAAGAAGTAGTATTAATACTTACAGATAAAGCAAACTCAAATATGGTCACAGAGTCAGCACTTTTTAATTATCCTCAGGCCTAAAATATGGAAAAAATATACTACTATTAAAAAGATAATTACAGCTGCTGCTTTTCCTTTTTTATCATTTTTGTCTCCCTCTTCCTTTTCCTTCCCATTTTCTTTACGGAAAGCATTTTTTTATAACCTAGGATAATTAGAAACCTAATAGTAATATATTTCAGCAAGAGCACAGTTCTTTCTACTTTATAAAGCTGGTCAAACAAAATGGATAATATTAATCTCAGTTAAATTGGTTATTTTACTATAGACAGATGGAAAAAGGAGTCATTATTCATCAGTTTAGTAAGTTTCACAAATCAACTGTTACAACCAGAAAGGATAGTCTCTCGAGGGAAACATTTTCTCATTCCTTCAAAAACCCAGAGTTCTTCATTTGTAACGCTTTGGTACCCTCATTTCCCTCTCTCTGGGTTACACAATCCATTGACATTCAAGCACAGTAAAAGAAAACACTAAAATTTGATCATGAATATTAAAGCACAAGGGTTTCCTGTGAATGGTGAGAGATTTCCTGCAGAGGGTTACTTGTCAATACTAAGCCCAACATATTGATAGAACGAAAATAACACCTAACTCCCTGGTAAAATATGTACTTTCAATAGATGAAAAATAATCTTGTCTTCTATTTATTGAGAAAAAGTAGTTTAAATTCTAAAGTGTAAAAAGTATAGTTTTTAGACAAAGATACCTGAATTTTACTCCTGCACTAGCTAGGTCGCTTCAGTGAGTCAAACAATCTGTTTCCTTACTCTTAAAATGTATGTACTAATACTAAATTGGCAGGGTTGTTGAAATAGTTAATTTGTTTCATCAATGTAAAGAATGTAGAATGGTAGTCAATAAATGATAACTATAATTATTTTTAATATTTTAAAATAGTCACACAAGCATATAGTTATTTAAAAATAAGAGTTACAATTTGCCATTTGAAATGGATAGAGAGAGATCTTTCACTCTGGTAATCTTATACATCTAGATAACATGATCTTTTTGCCTGGAATAAAAATAAGAAAAGGAGGAAAGTCAGGAGGAGGAAGAGGAGAAAGAAGAAGAGAGTATAAGATGAAGATGGCTGCATTCCAGAATATTTTTGTATGATTTGGTATTTAAGCACTTCATCCAACCCCTTTGAGAGACAGTAGGAAGCCTCTACTACTTTTATTCATGCCTAGGGAAGTCTGTATCTTGACCAAATTTGATAATAATGAAAGTTTGTTTTCAGGTTCCTCAGGACTCTCGTTTAGTGCTATTTCCCACTCCAGATTAGACCCTCCCACCTACACTCAGAATTTTTAGGTCTTCTTCACTTGATTCTGTTCTCTCGGAAGGACTGATAGCCTTTATATATTACCTTTCTCAGATACGTTGATATTTGAGGTCTTATTTCTAATTAGGGAATTGTGGGTTAGGGATATTGTAAGGAATAGGATAAGGATATTGCAGCAGAGATAGCATAAAGGATTCCTAGGTAAGGGGTCTCAGGCATCATTCAGAAGGGAAGAATGATGTGTATGTGTCTGTGTGTCCCAGCTTATGGCCCTGTGGACCTTCGTGTAGAACATGGATGGTAAGGATGCCAAGTAGACTGAGAATATAGATATTGTTACATTTGGCCATGCAAAGGCGTGCCTTTTTTTGAATACTTGTTTTCAGAAATCCTTAAAAAATTAAAGTTCAACAGAGAAAGAAAATATCACTTTCCCAGTTTATTTCGTAAATTGGAAACAATTTGTGAATGTTTAAAATGTGTTATTTATTCCAAAGAAACTCATAAAACATTGAGAACATGAGCAAACTATGCTTAAAATACCTTCATAAAAACAAACCACAAGTATTGAATAAGCAAATTGATTTCAGCTTTCAAAACCTGAGGTTTTTGGTTGGTGTTTGAGATAGTGCTGTTGGTGGTAATGTATGTGTTTGTGTGTACATGTGCGTATTTTAAATTATAAACGGCTCTGAAATCTTTAATACCGGAACTTCAGCTTTCAAGTGGAGTTTCACCAAACTATGTGTGAAAGACTAATGAGAGGGTAAAAAACTTCACAGTTTCCCAAGAAAAGAAAATCATGAAATAAATCCACCATTTAATTCTAAGTGGTACTACAGCCTCATTGAAATAACAAGGAAATTATAACTTTTCCAAACAATAAAAAAAAATTAAAGCAGCTTAAAAATAGCCCTAAGTGAACACATGACAACCAAAAACAAAGGTGAAGAATAGAAATTCAGCTCCTACCTTACAGCTGAAGAAATTTAAGTCATTGGTACCCATATAATTGGGTTGGCCAAAAACTTTTTGGCCAACCCAATACTTTGTTTCTCTAGTGGTACAATGAAATTTAAAGATACTTCTAAAGTGCCTTCAGTTTTCACGTACAATCAAGCCTCCATCTGAAAGAAACAATCATTTGATTTTCTTAGCAAATCATAAGGGCACTTATGAACAAAAGCAATCATTTGAGGAGGACAAGAACGGTTTTCACTTTGGATGAGTCGAGCTACAAGTTGCCGGAATTCCAAGTCCATTAAGCTGATGTCTATAGACTAAGTGGCAGGCTGAAAAGCAAACAAATGAAACCCTACCCATAAACAAACAAACAAAAACTTTTTAATTAACTTGAATTGTAAAGTGCCAGTTGAGAGAAATTGTCAAGGGAAATGATATCTTTTTCTTGGTCCTGTTGGAGAAGCAGAAAAGGAAACCAACATTTGAAAAGAATATTCCGCATCAGGTACTAGAAAGAATTGTATAACATCTAGTTAATGGTAAAATTTGGGATAAAAAAAAGCAAGTAGATAGTTTCCAATCTCCTCGTACCCACAAACACACACCCACATTCTCTCTCTCTCTCTCTCTCTCTCTCTCTCTTTCTCCTTCTCTCTCCTCTCTCTCTTTAATGTTATTGCTTTGGAATTCACCAAGTGATATTTAAAAGCATAATTACCTTCCCCATTGTAATTGTTATTCATGTAAGTATCAGAATATACTCCCTGACCGCATACTGTTTCTGTGATCCTAATGTGAGATAAAGGGCATCTATCCTAAGAGGTTTTTTACTGGTGATTCTTTCTTAATTTTGTTGCCAATTTGATACAACTTCAGGTTTATTTCTGTTATAAAGACCTCTTTACATATCCATATATTCTAAAAGTCTACATGAAAATATTTTAATAAAGCCAATTTTAATTTCTAGTTAATCCATATTGTAGTTTTAGAGATGCTATAACTTCATTCTTTAAATCTTTCTTTGAATCAGCTTTATTGAGGTACAGTTTATGAGTAATTAAATGTACCCATTTTTGGCATAAGTTTCAATAAATCTTGACAAATTTATATACCCATGTAGCTACCAACACAATCAAGATACAGAACATTTCTATAACCACAAAAAGTTCCCTGATGCTTCATTCTAGTAACCCCTGCTCCACTCCAGTCCCAGAGAACATCTGATCTACTCTCTAAAATAATATATTAGCATTGCCTTTTCTAGAATTTCATATAGGTAGAATCATACAGTATGTACTCTCTTGTATCTGGCTACTTTGGTTCCACACGATGATTTTGAGATTCATCCATGTTGTTACATATATTAAGACTTCATTTCTTCTCATTGCTAAGTAATATTTCCGCTGAACTGCTTATATATTTGCCAGCTAATGGGCATTGTTTCTTCTCAGTTTTTGCTATATAAACAAAGCTGCTATGAATCTATGAACATATAAATACACATCTTTGCAAGGACATATATTTTCATTTATTTAGGATAAGTAATTTCCCTGATGACTTTCCTTGTGAGCTTGACAAACATTTTAAGATTTTCCAGGTATGTTTTTGCTTTTGATTTATAGTTGAATTCTTTCGTATTAATAGCACATACCTTGCACTTTGTAACATTTTTGACGCTTATTTTATGGCACAGAATATGATATATTTTGAAAGCTCCTTGTATACTTGGAAAGTGTATACTCTGCTTTTGAAAAGACATTTCTATAAATCTCAGTTTGAACAATTTGTTTTATTTTCCTGTTTAAGTCTTCCATACTCTTAGAAATTTTGTGTTTACTTTTCCTGTCCTATCAATTATAGTAAGAGGAGTGTTGAATTCTTCATATGTAACTATAGATTTATCATCTTTTTCTTCAGATTTTTAATGTACTTTGAAGCTCTGTTATTAGTTTCATATATATTTGATATTTTAACATTTCTTTTTATTGAGGTAACGTTGGTTTATAACATTAAGTGATTTTCATCTGTAGAGCATTATATTTATATTTCTATATACACTACAGTGTTCTCACCACCAAAAATTTAGTATTTGATATTGTTATGTGTTCTTCAAACAGACCTCTTATTATTATGAAATTTCTCTTTATTCCTTATAATACTCTATATTAAAGTATGCATTGTCTGATATTAATATAGTCCTCTATCTCTCTTTTATTTAGTATATGCAAGATATATCATTCTCTATTATTTTACTTTTAACCTTTCTAAACTTTTAACACCTTTAGAAATCTTTCTAAAGCATGTATTTCTTACAGACAACATATTTTTGGTCTTACTTTTTTTTAATCCAATATGACCATCTCTACCATTTAATGGGAATATTTAGACGATATAAATTTAAGGTAAAATGGTAATGTGTGTAGTAGGCAAACTAATGGCCCCCTAAAGATGTCCATATCCTAGTCCAGAGGACCTGTGACCATGTTAGGTTACATGGCAAAGGAGATTAAAGTTGCAGATGGAATTGAGGTTACTAATCAACCAATATTAAAATAAGGAGAATAATGTAGTTTATCTGAGTGGGCTCTAGATAATCCAAGTCCTTAAAACTGGAAAAGGGAGGCAGAAGAGAGAGATGGTAGCATGGGGAACTTGGCCCAGCGTTGATGGAGAAAAGGGACCATAAGTCAAGAAATGTGTGTAGCCTCTACAAGCTGATAAAGGGAGGGATATGAATTCTCCTCCAGAGTATGTAGAAGGAGTATGGCCCTACTGACCCCCTTGTTTTTGCTCATTGAAACTCATTTCAGAGTTTTGTTGTCCGGAATTGTAAGATACAAATTTATATTGTTTAAATCACCAAGTTTATGATAATTTATCACGAAGGTCATAAGAAAATAATTCAGGTGTCACATAGAGAGCTTACCAAATAAAACTAGTTGGGGCCACACTACTTTGTCAAAATCAGAGGTATGTGGGAGGAAGTAATGTAAACTACTTCCAAATCTGGCCATCTAAAACATCCTGTGGCATCTTCCACCTCTCTCTCTCAGTTGCTATGACTTTCATGGCCCTGTGGTCCAGGTAGCATAGCTATAGATGGGGAGAGGCTTTGCTTCATGAACCACCACTTGTAGGAGAACCATTTACATTATGAGAGATGCTGGATCCCCATTAAATGTAACAAGAGCAAGAAATAAACCTATATTTATTAAGCCACTGACATTTTAGGGCTTAATTGTTGCTGTATCATATCCCACCCTGTTTACAGATATTGAAATAGGTTTTTGATAGTACCTTATTTATGGAAATGCTGATAATGTATTGTGTAGTAATAAATCACCCTTAGATTGGCAACCAGAGAAACTAGATGCTTCACTGTTGATGCATTGTGACCCCTTACAAATACACCCTTACTTCCTCTACTGAATATCTGATTGAACAAATAAAGATGTCTTTATTTGATATAACCTAGGAGAAATGCTACCTATGACAAGGTGGAAGCATCAGTTCGTTACAGTCTTTATTTATTTATTTATTTTTTGTGGTACGCGGGCCTCTCACTGTTGTGGCCTCTCCCGTTGCGGAGCACAGGCTCCGGACGCGCAGGCTCAGCGGCCATGGCTCACGGGCCCAGCCGCTCGGCAGCATGTGGGATCTTCCCGGACCGGGCCACGAACCCGTGTCCCCTGCATCGGCAGGCGGACTCTGAACCACTGCGCCACCAGGGAAGCCCCGTTACAGTCTGAAAGAAAAAAATATCATTTAAGTGTCAGATTTTCATTGGCTTTAGTCTTCTGTCAAATAATTAATCAAATCTGACATTAAGTCATTAGACCTTTATGTTATTAAGCCCTAGAAGTATATAATTTTTAATCTAAGCTATCAACAGTTACAACTTTTAATTATCTATTTGGATAATTTTGAGTCCAAATGTGTCTGTAAGTAAGAATTTTTAACTGCTTTTTTAAAATTATGCAATATCTACTTTGTCTAGGGCAGTTAACTCCAAAAGAATTTGCAGTTCATTTTGGAAAACCAAGCTAAAATGACACAAAAGAATTAGATAACAATCAAGTTTAAAAGAGGGGTACAAAATGAGAAGCAGTTAGATACAGGCTTTGTAGTCAGACAGACAAGAAATAGTGTCTGTTGGTATCCTGAGCGCTTACAAAATCACCCTAAGCCTCAGTTTTCTGACCTGTAAACTGAGATATTTGTGTCATTCTCAAAGCTCTAAGAAAGAAACAAGATATAATGGATATAAAGTTCTTAGCACACAATAAGCACTCAACAAATAATGTGAAACTGTAGCAGCCATCATTTTCATCATTGTGTGTGCTATGAAAATCAGGGAACATTTCTGAAGAAGATGGGTCTTAATCAAGGACTTAGCTACTAGGAATGGAATTCAAAGTAGTGACAATAGAATGGGAAAAGGTAGGGAATTGAAAATAAGCATGATGTGTGTCAAGGGAAGGAGGAAAGTGGAAGAAGTAGCAGAAATAATTTATTAAAAAGCATGTGTACAAGGTAGAAAGCATAAGCTTTGAAAACAGAGAAATGGAGATTCAAATTCCACTTCTATGACTTAGGACAGTTATTTATCCTCTCCAAGCTTTAATTTCATTATCTAAAAATGGGAATAATATCTTTGGGGGGATTTTTAGAATAATTAAGGTAGAATATATATAATACATTTAAAGCAAAATATTATACATATAATCTAATATAATCCCTGGTACATGTGGATGCTCTATACTTAAAATGGATTATTAGACATTAATAACAAATGGCATGCAGGGCCTTAAAACCTAGAGAGAAAAATCCTATTATTTTGGTAGGTAATTCTTATTTGTACAAATTGATTGTAACATCACAATGGGGAGCAACCTCATCCTAAATGATAAAGAGATTTTTAGGCAATTATTCTCTAAACAAAAATGAACATTTATGATTTATAAATGAATCTACTTCTGGGAAATAATATAGAAAAGTGAAAATTGGATGAAACTTTTCATCTCATCAGTTGGGATACACATACTCCCCTTCCACACACACAATTTAATCGTATTTTAGTGCCTTCATTACGTAATTTGGTAGATTCACAAGTATCTGTCCCTAAATAGGTTATATCTAGTGGGCATGGTATATAATAACTGGAGGAATTATAATACAAAGCATTCTATGATATTTAACAAAAGTAAAGCACAAATTGAATAAAAATGCTAACTAAGGGATAAAATTACTAATCTGTTGTACCAAATGGGGACTGCACAAGTCTCTATGGAAAAGTTTGCATGTGAAATAGATATTGCAGAGAGCTCTTAAATGCCTTAACTAAGAAGTATGGACTTTAGTCAACAGCTAATGGAGAAGACGAAAAAGAATTTTATCTTTTCCTTTTTAAGTCAGAAGTCATCAGACATCTATTTTAGGAAGATTATGTTGATGGTGTTGAAGGAAGAGATGAGAGTGGTAAGAATACGGGGGAGGGGTGTCTAGTCAAGAAGCTACTGCAATAATTCATTGCTGAGAGATAAAGGAATGAGCTCTGTAGTGTTAGAACTACAGAGGGGAGACAGATATGAACATAACAGGGGTAAAATAAATGGAGCTTGAGGGCAGAAGAATCATGGGATGATGAGTGCAGGTCCTTTGGAAAGAGAATGAAATTTATCAGAGAAGAAAACATGATTCCAAGGATCTTCCCAAGCTGTCCTGTCCCCACAAAATGCCTGTGTCTTTGGGGAAGAATAAAAGCAAGGTTTACCATGTATTTGTCTCTGTTAGGCGACAGCTAGAGATATTGTATAAAGGAGAGCTAAAAAGACACATAATTCATACAGTGGATCGCCTGAGTTTCACTTTTAATGATTAAATTCCTTATCAGTTTGGTTTATGTATTATTATTTTCATGTATTCATCCTCTGCTGCCAGTGTCTTAATAATTTGATTAATCATTATCATGCCCACCAGATGCAAAGAGAAAGGGTGGTAAAATGGAACTCAAATTAGTTCCCTTTGCTACTTGCCAGCAATATTCTGAAAAAAAGTTAATAAGATGTAGGTTTATAAATGGGTTTAATCTATATTTTCCATTAATATACAATTGAGAGATGAATATAAGTAGGAAGCATACTGTATTTGATCTTTGGAAACCTTCATAACCAAGACTTTTGTTCACCTAAGATTTCAGAATTAACAAGCATGAGAACTGAGAAAACGCTCGATTGCTCACTCCATGGACTTGTAACAATAGATTCTTATTTATGCAGAAGCGTGAAATTATTCTTTAACATCTGTCCCTTTGTGATGTCTCACCTGGAAATTGCGTCCCAACCTCAGGAGAAATATTAGAATATTCACAGGCATATATATATATTTTTTTAAAGACTACTAATTATCACAACATAATTCTAATTTACAAAGCAATTAAACATTGCCTATTTTAATATGTATTATGGAAAGAACCTGTAATTTTTTATTTTCCCTAATGGGTTATCTGTAATAAAATAATGTAATTTTGTTTAGAAAACACTGTTATTTATAGGTATAATATAAGGAAGCCATTGGAAATTAAGCAGTTATTTTCCACCAAACTTCTTAGAGATCACTCTACCTAACTTATAGAATACTTGGTCCTTGTGGATGAATAGCACAAAGACCTTCATAGAGGATGATTCCATTAGCTCTCTGGGTTATGACAATGTTAATGGGGTAGGGGATATAGTACTGAGTTCATAAGCTTTTCCTCCATGGATTTTTGACACTGCCTTGCAAACCACCCCCTACTGAATTAAAAGTCTTTATTACTTCAGAAAGCGTGTATTTGCCCTCGAGATAGGGAGATATTAAATAAGCAAGTAAAAATAAGAAAGGTAACTGAGAATCTAAATGTATTTCTTATAACTCATAGCAAGATACCATGCTTGGGCTTCCCTGGTGGTGCAGTGGCTGAGAGTCCGCCTGCCGATGCAGGGGACATGGGTTCATGCCCCGGTCCGGGAAGATCCCGCATGCCGCGGAATGGCTGGGCGCGTGAGCCATGGCCGCTAAGCCTGCGCGTCCGGAGCCTGTGCTCCGCAACGGGAGAGACCACAGCAGTGAGAGGCCTGCGTAACGCAAAAAAAAAAAAAAAAAAAAAAAAAATCATGCTAAAAATCTTTTTTGATTTTTCAATCGTATATGTTTTTGAGGAGGAAAAAAAGGAATCTTATGAGTTCAAAGAGCTTGGCTTAAAATATTAAAAGATGTGGGCTAGTAGGTAATGCTTAGATGACAAAATAAAGATGTTAAATGATACAAAATCTGGCCTTCCTTCCCCAAAAGCAATAAAGTAGGCTGGTTGGCAGAATGAGGGACAGCTGGGAGCCAAAGAGTAAGAGTGAAAGGTTATATTTTAAAATTTGAGAAATGACCTCATCACTCCTTGCTCTCAGCCCTTCTATCTGTGACAAACTGTTTATAACATCTTGTTCCAGGAACATGTAGGAAAGAGTTACCTGCGTTGCACACTATGAAAGATCATAAATTCTGGAAAATTCATTTCTAATAACACATAGAAACAAGACTTTAAAGTGCAGCTATGTTTAGACTTTATGCCGATAGACCAACATCTCTTAAATTTATTAAGTTATTAGCAAATTTTAAAAATAAGAAAATGACTTATAACTGATGACTTCATGGGCAGAAGGACTCCAAGTTTTGGAGAAAACAGAAAATCACTTCTCAATTATTTCTGCAATTTATGTCAACAGTAAATCACAAAGTTCTCAATCCCCAACCTTCCAAAGGGGAGCCTAAAGGAAGAGATACATGCTGCTCATTTGTTAACAAGGGGACTAGCAAGAAGTAGTTACAATGCAAAGATGATGTTTCCTCCTATTGAAATTTATTTCTGGATGTTGTTTCCAAATGTGGGTTTTTGGCTGCAGCGAAACAATAAACACTTTTAGAACAAATATATAGCGGTAACATCACTACCAACAATGACCCAGGACTTCAAGTCAGGGTGAAAAACAGCAATAATTATTGCCTCCCCCCCTCCAATCTCCAAATAACATGCAGTTTTGTGTTTGAGGAATAAGGAAGGAGGAATAAGTGGAAGTTAATTGCAGAAAGAGGGAAACTAAAAGGGAAAAAGGGAAAAGAAATGTGCAAAAACCAGGAAATGGGAGTGCTAGGCCAGGTTTTATGGCTACCTCTGCTGCTCTGGTTACACACACCCATCTCTTTCCTGGTCCCAAGAGTTCTAAAGATGCTATGTACAAGCAGCAATGCAATCGTGCCAGAGAATAATTTCTGTAATTCATTAGGTCTGTAACAACTCTCATTCTCATTCTCATGATATTACCTTTTACATTCCCTGTTCCCAACTCAGAGTGCAAAATGCAGATGGCAAGTTCCTTTGAGAAGGAACATTGTTTTTGTTGCTTAGTGTTTCTAAATGAAGATGTATAATGAATTGTGCATAGCACGTAATTACAGCTTATTTACTGTATTTAGAATTGAACAATTCAGAACCAGATGCAAACGTCTGAAGAAAACCAGGAGGGTCTCTTACTAGGCACATTCTACAACATGTGTAGACTTAAATTTATAAACCATAAGCATAAGCACTTTTGAATGGAAATACTAATAGATATTTGACTACAGTGACAAAAAAAAAAATCATGGCTCTAATAAAAATTTTCAAAAGTCCCATCAGGCTGAAGCTAGACAAAAATAAGGGACACAGAATTTTGCCGCCCCTGCTGTTATTTGTTTGTTTATCATTAGGAAAAGAAGGAGAAGCTGTAGTATCTAGCCTCAGGTAATACATTTCTGGAAGCTGTTTATAAAGAATACATCAGCAAGAGAGCTGACAAATTCTAGTTACGTTGTAAAACATCAGAGGTTTATATTTATTCAACTGTTCAACGTAAAACATTATTCATAGTCAAAAGAAAAATCCTTAAGCCTTTTATTAGAATTTCTCATAATGTTATTTAGACACACTGCCAGCATGCCTTTATAAGATTGCCTTACAAAGCAGATGTAAAGTTCTAGGCTGTCTTTGAAACAGGGTTAAAAGTGATTTACGTTTTATTCCAGTAATACATACCTCATGGAAATGGACTCCTGAGTTTTGCTTGTATGTTTGAAACTAAATGAACATGAGAATAATCCCATCACTTTCATCCCCCTCATGTTCATAAGAAAAAGAATAAATATTTCTAATTATTTGATGTTTGGTAAGAGTGTACAATGGACTCTTTCATTTTGTGGATATAACATTTGAGTCATTTTGTAGATATAGCATTTGAGCAAGTTTGCTGTACGTAAAGAAATTCTTTAAATGAGATTCATAGTATTTGCATTGTGATATATCTACTTTTTCATTAAGGTATTAACCATGCTTAATTTTATTTTTTATTTTATTTTTTATTGACGTATAATTGACTTGCAATATTATGTTAGTGATTTGATATTTTTATACATTATGAAATGGTAACCTTGCTAAGTCTAGTTACCATTTGTCTCCATACAAAGTCATTACAATATTATTGACTATATTCCCTATGCTGTACATTACAGCTCTGTGACTTATTTATTTTGTAACTGCAAGTTAGTTCCTCTTAATCCCTTTTCCCAATTTCTCCCATCTCCCCACTGACCTCCCCTCGGAAATCACTAGTTTGTTCTCTGTATCTGTGAGTCTGTTTCTGTTTTGTATCATTGGTTAATTTGTTTTGTTTTTTAGGTTTCACATATAAATGAAAACATACAGTATTTGTCTTTCTCTGTCTGACTCATTTCACTTAGCGTAATACCCTCTAGGTCTACCCTTGTTGTTGCAAATGGCAAGATTTCATTCTTTTCAGTGGCTGAGTAATATACCACTGTGTATACATGTACGTGTGTGTATGTGTGTGTATATATATATATATGTGTGTGTTACATCTTCTTTGTACAATCATCTATCAATGGACACTTTGATGATTTCCATATCTTAGCTATTGTAAATAATGCTGCAGTGAACATAGGGATACATGTATCTTTTCAAATGAGTGTTTCTGTTTTCTATAGATAAATACCCAGAAGTGGAATTGCTGGATCATACGGTAGTTGTATTTTTAAATTTTGAGGAACCTCCACACTTTTTTCCATAGTGGCTACACCAATTTATATTCCCAAAAATAGTGGGTTCTCTTTCCTCCACATCCTTGCCAATTTATTTGTTGTCTTTATAGCCATTCTGACAGGTGTGAGATGATATCTCACTGTGGTTTTGATTTATATTCTCCTGATGATTAGTGATGTTGAGCATCTTTTCATGTTCCTGTTGTCCATCTGTATGTCTTCTTTGGAAAAATGTTTATGTCCTGTACTCATTTTTTAATCAGATTATTTGTTTTGCTGCTATTGAGTTGTATTCATTCTTTGTATATTTGGATATCAACCGCTTATCAGATATATCATGTAAACATCTCCTATTCAATAGTTTGCCTTTTTGTTTTGTCAGTGGTTGTCTTCATTATGCAAAGCTTTTTAGTTTGATGTAGTCACATTTGTTTATTTTTACTTTTGTTGCCCTTGCCTGAGAATACAGATTCAAAAAAATAATGCTAAGACCAATGTTAAAGAGTGTACTGCCATGTTGTCTTCTAGAAGTTTGATGGTTTTAGTCTTACATTTAAATCTTTAATCCATTTTGAGTTTATTTTTGTATATAGTGTAAGAAAGTGGTAAGTTTCATTCCTTTGCATTTATCTGTCCAGTTTTCCCAATACCATTTATTGATGAGAATTTCTTTTCCCCATTGTATATTATTACCTCCTTAGTCAGAGATTGATTGACCATAGAAGCATGAGTTTATTTCTGGACTCTTCATTCTGTTCCATTGATCTACATGTTTGTTTTTGTGCCAGCACTATACTGTTTTGATTACTGTAGATTTGTAGTGTAGTTTGAAATCAAGGCACATGATACCTCCAGTTTTGTTCTTTTTTCTCAATATTGCTTTGGCTCTTTGGAGCTTGTGATTCCATACAAATTTTAGAATTATTGGTTCTAGTTCTGTGAAAAATACCATGGATATTTGCAATACTTCAACTTAAAAAAACCATTTTATATCCTCATTAAAAACTTTGTTTCCATTCCCCCTAATGCATGTATGCACACACACACCCTTAACTCTTGATAGTGTTCGTGATGGACGACAAAGTCATAAAATATCTAATGCTTTATTTCATTTTATTGAAAGAACTATACGGGGATATAAAAAGCATTCATGAAAACTTCCTTGTTGTCAAAGGTCAATTGAATAACTTGAACTGTTTGTGACCTTAAATTACATTTCCCCTGAGTTCCAACCTTGTATAATTCCTACTCAGCATACCTACTGGGGTGTTAATTGGTATATCAAACTTTAACATGCCCCAGACAGAAATCCTGATATCTACCTCCTTCCTCTTCAAATTTGCTGTTCTTTGAGCCCCCTTCACTTTTTCAGTTCATGGTTCCTCTTTCCCTTTCTTCTTCCTTCCTTTCTTCTTCCTTCCTTTTTTATTTCTTTTCTTTCTTTACTTTTCTTGCATGACTTTCTTTCTTTCATGTCCTCCTCCTGCTCCTTCTTCTTCCTCTCTCTCTCTCTGTGTGTGTGTCTCTCTCTCTCATTTTTTTTTTTTGGTGTAATTACAACCAGAGACACAATACAAAACATTATATATCTATATCTCCCTATACACATATACTAGAGTTTCTTCAGGGTCTAAATCAGGGCTGTCCAATAAGAACTTCCCGTGATAATGGAACTATTCTGTAATCTGTACTGTCAAATAAGGTAGCCACTAGCACTTGAAATATATCTAGTGAGACTGAGGAACTAAATTTTAAGTTTTATTGCTTTTGAATAAGTTTAAATAATTTAAATTTACATGTGGCTAGTACTGGAGAATTGCAGTCTATTCCAAGGAATGGAGTTGCTAGGTAATCATTTATGCATATTTAAACATGAGCTGATGTCGACTTGCTCTCCAGAACAGGCTTCAGTGTCTCTATGCAATTATATATTTGATATCTTTTATATGCAATTATCTATTTCTTTACCTCCTTGACTATATTTCATATTATTAGGCTTTTACACTTTCTGTGTAATTCAGTGGGTGTGAAATAGTATCTCATTAATGATTTAATGTGTATTTCCCTGCATGGTCTTATATTACTCATACATTTATAGGCCTGTCTTATTTCTTCTTCTTTTAATTACCTACTTATTTTTCTATTGAAACATTTACCAGTTTCTTATTAAAAGGTGTGCTCATATTATGTTCTTCCAAAGAGGAAGTAGGACTCTTTTAGTTTAAGTCCAGTCTTTAATGATATTTGAACTTGAATTCTCTAAATGAATTTGAAAATAATTTTTTCATGTCATGGAAAACTGAAGGTTTGATCCTAGTTTCATAAAATATAAATAATTTGAGGCCAAGTCTTCTTATCTACAAAAATGACATATGTTCCAGATTATAGATTTTTCATGTTCATAAATAGCATTTTGTACATTTCTCCATGTTTTATTTCCCAGTTAGTATATACGTTTATTATTGTGAATCATACCTTTTTCACTTACTATATTTTTAATTGATTATTAAAAATAATACTAGAATGATGTTAACTTTTAAAATGTAAATCTTCAATAAACATGGTGAGTTACAAAACCATGAGCTAATACAGGATTATTGTTTTAAGCCACTGAGTTTATGATAATTTGTTATATAGCAATACAAAACTAATACAATTGACTTGTCTTTAGTTTTAATGTAAATATTTCTAAAGTTCCACAGTTATATAAGCTGTTTTCTTTATGGTCTTAATAAATGTATTTTATCAAATTAAAGAATTTCCTTTCTGTTTCTCATTTATAATTGTTTAAATTAAAAATCAATGTAAGAATATGTTTAATGATTTTTCTGCAACTGTAATATAATAATATGGTGTTTCTCTATCAATAGTAAAGTTAATATGTAACATTGGATGTTAGTATTGTTATATTTCTTCCTTGTATTTCTGAATTATGATCACTTGTTTTATTATTATTTTATACTAAGATAACAATTTGTACTTGTCACTAATCTCTGGAATCTATCTATGGTGCATATTTTCTCTTATTTTTATATTCTACCGGACATGTTTTGAATCATCTGAGGGCGATGGACAGAGGTGCTTAGACAAGCATGCTTAGGTTGATTTCCTATCCAGAAGCTGTAACTAATTGCTATTGAAAGTACATCCTAGCCCAAGGACCTTGAGAGATAAATTAAAAGATGGTGAGATATAGTCATGGGCAGGTCCTCCTAGGAAGTAGATTTGGAGAGAGCTGAGCATGCAGCTAAGGATTCACTAACACCCCTGGAAGGAAAGGGAAGAAGGCAGGAGTGGGCCATGGGTAAAGTGAAGCTACTGTACAGTGTCAGCCTGGGGAGTCCTGCACTTGGAATGTTCCTTCGGAGCTGTCCTGAGTTGGCCTGAGATGACCAAGCTTTTATATACCCACGTTGTTTAGTCGTTACTCATGGGTCACCCCAGGAAGGGGTGTGAGCTTGAATAGGGCAGGTCTCTGCAGTTGAGACAGTCCCTGAAGGCGCTGAGAGCAGAAAGCTCTCTACTGTCAGTGCTCCCAGCAGCTGGAGCAGCAAGTTCTTCCTGGAAGAAGAGTTGGTTGCCCCCTCAGCCTCTACCACAAATATGAAGAGATAATGAGAAAACTTCTTTAGGCCTGAATGACCTGTTTAGACAGGGGCAACACTGATTTTAGGTGACTTATATGGGATGGTCAGGTACTCCAGACTAATCTCGGGTACATTGAAAGGGACCTTGTGTATGATTGTAGATATAGAAATAGTATGTGTTGCTTTGTAGCCCACACGTCTAAATTAGTGGAGGTACGTGCAGAATGACTGTTAGACATTTTCAGTGTTTGTAGTTTCTCTCTTCTCTAAAGCCTATGGAGACTATCACTGGTCAAAATAGCCTTCTAGCTAGTGAGAAGTAGGAAATTAGCAGATATTCTGAACCAGAATTGCTCAAACTGCAAATTTTGTGAAAGAAGAGTAAACATCTGGTGTCTGAGGTTTTAGTTGCAACAGTGCCTGCCCTCCTCCAGAGTTGTGCCCACATGGGTGGTATAGACAGGATAATGTCAAGTTTAGTCCCCTTACTTCTCTCCTAACCTTTACTTTCTCTTTGGTCCAGCCTCCCTCAAATGCCTAGTTGATTAAGAGGTTGTTTTATTCTGCTCAGCCTAAGAATTTCATTTCAAAAGAAGAGCGGAAACCAGGGAATATTTGATTTACGCTAGTGCTACATCCAAGGGCTCTATGGAAGAATAATATACTTTTTTATGAGATAGCAGTGATGTAAGTAGGTGTACAAAATGGGAATGGATTATGGTTTGGCCACAAGCTCGTAGTCCAGACACCAAAGCCTTAAGTTTCTGCTCATTTGTTAGCAGACTTCAGACCAACTCATTTCACCTGTATGGGATTTATTTTTCCAGTCTCCCCAAATGGAAATGATAAACTATATTGTTGAGATTTATATTGCAATTTCACAGTTTCTTCCATTTACTCAATTCAAAGAATATTCAATTCAAAGAACTTTCCACACACTATTTTACTTACTTGTATCTCTATAGAAGTGGCATGTCTTTCATTAAAACCCTTTGTTGGGGCTTCCCTGGTGGTGCAGTGGTTGAGAGTCCGCCTGCCGATGCAGGGGACGCGGGTTTGTACCCTGGCCCAGGAGGATCCCACATGCTGCAGAGTGGCTGGGCCCGTGAGCCATGGCCGCTGGGCCTGCGCGTCCGGAGCCTGTGCTCCGCAACGGGAGAGGCCACAGCGGTGGTAATTGTTTTAATGGTCATTGTTTTAAAACAATGTTTTATTGTTTCAATAGCCTAGATTGAAAACCTAAGTATTTGGAAGTAAGATACACAAGCGTTTGCCACACTGCTAACATTTATGTTATGTTGTGGCTGGCAAATGATTATATCCTTAATAGGTGGTCCAATTCCAAGAAAAAGTCTGGCTCAGAAACCTTATTTAATCTCTTTTGCTTTTATAGTTTTCTTATCAGTGTGAAATATTTTTGATTTGGTGACTGATAATTTATCCCTTCCAGGAAACTTTAATCCTTGTTTAGCTCTCAAATTTCAACATTAAACACATTGAATGCAAATCTTAAGTAAAGTTCATCTTGCTGAAAAGTAAGGACATTCTCTTTACTCATGTAAAATCACTCATGTAAACATCCAAAACTGTCAAGAGTCCCATAAATTTTATATTTCAAATAGAAAGACTTTATATGAATTATATTGCTAAATGTATAAATAGGCAGTAAGTTAAAACAGGCTAAGTTGTTATTGATATGCATATTTTCATACAGAATATGACAACAATGATTTCTCTTGTATTTCTTTTTTGAAAAGAAATGAGATATAGAGGAGATTCAATATTTTTAGCAATCAGAACAGTCTTGGGTAAGATTTTTTTAAAAGATAAAAGTAAGACTGTAAGAAGACTACTGATCTGAGAGTCTGAAGACTCAGAATAAGCAGGACTTTAAGTCATGATATTTCCCCTTAGGTTAATACACTGATGTACTGTGTATTGCGATATGTTGTGATCTAATGTGGATTAGAGTTGACATACTCTCAGTCCCAGGTATTTGGAAGAGATTAGATTCTTAGTTTCTATTTAACTAAATTTAAGGAATCGAATCACTCTCTCTGAATGTTATTTGGCTTTAACAGTAAGGTATACACACATCTTTCTAGTGTCACTTCTTTAAACAGTGGCCTCAGCCATTAGACTCAAATGAGAGAATGTATGTGAAAATACATAAATCCACCATGCCAATGAAAGAATTATTATTTTTATTGTCTTCACATATGATGCAACCCTGGTAAACACCTTCAGAAGGGAACATTCATTAATAACATTCATTAATAATTCTAGAGATAAAGATATAAACCTTATTCCTGCCTTGGAGAATTTCTTTGATGGTCAGTTGCTCACCTAGTTTTGCCTCCCTAGAAGTTAAAATCCTGAACTTCAGAGAGAGGAAAACAGTACTATTATTTCTTAATGAGTACTCACTGGGCATTAAATTAAGGGTAATAACTACAACAGCAGCAACAACAAATAAGAAAATATGACAATACCTGCTTGAATTCTAAGACAGTATGTGACCTTTATTCTCTCTTTTTTTTTTTTTGTTACCTCTATGTTAATTACCTATTTTCCCCTTGACACTTGACACTTTCCGGTACTTTACTGTAGGATATATTTAGATTTGTGGGATTTTCTAAATGATATGGAGGAAGTCTCTTTCTGAGGTTTTGTCAGAATCCTTCCCTAACCTATCAGAATGGATTAAAATTAGAGCTTGGAATATCTACTGGTGGCAACTGGCCATCCATTTTTCTTAGTGTAATCTAATATTAAGGAAATTAATTGCTAAGCTGGAGTACCCACCAGCATACATGAAAAGCCTCCAGCCTGCCATTCCAAGCATAAACGTTTTCAGCATGGTTTTCCAGTCTGTAGTATCCAGATATTAACCAAGTCCTGTGCCCATTTCCCTCTCTAATAATAACTGATTTCTAGTAATAGTTGCTGTTTTGGTTAGTTTGTTTTTTTATTTTTCTATGTTTATTCTTCACACCTCTCACCTCTGATTCCAATGTACTAATTATTATAATTTAACAGTTCTGCTTTAAATATTTAAAGCTAAAATATTTTTAAATATTTAAAAGAGAAATTAAACAACATTTTTTATTCCAAATATATAAGCCTACACTTAAGAAGCTAAAAACATGTCTCGGCCCCCGTTTCAAACCATCTGACTTTGGGGACATAATTACAGGCAGAAACTATGACTTAGGTCCAATTACAAGCTGGGTCCAAGTTGGGTGCCTCCTGTTTTTCAAAGAAGAGTAGCCAGAATTAGAATTTAAATTGTCAGCTCGAAGAAACCCAGGGTATATATTTGCTTTCTGCTAGTTAAAGTGTCATATGGGAGCCCAGAGGGGCAGACTCCCATGTCATTCGCTTCCTTCCCTGAGTTGACCCAAGCCGAGGTTTCTCAGAAACTGATAATTAAACACAGCTCTTCTCAATTACTTATCTTTGCTCTTTATGAAAATACTTTATTGCGAGAATGTGTTTCTATTCAGTATGAATGAACATAACTCTATTCTCCCACCCTGCATATATGGGATGAGAGTGGAGGGGGAAGGGAAATGGAAGGGAAAATGAAAACCTCTTGAAATTATATAGTAATTAGTTTCACTATTTGAAAGCTCTAAGTTTCATTAAACAGCAATGATAGCCAGCAGTAAACTGCTACCCCTGGGAGAGGGGAAAAATGTTAAATTTCATTTTGAAAAGACTTTTGCAAAAACGCAGACACAGTCGATTCAGTTTTATTCTGAAGATTTATTTCATACCAGTCAAGCTACTCAAGATTAATTCAAACCTGTCTCCCAGATGCAATAAGTGTGAAGAACTAGAACTTACTGTCGGATGATTTTGTCACATCTCGCCGTCTCTAAATATCGTATACTGATGGCAGAAATAATACTACCAAAATTCTGTGTTAAGGAAGTTTTAGCTCAAACAATATATATACTGGTATAACATTGTATGGGCGTAGTGTGTGTGTGTGTGTGTGTGTGTGACAGAGAGAGAGAGAGATTTTTCTTTAGGGTAATCCATTTGTGTATATGCAAATTTCCCTTTCTTATCACGTAAGTGTAACACAATGGGAAAAAATTATTTTAGCCTTCTTAAAAGGAAGGTCTTACTGCCAGATGCTATGTTAAATGATTTCACTCACCACTAGAGAAGTGACATGTTAAAAAACAATACAGCAATTCCTTTGAAACTATACTAATGAGTCCCAGAATTAATTCAGGGGATAATTCACTGGTTATAAGGCCAAATCACAACATATGTGTTGCAATTAAAATAGTAAACAATCATTTCACTCACTGTATGACCTGTAAACTGACAAAGATCCATTGTAGAATATGGTATCAGGGAACCTAGTCCATGCATACTTAGAAATATTTGTAGTATCTCTAATTCCTTTCAAGGTGGATTGGAATCAAAATAGTTTAAACAAAAGGCAATACGTCTCAAAGAAGATATACAGATGACAAATACATAAAAAGATGCTCCACGTCACACGTCATTAGGGAATTGCAAATTAAAACAACAGTGAGATATCACTATACACTTATTAGATGACCAAAATTCAGAAGACTAACAGTCCCAAATGCTCGTGGGCATGTGCAGCAAGAGGAACGCTCATTCACTGCTGGTAGGAATGCAAAATGGTGCAGCCACTTTGGAAGACAGTTTGGTATTTTCTTACAAAGTTAAACATACTCTTACCATATGATCCAGCAATCTCTGTCCTTGGTATTTGCCCAGAGGAGTTGAAAACTGTCATGTACACAAAAACCTGTACACAGATGTTTATACAAGCTTTTTTCATAACTGCTAAAACTTAGAAGCCACCAAGGTGTCCTTCAGTAGCTGAATGGATAACTAAACTATGATACAGTTCAGACAGTGGAATATTGTTGAACAGTAAGTATAAATGAGCTACCAAGCCATGAAAAGACATAGAGGAATATTAAATGCATATTACTATGTGAAAAAAGCCAATCTGAAAAGACTATATACTGGAGGATTCCATCTATATGGCATTCAGGAAAAGGCAAAGTTATGAAGACAGTAAAAAGGTCAGTGACTGCCAGAGGTTGCTTATGATCACCAGAAACCTAGGTCCATCGACATTGAAAACAGTTTCACCTCTTGCCAAGAGGAAAATAATTGGATGGGATTTTGAAAAGGGAGACCTTCACACAGAATCCAAGAGAATAGGCCCTGCTGATAAGTGAAGAGATGGCTTTCCAGATTCTTCCTTAATGCAGGGGCCAGACCTACATGCACTTTGACATAATTCCAAAACCAAAAAAATATTTTTTCTGCACAAGTGAATAAGCTAAATTTCTTTTTTCCCCTAAACTCCTATGTGCTAGTATATGTACCATTAAGGTAGCCAAAAGGAAAGATTTTTGTCAAACTGTGTCTTATGCCACTCCCCTGCACTACCTAAAAAGCTATAGTATACTTTTCCTGGCCCTTCCATATATCCTTGATTTAAATTTGCTCATATGGTTCTGTAAATTTTTTTTTTAATTGGGGTATAGTTGCTTTATAATGTTTTGTTAGTTTCTGCTGCTGTACAGTGAAGTGAATCAGCAGTATGTATACATGTATCACCTCTTTTTTTTTTTTTCTTTGAAGATGTGTGTATTTACCCCAACTCTACCACACAGCAGTCTGAGCAGGTGCTGAGCTTTCTTTCTATAACAATCCTAACTGAAACACCTTGACGATGGGAAGGCAGGGATGAAGCGTGAGTCACCGCCACACATTTCTTAGAATTCTCCACAGCCCGGCTCTGTTCCCAGGGTTAAGCACTTCCATTGAGGTGCAGAGAATTTTCCTTTTATCCTACACCTTTTTCTTCCTAAGCTATATTTTAGGTATCCATATTTATCCCCTGTTTTTTGGATTTCCTTCCTATTTAGATCACCACAAGCATTGAGTAGAGTTCCTAGTGCTATACAGCAGGTTCTCATTAGTTATCTATTTTATACATAGTAGTGTATATATGTCAATCCCAATCTCCCAATTCATCCCACCCCCACCCCCTTTCCCCCTTGGTATCCATATGTTTGTTCTCTAAGTCTGTGTCTCTATTTCTGCTTTGTAAATAGGTTCATCTGTGCCATTTTTCTAGGTTCCATATATATGGGTTAATATATGATATTTGTTTTTCTCTTTCTGACTTACTTCACTCTCTATGACAGTCTCTAGGTCCATGCATGTCTCTACGAATGACCCAATTTCATTCCTTTTAATGGCTGAGTAATATTCCATTGTGTACATGTACCACATCTTCTTTATCAGTTCATCTGTTGATGGACATTCAGGTTGCTTCCATGTCCTGGCTATTGTAAATAGTGCTGCAATGAACATTTGGGTGTATGTGTCTTTTTGAATTATGGTTTTCTCAGCATATGTGCCCAGTAGTGGGATTACTGGGTCATATGGTAGCTCTATTTTTAGTTTTTTAAGGATCCTCCATACTGTTTTCCATAGTGGCTGTATCAATTTGCATTCGCAACAGTGAAATGAGGGTTCCCATTTCTCCACACCCTCTCCAGCATTTATTGTTCGTAGATTTTTTGATGATGGCCATTCTGACCGGTATGAGGTGATAACCTCATTGCAGTTTCGATTTGCATTTCTTTAATAATTAGTGTCGTTGAGCATCTTTTCATGTGTCTTTAGCTATCTGTATGTCTTCCTTGGAGAAATGTCTATTTAGGTCTTCCGCCCATTTTTTGTTTGGGTTGTTTGTTTTTTTGATATTGAGCTGCATGAGCTGCTTGTATATTTTGGAGATTAATCCTTTGTCAGTTGCTTCATTTGCAAATATTTTCTCCCATTCTGAGTGTTGTCTTTTCGTCTTGTTTATGGTTTCCTTTGCTGTGTGGTCCTGTAAGTTTTTACAGCTCAGTTCTGAAATGGATTTTGTGTCATAACCTTTCTTAAATTAAAAAAGGTCTTTTTCTGCACTGCTAAAAAACTACGTTTGGGGCTTTACTGAAGAAATATGGGGTCCCAATATACTTGTTAAAATAAGAGTGTTGGCCATATGATATAGCTTGAAAGGAAAATAATATACCTTTAAAAGAAATAATACATCTTTAATAGAAAGTAATACATCAACACCAGTAGCCAGTTTTTTGCATATGCAGTGTAAAAGCTCTAACTGCATTTTGCCCATAGGTATGACTATTTTAATAAGTCCCTAGCACTCCTACCCCTAAGTGTCCTTGTATTCTTTTTATAGGTATGACAATATTATGAAACATACCACAAGACACATGCAGAATAAAATTCTGCTGCTGATTCAGTTTCTTTCACATCTTAATAGTGGTACATTGACAATGAAGACTGTACTGTACAGTATATTTTTAAATTATCCTTGTATAAACCTGAGTGAAATATAACTAAAATGCACTTATTAGAGAACTACAGTATGAAAGGTCTATTATGTTCAGGGACACATTATAGGAAGTATAATTGATTTCTTAACAAAACTACGAACTCTTTTGCAAAACCAAGAAAATTAATTTATTCGCTGGGTAGATTTATTAGCAGTTATTCTTATCCTAGGCTAAACAGTTGGAAGAAGTAAATGTTTTATAAGATGGTAGAGTTAATAAATGCACAGTGATTCCACTTCCTCCCCCCAGAATTGTTTCTACCCACAGTTCACTTAAGGAAAAGCCGGCTGATTGTTCTATTTATTTTAAAAGTTCTCACTCGCTCTGTATCTCAAATGTACCTTGTAGGTATTGGCTCTAGTGTTTCATGTTGGCACATTGTAGTAGGATTATTGCTATAGACCAAAAAAAAAAACAAAACATAAATTTTCCTTTAGCAGTAACACAATATACTTCTTGTTATTGTGGCTAAATTCTCATCAGATAAAACAACTTAGCCTACATTCAGTACCATCTGCAATTAGTTATTTAATCTGTACCTATATAAGACAGTTATTTGTTTAACACTAGTACAAACCAAAAGACCACCATATTTCTCTTTCTCTTTCATGCTATCATTGAGAATCCAGAGAAAGATTAATAGTCCTTCAGCAAAATTGTTCTTAATAAGTCATACACTCTTCATTAAACAAACATTTTGATGAAATGTTTAAGTATAATTCAAAATAATTATAAAAACCAGAGTGTATATACAGTTGTACTTTTCTTCCATAAAAAGTATACCAATTATTTGATATAAAAACCTGATTAAGTATTTTCAATTTGGGAATAAAGTAAGATGAAGATAATTCTGTGATCAAAATAGGTTAAATTATGAGGTTAGGTTTCTTCAAAGAGATATTTGGTTATTAGGATTATTACTTCTAAATCTATAATCTTAGCTACATAAGTATGTTAATCAAATAGGTAAGCTGCCTGTATTTTTTTTTTTTTAACATAGATGTGATAGTTTACACTTGACATTTTCCAGTTAGTATCAAGTAAAACATTGCTGGTCAGAAGTCTCTAGGAATAATTGAGTTCAAGCTTTTATTTTCCTTTCTAATACCTGACAATTTACGATATGGGCTTTCCCCTGGAAATTTCCTCATTACCTCTGGAATGTCTGCCTCAAGGGTCATGGAGTGGCTAACTCAATTGGCCTTCAGTAAATTTCCATGATCTGGTTATTTTCAGAAGAACAATGTTATGTGTGTGATTTAGTCAGTGATAATAAGAGTGTGCTAATTGGTCACTTCGTGGTCAGAATACTACAAACGTGGTCAGGTTCCAAAATAGGTATTACAATCTCAGTGAAAACTTGCTGTATTTGTAAAATCTGGTCATCTATGAAGAGCTAAAAGCAGCGAGGGGATGGCTACGATCTCAGAGGTGAGTTGATAATTCCCAGGGATCCCACAGGACATTTTCTCTTCCCTCCCGAGATTCGTAGGCAAAGGGAGAATATTATTTGCAAAAACTATCAGTTTGTCCTTGGTCAAGGTCATGAGCAGTTCAGCAATAAAGCATAAAACGAATGTACTGCATTCTTAACATTTTCAAGTGCTAGAGACACAGACATAATTTACTTGACAATAATAGCAAACTATCACAGGCAGGGCAGAAGTACTTTCAAGGAGATTGAATCCATGCTCTGCACAATTAAGCGGTGCTACCCACCCAGTGAGGATGCTTTATAGTGTCTCATTTTTATAACAGCCAGACAGTTTGGTAAATTTAAATGAAAGGTTTAGTGGGTATAACAGTGACTGACCTGGCTAATGAGATATTAAATCAATGAAAGAAAAAGAAGGAAAGAAAGAAAGGAGGGAAGGAACAAAGGGTTGGAGGGAGGGAGGAAGGAAGAAAAGATAGATAACTTATTTAAACACAAATCACAATTACAATAAGACATAGAGGCTAGATACATAGCGGTTTAGACTAAAGCTGTGCTTTGACATATAAAAAAGGGATAAATCTGTAAGATAAGCACAATAAATAGGTCCTATGGCTATTGGGATATAATGTAACAGTAGCTTTGCTATAGCTTCAAACTAAAAATGCACAGTATTAAGTTTTAAATTTATTGTTTCCATAGAATTGTAGCCACAAACAAGTTGAAAATATTCGGTAGCAATGGCTGCAATTGCCATCATGAACCCAAGTTTGAAAACCATGGTACAATATTAATAGAACCTAGCATTTCAATATTATGATTAGTCTTTTGCCAAAAAAACTTGTACTTGTAGATATATATTTCAGATTAGAGGGCAGAAGGAAGGGAGTAAAGGCAATATTTTTTTTGAGTGCCTACTGTGTGTCTTGGTGTATTCTGTTTTATATCTCCATTAAATATCACAGTGATTTTGCAAAATAGGCCAGTTGATAAAAACTGAGATTCAGAGAAGTTGTCTAACTTTGCTATTAGGTGAGGTAAGTGGGGTTTACCTCTAATCTTGTTTTTCCCAGGTATGCTGAATTATTAGGAATGGAACTGCCATTCATCTGGTCACCAAACCAAGATTAAACAAACATATTTTAATTCATGCAAAGTGCTTCGTGTAACAGCTAACACAAAATAAGCTCTCTATAATGTTTTAATGATGATAATGATCATCGTATCAGAATTCTCCTTTGTATCTGAGTAGTCCCACACATCTCTCCGTATTATCTGCCTAAGATTCTCTTAGCAGTCCCTTTCTTCAGCTCTCCATTCTAAGCCTTCATTCAAGCTCCTGTCATCTCTTGGTTTGACTATCATAACAATGTCCAAATGATTTCTTACCTCTAGTTTTGCTGCCTCTTCCCAAAGCTATGTCCATTCTTCCTATAATTGTCACTGTGGTTTTTCTAAAATGAAATTTATGTTACTACTCATTGCTTAAGACCCCTCAGTGGTTCCCAGTAGGAGGTATGGATCCTTCTTTTCATGGTATATAAATTATCTTATCATATATCTAAAATATAAAACCTAATATTTATTTATTTATCCCATTATATATTAGCTCTCACCATTTCTATTACCCAATAGCAAAATTAAAATTCTTACATGGTGTAAATGATCCTGCGCTATCTGACAGTTTGCCCTGTGATTACCTATTAAACATTATCTCTCACCACTCCCATTTACCATATATTCTAGGACCCTGAAGTCCAACTTTCAGTTCCTTAAATCTCCCAGAATGTATCATGGCTTCATGCCTCACACTGATCCCTTTGACAAATGAATTTATTGAAAGAAATATATATTTAAATATAAATATTACTTAGGTGCAAAGGCTGTGTTGAGAGGTGCAGTTTTAGGCCAGAAAAGTTGGGGGAAGGAGGAGTTGAGGAGAGAAGGAGGGAAAGCAAATATTTTGGAGTATGAGAGCAATCTGGCTATAGAGGTGTATGAGAACTCAGCTGGTTGTTTGTCATGAGAAATGTCTTCCAGAGAAGCCAGGTAGAATCACATTTCCTCAGTCTAGTTCATTGGGAGGAGGAAGGGAAAAATATTTACCTGCTATATCCTTAGAATCTCTTCTCTCTCATTTTAAAATATTCTCCCCATGGGCATTAAATTCCCTGTTCTTCTGGGTTGTCTTCCCCAGCCTGTTCAGGCAATTGCTGGACAAGCTATAGGTGTTGCATCCTGAGGCTGAGCTCTTCCAAAGAGTTAGAAGGAGGTGGAAGGGGACAGTGACTGTGTGGGTACAGTTCATGAGACTGCATTACTAGTGTTGCTCTGAAGACTTTCTGCCTATTTATGTAGGTCTGTCCACATACATTTCCTAGATCTATTTTCCTTTACTATTTCAATATTGCTTTTTTCAGGCTTCTGACCAACTACCCTAGGTATTCCTTATTTCCCAGGAGTTAGTGTGTTATCTATATCTATGATTGATTTTCCCTCAGTAAGAAGTGGATGTTCAAGCATACTGCTCACAGATCTAGCCACTGGAAGAATGTTTCTTTACCAGTGGTTTAAAAAAATCACTCTCTAATGGGACTGTAATCTAGCAACAGATCAATTCTAGCTAGTATCATCATATCATGCAAAATTACTCAAGGTCCAATTGTCATAATCTGTACTAGAGCACAGGACCTGCAGCTTAATACATTCATTTAATGAGCATTTTTAGTTAAACAACATACCGATAAATAACCTTCAATTAAAATATGAAGTCTTGGAGGAAAAATTAAAAATGCATAAAGGAAAATACAACATATCAAAATTTATGGGACACATCACAAGCAGTGACAAGAAGGAAACTTCTGGTCCTAAATATGAAATTGGAAAGCAGGAAATAATCTAAACTCCCACATCATGGACATAGAAAAGAAGAGAAAAATAAAACTAAACCAAGCAGCAAGAGAAAAAATAATAAAGATAAGGGCATAAATCAAAGAAATTAAAAACAAAAAAAGATAGAGAAAACCAATACAACAAAGATCTGGTTCTTCGAAAAAGATCAGTGAAATTGACAAACCTCTAGCAAGACTGAACAGAAAAGAGAGAGAACACAGTGTACCAGCGTTATGACTGCAACAGAGGATTTCGCTACAGAACCTGCAAACATCAAAAAGATATGAAAAGCTCTATACACATAAATTTGACAGCTTAGATGAAATAAACCCTTTCTTGAAAAACACAAATTACTACAACTCACTTAATATGAAATAGATCATTTGTACAGCCACATAGGTATTAAGTAAATTTAGTTCATATAACTACCATTTATTCCCCCTGAAAAAATCTCTAGGCCCCAGATGGTTTCACTGGAGAATTCTACCAAACTTGAATGGAATTTTTAATATTAATGCTACACATAAAAATATTATAAAAGCCAGACATTCTCTACAATGTAAAAAAGAGCCCCAAAGGAAACAAAATCCCAATATGATGTAGCCACGTAGGAGATTATGATTAAATTCAGGTCCAGGGATATGATCATAAGGGTATCAAAGCCTCCATGGATATTAAACTAGCAGCCTCTAAAGGTTTTTTATGTTAATGCCAGCATCGTTACAGAAAAATTGATTAGATTGGGAAAATTCAAATGGATAAACCCAAGACTATTGACTTTTTAAATTCTTCTTACCCCTCCTGCCTGATACAGGCAGTCCCTTGCCACTTACCAGAGCTTCCCCTTTGCATGGAGACCCTGCAAAGACCTCACCTAAGCAGGTGTCGAGTAAAATGCTGTCCTCCTGAAATCCACCCCACCTATTGCCTCCAGCCCAATAACCAGAATCAGGTTTCAGCACATCATAAGTGGACTGGAAAGCAATTCTCCAAAGTAAAAGAAGGAGGACACCTGGAAATATGAACCAGAAGCCACTGAGTACATATGTATGGTCATGGATCATAAAAGTATTAGAGCAGAAGATGCAAAAGATAAAACTAAGTAGAAGAGAATTCATGCATATGAGGGTATGACTCAGGATTCAAAATGTTGGCAAAAATACCTGTAAATGCACCTAATAATTTTATGGAATGGGTTCTTGAAGTCTGAGCATGACAACAGTCTACAGTAAATGAGATAGAGAATCTGTACGTTTATTTGACAAAGCATTGAAGAAGGACTTAGGAGCGTTAGGGAGTTGGAAAAGTTAGAATGGATTTATTCTGTAATGCCTAGGAACAAACAGTCTTTCTATTTTTATGAAATAAGCCCAAAGATACTTTAAAATTTTATTGAGGTGGTGAGGAATACCTTAATAAGTGAAGCATCTGAACTTTGAGACGTTAAGTGATGGCTGGCGACTGCAGTCCATAGGCAGTGAGACGTGTTGCTATATAATTAGGGTACCTAATCTCGATGGGAATGATGGGAATCCAGAATAGCACAGCCCAGGGAGCAGAACTTAGCTGTGAGAAGTAAGGGAGGCATAATTACTGTACTAGGCAACAACGTTTCTTCCTATTAGAGACTATGGTAACAGCTAATAAACCATGACACACCTAGGGATTTGACAGATGGGTACCTGACAAGGATATTCCTCCACTTATATAACAAAACAATCAAATGCTGGCAAGCAGAGTGTTGATAGTCCTGCAGTGGAAATTATAAAAATCTCAGAGTACATGAAATATTAAAAGCACTATGCATTTTGATAATCATTAGTAGTATCCTCCTTGGGATAACTCTTTAGGGAAAAGCATGTCATTTTATACAGAAAGATGATCTTTTAATGGTCATTAATGTATAATAAAAATTTCTCAGATTGTTTCTTTTTTAATGGTCAAGTTGAAGGCCTCACCAACTTATTGAAAGGTTCAGCTGAAATCATTTTGAAAGTGCTTTCATTATCATAAGAACAATGGGATTAATAAAAATTAGTATTGTCTCATATATTTAGAACAGCCATGCTGTATAGTTAGCTCTCACTTAAGAACAAATACAGCCCAATTCTGTGGACAGTGGTCCACAGATATAGCAATGACAGGCCCATTTATTCTGGCATCCAACAGAGTTCAGGTTCCACTCTCCAAGGGGAAACCAACACATCTGACAGTTCACCTCAACTAAACTGAACCAGAAAAGTAAACCTGCTTTAAAAACACAATATTCATCAAGTCAAATCTATATGACATAGGATTATCCCTGCTTTTCTGGATGATCTCTGCTATTACTCTACTCCATCGGCAAGGGGAAGAGAGGGTGGGCTGTAATCACATCTTATCCATAGATAGTATTTGAAATCGTATTTCTCAAGGGCCTTCACTAAGTTATCTTTAGAAAATGACAGGCATGTTCATTTACACCCAAATGTTAAGGTGTAGTGAATAATTAAGACTAACTATCCAGTGCTGACAGGAACACTGAGTTTGTATACCAATGAGTAAGAAAATAGACCAATCATGGGAAATCACCAGCTGCAGGAGTTTGTGTCCCTACTCTTGCTGTCCTCGTTCATATTTATGGAAATGGAAATGTTAATTTATTTGGGATCATATCCCAATAGAAATGTTAACTTCTAATCAAGAATATTAAATGTATTGATTCTTTTATTCATTTTTCCCTTTGTCTCCTCCCAGATAGGATTTATAACAGGTTGATCATTTCAAGATGTTGAAGTTAGTATCCAAATAGGAAGTGGAAATCTGATACTCAGTGGGACACATGAAATCACAGTGTAAAAATACGATCAGAATACTATAAAATATTCTCGTCAGAAAGACTCTAGCCAAAGAGATGTCAAAAGCAATGGAATCTTATGCAATTAAGTATAAAACTGCATGAAAATCTATTAATAAAAATTAAATTGTCAGCTCTGTAGTAAGCTAAGATTGACCTTAACTAGTTACTGTTTCTCCTAAATTAATTTTGCAAATTGAAGCAAAACCAACAGTTTGTGCTGGGAAATCCCTTTGTTACTACCCACTGTGCCACTAGTTAGAGAAATTGCTACATCATGCAAAAATCCTTGAAACTAATTTATTACTTGCTCAGCTGGAGCCTGAAGAGGGGTGTAAAGATGAACATCAGGGACTTCAAAAGCCTTCTCCAATAACTGAGGGCATCCCAAGAAGAAAACACAATCCATCCAAACAACAGTTTCTCAGATATTTGACCTTTGTGTAGGCAGGAAGGAAAACATATTAAACAACATATGTGCTCTGTAATTGGCCCAACCTTAAGGGAAGGTATTCACCAGCAAAGCAGAGCACCAAGACAGGAGTTTAGCAAATGGCAAGTTATTTCATGAAGAGCTCTGCTCAAGGTAATTTACGAGAAAGAGGAAGGCTTACTTAAAGCTGCCACTTAGGATTGTATCAAGTCAAATCAATTTCATAGTTCCTTTACATTTTATTGATGTTTCTTCAGCTTTTGTATTTCACAGAGTTGAAATAACAAAAACGTGTCTGAGATGCCTCAATTTTAAGTCCACTTTAAGCTCAATTTTTATCTTAATTTGTTTTTTCAAGAGAAGAGGTTTGTTTCTGTTTCAGGAACTCTGAATATAGCAATAGAAATCATTGTACTAAAGAGTATTCTGACAACTTTTGATATTTAACTAGGTTGTGGGCAGAAAGCCAAAGAACGTGTTCTTCCTCTGTGAGGGTATTGATGATAATATTTGGCACTTGTGTTTAGGATAAAGCATGAAGAAGAAAGGAGGGCTTTGCACATTATGGGGCCAGCTGTGCTGGGGAGAGTTGTAGCAAATTGCAAGGTGGACTCTGTCACATGATTTAGCTCTGCTCTAGGCCCTGGGGCCAGATCAGCTTTGCAGCTCAAGGTTTTCCACATTTCCATTTGTTAAAATTAGGCAATCATTGTCCTGCTACTGATATTCTACTCCTTTTCCCTTACTTGTAGCTTCAGCATATTTCCAGGTAATAATTATATTTCTGTAACTACAAGATAACATCTTGCTTTGTCACAGCCTACCTCACCAAATAACAGCTTTGAGTGCCTTGTTCCTTTCCTGGTAGAATCAAAACTCAGAGAAGCCGAGTGTCAGGGTCTATTCCCAAAATTTGATCATCACTACTCAGAAGAGACACCCATATTACTTTGTAATATTGATACTTTTATGTGCTTTTAACATGTGTGTCTACATTATAATTTCCCCACTTCCTTGAGTGTTAATGTTCAAGTTATTTCTATGTGTTTCTTCCTGAGTAAAACACAATGGTTTCATTTTTTTCTGCAGGAATTTATAGTTTCATATAATTGCAATAACAGAATTTTGTCCTTTTAGTTTAATAAGATTGTATGTTTAGTATTTTCCAATGTTTTTACATTGCTTTAATAAAACATAGTACACAATGATCCATGGTGTTTATACATCATAATTTACTTAACTGATCCTCTACCGGTGAACATATAGGTGATTTATAAATTATGCTGTTAGATTGAGACTTTCAGGAAATACATATATTCTCTTCGTACACTTTGCCCCTTTTCTTCTAATGAATAATTATTTTTAGAGTAAATTGCCAAGAAGGGAATTTTTTGATCAACACTATGAACATTCAAACAATTTCTGATATATAGTTCATCATTATTAAAACTAGTATTGTAATTATCCAACATCTAAAATATAGAAATATGAAAATAATAAAACTGATACCTAATGTATACCACTGAGATTTAATTTAATAAACTGTCACATTTTGCAATGTTTATTCATATACCTTATTTTCTTTTAAAATAAAATGTTAGAGATACCAGGTCCATGCTTTCTAACACTTTATCTTCCTGCCTTCACCTTAAGTTCTACTCTGAAGGCGGTGTGGGTGCGTGTCATTCTCAGAAATGCTTATGTGTTTTACTACATGCACATGTATCCAAAAAATATATAAATTACTGTTTAAAGAGTTTAAACCTGCATAAATATTATTACATTATCCTATTCTGTATATCCTTTAGCTGCTTGCTTCTTTGTTCCTTTTGAGAAAAAAAATTTTGAAGTATAGTTGATTTACAATGTTATATTTGCTTTAGATGTACAACCTAGTGACTTGATATTTTTATAGATTATATTCAATTTAAAGTTTTTTAAAAATATTGGCTATATTCCCTGTTCTGTACGTTACATACTTGTATCTTATTTATTTTATACCTAGTAGTTCAAACCTCTAAATTCCCTTCCACTATCTTGCCCCTCCCTGCACCCCTGTCTCCACGGTTTGTTCTGTATACTATGAGTCTGTTTCTGTTTTGTTATATTCATTTGTTTGCTTTATTTTTTAGGTTCTACATATAAGTGAAAAAATACAGTATTTGTCTTACCCTGTCTGACTTCCTTCACTAAAAGAAATACTATTCAAATACATCCGTGTTGCTGCAAATGGCAAAATTTCATTCATATTTATGGCTGAGTAGTATTCCATACCACATCTTCTTTTCCATTCATCTGTTTATGAACACTTAGATTGCTTCCATATCTTGACTACTGTAAATAATGCTGCTGTGAACATTGGGGTGCATGTATCTTTTTGAATTAGTGCTTTCATTTTCAGGAATATACCCAGGAATGGAATTGCTGGATCATATGGTAGTTCTATTTTTAATTTTTTTCCTGAAACCTCCATACTGTTTTCCATATTGGCCGCACCGATTTACATTCCCGCCAGCAGTGTACAAGGGTTCCCTTTTCTCCACATCTTTGACAATATTTGTTATTTGTGGTCCTTTTGATGATAGACATTTTGATAGGTGTGAGGTGATCTCACATGGTAGTTTTGATTGGCATTTCCCTGATGATTATTGATGTTAAGCATCTTTTCATGTGCCTATTGGCCATCTGAATATCTTCTTTAGAAAAATGTCTCTTCAGGTCGCCTGCATATTTTTTAATCAGGTTGTTTTTTTGATATTGAACTATATGACCTCCTTATATCGTTTGGTTATTAATCTCTTATCAAACATGTCATTTTCAAACATCCTCTCCCATTCAGTAGATTGTCTTTCATTTTGTTGATGGCTTCCTTCGCTGTGCAATTTAAGTTTAATAACGTCCCATTTGTTCATTTTTGCTTTTGTTTCTCCTGCCTGAGGAGACAGATCCAAAAATATATTGCTAAGACTTATGTCAAAGAGTACTGCCTATGTTTTGTTCTAGGAGTTTTATAGTTTTCATTCTTACATTAATGTCATTAAACCATTTTGAGTTTATTTTAGTTTGTGGTGTGAGAATGTGTTCTAATTTCATTCTTTTACATGCAGCTGTCCAGTTATCCTAACACTACTTATTGAGGAGACTCTCTTTCCCCATTGTATATTTTTGCCTCCTTTGTCATAGATTAACTGACCACATGTGCTTGGGTTATTTCTGGGCTCTCCATCCTTTTCCATTGATCTATGTGTCTGTTTTCATGCCAGTACCATACTGATTTGATTACTGTAGCTTTGTAGTATACTCTGAAGTCACAGAGTGTGATACTTCCAGCTTTGTTCTTTTTTTCTCAAGATTGCTTTAGCTATTCAGGGTCTTTTGTGGCTCTATATAAATTTTAGGATTATTTATTATAGTTCTGTGAAAAATGTCATGAATAGTTTGATAGGAATTGCATTAAAATGTACAGTTCTTTGGGTAGTATGGACTTTTTAACAATATTAACTCTTCCAATCCATAAACATGATATCTTTCCATTTCTTTGTATCATCTTCAATTACCTTCATCAATGTTTTATAGTTTTCAGAGTATGAGTCTTTACTCTGAAAGAGTAAATAAACTTAACAGGTTAAGTTTATTTCTAGGTGTTTTAAATATTTTTGTGATGGGATTGTTTTATTGCTTCCTCTTTCTGATTATTAGTGTATAGAAAAGCAACAGATTTCTGTATATTGATCTTGTTTTCAACAAATTTACTAAATTCATTTGTTCTAATATTTTTTGTAGAGTCATTAGAGTTTTCTACATGTAGTATCATGTCATCTGCAAATAGTGATAGTTTTACTTCTTCCCTTTCAATTTGGATACATTTTATTTATTCTTATGTGATTGCTGTGGCTAGGACTTCCAATACTATGTTAAATAGAAATAGCAACAGTGAGCATCCTTATCTTGTTCCTGACGTTTTTAGGAAAAGTTTCTAGTTTTTCATCATTGAGTATGATCTTAGCTGTGGGTTTGTCATAAATGGCTTTTATTATGTTGAGATAAGTTCTCTCTGTAACAACTTTGTTGAGAATTTTTATCATGAATGAGTATTGAATTTTATCAAATGTTTTTGCTGAATTTATTGAGATGATCATGCAATTTTTATTCTTTTTTTTGTTAATGTGGTGTATCACATTGATTGATGTGCAGATATTGAACTATCCTTGTATCTCTAGAGTAAATCCTAGTTGATCATGGTGTATGATCCTTTTTATGTGCCATTGAATACGGTTTGCTAATATCTAGTTGAAGTTTTTGCATCTATGTTCATCAGAGATATTGCACTGTAATTTTTTTTGTAGTATCTTTGTCTGGTTTTCCTTCCAGGGTGGCCTCATAGAATGAATTTGGGAGTGTTCCCTCCTCTTCAATTTTTTTGGAGTTGTTTGAAAAGATAAATATTAACTCTTCTTTATATATTTGGTAGAATTCCCCTGTGAAGCCATCTCATTGGACTTTTGTTTGGTGAGAGTTTTTTGATTATTGATTCAATTTCAATATGATTAATTGGTCTTTTCAGATTATCTGTTTCTCACTGATTCAGTCTTGAAGTATTGTCTGTTTCTAGGAATCTTTCTGTTTCTTCTAGGTTGTCCAATTTGTTGGCATATAACTGTTCATAATATTCTCTTATGGTTATCTGTGTTTCTGTGATATATGTTCCAATTTCTAGTCTTTCATTTCTTACTTTATCTGGGTCCTCCCTCTCTCTTCTTAGTGAGCCTGACTAAAGTCTTATCTATTTTGTTTATCTTTAAAAAAATAGCTCTTGGTTTCATTGTTTTTTTCCTATTTTTTTGTTCTTTATTTCATTTATTTCCACTCTGATCCTTATTATTTCCTTCCTTCTGCTGACTTTGGGTTTTGTTTGTTCTTTTCCTAATTCTCTTAGATGGTAGGTTAGGTTGTTTCTTAAGGTATGTCTGTATCACTATAAACTTCCATCTTAGAACTGCTCTTGCTGTATCCCATAGATTTTGGAAAGTTATGTTTTTATTTTCATTTGTTTTCAGGCATTTTCTGGTTTTTTTCTTTGATTTATCTGTTCACCCATTGTTTTTTTTAGTAGCATGCTCTTTGTGTTTTTCTCATTTTTCTTACTGTAATTGATTTTTATTTTCTTACCATTGTAGTCAGAAAAGATGCTTGATGTAATTCACACCATCTTAAATTTGTTGAGACTTGTTTTGTATCCTAGCATGTGATCTATCCTGGAGAATATTCTATGTGCACTGAAAAGTATGTGTATTCTGCTGTTTTGGGGTGGATTGCCCTGTAGCTGTCTACTAAGCCATCTTGTCTAATGTGTCATTTAAAGCCACTGTTGCCTTTTTGATTTTCTGTCTGGATGATCTCTTCATTGATGTAAGTGGTGTGTTAAAGTCCCCTACAATTATTGTGTTACTTGTTAATTTCTCCCTTTATGTCTGTCAATATTTGCTTCATATATTTAGGTGTGCCTATATTAGGTGCATATATATTTACAAATGTTACAGCCTCTTCTTGCATTGATCCCTTTATCATTATATAGTTTTTTTCTTTGTCTTTTATTACAGACCTTGTTTTAAGTCTACTTTGTCTGATATGAGTATTGTTATTCCACTTTTCTTTTTATTTCCATTTGCATGAAATACCTTTATCCATCCCCCTCACTATTAGTCTGTGTGGTCTTTAGCTCTGAAGTGAGTCTCTTGTAGATAGCATATAGAAGGGCCTTTTTTTGTTTTATCCAGTCATCCACCCTATGTCTTTTGATTGGAGCATTTAAACCATTGACATTGAGAGTCATTATTCATAGGTGTGTATAATTGTTTGTTTTTGTCACTTGTTTTCTGGTTGCTTTTGTAGTTCTTTGTTATTTTCTTCTTCCTTTAGTTTCTTCTTTTGTGGTTTGATGATTTTCTTTAGTGTCATATTTATGTTTCTTTCTCTCTTGTTTTTGTGTGTCTGTTGTAGGTTTTTTATTTGTGGTTACCGTGGAGTTCAAGTATGTTGACCTATACTTGTATCTGTGTATTTTAAACTGATGGTAATTTAAGGTCAAACATACTCTAAAAGCTCTATGTTTTTTTTATCCCCCCCCACACACATTTGTGTTTTTGTTGTCATATTGTATATCTTTATGTCTGTTCCTTAACTATTTATTGTAATTTTAGCTGATTTTACAAGTTTTGTCTTTTAACCTTCAAACTAGCTTATTTAAGTGGTTGATTCACAGCTTTTACTATGTTTTTGCCTTTGCCAGTGGGATTTTTTCCCTTCCTATAATTTCTTATTTCTCATTGTAGCCTTTTCTTTTTCACTTAAGACCCTTTAACACTTCTTATAAGGTTAGCTTAGTATTATTGTTGAACTCTTTTAGTTTTTGTTTGTCTGAGAAGCTGTTTGTCTCTCCTCCAATTCAGAATGATAGCCTTGCTCGGTAGAATATTTTAGGTTGTAGTTTTTTCCCTTTCAGCACTTTAAGTATATCATGCCACTCGCTGCCTGCCTATAAAGTTTCTGAAGAAAAATCAGCCCTCAGCCTTATGGGAGTTCCCTTGTATATGACTCTTTTTCTCTCGCTACCTTTAGAATTCTCTCTTTATCTTTGACATTTGCCATTTTAATTACGATATGTCTTGGTGTGGTCTCTTTGGGTTAATCTTGTTTGGGACCCTCTGTATCTGGCCATCTGTTTCCTTCTTCAGGTTTGGGAAGTTTTCAGTCATGATTTCATCAGATATATTTTCTAAGCCTTTTTATCTCTCTTCTTCTGGGACCCTTATAATGCAAATGTTAGTACACTTGATGTTGTCCCAAAGGTCCCTTAGATTATTCTTATTTTTAAAATATGCTTTTCTTTTTGCTATTCTGATTGATTTCCATTATTCTATCTTCCAGATTGCTAATGCATTCTTCTATATCACACAATCTGCTGTTTATTCCCTTTAGTGATTTTTCCATTTGAATTATTATATTCTTCAGCTCTGACTGGTACTTTTTATATTTTTTTAGTTTTCATTAAAATTCTCACTATGTTCATCTATTCTTTCCTATGTTTCGTTAGCATTCTTATTACTGTTGCTCTGAACCCTTTATCAGGTGAATTATTTATCTCTGCTTCATCAGGGATTTTTTCCAGGTTTTTTCCTTTTTCTTTCATTTGAAACATATTCCTCTGTCTTCTCATTTTGTTTAACTTTCTCTGTCTTCATGAAATTATGTGATACAGTCATCTATCCTGGTCTTGAAGGTGTGTACTTGTGTGGAAGTGTCCCTGTGCAGTCTGAGTGTGCCCAGGGGCTTTGGTGGGAGAGCTGGATCTAAAGGGAGCATAGGCTGTGTCTTCCCTGGGGGTGTGCTGGCAGCTTCAGCCTTGGTGGGAGGTAGGGTTAAAGTTGGAGGGGCCAGATTCAGAACCAGGTGTAAGCCCTGGGGCTTCTTTTGTGTTCAGTGGCCTCATCAAGGACAGGGTGGACCCAAGGGCCTGGAGCAGGAATCTTGAGCGAGTTGGGTTTCTCCCAGATGTAATGGAAGTCTCTGACTTCATTTGGGGTATGGCTGGGTCTGAAGACTTGGGACTACAATTCTGTGCTGCCTTCAGTTTTTCCCCTGGTGTGCATGCCTTGGTTAGAGGTTAGTTGTGACCAGAAGAGGTGGTGCCACACCACTGATCTATCTTTGCATCCTCCCAAGTGTGTGTAGTTATGGGTGCTCCTGCTATGGCAGTGTCCGCCCTGGAGTTAGTTTAGCTTCCTCCTGGATATGTGTATTAAAGTGCTCGCTGGCAACAGCAGTGTCCACCTTAGTAGGGAGCAGCACTGGAGAAAGAGGGGCTGGAGTAGGAGCCTGGTGCAGGCTTGGGTAGGGGGACATACTGACGTGGTCCTGGCAAGCTGGCCAGAGTCCCAGACAGTTTTTAATCTGCTGCCTCCATGTTGTGACTGGGAGTAAGCAAGTCTGTGCATGTACTCTTAGCAGAGTCTTGTTTTTTTTGTTGTTGTTTTGTTGTTTCTTTTTTTGTGTGTGGTACGCGGGCCTCTCACTGCCGTGGCCTCTCCCACAGCGGAGCACAGGCTCCGGACACGCAGGCCCAGTGGCCATGGCCCACGGGCCCAGCCGCTCCACAGCACGCAGGATCCCCCCGGACTGGGGCACAAACCTGCGTCCCCCGCATCGGCAGGCGGACTCCCAACCACTGCGCCACCAGGGAAGCCCTGTTTCTTTTTTTTTTTTTAAGTAGCCCTCCAGTAAGCCCCACTGGTTTTCATGGTTTTCAAACCAGTTAAGGGGCTTGTTGTCCTTGTGTTGGACTCTAGGGTCAGGTGCCTAATATGTGGCTTGAACCCTTTGCTCCCCAGGAAGGATCCCTGAGCCTGTGATATCTCCTTCCTCTTCTGTGTCCCCCTCCAGGCATGTGGGTCCTGACCAGATTGCTCCTCCTTCCTTCCTACCAGACTCTGTGTGAATCTTTGTTTACAGCCCTGGTTATAGAATAGCTATCCTGCTAGTCCTCATGTTGATTTCAGTGAGAGTCGCTCTATATGTAGTTGTGATTTTGATGTGTTTGTGAGGGAAGATGAGCCCAGTGTCTTCCTACTCTTCCATCTTGATCTTTCCAAAATTGTTTTTGAGGTGTATCCGTGTTGTTGCCGACAGATATAATTCATCAAGTTTAACATCATTGCATGTTTATTTATCCATTTTCATGCAAAGGATGCTGTTTTTACTTTTATTAAAATTTTTGAAATATTGTAATAAACATATTTGTCAGCTGGGGCACTTACACAAGAGTTTCTTCACGATCCATACCTAGGAGTAGAATTGTTAATTCCCTTTTACCCATATTCTCCCTTGGTGTTACAGGAACTGTGGCACTTCGCCTATTGAGATGATATTAAGTTGTTTTCCATTTTTGTTTTTATTTACTTTTTCATGTTTGCTGCTGAAGTTGAGCTTTTCATATATTGGGCATTTGGTTTACTTCTGTGTGCATTGACTATTCATAACTTTGTCCAGTTTTCTCTTGGGTTGTTCTTTATTTTGGTTAGTGATTTCAAAGACTGGTTTAAATTATGGAAAAATTATTTGTTGGTATTGTGCTTTGTGGCTTGTCTTTTCACTTTTTTATTCTGTATGTCATTATAAGGAAGTTTTCATTGCAGTGTAATAATATTCATAAATCTTCTCTTTTGAATTTGGTTTGTTCTTATTGTTTCTTGTTTAAAAATTATTTCCCTCCCCAGCATCACACAGATACTCCTCACCACTTTTTAAAAAAAAATTTTCAGTCTGGCTTTTCACATTTATGACCTTATTCAATAAATAATCCATTTTTTTAGTACTCAGTTTTGCCAGATTTTTGCATTTGCTCTTTTTCAAATAAAATGTTTTGGAGTTTTATCTCTAATTTTTGTTATTTGCTATTTAATAATTACTGTCATTTAAAATTTTGTCTTATTTTGATTACCTTCTTTCAGTTTGCTCTTTTTCTTTTTCCTTATTTTTTGAGTTGGGAAGTTTATTAATTCTGTGTTTATTCTTTTCTGATATAAGCATTTAAGACCAAAGAGTTTATGAAACTACTGCTTTACCTACATTTAACAAGTTTGGACACATTGTATTTTCATTGTTAATTTAGTTCTAAATATATTTCAGTCTCCATTATAACTCATTTGGTCCATGAGTTAATTGGAAGATTCTGAATGATTATCTTCTATGCAAATATTTTGGGAAGTGGACATTAGCTTTCTACTGTTAATTTCTAACTTTTAAATTTAACTGACTTTTGGTCAATTCTATGTGATTCAGAGTCTTGGGTATTTCTTGTGATAAATTGTATAATCTATTACTTGGTAAATTTTTTATGTTTCCCTTGTAGGCAGTAGTCAGTAGTGCTGTTTAACAAAGTATTTCCAAATCTTTCCAGTTGTTATGAAACGTGTACTGTATTGCTAAGTGTCTATAATCACCATGACTCAGTGTTTAATTGCATTGTTATTGGGTTGGCCAAAAGGTTCGTTCAGTGTTTTCCATAAGATGGCTTTAGTAGCATTCAGTTGTCTTTAACTTCATTCAAAACAATTTTGTTAGATTGTATGTGACAGCTGTCATATCAGCATGCATTAAAAAAAAAAGACATCAAAATTGGTGAATTTTTGTGTAACCATTTTAATTATGAAGAGGGAAGAAGAAAAGCAACATTTTCAGCATATTATGCTTTATTATTCAAAGAATGGTAAAAACGCAACTGAAATGCAAGAAAAGATTTTTGCAGTGTATGGAGAAGGTGCTGTGACTGATTGAATGTGTCAAAAGTGGTTTGCAAAGTTTCGTGCTGGAGATTTCTCACTGGATGATGCTCCACAAGTCAGGTAGACCAGTAGAAGTTGATAGCAAACAAATCGAGACGTTAATTAAGAACAATCAATGTTATACCACATGGGAGATAGCCGACATACTCAAAATATCCAAATCAAGCGCTGAAAATCATTTGCACCAGCTTGGTTATGTTCATCTCTTTGGTGAACATTTTTTCTCTTAACTTATGGTTCCACATAAATTAAGTGAGAAAAACCTTCTTGACTGTATTTCCTCATGCAATTCTCTGCTTAAACGTAATGAAAATGTTCCATTTTTAAAACAAATTGTGACGGGAGATGAAAAGTGGGTACTGTACAATAATGTGGAATGGAAGAGATGGTGGGGCAAGTGAAATGAACCACCAACAACCACACCAAAGGCTAGCCTTCATCCAAAGAAGGTGATGTGTATATGGTGGGATTGGAAGGGCGTCCTCTATTATGACCTCCTTCCGGAAAACCAAAAAATTCATTCCAACAAGTACTGCTCCCAATTAGACCAACTGAAAGCAGCACTTGACAAAAAGTGTCCAGAATTAGTCAGCAGAAAATACATAATCTTCCATCAGGATAATGCAAGACTCAATGTTTCTTTGATGACCAGGCAGAAACTGTTACAGCTTGGCTGGGAGTTTCTGATCCATCCACCGTATTCACCAGACATTGCACCTTCAGATTTCCATTTATTTCGGTCTTTACAAAATTCTCTTAATGGAAAAAAACTGTCAATTCTCTGGAAGACTGTCAAAGGCAACTGGAACAGTTCTTTGCTCAAAAAGATAAAACGTTTTGGGAAGATGGAATTATGAAGTTGCCTGAAAAATGGCAGAAGGTAGTGGAACAAAAGGGTGAATACGTTGTTCAATAAAGTTCTTGGTGAAAATGAAAAATGTGTCTTTTATTTTTACTTTAAAACCGAAGGCACTTTTTGGCCAACCCAATACGTGGCACCAGCATAAAATACGTTTCTGTTGTGTTAACCCACTGAGATTTTGATTCTTTTTGTTACTGCAAGATTATGAACCAATCCTGATTTGTGGATATGGGGTGATGATGTTAGAATCCTGACAGTGGAAAAGGTAGCAATTCATGTTATACATTAGCAAAATATTTAATTAAACTATCACCTGCTATTACTTGGATGTCCAGCCATGTATCTAATGATTATGTAGCACTAGGAGAAGTGGTTGAAAATCCAAACAATATTAGCATGTATTAGTTGTTATTAGCTGTTCTTATCAAGTTATTATGAAAGAGACTCAAAGAATGTGTGCTTATAAAATATATTTTATCTTATCATTTGGCACAGGGTTCCATTCTAGTCCATCAGATCAACTTGCTAATTGTGTTGTTGAGATCTTCTATATTTTTACTAATTTCTTTCTGGTTGAGCTATTACTTTCTGAGATTATTTTAAAATCCCTTACCATGTGCAAGGTAAACATTTCTTAAACAGAACCTAATAAGTATTAAGCAAAAACACTCTTAACAAATTACATGTTAATAGAATTACAAATTTCTGTCAGTCAAAAAACACCAATAAAATAGTAAAAAAGGCAAACCAGAGAGTAGTAAAAGATATTTTCAATACAAAGAGCAAATACTTCAGATCTACAATACTCAAAACGTCCTGTTGTTGTTAGAACAACAACAACAAAAAACAGACAACCAAAAAAGTCAAACCAAAAGAAAAAATGTATAAAGACTATGGACACTTCACCCAAAAGGATATTCAAATAGCCAATAAACATTTGAAAACGTTCTTAAGGCAATGCAAATCAAAATCACAATAAGAAATTATTATACATGAAAAACGGTACAAGTGAAAAAATAAAAAATACTCTCTTGCACTGCTGCTGCGAGTGTAAATTGATACAACCTCTTTGAGAAACTGTTTGCAGTATCAAAGCTCAAAATATGCATATACTATGACCGGACTATCCCAGTCACACAATAATGATCTTTGAGGATCCCAGCTTTATGTAAAGGAAACTCTCTGGACTGGCTAGGCTAGTCGTAGGACTCATCTCATTTGTTTACCCAGTCTCAGGAAGAACTGTTCTGTGTTGCTTGTTGTCCAATATCTTAAAATCACTGTTTCAAATATTTAATTAGTTTTTAGTATTTCAAGGCAGGAGTTTAAACTGGTTCATAGTGCTCATCCATCTTGGCTGAAAGCTGATGTCATGTGTGACTTTTTGTTGGCTAACTGCTCTGGCCATTTCATCCCCTGCTGGGTCACAGAACATGTAGCTGCAGTTGTCCTAGTAAGCACACCTGTGCTATGATGTCTGTCTCAGTTCCAGGAATTTTTGCCAATAATCTGAAACACTTTAAACCCATGCATAGTTGGTTTGTGATTTTTGAATTTTTCTATTCTTTTTCCAGGAGTTAGACAGGAAATTAAAGATTCTTTCCTTCCACATAATTTGATTTTTTAAAAATCTCTTTATTATAAACCCATGTTCACATTTCCCCACGTGGAAATGTAAATCCTAGCTGATAATTGTATTTCAGTTTGGGAGTTTGCAATGAGACCACATATTTGAACTTGCTTTCCTTGTGTTTTCATATGTTGATTACAGCAGAAAATGCTATTCTTGTGTATTACTAAATTTTATGATAAAACTCTCTAAAACACTTGGGATTGCTTATTAAGATGTTATAAAACTAAAGTTGTTCTTTAACTTAAAATTTTTATGAAAAAGAGTAAGCTACTAAAATGTGTGATGGTCCAAATGTAAAACAACGGTAGTTTAATTTCTCTTTAAAATCAATCTTTTACATCTTACTTTATCCAGCAAAGAACCAAAAGGTGCATTCTTCTGATATTTTGTTGCTGTTGCTCTTGTTGTGGAAGCAGTATGTATGTAATCAGGGTACCATTAAATAGCCATGGTAATTAAAAGTGACTCTCATAGAAACTTACTAAAGAACCTGCATTTAAATATTTTTAAATTTTTTATACAATTTTTAAAGGTGACTTTCCATTTACAGTTTTTACAAAATATTGGTTATATTCCCTGTGTCATATAGTACATCCTTGAGTCTATCTTACACCCAGTAAGCTGTACCTCCCACACCCCCATTTTTTTAACTTCACTCCTTTGTTTAGCAAGGCACTGGTTGGCAAAATGATTGAGTAGCTAAAGTTGATGTTTTGGTTCACTCCCATTAATTTCACCTCTTCTTCCTTATTTTACCTCTGAGGTAGCCTGCAGCTCATGTGCCTTTCCAGGATGTTAGCACCCACGGCCACGGAAGTTGACATTGTCCTTTTAGGTTCTCTTTTGCCTTCTTCTCTACAAAGTATTCACTAGTATATATTGAATCTCATAAGCATAGTTCAGAGTTAGTTGTTACTAATGGTTTAGCACAGGGTCAGCTACTTTCTCTCTAAGGGGCCAGATAGTAAATATTTTTAGTTTTTAGGCCATACAGTCTCTGTTGCACCTACTCAACTCTGTCATTGTGACACAAAAACAGCTCTAGGCACTATGTAAATGAATTGGTGAGGCTGGTACCGTTAAGACTTTATGTACAAAAGTAAGCAGTGGGCCAGATTTGGCCTGTGGCCATAATTTGCTGAGCACTAGTTCAATACGTTATCCTTCCCAAAGCAGAATGTTGGAATTTTAACAAAGACCTCTGGGAAACCTTGTAACTCAAATTTTAAAAGTGGGCTTTCATGTGGCAATTTCAGGTCCATTAACAGAACTGTAGGTCATATTTATTTTAAGCCACTCAGCATCCAAAGCAAATAGTGTTACTGAATAGATGCATATGCATATGAGGAGCGCCTCATGAAAAAGACCGTTTTCACAGTTTTTCATATTTGCTATAGGCACTATATGAGAGTTTAATGTCCACTGCAATTAAAGCAATACTGAAAAAGAGCAAGGCTGGTTTTTATTAACTTTCAAAAGCGTTGTCAACTGATGATTATGATACTTGAGAAACATTTAAAAATAAGAGAAAGTATGTAATGGTCAGATATGGGAGTCTGGTAAATTACTTAGTCTCTCATTTAAAGGAAGCCTCGTTATTTTGCAAAATTATTTTCTAATATGGCTATGTACCCGTGTTGTCTGAGTGGAGATCTACCCTAAAATATCCAAATGAAGATCCGTACATAAGCCATAAGTCTCAGTGGGATGAAGGAACATGAGTATGATTTTCTGTTAACTAACTTTGAAAAATACTGTCATTGTAATTTCTCCCTAACAAAGGAGCAGTTGTCTACTGGTTAATGTTTTTGTATCTGTGGCTATATGTAGACTGTAAAATTGCATTTCTTTCTTTTTTTTTTTCAATTCTAGTCACACTTCAATTTTAGTCAAATAAAACTAAAACTAAAATTTTACTAGAAAGTCGTATGATGGATTTGAAGACTATGTTCAAAGGACAGATCCATGGTTTCAGGTGATTTGGGGGAAAAAAATCAGTCAACCGGCGTTTTCTGCCATACTGTCCCTTCTAGTTCTTTAAGTCTCTTTGTGTTGGTAGCTTTGCAGTAAAATAGTTTTGTTTTACTGAGATATATTTGGCCATTGCAATGACATTCTTTTCTTGGCTAAATCCTGGTAACTTAGTAAGTTTCTTGAAACTACATACAAGAATTGAAAGTATTATTAAACCATTTAGAACATTTTTAAAAAGCATAATCAAAGATTATTGTGGTCACCAGGCAGGAACATTCCCTTTCTTATGCCAGTAAGAATTCAATGAGCTTTTATAATACCACGTAGGTCAGGATCTCAAGTAATTTTTCAAGTCATTTCACAGTAATTCCAAAGTTATACATTTATTCTTGAAATTAATAGCACATCATAAATCCTGACTTTCATTTTTACTTAATAACTCATGCCTTCATTTTTTCAGCAAATGCATGTTAAACCTACTATGTGCTAAGATTTGGGAAGTCAAGGATGAACAAATTAGATGTAATTTCTGCTCTGATAAAATTAACATGCAAGCTAGGTGAATCAGACACTAAACAAGTAGAAATATATATATATATAAAATAATTTCAGATACATACTAAACAGATACATATGTATATAATAAGTGCCTCATGAAAGAAACTGTCTTTTCACAGTTTTTCATATTTACTATGAGCTCTATATGTGGGTTTAATGAAGGAAATGACCATGTGACATTAAAGAGTGACAGTTATTGGACCCTGTACCAACCAACAAATGAGGATCCCAGCAATTCCTCTGCTAAGGAAAAGTGCAAAACATGAAGCAGTATGTCATTGTTACTCTGTTTTCTAAGGAGTTTTCCTAAGGAACAGAAGTTTCCTAAGAAATAAGGGCTATTTCATAACAGAAGTAACCTGTAGAATGAAAAACTATTTCAAATTTGTAAACTTGCATCAAAATGATTTATGATTAACTTTAGTTTTTCAAGTTTCTCAGCTCTGTAATCCCATGGACATGCCCACAATAATCCTTTATTCTTATAAGTTCAAATTTGAGAAACACTTAGGTCCCTCACCCCATTGCTGCTCTGAGTGGGAGGCTGCGAGTCAGAGGGAAGAGGCCACAGGACATCTCCCCGCCCCCCTCCAATTGACAGGTGGTAAATTTCTCTGTAAATCTGACGTCAAGAGATGGAGACTAAACTCCCACAGAATTGTTTCTTCTGCAGTGTCAGGCTTCTGTGTACCCAGGGCACTCTTCTGAAATGGAAACAAGATTCAGGGCTTTCATCTCACTTCTGATTTAACTATATTTCATATTAGTCCATGTGTGGAAAGTGGTGGTCACTCCAGAGAGCTTATTCTTACTGTTCCTCTGGATATCTAAACACCTGCATAGCACTCTCAAATCCAACTTAATGCCTAAACTTAACAGCTGAAAGAAGGAAGCACTGTGAAAAAGTCACACCTCTGCAAGGGTATGAAACACAGAATGGCAAGTATATCAAATGGTACTGCATTTTTCTACAAGCAACAGACAACCTGGAAAGCAGTGGTTTAAATTACTAATCAGTCTATTTTTCTTCTTGTAAATAAGAAGTAGGCAATCCACTGTTGATCTCATGGAGTCATCAAAATCCAGTTTCCCTCAAGCTTTCTGTTCAGCCTTCCTTAGCGTATAGTTTTCATTCTCAAGTTTTCCCCTCAGTTATTCTCAAAATTTCAGAATTTTACACTGACATCGAACAAACCAAGTTTACTTTTTCAAGAAGGTAAAATGCCATTGGATGCTATATAGTCACAAAACTTTCTAAAATCCGGAGAGCGCCAGGCAGCAAAGAGAGAAAGAACAAACTGCTTTACTTATATTCGACATCAGTGTTGTCTGAAACTTGACAAAGCACAGCACTGGCTCTGAGGAACCAAAAGGCAGAGCCTTGAAAGCTTGCAGGACTAGAGATGGAGGAGAGGGAGGCAATGTGAGAAGAATGCTGCCCATGGAAACTTGTGATGGCAAAGATGGAAGGACAAATGGTGCTGCCTCCTTCCTGCCAGACTGAGGTGAACATTTAGGATCCCCGTATAACTGACACTGACGTTGTGCATGGTGAGGGAGCCTCAGCGGCTGGAGGGAAGGAAGGTCCTTCCTCCCTACTTAATCTTGCCTAACACCAACCCAGAGGGTTGGGGGCGCCTTTTATAACTCCATGAGGGTGGAGGTCTAGGCTAACCACTTGGCCTTTGCTGGGGTGAGCAGGGGTGGTCGTCCACAAGTTTTTTTTCTGCAATGTTTGGCCGGAGTAAAGTGGTTATTGTCTAAAAGTTTTCTTTAGCTAGACTGCCCTAGACTGTTCTTTGGCTAAAGAGAGTGGACTTCTCTGGTGCTTTTGTAGTGTGCACTGTTGACATTTCCACATTGTGGATTATTCAGCTCCCAGTCCGGGATATGTGGGGCAAAGAGAAAACCCAGGGAACACGCCACTGTGTCTTTCCTCAGGTTGCAAGTTTCGTAGCCAATTTGCCTTGTTTCCTCTACCTTTTGGCATCTTCTCATGACAGTTTTATATATAATGTCCAGGATTTCCCATTGTAGTTAGTGGGAGAAAGAGGGAAAAGTACATTTACTACATCTTCTTGGAAACAGAAGTTGGCTAGAGCCATGCACATTTTTTTATTTCTGCATGTAGCTATATTGAATGTTGAAAAAATTTTAAACTTTTTTCCATAGAAGTCCCTTTTATTTAACCCAGTATATTCAGAAAACCTCAGAAATTCAAAATGTTGTTGATTTCAATATACTTGTGCCAGTATAACTTACTTTCTATGTAAGTTGAAAAACTTATCACTAAGCATAGTATTTCAGGTCTTCAAAAGAGCTCCCCCTACCCCCAAAGCTAATGGCAAGTCCAGGAGATGAATAGTGAGAATATTTGAAACAGATTACGTATATTTAAATACATGAAAGAAGCCATTTTTAGCACCCAGTATTTCTTACAGATTGTCTCCTGTTTTGCTCTCAAGTTGACTCCCCACAAGAGAAATTCTTTGTCGTTAGCCACAGGATAGAAGAGTTGAGGTTAAATTCACTAAAGGAAATTTGCCATCATCCCTTTGCACACTCAACTGATTTCAGAATGTTTCATTGAGGGCCAAAGTGTCCTCATTCTAATGCCATGCTTGACCTTTAAAAGGAATGACATGCTTTATTTGTTCTGAGGTGCCTTTTTCCTCCACACATTACCGTCTCTTGAAATCAAGTGCCTCTCGCAATCATGATGGGGTAATGATTGTCATTTCCTACACATGTGCACTGCAAGATCAAAAGGTGTAGATTGGGCGTCAGTGGCTTAGAAGCGAATCTCAAAGACAATACTGTAGCACTCTTTTATTTCCTAGGAAGCAAATAGCTGTAAGATGGCTAAATGTGGTCAAGCAGAGGGTTGTGCTTTATTCCCAAACCCAGAAAACAAGCAGGCTAGCTGTATTCAGTTGCAAAGCCACGTTAGGAATCATCTCTAATGACTTTTAGTACTTGTAAGATTATTTTAAGAAGTCCTGTGCCACCAACGCTTTTGATGCAACAGAGGTAGATATTTTGTGGGAAAATATGGACATTCATTACTCTAGATAGAAAAGGGATTCCAAATTTCAAACTGTAAACTCGAAAAATATTTAGGAAAATCTTAACCAGTTTATTTCACTTATGTTTTTGTGCATGCATAGAAGTAATATGTGATAAAATTCCATGAAAACATATCTCTCAGTAAGTATAAAGTAAAATTTTGTGATAAGAAAATGTGTCATAGTTCAATTGGCAGTATGGGTTTCTTTCATAGTTCTTAATAATGGACAGGTTCTTTGATAGCACTTTAGAATATATATTATGTATATTAATAGTAATATATGCATAATTTATTGTATATAATGTTATATATATTATATAGTACAAGCATACCCATTTTAGGTGCCAGTAATTTAAGTTACAAATATTAAAAAATTATTAATCTGGAGCAATTCTCAAAGGCTTTACTATGTGAATGCTTATGTTGAATTTTTAAAGTAATGTTATATTCAAATTTTATACACATTTTTTTCTTATAGATCCTCTTACTGAGACACCTTGGAAAATGGTTTGCATAATACTGTTCTAGCTTCTTTTATGTTACGGTGCTCTCATATATATTCTAATTTTCTATACACTGAAGTATTTAACATAGTAACAGAGATCATATTCTTTGTTAATATTTTCCTCAACATCTGTGATAAATTGTTATTTATGTTAGAAAGGTTTTTAAACATAATTTTATTAACCTATAAGACATAAATAAGCCTGGATACATAGTAGTTGTTCCATAAATGCCCAACCAATAGGATCACCCAATATTTTCCTTTCCGCCATGCTCAAGAGAGGAAACCTAGCAATGATTTGTTGGAGGGAGCGTCCTTTGCTGGGGCTGTTACACATGTTATACTATATATCACCCTTCTATACTTAGCACTTCATTAAGTCTATGAAAAATCAATCCTTGTATCTAAAATAACCAGTAGAACAAAAATTCAAATTGAGGCCCTTTGAGTGCATCTTCTTTCCAAATTATATTGATTATCATTTTAATCTAGCGCCTTTTTTCATGTTGCTGAAGTATTCTGAATCATGTAGGAGATTTATTTTCTTCTGACATTTCTCTGTCATTCTCTAGGTGAATGTCTCTTTTAGTCACATGTCTATTTCCCTTGGACCCAAATTCCCAAACGATGGAATTATTCTTGTAGCAGTTACCATTGACTCACTGAAATGTCTGCTACATGCATGTTGAATGACAAAATGCAAATCTGACATATTTGTCAAAGAATCAAGAGGAGAGAAGGTGAACAATTAAAAGGAAAACCTTTGCATAAGATGGATGTCTATCAGATGTTCTCCAGCATCATGATTAAATTTTCCATGTTCAAAGAAGGTTGAAAGGGACTAGGCAAGAAATATTTTGTACAAGGAAATAGTCACCTCTTTGAAGCACATTTAAATGTTTGTAAAGCACATCTTTAAAAACATTACACAGAAAATACAAAATTATAAGTGATTCACTTTTTGTTATTATAGAAAGGTACATTTTGGTGGGTAGTAAAAGTGTTGGGCTTCTTTCCCCTCTAATAATAAACTTATCATATGAAGTATTTGGTTTATTCATAGTGGTTCATGATGGGACTCAAGTTATTCAGTTATTTTTCCAGAAAAAGTAAACAATCGTTCATTTAAAACAGGGAGTTGAGTAGGTGAAGCATAAATAAGAAGGAAAGTACAGGCAGTGAAGCCTCAACTTTCAAAGCACTGGGTTTTTTCTTTCATTTTCTTCTCTTCCCCGCAACTCCCCTCTCTCTCTCCCCACCCACTCTGTATTTCTACTCTCTACCTTTCATTCTGAGGACTGCTCATTATTCTTTTTTAAATGCCAAGGGCCATTCCAACCTTATTAAGTGGAAACTTGACCGATAGCAATGAAAAGGTCACTTGTAATTCAAGCTACAAGTGATAAAATTTTAGGGGTTAAGATCAACAGAGACTGGGAGGAATATTGAAAAAATAGAAATAAAGATTTATAGACACGAGGCTATTCAAAGAAGACCAATCCCTGCCAGTTGCTGAGAAATCAAATTGATGACCAGAAAATAAGATCAGATTAAGAAATATGAGGTTGGTAGGGTCTCCTGAGGCACAGGCAGGGGACGGGACACTGAGATATATTTTTAGTCGATTATGAAGGGTTTGGGAATGGATAACTCTGAAATCCTTTTACACTACATCACAAGATGTCACATATTCCTTGAGAAACTCAATTACCAAACATCCCAGACAACATGAGTGGCTCTTGCTGAAGTGAGAAAAACTTTGAAAGTGACATGAAATGCTAAATTGGCTTTCAGGGTTCAAGATAGTATTTTATAAGTAGCCTAAACTCTGATTTTCTTCAGCACAAGAAGCTCATATCTACAGGCAACTACCTGTGACCTGTGAAAGGTAACTAAGTAGATTTTAAAAAGGTTTAAGATTGTCCTGAGCCCTTAAAATGAGCACAGACATGCATTTTTACTTGTAATTATTTAAGGTCTCTTCTCTTTAGTTTATCCTTCCTCAGCTTTAATTCACCTGGGAGAAGCACTTAGGAACTCCTCAAAAGTAAACAAGTACAGGAGGTATATAGGTTGAAGGACTGCTTGTGAAGGAAAGTGGGAAAGAGGTTTTTGTTTGGTTTGGTTTTTTTTTTTAAGGGATGGAACCAAATAGAATTTTGGAAACAAATATTCAGATAAATAAATATTTTGAAATAAATACAGTAGGTAACATTCAAATTCAAATCTTGGTATGTAGTAAGAACTATTCTAACTTTTGATATAGGGACTTTGATTACTATACCCACTTTACAGGTGAGAAAACAGAAGACTAAGAGAGAATAACTCCCCAGGTCTGAGCTGAGCCAGGCTTTGAGTTCAGGAATTGTAGCTTCTGGGCCTTGAGCAACTATGTTGTACTGCGTCAAGAGCAAATACTTCTTCCTCTTACTTAATAAAAATAGACTGGGGACTACTAATTGTAGTAAAAAAGAGCTGCTGAAATGTGCTGTGTGCTCTTGCCCTTTTCCAAGCTTTACCTTTGTTACATTATTTAACTCTTCAAACAACTCTGAAAGGTACTTATGGTCATTATCTCTGTTTGAGAGGATGGACCTGAGCTTCTATGAGGTTAAGTAACTTGACCTAGGCCAGTGGTTTTCAATTTTGAATGTACATAATCATTTCCTTGAAAGTTCATTAAAATATAGTTTCCTAGGCCCTGACTCTGGAACTTCTGATTCAGTAGGCTCAGGGTATAGCCAAGATTTGCTGACGTTCCTGGTCAGAGGACCGCACTTTGAGAACTACCTCTCTAGGTGATAATGTTAGCAATTGAACCCGGACAGTCTACGTTCTGAGCCCTTAATTTTAGCAACACATGTGCCTATAGAATTTTTGTGATGTTTGTTAAGTCCATATTGATTGATATATCCTTTCTGGATGAGAGCACCTGCCAGTTGAGCCCTACATTATGCTCCAGCTGCTTCCTGGCTTCTTGATGTATCTTCTAGTCCCTTTGGCTCTGGAGATGATAAATCTTACCATGTCAGGATGACTGGGTGCCTCAGTATTGTTTCTTTGTCATTGCTTTGCATTAACATATCCTGGTTTGAGCCATCCTGATGCTGAATCTGGCCTCTGTACCTCAACACCGAATTAAATCTCAGAGACAGAGTTTGGGGCTGAAGTAGAAAAGAATAGCTTTATTGCTTTGCCAGGCAAAGGGGGCCACAGTGGGCTAATGCCCTCAAAACTGTGTGTCCCGACCTGGAGAGGGTAGTGAGGAGTGTTATAGTAATGGCTCAAAGGGGAGGGCATGATCAGCTTGTGGACATTCTTCTGATTGGTTGGTGGTGAGGAGGTTGGGAGTCAGCATCGTCAACCTTCCAGTTCCAGCTGGTCTGGGGTCTACCTGTTTGTGGGCAGCAAACAGTTAACTTCTCCCACCTGGTGGGGGTTACAGTATCTGCAAGACAGCTCAAAGATATTGTTATGTATATCCCTTGAGGGGGAACCAGGACCCCGCCCCAAGGCTGCACTATTGTTTCTTGACTGTTCCTCCCTGGTCTCCACGTCCCCTCCCTTCCCTGATTAACACCTGTTTGAACCTGCTCTTTGGAATTCAGGGAAGGTCATGGAGGCTGAATGAAGCCTATTTCCTGTAATCAAGAAATGGGTGACACAGAACGGCTTTCGTGCCCAGGAGCCCCACAGGGTCCTGCTTGGCTTCAATCCTTTTCCTGCAAAGACCTTACTGGACACAAATAATCAAAAAGGTTTATAGTAAACCTTCAATAAATTGTAATTTCTCCATCCAAAACATGTAAACAATAAGGCATTGCTCATGAATGTCTTCTGTGGACTGAAGATGCAATAGCTATAAAATATTTTGCAGAGTTTCTGGCATACACTTGGTACTCTATGCTATGACTCTTCCTAAAGGGTTGAATTGAGTGCATGTACGTGGGGTTAGTTTGTATGAGCTTTTTAGCAAGATGATAAATTCAAAGCAGAACTGTGAAGTATCAGTTTCACCAAGCAAATAGATGTTTCCTGGAGCTGGCATGTGAATGGCAATTAAATCAAATGGACTTGGTTTGGCCCCCACTGGGTGCCTGAGAACTTGCTGGTGTGGCAGTAAAATGACTAACCCTGCTCACAAAATGGCAGACCCATTTGCCTGGGGGCAAGAATGAGGTATGATGCCCAAGGAAGAGCACAAAGCAACCCTTGATCAAAGTGCAGAGAACAGAAAGATTGTCAAACTAGCCCTCCTTACCAGAAGGCACTTGGAAGGGAGGGGAATTAGAATTTGAAATAGTACCTCCTTGACAGGTAGGATTGATTTCTTAGAACGTCCATTTTCACTTGATACAAAGGCAGTTACTGGGCTGCAAAGTGGAGTAGCTGCCTCAGGAGGGCCAGCCACCTGAGGTTCACTGAGGAATGAAGCCCAGAACTCATGCAGGTAATATGCCTGCCTGGAACTGATGAAGCCAGGAGAACCCAATCTCAGTAGCAAGGGGCAAAGGAGAGTGAGAGGACCCAATCTGGCGATGAGACACAGAGAAGGCAACATAAAGGCCAAGGAGGGAGCCCTTAGGATAATAGAGTCAGTTATTCTCAAATGTGAGTCAGAGCAGAAGAGATTTGTCTTTTATATCTGGATTTTGAAAGGCTCTGAACTTTCCTTCTTTGAGGGTTAGAAGTGTTAAAGGGCACGGCCCAGGTGGGCCTTAAATCAGAATATGCTGTGGGTTGAATCATGTCCTTCCATGAAATCCTAAGCCTCAGGATCTCAGAATGTGACAAGAATGTGATCAGGTCTTTATAGAGGAAATCAAATTAATAAGAAGTCATTACAATGATTCTATCAATCCCAAACTATTTCATTCAGTAATTTGTTTCTGAAAAGAAGAATGTATAATTAAATATTTCCTACTTTTTAAAAGTATAATTGGTTTACAGTGTTGTGTTAGTTTCAGGTGCACAGCAAAGTGATTTTTCATTGGAAAAATCATTTAATATTTTTGGTACTCATTCTACTCATCTGTTAAAAAAAGTCTCATGATCTGATCTTAATATGCTGTGATTTCTGTGATTTATATAGTAGAGGACCCCATGGATCTAACACAGCCATAATTTTTTGTAGTGTTTAGGTAAGCTTTCTTTTTTACAGATAACTTCTTTATTAAATTTTAAATTAAAAATTATTAATTTAAAAATACCTTGATCATGAAAGACTTGTATACTCATTGTTAAGCATTTTTATGCCAAATTTATGGAGATGGTAAAATTGTTGACATAAGTATGATTCATAGACAACTGCTGCTAATATACATATATATATATATATATATATATATTTTTTTTTTTTTTTTTTTTTGCGGTACATGGGCCTCCCACTGCTGTGGCCTCTCCCGTTGCGGAGCACAGGCTCCGGATGCGCAGGCTCAGTGGCCATGGCTCACGGGCCCAGCCGCTCCACGGCATGTGGGATCTTCCCGGACTGGGGCATGAACCTGTGTCCCCTGCGTCAGCAGGCGGACTCTCAACCACTGCGCCACCAGGGAAGCCCAATATTTTTATGTATTTTATCCAAGCTATTTTTTAGGACGGATCATACAATTTAAGTTTATTTATTTATGTATTTGGCTGCATTGGGTCTTCGTTGCTGTGCACGGGCTTTCTCTAGTTGTGGCAAGCAGCAGCTACTCTTCGTTGCAGTGCACGACTTCTCACTGCGGTGGCTTCTCTTGTTACAGAGCATGGGCTCTAGGCGTGCGGGCTTCAGTAGTTGCAGCATGCAGACTCATTAGTTGTGGCACGTGGACTCTAGTGCACAGGCTCAGTAGTTGTGGCGCATGGGCTTAGTTGCCCCGCAGCATGTGGAATCTTCCCAGATCAGGGATGGAAGATTGTGTCCCTTGCATTGGCAGGCGGATTCTTAACCACTGCACCACCAGGGAAGACCTTCATGCAATTTGATAAGAGGACACAATATTGATTTATTATTTAACCCTTGTTTAATGTCTGTATTATTGTGTCTTTTAAGTTGCAACAGACATGTTTGTAAGAAAGCAGAGATTTTTATGCATAAGGAGAATTCATTTGGAAAATGTCTTTTGCAACTACTTTATCAGATTCAATTAAATGTAGACATCACCTTCCTTTAAATTAGAGTGGCTTATCAAATATATACCATAGGAAATTCATTCATGCAGATTAAATTATTTATCTCTAAAAGTCTTAGGGGTAAAAAAGTAACATATCAGTCACACAAAGATGTTGGGAAACAAGAAGCATATACTTACAAAGAAAAATTGTAATCTTCAAACAAAAGTGACCACCAGAGAAGCACAACTGGGCATAAATCTTTTGTACAAAAACAAGCTGATGGAATTGAGAAACATTCCAGACACCTGATAAAATAAATGGCTGAGGACACTACACAGTAACTTCTACCTGTAGCCACTGCTTCTTCTCTTAGATGAACAACAGTATAGCTCATTGAATAAAACACATTTATCCATTTATGAAAAAATTTAGCTCTAATATAAATTATATTTGTATTGAAAATAACATTATGTTCCGTTTCTGTATTTGAAAGCAGTGGCTAAATGATACTTTTTTCGAAGGGCACACACACACACATACACCCACCCACACACACCCCTCCAGAATGCTGAAACACAAGAGGCAATTGAAATTTAATGTAAGTTAATTGGGAAAATTATGTAGAGCAATCATAGACTCTCACTGAAAATCATTCATATGCAAAAATATTCATAGATGTGGACAATCTTTAATAGCTAAACCCTATTCTGATTACTTTTCAATATATAAGAGCTTGTATATGCTATTCAGCCTACTCCTGGAATCTGTATTGCACTTGTATAGTAGACATCCAAAGGGAAAATGCTCTGTGGCCACTCACTAGTCCTATAATGAAATTAAGTTCTGATGACAAAGCAAAATATTATTGGCACTCTTCTAAGCAAAAATAATCTTTCTAAAACTCATCAACTCATAATCAAAAAGCCACTGACATGGCCATAGGGATGTGGATTGAAACACACTAGAATAAGAATAGAAAATTAGGGGAAAATAGCAGCTTCCAGGATAGCACTTGCAAGAGCTGGATTAAAGGCTTCAATGAAAGCAATACAAGCAAGTTTGACTCTTCAGAGAAGAGAAACTGTAAAGAGAGAAATTGGCCATTAGGCTTGATTGAAGTAGATTGGCATTTGTATACAGGAACTAGGATAGTTCAAGATTTTAAAATATGGAAAGGTATCTCACTGTTCACTAAACAGCTTAACCCACATCACTTCTAGAATCCATCAGGAATATGTTTCATAGAGGAGAGCACCCAAGTTCTCTTAGGCCAGAGAATTTTCCTAGTAGCAAAGAAGGTATTGTACTTTCATTTATCCAGTGTACCAAATCCAGTGCAAAAAGACTGAGAGCATAGATGCAAAAATAAGACAACAGGGCTTCCCTGGTGGCGCAGTGGTTGAGAATCTGCCTGCCAATGCAGGGGACACAGGTTCGAGCCCTGGTCTGGGAAGATCCCACATGCTGCGGAGCAACTGGGCCCGTGAGCCACAGCTACGGAGCCTGCGCGTCTGGAGCCTGTGCTCTGCAACAAGAGAGGCTGCGACAGTGAGAGGCCCGCGCACCGCTATGAAGAGTGGCCCCCGCTCGCCGCAACTAGAGAAAGCCCTCGCACAGAAATGAAGACCCAACACAGCCAAATAAATAAATTTATAAAAAAAAAAAAAGACAACATTAGCATTTGTCCATTTCAACTTAAATTTTTATGCAAAATCAAATTTTTCTAATTTAAAACATGGCTCGTTAACAGAGCACTTCAGACCTTTGGCCTTCTCTCCTACTTCCCGTAGCTCCCAGTCCATCATAATGATATCAGAAGACCTTCCAGCTAAAGATCAAAATTTCAAAAGAAATATTACATCCAATAGTGCTCATGAAATAAAATGGTGATATTGACTTGACTGACTTATTCATGAGTGAGAAGTTGTAAGAGACAGAGGTGGAAAACTTATCTGTAAATTATGTTTAACAGTTATGAAAGCATTTTCAACGAATTACTTCATGGCATCCTCAAAACTGTGCTGAGCTAGTAAAATAGGCATCACCAGCATTTCGAAGGCACGGAAACTAAGACTGTGAGGTTTAATGAAATAACCAAGGCTGAAGTCTGTGTTTTTTTAATGGTAATACTACGACATCAACTACGATTCACTACTCTTGAGTATTTCGGTTGTGTATTTTATATATAATTATATAAAACAGCCACAAAGCCTCCTCCCCTACCTCTTTTGTCAGATCAAATCACCAAGGCTATATTATATTGGTATATAATCATTTTCTATTAAAACTCAGAAAATAGTACTCATTTGTTTTCAAACATGTCACATGAGTGACCAAATCTCGTGCCCACTGATCACTTGTATGTTTATCGGAGACATGTCATATTTTTCTGGAAACGTATTACAGTCTTCTGTTTTATCTTTGTGCTCTGAAACTTCAGAAGGTTTTAAATATGTGGGACTGACTATTCTATAGATCCCTGGAGGACCATATAATCTAAAGATTTTTGTCTTTCTTAAACTATGAGAAATCAATTTATTTCTTATAAAATATTCCCCTCAATCTTTTTCTGATATTTTATCTTCTATAACAAAGATTTTATCCCCTTTTACTCAGTCTTTGCATTCTGCCCTCTGCCAGATCTCTCTCTCTCTCTCTTCCCCTCTCCCCCTCTCCCCCTTCCCCTACCTCCCTCTTTGCCCTTCTTCCTCTCTGTGTGTGTGTTTTAATTTCCTGGTTTCTGAATGTTGCCTTTTCAGTACATTTTCTGCTGATTTTATAAATTTGTCTGTGTATACCAATTAGAACTTTTAAAATCTCTTTTACTTTCTGAATTACCGCTATAAGTTTTGGTCTTTTGGGTCAGCAGTTCTGTTATTCATTCTCTTCTGATGTTGAAATCAACATTTCATTTGTCTAATTATCCTTGACTATTCATTTATATTTAAAGAATTAGAAATTTGGTTAATCTAAATAGCAGGTATGCATTTCCTCCATTGTGTATTTAAGTCTCTTTCCCTCATCAGGTACACACCAAAATGGAAAGTTTGGCCAGACATACTATAAAAAAGTAGTTTGTGGTAGGTGTAGTGTGTCAATTACTAGGTTCTGCTTCGGGTCTAAGTGGTCAGGATATTAGTTGGAAAGGTACAGATGCCAGAATACGAAGGGTTTTAATCAACGGTGGTGACAGCCACATCCATGGCCCTGTTTCTCCTTTAAATAGAGTCAAAACTTCAGTTAACACTCCAAACAATTTTAAAGACAGAAATAAATGCCTACAGCTATAATATTTAGACTTCCCATGGCTATAATTCTATATCTTCAGATATTGGTTGGTAAATATCTTAGAAATAGTAATCCTTTCGAAATCCATTCAGCTACTCTATTTTTGTGTATAATAATTATGCTCTCAATAAAAAATGCGTGGACTTCAGGAAAATCCCAGTGTTCAGGTGGAATTTTATCAATTTCACATGTAGGTTTTATACTGAATTTTATTTACTTGCGTGAAGATTATTGCAAGAGCCTCAAGCTAGAGAGACTAGCAACAAAGCTAATATCAAGACCATGATTGCTTCGGTACAATGGATTAAAACGGCAGAGTGATATCTGGGAAGGGAGGATGATCTATAGCCAAGAACAAAACAAACCTAGGAGGAAGAAGACCATATAAATATTGAATAGTTAATGGCACATGCATTTGAAGGAGAATTGTAGCATCTGCTCTAAAGGCGTTCCAAGTGTATGCAATTATCTGATGGACTGTGCAGCAGGGGAGGATGCTGTATGATGAGAATCATTAGAGGGAGATGAAAGAAAGTTAAGGTGGAAGTGAGCCATGCAGGGCAAATCTGCTTACCTGCAAGATACCTCCATAGGTGCCTAAATGAGTGGTGACTGGAGCTGTGCAATTTGGGTAACCTCCTTAGCGGAGCCTAAGACAGATTAGAGTAAAAACTTTTCTAAAATACCAGTGGCATGAATATTTCCATTAGGATATAACCCTCTTCATGAGAGACCCCATCACATGGGATGTGGTTGGGAGTGTTATGGCGGGAGGGGTAAAGGAGATGCAATAGGGTTTTTATGACAAAATATATATAATAGCTACATGATACTAGTTGCTTTGTGAAGGTCAATCAAAGAAATTTCCAAATAAAACAAATAGGATCCATCACTGATGAAAGAACTTTCTCAAAACAATATTCTAAAAACGGGATGTGAAGTTCATTGCTTACGAGATTTATTAGCCACAAGTGGGCAAAAAGTTGGATTTTTAGCTTTACCCCCATATTGTGAAAAAGTTCTTAGTTAATTCATAGCACAGAGCAAACAAATGCTAAAGTCAATGTGGAACAGTAAATAAGTAAAAAGGACAGCTTGAAAGAATCTCATTCAGAAGTGAAATCACAAGATAAGCTTTCATTGTGAATCAAGACAACAGTCTTCACCGTCCAAATAGCCTGGTAATAGCCCGAGCACGTGATCACCAGAAATAAAGCACAAAGTCCCAGCCTCCCTTTCTGAATGGCAATCACAGGAGCCAGATGCCTGCCTTTGAAAGACCTCTCACTAGCAGCAGGATCTGACATACTGGCAGGCTTTTCAGATAGTTTCCCTGGCAGCTTTGAAGTTGCCTCTAAGTCAGTTATGTGATTAGATTCTTCAGGGAGCCTGGGTTTGCTTATCTTCCTCTGTGCCATATCTTTGGACAATGCAGCTTCTCACAAAGACAGGTAACTGTGCAGTTCCCATCAGTTTGGACTGTCAGTTTTCCAAGAGTGAATATCTATTTTGTTAAATAATCACAGTCAATTTTCTAGAATATACTTGCCTAAGCAAAAAATCCTGAGTGGACAGAGAGAAAACATGATTATTATGTTTTGACTCTGGGTGCCTGGTCTTTCTTTCTTCCTGGTCCCCTTGCCTACTTTAGAGTTTCCAAAGATTTCTTCTTCATCTTCTCTTACCCTAAGTAACCAACCACTTCCTCTTGGATCTTTCTAAAATTACATTTTCTGGTAGAGTTAGGGGGAAGAAAAACAGAAGTTCAGAAGAAAGGAAGATTAAGAATGGTCACTGGAAATGTCTTCCTAGTTTATATCATCACTAGGTGTTTTACCAATGCATGGAACTTGAAGACAGATGTGTTTTTTTTAAAAAGTTTAAATCACATAGCATTAAGGAAATCAACAACAAATAACCCTTCTTGGTAAGCTTTATATATAAAACTTTTAGAGTAGATTCAGTTGAGTCCATTTACTCAGGGCCCTGAGAGGACCAAACTTATACATATATTATTCTAATGATGTTCAGTGAAAGTGTGATGCATCTTATTTTCAAGAACTTAAAAGCAATGCCAAATAATATATTTAGTATATAAGTGGCAGTGCTTATTTTTTCCATTGTGCCAAATTCAAAAGAATATAGGAAGGCTGTATATGATAAAACACCTCCTTAAAGTTTCACATGGATAACATAATTAATTTATCATTTCTCTTACTAGTAAAAATGTTCTTTCCTACCTCCAAAGAGCCTTTCTACATTTTAATGACAGTGCATATTTGATTTATTAAAGTAGGGATCACTGTGAAGTTAGAAATGAAATAATAGCATGTCATCTGTCTTCAGCTCTCTCTACTACAGGACTGTGTAGTTTTTATTTTTTCTGTATACTTTGCTCTCCATTCCCATCTGGCAAAGGAGGTCTGCCTAGTTATAGCAGAGGTTGCTCTCACTGGGTCCAAGGGTGGAAGCAGGTGTGTTCAACCTCAGAACCCTTTTCCTTAGCCAAGGGTACCGAGAAAATTACAAATGAGACAGGCTTGATCTTCAGCCAGGGGAGACGGTGCTCATCAATCTTAACCATCAGACCATCCCCTGCTTGAGTTTTCAGCCAGCTCGAGAGAAGGTTAAACAGAACTTTTTCCCATTTTCTTTTTTTCCCTTCTTTTATTATTTTTGCTGGTGTTGTAAGAAAAAGGAGGGATGGAAGTTAAGCAGTAGATTTTTTATTCAACAAATCTACTTTATGACTCCCAAAGTAAAGCTTTCAGCACTGTAATTGGCTGGGGAAATTAACAGCGTAATATGTAATGTGTGAACTATAAGTTTAACTTGTTTCTAGAAAACCTCATTTTATCATTTGGCTAAAGAGGAGATTTGGAAGTCGTCCTCTTTGAAGAGAACAGAGTACAGATACTGACCCAACATTTCAACATAGTAGATTCTGGATTGACATTCATAAAAGCATGAATGTTATATTTTGGAAATGTGAGGAAATAATTTCCTTTCAATTTTAAAAGCAAAATTCCATCTCATTTGGGTGGTGGCACCTTCCACAGCAAATGTATGAATCAAGTCATGTTCATTTTCTTCCATTTCCATTCTGTCCAATCTGCTTTTACCACTTTCCATTATAGAACTTCTTTATTTTTAATTAGTTAGGGCTCCAAGTTGCTCAATTGCCAAACTTTGATAAATAAGTAAAAACTCAAATTATCTTTGGTATTAATATCACAAATGTGTACAATGCTTTACTTTTTCATCTTTCACGTGTACCGTGTGTCATTTGAACCTCATGTAGTGTACCCAGGGGAAAGGGTTATTATCTGAGTCTTACAGATGTGGCAATACAGGTTCAGAGAGATTAGGTGAGTTTACCAAGTTAGTAAGTGATACAGCTAGGATGTGTTGCTTTTTAGATCTAAAGCCAGAGATCTCTAAGCTGTGGGTTCCACTATTTTGATCTCCTTAGCTTTTCAGTTGCCAGGCAGAGTTTAGGTGACACTAATCACCTAACCACTTGCCTCCACCTGTAAAAAGCCTCATTCTTTACACCTGTGGGCCATACACCTATTGTCATGTTTTTTATGTGCCCTATGATAGGAATATAGTAGGGAAATATTGCTACACACTATCACTGTTCCCTAAAACATTTACCTACATAGTTTAAATTTTATTCTAAAATTGGATTAGTAAATCTTTTTTTCTCGTGTTTGAGACACTTTTGTGTTTCTGCTTCAATCAGCAAAAAACTATGTCATAATTAATACAGCGATTTTATCAATCCCAAACCATTTCATTCAATAATTTGTTTCTGAAAAGAAGAATGTATAATTAAATATGTCCTACTTTTTAAAAGTATAGTTGATTTACATTGTTGTGTCAGTTTCAGGTGTCCAGCAAAGTGATTGTTATACATATATATATAATATATATATGTTCTTTTTCAGATTCTTTTCTCTTATAGGTTATTACAAAATACTGAGTAGATGTCCCTGTGCTATTTAGTAGGTCCTTGTTTGTAATCTATTTTATATATAGTAGTGTGTATATGTTAATCTCAAAGTCCTAATTATCCCCCACTTCCTTATCATGTGGGTTCCCGTAAATTTCTTTCTTCAGACTACATACCAATCCCTAACCAGAAATCTCTTACTATTTTTCAAGAAGAGAACAGATAAAAGAATATATGTGTATATACATCGGGAGAGAGAGAGGGAGAAGGAGAGAGAGAGAGGTAGATAGTGTAGGTATACAGGCATACCTTATTATATTGTGTTTTGCAGATATTGTGGGGGGGATTGTTTTGTTTTACAAATTGAAGGCTTATGTCAGCCCTACGTCAAGCAAGTCTATTGACACCATTTTCCCAACGGCATAGTCTCACTTCATATCTCTTGGTCACATTTTGGTAATTCTCGCAATATTTTGAACTTTTTCATTATTATTATATTGGTTATGGTGATCTGTGATCAATGATCAGTGTTACTATCGCACAAAAGATTATGGCTCTCTGAAGGCTCTGATGATGGTTAGCATTTTTAGCAATAAAGTGTTTTTTAATTAATGTACATACATTATTTTTTAGACATAATGCTATTGCACACTTAATACCCTACCATATAGTATAAACCTAGTTTTTATATGCCCTGGGAAACCAAAAAATTCATGTTAACACACTTTATTGCAATACAGGCTTTATTGTAATGGTGTGCAACTGAACCCACAGTATCTCTCAGGTATGCCTGTAGATATAAACTATATTTGTTGCTCTAAATCGGAATGTGTCCAATTAATTAGCCATTTTCTTCTTAAGATGAAGTTGAACGTATCTCTGGAAGCCATGACAATATTGAAGCCTCATCCCCACTCAGTAAAAGTAACCAAAAAATACTTTTGAAAGTTGATTTGCCATTCAAAATTTACCAGCTGCTTTTTTTTTTTTTTTACATCTTTATTGGAGTATAATTGCTTTACAATGATGTGTTAGTTTCTGCTTTACAACAAAATGAATCAGTTATATATATACATATGTTCCCATATCTCTTCCCTCTTGTGTCTCCCTCCCTCCCACCCTCCCTATCGCACCCCTCCAGGTGGTCACAAAGCACCGAGCTGATCTCCCTGTGCTATGTGGCTGCTTCCCACCAGCTATCTACCTTAAGTTTGGTGGACATATATACACTACCAGGTGCTTTTATGTGTGTTTTCTGTTTTGATATCTCACAACAATTTTTTTGTGAATCAGCTATTATTATCGCTGAGTTTCAAATCAGAAGGTGGTTGTGAGACATAAATTCTCCTCCAATTGCTTTAAAGTCATGTCTCAGTCTAGAACTTCCTAGGAGTTCTGAGTAGTGATCCTGATTCACAGTGTCATTTCTGTCCAACTGATGCTTCCACTAATGTTTATCACTTGGTGCCCCTTGTAATAACCCATGAAATTCTTGAGATATTGCTGTTTCCTCTTTCTTTGCCTGAGGTATCCTGAGACTAAACAAGTTGCCCAGTTCTCAGTACCTAGGTTGTTAACCCCAGCCATCTCCTCACACCTTCAGGATCCTCAGACCCACCTAAGATAAATGGTTTAAAATGAATTATAGTTTTCAGTGTAAAGATAGATTAATATCACAGAACCATTGAGAGACATAATTTCCACCAAGGGAAGAAGATGGCCATTTCATCACAGAAAGTTTTCATAACTGGCATCCCTCGACTTGCAGCACATTTGCTAGTGGTCACCCTTAATATTAGAGGATAATCAGCTCACAGCAGTGGAGGACGAGCACACACCATCAAGTAGGAGCTGAGAAGCCAGAAAACCACATGACCAGAATAGATCCAGAATTCCAGATGGCTTTAGCTACTGCCAGAACATTCTGACTCTGAGCAAAAATATTACCATCATTTGCTCCACGGCCCCAAAGTCACACTCAATCCCCATCCTCACATAAATATTTCGTACTATAACACCCCTTCAGAGCCCTAGAGCTCTCGCAAGCTTCTTTCAAAATGACGGATGACCCTCTGCCCCACAGAGACAGATTTCACTGACTGCCTCAATGTAAGTTTCGGATGGAGTGTTGTGTGATGAATTTTAGTAACAGCAGTTATTCTGCTGCTCACAAGCCTAATAGCCAGACAGCAGTGTGGAGCCTTGACACCAAATTCCTAGCCTTAGGTTCAGCAGTGCGGACAGCAATCGACTTGGATGTCTGGTAGACATCGTCTCCGCCTCGGTGCTTGATACATGGCAGGTCATTAACTTCAGAACCGTCAGACTGACAAACTAGGGAGACCATCATCTAAAGAGAGCCTGAGATTTGGAATAGCTTGTTTTTAATGTTAGGTAAGGACTTGTAGGAGTATATATTCTAAATGACCATTATCCCATTATATTATGTAAAGATGTTAACAACACTGACCTAAAAACACCAACAGTCTCAAGAAGTTTCTTTAACCAAAATGTTTCTATTCCTGGACAAAAGCCAGATGTTTTTCATCTTCATCAGCCTGTAAGTTTCTTCAGTGTCCCCAGACTAAGTGTCAGACACACTTTCACTCTGAATTCCACCACACCCAACATCACAAGAATGTAGTGAGAAGAGGAGACGATTGTGTTTACAAAGCGTTTTCCTGTTTTATCCATCCATCCATTCATTCATTATCCATTCAATCATCTACTATATTTACACAGTATCTACTGTATGTTGATCAGTGTTCTAGGCACTGCCTATAGAGTGGCAAGTAAGATAAAACCAACATCTAGTAGCAGTCATGAATTATGAATCCTATATTCTACTGGAGTCATAGGGAGTGTGTGTGTTTGTGCATTTGTCTGTCTGTGTGTTTAAAATGGTGCTAGGAAATAATACTAATAGGTACCCATGTGCCAGATAATATAGGACTTTATAGACTACAGAAGAGAAAGTTTGTACCTTTCTAAGTATTCTACTTTTTATTTTTTTTATACAGCAGGTTCTTATTAGTCATCAATTTTATACACATCAGTGTATACATGTCAATCCCAATCGCCCAATTCAACACAGCACCATCCCCATAGCCCCAGGGTTTCCCCCCTTGGTGTCCGTATGTTTCTTCTCTACATCTGTGTCTCAACTTCTGCCCTGCAGACCGCTTCATCTGTACCATTTTTCTAGGTTCCCCATACATGTGTTAATATACGACATTTGTTTTTCTCTTTCTGACTTACTTCACTCTGTATAACAATCTCTAGATCTATCCATGTCTCTACAAATTATCCAATTTCGTTCCCTTTTATGGCTGAGTAATATTCCATTGTATATATGTACCACATCTTCTTTATCCATTGATCTGTCGATGGGCATTTAGGTTGCTTCCATGACCTGGCTATTGTAAATAGTGCTGCAATGAACATTGGGGTGCATATATCTTTTTGAATTATGGTTGTCTCTGGATATATGCCCAGTAGTGGGATTGCTGAATCATATGGTAATTCTATTTTTAGTTTTTTAAGGAACCTCCATACTGTTCTCCATAGTGGCTGTATCAATATACATTCCCACCAACAGTGCAAAAGGGTTCCCTTTTCTCCACACCCTCTCCAGCATTTGTTGTTTGCAGATTTTCTGATGATGCCCATTCTAACTGGTGTGAGGTGATACCTCATTGTAGTTTTGATTTGCATTTCTCTAATTAGTGATGTTGACCAGCTTTTCATGTTCTTCTTGGCCATCTGTATATCTTCTTTGGAGAAATGTCTACTTAGGTCTTCTGCCCATTTTGGATTGGGTTGTTTGTTGCTTTAATATTGAGCTGCATGATCTGTTTATATATTTTGGAGATTAATCCTTTGTCCGTTGATTCATTTGCAAATATTTTCTCCCATTCTGAGGGTTATCTTTTCGTCTTGTTTATGGTTTCCTTTGCTGTGCAAAAGCTTTGAAGTTTCATTAGGTCCCATTTGTTTAGTTTTGTTTTTATTTCCATTACTCTACGAGGTGGATCAAAAAAGATCTTGCAGTGATTTATGTCAAAGAGTGTTCTTCCTATGTTTTCTGCTAAGAGTTTAATACTGTCCGGTCTTACATTTAGGTCTCGAATCCATTTTGAGTTTATTTTTGTGTATGGTGTTAGGGAATGTTCTAATTTCATTCTTTTACATGTATCTGTCCAGTTTTCCCAGCACCACTTACTGAAGAGACTGTCTTTTCTCCATTGTATATCTTTGCCTCCTTTGTCATAGATTAGTTGACCATAAGTATGTGGGTTTATCTCTGGGCTTTCTATCTTGTTCCATTGATCTATGTTTCTGTTCTTCTGCCAGTACCATATTGTCTTGATTACCGTAGGTTTGTAGTATAGTCTGAAGTCAGGGAGTCTGATTCCTCCAACTTCATTTTTTTCCCTCAAGACTGCTTTGGCTATTCGGAGTCTTTTGTACCTCCATACAAATTTTAAGATATTTTGTTCTAGTTCCGTAAAAAATGCCATTGGTAATTTGATAGGGATTGCATTGAATCTGTAGACTGCTTTTTGTAGTATAGTCATTTTCACAATATTGATTCTTCCAATCCAAGAACATGGTATATCTCTCCATCTGTTCATATCATCTTTAATTTCTTTCATCAGTGTCTTATAGTTTTCTGCATGCAGGTCTTTTGTCTCCCTGGGTAGTTTTATTCCTAGGTATTTTATTATTTTTCTTGCAATGGTAAATGGGAGTGTTTCCTTACTTTCTCTTTCAGATTTTTCATCATTAGTGTATAGTAATGCAACAGATTTCAGTGCATTAATTTTGTATCCTGCAACTTTACCAAATTCATTGATTAGCTCTAGGAGTTTTCTGGTGGCATTTTTAGGATTCTCTATGTATACTATCAAGTCATCTGCAAACAGTGGCAGTTTCACTTCTTATTTTCCAATTTGTATTCCTTTGATTTCTTTTTCTTCTCTCATTGCCATGGCTAGGACTTCCAAGACTATGTTGAATAATAGTGGTGAGAGTGGACATCCTTGTCTCGTTCCTGATCTTAGAGGAAATGCTTTCAATTTTTCACCATTGAGAATGATGTTTCCTATGGGTTTGTCATATATGTCCTTTATGATATTGCGGTAGGTTCCCTCTATGCCCACTTTCTGGAGAGTTTTTATCATAAATGGGTGTTGAATTTTGTCAAAAGCTTCCTCTGCATCTGTTGAGATGATCATATGATTTTTATTCTTCATTTTGTTAATATGGTGTATCACATTGATTGATTTGCATGTATTGAAGAATCCTTGCATCCCTGGGGTAAATCCCACTTGATCGTGGTGTATGATCCTTTTAATGTGTTGTTGGATTCTGTTTGCTAGTATTTTGCTGAGGATTTTTACATCTATATTCATCAGTGACATTGGTCTGTAATTTTCTTTTTTTGTGGTATATTTGTCTGGTTTTGGTATCAGGGTGATGGTGGCCTCATAGAATGAGTTTGGGAGTGTTCCTTCCTCTGCAGCTTTTTGGAAGAGTTTGAGAAGGATGAGTGTTCACTATTCTCTAAATGTTTGATAGAATTCACCTGTGAAGCCATTTGGTCCTGGACTTTTGTTTGTTGGAAGATTTTTAATCACAGTTTCAATTTCATTACTTGTGAGTGGTCTGTTCATATTTTCGATTTCTTCCTGGTTCAGTCTTGGAAGGTTATACATTTCTAAGAATTTGTCCATTTCTTCCAGGTTGTCCATTTTATTGGCATAGAGTTGCTTGTAGTAGTCTCTTAGGATGCTTTGTATTTCTATGGTGTCTGTTGTAAATTCTCCTTTTTCATTTCTAATTTTATTGATTTGAGTCCTCTCCCTCTTTTTTTTTTTTGATGAGTGTGGCTAATGGTTTATCAATTTTGTTTACCTTCTCAAAGAACCAGCTTTTAGTTTTATTGATCTTTGCTGTTGTTTTCTTTGTTTCTATTTTATTTATTTCTGCTCTGATCTTTATTATTTCTTTCCTTCTGCTAACTTTGGGTTTTGTTTGTTCTTCTTTCTCTAGTTCCTTTAGGTGTGAGGTTAGATTTTTTATTTGAGATGTTTCTTCTTTCTTGAGGTAGGCTTGTATAGCTATAAACTTCCCTCATAGAACTGCTTTTGCTGCATTCCATAGGTTTTGGATCATCGTGTTTTCATTGTCATTTGTCTCTAGGTATTTTTTGATTTCCTCTTTGATTTCTTCAGTGATCTCTTAGTTATTTAGTAACGTATTGTTTAGCTTCCATGTGTTTGTGTTTTTTTACGTTTTTTTCCATGTAATTCATTTCTAATCTCATAGCATTGTGGTCAGAAAAGATTCTTGATATGATTTCAATTTTCTTAAATTTACTGAGTTTTGATTTGTGACCCAAGATGTGATCTATCCTGGAGAATGTTCTGTGCACACTTGAGGAGAAAGTTTAATCTGCTGTTTTGGATGGAATGTCCTATAAATATCAATTAAATCTATCTGGTCTATTTTGTCATTTAAAGCTTCTGTTTCCTTATTTATTTTCATTTTGGATGATCTGTCCATTGGTGTAAGTGAGGTGTTACAGTCCCCCACTATTATTGTGTTACTGTCGATTTCCTCTTTTAGAGCTGTTAGCACTTGCCTTATGTATTGAGGTGCTCCTACGTTGGATGCATATGTAATTATAATTGTTATATCTTCTTGTTGGATTGATCCCTTGATCATTATGTAGTGTCCTTCCTTGTCTCTTGCAACATTCTTTATTTTAAAGTCTATTTTATCTGATATGAGTATAGCTACTCCAGCTTTCTTTTGATTTCCATTTGCATGGAATATCTTTTTCCATCCCCTCACTTTCAGTCTGTATGTGTCCCTAAGTCTGAAGTGGGTCTCTTGTAGACAGCATATATATGGGTCTTGTTTTGTATCTATTCAGCAAGCCTGTGTCATTTGGTTGGAGCATTTAAGCCATTCACGTTTAAGGTAATTATCAATATGTATGTTCCTACGACCATTTTCTTAATTGTTTTGGGTTTCTTTTTGTAGGTCCTTTTCTTCTCTTGTGTTTCCCAGTTAGAGAAGTTGCTTTAGCATTTGTTGTAGACCTGGTTTGGTGGTGCTGAATTCTCTTAGTTTTTGCTTGTCTTTAAAGCTTTTGATCTCTCCATCAAATCTGAATGAGATCCTTGCCGGGTAGAGAAATCTTGGTTGTTGGGTCTTCCCTTTCATCACTTTAAGTATATAATTCCACTCCCTTCTTGCTTGTAGAGTTTCTGCTGAGAAATCAGCTGTTAACCTTATGGGAGTTCCCTTGTATGTTATTTCTCATTTTTCCCTTGCTGCTTTCAATAATTTTTCTTTGTCTTTAATTTTTGCCAGTTTGATTACTATGTATCTCAGCGTGTTTCTCCTTGGGTTTATCCTGTATGAGACTCTCTGAGCTTCCTGGACATGGGTGGCTCTTTCCTTTCGCATATTAGGGAAGTTTTCGACTATAATCTCTTCACATATTTTCTCTGGTCCTTTATCTCTCTCTTCTCCTTCTGGGACCCCTGTAATCAACTGTTGTTGTGTTTAATGTTGTCCCAGAGGTCTCTAAGGCTGTCTTCATTTCTTTTCATTCTTTTTTCTTTATTCTGTTCTGCAGCAGTGAATTCCACCATTGTGTCTTCCAGGTCACTTATCCGTTCTTCTGCCTCAGTTATTCTGCTATTGATTCCTTCTAGTGGAGTTTTCATTTCACTTATTGTATTGTTCATCTCTGTTTGTTCTTTAATTTTTACAAGTATTTGTTACACATTTCTTACATCTTCTCGATCTTTGCCTCCATTCTTCTTCCCAGGTCCTGGATCATCTTCACTATCATTATTCTGAATTCTCTTTCTGGAAGATTGCCTATCTCCATTTCATTTAGTTGTTTTTCTGGGGTTTTATCTTGTTCCTTCATCTGGTACATAGCCCTCTGCCTTTTCATCTTGTCTATCTTTCTGTGAATGTGGTTTTTGTTCCACAGGCTGCAGGATTGTAGTTCTTCTTGCTTCTGCTCTCTGCCCTCTGGTGGATGAGGCTATCTAAGAGGCTTGTGTAAGTTTCCTGATTGGACGGACTGGTGGTAGGTAGAGGTGACTGTTGCTCTGGTGGGCAGAGCTCAGTAAAACTTTAATCCACTTGACTGCTGATGGGTGGAGCTGGATGCCCTCCCTGTTGGTTGTTTGGCCTGAGACCACCCAACAGTGGAGCCTACCTGGGTTCTTTAGTGGAGCTAATGACAGAGTCTGGGAGGGCTCTCACTAAGGATTACTTCCCAGAACTTCTGGTGCCAGTGTCCTCGTACACATAGTGAGCCACATCCACCCCCTGCCTCTGCATGAGACCCTCCGACACTAGCAGGTAGGTCTGGTTCAGTCTCCCCTGGGGTCACCGCTCCTTCCCCTGGGTCCCGATGCACACACTACTTTGTGTGTGCCCTCTAAGAGTGGATTCTCTGTTTCCCCCAGTCCTGTCGAAGTCCTGCAGTCAGTTCCCACTAGGCTTCACAGTCTAATTCTGTAGGAATTCCTCCTCCCGTTGCCAGACCCCCAGGTTGGGAGGCCTGACATGGGACTCAGAACCTTCACTCCAGTGGGTGGACGTCTGTGGTACAAGTGTTCTCCAGTCTGTGAGTCACCCACCCAGCAGTTAAGGGATTTGATTTTTCTGTGATTGCACCCCTCCTGCTGTCTCATTGAGGCTTCTCCTTTGTCTTTGGATGTGGGGTATCTTTTTTGGTGAGTTCCAGTGTCTTCCTGTCGATGATTGTCCAACAGCTAGCTGTGATTCTGGTGTTCTCACAAGAGGGAGTGAGAGCATGTCCTTCTACTCTGCCATCTTGGTTCCTCTCAATACCTTTCTAAGTTTAACTAGAATTGAATTAAGGGATTTGAGCAAGAGAATGAAATGATGAGATTCACTTTGTTGGAATATCCCTTTGGCTACACTGTGGAGAATTTGAGAAACTGTAGAACCTGAAAGATCAGTTGGGAGTCTAAAGCAGCAGTGCTTGAGAAAGCTGAGGGTACTTGGGGCTGGAGTGAGACTGGCAAGGGGATAAAAAGTTGAACAATTTTGAACCAATTTTGAAGTTTGACGTGATAGGAGTGAATGGGGGTCTGAGAAAACACTAGTGAAAGGCTGTTAATTGTTCATCTAAACTGCTGGATGTCTGGTGCCATTTACTGAGATAGCAATCAAGAGTTGTGTATTAGGGGCTTCCCTGGTGGTGCAGTGGTTGAGAGTCCACCTGCCGATGCAGGGGACACGGGTTTGTGCCCCCGTCGGGGAAGATCCCACATGCCGCGGAGCGGCTGGGCCCGTGAGCCATGGCCGGTGAACCTACGCGTCCAGAGCCTGTGCTCCGCAATGGGAGAGGCCACAGCAGTGGGAGCCCCGCGTACTGCAAAACAAAAAAGTAAAAATAAAAGAGTTGTGTATTAGATTTAGAATTCTGAGATGTCTTTTAGATAGCCAGTGGAATTATTATTTTGGCAGTTGGAATACAGGTCAGGGAGAGGTTGGACGTGAACTTACAAATTGAAGACTGATTCATCCACTACATAGGTGATGTTTAAATACAAAGCATTAGGTAGAATCACTTATGAGTGAGAGTAGACATAGCAGAGGGGTCTGAGGACTGAACTTTGGAGCACCTTATCATTCAGAAATAATGAAGGGAATGATACCTCAAAGGAACCTGAGGCGTGAATGAAGTAAAAGGAAAGCCAGGGTAGCATACTTCTTGTTCATATTATTATTGGCCACAGGAATCATTGTGGGAAGAGCATCGTTGTGTTACCAGGAAGAAGTTACCAGAGTTTATCTCATGTTTCTTTTTCACATTGTACAGCTCTGAAATCAGGATGCATCTTGTAATTGATGGTATCTTAGGACTGTGTCACAGTTTATATGGCAGAATTTTTTCTTGAATATTGGCACATAAAATAATAGTGTATCTCCGAATTGATGCTGTTTTAGCTCTAATGAAATTTAGTATGATGACTGTACAGCACAGCACATACACAGGCAGATTAGTAACATTCATATTCTCTCTCTTTTTCTGTCTGTCTCTCTCACATCATTAAGTATTTGAACACTCTTTCTTGAAAAGGCTTGAGGATCCCATAAGGGAAATTTCATTTTCTTAATATAAAATAACAGGAAACAATTGAACAAGTTCCTGTATATGATATTTGAGGAGGAGGATATTCTAAAGTCACATGGTATATTATCTACACGTTTCTTATTGTATGTCAACTTTGTGATTTGGTGGTAAATATGTTATGCTCAGATTATAAATCCTTCCAATCACAATTTACTCCTCTATCAAGCACATAATTTCCAGTAATTCTTATAAATTTCACAACTAAGATATATCTTGATAAAAGTTATTGAGTACTTTCAATTTGCTAGAAATAAAGGAAAATCATTGCCATGAAAGAGCACTAATAAGTTTTTGTTTGTGATGATTTTACAACTGAATTTTACCTTCAAACATTTAAGAATTGTTTTTAAAATAAAAATTGACACTGAAAATGATTTTAAATTATACAGCTATCAAAAGTCTTATGTAGGGCTTCCCTGGTGGCGCAGTGGTTGAGAGTCCGTCTGCCGATGCGGGGGATGCAGGTTCATGCCCCGGTCCAGGAAGATCCCACATGCTACGGAGCAGCTGGGCTCGTGAGCCATGGCCGCTGAGCCTGCGCGTCTGGAGCCTGTGCTCTGCAACAGGAGAGGCCACAACAGTGAGAGGCCCACGTACCTCAAAAAAAAAAAAAAAAAAAAAAAAGTCTTATGTAACTTGAAGTAGCAAACAACTCATTATTTTACCAAAGCGTAGTAAGTTTTACAGTACATATAGTCATTGAACATTGGTCATGTTCAGGAATTGTTGCATTGTAGCAAACTGATATTAAATATTGGAAATAATATTGAAATTAAATACTGAAAAAATATCAGCAAATTTGCTAGATGTATGGATATAGGACATTACCAATTTATGCAGCTTATTACTGCTCTCAGTGACTTTTTTTTCTTTTTTCTCCTTCAAATTCTGTATTTAATTCATCAGTAAGTTCTGGCAGCATTACCTCCAAATATGTCCCAAATTTGACTACTTCTTCCCTTGTTTATCAACAAAATATTAGTCTAAACCACTGACATCTCTTACCTAGTTTACTGTAAATTCTGTCTAACTTGCTTCCCTTCTTCCTCTCTTGCTACCACACAATCCACTCTTCACACAGCGGCTAGAGTGGTCTTTTTTTTTTTTTTAACAGACTTTATGTTTTAAAAAAGTTTTAGGTTCATAGCAAAATTGAGCAGAAAGCACAGAAAGTTTCCATGTACCCCTGCCCCGATGCTCACCTAGCCCCTCCCACTATAAACATCTCATACCACAGTTGTATGTTTGTTACAATTGATGAGCCTGCATTGACATGTCATTATCACCCAAAGTCCATAGTTTATACTGGTGTTTGCTCTTGTTGTTTTAAGAGAGTATAGTTTACATTAGGATTCACTTTTTGTTTTGAAAAACGTAAAATGTCATCTATCCATCATTATAGCATCATACAGAATAGTTTTACTGCCCTAAAAATCCTCTGTGCTCCACCTGTTCATCCTTTCCCCCCCCCCCACCCCCTGATCTTTTTGCTGTTTCCATAGTTTTGCCTTTTCCAGAATGTCATATAGCTGGAATCATACAGCATGTAGCCTTTTCAAACTGGCTTCTTTCACTTATCAATACGCATTTATGTTTCCTCCATGTCTTGTCAAGGCTTGATTGCTCATTTCTTTGTGCTGAATAACATCTCATTGTCTGGATGTACCAGTTTATTTATCTACTCATCTACTGAAGGACATCTTGGTTGCTTCCAAGTTTTGGCAATTATGAATAAAGCTGCTGTCAACATCTGTGTGCAGGTTTTTGTCTGGACATAAGTTTTCAACTCATTTGGGTAAATACCAAGAAGTCCAGTTGCTGGATCGTATGGTACGAGTACGTGTAGTTTTGTAAGAAACTACCAGACTGTCTTACATACCATTTTGCATTCCCACCGGTAATGAATAAGAGTTCCTGTTACTCGCCAGCATTTGGTGTTTTCAGTGTTTTGGATTTTGGCCATTCTAATAGGTGTAGTGGTATCTCGTTGTTTTATAGAGTTGTCTTTTTATTTTTATTTATTTTTTTAAAATAATTTACTTTTATTTATTTATTTTTAACTTATTCATTGCTGTGCCACACGGCATGTGGGATCTTAGTTTCCTGACCAGGGATCAGACTCACATCCCTTGCAATGGAAGCATGGAGTCTTAACCACTGGACAGCCAGGGAAGTCCTCTAGAGTTGTCTTTTTAAATCCTGAATTTGACTGTGTTGCTCCTCTTTTTAAAGCTTTCCAGTGATTTTCCATTACAACAACTCTCATTTCCAAACTCCTTATGATGACCCACAAGGCCCTGCATAATTTGGCCTCTGCCAAGCCATTCCTTTCTGATTGGTCTACACCTGTGTCATGCTGGTCGTGCACTTTGATTTCCACCCACTTCTTCACCTCATCAGATACCGTTCTCCTCATGGCCACCAGCCAGCTTGGCCCTCTTTCATTCTTCAAACATGCCATGCTCATTTCTGTCTTAGGGCTTTGCACTTGCCATTCCTTTTTCTTGAGGTGTTTTTCTGCCAGATCTGCCCATGACTGCCTCCTTCTCATCAGTCAGGTCTTGGCTTAAATATTAATCTCTAAGAGAGGACTTTCCTAACTCCAGGCACATCTGGATGGATGGATGGATGTGGATCCACTGAGTAACACTGCCAGTGTCCTTCATCAGAAATTGGGAATGATACTGCATCCTCCATGAGCAGTGATGAGGAGTGGAGTCGATCGTGCAAAGCTACTGGCATAGGAGAGGATCTCCATAAAAATGGCCGTTGTTAAGATGCCCGACTCTGCCTCTCCAAGTCTGTACCCATGTCTGTGTACCTTTAACTATGGCCCAGCATTCCTCTCCTCAATGTCGCTCTAGTCTCACTCTAAAGGGTCCCTTTCTTTGCATGGTTGGCATTTCTCACAAATGTCCATCAGCAGCATTCCCGGTTTCCATGACCGTGGTCTCTTCCCATCTCAGAAGCATGCCCTGCTGAGCCTCGGCTGCCTACGACTCAGCCCTCCTCTCCGCCCCCCCTCCATCACTACTCTCTTCTCGTGCGACATCTTCTATTTCACAGCTTCTCCAGCCCTGTGGGTGCCAGGGTCCATGTCTGAACTCTAGGTCAGCCCTAAGCCGATCAGAGAAAGTCACTCTTTACCCATCAGCTAAATGCCCTCCTTTATGTCCGTCAATGCTGCATCAGAAAGTAGGAGAAAATCCTCCTCAGACTGCCACCCTCAAACACACCACCCTTGCAGAGGGCTAGAGGAGAGGAAGCAAGTTAACATTGTTGCCTGAACCTCAGGGCACTCACTTCAGAAGGCTTCTGGGAAAGTTCAGGAAGATCCTGAAGCACGATCCTGATAGGAGGGAATTCATCCACGGATCCAAATGATGCCCTCCCTGGCCTACAGAGAGGAGAGAGGATGGACCAGCTGTGGGGTCTCCGGCTTGACAGGGAAAAAAGTCCGCAGCTCCAGGCACCGAAACATCAGAGTTTGGAGAAGAGAAAGGTTTTATTGCAGGGCCGTGCAAGGAGATGGTTGGCTCATGCCCTAAAATGCCTTGAGCTCCACAGTGACTTTTAAATGTTGGTAATTGAATAGGATACTGCTTGACTGAGGCCGTTTTATAATTTCCTTGTAGTTTGTTTTCATTAGTTTATTACATTGTTATTCTGTTTCGAAGCTGGAGATGAACTGTTATCCTGGCTTACCATTTTGTAGGCAAATATTCATGTCTGTGTCCCTAAGTTGTTCAGCTTCAGTAATGAGTGAAAGATCAATTAAGCACAGCCCCATAATGGATCAAGGCACAAAGATTTTTTTTTTTCCAATCCATTTGAATTTAGAAGGAGACAGCCTGGTTTAATCTGTCTTCTGAAACGCAAGGTCAGTGGACTGGAGGATATTGGCTGCCACTCTTTTTGACACCTTCAATCAATCAACCTTGATTGGCCATGCGGTTGGACTTTGGAGTTAAGAAAATGATGTTTCTTGCCTCCTCTACTAATGCTTGAGATGAAAGTAAAATGAATCTTGATTTCAAATTTTAAACAAATGGCAAAGTTTAGTTTTCATGTATTATTCAAGCCTGGTCTGTAAGACATACAAAATATATTTCAATGAAGAGCTAGGTTGCATTATTTTCCTTTAAAAATAGAATTAAATTTGAAAACAACCATGATGAAAAAATAACTTACAAATATGTGTGTCACAGAATCCTTTATTTTTTACCCAAACATCATATTTATATCTAAAGGGACAATGAATTCTTGCTAATGAGATGAAATAGAAAAATAGCTTGTTAGTTCACGTTTCCCTGATGATCATGAAAATGGTTTGCATTCCAGAGATTGGTGTGTACATGTTTATTAGAAGAGTTATAGGTTCAGATGGGACCCAGATAATCTGTCTACAAAGACAAAGCTAAGCAGAACAGTGGAAGCAGAATGATCCAGAACGTTTGGGCTTCTGCTCATACAATATCCAGAATTAGAAACTGGTCACTTTATTTGTTGCAGTTGGGGTGTGAGGGTGGGGAGGGGTCACCTAAGCGGGATTCTTTGTTTTATTTGGTGATGTTTTCCTTGTTTGCCCAGATTTGTTCTGTGGAATGGTTGTACAATTTAACACTGAGCATGACAGCACCATCTCCTTCTCCTCACCCCCTCTTCCCATCCCTGATGTTTTTTCCACGAGTGTGGCCTTGGTCTTGGCCTTGGCATAGCTCATGTTAACAAAGCCCAGCAACGTATTCTCTTTGAGCGGGTTGATTCTCTTTTGCTTGGAATGTCTGGTGGAGGGAACTTTTTACTTACCCTTGTGGAGATTCGTTTCCAGCATGTTCTCCAGCAGTGTGATGCCTAGTCTTTTGGAGTCATGTTTGGGTTGAAAACTTCGACATGTTTCATGTTACTCAAAAAAAAAAGCATATTTTCTGCTTTAGATTTCATTTCTGCCAAGAGATAGGCTCTATTACATGTCCACACATGTTGTCCACTTATTTCTAAGTGTTCTTAGAGGAATAGTAACATTCCAGTTTTGGAAACGCGGCAACATTGCCTAAGCCTTCCTTACAGGTGTTTTTCCAAAAACATGGCCATAGTCAGCATGTCTCCAAAATTTTTATCCCAGTGTTTCTTTGTGGCTTCTACATGACAGATTTAGATTTAGATTTTGCCTGTGAATTGGTTTCCAGAGTTCTAGGCTGTGAGGGCCTGTAGAGGCCCCTAGAGTCCCTGTTCCCTAAAATGTCTATGGAAAAGCACACCCCCTTCCCCAACATCACACACACAATAAATAACCTGCAGTGGCAAAATGATGACAAGGACCTGAATAATTCAGCACAAGTTTTGTTTTGGGTGGAAAAATAAAGGGAAGTCTTCCTCATCCATATTTTTACAGGGTCATTTTCCTAGGAAAAAAATGTCACTTCTGACTGTAAATCTAAGAAGGATTGAGCAGTCAGGCTATGGTCAGTACTAGAAAAAGATGAATGGAAACTGCTGTGGCATAATTAGGTATCAATATGGAGTCAGAAACACATCAATTTCACTCCGGAGTAAAACATAAAGCAATCAAGAGGTCCAAGTGAGGATAACCAGTCATGATGACAAACACTGGGAAGTAGAGTCAGATCCACTAAACAGAAGTCAGCAAGGGTAGCTACAGAGGTTGAGGAAATTCAGGAGGAAGATAGAAGGGTCGCCAGCTAAGAGGAGGTGGCCTGGGAGCCCTAACTCCAATGATCAAGTGGGTGCTTTGCCTAGCTTGTAAGTTACTTCTCGGAGATTCCAGGTCCCTTTGGATCTACTAGCCTATGGCGCTATGAACTATGACTGTCTCATAGAGAAGATAGAGAGCAATAAGATCTCTCCCATCATTGTCTGAAGGTTTCCTATCAAATGGCCCTCCTTCAGATTACCAGGCATTGATTTTAGTTGTTAAATCATTAAACATATTAAAATTTCCACTGAATTTGCCAGGATAAACCACGGACTTCAGTACATATGCCTCTACAGTGGAAAATCCCATATTGTTGCAAAGGTGAGAGTACCAGTGGGAATACACCACTGAGGTGGAATATAGAGAAAAATAGAATAGAGAGAGGAATAGAGAGAGAAATAGAGAGGCAAAATACATATTATAAGTCCAAGAGCTTATGATATAGTGTGGCAGACAAACAGACAACTACAAATATAGTTATGCTATTGCATGAGATAATTTCAACTGGGATATATATAAAGGGCATCTACTGTAGGTAGAATGAAACACTGCACTCAATAACATTGAAGAAATAATCTGTGTAACAATAATATATGGCAAAGTGGGCTCAATGTCATAGGAGGAATAAACCACTCCTCAGAGAATCAGGGAGGGAAGCTAATTCATGAATGATAGTGCAAAAGTATGAGGTTAAAGAGAAGTAAGGGCTAGATAATGCAGAATTTGTTTACAGATGGTAGTAGTTAGTTTGGAGTACAGAATATGTTAATAAAAAGAAGGAGGTATGGATAAAATTAAAAGTAAAAAAAATTAATATTTCTTGTGAACTTGTGATACTTTGGCCATGGTATATTGAAATTTACATATATTACTTCATTTATCTTCACAACCACACTATCAAGGTGAACATTATTATCATCAATTTAGAAATAAAAAGATCAAGACCCAGACAACTATAACTTGATTTAGATCAAACAGAAAATAAGAAGGGAAGCCAGAATTTGAACCAATGATATTGGAGTCTTTCCATTACAACATGCTGCATCGTAAAAAAAAAAAAAAAAAAAAAAAAAAAAAAAAAGTCAGATGAGACCAAAACACTCTCTCTCATAAACCAAAGCCTGAGAGCCTCCTGGGTTCATGCATGAACTACATGAATTCATTGCATGAATTGTCCTTAATAATAATTTAAGAAACATCTACTCAAATTTTTTCACACTCTTCCACCTCACCCATCACATGCTCTGGTTTCTGATAAGAAAGTACAAGCCCAAAATACTTGTTCATTTTCCTTCCAAAGTCAGAATTAAATGTGGTAAGTTCTGTTCAAAAGCTTAGAATAGGGTGAAGGAAATGTAGTCCCACATTCTGCAGTGTTTTGCCAAAATTAGTTGTAAGCATGACATTAATTCTTCTTCAATCATACATTAATTCATTAAATCACTTAACATTATTATATTACTGACAAGAAAACAGCAATACTATGTGGGTTTGTGCTCTTTACTAACTATATTTACTCTTAAAAATACACAGAATATCTTTTGTTTTCTGAAAACTTATTTGCAGTCCTTAATCATAAGGCTTAAATAGATTGAATGAATGATGTACGAGAAAGTGGCTAGCCTGGTGTCTGACATATTTAGATTATTAAATGCATATTAATTCATGCATAGAATTTAATTACATTTTATTAATTGAAACAAATCAGCTGTGGGGAGTTAGTTTAGATATCAAAATAGTGCCCATGATACTCACTGCATGAATTATCCCCTCCCAAAATGTAAATTTGTTTTCAGACAATATTTTATAGCATAAAGTATCAGAAGGCAGTATCATGTCTTTTTAATTTGCCTTGTAAGAACAATGCGAACAGGAAGTAGGCACTGGATTCTCTTAACAAGGATAACTAACTCATCTCCCTTTCTGCCTTCTACTCTCCAAATAATTACCTTTATTTTTTTCCCCTATTTATACTTCCTATCCTTCTGAGCATTTTGATCACTACTGACCACTCTCAAATCCATTGCTGTGTTTGAGGAGCAACAGGAATATTGAGGGTAAATAAAACTTTAAAATGGCGAAAGAATTCTTGGATGTAGATTCGGAAATAAAAAGATGCTTTTGGACAAAATATGCTTTCTTAGGTTGGGTTTCCTAGAAACAAAAACTGAGTTGTGTGTATTGTGCAAGTGGTTTACTAAGCAGAAACCTGTGGGGAAGTGAGGGAAACACCACGGGATAGTAGAAGAACCTTGGTAAAAAGATAAAGTCAGCCGAAGGCTAGCCACAGTCTCATCTCCTGTGGATTTCAGGAGAATGGACCACACCACAGAATTGTTCTGATTTGCGGCAAGGTAGCTGGACTTTTACATCCTATTTCAGTCAGTTATTGACTCTGGAGGGTGAAACCTCCCAGGAATCCCTGGGAGAGGTGACACTTTTCAGTCTAGATCAGTTGTTCTCAATGTATGGTCCCCAGATCAGCACCACCTGGGAACTTGTTAGCAATGATGGTTTCTTGGACCTCAGCCCAGACCTACTGAATCAGAAATTCTGGGGGTGGAGCCCAGCAATCTGTGGTTTAACAAGCTCTCCAGGTGATTCTGATGCACAATGAAGTTTGAGAACCACTGGCTGAGGGCAATTCTCCAGAGGAGAAAGCTGTGAGCCCTTAGCAGCTGATCTGCACCGTATTGTTGGTTCAATTGCCCTGGATGCCGACAGCATCCACCACGTAGGCAAATTGCTTCAATTGTGTTATAGTAAGTCATCCTTCTTGTTTTAACCACCATTGTAGCCTCTGTAAGCATCATAGTTTAAGATCTGCCCTCCATGCATACGCTAGTTATACCTCATTCTGGAGAACCAGACAATCTACCTAAATCACTTTGCTTTGGCATCTTGCCTTCATCATTACTTACTCCCCTTCTCAGGAAGAGTCCTCCTCCTGGGGACTAGTTTTCAAATATAAACCAATCAATCCAGAGCCCACTTCCCCCAACCCATTGGGCTGTGTGCCTACAGACCACTACACACCTGCCCAAATGACCCCCAAGGCCAAGTAGGAGACAACTTGGGACAGCCCCTTTGCCCCAGAGCCCACTGAAATTATTCGAACTAGCCAATCCTAAACTTGCTTATTTGCCTCACCTGTTCCTTCCAGAGCACGCCACAATCAAGACCCTTGCCCACAATTCCTCTCTCTCCCTCTGCCTCTCGACCTGCCTGGCTCTCAGAGCTTCCCTGTGTGTCCTCCCGTGGCGTGGCCTGCCTCGCCGTCTTGGGAAGGGTGAGTAATAGCTTATTACTATTTTCCATGGCAGTTGTTTTCCTGACCTGTTGGCCTTACTGTACCTCAAATTTCCATTAATATGCTACATTTAAAATCACCTCTCCTTAACAATCCACTCATAGGAGGTGCACATTAGATTCAAAGGTGGATTGAAGCGTCATACCACAGTGTGTGTGAAACCAATTGGCAAATCACTTCTGCGGATTTGAATTAAAATTTCAAGTTGGGGTGGATAAGGGGAAAGAGATTCCAAACAGATGCCATATAAAATTCTATCTCACGTAATTCTCACAATGTGAGAGCAAACAGACTCAAAGTTCACTGCAGAGCTAGGGCAAATATTTGAGTCTTCCACATAAGACTTTGCCTAGAAAAGAAATTCAACTTGCCCTCTGTGTGAGGATTTAAATAATCTTTTCCTTTCAACATCACGCTTTGATTGCAAACATCCCTTTTGTGCTCACATGCAAAACACAGTTAAGATTTTTATTATGAAAGCTGTAGTATGTATATTTTTGGTCAGAACAAAATAACAACGAACGATTCACTGTTCGCTTTCACAGTGAGAATATACATGCCAAGGTTGAAACTGAAGGTGAGAAATAAACATTAAAAATACTGAGTATAAAACTAATGTAATTATATTACGAAGCAATTTTCCTGCAGTAAGCAATGTGACATGTATTCTTCGGCATTGATTTGCATTGATTATTTCTGTGAATTGTTCAGAGTCAGAGGCGGTACTTTATGATGTGTTGATTCTTGTTCATGAATGTGTGTTTCAATTTTGAGTGAAGATATTTTATTTATCATGGACTTAAAAAGTGTGAACACAGTCCCAGCTCTGGTGACCTTGTCTTTCAGGTATTCTCTGGTGTACCAAACAGAGAAAACTGCAGGAGATGCATTTATCTTCATCATGTGTGTTTGATAGCAGTTATTGAATTTTTAAACTTAAATAGTTTTCAGGCTATTCTAGAGTCCAAAATTTTCTGCCACATTTTCTATCTTATAAGTGATTTATTTGTGGGTCCAAAGCACCAGAGGCTATAAAGCTACGGGCCAAAAGATTCTTGCTCTGTATATAGATTAAAAGGTTTATCTTACTGGAGGTACAGCTAACTCTTTGCATAGATGCCAAAACCCAATGGTGTGTGACATGGACAACAGGTCGTATAATCTCCAGTGGTCAGAGCTGGGCTGGACATTGGTATCTTTCTCCCTTGTGAAATACTCCATAGTTAAAAGAGTTTTCAGTTACCTGATGATTAAGAATCATTACCTGCATAATTCAAGATTTAATTCTACTTCTGATGTTAGCAGAACAATGGAAAGAATAATGTTTGATTGTTTACAGGACGGTTATCTAAGCTTTTAACATGGGGAAATGTTAGACGGCTTAGCAATACCAGGCAAGACTAAAACTCACTGTGATGATATAACAGAGGCTCTATTCCAAGACACATAGATTTGTTTATAAGATTTAGTTTTTACTTGGGGGGAAAAAGATTAAGACTTACAACTCGAAACCCACAGCATTTAAAATGCATTATTCTCTCCAGCTGGTAAACTTTTTAAGCACAGAAAATTGCTTTCTTTATTAGTACCTCCTGGTTGTCTGTTTCATCACTCCTAACAAATTCAATTAAACATGATTGTGGCAAAATAAGGGTAATGGTAATGACAATATTAGTAATACTAGCTGTAATTTCATAAATGTTTGTAGGTATCAGACCTTGTCCTAGGTGCTTTGGTTGTGTATTTTCTTAATCATCAGAGCAATCCCATTAGGTTCATTTTCCAGGTGAGCAGAAGTTGAGCTCATAAGCCTATATATGGGACACTGGAATCGGGCAGACTGGGCTCAAATCCAGGCTCTGCCACTGGCAAGGTGGGTGACCATGGTTGTATTACTTGACCTCTGACACACATTATTTGACCTTTAAATAGTTGACTACTTGAAGGATCCTTAAAGAGAATGCTGTTTATAATGTGAATAATACCTCTGATACGGATTGTTAGCTTTTCTTCTGTCATGTCCCTTGATTGAGTTCCCTCCTATCCACATTCACAGTGGCTTTATGGTTTATTTCACCTAGACAAAGCCCATTCTTTTCCCTTGCCACCAGTGATATTCTAGAGCAAACTGTATCGGCTCATGAGAACACATGGTTAAATATTCAGGAATTCAGAAATCCTGTTATTAAACCATTGGCAGCTTGAAATCAGCCACAGTTGGGAGTGTTTACACCAGGTAAATCTGTAAACTCTACAAATCAGGGCTTTTCCCCACCCATGTCCTGCAGGAGATCCAGTTTACCAGCACGTCAACCTTTACACTGCCAGCAGAGGAATATTCAAAAACATGCATTTAATCACTTTTTGATACACTCCTATTCACTTTCCAATCCTAGAGTCCAGACTACTCAGGGATCACTTATAATTATTTTTATACTTGAATGCAGTCAGGCTTTCCAGCCACTCCAACTCTCACTTTTTGGTTCATACGTGTTTACACTGTATTAGAGCAACTCTTGACCTCTTATTCCCCAGACATATCATGAACTCCATGTTGTCATTCATGCTGTTTTCGTCTGCCTAGAATTCCCTTCATATGATGTATACTAAGCAAACTTATTTTTTGAATCTTTCATTGTTCAGTTTTGTCTTCTAATCTAACTTCTTAAAGCCCCTCATACCCCCGGGGAGAAATGGGGAGGGGGACAAAATCTCCCATAGCTCTTTTTTACAGCACATGTGTAAATGTGAACACTGTGCTTATCACACTCATTTATATTTGCTTAGTTATCTAGCTGAGTATACCCAACGTCTGAGGTGATGGTTTATTACCTAGAATACAGTAGGCATTGGTCAAAGAAAAATTGCACCAGATGGAGGTAAATAAGCAAGGAAGACTTTAGCCAGTACTACCGCAACAGGGGAGAAAGAATGAACTCAACTGTCCTGAGAGAAAAGTTAAGAGAGTTCTTAAGCACTGGGGTGAGGGAGTGGAAGAGTACTAAATGATGTTGGATAAGCAGGTTGGTCAATGTGATTACTGCCCTCCATGTAACTGGCATTATCAAAGTTGGAATTTTACACTCCCCAGAGACAGGGATATAGGAGCTCTGCTTTTGTGATGATTACATTTCAAAGAGAGAGTTTTCAGGTCTTTTTTTCTTAGTCTTTGTTCAGTTTTACTGAGATTATCGACACACAACATTGTGTAAGTTTAACGTATATAACATAATGACTTGATAAGTGTGTATATTGTAAAATGATTATCACATAAGTGAGTTTGGTTAATATACATTAGCTCATATAATTACAGTTTTTTCCTAGTGATAACTTTTAAGATAACTTTCAAGTATACAAGGTTGTTCACTATAGTCTTCGTGATGTAAATTATATCCCCAGAACTTATTTATCCTAAAATCGTAAGTTTGTACCTTTCGACAAGCTTCACACATTCTACCCACTCCCCTGTCCCCACCCCCTTCCCCGCCTCTGGCAACCACCAGTGTGTTCTCTGTATCTATAAGCCATGAGTTTGTTTTCTTGTTTGTTTCTGTTTTTAAGATTCTGTATATAAGAAGTGATATCATACAGTATTTGTCTTGCACTTTCAGACTTAATTCACTTAGCATAATGCCTTCAAGGTTCATTCTTGTGGTTGCAAATGGCAGGATTTCCTTTCTGTGGCTGAATAGTATTCCTGTGTGTGTGTGTGTGTGTGTGTGTGTGTGTGTGTGTGTACATATTCACATTTTCTATGTTCAGTCATCTGCTGATGGAAACTTAGGTTATTTTCATGTCTTGGCTATTATAAATAATTCTGCAATGAACATGGGAATGCAGTTATCTTTTCAAGATAGTGATTTTGTTTTCTTTGGATTGCAGAAGTAGAATTGCTGGATCATATCTCCATCCTGCTTTCCACAGTAGCTATACCAATATAAATTTCCACCAACAGTATACATGGGGTCCCTTTTCTCCCATCCTCACCAGCGTTTATTATCGTTTGTGTTTTTGATGATAGCCATTCTCATAGGCGTGACCTGAGATCACATTATGGTTTTGCTTTGCATTTCCCTGATGATTAGTAACGTTGAGCCCCTTTTCATGTACCTGTTGGCCATTTGAATATCTTGGAGAAAATGTCTGTTTAGGTCCTATGCCAATTTTTTAATTGGATTGTTGTTTTGCTACTGAGTTCCTTATATATTTTGGATATTAACCCCTTACCATATGTGTGGTTTGCAAATATTTTCTTACATTCTGTAGGTTGCCTTTTCATTTTGTTGATCCTTTCTTGTGCTGTGCAGAAGCTTTTTAGTCTAATGTAGTCCTACTTGTTTAACTTGGCATTTGTTGCTTGTGCTTTAGGTGTCATATCCAAAAAATCATTTCCAAGACACGTCAGGAAGCTTTTCCCCTATGTTTCCTTCTACAAGTTTTACGAATTTGGACCTTACATTTAAGTGTTTGATCCATTTTGCGTAAATTTTTGTGCGTGGTTTAAGATAGGAGGTCTATGTTTGTTCTTTTTTACTTTTTTTTTATAGAGTATTATGAAATATCTTTAAAACCCAAATGCACTTTATTTTTTTTTAAATATTATTTATGTATTGTTTGGCTGCATTGGGTCTTTATTGCTGTGTGTGGGCTTTCTCTAGTTGCTACGAGTGGGAGCTACTCTTCATTGCAGTGCATGGGCTTCTCGTTGTGGGGGCTTCTCTTGTGGCAGAGCACAGGCTCTAAGCACATGGGCTTCAGTAGTTGCAGCACATGGACTCAGTAGTTGTGGCTTGTGGGCTCTAGAGTGCAGGCTCAGTAGTTGTGGTGCACGGGCATGTGGGATCCTCCGGGACCAGGGCTCGAACCTGTGTCCCCTGCATTGGCAGGCAGATTCTTAACCACTGTGTCACCAGGGAAGTCCTATGTTCATTCTTTAGTATGTGACTATCCAATTTTCCCAGAACTATTTATTAAAGAGACTGTCTTTCCCCAAGGAGGTTTCTTGGCTCCCTTGTCAAATATTAGTTGACCTATATGCATGAGTTTATTTCTGGTCTTATTTCTACAGTCAGGAAGATACCTGTCTAAAGTCTAGTCAAGCTGAGGGGAACATCAAGTTGATCTTTTCTTTTCTAAATTTTTATTTTTTTATTGAAATATTTTTGATACATAACACTGTGTAAATTTAAGGTGTACAACATGTTAATTTGATACATTACTATTTAATATGATTACTATATATGTTTATATGTAATATGATTACTATCCCCAGTGTAGTCATAGTTAGCACCTCCATGTTACATGATAATAATTTCTTTTTTGTGGTTGGACTAATTAAAATCTCGTCTCTTAGCAAGTTTGATGTTTATAATACAATATTGTTGTCTATATCACTATAGTGTGCCTTCAGTCTCTAGGACTTATTTACTACTTGTTGCAAGTGTGTGCCCTTAACAACATCTCTTTCCTCTACTCCCTACCTAGCCTCTGGGAATAACCATTTTATGCCCTGTTATTATGAGTTTGGCTTTTTTAGATTCCACAGATAAGTGATATCATACACTATTTATCTCTCTCTACTTGATTTACATCACTTAGCATAATGTCCTCAAGGTCCATCCATGTTGGGTTTTTTTCTTACGTTTTATTATAAAAATTTTCAAAATAAAAAAAGTAGAATAATATAATGAACCCCCAAATATTTATCACCCAGTTTCAAAAATTATTAATTTGTGACCAATCTTATTTTATCTCTATTCCTACCTACCTACTTTGCCTCCAGGGTTTTTTTTTCCATCAGAATTTTTTTTTTAATTGGAGTAGAGTTGATTAACAATGTTGTATTAGTTTCAGGTGTACAGCAAAGTGATTCAGTTATACATATATATGTATCTATTCTTTTTCAAATTCTTTTCCCATTTAGTTTATTACACAGTATTGAGCAGAGTTCTCTGTGCTATACAGTAGGTCCTTGTTGGTTATCTATTTTTAATATAGCAGTGTATACATGTCAGTCCCAAACTCCCAATCTGTCCCTCCCCACCAGTAACCATAAGTTCATTTTCTAAGTCTGTTTCTGTTTTGTAAATAAGTTGGTTTGTATCATTTTTTTTTAGACTGAGCATTTAAGTGATGTCATGTGATATTTGTCTTTCTCTTTCTGACTTATTTCACTCAGTATGATAATCTCCAGATCCATCCACGTTGCTGAAAATGGCATTATTTCATTCTTTTTAATGGCTGAGTAATATTCCATTGTATATATGTACCACATCTTCATTATCCATCTATCGATGGATATTTAGGTTGCTTCCATGTCTTGGCTATTGTTAACAGCACTACTATGAACGTTGGGGTGCATGTATCCTTTTGAACCATGTTTTCCTCTGGATATATGCGTATGAATGGGATTACTCGATCATATGGTAGCTCTATTTTTAGGTTCTTAAGGAACCTCCATACTGTTCTCCATAGTGGCTGCACCAATTTACATTCCCACCAGCAGTGTAGGAGGGTTCCCTTTTCTCCACACCCTCTCCAACATTTATTGTTTATAGAATTTTTGATGATGGCCATTCTGACTGGTGTGAGGTGGTACCTCACTGTAGTTTTGATTTGCATTTCTCTAATGATTAGCAATATTGAGCAGCTTTTCATGTGCTTCTTGGCCATTTGTATGTCTTCTTTGGAGAAATGTCTATTTAGGTCTTCTGCCCGTTTTTTTTTTTTAACATCTTTATTGGAGTATAATTGCTTTACAGTGGTGTGTTAGTTTCTGCTTTATGACAGAGTGAATCAGCTATACATGTACATATATCCCCATATCTTCTCCCTCTTGCATCTCCCTCCCACCCTCCTTATCCCACCCCTCTAGGTGGACACAAAGCACCGAGCTGATCTCCCTGAGCTATGCGGCTGCTTCTTACTAGCTGTCTGTTTTACATTTGGTAGTATATACATGTCCATGCCACTCTCTCACTTTCGATTGGGTTTTTTTTTGGTATTGAGCTGCATGAGCTCTTTGTAAATTTTGGAGATTAATCCTTTTTGGTCTCATCGTTCGCAAATATTTTCTCCCATTCTGTGGGTTGTCTTTTCATTTTATAGTTTCCTTTGCTATGCAAAAGTTTTTGAGTTTGATTAGTGCCATTTGCTTATTTTTGTTTTTACTTCCCTTACTCTAGGAGACAGATTGAAAAAGATATTGCTGCGATTTATGTCAAAGAGTGTTCTGCCTATATTTTCCTGTAAGAGTTTTATAGTATCCAGTCTTAAATTTAGGTCTTTAATCCATTTTGAGTTTATTTTTGTTGATCATGCTTAATAATGTCTTAAGAATTACTTTGACCAGTGATGTGAATCCCATTAGTCAATGCATTCTAACCATGTTTATGGCTAAAAGCAATTAATATGCTAACTTTTTATACAGACTTTTAGTAATTTTCTAAATGGTTACTACCAATTGATGTTATTTTGGGGGTATTTTCCTATCAGTCTATCTAAATATATGTTCCTGAAGAGCTGTGTGCAAATAAATGTTTTATAAATAACATCATATTTTAAATATAGTAAAATAGTTGACTATTTAAAGGTCCCTTCAAGGGAAGGTTATTTATATTGGTGATAATACCACAGAATTAAATGTTTTATAAAAATGTATCTCTTATACTGATCACCCTTGAAAAGAATTGAGGTACTTTTGGTGTGCTAGGGATATTCTGTTTCTTGATTTCAATTCAGGTTACACAGGTGTTCGTGAAAATTCATTAAACTTTACCTTTATATGTGCACTTTTTCTGAACATAATGTTCCTAAATGCACATTTTTCTGACTATTTATTATGCCTCAGTATAAAAAGACATAGAAAAAATGACTTGAAATTTGGAATTCAGGCCTTGGCTTACAGACCTAAGGCAAGTTGCTTAACTGCTGTGCGTGTCAGTTTCTGGATCTGTAATGTAATATCACTTACCTGATGTACTTATTGTTTAGATCAAAAGGAATCATGTGTAGAAAGTACAGTATATAAACCATGTTATGTAGAAATATGAGTTATTATGAATATATTAATGTTCATAATATTCCATCTTATTTAGGGTTTAACTTGTAACCCTGTAGTGGAAAATGATTGACATACTATGCAATTTGTTTATGCTAAATTAATTAATTTTATTTTATTTTTCCTTTCCTTTTTTTATTGAAGTATAGTTGATTTACAATGTTGTGTTGGTTTCAGGTGTACAGCAAGGTGATTCAGTTATACATACACACCTATTTTTTTCAGATTCTTTTCTTTATAGGTTATTACAAGATACTGAATATAGTTCCCTGTGCTATACAGTAGGTCCTTATTGGATATTTATTTTTAATATGTATGTATATGTCAATCCCAAACTCCTAATTTATCCCTCCCCCCTCTTTCCCCTTTGGTAACTGTAAGTTTGTTTTCTATGTCTGTGGGCCTGTTTCTGTTTTATATACAAGTTCATTTGTATCCTTTTTTTTGGGGATTACACATTTAAGCAATATCATATGATATTTGTTTTGTCTGGCTTACTTCACTTAGTATGATAATCTCTGGGTCCATCCATGTTGGTAAAATGGCATTATTTCATTCTTTTTAATTGCTGAATAATAGTCCGTGGTATAAGTATACCACAACTTCTTTGTCCATTCATCTGTCAGTGAACATTTAGGTTGTTTCCATGTGTTGGCTATTGTAAATAGTGCTACAATGAACATTGGGGTGCATGTATCTTTTCGAATTATGCTTTTCTCTGAATATATGCCCAGGAGTGGGATTGCAGGATCATATAGTAAGTCTATTTTTAGTTTTTTAAGGAAGCTCCATACTGTTCTCCATAATGGCTGTATCAATTTACATTCCAGCCAACAGAGTAGGAGGGTTCCTGTTTCTCTACACCTTCTCCAGCATTTATTATTTGTGAACATTTTAATAATGGCCATCGGACAGGTGTGAGGTGATACCTCATTGTAGTTTTGATTTGCATATCTTTATTTTTGCCTTTAATAACAAATTTTCATCTCCTGGTCTTATTATAAGGATTTTATCTGGGGGAGGAAAACCTTGTTTCCACTTTTTAACATTTTATATAAAAATTCATAACAGAGTAAAGTCGAAAAAAAGTACAGTAAAACTTGTACATCTACCGCCTAGGTTTTCCCATTTCCTCTTTTTTTTCAATATATAGTTTTTTACTTCAAGTAAAATTAACCTATATAAGTGTACAGTCTTCTGAGTTTTGATAGACAAATACATATGTGTCACCACCACCATATGAGAATATATAATATTTCCTTTTCCCCAAAGGTTCCCAAGTGCCAGTCTGTGCTTATTCCCTGCCTCCTCCCCACCCAGTACCTGGAAAGGACTGATATTTCTGTCCCCAATAGTTTTTGCCTTTTACAGAATGTTATTAAATGGACTCTTCTAGTATTTAGGCTTTTGAATTGGATTTATTTTTCATTTAAAATAATGCCATTGAGGTTCATCAATGTCATTGTATTTATTAGTAGTTTTTTTCTTTTTTCTTGCTGAATATTGTACCATTATTTAGCTGTACCATAATTTATCTATTCACCAGGTGGTTAACATTTTAATTATCTCCTGTTTCTGGCAATTATGAATAAAGGTGCTAAAAAGATTCACCAGTTTATTTTTTTTTTGTATGGAAGAAGCATTGTAGTCCTAAGGAGTGAAATTTCTGAAACTTAAGATAATGTGTATGTAACTTCAAATGACATTGGAAAACTATTTTCCAAAGTGGTTGTATCACTTTGCATTCTCACAACAATGTATGAGGGCCCTAATTGCACCTCATCCTCACCAGAACTTGGAGTTTTCAGGGGTTTATTATTTTTTTGTAATAGATATGTAGTGATCTCATTATGATTTTAGTTTTCATTTCCATAATGACTAATGATATTGGGTAACTTCATGCTCGTATGCTTGTTTGCTATCCATGTCTTTCCTAGCATGTTTGTGAAAAGTTTGTCCTTTAAAAAAAATGGAATGTTTATGTTCTCCTAGGGAAATTGTGAGAATTCTTTTCATTTTCTGTGTGTGAGTTTTTTATCAATATTTCTTGCAAATATTTCTCTATTTTCATATTTGCATTTATATTCATTTTCAGTCCAACTTATTTTTCCTCCCTTCTTTCTTTGGGTTTAGTTTTCTCTTCCCTTTTTAATTTCTTGAGATGCAGGATTAGATTTACTTTGAGATTTTTATTTTCCAATGTAAACACATTATGTATAAACTCTCATTTAGGCAATATAGCTGCATCTCACACATTTATATGTATTTTTTATTCCATCCAGAATGTTTGTTAATTTCCTTTGTGACTTCCTCTTTGACACAGTGTTATTATCAGTGTTTCTAGTATTCAGGTGTTTGGGGGGATTCTTCAGATATCTTTTTAATACTTACGCTGTTCAGTTTGTTCCCAGTTCTTTAAATCTGTTGAGCTTAATTTTAAGGTCCAAAATATGGTCACCTGGTGAATGTTTCATGCATGCTTGAAAATGTGTATTCTGTTGTTGTTTGCTGGAGGGTTCAATTAGACCAAGTTGATTGATGGTATCGTTAAAGTCGTATATCCTTAATGTTTTACTGTCTCTGGGAAAGAAGTGAAGTCTCTACCTTTAATTGTAATCTTGTCTATTTTCTTTCAGTTCTATCGGTTTATTCATAAATTTTGAAGAAAATGTGCATATACCTATATAATTGCTATGTCTTAATGAATTGGTTTCATCATCTTTATGAATTTTCTTCTTTATTTCTGATAATATTTTTGGTTCAGAAGTCTACGTTATTTGATTTTGGTGTACCCAATCCATCTGTCTAATTACTATTAAACATTAAACATCTTTCTGTTTTAATTTTAACATATCTGTGTTCATATATTTAAAGTAGATTTCTCTTAGGTTTTTAAAAAACCAAGAAATTATATACTGTCTGCCACTCTGTTTTTTTATTGGGTGTTTAGAATAATTGCTATAGCTTAGTTGATGATGGAATTTAAATCTGCCATCTTGATTGTTTGTTTTGTCCCATCTGTTCTTTTTTCCTTTTTATTCCTTGTTCTGAAAAACAAAACAGTGGTTTTTTTTTTTTAATTGACTCCGTATTATTTCCACTATTGGCTCTTTAGTTTTTTCTTTTTTAATTTTAGTGGTTTCATTAACACATAAACTATACAACATTAATATATCATAGTCTATGTTTAAACAGTATTATATCATTTCACATAGTATTTAAATCTTGCAGCAATATAGTCTCATTCTTCCATGTCATCATTTATGCTATGTTTGTCATACATTTGAATTTTGCATATAAGTATCACAAGACAGTGTTATTTTGTTTTAGGTGGTTAGTTTCTTTTCAAGTGAGTAAACTTAGAAAAAAAAGTTATTCTATATTTATTTTCATCTTACCATTATTAAGCACTCTTTTTCTCTTTGCATGGATCCAAGTTTTCATCTGGGATCCTACTCTTTCTGTGAAGAACCACCTTTAACATTTCTTGTAGTACAGTCTTTCTGGCAATAAATTATCTCAGCTGTTGTTTGTCTTATAGCAAAGTCTTAATTTTGCCTTTTATAAAAATTTATTTATTTATTATTTTTGGCTGCCATGGGTCTTCATTGCTGCATGTGGGATTTCTCTAGTTGCAGCAAGACGGGGCTGCTCTTTGTTGAGGTGTGGGGGCTTCTCCTTGCAGTGGCTTCTCTTGTTGCAGAGCACGGCCTCTAGGCATGTGGGCTTCAGTAGTTGCGACATGCGGGCTCAGAAGTTGTGGCTCACGGACTCTAGAGTGCAGACTCAGTAGTTGTGGTGCACAGGCTTAGTTGCTCCACGGCATATGGGATCTTCCCGGACCAGGGCTCAGACCGTGTCCCCTGTGTTGGCAGGCAGATTCTTAACCACTGCACCACCAGGGAAGCCCCTGCCTTTATTTTTAAATATATTTCTGCTAGGATAGAATTTGAAGTTGAAAACTTGTTTTTCTTTAAGTGCTTTCTGTGTGGTTTGCAGAACTTCTGATAAGTCTGATGTTAAACTTCATTTCCCTGTCTTCTCCTTCTGGGTCTCTAGTTTGTACATATGTTAGATTTAAATGGCTTGATAGTGTATCATGACTCTTGGATACCCAGGTATTTTATTTTTACTCTTTTTCTCTTTGTGTTTCATTTTGGATAATTTTTATTGACATACATTCAAGTTCCCAGATTCTTAACATTTTTTATTCTTCTGATAATCCTATTGAAGGAATTCTTTGTCCACAATAGCATGGTTATATTTCTAGCATTTTCATTTGACTTTTTTCTATGGTTTTAATCTCTCTGCCAAAATTGCCTACATTCATGTATGTTATCCATCTTTTCCCTTAAATCCTTTAACATACGAATCATAGTTATTCCAAAATCCTTGACATATTTTATTAAGTAGTTAAATTTCAAGATAAACTTTTTTAAAATTTAAGACATCCAGGTATAATAAGTCACAAAGGAGAAAAAATAAGGTGGCCTCAGACTTAACATCAGCATACAATGTCCAAAAACAATTTAACAATGGTCAATAAAATTGTATCCAATCAAACATACTTAAGTTCCAATGCAATTAGGCATTCGCAAACATGAAGGAACTCAAGGAATTTGCTAGCATTTATTAACTAAATTTTTAGGAAAATCAGTTTGATTATTTATCGCGCATTAAATTGGTTAAAATATGAAATGATATAGTCCTATTAGGAAAACTACGATCTGTGGTCAATTGTATTTATCTCTGTTTTTTGTGTACATGCACAGAAAAATGTCTGCAGTCACCAAATGCAAAATATAATGGTTTATGGATGGTGCAAGCAGGATAAACCTCACTAGTAAATATGTACTTTTGAGTATTCCTACAAAGTAAAAAATGATCATGTATTAACTTTACGAATTGTTTTCCTTTCAAAGGAATTTTATCAAATTAAGTTATACAATTCCAGTTTAAAAACACTCTGCCTATAGAATACTCTTCAGCTGATTTTTGTGGCTGAAGCTTTCTTTGAGGTTTTGTTTTTTTAAATCATTCCCCATAGGATATGTTTCTCAATTTATAACTGACCAGTAGTCTTGCTAGGTCTTAAAGGGTCTGTTTTAAAAACTGAAGAATCTGTACTTTTCCTGGACAAAAGGATAGTATGTATATTTTTCTCTTTGGATTATCTTAAACTGAGTTACTTTATTTCCAGTATTCTGATTCCGTGTTTTTCATTTTGGCTGAGAAAGTTCATCCAGAAACTATACCAATTCTGATTTCCTTCTTCTGTCTTGCTTTGCTAACCCTTATACATTTCCATCCACCTGCCTTACTAGCAAGCTCCCTATGTGCTTTACTGTGACAACTAGATACTAGTCAGTCTACTAGTACTGTTTGGGAAGCTTTGTAGTAGCTTAAATTATCCTGGATAAATTCCTGTTGTTATGCCTTACCACTTTGCTCTTTCTTACCCTAGAGCACTTTTTTTCAAAGTGCCCTCATTAGTATCTCTGTCCAAAGAAAGCTGAAAAGTTTCTTTGATTTAGCAACATAGATTTTTCTTGAAATACATGAATATACATTTGTCTAATTAATTTTTAAAACATTCACTATTTTAAAGAACTATTTTTATACCTTCCACTGTCTCTTTTCAGTAAAGCACTTTACAAGGTGAAATTTATCCCCATAATAATATAAAAACAATAACTATTCTCAGGCATTATCCTAAATGTTTTATATATATTAACTCATTTAAAATAATCCTATGAAGCAGGTAGTATTATCTCCATTTTGAATATAATGAAACTGAAGCATAGAAAGCTTAGAAAGCCTAAGTAACATGCCTAAGTCCTAGAGTATCATGTGGTACCACTAGGAACATAGGTTTTGGTAAATTTTACTTTATGGTCATATTATTGTAATTTCATGAATAATTTTTATTTATCCTTGTTTTTATAAATAATATGAAAATTTTGCATATATGTTGAAAAATATAAAACATGTTTACTGTTTAATTAGTAAATTTATGAAACTGCTTTGCTATCAAATAAGACAAAATTTATTTCTAAAAATTTGGATTTTAGAATAACATGAGGATTGTTTAAAAAGAACCTGTGTTCTCTCCTTTTGTAAAATCAGTGAAAGCTACTGGTAAATGCTACTGCTTAAAGAACTAAAAATATGCATGGATTAACAAATTTAATGGAAATAATAACAGTGCTGTGATTGTTGTGAGCTAGGAATACTTTTCTCATTATTTTATTCAATGTCTCTAAATGACTATAGCCCCCAAAAAAGGGTTAATTTCCCTGATACTCTTTAACTGTTAGTATCTATGGAAGAAGCACTTACATTAAAAGCGTGTCCTATGTAGAAACTGAGAGAGAAGGCTTTTCAAAATGCCTAAATACAGAGTACAAGAATACTGTTATAAAAATAATGCTATCATGTAATCAAATGCATAATCATGACTAATTTAACTTATTGTCATAATTTTACAAAACAATAGAACCTATGGAATGGGTTCTTTTCCTTTAAAACATATGAAACTAAAAGAGATCAAACAAGCAAGCAAGTTTGAAAATGACACATTAATTTTAAATTCTTCTATTCAAATGGTGTCTACCATGTATTAATAGTGACAACTGCAAAATGCCAGGCCATTTACTGTTCATGTGTTTCTTTTTAGTTCAGTTCAACATAAATCTGGAATGCAAAGAGTACTTTAGATGTGATTTTCAAGGATTTCATCAGACTCAGAGAAGGGAAGCCCTGGGGGAAAAATATCAACCTATTCTTAGAGGACATGAAAGATGGAATTTTTAATAATTCTGAAAACTGAATGAAGTCAAGTATTATCCTTTGACTCTTGATCGAAATTTTGTCAATCACTTGACTTTTTTATTCTTACGCCATCAGGAATGTCAGGACAAGTCGAAACCATATTACTAGTCAGTCATTATGTCCTATTGATTCCTTTCAGCACTTTTCCCATCTCCAATGACCTTGCCTAAGGTCAAATTGTCTTTCTGATACAAACAATCTCTTAAATGGTACCTCTGCCTTCATTCTTCCCTTCCATATCACAACCTCTGTCCCCTAAAACCAGTCCATTTTCAGTGCTGTCATAAGGACTTCCTAAAATTCATATCTGATGGAGTCACTCTTTAAAATCTTGAACACGGAGCCAGACTGCCTGGATTTGAATCCTGGCTCTCTTATCTGGTAGATTTGGAACTTTGAGAAAGTCATTTAATTTCCTAGTGCCTCGGGTTTTTTGTTTCCATGTATAAAATAGTGACGATAATGGTAGCTAACACCATAAGGTTGTTACAGAAATTGTGTTAACGTACATAAATTGTTAAGAGTAGGACCCAATACAGAATAAACAATATAGGCACTACTTTGTGGAAGAATAAAAGAAAAAAAAATAGTAAGCAGCCATTACATTTAGTTATATATATGTAAATGTATACAACTAAATGTGATTTTAGTTATATAGGTATAAGACTAAACGTAATGGCCACCTATGCTTGTTTAAAGGTGTGTGTGTATAATACATGTATACGTGTAATATATAAAATATAAGTATATATTATAGACACATATATTCATATAAAAGTATTGGGCTGGCCAAAAAGTCCACTTGGTTTTAAGTAAAAATAAAAGACACATTTTTCATTTTCACAAAGAACTTTATTGAATGACATATTCACTAACTGGACAAACTTTTTGGCCAAACCAAAAAGTTGACATTAGAAATTTTTACTCACTGCCAAAAGCCAGGATTAGAAGAAATGTAAAATTGTCAGAGTGGGAGTTCAAAGAAACTTTAATATCTTGTTCTAGATACCAGAATGAGAAAGCAAGCAAAGTAGACATGGACCCAGGTTATGCTGGTGGCAGGAATCCCCTTTTTCTGGGATATAGAGAATGGGAGAGATCTAACCCTTGGAAGGAATCAACCAATAGCAACATTCAGTTTAGGTTCAGGTTCTGAGCATCATATAGAATATAGTATAGCACAATGAGACAGAAAGAACAGGTCTATGTCCAAGGCAGGTGGGCAGGATATAGAGAGTCTGGGAATCTTACAGGGATTTATAGGGACCTAACCATGAGCAAGGACCTATCCAGCATCTCTGGAGCTTGATGTCTGCCTTTGATTTCAAATTTTACTCCTGTAAAACTCTTAGAGAAAACTTTTGCCAGAAGATTTGATACTTTCTACACGGTTACTCTCCAGTGGTTTTGAAGCAATCAGAAGCAACCCTGAACACATTGCTTCAGACCTAGTTCTCAGATGGGTGACAAAATAGAATCAAGCAGCAAATTCAACCGTTCTGGTGGTCCGTTGGCTACTGGGACTATGTCCTAGACCACTGACCTCAGACCACTTTATCTGCAGTCATTTGACCGTGCTCTACTTTTTCAATTATTGTATATTATGTCATTGCTACCCACCTGTATGGACAGCAGAAATGTCAATATGTTTTGATCTCTAGTTCTTGTAGTTTTGTTCCTTAGTTTTCCTGCAAGTTCTTGTTAGCCAGTCTTTGCATTAAGTGATTTCCAGTTCTTTCAAATAAGCCCACCCTGGAGCAGGCAGGTCTCATTTTCAGGGATGTTCTGCTATAGATATGAGCAGATTCTGGGACACTCCTCTGATTACTCCAGGCAGATTAGGAGATGCCATTTATATACATTCCCATTGCAGCAATAATGGTATTATTGTGCAATGTTTGGTCTACTTGTGAATCTCTCCACTAGATTTTAAACATTTTGGCTAGAACAATAATTTTTTACTTGTGCATTTATCCCCTGTGCCTATGTCAGTGCCTGGTCTAAAATGAATAATATAGAAAAATAATTTTAATAAATCAAGGACCCAGTTGACCAAAGGTATGAACTAATACTTGGCAGAAAAAGAGCTGAATCCATTGCCAGACAAATATTGATAGGGAAGCTGTGCAAGTATCTTTTACAAAAGGAGGCATTTTCTTGAAATAGTCTAACTTTCCAAGATTTATTTCCTTGCTATGCTAACTTATTCGAGTCTCCCCTTTTTATGGCAAGAATATTTATATCTCCATTGTTCTGAGAACTAGAAACCAAAATAGTTATAGAGAATACATTTTTAAGCTGTATATACTGTCATTCACTTTAAAACAGTGCTACATCTTACATATCTATTTTAAATAAACTTAGAAAATTAAAGCCTTCATATCTCAAATATGTGTTAACTCATTTGTAGAGAAAAGTTCTCATAGATTGGAATTCTGGTTATATAATCCTGGAGCTTTATAGACCCTATAAGGAACTGAGCTATTTCAACTGGAAAGGGATGATCGGACGTTTAGGATCTTAAGTGGAAGACATCCATGAATGAACATAATGTGAGCTAAAGAGGAATCAAAGTAGGAACATTTAAAAAATAGCTTATGACTTCTCTTTACTGCTGTATACTCTGGAAGTTAGAAGATAACATACCATCTATCTCCAATCTTTACGTGACATGATTTAATATGTTAAACTTTGCCATTAGAGAATTTTCAAAATTTCATGTATGGTTATATTTCATGATTGGCATCTCTCTTTATTCCCTTCTCTAAGCTTGACTTTCCTTCAACAAGCATATCAATGAATTTCTAAAGCAATCAGAGCAACAAAGCAAAATTTCCCTTTTTTTGCCAGGTTGGTCCTACAATTGGCATGAGCTACAATAGCAATAGAACATAAGTGTATGTTTGGACTAATATGAAAAGTCTGTTTCTTGCTCATGTGACATTTATATCCTGGAGTAGGAGGGGAAGGGGAGAAAAATGTCAAATGAACAAGTACATGAAAAGATCATTTGCAAAGTGCCATGCAGGAACAAATCTGGGCAATAAAACAGTACATGAGGGGGCAATATTAGTTACGGTTGTCAGTCAGGCTATGACATGAATGACAGGAAGGAATAGACCAAAGGAATATTTGGGGGGAAGAGTATTACAGGCAGAGGAACCAGCAAAGGCAAAGGTATGAGGCTGGGACAAGGCTGCTGGCTTAACGTGACCAATAGGACACTAAATGGTTAACAGTCAGGTGGCAGAGTTTGGCAGGGGTCAACTTATAAAAACAAAATTATGTGTAGGACATGGTAACAATCTGGATTTTCAAAGTACCCTGAAAACTATACAAAGATTTTCAGCAAGGCTGAAAACATCTAATTTTCATATACATTTTGAACGACTGATTGGCTGCCATCAGTGAGTGACTTTTACCTGACCAAATTCATGTACGTGGAAAATTCAGTTTAGATGTCAGTGCCATGGCCAATGAGTAATGATAGTGTCTTAGACTAGGGTGACAGCAATGAATAAGTAAAAGAGTGATCAAATTTGGTGTGTGTATTAGAAGTAGACCCAACATGATTTAACAGTGAAGTGTGTGTGTGTGTGTGTGTGTGTGTGTGTGTGTGTGTGTGTGTGTGTGTGTGTGCGCGCGCGCGTGCTGAGGGGAGTGGTGGTGAGGGAAAGAAAGGTGTTAAGAATGGCTATAGGGTTTTTTTTGGTTTGAGCAACAGAGTGAATGACTGTGTTCTTTACTGAGATAGGGAAGATTGATGGAAAATCTTGTTGTCGGGGGGAAGGCACAAATCAAAAAGTTCTATTTTAGACATGTTTAATTTGAGATGCCTATTAGTCATGCCGGTGACAGTTGGGTTTATGAATTTGGAGCTCAGGGGAAAAATTAGACATGGGGACATATGTTTGGAACTTACTGCCCAGTTCATAGTATTTTAAGCAATGCAACTAGGTGAGATGATATAGGAAGAATTTTTAGAGAAATAGTAGAATGGGGCTTAAAACCAAGTTCTGGAGCCCTTCAATATTCAAAAATTGGGTAGAAAGAGAGTGGTATCTACATAACAAACGATCAAAAATAGGAATGAGATAGTTGTCAATTATGTTGAATGCTGCGAAGCATGGAGGTCATTAGTAAAATTAATGAGAGCAATTTTAGCAAAGTAGAGGACAAATGCCTGATCAAGGGAGGACTTGAAAGAAAATGGAAGATGAGGACAAGGAAAAAGCAGTGTAATTAATTTTAAGTTATTCTGTGAGAGGGTATGTAAAAGAGGCAAACGTTGGAATGGAATGTAGCATAAAAGTTGAGACTTTTAAATAATATTTTTCTTGTTAGAAATATATTTAGATATATGTTAGAAAAAGATTAGAAATACCAGAGCACATTAGTGTAATTATTCAATAGAGCAGAAAAAATTATTGGTATTAGATAATAAGAGAGGATAAACAGAGTGAAATGCTTAGGAGGACAAGAAGGGGTAGGATCCAAGTCACAAACATAGAATCGGCCATTAGTAAGAAAATGGACACATCTTCATAGTAATAGGAGGAGACACAGCTTGGAGAAACCTACCAAATCCAAAAGGTTATAGGTTTGTTTACAGGAAGATTAAAGCATTCCTTTCTGTTTCTGTCTTGGTAAAGAAATATAAGGTGAGGTCATAATCCGAAATTGGAATGTTGGAGGTGTCATGATATTAATGGGGTCAACACAAAGGGTACAATCACAGTAGGAGATGGTTGTGGTAGAATATAGCCCATTTGCATTGGAGATGAGGAGGTCAAATAGCTCAAAGTGAAACTTTTGCATTAGAATAAATTTGAGTATCTCTATTGTTTCACAACTCCTCTTCCACATTCATAACTCTAATGAGGAAATCAGCAGGGAAACTATGTATTTTACTTACTATGGTTTGGCATTCTCTTTGTCAGGTCAGAATCCTACAAAAGGACCTCAATATTGTTCCTCAGAATAAGTACACTTTTTAGTAAGTTGAGGTAATCCATTGTGTGTTAATGTTGAAAGAGTCCTTCAAGCTGTGATTATTTAAATTATAGATCCTAAAAATAAAACTTATGGTAATACAATAAGAAAGAGATACCTTTGACTTATACTGTACAAATAAAACTCTAAGCATTTTGGTTTATCAAAAAGATTGCAGATTCTTTTGTAAGACGGTGGTATTCAAAGTTGGGTTATTTTTCATATTTTGAAAATACAATCGCCAATTGCACTGAAAACATATCATTCAGAACTTTGGATAATTCATTACAAGCGTTCTCTAGCTGCCAGATAAAAGATTTTGAGTTCTTGCTTCCTTTGTTCACTAAAGTGGAAGTTTTAGTCCTTTCCTCTAGGTCACTTTCACAATGATCTTTCTGCATTTGACCTAAGTACCACTGAGAAGATACTATTAAGGAGAATAACTCTGTGTTGGGACTAAAAGTCTGTTCATGTTGCTACTGGAATGAGGAGCACCACATCCATTAGTTGTTGCCATTTGTTTTTCCTCTGTTTAACATTTTTCACAGACCTAGGAACTGTGAAATACATTTGTCGTAACTACATTGCTTCTTGCCATTCTTATTTCCTTAACTCCTAGAATAAAACTTAGCTATTAAAATAGTAAAACTGCTTAATTTTGGCTTTGACCATATGGAATTAAAGAATGCAAAGGATCTAAATTCTTCAAACTTTCAATTGTCAAACATACAGACTTTTAAACACTTTTGGATAACTTATATTCTTTTTATCGATAAATATCAACACAAGCCTCTTACATAGCCTCATCCAACAGAGGGCAGACAGCAGAAGCAAGAAGAACTACAGTCCTGCAGCCAGGGGAACAAAAACCACATTCACAGAAAGATGGACAAGATGAAAAGGCAGAGGGCTATGTACTAGATGAAGGAACAAGGAAAAAAACCAGAAAAACAACTAAATGAAGTGGAGATAGGCAACCTTCCGGAAAAAGAATTCAGAATAATAATAGTGAAGATGATACAGGACCTCAGATAAAGAACAGAGGCAAAGATAGAGAAGATGCAAGAAATGTTTAACAAAGGCCTAGAAGAATTAAAGAACAAACAAACAGAGATGAACAATACAATAAGTGAAAAGAAAACTCCACTAGAAGGAATCAATAGCAGGATAACTGAAGCAGAAGAACGGATAAGTGACCTGAAAGACACAATGGTGGAATTCACTGCTATGGAACAGAATAAAGAAAAAAAGGATGAAAAGAGATGAAGACAACCTAAGAGAAATCTGGGACAACATTAAATGCAACAACATTTGCATTATAGGGGTCCTAAAAGGAGAAGAGAGAGAGAAAGGACCAGAGAAAATATTTGAAGAGATTATAGTCGAAAGTTTGCCTAACATGGGAAAGGAAATTGCCACCCAAGTCCAGGAAGCACAGCGGGTCCCATACAGCATAAACCCAAGAGAAATACGCTGAGACACATAGTAATCAAATTGGCAAAAATAAAAGACAAAAATTATTGAAAGCAACAAGGGAAAAATGAGAAATAACATACAAGGGAACTCCCATAAGGTTAACAGCTGATTTCTCAGCAGAAACTCTACAAGCCAGAAGGGAGTGGCATGGCATATTTAAAGTGATGAAAGGGAAGGACCTACAACCAAGATTACTCTACCCAGCAATGATCTCATTCAGATTCGATAGAGAAATCAAAAGCTTTACAGCCAAGCCAAAGCTAAGCCAACTCAGCACCACCACACCAGCCCTACAGCAAATGCTAAGGGAACTTCTCTAAGTGGGAAACACAAGAGAAGAAAAGGACCTACAAAAACAAACCCAAAACAATTAAGAAAATGGTCATAGGAACATACATATCGATACTTACCTTAAACGTGAATGGATTAAATGCTCCAACCAAAAGACACAGGCTTGCTGAATGGATACAAAAACAAGACCCATATATATGCTGTCTACTAGAGACCCACTTGAGACCTAGGGACACATACAGACTGAAAGTGAGGGGATGGAAAAAGATATTCCATGCAAATAGAAATCAAAAGAAAGCTTGAGTAGCTATATTCATATCGGATAAAATGGACTTTAAAATAAAGAATGTTGCAAGAGACAAGGAAGGACACTACATAATGATCAAGGGATCAATCCAACAAGAAGATATAACAATTATAAATATATATGTGCCCAACATAGGAGCACCTCAATACATAAGGCAAGTGCTAACAGCTCTAAAAGAGGAAATCAACAGTAACACAATAATAGTGGGGGACTTTAACACCTCACACCAATGGACAGATCATCCAAAATGAAAATAAATAAGGAAATAGAAGCTTTAAATGACACAATAGACCAGATAGATTTAATTGATATTTATAGGACGTTCCTTGCAAAAACAGCAGGTTACACTTCCTTCTCAAGTGTGCATGGAACATTCTTCAGGATAGATCACATCTTGGGTCACAAATCAAGGCTCAGTAATTTAAGCAAATTGAAATCATATCAAGTATCTTTTCTAACCACAACGCTATGAGATTAGAAATAAATTACAGGGGAAAAAAACGTAAAAAACACAAACACATGGAGGCTAAACAATACGTTACTAAATAACCAAGAGATCACTGAAGAAATCAAAGAGGAAATCAGAAAATACCTAGGAGACATGACAATGAAAACACAATGATACAAAACCTATGGGATGCAGCCAAAGCAGTTCTAAGAGGGAAGTTTATAGCAATACAAGCCTACCTCAAGAAACAAGAAAAACTCAAACAATCCTACCTTACACCTAAAGGAACTAGAGAAAGAAGAATAGACAAAACCCAAAGTTAGTAGAAGGAAAGAAATCATAAAGATCAGAGCAGAAATAAATGAAATAGAAACAAAGAAAACAATAGCAAAGATCAATAAAACTAAAAGCTGGTTCTTTGAGAAGGTAAAACAAATTGAAAAACCATTAGGCAGAGTCATCAAGAAAAAGAGGGAGAGGCCTCTAATCAATAAAATTAGAAATGAAAAAGGAGAATTTAGAACAGACACTGCAGAACTACAAAGCATCCTAAGAGACTACTAAAAGCAATTTTATGCCAATAAAATGGACAACCTGGAAAAAATGGACAAGTTCTTACAAAGGTTATATAACCTTCCAAGACTGAACCTGGAAGAAATCGAAAATATGAACAGACCAATCACAAGTAATGAAATTGATACTGTGATAAAAAATCTTCCAAGAAACAAAAGTCCAGGACCACATGCCTTCACAGGTGAATTCTATCAAACATGTAGAGAATAGTGAACTCTTCCAAAAAGCTGCAGAGGAGTGAACACTCCCAAACTCTTCCAAAAAGCTGCAGAGGAGTGAACACTCCCAAACTCATTCTATGAGGCCACCATCACCCTGATACCAAAACCAGGCAAAGATACTACAAAAAATGAAAATTACAGACCAATATCACTGATGAATATAGATGTAAAAATACTCAGCAAAATACTAGCAAACAGAATCCAACAACATATTAAAAGGATCTTACACCATGGTCTAGTGGGATTTATCCCAGGGATGCAAGGATTCTTCAGTATATGCAAATCAATCAATGTGATATACCATATTAACAAATTAAAGAATAAAAACCATATGCTCATCTCAATAGATGCAGAAAAAGTTTTTGACAAAATTCAACACCGATTTATGATAAAAACTCTCCAGAAAGAGGGCATAGAGGGAACCTACCTCAACATAATAAAGGCCATATACGACAAACGCACAGCAAACATCATTCTCAAATTCTCAATGGTGAAAAACTGCAAGTATTTCCTCTAAGATCTGGAAGACAAGGATGTCCACTCTCACCACTATTATTCAACATAGTTTTGGAAGTCGTAGCCACGGCAATGAGAGAAGAAAAAGAAATAAAAGGAATACAAATTGGAAAGGAAGAAGTAAAACTGTCACTGTTTGCAGATGACATGATACTCTACATAGAGAATCCTAAAAATGCCACCAGAAAACTACTAGAGCTAATCACTTAATTTGGTAAAGTTGCAGGATACAAGATTAATGCACCGAAATCTGTTCTACATAGTAGTTCTTTCATCTACACTAATGATGAAAAATCTGAAAGAGAAAGTAAGGAAACACTCCCATTTACCACTGCAACAAAAATAATAAAATACCTGGGAATAAACCTACCTAAGGAGACAAAAGACCTGTATGCAGAAAACTATAAGACACTGATGAAAGAAATTAAAGATGATACCAACAGATGGAGAGATATACCAGGTTTTGGTGGAAGAATCAACATTGTGTAAATGACTCTACTACCCAAAGCAATCTACAGATTCAGTGCAATCCCTTTCAAATGACCAACGGCATTTTTTACAGAAATAGAAGAAAAATATCTTAAAATTTGTATGGAAACACAAAAGACCCCGAATAGCCAAAGCAGTCTTGTGAGAAAAAAACGGAGCTGGAGGAATCAGACTCCCAGACTTCAGACTATGCTACAAAGCTACAGTAATCAAGACAATATGGCACTGGCACAATAACAGAAATATAGATCAATGCAACAGGATAGAAAGCCCAGAGATAAACCCACACACCTATGGTCAACTAATCTATGACAAAGGAGGCAAGGAAATACAATGGAGAAAAGACAGTCTCTTCAATAAGGGGTGCTGGGAAAACTGGACAGATACATGTAAAATAATGAAATTAGAACACTCCCTAACACGATACACAAAAATAAACTCAAAATGGATTCAAGACCTAAATGTAAGACTGGACACTGTAAAACTCTTAGTGGAAAACATAGGAAGAATACTCTTTGGCATAAATCACAGCAAGATCTTTTTTGAATCACCTCCTAGAGTAATGGAAATAAAAACAAACATAAACAAATGGGACCTAATGAAACTTAAAAGCTTTTGCAAAGCAAAGCAAACTACAAGCAAGACAAAAAGACAACCCTCAGAATGGGAGAAAATATTTACAAATGAATCAACGGACAAAGGATTAATCTCCACAATATATAAAGAGCTCATGCAATTCAATATTAGAAAAACAAACGACCCAATCCAAAATTGGGCTGAAGACCTAAATAGACATTTCTCCAAACAAGACATACAGATGGCCAAGAAGCACATGAAAAGCTGCTCAACATCACTAATTATTAGAGAAATGCAAATCAAAGGTACAATGAGGTATCACCTCACACCAATTAGAATGGGCATCATCAGAAAATCTACAAACAACAAAAGCTGGAGAGGGTGTGGAGGAAGGGGAACCCTCTTGCACTGTTGGTGGGAATATAAATTGATACAGCCACTATGGAGAACAGTATGGAGGTTCCTTAAGAAACTAAAAATAGAATTACCATATGATCCAGCAATCCCACTACTGGGCATACACCCAGAGAAAACCGTAATTCAAAAAGACACATGCACCCCAATATTCATTGCAGCACAATTTACAATAGCCAGGTCATAGAAGCAACCTAAATGCCCATTGACAGACAAATGGGTAAAGAAGATGTGGTACATATATATAATGGAATACTACTCAGCCATAAAAAGGAACAAAATTGGGTCATTTGTAGAGACATGGATGAATCTAGAGACTGTCATACAGAGTGAAGTAAGTCAGAAAGAGAAATACAAAATCATATATTAATGCATATATGTGGAACCTAGAAAAATGGTACAGATGGACTGGTTTGCAGGGCAGAAATAGAGACACAGATGTAGAGAAAAAAACATATGGACACCAAGGGGGGAAAGCGGCAGGGGTGGTGGGTATCGTCATGTGATGAATTGGGAGATTGGGATTGACATATATACACTAATATGTATGAAATGGATAACTAATAAGAACTTGCTGTATAAAAAATAAATAAAATTCAGAAAAAAATCAGAATGTCTGCTGTGTCCTGGACATTATGTTAGGTGCTCAAGGCGCATTCAGTGAAAAAGACAGGCATAGCCCCTGCCTTTGTGGATCTTGTTCTTTATTGGAAATGATGTATTTTTTTTTTAATATCATCTACTATTACTGTTTTTTCTTTCTGGTAGTAGTATTTTATTTTATTTTTTAATTTTTATTTTATATTGGAGCATAGTTGATTAACCATGTTGTGTTAGTTTCAGGTGTACAGCAAAGTGATTCAATTATACATATTCATGTATCTATTCTTTTTCAAATTCTTTTTCCGCTTAGGTTATTACAGAATATTGAGCAGCGTTCCCTGTGCTATACAGTAGGTCCTTTTCGATTATCCATTTTAAATATAGCAGTGTGTACATGTCAGTCCCAAAGATATTTAAGCACAGGGAACTACAGGATGTTAAAGGAGTACAAAATGAGTGGACCTCAACAAATCGATGAAATCAAGGAAGACCAACTGGCAAAAATGAGACTTACCTTGTTATCTGGATGATAAAGGTTTTCCAGGAAATCCAATTCTTCTAGGCAGAGAAACCGCATATTCAATGATTTTGAGGCAAGAAAATTTAGAAAGCATTTAAGAGACTTAAAGAAATTCAAGAAGTTTAGATTGTATAATGGGAAGGGTCAAGATGGTAAGGGATAAAAGAGAAAGAGTGGAGGGGCCATAGGGAGTCTGCAGGGAATTGGCAAGTCTGCAGGTAAGTGACTGGTTTTATTCATATGTTCATAAAATCACTCTAGAAAAAGAATGGAATATCTGCAAGAATAGAGTAAGATTAGAAGCAGGCAGGGACAAAGTTATGAGATTGTCGAAAGTAGGTCAGGGGAGATAAAATGGTGGTCGGCAACATTCATTAATTCATTCAGAAGATATTTACTGAATAGTCATTATATTTCAGGCAATACACTATGTATACAGTGGTGAATCACCACAGCTAATAGAAATATGCATTAAGAGTATTTATAATGCTTGGTGATTATTTGGATTGGGGTATAAAAAAGGGGCTTGAGTAACTTGGTGGATTCAGGCCACATGAAAGTAGGGACAAACTTAAGGTTGTGTGCTAGGAGTAGAGGATGCGTTATTTGGGGCATGTTTCATTTGAAGTAAGATATCTAACAAGCAGGAGGCTAACGAGTCTGGAGCTGTAAGAGATCTAGGACAGAGTTAGGGGTCACCAACTACTAGATAGTTACGAAAGCTTTTAGGGATAGATGAGCTTCCACAAGAAAGGTGTGTGCAGAGAGAACGAAGTGGGCCTAAGATAGCTCTGTGCAGAAAGTAGCCTGCAGGGGATAAGTGAGGAAAGATGACTACAAAGGAGAGTGGGAAGTAAAGATCATGCATTTAGGGTAAAAGTTCCGGCTTTGTTTCCGGGGAGCCTAGGGAAACAAGCGTTCCAAGGTGAGGATTGATCGGTAAACATACATGAAACCTCTTGACCCCTCCCGTCATCAACAAGAAGACAAAGGAAAAATAAGAAAGCAGTAGTGGAAATATTCTTACTCCAAGTCTGAAAGAACTCTTTCAGTCTCTTTGACTGAACTCTTATTTGAGGATGGCTGAAAGCTCCCCACAAACCTACCAATCTTCATTATTTTATTTAAAAATAGCAATATTTTGTCTTATTCAGCAAAATTTAAAGGAGTGGAAGATATGTTTTAATAATATTGCTTAAGACACACAACAATTAACATCCTCCTCCCCATACAGTTTTCCTTTTTGACAACTTTTTTTTTCTATAAGTAACTGGAACTTTCTTTAGATAAATTAAGCATTTTTTAAAGCCATTTATTGGAAACGTATCAACTAGCTGACAGAATTCTTTTTAAAAAGGGCTACAGAACTGGGCTCAGAAAACAATAGGAAGCAGGAAGCTTCAGTGTTCTAGTTATAGAAACTCATCTGTAGTTTTTTTGTTTTGTTTTAAGTCTTTATGGCCAGGTTTAATAAACTCCAACTACTTTAGTCCCCTTAAAACTCTTTACTCAAGAACGATTGCCTGGGGAGATACAGAGTGCACTAATTCTATTTTGATTATGTGTCCCCTCCTTAATGAAGGTGGTCAGGGCAATGTACTGAGGGTCACTTTGGGACTGTACACAATGAGGAAGAGTCACTTACCCACACAGGAATCAGTATGCCATTATCAAAGCAGGAAGAAATGACCTCTGGGTAACTACAAACCTGTATTTTATTCTTTATTCTTAAACAGACATTCGTATACTAGATTCTTAATGTAAGCAAACTACAAATATTTTGAACTTCAAATTGCATAAACTCCATTTTTCCTGATTTATTCTTTTGTATTCTCTGATTTTTTTTAAAAGCAGGGTTATTGAAATATATGGAAATACAGCAAACTGAACACGTAAAATTTCACAGGTTAGGTTTTGCATTTGTATATACCCTGAAATCGTCTCCATTACCAAGACAAAGAACATACACCCCACCTTCAAAATGTCCTTACACCCATTTGAAATCCCTATCTCCTGTACCTCTCCACTCCATCCCCTGCCAGCCCAAGGCAACTGCTGATCTGCCGTCTGCTAATATTAATTTCCATTCCCTAGAATTCTACATAAGAGGAATCATGCAGTATATACTCGGTTTTGTCTGGGTTTTCATTCAGCATAATTATTTTGATATTCATCCATATGATTACCAGTATCAACAGTTCATTTTTTTCCACTGCTTAATATTTTATTGTATGGCTATACGAGTTTCTTTATCGAGTACCTATTAAGTTTTCAGTTTTTGTCTATTCTAGATAAAGCTGCTATGAACATTCATGTACAATTCTTCGTATGAACACAAGATTTTATTTCTCCTGGGTAAATACCTATAACTAGAATGGTAAAGTGCTAAGACAGGTGTGTATTTCACTTTAAGCATAACCAAACTATTTTCCAGACAGTTGTTTGATTTTACATTCTTACCTGCAGTACATATGGGTTTCAGGTGCACCACAACCTGGCAAATAGTTGGGATGCTCCTTTTTTTTTTTTTTTTAACATCTTTATTGGAGTATAATTGCTTTACAATGGTATGTTACTTTCTGCTTTATAACAAAGTGAATCAGCTATACATATACATATACATATATCCCCATATCTCCTCCCTCTTGCGTCTCCCTCCCACCCCCCCTTCCTACACCACCCCTCTAGGTGGTCACAGAGCACCCAGCTGATCTCCCTGTGCTATGCGGCTGCTTCCCACTAGCTATCTGTTTTACATTTGGTAGTGTATATATGTCCATACCACTCTCTCACTTGGTCCCAACTTACCCTTCCCCCTCCCCATGTCCTCAAGTGTATTCTCTACATCTGCGTCTTTATTCCTGTCTTGCCCCTAGGTTCTTCATAACCACCTTTTTTTTTTTTTTTTTTTTAGATTCCATATATATGTGTTAGCATACGGTATTTGTTTTTCTCTTTCTGACTTCACTCTGTATGACAGGCTCTAGGTCCATCCACCTCACTACAAATAATTTCATTTCTTTTTATGGTTTAGTAATATTCATTGTATATATGTGCCACATCTTCTTTATCCATTCATCTGTCGATGGACACTTAGGTTGCTTCCATGTCCTGTCTATTGTAAATAGAGCTGCAGTGAACATTGTGGTACATGACTCTTTGAATTATGGTTTTCTCAGGGTATTTGAGCAGTAGTGGGATTACTGGGGCATATGGTAGTTCAAATTTTAGTTTTTTAAGGAAGCTCCATACTGTTCTCCATAGTGGCTGTATCAGTTTACATTCCCACCAACAGTGCAAGAGGGTTCCCTTTTCTCCACACCCTCTCCAGCATTTATTCTTTGTAGAATTTCTGATGATGGCCATTCTGACTGGTGTGAGGTGATACCTCATTGTAGTTTTGATTTGTATTTCTCTAATGATTAGTCAGGTTGAGCATGTATTTGTTGGCTATCTGTATCTCTTCTTTGGAGAAACGTCTGTTTAAGTCTGCCCATTTTTGGATTGGGTTGTTTGTTTTTTTGATATTGAACTGCATGAACTGCTAGTAAATTCCGGACATTAATTCTCTGTCAGTTGCTTCATTTGCAAATATTATCTCCCATTCTGGGGTTTGTCTTTTTGTCTTGTTTATGGTCTCCTTTGCTGTGCAAAAGCTTTGAAGTTTCATTAGGTCCCACTTGTTTATTTCTGTTTTTACTTCCATTACTCTAGGAGGTGGGTCAAAAAGGATCTTGCTGTGATTTATGTTATAGAGTGTTCTGCTTATGTTTTCTTCTAAGAGTTTTATAGTGTCTGGCCTTACATTTAGATTTTAAAGCCATTTTGAGTTTATTTTTTTGCATGGTGTTAGGTAGTGTTCTAATTTCATTCTTTTAAATGTATCTGTCCAGTTTTCCCAGCACCAGTTACTGAAGAGGCTGTCTTTTCTCCATTGTATATTCTTGCCCCCTTTATCAAAAATAAGGTGACCATATGTGCGTGGGTTTATCTCTGGGCTTTCTATCCTGTTCCATTGATCTGTCTTTCTGTTTTTGTGCCAGGACCATACTGTCTTGATTACTGTAGCTTTGTAGTATAGCATGAAGTCAGGGAGCCTGATTCTCTAGCTCCATTTTTCTTTCTCAAGATTGCTTTGGCTATTCGGGGTCTTTGGTGTTGCCAAAAAAATTGTGATATTTTGTGTTCTAATTCTGTGAAAAATGCCATTGGTAGTTTGATAGGAATTGCATTGAATCTGTAGATTGCTGTGGGGAGTATAGTCATTTTCAAAATGTTGATTCTTCCAATCCAACAACATGATATATCTCTCCATCTGTTTGTATCATCTTTAATTTCTTTCATCAGTGTCTTACAGTTTTTTGCATACAGGTCTTTTGTCTCCTTCAGTAGGATTATTCCTAGGTATTTTATTCTTTTTGTTGCAATGGTAAATGGGAGTGTTTCCTTGCTATCTCTTTCAGATTTTTCATCATTAGTGTATAGGAATGCAAGAGATTTCTGTGCATTAATTTTGTATCCTGCTACTTTACCAAATTCATTGATTAGCTCTAGTAGTTTTCTGGTAGAATCTTTGGGATTCTCTATGTATAGTATCATGTCATCTGCAAACAGGGACAGGTTTACTTCTTCTTTTCCAATTTGCATTCCTTTTATTTTTTCTTCTTCTCTGATTGCTGTGGCTAAAAATTCCAAAACTGTGTTGAATAATATTGGTGAGAGTGGGCAACCTTGTCTTGTTGCTGATCTTAGTAGTAATGGTTTCTGTTTTTCACTATTGAGAATGATGTTGACTGTAGGTTGGTCATATATGACCTTTATTATGTTGAGGTAAGTTCTTTCTATGCCTATTTTCTGGAGGGTTTTTATCATAAATGGGCGTTGAATTTTTTCAAAGCTTTTTCTGCACCAATGAGATGATCATATGGTTTTTATTCTTCAATTTGTTAATATGGTGTATCACATTGATTAATTTCCGTATATTGAAGAATCTTTGCATCCTGGAATAAACACCACTGGATCGTATGATCCTTTTAATGTGCTGTTGGCTTCTGTTTCCTAGTATTTTGTTGAGGAGTTTTTCATCTGTGTTCATCAGTGATATTGGCCTGTAGTTTTCTTTTGTGACATCTTTGTCTGGTTTTGGTGTCAGAGTGATGGTGGTCTGGAAGAATGAGTTTGGGAGTGTTCCTCCCTCTGCTACATTTTGGAAGAGGTTGAGAAGGATAGGTGTTAGCTCTTCTCTAAATGTTTCATGGAATTCGCCTGTGAAGCGATCTGGTCCTAGGCTTTTGTTTGTTGGAAGATTTTTAATCACAGTCTCAATTTCAGTGCTTGTGATTGGTCTGTTCATATTTTCTGTTTCTTCCTGGTGCAGTCTTGGAAGTTTGTGCTTTTCTAAGAATTTGTCCATTTCTTCCAGGTTGTCCATTTTATTGGCATAGAGTTGCTTGTAGTAATCTCTCATGATCTTTTGTATTTCTGCAGTGTCAGTTGCTACTTCTCCTTTTTCATTTCTAATTCTATTGATTTGAGTCTTCTCCCTTTTTTTCTTGATGAGTCTGGCTAATGGTTTATCAATTTTGTTTATCTTCTCAAAGAACCAGCTTTTAATTTTATTGATCTTTGCTATTGTTTTCTTCATTTCTTTTTCATTTTTTTATGATCTGATCTTTATGATTTCTTTCCTTCTGGTAACTTTGGGGCTTTTTTCTTCTTCTTTATCTAATTGTTTAGGTGTAAATTTAGGCTGTTTATTTGAGATGTTTCTTGTTTCTTGAGGTATGATTGTATTGCTATAAACTTCCCTCTTAGAACTGCTTTTGCTGCATCCCATAGGTTTTGGGGCGTCGTGTTCTCATTGTCATTTTTTTCTAGCTGTTTTTTGATTTCCTCTTTGATTTCTTCAGTGATCTCTTGGTTATTAAGTAGTGTATTGTTTAACCTCCATATGTTTGTATGTTTTACAGATTTTTTCCTGTAATTGATACCTAGTCTCATATTATTGTGGTTGGAAAAGATACTTGACATGATTTTAATTTTCTTAAATTTACCAAGGCTTGATTTGTGACCCAGGATATGATCTATCCTGGAGAATGTTCCATGAGAACTTGAGAAGAAAGTGTATTCTGTTGTTTTTGTATGGAATGTCCTATAAATATCAAATCTATCTGGTTTGTTGTGTCATTTAAAGCTTGTGTTTCCTTATTAATTTTCTGTTTGGGTGATCTGTCCATTGGTGTATGTGAGGTGTTAAAGTCCCCCACTATTATTGTGTTACTGTCGATTTCCTCTTTTATAGCTGTTAGCAGTTGCCTTATGTGTCGAGGTGCTCTAATGTTGGGTGCATATATATTTATAATTGTTAAATCTTCTTGTTGCATTGATCCCTTGATCATTATGTAGTGCCCTTCTTTGTGTCTTAAAATAGTCCTTATTTTAAAGTCTATTTTGTCTGATATGAGAATTGCTACTCCAGCTTTCTTTTTTTTTTTTTTTTGTGGTACGCGGTCCTCTCACTGTTGTGGCCTCTCCCGTTGCAGAACACAGGCTCCGTATGCGCAGGCTCAGCAGCCATGGCTGACGGGCCCAGCCACTCCGCAGCATGTGGGATCTTCCCAGACCGGGGCATGAACCCATGTCCCCTGCATTGGCAGGCGGACTCTCAACCACTGCGCCACCAGGGAAGCCCTCCAGCTTTCTTTTGATTTCCATTTGCATGGAATACCTTTTTTCCATCCCCTCACTTTCAGTCTGTATGTGTCCCTAGGTCTGAAGTGGGTTTCTTGTAGACAGCATATATACAGGTCTTGTTTTTGTATCCATTCAACCAATCTGTGTCTTTTGGTTGGAGCATTTAATCCCTCTACATTTAAATTGTAAATGTTTTGGGTTTTTAAATTTTTAATTTGTTTTTTAAATTGTTTTGGGTTTGTTATTGTTGATCTTTTTTTTCTCTTGTGTTTTCTGCCTAGAGAATTTCCTTTAGCATTTGTTGTAAACCTGGTTTGGTGGTGCTGAATTCTCTTAGCTTTTGCTTGTCTTTAAAGGTTTTAATTTCTCCGTCGAATCTGAATGAGATCCTTGCTGGGTAGAGTAATCTTGGTTGTAGGTTTGTCCCTTTCATCACTTTAGGTATGTCCTGCCACTCCCTTCTGGCTTTCAGAGTTTCTGCTGAAAGGTCAGCTGTTTAACCTTATGGGGATTCCCTTGTATGTTTTTTGGGTTTTTTTTCCCCTTGTTACTTTTAATATTTTATCTTTGTATTGAATTTTTGATAGTTTGTTTAATATGTGTCTTGGCGTGTTTCTTCTTGGGTTTATCCTGTATGGGGCTCTCTGCGCTTCCTGGACTTGATTAACTATTTCCTTTCCCATATTAGGGAAGTTGTCAACTGTAGTCTCTGCAGATATTTTCTCAATCCCTTTCTTTTTCTCTTCTTCTTCTGGGACACATATAATTTGAATGTTGGTGTGTTTACTGTCCCAGAAGTCTCTGAGACTGTCCTCAATTATTTTCATTCTTTTTTCTTTATTCTGCTCTGCAGTAGTTATTTCCACTATTTTATTTTCCAGGTCGCTTATCAGTTCTTCTGCCTCAGTTATTCTGCTATTGTTTCCTTCTAGAGAATTTTTAACTTCATTTATTGTGGTGTTCATCATTGTTTGTTTGCTCTTTAGTTCTTCTAGGTCCTTGTTAAACGTTGCTTGTGTTTTCTCCATTCTATTTCAAAGATTTTGGATCATCTTTACTATCATTATTCTGAATTCTTTTTCAGGTAGACTGCCTATTTCCTCTTCATTTATTTGGTCTCGTGGATTTTTACCTTACTCCTTCATCTGCTGTGTTTCTGTCTTCTCATTTTACTTAACTTACTGTGTTTGGGGTCTCATTTTAGCAGGCTGCAGGTTCGTCGTTCCTGTTTTTTTTGGTGTTTGCCCCCAGTGGGTAAGGTTGGTTCAGTGGGTTGTGTAGGCTTCCTGGTGGACGGGACTAGTGCCTGTGTTCTGGTGGATGAGGCTGGACCTTGTCTTTCTGGTGGGCAAGACTGTGTCCCGTGGCGTGTTTTGGGGTATCTGTTACCTAATTATGATTTTAGGCAGCCTCTCTGCTAATGGGTGGGGTTTTGTTCCTGTCTTGCTAGTTGTTTGACATAGGGTGTCCAGCACTGTAGCTTGCTGGTTGCTGAGTGGAGGTAGGTCTTAGCGTTCAGATGGAGATCTCTGGAGAGCTTTCACCGTTTGATATTACGTGGAGCTGGGAGGTCTCTGGTGGACCAATGTCCTGAACTCAGCTCTCCCACATCAGAGGCACAGGCCTGACACCCGGTCGGAGCACCAAGACCCTGTCAGCCACACAGCATTAAGTGTCAAGAGATACGCTTCCACATGGTGGTTAAGAGACCAAGGCTTTTTTCCATCTTTTGTTCCGCCATTCCTCCAAGTCCTCTTCTGAATGGTCTGCAACTGGAGAAGCATCGCACAGCTGCTGCTTGGTTTGGTCCTTTTAAAAAATAGTAGACATCCTACTTGGTATGTAGTAAAATCTCATTGTGGTTTTCATTTTCCCTAATAACTGATGTTTAACATTACTTCCTTTTTTTAATTTGCCATTCATATAGCTTCTCTGAGCATTCAAACCATTGCCCTTTTTTTCTCTTGAATTATCTTATTGAATTTTGAGACTGTATATTCTAGATGCAAGTCCTTTATCAGATATGTGATTTGCAAATATTTTCTCTCAGTCTATGGCTTGGGGTTTTGTTCTCAACATCATCCTTCAAAGAACAAAATGGATTTTCTTGGTAGGTCAGATTTATTGTTTTTTCTTTTAATACTTTTAGTGTTGTAGTTAAGAAATATTTGATTAAACCAAAGTCAAAAAGATTTTATTCCATCACATTTGATTTTAGAAATTTTACAATTTATGGTTTTATATTTGAAATTCCCTGGTACTCTCCCTTCTAAGGTTCCTCTCTTCACTCTTTTTTTTTTTTTTTTAAGTTTTATTTTGGAGAATTTTGAACATATATGAAAGAGACAAGATAGTATAATGAACCCCCATCATTTTGTCCTAACAATTATTAACTCACAGCCAGTTAGGCTTTATTCACACCCTAGTCACATCCCCTCTTAATATTATTTTGAAGCAAAACTGACATCATATTATTTTACTTATAAATATTTCAGTATGTATCTCTAAAAAAAGTTCTGTTTTTTTAAATCACAGTACCATTATTACATCACAAAAATTTAAAAATAATTTCTTCTTATCATCAAATAGCCTGTTAGCATTCACATTTCCAAATGTCTTAGAAATATCCTGTCTTTCAATCTATGCAATGTATGGAGCTATAGCTCCATTTTTATTCCTATTATTATTTCTTTTCTTTCACAATTTAATTTTTTTTGTATTTATTAACTTTTGTCTGTTATTTTTTTATTGAAGTATAGTCGATGTACAGTATTATATGTTACAGGTGTACAATACAGTGATTCACAATTTTTAGACTATAGTCCATTTATAATTATTATAAAATAATGATTATATTCCCTGTGTTGTGCAATATATCCTTATAGCTTATTTCATACCTAATAGTTTATATCTCTTAATTCTCTAACCATATATTGCACCTCCCCCTTTCCTTCTCCCCACTGGTAACCACTAGTTTGTTTCTTTTTTGTTATATTTACTAGATGGTTGTATTTTTCAGATGCCACATATAAGTGATATTATACAGAATATGTCTTTCTCTGTCTGACTTACTTCACTTCTCAACGGTTTTGTTTTCTCCAACCTTTCATCTGTGGATTCTCTAACCTGAAAGACAGTGAGCTTCCTATTAGAGTTTTAGACACTGCATCCCTATAACAACTGGAGCTGCCCTCACAGCAAAATTACACAAATATGAAACATTACAGGGCTTCCCTGGTGGCGCAGTGGTTGAGAATCCACCTGCCAATTCAGGGGACATGGGTTTGATCTCTGGGCTGGGAAGATCCCACATGCTGCTGAGCAGCTAAGCCCATGCACCACAACTACTGAGTCTGCACTCTAGAGGCTGTGAGCCACAACTACTGAGCCTGCATGCAACAACTACTGAAACCAATGTGCCTAGAGCCCTTGCTCCACAACAAGACAAGCCACCGCAATGAGAAGCCTGGTCACTGCAACGAAGAGTAGCCCCCACTTGCCGCAAATAGAGAAAGCCTGCACAAAGCAATGAACACCCAACACAGCTAAAAATAAATAAATTAAATAAATAAGTAAAACATTACATTGCTTCCTCTAAAAATTTTTGTCAATACACTGTGAGAGGATTCTCACCATCTAGTTAATTAACATCATCACATTCATGGTCTCACATTTTGTTTTCAGTTTTGTTTGTTTGTTTTAGTGAGAACATTTACTTCACTCTTAGCAAATTGCAGTTCCACTTGACCATTGAACAATGCCAGGGTTAAGGACACAAACCCTCTGCACAGTCAAAAATCCCAGTATAACTTAGAGTCGGCCCTCCAGATCCTCATTTCCTCTGGATCCTAAAATTCAACCATCCAAAGTTTGTGTAGTACTGTGCTGCTTACTACTGTAAAAAATCTATATGTAAGTGGACCCAGGCAGTTCAAATTTGTGTTGTTCATGAGTTGATTATATATGATACAGTGCCATCAAGTATAGTTGCCATGTTTCATGTTAGATCCTCAGACCACTAATCCTATACCTGAAAGTTTATATCTTTTTACCAGCCTCTCCCTATTCCCCCCACCCCCTGCTTCCAGCAACCACTTCTCTACTCTGTTTCTATGAGTTTGACTCTTTTCTTTAAAAGTTTCTTCATGTAAGTGATGCTGTGCAGTATTTGTCTTTCTCTGACTGACTTATTTCCCTTAAAATAATGCCTTCAAGGTCCATCCATGTCATCTGAAATAATAGGATTTTCTTCTTTTTTATGGCTGAGTAATATGTGTGTGTATCACATTTTGTTTTTCTTTTTTTTTGAATATTTTATTTATTTTTTTATACAGCAGGTTATTAGTCATCAATTTTATACACATCAGTGTATACATGTCAATCCCAATCGCCCAATTCATCAGACGACCATCCCCACCCCCCTCCATGGCTTCCCCCTCTTGGTGTCCATATGTTTGTTCTCTACATCTGTGTCTCAACTTCTGCCCTGCAAACTGGTTCTTCTGTACCATTTTTCTAGGTTCCACATACATGCGTTAATATACGATATTTGTTTTTCTCTTTCTGACTTACTTTACTCTGTATGACAGTCTCTAGATCCATCCACGTCTCAACAAATAACCCAATTTGGTTCCTTTTTATGGCTGAATAATATGCCATTGTATATATGTACCACATCTTCTTTATCCATTCATCTGTCAGTGGGCATTTAGGTTGCTTCCATGACGTGGCTATTGTAAGTAGTGCTGCAGTGAATATTGGGGTGCATGTGTCTTTTTGAATTATGGTTTTCTCTGGGTATATGCCAAGTAGTGGGACTGCTGGATCATACAGTAGTTCTACTTTTAGTTTCTTAAGGAACCTCTATACTGTTCTCCATAGTGGCTGTATCAATTTATATTCCCACCAACAGTGCAAGAGGGTTCCCTTTCCTCCACACCCTCTGTAGCTTTTGTTGTTTGTAGATTTTCTGATGATGCCCATTCTAAATGGTGTGAGGTTATAACTCATTGTAATTTTGATTTGCATTTCTCTAACAATTAGTGATGTTGAGCAGCTTTTCATGTACCTCTTGGCCATCTGGATTTCTTCTTTGGAGAAATGTCTATCTAGGTCTTCTGCCCATTTTTGGATTGGGTTGTTTGTTTCTTTAATATTGAGCTGCATGAATGTTTATATATTTTGGAGATTAATCCTTTGTCCATTGATTCATTTGCAAATATTTTCTCCCATTCTGAGCATTGTCTTTTCATCTTGTTCATGGTTTCCTTTGCTGTGCAGAAGGTTTTAAGTTTCAATAGATACCATTTGTTTATTTTTGTTTTTATTTCCATTACTGTAGGAGGTGGATCAAAAAAGATCCTGCTGTGATTTATGTCAAAGAGAGTTCTTCCTATGTTTCCCTCTAAGAGTTTTATAGTGTCCAGTCTTACATTTAGGTCTCTAATCCATTTTGAGTTTACTTTGGATATGGTGTTAGGGAGTGTTCTAATTCATTCTTTTACATGTATCTGTCCAGTTTTCCCAGCACCACTTATTGAAGAGGTTGTCTTTTCTCCATTGTATGCCCTTGCCTCCTTTGTCATAGAGTAGTTCACCGTAGGTGCGTGGGTTTATCTCTCGGCTTTCTATCTTGTTCCATTGATCTATGTTTCTGTTTTTGTGCCAGTACCATATTTTCTTAATTACTGTAGTGTTGTTGTATAGTCTGAAGTCAGGTATTCTGATTCCTCCAGCTCTGTTTTTTTTCCCGCAAGACAGTTTTGGCTATTAGGGGTCTTTTGTGTCTCCATACAAATTTTAAGATTTTTTTGTTCTAGTTCCATAAAAAATGCCATTGGTAATTAGATAGGGATTGCATTGAATCTATAGATTGCTTTGGGTAGTTTAGTCATTTTCACAATATTGATTCTTCCAATCCAAAAACATGGTATATCTCTCCAATTGTTGGTATCATCTTTAATTTCATTCATCAGTGTCTTTTAGTTTTCTACATACAGGTCTTTTGTCTCTCTAGGTAGGTTTATTCCTAGGTATTTTATTCTTTTTGTTGCAATGGTAAATGGGAGTGTTTCCTTACTATCTCTTTCAGATTTTTCATCATTAGTGTATAGGAATGCAAGAGATTTCTGTTCATTAATCTTGTATCCTGCAACTTTACCAAATTCATTGATTAGCTCTAGTAGTTTTCTGGTGGCATTTTTAGGATTCTCTATGTATAGTATCATGTCATCTGCAAATGGTGACAGTTTTACTTCTTCTTTTCCAATTTATATTCCTTTGATTTCTTTTTCTTCTCTGATTGCCGTGGCTAGGACTTCCAAAACTATGTTGAATAATAGTGGTGAGAGTGGACGTCCTTGTCTTGTTCCTGATCTTAGAGGAAATGCTTTCAGTTTTTCACCATTGAGAATGATGTTTGGTGTGGGTTTGTCATATATGGCCTTTATTATGTTGAGGTAGGTTCCCTCTATGCCCACTTTCTGGAGAGTTTTTATCATACATGGGTGTTGAATTTTTTCAAAAGCTTTTTCTCCATCTATTGAGATGATCATGTGGTTTTTATTCTTTAATTTGTTAATATGGTATATCACATTGATTGATTTCCCTATATTAAAGAATCCTTGTATCTGTGGGGTAAATCCCACTTGATCATGGTGTATGATCCTTTTAATGTGTTGTTGGCTTCTGTTTCCTAGTATTTTGTTGAGGATTTTTGTATCTATATTCATCAGTGATATTGGTCTGTAATTTTCTTTTTTTGTAGTATCTTTGTCTAGTTTTGGTATCAGGGTGATGGTGGCCTCATAGAATGAGTTTGGGAGTGTTCCTTCCTCTGCAGTGTTTTTGAAGACTTTGCAAAGGATGGGTGTTAGCTCTTCTCTAAATGTTTCATACAATTCACCTGTGAAGCCATCTGGTCCTGGACTTTTGTTTGTTGGAAGATTTTTAATCACAGTTTCAATTTCATTACTTTTGATTAGTCTGTTCATATTTTCTATTTCTTCCTAATTTAATCTTGGAAGGTTATATAACCTTTGTAAGAATTTGTCCATTTCTTCCAGGTTGTCCATTTTATTGGCGTAGAGTTGCTTGTAGTAGTCTCTTAGGATGCTTTGTATTCTGTTGTGTCTCTTGTAACTTCTCTTTTTTCATTTCTAATTTTATTGATTAGAGGCCTCTCCCTCTTTTTCTTGATGAGTTTGGCTAATGGTTTATCAATTTTGTTTACCTTCTCAAAGAACCAGCTTTTAGTTTTATTGATCTTTGCTATTGTTTTCTTTGTTTCTATTTCATTTATTTCTGTTCTGATCTTTATGATTTCTTTCCTTGTGCTAACTTTGGGTTTTGTTTGTTCTTCTTTCTCTAGTTCCTTTAGGTGTAAGGTTAGATTGTTTGTTTGAGGTATTTCTTGTTTCTTGAGGTAGGCTTGTATAGCTATAAACTTCCTTCTTAGAACCGCTTTTGCTGGATCCCATACGTTTTGGATCATCTTCTTTTCCTTGTCTTTGTCTCTAGGTATTTTTTGATTTCCTCTTTGATTTCTTCAGTGATCTCTTGGTTATTTAGTGACGTATTGTTTAGCCTCCATGTGTTTGTGTTTTTTACTTTTTTTTTCCCTGTAGTTTATTGCTAATCTCATAGCGTTGTGGTCAGAAGAGATGCTTGATATGATTTCTCTTTTCTTAAATTTAATGAGTCTTGATTTGTGACCCAAGATGTGATCTATCCTGGAGAATGTTCCAAGCGCACTTGAGTAGAAAGTGTAATCTGCTGTTTTTGGATGGAATGTCTTATAAGTATCAATTAAATCTACGTGGTCTATTGTGTCATTTAAAGCTTCTGTTTCCATATTTATTTTCATTTTGGATGATCTGTCCATTGGTGTAAGTGGGGTGTTTATTATTATTATAATATAATATTATAATATTATTGTGTTACTGTTGATTTCCTCTTTTAGAGCTGTTAGCACTTGCCTTATGTATTAAGGTGATCCTATGTCAGGTGCATATATATTTATAATTGTTATATCTTCTTGTTGGATTTTTCCCTTGATCATTAAGTGTCCTTCCCAAGTGTCCTTCCTTTTCTCTTGTAACATTCTTCATTTTAAAGTCTATTTTATCTGATATGAGTATTGCTACTCCAGCTTGCTTTTGATTTCCATTTGCATGGAATACTTTTTCCATCCCCTCACTTTCAGTCTGTATGTGTCCCTAGGTCTGAAGTGCGTTTTTGTAGACAGCATATATATGGGTCTTGTTTTTGTATCCATTTAGCAAGCCTGTGTCTTTTGGTTGGAGCTTTTAATCCATTCACGTTTAAGGTAATTATTGATATGTATGTTCCTAAAACCATTTTCTTAATTGTTTGGGGTTTGTTTTTGTAGGTCCTTTTCTTCTCTTGTGTTTCCCACTTCGAGAAGTTCCTTTAGCATTTGTTGTAGAGCTGGTTTGGTGATGCTGAATTCTCTTAGCTTTTGCTTGTTTGTAAAGCTTTTGATTTCTCCATCAAATCTGAATGAGATCCTTGCTGGGTAGAGTAATCTTGGTTGTAGGTTCTTCCCTTTCATCACTTTAAGTATATCATGCCACTCCCTTCTGGCTTGTAGAGTTTCTGCTGAGAAATCAGCTGTTAACCTTATGGGAGTTCCCTTGTATGTTATTTGTCATTTTTCCCTTGCTGCTTTCAATAATTTTTCTTTGTGTTTAATTTTTGCCAGTTTGATTACTTTGTGTCTTGGCGTGTTTCTCCTTGGGTTTATCCTGTATGGGACTCGCTGCGCTTGCTGGCCTTGGGTGGCTATTTCCTTTCCCATATTAGGGAAGTTTTCAACTGTAATCTCTTCACATATTTTCTCTGGTCCTTTCTCTCTCTCTTCTCCTCCTGGGACTCCTATAATGTGAATGTTGTTGCATCATGTTGTCCCAGATTTTTCTTAGGCTGTCTTCATTTCTTTTCATTCTTTTTTCTTTATTCTGTTCCACAGCAGTGAATTCTACCATTCTGTCTTCCAGGTCACTTATCCGTTCTTCTGCCTCAGTTATTCTATTGATTCCTTCTAGTGGAGTTTTCATTTCAGTTATTGTATTCTTTATCTCTGTTTGTTTGTTCTTTAATTTTTCCAAGTCTTTATTAAACATTTCTTGCATCTTCTCGAGCTTTGCCTCTGTTCTTCTTGTTCTTCTTCCAAGGTCCTGGATCATCTTCACTATCTTTATTCTGAATTGTTTTTCTGGAAAGTAGTCAATCTCCACTTCATTTAGTTGTTTTTCTGGGGTTTTATCTTGTTCCTTCATCTGGTACATAGCTCTCTGACTTTTTATCTTGTCTACCTTTCTGTGAATGTGGTTTTTGTTCCACAGGCTGCAGGATTGTAGTTCTTCTTGCTTCTGCTCTCTGCCCTCTGGTGGATGAGGCTATCTAAGAGGCTTGTGCAAGTTTCCTGATGGGAGGGACAGGTGGGGGGTAGAGCTGACTGTTGTTCTGGTGGGCAGAGCTCAGTAAAACTTTAATCCACTTGACTGATGATGGGTGGGGCTGGGTTCCCTCCCTGTTTGTTTTTTGGTCTGAGGCAACCCAACAGTGGTGCCTACCTGGGCCCTTTGGTGGGTCTAATGACAGACTCTGGGAGGGCTCTCACTAAGGATTACTTCCCAGAACTTCTACTGCCAGTGTCCTTGTCTCCATGGTGAGCCACAGCCACCTCCAGCCTCTGCAGGGGACCCTCCAGCGCTAGCAATTAGGTCTGGTTCAGTCTCCCCTGGGGTCACTGCTCCTTTCCCCTTGTCCTCATGCACACACTACTTTGTGTGTGCCCTCCAAGAGTGGAGTCTCTGTGTCCCTTAGTTCTGTTGAAGTCCCGCAGTCAAATCCCACTAGCCTTCAAAGTCTGATTCTCTAGGAATTCCTCCTCCCGTTGTCGGACCCCCAGGTTGGGAAGCCTGATGTGGGGCTCACAACCTTCACTCCAGTGGGTGGACTTCTGTGGTACAAGTGTTCTCCAGTCTTTGATTCACCCACCCAGCAATTATGGGACTTGTTTTTACTGTGATTGCACCCCTCCTACCATCTCATTGTGGATTCTCCTTTGTCTTTGGATGTGGGGTATCTTTTTTGGTGAGTTCCAGTGTCTTCCTGTCAATGATTGTCCAGCAGCTAGCCATGATTCTGCTGTTCTCACAAGAGGGAGTGAGAGCATATCCTTCTACTCTGCCATCTTTGTTCCTCCTCTGTATCACATTTTCTTTATCCATTCATCCATTGATGAACACTTAGGTTGTTTTCATGTCTTATCTATTGTAAATAATGCTATGATGAACATGTGGGTGCAGATACCTTTTCTTTTCCTTCAGATGAATACCTAGAATTGCGGTCGCTGGATTACATGGTAGTTCCTTTTTTTTTTTTTTAATGTTTTTGAGGAAACTCCATACAGTTCTCCATATTGGCTTTGCCAATTTACATTCCCTCCAACAGTGCACAGAGGTTTCTCTTTCTCCAAGTCCTCACCAGCATTTGTTATCTCTTGTCTTCTTGCAGATAGCCATTCTAACTGATAGGAGGTGTTATCTCATTGTGGTTTTGATTTTCATTTCTTTGATTAGAGATGTTGAGCACCTTTTGTGTACCCATTGGCCATTTGTATGCCATCTTTGGGAAAAATGTCTATTCAGTTCCTTTGCCCAATTACAAAAGTATAAAACATTCCATTGCTCCCTCTAATTTGACTCCCCTTCAAAGCAGGTCCCCTCCCTGCTTTTGCTCACTTAATTTTTCCAGAATTTATGATTGTTATTTGTATTGGAATCACTTGTGTGTTTTTTTTGTTTGGGGTTTTTTTTTTTGGATTACATCTTTGTAATCCAGAAGCTGGATTGTCAGAACTTTAAATACATTTTTTCCTGCATATCCATGGGGGATTGGTTCCATGACTCCCACAGATAATGAAATCCATGGATGCTCAACCCCTTATAAAAAATGGCATAGTATTTGCATATAACCTACTACATATGTAAATAAATTCCAGGTACATGGCATATTCAAGTTTTGCTTTTTTGAAATTTCTTGAATTTTTTTCACAATATTTTCCATCTGAGGTTAGTTGAATCTGCATATGTACAACCTACTGATATGAAGAGCCAACTGTATATTTAATATATAGCTGTTGTGTTGGTTTTAGCCATTTTTATCAAAAATCAAAAACAGGTAAATTCAAAATTAGTAAATAATGTATTGGGCATCTCCTATTTGGCTCATCAACTCTCCCTTAAGCCACTGATGGGTTACTGGCTTCACACAGGTGCAACCTGCCGTCCTGTTGCTTTGCACCCATGCAGTTAACCCCTCATGTCCTGCTCTGAGACTTCAGTTATGTTGTTAAATGCCTATGGAAATGGCTCAGTACTCACTTATGACTGATATATTTTTAAAATTTAATGCCCCAGATTTCAAAAATATCCTCAGGAAGTTCCATGGGGCTGTGTGGCTAAGCACCATTTTCTTGTAGCAGTGGTCAGCTCAGTAATGCCTATTTTGTATTGATTTTTATCCACTTTTGTGCTTCAGGTCACAAGTGTGTCACTCCTGCTCCTTGGGGTCATATTTCGAAGTTAGTGATCTGCATGTAAATCTTTGTTTCCAGCTCTGCCTTCTGAGAACCCAAGCTTAGACTAATTTAGTTTATGCCCCAAGTGACCCTACTAAGCAGACCTTTAGGGTGGGATTATAGAGCTGGATCACTCACAGGTCAGACAGCAATGTGGACATAGTTCTTGATGGTAAGTGGGATGATGAAATCCCCTGATACTTGATAGCATCACAGTTATGGTGATTCTCATCCATGGATTGTGAAGTGATGCAAAACAATGGTGTGGTAACTGTGGCCCTTGAACAATATGGGCGAGGTGGTTATTATATGTATTATGAATTGGCTGGAGTTTGTTAACTAATATGGAAACATTGAATAAAGGAGTATCAGGATCAAGTCAGCCATCTACAAATTCAGTGAACTCTGAGATTCAGGTAGCTTCTAGGTCATCTTTTAAGGAGATCCTCATCTACTGCATCTGCATTTAAGATTATACAGTTGACTCTTGAACAACGTGGGGGTTAGGGGAGTTGGCCCTCCTCGCCATTGAAAATCTATCTATAATTTTACAGTTGGCCCTTTGTATCCACCTTTCCACATCCACAGATTCAACTAGCCACAGATTGTGTAGTATTGTAGTCCATATTTATTGGGAAAAATCCATGTGTAAGTGGACCCCCACAGTTCAAACTTGTGGTGTTCAAGGGTCAACTGTATTTAAAATCAGTTACATAAATTAAAAGGATTTAATAGAATTGCCCTAAGGTAAGGCACTTCACTCGATGGTTTGTGGGTTTTTTTTCCAATTTTGGAGACATCATATCCTACACTTAGGAAAATTTCCATCTCTCCCATTTATTATTCTAGAAGTTAACACACTTTTTCTATGAAAAGTAAGATTAGTAAGTATTTAAGCTTTGCAGACCAAGTGGTTTCTGTTGCCACTACTCAACTCTGCTGTCTATAGCACAGAAGTAGCAATAGATGGTACATAAACAAATGGGTGTGCTGCTGTTCTAATAGTATTTTTTTTTTAAGTGGCAGATTGGATTTGGCCCATGGGCCAGGTTTGGGTGACTTGGGAACTCTACTAGTCTAAAGTGGGGTCCAGAGAAAGCAGCTGCTTTGTAATTCCAGATCCAAGTCACAGGTCCAGACTGTGGGGAAGGTTTCTCTGTTACCAGGCCATATGACCCAGCATATCTGATGCTACTAATCTTATTTATTGTGTATAAGATGCTGAGTAGAGCCTCTGGCAAACTGCAAGAAAGGTTGTATTGTACCGACCAATAAGCAGATCCTTACCTCAGAACACACTGATTACTACTTGATTTCTGCTATGGTACTTCTTTGATACCATTGTATATGAAACCCTGCAGCATCCTGATCAGCACTCATGCATATGTACCCAGGAAGTCCAGGGTAATTAACTCTTCGTGAACCAACCTGGATAAGTTGTACAGGAACTGATGGTCAAAGGCTTTTGCCTTTCATCACCTGGGTAGACAGTTCTAAGATATATTTTATAAGACTTGCCAGAGACAACTGTGGGAGAGTACTAACTGTCCATAGTGATGGCCAATTCACTTATGCAGCCTTCTGTTTGCTTTCCCTTCTGCATTTACTTTCCTCATCTATCAGTTTGGCTTCCTGGGATTACCTTCCCCAAAACATCACTTATATCCACATATTTGTCTCAGACTTATTTCAGCAGAACGCAGTGTTAGATACCCTGTTAAAACTCATTTTATATGCACAAAACAAAATTGCATTATTCTAGTGTTCCAAGATAAGAGCAAGGTTTTTTTTTTCCTGCATGCATTTAATTATGAAGAAACAAAATATCCCCCAAAAAACTAATTTAAAATACAACAAAAATAGAGGAGGGTGAATCTTCTTTTCTTCCTCATGTAAATGAAGGAATGATATATTTGAATATAGATTTAGAAATCAAATGTAGTCAAACAAGTATGTCAACTGAGCTGGTCAGCAGTATTTGATATAATTTCAAGTTTCATAAGTGATACCTCTGTAGCTCTGTGTAAAGAAATTAAATTCAAAGCAATTGGTTTTTTACAGATGCAAACACACATCAGTTATCCCTTTGAGAATTTTTCTACTTCCTCTAATCTTTTGTGTGGTTTCCTTCACTTTATTTTTGTCAGGGGAAAGTTTGGCAAAACTGAGGTAGAATATTCAGGAAAGGGACAAAGGGAAAAAAAATCAAGATAAATGGTAGTTTTCCCTACTCTGTTTGAATATTTTTTGTTCTTTAATTCCCTAAACTAGAGATGTGCTGTGTGTAACACAATATGTCACTCTTAAATGGGTTGCTACTTCTAGCTGTCACTTTTGATCAGAAGGCACACTGGTTTGGGGCATGAAACTTGCAAATAAAAATCAGGGAAATAAAAGCAATTTCCATTTCCACTTAAAAATTTACAAACTGTGGTGCTCTGAACAGCATGGGATAGTTAAAAAACATGTCTTTCATTTGTCTTGCTTCTACAGAAAATACAATTTGGAGAAAGCAAATGCTGAAAATATATCTTTTGGCTTCTTGAATATTTGGGAATGCTGTGAAGAAATCACTTAATTTTTAAAAAAAAGGCTATGAAGTCTTGTTTCTCTCCTGTCTTGGGCCTAACGTGGCCAAAGAGGCAATTATATGACATTTTAACTCATTGGTTGATAGAAACATTTTGTATTATCTGCCCAAATAGTCAAAATTTCCAAAACAAAACACAGCTTTTGAGTTCCCCATTGGTTCCTGACTCTATAAATTAAGTGCTTTCTTACGACAGCTGTGACAGTGGTTGATATAACAGAAGCTGAAACAGCACTTAGAATAAACAAATAATCAACACCTAATGTCATGACTAGTTAAACCTCTGCTTTCTCTGTCTGCAGAATCTTATCTGCCACAACGACTCCTATTAGAAATCATATTATTAATTTTCCGTTTTTTCTCAATGGATCATGACTTTTCATTCCTCTTTTGCTAGTAGAATCTCCACGAAACAGAATTCTTCACTTTTTATGACTAAAAAGCCCCATGAGATAAAAACATATTTTATTGTGTATGAAACAATCATGGGCCTACTGATTCTACTTGTTTTAGGAAAAAAATCGCACATTTATTTTTAAAAATGTAATTCTTTTAATGCTTTAATATCACTTTGATCAGTTTCGGGTGACATGTGTGTCAAATCTGGTCAACTGAACCCAACTAAAAGGTTAAAATGATTTCCTCAAAAGTGATTGTGTATGGCCATCAGAATGGCCAAAATCTAGAACACTGTCAACACCAAATGCTGGTGATGACGTGGAGCAACAAACTCTCAACCACTGCTAGAGGAATGCAAAGTGGTGCAGCCACTTTGGAAGAGTTTGGTGGTTTCTTACAAAATTAAATATTCTCTTGCCTTATGGTCGGACAATAGTGCTCCTTGATATTTGCTCAAAGGAGCTGAAGGGCTTCCCTGGTGGCACAGTGGTTGAGAGTCCGCCTGTTGATGCAGGGGACATGGGTTCGTGCCCCGGTCCAGGAAGATCCCACATGCCGCCGAGCGGCTGGGCCCATGAGCCATGGCCTCTGAGCCTGTGCGTCCAGAGCCTATGCTCTGCAACAGGAGAGGCCACAACAGTGAGAGGCCTGTGTACTGCCAAAAAAAAAAAAAAAAAAAAAAGGAGCTGAAAATTGATGTCCACACTAAACCTTCACACAGATGTTTATAAAAGCTTTATTCATGATTGACAAAACCTGGAAGCAACCAACATGCCCTTTAGTAGGTGAATGGGTAAATAAACTGTGGAACATTCAGACAGTGAAATATTAATCAGTGCTGAAAAATGAATGAGCTATCAATTTACAGAAAGACTTGCAGGATTAAATTTAGGGTGGTCGGTTTTCCAGAGTGGTAATTCATTCAAGTCAGCTAGCATTTATTTAGTGGTTACTGCGTGCCTATCTGTTTTTACGTAGAAATAAATCATAGTTTGATATTTTTTTAAAAAAAGACATGAAGCAATTTAATGCATATTACTAAACGAAAGAAGCCAATCTGAGAAGGCTATACTGCAGGAGTCCAACTATATGATGTTTTGGAAAAGACAAACTGCGGAGAAAACCCATTGAATGTACAACACCAAGAGGGAATTGGGGGATATTAAGAATGGAGGAGTCTATGCATGTGTGGTGGCAGAAAGTATAGGGGAATGGCTATATTTTCCTCTTAATTTTGTTGTAAACCTAAAACTGATTTAAGAAAAATAGTAAGAAGTGCTGACTGGGCAAAGGTAAAGGTTGGGGAGTGGATATGTAGAGATCATTATAAGAGAAGTAACAATTTGGAATTAGAAGATGCTGCATTACCAGTTAGCAGCTTGGCAATCAATCAGGGCCAAATCTCTTAAACTCTTTGAGATTCCACGTCTACGTTTGTCATATGAGACTGATAATACTTGTCACACCAGGTTTCTCAGGGAGAATATGAGATAATATATATGAATATATATTTTATCTATTATTACTCAGACTGCAGAATCTTTAATATAGATAAAGTATATCTAATTATAGGATAGCTTATAAAATAATAGTGATATCTTACAGATTTATTATACATTAGAATCAACTGAGCTAACACTCAGAATTTTTTGGTGTTTGGTAATTCTTCTATTTTTAGAAAGCTACTCAATGGTTACTTGTCTATTTATAATTCAGACTATGATACATTTTAGAACTGAGAATTTTTATCCAATGTCATTTATTGATTTTGCTGTAAGTCCAAAGAAAGGAAAATCTACTTTCCAACCTGGGCATTTCTGCCCTGAGGTCATATTTAAGCACATACATAGGAAGCCAGTGTCTTTTGGTTAGATCAAAGGTGGGGACAGTGACTAAATACATCTGTGTTCCATCCTCTCACCTTTGGGAATCGTTACTTTAGTTTTGTTTTAGCCCAACAGTTTCCCCTGAGGTCCTGAGATCTGAAATAGCAGTGACTATAGGTCAGGAGTTCTGAGAAACCAAAAGTCTTGGTGATAATGAAGGAGAAGAAAACTAACACTTTTCCAAAAGGGGATTCCGAGAAGGATTTGGAGTGAATCTAAATTGCACTCTACTCAGTCTGCTTTAGACTTGTCTTTGAAAGACTAAACTCGGATTATCATTTCAGTTTTAACTTCCATTCAGAATTTGATTCCATAAGTTTTTCAGACAAAAATCCATATATTTTGCCTGAAAAAGAACAAGTGCATCTAGTGCTACTACTTGATAGAAAGAAGCATGTCTGTGACAGGAGGAAAAAGAAGATGAACCCAGAACATCTTAGGCTATAAAGTAAAGAAGTACTCAGAAAGTGAGGAAGACTTGTCAAAAGGATATAGGAGCCAGCTTGCAGTGGCTCCCACAGGCCAAATGTGGAACAATTTAAAATCAAAATAAACAATATTAATGGGTTATAATTCACGGAAAAAACAAGAATCCATGAGTCTTTATGCTCACATAGATAAGTGTAAAAATTGGAAGTTTAATGAGATAGGGATATTTACATAGTTTCAAAGTACCTCCTCACAAAATACTTTTTAATTCAGAGGACAAAATGAACAACTTTACAGTGAAGTCTGGGAGACACCATAAGATGTATGGAGTCTTTGATTATGAATCATGTGATCAAAGCAAACATCATCAATAACTAAATAAGTTAAAATACTTTGCCACTATGTAGCATGCAATAAAAAAAAAAACAGTATCCCATGTACTCCATGAAGAATGTGAGCTTATTCCAAGTAGAAGGATATGCTACAGAATGACTGGTCAGTAATTTTCAAAGGTGTCAAGATCATAAAAGCTAAGACCAAGGAATTGTTTAAAATTGAAAGAAACTAAAGAGATAATATTTAAAGGTATTGTGAGTCTCAATGTGATCCTTCTGCTATAAAGGACATTACTGAGGTGACAAAGCCTGAATGACTACTGAGGTTTAGATAGCAGTAATGTATCAATGGTAATGTCTTGGTTTTGATGGTTTTAGTCTGGTTACATAGAGAATGTATTGTTTTTTAGAGAAGACACACTAAAATATTTGAGGGTTGTAGAGCATCAGGTCAGCCACAGAATCTCGATAGTATCAGGGAAAAATGTCTTTGCATGCACTTGTGACTTTTGTGTAGGTTTGAGATTATCATTTATTTATGACTCTATCAAAAACCAATCATTAAGGTTAGTAGGAATTAAGCCACAGAAAGGACTTTGCTTATTTTAATGACTTATTCCTTTTTAAACTACATAAAATTATCAGTGAAAATAATAGAGAATTATATATCGTGAAAAGTAAAATTTCTCTCTCAGCTTTCCTCCTTCCCAATCCACTCTCCAGGAGTGAACACTATTAGTGCCCTCGAGTATATCCTTCCTGGCCTTTTCCTTTGCATGTACTAGTATGAGAATGGGCAATATAGTTAAGACCACACCATGTAGCCAGCCTGACTGACTGAGTTCAAATCCTTCTGCTTAGCATTTCTGCAAATATAAGCACATTACTTAACTTCTCCTTACTGGAATTTATTTCTGCAGTGGGCTGATAATTGTGTCTACCTAATATGTTGGCTATAAGGATTAAGGCATATAATACATGTGGAGACCCTGGTGTGTCTAGTGTGTCTAGTTTTTTACACACACTCAGAAAACGATAACGCAATGTCTATATAGTTGTGCGATTTTATTTCTTCCATAATCAACATCCACATTGGTTTTTCATTTCAATAAAAATTATGATAATTTCCTAACTCAGATTGTATCATAATCACATCTTTTCATCTATAATTCCAGAAGAGAGCTGATTAGATTATCACACTCAGTTCAAAATTCTGTAACTTTACTGGTTATCCATTTTTTCACCAGGGACCCAAGGTTTTCCACTCAACAGTAGCTTTGTTCAGCATCGCCTTTGAGGTAATCCTGACAGCACCAAGAGGTTCAACAATTTGAGAGCACAATTGCCCACTGGTGCCAGGCCACGGGCAACAGCTGATGTGCTCAGCCGTCAGGAGGGGTAACAGGGGAGCCAGCATTAGGAGAAGGGACCAGAAAGATGGGGAAAGGCTTCCCTTTAGTCTGGAAGTTGGTGATAGTGGTTGAGTTGAGGATCCAGTACCGAAAAGGATCAGACTTGGAGTCTGAGTGGGTGCTTATGACACCAGAAGTCACCGATGCTCCAGGCAGCCTGCAGAATAGGAACCAGAGAACCTCAAAGGCTTAGGAAGGAAGGTAGCAAGCCTCAGGCTCTCAGCCACGAAGGAGACAGAGTTCAGCCTGGAAAAGTGGGCTGTGAAGACAAGTAGACACAAGCAGCAGCAAGAAAATCTATCCTTCCGACACTGCACCAAAACTCTGCTTTAGTTCAGGACATTTTCTATGAAGGCAAGGACCAAGTCCCAGCCTGTGTGACCTGAGTGTGGCAAGAAAAAATGGCCACATTTAGTTGGACATGAGGTACCAGGAGCAAGCAAGTCCTGACAGCAGAAAGCCTAGAGCCTGTCGTCAAAGATGGCATGTAGGCTGAGTGTGGAGGCCCCAAGCCAGCTAAAATGAAAATCAAGGATTTCCAAATATTCTTCAATTTCTGATAATATGCAGCTCACAAGACAGAAATAAACTTTATTGAAACAGCATTCTGTCAGGGATGTTTTTTTACTTTTTTTAACCACCAAGAGCACCAGAATCTTTGCCATTGTAATAAAGAAGTATTCTCTCTTCCAGGAAATAATTTATGACACTTATAATAGGGAGTATTTAATTTGAAGTTTAGTAAAAATGGGAAAATTATTTGTGGATATTGGCAGTAACCACACTGAGGAAAGAGGGAACTTCATGGGTTTATTATTATTTTATTGGAGTACGGTTGATTTACAATGTTGTGTTAGTTTCAGGTGTACAGCAAAGTGAAGCAGTTATACATATACATATATCCACTCTTTTAGATTCTTTTCCCATATAGGTCATTACAGGGTATTGAATAGAGTTCCCTGTGCTATACAGTAGGTCCGTATTAGTTACCTATTTTATGTATAGCAGTGTGTATATGTCAATCCCAGTCTCCCAATTTATCCCTCCCCCCCTTCCCCTCTGGTAACCATAAGATGGTTTTCTACATCTGTGACTCTGTTTCTGTTTTGTAAATAAGTTCATTTGTACCATTTTTTTAGATTCCGCATATAAGTGATATATGCTATTTGTTCTCCTCTGTCTGACTTACTTCACTCAGTATGACAATCTCTAGGTCCATCCATGTTGCTGCAAATGGCATTATATTGTGTTTTAAAATATATCAACTTGAATAAAGAATAGAATTCTAATATCCAGTTACAAAGTGTTCTGACAAAAGGGGGAATCTCTTTAGCCTGGGTGACAAAGGAAGAAGTCATGTTCTGCCCTAGTTTCTGAGGCTTTGGACTGTGCTGGGGTAAGCGGGTAGTACCTGCTACGTTGCGCAACTCCAGAATGTCTCCTTCACATCGTGTTGTATTGTTAAGGGTCCGCCCTAGTGTTACACAGTGAACGCATCCTGCAGAGGCAGAATTAGCAGCCTTGCTGCTCATCTTTTTCTTTAAAGCTTGTTTCACAGTTGTCTGTACTAGATTTAGCTCCTTCTGTAATTATATTTATATTCTTGGTCTCCTCTTTCGCAGTTGTTCAAAACTGACTTTAAGAACTGAGTTTTTCAACTGATATCTGTAGCAGCTCTTATCCCCTCATTCCCCTCACAATGCTTCCCGTATGCTAAGCCTTATGTGCTGTCTTTTTTTTTTTTAAACATCTTTATTGGGGTATAATTGCTTTACAATGGTGTGTTAGTTTCTGCTTTATAACAAAGTGAATCAGTTATACATATACATATGTTCCCATATCTCTTCCCTCCTTTAAGCAGGATCTCTGCCTCACCAGCATCGTCTCCTCGGTCTCGTTTTGCTTCTTCACTGTAAAGGGAGAACTTTACTTTCATAAGCGAAAGAAACACATTCCAAGTAGCGTCTTAGCTAAAACTATACTGTGACATGCAACTTTTTTTTTTTTTTAACATCTTTACTGGAGTATAATTGCTTTACAATGGTGTGTTAGTTTCTGCTTTATAACAAAGTGAATCAGCTATATGTATACATATACCCCCATATCCCCTCCCTCCTGCATCTTCCTCCCTCCCTCCCTATTCCACCCCTCTAGGTGGTCACAAAGCACCAAGCAGATCTCCCTGTGCCATGCGGCTGCTTTCCACTAGCTATCTATTTTACATTTGGTAGTGTATATGTGTCCATGCCACTCTCTCACTTCGTCGCAGCTTACCCTTCCCCCTCCCCATGTCCTCAAGTCCATTCTCTACCTCTGACATGAAACTTCTTGATACTACTGGATGAATATTGGTGTTACTCTCTATTAATATCACTTAATATTTTTAGACTACAAACTACTTTGCAAGATGTGGCCTGCTATAATGATATGGTAATATTAACATGAATAAGACCTGATCTCTCTGCTCAAGTTGCTTATAGCTTTGTAAGGGAGGAGGACAGGAACACAGAAAATTAAAATTCTGTGTAAACTCCTTGAGGGCGGTGTAATTTCACTGGCTCCTGGAGGGCAGGTACTCCTATTCTTCCTGTTTCCAGTCTCTAGTACATACTTTACCATTTGGTGATTAAACAGGTGCTATTCTAGAATATAAATAAAAGGCTGAATTAGCCTGGCACATGACAACAACTCCTACCAATTGGTTGAAATCGAAAAAGCTACCAATGAGGGAAGACTAGTCTATCTCAGCTTTGAAAGATAAGTAAGGTATTGGTAGGCAGAGAAGTTACGAAAGCATTCCTGACGTAGACAATAGTGGGACCAAAGCCAAACATACATGTTCTCTCTGCCTGGTGCTCTCTTCCCCCAGACATCATGTCTCACTCCTCACTTCATTCAGGTGTCAGATGTCACCCTACTGGAGTCTCCTGCCCTGATGACCTTTTCTAAGGTAACTCTCCCTCCATCAGTCTCTTTCCCTTGCCTCTCTTAAAGTTTTACTTCTTGTTACTCACATATGTATGTATTTTATCTATTTTTTAGTGTCTGTGTCCCCTCATTTAAATATAAGCTCTGTAAGACGGAGAAAATACTATCTATTTTGTCTAGTGTTGAAGCTTCAGATTCAAGAATGATGTGTAATACAGAGGAAGTATTTAATAAGGTTTGTTTTGGTTTGGAGATAGTGAGGCAGGTAGGAAGGAAATATAACTGGGAGTTATGATTATTAAGGATAGTTTTAACTAAGGTTTTTTTTCTTCCTTGGTTCAGCTCCATGGCAAAGTCAATACTTGGCCACCATATTCTCTGTTCAAGAGGTCACTGGGGTTACCACCATCACTCCCCCATAGAAGCCCTCTCTGCTCCTTCCCCACCCCCAAAGAACAGGCACTTCACTATTGGCAAATTCAGTCATCTCCCAGCATACTTTTGCACTAGCAGAGAGACGATCTTTGCAATAGAAATAAAAATGTGCCTGATTCTGGTTATATCTGAACGGATACCGCCATGTGAGATTGCTACCTGTAAATGCTATTTTGCAGCTTCACGACCTGTGTCTATAATCAGCAGCTCTGATAAGCTTTGCCTTCCTTATTGTTCCGTTTCAACGTTCACATCTTTATCATTTTTCTTAGTTATGACTTTTAGCAGAGCACATTTCACACCCCATTTCACCCACATTTGCCCAAGCATGGGTAACTATTTCATTGTCTTGAACAGCAGCACTCTGAACCTAGTCAAGTGCTGCTTTCATATTAGCGAAATTATGCCTATCCTTTGCCTGCATCATGTGTCACTATTTTACTTAAGACACAATTTTCAACATGTGCTGCTTGATCTTGAACCATTCTTGATAAAGTATTTTACATGCTGAAGTTCAGTCTTATCAGGTTAGCAAAGTTCTCTAATTATCAAAATAAGGTATAAGTGCCTAATTATTAAACCTACCCTTTCTAACACCCAAATTGGTTTTCTTAGCAAACTTGGATTGCCTTAGTACAGAGAGGTGAGTTAAATTAACTGTAATGCTTCAAGTGCTGTTTCATGTCGGTTGCCCTCCCCAGGATCTAAGGAAGCAGGGATACTCAACACTTTTCATAGAGCTTTTTTCCTCCAGAATTTTTGATCTGACCTGGAGGTAAAACTGAACAGTCAAATCTCACAAAACTGGACAGTTCAGGACAAATTTATTCTATGAACAGAATCCTTTTTTTAAAAAAACTGTTCTAAGAACTGTTTATTTATAAAAGAATGCCAGCACAAAACACTTGGAATTTTAATTGGAATTCCACCCAAACTATAGGTCAATGAAATTAAAAAATGTATATGTATATATATTTATATACATATATATACACATATGTATATGTTCTATATATACACATAAAACTATAGATATCTAGATATCTAAAATTCTCTGCATAAAACTCTCTCTGTAGAACTATATATATAAATATATAGAACTACATTGACTCTCTCCCTCCAAAAATATATCACTCTATTTAGCTGTTTTAAAATATCTTTCAATAAATTTTTTGAATTAAAAATAGTGCCCAGAATCAGATATAGTAGGAGTATGGGAAGACCTAAGAGCTGGTAAACAGAAATCTCAAACAAAGCTCCCTATGGGATTTTTGTGAGGAATCTAATGCTTGTGCGTATCCATACATCTAATTGGACTGCTGTGGAAACATCACTTTGTCTGTTCCTAATGTGCTCAATGGAGCATGAGCCATAGGCTCATAGTTTCAGGCTATGGTAACGGAAGACAGCCCTGAGAGATTAAGACATTTAATTAGACTTGTAGTTAGAGACAGAGTTAGAGAGCAGAACTCCTGTGATTTCAGTAAGCAACTCCAGCACCCAAGTCACTTATGCTTAATAAATATGTATATATGTATTGGTGACTGAATGGATTAGTGAATCTAAATTTGTTCCATAACTCATTTCATTTTTAGCATGGGTTTTACAGATGTCACACCCACACTATGTTAAGATTTCTTTGTTCACGAAGAAAGTTAATCCCCAAAATGACATTGATCTAGTGGCTTAAAAATAAGTCTAGACCATACTAGGGACATGTGTAGGTAACTTTGCTTAGATGCAAGACCCTTAAACCTGTCAACTATTCTGAGTTTCTTGGTCAATAAGGAAAGAACTTTTTATCTAATGGTTTATAGGCAAGCCCATTTTAATAACTTTATCCAAACACAGTCTATATTATTATTCTTCTTGTCCAAGTAGAATTCTCCCAACTATTCTTTTTTTTATCCTGTTAGGTTATGCAGTTTTATTTATTTATTTACTTATTTACGGCTGTGTTGGGTCTTTGTTGCTGCGCATGGACTTTCTCTAGTTGTGGCGAGCGGGGGCTACTCTTTATTGTGGTGCACGGGTTTCTCAGTGCAATGGCTTCTCTTGTTGCGGAGCATGGGCTCTAGGCACGCGGGTTTCAGTAGTTGTGGCACGTGGGCTCAGTAGCTGTGGCTCACGGGCTCCAGAGCTCAGGCTCAATAGCTGTGGTGCACAGGTTTAGTTGTTCTGTGGCATGTGGGGTCCTCCCAGGCCAGGGCTCGAACCCGTGTCCCCTGCATTGGCAGGCAGATTCTTAGCCACTGTGCCACCAGGGAAGTCCCTCTCACCTATTCTTAAAAACCCTAAGCAGGGAAATAGATTCAGGACTAGGACAGTCAGAACACATTACCATACCTTTGCAATGTACTTGTATACTTCTTTTAGGAAGTAAAGAAAATACAAAGGATAGAAACTTGATTCCCAGCTATGTCAAGAGAAGCATCGTTACATTCCTGTCCTTACTCTTTATTCACATCATTGAGAATTGCACTTTGCTACAACTCTCTGTTCGGTAGCTCTAGAGCACGTCAATGTTGATTACATGATTGTAAATAATGATATAGAGAAGTCAGCAGCTAGAAGGAGGCCAGAAAACAAGAAACTGTAGCTGTATTAAGGGTCATGAAAATAACACAGAACTTGAAGTAAGAAAAATTTTGATTCAAATCACATCTCTTTTACTTATTTGCTGAAAGATCATGGACCAGTTACTTAATCTTTTTAAGATGCACTATGTCCAATATAATGGAGATGCATTCCTGTGAGGACTAAATTAGCACTTTCTGTATATTTCAATACTACTGGGATGTTCAATATAGTAGCCAGCAGCCACTTGCAGTTATTGAGCCCTTGAAATGTGACTAGTCTGAACTATGATATGCTGTAAATATCAAAAACACCCTGAATATTGGGAGACTTAGTGCTAAAAAAGCAAAATGTCTCACTCATAATTTTATATTGATTGCATGTTGAAATGACATTTCAATAATATTTAACTTTGTGTATCTAAACTTAATTTTACTTTTATTTACTGTATTATTGTAGCTACTAGAAAACTTAAAATTACAAATATTTCTATTGTACAGCATTGTCCTGTATGAATATTTTGCCTTTTCTCTCCCCACTGGACTAAAACCACTCTGAGAGGAGGAATCCTCTTATTTATCTTGTCCCAATATCACGTGAAAATTCTGCAAATGTATGTAAAATTTATGTTGAATAAAAATAGTAACTTTAATCAGGAGTGTTTAATACAGTTTCCTAAAAAAGCATTGTTTTCTCTATTAATAGGCAAATTCAAAACCATCTTTCTTGATTTTCATCTCATTTATTGCTCAGAGTTCCAAATAACATTTGTTTTGGTCTCACTGTTTCATATAACCAATGGGTTGAAGGAGAAACTACAAGAAAAATTAGAAGGCATATTGAATTAAATGAAGGTTAAAAAAATCCACATATTCACATTTGAAGAATGCATTTTAGTTAGTGCCTATAGCATTACATGGAAAAGAAATTCTGAAATAATCTAAACCAGCACCTCAAAAATAATAAAGAAGAGCCAAGTAAAGTCAAAGTAAGCAGAAGGAAGGGGATAAAAATTTTTTAATGAACATATTAGTTAAGTAAAAGGAGAAAAATAGAGGAAAATAAATGTACCTAAAATCTTATTTTTTGAAAGATAAGAAAAATTTATAAATCCCTAGACAGAGAGCTCAGAAAAAAGGTCCTATGTTAAAGGCATAATAGGAGACTATTACAAATTATTGTCGATAATTCAACATAAATGGAATGGAAAAATTCCAAACTAGCAAAACACTAAATAAATAAATACCCTGAATCATTTGTATCTGTTATGTTAATTGAAATTGTAGCTTAACACCTTCCACAAAGAAAAGTCCAGACCCATGCGGCTCCAATGCTTAATTCTATCAAAGAAGAAATATCAATTTTATGCATACTCTTATAAAAACTAGAAGAGGAAATATGTGAGGTGATGGATATGTTAACTAACTTAGTGGGGGGAATTCTTTCACAATGTATACACATATCAAATTATGTTGTACACTTTAAATATCTTACAACTTTATGTGTTAATTATACCTCAATAAAGCTATAAAAAATTCCAAAGTACAGATCAATATCCTTTAGGAACATAGAACAAAATTCCTTAGGAAAATTTTAGCTAACTGAATCCAGTAATATGTAAAAAGAGTAACTTATGACCAAGTATACAGTTCAAAGATTTTTTGGCAAATGTACAATTCCAGGAATTCAAGGTTAGTTTAACATTATAAGTAATTATTGTAATTCACAATATTTATAGACAAAAAAGCAAAACTATTAAATTACCACAACAGAGTCAGAAAATACTTTGTCAAAATGTAACTCCCACTGATGATAAACAACAAACACAACACAGTAACTTGTGGCAAACTAGCTAACATCGTACTTAATGTTGAAAGACTAAATATTTTCACCCAGGATATAGGAAAAGCCAAGTGTATCCACTCTCAACATTACTATTCAAAATTGTATTGGAGGCCCTAGCCAGTGCAATAATACAAGAAAAAAAATGCAGTGTGTAGGTAGAAAAGAAGCAGAAAAATTATCTTTATTCATTTATAATATAATTCTAAGGAATCCACAGAAAGTAACAAAGTCAAAATAAAACAGTTAAGTAAAAATTTATGAATGATTTGAACAGAAACGTCACTAAATGACATGTTAATTGCTTAAAAAGCACATGAAAAAATGCTCAGCATTATTAGTCATCAGGAAGATGCACATAAAATCTACAGTGACATACCCACTAGGCATCCATCAGAATGGTTAAAATAAGAAAGACTGACTATATCAAGTGTTGATGAATATGTGTAGTAATTGAGAACCTTAAACATTTCTGATAGGAGTTTAAGTGATACAACCAGTTGGGGAAATATTTTTTGCAATTTCTTAAAAACTTAAATACTTATCTTGTTACTCATCAATCCTCCTAGGCATTAACCAAAGAGAAATAGGCATATATGCACACAGAAACTTACATATGTATATTCATAAGTTTTATTCATAATATTCAAAAACTGGAAACAACCAAATGTCCAATAGCAGATGGATAAACAAAATTTGGTAATATTTATACAATAGGTTATTACCTGGCAATAAATAAGAATGAAGCACTGATCTGTGCCACCACACAGATGAATCTCAAAAAGAATTATGCTGAGCAATAGAAACTGTAGATATAAAAAAGTAAGTACTATATGAATGCATTTATGTGGAGTTCTAGAAAAGGCAAAACTAGTGTTAGAAAGCAGATCAGGGCTTCCCTTGTGGCGCAGTGGCTGAGAGTCCGCCTGCCGATGCAGGGGAAACGGGTTCGTGCCCCGGTCCGGGAAGATCCCACATGCCGCAGAGTGGCTGGGCCCGTGAGCCATGGCCGCTGAGCCTGTGCGTCCGGAGCCTGTGCTCCGCAACGGGAGAGGCCACAACAGTGAGAGGCCCACGTACTGGAAAAAAAAAAAAAAAAAAAAAAGAAAGCAGATCAGTCCTTGCCTTCGTTTCAGGGTGTATGTGAAGGGGTGTGGAGGTGAGAGCGAATTTTATTGTAAGGATCATGAGTAAAATCATGTGGACATGTTCTATATTTTGAATATAGTGATAATTTGTCAAAATTCACTAAAACATTTAAAATGAGTTCATCTTCTGGCTTGTAAATCACACGTCAATGATGTAAATTTAAATAGTGAAAATGAATTGGTTGCTAGGGAGAGGGAATAGATATGAACAAGGTAAGCTCATGAGCAGAGGCACCTAGGGAGGAAAGCATATGGCATGTGTGGGGAACAGTGATGAGTTCCATTTGACTGGAACAAAAGATAAATGAGTAAGAATTGTTGCAACACAAATTGGAAAGGTAAATAGAGTTAGAACATGCAAGGTCATAAATATCAGAATAAACATTTCAGATATTATCTGTGAACCAATGAATGATGGGGCATCAGTTTGTTTTGTTTGCCTTCCCCTTATCCCTTCCCTTCCCTTTGTTAACATTTGGAGTGACATCCTCAGACAAGTGGATAGACAAGTCTCCAGCAAACCATGGGAGAAAGCATGCTATGGTTCCTCCTTAAATGGTAGGATCTCTTTGTTGTCTGATTTGCGTAAGCTCCCTGCCCATCAGTGGCAATGTTCATTAGTTTCTATCATGTCAGCCTTTCTCACAGATACCATCAGCAGAGATCTTAAACACATATGTTCACACAACCAAAATGGAATCACAGTGGTGGGCTCTAGGCATTTCTGGAAAAATTTTAAAAAGCATTGGGTAACAATCAAATATTTTATCAAATATATATTTTAGGTACTATTATTTTAGTCTTTCTTTCCAAAATAACTGCCTTGAGATTTGGATGGAAATATGAAGGCTTTGTCAACTATTTATTCCCAACTCTCAAGCTTAATTTCCATTTGAAGAATCATAAGGATTGGTCACATATACTGGAATATTCCAAAGGCTAGAAATTCTTTATAAACCTATAAATATGTTGAGCTCAATATTAGGCAAGACAATGTTTTTCAATCCAGATGGCTAATTTGCATGGCTTCATTTAACACCTGACTTTTCTACATATGTTTGCTTATTGTAAAGACTGTTATAAGAAATGCATTACCTAAAATTTTGAGAGAAAAAATAGCCTGCAAAAACTGGCTGCCAGATTTGTCTTGCTATTCATGTTTCTAAAATGAAGAAGAAAAGAGGTTTAAAGGATTTGGGGCTTTGAAAAGGCAGTAGCTGTTTCTGCAGCCTCCAGTGAATTAGTCTTCTCTTGGATTAACAAGCTATTAAAGTTTCAGATAGGAACATTTTAATATAAAGTCTTACCGGAAAAGTACAGAGTCAAAATTCAAGTACTACTGTTATTTAATAGTTAAAACTGTAATACAACATTTTTCAAAGGTTTCATAATAAATAATAAAACAGCTAAGTTAAATGGAATTTATTATGTTTATATCCATATGATATAGAATTTTGACATCATTCCTTTTAATGTCCCATCAAGCAGAGATTCACAATCCTTGTCTTCAAAACTAAACACTACCAATAGTATTACCTATTTGTGTGTGGGATTCCTGATAATTATTTCTTCTTAATGATTATTTTAGCACATTTTTATAATACCACATATCCCATCCATCATTGAGAACTGGATTTTACAGAGTAGCTCAGAAGCATTGTCTGGGGTAGAGATGATGAGATATTGCGACTTGGTCATTTCCATTCCTTCTCTCTGAAATCCTCATTCTGCGTTGCAGTGAATTTGCACAATCATTTCATAGTTATCACAACTGCTTTCTCATAGGCAGCTAAAGGGAGGGTGGGGAGAAAGCCAGGCAGGAACAGAATAAAAGACAACATTTGAAATTATAGAGATTCACAAACAAAAGGCATTTGGGAACAGGGAGATCCTAGACTTCAATTTTGTCATTATTCAGACTGAAGCCAGAGAGATCGAAGCTGAGATTTGAACTCTACTTCTCCGAGTGTTGCTTAGGAGAAGTGCAAATTCTCTTGACCTCAGTTTTGTCAACTATAAAATGATAAAAGCTAACTATACATAATAGGGTCTTGTGAGGACAAAGATAATTTGTAAAATTTTAAACTAAATTAAACATCATAGATAGCTACATGGTAACAACATCAACATCAACAAAAAGCCCCAATATGTGGAAACTTGAATTTGAGTCTTGACTCCAGAATTGTTAATTAGATGAGCTTGGCATGTTTTCTAAATTTCTCTGAGTCTAATCATTTTTGGATGATAATAATTTCATAGAGCAGTTGTGAGAATTAAGTGTTAGTCTTTTTATGGCAACATACAAAATGGCTGGTTTTTGCTGTGATAGCAATTCTAACAAATTCTAAATGTTGAATACCAGCCCTATGGATGAAGTGGCTCTCTCTTCCATTGGCTCAAAATAAAGGCAAGCTCTTCAAACATAATTCAGGCAGAAAATATAGTCAAAGTTCTTTATACTTCTCCAATAATTACTACTTCCAGTTTTGCGGGGGGGGGGGGTTGTTTTGTTTTGTTTTAGTCAGAATGAATGCTTTCTCAATAATCAGGCTGGTGTTTTTCTTTATAATATTCCATAATAAATGCTATCCGGGTATGCTAAGGGACCAGTACTCAAATTTAATTCTGTATTCTTTCTTCCCCTCAACTACTTCTAAAAAAATAATTTTCATAATTCATCTATGTCCCTAAATTGATCATTTCTTTTTCCCATTTTCTTCTGTTTCTTATGCTCAGGAACCTGACCTGTTTTTTCAATAGGTTAAAAATTATCATTTTCTACACAAATTAAAAACCAACTAAAAGATCAGTAGAACACAGTTTTTAAAATTCTATTTCAATTAACCAATTTTTCACGAGTCAGTTACTTGTAGAAGGTATTGTGCTAAGCCCCATAGGGAATTTTTTAAAGTATAGATCTCAGTATACTTATAATTTAACTGTAGATTTGAAAAAATGTACCTACCATGTTCAGAAATTATGTTAGATACACTATATTTTATTTATTTAGTCCTCACAGTAATCCTCTAAAGGTGCATTATTACCATACAGTTGGGGAAACTAAGGCTTAGAGAGATTCCTTGTCTTGCCCAAGGTCACATGACGAGGAAATTTGAATTGAATTGAATCCAGTTTGGCTCTGTATCCTTTATTCTTTTAATTGTGCTTACTAACACATGACTTGGCTGTTTTTTAAAAAAACACTCTATTACTGCATTTGATTTGCTAAACATTTTTCAGGGACTTTTCATAAAGGATATTGGTCTCTAGGTTTCTGAGAGTGGTTTTGTCTGGTTTTGATATCAAGGTTAATGCTGGCCTCATAAAATGAGTTGGTACATGTTTCCCCTCTTTTATCATCTTGAACATTAGTATATAATAGGTATTATTTATTTGTTTGGTAGCATTCATAAATAAAGCCACCTGCACCTGGAGTTTTCTTTGTGGGAAGGTTTTTAACTGTGACTTCAACTTTTGAATAGATAAAGGGAAATTTTGGTCATGTATTTTTTTTCTTGAATGAATTTTGGTATTTTGTGTTTTTCAGGAAATTGGTCCATTATAAGTTGTCAGATTTCTTGGAAAAAGTCATTCCTGGTATTTCCTTATTTCCCTTTCTATGTCTGTAGAATCTGAAGTGATATGCCTTTCTGCCTGGTACTGTCAATTGTTTTTTTTCCTCTCTCTCACTGTCACACATTTATTTTGGTTACTATGGACTAATGTTTGCAATCTTCCTGATCTTTTCAAAGAACCAATTTTTAATTTCATGGATTTTTTCTGCTCCTTAGATGTTTCATAAATCACTAATTTCAGCTCTTATTATTACCATTTCCTTTATTCTGCTTATTTAGAATTCAATTTGGTTTCCTTTCTCAAGTTTCCTCACATGGGAGTTTCTTCAAATAAAAGTTCAAGTGATTTGAGCCCTTTATTTCTAATTTAAGTAATTAGTTCTATTAATTTATTTCTAAGGACTCCTTTACCTTAATCACAAAAATTTGATATGTGTGTTTCATTTTTGCTTACTTCAAACTATTTTCTATTTTCTCTTGTCATTTCGTCATTGTCCCATGGGTTATTTAAAAATGTATTGTTTAGGGCTTCCCTGGTGGCGCAGTGGTTGAGAGTCTGCCTGCCGATGCAGGGGACACGGGTTCGTGCCCCGGTTCGGGAGGATCCCGCATGCCGCGGAGCGGCTGGGCCCGTGGGCCATGGCCGCTGGGCCTGCGCGTCCGGAGCCTGTGCTCCGCAACGGGAGAGGCCACAACAGTGAGAGGCCCGCGTACCGCAAAAAAAAAAAAAAAAATGTATTGTTTAATTTGCACATATTTGGGTATTTTCCAGATTCCTATCTTACTAATTTCTAGTTTAATTCTGTCATAGAGAACATATGCTGTATTATGTCTAATCACATAACTTAAATGCATTTTATGTCTCAGAATATGATCTATCATATAACTTCAGTATCCTTAGAGATTTCTACCTACTTGTTATATCAATTATTGAGAGAGAAGTGTTAAATTCTTCAATTATAACTGTGGCTGTATCCATTTCTACTTTTAGTTATACTAGTTTTTGCTTCATAGGTTGAGCTCCTCTTTTTAGGTGCAGATAAATCTAGGATATTTATTTTTCCCTTCGTAAATTGGTTTTTCTTTGTCATTGTGTAATGTCCCTCTCATTCTTGGTTCCCATATTTCTTATTCTGAGGCTTACATTATCTGATGTGAACATAGCCACTCCAGCTTGCTTTTGATTAGTGTTTGCATCGTGCATATTTTTCCATCAGTTTACATTTAATCTGTTTTTTTTTTTCTATTTAAAGTTAGTTTCTTATAGACAGCATCTATTTAGATATTGCATTTTATTGAGTGTAATAATTCTGCTTTGAATTAGAGTGTTTAGCTCGTTTACATTTAATAAAAAAATTTTACATGGTTAAATTAAAATTTATCTTGCTATTTGCTAGTCTAACCCTTTTCTTCTTTGTCTTTATTTTGATTTTTCTCCTAATCTATTTTATCTCGTTATTGGCTTTTGTTTTTGTTTTATTTGTACTAATTGCTATAGATTTTCTAAAATTCACTTTTAGTTTATCACAGTTCAACTTCAAATAATATAATTACAACTCACATACGATATAAGAACCTGACAACACCATGTTTTTATATCTTCCCACTTAATCTTGGTGTTATTGCTGTCATGCATTTTGTTTCTCTGTATGCTACAAACCCTGTAATATATTACTATCTTATTTTAAACAATTATCTTTTATACTATTTAATAACAAGCAGCATTGCATTCTAAATATACCCATTTTCCATTTCTCTCACTCTTGTATTTTGTGTGGATTCAGATTTCTATCTGATATCATCTTGCTCCTACCTGATGACCTTTCTTTAAGTTTTCTTTCTTTTCCTTATATTTATTTTTTATTGAAGTATAGTTGATTTACAATGTTGTGTTAGTTTCAGGTGTAGAGCAGACTGATTCACATACGTATATATATTTTTCAGACTTTTCCACTATAGGTTATTATAAGATATTGAATATAGTTCCCTGTGCTATATAGTAGGACCCTGTTGTTTATCTATTTTGTATATAATAGTATGTATCTGTTAATCCCAAACCCCTAATTTATCCCTCTCTCCTCCTTTCCCTTTTGGTAACCATAAATTTGTTTTCTATCTATTTGTATCTTGTAAATAAGTTCATTTATATCATTTTTTTAGATTAAACATATAAGTGATATCATATGATATATGTCTTTCTCTGACTTACTTCACTTAGCTTTTATTATGGAAGCTATGTCTATGTAGAGTTTCTGCTGAAAGATCATCTGTTAACCTTATGGGGATTCCCTTGTATAGTATTTGTTGCTTTTCCCTTGCTGCTTTTAATGTTTTTTCTTTTTGTTTGATTTTTATGTGTCTCAGCATGTTTCTCCTTGGGCTTATCCTATATGGGACTCTCTGCACCTGGACTTGATTGACTATTTGCTTTCCCATGTTGGGGAAGTTTTTGACTATAATCTCTTCAAATATTTTCTCAGACCCTTTCTTTTTTCTTCTTCTGAAATGCCTGTAATTAGAATGTTGTTGTGCTTAATGTTGTTCCAGAGGTCTCTGAAACTTCTCCATTCTTTTCATTCTTTTTTCTTTATTCTGCTCTGCAGCAGTGAATTCTACCATTCTATCTTCCTGCTCACTTATCCGTTCTTCTGCCTCAGGTATTTTGCTGTTGATTCCTTCTAGAGTATTTTTAATTTCAATTATTGTGTTGTTCATTACTGTTTGTTTGCTCTTTGGTTCTTCTAGGTCCTTATTAAACGTTTCTTGTATTTTCTCCATTCTATTTCTGATATTTGGATCATCTTTACTATCATTACTCTGAATTCTTTTTTGGGTAGTTTGCCTATTTCCTCTTCATTTATTTGGTCTTACGGGTTTTTATTTTTCTCCTTTGCCTACAAGATATTCCTCCGTCTTCTCATTTTGTCTAATTTACAGTATTTGAGGTCTCCTTTACTCAGGTTGCAGGGTCATAGTTCCTCTTGCTCCTGTTCTCTGCTCCTGGTTATAAGGATGGTCCAGTGGCTTGTGTAGGCTTCTTGATTGGAGAGACTGGTGCCTGTGCTCTGGTGGGTGGAGCTGAGAGTTTTCCCTCTGTTGGGCAGAGCCATGTCAGGTAGTGTGTTTTGGGGTGTCTGTGAGCTTAGTAAGACTTTAGGTAGTCTGTGTGCTGATGGGTGGTTTTGTGTTCCTGTCTTGTTTCTTGTTTGGTGTGAGGCGTCCAGCACTGGGAGCTGCTGGCAGTTGTGTGGAGCCAGGTCTTGGATTCAGATAGAGGCCTCCAGGAGAGCTCTCAGTGATTTATCTTCCTAGGGCCGGGAATTCTCTAGTGGCCTAGCATCCTGGACTCAGTGCTCCCACCCCAGAGCCTCAGGCCCAACTTCAGTTGAGGAACCAAGACCCCACAAGTCACTCATCCTGCCAACAAAGGGGATTAAAAAAAAAAAAAAAAACTAACAAAACCCCAGACAAATGGTTAAAAGTAAAATCAAACAAACAAAAACAGAAACAAGGGAACACGTGCGCACACACACACAAAAGAAACAAAAACAGAACCAGATAAATCAAAAAGCAAGAGAACAACCAAACAAAAGAACCCAAGAACGAAATCAAACAAATAAAACAAAAAATGACAAAAACACAAAACCAAAAAACAAAACCAAATCAGAGTGCCAACTGAAGAATGAAGCAAAGAAACAAACTGACAAAATTGATAAAAAAAAATATATATATATATATGAGTAATGGGAAAGAAGACAGAAGAACAGAAAAGCAATGTAGAAATAGAAATATATATATAAAAAAAGAAAATATACTAAAGAAAAAGACAAAATCCCAGAGAAATGGTAAAAGCATAAACAAACAGAAACAAAGGAACACACACGCATGTAAAAGAAACAAAAACAGAACCAAATAAAACAAAAAACAAGAGAACAAACAGAAGAACTCAAAAATGAAATCAAACAATTAGGATTAAAACTAACAAAAACACATAACCTAAAAACAAAGCTAAAGCAGTGTGCCAGCTGAAGAATAAAGCAAGGAAACAGAACAAACTGATAAAAATGATTTCAAAAATAATAAAATAAAAAGGGAAAAAACAGAGGACAACAGAAAAGCAAAGTAGAAATGGAAATATAAAAAAAAAAAAATGTTATAAAACACGGAGATCCCAAAAGACTAACTAAAATAACAAAACAACAAACAAATTTTTGTAAAAGAAAGAAAACTGGAACAAAACAAAAAGCCAGAACCAACAACAGAATGAATCAAAACATAATAAAATTAATAGTAATAATTATGTTTTCCTGGGGTCTCTGCTGTAAGTGTCCTTGCACACACTGTGAGCCACAGCCCACCTCCACCTCCCCAAGAGGGTCTCCTCTGCCTCTGGGCTGGTCTCTGGACCTGATGTGGGCCCTGTGGGGACCACTCAGACTCTGACCTGGCCCAATTCCTGCATGTGCTTGACCCCAAAGTCCACAGCTGCCAGAGCTAGACTGTTTTCATTTGTTGGAATACTCAGTGTCTACTCAGATATTCCATAGTTGTGGGGTCTGCCTAGCAGATTGGGATTTAATCTGCAGCTTGTACAGCTGATGGAAAGATTTTGGATCTTCTTCCTTAGTCGCCCAGTCCCTGGGGTTCAGCTTTGGTTTTATCCCCACCTCTGTGTGTGGTTCACCCACAGGAGTCTGGTCCTGAGGCTGCCTTGGAGCTCTTGGTTCTGCCCCAGTGAGAACATGGTGCAGAGGTGGTATGACTGCTTGGATCATGGGAGCCCCAGCAATGGCAAATGTGCAGGGAGGCCAGCGGCCATGGGCACAAGAGATATGGCCCTAGTGCGGGCCTTTTCTGGTGCCTGGCAGCAGGCATGTGAGGGCCACCCCTGAGAGGGCTTTTTTTTTTTTTAATTGCCCTGCAGCTGGCATGTGAGGGCCAGCTCTAAGGGTTTTTTTTTTTTTTTTTATTGCTCAGCAGCCGGCGCCAGCATGTGGGGAGAGAGGTTACAATAGTGGCTCTTCCCACTGCATGTGACTCAGCAGTAGTGCCCTGCTTCCGTGGCAGTCTGGTCTTCCTCCATTCCCTGCTGCAGATTTCCTCCCTCCCGCCCCCTCAGTCTATCTCCCCACAGCCAACAGCAGTTCTTGCTTCGGGCCTGTTCTCCAATCCCCACACTCCAGCTCCCAGCCCCCTTGCAAACCTGTGAACACATGTCCCAGTCCGGGGCATGTAGGGCCGTGGTACGGACCATCTGTGTATTTCTCACTCTGTCCCACGTGCCACAGATTTGCCGGTACACCCTCTTCCAACAGCCTCCAACTCTTCCCTTCTGTCCCAATCGATTTCCCCGTCAGAGAGGGGGTTTCCCCCAATCTGGGACTCTCTCCTCTGCTTCAGCTTCTTCCTCCTCCTCCTCCCTTTTTTGTTTCTGTCCTACCCAGTTATGCAGGGATCTTTATAGTCCTTTCCCGTGTCCAAGGTGTCCTGCTAGTTTTCAGCCAGTGTTCTGTGAGAATTGTTGCATCGATAGATGTATTCCTGATGCATCCGTGGAGATAGATGAACTCCACGTCCTCCTCCTCCTTTGACATCTTGAATCTCCCTCTGGGCTCTTATCTCTTAGAATAGTTCTGTCCTGTTCTTACTCTCATTACTTTGTAAGATACTAATTCTACATGTGGTAGATGGTTTGACAATAGCCCAATGTTTTGGATGTTCTGTTAAACTGATTATCATGTTTTTCTTTGTGTCTTTCAGTTTGGATAATTTATATTAAACTATCTTAAAGATCACTGATTCTTCCTGGAACATGTCCATTTTATTGCTAAAAGCCTACTAGTGGAACACTTCATCTCTGATAATCTTTTCATTTCTTAAGTTTCTTACAGTTTTATATAATTTTCATTTCTCTGATGAAATTCCTCATCTCTTCATGTGTGTTGTCCATATTTTCTTTTTACTGTAACTTTTAATATATTAATCTTAGTTATTTTAAAGTGTCTGACATTTCAAGTATCAGGATAATCTCTGGGTCTGGTTTTGTGAATTGACTTATCTCTTGACAATGGAATGGGCCTTACCTTTTTTCTTTTTCTTTTTTGTGGTACACGGGCCTCTCACTGTTGTGACCTCTCCCGTTGCGGAGCACAGGCTCCGGACGCACAGGCTCAGTGGCCACGGCTCACGGGCCTAGCCGCTCCGCGGCATGTGGGATCTTCCCACACCGGGGCACGAACCCGTGTCCTCTGCATTGGCAGGTGGACTCTCAGCCACTGCGCCACCAGGGAAGCCCTTACGTTTTTTTTTTCCGTGCATTTTTATGTCTCAAATTTTGGAATAAATTCTAGGCATTGTGATTAAAAGTGGAGACTAAGTTAAATAATATTTACACCCAGAAATACCCCTTCTTTTCTAAGCCATTAGTGTAGAGGATTGAGTTAATCTAGCCGCCAGTTGGTTTGTTTTTAGGTTTTGGTTTTGCTATAGTTTCCTTCAGAGTAACACACTTTGAATTCCTCAAAAAGTGGACTGTAAATACTCTGTGACTAGTCTGAGTTTTGGGATACAGGAATATTTTTCTTACTGTTCCTGCTCCAACCTAGCTTTCAATAACCTCAGCATGTCTGACCCAGAGAAGGTCTCCATGCTCTTATGTCTCCCCCAGAGGTAAACTATTAGTTCATGAAAAGATTCACAGTGGGAACTAGGGGCATTTTCTCAGTTATCTTGTAGTATCTTCATGATTTTTCATACATTGTGCCCTTAAGCCCCAGGAGTGGTTTCCTGAGCATTCCTAACATTTTCTTCCCTATGAAGAGAACTGGGCACAAGACTTTGCTGCTCTTTCTTCAGTGATCACAGAACTCTGCATTGTATCATCAGAGGATCCTAGGCACAAGTAGGTTTCCTGACCTTTCCACAGTGGAAAATATCCTCTGCTTCTGTTTATCCCCAAGTGAGAGAGGAGGAATACAGTAAAGAAGAGTTCACTGACACTCCACCAGCAACAGTCTTTTTTTTTTTTTTTTTTACTTCCAATGAGAGAAAGGTCCAAGAAACTGAATAAGCTCTGGCTTATCATCCAACAGCACCCAGTTACTGTTTGCATGTCTGTGTCACTAAGGCATACTAATTCAAGTGTCTTTCCTGTCCCTAATCTTCCTTCTGCGGTCTCCCAAGAAAACTGTCAAAATAGGTGATAATTCCTGTTGTGTCTGGAACTCCCAGTGATTCTCAGTTATTGGGTAGGCACCTACTTAACCTTTAAAGATTTACTAAATTGTTACTTTTTTTCTTCTGCTCGCCTTTATATCTGTTACCTCTTCTTCTCATGCTCTGTTTAATAGAGACACAGTTTATGTACTCCATCTCTCCTCATGGGGTCTTATTTCTATGCAATTCAGTTCAACTTATTATTTTATGTTTGTAGCTTGCTAATGAGCCTTAAAAGCATTTGATTGCATAGATTACCCAGATTTTACATTTAATAATGTAGAATCTCTTGCTATATTCTACATCCTAACCAGAAGTGGAACTTGAGCACAGGAACATTTGGAATACAGTTTTTGACTATTTATCCTCAGACCAAAGACTGAAAAAGTATATAAGCAAATATTGAATTCTAGCTAATATGTTTGTATATATGTATTCATATTCCCTTTCCCTCTTTTGTACAATGAAATGACAAATTATAAATGCAGAAGGAATGGTACAGTTAGAAAATCACATCTTGGCAATCAACACACCAATTGAGAAAAGGATTATAAATTAATACTAAAGCTTATGGGTGAAAGTTTGATGAGGAACAAGATACAGTCTCAAAATATCTCCCTAAGAAATACTTATAAATTACAAAACCAAAAATAGAAACACCTGGCTGCCACCACCTTAACCATGGGCTTAAAGCTGTCATAAACAGGATTAAGACAGGAGGATGTGTTTCTCCTGACAAGATGAACTGAAAATGATACAACACCACTTCTGTGATAATTCTGACAAATATAAATCACCTGAATCTGATCATAAGGAAATATTAAGCAAACTCAATTATTGCACATTGTACAAAATAATTGGATATCTCTTTAAAACTGTCAAAGATATGAAAGACAAAAAATGATAATAATAAAGACCTAAGAATTATAGTCTACATTAAAGGAGGCTAAAGGGCATGACACTAAGTGAATCACATCTTGGACCACAATAACTTTTGCTTTTGCTCTAATTAGACATTATTGTTTAGTTTGTTAACAAGATCTGTAATTCAGATGATAGTGTATCAGTGATAATTTAGTGATTATGATTATAACATGGTGGTTATGGAACTTTTTATTAGGAAATATACAATAACTTATTGGGGTGATAAGATGTCCTATCTGCAACTTACTCTCCAATGGTTCAGAGAAATATATTCAATATACATATACAAAGATAAAGAAAATGTAGGAAAAAATCTTAACAGATGGGGAACCAAGTTGAAAGTTATACAAAATTTCATAGCCTTTTCTTGAAATTTTTCTATAAGTTTGAAATTCTTTTGGCAATGTAGATTTCTAATACTTGATAGTGTAAATCTCACTAAAAGATTATGCTCTATGTTTTCCTTTGCTTTTCTTTTGTGTCTTCCCTCCAGCTTTATTGAGATATAATTGACACATTTTGTAAGTTTAAGGTGTACAAAGTGTTGATTTGATACATTTATATATTGCAGAATGATCACCACCATAGGATTAGCTAACACTTTCAGTTATAATTTCTTTTCTGTAATGAGAGCATTTAAGATACACATTTTAGCAACATTCAAATACATAATACAGTATTATTAACTGGAATCACTATGCTCAACATCAGATCCCCAGAAGTTTTTCATCTTATACCTGTAAGTTTATACCCCTTGACTGACATCTCCCAACCCCCCTCCACTACCCTCCCCCTCAAGAACCATCATTCTAGTCTCTGTTTCTATGAGCTAGGTTTTTAAAAAATTCAACATATAAGCAATACCATGCAATATTTGTCTTTCCCTGTCTGGCTTATTTCACACAACATAAAACCCTCAAGGTCCATTCAAATTTTCACAAGCAGCAGGACTTCCCTCTTTTTCATGGCTAAATAATATTTCATTGTTTTGTATATACCACATCTTCTTCATCCATTCATCCATTGATAGACATTTAGGTTGTTTCCATGTCTTGGCTACTGTGAATAATGCTTCAAGTAACATTGGAGTGCAGATATATCTCTTTGAGATACTGATTTCATTTCCTTTGAATATATAAACCCAGAAGTAGAATTGCTGGATCACATGGTACTTTTATTTTTAATTTTTTGAGGAACCTCCATATGTTTACTATAGTGACTATACAAATTTGCATTCTCACCATGAGTGCAAAAGCACCCCCTTTTCTTCTCACCTTAGCCAACACGTTATCTCTTGTCTTTTGATGATAGCTATTCCAACAGGTATATGACAATAGCTCATGTTTTTGATTTGCATTTCCCTGATGATTAGTGATGTTGAGCACTTTTTCATATTGGTCATTTGAATATCTTCTTTGGAAAAATACCTATTTAGTTTCTCTGCCCATTTTTTAAATGGTCGTTTTTTTTGTTTTTTTGTTTTTTTTTTGGCTATTGAGTTTTATGAGTTCTTTATCTATTTGGATATTAAACCCTTAACAGATACATGATTTGCCAACATTTTCTCTTATTCCATAGGTTGCCTTTTTATTTTGTTGATTACTTCTTTCACTATGCAGAATCTTTTTAGTTTGATATAGTCCCACTTACTTATTTTTGCCTTTGTTGCTTGTACTTTTGGTGTCATGTTCAGGTAATTGCTGCCAAGAACAATGTCAAGGAACATTTTCCCTACGTTTTCCCTCGTGGTTTCAAGTTGTAAATTTATGCAATCTATGTTGAGTTTATTTTTGTGAGTGGTGTAAGATTAGGGTCTGATTTCATTCTTCTGCATGTGGTTATCCAGTTTTCCCAACACCATTTACTGAAGAGACTATCCTTTCCTCATTGAGTGTTCTTGGCCCTCTTGTCAAATATTAGTTGACTATGTATGTGGGGGGTTATTTCTGGGCTGTCAATTCTGTTCCATTTATTTATGTTTTTATTTTTATGCCAGTACCATACTGTTTTCATGACAGTATCTTTGTAGTATAGTTTGAAATCAAGACGTGTTATATCTTCTCCTGTGTTCTTTCTCAGGATTGCTTTGGCTATTTGGGGTCATTTGTAGCTTCTTACAAATATTAGGGTTGTTGTTTTTTGTGAAAAATGCCATTGGAATTTTGATAGGGATTGCATTTAATCTATAGATGGCTTGTGTAATATGGACATTTTAACAATGTTAATTCTTTTGATGAAGGAACAAGGGCTTTCTTTCCAATATTTTGTCCATTTTTCCATTTCTGCATTTTTCCATTTCTTTCATTAAAGTCTTGTGGTTTTCATTGCACCATTCTTTCACTTCCTTGGTTAAGTTTATTTCTAGGTATTTTATTGTTTTTGATTTTATAGTGAATGGAATTATTTTATTTTTTAAATGTTTTGTTGTTAGCATATAGAAATGCAACTGATATCTATCTGTTGATTTTCTATTCTGTAACTTTACTGAATTCATTTATCATTCTAGCAGTTTTTTGTGGGGACTTTAGGATTTTCTATGTATAAGATTATATCATTTGCAAAGACAATTTTACTCTTCCTATTTGGATGACTTTCATTTCTTTAAAAAATTTTTTTTATTAATTAATTTATTTTGTCTGATGGCTCTGGACTTTCAATGCTGTGTTGAATAGAAATGGTAAGAATGGTCACCCTAGTCTTTTTCCTGATCTTAAAGGAAAAGCTTTCAACATTTCACCATTAAGTATGTTGTTGGTTGTGGGTTTGTTATATATGGCCTTTATTTTGATAAGGTATGTTCCTTTTAAAACCAACTCATTGAGTGTTTTTATCACGAAAGAATGTTCTGTTTTGTCAAATGCTTTCTTTGGATTATTGATAGGATCATATGATTTTTTATTTCTCTTCTTTTAATGTGATATATTACACTTATTGATATGTGTATGTTAAACCATCCTTGCATCCCAGGGGCAAATCCCACTTGGTCATGGTGAATGATCCTGTTCAATGTGGTGTGTTAATATTTTGTTGAGAATTTTTGTATCTCTATTCATCAAGGATATTGGTCTGTGGTTTTCTTTTCTTGTAGTATCCATATCTAGTTTTGGTATCAGGATAATGCTGACCTGGTAAAATGAGTTTGAAAATGGTTTCTCCGCTTCCATTTTTTGGATGATTTTGAGAAGTATCAGTGTTAATTCTTCTTTAAATGTTTGATTAAACTTACCAGTGAAACCATCTGGACTGAGGCTTTTCTGTGTTGAGAGATTTTTGATTACTGATTCAATCTCCTTATTAGTAATTGGTCTGTTCAGGTTTTATGTTTCTTTATTACTCAACCTTAGTAGATTATATGCTTCTAGGAATGTATCCATTTCTTCTAGTTTCTACACTTTGTTGGTGTGTATATATTCACAGTAGCCTCTCATGATCTATTGTATTTCTGTAGTATCATTTGTAATGTCTCCTCTTTCACTTCTGATTTTGAGTTTTCTCTCTTTTTTTCTTAATCTAGCTATAGATTTATCAATTTTGTTTTTTTTCAAAAACCAGCTCTCAATTTCCTTAGTACTTTCTATTATTTTTCTGGCTTCTATTTTATTTCTCTTCTGATCTTTGTTATTTTCTTCCTTCTACCAAGTTTGGGCTTGGTTTGTTCTTCTTGTTCTGGTTCCTTGTGATATAAACTGAGGTTGTTTGAGATCTTACTTGTTTATTAACATAGTGTTTATCTCAATAAACTTTTCTCTTAGAATTTCTTTTGTAGCTTACTATAGGTTTTGATAGGTTGTGCTTCCATTTTCATTTGTTTCAAGATGTTTCTTGATTTCCTTTTGGCTTTCTTTGACCCATTGGTTGTTCAGGAGCATGTTGTTAAATCTTTACACACTTGTGAATTTTCCAGCTTTCCTCCTGTTATTGATTTCCAGTTTCATACCATTGTGGTCAGAAAAGACACTTAGTATGATTTCAATCTTCTTTATTTGCTAAGAAGTTTTCTGACCTATCTTGTGATTTATCCTGTATAGTATTCCATGTGCAGTTGAGAAGAATGTGTATGCTGTTATTATTGGGTGAAATGTTCTAAAATTGTTGGTTAAGTTCATTTGACCTAATGTATGGTTCAAATCCAATGTCCATGTAGATTTTTTTTTTCCTGCATTATCTATCCATTGCTAAAATTGTGGTATCTGGAGTCCCTTACTCCTACGTCATTGGTTACTACTTTTCTCTTCAGATGTTAGTATATGCTTAATATATTTAAGCCTCTGATGTTTGGTGCATATATATTTACAATTGTTATACCTTCTTGATGAATTGACTCCTTTATCATTACATAATTACCTTCTTTATCCCTTGTTATCATTTTTGCTTGAAACCTATTTGTCTTATATAGCTACCTTGCTTTGTTTTGGTGTCCATTTGCATGGAATATGTTTCCATTCCTTCACTTTGAGCCTATACATGTACTTAAAGCTGAAGTGAAGTCTAGTAGGCAGCATATAGTTTGGCCCTGTTTTTTGTTTTGTTTTTTTTGTTGTTGATTTTTGTTCTTACAAATGCCACCTTACTCATTGTTTTATGGCTGTTTTGTACTTCCTTTTTTCTTCTTTTTTTGCTGGCTATCTTTGTAAAGTGATAATTTTACATGGTGGTATGCTTTGATCCCCTTCTATTTACCTTTCGTTTATCTATTGTAGATTTTGCTTTGTGGTTTCCATGAGGCTTATATAAAAAACTACACACACACACACACACACACACACACACACCCTACACAGAGGCCTATTTTAGGTTAATAATAATAATTTAACTTTAATCACAAAAAAACCCTCTGTTTCTTTAGGCCCCTCTTTTATGATTTGCTGTCACCATTTATATCTTTTTAATTGTGTATCCATTAGCAAATTGTTCATGCTATAGCTACTTTTAATACTTTTGTCCTTTGACCTTTATTCTAAAGTTAGCATGTCACCATATTACAGTTAGGATATTCTGAATCTGACTGTATGCTTATCTTTACCAGTATTGTATGTTTTCAGGTTACTAGTTAGAGATCTTTTGCTTCAGCTTGAAAACTCTTTTCAACATTTTTTTTTTGGTAAGTCAGGTTTAGTAGTGATGAGTTCCCTCAGCTTTTGTTTGTTAGGGAAAGTTTTTATTCCTCCTGTAATTCTGAAGGACAGCTTTAATGGGTAAAGTATTTTTGGTTGGCAGTTTCTTTTTTCTAGTACTTTGAATATATCATCCCATTCTCTCCTGGCCTACAAAGTCTGAGGAACCTACTGATAACCTTATTGGGTGCCCTGGTATGAAAAAAATCTTTTGTTTCTCTTAGAGATTGTAAAATTCTTTCTTTGTCTTTAGTTTTAGACAGTTTTATTATTATATGTCTTGGAGAAGAACTTTATGGATTGAAATTTTGAGGTGACCTTTCAGTTCATAAACTTAGATGTCCAAACCTCTCCCCAGGTTTGGGAAGTTCTCAGCCATTATTTCTTTAATAAGCTTTCTACTTTTTCTCTTACTCTTTTCCTTCTGGGACTCCAATAATGCATACATTATCAATTTGGTGGCCTCTCCTTAATTCTCATAGGCTTTTTTCATTCCTTTTCATTCTTTTTTCTTTTTTTCTCCTCAGATTGGATCATTTCAGTATGCCTTCTTGCTCACTGATTCTCTCTTCTGCCTGTTGAAGATGGCTAATGAAGTTCTCTATTGAATTCTTCAGTTCAGTCATTGTATTCTTCACCTCTGAAGTTTCTATTCGGTTCTTTAATGTTTTTTCCTCTCTCCTTGTTGACTTTCTATTTTATTCATGTTTGTAATCCTGATGTTAATTGTGTGTGTTCTCTTGTAGCTCTTTCAGCATATGTAGAACAATTATTTTGAGTTCTTTGATCTCCATTTCTTTGGGGTCAGTTACTAGAAGTTTGCTATATTCCTTTTGTAGAGATATGTTTCCCTGATTCTTTGTGATCCCTGTAGCCTTATGCAGATGTCTGCATATTTGAAGAAGCAGCCACCTCTTCCAGACTTTATGGACTGATTTTGATAAGGGAAGCATTCACCTGTGAATAAGAGCACACTACATCATGCTGTGACCCTGGGTCTGCTTGTATAGGGTGTCAAGTTCAGGGGCACATGGCAGCACCTAGTCTGGGCAGGATATTATGTCTCTGAGGCCACTGGGGTTCACAGTATCAACAATTGTGTTCTCCTTGGTGAGTACTGTGGTGGGTGGTGGGTCCACAGTGGCTACAAAGGGTGTTAGGGTCTTAAGGGGCACCTCCTATTCCAGTAGCTAACAACCAGGGCAGGCAGCAGTGGTGTCTAGAGCCAGTGGTTTTCACATCATCAGCTGTGGTGACTAGCTGCAGGTGCCTATATGGTGGCAGAGGCCAGGTGCAGACACACTGATAGTGATGGGGGTCAAGGCAGGTAGCAAGGCCAAAGCCAACTATGGGCTCACTTGCAGCTGTCAAGGCCCTGGCTGTCAGGGTTCTCTCCTATGGCTGTGTATTCTACACTGGGGTGTGTGCAATGCAGTGGAGGCTGGTGATAGGGGTCAGGCAGCTGGGCATGCTGATGCACATATGGAGGGGCCAGTTATAGGTTGGCACAGTGGTGCCAGCCATAACAGAAGGAAGGGCCTGCTCTGGGCCTGCAAGCAATTGCATGGACCCTGGGATCAGTGCACTCACAGGCAGCCTCACAGTCCCCCTCTGAGCATACACACTGCAGTGGAGGCCAGTGACAGGGGTTTGGCTGGGAATGTGCAGGTGCACAGCTGGAGAGGCTGTCTAGAGGTGGACTCAGTGGTGCCAGCAAGCACCAAGTGTGATCGAGACCCATGAGCAGGGGCCCTGGATGTTGGTGTGTTCTTCTGTGGTGTGCAAGCTGCCATGGAGGCTGGTGATGGGGGCCACACTGGGCCATGCAGGTGCACAGCTGGAAGGGCAGAGAGGGATTGAGGTGGTTAGTGTTAGCAAATGCAAACACCTGTTGGGGTGACAACTTGTAGATCTGAGGGAGGTTCTCAGTGATTGTACTACCTGGTGACTTTGTCAGTGGTGGAAGCTGCTGTGTTTGTCTGCAAAGTCTCTGTGAACCACAAACATGCCCATGTGTGACTGCTAATAGTGGTCTCTGCTTTTCTTCCTCATTCCTTGCTGACTCTATATATCTCAGCTTTGCCAGTCTGGGTGGAGTAAACTCAAAATAGGACCTTTGCACAGTGCTTGGAGAGGCTGGTTGTTCACACCATGCTGCTTTTCCTGGTGAGAGAAACTCTTTCTAGCTAGGAAATTCCTTTTTGGCACTGAACAATGCTGACTTGGGGGATGTGATGATACAGGTGAAATGAAGTTTATTCCTTCTCTTCTTGAGTGATTATTCTGGTTTTTTTTTGTTCCATGGTGTTGCTAAAATTTCCTAAGTGGTCTTCCAGAGTCTTTTTTGTTTGTGAATAGCTGTCCAGTCATTGATCTTTGTGGGGCGATGGGGAAGCTGGGTTCTTGTATATTGCCATTTTTTCCTGCAACCAACTTCTTTTGTGTCTTGATGAAAGTATTGTAATATTACCCTGTAATAAGAAGAACCATGACTTGAATACTTACACATTCATTGCTGTTTCACAGAAGTTTTGCATATTTGTTGCATTTGTAACTTATAAAATTATTTTTCTGTGAGATGCCCTCACAAAGTATCTTCCAATATTATATTTACAGAGAAAATAATTCTTACAGATAAAAAATAGAATCACTTACCTCATACAGGCTTTATACCTAGGTTTCTAGTATGATGTAAAATTTCCTTGTTAATTAATACATGATGCAGGTATAAATCAGTCATGAAGAACCAAACATATTTGTTTCCATATGTTCTCACTGATTTCACTAAGTTGAAACCTCATGGATAAACTTCTGTATAATTAGATGAGCATGATAACTTCCCAGAAAGACAGGCTTTCCTGGGATACACTACTATCCAAGTGCATGTGAGTTTGGAGAGAAGCAAGGATGGATGTATGCATAATCATATGGGTACACTAACCAATGAATAAACTTGAAACAACCAATCATTTCAGAGCTATTAAGAAAATACTGAATGTGGCAAAATGTGATCTGCTAATATGTTTTGCTAAAATACTATTTTAAAAACCATAGATCAGACTAAATAGACAGGGTTATGCAGTACAGGCTGAATAAATCTGTCTCTCTCTGGATTGGGTCAGTATTTAAGTTCTTTAGAGAAATGTATGCCATGGTGACTAGACTTAACATGATAATCATTTTGAAATGCACAGAAATATAGAATCACTATGTAGTGTACCAGGAACTGACATAGTGTATTTCAATTATACTTCAAAAACAAAGTCATAGAAAAAGATCAGATTTGTGGCTACTAGAGTTGGCGGGTGGGGAGAGGGCGAACTGGATGAAGGCAGTACAAAGGTACAAACTCCCAATTATAAGATAAATAAGTATTAGGGATGTAATGCACAACATGATAAATACAATTAACACTGCTGTGAGTTACATATGAAAGTTGTTGAGAGTAAATCCTGAGAGTTCTCATCACAAGAAAAATTTTTTTCTATTTCTTTAATTTTGTATCTATTTTGAAATGATGGATTTCGCTAAACTGTGGTAATCATTTCATGATGTATTAAGTCAAATCATTATGCTGTATACCTTAAACTTATACAGTGCTGTATGTCAATTATATCTCAATAAAACTAGAAGAAAAAAGAAAAATATATGCAGCTCTCCAGACATAATACATTAAGAAAACCATGTTCTCTCTTTTAAAAAATTGAAAAGACATAGGAATGCATATAGTTTGATTTTTTAACCGGAAGTCAAAAAGAGTAAATTTTTTATATTCATGATGAACTCACTGAAAACTCAGTTCATGAACTTGATATTAAAAAGAGTTACGGCAAATCTGAACAGATACTTTATTGCAACTGCCAATTTCTTTTTATCTAATTAGATTTTACTTTTAGTTGTTTTCAGAAGAATTAGAACTATACAGAGTTGTGAAATAAAAATGAACTCTAACACTCTGAACCAAGAGATATGAAAAGTTTATAAATGATTGAAAAGTCAAAAGAACACAGTCCTTTGAAAAAAAGGAAGAAGGCTAGAGGAAAAAAAATATTTAATGGAAAAATAAATGAATTAGAGAAATGTCATAAACCAAATATGCATTATAGATCAAACATTTTCAATCCTGTTGATACAATCTAAGTATCAACACAACGCTCCTGTGAGAAATCAAATGGAATTTTCAATGACAAGTGTAAAGGCTCTGTGCTACAACACAGAATTGAAGTACTTTGTTAACTCCCAATTTTGACAAATTTAAGAAAATCCTTCTGTTAGAATCTGTTTCATAAACTATTGATGCACTAAAGAAATAAAGTCTTTGGAGATAAAGAACCCTTTTACTACACTAATATGATTAAGAATGTAATAAAATAATTGTGTATTAATAGATCATTCTAAGAATATTCTAAGTGTAGCTTTAATTCCTACAGATTAACAGAATATAGATATCAATTACTTAGGTGAAGAGCGTGGTAAGAAGTTCCAAATGTCATGGTAGAAATAAAGCAGTAGAGGAGGAAATAAAAAAGAAATAGGTCTAAGGCTAGCTGGTGGAAACACAAATAATTCAGCATTTACAGACAGGATAGAATTTGTAATTGCTAATGGTGAAGGTCAGGGATACATGTTGTTGCAAATGGCAGAATTTGATTGTTTTTTATGACCGAGGAATATTTCATTATATACACACACACACATATATATATATATATATGTACACCACGTCTTCTTTATCCATTCATGCATTGTTGGACACTTAGATTGCCACCACGTCTTCTTTATCCATTCATGTATTGTTGGACACTTAGATTGCTTCCATATCTTGGCTCTTGTACATAATGCTGCTGTGAACATTGGGGTGTACTTCTTGGCTAGCATTGCAGGTCTTGCAGACCAAGAACATTTTTGTCAGCACAGAAATTTATATTAAGCAGGCTGGTCTAGAATACATCGTGCTTGTATCATTTGTTACTTTTTTAAACGTTTTGTGTTTTTTTAATTGAGACAAAATTGATGTATTACATCCTGTAAGTTTAAGGTGTACAACGTGTTGATTTGATACATTTATATATTGCAAGATGATTACCACCTTAGTGTTAGTTAACACCTCTATCACATCACATAATTGTCATTTCTTTGTTGTGGTGGGAGTAATTAAGATCTAGTCTCTTAGCAACTTGCAATACAATATTATTATCTGTAATAACTATGCTGTGCATTAGGTCTCCAGGACTTATTTATCCATTGGTTGCAAATTTGTACCTTAAACAATATCGCAATTCTCCCACCCCCGAGCACCTGGTAACCACATTTCTACTCTGTTTTCATGAGTTTGGCTTTTTCAGATTCCATACATAAGTGAGTTTTTGGTTTTGTGTGTCTGACTTATCTCACTTGGCATAATGTATTCAAGTTCCATTCATGGTGCAAATGGCAGGATGTTATTCTTTCTCATGGCTGAATAATATTTAATTGTGTGTGTGTGTATACCACATTTTCTTTATCCATTCATCCATTGATGGACACTCAGGCTGTTTCCATATCTTAGCTATTGTGAATAATGCTGCAATAAACATGGGAGTGCATATATCTCTTCAATATCTGTTTTCATTTCCTTTCAGTATATACTGTGAAGTACAGTTGCTGGATCATATGGTAGTTCTATTTTTAATTTTTTGAGGAACCTCCATATTTTCCATAGTGCTTGAACCAAATTACATTCCTACCAAGAGTGTACAAGTCTTCCCTTTTCTCCACATCCTCACCAACACTGGTTATCTCTTGTCTTCTTGATAGCCATTCTAAAAGGTGTGTGGTGATACCTCACTGTAATATCTCACTGTGGTTTTGATTTATATTTCCACAATTATTAGTAACATTGAGCATCTCTTCATGTAGCTGTTAACCATTTGGATGTCATCAATGGAAAAATGCCTAACTCTTCTGCTCTTTTTCAATTCAATTGTTTGGCTTTTTTAAATTCAGTTGTATAGATTCCTTGTATATTTTAGGTATTAGCCCCTTATCCAATATATAGTTTGCAAATATTTTCTCCCATTGCATAGGTTGCCTTTTTGGTTGTTTATTTTGCTGTGCAGAAGCTTTTTAGTTTGATGTATTCCTACTTGTTGATTTTTGCTTTTGCTGCTTATAGTTTTGGTGTCATATCTAAAAAATCATTGCCAAGATCAATATCAAGGAGATTTTTCCCTATGAATTCTTCTAGTACATTTATGGTAACAGGTCTTATGTTAAAACCTTCAATATATTTTGACTTCATTTTTGTGAGAGTGTAAGATCCAGTCCAATTTCATTTTTCTGCATGTAGCTGTCCAGTTTTCCCAGCACCATTTATTAAAGAGATTATTATTTTCCCAATTGAGTGTTGTTGGCTTTCTTGTCAAATATTAGTTGACTGTAAATGTGTGTGTGGGTTATTTTTGGGCTCTCAATTCTGTTCCACTGGTTTATGTGTCTATTTTTATGTCAGTACCATACTGCTTTGATTACTATAGCTTTGTAGTATATTTTGAAATCAGAACGTGTGATACCTCCTTCTGTGTTCTTCTTTTTAAGGATTTCTTTGGGTATTCAGTGTCTTTTGTGGTTCCTTAAATATTATAGGATTCTTTTTTAAAAAATTGTGATCCTTGCAATGCTGTTGGAAATTTGAAAGGGATTGCACTAGATCCATAGATGGCTTTGGATAGTATGTACATTTTAACAATATTCTTCCAACCCGTGAACAAAGGATATCTTTTCATTTGTGTCTTCTTTAATTTCTTCATCAAAGTCTCATAGTTTTCAGTGTATAGATCTTTCACTTTCTTGGTTACATTTACTCCTCGTTATTTTATTGTTTTTGATGCTATAGTGAATGGGGCGGTTTTCTCTAATTCTTTTTCAGAAGTTCTCTTTTAGCATATGGAAATGCAGATGATTTCTGTATGTTGACATTGTATCTTGCAACATTGCTAAATTCATTGATTAGTTCCAACAGTTATTTGGTGGAGTCTTTGGGGAGTTCAGATCATTGCAGATCATATTATCTGCAAATAAAGAGAATGTTACTTCTTTCATTCCAGTTTGAATGCACTTTATTTTCTTTGCCTTGCTTAATTGCTATAGTTAGGACTATCAGTATTGTGATGAATATGAGCGTGAGAATGCATACCCTGTCTTGTTCCTCATCTTAAAGAAAAAGCTTTCAGTTCTTCACCACTGAGTACTATTTTAGCTTTGGGTAGGTCATATATGGCATTCATTATGATGAATTATGTTCTCCTTATGCCCAGTTTGTTGAAAGTTTTTTATTAGGAAAGGATGTTGTATTCTGAGATGCATCAATTGAGATGATCATATGATTTTTGTCTTGCATTTTATTATTGTGGTGTGTCACATTTATTGATTTGTATGTGATGAGCCATCCTTGGGATAAATCCCACTTGATCCTGGTGAATGACCCTTTGTAATGTGCTGTTGAATTTGGTTTGCTAATATTTTGCTGAGAATTTTTACATCTATGTTCATCAGGGATATTGGTCTATAGTTTTCTTTTTTTGTAGTGTCCTTATCTGGCTTTAGTAAAAGAGTAATCCTGGCCTTGTAAAATAAGTTTGGAAGTGTAGAGGAGTTTGAGAAGGATTGGCTGTAATTATTCTTCAAAAATTTGATAGAATTCACCATTGAAACCATCTGGTCTGGGGCTCGTCTGTGTTGGGAGCATTTTGATTACTGATTCAATCCCCTTACTCATTATTGGTCTACTCACATTTTCTGTTTCTTCCCAATTTTGGTAGGTTGTGTGTTTCTAGGAATCTATTTCTTTTTAAGTTATTCAATTTGTTGACATAATATGGTTTATAGTAGTCTCTCATGATCTTTTGTAATTCTGTAGTATCAGCTGTAATGTCTCCTTTTTCATTTGTGACATAATTTGAGTCTTCTCTCTTTTTTCCTAGTTTATCTGAGCATATTCTGTCTACTGGAGCTTGATCTCATCTCATTACTGCACTCAGGAGCTGGCTGCAGAGTGGGAGGAGGTGTGGATAGGGTACTGGGGGTGATTGCTGACTCCCGTAGGGAGTGCTCCTGCTGTGTGTACATGTGTGGTACTCCCCAATACTCATGGGTGGACTTCCTGCTGAGCACATGCATCATGGTCTGTTTTCCTGTAATGCCCTTTGTTATTCTTATTTCCCTGTTTCCTGATTTCCTCCCTCTTCTCAGTCATGAAGGTCCTGTCCTCAGGACTCTGAGTGCTGCTGGAGAGAAAGTTTTCTCCAGCTGGGTTCTGTATCACTGGGGTAGTTGGACACTCACTCACTGCTCTCCTTTTCCCCTGAGGGACAGGTCACCACCACCTGACAGTTCAGCATTGTGCAGGCTTGCCTTGGGTGGGGGCAGCACTGTTGAAGTTGTTCTTACCAACTTCACTGCACCAATGGCATGCTAGAATACCCCTTCAGGAAGTCAGGAAGGCTGGACTTCTGAAATGTCTCTCGTGTCTGTGGATATCTGCTCGGGTCAGCACTCTTCAGGCTTTTTCCCAACTGTGGCAAAAGGTGCTGGGGCAAGTTTGCTTCTCTTCTGGTTCCATAGTCCATACTAAAGTCTGTCTACCTCTTGCTGGATACACAGATGGGTGAGACTCCTCTTACGTCCCTTGGCATATGGTGCTGGATGCCACAGCTCCCACAAAGGCACTTTTGTTCATGAATAAATGTCTAACTTTTTATTGAAAAGGGCGAACTAAAAAGAGGAACCATGATGCTGACATCACTTCTGTAATTACCTTTAATTTACCAACTAGACTATATCTCACACTACTGAAACTTTCTCCTATACATTTTTGTTTTAGTTAGGTTTCTAATGTCTTGCTAACAGAAACAATTAAATAATAAAATGTTTTCCTGATAACTTTTCTTCCCCCTTCAAGTATCATTACATCAAAATATCCTCCTGGATTTTATTTGCACAAGTAGTCTTACTCTTAATTTGTATTCCATAGACAATAATTTCCCTTTAATTGTTTTCCTAGTCTAATGATTTCTTATTTAGTCTCATTTATTTAACAAACATTTTAAATGCTTACCGTAATCATAGCTAACATCCACTAAGCCTTAATATGCTGAGTATTATAACAGGCTCTTTACACTGAGTCTGTTTTAAAATTTTCACAACAGAATAAAATATATTATTCTTTCCAATTTACAGATAAGGGAAATAACTGAGGTTGAGAGGGTAGATGACTTGCCTAAGGAAACACAGCTAGTTTTTAAAAAATTCAATGACAAAATGTCATAGTCTGCCCTCTTAACTACTGTGATATTTCCTTTGTGCCAGCTGCCTTAGTACCCTTACCCTGACTGTGTGGAGAAGGAATGAGGAAGGGGGAGAAAAGATAGTAGCTACAAGCTTAATAAGACATGAAACGTCAGAGAAGAATAACAGACAAGCTCACCTCTGCTATAGAAACAGGAATGAAAGCTAATACGTATGTCTACCTATGCTGTGTAGAGACTTGCAAAATGCAGTGTGATTATGCACAAACCCTTGGGTCACTGGCCTCAGAGGAATCAAGGGACAAATTATGTCCATTTGCAGATAGAACAGTAGCTGCTGTAAACAAAAATCGCAATGTTCTGTAGTAACCATTTTCATAGGCCAAAACTGGATCAAAAACAGACGGAGATCTTCTCAACTTGGGCAGAAGCAGGCAGAGAAGATAAAAGAGCAAGCTGGGGAAATGGACCCATTTGTAGGATTAGCTCTTTAGAAAACAGGATAGGAAGAGAGAGTCATGCTATCCAATTGTTAGTGACTTAAGAGACAAAGCCTTCTCTGATTTGATCAAGTCAGAAGTTGAAGTCCAAGCCAAAATCTGGATCACAGGCAAAGAGCCCAGAAAGCAGGTAACAGGGAAAAACAGGTTTGAGTTGGAAAGCTCATCACTGTAAGATCCTAGTTAGTATTGAGGATATAGAAAATAATTCGTCACCCAGAAGACAGGGTTTCAGACAGTGTTAAAGTGTCAGCTGCAAACAATAGAGCTGAAGTTCTAGGTAAGGCTTCAGCTACAGCAGACAACTGTAGTACCAGGCAGAGTCATGGAGGAAGAACCCCAGGCCGAGGCAGTGGGGCAGAGGGTGGTACCAGTTTGATCCCCAGGGGTCACGTGGTTGTTCAAAGCTCACACTATTATACACGGGACAACAGATCTTTGGCAGTAGATGTATTCTATACTTAACCATCTGGTAAAGCTGGAGCTCTTTTGTATATACTCCTTGATTAAGGTAGAGATTAGTTAGGTCAGTCTGTGTACAGCAACTGAGAGGGTCTGGAAAAAGGCAAAAGGTGGCATTCTCCATTGAACGAAGGTGGTTCTGATCTCTAATTCTGGCATCAAAAAATAGTCTTCTGACTTGCAAAGTACTTGTCAGTCACTGATAAACTGCCTTAGCTGTTTTTCTTGCATAAGCCCATCAAAAGCAAATTTGTATTCATCCATATATTTTCTAGTAGGTTCTTCTCCCTCCTTCCATAACCATAGAAAATGTATTCTTGGTATATAGATCACTCACAGCCTGAAGTATATCTAACATAGAATTTTAAAATACTCATTGTGTATTCTTAGTGAAGCCCGTGTGGCTTGGTCATATGGCTTTATAGCAGTATATAAGCAATATCCACTTACAACACTTGATTAATGCTATTTGAAAAGATTCATTTAAATAATAAATTTTCTGTTTTCATACCTGGATTTTTATATTTGTTCACAAAATGTTCTCTTAATTCCTAAGAAGTATTTTGAAGCTCTCTTCGTAAGAATCAAGGAAAAACACATAAGGGATTTTCGGCTTTTTGTTTTTTCTTAAAACATTGATAAACGAGTACCCGGATTATTACAATTCAATCCCACAAGTATTTAATTTGTGTACATACACCAGAGACACAGAGGCGGATAAGATGCTATAACTACTATGAAGAATCTCAGTCTATATCAAGAATCTCAGTCAATCCTGGGTGAAGGTAAAGAGACACACATTCACAAGTAACTACAGTGCAAGTCCACAGTGATAAATGGTGTAAAACAACTGTAAACATTTCCTGTGGGAGCAAAAAGGAAAAAGTGATTGAGATTATGGATATTAAGAAAGAGAAGCCTTGCAAAATATGTAACATTTGAGTTATACCTTAAGGTTAGCTATATCAAGGCAGAGAAGGAAAATGAGAGAAGGGGTAAGGGAAAAGGCTGTTTTTGGCAGAGGAAGGAAAGATTCAGAGACCGAAAATTGCATGTTTTATTCAAGGGCAGGAAATAGTATCCTGTGTCTGAAGTACAGCGGGTAAGGAGAAGGGGGAACGCTGTTGGAGATAGCAGATTCTGATTATGAAAGTCATTGAACACCATATTGGGGTTTAATTTCAATCCCTAGGAAATGGGAACCCCTAAAAACAGAACTCATAATGGAGACTCAGTTAAGAGAATATCATAGCAGATTTATAAAGTTTGAAAACTCCTTGCTTAGATTCTGGAAAGGTTGCTTAATAAAGAAGCACTAGTGGTGGTAAGACAAGTTTGACTTTCAAAATGATTATGTAAGAGATATTGTTATCTACACTAGGGTAATGGTTTAAAACAATGCACTTCAGTGTAGAGAGGTCCATTTGTATATTGTTGAGACAGCACCCTCAAAGAGCCGAATGGTCTTCCTTTGACTCCATAATCAAATAGAGTAAAATAAAGATTCTACATTTTATACATTTAGAGAATGAATGGAGGGAGATATAATCAAACACATTAGGAGGATAGTAAAGGGAAGAGGTGTCAGGAAACAATGAATTTGGTTTGAACCTTTTGTCAGAGGTTTCTAATATGGGCTAGCCACATACCCTGTCTACATTTCCCAGAGTCCCCAGTAGTTAAATGAACCACGTAACTGAGCTCTATGCAAGAGAATATAACTGCAGTGATGTGTACCACTTCCAGACCTGGATAAAAAATTCCCCTGTGCATATTTCTTGTTTTATCTTCTCCTGCCACTGAATGCAAGTGACTGTGCTGTCCTAGAGAAAGCAGATGGTGCCTCAGTTCATGGATGAGAGATACCTGAGAACTAGACATACTTTCCTTGAACTGTTAACTTGAGTGATCAGTAAACCTCTATTGTTTTTGAGACATTGTATTGGTTTTGAGACATTGGGGTCTCTTTTATTCTGAAGCTCAGCTGAACTGAATACAAATGTATTGAGTTTAAAATTTCTATAACACAATGGTTACAATGATCCACGAGACATAAATAAGCAGGGTCCCAAGATTACACAGAGGAGAAGCACCTAACTCAGAATGAGAAGGCTGTGAAAGCTCCCAGAAATTTACCTTAAGCTGAGACCAGGAGTTTGATGGGATAGAAAATTACTGGGAAAGGCACTCCTCAGAGTAAGAAAGAGTCATCTGGATATGAATATAATATTGAACGCCAGGCTTTTTGTGAATTTTGTTTATTGCCATTTGGATTCTGGAAGCAGAGATAGCAATTAGTTGGTCTTGCTGAGATGTATTAGTTTTATTAAAAATTATTTTGTTAGGGCTTCCCTGGTGGCGCAGTGGTTGAGAGTCCGCCTGCCGATGCAGGGGACATGGGTTCGTGTCCCGGTCCGGGAAGATCCCACATGCCGCGGAGCGGCTGGGCCCATGAGCCACGGCCGCTGAGCCTGCGCGTCCGGAGCCTGTGCTCCGCAACGGGAGAGGCCACAACAGTGAGAGGCCTGCGTACCACAAAAAAAAAAAAAAAAAAAAAATTATTTTGTTAAAGGTACAACTCTAAGCAGGTTCTTTTGTCTGTTGGATCAAGGAGGTCTTTATTTAATACGTAGTCTTTAATGATGTGGCGAAACTTTAAGCAAGCTTCAATTCAGCTACCTATGCTCCCTAGACTAAGTTTTGAAGCAACTAAAGGTCCCTAGGCCAAAAAAAAAAAGTGGTTTCTTAGCATTACATTAAGGTAACTGCAGAGACTGTCAACAGAGAACGGGGGCGGGGGGCAGGCGGCAGGGGGGAGGTAAAAGTATTTTGACAAACTGTGGTGCCAAAGGAAATTGGATTTTCCCTCATTTTGTCAGAGGAGGAAAAGCGCTTTCTAGTGAGTGTGAGAATAACAGCACAGACCAAATTCATCTTCTGTTACTTAAATGATTCTCCTTTGCATTTCATATAAATTTTAAAATGAACTTGTTAATTTCCGAAAACGCAAAATAGGTAGACATTTTATTGGGATGACAGTAAAGCTATATATCAATTTATGTAGGACTGCTATCTTTATAGTACTGAATCTTTCAATCAGTAAACATCATAAATTTCTACACTTAGGCCTACTTTAATATTTTTTTGTCAATGGTATGCCACTCTTTTTCGTATAGAGTAGTAGCACTTGTGGCAGTTTTGTAGTGGCGGCTGTTGAAAAATTAGATCTATTCCTAGAAGTTTGCTGGTTTATAAAATGGTAACATTTTCCCTACATAGTTGAAAACTTTTAAAAATATCATGTCTAGTCGTCTGTTGCTGATATATAGACATGCAATTGATTTTATATACTGATCTTATATCCAGTGATCATGCTAAATTTGCTGATTAAGTCATTTATTCATTCTTTTGGATTTTCTCTAATCACAGTCATGTCAACTATTAAAAATGGCAGGGGCTTCCCTGGTGGCGCAGTGGTTGAGAGTCCGCCTGCCGATGCAGGGGACACGGGTTCGTGCCCCGGTCAGGGAAGATCCCACATGCCGCGGAGCGGCTGGGCCCGTGAGCCATGGCCGCTGAGCCTGCGCGTCCGGAGCCTGTGCTCCACAATGGGAGAGGCCACAACAGTGAGAGGCTCACGTGCGGCAAAAAAAAAAAAAAAAAAAAAAGGCAGATCTGTCTCTAACTCTTCTTTTTCCTGACTTACAGCACTGGGTAAGACCTTCAGTACAATGTTTAATAGAAATGTCGTAAGCTAAGCTGACATCCTCTTATTCCTAATCTCAAGTAGAAAGTTTTTAGTATTTCACACTTAAGAATAAACTCTGCCAAATATTTTTTATAGATACCATCTCTCAGATTAAGAAAACTACCTTATGGTCCTAGTTGTTTTCTCTACTACTGAGTGCTGAACTTTATCAAATACTATGTATACATCTAGCAGTATGATCATATGATGTTCCTCCTTTAGTACCGTAATTTCCTTTGTAAATGTATACCTTTCCTTACATAAGTTAGTAGTTTTTTCAATCAGATGTTAGATTTTTAAATTAGATTCAAAACCCACTGAAACTCTGCATGGAAGATTTTAATCTGTTAGAAAAATTCTAAGTGTCTACACTTATAATTTTATAGAAAAGGTTTTTGATAATATGTATGTGATTCTGAAGCCAATACAGATAAAAAAATTTTAAATACCATTTTAAAAAATGCTTTCTCCAAAGGATGTTTCTCTCACATACATTTTTTGCTCATTTTCAAAATGTTTACTTTTGAGAATTTAAACTTCAGGTCCCCTTGCACATTTTCGAAAGTCACTGCAATTGTATTTGTTAGAGCAACAGGAGAAAACTTATGTATCAGAATAGGCGATGTTAGGTTCAACAGACAACACCACAATTGTAATGGTTTAAAACAGGAAACTTTTATTTATTTCATCCTCCATGCTTAGTGAGGGTCTTTACATGGGCTCTGCTTAGAGAATTTATTCACCTACTAGAAGCTTATGGAACAGGAACTGTCCGGAAACACTGAGGGCTGCAGTGATGGAAAAGAAAATGTCAAAGTCTGCCCTATGCTATAAAAATGCTGACCGTATCAATTCTATTTATTTATTTATTTTGGTAAAAGCAAGGCACATGGCCAATTTTGGCCAATGAGAGTAGTAATTTGAACATAATTCTCTTCTATGGTAGGAAACTGAATATTAGTGAACTAATAGGACTGACCACAATCTTCAGATCAGCAAATCTTTGGTTTCCTCCCTCTCTCACTTACACACTCACCTCCTCCCCAGGGAAACTACCCAAACACCCCGTCCATTTACTGCTTTGATCTTCAAGCCCTAGGTCTCAGACAGTCATTCTGGCACACCCTCTGCCAGACCCAGAGTAGTGAAACAAGGACAGCATACCTGCTATGAACACCTCTATTCAGACGGAGAAATACTGAGAAACATGCAGCAATTACTCACATTTAGCAAGGCCAATTCACGCCGGCCAAATGCAGAAGAAAGTGGAGAATAAGCCTCTGATTTGTCTTCCTAACCTAAGAGTAATTCCCAGTCCACAGCGATCCATGGTCCTTGAGTCCACCCTCTGGGAGGTAATTCTTTTTCCATTATCTTCCTAGGCTACAACTGAAGAAGACATGTGACAACATAACTTTTTAAGTGGTGCAAAGCTTTCTCAGCCCATTTTCTGCCCACAAAGAGAAGCACAACAGTCTACTTCAGTCCAGGTTAGTGTTTCTCTTCATAGTATAACTCTGAAATAATTTATTGACCTCTTATTTATTTGATTTCAATCATCATTAGGTACATACAAATAGCCACAGTCAGATTCTTCCCAGGACATTCCCCTCTATGTATACTTAATTGCAGATACCTTGAGCTATCAGAGTTATATTTTAAAGAAAATCACATCCTTAGTCTTTTTTTCACTAAACCATCTTTCCAACAAAAAAATGTATTGCCGGCCACTTAACCTGTTCAAATGTTTTAGCTCTTATTTTATGGTCCATATGTTTTATATGATCTTTGCTACAAGGCTGATTTCACAGGCTTTTTCTCTTAATTTTACCTTTTACAGTTAGAAATCAAGACACAATTTCCTCTTACAAGCCTCAAGTCCTAACTTTCAGGACTGTCTTCTTCCTTTTCATTTTTCCTTTCAAACTGCCAATTTCTGCTCTGGGCTTATTTATTTCTTCTTCAAGTATAGTTAACAGTAGACAACCCACACTACCAGTATTCTGTTTTACAACCTTTTCACCAAACTATAAAGGATGTTACTAACTTGCAAGTTACTGCAGACTACAGTTTTATCACTGGTTCTCCAAAGCTTAATGTAGACCTCCATCCTTCCAACTTACTTAAAAATTTTTTTCTTGCAACTTATTTCCTAACCAGGATGACGATGACACATAGGTCTATGTTATGGTAGCACACTAATTCTGGTATCATTTTTCATATCAATCATGATATGGTAACAAATGAAAACATACGCCTTGTGGATTTTAGCGGTGTTTAGCACGGGTCCTAATTACTGTACTCCTTCTGGAGTACACATGGAAAGAGTACCCTTTTCCAGGTTGAAAAAGGAATTGTACTGGTTTCATTGTCTGGTTAAGAAGAAGGAGAGGGAAGGGTAAGAAAAGAGAGAACATGACAAAATATTCACTGTCCCTTAAAGTTTGTACTGTAAGAGACATGTCACTGCTACTCATGTTTCATTGGTCAAAACAAGACGTGGCTGGAAAGTGATAGAGAAGTGTGATCTCAAAGGTCAGGAAATGGATATTGCTGAACACAGCCTACCACAAATGGGACTTGTAAATTAATTGTGGGAAATCCATATAAAAAATCTCAAACAGCTATTTTAAAAATAAGAATGATGATGTATGGTATGTAATGATATAGAAAGACCTCCAAGACTAGTGTTATTTAAGTTTTGACTTGTATGTATAATATGCTAAATTCTGTGTGAAAAGAGAGAGGGGGAGATAAAAATGCATTTTCTTATATAAAGTCTGGAAGAATATGCCAGAGACTGGCTAGAGAAAGGAGGCTATTCACTCACTCTACACTACTTTTTATTCTTGCATTTTGAACCACATAAATGTATTTCCTCTTCAAAAAAAGCTATATTTTAAAGGGGCAAATTGTTATGCTTTTATATTTAGAACAATCTGCTAGGTAACACATGACTGACAGCTACATCACAGAAAATGTCAACTCCTGTAAAACCCCTGGCTTGGTGAAAAGAAAATGTTCAATTTAACTCTGCCAATTATTTTTACATTCTTTACCCTAATACCCAGGTAACCTTTTTAACATAACAAAAGTCTCAAAGCCATTACCCATGTCATTACATAATAAAAATTTTTACTATTGAAGGTCCTGTTTTTATAAAACTAACCACATTGATGATAGTATTTTGTTCACTGGGGGTTTTCATGTCTGTTTCTGAAATGTTTCTCTGAATGATGTAAGGACTGCATTTCAGGCATATAGCTATAGCTGGAAACTTACATTAAATTCTTTTTAAAATCACAAGATAAAACAGTTCCAACATTGATAATGACATTTGCAAGTTGTTACCTTATAATATTTTGTTATGGAAAACATTTATTGTCAATAACTTATTTTTTTCACAGGACGTTAAGTACCAGAAATGGGTAAGTTTCTTTACTAAAAACAGTCTATGGCAAACAATCTAAGACGAGTTTTGAAAATCTATTTTTAAGCCACTGTATAGCAAACTGAATACATTGTTTTAAATACATTGTTCTCAAATATATTCAATACACTTTTTATTTTAGGAATTTCTGTTTTCCAGCACTAGATGCTGACCAAGGCATGTGACTAGTTAGGTATTTGATGTTTTAACTTTTACTACTAAGCAGAAACTTCAGAATCACCTGACGAACATTTATCAAATTTAGTGAAAACATTCTAAAGCACACATTGTTGTGCTGAATTTCAGATGTCCCAAATGAAATAAAGAGTAAAGTTTTTCCTTATATCCTTGGGGCTGAACTTTTGAAAATTTCCCTAACCACGATGACTTCAGTTTCATCATTAATCATAGACTGCTAAAGAATCTTCTTGACAATTTTGAAGTTTGAAACAGGCTTCTTGTTACATTTATTACTTTAACCTCATCATCTACCCAAGAAAGAGACTATTCTCCAATTTATGTGAATCACCTTGAGCTACATTATTAGACATAGGAAAATCTCATCTATAGATTAAGGGAAGACATCATTGTTAACCTATATATGAAACCTAAAAGATTTTAATATTTAACTTTATTTTTAAAATACAATTTGCCTCCCTCTCTAATAACTCTCTTAGTGTCTACTGATTCCACTGGTCGATGCACCCCCATATGGAGACTGTAAGTCCAATACCAGAGCTATGAGTATGATTAGGGAATCTATTATACTAGAAGGTCAGGTACATCTTATAAGAAACTGGATTTACTGCATCTTAAGTAATTGTTCATAGTATCTGCCTAACCTGCTACTGACTCTTCTATGAATCTGTCCAATATCTTCAAACTCCATTCATTTACAAACATATTAGCTATATAAAGTTCTCGAACATATAAAGTATTGAATATAATAGCCAACCTTTCATTATCAACTAACAGTAGAATAGAGAAACTCCCATCACTAAAAATGTTTGAGTGAAACAAAGCTTTTTCAGATACAAAACAAAAACTCACCTGAAAAACCATGTCTGAGATTTCACTTGGAGTAAACTTCCCATATAGTGAAATGAGGTCTCTTCTCACAGAGTGTGTTGCAGCTATAGTTGACCCTTGAACAGTGCGCGGGTTAGGGGTGCCCACCCTCTGTATCTGTGGTCTGTATCTGCTGAATGTGTAGCACTGTAGTAGTTACTACTGAAAAAAAGCTGCATATAGGCAGAGCCACACAGTACAGAGCCACATTGTTCAAGGGAAAAGTGGATATATTTTGCCAAAGCACTAACCCCATCATACTATTTTGTTCAGCTTGCATTGAACTTTATAAAAATGTAACCATAGTGTAGTTAATCTTCTACAAGCTTATTTTTCTGTTCAATATTATTTAAGATATATACATGTTTTTTACATATAGCTCTAGTTTATTTTCACTGCTTTAAATTGTGCTATTGAGTGAATGTACTATAATTTATTAATCATTAATTTTGATAGCCATTTATTTTTCTCCACTTTTTCAGTTACAGCTGTGTTGCTAAGAATATTATTTTCCATATGCCCTAGTACATACCAGTGATTTTTTTTCCTCTACAGGAAGCTGTAATTGCTACTATAGACATACATTCAAGTTTACTAGCTTATTCTTGTTTTTCAGGACTCCCATCAGCACTTTATGACTTGGCATTACACTACATTGCCAAAACACTTGGTAATTTTCAAACTTTTTGCTAACCTGGAGGGTTTGAAATAGGATCTCCTAGATGGACAAGATTTTATATGCTAAAAGAATTTAAAAGATATTATTTACTACTGGAAAAATTGGTGGGTATTGTCAGAATAGTGTACTTAAAAAGTGAATTTTCCAAGATAAATAATCTTTTTTTTTAAAAAAAGTTTTTACTATTATGCACTTTCCTCTTTCTGTGACACAATTCAATGCTGCACTCAGGGTGCCTGTGCTACATGGTCTCATCTTACCTGAAACATTTTTTTCCTCCTCTCTTGATAGCATTTGCTCAGGTTTCTGCCTCTCCTTGTATCATTGCACTTGCCTCTAGTGATGCCAGGTCCCTCGTAGTGGTGTTTCTAATAGGCAGTGAGCTGAGGAACAAAAAACCCAATCTTCTTACTTTAAAATATGGATGTATGTATGTAGATATTCGGCTCTGAGTTATTAGGCCTCCTCCTTCTAATAAAGTTTCTGGCTATGATGACTGTTTTAGTTGCCTAGAGATGGTTTTCCCATCTTACTTCAGAATTTAAAATACGTCCCAGAGATCTGAAGTTGTTAGTGACTCAGCTCTGGATAAGTGCTTAAAAATTAATGCATTTAAAAAAATGTTTTCATGTCTGATAAAACACAATTATAATAGTATTCTTTTTATTTTAAGTTTTCCTTTTTTCTTCAAAAAGGCGAAAACGATCTACTTTCACATTCTTGCTAAGGTATCAATGGTTTTTCTTTTGGCATTGGTAATATGCCTATTTTTATTTTTCTGAAAAGTAAGGGCAAGTACTTAATCAGGCAAAAATTTCATTTCATCTACTATACATGAAAGAGAAGAGTGAGTCACTGAAGTCTTAGTAGTAAAATAGCAGAGAATTGGCCAGAGCTCTAAATACAGACTTTTATCCTCATGCCACAGTCTTGCAACCCTAGCAAGTACTATAGACTGTACTGACAAAAGAAATATCTACTTAGCAACTGCTCTCACAGCCAGATACATTAGTACCTGATTTCCCCCTGCCTAAATTTATCAGTATATGTAAACATTTTTCAGAATCCTCAAAGAACTCTGCTCAGGGAATAGATTATGCATAAAATAAGCTGATGTATTAAATCAATGCAGCAATTGCAAAATATCCAAAGGTAGTTATCTACGATGTTGCCTATTTCAGCTGTAAATTTTCTATAATAATTTTTGAGTTCTACAAAGATTTATCCAACTGTAATTTCCAGGTCCACCTCTCATGGTAAATATTAAAAGCAACAAAATTTAATTGTACAGTAAGAAACATGTAACTAAAAATAAGTTATGCTATGTAAAAAACAATACGGTGCATCACCAATAATCCCCAATCATGTCGGTCAAAATATAAATGCTTTCATTTCCCCCAGGAATGTGAAGGAAAACGTCTTAGGGGATTATGAAACTAAATAAAGCTTTTCTTAAGCATGATGAATAATAAGTTATATATTTTAAGTGCACATTAATACAATAACTTAGTTTTCCAGTATCTTTTAAGAATCTTTTTTGGGGAAATGAAAATTCATCTACTTCCACAGGGGGTAAGTTATGAGAGGAAAATTGGAAAATAAACTCTTATAAGCCAAGTGATTCCTTTACTTATATTTTGGGTTTAAAAGGTAAAATGTTTTAGCCCCCAAAGATTGCTTTTCTCATATTCTTCTCAGGCATATTATTGTAATTTGGAAAGAGATTCTGAAAATAGAGGCAATAAAACTGTTTCTGCTTGCATGCTGTGAAATCTCCCCACAAGGTTTTAAATTGAACTTGCTCAACAGGCAGAGAGAACCGCCTTCTTTCTTCAAAGACGTAAGAGGATTTGCTCAGTAAAAGGACTAACAGCATTCTCTGAAAGGGACACCTTGAGAGCGCCTGTGATTGCCGCTCCGATCAACTCTCCTCCTATCAATCATCAGAACACACCAAAGAAGCAGAATGGGATGCATGGGAGTCAGTTAAAAAACAAGCTAACCTAATTGGCTGCAAAAAGACATCTTTCTTAAAAATTTGCTTTGTGGTCTGAAAGTCCAAAAGGACCAGTGCTTAGTATATCAATAGCTTCCTCAGTCTGCTACAGGTAAAACTGGAAATAAATTCCATTCTCCTTGATACAGCAAGGTGTAAGACTTGCTTAGACTTTGACTCTAGGTTGGGGGGGAGGTAAAAGGAGGATAGGGAAATATTCTATTATTCATGTTTTCTATAATAATGAATTCTTTTTAGTCAGTTCTTCAATAAAAGCAAAAGTGATTTTAACTGGAAATACATACTATGAAGTTCTAATGAGGTTTGAATCATAAGCCTTTCACATATTTGGTAAGCACTTTGTAAAAATACAGTACCATTTCCATTTTTAGACTTTTGCATGTGGGGATAACTGAAAAGATCAATTAGTTCGAACTGAGTATTTGTTACAATGTTTGTGTCTCCCTAAACTTCATATGTTACAATCTAATTCCCATTATGATGTTATTTGTAGGTGCTCTTTTAAGAAGAGGTCAGAGATATAGATCAATCTCTTTCTGCCACATGAAAACACAAGGTGAAACTCAACAGTCTGCAACTATGAAGAGGACCCTCGCTAGAACCCGGCCATGTTGACAACATGATCTGAGTTCCAGTCTCAGAACTTTACGAAGTAATTTCTGTTTATAAGACCCCCAAGTCTGGTATTTTGTTAAACCAGCCAAACTAACTAAGACACAATTTGACCCTATCCAGACACTTCTTGCTTGGACTCTGCAAGGTAAAAAGGTGGTTGTGAACACATGAGGGGAGAAAGGTACACTGAAGAATTTAGATAAATGATTAGATAGGAAAATCTGAATGTGAGGTGCCTGTAAAAGGGGTGAAAAGTGGCATCACAATGGGATGCTTTGAACTACTCCAGAATATAAAACTAACCCTCAGGAAAGTGTTTCGAGTAGCTAAAAAAAAAAAGGAAGACATTCTTAGACCCCCACATAGAGGAAGGTTGCTTCAGTCTTCAACAGAGAAAAGCACGTAGAGCTCTGACTTGTCCATCACAAGTGATGATGTTGGACCATTCGGCAGCTCAGCCTTGTCTCAATGCTAATATTGCACACTGCTGGCTTCCCACTCTGGAGCTTTCCTACTGTCTCTGATGATGAGACATGCAGAACCCTCTTCACACACAAGGTACCGGCAGACAGAGATCTGCTCGCTCATACCTGTTTGCTAGCCAGCCATGGTTGCTGTATTCGTATGGGATCTGGCTTCCCTGAAGGCTGTTTGGAAGGGCCAGATGACGTCACATGAAAATGTTAACACCATTTAGGATGAATTTTAACCAATAATGGATGGGAAACAGAAAGAAGCCAAATAAACGCCTTTCTCCTCTTCTCCCCTAGTAGATACATCACCCTTGTAACCAGCTGTAACTTTCCAGTAAAACTGTCAACTCTGCAATGCACCACTTTCTCTCCTTCTCTGCCCTGCTTGCCTTTTATCCTCACATTTGTTTCTATAATGTTGCACCCCACACTCATTGAATACAAGTAGTATGTATGTCTTACCTCATGCTCTTCTAGGAAATCTGAATAATTGAAAAGGGGGTTATTAGAAAATGGCTGTTTTTTGCAGCTATTTCTCTTAACTATGTACGAATGAAAGGAAATTGCAAAATAGAACAAGTAAGCAACTATGCAAACAGGAAAAGAAAGAAAATGAACAATAAAAACACTCCACTCAGTCATAAAACTCAACAGTTGAGGCAAGAATTATTAGCTAAGTTGCTTTACTTTGGACCACAGCTTGGTAGCATAAGTTGGCAAACTTTAAAGTGAATTCACTAAGATTTTTTATAAAGGTGGTCCAGGTTTCTAGGACTTTTATGTATTTTATACATTTTGAGAGTCATTAACTCAAGTAAATAAGATCTGGTGATGACTTTCAATTATGTTGCATGAACTTGAGAAAATTAATGAGAAAAACTTTAAAAGAAGTAATTGAAAGAATTATCTGAATTCTTTCAGATAACACTGCTCAATGATGTAACAATATTGGTTGGGGTTATATGGGTGTGGTGATTTTAAAAGCTACTGCTAACGTCTTCAAATTTAAGATTGGCACTATATACCCATGATATGCTTACAAGCAAACCAGGATGTCTAGATTGCTTCTTAGCTACACCCAAGTAGCCATGTTATAAGGATTTTAGCTTTTCTTTCCTTTTCACTTTTGATACAAAAAGTCCCTGACTAGGAGGCTTGGAAGCAGACTCATATTTTCTACGCAAAAATCTATGCTAATTTTTTACTGAAAATGCCAAAGTTGAAAATAACGAGAAATAGTATCTTAAAAGGTTGGGTGAAATCACACACAAAGAGTCAGCTGATTCCCATGAGGCAAGTAAAGCCATTTAGGCAGAGGATAAGAACTCCTTAAGAAAACACAAACTGCCTTATGCAAATGCAAGGTCAACCTTCATGATTGCTTTGCAAGTTGAAATGTACCTCTGCGACTTCATTCCAGCTTTGCTGCAGGCCAGTGACTAAGATATCCACAGAATAAAGAAAAAAGCAATGGAATCACTGTTTAGTTGGAAGACATCTGACCCAGTGCTGTAACTGAGCACACCCAAATGGTCCAGGGGAAGAAGTAGCCACACAATAGCTAGAAATCATCTGCTCCTCTCACTATGGAGCTGTGGCAGAAGTACAACAAAAATTAAAAACTATAAAAGGTGCAGTATGGAAGTCACTAATATTATCAGAAGTAGGGGGTGACAGCAAACCTCATTCACATTACTAAACTAGGAAACCTGAAGGAAACCACAAACAAGACGAAAAGACAACCCTCAAAAGGGGAGAAAATATTTGCAAATGAAGCAACTGACAAAGGATTAATCTCCAAAATTTACAAGCAGCTCAATATCAAAAAAACAAACAACCCAATCCAAAAATGGGCAGAAGACCTAAATAGATATTTCTCCAAAGAAGACATACAAATGGCCAAGAGGCACATGAAAAGTTGCTCAACATCACTAATTATTAGAGAAATGCAAATCAAAACGACAATGAGATATCATCTCACACCAGTCAGAATGGCCATCATCTAAAAATCTACAAACAATAAATGCTGGAGAGTGTGTGGAGAAGAGGGAACCCTCTTGCACTGTTGGTGGGCATGTAAATTGATAGAGTCACTATGGAGAACAGTATGGAGGTTCCTTAAAAAACTAAAAATAGAACTACCATATGACCCAGCAATCCCACTACTGGGCATATACCCTGAGAAAACCATAATTCAAAAAGAGTCATGTAGGGCTTCCCTGGTGGCACAGTGGTTGAGAGTCAGCCTGCCGATGCAGGGGACACGGGTTCGTGCCCCGGTCCAGGAAGATCCCACATGCCACGGAGTGGCTAGGTCCGTGAGCCATGGCCGTGGAGCTTGTGCTCCACAATGGGAGAGGCCACAACAGTGAGAGGCCCGTGTACAGCAAAAAAAAAAGTCATGTACCAAAATGTTCGTTGCAGCTCAATTTACAATAGGCAGGACATGGAAGCAACCTAAGTCTCCATGGACAGATGAATGGCTAAAGAAGATGTGGCACATATATACAATGGAATATTACTCAGCCATAAAAAGAAACGAAATTGAGTTATTTGTAGTGAGATGGATGGACCTAGAATCTGTCATACACAGTGAAGTAAGTCAGAAAGAAAAACAAATACCATATGCTAACACATATATATGGAATCTAAGGGAAAAAAAAAATGTCATGAAGAACCTAGGGGCAAGACAGGGATAAAGACACAGACCTACTAGAGAATGGACTTGAGGATATGGGGAGGGGGAAGGGTAAGCTGTGACAAAGTGAGAGAGTGGCATGGACATATATACACTACCAAACGTAAAACAGATTGCTAGTGGGAAGCAGCCACATAGCACAGGGAGATCAGCTCGGTGCTTTGTGACCACCTAGAGGGGTGGGATAGGGAGGGTGGGAGGGAGGGAGATGCAAGAGATATGGAAACATATGTATATGTATAACTGATTCACTTTGTTATAAAGCAGAAACTAACACCATTGTAAAGCAATTATACTCCAATAAAGATGTTAAAAAAATAATAAATAGGAAACCCAGAATAAAATGCAACAGTATATAAATATTTCAAAAAGAAAATGGCCATGGCTTGCTTTCTTAAAACCTAGGTTGAACTGAATCTATACATAATATATATGTTAAGAGGGAGAGTCAACAAAATCTTAACTTTTTTGTACTGTTGTTATAAAAAAGTAAAACTTCAGAATGATTTTTTACAATCCTTTGAGAAGACTGCATGTAAGAGCACCAGGAGAGTAAGTGTTATATCTCCCATTCCTAGAAGGTCCATGAGATTATTTATGAGGATTGGGAAAGTTAGCCTCACCCAAACATGATGCACTATTTAAGATTTATCATTCTTGAATAAGCAGTCCTTTCTCTAAAATGCCAAGTGCCCCAATAGGATTAAGTGCATGATTAATAGTTATTAAAAATTCATGTGAATTCAGTGAATTAAATGCTTTCCCTAAGGCCAACTGAGTTTCCATCAAACATACAAGAAGATTGTATGTACTAGCTAAGGAGGAGGAAAGTATGTGCCAGGCTGGATAGCCAGGCTGGATAACCAAGCTAGGGATATGCTAGGATCGTGGGAGCTACCTGGGACTGCAAATGGAAGAATAACATTTGGTCCTTGAAAACGTTGTACATGTCTGACTTTCCCTACTCTTTTTTCTACCAGTAGCAACTTCAAGCTCCCTCTGAAAAATTAACACTAACAAGACTGTAAATGAAGCAGAAATTTTTTGCCGTCTAAGAACTAACCAAGATATAGCAGAATAGGTATAGTTTTTAAAGAAAGCCTACTGATCTCCATGGTTCATGTAAAGTGGCCCATCTCTAGCCATGACCTCAAATGAACCGTATTTTTTCTTTGCCTCACTTCATCATTTTCCTTTCTTCTGTTTTCTGTTTCTATCTTCCCTCTCCCCACCTTGGTACTGAGAGTTTTGGTCCAAAAACCAGCAGCACTGACATCACCTTGGGAGCTTGTTAGAAATTCAAAATCCTGAGTCCCTCTTCAGATATTAAATTAAATTCTGCATTTTAACAAATTTCCCCAGGTGATTCATAAAGTTGCTTATCAAATTTTATTTGTAAATTTAAACGTTTTTTACATTATTTGATTTTCTTTCCCTTTCTCACCTCTGTTTTCTTGGATCTCTTCATCACTTTCTTTATGTGATGTATTTTTGCTCTTTTTTCATTACATCTTTAGATGATATTTCCTCAATAAGTCTCTAGTAATGCTTTCGCAACTTTGCTCATGAAACGTCTGTCAAGAATGGCCTTCTGCTTAATGTGTTGGTATTAGAGCTGGATACAAAAGGTTATCATTTCAATGCACGCTTCTCAATGAAGTCAGTGATAACTCACTTTTGTAACTCTTGTATCACAGTTTCCACAAATCTTGCATTAGCTACATTTTCTCTTATTCGATTTTAAATTATTGGAGGGATTTAAGTGAAATCCCTAAAGGTCAACATGCTTTTAATAAATCCTATGCAAATCTTGGGTGAAACATTGCTGGCTTCCTTTCACACTTGTTAAAGGCTGAGCTCGCCTGGTTTTTGAATAAAATGCCCTTCTCCAAATGGGACACAACCTGCTGAAGTTTTTAAAGAAAGCCTACTGATCTCCATGGTCCATGTAAAGTGGCCCTTCCCTAGTCTTGACATCAAATACCTTGCTAACTGCCTAGAAGAAATCCCAAGGGGATACTGTAAGGTTTGTCCATTTCCTGAAAGACCAATTAAACTAACCTCATTATATCTTACATTGCTGCACGCCTCCGTCACTGCCAAAAACTCAAGCCTCCCAGAAAGGCCATCATGACCTAGATATAAAACAGAGCATACCTCTGTACATCTCCTCATCAACACCATTTTCCACCTGGCTGTTATTTCCCATCCACCATTTCCATTGTAATTCAAGTTCTGATATCAGTACAATCTAGTCATCTACCTCTTCTCTGAAAACTCCTCATACTACTTGCTCTAATCAAAACCTTGCTGTAACCCAAAGACACTGTTTCTCTTAAAACACTCTCAAAAGCATTCTTCTCTATTCTTGACAGACCTCAGAGACTCTGAGTGGATTAGGTGCCTCTTTGATACTTCCAGTTTATATTTCCTCAAAAATACTCTTCTACTGAAACTTTCTTTTAGACTGTGCTATCATCTGTACTTATTTGTTGAATATTTTAGCCTTCCTCACCATAACTGCACCAAAATTCTTGGAAATTTCAATACCCACATATACTATTTGTTATAGTACCTCAGCCTTCACTTCCTTGACCTCCTTACTGCCTACATCAGGTTATTCGACCTCATCTCAGTCATCTTCTGTCATGAGGAAATACTTGATCTTCTCATCGAAAGTATTGTGTTATCTCCAAAATCTCTGATAGCTTCTTCCTTTGTCTCCAGTTAATATACACCAGGAATAATGCTTTGATCTATCAGGGCCAAGTAGAGAACCAGATCTTTCATTTTTCCATCCAATAATCAGGTGTCCCTATTTGTGGTGTCAGTGACAACCATATGAATAACTGGACCTCCCACTCCCATCCAGCAGTAATGAGAACTTTCCCTTGGGTTTCAATGAAAGCCAAATGGTGAAAGCATACTCTACATTCACCTGCCAGTGATGAGATAACACCTCTCATCCCTAGCAGGAACAGTATCAGACAAAAACTACTAAATAGGATTAAATAAGATTCAGAGTCTCTTAAAAAAAGTACTACAAATGTCCAGGTTCCAATAAAAAAAAAATCAGTCATTATATCAAGAGCCACAAAGATCTCAAAGAATGAAAAAAGACAATCAATAGAAGAGAACACAGGTGACAGAGATGTTAGAATTTTCTGACAAAGATTTTAAAGCAGACATTATATAAGTGCTCAACAAGTACTTGTTCACATGCTTGAATCAAAGAGCAAAATACAATGACTCAACAAAAATACAGAAAGTCTAAGCAGAGAAAAGATATAAAGAAGAACCAAACAGAAATTTTAGGATTGAAAAAAAACTTAGATATTTAACTAAGGAGATTTCCAAGCAAAGTGTTGAAGCAAAGCATATTATGGCCTGATTTCTTCTTGCTGCTTTTAGTAAAATGCAAGAGGAAAGACATAAATTAAGAGACAAAATTTTAAACATAAAGGAACCAGGGCATGACGACTGTAGAAATCCTCACCTGGCAAAAAATGCTGAAGTTAAGGGATTTACTGTCAAAGTATCCTATAGAGAAAAATCTGAGACTGAGGCTTCATAACTATTTGCTAATACTTTTGAAAGATGAAAAGTTCACAGTATGCAGTTACATAAGTCTCTTTAAAGAAATTAGAGATTAAACCAGGATTTACTATATAGCACAGGGAACTATATTCAATATCTTGTAATAATTTATAATGGGAAAAAATTGGAAAAATATACATATGTATAACTGAATAACTTTACACCAGAAACTAACACAATATTGTAAATCAACTATACTTCAATAAAAAAAGAAAAAAAATGAAATTAGAGGTTAACTCATTCATCCCCTCTACTATGTCAGTAAAAACAAAAAATAGAGATTACCTCAAGAAAGAGCTGTGCACAAATCTCATGATTAATGGAGTAAATCCCTTTGGCATACATGGGAGATCTACAGCATGCTTCAGAATGTTATAAGAGTAGAAATGCTACCAGTTTGGCTTGAAAGAGAAAGAGGGAAAAAATGAAAGATGGCTGTTGGACCTGCAATATTTTTCAAGCAGGATAACAGGTTGATAACACTATTCAACTGTAGACACATTCTACTATTCATGAAAAAGGATGAGTGACTCAGAAGGTGGAGTCAAGAGCCCATCGCAGTTATGATTCCAAAGAGTGGATCTGTGAGCCTGGTAAAATTATTCCCAGGCCCAGACAACAAAAGGAGATTGCCCAACTACATTTGAAAATTGCTCAGGACCAGTGACTTTGTTTTTCCTTCACCTTTTCTCCTTTTGAATGTGAATATCTGTAACTACTACCCTATGCCTCTCTCATTATATTTTTGAACAGATAACTTGAGTTCTGAGTTTCAAAGGTCCACAAACAAAGATAAATTGTGCTTCAGGATGGATTATACCCAGAGTCTCATCCCTGTCTTATATTTATTATTTAGATAATAATACTTGGGACTCTTGAGATTCTATGATTTAGATGAGATTCTGGATTTGAGTTGATGCTGCAGTAAGTTGAGATTTGGGGGAATGTTTGAATGGGGTGAATGCATTTTGTGTGTAGTAGGGTGGTAAATCTTTGGGGGCTATAATGTAGTAGGCAGAATAATGCCCCCTGCCAAAGATGCCCACACCCAGAACTTGTGAATATGTTTCGTTAAATGGAAAAAATTAATTAAGGTGGCAGATAGAATTGAGGTTGCTAATTACCTGACTTTAAGCTAGGTGGGCCCAATGTGATCACAAGGTTCTTTAAATGTGTAAGAGGAATGCAAAAGCATTGGTGTCAGATACATCTAAGAAAGATTTGACCAGTCATTACCGGCTTTGAAAATGGAAGGGAGCTACAATTCAAGGAATGCAGAAAGTGTCTAGAAGCTTGAAAAGGTAAGAAAAACAAGTTTCCCCTAGAGCCTCTAAAAAAGAATACAGCCTTTCCAATACAATGACTTTCAACCAGTGAGACCACTAAAACTGTACGATAAATTTATACTGTCTTAGGCCACTACAGTTGTGGTAATTTGCTCTAGCAGCCATAGGAAAATAAAGATTTCAATACTAACACTTACAACCATTTGTTAGAATTACCTGACAAAGTTTTTAAGGCAGATATCACAAAGAAGCTCAACAAGCAATTACACACATGCTTGAGAATAATGAAAAAATTAAAAGCCTCAACAAAGAAAGAGAAAGTTTTAGGAAAGAAAAAGAAGTAGAAACAAATGGAAATTTAGAACTGGAAAGTGTAATACTAAATAAGAGGCTCAGTGAATAGACTCAGAAGCAAAGTGGAGGAGACAGAGGAAATATCTGAAATTGAAAGATTAAAAAATAGAAGTTCCTCAATTTAAACACAGAGAATTAGATTGAAAAAGATGAGCACAGTGACATGGAGGGTTATAATAAAAGATCTAACATTTATGTCACTGAAGTCCCCGAAGAAGAGGACAAAGAGGGGAGGAATGAAAAAGCTCTTGAAAAAAAAAATGGCTAAAAACTTTTCAAATATGGCAAAAAACATAAAAATACAGCCTAAAAGAGCTAATCAAGTCCTAAATGAGACAAATCAATGCAAAGCCACATAAAAATTAAAATTCTGGAAACTAAATACAAAGATAAAATGTTAAAAGGCATCAGAGAGAAATGAAACCATACCTGTGGGGAAAAGAAACTTCAAATGACAGTGGATTTTGCATCAAAAACTATGGAAACCAAAAGGAAATGGCACTATATATTTCAAATACTGCAAGAAAACATCTGTTATAACCCAGAATCCTAGATCCAGTAAAAATATCCTACAGGAATGAAAGAAATTAAGACATTCTAGAATTAAAGAACACTAAGAGATTTGTCACTAGCAGACTGACCCTAAAATAATAGCTAAGGGAAATTATGTAAACAAAAAGAAAATGATAAAAGAAGGGACTTTAGAATATCATAAAAGAAGAAACAAGATGGCAAATAAAAATATGGGTAAATACAACAGACACTCCTCTTTATTTTCTAAATTGTTTACAGTTGAAGGAAAAGTATCACACACTCTGAAGTGGTTCTAAATGTATTTAGAAGAAAAGTTATGACAATTTACTATAAATGCAGGAGGATAAAGGAAGTTAATTTGAAGGACTTTTTCTACACTTTAACTGGTAAAATGATGAATACAAAAACTGTGGCAAGTTATGGATAAAAAAATTTTTGAACTAAGTAAAAATAAAAACACTACTTTTCAGAATTTGTGGCCTGTAGCTAAAGCAATGCTTAGAGAAAGTGGATAACACTAAATGCATACATTAAAAGGAAAGAACAATCTAACATTAATAACATAAGCTTTCACCATATAAAACTAGTGAAGAGCAAATAATCCTGAAGCATACACAAGAAAAATTAAATGAAAAATAGAACAGAAACGAGTGAAAACAATAGAGAATATCAACTAAACAAAAAGATGGTTCCTGGAGAAGTGCGGGGGAGAATACAATTATAAACATCTAACCAAACTAATTAAAAAAAAAAAAGATGTAAAACAAAGATTTCCACTATCAGAAATGAAAGGAGTATCATCACTACTGCTACCATGGAAATTAAAAGGACAATAAAGAAAACTGCAAAGAACTCTATGTGAACAAAGCTGATAAATTATATGACATTGCCTCAAAAAACAAACTACCTAAACTCATCCACAGAAAATACATGTGTCTGGTGCTCCAATTTTTACAGCTGCTGCTGGGGGACACCTGTACATTTCCTGACTCTGGTGGCCAGTGGGGCTTACATTTTTGGGTCCCACAGGACTGTAACCAATGAAGAAAATGTTCTTAAACAACTACCACCCCCAGAGCATAGCAAGAGACAAGAGACCCAGGAGCTTGATCTGTGAAGGAGGCCCTGTTATCTAATTGTTATGACTGAGGCCTGAAGGGCAGGCTTCTAATTAAACACACATTTAGAACTGATTGTAATCCTTTCCAGGGACCTTGGAGGGTAGGCACTATATTTGTGTTCACCCACTGGCATGTCCCAGAGCATGAGTTCTTCTTGGAGGCGTGATGTACATGCATCTTGTGCCCTGGTTTTTATGTCTGGTGCCCAGGAGACACCCCTTGATAACCTGGCTCTGGTGGCCAGGGAGATTTGCATTCCTGAATCCCATGGGACTGTGGCATGTGTGAGAGATGGTTCTTGACAGGCAACCACCCACAGGACACTGCAGGGATATATGGACTAAGGCACATCTCTCCAGGCTTTCTATGAAAGAGTCCCCTTTTCTTGTCCTAGAGCTTCAGCATGAGGGACAGGCAGAAAGAAAAACAGGCATAAATATTATTTGAAGAAATAATTGCTGAAACCTTCCATAACCTAGGGAAAGAAACAGACATCCAGATCCAGGAATCCCAGAGAATCCCAAATAAGAGGAAGCTAAAGAGACCCACACCAAGACACATTATAATTAAAATGTCAAAAGTTAAGGACAGGGCTTCCCTGGTGGCGCAGTGGTCGAGAGTCTGCCTGCTGATGCAGGGGACACAGGTTCGTGCCCCGGTCCAGGAAGATCCCACATGCCGCGGAGTGGCTAGGCCCGTGAGCCATGGCCGCTGAGCCTGTGCGTCCAGAGCCTGTGCTCCGCAATGGGAGAGGCCACAACAGTGAGAGGCCTGCGTACCGCAAAAAAAAAAAAAAAAAAAAAAAGATGGTGGAAAAGTTAAGGACAAGGAGTGAATATTAAAAACAACAGAAAAACAACTTGTTATATATAAGGGAAACCCCTAAGACTATCAGTAAATTTTTCAGCACAAACCTTGCAAGTCAGAAGGAAGTGGCATGATATATTCAAAGTGCTGAAAGAAAAATCTTCCAGCAAGAATACCCTGCCTGACAAAGATATCATTCAGAAGTGAAGGAGAGATAAAGTGTTTCCCAGGCAAGCAAAAGCTAAAGGAATTCATCACCACTAAACTGGCCTTACAAGAAATGTTAAGGGTCTTTCTTTAAGCTGAAAAGAGTGCTAATTAGTAACAAGAACACACATGAAAGAATAAATTTCACTGGCAATAAGATAAATATGTGGTAAAGATAGTGCATTAATTACTTATAAGGCTAGTATAAAGGGTAAAAGATAAAAGTAGTAAAAATAACTATGATTACAAAACTTAGCTAAGGAATACACAAGATAAAGAGATGTAAAATACGACATCAAAAATATTGAATGTGGGTGAGAGTAATAATGTTGAGTTTTATAATGGAATCAAACTTAAGTTGTTATTAATATAAATAGACTGTAATAGATATAAGTTGTTATATGTAAGACTTATGGTAACCACAAAACAAGAAACCTACAGTAAATACACAACAGGTAAAGAGAAAGGAATCTAAGCATACAACTAAGAAGAGTCATCAAATCACAAGGGAAGAGAACAAGAGAGGAAGAAATAGACAGGAACTGCAAAAACAGGCAGAAAACAGTAAACATAATGGCAATAAGCACATACCTATCAATAATTACTTTAAATGTAACTGGACTAAATTCTCCAATCAAAAGTCAGAGTAGCTGAATGGATTAAAAAAAAAAACAAAATGACTTATCTATATGCTGCCTACAAGAGACTCACTTTAGATGTAGACACACACAAAGAATGAAAGTAAAAGGATGGAAAAAGATATTCCATGCAAATAGAAACCAAAAGAAAGAATAGCTAAACTTATATGAGACAAAGTGACTTTAAAACAAGGATTATGATGAGACAAAGAAGGATATTACATAATGATAAAGGTGTCAATCCAACAAGAAGGTATAACATTTATAAATATTTATGCACATGAAATGGGAGCACCTAAGTATATAATGCAAATATTAACAGAGCTAAAGGGAGAAATAGAGAACAATACAATAATAGTAGGGGACTTTTTAATATCCCACTTAAATAAATGAACAGATTAGCCAGGAGGAAATCAATAAAAAAAAAATTGGCCTTAAATGACACCTTAGACCAGATGGACATAACATATATTTATAGAAAATTCCATCCAAAAATCAATGAAATACACATTCTTCTCAATTACACATGAACATTTTCCAAGATAGATGATCTGTTAGGCCATAAATCAAGTAAAAAAAAAAACACAATTACATGAAGAAAACAGGAAAACTCACAATTATGTGGAAATTAAACAACATACTACTGAACAAACAATGGGTCAAAGAATAACTCAAAAGAGAAATGAAAAAAATATGGGACACTGTACACCTAAAATTAATATAATATTGTAAGTCAACTGTACTTCAATTAAAAAGAACCTTGATAAAAATGTAGTGGAAATTTAACATATCAAAATTTATGGGATGTAGTCAAAGCAGTTCTAAGAGGAAGTACATAGCAATAAATGCCCACCTCAGGAAACAAACAAAAAAACCCAAAAATGTCAAATAAGCCCCTTAATTTTACACCTCAAGAAACTAGAAAAAGAACAAATGAAGCCTAAAGTTAGTAGAAGGAAGGAAATAAAGATTAGAGTGGAAATAAATGAAACAGAGACTAAAAAGACGATAGAAAAGATCAAAGGAAAATAAGAGCTGGTTCTTTGAAAAGATAAACAAATTGACAAACCTTCAGTTAGCCCCACCAAGAAAAAAAACAGGACTCAAATAAATCAGAATGAAAGAGGAGATGTTACAATTGATACCACAGAAATACAAAGGATCATAAGAGACTACTATAAACAATTATATGTCAACAAATTAGACAGTCTAGAAGAAATGCATAAACTCCTAGAAACATACAACCTACCAAGACCGAATCATGAAGGAATCAAAAATCTGAACATAGTGATTCCCAGTAAGGGAATGAATTAGTAATTTAAAAAAACTCCAAACAAAAGTCCAGAACCTGATGACTTCACTGGTGAATTCTACCAGATATGTGAAAAAGAATTAACACCAGTCCTTCTCAAACTCTTACAAAATATAGAAGAGGGGGGAATGTTTCTGAACTCATTGTATGAGGCTAGCATTACCCTGAGACCAAAACCAGACAAGGATGCCACAAGAAGAGAAAACAGGACAAAATCCGTGATGAACACAGATGCAAAAATCTTCAACAAAACATTAGCAAACTGAATCCAACAAGACATTAAAAAAATCATAGACATTGATCAAGTGGAATTTATTGCAGGGATGCAAGGATGGTTCAAAAATCTGCAAATCAGTCAGTGTGATACACCACATTAACAAAATGAAGGATAAAAATTATATGATCACATCAATAGATGCAGAAATCCCATTTGACAAAATTCAGCATCCATTTATGATAAAAACACTGAACAAAGATGGTAGAGAAGGGATGTACCTCAACATAATAAAGGCTGTATATGACAAGCCCACAGCTAGCATAATACTAAATAATTAAAAGTTGAAAGCTTTTCCTCTAAGATCAGGAACAAGACAAGGATGCCCACTCTTGCCACTTTTATTCAACACAGCATTAGAATTCTTAGCCAGAGCAGTTGAGCAAGAAAAAGAAATAAAAGGTATGCAACCTGGAAAGGAAGAAGGAAAACTGTCACTCTTTGTAGGTGACATGATATTATGTGTAGAAAATCCTAAAGACCATATCAAAAAAACTGTTAGAACTAATAAACAAATTCAATAAAGTTACAGGATATAAAATCAGTATGTAAAAATCTGTTGTATTTCTATACACTAATTATAAGCCATCAGAAAGAGAAATTAAGACAACAATCCCATTTATAATCACATCAAAAACAGTAAAATACCTAGGAAGAAACTTAACCAAGGAGTGAAAGACCTGTACACTGAAAAGTATAAGACATTGATTAAAGAAATAGAATAAGACACAAGTAAAGGAAAGATTCGGTGCTCATGAATTGGAAGAATATTTGTTAAAATGTCCATACTACCCAAAGCAATATACAGATTCAGTGCAATCTCTATCAAAATCCCAATGGCATTTTTTACATAAATAGAACAAACAATCCTAAAATTTGGATGGAACCATAATCTTGAGAAAGAACAACAAAGCTGGAGGCATCATACTCCATGAATTCAAATTATATTACAAAGTTACACTAATAAAAACACTCTGGTATTGGCATAAAAACAGGCACATAGATAAATGGAACAGAAATAAACCCACACACATATATTTAACTGATTTACAACAAAGAAGCCAAGAATAGAGCTACCATATGATCCTGCAATCCCACTCCTGGGAATATAACCAGAGAAAAACATGGTCCAAAAGGATACATGCATCCCAATGTTCACTGCAGCTCTATTTACAATAGCCAAGACATGGAAGTAACCTAAATGTCCATTGACAGAAGAATGGATAAAGAATATGTGGTACGTATATACAATGGAATATGACTCAGCCATTAAAAAGAATGAAATAATGCCATTTGCAGCAACATGGAAGGACCTAGAGATTGTCTTACTGAGTGAAGTAAGTCAGACAGAGAAAGAGAAATATCACATGATATCACTTATATGCAGAATCTAAAAAAAAATAGAGATTAAAAAAGAAGGCAGGCAAGAATATACAAAAGGGAAAGACAGTCTCTTCAATAAATGGTGTTGGGAAAACTGTACAGCCATATGGAAAAGAATTAAACTGGATCACTATCTTACACCATACCCAAAAAATAACTCAAAACGTATTAAAGACTTTCAGACCTGAAACCATAAAACTCCTAGAAGAAAAGCTATGCAGGAGGACCTTCAAGATGTCAGAGAAGTAAGACGTGGAGATCACCTTCCTCCACACAAATGCATCAAAAATACATCTACACGTGGAACAACTCCTACAGAATGCCTACTGAACACTGGCAGAAGACCTCAGACTTCCCAAAAGGCAAGAAGCTCCCCACGTACCTGAGTAGGGCAAAAGAAAAAAGAAAAAACAGAGGCAAAAGAATAGGGATGGGACCTGCACCTCGAGGAGGGAGCTGTGAAGGAGGAAAACTTTCCATACATTAAGAAGCCCCTACACTGGTGGAGACTGGAGGTGGGCGGGGGTGGAGCTTCAGAGCCACAGAGGAGAGCACAGCAACAGGGGTAGAGAGGGCAAAGTGGAGAGAATCCCACACAGAGGAATGCTGCGGACCAACACTCATCAGCCCAAGAGGCTTGTCTGCTCACCTGCCAGGGTGGGCGGGAGCTGGGAGCTGAGGCTCAGGCTTTGGAGGTCAGATCCCGGGGAGAGGACTGGGGTTGGCTGCATGAACAAAGCCTGAAGGCGGCTAGTGCACCACAGCTCACCTGGGAGGGAGTTGAGGAAAAACTCTGGAACTAAGAGGCAAGAGACCACTGTTTTGGGGTGTGTGAGGAGAGGGGATTCAAAGCAGCACCTAAACGAGCTACAGAGATGGGCGCGAGCCACAGCTATCACCAGCAGACACCAGAGATGGGCATGAAATGCTATGGCTGCTACTGCAGCCACCAAGAAGCCTCTGTGCAAGCACAGGTCACTATCCACACTCCCCCTGGGAGCCTGTGCAACCCGCCACTGCCAGGGTGCCGTGATCCAGGGACAACTTCCCCACCACGCCTCAGGCTGTCGCAACGTCACACCAGCCCCTGCTTCACAGGCTCGCACCACATTCCGTACCACTCCCTCCCTCCCCCGACCCCAGCGTGAGTTAGCCAGAGCCACCTAGTCAGCAGCTTCTTTAACCCCGTCCTGTCTGGGCAGGAAACAGATGCCCTCAGACAACCTACATGCAGAGGCAGGGCCAAATCCAAAGCTGAACCCCAGGAGCTGGGCGAACAAAGAAGAGAAAGGGAAATCTCTCCCACCAGCCTCAGGAGCAGTGGGTTAAACCTCCACAGTCAACTTGATATACGCTGCAACTGTGGAATACCTGAATAGACAAAGAATCATCCCAAAATTGAGGCAGTGGACTTTGGGAGCAACTGTAGACTTGGGGTTGGCTTTCTGCATCTAATTTGTTTCTGGTTTTACGTTTATCTTAGTTTAGTATTTAGAGCTTATTATCATTGGTGGATTTATTGGTTTGGTTGCTCTCCTCTTTCTTTTTAAATTACTTTTTTATTTTTTCATTTTTAATAATATATACATTCTTATTTTAATAACTTTATTTTTTATTTCTTTTTTTCCCCCTTTTCTTCTGAGCTGTGTGGATGACCTGGTCTTGATGCTCCAGCTGGGTGTCAGGCCTGAGCCTCTTAGATGGGAGAGCTGAGTTCAAGACATTGGACCACCAGAGACCCCACATAATAGCAAATCACGAAAGCTCTCCCAGAAATCTCCATCTCAATGCTAAGACCCAGGTCCACTCAACGACCAGCAAGCTACAGTGCTGGACACCCCATACCAACAACTAACAAGAAAGGAACACAACCCCACCCATTAGCAGAGAGGCTGCCTAAAATCATAATAAGTTCACAGACACCCCAAAACACACCACTGGGCATGGTCCTGCCCATCGCAAAGACAGGATACAGCCTTACCCACCAGAACCCAGGCACCAGTCCCCTCCACCAGGAAGCCTACACAACCCTCTGAACCAACCTTACCCACTGGGGACAGACACCAAAAAAAACGGGAACTAAGAACCTGCAGACTGCCCCGAACACACTAAGTGAAGCAAAATGAGAAGACAGAGAAATACACAGCAGATAAAGGAGCAAAGTAAAAACCTACCAGACCAAGCAAATGAAGAGGAAATAGGCAGTCTACCTGAAAAAGAATTCAGGGTAATGAGAGTAAATATGATGCAAAATCTTGGAAACAGAATGGAGAAAATACAAGGAACGTTTAACAAGGACCTAGAAGAACTAAAGAGCAAACAAACAATGATGAACAACACAATAAATGAAGTTAAAAATTCTCTAGAAGGAATCAATAGCAGAATAACTGAAGCAGAAGAATGAGCAAGTGACCTGGAAGATAAAATAGTGGACATATCTACCACAGAGCAGAATACAGAAAGAAGAATGAAAATAATTGAGGACAGTCTCAGAGACTTCTGGGACAACATTTAATGCACTAACATTCGAATTTAGGGGTCCCAGAAGAAGAGAAAAAAAGAGGGACTGAGAAAATATTTGAAGAGATTGTACCTGAAAACTTCCCTAATATGTGAAAGGAAATAGTCAAGTCCAGGAAGCATGGAGAGTCCAATACAAGATAAATCTAAGGAGAAACACGCCAAGACACATATTAATCAAACTATCAAAAATTAAATACAAAGAAAAAATATTAAAAGCAGCACAGGAAAAGCAACAAAGAACATACAAGGGAATCCCCGTAAGGTTAACAGCTGATATCTCAGCAGAAACCCTGCAAGCCAGAAGGTTGTAGCAGGACATATTTAAAGTGATGAAGGAGAAAAACCTACAACCAAGATTACTCTACCCATCAAGGGTCTCATTCAGATTCGACAGAGGAATTAAAACTTTTACAGACAAGCAAATGCTAAGAGAATTCAGCACCACCAAACCAGTTTTACAACAAATGCTAAAGGAACTTCTTCTCTAGGCAGGAAACACAAGAGAAGGAAAAGGCATAGTATAACAAACCCAAAACAATTTAAAAAATGGTAATAGGAACAAACATATCGATAACTACCTTAAATGTAAATGGATTAAATGCTCCCACCAAAAGACACAGACTGGCTGAATGGATCTAAAAACAAGACCCATATATATGCTGTCTACAAGAGACCCACTTCAGACCTAGGGACACATACAGACTGAAAGTGAGGGGATGGAAAAAGAGATTCCATGAAAATAGAAATCAAAAGAGAGCTGGAGTAGCAATTCTCATATCAGACAAAATAGACTTAAAGACTATTACAAGAGACAAAGAAGGACACTACATAATGATCAAGGGATCAATCCAAGAAGAAGATATAACAATTGTAAATATTCAAACACCCAACATAGGAGCACCTCAAAATATAAGGCAAATGCTAACAGCCATAAAAGGTGAAATTGACAGTAACACAATCATAGTAAGAGACTTTAACATCCCAATTTCAGCAATGGACAGATCCTCCAAAATGAAAATAAATAAGGAAAACACAAGCTTTAAATGATACACTGAAAAAAATGGAATTTACTGATATTTATAAGATATTCCATCGAAAAACCAAAGAATACACTTTCTTCTCAAGTGCTCATGGAACATTCTCCAGGATAGATCATATCTTGGGTCACAAATCAAGCCTTCATAAATTTAAGAAAATTGACATTGTATCAAGTATCTTTCCTGACCACAACGCTATGAGACTAGGTATCAAGTACAGGAAAAAAATCTGTAAAGAATACAAACACATGGAGGCTAAACAATACACTACTAAATAACTGAGATCACTGAAGAAACCAAAGAGGAAATCAAAAAATACCTAGAAACAAATAGCAATGAAAACACAACAACCCAAAAGCTACGGGATGCAGCAAAAGCAGTTATAACAAGGAAGTTTATAGGGATACAATCCTACCTCAAGAAACAAGAAACATCTGAAATAAACAGCCAAACCTTACACCTAAAGCAATTAGAGAAAGAAGAACAAAAAAACCCCCCAGAGTTAGCAGAAGGAAAGAAATCATAGACATCAGATCAGAAATAAATTAAAAAGAAATGAAGGAAACGACAGCAAAGATCAATAAAACTAAAGCTGGTTCTTTGAGAAGATTAACAAATTTGATAAAGCATTAGCCAGACTCATCAAGAAAAAAAGGGAGAAGACTGAAATCAACACAATTAGAACTGAAAAAGGAGAAGTAACAACTGAAACTGCAGAAATACAAAAGATCATGAGAGATTACTTCAAGCAATTATATGCCAATAAAATGGACAACCTGGAAAAAATGGACAGATTCTTAGAAAACCACAACCTTCCAAGACTGAACCAGGAAGAAACAGAAAATATAAACAGACCAATCACAAGCAATGAAATTGAGACTGTGATTAAAAATCTTCCAACAAACAAAATCCCACAACCAGATGGCTTCACAGGCAAATTCTATCAAACACTTAGAGAAGAGCTAACACCTATCCTTCTCAAACCCTTCCAAATATAGCAGAGGGAGGAACACTCCCAAATTGATTCTAAGAGGCCACCATCACCCTGATACCATCATCAAAGATGCCACAAAAAAAGAAAACCACAGGCCAATAACAATGATGAACATAGATGCAAAAATCCTCAACGAAATACTAGCAAAGAAACAGAATCAAACAGCACATTAAAAGGATAATACACCATGATCAAATGGGGTTTATCCCAGGATGCAAGGATTCTTCAATATATGCAAATCAAAAAATGTGATACACCATATTAACAAACTGAAGGAGAAAAACCATATGATCATCTCAATAGATGCAGAAAAAGCTTTCAACAAAATTCAACACCCACTTATGATAAAAACCTTCCAGAATATAGGCATAGAGGGAACTTACCTCAACATAATAAAGGCCATATATGCCAAACCCACAGCCAATATCATCCTCAATGGTGAAAAACTGAAAACATTTCCACTAAGATCAGGAACAAGACAAGGCTACCCACTCTCACTGCTATTATTCAACATAGTTTTGGAGGTTTTAGCCACAGCAATCAGAGAAGAAAAAAAAATAAAAGGAATCCAAATCAGAAAAGAAGAAGTAAAACTGTCACTGTTTGCAGATGACATGATACTATACATAGAGAATCCTAAAGATGCTAACAGAAAAGTACTAGAGCTAATCAATGAATTTGGTAAGGTTGCAGGATACAAAATTAATGCACAGAAATCTCTTGTATTCCTATACACTAATGATGAAACATCTGAAAGAGAAATTAAGGAAACACTCCTATTTACCACTGCAACAAAAAGAATACAATACTTTGGAATAAATCTACCTATGGAGAAAAAAGACCTGTATGCAGAATACTATAAGACACTGCTCAAAGGAATTAAAGATGATACAAACGGATGGAGAGATATACCATGTTCTTGGACTGGAAGAATCAACATGGTGAAAATGAGTATACTACCCAAAGCAATCAAGAGATTCAATGCAATCCGTACCAAACTACCAATGGCATTTTTCACAGAACTAGAACAAAAAATTTCACAATTTGTATGGAAACACAAAAGACCCCGAATAGCCAAAGAAATGGAAGTGGAGGAATCAGGCTCCCTGTCTTCAGACTATACTACAAAGCTAGAGTAATCAAGGCAGTATGGTACTTGCACAAAAACAGAAATATAGATCAACGTAACAGGATAGAAAGCCCTCAGATAAGGTGACTATATGTGCGTGGGTTTCTCTTTGACAAAGGAGGCAAGAATATACAATGGAGAAAAGACAGCCTCTTCAATAAGTGGTGCTGGGAAAACTGGACAGCTACATGTAAAAGAATGAAATTAGAACACTCCCTAATACCATACACAAAAATAAACTCAAAATGGATTAGAGACCTATATGTAAGACCGGACACTATAAAACTCTTAGAGGAAAACATAGGCAGAACACTCTATGACATAAATCACAGCAAGATCCTTTTTGACCCACCTCCTAGAGAAACGGAAATAAAAAGAAAAATAAACAAATGGGACCCAATGAAACTTAAAAGCTTTTCTCAGCAAAGGAAACCATAAACAAGACGAAAAGTCAACCCTCAGAATGGAAGAAAAATTTGCAGACAAAGCATTGATCACCAAAATATACAAGCAGCTCATACAGCTCAGTATCAATAAAACAAACAACCCAATCTAAAAATGGACAGAAGACCTAAATAGACATTTCTCCAAAGAAGATATACAGAGTGCCAACAAACACATGAAAGGATGCTCAACATCACTAATCATTAGAGAAATGCAAATCAAAACTGCAATGAGGTATCATCTCACACCAGTCAGAATGGCCATCATCAAAAAATCTACTAACAATAAATGCTGGAGAGGGTGTGGAAAAAAGGAACCCTCCGACACTGCTGGTGGAAATGTAAATTGATATAGCCACTATGGGGAACAGTATGGAGGTTCTTTATAAAACTAAAAATAAAACTACCATAGGACCTAGTAATCCCACTACCAGGCATATACCCTGAGAAAACCATAATTCTAAAAGAGACATGTACCACAATGCTCACTGCTGCTCTATTTATAATTGCCAGGACATGGAATGAACCTAAGTGTCCATCGACAGATGAATGGATAAAAAAATGTGGCACATATATACAATGAAATATTACTCAGCCATAAAAAGAAACGAAATTGAGTTATTTGTAATAAGGTGGATGGACCTAGAGAGTGTCATACAGAGTGAAGAGAGTCAAAGAGTAAAACAAATAACATATGCTATCACATACATATGGAATGTAAAAAAAAAAAAAAGGTTCTGAAGAACCTAGGGGCAGGACAGGAATGCAGATGTAGAGCATGGACTTGAGGACATGGGGAGGGGCAGGGTAAGCTGGGATGAAGTGAGAGAGTGGCACAGACATATATACACTACCAAATGTAAAATAGATAGCTCGTGGGAAGCAGCCACATAGCACAGGGAGATCATCTCAGTGCTTTGTGTCCTACTAGAGGGGTGGGATAGGGAGGGTGAGAGGACCATGTAAGAGGGAAGAGTTATGGGGCTTTATGTATACGTTGTAAAGCAATTATACTCCAATAAAAATGTAAAACATAGAGATAGATAGATAGATAGAGAAAGGGAGGAAGGAAGGAAGGAAGGAAGGAAAGAAAGGAAGGAAGAAAGAAAGAAAGAAAGAAAGAAAGAAAGAGAAAGAAAGAAAGAACAAGAAAGAAAGAGAAAGAAAGAAGGAAAGGAAGTAAAGCTAGTCAGTATGCTCCTTGACTTTGGTCTTTTTTTTTGTTTTTTTGCAGTATGCGGGCCTCTCACTGCTGTGGCATCTCCCGTTGTGGAGCACAGGCTCCAGACACGCAGGCTCAGCGGCCATGGCTCACGGGCCCAGCTGCTCCGTGGCTTGTGGGATCCTCCCGGACCGGGGCACGAACCCATGTCCCCTGCATCAGCAGGCGGACTCTCAACCACTGCGCCACCAGGGAAGCCCTTGACTTTGGTCTTGATGATTACTTTTTAAACCTGACACCAAAAGCAAAGCAAGAAAAGCGAAAATAAGCAAATGGGACTACATTTGCTTCTAAAAAGCTTCTACACAGCAAAGGAAATCATTAACAAAATGGAAAGGCAACCTGTGGAATGGAAGAAAATATTTGCAAGTCATATATCTGATAAGGGGGCAAATACCCAAAATATATACAGAGCTCGTACAACTAAAAGGAAATCTGATTAAAAACTGGGTAGAAGATCTGAATAGAAATTTTTTCCAAAGAAGACATACAGATGGCCAACAGGTACATGAAAAGATGCCTGACACCATTAATCATCAGGGAAATGAAAATCAAACGAGAATGAGATATCATCTCACACCTGTTAGAATGGCTATTATGAAAAAGATTAGATATAACATGTATTTGAGAGCATGTGAAGAAAGAGGAACCCTCATGCCTTGTTGAAGGGAATGTAAATTGGTGTAGTCACTATGGAAAACAGTAGGGAGGTTTCTCAAAAAATAAAAAAAGGAACTATCATACGATCCATCAATTCCACTTGTATTTATCTGAAGAAAATAAAAACACAAACTTGAGAAGTTATTTGCATCGCCGTGCTTTTGCAACATTATTTACAATAGCCAAGATATGAAAACAACCTAAGTGTCCATCAATTAATGAATACTTAACTGCGTGATAGATACATACGTAAAATATTATTCAACCAGGGCTTCCCTGGTGGCGCCGTGGTTGAGAGTCCGCCTGCCGATGCAGGGGACACGGGTTCATGCGCTGGTCCGGGAAGATCCCACATGCCGCGGAGTGGCTGGGCCCGTGAGCCATGGCCGCTGAGCCTGCGCGTCCGGAGCCTGTGCTCTGCAACAGGAGAGGCCACAACAGTGAGAGGCCCGCATACCGCAAAAAAAAAAAAAGAAAAAGTAATACTATTCAGCAATGACAAGGCATGAGCTATCAAGCCATACAAAGACATGAATGAATTTTAGTTATTTATTGAAGAGTGAAATAAGGCTACATTCTATATGATTCCATTTATATGGCATTTGTAAAAAGTAATTATAGAGACAGTAAACAGATCAGTGGTTGCCAAAGGTTTAGGGTTAGGAGGGATCTGGAGGGTTAGACAGACAAGGTACAGGGAATTTTTTAGGGTGTTTATTTTATGTGATACTTAAATGGTGGATATATACAACTATGCTTTTTGTCAAAACTATTAAAACTTTACAGCACAAAGAATGAGCCTTAAATATGAAAACGTTTAGGGAGCTGAGGACCCCAGGATGGGATACAGGCTGTGACACAAAAATCTAAATATAGTACAAATATATGAAACATCTAAAGAGGCTGGGAGGAAAAGGTGCTAAGCTAAATAACTTCGGAAATGTGTGGTTTCTGTAAGAATAAAGGCAAAAGGAACTACACATAAGCATTGTGCTATAATTGATAAAGTTGTTTCCAAAGGAGGTATGAGTAAATAATTCTGAAATCACTACATATTTATACTAGAATTAAACAATTAAGAAAATGAATGATGCATGATAGGAGCTGAGTTTTACACTGTTGACATTCAAATTACAGCAAAGCAAGGGGAGAAGACCAGAATGATCCATGTGGTAATGGAAACACCAGTTTAGAATCATGTTTAGCTTAATATAGATACAGATATCTAGAAATATTTATAGGTATGTGTATATACACCAGTTAGTATACACAAATATATTTCTTTTATCTGTCTGCTGAGAGGGCCTAGAAACAGTGGCATCATAGTAGCAACAAACATACCTAGCACCCAGATCTTTCTTTGTTTCTAATACCATTCTCTAATAAAATGAACTAAGGCTCCTTGGAAAAATGGTTGACTCTTGGGCTGGGGCAGGAAACTTGCAAGATGAGCATGGGGCACCTTATAATGCCAGAAAGTAGAGAAGTACTCTGGAAAAAACCCACAGTGAGGGGGTATGTCAAGAGACACAGGAACCAATTTGAAGAGCTTACAGTTGCAAAAGCTAGAACAATCTGATAAGCAAAAAGTGACATTGGATTGTAACTCACCTCGAAGTTTAAAATAAATATAAGTATATACTGATACAGATAAGTGATTGAATACATAAATAGAGAATAGACAAATCTCCCTTGCAGAAGAATACTACATAATTTATGTAGATAATCCACTTTCAAGGAGGTGGAACATAACTCTCTAGTACGTAAGTTTGTGTTGCACAATAGTGAATTCTTCCAAAGAGCACAAGGGGAAAAAGAGAGTAACTTTAGAGTAGAGAAACCTGACAAGCACTACTTCAGCCTTGTTGATAAAGGTCAACATCAAGAGTCATAAATCATGTTGATAGTATTTATCTTTGATGTGATGTGAAAAGAATGGTATTTAACCCCTATGGTCTTACTTCCAAAAACCCGTAACTCAAGTCTAATCATGAGAAACACATCAGACAAATCCCAATTGAGAGACATTCTACAAAATATCTGACCACTACTCATCAAAACGGTCAAGGGCATCGAAATCAAGGAAAGTCTGAGAAACTGTCAGAACCAAGTGGAGCCCAAGGAGACACAACTAAATGTAATGTAATATCCTGGCTGGGATCATATGGGAACAGAACTAGGTGAGAACTAAGGAAATCTGAATAAGATATGCACTTTAGTTTATGATAATGTAAAAATATTGTTTCATGAATTGACACAAATGTGCCACAACATGTTAATGATAGGGGAAACTGGCCATGGGTTTATCAGGACTCTGTTATCTTTACAACTTTCTATAAATCCACAACTATTCTGAAATAAGTTTGTTTTAAAAAAAATGCATGGATCAACAAGCACGTATATCTCAAACTTTTACAATGGTTCTACATAACTAAAAATGTATTTACAAAGACAGACAATCTAATGTCACACCCCAGTTAGATACCAGGATTTTGGAGCCTACTTCTTTGCGTGTGGCAAACTCTGGATGAATCAGAGCTTCCCAGTCTGGGTGATGACACAATCTGCAAAGTGTTTTAAAAACACAACTTCTGGAATCAAATCACCCATTGTGGATACCAGATAATTCCTTGACTGGTGTGGGTTAAGGATGGAAGGTTACTTTGCAGGGATTGCTGTAGGGCAGGAACAATCATAGCCCTTTTTTACATGTTAATTTCTTGTCAATACCACTCTCTTCAAAGTTGAGTAGAATTTGGGGCAATTTGCATTTGGTCCACTCCAGAGGCGTTATTGAATCAGGATTCCTATATCTATAGCTTACTCTGGAGATTGTTTTTGTTAGCAGCAGGCTTTGGTGTTCTTGACAACTCACCATCCTACCCAAATCCCCAATCAAGAACTCAGCTTAATGTCTTCAGTCTTGGTTTCTAAGAAAGTGCAAAGCAGAGTAGCCTAGACTGGGCAGTTACATTCTCTCCCTTACTCCAAAGCTAGATCTCTTCAGAGACTCCTTCTAGCGTCTGTAGTTCTCGAGGTGTTACAACAGGGAATATGCCACAAAGGAAGACTGAGAGGGATCTGGTAGACAGAACAATAAATAGATTGGCTACTTGGTTACTTGTAAATTACTGAATCAATTACTGCATTCAAGAGGAAGGAAGGTCCTAAAGGACTAGGCCTGCATCAAGGCACCATCTCTGAAATGGGATGCAGACAGCCACATCTGAAATACATTATACAAGAATGAAAAAAATATGGATGTTCTTACTAGAAGATGTTGGAATTAATGCTAAGTGGGCAAAAGCAGGAGATACCCACTATCATTCCCTTGCCTTATTATCTAAAGTTTTATTCAATAAAATATGAAATCCAAGACTTGGCTTCTTCATGGCTATTCTTTTGGGAAGCAGGTACTGAGGCACCACCTGCTTCTGTTTACTCTGCTCAAGTGTATATTACTCCCATACATATGAAAATAATAATTTGTTCACACTATTCCACCGACTCTCAGGAACAATATAAAAACTCATTAGGTTACAGCTGTGAATCGCATCGAGTATTTATGAGGGCAGTGTCATTTAAGCATAATTTACAGTGTTATTCTTATTGAATAATTTTTGGTGACCTGTGCTCTGAAAATTTCCACTTGTTCCTCTTTATAGTTAATGATAAAATGTCATTCAAGCAGCAACTGAAAAAAAGATTTAAAGCAGATGTTTAAATAAGCTGTAAGACTGATTTTCTGAAGTGACTGATAGAAAAAAAGAACAATGAAAATAATTCTAGCGTGGAACAAAAAAGCATTGATATAAATTTGTAAATACTTTTTCAATAAAAATTGTAAAGTCAAAACATGTGTATTTTCACACATAGCTCAGAGATCACATAAATGCCAAAAGAAGTCGCTGAAATAAATGTGTTTTTTATGAAAAGCAAAGTAGTAAAACAAGCAAAACAGATGCATAAAATGGGTAAATTTTCAGTGTATTAGTTATTGCTGCCTCAGGGAAGCTGTAAATTACAAATATGTTTTTAACTTTTTTTTTTGGTATTCATGAAAATATTTCAGATCTGTTCTTCCCTCTACAGCCCTTGTGATTTGACCCTTTCCTGATTTATAATCTTTTTTAAAGTTTATAAATCAAAGGGTACCAGATAGTTGGAGAAAAGATTCATGTACAAACTAAAATGTGAGGGCAGATAAGATACTAACTTTAGAAATATCATTGTTAAAAAAGGTTTAAAAGTTAAAATAAGTGCAACAGTTCATTTCATCTCCCTTTATCAAAAAAGTTACTTTTAATGAATATAAAACTTATTATTTTGCTTTTTTCTTTCAAAAAATGGGCAATGCTACATACAATGACTCTGAAAGATTTAAATGACAAATTCTCATTCATCTGGTCTAACCTTCCTCATAGGTCAAGGTGATTAACTCTGCAGTGAAAACATCTGTAATGAGATACAGAGAAAAACTATAAATTAAAAATGCTTTTATGGCCTGGCAATGAATCCTTTACACAGAAAAGTCATTTTATTATCTTATATCGAGGACTAAACGTTTCACCCCAGCACCTTGAGCCACAGAGAACAGAACAGAGAAAATGAACTTCTGAATAGCATTGCTTCCAGAGGACTACATACCCTAAAGCACACACCTGGCATCCGTTTATGCAATCACAGTTAAGAACTGAAGCAAAAATGGCAAGAGCTATTAAAAATGTTTGGTTCTCCATCTCTTAAGCAGAATATCAGACCTAGGACTGAAATTTAAATTAACTGCCAAAGGTACCGATTGTAAGAGCGTAGTAGGTTAAAGTTTACAATTAATGTATAACTCTTTTTCATTTTTTCCCAGACTTATTGAGGTATGACTTATAAATAAAATTGTATATTTTGAGGTGTTCTGATAAAATGTATACACTTTTGTGTATACCACAAATCAAGCTAATTAATATATCCAGTACCTCACACAGTTAGATTTGTGTGTGTGTGGTGAGAACACTTGAGATCGATTGTTAGAAAATTTCAAGATACAGTATGTTATTACTAACTGTAGTCACCATGCTATACATTAGGTCGCCAGAGCTTATTCATCTTATAACTAAATGTTTTTACCCTTTGATCAATATCTCCCTTTTTCCCACCTCCTAGCCTCTGGTAACCACCATTCTACTCATTACTATGAGTTCAAGTTTTCTTTTCTTAGATTTCCCATATAAATAAGATCACACAGTATTTGTCTTTCTGTACCTGGCTTATTACACTTAACACAATGCCCTCCAGGTTCATTCATATTGTTATAAATGGCAATATTTGATTCTTTTTTGAGGCTGGACAATGTCCCATTGTATATAAATGTATGGATAGCTAGGTAGGTAGGTACGTAGGTAGATAGGTAGATGGACAGATGCATAGATGCATGGATGGATGGATAGATAGATAGACAGATAATCACATTTTCTTTATTCAATTGTTAATGGACACTTAGGTTGTTTCTATGGTGAATAATGCTCCAGTGAAAATGGAAGTACAGCTATTTCTTTGAGATACTGATTTTGTTTCCTTCAGATATATAATCAAGTAGGATTGCTGGATCATATGGTAGTTTGAGGAGCTTCCAAAATGGCTGTATTAATTTTCATTACAATCAACAATGTACAAGGGTTCTCTTTCCTCCACAACCTTGTTAACGCTTGTTATCTTCTGACGTTTTGGTGATAGCCATCCTAACAGATGTGCCATAATATCTAATTGTGGTTTTGATTTGCATTTCCCTGATGATGAGTGATGTTGAGCATCTTTTCATATACCTCTTGGCCATCTGCATGTCTTCTTTGGAAAAATGTCTACATTTGCCCATTTTTAAATTTGGTTGTTTGGTTTTTGTGCTGTTGATTTGTACGAGCTCCTTATACATTTTAGATATTAACCCCTTATCATATATTTGGTTTGCAAATATTATCTCCCATTCCATAGGTTGCCTTCTCATTTTGTTAACTTTTCTTTTCTATGGAGAAACTTTTCAGTTTGATATAGTCCCACTTGCTTAATTTAATTTAGTTTTTAGTCATGAATGGATGTTGCATTTTTTCAGCTGCTTTTTCTGCATCCATTAAGATAATCATATGATTTTTACCTTTTATTCTACTCACTGGATGTTTCATATTCATTGATTTGTGTATGTTGAACTATCCTTGCATTGCAAAGACGAATTCCTCTTGATCATGGGTATGATTCTTTTAATGTGCTGCTGAACTGAGTTTGCTAACATTCTGTTGAGGATTTTTGTATCTGTATTTATCACGGATATTGCCCTATAGCTTTATTTTCTTGTAGTGTCCTTATCTGGCTTTGGGATCAGTGTAATTCTGGCATCAAAAAATGAGTTTAGGAGGGTTCCCTCCTGTTCTATTTTTGGAAGAGTTTGAGAGGGATTGGTATAATTCTTCTTTAAATGTTTGGTAAAATTCACCAGTGAAGCCACCAGGTCCTAGGCTTTTCTTTGTTTGAAGGTTTTTTATTTGATTTAATCTCCTTACTCATCAGTGATCTGTTTAGATTTTCTGTTTCTTCCTGATTCAGTCTTTGTAGGTTATATACTCCCAGAATATTATACACTTCTTCTAGGCTATCCTGTTTGTTGGCATGTAGGTGTTCATAGTAGTTTCTTACGATCTTTCGTACTTCTGTGCTATCAGTTGTAACAATTTTTCTTCGTCTGGTCCTAAGGTAGCAAGTCCCTTTGAGATTTTCTACAGATACGTAGGCTCTTCAAGATATTTCATACCTATTTTCCATGCTGGATGAACATACTAAGACTTTACTGGAATTTCTCATTCATCATCTTTCACAGAAGCACTTCTGATCTCTGAGCATGGAGTCAAACACCTTTCAACATTGAATGAAAAAAAGTTTTGTTTCTCCTTGGACGACATGTTTCAGAGCATATGTTAGAAAGTCATCCATTATTTGTTTAAATGCTGATTTTTTTTTAACTGGATTTTTGCTTGTTTTCTTAGTTATAATAGAATGCTGATCCAAGCCACAATCACCAAACTGTTCTCATATTGGTCCTCTCCTAATGGTTTCCTGTCTCTACCATTAATCCTTCTGTTCCAACCTGTTTATAGAGGCAGAGTAATCTTTGTAAAACAATCAGATTATCCCTCCCCTGGCTTGCGTTTTGTTATCAAGGCCTACAGATGCTACAGGATTTGGTCCTGCTGTTTACCTCCCTAACTCTTTTCACTCCTCATTCACTGCTCTCCATCACACTGGCCTTCTAGCTGTCCTTCAAACAGGCCAGCGGTGATACCACCTCAGGGGCTTTGCACATGCTCCTCCCGTTAAATAATTCTCTTCACTGAAATTTTACTCCGACATTTTCTTTCTCGTTATTCATGTCTCAATTTTGAGGTGGCTCTTCAAAGCAGTCTGCCTTACCCACATCACTAAAGCAGTATCCCTAATGCTATTCTTCCATTTTATCTGTTTAAGAGCGCCTGGCAGCTCTAGAAAATATCCTAGTTAATTTAGTTAGTTAGCTAGTTAGTTCACGTGAGTCAAGAACAGAGGTGGTCTGAAATTTTACTTTACCTGCAACTTAACAAGTTAGTCTGTCATATCTTTATGGTTGCTTGCAAAAGACAAGAGACTGCTGGGTAAAGGCAAAGTACATTAGTACTCACAGCAGTAGCATTTGTTCACCCATCTGTTAGGGTGACTCAAAGAGTCAGGTAAAATGTGAACGCAGAGTGAGTTGTGTTATAGGAGAGAAATTCTGAGCCTAGGAAACTTAAAACTTTTATACTGGATTTAAGCAAACCTCTGCTACAAAGGAATACACTACATATATGCTATATATTCCAAGGGTGTTCCCTTTACAAAATACTATCTTATGTTTTCACCGTCGTGTGTATGCTACTTATTAATTTATCACCTCTCACCTTTGGATTCACCATTTAATATACATTCTGTGATAACAGATGGAATTCCTTTAAGTATTTCTCTTTTAATGTGAGCATGACTTTAAGCTCTCTCCGTACAGAGTGCTGGAGGGAAACTGCACATGGAAGGGGCCCTCCAGTATCTTCCAGCTGTAGCACAGGGTGGAAGTGTCAGAAATATGGATGTGAGGATATCAGGTAAAACTCTGCTGTAGCCACTGGCCCGGAATGCAAGAATCTTTGGCAGCCTTACAGCCCTGGCCTGGAAATAAGCTTTCTATGGCTCACTTGACCGAGACAACCGTTGCCCTAACAGTGTCTCATCCACATCAGCACCAAGATTTCCTCTGCCGTTCCCTGAGCAGCATGCCTGCAGCCTGAGGAATCCCATGCCCTCCTGTTTTCTCTGCAGTCCTTTGTACGGCCCACCCATGCCCCAGGGAATGCCCACGGAGCCTCTACTAACACTCACAGCTCTCCTGCAGCCCAAAGTGTTCCCACCTCTCTAAACTTCTGCTACCAGCTGCTGAATGCCTACTCCTTGCCTGCAATCTAGACGGTTGCCTCCTGCTTGCCCAATGATGGCAGATAAGCTCCAGCTTCTCTCTACTATGGTTGAGCTTGAAGTGAGCTCAACCATACCTTCTCCAAATATATTTGTTACATCAGTCAGATATATGTGTGTATATATGCTTTCATATATATATATGTTACTCTCTTTGTAGAGTTTAATGATTCTATTTTAAACCTCCCCTGTGTGTATCTATCTCCTAATTGGATCCAGATGGATACAATGCAATTAACCAATTCATATTGTGAACCTATTTGCTGTTCATAATTTTTCACTATCATTAAGAAAACAGCAAAGAACGTCTTTGATCATAAACCTTTGCATGTGTCTGTGATTATTTCCTTAGACAAAACTGCTAGAAGAGGAAAATTATATACATTTTTGAGACCTTGATATATTGTTTCAAAATAACTGTCCAGAAAGGATGTAATAAAAGTATACTTCTAGGAAAGTGTAGAATGCCTAAGTCCCATTACCTTATAATAATCATGGTTTATAGAAAGAGAAAAAGAAAAAGAAATGCACTAAGATTGCCCAAAGCCTACAAAACATCTACCAAAGGTGAGTAAACCCACTTATCACAGCTTGTGTTGGACTCTTAGAGGTTATTACTTAAAGAAATAAAAGTAGTTACTGAATGGAAAATTATTTCTAGGTCCCTCTTGACTTGCAAACCCACCACACCCCAGTGCCCTCTCCACTTTCACCGGAAACCAGAACCTCTTCACATCTCATCTCTTCATTCATTAAAAACCTCAAAGGAACTCAAAAGGCTTACAGCTAAGCCAAGTGTGAGTTTAAAACGCTGATCAGTCACCTTAACCATCATTTACTGTCTTCCTGGAAAAAAGCATTCTGATTTCCAAACATATTGTACTGTTAAAAAAAAAAAAAAAGAAAACTTTTTTTTAAACTAATAAAGTATTAAACTTTATTTCCTCAGTGAAGAGCATGATTAAATTCTGAGAATTGAAAGACATTTGCCACAAACACTGAAAATCTGAAATTCCTGATTGTTGATCTGGCTTAAATCAATAGACATCACTTTAAATGAATAATAACAGTCCACTGAATTGTACTTGTACAGACAACAGATCAAATTTTAACAAGCTGGTAGTAAAAATTAAAATTAAACTAACTAGGAAAAGGCAGTGAGTCGAGATGACTATAGACTTGGAAATCAATTGACTCACCTCCCAGTAAACCTGAGAAATTCACTTCAGCTTCTGGCCCTTTTCAATCATTAACTAGGAAATCCAGAACCACCTTATATACTTTTTCAGAACCACCTATATTTAACAGGTGTATTTAGAAAGAGGTAAATGTCTGTGCTCTAAGGTCTAAGGCACTTCACTGTTCCTAAATATTTGCTATCTACTCAATCACCTAGATTCTGGACCTTAACTCTTTCTTTAGACACTCAGCAAGTGTGGCAGTCTTCATTTATTCCAAATGTATCAACTGCTTTGCCCAGGTACCTGGGCTCCCACAGGTCATGCTACAGTGACTTGATAACCAGGCTGAACCTCCTCATTGACTCTCTCTTTGTTCCAAACATTTTCCAGACATGATACTAATTGATCACCCATAAGAACATAAAAAAAGGACTAAATTCTCAGGCTGCTTGATTTGGTCACTTGTATAGATGTATCCTTCATATTTTGAAATAAGGCAATAGTTTTCCTACATTCTTGCTAATTAAAGTGTGAAGATTAGTGGCTTACTGTTTTTAAAAGCTTTTTGGTGTCCTCAAGAATAAGATCTCACTAATAGGCAAGGGGTCATTATGTCTCCACTGTGTTGCTTCATAACTGCACAGAGATGAAAAATCTAGTAACCTAATTCCATTCTCATTAGTTCCATGAATTTACTATAAACTCCTGGTCAGAGCCTTGGCACTGTCCTATTAATAGACATATGAAAAACCAAGAAAAGAGAGCACAATCTTTTGAACTTGAACTCCTCGTTGACAGGAAATGAATAGAGCAGTGTTTTCTTTGAGAAGTCCCTACACTCAGCAATCCCAAAGCTGAGGCTGCTTCAAAGAGGCTCCCTGCAGAGTGACAGACTCCCTCCCGAAGAAGAAAGATGGGAATGAAAGCTCTACTGGATCTCAGCATCACAGGGTTCTGCACATGGCAGCATTTCAAAGTCTCCCTTATTCCCTTCTTCGGGACAATGTTACTTTAGTAAAACGCGACTACGTAGAAAAGTAAAGTGAAATCATGCAGCTTTTTGTCACCTACTCAGCACCTCTAAAGCTCTATCACATCCCCCACTTTGTTGAGAAGATAAAAATGTTCAATCAAGTTTTGGGTATCCAAAGAGTTCAGAACTCACAATTTGACAATGACATTTGCAGAACTGTGGTCAGCTGAATAATGCCCCCGAAGACGTCCACATCCTCATTTCTGGAACCTGTGGATATGCTACCTTACATGGTAAAGGCTACTTTGTAGATGTGCTTAAGTTAAAGACCTTGAGATGAAGGGGTTATCCTGGATTATTCAGTTGAGCCAAAGTAATTAAAAGTGATCTAAGTCATAAAAAGGAGATGTTACCATGGAAGCAGATGTTGGAGTGCAGAGCTTTGAAGATGGAAGATGGGGCCACAAGCAAATGTACGCTGGTGGCCCCTAGAAGCTGCTAAAGACAAGGAAACTGATACTCCCCCAAAGCTTCTAGAAGGAATACAGTCTGGCCAACTCCTTGATTTTAGACTTCTGAACTTTAGAACTGTAAGAACATAATTTTCTTAATGTCACTAAGTTTGTGGTAATTTACTACAGCAGCCATAGGACACTAACACAGGAAGCAATTAACATATATCAAGTGTCTATAATGAATTTAGGTTTGTGACTGCTTAGGGATCTCATAAGGATGATATTCATGACAAAGAATGAGTGCCACTAAAATCTCCAAAGACACAAGAAAGGAACATCCCAGAGACTGGTAGGAGCTAAATGGTGGCCTGGGATAGAGGCCAGAGCAATTCTCCGACAAACCCAAAAACATCATCCTAAAATCCACCCCCTTATTGAGTCATGTTCCCACTTGAAAAGTCTTTGGTCTAATAGATTACTTGTGAAAACATTGAATGTGGTATTAAAACATGTTGATATGTTGTGTCCAGTCTATCTCTTGGGCCTCATTTCCTCCTTGTACAGCACATGCCAGATGCATCCCTCAAACAAACTCCCCAGTGCTGGGCCCTCTGATTAGAATGCCTGACTTACTTGGCATATGTCTACTAGCTCTTCGGGGCATCCAGGGTACACAACCTCTTTTCTAAAACACCTTTCCTAACTCTCTGGATTCCGTCCCTGAAGGCCTAAATACTTTGTTTAACAAGACATTGCACTTTCAGTTTTATTATTAATGCGATTTATAGTATGATATAATTTGTCTTTTTAAAAATCTGCCTACCGCATTTGTTAATGGTCTTATGAAGGATGAGGAGAGACCTATCTTATGAATTCTTTGATTCTTGATATTTAAGTTTGGCACTCAGAAAATGAATGAACGAATAAATGAAGGAGTGCACGTTTTTAAAGTACGGTATAAGGCACACAAATGATTGAATGAGTTCAATTAATGTAGTTCAATCAATCTACAGGGGGCCTGGAGATTTCAACATGTTCTGTGGCAACACAATGCCAACTCCTGGCCATAGCTAACAGGGCCCTGGGTCACTTGGCTCCAGACACGTCTGTCTCGTTCCTGCTTCCTTGCACTGGTTCCCAACCATGCTAACCATCTTCCAATTACTCAAATCAATATTCTTTTCCTTGTCTTAGGAATTTTGCAAATGCCTCTGCCCATTATACAACCTACATTGACCAAATCCATTTTCACCTTCCATTCCGCATTGTTAGCTTCTTTCTATCCAAGAGATCTCACATTAAATACCAATTTTCATAAAGGCCTTCTGTGACCACCCAATTTAAAGCAGATCCCCTATTATTATACTCTCTCATGGCTCATATTCTTTTCCTATATATCACAACTTGTAGTCATATGCCTATTTATTAGCTAAATTTAGATCCCTCCCACTGGAATTAAGTTCTACAAAGACAGAGGCCATGTCAGTTTTCCTCCCCACTACTGTATCCCTATACCTTACAAGGGCTGTACACAATGTCAGTGCTCAAAAAATATTGTTGTATGGTTGACTAAATGAATGATACATCCATGAAAAACACATATGTGATCTCATGGCCAAAGTTTCCTAACCAGAGATGGATACTTTACCATATGTTTTGTCACAGAGAATCAGTTAAGTAAACACAAATTGATGAATCTACCACTGTGTTTGTAATACGTGTTCAGATCTGTCCATTCTAATTCGAGTTTGCAGAAACACTTGCTATATATCATGATAAACAGGTGCTTATTTAAATAGGAATTACACTCAGGAAAGAAATAAAATGCAAACATTTTATACAAACATCAAAGTTTCTGTTGAAGAAAATAAAATGAAATACATTTGACACTAGATTGCCGTTTGCCCCAGCGGTAAATATTACTTCTGAACTTAGACAGTCCCTTTCAGCCAGAGATTCAGAGTATTACTATTGGTTCCTACCTTGCACTTAAATGTGTTTTCAGGGAATAATAGAATTTGTACAAATTTCTTACTTCACAATTTGCTTTCTGTTTTATTTATGTGTTGTTTGTTTCATATTATAGAGAAACAATTCTATGGTATTGTATCAATATGTTAAAGGTTCTACCTTCCGGAAGGTGTGAATTCTCTAGTCTAGAGTGATGGCTCCATTGCAGTCACCAGTCAAAGCCCCATAATTTTATCAGGCACAAGTAACCTTTTTAGAGTATTTTTAAAAGGTAATTATGTTAATTGTGACTCTTACTAAAATAACCTCCAAGTTCTTAAAATAATTAATCTCTTGTTTTTAAGACCTCTTGAATTTCTGCTGTTTTCTGGGGCTAAGAGACTAAGAAGCATATACAGGGTAATGATAATAATTATAACATTTTACTTACGTTTTTGCAATTTTGTTCTTAAAGCACATAAGCACTTATTCTTAGACGAGGCTCAGAAGCATACTAAAGGTTTTGTTTCTCCTCCATGTCCCCTTATCACTGTAAACATCTTTATCACATTATATAAAAATAAAACTTTATCAACACTGTTATCTAAATAACTATGAACCACTAGATAGATAAATAGATAAATATTTGTTTCCCATACCAACAAAGATTCTAGTTTATTCTTCTTGGTATCACAACCCTCTACAATACCCATCACACAAAAGACCTCCAATAATATTTACTGAATTGAACAGACTGGAGTAGTGGTTGTATATATTAAATATCTTTTAGAAATCAGAATTTTAGGTTAAGTGTGCAATCTATTTATAAGGTTCAAAATTGACAAGTAGTAAAATCTGGACTAGAAGTTACCTGATAGCCCAAGTAAAGCTCTTTCCATGAAATAGCATCTCTGAATGTTTTTTGCCATGTTTACATATCCCTAGGAATTAGAAGTAATTGGCAGAACTAATATAGCAAATTATTCAAAATAATATAATGAATAGGTATGTAAAATATCATTTCTTTGAATTTTGGTGGGTTTGGAGTTAGTACAGTTGTTTAATCACAGGCTACATGGCTTTTTAATAGTGATAGTGGAGGGAGGGCTTGAGCATAAAAAGGATGGTTGGGATAGGTGAAGTCCCTTTCATCAGGAAAAGTCCATGGCTCTATTTTTGCAGAGAACTGTACTTCTAATGAAAAAATAATAATAAGAAGAAGTATCCCTTCATATTTTATTTACAAATCCTTTGTGATCACTAAAAATTAATATGGAAAAAAACCCACTAGATCCTAATCCAAAAATAGGGTTCTAAATCTGATACTGTTGACCTGGAAAAAGTAATGATAGCACAGTGAAATGGTTCTGAGTGGGAGATATGGAGTTATCCTTGTTGAACGGAAGTCCTGACTTTACTTTTGTGTCCTAAGCACATAACTTAACTTCTATGAGATTCAATTGCCTCATCTGTAAAGTGGAGATTATGCCACCATGAAGTTTCTATCAGGAGTAAATAAAATAAAAGCTATAACATGCTTAGCAGAGTGTCTGACCTGGAACATAATACACGGTCAATAAATGTCATTCCTCTTTCCCACCCTGTTTTCTCAGATGTAAAACAAAAAATTGTGTTAGATCAGAAATATCAAATAAGATAGTAAGGGTACCACCAATCTCACACATATAGCACACATTTCCAAGCAACTGCCACACAGAATCCTGAGGCACCAGCCTGGTTTTGAGAATTCTTCTCAACACAACCAATAGCTACTAGCAGTTGACCAAAACTGGCAGAGGAATTGGACCAACTTGTGCTATCCAGACTCGAAGGCACTAAGATTACTTGCCATTCTCTAAAACAAAATAGCAACTATAGTAAATGATACAGGGTCACAGGACTGTAGATGTGATGCCATCATTTATCTTTTGAAAATTCATTTGAAAATAGAGTAAATGCGCGTATGAGCGCACACACGCACAATCACAGTGGGTTTTACTGAACTGAATCCTTATTCACTGTCCACGTTAGAAAAATAAGCACTTTTTCCTATTCACTATCTCCATCTACCCAAAGTCGTATGAGAGCATTCCAAAAGAATGGGCCATGTCAGAATGATGAAGAAAATTCTAAGCTTATAGCATCAATTATATCACATATACACATTATTTCTCATAATCATGTAGTATCAGATGCATAGTGTAAATAGTTATTTGGGGTTAGAATCAAAAGAAATGAATATATTTTCTTTTCAGTGAGGTCTGACTGGAATGTGTTGGTATAGCCAATTTAGAAAATGTTAAAAAAGTAAATTAATTTTCACTTGATATACTCTCTTGCTTATTTTTATCATCTATCTTTATCTGTTAAGTTATGGAAATATGTTGTTAAACAATGGGAACAAACTGGAAAAAAGGATTAAATGCCTTTACTTAAGGTGCATTTGTTAACAATTCATATACATTTAACAGTTCAAATGAAAGAGAAAATGGTGCTAAAATTAATGGAAACCAACTAGAATAATCTGTGCCCTTCATTCCTCTTACTAAAGCTCAGTTGCACCTACTGTCTTCCTGATGGTTGGCTATCAATCAGTTGAGTAGTGTACACATGGTTGTCAATCACATGACAAACAGAATGTGGGAAACTAGAAAATCTGAGGTTTCAAGTAAAGCAGCCAGATAGATTATCAAAATCCATTTTGTTGTCTTTTGTGATTTTACATTTGAAGACCACTATCTACTATTTGGGTAGAGAAAATTATGAGAAATTAAATTCTCCGTCTTCCAACTCTGGCTTTTGTGACGCTACAAAAATGTTTTAGCAATTGTGATGCATGTTGATGATTGTCTTTAGATGTAATCTGATAAGCATTTGATTCATCTGTTCCAACTTTATAGCTAGTTATCTAAAGCAGCATTTTAACAAAGACATTTGATAAACAAGTTGCTTTCATTTGGTTTGGTTTGAATCACATCTCAGAAAAATCGTAATGTCTCTCAGGTGTATATTAGCAAGGTTTAAAAAGTCATAAAGAGTGTTCTATAGAACAATAATTCATTTGGATTTATCTTAGCATAAAGCTATCAGTCTGCCTGCCTATACAAACACTAATGGTGTAAGGGAAGGTATATAATAGATAGAAGCCTGAAATCAATCTGTGCATTTCATAAGTTCTAATGATTTGAAGTATTTAAATTGCTGAATATATCAAGAAATAGAAAAATGTGCAAAGGAAAAGAGCAAGAATCAAGAAATAGTTCTCAGATACAAAACAAAATTTCTGTGCCTTTCTCCAAATTTTAAATGCTATCCTTGAGAAATGTTCTAAAATCAAGTATTTCACAACTAGATGGTAGCAAATTATTCACGGGTAGTTGGGTGAGGTATGAAATAATAATACAAATATTAGTCTACAGAAAATCTATTGTAATTTTTTATGATTGTACTTAAGAATAACTACTGTCCTCTAGAATGTCTGAATGTAGCCCAAAACATAATTTTATAGACAAATGGACCATACGATATTGACATTTTTAAAAAGTTTTTATTTTCCAGAAATGTCAGTTTCATAGGATTCAATCTATTATTTTTTTTAACAGAAAATACTTCTAAATGCAAACCATAAAATTAAATTGTACCAAGTAGTGGAAGATTAGACTTAAGCTATCTCAGGAAATACTCTAGTTTTCATAGGAATGATTATATCAGAATGAATGTTCAAAGAGAAAGTTTTTTTAGGTTTTCAGAAAGTAGTTCAACAGGAGGAGTGAACTGGTCTGGAAGTTTGATTTGTCTACAGTCTAGACTACAATATTATTGTGAAATATACTATACTGTGAAATATACTATATTATTGTGAAATATACTATATTGTGAAATATACAAGCAAAGCATTTTCTAAAAATAATTAATAAAAAAGTAGACAGTACATATGCAAAATAAACCTTTCCTACTCAACTCAAAATGTCACAATCCTCCAATTGTTGAATCTTACTATGTCATATTTACATAAGGAATAGAAATCACTTTTAAAGTTATATATTACTACGTTGTATTTATATAATCAATAATAGAAATCATTTTTAAAGTTTAAAACATAATAAGACAATGTTATAACTGCCTTTTAACAGGCATAGCTTAATTTTTTTCACTAAAATGTATTCCTCGTGAAAGTGGTTTTAAAGAGATAAATCTATAAAAGAGAAAAAATACGTTTTACTGTGCTTCAAAGATCTTGGGCAGTAACAAGTTGAGCTTTTTCCTTTCACAACCCATAACACCCCTTCTACACACACCTCCTTTTATAATGTAAAGGGGGGAAAATACCTTAATTTTCAGCTAGTGGAAAAGAAACATGCAAAATGAGAGCAGGTGCAGGAATTTCCGGTCTGAAGGTCAGACCAGGCTGTCATTCTGTTAAAATTAATGTGGTCACACCCCCAGAGGTCACAGAAAAACGTTTCACCTGGGGAACTCCTTGAGCTGAAGAGCAAATGAAATCTGAGAGTGTTTAATAGCAGTAGTAGTAAGATGTAAGAAGTAATGACAGCCTGAAGTCACAGTCCCAGGGAGACAGTTGGCGAGAGTAATTTACCTAACACTTCGGAACCTCTGCAGTCTCTATCTCATAATTATCTGCCTGACTTGCCTTCTCTTCATTTATCCACTCCCTCTTCAGTCATTCTCTTTAATTCTGGGAATGTGCTTCCACAGTCTTGCTTCCTGATTTCTTAATTTGTCTGAGCCTGTCTCTACAATTTGAGCACCTCACCACCACACACACACACACACATTAACGCCACATTTATATTTTCTTTCCTTTTCTCTCTTCCTTACTAGGCCTATAACCTGCTTCTTAAGGAACTGCATTGTGAAACTCAAGGAGAAGATTAAATATTGATTGTACCGGGCTTCCCTGGTGGCACAATGGTTGAGAGTCCGCCTGCCGATGCAAGGGACACAGGTTCGTGCCCCGGTCCGGGAAGATCCCACGTGCCGCGGAGCGGCTAGGCCCGTGAGCCATGGCCGCTGAGCCTGCGCGTCCGGAGCCTGTGCTCCGCAATGGGAGAGGCCACAACAGTGAGAGGCCCGCGTACAGGAAAAAAAAAAATATATATATATATTGATCGTACCCTTTAGAATAACACTTCATTTCTTTTTACTGTAAAACTCAGATGAATAAAATATTGCCTGTTTCTTTTTAGAATTTCTAACTAAATTAATTTGCCTTTCACTTTTATTCAACTACCACTATATAGCTTAGGGAACTGGAATAGAAAAAGTTATGCCACTATGATGTATCCTCACCAAAAATATATTTTGGCATAATTAAATCTTATGGCAACAATGAGAACCCAGAACCTTTGCCAGTTTTAAATATATTTCTGTATAATTTATCTATGAAATTTTGATCTAAACTTTGGAGTCACAGAAATAATTTAGGTAGAAAAAATAGCTGTAACTGATATTGTATTACATCTCTCAAATTTATTTTTCTTTTCCCACTAATCTGACTTTCCCTTTGCTCTTAATACAAACACATCACTTCAACAGCATTCACTAAAAAGTTATTCAAGCGTTTTGCACATTTATACTTCCAGCAAATCATTTAAGAAAATCCAGCACCTAAAATCTGGATAGTAGTCTAAAAAGTCACAATTTTTCAGTTCATTTCCTTCTTTGGCACAATCAAAATCTCTTTTCAGAGATAAATTACAATGCTTGGCTCACACAACAGATATCAGTTGATTGGACTACCATATCAGGCCACAAAATGACCTTATTAATTGAAAGTCATTGCAAGAAGCAGCAGGGATTTAACAAGACTGGACTCTCAAACGATCAAAAGGCTCACTGAATCCAGGAAAAATGCCCCCGAGTATGGTATAATGGTGATGTGTGATGGCTAATGATACAGTATTTATGTCTTGTTCTGATAGTCAAGCATACTGAAGGGTGAACAGGATCAACTACTGAATGTTAAAAATTAATTAAGGTTGCAAGTATAATTCTTCTAGAAAATGGGATTTTCCCCCTAACTCAAAACACTTGGAAAAAGTCAGTTTGTCATCATGATTTGAGCAAATCATGTCAATGTCAAAATAAAAGCAGCATTCAGCTTTTCTATCTAAAATTGCCCCCTAGCATATACAGTTAGGTAGTTAGGTGCACATTTGTGTGTGTATATAGTCCTGCACCTTGTTTTGTCCCTTAACCATTTATTCAAGATCTGGAAGCTCCTTCCCACTAGTTCATGAAAAGTTGTTTCACTCTGTGTAATGGCTCTGCAGCAGTCCACAGCATGAATTTTACATAATTTATTTAGCCTGCTATGTATTGTGGACATTGTTATTCCCATTATTATGAGATTACAAACAACACTGCAATGAACATTCCTGTATGTAAATCAACTTGGACATATGTGAGTTTATTAGTAACAATAGTCCTAGATGCAGAATTTCTAATTCAAGGGTCATGGCTCGTTTGATAGAATTCATCAAAATGCCATCCAACAAAAAAATATATGGAAAGACATTTCCTTAAACTTCACCAGCGGTATAATCAAATGTTTTGATGTCCAGAAAGTATTTAGGTGAAAATGCTGTCGCCTTGTTATTTTAATTTACATTCTCCTTAAAAGCGTCTTGAAAATGTCTTTTATGTTATCTTTGTTTTTGTGTCTAGTCTTTGCCTATTTTTCTATAGGTTATTAAAATGTTTTAAATTGTATTAATTTTCTTACATTATAAACAATTGAGAATTAGATCTGAAACACACAATACAAATTTTCCATGCTGTCATTCGCCTTTTGACTGTTACATTGTTTATTTCAGCTGCACTGAAGCATAATTTACATGCAATAAAATTCACTCATTTTAAGTGTACAGTTGTGTTGTACCATGTGATATAGAATGTTTCTGTCAACTAAATACCTAAATAGTATTCTCATCCCCTTTTTCATCATTTCTCTCCTCTTCATCTTCCCAAGTAACCATGATCTGATTTTTATAACTACAGATTAGTTTTCTGGTTCTAAAACGCTCTATATAAATGCATAGCATATACTCATTACCTGGCTTCTTTTGCTTAGCATCATGTTTTAGAGTTTGTCTATATTATGTGTAGTCTTCTTTATTCCTGAGTAGTAGTATACTGTGTGAATATACAAAATGTGTTCATCATTTCATCAATTGATGGACACTTGATTTGGGTTGCTTCCAGTTTTGGGCTAATATAAATAAATTTATTTACAAGCCTTCATGTGACCATTGTTTTTATGTTTTCATTTCTTTATATGACACTGTTTAACCTTTAAAAAAAATACCAAACTGATTTCCAAAGTGGTTGGAAAACTTTACTCTCCATCCAGCAATACATGAGTTCTGGTTGCCTGATGTTATGTCAGTCTTTTACCTTTAGCTGTTCAAGGTGATGTGTAGTGGCATCTCATTGTGGTTTTACTTTGAGATGATCAATCAATAAATATGTTGAATATCTTTTAATATGCTTATTTTCCAGTAATATATTTTATGGGGATGTTGCTCAAAATTTTCTATTGGGTTGTCTTTATTTTATGGAGGTTTAAGAATTCTTTATATATTTTGAATGCAAGCTTTTTGTCAGCACACATACACACACAACTTTCACCCAGTCTGACCTGTCTTTTTATTTCTCTAACACTTTAAAGACCAAATGTTAAGTTTTCAATATTAATGAAATCTGATTAACCAATATTTTTCTTTTGTGTTCTGTTCTTTGTGTCATATCCAAAAAAGATCTGCATCTCCAAATTCCTGAAACTTTTCTATGCTTTGCTTTATAATTTTAGGTTTTACATTTAGGTCTACAATCTCTTTTTAAATAATATCCATGTTTTGAGTTAGGGGAAGATGTTGTCTTTTGCCCATAAATACCTAATTGTTCCAGCACCATTTCTTGCAGACTATTTTCCCCATTGAATTACTGGGGCACCTTTATTAAAAATACATTTTCCATGTATTTGTGGGCCTATTGCTAGACTCTGTTCAATTCCATTGACCTATATATCAATCCTTTCACAAGTGCTATGCTATCTTGATTACTATAGCTTTATACTAAGCCTTGAAACAGCCAAAGTCTTCCTATTGTTTTCCTTCTTCAAATATGTTCTGGCTATTCCAGTATATTCTAAAATACATGTTTTAGAATAGCTTGCCATTTTCTTTAAAAAAAAAAAACAACACTGTAAAGATTTGGGGTAAAATTACATTGATACTGTATATCAATTTGAGAACAACAGACATCTTAATATTGGTATTGCCAATCTATAACCATGGTATGTTTATATATTTATTAAAATCTCTTAAAGTTAATATCTTCTGTATTTTGTGGTTTTCCATTAACAGGTCTTGTACAGTCTTTGTTGCATTTACCTCAAGTATTTCTTGTGTTTGGATGCTATTACAACTGGTATTTAAAATTTTTCTTTTCCAGTTATATGTTGATAGCATATAGAAATAGAGTTGCTAAAGTCACCTTAGTTTTCATAGGTCACTGTGGATTCCTTCAAGTTACCTATATACCTGCACATGTAGTTTCCAAATAAATACAGTTTTACTTCTTTCTAATATATATGACTTTTATTTCCTTTGCATGACATATTGCACGGGCTAGGATCATAAGTACAATGCTGAGTAGTAACAGTAGTAATAGTAAGAGGCAACATCTGTACCTGTACCTTTTTCCTGATTTTGGAGGGAAAGTATTCACGATTTCAACATTAAATGTAATTTAACTAGGTTTTTTGGTAATTTATTTTATTAACTTAAATAAAACTATATTGCTTTTTTTTTACAAACATGCTTAGGTTGCACTTAGCCCTTGTGCTTGCTTTTAAAAGTGAAATTTTGGCATTTTGTTTAGTCTGGACATTTAATCCACACTAAAGCTCTTTGGTATCGTGACTTAAAAGGTCTTCCAACGGCCAAGATTTTGCAGCTTGGATAATATCTTTGGAAAGGTTAAATGAGGCAATTTTCTAAAGCCGTTGTGGGCACAAGCACAGGACTTTCTGCCCTGCTGAAAACGGGGTGGGGGGGGAAGGGGGGAACGGGGTTCTCCCGGCCCAGCCTCCCCTCCCGTCTGTCTGCCTCTGGGTCCACAGGGATCTGCGAGCGCTGCGGGGCCGCGGGCACTTGCACCAAGCATCCCGGCTGCATCGGGGAAGGCAGGACCACCTCCGTCTGCGTGGCTGCGGCCTCCCAAGAAACTGCAGCAGGATCCGGAGCAGGCCAAGGAGGAATATGAAATATGAAATCTTCATTATTTACTAAATTTGTGTACGTATGTGGCCATATTTTTGCACTCTATTGATTTTTACTATTTGTGTACAATTACCTCATTTTAGTTACTTTGGCTTTATTTTATTTACTTATTTTATTTTATTTTTTAATTTTTTTGCAGTACGGGGGCCTCTCACTGTTGTGGCCTCTCCAGTTGCGGAGCACAGGCTCCAGACACGCAGGCTCAGCGGCCGTGGCTCACGGGCCCAGCCGCTCAGCGGCATGTGGGATCTTCCCGGACCGGGGCACAAACCCGTGTCCCCTGCATCGGCAGGCGGACTCTCAACCACTGCGCCACCAGGGAAGCCCTGGCTTTATATTTTAATGACTGTTATGAGTAGACTAATTAATTACTTCCCCTGCCTGACCCCAATTTTCTGGCATTCTTCTCTTTTTAATATATAAATTTTATAATCATCTTCTCTAGCTCTTCAGAAATTCTACTGTTACTTTTATTGGGATGTTGCAATTTTGATAATTTATATATTAGATGATATTTATTATGATGATAATGAGTCTATCTTATCCAAAGCATTTTTTCCAAGTCACCTTTTGTGTTCTTCAACAGCATTTCAGAATCCTTCATAGAGAACTTGTCAGTTTGTTGTCAGATTTATTCTTGTGTCTTTTATCTTTTAAACAAACGTTTTTGTAAGTAAGTCTCTTTCTTCTATTACATCTTCCTGAAGTGTCTGATTCCTTATAATGGCCCTGCTCTTATTAGGTTGCTGAAGTCTTTCAGCTATTCAATATGCAAACGAGACACACTGCCGAATTTCTTGAGGTCAAAACGTAGTCCAGATGGCATTTTCAACTTCCAAATTCAACAAAGCCATTGATGTGTCTCCTGATATAAGCATTCTTCTTTGAAAATCATGATTGGGAAAGCAGCAAAGAGCAGCGTTAGAGTACAGAAGACAAAAATTCTGTAACTGGGTAATTAGGTGACACAAGAGATGGCCACTTCCACTTCTACCCCTCAGTTCCTAGATATGTGCATTTTGGTCAATAGGTTAAAGTTCATATTTTCTATATAGGACAGCACCCAACTCTTCAGGAAGTTGTCTCCCAGCCCAAACTGTAACATAAGCTTCAGTGAGCGATTCCACACTTCTGTAAGGCACATGCTTCTAGACCTGAGGTCTGTGATTAGACCAGTGATTCACATGGGCAGAAGCATGTGGGAGACTGATCGCTTCTAAGACATTCTGTAAATCCGGTAGTGGTGGTGATGGGAGAAGCACTGCAGGCTTCTAACATCAATACAAGTAAGTGCATATCAAATAGGTATATATTGCAATGAGAACAAATCCTTCATCTTAATGAAGAAAGAATATCCAATCTTCTACAAGGTAGCTGGCTGCCACTCATCTCTTGGAACAATGTTTTGGATTCTGCTATTGGCAAGTTGGGAACTTGGCAATGGTAGAAGCCAGAGAACATGCTGCCAAAGGCAGAAGCCTAGAAAACATATTTTTCAGGGGTCAGTTCCTGTGATACAGAGAAGAACAGGACAGTAGTGGATATGAAAGTAATCAGGCAGACGACTGAGGAGTTATCTTGTGATTACCCTCATACATATTTCTACTCTTTTCTCTCCACAAGACTTTCTTTCCCTCTACGACTAGATTTTATCTCCTTTGCTTATTTTTCTTAGTATTTCCAGTGTTTCTCCTTATGCATTTAAATATACTTATATCCTATTGCTGATTTTTTCAAGTTTACAGTGATAACTTTTGACCCATAGTTTTAAACGGGTAAGTCAATCTGCATACTAACATCACTTCTGTCCCCTTTCTTTCCGGTTCTATTCGCAGAGTATATTGGTACTATCATTTTTACTTTTTCATGATTTTCAATATTTATTTTTTATTCTGAAACTGTAATTGCTCGGTCCTTCAGTTGAATAGGTTTACATTAGTCTTGGTCCTTCAGTTGAAGGTTTGATGCTCATTTCATGTTCTATTGTCACCTATTTCTCCATTAACCTCTCACTTGTCTTTGAACCCTTATTCAAAGGATGAAAGCTTAAGTTTCTCTAATCCACAGCTGTATATTTGAACACAATTTTCATCTGGTTCATGAAAACTTTTTTTATGAGTGTTCTTCATCTGTTAATTGTTTCTGTTATTCCTCTTAAGCAGATTCCTTTTTGTTTACTATTCATCTTTTTCAATAAAGTTTTTTCTGGCACAGTTAATTGTAGGCAGTTCATATTGAGTAGAACGGGACACTGCTTCAGGCTAGTAGGGTTTCTCTTAGGTTCATGTAAGTATCGCATGAGATAGTTTATGCTATGACTGAGGTTTTTTAAAAACTCAAATTTTAGATTCCTTTTTTGGAATGAAACCAGATCTGTGCTCTTTACAAGGTTATTTCTAAACTGCAAAAGTTATTTCCCTTCCTCTCTCCATGTTTTTGCACTTCCTCCACTCAATCCTGGCTGCCATAATCAGACAGAAAATACAAGGACACTTCTCTCTTGCATCTGTAGTGAAAGCCTTAGTGAGCTGGTGTTTTTTAGTTTGTTTTTCCATCTTTACTTCTCCTTCAGTGACAAAACTCAGTAGATGCATTCTGGCTTTCCCCCTTCAGAATTTTTTTCTCCAGCTCACCAAAAGGCACCGCTGTGTGTTTCCTCATCAGCCTCACCTCTGATTGTCAAGGGGGTTGAACAGAGTTCTAGACAAAAGTCAATACACCCATTTCTCTTTCATAAAATTTAAAAATAATTTAAAATAATTAAAAAGAGCATTTTTAAGTTTTGGCCTACATGGTACCACTTTATTTACTATGGAGAACTCTGTACGACTACTTTTCCCTAAGATTTACAGTCATGGTGTCCTCTGTATAGACCTTCCCTTCCCTTTTTACTCCATTCCATAAGAGGTCCTTCTCTGCTAGTTACAACGAATTATGAAAAGAGGAGCTTCAATTTTACTGACATCCTCATACTGGAACGATGCAAAAACTGATATTCAATAACAGACAGTTCCATTGAGCTTACAAAACATTCATAGATTTATGCCCCTGTCAATTACAACAACGTTACATATATTTTCTTGCCGTTTCTTCTTGCAAGAGAAAAATAATCACATGTTCTTAATCCAACTTTCCCTATTAATGTGCAATTCTATGAAAACCAAAAGGTAAAAATGAAAGGAAAATTATATTGATCCTACTGTTGTTTCATCATTAGTATACTTACGTCTGTTCACTTGTCCATTTATTCAAAAATTATTAATTACCCACTAAGTCATATAACTATATTAGGGTCATGGATGAATAACCCAATCACTCTCAGAGTAAAAAAAAAGACATGAAAGTAAATGATATTCAATAAATGTTAAAATAGATATGCATATAAAGATGCAATGGGAGTACAAAACAGAGAGGCCCTAAACCACAGCTTTTATTCTGTGTCAATGTGTAGATAAATTATAAAGATACAGCATTAAAAATCAGGACAACTTGTTAGCTATTTCAGTATTAAAAATTGTTTGCTGATAGTCTGATGCCCTTTGGTAAAGAAGAGATAATGTTAGAAACTGAACTGAAGCTACCCTAAGGATATATAATCTTCAACTACCTATCATTCTGTAAGAATTTGATGAACGGGCAGATGTAGGTAACAATGGATAAAATAGGGTATCAGAGGTTTAGAAGGGAAAAAGCCCATTTAGATGCTTCTGAGGAGTGATGAATGAGAGTGCTGCGAGAGGTATAAAAACTGAGTCATTTCTATAAATATCGCCACCTGGGAGGCTTTCTAGCTAAGCAGTGGTTCCAATTGCCTTGATTTTTAAATATGCGTATGCATAATTTTTCTCAACACATCCTTTCAGATCTTATTTGAAATACAAAAACTTTTTCCTCTGTCCTTTTCCACACATTTCTCTGCTTATCTTGATGGCTTTCCACCAGAGAGAGCAGCAATCTTTGTTGATACTTCTACATTTTAAAGCCACAAACATCAGATGTGAAATAATAAACTTATAGCAATGAAAACCCACAAAATTGATCCATTCAATCAAATTTTCATTCCTTGGAATCAATCTGGAAAATGAGTATTTGGAGTAAATCAAATGATTTTTAAGCTTCATATGTACATTAAGAATTTCTCAGGTGAACCGATGGGCATACACACAGCTTTTGCAACCGTAACTCTAGACACGGAGGTCTTTCATCTGGAAATTTTCTTGAATTTCAGAACTAGGTTTTAGTGCATCTATATCTAATAACATCTGGCATACAGGAACAAAACTTTTATTGACTAAATTTTATAATAATCGCAATAAATCAATTGGGTTATATAGAGCTAACATTTTAAGTAGATTTCAAGGTATAGTCATCGAAGTGTAGGGTTTCTTGATTTATCACTTTCAAATAAGGAATCATTTTCAACTGATCTAAATTTATAAGAGGTTTTAGAGGAATATCACTTTCATAAACACTGGTAGTTTACCACCTTCAGACCCCCAAACCTTTCTTCCTTCACTTAGAGGTTTTCGAACGGGTAGTTTTATAGTGATCTCCACCTCCTCATTTCCATCCATTCTCAATTTATTACAAGTTGTCTCTGCCTCCATTATCCAGAAACTGGTCTCATTAATGAACTCTAAACTGCTATCCAAGAGACACTTTCAATCCTGATTTGAATTCTGCATTGGATGAGATAATGTTTTCCTCATTGAAGCTCCCCTTCTTTGACCTTAGGGACCCTCTATTTTCCTGATTGTGTTCCATCCTTCCTTCATTGTCATTTTGGGGTTATTCCTCAAACATTAGTGTATCTGAGGATGCTATCATCATCCTCTTTTTACCTACTCTCACTGAGTGATGTCATCCAACCCTACTAATCCAAACACTACCTATGGAAGATTGTATTTCTTTCTTCAGAATGCTTCCTACCTTTTCTATAGGTCCCTCTACAGAGGGCACATTATACTTCCTGGCCCTTTTGATGGTGGACTTAGCCATGTGATTTGTTTTGGTCGATTGATTATGAGCATAAGGGCAATTTGCTGGGTGCACCCTGAGCTTTTGCTAGCTCTCTTAGCGTTTTGCCATCATCCACTATGAAAAGAACATCTCTTGAGAAATTTCTAACCCAGGGTAAGGAGACACATGAAGCAGTACTGAGACGAACTGCAGCCTGAAGACAGTGCAATTGAGTCCAGCAGAGCCACATCTAATCCACAGACCCAGGATCAAAAAATAAGTACTTGTTATAAACCACTGAACTTTGGGATAGTTTCTACTTAGAACTTTTTAAACAAGTATTTGCTACTATGCTACTTGTTTGCTAATGTCTCTCAAATCATTCTCCTGAATTTTAAACAAAAATATCCAACTCTCATTTTAATGTAACCCATCTGGAAGATTCATGGGTACCTCAAATTTAATATTTATAAAAATGAACTTACCTTCTCTCTAGGTAAGCTAATTTCCCCATGTTATTTCCTATTTCAGTAAAGAAGAATTGCATGTGTCTACTTCCCAAGCAAAAAATCCAAGGCACTATCCTCTCTTTCTCCCTCTTCCTAGACCTAATTGATCAATCACTAATTCCTTTGATGGTAATATAATCCTAAGAGCTACCATGTTTTTCTGCTGCATTTTATATATCCCTAAAAGCTACTTTAATTTTTTTTTTTTTTGCGGTATGCGGGCCTCTCACTGTTGTGGCCTCTCCTGTTGCAGAGCACAGGCTCCGGACGCGCAGGCTCAGCGGCATATGGGATCTTCCCGGACTGGGGCACAAACCCGTGTCCCCTGCATCGGCAGGCAGACTCTCAAACACTGCGCCACCAGGGAAGCCCTAATTTTTTCATGAAATAAGGCAGAATAGAAACAACCAAAAGAAAAATTCCTGCTGATTATTTTTTTCTCCTCATCCCGACTGCTACTACATTGGTTTAAACGCTCATCATTTCTTACAAGGAATACTACATGTACACGTCTAACTTCCTCCAAGTTACTTAGTCTCCTATGTATTTCTCCACTCTTCTTTCAGTGTGCCTTTTAGTGTCCCTTTGAGCTACTTAAAATCCTCATTTGCTAGCTGTTTTCGGCATAAATACGACCAAAGAACGTATGAACCCAACTTGCTATCCAAATATGTTAACACACTACAGCTCATTTACATGTTTCTTTAAAGTAGTCCCCTTGTCATGGAATCATCCCTTGCCTTCTCCCCACAGTCCATCCACTCTGCTGACTCCTACTCATCATTCTAGCTCCATTTCGCCGTTATCTCATCTGCTGATCCTTTTTAAACCACTCTATACTACCTCCTCCACAGTTAGGCTGAGTTAACTCACCCTTGGGAACTTGTGAATACATCTATAACGTCTTACAATACTGACTTATGCCCCTGCCTTCTGCTTCACAGAGAACACGAAAAGTGTAATTTATTATATCTAGTTTCTGGGGAGTAGTCTTATTTACCACTGGATCTCAAGCATCTATACATGAACAGTCAAAAATATTTGGGACATGAATGAACGAATGTAAATAGTTAAGGGGTAGGCAATGCTTTAACTTAGGGGTCTATGTCTTCAAATAAAATTAAAATCTACCAGAAACTCATCAAACTAATTTTCATTTAAGACACAGAAATTCAAGAAGAGCCTCCACAGAAAGTCTTCTTCAATCTGCCAAAGCAAGAGTTGGACACCCAAAGCGGCTTAGCACGTTATACAAACTTTAATCATCACAACATATGGTTATGATTTGTTTTCAAGCCTGACTTTCCCAGTAGACTGTGAAATCCCTCAGGCCTAAATGTCAATCTCATTAAGTTGTAAAATCCTAAAATGAGCACAGTTAAATCCCCAAACTGAATGCTCTTCCTTTATATGTTACTGATCAATGCTTGTTGAACCAGATCATTCACTTCTTCAACAGTAATAGAGCTTTCTTATGTGCCATATACAAATCCCAGAGATGGGAATAGAGTAGAGGTGTCACAGGATAATCAGCTACACATATATACTATGAAAACTTGTAGTATGGAATTCAGAAGAGGAAAAGGTGGTTAATTTTGTTCTTTCTACAGTTACAGGATATTTGAAAATCTAAAGGATTTCATCTTTAACAGTGGCTTCAAGAAACTGAGTTGAATTATCCCCAAATAAGCCAGTATTTGTTACTATTCTATTACCAATTGAAGTAATGTATAATTGCACTTAAAGATTTATTTTGGTCTCAATTCAATATGGTCCATAATATTAAAATATAACAAAATCTCATTTTATAAAATCGTTACTAATCCAACTGACTTCTATTATTATATTTTATGAGTGTAGCAGGTCTTTTCCTAAGCTCTTCAGTGCTGTTGTTTTTAATATGCATCTATATTTTTTATGTCTGTTTTCAAGCTCTTATAAAAATATTACTTTTGATGGATGTCCTGATTTTAAGAATTGTGTTTTCCTTTTTTCATATTGCATATCACCCTAATATTAAGTCATTTTAATGACTACTTCAAATGTGTAAGTGCTGCTGGGTGACACTCTCATTATATGCTTTATATCACAAATTCGGAGTATTTTATTATTATTTTTGAAGAGCTCTGAAAAATCAGTAAACTCATCATAAAAGAGTCTCTAAATTCTTTATGGATTTATCATCAAGATTGTATTTAAAATACATAAATATTATGATAAATATTTAATTAAAAACTCTGCTTTGAGGATATAGGTATATAAATTAATAATATTCTTCTGTAACCTAATAAAACACTATGGTATCTAACATATATATAATGCCATATATTTCATTTTCTTCTACAATTAAAATGGCTAAGCAACAGTAAATATGACTCAGAATTTAAACAGTGACTTTACTTCTACCAATGTGAGGCATAAAGAATTCCTTGATTAACAGCTGTGGCTATTGATAAAATTAGTCTATCTATTATATAGTCTTACTTTGTCCTTTTGAGTCCAAAATCATGTGGGGATAATTCAAATTCTAGGTGTATTTTTTATAGATGACATATTCTTACTCCATGTTTTCCTTTGTAATTACAGTCAAAAGCGTTTCAGGTATTTTCATTTAAAAAATGAAATCTGGGCTTCCCTGGTGGCACAGTGGGTGAGAGTCCACCTGCCGATGCAGGGGACACGGGTTCGTGCCCCGGTCCGGGAAGATCCCACATGCCACGGAGCGGCTGGGCCCGTGAGCCATGGCTGCTGAGCCTGTGCGTCCGTAGCCTGTGCTCCGCAATGGGAGAGGCCACAACAGTGAGAGGCCCGCGTACCGAAAAAAATAAAATAAAAAATGAAATCTGAGGTCACTTGAAAATCTCACAATCAATGACCCTAAGACAGAGCCCTTCCCCTACACTGCCTCTCACAGCATCAGAGTGAAGCTTGCTAATTGCCCTATATTCTCTTATCTCCTAATCCACGTGGCACATACATGGTATCCACTGCACATGAGAAAATACTATTACACTTAACCACAAGCTCTCCAATTGCACACATCTGGGGTGCACTTAATTTCAATGAACTTCATTCTGCCTGGTCCTGATCATATCTTCAATTTATAAAGATCACTTGATAATTAGGTCCTACTATTTACTCTACCTGCCTTGAAATAATCTGTAAACTTAATGATCGAAGCCTTAATTTCAGATTCAGTCACTGATGAAAGATTGCTATATTCCAAACTTGACTGCTATATGATCTTAGAGTTGACACTATCCACTGTTAAGTATACTGATCTTGAAGGGAAGCATTAAAACACTGTAATATATTAAGATAGATTATGATGATTTTTAAATTCTTTCATTTTTTCAAAATTGATAAAAGTTATTGAAAGGGCTTTGTTCTTTATGAAGATACCAATTCATATTAAATTCCTGATTTCACTAAGGGATACTGAACACTGTACTGAAACATTATGATTAGGTATATTACAAACTTTTATTATACTATATAAGCATAACTTTGCTTAAAATATTTTTGATTTCTGAGCTTTCTTTTAAATTATTCATCATTTTTTCTGTTGACTTAGTATGCTACTAATCAGAAATTGCTAATTAATTGGTCTAGCAGACTTGAGTCTTAAAATTGCAGACGGTGATTACTTTTAAGAAATTTCTATTCAAGTTAAAATTATGGCAATAATGCCAAAACTCTGGGTAAGCATGATAAGTGCTTCCATATCTACTGCCCAGTCCAGAACATATTAGAAGGTTACTGGGACACACTTTTTTTTTCTTTTAAAAAGCATTTTATTTTGAAATAATTATAGATTCATAGGAGGTTAAAAATCCTGTGTACCCTTCACCCACCTCCCGCAATGGAGACGTCTTTTATAACTTACACATGTAATACCAAAACCAGGAAGTTGACATTGGTGTAATACTATTAACTAGATACAGACCTTATTCAGATTTCACTACACTTTTGAAGGAAACTGCCTATATCACTGAAAATAATAATAATAAAAATCTTACATGTCCATGCCATTTGATTTCTGCTTCCCAATTACAAAGTTATTTCTCAAACTTTGTACAATCATAAAGCATATTTTGGACCACCTCATTACCAAAGAATGCTGGAGCTAGAACAGCCATTATAGATCAACTAATTCAAACTGGTCAACATGCAAGGAAATCGAAGTCCCAACTGACAGAATATGCTACCTTGAAAATGGGGAAGTTTGGACAGGACAGATCAAGAATCAGAATCCAAATCTTCTAATTCTCAGGCCAGTGTTCTTCCAGGTCATTTGATGAGACATCATGTGAGGCAAAGAGTGAGGATGCAGGTTAGCATGAGGGAAAAAGAGCCTAAAGGGAAATTTTGGCAAGGTCCAATTACAGGGTCAGCCTCTGTGATGTCTCTCAGAACTGAGGGAAGGGAAGGGGAGGAGATGAGATGTCTGATGAAAATTAGATTTTTGCTTTTGCTTTGTGTGTGTGTGTGCACTGTCCCTTTGTATCCTTGCATGATTCTCTCTTATCCACTGAAATTAAGAAAATTTACTGAAATATATCTAACTGTGGGTTTTTATTTCTTTTATCTTTCCTGACTTTCAGAGCCCCTTCAGTTTGCAAAGTCTTGCCTTTTCCTAGGTAAAGATGTTTTCTTCTTCAGTTATTTTCATTGTTTCTCCTCACTCTCCTGCTTTGAATATTGCTGTTCTTTAACACTTCTGGAACTAACAGTCCTCATTTTCAGCAAATCTATGATCCCATCTACAATAAAATTTAACTCAATTTCAGAGATATTATAATGCAAAACAAATAAAGCAATAGGAATTGTAATATAGTATAGATTGCTAGACACATCCTGCTTCCAGAGTTATTGATATATGGAAAAATTGCTCCTGAAAAGCAATAAATAAGGAAAATCTTATGGTTTTTAGAAAGTAATTGATTTAGTCCTCCCTCATAAGTTCAAAGTCTTTATTATTCTAAATTCTTTTAGCATATCTCAAGCCCATCTTCTAACCATCAAGTTTAATACAATAATATCCTGTCATTGCATACTGGATTTTACATGGAATAAACCATTGTAATTTTAATAATCATTGTTTTAACTTCTGGAATCTTCAGTTCTCTTCTTCTTTGGAACATTCTAGTGTTGTGTTACGCTCTCTACATGTCACTCTCATTATTAAACAGAATAGTTTTCGCGTATTTAAAACTATTTGATTTGAGTGCTCAGGGGCCCACACTGTTAAACCTCAGGGTGGATTTAACTCATTCTAACTCACTTAATGTTGGTAATTATTAGCTGTCAGAAACTGCAGTCACATCTCATTTTTATCAGTCCCAAGTAAAACAGACAAAAATAGAATATACAAATACAAAAATAAGAAAATATAAAAATTATAAAACTTACTTTTTTTTTAAAGCTTCAAGATCCAGTATGACTGCCATGGGAGATGGGATAGAGTTTTAGGCAAAGAAAACCATAATTTCACAGAAACTGATTTGTGTGAGTTAGATGCCAAATGCTGCAATGCTTTTTAGCTGTGTGCGGTAGGTTGCCCAGGCTCCTGGATGCCTGTGTGCAAAGTTTATGTGACTTCTATGGGTTACTTTACTTTGAAGCTTCTGGCATTTAGCGAAAAGCCTGGGATCCATCTCTCCAACTCCTTGCCACAGTTTCAAAGCTCATCCTTTTGTTCAGAGTTTACTTTGAATTAAAAGATGTTATTGGGGTTCTGAAGAAGTTGGCATGGGAAATATTGAGGAATCACTTTACCTACTTCACTGAGGCCTCTATTCCATCTGATGAGTTTTCTCAACTTAGCACTGACTGACAATAAGCTTGAAAGTATCATATACACGATTGGAACATCTCTTTTTTCTATCTATTTAGAATGCCTTAACCCTTAATACATTCATTGATATATTCTGGGAAATAAAGAGAAGTATAATATAAAATATCCATAGCTTCAGTATACCATCTTGATCTGTGTATTTAAATTCCAGGCTATACTTTCTAAACTGGAAACTTACTATTACAATTTTTTGTGTGTGTGTAAACTTTGCCCATGCCACTTATAAAAAAGGGCAGACTCATTAGAATTGCAAGCTCCTTGATAGCATGGTCTCAATCTTTTCAAAGACATTTCCCAGAATACTACAAATGCTCACTAAACTTTATTTTTAATAGTTAGTCGTAGTTCCCTGAACCTGTTATGTTCTTTCGTGCCTTATTTTGCTTCTTAAGCCTGAAACATGTTCCTACACATTTGCCCAAGAAGTATACCCCTGCTCATCTTTCTAGACTCAGCTCAAATATCATCCATTTCATGAAGCTCTTCCTGGCCCCTTCTACCATATTTGGACTCCCATAATGCTTTTTTTATAGGACTTATGTGATAGTCTTCTAATGATTTATTTACGTGGATTTGTTCCAGTGACTCAATTTTCCACCATATATGGAAAGTCAAAGGCCTGTGATATGGGGGTCAAAAATCCTAACACTTTCCCCATCCTAATCCCTCAATGGCCTATTTTACAAGCTGCAAGGAGCCCCAGTGGTAGCCTATGAGTTCTGCTTATGGCACTCCTCAGAGCTATATTTTTGTCATTTAATAATTAACTAATACAAATATTGAATGCTAAAAATAGGTTGTGCATGTTTTAATAATAAATGAAAAAAATTTTATAAAGGCAGGGCTAACCCAAAATGATATTTTCCATGTGAGGGTTATATCAAAACATTTCTTTGGCAATCTCAACTCACATCTTTCAGAGTCTCCTTCCCATTTCTAGGTGGTACATCCTTTTACCAAATTCCAGACCAATTACCTGGAGCTCTTAGTTCATTATTTTGGTTTTTCACTGTTATTATTCCTAACTCTGCCATGTGCCTAACACTTTCTGAGTACTTTACATACATTAACTCATTTAACTGAATCCTGAAAACAACCCTAGGGTGCGGGTGCTATTATTATTTGCATTTAATAAAGAAATAGGGAACAAAAGAGGAGATTATCTTTGACTCTATAAGTCTTTCCAGGCTCCCTCAAATTGTATCATTATAGTATCATAGTACCATTGTTATTGGTCACAATAAAATCTTATCAATATTTTATTAGAATAGAATGTTTGATATTAAAATATTAACATTTCCTTATATTTGTATAGTGCTTTATCAGTTAGAAAACACTTTTATAAACATGATCTAATTTATTTTTTTGCAATGACACAGTAATACAAGTCACACCATATCCACGTGAAGGGTGAATAAAACGGAGGCCTAGAGAGGTTGAGAGGTTAATTTGCACCAAAGTGCTTATTTTATGCCAAGATACCATTCTTTGTTTAAACTGGGCATTGTCATAGGCTAAATAATGGCTTCCAGCGATATCAAGTTCTAATCTCTGAAAAAATGTGAATGTCACCTTGTTTGGAAAAAGGGTCTTTGCAGATGTGATTAAGTAACTTGAGATGGGAGATTGCCTTGGATTACACAAGTGGGCCCTAAATGCCATCAAGTATAACCTTACAAGAGAGACAGTGAGAGAATGCACACAGAGAAGGTGATGTGAAGGAGCAGACAGAGATTTGAAGGTACTGGACTTGAAATCTAGAATTACATGCAGCCACAAGCCAAGGAACCCTGGCAGCCACCAGAGGCTGGAAGAGGCAAGGAGGAGATTTTCCCCTAGAGCCTTAAGAGAGAGTGTGGCTCGGCCAACACCTTGATTTTGGCCCAGGAAAACAGAGTTTGGACTTTTGGCCTCTAGGACTGTAAGAAAATAAGCTCCTGCTATTTTAAGCTGCAATGTTTGTGATAATCTGTTACAGTGGCCACAGTAAACTAATACAAGCATGAACTGAAATGTACATTAGTTCTGGACTGATTAGTGATTAAATGAACACAGGTGCCCCCTAGTTTCTTGCTATATAAGGTCCAAAGAGTGAAAAGGAATCTAGTAAATCTCAATTTCTATGCATTCAATAGGGAAGAGTCTCTTAATTTCCCCAATTTCACAAGAAAGAGTATTAAAAATAGGCAACTTGTTGCTATCGTTTCAACCCAATTTTCCTGCTGCATCAACACTCATCTTAAGACATCAAATGCATACATAGTTGCCACCTCTCAGCTACTGTCCTTGAAATTCTCCTTTTGTCTCTAGATTATTGTCTTCTGGACTCTCTTGTTTGCTTCCTCCTTCCCCATGATTTATGCGTCACCAACCACTCACCTCTCTCATTGGGTTTCTGTCCTCAAAGCTTTCTAAGACATGTCCCTCTTCTTCTACTATACTCTCTAACTATGTGATTCCCATCTTCCCCCATGTTCTTAGCTTATTTAATTCTTTAACCGCTTCTTCATCCACCTCCTCCTTTCTGGTTTCCTGAAATTTCCGAGATTTTTAAACTTACTTCCTTTGCTAATGTTTACTCATCAGGTTTTTTTAAAGCTATTGCTATGAACTCTTTAAAAGAGCTTAGCGTTAACAACAAATTCCCATATCCCATGTGCAACAGAGTTGTATAGCATCATTTTTCTAATACAGTTTACATTTCTGAAAATGTGAGAGAGGTGTGATGCTTTGATTTGTAACAATCATTCTTTTGCTGACGTACCACATTCTGTGGGTCTGTGCCAGCATACTTTTTTCCTAAACTGAGCTGACACAGCTTTTGAAGTCATTATTGAAGGACCTTAATTTCTTAAAATGCCCATTTTACATCCTTTGAATCCAGTTACTGTCTAAGATAAAGAAACGAGACACTAGAGTGGAATCTTTACCAGTAGGTCCAAATCATAATCTTTATAATGCAACGCCTGGGCCTTGCCACTGGGGTCTATTGACAAGACCATAACAGCCAAGCTGATGATTTAGTGTTCAGTTCACCCAGTTTAGCAGGACTGACAGCTGAGCATCAGAAACTCTGCCTACCTGCAAATCCATAAGTGGTTCCTGCAAATCCATAAGTGGTTCCCGAATTTTACTCACGTATTTGCTTATTTATATCCTGACTAGCTCCAAACAAGAATTTAAGGCAGCTAATAGAGATAAAATACATTAAAAGAGGGTAAGACCAAAAAAGGGGAAGCATGTTGATCATGTGAGTCTTGGCCAAAACTTCAGCACCAAGATTTCTAAGCAGGCAAAGAGGGAAAATAATTGTAACTCAGTTCAGTGAACTCAGCTCTTCTTCATCTGAAAACTACAAAGAAATTTCTCCCAAAGGTCCTCAAGAAAAAGATCCTGCACAGGAGATGAGCACTCTCCTTACATGTGACACCACAAACTTCCACAGGGCCATTTACAGTACTCATAAATATAAGTCCTTGGTATCAAAATAAAGTATTAGCGAACAAAACACTAGTCTAAGGGAAGGTGAAAATTTGATCTGTACAATTCAGCTATGCTATCGGGAATCCCACAGTCCAAACAACATATCTGACACTTTCCCAAATCTCTCTGTTTTTACTGTCATTTCCCATTACTACTGGTAATTTCTCTTTATATCTTTAACTTTTGAAAAGCTACAGATCTGTCAAAGGCTAGTTCAGATATGACATTCAGGCATGTAATAGAGTGAATAAGAGCAGAAGATTTGGAGTCAGAAAGAGCTAGGTTAGAATCCTGGCACATTTCTGTACAAACTGTGTGACCTTAGGCAAGTTAATTAAATTCTCCAAGCATCTGCTTCCATATCTTTACAACGGAACTAAAATTCTGTCTCATAAAATTACCAATAGCTTTAAATCTAATACTGGAACATAAGAATTCAATAAATGATAATGTTAGCTGGCTGGAAAAGCATTTTTTAACGTCATTTCTCTCTTCGTGTTCACGCAGAAGCATGGTGTAGTGTAAAGATACATAAGATATGCAGCCATGCTCTGGGAGGACCTTCAAGAGGGTGGAGGACTAAGATGCGGCGATCACCTTCCTCCCACAAATACATCAAAAATATATCTACATGAGGAACAACACCTACAGAGCACCTACTGAATGCTGGAAGAAGACCTCAGCCTTCCCAAAAGGCAAGAAACTCCCCACATACTTGGCCATGTGGCTGACAGGGTTTTGGTGCTCTGGCCGGGTGTCAGGCGTGAGCCTCTGAGGTGGGAGAGCTGAGTTCAGGACACTGGACCCCAGAGACCTCCCGGCCCCACATAATATCAATCGGTGAAATCTCTCCCAGAGCTCTCTGTCTCAGTGCTAAGACCCAGCTCCACCCAACAACAAGCAAGCTCCAGGGCTGGACACCCCATGCCAAACAACCAGCAAGGCAGGAACACAACCCCACCCATTAGCAGAGAGGCTGCCTAAAATCATAGTAAGGTCAAAGACACCCCAAAACACCCCACTGCACGTGGTCCTTCCCACCTAAAAGACAAGATCTAGCATCATCCACCAGAACACAGGCACCAGTCCCCTCCACCAGGAAGACTACACAACCCACCGAACCAACCTTACCCACTGGGGGCAGACACCAAAAACAACGGGAATTATGAACTTGCAGCCTGTGAAAACGAGACCCCAAACACAGTAAGTGAAGCAAAATGAGAAGACAGAGAAATATGAAGCAGATGAAGAAGCAAAGTAAAAACCCACGAGACCAAACAAATGAAGAGGAAATAGGCAGTCTACCTAAAAAGAATTCAGAGTAATGATAGTAAAGATGATCCAAAATCTTGGAAATAGAATGGAGAAAATACAAGAAACATTTAACAAGGACCTAGAAGAACTACAGAGCAAACAAACCACGATAAATGACACCATGAATGAAATTAAAAATTCTCTAAAAGGAATCAATAGCAGAATAACTGAGGAAGAAGAACAGATAAGGGCCGTGCAAGATAAAATAGTGGAAATAACTACCACAGAGCAGAATAAAGAAAAAAGATTGAAAATAATTGAGGACAGTCTCAGAGACCACAGAGACAATATTAAATGCACCAACATTATAGGGGTCCCAGAAGAAGAGAAAAAGAAAGGGATTGCGAAAATATTTGAAGAGATTACAGTTGAAAACTTCCCTAATATGGGAAAGAAAATAGTCTATCAAGTCCAGGAAGCACAGAGAGTCCCATACAGGATAAATCCAAGGAGAAACACACCAAGACATATATTAATCAAACTATAAAAAATTAAATACAAAGAAAAAATATTAAAAGCAGCAAGGGAAAAAAAAAAAACAACACACAAGGGAATCCCCATAAGGTTAACAGCCGGTCTTTCAGCAGAAACTCTGCAAGCCAGAAGGGAATGGCAGGACATATTTAAAGTGGTGAAAGGGAAAAACCAAGATTACTCTACCCAGCAAGGATCTCATTCAGATTTGACAGAGAAATTAAAAACTGTACAGACAAGCAAAAGCTAAAAGAATTCAGCACCACCAAACCAGCTTTACGACAAATGTAAAAAGAACTTCTCTAGGCAGGAAACACAAGAGAAGGAAAAGACCTACAATAACAAACCCCCCAAAATTAAGAAAACGTTAATAGGAACATATATATAGAAAATACCTTAAATGTAAATGCATTAAATGCTCCAACCAAAGAAAAACGCTGGCTGCATGGATCCAAAAACAAGACCTGTATATATGCTATCTACAAGAGACCGACTTCAGAGCTAGGGACACATGCAGACTGAAAGTGAGGGGATGGAAAAAGACAGTCCATGCAAATAGAAATCAAAAGAAAGCTGGAGTAGCAATTCTCATATAAGACAAAATAGACTTTAAAATAAAGACTACTGCAAGACACAAAGAAGGACACTACATAATGATCAAGGGATCAATCCAAGAAGATAAAACAATTGTAAATTTTATGCACCCAACATAGGAGCACCTCAATACATAAGGCAAATGCTAACAGCCATAAAACGGGGAATCGTCAGTAACACAATCATAGTGGGGGACTCTAACACCTCACTGTCACCAATGAACAGATCATCCAAAATGAAAATAAATAGGAAACACAAGCTTTAAATGATACATTAAACAAGATGGACTTCATTGATATTTATAGGACATTCCATCCATAAACAACACAATACACTTTCTTCTCAAGTGTTCATGGAACATTCTCCAGTATAGATCATATCTTGGGTCACAAATCAAGCCTTAGTAAATTTAAGAAAATTGAAATCATATCAGGTATCCTTTCTGACCACAATGCTATGAGACTAGATATCAATTACAGGGAAAAAACTGTAAAAATACAAACACATGGAGGCAAAACAATACATTACTAAATAACCAAGAGATCACTCAAGAAATCAAAAAGGAAATGAAAAAATACCTAGAAACTAATACTAGAAACTAATGACAATGAAAACACAATGACCCAAAACTTATGGGATGCAGCAAAAGCTGCATTTCCCAAAAACTAAGAGGGAAGTTTATAGCAATACAATCCTACTTCAAGAAACAAGAAAAATCTCAAATAAACAACCTAACCTTAGGCCTAAAGCAATTAGAGAAAGAAGAACAAAAAATGCAAATATGCAGGAGAAAGAACTCATAAAAATCAGATCAGAAATAAAAAGAAATGAAGGAAACAACAGCAAAGATCAATAAAACTAAAAGCTGGTTCTTTGAGAAGATAAACAAAATTGATAAATCATTAGCCAGACTCATCAAGAAAAAGTGAGAGGACACAAATCAATAAAATTAGAAATGAAAAAGGAGAAGTAACAACTGACACTGCAGAAATACAAAGGACCATGAGAGATTACTACAAGCAATTATATACCAATAAAATGGACAACCTGGAAGAAATGCACAAATTCTTAGAAAAGCACAACCTTCCAAGACGGAACCAGGAAGAAATAGAAAATATAAACAGACCAATCACAAGCACTGACATTGAGACTGTGATTAAAAATCTTCCAACATACAAAAGTCCGGGACCAGATGGCTTCACAGGTGAATTCTATCAAACATTTAGAGAAGAGCTAACACCTATCCTCTTCAAACTCTTCCAAAATATAGCAGAGGGAGGAACACTCCAAAACTCAATCTACGAGGCCACCATCACCCTGATACCAAAACCAGACAAAGATGTCACAAAAAAAGAAAACTACAGGCCAATATCACTGATGAACATAGACGCAGAAATCCTCAACAAAATACTAGCAAACAGAATCCAACAGCACATTAAAAGGATCATACACCATGATCAAGTGGCATTTACCCCACAGATGCAAGGATTCTTCAATATACACAAATCAAACAATGTGATACACCATATTAACAAAGTGAAGGATAAAAAACATATGATCATCTCAATAGATGCAGAAAAAGCTTTCAACAAAATTCAACACCAATTTATGATAAAAACCCTCCAGAAAGTAGGCATAGAGGGAACTTTCCTCAACATAATAAAAGGCCATATATGAAAAACCCACAGCCAACATCGTTCTCAATGGTGAAAAACTGAAACCATTTCCACTAAGATCAGGAACAAGACAAGGTAGCCCACTCTCACCACTATTATTCAACATAGTTTTGGCAGTTTTAGCCACAGCAATCAGAGGAGAAAAAGAAATATAAGGAATCCAAATTGGAAAAGAAGAAGTAAAGCTGTCACTGTTTGCAGATGGCATGTTACCATACAAAGAGAATCCTGAAGATGCTACCAGAAAACTACAGGAGCTAATCAATGAATTTGGTAAAGTAGCAGGATACAAAATTAATGCACAGAAATCTGTTGCACTCCTACACACTAATCATGCAAACTCTGAAAGAGAAATTAAGGAAACACTCCCATTTACCACTGCAACAAAAAGAATAAAATACCTAGGAATAATCCTACTGAAGGAGACAAAATACCTTTATGCAGAAAACGATCAGACCTGGTCGGTGCAGCCATTTCACACTAGGGACGAAGGGCCGTGTGAGGCCTCTGCATGAGGCACCCTGTGATCAAGTGAAACTCGACTCGGCTCCAGATTTGTTCAGCCAGGTTAGGCGGCCTGGTTTCTGTAGCCAAGTGGCTTTCCCAGTGGTGTGTCTGTGCTTCCTTCTGGATACAAGGTACCATGGGGAGTTGAGGAAGATGGTGGAAGAGTAAGATGTGGAGATCACCTTCCTCCCCACAGATACATCAGAAATACATCTACATGTGGAACTGCTCCTACAGAACACCGACTGAACGCTGGCATAAGACCTCACCTCCCAAAAGGCAAGAAACTCCCACATGCACCTGGGTAGGGCAAAAGAAAAAAGAAAAAACAGAGACAAAAGAATAGAGATGGGACCTGCACCAGTGGGAGGGAGCTGTGAAGGAGGAAAGGTTTCAATGCACTGGGAAGGCCCTTCGCAGGCAGAGACTGCAGGTGGCGGAGTGGGGAAGCTTCAGACCACGGAGGAAAGTGCAGCAACAGCGGTGCAGAGGGCAAAGCGGAGAGATTCCCGCACAGAGGATTGGTGCCGACTGACACTCACCAGCCCGAGAGGCTTGTCTGCTCACCCACTAGGGTGGGCGGGGGCTGGGAGCTGAGGCTTGGGGTTCGGTCGGATCGCAGGGAGAAGACTGGGGTTGGCGGCGTGAACACAGCCTGAAGGGGGCTAGTGCGCCACGGCTAGCCGGGAGGGAGTCCGGGAAAAAGTCTGGACCTGCCAAAGAGGCAAGAGACTTTTCCTTCCCTCTTTGTTTCCTGGTGAGCAAGGAGAGGGGATTAACAGCGCTGGTTAAAGGAGCTCCAGAGACGGGTGCGAGCCGCGCTGTGACCCCAGAGACGGGCATGACATGCTAAGGCTACTGCTGCCGCCACCAAGAAGCCTGTGTGCAAGCACAGGTCACTCTCCACACCTACCCTCCTGGGAGCCTGTGCAGCCCGCCACTGCCAAGGTCCCGTAACCCAGGGACAACTTCCCCGGGAGAACGCACGGCGAGCGTCAGGCTGGTGCAACGTCACGCCGGCCTCTGCCGCCACAGGCTCACCCCGAATCCATACCTCTCCCTCCCCCCGGCCTGTGTGAGCCAGAGCCCCCGAATCAGCTGCTCCTTTAACTCCGTCCTGTCTGAGCAAAGAACAGATGCCCTCAGGCGACCGACATGCAGAGCTGGGGCCAAATCCAAAGCTGAACCCCAGGAGCTGTGCGAACAAAGAAGAGAAAGGGAAATCTCTCCCAGCAGCCTCAGGAGCAGCGGATTAAAGCTCCACAGTCACCTTGATGTACCCTGCATCTGTGGAATACCTGAATAGACAACGAATCATCCCAAATTGAGGAGGTGGACTTGGAGAGCAAGATTTTTTATTTTTTTCCCCTTTTCCTCTTTTTGTGAGTGTGTATGTGGATGCTTCTGTGTGAGATTTTGTCTGTATAGCTTTGCTTCCACCATTTGCCCTAGGGTTCTGTCCATCCATTTTTTGTTGCTTGTTTTTGGGTTTTTTACCTTTAAAAAAACTTTTTTCTTAACAATTATTTTTCATTTTTTATTTTAATAACTTTATTTTATTTTACTTAATTTTATTTTACTTTATCCTCTTTCCTTTTCCTTCCTTCCTTCCTTTCTTTCTTGCTTTCTTATTTTTTCTTTCTCTCTTCTTTTTCTCCCTTTAATTCTGAGCCATGTGGATGAAAGGCTCTTGGTGCTCCAGACAGGAGTCAGTGCTGTGCCTCTGAGGTGGGAGAGCCAACTTCAGGACACTGGGCCACAAAAGACCTCCCAGCTCCACGTAATATCAAACAGCGAAAATCTCCTAGAGATCTCCATCTCAACACCAGCACCCACCTTCACTCAATGACCAGCAAGCTACAGTGCTAGACACTCTATGCCAAACAGCTAGCAAGACAGGAACACAACCCCACCCATTAGCAGACAGACTGCCTAAAATCATAATAAGGCCACAGACACCCCAAAACACACCACCAGATGTGGACCTGCCCACCAGAAAGACAAGATCCAGCCTCATCCACCAGGACACAGGCACTAGTCCCCTCCACCAGGAAGCCTACACAACCCACTGAACCAACTTTAGCCACTGGGAATAGACACCAAAAACAATGGGAACTACGAACCTGCAGCCTGCAAAAAGGAGACCCTAAACACAGTAAGGTAAGCAAAATGAGAAGAAAGAAAAACAAACAGCAGATGAAGGAGCAAAGTAAAAACCCACCAGACCTAACAAATGAAGAGAAAATAGGCAATCTACCTGAAAAAGAAATCAGAATAATGATAGTAAAGATGATCCAAAATCTTGGAAATAGAATAGAGAAAATGCAAGAAACATTTAACAAGGACCTAGAAGAACTAAAGAGGAAAAAAGCAATGATGAACAACACAATAAATGAAATTAAAAATACTCTAGAAGGGATCAATAGCAGAATAACTGAGGGAGAAGAACGGATAAGTGACCTGGAAGATAAAATAGTGGAAATAACTACTGCAGAGCAGAATAAAGAAAAAAGAATGAAAAGAATTGAGGACAGTCTCAGAGACTTCTGGGACAACAGTCAAATTATAGGGGTCCCAGAAGAAGAAGAGAGAATGAAAGGGACTGAGAAAATATTTCAAGAGATTATAGTTGAAAACTTCCCTAATATGGGAAAGGAAATAGTTAATCAAGTCCAGGAAGCACAAACAGTTCCATACAGGATGAATCCAAGGAGAAACACACTAAGACACTTATTAATCAAACTATCAAAAATTAAATACAAAGAAAACATATTAAAAGCAGCAAAGGAAAAACAACAAATAACACACAAGGGAATCCCCATAAGGTTAACAGCTGATCTTTCAGCAGAAACTCTGCAAGCCAGAAGGGACTGGCAGGACATATTTAAAGTGATGAAGGAGAAAAACCTACAACCAGGATTACTCTATCCAGTAAGGATCTCATTCAGATTTGATGGAGAAATTAAAACCTTTACAGACAAGCAAAAGCTGAGAGAGTTCAGCACCACCAAACCAGCATTATAACAAATGCTAAAGGAACTTCTCTAGGCAAGAAACACAAGAGAAGGAAATGACCCACAATAACAAACCCAAAACAATCAAGAAAATGGGAATAGGAACATACATATCAATAATTACCTTAAATGTAAATGGATTAAATACGCCCACCAAAAGACACAGACTGGCTGAATGCATACAAAAACAAGACCCATATATATGCTGTCTACAAGAGACCCACTTCAGACCTAGGGACACATACAGACTGAAAGTGAGGGGATGGAAAAAGATATTCCATGCAAATGGAAATCAAAAAAAGCTGGAGTAGCAATTCTCATATCAGACAAAATAGACTTTAAAATAAAGACTACTGCAAGACACAAAGAAGGACACTACATAATGATCAAGGGACCGATCCAAGAAGAAGATGTAACAATTGTAAATATTTATACACCCAACACAGGAGCACCTCAATACATAAGGCAAATACCAGCAGCCATAAAAGGGGAAATTGACAGTAACACAAATATAGCAGGGGACTTTAACACCCCACTTTCAACAAAGGACAGATCATTCAAAATGAAAATAAATAAGGAAACACAAGCTTTAAATGATACATTAAACAAGATGGACTTAATTGATATCTACAGGACATTCCATCCAAAAACAACAGAATACACATTTTTCTCAAGTGCTCATGGAACATCTCCAGGATAGATCATATCTTGGGTCACAAATCAAGCCCTGGTAAACTGAAGAAAACTGAAATCGTATCAAGTATCTTTTCCAATCACAACACTATGAGACTAGATATCAATTACAGGAAATGATCTCTAAAAAATACAAGCAGATGGAGGCTAAACAGTACACTACTTAATAATGCAGTGATCACTGAAGAAATCAAAGAGGAAATCAAAAAATACCTAGAAACAAATGACAATGGAGACACAACGACCCAAAACCTATGGGATACAGCAAAAGCAGTTCTAAGAGGGAAGTTTATAGCAATACAATCCTACCTTAAGAAACAGGAAACATCTCAAATTATCAACCTAACCTTGCACCTAAAGCAATTAGAGAAAGAACAAAATATCCCCAAAGTTAGCAGAAGGAAAGAAATCATAAATATCAGATCAGAAATAAATGAAAAAGAAATGAAGGAAACGATAGCAGAGATCAATAAAACTAAAAGCTGGTTCTTTGAGAAGATAAACAAAATTGATAAACCATTAGCCAGACTTATGAAGACTAAAATCAATAGAATTAGAAATGAAAAAGGAGAAGTAACAACTGACACTGCAGAAATACAAAGGTTCATGAGAGATTACCATAAGCAACTCTATGCCATAAAATGGACAACCTGGAAGAAATGGACAAATTCTTAGAAATGCACAACCTGCCGAGACTGAACCAGGCAGAAATAGAAAATATGAACAGACCAATCACAAGCACTGAAATTGAAACTGTGATTAAAAATCTTCTAACAAACAAAAGCCCAGGACCAGATGGCTTCACAGGCGAATTCTATCAAACATTTAGAGAAGAGCTAACACCTATCCTTCTCAAACTCTTCCAAAATATAGCAGACGGAGGAACACTCCCAAACTCATTCTACAAGGCCACCATCACCCTGATACCAAAACCAAAGAGGTCACAAAGAAAGAAGACTACTGGCCAATACCACCGATAAACATAGATGCAAAAATCCTCAACTAAATACTAGCAAAGAGAATCCAACAGCACATTAAAAGGATCATACACCATGATCAAGTAGGGTTTATTCCAGGAATGCAAGGATTCTTCAATATATGCAAATCAATCAACGTGATATGCCATATTAAAAAATTGAAGGAGAAAAACCATATGATCATCTCAATAGATGCAGAAAAATCTTTTGACAAAATTCAACACCCATTTATGATAAAAACCCTCCAGAAAGTAGGCATAGAGGGAAATTTCCTCAACATAATAAAGGCTATATATGACAAACCCACAGCCAACATCATCCTCAATGGTGCAAAACTGAAACCATTTCCACTAAGATCAGGAACAAGACAAGGTTGCCCACTCTCACCACTATTATTCAACATAGTTTTGGCAGTTTTAGCCACAGTAATCAGAGGAGAAAAAGAAATAAAGGGAATCCAAATCAGAAAAGAAGTAAAGCTGTCACTGTTTGCAGAGGACATGATACTATACATAGAGAATCCTAAAGATGCTACCAGAAAACTACTAGAGCTAATCAATGAATTTGGTAAAGTAGCAGGATACAAAATTAATGCACAGAAATCTCTTGCACTCCTACACACTAATCATGAAAAATCTGAAAGAGACACTAAGGAAACACTCCCATTTACCACTCCAACAAAAAAAATAAAATATCTAGGAATAAACCTACCTAAGGAGACAAAAGACGTGTATGCAGAAAATTATAACACACTGATGAAGGAAATTAAAGATGACACAAGCAGATGGAGAGATATACCATGTTCTTGGATTGGAAGAATCAACATTGTGAAAATGACTCTACTACCCAAAGCAATCTACAGATTCAATGCAATCCCTAGTAAAGTACCATGGGCATTTTTCATAGAACTAGAACAAAAAATTTCACAATTTGTATGGAAACACAAAAGACCCCGATAGCCAAAGCAATCTTGAGAAAGAAAAATGGAGCTGGAGGAATCAGGCTCCCTGACTTCAGACTATACTACAAAGCTACAGTAATCAAGACAGTATGGTACTGGCACAAAAACAGAAATATAGATCAATGGAACAGGATAGAAAACCCAGAGATAAACCCACACACGTATGGTCACCTTATCTTTGACAAAGAAGGTAAGAATATACAATGGAGAAAAGACAGCCTCTTCAATAAGTGGTGCTGGGAAAACTGGACAGCTACATGTAAAAGATTGAAACTAGAACACTCCCTAACACCATACACAAAAATAAACTCAAAACGGATTAAAGACCTAAATGTAAGGCTAGACACTATAAAACTCTTAGAAAAAAGCTTAGGCAGAACACTCTATGACATAAACCACAGCAAGATCCTTTTTGACCCACCTCCTAGAGAAAGGGAAATAAAATCAAAAATAAACAAATGGGACCGAATGAAACCTAAAAGCTTTTGCACAGCTAAGGAAACTATAAACAAGATAAGAAGACAACAGTCAGAATGGGAGAAAATATTTGCCAACGAAGCAACTGACAAAGAATTAATCTCTAAAATATACAAGCCGCTCATGCAGCTCAATATCAAAAAAACAAACAACTCAATCCGGAAATGGGCAGAAGACCTAAATAGATATTTCTCCAAAGATGATGTCCACATTGCCAACAAACACGTGAAAGGATGCTCAACATAATTAATCATTAGAGAAATGCAAATCAAAACTACAATGAGGTATCACCTCATACCAGTCCGAATGGCCATCATTAAAAAAATCTATGAACAATAAATACTGGAGAGGGTGTGGAGAAAAGGAAACCCTCTTGCACTGTTGGTGGGAATGTAAATTGATACAGCCACTGTAGAGAACAGTATGGAGGTTCCTTAGAAAACTAAAAATAGACGTACCATATGACAAGGCATTACCACTACTGGGCATATACCCTGAGAAAACTATAATTCAAAGAGTCATGTACCACAGTGTTCACTGCAGCACTATTTATAATAGCCAGGAGATGGAAGCAAACTAAGTGTCCATCGATAGATGAATGGATAAAGAAGATGTGCCTTATGTATACAATGGAATATTAGCCAGAAAAAGAAATGAAACTGAGTTATTTGTAGTGTGGTGGATGGACCTAGTGTCTGTCAAACAGAGTGAAGTAAGTTAGAAGGAGGAAAACAAATACGGTATGCTAACACATATATATGGAATCTAAAAAAAAAAAAAAAAAGTGGTTCTTAAGAACGTAGGGGCAGTAGAGGAATAAAGACACAGACATAGGGAATGGACTTAAGGACACAGGGAGGGGGAAGGGTAAGCTGGGGTGAAGTGAGAAAGTGGCATGGACATATATACACTACCAAATGTAAAACAGATAGCTAGTGGGAAGCAGCTGCATAGCACAGGGAGATTAGCTCCGTGCTCTGTGACCACCTAGAGGGGTGTGATAGGGAAGGTGGGAGGGAGACCCAAGAGGGAGGGTATATGGGGATATATGTATATGTATAGCTGATTTACTTTGTTATACAGCAGAAACTAACACAACACTGTAAAGCAATAATACTCCAGTAAAGATGTTAAAAAAAAAAAAAAGATGCATCCATGTTTAGTTCATTTTTTGTCAGCTATGTGACACTACTCACATTTAGGTACTCACATGGCCTCAAAGATTCCTGCCCATTGGTTTACATCTCCTAGCCTGTTTCTGGGTTTCTGAGCCACAGGAAGTGAGATGATAAGTATTGTCATTTTAAGCTGCCTAAGATGTGTTAATTTGTTACACTGCAATACAAAACTAATACAGGCATGTTGGTCAACCGTTATGATCTTAAGCTGTCTCGTGTGTAAAATGAAGATAATGGCATTCATTGTCCAGAGGTGTTGTGAGGGTCAATTATGATTATAAGTGTACACATATTTATAAATACCAAATAATATAAAATCTGGGATGGCCTTATTAATCTTAGAAACATATGCCACTTAGGGATCACTTTGGTACTCTGGTAATTTCTTCATGGCTCTTATCTCCCCCCATTATATTGTGATCTATGGAAAGAGGAAGCTTCTATCTTATTTCTCTTTGGATCTGAATAAAAAATTCTTGCAAAATTAGTCATGATGATAGAAATCAGAATAGTGGTTGCCTCAACAGGGCAGAGGAGGAGATGAGCCTGGGAAGGGACACCAGGAAACTTATGGAGTTTGAAAATAATCTGTATCTTAATTTGGGTAGTAAATATATGTAAAATTCTTATGTATACATGTACTCGTGGATTTTTTTGTATTTAAATTATCCAATTTTTGAAGATGCTGTTGAATTAATCCATGATAAACATAATATTATTTTTAGTGGAATATATATTTTTTATTACCTAAGCAAATTTGACAGAAAATGAAATGGACACATACTAGGTTTTCCAGAGTAAAAGCCACAGCAGCAGCTATACTACACTTTCAAAAATGGCAAGATGAACATCCTGTCCCTGGGAGAGAGTCTCAGGATTGTCAGGGAAAGCTTTACAGATAAGTGGCTTCAAAACAGATCTTTCTAAAAGCAATAAATGAATAAACAAATAAATAAGCAAATCAAAATCATAGAAGTAGCTCATTCAGTCCTAGCTTGTGACTTAGATATTCCTATATCTCAGTACCTCCAGGGTTCAATAATCAAATATTACAGTCACCAGCATATTTAAAAATTAAAATTATGTATTTAAATGGTATTCACAAATTATTTAGCTTTGATAAGGAAAATAAAAGACACGATACTCATGGAACACCAAGGCTAATAGTAAAAATAGCAAAGGGGTACGTGCTTCTGGGACCCTTTCTTGAAACAACATTGAACTCTCACTGGCAGTGTCAGCAGGTTAATGAAGAAATCTCTTCGGCACAGCACGTGTTCAGTCCAGATTGACATCACTTGAGACATCGTTTTAACAAATGCTGGTTCATCAGTACTCAGCCAGCTGACTGACCTGAGTTAAAATTGGAAAAATGCCACTTGCTTCAAGGACTGAATGCCTGCAAAATCATTGCATGGAAGAGTGAGAGGCAACCATCTGAGGAAAATCAGAAGATACACAGCATTCAGTGTCAGACCACTGCAGTGGTTTACTCACTTCAGTGAATCTAAAGCCTGTTTTAGAAAGTAGTACAGCAGACACTTTTCATGACTTCAATCTCAAGAAACTAGGGAAATCCTCCTATTATCATCCTTAACTTTCAGACTTAGTCTCAGAGCTTGAAGAGACTCAGAGATCACCAAATCCAAACTCCTCTATTTGCAGGGGATAAAAAATACAGCCCAGAGATTAAGCTTCTGGGAGAAGAGAGGATCAAGAAAGGACTTATGTTAATGTAATCATTATTCTCATTTTACTATAAGACAAATATATCAGTGTAGTAATTAATTTTAAGAATTATAAAACATCTACTTTATGGAAAATCTGGTAAAGGATTTTGAAAAACTGTTTTCGGTTCTCTGGTGAGGTAATAAAAACTCAAAACTTTCTTCTGGTCACTGAGAAATCTCTGGTCAGTGAAATACAGAGGACAAGAATAAATGCATTGTCACTACACAATTTGTGGTCAGTGGAGAGGGAAAAGCAGAAAACACAGGTGGAGTCTGAGCAGGTTCAAGCACAGATTTAACTTTTCTTGTCCCCCAACCCTCTGGTTTCCCTGATAACAGACATCCCTCCTTGGGTCAACAAGAAATGACTACATAAATGAAGTTAATGATATTTAGGAGGCTGAGAAACTGCAATTAGAAAGCCCCGCTTGGGGGCTTCCCTGGTGGCGCAGTGGTTGAGAGTCCGCCTGCTGATGCAGGGGACATGGGTTCGTGCCCCAGTCCGGGAAGATCCCACATGCCACGGAGCGGCTAGGCCCGTGAGCCATGGTAGCTGAGCCTGCGCGTCCGGAGCCTATGCTCCGCAACGGGAGAGGCCACAACAGTGAGAGGCCCGCGTACCGCAAAAAAAAAAAAAAAGAAGCCCCATTTGGAAAGGTCTGGAGAGAAATTTAATAAGTGTTGGTGCTGCAGACAAATGACTAGACTATGGGAGGAAAAAAACCTCAAGTGTTTTAAGAAAGGCATTAAACTCATCTGAATGATCAATCACTCCTTACTGCTGCACGTATCTATTCTTCCTCTGGTTTGGACACAGTCAAGGTCAACATTGTGAATGTTCACAAATCCATGTGGTCTGCCTAGGACTACTTGTCAGCATGGTTACCAGAAAGAGTTTTGATCTGGGGTGCTACCAATTTCAATGAGCTGGTAAACTAAGTAGACTGGCTGGAAATTAGAGCAATTTAGCCACTTGCTGTTTAGATCACTCTCCCTGCTGCTTAGATATGCCTAAGAGTGTCAAGTCTGCCCAGAGGGTAGTTGGCACAGAAGCAGGTATCAATGTAAGGAACTTGTGCAACACTACAGCACTAGTCACAGGAGCTAGCACCCAAACAAGGCTTCATGATTCCCTACCCAGTGTTCTTTCTACCCCATCAGATATTCACCCATGAAGGTATCTTCCAAATTCACTTCTACCCTGTACAAATTTTGAATATATGCATTTAACAGTATAAACAGAAGCTAGAGGCAGACCGAGTACAACAGTTATATGAACAGTTAGTCTTTGTAAAAGCCTCTCTAACTCCACTTCTGGACAACCTTAAGTAACATTCTTCTTCATTTTCCATCACACTACCTGTTACCAATTAGAATCACGTTTACATGAGGATAGCAATTCCCCTGTGGGAACACTACCCCAGGTCTCAGAGTCTTCAAGTTACGTCTCTAGTTGCTACTGTCCAATCTGATACAAGCAACTCCATCCTCTGTCGCACATTTTATTTTCCTCAACTTCTCAGCAAGTTGCCTGCCCTGTGCCTCCTTCCCACCTAGGAGGCATGCTCTTTAATCAACAGCAGCTAATGAATAATTTGCAAGCAATTATGTTTTTATGCTTTGCTCCATTTAGAGCCAGAAATACCAAGGAAATCTAGTTCAAGCTCATCATTACATAAATGAAAAATGTTAGCCCACAGAATTTTACACTTTATCTAACATCCTAAAAATAGTAGAACTACAACCCCCAATTCTGGACACCTAACAGTGATTTTTTTTTCTACCTTACTATGACGCCTCGAATCATACTGATCACGCTACCTCTATAAAGAACTAGCTAAAATGCACGAACCATTCTAACATGTTAACCAGTATTTTTTTTAATCTTCAAAAATAAAAATAAAGTTTATCCACAGAGATATAAGTATATTAATATGTAAAAGTATACACTGCTGTGAAATTTGTAAGATAACAAAGGATTAGAACGAGGCTTGACACTCCAAGCACTCTGTTTATTTTTAAACACAAATACAGTTGCCCCTTGAATAACTTGATGTTTGGGGGTTCCAACCTTCCACACAGTCAAAGATCCACGTATAACTTATACTCGGCACTCCATATACGTGGTTCCTCTGTATCCATGGTTCAGCATCTGTGGATTCAACCAACCCGGGATCATGTGATACTGTAGTATTTATTACTGAAAAAAATCCACACGTAAGTGGACACATGCAGTTCAAACCCATGTTGTTCAAGGGTCAACTGTATTCTATTTAGCACGAAACTGAAGCTCATTTCAATTTTGCCACGAAATACAACTATAATGTTCAGATGGTACTTGAGGAAACTAGAATTTTCATAGAACACATTACAACCTGTTTTTTTTTTTTTGCAACTCTTTCATCCAGGAAAAGTATTTTCTAGCCAAAAACGAAGGAATTATTTTGACATATTCCACCTGATGCATTGATAAATAAAATTTCTTCCATCTTTGAAAAACATTCAAAGTAATTATTGGGAAAACGTTCATTTTCTTCATTAAAACCAGTTATCTAAAAAATTACCAGATAGGAAAAGAAAGTAACAGGATAAAACTGTGTTTTAGGAGTAATGAAGAAAATTTCTGGATGAATATAAAAGCTACTGGATAACAGAATTGCATGGCAAACCCAAGATCTTTTTTTCATGTAATCTGATAAACTACTGCTATTCCTATTTCCTTCCCACTGTTAATGGTGTTAACTTTGTCCCAATTACTCACTCAAAATCCAATCTTATTTAATTTTTCTCTCTCTCTGACCACCTCTCATTCAACGAGTAATCAGTTCCTACTGGGTCTATATTCTCAATGTTTTATAAACAAACATTCTTCTTTCCCTTCCCACTATTACAGTCTCAATACAAATATACCTGTTGCTTGCTTTCCTCCAGTCTCACTCAGTAGGAAGCATCAGACACCTGATTGCAAGAGTGATGTTCCACAAGCACAGTGTAGGCTTGTCACGTCCTTTTAAAAAACCATCATTCTCCTCTGAGAATATAGCTCAAATTTCTTACTATTGCATTTAAGAATCTGTGTAATTTGAGCTAAATCTACTTTCTTTCATTTCTCAATAATTTCCCATTGAGGTCTCCATGCTCTAGAGCAATGCTGTCCAATAAAACTTTCTGCAGTGATGGAAATGTTAGACATCTGTCCTGTCCAATACGGTGGCTACTGGCCACCTATGCCTACTGACCACTTGAAATGTGTCTAATGCAACTGAGGAACTGAAATCCTAATTTTATTTAATTTAGATTTAAATAATGTAACAACATGTTTCTGGTGGCTACTGTATGGGACAGCTCATCTCTAGTGGTTCTCAAATTTTATCATGCATCAAAGGCACCTGGAGGGCTTGTGAAAACAGATTACTGGACTCTATTCCAGAGTTTTCGAGTTTGGAGTCTGGGACGAGGCCCAAGAATCTGCATTCCTGAAAAGTTCTCAAAAGATTCTAATGCTGCTGGTTAGCCTGCGGTGCACATTTGAGAACCACTGTCCTAGACAAATTTAAGCCCTATTGTCTCTTGAACAAATCTAGTATGTAGATGTATTTATATCTGCATAGGTTTCTGTTTGTAACTCCATTCTGCCTTGTGTTATATTTACTTGCATACCCATTACCTCCTTCATAAATTATAAGTTACTTGAAAACAAAGACTATGTCATTTTCATGTGCAAGACTTGCAAACAAAGACTATGTCATTTTCATGTGCAAGACCTAAAATGTCTCAGTCAGTCATATAAACGTAACAAACATGCAGTAGGGGTTGTTGGATTAAATTAGAAGTCAGTTGTTTTTAAAAAATGTTTAACATTTTAAATTGATTTCATTCATTCTAAATTTAAATTCTGGTTAGATGGAAGAATTAGTTATAAAACTATGCAGATCTCCTTAAATTTTAGAATTCAGATTACATAAATTTGAGATTCTCATGGTTCTCTATCGAAACAGTCATATAATTACACTCCACTGGCATTGGTAATTATATTTCTGAAGTAAAAATGACAAATATCACAGAGGTATTAGAGAGAGTGGCTAAAGTCACAGTATTATAAACTTGAAAAAAATAAGAAAAACTGACCTCTCTGTGCAGAATTTTTTAAACTAATGAGAAACTTTTTTAGCAGCTTTAAACATTTTACACATGATTCTGCTTTTCAAAAAGTGAAAATAGCTCACATTTTCTGTGGAAATGAGGCTCAATACAAGAAGAGTAAGGCATCATTAAAATGAAGCTCAAGGTGATACAAACACCACGAGAAGAAATATTTTCAAGACTTCTTACCACAGTGAGTGTAGTTAACATTGGGCAATTAGTTTACTGTCATCAGCCACCGTTAAACCTGCAATTTTAAAGAAACCACCTAAAAGGAAATCACTTCCACTTCTTTTTAAATTATAGTAAGTCACCACCAAATTATTTTTCTGCAAATTATCAAAGAAGTTTACTCAGCACATTTTAAAAACAAGCTTGCACTATATTAGAGACTCAAATAATGTGTGGCTGTTTCACTAGCCAAATCACTCTTTCCCATTTTCCACACAAATATGGGCCTTTATATGAACATCAAAGAAATATGGTTAATGAATAAACACTCAAAATCTTAGCACAGGGATGAGTCTAGAGGGCATCATCTGGCCTTAGTGCAACATTATCTGTTGCTAGGTAACCAGAGATAATAAAAGGAGATCTGAAGCAAGCCTGCAAAAGAAAACCAGCCCCAGCCCATCTTTAATATCAGCTCTGCTGCCACCATTAAGATTGTAGGAGGTCCAAAATCAAAATGCAGCATCAACATTAGAGGAGGTAAAGTTGACTTTACGCTGTGATCTAATGCCAACCTTTCAACACCAATAAAAGGCTTAGCTGACAAGAACTTCTCTAAGAAAAAATACTCCGTTTTGGGTGTAGTCAATGTCACTTTGAACTTGAGAGTCATTTCTAATATTCTATGACAGCCATTCAAATATCCACTCAGTAAATACGTGACAGCTTAAAATGTATTCTGCAAGAGTCTGGGGAGAATAGTTTGTTTTGGTTGACAGTATTTTTGTTTTGTTTTATTTTGTTGTCTGTTGTTTCTTGTTAATATAATTTACGACCTAAGAATTTTAAATCTCTTCAGGAAATAATATCTACATGGGCAAATCAACAAACAACAATAGTGGCCCACAACGCCAATTAAGGACCAAAGGGCACACACAAAATTTAGATCTAGATTCAGAAACTTCTGTGTTCTACATTCGCAGAACAAGACCTCATGGAATAGGTGGGGTTTTGGCTCTGTCTCATCTAAGGGATTATAATTTATATAGGAAGAAGCAGCAACTATGCACAAGGAAATGGGAGTCAAAAGAGCCTGATGTGTTCAGGACAAAGTGATGCTTGCCTCAAGAGGAAAGTTCATTATTATTTTATTAGTGGTAGTTCATTGAGAGTCTATCCAAAAAAAGAAGAAAAAGAGAAAAGAAAGAAGTACTTTTTGTACCTGATCTCATTAACCATTTTGGCAACCCTCTGAAGTATGTACTATTATGTCAATTTTATAGATGAGGATAGATGAGTAGATGGATGGATAGATAAAAAGAAATAACTAATACCAAGCCTAAGACATTTAAAATTTGCCTAAATTCACACAACCAAAATCTAGGTATGTCTGACTTCCAAGTTCAAGTTCCTAATTACACTTTACAATCCCCTCTACAAATACTGGGAGACAGAAGAACAATGCAGGATAGGTAAAATTAAGATAAATGATCAGAATTCAAATTTGATTTGGTGATTCCATTCAATATGGATACTAGAGAAAAATAGTTGTTTTAGGTAGGAGAGGGAAAGAAATTAATATTAAAACCATCAGAAGAAAATTTCTCAACCTAACCACATTGCCATTTTTTTAAACAGGCTATATTATACAGATATGTCAAAAATATATTTAACCAGTACAATATTATTGAAAATTTGATTGTTTCCAAATTCTTGTCTACTACAAAACAGTGCTACAAAGAATATCCTCCACACATATCTTGACACATCTTTGCAATTATGTCCATGAGCTATATTTCGGGCAGGAACACATTTCTGTTATACCTACAGGAACATGGTTAGGATTTTGCTACCAAAGTTAGGACAGGGGACTTTGGTCTGTAGGAATGATCCTGTAATGAGGCTGAAACATTATAGGCACTAACGCAGGGTTAAGTTATTTTTATTCAAGGCAAACTAATTTTAAGCACTAGAATTGAAAAACCTAGATCTGGAGATAGATGAAGTGGACACTTCTCAGGGGGAATAAAGTAAATAATCATCTATTATTGTTTCCTGTCAACCTTAATCTGAGATGAATAAAGAGTCATGGTACAGGCAGGACCTGATGAACCCTCAGAGCAACCAGGTGAGCTGCATCAGCCCATTTGGGCTTCTACGCCAAGTGGACTCAGGTATGGCGCAAAGGGCTGGGCCTCGGGGGCCAGGGAGAAGATTTAATGATACATCAAGTTTATTTTTCAACACAAGGCATTTTTAATGGATTGAGAACATGAATGCACAACATAAAGTGATTCTAAGACTTTTTATCGCTTACAAGTGCCTGACTTTTGACCTTACATAGCCTGCCTGACTTTTGAGCCAGGGAGAGGAAGGACTACTCCAGGCGAATGAATTTTAAAAGGAAACGGGAGAAACACAACGTGGTATATACATACAATGGATTATTATTCAGCTATGCAAAGGAATGGGATTCTGACACACGATGGATGAGCCTTGAAAACATTATGCTCAGTGACAAACATTACGCTAAGCCAGACACCAAAGGACAAATATTCCATGATTCCACTTATTTGAAATATCTAGAATGGGCAAGTTCATAGAGACAGAATGTAGATTAGAGGTGACCAGAAGCTGGGAGAAATGGGGAGTTCATTATTGCCTAATGGGAACAGAGTTTCTGTTTGGGGCGGTGAAAAATTTTGTCAATAGTGGTGATGGTTATTCAACATTATGAATACACTTGCTGCTGCTGAATGGTACACTTAAAATGGTTATAAATGGTAAATTTCATGTTATATATATTTTAGCGCAGTCAAAAATAGTATTGAAAAAGGAAAGATGAGAGAACAAAGAAAACTGCTTTGATAATCATATCTCATAATCTGCCGTGTATATAACACTATGAAAGACAAGATGAGAACCACAGAGGGTAACCATGGGCTAGGTGAACAATATCAGATCCATGAAGCCATTTTCTAAAGGTAATGTGAAGGGAAATCAAGAAAAACCAGTGCACAGGGAGGAATGATGGGGGCCACAAAACCCGGATAGATATATAGGAGGAACTAGCTGTTTCAGGGGGCTAGCATTCAGGAGAGCCCCAAAAGAGGAGAACATAATATGTCTCTGTGAGGCTTCTACCACCTTATGATAGAAGGCCTGAGAAACAGCGGGGGGTAAAAAATAATTAGTATGATGAATTGGAGCGTAACTCTCCATCCCCTAAAAGCCCCTGTGGCCTCTGGGAATGACAGGGAAGAGAGGACCGCCATTCAGGATGCCAGGCAGGGAGCTCCAACCGGCCCCACCAGGGTAGTTAAGGCTGGGCACAGCCCAGGCACACATTGGTGTGAAAGCTCTCGTCAAGGTGCTGCAGCAACGCCTGACCATGTGGAAAATCAGAACAACAACAAAAAATCATAATGGGAAAGAATACGAAGAAGAACGTATATATAACTGAATCACTTTGGTGTATACCAGAAACTAACAAAGCATTGTAAATCAGCTATATCTCAATAAAAATAAAAATTAAAAAAAAAACAGTGATTCCTTCGTCATGATCCCATTGTCCCATGAAGTTAACGATTTATGAGATTGACATACATTCATACCTACTACGTGAACATATTTTATTTACCATAATGTCTGAAACTATTTTATTTACCATAACTTTATTCTACGGTCAGTTTTTTTTTTAACAGTTTTAGCTCAATTTTAATAGGAAGTCATCAAAAAGGAAGAAATATAAGTAAGAGAGAGAAGCAAAAGCACTTACTTCACCAAATTGGGCCGACACCTATATCCACACTTGAACAGTGCTGGGAACTCCCGGAAACAGCAATCTGGAGTCCCAACTGGGAAAGGACCTGGGCAGTGCATCCGCTCCACGGGTTAGACTTCAGATTGTAGTCTAGGAGAGTCCCGTTTATAATACCAGGCCGCAAGCTGATATCATCAGTTTGCATGCAAACGTGCAGCTCTGGTTTTCTTCAACAATGCTGTATGTTTTACCTTGTGAGTCACAAGATTTTCCAGACCCCGGGGAACCTGGCCAGGTTCTCAGGGCTCGAGAAATTCCAAGACCCAGTCCCTTTCTTTATCTTAAGTGCCACCAGACTTGCTGACAGCAGTTTACGAGCAAGCATGTAGTCCAGGCGAGGTCACGAATTGGTCAGAGGCCTAGTATTGCCTCTGAAGCCTGAACAGGACGATTTCCATTTCAATTTTCCTGACAGTCGGCCTCAGGATTGTTTAGGCCCGAGGGCATAGGCAAAAGGCAAAATAACACGAGAAGTTTTCCTGATTCGGTATGACACATGGCAATTCCAAATAGTTAACTGAAATAGTACAATCAATGCAACTAATAAAGGATTAAACGGTGTGGAGAATAGTTTTGAGGCACTAGGAGACTGAGTGAAGAAAACGTCCCACCAGGAGTGAGACGTGTTTTGGGACATTTACGTTTACATCCAGTAATTTGTTTGCAGCAATGGTAGTGATTACAGAATGTTCTAATAAAGAACGATTATGTTTTCCAATAAATTTGCCTAAATTTTTTGTGCCCCCTAATATCTTTTTTAAAGGTTCTAAAGGTAGAGTAGCATTAGTAGTGGGTAAAGTAGGAATCGACAACCGTGTTCACAATGGTTTTTCTTTAACAGATAAAAACTTATACCAAACACCTTTCCAATATAAATTATCAACATGTGATAAACAACCAGAAAATGGAACTTCTAAATGGTAAGTTGAAATAGTGTTTTCATCATTGGTGGCAATACATAAGAACTGGGGAGCCACTTTGAAAAACATACAACAAGATTGAGGGTATACGGTCCATTAACAAGTTGATAGAACATTCCAACAAACAGGGTTCCCATATCCTCGAAGTTTGTCCACAGACTGGTCCTTCAGCTGCTCGCACACAGTCCAGTAAAAGGTGTGTTTGATTATCTGAATCTAGGTAACTTCCATTAAAGTGGGGTAGCCAATATTCATCATTAAAAACAACTGGTAACACATGAAATTGACACATAGTAAAATTATCTAAAACGTTGTAATGGTACAAGGTGCCTGTACTCCAAGTATCTGTACGTTTAGTAGTTCCTTCTGGAATCGATAACCAATGATTTGTAGGGACGCACTGAGCAAACATTTTTCTCCATGTATATACAGTATTAGACATTAAGATTTTTTGAGCCTTATCCTTTTGGACCAACTGAAACCTTTACTTATTTTTTGAGTTTGCTTCAGCTTTCCAATTTGGGATATGTTAAATAATTGCATGAATTCTTTATCATAATTCAGGGTTAGCTCATGGGGTTTCATAATAGTGGGCATCCACTGAACATTAGTTAAAGCTTGAGCTACGTCCTTTCCAGTATTATGTAATCGATTAGCTAGAGTTTCTACATCTATGGAGTTAACTAGGCCCATACAAGTTCCAGTAGCGCCTAATAAAATATCATACCAAGCTCTTTTATTTTTACATTTAGGTTGGGCAGGGAAAGAAATATTAAAGTGTAGTATATGTTTTTGATATTGTTGCCCCACTGTGATGCAAGATTGAGGAATCCTTACCAAGGGGTGGAGGATTACAGGTGGATGGTTTTGTAAAGCTGTTATATGACCACTCCACCATGGTCCATTTTTGATTTCCGCGCCATGAAAGGAATGACACTTCATGAAGGGAAAGAACATTACTAATAGAAGACCTATTATATAAAGACTGATTGCTAAAAGTTTAATGAACAAGTGATCTCGACCACCCTTCTAGCAAAGTTCCATTTCAATGGCCTCGAGTGAAACAAAAGTCATAGCATTTTATAGAAACTAAAAAGTTGATTGTTATGCTTAATTGTGAAGAATCAGACATTTGTACAAATACTCTAGACATAATTGAATTAACCGTAAAGTTAAGTTGGGTCCATAGAAGGTGAAGTTTGTATGTCTGCAGAAAGAAGAATTAGCCGTGCAGATGTAGTTATCTTGTGTGCGGTCTCACAAACGCCAAACAGAAGAATTATGTCACCCGAACTTGACTGGAGATGAAATCTGGGTTTTCATGGGATAGGCGGGGGTGAAAGCTGTTATCAAAGCACCATCCATAGTGGCCATAATAATAGGCATAATTCAAAAACCTTTAGCAGGAAAGGCTTCAAATATGCCCACTAACACCCTCTGGATAGCTCTCTAAAGGCCTCAGTTCTGCCACAGACGTGGCAGCTGGCTTCCCTCGGTCATGAACACAGTACCCTTTGTATGGTGGGTCACTGAGTCCCCGATGTGCTGCTCCATCTAAGCAGCCATGTCTTCTGGTTACAGAGTTCCACGAAGCAGCCAGTGCACAGCCCCACAAGTGGGGCTGTTAACTGAAAGCACACTGTGGAATATTTGTGCAAACGTCTGTGGGTCTTCTTGGGGCACAGAAAAAGAAGCCTGACTGCTGTGTGGCCACAAGACTTTTAGCTGATTCAGTCAAAACAGCAACTACCAGATCAGTCCTGTCCTCACTGCCGGACTGCGGAGGAGAATAACATCTCCTGCCAACCCAGCGAATCCTCTGCGACCCCACATCGGTGCCGGTTCTCGTTCCGCGGCTCCCCAAAGATGACCGCTGAGCTTTCCCTCCGAGGCTACTTAAGCTCACGTTCACCTACAGCTCTGCCTTCTTCATACAAACGCCAACAGCGCAAAATAACCTCCTTGATGAAACACTAACTCTCGGGCGTCCCAGGGCCGTGCTCCGGCATTTCCAGAAAAAGGAAGGGCCCGGGCCTGGCGGCGCACACCCTTCGGTAGCTCAACTGGTAGGGCGGAAGACTGTAGACCCGACACTTGTGGACAGTCTTAGGTCGCTGGTTCGATTCCCTCTATTGTCAGTTTCAATGTTAAAACCTCTGGGGTCTCAGATATGTGTGACATGTCAACTTCATGAGCCATTTAATCCAGTTATCCACTGCTTCCATAAAATATATCCAAAGACATTAAGAATGGATTATTAAATGTACAAATATAAAACTACGGAGTATTTGAATCATAATGTAACAGTGAATTTAACCTATGATATTATGAATAAATATCTTCAAGCAAAGCTGGCTTAATGACATTGTTCCCCTATGGAGACTGTCATTAGAAGGGTAGCTTTTAGTGAAGTCCAAGTGGATTACTCAAATGGCTTCTAAGCTCACTTAGTTAACATGAACTTAGAAACCTGTTTTTTGGTTTATTTGTTTGACAGCCAAAGGATCAATTCGACCCAATTGTTGGATTTTACTTAAATGCAGATAAAAAGAATACCAGTACAAAACAGTTTTCTGAAACGTGGAGAACTGAGAAATGCAGCTCCTAAGTGTTGGTTATTCTAATCAATTGGTATTTCATTAGAGGTTATATTGGAATTCAATTGGTAGAAAAATTTAAGCACCTCGTTTGACTGCCTCGGAACAATTTCTAGTCATCTATGGCTCCTCTGGGCGAAAAGGAGGGGTCTTGCTAATCTTAGCTTTCACTCCCTTTCCATCTATACTCTACTACCTCTCGTCTCCCCAGCATTCACCTCCCACATAATTGCTAATGGAAAGACCTACACATAATTCCCAGGGCCAGTTCAATCTGCTCAGGAAGAGTCTTCTCATCACTAAGAAACTTCAGCTTTTATACTAGAAAACTGGGTCTTCATTGGTGGAAGGCAATTTCGCATCTCTGAAAGAAGGATGTGAACATTCTTCACGTTCATCAAAGGGGTAATAAGTTGAAAACAGTTGAGAAACAGCTCTATCAATGTTGAACATTTATCTGTCCATCCTGGCTGATTTGGCAACAGCTCTTCCTTCTGCTTGTAATTTCCTCCTCTGTCTTCTCATGGTCAATGTCTATACATCCCTTAAAATCAAGTTTAGGTGTCATTTCCTCTGAAAGCCTTCCCATGAACATTAGACTGGATTTATGCAGCTGTCTCCCGCCAAGACTGTAAAGTCCTTCAATACAGAGATCGTGTATTATCCCTCTTTGGATCACAGGTACCTATCATGATTCTTGTCACATAAGAGAGGCTCAAATAATGTGAGATGAACTGAAATGAACTGGACTTTCAATCTAAGTAAGTGATCCTATCACTGCTCTTACTAAGAAGCATGAGAAAAAGTCTTTTCTTCCAATGTACTGTGTCTCTTATATCACACTCTGCTCTCTTGCATAGCCTTGTTCTTCAGTCTGTACTTACACTACCCTCTTTCCCTCTCAGAGCGGAACAAGCCTAGCCCACTTTCTAAGGATAACACCTATGTTCCCTGTGAATGCATTCCACCATTATACCCTTTCTCTTGCAAAGCCTCACTCTTCTCCTGATTCATTTCTTTTGCCTACAAATATGCTCAGTTTACTTATTCTAAAAACCCTCTCGAGAGACCTTATTATCCCCTTAAATTATAATTTGCTTTCACTCACAGATTTTCCCAAATAAATCTGCAGGTCAGTAAACAATAAAAATTACTTGTAAATAAATGAGGAAGAGAAAGAGGGGAAGATATTGAGAAGCTGATTTGCAAGTATTAGAGAAGGAATAGGCTACACGAAGGCAACAAAATATACTGCTTATATAGAGACTAACATAGTACTTAATAAGCTCTACTTTCTCACCAAAACCCTGTACATTAATAACGAGTTGTTGTGACTCAACATTTACCATATATGAACATTTCCCTAAAATTCTGAAATTTGTTTAGCATGTATCTTAATTCCACGTTAGAAATCTCAATTTCGAAGTATGGATATGCAAAATGAGTGTTATGTAAACTTTCTCTAAAAAATACTTTATCTGCTTTTTGTCAGAGCTTGAGGGTTTTGATTTTTGTTTGTTGGGTTTGGTTTGTTGTGTGGGGTTCATTTTATGTCAAAAGAAACACATTGGTCATGATTTAATTTTTTGAGGGGTTAGTGAAGAAGGATGGTGGGATGGAGGAAGGGAAGAACATTCAAGTTTTCTACATAGAAACAACATATGTCTCCATAAGACATATGTGTCACCAGGAAATTATTTGCTACAGGAGAAGTTATCAAGCAAATAAATTCTTATGGCATCAAGCAAATAAAATTCTAGTGAATAGGCAATGCTTACATTTTGTGTTTTAACTATTTTCTTATGAAGTAAGAGAAGGCTTAATGTGAATAATTCCATAAGACCTCACTGTGGTAGATTATTGCAGTATGGTCCCAAACTTATTCATGCCATTCTGTGTTTTCACCTTTGGCTGATGCAATACCACACTGACTGATGGGCTTTCTCATAAGGCTTGCTTTGGCCAATAGTGCATAATATAAAACAATGGGATATAACATGATACAAACGGAGATTTGAAAAATGCTGGTGCCTTGGTGCTTATGTTCTTGCTGCTGTTGAAGTGAGTCTCTGTGTGAATAAGCCTGGGCTGGCAGGCAGGAGTGAGCCCCTGTGTGGAGGCCATCATCCACCAACAGCCCCCAGATGGCTGAAGACACATGAGGAAGCCTAGATAAAACCAGAAATGTTCAGTGAAGTCCAGCTCAAATTACTAACCAATCACTGAATAATTTAGTCTGGTATTTTTATCCCATGATAACTATACGAATTAGTTGTACTAATGAACTGGTAGTAAATATAAATTTTAGCAGTACTATATGAACCATGAATACTTAAGCAACGCAATGAAGGGCTAAATTCAATAAGGTACAAGTACTTGCAACATAACTCATTTTATCCTGGAAGTTCTTCAATAATGTTGAACTTCGATATAAGGTAACCTCTTAAAAATAAACTATCTGTATTATAATGCTCTTTGGTAAATGTTTCTTACTTAAAAATACAGATTTTATTTACTATAGTCTCTTATATAAATATTTAACATATAGAAACATAGCAGTGATTATCTAATTCACCTCCTTTTTCATTTTCAGATTTTAAATGCATACTAAATTTTAAAGACAATGCTCTTGAATATTTGAAGCTATATGTCATATCTGTGGTAAAGATAAACAAACTAATGACAGAATTACAGTTTCTCAATCCAGATAGTCTTTGGATATGCAAGAAGTCAGTGGAAGCCTAGAATGATTTATGTGCTTATCTAACCAGTTTGCATAGCATTTTGTAAATCCCTTCTTCCTTAAAGAAAACCTACTTAATATTCAGGTTCTTTAATTTGGTTCTTTTCTGACTGTTATATATTTAGGTTTTAAATATAATATTTATATAAAGCAGAATTCAAGTCTACAAAACCATAACTCTACATTATAATGATAACATAGGTATATAAACTAGGACATTTATTTATATTAAATTTAAGGTTCACATACTGGCAAGTTTTACCTGGCTGAGTCATTGCCGCTCTTCTGCAACAGAAGATTAGTGAGATATAACAGTGCAAATGCAAAGATATTGCAGCATATTCTATTACTATCATTCCCTGAACAGAAAACATTCTTGCAACAACAAAAAAAAATACACAAACTTTTGTGAAGCTGACATAAGGCTTGTTAAAATATTACTTATACACACAGAAGGCAGATTTCATCAGATATTCAAGTGATTAAAAATATCTTTCTATGGGGCTTCCTTGTTGGCACAGTGGTTGAGAGTCCGCCTGCCGATGCAGGGGACACGGGTCCGTGCCTCGGTCTGGGAAGATCCCACATGCCGCGGAGTGGCTGGGCCCGTGAGCCATGGCCGCTGAGCCTGCGCGTCCGGAGCCTGTGCTCCGCAATGGGAGAGGCCGCAGCAGTGAGAGGCCCACGTACCGCAAAAAAAAAAAAAAAATCTTTCTATGGAAAATATCAGATCTTATTTGTTTTCTTATGCTTGTGCTAACATTTCTTTATGCTTTCTCTGCTCTTGAGAGGATTATATGAGATGAAGTTGTGAGAAATGGACAGGTATGAAGCTGAGTGCCCAAAGTGGGAAAAAAAAAAAAAACAATAGAGGCAAGACAAGAGTGTAGATGAATCTGAGAAGTTAGAATATGGTCAAAAATCAAAAACATGTATGTTAGAATTAGGGTTCATAATAGGCAGTAATATCATGGGTGAACAATAAGGCAGCGCCAAACATATATTCCAGAATCAGTTATGAAGGAAAGAAAAAACAATCATTTGCTCAGTGCCTGCTATGTGCGGGATACTATGTTCTTGCTTGGCTTAGATTACCTCATTTACTCCTCACCATAACCTTCTGACATAGGTATTATTGTTTCCATTTTATCAATGAGGAATTGGGGCACAAATAAATTACATGACTTGCCTATGGTCAGAAACCCAGGCATGTTGGGGTCCAAAGCCTGTGCTCTAAATCTGGCATCGGTGACAAGACAAGAGAAGAATGATTGCTGAGTTAAATCTCTTCCTCAGCCCCAGGACTGTTTTACTAGCATTCCCAGTCTCACACTCTGTTTACTAACAATCCATTCTTTTTTTTTTTTGCGGTACGCGGGCCTCTCACTGTTGTGGCCTCTCCTGTTGCGGAGCACAGGCTCCGGACGTGGAGGCTCAGCGGCCATGGCTCACGGGCCCAGCTGCTCCGCGGCATGTGGGATCTTCCCGGACCGGGGCACGAACCCGTGTCCCCTGCATCGGCAGGCAGACTCTCAACCACTGCGCCACCAGGGAAACCCAACAATCCGTTCTTAAAAATGGTCACTCCTGCTCCATATCCCTAGCTTCGGTTTGTAAGTTGTCCATGGAGTGGTGGTTTCTCTATCCAATGCAATTCTAGTAGGCTTGGATGATCTCATAACACTCATCTGTATGTCAGGCTAAAAGTAGTTTAAGCTATAAAATGGATTTTTACTGAGCTATCCCTGTATAAGAGATTTTTATTCTTGTACGAAAATGTAACGATATGATAACAACCACTGCCTTGTAGGAGGTTAAAGCCATATACAAATGGCTTAAGTATGCATGGTTCTCCAAGGGAAAATCAAAATATTCCAAACTCAATATTTGGCACGTAGGAACCAAAAATGTTTTCATGTTAGTAATAGCAAGACTACCTAATCACCAGGTTTACCCATGTTAGAGGCGGAGCTAAGCCATGACTAAGGATAAATGGTAAGATGCAATTAGTATGTTTAGCACAAAGCCTCGACATAGCAATGGCTCGATAAACGTTCAGTTTTAGTGTCATAATGAGTAGCAAAACAGTCAAAATTGTACAGGAAGAAGTAGTTCTCAATCCCTTTCACTTCTCATTGAAAGGAAAACATTATGCATGCCTTTCGCTTTCAGGAGAGACCAAGAAGAGAACAGTCTAACTAAGCTGTGACAAGTATTTATTATAAAAGAATGATAAATATAATGCAATGGAGAAAATAAGGTATAAAGAAGTTCCTATGAGAGTCGAGAAGAGAAGAGGTTATTTCAGGATATAAAATATGAATTCATTTTATCTTTGTTACACCTGTGGCTGTCAAATGCACTGTTAGTTCCTGAGTATATTTCAGGACTGGCTTGTTCTTTTTAGAACACACATGCAAAAGTAAGATATGTAAGGTTGAGAAAAATATCTGGACAGCAAAAGCATCTCACTGAACAAAAATAAAGACTTAGGAAAAAAATGTATGTAGATTACTCAATACCATTTCAGAATAAGTGATTGTTTTAAAAATAGGGTTGCCAAAACTCTACACCTAAGGGAACCAAAACACATCACGAAATTAAGATCAACCCAGTTAATTAGTATGGTCTTGAACTTACATGGACAGCAGCACTACTGGTTTCAGAGCCCACTGAGCACTGATGTCCAGTGTAAGCTGGGACAATATTACCAAATCAGATTATTTATCTGATTTTGAGAGTCACAGTCTTGGAAGTAAGCAAGAACTTTCAAGAATCAGTCTTACACCAAATGTCTTTCAAGTTATCACCCAAAATTATTTGAATAGCTCTAATGTGGTGGAATTTTCCATCTTATAGCAGAATATGCTCATTTTTAGAACTCTGATAATTAGGCTTCTTCTTGATTATTGACTCAAAATCTTTCTTCTACTCATTTCTACCTTTTGGTTCTAGTTCTATCTACACGTAATAAGCACTTCCTCTTTTTCCTATGATGACTCTTCAAATTTCAAAATCATCGGACTACCTGTTGCTAACTCTCCATTTTTTCATTCATCATGCGATGCCATTTCCAGGCTTTTAATTATCCTAACCTCCCTTCTGTGAAAGTTCCACTTAAATTTTATACCTAAGTATGTATAAGTACCACAGACATGTGTACCCATTGCCACAGATTACCTCCCAGGTCAGTGATTCTCTTACTATCTATAGTGAAATACCACTGAGCTTCTATTCCGCTCTCTCTTGAGGACCAAAGTTTTGTTTAAAAATAAATTAGTAAAACAGTGAAAAAAGACACAAACTATAAGCCCTGTTTATTATTATTAGATTCATCTAACATAAAATTACTCAGCCAATTGCTTCCTCTCTATTTCTTTTCTTAGCTCTTCATGAACTGGTGACAAATAGTTTTGGTTGGCCAGCAATTAAGAACCATGCTTTGAGCAGCGCTGTCCCAGGTAATAGATGCTGTACTTAACTTTGTGTAGCCCATGCTTGTATGAGTACTGAAACTATATCCTTTAATTGAGACTCTGTCAACCAAATTCCCATTAACATCTATTAGTCTAAATTATTCCAACCAGACCTACTGTATAGCGCAGGGAACTATACTTAATATGTTGTAATATTGAGAAAAGACTCCTGTAAGAGAAAAGACTCTGAAAAAGAAAGAAGTATATATTTACACACATAACTGAATCACTTTGCTGTACACCTGAGACTAACACAACATTGTAAATCAACTATACTTCCATTAAAAAATTTAAGTTTATTTTTTATGTGGTTAAATAAATCCATCCAGATCTGTATTACTGAATTTCTTTTGAAAATATAAATTCAGTAATTTTAATATATTAATATGACTGTAAAATGTCAATTTACTATGTCAACAATTCCTATCTTTATTTTCTTTCTGATATATTTATTTTTATCATAATAATACATTTTCAATGTGGATAACATAAAAGATGCAAAAATATGTAGTGTATAGAGAATAAAAGTAAAGTCATAATCCCACCACTTAAGACTAGCAAATTAGGCCATTGCCTTTGCAGTCAGAAAAAAACTGAATTTAAATCTAACTCCAAAAGTTACTTATTTGCCTAAGGTTTCTCATTTTAAGAAGAGATGACAAAATCCTCTGTATAGTTTAGCTGTGAGCATTAAATGCAATAAAGTTGTAAATTGCTTAAAGGGCAGACAAATATATATATTCAAGCAAGTTAGCTGTTATTACAGATATAATATTATGCTGTTCATAATCTGGTGTTTCTCCCCCTATGTTTTGTACAAAATTGAGATTTTACTGTATTTACTTTTTATCCTATTGCTTTCACTTAATATTATAGTATGCAAATATTCTATCACCTTAAATTGCTTTTTAAGAGATTGTTAGAATGGCTTCATTGTTCTCTTCTCCACAATATTAGACATCTTTACTGCTTTTGTGCCTTCTGCCATTTTGAAAGCTTTCTAACTTCATCCAAATTATCGATAAAAATTACTGAAAAAGAAGTAGTTCAGCTTGTAGTTCACCAGTAGAGATCTTCCTCTAGTTCACTGTTTCTCAAATTTGATCATTTCTCTTTTAAAAAAAAACTGTGTTTTTTCTCCTCATATGAAACCGTAACATAAGCACTTTCAAAATTATGTGAATCACAATCTTTTTTTGATAAGGGCATGTCATTTCAGGGCTAAAATTTCCTACTTTTTTTGGCCCAAGTAGTACATCTTGCATTATCCCAAACAGGACTCAGGAAACTACATCCTACACCCCAAATCTAGCCCACATCCTATTTTTTGTAAATGTCATATTGGCACAAGCCACATTCATTATCTACTTATTGTCTATGGTGGGTCTCACATTAAAATGACAAAGGTGAGTAGTTATGGGACTGTACAGCCTGCAAAGCTGAAAATACTTGCTCTCTGGCACTTTACAGATATAGTTTGATAATTCTTGCCCTAGGCAAATGAGAAGAAAAGAAATAGACTTAATGGACAAGTAATAATTTTATTGCAAGTGAAGACCGAAGATATCATCATGGACTGAGGCTTAAATTAAAGAAACTAATACGAAAAGTGGTCACACAGACACTTGATGGCACGTGCAAGTCAAACACGCAAGACCTTGTGCCACAGCAGTCAGTAAAGCATTTCCAACATAGGGAATGAGTTAATGTCTAGAAGATGATACAATGCTCTATCAATAGTTATTCCACCTGGGTTTAATTTAGCTTCTTGTATCTATAATCTAACATTTTTAAATTAAATTTGGGGCCTTTGGGAACATTATTTCTTCAAATTTAATTTTGTTTCTTTCACTTTCTCTTCTTTTTCTGGAACTCTAGTTAACATAGGATGAACCCTGACCACTGCCCCACACGTCATCTGAACTTCTAAGGTTCTGTTCATTTTTCTTTTGTCTTTTTTCTCTCTGTTCTTCAGTTTAGAAAATGTCTATTGATCTATCTTCAAGGTGACCGATGCTTTCTTCTGCCGATTCACACCCACTGTTGAGCCCACCTAGTGAAATTTTCAGTTCAATTATTATGCTTTTCAACTCTAGATTTTCCACTTGGAGATTGAGGCAAGGAAGAGATTCTCTTTTAGAGTCTCTGAGCAACCACTGCCCTACAGATCCCTTGATTTTGGACCTCTGGCCTCCAGAACTTCGAGAGAATCACTTTCTGTTGTTTTAAATGACCATGTTTGTGACAACTGGTTAAGGCAGCCTTAGGAAACTTATAAAGGCCCTCTCTAAATTCCTGACATAGACTCCACGAGCATAATAAAATAACTGTTGTTTTATGCCAGTAAGTTTGAGATGATTTGTTATGCAGTAATAGATAACCAGATCAATTCACGTGTATATATTTGAAAATCCTGACATATTCAAAAAGAACAGTTAACTATGCATTATTACTGTTGTGCTGAGTTATCTTCAGAATTTTCATATGCTATTATTCTTCCTTTCTCACTTTAAACGAGTGTTAATTTTGTTTTATTATTATTAGATTACTAGGTGAGATTCTACTGTACATTGTCTACAACGTACGGTAGAATGTTTTGCACATTTTAGCCCATGATTTTTCAGTTAGACTATAAGACATGTATGTATGTATCACGGCTTACTTGTGAATCATACTTTTTTTTTTTCTTGTTGAAGCTGGTGTATGTGTATGTGTGCGTGTGTGTGTGTGTGTGTGTGTATATATAATTTTGGTTGAATTTCCATAATGGCTCTTTATTTGTGGTGTGCTGCTCGCAAATTTTGTCATTTAAGTAAACTGCAATGTATATAATATTAAAACAAATTACTGAGTAATTGCTAATTTTATTAGACGTAATTTTGTAACATTAAATCATGGGTATTCAGTCATGTTCTTCTCTTACAAGCTAAATAAAAACTATTTTTCCACGGAATGTGAGATAGTTAGGAGATGTTTTTTCTAGCTAAGAGAGCTTAAGTTAAAAAAAAAAATTTAGTTTTGCACTAGTTGCTTCCACATCCACTTAAAAAGTGACCAGAATTCCACTTAAGAGTGATATTATAGAGCATATGATTTTTTCTTGTGTATAAGCAATCTTGGTGAGATGCCTGGCTTACATTAACATGTATAAAGACTGTCAATTTCCTCTTCTGTCAGCCTAATTACCCTCTGAAAAAGAATGGCAGGTTAATTTGGCAAGAGTTGAAGTTACTAAAGATGTTAGCTAATAGTATTTTCTAAGTTCACTCAAGCCATGCGCTTAAATAATTCATTCTAAAGTGTTAATATAAATCAACACCAAGCTCTTTAGTTCTCAGCTTCTGAAATCTAATTTACTCCCATTTGGAAAATCTTTATTTTTGTCTATCTCCATGCTTGTGGTACCTTCTTAGATATTTCCAATAACGAATGCAATGCCCATTTAACCAAGAATCAAAACAATAATGAAGAATGTCCTGGATACTTTTTTGTTCAAATCATGGTCTGATTCTTGGTTAAATTGACTGTAAGTGTTGCTTTCCTCTAGGAAATTGGAGAAAATAGCATAGAAAATGTATCTGTCTTATTTTCTGCTCATTGTGTCCTCATTCTCATTTGTTAGATGGAGTTCAGTAAAATTTTTTTTAATTTTAAAAGTAAAAGTAAAATTAAAAAAGTAAATTCCAAAAAAAAAAAAGTAAATTCCTCAATTCCTCTGGCTCTCTTTAAGCTTTCATTCTGAGGGAATGAAATATATACATATGTACACACACACACCCCCCTATGAAAAAGATTTGTAGAAAAACCAACCCTTTCTTTATATTCAACCCTAAACTGTTAAATAGCTCTTTTGCTTCCAATCCACTGACATTTTTGTTTCCCTTTGCTATTTATGGAGGGAAGTATAATAAAGGTAACTCTAGCTGCTGTAATACATAAAATGCCTCAAACCAAAGTCCAAAAGAGTTGTTCTTATTAAGCAGGTGGCTATCCTCCAAGTGGAAAATCAGCACCCATTGTCCTTCCATGTTTTGGTTCCACCATATTCCACATACGGTTTGGTTTCCAAGGTTACTGCTCACATCTACATCAAGCCAACATGATGGGAGAGAGCATGGAAGATCTCCCATTGAAGAATTACATGTACCATGGCTTGAACTGGTGCATATCGCACTTGCCAGGGTTCCACTCACCCAATTACTCACTCACATGGCCAAAACTAATCACAAGGGAGGCAGAGAAATGTAGTCCAGGTTCACTCAAGTCAGAGTGAAATTGACTTAAGGAAAAGCCAGCCATTTTCTTATATAAGAAGACAAAAACCAAAGAGTTCAAGAAATAACGGATAATATAGATACAAATCATGTTATACAATTGTCCTTTTTATGAATTATTCAGATTTGCTATTAATATCTCAAACGAGGTAAAAAGTTGGATGATTCTCAGGTTACACATTTGCTGTTAGGTCAAATTTTTTCATTAGTCAAGGGAATTATTTTCTAAGAAAATTCCAACTCCATATCCTCAGCATACATCAATATTCATAATTATAATATTATATTTGTATAACATAAAGAATGAAAAATGTTAACATGTTAAATGTAGTCTCTGGGGGGGGAACCACATTTGTCTCTTGATCACTGATATACCTCAATTGCCTAGAAAAGTATCTGGCACAGAGTTGACATCACTATTCACAGTAGCCAAGAAAAGGTGAAGCAGCTCAAATATTCATCAACTGATGAATGAATAAACAATTGTGGTATATACACGCAATGGGATATTATTATTCAGCCTTGAAAAGAAATGAAATACTGATACATGCTATACTTTGGATGAACCTTAAAAACGTTATGCTAAGTGAAATAAGCCAGACCCATATTAAGTATTGTATGATCTCATTGATATAAAATCTCTAAAAATAAATAAAACCATAGAGATAGAAGGCTTATTAGTGGTTGCCAGGGACTGGCAGGATAGGGTACTGGAGAGAATGTACTTAATGCAAACAGGGTTTTATTTTGGAGTGATGGCAACTCCAGGGTTTTGGAACTAGATAGAAGTGGGTTTTGTACAACATTGTGAATGTATTTAATGCCATTAAAATTTTTCACCTTAAATGATTAATTTTATGTTATGTAACTTTTATCTCAATAAATAAGTCCCTCTTGTTTAAAAATAATGTAACTATAGCTATCTGTAAATCTATATGTTAATATATGCAAAGGGAAAAAACACCCAGAGAAATCATACAAAATTTTAAAAACGGTTTCACTAGATTTGGAATTACGGAGTTTTTTCTCTTTCCGAATTATTATTTCTATAATTTTATAAAGAGGAAATATTTTGTCACCCCAGCAATCTTATACATAATAATGGTACATGCATTATACTGAGAGATATGTTTGGTAGACCAGTTGTTACTGTTCCTTAAATGTGCATTTGATTTGAGGTTGTTGAAAGTAACATATTTGGTCTTAGACTGAGTTTATAATAAGAGTGAACTAGGAAGGGAACTGGAAATAAGTACAAAAGTTGTTTCTATATCTATAACAATTCTATATCAGATGGAGTTTGTATGCAGTTTCCTTCTAATTGTACAGTAAAAGTATACATACAGTAAATTTTACAAAATAATGTATATACAGTAAGTCATGTGTAGCCTTGAAAACAATAATAGTATAAGCTTTACATTCTTGAGGTTTATAGCCAAAGACCCAAATTTACAACCACAACTATATAAACTCTTTCCTTTGGGAAGGGTTTTTTTCCCATAAAGATACAGACATTTTATAAATTCAATAAAACTGCACAATTATTTCAAAAACAGCATTTTAGATGCAGATGCTGGGCTGTGGACTAGGATTAATGTGGTAGGCAGATGGTTTCCCAAAAATATCCCATCTACAACTATGAAGACTGAAATATGATAAGCTATTAGTTCCATTATTGTGTTATGTTCTATGGCACAACTGATCTTAAATCTGGAGATTATCTGATGGGTCTTATCTAATCTTATGAGGCCTTTTGAAAGCAAAGATTTTCTCCAGGGAGCAACAGAATGGGATGTCACATTTCAAAACACAAGAAGGATTTGACATGGCACTGGGATAGAGAGGGCCCATGCAAGGAATGACAAAATGGGTCAAGAGGCTGAGAATAAACCTCAGTTCAACAACCTACAAGGAAATGGGGACATTATTCCAAATCACAAGGAACTAAATTCTGCCACTGACAGCAATGACTTTGAAGAGGAACCAAAATTCTAGATAATAACATAGCTGGCCAATAACTTAATTTCAGGCTTCTGAGACCCTGAGTCAAGAATCCAACCATACCATACGAGACTTCTGAATTACAGAACTGTGAGATAATAAACGCATGTTGTTTCAAGCTACTACATTTGTGGAAATTTATTATGCAGAAATAGAAAATTAGTATAATTACCAACTACCTAAGTGATCCCCCCACACACACTGTAAAAACTGCTATTCAAATATTGCCACATAAAATGTACCCATCACTACCATGTACCTCACTCAACCTCTCTGCCAATAATGTCGTTAAATAATTCTCAAGGGAAAGGGTAGCTATACACTGGATCCCTGTCCTACAGGATAACAGCAAGGTTAGACCAAAGGTCATGGAAACTACCTCAGGATGATATTAGGAAAATCCCAAAATGAATGAATGAGACCTATGAAAAAACCCTTGGGAATGAACATGTGGCTAGAGTGCTTTCTGACCCAGAGTCAATGAGTGAATTAGAGTATCTGTCTAGAAGATACTCAAATAACTTTACCATATACTATGACCAGAAAGAATGGGATGTAAAAACAGACTTTGACACTGCATATATGCCAAGTACAGACCAAGTGGATTTGGAGGAATAACACTGGCCCTCCAATCCCTAGAGACGTGCCCTTAAATTGAGGATCAGAAAGGGCTTAGAGGGCTTCCCTGGTGGCGCAGTGGTTGAGAATCCGCCTGCCGATGCAGGGGACATGGGTTCGTGCCCCGGTCCGGGAAGATCCCACATGCCGCAGAGCAGCTGGGCCCGCAAGCCATGGCCGCTGAGCCTACATGGCCTGAGCCTGTGCTCTGCAACGGGAGAGGCCACAACAGTGAGAGGCCCGTGTACCGCAAAAATAAAAAAAATAAAAATAAAAAAAATAAAAAAAAAAAAAGAAAGGGCTTAGAGGGCTCACCATGGCATGGAGGACACATCCTTGAAAATGCTGCATGCCCTTTTCCTCTCATTCTTGCACATCTATAACCTTCCAGTCTGATATGTGTCTAGGGGGTACGTATAATGAAAGGCCCAAAGATTCTCATGACTAGGAAAAAGTATCCCCAGATTTACATCAAGATTCTGAACTTGGTTAATATGAATCAGTCACCCAAGTTCCACTAATTCTGGGTGCCTTAGAAAATTGTAGTTCTCAACCTATGAGCCATACTCTGGCCTGAACCGATCATCTTCTTTTTCTCTCTCTTTTTTTTTTATATATATCTGCACAAAACCGTATCATGTTTATTCTTCTAAAATTTTTATAATTTTTTGCCACATTTTGAATTACAAGGTCAATACATGTTTATGGAATTAAAACTAGAAAATACAGATAAACAAAAGGAAGAAATTAAAAATTGCCAATAATCCTATCACCTTACCATTATCAACATTTTGATATATAGGCAGTCCTTGCTTTGCACAGTAGTGCTGAACCATAAAAATGACCATGCAAGCTGAAATGATGCAAAAATGATTTCAATAATCAATGGAAAATATTATTATTGTTTCATAACCTTTAAAAAATTTTGTCAGAACATTAAAAGCTCTCTGATGGTTATAAATGAACAGGGAATTGAAAAATAGAAAATCTAATATTTATGTAGTACATTGTAATTTTTTTAACATCTTTATTGAGTATAATTGCCTTACAATGGTGTATTAGTTTATGCTTTATAACAAAGTGAATCAGTTATACATATACATATGTACCCATATCTCTTTCCTCTTGCATCTCCCGCCCTCCCACCCCTCCAGGTGGCCACAAAGCACCAAGCTGATCTCCCTGTGCTATGCGGCTGCTTCCCACTAGCTCCCTATTTTACGTTTGGTAGTGTATACATGTCCATGCCACTGTCTCACTTTGTCTCAGCTTACCCTTCCCCCTCTCCGTATCCTCAAGTACATTCTCTAGTATGTCTGCATCTTTATTCCTTTCTTGCCCCTAGGTTCTTCTGACCATTTTTCTTTTTCTATTTTTCGATTCCATATATATGTGTTAGCATATAGTATTTTTCTCCTTCTGACTTACTTCACTCTGTATGACAGTCTCTAGGTCCATCCACCTCACTACAAATAACTCACTTTCATTCCTTTTTATGGCTCAGTAATATTCCATTGTATATATGTGCCACATCTTCTTTATCCATTCATCTGTTGATGGACATTTAGGTTGCTTCCATGTCCTGGCTATTGTAAATAGAGCTGCAGTGAACATTTTGGTGCATGACTCTTTGAATTATGGTTTTCTCAGGGTATATGCCCAGTAGTGGGATTGCTGGGTCATATGGTAGTTCTATTTTTAGTTTTTTAAGGAACCTCCATACTGTTCTCCATAGTAGCTGTATCAATTTACATACCCACCAACAGTGCGAGAGGGTTCCCTTTTCTCCACACCCTCTCCAGCATTTATTGTTTGTAGATGTTTTGATGATGGCCATTCTGACCAGTGTGAGATGATATCTCATTGCAGTTTTGATTTGCATTTCTCTAATGATTAATGATGTTGAGCATTCTTTCATGTGTTTGTGGGCAATCTGTATATCTTTTTTGGAGAAATGTCTATTTAGGTCTTCTGCCCATTTTTGGATTGGGTTATTTTTTTGATATTGAGCTGCATGAGTTGCTTGGATGTTTTGGAGATTAATCCTTTGTCAGTTGCTTCATTTGCAAATATTTTCTCCCCTTCTGAGGGTTGTCTTTTCATCTTGTTTATGGTTTCCTTTGCTGTGCAAAAGCTTTTAAGTTTCATTAGGTCCTATTTGTTTATTTCTGTTTTTACTTCCGTTTCTCTAGGAGGTGGGTCAAAAAGGATCTTGCTGTGACTTATGTCATAGAGTGTTCTGCCTATGTTTTCCCCTATGAGTTCGATGGTGTCTGGCCTTACATTTAGGTCTTTAATCCGTTTTGAGTTTATTTTTGTGTATGGTGTTAGGGAGTGTTCTAATTTCATTCTTTTACATGTAGCTGTCCAGTTTTCCCAGCACGACTTATTGAAGAAGTTGTCTTTCCTCCACTGTACATTCTTGCCTCCTTTATCAAAGATAAGGTGATCATATGTGTGTGGGTTTATCTCTGGGCTTTCTATCCTGTTCCATTAATCTATATTTCTGTTTTTGTGCCAGCACCATACTGTCTTGATTACTGTAGCTTTGTAGTATAGTCTGAAGTCAGGGAGCCTGATTCCTCCAGCTCCATTTTTCTTTCTCAAGATTGCTTTGTCTATTCGGGGTCTTTTGTGTATCCATACAAACCGTGAAATTTTTTGTTTTAGTTCTGTGAAAAATGCCAGTGGTAGTTTGATAGGGATTGCACTGAATCTGTAGATTGCTTTGGGTAGTAGAGCCATTTTCACAATGTTGATTCTTCCAATCCAAGAACATGGTATATCTCTCCATCTGTTTGTATCATCTTTAATTTCTTTCATCAGTGTCTTATAATTTTCTGCATACAGGTCGTTTGTCTCCTTAGGTACCAATCATCTTTGATTATTATCACACTACAAGATGCTCCTGGTCAGCCAGCTAGGCTCTCATATGATTTCTTTATCACATTGCTCGTGTTATAAATGTTTTTACTATGCAAAATACCACAAGTAGTCCAAATAGTATGATGAAACCTTATGAACATTTCCCAGTATTGTCAATTATAAAGTCATGGCCAACCTTGTTTTATATATACTCCACCCACTTCATCATCTCCCAAAATACACACACACACACACACACACATGCATGCACACACACGGAGGCTTGTTTTGAAACAAATCTTAGACATTCAATAGTTCTAGATTTTTTTCAATATAGATTTCATTAAATTTTTCAGTATGTACCTCTAAAAGGTAAGGACATTTAAAAAACATAACCATGATATCACTATCACACCTAAAAGACCATAATTCCTTAAAATGATGAAATATTCACTACATGCTCATATTTCTCAATCTGACTATTTCAAGTTATTTCTTTGAATCAGGATTCAACAAGATACAAACTATGCATATAGAACTTCTAAGTGTCTCAGGTAAAAACACTATGAGGTCTACCTTATCCCCTAAAGGAGGACAGTGTATATTATACCATATCCCTAATAATCTATTCATCCTACTTTGAAACAGATATATATAGAAAATTTGCACTACAAAAATGAGTGGAAATTACTTGCAACTTGTTTTCAGTATTTTCATGAACAAATTAACTTTCATACCTAAAATGGGTGCGGGGTGCAGTAGCATCATTCTTCGACATGTTAATACAAAGTATGATACTCTTTTTCAGCTAGGTAAGCTCTGTTTCAGTAAAATGCAGAATGCCATTTTGACCTAAGCTTTCTGGAAGAGTACAAGGAGTTATGATTACCAAACTGTTTATTTCTAAAGCCAGTGACTTTCAAAGTTTTTCTAGAATTAGACCACTGTTTTCCATCTGCAAGACTGACATCTTGGTCCAAGTTACCGTCACCTGTTTCCATGATACCTCATTTTTCTCCTAATCTGTCCCTCTAAAATCTGACCTTTCTCTCCTGCAATTTGGCTTTAACAGAGTAGTTCTATTAAACCATTTAGGATCATATCTATTTTCTGCACAGAACTCTCCAGTGGCGTCCCACCTCACTCCTAGTGAAATCTGAAGTCTCTATTGTGACTTATAAGTCTGACACAGTGTGACTCCCTATTACCGCTCTGACTTCACCTTTTACTACTCATCTACACTTAATTTCCTCCAGCCACAGTAGCCTTAGGGCTTTTAGGAACATTTAAGGATTTGGCAGTATTTTTTTAAACTTCAGCCCACAGTGGACCTCTTCCTTCCCAAACCAGAGCTGCCTCATCCTCATGCTGAGTGTGATTCATCATTCTGTAGCTTTCTCTGTCATTAAGGATTGACAGGTACACCAAAGGTACCACTTGGGGCAACTTCTCCATATCCCCAACTCATTTACTACCAAAATTCTTTTTTCTTAATTTTATTTTTTTATTGAAGTATAGTTTACTTAACAATGTTGTGTTAGTTTTAGGTGTACAGCAAAGTGATTCAGTCATATATATATATATATAATCTACATATGTGTGTATATATATATTCTTTATCAGATTATCTTCCATTGTAGGTTATTACAAGATACTGAATATAGTTCCCTGTGCTATACAGCAGGCCCTTGTTGTTTATCTATTTTATATAGTATAGTGTGTATCTGTTAGTCCCAAACTCCTAATTTATCCCTCCCTCCCCCCACTTTCCCCTTTGGTAACCTTAACTTTGTTTTCTATGTCTGTGAGTCTACTTCTGTTTTGTAAATAAGTCCATTTGTATCAGTTTTTCAGATTTCACTTAAAAGTGATATCATATGGTATTTGTCTTCCTCTGTCTGACTTATTTCCCTTAGTATGATAATCTCTAGGTCCATCCATGTAGCTGCAAATGGCATTATTTCATTCTTTTTTATGGCTGAGTAATATTCCATTGTATATATGTACCACATCTTCTTTATCCATTCATATATCGATGGACATTTAGGTTGTTTCCATGTCTTGGCTACTATAAATAGTGCTGCTATGAACATTAGGGTGCATGTATCTTAATTTAAACTTCAAGAAACATCTGAAAGCTTTCCAATTCTCTTCACCTCCCCTACCAACCTTGATTATCTCTAAACTGAATTGCTGAGTTTTTCTCTCACTGTTTCAATGGAATACCTCTGGCCTCCCTCAAACTATTTTTCATCCAAAGAATTCTTAAAGAAAAAATCAAACCACATCACTTCTCTCTTAAGACAGTTTAATGCTCTCCCTTCATGCTGAGAAGACAATTCAGACTATTCAACTGACATGCAGGATCCTGCTGGTCCAGACCATTGCCCATCTCCCTAAGCTCTTGCACTATTCTTGTCTTCCCTCACTACAGTAGTGAAACTGGCCTTCCTTCAATTCTTCAGCTACAAATTTCGCTTTCAAATAAATGCTGCCTCCCGACTCAAATGCTTTACTTCAACCTCTTCACCAGCCTGACTCCTTCTCATTCTTCACACGCCACTCTCATCACTTATCTTTCACAGCATTTATCACAATGTGCTATTGTATGTGTGCTATGATGTGCATTTTTAATGTCTTTCTCATGCTGCCCTAAAACCCAATATAGTGGGATCATAACTTTATTCACAATGTACATAATTTAGCAAAAAACTACTCAATAAACATTTGTTAAAGGAATAAATGTGTGCATCCATGCATGAATGGAAAACTAAATGGATTACTTACTTAATCAGGCATTTTGCATAATCCTAGCCATCAGGTCTCAAATAGAAAGAGGAGATGATAAGCATGTCTCAGGGCATGTTTACTTTTATAATTGGAAAAAAAAAAGTGAGCTCTGAGAAGAGATCTGGCTCTAACTGAAAACAAGGGAGGTGAATCTGAAACACTATGTCCCTGCTCAAAAGTTGTTTCTGAGGTTTGAGTGACCAGGGCTGAAGGATTCTGCATTCTGTTGATGGTCTGCTATGCAGAGTTAAAATCATGTATTTCTCTGGGATGGCAAAGTGGTTTGTAGAAACCCTCTGACCCAAATGGAGCATCATTCCCACAGTTCCCCTAAGCAGTTAATATATACATTTAATACATGGTCCCACCAGAAATAATACTCTAGCGACCCATGTATGCCAAAGATGCCTGGAAAAATATCTTCTACCCCATGTGCTCTTCTGTCATGTGACCTTACCAGTCCCCCATTAAGAAAGGAAGTCTAATATCCTTGAATCTCAACTGACTCTATTGACTTACTTGAAGCCAATAGAATGGGATAGAAGCAACTCCTGTGACTTCTGAGATTAGGTCCAAAGAAGCCTGTCCCCTACAAAGCCCTACATGATTTAGTTTCCTGTATAGCATCTTGGTCTGCTTGGACAATAGGAACACTGTGCAACAGTTGTTCCCTTGAAGGACACTCCCTTTCAGAGCCAAGACACCATATTGTGAGATGTCCAAGCCACGTGGAGAGCCTGTGTGCGAGCACTCCAGTAGTTAGTCCTACGCTGAGCCCAGCCTTTGAATCATCCCAGGCCAGCAGCCGGATATGTGAGTGACAAAACCTCCGGAGAGAATCATCATTTAAGTCACCCCCAGCCATTCCAGTCTTCCCAGCAGAGGCCCCAAATAGAATTCTATCTCCACAGTGCCCTGTCCAAATTCCTGACCACCAAATCCATAAGAATAATAAAATTGTTGTGGCTTTATGTCACTAAATGTGGGTGGTTTGTCATACAGGAATAGAGAGTCAGGACACCAGAGTTACTAAAAGAATGTGTAGAAGTGCATCCTGTTACTATATAAAAAAGAACATACCACAAGTATTTTAGGCAGGCGTGTACTTCATTGTGGCATCATCTGTAACAGCAAATTAGATTCAATCTTAAGGTTAAATCAGCCAGAAATAATTTACTTATACATTAATAAAATGGACAATTCATTATGCAGTCATTAAAAAAGAGTATGAAATTCAGAGAGCAATCAGGAAAATGTGTATGCTCTAAGGTTAACCTAAAAACAAAAAGGAAAACAGCAAGCAAATGGTGCAAAAATATGTATTTGTTAAAAAGACACATATGCATGTAGACAGTACTGACAAGCAGCAGGCAAGAGGGAAAACTTTTATTGACATCAGGCATCCAGAATATGAGTGATGATACACCAGATTTTCTTAAATATTCTGTATAGTTATTTTTCCTATAAAAGTATATGTCATTTACAGACAATCCCATATCTCATGGGTAGTTACAGAACTAATTCTTTCAAATTAGGTGGGGCAGTGGGAATAGAAATGAAGAGAGGTTCTCCTTTTTGTACTCTGAAGGACACTACTGCTTCTGCTCTAGTGGGTATGAAAGAAAGAGTTATTTCTTTTTAGCTCTGAAGCACACATCTGTAGATGCATCCAATGGTTGGATTTGGGTCACAAATATACACTCTTTGCTGAGTAAAGTTCAGAAACGGACCTTTAAGTCAGCCTTAGGTTATGTTTTCTTATGATTTACTTGAGCAGTTATGAAGGCAAAAGCTTTTTTTAAAAAAAAATCTTTATTGGAGTATAATTGCTTTACAATGGTGTGTTAGTTTCTGCTTTACAACAAAGTGAATCAGCTATACATATACATATGTCCCTATATCTCCTCCCTCTTGCGTCTCCCTCCCACCCTCCCTATCCCACCCCTCTAGGTGGTCACAAAGCACCGAGCTGATCTCCCTGTGCTAAGTGGCTGCACAGCAGTTTAAAATTTTGTTGTTGTGTTTTTCTATCCACAAAAATGAAGGCAAAAAAAAAAAAATGCTACCTAAGAAGCTAGCAATATAGAATTCTAAGGAAAGATCTCCTCTTGGGTGTGCTACCAAAGATGATTTAGAAGCACAGAAAATCTAAAGTTTGTGTATAAAGCTCTATGGAATTTGCTATTTCTCTGGCTTGGATCTAAGTGGAAATATTGATATCTCATCAATACTAAAATATGATCCTGCCCTCACGCTCAGAATAAAAAACAACAAACCTCGAAAGCAATAACCTGAATGTGCCACAGATGTGCAGGGAAAGCCAGGCTAGAATTAAAACATGATCATTAACGACTGAGAAATAACAGAACCTCATTTCCATAGATAAAAGATGCTCCTTGCACAAAAATATATTCAAAGTACTGAATTCAAAAATATGTCTTTATTTTTAAAACACTTTAGGACTATAAATCTCTACTTAACATATAAGTATGAAAGTGGACTTTTGGACAGCAAGGAGGCTTAGAATATCACAATGATATATGCATCTGTATTATTCTACTCACTTCCTTTATAAGACAGTCATATCATACAAACACAATAACATGATGGAATCTTTAATTTTTAACTCTTCCTATGTCTCAATGCATTCCCTATATTAATCATTGCATCCCCTCTTGAAGGAAGTCTGTGCTCTACAGAAAAATCTATGAGTTATGTGATTTAACGTGCTTGTCTTTTCTAGTGGTGTTTACAAAACTAAAATCACTGCTTTGTTGTCCTTCTGGGTAACTGCTTTTTATTTTTCAGTACTTGTCTGCCAAGTCCTGCTTGTATCTGTCAGTTTTAACACGGCAAATATCACTTGCCGAATTTATATTGTACTAAATTTAAATATATCAGAGTTTATGAGGCTGAGACCACACACTCCCTTTCTCACAGACTAGAAGCTGCTGGCATCAAGAGAGTTTTGCAAGTAAATGCCAACAGTCTGATTCAACTTCAGATCTGCCAGGAAAACATTTCTGATGGCAAATACTCTGCTAGGATTTTGAATACCATCATTCTGGTAAGAGTTGGAAATGATCCTTTGAGACAGAAGAGGTGGCATAAGCTACTCTCTGAGGTAGTTCCAGGCTATTTCTCAACCTCATCTGTGTCCTGCAGCTCTGACCTAAAGATGCCAGAGAGAGAAGGTTGCCAGTCTGGGGATAGGGGAGCAGGTTCAAACATATGCATCAGACAGGTGTACCACAGAGAGACTGTGAGAAACTACACATGACTGGTGAGCTCTTACAACAACTTTTCCCATGGTGCCCTAATAGAGTTGATGAGCTGAAGAAGGCACTTAGAACTGACGTATTAATTAGTAAATTCAAGATTTCATAGTATAATATGCCATACTCACTCAACTCTATTTTATTTTTATGACCCTCTCCACTCTTAACATGTAAGAATTAATCCCGTCCTCTGATTATAGCCCCAAGGGCATGAAGGTCATCAAAAAGCAATTGCACTAAAAGGAAAAAAACAAATAAAAATAACTCAGAAATACATAGAGAAATTACCATTATAAACCAAAAAACCATTACTTCATGTCAATGGCATTGCTAATCAGATAACATATCTCTAGGATGATGCCAGATGTTCTTTTCTTCTACTAAATTTCATGTGTAGAGTCCACTGAATTAGCTGTATCTCAACCAAAATACTTAATGCATAAATATGGTGCTGAAATTCCACATATGTATGTAAAGTATAATTAGTTGTGCTTGAACTTTACAATTCACCTTACATATATTTAAATTCTACAATACTCACACTGTTTCAATTCCAGAATTTCTGTATGAAATTCAGAAACTTGAATGATAGGGAAAACACATGACTTTTTCTCTTATTTCACCATGATTTACGAAAAATACTGGTTCCTTATTACTATTCTATCTATAATCAGAAAACTTCAAAATTAAGATTTCATCTATAGTAACTCCAATAACCCAAAAAGGTCATTAGTTATAAAAACAACAGTAATGTAAAGGATTTGTTGCACCCAAGGCTCATATATCTACAAGCTATTTTCTTTTCTTGGGTGCCCAAAAGACATTCAGCAGACAATGTTTAATAGTCCTCCTTTCCTGGGACATCTGAGACAGAGCTCCTCAGGTAGAGCTTTAGAACATTCCTGGATGAGCCAGGTTTTGCTCTGCCTATCTCAAAGAAATAAAAACATTTACCAGATTCTCAAGGAATTTAAATTCTCTGGTAATTATGTCTGCTTTGGAAATGCCAATAGCCTCTGAACATTTTTTAGTATCATTCAATTTACAAAGCTCTTTTATGTGTATTATCCTATTTTCCCCTTATATTCTTTGAGTGATAGGCTTTCCAGGACTCCTTATTTTCTACATTTTCTACATGGACAAACAAGCTCAGGAGAGTTACTCTCTCATAGTCACATGATTTGTAGCCCCCAGAGCCAATGAAACAGATTTGATATTATGTAACTGTCCACTGCATGTTAAACAACATCATTTCCACACTGACCTTTGCCTTAGACACTGAAACAAAGATTCCTCAAAATAAGGTTTTCCAATTCTGCATTATGCCATGATAATTCTCATCTTATCCTAACAGCTGGCACCTAAGTTAAAAGAGTAAAGAAGTATTTAAAAGGGCTTAAAATTAGGAACTGGCAAGAAACTGAACAACATTATGAAACAAATTTCAGCAAAGTCAAAAAAAAAAAAGCTAAAGCTCATACTTAGAGTTTATAGCTTTATTTCCATGGATAGAGGAAAATCCATAGAAATTATGATAAAATGCTGACTCTGGCATACTTGAAAAATCAATTAAAAAATTTAATTTTCAGGAGTAGGGGATATTTTGATGATATCAGCTTCATTACTTCCACAGATTTAAATGTGCAAGTCTTTTAGGAAGAAATGACATTTCATTATGACAAAGTTTCCCTTTACTCCAACAATATGCTGAATGCCATGATATATAGACACTGAGGGCTTATGGAGCCGCTATTACAAACAAATAGCACCTTTAAAGGGAAATATCATTTCTAGAGAAAGGATATATTTCTTCTTTAAATATCGACTTTCCAAGCGAGACTTGTTAATCCTGTTTTAATCTACACTATTCTGGTTAAAATATCCAATTTGCTCTTTTTGTGTGTGTTATAATCATTTCTATGGTGTCATCATCCATGATAATAGCTATTAGGGACAGCACTTGAAAACTCATAGTAATTCCAGTTTCAACCATATATGCTTCACGCTCAATGGCTCTAAATATAACAAGGAAGGCATGCAATATGAAATGCGAAAATGAATAAAAATAATAATCAACATAATAGGATAAAAACATTTGACCGCTCATACATATGGACATACAAACACAAATACATGACATATAGGGAATTACTGCAACAGGCTGACTTGGAATGTTTTAGTCACTTAACTGCAAATGCTCTGATGCAGAATGCTATGGCCTGTTCCTCAAGATCGCGATTTAAATACTAACTAGTTTTTGGCAATCAGTCCATTAATAAGCTTATGAACCTAAGTGTCTTCCTTATTTTCATTTAGTACTCACGTCATAATAGTATAAACATGCAAAAAGAGTACAAGAAGGTATTGCCTGTATGATCAAACAATTCAAATAAAAAGTAGCTCTGTCTTGAGAAGCTGAGAATCATTCTGGATGAGCGGAAGGAAACAGGTACAAATTACATGGAAAGTATGTATTCATTTGGCACCTCTTCCTCCATCTTTTTTATTTTTTTTTTACTTTTTGGTAGTCAGGGATAAGAATCATCTACCATATTGCTGGCCTGGCTCTTACTTACCTGAGCAGCTACTACTTACCAAGTCCCTAATCTTTGTGTTTCTCCCTCCCTCTGATGCAACCTGGAGGGTTACTGTTAAAGAAAGTTCTTCCTTAGTTTCATAAACTACAGTATGTTCAACAAATTATGCTGTCTTGGACTTGGATTCAGCTTGTTCTAGGCACATGGTATGAAAATCAACCTTTGGAAGTACTGGATCACAGAATCAATACGAGAATCAGGTTCAAACATTCTATCAGGGGCACTGTCTTAAGAAAGCCTTCAAGGGAAGCTTCTGTGATGACAGCAGTAGCAGAAGAACTCCTTGAAGCTGCACAGAGTTAGGTTTATCTCCTGCTCCAGCTGGTTTCTATGCCAGAGTCAGAGAGAACTATTTCATATTTAGCCCAGTGCTTTCCTCACACCCCACTTCTTGGTGGCACTGTGATACACCAGGAGGAAGTTAAACCACTGCATTTGTTATTCAAAGATGGGCCCTGGATAGTCTAGGTACATTAATACCACTGTTTTACATAAACTCTCCAGCTATTATTGAGGAACTTAGCTGATCTCTATTTAAAGAGGATGACACAGGTGAAAGATACACAAGACATGGTTAAATAAATGGCTTACATGAATCTCAAGGTCAATTCTGATATTAATTGCCAAGTGACCATACATTCTGAATAGTTCTGCCTGCCCTATATAATATAATCAAGTGCTGTATGAAGAATGAACCTTTTCCTCTTATCATAGTGACTGCTTATTTCCTCAACTGAAAGCTCTGAGTTTAAAACTCTTAAAAGTTGTGTCCTGTACCTCATTCAATAGCTAATAATTGGGAGACCTTCAAGATGGTGGAGGAGTAAGATGTGGAGATCATCTTCCTGCCACAAATACATCAGAAATACATCAACATGTGGAACAACTCCTACAAAGCACCTACTGAATGCTGGCAGAAGACTGCAGACTTCCTAAAAGCCGTGTGGCTGACAGGGTCTTGGTGCTCCGGCCGGGTGTCAGGCCTGTGCCTATGAGGTGGGGGAGCCAAGCCGAGTTCAGGACATTGGTCCACAAGAGACCTTCCAGCTCCACATAATATCAAACAGTGAAAGCTCTCCCAGAGATCTCCATCGCAACACTAAGACCCAGATCCACTCAATGACCAGCAAGCTCCAGTGCTGGACACTCTATGCCAAACAACTAGCAAGACAGGAACACAACCCCACCCATTAGCAGAGAGGCTGCCTAAAATCATAATAAGGTCACAGACACTCTAAAACACACCACCAGACATGGTCCTGCCCACCAGAAAGACAAGATCCAGTGTCATTCACCAGAACACAGGCACCAGTCCCCTCCACCAGGAAGCCTACACAGCCCACTGAACCAACCTTAGCCACTGGAGGGTAGACACCAAAAACAATGGGAACTACGAACCTGCAGCCTGCACAAAGGAGACCCCGAACACACTAAGTGAAGCAAAATGAGAAGACAGAGAAACACACAGCAGATGAAGGAGCAAGGTAAAAACCCACCACACCAAACAAATGAAGAGGAAATAGGCAGTCTACCTGAAAAAGAATTCAGAGTAATGATAGGAAAGATGATCCAAAATCTTGGAAATAGAATGGAGAAAATACAAGAAACATTTAACAAGGACCTAGAAGAACTGAAGAGCAAACAATGATGAACAATACAGTAAATGAAATTAAAAGTTCTCTAGAAGGGATCAATAGCAGAATAACTGAGGCAGAAGAATGGAGAAGTGACCTGGAAGATAAAATAGTGGAAATAATTACTGTAGAGCAGAATAAAGAAACAAGAATGAAAAGAATTGAGGACAGTCTTAGAGACCTCTGGGACAACATTAAACACACCAACATTTGAATTACAGGGGTCCCAGAAGAAGAAGAGAAAAAGAAAGGGACTGAAAAAATACTTGAAGAGATTATAGTTGAAAACTTCCCTAATACGGGAAAGGAAAGAGTCAATCAAGTCCAGGAAGCACAGAGAGTCCTATACAGGATAAATCTAAGGAGAAACACACCAAGCCACATATTAATCAAACTATCAAAAATTAAATACAAAGAAAAAATATTAAAAGCAGCAAGGGAAAAATACCAAATAACATACAAGGGAATCCCCATAAGGTAAACAGCTGACCTTTCAGTAGAAAAACTGAAAGCCACAAGGGAGTGGCAGGACATATTTAAAGTGATGAAACAACCAAGATTACTCTACCCAGCAAGGATCTCATTCAGATTTGACGGAGAAATTAAAACCTTTACAGACAAGCAAAAGCTGAGAGAGTTCAGCACCACCAAACCAGCCCTACAAAAATGCTAAAGGAACTTCTCTAAGTGGGAAACACAAGAGGAGAAAAGGACCTACAATAACAAACCCCAAACAATTAAGAAAATGGTAATAGGAAGATACATATCAATAACTACCTTAAAGGTAAATCGATTAAATGCTCCAACCAAAAGATATAGACTGACTGAACAGATACAAAAATAAGACCCATATATATGCTGTCTAAAAAAAACTCACTTCAGACCTAGGGACACATACAGACTGAAAGTGAGGGGATGGTAAAAGATATTCCATGCCAATGGAAATCAAAAGAAAGCTGGAGTAGCAATTCTCATATCAGACAAAATAGACTTTAAAATAAAGACTATTACAAAGACAAAGAAGGACACTACATAATGATCAAGGGATCAATCCAAGAAGAAGATATAACAATTATAAATATATATGCACCCAACTAGGAGCACCTCAATGCATAAGGCAAATGTTAACAGCCATAGAAGGGGAAAGCAACAGTAACACAATCATAGTAGGGGACTTTAACATACCACGTTCACCAATAGACAGACCATCCAAAATGAACATAAATAAGGAAACACAAGCTTTAAATGATACAATAAACAAGATGGACTTAATTGATACTTATAGGACATTCCATGCAAACACAACAGAATACACTTTCTTCTCAAGTGCCCATGGAACATTCTCCAGTATAGGTCACATCTTGGGTCAAAAATCAAGCCTTGGTAAATTTAAGAAAATTGAAATCGTATCAAGTATCTTTCCCAACCACAATGCTATGAGACTAGATATCAATTACAGGAAAAAATCCGAAAAAAAACCCAAACACATGGAGGCTAAACAATACACTATTTAATAACCAAGAGATCACTGAAGGTATCAAAGAGGAAATCAAAACATACTTAGAAACAAATGACAATGAAAACACGACGACCCAAAACCTATGAGATGCAGCAAAAGCAGTTCTAACGGGTCAGATTATAGCAATAAAATCCTACCTAAAGAAACAAGAAACATTTCAATTAAACAACCTAACCTTACACCTAAAGCAATTAGAGAAAGAAGAACAAAAAACCCCCAAAGTTAGCAGAAGGAAAGAAATCCAAAAGATCAGATAAGAAATAAATGAAAAAGAAATGAAAGAAACAATAGCAAAGATCAATAAAACTAAAAGCTGGTTCTTTGAGAAGATAAACAAAATTGATAAAACTATTAGCCAGACTCATCAAGAAAAAAAGGGAAAAGACTCAAATCAATACAATTAGAAATGAAAAAGGAGAAGTAACAACTGACATTGCAGAAATACAAAGTATCATGAGAGATTACTACAAGTAACTCTATGTCAATAAAATGGACAACCTGGAAGAAATGGAGAAATTCTTAGAAAAGCACAACTTTCCAAGACAGAGCTAGGAAGATAGAAAATATAAACAGACCAATCACAAGCACTGACATTGAGACTGTGATTAAAAATCTTCCAACATACAAAAATCCAGGACCAGATGGCTTCACTGGTGAATTCTATCATACATTTAGAGAAGAGCTAACACCTATCCTTCTCAAACTCTTCCGAAATATAGCAGAGGGAGGAACACTCTCAAATTCATTCTACGAGGCCACCAACACCCTGACACCAAAACCAGACAAAGATGTCACAAAGGAAGAAAACTACGGGCCAATATCACTGATGAACACAGATGCAAAAATCCTCAACAAAATACTAGCAAATAGAATCCAACAGCACATTAAAAGGATCGTACACCATGACCAACATGGGTTTATCCCAGGAATGCAAGGATTCTTCAATATATGCAAATCAATCAATGTGATAAACCATATTAACAAATTGAAGGAGAAAAACCATATGATCATCTCAATAGATGCAGAGAAAGCTTTCGACAAAATTCAACAGTCATTTATGATAAAAACCCTCCATAAGGTATGCATAGAGGGAACTTACCTCAACATAATAAAGGCCATGTATGTCAAAGCCACAGCCAACATTGTTCTCAATGGCGAAAAACAGAAACCATTTCCACTAAGATCAGGAAGAAGACAAGGTTGTCCACTCTCACCACTATTATTTAACATAGTTTTGGAAGTTTTAGCCACAGCAATCAGAGAAGAAAAAGAAATAAAAAGAATCCAAATTGGAAAAGAACAAGTAAGCTGTCACTGTTAGCACGTGAGATGATAGTACACATAGAGCATCATAAAGATGCTACCAGAAAACTACAGGAGCTAATCAATGAATTTGGTAAAGTGGCAGGATAGAAAATTAATGCACAGAAATATCTTGCATTCCTATAAACTAATGATGAATAATCTGAAAGAGAAATTAAGGAAACACTCCCATTTACCATTGCAACAAAAGGAATAAAATATCTAGGAAAAAACCTACCTAAGGAGACAAAAGACCTGTATGCAGAAAATTATAAGACACTGATGAAAGAAATTAAAGATGATACAAACAGATGGAGAGATATACCATGTTCTTGGATTGGAAGAACCAACACTGTGAAAATGACTATACTACCCAAAGCAATCTACAGATTCAATGCAATCCCTAGCAAACTACCAATGGCATTTTTCACAGAACGAGAACAAAAAATTTCACGGTTTGTATGGATACACAAAAGACCCCGAATAGACAAAGCAATCTTGAGAAAGAAAAACAGAGCTGGAGGAATCAGGCTCCAAGACTTCAGGCTATACTACAAAGCTACAGTAAGTAAGACAGTATGGTATTGGCACAAAAACAGAAATATAGATCAATGGAACAGGATAGAAAGCCCAGAGATAAACCCACACACATACGGTCACCTTATCTTTGATAAAGGAGGCAAGTATATACACTGGAGAAAAGACAGCCTCTTCAATAAGTGGTGCTGGGAATACTGGACAGCTACATGTAAAAGAATGAAATTAGAACACTCCCTAACACCACACACAAAAGTAAACACAAAATGGATTAGAGAACTAAATGTAAGGCCAGACACTATAAAACTCTTAGAGGAAAACATAGGCAGAACACTCTATGACATAAATCACAGCAAGATCCTTTTTGACCCACCTCCTAGAGAAAGGGAAATAAAAACAAAAATAAACCAATGGGACCTAATGAAATTTAAAAGCTTTTGCACAGCTAAGGAAACCATAAACAAGACAAAAAGACAGCCCTCAGATTGGGAGAAAATATTTGCAAATGAAGCAACTGACAAAGGATTATCCTCCAAAATTTACAAGCAGCTCATGCAGCCCAATATCAAAGAAATAAACAACCCAATCCAAAAATGGGGAGAAGACCTAAATAGACATTTCTCCAAAGAAGATATACAGATTGCCAACAAACACGTGAAAGAATGCTCAACATCACTAATCATTAGGGAAATGCAAATCAAAACTACAATGAGGTATCATCTCATACCAGTCATAATGGCCATCATCAAAAAATCTACAAACAATAAATGCTGGAGAGGGTGTGGAGAAAAGGGAACCCTTTTGCACTGTTGGCGGGAATGTAAATTGATACAGCCACTATGGAGAACAGTATGGAGTTTTCTTAAAAAATTAAAAATAGAACTACCATATGACCAGCAATCCCACTACCGGGCATATACCCTGAGAAAACCATAACTCAAAAAGAGTCATGTACCACAACGTTCATTGCAGCTCTATTTACAATAGCCAGGACATGGAAGCAACCTAAGCGTCCATTGACAGATGAATGGATAAAGATGTGGCACATATATACAATGGAATATTACTCAGCTATAAAAAGAAACCAAATTGAGTTATCTGTAGTGAAGTGGATGGACCTAGAGTCTGTCATACAGAGTGAAGTAAGTCAGAAAGAGAAAAAAAAAAATACCGTACGCTAACACATATATATGGAATCAAAAAACAGAAAAAAAATGTTTCTCAAGAACCTAGGGCCAGGACAGCAATAAAGATGCAGATGTAGAGAATGGACTTGAGGACACGGGGAGGGGGAATGTTAAGCTAGGATGAAATGAGATAGTGGCATGGACATTTATACGCCACCAAATGTCAAATAGATAGCTAGTGGGAAGCAGCCACATAGCACAGGGAGATCAGCTTGGTGCTTTTTGACCACCTAGAGGGGTGGGATAGGGAGGGTGGGAGGGAGATGCAACAGGGAGTAGACATGGGGATATATGTATATGTACACCTGATTCATTTTGTTATACATCAGAAACTAACACACCATTGTAAAGCCATTGTACTCCAACAAAGATGTTAAAAAAATAGTTAATAATTAGTACTTTTATTAGGTCTCTGTAGATTGCAACTAGCAAAAAGCCACTAAATAAATTATACTAGAAAAAAGAATTTTTAGAATATAAAAATGTCTTATGGAGCATAAAGGATCTAGCTTCAATCAGGCCTCAGAATAAACCTGTAACCAGGGATACAAATGCCAACACAACACTCTTCATCTCTCATGTCTGCCTCTCTGAGTACACCATAATTCTAACTCATAAAATACCACCTTTCCTTATTAAAAGTTCACATGGTAGCACATGGGTGACCATATCTCTGAGGTTTATAGATCCTGTACTGAAAAGTCCAGCGATGCTTAAATCCTGACTTCATATCCCTGCCAGGAAATCCTGATTGGGCCCACTTGGTTTAGCTGCTCACTCCTAAGCCTGGAGTAGAGTCAGGTTATATAAATATTCAAACCCCCCTTTGGGGGGAGTGGTTCCTAATATGGTACTAGAGCAACTGTGCAGACAAATAATAATAAGAGCTACATGACACTGTTCTTCTTGGGCCTTCAAAAGAAAATATATGAGCCATAATTCCTACTCCAATAACAAACCCATCAGTTAAGCCCTACAGCACAGAGCTTCAGACACTGAAGTAGCTGAAGCTTTATGACCCTACCTTCTTCAGAAATGGGTTTTGAGTTTACCTTACTCTTCAAAATCACAGAGTTCAAAAAATTGTATGAAAACCATAAGGAGATACTGCTTTGCTGTTCATTCGTTTATTCCATTATTGACACTTCCTAGGAGCTGCAGAAGAACTATTATTACAAAGAGTAAAAGGAGAACCAGAGTTCAGCTGGAGCTGGGTGTGTATTCGTTAAAAAAAAAAAAGGCCTTTCTGAGAAAGTGACATTCAAGCTAAGACCTGAGTATGATGAGGAATTTAACTGGGTGAAGAGTGGGAAGAAAGAGATGCAAGCAGAGGGTGTTTTAAATGTAAAACTCAACAAACTAGAACAGACAATTGTAGGAGCTGTTAACACCAAATCCAAGTTGAAACAATCAGCAGAGAGCATATTGAAGCACATAAGTGATGTAGGAAATATATTATCCTGTACCAAATGGTTGTTTAATTTTTAATTACATTCAATTACCACAAATATTTAATTAAACACAGGTGGTAATACAGCATCCCATTTTGGTTCCCAGTTCCAAAATATTATGTGTGTGTTTTTGTCTGCAGTCTATATGTACATATACATATTCATAGAATGCTAGTGAGTATAGATTTAACAGCCTGAAAGAAAGCTTTCCAAGAATAAAAACATTCTGATATTGATAAACGACTGCTTGATTCACAGTTTCCAGTCCAGTGTACAAACTAGCTGTGCTGTTAGTTATCACTTCTGGCATGGGTATAACTCTTGGCTTTATTCCATCCCCAGAGATTCTCTACTTGTCCAGACAAGTTCAAAAACACACGTTTTGAGTTCTGGGAAGATGGTAATGGTGGCAGAGTTTTTAAGTCTCCCTGCATTCCCCTTAAAAAAAAAAAAAAAAAAAAAAGCAACTGAAATAGAGAAACTAAAACCCACAGACCATATCAACAAGAAAAAGAGGTGAAATATATCTGTAGCCCCACATATGAGAAGGTATGGATAAATCATGACAACTAAAAGACCTGTGTGTCATCAGCAAAGATGCAGGAGGAAGTAAGGGGAAGAAAGGGAACCTCAAACAGTCAATAGGTACTCAGAGGAAAGGACGAGTTGGTGTGAGCACTTCAGCTGAAACTCTGGTCAAGAAATAATTGCAGGGGTCCCATGAAATGTCTATAGGAGGTGAAGCCATCAGGATGCCATGAGCTCTCCAGACTGACAAACTGAAAATCCCCTCTTGGCTAAATCCTCACATTAAAGAGAGTCAGCCTGAAATAAAATTCAAAGGGAGCACGACCTCAAAAGTACGCATGAAGGAAAGAGAATGTCCAAAAGAAATAGGGGAGGGAAATAGAGTCTGGAAATCTCAGAAAATAAGAGGCCATACATCTGAACATTATATAAAAACAGCACATCTGGGACTGTCTCTCTCCTGCTCATCCTGTGGCTCCAACCCCTAGCATAATTCCTAGCAGGTATAGAAACTGGTGTTAAAAATGGTTTATAGGCATGACAATTATGATGTCCTTTTATCGTCTTTAATGTAGGCTGGCTCCCTTAACTTCTGCCCATAAAATTAGTTTTCTATCCCAATATCTGAGTAACATTTTTAAACTTATAAAATACCTTTTTTCATTAGGCAGAAGATATAATGCTGGATTTAACTGAGTATAGCATAGAAAAAGCATTATAGCTTTATTATTTCCTTTGCGTTCAGAACTAAACCTGTATTTGCGGGGAGTTTCGACTAAATAATTAATCAGTTGAACAAAATCGAGAAATTTGACTCAAGAACTGATACAAGGATACAGTCTATGAAAGGGATGCATCAAATACACTATGCCTTTGCAATAGATCCAAAAGATATTCCAAAAATAAAAGAATCTCATACCAAAGTTCTTTCTAGAAAGGGCTCATTTAACTCCTTCTGAAAGGAGCCTGATATTGAGAGGCCCAATATCTCCTAGATCCTCAGTTAGGTTTCAACAATCCCTTACACATGGGTTGAATCTAATAAGCCTAAGGTTTCAGACGTCCTTCTGATACACAATTATTTTATCCTGCAGTTATTACTTAAAGAATAGTGGCTGAATTGGAAGCAGAGAATTTAATTTCTTGAGTTGCTGTGGTTTTATTGAACTAAAGGTAGCAGTAATTGTACTAAATAGATTTTTTTTTAAAGCTCTTTTCTGAGTACCCTTCTCACAGCAGCCATGCTATTAACTTCATACAATTTTAGTGCAATGCTTAGATTGTAATAGCCTTTGGACACCTGTGCATTGTAGTGCAAGATGTATTACATTATTATTTGTGACACCCCTCAAATGGCAATTTACTATACTGCAGACTGCTCCTTGGACTTAATAAATCTTTACAAACCCACCTAAAGTGGCTGTGCTACACTCTTCACGCCATCCTCCCATTCATTTTGTGCAGTAGATTCTATGAAGTGGTTATTACAGTATGGTTTCTGTTAACCTAAAATTGTTGTTAATATTTTATGACACTTGAAGAAATATTATACAGTGAACAATCATTTATCCCGTTGTCATAGTAATTAGACCATCACTTTATTATTATCACCTTGTATTTGGGTAGTGCTTTACAAACTTCACATACACAGATGTGCTCTGTATTTGTTCAATCCTCTCAAAATCTCTATGGGGTAGAGGGAGCAAATGACACACACATTTCATTAAAAGAGGAGCAAGGGCTAAAAATTTTCATGATTTACCTATAGTCATACTGATACTAAATGGTTGAATCTGAGTTTGAACCCACATCTGCTACAACTTCCTCAAGAAAGATGACATTAGCCATATTGATTATCAGAGGACCTCTTTAGCGTGGATATTTTAATTTAGCTGTAGTTTAAACTAAACTACATGGAAGTAGTATGGAAGGCTTAAGAAGGAAGATAAGTTAAGAGCTTATGGCAATAAGCCAGGAGAGGAAAAATGATCATTTGAATGATAGTGATAGTGATAGTGATGGAAGAGTTTCTAAAAATGTTTGCAAACTAGAACTAACAGGATTTGCTGTTATGAGGCATGAAGAACACAGAGGATAACATCACAGTGTTGGGTTTAAGCAGCTAGAAGAATGTTGTTGCCATTTTTTTAAATGGAGAGGACTGCGAGATGAATATTTTGGGGTGGCAAGATTCAGGAGCTTAGGTTTGAGCTTGTTAAGTTTGAGATGCCTAAGTATATTGAACAGATGGATGGACAGCTAAGTTTGAAGTTTGAGTGAGATGACTGTACCAAAGACTGCAATGATTTCCAGAGCATGAGAAGAGAAGTGGAACGAGTGATTACAGAAACTTCTTTAAAGGTGTTTGGCTGGAAGAAAAATGGTGCAGAAACTTGAGGAAGATAAGGAGTCAAGCGAGACTTCTTTTTTTTCCTTTTTTCAAACCAAGAAAAATAACAGCATAACTGTACACTGGTAGATAATCCAGGGGAGCAGGGCAAGGTGATGCAAGAGAGAGAAGAGATAATAATAATAATTATTATTATTATTTTTTGCGGTACGCGGGCCTCTCACTGCCGCGGCCCCTCCCGTTGCGGAGCACAGGCTCCGGATGCGCAGGCTCAGCGGCCATGGCTCACGGGACCAGCCGCTCCGCGGCATGTGGGATCCTCCTGGACCGGGGCACGAACCCGTGTCCCCTGCATCGGCAAGCGGACTCTCAACCACTGCGCCACCAGGGAAGCCCAACAGATAATTATTAAAACGAAGTCTAACAGGCAAAAGGAGATACAGTTTGTAAAATAAAGGGGTTGGTATTGGACAAGAACATGAACTGTTTATCAATAATGATACTAGAGGAGACAAAGAATCTGGTACAGATGTAGACAGGTTGACACATGTAGTGGTGAGAGCATATGGAAATTCTCTTCTAATTGCTTCCATTTTTCTCAATGAAATAGGATGCAAGAACGTTACCTAAGAGTGAGGATGCCAGAACCATACTATTTCAATTACAACTGCTTCACAGTCTATTTCACCAATGTTTTTATCTTTCCCACAAATTTCTTTTTCTGTTTTCTAACTACAGTTCTTGGCCATTTTCATACATTATTCTTTCAGATGAACAGCACTACTATCAGCTTTTCAGTTTCTAAGAACAACAAAATAGAGTGTCGACTGAAATTAAATGTATGGATTTGGACGTATCTGGCACCTTAAGAATATCATGTCTTCCCAGGAACCTGGTAGGCCTCTCTATTTATGCCAGTCTCATTTTACATCCTCTGATAAATCCTGTTATTAGTCTTATTTCTTTGTTGTCAAGTTTAATCCTGGGTATTTTATGGTTTTGCTTTTTTTTTTAATGTGACTTCTCCTCCTCTTATCTCATCCCATAGCATTTAAAACTGAAGTGTTTATTACTCATATAAAGGAGAGCTAATTTAATTTCTGCCAACTAGTATTTTTTGTGACTTTGATAAAGTCATTTAACCCCACAAATCTCTGTCTCTGCAACTGGAAAAAGGACAACTAAATGACCTATGTAATTTAAAGAAATGTAAACAGAAAGACACTAATATTATTCCTATTTTACCTATTAGCCAATTGAGTCTCAGAGTATATAATTTACCCAATATCATGCTATGGATAATGACAAAAACTTACCGAGTTTTTAGTAAATTACCAACACACTTTTTAGCAGACATTGCTTGGTTATCTAGAGCTGAAAAACAAACCATTCCAAAACAGTGGCTAAAAACAAGAACCATCATTTATCTGCTTACAGCTGTTTGGGTTGGCAACTTAGGCAGAGCTTCACTGGGGAGGTTGTCTTTGCTGCCTGTTAGGTTGACTTGACTCACTTATGCAGACGTAGTCAATTAGCAGGTCAGCTGGGGGCTGGCTGACCCCAGTGGCCACAGCAGTTGGCTGATACTGTCAGTCAGAGTGCCTTGGTTTTCCTCTACCTTCCTTATAAGGCAGGCTATCTTAAGCATCCTGGGGTTCGAGGGTGAAACCAAAGTGTGTATGAACAAGCCTTTACTGAGTAATATTCCACTGTATATATGTACCACATCTTCTTTATCCATTCCTCTGTTGATGGACATTTAGGTTGCTTCCATGTCCTGGCTATTGTAAATAGTACTGCAATAAACACTGGGGTGCATGTATCTTTTTGAATTATGGTTTTCTCTGGGTATTACTCAGTCATAAAAAGGAACGAAATAGTGCCATGTGCAGAGATGTGGACAGACCCAGAGACTGTCATACAGAGTGACATAAGTCAGAAAGAGAAAAACAAATATCACATAACATCACTTACATGTGCAACCTAGAAAAATGGTACAGATGAACTTATTTGCAAAGCAGAAATAGAGACACAGATGTAGAGAACAAACTTATGGATATGGACGGGGTAAGGGGGATGAATTGGGAGATTGGGATTGACATATATACACTATTGATACTACGTATAAAATAGGTAACTAATGAGAACCTACTGTATAGCACAGGGAACTCTAATTAATTCTCTGAAGTGACCTAAATGGAAGGAAATCTAAAAAAGAGGGGACATATGTATACATATAACTGATTCACTTTGCTGTACAGCAGAAACTAACACAACATTGTAAAGCAACTACACTCCAATAAAAATCTTAAAAAAATAAAAGGAATGTGTATTCTCGCAAAAAAGAACAAGCCTTTACTTGAGTTCATATTTGCTAATGACCCATTGGTCTTATCAAGTCATATGACCAAGCCCATAGTGATTGTGGAAGAGAACTAGACAGGGACATGGATAAGAGGAGGTGTTACTCATTTGTACTTATTAATGTAATAATGTACCACAGCCCTGAATATGATTCAGCAGAGCATCACTTTCTAGAACTCGTACACAAAGCTTCAGTAGGTCCAAGTTTAGGAAGCATGTACAGGAGGTCCAATGAGGTTATTTGACTTAAAATCCCCCAAAGCTCTAACATCCCTAATTTCCCCCTATCAATCTGCTACAGATACCTGCCATTTCAGCATTAGAGAGTGCATCATCTGTGTTTAAGAACTTGTTCCTTATAAGAAGATATATACCACATGAAATAAACTCCACATAAATTTATCAGAAAATTTCCAGTGGGACCACTAGCCCTTAGCAGCGACATTTGGAATAAATAAGGATTTTTGCCTATTTAAGGGAAAGAATGGGGATAGCCATTTTCTGGATAAGAGTGCTGCTCTGAGAAGGTAGATCTGGGCTCAACATCACTTTAGAAGTCCCTGGAAAGTCAAGAGGGTACAAGGGAAGGGAGCAAACTTTGAAGACTTATTTATGTTTCAGTGAATCCTAGAGCTGACATTTGAATGTAGAAAATCTTTCAGCAACCTTACCTTTTATACACTCAGTTGCTATAAACTTGACTCCTTTGCATTTGCCATCATATATACCTGAATAAATTTTCTCTGACTAAACATGCTACTTCTTGCCACATTTGGACTTTCAAATCATGGCAACTTTAATGATGAGAAATGTATTCTAAAGAAGAACAATTCCTAAAAGTGGTATTCAGATTTTGTGAATTCACAGAAAATTCCTATTTTAATTTCTTCATTTCTAGAAAAGAGAATAAAATTAGTTCTACCCATCCTCATGTAAAAGGTGTGAGGATGAAGCTTATGTTATCCTAAACTGTCTCAAGCTTCTGAGGATGATGATACTGTACGACCATGTCATTCTACCTTTATTTCTCCACTTTAACATAAAATCATGACCCAACAAAAGAAACCAAATAGCTAATTCATAAATTACAGTCAGGATAACTTTGAACATAGGGGATTACCATCTACTTTAACTAAGGTGCTACTGCTACTTTAAGCCCCTATTGTCTATATATAAATGTTTTAGTTTCTATGATTATATTCTATTTTCTCAGAGTGCTGACGTATAATAAATATGATCAATACTTCCAAAGACAATATATACCTAAAATCAACACATTAGGTCTTACAATTATCCATCAATAAAAATCAATTAGAAAACTAAACAAAGAATTATTCATTGAATTATTTCTATTCTCTTTGGTAGGCATTAGTAAACGGCCTTTCACTATATTGAGAAGAGATAGGAAGAAATATTTGAGAAGCAGCTGAATTTTTGATAAGGTATCAAATGAGTGATGTCTCCCCCCCATCCCTCCCTCTCTCCTTCCCTTTTGTCCATCTTCTTTCCTTCCATCTTTCTTCCTTCATTCTTTCAAAAAATTCTGCTATGTTTACTGAGTTGGGTACAGGAAGGCAGTAGAAAATCCTTTTATAACAAAAGGGGGAGGAAAGAAGTCATTTTTGGTGCTCAGAAAGCAATCAGTGGAAGTAACCAGAACTCGGAAAGCAACTTCCTTGGTCTGATTAATAAGAAAAGGCAGCATACGAAGGTGAAGGTCAAATTACCAGGGTAGGCAGGCAAGAAATGATTAAAAATAGGTAAGCAAGACAAAGTCTCAAGGAAAGTTGGTTGGATTGAGCTCTGTTCATTGTGAGAACATTCTAGGTAAGTGAGAAATGGGAGGGAATTAGAGGCCTAGGCCTGGGGGAGTGAGGTGAGCTAGTGAGGTTACAGCCATGATGAGTTGGATTTAGCTGTTTAATGGATGTGCCTGTGGTTGATCCCAATTCTCTAGGTGATCATCTCAGCCAGAAAGAAGCTAAAGGGCTACAAGAGAACATCACCATGGCCCATGGTGCTAGGATCACTTGACATGGGTTTTGGAGAGAGAAGAGAATACAGAGAAAATGTATTACTTTTAAAACTACAACAACAACTTGAAAGCTATTTTTGTAAATGCCAAGAAAACAATAGCTTAGCAGCTGTTCCTGCCTGTAGTAATTGACACAAGCCAACTCTCGGGACTAATTTCCCAACACAACTGCGAGTTTACCAAATAATCAACTTTACTTTTTAAAACACTTCTGGGTCCTACAAATGGACTGTGAAAGTTGCTAGAGAGAAACCTCACTAAAATGGAGTCAGGAGGCCAGAAGGGGAAGCCCTCATCATGTACCACCCTAAGTTAATACAGACCCAAACAGGAAGAGACATACCTAGCATCTCTGGGAGGAAGTGACCTACGTTAGTATCACCGGCAGGAGGAAGAAAGATCCTCTTGCCTGGCAACAGCTCAGCTAGTAAGAACTGCCACAACTCAGCAAATGCACAGCCACCATACTTCAAACTCCCAGTTTCCACCTATGGACTTTTTGATTATAACAGCCCCACCCACCTACCCCTTTTCTTCTATAAAAGCATTTCCTCTCCTTTGTTTTTACCAGACTTGTATGAGGTTCACCATAGTTGCATGTCCCAAACTGCAATTTTTCGCTACTCCTGAATAAACCCATTTTGCTGGTAAAATAACTATTTTATTGTTTTCGATTCACAGGACAAAACAAAAACCCTCAATTGATCTTTACAATATTACTCTATTAATAACATGATTATTTTTAAAAGTAACTTTGAGTTCTTGTAAATGTAATCCCCTTACAGTCCCTACAGTTCTAGAGCCAGCAGTCATGATTTCAAGTCCAAAGACCAAAAGCTCTTAGTAACGTAGAGAGATTAGTCTTTCTGTAATGAAGTCCTGCTAACTGACTATGCACGAGACTGATCTATGTACTTCTTACCATTATACCTCAATGACCTTCATTAATATAAAACAGCAGTCACGTTATTCCAGTGATTTAGTACCTACCCTCCTTCTAAGGCTTCTCTTGTCCCAGATTCAACAAGGCAGCGTTTCAGAATGATTAAGATCTCAGACTTTGAGTTGTGACTGGCCCAGTGTGAATCCCAGCTCTGTCGTTTACTAACAATTTGGTTTTGAGCAAGTTTCTTAGTCTCTGTGGAATCAAGTTCTTTCATTTGTACAATGCGGCTAATAATAATGACTTCCACTTCAGAGTGTTGTTATAAGAATTAAATGAACTAATACATATAAAGCACCCAGAACCGTGTCTGGCACATAGTAATAATGAACTACTTTGAGCTGTTTTTAGCATGATTATTGGGAACCCACATCTTTTCAGCAGAAGTTTGCTTGGTAAATATGAAATAAAAGATCCAGGGCAATGAGATGTTGATAGTAATAGCATTACATTTCATTTCTAGTGAAGTTCAATTAACAAGTTTGTTTTCATCTCCCAAATCTAGAGTCTTCCTTTCGTGGAGCAGTACTCACTAGGACATTAGGCAGATCTTCACTTTCTGAATCTCAATTTTCCAGGCTTTCCACTTTTTTTCACTGGAATCATTCTTTCTTTAGATGTGGTAATATCACTGATTAAATGTCATTCATGTGTGATCCCCTTGGGGTTTAAAGACATTACATATTGATTGAATTAATCCAATTATCAGAGTTTTAGAAGCACTGTTACAGCCTACATCATATCCTGTTAGATGCCCGGTTAGAGGTACAGCAAACCCTGTCCATGCCCTGCTCCATTAACACACCTCAGCCCAACTGACTTCACATGGGATAGGCAATTCCAGCACTTTGCACATATCCCACTTAACATGCTGCATTGCTCTTCTTCCTTTACCTGAGGCTTAAAATAATTACATTTTAAAGTCAGGTCAGAACTACGTCATTAGATAACAGAGTAAGTGATCGCCTAGGTATGTCCCTGTGTCCAATCAGACTGATCATAGGCAAAACCGTATTTGTCTCCTAAACCTTCCAAATCCTTTTGGCCATGCCCTTCTCATTCTTCTGAGTACCTGTTCCAAGCCCAGAGACCAACCCATTTTTACAGGGCTCAATCCTTAGGTCAGAAAAGCTTTTACATGTTAGTGGTTTAAAACAGTCGTCTCCAAACGTTAGCATGATGTATCCAGTCAGTAAAAAACTGAGCATATCTCCCCAATATATGTGTGTTTATATACTAATGCTACACAGATACTACTGCATACTGTTAATTAATTAAATATAAACAACAGACATTTGATGAGATAACCAAATATTAATACAAGTTCTAACATTTTAATTCTACATCCCACTAAATCATTCTTTACATACTCCAGGGAGAATATACCCTGATTTAAAGAGCACTGCTTGAGACTTATGGCACATACCATACTGCAACTCTGAAGTTTAAAAGTCAAAGAGTTGAAGATGCAACACAGTAGAAATCATCTAGGGTACATGGGGCACCTCTTCATCACTGCCTAGTGGAGTAGAAGTCCAGGTTCCCCATTTGGCCTCTGTTGACACTCAAGGGGGGAATTCTTCATTACTACTGGGTGGGCATGGCAGTTCTGGCTCCCCACAAGGTAGCCACTGACCTCCCTGGCTGAAATAGTTTGGGGTGCCTTGTTATTGCTCCCTGCATAGCCTTCATTGACACCATGGGGGTGGAGGATGGCCTTGTTATGGCTGTGTGGTGGTCAAAGTCCTGACTTTCCACTGGGCCTCCCCTCACCCCACCCCATTAGGGAGATGGAAAGGTGTTTCTCCCTTACCAGGTGGGGATAAAAGTCTTTCACTCAGCATTCTCTGAGACCACGCTGATGGGGAGATGGAAGCACCCATTACAGCTGGGCAAGGGTTGAAGTCTAGACTTCTCACTTGGCCTTCGCTGGCATGGGTGGGGGATGGGGCCATTGTGTGTGTGTGTGTGTGTGTGTGTGTGTTTCTTATGGTGTCTGGATATAGCTGAGTGGCTGTGGTCTAAAATTTTTCTGTCTTAAAGGCTGCCCCTTTCTTGGTCCTCTAACCTGAAAGCACAGGCTTTTATTGGACTATTTTTGTCTGTGCCTGTTGTCATTTACCAGTTGCCTATATGTTCACTGAAAGTCTGAGATATACGAGCCAACAAGAAACCCGTAAGCCTTGCCACCCTGATGGTTCTGGCGTCTGCCGCCTTCTTTCCACTTTACAGTCTTCTTACAATGCTTGATACATAATGTCCAGGATTTTCAGTTGTTCTTTTGCGATGAAGCATTTGTTTCACGTGAGACATTTAACCTCCCTGTGTGTCAATTTCCTCAAGGACATAATGACAATAATTATATTGGCCTTACAGAGTAGTTGAAAAATCACGGATAATTTTTTATTGAAGTTAGCCTGGCATGTTATACACTTTCCAAGGACAACTGTGTAAAAGATGTTTCTAAGTGTTAGTTGTGGAAATGAATCAGTGTAGTGTTATTTCTGTGAAGTACTATGTTCACCACTCTGGGCTGCATGATACACACTCTACAGAGACACACGTAGAAAATGTTTCTAAGAGTGCTAGTTGCACAAATGAATACTATAGTATTTAAAAAAAGAGTTTGCCTGGAGCATGCCTAGTCACAAAAAGCATTTAAAAAGAGAAAAAGGCAGCTATTACTATTTTTACACCAGTAGTGGCATCCATGTTTTCCATTTTGACATCAATAATTAATAATGCTGCAACTAACTACAGCAGTTATTGGATGTACCAGTCTGAAAAAGGGAACTGGTGAAATGGAATCATACTAACAATACACGGTTTTTGTGAAGACTAGATAAAGTCATGCTAAAATATGAGCTAAACGAGATTTTAGACAAAAAGCTTGGCGATTCTATTTACTTTTAGCAGTCATAGTAATATTGCAAAAGATTTGTCAACCATGTTAGTTAGGCCTTCCTTTTATAACTTTAGGGTCAATTACATCCCAAGAAACCTCAGTCTGGTCCCTAGAAATAATTAAAAACCAGTTAAATCAGTTAAAAGTTTTCTTGACATTACTCTCAAGGAAATGCTAAAAATAAGATCACATTCATAATGGAAATAAAGTAGAAAACTTAAAAACCCTCCTTCCCCTTTCCTTTGTCTCACATACCTTGGCTGCCTCTGGAGTCTCCTGTTCACCCCCCAACCCTTGTTACATATTTATCATTTTTTTCTTCCGCAAAGAAAACTCTGACTTAATTACTTTCTTTTCCGATTTTCTTCAGGAAAGACTCTATAAAGTAAAAGGGAGGCAGTAAATTCTCCTCTGTTAATATTTCCCTTTGCATCATCCACCTCATGCAAATCCCAGAACTTTTTAATGCTGCAGTTATAAGCAAGACACAAATGTAAATTTCTTCCTACAATGAGGCAAAAATCTCATTGCATTTGAGCAGGTATTTTTTAAAGGGAAAGGGTAGAAATGGGTGTAGTGGAATGTGCATGAGCATAAACTATGAAACAAGACAAGCCAAGTTCAGTTTTTGGCTTTACTACTTTTTAGCTTTGTACCTTGGGGCTCTCTGTCTCAGCAAAGTCTTCTATATAATAGGAAAAATAGTGAATAGAGTTGTTAAAAGTTGACAGTAATTATATCTATAAATAACTTACTATCTGTCACAGAGGAAGAGCTAATAAATATGCCTATTATAATACTTGATTCCTTTCAATCACACTGATCTAATCATGCACTTTTTCTCCACTTGCACTGACTAAGATCAAACAAATTGGAAATCAATAGTTGTATTTGAAAAACTTGCATGGCAAGAATTTATTTTTTTTTAACATCTTTATTGAGGTATAATTGCTTTACAATGGTGTGTTAGTTTCTGCTTTATAACAAAGTGAATCACCTATACATATATCCCCATATCTCCTCCCTCCTGCATCTCCCTCCCACCCTCCCTATCCCTCCCCTCTAGGTGGTCACAAAGCACTGAGCTGATCTCCCTGTGTTACGTGGCTGCTTTCCACTAGCTACCTATTTTACATTTGGTAGTATATATGTTAAGTCCATGCCACTCTCTCACTTCGTCCCAGCTTACCCTTCCCCCTCCCAGTGTCCTCAAGTCCATTCTCTACGTCTGCATCTTTATTCCTGTCCTTCCCCTAGGTTCTTCATAACCCTTTTTGTTTTTTTAGATTCCATATATATGTGTTAGCATACAGTATTTGTTTTTCTCTTTCTGACTTACTTCACTCTGTATGACAGAATCTAGGTCCATCCACCTCACTACAAATAACTCAATTTCGTTTCTTTTTATTGCTGAGTAATATTCCATTGTATGTATATGCCACATCTTCTTTATCCTTCATCTGTCAGTGAACACTTAGGTGGCTTCCATGCCCTCGCTATTGTACATAAAGCTGCAATGAACATTGTGGTACATGACTCTTTTCGAATTATGGTTTTCTCAGGGTATATGCCCGGTAGTGGAATTGCAGGGTCATATGGTAGTTCTATTTTTACTTTTTTAAGGCACCTCTATACTGTTCTCCATAGTGGCTATATCAATTTACATTCCCACCAACAGTGCAATAAAACACTTAGAGGAAAACATAGGCAGAACGCTCTAGGACATAAATCACAGCAAGATTCTTTTTGCCCCACCTCCTAGAGAAATGGAAATAAAAACAAGAATAAACAAATGGGACCTAATGAAACTTAAAAGCTTTTGTTCAGCAAAGGAAGTCATAAACAAGACAAAAATACAACCCTCAGAATGGGAGAAAATATTTGCAAATCAAGCAACTGACAAAGGATTAATCTCCAAAATTTACAAGCAGCTCATGCAGCTCAATATCAGAAAAACAAACAACCCAATCCAAAAATGGGCAGAAGACCTAAATAGACATTTCTCCAAAGTAGATATACAGATTGCCAACAAACACATGAAAGGATGCTCAACATCATTAATCATTAGAGAAACGCAAATCAAAACTACAGTGAGGTATCACCTCACGCCAGTAAGAATTTACTTTTAATTTGTCCAAACAGAAGAACTTGGTGAAATGAATTATTTACACCCAAGGAACTGCTCCCTCAATAGATGAACAGATATAACAATCCTAGACTAGGCGGTACATTGGCAACTTCCATGAGACAAAGCCACCCTCACTACAACGATTAAGTGAAAGACTACTACATAACACAGAGAATTCCTTCCAACCTCAAGAGCACAGAGACCTGTTATCTATTCTATATACACACAGTTGATGTAAAAAAGGTGCAGATTATGAAGCTTCAGAGTTATCTGGGAGTTGGTCAGCTGAAAGCAACTGACCAGCACTCCCATCAGCCTAATAATGGCAAGGCATCAGTTAGACTGTCTATTTCTGAACAATCAGATGGACCTGATCACCTTTATTAATTTTAAAAAACAGATTTGACTTACTTAAGGTGACTGAATTAGGTAAATCTGTAACTGTGATATCATATAGTTAGGGCTTTAAAATTAATAAAATCAACGATAATGGTGAGAATTACGACGCTGATGATTATGATGATGACAATAACAATCAGAGAGATATCATGAGTACGTTTCAGGTAAAACTGCTTAAACAACCAAATTAAACTTATAACTCAGTGGGGGTTTTTTTTCCCTGTGAACTTATTCACATGTTATACTGAATGCATTACCTTACACAATAGAATAGCCACTGATGAAGAAATTAAAATTGAGGTCATCTCAGGATAGATGACCAAGGAGAAGTTGCGCTATGAGTGAGGGGAGGTGAGAGCTTGCCCTGACGCCTCCTCGGCTTCCTCCCTACTGGAAAATAGTAAACACCATTATCACACATAATACTGGGGATCAAGGTTACCAGATATGATTTAAGGGCATTTCTGTACAGCAAAAAAATAAAATTGTATTTTCTTATCAAGGTGATTGTGTGAGATAATGATAATTTAATTTCAGTCCATTTATTTATTGTCCATAGACTCAGAAATAACCTCCCTCTCAAAATTCACTCTCAACAAAGTCGGCAGGCAGAGAGATTTCTCACAGTTGTTCTCAGCGGTGCTCAGATCGCTCAAGTGAATTACTGGAAACAATGGGTACTGAGAATAAAAGAAAAATGATTGCAGAGAATAGAAGTTGATAGCATTGAAATAAAAACGTTCCAGTGGGGCAGACCTGTGTGGAACTGCCTGTCTTTGCATATTTCCCCAAGGAGAAGAGTAAAGAATGGTTTGGGCTGTGAGATGCATTTTAAAACTGTAAAACAAAAGGATCATGTATCAAACCAAATTGTGTTGGCTTAGAGACACATTACATCTTTGCACAATTTTGCAATTCCCTACAATATTTTTCATATTTATCCATTAGCTTTTCCTCCCATAACATTTCTCCTCCTAAGATAGATAGATAGATAATTTGTTGGTACTGACTCAACAGCACATATATCTAAACTCCTAATCACTTAAAATTCTTAATGAATTCTGAAAATAATTGTAAGTTATTTTCCCTCATCATCATGATTCTGAAATGTTTTGTAATTCAGAGTGTGCTGTGTTATTCTTGGACCATTCATTCAGGGCATCTATTGCTCCACCACCCAGTATTTCCATAAGTCATCTGTTACTGTCAGGACACAAATAAAAGCCTTATATTGCATATGTACAAGGAATCCATGCCAAGAGAAAGCTTGTGCCTCTATTTCCAGCACGTGGTCACTAGACAGGACTATTTAAGACTAAAACAATGAAAAAGCTTGGATACAAATAACATTGTACAATGAGCTCTGTTTATGTGAATAACACTGTTAGAAAGGTGAACAGGGGTTAAAGGCAAAGAACTAGTAAAAAAGGAAACAGTAATTTTTGAAATGAATTTAAATAAAATCTTGGAATAATCCCATTTGCAGCAACATGGATAGACCTAGAGATTATCATACTAAATGAAGCCAGACAAATATATGATACTGTTTATATGTGGAATCTAAAAAAAAAAAAGAATAAAAAGACCCAAATGAACTTACTTCCAAAACAGAAAGAGACTCACAGACATAGAAAACAAACTTATGGTTACAAAGGGGAAAGAGGGGTGGGGGGAGGGATAAATTAGAAGGTTGGGATTAACATATACACACTACTATATATATAAAAAGATAACCAACAAGGACCTACTACACAGTACAGGGAACTCTACTCAATATTTTGTAATAACCTATAAGGGAAAAGAATCTGAAAAAATATATATGTATGTATAACTGAATCACTTTGCTGTGCACCTGAAACTAACACAACATTATAAATCAACTACATTTCAATTAAAAAATTAAAAATAAATAATTAAAGTAAATTAAATCTTTAGCTTACAAGAGAATGTAAGTTGTAATCACAGGAGAAGAACTTTTGGTCTAGACCTTTAGTGTGTCCTGACAAGGCTAGTTCAGTTTTAAAACCTACTTTGATCTGTCAAAGATCAAAACCTGACTTTAGCCTCAGTTTCCATGTTGCTATCACTTTCTGAATTGTCACATTATGCCCTAGATTTAAAGACACTATGAAAAATCAGTCATAAGTATAAAATAGAAGCTGTTCTGTAATTGTAAAAACTCATTAGTTAGGAGATATCATTTGAATCAGGGATACGACCACTGCTCTTTTTACTTTACTAGAGCACATTTCATTTTGAGGAATTTAAGAAATAGTCTCTTTTGGAGTAGGATCTATGATGGTAAATAGCTGGGACCATTCCAAGATAAGGTAATGCTGCCTAAGATCTACTGATTAAGAAAAAAGTGTCCCACCCAATTTCTGGTTATGCAACAAATATATAACGTCTGCTTAGTGATTTGGAATGATGATGTCACTCTGGGATCCCAGGATACTTTAAGAATAAGGGATTCTGCATCTTAGATCAATTGCATTAAAAAAAAAAAAATGCGGGCTTCCCTGGTGGCGCAGTGGTTGAGAGTCCGCCTGCCGATGCAGGGGACGCGGGTTCGTGCCCCGGTCCGGGAAGATCCCACATGCCGCGGAGCGGCTGGGCCCGTGAGCCATGGCTGCTGGGTGTGCGCGTCTGGAGCCTGTGCTCTGCAGTGGGAGAGCCCACAAGAGTGAGAGGCCCGCGTACCGGAAAAAAAAAAAAAAAAAAAAAAAATGCACCCTCTAAGGAGAGACTGCAGTCCACGTCAGTTGCTTCTAAATGGATGCCAGACAAGTCAAATCTGTTTCTGACTTGATACTTGCCTCTCTGAGCACCACCTCTGTTTATATAGTCCTTCACAGCATTTGTATTCAGGAAGATTCAAAGTTCTCCTCATCCTGATATATTCTGCTGCATAATTAATAAAAGTAAACACATATAGAAGACTTGTGACAGGTACTGTTCTAGACGCTTTGTATATGTGAATTCACTTAATCCTCATGTAATCCTTTAAAGTGAAAACTGTTACTATTCTCATATTTCAGATGAGGAAACTGGGCCATCCAGGGCTAAATATGCTACCAAAAGTCACTCAGCCAGGAAGAGGTGGAGCCAAATCTGAACTTAGGCAGTCTGTGTTCAGAGTCTACTCTTAAGCACCACTCTGATGCCTGGAGACTAGGGTAGACACAGAAAACCCAGGACCCCCAGTCAACATTTAATATCAGATAAACAACAAGGCTTTTTTAGAATAAGTAGGTCCCCCAAATTATATACGTATACAAAAAAAAACCCAAACACCTTTTCTTTTTTTTATCTGATATTCAAATGTAACTAGGTACTCTGTTATTTTTATTTGCTGAATCTGGCCACCCTCTTGGGGACTGTCCTGAGCCTGACTTTTCTGAATAATGCCCCTTCCACAGCATGGTCTCTATGACCTTCAGCAGTGGCTTGTCAATTACCAAACTTTCTCCTAATCCATTACCCTAGGCTGCCCTGGCTGCCTGCTAAATGCCAACACTTCAGAGTAAGTTCTCAGTATCATACAGCAGGGATCGGGAAACTTTTCCTGAAAAGGGCTAGATGATAAATGTTTTGGGCATTGTGGCTCATATGGTCTCTTTCTCAACTATTCAACTCTGCCAGTGCAGCAGGGAAGCCACAAACAATACATAAACAGATGACTGTGGCTGTGTTCCAATAAAACTTTATTTACAAAAACGGACAGCAGGCCAGGAACACTCATTTAATGATCCCCGCCACAGACTCTTCTGGCAGATTTCGTGAGGTGTGTGTGCCATCTGAAAACAATCTACCCAACCAAAAGACACCACAAGAACATAAGCTGTCTCTGGAAGTTATCTGCTGTTTAGTGAAAAAAAATCTTCAGTGAGAAATCCCTCCTCAGTATCTCCCCCAAATAAGGCCAGACTTTACCTCATATTCTAGTCACATCACTATAGGAGAGAGGTCTGAAAGATGACAACCTAAATGAAAGGCAGGGCCTGGATCTTGCAGATTTTATATGTGCCCCTGTGATGGAGATACCATCTATAATTACCTCCTTTCCCGTTTCCATTTCCTCCACACAACTCAAAGAAGCCTGTCTCTTTGTGTCTCCCATTTCCTCTCTTTGATCTAGGTACTTGTGTGTGTGCAGTTGTAGTTCTCTGCTCACTGTTTTATTCCCCCCCACTTCCATTGAATTTAAATCCTTAAATTCAAATCCATGCTCTTCTGTATCCCCCAAATCTCATTGTTTGCCAAGTCCTTACTGACTGCCAAATCCAGGGACTGCCTCTGTTCCATATCCTGTTTGATTACTCTGCCATGTTTAAAACTTTGAATTATATGCCTCTCAAATCACTGTCCTGGAGACCTTCAAGATGGCGTAGGAGTAAGACGTGGAGATCACCTTCCTCCCCACAAATACATCAAAAATACATCTACAGGTGGAACAATTCCTACAGAACACCTACTGAACGCTGGCAGAAGACCGCAGACTTCCCAAAAGCTGTGTGGCTGACAGGGTCTTGGTGCTCCAGCTGGGTGTCAGGCCTGAGCCTATGAGGTGGGAGAGCCGAGTTCAGGACATGGGACCACCAGAGACCTCCCAGCTCCACGTAATATCAAACGGCGAAAGCTCTCCCAGAGATCTCCATCTCAACGCTAAGACCCAGCTCCACCCAACAACCAGCAAGCTACAGTGCTGGACACCCTATGGCAAACAACTAGCAAGACAGGAACACAACCCCATCTATTAGCAGAGAGCTACCTAAAATCATAGTAAAGTCACAGACACCCCAAAACGCAGCACCGGACGTGGTCCTGCCCACCAGAAAGACAAGATCCAGCCTCATCCACCAGAACACAGGCACCAGACCCCTCTACCAGGAAGCCTACACAACCTACTGAACCAACCTTAGCCACGGGGGGCAGACACCGAAAACAACGGGAACTACGAACTTGCAGCCTGAGAAAAGGAGACACCAAACACAGTAAGTCAAATCACTGTTCTTCCTTGGAATCTGAGAGTGAACTCCCACTGTTCTCTTCTCACCTCTGTGACCACATTCTTAGTCTGCAATCATGGCCACCAAGAATTCTCTCTGTGCTTGTATGTGGAATCTGTTTCCCCTCCCCTAAAATCTGTGCTGGCCCTGTGATTCACATTGACCAATGGAATGCAGCAGAAGTGGCACTGTGTCAGTTCCAGGCCTAGACCTTCGGAGGCCTGACAGCTTCCACCTTCATTCTCTGAGATCCCAGAGCTACCATGACTGCTTTCCAGGAGCTATGTACATGTCAAGTTGTCCTAAAAATAAAGCAAACTCAATATATCCTGTCCTGGCCTGAAACTCCAAATTCCTATGTTGAAGCCCAACCCCCAGTACTTCAGAATGTGACTGTATTTGGAGATAGGGCCTTAAAGAGGTGATTAGGTTAAATAGACCATTAGGGTGGGCCCTGATCCAATCTGACTAGTGTCCTTTTAAGAGGAGGAAATTTGGATACACAAAGAGACACCAAGGGTATGCACAGATAGAGGAAGGACCATGTGAGGACACAGGGAAAGGACAGCCAGTTTCAAGCCAAGGAGAGAGGTCTCAGAAGAGCTCAAACCTGCCCACACCCTGATCTTGGGCTTCCAGCCTGCAGAACTGTGAGAAATGAATTTCTGTTGGTTAAGGCACCCAGTCTGTGGTCACAGTGGTGGCCCTTGTGAACTAATACATATCCCAAACTTTGCCAACCAGTCCTAGGCAGCACAACTTATTTGCAATCTGCTTCTCCTCCAATACGCTATACCACTGGCACATAGGACACCAGCCTACTTTACTACTGTCTGTTCTCCATTTAATCTCTAGGTACTATAATGAGCTTACAACACACACAAATATAAATTCCAGATGGATTAACAATCCAAATTTGAAAAGCTAAAATTTTAAGCTTTTAAAAGAAATACAGGAGAACATATTTTATCATTTCAATATACGGAAGAATTTCTAAAATAAGTCACAAATCACGCAGATCATAATGAAAATCATGAATAAAATTGATTACATCAAAATAAAATATGTCAGCATGAAAAAACTTACCATAAACAAAGAGAAAACAATCACACACTTGAGGAAAATATTAGTAGCACATATAATTGCTATATGAACAATATTTGGATAATATTAAAAACATACAAAAAAGTAATAAGAAGATTAAAAATCCAATTGAAAAATGAGCAAAACAAATAAATGGGAAGTTCACAGTAATGGGGATTTAAGTATATAATAAAATAAAACAAAAGCAAAACTCATCTCACAAGTAATCTAGGAAATAAAAATGTAGAACCACATGGTACAGCATTTCAGTTAAGATTCACAGTTAAACAAAAATAAAGAGACAGATTCAAGTATTGATGAGGATTTAGTTTAACTGGGACACACATACACTGTTACAGGAAGAATAAGTTGTCAATAAATTTAACAAATTTGAAAATATGCATATTCTGTGAAACAGCAACTACACTCTTGGTTTAGAGATAGATCCTCAATTACTGCTACAGGCTAAAATTGCCTAAGGAGATTTTTGCTTGTTTGATCTTTAATACTATTACCTAAGCCCTGCCCAGAACAAATGAATAAGAATCTCTAAAATGAGGCTCAAAGATGGAGGGACTGCAATCTCCAGCCATTGTTGAGACCATTGCCCCAGGTGAAATTTCATACAGGTATACAAGAAGATACCTTTAAGAATACTCATTGCTATATCATCTGTCATAGCTAAAAGCTGGAAACAAACCAAATATCCTTTACCAAGAAACTGGATGAATAACTTGTGGCATAGTCACTATGGACTGTTAGACAGTAGTTAAAATTAACAAACTAGAGTTGCAAAGTTCAATATGAATAAACCGCAAAACACAGTTTTAAATAAAAATGCGTCCTTCAGAATTATACATGTAACAATACTAGAAATTTTAATATATGACATCAGTACTTTATATTTTTTATCACTGCCTAACATAGCAAAAATTTTAAAACTTTTTGGGAATGATCAATGCCAAGGTTATATAGTAGTGATTAATTGTAAAGAAAGAGTGAAGGGGAAAAGATTGAAAAGGCATATGAAGGAGGCTTTTAGGTTTACTGTATCTATAACATGTTATTTACAATCAAGACCAATAGGATACAAATGCGGCAAAATGTTGAGAGCTGATGACACTTGGTAGTGGTGTTACATTCCATATTTGAAATATTTCAAAATACAGAAAAAAAGGGGAAGGTAAGGAAGATGGAGGGAGACACTTTGAAGGAGGCTAATCTTGGGAAGTTAGGCCAAAGATAGAGGGTTCTTATACCAGAAAATTTGGACATAAAGTCAGTTTAACTTTAGTCATCTGTATTATTTCAAAAGTTCATATTTGATTTGGAGCTCATCTTGAGAACCATAGTAAGGCTTTAAACAAAAAGCCCTGAGAGTGGACCTTTTGTGGATCTTTGCATCCCACATCACCAAGTTCCCTAAAACTGGTGACTATGGTAACTATGAACTATCTACGCTTGTTAAATTCAGAGAGAGGGAGAGGGAGGGAGAGTGGGAAGAGTGTGTGTGCGTGCGTCTTTTACAATTAACATATCTATTAAAGTTAAAATTGTTTGTTCATAGGTACTTTGACCTAAGCCTTCTGCATTTAGGTCACATTTTGGTAGAAAAATTATGTGCTGTTCTTTGACATCGTCACAAATTGCTCCATTGATGTTCCTTGGTTATTCTTGTTCTTTTGCATATCATGGTTTTCGTGTTTCATCTGGCTTCTCACCAGTAATGCTGGTGACCCCTCAATGAAACCTGCTTGCTTTCCCAAGGGGGAATGGATTGGTATGTCTTCCTTAGTGATATGCAAGGCTGATCATAAGTGTGTTACTGAACTTGCAACACTGTACTGTAACCACTGTTTCCATCACTGCTTCCCGGACTTAACCGTAAACTCCCTGAGGGTGTGGACCAAGATTCCTTCTTGTGTAGGGTCCCTGTGTCTACTCCTGGAAGACACCTGGACAGCCTGACTTTTCAGAAATGTCTTGTAAATGCCCCCTCAAGTTAGCTTCCACATTAGTTTATTCATTCATTTAGGACAGCTTATAGTTGGCCAGTTTTCACTGTCTTTCTTTATGTGTTTTTATGACCTTTGCTATTTCTTATTCCATAATTTTAATTGATTCCTACAATAAGCTCTCCCTCATCTGAATTTCTACAGAACCCGTTCATAACTTTCGATTTGGATGTTCATTATGATGGTTATATATTTACATGCACAAGTTTGATCTTTTTGGAGGGCAGAATCTTCTCTTCTTTCCCTCCTCATACCCACAATGACCCAGGATTTCTCAAAGTGCCACCCTGACCATGTGCATTGAAATAACTTGGGGGTACTCTTCACAAAGTATATTTTTAGCCTCCCTCCCACAATCTCTGGGTCCAGGATCTCAAATTTGTATGTTAACAAGTAAACTAGGAGAGCCTTAAGAAAAATTGGCATACAAGGTAGAAAGAAATGAAGAACATATTACATATCAACTTTTTATACCAAGGGCTTTATATATTTTAACAAATTCAATCCTAATAATAAATCTATTTTAAAATGTATTACTATCCATATCTTAAAGATGAGAAATTGAGAATTAGAAAGCATATAGCATAGTCTTTGGAGTCAGATTGCCCAGGGTTCAAATCTCAATTCCATTACTTAATAGCTATGTGATTTAGGGGCAAGGTTTTAACATTTCTGTGCTTCAGTTTCTTCTTTTAAAATATACAGAAAAATAGCAGCAATCTCACGAAAGTGTTCTGAGGACTAAATGACGTAAGTAAAGCTCAGAGAAAAATGCTCAACACACAAAAGTCCTCAATAAAACTTAGCTGTGAGATCACTGAATCCCAAATTAAGCAGTAGCGGAACTGGGCTCAGAAACGTTTTCTACCAAGGGCCAGAAAGTAAATATGTTAGAGCCTGCAGATTACACAGTCTGTTTCAATTACTCAGCTCTGCCCTTGTAGCAGGAAAGCAGCCATTAACCAAATGTTAAAAAAAAAAAAAAAAAAAATGAGCGTAGATGCATTCTAATAAAACTTCATGTATGGGCAGAAACTTGAATTTCATATAATTTTCACATGTCACTAAATATTCCTCTGATTTTATTCATTTAAAAAAAATCCAAAAACCTTTCTTAGTCCCCAGATGGTACAAAAACAGGCAGTGGTCAGATATGGCTGGGGGATTCTAGTTTGTGGACCCCTGCCTTTAACTATCAGATTTCAAAGCTTTTGAGACAGCACAGCTGCCCAACTGAACTTTGAATGCAAAAGCTACTTAGTAAGGATTTAATCGGTTAATACAACATCATTTCCGAGATTTCTGCTTCAGTATCTTGATGCTTGTTTAAGAAGAAATTAAGGAAAATGGAATCCTTTTGGTTTCGCATCCTTTGAAGCCACCATCTGAACCTTTAATTCGTTAATCTCCTCTCGTCAAATTCATCCCATTCTCTTCCCACCTCCACCAGACTCTCAGTGCTACACTAAATTCCAGATCCAAAGTCGAAGTTGTTGTGCGTCATGATGACTGTGTAACCTGTCACTCCCTTCCTCTTCCTTTTCCAGCTCTCCTCTTCAAATAAACCAAAATGTCCCTTAGGAAAGAGTGTTTTTAGAGACTAAGTCTGCATAGCCCACACAGACTCCAGATGTGCTTGCTTCAGGCGTATTGATGGTACAACTTGCCCCATACCTTTCAGAGATCCTTCCACTGAAGTCTAGGCAGAACCTTCTGGCAATCCTTACTGGTGAAACCAGTATAACTGAATAAAAAGTTGACGAATTAATTCAATTCTACTAGGTGACCCACACTGAGATCTGGACAGAAAGAGCAATAAAGCGTTAACGTGACAGATGGTTCCTAGAGCAGCATTCAGCTATTATTAATCCATTTAAATAAATATTTAGTTATAATATCTAAGTAACTAACAACTAAGTTAATGTTGAATGTAGGTTATTAATATTAATATTGTGCAGAAAAAATAATGCAGCAAAATCTTAAGTCAGATATGACATCTATTTTAAAAATAAACTTCTGAACTAGACAGGATTTTTAAACTGAATCTCAGCGGTTCCTGTTGTTTTAGAGCAAAGACAAAGCCTTCACTCTCCCATAAACAATCTGAAAGAATCCCTTGCCTTCCTGGGAGCACTGTACTGTTCATTTCATCAGTGCCATTACAATCCATGAATTGGTCTTTTGATTAAAGTGCTGTCCCTGCAAACCCCCAGTCCCACCATCCAAACACCAAAAGCCAGGATGGTTTTACACCTTCAGAAAAGCTGGATTTTGTTAGCACAGAATATTTAGCACTGCCTCTTCCTCTCTCATTAGACATAGCTTTAACTGAATAGTCTTTTCTGGGTTTTTTTGGTTTTTGTTTTTTTTGGCGGTACGAGGGCCTCTCACTGTTGTGGCCTCTCCCGTTGCGGAGCACAGGCTCAGGACGCGCAGGCCCAGCAGCCATGGCTCACGGGCCCAGCCGCTCCGCAGTATGTGGGATCTTCCTGGACCGGGGCACGAACCCGTGTCCCCTGCATCGGCAGGCGGACTCTCAACCACTGCGCCACCAGGGAAGCACTAACTGAATAGTTTTTATATGGTAATCATACTGCATACTAAAGCTTCACTGCAGAATGATCCTAAATACACAAATGCCTCCTTCTTCCCATTTCTATCTAACATGAATACGGGGACTACCAAGAAGAGCACTAAAAGATGGCATTTAAACATTTTTCCACAGCTTTTCAAGCCGTGGTCTAAAGATCAGTGAGCTACACACCCAAGGTCTAAGTTCAAATCACTGTTCCATCTCGTGCTGGGGCCTCATTTACTTATATTCATATATTCATTAATAGGGTTGATGACCTTTAAGCGTTACCACTGACATTCTAATGTACTGTGTGATTTCTCCATCATGCATCTCATCTCAATATATGGAGCAGTGGTTCTTTATTCCCTTTCCTTAGTCATGTTACTTATCTGTGAAATATCTTCCTTACTCACCTGATTTTCTGTCCTCTATCAAAGAGCAAGGAAAGGAGGAGTTTCTGGATGATACTAGGCAAAAAGGAAGACAGTCAATTTGGGCTAGTAAATGAAAAAAAAAATTAGAGACAAAGTCGCTTCTTCTCAGTCTTGGCTGAATGCCATCTGGGTTGAGATTGAAGAATGGAAACAATAACTGGGCCAAGAAATTTTCCTAATCCCAAAACTCTCTGCAGAGCTTTTTCCTGAATTACCTGTATTTTGACCAGAAGTGTCTCATCCTCTAGACGCTTGCCCCCTGCCCCTCAACTCAGTTTAGATGGCATTTAACTCAAAGCCTTGGATTACAGTTGAATCAAACATAATCTGTGAAAGCCCTAAAGGCAAGTGTGTCTGTTTCATCTTTGTGTTCACAGCAGATTGCTTGGCATATAATTGATGTTCCAAAAGATATTTGCTGGCTGAATAAATAAACATATCAGCTAACCCGTTCAGACCAGTAAGAACTAGTTGACTAATTCATGACCTGACTGAACTGCCTAGCTGGCCTGATTGATTTCCCCTAATCAAGTCAGACAGAATGTTTGGATCTGCTGTGCATGTTTAGATAAAGATTCATGACATCCCAGTTAGTCTCCTGCCCACCTAGACCCTGCCCAACACTTGTGTCTATTTCCCCTAAATTCATACTCCTTAACATCATTACAAAGTTAATAAAGAAAATATAAAAAAAGTTAGATCGTTACATTTCTTACAGGCATAATAAAGGTGCTTATTTTCATGCCTATACAAGGGTATCTAATTTCTATTTCATTTTTCTTCCGAGTTCCTCAAATATACCATAGACTTGACTTCACTGGTTTTTGGTTTCCCTGTTACAGAACAAAATGCTCCCAGAGCACAGGATGGAATGAAATTTGCCCAAGGACAAACAGATGGCATTAGAAATTGAGTACCCTGGCTTTCAGTTCAATGCTTCTCACTACTTTAAAAAACAACAGAAGTCTTTTTTCTGATTTTTCTAGAACCTGAAATGCCCGAAATAAAAGCATTGTTTTCGTACAATTTCATTTATACAAACTGAGAAACTATTACACATGGAGGCTTTCAACTCTTTCAAATCTCATAATTAATTTGGGCATCTCAGTATTTTTATAATTGAGATTATTGTTCTCCCTTTGTCTTTGATAGGTAAAAATCACAGGCTAAAACATTCAATTTACACCAACTAGTCATCTACTATAAGATTCTTTTAATCAAGAAGTTATATGACCCTGTCTAACAAAAAGAAATTCCTAATAATTAATACTAATATTTTAATTCTGCATAGAGCTTTGCTTTTCACAAATAAAATTTATTAAATATAAGAGTATAGTCACCACGGCAAAGAGAATCGTACACGTATAAATTCCTGTCAGCAGAACACACATGATACACAGATAAACCAAACCACTATTTTGAGCCATGTCTTTTTCTGACTTAATCCAGATTTGACAAATACCCAAGTTTATTCACAGGACATATTCTTATTTCAGGAAAGCAAAATAACATTTTCAAAATGGCATATTGACATGTTTTCAGAAACGACAGACTAAAACTGCAATTTACATATTAACAGCTCATTGTCTTATAAATGCTCTGTCCATCAAGAGACAGTTGACAAGCATTATGGGGCTCTGTAATCCCTCACACAGTAGTTTATTGCTTGCCATATTCCTGTCTCTAGGAATACATGCTATTTCAGCTATGCAGACTTGAAGATGACCTCTTAGTATTCTGCCTTATTCTACCTTATTTTTCTTCTTGATAAAAGATTCTAAAGGAATGCCAGCCATAAACATACACTTCAAAATCATTAGTATTAAATAAGAAGCATTATGTCTTAACAGAAAAGAACAGTATGGGGGCTACCAGGCATTAAAGACTTCACAAGCTGATGCCCTGAAACACTGTAGCCCAACCATGAACCAATCACCTGAATCTAGGCAGATCTAAATTACAAAGACACTGTTTCTTACTGCTTTCTAGGCACTGACTACTTTCTTTTTCCTCTATATGGAGTTAGAAGTGCTAGTTAGTGAATTCTGGATGCAAACCAGATTAAGAAGAAATTTTTTTGTCTCAAGCAGAAGCAAATTCAGTGGGAAGCCAGTAGGTGTTCTAACACAGCAGGATATTATAACTTATCAAACCTTTATTAGTGAACCCAGGGTATGCAGCTCTGGTTGGAATTCATTGTGTGGACTTGGATTAGTCATGATTGATCTGAATCTCAGATTCTGCACCTTTTTCTATGGATAATAATACCACCATATTGTGCATATCACTGCACTGTGATATTGATGCAATGAACTATTTCAGGTAAAATGGCTGGGAAAGGTCGGAGGGGTTATGTTATACAACATAAGATGATTGTTCTCTACAGAATACAGGCGTCTAGCTTCCACATACACCTCTCCAAAGGAAGTGACGGTGTCACAGAAATCGAGGATTCTGTGATAACTTGGATACCATCTAGTTTAACATACTTCTTTCATAGATGAAGAAACAGAGACTCAGAGAGATCAAATTCTTTATCCAAGATACAATGGTATAATTGCTATTAAAATTCCCATCATCTACCTGCCCACCCACCCCTTGGTCCAGGGACCGTGGTGTTCATGGGTACTTGACCTGGGAGGCAGCTTATCTGAGCCTTAATAGAGAAAACAGTACCTTGAAAAAAAAAAAAATTCACATCATCTGATACCCAGATCAATGCTTGGTTAAGATGGCTCATCCTAGCCTCACATCTCAGCACATTTTGTTTATTTCCAGAACACTGACACATTTTTGTAAAAATGAACTACTCTTCCTACTTCAACACACACATTTGACAGGAATAAAGTCAACTACATGTGCAACTTAAAAGAAGGTATGGAGTTTAGGCACCAAAGAAAGAGAGGTAAAAGGGGCAGTTTAGAAGTTTATCAGAATGCAAGTCCTATTGTATTATTTTTCAGGAACACAGCAAAAAATGTTCAGTTCAAAGAAAGGCTTCTCTGTAAGTTGTGGCCAACAGGTGACTTGTAGGACTTCCTTTCCTCATACATTTTTGGGTCATGATAAAAATTTAGCAATTCAGTTTATTAAAAAAGAGACACCTAAAGGACGTGACGAAGGCAATCATCATCTTAATTCTGTTAAGTCTCTGCCCAGGTATTCACCACTCTCCACACGCACAAAGAGAGGGGAAAAGAACTTGGGAGACATTTCTAGTTCAGCTATTCTGAGAGATTCTCCTCTCTCCTTCCACAGTAAATAACACATAAAACGCTACTATGTCTCTTTAGCAACACAAAGATATCCAGAGCAACTCCCCAAAAGAGTGTCTTATTGGAGACATTTTTTCTTTGGCTGCATGAGATCAATCATTTTGAAAAAAAAGGGTGCCCCCGCCACTTCCTCTATTCCCTACATCAGAACTTCTGTGCAAGTATATGATTTTATGTCTTAAAAGTAGGGATTATGCCATGTGAGTATTAGTATTAGTTTATCACAATAATGATTGGTATTTGTTTATCACAATAATGCTAATAATACCCAGGCCAGTGATGTTCAAACAACCCCATACTGCCAATGTAAGCATAGGAAATCATATATTCTCTAAATGGATTTATCCAGGAACAGAATGTGAGAAAGTAAGTAAATCCTACTGAGAGTGCTAAAGCCAAGATCTTAACTGTCAATATGTCCTAGGAACAACAGTTTTCACATCATCTTTTAAAACACCATGTAAACTTCAGTGAAAATACTGTGCCAACAATTGAACCAGAGAATGTGTTTTTACATTTTTAAACCATTCTTCAATATCTTGCATAACAAGCAAGACTAAACTATTTTAGTTAGCAATTTAAACCACATTATTACAATTTTAGCACTTAACATAGTTAAACAAATGAAGAGGTTAATGCCTTTGTGCATTTATAAAACATGTGACTTAATTCAAATAAATTGAAAAAAATGCACATCTCAATATCATCAGTCCGTGTTCCCAGATTGTTTCATTTCCAGTATTTTTCTCCCAGACTTCTGTGTCACTCTGCCTTGCAAGTCAGATATCTACATGTCTACCTCGAAGGTAACTTCCTGGAATAGCAGAAAGTGTGCAGACTGTGGGAGAGAACAGATCTGAGCTTAACTCATGACCCCAAGGCTCAGTAATGGTGTTACCTTGGGTATACTTTTTGATCTCAGCAAGCCTTAATTTCACATCTTTATATAGGGATACACTAACAACTTTGCAGATTTGTTGTGAGAATTAAGTGATATAAAGCACTGACCACAGAATCTGACATACCCTACACAACAGGCGCTCAGCAGTGGGGGCCATCACTGTTATCTCCTTTGCCACATCATGTGAGGGATATTAACAGGAGCTTCCTCATTCCTTGTTGTACCAGTTACACTCACAGCATGTCACCTTTCTAAGTGAGAGTTTAACTGAATACAACTAAGTTTGTCACTCAAAGGGTTAAAAGATACACAAGAGCTCATATTGATTGAGAAAAATGTTAAAACAAAATAGAGAAATGACTACAAATTTACAACAGAGAAAATCCCACTTACCAATAATATTAAAAATAAAAGTACAAACTTGCTAAAACTCAAAGAAAAGTAAAATAAACAAGTTTGGGTATGCGGTTTTTGACCATTAATTTAATAGCAGATTTTCTAAGATTATAATACACGGAAGAGGTAAAACTATGACAAAAAGTAAACACAAACATAAGGTTATTGGCATTTGGTCAAGCCTTCTAAAAAACAAGTTTAATATATATATATAAAATATATATTATATATACAATACACACACATATCAAAATATAAATACCTTCAGACTCTTAGACCTATTATCTAACATTTGGAATTATTTTCTAAGCTTTTTCTAACATTGCTAAAATTTGAAAATCATTATATTCGTGGAAGATATCCCTAAATGTATAAATTATAATAACACAAAAATTGAAATAAATTATGTCCAACAATGGAAGAATGGTACAGTAAATTTTTCATTATTCACTCAGTATATATATATTTATAGATGTCAGGCCTTGTTTTCATGGCTGGGGATACAGTAGTGAATAAGGCAGACAAGTTCCTGCTGTCACAGAACTTAGGTTTTAAGAGAGGAAAGACAGAACATAAATGAACAAATGATTAAGCAAAATTACTTACTACAGAACTAACTACTGTGAATATAATAATTCTGTGAACGGTAGTACAACAGAAAGCTGCAGCGGAAAGTAGGCTAATATAGTAGGAATGATCTGGGGAGGTGATATTTGATTTGAGACTTCAATAAGAGTGAAATCGACAGCTATGTGAAGATCTGGAAAATCCGAGAAAAGATGAACAGAACATAAAAACAGAACTAAAGGTTGCATAAGTACCGATTACAATTATAAAAATTCATTTATGTGTGTGTGTATATATACACACACACATATATGAAATGCATTAAAATAGCAACAATTTTGGTACCAGTATAAAGGAGGTAGGGTATTTTTCCTCTATGTGTATTTTTTAAAATTATATTTTTAGAATTGTATTTTTATATTTAATATAAATATAAAATTCTATTCTTAGACTTAAATGGAAAGATGGAAATAGAATTAAACATTCCAAAGATAAGATCATGCGTCTCATCAATAATTTTCATATCAGAATACCTAGCATAATATTTTAGGCAAACATATTTTTAATATATGTTGCTTTAATTATATTGATTTTAAATATACAAAAAAGATGGAACTAATATTAAATGGAATCACCAAATATCCTATTAGTCACTATTAATCTTTTTAACATATTGCTAGCTGGTTCCTTATCTCTTGCTACTCCATTCGAATTTCTCTCCCATGATCCTTCTCTAAGACATGAACAACAAATCCGTCATAATATTCATCCTGCACTCTTTAATCTTTTATCAACACCACCTTCTGGAAAGTAGGCATCTTGCAAGAAAGCAATAAGTGGGTTTCAAAATGATCTCTCCCATTCATATGTCATTTCACATCTACTCCTCATTCCTCTCTTGCCCCTACAACCAAAAATTTTGGAAATAAAAATTTAAGATTCCTACGAACATGCTTAAATGTACATGGCATGTCTGTCAGAATATCCTCACATAGGTTACAGCCTGTCTACTGTCTGTTCAAAAAATGCAATTAGTTTCTAGAGGTCCAAAGTCAAATACATTGTCTTAGAAAGTAGTTTTAGAGCAAAGCCACAAAGCTTTCTACTTGGTAATTTAAATGACTGACCGCTCAATTTATGAGCATTCCCAGCAATAAAATTCAGCCTGAACTTAATAATAGCACATTTTATGTGACAACGATGACAATTACAATCTATGGTTACTGCAGTCGCCCTTTCGTCTAGGGAAAAATGACAGTATTAATTATACACACTTGCCATTTATCAGACTTAACTTGGCAGGTGATTGAGCTCAGGACCATCTCCAACTTGACTTCAACATTTACCATTTTCTAATCCACTGAAACGAAGATAATTAGAATAGAGAAAAATGAGTGGCTCCTTCCTCTGCTGCCTTTATCTCCGATTTCATGTATAGTTCTTGAATCATATTAAATTTAGACCACTTGGTTTAAAAGCCTGTCATTGTTTACTCTCGAAACTCTAGTAAAAGGAACACTATTTCCTAGGTGTGCTATACCATGAGATTTTGGCTGCGTGCAACTTTCGCATTTTTAATCTTATTTTTATGTTTGGTTTTTATGTTTGGACTATTTTGGGGATCTTGAGTCCTTGTTATTTTCCCTGCTAGTTCACATCACTGATAAAATGAGAAATAAAATTATTTTAAAACATGGAAAACTATCTAAAAGGCTTGCAGTCCATGAAAAAGGATAGAAAAAAATAGGTGCTAAACAGTCTTATTTTCATTAACTCACTTGTTATCATTCTTATTCAATCATTTAATCGTGTACCCGTGTTATTCCATCTCTTTAAATTTTTTTTTTTTGGACTCTGTGTGCTTTGCAGATCCACAGTATGCCATTTAAGATTTAAGACAATTATAAAATCACATTTATCTGCTTCTGTGTTCAGAGCTCTGCAACCTCTTCTTAGAAGGCTTGGAGAATTCCAAGTTACTCAACTGCTTTTTGTCTTTACATGCATTCCCTTATGAATTTTTACCAAACCCTAAAAAAAAACAGTATCCCTGTGTTTTAAATAAAGATATTTTGATGATTAGAAAGCTTAAGCAACAGTGGCACCTGAAATTAGAAATTCTAGGATAAGCCTCCAAAAGATGTGGTTAAGAGATGTCTGAGCTATAAATAAGCGGAGAGCCTCAACCACGGCTAGGCCTTCCCAATTCTGCCACTGTTAGTCCAAAGCACCTGTAAGGAAGATCCTGTGCTTAACATCCCCAATCCAGAGATAATTAAATAGGTAGAAGTACCTCTGAATAGAAGGAATTCACGGGAGATTTTCCATTCATACAGGCAGTATATTATACTGAAAAACAGATTATAAAGAGTCAAGGAAACTGGAACTAGAACTCTCCAGTTCCTATTCACAAGATCTTTGGAAAGTTACTTAATTTCCAGGTGTGTCAATTTCTTCATCTGTAAAAATGATGGAATTGAATTATACATCTGATGAAGTCCCTTCATCTCTAGAGTTCTCTCTGTAATTATGAAATCCTGGAGGGAATTGTCTACAAAAATGGGGCATATCCCAGAACATTAATGATATTTGTAATACAGCCCTACTGCTAGTTAGAGTTGCAGGTGGCGGTGTTTTTCTAATGTAAGAGATAGAGAGACTCGATCTTGAAATTTAATAGTGGGCAAACTGCCATGTGATGTAGGGGGATGATCCTAAACCATCACCACATCCTGTAGATAAAATTAAATCCCTTTTGGAGACCGGCCCTGCCCTTTTTCTGAGAGGGACTAACCATTTGAGCATTTCTGGTTATGCATATGTAAAGAAGTCCTTACACAATGCTTTTAGGGAAATTTAAACCGCTGCAGTAGCCAACTACAGATGCTTCAGAGTGAGATTTTAGATCTGTCCTGTCTAGTAATGCAAACTGTGTACATGCAGACATTCTGCTTTTGATGAGTATGAATTTAGATAGTATGGGGCCTAAGACAAAGAAAAATTCTTAAGTGAATCATGTATTATTGTTGGGTTTTTAATCTTCATCTTTATTAATTTTATCATGAATATACTCACAAAGTGTTCCTTTTTGAGGACACAGATACACAGATTTTTTTTTTTTCCCTAAAAACTCCCAGTAAAAAATGTGTGCCCTCCCCACTTTCACTTAGTCCTCACTCCGAGGGCAATATGAGAGCCAGGTCAATTTTCCTACATGGATAGCTAGGCACTCCCTAGATGAGGGATGAGGAAAAAGTGATTTTTCTCTGCAAAGGGGAAGGAGGCTTGTGCCCCTCCCCCTCCAGCATGGACCACCTTGCAAACAAAATGTGCCTGAGTAATAGAATTAACTCCATAGTCACTACTCACAAGACCATTACTTAACTTCCTTGTGTCTCAATTTCATGCAAATGAGATCTATCCAGGAGTCAGATTCTCTCACGTTTCTCAGCTTTTGTGACCTCCAGAGGTCTCCAAGAACAGCCTTCCCATCTCCTCAGCACCCTAGGGCTTACCTTAGGGACCTGGCTTAGGCTGTCACCATTTAGCCTTTGGGAGGATATGAGAAGTTTTATTATCCTTTAAGATCAGAGCAATTTAACAGACAAATGGCTACAGATCTAATTCTCATGGTATGTGAAGAGTGAAATATTTCTAGAGAAAGTGAAAGCAAATACTCCCTATCTTCACATTACATAAATTTCCATGTCTAAGGAGGATGTTTTTCAGGAGTGCTGAGAAATCCAGGCAAGATTCATTTTCTCACCATTTTCTACTCCTAGCATGCATTAGAATCACCTGGAGGGTTGCTAACACTCAGACTGCTAGTGTCCCCCTTTCGACTTTCTGATTCAGTCCTTTGGAGGTTTAGCCTGAGAACCTGCATTTTCCAACAAGTCCCTAGCTATGCCGATGCTGCTGGTCAAGGGCCACACTTTGAAAACCAGTGCACTGCAATGACCAGAGAAGTGGTTTCAGGTTCTGTGGCACGTGAAAATTAAAAAATCTTAAGAGCCTCAGTTTTCTTTCTTTAAACTTTTAATTTTATATTGAAGTATAGCCAATTAACAATGTTGTGATAGTTTCAGGTGCACAGCAAAGCCACTCAGCCATACATATACATGTATCCATTCTCCCCCAGGCTCCCCTGCCATCCAGCCTGCCACATAACATTGAGCAGAGTTCCCTGTGCTATACAGTAGGTCCTTGCTGGTTATCCTTTTTAAACATAGCAGTGTGAACATGTCAATCCCAAACTCCCTAACAACTATCCCTTCCCTCCACCCTTTCCCCCGGTAACCATAAGTTCATTCTCGAAGTCTGTGAGTCTGTTTCTGTTTTGTAAACACGTTCTTTTTAGATTCTGCATATAAGCGATATCATACAATATTTCTCTGACTTAACTTCACTCAGTATGACAATCTCTAGGTCCATCCATGTTGCCGCAAATGGCATTCTTTCATTCTTCTTGTATGGCTGAGTAATATTCCACTGTATATATGTACCGCATCTTCTTTATCCATTCCTCTGTCAGTGGACATTTAGGTTGCTTCCATGTCTTGGCTATTGTAAACAGTGCTGAAATGAACACTGGGGTGCATGTATCCTTTTGGACCATGTTTTTCTTCAGATATATGCCCAGGAGTAGGATTTCAGGGTCATACGGTAGTTCTATTTTTAGTTTTTTAAGGAACCTCCATACTCTTCTCCATAGTGTCTGTACAATCCCACCAACAGTGTAGGAGGGTTCCCTTCTCTCCACACCCTCTCCAGCACTTATTATTTGTGGATTTTTTGATGATGGCCACTTTGCCCGGTGTGAGGTGATATCTCATTGTAGTTTTGATTTGCATTTCTCTAATCATTAGTGATGTTTAACATCGTTCATGTGCCTCTTGGCCACCCGTATGTCTTCCTTGGAAAAATGTCAATTTAGGTCTTCTGCCCATTTTGTGATTGGGTTGTTCGTTTTGATGATATTAAGCTGCATGAGCTGTTTGTGAATTTTGGAGACTAATCCCTTGTTGGTCACGTCATTTGCAAATATTTTTCTCCCAATCTGTGGGTTGTCTTTTCGTTTTGTTTATGGTTTCCTTCGCTGTGCAAAAGCTTTTCCTAGTTTTTATAAATGGATGATTAGATGTAGGGACTGGAATGGGCCTTGATGTCATTACTTCACACTAAATCATATGACAGTGATCAAACTGATAGAGAGCTAATAGTTTTGCACTCTATATCAACCGTATAGATATATCTGAGGTTCAGTTTGGCACCATAAATATTAAATAATAACATGGATAAAATAACCACTTATTGAGTTGGAGAATTTTAAAAAATGATTAATGAAAATCACCTTGCTCTTTAGTGAACTAATGACAGATAGACCTTTACCTTTGGTCAACAGAATTTACCTGGCTGTGCAGTGTCTAAAAATATTTATACACTATTGACTGGAAAATGGTTACAATGACACAGAAGAAATAACAGAGGCTCAATTGAGGGCACTTGAACTTTATTCATAGTATCACCTTGCCCAATATATTGACCCTGCATGAAAGTCTATTTCTTTTCACCATAACTAGGCTCAAATCTTATTTTAGAATAACAGCATTAATCAAAGAGCTTCTAAGCTTGCAATTTACCAGTATGAGCCTCTAACATGTCCCCATTTTCTGAACTTGAAAGATAAAGTTTATAACATATTGCCCCCAATCTTTCTTACATAAGAAGAAAAGAACACAGAAATTGTGCCTTAAGTCATTTATGTTTTTAATTCTAGAGGTCAATCAAAACTAAAAGAAAAATACTTAAATGCATACTGGTTTTTACATCAGTTTTTAATAGCATATTTAACATGTCCTATCTTCTAATAAATCCTAACCATTCCACAAAAGCCCTCAAAATGTCTTTATTTCTGTAAAAATATCACCCGGGAAAGCTGTTTTTCTCTTGTCCAGGTCTCAGAAAAATGTCTTGCACACAACAAGCTAACCTCACCTCTTCACAGATATTTCCTGCCAACCCCATTGATTTCACTGAGGGCTCCTGGGTCTGCAGAATAAAAAGCAGCCCAGATGGTTTTCAAAAGTAGAAATGGGATCTGACTTTTAAGTGTCTAAATTAGATGAGCCAGACGCATCCTACCCTCCACGCTGAACAAAGAGCAAATCAGCACAACTGCTTCATGAAAACTTCAAAAGCCTGCCTCTGTCACTCGAGGTACAGGTACTTCCATTACACAGAATGGAAGTCGCATGTATCTGATTATGGCAGAGCTCTAGAACGAGAAATAAAAGGGACAGAAAAATCAACTTATTGAACACTGTGACCCAACTGTGAAATGTAATGCAGCACAAATAACTCAGCACAAACTTTTAACAAAGGTCTCTGATCAGCCTACAAACTGTCTTTGGCTATAATATAGAGCAAAAAGGCAAGGGATCAGGGGACTTCCCTGGTGGCACAGTGGTTAAGAATCCGCCTGCCAATGCAGGGGACACGGGTTCGAGCCCTGGTCCGGGAAGATCCCACATGCCATGGATCAACTAGTCCTGTGTGCCACAACTACTGAGCCTGTGCTCTAGAGACCGCGAGCCACAACTACTGAAGCCCTCCCGCTTAGAGCCCGTGCTCCGCAACAAGAGAAGCCACCGCAATGAGAAGCCCGTGCGCCGCAAGGAAGAGTAGCCCCGGCTCCTCACAACTAGAGAAAGCCCTCGCACAGCAACGAAGATCCGATGCAGCCAGAAATAAATAAATAAATAAATAAATTTTTTAAATGGCAAGGGATCAGGAATTAGTGATTATCTAACTGGTTTGACCTACACAGATGTTCCAGATTTTAACCCAAACAGAGCTAAATCAGGGTTTTGGGGGTTGATTTTATTTGTTTTAACTGCAAAATTTCTCTCATGAGAAATAACTAGTACACCCCAGTGATCATTTTCAGTGCTGCCTCCTAAGATTTTTTAAAGTCCTTTCAAATCAGCAGTTAAACTGACCCTGTAAACACAGTGAAACTGTGAGCTTTCCCACCTGACTTACATTGTCTTGGAGGCTGGGATTGTATTTTATTCATCTACCTAAAGGGCCTAGAACTGCCTGGCACAGAAATGGTGGTTACTAATTATTTAAAGCATGAGGGAGTAGACACATAAAATACTGAATAAATTAAAATGAGAAAAGTAACCTATGCATATAATATAAAATGGAGAAATTCCAGAAATAGAATTTTCCAGCATGGTTTAAAATGTAAGTTCTAGAACACTGGGAGATAGGAGAAGTTCTCTATTCTGATTTCTACTATTCCAATAATCAATCTGAGGTCCCCTTTAATTGTCATCATATGCCAGAGAGAAGAAGAATTTATCTGCAATTGGAATATGACAAAACAGGCTTTTTAAAAAAAATTCCACAGAAGCATTCTCTAATACCAGATATTTCTGTGGAATCATCTTAAAATACGCTTGCTGTACACTTTTTACCCCAGGATCTTGAACCCCAAAATATCTTTAACATGTCCCTTTTGGGATTGTCAAATTTACCCCCCTTTAAAAATTAGATTTCTATGTGCGCGTGCACACACACACACCACACATGACACTTGAGGGAAAAAGATGAACATCGAGGGGCAAATGGAATAGAGAGAAACCAGCAAAAAGGATTGAAAACCAAAGAAACTTTTAAAGCTTATCAAAAGAAAAGTTATCATTACTATAAAGTATAAGTTTTATTATGATAATAACTAAAAGGTGTTTTAGCTACAGGGCTTACAATATATTTTGAAAATAAACATAGAATAGTTGGATACCTATAATAAAAAGAATTATCAGTGTTCACTATAGCCTGTTATTAAAAACAATTCTAGGCTTGTGTTTCTATGATCATTACGAAGAAGTAGTCAAAAACTAACAGTAAGAAGTATTCTGTTGGTCTGACCCCAACTAATTTTCTCAATTGGTACATCTGAGAACTATTTATCTATTTATTTTGCTGCTTACTGCTATGAATATTTGAATAAAATAGCTCCAAATATTTAGAGATAAGCAGTTTAGATTTGTTTTGTATTTTATTCTCTAGCAAATGTAGTGAAATATTAATGAAGTATTAGAATATTAGCTGGCATAAAGAAACGTAATTGGCATTAACTAAGGATCTGATATTCTTCTTTTAGGCTATTTAAAGGTTTTTTTTTTTTAAATTATGTAAGTTTCAGGTGTACAGCATTATAATTCGACATCCGGATGCACTACAAAGTGATCACCAGTACAAGTCTAGTTGCCATCGATCACCATGCAGTTGACCTCCTCACCCATTATGCCCAAATTTGATATTCTGGTTGCCACCTAGCCTAGGTATTCACTGTCTCTTTTTTCATGGCTTGGTGTGTGTTTGTTCAGTAACATTCTGGTGTCCTGGCATGCAGGGAAGTGTTGCTGACCACGCAATCAGCATGTCTGTCTTCTACAGTTGAAACAAAAAGGGCCTGGGCTTCCTTCCTTACCCAAAAGAAAATTTAAGTATAGCTTATGTTCCTTTGCATGCTTTTTGATATAGTTATAATGTACATGTAGGATTAATAGAATTAATGTAATGCATATTTTTTTAAGGATTATTCTTAATTTTTTTAACACTTTTCTTATGTTATAAAGTATATATTTTTGGCAAGAGAATCATAACTAAAAGTTTAAGGTGTAATCATGACCAAATACTTTTCTAGTATGAGAAGAGTACTGAATACAAATTAAGAGAAAAATATGCAGGTGAAAACGTCTTATTTTTTTATCCACCCATGTAGCTTTCTAGGGAGAGTAGGCCTTAGTAAGTCCCAAGGAAAATTCAGGAGGCAAAAATACTGAAGCCCAGGGTCCTGGGACACCCTCCTCCCATGCAGGTTACCTCATCTCCTCTCCCTCCCTCCAGACCTCATACGTAATAGGGTGGGGGTCAAAAGAGATTTTGAAAAGCAAAGTGTTGAAGAGGAATCCCAAGCCATTTTCTGTGTGGTATGTGGTATAAGCCCTCTCCTTTTCCAAGTCATCAGGAAATTCCACATTGCTCACTTAATGCTCTAATTTTATTGGTTTCTCTTATGGTACCCCAAAGAGTGGGATGCGGTAGCCACTGACTTCAAAGTTTTGTGTGTGCAGGGAAATCTTACTTGATTTTTATGAAAAGGAAAAGGTTATAAACGACCAATGGATATGAAACATGCAAAAATGCCTGAGCCTTGCCTTGCATTTAATTGAGTATTGTGGACATTTACTAACATACTCAAGTGTACACAGACCAACTGTTTTTTAAACACCAATGCAATGTGACAAGTTTAATAATTCTTATCACATTTACAAGAAGTTCAATTATATGCTCAGAAATGGCAGAAATTTCATTTCAATATCTGGGCAATGTCAAGGTAATCTGCCAAAACTGGCTAATACTTTGGTTTCCAAAGTGTTAACATTTGCTGTATCAGTTTTAAGTCTCCTTATTTTTAAACCATTTTTGAGACAAGTGAACTGCATTTGAAAATGATACTCAAGAGTTTCACAGAGTCCCAGAATTTGAAAACAACTTTGCTAGGTGATAGGGGGCAGTGAGGAATAGCACAGGACACTCCGCCTTCCTTTCTCTTTGATCTGCAACACATCAAAGACCCTAGTGGTTAAAAGCATGGATTCTGAAGACAAAGTGCTTGGGTTTAAGTCTCACTTCTGTCTTTTACTAAATGCGATGTTCAGCAAGTTTCTTAACTTCTCAGTGCTTTAGTTTCCCCATCTATAAAATGGGGTGGAGGGGGTGTGGAAACAGTACTTATCTCATAGGGTTGTCGTAAGGATTCAATGAATTAACATACATCAAACACTGAGAATAGAGCCTGGCACATTTTAAGTACTATTATATACATTCTTGATTAAATACCAGTCACTAGCTTCAAGATCTACATGGACACTTGTACCCTTCTCCCTGGCCTAAGACTCCAGTCTGCAGGGTTAACTCCTGGTGTTACTCGGTATAAAGACAGCAGCTATAGGGACTGCTACCATAAAAGGCAGAAGTTTACCCTGTGTATTTTCAGAGAACTCATCCCTCCAAATCTTATGTAATTTACATTTAAACCATGCTTTAGAAATAAAACTGTCCAATTTTAAAAGACAAGGAAGGGAAGTTTAAATGTATTTCACAAGCTACTCCAGAGTCAACTCACTCTACTAAGGAATTAGTGTTGTAAGTATAGAATGTGGTTATTAGAGTATCACTCTGATTTAACCTACATGGTATGTCCTCAAATCACATATTCTCTGTTCCATTGTGCATAAGCTGCTGTTCACCCAGAATATCTTCTTTGAGGTGAGCATGTGATCCAGTACTGACCAGCCAAAGAAGTAAATCCAAAATTGGGTATATGACACAAGGCTTTTTAAACGGGGTTCTCTCTGGGGCTCTGCAGCCAGAGCTATAAAGGAATCTCCTCAACTAACCCTTACTTGCCTACCTCTGTTCTAACTGTGGGCTGCAAGGACTTGGAGTGGCCAACAACCATCTGTTCCAGCAAACCAGAAAAACTTTCTTCAGAATGAAATCAATGCTCAGAGGAATCTGGTGTCAAGACATGGAGAGTTAGAGCCAGAGCCAAAGAGCAAGACAGCCAGAGAATGAGAGAGAGAGAAAAACATGACATTCTTAAGCCCCTGGATTCAGCCATGTCTGAAACGAGAAGAAACCCTGAAATTTTCAGGTAAATAATCTAGTAAATCCCATTTTTCACAGAGGCTACTTTGGTTTGAGTTGTGTTTCTGTAGCATGAAACAAAGAGTTCTAATATACGTGCCCATCTGGGTAACCCTAACATTGTCAACAATTTAATTAATACATAAAGATAAACAATTTAATTAATAAATTAACCCTAATATCAACAATTTAGTTAATAAATAATTAAGTTTAATTAATAAATAAATAACAGACCGCTGCAAGTAGTTCCCTAGGACACCCTGGACAGGAATAGAGACAGGGTGTAGATCAACAGCGTAACAGCTCTCTAATGGATCACTGCCTCTAAATTCCTCCTCCTGGCTCAAAAAGGTCGCAAACGATAAAGATCCTTGGAAGATTGCTCCTTCTTCTTTCCCTGCTTCTCACATGCTCCCACATCACTGTAATGACAGACCCTCACTGCTCACAGCACCACCGAGAATTGGACCCCTGCCACATCGTTGCTGCTGTTGCTTCTATGCCCGGAATAAGGCTGATCCACAGTAAACTCCGCCCCTAGATGGGGGCCGGGCTCTGGGTATATATAGCCCATAAAGAACTGGTGTGCTGGGAATCTGGGAAGATTAAGGTGTCTCACGAGACACTCCTGGGCTCTTCGCTACAAGTGCTCCTTTGGTTGCCCTGCTCTCACCACCATCAGCCAACACACCACACACTTTTCTCTTAGTGAGCCTTCAGGCTTTCTTTCCTGCCCTCTTGACAACCAAGTGTTTGGGTTTTTTTCTTGTTTGCCTATTTACCAGGGAGTAGCTGTGAGAAGCCCCAAGTCCAAGGTGGGGTTGAGGATCTTTTCTCACCTACTATTTCTCTACCCATTCAATGCCAGAACAGAAAATTCAGCCTCCTCCATTTCTCCTGAGAGGTTATTACCCTTATTTTCTAGTCCCTACATTTAGATCGTAAGCAACTGCATGCAAGTAGAACATCAACATATTTTAAGGATTTTGCTACATATTACTATAAACATCTACTATATTCATCCATGGCTGATATGAAGGAACCTAAAGTATATAAATGGTTCCTGCCTTCATTTCACAGTGTAACTATAAAAGATGAAAACAATCAGAAAACAAGTACTAATCTATAAGCCATGAATTTTTACGTAAAAGCATGTTGAATCCAACAGATCCTTTATTTTTTTAAGATAAATATATCTCCAGAACTTTAATATCCCCCAATTCTCAGGCATTTGTACGGCATCAGCAGTAGACTGTATGCAACATTCATTTGCTCACCAAGAAGCTCAGAATACCACATTGACCTTACACAGTATGCACTTCAAAGCTGTCTTATCAATGTTTAAATTGCTACATGTTACGGAGGACTGGGATCCCTCATCAACTGTTGTGATGGTTAATTTTGTGTGTCAACTTGGAAGTGGTTTTTTTTTTTTTTGGATGAGATTAACATTTAAATCAGTGAACGCTGAGAAAGCAGATTGCCCTCCATAATGCAGGTGGGCCTTATAAAATCAGCTGAAGCCTTGATTAGAACAAAAAGACCAACTTCGGGGCTTCCCTGGTGGCGCAGTGGTTGAGAGTCCGCCTGCCGATGCAGGGGACACCGGTTCGTGCCCCGGTCTGGGAAGATCCCACATGCCGTGGAGCGGCTGGGCCCATGAGCCATGGCCGCTGAGCCTGCGCGTCCGGAGCCTGTGCTCCGCAACAGGAGAGGCCACAACAGTGAGAGGCCCGCATACCGCAAAAAAAAAAAAAAAAAAAAAAAAAAAAGACCAACTTCCCCAAGCAAGAGAATTCCCCAGCAGACTGCCTTTGGACTTCATTTGCCTATCTGTGAGCCTTCAGATTTCATCTGCACCTCAGCTCTCTTGGGTCTCCAGGTTGCTGGCCTTTAGACTGGAAACATACCATCACCTTTCTTCGGTTTTCAAGCCCAGCAGCCCACACTGTAGATTTGGACCTGCCAACCTGCAGAATCATGTGAGACAGTTCCTTAAGATAAATCTATGTGTTAATTCAGGCTGCTATAATAAAAATACCACAGACTGGGAGGCACATAGAAAAATTTATTTCTCATACTTCTAGAGGCTTAGAAGGCAAAGATCAAGTTGCCAGCCAATTTGCTTCCTCTTCTTGGTATGCAAATAAGCATTTTCTTGTTGTATACTCACATGGTGGAAAGAGAACTATGGTCTCTTCATCATCTCATAGGGCACTAATCCCATCATGGAAGTTCCACCCTCATGACTTCATCTAAACTTAATTATCTCCCAAAGACCCCCACCTCCAAATAACCACCACATTGGGGATTAGGACACAAACATTCAGTACATAGCTATACAGAACCCTAATACAAATTGTCAAGTCATAATAGTTTAATTCTGTGAATGCTGAGGATTTGGAGTTGTTAGAAACAGAGCTTAAAGGTAACTGGGCTTCAGCAAAGACAAAGAGAAATTAATATGACATATTTTTATAAACCAACATTTATCAAGCACCTACTTATTTTAAGGTAAAAGCTAGATTCTGGGAATTCGTAAATGAATAAGATACATTTTTTTATAACTTTAAAAAATCTTTTTTGATTATAATATAGTTGATTTAGAATATTAGTTTCAGGTGTACAACACAGTGACTCAATATTTTTATAGATTATACTCCATTTAAAGGTATTATAAAATATTGGCTATATTCCCTGTGATGTACAATATATCCTTGTAGCTTATTTATTTTATACATAGAAGTAGGGGATTAAGAGGTACAAACTATTATCTTTCATTTCCCCCTCTTCCCTCTCCCCACTGGTAACCACTAGCTTGTTCTGTGAGTCTGTTTCTGTTGTAATATTCGTTTGTTATATTTTTTAGATTCCACATATAAGTGATAACACACAGTATTTGTCTTTCTCTGACTTATTTCACTAAGCATAATACCCTCTAGGTCCATCCATGTTGTTGCAAATGGCAAAATTTAATTCTTTTTTATGGCTGAGTAGTATTCCATTGTATATATACACCACAGCTTCTTTTTCCATTCGTTTGCTGATAGTAACAGGTTGGTGCCATATCTTGGCTATTGGAAATAATGCTACAGTGAACACTGGGGTGCATGTATATTTTCAAATTAGTGTTTTTGTTTTCTTCCAATATACACAAAGGAGTGGAACTACTAGATGGTATGGTAGTTCTATTTTTAGTTTTTTGAGGAACCTCTCTATATTGTTTTCCACAGTGGCTGCACCAATTTACGTTCCCACCCACAGCGCACAAGTGTTCCTTTTCATCTACATCCTCACCAACATTTGTTATTTGTGTTCTTTTTGATGACAGCCATTCTGACAGGAGTGAGGTGGTATCTCATTGTGGGTTTCATTTGCATTTCTTGGATAGTTAGTGATGTTGGGCACCTTTTCATATACCTGTTGGCCATCTATATGTCTTCTTTGGAAAAATATCTATTTGGATCTTCTGCCCATTTTTTTATTGTGTTGTTTCTTTTATTGATATTGAGTTGTATGAGTTGTTCATATATTTTGGATATTAACTTCTTATCAGTCATATCATTTGCAAATATTTTCTCCCATTCAGTAGGTTGTCTTTTTGTTTTGTCAATGATTTCCTTTGCTGTGCAAAAGTTTTTAAGTTTAATTAGGTTCCATTTGTTTATTTTTGCTTTTATTTCTATTCATTTCCATTGCCCTAGGAGACAGAGCAGAAAGAAATATTGCTATGGTTTATGTCAGAGTATTTTGCCTATGTTTTCTTCTAGGAGTTTTATGGTTTCTGGTCTTACATTTAGATCTTAAATCCATTTTGAGTTTATTCTTGTAAATGGTGTTAGAGAATGTTCTAATTTCATTCTTTTACATCTAGCTGTCCGGTTTTCCCAGCACCACTTTTTAAAGAGACTTCTGTTCCCCACCATATATTCTTGCCTCCTTTATCATTAACCATAAGTGCATGGGTTTATTTCTGAGTTCTCTATTCTGTTCCATTGATCATTGTGTCTGTTTCTGTGCCAGAATCATACTGTTTTAATGACTATAACTTGTAGTATACTCTCAAGGCAGGGAACATGATACTTCCAGCTCTGCTCTGCTTTCTCAAGATTGTTTTCGTTATTCAGGGTCCTTTGTGTTTTCATGAGAATTTTAGAGTTATTTGTTCTTGTTCTGTGAAAAATGCCATTGGTATTTTGATATGGATTGCATTGAATCTATAGATCGCCTTGGGTAGTATGGTCAGTTTAACAATATTAATTCTTCCAATCTATGAACATGTTTTCCCATTTGTTCAGGTCATCTTCAATTTCTTTTCTTCAGTGTCTTATAGTTTATTGAGTACAAGTCTTTTACCTACTTAGATTTATTCTCAGGTATTTTATTCTTTTTGATGTGATGGTAAATGGAATTTTTTTCTTAATTTCTCTTTCTGATAGCTCATTCTTAGTGTACAGAAATGCAACAGATTTCTGTATATTAATTTTGTATCCTGCAAATCTGCTGAAGTCATTGATAAGCTCTAGTAGTTTTTTTGTGGCATCTTTAGGATTTTCTATGTATAATATAATGTCATCTGCAAACAGTCACTTCTTTTTTTCCAATTTGGATTCCTCTTATTTCTGTTTTTGTTTGTTTTCTGACTGCTGTGGCTAGGACATTCAATTTATTCAAAATATGTTGAATAAAAGTGGCAAGAGTGGGACTCCTTGTCTTGTTCTGGTAGGCATGGCTGGCCCTGGTCTTGTTGGTTGCCAGGCCCTGCCTTCTGCTGAGACTACCAGCTGCTGAATGGCAGGGCTAGGTTACAAGTTGTCTGGCAGGGGTGGTGGGGCGGGGGGGGGGGGTCCCAGGACTAGTGGTGGCTCACTGGTGGGCAGAGCCAGGTTCTGGGATCAGCAGTTGTGGGGCTGGAGTTCCCTGATCTAGTATCGGCTTGCTGGTGGATAGGGCAAGTTCCTGAAACATCTGGCTGCCAGTTCCATGGTGTGTTCCAAAGCTAGTTCTGGCCCTCTGGTGAGTGAGGCTGGATCCTGCAGTGGCTGGCTGAGGAGTCTATGCTCTCTCAGAGTTGTACTGGCCTGCTGGTGGATGGGGCCAAGGGATCAGGGAGTCCGGGGGCTTGTGCTGACTTACTGGTAGGTGGAGCCACGTCCCAGGGTCTCTGGCTGCTGGGTCCTGGGTGTCCTGCAGTTGGTGTTGGCCCACTACTTGGTGGAGCTGGATCCTGCAGCTGCTAACTGAGGGACCCAAGGTGTTCCACAGCTGCTGTTGGCCTGCTGGTGGGCAGAGTTGGGGCCCTGGGGGGTCTCAGGGCTGGTACTATCCTCTGGTATATTTGCTGGGTCCTGACAAGGCAGGATGTGGGACTGTGGTGGTCCAGGGGCTGGTGTCTGCCCACTGGTGGGCGGAGTCAGGTCCCAGACAATGCTGGGGCTGGTATTTGCCCACCAGTGCATGAAGCCAGGTCCTGGGGCTCATGCCTGACCACTGCTGGGTGGACCTGCGTCAAGTGTTTCTGACTGCAGGGTCTGCAAGTCCTGGAGCTGAGAGATACACTCTTTATATGAATACACTCACTGTATATAGAAGAGCACAGAAAAATGAAAACCAAATTCTGGAGAGTGAATAGATGTTTGTGGAAGACTTCTTAATGGCTACAAACTTGACAGTTGGAGGCAGGGAAGAGCATTCTAGGCAGAATGAGTAGCATATGCAAATAAATGAATCGGTAAGAATGCATGGACCATTCAGGAAATGGCAGGAACACAGATATGTGTGGCTGAAATATTAACTGCTTATGAGAAAGTCACTGAAACTGAATTGAAGGGTAGCCTGGACTGGAAATATAAACACATGTTAGGAAATAGCTTTAAATGGTGATGAATAAATAAATTAGGGTCATGTTATAAGGCTCTTAAAATTAAGCTGTGGTTGGCAATAGTAATAGCATAAGAGTAATATTATAAATTTGGTGTTTTAAGGTGGGTCTAGGAGTAAAATTCATAATGGATTGGAGTGTGTGTGTTTATTGGGGCAGGGTTGCTAGAGAGATGTGTCATCCTTTAGGAGTACACACATGAAGCAGCTGAAGACCTGAATTCTGTTGACAGCTGTGGACAAAGAAAGGAAAGGAGAACCCAGGAGATATTTCAAATGTTTTTTTTTTTTTTTAAATGGTAGGTCTTGACTTTGATCAAATAGGCACAATGAAGGAGGAAAAGATGTCAAAGAGAGCTTCAAGATTTTTAGCCCTGGAAACTGAAGTAATGACAAAAAATACAGAAGAACAGTATGATCATAAAAGAAGGGAAAGCGATTTAGTGAGGAAGAGGATGGACTCAATTCTGGACATGCTGAGTATGAGGGGATGGCAGCACTGATACATGCAAATGGTGTCCATATGATAAGAAACAGTCACATGTTGACCTAAGAAAGCCATTTATAAAGACACAACATGAAAAATATGACTGATAAGATGTGAGGCTTTTAAAACGTTGATGAAGAGGGATAGTGACAAATTTTAGCAATATTTTCTCTATTTAAAATGGAGTTTTAAAACTAATAATGCAATATTCAGTCCAAAGCGCTAATGTGGATTTTTAACAGCAATCCCCATGTGCAGACTTTTGATGAATAAACAAACCATTTAATACACATTATATTGTGATGCACTGACTTTATTTTGTATCAGTGCTAGAGAAACTATACCCAGAATCAGAAAATAGATCTTTTAAGTGAACTGGGAGTCTTATGACAAAACGTACACTGAAATGTCATTCCATCATCTGAAATTCATAGAGATTACCTACACAGGAAATAAAGCACCATATATATTTGTATCAAATTCAAAGAAAGGAAACTATTCCATAAAGTCATCACAATAATTGACCTAGACTTTATAAAATAGTAACATCAAGGTCACTAAATGCTAGAAAAGAAACTTTATCTATATCCTTTTATTAAATACATTCCAGATTTCTCTATTTCATCACTCTATGATTTATTAAAAAGATATTCTTAATTTGATACCATTTTACCCTATATATTTTAAATATTCAAAATAATTATGATAATGCATACTTATATTAAATCATCATGAATCTGAAATGTATAAATGAATGTTTATTTCAGACTTCATCTGCACCATTGACTCTGCCTCATAAACATATATATATGTAAATTTGAGAATGTTTTATAGTCTTTTGTTTAAAAAAACAGCTTCCAAGCAATATCTTAGATTATTACAAATTCACCTCAATTGTCTACAGTCGTATAATATGATAATTGACATTTATTCTCATAATCCAAATCTCCTCTAAGATCATGACAGATGTAATCAGTCAGGCTATTGTCAGTACTTCTTAGTTTGGCAGTTGATACTCTGTGCATTGCATGGCATATTCTCCCATTAAACCAGAGTTTACACCTCAAATCAAGAGACAGTAATTGTTAACAGAATCATCAACATCCCAGACTTCCAAGGCAAGATGCCTCATACCCAAGCTGCTAGTGCCCTACCTCTATAGGACCCATAACAGTCAGGGCTCCAGAAGAAGGCAGAATCGCGGGTAAATGGCTCAATTAAAAAGTTTAATGAAAGGAATATTTATAGAGGTATGGCCCAAATTAAAGGAATCCACAAAAGAGGTTGAAGCTCCCAGAGGCTAGCAGAAGAAAGCCAATACCACCACTAGGTCCAAAGGTGCAAGAGGAGGAAACAGTTTTATAGGAGCCCAGTGAGAGCTGGACCATGGAGGAGGGGCTACACAGCCAGTCTGGTAGAAAGACATAGCCACGGACACCCAAAAGGAGGAAGGAAGCACCCAAAGAGGAAGGAAGCACCCAAAGAGGAAGGAAGCAGGAGACAATACTTTGATTTCTCCTCCTCCGGTCCTCTTGCCTGCCATTGCCTCCCAGTAGCTGAACTAGAAGCCAGCTGGCAGCGGAACCACAGAAAAGCACAAAATGTCTTAGGAAGGCAGCTGACAGGGGGTAACCAGCCTGACTCCCTTTTTAGGCCCTGCCGTTCTCAGAATGCTTCCAAAGGGACTGGTTATCAGAACCCCTTTAACCTGAATCCTGTCCTTCTCATCTGGGAGAAATTAACCCCATCCTATGTGGTCTTCAACACCAAGCTGCAAATTCCATCCTTCTCCCTTACAGGGCAAAGCCAGTCTCTCCTTAAGGACCTATGTCTCCCTGAGGGCTCTCTCTTCAATGGCTCCTAAAACCAAACAGGCTGTTAATCCCCACAGGGTACAAGGAATCTCAGAACAGAAATACCCGGTCTTTCGACTTAGTGAGCAAATAAATTTGAGTGTGTTTGGATTGGGATTGCGATATAAACTTTTTTCTCCACAGGAGTAAGAATAAGACAAATTGGTATCTCTCAGTATGTTAAAATTGCCCTGCAGGAGATGATTTGTAGAGGCCCTATTTACACAAGGGTAGACAGCTGAACCTACACATGAGGGAAGCAGCTCACATGGTAGAATGTGAAGAAACACACAAGGGAATGATTGCACAGTACACATTCTCCACGAGCTTCCTGAAGTTGTTAGAATATAAAAATATTTCCCAACACTCTCAAACACATCAAGCAGTTAGTTGGTTGACTCTCTTGAAGCCCTCACATTTTCCTGCAGAGTTTGTAATAACCTACCATTTTATGTGTTTTACCTTCCAATTAATTGGTTTCGACCAGTATTTTGAAAAGTATCAAACCCTCATCCAAAGAATTTTAAAGGGTTTTCCTTTTCCTTCTCTTTTTCTCTATAGAAAAACACACAGAGCTGAGAAATTATGGGTTAAGTGTAATTTGGCATTTGGAACTAAGTGCTGAATTCCACATCAGGAATGAGTACAACAGAAAAAAGATAAAGTTTTCAAGGGCTGTCACCAATACCAGGACTAAATTCCCCAGAATTTTATTAATGACCTTGAACAGTTATAAGAGTTTATGTTCAAACATACACTTACAAGTAAAATTGTAGATCATGTGTCCATTTATAAGAAGCCATGATTTTTGTGGCCTCTTCTCTCCAACTATAATACTCCAATATATTGTAGAGTCAATACTAGTATATTTATACTGGTATATATTGGATATTATATACTGGTATATATACTGGATATTATAGTCTAACAATATTGCAACTATATTACTCCAATGGTCTCTTACCCCATCAGTAAAAACTTTTAAATTATGAATCATTTATAATTTGTAGGTGATTAACATACACAACTATCATTTGCAAATACCAAAGGCAAAATATCAATTTAGGGTGAGCCATCGAATATATGGTAGTGATTTTAAATAAATGTACATAAATATACACACACATATATATTTTATATTTGTATAAAATATTTCTCACTAATTTTAATTAGAGAAGAGCAAGTGTGTCAAATCTTACAAAATTTTTATTCACCTAATAAGGAGTTGACCAAAAGCTCATACTACAGCTGAATTGTTAAGTTCTGCCTTTTTTTATTGTTTTTGTTCACTTTTCTTTCTTGTATTAGAAATATCATACCATCTTTCACTTCTGTGTGGGAATATTTGTTAAGCTATTTGCCCGTGGTCTGTGAGCGTTCATTTCACTAAAGTGATATAATGTGATATACAAGTCCATTTAATCAGACACACATGGGCTTCAGTATGTCACTAAAGGCTGACAGGCTGACACGGGCATCACTGCCAACCACCAACTCTTTTTTTTATAACATATTTATTGGAGTATAATTGCCCTACAACGGTGTGTTAGTTTCTGCTTTATAACAAAGTGAATCAGTTATACATATACATATGTCCCCACAACCTCTTCCCTCTTGCATCTCCCTCCCTTCCACCCTCTCTATCCCACCCCTCCAAGTTGTCACAAAGCACCTAGCTGATCTCCCTGTGCTATGCGGCTGCTTCCCACTAGCTATCTATTTTACGTTTGGTAGTGTATATATGTCCATGCTACTGTCTCACTTTGTCCCAGCTTACCCTTCCCCCTCCCCGTATCCTCAAGTACATTCTCTAGTACGTCTGTATCTCTATTCCCGTCTTGCCCCTAGGTTGTTCATGACCAATTTTTTTTTTGGATTCCATATATATGTGTTAGCATACGGTATTTGCTTTTCTCTTTCTGACTTACTTCACTCTGTATGACACTCTCTAGGTCCATCCACCTCACTACAAATAACTCAGCTTCGTTCCTTTTTATGGCTGAGCAATATTCCATTGTATATATGTGCCACATCTTCTTTATCCATTCATCTGTTGATGGACACTTCGGTTACTTCCATGTCCCGGCTATTGTAAATAGAGCTGCAATGAACACTGTGGTACATGACTCTTTTTGAATTATGGTTTTCTCAGGGTATACGCCCACTAGTGGGATTGCTGGGTCATATGGTAGTTCTATTTTTAGTTTTTTAAGGAACCTCCATACTATTCTCCATAGCGGCTGTATCAATTTACATTCCCACCAACAGTGCAAGACGGTTCCCTTTTCTCCACACCCTCTCCAGCATTTATTGTTTGTAGATGTTTTGATGATGGCCATTCTGAACAGTGTGAGATGATATCTCATTGTAGTTTTGATTTGCATTTCTCTAATGATTAATGATGTTGAACATCCTTTCATGTGTCTGTTGGCAATCTGTACATCTTCTTTGGAGAAATGTCTATTTGGGTCTTCTGCCCATTTTTGGATTGGGTTGTTTTTTTGATATTGAGCTGCATGAGCTGCTTGTAAATTTTGGAGGATAATCCTTTGTCAGTTGCTTCATTTGCAAATATTTTCTCCCATTCTGAGGGTTGTCTTTTGGTCTTGGTTATGGTTTCCTTTGCCGTGCAAAAGCTTTTAAGTTTCATTAGGTCCCATTTGTTTATTTTTGCTTTTATTTCCATTTCTCTAGGAGGTGGGTCAAAAAGGATCTTGCTGTGCTTTATGTCATAGAGTGTTCTGCCTATGTTTTCCTCTTAAGAGTTTTATAGTGTCTGGCCTTACATTTAGATCTTTAATCCACTGAGTTTATTTTTGTGTATGGTGTTAGGGAGTGTTCTAATTTCACTCTTTTACATGTAGCTGTCCAGTTTTCCCAGCACCACTTATTGAAGAGGCTGTCTTTTCTCCACTGTATATTCTTGCCTCCCTTATCAAAGATAAGGTGACCATATGTGTGTGGGTTTATCTCTGGGCTTTCTATCCTGTTCCATTGATCTATATTTCTGTTTCTGTGCCAGTACCATACTGTCTTGATGACTGTAGCTTTGTAGTATAGTCTGAAGTCAAGGAGCCTGATTCCTCCAGCTCCATTTTTCTTTCTCAAGATTGCTTTGGATATTCAGGGTCTTTTGTGTTTCCATACAAATTGTGAAATTTTTTGTTCTAGTTCTGCCAACCACCAACTCTTGAGCATATAGACCAAGGAAAAATAGCAGCCTCAGTACACATTTCAAAAATTAACATTTTTTTTGATATGTAAATAATCAATTCTCAATATTCATGTAGTTATGTCCTATAAAGTCACGTTGAACACTGAATTACTAAGCACTAAGCCACTGCTCCCAGGGGAAACACAGGGTTGGGTTTATGCAAGCCTCCGATCACAACCTTTTCATCAACCAGTCATTACACAACCTTATTCTATGTATGTTTCCATTTAATGACACTTATTTAATACATATTGGTTCACTGACATTGACTTCATGGCCAACAGCATGATAACTCAGGCCTGAATGAAGCTTATCTAACACATGTATTTTCTCCATATGGTACACCATAGCCTCCCTATGCTTAGGGACACTAGACAGTACTTTATCACTATGCCTGTGGACTCTCTTCAACAGTGAAATCACCAACAAAAATGTGAAAAACATGCCATTAAATTAGACCACAAAAAGCCCCACTTGCTTACAGTGTAAGAGCTGAAATAAGGAGACATCACCTTATTTGGCCTCTGCTGGAAACTGAGCAACTTGGGCGACTCAAAGTTTTTCTCACTCTGTGCATGTCTGACAATGACCATGAAAACACCTTGAGTATATTGATTTCAGGGTTGTAAAGAAATTCAAGTGAGTAAGCAAATTCTCAAATACAGAATCCGTGAACAATGAGGATCAACTGTTATATAAAATATATATACAATATACTTGAATTTTTTTATGCCTGATATAGCTGGACTGCACAAAACTTCTGCACTACTGTTACTGTGCAACAGGTATGTTTCAACACCCTGTGTGATTGAAAGAGGACTAGATATTGTTGCTACAAACCACACCTCCACTTCACATAGCATGTGGTTATCAACGTTGCATTACATCCCTTGGAAAAACAAGGAAATTCAGTTGGCTGGGAGATCAGAAGAGAGAGTGGGTAAGGGTTCAATGCATTGTGGTTATTTTTATATAGGGAATATGTTTGGCTTTGTATGTATACAAGAGCAGGATTTCTGGGAAGGATGGCAATAAGCATGTTCTGGGGATGACTGTACAAGGTGACATACTGAGTCATGGCCAGAAGCAGAGAGAAGTTTCCCAGAGAGACTCTGTGAGGCTCTGGGCACAGAGCCAGGTGACACATGGGTAACATCACAGAGGAGACCATTTTTCCCTGTTCTGTTTACTCCTGCTGAAACTGACCAGTACTTCTGCTCTCTGAGGACCAGATGTTTGGTAGCATCTGGAACTGGCACTTGGAATGAACATTAGTTTTCTCAGGGCCGACGGGGAGAGTAGAAAGCCTTCATCAAGGCTTCGCTTTGACAAATGAGAAACAGAACAAGAGGGAAAGACCTGGTGAGAGGCAAAGCAATCAATTCTAGCTTTCTGAATTCATCCCCTAGACAAACAATTCTTTGGGGATAAATAACTGAGAACATTTTGAAGTTGATTTTCTGACAACCAGGCCAGTGGGACTTTGTACTACCATCATTTGGCCCTTCAAGTAAATTCAGCATCTGGTCTATCTGGAATACGCAGAGGAGAATGTCCTTGGTATGAAGTTGGATCAGGCTTGAGAACAGGCCTTTAGATTGATCAAAGAGACCCTTGCTTGTTAAATATTGAGAAAGTTCTATCAACGGCTTGTTAGATCATGCTGGAAAAAGTCAGACTGCTGACAAAATGGAGCTAGCAAATGATATTATTTCAAGAAATTGAGCGAAGCCCCCAGAGAACACTTCTATTGGCTGATGGGAATTCACACTCAAGAGGAGAATTTTTACAATTAAAATTAGGAAGACTTACTTATGTCTCTGGGTGACAAACTGCAAGTTGCTGATAAGGAGGGAGAAGTTAAAAATATGAGAGAAAGGAAATAAAGAAAATAAGTATTGAATTACCTCTCATTTTTAAGTGTATGTACTATAAACAGTAGAACTGCAAAAGGATAGAGTCCTTCATTTATGTATTTGCTCACTCAAACCATCTTCAGAGGGCACTAATTTGTGCAAGGCACTGGGCTAGACACAGTGATACCAGAATGAATGGAAAGAGACAGAATCCCCACCCCTGTGGAGTTAACAGGTCACAGGGCAATAAAGAGGCAGGTGAAATGCAGTGTGAAAGGTACAGGGACATTGGAAACACCGAGCTTGAAGCAAATAGGAAAGGTGTCTATTTCACCTGAGGGATCAAGGAGAGCATCTTATAGGAAGGGACAGGTCACCTGTAACCTTGACAAAGGTAGGAGTGATCTAGGCATGGAAACAGGAAAAGAGGTTTCTGTGCAGTGGCTTAATGGGTGAGGCCAAGGTGTACTAGAAAAGGCAGGAAGACAGCTGGTGTATCTGGGAGGAAGAGCTTCAGGCTTGACGACAAGAGATGAGTTGGGAAAATAAGCAGGGGCCACGCGGGGCCTTGTAGACTACGTTAAGGAGTGTGGATGTCATTCAACGAGTAATGGGAAGCTCTCTATGGATTTTAAATAGGGAAGTAATATAAGCAGATTTGGGGTTTAGAAAGGTCACTGTCAGCAGCTTCATCACTGCAGTTTTCTAGTTAGGGACCTTGGTTGAAAGTGATCTTTATTTGAAAGCTCTGCATCTCAGAAGCATGTTTTGGTGTAGTATGCATTTTGTTAGTAACTTCTCATTATCAACCCTTGAAGAGGGTTGTTGAAGAACAAAGGAACAAAACCAAGGAGACACTAGTAATTAACAGGAGAGTCACAATTAAATCCCAAGGTCTCTGCCCACTACCTAAGGGTCCAGTGTGAATAAAGTTTTCTGATAGATTGCTACTGTAAATATTTTTTTTCACATTCTCACAGCAGCATGATGCCAAGTTTTGTACTTCCATTATATGACCCTGATCTCAAAGTCAGGTCCTTGAGAATAAAGCAATATATAAAAGCCAGAATTTTGTAATGTATCTGCCTGAAATGGATCTTAGAAAGAAAAATAACAATACCCTTTCTGAGGTGAGGTGTTCAGAAAATTTTCTCATCCTGGGGATGAGAAATATATATATCCAAGGATCTCTAGAGATCCTTGGATATATTTCCCTCCTGTCTTATCTAGGTAGTCCTCCATGTTCTGCTATTCGTTTTTTCATATTAACTGTTTGAAATGTAGAAATCAGTAAGGGCAGCTCACATGCTTTTACAAAGCAAAACTGCTTGCTGGAATTTTTTTTCATTATGCAAATTTGTTAATCAGTTCTACAATCCTCCTGCAGAAAGTTGCTAGGAAGATCTCGTTACTTAAGGAATATGCACATGTTTGACATGTATGGACATGTGGATCTAACAAGACTTGCTACCTATATTTATGTTGTGATCCTCTCCCTTGTACACTACCCTGCCCCTCCCTTTCCCTACTTTGCCACTCACATACACACACACTGTCACATCAAACAAACCATTTCTACAAAGAAATCGTCAGAGCTTGAAATCAAAATATTTCTATCATATTCCACTTCAAATTAGTGGAGCAAAGGAATGGAACTACCCTTAAATCTCTGAATCACAAATGTTGCTTCTACCTCTATACTGAAGATCGAGAGCCACACAGATGCACCTGTAGCCAATAAAATCTGGACATGGAAAATTACAGCTTGGCAACCTCTTCAGGCTCTATTTGTATATGTGTATATACGCACTTCCTCTTGTGCCCCAACCATCCACAGCATGTTTTATATGTTTGCAACTTAATCTTTAGACCTGATTTTGGTATCTGTCACATTATGAATATTATGAATGGATATTTATGTAACTTTTTGCTTTAGGCCTAGAAACGTTCAGTTACATGTATTTTCTAAAGAGAGATTAACATAATTGCACTTCAACTTCAATAACCATTTATTGGTTATTGGGATTTCCCTAAGTAGATATAAGTAACATTTTTAAATGTTACTTTGTCTTAAAGAAGTAGATGAAGGGCTGGTAGCTGTGTAATAAAATTTAAATGATCTCTGTGGAGGCACTATTTTGTTACATGTCAGTTTATGTTTTAATTGAAGAAAACAGCTGACAAACTAAATTGTTGCCAAATACATTAATTGGGTTATTGCTCTTTGTTGAAATTTCATTCAGGTGTTTTTGTTTAACCTGCAGTGTACAGTTTTCCCCTTTTATTTCTTTAAGACATGAGTGATACCCCATAAAAGTCAGATTGGAAGAATAACAACAACAATAGGAATGATAATAACAGCAACCACTACCATTACAGGTTTTTTTTCTGCTTTTGTTTTGTTTTAAAGTCTTTATTGAATTTGTTACAATATTGCTTCTGTTTTATGTTTTGGCTTTTTGGTGGTGAGGCATGTGGGATCTTAGCTCCCTGACCAGGGATCAAACCCACACCCCCTGCACTGGAAGGTGAAGTCCCAACCACTGGACTGCCAGGGAAGTCCCCCATTACAGGTTTGATGTTAACCATATGCCAATCCATTCTTCCTCCACTTTATATATGAATGCAAATTCCTTTTCATAACCCGGTAAGGTCACACCTAATCTGACCTGACATCTTCACTTCATGACACACCTGGTCAAGGTCACTTTTTCCCCTAACAGGCTGAAGACAAGAGGTGAAGAGCGAAAGGCTACTTGTTAGGTTTCAGTTGAAAGGTTGATCAGACTGATCACGCCATCTGATTTAAGGCACCACAGTTACTGTCTATATCCATGTCCTACGTTATAGTTTTTAATTCCTGGCTATTGAAACAATTCAAAGCCTAGCTTTATGTGTGTCACATAGTAGGTGCTCAATCATTATCTGCTGAATGAGTAATAATGGGCACTATTCTGGGCACCTCTCACCCAGCATCCTGTCTGCAAATGGGAAAAATGTGCACAGAGGTGCACATCACATGCATCCTAGTCTGTTATTTAATGGGCAGCATAGCTTGTATGGGGGGCGGGTGGGCACCGGTCTCTTTGCCCCCAAACCTTTGTTCCTCTGACTCAACCAGAGTGCCTCCAGGCAGGAAGGGCTTACAGTGACAGCCCCAGAAAAGATGGTTTGGCAGGAATATTCTGTCAGATTTTGAGCTCTCCTGGCTTCCCAATCACTATTTTGTGCTGAGAAAATGTGGACCCTGATTTATATGCAGCCATGAAAACAAGAGGGCTCCTAACCATCTCTTTACCCAGAGCTCTGAGCTGGGACAGTTTTTGACTCTTACTGACTTCCCTTGGCTTTTTTGTTCTCTGCTAAGGCCTAGGCAGCTCTGGGGGGAGCCAGGCCCTTGGTCTGAGTCAAACCCAGGGGATAGAATCAGGTGGACAGAGAACACAGCCTAACTGCTATGCGTTGACATCCGCTGACTTAAGCAATAACAATTGACTTATTTACCAATTTCCAAACGGTGTTTACTCAAGAAACTAGATTATCTTCTTTCTCATTTTCATGTCCCTTCCTTCCCTTATACTTAATGCATGGTCCATGATCATCACCAAAAGCAAATACAGCCCTGTAAGTGCAATGTGACAGGGGCAAGATTTGGATCGGTTTACTAATAATACTTAATTCCAGGGATTAAGGACATAATGAATGATGTTTGACAACTATGTACTGAGTTATCCCCAACCTTAGCTACAGCAAAGAAAGACTTGGACAGTAGTGAAAGGTGTAAAAACAGATTTTATTCAGGAACTATTACAGTAAGGGGGAAAAGATTTCAGTACAGAACTGGGCTCAATTCCAAATATAGCATGGACGAGTAGGGATTTATAGGCAAGGAGAAGGGCAAGGGTCAGTGGATAGAAATTTCCTAAGAGGAAACATCTGGGGTGAGGAGGGATTCTAGCTAAACCAAAATTTAGCTAGACAGGATTCTTGTTGAAAGCAGGCAAGAGTGATCATGTAACAAGGGTCGGAGATGAGGAAATTGATCAGGTATCAGTTATTGAGTGTAGGGGAGTCACACTAAAGTGACTTAGCAGAATTCTTGCTAGAAACTGGGTGATGCAAAGATGAAAACAGAAGCCCAAAAGGCACAGTCTAGTTGGGAAGAGGGTTCAGAGGAGCCTGACTAAAGTCTGGTCGAGGAGAGAATCTTTGCCACTTGACTTCTGCTCACAGCACCTCATACAACTGGCTGTAATAGCAGAGTTTTCCTTTTCGTAGTTTCCAACACTCTTGATTGTATAATTTGTCTTTATTAATTTATATAAATGAAATAAAATTTTTAGTACATTACATATGCTTGGGCACTGTGTTAGTTATTTTAAACATGGTCAACCTAACTCTGGTCATTTAGAATTTATTTAAAATTTTAATTACTGTAGTCTAAATATTTGCAAAGGTAAATTGTAAACTTTATGTATAAGCAGCGATTGAAATCAGGCCTCCCAGTGAACTCTTAGGATGATTCCAAGCTGTCAGCATAAATATTCTTTCCTCAAAGGGATTTTATTTCTGGGAACTCATTGCTCCTCTAATCCCTGGGCCTATCAGGGGCATTGGACACGCCCTGGCTCAGCTCCCTGGCTACAAGTCCTGGGGAAAGAGAGCTGGGATATATGTCCCTTCCCGCTCAGATGACACCAAAGCTGCCTCATGGGGCTCCCCCTTCCCAGATTTCAGCATACTTGAGAGAAACTCTTATCAAACCACACAAGGAAGAAAGTTCAATTCTTCCATCTCCTCATGACCAAGGATGGCTACTCAACTGAAAATTTTCACAACCAATAAAATCACACTAGGGCCCTTACAAAGGACAAAGACCCTATGCTCTAAGGTGCAAGTGGCAATACCCCTTTAAACTACTATTTTACGATATAAAATAAATCTTACGTTGAATGTAGAAGCAAGGCTTAAAGGAGTCCTATGATAATTTCTTTAAGGAAAAAATACTCATCTTAAATGGAACAACCACCTACTAATTTTTATACTCTGTAAAAGTTGAGTGCCTTTTTTTTGGTAAAGATATTTTTTTGATGTGGACCATTTTTAAAGTCTTTATTGAATTTGTTAAAATACTGCTTCTGTTTTATGTTTTGTTTTGTTTTGGCCGTGAGGCATGTGGGATCTTAGCTCCCCGACCAGGGATTGAACCCGCACCCCCTGCAGTGGAAGGCGAGGTCTTAACCACTGGATGGCCAGGGAAGTCCCCAGGGTCCTTTTTTAAATTATAAGGCAATGCATACCAGTAGTCATCTAAAAGCAAAGAACTAAATACAAAAATCTTATCAACTAAATAAAGTTACCTCCTATCATAAAAAAGAGCCCTAATAAAGAATTCAAGTCTGTTTTCTAGATCAATATCCAAGTCCTCTAAAGTCAGATACACCACCAACTGGAATATGACAAAAACCCCATTTTAAATTTTGAATCCCTATCCAATCTAATGGCTAAAGATTACAAATGGGTTTATACCATATCATGTCTAAAAAGGTAATAAATAGCCCAAACTTCCAATTGTTACCTTAAAGAAATTGATAAAAATAATAAAAAGTGAATTTTCTTTGAGTATAAACTAAAGATACATTTTCAATGTAGTTCTTCCTTTGTCTAACACCCTTAATATTCTTTTTTTGTATGTTTGGGTTTTTGGGGTTTTTTGCCCTTAATATTCTGAAGAAAATTTGATTAAATTTACAGCTTCTAGATATAAGTAAATATTCAATTTTCTATACCTTCAAAAGGTAAGTTAAAATCAGCCAAATAATTACCTAAGAGAAGAAAGTACTTAAACTGAGAAAGAAAATATGGCATTTGAGTTTTCCAGACTATTACCTAAGAGTTTTCCTACCTGGAAAGAAAAGTTAACCTGTACATAGCCCTCCTAAAGAATCTCTGTTTCAGTAACATGCTATTGAAAAAGAGGAGAAATATACTTAGTATTTCTCAGAGTTTAATAGTCAGAAATTAAACCTCAGAATATCAATTAACATATCACTCCATGGAACTGGTTTCCGGGTAGCTGACAATTTCATACTACCAAGCCCATGCTGAATCCTACTAAACTCAAGCCCCTTTCAAGCTTTCTTAGACCCTCTCTCCCAAAGCTGTATTTTGAATAGGAAGTAGCTTCTAAAATATTTTTAAAAATAAAAGAAGGCAGAGGCTGAGTGCAGAGCAGCACTGAAGAGGTTGGTCACAGCAAATTCTCTACAGGTCCCTCTCAGCAGTAATACAGTCAGCAACGTGGATTTGTCAAAGTCCCACTAACTAACCAGTGAGCTCCTGGAGTTGGCTCAGCCCATATCCCTACCCAAGACACAAAATCGATCACTACAGTATTTAACTAATACTAATGGATAATGTTTACACAGCACACACTATATGGTGAGCTTCATTTTAAATCATTACATATATTCATATGTATGAATCCTCATAACAACTCTATGAGGAGTTGTTATGATCCTCATAAAAACTCTATGAGGAAAAAAAAAAAACTCTATGAGGTAAGGCTACTATTAAACACATTCTGTATTTGAGTATACTAAGGCACTAACAGGTTAAGCAACTTGCTCAAACTAACATGCTAGTAGGTAGCAGAGGAAGGATTTTAACCTAGGCAATCTGGCTCTAAACCCATGCTCTTAGCCAGCATATATCGGTGTAGAGCATCCTTCCTGATTTGACCTTTGTAATCCTTGTTCCCCACCATGAACCCATAGACATCTTCTGGTACCAAACCTTCTGCCCCGGCTTACCCTTTTCATTTTGTCTAATTTACACTTGAAAACCCATCTGTTGACAATATGTTATGACAAGGATGATCATACCTTTTTATTAAGGATATTCAAAGTTTATGCCTGTTGTACTGCATAGTAATTAATAGCACATGTTTCACGCCCCCCCCCCCACATTAAGTCTCCAAAGTGGCCCAGGGTGATGATAAATTATATTATCATTCTCGTCATGACTGACTTGAAAACTCTACTAAGATTCTTTATCTGGAAACCACCATCAGGCTGAATGCTTTATAACAGGTTGCAACCACCACCCACTGCCAGGGCCCTGCAATATTGCCAGAAGTGCCCTTGAGAATGGGCAAGGCATAGATGGTTATTCCTTTTGTCTGAAGAAATGAGATCATAGTCAGAAGAGGACAGTGTGAGATATAGTAAGTTTTTCAATCTAACTCTTACACCTAAAAAGCTAAAATTGAATCAAATGGATTGAGTCTACACACGCGTACACCCACAAACACACACACACGAAGGAATAACAGGATGGAATATTCAAAGCCTTAGACCCCCACAAAAACCTATTTGAACTAATAAACAAGTTTAGCAAGGTTGAAGGACACAAGGTCAATACACAAAGATCAGTCGTATTTTGATACACTAGCAATGAACAATCTAAAATCAAGAAACAACTCCATTTACAAAGGACTAAAATATTTAGGAATAAATTTAACCAAGGAAGTATAAAACTTCTACAATAAAAACTTCAAAATATCATTGGAAAAAAAATCAAAGAAACGTAAAGACATTTATTTAGTATTCACGGATTGGAAGACTTAATTTTGTTAAGATGGCAATACTCCTCAAATTGAGCTACAGATTCAATTTAATTCCTCTATCAAAATTCTACCTGACTTTTTTGCAGAAATCGAAAGCTTATCTTAAAATTCATATGGAGTTGGAGGAGACCCAGAATAGGCAAAATAAGTTTTTCTTTTTAAAAAAGAACAAATTTGGAGGACTTACACTTCCCAGTTTCAAAATTTACTACAAAGTTACAGGTTACAGTAATCAGTAAGTGTGGTACTCACTTAAAGACAGACACAGATGGAATAGAATTGAGTCCAGAAAAAACAACGTTTACACTTATGATTGATTTTTGACAACGGTGCTAAGACAATTCAATAGAGAAAGAATAGGCTATTTAACAAATGGCACTGGGACAACCAGGAATCCATATAGTACAAAAGAATGAACTTAAACCCCTTCATCACACCAGAAACAAAAAAATTCACTCAAATGGATTACAGAATTAACTATAAGATCTAAAATTGTAAAACTCACAGGCAAAAATGAGGATAAATCATTACCTTCGATTTGTTACTGGTTTCTTAGTATGATACCCAAAATCACAAGCAACAAATCAAGTTGGGAAGAATTGACATCCGAACAATACTGAATCTTCCAAAATGTGAACTTATTATCTCTCTCCATTTATTTAAAACGTCTTTGATTTTTTAATCAATGTTTTGTAATGTTTAATGTGTAAATAGTATACCTATTTTCTTAGAGTTATATCTAAGTGGGGGTTCTTTGGTGCTGTTGGAAATGGTACTTTTAAATTTCAAATTCCAATTTTTCATTCCTGGTATGTAAAGAAGCAATTGATTTTGTATATTGACTTTGGGTCCTTTAGTCTTGCTACACTTTCAAGTTCATGAGGTTTTTTTTAATAGATTATTTGGGATTTTCTACATAAACCATCTGTCATCTGCAAATAAAGAGTTTTATTTCTTGTTTCCAATCTGTGTATCTTGCATTCTTTTCTTTCTCTTATTGCAGTAACTATGACTTTCAGAACGATGTTGAATGGGAGTGGTGAGAGAGGAAATCCTTGTGTTGTTTTCAGTCTTAGGAGGAAAGCATCCAGTGCTTCACCGTTCATCATGGTGTATTATTTCTAATGTGTTGTTAGATTTTGTTAGTATTTTATTGAGAATTGTTGCATTGGTATTAATTTTTTGAACACTTTTTGTCAGTTTAGGAACAGTGTTATACTTGTCTCAAGGATAATTTAGAAGTTTTCTTTTTCCAATTTACTGAAATAATTTAATAGAATTGCATCTAGTTTTTGATGTTTTCTTGAATTCCCCCATGAAACCATCTTAGTGCAAAACTTTTTGTGGGATAGTTTATGACTTTCTTTATTCCATAGACATTTGGTCTGTTTAAACTGGCAATCTCAATTGAAGTCAATTTTGGAGATTGTATTTTCCTAGTAAATTGTACTATTTATATAAAATCTCAAATATATTTTGAAAGAGTGTTCGAAATTTCCTCTTTTTCAGAGATGTTTCCCCTTATACTTTATTTTGCATATTTCTGTTCCCTCCCCACCCCACCCCTTATTTTTATTAGATTAGTTAGGGCTTTGCCATATTATTGAATTTTTCTTGAAGAGCCAGCATTTTATTTAATATATTTGTTTTCTCAGTGTGTCTTTATACTTATTCTGTTCTTTACATTTCTTTTGTTTTCAAGCTGTTTGAGTTAGGAATATACCTTATGTATGTCATTCTTTCACTTTTATTGACAAAATAAGTTAGAATAATATTCCTCTGATCACTGCTTTAAGCTGTAAACAATAGATTCTAAAATATGGTTTTCTTTACTGCTTTCATTTAGAAATTCTGAAAATTCACCTTTTATTTCCTTTTATTTATATTTAATAGAGAACTTTAAAATTTTCAAGTTAAAGGACTGTGTTCTGGTTTTGTTATTAACTTCTAGTTATTGGAGTATGATATGAAAACGCTATTTATAATTTTCCTGTTATACAGAATTTACTGTGGTCAATTTTTATAAATCCTCCATGTTCTCATAAGACATTTGATGCACATCTATATAATATTTACCTTACTGGTGATCTTGTTCTTACCTTCTATATATTTACCCATTTTTATCTACTTGAACTATGTTAAACCAAGACTATTATCTTAAAGTCTACTTACTATTGCTTTATTCTAGTCTATTTTTTTTTTTTTGCATTATGAAGTTTTTGCTGTCTGTTTGGTGCAAAGATATCCATACACTTTGATCATCAGTGTGATTTTTAGCCCTTACTTTATACAGTTTCCTACTCTTTCTCATTTGTTACTTTCGGCCTGATTTCTCTTTTGTCTGATATCAATATCACAACCCCTGCTTCCTTATTGTTTGCATTTACCTGCGACACCCTTGCCCATTACTTAATTTTTAGCCACCCTGTATCACTTTATTTTAGTGTTTAACTGAGTTTTATGAGTCAATATAAAAATCCTTCTCTTTTAGGGAATGCTCCTACACTGTTGGTGGGAATGTAAATTAGTGCAGTCACTATGGAGATTTCTTAAAAAACTAAAAATAGAACTACCATATGATCCAGCAATCCCACTCCTGGGCACATATCCAGAGAAAACCATACTTCGAAAAGATTCATACACCCCAATATGCACCCCACTGTTCACTACAGCACTATTTATAATAGCCAAGACATGGAAACAACCTAAATGTCCAACAGCAGATGAATGCATAAAAAAGATGTGGTATATGTAATATATATATGTATTATATGTACACACACACACACACACACACACACACACACACACACACAATGGAATACTACTCAGCCATAAAAAAGAATCAAATAATGCCATTTGCAGCTACATGGATGGACCTAGAGATTATCATACTAAGTGAAGTAAGTCAGACAGAGAAAGACAAATATCATGATATTACTTACATGTGGAATCTAAAAAATGATACAAATGAATTTATTTACAAAACAGAAACAGACTCACAGACTTAGAAAACAAACTTATGGTTATCCAAGGGGAATGTTGGTGGGGGGGAGGAGGAATAAACTAGGAGGATGGGATTAACATATACACACTGCTACATATAAAACAAAGAAAAAAGAACCTACTGTGTACCACAGGGAACTCCACTCATGGGAAAAGAATCTGAAAAGGAATAGATACATGTATGTGTCTAACTAAATCACTTTGCTGTATACCTGAGACTAACACACATTGTAAATCAACTACACTCCAATATAAAAGAAAAATTTTGAAAAATCCTTCTCTTTTAATAAGTGAGTTAAACCCATTTATATTTGATATAATTCGTTTGGCCTATTTTATGCTGTATTTACTGTGTGCACTTTGTTATATTTACTGTTTTTAATTTACTATTTTTTTCTTCTGTGTTTTATTGCTCTTTCTCATTTAGTAAAGTTTGTATTACTGCGCTAGTAGTTATCTTTATACTTGTACATTTTATAATGCCTAAGGTCCTCTCTTTTCCTAATTAGGCATCTGATGCTAGGGTTAACTAACTTTAGGTAATATCCTTTTACTAGTATTTACTATGTAGTAATCAATAAGTCCATTATACGTTTCCCTTTATCCTTTTATTTACCTCAAAAATTTTCCTTGTATGTTTCTACTCATTACAACTATAGCACTGACATACTGGCTTTAATACTTGCCCTCACCTTAGTTTTATCTTTAGATCTCCACTTAAATAAGCTGAATGATTACCACCAGTCCTTTTTGCTCAAGTTCCCAGGTCATGTCCTAGTTAAATGAAGCTCTTTGTCTCTAGATGCCTCAAAAAGGGCTCAGGGAGTAGAGTATTCCCTGATTTTTTACATGGTTATAACATTTTATATAGCCTTGATGCATTAAGGACACCATGACTGGACGTAATCACTGACTCTATCTTTTAAGTCATTAAAAATATTTCACCAGTGTTACCTGCAAGAACTGTGAAGGGTTTGAGATTTTACCTACTAGGAAATGAATAAGCTAGACAGCTACCATTCATGGCTGCTTAAAGAAGACATAAGACTCCTGGGCCAGAGACAAAGGACTTTTATTACTCATGGCACAGCAAGAAACATACGCATCAGCATATCTGTACCACTTCCTTTTGTCCCAAGTCCTAAAGGGATGATGCAGAAAGGCCCCGAGAAATGCCTGAATACAGAGTGGATTGCATATTATATTATATTGCATTATACTGTACATTGTATTATATTGTGTGTTGTACTATAGGAGAGAAATCTTGAGCTTGGGGAACCTGTATCTTCTACAATGGATGGTAAGTATGCCTGCCCTTCGCTCCAGAGGGAGATACTCTATCTTCCAAGGCTGTTCACTATAAAAAATCCTGGAGAACATAGTCTTGAAAAACGACAGGCAGTGCCTCTGCTTTCAAGACATGCAGACACAGAAGAGATCCACAGAGGATTATCTCCCAATATTACATTGATTTGTATATTGTCAATCAAATTTTGTTGGTATACAGAATCCTCAGAGATTTTACTGATATCATGTTTCCTACTGAGTCATGGGTATAAGGCTATGATTCTGTAACAGTTTAAATAAGCTATTTTGGAAAAAGCTCATATGAGTGACAAACCTCTTTCCCACTTTAACTGTTAAAGACATTTTTTCTTGGTTTCCCTTCTCTCTTGACCCTGCACAACACGGGGTTGTGTATGTCATGACAAACAGTAGGAGTGTCATTATGAGAGTTGAAAGGGTCACCTAGAATCTGAATCTTAGCTTCCTCTTCTAAGCATTCACTGAATGGCAAGGACATACCTCAGAACAATTAATTCAGAAACTCGGGGTCTGGGATCCAGAGAGCAGGATATTTTAAAGCTCCCTAGGGATTCCAAAGTACAACCAAGTGGAGACTGAGCCCTGGTTTCAACCCACAGATAAAAACTTAACTACCTATGAATAAAACTTCAGGCTTGTAGGAGTTAGTATTTATTTTAGAAGAGTTTTTAGGCCCTTTTTCTTCCTCCTCTGTAAAGTACAGACATTGAATACTTGTCTCCAAATGTGTAACAAGAACTTGAGAACACAAGAATAATTATTTTCTTACTTAATATACTTTAAGATAGTACAGGCAAATTCTTTAGTAGTTTAGCTAATAAGAGATATAACAGTAATTAAACTTTCAAACCAAAGGTTTCAAGTGGGTGCAAACAGAGACGTTTTAAACTTCAAAATGAATACGATTTGCCCTGGAAGTCAGAGCTATTGCAAAGCACTTAAAATTATTTTAGATAGCTAGTCTATCCAATCACTGGAATGGCTAAACATTCCTCACCCTGTAATCTGGAAAACAGTGTGTACTTAAAGATATGGAATTCACAGTCTTTAGCTTTTAGCTTTAGGTGAAGTGTTACATTGTTCCCTTTTTTAACGTGTTCCTTACAGGATGCTGGCCAACTCACTTTGGCAGAGATACATGCAGCTAAAATTGCTTCCCTCTTGCTAATACTATATATTCAGCATTTTCCTGATAGGCATACTCTTGGATGAAACCTCAGACATACACTGAATTACTCTGTGAATAAAATATTTAGTCTCCTCAGAGCCCTCAAACACAGCCTTGACTTACCAAGTTCAAAACTGCTGACTCTCCACAGTTTATGCCAGTGGGCTTTCCCATACAACCTTACCATTTAATGGTATGTAAAGCACGTAGCTAACCCTAGAAGACAATAATACACTGCCATGCAATGTATAAAGTGTCTGTTAGGAAGGATAAGTGAAAATGCTGTAAAACACACGGAGGAAGTATATCTAGACAATCAAATTCCACTGTAAGGACATCAGCAAAGACTTAGAATGCTTACAAAATAAAACGCGTGAGTCCCATGTGAGGACTGGGTATATTTAAGACCTGTACCAAGGCTGTCAAATTTAGATGATGGCAAGTATAAGAGTTACCTTGAATTACATTTATATGTCATTTTCCCAGAAGAATTCAAAACATTTTAAACACCATCAAAGTCTGTAAAAACTGAAATGGTCCATTGTTACTAACCTCATGTTTTAGAGAAATTATTGGAGATTAACTGATAGTCTGAATGGACTACTACCTGGATCCAGTCAAGCATTATACACATTGATGCCAGATGATTCAGCAAAGGCAGCCAAAGTAAATGTATATTAAAAACAGGAATATATACAGTAGACATATTTGTTAGCAAAAACCTGCAAACTTATTACCACATACCTAAAAAAATGTGGTTGAAAGAGTTAATATTTTGAAAAATTATTAGTTAAATAAATATCCTTTCTCTACGTCCTCTTATTTGCCGTTGGATTAAGGGAGGCCATCAGAGAGCTGCTCAAAGAAATGCTGTTACAGAACAATATTTCACTTTATATCATGTTACTGGCAATCCAAATATTGTTGAAGACGGTATCTCCACCACATAGTGTTCATACTGGATCAAAATCCTCTCTAAAACCAATCATTTTCCTAATGGATTACACTTTTCATTTTAAAAACAACTGTCAATGATAATTTTTCTTCTGCATCAACTACTGAGAGGTACAGAGTCTATGACCAATCTTTACCACATTTACACAGCTTCTCTGGATCCATGTTAGAGCTACTAAGCTTTTTCTCATTTGTCTCGGTTTACCAGAGTCATTTTTTTCTAAAGTTAAAAATAATACAAAATCAATGTAAAACTTGGAAAGTGAAAAAAGGAAAATGCATAAAACTCATGTCTATGTTTTTAAATTTGAAGTCTAGAAAACTTACAAAGATATGTAGTTTCAAAAAAGCAGTGTAGGGCTTCCCTGATGGCGCAGTGGTTAAGAGTCCGCCTGTCGATGTAGGGGACACAGGTTCATGCCCCGGTCTGGGAAGATCCCACATGCCACAGAGTGGCTGGGCCTGTGAGCCATGGCCGCTGAGCCTGCGCATCCAGGGCCTGTGCTCCGCAACAGGAGAGGCCACAGTAGTGAGAGGCCCACATACCGCAAAAAAAAAAAAAAAAAAGGCAGTGTATATTTTCATTTTGTGGATGCAAGTTCATTTCATTTCTATAAAGGTTTTTTTGGTTTGTTTGTTTGATTGGTTGGTTTGTTCTGTAATTGCTTAAATAGTTGTCTATTCCATTATTTCTCTCTCCTTTGGGTTTTCACTTACACATCTACTGAATCTTGTTTGCCTCTATTCCAATCCTATCATTTTGTCTCTAGCCCCTTTTAACTCATTTTTATTTTCTTTTGTTTGTTTCTCATTCCTCTTACTATGTTTTCAATGTTATCTATTTTTCCTTGTGCTTATTCTGATTTGGTTTTAACTTCCCTGACATTCCAAATTTTTATTTCTCTTCTTACTTTAAGTCCATCGGTTCATCTCTCTTATCATTTCTTTACATCCTATAATCTCTTCTCTGAACACTCATAGTTCTACATTGTGCTTTTATTTTATAGAGAAAAAAATAACTTCGTGTCACTGATCTAAAATACTGATTTTATCTTATAATAAATAAGAATATTTAGTATGGTTATACCCTTTATTTTTCCATTGATCACTATGTTGATTTTGGTGGAAGCTGTAGAATCACACACAAACTTTGAAAATAAATGTAAGGTAAGAAAATACCTTCAAGATTTTGTTTAGAATTTCATGAACTGTATAAGAATATATATAAAAATAACTGATGTCCATGCAACATTGAGTCATCTCATGTAAGATAGAATATTTTCTTGTCTACTTGTTTATTATCTGACAATCACACAACATTATCACTAGAAAGCAAGCTCCTTGAGGGCAATAAACAAATGCCTAGAATAATGCTTTCACATTATAAACACAATAAATATTTTATGAATGGATGAATAATTAATCATCAAATTTTGGTTTTAGAAATATCACATTTGCAATATTAGAACAGGAGGAAACACTAGTCAATGACACTAGCTGGCTGTTGAATTAATCAAAACAAGAGTAGATAATTTAAGATATTTTAAGGTAATAGCAGCAGGATTCAAAGAAGTTAACGATTTTAGGAGGCATGTAGGATGCAGAGTCAATAAAATTTGTGAGTTGAGGCATTCTTTTTACAACTTCTAAGGCAGGCAGAAATCAGGAACCAAAAATTCCTTATCTCTCTACTCCCCAGAATACAAACCAAGGGCAACGGGTATTTAATTCCAGGTCTGATAACATGGGGCTCATCTTTAAAGAAACTGAACTAACTGCCTAGATAAAACTGGGTTAGACTGGTCCTCCGCATATAGAAACAAAGGTCTTTTTGGTCCCTTAGGGGTGTTCCAGATTAATAGCTGACTGTATTTTTACTCACCCAAAAAAGAAGCCTGGCAGTTGACCTGATAACCTACTTCCCACATGAAATAACAAATAAATGCCTTTATTCTAAAATACAAATCGACTGTGTATAATCACAGGATAAATGAAGAAAAACAGCATCATGAAAGAGACAGACCAGGATAAATAGAACAATTTTAAACTCACACTAGAGGAAACCAGAATAAATCAAGCAACAGAAAACCACTTTAAACACCTAAGAGTATATAGGATTATAGAGAAAAATAGTACTGACCTGGATAACAAAATTTCAGAACTTTCTCAGATCACTGAGCAAAAAGAGAAAATAAGTATCAGACACATTTTTATGAGATCAATCCAGGAGATCTAATAGAAGTGCTATTTTTAAAAGCAAGAGAGAGAGAGAGAGAGAAATAGAGGTATAAATAATCAGGGGAAAAGAAGGGATTTTCTGAGAGGTGAAGAGCAGCATTAAGTTTTTGATTAAAAACTACTGAAGCTGATTGGCTTAAAAAACCAGACACTTAAAAATGCTGCCTACAAGAGATTCAATTCATAGCTAAAGACAGACACACAAGCTTAAAGTAAAAGGATGGAAAAAGATACTTCATGCAAATGAAAACAACAAGAAAGTAGGGATAGCATTACTCCTTTCAGACAAAGTAGACTTTAAAACAAAGGCTACAAGAAAAGCAAGGAAGGGCATGATATAATGATAAGGGGATCAATACAAGGATTTTACACTCATTAACATATATGCACCCAATAAAGGAGCATCTAAACATATAAAGCAAATGCTAACAGATATAAAAAGAGAAATTTACAAGAATACCATAATAGTTGGGGATTTTAACACCCCATTTATATCAGTGGACAGATAATCCAGACAGAAAATCATTAGGAAATAGTGGTCTTAAATGATACACCAGACCAGTTGGACTTAATAGATATTTACAGGACGTTACAGCCTAAAAACAGCAGAAAACATTCTTTTCAAGTGCACATGAAACATTCTCCAGGATAGATCACATGCTGGGCCACAAAATAAGTCTCAACAAATTTAAGAGGATAGAAATTGTATCAAACATTTTTTCCAACCACAATGATATGAAACTAGAAATCAATTTCAGAAAGAAAAATGGGAAAAGAACAAACACAGATACTGAACAGTATGCTACTAAAAATCAAATGGAACAATAAAGAAATCAAATATGAAATCAGAAAATACCTTGAGACAAATGAAGATGGAAAAACAATGCTCCAAAATCTATGAGATGCAGCAAAAGCAGTTGTAAGAGGGAAGTTTACAGTGATACAAGTCTTCCTCAACAAAAAACTCAAATAAACAACCTAACCTACCACCTAAAGGAATTAGAAAAAGAAGAACAAGGAAAGCTAAAGTCAGCAAAAGGAAGGAAATATTAAAGAACAGGAAATAACTAATATAGAGATTAAAAAAAAATAGAGAAGATCAATGAAATCCAGAACTGGTTTTTGAAAAGATAAACAAAATTGACAAACCTTTAGCCAGGCTCACTAAGAAGTAAATAGAGAGGACCTAAATAAACAAAGTAAGAAATGAAAGAGGAGCCATACCAACTAATACCACAGAGATACAAAAAATCATAAGAGAATACTACAGTTATATAACAACAAATTGGACAACCTAGACAAAACAGACAAATTTCTAGAAACATACAAACTGCCCAAACTGAAGAAACAGACAATTTGAATAGACCAATCACTAGCAGAGAAACTGAATTTGTTAAAAAAATTTTTTTAGGGGCTTCCCTGGTGGCGCAGTGGTTGACAGTCTGCCTGCTAATGCAGGGGGCACGGATTGGAGCCCTGGTCTGGGAGGATCCCACATGCCGCGGAGCAACTAGGCCCGTAGCCACAACTACTGAGCCTGTGTGTCTGGAGCCTGTGCTCTGCAGCAAGAGAGGCCGCGATAGTGAGAGGCCCGTGCACCATGATGAAGAGTGGCCCCAACTTGCCACAACTAGAGAAAGCCCTCACACAGAAACGAAGACCCAACACAGCAAAAATAAATAAATAAATTAATTAATTAAAAAAAATTTTTTTTAACTCCCAGCAAACAAAACCCAAGACTGTTTGGCTTCACAGGGGAATTCTACCAAGCATATAAAGAAGAACTATCCTTTTCAAACTATTCCAAAAAATTAAATTTAATGGAACACTCCCAAATTCATTCTATGAGGCCACCATCACCCTGATACCAAAACCAGACAAAGACACTACCAAAAAAGAAAATTATAGGCAATATCTTTGATGACTATAGATACAAAAATCTTCAACAAATATTAGCAAACCAAATCCAACAATATATAAAAAAGGCTCATATACACAATGCTCAATTTGGATTTCTTCCAGGGACACAAGGATGGTCCAATCTCCCAAATCAATCAATGTGATAAACTACATTAACAAAAAGAAGGATAAAAATCACAGGATTATCTCAATAGATGCAGAAAAACCATCTGACAAAATTCAACACCTACTCATGATAAAACTCTCATCAAAGTGTGTATAGAGAGAACATATCTCAACATAATAAGGGCCATTTATGACAAACCCAGAGCTAATATCATCCTTAATGGTGAAAAGCTGAAAGCCTTTTTTCTAAATTCAGGAACAAGACAAGGGGGCCCACTCTCACTGCTTCTATTTAACATAGTATTGTAAGTCCTAGCCATAGCAATCAGACATGAAAAAATAAAAATAAAGGGCATCCAAATTGGAAGGCAAGAAGTAAAACTGTCACTATTTTCAAATGATATGATACTTTATATAGAAAACTGTAAAGTCTCCACTGCAAAACTATTAGAATAAATGAACTCAGCAAAGTTTCAGGATACAAGATTAATATACAGAAATCTATTTCATTTCTTTACATTAATAATGAACTATCAGAAAGAGAAAGTACAAAAATAAATTCCATTTAGAATTGCATCAAAAAGAATAAGATACCTAAGAGTAAACTTAACCAACGAGGTGAAAGACCTATACTCTGAAAACTATAAAACATTGATAAAGGAAACTGAAGATGATACAAAAAAATGGAAAGATATTCCATTGCTTTTGGATTGAAAGGATTAATATTGTTAAAATGGCCATACTACCCAAAGCAATCTACAGACTTAATGTAATCCCTATCAAAATACCCAGGACATTTTTCACAGGGTGAGAACATAAATATGGAACTACAGAAGAACCCAAATTGTCAAAGCAATCTTCAAAAAAAAGAACAAAGCTGGAGTATACCCTGCTCAGACTTCAGACTATACTACAAAGCTGTAGTTATTAAAATAGCATGGTCCTGGCACAAAAACAGACACACATCAATGAAACAGAATAGAGAGCCCAGAAATAAACCTATGCATCTACAGTCAATTAATCTATGACAAACGAGGCAACCATATACAATGGAGAAAGAGTCTCTTCAAAAAGTGGTGCTGGGAAAACTGGACAGCTATATGTAAAAGAATGAGTTTAGAACATTTCCTTACACCATTTACAAAAATAAACTCAAAATGGATTAAAGACCTAAATATAAGGATGGTATTCATGAAACTCCTAGAAGTGAACATAGGGAGAACACTCTTTGATGCAAATTGTAGCAGTATTTTTTTTGGATCTGTGTCCTAGGCAAAAGAAAGCAAAAATGAAAAAAAAAAAAGGGATCTATTTAAACTTAAAAGCTTTTGCAAAGGAAACCACAGACAAAACAAAAAGAAAACATATGGAATGGGAGAAATAATTTACAAATTTTATGACCAATAAGTGGTTAATATCCAAAATATACAAACAGCTCATAAAGCTAAATATATAAAAAAAAAATCAAAAAGTGGGAAGAAGACCTGAATACACATTTTTCCAAAGAAGACACACAGATGGCTAACAGGCAAATGAAAATATGCTCAACACCACTAATTACTAAAGAAATGCAGATGAAAACAGTGAGATATCACCTCACACCAGTCAGAATGGCTAACATCAAAAAGTCTACCAATAACAAATGTAGGCAAGGCTGTGGAGAAAAGGGAACCATTGTTCATTGTTGGTGAGAATATAAACCAGTGCAATTCCACTCCCGGGAAAAAACAAAAACCCCAATCTGAAAAGATACATGCGTCCCAATATTTATAGCAGCACTATTTACAATAGCCAAGGTAGGGAAGCAACCCAAGTGTCTATCAACAGGCAAATAGATAATGATTTGGGCTATGTTTGTGTGTACATATGTGTGTACACACACACACACACACACACACACACACACACACACACACACACACACAGAGACACCGAGTGGAATATTACTTAGCCATGAAAAAGAATGAAATTCTGCTATTTGCAGCAAAGTGGATCAACCTAGAGAATACTATACTTAGTGCAGGAAGTCAGATAAAGACAGATACTGTATGATATCACTTATTTGTGGAATCTGAAAAATAATACAAATGAACATACACAGCAAAACAGAAATGGACTCACAGATATAAGAGACAAACTAGTGTTAACCAGTGGGGAGATGGGAATGGGAGGGGCACTTTAGGTGTATGGGATTAAGAGATACAAACAACTGTATACAAAATAGATAAGCAACAAGGATATATTGTATAACATGAGGAATTACAGCCATTACCTTGTGATAACTTTTAATGGAGTACAAACTGCAAAAATACTGAATCATTATACCTTACATCAGAAACTATTACTGTAAATCAACTATACTTCAATAAATGAAAGAACTCGGAAAAAAAATAAATAATAAAGGAAGTAAAAACTATTACCTAGTACTGAGTAGAATAAATGAAGAATGAATCCAACTAGAAACTTCATCATGAAATGTAAGGATAGTCAGGATAAGAAGATAGTAAAACTTCTGGAGAAAGGAAAGGGGACAGAGAGATGATTTACAAAGGATTCAAAATGAGAATAGTACAACCTTCTTTTCAACTTTATTGAACATTATAGGATGGTGAAATAGTATCAGAATTTTGAGGAAAAATTATTTTGGTCATATATATTCTATATCTAGGCAAACTATGAATCTAGTATAAAGAGAAAATGAACATATTTTCAGACATCAAAAGAATCAAAAAAGTTTACCTCTCAGGTGTTCTTTCTTGTATTATTCAAGTAAAGACATGAGATACCAGGGGAAAAAAAAGTGCAAATGTAATAGTACATTAAAAAAATATATCAGATTACAGTTGTACAGCCAATCTAAAAAGCAATTAGAATGGTAGAGGTCATTTCCAAGAAGAATGTCATCAAGAAAAATAGAATAAACAGAATCATTCCATCAAATGAAAATTTTGATTAACTATTTATTGCATAAAATATATGTTAGGATGCCACAAGTGCTACAACTCTTTTCGTAGCCTAACTGATCAAACCATAAAATGAAGTATTTGAAATTCATCATCTTCTCATACTACTTTCTAAAACAAGACCAGAACATCTTCCTTCTACAATCCAGTCAGGTCCAGAAAATGTTTTCACATTCTGTATCTCTATCTATCCTGGTCCCCTGTTTCTAATACTATTTTCTATCTAGAAGAAGAACATGGTATATCCCAACTCCAGTTTCAATTTCAGTCCTCTACCGTACAGAGCTCAGAAGTCATACAGACACCACCATGGAATCTACTAGAGGTAGACAGTCTTGAGGTGGTACTTTGTTTCCCCAAATCTGGAGGGAACCAAGCTGCTTTAAGTTCGATGGCTAACCATCCCTTAGGACCTAATCTATGTGGTTCCAAACAGCTAATTCTACTCACATCTGCTTACCAGGCAACAGGATAAATGAAGAGACATCAAGTGAAGAAAGGACATAACCTTACTATTTTTTAAGTAATGTCCTAGAAACTACTAAAGAACACTTCTGCTTATACCTCATTAATAAACATTAAGTCACATGCTCACACCTAGATGTAAAGGAGGCTGGGAAATAGAGTCCTTTTTCTGGGCAGTTATGTACCTACCTAAAAATTGGGGTTCCTACTGCCTTAGAATAGAAGGAAAATGAATACTGCAGAACAAACTACCACTCTTGCCCCAGAATGGATTTGGGTTACATTTCTAAACCTTTAATTTGTTAAGGGAAATAAATAGGCTATGAGAATGGCAAAAAAATAAAAAAGGAAATAAAAAGGAAAAAATATATATAACAATGAATTTCAAGAAGAGGGTCTTAAAAGGAACAATGTTCTATCCAATGGGATATATTCAGTACATGAATACACCATTCAGATAACAGAGCCATGGATGTTGAACATAATAAACTTAGAAGTTTGTAAAACGTCATAAACTGTGTTAGAATAAATTTGACACTAAAATTATAATTCAACACTTCCCTGAACCCTGTAAGAGTGACAGTAGAACTCAATAAGGCTGTATCGTTTTAAGAACCCAACACAGTTAATGTGGATAAGGACTACATGATATAGTCTTGTTGAGTCTGGAAAATGTTTGCCCACTACTTCCATCAGAAATCTAAGGTATACAAGGGAAAAAAGACAGTCTCTTCAATAAGTGGTGCTGGGAAAACTGGACAGCTACGTGTAAAAGAGTGAAATTAGAACACTCCCTAACACCATACACAAAAATAAACTCAAAATGGATTAAATGTAAGGCCAGACACTATAAAACTCTTGGAGGAAAACACAGGAAGAACACTTTTTGACATAAATTACAGCAAGATCTTTTTTGACCCACCTCCTAGAGTAATGGAAATAAAAACAAAAATAAATAAATGGGACCTGATGAAACTTAAAAGTTTTTGCCAAGCAAAGGAAATGATAAACAGGACGAAAAGACAACCCTCAGAATGGGAGAAAATATTTGCAAATGAATCAATTGGACAAAGGATTAATCTCCAAAATATATAAACAGCACAGGCAGCTCAATATTAAAAAAACAAACAACCCAATCAAAAAATGCGCAGAAGACCTAAATAGACATTTCTCCAAAGAAGACAGACAGATGGCCAAGAGGCACATGAAAAGCTGCTCCACATCACTAATTTTTAGAGAAATGCAAATCAAAGGTACAATGAGGTATCACCTCACACCAGTTAGAATGGGCATCATCAGAAAATCTACAAACAACAAATGCTGCAGAGGGTGTGGAGAAAAGGGAACCCTCTTGCACTGTTGGTGGGAATGTAAACTGATACAGCCACTATGGAGAACAGTATGGAGGTTCCTTAGAAAACTAAAAATAGAATTACCATATGACCCAGCAATCCCACTACTGGGCATATACCCAGAGAAAACCATAATTCAGAAAGACACATGCACCCCAATGCATGCAGCACTATTTACAGTAGCCAGGTCATGAAAGCAACCTAAATGCCCATTGACAGACGAATGGATAAAGAAGATGTGGTACATATATACAATGGAATATTACTCAGCCATAGAAAGGAACGAAATTGGGTCATTTGTAGAGACGTGGATGGACCTAGAGACTGTCATACAGAGTGAAGGAAGCCAGAAAGAGAAAGACAAATATCATATATTATCACATATATGTGGAATCTAGAAAAATGGTATAGATGAACCGGTTTGCAAGGCAGAAACAGAGACACAGATATAGAGAACAAACGTATGGACACCAAGGGGGGAAAGCGGGGAGAGGGGTGGTGGTGGTGTGATGAACTGGGAGATTGGGATTGACATGTATACACTGATGTGTATAAAATGGATGACTAATAAGAACCTGCTGTATAAAACAATAAATAAAATAAACAAACAAAAAAGAAATCTAAGTATGATGGGGGACTAATGCAGGACTGGAGCAGGGAAGGATTGGCAAAGTGTAAAACAAAGATGGAGGTCGATCCTGCAGCCACCACCAGGATTACTTCTGGATTACTTCTCCCTGGACTGCAACACAGTTAAAAAATACACTAGGAATTTGAGAAGACAGGGCATAATTCCTAGATTTCATTCTTGTGCCTGACAGTTCTGAAAGAGTACTATCAAAGCAATTACGCTGCCAGCATGGGGTAGCGAGAGCCATTTTCAAATCCATTTGCACTCGCCTTACTCTCCTCAGGGATGCTCAGAGGGCAGAAGTGATTTCTTCCGCTCTTATTTTCAGAGTTTTCTATATGATGATGAGTAAGGGCTCATCCCTCCCAAGCTTAGTTATCATCCCATTTATACAACTGGAAAAATGTGGACAGCGGGAATATTAAAAATCCTATCTGCATTTACTATCTAATTTCCTATGAATAACCTTTCAGATTTGGCTGAAAAGTCGAGCACAACAAGCGTCACATCTGGTGGATGCAGTACATCGACTTACCAACCCTCTCAGCGTGCAGGCTTTACTGCCAAACACCAGAGCCCTGCAGCAGGAGCAACGGAAAGAACTATGTTCCATTGTTTTATAAACTCATTGTGCAGGAAAAATGACAATTAGGCTGGCTCTGTTCTCATCATCTGTGACGGCACCAGGCTGGTGATTCAAAGATAATGGCACCTTTGAAGTGGATTTTTATGGTGATGCAAAGATTATAATTTTTAAAAGAAAGTTATATTATGCTACTAGATCATTTTTTATATTTGGATAATGGTATATTTCATCCCTTCCACTCTCATTTGGAAGTCAATGCAGTGTAAATAACTGCACAGTATTTACTTACTATTATCATCCAGCCCACAGAAGCAAAGATGATTAGAGTCAATTTTGTCATTTTTGAGTTAACGAGGTACGGGGGAATTTTAGTGTTTCTGATAAGTGTCCAACAAACAAAGAATACCAAATATGAACCTATCTGTTTGAATTCACTACTTTCTGTGTACTGTACAAAAGTTGAAGACGTACCCAATATAGTTTACAATACAAACTGTAGAGAGGCAACCTGGTTAAATCCAACAGGGGTATATTTTGAAGTACTCAGTGTCACCTGACTGCATTATAAGGTTGTCTCTCCCTCTCTACATTGTAAGATTTGTCTCAGTGGTTAAATTTGTTTTCATGTCTTGGTATATTATATTAATGTAAACTAGAAATATCCAAATGTTCTATTCAAGTAATATTTTCAAAGACTACTTAAAGGGGCCTTGCCACTGACCCACTTGAAGGGTGGGAATAGGAAGAGATTATTTCTTCACACTTAAAAAATACAATCAACTGCTGAACACAGGAATGGTATCATATGCCCCTAAAGACAATACAAAGAGAATGAAACGACATCATTTCTAGGAAACTTTGTGTTGATCTCATGAGGCCAGTTCAAAATGTACTAAATGTCACCATGGCACAGAAAATCTTTTGCTAAAATTGTTTTGGGCAATTATATATTACTTTTCAAAGCTGTTATGAAATTCCTTCTCTATTAACCCAGAGACAATTATAATATTACTTGACCATAGGAATGATATGACATAAATGCTGACTGGATTTCCTGACAGAAGCAATACTGCTTTATCATTTTTGTATTAACTTCTGGCTATAGGAGCCATTTGCTGCACTGTTACTTCTATTTGCCAATTATCTGATACTGGACTAGTTTAGATATTAATTTATTTGCAAATGCTTTCTATTTGTAAAGCAAACCAAACAGAATACCTTACAATTATAGCATTCTTCTTAAAAAGGAAAGAGTAATTATTTTATTATGTGAAATAGTATTCTTTAGATCAAAGATATCAAAAAGTTCAAAAACACTATATGTTCCAACCACAGTAAAGGTTTTACTGACCACCAATACTAAAAAAATAAAATCTGTCAGCGTGTCTACTAATTAAGGCTTTAAAAAAGCAAACCTGATGTTCTTCAAGATGAGTTTGGGGCCTATGGTATCACACTGTATGATTCTTAAGTGGAGAAGATAAAATGTATAGGCAACAGGGCTACTGAAAAAGTCAGAACTCTATTCTGCGTCCGCCAGTACCCCTTCCAGGCCCCAGAAAGTGAGTGTTCCATAAGGTACCCACTGGAGATAGGTATCTAAACTAAGCTTGAGAATGTAATTATTTTGAGATTTATTAATTGCCATAATAAAAGGGGCCAGATAACTCAATAGAAACAATTCTTTCAACTGCAGAGATCTGTATTTATATCCTGGTCGAGTGAAAATAAACTTGATGACTGGCTTCTCTTTCCTATAACAATCTCTTTACTGACTCTACCTCTGCTTTGAAAAGGCCAATGTCTGAGATAGTATTATGCAACAGCCTAACATATAAAACATTTACAGGGGGAGAATGGGAATCATTATATTAATAACATTAATCTTCCAAAAAACAAAAGTCCAGGACCAGATGGCTTCACAGGTGAATTCTATCAAGCATTTAGAGAAGAGGTAACGCCTATCCTTCTCAAACTCTTCCAAAAAATTGTAGAGGGAGGAATATTCTCAAGCTCATTCTATGAGGTCCCCATCACCCTGATACCAAAATCAGACAAAGATATTACAAAAAAAGAAGTTACAGACCAGTATCACTGATGAACATAGACGCAAAAAACCTCAACAAAATACTAGCAAACAGAATCCAACAGCACATTAAAAGGATCACACACCATGATCAACTGTGATTTATCCCACTTCAATTTGTATATATTGAAGGATTCTTCAATATACACAAATCCATCAATGTGATACATCATATTAACAAATTGAAGAATAAAAACCATATGATCGGGCTTCCCTGGTGGTGCAGTGTTTGAGAGTCCTCCTGCCGATGTAAGGGACATGGGTTTGTGCCCCGGTCCGGGAGGATCCCACATGCCGCGGAGCGGCTGGGCCCGTGAGCCATGGCCGCTGAGCCTGCGCTCCGCAACGGGAGAGGCCACAGCAGTGAGAGGCCCGCGTACCGCAAAAAAAACAAAAACAAGAACAAAAACGTATGATCATCTCAATAGATGCAGAAAGAACTTTTGACGAAATTCAACACATGTTTATGATAAAAACTCTCCAGAAAGTGGGCATAGAGGGAACCTGCCTCAACATAATACAGGCCATATACTACAGACCCACAGCAAACATCCTTCTCAATGGTGAAAAACTGAAAGCATTTCCTCTAAGATCAGGAATAAGACAAGGATGTCCACTCTCGCCACTATCATTCAACATAGTTTTGGAAGTCCTAGTCACAACAATCTGAGAAGAAAAAGAAATAAAAAGAATCCAAATTGAAAAACAAGAAGTAAGACTGTCACTGTTTGCAGATGACATGACAAAATCCTAAAGATGTCACCAGAAATCTACTAGAGCTAATCAATGAATTTAGTAAAGTTGCAGGATAGAAAATTAATACACAGAAATCTCTTGCATTCTTATACACTACCAATGAAAGATCAGAAAGAGAAATTAAGGAAACAATCCCATTTACCATTGCAACAAAAACCAATAAGGATAAATAATAATAAAGCATAGAAAACTGAAGCTAAACAATTTTCTCCCCCCTCCGCTTACAATTCCAACATGTCAGCTCACAGCCACTGGCCTAGAGCCTACTTGGTCACTTACAACAATACTGCTCCTTGGCCAATCCTAAAGAAGTGGGCAATTTGAGGGACTTCCAGTGGTTAAGAATCCAGCTGAAAGTGCAGGGGACACAGGTTTGATCCCTGGTCCGGCAAGATTCCACATACCACAGAGCAACTAAGCCCGTGCACAGCAACTACTGAGCCTGTGCTCTAGAGCCTGCGAGCCACAACTACTAAGCCCACGTGCCACAAATACTGAAGCCTGTGAGCCTAGAGCCCATGCTCTGCAACAAGAGAAGCCACCGCAATGATAAGCCTGTGCACCACAACGACGAGTAGACCCCGCTCTCCACAACTAGAGAAAGCCTGCGCGCAGCAACGAAGACCCAATGCAGCCAAATAAATAAATAAATAAATAAAATTAAAAAAAAAAAAGAAGTGGACAATTTGAGGGTTAAATGTGGGAATTCTGTGCCACACCTTCCAAAGCCCTACATGTTGCCAGATAAAGTTTAAGTGAATATGAGAAAATCCACAGTAAACTCAGTACACCCAAGTGAGCAAGAAAAACAGACCTCATAGTAAAGCGGACCATGAGACGTTAAATCCATAGATTTCTGCTTGTTCAATGAGAGAGGTCACACTGTACTCGGCTGTACTGTGGAGGGTAAGCTGAACAAAGTAACTCACTTTGAGACACCTTAGGTAGATACAACACTTCGTATCACTGAGAATAACTCCCATTAAAAGGTTATGGATAGTTGATTTGACCGATGTTCCGGGGAAAGAAACTTGTAACAAGAATATCCTTATCCTGAGAGTTTTAAAGAAAAGTCAAGGGAAGAACTAGGAGGGAGAGTGTTTTGAGATCTTCAAAGTGGTGAATACAGAACAAATCATTGCTTACTAAGCACTAGCCAATGCCAGAAACCCAGGGCCATCTACATTCTATCCCTTAGCTGTTTCACTATAAGTGGGCATTGGCTTACAGCTGAACTAGACCCCTGTAGCTGAGCTAGTGCCATGCTCAAGGCTGCATCTATGGCTCTGGATTACTCAATTTATGAAACAATAAATTGGATAAAGGCAAAGAATGTATGTGTAAATTTTCAGGTGATACAAAATGGAAGAATACCAAAGATACTGGTGCACTTTCAGAACTCAAAGAGATCAGAATAGCTTGGAATATTGAGTCAAATATAAGATAAATGTAAGCGGTTAAATAGAAGGCCTTGCATCTATAGGAAAAATATCACCACAATAGATCGTAGAGGTGTGGATTAGCAGCACCTAAATGATATAAAGAGACATTTAAATCAACAATATGTCAATCCCAAGTCAAGAGTTTGATGTGGGCAACCAAAAAACCTAATGTGATCTCAAGACTAATAGTGTGGTATATCCTCCCTAGGTAATGACAGAAGAAAATTCTTGCAACTTTGGCTCTAATAAGTAACAGGCTGAAGGAAAGAGGAATACTATCCTAAAAAGGCTTCCCTATCCCAGATCATGGTGTTCCTAGCAAATGATCTGTCTGCACTACTTCTCAGGGGCCTGGCCATCATGGTGTGGCTGCCCCTGGTCCTACTAGCCCTGGTCCACCCAGGGCTAAGGAATCACTACCTCAATGAATGTGTTACCCATTCATGGTACATGGATTGGGAAGCTCTGACTTAGGAAATGTTGGGATTCATAAATGGAAACAAAGCTGTTATAAAAAGTACGGATCAAGGGGAATTTCCCCAGACCCAAATTATAGAAAAAAATTTAGATGACTGATATGATTATAGAAACAAAGTCTGAATTGCCAGGGGGCAGGGAAGCTTAGTAGTTACAAGTGAGGGTTTAGCCATGAGAATGCCTTCGTTCAAAACACAATTCCATCACTTATCGCCATATAAATATGAGGAAGTCATCTGACTCCTCTGTGCTTTCTTTGGTTTCCTATTCTGTACAGTAGGGATGATAATAGTACCAATCTCACAGGGTTGCTACAAAGACTGAATAACTTACTATGTGGTAATCCCTTAGAGGAATATTTAATAAACATTAGCTTTAATTATAATACATATGAATAGAGTACAATTAAAATATATTTTATTTTGCAACAATCAAAAATTATAGAAAAGTTGCAAGAAAATAGAATTGAGATTTTTCCTGAACCATATGAGAATAAGCTGCCATTCTGATTTCCTATTCTACCCTAAGTACTTTAGTAAATTTTTTCATGTATTTTTAAATTCTTGAAGTTTTAAATATCTTTAGTATTATCTTGAAAATAAGGACATTCTCCTACATAACCACAAAACAACAATCAAAATCAGAAAAGTAACAATGACATGCTGCTACCATCTAATCTTCAGACCTCAGTCAAGGGTCGGCATTCATCTCAATAATGGCTGTTATAGCAAAGCAACTAGTTCAGAATCACATGTGCATTTGTTTTCATTCTCTTTTAATCTGGAAGAGATCCTCTGTCTTTTCCTGACTTTCATGACCTTGACACTTTTCAACATTACAGTTCAATTATTTTGTAAGAAGTTCCTCAATTTGTCTTGGTCTGACATTTTCTCACAATCAGATTCAGGTTACAAATCTTTACAGGAGGAGTATCACAGAAGTGACACTGTATTTTCCATTGCATCCTATAAGTTTGTACACATTTTGATTGGCCTTATTAGAGGTATTGGTAACTTTGATCATTTTATTAGGCGGTGTCTACCAGGATTCTCCACTAAAAAGTTACTCTTTTTCCCCTTTACCAGTTAATAAATATTGGGGGAGGGGGGTATTACTGTGCAACTATGTAAGTATCCCATCCCTCATCAAACTTTCAATATATTTGTTTATATATGTCAGTAAAAATGGGAAACGTGCAAAAGGCAACCTATTCAATATCAGCACTGTCTGGGCTTCTCTCCCTCTGAATCTCTGTGAGCAAAGGTTGAAGAGAAACTGCGTCAACTCATCTCCCACCTTCCCCTAAGTATGAACCTCAAATAAAAAGATAAACATATAAGCAAGTATCATCAACTTCAAATTTAAGAAAAATGAAGAAGAATTCTCTAAATAGACTGGGAATATCTATCAGAAACTTAAAGTATGGTATAATGTCGGAAACATTCTCAATAAAGTTAAAAGTAGACTAGAATTTTACAACTTTCTGTAGATTCTAATCTACAGTTAAAAGATATTAAAGTTTAACAAGGAAGAGATGCAGAAGACAGGATTGACTGAGTGTTGGCAAAGGTATGGGGAACTGGAGGGAAGGAGACTAAAATCAGAGCAGTTTAGCAGTATCTATGAAATCTGACAACGTTTTATCTTACAACTTAGAAAAAGTTTTAAACCAAGGCTGTAACTTTTAATATGCTCTTCCCTCTTGATAGACCATCATAATCTCAAAATTGAAAAGCATGTGTAGAGCTACATTTTTATATTACTGAAAGTCAGCATGATATCAACACATGACTGGTGTAGTTATTATTGCCATTGTCTAAAAGGTCTTTTAAATAGGCCAGCAATATTTGAATTAAACAAAGATGTGATAATCCATAAATTATTACACATTTATTCCATAAAACTTATCTTCCTTGATTTTTTCAATTAAGTCAATAACTAGGTTATGCCATAATCCAGATTTCCAAAATTTTTTTGTTCTATTAATATTAATATCAAAGTAGATAGCTTTCTGAAGCTAGTGTAGTTCTTCCATAGTTTTTATTTATTTTTAGTTGGAGCCACTTCTTACTGCTGAGGAGATATAAACTGAAATTATTAATAGAATTCTAATCTTTAAACGGTTGAAATATCCACACTTAGATGTTTGGTACACTTTTGCTAACAGTTTTAATAATATGCAATAGTTCATAGTCAAATGACTGTGGGTAGTAGAAGTTCAAAATAAGTTTTTCACCGAAGACCATTTGGCATTTATTTGGAGATATGCTGTTGTTTCACACAATTATTCTACTGCATTTCATTCACATCTTATCTCAATTAAATATAATTGTTTTTATCAGCATTCAATAGGATGATGACATTCTCACCACGCATCCAAGAGATTCAATGTCATATCTGTCATGTGATTCATGAGGACATTTAATGTTTGGGCACAAAGATCAGATATGATTTTTGATTTGTTCCTAGGACAGTTGAGCCCACATTTCACAGGAATAAACTTATACTATGTTGCCAAATATGCCATAGAATATTTACTAATATTCTGACCAAGATTCTTACTTTACCAATTCTGACCAAGATTCTTCCTTTACCAATAAACTTACTCTTCATCATGTGTTAATAGTTAATATTCAAAATCATTTTTGCAATTTTCCTCTCAAACTGAAAATTGTACTTTCTATAACAGATGTACAATCAATGAAAAAGTCATGGGGAGAGTTGCACTTTTTAAATTTTAATCTGTAAATTCAATATGAATAATTCTTTTTTTAATTCTCATGATTGTAATCAACAATTAAAACTTCATTTAGTAGCACAGATATAAGCTGCAGGGATTTTATCTGACCTGCTCAAGTTGTAGGTTTGAATTTGGTGAGATTAATTTTCTTGATCACTGTCATTATTTTATCAGTAATTACCTTCAACAAATCACAAATCCATATTGTCCTATTAGCAAATTTTATGTAGTTTGTGCTTAACAGCATAAAATGCTTACTTTATTGTTTCCAAGTTTTAACAAATTAATAACAGTGCCTCTCGGAAGATTTTTCTTTTCTTTACAGCTTTGTTTCTTTTCTAAACTCCACTTTGTTTCCACCATTATCTTGACCTTATTTATTCTTTTGAAAGAATTAAAAATGAAATACAGTTTTATTTATAGAGTAAAAAAATTTAGTATATTTTCCTCCCAAATATTTATAGTCAGAAATATAATAAATTCATTGAAAAATCATAAATTAAGATAAATGTAAAAACATCAAAATATAAATATCTATTTTAAAAGTTATTTTACTTTTAAAATATTTGAAATTAAATACTAAAATTAAAAAGTAAAGTTTAAATTGTAACTTAACTAATTTTTAAATCAAAATTAAGTAAAACCAACAATAAATTTAGTGTTATGAAAATTTAAATCTCAATACTACTAGAAAAGTAAAATGATTTTCAATTCTGTAATTTAACTTCCATATATTTGTTAATGTAAAAAATTAGTATCCTACTTCACCCATGATGCATTGGGATTTTTAATAGTAATGTGAATTGTTTAATCCTGTAAAATGTTCCCAGGCACCATGCAGCACATCTGTGAATGCTGTGCTAATTTACGGTACTTAGAATTCGAACAGGATGAATAGTAATAGCACAAAATATGCATTCTCAACTGTTTGAAATGATATTTTACTTTGCAAAAATCTATTGCATATGCTGGGAAGAACTGGACGTGTTAATTAATTCCTTTTCACTTATCTCAGTAATTTTTTGGACAAAATCCTCCCCCATTCTGGAGCGGTGTCCACCTCTAACTTTAGTAGAGGAACTACCCATGGTGCTATATACTTCAGATACATCACTTTTCGTTTGTGGACATAGGTGTAGAGCTGGAAAGGCATTTTGCTGGGGCCTGAATTGGGTTAGTCATGAAATACATGTTTAGGGCTACAATTGTTATTTCTAGCCCAGAGTACCAGATCCAAAATGTCAAGTGTGTTTTAGCTCCTAAATAAATGTATCATTTGAGTTTGTAATATGTGAGGCCAAGGTCAGGAGCCCCTTTTTTCCCTGGGTTACTAAAGAAATTATAATTCAGTAGTATATCCATTGTAAGTAACAGTTTAAAAGCTCTATCTGTATGTACCGACACGGAAAACTCATCAAGGCATTTTGCTAGGAAAAAATTTAAGTTCCAAAATATATGCACCATACCATTTATAGACACTTTAAATTAAAGTAACATGTTTCCATTTGTTCTGCATATACACAAACAATAGAAGGATGGATGCATATATGAAACAGACAAAAATTATTTTAACCCTAGGGAGGGAAAAGAAAAGAATTTTAACCCTATCTACAATATTTAGCTTATCATAAAGAGAATGCAATAATTATTTACTGAAATAATTAAAATTTGAAAATTTCCCTTCAAAATGAAATGTGTTAGGAAAACTTTTGATTTATAAGTTTGACTATATGAATGTTAAATCATGCAAACGTGATTTAAATTTTTTAATTGAGGTACAAATGACATAAGATTATATTAGTCTCAGGTGTACAACATAATTACTCAATATTTGTATACAGTATGAAATGATCACCACAATAAATCTCGTTACCATCTGTTCCCATATGTAGTTAGAAACGTGTTTTTCTTGTGATGAGGACTTTTAAGATCTACTCTTTTAGCAACTTTGAAATACGCAATACAGTGTTATTAACTATGGTCACCATGCTGTACATTACAGCCCTATGCTTATTTATTTCACAATTGGAAGTTTGTACCCTTTGACCTCCTTCAACCACTGCACCCTCCCGCTACTCCCCTGTCTTCTGGCAACCACGATCTGTTCTCTCTGTTACCTTGGTTTTGTTTTGGGCCACACTACAGGCATGCAGGATCCTAGTTCCCTGACCAGAGGTGGAACCAGCGCCCTCGCAGTGGAAGCACGGAGTCAACCATTGGACCACCAGGGAAGGCCCCTTGGTTTTGTTTTGTTTTTTAGATTCCACATGTAAGTGAGATCACATGGTATTTGTCTTCCCCTGACTTATTTCACTTAGCATAATGCTCTCAACGTCCTTCTGTGTTGTTGCAAATGGCAAGATTTCATTCTTTTTTACGGCTGAATAGTATTGCATTATATACATACGTTGTGTTTCTTTATCCATTCATCCATAGATGGACACTTAGGTTATTTCCATGTCTTGTCTATTCTCGTTAATCCTGCAATTAATATGGGCATGCATATTATCTTTTTGAATTAGTGTTTTCATTTTCTTAGGATAAATAGCCAGAAGTGGAATTGCTGGATCATACAATAGTTCTATTTTTAATTTTTTTTTTTTTTTTTTTTTTTTTTTTTTGCAGTTCGCGGGCCTCTCACTGTTGTGGTCTCTCCCGTTGCGGAGCAGAGGCTCCGGACACGCAGGCTCAGCGGCCATGGCTCACGGGCCCAGCCGCTCCACAGCATGTGGGATCTTCCCGGACCAGGGCACGAACCCATGTCCCCTGCATCAGCAAGTGGACTCTCAACCACTGCACCACCAGGGAAGCCCCTATTTTTAATATTTTGAGGAACCTCTATACTGTTTTTCATAGTGGTTGCATCAATTTACATTCCTACCAACAGTGCACAAGGGTCCCCGTTTCTCCAATCCTCACCAACACTTGTTATTTCCTTGTCTTTTTGATAAGAGCCTTTCATTTAACAGGTTTGAGGTGATATCCCATTATGATTTTGATTTTCATTTCCCTGATGTTTAGTGATGTTGAAGATCTTTTAATGTGCCTCTTGACTATCTCTCTGTCTTCTTTGGAAAAATCTCCATTCAGATCCACTGCCCATTTTTCAGATTTTTTTTTTTTTATATTGACTTGTATGAGTTCTTTATATATTTTGAATATTAACCTCTTACCAGATATATGATTTGAAAATTTCTCCCATTTCTACCTTTTCATTTTGTTGATGGTTTCCTTTGCTGCACAGAAACTTTTTAGTTTTATTTAGTCCTTACTTATTTATTTTTACATTTGTTGCCTTTACTTTTGGAGTCAGATCCAAATAATCATCACCAAAATCAATGTCAAGGAGCTTACTGACCATGTTTTCCTCTAGGAGTTTTGTGGTTTCAGTTCTTTCAAGTCTTTAACCCATTCTGAGTTAATTTTTATATATGGTATAAGATAGTAGTCTAGTTTCATTCTGTTGTATTCTGCTCTCTAGTTTTCCCAACAACATTTATTGAAGAGACTGTCATTTCCCCATTGTATATTCTTGCCTCTTTAGGTGTAAATTAATGGACCATATATGAGTGGGTTTATTTCTGGGCTCTCTCTTTCTATTCTGTTCCACTGAGCTACTTATCTGTCAGTACGAGACTATTTTGATTACTATAGCTTTGTAACATGATTAGAAATCAAGGCGTGTATTGCCTCCAACTTTACTCTACTTTCTCAAGGTTGCCTTGGCTAGTTAGGGTCTTTTGTGTTTCCATACAAATTTTAGGATTTTTTTCTGTTTCTGTGAAAAATGCCAGTGGAATTTTGATAGGCATTGCATTGAATCTGTAGATTGCTTTGGACAGTATGGACATTTTAACAGTATTAATTTTTCCAATCCATGAACATAGGATATCTTTTTATTTATTTGTGTCTTCCCCAATTTCTTTCATCAATATCTTACAGTTTTCAGTGTACAGGTCTTTCACCTCCTTGGTTAAATTTATTCCTAGGTATTTTATTCTTTTTGATACAATTGCAAATGGAACTGTATTCTTAACTTCTCTTTCTGATAGTCTGTGTACAGAAATGCAACTGAATATACACAATATATTTTTGTATATCCATTTTGTATCCTGCAACTTTACTGAATTCATTTATTAGTCCTAACAGTTTTTTGGTGGAGTTTTTAGGGTTTTCTATATATAAAACCATTTTATCCACAAATAGTGATAAATGGTTTACCTCTTCCTCTCCAATTTGGATGCCTTTTTTTTATTTTTCTTGCATAATTGTTCTGGCTACGATTTCCAGTACCATGTTGAATAAAAGTGGCAAGAGTGGGGATCCTTATCTTCTTCCTGATCTTAGAAGAAAAGCTTCCAGCTTTTCACCATTGAGTGTGATGTTAGATGTTAAATCTTTAGTATATTAGCTCTCAAGTTGTTGTATGCTTTTACTTTCTACTTGACATTACATATTTCACTACTTCTTAAAATTTGGGTACTTCTACAAATTTGATTCTTAATTACTCCATCAGTTAGGGACTTTAGTGTTCATCTGAATGTTCCCTTTATGATTCTCAAATCACGTATCTATATTTTATTTAATTAAATAAAAAATTTCCTGAATACTCATGCTCTGTGCCAACTATTATGATAAGCACTTTTCTACACATTAATTTTATTTAATCCTTACAACAACCTATAAGAAAGTGTTATTTTTTTTTTTACAAATGAGAGAACTGAGAGTTATGAAGGCATACTGTCAGCAAAAGGACTCAGACTGAGAAAATCTAGAAATCACAGAGCTGGAAAAATCCAAGCTAACATGCTCTAGGTATGCAAAAGGAAATCAAGTAAATGAGCAGCAAACATGGGACAGACTCATTTTGGATTGATAGTTTTAGCAGAGAATCATCAAAAAAGGGAAATGTTTATCCACAATGTCTAGGTTTAGTTGAGCTGGATTCACCCCTGAGGAAAAGCTGAACAAATGTGTATTTTAGGCACTACTCTAAGTAGCTATAGTGCTTTCCAAGTTTGACAGCAAATTGTCCCAGATATGGGTGTTAGCTAAGAAGCAGAATAAGGAAATAAGGAAAAATTTAGTGCTGGAAGGAAAAAGAGGAACACTGAATGGATCAGATTTCACACCTTCTGAATGGCCAGACAAGACAGTTCCTTGTTGCAAAGACAGCAATCCTGGAAATGCAGACCCTTCCAAGCCTCTATAGGCTACAGCAGCTTGATGCCCTCTACGCCAAGATGCTAGCAGATTATCGTTAAGTGAACACCAAGACTCAACATTGTTTCACAAGTCCCAGAAAATTTTCTTTGCAATTTTAATATGCATCACAAAATATAATATAAAAGCAGTAAAGAAAGGTTAAAATTTATAGAACACCTTCAATGTCTTCAAAATGTTTCTGTTTATCTAATTCTTGCTCGAAGGAGGATTTTTGCTTATTTTCCTAGAGAACTAAGTTTGCACTTTCATACTGATTTCAATATATATTAATAATTAACATATAGTTTTTAACATTATTACATATTAATATATATCAATATATAGTATTTATCAGAGGACTGGGGTCATAAAAAATGATTGCAACTTTCTCATCAGTTATATAGAGAAAAGATTCAAAGTCTATACAGATAACCATGCCACGTTAGAACATGACTTTAACTTTGCGATACTTAGTAAAGTTTAGCGTTAATGTCTATTTAACAAACCTACTGTGACATCTTGCCATACTCCACATTTATCCCTTACCCCCTAGCAAAACACAGAAATTTAATCAAAAATAACTAACTCTACATAAGCATATGGCCCTATGACATAACAAAAGGCCATGTATGGCTTTCTCACTAATTTTTGAAACTTTGGCTTATAAGCATAATCATCTTAACACTGTATTAAACAGTCATCAATATTATCTGTGTAAAACCAAACATCATTTGGGCCATCAATCAAATACATACACAAACTTCAATGAGCATTATCCCTAGAATGAAAAAGTGTTTAAGCACCTAATCGTGCATGAAGCTCTCAGTTCTGAGAAAATTAATTGCATAGCTCTGGGCCTCTGACCTGTAGCAGTTTTACAATCTGAAACAGACAACAGAACAGAGCATGTGTATGCAGGTCATATGGCCACCAGAAAAGTAATAAACAGTAACTGTCAAAGAGTTTAGACATTCACATGCTTTTTTTGGGGGGGGAGGGGGTATTTAGGATGAGCATCCACGAAGTCCATTGAAATATGGCCTTTCTTTCTTGTTCAAGAATGAAATAACTCAAACCCAAGTAGCGACAAATGGCCTCTTTACAACGTAATCATGTGACAGATACCACAGAGAAAGGCAGTCTGACCTTGTCTATTACAGAGATTTCCCTGTGGTAGATTTAGTATCTTAAGGAATGATGTCCAATCTTTCAAAGACGTACCACGGCAACTTTCCAGCCCCATCCCCAGCATCTCCTTCACAGAACTCATCACTATCGCAATTAATTCATGGAGTACATGCTTCATTGTGTGTTTAGTGTCTGTTTCCCCTTGCTTGACCACAGACACCATGATCCCCACTACCTATCAATACTGCAAAGTCTAGCACATAGTAGTTTGTTCTATAAATGTTTCTGAAAACAAGGAAGAGAGGGCTGAAAGGAAAAAAGGAACTTCCGGCCATAAAATACTAAGTATAATTAACATAAGACACTCCTTAACAAACATGTAGTAGCTAGACTAACACACAAGCATTTTGAAGCCCTCAGTTAGCAAATATTCGCCTCAAACCGTAAAGACTGATACCTAAACATTCCCTGAGAAACAGTGCAAGACTTAGGAGTCCTCAGCCTGCCTTAAATCTTGAAAGGACCTAGAAGTTCCTTTTCAACTCTGCTTTCTCAAATCTCCATCCCTTCATTGGTATGTCTCTGCTCCCTGGTTATTGGGCCGTGACCTCCTCACTCATTCCCCACTTTCTGTGAAGCCCTGTTAAATAAAAATGATCGAATGTGTAAAATCAACTCTACTGGAAAAACAAAGGCAATACTGTCAGCCAATGACATTCTGACTTTTTATTCACTGGATAACTTTTGAATTCTTAGCCAGAGTTGTATCTCATCCCATTGGGGATGTTACTCATATGGGATCCTCAGGGTCCAGGTGTCCTTCATACCAGTGCTGCTCAAAATGTGACCCTTAAGCCAGAATCAGAATCAACTACAACGTATTAGACATATAAATCTTTGTGCACAATCTCAAATCAGCATATCTGAAAATGGAGCCTGGAAATCTGTGTTTTAACAAGCTGTTCAGGTAATCCCTATGTATGCTGAACTTTGAGAAGCACAGCCCTATGAGTCTGTTTTACTGGCCTATGACAGAGACACTGGTCCCTCATACATTCTTAGGTACAATTTGCATTTGGAAAAGAGGAAGCATCTAGCCTAGACATCCCAGTACCATCTCTCCCTGTACCCCATCTCTCCAACCTCCCAATGGGAGCAGTGATTAAGAGGATGCATTCTGGACTGGGATTGCCAGGATTTGATTCTCAGCTCTACCATTTGGTAGCTGTGTGACCTCAGGTAACTTATTTAACTGTGCTTTAGTTTCTTCATCCAAAAACAAATAATAATCTACATCTCATACAGCTATGGAAAGGACTGACTGAGTTAATACAAATACAAGAGCTTAGAAAAATATGTGGTATATAATAAGGGCTATAATTGTTTATTATTATTTAAGGCAGACTCAACTCATAAAGTCCTCTTCATGGGTCCAGGGAGTGAGTATTTTGCCTGTCATCTTTCCTCTGGAAAATAAATCCATCCTGAATGTCTCATGCAAGGTAAATTCTGGTTTCCATGCTATAGACAAAGGGTGGCCTCTTTGAAAGTATTTTCCTAAAGTGCATTACAACCTAATAACACAAAAATTACACCACTGTATCTCATCTCATTTGTGAATCTTATCACATGAGTGGCAAATACTTCATATCCGTCATGTAATGCTGAAACACACAGGCAGGACTGGCTTCCCTAAGTACCTACTCATGAGAGCAGAATATATAAATTGGCAGGTGGCTTCCAGAAGGGGAGGGTAAAGAAAACCTTCAGCAGGTTGATTTATATTCTTGATAAAATACAAATATGAGTAACACCCCATTATAATGAACTCCACTGGACCAGTAATTTGCTTTTTTTGTTTTTTACATCTTTATTGGAGTATAACTGCTTTACAGTGGTGTGTTGGTTTCTGCTTTATAACAAAGTGAATCAGATATATACATACCCCCATATCTCCTCCCTCATGCGTCTCCCTCCCACACTCCCTATCCCACCCCTCTAGGTGGTCAAAAAGCACCCAGCTGATCTCCCTGTGCTATGCGGCTACTTCCCACTAGCTATCTGTTTTACATTTGGTAGTGTATATATGTCCATGCCACTCTCTCGCTTCGCCCCAGCTTAACCTTCCCCCTCCCCGTATCCTCAAGTCCATTATCTATGTCTGCATCTTTATTCCTGTCTTGCCCCTAGGTTCTTCAGAACAACATTTTTTCTCTTTTAGATTCCATATATATGTATTAGCATATAGTATTTGTTTTTCTCTTTCTGACTTACTTCACTCTGTATGACAGACTCTAGGTCCATCCACCTCACTACAAATAACTCATTTGTTCCTTTTTATGGCTGAGTAATATTCCATTATATATATGGGCCACATCTTTATCCATTCATCTGTCTATGGACACTTAGGTTCTTTGCATGTCCTCACTATTGTAAATAGAGCTGCAATGAGCATTGTGGTACATGACTCTTTTTGAATTATGGTTTTCTCAGGGTATATGTCCAGTAGTGGGATTGCTGGGTTGTATGGTAGTTCTATGTTTAGTTTTTAAGGAACCTCCATACTGTTCTCCATAGTGGCTGTATCAATTTACAATCCCACCAACTGTGCGATAGGGTTCCCTCTTCTCCACACCCTCTCCAGCATTTGTTTGTAGATTTTTCAATGATGGCCATTCTGACTGGTGTCAGGTGATACCTCATAGTAGTTTTGATTTGCATTTCTCTAATGATTAGTGATGTTGAGCATCCTTTCATGTGTTTGTTGGCAATCTGTATATCTTCTTTGGAGAAATGTCTATTTAGGTCTTCTGCTCATACACTTAGTCAGAAGAGCTCAAGCTGAACCCCTGCTGATGGGTGGCTACTCTGGCTTGAATTAGTAAGTGAAAAGAAATATTTCGAACTCAACTGGGAAAGGAGAAAAGTATAATGAGCTCACCACCCTGTAAGCTTCTCTTTTCCAATTATGGCTTGAAGTTTGGTTTAGCCTTAGATGGTGTCTTAGGTCCTATGTGGATGGGTGTAGAAGTGTGCTTGATTTGTTTGGAGTTTTTGGATTTTGGGGTTTAGGTGGTGGTGAGTAATTAAGAGATGTCCAGTGTTGAGAGGAAGAAAACTGAATATCAATTTTACTTAATCTTGTCAATACCTTTCAACTCTTTTGTTTCACCTTCCTTGTTTTAACGAAAGCAAAATATTTTGGACACGGCTAGTGAACAGGCACAAAATTATCTAACAGAATCACTTCTTGTAGAGAAGTATTCATAACAATAGGACACTGGTGGTTTGGGCCATATGCCACTCCATGGAAATCTCTTTGTTCTTTGGAATGCTTATTTATGGTGAAAGGTTTATGCATGAAAGATTGACTGATTCTATGACATCCAACTCTGCATCTTGAACCCCCATTTAGGCTTATTATTTCATATATTCAAGATTCAGTATTAAGCTATATAGTCAACATTGGCTATTTGCATACACACACACGCATATATATACACACACAGGTATATACATATTTATACATATACACACATATATATTTCAGGCAATTTGATCCCTAACACTGTATATTTTTTTAAATTTTGTTGATCTTATACTGCTAAAATAAAACAGACAGAACATTTTACTTATGTCCATTCCATTTAATCTAGACATTTAACTTCAAGCAATATGTCCTAATGAAATAACTCATAATAGGTGAAACAATATATACATGAGTATTCATCCTTTCAACATTATTTATGAGTGAAAAATTAATACAAAATAAATGTCCAAGAATAAAGAAATGACTTAGGTTACTGATGGATAAACACATAATAAAATATTTGCAGTAATTAAAAATTATGCTTATGAATACCATAAACCAATAGGCAAGGCAAATTATTCTATAAACATAAAGGAAGGACTTCTCAGGTGGCACAGTGGTGAAGACTCCACCTGCCAATGCAGGGGACATGGATTCGAGCCCTGGTCTGGGAAGATCCCTCTTGCAGTGGAGCAACTAAGCCCATGCACCACAACTACTAAGCCTGTGCTCTAGAGCCCGTGAGCCACAACTACTGAGCCCACGTGCCACAACTACTGAAGCCCGTGCACCTAGAGGCCATGCTCCACAACAAAAGAAGCCACCGCACTGCAACGAAGAGTAGCCCCCACCCACCACAACTAGAGAAAGCCCACGTGCAGCAACAAAGACACAATGCAGCCATAAATAAATAAATAAATAAAACAAAGGAAAACTGGGGTCCAAATCCAAATTGTTCATAGAGTAAGATTAAAAAATAAAAGTTTTGTATGAAAAAGATAAAGATAACAAGATTAATAGTAGGATAATGACTTTTTTGTACTTGAAACTGTCTTTGGCTTTTATGATCAAAAAAAGTAGTTTTTATTTCAGCATATCCCGAAGATGAAGGTACTATTTGTTTAACCTAGAATCGTACTAACCTAAATACCTTTTGAGATGATTGAATTAATGTGGCTTAAATACTTTAATAGACATTTTCACTACACTAAAGTTTTGTTATAAGAGTATTTGACTTAAAAGATTTTAAAATGACAAGTATATGTTCGTATAGTTTTTGCAATGGTATTATGCTAAGCGATGTCATACAGAATGTAATAGCCTACAAATTATGAGCTATGTTATTAAGTATATCAAAGATATTGTGTGGACTTTTCATAAACACTTAACAAGCAAATTATCATTAATTGAATATCAAAGAAATAAACAGTTGATTCAGATGAGATTAGAATGTGGTTTAGATCCACCTGACTAGATATTTATACTAAGTTAAAAATATTCTAATCTAAATAGTATGTATTTTGATCTTTTGAAAGAATGTTTTCCGTTAAAATTACTGTATTCCTTAGGATATAAATCCTTCCAGTGAAATTCTCTTTCTACAAGGAATTGTAAAGAGGTTTTTGTCTAGGATTTGATTTTCCTGTGTGATTAAACTCATCAATTTCCATCTCAATGATATTAGCAAATATAAGAATGCTAACAGGACTGTGTAGTCTTTGTTTGCTCTTCCCTTATGACTATCTTTCATTTTAATGTAAGTATGGTAAATAGACTTAACAAAATTGGGTGCTTTATTTTCATATAACTTAATTCTTGAGATACAAGGCTCTTTCATATATGAGAGCAGCATGATTGGACAGAGTCCCTTGTAAATGCAGATCAACACAATTTTTTCTACTTAAGACATTGGCAAAACTCTATGAAAGGAATGGGGGAGCAACCTTTCACAGTAATGAATAAAGATTTGAATGAATAATTTCATGCATTAGAGTATTTGGTATTGTCATTAATTATGTTTCAATCAATTACTATGAATGCCATAAATACATGATTTTCATTATAGCTCTATCTTGTAAAATATACTGAAAATAGTTTAAATGGCCATCAAAATGAAACAGTAGCATAAATTATGATATAACCTTACTATGGAATACTTACTTAATTCCATACTTACTATGGAATAAGTGTGCAGTAAAAAAGAATAAGTAAATATAATCTACTGACCTAGAAAGATGTCCATAATACATTATTTTTTAATAAAAGTAACCTCCAACCCATTATGTTTGTTAAGATTCCATTTTAATTAAAACAATTGATTGTAAGATATTGTATTACTAAATGGTGGTGACTTCTGAAGAGTGAAGTTCGAGAGGCAGAGAACTTTCAATTCTTACTTTTTAGATTTCTCTAAGTAAATTTGTGCCAAATCACCAGATAAGTGAAAGGGACTTATCTAGGATTGAAATCCTGGGTTATTTTAAAAATTGGTCACAGTCACAGAATTGGTTATTTGTCATGGAAAAATGAGAAAATACTTCTCGTACCATTGTATTCTTGCCAACGGTAATTATCATAGTTAAAGCACACTGCACATGGTAGGTACATAATAAATGGTAGTTATTATTCTCTTTCATCCATCAGCACTTGGAGTACAGTAAGCATTCAATGAATGGGTGAATAGCTAAATGGACACAAGTATGAATGTATACCTCTTCCTCTAATGCAAAATCAAACAAATTTTCAAGATGCCCTGCTTCCCAATTTCCTACTATACTCACATGAAAAGTCTCTGCTCACATCTCTTTCACATGGCACAACAAAATCCTCCCTCAGAAGGAGGCTAGGGAGGATAAAAAAGGGACCTGAGTGTCTGGAAAGAGAAGACCTTCGTCAGAAATGCCACATATTTAACCAGTCTTCTTTTTGGACTGGCAGAGGACTTTGCTTTGATGCCTTTTGCTGTGAACTCTGGTATTTCCCCAGTAAGTGGCATTTCAAAGCTGACAGCTCCAGCTGTCCACCCTTCCTCCCTCTACTGAATCAGGCCCAACAGATGGTGCAAATAGCCTGGCATAGATTCATTGGATCAGTGTTGGGGGGAAAACCTTGCCAGGCGGCTGATGGTTTCTTTGAAGTTGTTCATTCTGGCAACAATGGATGACTAACAGCACATCCTTGGCTGAATGAAAAGATAAGACACTGAAGTTTGAAAGAAAATTTGCAATGTGGGGCTTCATATCTTTTACAGTGCCCGCAATTATTTTCTACTAGTGATATCTTTTTTTATTAATATTATGTGTTAGAGCTATGTCATCCTCTCACTCAAGATTCCCAGTGCCCGAAATTAAAATAAAAACCCACTACTACTGCTCAGATGGCAGTAGGAAAAAAACACTGGCCTAAAGGTCAGTGCACCCAGATTCCACCCTCCACCCTCCCTTTGAACTTCCTAGATAACCTTAGTCAAGACATTGATGTGCTTTGATCTTGAGATTCTGCATCTTTTAAAATAAAGATGAAAATATCTTTTTTGTTTTTTTGCAAGGTGACTGAGAAACATATGAGATAATGAACGTACAGGTGTTATATGAAGTTTTATAAAAAATGCTTTAGAGTTATATGTTATGAAGGACATCATAGTGGCCCTCCACGACAGGTATGAACTCTCAAATGAGCATGGGCTTACGTGGGTACATACTCTTACCCCTCCGGATGGCCATTGTTGAGACTTGGGTCAGGATTGGAGGACAGTGGTATCATGGATTAACAGACCCTGACCCACTCATACAGACCAGCTCAGCAGCACACCTTGGAACCATTAATCCCACAATCTCATAAAACTCTGCTTAAATCTTGATCTAAAAATTACTGTATAATGTGAACAATTTTAGGAAATGTTTAGGAAAGAGGGTATCACTTTTTTTGACTTTTTGTTACCCTCAAATCAGTCTTACCATTCCCAAATAATAGGTTCTAAAAACACTCTTATAAATATCATATTAACATCTCCACTGAAGTTTTCTCCCCAGAAGATTGTAGTTTTCAGAATCAGAGATTTTGGCCAAGTCATCGCTCTACCCTCAACTCTGGTAGAAAGTCGTCCTGAAATAGCACAGCTATCAGATATGGAAATCCAATTCAGAAGTACAGTCCATATGACCATATGAACCTTCCTACATTAACCAATTTCTAATTGTATAGGATGATCTGAGCAACATAATTATTGAAATCACTTATTTATTTTTTAATTCTATGTGTCTATATTCCCAGAAAACATTCTAGCATGTTTTATACAAGTATTTACAAGCCACAGCATCCAAAAATGCACTGAAGTATTTCCCAATCCAAAAGAAAAAAAAAGCAGCTCTTTTCCTTCTGCTTACCAAAATACGTTTTTCAAATTAATTAATAACTTTTCCCTTTCTCCTTTTCACTAAAAATCAATTCATAGGAGGGCAGAGGATACCATACGCCTTATTAACCTGAAACTGATAACTTTCAATAATTTATTCAAAATTTCACTTAGTTTTACCATGAACAAGATATTATCACCAAAATAATCTGTTCAAAATTGAAGGTAATCAATTGTTAGCTTTCCTTTTCTTTCAAATGAATTTGAGTACACACACCAGGCTTAGGTTTAGTTTGTTGGCTCATGAAAATGGATAACAAGTTTCCTGTGTCAGCTGTTAAACTGAAAGAAGCTAGTATTAGGTATCTATTAAAGTTTGATCAGAAGAACAAAAGCTACTCTAGACATTGTGAGCTCTCCCAGGAAATCCAGTGTTTCGGGGTTAGAAGGAAGCTGCCATCAGTAATCTCATCTGCCTGCATAATCAAAGGAGAGATTTTGAGGAAGATGCCCCCAAACTGCAGGCAAAACCCATCTCGGCCATCTGCATATGCCATGTGCCTGACCTGATGCATCTGGAGAACGGTTTCTCCCCTTTCCCATTCTGAATCTTCATGAAAGCCTTTAATTGCCAGGATGTAACCAGAACCCTGAAGGCAATGGAGTCCTGGAACTGTGGTCTCCAGGCTGCCCAGGGTGCCCGCAAGACAGGAAACCTCTCCGACATCATCTCATCCCCCCTCTCCACCTAGAGCCAAAGGAGTTAAATCAAAGAACACAAGGCAGTTCTACAGTGAAGTCTGACGTGCCCTGTCTGCTCAGTCACTGAAAACCCTTACAAGAGCTCTACCTGTGCCAGTAAAGGAATCTTCATGAAGGGAATGCAGCTGCAGCTGCAGCCACAGATAATTATTCCAACACTAAAGAAGCAGCATAGTTCCTTTCCTCAAGCACGTGACGCCTTAGTGGGAAATACAAGACTTTGTTATATTTAAATGTGTTGGGCACCTACTTCGTGCCAGGAACTTTGCTAGGGACATTATATAATTTATTAAATCATTGCAACTTTTCTGTAATGGACTTATTGTTCTATTTTTACAGCTAAGAAAATTGAGATTCACATCAGTTACGAGAAAATAGTCCAAGTCCGATAGCTCACGAGTGCTAGACATACCCCAAGTATGTATGATTCCAAAGCTTTTGCTCTTTCTGCTATACAATGAGTGTGGTAAGGTAGTACATTCTGAGGGTCGAATAATCACTACAAGAAAATAAATACTAAGAATTCAGAGGAATGGACAAAAGGAAGTTCCTACTGCATGATCATAATCGCCAAATTTTTTGGCCAGGAAACATAATATTTTTCAACAATTTGGCATTTGTAACAATCACCATCTCATTCTTGTCTCACAAAATACCCATCTGAGAGCCTAAAAACTTAAGAATAATCAATTGTGCCTACAAATCTGCAGAACAAATGTATATACAGACTTAGTTTAACTCCTGTTTTTACCCCCAAATATGGCTTAGGAGGTATCTCTTTAAAACTTTAAACGTCTTTTTCTAGTTAACAGGGACCTAATGACTCGGGGCATAAAGTTTTAAACTTGAGTTGAAATGCTTCTCAGGGACTTCAATTAACCAGCATCAATTTGTTGCTCCTAGGCCTAACCTTCAGGAAAAAAAAAAAACTTAACACTTTAGAAAGGACTGTTCATTCATTGTCTGATGCCATCTGGGAACATAATAGCTCAATCCCTTTGCCCTCAGATTAATGGAGCTAGCTCACATGTTATAAACAGCACTTTAATTCCCTTTAATATTTTCACTGTGGACTTCTTTGTGGCAGAACTTATTTGCAATAATACGTATGTAATTTGGAAAATAGAACCAGAAAATCTGGCATCTTAAGAATACTCCTTTACTAGGAGAAATACCAAATATACAAAATATTGAAAGGCAAGGCAATCTTATTCCTCCACTTTTTCAATTCTTTGACAATAAAAATGAAAAGTTCACTTTGTGGCCAGAATGTTAAAAATAGGTAACAAAACATTTGAAGAAGAAATTTAATTCAATGAGGAATACTAATAAAGTTGTATTATGCTCCCTAAGTATTGTAAGATGTGAAATATACTGGAAATGTCCTTCTCAAGTGTAAAAACTTTTAAAAGCCCTAACAAAATTATGTTCCCTTTTATTTGAAATTTTTCATACATAAATATCACGCACTAGTTCTTAGATTAACTTGGTATTGAAGAAAGGCAATAAGACTGAACTTAGGAAAGGGCTTTCACAGGATGTTTTTTTTTGAATGATTAAACAAACTATATAATGAACCACAACACAGGCTAAAGCCCAAATCACTATCTTTGAAGAAATAAATCATGGGATTTATATTTATATTTATACATTGGAATTGAATAGTTTCTCTATATCTGACCTGGATGAAGAATGCCAAAATAAATTTATGATTTTGGATTTTATATGCGATTGGTTCACATTTTAGAAATTTTAAATGGATTTTTTAAAAAATACAACAGCGTTCATTTGAATGTAATTCAGTCATATTTTCATCTGAATTTCCAACAGGGTGGCTTTATTTTCCACATTTCACAGAAACATATGCTCCAGGGATTTCAGTGTGATACCTTTCGTCTCTTATGAGGTCAATATATAATACTCCTTTCTTCCCATCTTAGGTTCAGAACCAATTAAAAATAAAGCACAGGGGATAGATGGGGATTTAAATGACAGCTTTGTCGCTGAAAAAGCAGATTAGAGAACATGGCTTTAAACCTGCACCCAAAGGATTTCCCAGCACTCCATCCCTTAAGTAGACAGACTCACACACCAAGTGACAGGCAGGACTGCAGGCTGTACGCAACCCTGGGAGTTCACCTGAGTGTCGGAGAGAAAAGGACAAAAGTGGAGGAAGCTACTCCTAAAAATAGAAGGAAAAGGGCTCGGCTGGCTTTCTCTATTCTTTCTCTCTAACCTGCACTCAGCAAGGAGGAGTGAGTGATGTGTCAGCAAAGGAGCCAGCAGTCCTAAGCCAGCAGAGACTCTGCACATGAGGGGTAAAATAATACTCTCCACTCCCCAAAGTCACATGAAATAAGCAATCAATGAGGGTATGTGGCTTATAGGTTAATAGTTTGCATTTATTCTCCTTCACTTATTAAATATATCTGTCTTTTCCTGAAAATAGCACATACAAATAATTTGCATTCCACTTTTACAAGATATCAACCTGTTTTTCTCACTTTAGTGTTCTGTAGCCCGTGGATAATAAGGGCATATAGGTCTGTTTTCTCTACAAAGCATTTTAACTCAGCACTAAGGATAGATGGCTTAAGATAGACAAACGGATACATTTATAGACAAAAACACAGCTTGAGAAAATACTGCATTTGGTCTAATCATCTTTTGTATTATAAATTAGCAAAACAGGGTGATACTTCATGTAATACATACTAACAAAATTAGTTATGAAGTAATTGTTCATCTAAATGATACTAGTTATTTGCCCTTTGTATGTTGCTGTATGCATCACAACATGTAGCCTTGGATACAGAACGCAATTTTCTATACCCTTTGGGAACTGCTATTTCCAACCCCATTTTATCTGGTCACGCATTTTGATTGTGTCATCGTTGTGAATAATAGGGCTCGCATGAAGCTGATAGCACAGGGATTTGGAATTTTTTGCATTTGTGAAGATCTACAATAGTCACAATTAAATATTTGGAAGAAACTAAAACTAATTTTAAATAACCGTTATTCTGATGGGGGAAGGGGTCCTTTTGTACCAGTTTTAGGAAATGCAAAAGGAGGTATCTCCTTAATTATGTAAAGAATATTTTAAAACATTCAAAATTAAATTTTAAATGATTATTCAGTAACATCAAATATTCATTATATAATCACAATTTAATCATTGTTCATAGTTGCAAATCCATTGCAATTCAAATCTAAGTTAAAAGAGTGGTTGCAGTTGGGACCACAGATCATATTGTAGTCCAAAAACTAGTCAGAAGGAATAAAATCAATACTGTAATTTTCCTGTTTCCCTCAATATCTTTTAAAAAGGTAATGACATAAAGGACTGTTATCCAAAATATACAAAGAATTATTGAAATAAGAAAACAACCCAATTAAAAAATGGCCCAAAGCCTTTAACAGACACTACACCAAAGAAGATACACGGATGGCAAATATCTATATGAAAAGATGCTCCACATCATATGTTATCAGAGAAGTGCAAACTAAAACAATGATATACCACTACACATATATTAGTATGGCCAAAATCCAGAACACTGGCAACACCAAATGCTGATGAAGATGTGAAGAACTGCAATTCTCATTCACCGCCAAAATGCAAAATGGTACAGCCACTCTGGAAGACAGTCTGGCAGTTTCCCACAAAGTTTAACATATTCTTACTACACAGGAAACCTGCTCCTTGATATTTACCAAAAGGAGCTGAAAACTTAGGTCTACACAAAAACCTGCACATGGATGTTTATAGTGGCTCCATTCATAATTGCCAAAACTTGGAAGTAACCAAGATGTCCTTCAGTAGGTGAATAGATACATAAACCATGGTACATCCAGACAATGGAATATTATTCAGAGCTAAAAAGAAATGAGCTATCAAGCCATTTCAAGACAGTGAGGAAATGTAAATGCATATTACTAAGTGTAAAAAGCCAATCTGAAAAGGCTGTATGATCGCAACTATATGACATTCTGGAAAAGACGAAAGTGTAGAGACAGTATAAAGATCAGTGGTTGCCAAGGGTTGGGGTGGGGGCAGAGCAGTCAACAGAGCACAGAGGATTTTTAGGGCAGAGGAAATACTTTGTATAGTATAGTGGACATATGTCACTGTACATTTGTCCAAACCCACAGAATGTACAACACCAAGAGTGAACCCTAAGGTAAAACTTTGGGTGATTATGATATGTCAATGTAGGTTCATCATTGGTAGAGATGTAGCATTCTGGTACGTGATATTGTTCATGGAAGAGGCTGTGCACATGTGGGCGCAGGATACATATGGGAAATCTCTGTACCTCCTCAATTTTGTTGTAAACCTAAAACTTCTCTAAAAAAGTAAAGTCTTAAAAAAAAGAGTAATGACAGCCTTCCTCCTTGATGTTGATTCTCCATTTAGGTAGAATCCCACTGGGTAATGTCTTAGTCAGGCTGCCATAACAGAATACCATAGACCAAGTGGCTTACAGAACAGAAATTTATTTCCCACAGTTCTAGAGGCTGGGAAGTCTGAGGTCAGGGTGCCAACATGGTCAAGTTCTGATGAGAGCCCTCCTCCTGGTTTGCAGATGGTGGTCTTCTCACTATGTCCTCACATGGCAGAGAGAAGCAAGCTGTCCCATGTCTCTTACACGGTCACTGATCCCATAATAAGGGCTCCACCCTCATGACCTAATAACCTCCCAAGGGCCCCATCTCCAAATACCATAACACAGGAGATTAGGCTTTCAACATATGAATTTTGGAAGAACACAAACATGCAGTCCACAACAAGGGGCAATGGGATTCAGCAAGAAGGTGCTCTTGGTGACAAGTAACACCAGACCTACCACAATTAACAAGAGGAAACTAGGTTATACCCTATCCATAGACCCACTTTCATCATTGGCTTCTTACTCAAGTGAACAGGTTAGAAAGTTGTGCATTGCATGCCTATTTCCCAAACTGCCACAAGTGCCTTGCAGGATCTGTCAAGAAAGCCACATCTGACTTAGGGCAAGCTGAGGTACTTGCCAAAGGAGTCAAGAGGTAAAGAGAATATTAAAGCCCTTCTTAAGAGAATGGAAAAATGAAAGAAGAATAGGAGGTAGAAGAAAAAGAACAACATTATTATCAAAGTTTCATTAAAAAGCATTCTCCAAAAAGGAAACCCTTCTACATTATTGGTGGGAATGTAAATTGGTACAGCCACTATGGAGAACAGCATGGAGGTTCCTTAAACAACTGAAAATAGGGCTTCCCTGGTGGTGCAGTGGTTGAGAGTCTGCCTGCCGACGCAGGGGACGCGGGTTCGTGCCCCGGTCCGGGAAGATTCCAAATGCCGCAGAGCGGCTGGGCCCGTGAGCCATGGCTGCTGAGCCTGCGCGTCCGGAACCTGTGCTCCACAACAGGAGAGGCCACAACAGTGAGAGGCCCGCGTACCGAAAAAAAAACAAAAAAAAACCCTGAAAATAGAGCTATTATATGATACAGCAATCCCACTGCTGGGCATATATCCAGAGAAAACCATGGTTTGAAAGGATACATGCACCTCAATGTTCATTGAGTGCTGTTTACGATAGCCAAGACATGGAAGCAACCCAAATGTCCATCGACAGAGGAATGGATAAAGAAGATGTGGTACATATATACAATGGAATATTACTCAGCCATTAAAAAGAATGAAATAATGCCATTTGTAGCAACATGGATGGACCTGGAGATCATACTAAGGGAAATAAATCAGAGCAAGACAAGTATCATACAATATCACTTATATGTAAACAGACTCACAGGCTTAGAAAACCAACTTATGTTTACCAAAGGGGAAAGGTGAAGGGGGGATAAATTGGGAGCTTGGAATTGAAATATACACACTACTATATTTAAAATAGATAATCAACAAGGACCTACTGTTTAGCACAGGGAACTCTGCTTAATATTCTGTAATAACCTAAATGGGAAAAGAATTTGAAAAAGAATAGATACATGTATATGTACAACTGAATCACTTTGCTGTACATCCAAAACACAACACTGTTAACCAACTATACTCCAATATAAAATTTAAAAATTTTTATAAAGCATTCTCCAAAGAAGACCAAGTTAGCAGGAAAGCATGTATTTATAATGGAAAACAATGTAGGATTTGAAATCAGACAGACCTGGACATGAATATTAGCACCTAAACCAAATTTCTTAAGTTCTCAAATTTCTCAACTGAAAAATGTAGTAATAATTGTTTTGTGATTGTAGTAAAGAGAAACACATGTATGTATAGTGCCTAGGATATCACAGTTGTTCAACAAACACTCCCTGTTGTTTCTGTCATGTTGTAGTTTTATCATTAATATAGTAAGGCATTAGCTCTCATTTCCTTAGATTCAGCAGTAAATTATGAATATTCAGCACTGCTTCTACTACCAAGACCGATGTAAATGAGATGTAGAGAAGGAAACAGCATCGCAATATAGAGGGCAGCCAGCAAGAGTGGCCCTCCCCTGTGGTAAGGGGTATTTTAACACTAACATCATTTAGAATTGCCTGTGCATGGTGATCCAAAAAAAAAAAAAGAAAAGAAAAGAAAAGAAAGGATACTAAATTTCAGTTTAAATTCTCTACAGTTGATATTCCCCCTTATAACCTGCACCCAGTGGAACCTTCTGATCACCACCCCCTCCTCCATAGATCACCAATGTTCTTTACACAGATAGAGAAGTTGGAGACCCAGAGAATACAAGCAACTAGCCAAAGTCACATAGCATAATTTTCATGCCTTTTAAAAAAAAAAAATTCTTCATTTTGCCACTTCTTTCCAGAACATTGCTCCCTCCTAACTTCTTTTGACCCCTGAGTCTAATTCTGTCTTTAGTTTGGTTTTCTTCCGAAATCTAAACTAACTAGATCTATTCTAGATCCAACTAAACAAACAAGATCCATTCATCTTCAGAAGTTCCTGATTGGAAAAAAAAATGTAACAAATCTAAGGCATTCACTCCGCAGGATTTTTACTATTTGTTTCTGCCTCAGTGAATATTCTTGCTCTGTCTGTCTAGTCTTCAGAGGCTCTGTTGACAATTCTTGTGATGCAGTAAAATGTTTGCCCAGAATAATGTGATAAGACAAAGTAGAGCCATATTTATATTGTCATACTTTAAAAGCATTCTGTTTCCTAATTCTTTCCCAAAGGAAAAAAATGTCAGTGATAGCTTTCTTTCTGCCAACAGTGGGGGTAGGGGGAGGGATTTCTTCCAGACTCTATTTCCCCTTCAATGTAACAGTTGGAAGATATTTCTTTCCGTATGTGCATTAAGAATCCATGTTTTCTATATAAAGTCAGATAGCGCTGCTCACCAACCCAGGGAAGTAAAATGAGGAAAATGTAACAAATGGCACACACCTCCATTACCACCACACATAAGGAGCCTGTCAACTCTCTAACAGAAGGTAGTCCCTGTGGCAGCACAAATGAATTAATATCCTGCTAACACAATTATACGTGTGAAAAACATTGGTTGTGCAACTCACAAAGAAATCACATTATACAGTTTACTTTTCATAGCTCCTACTGTGCAACAGCAACATTGTCCTTTGTGCCTCAATTGTCCTAATTTAATAAATACGCTTCTCTTTTTGAGTTAAGGATAAAAAGAACAATCTGTCGAGGGAAGTATTTCTCTTTGATCAAAAAGATTTTACTAAATCCAAAAATCTGTACTTACTTCCTCCTTCTTGGCAACCCCAATAAAGATGCACCCAAAGAAATTGTACATTGGATATTCTCTCTTTCCAGAACTGTTTTTCCCTCCGTAACCATAAAACGACCCCACACCATAGGTACAACACATAAAACGTATGCAAACATTTAGACCCAGGGTTTAAAAGGTCTAAAACATTTCTGCCTCAAATCTCTATTTTCTCCAATCATTTTCCCATAAGTAACTACAGCCATGTGTTCTTCTCAGAAAAACATGTAAGAGCACCACTTGGTTCTGCTCAAGACAGCGTGACAGTGCCAACAATTATTTATTTCAAGGCAAAAGGACATATATTTAATAAAATTAGTTGGGGAAATTTCTTCATAAATAAATATAAAGAGCTTGGGGAGGGCCTTTAAAATCCTCATTTCACACTCAGTTCCAGAGGTTACTAATGATTTGACTACATGATAAATGTCTCTACGATAAAAAAGCAACATAATAATACACCTTCTAAATGAGTAAGTATTGAAGTTAATTGAAGCTTCGTAGGTGAAAAGGTTTCTTTATAACTGTTAAAAGCTAAACCTTGAAGGGATAGGAACTAAAACACTTTAGAAGCATCAATAAAAGAGAACCTAACAGCAAACCTGATTATTTATTTAGGAGATTCCTAGAGATAGACGCTGCAGCCAGCAAAGGCATGATGGCATGGAAACCACGTGAAGGAGAGGAAATGGAGCGATGGGAAGGCAACACATAATGCACAGCAATGTTCCTTCCACGGCGGCCATTTGGAGTTAACTAGGCCAACAGTGATGGAAATCATTATCCCTAGATGGCCGATTCTTTAGCTGCTGTCTGATTATGGGTGTGAGAAAGGCATTTGAGGCCTGGGCTTGTTAACTAATGTTTTCACCCCAAGCATCAGATGCTAATTGGTTAATCCAGAACTGCCAGGACCACAGTTTCTTCTCACTTCAATTACCTAGACTGACGCTAGAAAACAAACCAGAATCCAACCGTCTGTTTCATTTGAGACAAAAAGTTAGTGGCTGAAGAAAGAAACCAAAACAAACAAACAACAAAAAAAACCCCACAATATGCTTAGTATAAAAGGATTTATTTGAGCAAGAGGAAAAGATGTAATTCAAACTTGGTCTAATCTGTTCATTGATTCTCTACGCAAGGAGTTCATCAAGAAAGAAATATGAACTAATCATTCACATCCTCTGCGTTCTCAGATTATGAATCACCAACCTTTTCCAGCTTTATTTGGGCTAACCAATTCAGAAACTTGCTTTGTTTATGACATTATTCTCAAATACTTTGCAATAAATACTTTTAAAGAGACAAATATCTCACATCAGCCAGGAAGTTTCCTCCCAAGATGTAAAATTTTTCCATATTCTGTAAAGACAGTAATCCAAAAAAAAAGAATTTTACTTAAAGGAAATTAATTAGAAAACAAAATCACTGTACAGTATATCTAAAATAACTGTTTTAGAATGAGAGGCTTCCCTCAATGAAATATTACAAAAATATAAACTGAACTTATTTCCTATTCAATCAGCAGTTCTGTTTGGCACCTTAACAACCAGAAACTCTCAATGCCAGATTTAAAGTATCTTATTTCTGAACCTCCCCCCAGCCCCACACACACTGTGTGACCTCTAAAATTATGTTAGAGGGAAAGACCAACTTTTCTTTAACAGTGTTGTGTAATTTTAAAATATATAAAGCCAGCAAAGAAAAAATTTATTTTGACACTAAGTAACCACTCAGGAGCACAAATATTCTAACCATAAAGGTTGCAGATTTAATCTATTAGCTTTTACAAGATACCTGGTTTGAAATATTTCCCTACCCGAAAGCAATGTACAACACTTCCACTTTGCCACAGGGTTTTGGAGATACTACAGAAGTAGTAGAGTTGATATATCATACAGGTTACCACTATCTGCTTTAAAGTCATACAGGGTCAGAGTTACAGCTCCACCACATAAGGCTATGTGACTTTGAGTCTCGATGTTATCCCTGGTAATTGGGATAAAAATAGCATCTTATATATTTGCTGCAAAGATTACGTTACACAATGCCTAGTGTCTGCACATAGTAAATAGTCAACAAGTGTTAGCAATTATAATTGTAATTAATATTCAACAGGGCAGTGATATCAGCTGTACGGTGGAATAGGCAGTCCCACACTCTTCCCCCAACAGAAACACTGATTTAACAATCATCTACGTATGAAAATACCTTTACAAGAGCTCCAGAACCCAAGTAAGAGGTTACACTATCCCAGTAAAACACGCAAAAGAGAAAAAAAAAAAAAAGCACTGCCAAGATTAACAAGCAAAGTTTCACTTTATCTATATCACCCCTCCCCCAACCTGGCAAAGCACAGTTCTAAGACAGATCCCCTTGGAACATGAGAGATCTCCTCAGAACATGAGAGACCCCCTCAGAGCATGAGTTCTTCCATGGGATAAAGACAGAACAATGCACCCATAAACACCATGTACAGCATGGTAATTATAGTTAATAATACAGTATCATATACTTGAAAATTACCAGAGAGTAGATCTTACATGTTCTCAACACACACACACAAAAGAAATAGTAATTATGTAATGTGATAGAGTTGTAAGCTAATGCTCTGGTAACAAGCTTTTTCCAATATATAAGTATATCAAATCAGCACATTGTACACCTTAAAGTCACACAATGTTATATGTCAATAATATTTTAAAGCTGTGGAAAAAAACACAAATACACCTCAAAGAAATGGAATAAAGATTTAAAGATAAGACCTGAAATCATCAATAGGGAAAAAGCTTCTTGACAGTCTTGGCTATGATTTTTCTGGATATGAAATCAAAAGCACAAAAAGCAAAAATAACCAAGTGGGACTACATCAAACTAAAAAGTTTCAGCAAAGGAAAGGAAACAAACAAAATGAAAAGGCAACCTATGGAATGGTAGAAAATATTTGCAAACAATACATCAGATAAGTGACTAATATGTAAACTTATCCAGTCAGTCCTCCATATCTGTGGGTTCCATATCTGTAGATTCAACTGATGGCAGATCAACTGTACTGTATCATTTTGTATAAGGGACTTGAGCATCTGTGGGGGTTCTGGAACACCCCCCCTCAGGTACCAAGAGACAACTGTGTAAGGAACTAGGGGCAGGTACAAGAAAATGGAGAGAAGTTGGTCAAAGGGTACAAAGTTTCAGTTATACAAGATGAATAAATTCAGAAGTTCTAATGTACCAGCATGATGACTATAGTTAACAATAATGTATTGTGTACTTAAGAGTAAATTTTAAGCACAAAAAAAGAGAAAGAGAGAAAATGTGAGATGATGGATATGTTAATCTGATTGCAGTAATCATTTAAAACATATATTTAAAACATCAAAAACATCAAGTTGTATGCTTTGAATATATACAATTTTGTCAGTTCTAATTCATTAAAGTTGAAAAAATTCATATGAAACCACAAAAGACCTTGAATAGCCAAAGAAATTTTGAGCAAGAACAAAAAAAGCTGGGAACATCACATTTCCTGAATTCAAAATATATTACAAAACTACAGTTTTCGAAACAGTATAGTGCTGGCATAAAAAGACATATAGGCCAATGAAACAAAACAAAGAGCACAGAAATAACCCATACATATACAGTCAACAGATCTTCCACAAAGGTCCCAAGTATTATATAATGGGCAAAGTGTAATCTCTTCAATAAATGGTGCTAGGAAAACTGGATATCTACATGCAAAAGAACAAAATTTGACCCTTCTCTCACATTCTGCACAAAAACTAACTGAAAATAAATTAAAGATTTAGATTTAAGACCTGAAATCATAAAAATTCTAAAAGAAAACGTAGGGAAAATTTTCTAAACTTTGGCTTTGGATTTCTTTGTTATGACACCAAAAATAGGAAACAAAAGCAAAAACAGAACGCGAGACTTCATCAAACTAAAAAGCTCGGCAAAGCAATGAAAAAATGAAAAGGCAATCTGTAGAATGGGAGAAAATACTGGCAAACTATACATCTGATAAAGGATTAATATCCAAACTACACAGGGACCTCAACAGCAAAACCAAATAACCCATTTTAAAAGTTGGCAAAGGAACTGAATAGACCTTTCTCCAAAGATGACATACAAATGGCCAAGAAGTTTATGAAAAGGTGCTCAATATCACTAATCATCAGGGAAATGCAAACCAAACCACAGTGAGGTATCATCTCAAACAAATTGGGATGACTATCAACAAAAAACAAAAGATAACTAGTGTTGGTGAGGATTTGAAGAAATGAGAATCACTGCATAATTGACAGGAATGTAAATCGGTACAGTCATATGGAAAAGAATACCCAAGTTCCTCAAAAACTTAAAAAATAGAACTAGCATATCATCCAGCAACCCACTTCTGGGTGTATATTCCAAAGAATTCAAATCAGGATCTCAAAGAGATATCTGCACTCCCAAGTTCATTGCAACATTATTCACAATAGCCAAGACATGGAAGCAACCTAAATATCCATCCACAGATGAACAGATTTTTTAAAATTGTGTCATACACATACAATGGAATATTATTCAGCCATGAGAAAGATGGAAATCCTGCCATTTGTGATAATATGGTTAAACCTGAAGGACATTTAAGCTAAGTGAAATAAGCTAGACACAGAAGGACAGTATCTGCTTGATAAGAATCAAAGCCATTTTTATGTTTGTGAATTTAGGGCTGCCAGATTTAGCACATAAAAATCCACTTTGTTTATCTAAAGTTAAATTTAACTGTGTGTCCTGCATTTTATTTGGTAAACCTATATGAATTGTCCTAGAAGAAAGAAACTATACTGTTTAACATTAAGTATGCACAGTTAAGTGTAATATTATAAAATCAAGTAATGTAATTTACCACAGACCAAAAAGAAAAGTCAATAAACACACAAAAATCAGTCAATAAAATTCAATATCCACTCATGATAAACTTCAAAATGAAGAAATGTTTTTAATCTGATTGAAGGCATTATAAAAACCCTTAGTAAATGTCTTACTTAGTGGTGACATTATAAAATAATTTTCTTTATACACAAGAATGGTTGCTACATCACTCCTGTTCAACTTTGTATTAGAAATTCTGACCGGTAGAATAAGAAAAAAGAAAATTGAAAGTGATCACAATTGGAAAAAAAGAAAACAAGTCATTATTCTTAGATAATATAATTATCTACCTAATACACACAAAATAACCTAAAGGTAATTGTTAGCATGAAGAAGAACATCGGAATACTGCTGGAAATCAAATCAAATGTCTTTTAAATAAAAATATAAAACGATTGTATTTCTACATAACATAAACAGAAAATATAATTTTAATGGTATCATTTTCCTATAGCAACAAAAAAATACCAAGTACCTAGAAATAAATTTAACAAAAACTTTATAACACTTGTGAAGAAAATTTTGGATAGACAATAAAGAACACATATAAAGAGAAAGATAGGCTATGAATCCATAAATGCACACACATGTATGCACACACTCAGTCATATAAACACATGGGATTCCTAATAATGGAATAGGAGCTCCTGTTCAATGGGGAAAAGATGGACTCTTCATTACATACATGGTACTAGGGTTATTGGTTATCATAAAAAAAGGAAATAAAAGTGGACTTCTACCTTACCACAAACAAAAAATAAAGTTTGAACATTTACAATTGAAAGGAAAATCTATTAAAAAACTATTAGAATACCATGAAGAAAAACATGTCTATGACTTTAAAATACAAAAAAATGCATACCAGAGGAAATTATAAATTTGGCTACAGTAAAACTAAGACTTTTATACACCAATATTAAAAAGCAAACCATAAACTAGGAGAAGATATTAGCAACACATAAACTGCAAAGGCATATTACCCAAGAAAAAAACCTTATGAATCAATAAGACAAATATTTAGAAAAATACTGATTTAAATAAAAAGACTTTTCCCAGAAAACACAAAATTCCTACATAAACATATGAAAAACATGCAACCTAATTAAAAAAGAAAATGAAAATCACAATCAAATACCCCTTCATACCCTCAAGAGCTGTAACATTTAAAAAGCCAGATGATACCAAGTTTTGGCAAGGATGTGCAATAACAAAAATTCTCATCCACTGCTAGTAGGAGGGTAAATTAGAACAACCCCTTGGGAAGGTGTGGCATTACCTCATAAAACAGATCATGTGCAAACCCTACAATCTAGCAGTTCCATGTCTGTGTCTCAAGTATAGAGACATATCTGTACATGTGTTTCACAGGCATTGCAAGAATCAAGCAACAGAGCCCCTCAGTTAAGAGCATGGACTACGTAGCCAGGGTCTTAACATTGAAATCTCATCTCTGCTACTTGGTAACTGTATCTTAGTTAATTTATTAGCATTTTTATGTCTTAGTCTCCTCATCTATAAGTTGATAATAGAGCCTAGCCTACAGGCTTGTGCTTTTATTTAAATGAGCTAATATACTCATTTAAGCTTGTGCTTGGAACATTACCTGGCACATATGAAGTATTATAACTTAAGCTGTTATTATTCACAGCAGGATTATTAATCATAACCAAAAAACCTGGAAACACTGCCAAAATGCATCACTAGTAGAATGAATAAATAAAACATCATGATGTGTATGTGCATGAAAATGTATGTATACACGCATATGTACATTCCCATGTACACTGAGATAAACACAATGCAACACTATATGATAGTAAAACTAGATGGACTATCTCATTAACAGGAAGAAACCAAACAAGGAACTCTCAGAATACATACAATACGATTCCACATCTACAAATTTTTTTTAAGGGCAAAATGGTACATTGTTGGAGAAGACATATTTTTTTTAATAAAATTAGATAGAAATGTGTGAGAATGATTATCACAAATTCAGAAACTCAGAATGGTGGTGCCCTCCTGGCAGCTAAGAGGAGGAAGGAAGCAAAGTCATCCAGGGTGTTTCTATGGTGCTTGGGGTATAACAAACTTGGGGTATAACCATGGCTTCTTTGCTTTCATTTTTTAATTAATTGCTTTACTTACCACTTGCCTTACCAACAGGAAAACTACCTCCTCTCTCAAACATCACCTCCTTTAGAAATATTGTCCCGAACATAGGATTTTTTTTTCACACCTAGGAACTAATACATCAGAGCCCTGCATAGTCTCTGTCTCTCATTTCCACTGCTTTTCACAATTTTATTTTATTTTTTACGACATTAAAACCGATTCTAAACCATCTTACTGATGATGGGGATGTGATCTGACCCAGCCAGATAACTCACATTACGCACATCGCTTTCTGTCAACAGCAATTTCTGAAATGAGGCTGGAGCAGCAGGAGAAAGAGAGAAAGGAAGGAGATGGAAATGAAATTATGAACACTAGAAAAATGTTTATCCCTTAAGGGTCAATTTGAGAAAGAACAAAACCAAACCAGCCTCAAGCAGATCTTACCCATCCTTAGTAATAACCACCACTAAAATCATACTTCCTGCAACAGAAAACAGACCCTGGTAACATTAAGGCTGGAGTACTGATCCTGAATTTCCTATTTTCTCCATGCAGAGTCATGTATCACATCTGAGGATGAGCCACCTGCACAGGGCTGCTTAGGTTCTGTTCATGATACACAGAGTGATTTACTGGATTCGAAGTTTCTAACAGAGAGAGTCAGAATAAAAATGAGAAAAAAATTGGAAAATGGCATTTTAAAAAAATGCTTATTAGATGTGACATAAAAAATGTATTCTAGGGCCAGTATTACAAAGATTTTGCTCATAATTCCAGGGTAGAAAATTTTAAGCATGACTGCACAGAAATGATAAAGCACTGATTTATGTATAGATTGGGGAGACAACGATTTTTTGGTTAGAGTATTCTATCACACATTATAAAATGGCTTTTCCTTTTTACTGTTTAGTTCAATAAATCTTCTTGTCTACTAATCTGTAAATTGCTGGCTCAAGCTACAGGCCATGATTTCCTCATTGAAATAAAGTCTATGGGAGAGCCCCCTGGCATGAAGCAAAATCCTCTATCTAGCATACAATTTTTCTGACCCCTGCAGACCCACCCCAAGAAAATTTTACTGTGTTTACTTACTAAAATACACTAGAAAAATGTTTACCAATGTCTAAGGCAGCAACGACTTCCATGAGGACCCAAAGTCTTCTAAAATCTTTTAAATCTTTTTACACATCCCGAATTAGCCACTCTTCCCATCAGTATCAACACAAGAAAAATTGAGTGTAAAAATTGTTAAAGAGTCTAGATAAAATAATAATTATGATTATAGTGTCTCATTTATGAAGTTAAAAAGAAAATTATGAGTGTTGGCTAACACCAGTATGTAAATGGTGAAGCAGAGATGGGAACTAAAGTTCTCTAATGTCTTAAAATTCTAACGCCAAGGCTTTCGTAGCTGGGGACTAGAGCAGTTATGCCTCGGATAACCATGTGGGAAAAGTGGAGTCAGTACTTGAGAGCCAGAGAGTAAGAAAGAGCGAGCTGGCCTAGATGTGGGGCAGCAGGAAGCAGCAAGGAAGCCCTGAGGACAAGCCTTCCAGCAACACAGTTTTGGGGATATTGACTCGGAAGAGAAGCTGAGTCTGAGCTATCTGCTCTGAACCCATACCCTTAAGAAGCACAAAGATCCTATGCAGTAGGCCTGCAAAGTTTCCAGAGATAAAAAGCATACCTAAATTTACAAAGATTGCCACACATGTAGGAAAGTAAGCAACTTTAAGTCATATCCAGCAAAAACAAGAAATCACAGATTAATAAAAAATTAATACTTGCACTCCTTGAAGATTTTGAAATCATTGGTCCCAGCATTCAGAAGAACCATGAATGAAATGTTTAAATGAACAAACTGGGCAATGGCAAAGATAAGCATAAATCAAACTCTCAGAGATAAATACATAAAATTGAAAAAACAGAATTTGTAGTAGTGAATTTGAAATTAAAAATTCAATGAATGTTTAAAACAGCAGGAAAGATACAGTAGAAAAGAAACTTCATGAACTAAAAGATACATACAAATAATTTATCCAGAATGAAACGAGAGAAAGAGATGAAAAATGTGTAAGAGATTAGAAGGCATGGAGGACAGAATCAGGAATCAAATATTTGCTGGAATCACAAAAGGTAAATGGAGAAGAGGCAATATTTAAGAGCTAAATAAAGCCTGAGTATATTCCAGAATGGAAGAGAAATATACATCAAGACATCCAAGAAGCACAGTATGTCCTAAGCAGAAAACAAAAAAAGAAGTCTTTGACAGCTTTCTTTGCTCTATACTCAAGTCTCTCATTTTCCCCAGATGTTTTGGTTTCCAGAAAGATAGGGACAAGATCGGACACATCCAGGGTGGTATACATGCACCCCTATGTTCACAGCAGTGCTATTCACAATAGCCAAAACATGGAAACAACCTAAATGTCCACTGACAGATGAATGGATAAAGAAGATGTGGTACATATATACAATGGAATATTACTCAGCCATGAAAAAGAATGAAATAATGCCATTTGCATCAACATGGATGGACCTGGAGATTATCATACTAAGTGAAGTAAGTCAGACAGAAAAAGAGAAATACCATATGATATCACTTGTATGTGAAATCTAAAATATGGCCAAATAAACCTATCTACAAAAGAGAAACAGACTCACAGACATAGAGAATAGACTTGTGGTTGCCAAGGAGGAGGGAGTTGGGGGAGCGCTGGATTGGGAGTTTGGGATTAGCAGACGCAAACTATTACATATAGAATGGATAAACAACAAGGTCCTACTGTATAGCACGGGGAACTATATTCAGTATTCTGTGATAAACCATAATGGAAAAGAATATTTAAAAATGTATATATATATGTATGTATAACTGAATCACTTTGCTACACAGCAGAAATTAACACAACATTGTAAATCAACTATACTTCAATAAAATAAATTTTAAAAAAAGACAGGGAATGGTATTTAGAGACAGTAATCTGAGTACTACAGGTGTTTATTGCTACAGAGTTCATTATTTCTAGGCTTTTCAGTAGACAAACCAAGGAGATGTGCATTTCTTAAAAGAGAAAATGCAGCGTGAAGTGTGAGTTCATGTTATTTCTATTCAAATTTAAATTATTTTTATCTCTTTTCCCTCATTCTGGAAAACTTTGGTTCCACGTGGCATTAATGTATTCCTTAGTGCTTTTATTCTACTAATAAGAAAATAACCCCAGTATTATAATGAATAGTATAACTACTTAAAAAATACAATTTTCAAGTACAATTGACCCTTGAACAACACAGGTTTGAACTGCATGGGTCCACTTACACGCAGATTTCTTTTTAATAGTAAATACTACATACTACAGGATCCAAAGCTGGTTGAATCTGAGGACATAGAACTGTGGATACGGAGGGCAAACTAAAAGTTATACTGAAATTTCCACAGCTCACCTGACGGCGCCCCAACGCCCTCATGTTGTTCAAAGGTCAACGGTATGTACTTTTTTCCTTAGAATATAATCCACTAGGGATCTATGGTAAATTTATCAGAATTTAAAATCACGTACAATAATTCCTTTCTTTATGATTTATACAATCATAATGAGTCAAAATTAGGTTTTCAGTTCATTTTGCTTTTTTTATTTTATGTAACATTTTTGTGTTTCTTTGTATAAATTCTCTAATCTTATGGAAACATCAACATATTTACCTGGTTTCAAAGTCAAATCCATAAACTGTAGTACATTCAAAGCAGTTTGGCTTCTATTTATGTGCCCTCCACATATTGTTCACTTTTTAAAAAATATTCTTATTTATTCAAACATTGTTTTAATATAAGCAAATTTATATATACGTATTTATGTATATTCACATATATATACCTATTTCATATAGTATACATATGTAAGTTTATACAATATATAAAACTTATATGTACATACGCATATGTGTATAAATACCAATATATATGTGTGTGTATATATAGGTTTATATGTATATATCTAAACATATAGATATAAGCAATAATACATTATACACATTTTTATACCTTATTATATACTATAATAATATATATATAAATACTCCATGGCAGTATATATAAAATTTTTTCATTCTTTTACAACTGAATAAAACTCCATTGTGTGGCTGTAAGAGTTCTTACACAGTATCAAACCCAAATATACATCAAAGGGTACTGGAAAAATTAACAGTCCTAGAATGAACGGTCTTATGCAAGTATCTTTTTGCATTTTTGCCTGAGTATCTTTGCAATAGATTTCAATCAGAGGAATTGCCGAGTCAAAAATTAAAGACACACATAATTTTACTAGACACTGCAAAGCTTCTCTTCATTATAGCTGTATCATTTTGTATTCCCACTAGCAGCATATGAGAACACCTATTTCCCTACAGGCTTGATCAAAGAACATGCTGTCAAATTGGAACGTTTGTCAGTCCAATAAAATGGAATCTCGTTGTGGTTTCAATTTGCCTTTTACTTGTTGGGAACAAAGTTGAGAAACTTTTCCTACGTTTCAGAATCATTTAACCTCTCTTCTTCTATGAACTGCTAATTTTTCTCTACAGTTGTAGTAATTTATTTTTAGAACTTCTGTAACATAGTAACTATTTTTGAAATAAACTAGAGAAATGCTTGCAATTTATCATTTACCTTTGATTTTGTTTATAATTCCTTTGTCATTCAATTTTTTTAAGTGATCAAATATACCAGCCTCTGTCACTTGTCTTTTAATCATAGTTAAGAAATTTCTCTACTCCTAGGCTACAGAGGAACATACTCAGGTTTCCTTCCAGTACTTGTATACTTTGTTTTTTAAATTTGTATTTCTCATCCATTTGAAATTTTCCTTAAAGTATGGTGTGAGAATGAACAGAATTTTTACTTTTTCTATATGTCTAGTCAGTTATCCCAACGTCACTTATTTAAAAATATGTATCTTTTCGCCAGTGATTTGATATGCTGACTTTACAACAAATTTTCACAAGGATTAGGATCTATTTACAGATTTTCTTATTCCTCTCTCTCTGTCTAAATCTCATAATACACTATTTTGATCTTTATATGTTTTAATATCTGATAGAGCTATTTCACTCCACATACCACTACTCTTTATCAGGACATTCATGGCTGGACTTGCTTATTTGTTTTTCCAAATTAAATGGCTAATCAACATGTTTATCCCCACAGAGAAAAAACTAAATGATAATTCCACTGAGACTGAATTAATTTATTAATTTATAAAGTATTTATATGATGTTAAATCTTTCTATGAAGTAATACAGTATATAAACACACGACTCAAAATCAACTACAGGATATAATGAAAGAGAGGACCCCATTAGGATTATATTTATTTTCCAGTTTAGAAATGTTCCAAACCTATGTGAGGAAAGCCATAAAATGCTCCTGAAAGGCACAGAAGCAGCTAGAACAAAAGGTACAACATACTATATTTCTGCATATATGATTCGATATCACATGAATGTTAATCATTGCTTGTACAACCATGACGTCAGTTTTCAGCCCTACTGGCAAAACTAGACAATTGCAACCCCTAAACTGTCCAGTCATAAACAGCTTTGGAACTATTTGAGGAAGGAATATACATCCTGCTTATCGTCTGAACTTTTCATGTTATTTACAGAAATTATCAACAGAAGGAGTTCAATATCAAAATACACTGGATGGATAGCATTAGCATGGAAAAAAATTGCAGGGTATACGGTAGAGCATCCTTTTAAGAAATGCTATACTTTTAATGTCATTGATGATACAGAGTATAATTCTGTATGGAAAAAGGCATCAAAAACCTTAAATCTAAAAGTGCCAGACTCTAAATGCAAAGAGCTTTGAGAATACCTCAACTCAGAAATTCTCAGGGGGTCCCTGAGACCTTTCAGCGTTCTGCAAGGTCAAAACAATATTTCATTATTTTAATGTACTATTTGCCTATTCACCACATTGACATGGGCCAGCAATCATGGGTAAAATTGCTGACACCTTCCCATGAATCGAGCAGTATCAGGCTGTACCAGCAGTGATATTTTCACCCCACACACTACCAAAAAAATGAATAAGGGAGAAAAGTCAATTTCACTTAAAAATATCCTTAAGAAGCAGTAGAAATTATTAACAGCATGAAATCCCAACTCTTTGGTATGCATCTTTTAAATATTCTATTTGACAAAGGGGAAATACACATAACGTACTTTGCTCCATCCAAGTAGAATGGCTGCATTTGGGAAAAGCACTCACGCAATTGAGTTGTGAGCTGAACTAGCCACTTTTTCATGGAATACTATTTTTCCTTGAAAGAATGACAGACAAACAAGTGATAGTTATTCAGGTTGGAGATATCTGGTAGAACATTTCTTAAAAATGAGCAAAGTGAGCCTGTCACTTCAAGGAAAAGAACTGACTAGATGTGTTGCCATTGATAAAACCGGCACTTCCAAGTGAAAATTAGAATTGGAAAACTTGTATCTGCCACTATGCATGTTCCCAATCTTCAAAGATTTTTTCTGATAAGTTCTGTGTTGATATTAATAAGCAGAGGTTTTTGATACTACATAAAAAAATGTGTCAATATTTGGAAGATCTTCATAACTCATGAATGAGTATTTTCCAAATGACTAATGCATGATGTTAAAATAGTATGCATGGTAAAATACAATTCAGATCGCAAGGTAAACCAATGAATTTTAATGCAATAGAGTAGGACAAGGTCATTGATAACATTTAGCAGGTTGAAGGGTGGCCCTCGAATAGACATGTCCATGTCTTAACCCCAAGAACCTGGACTTTATATGATAAAAGAACGAATTACATGTCAAAAGATATAATTACATTAAGGTTTCTGAGAGAAGAAGCTTATCCTGGATTATCTGGGTGGGCCCTAAATCCAGTGAAATTATCGTTATAAGAGTTAGGTGGAGGAAGATTTTATAGGCAGTAGAGGATAAAGCAACGTGACCATGGAGGTAGAGATTGGAGTGGTAAGATCAAAAATCAAGGAATGACAACAGTCATCAGGGGATCAAAGAGGCACAGAACAGAATCTCTCCTACAGCCTTAGAGGGAGTGCCGCCCAACAGGATTTCAGACTCCTGGCCTCCGCAACTGTGAGAGAATAAAATTCTGTTGCCAACCACTTAGTTTGTGGTAATTTGTTGAGGCAGCAATAAAAAACTAATACAGTATAGTTTAAGATTCCACACTGCAACTAAACTTTTAGAAACTACCACTTACTAACTTTAAGCATAGTGCTTAAAAAATAGTCAAAATTATCTAACAAATCTATTAAAACACTCCTCCCTTTTCCAGTTACTGAAGTGTGAAGACAGATTTTCTCTGTGTATTTCTACCACAACAATATATGGCAGCAGAATGATGCAGAATCAGCTATGAGAATACAGCTGTCTATCAAGCCAGACATTAAAGCAGTTTACACAAATGTAAAACAATGCTACTCTAATAACTATTTTTTATTTTGGAAAAGTGTAAACTTTCATAACAGTGTTTATGTTAATAAATAGTTGTATTATTTTTTAATGAATTAATATATAAATATTAAAAAATTTTCTCAGTTGTGATTTTAATACAATAAATACTGGCACATATAACTCATATAAACAAAAGTTCCTAGGGTTCCTCAATTTTTAGGAGTATACAATGGCCCTGAGATCAAGGAGAATTATACTAACCAATCTATTACACTTGTAATTTCCTGTTTTGTGCATTGGTAAGAACAGTTGAGGAAGAAATCTACATCTCTAAGAATTCAAAAGACTTCCTTAATCAAGAAAAAAACATGAGAAAAGGAATTCAGAGTTCAAGTGTCTTTAGGAAGAAGCTAAATTTCAGTATACAAATTGTGTTTATTAAAAGTCTAGAACTTCTTAATAAAGAAATAAAAATCATTTGACTTTGCAGTCAACAAAAGAGAAAGAAAGAAATACAGAACTTGGGGAAAAAAATACTATTAAAAAGGCACAGTCGGAATCTTTGCTGGCACTTCTTGTACCCTGTAAAGGATTATATAGACAATACTTCTTCAAATTCTTATAAATCTTCCAGATAATTCCCTTACACACAAAATTATTCCTCTTCCTTCTCTTCAAACATCCCCCAAAACTCCTTCCCGGGCTTAACACGTCCTTTGACCTATGACTCTTTTCCTTTCCTCTGGTTTCTGCATCACGAAGGCCCCAGACCTGGTGTGTGACCTGGAACATCCCCAGGAAGTGGAGGAGGAAAAAGTACTTGAGGGTCAAAGCCAGAACCAACACTTGAAGGTGAAGGTGGGAGTGAAACAGAGACTCTCGAAGCATTCATAGTTTTGGTCCTATATACATAGCTTATATTTTCTTCTTCGTGGATCGAATATCACCATTTAACTTTATTATTATATTATAAATACTACTGATGGGTTTTCACATTTTTGCATTATATACAAATAACAGGACACATAATTAAAATAATAAGAAACAATGTAATTTTGTACATATTGACAACTTGGGAGTGATGGTAGAGCTAACAGAAGTTGATGTGGAAAAGGAACAAAGAGTAAAGGGAAGTGCAGATCCACAAATTTCTTCATCCTGTGTGACAGTGACTCAATAAATACTATCTAAAGCAGTGTTAGAAACACAAATGCTCAGATTCTCACGCCAGATCTGTTGTTGCAAGTCCAACTAAACTACTCCGCACTCATTTTGCGAGGCCAAGCGGCCGTGAACTGACACAAGCCCCTCCCTAAGCAAATGCCCTGAGTAACAGAAGGCAGAACCACAGGTATCGTAAACGTGACTCCCTCAACCACCCTTATGATAAGCATCTTCCCCCACCTCCCAGGGCATTCCTCTTGTGCACCCCTTAGATAAGACCCCCTGAAAAGCTTACCAAAACCCTGCTCCTTGGGGTTTGAATTGACCAACCTGGTCCTAACCCAAGAATCCTCAAGCATTCCACCCACCCACTCTAAAAAAGGCATGTTCCCAAGTCCTGCCTGCTCTGTCTGGCTGCATCCTGCCTTGACCTCCCGTGTGGTCCCCTTGAGGCATGCCGTGTACTTCCTCTAGGAATGTGAGTAATAAGCTTCTTTATTTCAATTCCCTTCTAGTCTTTTGCTAAACCTTGGCTCACTATACAACGGGTCAGCCCCAGCTTTACCTAACAATTAATTTAACAAAGTCACAACACATGCTACATCACAGTCTCCCGGTGGGGCCCAGCAACCTGAGTTCTAACATGCCCTCCAGGTGATTTTGATGCATGCTAAAGTTTGAGAACCAATAATCTTTGTCAGATCAAGAAATAGAGGTCTTAAAATTATTTTAAGTGAAAAGGTAACCACCAGAATAACTATAAAAGTGTTTCTCTCTATAAAAATACATATAAGAAAACCAAGAGTGGAACATGTGAGGGAGAAGAAGGCATTGAAATGCATTAATTGTCAGCTATTATAGGACATCATAAATAATACCAAGAGTTGATAAATTAAGTAATGTTGATAGAAGTGTATTATTTAGCATTATGATAATAACAAAAGTTAAAAACAGTTCAAAGTGCTATACCTGAGAAGCGGACTAGAGAAGAGGAATAAGGGACACATTCATTCTTCGTTGTACACCTTTGTGTGAAGTTTGGGTTAGGGTTTGATTTCTTTTCCAACCAAATTATTACTTTATTAATTTGAAATAATGTCCAGTATTCCATTTCCAGACCCCTGTAAATTCTTATCCCAACTTACATCTAAATACTTAATTGAGCATTTATTTGTGTCTCTCATCACATCAAAGAAGTTGGATTAAGATTTCATCTAAATGTCATCTTCACTAAGACTGGTATGCAAGGCCAGATGACATCAGGATTTCCAGGACCAAAGCAAAAACTGTACCAAAGCTGAGCAGGCAAAGACTTTATTCGCCTATTGCAATAGGCGAGAAAGACTCCATTCTGCTGGGACAAAAGGCAAGAGGATTTTTAAGTGATGGGGTGAGCTAGGGGGAAAGCACTGGAGGATATGAGGGGTAAGTTGACCAAAGCAACGTGTGGAGCAAGATTTCCAGCACCTGTGATTAGGCCACCTGGGTTTGCTAGTTGGTAGGCATCAAAGTTAGGCTCCTACCTCTCCTACTGGGAGACAGAGGTACATCTCAAAGAGATAGTCCCCCAGTCTTTAAGACATTTCCTAGGTTATAAAAGTGGCAAAAGGCTGGGAGAACACTTATATACGTTTCAAAGGGGCAGAGAAAGACTGTACAATTTCAATTTTTCTAAATTAAATGCTTTAAGAAAAGGGAGATCAGGGGCCTATAGTAAGGAAGCAACATGTCTAAAGTTTAGTCAAGCTGAGGGGAATGTTGAGGCCATCTGGGCCGTAACAATATTTCATATGGTAAACTGCTGCTTGTGAATGCACGTTAGAATGATGACACACTCCCTAATTTCTTCACCTCATCCCAAAGAGCACTCTAAGAAGAACCCTGTTATAGGAACTCATATGCAATAATCACGTGAGGCATTCAGGGCATACGTGCACTCTTACTCCTTTTCTCTGACACCCAGACCATCCCTGCCTATAGCAATCATATTTGATGATAAACTACTTGGGGAAAGATTCTAATTGGTATTTTTCACCTTTAGAGGTATTCATCCAATACCCTACAAATGGATTATGTCCAAACGATACTGATAAATGAACATTCCCATCTTGAAGATACATATTAAAGAGCATACAGCAGAATCTGAGAATCTGTACAGGGTCAAAATCAATTCACAAATCACTTCTATGTAATCTCATCTGTACTGCTCTTCAACCCCCTCTATTAGACTAACAGCCTAGTAAACCTTTTAGAACACAAGACACAAGTTCAAAAGTCCATTTGCCCTTTAGATGGCAAAGAGGACCTACAGAATTCATGCACATAGTTCCCTGATGCCAAGATAGGTCAATGGGTTAAAAAAGTTATAAGCAACCTCTGAAGAAAAACTATGGAGGTAACCAAAAGTAAAACTACTTGTTTCATTATAAAGTATTAAATATTCATTTAGTAGATCACTTAGCAGATTCCTGACCTTTGTGAGAAATGATTAACATTTTCACAATTTTTCTTAAAAGCACACCATCACAGAAAATTTCTTTTCATAGGTAGAGTATCTACTAGCCTATTTAGGTAAAAACATAAATGCAGAGGGTTATGTACACATAGAGGACTTCGTAAATTGAAATTATCTTAACTGAATTATTTCAGGCACTCCTGTCCTCATCTCAGGATGGAATGGAGTCTACATGTATTTTAAACTTTCCATTACTTTCAGAAAACAGAGCACTTTTACTTTTTGAAAATCATCTCCCCAGCTTTTAGTCATCCGATTTTTTCAGCCACTCAGAGTTTAGTCTTGCAATTCTCTTCCTGATATTCTCATCTCAAATCATTCCAATATCCATAAGGACCTTAAAACACATTTGGGTTTCCACCAGCCAAAAACAAAACATAAAAGATAAACACACACACAAAAGCAAGTATCTAAAGAAATCTGTATTAGTTAACATCACATATCACTCCAAAACTTAGTGGCTTAAAACAATAAACATTTATCACCTCTGGTTTCCATGGGTCAGGAATTCAGTTCTGGCTTACCTGGGGGCTTTTGACTTCGGGTCTCTTATGAGGTTGCAGTCAGGATATCAGCCATGTCTGCAGACATCTGAAGGCTTGATTTGACCTGGAGGATCTGTTCCTAAGAAAGCTCACTAACCTGGTGCCAGTTGTTGCGAGGAGTCGTCAGGTTCCTCTCCACAAACTGCATCATTGTCATCATGACGTGATTGATGGCTGGCTTCCCCCAGCACGAGCAATCTATGAGAGAACATGGCAAAACCAACCATATCTTTTACGACCCAGCCTCAGAAGTCATACACCATTATTTCTGCAATATACTAATGGTTATCCAAGTCAGCGTCATTTCATGTGAGAGGGAACTATACAAGGTTATGAATAGCAGGAAGTGAAGATCACTGGGTACCATCTTGGATCCCAGCTATCATAACATCCCTCTTTTATTCCTGCCTATCTATTTACTTAGTAACTAATGCCCCACGCTGGTTTTGCTGCCAAGCTGTTCAAATATTTGATCTACATCTTTCCTCTCCTCTTTTTAATGATTTTAATTCCTTCTTGCTCCCTTTACCATCTATTGGGTTGGCCAAAAAGTTCGTTCCGGTTTTTCCATCAGAGCGTATGGACAAACCCGAACGAACTTTTTGGCCAATCCAATACCTCAGTACATACCACTCCACAGAAACTATTTCCTTGAAGATTACCAATAATCTCTTCCTGCTAAACTGATGGCCTTGGCCTTTCCTCACACATCTTATAATGTTTGATGTTACAAACCATCTGCTCATGAAATTCTCTCATCCTCTGGCATCTTTGGTACATTAAAGGCCTCTCCAATCTCTCCTCTCCTTTCCTCTACAGGGTTCCTAAGTGCAGAGTGTTCTTTAAGCTCATCCCTCTGGTTTTCTTACTATAGTGAGACTGGGCATCTTCAGCTATGTGATCTATTATTAGGCCTGCGTTTCCTTCCCTACTCAATCATAGGTCCTTTCTAGCTGCCTTCAGGCATCTCCATTCTCTAATCTCTAAACAAGGCTCATTGTTTCTTCCTTCAATGTCTCCTGGAAGAATCGGTTTTATCCCGTCATCCCCACTACCACCACCCTAGTCCAAACCCTCCCTATACCACAGCCAGATTAGCACAGCAGTGTTTTAGCTGCTCAGCTTACTTGACCCTAACACTGACCCTGCTTCTACTCTAATCCAACTGTCATATGTTTTGATGCTAAATCTCCTTTATAAATTCCTTTTATTTTTTTCATTTTCCAGCATAAGATTATCATCTACTGCTTTCAAATCTAAATTCCTTAGACTGGCTTTCAAAGCATTTATTGTTTTCCCATTTGGCTACCACACCTAATTTCTTATTCTCCTTACTTCTTATTGGTGATTAACCATTCATTCGCTATGCTCCAATTACACAAATTTCCACATTTACCTTTTTAATTCTATTCTTTCCACAAAAGTAAATAAATAAAAACAAACTTATCTCCTACCAATTCATCCTACTCATTTTCGTATATGTAGCTCAAATTCCACAATCCCCATGAAATCTTCTCTACTTTAGTTCACACTGGGCTGCTTAATTTTTGAGTTCCTAATGCTCAATTAGGCATCCACATCTCTGATTCTTTGTTAGTCTTATTTTCATAGCTAAGTTGCAAGTGTCTAAAGACTGCAATCATATTTCTTTATTTCAAGACATCTAAAATGGTCTACAAGTAACATGCTGAGCACATAATAGGCCATGAATAAATATTTATTGGTTAACTAAATGAGGCCAATAAGTAGAAAATTCCTACATCATTTGGCAGAATGACTACAGGCAAAAAAAAAGACTCCTTCCCAAAACATATTATCTAAAAGTGCATTTTCCCCATGTGTCAACAACAAAAAAAATGACTGTCTTCTAGCAGAGCCAAGCTTAGCTCTTTAAGCATGTATAAAATCCACAAGACAAAATTGTTAGAGGTACAAACTGTTTAAATAAAAAGGCAGATATACAAATAATTACTTCATTTGGCAAGTACAGAGGAAATCAGGTCACATTCCAAACGTAATCCAATGATTTCAGCAGTTGGAGAATAATCAAGGGGAAAAAATTAAGCAATAAGTCTGCTGTCTTGGATTTATTAAGGGAAAGGAAATTCTTATAGAGCCAAAACGATAAGAGAAAAACCTACATGATTTGTAAAAGAAAATAATTAGTGAAGGTAATTGTATGACGGCAAAAAGAATTACACTTTCCTAATTTGAGCATATTAAAACTTAATATGATTATTAAAAATAACTATGACATATCTTTGGAAAGATAACATATTGGTATTTCCCCCAAAGTCTCACAGCTGGTTGTGCCCTCCTTTGGAAGCAGTGTTATGTCTTGGAAACAGCATGGGTTTCCCCAGCCAGAAGGACCTGCATTACTACTTGAGGGATCTTAGGCAACCAACCTCTGGGAGCTGTTGTGAGAATTAAATGAGATTACATATCTAGAAGAACTTGGCATGGTGTCAGACACACGCTGGTCAACACATCTTAGTTTCCTTCCATTCTGCTTTGCAGAGATAAAGCAAACTGGAGGTGGAATAACCCTAGAGTAGGAGGGAGGAACCAGGGATGCTTATCCCAGCTCAGCTGTTAGTTTGGTTGTGACAGGGACAGCCTACTGTCCTCCAATTTTCACTTTCTTCTTCATTTTGGTAGGAGAATCCCCTAAGTTTAAATGGGCATATGCAGGGGCCAGATAGTTCTATTTCTTTTGCCTTCACAGGGTTTGTAATTGTTTGATTTGCAATGCATTTGAGTAGACTAGACACTTCACTTGTTATCAGCCACTACTCACTTCTGCCCTAACCCAGCCCAATTCCAACACCCAGGACTCCTTCCTGACATCTTATGGACTCTTCTGTGCATGGCTGCTGGACCAGATGATCCCTAAGGAATCTTCCAATATTTAGTAGTCCTGAGGAAACACATGGAATAACGTTCATTTCCCTGGTAATCATAAAGACTTGGTGGCTTTTTTTCTTTTTTTCCAAAATTTAAGAGGAAATTTGAAATACTCTAAGTTTTAAAATTCTCATCTCCTCTGCTAGTTTTTATTTAGGAGACATACGGTATATTAGTTTCTTGTGGCTATTGTAACACATTACCATAAATCTAGGAGCTAAAATAACAGAAATTTATTCTTTTACAGCTCTGGAGGCCAAAAGTCTACAATCAAGGTGTCTGCAGGGCCACACTCCCTGTGAAGGCTCTAGGGGACAATCATTCCTTGTTCCTCCAGTTTCAGGTGACCTCAGGTCTTACTTAGCTACTGGCTGCATCACTCCAATCTCTGCCTTCATCTTCACATGACCTTCTCCTCTGTGTCTATAAAACCTCCTCTGTCTATAAGATCTGCATGTCCCTAACTCTTATAAGGATACTTATCATTGGGTTTAGGGCCACCTAGATAATCCAGGATCATCTCATCCCAAGATCCTTTTAGTTACATGTACAAAGACTACTTCCAAGTAAGAGCACAGACATTCACAGGTTCTAGGGATTAGGACTTGGATGTATCTTGTGGGGATCCATCATTGAACCCACTACAGAATGCTACATAAACAATCACTCGGTTATAAAACACAGGTAGTATATATATCTCACACTCTGAAAAGGAAGTAGTCAAATATCAAGTTTTGCAACTATTTACAAAAAAATAGCGTTTCAATGAAAAATTTAAGATCTTTCAATACACCTTTTGGAGTTACAAGTTTAAATAGCAATCTTTTCAATCAGTATCTTCTACATTATCATGTAACTTTCATTATTGTTAACCATATTCTAATATGGGAATTCACTACTTCTTTAATAGATCACAATTATTGACAAAGAAATCTTGCAATTGATTCATTTTTTCCTGTTTAAACATGTAATACATACATACAACCTTAAAATTCAACACAAAAGAGGAAACAATTATTCCCCTTTAGTACTCCTTGCCTAATTCCTCTCTTTGCCCAAGAAGTAACAGTTTAAAATTCCTTTCAGAATATTTTGTGCATACATAAAGGCTATTTACTTGATTGTTTTGTTTATCATAAATGGGATCATGTTATACACAGCACTCAGTGAATTACATTTTCCTTTTATCAATGTCTTATTTTTGTAACCACACAATATTTGACAGAAGAAATGTAGCATAATTCATTGATGGACATTTCAGTTGCTTTCAAACGTTTTACATCAAAAAAAAGCTTGCAATGGTCATATATATGTCTTTGAGAATGTACAAAAATTTCTGTAGGATAGATTTTTAGAGGTAAAGTTATTTGGTCAAAGATTATACACATTTCCAATTTGATGAAGCCTGCTAATTTGTTCTCCAGAAAACTTTCTATGAACTGGCCAATTGGTGCTGAAAGGTAATTCTTACCTGGTCAATCAACCATCTATATATATGTGTGTGTATCTGCATGTATACACATACATATATGTAAAATGTATAAAAAGCATATTGAAACATACATATTACACGCACACACACGTACTTTTTATACTATCTAGGTATATGGAAGGCCACTCAGCATCAGTTAGATAAACTAGGGAAGAAGACTCTTATGTCCATATCCTTCCTAACTCATCCACCACTGAGCATCAGGCACTCAAAAAGACCCACTTTTGGGTGTCATGAACAAAAAAGTAATATTAAAAAGTGGCTTCTGATATGTTTTCTGACCCATTGCCATGATCCCAGGGCAGAATACTCTCCCAGACAAGAAATTCTCCCTCAGAATGTACGTGGCTCCACAATACCTAATTGATACATCCTAAATAACTATAGGAACTCAATCCAACAATGCATCAGAACTCATCATGCCTTTTTCTTCAAAGTTCTAGTGAGAAAAAAGCTTGCTAAGCGCTATATGTGACTTGAATTCCAAGGTGATCTGATTTAAATGAGCACCGCACCACAAATTATATATTTAGATGCTTTTCAGCTAAACTAGGAAAGGGAGAATATCTTTTCATCAGGCTCAGGTTGAACTGGAGTGACACTAGCATTAAAAAAAAGCTTATTAAGGTGCTTCCATAGCTGTCACTCCTGACTTCAGCACTCCACATAATTATAAGATAGTAATAAAAATTATTCCAAAGCACTTGAACAATTATACGCTCTTCAAACAGGTTGACGATGAAGGATGCACGTATTTTGAAAGTAGTAGATCTGATAGTTCTTTAAAACTGCAGCAGGAAACTGTTTCTCAGTTAGGGGAGTACATAAAATTATTTATCAATCCATTATGGAACATCTACAGATTCAGAGAATTTATCATGTTCCATTAAGTAGAGAAATTCGTTCCACTAGGCTTTTCCTTATTCGGGTATTTGAATATCCTTCATCCAACCTCACTGAAGTCCAATACACTCTCACTTTCTACCTCCTAACTCCTCCTGCCCACAACACACACACACACACACACACACACACACACACACACACACACACACACACACACACTTGGCAAAAAAAGGTACCAAATAATAAAAACATGACAGGTTGCATTGCAAGAAATTGCTTTCTGATGAAAACGTAAGACGCATAGAATGTTAAGTTGTTGCAACATTTGTTTTATTTACAACAAAGAGGGCAGAAATGTTAATTATTTCGACATAAGAATTGGCTGCACTAAAGATCAGAATACTCTGGGGATTAGAGACACAACTCAAGAAGGCTGCGCTTAGGTAGTGACACAATTCAGGACAAAAAGGCTTTTGTACTGGGGCATGATTCTATTCTGCTAACAAACAAACAAAGCAAATGATTATTTTTGTGACCTTTACCTGTTATTCTTGGAAAACTCTTTTCATCGTTCGGAAATGAAAATTGTTTGTTCTGTGACTTTTTAACCAACGATCTGATACTTTTCTCGGCAGGTTCCCACTTTATTGAGATGTAATTAATATTCAATAAAATGCATGAACTTTAAATGTTCAGTTTGATGAACTCTGACAATTAAATATAGCCATGCAACCACCATTCAAAATATATATAGTAGAACAAATGTTCCCTGGCACTCCTTTCCAGTCATTTCTCTCCCTACTCCTACATCTAATACGGGATTTCTATCACTATAGATTACTTTTGTCTGCATTTGGATATCATATATATGAAATCCTACAGTATGTGCTCTTCTGTGTATAGCTTCATTTAATATAATGTTGATATGTATCCATACTGCTCTGTGTATCATTAGTTTTTCCTTTTATTACTAAGTAGTATTCAATTCTATGGATATACTACAATTTGTCTATCAATTCTCCTGTTGTTAGACATTTGGGTTGATCCTAGTATAAGGCTATTATAAATATGGCTGCTATAAACATTCTTCTACAAGTCATGGTAAATACCTCTGAGAACTATTCCTGGGTCATAGGCGAGATGTATGTTTAAATTTAAGAAACTGCCAAACAGTTTTCCCAAGCAGTTGTCCTGCTAACACTCCCATCACCATTGTATGAGAGGTTCTATCACTCCATATCCTCACCAAAATTTGATGTTTTCAGTCTTTTTTATTTTAGCCATTCCAGGGCATGCTTAGTAGCATCTCATTTTTGTTTTAGTTTGCATAGCCTGATAACTAATAAAACTGAATACTTTTTTTAATGTACTTCCGTGAAGTATCTATTCAGGTCTATTGCACATATTTCTATTTGGTTATTTGTGTTTTTACAGTTGATTCGTTGGAATTCTTTATGTATTCTGTATGCAAATCCTTTGTAAGATACTATAAATTTTTCTAGTTCATGATGTATTAATTTTTAATGGAGTCTTTTGATGGGCAGAATTTAATTTTGCCTAAGTCTAATAAACAACTTATGCTTTATGTTTTTTGTGTCCTATACAGGAAAGTTTTGCCTAACCTGAGGTCATGAAGGTATTTTTCTGTTTTCTTTTAGAACTTTTGGAATCTGGTTTAGATCTATGACCCATCTAGAATTAATTTTTGTGTATGGTATGTGATCAGAGTCAAAATACATTTTCTTCCATAAAGATACCAAGTTGTTGCTGCAATATCTGTTGGAAAGACAGATATTGCAGGAACAACTTGCAAAAACTGGAACAACTCCCAAAAATAGCTTTGGCACTTTTGTTTAAAAAAAAAAAAGTCAGTTGACTGAATATGTATGGGTCTGTTTCTACACTCTATTCTGTTCCATATTCTATTTGTCTATGCTTAGGCCAATACCACTGCCTTGATTACTGTATATTTATAATGAATTCTGAAACCAAGTGAAGTCCTCCAACTTCTTCTTTCAACATGTTTTACCTATCCTATTTTATTTTCATTTCTGTATGTATTTAGAACCATCTTGTCTACTTCTTCAGAATAGCATGTTGCCTTTTTGATATAAATTACATTGAATGTATATATCAAATTAGAAAGTATAGCCATCTCAGCAATATTTCATTTTCCAATCTAGAAACATGCAGTGTATCTCCATTTTTATGTCTTATTTAATTTCTCAGTAATATTTTACAATTTTTAGTATGGAGATCTTAAGTATCATGAGGTTGATTTTTTTCTTATCTGATTTTTTATGCTATTGTACATTTTCAAAATGTTATTTTCCAATTGGTGGTGAGTGAAGACTTGCTCTACGGTGGGGGTCCCTTGTAGTTCTATTACAACAGCCCATACATGGCTATTAAACATATGTTAGCAGTTCAGCTGGTATTTCCCTCTCCTATCTTTTGTAGACATTTCCTCCAATGATGAGAGCAGTGGTAAGTCTCTCTTCTCTTATAAAGGGATCCTCACACTCTGATGTTTTATTTGTTTGTGTTTCTTTATGTGCTCAGCTTTATAATAGGGATATTTTTTAACTATGATTTTTATAGTTTATCTGGTTTGTTTTGGTTGTTAGAGACTGATGGCCTGTTACGACATTTTACATTCAAACTAAAAACCATTTGGTGAAATTTTTTTAATCGCTCTAAGACAATCTTCCCTATTACTATGTCTGAAAAAGCAAAAAAGAAAAGTATCAAATAGCACCCAAGAGTCCAAGCAATCATACTGAAGACTAATGTTTACTCAGTGCTTTCTACATGCTAGCGTTTAGATTTATAAATATCAACTCATTCAATCCTCAGAACAACCATATCAAATAGGTATGGTTACCATTATCCCCATTTTACAGATGAATAAACTGTAAAATATAAAATGAAATATAAAGCGCTTGTCATTTGCCTAATGAAACACAGCTGCTAAATGGTAGCACTGGGACTTGAACACAAGTCATTTGGATTTCAAGCCTAGATTCCTACCTACTTCCTCCTAATACCTCTCCACCAAATCTTAGCATCCTACCTTTATCCTGATTTCCCATATGTAATAGCTATCTGGGTTTTTTCATTATAAATGCTTCTTTCTTCTTTGAGTTTTTTTTAATCTGAATCTCTCCTATTCATTTAGCAATTTGATATAACAGATACAATTTATTAAGTGCACACACACAAAATACTATGTTAGTAATTTTGCATATATTGTTTACAAACCTCACAAAAATTCTGAGAAATGGCATTATCCCCATTCTACTTTGAGGGGAACTGAGGTTCAAACAAAGCAGTTTTCTTTCTTTCTTTTTTTTTTGCGGTACGCGGGCCTCTCACTGGTGTGGCCTCTCCCGTTGCGGAACACAGGCTCCGGACCCGCAGGCTCAGCAGCCATGGCTCACAGGCCCAGCCGCTCCGTGGCATGTGGGATCTTCCCGGACCGGGGCACGAACCCGTGTCCCCTGCATCGGCAGGCGGACTCTCAACCACTGCGCCACCAGGGAAGCCCAAAGCACTTTTCTTAATTTCCATAAAAACTAATGAAGAAATAAAATTGTCATTTGACCCCTCTGGAATCCAAAACCCACAATGTAATCTTTCATGAAAAATTAAGTCTTCTCCTAAAGTTGCCTTTGCAACCCCTCTGCTCACCATTACTTACTGTAACTGGATATATATTTAAACACTACTCCTCTGTATAACATCATTACTTCATTTTTTCTTGCTGATATTCTAAAACCACTTGTTTGAAATTAAGGGCTCTGTTAATGTCTACTGGGGTCTCTTTTGGAGGCAATTATACCTCAACGTCAACCAAGCAGTCTTTGAGATGCGGGCAGTACTGTGAGGCCTGGAGCTGGACCTGATTCTCAGCTCCTGGAGTTGAGAGAAATAATGCAGAACCTCTCTGCTGATGCTCGAAAAGGTCAAAGCTGCTCATGGCCCTACATCACCACTATTACCATTCCTCTCCAAACAACTCCTCCAACTGACTTTACTCCCTTCAAAATACCTTCTGTGTCCATTGCAACATAGATTCGACAGAAAAGAAAAGGTCAGGAAGGCCCCAAACTCCTCAAGGCCGACTCTTAGACTCATCCCACCACCATAATAGTCCAGAAAATTTTTCCAGTTCTGGTCTTGTATATCGGAAATCTGATGCCTAGTTTCCACAATTATTTCTTAAATCATTTTAATGAAAGAAGAAAAATTCCATAGTAAGAACTTGCAATCAGAGGAACTGTCATTGATAGGCTAATACTCAAATTATGGTAGGCCCTATGAAAAAACCCATAATCCACAATTTCTGGCCTATGGCTGAAAAGTAATGGCACTGAACAAGATTCCAAAAGACTGAACACTTGTATTCATTCTCAGTACAGAAACTCTTCACAGAAAAAATTGTGCTACTCCCTTAGGACTGAATCTCATTTCAGACACTTGTTCCTTATGACGGCCCGTGTGTAATGATTTAAATGTCATGAAATCCTGCAGATGTGTTTGATAAAGTAATTGAAATTACTTCGTGTAATTTATTTTACTTTCAGTGATGGAAATGTGTGCACATAAATGTCACTGCACTGTCAATGCATTTAATGGCAGCTGAGTATATCCTTTGAGGGTTTCTAGTCAGTGGGGATTTTACCTTCCAAATATAATAAAATTTCTCTCTCCCAGCACATGCGTGGACTGAGGCAATGATTAGTACCCAGTATTAATAAGAAATTTCCCCATGTAATCCTCTGACTGCAGAGATGAGGTCAGGACTTTATTGAGACCAAGTTCCTGCTCTAATTTCTGGGACACTTTCACAAATGATACAAGTGGTTCTTTAAAACCCAGACTGCAGCAGCAAACAGTGCGCTTTTTGGACGTAACATTTGGGTGCCTGGAGCAGATGCTTCTATGACTTGGAGTCATTAAGCACCAAAATACAGCAAAACTGATGCAGAAAAATGAGCCAGTATCTCACCAAAATAATTTTTGCGAAGGGTTCTATGACTTAGGATCTCACTTCATACATTTGCCTACGCATCTTGCACAGGTGAAACTACATCCTGCCTTTGAGTAACCTGCCCTCTGCCTTCTTACTAAACACAGCCATATAAAGAGCCTTTGCCTGACCTGATAGAAAGTTGATTTCGTCTTTGTCATTTGTAAAGCATAAAGCAAAAAGTATCCTTGTTGTTTAACAAGGGATATGCTTTCAAATGAGCATATTAAATGTGGTTTGATAAAATACCAGGAGTGAAGGAAGACTAAATGCTTGACTATGTACTTGTAATAAAATTTTCAGTTTGAAATGGAATACAATAATCTATAGTTAATCTGGGCAAATATTTCTCTCAGACTGATTAGGCAACAGTTGTGATAGAAAATTGCAAAAAAGTTAAAAGGAAGGATGTGGCCTCTTCTCATGGTATGATCCCAGAAGGGGTATTGTTATTCTTTCTATCGCAAAATTACTGGCAGTTTTAAAAATTGATTATTTTTAGTTACTTAACTATATGTTTAGGTTTCAAGACAAGTCAATCAAATACCTAATTAAATGTAGAGTTATTAAATTCTTTTGGTTACTTATTCTCATCTACGGATCTGACTTTTGTATTACATATCAAAGAGAACCTTCTTAGCAGATTAATACCTAAAACCTCTAGAAGAAAATTAAGTGAAAAATATATGTTCATGCATAAAAACTTGCATTTTGTGAAGACTACAAACGCTGAATGACTTACAGGCAACCGGAAATCACACTGAATTTTGCTATTTCGATTTAAGTAAAACCCACAATGCACAAAATCACAGAAGTGTATTTACTGTCATGATAAAAGTTCCCTTAAATATCAGGGTTTATTACATGTATTAGTTCCTCTCATATTTTCCTTGGTACCTCACTTTTACTTCTAAAATATCTGCATGTGGGTAAGTGAACAGAACGTCTCTTTTCGTTTGGATTGCTGAAGTTCAACCTTCAAAACAATGCAACCATCAGGTAAAGTAAATGAAGACTAAATTTCTAGATTGGACTCTCAGAAGTACCACTTGGACAAGAGGGCTCCTGGCCTGAGCCAGTGCATTTACAGTCTGCTCTTACCCTCTTCCAGCTATGGCCCTCCACACAGATAAGGTCTGTGCAGCACCGAGGCTCTGGGGCCTTGGGACCCTGGAAATAGCTACTGAAACAGCCTTAGCGGGTTTCCAGGACTTGCACAGGCCTCTCACCAGACGGTAAGCAAAGCCACCATTGCCAAGCCAGAAAGCGGCAAAAAAGATGTGTGTGCAAGAGGCAGCTATACATGAAGCTTGCCGATGGGGACTGCAGTGTGCACACCTGGGCACAAGGCACCAGGCACCCTGTGATTCGGGATGGAGTGCCTGGTGGGATAAGTAAGAAGCCATAGGCCGTATGTCTGGCTTTCCCTAGGAAGCTCCAAGTATTCCAAGAATTTCAAGTTCTAACTGGTCTTGTGATTTATTGTGAAGACCTGTTCATCAAGGTAGGAAGATAGCACATATTTTCTTATAATTTTGTTAGCTTCATTTGTAACTTTTAAATCTTTAGATATATGTTATGTCAACCTCTATTTTTAGTTGCACCTCCAGCCCAGCAAAAGTTAAGACCAGGACCAGGCTTGTGTTTTAATAAAGACTCCAATATCTCTGAGCATGACTACTAGTTTTTCATTTTACAGTAGCATGATGTTATCATAAGCCCTAAAACAATAAATGGAACTAACTGCCTGTACATAATATACCGTAAGAGCTACAATATGCATGCAAAGGGTAAACATGCTGCATATATACAGTATTAGATAAAGTGCAGCAGAGAACGTAAATGTATTACTCATGACATGAAATGCAATGATTAGTATCTCCAAAGCTACACTGCTTCCTACCTGTGGACATAAAATGATTACTTTTTTTTTCTTTTTTTTAAAAGGTGTGGAGTCAGGGGCAGAACCCAGGGCATGCAGGTGCACAAGGGCTGGGTTCAGATTCTTCTCCACGAGGACAGCGGCTCCCACAGCACCTTGGGTTTTACCCCACTCATCTTGGGGAGGCTTCAGCACTTCCTGGAATAGAGGGCGGCCGCCGCACTGGTTTTGCATTTTCAAGACGCTCAGAACCCTCATGCTTCTCCTTGGCCAATTCCCAAAAAAGTGGCCCAAGCTCTGCAGAGCCACATCATCGAAATAAAAGCCCAGAGTGAGCTGGGCGGCTGACAGAGTCTTGGTGTTCAAGCCGGGTGTCAGGCCTAAGCCTCTGAGGTGGGAGAGCCAAGTTCAGGACATGAGTCCACCAGAGACATCCCAGCTACACGTAATATCAAATAGCAAAAGCTCTCTCGGAGATTTCCATCTCAACATCAAGAGGCAGCTCCACTCAATGACCGGCAAGCTCCAGTGCTGGACGCCCTACGCCAAACAACTAGCAAGATGGGAAGACAACCCCACCCATTAGCAGAGGCGCTGCCTAAAGTCATAATAAGTTCATAGATACCCCAAAACACACCACTGGATGCAGTCCTGCCAACTAGAAAGACAAAATCCAGCCTCATCCACCAGAACACAGGCACGAGTCCCCTCCACCAGGAAGCCAACACAACCCACTGAACCAACCTAACCCGCTGGGGGCAGACATCAAAAACAATGGGAACTACAAACCTGCAGCCTGCAGAAAGGAGACCCCAAACACAGTACACAGTAAGTGAAGCAAAATGAGAAGACAGAAAAACACACAGCAGATGAAGGAGCAAGGTAAAAACCCACCAGACCTAACCAATGAAGAGGAAATAGGCAGTCTACCTGAAAAAGAATTCAGAGTAATGATAGTAAAGATGATACAAAATCTTGGAAATAGAATGGAGAAAATACAAGAAACGTTTAACAAGGACCTAGAAGAACTAAAGAATAAACAAACAATGATGAATAACACAATAAATGAAATTAAAAATTCTCTAGAAGCAATCAACAGTAGAATAACTGAGGCAGAAGAAAGGATAAGTGACCTGGAAGATAAAATAGTGGGAAAAAATACTGCAGAACAGAATAAAGAAAAAAGAATGAAAAGGATTGAGGACAGTCTCAGAGACTCTGGGACAACATTAAAAACACCAACATTAGAATTATAGGAGCACCAGAAGAAGAGAAAAAGAAAGGGTCTGAGAAAATATTAGAAGAGATTATAGTTGAAACCTTCTCTAATATGGGAAAGGAAATAGTCAATTAAGTCCAGGAAGCAGAGAGAGTCCCATAAGGATAAATCCAAGGAGAAACATGCCAAGACACATGTTAATCAAACTATCAAAAATTAAATACAAAGAAAAAATATTAAAAGCAGCAAGGGAAAATCAACAAATAACATACAAGGGAATCCCCATAAGGTTAACAGCTGATCTTTCAGCAGAAACTCTGCAAGCCAGAAGGGAGTGGCAGGACATAATTAAAGTGATGAAAGGGAAAAACCTACAACCAAGATTACTCTACCCAGTAAGGATCTCATTCAGATTTGACGGAGAAATTAAAAGCTTTAGAGACGACGAAAAGCTAAGAGAATTCAGCACCACCCAACGAGCTTTACAACAAATGCTAAAGGAACTCCTCTAGGCACGAAACACAAGAGAAGGAAAAGCCCTACAAAAACAAACCCAAAACAATTAAGAAACTGGTAATAGGAACATACATATCAATAATTTTCTTAAATGTAAATGGATTAGATGCTCCAACCAAAAGACACAGACTGGCTGAATGGATACAAAAACAAGACCCATATATATATGCTGTCTACAAGAGACCCACTTCAGACATGGGACACATACTGAATGTGAGGGGATGGAAAAAGATATTCCATGCAGACGGAAATCAAAAGAAAGCTGGAGTAGCAATTCTCATATCAGACAAAATAGACTTTAAAATAAAGACTGTTACAAGACACAAAGAAGGACACTACGTAACGATCAAGGGATCAATCGAAAAAGATATAACAATTGTAAATATTTATGCCCCCAGCATAGGAGCACCTAAATACTTAAGGCAAATGCTAACAGCCACAAAAGGGGAAATCGACAGTAACACAATCATAGTAGGGGACTTTAACTCACCACTTTCACCAATGGACAGATCATCCAAAATGAAAATAAATAAGGAAACTCAAAATTTAAAACAAGATAGACTTAATTGATATTTATAGGACATTCCATCCAAAAACAACAGAATACACTTCCTTCTCAAGTGCTCATGGAACATTCTCCAGGATAGATCATATTCTGGGTCAAAAGTCAAGCCTTGGTAAATTTAAGAAAATTGAAATCATATCAAGTATCTTTTCTGACCACAACACTATGAGACTAGATATCAATTACAGGAAAAAAATCTGTAAAAAATATAAACACATGGATGTGAAACAATATACTACTAAGTAACCATGAGATCACTGAAGATATCAAAGAGGAAATCAAAAAATACCTACAAACAAATGACAGTGAAAACACAACGACCCAAGACCTATGGGGATGCAGCAAAAGCAGTTCTAAGAGGGTACTTTATAGCAATACAAACCTACCTCAAGAAACAAAAAACATCTCAAATAAAAAACCTAACCTTACACCTAAAGCCATTAGAGAAAGAACAAAAAACCCAAAAGTTAGCAGAAGGAAAGAAATCATAAAAAGTCAATTCAGAAATAAATGAAGAAGTGAAGGAAATAAGAGCTAAGATCAGAAAAACTAAAAGGTGGTTCTTTGAGAAGATAAACAAAATTGATAAACCACTAGCCAGACTCATCAAGGAAAAAAGGGAGAAGACTCAAATGAATAGAATTAGAAATGAAAAAGGAGACGTAACACCTGACACTGCAGATATACAAAGGATCATGAGAGATTACTATAAGCAACTGTATTCCAATAAAAAGGACAAGTTCTTAGAAAAGCACAACCTCCTGAGCCTGAGCCACAAAGAAATACAAAATGTAAACAGACCAATCACAAACACTGCAATTTAAACTGTGATTAAAAATCTGCCAACAAAAAAGGCCAGGGACCAGATGGCTTCTGTGAATTCACAGAATTCAAGTGAATTCTATCAAACATTTGGAGAAGAGCTAACACCTATCCTTCTCAAACTCTTCCAAAATATAGCAGAGGGAGGAACACTCCCCAACTCATTCTACGAGGCCACCATCACCCTGATACCAAAACCAGACAAGGATGTCACAAAGAAAGAAAAATACAGGCCAATATCACTGATGAACATAGATGCAAAAATCCTCAACAAAATTCTAGCAAACAGAATCCAACAGCACATTAACGGATCATACATCATGATCAAGTGGGGTTTATTCCAGGAGTGCAAGGATTCTTCAATATACACAAATCAATCAACGTGATATACCATACTAACAAATTGAAGGAGAAAAACCATATGATCATCTCAGTAGATGCAGAGAAAGCTTTCAACAAAATTCAACACCCATTTATGATAAAAACCCTGCATAAAGTAGGCACAGAGGGAACTTTCCTCAACATAATAAAGGCCATATATGACAAACCCACAGCCAACATCATCCTCAATGGTGAAAAACTGAAACCATTTCCACTAAGATCAGGAACAAGACAAGGTTGCCCACTCTCACCACTACTATTCAACATAGTTTTGGAAGTTTTAGCCACAGCAACCAGAGAAGAAAAAGAAATAAAAGGAATCCAAAACGGAAAGGAAAGGTAAAGCTGTCACTCTTTGCCGATGACATAATACTATACATAGAGAATCTCAAAGATGCTACTAGAAAACTACTAGAGCTAATCAATGAATTTGATACAGTAGCAGGATACAAAATTAATGCACAGAAATCCCTTGCATTCCTATACACTAATGATGAAAAATCTGAAAGAGATAGCAAGGAAACACTCCCATTTACCATTGCAACAAAAAGAATAAAATACCTAGGAATAAACCTACCTAGGGAGACAAAAGATCTCTATGCAGAAAACTATAAGACACTACTGAAAGAAATTACAGATGATACAAACAGATGGAAAGATACACCATGTTCTTGGATTGGAAGAATCAACATAGTGAAAATGACTATACTACCCAAAGCAATCTACAGATTCATTGCAATCCCTATCAAACTACCAACGGCATTTTTCACAGAACTAGAACAAAAAATTTCACAATTTGTATGGAAACACAAAAGACCCCGAATAGACAAAGTAATCTTGAGAAAGGAAAACAGAGCTGGAGTAATCAGGCTCCCTGGCTTCAGACTATACTACAAAGCTACAGTAATCAAGACAGTATGGTACTGGCACAAAAACAGAAATATAAATCAATGGAACAGCATAGAAAGCCCAGAGATAAACTCACGCACATATGGTCACCTTATCTTTGATAAAGGAGGCAAGAATACACAATGGGGAAAAGATACCCTCTTCAATAAGTGGTGCTGGGAAAACTGGACAGCTACATGTAAAAGAATGGAAGTAGAACACTTCCTAACACCATACACAAAAATAAACTCAAAATGGATTAAAGACCTAAGTGTAAGGCCAAACACTATAAAACTCTTAGAGGAAAACTTAGGTAGAACACTCTATGACATACATCACAGCAAGATCCTTTTCGACCCACCTCCTAGAGTAATGGCAATAAAAACAAAACGAAATGGGACCTAATGAAACGTAAAAGCTTTTGCACAGTGAAGGAAACCATAAACAAGATGAAAAGACAACCCTCAGAATGGGAGAAAATATTTGCAAACAAAGCAATTGACAAAGGATTAATCTCCGAAATATACAGGCAGCTAATGCAGCTCAATATGAAAAAAACAAACAACCCAATTCAAAAATGGGCAGAAGTCCTAAACAGACATTTCTCCAAAGAATATATACAGATTGCCAACACACACATGAAAGGATGCTCAACATCACTAATCATAACAGAAATGCAAATCAAAAGTACAATGAGGTATCACCTCATACCAGTCAGAATGGCCATCATCAAAACATCTACAAACAATAAATGCTGGAGAGGGTGTGGAGAAATGGGAACCCTTTGCACTGTTGGTGGGACTATGAATTGATACAGCTACTATGGAGAACAGTATGGAGGTTCCTTAAAAAACTAAAAATAGAACTACCATATGACCCAGCAATCCCATTGCTGGGCATATACCCTGAGAAAACCATAATTCAAAAAGAGTCATGTACCACAGTGTTCACTGCAGCTCTGTTTACAATAGCTAGGAAATGGAAGCAACCTAAGTGTCCATTGACAGATGAATGGATAAAGAAGATGTGGCCCATATATACAATGGAATATTACTCAGCCATAAAAAGAAACGAAATTGAGTTATCTGTAGTGGGGTGGATGGACCTAGAGTCTGTCATACAGAGTGAAGTAAGTCAGAACGATAAAAACAAATACCATATGCTAACACATATGTATGGAATCTAAAAAAAAATGGTTCTGAAGAACCTAGCGGCAGGACAGGAATAAAGATGCAGACGTAAAGAATGGACTTGGGGACATGGGGCGGGGGGAAGGTTAAGCTGGGACGAAGTGAGAGAGTGGCAATATATACACTATCAAGTGTATAACAGATAGCTAGTGGGAAGCAGCCGCATAGCACAGGGAGATCGGCTCGGTGCTTTGTGTCCGCCTAGAGGAGTGGGATAGGGAGGGTAGGAGGGAGACACAAGAGGGAGAAGATATGGGGATATACGTTTATGTATAGCTGATTCACTCTGTTATACAGCAGAAATTAATACACCATTGTAAAGCAATTATACTCCAATAAAGATGTTAAAAAAATAAAATAAAGTGTCCCAAGGCACAATGCACCCACTAAAAAAAAAAAAAAAACAGCTATAACGATATATTGTGCAAAACTGGGAATATAGCCAATATTTTATAGTAACTAAAAATGGAATATTACCTTTAAAATTGTGAATCACTATGTTATATACCTAAAACTTATTTAATATTGTAGATCAACTGTACCTCAAAAAAAAAATGTGGACTTTATAAAAAAAAAAAGGTTTGTAATGTGACTTCACAAGCTTTATTTAATAAACTTTAATTACTTCAACTGAAACCATGAAAAGACAGCAAACTAAAAACTTGAGTTCTCTCAGTTTCAAAAAATATATATTTGCAATCACATTTCTCTTATTTATTAAAAATGTTAAAGTCAAACGATATGTAAAAAATAAAGAACCCATAGTTATAACTTAAGAAAGTGTGTACACTGAAAGAGAGGGACTTTGCTCCTTCAAGTCTTTGCCACAATATGCTTCTCTTCAAAATGCTTGAGCGGATTCTTCACGGCAGAATGGATCAAACGGACCGTGGTGGACCAGTAACAGAGGCACAGAATATTTGTATTAGTGCATGTTACGTGTCAAGGACCTGACTTTTAATTTTTAAGCATATCTCTGCCAGCTTTTAGAGCTGTCAGAAACTTGCTTTAATTCAGAGGACTGAGAAAACTGATGTTCATGAAGTGAAACAGTCTTTTTAGCTGGTGCCCCAAGTCTTATACCCAAATGGCCCACTAAAGTAACAAAAGTGATCCTTTAAAAATAGAATATTTGATAAACCAAAATAATCATTATAGATTGTGCTGAGCCTAAATTTTATCATGATAATGAGTAATTTGGCTACCAACAGCAAAAAACTGCAGCATTCTATGCATATTCTCTGCCCTTTTTAAACGGATCACAAAATCAAAGATAACTTAATGTCAACCCTCCTATAATATGAAGAACCTACTTATTCAACATGATTCATATTTATTTAACAAATATTATGCAGTACATACTATGTGCCAGGAACTCTCGCCAGCACTTTATATATAGAAACTATCAAAATCGTAACAACCCTCTGAGGTCAGTACTATGATTATGTCTATTTTACAGGTGAGGAAACAGAGGAAGAGAAGTTAAGTGACTTGGCCAAGGTCACACAGCTCTGAGTGAAGAGCTGGAATTCAAACTAAGCCCATCTGCTCCAGAGTCTGAATTCTTTAACCATTATGCTATGCTGGCCATTTTTTGTACTACTCAGAACTTCATCAATGCAAGTGAAAGAAACAAACTTAATTCAAGCAAAACAGCAACAACTTAAAAAAAAAAAAAAGCAGTAGAGAATATATTATTATGTATAACCACGAAGTCGGTGGATTTGACCCAGCTTTCAAACAAAGCCACTGGAACGATGACTCTGTTTTCCTCTTCCAATGGGTGGCAAACTTCCCCTGCCAAATTTCATAATTAACGTTTTTTTATACTTGCAATCTCAGGCAAGAAGTGTCCCCGCTCTGCATCTCTAATTCCAAAAATGTCCTAGGGAGAGCTTGTTCTTGGGCCACGGGTCCACCTCTGAATGAATCACTATAGCTTGTAAGGAGCACAGAATACAATGCTCTGGTTGCCCAGACCTAAGGCATGTATACCACCTGTGGTTGCTGAGAGTCAATGACCTCAACCTGAATCTTAACAAGTTTCTCCCATGAAATATTGTATTACCACAAGAAAAGAAAAAGATGCTGAGCAGGAAGAAATTCTGTACGACACGAGTAAAGTCTTCTTTCATTAAAGAGATTTTAGCAGATGTCCAAACACACAAGCTATTTTAAGTCGTCATTAAAATAGTACTTGTTAAAAATCTTGTATCATGATACAACAGAATATATAACTACAAATATTTTCTCAACACATTAATTTCATTTTCAAATATATTTTACACAAAGCCCATAGACTTAAATTCTTAAATTTCACTATGATCATGTAACTACAATGAACAGAAACCTAGATTTGCTTCTGTTACCACCAGACCCTGTAATACAGTATCTTCTGCTTGAAATCTCCAAAATCAGAGGCAGTAATACTCATTAATGAAACCTGCAGTGGTTTTGCTTTTAACTTTTGGAACCTGTCTTTCTGGTATTTTTCTAAAATGTTTGATAATGTAAGGATAGAACATAAACATGTAGAATTTACTGGTATGTCCATACAGATGCTTTTTGGAAAAAGTTAAAGGCATAATTCAAAATAAATAAAAATCATGATCAATATGTAGTAATGGTTTTATGAAGTCCATATCCCTGACAAAAATTATTCTGCAGTTAATTTGAACTCTTCCCTGTGATAAATGTGGTTATCTGTATTAAACTACATAAGAAAGAAGTTTCTAAAGTAAGAGGGAGATAGTAGAGGAAGGAAGAAAAAATAATTTCCAATTGTAACCAGAAGAGAAGAATAGAAGTCCTATGGAAAGGCATTTTGTGTGGTATTCGTCTCAGGTTCCTTTAAATGCATCCATTGATTGGGAAGACAGCAACTACTGGAGTCAAATGACGTCTCCAATTCCACATAAGTACGATAGTATAGGAAAAAGTTTTAAATTGCAGTAAAAGTAGTTGAGCTTAGATATCAAAGAAATCATTGAAAAAATAATCCTTCACACTGAAAAGGAAGAACTTTTGAAAGGAAGAACACTTTGGAGTATATGCATTTCTAACTAGCAAAGCAAGATCCCTTTTCTGACTCATTCTATAATTTGTTCTGATCTAAGTTGAGTCTTATGACTTCTTTCAACAGTTTCAACATTAACTGGGGCACGCAGATTGTGTTAACCTAAGATATAGTTTATTGCTAACACAGACATTATTACTTAATCTTTTATAAGATGATGCATCATTTCTCTTTAACTCCAGATTAATTTTCTTTCCTAAAGCAATTTTGAAATATCTAACTGCTAATTGCCTTCTGCATAAATACAGAATTTTTTAAAGCCTCAGTACACTTTTTAAAGAATATCTTTTCCTTTCCACACATAATTCAAAAATGGCAGAAAATATTTCACACAGATTCAAAAGAAATCTCAGATGAATCCCCAAAATGTCAAGCAAATATTACTTTCCATTTTCCATGGGATTTTCTTTTCAAAATAATAGTTTCAGTATTTCTTAGGTATTCTCAACCCCTCCTCCTAAGACATAAGGAAGAGTGGAAGGAAGACAGATGCCACGGAGGGTTAAGTAGTGATACAGAATAATACAGTAATCAAACAGGCAAAGATTATTCCTACTTTATTAGTGAATTCTGTTCCTGAGTATCTATTCTATTCTTATAACTGGTCTGGCTATATATCATCTAGAAATGTATAGAGAAATCAAGTAAAGGATGAAGAAGCAGAAACAATTATTGACTACATACTTTGTTGGTGGTTTTGTCCCAAGAGAGGTAAGTAACAAGAGAGCTATGTTTAGAGAGAATTAGTCAGCAATTATTTTCAGGATGTAGAGAACCAGGGAGGAACTAGAGAACAAAACCACGTGGGAAGAGTAGGGGACTGGAACTCACATTTATTGAGAAAGTCCCACATGGCAAGCACTGTGCTTCATGATTTCATTGTAGGACATCATTTCCCTCAATAGTGCTTATTCAATGGGTTGGTGGTCATGATACATTCAAAAGTAGACAAAGAAACAAAGTCACCAGCTTGAGGTGACTCTCTACAAGAAATCTAGAGGAGTTAGGTGTTAAGGAGAAAAGAAGAGAACATTTAGGTTAATCAGTTAATGAAATGGGTGAAAGGTTAATCAGTTAATGAAATGGGTGAAGGAGGAGGATGAATAAAAATAATGTATAGATAGCAACAAAATTCCTATTGAAGGTGTCTTCTAGAAAAGATAACGCACTAGAAATCAATGAGGCTATTCCAATTCCCCAAGCCAGAAACCAATTGTGATAACCAGAGAGATACAAGAACACTAATAACAAGGGATGGTACCAAACCCCAACATAGGAATGCCTGCAAGATATAATGCAGACAGAATAAAAGAAAATATGGGCTGATGAACAACTCCTTTAAACAAACGAGCAAAAACAGAGTAGTGCTGCAAAAAGTAAACAAAGACAATTGTCAAACTGCTTTAATTTGAAGCAGTAAAGGCTGGAGGAATTGTGCTGCTATGAGAAAGACACGAGATGTACCACTGTTCCCTTCCTCACAGGACTCTAAGGCCATGAAGCGGGATTTACAATGAAGGTATTCGACCACGTCCCCAGAAGGATGAGGGATGTAGCACGCCCTCAACTGAGCAAGCTGAAAAACCAAGTAGAAGGATTACACAGAGCCCAACTCCACCGCCAAATTCTGGAATTGAGGACAGAATGAAAAGAAAACAAAGTCGGGAACACTGGCCCTTAGTTTAGTCATTTCAACAGATATTAAGAGCAAACCTTACAGAAACAAAGTCACCACAAATGTTGGGTGAATTTTAAAGCCTCTCATCCAAAGCGGTGACTAGATTTTTGACATTGTTGATTCTACTGCTCTTTTCAATAGCTTCTAAGCTTATATAGCTTCCAATACCACTTAAAACTCTTTAGAGATTAAACATTTTTTTGACTTAACCCTATCATACTCCTTTTTATGTAAGTTTATTGGCTTATCACTCATTGAGTCTGTTTATTTCCTTGAGAGAGCAAAGCAGGTTTTTTTTATTACAATGAAAGTAGTATACATTTAATTGCATTTATAAAATATGCAAGAATTGACAGAGTAGAGGAATCCTTTAAGACCAATTACTGGCTGAATGAGTATACAAACTTTCTCAACTATATGGATAAAGGTATGGTGATAGTAACTTTTATAGAGATTTATTTGTAAGTTATTAAAATATTAGCAAAGCAGTTTTTGTTTAAAGTTTTCTTTTTTTAATTTATTTTACTGAAGTAGAGTTGATTTACAATGTTGTGTTAGTTTCTGCTATACAGAAAAGTGATTCAGTTATACATATAAACATTCTTTTTCATATTCTTTTCCATTATGGTTTATTACAGGATATTGAATATAGTTTCCTGTGCTATACAGTAGGATCTTATTGTTTTATCCATTGTATGTATGCTTAAAATTTTCTTCTGCTGCCTTTAATGTAGCTTCAAAAGCATACTTTTGCATCTGTACTTTTGCATGTTATGTTTAGTTTCACTTTTATGTTGCAGGTTTTCTTCATGAGTTTTTGTAGGGCTGATGTTCTACTGGAGAAACTCTAATTAGATCTGCCATTGGGAGATTGGGATTGACATATATACACTATTGATACTATGTATAAAATAGATAACTAATGAGAACCTACTGTATAGCACAAGGAGCTCTACTCAGTGCTCTGTGGTGACCAAAATGGGAAGGAAATCCAAAAAAGAGGGGATGTATGTTTACATATAGCTGATTCACTTTGCTGTACAGCAGAAACTAACAACATTGGAAAGCAACTATACTCCAATTAAAAAAAAATTCAGTATCTAAAAATTTAAATATATATATGTATAAGTTAAGATGTAAGTTAAACAAGAGCTTGAAGTAACTGGAAGTTTGCCAACACTTCATCTTATAGAAGAGAAGCTGATTGTTATTGAAGTTGGTATCTTGAGTAATACAGAATCCAGAAAGGTTTTTCAAGGCTTAATATCGATCTCTATCAATTTGGAGGCCTTCCAAATTACAGAAGAGAAAAAATAAAGGAACTCTGGCCATAAAAGAAAAAACAAAGAGGTAAGAAGTATCAAAAAAAAAAGATTGCAATAGCTCTAAGAGACAATTTCAAGTTTAAGGTAAAAGCTTCAAAGGAACAAAGAATGTTACTTTTATGAACAAAAGGACAATGCGCAAAGGCTATACTGTCATCAACTTTTATGCATCAAATAAAGCATAAAACATAAAGCAAAAAGAAAAGGGTTGGAAATAAAAGCTGACATTAACAGAAACATAATAATGCAGTAAGAGCTCTCCTAACTGACTCTCTAGATTAACTGACAATTTCTATTCCTCTGCAAAATATGCTGACATATCCAGAGGAGTCTAAACACTGACCACCACCATCCACCAATAGATTGACCCCCACTGCATGCTCATACCTTTCTACTCCCACAAATCGAGTTGTATGCTTACCAAGGGTCAGTCCTATCTGTTCCCAAACGTGGTTACATCTGTTGTACTTGATGTTGACATTGGACCCGATATTATGTATTAAATAGCATGTATTAAAACGTGAAAATAGAGTTTATACTTAACTAAAACAACGGTTTGTAAAGCCTCCAACAGTGTGACTCTCTAAAAATTCCTGTCAAATTAGGTGTGGGGACACAAATTTAAGTTATTGGAAGATCAGACATTAACCGAAAAAACCTACACATTATTCTACACTCAAATCACTTTCAAAAATGTCTCTAAACTCTCATTCCACTTTAAAAATCTACAATTAAAAGTGATCGACCTTACACAATGGGTGTGGTTTAAACCAGACAAATAACAGAACTCCAATACAGGGCCCGTACTCTAAGAGACTTCGGCTCTTCATCAAAAGATTAGCGACTAAATGTCTATCCGTGTTTTATTTAAGTCAAAATAAAAGGTATCTGTATATTTTTTTCTTTATCCCCTGTCTTAACAGACATGTTGGATTTTTTGATTTGCTCCAGTACTGATCATGCTAGACAGTATTTAGGTGTTGTGCAGTATTTTAATCCTCCTTTCTCAGTATGTGACAGATTAATTAGTCAAAAGTAAAATGACCATATGGAGATAATGACTGGTAATAATATAATTAATAAGTTGGGTTTTAGAGATTTATGCGTAGACTTGCAAAGAAACAATACTCGTTTTTAAATGTCCCTTGACCATTTATAAAACCTGACCACATTTGAGGCCAAATATAAAAACAAACTTTTTAAACTAGCAACATTAGGATCTACATTGTTTGACTATGGTGTAAGGATCCTGAAACTAGAGCATATCTTATGTGTTTGACGACATGAAGTGTTCAGTATTGACTGAAGCAGAATGAACTTGGAGGCCACTGTAAGGACTTCGGCTCAAACTTTGGAGACACGAGTGACAATCTGCGTTTTTATTTTTATTGTTTTGTTTTTTGAATTTGCATAGAGTGAAATGTTTTTCATATGGATTTTAATAAACATATAGCGTCATATATCCACCACTCCAGCACCATACAGAATAGTGATCTATGTGTTTTCACAGTCTCCATCGGGCAGCTTCACCGTAAATAGGATTGGAGAGTCAAGGATATGAATGGGAAAACCAGCTAGGAGGCTGCTGCAAAAAGCATGGAAATGTGGCCTGAAGCACGATGATGGCAGCGGAGGTGGTTTAAGTTTCCTGTATTCAATAAGTAATTTTAAGGTTGAGCCTGTTTGATGTACTGCCAGATTGGACATGTATAATAAGAGAAAGAGAAGAGCCGACGATGAATCTAAGTTACTTTGAAGAAGTAAAAGGAGGATGTTGATTTTGAGATGGGAACAACAAGAGAAAAAGTTCAGGGTGAGATATAAATAATGTTAATTTTGAATGGTCTATAAGACATACAAACAATGAGTCAGCCTTTGGATGTATGATTATGAAGTCAAGAAGAAGGTCTTGGCCCAAGATATATAAATTTGAGAGCTGCCGGCACATAGATGGCACTTAAGGCCACTAGGTAGGATGATATCACCAAGGGACTCTCTACAGATGGAGAAAAGGTCAAACAACTCAGCCCTGGAGGTTGGAGAAGTTTGAGAGGTTAAGATGCACCAGCAAAGGAGACTCAAATGGAGCAGCCATTGAGATATGAGGAAGACAAATGTGTAATATCTTGGGAACCAAAGCAAGAAAGTATTGCAAGGATAAGGGAATAACTAACTGTTTCAAATCCTGTAGAAAGATAAGATGAGGACTAAAAAATGCCACTGGATTTAGCAACTTGGAGATCATTGGAGACCTCCACAAACACTCTTAAAATAGTTCTGGGTATAAAATAAAATCTGACTGGAATAGGTTCAGTCTAACAGAAAAAAAAAGAATTGCAGTCGATGCACAGAGCTAGATCTTTTTAGAAGCTTTGATATAAGTGAAAGGAAACAGAGGTAGTAGCTGGAAGTAGTAGAAGCAGTTGTTTTGTTAAAATAAACTACTGTATGCTCATGGAAAAGTTCAATGAAGTCTGATGATGCAAGAACAGAATAAGAGAATTTCTAGGGAAGTTCTTAAGAGGATAAGGGCATGAGATCTTGTGTACAAATAGATGGGTTTCCTTTGCTAGGAATTTAGACAATTCATTCACACAAAGGATTTAAGATAGTAACTAGACTTATCATGGTGATCATTTTGAAATGTACAGAAATAATGAATCACTATGTTGTGTACCAGGAACTAACATAGTGTTGAAGGTCAATTATACTTCAAAAACAAACTTATTAAAGAGATTAGATCTGTGGTTACCAGAGGTGGGGGAGGGGAGAAGAGGAATTGGACGAAGGCAGTCAATAAGGTACCAACGTCCAGTTTTAAGATAAATAAGAACTAGGAATGTCATGTACAACATGACAAGATAATTAACACTGCTGTATGATATATATGAAAGTTGTTAAGAGACTAAATCCTGAGAGTTCTCATAGCAAGAAAAAATGTTTTTTTCTATTTCTTTAATGTTGTATCTGTATGAGATGATGGATGTTCACTAAACTTACTGTGGTCATCATTTTATGATGTATGTAAGGTAATCATTATGCTGTATACCTTAAACTTACAGTGCTGTATATGAACTGTATCTGAATAAAACTGGAAGAAAAAAAAGGTGTTAAGGCAGAATACATGAGCACTGACATAGGTAGAGAGATTAGACTGAGTAAACAGAGGCAAAGGCTCTTCTGATTGCTTTCACTGTATCATCATCAGCCGAGAATGATGATGAGGGAAGAGATGATAGAAGTTTTAGAATAAAGAAAAAGGTCTGAGAAGTTAGCTAAAGACTGAGAGAGTGAGTATACTTGGGAAATATAATATGGCTATTAGGCTTCATTAGAACCCACTTGAGGTTAGTTATAAATTCAAAACAAGACAGTGAGCATGATGGTAAGTTTTTCTCCAGCCATGTTTGGCTTTTCAGATATGGGCACACATTAGGCAGACAGTTGGATTTGACTATAGTTGTGATTTTGTCAGGCAGTAGAGTAAAACAAGAGAGATAAAGGGAGCTGTGGTTTTATAGCAAAGGAATGATTCTAACTATGAAACATGAAATAGTCATTGTATAAATTTGTATAAATAAAGGTGTGGGGCATTTGCTGAGTTAAGGACATGGAAAAGTGATAGATAAGCTAATTATAAGTCCTTGATTGTAAAGGGATTGTTGAGTTGGACTATTAAAGGGAGTCAGCTGGAAAGGCAGGAAGTGGTGGTCAGAGAATAGGAAGCAAGAGATTATAATGATAGAAGGGATGTAGTTAATAATAATCACAAAATCTAGGCTATAAACAAGAGTGGTAGATATAGGGCCAGTATCATTGGAGGACATAAGGCCAAGGACATGAGAGGTCAGGATATTGCATGAACTTTAGATGTTGACGTCACCAGGAATTATGACAGTACTTGTATAGGAGGAAAAAATTGACACAGGACCTCAATTTTTCGGGAAATGAGAAGCGAAATACAGACAGTAGATGACTTCAAAAAGAAATAATGAGTGGCAGGGTGTGCTAACAGGAGATTCAAAACTCAGGGTGCCTTTCTTTCATTGGGAGGGAAAGAAAATAGTCTATATCCATTAATCAGGAGCTAAGAAAAATCTTACTCCTCCGTTCTCAGTAGCTTAGGAGGGCTTCTCCCCCACTTTCGTTTTGCCACTTTGGGGAGGAGACCAGCTGACCTAGGGAAGCTCTTTCAGAACAAAGCCAATGGCATAGCATTGTTATGCAGAGAAAGGGCCTGAGTTTAGCTCTGCAGCTTGGCTCTCGTGGCACGGAAAGAATCCAGAAATTCTCATATGCCTTAAGGACAGCTGTGGAAGGTAACTGACGGGATGTCTTGTAATTAACTGATGGGATGACAAACAGGACATCAACACCTGTATCTGAGGGCTGCAGACCACACAGGCTGGAGGTAAAAGGGAATCACAGCCAGACCTCATTGGCAGCCAATGTACTTGGAAGAGCTAAGGTGGGATCAAGACAGCTGACAGGGCCATAGGTCCTGTCCAAGCCGAGACAGGAGAGACCCCATGTCCTTCATCCTCAAACCTCAGCAGAGGATGCCAACGAATCAAGATGTGACAGGCTGTTAAGGGATATCATTGCTGCAGAATTCAATAAAGATCCTGAGAACAGCACAAGGACACACAGAGCTGTGGCCCTTTCTCTGAAGCCAGCGGAGACAGTGAGCATCTCTGTATACTCAGACTCCATCTTAGGGGGAAATATGAGAAGGAAACAGAATTCTGAAAATCTGAACATATAACTGAAGGGACTGTTTTAACCCCATCAGTAGCTTGTGACAAAGATCAGATCATTTATAAGAAATGAACAAGCTAGTTCTTTATATATCTGAATGTAGAGGCCTTTTGAAACACATACATTGAGTGCTTAAACAAAAGTAAAATAAAGAACTATCTTTCTAGTTATCTACAGATTCTTTTACAGAGAGAGGAGTTCAAATTAGCTTCGACGCAGCTATGAAATCGGTCCTTAATATTGAATTAAAAACTGAATTCTGACATTATGGTCTGTTTTGAAGAGGACTTAGGTCAGTGGTATGAAACAGATGCACTGCAGTAATGAGTGTCCAGCGCACTGCAGTAATGAGTGTCCAGCGCAAAGTGATCACAACGTGGCTGAGAGAAATCAGAAGATCAAATGATAGAACGTTACAATGCCACAATTCTAGGTCAGTGGCAGGAGGCCACCTCTTCCTTCTGGAAATTGAATCCTATCTGGGCCAAGGGTCCAGGCTCTTGCAGGTTCAGTGGCCAGAAGTGTGCTGGGGCCAGGGGTGGAGATAAAGCAAATACCTTGACCTCTACTCTGGTGCATCTAACAAGCTCAGTTCCCCTGAGGGTAGTGTTTAATGTAGCACAGGTTGACAGAAGAATAAACAGATAATCCTTTTTTCACCTACTGGTCTTTTACTACTCCAGAATTTAAGCCCATAATGTAGCAAAGAAAACCATATTCACATGTGGTAAGGACAGAAATAAAGCCTGCAGACGGGGGTGGGGGGGGTGGGGGTGGAGCTCAAATCTTTGGGAGACCTCTCCAGGATAAAATGACAAATTGATAAGAACAATCCCAATTAAACCTTGTTGAAATTAATAAATGTTCTTATCCTGTTTCCCATTATCTTTGTTAATAGGACTAATGATCCTATTAATAACCACAGCTAACATCTATGAGCACTAGGCTACAGTATTTACATATATTATCTCCTTCAATTCTTACAACAATCCTATGAAGAAGTTACCGGTTTTATCATCTTATAGATAAAACTGAGGCTTAAACGTACGGACACCAAGGGGGCAAAGTGGCGGGGGGGGGCGGGGGTGGTGGTGGGATGAACTGGGAGATTGGGATTGACATGTATACACTGATGTGTATACAACTGATGACTAATAACAACCTGCTGTATAAAAAAATAAATAAAATAAAATTTAGAAAAAACATAAAACAAACAAACAAAAAACCCTGAGGCTTAGATTAAGTCATCTGTAAAATACACAGTAAGTAACGAAACAGGAATTTAGGCCCAAGACTCTTCATCTCAGGGCTCACGTGCTTTACCAGTCAACAATAACACCTTCCATGTGGTTACCATTTATGTAGGACTAAGTTTATAGAAGGTGTTTTGTACCTCACCTTGTATGATGTAACCCTATGAATTAGGGACTAGTATTATCCTCATTTTTAAAGGAAACTGAGGTAAAGAGAAATACTGAGCCCAAGACCACCAACATGAGAGAAGCAAAGAATAAGGTTTGCAGAGAGAATTTAAGCTGGCCATTCACAGCAGACATTCCCTCATGTTTTATTGGAGTTTTTTTAAGTCTAATTTGACAGAACACTAAATAACTTACATGTTAATCCAGTAACAAAAATTCACCTTCCAAACGTAGCCAAATAATTTATCTAATGACTATATCACTGACCCTCTCTCTTCAAATGAATAAGTACATATCTGAATGTATGCTGTATTCACCTTACATAGCAATGGAGGTATAACTTCCCATAAATCCATTTTCTTCCCCAGCTGCCGTTGCCAAACTTGACTCGTCTCAGAGAATATACCCGGAGAGAAAAGCATCCAATTCTTTAGTTAGCAGGCAACTCAGGGGCAGTTTAAAACAAAGGAAAAGCAAGGAGAATTAGGCAGGAACCACACATCTTGATGGCTCGGGAGTGGCCCAGTATATACCTGCTAATCCAGTGGCCTGTCCTGTTCAGTGTTTCTCTAGGACAAAGCATCACACTTGGCAGGATATATATGATCACACCAACTGCAGGTGAGGAAAAAATCTCTCTCCCCCTGGTGGACCCCCATTTAGGAAAGTTGTCAGGCACAGCCTCATCAAAGCCTGTGACCTGGACAGTCTTGCTGCAGAGGTCCAGGCCAGGATGAGGAAGAGGGCATAGAGGAGAAAGGCAAGGTAGGTGCAGAAGCACTAGAGGACCAAGGTCATTACCAAAGCCCTGCTGCACAACTCATACTCTCTAAATCTATTTCTCTAGTCTCTAGGTTTTTAAGTTCATTGTTTTCTAATTGGTTCAAAAGAGAAAACAACTGTATGGGTGAACATTCACCATATTGGAAAAGTTTTTAGAATTCACTGCTTTGAATGTGAGGAATGTGTATATTTATAATTTAATACAGGAAGACTGATACTACAACTACTGAGAAATATATAAAATCTGGGGTAATGTTCTCAAAACACTTCGTTTTCCTCTTGTGTTTAATATTTAAGTTACAATAAATAATACATGTAGAATGAATTTAACTTTTTAAAACTGTTTTCATCATTTCATTTGTTCCCTATAACATGTGGTAGGTAATAGGGAAGATAAAATCTCATATTACTGATGTATTTTTAAAATCATATCTTTGCCTTGGTTTCAATAATACATATCTCAGAAACCAGAAATATTCTTTTTAAAAATTTTATTTGTTTTATTATTTTTGGATGCATTGGGTCTTCGTTGCCATATGCGGGCTTTCTCTAATTACAGCGAGTGGGAGCTACACTTCATTGTGGTGCGTGGGCTTCTCATTGCGGTAGCTTTGCTTGTTGCAGAGCACAGGCTCTAGATGCACGGGCTTCAGGAGTTGTGGCACGCAGGCTTAGTTGCTCCGCGGCACGTGGAATCTTCCCGGACCAGGGCGCAAACCCGTGTCTCCTGAATTGGCAGGTGGATTCTCAACCACTGTGCCACCAGGGAAGCCTGGAAATATTCCCTTTTTTAAAAATCTTAAAACAAGTTTGAGCAAAATGGTGGTGGGGATGGCGTTACATTTTGTTCAATCTCCCCAATCCTGTTTAAAAAGCTGACAGAAATGGGGTGCTACTGCTAATTGGTTCAGGATTTATTTGGGGGGTGACAAATGTTCTGAAATTGATTGCACAAAAGTCACATAACTCTGTTCATATACTAAAAGTCATTAAATTGTACACTTTAAATGGATGAATTGTATGATATGTGGATTGTATCAATAAAACTCTTACTCTTAAAAAACTGAGTAGCATATTATGGTGAGTTAAAAGAGGCCACAGTTCTTAGACATTTCTGCCATCAAAAGGCAGGATCTATTTCTCTTGCCCTTGAATCTGGGCTGGCCTGTGACAGCTTTGAATAATAGAGTAGGTGAAAGTGATTCTACGCCACTTCCAGGCCTAGCCTTTAACAGAACTGGATGCTTCCATCTCCGTCTCTGGGAGATTTCAGCTGCTTTGTAAGAACTTCAAATACCTTGGAGTCACTCTAGTCCGAGGAAGCCTATGTTAGCCAGGTGGAGAGAGAAAGAAAAAAGATGTTTGGCAAGCCCCCAGATGTTCCAACTCTCAACCACTCAAGTTATCTCACCTGAGGTTGCAGCACTGTGAAACAGAGACAAGACACCCATACTGTGTCATGCCTGAATCCATGACCCCAAGATATCATGAAATATAATAAATTGTTGTTCAAAGGCAATAAGCTCTGGCCACATTTGTTATGCGGCAATAAACAGAATAGACTGCAAAACAAGGTGAGAAATTATTCTATGAATCCTAGTATAAGAGCAAGGGTACTTACATCACTGACAGCAGCAAGATCCTAGAACAGCAGCAGCTATGCAGGAATAAGCAAAGGGAATACAAAGGGAATTCCAGCGGGCTCTAAAAGCCAAGAAACTCGGGAATTCATTTCAAAAAGAGGTCTCCATTCAGAGTGGAGACTCAAATGGCCAAACTTAGGATAGTCATAATGACTGGGAGACTTCTGGGGGTGTTGGGGCAACCTAGCCCCCTGGGATGTCAAAAACAGTCAAAACCCTACAATGAAGAGAAACTGGTCAGAACAAAACACCACTTGTTGAGGGTAACAACTCTTGGGTGTAAAAGAGAGAAAAGATATAGATTCTAATGAAAGAAGCGCAGAAGAGGTAAGTCTCAAAATATTAGCGATCCAAGTATGCAGATAAATCTGTAACACATCACAGTGAAACAAAACAAGAAACCTAGTTATGAAGCCAGAAAAGCAATCTTGACTTTCACTTCTGCTAAACAGGCACTTCCTCCTAAAAATACAGGAAAGAGGGGCAGAGTCAAGATGGCGGTATGGGGAGACACCGAGTTAGTGTCTCCCAACAACTAGGGCACCTGCTGGCTGCTGTTGGGGGACCCTGATGCCCAAGAAGACAGGAGGAACCCCCAAGTGAACGGGTAGGACATGTTGGGACTGAGGGGGGAGTAGAAGTGGAGGCCAGATAGGATCATTGCCCCTGGGGCCAGGGAGATGAAGAGAGACAGGCAGGAGGGACCCTCTGGGAAAAGCGGGAGGAGTGGTGAGTGATCGCCTGGCCCACTAGGGCTGGGAAGCCTGCTGAGCTCCAAGGCCAGTACCCCCCTCCAAAGCCCGTACTGGTCCTTGGGTCATAGGAAAGAGGCTGAGGGGAGAACAGGAGAGGCAGGTGAGAGGGGCCCTCCGGGAGGAGCAGGAGAAGACTGGAGGGTGTTTGGCCCACCCACTTGAGGCCAGGAAGCCTGCTCGGCTCCCAAGTGAGGTCCCCTGCCCTCTGAGACCAGGGGTGCGGGGCACACCTGGACAGCTTCTGTTCCTTGAGCCTAAGCCCCACCCCCCCACAGCCCCCAGGGCCTTTTCCAGCCTGTGTGTCCTAAGCATAGCACCCTCCCCCTGCCCACCGCCGCCCAAACCTCACCCTGGCTTAGGCCCCACCCTCCACACCCAAGGTCTTTCCCCTCCCTTTTTTTTTCTTTTCCCTTCTCTTTTTTTTTACTATTGTGGTACTGATGTAACTTCCAGTTGTTGACTCATTTTTATTTTTATATTCTTCCTAATATATCTATTAGTTTCCTAGTCTAATTTTATTTCTTATTTTGTTATTGTTCTTTTTTTTTTGCCACCCCAGGCAGCTTGTGGGATCTTGGTTCACAAGCTTGGGGGTGGGCCGAAGCTCTTGCAGTGGGAGCTCCGAGTCGGAACCACTGGACTAACAGAGAACCTCAGACTCCAAGGAATATTCATCAGAGTAAGGTCTCACAGAGCACCTCATCTCAGCACCAAGACCCAGCTCTGCCCAACACCCTACAAACTCCAGCGTTGGAAGCCTCAGGCCAAACAACCAGTAAAACAAGAACACAATGCCACTCAAGAAAAAAAAAAATGAGATAGCAAAACAAATATGTCACAGATGAAGGAGCAAGGTAAAAATCTATAAGACCAAATAAAATAAGAGGAAATAGGCAATCTACCTGGAAAAGAATTCAGAGTGATAGTAAAGACGATCCCGAAATTCGGAAATAGAACGGAGGCATGGACTAAGAAAATACAACCAATGTTTAACAAAGATCTAGAAGAACTAAAGAAAAAACAGAGATGAACAATACAATAACTGAAATGAAAAATACACTAAAAGGAATCAGTAACAGAATAACTGAGGCAGAAGAACGAATAAGTGAGTTGGAAGACAAAATGGTAGAAATAACTGCCATGGAGCAGAATAAAGAAAAATGAAAAGAATTTAACACAATCCCAGAGACCTCTGGGAAAACACTAAACAGACCAACATTCAAATTATAGGAGTCCCAGAAAAAGAAGAGAAAAAGAAACGGTCTGAGAAAATATTTGAAGAGATTATAGTCGAAAACTTCCCTAACATGGGAAAGGAAATAGTCACCCAAGTCCAGGAAGCACAGAGAGTCCCATACAGGATAAACCCTAGGAAAAACACACCAAGACACATATTAATCAAACAAAAATTAAATTCAAAGAAAAAGTATTAAAAGCAGCAAGAGAAAAACAACAAATAACATACAAAGGAATCCCATAAGGTTATCAACTGATTTTTCAGTAGAAACTCTGCAAGCCAGAAGGGAGTGGCAGGATATCCTTAAAGGGATGAAAGAGAAAAACCTACAACCAAGAATATTCTGCCCAGCAAGGATCTCATTCAGATTCAATGGAGAAGTCAAAAGCTTTTCAGACAAGCAAAAGCTAAGAGAATTCAGCACCACCAAACCAGCTTCACAACATATGCTAAAGGAACTTCTCTAGGCAAGAAATACAAGAGAAGGGAAAGATTTTCAATAAGAAACCCAAAACAATTAAGAAAATGGTAATAGGAACATACATATTGATGATAACCTTGAATGTAAATGGATTAAGTGCCCCAACCAAAAGACACAGGCTCACTGAATGTATACAAAAACAAGACCCATATATATCCTGTCTACAAGAGACCCCTTCAGACCTAGGGAAACATACAGACTGAAAGTGAAGGGATGGAAAAAGATATTCCCTGAAAATGGAAATCAAAAGAAAGGTGGAGAAGCAATAATCGTATCTGACAAAATAGACTTTAAAACAAAGACCGTTACAAGAGATAAGGAAGGACACTACATAATGATCAAAGGATCAATCCAATAAGAAGATACAACAATTATAAATGGTCATGCACCCAACATAGGAGCATCTCAATACAAATGCTAACAACCATGAAAGGAGAAATCTACAGTAACACAATAATAGTAGGGTACCCCACTTACACCAATGGACAGATCATCATAACAGAAAATAAAAAAACACAAGCTTTAAATGACACAAATGACCAGACGGATTTAATTGATATTTATAGAATATTCCACCCAAAAGTGGCAGAATACACTTTCTTCTCAAGTGCACATGGAACATTCTCCAGGATAGATCACATCTTGGGTCCCAAATCAAGCCTCAGAAAATTTAAGAAAATTGAAATCATATCAAGCATCTTTTCTGACCACAATGCTATGAGATTGGAAATCAGTTAGAGGAAAAAAACTGTAAAACACACAAATACATGGAGGCTATACAGTGTGCTACTAAATAACCAAGAGACCACTGAAGAAATCAAAGAAGAAATTAAAAAATACATAGAAACAAATAACAATGAAAACCTGATGACCCAAAACCTATGGGATGCAGCAAAAGCAGTTCTAAGTGGGAAGTTTATAGCAATTCAATCTCACCTCAAGAAATAAGAAAAATCGCAAAAAAACAATCTAACCCTACACTTAAAACAACTAGAGAAAGAAGAACAAAGAAAATCCAAAGTCAGTAGAAGGAAAGAAATCATAAAGATCAGAGTAAAATAAATGAAATAAAAACAAAGAAAACAATAGCAAAGATCAATAAAACTAAAAGCTGGTTCTTTGAGAAGATAAACAAAATTGATAAACCATTAGCCAGACTCATCAAGAAACAAAGGGAGAGGACGCAAATCAATTAAATTAGAAATGAAAAAGGAGAAATCACAACTGACACGGCAGAAATACAAAGGTTTATAAGAGATTACTACAAACAGCTATATGCCAATAAAAGGGACAACCACGAAGAAATGGACAAATTCTTGGACAGGTACAAATTTCCAAGACTGAACCAGGAAGAATTAGAAAATATAAACAGATCTATCACAAGTAATGAAATTAAAACTGTAATTAAAAATCTTCCAACAAACAAAAATCCAGGACCAGATGGCTTTACAGGCAAATTCTATCAAACATTAAGAGAAGAGCTAATACCTATCCTTCTCAAACTCTTCCAAAAAACTGCAGAGGGAGAAACACTCCCAAATTCATTCTATGAAGTCACCATCACCCTGATACCAAAACCAGAAAAAGATATCACAAAAAAAAGAAAATTATAGACCACTATCACTGATGAACACAGATGCAAAAATCCTGAACAAAATACCAGCAAACAGCACATTAAAAGGATCACACACCATGATCAAGTGGGATTTATCCCAGGGATGCAAGGATTCTTCAATATATGCAAATCAATTAATGTGATACACATTAACAAATTAAGGAATAAAAACCATATGATCATCGCAATAGATGCAGTAAATCTTTGACAAAATTCAACACCCATTTATGATAAAAACTCTCCAGAAAATGGGCATAGAGAGAACCTACCTCAACATAATACAGGCCATATATGACAAACCCACAGCAAGCATCATACTCAGTGGTGAAAAACTGAAACCATTTCCAGGAAGATCAGGAACAAGACAAGGATGTCCACTCTCGCCACTCTTACTCAACATAGTTCTGCAAGTCTTAGCCATGGCAGTCAGAGAAAAAATAAAATAAAAGGAATACAAACTGGAAAAGAAGTAAAACTGTCACTGTGTGCAAATGACATGATACTATACATAGAAAACATAAATACGCCACCAGAAAACTCCTAGAACTAATCAATGAATTTGGTAAGGTTGCAGGAAACAAAATTAATGCAGAGAAATCTCTGGCATTCCTATACACCAACAACAAAGAATCAGAAAGGGAAATTACGGAAACACTCCCATTTACCATTGCAACAAAAAGAATAAAATACCTAGGAATAAACCTGCCTAAGGAGGCGGAAGGCTGTACTCAGAAAACCATAAAACACTGATGAAAGAAATCAAAGATAACATAAAACAGGTGGAGAAATATACCATGTTCTTGGATTGGAAGAATCAACATTGTGAAAATGACCATACTACCCAAAGCAATCTACAGATTCAGTGTAATCCCTATCAAACTACCAATGGCATTTTTCACAGAATTAGAACAAAAAAATTTGCAATTCATATGGAAACACAAAAGACACCTAATAGCCAAAGCAACCTTGAAAAAGAAAAATGGAGTTGGAGGGATCAGGCTCCCCGACTTCAAACTATACCATAAAGCTACACTAATCAAGACAGTATTGTACTGGCAGAAAAACAGAAATACAGATCAATGGTACAGGACTGAATGCCCAGAGATAAACCCATGCACATATGGATACCTTATTTATGACAAAGGAGGCAAGAATATACAATGGAGAAAAGACAGCCTCTTCAATAAGTGGTGCTGGGAAAACTGGACAGCTACATGTAAAAGAAGGAAATTAGAACACTGCCTAATACCATACACAAAAATAAACTCCAAATGGATTAAAGACTTAAATGTAAGACCAGACAGTATAAAAAAAAACTCTTTGATGAAAAAGTAGGAAAAACACCCTTTGACATAAACCACAGCAAGATCTTTTTTGACCCACCTCCTAGAGTAACAGAAATAAAAACAAAAATAAACAAATGGGTCTTAATTAAACTTAAGAGCTTTTGCACAGCAAAGGAAACCATAAACAAGACAAAAAGACAACCCTCAGAATGGGAGTGAATATTTGCAAATGAAACAACAAAAGATTCATCTCCAAATTATACAAACTGCTCATGGAGCTCAATATCAAGAAAACCAAACAATCCAGTTAAAAAATGGGCAGAAGACCTATACAGACATTTCGTTAAGGAAGACAAACCTATGGTCAAGAGGCCCATGAAAAGATGCTCAACATCACTAATTATTAGAGAAATGCAAATCAAAACTACAATGAGGTATCACCTCACACTGGTCAGCATGGTCATTATCAAAAAATCTAGAGACAATAAATGCTGGAAAGTGTGTGGTGAAAAGGGAACCCTCCTGCGCTGTTGGTGGGAATGTAAATTTATACACCACTACGGAAAACAGTATGGAGGTTCCTTAAAAAACTAAAAATAGAACTACCATATGACCCAGCAATCCCACTACTGGGCATATACCCTGAGAACACCATAATACATAAAGAGACACGTACCACAATGTTCACTGCAGCACTATTTACAATAGCCAGGACATGGAAGCAACCTAAGTGTCCTTCGACAGATGAATGGATAAAGAAGATGTGGCACATATATACAATGGAATATTACTCAGCCATAAAAAGAAATGAAACTGAGTTATATGTAGTGAGGTGGATGGACCTAGAGTCTGTCATACAGAGTGAAGTCAGAAAGATAAAAACAAATACCGTACGCTAACGCATATATATGGAATCTTCAAAAAAAATGGTACTCATGAACCTAGTTGCAGGGCAGGAATAAAGATGCAGACGTAGAGAATGTACTGGAGGACATGGGGTTGGAGGGGGAAGCTGGGGTGAAATGAGAGTAGCATCGACATATACACACTACTGAATGTCAAATAGTTATCTAGTGGGAAGCAGCAGCATAGCACAGGGAGATCAGATCTGTTCTTTGTGACCACCTAGAGGGCTGGGATAGGGAGGATGGAAGGGAGGCTCATGAGGGAGGGGATATGGAGACTTATGTATGCATATGGCTGATTCACTTTGGTGTACGATAGAAACTAACACAGTATTGTGAAGCAAGTATACTCCAATAAAGATCTATTAAAAAAATTAAAAATAAAAAGACAGGAAAGTGCTTCTCACTTAAAATGAACAATTAAAAGAATTGCTGTTAAATACAATTTAAGATATTATAAGATAAACAGGATAAAAATCTAAGTTATATTCTTATAAAATGAAGTCACAATGGGAAAACGTGGCTACGGAACAAAAGGCAGAACCTAAAATTATCCAAAAAATCTAAGGAAAATTTTAGAAGCTGCCAAATGAAACAAATCTGAACTTTAAAACATCATAAATGTTGAGTCATTTATGGACAGTTAGCAACAGATGTAGATAAAAGGATAGAAAAAAGATTAAGCCAGATTGAATTAAAAAAAGACACCACAGAACAAACTATTGTAGAAATAGAGAGGAAAAATGAGTAAAATATAAACAGAAAATTTTTTAATTGAAGAAAGTAATAAATATAGATGACAGGCAAAAATAAACCAACACAGACGTATAAACAGCTCTGAAAAGAAAACAAAATCAGTGGAATAGAATACCAAAAACTATAATACAAGGAAACCTTCCTGAAATACAAAAAGGAATTTCCATATTTAAACAGGATGTAATTCGAATCAAAAATAAATTTTAGAACTTAAAGGTACAATAGCCAAAACTAAAAAACTTGATGGCTGGGTTCAACAGCCAAATGAGGGGGACATAGGAAGAATCAGTGGACCGTAAGATAAAGCAAGAGAAATTATCCAATCTGAACAGAGAGAAAAAAAGACTTTTTAAAAGTGATATGTTTCAGTCTTTAATCCATTCCAAGTTAATTTGTTAGTGGCATAAAATAGGAGTCCAATTTCATTATTCTGCATGTAATTATCCAGCTTTCCCAACACCACTTATTTAAGAGACTATCCTTCCTCCATTGGGTATTGCTGGACCCCCAGTCAAATACTGGTTGACCATATATGTGAGCGTTTATTGCTGGGCTCTCAGTTTTCTGCCACTAGTCCAAGTGTCTATTTTCATGCTAGTATCATACTGATTTGATTACTACACCTCTGTAGTATGGTGTGAAATCAAGAAGTGTGGTCCCCTTACCTTTGTTGTTCTTTTTCTGGATGGCTATTCAGGGTCTTTTGTGGTTCCACATAAATTAAGGTTTTTTTTTTCTATTTCTGTGAAAAATGCCTTTAAAATTTTGCAAAGGATTGCATTAAATCTATAGACGGCTTTGAGTAATATGGACATTTTTATAATAATTTCCCAGTCTATGAACATGATATATCTTTCCATTACTTATATCTTCAATTTCTTTCATAAAGGTCTTAATAGTTTTCCACTACAGGTCGTTCCCTTCCTCGGTTACATTTATTCCTAAATATTTTATTGTTTTGATGCTATTTGAGTGGGATTTTCTTTGTTTCTTTTTCAGATATTTCTTATTTAGTACAAAGAAACACAACTTACAATGACTGTCATCAAAAAGAAAAAGATAACAAGTGTTGGCAAGGATATGGAAAAATCACCTGTGCACTGTTCGTGGGAATCTAAGTTGGTGCAGTCTCTATGGAAATGGTGTGGAAGTTCCTCAAAAATTAAAAGTAAAACTACCATATGATCCAGCAATCCCACTTCTAGGTATATATCCAAAGGAAATCAGGACCTCAAGGAGATACCTGTACTCCCAAGTCTGTTACAGCATTATTCACAATAGCCAAGATATGGAAACAACCTAAATGCCCATCTACAGAAGACTGGACAAAAAAAAGATGTGATACAATATGGTACAATGAAGTATTAGTCAGCCATGAGAAAAAAAGGAATTCTGCCATTTACAGCAACATAAATGGAACTCAAGGGCATTATGCTAAACAAAATAAATCAGATAAAGACAAATACCATGTGACATCACTTATATATGGAATCTAAAAAAGCCAACTCACAGAAACAGGAAGTAGAATGGTGGTTGCCAGGGGAGAGAGCAGGGTGGGAGAAATCAAGGAGATGTTGATCAAAGAGTACAAATTTCTAGTTATAAGTAAGTTCTGATGATGTAGTATACAGCATAGTAACTATAGTTAATGATACTGTATTATATACTTGAAAGTTGCTAAGAGAATAGATCTTAAGTGTTCTCACCACAGAAAAGAAATGGTAATTATGTGAGGTTATGAAGGTGTTAACTGACCATAAGGTGGTAATCATTTTGCAACATTTAAGCCTATCAAATCAACACGTTGTACACCTTAAACTTACACAATGTTATATGTCAATTATATCTCAATAAATCTGAAAAAAACCCAAAGCTTACATTTCTCACACTCCCTTGCTGCATGGGGGCAGATATATGTCTGGGTCTATTAATCAAAGGCACTAGTATGAGACTGACTCAGAAGTAAGCTATGTGGGAACACATGTTGGACATGGGGCATCCATTTTGCTGGTACAGAAGCATCAAAGGCTGTGTGGTTTCTCAGGTCAGAGATAACAACTTCATGAACGGGACAAAACTGCAGTGTGCATCTGGAAGCTTAAATTTAGAGCTCATATCTCTAGTCCTCACAATAATTCTGTGAAAACATTTCTCTCAGAAACTGGGAAAGACTCTGCTGTCTGCAACTACTGACTTTGAACAATAAAGAAATAAAGGAAGGGAAAACAAGATATTCAGGGACTTGTGGGACTATAACAAAACAGTCTCAGAAGCAGAGGTAAAAGGGACTAAGGCTACAAATGTACTCAAAGAAATAATGGCCTAAAACTCCCCCAAACTGGCAAAAAACATAAACCTACATATTCAAGAAGTCAAGTTTAGGTCTAAAATTAAGATGGACTCAAAAGAAATCCACACCAAGAAACATCATAGTGAAACTTCTGAAATAAAACCAAATTAGAAATCTTGAAAGCTTGAGAGAAATGACACCTTACTTTTAGGAGAAAAGCATTTCAATGACAGTGTCTTTCTTATCAGAAAACATGGAGCCCAGAAAGAAATGTCACAGCATTTTTTAAATGCTGAAAGAAAGGAACTGTCAACACAGAATCCTATATACAATGAAAATAGCTTTCAGCAATTAAGGGGAAATCGAAACATTCTCAAATGAAGGAAAACTGAAAGAACTTGTTACCAGTATACCTAACCTAAAAGAATGCTAAAGGAAGTTAAGTTTGTAATTTAAAAGCTTCCAAAAGGGGGAGAGGAGGAGTGGCCAAGACAGCAGTGTAAGAAGACTCTGAGCTCACCTCCTCCCACGGGCACACGAAAATTACAACTATTTACAGAGCAACTATTGATGAGAAAAACTGGAAGACTAACAAAAAAGACTTTCTACAACTAACTATATAAAGAAGAAACCACGAGAAGGGCAAGAGGGGTGTAGTATGGTCAAGATCAATACCCCTGGATGGGTGACCCTCAAACCGGCGAATAATTACTAATGCAGAGGCTCTCCCCAAGGAGCTAGGGGTCTGAGCTCCAAATCAGGCTCCCCAGCTCAGGGGTCTGCACTAGGAAGACAAGCCCCCAGAATGTTTAGCTTTGAAAACCAGTGGGGCTTAAGCTCAGGAGACCCAGAGAGCTGTGGGCAACAGAGACTTCACTCGTGACGGGTGCACACAAAATCTCACACACTCCAGGACCCAGGGCAGAAGCAGTCATTTCAAAGGAGCCTGTGGTAGACCCACCTGCTGATCTTGAAGCAACTCTAGGAGGCATCTGGGAGCTTGTTTTACCACGTGGACACTGGTGCCAGCAGGCACCATTCAGGACTCCTCCTTCTAGTTTATTAGCTCCAAGACCCCGTACTCCCCACCAGCCTGTAGGTACCAGGACGGGGATGGCTCAGGCCAAGCAACTAGCTGGGCAGACAAACAGCAACACCCACCAGCAGACCTGTTGCCTTAAGACCCCCTGAGCCACTGCCACTCCAGGACTCGGCCCTGTCAACCAGAGGGCCCAGAACATGGCCCCCCCACACCAGTATGCTGGCACTAACCCCGGGACCCTTAGGGCCCTGCAGCCAGAGACCTGGGAACTCAGTTCCATCCACCAGTGGACCAGCACCGGCCTCACACAGCAGCAAACACCAGCCCCAGGACTAACACAGCCCCGCAACCTGCCATACCAGGAGCCAACCCACCCACCAGCCGGCTGGCAACAACTCCGGGAGACTTTGGGTCCCTCAGTCAGCCACCCTGGGATCCAGATCCACCCGCCAACAGGCCAACACCAGCATCAGGACACCCCAAACCCTACAGCCAACCATGTTGACAGGCCCTGTCTACAAGTACTGAAATTGAAACTGTGATTAAAAGTCTTCCAACAAACAAAAGTCCAGGACCAGATGGTTCACAGGCGAATTGTATCAAACTTTGGAGAAGAGCTACCACCTTTCCTTCTCAAACTCTTCCAAAATATAGCAGAGGGAGGAACACTCCCAAACTCATTCTTCGAGTCCACCATCACCCTGATATCAAAAGCAGACAAAGATTTCACAAAGAAAGAAATATCACTAATGAACACAGATGCAAAATCCACAAAAAAAAAAATACTAGCAAACAGAATCCAACAGCACATTAAAAGGATCATACACCATGATCAAGTGGAGTTTACCCCAGCAATGCAAGGATTCTTCAATATATGCAAATGAATCAATGGGATACACCATACTAACAAACTGAAGGAGAAAAACCATCTGATCATCTCAATAGATGCAGAAAAAGCTTGACAAAATTCAAAACACATTTAATATAAAAACCCTCCAAAAAGTAAGCACAGAGAGAACTTACCTCAACATAAAAAAGGCCATATATGACAAACCCACAGCCAACATCATTCTCAACGGTGAAAAACTGAAACCATTTCCTCTAAGATCAGGAACAAGACAAGGTTGTCTACTCTCACCACTATTATTCAACATAGTTTTGGAAGTTTTAGCCACAGCAATCAGAGAAGACAAAGAAATAAAAGGAATCCAAATCAGAAAAGAAGTAGTAAAACTGTCACTGTTTGCAGATGACATGATGCTACATGTAGAGAATCCTAAAGATGCTACCAGAAAACTACCAGAGCTAATCAATGAATTTGGTAAAGTAGCAGGATACAAAATTAATGCACAGAAATCCCTTGCATTCCTATACACTAATGAAAAATCTGAAACAGAAATTCAGGAAACACTACCATTTACCATTGCAGCAAAAAGAATAAAATACCTAGGAATAAACCTACCTAAGGAGACAAAAGACCTGTATGCAGAAAACTATAAGACCTTGACGAAAGAAATTAAAGATGATACAAACAGATGGAAAGATATACCATGTTCTTGGATAGGAAGAATCAACATGTGAAAATGACTCTACTACCCAAAGCAATCTACAGATTCAACGCAATCCCTATCAATCTACCAATGGCATTCTTCACAGAACTAGAACAAAAAATTTCACAATTTGTATGGAAACACAGAAGACCCCGAATAGCCAAAGCAATCTTGAGAAACAAAAATGGAGCTGGAGGAATCAGGCTCCCAGACTTCAAGACCGTACTGGAAACCTACAGTAATCAAGACAGTATGCTAATGGCACAAATACAGAAATACAGATCAATGCAACAGCACAGAAAGCCCAGAGATAAACCCACACACATATGGTCACCTTATTTTTGATAAAGGAGGCAAGAATACACAATGGAGAAAAGACAGCCTCTTCAATAAGTGGTGCTGGGAAAACTGGACAGCTACATGTAAAAGAATGAAATTAGAACACTCCATAACACCATACACAAAAATAAACTCAAAATCAATTATAGACCTAAAGGTAAGGCCAGACACTATAAAACTCTTAAGAGGAAAACACATGCAGAACACTCTGACATAAATCACAGCAAGACCCTTTTTGACCCACCTCCTAGAGAAAGGGAAATAAAAACAAAAATAAACAAATGGGACCTAATGAAACTTAAAAGCTTTTGTGCACAGCAAAGGAAACCATAAACAAGATGAAAAGACAACCCTCAGAATGGGAGAGAATATTTGCAAATGAAGCAACTAAGGATTCATCTCCAAAATTTACAAGCAGCTCATATAGCTCAATCAAGAAAACAAACCGCCCAATCCAAAAGTGGGCAGAAGACCTAAATAGACATTTCTCCAAAGAAGATATACAGATTGCCAACAAACACATGAAAGGATGCTCAACATCACTAATCATTACAGAAATGCAAATCAAAACTACAATGAGGTATCACCTCACACCAGTTACAATGGCCATCATCAAAAAATCTACAAACAATAAATGCTGGAGAGGGTGTGGAGAAAAGGGAACCCTCTTGCACTGTTGGTGGGAAAGTAAATTGATACAGCCACTATGGAGAACAGTATGGAGGTTCCTTTAAAAACTAAAAATAGAACTACCATATGACCCAGTAATCCCACTACTGAGCATATACCCTGAGAAAACCATAATTCAAAGAGTCATGTACCACAATGTTCACTGCAGCTCTGTTTACAATAGCCAGGTCATGGAAGCAACCTAAGTGTCCCTCGACAGATGAATGGATAAAGAAGATGTGGCACATACATACAATGGAATATTAGTCATAAAAAGAAACAAAAGTGAGTTACTTGTAATGAGGTGGATGGACCTAGAGTCTGTCACACAGAGTGAAGTAAGTCAGAAAGAGAAAAACAAATACCATATGCTAACACATATATATGGAGTCAAAAAAAAAAAATAGTTCTGAAGAACCTAGGGCCATGACAGGAATAAAGATGCAGATGTAGAGAATGGACTTGAGTACACGGGGAAGGGGAAGGGGAAGGGTAAGCTTGGACGACGTGAGAGAGTGGCATGGACATATATACACTACCAAATGTAAAACCAATAGCTCGTGGGAAGCAGCTGCATAGCACAGGGAGATCAGCTCGGTGCTTTGTGACTACCTTAGAGGGGTGGGATAGGGAGGGTGGGAGGGAGAAGCAAGAGGGAGGAGATATGGGGATATATGTATAGCTGATTCACTTTGTTATACAGCAGAAACTAACACCATTGTAAAGCAATTATACTCTAATAAAGGTGTTAAAAAAGGATACATAGTACTAGAAATTCTAGCCAGTGCAAGTAAATCAAATATAAAAAACATATAGATCAGAAAGAAAAAAATACTGTCCTGATTTGCAAGTGCCATGATTGTCTATGTAGAAAATCCCAAGAGATCAACACACAGAAACCTTCTAGAGCTAATAAGTGAATTCAACATGGTCAAAGGATACAAGATAATCATACAAAAATCAATTGTATTTCTATAAACAGTGAACATGTGAACATGGAAATAAATACTATTTATAATCGCTCCTCCAAAAAATGAAAAAGATTTAAATATAACAAAACATATGTGGGACTTGTATGCTGAAAACTACAACACAGTGATGAAAGAAATCAAAGAGTCAAATAAATGGAGAAGCATATGTGTTCATGGATTACAAGACTCAAATAGCATAGATGTGAATTCTCCTTTAAATTTATATACGGGTTTAATGCAATTTGCATCAAAATCTCTGCAAGATTTTGTAAATATAGACAAGATTAGTTTAAATGTTATGTAGAAAGGTGACAGAACTAGAATGGCTAAAACAGTTTTGAAAAGAAATAAAGTGACAGGAGTCTGTCTACCCGATTTCAAGACTTACTATATAGCCACAGGAACCAAGGTGATGTGGCATTGACCAAAGAATAAACACACAGACCAGTGGGACAGAATAAAGAACCCAGAAATAGATGCATGCAAATATGCACAACTGGTGTTTGACAGAAATGTAAAAGTTGTTCAGTAGGGGAAAGACAGCCTTTCAACAAATGGCTCTGGAGCAACTGGACATCTATAGCAAAAAACAAGCATCAAATGAAAACCAAAAAACTCTTTGCTTATGTCTCACACTTCATACAAAAAAATTAACCCAAAATGGATCACTTAAATCTAAAATTTAAAGCTATAAAAATATGTAGAAAAATATAGGATAAAATTTAGGTATCTAGAGCTAGACAAGGTGTTCTTAAGTGTGATACCAAACGTACAACCCATAAAAGAAAAAACTGATAAATTTGACTTCATCAAAATTAACTTTTACTCAGCAAAATACCCTTAAGAAGATGAAAAGAGAAGCTACAGAGTAGGATAAAATATTTACAAAATACATATCTCATACAGGACTAATATCTATAATATACAGAGAACACTCAAAACGTAACAGTAATAACAAAGAGAGTTGACCCTAGAATAATGTGGGCACTTGCTATGGCAAGTAGAGCTCAATCAATCATTTTAGGTCTGTGGCAAGAAATGAACAAGATGTTATCTTGCTGTACCTGAAAGCAAGGATGCTAGGTAAGACTTCTGAAGACATGTCAAAAGCACTTAGGAATACCTTCAACAGTTCCCATAGACCAAAGCTGGAAAAATTTATTACCATACGTAATACTGATTGCTATTGAAAGAACCACATCAAATATAAAAAATTCCTTGAGATCAAAATCATGGTCCAAAACTGTACTGATCACATTTAGACACTGCGTCATTGGCATCATCAGAGCACCATGCCATCATTATGAAAATTTACAAAAGGAAAGTTGATGCCTTTATTCTTCCTCTCCTTTAAGAACTGTATTCTAAGGTAATGGAAAAATAATAATAAGGGAAAGGTAATCTTTATATAAGAATCGCAGCTAATAAGTGCAAAAGACATGTTAGAATTAGACAATCACCATTTTGCAACTCCTAATCAAATAATGGCTCAAGGCAATGGTCATTCATGGACTACTAGAACATTGAGCTAAAGGATGAGGAGGGTCTTTTAAAAGGGATGAATGAGGTTGACACCACTTAAGCTCCACTGATAAATTTTAACATCACTAAAATTGAACAATCAGATATTATGCTACTACTGATACGATGTGATAGAAAATGCACATTAGAATCTATGAAGTACTCTTCATATTTAAAAACTTGAACCTGAATTTAATCAATCCTCTAGATATAACTTTACAAGATACAGAAACAGAGCAACATGTTAAATGACAGCATAAAAATATAATCAGCCAAACCTAAAATGTGGTAAATGCTAAAGAACAAATGATCTAGTTTCTTTCAAAATTTAATGGTATAAGAGGAGATGCTCTTTAAACTCAAGAGTTTAGAGACACATTAACTAAATGCAGTATATATACTTTGGTGGGCAGAATCTTAATGCAACCCAACAAATACTTCAAAGACATTTTGGAAACAATTGAGGAAATTAAATATGGAATGGGTATTAGATGATATCAAGGAATTAATGAGAATTTGTTCATCATGGTTAAATTTAAACTAATTCCTTATCTATTAATGATACCTACTGATTTATTTATGAATAAAAAATATATTTGGAATTTGCTTTAAAATACCCTACCAATAAAGAAGAGAGAATAGACAAAACAAAAATGGCAGTATGTTGATGGCTGAAACTAGGCTTGGGATATACGATGGCTCATTATATGAGCATCTCTACTTTTGAGTGTGTTTGAAATTTTTCATGGTAAAATATTTTTAAACAGTCATGTAACTATTCATTTGACAAGTTGAACACGTACCCTTTGCAGAACAAAGTAAGTAAAATACAACCTTTCCTCCCAAGAAGCTCACAATCTAGTAGTGGGAGAAATAGAAAAAAAAAATTGCAATGAAGTATGATACTTGCTCAAATAAGCACATTACAGTTACAGTGGGGGCACAGTGTAAGGGAAAAGACATACCCCAGGAGACATGAATCAGGACTTCAGAGAGGAGGTGATACTAGATCTGTCGTTAAGAATTTACAGGAGTTCATTCAGGTGACATGAGGAAAAGGCATTCAGAGTGACAGTAGTAAGTCCTATTTATATGTATCACTTCCTGTTTCAAGCACTGTTCTAGGCACTTCAGGTTTTTAAATCATTATATCCTCAAAACAAACCTGTGAGATGTGTTATTCTTAGCACATATCCTTATTTTACAGATAAAGCAACTGAGGCCTAGAAAGGTTAAATAATCTGACCAAGATTGCATAATTTTAAATGACAGTGATAGGCAACAAAACCAAATAGTTTGCTCTCAAACACTACTAGACTTCTTCAGTACATGGAGTAATGTGTAACAGAGGCAAAGAGGTGTAACCCGTAACAGTACACTAGAAAACCATAACTGTTGCTATAATATATGGTGTGAGGTGGAAAATCAGAAGGGTTATGTCAGGAAATGAGAGAAGATGGATGGTTAGTCAAAAGGCAGACCATGAGGGTTCACGTATCAAGGAACGGAGTTTATACCATTTTCAAGTAAGACGGTGCAAACCAACAAAGACTTTTAAACAATGGAGTGACATGTATTGATTTATGCAGTACAAAAATAACTTAGGCAGCGGTGAGCACAGTGGACGGGAGGGGAATCAATAAAAGGAGGCAGAGAATTCAGTTAAGAAGTGTTTTGGTCCAAGAGACAGACTGTAGGGGCCAGAGCTACGGCACTGCTGATAGACACGGATGAAAGAGAACAGATTCAAAAGAGATTTAAGAGGAAGAAGACATAGAATTTGGCAAAAAATTCCATATCGGAAGCACAGGGATGGGAAAGGGGGAGTTAAGGAAGTCTCTTAGGTTGCTGACTTGGGGGGTGGGAGGGAGGAGGTATGCCAACAATGAGTGGGAACATCAGAGGAGAAAGTTTTATAATGAAGAAAGTGTGTTCACATTTGACCAGGTGAGCCTGTGGACACTGTCATATAATAATGACCCTGGATCTCAGAAGACAGACGTGTATCTGAGAGACTTCAACATACTGGCAGTATTTAAAGCCATGGAGACTAATGGGATTCACTCAAGAATCCTTCGCAGAGAAACAAAACAAAAAATCAGTGTTTTTCAAACTTCAGTTATTCAAGGACTTCAGGACTTTTGCCATGTTACTGTACCACCTGTCCCATTGTTTATTGAATAGTTTTTGAACTGGCATGTTTTTTACTTTATTTTCAAACAAAATATTTATCACTACTGTAAAAAACAAAACTATATTACTCAGCATAATAAATGGAAAATGACCATAAAGTTAAACTGTAATGCTGTGTCAACATAGGTTCATCATTTATCAACAAATGCACCACTCATGTGGATGGCGGGGGATGTGGATGGCGGGGGATGTGGATGGCGGGGGAGGCTGTGCCTGCAGTGGAGGGACTGGGGGTGAGGGTAGGAGGTACGTGGAAAGTCTCTGTACATTCCTCTCAATTTTGCTGTGAACCCACAACTACTCTAAAAAATAAAGCCTTTAGGTAAGTAAATTCAATTTTAAACATTTGTATTTAATCCAATTAAATATTTCACTATTATCTGTGAAACTTCAGCACGTGCTTCAGCTCCTGAGAGCTGTTCTTTCTTTGTGAAAATATTTTTTTTCAGCAAGATTGTAATACAAACTTGCCTCAATCTAGAATAATACAAATTAAAAATAATTTAAAAGGAGATACGGTTGAATTTTCACCATGTGATGGGATATTACTTAATGTTCTGTGAGTCATCTCCTGTGCTCCCTTTGGAACATGGCCCACAATCAAGAAAAATTCTGCTTTACAGGAAAGACAAAGGAATCGGGTCCAGACCTATGTTTCTAGGTCAGCTGAGTAAAGGAGAACTGAATCAGTGGACACAGAATAGACAGTGTCCAATTATACAGAATATCATCCAATAGCACAGAAAGGTTGGTCTGGGTTTTCTAGAGGCATGTTCAGGATGGGCTAGATGACAACCAAAGGAAGAAGTAGAGTCACTTGTTCCTGAGCTGTGGCTAAAAGAACTGAGGGAAGCTAAAAGATGTTTTAGTTGCTGCTGCCTATCAGGTGACTAATTTGAACCTGGACCTAGCATTCTCTCTCCTCCAACATTTTGCTCTCTCTAACCTGCCCCCAACCCCAAACCCACCATCCTCTTGCTGTGCTCTAGTAAAGGAACATGAAACGAGTGTGGTGTCAAGACCCCTTACCTGCGGGAATTGTTCACAACTGACCACACTCTCCCGATCCGCAGGCTAAAGGGCTACGTGCCCTCACCAGCTCCCAGATGTAAAAAGCCAGAAGCAAGGCAGGCAGCGTAAAATGTGACAGCATGATGAAAAATCATGGGGGAGATAATACAAAAAAACAGAAGCCTAAACTTACTATGAATCCACACCGCTCTATGACTTCACAGTGCTCTCTGCTTACTTTGAAATAAAAACTGAGTGCCCTGGGCTTCCCTGGTGGCACAGTGGTTGAGAGTCTGCCTGCCAATGCAGGGGACACAGGTTCGTGCCCCAGTCCAGGAAGATCCCACATGCCACGGAGCAGCTGGGCCCGTGAGCCATGGCCGCTGAGCTTGCACATCCGTTGCCTGTGCTCCGCAACGGGAGAGGCCACACAGTGAGAGGCCCACGTACCGCAAAAAAAAAAACAAAAACTGAGTGCCTTAGACCATTATGAAGACTCTGCTATGAGTATGCACTTGCATAAAAAATGTTCTCTTCCTTTACTATTCCAAAAGGTGATTGATCATCTTCTACCCCATCAGTTCTGCACATCTTACCCCTTTTAATGTGGAGTCAAAAATGAAATCAAAAATGATTTTTGTAATGTGTGGTCAACAAATTACACTGGCCAAAAAAAAGAAGAAAGTTTAGCAAATCTAAAGGACTTCATTTGCATTTTTCTTTGTTTCTCACTAATCTCTGACAAAATTATATTTCCTGCTTTTCTTTATTGCCAAATTCCTTAGACCCTATGTGTCACCTACATTAAATATCCTAAATATACACAATTTGCTTTCAAATGTACTCATGCAACTAGTTTAGGAATAGAACTGCAGTAGAATTTGAGGGGAGTTATAACTTCCTCAATTCAAAAGTTTTCATCCTACATGGGCTTTAGTATTTTTTAAGTCTCACTCCCACTGAAAACATCCTGAAGTTAATGATACAAAATAGATGATAAACAGATGTGAATAGAGCAAGTAGAACTCTGCAGAACATTTCTCCCAAATGTCCAAACTTCAATTTAAAACTTAAACACAAATTTAGACAAGTGTTTTCATAAAGGCTTGAGCATTGTGCATAATCAACAAGGAATAAGAATTTTTGTTCTACCCAACTGTAATAAAGGACCAGAGTAGAGGGAACATTTACATTGAAATGAGATGCTATGCTCATTCCAGTATAGAGCAGAAACTCTAAAAAAAAATTGTAGAACACATAATGGCATTTTTGTAATCTAGAGTAAGTTAAGACCTGCCAGCACAAAATTAGTTTATTTCCAAGTAATAAAAGCAGAATTATAAGAATGTGGGAAGCACCACTATCCTGAACAGCTCAGAGAGCACACTGGGGATGGTGGGAGGGATGGGGGAGGCATGGGGGGAGGCATGGGGGGAGGCATGGGGGGAGGCTATGATTATGTCATTTGGCTCTGTGTATTCCTCCACTGTCTTCCCCTCCCCACCACTGCCTCTTGTCACAGTCCATTACAGGTCTGGCGGGAACAGTTTTTACTGTCTTCTCCCTGGACTGTGAGCTCCTCAGGAGCAGAGACCCTGTCATCTTTATGTCCAGCCCAATACCTAGCATGAATAAGATGCTCAATTAATGTTTGCTGCATGGTTATCATAACCTTTCACTTGGTGGGGAAAAATCATCACCTCCAGAATTAAAAGAAAAATACCATCATGTTGTGATAAATCATTCCTAGGCTGAACGGAGAAATGTCCCTGAAATGAACAGAGGACACAGCATTTACCGCTGTTTTTCTCTAAACGGCTGCCTTAGTTTGGGTTCCAGAAGCGGGTTCTGAGACGGAGATGTCTGCGCAGGAAGTCAGTTGGCGAGCGTCCTAAGAGTAAAACTGCTCTGGAGTAAGGCCAGCAGGATCGGACACGGGGAGAAGCCAAACTGCTGGACAGTTGCCACAGAGGCCTCAGCTGGGGGTGAGACTCTGGAGCGGGGGGGGGGTCCTTTAGAGCTACCAGGATTAAGGCAAAGGACCTACACACTCTGCCTAGAGATGGGTGCCTCGCAGAGACGAGGCGGGTGAAGCGATCTTGGGAGAGGCAGCCCCCTTCTGCTGAGGGAGCTGAGGGCGACCCCCTTCTGGAGAGGACCAGCTGCAAGCCATGGGCCACCAACAACCCTGCAGATGAGCAGGCTGACTGTGAAGAGGACTCTGGGTGATGTCCCACAGTGCCCACAACCATGTAGCTTACTCCCTCACTCAGAAGCTCAAACCTCAGACAGTATGGGAGTAACATACAGACCTGAGACCCTCGCAGTGATCTTTCTGATACGGGCGAGACGTATATAAAGGCACCCAGAGTGCCTCGGTGTACGTTATCAGGTCTTCAGACGGCAGCTGTCGATCTGTCACAATCTGTCACTTCGGCCACTTAAAATAAAATTACTGAGGACAGGGAAAACTGCCCTCCCATTGAACTATGGGAAATCACAATTAGTAGCAGTCTTTTCATCCAAATCATGAGGTATCTTGCAATGTGCACCAGCCTAAAGCAGATTGGTCTGCTTAGAATGAGGAAGCCTACCAGGAATGATTAAAAAGCATCCATTCAGAAAGCATTCCCGGACTCATCACCATCTGGTCAGGTCTGATTATTACACAGACAGGGAAAGTCCTGCTGGAGACACCATGGGGAGAGTTCTCCTGAGGCTGCCATTAAGCATTTGTAACAGTGGTGGGGAATGAGTGTGATGGACGACAGGCACCTTGTACCAGGTACCCTTGCATCTGATCCACTCTAGTGACTCCCCTTCCATCAAGTCCAGAGAGGCAGGAAGACGCATGATGCTATTTTAAAGCCCCTTAGTGACAGAAGCAGCAGAAGATACATAATTTTTCTTCAAAAGGAAGAGAATGAAAAAAATAATAATAATGCCTGAAGTCAGAGCGGCATGCACACTTCATCCCACACTGGTCAACAACCTCCTCTCTCCAGCTAGGAACACCAAGGCCATTTTTCAAACATTCCAGATGCTTCACTGCATGCAAGACTTCCTCACCAATTTTTCAAATTAAGCACAGCCCTGAAATTTGGCTGCTCTCTCAATCTGCTTTGAAAGAGTGTCAGCAGTTTTGATATCTGCCACATTTTATTCGCAGTAGGTTCAGGGTCCCCCACAGAACAAAGCTACAAATAAAAGCTAGAAGAGAATTAGGAAGGAGAAAGCATGCTTTGCTGGGGTGCTAGCTCCACTGAACTCACAATGTGGGGAGAGAAAACCTGCTGTGATAAGACTCTTACGTGAGAGGAAAAGAAGCATCAACAAATCTCACCAAGAAATCCCAACTGCAACTCAGAAAAGCTTTCAAAAGCCCAGCATTCAATACTGGTAACAAGTAGAAGATGTCAATTACAGAATTTATGTTAATGAGACTAAGCATTAGGAGAGCTGGGTAAATCAAAAAGCCTTCCTGAGCTCTTCCAACCTTCAAAGATTTCAGCTAAGACATTTAGTTAAACTACAAACAAGATGACACATGAAATAGGCTAATTTGACATCTCTTAGGCATTCGTTTAGCTAAAGTCCAGGAGATGAGAAAGGATTGGCCATTTGTTGTTGTGCTCTTCTAGCAAAACTTGCTGGTGATCAAAAGACTTCTCAAATAGAACTACTGCACCCTGGCTGCCATACAGCTGTCCTCAGCAAAGCTGGCAGTATTCAGAGCTTTTAAATCAAATGCTCTTTACCTGCTATGTCATTTGTTTAGCCCATTTCCTTCATTATATGAACATGTTAAGAGCTTACACTGCAGACCAAGGATCTCTTGAGTGTGACAGCCACGATTTAAACCCGAGGTTCTCAACCAGGCATGATTTTGTCCCCATGGGACATGTGACAATGTCTAGAGATGATACTGGCTGTCACAACTTGGGGGAGGGGGTGTGTTAAAGGCATCTACTGGGTAGGGGCACAGCTGCTGCTAAGCATAGGACAGTCCCCACACACAGCAAAATATCAATAGTGCCAAGGTGGAGAAACTGATTTAGACCTTGCTCTGCTTGAGAATATAGAAGTACTGTGGAAGAAAATGCTGCAGAACAGCTCAGCTTTCTGCAAAATACACATATGAAGGCCAACAGAGCTTTGCTTCACTTGAAATCTACTGAACAGACCTATGTTAGGATTTCACTCTGTACATCAGAGTTTGCATTATCCTAGTGCAGAAACATAAGGAATTAAAGAGCCTCTGATCCCTGCCCAGGATCCTTTGCTCTTCAAGAACAGGAACACCATTTCACTGTTTCATAAGAACCCTGAACTTTTATCCCCAGTTTAGTGACTGGTTCACGTTTGCTGCTTTGCCTTGTTTCATAGATATGCTATAAACAGAAGGGCAAAGATGACTTTTCGCCATTCAAAAACGTGCCTATTTGTCTAGGGAATAGGGATATTAACTATTCTCTAATCCAAGACCGGTAAGATTAATAATGCATGGTAGCCCCCAACCCTTCCTTTCTTGGGGAGCTCCTTCCTTATGATTTCAGCATCTTTAATCTTAACCCATGTTACTCATCTGTTCTTAGTTATTTCCCCCTAGGTATCTTTCTACCTCCACAAATTCAAAATGCCCCAAATTTAACTTATCTGTTTGCTGAGAACTCATCTGTTTGCTGTCTTACTCCACATCCTTTCCTCTACCACTACTGTGTGTCAATCAGATCAAGCATTTACACCTTTCCCTCACTTCCTCTATTTAGTCAGCTATCAGGTTCCATATACTTTCACTTTAAACCATCTCTTCCATGCCATTTAGAACCTCATACTCTATCTCGAGGACTCCCAGAGCCCCTTTACTGGTGCCGCCGCTGACTTGAGGCATTCCCTTTCCTTCCTACCTCACCCCAACTGCATCTTTATATAATACTCATCTTCATTAAAACTCACTCATTTTCATCTATTTGTGCTCTATTTACTTAAGACTTAAAGAGGTGGGTCAATATAATAGATTGCTTCCCCATAAATTCACGTCCATCCCAAACCTCAGAACGTGACCTATTTGGAAATAGGGTTTTTGTAGATTCCTTAGTTAAGATGAGGTCATACTGGACCAGGGTGGGCCCTAAATCCAGTAACTTCTGTCCTTATAAGAAGATGAGGACACACAGAGACATGAAAACAGGGAGAGAAACAGTATGAAGATGGGGCCAAACATTAGAATCATACACCTACAAGCCAAGGAATGCAAAGGCTTGCCAGCAACAACCAGAAGCTGGGAGAGAGGCATGGAAGGGTTTCCCCCCAGAGCCTCAAGAGGGAACCAACCTTTACCAACACCTTTTTTTTTTATTTTTTTGCGGTACACGGGCCTCTCACTGTTGTGGCCTCTCCCGTTGCGGAGCACAGGCTCCAGACGCGCAGGCTCAGCGGCCATGGCTCACAGGCGCAGCCGCTCCGCGGCATGTGGGATCTTCCCAGACCGGGGCACGAACCCGTGTCCCCTGCATCGGCAAGCGGACTCTCAACCACTGTGCCACCAGGGAAGCCCCTCTCCCAACATCTTGATCTTGGATTTCTAACCTCCAGAACGGTGAGAGAATAAATTCCTGTTGTTTTAAGCCTGTTTGTGGTCATTTGTTACAGCAGCCCTAGGAAACTAATACAGGTGCCCATGAGAATGTGCCTCACAGTTCTCCAACTATAGGTGACATCACTGTCCAAAGACCCCAGCTATGTTCTGATGTCCACAGCAGCATATACCCCAAGGCCACACTTCCCACAGGCTACTTCAAGCCAGTGACTGAGTGCAGCAGACATACAAAGCAGATCAATTCTTGAGAGACACAGACTCTTGACAGGCAATTTTTTTTTTGTTTTTTTTGCTGTACGCGGGCCTCTCACCGTTCTGGCCTCTCCCGTTGCGGAGCACAGGCTCCGGACATGCAGGCTCAGCAGCCATGGCTCACGGGCCCAGCCGCTCCGCAGCATGTGGGATCCTCCTGGACCAGGGCACGAACCCGTGTCCCCTGCATCGGCAGGCGGACTCTCAACCACTGCGCCACCAGGGAAGCCCTTGACAGGCAATTTTGACTCAAAGACACTTCCGCAGCCTTGACACATTAGACTGACTACAGTCTTTAGATGCTAACACCCAACCTTCTTTCCTTCTCTCCTTCTCTTGGAATCAGACTGTATCATAGTCTGATGACTCTTTAAGCCTCCCCAAACTCCATTCCCATTTTTTCTCTTACAAGTTTCCCTAATAAAATCCACACACATTTAGTTTTACCTTAGTGCCTACCCTTTGGAGAACTGAGAGTAACCCAGCAAGGGATTACAAAATTTGATTTCTATTTTAAATAGATTTCTTTGCCTAGGTCTGTGGAGAATGGATTCCAATTTGGCAAGATTAGAGGTGGAAAGACCAAATAAGAAGCTCATGTAGTGGCTAAAAGGAACATGCTTCTAGCTTTCAGTACCCTAGTGGTGGCAGTAGTCAGTCAGGTTCCAGATATACTTTGGCAGAAAACCTATGGAATTTGGTCATGGATCTATATGTGAGTGTGGGGGAAACGGGCATTGAGGTTGATTTCTTCATTTCTAACTAGAGAAAATGAAAAGATATTAGTGGAATTTGCTGAGATACAGAAAACTGAAATAAGTAAATCCAAAACTAAAAAATTAACAGTTCAGTTTCAGTTATATTAAGATCAAAGTTATTTGGAGTCACCTAAACAGAGAGGGAGTCACACAGGGAGTTAGGTAAAAAATGTGAAGCTCAGAAGACTTCTATATGAATTTGGGAGGTATGAGAATATAGAGTTGAAAGCTGAGGAAGTAATTAGAATCACCTAGGGAAAAAATGTAGAGTGAGCAACAAAAGGATAGTCATGAAACCTTCCAAAACGTAAAGGTCGAGAACAGAAGGAGCAAGTGACGACGAATACTAAGGAAGAAAAGTGTGATTATGGTGTTTAACGCTAAGAGAAGAGAGCATATTGAGGATGAGTGGAAGGTCAACTGGTCAGATGCTGCCGGGAGTACAAGGAAGATGACTTAAAATTGTCTGTTGGCTTTGGAGACAGGAGACTTTGGTCATCTGCCATTTTGGTGGAGTAGTGAGAAGGGAAGCAAAACAGGGGTGGTCTGAGGAGAGAATGAGACTTCAGGTTAAGTTGACTCTGAGTTGGGAAATGATTTTTTCCCCAAACACATAGCACCAACAACAAAGACAGTATTTTATTTAAAAAAAAAAAAAAAGATATAGTCAAGAGATTTCCATTGAGCTTGGCATTTTTGAATTTATACTTTAAGCACTTACCCAGCTCTGCCTTAATAGTTTTAAATAATTATAACCATGGCCAAAAAAAAAGATAAACTTTTGTGTAGACCAGGGGCCAACAGAAATAATAATGGAGGCTAAAGCAATGCATTTATTGGCTCAGGAACCAAAAGAGACAAAAGTAGAGCAGAGGCCCAGCATCCCGTATTCTGTTGTACCCCAAGTTCTGAGCTCTCAGCATTGAGAGATACTTACAACAAGAAGGCTGTGCAACTATTTAGCTGGAATTCATTGGAATGATCATATCTACTTTTGAAATACTGATACTTCCATACTACTTAGTAAATAGCCTCTATCTCAAGCCCCCCACAAGGGATTGTGTTAAGCATCGAATTATATATTAAAATAACGTTAAAAGTAAAAACTCTTAAATCATCATATCCTCTGTTTGAACTTTTCTCATTTTACTACATTCTTTAGTTGTTACTGGTAAAATCCAGCTCTCCATTTTCCTTCCAAAACCACTGGCACAGCCTCTACAACTTCATTAGAAACAACATTATTCATCATGTTTAGGTTACTGGGAATTCTTGCCATGATCTCAACCTTGACCACCACTTTATTTGGAAACTCATGGCCCCTTTTTAAGAGAAAAGATATCATTAGAGATGCTTAGACATCAGAAATAGACTACCTTTTTATTTTAGCCTAAAGCAGTAATAGGTATAATGTCAATGAAAGCTTTAAAAACTGAATATGATACTCAAATTGCAAACACTCAATATAATAGTTACTTACTCTTTAGAGATAAGGTACTAAAATAAAAATCTCAAGTTTATCTGGGATATTACTTTGCATTTTTTTACTGAGTAATAAAAAATTCTCTCTTAAAAATATTGTGTTAAGTTTAAACTGTGATCTATAAGCACATGCCTCCAAGTCATAATTAATATGGAAGTCCATGCGGTCAGAGACTAAGACTAAAGTATATGTTAAATAATTCTGAGGGTTTTCCCCAAATGAAACCTGAGCTAAGAAGCAAACCAACATCACTGTGAACTCTACTTCAACTCCCTAATTAACCAACTATCCTTAGGCGATTTGGGGAACCAAACAAAGTCACTGGTTACGCTGACCCACAGAAAGGACACTGGATATTTTTGTTTGCAGTAATGAAGTATTTGTAGACACACAGCACATTGCAGAAATACTACAGCTACCGAAGAAAGGGCATGCATACCAAAAAGGGGAAAAATAAAACAGAATGCATTTCAACGTAAATAATTCTGCCTTAATAGCAATACCAAGAGCCATGCAGCTTTCTGGCCAGGGTTTAAGATATCAACGGGGGGGGGCTTCCCTGGTGGCGCAGTGGTTGAGAGTCCGCCTGCCGATGCAGGGGACACGGGTTCGTGCCCGGGTCCAGGAAGATCCCACATGCCGCGGAGCTGCTGGGCCCGTGAGCCATGGCCGCTGAGCCTGCGCGTCCGGAGCCTGTGCTCCGCAGCGGGAGAGGCCACAACAGTGAAAGGCTCGCGTACCACAAAAAAATTAATTAATTAAAATAAAAAAAGATATCAATGGAGGCCATTTATACCTGGCAGAAAAATAAATCTTCCAAATACTCAAAAGGTACTTGTCCTGTTTTAAGCATATGTAATGGGGGAGAAGGATGTTTTCCCCTCTACCTCCAGGTGCAGTTGAGCTGCCAGCAATTGAGAGTAATGAGTGGCCCAACCTCACACAGGCTCTGATCTCTGCACACCAGGCAGGCATTTGTCAAGGTGTAAATTATTTACAGCTGTCTCCAAAGGCTCTGGAAAGTGCATTTCCTTAAAATTAAACGAAAACGAAATCCTGGAACAAGTACTACATGAAATAGGGGCAAAGTAAAGGTATATTCTAAGTATTAAAGGTTGCTTTGATTGGAAAAACACACATGCAAACATTCTTGCTAACACCAGGTGAAACACCAGGTTCTCATTATTCAGCTCTCTATTTCTTCCTTGTCACTTTAGACTCTAAGAATATGAATAGCAATGCTTAAATGTAAGCATGGAAACTAAACAATGACTTAGGGGCTCATCGTTTGAGCAAATCTTCACTGAGTGATAACAGACACCCAAGAAACGCATAATTAGATAATTACTTTGTACTGACTCCATCTTCTAAAGGCTCAAGAATATTCGAAACTTCAAAGGAGCAAAGATGCAGCAACTCTAACTTTTCAGTTAAACTCAATTGTAAGCAGAACAGTGAGGCTGACATTCTGTTTATGAGAAGGAGGGAAGGAGAGAAGGAAACCAATCATCTGTATTAAACAATGAATCAGCGGTCAGAATGCTTTCCACCGCAAGTAACCAAATACTTGATCATATGAAGCTTAAGTGATAAAGTTATCCCACTTCCTCATGTAACAACAAGCTTGCAGTAGCAAGCCTAGGATTGGTTCATTAACGCAAAGACGCCAAACCACTGGGTCCAAGAGACTGATTTGCTTACCCTTCTCCTTACAGCCTCAAGGTGCTGGCTGACTCCTCCAAGCAGCATATCCACTGAGAGATGAGGTGTGAGTACATGGTCTCCCTAACGGAGCACAGGAGCAGGAAACGCATCTCAGGCACTGGCACCCAAAGCAAGAAGAAAGGGGGGAAGAAAAACATCACCCCCTCACCCTGCGCTCTCTCTTATCAAGGAGAAAACATGCATTTTTTTTCCCCTAAACACCGCCCCCCCAGCAGAGTCCCTATTTCTCATTGGTTAGAAGTAAGTCACATGCTCACACTTCAACCAATCAGTGGTGAAGCCCGTGGGATTGCCACGTTGGGTCGGACAAACCAGCTTCACCTGGGGCTGGTTAATTAAGGCCTGAATAGAATCAAGGGATTGTTAATAAAGAAGAAGAGAGAATGTTGTTAGACGACAAAAAGTGCCACAACTAATGCTTTTTATACCGGAGGTCAAAACATTTGGCTCAAATGGACGTTTCAAGGAAAGTAATTTCTCTTTTTTCCCAGAGTAATGCATAGTTTCAACTTTACAATTAAAAGCAGCAGCTCCCTGGATGACCTCCCTGCACTAGGAAATAGGTGCTCCCGTGCTTTCCAAGGTGGTTAGAACACCCAAACTCCACAGATTCAAGTGAGCACTCTGAACTTCCCCAGAAGGGCATAAGCAATCACTGCAGAGTCTAGAACAGAGTTACAGGGGAAAATACAGATAAAGAGAAAAAATGCATATTAGTAGCTTCTACTTCTGAGTTTTCCAGCTTAAGTGCAACCATTGCTATAATCTGATCAAGAGGTATCAAAGGTGAGGCTAACTATGGCAAAGAATTTCTGTGCTGGCAAGTTAAACGCTGATTGTTCCCCAAAATGGAATGGACAGCTTAGATTGTATCAAAGGACTAATAAATATCATCCCCTAGAACTTGAAACTGAACCAGAAATAACTCAGCTTGAGATTTAAACAATTTACTCTACCCTTTGTTACTGTGATTCTTTCTTATTTCAACTTGATCTTAATGTTCTGCTAGAGACCCCATTATGAGAACACAGTGGGGTGACAGCCAGTAGTTCCTGCAGTTGTTAACCTGAAATTCTAAGTGCAGCTCTGATCTTTCTGGACTGTGAGCTAATTCATTCACAGACGTTGAACTAGGGCCAACCACTTCAGGTGCCTACAATAAGAGATAAATGAAAGAGTTCTTCACAGCCTATTAGGGACACAGATGTAAACAATTACAAGGTGGTGTGCAGGAAGAAACAATCTGGAAAAGGGGGAGCATAACATGCAGTGCTGTGTACTCAGGATGGGCTTTGGCGGCAGAAGGGGTTCCGGCATCACCCAAATTGGAGTCCTATGTACCTCCAGCCACACTCCTCTACTAAGGAGTTAAAAGTGCCTCTTTCCCCACTTTCTCAAGTCCCACTCTCTTGAGTGAAGAGCATGCAATCTGGCATTCATTCTCAACACTGGGTTGAAATTCTTCTCAGGTTGTTTGGATTGTTTTTAATAAACCACATTTTCCTATAATTTACATAAAATACAATGCACCCATGTGAAGTGCATGGAACAATGAGATTTTAATACACATATATATTTATTTACTATATCCATCAAACATGGAACATTTACATCACCCCCAAAAACTCCCTCATGCCACTAGCCAACCATTGATATGATCACCCCGGGCAACCACTGATGTGATTTCTATCCCTATAGATTATTCTTTTCTCTTCTAGACTATCATATAAATGAAATCACACGGTAGGCATTGTATGTCTGACTTCTTTAATTTAGCCCAATGTTTCTGTGGATCATTTGTTTTGCTACCTATTCTCAATATTTTATTTCTTTTCATTGCTGAGTAGTTGTTCATTTTACAGTTGTACCACAGTTTATCAAAGCACCTGATGAGGGACATTTGGGTTGTTTTCAGTTTTGGAGTTTATGAATAAAACTACTCTGGACATTCTTATATCTATTAGATAGATATACATTTTCATTTCTCTTTCTTGCATACCTAAGAGTGAAATTTCTGGTCATATGATGTGTATGTTACTCGTTAAGAAACTGCTTTAAATGGCTTCCCAAAGTTGTACCATTTACATTGCCACTGACAAAGTATGAGAGTTCCTATTGCTTCACATCATGACCAACACTTGCTATTGTAACCTAGCAGGACCTTTTGGGGCTTTCATGGGACAGACTCTGCTCCCCACATCCTCTGCCTCCCTCATATTTGTAGAAAAGCTATAGTCTCCCAGGATTCCCCTGAGTCACAAAAGCCTAGCTCAAGAATTATTGATTGAAAGGATGTGAACAGGTAGCGACAAAAGTAGCAGTTGGGCCAGGAGAAGTGGTAACAATTTAAACAGTAACCAGCCACGTGTCAGTCACAGAATCTTTAAGTTTCTCCCTGAAGTACCTAGATAACACTATCTGATGCACATTTCCTGAGTTGTTTTATAGATGCTAAAATCCCCACCAAATGGAAGATGTTAACTACTGGATGAACACAAGCACATATAGCCCCCAGACCTACTGGAACCTAAGGACTGATAATATCAGCCCTGTGACACAGCCCTGTTACCTCACCATCAACCAATCAGAGAATCATACATGAGCTGATCACACCCCTGAGACTCCTCTCCCTCACCTTCCCTTAAAAACTCTTCCCTGAAACCCATTAGGGAGTTTGGGGCTTTTGAGTATGAGCTGCCATGTTCTCCTTGCTCTAGCCTTGCCATAAACCTGTCTCTGCTCCAAACTCTGACGTTTTAGTTTGTTTGCTTCACTGTGCATTGGGCACACAAACTTGGGTTCGACAAATTATCGTATATGTTTATTCATTTATTTACTTGTTTATTTATTTTATCCATTTTACTGGATGTCTGTCAGTATCTCATGATTTAATTTGCATTTCCATGACAATTAAAGATGTTGAGCATCCTGTCGTGTACATATTGATTCTTATTTTATTAAGTATCTGTTCCAAGCCTTTGCTCACTTTATATAAGTTGATGAATCAAATTGTCGATTTCTGCCAGAAAGCCTGCCAGAATTTTGACTGAAATTGCAACGAATCTATAGATCAACGTGTGGAGAGTTGATATCTTAACAATACTGAGGTTTTCAATTTAAGAACATGGTGTATTTCTCCATTTATTTAGGTCTTCTTTAACTTCTCCCAACAATGTTTGGTAGATTTTTGCATAAGGGACTTGCACATTCATTATTGAATTTATTCTTGTGATTATAAATGAGTTTCTAAACTGTATTTTCTAATTGTTCATTGTTAGTATGTACAAATGCAGTTGAATTTTGTATAATGATTATGGTGGGTTGAATAGTGGCCCCCCAAAATCTGTGTCCACTCAGAACTTGTGACATTATTTGGAAATTGGATATTTGCGTTAGTTAAGGATCTGAAGATGAAATCATCCTGGATTTAGGGTGGGCTTCCTTATAAGGAGATGAGAGGACACAGAAAGACACACAGAGAAGAAAGCCATGTGAAGATGGACAGAGACTGGAGTTAGACCTGGGGCCACCAGGTATGAGCTGAAAGAGGTGAAGAAAGATTCTCCACTGAAGTCTTCAGGGAAGATTGTTCTATATCCAGTTTTCTAGCTGTTATGTAGATAAGCCTCATGTGATACCTAGTTGTACATTTTGCAACTAGTTTATTTTGGCATGTGTGTTGGTTGTCAGTTTACTGCTTCATAACTCCAAACCCACAATTCTTTGTTCTGCATTTTTAGAGTAAAGCAAAACCCCTATGAACATCTCTCCTTTGTTAGCTGGCACAATGTTAGGCTTGCTCAACAGAGAGGGTTGGAGGGACACTGGAAGAAATAGTACAGAAAAGGGCTTCTTTTCCCAGTTCTAGGGTGATTTTTTCCCCTTCCTCTGTATGGCAGCTGGCCGCAGGGGTGCTCACTCTCCAGCCAATTTCTCTGACACTCCAGAGGGCAGCTTTCTGCAGTCCAGCTTCATGCCTCGTTGCCAGAGAGAACTTCTCCACCATCTAGCAATCCCCAGCCATACCCTTTCCCATGATGTCTGAATCTCTTGTGGTAGGAAGGGACGGCTTCCAAATTCCTTGTTCCTTTTTTGGCTGTGCTCCCTGAGCCCTATGGTGGTAGCAAGTCCTATATTCCTCAGAGTCCCTTTTCTACTCATTTTAGTTATTAAACACTTCCACAAGTCAATGTTTTTTTAATATATCAAATATAACTGCTAATGGAGTGACATCTTTAAAGTACTGAAGGTGAAAAAAAAACTGTCAGCACAGAATCATGTATGCAATGAATATATCTTACAAAATGAAGGAGAAATAAAGACTTTTCAAATAAACAGAAACAAAGTCTTTCAAACCTACACTAGTCTAGCAAACCTACACTATAGGAAAGATTAAAGTTCTTCAGATAAAAGTAATAATGCCAGAAAGAAACTTTTAATCACACAGGCAATAAAAAGCACTAAAATTGGCATAAACAAAGTTAATCTAAAACTCAAGTTTAACACCAGCAATAAAAATCGGAGGAGGCTTGGCCCTCAGCCCTTGTATTTCTCTCTTTTCACTCTCTCCTTCCCACCCACAGACTGGGTTCGTGGGGCAGGGTGGAGGGAGCTGGCAAATACTGTGAGCAATCCCCCGACCCCTCACCAGCTTCCTCCCATGACTGGTGACTGTTTAACAAGCTGTGCATCCCCCACAAAAACAGGAGTGCCCCTGTGGCCTCTGTCCTTCTCCACAGCCCTTTCCAGTGCCGCTCACCAGATCTCTGAGCTGGGTGGGGGGCTGTCCTGGCAATCACAGCCCATTCCACTCACCCTTCACTGCACCTGCCCCAGAAACTGGGCCTGGGCCAGAGGGGCAGGGGGAAGAGGAGGCATTAGTAGGAAACACAAAAATAGAAAAAAATATGAACAGACTCAGCTTTGGGATTTCCAACCACAAAAGAAATTATATATAAATATATATAAATATATATATATATCTACCACATGTGATGGAAAGACTTCGTTTTCTTTTCCCAAAGAAATAAAATGGAGAAAGCCTCTTGAGTGGCAAAAAAAATAAATAAATAAAAATAAAACTCAAGTTTAAAATGATTCCAAAGTCCAACGATTATCTAAAGCATAAATGGTAGCCATGCCTTATGGGATCTCAGCACAGGTAAAAGTATAATGTGTGGCAAAACTAGCACGAAAGATGGAAGGGAAGATTGGGGATACACTGTTGGAAGATCTTTACATTACATGTAAAGTGGTATAGTAGTATTTGAAAGTAGAATGTAATTAATTGAAAGATCACAAGAAATACCTATGACAATCTCTACAGCAAGAGAAATGAAAACTTGTGTTCACACCAAAGCCTGCACAAAAACTTTTTGTGGCTTTATTCATAATCACTAAAATATAGAAGCAACCCAAATCTCTCTCACCTGTAGAATGAATAAACAAACTGGCACATCCATACCACAGGACACTATTCAACAATAAAAAAGAACAAATTCCCTACTACTCTGCCATTAAAAAAAAATGAAATAATGCCATTTGCAGCAACATGGATGGACCTGGAGATTATCATACTAAGTGAGGTAAGTCAGACAGAGAAAGGCATATATCATAGGATATGACTTATACGCGGAATATAAAATACGATACAAATGAACTTATTTACAAAACAGAAACAGACTCACAGACACAGAAAACAAACTTCTGGTTACCAAAGGAGAAATGGAGGGAAGGGATAAATTAGGAGTTTGGAATTAGCAGATACAAACTACTATATGTAAAATAGATAAACAACAAGGTCCTAACTATGAAGCGATCCATATCTTAAAGAGGATGCAATAAACACTAGGACTATCTTTCAGCCCATGTATACTTGATCTTATATTCAAGAAGATAGTACACATGAAGATTTCCCCGTGCTTGCTTTTGAGAAAAAAGAAAAGGATGTGTGTGTGTAAAACAGAGAGAATCCAGGTATAACATGGTCGTTATAAAAATAGGTTGACCTGGGCTTCCCTGGTGGTGCAGTGGTTGAGAGTCCGCCTGCTGATGCAGGCGACACGGGTTCGTGCCCCGGTCCGGGAAGATCCCACATACCGCGGAGCGGCTGGGCCCGTGAGCCATGGCCGCTGAGCCTGCGCGTCCGGAGCCTGTGCTCCGCAACGGGAGAGGCTACAACAGTGAGGGGCCCGCGTACCGCAAAAAAATAAGTTGATCTATCATAAAGGAAACTGATTCATATATACTGTTAGTGTTGAAATGGGAAGAAAATGGAACAAGATTTTCATTTTCCTCTCATCATCTTGGAGCTTGAAAAGATGAACAGGAAGCAAGAATCTGTCCAGAAGCACAACCATGTTTTCACAATCTTTGTAAGGCCAGACAGGATAAAGACCAACATCTGCAATTTTAGATGATTTTTATCATTTTAGTAAAATATATTTTAGCACATGAGCAGATACCCTTTCTTCATGCTTTCTGAAATGCATAGCCTTATCCTCTAAAGACTTCATTTTCCCAGAATGACCTCACAGCCTGCTGAAAGGACAAGATGGGTTGCCTGACTGATTATACCCTGGGAATAATTATGTAACTTCTTGATGGCAGCAAAATACTGAAAAGAGGATACAGGAGGTAAAGTAATGGAAGCTGGCCTGACTTAAGCCTCATGTAATCCCTAGCATCTCCTAAATCACAAGGTAAGATTAGTCAGTGATAAAAATTATTTAACAGTTGGCAGCTGTCTGAAAGCCTGCATTTTTCTTTTGAGTGGACTGTCAAATTTAGAGAATTTATGACCTGACCTATCAAAGATATTACTTTCAAGTCCTTGACCAATTTAATAAACATTACAGACAACTATTATTATGGTTTTTTTTAAATTTTATCATTTTCAGCTGAATTCCATCCAGTCTGGTTCACCTAGTAAATGGTTGAATGCTACATCAAATGTTAGTTGCATCTAATCAGGCCAAAGCTCAAGAAATGCTTTTCCGCTCTACTTCTGACTTTTGAAGGACTTCCATTCCAAATGTGCAAAGGAGACATTTCTCTTTCCTATATGTATAGCAAAAATAATACATTCCCTGACCTCTTAAAAACAGTCTCGGGCTTCCCTGGTGGCGCCGTGTTTGAGAGTCCACCTGCCGATGCAGGGGACACGGGTTCGTGGCCCGGTCCGGGAAGATCCCACATGCCGCGGAGCGGCTGGGCCCATGAGCCATGGCTGCTGAGCCTGCGCGTCCGGAGCCTGTGCTCCGCAACGGGAGAGGCCACAACAGTGAGAGGCCCGCGTACCGCAAAAAAAAAAAAAACAGTCTCAAATTTTACCTTATAGGAAAATAAGAAATCTTTTATCTTTTTTTTTGTAGTCCAAGATATAATGTTACATGAAGCTCTGTGCAATATAATGTAATTTTTAAAAATTTCACATGAACAAGGATGATTCACAATGATATCCAGAGAACATACGAGGTTTTATGCAAATGTATCATTATAATAAGCTTATTTGATATAATTCTGATCACCATTAGGATCCCTGCATTATAACATTTAACAGCTTCCACGTAGCTCAATTCTTCTATTGCAACGTAATGCGGATATACTAGTTTTGAGTCAAAAGCGGGTTCTGCTGTGATGAAACTCGCTGAGATTTTCTCTCCAGGACCCAAATAAGTTTATTTATTAGATTTCTTTATCGATGAAAGATACAGTGAAGGGGAGCATTATACTCTGTTAAATTTTAAAGCATGTAATGTAACATATCAAATCTACAGTGGATAAAAGCATAAAGAAATTCTCTTCATTTCTTTTTCTAATGCGTGGTCCATGGCCCAGCAAAAATACTGTGCTCCAGGCACAATGAAATATGCATGTACTTAGGAGAACTACTAACATTTAAATATGTTCTAACAATTCAGGCACAAAAAGCCACCACAGCAAAGCTGACACTTTCTCCCCATGATCCTGTAATACTGGACTCAATGTCAACCTCAAAAAATACATGCATGGGAGTTACAGGTTCGCCCGAAAGTCAACAGTGTAACTAAAAGAGAAAATCACAATCCACAGTTGGCTCCAGGGAGTGAGAATTAAAGAAAAAAATCCTGTTTCTATTTTGAATTTTGTTCAGGATGGTCTGTTCGGTTTAGCAGGTGAGGGGTGAACAATCAGTAAAAACCTAATTTGAGCCTCACAGTTATAAATGTTGAGCATTTTCTTAAAGCCAACAATATTTTCTTTAATTAAACCAAAATCCTAATGCAGTACTCAAAACATCCATTTTTTATAGTTTAAATTTCAGATTTAGAAAGAGTTAAAGTGTAGCAACACTGGTAAGGTAAATATTAGATCAGAATGACTGTTAGGGTTCCAGCAATCTGAGTGTTATTAATTAAGGGATTTATTACAGACATGAGACTTGACCCAACTGTGGGAGAAGACAGAGAAGTATAAGTCCAGAAGGCAAAGGTTGGGCCCAGCTCCACTGAACAGAAAGGGGACCTAATGAAGAAATCTACAGATGACTGTTGACTCTGCATTTGTTGGTGAACCCCAAGTCGCTGTAGGTCAGCAGGGCCCACAGTGGGGAAGAAAAGCTGGATGCGAAAAGAGAACAAGACAATGAAATCTGCAAAGACGAATTTAGAACAGTGAAGCCAGTGGAATGCGTCTCTCAACGCTTCTAACCTCAGTCGCACTGGTGACCTACGGATGAAGCTGGTACACTTCATCACAGAGCTACACGCATGCCTGGCCTGGGACTCAGAGACAGTAAAAGGGAGATCTGGAGAATCTGCAAGCACAGGTGATGTCTTACCTCAACAAAATGAGCCCACAAATCAGCAACAAATCAGCAAATACTCCCTATTTGATGTTCTGTAGAATAGGTTAACCACTTGTGAATATATCTTATGTTAGACAGTAAAGGAATTGAAGAGGAAGCAATAGAAAAGAATGGATTAATATGTATATTACAATTGATAAGATAATATGCAAATAAATTCATATCAAGATAAGCAAGAAATTATCGTAACTATTACGGTTCTCATTCCTCATTGGTCATATACTTGTAGCTGGTATTATACCTTCCTTCTTTCACTACCTATTACATATTCCCTTTGCCTCTGAAGCAATTTGACTGCTCAAGTTTCCTCACCTGGTGAGATGACCCAAACCTTCATTTTTGAAGTATTTGGTCCACTTGTATTAGATTATTATAGTTTTCCTATTAAGTCTTATTACAGGTGATGGAGGTACTAAGAGGCACCCCAAGGACGTCTGTATTCCAGACATACTCCTCCCAAGCCCCCACAGCATGGTAGCAATACATTTGTTCTCTTCATAATCGTGATAAACAACCCAAGCCAGGACAGCACCCCCTTCTTTGCCGGTTGATTCACTAGCATGAAAAACCCCAAGTGGCCAGTACCAACTTCCAGATTAAGAGAAACTGTACATGTCTCCCGGGTGAAAGAATTACTCCCTTGGGAACTCAGACCTCTAAACAAGCAGAGCCTAAAATCACTGGGACAGGGAACCAACATTTTGCTAACGGATCACCAGGAGGACTGTGAGAGAACCCACTCTCATTTTTACCCTTTGATTCCAAGACCCACAAATCCTGACTTTGGGAGAACAGGACCATGTATTGGACAGTGATGTAGAGCATATAGCACATCCTGGAGGATGCTGCCCCAACCCTGCCATGTGCTGTCATCTGGCTGGTGCTGTAAGAAAGTCTCCAAAAGACCATTTCACCACTCCATCTGGCCTATTCTAGCTACTACAGACGGTTAAAAAAAAAGCATTTTCCAGGTAAATAGTGATATACCAAGTTATGAAGGTATGCCAGTTTGCTCCAAAAACAAACCACATCTGGAACAGCAGCTAGAATTGGAGTTAATACCCAAATAAGGGGATGCTAATCCACTGATATTCTCCAAGATCCATCTGTCTGCTGAGCCAATACGCAAGTTGTGAGGACATGAGTCACCATTTTTCAAGCACACGGTGGGGGCCATATTCTCTACAATCACTTCAGATGTGTGCTGCTGTCTTTGATTTATGATTCTGGTAGACAGAAGAAGATCTAGGCGCTACCACCTGACCTTTCTTATCAAAATAGCCACCTTACCACCTTGGTCAGGAAACCAGTGTGGCGATTCTGCCAGTGCTGAGCATGCCTATTTCAAATATGGATTTGCAAACCAGGGAAATAACCACAGGATGGATTTAAGGACCCATTGTCCCACTAATACCCAAATCAAAACTTCTTTGATTACCTTGTATCCATAAGCCTCTTCTCTGACTAGTGGACCACAATGGCATTTGGGGTTTCTTGGAATGTCTGTCATGAGACCACTATCCAGTAATTCCCTAAAACACTGGTTATTTACCCTTTTTCAACTTACCACACTGGTAAATAGCAGTAGGTCCCTTTGAGGAATGTTGAAAAATTTTCCAGTATAAAATGTTGGCTATGTCAAAGGATCCTTCCTCAAGGAGACCTGGCCTTCCCTTCATTCAAGGTACTCTGGGTCTGGAAACTGGCTTGTGTTTGGGAATTGATTGAGAAGAATGACTCTATTGCTGTTATTCAAGACAGATCTTTGTTTCTAGACCTAGAGTTTGCCACTTAAACAATTCAAGTAAGACTACAGGCGACTGTAAAAATATTTCAATTTTATAGACACCATGATCATCAAAGATCTCCCTCTCTCTTTACAGGTCGAATTCTGATTACTGCTTTAGTTCTGCTGTCCAGTATGGTAACCACACCCACCTTGCTTCTGGAAATTAAGTGCCACTTTTTGGTCCCTGCCCCCCAGGGACCTCAACATCCCCTTTGAATTCGAGGAGTCCAGTTTGATGACAGCATCCCACTGTCAGTCCTAACCTATAGAGAATTGCCACTATAGAGCTCTCCAGGGATGCTGAGCTCCTTTACATATATATTTCTTAGAGCTCAGATGAAGGGAGTGTCCTCTGGACCCTCCTGTGGGACATGGTTCCGGGTTGGGTGCATAGGTCTTACATAACAGATCCACTCTTGCATCACAATCTTTCTAAGCCTTTGAATACCTTTCTCTACAGTACATCAAGAAACTCCTGAAATTTCAACTTCAATTAGTATAGGTCATCTTTGGGCCCCTGTTTCAGTAAACAAACCAAGGAAACTCTTAGAGTCATCCTAGCTACTTAAGCTAAAATATTAAATATAGAATCTCTCCTTAGTTCATCCAGATCAACAAATTCAGCCCAAAACAAGATTATATTTCTCCCACGCTGTTCCAACTACCTTAGAATTCATTCCCATACATGTATCCCAGGATTCTGTCAATATAATTAGTAAAATTGCAGTTATCTTGGTGTGTATGGCAGTGTTTCATGTATCGTATTTTGTATCTAACCCTCTAAGCTGGCACCAGGATTTTTAGTCTGATTACAGATCTAAAAGGTATTGGATGGAAGTAGGCCCTAAGAAGAATCAGCAGGGCTTTGCAAGGCTTTTACCTCAAAGGAGGCTTCATGTTCTTCAGGCAAGTAGAGCTACCCTCCACAGACAATGGATAAAGAGCCTCTTATTCTAGCAGACTCAGCAGAATTTGAGTCCAATGTCCTCCACTCTATCAGAGTCTGTCCATATGCCCTCACTTCAATGTTTTGGTTTCCACTTCTTGCACATCAATATAATCAACATAAGAAATTCTGTAAGACTGTACATGGATGGACCTAGAGATTGTCATACTGAGTGAAGTCTGACAGAAAAAGACAAATATCATATGATACTGCTTATATGTGGTATCTAAAAAAATTGTACAAAAGAACTTATTTACAAACAGAAATAGAGTCACAGACATAGAAAACAAACTTATGGTTACCAGGGGGGAAAGGGGTGGAGGGATAAATTGGGAGTTTGGAATTGACATAAACACACTACTATATATAAAATAGGTAACTAATAAGGACCTACTGTATAGCACAGGGAGCACTGCTCAATATTCTGTAATGGCCTATATGGGAAAAGAGTCTAAAAAAGAGTGGATATATATGTACAATTGATGCACTTTGCTGTACAGTAGAAACTAACACATTTTAAATCAACTATACTCAATAAAAATTTTTTTAAAAAAGGTAAGAAATTCTTCAAGGTTTTTTTGCATTGAAATTTAGAAATTCTTCAAGGTTTTTTTGCATTGAAATTTAGGCACCTTCAGGACTAGACTTCAGGTTTGGTTTTCAGAAATCTCAGGCCTATGTTTACAGAAAATAAAAGTTTATTTTAGGGCAGTCATAAACGCATTTTAGTCCGTTCTCTGAATCTTGAGACTTGAGACCACCATTTTCTTTCTTCAAGTTCTCCCCTACACTTAGAAATAGCCCAGTGTCTAGCAGAACACCATTTACCAGTTACCAGTCCCAGGGGAGGATTCCAAACACTTCTGCCCATTGCATCTTGGTATCAAAGTGACCAGGGAGAATACAACAGAGTCAGGCACTGGATGGAACAATATTTTACTCATAAAGAGAAGAAACAGAGCAAGAGCCACTTCAATAGTGGACATCAGTCACCCAGGGCCAAAGGGTCTCTCCTGCCAGCTGACACAGGACATTTGGCTCACATGCACCCCTCTCATGCCTCAACATGTTCTCCTCTCAGAGAACAGACATAGCATTGGGGTCAGCCAAGTTCTATATGACGCTCGCACACAGCAGAACAAAAGAACATACCTTGGGCTAACAACAGAGAAAGATCTTCCCATGCAAAATGATAAGCTTGGCACTGGCTGTATGAGCTCTTTCTCCCAAGCTCAAGGTCCACCTTGAAGAGGTGAATGGGAATTGAAAGACTCATGCACCAAACTGCCTTTCTCAACGTGGAGCATGAGTATCTTGCCATAGCATGTCATGGACCACCAGTGTCTCCTTTATCACGGGCAACAGTGTCATTAATGCTGTTCAATTTCATCAGATCAGAAAAATACTTTCAGATAATCCAGAACCAGTACAGATACCCTATCTTCAAGTTTCTGTTGTTATGGAAGCTCCAAAGTCACAGACCTGTGTGACAACTGAAGGGAAAAATCCTGCTTCTATTTTGAATTTTGTTCAGAGTGATCTAAAGTTTACTCAGTAGGCAAAGGGCTAAAAAAAACTAGAAAATTAATTTAAACTTCAAAGTTACGATCACATTCTTAAAGCCCACAAAATTCCATTCAATGAAGTAAAAATATAAACAATGTTCAAAACCTCCGATATGGGACTTCCCTGGTGGCGCAGTGGTTAAGAATCTGCCTATCAATGCAGGGGACATGGGTTCGAGCCCTGGTCCAGGAAAATCTCACATGCCGCAGAGCAACTGAGCCTGTGAGCCACAACCTATGAGCTCGCGAGCCACAACTATTGAGCCTGCGTGCCACAACTGCTGAAGCCCACGTGCCTAGAGTCCGTGCTCTGGAACAAGAGAAGCCACCGCAATGAGAAGCCTGTGCACCACAACGAAGAGTAGCCCCTGATCGCCACAGCTAGAGAAAGCCCTCACACGGCAACGAAGACCCAACTCAGCCAAAAATAAATAAATAGATAAATAAGTCTATAAAAATGAAAAAAAAATCCTCCAATGTTTCCTTTATTATATGTTTCAAGTTTAGAAAGAACTAGAAAATGGCAATGTTTTCAATATATTAAATGTTAGTATTACTGATTAGCTTGAGTGCTCAGACTAAATCCTAAAAAGGAAATAAATGAGAGATGGCTACACTAGGTTTACCAGGGAAAGCAATTTTCACAAGGCAATGCATTTGCTTAAGCAGAGCATATGGCCCGGATGGCAATTAATACAAGCCCTGTGGTGTAATATTTGCCTGCCTGTGTGTAGCAAAACATCTTTTTTCACATCATCCTATTACAATAAAATGCATTTGCAGCAGAAGTTAAGTGCACTGTCAGCTCAGCAAAAGCCAATGATTGGTACCTTTGTATCTCTTTTGGTATAGAAAAGACTTCCTCTCTGCTTCCTCTTAAGCTTTAAAAGGCAGGGTTTAAAAAACAGCAGAAAAATCCTCTTTGAGATTGCTTTTAAGCTGACTAGCTGACATGTAATGATTATCAGATATTACACTGGAAGGTAGTTAGGCATATATAAGCATCCATTTCAGGCCCTGAAAAACTCTACCTTCAAAACCAACTCTTAAGGTACTTGAATAGAGAACAGAACAAAACTGAGTGTCATTATCCAAATGATGCTCTCCCTAACATCAGACAAGGCACTAACATCCAACTTGTCCCTTCAAGGGCCCTACTCACAGTGCCAAGCAAATGCTGGCAGGTCCCTCCAAGCTTACTCTTTCTAGATATAAAGCCATGAAACAATGCCAAAGTATTCGCTGTGACTTGGCTCCTTGAAAACGCTCTCTTTTAATGCACTGTATTCACCAACAAATGAAGGTCCGGGTGAATTACGTCTGGCATGTCAATTTCTTTCTACAAGAGAGGAATCTTTCACTCTATTCATTTTTGTTTACAAATGCAAACTTTGCTTAAGTCTATTCAAAAAAGCACATTAACGCATTCCAGAAGGTGTTGCAATCGCATTAGTTGAGTCTTTGGGGTCCATTGCTTCTTTTTAAACATCAGCTTTCACTGAACTCCCCAAAGTACAGAGTCACTTTTTATGACTGCAGTATTAGTAAAGCACAAGGTCATGTGACAAAGTCAGTACTCAAGAGAGTAAGATTCTCAAATAAACTGATTTCTCTGATCTTTTGGTGACTTTAGACATGCCCCTGTTTCCCTCCCACCAAGTCAAACATTCATCTTACTTCCACAAGGATCTCAATCCCACCAGGTCGAATACTAACGAGGGAAAGACCTTCATCTGAGTAACCTCATCAGAACAGAACAGACGTCTTACACGTTTGTTATTATGGCAAAGGTCTTTGTAGAAAACTGGCACACAGAAAGGTCGGTCATCAGGGGGTTGGAAAGCAAGGATGCCCAAATGTTCATAATCACCTGCACCATCCTGCAGCTACTGAACAAGAGAGAGGCATCACCAATGCATTTTTAAGCCTCTTTAGTCTCTTATATTCTAAGATAGGCTCCTCCACCTTGTTACATGTAGAATTATAAAACATATACAGAAAAGTGCTGGTCATGAATGTATGATTTCATGGAGTCTTACAAGCAGATCATTATCCAACTCAAGAACCAGAACGTTGCCAGAACCTCTGATGGCAGTTCCCCCTTATTTTGAACCACCATACCTATGCTGGATACCAAGGAGTCAGTGCCAGCCTATTTCACAACCGTGAATTATATAAGCTACTTATTGCAGACCAGCATATAAAACTTTCAGGGGACGCAATTTATATATCACTGAGCTCAAAATATACCACGTCTTGCCACCCCACACTGCTACCATTTCTTGCCTGGAAGCTTACAATAACCTCCCAAGTGATAATCCCTGCTCTTTTCTTTTCCATTCAGAATACTCTTAAACTAGACGCTAACGTGAATATTTTTAAATGGATATCCCATCATGCCATTCAGATCATATAATTTCATCCCCCATTAGTGATGTTTCTTAGTCTTGGTTCCACACTGAGTGACTTCAAAACGGCCAGTGCCTGGGTTCATCCCCCACGGATTCTAATTTAATTGGTCCAGGATGTGGCCTGAGCTCCCCCGGTGATTCTAATATACAGACCTTAAGGCCCAATGTGAGGTACACATTCCCTCTGATTTCATCTCATAACTGTGCTTCCTCACTTACACCATCCCAGACACACTGGCGGCCTCTCTCTCTGTTCCTTGAAGCCGAGGGACAAGCTCCCATCTCAGCCAGCGCACTGGCTCTCCCATCTTCCTGGGCTGCTCTCCCCGAGAAAGCTAGCTCTATCACTTGCTTGACATAAAAGTCTGCTTCTCAGTGATCCCTTCACTGGCCACCCCTGCCATTTTAGAGCTCCCTTCCCTGATTTAGACCCTCAGCAACAGTCACTAAACTATAGTATACTTTCTTGATTTGGCTGCACAAGGGCAGGGCTTTCTGCCCGTTCGTTCAGCGCGGTGCCCCTACTCATGGAACAGTGAGCACCTGTCACCGAGCCAGAGCTCAAGAAATGTTTACTAAATACACAAATGATCTTTTCAAGTAATGAAAACCCTGCTAAAGAGATTTGAGTCAGCACCCAAGAGCCAATAATGGGACATCAGTTGTGATCATCGGCATTAAGCACATTCTAAACCAAAACTGGTCAAATGAAAACAGCCCAGGTGTGATTTCCAGCAAAGGAGTGATAGGCTCTCTGCACCTCACACTTTAGACAAAAGAAACCTCTAGAGAAAAGGTCATACCTTCTTTCATGGGGCACTCAGAGCTTTCAGGACTGCCAGACATCTAAAAGCCTCCAGAAATTATATATATATAATTCCCCAGAAATGGGAAATAGACTGACTTTAACCTCTCTCTTGCATATATACTTTTTTATATTTTCTTTGCAAATTACTCACCTTGGGTATTAGAAACTGTGTAATATATGATTATGGAAGTGCTCTCATTTGCAATGATTGCTTTAAAGCACACGGAATGGCATCCACCCCACCCCCAAACTCTCAACTGCCTCAAGAGGACTTTCCTAGAGAAATTTAACACACTAATTCCATTTATTTTCCCCAGGAAATAAATCTTGAAATAAGAGCTCCTGAACTTTCTACCCTGACTAAAATATTAGGCTAAAATATTTTCTGAAGTACCAAGCTGATTAGAAAGATTAGGGGGTGGAGGGGTTGGAGAGAGAGAGAAACTCATCAGTACAGCAGAAAAAGAACAGGTCAGCAAATACAGGGCAAATATTTCCAGCTATACCCGTAAGCACAGCTGATAAGTCACAGTTCCACTGGGCCCAAGCTTTCCTCTTCCTCAAAGGGGTTAACCCATTGTTCATCCCCACCTGCCTCAGAAACAGTGAAATTCCTGAGGCTTATAGTTCAGAAAATGGTTATAGTCTCTTCATACTTTGTTGTTTATATTATTATCACCGTTTATAATGAAAAACAAACTGTGATCCTTTGTAGTTCTGATACTCACCCTGATATCCAATCTATTTGAACACACTGTAAAATTCTTTGTAGTCTCAACAAATATTTCATGAAATAATCAAACTCTCACCGTTCTGAATTCTTTTCTACTTCCTGCACATTCAGCTTCATATAGGAATTTCTTACTATAGAAATTGCATAAAGAGTCTTCCAAAATTTGGGTTTCTATTTAAATTCTATTCTAGTGACAAAATTCCATTCTACTAAACTGCAAATCAGACCATTTGTTTTGCTTCATTTTTTTTTCTCGCATCCCCATGAAAATCCTGTTTCCTAGTATTCTATCAGTTAGAAAGTTAAATAAATATTTTAAAGAATAAAAAATAACCAAAAGTTCACCATTTAAAGTTCATCATTAGAGGGCTTCCCTGGTGGTGCAGTGGTTGAGAGTCCGCCTGCCGATTGCCGCGGAGCGGCTGGGCCCGTGAGCCATGGCCGCTGAGCCTGCGCGTCTGGAACCTATGCTCCGCAACGGGAGAGGCCACAACAGTGAGAGGCCCGAGAGAGAGAGACAAAGAAAGAAAGAAAGGAAAGGAAGAAAGGAAGAAAGGAAGAAAGGAAGAAAGGAAGAAAGGAAGAAAGAAAGAAAGAAAGAAAGAAAGGAAGGAAGGAAGGAAGGAAGGAAGGAAGAAAGAAAGAAAGGAAGGAAGGAAGGAAGAAAGAAAGGAAGAAAGAAAGAAAGGAAGGAAGAAAGGAAGAAAGGAAGAAAGAAAGAAAGAAAGGAAGGAAGGAAGGAAGAAAGGAAGGAAGGAAGGAAGGAAGGAAGGAAGAAAGAAAGAAAGAAAGAAAGAAAGAAAGAAAGAAAGAAAGAAAGAAAGAAAAAAAGAAAGAAAGTTCATCATTAGAGAAAACAAATGCTGGTGAAGATATGGAGAAAACCTCATACACTGAAGACATGGAGAAAACCTCATACACTGCTGGTGGGAACATATCCTGGTTCGGCCACTGTGGAAAACAATAAAGAGGTTCCTCAAAAATTATAAATAGAACTATCATAGGATCCAGCAATTCCACTTCCGGGTATTTATCCAAAGGAAATGAAACCATTATCTTTTTTTTAAATTTTTTATTTATCTTTGGCTGAGTTCTTCGTTGCTGCACACAGGCTTTCCCTAGTTGCAGCAAGTGGGGTCTACTCATTGTTGTGGTATGCGGGCTTCTCATTGCAGTGGCTTCTCTTGTTGCAGAGCACTGGCTCTAGGCGCATGGGCTTCAGTAGTTGTGGCACATGGGCTCTAGAGCGCAGGCTCAGTAGTTGTGGTGCACGGGGCTTAGTTGCTCCGCAGCATGTGGGATCTTCCCGGACCAGGGCTTGAACTCGTGTCCCCTGCATTGGCAGGCAGATTTTTAACCACTGCGCCACCAGAGAAATCCCGAAACCAGTATCTTAGAGATATCTGTACTCCCATATTCATAGCAGTATTATTCACAATAGCCAACCTAAATGTCCATCAACGAATGAATGGCTAAAGAAAATTACACACAATGGAATATTATTCAGCCTTAAAAAAAGAAAGTCTGTCATTTGCAACACCATGGATGAACCTGGAGTGCATTATGCTAAGTGATGTAAGCCAGACAGAAAAAGACAAATACCTCATAGTATCACTAAAATGAGGAATCTTTTTTTTTTTTTTTTTTTTTTGTGGTACGTGGGCCTCTCACTGTTGTGGCCTCTCCCGTTGTGGAGCACAGGCTCCAGACGTGCAGGCTCAGCAGCCATGGCTCAAGGGCCCAGCCGCTCCGCGGCATGTGGGATCTTCCCGGACCGGGGCACGAACCCGTGTCCCCTGCATCGGCAGGCGGACTCTCAACCACTGCGCCACCACGGAAGCCCCCTAAAATGAGGAATCTTAAAAAACTTTTTTTTAAGTTGAAATCAGACTAGAAAAGTTGTTGCCAGGGGGTAGGGGATGGAGGAAATAGGGAGAGAGGTTGATAAAAGGGTACAAGCTTTCTGTTATAAGATGAATAAGCTCCAAGGATATAACATGGTAACTATAGTTGATAACAGTCTATTGTATAACTGAAATTTGCTAAGGCTAGAACTTAACTGTCCTCACCAAAAATAAAAAGGTAAATATGTGAGGTTATGAATCTGTTAATTAACTTGATGGGGGAACCATCTCACAATGTATACATATATCAGATCATGTTGTACACTTTAAATATCTTACATTTTTGTCAATTATACCCCAATAAAACTAGGGGGAAAAGTTCATCATTCAACTTAGTTTATGCAAACTGGTGGAATAAACAACTAGCTTATTCAACAAGTATTTATCGAATACTACTTACTGCACTCATATTTTTGGCACTACAACAGTAAACAAACACACACAGTCCCTAACGTCCTTCACATTATCACCTAAAGAGGGAGAGAAATATTTATCATTAAGAAAATAAATAAATATATTTATCCTCATTCAAAAAGTATTTATTAAGCTCATGTTACAGACTAGGAGCTGAGTGAAAATGGTGAACAAAATATATATCACCAATATTGTTAGAAAGCCTAATGAGGAAGACAAACATTAAACAAAGTACCAACTGTGATAAATTCTATAAAGGAAAGTAACAGGGTTCTATAAGACAGAATAATGAATATTTTCAGGAAGTGAAATTTTAATAGAGAAATGAAAAATGAGTGGTTATTAGACATATGATGTGTTTAGCAAAGAACAGTCTGAGAAGATTGGGAAGGTTTGTGCAAAGGCCCTGAGCAGAAATTACCTGCTGGTTTTAGAAGCCTTGTGAAACTACAGTAATAATGCCCAGAGAGAATATTTTGATATGAGGTAGGCAGAGATCATATGATAGCTGATGTGGTTAATTACTTAAGAATATGGAATTCCTTCAGAATTACTAAAGAACATATTTATCAGAGTTTTAAATTTAATTCATTAATGTACTGCTTCACAAAGCATCTTGCATGGATCATTGTTTCCATTTTAAATAATTTCATAGTCCAACGTGTGCAAAATTCCAGCTTACACAAAATTAAGTCATTTTTCTTCCTGCAGAACTTCTCAAAGAGTTAATTGTCAATATTCATAACAGAGAAAGCAAAGTCATATTTAACAAACTTGATATCATGGAACTCCTTTTGCAGAGTATCTCAGTGGACTATTATGTACACGGAACATACTTTGAGAAATAGTGCATTTATTAAATGAATTTATTCAAAAAGTATTTACTGAGGATCTACTACATTATGATCCCTGTTCTGAATTCCACGGACAAAATGAATAATGAGTAGAGTAGCTGCCCTAGAGAAACAGAGGACCTAGTAGAAGAGAGTGATACCCATAAATCAGATTGCTATGCAAAATGCCAGTTATTCTAGACATATGTGCAAGTTGATATGGTAACACACAAGTGGGAATATCAAGCACTTATTCTATTAGGTCTGAAGGAGATTGAATTTTGAGTTGGGACTAATTCTTTTAAAATCATAAGTGATGTAAAGTATATTCCAGGACAATTTCTTTTTTAAAATAGGGAATTATAAAATGTAAAAACTGAATGAGACCTTGGAGATAGTCTAGCTCAAGTTTCTCATTTACCCATAAGAGGAAACTGAGGCTCAGGTGAAGCAGTTTACTTACACAAGTTAGTGACAAAGTCAAGACAAAAATCTCTTGCCTTCTAGTCCAGTGTCAAGGGCATTTTATTAATTATATCACAGGATAGCACATTCATGACATCAGAGCATTTTCTCTAAATGGTTTCAAGATACTGAAAGACATTTTTCATTTCTTAGCTAAAAATTTTCACATTCTTTGGGCTACGATTACAATCAACCAGACCCTGGAAACCCAGGTTTGAGGCACTTGAAGCCACCATTACTCTCTTTCTTATAATCCCTAATTCAAGTCAACAAGTCGTCTCAGGTGATGAACTTAAACAGTTCCTTGTCAAAGGCTGAAATTTTCCTTTTGGTTTGGGGGTTATTGTAACTTTAGGACTCTAATCTTTCTGTAAACATGACTAAACATTAAACAAATGTCAACAATGGCATCTTCTAGTTCACAGAATAAAAAGGAAATTGTCAAAAATGATTATTGATATTATATAATTTAAATTATATTGCAGGGTACTAAAAATGAAACTGAATAATCCATTTGTCATATATTCACATCTTTTAATAAAAAGAAGTAAGCAAAGAACATAAAGTTTTTTTTCACTTCTTTACCTGTGAGCGATCAAAGGCTTTAGGCATGATTTTTGATGTCATTAGAGGGGAAGAACTCTAAACAGTGTAAAGATTCTGCCACCCTAAAGAATATACAATGGAAAAAAGAGAGTGTCTTCAGCAAGTGGTATTCAGAAAACTGGACAGCCACGTGTAAATCAATGAAGTTAGAATACACCCTCATACCATACACAAAAATAAAATCAAAATGGCTTAAAGACTTAAATATAAGACATGACATCATAAAACTCTTAAAAGAGAACATAGGCAAAACATTCTCTGACATAAATTGTACGAATGTTTTCTTAGGTCAGTCTCCCAAGGCAACAGAAATAAAAGCAAAAAATAAATGGGAACTAATCAAACTTTCTTACTGTGTCTTCATATGGCTTTTGTTCTGTGAGTATACCCCTGTTATCTCCTCCTTTTCTTAGAGGAACACTAGTCATGTTGAAATAAGATCCCACCCTTATGATTTCATTTAACTTTAATTACCTCTTTAAAAGTCCTATCTCCAAACATAGCCACATTGGTGATTAAGGTTCCAACATATGAATTTGGGAGAACACAATTCACATAAGACCCTATACACCTAGGGACAGCCTTGCTAAAAAAAACATTTCTTTTATGTCAAATCAAGATACCTCAGCACCATCCAATAATTATTATTTGGCAGCCATAAAAATATTTCCAGGGTGTTGTGGGTAATTTGAAAAAAAAAAAAAAGAACAAGTTTTCCAGGTTAAAATGGCATCTGAACAGCAAGCTACACCATGGTTTTCAAAGCGATCTCCACAGGCAATTCATCATCTAGCACCACAAAATATGAGGAAACACTCAAACAAAATCATATGCTGGAGAAAAAATTTAGGATCAAATGCACAACTCAATGTTCATGATCGGAGGTAAAATTTTTTTTAAAAACACATTTACAGAAAAAAAGGAGCAGAACCAAAGATACATCTTTATTTGCGAATTTGCTTAAAATTATTGGAACGTGTGTTTTCTATATACTTGCACCTTCTTTTAACCAAGTAACAAATGGATACATCACTCCTCATGACCAAAAACAAAAATAAAACAAAATTAAAGTTCTCAAAGCGCCATGACCCCTTTTAAATTTGTGTCAGAGATATCATTAGTTAACTTATATCCTAGTGAAGTAGTAAATCACCTTGGCCTGAAACCATTCATACAACTTGAAATTTTCAGAGTAGTTCAAAAACAAGAAGATTTTGACTGGATGAAAGGTTGAATAAAATTATTATCAGTCTGAGAAAGTCTTATATTTAGGACTGACAGATCTTGGATCTGTCAAACTACCTACTTACTAGATGAATACCTTTATTTCCCAGCAAATAAGTTATATTGCAAGGCCTTTCTTGAAAGTATTGAGAATAATATCAGATCACAAAAGATCGAAAAAAATTTTAAGGAAGACGTTGCAGCCTCATGGATATCTGATCCAAAAAGAAGTGAAGCACTTTAATCTCAGTATTGAATTCCATGTTTGTCATGATCCTTAGGAGAAACATAAATGTTTGATAGATTAGGAAAAAGAAAATATGGTTTTTATCAAAATAATTTTCTTATCATTTATCTGAAGCAACCATTTATAATGAAACACACTGAAGAGAGCAATAGGACAGTAAATCTTTAGAACATAAAAGATAGTTATCTCTACATTATAAAATGAATAAGTTCAAATATAAATGTGAGTGTCTATTATATAGTCTCATTTAATGTGGACCACTCAAGACATCTGCTGAGAACTGGTTCTGTAAAACATAAAATTGCATCTATGTTCAGGCTCTATTTCCACATATATCTGCCTTCCCCTGCCCTCCATCAAAATAAATAAATCAAATTTTGAAAGAGTGAGTGCCTTACATTCATTTGACATCATATTAGTCAGGATTCTCCAGGGAAACAGAACCAGTATATCTATATAGAGAGGTATTTATTTATTTATTTATTTATTTAATTTATTTATTCACTTATTTAATTTTTGGCTGCACTGGGTCTTCGCTGCTGCATGCGGGTTTTCTATAGTTGCTGAGAGCGGGGGCTACTCTTTGTTGCGGTGCGCAGGCTTATCATTGTGGTGGCTTCTCTTGTTGCAGAGCACGGGCTCTAGGTGCATGGGCTTCAGTAGTTGTGGCACGTGGGCTCAGTAGTTGTGGCTCACAGGCTTAGTTGCTCAGCAGCATGTGGGATCTTACTGGACGAGGGCTCAAACCCGTGTCCCCTGCATTGGCAGGCGGATTCTTAACCACAGCACCACCAGGGAAGCCCAAGAGGCATTTATTATAAGGAATCAACTCACATGATATGGAAGCTGACAAGTCCCAAGATCTGGAGACCCAGGTGAACGCGGGGTGCAGTTCTAGCTCAAGTCCAAAGGCCTGAGACCCAGGAAAGCAAATGACGTAAGTTCCAGTCTAAAAGCCAGCAGGCTGCAGGCCCATGAAGAGCCAATTTTTCAGTTGAAGTTTGAAAGCAGGAAAAGACCAATATCCCAGCTCAAACAGTCAGGCAGGAGGAGTACCCCCTTATTCAAAGAACGGTCAGGCTTTTTGTTCAATTCATGCCTTCAACTGATTGGATGAGATCCACCCACATTAGGGAGGGCAACCTACCTTACTCAGTCTACTGACTTAAATATCCATCTCCTACAGAAAAACCTTCACAAATACATCCAGAATAATGTTTGACCAAATGTCTGAGCACCCCACGGCCGAGTCAAGCTGACACGTAAAATTAGCCATCACAGCATCTTTCCAAATAAATACAGGTAACTGTTAAATTTTTGTGAAATACTAATGCTTCTCTTACGGAAAGTAATGAACAAGATTTCTCCAGTGTTAGAAAAGCAGAGAAAATGGTTAACTTTGGAATACAGAAAGAGTACAGAAATATATTTCTAAGAAAAAGTCAGAAGAACAGAAGTAGAATCTTTAAATCTTGTATCAGACACAAAATTTCTTTTTATGATGCATTCATGATGGAAAGAGATTATCCTGAAGGGACAAAACAAACAACCCTCTTGAAATTCTCTGTCCCTAAGGAATCAAGTTCAGTCACAGCAAAGAAACCTGTGACCTTTCAAACATAGAAGAGTAAATATTCTACTAAAGAGCACAAAATTCCTTTGGAACAATATTATCAAAGGCATAGAAGGAGAAAATTCTTTAAGTCTGACAATGATCTGTTAAGAAATCATAAGATAATATTATAATATATAGAACATACAGTTGACTCTTGAACAATGTGGCGGTTAGGAGCACTAACCCCCTATGCAGTTGAAAATCTAAATATAACTTTCGACTCCCCCAAAAGTTACCTACTAATGACCTGCTGTTGACCAGAAGCCTTACCGATAACATAAACAGTTAACACATATTTTGTATGTTATAAGTATTATATACTATATTTTTATAATAAAGCTAAATAAAAGAAAAAGTTAAGAAAATCATAAGAGAAAATACACTTACAGTCTGTACTATAATTATCAATACCATGAGTTCATGTTTTCCATTTACAAGATGAGTCATATGTCAGCACCTACATCAATATTGCCTTAAATGATACAAAATGCTGTAGATGTTACACCCATTACTAACACTAGACATCAAAAATGAAAATAAAATGTGAAAAAATTCATATTTGTTTACAGGTATAATGATTCATACATTGATAGTGAAGAAGTAGCCACAGGATTGCTTTAGTTACCTAATGTAAAAAACGCTTCATGGTAGCCTAGCCTATACACTAATGAATAAATTGTCATAGAATTCTTTTGGCAAAGAAAACACTTCCCTGTGATGACAGGCTGATACACAGTTTCTTCAACTACAAGAGGGGGTGGGGAGAGAGAGAGAGTCATATTGTTCAGTAATGTAATTCTTTGAAGAAAAAGTTATAAAACAGTATAAAACTAACACTATTACTTTTATATTCAATATCACTCGCCTTAAGCCTATGTAAGGATAGACTACTATGTATATGTATTTTACACATTCTTGACATACTTAACTTTTTCTTAATTTTTTCAATATGTCTAGGCTATGTTTCATCTGCAAATTTTTTTTAATTGTCACAGATCTTCAAAAAAATTTTCCAATATATTTGTTGGAAAAAATCTGCATATAACTGGACCTGTGCACTTCAATCCCGTGTTGCTCGAGGGTCAACTGCATAGCATATAATAATATGAAAATAAAATAATATTATATCTCAAAAATTCTACCATATTTTAGCAGACCTCAGCTCTCCTATCTTGTGCAAATCTATGTAATTAGATCATTCCTGTAAATCTTAAGTTTAATGCATCTTCCTAACGATAAAGAAAGAGCAAAATGGAAAACATCCTTTAACTGCTAAATTGATCTTTAATTTGGTCAAAATTTATCAAGCATCTACCTCACACAGTTCCTGTTTAGGAAAATTAGCTCGTGTTTCCAGATTGTTCTAACTTGTAAGCAAATCTAGAAATTCATTGTGTGTGTACATGGTGACTATATGTGCATGTGCTTGTGTGTGTGTGTATGCATGTGCACATGTATGAAAACTAAATTTAAATTATAACAAACTGAATCAAATTTTTAAAATACAATTTGAGCCAAATAAAGCATATTTATGGTCCAAATTTGACCCAAGACTTCCACTTGCCCTACTTTGGATTATACCATCATTTCTCTCTATAATTCTATGCATCTTTTAACTGCCTGATAACTCTGTCTTATACAATAAAACTTTAGGGTTCATCACATTCTTCCTATACATCCAAAGCAGTGTCATCATTCTTGGTGGCTTCAAAAAGGAAAGAATTTATTACCCATCACTCTAATCCTATCATTTCTTAACATCCTCAGTTCCAGTGACATCCATTTCATCTTCACTCCAACAGTCACATCCAGGACCTCCTCCCTGGTCCAGGTTCAACAGTACCTAGTAAGATGCTGGTCTACCACAAACTCCAAAACTAAAACATTACTCTCTCTGACCTCAGCCTGCTTTCCTCTAGGATCTCTCACAAGTTACATCCACAGCATCTGTTCTTTTGACTTATTGAGACCACTAGTCCTTGATCTTTTCAATGGGGACCTATCTCTTATTTTCAGCCTTTACTGTCTTCTCTATATTCTCTAGACTTCATGTAACATCAACAACTCTCTTGCTATTATCTGTAATAACTATCTCCTATTTTCCTTCCATCAACTGTTCCTAACTAAACGCCAAAATAGGATCAATCCAACTTCTCATCTTCCCTGCACCTGTACCCAGATACTGGTAGGCATTTCAAGCAAAACTGCACAAATAGATGAGGAAGAGTTCCCAAGATGGCAGAGTAGGAAGACCCTGAGCTCACCTTCTCTCACAGGCACACCAAAATTACAACTATTTACAGAACAACTATTACTTTTTAATTTTTATTGGAGTATACTTGATTTACAATGTTGTATTAGCCTCAGGTGTAGAGCAAAGTGAATCAGTTATACATATACATATAACCACTCTTTTTTTTTAGATTCTTTTCCCATATAGGTCATTACAGAGTACTGAGTAGAGTTCCCTGTGCTATACAGCAGGTTCTTATTAGTTATCTTTTTCATATATAGTAGTGTGTATATGTCAATTCCAGTCTTCCAATTTATCCCTCCCCCCCCCACTTATCCCCTGGTAACCATAAGGCTGTCTTCCACATCTGTGATTGTACTTCTGTTTTGTAAATAAGTTCATTTGTACCCTTGTACAATTTGTACTTATATGATTCCTCATATAAGTGATATCATATGATATTTGTCTTTCTGTTTGATTTACTTCACTCAGTACGACAATCTCTAGGTCCATCCGTGTTGCTACAAATAGCATTATTTTGTTCTTTTTTATGGCTGAGTAATATTCCATTGTATATATGTACCACATCTTCTTTATCCATTCCTCTGTTGTTGGAAATTTAGGTTGCTTCCATGTCCTAGCTATTGTAGATAGTGCTGCAAAGAACACTGGGGTGCATGTATCTTTTTGCATTAGGGTTTTCTCTGGATATATGCCCAGGAGTGGGATTGCTAGGTCATATACTAGAGACCCCACTCAATTTCTAGGGCAGGCTCTGATCACCATAACACCAATCAAACCTCCTATCAAGGGGATAACAGCACAAGCCTCTGGATCAACCTCCCCTACCAGGGGGCAGACACCAGAAGCAAGAGGAACTACAATCCTGCAGCCTGCAGAAAGCAGGCCACAACACAGTAAGTTTGACAAAATGAGACAACAAAAAAATATGTTGCAGATGAAAGAGCAAGATAAAAACCTACAAGAACAAACCTAAATGAAGAGGAGATAAGCAGTCTATCTGAAAAAGAATTCAGAGTAATGATAGTAAAGATGACCTAAGATCTTGGAAAAAGAATGGAGGCATGGATTGAGAAGATACAAGAAAAGTTTAACAAAGACCTAGAAGAACTAAAGAACAAACAAACAGAGATGAACAAGATAATAACTAAAATGAAAAATACACTAGAAGGAATCAATAACAGAAGAACGTATAAGTGACCTGGAAGACAGAATGGTGGAAATCTCTGCCTCAGAATAGAATAAAGAAAAAAGAATGAAAAGAAATGAGGACAGTCTCAGATACCTCTGGGACAACATTAAATGCAACAACATTCAAATTATAGGGGTCCCAGAAGAAGAAGAGAAAAAGAAAGGGCCTGAGAAAATATTTGAAGAGATTATAGTCAAAAACGTCCCTAACGTGGGAAAGGTAATAGTCACCCAAGTCCACGAAGCACAAGAGTGTCCCATACAGGATAAACCCAAGAAGGAACACACCAAAACACATATTAATCAAACTATCAAAAATTAAATACAATCAAAAAATATTAAAAGCAACAAAGGGAAAAGCAACAAATAACATACGAGGGAATCCCCGTAAGATTACCAGATGATTTTTCAGCAGAAACTCTGCAGGCCAGAAGGGAGTGGCAAGATACATTTAAAGTGTGAAAGGGAAACACCTACAACCAAGAATACTCTACCCAGCAAGGATCTCATTCAGATTTGATGGAGAAATCAAAAGATTTACAGATAAGCAAAAACTAAGAGAATTCAATATCACCAAAACAGCTTTACAACAAATGCAGGAACTTCCCAGGCAAGAAATACAAGAGAAGAGAACAAAAGAGGAATGGAAGAAAAAAGACCTACAAAAACAAACCCCAACAATTAAGAAAATGGCAATAGGAATATACATACCAATAATTACCTTAAATGTAAATGGATTAAAAGCTCCAACCAAAAGACATAGACAATGGATACAAAAACAAGACCCATATATATGCTGTCTATGAGACTCACTTCAGACCTAGGGACACATACAGGCTGAAAGTGAGGGGATGGAAAAAGATATTCCATGCAAATGGAAATCAACAGAACAACTATTAATGAAAAAAACCAGAACCTACTGGAAAGGATCTTCTGCAACTAAAGATACAAAGAAGGAGCCACAAGAAGATGGGTAGGAGGGGTGGATTAGTGGTATAGTCCAGACTCATACCCTGGGTGGGCAACCCACAAATGAGAGAATAATTACAATTGCAGTGGTTCTCCCCAAGAAGCAAGGGGTCTGAGCCCCACATCAGGTTGCCCCGTCCAGGAGTCCTGTGTTGGCAAGACAAGCACCCAGAACATTTGGCTTTGAAGGCCAGTGGAGCTTAATTTTGGTAGTCTCAGAGAGCTGTGGGAAATAGAGACTCGAGTCTTAAAGGGTGCACACAAAAATCTCACATGCTCTGGGACCCAGAGCAGAAGCAGTAATTTGAAAGGAGCCTGCGTCAGACCTATCTGCTGATCTTGGAGAGTGTTCCAGAGATGCAGGAAGCAACTGGAGCTCACCCTGGAGACAGAGACACTGGTTGCAGCCATCTTGGGAGCTTCATTCTACCGGACACTGGTGCTGGCAAGCACCATTGTGGAATCCTCCCTCTAGCTTATTAGCCGCAGGACCCAGCCCCACCTCCACGCACCAACCCATAGGTACCACTACTGGAAGTCTCAGGCCAAACAACTAACTGTGTGGGGAAACAGCCCCACCCACCAGCAGACAGGCTACCTTGAGACCACCTGAGCCCACTGCTACCTCTGGACACGGCCCTGCCCAACAGAGGGCCCAGGACTGGCCCCACACACTAGGTGCAGGCACTAGACCCAGGACCCTGACGGTCCTACAGCCAGAAACCCTGGAACCCAGCCCTGCCCACCAGTGGGCAGGCCCCACCCATAGCAACCCTGCTCTAGCCTCAGAACCAGAATCACCCACCCACAGAGAACAGGTCCAGGACAAATACAGCCCCACAGCCTGCCAGCCCAACCACCCGCCAGCCAGCACCAGCCATGGGACTGGCTGGGTCCTGGACGTGCCCACCAACAGGCCAAAACAAGCTTTAAGACACCTCAGACGCTGCAGCCACCTGCTTCAGGAACCGGCCCCACAAACCAGTGGTCAGACACAAGCTCTGGGATCCCTAGGCCCTGCAGCCAGACCCCAGGACTTGGCTCTGCCCTCTAGTGGGCTGGCATTAGCCCCACTAACTGGCCTCATCCACCAATGGGCGGACACCAGCCCCAGGATCTCCTGGACCCCAACTCACCAATCACTAGCCCCAGGGTTCCACCTCATGAACCCACCCTGCCAACTAGCAGCCCACAGCCTACACACAAGGCAGGGCCTGGCAATCAACCAGACCAGGGGCCAACCATGCCGACAAGACCACCCATAATAGTCAGGCCACCACAACAGAAGGACCCACACAGCTTACATAAGGGGCATGCCTAAAGCATACAGCTTTGGTGACGAAGGGGGAGTGTGCTGCTGGGATGCACAGGATGTCTCATACAAAAGGCCACTTCTTCAATGTCAGGAAATGTAACCAACCTACCAGATGCATAGAAATAAAAACAGCAAATTAGGCAAAACGAGGCAACAGAAGAATGTGTTCGAAATGAATTAACAAGAAAAACAAAGTGAAGTGGAGATAGGCAATATACCTGAGAAAGAGTTTAATGTAATGATCATAAAAATGATCAAATAACTCAGGAGAAGAATGAAGGAACAGAGCTAGAAGTTAAAGGTTTTCAACAAGGATTTAGAAAATATAAAGGAGAACCAAACAGAGATGAAGAATACAATAACTGAAATGAAAAATACCCTAGAAGGAATCAACAGTAGACTAAATGACACAGAGGAATGGATCAGTGAGCTAGAAGAAAAAGTAGTGGAAATCACTGAAGATGAACAGAAAAAAAGAATAAAAAGAAATGAGGATGGTTTAAGAGACCTTTGAGACAACATCAAGTGCACTAATATTTGCATTATAGGGGTCCCAGAAGAAGAGAGAAAACCATATCATCTCATATCTGTTAGAATGACTATCATTGAAAAGATCACAAACAACGAATGTTGGCAAGGATGTGGAAGAAAGGAAAACCTTGCACACTGTTGGTGGGAATGTTAATTGGTACAGCCACTGTGGAAAACATTATGGAGTTTCCTCAAAACATTAAAAATACAACTACCATATGATCCAACAATTCCACTCTTGATTATGTATCCCCATGTTCATAGCAGCATTTTTTACAATCACCAAGATATGGAAGCAACCCATATCTCGTGTTGGGTTCTGTAAGAGAGAAATGGATAAAGAAGGTGTGGTATGCATATACAATGGAATACTACTCAGCTATAAAAAAGAATGAAATTTTGCCATTTGCAACAATGTGGATGGATCTGGAGAGTATTATCCTTAGTGAAATAAGTCAGAGAAAGACAAATACTGGATGTTATTTCTTATGTGTGGAATCTAAAAAATAAAACAAACTAGTGAATATAACAAAAAAGAAACAGACCCACAAATATAGAGAACAAACCAGTGGTTACCAGTGGGGAGAAGGAAGTGGGGAGGGGCAAGATATGGGCAGGGGATTAAGAGGTGCAACTACTTTGTATAAAATAAATAAGCTACAAGGATATATCGTACAGCCCAGGGAATATAGCCAACATTTTGTAATAACTATAAATGGAGTATAACCTTTAAAATTCTTGAATCATTATGTGTACATCTGAAACTAATATAAAATATTGTAAATCAACTATACTTCAGTTAAAAAAAACTGCACAAGTAGGTACACTGGTATCACAACACATTTTAGATCTCCAGTGTTAACAAAGGGATACTGTTGCTTGCCAAGCTTTCTGATGTTTCCTTCATCTAAAAGCTTTCTCATTCACTCTTCAAAGCATGTATTTCAAACCTCTTCATTACCCTCAAGTGCTACCAATGCCCTCATCATTCCTTCCTCCTCTACAGAGAAAAATAGAAGCCAGTGGAAGGAAACTCAGTTCTTTGCATCTCAGTTCTTTGGAACCATGCTTACTCTTTTTCTTTTCTTCCTCTCACAGTGAAGAGGAACTTCTTGGACTAATGCTTCCCTCCATGCTCTGGATACATCCACAGCTTCCTCCTTGGGGGCCTCTTTCTGTTTATTCTCTCTCTCTTTTTCTTAATATTATTTTCTCTTGTTCTGTCATTCACCCAAAGAAAACTTAAACATGCTTATATTTCTGTTATATTAAAAAAAAATACTGTGGTACATGTCTTTTTTTGAATTATGGTTTTCTCAGGGTATATGCCCAGTAGTGAGATTGCTGAGTCATATGGTAGTTCTATTTTTAGTTTTTTAAAGAACCTCCATACTGTTTTCCATAGTGGTTGTATCAATTTACATTCCCACCAACAGTGCAGGAGTGTTCCCTTTTCACCACACCCTTTCCAGCATTTACTGTTTCTAGATTTTTTGATGATGGCCATTCTGACTGGTGTGAGATGATATCTCATTGTAGTTTTGATTTGCATTTCTCTAATAATTAGTGATGTTAAGCATGGTATTTATGAAGCTAGTTTCAGAGCAGGAATGAAGATTGTAGACGTAGAGAATGTACTTGAGGACACGGGGTGGGAGGGGGAAGCTGGGGCGAAGTGAGAGTAGCAACGACATATATATACTAACGAATGTCAAATAGTTAGCTGGTGGGAAGCAGCCGCATAGCACAGGGAGATCAGCTCGGTGCTTTGTGATGACCTAGAGGGGTGGGATAGGAAGGATGGGAGGGAGGCTCAAGAGGGAGGTGATATGGGGATATATGTATACATATGGCTGATTCACTTTGGTGTACAACAGAAACTAACAGAGTATTGTGAAGTAATTATACTCCAATAAAGATCTATTAAAAAAAAAGACTATGTCTCCCTCCACAGCTGCCTTGTCTCTCATTTATCTTCATTTATTCAACAAATTAGTACATACTACACAGTTCTCTGCGTTGTCCACTTATTTTGTTTCCACTTCCTCACCTCCTATTTACTTCTCAACCCATGTCAGGTATCTACCATCAGTTCACTAAAATAGCTCTGACTATTATGACCAATGACCTCTATTTTGGTAAATCCAATAGTCACGTGCAGGTCTTATTTGACGTCTCCGCAGCACGTAACACTGTTGGGTGCTCCCTTTTATGTGAAACTCTACCTTTCCTTGAGGTAGGCGGTGCCACATTTTCCTCATGATCTTGGCTACTTTTTCTCAGATGGGATATGCAAAAAATGGACCTTTTCTATTCATTGCTTAAATGTTCATACTCTCTACCCTCTACTCTTTTAGTCTACAAATTCTCTCCCTAAATAACTGCATTCATGCTCATGACTGCAATTTCCACACTAGTTCAGTGTCCTCCTGAGTTCCAGCAAAGTTATGCAATTGCAAAGACATTTATCCATTTAAATATCTCGAGCTCCACTGGTACAAAAATGAACCAATAACCGATCCCACAAATGTGTTCCTCTTTCTGTATTTCCCATCCCCATGAAAAACAGCAAAATCCTGCCAACTAAATAAAACCCTCTTACATCTCCCATCCCAGGAAAACGCTGCAAAATTCCCTCTAGCTGATCATGCCAAAAACCTGTATGTTGTTTATAACCTTCTTCTTCCTCATCTGGTTGGTTCCACCTCCTCAAAATTTTGCAAAGTTGGCACTTCCATTGGTCTTCGCTGCTAAATTCAAAATGCCATTATCCCCTTGTGTGTTCACTCTAACAGCTTCCCACATGGTCTCTTCACTTCTGCTGCCACTCCCACTACCACCCATTCTATTCTCACACTGCAGCCTGAGTGATCTTTCAAAAGCATAGGTCTAAATACATTACTCTCTTGTTTAAAATCTCTCAACAGCTAATCATTTCTTCCTGAATAAAGTGTAAAACAATAGAAGAGCTTAAAAGAACTGAATAATTTACACAGGTAAATGCTTTTCCTATTGCAACCGTGCAAGCAATTTTTAGGAGATATTTAAAAACATAAAGCTGTAAATCCTATAATCTGCTCCAAAATAATAATAATTAACATTATATAGCACTCCTATTTATAAAACACTTTCACATATGTTATTTCATTTGGTACTTTTGAAAGCACTTGATAAGGTTCATTGTCCTCACTTTATGGATAAGGAAATGGAGAAGTTAAGTGGCTTACCCAAGGTCAATTAGCCGCTAAGTGACATGATCATTACTCAAATTCAAGTAAAACTAAATCACTTTATAGAAGAGACTTTAAAGCATCTCTAAAGCATCTTTTAAAGCATCTTTTTGGAGTTTCAGTAAATTGTTTGGAATGAGATTGAAGCCAGTGCCATGTTGAATTGTGACAGATGGTGAGTAAATAGTTACATAGATACATATACAAAGAGATCTCAGTTCAGAATTAAAAATAATATTTAAAGGGACTTCCCTGGCAGTCCAGTGGTTAAGATTCCACTCTTTCACTGCAGGGGGTGCAGGTCTGATCCCTGGTTGGGGAACTAAGATCCCATATGCTGCATGTGGGCACAGCCAAAAATATAATAAAAATTAAAAATTTAAAAATTTTAGAATACTCAAAAACAGAAATCTAATCAATAGCACTTTAAAAGGATTATGGAGGCTAACTGAGTCAGATTTAACCCTGGGGTGAAAGGACAGTTCAACATATCCAAATCAATTAATGTGATATACCACAGTGACAGAATAAAAGAGTAAAACCACATGATCATCTTCATAGATGCAGGAAAAGCATTTTACATCCATTCATGATAAAAAGAAAAACTCAACAAAATACATATAGAAGGAACATGATAAAGGCCATATATGAAATGTTCACAGCTAACATCATAATCAGTGAGGAAAACTGAAAGCTTTTCCTCTATGATCTGGTACAAGGCAAGGATGCCCACTCTCACCACTTCTATTCAATATAGTGTTGGAAATCCTAGTGAGAGCATTTAGATAAGAAAAAAATAAATAAAAGGCATGCAAATCAGAGAGTGAGAGGTAAAATTATCTCTGTTGGCAGATGACATGATTACGTATGTAGAAAACCCTTAAGACTCAACAACAACAATAAAAACTGTTATAACTAACAAAGTAATTCAGTAAAGTTGCAGGATATAATAATAATATTCAAAAATCAGTAGTATATCTATACACTAACAACAAACTATCAAAGAAAACATTGTTTTTATACCATATACAAGAGCAACAAAAAGAACAAAAAACTTGGGAAATAACTCAACCAAAGAGGTGAAAGACTTGCATGCTAAAAATTATAAGACATAGATGAAAGAAATTAAAGAGACACAGATATACAGAAAGGCATCCTTTGTTTATGGATTGAAAGAATTAGTATTGTTAAAAAATCTAAACTACTGAAAATGATCTACAGATTCAATGCAAAATTTATTAAAATCTCAATTACATCCTTTTTAGAAATAGAAAAAACAATCCTAAAATTCATATAAAACACAAAAGACTCCCTACAGTCAAAGCAATCTTTAACAAGAGCGAAAAAGATGGAGTATTATATTTCCTGATTTTAAAATACATTACAAAGCTACAGAAATCAAAACAATATGGAACTGGCATAAAGACAGACATATAGATAAATAGAACAAAACAGAGAGCTCAGAAATAAATCTACATCATTAAGGTCAACTGGCCAAGAAAGCAAAATGGGGAAAAGATAGTCTCTTCAGTAAGTGGTTTCAGAAAAACTGGATATCCATACACAGAAGAATGAAATTGGACCCTTATCTCATACCATATTCAAAAAATCAACTAAAATGAATTAAACACTTAAGCATAAGGCATAAAATGGTAAAACTCCTAGAAGAAAATATAGAAAAAAAGCTTCTTGACATTTGTCTTGGCAACAGTTTTTTGGATATGACACCAAAAATACAACCAACAAAAGTAAAAAAATAGTTACATGAGATTACATCAAACTAAAAAGCTTCTGCACAGCAAATTCAATAGTAAAAACAAAACAAAACAAATAGCTTAATTTTAAAATGGGCAAAAGGGCTTCCCTGGTGGCGCAGTGCTTAAGAATCCACCTGCCAATGCAGGAGACACGGGTTCGAGCCCTGGTCCGGGTAGATCCCACAAGCTGCAGAGCAACTAAGCCCATGCACCACAACTACTGAAGCCCGTGCACCCTACAGCCCGTGCTCTGCAACAAGAGAAGCCACCGCAATGAGAAGCCCGTGCACTGCAATGAAGAATAGCACGCACTCGCTGCAACTAGAGAAAGCCTGCGCACAGCAACAAAGACCCAACACAGACAGAAATAAATAAATAAATTTAAAAAAAAAAAAATGGGCAAAAGACCTTAATAGACAACTCTCCCAAGAAGACATACAAATGGCCAACAGGTATATGAAAATGTGCTCAACATCACTAATCATTAGGGAAATGCAACTCAAAACCACAATGCAATATTACCTCACATCTGTTAGAATGGCTATTATTAAAAAAAAGATAATAAATATTAGCAAGAATTTAGAGAAAAGGGAACCCTTGTGCACTATTGGTGGGAAGGTAAATTGGCACAGCCATTATGGAAAACAGTATGGAGATTCCTCAAATATTAAAAGTAAAACTATGACCTAGCAATCTCACTTCTGGGTATACATCCAAAGGAAACAAAATCAATATTTCAAAGAGATATCTGCACACCCATGTTCCTTGCAGCACTATCCACAAAAGCCAAGATATGGAAACAACCTAAATGTCCATCAACAGGTTAATGCATAAAAAATATGATATACATGCATACAATGGAATATTATGCAGCCATGGGAAAGAAGGAAATCCTGCCATTTGTGATTACATAGATGAACCTGGAATATGGTAAGTTAAGTGAAATAAGCAAGACACAAAAAGACAAATGATCTCACTTATATGTGGAATCAAAAACAGTCAAACTCATAAAAGCAGAGAGTAGAATGGAGGTTGCCAGGGGTGGGGGAAGGAGAAATAGGGAAATGTCAGTCAAAGGGCACAAAGTTTCAATAATGCAAAATGATTAAGTTCTGGAGATGGGCACTATAGATAACAATACTGTACTGGGTACTTGAAATCTGCTAGGAGGGTAGCTCTTTGTTGTCACCACCAAAAAAAAAAAAAAAGAAAGAAAGAAAGAAAAAGAAAGGAAGAAAAGAACGAAGGCAAGAACGAGAGAAAATACCATGTTGAGATGATGGATATGTTAATAGCTTGATTGTGGTGATCATTTCACAACATATACCTATATCAAAACATCAAGTTGCAATCCTTTAATATATACAGTTTCTATTTGTCAATTACACCTCAGTAAAACTGGGAGGGAAAAAAGCAGATATCTGATATTCAGAAGAAATATTATCCCCAGAAGAAGAGTTATTTTCTAGCTTCATTTTATTTCATCAAAGACTAGGTCTAATACTAAATTTTATGCATGCCAAAGATATCAGAAAATATGGAAATTTAACTAGTTGAGTCTTTATCTTATTTTATTTCAACACTAGAGTTGACTTTCAGAGCTAAATTTTTTAAAAAGCAGTTCCTTCTATAAAATGACCCAGTTGCCACTGAATAAAAGTTTTGTTAGCCTGAGTGAAAGTTGGCTGAAGGTGAGCTGAATAGATTCAGGAGGAGATTCAGCATTGTCATTGGAAGATATGAGCACTGCACCACAACTGCACATGGGGAATTCTGCCAAGAACAAAATAAATACCCACCGTCAAGACCAACTGACAGAGGGAGTCCTGGGAGCACGTGTGAAATAAAAGACAGAGAACAGAGCCCATTCAGGTCAACCAGGCCTCATGAAAGACCAGATGAGGGAAGAGATAGAAGCCATCCAAGTGGATATGCCTGTCTAGATAACAGCAAATCAAAGAACCCACTAAAATTCGCTATGAACAAAAGGTGGTTCTCACAGGCCAACCCTCCAAGTGATTGAAATGCAAATGTTTTCCATGAAAGCAGTTTTTCCCAAGTAGAGAGAAAATCCAAAATGAAACTTTTCATAATATCACCATTTTTAGAGATAAAAGTGACCCTGAAACTCATTTTGGCTTAAGGAGAAATTGCTTAATACTCTGGATTAAATCCCTGGATTTAGTGGAAGCATTTGAAAAGAAAAAGTCACAATGATAGTTGCTGCCCTTTTTCCAATAATTAAATAAGAACAAATACAAGCACAAATATTAATAATAAAAATAAAACAAAAAAAACCTTCCTGGGATGAAGAACCTCATTATAACTATACAGTCATCCAGAACCAGATTCCCCACTGAAGTTAGGTGTGGATAATGGAACAATTCAAAGACCATCCATTTTTGGTTTTGGTTTTGTTTTTGTGGTACGCGGGCCTCTCACTGTTGTGGCCTCTCCTGTTGGGGAGCACAGGCTCCGGACACGCAGGCTCAGCGGCCATGGCTCACGGGCCCAGCCGCTCCGCAGCATGTGGGATCTTCCCGGACTGGGGCACGAACCCGTGTCCCCTGCATCGGCAGGCGGACTCTCAACCACTGCGCCACCAGGGAAGCCCAACACCATCCATTTTTGAAGGAAAGTTTTTATGCCCACTTTGAAATAATAAAATAAACAAAACCATGGTATAAAATAAATTTTTGTAAAGCTCTTCTTTATTTCATAGCTGTTGGCATAAAGAGTTATTCTTATTTTGCTAGACACTTTATTAAGAAAAGACTAGAAAATATATCAAGCACTAGTAGCTATAATAACCAATTTCCTTTGAAGCAAAAGGTTAAGAATAATAATAAATAAACAAAAATGAGTTGGCTAGACAACTGTCAAAAGTCATAGCAGATATCAAGAAAAATTTCTCCTGATTACCTCAAGACACATTTAAGTCTGTCTTGATGCTCCCTAGAACACACTACACGACGTAAATTTTCTGACCATGTGCGTTTACAAACATTTTCCAAAATGTCTATGGGATTTATCCTAGCAGCTGGGATATGAGACCACTTTGAATTTTGTTTTTGTTTTTTTCCTGATAAAAGTTAATTTTTTAATGCCACAAGAACTGTCAAGTATGAAAGAATTAGATCAAGTTAGCCATGGCAGGGTTTTCTTTGCTTAAAATGAAGCATAAACACTCATACCTAACCCACAATATATCCACAGTACTGGCTCCTAGGAGCACATTCTCTTCCTACCTCCAGAGTAAGCATGCTCGATGAGGCACTAGTGTTTAATTAAGCACAATTTTTAAAAGCTGGATCAGGCCCCACTAGACTTATAAATGCAATATACTCAGCACCATAAAGTTTGCTAATAATACACATCCATAAGGTAAAAGCCCTATTATAGCAGGGTATTAGGTTAGCTGGAATACAATTTATGGAAAAAACTCCTGTATATTCTCACTGATATGCAATAATGCATTTCAATTCCATCCTGACACAAAATCTCTCAGGTTCCTTTATGTTCTTTTAAATAAGTATTATAAAACATTAATAGAAGTGCCCCCCTAGGTCTCTATTCAAATGTTCCTTGATTTGTCGATTTCATTAACAAAATCAAGAAAAAATTTTTTGCCAGTGTTACCAAGCAGGACAAAGATGTTAATTCTTGCTTTGTGAAAACGTGCATAACAGCATTTAAAAACAACTTTGTTTGGGAGCCTTGTCAAAATCAGAAATGATCTCTTCTCAGGACTAGGACTATCTGATTGTCTTTTTAATAAGCAATAAGATGGATGTTTCAGCACACCTAGAGACAGAAACCAGTCAAAGGAATATTCTATCCTTCCCTTTATCACTTCCCCTAAGGCAATGCTTTTAAAAGATTCAATTACAATATATTTCACACTGCATTTCAGCCCTCTGCTGAAGAGGGAAAGTTCTGAGCTGGCATGGCCCCTTGGTCTTACAGGTACAGAGAGAACTGCCTACAACCTACAACTTCATTTGAGGGTCAAACAGGGGACTTGAAAGGCAGGAATATTCTGATCACTTTATTACATACTCTGGAGCAGAACTAGGAACAGTGATAATAACCAATCATAACCCACTTCCTCATTGAGGCAGTTTCAGGGGACAAGTCTCCCTTCTTTCCATTAGCAATATTTAACAGCAACCAAGCCTAGTTTCCCAAAGAACGTTTCTCATAGGAATTCAATAAGCATTACGTGTTCTATTTGCTACAATATATGTTGTTTTCTAGGAAAAGCACACACAGATAAAAGCTTGATTGTAAATTTTGTTTATGAACAATAAATATTTGATCCCATGATGCTACTTTTTCCAGCTTTGGTGAATCTGGGAAGACTTGAGGTCAGTAAAGGACAGTTGAGTACGGGCCCCTAAGAACAATGCTAAATAGACCACTGAAGAGAAACTTTAATGTCTAACAGAAAAAAATTCAAGTTTTCACCCATTTATTGACACTTAATTCACCCTCACCAGACAGGAATAGCAGCATGTCAAAGAAAAAATTGAATTATAGAAATATATGTTGAATGGAAAGCAATTTCTTTATTCTGAAGTCCCAAAAAACTGTGATGGCTGAGACAGACTGTTACACACCTCAGAGAACCTTGTATTTTAATAATATGGGATAATATTTCTAATTAAAATACATATCACTTATCAGCATTGTCTACCCACAAAGTATTTATACACACAAGGTGTCTACCCAACACAAAAAATATTTTATATATGTTTAAAAACAGCTTTGTGGCCTTAACTCTTACACTGTAAAAACTCTAAACAGTTTATACTGTTTATTAACAAACTTTATATATCATGAAATTGCCACCAGAATGAGGTATATACTATAGTATTTCCATTGTGTAAATAGTGGAAATAGAGCCTGAGAAAGAATTTCTTAGGATCACACAATAGGTTCAAAGCTTGAATTGGGTATTTCTGTCTCCAAATCCTATGCCTTTCCATTATTACCTTATTTACATGCAATTAAATGAAATATTACGGTTTATATGAGATATATGCTTTATATACATTTAAGCTACAGGATTCAATTCCTATCTTCGAATAACTTACATTTGTATAGTAGTCAATCAGTTAAAATATTTATTGAGTGCATACTACATGACATGCAATATTTTAGACTGTAATGATGAACATTTAGAATTCCTTCTCTCAGGTATCATGCTTCTTGATTTTAAACTACACCACAAAGCTACAATAATCAAAGCAGTATGATACTGGCATAAAAACAGACACATAGATCAATGGAACAGAATAGAGAGCCCAGAAATAAACCCACATGCATATGGTCAATTAATCTATGACAAAGGAGGCAAGAATATACAATAAGGAAACAGCAGCTTCTTCAATATATGGTGTTGGGAAAACTGGACAGCTAGATGCACAAGAATGCAACTGGACTACTTTCTAACACCGTATACAAAAATAAATTCAACATAGACTAAAGACTTAAATGTAAGACCTAAAATCAGAAAATTCCTAGAAGAAAACATAGGCAGTATGCTCTCTGACATTGTTCTTAATAATATTTTTTTGGATCTGTCTCCTAATGCAAATGAAACAAAAGCAAAAAATTTTTAATGGGACTACATCAAACCAAAAAGCTTTTGCACAGTGAGAGAAACCATCAACAAAACAAAAAAGCAGGCTACTAAATATGGGAGACTGTATTTGCAAACAATATACCCAATAAGGGATTAATATCCAAAATATACAAAGAACTCATAAAACTCAACATCAAAAAATGAACAATCCAATTTTAAAATAGGCAAAAAGCCTGAATAGACATTTTTCCGATAAAGACATACAGATGGCCAACAGAGACATGAAAAGATGCTCAACATCACTAAGCATTAGGGAAATGCACATCAAAACCACAGTAAGATATCACCTCACACCTGTCAGAATGGCTATAATCAAAAAGACAATAAGTACCTAGTGTTGGCAAATATGTGGAGTAAAGGGAACCCTTGTACACATTTACTGGGATTATAAATTGGTGCAGTCACTATGGAAAACAGTATGGAGGTTCCTCAAAAAGTTAAAAATAGAACTATCATCTGATCTAGCAATTCCACTTCTTGCAGTCACTATGGAAAACAGTATGGAGGTTCCTCAAAAAGTTAAAAATAGAACTATCATCTGATCTAGCAATTCCACTTCTGGGTATCTACCCAAAGAAACCAAAAACACTAATTTGAAAAGACATGCATGCCAATGTTCATAGCAGCATTATTTATAATTGCCAAGATATGGAAGCAACCTAAGTGTTGCTTATTGAATGGATAAGGAAGATGTATGTATATATACAAAGTATGTATATATATGTACACACAATGGAATATTATTCAGCCGTAAAAAATGAAACATGCCATTTGCAACAGCATGGATGGATCTAGAGGGTATTATGCGAAGTGAAATAAGTCAGACAGAGAATGAAATAAGTCAGAGAAAGACAAATACCATGTGAACTCAAATGGAGAATCTAAAAAACAAATCAAACAAGCAAAGCAAAATGAAAACAGACTCATAGATACAAAGAACAAATGGATGATTACGAAGAAGGGAGCAGCAAAATAGGTGAAGGTGATTAAAAGGTACAAAACCCAGTTACAAAATAAATAAGCCAGGGGGATGTAACATATAGCATAAGGGATGTTTATGGTCGATAATATCATCATAACTTTGTAAGGGGACTAATGGTTACTAGATTTCTCATGGTTATCATTTCATAATATATGCAAATGTCAAATCACTGTGTAGTACACCTAGAACTAACATAATATTGTACATTTCAACTTAAAAAAAAGAATCCTTCCTCTTATTGAGCTGACATTTTAGAAATTGAGGCGCAAAAAGTAAACACAATATGATAATTTCAGGTACTCATAATTGCCGAGAAGAAGATGCATTAGTGTAACGTTACAGAAAGTGACCAGTAAGGGAGGCTGTTTTGGATTGGATGGTCAGAGAAGACCTCTTTGAAGAAATGGCGCTTGGGTTGATAATCTGAAGAGAAGGGAGTAGTCATGTTTTGATCCGAAGGAAAGATCAATCCGAGCAGAAAGATAGCAAGTGCTAAGGTTCTCATCTGTGTGAATTCATAGGACAGAAAGAAATCCAGAGTAACTGGGGCCTAGTGAGAAAGGAGAGAGTATTAAAAAATGAGGTTGAAGAGATGGACAGGGGCGGAATGACAAGGGGACTAAAACTGCGACTTACCAAAGCAAAGCTTTATTTCTTACACACCTTACAGTCCAATAAGAGTTGGCTAGGGTGGGTGGTTTGCTCCATGGAGACATTGAAGAACCCAACCTCCTTTCATCTTGCGGCAATACCACCCTTAACACATGGTCTCCAACTCTGCCACCCAGCAGGGAGAGAGAGGAGAGGATCCCACATGGGATCCTCTTACCAAAGGGGAAACGTGGCGGAGGGATAAATTAGGAGTTTGGGATTAACATATACATACTACTATATATATTGATTAATAAAACAGACAACCAACAAGGACCTACTGTATAGCACAGGGACCTATATGCAATATTTTGTAATAACTTATAAGGGAAAAGAATCTGAAAAAGAATATATATATATATATATATATATATATATATATATATATATATATATGGCACTGAATCACTTTGCTGTACACTTGAAACTAACACAAGATTGTAAATCAAATATACTTCAAATTTAAAACAAAAAAGAACTGTGAGAAATAAATTTTGGTTCTTTATTTTTAAAAAAAGCAACTAGGATATTGGTGAGTGCTAGGATTCTTTGGCACTGGCTTTTTTCATGTACAATGTAAAGTCTTTGGAAGGTTTTCAGCAGAATGGTTACAGGAGGCTATTGTAGAAATGAGGGCAAGAATTATGGTTATTTGGACTGGCCGTGTCAAGGAAAATAAAGAGAACAGGTCAGATTTCAAATATAGTTATTTTAGAAGGGGGGGGTGTAGCTTACTGACACGCTGGTTGCAAATATGAAAGAAAGAAAAGAGTCAAGAATGACTTCTTGATTTTCTTTTTTCTTTTTATTGAGCAGTTTGCATAATCGGAGATATAATGGCTTGGAAGAAATTAGATTTGGGATTGAGGTGAGAGACTAGAGCATCTATACTTCTATTTAGACGCATTAAGTTTGAAATACCTATTAGATCTCCAAATGGGGATCTCAAATAAGATGCTGTATATGTGACTATGGGGCTCAGGAGAGTAACTCAGTTTGAAGATAGAAATTTGAGATCATCAGTGAATAGATGGAATACAAAACTGAGAAATGTCATTGTCTGACACTTGCAAGGAACTAGAGAGACAGTGTTTAAACACAAATATATTTTTAGTGATTATATACAAAAGACACAAAAATTTAGGTAAAAAATTTTCACTTTTAAAGAAAACTATATTTTGGAAAGTAACAAATTAACAGAATCATACAATGAATTTACATCAGGATATGGATATAACTTTTTGTTTGCAAATAATGCAAACATGGTGCTTCCGGCCATAATAATAAGATACAATAGTTTTTCTGTAAATCTTCTTAAATAGGAATAGATGGCACTATACAGGAGTATGATGTATTTTCTGATTTTAGCTCTTAGAAAAACTGAAAGCCGTGGCTCAAAATTTAAACTGACTTATAGAGAAAATCAAGTTACTTTTATACTATCCACTAAAGCCTAAAAATATCAGGTACCAATAGAACTAAACCCAATCACAGTTGAAGGATTATTTGAGCTTCAAAAGGTGTATTCTAATTTGGAAACTTGATTATGAAAGTGCTCCTTCAAATAAAATGTTTCAGATTTTATTCTTAATTCAAAACAGCCCACAGCCGCATATATAAAATTTTTTTATTCAATGCATGAATAAAAGTTTAAAAGCTTCAGTACCTGACATTTTTCTTTAAAAAAAAAAACTGCATCAAAATATTTTCAGAGTGTCTTTCTAGCTTGAATTCAATACAGCACAAAAATGTTCACCATCATGTGGGCTGTTTTTTGCAGTCCCAATTTGGTTCTTCCTGTGTCCTGAGCTTATACTTCATCTTATTACCAGGTTTCACTTGAATTCTTTGAGGAGTAGGATGACTTTGCTTTTGTTTCTTTGCTAGGAATTACTTAATCCTTAAAGTCTTGTGGGAAGATAAGGCAAAGACAAAAACCTTTGTACATTTAGTGTGCCCACTAAAATGGGGAGGAAGAATAAGAGGGTTTATTTGTATTTTAGATATTGCAGATTTTTTTTCTACAAGGGACTAAGGAGTTCATTTTACCTGGGTTAACAGATCAACCAAGCAGCTAGTCCAGTAACTGATCTTAATGATTTGTCTTAAAGAGACAAATTTTTAAAGTAAGCAGTTGGTCAATACAATCATTGTTTAGAAAAACAAAAGAGCATTACCAAAGCTTTAGGTAAAATGAAAGTGAAAATGATGTAAATTGCACCCATATTAAAGACAAGTTATTGAAAAATATAAAATTCTTCCTATGGAGTTTAAATTGTGTTATTAATAATTTCTAATAACCTTCTTCTTGGTGCATAAATACACTATCTTTAATTAAAATCCCAGTGAGGGGTCTTTATAGCACTACTGATCTCTTCTCCAGTGACTACTGAAGAATCTGTATCTGGAGTGGAAACAAGAGTATTGGATCACACAAACAACTAGAAATCTCCAAATCCCCCATGCACCAGCATACAAACAAATGCTGCCTGGAACACCATATTCAAGAGCATATTAATTAATAACATCCTCTTAGTCAAGAAGCTTACATGTCGATCTCACTGTTTCTTCAACCAAGGAAAAAAATGAATTCATTATAACATGATATCTAATTCCATCTCTCACCATTAAACCAAGACCACCATAAACAAGAAACAGTTTTAAGGACGTAATCCTCAGCATGGTCATCACAGCTCTCCTTGATATATACCATAAATCTCCACTAAGCCCGTACAAATCTCCTATGTGTACTTTGTATCAAACTGTACAAGTCTGTGTTTCTCCAACCTACGCCTCTGTCTGCCATCATATTCCATTCAGTATCTATTTTCCAAACACTACACATACCAAAGCCTATTTCTTAGGATATTTCTTCCTTATAATAAATATCAACGACTTTCTTATATGTTTTGCTTTGAGCAAGCACTCAGACACACAATTACACACCACCCCTTCAAATTTCCACTGCACTGCCACACCTCTGCAGAGCACTTATCACATCCCAATTATGTAGTTATTCTGTGTTCATTTTATTCATCCTGAATAAGCAAGAAGCTTCTTGAAGGCTAGCGCAACGCCTTGCTCAGAGGGTAAAGTAGTACTTGAGGATACACTGGAATAGGGGTCAGAAGACTTGAGTCTGAAACCCATGTACCAACAGCATAACCCCTTTCTCTCTCTAAACTTCCCTTTATTCATCTGTAAAATTAATGTATCATAAATTACAATGCAGTATGATTATGAGGGTTAAACTGGTAATGTATGAGAAATCTTCTATAACATAAAGCAGATATAAACATAAATAATAATTATTTTTCATAATCTAGAACGTACCTATTTTATGGTAAATGCACAAAAGACATTTTTATAATTTTATCACATTGAGGAAAGGAAGACATGAAATACTATAAAACAATAGTACAGAGCTTTCCTGGTGGTGCAGTGGTTAAGAATCTACCTGCCAATGCAGGGGACATGGGTTCGAGCCCTGGTCTGGGAAGATCCCACATGCCGCGGAGCAACTAAGCCCATGCACCACACAACTACTGAGCCTGCACTCTAGAGCCCATGAGCCACAACTAATGAGCCTGCGCTCTAGAGCCCACAAGCCACGACTACAGAAGCCTGCACACCTAGAGCCCGTGCTCCACAACAAGAGAAGCCACTGCAATAAGAAGCCCACACACCACAACGAAGAGTAGCCCCTGCTCACCGCAACTAGAGAAAGCCTGTGCACAGCAACAAAGACCCAACACAACCAAAAATAAATAAATAAATAATTTTTTAAAAAAAGAAGAAAAAAAACCAATAGTACATTTATAGCAAGTCCAGATCCAGTTGGAGATCAGGCAAAGACCTCAAAGATACATATGTTGATGTCAATCAACTCAATACTCCTATATCCACTTGCCCAATCTATCTGGTTGTCAGAATGGTGTAAAAGGACTCCCCAGGAATGTGAAGAGTTAGAAATCATTCTCCTGATGTGGTGGAGGCTCAAATAAATTAGCACAAGCCCCTAGAAATTAAGATGGCGTGCTGCCTTTGTTGCTCAGCAATGCACCTGTCACCAACAAGGAAGGTCCAGTCCATCTAAACGGGGTGGAAGTCTATGATCAAGGAAAGAAACGAAAGAAAATATGAACTCAGAAGAATGTTTACATAGAGCAAATACCTTGGTATTTACTATATTATAGCATAATGTAATAATTGACATTCATAGTAATGATCCTGAACCATCAGTAGTTTTAAGTATGCTCTGTATTCTTTATTTAATTAGGCAGAGATGCTTGTAGTACTTGACAGAAATATTTCATACAAAATTATATAAAAATGAAGACATTTCAGTGCTTTCATATTCCAGAAAACTCACTCTTGTGAAAGCAATCATTTGCAACACTAACAGATAAATGAAATGTTGCACTAATTATATAAAGCATTTTATGTAATACAATGTAAATGTACTAGGAGAAATGGTTCAAAAACTGCTGAGGTTGTCACGGAAGATTTCAAAAAGCTGGTAGTGCCTGCATTCTCCCTGGACTAGTTGGGAACAAGTAGGTGAGGAGATGGAATTTCTGGACAAAGAAACACCATTATTAATGATGTGTAAGAATGAATATATATGCCATGTTCACGAAACCATAAAGAGACCAGGCTGGAGGAAGTGAATTTGAGGGCTAACAACGTAGCCAGAATGTAAAAAGAGACAAAAGCCACGCAGAGAAATTTGGTTCTAACAGAACATGAAATAGGGTCGTTGAAAGTTTCTGAGCTGGAAGCAGTAAGCAAGGCTGTTTTTGTCTGTTTGTTTGCTTGTTTGTTTCATCAACTTGTTTTTAAGAAAATAGTGAATTAGTAAGATTCACTTAGTAAATTAGTAAATTTACTAGTAAATTAGTAAAATTCACTTACGAATTCACTTAGTATTAGTAAGATTAGTATTAGTAAGTAAAGTTAGTATTAGTAAGTTAGTATTAGTAAGTAAAGTTAGTATTAGTAAAATTTACTAGTAAATTAGTAAAATTCACTTACTAACTCACTTAGAATTAGTAAGACAAGGAAACTAGTCAAGTCCTTAGTGTCCCTCAGCTATCAAGTTCTGGGACATGACTGGAAAATGATCTTTCCTTCCTTCCTTTAAGTATGAGCCAATTCCTGAAGCAATCTTACATGGAGAGTTTTATCAACTAGACAGCGTTAAAATTTACATGAAGGAACAAAAGTTAATTATTGAGAAAAAATTTTTGAGTTATTTCTAGCATGAGCAAAGTTATTGCTTTTCAGGGTATTTGAGAAATGCAAGGAAATTTTTGAGTTTCTATGAAATTATTTATTGGTTATAGATTTTTTTATCACACCACTGATCTGAGACTAAATTTTAAGACTTTTTGAGTATTGCACAATAGCACTTAAATACCAACTTCCAGAATAAAGACTAGCATATCACATTAAACTTTGATGAGCCTCCTAGAAATAATCCTAACAGAAAATCATTTTCTAAAGAAGGGAAAATGTTTCTATCTGAGATATGTTGACAAAGAAAGTCTTCATATTGAATGTTTTTTCTGTAAGTCAAGAAAGCAAAATTTAATAAATAATATTGCTATTGTATCCACATAGAAAAAACACAAACATACTGACAACTTCCTTTGTGGCCAGTAAAAGAGCTAGTGAGAAGGTGACCCATTTAAACTACAGCCCACACCAATGTCCCTGTTTAATGAAGATGTGCAATATTTTATATGTATCTACTTCATAAGAATACTATTAAGTTCTTAGAAAAACAAAGAAAGTTTTTATGTTAAGTGCATAAGGCTATATAATGTTATTTTCCTAGCAAAGTTGGTTTTACACTTTTAGAGTTTTATTAACAGTTTCAGATGAGACAGTTAAAGACAATCCTCTGAACAGAATTGTCATCTTTTTTTCCCCTCACTTGGCTATCTGCTTACACATAGATAAACTATCAGAAGATCCCTGACCTTGGCCTAATTGCAGGAGAAAAAGTGACTGAAGCAAGAAAATACTAAAGACTGACTGTTTTCTCTGAGTGCCTTATGTGAAGACCCTAACGTGCAAAGGTCCAGCCTCTGAACTTCCCACAGCCCTTGCTCCTCTGGGTGACAGATCAGGCTCTCTGCACATCAATGGATGGGGAATGGTAGGAGGTGCCCTTAAGAGAACGTGTCCTCAAAGCATTCAAGTATCTAAATACTTCTCAAAATCATCATTTGTAAACTATAATTCCCTCAGCAGAAACCACTGGCCATCTGCTGGGTTTAATGAACTACCAATAAAAACTATTTTGATCTTAATTGGACCTCAATGTGAACGTTTCTTAGGAACAAACAAATTACAAGTTTCTCTAAATGCCAATTTTCTCTGTTCTTTCCTTTTCAGTGACTGTTCATTAAACCTCAGATACTGATAACTCAGATCAGTAATACACAATAGGCTTCCTAATTTCCCTAATTCTCTGATTTTTCATTTCTCCCATATATTTGATTGCTGGCAAATTCAGGAATTTTCTGAAATCTGCTGGACAAATTGAATAAAATTCCTTGAAGGTGCTTCCCACCCCCACCAAAAAGAAAAATAAATCTTTGTCTTTTTCCTCACAATAAAGAAAACATAAAAAAGGAAAGATGTTTCATCTCTTTTTTCTAAGGGCAGGATATTAGAAAATAAACTGGAGTAGAATTTCTTTATTTATGCTAATAATGTTATCATCACAATCTCCCCTGTTTTGAGGAAAACAAAAAGGCTTATCTGTCCACTCAATTTAATTTGTCAAATATTCATGAACTGCCTTTAGAGAAAATACATTCTGCCAAACACTGGGAGATTTAGAAAACTGACATACATTTCTGTCCTAATTCTAGAAATAAGACATGTTTACACAAAATTTATTTCAAGGCTGAATATATCAAGAAAGGCAGTAAGAAAGAGTCACATGGATGGTTCAAAAGGTAAAAGACGTCACCTCCTATGAATTGGATAAATTGGGACATTGGAATCGACATATACACACTACTATATATGAAATAGATAACTAACAGCACCTAATGTATGGCACAGGGAACTCAACTCAGTATTCTGTAATGACCTATATGGGAATAGAATCTAAAAAAGGGTGAATATATGTATATGTATAACTGATTCACTTTGCTGTTAACTGATTCACTTTGCTGTACAGCAGAAACTAACACAACATTGTAAGTTAACTATACTCCAGTAAAAATTAATTTAAAAAAAAAGAGGGGGACCTTCAAGATGGCAGAGTAAGACGTGGAGATCATCTTCCTCTGCACAAATACATCAAATATACATCTACATGTGGAACAACTCCTACAGAACACCTACTGAACATTGGCAGAAGACCTCAGACTTCCCAAAAGGCAAGAAAATCCCCACGTACCTGGGTAGGGTAAAAGAAAAAACAGTGACAAAAGAATAGGGATGGGACCTGCACCTCTGGGAGGGAGCTGTGAAGGAGGAAAAGCTTCCACACACTAGGAAACTCCTTCACTGGTAGAGACGGGGAAGCTTCGGAGCCACGGAGGAGAGCACAGCAACAGGGGTGCAGAGGGCAAAGTGGAGAGATTCCCACACAGAGGATCGCTGCCAACCAGCACTCACCAGCCTGAGAGGCTTGTCTGCTCACCCACCAGGGTGGGCGGGGCTGGGAGCTGAGGCTCGGGCTTCGGTCGGGTCCCAGGGAGAGGACTGGTGTTGGCTGCATGAACACAGCCTGAAGGGGGTTGGCATGCCACAACTAGCAGGGAGAGAGTCAGGGAAAATGTCTGGACTTGCCTAATAGACAAGAGACCATTATTTTGGGGTGCATGAGGAGAGGGGATTCCTTCCTCCTGTGCCCACAGAAGGCAGAGCACCGCCTAAGTGACTCCAGAGACAGGCACAAGCTGCAGCTATCAGCTCAGACCCCAGAGATGGGAATGAAATGCTAATGCTGCTGCCACTGCCACCAACAGTCCTGCGTGCAAGCACAAGTCACTACCCACAGCCCCCAAGGGAGCCTGTGCAACACACTACTGCCAGGGTCCCAAACTCCAGGGACAAGTTCCGCAGGAGAACACACAGTGTGCCACAGGTTGTTGCACTGTCACGCTGGCCTCTGCCACCGCAGGCTCGCCCTGCATTCCAATTATGACTACCGTACCCTTCCCTCTCCGCAGCCTGAGAGAGCAAGAGAGCCCTAATCAGCCTCTGCTTTAACCACCTTTTGTCTCAGTTGGGAACAGACACCTGAGGGCAACCTACGCACAGAGGCGGGGCCAAAACCAAAGCTGAACCTCAGGAGCTGTGCGAACAAAGAAGAGAAAGGGAAATTTCTCCGTGCAGCCCCAGCAGCAGCTGATTAAATCCCCACAATCAACTTGAGGTACCCTACACCTGTGGAATACCTGACTAGACAACAAACCACCAAAAATTGAGGTGGTGGACTTTGGGAGCAACTGTAGATTTGGGGTTTGCTGTCTGCAGGTGATTTGTTTCTGACTTTTGTATTTATCTTAGCTTAGTTTTTAGTGCTTACTATCACTGGTGGATTTGTTAACTGGTTTGGTTGCTCTCTTTTATTTTTTTCTCTTCCTTGTTTTTCTTCCTTTTCTTCTGAGCCATGTGGGTGACAGGGTCTTGGTGCTCTGGCCAGGTGTCAGGTCTGAGCCTCCAAGGTGGGAGAGCCAAGTCCAGGACATTGGACAACCAGAGACCTCCCAGCCCCATGTAATATCAATTGGCGAGAGCTCTCCCAGAGATCTCCGTCTCAACACTAAGACCCAGCTCTACCCAATGGCCAGCAAGCTCCAGTGCTGAATGCCCCATGCCAAACAACTAGCAAGACAGGAACACAACCCCACCCATTAGCAGAGAGGCTGCCAAAAGTCATACTAACTTCACAGACACTCCAAAACACGCCATCGGATGTGGCCATGCCCAACAGAAGGACAAGATAGAGCCCCACCCACCAGAACAGAGGCACCAGCCCCCTCCACCAGGTAACCTACACAAGCCACTGAACCAACCTCAAGAACTGGGGACAGACACCAAAACTAATGGGAACTACAAACCTGCAGCCTGTGAAAAAGAGACCCCAAACACAGTAAGTTAAGCAAAATGAAAATACAGAGAAATATGCAGCAGATGAAGGAGCAATGTAAAAACCCACCAGACCAAACACATGAAGAGGAAATAAGCAGTCTACCTGAAAAAGAATTCAGAGTGATGATAGTAAAGATGATCCAAAATCTTGGAAACAGAATGGAGAAAGTACAAGAAACATTTAACAAGGACCTAGAAGAACTACAGAGCAAACAAACAATGATGAACAACACAATACATGAAATAAAAAATTCTCTAGAAGGAATAAGTAGCAGAATAACTGAGGCAGAAGAATGGATAAGTGACCTGGAAGATAATATAGTGGAAATACCTACCACAGAGCAGAATAAAGAAAAAAGAATGAAAAGAGTTGAGAACAGTCTCAGAGATATCTGGGACAACATTAAATGCATCAACATTTGAATTATAGGGGAACCAGAAGAAGAAGAGAAAAGAAAGGGTCTGAGAAAATATCTGAAGAGATTATAGTGGAAAACTTCTTTAATATGGGAAAGGAAATAGTCAAGTCCAGGAAGTGCAGACAATCCCATACAGGATAAATCCAAGGAGAAACACACTATGACACATATTAATCAAACTATCAAAAATTAAATACAAAGAAAAAATATTAAAAGCAGCAAGGGAAAATCAACAAATAACATACAAGGGAATCCCCATAAGGTTAACAGCTGGTCTTTCAGCAGAAAATCTGCAAGCCAGAAGGGAGTGGCAGCACATATTTAAAGTGGTGAAAGGGAAGAACCTAAAACCAAGATTATTCTACCCAGCAAGGATCTCATTCAGATTCAACAGAGAAATTAAAACCTTTACAGACAAGCAAAAGTTAAGAGAATTCAGCACCACCAAACCAGCTTTACAACAAATGCTAAACGTACTTCTTTAGGCAGGAAAGACAAGAGAAGGAAAAGACCTACAAAAACAAACCCAAAACAATTAAGAAAATGGGAATAGGAACATACATACTGATAATTACCTTAAATGTAAATGGATTAAATGCTCTAAACAAAAGACATAGACTGGCTGAATGGATACAAAAACAAGACCCATATATATGCTGTCTACAAGAGACCCATTTCAGACTTAGGGACACATACAAACTGAAAGTGAGGGGACAGAAAAAGATATTCCATGCAAATGGAAATCAAAAGAAAGCTAGAGAAGCAATTCTCATATCAGACAAATTAGACTTTAAAACAAAGACTATTACAAGAGACAAGGAAGGACACTACATAATGATCAAGGGATCAATCCAAGAAGAAGTTATAACAACTGTAAATATTTATGCATACCACATAGGAGCACCACAATACATACGGCAAATGCTAACACCCATAAAAGGGGAAATCAACAGTAACACAATCATAGTAGAGGACCTTAACAACCCACTTTCACCAATGGACAGATCATCCATAATGAAAATAAATAAGGAAACACAAGCTTTAAATGATACATTAAACAAGATAGACTTAATTGATATTTATAGGACATTCTATCCAAAAACAACAGAAAACACTTTCTTCTCAAGTGTTCATAGAATATTCTCCAGGATAGATCATATCTTGAGTCACAAATCAAGCCTTGGTAAATTTATGAAAATTGAAATTGTTTCAAGTATCTTTTCCAACCACAATGCTATGAGACTAGACATCAACTACAGGAAAAAAACTTAAGAAAAAAGCACACGGAGGCTAAACCATATGCTACTAAATAACCAAGAGATCACTGAAGAAATCAAAGAGGAAAACAAAAATACCTAGAAACAAATGAGGATGAAAGCACGACGACCCAAAACCTATGGGATGCAACAAAAGCAGTTCTAACAGGGAAGTTTATAGCAATACAATCCTACCTCAAGAAAAATGAAAAATCTCAAATAAACAATCTAACCTTACACCTAAAGGAACTAGAGAACGAAGAACAAACAAAACCCAAAGTTAGCAGAAAGAAAAACATCATAAAGATCAGAGCAGCGACAAATGAAATAGAAACAAACAATAGCAAACATGAATAAAACTAAAAGCTGGCTCTTTGAGAAGATAAACAAAATTGATAAACCATTGGCCAGAATCATCAAGAAGAAGGGGGAGAAGACTCAAACCAACAGAATTAGAAATGAAAAAGAAGTAACAATTGGCACTGCAGAAGTACAAAGGATCATGAGAGATTACTACAAGCAACTCTATGCCAATAAAATGGACAACCTGGAAGAAATGGACAAATTCTTAGAAAAGCACAACCTTCCGAATGAACCAGGAAGAAACAGAAAATATGAACTGACCAAGCACTGTAGTTGAAACTGTGATTAAAAATCTTCCAACAAACAAAAACCCGGACCCGATGGCTTCACAGGTGAATTCTATCAAACATTTAGAGAAGAGCTAATACCTATCCTTCTCAACCTCCTCCAGAGTATAGTAGAGGGAGGAACACTCCCAATCTCAATCTGTGAAGCCACCATCACACTGATACCAAAACCAGACAAAGATGTCACAAAAAAAGAAAACTACAGGCCAATATCACTGATGAACATAGATGCAAACATCCTGAACAAAATACTAGTAAACAGAATCCAACAGCACATTAAAAGGATCATATACCATGAGCAAGTGGGATTTATCCCAGGAATGCAAGAATTCTTCAATATATGCAAATCAATAAATGTGATACACCATATTAACTAATTGAAGAATAAAAACCATATGATAATCTCAGTTGATGCAGAAAAAGCTTTCAACAAAATTCAACACCCATTTATGATAAAAACTCTCCAGAAAGTGGGCATAGAGGGAACCTACCTAAACATAATAAAGGCCATATATGACAAACCCACAGCCAACATCGTTTTCAGTGGTGAAAAACTGAAAGCATTTCCTCTAATATCAGGAACAAGACAAGGTTGCCCACTCTCACCACTATTATTCAACATAGTTTTGGAAGTTTTAGCCACAGCAATCAGAGAAAAAAAAGAAATAAAAGGAATCCAAATTGGAAAAGAAGTAAAACTGTCACTGTTTGCAGATGACATGATACTATACATAGAGAATCCTAAAGATGATACCAGAAAAGTACAGAGCTAATTAATGAATTTGGTAAAGTAGCAGGATACAAAATTAATGCACAGAAATCTCTAGCATTCCTATATACTAACAATGAAAAATCTGAAAGAGAAATTAAGGAAACACTCCAATTTACCATTGTAACAAAAACAAAATACCTAGGAATAAACCTACCTCAGGAGACAAAAGACCTGTATGCAGAAAACTATAAGACACTGAAAGAAATTAAAGATGATACTAATAAATGAAGAGATATATCATGTTCTTGGGTTGGACAAATCAATATTGTGAAAATGACTCTACTACCCAGAGCAATCTACAGATTCAATGCAATCCCTATCAAACTACCAATGGCATTTTTCACAGAACTAGAACAAAAACTTTCACAGCTTGTATGGAAACACAAAAGACCCCAAATTGCCAAAGCAATCTTGAGAAAGAAAAACAGAGCTGGAGGAATCAGGCTCCCTGACTTCAGACTATACTACAAACCTACAGTACTCAAGACAGTATGCTACTGCCAAAAAAAACAGAAATACAGATCAATGGAACAGCATAGAAAGCCCAGAGATAAACCCACACACATATGGTCACCTTATTTTTGATACAAGAAGCAAGAATATACGATGGAGAAAAGACAGTCTTTTTAATAAGTAGTGCTGGGAAAACTGGACAGCTACATGTAAAAGAATGAAATTAGAACACTCCCTAACACCATATACAAAAATAAACTCAAAATGGATTAAAGACCTAAATGTAAGGCCAGACACTATAAAACTCTTAGAGGAAAACATAGGCAGAACACTCTATGACATAAATCACAGAAAGATCCTTTTTGACCCACCTCATAGGGAAATGGAGACAAAAATAAAAATAAACAAATATAAACAAAAATAAACAAATGGGACCTAATGAAACTTAAAAGCTTTTGCACAGCAAAAGAAAACATAAATAAGACAAAAAGACAACCCTCAGAATGGGAGAGAATATTTGCAAATGAAGCAACTGACAAAGGATAAATCTCCAAAATATATAAACAGCTCATGCAGCTCAATATCAAAAAAACAAAAAACCCAATCCAAAAATGGGCAGAAGACATAGACATTTCTGCAAAGAAGATACATGGAATGCCAAAAAACACATGAAAGGATGCTGGACATCACTAATCATTAGAGAAATGCAAATCAAAACTACAATGTGGTATTACCTCACACTGCTCAGAATGGCCATCATCAAAAATACAAACAATAAATGCTGGAGAGGGTGTGGAGAAAAGGGAACCCTCTTGCACTGCTGGTGGGAATGTAAATTGATACAGCCACTATGGAGAACAGTATGGAGGTTCCTCAAAAACCTAAAAATAGAACTACCATATGACCCAGGAATCCCACTACTGGGCATATACTTGAGAAAACCATAATTCAAAAAGAGTCATGTAGCAAAATATTCATTGCAGCTCTATTTACAATAGCCCAGAGATGGAAACAACCTAAATGTCCATCATCAGATGAATGGATAAAGAAGATGTGGCACATATATACAATGGAATATTACTCAGCCATAAAAAGAAATGCAACTGAGCTATTTGTAATGAGGTGGATGGACGTGGAGTCTGTCATACAGAGTGAAGTAAGTCAGAAAGAGAGAGACAGGTACTGTATGCTAACAAATATATATGGAATTTAAGAAAAAAAATGTCATGAAGAACGTAGGGGTAAGACAGGAATAAAGACACAGACCTACTAGAGAATGGACTTGAGGATATGGGGAGGGGGAAGGGTAAGCTGTGATAAGGCGAGAGAGTGGCATAGACATATATACACTACCAAGTGTAAGACAGATAGCTAGTGGGAGGCAGCTGCATAGCACAGGGAGATCAGCTCAGTGCTTTGTGACCACCTGGAGGGATGGGATAGGGAGGGTGGGAGGGAGATGCAGGAGGGAGTAGATATGGGAACATATGTGTATGTATAACTGATTCACTTTGTTATAAAGCAGAAACTAACACACCACTGTAAAGCAAGTATACTCCAATAAAGATGTAAAAAAAAAAAAAAAGAGTCATGTACCACAATGTTCATTGCAGCTCTATTTACAATAACCAGGACATGGAAGCAACCTAAGTGTCCATCAACAGATGAATGGATAAAGAAGATGTGGCACATATATACAATGGAATACTACTCAGCCATAAAAAGAAACGAAATTGAGTTATTTGTAGTGAGGTGGATGGACATAGAGTCTGTCACACAGAGTGAAGTAAGTCAGAAAGAGAAAAACAAATACCGCATGCTAACACATATATATGGAATCTAAAAAAAAAAATGGTTCTGAAGAACCTAGGGGCAGGACAGGAATAAAGATGCAGATGTAGAGAATGGACTTGAGGACACGGGGTGGGCAAAGGGTAAGCTGGGATGAAGTGAGAGAGTAGCATTGAAATATATAGACTACCAAATATAAAACAGCTAGTGGGAAGCATCTGCATAGCACAGGGAGATGAGCTCGGTGCTTTGTGACCACCTAGAGGGGTGGGATCAGGAGGGTGGGAGGGAGATGCAAGAGGGAGGTGATATGGGGATATATGTATATGTATAGCTGATTCACTTTGTTATAAAGCAGAAACTAACACAACATTGTAAAGCAATTATACTCCAATAAAGATATAAATAAATAAATAAATTAGAAAACTAGAAAATAACGTATCCTGTCACCGTAGTTTTGTGTTAAGACACGTGACCCCAGATCCATTTCTTTAACCAGAAAACACTACGAAAGATAATAATGATAAGTATATATTAATTATTAATGATTAATTTATGAATTGAGAGCAAGATCTAGAGGACCCTGATCAAGGAGCAGGCAAGTTTTGATATGGCTTTAGAGAGGAAAGGCTTGGATGTGAAAAAACCTAGGAAGCCAATTTAAAGGGTTAGAGTGGTCAGTCTTGGGCATTGAGGGCTATAGCTTGAAATGATCAAAAGGCGTGAACTGTCAAATCAGATGCAAAGGATCAGAGATGTTATCTAGAATTAAGCTGCACAAATAATTTCAAGGAGACAGGAAATCATGAGAAAAGGGAAGGATGGAGAAGTCTGGGATAGCCAATGCCACTCCCCAGGTTGTTTAATGCTGCATTAGTGCCTGCTGTGGTGTAGATTTAATACATGAGTTTTATGTGTTGTATGCAGAAGCATTACTTTAATAAAAGAGAGGTGTTTCTGTCATGAAATATCTCCATTTTGTACACAGTTGTTAACATAGCTTATGTGATATTTTCCAGTTAGCCAGGACCCTTAAATTCACACAGGTTTAATACAAGCAGTCCTAGACAGATTAGATACATATACTATAAATACTCCATGTATAAAAATACTCTTGCTAGAAAATACCATTGCTGTGTTTGCCATTTCTATCTTTTAGATTTTTACAAGGAGTTTTGGTATATTTTTCTTTCCAGGAGCATCCCGTAGCAAACAGAGAAAATGACTTGCAGGTCTGCGTCTAGCATTTTCCTTTCCAATCCACATTCTGACATTAGTCAATACCTCCTTGACACTTATTTCTTGAGCTTCTTTTCATTATTTTTCTTACTATATATATATATATATATATTTTTTTTTTTTTTTTTTTTTTTTGCGGTATGCGGGCCTCTTACTGCTGTGGCCTCTCCCGTTGCGGAGCACAGGCTCCGGACGCACATGGCTCACGGGCACAGCCGCTCCGCGGCATGCGGGATCTTCCCGGACCGGGGCACGAACCCGTGTCCCCTGCATCGGCAGGCAGACTCTCAACCACTGCGCCACCAGAGAAGGCCTGTCTTACAATATTTTATACAGAAGAATAAGTCCAACAACATCCTGACAACTACCAAAATTGAGCCTACCCAATGGACTCAATTATGGCCACATCCCTTCATGTATCTTTTGACATTCTCTTACAAGTTTGGTTACTCTTTTCTCTTTCTCACCTATAGTTATTTGAATCATTTATATGTTTTGATGGAGTGTATGCAATTATTTGTAAAGTAAGGCCAAATTCACTCATATTTCTGGCCAATTAGTTTCCATGCATATATTATTTGTGAGCTTCAAATCAACCTCCCCAAATATTTTCTAATTATTGTATAATTTCGTTGATTAACAAGCCACGTGTTACACTACACAGCTTTGGCAGAAAGATTAAGGTAACACTTAACACACCATGAAATTAGTCAAAATTATGGTGTCATTCTGCATTCCTTCCAACACAAATGAAATTTTCACGTGTACCACATATTCCCAATGACTGGAACGGTGACTTAGAAGGTATTGTTTGGGACATTCTAGATTCCACTGGTGTTTGATATAACCATATCTTGGACACTAACGGACAGGGTTACAGACACAGGTTAGGTCCCCGTGTGTCATTTTCTAATGCCACTCCTCTACCTCCCATAGGTACAGCACAGAGTATTCATCATCTGTGCATCCAAATCGGTTACAAAGGGAAGATATTTATTTTCTAGCCATGACACTTGGGTCATTAGACGACAGTGATAAAACCTTCACTGTCCAGTGGCATAATTTAGGCTTATCATATTGTTCCCATAAGTGTATCCACCCAACCTAGCCTTTGGAACACTCTTGGCCACCGGCCTTTAAAAACTTCATATTCAGGAGTGACTAGAATATCCAATAGTCCTTCCTTGGGGAGGATACACACCCTCTCCTAGTGTTGTTGATGATTAGAGCGCTCCAGTTGAATATCTGTTCAATTCATTTATTTATGTATAGCTTTACTAGCTTCTCTATGGTGATTTTTGAAAGAGAGCTCCCTCTAGTGTCACTGTTTGGGTTAACAAGTCTCTCTTACTACCATGATGATCATCCAGAAACATTTCAAACTGACTCAATACCCAAAGCCGTCTCCAAAGAACATCTGGCGTGACAAGGTCATTTCTTATCAAGCTACCACATATGTTGCTGCCATTTAACATGTATGGGACATACGCAGTTTGGAAATATAGGCTACAAGGAAAAATACTGTGTGCCACATGAGGCTGTCAATTGGATATATTCTACCCTCAAACACAACTCCATCTGAGTGCACCATAATGCTTTCCATAACCATCCTTTGTGTACCTCCAAAAGAGACTGACTGGTAATATGGGATCACTGGGTTCCATTTCAGCTTTCTTTAAATGTGCTCCATGCACATTTACATTTGATATATTCAAAGGGACAAATCAAGCTCTAAAATACTTGGCAGAAGGCACAATCTGCTTTCCATCATATCCAGGCAGCTGCTGCAGCAATGCATCATCATGACTTAGGCCCACACAGAATGCTGATGCTCTGCTGTTTGGCATCTCCATCCAGTAGGATTCAGCAAGAGCATTTCTCTCAGGTCAACTGAGAAATAACCAGAATGGTAAATACAGCCTGTAAACAATGACCTGAAAGAGAGCCGTAGTTAGCTGCAGTAAGTTCATTCATGAGAGCATGCTGCATCACTTCTTTTCTCAAATTATTCAAGTAGAGTCCAATTCCCCTTCTTCAGAAAAAAGAGATCAAGAAGTTTCTCCCAGCATCCACCATTTGTCAGCCTTAGACCTGAGAGGGAGAGCTTAGAGTATTATTCTCTTGCTCTTATTGCATTCTTCCCTGGGATATGTCCCACCTCTGTTTGCTATGACATTCCCGTTTCCATTTATTACCTCTTTACACCCCCATCATTTCCCCTGTGGTTGGGTTTTCCAGCTCAGATACACTGTTCAACCATAGCACTGGCAATAACAGAATCCTTCCTAACGCTTCTTCTTGCTTCACTCCCTGGAATAAGTTGTAAATCCATAAAAGCTCCCCCATTCAACAGTAGCTAGAATTAGTGATATGCCTCCAATCATTAATTTTAGGAATCCATGACAATAATGAGAGACCGTGCTACAGGCCTGCTGCTAACACTTGCCTTTTCATAGCTTAAGGGAAACAGGATGGGATGAAGGGATAAGGAGTCAAATAAGAATATTCCAATAAGAAGAGGAAGAAGTGCCGAATTTTAGCCTAATTCAGCTTTGCTCTGGATCAAACTTTATTAAAATAATGGCTCAATTTTCATTATAATTTCATTCAAAGTTTATGAAGGTTCTTTTCACAAATTTCATTGATTATGAAATAAACATGTAGTTAAGTTCGGATAAAACATTAAACTCTAGTAATTCTCTCTCCTGACATTCTATAGCGGACATGCACATTCTATGAGATCTTTGGAGGAACTTCCCTGTATGCAGAAGCTCCACAGCAGATGATGAACAACGGGAGTAAAACTATGATTCTGGGCACTGACACACTACAGTCCTTGCCTAGTCTTTGCACTGAAGTGCTGGGAACCTCTGGGCAAATCATTGCTGTCTCCATGTTTGTTCCTCCAGCTGGGAATAAGGTTGGGCTAGGATTTTTCCTGTATTATTTGTAATATTTTAGGAAGATAGCCACCCTTGATATCTTCCTGTTGCCTACAATCAAGGCCCAATTCTTTAGCAAGGCACACAAGGTACTTCACGATCTGCCCCCAAATAATGCTCCATTTTGACTCTAGCAAACTTTTTCTATAAAGGGCAAGAGGGTAAGTATTTTCACCTTTGCAGGCCATTTAGTCTCTGTCACAACAATTTAATATGCCATTTTAGTGCAAAAACAGCCACAGGCAATAGATGAATGAATGAGCATGGTTGCATTCCAATCAAACTTTACTTGCGGACACTGAAATGTGAATTTCATCTAATTTTCACATGCCACAAAATATTATTCTTCTTTTAATTTTTTCTCAACCATTTGTACAGCTTATGGACTATAAAAAAGAAAAGGCAGTGTGCTGGATTTGGCCTGTGAGCTATAGTCTGCCAGCCCCTAATGTACACTGCTTACACCACACTGAATATCTCACCACTTCCCAAACAATTAAAGTATTTCCAAGGTTCAGTGACACTGCACACAATGATCCCTTTGCCTAGTACATCTTTACTTCCACACCCTTGCTCTCTCCTGGAGAATTGCTACAGGCCCATCAAATCTTGCTCACATATTGTACCCTTCCCCAAATCTTTTCCAACAATCTTCCCATCCTGATAAATGGCAGCTTCAACCACTTACTGACTTAAGCCACTCAACTCATGCTTGACTCTTTCTCTCACATCTCACATCCAATCCATGAGCGAATCTTTCCAGTACTCTCTTCAAAATACATCCCCAAACCTTCTCTTTATGACAGTCTGTGACATTGCTATCTCTTAGCTGCTCTATCTGAACCCCTCTCCCAGAGAAGGGAGAAGAGAACACAGAAGCCAGAGTAGTTTTCAACATAGAAGTCAGAGGGATTCTATTAAAATGTAAGTCAGGTTATATTATTCTTCTGCTCAAAACCCTCCAATGACCTCCTATTTCACTCAAAGTAAAAACAATGCTCCCTCAAAGCCTAAAATCTCTACATAAAAATCCCCATTTATTATAAAAATCTCCACTCATCCCACTCCTGCCACAGGGTTGCCCGGCTATTCCTGGAACACGCTGACAAGTTCCCACCTCAGGACATTCTCACTTGCTGTTCTTCACGCCCGAAATGCTCTTCCCACAGATATTTGCAAGGATCACTCATCTGCTTCAGGTTTTTGCTGAAATGGCAAATTCTCAGAGGCCATTTCTAAACACACTTTAAAATTTCAAACTCTACCACCCCAAAACCTTCATATCCTGTTTCCTGGTTCATTTTCTCCATCACACTGATATTATTTGACATACGATGTGTTATGCTTTTTGGTTTATCATCTATCTCTCCCCACCAGAATTCATGCTGCAAGAGGTCGGGAAATTGAGACTGTTTGTTCACTGAAGAAATTCTAGTGCCTCAAACAGTGCCTAGAACTTGGTAAATTTGTTGATTATATACTTTGTGCCATATTCTACTACTAAACCTTCAATGCCAAATTTTTATTTAACATCTCCATGCTCTGAGTCCCTTCAAAATTTATCATTATAAGACACCCATTAAGATCAAGGAAAAATATACTGAAATTTGGCATGGCCATATCAAAAACTTACATTGGACTCTACTTCAGTACAGACTTTGCCATGAATACGAGTATTAAATTTTTAGGGCCTTCTAAGGAGGTGTTCAGATATCAGAGGCATAAAAAAATACTTGCTTTTACATATTTAAGCCAAAATTAAAGTGTAAGATGCATTTCAATAACTGTAAAGGGATGAAAGTATTCATTTGGGTTACAAATTATTACTTTCTTTGGCATACTTTCTCTGCTATAATCTAAAATCTCAACTCAGATTTCTACTGTATTCAAATCAGTCTTAAAAAATAGTTACCCATACAAGTCCTTAATCAAACTACCCCCTCATTTAGTATCTCTTGAGTGTGCTTTGTTAAAGCTCAGTTATCAAGAAAGCCACTTTACTACCAGCAGGGCATATATAGCCATGGACCCCGAAAAAAGAGCTGTGTTCAACCTGGACTGAACCAGCAGTAATCAAGCAAGTTAGTGCTTTTATGTAGCAAAGTTTTTGCCACGTATGTAAAACTCATGTTAAATAGTTTGGTTTCATTAGCTGTACACTTCTTGTGATGGCAGACCTCAGTAACTGAATAACATTTCAATTACATGACATTTAACTTATCTCCAACATTTCCTATCCAATCCATTTGACCCCAGATTTAAAAAAAAAAAGATAAAATAGCACCATAAGAAAGCAATTCAGAGGCAAAAATTCACCAAGTGTCAATATTTAGTTACTAAATTTATACCTAATCATATATTTTATATATAAGTAACAGAAATTAAATGTTTAGTAAAGATGAGAAGATATAAAATTAATAAGAAATCTTAAATCAAAATTGCCACATAAGATTTAATTTGTACATATATCTATTCCAGAATTGTTGCTGGTATAGAGCAATTTGAATTGCTTTAAACAGTACAAATCCTCTTTTTTTAGGATAGGACCAAGGCCAGAATTTTAAAAATATGGTTACCAAAGTCATCAAGATATCTCATCATTACTGCCTGCAAATTCCTAAAATGCAGCTTTTTAATACTTGATTAATAAATTATAATTAGGAAATACTAAGTACCATATGTTTGCATTTTGATGAGAAAATTGGAAAGGAGGACATCAAAATAATGATTTCTCCTGTTCTTCAAAAGTTCTATAGATCTTAGTGTTTACATCTTGATTACAAAGCCTCTTCACAATTCACAAGATGTCCCTCAGCTCTGCCTCCCATTTAAATCTGATTAATCCAGATGAACTTGTTCTAACAGTGGGTGGTTTACTGTGATTTATTTTTGGAAATTACTAATGAAAAAGAAAATTTTAAGTTCAAAATACTTGTGTCCTAGGAAAGTAAAACATAACTTTTAGGGAGGCTAAATATCTGAGAATTATACTCAAAGGTGGTATATTTACAGCTTTCTACACTGAGTTGAAAATTTTTTGAATATCTGTCTCTCACAAAGCAGCTTCCCACTAGCTATCTATTTTACACATGGTAGTGTATATATGTCAATGCTACTCTCTCAATTCGCCCCACCCTCCCTTCCCCAGCCTGTGTCCACAAGTCCATTAACTATGTCTGTGTCTGTATTCTTGCCCTGCCACTAGGTTCATCAGTACCATTTTTCTAGATTCCATATATATGCGTTAATATATGGTATTTGTTTTTCTCTTCACTCTGTATGACAAACTCTAGGTCCATCCACATCACTACAAATGATTCCGTTTCATTCCTTTTTATGGCTGAGTAATATTCCATTGTAGATATGTACCACATCTTCTGTATCCATTCTTCTGTTGATGGACCTTTAGGTTATTTCCATGTCTTGGCTATTGTAAATAGTGCTGCAATGAACACTTGGATACACGTATCTTTTTGCATTATGGTTTTCTCAGGGTATATGCCCAGTAGTGGGATTGCTGGGTCATACTGTAGTTCTATTTTTAGTTTTTTAAGATACCTCAATACTGTTCTCCATAGTGGCTGTATCAATTTACATTCCCACCAACAGGGCAGGAGGGTTCCCTTTTCTCCACACTCTCTCCAGCATTTATTGTTTGTAGATTTTTTGATGATGGCCATTCTGACCAGTGAGAGGTGGTATCTCATTGTGGTTTTGATTTGCATTTCTCTAATGATTAGCATGTCGAGCATCTTTTCATGAGTGCACCTAATTAATACCAAAACCTGAATACGTGTTCTAGGAAAAAAATAATTTTTCAAATTAACTTATTAGTACTATATATGTATACTTAATTATATTCTATATACATGTATTTTATATATATATGTATATGTATATGTAGATGTATATATATATACACACAGAAAAAGTCATATAACTGTAACCAAAAAATTTGTAGATTAATGTAATATATTCCCAACAGATGAAACTAATAAGTAAGCTGAAGCAAGAGAGAAAATGTCTTGTATTTGCTATCTTTTTTTAATATGATAAAATACATTTATTGGCATTGAGAAAACAAGATGGGCAAGAAGAAGTGGTAATTCTGAGGTCCTCCCTTTTGGAAGTGCTAAAGCATTTTGTAATTGATTCACATATCATCCCTGTAGAATAGGTATTACATACATTACAATTAGTTATGGAAGCAGAAATACCAAAAAATTAGTTACTTTGGCTTATTGAAGAAAAAAATCTCCCTAACTGTGGAAAGCAGATTATCCCCAAAATTAAGCAAGGATTATACATCCTTAAAAAATTTCATGAACACAGAAAGAAAATAAAACAGATGTGAATAGTCTTCTAGATCCTTCACCATTCATTTGTGATTTTACAGATTGTAAGAGTTTGAAGTAAGCCCAGTAGAGAAATAAGGCCTAAATTTTTTCTGTAAATGTATCACTGAAGCTATAAATGTTGAGATCTATTCATATTATAAAGTGAAACCTCTCCCAACTCATAATCCAAAAGAATGCCAACCCATATGAGTCTTCCTGTATTCCCTGTACCACAGAGACTAGTGTAGCGCTGGATCTGCCAGCAGCCATCCTTGGAGGATGCTCACGTAAGAGCATCACTGGGGAAAGATTCCTTCCACACACTTACAGCCAGTCACCTGTGTCTCACTTCTACCTGCCAGTAGTGCATGCCAACCTCAAACCCTTCAGAACTCAGGACAGGAAGGTGAAAAGTAAGCTTCCTGGCACTGTAAGGAACATTTGATTTTCTACAAGTGGCACTTTTTCTGTCTTCAGATATAAAATTGGGTTGGACAGTTTCAGGATCTAGTCTCAAATCTGTCTTAAATGTGCTTATCATTTTATGCAGGCCAAAAAATCATGGAGGGAGACAGCAACTCCCTTTCTTTAATTCCTATGAAAACACTGCTGGGGTTTGGGGGTTTCATACCTGTTGCAGATACTTTAAATACTTGTCAGTAACTCCAGTTTAGACTGCACACACTTTTCTGTTATTTCACTTAATAGATTTCTTTTTGGGTGGTAATATGGTAAGAAAGTACAGCTTTGTTTTCATTTTTCTTTAACATCCTTCTGTTCCATCAGCAAATCTAAAAAAAAAAAAAAAAAGGCATCCTGCTTTCCCAATAACTGTCGACACTGTTCAAATTTAGAAGACAATTTCCCCTTCTATCCTCCACCTTTGTCCTCACTTCAAATGTTTTTTTCCCGTTTTTTTTTGAGCTATAAGTAACATATAACATTTTGAAAGTTTAAGATGTATAACTTATTAATTTGTTACACATATATATTGCAAATAAGTACCACCATAGCATCAGTTAACACCTCCATCACATCCCATAATTATCATTTCTTTATGGTGTAAATATTTAAGGTCTATTCTCTTAGCAACTGTCAAGTATACAATACAGTATTAGTAACTATAATCACCACATTGTACATTAGATCCCCCGAATTTATGCATCTTAGGTTTGAGTCATTTGACCAACATCTCCCCATTGCCCCCACTCCCCCCAGCCCCTGGTAACCACCACTATACTCTCTGTTTCTATGAGTTTGGCTTTTTTTGATTCCACATATAAGTGATATCATACAGTACTTGTCTTTCCTCTTGTTATTGATTTTTAGTTTGCTAAAATCAAAAACAGAAAAGATGCCACATATGATTTCAACCTTCTTAAATTCGCTAAGATTTGTCTGTGACCTGTCACATAATCTACCCTAGAGAATGTTCCATGTGCACTTAAGAAGAATGTGTATTCTACTGCTGGTAGATGGAATATTCTGTATATGTCTGTTAGGTTTGCTCTAAATTATGGGTCAAGTCCAATGTTTCCTTGTTGATTTTCTGTCTGATTAACCTACCAGCTGTTGAAAGTGGTATGTTGAAGTTCCCTACTATTATTGTATTGTTGTTTATTTGTCCATTCAGTGCTGTTAGTATTTGCTTCATGTTGTTAGTGCTCCAACGTTGGATGCATATATATTAATGAATGTCATATCTTCTTGATGTATTAACCCCTTTATTTTTATATGATAATGTCTTTGACTCTTGTTATCATTTTTGGCTTAAAGTCTATTTTGTCTGACAAAGTATAGCTATCCCTGCTCTCTTTTGGTTTCCACTTGTATGGGATATCTTTTTCCATCTCTTCACATTGAGCCTATGTGTGTCCTTAAAGCTGAAGTGAGCCTCTTGCAGGCAGCATATAGTTGGGTCTTGTTTTTTTATCCATCCATCCACTTTATGTCTTTTGATTGGAGAATTCAATCAATTTACATTTAGAGTAATTATTCATAGTTAAAAACTTACTATTTGCCATCTTATTCTTTTCTGGCCGTTATGTAATTTCCTTGTTCCTTTCTTCCTCACTTGCTGCCTTCCTTCTTGAATTGATGATTTTTCATAGTGGTATGCTTTGATTCTCTTCTCTTTATCTTTTGTGAATCTACTGTAGCTTTTTGCTTTGTGGCTTGTATAAGGCTTACATAAAACATCTTATAGATATAATACTCTATTTTATGCTGATGACCACACTTGGTATTCTTTGAATTCAGAATTTCTTGGATAAAACTCAAAAAAGTAAGAATGTATTGCAAAATAATTATGACCTAGAAAATTAAATTTCAGAATGGCTAGTAGATCAGTCAAATCATGTGAAATAGAATGGACACAAGGCAGGGAGTGCTGGAAGTTTTCAGTTTTTTTTTAATTTGGGAGGTGATTATATTTATGATCGATTAATAATATTCCATTGCCCTGTATATTTATGTTTTATATAGGTCTTTGTATGCATTTTACTTTTTACAATTAAAAGGGACTATTAGAAAGGAAAATATAAAATTGTAAAACTATCTATTACCACTAAAGAGTCCAGCAAGATGGCCAAAAAATAAGATCAATTTCCCTATGGGCCATTACTTTTCTGGTCAATAGCAACTGCAACTAGACAAGAGTAACTACACACTTAAGATACTTAGAAAAGCATCTAACAGGAAATATTCAAGTTCTACATGAAGAAAACCATAAAAGTACTGAATAACATTTCTTTAAGATTCTGAATAAATGGAAAGGTGTACTACTGGATAGCAAGACACAATATAATAAACACATATATAAAATAAAACCTTAATTTAAATATCTTAAGACCTTTTTATTTGAATCCTAAAAATAAATAACTTATGATATATAAGTTATATACATAATATTTTATTTTACTTATTCAACTTCTTATTATAAAATTTTTCAAATACAAAGAAAAGTAGACATATATAGGCACACTATAAAATAAATAGCCATAAGCTTAACACTTAGACATAACAATTAATATTTAACCATATTTGTTTATGTATTTATTTACTGTAATATATTTTAAAAATTAAGGACTTTATGACACTCTGGTCCAAAGTATTTTAGAATGCATTTCTAAAAACTAGGAATATTTTTCTATACAACCACAAAAAAAGTATAATATTTAACAAAATTAATAATAATTCTATTACTCAGTTCATATTCAAATATTCGTAATTATCCTAAAGATAATTTTCATTGCTAATAGGTTCAAACCAGGATCCCTGCAGGATCTGCATGTGGCATTTGGTTGTTGTATATTTTGTGTCTTTTAGTATACAGTAGGACTCATATTACTACACACATATACACATACAGACACACTTTTTCTTTTCTTGTCATTGACTTAAAGATCAAAACAGGAAAATTATATAAGTTGTCCTATGTTATGAACTATGTTTGAGATTTTTCTGACTGTTTTTTTCATGGTCTTGTTTAGCATTTTCTTTTTTTATGCCCACTATTTCCTGAAAAATAGAAGTTAGATGTAAAGCTTTGTTTAGACTCAGGTTTAACTTTTTTAGTAGAAATGTTTAATAGGTGACACTGCTTCTACTTTTAGCATCGTATTTAGAGATACAAAACATCTGGTTGTCCACTGCTAGTGTTGGTATAGTTGATCATTGGGTTTGCGTGGGGAGAGCCTGATTACTCCACTGCCAAGTTAGATTCTTTCCTTTTGCAACCGTAAAGAAATCCTTAGGCTTGTAATTTGTCACCATGAAATTTTGAGTTTCCCAGCACCGCACTTAATGGTTTAGCATGCACTAATAATCTTTGCCTGAATCAATTATTCCAATATGGATTTTTAAAAAAGATTTTTCTAACTGTACTATTTATTCCACATTGATTAGTTGCCATTCTTAAAAAAAAATCTGTTTTTAACTGAGACACTTTGGCTTCTCTGAAATTCATTTCCAGCTAGAATAAATGGAAGAATAAATGTTTAATCCTTTCTTTTTAATTACCAATGTATATGTTAAAAAGTTAGTATAATGGTCATCTCTGCTGATAAGAAATAGGCTTATTTTGTTTTCTTTATGATATCATTATGGACTGTATCCATGCGTTTCAAATCAATCATAGCCATTTTTCTTTCAATGATAAAATTGTCCACCTTCAGCCAAGGAGCCCTTGGCTTCTATGCTGTTTTGATAAGACTCCATGAGTCCTTGAAAGCCTCTTTGCTTTTTTTTTGTTTTTTGCGGTACGCGGGCCTCTCACTGTTGTGGCCTCTCCCGCTGCGGAGCACAGGCTCCGGATGCGCAGGCTCAGCTACCATGGCTCACGGGCCCAGCCACTCCGCGGCATGTGGGATCTTCCCGGACCAGGGCACAAACCCACGTCCCCTGCATTGGCAGGTGGACTCTCAACCACTGCGCCACCAGGGAAGCCCCCTCTTTGCTTTTTGGTACAACAAGATCTCCTTGGCTCACTTTTCTTTTCTTTTTTTTTATAATTTGTTTATTCATTTATTTTATTTTTGGCTGCGTTGGGTCTTCGTTGCTGCGCATGGGCTTTCTCTAGTTGTAGCGAGTGGGGGTTACTCTTCATTGCGGTGCACAGGCTTCTCATTGCGGTGCCTTCTCTCGTTGAGGAGCACAGGCTCTAGGCACGCAGGCTCAGTAGTTGTGGCTCACAGGCTCTAGAGCACAGGCTCAGTAGTTGTGGCACACGGGTTTAGTCGATCGGCGGCATGTGGGATCTTCCCCGACCAGGGATTGAACCCGTGTCCCCTTCATTGCAGGCAGATGCTTAACCACTGCACCACCAGGGAAGTCCCTTGGCTCACTTTTTTACATTACCTGTTTCATACTTAGAAACTGCCATAGCCTTTAAGGAACCTTGTTATCTGTGGTGAATTATATTTAGAGACCCATATCAGAGTACTAAAAAGGTTCACGGCTAGAGGTAGTTTATTCTCCCTTTCCTGAACAGAGCTAGAAAATATAATTTTTAATTAATAAAAAATCATGAGTTCATATGGTTATTTCCAATACACATTGAACATTAAATTTTTATTCAGATTATTTTATTTTACACTGATTTCTTTTTGCCTACATAAAAAGTTAAGTAATACTGCTATTAAAATTAAAACAACTAAGTAAAAGTAATACACTGAATGAAAAAATCAGTTTCTAAATCCTTAGAATATGTCACTACAAGGTATAGTTATAAGATCAAATGGTATCAGCCCAGAATTATTAAATACAGGTCAATGAAAGAAAATTAAGATTTAAGAAAGAAAAAAAGGCATTTCAAACCAGGGGTGTTTTAGGCCATTCACGGTGCTATAATAGAATACCATCGATTATGTAGCTTTTAAGCAACAGAAATTTATTTCTCATAGTTCTGGAGGTTAGAAGTTCAAGACCTAGGTGTGGGCAGATTCAGTGTCTGGTGAGGGTCTGCTTCCTGGGTCATAGACAGTGGTCTTCTCACTATAACCTCACATGGGAAGGGGGCAAGGGAGCTCTCTTGGGCCTCTTTTTACAGGGACTCTTCCCTCATGACCTAATCACCTACTATAACCTTGTTGGTTAGGATGTCAACATATGAATTTTGCAGGGGACACAAACATTCAGTCTATAACAAGCACTGAATATGAGAACATCCAATAAATGGTATACATAGGGTCAGCCACACTCAGAAAAAATCTGTTACTCTGTCAAACATACACAAAAATAAATTTCACCTGGATTCAAAAGCTAAAGTATAATACAATATATTAAAAACACTTTCAATCTTAAAGAAAGGAATGCTTTCCTAAACAAGATGTAAAACCCAGATTCAAAAAAGGAAAAGATTAAAGACTACTCGAAACAAAGGTATAAGATACAGGATACTGTGAGAAAATATTTTCAAACACATTATATCATTATATGATAAGGAAGAAGAATTCCTATAAATTAATTTTTAAAGACAAAACTTGAATTTAAAATGGAAAGATGTGGACATGTAACTTACTAAAAAATAAATAAATAAATATCTGAAAAGATGGTCAGCTGCACTAATACTGAAGAAAAAACAAGCTAAAATAAAAGCAAGATACCATTTTTGGCAAAGATATTGACAAAAATTAAAATGATTCAATGTTAGCAAGGGTGCAGGAAGTAAAAATTCTAAAAAAATTATGGTGGAACTGTAAATTGGAACATCTTTTTTGAAGGGCAGTATGTTAATCAAAATGTTGAATCTTGGGACTTCCCTGGTGGCACAGTGGTTAAGATTCCATTTGCCAATTCAGGGGACATAGGTTTGATCCCTGCTCTGGGAAGACTGAACATGCCACGGAGCAACTAAGCTCATGAGCCACAACTACTGAGCCTACACTCTAGAAGCCACGAGCCATAACTACTGAGCCCATGAGCCGCAACTACTGAAGCCCACTTGCCTAGATCTCGTGCTCCACAACAAAAGAAGCCACCACAATGAGAAGCCCACACACCACAACAAAGAGTAGCCCCCGCTCACCACAACTAGAGAAAGCCTGCGCACAGCAATGAAGACCCAATGCAGCCAAAAAAATTAAATTAAAATAAAAATTTTTTAAAATGTTGAATTTTATGGCACAGTAGTTTCATTTCTAGTCATCTAACCATTAGAAACACACAGAGGCAAAATGAAACATGTACAGGAATAGTCATTAAAGCATTGCTTATTATAATGAAAACTTCTGAACAACTTCATTGTCCATTGATAGGTAAATGGTCAAAAATGTGTTGTACATTTATAATAAAAAGAAGATATATGTATACTGATTTAATGAGATATTTATACCATAGACTATGTATGGTATGAGCCAATTTATTTTTTAAGACACATATGCAAATATTGCACATACTCTATGGATATATATACATGAGGACTCAGTTTCTGTCATATGTAGATATGAATAGATAGCACCTCTGTGTAGTGTATGTGACAAGAAGAGAAATAACTAGTAGCTAGCAAAAGGATTTGTTTTACAGAGAAAGCAATTATTCTTGGAACAATAACCTGATAAGCACTTGAAATAAATAGCAAAACCCAGAGAATGGATGTTGGTTTATAACAAGGTTTCAAAGAATGGGGCAATATCCCTGTGCATGACCCAGGAGAGCAATATTCCAGAGGAGGCAGGAGGTGGCAGAACAGATGAGAGAGAGTGAGGAATGAGAAGAAAGAATCCAAGAAAGATGAGAGACAGAGGAGGGTGAAGTGATTAAGAAATTCTTTAGAGGAGAGAGAATCTCTAAAATGAGATTCTGAGATGTTCGTAGCATTGCTCAAAGGGATCCTTACTGGTGATGTACATCATCCAGAGAAATCTGACATAGCATAAATGTTCTATGTGGGCAAGCTATTGTAAAAAAAAAAAAAAAAAAGAAAAACAGTAAACGGGGCTTATGTAACCTCTGGGAAATACAACATAAAATAGTCATGTGTAAAGAAGATCCCTGAAAATAAAGTGACAATAAGAAGAGTAAGACAATAAGAAGCCCCCAGGCATCCAGAGAAATCTTATTGAAAGCAGTGGAAACATTGCATGGGGTAAAGTTTTAGATCCTTTGTCCAGCTCTCAATGGTCCAGGAGAACCCAGGCAACATATGATTGTATGTGCTTTTGGACTGCTTGATTTTTTTAAACTATGAAAATGTATTACTAATGTATGAAGAGAAGGGAGGGAGGGAAGGAGGAGGGGAGGAGGGAGGGAGGAGGAGGAAAAAAAGGAAAAGAATACATGGATAGCTGGCATCCAGTAATGAACTAGAACTAGGAGCAAAGCTAGCTAAATAATGTCCAATTATCATTCACCTTCCCTCTACTAGCTCCTCCTTCAATGTCCCCATTTCAGTTAATGATACCGTTGCTTAACCAATCACTCCACCTTAAACTTTGCAATCATTTTTCATTCCCCAACCCTACATTCTTCTTCACTTCAATTAGTTGCAATGACCTGATGTATCAATCAACCTTGATTGAAAATTAAAATCCTCTTTCAACTAAAAAAAGGCATCCTCTTCACCTCAGATCTTCAGAAGGAAAGTACATGTTCTACAGAAAAAGAGGTGAGATGTTCACCTAACCAGCCAGATCAGGCATAATCAACCTTGGTAATGAAATAGTAACATATAATGCAGGCTGTTCAACCTCATATCCAACCCAGTATCATATCTCCTACATGCAGCCCCTCCTCTCTATTCTGATTGCCACTGTCATCATTCAACTGGTGTCACTTGGATGAACCTTCTTACCTAGACAATGGTAGATGCCTACTAAATATTCTGGCATGTCATCTCTACCCACTTCACTCCATTCTGTGTGAAGATTCTAGGTTAATGTTTGTTTCAGTCATGATTCTAGATTGTAAGCCACCAAAACTGACTTGGGCTAACTTAAGCAGAAACAGTATTGTACACAGAATATCAGAAGTCCTCAAAATCAGGTGGAAAGCTAAAGAAACAAGTTCAGGAAATTGGGAAGAATCAAAGAAGGCCAGAAAGTGGGGAATATAGTCAAGATCACGTTTTGAGAAGAGTCAGGGGAGGACTCAGCCATTGATGCCATGCCACTGGACACTCCTCACTGCCCCACCTGGATACATTGTTAACATGATAGTTTGCTTTATGTCACTACATCATTCTGTTAATCCCTAAAGTTAAAAAAAAATCATGGGAGCTTAAAATTGGCTGAGTCAAGGCCATGTGTCTCCGGCTTCAACTGGTGAGAAGAAATGTCTGCCCCCTCTTTGGTTTTCATAGTGGAAAACAGACCTCAGCCTCCAACTAATACCTCATAATAGGGACTTCCCCCAAAATAGGAATGGTGATTAGATTCTGGGTAGCCAAAAAACAAACCAGTAATGTTAACCACCATCTTCTTTAAAGGAAACCCTTACCTTTGAATTCACATTCCTTACCAGAGAAACTGGTAGAGGGAAGATGAATGATTATTGGACATTATTTAGCTGGTTTTGCTCCTACTTCTAGTTCATTACAGGATGCCAGCCAGCCATGTATTCTTTTACTTTCCCCCCTCCCTCTTTCCCGTATTTTCATACAATAGTAATACATTTTCATAGTTCAAAAAAAAACCAAGGCAATAATCACTCCATCTCCCAAACTCCCTTTTGGCTTTTTCTTCTTTTAATTGATTCTTCACTGACCACTCTTCAGTCCCATTGCACTTTTCAGATAGTTCCTTCTGCTAGTAATGATCCTTCCTTATTTCTACCTGTACAAAAGTTACACCACCTGCAAGACCTCCCCTAGCAAACGCAACCTCTTTCAAAAATCTTCCTTGTTTCCGGATAATCTCTCTGTGGTCCAAACTTATTATACTTACATTCTTCCCAATTTATATTTTAATTATTTGCATGCATTCTATCTCTCCCTCTAGACTGCAATCTCTTTAAGAACAGAGTATGATTTATTTTTCATGTTTTTACAAATATCTTTAATATAGGTGCCAAATAAATGCGGACTGATAGTGCAAATGTAGTACTCAAAAGCAGACCTAAAACATAATACTTCACAATCAGAAATTGGTTACTGAATTGCTATGGAACAAAAAGACAACACTGTTATAATAATAGAAATGGCCTCTACTTTAAGAAAGCTTGATGTGAACATAAAAATCTGAATTTAAGAAATTCTCTCTCTTTATGTATTTACCTAACAAAGGTGTTCAGTTTAAAAGAGATTTACTTATAACCTTTAAAAGGTAAACTTGCTAGGAGTATTAAAATATCATTTGACTTGCAAAAATATGTTATTTTAAATATCTATTATATAAAGAAAGGTGCACATATACATAAATACAAAGGATGAAATCCTTTTATGAAACTCCTACTCTTCCAAAAATATCCTCTCTGGCTCTGTGATCTACAAGTAAACAGGGAGGAAAAAAAATAGAGCTGGTTTAGCAGAAAGCTACAAATGGTGATTGAAGGGTTTGGAAAAAGATCTATTAAAGGAGGTCAAGAAAATGGATATTATTCAGTTTGAAGATTAAAGGTTGATTTGGGACAATTTAATAACAATCTATAAATACATGAAGGGCTCTCACACAAGGAATAATCACCAGCTACTCTCCAACTCCAATTTGGACCAGAACAAGAGAAAAATTATGTTAGATAAAGGTAAGAATTCTTGATAGTAAAATCATTTAATACTAAAATGGAGAGCTAACGAGAGTTGTGCACTCTTGCTGCATGTGAGAGGGTTTTAAAATGTGGCTCAAAGCACACAACCTGCCCAGAGGTAAAAGAATGCAAGAGATAACCTTTCAAAGTCTTTTTCAATGTCTGGAGTCAGAAGTTTTAAATTTATTTCTCTTTTAGAAAATCTTACTGTTTTTTTAAGATTCCCCATTTCGCCTACGAAAAACTGTATTGAAAGAATAATTTTAGGACTTGGTTATATTCCAATTTTCTCCCACATCCATCTTAAAGTTCTGCCATTTTGATGATTACTTTCTGGCATCTATTTGAGTGTTAAACATTGGGAGAAGGTGAGCAAGAACATATGCAATATAAATGTTGAAATATACTATAGTTAGCTTCCTCTAGATTATAGTTCTTGATAAAAGAACTATATATTGATACTTGATAAAAGAGCAACATATATATATATTCTTGATAAAAGATTTAAGTATAATATATGACAAAATTTATATTACATATGATCTTGCTCACCCTCTTCATACCCAAGAAGATTCTAGCAAAGCATGACTCCTCCACCTCCATAGCCCTACCTTCTCCCATACCCCAAAGTTGGCTTACATTTGGATCAAAGAACCCCTTCTGCCTCTGTGTTACTTCGCACAAGCTTGTATGTAACGCTGATACAGATCCAAAATATTAATAAACGGAGAGATGAACATAGTGTGGAGATAGCCAAGACACAACGAGCCTCACGGTTAACCATGTTACATCTTACATTAACATTTCTATTTGTTTTCAACTACCTCCACTTTAGCAGAGGAAACTAACCAAGTATGATGAAAGTCTCAGAATTTAAAGAAAACTAGATTTTTTCCTAAAAAACTCTATACACAAACAATGTATTCAATTCAAGGAAGTTAAACAGTTGTTAAAATAATTTTATTAGTGTATCAGTCAAAGTTCTCCACAAAAATAGGAGATAGACAGATAGATTTTAAGGAATTGGCTTACAGGATTGTGTGGGCTGGCAAATGTGTATATCAGGTCAGCTGGCTGGTACCTCAGACAGGAGTTGATGGTGCAGTCTTGAGTCACAAATTTGTAGAGCAGCCTCGCTGGCTGGATATTCAGGGAGCATTTCTGTGTTACACTCTTGAGGCACAATTCCTTCTTCTTGAGGAAATCTCAGTTTTTATTCCTAAGAACTTCAACTGATTGGATGAGGCCCACTCATCAAAAGTGGTCTCCTTCATTTAAACTCAACAGATTTTAGGTGCTAATTATATCTGCAAAATTACAAGATGCTAATTACATCTTCACAGAAAAATCTAGACTAGTGTTTGAACAAACAACTGGGTACATAGCGTAGCTAACTGGATGCATTAAAATTGAACCAACACAAATGGGCTTCTTGTTTTCAAACAAGTAGGAGTTTTCACTGGATTTCTTTGTTCTGAAGTCCCTGAATCTCTGCAATGAACTCATCCATGATAATAAGTGTAGGTGATTTGCAAGCGATTCAATTTGTGTATTCATTCATTTAGTCAGCAAATGTTTATTGAGCATTCTTATGGCCTGGCACTGTCCTAGGCGCTAGGGATATAGAATGCAGAAGCTAGATTCGAGGGAGAAATCAAAAGCTTTACAGACAAGCGAAAGCTAAGAGAATTCAGCATCACCAAACCAGCTCTACAACAAATGCTAAAGGAACTTTTCTAAGTGGGAAACACAAGAGAAGAAAAGAACATACAAAAACAAACCCAAAACAATTAAGAAAATGGTCATAGGAACATACATATCGATAATTACCTTAAATGTGAATGGATTAAATGCTCCAACCAAAAGACACAGGCTCACTGAATGAATACAAAAACAAGACCCATATATATGCTGTCTACAAGACACGCACTTCAGACATAGGGACACATACAGACTGAAAGTGAGGGGATGGAAAAAGATATTCCAGGCAAATGGAAATCAAAAGAAAGCTGGAGTAGCAATGTTCATGTCAGGTAAAATAAACTTTAAAATAAAGAATGTTACAAGAGACAAGGAAGGACACTACATAATGCTCAAGGGATCAATCCAAGAAGAAGTTATAACAATTATAAATATATACACACCCAACATAGGAGCACCTCAATACATAAGGCAAATGCTAACAACTATAAAATAGGAAATCGACAGTAACACAATAATAGTGGGAGACTTTAACACCTCACTTACACCAATGGACAGGTCATCCACACAGAAAATTAATAAGGAAACACGAGCTTTAAATGACACAATAGACCAGATAGATTTAATTGATATTTATAGGACATTCCATGTGAAAACTGCAGATTACACTTTCTTCTCAAGTGTTCATGGAACATTCTCCAAGATAGATCACAACCGGGGTCACAAATCAAGCCTCGGTAAATTTAAGAAAATTGAAATCATATCAAGCATCTTTTCTGACCACAATGCTATGAGATTAGAAATAAATTCCAGGGAAAAAATGTAAAAAACATAAGCACATGGCGGCTAAACAATACATTACTAAATAACCAAGAGATCACTGAAGAAATCAAGGAGGAAATCAAAAAATACCTAGAGACAAATGACAATGAAAACACGATGATCCAAAACCTATAGGATGCAGCAAAAGCAGTTCTAAGTGGGAAGTTTATAGCAATACAATTCTACCTCAAGACACAAGAAAAATCTCAAACAATCTAACCTTACACTTAAACAAACTAGAGAAAGAAGAACAAACAAAACCCAAAGTTACTAGAAGGAAAGAAATCATAAAGGTCAGAGCAGAAATAAATGCAATAGAAACAAAAAAAAACAATAGCAAAGATCAATAAAACTAAAAGCTGGTTCTCTAAGAAGATAAACAAAATTGATAAACCTTTAGCCAGACTCATCAAGAAAAAGAGGGAGAACTCAAATCAACAGAATTAGAAATGCAAAAGGAGTAGTTACAACAGACACCGCAGAAATACAAAGCATCATAATAGACTACTATAAGCAACTCTATGCCAATAAAATGGAAACCTGGAAGAAATGGACAAATTCTTGGAAAGGTACAATTTTCCAAGACTGAACCAGGAAGAAATAGAAAATATGAAAAGACCAATCACAAGTAATGAAATTGAAACTGTGATTAAAAATCTTCCAACAAACAAAAGTTCAGGACCAGAGGGCTTCACAGGTGAATTCTATCAAACATTTAGAGAAGAGCTAACACCCATCCTTCTCAAACTCTTCCAAAAAAAATTTCAGAGGAAGGAACACTCCAAACTCATTCTATGAGGCCACCATCACCTTGGTACCAAAACCAGAAAAAGATACGACCAAAAAAAAAAAAATTACAGACCAATATCACTGATGAATATAGATGCAAAACTCCTCAACAAAATACTAGCAAACAGAATCCAACAACACATTAAAAGGATCATACACCATGATCAAGTGAGATTTATCCCAGAGATGCAAGGATTCTTCAATATATGCAAATCAATCAATGTGATACACCATATTAACAAACTGAAAAATAAAAACCATATGATCATATCAATAGATGCAGAAAAAGCTTTTGACAAAATTCAACACCCATTTATGATAAAAACTCCCCAGAAAGTGGGCATAGAGGAAACCTGCCTCAACATAATAAAGGCCATATATGACAAACATCATTCTCAATGGTGAAAAACTGAAAGCATTTCCTCTAAGATCAGGAACAAGACAAGGATGTCCACTCTCCTCAATTATTCAACATAGTTTTGGAAGTCCTAGCCATGGCAATCAGAGAAGAAAAAGAAAGAAAAGGAATACAAATTGGAAAAGAAGAAGTAAAACTGTCACTGTTTGCAGATGACATGATACTATAAATAGAGAATCCTAAAGACGCCACCAGAAAACTACTAGAGCTAATCAATGAATCTGGTAAAGTTGCAGGATACAAAATTAATGCACAGAAATCTCTTGCATTCCTACACACTAACAAAGAGAGATCATAAAGAGAAATTAAGGAAACAATCCCATTCACTACTGCAACAAAAAGAATAAAACACCTACGAATAAACCTACCTAAGGAGGTAAAAGACCTGTACTCAGAAAACTATAAGACACTGATGAAAGAAATCAAAGATGACACAAACAGATGGTGAGGTACACCATGTTCTTGGATTAGAAGAATCAACATTGTGAAAATGACTATACTACCCAAAGCAATCTACAGATTCAATGCAATGCCTATCAAATTACCAATGGCATTTTTTACAGAACTAGAACAAAAAATTTCACAATTTGTGCGGAAACACAAAAGACCCCGAATAGCCAAAGCAACCTTGAGGGGAAAAAAATGGCGCTAGAGGAATCAGACTCCCTGACTTCAGACTATACTACAAAGCTACAGTAATCAAGACAATATGGTACTGGCACAAAAACAGAAATATAGATCAGTGGAACATGATAGAAAGCCCAGAGATAAACCCACATACCTATGGTCAACTAATCTATGACAAAGGAGGCAAGGATATACAATGCAGAAAAGACAGTCTCTTCAATAAGTGGTGCTGGGAAAACTGGACAGCTACATGTAAAACAATGAAATTAGAACACTCCCTAACACCATACACAAAAATAAACTCAAAATGGATTAAAGACCTGAATGTGAGACCGGACACTCTAAAACTCTTAGAGGAAAACATAGGAAGAACAGTCTTTGACATAAATCACAGCAAGATCTTTTGTGACCCACCTTCTAGAGTAATGGAAATAAAACAAAAATAAACAAATGGGACCTAATGAAACTTAAAACCTTTTGCATAGCAAAGGAAAGTATAAACAAGACGAAAGGCAACCCTCAGAATAGGAGAAAATATTTGCGAATAAATCAATGGACAAAGGATTAATCTCCAAAATATATAAACAGCTCATGCAGCTCAATATTAAAAAAACAAACAACCCAATCAAAAAATGGGCAGAAGGGCTTCCCTGGTGGCGCAGTGGTTGAGAGTCTGCCTGCCTATGCAGGGGACATGGGTTCGTGCCCCAGTCCGGGAAGATCCCACATGCCACGGAGCGGCTGGGCCCGTGAGCCACGGCCGCTGAGGCTGCGCATCTGGAGCCTGTGCTCTGTAACGGGGGAGGCTGCAACAGTGAGGGGCCCACGTACCGCAAAAAAAAAAAAAAAAAGGGCAGAAGACCTAAATAGACAATTCTCCAAAGAAGACATACAGATGTCCAAGAGGTAAGACAGAAAGGGAAAAATGTCATATATTAACACATATATGTGGAAGCTAGAAAAATAGTACAGATGAACTGGTTTGCAAGGCAGAAATAGAGACACAGATGTAGAGAACAAACATATGGACACCAAGGGGGGAAAGTGGCAGGGGGGATGAACTGGGAGACTGGGATTGACATATATACACTAGTATGTATAAAATAGATAACTAATAAAAAGCTGCTGTATTAAAAAAAAGAAAAAAAGAAATGCAGAAGCTAGACAAGGCCCTTGTCATCATGGACCTTATATTTATCTTGTTTAGAGTAGTTACTACCACTCAATATTATACTTTACATCTACTTGCTTATTTATTATTCTAACCCCACAGTAATATCAATATCAATAAGCTGGGGACATTATCTGGGTTTTTTTATTGCTTTATGCCCAGCACATCCAGGTTCAGGTATATAATAGGTAATCAAGACATGCGCTAAATGAATTAATTAAAGGTCCAGTACATCTTGCAGATGATAAATCAAAGACCCAGAGAAGCTGACTTATTTAAAGTCATACAATTTTAATTATTCAACCAGGAATAGGCCACAAATATCCAGGCTCAAATATCTTTCAATAAACCACACATATAGGGCTTCCCTGGTGGCGCAGTGGTTGAGAGTCTGCCTGCCGATGCAGGGGACACGGGTTCGTGCCCTGGTCCAGGAAGATCCCACATGCCGCAGAGCGGCTGGGCCCGTGAGCCATGGCCGCTGAGCCTGCACGTCCAGAGCCTGTACTCCACAACAGGAGAGGCCACAACAGTGAGAGGCCCGCGTACCGCAAAAAAATAATAATAATAAAATAAAATAAACCACACATATAAAAGGTACATTCAATAAACATTTGTAAAAACCATGTTGATTTATGAAAATAATGGTCCCAACAAAGAGCAATTACACTGATGAATTAGTCCAAGAGTATCACTCATTTTTCATCATATTCCTTCCTCCACTAATTTAATGTCTATTTGACCACTTTCTTCAATCTTGAATTTAAAAATATAGCCTTGGGACTTCCCTAGTGGCACAGTGGTTAAGAATCCGCCTGCCAATGCAGGGACACGGGTTCAAGCCCTGGTCCGGGAAGATCCCACATGCCACAGAGCAACTAAGCCCGTGCACCACAACTACTGAGCCTGCACTCTGGAGCCCTCCAGCCACGACTACTGAACCTGTGTGCCACAACTAATGAAGCCCATGCACCTAGAGCCCATGCTCCGCTACAAGAGAAGCCACCCCAATGAGAATGTGGTGCGTGTGCACCACACGGAAGACTAACCCCTGCTCACTGCAACTAGAGAAAGCCCGCACACAGCAACAAAGACCCAACACAGCCAAAAATACGTAAATAAAAATGAAAATAAATTTGTAAAAAAAATTGTTTTTTAATTAAAAAAATAAAAAGACAGCCTTGGTATTTTAGAACAAAGGTATAATAACTAGAACTCCACTGACAACTGTAAATTAGTACAAAGAGTTTGAGTCCTAATATAAATAAATTACTCTAGGGCTTCTCTGGTGGCGCAGTGGTTGAGAGTCCACCTGCCAGTGCAGCGGACACGGGTTCGTGCCCTGGTCCGGGAGGATCCCACATGCCGCGGAGCGGCTGGGCCCGTGAGCCATGGCCGCTGAGCCTGTGCGTCCAGAGCCTGCGCTCTGCAACGGGAGAGGCCACAACAGTGAGAGGCCCACATATCACAAAAATAAATAAATAAATAAATAAATTACTCTACCAACCTACACTGCCTAACTTTGATACACATAGTTTAGAACTTAAACTAAACTGTAATAGCTTGACAGTCCATCTCAAGTTTTCTCCAACAATAACCCTGCTTTCCTATTGGAAATCCATTTCATGAGGTGGAAATGGAAAAAGTACTCAAACTTATCCATTCCCTTTTGCACCCTGGGAGCAGGGAGGGGACCACACCCAGAACAAGTCATGCAAAGTACTCCAGAAATTGTTTCAAAGAAGCTATACGGCCTAAGGAGGGCTGATCAGAGGCCATCTATGAGGTTCCTCTAAAGCCAGTAAGCATAAGAACCCAAACATTTGAAGCTGCTGGCAACAATCTTTTCAATCATGTGGAGAGAACCAGCCTATAAACAAAGTCATTTTAGTAGAGAGAAAAACTGAAAAATGGGAGAATGAGAAACCTAATAATATACCTTGAAGGTCCAGATCCAGCTGTACCTGAATTTCAGATTTTCAATTACATGGGTCAATAAATATATTTTTTTATTTAAGAACATTTACAAGAAAAGCTCTGATAAATATAGTCCTACAAGTGTAAGCTCTATAAATGTTTAGATTTTGATTCACTGCTATATTATCAGCATCTACAATGGTACCTTATCATCTAGAAGGCATTCAATAAACATTCGAAATAATGGATCCAGTGTCCATGGTGTCTAAGTCATCATGGTTAAAAAGTGCAAAGAAAGTCAAGCCAAGATCCCTGTCACTGATGTAAATCACACAGCCCAAAAGCACTACCACACGCTGATATCTGTTATCTCATTCATCTTAACAACACAGGAGATAGTCATTATTATCCTCATTTCACAAATGAGGAAACTGAACTCAGAGAGGCTAATTAATTTGCCCAAGGTCACACAGTAAACGATGGAGCGGGGATTGAATCTCAGGTGTTCTGTCTGACTCTAATGTCTACATGTGTCTCTATAATTACAATACTATACTATTGTATTTTAAGATTATTTTTTATCCATGTCATTTGACACAACAGAGCAACTTAAACCCAACTTTTTATTTTTAAATAAAAATTTCAAAGAACTAAAGGTCAAACGACTTGTACCAATTCAAGCAGCAAGAATAAAAAGGCTGTAAGTAGATGACAAGATTCACCACTTGCTGTTTAAGCCTGTCTTAATCAATTTTAGCTGCTATAGTAGAATACTATAGACTGGAGAGCTTAAATAGCAAACATTTATTTCTCACAGTTCTGGAGGCTGGGAAGTCCATGATTAAGGTGTTGGCAGATCCAGTGTCAGATGAAAGCCTGCAACCCCTTTTACTGATGGCCACTTGAGAGAGAGAGAGAGAGAGTACAGGAGAGAAAGCAAGCTCTGGTGTCTCTTCTTACGAGGGAACTAATACCATTCACGAGGGCTCCCAAAGGCCCCCAAACCTAATACCATCATATTGGACGTTACAATTTCAATATAAAAATTGTGAGGGGACATAAACATTCAGTTCACAACAAGTCCCCTGGATCATATACATGTCAAGCCATTTTCTAAGCACTAAAATAAAAGAATACACTGAAAGCTAAATTACATACAAAGAATGTTCTTGGCCACTAATGGAAGTTTAGATTTAGGACATCAGTTAAAAGTAGTAAAAAGTTGACTAATAATTAGTGGGTAGCTCTTCCCATAGTCCTATACCCAAATGTATGAATGTTTACAGGCAATTTGGTGATTTTGAATATGATTGTATACAATTTGTCATCACTCACATCGTATAAATATTTGTATCTCTCATTATTGAAGTTGAAGTCAAGAATTTTGGTTCCAAAAGATATATGATAGCCTTCTAGTATCAAATCTTTCCAGTTCTCCTCCTAAAATTCACATGGAGCAAAGGCAATAATAAAGTTGAAAAATTATTATCTTTTAGCAAAAGTAAGAGACAGAGAAAAATCCAAAATTCACTAGATATCTGTAAGCATGGCCAGAAACTCCTCAAAATAGCAAAATTGACTGGGGGACCTAAGACAGAACAATCAGAAAACATAAGGGTAGAAAAGGAAGTATAAAGTTAACATATGTAGAGAGACTAATGAAAAGTTAGGGTTGTAAAAGGTGGTTAAAGATCAAAAAAATCATCAGCAAATATTCAACCCGAGATAGACAGAACCTCACACGAATGGGAAATGCAATAAGTTGGTCAAACAAAAAACAAACTAGAAAACATAGAATATAAATAAACTCCAGATTCTGGGTAAATACTACCTAAGATACAACCAACCAGAACAGAACCAGAGAAAGAGGCAAATGGGCATCAGGATAAAACAGGAAGTTCTAGGTCTTGGACCAGAAAGATTTCAGAAATTTCCCACAAATAACCAGTTCCAGAAGGAGAGAGCCTTACACTAAAAGGAAACTTGTAGAGCAGCCTCCTGAATAAACAGAACAGAACTGCTGAGGCAGTGAAAGCAGGGAAGAGAGAAAATCTTCATGGGTGATGCCGAACAACTGGTAAAGTGAACCCCTCGCCTTGTTAAGTCAAAGGCTGAGAGGAGACGTGGCACCCAGAAAGAGGGGCTATATTTTCAATACCTGACCCAGGCTGCAGAGGGGAGAAGCCTTGAATAATGAAACCTGGAAAGTCCTTTTCTGATTAAATCCACCTAAAATAATCTCCTATCACTAGTTCAGGAAAATCCATCTGATTCAAAATACATAACATAAAATAAATTTGGTCTGGCTCCATACAAGCAAAGGATGAAAATGAGTAACTAAATTTTTCAACAACTAACGAAAACTCATCAAAAACTTTTGTTTTGAAGCAGATGAAAATTTTAACATAACATTCCCAAGTGAACTTTTAAAAAAACACTCCTTCAGGAAGCAACAGCAGTTATGAAAGAACATAAAACAGAAATGGGAGAATTCATAGGAAAAAGAACGAGAAAATAGAAGTATATGTAGAATTCAAGAAAAAACTGAAAAAAAGTACAATTCTAGAAATAAAGACAAAGTTATAAGAGCCACAGCAGAAAGTAGACACTACAGAATGATCAGTAACAGAGTATTTTTTAAGTTAAATGTGAATAAAATAAAACAGATATTGAAAAAGAGAAGAAAGGTCTAGAGAGAAGCAGATAGACATAGAAGAGAAGGAAATCCAACATGTATTTGAATCCCTGAAAAGAAGACCAAGATAAGGGAATACAGTAATATTCAAAAGTTTAATTAAGAAAATTATCTGTGACAGTTTAAAAAAAGACATTAAATGAAGAATAAATGTCCTGAAATGACACACTATGTACCTGGATAAACACCCAGGCCAACACCAAATATTTCCCAGTAAAATTATTAGAAATCAAACAGAAAGATAGATTTGGGCATTCAGCAAACAGATCAAGACATGCATAATACATAGAAAAATAGAACAGGACTCAGAGGCAAAAAATATACAAATCAATTATCACTGCAAAGTAAAGGAGCTATTATAGTGGGGGATTACTGGACTGAATGTCAATATTATGACATAGTATGAGTGTGTTTCGTGTTTGGTAATTGCAATCATTGTCGCCTTTGTTGTGGTCATCCATTTACAATGCTTGGTGTCAGTTTATTTATCTCTTGTAAAAATAAAATACAGTGTGTGTGTGTGTGTGTGTGTGTGTGTGTGTGTGTGAAAAAAAGAAATAAAATCAAAAAAAAGAAATCCAATTACATGTTTCAAGAAAGCAGTTAGACAGATGTGTAGGGAATGCAGGAGAGAAGTCTAGGCCAGATATTCAATTTGGAAGTCAACAGTATATAGATGGAAATTTAAGCCATAAAACAGTATTTTTTCTTTTACTCTGAAAGGATGAATGATTCACTAATCTTTTATATGTAAAATTATAATCCTCATTTAAGTGTGTATTAAAAACTGCCCTTCAATCTGAATGCCCTTACACTAACTGCTTTCGGGAGTGTTGTGTTGTATAGAGTATTGTTTTTCCATAATAGAATATTGCCTAACCTAGATTAATAGAGCTGTGAACACAGATAAAAATATCTGGTACAATAAAATTATGTAACTCATTCATTTAAAAAAAAAACAGAATAGCATCAAATTTCTCACTGCAACATCAACACCAAAAAACAGCAAATATGTACAAGATACTCAAAAGGAAAATATAAGATGAGCATTTTATTTACATCTAAGATCCCCTTTAAGTATAGAGGTGTGAAAGAACCCAGGGAACATTTCTCCAATTGCCCTTTCTGGGGAATCTATTATGGAATGATATCTAGACAATCAAGAATTTATTGGAGAAACTTTGCTGAAAGGAATGATCATGCACAATTACTATACTTTAAAAAACTGAGACTAAAAAAAAAAACTGAGACTAAAATGTGGGGATAAGAATGAAAGACTAGCATGCAAATATTAAACATAATCTGGCAATATAAAAATAGCACAAACTAGAGTGATGTCAGCAAATGGCAGAAGTTTCCAGCCTTCATTCCCCCACAGAAACAACCAGACATGGAAAAAAATATCTTCATGAGAGCAATGGAATCCAGGTGAGAGATTACAGCAAACAAGTGGAGCACAGAAATGAAAACAGATGCACTGAAGAGAGTAGGAAGGACAGTTTCACTTTATCTGCATAATTGCTTTTTCAAAAATGCACAGTGCAGTGCCAAGAGTGAACCCTTCAGCCTGGGAAGTCTCTCATGGGGGAAAGAAAGTAAAGTGGGCATCCAACTTTATGATAGACCCAGGCTCCAGGCCCACAGCCAGAGATAGCAATACCAGGCCCACCCACCTGCAGATACTAGTACAGAGCCAACCTGACTGCAGATACCATCACAAGCCCTACCCATGGAATTTGGTACCTGGCCCACTCACAGACCCCAGCACCAGGCCCACCTGTGAACCCTGGCACATGCCCACCCACCCAGAGATCCCAACAGCAGGCCCGCTCACGGACTCTACCTGCCAGACTGCCAAGAATCTCCAGCTGAGCTGACTGGTTAAGGTTTTTCCCTGCCAAAGCCAATCTATACATACTGGAAGAGGACATTACTTCTTCAAATGTATAGGTACCAAAGCAAAGCTAAAAGGATCATAAAGAATCAGGGAACCATGAAACTACCAAAGAAACAAAATAAAGCTCTAACAGTCAAACCTAAAAAAAAAGTTTTTAAATAATAAATAAATAAGTAAAAATTTAAAGATAATAAAAATAAAAAATAATTTTTTAAAAAATTTTAAAAAGGAGATCTGTGAACTGCCTGAAAAGAATTAAAAATAATCATCTTAAGGAAGCTCAGTGAGCTAGATGAAAACACAGATAGACAATGAAACAAAATCAAGGAAACAATATATGAAATCAGAAGTTCAACAAAGAGATAGAAATCATAAAAAAGAAACAGAAATTGTGAGCTGAAGAATACAATGACCAAATTGAAAAATTCAGTACAAAGTTTCAACCACAGATTTGATCAAGGCAAAGAAAGAACCAATTAGCTCAAAAGCAAATTATCTGAAATTACACAGTAAGAGGAACAAAAAGAAAAAGTATAAAAAAGAGTGAAGAAAGCCTATGGGAATTATAGGATACCATCAAAACAATCAATGTACACATTATGGAAGTCCCAGATGGAGAAGAGAAAGTCACAGGTGTATAAACTTATTTAAAGAAATAAAGACTGAAAAATTCCCAAATCTGGGGAGAGAAATGTAAATAAAATTCATGAAGCCTAAAAGACTCCAAAGAGGTTAAAAAAAAGAAATCTACAATGAGAAACATTAAAATTAAACCATCAAAAGTCAAAGACAGAGAATTGTGAAGTCAGGAAAAGTGACTCATCACATACAAGGAAATGCCCAAAAGACTATCAGTGGATTTCTCAGCAGAAACCTTGCAGTCCAGGAAAAGAGTGGGATGGTATTCAAAGTGCTGAAAGGAAAAAATGGCCAACCAAGAATATTATACATGGAAATTTATCATTTAAAATTGAAGAAGAGATAAAGACTTTTCCAGAAAAACAAAAACTGAGGGAGTTCATCATCACTAGACCTGCCTTGAATAAAACGTTAAAGGGAGTTCATCAAGTTGAAAAAAAAAAGTACACTAAACAGAAACACAAAAGCACATGAAAGTATATATCTCTCTGGTAATGGTAAATATTTAGAGAAGTACAGAATAATGTAATACTCTAAGAGTGGTGAATAAATCACTTTTAACCCCAGTACAAAAGTTAAAAGACAAAAGTATTAAGAATAACTATAATCACAAAAATTGGTTAATGGATACATCATACAAAAAAGTAAATTCTGACATCAAAAATATAAAGTGTAAGGAGGAGTACATGTGTAGATTTTAAAACTAACAAAAAACTCATCTTTATTCTACATACCAGATGACAGTTCATGTATCTTTCTTTCACAAACTTCACTTTATACTTTTTAACCTTCAATTCTGTTGCCTTCCAAGAGAAAGATGTGGGATTTAAATTTTTTTAATTTTAGAATATGTTATTAGCTGAATAAATAGAGGCTACTCATTTACTAAAAATTGATTTTGCTTTGAGAGAATGTGTACAGTTTTTGTATGCAGTTGAAATTAAGTTGTTATCAGTTTAAATTAGGCTATGATAACAATAAGAAGTTTTATGCATGGTAAACACAATGAAAAAACTTATTGTAGATACAAAAAAGGTAATGAGAAAAAAAATCAAATCATCAAAACACAAGGAAGGACAGCAAAAAAGGAAGTGAGAAACAAAAGAACTATGAAACATACAGAAAACAAAAATTTCCTTTTATCAATGTTTCATAGTTTTCAGCAAATAGATCTTTCACCTCCTTGGCTAAGTTTATCCTAGGTATTTTGTTTTTTTGATGCAATTTTAAAGGATTGGAGGTTTTTTTACTTTCTCTTTCTGATATTTCAATATTAGTGTACAGAAATGCAACAGATTTCTGTATATTACTCATATCCTACAACCTTGCTAAATTCATTTATTAGTTCTAATAGTTTTTGGGTGGAGGCTTTACAGTTCTCTACATAGAGTATCATGTCATCTGCAAATAGTGACAGTTTTACCTCTTCCTTTCCAATCTGCATACCTTTTATTTCTTTTTATAAAAGAAATAAAAATTAAAAATTTTTTAATTTTTATAATTTTAAAAATTATAAAACACTGATGAAAAAAATTAAAGTAGACACAACTAAATGGAAAGACATCTCATGTTCATGGATTAGAAGAATTATTGCTAAAATGTCCATTCTACCCAAAGTAATCTACAGACTCAATGCAATTCCTATCAGAATGTCAATGGCATTCCTCACAGAAGCAGAAAAAAATATCCTAAAATTCATATGGAGCCAAAAAAACACCCTGAATAGCCAAAGCAATTTTGAGCAAGAAAACAAAGTTTGAAGGCATCACACTTCCTGATTTCAAAATTTTAACAAAACTAGAGCAGTCAAAAGAGAAAGTACTGACATAAAAGATATATAGGCCAATAGAACAGAATAGGGAACTCAGAAATAAACCCATTTATATAGCCAACCCATCTTTGAAGAGAGTGCCAAGAATATACAATGGAGAAAGAATAGTTTATTCAATAAATGGTGGTGGAGAAACTGGATATCCACATGCAAAGGAATGAATTTGGACCCCTATCTTACATCATACACAAAAATCAACTTCAAATGAATTAAAGACTTAAGTGTAACTCATGAAGCTATAAAATTCCTAGAAGAAAAAATAGGGTAAAATCTTCTTGACACTGGCTTTGGTAACTCTTTCTTGGATGCAACACCAAAAACACCTGGAACGAAAGCAAAAATAGACAAGTGGAATTATGTCAAACTAAAAAATGAAAAAATCAAGAAAATTACAAAACAGAAACAGACTCACAGACTTAGAAAACAAACTTATCGTTACCAAATGGGAAAGGTGGGCGGAGGGATAAATTGGAAGTTTGGGACTGACATATACACACTACTATATTTAAAATAGATAACCATCAAGGACCTACTGTTTAGCACAGAGAACTCTGCTCAGTATTCTGTAACAACCTAAATAGGAAAAGAAGATGAAAAAGAATAGATACATGTATATGTATAACTGAATCACTTTGCTGTACACTTGAAACTAACACAACATTGTTAATCAGCTATACTCCAATATAAAACTTTTTTTTAAAAAAAGGCAATCTAAGAGTAGGAGAAAATATTTGCAAACCATATGTCTCACAGAGTTAATGTCCAAAATATATAAGAAACTTCTACAACTAAATAGCAAAATAAACAAATAAAACCTGATTTTAAAATGGGCAAAGGACCTGAAAAGACATTTTTCAAATTACATTCAAATGGATAACAGGTATATGAGAAGGTGTTCAACGTCACTAACCATCAAGGAAACGAGAATCAAAACCACACTGAGATATCACTGCATGCATGTTAGGATGGCAATTATCAAAAGGACAAACAATAACAAATGTTGGCAAGGATGTAGGGAAAAAAAAAAAAGGGAACCCTTGTACATTGTTGGTAGGAATGACAATTGGTACAGCCACTATGGAAAACAGTATGGAGGTTCATCAAAAATTTTGAAATAGACCACTGCATATTATCCAGCAATCCTACTTCTGGGTATACATCCAAAGGAACTGAAATCAGTATCTCAAAGATGTATCTGCATTCCCATATTCATTTAAACATTATTAACAACAGCCAAAACATGGTAGCAACTTAAATGTCCATTGACAGAAGAATGAATGAAGAAAATGTGGGTGATGTCAACATCATGGTGGTATGAGATGCTCCTTTTTTCTCTCCCCTTTAATCTACAAGCAATAAAATATCCATAACTCAACAAGGTGCCTCTGCCCAAAACATCATGATGCTGAAGAATTCCACACATCTGTACTTTTAAGGTACGTGGACTAGAACATATAGAGGAGGTGGAACCAAGGGAACAACAGAGGCAGCGTCTGAGATTTTAAACCCCAAGCTGCAGCAGCTGAACCCTCAGCCCAAAGAGAGTCCGGTAGCATCAGGGGAGGTGTCACACATGACTCTGGCTTTTAGGCTGCAGTGGCACCCATAGCCACGGGGAACTGTAGCCATGGGGAACTGGACAGCAGTGACAACAGCGCATGCAATCCTACCCCTCCAGCTGTGAAGGTGCCCGTGACTCCCATCCCCACCCCCCAACAGCAACAGCTCCCACAAACCCAACAACCCTGGATACAGCAAAGGCACCTGTGACCCTGGCATTCCTCCTCACCTTCCCCCTCCCCTACAGTGACAGAGCTCGCAACCCAGGAGACCCCCAACATGACACAGGTGCCCGCCATCTTGGTGCCCCAGGCAAGAACTCCAGCAACATCGGCAGTAGCAGAGCACCATCAACCCTGGAGGCACAAGCAGGGACACCAGGGCACTAGGCAACACTTCTGGCAGAGGTGGTGGAAGGTGGAAAGTACTGATTCCCAAATATAACCAGAGGTTCAGGTAAGAGGAATCAAAAACTTGTGCTATACCACCACCTACTGGAAAACCAAAGAAAAGCCTCTAACTACTAACCTGTTGAATCATTAGAATCAAGGGTAAAGGAAAAAAAAAAAAAGAGGTTTTACCTAAAGAAAGATGTTCACTATTTCAAATGCACCAGCAGAGGAACAACTCATCAAGCACCAGGAAGAACCACAGTAACATGATATCACAAAAAGAAAAAGACAATTCTCCAGAAACCACACTTAAAATCATGGAATACTACAATCTAACTGATCAAGAATTCAAATAGCTGTCATGAAGAAACTCAATGAACTACAAGAACTCAGAAAGCCAAGAGCTCAGGAATAAAATTAGTGAACAGAAGGAATACTTTACCAAAGAGATTGAAACTCTAAAAAAGATTCAACCAAACAGAGATTCTGGAGCTGAAGAATTCAATAAATGAGATGAAGAACACATTAGAAAGCACTGGAAATAGAGCAGGCCATATGGAAGAGAGAATCAGTGAGCTCAAAGGCAGAAATCTAGCAATGATACAGGTAGAAGAGGAGAGAGAATTAAGATCCAAAAAAATAAAGAAATATGAGAACTATCTGACTCTATTAGGAAGAGCAACATTAGATAATAGGTATCCCAGAAGGAAAAGAGAAGGAGAAGGGAGCAGAGAGTCTATTTAAAGAAATAATAGCTAAGAACTTCCGAAACCAAGGGAAGGAACTAGATATACAAATCCATTAAACTAAAAGAACACTTAATTAACTCAACACAAAAAGAACTTCTCCGAGACATATTAACACTGTCGAAAGTCAAAGACAAAGATAGAATTTTAAAAGTAATCAGGGAAAAAAAATGATAGTAACAAACAAAGAAATCCTCATTAGGCTATCAGGAGATTTCTTAGCAGAAAATCTAAGCCGGGAGGGAGTGAAATGACATTATACAAATACAGAAGGATAAAAAACTGTCAGCCAAGAATAATCTATCCATATAGTTATCATTCAGATATGAAGGAGAAATAAAGTTTTCCCCAGACAAATAAAAGCTGAGGGAATTCATCAACACTAGACCTGCCTTACAAAAAAAATATTGAAAGGAGCTCTTTTACTAGAAACAAAAAGGCAAAAGTATACAAAACTTTGAGTATGGTGATGAATAGACAAAAATCAGAAAATTGCAACTGTGTATCAGAATAAGTTTTTAAACACTTTATTAGATCATAAAGGTTAAAGGAGGGAAAGCAGTAAAAATAACTATAGCTATTTCAATTTGGTAACAACTTATAACAAAAAAAGGGATAATTTGAGACAACAAAAAAAAAGAGGAAGAGGAAAAGGACAGAACCCATACAGGCAAATGAAGATAAGATGCTATCATCAGAAAAAGGACTATTTTATCTATAAGAAATTTTATACAAACCTAATCGTAACCACAAAACATTAATCTAGAGCAGAGACACAAAACATAAAAAATAGGAAACTGAAAAACATCATATAACACCACCAAACTGACAAACACAAGGAAAAATAATCAAAGGAGGTATAGAGCAATCTTTAAAAAAAAAGATAAAATGACAGTACTAAGCTCTCACTTATCAATAATCACCCTAAATGTCAATGGATAGAATTCATCAGTCAAAAACACAGAGTGGCTGGAAGAATAAAAAAACGAGACCCGGGGCTTCCCTGGTGGCGCAGTGGTTGAGAGTCCACCTGCCAATGCAGGGGACAAGGGTTCGTGCCCCGGTCCGGGAAGATCCCACATGCCGCGGAGCGGCTGGGCCCGTGAGCCATGACCACTGAGCCTGCGCGTCCAGAGTCTGTGCTCTGCAACAGGAGAGGCCACAGCAGTGAGAGGCCCGCGTACAGACAAAAAAAAAACAAGACCCAACTATATGCTGTTTTCACAAGACTAATCTCTGCTCTAAAGACAAACATAGGCTCCAGGTGAAGCAATGGAAGATGATACTCCAGGCAAATGGTAGTCAAAAAAAGCAGTAGCCATATTTATATCAGACAAAATAGACTTCAAACCAAAAAAGGTAAGAAAAGACAAGGATGGACATTATATAAAGGCAAAGGAGACAATTTTTCAAAAAGACATAATAGTTATTAATATATATATGCACTAACACTGGAGCACCAAAATATATAAAGCAAGTAGTAATAGATTTAAAGGGAGAGATTGACAGCAACACAATAAAAGTAGGGTACATTAACACCCCACAACCATCAATGGATTGGTCATGCAGATAGAAAGTCAACAAGGAAACAGCTGCTTAAATGAAACATTAGGCCAGATAGATTTAATAGATTTATATAGAACATTCTATACAAATGCAGCAGAAGGCTCATTCTTCTCAAGGGTACATGGAAAATTCTCAAGGATAGACCATCTATTGGTACACAAAATAAGTCTCAGTAAATTTAAGAAGATTTAAATCATGTCAAGCTTCTTTTCCAGTCACAATGATATAAAACTAGAAATCAATTACAAGAAGAAAGCTGGAAAAATCACGAACATGTGGAAACTAAACAACAAGCTACTGAACAACCACTGGGTCAACAAAGAAATCATGGAAGAAATTTTTAAAAACCTGAAGACAAATGAAAATGAAAATACAACACACCAAAATCTGTGGGATGCAGCAAAGTAGTACTAAGAGGGAAGTTAACAGCAATACAGGCCTAGCTCAAGAAACAAGAAAATTCTCAGATAAACGAGATAACTTTACAATTAAAGGAACTAAAAAAGAACAAAAGAAGCCCATACTCAGTAGAAGGAAGCAAAGATACTAAAGATTAGAGTGGAAATAAATGAAATGGAGACTAAAAAGAAATAGAAAAGATCGATGAAACTAAGAGTTGGTTCTTTGAAAAGATAAACAAAATTGACAAACCTTTAGCTAGACTCACTAAGAAAAAAAGAGAGAAGGGTCTGATAACTATAATCAGAAACAAAAGAGGATAAGTAACAATGGATGCCCCAGATATACAAAGAATTATAAAAGAGTATTATGAACAACTATACACCAAGAAATTGGGACAATGTAGAGGATGTGGACATATTCTAAGAATCATACAATCTTCCAAGACTGAATCACTAAGAAATAGAAAATGTGAGTAGACCAATCACTAGTAAGGATATTGACACAGTAATCAAAAACTCCCCAAAACAAAAGCCCAGGACCAGACAGCTTTACAGATGAATTCTACCAAATATTCAAAGAAAATTTAATACCTACCCTTCTCAAACTCTTCCAAAAAATTGAAGAGGAAGGAACACATCCTAACTTATTTTACTAGACAAACATTACCCTGATACAAAAACCAGCAACAGACAACACAAAAAAAGAAAATTACAGGCCAATATCTGATGAACATAGAGACAAAACTCTTCAACAAAATATTATCAAACCTAATAAAAGGATCATATACATGATCAAGTGGGACTTCTTTCAGAGATTCAAGGATGGTTCAACATCTGCAAATCTATGAACATGATACACCACATTAACAAAATGAAGATAAAAATCATGTGATCTCAATAGATGCAGAAAAAGCATTTGACAAGATTCAACATCCATATATGATTTTTTAAAGAACACTCAATAAAATAGGCATAAAGAGAACATACCTCTACATAATAAAGGCCATATATGACAAACCCATTGCTAACATCATTCTCAATAGTGAAAATCTGAAATCTATCCTTCTAAGATTAGGAACAAGACAAGGATGCCCACTGTCACCACTTTTATTCAACATAGTATTGGAAGTCCTGGACACAGCAATCAAATAAGAAAAATAAATAAAAGGAATCCAGATTGGAAAAGATGAAGTAAAACTGTCACTGTTTATAGATATAACATGATTTTATATATATGGAAAACCCTGAAGACTCCACCAAAAATCTATCAGAAATAATAACCAAATACAGTAAAGCTGTAGGGTACAAAATCAATACACAGAATCAGTTGTGTTTTTATACACTAACAATGAACTAGCAGAAAAGTAAATTAAGAAAACAATCCCATTTACAATTACAACAAAAAGAATAAAATACCTAGAAATAAATTTAACCAAGGAGGTGAAAAGGCTGTACACTGAAAAGTATAAGACACTGTTGAAAGAAATTAAAGAAAACACAAAGAAATGGAAAGATGTTCTGTGATCATGGATTGGAAAAAGAAACAGTGTTAAAATGTCCATATTACCTAACTCAATCTATAGATTCAGTGCAATCTCTATAAAAATCCCAGTGACATTTTTCACAGAAATAAAAAAAAATCCTGAAATTGATATTGAACCACAAAAGACCCCAAATAGCCAAAGCAATCCTGAGAAAAAAGAACAAAGTTGGTGGTAACACAGGCACAGATGTTCAAATTATATTACAAAGCTATAGTAATCAAAACATCATGATATTGGTAGAAAAACAGATACAGAGATCAACAGAACAGAATAGAGAGCCCAGAAATAAGCACACAGTACAACAAAGAAGCAAAGAACATGCAATGGAGAAAGAATAGTCTCTTCAATAACTGGTGCTGGAAAAATGGGACAGACACATGCAAAAGAATGAAACTAGACCACTATCTTATACCATACACAAAAATCAACTCAAAATGGATTAAAGATTTAAATCTAAGACCTGAAACCATAAAACTCCTAGATGAAAACATAGGCAGTATGTTCTTTGACATCAGTCTTAGCAATGGCTTTTTGGATCTGTGTCCTCAGGCAAGGGATACAGAAGCTAAAATAAACAAATGGGACTACATCACATTAAAATGTTTCTGCACAGCAAAGGAAACCATGAACAAAACAAAAAGCCTACCAAAAGAGAGAAGATATTTGCAAATCATATATCTGATTAGGGGTTAAGATCCAAAATATGTAAAGAATTCATACAACTCAGCAACAAAAAACATACCACCAATTCAAATATGGACTGAGGAACTGAATAAACATTTTTCCAAAGACACAAAGATGTCTAACAGGCACATGAAAAGATGTTCAACATCACTAATTATCAGGGAAATGCAAATCAAAACCACAATGAGATATCACCTTACACCCATTAGAATGGGTATTATCAGAAAGGCAAGAAATAACCAGTATTGGAGAGGATGTGGAGAAAAGAGAACCCTCATACAATGGTCATGGGAATGTAAATTGGTGTAGCCCTTATGGAAAAGAATATGGAGATTCCTTTGAAGATTAAGAATGGAACTAACATATGATCCAGCTATTCCATTTCTGGTTATTTATCTGAAGAACACAAAAACACTAATTTGAAAAGATATATGCAATGCACACCTATGTTTATCACAGCATTATTTGCAATAGCCAAGACATGTAAACAACCTAAATGCCCATCAGTGGATGAATGGATAAAGAAGATGTGATATATATATATAATGAAATACCACTCAGCCATAAAAAAGATGAAATCTTGTCATTTGCAACAACATGGATGGACCTTGAGGTTATTGTGCTAAGTGAAATAAGTCAAATGGGGAAAGACAAATACCATACGATTTCACTCATATGTGGAATATTAAATAAATGAACAAACCAATCCAAATGAAAACAAGCACATAGATATAGAGAACAGAGTAGAGGCTACCAGAGGGGAAGTCTGGGTGGGTGGAGGGGGAAGCGAAATAGGTAAAGGGGATCAACAGTATGGTGACAGATGGAAAGTAAACGTTCAGTGGTGAGCACACTATAGTGTATACAAAAGTCAAAATATAATGTAATACGCACAAAACTCATATGATGTTATAAACCAATGTTACCTCAATAAATAAAAAAATGTGGTATATACATATAATGGAATACTACACAGTCTTAAACATGAAGAAAACCCTGCCATTTGTGACAATATGGATCAACCCCGTAGGACATTATGTTAAATGAAATAAGTCAGACACAGAACAAACATTGTATAATACCACTTGTATGATGAATCCAAAACAGTCAAACTCATAGAAGCAGAGAGTGGATCAGTGGTTATCAGGGGCTGGGAGAAGTGGAAAACTGGAAGATATAATCAAAGGGTACAAAGTTTCAATTATACAAGATAAGTCACTCCTAGAGATCTACTCTACAACATGGTGCCTATAGTTAACAATACTATTTATACTGAATACTTAAAATTTGCTAAGAGTTTAGATCTTATGTTAAGTGTTCTTTTCACAGAATAATATATACTAATAACAACAAATAAGAGGGCAGGAGGAAACTTCTACAGATGATGAATAGGTTTACAGCATAGACTGATATGATAACTTCATGGGTTTATACTTAACTCCAAACTCATCAAGTTGTATATACTAATTATGTCCAGCTTTTTGTATGTCAAAAAATAAATAAAATTTTAAAAGTCTGTGAAAAATAGGATAAAATAAAACTTGAGTGAAAAAAGGGAGAAGGAAACAAAATAAATTCCATGGTCGACTCATAAGCTATGGCTTGGAATAAAATATTATTTAAACTGATAAAGCTTAGCATATTTGAAAGTACAAATATCAACACTAAATAAGTTAACACCATTGACTAAAATTAGATGGTAGAAGAGAGGAAAAGGAAGAGGAAGGAAAAGTTTTAGTCTAAATTTATTGTTCATCATAGACAAAGTGTAAATAAGAGGGCACTACTTATATTATTTGATATCCAAAACTCCAGAAATAGAAAGGGAAAGAAAAGAAAGCAGGTAACATTGTGATTGTGAAAAGCACTCTCTTCTCATGTATATTTACAAATTTACTAACATACATATTATATGTATGATACTATAAACCTTGAATCAAATGTATCAGTCATATCAACAAATGTAAATTGTGGTTAACTCATCTAACAAATAAAAATATTGTCATGTTAGCACTCAAAGTAAAACCCAACTTTATGGTGTACATAAGAGAATCACCTAAACGAAGTGATTCAGAAAGCTTAAAATTAAAGAATCAGTAGAAGGTTGTAATGAGACTGTTATGGGCTGAACTGTGTTCTCCCCAAAATTCATTTGTTGAAGTCCTAAACCCCAATACCTCAGAATGTGACTGTATTTAGAGTTAGAGTCTTTAAAGAGGTGATTAAGTTAAAATGAGGTCATTAGTGTGGGCCCTAATCTAGTATGACTGGTGTCTCTATGAGAAGAGGAAATTAGGACACAGAGAACAGGAAGAAGACACCACCTGCAAGCCAAGGAGAGAGGCCTCAGAAGAAATCAAGAAATCAATCCTCCCAAAACCTTGTTCCAGAATAATGAGAAAACGAATTTCTGTTGTTTAAGCCATTCAGTATGTCTTTGGTTACTGTTATGGTAGATCTGGCAAACTAACACAGAGACCATTGCTCTGATCCTCACAGTGAGAACAAATGAGACAAATTATAATTTTTCAAAAATCTATTACAGAGCTAAAGATGCAAAGAGATCTAAAACAATAAATTCTAGCAAGGGATGATCTCTTCTTAGGAGAGTAAAGATTCAGAGCTTTGTCTCCTCCTGGTGGAGCTGTGGGATGAAGAGGAATCCATTCTATTGATAGAGTAAGAAAAAGCCAGCCAAACTTCTACCATCTTTTAATGGCTAAGTATTGGCAGATATAACAAGTTAGAATCACTAGGAACATCATACACAGAGTAAGTCTGTCCCACCAGCTTCCTCTTCCCATAGATCTTCACCCAGGACACAGGATAAAATACCAAATACTGTGGAAAGGGAAGAAACCTGAGAGAGATCTCCTTTGAGAGGCACAGGGGCTTCTCCTAGTGCAAGGCAGCAGGCTGCGGCAAGCTGTGAGTAAGGGTACAAGAGCTAAGTGAAATCCTGAGAAGGCACTCAAAGGATGAAAGAGGGATAGTAAAGATGGAAATCCCCAGGTACAGAACGTGTGGGGTGGAAATTAAGAGAAAAGACAACTTCCACAGTTCAGAAAGTTGATAGGTAGGTAGGTATGTTAGTAAGTAGGCAGGTAGATGGGTGGATGGAAATATGGATGAGTGAGAGGTAATAATGGATGGTGATATATAAATGGATCTCTCTCTCTCTCTCTCTCTCTCTCTCTCTCTCTCTCTCTCTCTCTCTCTCTCTATATATATATATATATATATACACACACACATATACATATATATATGGAGAAATGTTGGATGGATGGATGGATTCTCTTTCTCCTTTTCAAACTGAATCATACTATATTCTGGTTTTAAAGAAATACATTATGAATGATTTCCTTTGTGAAGTCCTCTTAGAATTTTTCAGAGAACCAAGATATCAGCATTATCATTGCTGTGGGATCCCACTGAAATCAATAGCAAAAGTCTCCTAAATGTGTGTGAATTGCTTTCATTTACAACTTCAAGAAAGAAAACATGCCAGGGCATTACTAAGAGTAAAATCCATTCTTCTGTTCACTAAACCTAAACCATTGCATTAGTGTAGACCAAGACAAACACAAAATATCACAATAATGCTGTGGGGGATATACGCTTCATTAAAGATAATCCACTACAATATGACAAAACATAAGGTAGCTATTCTTTCTGCAGCAACACAGATGACGACTTTATTTTAAACCCAGAGCAGATTGAATTTTTGCATGATGTTTTCTTTAAACTGCCTGGCTTAATCTAGAAATACATTAAGACACTCATCCACCAGCTGTGCCAGTTTCAGCTGTAGCAAATTGATGATTAGCTTTCTCCTGAAAATAATTTCTTCCCACAAAATTTTTAAATGGACTGAAATAACATTAAAAGTCAGGAATGGAAAATATACCTTCATTATTAAATATTTTAAAGCTATTTTATCATTAAATCATTTGAATAATGTATTAGATAAAACTATTAATACTGGAAAACATTAATTAGGTGTGAACTTTTTGTGTTTTATTTTTGAGATAAAATTCAAAACATATCATCCTAAAGCCAAGTAAATAGGCAAAATTAATCACCATTGCCTGCATTAAACTCCATCACAAAATTTAGGACTTCTGTAATAGTTTCAGAACTTGTTAGTAATTTAAGGCAACCCTGGTTATTAAAGATGCAGATTTTTTTAACCTTCTCTGCTATTTGATTTAAAATACCAGTGTTTTCTTTTAGTCCAATTTAATTAATTTTTGTATTTAAAGATAATTAAATTGGACTAAAAGAAATTACATGTAAATGAAAAAAAAAATCCTTACAGTCAGAAGAATCTAAGCAAGAGTGGGCAAACTAGGACACATGGACAATGGTCTGTTTTTGTAAATAAAGTTTTATCAGAACACAGCCATGCTCACTTGTTTGTATACTGCTCCTAACAGACTTCTCACAATGGTGAAGTTGGGTAGTTGCTACAGAGAAGACCTGAGAGCCTTCAGGCTAAAATATTTACTATCTGGCCTTTTAAGAAAAAGTCCAACTCCTGGTTTAAATAAAAAGTTTCAGGCCAACTCTCACCTTCATTCCATCAAGTGTTTTGGTATGCTCTTCCAGGAAGAGAGAAAAAATTTTAAAAAAACTAAAAGTTATAGTCCCCAGATTAAATCAATTGCATTAAAATTAAGAAAAAAATAATAAATCACCGCTGCATTCAGCATTTCACTTGTCCCTTTAGCTGACCCAGATACTACATGAGTCCTCTTCTTAGCCCTGTGGTGTGATGTACTGCACAAGCCTGATGACCATTTTGATTAAAATATGCACCCTTTTCACTGACAGTATCTCACACCTATCCTTATTTTAATTTACATTATTTTGTATTTCTTAAAATTTGTAGTCATCAGTACCAAATAAAGGAAAATTTAATTTATTTTGACCCCTTCAAAGGCTGGGAGGTAGACCAAATTACTCAACATCTAACACATTTAGATTTAAAACTTTCTAAAATAATTTATGGTCAAAAGCTATTACCTTATACAACTCTATAAGCACCTATGTGTAGGAAATCATAACTGGTCTTGCTAAACTGAATACGTCCTAACTGGTAAAGCCTTCTTGATTATGAAATCATATAAGTGCTAAGCACTGGCTGACTCCATGTATGGGACTAAAAATCCTTGGGTTATCTTCCAAACTTGAATTGGAAGAGTATTCTAACCTAGAACTCACTGATACTGTGATACTTAATAGGTAGCTAAAGAAGATAAGCTAAAGTGACACACTGTAAACATTGTCTACCCTCTATCTGACAACAGAATTAAGGAAGAACTGAAGCACAAAGAAACATTTAAGTCCAAATTCACAAAAAATCCTTGAAAGTCATTATTTAAGGAAGTAAGGAAGTCTAGTTCTGTGGGTTCCAAACCTTCCTGCACATCAGCACCTGGGAAACATATTACAAAATAAAACTAATATTGTGTGCCCTCCCTCTAAGATTCTGATTCAGTAGGTCTGCTGTGGTATCTGGGATTATATAGTTTCAATAAACACCTCATGTTGTTTTTTTGCAGTGGATACATGGACAGATATTTGGGAATTGATACAATTGGTATCAATACAATGTAAGAAAGGAATGACAATCTAGATCTAGTTTTTTGTCCTTGTTCTTTCCCAAGTAGCTGTTTTGCAATCATTGTGGAAAAGGGGGTAAATCAATCTCTGAAAGTCCAGAACTCCTCATTCTTATTCAGTTTTGTTACTGTCAAGCTCTGTAATACTAGACAGTCCTGTTGATCTTGCATGCTTCTGTTTTCCCACCTGTTAAGTGATGAGGATGCCTGCTTGTCTACCTCACAGAATTTTGGGAGGGTTGCCAACATGACTCGAAAAAAGTAAAGGAGGAACAGCAGGGTAAATACAGCAGACTGGACATACACATTTAACTTCACTCTCTCCTAAGTGACAATAATGACATTAAGGGTATATTTAAAGGAATTATACCATAAAAACAAAGGGAATGGGAAAGGAGACAATGCTCACAAAACTTATGCAGAAGGATAAGTGCAAATGATTTAGCACAGAAGGGAAAGCTAAATCTTCAGTGAGCATTGTGGAAAGTTGGCATGTAACCCAATTTGCATCGCAGAATGCTCAAATGGTTCAACATTAAGTAGAGGTGGAGGTAAAATTGAGGCTACTAAAAAAATGAAGAAGTAGCTGAAAGTTTGTTTAGGATGTAATTAGGTCCTAGGATGCACTTAACTGGAAGACTACCACTTTCCTCCTCCAACAGAAGAATAGACCTCTATTCTCTGCAAAGAGCCAAAAAGAGCATCTCGGACTTGGGAGATGCCAGATACGGTTGAGGGTGAGGTTGCCATATAAAATCAGGGAAATTCGGGAAACAGATCATTAAAATACTGGGAGTCCCTGCTCTAGTCTCTAACTCAGCTCCCTAAACACTGGCAGTCAAGCTTATACACTCTGGGCAGGCAAACGGGAGGTTCTTCCTACTGAATCTGACCAGATCAAGAGAAAAGACCTCAAGAGGCTCCTCAATTAACCTGACCACAAAATACCCTATAGTTCACCCACAATCTCCCAAACTTTCCCAAGTATACAGAGCTTGCAGTCAGCGGAAACACCTGTGGAAAGCCTCTAATGCAAAAGGCAGAGACCCAAAGAAGAGTAAATCCAACTAGTTACAACCAGCATTTAGGCAAGGAGATGGAAAGCTTTAAAAACTGTAATTAGGTCCATAACCTATGTATAAAATGGAATTTGTTTATCTAATTATATTTCTGACTATATATTTCTGATGAACCTGCATCATAATTCCAGAGACAACAAATTCTAATTTCTGAGCTGCAAAAATATTAAAAAATATAACAAAATAACATTAACACTGTTCACTATAATATATCCCTTGATAAACCCAGCAGTATCTATGTACTATCCCACAGAAGCCCAAGACTCTTCTAATTGATTAATGAAAACAAGCCATTAAAAGTTGTTGAATGAAATGTTTTCTGTCATACTCAAAGCTAATTTCAACTGGGCATGTATTTATTATATATATTACATATATAATATTAACATAATACTCCTCAAAGAGATCTGTCTGCTCCTATGCTTGTTCTCTCCCCAATCTTTTTTCAACAAGGAACCAAGTGGTCCTGCTACAATAAAACTGTGAATTGTGTCACTGTTCTGCTTAAAACTTTCCTATCTCATTCAGTGTAAAAGGTAAAAATTTGACAACAGCCTACAAAGCCCCACCTTCCCATGTTCCCTCTCTCGTGTTCCTCCTCCTCACTTACTCCCTGCAGCCACACTAGCGTCCTTGCTGCTTCCTAAAAAGCACACTCCCACATAAGGGCTTTTGTACTGTTGTTTAGTCTGTTTAGAATGCTCTCCCCACACACATCCATGTAATTCATTCCTTCAACTCTTATCCCTGTTAAAAATGTCACCTTTTCTTATGAAGAACCTAGAGGCAGGACAGGAATAAAGACGCAGATGTAGAGAATGGACTTGAGGACATGGGGAGGGGGAAGGGTAAGATGGGACGAAGTGAGAGAGTGGCATGGACATATATACACTACCAAATATAAAATAGATGGCTAGTGGGAAGCAGCCACATAGCACAGGGAGATCAGCTCAGTGCTTTGTGACCACCTAGAGAGGTGGGATAGGGAGGGTGGGAGGGAGACGCAAGAGGGAGGAGATGTGGGGATATATGTATATGTATAGCTGATTCACTTTGTTATAAAGCAGGAACTAACACACCATTGTAAAGCAATTATACTCCAATAAAGATGTTAAAAAAAAAAGTTACCTTTTCAACTTGCTATTTCAAACTGCAACCCACCACTCTTCTAGCAATCTCAATCAGTTCTACTCTTCTTTATTTTTTCCACAGAACTTATTGTCACCTAACATACTATACAACTTAGTCGTTATCTTTATTGTTTACTGTCTTTCTCTACTTGCTAGAATATAAGCCCCATTATAAAAGGGCAATATATTTGTTTATTAATGTATTACAGGTACATAATAATTTTTTTAAATAACTACATGTGCCTGGTACACAGGGGGCACTCAATAAATATTTTCTGAAAGAATAAATGAATGAGAAGGCTGGGCTGTATCTAAAAAAAGGAACAATCAGAGTAAGAAAGATTTCTGTAAAAAGAAAAATATGATAGCAGAAATGAAAAAAAATCAACAGAAGAAAAATTGGAGGAAAGCAAAAAGACAAAGAGATAAAAAATAGCAGAGGAGGGGCTTCCCTGGTGGCGCAGTGGTTGAGAGTCCTCCTGCCGATGCAGGGGACACACGTTCGTGCCCTGATCCAGGAAGATCCCACATGCCGCGGAGTGGCTGGGCCCATGAGCCATGGCCACTGAGCCTGCGCGTCCGGAGCCTGCGCTCCGCAACGGGAGAGGCCACAACAGTGAGAGGCCCGCGTACCGCAAAAAAAAAAAAAAAAAAAAAAAATAGCAGAGGAAAAAAAAAAGATTATTAAAGGTGTGGTCCAGAAACTTAACATCAAATGAAAGGAGTTCCAGAAAGAAAGAATAGAAAAGACAAAAGGAAAGGATTAAAGGAATAATTCAGGAATTGGAAATAATTCTGAGAATGGGAAAAAGAGTAAGTTTCTATTTTGAAAAGGCCCATCAACCTCCCAGTACAATGGATGAAAATAGACTCACACAAATTGGGGCATATCACCAGGCAATTTTCTGAACACTATGCATAAAGAGAAGATACTAAAAGTGTCCAGAGGAAAAATAGAACAGCTCTCATACAAAAGATCAAGAGTCAGAATGGCCTTGGATTTTTCAAAGCAACACTGAAATCTGGAAGGCAATGAAGACATGCTCCCAAACTAAGGAAAAATTATTTTTAACCCAGAATACCTTAACAGATAAACAATAATTCAAGCAGAAGTACCCTTTAAGATATGGAAAATCTCAAAAACATTAAAAATGAAAACGTCCATTGATCCATTTCTTAGGAATCTAATGGAGGATATATTCTACAAATATCAGGGATATGCTAAGAAAGGGGAAGACACGGGATCCATGAAACTAGGGCTTCAATTCAAGAGAGGCAAAAGGATATCCTAGGAAAATGGTATTATGAGTTGAATTGTGTCCCCCTCAAAACATGTGTTGAAGTCCTAATCACCAGAACCTCTAAATATGACCTTATTTGGAAATGGAGCCTTTGCAGATGCAATCAAGTTAAGATGAGGTCATACTGAATTAGGGTGGGCCCTAAGTTTTATATGCATCATGTCTTTATAATAAGGGGGAATTACGAACACAAAGAGATGCAGAGACTGCCATATGAAGATGAAGGCAGAGACTGAAGTGATGCATTTACAAACCAAAGAACACCAAGGATTGCCTGCATCCTCCAGAAACTAGGAGAGAGGCACGGAACAAATTCTTCATTTGTGAGTCTCCTACCAACACACTGATTTTGAACTTCTAGCCTGCAGAACTGTGAAAGAATAAATTTCTGTTTTTAAAGGCATCAAGCTTGTGTTACTTTGTTATAGCATCCCTAGGAAGCTAATACAAGTGGTGAGGAGAGATCTTAGGAAGACAAATATGCAGTCAGTTTAGAAAACACTCAGTCCAGATGGAGGTTGATCAGAGAGCTTTGGGAGAAGGGCATGAGGAGATGAAATTGACAGAATATCTGATATGTTTTTAACGTATTGAGAGGAAAAGTAGACAACTATGTGGGGTTTGGGATACAAAGAAAACAAAGTGAATGGGGGAAAAGACAGATACCAATTCAGGGAAAAGAGAGCGTGTGCATAAAAGCAAAAGAAATTATATTCTGCCTTATGGCTCACCTGTGAAAAGGGTTTTCACAGTAATTGTAACGTAAATATGGAACTAATCAAAATTATAATGACACAGAGATATGGGTGACAAGAAGTGAGCATGTATGTGGTAGGGGTTGGTGTGGTGATGAAAGAGAGCTAAATCTTCATCTTCAAAGGTATAGATATTGGGAAAACATCAAGAAATAAAACTATAGGCAAGTTTTCAAAAATAGGAATATTACCTAAGAAAGCCAGAGCTCAAAAATCTCTGTGCTAGGAAAAGCCACCTTTAACCATGCTTCCTTTTAAAACAATTAACAGATGAGTATTAAGATCAAATTCCATACAAAGTTGATATAAGATGAAACAGAATAAAAAGCAGATTAATGTCTCAACCAACAATGAAAAGATACCTTAAAGAGATTCCCACAGAACAGATAAAAAGTATAATCTTCTATTTCAGAGTAAACTATAGTATTAAAATTATATGACACAAGGAAACAACAAAAATTTGAACTACAATAATTCAGAAGTGAACTGACAGAACCTAGGAAAAAAAATAAAGAAAAAAATTAAATTTAAGAAATGAAAAACAAACTAGAAGAAACATAACAGTACAGAATACAATAGATAATGCCTTAAGAGAAACATGACAGAAAAGTTTTATAAATCAAAAATTAATAAGGGAAAAAATAATTCAATAAAATGTGAGAAATACTGACAACAGGCAAAGAAAATCCTACTTATAGATAATGAGTTCCCAAAGAAGAAAAGCAAAACAAAGAAGCAAAACAAATACTAAAAACTATAACTCAGAAAGCTTACCCACAATAAATAAATATTTGAAATTATATGTGAAAATATTGCCCTCTAATGGCTAACACGAAGACATAGTCCAGTAATATCACTGGACTCTAAAGAAAATAGAAAAAATTATTTAGGCACTTGACTTATAAGGGAAATAAGATTAGATTAGACTTTAAGGCAGTCATGCTTTAAGATAGGAGAAGATGGAATAATATTTAAGATACTCAAGGAAAGAAAAAGTGAGCCAAAGATTTTACATACGAAAAATTGACTGGAGTATAAACAGCACAGACAACCTCTTATCAGGATGCAAGAACCATACTGGTCTCATGAACTCCTCCTGAGGAATCTACTAGAGAAAAAGCTTCAGACACCAAAGTATCTAGAGAAGCATCAACATAAAACCTGAGAGTGAGCACTAAACACATAATAAATTGCAAAACTAAGACTAAATTCGTGCCAAACAGAAGAGAGTACAGTATGAAATGGCTATATGCTCACAGAATGAAGACGTAGTATAACCATTAAAAAATGTGGGGGAAGAATGGGAAGAACATATTAAAAATGATCAGTGATTTTTTTGGAAGTGTTATCATTGTTGTTGAGACTGTTGTATGTTTGCTGTGGATTAAAGTAAATTATGGTATATACCATCATCCTTCTTGGTCCTTGAGACTCAAGATTCTCAGTGTAGAAGAAAGTGGATACAAATGTAATACAAAATAGGGTCAATAAATAACTCTGTAGTTCTGATTTTGACTTGGAAATATTAGTAAGAACTCATAAATGTTTCATCTTTAAAATATTATATATTAATATATAGCTCTTGTCCACTAATGAGGCTTGGAAACAATGACCAGCCTAAGAGCAAAGACATCCCTTTAATCCAGAATCTGTTCTTGAGATACCATTTCCAATTAAAGGAAACCAAAAAATGTAAAAGATGAATGTGTAAGAATTTTATCATATGTATAATAGCAAAAAAGCTATCAGAAACATATAAGGTCATGTCAATGTAGTCAGAAGTTCACTTTATGAGGTTTCTACTGGCCAAAAATGGGACAATTTCAACTTTTAAAAGACTAATAATTGCAATGGGTTGAAATTTATTAAATATGTGTAACTCTATGAATTCATTATGACACTAAAAAAGTAAAGCTAATTTACCTCTTTGGAGAATGATAGCAAAGCAATTCAATATCTTGAAAACTAGTAAATAAAGGGAAAGAATCAAACATATTTTGCCTTTCCTATCTAAATGTAAAACTGGGTAACTAAATAGTATACGAGGATAAATATCATAAAACTATTTCAATTATAAGTTAAAAAGAAATAATAAACATAGAATATCATTTTATATTCCCCAATAAATTAATGTGTCTAGGCTCTGAGCACCAACAGCTGTTTATATCTTAAACAGAGACAAAACCAGGCATTATGTGCTTCCTGATGAAATAACACAATAACTTGTAGTTGTGCTTAAAGAATAAAACATAGTCTGAACCAGCCTCTGGATCCAGCTGCAAATTTGTGAAAAATTCAGATGGAGAAACACGTTGAGCCCTTACATGAGTATGCAATTTTAAAACTCCAATCGATGGGAAATTCTATAAGTTCAACACCAAGATTCTTCAAATACACTAACCTTTGAACAACATGGGTTTGAACTGCGCAGGTCCACTTACACACAGATTTCTTCCACTAACTACTACTAGTGCTACATGACCTGTGGTTGGTTTAATACAAACCACAGATACAGATGGCCAATAGTAGGTAAACTTACGGTCAGATTTTCAACGGTGCAGAGGGTCAGCACTCCTAACCCCATGTTGTTCAAGGGTCAACTGTAAATTGTAAAGAAAATAAAGGATGAAGGGAAAACATGTAATTTAATAGGAAACTTAAAGAAATCTTACATTTTTATAAAAACAGGCAAGACTAAATTATTCTGTCTAGAATCCACAATTGGATGATTAAAACCAAAAAGAAACCTCCCCCAAAATGATTACTATGAAAATCAGGATTGTTGTTATTTTGAGTGGGAGAAGACAGCAATTAGGCAAGGACACACAGAGAGGCTTCTGGGGAGATTTGGAAATTTTCTATTTCTTGACCCTAATGGCAGTTACAAGGCCTTTCAATAATTCATTACGCTAAAACTTGTTGTGTGTGGTTTTCTGAATCTTTATTTCTACAATAAAAATCTTTCAAATGCCCACACTAAAAAAAAGTATAAAGAAAAGAATAGCTAAGAAAACTTCCTAGAACAATAAAGAAGATGGATTTAACCTACAAGCTACTAACAATCATTATATAATATTGTGATTTTAATACCATAAAGAAATAGAACACTGAACAGAAAGCCAAGAGACATACACACACGGGCACACACATACACAGAGAAACTTAGTATCACAGAGGTAGCATTTAGAATCAGAAAAGATTCTGATTCTAAGTACTTATTACTTAGAACTACTTAATACAATATATGGTGTTGGGAAAACTGCCTATCCATATGGAAAGTTGAACTCCAAATAGATACGCAGAAGTTCTAAAAACTATAAACAAAATGTATTTCAAACATATAAATACCTAAATGTAAGTTTTTCTAAGTTTATCACGCTTTGAAAAAAAGTACGATAGAGTATTAGGAAAAGATTTCTGCATAATATGGAGACAGTAAATTTTTCCTTAAAAAGTCACTCAGGACTTCCCTGGTAGCCCAGCGGTTAAGAATCTGCCTGCTAATGCAGGGGACATGGGTTCGACCCCTGCTCCGGAAAGATCCCTCGTGCCATGGAGCAACTAAGCCCCTGCGCCACAACTCCTGAGCCTGCACTCCAGAGCCCACAAGTCACAACTACTGAGCCCGCATGCCACAGCTACTGAAGTCCGCATGCCTAGAACCCGTGCTCTGCAACAAGAGAAGCCACCGCAATGAGAAGCCTGCGCACCGAAACCAAGAGGAGCCCCTGCTCGCCACAAATAGAGAAAGCCCTCGCACAGCAACAAAAACCCATTGCAGCCAAAAATAAATAAATAAATAATTTATTTTTTTAAAAAAAGCCACTCAAAGAACATAGATATAAAAGTTGGCCATATCAAAGTTAAATACTTTTCTCAGCAAAATACATCATATAATAAATAAAGTTCATTAACAAGCTAAAGACAGAGAAAAGATTTGCAGTATATAAAAGCTTAGTACCCATTGCATAAAATGAATAACTATAACACAGTATTTTTTTAAAAACAGAAAAGAGGGCAGAGGCTACAAAGGGGCAATTCACAGAATAATCCACAATGGCAAGTAAGCATATGAAAAGATGCTTACCAGCACTACTAATCTGTGAGATTATATCCACGTAATCTTCCATATTCATCAGATTGGGAAAAACAAAATTTTGACAATATATGTCGTGGTGGGGATGTGCTAACATAAGAACTTCCAGACAGAAAGTAAATTGGGACCACCACTTTGTAGATTAACCAGACAATTATCTAGCAATATCTAACAAAAGCTTAAAATATACATGCCCTCTAACTCAGTTATTTCCCTTCAAAGGATTTTCCCTAAATACCCCTAATACAGGTGCATGTGGAGGGAATCAAAAATTTTTCACTCATGTATTTTTTATAAGCATAAAAAAACATTATTGGGACTTCCCTGGTGGTCCACTGGCAAAGAATCTGCCTTACCACACAGGGGATGCAGGTTCGATCCCTGGTCAGGGAACTAAGATCCCACGTGCCACGGGGCAACTAAGCCTGTGCACCAAAACTACTGAGTTCGCGCACCTCAACAAGAGAGCCTGCGTGCCACAAATTACAGAGCCCACGTGCCCTGGAGCCTGCGCACCACAACTAGACAAGAGAAAACCTGCACGCCACAACTCGAGAGAAGCCTGCGCACTGGAACGAAAGATCCACATGCCTCAGTGAAGATCCCGCATGCCTCAATGAAGATCCCACATGCCTGAATGAAGTCCCGACACAGCCAAAAAGAAATAAAAATAAATAAATAAAAATACATGTTAAAAAATATTAGTCTGTGAATAGAGATTAAATCAATAAAGTAATTGTGTTTGACTCAAACAATATAATGTTACTTACCAGGAAAATGAAGAAACTATATCTATATGTATTTTTGGTAATCTTAAATATATAAGTGATTGCCAAAGGAAAGCTGAAACTCTTACATATAATACGACAGCATTTATGTACATTTTAAGACACACAAAACAATAAGAACACAAAGTAGTAAATGTACTTAAATACGGTAGGAAGAGAACTATGGAATTGGACTGGTATAACAGGATGTTCACCAGTATCTATACTTTCTAGGGGAAACAAAATGCTCTGAAGCAAGTGTTACACAATTGTAAAATAAAATAAGTTCATGTACCATTTGTTACTTTCCCTATTTTTATAAAAATTTCATTCCACTTAATAAAAAACAGAAAAACACTCAATAAAGTAGTAATTCAGATTCAATATATTAACATTCATAAATGTATATAGCCTTTGATTAATGTTTCATATACAGGAAAATTAAGGTAGTCCTTTCATTTTTTAAGTTCAGTTATTCACTCCACATGCCACTTTAGTTCTCAAAAAGACATCTCATGTACTCCATTTAAATTCACTTTCTGAGAGAATGTACAGCTATATTTCCAATAAATATGTAGTCCTTAAGTATATGTCAGAGAGACGTATTCAAAAGAATATGGAAGAGTAAGGATGGATTTGCTATTTCAAACCAACTTTCCCACAGAGAACAACAATCTGAAGGTGTCAAAGATCTAATAAAAAAGCAAAGAGTTCTAGGCCAGAAATCAAGAGAGAATGGAGGCTCAAGAAGTTAAACACTGGCATATGCATGGAGTGTCTCTTTCCAAGTTGCATCTGTCAATTCCTGACTGAGCAACTGAAAGGCAAAAAGATTTAAAAAAGCTTGGAGAAAATTTATAGGATGAGAATAGAAAGCCAGACTTAGCAATTTGGGAAAGCCTTGAAGAAACCCTCTCACTTTAATTTGGGTTCCCAAGATCTGCACCCCAGAGGTGAGGATAAACCATAAACAAAGGTCCTCACAGGGATTTAAGCTCAGCTTCAAATCTCAATCTTGAAATCAGTTTGAAGTGATCTCTGACAGAAATTCTGAAGTAAGACCACTGGGTCTTAAACCTTTCTTAGAAATAATTTTCAAATACAATGTCTTATACATAATTAAAAATCAGTATAGCCAAAAAGACATGAGAAAAGAAAAACAGGCTAAACAGCACATTTTGCAGGAGATGACCCAACGAAGACTCAGTTAACCTAAAGATAGATCAGTAGAGATTATATAATCTGGAGAACAAGGAACAAAAATACTTTTAAACTATAAAGAGAATCTAATGGAGAATCTGTGGGAAAATAACAAAAAGTCTAACATACATGAAATTGGAAACAGAGAAGGAGAGAGGAGAAAGGGAAAGGATGTGAAAAAACACTTGAAGAAATAGTGGCTGAACATTTCCCAAACTCAGTGAGAAACATAAATTCACTGATTCAAGATGCACACCAAACCACTTGCAGAAAAATACAAAGAAAACCATACATGGGAACACTAATTCAAATGACTGCTGAATTCTCGTAAGAAATAATGGCCACAGAGGACAGTGGAACAACATGTTTAGAGTGCTTTTAAAAAAAAAAAAAGTCAACTCAGAGTTCCATATCTAGCACAAATATCCTATAAGAATGAAGGCAAAACAGACATTTTTAGATGAAAAAAACTGAGGAAAATTTTTGCCAGTACATCTACATTATAGGAAATTTTAAATTATATTCTACAGGCTGAATGAAAATAAAACCAAATTGAAACCCAGATTTTCAGAAAAACATCAGAATATTATAAACATGTGGATAAATATAAATTTATTTCTTCTTAATTCCTTTAAATACATATGACAGTTTAAAAAAATTATAACATTGTGGTGTAGATTTTATAAAATACATAGATGACATATATATAACAACAACAATGTAAAGATCAGGCAAGGAAGTAAATGATCCTATATGTTTCCAAGGTTTCTGCATTTTACCTGAAGTGGTGCAATATTACCTGTAAGTAGATTATGAAAAAAAGTTAAGTGTGTACACTGAATTCTTTAGAGTAACTGCTAAAGAAATCCAAAAAATAAAGGATATATTAAAACAATTTTTCAAATTCCTATTTATATTTTTTTAAAAAGACAATAAAGAGGAAAGGAAACCACCAGAAGGGACAAACAGGACATAAATATTAAAAATTTAAAAGTCTATTTAAATCACATCACATCCATAAGTACATTAAATGTTAATGGATATAAAACCATAATAAAAGGAAGAGATGTTAGAATGAATTGTTTAAAACAAGGCCCAACTATAAGCTGTTTACAAAATGCTTTAAATATAAAACAGTGAAAACCATAATTCAAAGAGTCATGTACCACAATGTTCATTGCAGCTCTATTTACAATAGCCAGGACATGGAAGCAACCTAAGTGTCCATCGACAGATAAATGGATAAAGAAGATGTGGCACATGTATACAATGGAATATTACTCAGCCATAATAAGAAACTAAATTGAGTTATTTGTAGACAGGTGGATAGACCTAGAGTCTGTCATACAGAGTGAAGTAAGTCAGAAAGAGGAAAACAAATACCATACGCTAACACATATATATGGAATCTGAAAAGAAAAAATAGGTTCTGAAGGACCTAGGGGCAGGACAGGAATAAAGACACAGACGTAGAGAATGGACTTGAGGACACGGGGAGGGGGAAGGGTAAGCTGGGATGAAGTGAGAGAGTGGCATGGACTTATATACACTACCAAATGTAAAGTAGATAGTTAGTGGGAAGCAGCCGCATACAGGGAGATCAGTTCAGTGCTTTGTGACCACCTAGAGGGGTGGGATAGGGAGGGTGGGAGGGAGACACAAGAGAGAGGAGATATGGGGATATATGTATATGTATAGCTGATTCACTTTGTTATACAGCAGAAACTAACACACCATTATAAAGCAATTATACTCCAATAAAGATGTTTAAAAAAAAAGAAATATAAATAGATGAAAAAGATATAAAAATTAGAATAAGAAAGTTGGAACCGAATATATTATACCAAAAAAAGTAGAACTTAAGACTAAGAAAGTTACCAAAAATAAAGACAGCATTTCATAAAAATAATAGCTGATTCTTTAGAAATCCATAACAAGAATAATCATCTAAAAACGAAACTTTAAAATATATAAAACAACAATTAACAGAAAAAAATAGTTAGAGATATTAACATCTCTATATCAGCAAATGGTTAAAATACTAGACAAAAAAATTCACTAAAAACAAAAGATTTAAACAATCTTATCAATTACTTTGACCTAATTGATATTTACGCAGCACTATACAAAGCAACTGCAAAATACACATTTTCTTCAAATACATGTGGTATGTTAACCAAGACAGACCATATGATGCATCTCATTTTTAAATTCCAATAAATTAAAGGATTGACTCATGAAGAATATATTCTCTGATCCCAATGAAATTAAATTAGAAATCAGTAAAATAACAGTAGTTACTATGTTCAAAGAGATGTAAGATAACTTTGAGCATTTTGGCACTAGCAACAATTTTCCTCTAACGAACCAAATGAAATTTTAGATCTGAAAAATTCAATAATGCATATTAAGAACTCAGTGGATAAAACAGAGCTGAAGAGAATATGTGAAATTAAAGAGATCAGATGAAAATGTCAAGCATGAATTACAAAAGATGAAAGACATAGAAAATAAAAATGACATGATAAAAGACAAAGAGCATATAATGAAGAGTGCTACATGGATGCACTAGAAGTTCCAGAAAAGACAAAAGAAATAAAGGGGTAGAAACAATATTTGAAGAGGTCATAGTTGAGGATTTTCCATTACTGATATTTTTTAAAAAACAAGTCACAGAGTCAAAAGCACTATAAATCACAGTAGGATAAGAAAATAAAAACACATCTAGGTATTAAAAAATAAACTGATAAATCAAAGACAGAGAAAAATGTTAAAAGCAACCAGAGAATAAAGAACATATTACCTTCAAAAAAGCAAAAACATTAATAATGGCAGACTTTTCAATAGAAAAAACTAAAAGAAGGGGACAATGAAATTATATTCTATTTAATAATATTTAATATTAGATTTAATGTTTTTGAAAAGTGCTAATATTTCTTAATTATTTAACTTAGAATTTTACACCCACAGATGATATTACTCAAACATAAGATAAAATACAGACATTTTTGAGAAAAACAAAAACTGATTGTTCATTAGAAGACTTGCACAAAAGGAAATAACAACTGAAGTTCTTCAGAAAATAATTCCAGATGAAACTGAGAGAAGCAGGAAGAAATAAAAAGTATATACTATATATATATATAGTATATATATTATATATCTTCATCTTATATATATTCTCAGATTATATGTATTCATTTCATACATATAGGTTAATATATACTGTCATAGGCTCTCTATACATATAAATATGAAGGTATAGTAACTGTATAATAACTGTAAAAATAATACATATTTGAATAGAAGTAAAATATGTGACAACATAATTGGGAATTATACAAGCAGATGTAAAGGAAGGATTTTCTAGGAAGGGGGGAAAAATGCCAAATAATATCAGACATTGGTAAGCGAATGGTGCCTGTGCAATTTCTCAGGAAAATACTAAAAGAATAGCAAAAGATGGTTTAATTCCCAGCCAGCAGAAGGAAAGAAATTAAATAATAAAAACATTTAATCAACCAAAAACATGTAAGAATAGAGAGAAGAATATTAAACAGCATGGTCACATAAAACATTTAGTAAATCAATAGATTTCAATAAAATTGTCAGTAATTACATTAAATGTCAATGGGACGAAGGTTCCTATTAAAAAACATAAGACTGGGAGAACGCGGCACCGACAACTGGGGCACCTGCTGGCTGCTCATGGAAGACTCTGATGTCCAAGGAGATAGGAGGAACCCCAAAGTGAACCAGTGGCTTGCAGAATTTTGGTTCCCAAGCCCAGGGGCAGGGCGAAGCTCCTGCAGTGTGAGCTCTAAGTCCGATCCACTGGACTAACTGAGAACCTCAGACCCTGGGGAATATTCATCGGAGTAAGGTCTCACAGAGGTCCTCATCTGAGCACCAAGACCAAGCTCTACCCAACAGCCTATAAACTCCAGTGTTGGAAGCCTCAGGCCAAACAACAAGCAAGAAACGAACACAATCTCACTCATTAAAAAAAAAAAAATAAGAGACAGAAAAAAAATATGTCACAGGTGAGGGAGCAAGGTAAAAACCTCCAAGACCAAATAAATGAAGAGGAAATACGCAATCTACCTGAAAAAGAATTCAGAGTAATTATAGTAAAGATGATCAAGATTCTCAGAAATAGAATGGAGGCATGAATTGAGAAAACAAAAGAAATCTTCAACAAAGATCTAGAAGAACTAAAGAACAAACAAACAGAGATGAACAACACAATAACTGAAGTGAAAAATACACTAGAAGGAATCAATAACAGAATAACTGAGGCAGAAGCACGAATAAGTAAGCTGGAAGGCAAAATGGTGGAAAGAACTGCTGAGGAGCAGAATAAAGAAAAAAGACTGAAAAGAATAGAAGACAATCCAGAGACATCTGGGACAACACTGAACGCACCAACATTCAAATTAGAGGGGTTCCAGAAGAAGAGAAAAAGAAAGGGTCTGAGAAAATATTTGAAGAGATTATAGGTGAAAACTACACTAACATGGGAAAGAAAATAGTCACCCAAGTCCAGGAAGCACAGAGACTCCCATACAGGACAAACCCTAGGAAAATCACAGTAAGACATATATTAATCAAACTAACAAAAATTAAATTCAAAGAAAATATATTAAAAGCAGCAAGGGAAAAACAAAAAATAACATACAAAGGAATCTCCATATGGTCATCAGCTAATTTTTGAGTGGAAACTCTAGAGGCAAGAAGGGAGTAGCAGGATATACTTAAAGTAATGAAAGAGAAAAACCTACAACCAAGATTACTCTACCCAGCAACGATCTCATCCACATTTGATGGAGAAGTCAAAACCATTTCAGACAAGCAAAAGCTAAGAGAATTCTGCACCACCAAACCAGCTTTACAACAAATGCTAAAGAAAATCCTCTAGGCAGGAAACACAAAAGAAGAAAAAGACCCACAACAACAAACCCAAAATAATTAAGCAAATGGTAATAGGAACATACATATCGATAATAACCTTGAATGTAAATGGGTTAAATGCCCCAACCAAAAGACATAGGCTTGCTGAATGGATACAAAAACAAGACCCATATATATGCTGTCTACAAGAGACCCACTTCAGATGTAGGGACACATACAGAGTGAAAGTGAAAGGATGAGGAAAGACATTTCCTGCAAATGGAAATCAAAAGAAAGCTGGAGTACCAATACTCGTATCAGATAAAATAGACTTTAAAATAAAGACTGTTACAAGAGATAAGGAGGGACACTACATAATGATCAAAGGATCAATCCAAGAAGAAGATATAACAATTATAAATGTTTATGCACCCAACAGAGGAACACCTAAACACATAAGGCAAATGCCAAAAACCATGAAAGGAGAAATTGACAGTAACACAATAATAGTAGGGTACCCCACTTAATCAATGGACAGATCATCCAAACAGAAAATAAATAAGGAAACACAAGCTTTAGATGATCCAATAGATCAGATAGATTTAATTGATATTTATAGAACATTCCACCCAAAAGTGGCAGAATACACTTTCTTCTCAAGTGCACATGGAACATTCTCCAGGATAGATCACACCTGGGGTCACAAATCAAGCCTCGGAAAATTTAAGAAAATTGAAATTGTATCAAGCATCTTCTCTGACCACAACGATATGAGATTGGAAATCAGTTACAGGAAAAAAACTGTAAAAAACACAAATACATGGAGGCTAACCAGTGTCCTACTAAATAACCAAGAGATAACTAAAGAAATCAAAGAAGAAATTTAAAAAATACATAGAAACAAATGACAATGAAAACACGAAGACCCAAAATCTATGGGATGCAGCAAAAGCATTTGTACATGGGAAGTTTATAGCAATTCAATCTCACCTCAAGAAACAAGAAAAATCTCAAATAAACAATCTAACCCTACACTTAAAACAACTAGAGAAAGAAGAACAAAGAAAATCCAAAGCCAGTAGAAGGAAAGAAATCATAAAGATCAGAGTAAAATAAATGAAATACAAACAAAGAAAACAGTTGCAAAGATCAATAAAACTAAAAGCTGGTTCTTTGAGAAGATAAACAAAATTGATAAACCATTAGCCAGACATCAAGAAACAAAGGAAGAGGATGCAAATCAATAAAATTAGAAATGAAAAAGGAGAAATCACAACTGACACGGCAGAAATACAAAGGCTTATAAGAGACTACTACAAACAACTATATGCCAATAAAATGGACAACCACAAAGAAAAGGAAATATTCTTGGAAAGGTACAAATTTCCAAGACTGAACCAGGAAGAATTAGAAAATATAAACAGACCTATCACAAGTAATGAAATTGAAACTGTAATTAAAAATCTTCCAACAAACAAAAATCCAGGACCAGATGGCTTTACAGGCAAATTCTATCAAACATTAAGAGAAGAGCTAACACCTATCCTTCTCAAACTCTTCCAAAATATTGCAGAGGGAGAAACACTCCCAAATTCATTCTAAGAAGCCACCATCACCCTGATATCAAAACCAGAAAAAGATATCACAAAAAAAGAAGATTATAGACCAATATCACTGATGAACACAGATGCAAAAATCCTGAACAAAATACTAGCAAACAGACTCAAACAGCACATTGAAAGGATCATAAACCATGATCAAGTGGGATTTATCCTAGGGATGCAAGGATTCTTCAATATATGCAAATCAATCAATGTGATACACCACATTAACAAATTAAGGAATAAAAACCATATGATCATCGCAATAGATGCAGTAAATCTTTGACAAAATTCAACACCCATTTATGATAAAAACTCTCCAGAAAATGGGAATAGAGGGAACCTACCTCAACATAATAAAGGCCATATATGACAATCCCACAGCAAGCATCATACTCAATGGTGAAAAACTGAAAGCATTTCCACGAAGATCAGGAACAAGACAAGGACGTCCACTCTTGCCACTCTTATTCAACATAGTTTTGGAAGTCCTAGCCACAGCAATCAGAGAAGAAAAAGAAAAGGAATACAAATTGGAAAACAGGAAGTAAAACTGTCACTGTTTGCTGATGACATGATACTACACATAGAAAATCCTAAAGATGCCACCAGAAAACTACAAAAGCTAATCAATGAATTTGGTTAGGTTGCAGGATACAAAATTAATGCACAGAAATCTCTGGCATTCCTATACACCAACAACGAAAAATCAGAAAGAGAAATTAAGGGAACACTCCCTTTACCCACTGCAATAAAAAGAATAAAATACCTAGGAATAAACCTGCCTAAGGAGGCAAAAGACTTGTACTCAGAAAACTATAAAACACTGATGAAAGAAATCAAAGATGACAGAAACAGGTGGAGAAATATACCATGTTTTTGAACTGGAAGAATCAACATTGTGAAAATGACTATATTACCCAAGGCAATCTACAGATTCAGTGCAATCCCTATCAAACTACCTTTCAATGGTATTTTTCACAGAACTAGATCAAAAAATTTCACAGTTTGTATGGAAACACAAAAGACCCCGAATAGCCAAAGCAATCTTGAGAAAGAAAAACAGAGCTGGAGGAATCAGACTCCCTGATTTCAGACTATACTACAAATCTACAGTAATCAAGACAGTATGCTACTGGCACAAAAACAGAAATATAGATCAATGGAACAGGACAGAAAGCCCAGAGATAAACCCACGCACACATGGTCACCTTATTTTTGATAAAGGAGGCAAGAATATACAATGGAGAAAAGACAGCCTCTTCAATAAGTGGTGCTGGGAAAACTCGACAGCTATATGTAAAAGAATGAAATTAGAGCACTCCCTAACACCATACACAAAAATAAACACAAAATGGATTAAAGACCTAAATGTAAGACCAGACAGTATAAAACTCTTAGAGGAAAACAGAGGCAGAACACTCTGACATAAATCACAGCAAGATCCTTTTTGACCCACCTCCTAGAGAAAGGGAAATAAAAACAAAAATAAACAAATGGGACCTAATGAAACTTCAAAGCTTTTGCACAGCAAAGGAAACCATAAACAAGATGAAAAGACAACCCTCAGAATGGGAGAAAATATTTGCAGATGAAGCAACTGACAAAGGATTAATCTCCAAAATTTAGAAGCAGCTCATGCAGCTCAATATCAGAAAATCAAACAACCCAATCCAAAAATGGGCAGAAGACCTAACTAGACATTTCTCCAAAGTAGATATACAGGTTGCCAACAAACACATGAAAGGATGCTCAACATCACTAATCATTAGAGAAATGCAAATCAAAACTACAATGAGGTATCATGTCATACCGGTCAGAATGGCCATCATCAAAAAATCTACAAACAATACGTGCTGGAGAGGGTGTTGGGAAAAGGGAACCCTCTTGCACTGCTGGTGGGAATGTAAATTGATACAGCCACTATGGAGAACAGTATGGAGGTTCCTTAAAAAACGAAAAATAGAACTACCATACGACCCAGCAATCCCACTACTGGGCATATATGCTGAGAAAACTATAATTCAAAAGGAGTCATGTACCACAATGCTCTATTTACAATAGCCAGGGCATGGAAGCCACCTAAGTGTCCATTGACAGATAAATGGATAAAGATGTGGCACATATATACAATGGAATATTACTCAGCCATAAAAAGAAGCGAAATTGAGTTATTTGTAGTGAAGTGGATGGACCCTGAGTCTGTCATACAGAGTGAAGGAAGTCAGAAAAAGAAAAACAAATACTGTATGCTAACACATATATATGGACCCCCCCAAAAAAAAAAGAAAAAATGGTTCTGAAGAACCTAGGGGCAAGACAGAAATAAAGACACAGACGTAGACAATGGACTTGAGGGCATGGGGAGGGGGAAGGGTAAGCTGGGATGAAGTGAGAGAGTTGCATGGACTTATATACACTACCAAATGTAAAACAGATAGCTAGTGGGAAGCAGCTGCATAGCACAGGGAGATCAGCTCTGTGCTTTGTGACCACCTAGAGGGGTGGGATAGGGAGGGCGGGAGGGAGATGCAAGAGGGAGGAGATATGGGGATATATGTACACGTATAGCTGATTCACTTTGTTATAAAGCAGAAACTAACACACCATTGTAAAGCAATTATACTCCAATAACAATGTTAAAATTATATATATATAAAAAAATAAAAGGAAGAAAATGACTCGAGGACATGGGCTGGGAGAAGAATCTGGGGTGAAGTGAGAGTAGCATCGACACATATACACTACCGAATGTAAAATAGTTGGCTGGTGGGAAGCAGCAGCATAGCACAGGGAGATCAGCTCGGGGCTTTGTGATGACCTGGAGGGGTGGAATAGGGAGGATGGGAGGGAGGCTCAAGTGGGAAGGACATGCGTATGCATATGGCTGATTCACTTTGTTTTGCAACAGAAACTAAGACAGTATTGTGAAGCAATTACACTCCAGTAAAGTTCTATTAAAAATTTTTTAATTAAAATATAAATACATAATAAATACATAAATGAAACATAGACTGTCAGAGCGGATTCGATAAAAACAAAATTCAAATTTAAATATTTATCAGCACAACACTGGTTATTCATTTAGGACTGGATTTTCTTATTTATAGTCTATCATATCTTTCACTTTTTATATATGACGACAAACTCTTTTCCCGGAAGTTGTACCAATTTATATTCCCATCAGCAATATATGAGAATGCATATTTTTTCAAATCCTTGCAATCTTTTAATATTGCCCATTCTGATGAGTGTATAGTTGCATATCATTGTGCTTTTAACTTGGACCTCCCTGGTGACTAATAAGTTTATGGGTCAATTCTTGTGAAGTGTTTGTTCAAATCTCTTTACCACTTTCATTGGGTTGACTGTCTTGAAAAACTGACTTTTAAGGGTTCTTTATATATATTCTGGATATGGGTCCTCTATTGGATTTACATGCTGCAAATATTTTCTGCTTGTGCCTGCTTTTTTACTCTGATAATGGTATCTTTCGATGGACAGAAGCTTTAAATTTCAATGTAGTCCAGTTTATCAGCCTTTTCCTTTATTGCTAATGTTTTTTCTGTCTTTTTAAAGAAGCCCTTCCCTACTTTGAGGTCATGATGATATTCTCTTATGTTACTAGCTAGGAGCTATAGTGTTGCTTTTCACATGAGATATACAATTTACTTAAATTTTCTTTTTTTATTTGTTTGCTTTATGTTTAACACAAGGGTCTAATATCAATTTTTCCATTTGTGTACACAATTGTATAGACATCATTAATTTAAAAGATTGTTCTTTACTCACCTTTACAACAAAGATACAACCTTTGTTGTAACACAGGTATCCACATATGTGTGGGTCTATTTTTGGACTATCTATTCAATTGATCTATTTCATTTATCTATTTGTCTTTCCTTGAGGCAGTGCCACATTGTCTTAATTACTGTTGCTTAATAATGTCTTAAAGTCCAGTAAACAAATCCTCTCATCTTGTCTGATTGCTGCAGACAGGACTTCCAATATTATGTTAAATAGAAGTAGGAAGAGTGGGCATCCTTGTCTTGTTCCTGACCTCTTAATAAATTTCCAAATTACAAATTTCCTATTTTTCTTACTTTATGCAATCTGTTATAATACAGATAGATGAACATAAAGCTGATATAGTCTGTATCTGCTTTTCATATCCTTCGTTTTAAAAGTTCTCTTGATTTTAGATATCCTTATTTAAAATTTTTTGAAAATTTTCTGCTAACTCAAAGTTAGATGTTAATGATTATGGCAAAAGAATTGCTTAAATTTTTTACCAACTAGGTTCTCTTGACCTAAAGGAAAGGCACGATTTTACTGAATGGTGTGGGCATTTTCTAGTTGCCTAAGTATGTATGGTCTCCATTTCCTTTCTGTTTTCAACTCTTTCTTCTATTCCCTATCGGTGTCATCTTCCTTGAAGAATTTGGACTGACAGGAGCTGAAGGAGGGAACAGAACTTCGCCCTCACTTGAGTTTCACAAACCGTCTCCTGAACACAGTGAGAAGTAACTCTGATGGTCGATGTTCAAGTGGAAGTTCAGTGCAGTTGTAGTGAACAAGGACTCAAAGGAATAAAATCATCATTGCCTCCATCAGTCTTTGATGTTCCCCACTATACTATGTTGATGAATGCCATGTGACTCCCAAATCTGCCCTAACACCCTCACTACCCTTTCTGTTTCTAACGGTATTGTGACACTCTTTAGGGGATCTTGACTTCATGCTTCTGTCAGACTGACCCTTTTCATAAATCCATGTTCATGCATATGACAGTACAATAGGCACTGTTAAATAGCTCAGATGACATATCAGAGAGATATTTTAAAAGGATTGTTAAAGGTAAGAAATATTATTATACACATAAGAGAGAATTCTACTGATCCACAGGACAGAAGTCCTAAAGGAAGCCAACCAAACCATGAATGCATTCTAACATTTAAAACTCAAAAGCTAGTCCCATGAAAAATTTTAAATATGAGAAACTGTGATGGGAAGATTGAGAGGGCCTACCTTCATAGACAATAGTACATGTATGAACCAGACTACACAATATAAGGGGTGAACACACACACATGCACACACATACCTCGTGCTCCTCACTTTCTACAAATTAGATTTTGAAAAGCAATTCACCAATAAATCCCTTGTTTGTTAGGTCCAAAGTAACAACAGTGTGCAAGAGATTTTGAAAATATTAGCAAGAAGATTTGGCATAAGAATAGTGAAAAGACTCTAACCATGAGCTTCTATTACACCACCACACACCATAGTAATGCAGGCTAGATGATGATTTTCTACTCGTGCCCTTTAGGTGATTCCTGATCTGCCACTTGTCCATCATACTATTCAAATACTGCACATTCCTTCAGGGCTAGGATGGTCCTACCCTCCTGTCAGGCCCCACTGCCAGCAGACTAATACCCCTGGCTCCTGACAAAGCAAAAAACAAATATTTAAAGGTATTTAGTCTCATGGGGAGTCATGAAATGCAGCCAACACACAACCATATATACAGTCCGTTAAAAACAGAACAAATGGGCAACTGCTCAGAGCCTCACCTACGCAAAGCCATGAGTGACAGGTGAAGTCAAATATAATTTTGGAGAATGGATTTCAGGAGAATATATACTTTTAAAGGAACATTCTTCAAGAATTCTAAACATGAAAGAAAATGGGAAAAGAAACACAAGAAAAACACTGAATAATATATAGCAGATTCTAAGGGCCCTAAATATTACTGTCATTTGGGTTGTCACATATTCTACAGACATTGCTAATTAAAAGCATTTTTTCATTAGAAGGACCCAGGAAATTACCACACACAATATTTAACATTTCCTTGTTGCAAATTTTGGAACTCTTGGAAAAGAATATGTTTCTTAACATAAAGTTGTAAAATTTTAAAAATTTACACCAAGGATATTTGCTTTTTTGTTGTTGTTTCTTTTAGTTTAGTTTAAAACTAAAAATAATATACATATTCACATGATTTTTTTAAAAGCAAATCGTTAAATATTATCAGTGGTATAATTCTGATTTGTAAAAATTTTTAAATAATATACAAATAATATGTTCTGCAAGGCTACAAAAGAAACTGCCAATAGCACTGCCCTCACAGTGGCCATTAAGCAGGATTTAATTACTAAAGAAGACACACACGACCCAGAATAACAATGCTTAAAATTTTGTGGGGTTTTTGCAAGAAAAGGGTATAATAGGGGCTCCACATCATATGTCATCAGGGAAATGCAACTTAAAACAGTGAGATACCAGTACACACCTATTAGAATGGCCAAAATCCAGAACACTGACACCACCAAAGGCTGATGAGGATGTGGAGCAACAGGAACTCTCATTTATTGCTGGTGGGAATGCAAAATGGTACAGCCTCTTGGGCAGACAGTTTGGTGGTTTCTTACAAGACTTTCTTACAAGACTCTTACCGTACTCTTGTGCTCCTCAGTATTTACCTAAAAGAGTTAAAACCTTATGTGCACACAGAAACCTGCACATGGATATTTATAGCAGCTTTGTTCATAATTGCCAAAACTTGGAAGCAACCAAGATGTCTTCCAGTAGCTGAATGGATAAACCACAGTACATTTAGACAACGGGATATTATCCAGCATTAAAAAGAAGTGAACTATCAAGCCATGAAAAGACATGGAGGAAACTCAAATACATATTACCAAGTGAAAGGAGCCAATCTGAAAAGGCTACATACTGTATGATTCCAATTACATGACGTTCTAGAAAAAGCAAAACTATGGAGACAGTAAAACGATCAGAGGTTGCCATGGGTTGAGAGGGAAAGAAGGATGAATAGGCATAGCACAAAGGACTTTTACGGCAGTGAAAACACTCTGTATGATACTATAATGGTAGATACATGTCATTGTACATTTGTCAAACCCATAGAGTGTACAACACCAAGAATGAACCCTAAGGTAAACCACACACTTTTGGTGGTCATGGTGTGTCAATGTAGGCTCATCAACTGTAACAAATGTACCACTCTGGTGGGCAATGTTGATGGTGAGGCTAAGCACGTGTGGGGCTGGAGTATATGGGACGTAACTGTTCCTTCGATTTTTCTGTGAGTCTGAAACTGCTCTTAAAAATGTCTTCATTTTTTAAAAATTGGGAGTCGAAAGTTAAAAAAAATCAAGTAGAACCAGTCTACATGTCTACAAAATTCTGATATTCTTTGAATAAATGTACAATGCCAGGAATTTTTTTAAGTACAGCATAGAAACAAAATTAAGTAAGGATATGCATCTCAGCAAAAACTGCCTTGCAGCAAGGAATCCAGGGAGGCTAGATGTGGGTTCCTTTGCCCTCCCTGTCTAAGGACGCACCTTCTCTCTTGGATCAGGAACCATCAATATCTGCACAGAACACTTTGGAACCAAAAAGCCTAACACGGAGTCTTAACTGGGTGTTTTGGGTTTGTATGGTTATTTGTTTGTTTGTTTAATTTTGCTGGTCATGTAGGTATAAACCTAGTATGTAATCAGCCTTAACAACAGAGCCCTCCCTGGGTCTCAATGAAACCAGGTACAAATCATCAGTCTCACTGTTATTAACAAATAATGCTCACAAGCTGATACAAACCACTCCAAAACTCACTGGTCTATGTTCACAAAGTAACACTCTTCATCAGCGTGCTTCCTGCCTTGACCGGGAGTCAATGTAGTGCAGGAACATTTCTTATTTCAGTAGGATACATCATGCTAATTGCAGACCTACTGATTTAGCCTTCACAGTACAAGTAGTTTCTTTGCTGATGAACAAATCAAGTGAGTTGACCAGTGGAGTGATTTTGCTTTTCTTTTTATACTTTGTTGTTGCTTAGAGCTTGAGCACTCTAAGGAAGGATCTCCCTTTACAGAGACTGTTGGCACGTGCATTAGCAGATATCATCCACTCTAAGTGAAACTGAAAATTAATTGTGGTGAATAAAATTTACACACAGTTGTTAAGAAAAATCTTGCCAGTAGAAGGCCAGACTCCTCTGTAACTTAGTGACCTCAAGAATAATTAAAAACAAGAAGGGAGAACCAAATTCCACTTTATCAACATTTAACTCCAGTCTTCTCTTTAAGAAAAATCATTCTCAGCCTATCAGTAGAGCTTAGAAGCACCTTATAGCAGAACTTTTAACCCAGAATGCAATGAGTCTTCTCTAAAAAAGCTAATTATTTGCTCTGAATACTAACTACTGAACATAAGAACAATGAAGGCCCACTCGAAACTCTGACCCTGCCATCTCTCAATTCTTCCTTCATCCATAAACTGAAGCTCAAATTTAAAGTTGCAAATCCTAAACATATACACACTACTAAATATGAAATAGATAACCAACAGGGACTTACTGTATAGCACAGGGAACTATATTCAATATTTTGTAATAACCTAAATGGGAAAGGAATTCAAAAAAGAATATACATGTATATGTATACTGAATCACTTTGCTATACACCTGAAACTAACACGACATTGTAAATCAACTACACTTCAATTTTTTTTTTAAAGTTGTAAATCTTATTATTAATAATAATGCTGCATTAGTGAGGAGAATTACATGTCCCACTCTCTACCTCAGGGATAGTGGGGAGTTCAGAAGGAAGAGAGGGTAAAGATGAGAAGAAATAATAATTAAAAGGGGTACATAAAGGCCACCCTAATGTTTACCTGCTGAATTCCACATACTATTTATAGCTGAGGGGTGGTCATGAATTCAGCCAACTGTAACAGACTGGATTTTTTTGAGTCGCTTGGGCAATTTTTGAGCACGTAATAAATGCCCAGCACTATCTTATCGTTGACCCTCCAGGAGCTTACAAACAAGCAGTGTCATCCAGGATCTTCAACATGTCCTGTGCTTGTCTCGCACTCCAAATGTCATAAGTTTGTGTTACTGTTAAAGCACTGGTTTCAACCTGGGTCTCGGATCCTGGTTCAGTGTATAGAATATTTTGATCGTCTACTGTAGTTGTTTTAGAAAACTGAGAGCCAATTTCTGATTTATTTTTGTCTCTTAGTTTGTTTACTTTTTAATTACTATGACTTGTAGCTGAGTAAAAACTCATGGCAGTTTAATGAGTTTAAGTTTCAGCTATTATTTTCCAGTTTGGGGTTCACAGTTTGGCTCTAAGTCTTTCCTAATCACTACATAGTTTTAAATTATCAAGGTACAATATTCACACACACACACAAAAAAAACTTTTTTGCAATATACACCTAATGACATCACTTGTTTAAAGCAAATTAGTCTTCTTGGAATGTCTATAAACGCCTTAAGAAGAAAATAAAATTCTGAAACTACCTGCTTGGTGAAAAGAAGGAATTTTCTACATCTAATGAGAAGTTGAGGAGAGCATTAAATGGCTTGGCATAACGATTATGAAAACCTTTCTCCAGTTGTAACAATTATTCCCACGCAGGACATACACTCTACTCTTACTGCGATAGCTTTCAATTCACCTCTTTATTTCACACTAAAGAAAGTATACCAGAATACTAGTGATTGAGTGCCATAACTAGGGACATTAATTATATAAGTAAATCTGTTACAAATTTTAACACACCAACAACTAAGAGTAACAATTATTTGCAACACAACTTGCATCTTGTCAAAACACACTGTGTCAAGACACCATGGATGAGAAGTGCAGAAGACACAGTATTATCCAGGGCTGAACATGCCATAGACTTAAGTGGAATATAAGAATGCCTCTGGGAGGCATTTGGAGAGAGTGTTAGTGTTATGTTTAAGGTATAGGGTGATGATGGGTATGAACCAGTAGAGTAAAAGGAATCGAGGACAAAAGGGAAAGGAGGGAGAACCACAGAGGCAAGTTTACACAACATGAAAAGAAATGGGACCCTCCAGGGCACAAGGGCGTGGTGGGCTTGACTTTGGTAGGAGCTGGACACTCTAGGTAACAGCAAAGCAAAAAACAAAGTGCCAATAATGCAGGGGAGTGGACAGAGCTGGTGATGGGATTACAAAAAAGTTCCAGTCTGATCACTCCGCTTCTCTTGTCGAAGTACCAGAGGCAACTGCATCAGCACAGAATGAGAAAGGAAGAGGTAGACAGCAAATATACAAGGGGGATGTGGAAGGATTAGGCAGCACTGAGTACCCATTTGAGACTTGAGTCCCCTACTCACTGTTCAGAGGGACTTGCCCATAGGTTGATATGTCATTGGATGGTCCCCAATTGATGGAGGCCTGGCAATGAGTCCTTTGAAATCATTTCCCTGCCCATTAGAATGGAGAACTTTGTTACCTCCTGTTCCTCCACTTCTTCCTTTCTATCCTAGTTCTCCTCTGTCTCCCCTCCCCAACCTCTAGCCCCAGCATTTTAAACTCTTTGAAAGAAGAAAACAAAAAAACACCCCCTAGGGCTTCCCTGGTGGCGCAGTGGTTGAGAGTCCGCCTGCTGATGCAGGGGACACGGGTTCGTGCCCCGGTCCGGGAAGATCCCACATGCCGCGGAGTGGCTGGGTCTGTGAGCCATGGCCGCTGAGCCTGCACGTCCAGAGCCTGTGCTCCGCAACGGGAGAGGCCACAACGGTGAGAGGCCCGTGTACCAAAAAAAAAAAAAAAAGCACCCCCAGTATACACATAATAAAAATGTTCTGATTCAGTTTTTCTTCTTCCTCCTATTCTTCTTCCTTTCCTTTCCATTTCACGCTACTCTCTTCCTTTCCTAAAAATTCAATAAGGAAACAATTAGGTGGCACAGAGCAAGAAGGACATCGAAGCGCTAGACATCAACAGGAGAGGCAATCATGGTGGCCTAGAGAAGAGTGGCAAAGCCTAAGCAGGGTGAGAAGGGCATTCACGTGTGGGTCATGGGTACACAGTTTCTGGGAAATTTACATTTCGAATAAATTTAACATTTTCAGATACAGTGGGGTGAATGTGAAAGGAAAGAAGAAGATAAAATCATGGCAAAACCTCCAGTTACAAAATAAATAAGTCACTGTGATATAATGTACAGCATAGGCAATGTAGTCAATACTAATGTAATAACTTTGCTGCTAGGTGGTGACTAGACTCAGAGTAACTAAATCACTAGTGATTGTTTTGTAACGTATAAAAACATCAAATCACTATGTTTTACACCTGAAACTAATATTGTAAGTCAACTACAGTTAATTTTAAAAAAGAACAGTAAATCATGCTGTCACATATTTTAAATCATGCTGTCACATATTTATTAACCTAAAATAAACTCCTTAAACTTCCCCCCCCCCACACACACACACACAAAAAAAAAAAAAAAAGATAAAATCATGGCAGAAAACACAAATTCTAATGGAGAGCCTAAATAGCCTAACGATAAAGAGTACCTTTGGGAAAAATGATGTTAAGACTTGCTAACATGTAGTCAGAGATCCACACCTTCTCGAACACCCCAGCAGGTGTTGGGAAGCCAGGCTCCTCAGGCACCTTGATAGATCCCAAAAGAGCCAGAGGTTGTACCTTAGTTTTCCACCCACCTGGAGATGATGCGAGGCAATTTCAGTGGTGCTACAGCCTGCACCTTCCTAACTAAATGTACTTGGAGCAAGAGGCCAACGGTCCAGGTCAAGATACCCCACTAACACAAAAGCGATGTTCTGAGACTATATGCTGAAAAGTTAAAGCATGCTGGACTTCTTGTGCAAAGGGAAGGGGCAGTGTGGGAGGGCAAGAAAGCATCTATCCTCAGACATGTCAACAACAAACGTTTTTTGCTAAAAGAAGTCTCCATTCAAGATGAAACATAACTAAAAAACATCAAACTGCCCTCTGATTCCAGTATAACAGCTTGCCAGGCGCACAGTTTTCTCAAATTGTATCCATTTTTGTGACTAAGTAGGGCAATTGGCAGCAGTTCTAAATGATTCCCAAGACTAAGCATAGTGGCTGTTCCTTCTGTGCAAAATCATCTTCCTTTAATGAAGCCACCACCGTATTCTTATAACTTGATGGCATCCCTCCATCCAACTTTACCCCCCACCAAGAGGCCCTGAAGGCCCCAGAAAAGCTGCTACCTCATTCTAGAAATGTTAGTTCTCTACCTCAATGGTCCAGCAACTGAGTCACATGAGCATCACACTGACTGTCTGCTCTCCTCTCAATAAACAGTCAGCATCCATTAGCAAGCAGCCTGGCTTTCACTCGCTCCAAATGAGTTAAATGATGCTGCAGAACTTAGGAAATAAAACAAGACTCAGTGTTTCACAGTCAAAATAACTTAGGGCATCTCATTAGTTCTCATCTATATATAATGCATCCAGATCTCAGATGGTGACTCTCAGCTCCAAACCTACCCCTCTACACTCAGCTTTGTGGTGCTGGGGCTAGGACTCTGCAAACCATCTTTCACGTCTGCCAGCTGGGTCTCTGGATGCTGTGAGTAATGGGTACTAGAGAGAGACTAAAGGCTGGAGGACAGAGAGACTTGCTTCCCTATGTTTGCTCACTGTTCTGTTGAGGTCATGCAGCATGAATGCATCATTCCAACAGCAGCAGTTAGCTTCAGTAAGAGCTGATTCCAGTTTCCATTTTTTCCACACTCCAGGAACCAACCACCTTGTGCCACCTCAGAGGCACCAGGACCAGATCCACAGGGTCCTTCCTCTGAGCTTCTCTGTTCCAATAGCCTCAACCTCTGCTCCCTGCTCCCTGAGCTCCAGCAGCGAGAGCTGCTTCCTTCAGTTACTATCTCTGCATTGCCTCAACGTTCCCTTTTTTCTTTTCAGTCCTCTACTACCTGCTTATATTTTATATCCTTCTATTAAATTACTTCTGTGAAAATAACTATTTTAGAATATAGAGTGCCTATTCTCCTCACCAAACCCACCTGATACAATATGTGAGCTAATTTTTCTGCCCTGTAATTTGCCTACACACACAAAAAAAAGGAAAGAAAGCAAAATTTGACACCTAGTGGAGTTTCACTAGCAGATGACTGTTCAATTTTTCAACAAACTAGCAAATACCCTCTCCCCCTTGTTGACAATGGCAGACAACACATGGCAGATATCATGGCTAGATTTTCAATTGTTCTTTTCCTTGTTGTTGCCTGTTAATGTTTTGGAGCTAAACTATAATGCTGAAAATTTTACTAGTCAAAGTTATTTATTTCACATGAAGGAAAAGTAATTCCATCTTGAGCAAGAAAACAGAGCTGTGGAAACTCCAAATGTTCCTGTATTCATCTCCTGTGGCTGCTGTAACAAATTACAACAAACTTGGGGGCTTAAAACAATAAAAATGTGTTCTCTCACGGATCCAGATGCCAGAGGTCTGGAATCAAGGTGTCAGCAGGAATGTGCTACCTCTGAAGGCTCTATGGGAGAACCCGCTCTTTGCCTCTTCCAGTTTCCGCTGGCTATTGTCGTCCTTGGCATTCCTTGCCTTGTGCCTGCATCACTTCGATCTCTCTACCTCTGGGATCACAGTGGCTCCCCCTCTTTGTGTGTCTTCTCTGTGCATCTGTCTCAGAACTCCTCTGCTTGTCTCTTATAAGGATACGCACGATTACACTTAGAGCCGACCGAACAATCTATTGTACAGATAGCCCTTTCTTTCCAGTTCCTTAATTAATCAGTTATTTTACTATATAAGGTAATATTCACAGAATCTGGGAATTAGAATATGGACATATCTTTTGAGGGGGTCACCATGTAGCCCACTCTAGTCAACCCTCGGTGACCCCTTTCTTCCTTTGTCTTACTTTTGAAATGGGAATACCTATAGTTATTATACTATGTCTATCCCACCATTGTATTTTGGAAATAGATAACTTGTTTTCTGGTTTCACAGGTCTACATATGGAAAGAAATATTGCTCCAAGGTGCATCATACCCAGAGTCTCACCTCACCTCTTATTTAGATTATGTAGATTATTAGAACTGGAACTTTTTTAGCAATGATGTTTAAGTAAAATTTTTGGACTTAGAGTTGATGCTGAAATGGGTTGAGACTTCTGGGGATTTGGGGATGGGGTGAACACATTTTGCCTATGGGATGAACATGATTTGGTGGCAAACCAGAGGACAGAATACAGTCAGCTAAATCGGTCCCCTAAAAGATATGTCAACGTCCTAATCCCCAGAACCTGTGAATATTGCCTTAAATAGCAGAAGATGTGATTAATGATCTTGAGAGAAGGAGTTTATTCCAGATTATCCAAGCGGATCCTAAATGCAATCACATCTATTCTTATAGGAAAAAGGCTGAGACACATAGAGAACCTACACAAAGAGGAGAAGCAACATGATCATGGAGGCTCAGACTGGACTGATGCAGCTACAAGGCAAGGAACATCAGGGAATGTCAACAGCCACCAAAAGCTGGAAGAGGCAAGGAATGGATTCTCCCCTAGAGTGTTCAGAGACAGAACAGCCCTGTCAGTAACCTGATTTCAGACTTCTGGTCTCCAAAACTATGAAAGAATACATTTTTAGACAACAAGTTTGTGGTAATTAGTTAGAACAGCTCCCGGAAATAATACAGTTCCCAAAAGATAACAAAGTAACAAAATGCAAAAAACTCTTCTGATAACATCCTTAAACTAAATCCAGATTTGGAGAAAAAAAATTAACAGCCAAAGGACTTGTAGTTCTGCCTCCGTGGGGGGGGGGGGGGAGAAAGTAAGTACAGAATCATTTGTCCTAGTTCAAACAGTTTTTTAAGTACAAAAGTTATTGCTGTTTAGTTGGATTTCTTTTTAATTGTTGAAGTTAAATGAGAGTTTCAAGAATCAAAAAGTGCTTTAAAAATTAGTACCTCATTAAATTTATGGAGCTGGTCAATTCCTCTTAATAATGACTCAGATTTTCCCCCCAAAGGACAACGTAGCTACAGTGACATTCACTTGGGTGATGTGTTTCTAAATATTATAGAATGCCAGGCTCTAGCAATTCAAATCATCCCAACGGTGTTTTCTGTTCACTACTATAGATTTTCAACCTGAAATCTTTCCAATCAGACAGTGCTTTTGCAAAAGAAGTGAAAGAAACTGTAATATGGCTGTCTCCTTCATAAAAGAGAGGGGGAAATTTTTCCAGCATTTATCTTGTGTTCAACAGTTTAAAATCCTCTAAAACTGTTTTTCTTTCATTCATCAAGCTCATGAGAAAAGTAATTTTCCTAAAGGCAAGAAAAACTGTAAAAGAAGTAACAATTCACTTTACAGCCTCTTTCAACTTATGATACCTGTGTGTTTCAAAACTTTTTAAAGGATCTAGATATTATCATCCTGGGTTAGATCTAGAGATCATCTAACAACCAACCCAGTTTCCTGCCTTTCATAGGTTTCAAGGAAAGTGCTTGCTAACCACAACTTTAAAGCATTCTAACATGTCAGAAATATCTTTGTTTCCCTAACTCATTAGATCTGTCAACTGGAGAAGTAAATAGCCTAATTTTGCTTCCATTTTTTTTTAATGCTGAGTGCTTCAAGTATGGTATCAGGTAGGAATGAGTCAATTTAATATCGAGAAAAATATTTTCATGAAATGACAAATTATACTCTAAGAGTACCAGAGGTCATCAGCTTCCAAGGTCAATAGTAACTAGAAGCTCTGAAAGACTTTCTTGTTCTGTTACCACCTACCTCAGGCATATAGCACACTGGTCTTACAGGGAGTAGAAAAGTTTTCAAGGTCCCCTCCCCCACCAACACATAAACAAACAGACAGACTACCAGACTTCAGCTTTAGACAATGGGAAGGGTATAGTTAGGAGCCTAGAGGTCTAAGCAAAACTGCCGAGGGCCATGGATGGAAATACCTGGGGGCAGCTGGCAGAGGTGCGGAGTTGGTACCTGAGCTGCTGGGTGTGTCAGTAAATAGGCACCCGCATGACCACAGCCAGCTTGGACCAGCAGACTAGGAAAGGGCAAAGTCACCCAGAGTAACCATAAGCCCCATGATATAGCTGCACGTTAATTCTTGAACAGAGTAAGCTGAACCTGAGACTTATTCCAGTATCAAACACTTAACGAGGAGTAGGATATTTGCATGGTCTTAATGTCTCCTCACAGACTGTTTATTGGTTGCAGGGGCTAGGTGGAGTGTAATTATACTGCAGATAAATCAAGTGATCAAAATTATCAACACCTATGAGGGATAGAAGGATATGTGCAACCTCTGTATGTGAGACCGTGAGAAGGATGTATCACCTATCCAGGATCATACAAAAGAATTAGAAAATGTTTCTAAGGCAGTATTTAAAATAGCACCAAAAGCTATAAAATACATTACAAATGATGGGTTATAAAACTTTAGTGAGGGCTTCCCTGGTGGCGCAGTGGTTGAGAGTCCGCCTGCCGATGCAGGGGACATGGGTTCGTGCCCCGGTCCGGGAAGATCCCACATGCCGCAGAGCGGCTGGGCCCGTGAGCCATGGCCGCTGAGCCTGCGCGTCTGGAGCCTGTGCTCCGCAACGGGAGAGGCCACAACAGTGAGAGGCCCGCGTACCACAAAAAAAAAAAAAAAAAAACTTTAGTGAAAACACTGAAGTAGACCTAAATAAATGGATATCTATCTCAGGTTTGCAGAGGTATCATATAAATGTCACTTTCTATACCATAAAAATGTCAAGTTTTTATATCATAAAAATGTCAGTTTTCCCCAAATTGATTTATAAATTTAATGCATCTCCAATCAAAATTCCAATGGGGCTTTTCACAGAATTAGAAAAATTGGTCATAAAATTTCTCTGGAAGATCAAAGAGCCAAGAATAATACTTCAGAAGAAAAGGAAGGAGATTTGCCCCACTATATATATAGACTCATTACAATGCTATACTAAAAAGGCAATACGGCATTAGCATAAGGAAAGAAAAACTGACCAATGGAAAAGAATAGAAACCAAAAATAAGCCCACACCATATATTGAATTTTGATGGGCAGTAGAGGTAACATGGCCAATCAGTGGAGAAAGAAAAAACTAGGCAACAAAAGAAGCTAAAAAAAATGGTTATTCATATAAAAAATTTAAAAAAGATCTTTACCTCATCCCAAACATAAAAGTCATATAACATTAATGTTGAAAGCAAACTTTGAAACTAGAAGATAATAAAAGTTAATAACTTTCTGCACGTGAGGTATGGAAGGACAGCTTCAAGAAGACAGAAAATTCCCAAGTTGTAAAAAAAAAAAAACGATAAACTTGTTATATTAATATTAGATCTTCTATTCATAAAAGAAGCCTTAATAAAAGAAAAAGTCAAGCTAAAACCTGGAAAAAAATGTTAACAGCACATAAAACTGACAAAGGATTAGTATTAAAATATATAAAGGATCTCTAGAAACCAGTAAGGAAAAACACAAAACATATAAATAAGCAAAAGAGGGACTTCCCTGGTGGTACAGTGGTTAAGAATCCACCTGCCGATGCAGGGGACACGGGTTCAATCCCTGGTCCGGGAAGATCCCACATGCCACAGAGCAACAAAGTTTGCGAGCCACAACTACTGAGCTCATGTGCCACAACTACTGAAGCCTGCACGTCTAGAGCCTGTGCTCCACAACAAGAGAAGCCACCGCAGTGAGAAGGCCGTGCACCACAATGAAGAGTAGCCCCTGCTCTCCACAACTAGAGAAAGCCCGTGCGCAGCAATGAAGACCCAACGCAGCCAAAAAAAAATTAAATTAAAAAAAAATTTTTTAAATAAGCAAAAGATATAAACAGGTGTTTATAGAAGAAACACCTATTGAGAATAAACATACGCATAATGAAACATCTTTTTAAACACATTTGATTGGAGAAAAAACAAAACAAATCGGACAATATGAAATATTGTAAACAATGGAGATTGGTGTGATTTCTTTATATTTCTGGAGGTACAGCAACTTTGAAAATCAATTTGCATTATCTTATAAAGTATAATGATATTTATGACATATAATGATATTCTGTAACCCAGTAATTTTCACAAGAGAGAGGTGGGCTAATAGGCATAGACATAGTGTTCATAATGTTAAAATACTGGAAAAACATGTAAAATACCCATCAATAAACAACCGGTAAACAAACTGTGGTACGTATCATAATATAATGTTATACAAAAGTAAGAATGAATAAAATACAACAACGTGAATGAATGACAAAGTAGAGGGTCAAAATGGCATGTCCCAGAAAGCAATGTAGAATGGTAAAGTTATTACAGCTTCTATTATTACTCTGTTATTAAAGTAAACTGAACAATATATTGCTTAGGCATATAAATATATGGGGTAAATACATTTCATGAAAAGCAAAAGATAACAAAATTTAGGATAGGATACATGTCTGTGGAAACGCAACTGGAGTAGCACACAGAAATAAATGTAAGTTATTGATAAATTTCTAGTTCTTCATTAGCAGTGAATTTCAGGACGGGGGCAAGAGAGTGTCATACATAGACTAATGATGATAATGTGTCACCAACCAAACACTGTTATAATTAATAAAATTTTGTTCACCTGAGATTTTTTTTTTAAGTCCTACAAAATTCTCACAACATTCAGGGTACTCTATTCAACTCTTCAACATGAATTGTTTTAAAAGAGTCATTTGCTTTTTTCCTATATTTTTTAGAATTCATATTGTTATTTATTGGTAAGGGGAAGAAGAAAGAGAATAGAGAGTGAATGGGCAAATAAAGAGATATCTCCAAGTCTTCCCTGATGCTTCTGTTGCTGAGAGAATATAGTAGTCACTGGAACCTAGGCATTTTCATATATTACACTCATAACTACATCTATTTGAGAACAAGCTAGAGAAGGTTCACATGTTGTCATAACCCATAATTTTGCTCAGATGTAAATGTGAATAATATGTATAGTACTTCTCAAATTGTAGTGTGCATGAGAATCACTCAAAGTGTTTGGAAAAAATGCAGAGATTCTGAATCAGTAGAACTGATGTGGGGTCACGGAAACTACACTTTTCACCAGCCTTCAGGTGATTCTGTACCTTTTGAGAAACACTATGATAAAGAGCTAGTGAGCCCAGAGATAAATGCCTCTCAAGACTATGTAGTCTTTTCTTCATCAACGAATTCCGTAGCTATATTATTAGTTGGGAATTTGAACTTTTCAAATGGTCCTACAACATCCCGGTGACTGTCAAGAGATGACTGTAAATCTAAATCTAAAAGTCTGCATCTCACTCTCACCCAGTTATACCTCAACCAAACATGGGCATCTTAGGAATCATTTTAAGCTGATTACAAAGCATAGAGAAGCAATGCAGAAAAGTGGCAAATCTCACTGAATACAGAGTGAGGAACACTTTCTGTTTCTGCGATTTAATTTCCTTCCCCATTCCTCCAGTGGGGCAGCCTGGCACCATCTTGGTAACTACTGAGATTTCCCCACCGTTCACAGCAGCAGGGCTGCCTGGATCTTGTACACTCTTATCCCCACCACATGCAGATTTGCAGGTCTTGGCCAAACACAATATACACTGTCAGACTCTGTTAAATTCCATCTGGCAGTGACACCATCCAAGCAGTCCCAGCACTACCCTAGGCCATGGCTCCCAGCTTTGCATTTCAAGGTCAGGTTAGGCACCCATCTCTATACCACCAAAACTCCTAAGAAGCAAGCCTTCCTGGCCATTTCTTGCAAAAACACACCAAGGTATTGTTTTCAGGGAATAAACAAGGTCTGATGCATTGCACTTTTGATAAATGGAAAAGTACTCCATGCTTTCTACATCTTTAACTGTGTGTTTCTAATATCTTACATTCCTCATTGACTACAATTGGTTCTTTTCTTCCTTTAATCAGGCATATTCTAAAAATTAAACTGTCTTGAAGCATTTGGCTCAGAGTATCTATACACTTACTGGTATAATTTTTCATAAATAAAACGTACCAGAATACATGTGGTTGGGGCATCATCAATGACTGTCCCACATTATGGGTTCCAAATTTGTTTATTAGGCCCCCTCAATATGCATGTAGAGGACTCTCACCCATCACCTTCCCACTGGGTATTTTTTCTTAGGTTTACATGGGCCCTAAGGCTAAGAGGAGATGTACACATGGGATAAATTATATGGAAACTGAGCAAGTCTTAGGCAATGACAGAGGTTGCTCCTGTTGAGGGGGTACCAAAGGAGGTACTGGCTTCCAACAAAGTGAAAGCTTCACCATCTGCTATCTAGAAGAACTGTTGTCATTCATATGTGTAGGCGAAGGTGGGCTGCCTCTGAGGAAATCTGGGAAATCAGTTGACCCAGTTCCCACATAGATCCTGGATGTGCAAACATGCCCCTCCTTGCATGTTATGGACTGAATCTGTTTCCCAAAATTTGTATGCTAAGTTCTGAGGTACCCCCTAATACCTCAGAATGGGACTATATTTAGAGATAGGGTCTTTAAAGAGGTAATTAAGGTAAAATGAGGTCATATGGGTGGGCCTTAATACAATCTGACTGGTATCCTTACCAAAAGAAAAGCTTTGGACACTGACATGTACATGCACAAGGACCATGTGAGGACACAGTAAGAAGGCAGCCATCTGTAAGCCAAGGAAAGACCAAAGAATAAACTAAACCTGTCAACACCTTGATCTTGGACTACCAACCTCCAGAACTGTGAGAATTAACTTCTGTTATTTAAGCCACCCAGACTGTGCTATTTTGTTATGGCAGCCCCAGGAGACTAACACAATGTCCAGTAAACCCTCGGGCTCTTCTGGGTAACAGCTACTTTCTCTTTTTGGGGCAACTTCTCCAACATCAGCTCCTTACTCCTACCCCGCTACATGCATCTTGTAATCTCCTTTCAACGACTTCTTCACTCTTTCCTCACTACTTGTATTACCTTCTTAGGGTTGCCATTAAAATAATACAAACTGGGTGGCTTAAAACAGGGAAATTTATTCTCTCACAGTCCTGGAAGCTAGAAGTTCAAAATCAAGGTGTCATCAGGGTGATGCTCCCTTTGAGACTCTGGGTTAATACTGCCTTGCCTCTTCTGAGCTTTGGGAGGCAGCTGTGGCTAACCTGACATTTCTCCAGCAAAGATGGGTCTGTTTAAGATCAGCAGAGAATGGCAATCTGCAGTCTGCAACCATGGTGAGCCCTGCATGGCAAGGGAAGGGGAACGCTTTTATAGAGAGGAAAAGGAACTTGGGAGGGCTGTAGTAAACAAAGAGTCCATGACTTTTCATTGGTTGAGTCCTTCCAAGGAAGAAGAGGAGTCTTCCTGTGGGGTTCTGCTATCATCGCAGGGTGAGAGAGCTCCCCCTGCTGGTCTCCCAACTCGATTTAATTGAGGTTTCTGTATTTTTTTTTTTTTTTTTTTTGCGGTACGCGGGCCTCTCACTGCTGTGGCCTCTCCCGTTGCGGAGCACAGGCTCTGGACGCGCAGGCTCAGCGGCCATGGCTCACGGGCCCAGCCGCTCTGCGGCATGTGGGATCTTCCCGGACCGGGGCATGAACCCGTGTCCCCTGCATCAGCAGGTGGGCTCTCAACCACTGCACCACCAGGGAAGCCCTATTTCTGTAATTTTTTTACACTGGCAATCCTTGGCACTTCGTGGCTTGCAGCTGCATCACTCCAATCTTTGCTGCTGTCGTCACGTGGAGTTCCCCCGTGTTTCTCTGTCTTCTTGTGGTATTTTCCTCCTCTTGTCAGAACATCAGTCATATTGGATTTAGGACTCACCCTAATAACCTCATTTTAATTTGATTACATTTGGAAAGACCCTGTTTCCAAACAAGATCATGGTCACACATACCAGAGTTTAGGACTTCAACATACCTTTTTGGAGGACACAATTCAACCCCACACCACCACTCAACTCGGGAAAAATTTAGATTTTCAGTCTCAAAAACCCCATCTCCTTTCATGTTTCTGATCAAAATGCTTTGTGCCATGAATTTCCTTCCTTCCACCTCCTCTGCAATAGCCCCTACGTTTTTCTAATACTTTCAGGACTTCTAAAAAATAGTAACCCCCACCAACTCTACCAGAGCTGGGTTTCTTTGTTTGTTTTCATCTCTTTTGTTCAGTGCTATATCCCCAGCACCCAGATCACTGCTTGGCACTTAAAAGGGTCCATAAACATCTCTTGAATAAACAAATGGCTACAAACACTTGTCAAACACTTCACTTTCTGACTTGCCTCATACCTGCTCTTGGGCAAAAAGCCCAGTGCCAGCTAATTCCTTAAATATGAGGATGGGAAAGTAGAAAATATTAGAAGAAGAAAATCTTAATAACTAAAAAAATTATCGAGTTACATGCCATGATAGCCAAAGGATAGATTTCCAAAATAAACCAAAATCACGTATCAACAGACAACTCAAATGATTTACTAATGTGTTAAAACAAGTTATAGTCATTTTTCTTAGATGTGAGATAGGAATTTTAAATATGTGCTGTCTCATTTAATATTAAGACTTAGAGGCTTTTCAGAAAGTCATTAGAGAAATCATTAACTAGATACCTCTGAATAGCTAAAGTTGGTCTCCTGAAACATGTCAGCCTACAATAAAGATATACTTGATGCTGGAATAATCTGACTCAGTGGTTGAATTGTGCAACATGTATTATAGCTTAAAACTGAGAAAAAGAGTACAATCTTATTTTCAAAAATCACTTTAGCAGGCATAATGTCAAATTAAAGACGCAGGGGTAAGTGTTAACAAAAAATACAGAGGAATCGTCCGCTATAAGGAACAAATAAACAAACACAGCCTGCCAGACCTCTTCCTTCAATAGCTGAGCACACTGGCAAGTCAACATCTTCCCCCAACGGGCGAAGCGCTCCTTCCCAAGGTTTTCTGCTGCACCCAGGTTCCTCACTGCTACCACCTCCATTAGTTATCAGTACTAGAAATTATCCTAGTCTATGTATTAGTTTATATATTCTCTATGTATTCATCTGTCTCATCTGGAGATGAGGTACTGTCTTTCTCACTGCTGAATGTCTAATGCTTTAAATCATACCTAACACATAGTAGTTGCTCAGTAAATCTTTGTCGACAGATTGACTAAAATATTCAGTAGAATGTTTCTTAACATGGAAATCATGGAGGCAAAAGAGATTAATAGAAGAGTTTTAAGAATATCCCATCAAGGAGAAAATGGTGGAAGAGTAAGACACGGAGATCACTTTCCTCCCCAAAGATATATCAGAAATACACCTACACGTGGAACAACTCCTACAGAACACCTATTGAATGGTGGCAGAAGACCTCAGACTTCCCAAAAGGCAAGTCCCCACATACCTGGGTAGGGCAAAAGAAAAAACAGAGACAAAAGAATAGGGATGGACCTGCACCAGTGGGAAGGAGCTGTGAAGGAGGAAAGGTTTCCACACAAAGGAAGCCCCTTCGCGGGCAGAGGCTATGGGTGGCGGAAGGAGGAAGCTTCGGAGCCACGGTGGAGAGCGCAGCAACAGGGGTGCGGAGGGCAAAGCGGAGAGATTCCCGCACAGAGGATCGGCGCTGACCAGCACTCACCAGCCCAAGAGGCTCGTCTGCTCACCCGCTGGGGCGGGCGAGGCTGGGAGCTGAGGAACGGGCTTCGGAGGTCAGATCCCAGGGAGAGGACTGGGGTTGGCGGCATGAGCACAGCCTGAAGGGGGCTAGTGCACCATGGCTGGCCGGGAGGGAGTCCGGGAAAAAGTCTGGACCTGGTGAAGAGGCAGGAGACTTTTTCGTCCCTCTTTGTTTCCTGGCGCACAAGGAGAGGGGATTAAGAGCACTGCTTAAAGGAACTCCAGAGACGGGCGCGAGCCGCGGCTATCAGCGCGGACCCCAGAGCCGGGCATGAGATGCTAAGGCTGCTGCTGCCGCCACCAAGAAGCCTGTGTGCGAGCACAGGTCACTATCCACACCTCCCTTCCGGGGAGGCTGTGCAGCCCGCCACTTCCAGGGTCCCGGGATCCAGGGACAACTTCCCCGGGAGAACGCACGGCGCACCTCAGGCTGGTGCAACGTCACGCCGGCCTCTGCTGCCACAGGCTCGCCCTGCACTCCGTGCCCCTTCCTCGCCCCCGGGGCTGAGTGAGCCAGAGCAGCCAAATCAGCTGCTCCTTTAACCCCGTCCTGTCTGAGCGAAGAACAGAGGCCCTCCGGAGACATACACGCACAGGCAGGGCCAAATCCAAAGCTGAACCCCCAGAGCTGTGTGAACAAAGAAGAGAAAGGGAAATCTCTCCCAGCAGCCTCAGAAGCAGTGAACTAAATCTCCATAATCAGTTTGATGTACCCTGCATCTGTGGAATACATGAATAGACTACGAATCATCCCAAATTGAGGAGGTAGACTTTGGGAGCAAGATATATTATTTTTTCCCCTTTTCCTCTTTTTGTGAGTGTGTATGTGTATGCTTCTATGTGAGATTTTGTCTGTATAGGTTTGCTTTCACCATTTGTCCTAGGGTTCAGTCCGTCCGTTTTTGTTTTGTTTTTTTTTTTACTTTTTAAATTTTTTTCGTAATAATTATTTTTTATTTTAATAACTTTACTTTATCTTCATATTATTTTATTTTGTCCTCTTTCTTTCTTTCTTTCTTTCTTTCTTTCTTTCTTTCTTTCTTTCTTTCTGTTTTTTCTCCCTTTTATTCTCAGCCATGTGGATGAAACGCTCTTGGTGCTGCAGCCAGGAGTCAATGCTGTGCCTCTGAGGTGGGAGAGCCAACTTCAGGACACTGGTCTACAAGAGACCTCCCAGCTCCACATAATATCAAACGGCGAAAATCTCCCAGAGATCTACATCTCAACACCAAGACCCAGCTTCACTCAACAACCAGCAAGCTACAGTGCTGGACACCCTATGCCAAACAACTAGCAAAACAGGAACACAGCCCCATCCATTAGCAGAGAGGCTGCCTAAAATCATAATAAGCCCACAGACACCCCAAAAGACACCACCAGATGTGGACCTGCCCACCAGAAAGACAAGATCCAGCCTCATCCACCAGAACACAGGCACTAGTCCCCTCCACCAGGAAGCCTACACAACCCACTGAACCAACCTTAGCCACTGGGGACAGGCACCAAAAACAACAGGAACTACGAACCTGCAGCCTGTGAAAAGGAGACCCCAAACACAGTAAGTTAAGCAAAATGAGGAGACAGAAAAACACACAGCAGATGAAGGAGCAAGATAAAAATCCACCAGACCTAACAAATGAAGAAGAAATAGGCAAAAAGAATAGGAAAAAGAATTCAGAATAATGATAGTAATGATGATCCAAAATCTTGGAAATCGAATACAGAAAATGCAAGAAATATTTAACAAGGACCTAGAAGAAGTGAAGAGGAAACAAGCAACAATGAACAACACAATAAATGAAATTAAAAATACTCTAGAAGGGATCAATAGCAGAATAACTGAGGCACAAGAACAGATAAGTGACCTGGAAGATAAAATAGAGGACATAACTACTGCAGTGCAGAATAAAGAAAAAAGAATGAAAAGAACTGAGGACAGCCTCAGCGACCTCTGGGACAACATTCAATGCACCAACATTCGAATTATAGGGGTCCCAGAAGAAAAAAAGAAAGCGACTGAGAAAATATTTGAAGAGATTATAGCTGAAAACTTCACTAATATGGGAAAGGAAATAGTTAATCAAGTCCAGGAAGCACAGAGGGTCCCATACAGGATGAATCCAAGGAGAAACAGCCAAGACACATATTAATCAAACTATCAAAAATTAAATACAAAGAAAACATTGAAATCAGCAAGGGAAAAACAACAAATAACACACAAGGGAATCCCCATAAGGTTAACAGCTGATCTTTCAGCAGAAACTCTGCAAGCCAGAAAGGAGTGGAATGGCAGGACACAGTTAAAGCGATGAAGGAGAAAAACCTACAACCAAGATTGCTCTAGCCAGCAAGGATCTCATTCAGAGCTGATGGAGAAATTAAAACCTTTACAGACAAGCAAAAGCTGAGAGAGTTCAGCACCACCAAACCAGCTTTACAACAAATGCTAAAGGAACTTCTCTAGGCAAGAAACACAAGAGAAGGAAAAGACCTACAGTAACAAACCCAAAGCAATTAAGAAAATGGGAATAGGAACATACATATCAATAATTACCTTAAATGTAAATGGATTAAATGCTCCCACTGAAAGACACAGACTGGCTGAATGGATACTAAAACAAGACCCATATATATGCTCTCTACAAGAGACCCACTTCAGAACTAGGGACACATACAGACTGAAAGTGAGGGGATGGAAAAAGATATTCCATACAAATGGAAATCAAAAGAAAGCTGCAGTAGCAAGTCTCATATCAGACAAAATAGACTTTAAAATAAAGACTATTACAAGAGACAAAGAAGGACACTACATAAGGACCAAGAGATCGATCCAAGAAGAAGATATAAAAATTGTAAATACTTACGCACCCAACATAGGAGCACCTCAATACATAAGGCAAACACTAACAGCCATAAAGGGGAAATCGACAGTAACACAATCATAGTAGGGGACTTTAACACACCACTTTTACCAATGGACAGATCATCCCAAATGAATATAAATAAGGAAACACAACATTTAAATGATACATTAAACAAGATGGACCTAATTGATATTTATAGCACATTCCATCCAAAAACAACAGAATACACATTTTCTCAAGTGCTCATGGAACATTCTCCAGGACAGATCATATCTTGGGTCACAAATCAAGCCTTGGTAAATTTAAGAAAATTGAAATCGTATCAAGTATCTTTTCTGACCACAATGCTATGAGACTAGATATCAATTACAGGAAAAGATCTGTAAAAAATACAAACACATGGAGGCGAAACAATACACTACTTAATAACCAAGTGATCACTGAAGAAATCAAAGACGAAATCAAAAAATACCTAGAAACAAATGAAAATGCAGACAGGATGACCCAAAACCTATGGGATGCAGCAAAAGCAGTTCTAAGAGGGAAATTTATAGCAATAAATCCTACCTTAAGAAACAGGAAACATCTGAAATAAACAACCTAACCTTGAACCTAAAGCAATTAGAGAAAGTAGAACAAAAAAAACCCAAAGTTAACAGAAGGAAAGAAATCATAAAGATCAGATCAGAAATAAATAAATGAAAAAGAAATGAAGGAAACGATAGCAAAGATCAATAAAACTAAAAGCTGGTTCTTTGAGAACATAAACAAAATTGATAAACCGTTAGCCAGACTCATCAAGAAAAAAAGGGAGCAGACTCAAATCAATAGAAACAGAAATGAAAAAGAAGTAACACCTGACACTGCAGAAATACAAAGGATTAAAGGGATGACTACAAGCAAATCTATGCCAGTAAAATGGAAAACAAGGAAGAAATGGAAAAATTATTAGCAATGCACAACCTGCTGAGACTGAACCAGGAAGAAATAGAAAATATGAACAGACCAATCACAGGCACTGAAATTGAAACTGTGACTAAAAATCTTCCAACAAACAAAAGCCCAGGACCAGATGGCTTCACAGGGGAATTCTATCAAACATTTAGAGAAGAGCTAACACCTATCCTTCTCACACTATTCCAAAATATAGCAGAGGATGGAACACTCCCAAACTCATTCTACAAAGCCACCATCACCCTGATACCAAAACGAGACAAAGATGTCACAAAGAAAGAAAACTACAGGCCAATATCACTGATGAACATAGATGCAAAAATCCTCACCAAAATACTAGCAAACAGAATCAAACAGCACATTAAAAGGATCATACACCATGATCAAGTGGGGTTTATTCCAGGGATGCAAGGATTCTTCAATATACGCAAATCAATCAACGTGATAAACCATATTAACATATTGAAGGAGAAAAACCATATGATAATCTCAATAGATGCAGAGAAAGCTCTCGACAAAATTCCATACCCATTTATGATAAAAACCCTCCAGAAAGTAGGCATAGAGGGAACTTTCCTCAACATAATAAAGGCCATATATGACAAACCCACAGCCAACATCATCCTCAATGGTGAAAAACTGAAACCATTTCCACTAAGATCAGGAACAAGACAAGGTTGCCCACTCTCACCACTACTATTCAACATAGTTTTGGAAGTTTTAGCCACAGCAATCAGAGAAGAAAAAGAAATAAAAGGAATCCAAATTGGAAAAGAAGAAGTAAAGGTGTCACTGTTTGCAGATGACATGATACTATATAGAGAGAATCCTAAAGATGCCACCAGAAAACTACTAGAGCTAATCAATGAATTTGGTAAAGTAGCAGGATACAAAATTAATGCACAGAAATCTCTTGCATTCCTATACACTAATGATGAACAATCTGAAAGTGAAATTAAGAAAACACTCCCATTTACCACTGCAACAAAAAGAATAAAATATCTAGGAATAAACCTACCTAAGGAGACAAAAGACCTGTATGCAGAAAATTATAAGACACTGATGAAAGGGCTTCCCTGGTGGCGCAGTAGTTGAGAGTCCGCCTGCCGATGCAGGGGACCCGGGTTCGTGCCCCGGTCTGGGAGGATCCCACATGCCGCGGAGCGGCTGGGCACGTGGGCCATGGCCGCTGAGCCTGCGCGTCCGGAGCCTGTGCTCCACAGCGGGAGAGGCCACAGCAGTGAGAGGCTCGCGTACCGCAAAAAAAAAAAAAAAAAAAAAATGACCTCATATTTGCATATAACCTACCCACATCCTCCCTTACAGTTTAAAACATCTCTAGATTACTCATAATACCTAATACAATGTAAATGCTGTATAAAAACAATGTAGATGCTATGTAAATAGTTGCCTGCATACAAATTCAAGTTTTCCTTTTTGAAACTTTCTGGAATTTTTTTTCCAAATATTCCACGGATGCAGAACCTGTGGATATGGAGGGCTGACCATAGTCTGATTCATGAAGTACCAGCTACAGGACAACAAGTCAGGATTCCGAAGCTTCACAACCTAATGACATAAGCCAAATATGAAGGGCTGTCAACTCCCCATATAGTTTACTTTGACCAAGAAGAGACTGGAGATGGCAGGGAACCACTAAACAAATTTGCTTTGCATTTCCCCCTACAGAGGACCATTTGGGGATACAATGCTTCTAAACATCCTGCCAGGAGACCTCTTGTGTGGCTGGAAGACCACCTGTGTCCCTTTGTGAAACAAAAGATAAACTCAGTAATGCACCACCTTATGTTTGCTTTCTTCCTTCTTTACCTAACTTCCCCTTTTTCTCACTCTCATGGCCCTGGGATTGGATTACCAATGAAGCTTTAGCACCTAAGCTTTGCCCCAGGCTCTGTTTTCCGAGGACTCTAAAAACAGCCCAATGTACTATTTGAAAGTTGTCGATGCACAAGGTATAAAACTGGGTTTATAATGAGCCTTCTAATTAGTAGAAAAGATAAATACTTACGTGATAAACAGGGATCATGCTGCTTATTCATAAAGCCCAGCACACTCTTTGTGCTCAATACATAAGTCAACTACAAATACCCATCAACACTAGCATTTTAGTAGCATACCATGGGGGGGAAAAGTATGTTTACATGAGGCTATTTTTCCCATCTTTGAAAAAAGAGAACATAATTACAAGTCCAATTTACACCAACAGCATTTTTTCTTATGAGGAAAAGTAATGCAACCAACTATCCAAGGTACCTATCTAAAATTTAATCACCATTTTCAAGTAAAATCTAGAAAAATAATGTTACACATCCCTTAAAATCCAACGGCGCCCGGCAAACCCTGGACTTCATCCAGCTGCCTCCTGTTGTCTAGTCACCAACCTTTAAACTGAGAATAACCAGCTGAATTTCAAAACTGAATTATGCAAGTTTGATTTCCTCCGCTTGCCTCTCAGGAAAGGACGTAAGAGTGGAAATGGCCTGGTAGAGCTGGTAGGAACAGTCAGGTGAAAGCAGCACACTGCCATCAATCTCATTGTTTCAGGAGGCAATGGGCGTGGTGGGCACAATCAGGCTTAACAGAGAAGAAAAATGATTTCAGCTGCGGCCACCAAGGAACGAGGCAGCAATTTTGCACAAGGAAGTGAATGTACTTTTTGCAGGGGGGCCGCGCTGTTCCCTGACCAGGGATCAAACTTGGGCCCCCAGGCATTGGAAGCTCAGAGTCCTAACCACTGGACTGCCAGGGAATTCCCTGAATGTACTTTCTTGATAAAAATCTCCAAGGAAATCGGAAATTATAAGTAAAGAGATTAAGAGAAGAGATGCTAAGAGAAACCCTTGACTTTTCTCTAACCACCATGAATTTTACCAGGACAAACTCTTCAAGCCATGAGGGTTACAGTGAGGATGGCCAGGTATAGAGCCATTTCAATAAGAGGTTTACTGATGATCTGGAAGATTTTTAAAGACAAGAAAATGAAAACAATTGCTCCTGTGGTACAAACTGTTTGTTGAGCTTTAAAGTCTTCCTCTTTGATGCATTTTGGCCAGTAGCAATTAAAACCAAATGTGGGTTAACAGCACAAGAGAAGTAAGTATATGTCCTGAAAAAATAGAAGACATAGTCAGTACTTATCCCTGGATTTGTCTCGGAAAGCTAAAAGGCAGAATCCTTCCTACTGAGAGAGTCTTAGCATCATTAATACAAGGTAAGACTAACATAAATCAATTCCCTCCCCACCAAAAAAAGGCAGCTCAGTAACTACGCAATTCCATTTACTTTTGTTGGTATTTGAAAGCTACAGTCTCTTTAATTCTATGTCAGACATCCCATTCTTGATTTGGAAAAAAAATTTTATTAATTTATTTTATTTATTTTCTTTTTGGCTGTGTTGGGTCTTTGTTGCTGCGCGTGGGCTTTTCTCTAGCTGCCGCGAGCAGGGGCTACTCTTCGTTGTGGTGCAAGGGCTTCTCTCTGAGGTGGCTTCTCTTGTTGTGGAGCACGGGCTCTAGACGCGTGGGCTTCTGTAGTTGTGGCACATGGGCTCAGTAGTTGTAGCTCGTGGGCTTTAGAGTGTAGGCTCAGTAGTTGTGGCGCACGGACTTAGTTGCTCCGCGACATGTGGGATCTTCCTGGAACAGGGCTTGAAACCGTACCCCCTGCACTGGCAGGCAGATTCTTAGCCACTGCGCCACCAGGGAAGCCCCAGAAGATTCTTTATCTTCCTTCAATGTCACATCTACTATGCTTAGCCACACATCCTATCTGTGGTCATCTCTCCTAGGATAAACTTATTCTTAATAAGCTGCACCTATTCCTACCTTCTCATGGTAACATTAGCAATGGGATGTATGCCAAGATCTGTAAGGATTTCCAACCATCAAGGAGAGATGATCTTTTAAAGATAGTGCCATTCCCAGACCTTTCTCTTGCTTCATCAGAACTGAAATATTTTGTTTCCTTTTTCTTTGAGGTCTTGCCTCATTTCCAGTTACAGTGGGTTATGATAGATGAGATGAATTTTTGTCTAATTCTAGCTAATATATTATCCTTCCTAGAGAAACTAATAGTCTAACCATTTTAAAGACAAATATTTTCATCACTATGGAATGCAGACAGGAGGACATTTTTGGTCAAGGGCCCTTTCTGTTCATCTCCAAATTATAAAACATGGAACATGATCCAGCTGACCTACTCACAGTGACAGTCCTAGGTTAGAGAAACAACTTAATTAATCGCCTCAGCAAATAAAAAAGCAATTTAAACAGCCATGTAATGGATTTCTAGGGTCAGACTCTGGAACTCAAGTATCCGCCCAGTTATAAAAGCAAATGACTGTACAGTTACAGCATAGCTGCTTTTACTGCCAAGGTTGTTATACATAAATAGAATTCAATACATATTTTGCCCCCCTCGAATTGCCATCACATTGCTAAAGAGCAAGAACATTCAGACCAGAAAACTGAGTTATTTTTTACAAGTAAAGTTAAGTAGACAGCAGCTGCAGGATTAATACATTCCCTTGATTTATTTTTTGTTTACAGATGCACATTTTCATTAGCTGGGATTTGAACAGAATGGATTTTTATAACAAAAGCAAAAGCAGTCCAATTCTGACTTTTATACACAGATGGGTTTCTCGCCATCTCCTTGGACAGTTTTGAGTGTATCTTCTTCCAGCACAACCCAGATGCATCTATTTGTAATGTTCGGCTTGCAGCCTAGAGGCAGAATACTTAATTTCCCTCCCTAATCTGCAGAGCAAATCTAAGATACAATGTGTTTTCTGTGTAGATGCAAGGAAGTCCCAGAGAGTTGGGCTGGAAATGCAAACAGAAGTTTTTTTCCCCCTTCCTCCTATGAAAATTAAGGCATTTCATACCTCTGTGATGATTTCTTTAGTTATCTATCTATATTTGCTACAATGATTTGCTAAATGGCTTTAGGCTGTATTACTTCCCCCTGCCTTAGAAAACAATCAAATTTGTGTTGCAAGTATCCCAGGCTGACTGTTCTGTTTGATCACAGTTATTAGACTACCCTCTAATGCTCTGAAATGGTTACTGTTTTAGACTTTCAACTGCAATAGTTATAAATAACCACAGATTCTCAAAATTCCTTATGTGTGGTACACATGCTCACTGACCAGTCTTATTTGTGTTGGTGCCCAAGAAATGTTTGCTTACTGAATAAAGGCACTGTAGATGTGGCAGAGAACTTGACCGTCTCTCATTGCACAGCCCTGCCGTGGCTTTAGGAATGGTGCTGCTAGGACACCTTCAGGGGCTCTGGTTTAGAATGTTACTCAATTTTCTAACTGTGTTAGAGTAGCAATACAGTATCCCATACTGTTAAGAAACATCGGATGTGGTGCTACTGAGCAAGCCAAGGCAGTAAAGAGGCATCCACACAATGGATGGTGGATATCCGGAGTGCTGGATGGAGACAACAGCACCCAAAGTCTTTGTGACTACAGGACTACAGATCGCAGAGGGCATCAGAACCCTGACCCCAAGATGCGTGCTCCCCCTTTTTCCTCATGCTTATTCCCTACTAGGCTGTCAGAGAGACCAAAGGAAGTGAAAGAACTGGAATGGCAGGTTAAGACTTGCCCACTCCATACTTTTATCCATATCTCTGTGCCTAAAAAATCAGGGAACTTCGTTGAAAAGAAAGACAAGAACTACACTATTAGCCAAGCGACCAGGAGATTACATCTGCAAGCCTCCTAGCCCATTCTCTCAGGCACAGCTTGTCACCTTCCCCTGCCACATGCCTGTCCACAGGTACGGATGAGTGGATTATCACTAGGCAAAGACAAATTAGTTTCAAATCTGAAACTATAAAACGTTTGTTTGCTGGATTACATTCCCCTGTTGTTTTACCAGCAGGGTGACTTGGAAAAGTAAACTAGCATCGGCCCTTTCTATGCCAAATGCAGAAAAAGAGTTAAAATGATGCTTACCAACACTGATGGGGGTCCTTACTCCAACAAACCTGAGTGAGCAATACACTGTTTAAACTACAATGGTGAGAAAGAAAACTCAGTTCCCTATCCAAAGTGTATTGCACAGCTAGAAGTCCCACCACCTCAAGTTTTACACATGCTTCCAGGTAAAGATGGTTGCACCCAATTTCCACCCAGAGTGTACCTGCTAACAGTTCATCTGATTTCTTGAAACCTTAAGTATCATGATATCAGTCTCAGTTTCAAGAACCTGAGTGGCTACGTTACAATGTAAAGGTCCCTTCTTATCGAATCCTGTGGAAATCATCCTCTCTGAACTTTACCTTTATTTTAGATGCAGTATTTGTCGTGTGGAATTTATAGTCAGTGTTCGGTGCCCACGTTTTATTTGTCCAATTTTTTAACTTAGCGTGAGTTCTTCTGAGATTCACCTCTGCTTAGCTAAGGCAATCACAGAATAAAAACAAATACATAAATAAAAAGGACTTTTTTTCATAGAAATACTGACACAACCTTAACTGGAACGGAGAGAGTCATGCAGCCATAAGAATAAAAGTAGCAAACGCCAGCAATCTGCTTCATAGCAGGAAATAAAATGTATTTTAGTAAAAACATGAGCACTGCTCCAACTGTAATTTTTCACACAGCTGTGATAAAAGAACAATAAAAATGATAAAGCATAACAATTCCTGAGTAAACACACATATAAAATAAAGTGGAAGCTCAGATCTAAAGAGTTTTGTTTTACCTGTAGACACTAAACATACCATGGCTGATGCTTTAATTTTTTTTAACACCTATCAATTTTGTTCACTTGTACAATGTAATGGATGCTAGAGGCTTCCAATAAATATGTTGCATTAAGAAATATTCTCCCTCAGCCTGTGCATTTGACATCTTGTCACTTTGTAACACTACATACTTTTGAATAGATATCATATCTATTGCCTCTTAATAAGAAAAAAATAGCAAAAGCAGTACCAATGAATATTTTGTATAGAAAAAAATTTTTTTCATTCCCTTAGAACTTATGTAATGCTGTCCCTGCCTCTTAAAAATCTGAGTCTTTCCCAAGGTAATAGAACACTTCTTTAATCATTAGAACAAATGGATGTTTGCCCGACAATGAGAACAGTTATTTTCTAAAATAGAAACATTCCTTCTAGAATGTTCTTCGGGCAAATAAATGATGTGTAAAGCACGTAAACAACAAAATGTACTCAGAACAAGAAAGATGACAATATTTTCCTAAGTATTCATCACAATGTCTATAAAATACTCTATGGCCTTTGGATCAAGGCATGATTAAAGAACAGAGATAAGTCCCAAACTGATTATTTCTCCCTTTGAATAAATAGCTGCTCTCCCACTGACATTAAGTCTGTGAACTCATACACCCAGTAGCCATAAAACACATGCAAACCTGTGGGTCTCACCTAATTTCCTTTACCCTAGACCTGGTACACAGTATTTATTCATTCATTCTTTTTTGTTTTTAACAAACATATATCAAAGCACCTCCAATGGGCAAAGCACTGTAGAGACCTATGACCACCCATATTGTTGTGGCAGAGCTACCTGTTCAACAAAGATCTGGGTTCCTATCCCATAGTGTCTAGGGAAGCATCTTCTAGCCAGATGCTATATTTCCTGGGCTTTCTTTGCATCTGGCCATGGCCAGGTGACTACAGAGTATAAACAAAAGAGAAGTATCAACTCTTTGGGACCAACCTAGTTAAGAAGCAAACGTTCTCTCTCTAGTCTCTCTTGGCCTTACTTGGCATCCTTGGAAGCCACATGTTGAAGAGGGCAGTGCCTGAGATGGAAAGAGCCTGGTTGCTACATCACCACACAGAAGACTGCCTGCCAGAGACCACACTGAAATTTTATAAGAGTAAGAATAAACTTCAGCTGTGTTAAACTATTTTGATTTGGGAATTATCTGTTATGATAATTAACACAATCTTATATAAGAATCTTTTTCTCAGGAACTTACCTTTAATAAGAGAGATGACTACTTCTAATCTTTTTGGAGAAAAAAACCAGACACACTTATATAAGATAATGAGGGTGATAAGGCAAGTAACCCCCAATTATACTTTAGAATATCATCAGCATAGCGAGATGTTCAAAAAACAGCAGGATCAGTTAAATCTACAGTTATTGGAAAAGGCCTCATGGAGAAAGGGGCCTTTTAACTTGATTTCAAAGGATGGATAGCAGTGTGACAAGTAAGAAACAAAGTTGAAAGGCATTTCAGGCTGAGGGAACTGTGTGATCAAGCAGGGAGGAAATACAGTGCAACGATTTGGGAATACCAAGTGTCTGCATAAAGGATTATAGTCTGCCCAAAAGCAACCATGAAATGGGTAAACAGAACCTCCCAAGTTGCTATAGTTCAGAACTTACTGATAACCTGAGATGTGAATTATAAAACCATGGCTTTGGCACTGTGGAGGGATCAACATGTATTGGAGGAGGGTCATTTCGTCTTAAAAGTTTTTCTCTTCTTTCCAAAAATCCAGGTGCTAGAATGTCTCTATTACCATTGTAGACAATGAGAGAGTGATACAAGGATTTCAAAGATCTGAGAGGTCACAGAACAGAGAGGGACAAAAAGCACATACCCAGTGAGCACCAATGTAAAAATGGAAATAATTGCTCCAGAAATTGACATTTCTCAAGAAGGAAGATGAGACAGAAATCCTCCAATCCCCAAAATGCATGCATCTGTAGTGCTGTCAGCAATAATTGGGCAAATAATGCTATATTGATTAATTACAAAGATTTCTTCAACTTTATGAATGAGATTAAAGACTCTGATTTTAAAATTCAAAGAACTGATAAATAAGCATTCTTTCCGAGACTGACATAGTTCACAAAGAGTGACTAGAAAACATAGATGATGAGAGAAGGGAATAATTATGGCTAAGGAGCTCCCCAACCTTATTTTGAAGGGATTGAAAATTAAGATCAGGAAAAGAATTTGGAAGATGGCAGAGGACTAAGACATGGAGATCACCTTCCTCCCCACAAATACATCAAAATTATATATACATGTGGAAAAACTCCTACACCCTCTCAGAAAGGGTCTGAGAAAATATTTGAAGAGGTTATAGTTAAAAACTTCCCTAATAGGGGAAAGGAAATAGTCAATCAGGACCAGGAAGCACAGAGAGTCCCACACAGGATAAATCTAAGGAGAAACACTACAAGACACATACTAATCAAACTATCAAAAATTAAATACAAAGAAAAAATTAAAATCAGCAAGGGAAAAGCAACAAATAACATACAAGAGAATCCCCATAAGGTTAACAGCTGATCTTTCAGCAGAAACTCTGCAAACCAGAAGGGAGAGGCAGGACATATTAAGAGTGATGAAAGGGAAAAACCTACAACCAAGATTACTCTAGCCAGCAAGGATTTCAATCAGATTAAACGGAGAAATTAAAACCTTTACAGACAAGCAGAAGTTAAGAGAATTCAGCACCACAAAACCAGCTTTACAACAAATGCTAAAGGAACTTCTCTAGGCAGGAAACACAAGAGAAGGAAAAGACCTACCATAACAAACCCAAAACAATTAAGAAAATGGTAATAGGAACATACATATCGATAATTACCTTAAACGAAAATGGGTTAAATGCTCCAACCAAAAGACATACACTGGCTGAACGGATACAAAAACAAGACCCATATATATGCTCTCTAGAAGAGACCCACCTCAGACCTACGGACACATACAAACTGAAAGTGAGGGGACAGAAAAAGATATTCCATGCAAATGGAAATCAAAAGAAACTGGAGTAGCAATTCTCATATCAGACAAAATAGACTTTAAAACAAAGACTATTACAAGAGACAAGGAAGGACACTATATAATGATCAAGTGATCAATCCAAGAAGAAGGTATAACAATTGCAAATATTTATGCATCCAACATAGGAGCACCTCAATACATAAGGCAAATGCTAACAGCCATAGAAGGGGAAATTGACAGTAACACAATCATAGTAGGGGACTTTAACACTCCACTTTCACAAACTGACAGATCATCCAAAAATAAATAAGGAAACACAAGCTTTAAATGATACATTAAATAAGATGGGTTTAATTGATATTTATAGGACATTCCGTCCAAAAACAACACAATACACCTTCTTCTCAAGTGCTCATGAAACATTCTCCAGGCTAGATCATATCGTGGGTCAAAAATCAAGCCTTGGTTATTTAAGATAATTGAAATTGTATCAAGGACCTTTTCTGGCCACAACGCTCTGAAATTAGAAATCAGTTACAGGAAAAAAACTGTAAAAAAAAAAAAACATATGGAGGCTAAACAATACGCTACTAAATAACCAAGAGATCACTGAAGAAATCAAAGAGAAAATCAAAAAATACCTAGAAACAAATGACAATGAAAACACAATAACCCAAAACCTACAGGACACAGCAAAAGCATTTCTAAGAGGGAAGTTTATAGCAAATCAATCCTACCTCAAGAAACAAGAAAAATCTCAAATAAACAACCTAACCTTTCACCTAAAGCAATTAGAGAAAGAACATAAAAACCCCAAAATTAGTAGAAGGAAAGATGTCAAAAATATCAGATCAGAAATAAGTGAAAAAGAAATGAAGGAAGTGATAGCAAAGATCAATAAAACTAAAAGCTGGTTCTTTGAGAAGATAAACAAAATTGATAAACCACTAGCCAGACTCATCAAGAAAAAAGGGAGAAGACTCAAAACAACAGAATTAGAAATGAAAAAGAAGAAATAACAACTGATACTGCGGCAATACAAAGAATCACGAGGGATTACTACAAGCAACTCTATGCCAATAAAATGGACAAGAAGAAAGAAATAGACAAATTCTTAGAAAATCACAACCTTCTGAAACTGAACCAGGAAGAAATAGAAAATATAAACAGACCAATCACTAGCAATGAAATTGAAAGTGTGATTAAAAATATTCCAACAAACAAAAGCCCAGGACCAGATGGCTTCACAGGCGAATTCTATCAAACATTTAGAGAAGAGCTACCACCTATCCTTCTCAAAGTTTTCCAAAATATAGCAGAGGGAGGAACACTCCCAAACTCATACTACGAGGCCACCAGCACCCTGATACCAAAACCAGGCAAAGATGTCACAAAAAAAAGAAATCTACAGGGCTTCCCTGGTGGCGCAGTGGTTGAGAGTCCGCCTGCCGATGCAGGGAACACAGCTTCATGCCCCGGTCCAGGAAGATCCCACATGCCACGGAGCGGCTGGGCCCATGAGCCATGACTGCTGAGCCTGTGTGTCCAGAGCCTGTGCTCCTCAATGGGAGAGGCCACAACAGTGAGAGGCCCGCGTACCGCAAAAAAAAAAAAAAAAAAAAACCCAGCAAACAGAATCCAACAGCACATTAAAAAGATCACACACCATGATCAAGTGGGATTTATCCCAGAAATGCAAGGATGCCTCATTATATGCAAATCAATCAATGTGATACACCATATTAACGAAACAAGCTTTCGAAAAAATTCAACACCCATTTATGATAAAAACTCTCCAGAAAGTAGGCATAGAGGGAACTTACCTCAACATAATAAAGGCCATATATGAAAAACCCACAGCCTACATTGTTCTCAATGGTGAAAAACTGAAACCATTTCCTCTAAAATCAGGAACAAGACAAGGATGCCCACTCTCACCACTATTATTCAACATAGTTTTGGAAGTTTTAGCCACAGCAATCAGAGAAGAAAAAGAAATAAAAGGAATCCAAATCAGAAAAGAAGAAGTAAAGCTGTCACTGTTTGCAGATGACATGATACTATACACAGAGAATCCTAAAGATGTTACCTGAAAACTACTAAAGCTAATCAATGAATTTGGTAAGTAGCAGGATACAAAATTAATGCACAGAAATCTCTTGTATTCCTATACACTAATGATAAAAAAAATCTGAAAGAGAAATTAAGGAAACACTCCCATTTACCATTGTGACAAAAAGGAATAAAATACCTAGGAATAAACCTACCTAAGGAGACAAAAGACCTGTATGCAGGAATCTATAAGACACTGATGAAAGAAATTAAAGATGATACAAACAGAAGAAGAGATATACCATGTTCTTGGATTGGAAGAATCAACATTGTGAAAATGACTATACTACCCAAAGCAATCTACAGATTCAATGAAATCCCTATCAAACTACCAATGGCATTTTTCACAAAAGTAGAAGAAAACATTTCACAATTTGTATGCAAACACAAAAGATCCCGAATAGTCAAAGCAATCTTGAGAGAGAAAAACGGAACTGGAGGAATCAGACTCCCTGACTTCGGACTATACTACAAAGCTATAGTAATCGAGACAGTATGGTACTAGCACAAAAACAGAAATATAGATCAATGAACAGGATAGGAAGCCCAGAAATAAACCCATGCTCATATGGTTACCTTATCTTTGATAAAGGAGGCAAGAATATATAATGGAGAAAAGACAACCTCTTCAATAAGTGGTGCTGGGAAAACTGGACAGCTACATGTAAAAGAATGAAATTAGAACACTCCGTAACACCATACACAAAAATAAACTCAAAATAGATTATAGACCTAAATGTAAGACCAGACACTATCAAACTCTTAGAGGAAGAACATTCTTTGACATAAATCACAGCAAGATCCTTTTTGACCCACCTCCTAGAGAAAGGGAAATAAAAACAAAAATAAAGAAATGGGACCTAATGAAACTTAAAAGCTTCTGCACAGCAATGAAACCATAAACAATGGTTTATGAAAAGACAACCCTTGAATGGGAGAAAATATTTGCAAATGAAGCAACTGACAAAGGATTAATCTCCAAAATTTACAAGCAGCTCATGCAGCTCAATATCAAAAAACAAACAACCCAATCCAAAAATGGGCAGAAGATCTATACAGACTTTTCTCCAAAGAAGTTATACACATTGCCAACAAACACATGAAGGAATGCTCAACATCATTAATCACTAATCATTAGAGAAATGCAAATCAAAACTACAGTGAGGTATCACCTCACACCAGTGAGAACAGCCATCATCAAAATATCTACAAACAACAAATGCTGGAGAGGGTGTGGAGAAAAGGGAACCCTCTTGCACCGTTGGTGGGAATGTAAATTGATCAAGCCACTATGGAGAACAGTATGGAGGTTCCTTAAAAAACTAAAAATAGAACTACCATATGACCCAGCTATCCCACTACTGGCATATACCGTGAAAAAACCATAATTCAGAAAGAGTCATGTACCACACAATGTTCACTGCAGCTCTATTTACAATAGCCAGGACATGGAAGCAACCTAAGTGTCCGTCGACAGATGAATGGATAAAGAAGATGTGGCACATATATACAACGGAATATTACTCAGCCATAAAAAGAAATGAAACTGAGTTATTTGTAGTGTAGTGGATGGACCTAGAGTCTGTCATACAGAGTAAAGTAAGTCAGAAAGAGAAAAACAAATACCATATACTAACACATACATATGGAATCTAAAAAAAAAAAAAAAAAGGGGGGGGCTTCCCTAGTGGCGCAGTGGTTGAGAGTCCGCCTGTCAATGCAGGGGACACGGGTTCGTGCCCCGGTCCGGGAAGATCCCACATGCCGCGGAGCGGCTGGGCCCGTGAGCCATGGCCACTGAGCCTGTGCGTCCAGAGCCACAGAGCTCCGCAATGGGAGAGGTCACAACAGTGAGACCTCACTGTTTTTTTTGCTTCTTAAGAGCCTAGGGGCAGGACAGGCATAAAGACGCAGACATAGAGAATGGACTTGAGGACATGGGGAGGCGGAAGGGTAAGCTGGGACAAAGTGAGAGAGTAGCATTGACATATATACACTGCCAAATGAAAAACAGATAGCTAGTGGGAAGCAGCCGCATAGCACAGGGAGATCAGCTCGGTGTTTTGTGACCACATAAGGGATGGAATAGCAAGGGTATGAGGGAGACGCAAGAGGGAGGGGATATGGGGATATATGTATGCATATAGTTGATTCACTTTGTTATACAGTGGAAACTAACACAACATTGTAAAGCAATTATACTCCAATACAAATTTAAGAAAAAAAAAGAATGCTCATAGAAAGAAAAAAATAAAATTAAGATCAGAACCCTACTATACAATAATTATTCTTCAATGTTTCTTTATGCTTGAGTTGATAATTTAGAAAACTATGAATAATTTTCATTCCACAGTATAAAGACACTGATTCTTTACAATGGTTCTTTTAGGAATTTTTTAATTGACAAATGAAGGATTATTCAACAAATGATGTTTATCTAGAAAACACACCTGCACTACATTTTAGTTTACATGTAGAATTGCCCATTTATAGACAAATGTCCATTGGCAAATAACTTTACTTCTCTGCAAAAGCCCAGATATGTTTTGCCTAAAAAAAGAGAATATTCTTTCTTTAAGGTCCATTTTGTCAAGGGTGCAGAAGAGACCCACTTTTATGGACTGAATGTTTGTGTCCCACCAAGGTTCATATGTTGAAACTCTACCTCTCATATGGTAGTGTTAGGAGGTAGGGTCTTTGGAAGGTAATTAGAAACAGATGAGGTCATGAGGGGACAGCCCCCATAAACAGGATTAGTGCCCTTACAAGAGTCAGGAGAGAACTGGCTTCCAACCTGTGCTCTCTGCAATGCGAGGACACTCTGAGAAGTCAGCAGTCTGCAACCTGGAAGAGGGTTCTCACCAGAACTCGACCACGCCGACACCCTGATCTCGGACTTCCAGCCTCCAGAACTGTGAGAAATAAATTTCTGCTGTTTATAAGCCACTCAGTCTTTGGTGTTTTGTTATAGTGGCCGGAACTAAGACACCTATCCAAATTTAAACCAGTTCCTACTGCCTCCTCTTTAGAAGTTTGAACACAGAGCCTGACTCTATAAAAAGAAAAATGTTTCCTTGCTTTTGTTTGCCTGTTTAAAGACATGCATAGTTTTCAAACTTTTTTACAAACATTAGGTGTCCTAATGTTCTGTGTTGTCTGTTCAGCTTCTCTTGGGCTGGGGAATAGAAGTCAGAGGCTCATTTCCAAGAGAGCACTGTGTGAAAAAAAGAAAACGGTGAAGAAAAGGTGTGGAGTGAGCAAATGAAGCAAGATAAACAGTTTCCTTCAACAGCTTGCCAGCAGCTCCGTGTGCCCAGGACTGACCATGCCAGTCCCGAGTGCATCCTTCCTTGCTGACCCCACTTCTTTTCCTATTATCTTGCTTCTTCCCACCCTGTACTACAATAATTTACAAGAAGAGAAGTTTGGATAAATGTATTTATGCTTTAAAAAGAAATTTTCATTTAAATTGATGCGAACATCAAAGGAAGACAAAAATATCCCTTCTACACAGATGAGTAGCTCTTTTTCCTCTTAAAATATTTTTTCAGAAAGTCTAAAATATGTGAGGCTGGAGATTCTTTTAGATAGCAAAGAAAGGAGATGTACTCTGTGCATGAATAAGGAAATTTTTCTGAAACCTCACTTCTTTCTATAATGGAAAGCAGTTGGAAAACAAATTAGCACAATGCATTTTCTTAAGAACATTTTCCTTGAAAATAATAATAATAACTTAATTCAAAGACCTAAGCCTGAATCAAATTTTCTCTTTGATAATCTCTAATTTCACATGCTTCCCTGGACCTTCTCTCCTATCTGAACCACCTTCCCAGGTTCATCCTCCATGGCGTCATGAGAGGGGGCTACATAAAAATATAGCCTTTATAGCACCATTCCCTGGTTAAATTAACTCAACGGTACCTAACCAGCTTTAGGAAAGCATACAACTCACGTCATTATCTCTTTTCTTTTTAACTTGCCAACCTCATTTGCTCTCTCTGACCTCCTTATACTCCAGCAGTAATGACTTACTTTGACCCATATTAACATACCATAGCGTTTCATGCACACCATTAATTTGTTCATTCTCTTTGCTTTGAGTGGAATGAGGCTTTCTTCCTCTGTTTACTTGGTGAGCTCCTATTGATCTTCCAAACCCTTTGTATCAGTCAGAGTTGAATTTGGGAAACAGAATTCACTCCAGGTATGTCAGACAGGAAGGCATTTAATGCAGGGAATGAAATGCCAAGGAAACTGTTGAAAGGGTTAGAGGAACTCAAGTCAGGGCCACCAATAAGCTTTCAGGTCACAACACAGCAGGTATGATCCAGAAATTGGGAGCTGCTGCTGACAGTCAGAGGTCAGAAAGCTATAAGAACTACTGCCTATGTCACAGCTGCCCCCACAGTCAAGGGTGATGACTTGGCAGTGAAACAAGGAGTCTGATCACTATAAAAAACAATGTTTGCTGGATCTTTGTATGTCAGCAGCCATCACTGCCAAAGGAAAAATGACTCCATTCTCTCCTGCTTCGCAAATTTTTCACTAGAGCATTTCACTATACTTTTTAGCCTTCCAACCGCTATAGGGTATAGGGACATTGAAGAGGAGGAAACAGGTGCTGAGTATCAGTAGATAATAACAGGAATTGTATCCTCTGTCAAGCTCTCCTTTGGACCCTCCATCCCTAAGAGTCTTGGTTAATCATTCCCTCCACCATATTACCTCTGTTTTTTATTAAGCATGTTCTTCTATTATCTTAGTAGTCCTACCATCTTACAAAATTTGGGGAAACATATATAGTTCATATATTATAAATACCTGATAATTATTTTATTCATCTTTTTAAAATCCCAAGTGCCTAGCGTAGTCTCTGGCACATAATATGTATCCATATTTTATTTCAAATATTATTAAGTAGCACTTTAATTTACAAAAAATATTAACTTTGAAAAGTGAGATTTTCAGTTTCAGTCTCCTCTTCAATAGACTCAAAAAATACAGAGTTGGAAGGTGGTGACACTGAACTCTCTTGAGATTTCAGTAAATTCTCCTTTTCATAGAAGAATAATGTCTTAGGATGTTATTCATTTAAAAGGCAAATTTGAGGATGCGTTGGTTCTAGTAGATATTTTACTCATTGTACTGTCCAGAGATCAATTTGCTCTTCCCAACAGAGGATAGAAAATCAGGCATTTTATTGCACTTATTTAAATTATATTTCATTTATGCATTGGGTTAAACAACCTCTGGGCATGCTTATAAGCCTCACAAGTAAAAACACAGCAAGCAATTTGAATTTATGTTCTAATATGGATTAAGTATCAAAAGAATATTCAAATAAGATTTAGAATATATTTTTATATTCCACTCACAATAATTTCTTTATTAGAGTGTGGTGGGTAAGGAAGAATGTCTATGTCTAGCTTCTCACACCTCTGGAGCGGGGCAGATTGACTTTCACAATGCAGCCTATGTACAGTCCTATGATTCTAAACCACAAGTCATAGATTAAGCAAAAATATCCTAAAGACATACAATATTCCTCTGGACTCCACACAAACACCCAGTTGTCCACTGGAGGCTTGATTTAAGGGAAAACTAAGATATAATAAAACTAGCAATGTCTTTTTAAATACTAAGCTAGTAATGTTTTACTTAAAATTATATCACATACTAAGAGAATATTATATGGCCCAAGATGAATTTACCTTTTAGTTTCACTTAAATTCAGTAATAAGAATCAAAAGTAAAATGAGACTACTCTAGAGAAAAATTAAGAGCAGACACTGCAGTTATCAGTGAAGAAATTAACTGCAGAGGATATAACTTTCTCCATTAGTTCTTAGGTAATTTTAAGTGCTTCCCTTGACCTTTACAAATGAAGGCAATGAGGTACCTAGAGCTTGTGTTGAGAATACCAAAGAAGCAGAATTCATCAGTGTTATGGTCTAGATGTTTGTGTCCACCCAAAATTCATATATTGAAACCCTAACCCCCAGTGTGGCTGTATTTGGAGATAGGGCCTCTAAGGAAGTAATTAAGGTTATATAAGGTCATGGGGGCAGTGGGGTGGGGGAGGGGAGAGGCTGATCTGATTGGATTAGTGTCCTTATAAGAAGAGACACCAGAGAGCTCAATCTTTCTCTTCCTGCATCACAGAGGAACAGCCAGATGAGGACACAGTAAGAAGGCAGCCATCTGCAAGGCAGGAAGAGAGTCCTCTTCAAAACCAACTAAGCAGACACCATGATCTCAAACTTCCAGCTTCCAGAACTGTCATAAAATACATTTCTGTTGTTTAAAACAGCCAGTCTGTGGTATACGGTTATGGCAGCTTAAGCAGACTAATACAATCAGTAAGCCAACTAAGATCCCTCTCCACTCCTGCTGTCACCTACACACATATCGCACCTTCACTGAAAAACTGAAGGCCTCGGTAACAGCATAGGAAAAACAGGTGAAAAGTACTAAAGTTCTTACACACTGCTATTAAGGAAAGTACCAAACACATACTTTCTCCCTCTGACATTTCTCACTGAAGGCTACTCCTGATACAGATATTTATATGGATAAAATTAATGTTACACTGATTTCACATGCATAACAATGTTGCAATAAGACCACCACAGTGTGATTTAGCCACCCAGGAAAACCCTGGGCCATACACCTTTGTTTAGAGCACTGGATTACAAAAATAGAAATGGGATTCTAGGTTCACGAGAACACAAATCCCACCACATATTTGTAATTATTTTCTGTATATAATGTGTTTAAAATTGTTCTAAATCTTGGCATTGGAATTGACAATAAGAAGTAACACCTTTCAAGTCATTTAATTATAAGCTAAACCTAAGAGGTAGAAACATTCTCACCATTAAGCAAATTAATACTTGAAGGCATTAGACCCACCATTTCCTGGAAAAAGAATAATTTTGGTGTAACTAGTAAAGGCTATATCCCAATTAAATCGGTTTCCACACCCTGTCTACCTTCTGTCAAATTTTTGGCCACTTATAAGGACTGCTCTCAGACCTAAGCTATGATTTAAAGTTTAAAACTCTAAATTCAGAAATACCTTTAAATGATCATAAATATTGTGCTGGTTATAAAGCTCTTATCTCTCAGCTCCAAATCTATAATTCTATACTCTTGTAATCCTGAGGCTAAGACTGTGAAAACTACTTTTGTCCTTTGTCAGCTTGCTCCCTGTTTGGTGCAGCCTGTAGTGGTATTCTCTGGGACAGACTGGAAGGCAGGAGAAGGGGAAAGGGAATCATTCCTTCCTGTTCCTCTCTCTGTTATCTAGTACTGGCTCTTCATCCCAACAGCAGCCATTGGCATTCCTGGAACTGGCTTCATTGCACCCTTCTCAGATGACCTGCAGTACGTGGGTCATGACCCCTGTTCAGTAATCTGAGCCCCAAAGTACAGAGTCTGTACTCTTCTAGATTCAGAAAATCCTAACCTCTTTTTTTGTATGCTCCAGCCATTTGGATGGTGGCTACTTTCTAGAGTTGTTATGGCTGGACTTTCTCATTTTGCTCTTTCAGCTTTACTTAACCAATCCCCTAGATTAGATTTTCTTTGTTGCAATACCTAGTGTGGTTCCTGTTTTCCTGACTGGACCTTCACCAATACATATATGGAAAATGACATTTAAATTTTAGGAAGGTGCACTCAAGGAAAACTTATTTCACATTCCAACTGCATTATCCAATATCCAAAACTATCTCAAGCACAAATGGATTATGTACATAAAAGACTACTTTCCTTTAGAATCATATTTTGCCTATACAGTTCAAACAAGCATAGGTCTGGGGATTTTCTAGACAGACGTGGAATTAAACCATATATTTCATTCAGTACATGAAACAGTTAACTCTGGTGGCAATGCCTAAAAAAAGAGTAAAAGCAAAGGAGACTTTTACTTTTGACATTGACTAATTTTTTTACTAAGCATTTTTCTTCTGCATTTTACCTTTTTAGAACTTTATGCTCTTGAGGCGGTTTTCTGTTTTCTTACACGGTTATTGATAGGAGTACCAGCACAGTCATGTTAATTGACTAACACAGTCTCTGGCACACAGTAGCTAACCAATAGTAGGCAGGCATTAACTGACCAATACTGGCCTCAAGTTTCTCCTCTCTGAGATGGTGAAAATAATGAACTACTATGGTTCAAGCCATGCAGCAGTCTGGTCCAGGTCTTCTTTGTATTGACTGTCCATGCCTTCATGAACGTAACACAAGCTTATGCTTTGACCCACATAGTGCAGGAGAACACTGGGGTCATCCTTACAGAACACGGGTCATGCCACCAAAAGTGGTTTCAAACTAAAATAACAAATCTTTTATTTCTATTTATCAAACACAGTGGAAAAGAAAGAGGATCCTATCAACATCTTTTTTATCACCATTTTCCTCTTCCACTTCTGCTCTCATGTAAGGATTATGCTCCAACCCACTCCTGCCCCACAACAACAACAAAAAAACTTCTTCCTGAAGTGTCTGTCTAGTTTCCCTTTTCTTCCTGATTCTCCACCACAAAATCTTAAATACTGACTGTCCAACATAACACACTTCGGAAAGCCTAGGTGGGGAAAAAATTGAGAAAGTCAAGCCAGAATATATTTGAAGTGAGTGGAGAGAAGAAATTCAAGGAACTTCTACCAGATAACTTACATCCTTCTGTTCTTGTTAACCCTGCGTAGGTTGCATGGTGCTAAAGTTCTGTGCTTCTGTAGACTGAGGGTTCCAAATGCATCTCTCCCTTATAACAGTGATATCCTCCCTCCAGAAGCAACATTTTTCCAGCACTAACAAGACAGAATGGGGATTTAGAACTTATTTTTGTGAAGAAAGTTACACCTGTTTAGAGTGGTAGCTTCCATTTGTGTGGCTCCGTGGCACCTCCATGTACCACTGTAACATCTTCTGCCATCTTCCCAGGCAGTAAGTCACGAAAGATATTACTGTTTGTTCACTTCACACTCAGCATTCTGTGAGCCACATTAGCTTAAATACACAGACTTAAGAATCAGGAGACAGAGTTATAATTGATTTTTTGTCAACAAATTCATGATAATTTGTAGGAAACGGTATATGTGCTCAGTTTCACCATGAAGACTAAAAAACGGGAAAAATTGCCTCTTCCACCTTTCACTAAATCACTTATGTGAAATATCTAAAATATATACAGTATGAAACACAGAGTGCACATACATTAGGTAGTCATTGGTTTCTTGATTGAAATATAAGGCAAAAGTATATGGAACGTAAAGTATGGTAGAAAGAGTAAAATTCGTAGCTGTTGAGGTGAAATAAGCAACATCATTCCCAAGAGAAATGAACACGTCAAATAACCAAGAAAGAGGGCAGAGATATTATTACAGCAAGAAAAGGGGAGAAAGCACTGAAACTAAAATGTTGAATGCAAAGACACCCAGGAATAATGAAGAGGAAAAGGTTCTAATGTAGCATTGCCAGAGTAGGAGGTTTAACAGCTTTTTGTCATTTTACTTTTAACCTTTTATTGAATTACCTGTAGAAAGTTCTTATCCCAAAACAGATTAAAAAAATAATTTGTACACAAATCAAACCCATGGCAGTCTACGTCACCATCTCCAAATTCTGAGAGTCAATCTCTCCTTTTTTTTTTCGCGGTACGTGGGCCTCTCACTGTTGTGGCCTCTCCCGCTGCGGAGCACAGGCTCGGGACACGCAGGCTCAGCGGCCATGGCTCACGGGCCCAGCCGCTCTGTGGCATGTGGGATCTTCCCAGACCGGGGCACGAACCCGTGTCCCCTGCATCGGCAGGCGGACTCTCAACCACTGCGCCACTGGGGAAGCCCCAATCTCTCCTTTCAAGAAAGAAAAACAAAATGCATCACAGCTCCTTCTGATAATCTCATACATTGGGTCATTTTTATTTTACTTTATTGTACTGTGTTTTGTTTTCATGTGAAAGTCTCTCACCAAAATTAATCATAGGACATTGTCCAGGTATATTTTAGTTCTCTCTGAAGGGATGAAACAGCCAACCCATAATAAGGCTTGGTCAAGGCCAAGCATAGCTACAAAAGTTATGGCATACTTTGGAAAGCCACCTCAATCCTTGTCATTGCTCACAGACAGTGATAAAGTACAAAAACACCGCTATCTGAGTAATAGCAAGTTACTGCATCACTCTTTACTGCAGAATGTTGTCCTTCATCAGTGTCAGTCCCAAATCAATTGGTTAGGACACAGCCCCAGTTATAAGCTCCCTTTTGCTTTCTGATTCACTGTATTACAACAATTCTGTTTGTTTGTTTGCTCCTCCACCTTGATTTGCAAGATAGAACTGCAAAAATCAGTTGGAAACTTCAACTTACACACAACTTGCTGGAAATCATTTCTTTGATGCTGATGTAGTGTCAGTGAAAATGATGGTTTTAAAAAAAAAAAAAAACACTACTACTCACTTCAGAGAAAAAAGAAATACCCTCAAGAGCTATGTTCAAGTACAATAGAAAGGTTGAATTATTGAAATTCTTTTGTAGATAACCTGAGAGATAGTGGAAGAATATTTATAAATCAGGCCTTAGAAAAGTGCTAATAACCTCAGCACTGTCTCACAGTGCACGATTATGAAACTCTAACTTTTAAAAGGAAAAATAAAAGTACCGAGAACTTATTAATGACAGTAAGAGGCAATATTGGTACTTAGAATTTAACAAACGAAAGGCAAATCCAAGCCTTGAAATCCATCCGAGGCAATAACCATCAATTGGTTAAGAAAGGCATCACCAAAGTTCTAGACCCATGTCAGAGGCACACCACAAAGGGATACCCATTGGCCCACTGCCACTCTCCCTAAATCCCTTCCTCAACTCCTACTGCAGCCTATGCCACAAAGTGAGAGTCCTGTGCTTGGTATCACCATCATCTACCTAGGATTGATTCTGAGTCAACAAAATTTTATTCAGGAGATTCCTGCAGACCGATTTCACTGAAGAACATTATTCCAGTTGGGTTCAAAGTAGAAAAGATGCTTTTATTCATTCTGTATGACGCCAAACAAGAAAGAGAGCTATGCTGAGTCCAGAAAACCACAGCTAGGATAGGGAAACATTGCCATTGAGCAAAATACTATGGCAGGCAAATTTTGAACATCTGAATTTTTGTTCCTCCCCCTATCTTTTCCCCCTCCCCTTCCCCAACTCAAAGAGAAAGTGGAGCCTGTACTTTACCTCAGGGAAGATATGTGGCACAGATTCTTTGAAAAAAGTAAGACCAACGGAGAAAAGAGAAACTTACAGGAAGTGGTAGAACTGTCTCTGAAACTAACAAAAAAGGTTCTCCAAACTGGGAAAAAGAGAAGTCAGGGGATGCCTCCAGAGATGGAAACTGTTCACCGCTCACTAAAAATGTGGCAGGACCTCAGAGGAAAAGGCTAGTTGGTATAGGTTGTGGGGTTCAGTCTTGGTACAAAAGAACAGAGAAAAGAGCAGAGGCACTCATCTCCTGTGCCAACTGTGGCAACAGCGGTCATCCAACCTTTTTCAAGTTTCCCACCGGAACTCATGGATAGAAGTGAGGGCTTTATGGCGGCAGCACCTCGAGGGGAAACCATGCAGCTCCTGTCAAGACGAGGGCAAAAATGCAGATAACATGTTCTTTCATGACTCCTGTGACCAAGATTTTTCACCTGGAGTGTAGTGATCCGCTGCTCCCTGGGATGCCAAAAGGCGTGTGGCCATGTCAAATAGGCCAACCTAGGGGAAAAGGACAAAAATTTCTACAGAAGGTGGCACAGAGAAAACGGCACTATACTAATCCATTAGGACATTAAAAAATCCATTAGGACATTAAAGAAACAAAACATAGTGTCAAAAGTTGCCTTCAGCAAATTTCAAACAGGCCCTGGAAGGGGTCAGACACATAATATCACTCTCTCCAGCCAATCAGCATCGTCGTCAGAAGAAAGATATTTACACTGAATAGGCAGCTTGGATGTCCACCGAGATGCCAACGTTCCCTTGAAGTTCAACAAGAAAAGGAAAGGCCTCATAGATGGCCTGACCAAATTCTGTGCCCCTTCCCCTGCTGGTCAGAAACCTGGAGAGGGAGTGGTAGACTACTCTAAGCAACAGAGAATCAGGAAAAGGGGCAACAGAAAATCAAGAACATCAGATTGGCCCACAGACAATCAGGATGACAGGGATGGCAAACAAGAAAGAGAGGAATGTCTTCTGGGGAGCCAAGAAATCATGACTGAGAAAAATATGGTACTGTTTCGTGATATCCAGGAGCAAGCACTGCAGGTAAATTTGGATATTCAGATGGGACAAGCAAACAATTTGCTCATGGATGAGAAACAGAGGACTAATTATATTGTGGGTAAAGCAGTAGCAGCAATTTATCTATCTAATCTGATCTGTGAATCGGTGTGGGTTGTGCGTATACAAAGTTCTGCTGGTTAAGGTGTTCCTTTCAAACCCATGATAACTGCTTTGGTTTTGCAAATAAACTCACTGCCTTGACTATCAGTATTAAATGAGCTTGGTTTCTTTATTTTCTGTCTTGTAAGTTCAGTAAATGTGTTTCTCAGTTAAAAAAAAAAATTATGGCAGGACCTCAGATGGGAAAGCCAACTGGTACAGGTTGTGGGGTAAGGTACCATACCTGAGAACATCATACACCAAGGTGGGCACTGAAGCAGGAGAGAAGTGGAGGGGAAGGCAGGAAGGGCTCGGTAGATGGAGATAATACTTTCTCTGTTAGCACACAGGTGAAAAACCAATACAGTCACAATTATCCTTCACAAAGCCTTTAACTGCCCAATAGGTCCAGTCTGCAAACATAATCTCTCAGTAAATCCAAAGCAGACAGCTTGGGACTTCCCTTGTGGCGCAGTGGTTAAGAATCCACCTGCTAATGCAGGGGACATGGGTTCCAGCCCTGGTTCGGGAAGATCCCACATGCTGCAGAGCAACTAAGCCCATGCACCACAACTACTGAGCCTGCACTCTAGAGCCTGTGAGCCACAACTACTGAGCCCATGTGCCACAACTACTGAAGTCTGTACGCCTAGAGCCCGTGCTCCACAACAAGAGAAGCCACTGCAATGAGAAGCCTGCGCACTGCCACAGAGTAGCCCCCGCTCACCACAACTAGAGAAAAGCCCATGCACAGCAATGAAGACGCATGCAGCCAAAAATAAATAAACAGATAAATTAAAAACAAACAAACAAACAAACAAATCAGACAGCTTTCTTCCAACACTGGAACAGATCATGATTTCTTCCACGGAGCCCCAGATTAAGGACCTGGACTGCAGCAAGGGGTGATGTTGTACAAAAAACACCCATCCAATGCATCTTCAGCTCATCTAGGTGCTCACACTTGGGAAACTGAAACTGACTGATAAAGCAGCAGAGATACAACCTCCATTTCACTCTCAGTCCCAGTGTCACCTTCTTGAGTTCCACAGAATTGAGGAGAATGGTTTATCTCACCTTTTCTCTGACAACAGAGAGTTGAATTTTACTGAACTACATAGAAGACTCCGAATGGATTAAAAGATAAATCCAGTAAGCAAGAACCTCAGTGGGGAGAAAACTTCCCAAATAACCTGTTATCGTATGGTTATTATGGGATATGCAGAATCATGGGTCATGTTTTTGTGCAGAAAGTAGAGAAGAAGGTTGAGAATTTGGAAGTGATTACATCTCAGAGACAGAATATGTTAAGAAGGGAATGATCTTTAGAGCTAAACTGACTTAAGGTCAAATGGTAGATCTCAGTTCCCCTGTGTTCCATATGTGATTTAGGTGAGTTACTTAATCTCTTTGTTCCTCACTTACCTTATCTGTGACAATGAAATAATGAGGCAGAGGGGTGTGGGAAGGGGGATGCAGACCAGCAACAAATTTGAAAATACACAAACTAAACAAAATTGATAAACCGTTAGCCAGACTTATCAAGAAAAAAAGGGAGAAAACTCAAATCAATAGAATTGGAAATGAAAAAGGAGAAGTAACAACTGACACTGCAGAAATACAAAGGATCATGAGAGCTCTACAAGCAACTATATGCCAATAAAATGGACAACCTGGAAGAAATGGACAAATTCTTAGAAAAGCACAACCTTCCAAGACTGAACCAGGAAGAAATAGAAAATATAAACAGACCAATCAATTTCACTGAAATTGAAACTGAGATCAAAAATCTTCCAACAAACAAAAGCCCAGGACCAGATGGCTTCACAGGGGAATTCTATCAAACATTTAGAGAAGAGCTAACACCTATCCTTCTCAAACTCTTCCAAAATTTAGCAGAGGGAGTAACACTCCCAATCTCATTCTATGAGGCCACCATCACCCTGATACCAAAACCAGACACAGATGTCACAAAGAAAGAATACTACAGGCCACTATCACTGATGAACACAGATGCAAAAATCCTCAATAAAATACTAGCAAACAGCATCCAACAGCACATTCAAAGGATGATACACCACGATCAAGTGGGATTTACCCCAGGGATGCAAGGATTCTTCAATATACGCAAATCAATCAATGTGATAAACCATATTAACAAACTGAAGGAGAAAAACCATATGATCCTCTCAATAGATGCAGAAAAAGCTTTGGACAAAATTCAACACCGATTTATGATAAAAACCCTGCAGAAAGTAGGCATAGAGGGAACTTACCTCAACATAATAAAGGCCATATATGACAAACCCACAGCCAACATCGTCCTCAATGGTGAAAAACTGAAACCATTTCCACTAAGATCAGGAACAAGACAAGGTTGCCCACTCTCACCACTATTATTCAACATTGTTTTGGAAGATTTAGCCACAGCAATCAGAGAAAAAAAAGAAATAAAAGGAATCCAAATCCAAACAGAAGAAGTAAAGATGTCAGTGTTTGCAGATGACATGATACTATACATAGAGAATCCTAAAGATGCTACCAGAAAACTACTAGAGCTAATCAATGAATTTGGTAAAGTAGCAGGATACAAAATTAATGCACAGAAATCTCTTGTATTCCTATGCATTAATGATGAAAAATCTGAAAGAGAATTTAAGGAAACACCCCATTTACCACTGCAACAAAAAGAATAAAATACATAGGCATAAACCTACCTAAGGAGACAAAAGACCTGTATGCAGGAATCTATAAGACACTGATGAAAGAAATTAAAGATGATACAAACAGATAGAGAGATATACCATGTTCTTGGATTGGAAGAATCAACATTGTGAAAATGACTATACTACCCAAAGCAATCTACAGGTTCAATGCAATCCCTGTCAAACAACGAATGGCATTTTTCACAGGACTAGAACAAAAAATTTCACAATTTGTATGGAAACAAAAAAGACCCCAAATAGCCAAAGCAATCTTGAGAAACAAAAATGGAGTGGCAGGAATCCAACTGCCTGACTTCAGACTGTACTACAAAGCTACAGTAATCAAGACAGTATGGTACTGGCACAAAAACAGAAATATAGATCAACGGAACAGGATAGAAAGCCCAGAGATAAACTCATGCATATATGGTCACCTTATTTTTGATAAAGGAGGCAAGAATACAAAATGGAGAAAAGACAGCCTCTTCAATAAGTGGTGCTGGGAAAACTGTACAGGTACATGTAAAATAATGAAATGAGAACACCTCCTAACACCATACACAAAAATAAACTCAAAATGGATTAAAGACCTAAATGTAAGCCCAGACACTATCAAACTCTTAAGAGGAAAACATAGGCAGAACACTCTATGACATAAATCACAGCAAGATCCTTTTTGATCCACCTCCTAGAGAATTGGAAATAAAAACAAAAATAAACAAATGGGACCTACCGAAACTTAAAACTTTGCTTTTGCACAGCAAAGGAAAACATAAACAAGACGAAAAGACAGCCCTCAGAATGGGAGAAAATATTTGAATTGAAGAAACTGACAAAGGATTAATCTCCAAAATTTATAAGCAGCTCATGCAGCTCAATATCAGAAAAACAAACAAACCAATACAAAAATGGGCAGAAGACCTAAACAGACATTTCTCCAAAGAAGATATACAGATTGCCAACAAACACATGAAAGAATGCTCAACATCACTAATCATTAGAGAAATGCAAATCAAAACTACAGTGAGGTATCACCTCACACTGGTCAGAATGGTCATCGTCAAAAAAGATACAAACAATAAATGCTGGAGAGGATGTGGAGAAAAGGGAACCCTCTTGCACTGTTGGTGGGAATGTAAATTGACACAGCCACTACGGAGAAAAGTATGGAGGTTCCTTAAAAATCTAAAAATAGAACTACCATATGACCCAGCTATCCCACTACTGGGCATATACCCTGAGAAAACCATAATTCAAAAAGAGTCATGTACCACAATGTTCACTGCAGCACTATTTACAATAGCCAGGACATGGAAGCCTAAGTGTCCATCGACAGATGAATGGATAAAGAAGATGTGGCACATATATACAATAGAATATTACTCAGCCATAAAAAGAAACGAAATTGAGTTATTTGTAGTGAGGTCGATGGACCTAGAGTCTGCCATACAGAGTGAAGTAAGTCAGAAAGAGAAAATTAAATACCGTATGCTAACACATATATATGGAATCTTTAAAAAAAAAAAAAAAAAGGTTCTGAAGAACCCAGGGCAGGACAGGAATAAAGATGCAGAGAATGGACTTGAGGACACGGGGTGAGGGAAGGGTAAGCTGGGATGAACTGAGAGAGTGGTATGAAAATATATACACTACCAAATGTAAAAGAGATAGCTAGTGGGAAGCTGCCGCAGAGCACAGGGAGATCAGCTCGGTGCTTTGTGACCACCTAGAGGGGAGGGATAAGAAGGGTGTGAGGGAGATGCAAGAGGGAGGAGATATGGGGATATATGTATATGTATAGCTGATTCACTTTGTTATACAGCAGAAACTAACACACCGTTGTAAAGCAATTATACTCTAATAAAGGTGTTAACAAAAAAAAGAAAATACACAAACTATATACCATAGCTTAATCCCTGGAATGTATCAACTGTTGCTGTTTTTCCACAGTACTCTCCCCTCAGCAACTATTTCACTGATATTCTTTTTTTATCGAAATTCAGAGAATGTCATTTTAATTTTCTAATGCTTGCTATAATGCTTGCAATGGCTTAGGTTCCATGAAAAATTTATAAAATCTTGTTATACTTTCAAGTCATTTTATATCAAAATTTTTAATTCATTTTCTTCAAAAACTTCGCAAAACCTCTTAGCTGGTAGCTATAAAGCAAATAAAAGAGGCACGGACAAAGTAATTCAATAAAAATTGGATTCACTTTTAAAAAAGAAAGGTTTTAATCTTCCTTAATTGGCCCTTAGATGTAGATAATTTCCAAGGACATTTTATAGACTAAAAGATCACAGTAAAGTCTTTCCTTAGAGTAATCAAGATTTGATGATCCTTTAGAAGAACAGGAATCATTAAAAACAGCAAAGAGAAAGGCGTTATTAGATATGGAAGATCAAGGTCTCCAATATATTAAAATAAGCAATGAAGGCCTACAGATTCCAGCAAGCGGAAGATAACATTTTCACTGCACATTTCTTTAAAAGAAGATAAAGATCATTGAATCAATATATCATTGAAGAGATTATTATTTTTTACAAGCTGAAGGTTGGTGCAGGTCATTCCCACTAAACAAACAGAACTTGTTAATTTAATCCGACAGACTTGGCAGCAAAACCAAACAGGAATTTAATCAGCAGGAGAAGGTGGTGAGCTTCTCTGAAAATTGAATGATCGCTGTGCAAACAGTAAATATCATTATGGAAGAGCGAGGAAAGAAAAAGAGCACCCCTCTCATGGTTTTCATTGAGTTCATCAAACATAATAAATGATTCCAAATAAACCATTTCTAGGACTGCAACAGACTTAATGTTACTTTTACTAGAAAGTTAAAATTTATACTTTTCCAGTCTCTCACCTTAAATACTGTTTTTAAGCTGCAAGGCTAGAAAATGAAGGATTAAGTGTCTTATATTCCAAGACAGCAGCTGACTTTTCAGTTTCTCATCTCAATGTGTCAGCGCTCTGATGCCAACATGAAGGCTTGTTAGCACAGAGACTAATACAGAGACAAGGCTAAGATGTAACATTAGGTATTTTAGTTCAACATTAATTGCTTTAATCATCCTCAAAAGTACGAGCATTTTTAAAGGATGTATATTGTTGCCAAAGGATAAATAAAACTGACTTACTCCCTCCCCAATTCCTTGCACTTAAACGAAATTACCATCAAAGCTTATTCAGAATCTTTCCCACTTCCTGTTATCACAGTTTTCAACTTCGCCTTGTCCTTCTTTCTTTCCTTCTCATTTCAGTCTCTACTCTACTTTATTTACAGGTTCTCCTTATTTCTAGTCTAGTCTCCTTGAAACCCTGTTTTGAAAGCATAACCTTTTGGAAGTCTCATGTTGAATAGGGCGTGTAAGTATACAGTATATCCAAAACAAACAAAAAAAAACTGTCTGAATGGTGTTTTTTCTCTCTAGCTATGAAAACATAGTGTTTTCATTAAGCCAGTAAATTCATTATCTCATGGAACCTCAATAAACAAATGTCAATTGGTGTTTCCCAAGAGTGACTAACAAAAATAAATCATGTGATAAGTGGCCAAAAAAGACATGGAAGATAATTTTGATGCTCAATTATTAAAAGTAAGTGATAAACTTATTTAGAAACTCTAGAAGAAGGTTCTCTAGCTTCATGGAAAACTAGACCAAGAGATAATGAGATAATGAAGAACCATATTATGTTAAGCTATTGAGAAGAAAGAGAATGACTGGACAAAATCAGGAACTACTATTCCAAAGGTGTGTAGTAAGAGGATAGATTGAAAATCTTAACTTTAGGGGAAAAGGAGTGACACTTTTTCATAATTTTCTGTCTAAAATTGGACAGTTAGATACATGCTCATTTGTTTCTAGCACAGTTTTTATACTGTCTTGAATCACTTATCTCCATATTTCATCACCCAAAGGAACAGAATATACTCTTTTTTATGTGTCTACACTTGCACCGTCATCTCTTCACAGTTATCATTTATGCAGTGTATGTCGTTTATATAGTGTTTGTCATTTATACAGTGGTAGACTGTATAAATCATAATAAATGTATAATATGATAAATCGTAATAGTAATACCATACCATTGCATGATAAAAAATACAATAACTTGAAAGTTAGAAAACGTGCCTAATGAACTTATTGGTCTGGCTGAAGAGATCACTAGTCAGCATGTTGAAAGTCAGAACATCGAGTGTTTCTAATTTCACATGACATGTCAGTTGGGGGGGGGGAAGAAAGAATGTAAGAAGGAACTTATTGTTTGCAAGCAGAATTTAAAGAAAGTTTCTAGGTTGGAAAATAAGCCTATTTCTTATCCCCAGGCTATCCAGTTGGCAAAAGATTCCAAAATTAAGAAATAGCCTCAAGCAAAGACCAAATGAAAGGTGTGGGTATAAAACCCTTTCTTTGACCTCAGAAAGATGGAACCTGATAGACTCTCTCAGATAGACAAAGAACTTCTAACAATATTAAGGGCACTGTCCCACAACAAGCTGACATACAGAAATAAAGATCTGTCTTAAAGAGAATCATGGTGTGACTTGGCAGGGTTGGGGGTGGGGGGTAAACCCTGATAAGATTTATAGGAAATGCACAAAGTTTTTAAGACAGTTGTAGTAGCAAAAGCATCTCCTGCTTGTACTAAAAAGGACTAAGTAATTCAAATGAAAAGGGACTAATGGGCTTCCAGCTTTTTATGGGCAAGAAGCAGGCTGAGAAAACAACTCAGCTACGAACACAGACTATTTCTTGTAAAAAAGAAAAGATCTCACAGGATTGAACCGAGAGTTGAGAACAATGGACTTAGGAATCAGTTCACTAGGGTTAACCTAGTCTCTAATCAAGGAACATTCTTGGCTCCTGAAATAGAGAAAATGGCCAACATGTACTGATTTCAGAATTTCCATGGGCAGATGACTGCTGTGTGTTTCCATTCTTCACCTTTTTGAATGCAAATGTCTACTGCAGTTATCCTTGTCCAGTCTTACCACTGTATGTGTGTATAGAGTTAAAAAATACTTATCCTCTTAGTTCACATATTTCTGTGTCAAGAAGAGTCATAACCAAGGAGTTGCACTGAACAAACCTCACCCACATCTGGACTTGATTTAGATGATGAAATGCTGAACTTCAAGGATGATATAAGACTTTTGTGGGAGGAGTGAGTGTATTTTCACGTGGAAGAGACGTGAATTATTGTTGCTGGAGAGCAGATTATGGTAGCTTGTAGCAAAGATGGCTACAAAAATTCCTCAAACCTCTGTATGCATGTCCCTTTGTAATGTGACTTTGTTGATCCTCCCAACTAGAGATGGAGTTTATTTTCCCAACCCGTGAGTCCTGGGCAGGCCTAGTGGGAGCTCCAAATCCTAAGCATCAAGAGATTTTCCAGCTTCTTTTCTTGCCCTCTTGGAATGCTGCCCCGAGATTGCCACAAAGAAACCCAGTATAGTCAATTAGAGGATAAGAGACCACACGGAGCAGAAATGAGTCATCTCAACTAAGAGCCCTAGCCAACCAGCTGATAGTCAGTAGCAACTGCCAGACATGTCAGTGAAGCCATCTTATACTATGTAGTCCCACTAGAAACATAGAATGTAGCCATATGAGTGAACCCAAGAGAGATCAGCAGAACCACCCAGCTGAGCCCAGCCCAAAATATTTACCCACAAAGGGAAAAATGACTATTGCTTCAGGTGGTTTCTTACACAGTAATAAATGATGCAGTGAGTACCATTATTTCCTAATTTTCTAATACACTCCAGATTGTAAATATTCTATACTGTTATTACATGATAATGTCAAATAGATGCCTTTTTATTGTTATTGGAAATATGGTCCTATAAGAAAGCAAGTACTAAAATGTGTGTTACAGTGATGGCTGACCTGAATGAACACTGCTCACCTTTTAGAAGGGCAAATGTTATTATAATCTAGTATTAAAATAAAGTCCTTTTAATCCTGAACACAGCTAGCTTTGCTTCCAGGGATGCAAATCAAAAGGAGAGGGAGCATATTCAAATTCAAATCCCTTCTATCTACAGAGGTGTTGTAGATACTACTCAGGGACATTTAAGTCCAATAAATTCCTTGAACATTGTCTCATGGCCACTCTTCCTGCTACATGCACCCATGAAAAGGTAGAGACACATAAAAGATAAAGTGAGGAGAGGAGTGAGAAAACTGTAGATTAAGGGACAAAGATGAATAACTGTTATAATGACACACTGAACAATCACATTTCTATAATATATTTTTGTTTGAATTGCTTCCCTGCTAGACCTCTCCTTTGGGAGACGCTGTGTAATTTTTCTGGTTATGTGACAGAAGCAAGATGAAAGATAAGTCACAAGCTCCTGTGGCTTAAAATATAATGGCTGAAAATTGGTGGGTTATTTTTAAAGGTTTTTTTTTCCTTCTGTTTGAGAAAGAAAGGCAGAACTATACTCACCAGTCCCACCCCCGTCCTTCTCCAAAATAAAAGGTCAAATTGCCTCTTCTCTGTTTTTAAAGACATTGCTTAAAAACAAAATTCTGATGCAAATGCATAATGACTGTTAATATAATGGCCTAAATAGCACCCTCCTCCACTCCTTCTCTACAATGAAAAGCAAAAGATCTAAAATTTCTTAAAATATATTCAGATGCTGAAGAAACCAACTTTAAAAATCATCTATAATTGAGTATCTATAATTGCAAAAGCTGTCACTGTAATATCATACACTTCATGGAATAGTCATTTGGATTATGTGATCATTTATTTTAACTCCCACTCTCCTTGGAATAGATAAAATTCAAGAATTTATACATCCAGAATCTCATCTCTTAGGATCACTAATTCTACCAAAGTTAGAACTTATTTAAATATTGATTATAAATTTAAATTAAATTATTCTAAACCTTCTAGATTAATTTAGCCCTGGTAGCACCTCTGTTCAAATATACAAATTATTTGAGGGGCTTTTTTCTTAGTATACATGCTAGACATATGCAAAGATTTTTTTTTTAATGAAAAGCTAAAATCATAGACTCAGTTCTAAAAAGGGACCATAGTTAAACTTCTTAACTATATATGAGAAAACTAAAGGTCAGAGAGCTAAAAAGATATGCCTGAAAATAGCAGGGCTTATTAGTGGTGATGCTTGTTTAAGAATCAGGTTTCCTGGACTCTCAGGCCAGTGATCTCCCCACTTTACCACGTGGAGTCACACAGGACTTTGGGTCTGCTGTGGATGGGAGGCCCTAGCTTCTCCCAATACTGAATCCAGGAGCTGCCATGCCTAAGCACAGAACTTCGATAATCTTTGGGCCTCAGCCCTATCCCCCTGACTTCTTTTTTTTTTTTTTCTCTCTCTCTTTTTCTTTTTTGCGGCACGCGGGCCTCTCACTGTTGTGGCCTCTCCTGTTGCAGAGCACAGGCTCCGGACGCACAGGCTCAGCGGCCATGGCTCACAGGTCCAGCCGCTCCGCGGCATGTGGGATCTTCCCTGACCGGGGCACAAACCCGTGTCCCCTGCATCGGTAGGCGGACTCTCAGCCACTGCGCCACCAGGGAAGCCCCACCCTGACTTCTTAATTCAGATTCTCTGGGGATGAGCAGAGCACCAGCAAGCAATGTTTAAAAGTGCCCCCAGGAGATTCTAATATGCAGCCAGGGCTGAGAACCACTGAAGTAGTTTCTCACCCTCATTCTTTCAAATGGCTTAGGCTACCAGGCTGGCGGTCCCAGCCTCACTTCCCAGTGTGCCTGGCTCTCTTTGGCCCTTTGATACCCTAGACATCAAGAACCTAATTCTGAGAGCCTAGACTCTTGGAAAGGGATAAATAAAAAAGAGAAGCTAGAGAATATGAAAGTACATGGTCTTAGCAACATGTATTGTCGGCAACACACCTTATAGACACATGAGAACTAACACTAGAAAACCACACAAAGAAAACTCAATTTAGCTATATAAAAGTAATATTTCCTACAGGCATTAGTTTAAACAGCTAACCAAGTTTGCAGTAATATGTATCAGACTGTTGATTGGTTCATTTCATTATATTACTCAACCACTCTCATAAAGTCATGGTCATCTGTTGAGCAGCTCATGAAATGAGAGGCAGCATGGCTTAAATAGATTCTTAGATATGGCAATGGAGAGAAACAGAGGTAGAAATTTTCAGTTAAAAAAGGTATAAATCGGTCTTCCCTGGTGGCGCAGTGGTTGAGAGTCCGCCTGCCGATGCAGGGGACACGGGTTCGTGCCCCGGTCCGGGAAGATCCCACATGCCGCGGAGCAGCTGGGCCCGTGAGCCATGGCCACTGAGCCTGCGCGTCCGGAGCCTGTGCTCCGCAACGGGAGAGGCCACAGCAGTGAGAGGCCCACGTACCGCAAAAAAAAAAAAAAAAAAAGGTGTAAATCAGTAAGAATCCAGTTTAACCAGACCACAACAACTATTAGCAATCCAAACGTCAATTTAATCAACTGATCCTCAATTCCAACCCAGTCCTCACAAAGCAAAGCTAAATCTGGGTTATTCTGAACCTCAGAGGTGAAAAAGATAAAATTTACTTGTTGGAATAAGATTAGAAGCAAGGATGGCTTCCTTGTCTCTTGCAACTCTTGCAGCCGTGATGGATTAACTGAAAATCCTGTGGACTGAGCTGGCAGGACACTGACACTTCCAGGGGAAGCATGAATATAGCTCGGCCAGCAGCAGTGCCACATGCTTCAGTCTGCCTCCTTGCACAGGTAGAACTGACTTGGGTCAAATATTAATAAAAATCATATTTAATACTAAATATCAGATATTCTAAATCTGAACGACCTAATCAAGAAAGGCCGTATCTATGAAGTTGCTTGACTCAGAAGAGTCCAATACTCCAGAAACAAGCATGTTCCTTAAGTCTTAAACAGGTCTAAAAAAGAAAAAGTTAAAGTTTGTCTGGTTTTAGCTTAATGTTCTAGCTGAAGGCATATTTTATGGAACTGATTGTTTAGTTTTTCTGCCTCTGTCACCAATTCTTCTCCACTACATTAAATCCCACACATGGCAAACACAAGTGAATTAAGCATTATATTACAGAGCTATCAATATAAATGCTTCAGCTGCTCCTCCTAACCTCTATGGCATAATTACTATTGCCCTGAAGGAGAAATGAATTTACATTGTTAACAGAAATACTTAGAAACAAACATATTTAAATGGTTAACCATCAGTACTAAAAGAACAAATTAAAGGAAGCAATGGTTAAATCATAACATTAACATTTAGATGGTCCAGCTGAGGTAATGTGAAAAGAGAATACTATATATACTTCTTGCCATTTCAGTCATACTGAAAGAGCTTTTCAAATAACCTCATTTGCTTTCACTCCAAGAACCAAATATGAGTGTTGTCAACATTACTCTTTACCTTCTTCCAGGCTAATCATGAATATCATCAAGAAAGCATTTCTTCCAGTTCATCAAGCTCCCGCCCTTCAACAGATGAAGACAACTTCACAAGCATCCACAAACAGAGCCAATATAAAATAATATCAGGGTTGAAATTACAGGGCTGCAAGTGACTTGCAGCTATTATGCGGGGCATTCTCCTCCTCTGATATAGTCATTGAAACCAGTGGTTCTCAACGTTGGCTGCACATTGAAATCATCTGAGAAGCTTTTTAAAATTCTGCTGCCCAGCCCTAAACCCCAGAAATTCTAATCTAATTGGTCAGGAGTACAGCCCGAAAGTCAAGTGGTTTAAACGCTCTCCAGGTGATTTTAATGTGCAGCCAAGTGTCAAAGCCCATCAAACAAAGACACCAAGAAAACACCTGTAGTCGATCAAGAAAAGTCAGGTTTACTTAGCTTGCTGCCCTATGGGAGACCCTTATGAGAATCTCAGGAAGTTGGAAGAGCTTCAAACTGGGTGATTTTAAGGAAAGCTGAGGGAAGCAGGAGACCATTCTGGACTGGATGACATCAAGAAATGGGGGAAATTCAGTGATTCGGTATCTCAATCATCTTCATCCAACAGGCAGAAAGATTAGAGCAGGGCCGTCATTGCTAAAGAATCGAGATCACTCAGAAGGCAAGGTTGTTAGCAATGAGAACAGGGTGTTAATCATTTTCAGGGTTAAGGTTGGCCTAGTCATTGCCCTGTTCTAAACATGGTGTATTTATGGTTTTGGGCAAACACTGTAGTCTGGTTTTTCAGTAAGGCCAATTTTCCCTTTCTCTGTTTATTTAATAGGACCTGTTTTCATATTCTCACAAGGTTGAAAACCACTGATTTAAACAAACGTAAAAGCCCAGCTGAATATGAGTGCTATCTGGTTGTAATATCTGTCATTCTTTTGAGTTCCGGGGTTAAAATTAGCTGATCTAGTTTATTAAACATGCATTTGATTGCTCCCCAATTCTTCCATGTAAAACCTTCCCAAAGCTGGACCTCCCCAGATAATAAATACTCTCTGTTCCCATTCCCTTGATAAAGTATCCAGTTATGATCACAAGTTTAATTTGCAAGAGAATGCATGCTACATTCTAAAGAAAAATCTTATATGAAATAGCCCATTTTGATAGCATCACCATTAAATCACTAGTTCTGCTGTATTACTAAGTCATGTTCTATTTATTCTATTTTCAGTGGAAGTCAATGTTAATTTTTCACAATTACTAACTCAGCGCTACCTTGGTATGGCAATACACATGAAGGATAGGGATTCTTTACAGAAGTGTTTTTCACACTATTTTGATGATTCACCCAATGTTCTGTTTATAAGAAATCAGAATAGTGACAACCATTTATGCTTTAAGCCAAGAATGAATATATGTATTCAATAGAGACTGGGGTTATTTAACTCTTCTTGGGTAATATGGAATATTTATTTTCTCTCTTGGGAAACCCATGTAACCATAAACTAGATTTCATGGCTCTCTGAAAATAAGGCTGTTTCACTCTGTTTTACATGTATCAGTAGAGGAAGTCACATTATAAGAGTCAGAAAATATATTAACCTCTGACGGTATATCCAGAGTGTCAGTTACTCACAGGAAACTCCACTCGGGACCACCTAATATCATCCATATTATCTACTCCTCTAAGCTACACAGAGATGGGATAAAAGTTGTCCTCACCTAGACTGAGTTATTTCTACTGCTGGATCCTATGGGAGCCTGGAAATGGCACCACTGTTTCCCTACTTGAGCTCTGAACCAGCTAAGAAAATCAAAAATTAAGGCAGAAAGATATTTAAAACCTTTATAACCAAATGATGCCATGTCACAGGTTGAATTCTCCAAGTGCAGACACTGAGATAGAATTTGAGTTCAAGGTGTACATAAGGGATTAAAGGAAGGGGAGGAAGCAGGATTGAGCAGAGGAAAAAGTCACACTGTGATGCAGACCCAAAGAAAATGTGGCCAACCTGGCAGGAAGTTGTGGAGTAAACATTGCCCATGAGAGTCATCCCAGAGTGGGTTGAAAGATTTGGGTCTTTAAACGCCCACCTAGCTCACTCACCAAATGTGGGCTTCCCTGGGAAGAGCATGGCTGTGAGCAAGGCATCTGGCTCCACGCAGCTAAGCAGACCCCAAAAGAACACGCAGCTGGAGGCACTCTGCCCATTGCCCCCTTCAGAGCTGGACAGCAAGTCCTTCCTCGCAGGGGTTCTGGGGAGCACATCTTCATGTCTACCCCAGACCAAGTTGGAGAGCGTGGCTAAGACGCTTAGCAACAACAGACTTCCCAATAGGACATCCAGACACAGATAGCACTAACTAATCACAGACCTCGTTTACAGAATGAAAACTGAAAACTCCTAGTACAGAGATACTGACCCAGAATATGCAATTTTCACTAGCAGCTGGCCTTTAAAGAAGAAATAAAGGAAGAGACTGAGTTTTGTATGCCCATCTCGGCTCCCACATTCACCAAAAGAGAGCGAGTTGGGAACGGAGATATAGAGACAGGCCAGAGATGATGTGCTAATGGTGACCCTCCACACGAAAGGAGGTGAGCGGTCTCCCCCCTGTCCTCCACCAATCGAGTTACAGAATTTGACAGTCAGTTAAAGGCAGTACAGCTAGGCTTATTAAACTTTTTAGGTCTCCGGATTATAATAATAACTCAAAACACTCATGTATATAGTAATCATTTTTCTCCATACTTATATTATTCCATTTGAAAGGTTGGTGACTGGGGAGTTGGTTTGTTTAGTTGTTTGAGGAATTGGAGTTTGAATGTTTATTCTTGTAGTTGCATGTAGAATAGGTTTATTTACCAAGTCCTAAATAACATTAACATTTTTTTAGATTTTCTGTATTCTTTTCTGTCTTAATGCAAAAGTCACAGAGGAAATTTTAATCACTCAGTGACAAAGTGCTATATGCTGCAAGTGGCAATTCCCAGCAGCCAGACTGCTTACCCTCATTCCCCTTTCAGGCACGTACCTCTTGACACTAACAGCATGATGCCACGGAACGGAGGCTGCCTTGTTAGCTACTTAGGATAGAAAGCACCTAGGAACTCGGATCCAGGAGTCCCAGTAAGACCCAGAGAGCACAGGAAGAAAATGCAACCATGGAGACCCCACTTCTTCAGCAAAATGTTGAGGGTAATTCCAGCTGTGACCACAAGGTGCAAACCACAGATTTTTATGGCAGGAGCATTGATCTGTCAAAGGCATGTCAGTCTATTCTTAGCCAGCCAGCCAGTTTCTTTTATGTGGTTGGCTAGTCCTTCCTCTATGAGAATATGATAATGAAATGTTGCTAAGGAATTTTATTTTTAAAACAACGGTCACCTGTTTCATCAGGTAGATTTGATGTCACGGAGATTTACTCCTGACAAGATTATATGACAGGCCGCTCATTTCTACTCAAGCAACTGAAACAAGACAGTCTTTGAGAACTCATTCTAGACTGATGATCGAAAGACCACCCTAAGACCATTTCCTAAAACCAGCCATCTGGAATAGCTGCCTGAAATAGGTAGAGCCTAGCCAAGTTAAGGAAAACACAGATCTAAGTTGATCTGCCTGAGTTTTCCTGAACCTACACTTTGAACAGTGTTTTACAATGTGCGGTCCTATGACCACCTACTACGCAAACACTCCAAGAAGCTGCTGAGAATGTGGATGGCTAGAGACCCCACACCTAGTGAAGGAGACTATCTATGGGGTGTGACCCAAGAGGCTGCATGTTCAACAAGTTCACCAGGTGATTCTAATGCACACTAGGGTTTGAGAAACCCTGTTAGAAATTTAACTCTGGAACAGGGTCAGAGACATAGTCCAGAATTCAATCTCAAAGGAAAAATTCTACAAAATTCATTTGACCTTTATTTGGGAATAGTATTTTTCACAAGAGAAAACTACAACTCTTATTCATTCAGTAAATATCTTATGTTCCTGCCACATCCAAACCCTGTGCTAAATACAGTAGATTCAAAATAAAATGCATAGAATATTATAAGAATGGGTCTAGTAGTGCCACCCATTATAACTCCTTTCACACTGAATTCAGATCTTACAATATGCATATCACTAGGAATTAAAACGAGAATTCAGAAAAGAATTGAACTTCTGCTCAAGTGGAGCTATCCTAAGAAAAGACAAACATTAAAAAGTGTACATAGGGTATGATTACATGAATCTAGTTCTCTTCAGGGAAAAGAGCAGTGTGGAGGGTGGAGAGACAAGCACATGACTATTTTAAAATAAAAAGAGCTCTTAAAATAAGAGATCAGAGCTTAGAGATGATTCCCATCCCAACTGGAGTCAGTTCTTTATACTAGAATCAGAGAGTTGATGAACTTTTGATCTGTCCCTTCTTTCTTTGGAAGCGTAGATCTAAAAGCTGTTATCAAACAAGACTATGAAGACAGGATAAAAGGATAATATACGAATTATGATTGATTTTCCATAAAGTATCCATGAACTCAGCTGAAACATTAAAACTGCTCCACACATACCACCTGCTATGGTCTGAGTGTTTGTGTCCCCCCGCCCAAATTCATATGTTGAGATCCTAATGCCCTAATATACCATTGAGGATGGTATTAGCAGACGAGGCCTTTGGGAGGTGATTAGGTCATGAGGGCAGAGCCCTCATAAATGAAATTAATACCCATATAAAAGAGACCCCAGAGAGCTCCCTTGCCTCCTGCCACCATGTGAGGACACAAGAAGGCTCTGGGCCAGGAAGAGGCTCCTCACTCGATCACACTGGAACCTTGATCTCGGACTTTCCAAACTCCAGAACTGTGAGAAATAAATTTCTGTTGCTTATAAGCCTCCCAGCCTATGGTATTTTGTTATATCAGCCCAAAAGGACTAAGACATTACCAGAACAGACTAGAAAATTCCTCCTTGTTTGCTACAATAAGCTAAACGTGCTCAAGATTGAGCACACGAGAGTTTCTATAAAGCTTTATGCAAACGTGGTTATGCTATGAGAAACAACTTAAATATAGCTCCATTTGACCCTCATAGCTTTTGTTTACAAAAAGATTTTACAAGTATTTGTATTTATAAACTTTGTCCTATGATCAAATAAAACCTAATTAGATGGTTTTATCAACATCTTGCCAAAGTCAAAATAAAGAAAAGCACGCAATGAAGAAAACTGCAAAGAATATATTATGTTAAAATTAAATGGTGGAACTATGGTTGATTTTCCTACATTTCCCAGACGTTTAAAAAGGAGAATATATTACTCTATAATGAAAACATTTAAAATTAACTTCTTAGGGAGTTTTTTATGACAAGAGAATTTTTTAAGTAAAAATAAGTCTACAAGTTACTGTTGTCAAACCGGAGTTTGTGGGCCTGACGCATAGCGAGGCCAAACCAACCAAAATGTCGGAGTTTGGAGCAGAGAAAGGTTTATTAGTTGAGAAGGTACCAACCCAGAAGATGGGTGACCTAGACTCATCTGAAATCCATCTTGCTGGCTGGCCGGGTGCAAGGTTTTTAAAAACAAAAAAGGTAAAGGGGAGAGCGTCTTTGTGGTCTCAGTTTCCTGAAAAGACCTCATTTGCAGACAACCCAGCACCATCTTGTGCCTCGATGTATCATTGGTGCTTGTGACTGAGCTATGTGTTCCCGCAAAGCAAACTAGTAAATCATGGTCTTGTGATCCCTCCCTTCTTTCTAGGAGAGAGCAAAAGCAATGGTTGAGGCATTTTATTATTTACTTAGAGCCTTCGTGATGGTTCAGGAGCTTCAGTTCTTAATTGACCCTCCCAGCGCCATCAACTTTAAGTCCACTTGGGACCAGCTGGTTGAAGCCACAGGACATAGTCTCAACTGTTTGGGGTCATAAACCAAGACATTAGTTTAAGCTAACCATCATGAAAAAGACTGTGCTGGGTTTGCTTTTCCTTTGTTTCTGTGTTCCCTCACTTTCCTAGTTAGTAACTATTTGAATCTGCTCTTTGGAACTCGGGGAACATCTAGGAGACTAAAGCCTTTTATACAAACAAGAGGCAGGCAGAGGACATGGCGTGGGGGGTGGGGGGGGACCCCCATAGGTCCTGATCAGTTACATTAAGAGTCTTCAGTGGTCATTGTTTCTTTTTACCTTTACTCCCTTTCTTCTTTTCTACAAATGTGTTTTAACCTGCAGGCCAGATCGCCTCTATTCTTTATTTTCTAACATTTATAAGCCTCAACATTTTTGCTATAAGAAAAAGTTCTGACTTTCCTTTTACTTTTTTATTACAAGCCCATAAATTCTAACCACAGCTGTCCAGTCCACCTCCCATTATTCTCAATAATCTTGACTAACTGACTTTGAAAGCATATTGCTTTAGCACATTAACTTCCACTGGGGCACCTTTTATCCACACCTGACTCTCCTACCCTGCAATTTTACATCCATTCTAACTAACAGTTTTCCAGGTAATAAATTATACATGACATCTGTCTTGTCCTAGTTTTTAAAATCCCTGTAGCCTCCTAAACGTCTTTTTTAATGTCCTTATCCTCAAGTCCAGGCCATCTCTGGTATTTCCTTTATGTGATAATTTTCTGATTATCTTTTCTTTAATCTTTGCCTTTATGCCCTACTCCACTACCTTCATCAGCATTTCTTTCCAGTAGCTTTTTTTTTTTAATCCCTTTTTTGTTTCTTAAATTCTTCTTTGTGGCTCACTCCACCAGCCTTGGGCTAGTAAAATGTGAATGCTTCTAATTCACCATAATTGCAACCCTTCTACTTATTTAAAATTTTAAATTTAAATTCCCTGGTGGCACAGTGGATAAGACTCCGAGCTCCCAATGCAGGGGGCCCAGGTTCGATCCCTGGTCAGGGAACTAGATCCCACATGCATGCCACAACTAAGAGTTCTCATGCCACAACTAAGGAGCCCACATGCTGCAACTAAGGAGCCAGAATCTGCCATGCATCACACCCAGTTCCTGCCAGGAATAAAGGACCACTCCCACCAAGTCCCTCAGAATGTTGCCTTGATTAGAACATGCTATATTGTCATTTCTTGGTTTTTTTCATTTATTTTTCCCTCTAAACCTTGAAATACAAATGGAGGAGAAAGGGTTCCTATTCGTGCCTGTAACATCAGTATTTATCACAGCAATTAGCACATGGCAAATGCTGAATAATTATCTATTAGATAGATATAGGATCCAGTCTTCACATGAATTCAGAAGCAGGTATGGGAACCCAGATGTCTTCGACTAAGCCAAACATAAAGAGATTCGATAAAATGTAAAACACAAAAGCATACAAAAAACAAGCCCAAATTTTTTACTAATTCAACAGACATAAAATTACTCGATCAAAATGCTATAAAAGTTTCTAACCACTTACTTTCGATTTTTGTACTTATCATGGGCTAATGACAGTTCGCCATCCAGAGATCACACTTTGAGTCGTGCTGCACTGAGGCATAGGACAGCCAGGACCTGCTCAGCAACCATTCATGAAATTCAGGAGTGGAACACCTCATGGGGTGACCTTCAACCACTAGAAGATAAGAGCTGACAGACAAGGTCCTGAGACAGGTCGTACAGGTCGTACATCTTTTCCAATGGTCACATGGGATGGAGCAACAGCCACCCATAGCCATGGCTTATTTTATAGTGCATCTTCCTTCCTGCTTTGCTGACCCTGTACCTGCCAATTCTACTCCCTAGGATAATGTTCCCCAATAAAGCACTCACTTTAGCTTTGACCTGAAAATCTGCTTTCTGGGGAGCCCAGAGAACAAAAGTCAAGATACTCTTTGCAACTCACCTAAAGTCAAGGGGAAACACAGGGCACAGAATGTGCAAAATTCATTATCCTCCCTCTAATGCCGCACATTGCTGTGCTTCTGTTGGTTTCCTCTTTCCCTACCTTTTGGTCGGCCTGCTGCAGCTGCTACAGATTTAATCACCCAACCTGTGAGAAATCCCTCTATTCAACCTCAAGTCCAGGCACTATGTTTTCTTCGTCCTAAGAGAAACCATTCAGTCACAGGCAAGGCTCATTTGATCCTTACAATTGACCCTTAAAATTGGCTAGTGTGGTGAATAGGACATTTATCATAATCCTGTGGATGAGGAAACTGAGAAACAGAAAGGGTAAGTGATTTGTCCATGGACAGTCAATAATTTTGTGACAGAGTGATGAATAAAGCTCAATTACACTGTTTCCTTTTCATGTGTTTTTACATCACTTTATATTCTGACAAGAGCAGGAAGATTTTCCTGGCCGAGGTGGCCAAGTGGCTAATATTTCCACAGATAAACGAATATGCTGGTAAAAATATCATTTATTTGCAGAGAGAGGTCATGAATTCCCCCTTAGAGAATGCATTACTTTGAACACAGTCGGTACCCCATAAATGTATGATAAATGAAAGAATAAATAAATGTATAATCCATCTGAACTTGGTATTTTTACAATCTACAAGGCTTTAAAATTATTCTGCTAGAATAAAATCACACACAGATTTCAAGCATACAGACACCTAGAATCCCCTGGATCAAAGGAGATTGTTTTAGTTTAAAGAAAGTGCAAAGTTTAAAACACACACATACATACACACACACACACAAATTCCCTCAGTCAACAATCAACGTGACAGGTAGACTGGACTCATTTCAGAATAATGGTACAAACGTACAAAGTAAATTTCACACTAAATCTCCGTCAGTACATGCATTCATTATAAGTAAATGTATCAAAAAGCCTGAAGGCTTGAGAAATGCCATCTGTAAAAATTATCTAACACTGGCCTTTTAAAGTCTTCTGGAAATTCTGAGTATGCAATTGACACCAGAATACATATGCAAACAGTGAAAGCATGTATGCGCTCAAATTGGGAGCATAACTAGTCATCTAGTGAGTAGATGAAAATGTCATTCCCAAGTATAAGTACAGTTTCATGAGCAATTGATAGCGTATGCCAGCTCTATGAATGCATTTTCAGATGGTGACTTGAAGGACCCTGAAACTATAAAGGCAAAGAACATAATGCTGCTTGAAACAGAGTGTGATCATTCTGACTTGAAATTACTTGAAAGGAAAAGTGATATTACATACCAAATAAGTAAAAAGAAAATATATATATATATAGAAGTTAAAATCTTGCTAGGAAAGCAATAGGTGAAGTTGTACAGAATTATAGCAAACCCTCCAAACCTGCACCGTCCAATACTGTAGGTACCAGTCTCATGTGGGTATTGAGATATGGTTGTGCAACTGAGAACTTAATGTTTAATTTTATTTAATTTTAATTAATGTAAAGTTACATTTAATTCTAATTAATTTTAAATTTAATTTAATTAATTTAGTTTGAATTTAAAAAACCAATTCTTGATACAGTTATTAGAAAACTTTTATATGTATTTGGAACAACTTCGGTGTGTGAATTTCTTTTTTCAACTAGAAATTCCATGAAACCTAAATAAGTATTCAGTGTTTTTCTGGTGAAAGTTTAGTGTCCAAATGAAGGTTGGCTGATCCACTCAGTTGTTAGCTACTTGCAGAACACATCAAAGGCAAGTAAATAATTAAGTTTCTCAAGCACAGCATACCCTACTAAGTACTTCCTTAGATTCAGAAATAACTAAAACCATGAGAAATACCAACTGCATAAAAATTTCCCCCTCAAAAATAACAGAACCGTGCAGATAAACAAGAAAATGTCTTGAAAAAAACTAGCTATATCTTTCACTGTCTTGGATTAGATATCAGAATGAGTATCAAAATATCAAGAAATTACCAGGGTTTTCAACATTATTAAGTCACACAATTAAATTGGACATGAGTTCAAAATGCAGCAAGCCAAGTCATAATGATATAGCAGTCAACCACACCATTACCCAAAACCTTAAAACACGCTACCAGGACTGGAGATGGAGATGCCGGTTGAGAATGGGTGAAAAAATACCCACTTGGTGTTACAGATCAAAAGATATATATTCAAACAAACATTTTTTTAAGATTCCACTTTAAGTATTTCTCAAAACTAACTATTTGTAGGATAATACACAAAATTCTAGACTTAACTGCTAACTACATTGCAGTAGAGGGCAACTACCACAAAGTTTGAAAGAAAAATTAGGATAAAAGCTTAAAAGTGTTGTCCAGAACATATAACCTAGCTTCATATACACCATCATAAATAAACATGATTTGGAATGTTCTTTGAGTGCAGGTAGTAGGACATTAAGCATAATTAAATTCACGTATTTTGAGCATCATTATGAAAGTTTAGAAGCAAAACCTTTACACAGAAGAGCCGCATACCCAAGCTGAAATAATGCGTTCAATTCTGTTTGCTGTTGACACGTCAAGACAGATATAAGAAACCAAAAAGAGATGAGAAGTTCAACCAACATAGCCAAAACTAGAGGGAAAAATCAGAGATTAGGCACCTCCAGGTAAAAAGGTAAGAGATGATTAGAATGTTTCAAAGTCTATTTGTAAAATACTAATAAACAACAGAAACAGTAAACACCATTTTGTTTAAAAAATACATTTTAAGCCAATTAGATAATTCAATCATTCAATAAATATTTACCAAGGACCCGCTTCATCATAGACACTGTAAAAGGCAGGCTCCAGCACAGAGATGAGAAAGGCAAAGCAACTGCCTTCAAAACGGCCACAGTATGGGAAGAACAACATAACAATTACAACAGAATGTAGTAAATATTTTAATATAAAGCATGCCCATCTTGTCTGGAAACAGATATTATTTTATATGTATTTGAATATTTTATTGATGAATGTTTATGTATATTGCCTGTGTTTCCAGACTTTAAGGCCACCCTTGTATATGTACTAGGCGCTATGGGACCACTAGGAAGGATGTTCACAGCTCTTGAGGAGGGAAAAAGGGAAAATGTCAGGGAATATTTTACAAAGGATATAATGCTTGAACGCAAGGATGATAGAGGGAAATAGACAATGGAGGGAACATTTCCTGATTGAAAGGACGATATAATGACAGAGATAAAAGAATGCACCAAGCATCTGGGAACTGGCTAGAAGTTATATTCTGTACAGCCTGAGCAAAGACTGGGTACACTGACACTTCCTGCCTGCTGTCTTTAGTAGAATCACCGTTTCTTTTTCTGTGCAATTTTGTTCCAATTAACTTCAAGGTGTAAAAAATTGAGAAAATAATGAAATAAAGAAAAACATTAATTACCCATATTCTACCACCCAGAAATAATCACTTTTGGTTACTTTTCTATGAATATAAATATTTTTATGGATGGATGGAGATATATATGCCAGGCCCTATTCCAAGCACTTTACATGTATTTATTCAATCAACCTTAGGAAATAGGTTTCATTACCCATTTTATAAAGGAGAATAACAGTGAATTTAGGTAACTTTCCCAAGATTCCACAACCAGTATTTGGCAGAGACCCTGTGAGAAGTCTACCAAACTCAGGAGTCTTATTTTATCTCTTGCTTCCCTCAGATCTGTGTGCTCCAGGCACATTTACCTTCTTTTCATTCCTGGATTATCCCCAGTACATTTCCACCCCAGAATCTTAGAGCATGCTGTGTCCTCAGCCTAGAACAGTTTTTTAAACAGATCATAGAAACCAATATCCTGAGCTTTAACATCATACAGACTTAGATTTATATCTCAGTCCAGCTATCTACTAGTTTATACATGATCGTGATGGTCAGTTTTATGTGTCAACTGAGCCAGATTAAATCAAACTAGGGGTTGCTGTGAAAGTATATTGTAGATGTGATTAAAGTCTATAACCAGTTTACTTTAATAAAGAAGATTATTCTAGATAATCTCAGTGAGCCAGCTTCAACTAATTGAAAAGCCTTAAGAGCAGAACTGAGGTTTCCCCAAGGAACAAGAAACTCTGCTTATGGACTGCAGCTTCAGCCAATGCCCAAAAGTTCTGGCTTCTCCTTCCTGATGGTCTCCCTACAGAGATTTAGGCCTTGCCTTGCCAGTCCCTGCAATCTATCTAGCTATCTAATCTGTGTATGAATACACATGTATATACACACATATAAATCCTATTGGATCTGTTTCTCTGATGAAATTCTGATCTGAGACAAATTATCTCTCTGGGTCTCAATTTCCTCATGTGGGAAATGGGGATAGAGGTAGTACATAGCTCACATAGTGCCTGTAAGAACTGAATGAAATACTATGTTTAAACACTTAGCACAGTGCCTGACATGTGATAAATTAATTTTTCATCAATGTTGCCATCAAATGTGTACTAATATTTGTAAACAGAGTCCATATCAAATAATAAGCTTTAATTTTCTTTTCATTTGAACTGAGGCAACTCCCTTAAATATTAATAAGACATTTATCATCAAGACTTTGCCATGCAACAGAGCACGATTCAATTTGATTCTCATGGAAAAAAAGAACAAATGTCCATCAGAGTGGAATGGAAAAATTATGAAACTACTCCAGTGGTACAGTTGGAAAATGGAATACAATACAGCAATGAGAACAAATTACTACCCACAACAAGTTGGATGAATTGTGCATACTGAGTGAGAAAGTCACAACAAAGTACATACTGTACAATTTTATTCATATATAAAGTATAAAAGCAGACAAAGCTAGTCTATGATAAAGGATGTCAGAATAGTGGTTAATTGGGGAGGTCAGGAGAGAAGTCACTGGGAGGAAATAGAAGGGGGTTTCAAAGATGCTGGGAATGTCTTTTTATCTCTTGATCGGGGAGCTTTTTACACAGGTGTCTTGCTTTGAGAACATTAATTAATGAGTACACTTAAGATCTGTGTGCATTACTTTCAGTATGTTATTCTTCAGTAAATAATTTATTAAAATTTTTTACTTTCACTTCCAAAGGAGAAACCACTTCTTCATAATTTGAAAGAGAAACTATCCTTAGAAAAAGGAGCTCAGGTAACCTTTTTTTTGTATGTAAATTAGAGCATGTCACCTCGGATTAAACTACATCAGTGGTTTTCCACTGCATTCAAAGCAAAATCTAATCTCTTACGTTGTCTTCAAGGTCCTGGCAACCTCTCCACTCTCACATCCTTCTCTCTCTCTCCTTGTCCAATGCGTCTGGTCATTTCCCAGGACACGCTGAGCCCCTTCCCCATCTCAGGGCCTTTGCTCTTCTGTGTCCCCAACAGAACGTTCTTCCTTGGGTCCCCATGTTGCTGGCTCCAGCCCATCTTCTTAAATATCACTTTCCCAGAGATGCCTTCCTGACCCTTTCATTTAAAAACACTTTGCCTTTCTCTGCTTAGTTCCTTAATATTATTGACCACAATCTCTATTCATTTTGTTGTACTGTTGTTTTGTTTATATTCTGACCCACAGTGGTTGCTCAAAAAATATACAGTGAATAAAAGACTGCACCCAATCAACCCATAAACACCACTGAGGCAAAGCAGTGGGCATGTGCTTTAATAATTTTATGACTTCTTTCCCATCTCAAAGCTTTTCTGGGTATTAATTTTTCCCAGAATTTATCTGAGGAGTGTGGTGACGAGTACTATATGCAGACAGTATTGTTGTCGTTAATCACAGACATTCCTGGGAGTAGCCAGGATTGAAGGTCAGGTCTTCTGTCCTTACTACACTTTGACCTTTAGAAAGGATGGTGCGGTCTAAACAACACCTTGTATGGGTAACTTGGATGCCTACAAGTATCCAGTGTCTTTCCTTTACTATGCAGATACAGTCTGCATGATAAACATTAACAGGTGATAAACAGATAATTTTGTGGTGTAGTGAGGAGACTGACAGCCATATTTCCTGGGTTGGAATCCTGCTCTACTCCTTATCAGCAGTTCCCTTGAAAAACATAACAACTTTTTTTGATCCCCGGTTTTGTCAGCGATAAAGTGGAGCTAATATAGCAACATGCATTTCTCAGGACTGTTATGGAAAGCAGATGAGCAAATCTATGTGAAAAGCACTTTGCAAACTTTCTATACACTGTACACTGTAAGCTGTCATAATTATTTCAATGTAAGCTTTTCCCCTTGCCTAAGCATAATTTGTATCCTTCATTTCTGCTTGGAATGCAATTATGGCAAGCGAGAGAAATGGAAAGGTTTAATCATCACATAATGGGGCACATTAATGTGATAAGGATGGCTATGCTGGCACCATTACTGTACCTTTTGTTGGTTTCGTCCCGGTGCCAATCAGGCCTTTTATATTCATGACTTTGTGAGTATATACGTATGTGTTTCATAAATTTATCTTTTATACCATTAAATACTATTTGCCAAAATGAAACAGACTCTGATAAATTTATCTATGGGATATCTAATTATTCATACTTTGCCTGTAAGAGTAAACTACCTGTTTTTCAGTTTCTAACTATTTTCATGTATTTAATAAATGACAAAGATCAGGTCATCACCTACACTGTCTACTCATATCTCAGCAGAAAACAGCACCTGAATTAAGTTCTGCACTCCCTCTTGCAGCTAGGGCTTTGACTTTAGCAGGAATTTTGTCAGGAAGATTCTCTGCTCATCTTTTTCTTTTGATTATAATATAATAAGCACTAGGATTGGAGACTAATGCTTGATTAGTCTGGAACCATGTAAGTTGTAAAGACATCCTTATTTATGGAATTTATTATATAATTAAATGTTAATTATAAGCCACAGTCAAATTCTGAAGTCTATTATTTTACCTCTATAACATAATTTACATACCTGTAGAATTTAGTCCATTTCTAACTGAAATTTTATTTACTTGAGGGAATTTTGCATCAATATAAGTTTTTGCCTTTACAAGCAGAAAGAAGGAAGGAAGGGAGGGAGGGAGAGAAGGAGGGAGGAAGTGTAAAGCGCCAGAAAAGCTAAACATTGTACAAAAAAGCCATGGTTTATGCAGCCACTGAAATCAGTGGCTTCAAGGAAAAGAAAATAATCGATTCTAAAAAGTATAGAGGGCTTCCCTGGTGGCACAGTGGCTGAGAGTCCACCTGCCGATGCAGAGGACACGGGTTCGTGCCCCGGTCCGGGAAGATCCCACATACCGCGGAGCGGCTGGGCCCATGAGCCATGGCCGCTGAGCCTGCGCGTCCGGAGCCTGTGCTCTGCAATGGGAGAGGCCACAACAGTGAGAGGCCCACGTACCGCAGAAAAATAAAATAAAAAGTATAGAGAATAAGAAAGAAGCTAGAAGATGTTAGCAATATGGTAAAGAGACACATTCTTTTTCATCCATCAGGGGAAAGAAAACGGAATCACTTTCTCCAGGAATAATAGTAAAAATGATACAAGCAACATAGTTCAGACATGAAACTAATTCAAATGTGACACGATTTTGAGCAGCCAATAGAACATATGACAGGAGAATGTACAGGTTATCAAGCTTGACTATGAAAAACTAAAAGTACAACTTCCAGAAACTAGGAAATGGAGGCAGAAGGAAGGCTAGACACAGAGACATCTTTATGTTACAACTTGGGAGGCAAGAGGAACTGTTTACAGGGCATGAAAGCAGAAGACTTAAGCAACTTGTTTAAACTTATAAGTGTACCAAACAGAATCTTTTTAAGATACAGCTATTGTGAGGAGGTGGAAAGAAAGATGGAAATTTTTCCACCTTACAGACTAAATGGACTAAAGGCTCGTGTAGCATAGCAATAGATAATTCAGAAGTTGACAAATCAAGAAAGAGCAATACAGCATCATATCTGAAGATACAGACAATGGCAGTTGCCACTAAAGGAGTTAAACACAGTTTAAAATGTTCATCTCTAGTGACATGGACTGAGGGTGGCGTAGATCAAGAGAATATCACCTTTTCCTATAGGCCCTTCTACACTATTTAGTTTGAAATGTGTGTGTAACCTCTGTTTAGCAGCTACCCAGAAGATATGGTCACTTGGATGTCCTATAGCTTTGCTCACACTTAAAATCTCCATGTTGAATTCATCATCATCACTCCCCATCAAGCATGTGCCTCCTAGTACATTCTTTTTAATCATTCAATAACTCATTCATTTATTCATTCATTCAAAAATTGAGTGCCTACTTTGAAGCACTGAAGGTACAATGATGGCAAGACAGACATGGAGGGAAACAGACACACACACACACATACACACTGACTGACTGACAATTAAAATTATTTCAGGGCTTCCCTGGTGGCGCAGTGGCTGAGAGTCTGCCTGCCGATGCAAGGGACACGGATTCAATCCCTGGTCCGGGAAGATCCCACATGCCGTGGAGCGACTAGGCCCGTGAGCCACAACTACTGAGGCTGCGCGTCTGGAGCCTGTGCTCCGCAACAAGAGGCCGCGATAGTGAGAGACCCGCGCACTGCGATGAAGAGTGGCCCCCGCTTGCCGCAACTAGAGAAAGCCCTCGCACAGAAACGAAGACCCAACACAGCCATAAATAAATAAATTTTAAAAAATAATTAAAAAAATAAAAACAGTTCTTTAAAAAAAATTATTTCAAGTTATCATAAGTGTTTTTAAAAAGCAAGGGTCTGGAGATAGAATAACAGGGATGGTCTATCTTTAACTAGGATGTGGAAGGAGGTCTCTCAGAGGTGCCATGTAAGCTGAGACCCAAAGACGTGACAAGCCACATATAATGGAAATTTGTCATATTTGGTGCTACTTAATACCTTTTGAATACCCTTCCTATTTCATGAGTAAAGAAATGAACACTCAGTCCTACTGAAGAACAACAGCATGTGCAAGAATCTATTGCAATTAAGCGAAAGGAGCCAGTAACAAAAGACCACATACTATATGATTCCATTTATACAAAATGCCCATAATAAGTAAATCTATAAAGAAATAAAGTACACTAGTGGTTGCCTAGTACACAAGGAGAAGGGTGGGGCTGGGGAAAGAGAACAGGGAATGACTGCTAAGGGGTACAGGAATTCTCTGTGATGATGAAAGTGTTCTAAACTTAAATTGAGATGATGGCTGCACAACTCTTTGAATATACTAAATCTGTGACATGGGTAGACACACACCCCACAAACCTTCACAGGGTTTTGTGTGTGTGCGTGTGTGTGTGTATGCGGTCATCACTGGCTTAACGAATATCGGATAAGATTTGTGGAGAAGTATTTCCCCGGGAAAGGAACAAAGTTAACCATGTGATTAGACATTTAGCATTAAGGATTATGCTGTGCCTGTGTTGAGCACCAGAGGAACTAATAAAGGAAACTTTGTGCACATTATTCAGTTGATTGTGATATGTACAGCCCTCCAAAGGGCAGGGGTGCAGGCAAAGAGCCTCACTTACCTAAACTAAGGTGCTGGCAGTAGACATGAAGAGAAGTGGAAAGACTCTAGAAATATTTTGAACTATTTAGACTTGACAGGACTCAATGACAGGTCAGACAGGAGAAGATGAGGCAAAAGCTATTAATGCCTATCCAGTTATGAATCTCCCCCACATCCTGGAAGAAGAAAAAGAAGAGAAGGAGGAAGATAAGAAGAAAGAGGAGAAGGAGGAAAAAGAGGAGAAGGGAAATAGAAGAGAAGTTAAATTAGAATTACTTTGTTGACTCTTGCAGCAGCCATGAGCTTCCTGGCCCCCTCCCCAACCCCAGTGGCTGAATGATGACTTGCCTAAGTTAATCAGCTTTCAAATTCCCCTAAATGAGAACTGATTTAGATATTGGCATTCAATATAAAATTTTCATTGACAAAAATATATATAAGGGAATATCTTCTGGGAGATCTTCCACTATAATTTTCCTTATTCATAAAGAAAAGAGAAAACAGTACTTTGCTGGGAAAACTATCCTTATCTAGATAAGATTGATTACTTCTTCTTTGTGTCCTCAGGTTCTATTTTTTATGTCTACTACAGCTCATTTAGCACTTACCTATTTACATGTTTGGCTCTTTCTTTCAAACTGTAAACCTCTCAAATGCATAGATGATATATCATCCGTCTTCATTACCCTCAGCTTCTAGAACACATATGTGCTTCTGGCACATGGTAGCTCTTATTAAATATTTGTTGGATAGTGTTTATATAAGGTTTAAAATTAAGATTAAATATTATGTGCTGCCTTGATATCTGGTGAAAGCTGGAGGGACTCGAAGGCCTAACCACAAGTTCCCCTTCCCACTCTGCTCCTGTGCATAAGGTCCTTGAGTTAAACAACCCTCTTTATCAAATGAACCAGGCACAGTTCCTGCTTATTCCTGAGCAGCAAGTTTCAGCTCTCTGCCAGTCTGTGGAATTCTTCAAACAAGCCAAGGACACCTTCCCACTGCAATCAGGAGGCACCTCACCCTCTTGGTACTACAAAGCCTGCCACCCACAGTCCCTGGTTTTTCACTCTGTTCCTGGGCACAATCCCTATAAGGCCCTGTGTGACAAGGCCCTGTCCTTTTCTACCAGATTGTGGATATGTGTATATCTTCCTATCTAGCAGTTGGTGCTGGCTTTCATATGGGCCTCACCCTCCCTGTGTTTTTCCATCCTTGGGAAGGCTAGTCCAGGCTTCCTCATAACACATCACTAATTCCAAGAGTTGTCAATATCATCTGTCCAGTGTTGGGTTTTGGGTGTTCGGCCATCCCTATAAACCTAGGGCACGAATCCCTCCCTCACCAAAAGGGTGAAAAGGAGGTGACTCTGTTTTCTACTTATCTCAAATTTTAGTCAGATTATGTGGTGAAAGAACACTGGTAGACAACACATGCGTTTTACCAACTGACAATCTTCAGTGAAGTTCACTCCAGAAATAAAGCCTTTTTCAAACGGCACTTGGTTAATGAGACTACTAACCACTGCAATCCTTTTGAGCTCAATTCAACTTTGTTTTGGAAGGAATCATTACACCTATCTCTATCAAGTCAGTTTAATTCTGACTTGACTTCTCATGAGAAATGAAAACATTACACAGAAGGTCTTCCTCTGTGCTGAAAACTAGAGATATCCAATAACTCTTTTTGACTGGGAGCAGAGCTTGCCCACAACACCTTAGATATCTTGAGTTTGGAGATCAGCAACGGCTCTCACAAAGACCACTTGCCAGAGAATAAGACAACAAGACTAAGTGGTTTGTACTTTTGATTAAAACACACATTACAGAAGGGTTTCCCTTTGTTGTAAAAAATATAACTTCGTTAAAAATTTGAATATTTTTTCTTCTCTTCACCTCTGGGTTTAACAGTGCCTCCCACAGATTAAGGAGTCTTAAAGACTTAAAAATAAAGGCAGAAAAGTGAAGCTCACTGTATCCTGTCAGCATGGTTCTCTCATCAGAGAGAAAAGGGTTAAGCACCAAGGTTGACCTCGCCAAAGTTAAAAGCAGTCATAGGTTTTAATGAAATTACCTTACTTTAGAAAATGGGTAAGTCTTTACAAAGGTACCCATTCAGCTGTAAATTATTATAATTTTTCACCTTGTGATTCTGATCTTATTGTATTTTCACATTTTGTAGTTTGCAACATTATTGGCTTCTACCTTTCTCTATGATTTGATACTCTGAACTTGCTTTCGTGTATTTAGTGTAGATGAACACACATTATTGGCCAATAAGGCAGGTGAATAAGCTACTACAGGTGTTGTGAGGTAAGCTTTTCAGGAAAGGTGATCACAGTATAGTACAAAGTCAGAGTTTAACTTCTATAGCACGTGGGCTATGTCTTCTCTCCTATCCTATTAACAAACTCAGATAATAATCACAACAACTAGCATCACTGAACACGAACTACGTGCCAGGCACTGTGGTAAGCAATTTTTTATGTCTAGGTTCATTTAATACTCTCAGCAGCTCCATGAGGGGCCCATCATCCAGCCACAGAGTTTTGGGGAAAGGGAAATTTTCCCCTGTTTAATTGCTATTTCTGAATTTTTATACCAGCGTGATTGACAATAAATGCAGTAGCCACATTTGAGTCTTCACCCTCCCACAAGAAAGTAACTTAATTATGAAAATATGAGCACAATGAAAAACAGATAAATTACAAACTTTTCGCTTTACAAAAAATTTAAGATAAGAATTTTTTATAAAATTAAACATATATTCACGAGATGACCCAGGAATTCTATTCCTAAGTACTTATCTCCCCAAAATTAAAACAAGCACGTGTACACAAATGTTCATGGAAGCTTTAGTTATAATAGAGGCAAAAACTGGAAACATCCCAAAATCTATCAACAGGTGAATGAATAGGCAAACTGGTATGTTCAAACAGTGGAATACTAATAGCAATTAAAAGGAACAAACTACTGGTAAATATAAAACCATGGATGAGCCTCAAAAGTATACCGAGCCAAAAAAAAAAAAATCAGACATAAAAGAGCAGATATTATACACATTTTACACAAAATTCTAAGGTAAGTAAAACTAATCTATCATGACAGAAAGCAGTTCAGTGGTTTCCTGGGACAGGACGTAAGGAGGAATGATTACAACGGGACACAAGGAAACTTTTTGGACTACTGGAAATATTCTATATCTTAATTTGGATACAATTGATTACTCATGTGTATCCAATTATTAAGACTCATACTAAACAATTAAAATAAATGCCTTTCCTTATATATTAAACTAAACCTTAATAAATTGATTAAAAGATTGCCAGAAAAGTTCATTTAAATAGTAATTTCCTTTCCCTCAGTCCTTATATATTTTTAACTACTCAGTGAGGGGTAAGGCAAAAAAACAAAGTATTAACAGCCACAGACAAGTAAAATCATTCTGATCTGAAATGAAGATAATTTCTGAATTATGTACAATTCCACATAATTCAAAAATGATTTATTCAACATTATACAAATATATGTATTGTGTATCCCATTTCCATCTCAGTGGAATTAGTTTAAACCTTGTTCACAACTGTAGACTCATTGGAAAGAATGAGTCTTCCTCCTTTCCCAAGAAAGTAAGGCCTCTGTTCTTGAGATCTGGACTTTCTATCTCAGGGGAGGGCGGGGAAGGGGGATGTAGGGAAATGGGAAGAGGCAGGGAGATAGTGTTAACAGAAGTTTTTATGTTTCTCAGAGAGATGTTATCTAGATAGTTAGATATTTGTTCATTTGTTCCTAAACTGGTCTTTTTTTTTCTAAGCTATAGGCCAAGAGTCACAAATTCAAACACTTACAAAGAGTTAGGCAGGAAATGTGAAGGAGTGAAACAGACTTATGCAAGATGATATGGAATGATGGAAATGGTGATGAACTGGACAGCACATGCTACATTTCATTCATTCATTCAACAAATATTTAATGAGGACCTACTATTTGCCAGGCACTACTCTAGGCACTGAAACCTAAGCAGGAACAGAACAGACAATTCTTGATAAAAAAAAAATGTAGCTTAAACTCTAATGGAGGAAAAACTGACAATAAATAAATGAAGAACTAAACAAAAACACATCATATGTTAAAGCTACAGGTGAAAGGGATAAGGAATGAAAGCAGAAGTTTAAATAGGGTCATCAGGGAAGTTCTCTCTGATAGAGTGACCTTTGAACAGAGATCTGAGGAAGAAAAGAGCAAGCCATGTGGATACGAGGGTGAGAGGGAGATCATTCCGAGGGAGGAAACAAGAGACCCCAGAGCAGAAGCGCAATCAGCTCACTGAAGAAACTGGCAGGGCTACCGGAGGAGCTGGAGTGGAGGGAGGAAGGGACCTGGGGGCGGGAGAGGAGGGCCTGTTATTGTAGAATGTTTCAAAGGCTCCATAGCAACCACCCTCTGGCCTTGAAACCTTTGTTTTTACTGTGAGATGAAGAGCCCCTGGAGAATTAAAGCAGGAAAGTGGCGGGATCTGACCACTGCAGCTGTGTGAACAATAGACCGTAGAGGAGTCTGCGGGGGGAGGGGGGAGTGACCACAAACCAGGAGAGATGATGATGGCCTAGAAAAGAACAGCTTCTGTAGAACTGGTGGAAAGTAGTCAGAATCTGAATATATTTTTCAAGATTGAGCCAACCGGAACTGTTGATGGCTTGGAGATGAGGTGAGACAGAAGAAAATTGACAAAGCTCACTCACCCTAAAGGCCCCTGCATAAAGATTCAGCATGAGAGATGCCTCACACAAATGACCATCAGTTGAAACAAACTGATGAAAATGGTACCTCCTCATTTAGCAGCAGCTTCTGTGAGCTCAAAGACATGAGGACACAGTTCATAGTAGATGTTAACTGTAGGCTTCCCATCAAGGAATAATTTATCTCAAGACTCAAGCAGGCTGTCATCACTGGAAGTCATCCCTGCTAATGCTTGTTCTTCTTAGTTTGGAGGTAAATTCACTCAAGATTGTATTAAGCATCTCATAGGGGGAAGACTTTTATCTCAAAAACAAATGGACCATGGTGAAGTATCCAGTGTCTCTTTTAACACTGCTCATAACATAACTGCTCAAAACGTGCCTCTTCAGCCAACTAATAACCAGAATCAGGGCAACTTCCTTTCCTACTTTCCTAAGCAAGTATAGGCAAGGATCAGAGGTGAGGTCAAGGGGGACGACCCAAGACAGCATTTACCAGGGCTTTGGGGTGCACAATCTACAAAAGTCTAACCCCAACGAGAACCCTGACAGTATACTAGACATGGTGCCCCAAGATAGAACACCCATCTAGTACCAATTCTCTTGGATATATGGGCACCTTGTATGCTGAGAATTAGCTCTAGTTACAAAGTTCCTTCTGTGGTGCCTGGTAATATGCTGTAAGAGCATATGAGAAAACTCAAATTTTAAAATTGGGTAATGTGGCATACATTTACATGATTCAAGCCTTACCTGACTAAAAAAGTTATGATGGTAGGGTTCCCATAATTAGTGTTAGAATATAGGAGGGGCTTCCCTGGTGGTGCAGTGGTTAAGAATCCACCTGCCAATGCCGGGGACACGGGTTAGAGCCCTGGTCCAGGAAGATCCCACATGCCACAGAGCAACTAAGCCCCTGCGCCACAACTACCGAGCCTGTGCTCTAGAGCCCGCGAGCCACAACTACTGAGCCCGCGTGCCACAACTACTGAAGCCTGCACACATAGAGCCCATGCTCAGCAACAAGAGAAGCCACCACAATGAGAAGCCCGCGCACCACAAGTAGCCCCCGTTCGCCACAACTAGAGAAAGCCCGCACGCAGCAACGAAGACCCAACACAGCCAAAATTAAATAATTTTAAAAAAAAGAATATAGGAGTGCCCCTGGGTTCTGAGCCAAATGTGGAAGTATTTTCAGGTTGAGGAATAAAGCAAGCATTCACGATGCCCAAACATAGGAAGAGAAGCATGAGTTCTACAAGAAGGAAAATGTGACAATCCTGGCAGACTCTACCTTTCCACCTGACCTAGGAAACAAGCTTATTCTCCCATCTTTCTCTTGACCTCAAATTGTCAATAAGTGCCTTCCTCCCATTTTTCCATCCATTCTGTGCTGCCAGCGGCTCAAGCTATAATCTTTTTCTTTCTCAGGCCCCTATCAGGGAGACAATAGCATCTTGGCACCAGTAGGACCCAGGTTCCCCCTCACTCCTAACCCACAGTATAGGATTTCCCATCCCCTTGCATAACCCACAGGCTGGGGAAAAGTATTGGCTGGACAAGACAATTATCTGCTTCCAATCTAAAGGTGTTCATCCCTGGTTATGAGGTATCTTCCTCACTGTAATCAAGGTTAATAACAACTCACATAGTCATCCAAAGCCTCTCATAAACTGTCTAAGCAATTCTGGAGAAAAATACATTTTAAACTTTGAAGGTAACTAAATTGTATCTGAATTAGCATTTGAATGAACTGGGCCCACATCTAGGGCAGCTACATCTAACCCCTCACGTCCCCACTGTGTCAGTTACTGTTAGGAAATCAGTCTCTTGCTGTTCTATGTTACTATGTGCACTGTGTTCCCCTGCCTATGCCCTCTTCCTAGAGGCAATCTCTGGGTTTGTTTGACTCCCATGATTGTTTCAGCTAGGAATAGAATCCTGCTTTTGTAAGGATGGCATGTGAATTGCTAGTTGATCTATTAACATTGCATTTACATGACACCTATTTTCAGAATGTAATAAGGTAGATGGAAAACCCAGGCCACATTATGTATTTTTTCCAAGTCCTGGATGTCTCTGGCCATGACATGAGTCCCCGCAGTCACTGATTATGATGCTGGAACACACATTTGTGGTTGGTTAGAGACATAATAGTGGTGTCTGCTGCCACTCCAAATCATAAGTCGGTGTCCATTGTGATCAAGACATATTATTTACTCAGGCTTATAGATAAGGATCCAATATAGTCCATTTGTCAATTGTATGCTGCATATCTTCCCCACATTGGTATCATAAAAGATGGTGGCCTTGTAGGCATATAGGGCTGTGGCTACCATGATTTCACTTTTTATCAATCTTATTTTAAAATTAATATTTTAACTTCACCAGCTAAATTGAGAAAGTAAAATAGTAAAATTTGCATTATTTATTTTACAACCTAATTTAAGGATGGCAAAACAAACCTTGCCACTGGATTTCTTTTTCCAGAAAAGATTCACTTTTTCTGAATATGGCGGTAATAGTCAACTAAATGACAATGACAGTTTTACTCGAAGTCTGATCCCTCATGCATTGAATTCAGTTTTGTACTGGCGTCTTTGTGTTTTGTATGTAAATGCAGCTTCAGTTTTGATGGCTTCATTGCTTCCTTAACCTCTGTATCACAGCAAAATAACACACCACGATTTCAGCACTTCTCCCCCCCTTGTCAGTGGTTTCAAGCTCACATCAACATAAACTTCCAGCATCACTTCAGATTGTGACATAGTACCCCCTGGATGTAACGTCTATGTTAAATTCTTTTCTCTTCTTATGTTTTAATTCTGTCCGGTAACCACTATAAGCATGCCAGTATAGCACTGATGGATATTGCTGAGTTCTTTCAAAAAACACAACTGTGTTTTTTTAACTCAAAATAGAGTAATTGAAAGGGCACTCTAGTATGGCAGACTTCATAAACCTGAAGTCTTTAGTATTCATAAATTCCAAAAAGACTACTCCCTGATTTCTGGGCAATGATTTTAAGGGAATCTCACTCATATTTAGATATATAATATATGTGATGCTACCCAACCATTCAGCAGAGTCTAAAACAAACAGAAGTACAGTCCCTATTGCCTTGCATAGCGGGTACCTGAGCAAGAGCCACTGCACACCTGCCCAGCGGGTCACTCCGTGGCTTTTTGGCCCCAGCTTCACTCTGACTGATTTCCAGCCCCAGAACAGCTGACATGCAGGCGTCCTGCCAGTGACAGGAATCAGAAGAAATTCCATCCTTTACTCTAGCCAGAACATCTTTCCTTTTCCCATCATCCGTTGGCTGCCAAAAGTTTTGGTTTGTAGCTGGCGTCTGACAGTATTTTCAAGTTCTGAAGATATGTAGAGCATAGCATCACCTCATGAAAAGTGATTTAAAGAACAGAAACAGGTACTGAATCAATCTGTCTCTTTGTCCTTCAGAGAACTCTTCCCAACATCCTCCACCATGACCCTTCCAATCTTTTTCCCAAGAGAAAAGAATGTCTCATTGCAATACTTATTTCACCTTTCTTTAACTGCTTACATAAACTTAGCTTTCCTATGAACTGTTGACACAGTACTCAAAACGGAATCAATGTGGTTTTTAGTAGACAGTACAGATGTCTTCATGACTAAGATAAAAAAGCTAAAGAAAATGAAGCATATTTTCAAGACTAAAATAATGTGATGCAGTGTCACAAAGAGTGGAACAGTAAGACGTTTACAAAACTTTTAATAAATTTATTCTTTATACAAAAAAGGCAGTTTAAGTAGGCCATGTGGAATTAACAACTCCTCAAAGCTTCCAGAGTTCACATCTTGGAAATATTTACAGGTAACTTCTGAAACTAACCATTGGTTAAATGGAATCAAAATAAATAAAAAATAGTACAATGCAATTGTTTTTGTAATTGAAAATTGTCTCTGCAAATGTTCACTGAGGACCCCAGAAGATATCCATCCAGCTTATACAGCTTACAATTTAGACTGTGATTATCCAAGAATGCCACAAATAAGTAGCTTTGCTGAGGCATTTCTGCATACTACTGCATTAGGAAATGCTATTTATTTTGACAATTTCCTCAGAGTTCTGTCTGAAATCTTTATTTGAACTCCCTTTTTTTTTAATATGTATCTTACTGCCACCTTGTGGTTAAAATGTTTTTCTTTCTTGTTTCTTTACACGTGTGTGTCTATGTGTGTATGTATGTGGATGTCATTTCAATGAAAATGTAAATTTCTGCTCCAGGGTAACTTTCAGTGATACTACCCATATGGCTACCAATGGTAGTCACTTTAGATCAAACAACCCTCTTCCTTTTTTATCTCTAAATTAAACTACAAGTCTTTAAGTGAACCATATTTCCAAACACACTTGCTTATCTATGTTTTTAAAAGGTTTTCCTCTAAATCCTGATATCATTCCACAAAATAATCATAGAATGAGACAGAACATGACTCTGGATCTATATATACAAATACTAAAAAAAGACTGAGGCCATCATTCACATAGCTTAGAGGAGAAAATGGTAACTTTAAGACCAGTAAGAGTCTTCAGCCTTATTTAAATACTGCAGGGTATGGGGTCCCACTATTAGCATATAAGATCTTTGACAAAATACCAAGAAGGCCAGAGGCAAATCAGAGAATCAAACAAGAGTCAGATAGTCAAATTCTCTAGGAGTTAGCTTCTTTCTACTCAATGTGAACCCCAAACCTGGAGCTTCAGCAGCATCTGAGAGCTTGTTAGAAACTCAGAGTTTCAGGGCCAGCTGCAGACCTATGAATCATAACATTTGCATTTTAACAGGATTCCCAGGTGATTCGTATGCACAGTACAGTTTTAGAAGCACTGCTCTATCCCTTGTGCTCAAGACAAGACATTGCTTAGAATGACTGAATCTGTTACCTCTAAAGATCTAGCAGATACGGTCAATAAACTTCATGTGCCTAAAGGCTTCAGAATGTGGTCAGTTTTTTCAAATTTCCTACTCACTTGTGCCGAGAACTGCCCATATATAAGTACAAAGAGTTCCTATAAAAGATTCATCAGAGACTACGATCTCTGTTTTGATAAGTAAATTAACACCGAACACAAGAGAAAGGCATACGATGATGCTGGCTTTCAGTTTTTCTTTAGTTTTTCTTTTTTTAATGGGAGGAGAGAGCTTTTTTAATTTACAAAGAGCAATGGAACAATGAAGATTTGCAACTACTATTAGGCCCTGTCTATTCGGTGCAAGTAAAGTCAGAATGTTTTCTTAAACTATTAGGTATTCATTCATCATTTCAAAAACATTTATCGCCCACCTCTTTTCCATCAGCTGCCATGCCAGGCATTTTCAAAGGCATGGTGTGATGAATAGCAGCAGACTCACAATTAGTCTTATCTCTGCCCTGACTAGCTGTATTAGTCAGTGTTCTACAGAGAAACAGAACCAATAGGATATACATAAATATATAAAGATATCTGTTATAAGGAATCAGCTTACACAATTATAGAGGCTTAGAAGTCCCATGATCTGCCAGTTGCAAGATGGAGGCCCAGGAAAGCCTTTGGTATAGTCCCAGTCTAAGTTCAAAGGCCTGAGAACCAGGAATGCCGATGATGTAAGCCCCAGTCCAAGGGCAGAAGACCAATGTCTGAGCTCAAGAGTCAGGAAGAAAGAGCAAATTCTTCCCTTCCTCTGCCTTTTTGTTTCATTCAGCCATCGACAGAATGGATAATGCCCACTCACATTGGGGAAGGCCATCTCCTTTACTCCTCATCTGGGAACACCCTCACAGACACACCCAAAATGATGTTTAGCCAAATATCTGTGCACCCCACGATCTAGTCAAGTGGACACATAAAATCAACAATCATACTAGTTTGTTCTGAACAACTTACTTTATGTCTCTCTGGAACTACTAAGCTTTGTACAATTAGAGCGTGGGGCATAAATGCTATTGGATAGACATAAAAAACAATTTAAAGCTCTGTGTTTCTCTGACCATTAGCTCCGTTCCTGCCCAACATTAAACCAAGCCAACAGGGCTTCCCTGGTGGCGCAGTGGTTGGGAGTCCGCCTGCCGATGCAGGGGACGCAGGTTCGTGCCCCAGTCTGGGGGAGTCCCACATGCCGCAGAGCAGCTGGGCCCGTGGGCCATGGCCGCTGGGCCTGCGCGTCCGGAGCCTGTGCTCTGCAACGGGAGAGGCCACAACAGTGACAGGCCCGCGTACCACAAAAAAACCCAAATACAAAACAAAAAGAAAAAACCAAGCCAACAGAGCATATACCTATCCTTGAGAATCAAACTCAGAAAATAAGCAATATTGGCAACATAAAAAGCAAATGTAGAGAACAGAAATATTATGAAGAATCAGCCACCAAAACATGTGTCTGCTTAGCAGTCTCCACACTTTAAATAGAGAGCAGGACCTAAACATGGAGAAAGTGAAGAAAGTTCTCTGTCTACTTACTGGCACTTCCTAAGTATAGATCAAAGACAACTCACTTGCATTATATAGTATCACACATTACAAATTTTGATCCACAACGGTTCTGTACATCCAAAGTGCAACCAAAAAGGAAGACTTTTTTCTGTCAATGTCAATATAAAAGCTTTTCCATTTCAAGACTTTAGACTCCCATAGTCCCCAAACCCAGACAATGTCCTACCCTTCTCTAGAAGTCAGGAGTTCTGAGGAATAAATGGCATTGCACTGGATTTAAAATTATCGAATTCCTGGTCAAGCTACTTACTCTGAGGAAGGAAGAATTGCATTATTGGTCTAGCTAGCAGAGGAAGCATGAAACTATTCTAACTAGAAAGTTGCATCTGAATACCTCAACTAAACCAATAAAAGTGGGATATTTTTATATTAAAAATGGAATCATTCTGCTATTTTGATCCATTTAGGCTACGCTTATACGTACAAGCAAGTTTACTTGAATTCATATTCTTTAAGCTGAGCTCAGCAAAAGCAAGAATTTTTCATGTCTCCATAATATCAATAATTTGTTCAACTGAATTTTCACCCTTTTTAACCAGTCATTTTGTCTCTATATAGACACAGCCAAGCAGAACTTCAATTTTCACTTGACATTTTGCTTGTTGTATTTGATTACAGCATCACATAAATGTTGGACTTGCCATCAAATGACACTCCCGCTCCCTTGTTGTTAGGTCATTTTTTGTCTATCATAAGACACCAGAAGTGGCCTCTATCAAAGGTCTTCAAAGACACTTTACAAAGAAAATTTCCTTTCCAATTCCATGGTTTAATATTTTATGAACCGAAGTATGATCTTATGACCTAAAGCATAAAGCTCTTAAATCACTTGCTTTAGTATATAAATGTATTGGTTACAAAAATTCTCCCAACCTCATTTTGAATCCAGCTGTTATAACTGACTTGATGACCTCCTGTGGTAATAAACTCCACAGACTGAATAAAGGCAATCTGAGAAGCACTTCTGTCTACTGTATTACTTTTACTTACTGAGGCTGGTGTGAACAAGGGAGAGAAGAACAGGGCTCAAGTTTTTTAGAAGAGAAAATTGAACTAATTACGTTCCAGTGACTATAGCTAATAACTGTAGAACACCATACTAAGTATCATTCTTCTCTGTTTTTATTAATTGAGAAAATTCATTATATAAAAAAGGACAGTTATCAGCTCCTACTGTATGTTAATTACTTCCTTTCAAAAACACATACTAAAATATATCAAGTGCATTTTTAGTATGCATTTTTTTTTTTTTTTTTTTTGCAGTACGCGGGCCTCTCACTGCTGTGGCCTCTCCCGTTGCAGAGCACAGGCTCCGGACGTGCAGGCTCAGCGGCCATGGCTCACGGGCCCAGCCGCTCCGCAGCATGTGGGATCTTCCCGGACCGGGGCACGAACCCGTGTCCCCTGCATCGGCAGGCGGACTCTCAACCACTGCGCCACCAGGGAAGCCCTAGTATGCATTTTTAACTTGGAATATAATTTAGGTTGGGCGTTGATTTAAGACATACACATCTTTCAACTTGTCTGTCTACTTTGGCTTTTACCTCGGCAACACAAGCATCAGATGTGTAGCTCACAAAATTTTCTATTTTGTTCTTTATTATTAAAAGTACTTTTTCCCATATTGTTCGTCCAAAATGTAATTTTTAAGATATTCAATCTTATACCTAAAAAGGGATCAAGGATTTGCTCTTGATTCTTCTACCAAAAAAAGTAAAACTGGGGGGAAAGAAAGCAAGTATAAGAATAATTTAGATCCAAAATCCTTTTACTGAAAAATGAAATAATACAACAGAACAGGCTGGGTTAATTTAATTTCTTGTCTACATTGATCAAATCCATAGCAAAAAGTGTTGATTTCTGTTCTAATTGGCCCATGTAGACACAATTAAAAGTAGCCTTCTTGTAAATCTCCATCTCCTGACTCTACTCTTTGATCCTCAGTGGGAAAAATTAAAATACCCTATAATTCTGCTGAGTTTCTCTTCCATGTAACTTCAGACATTCCACAATATCACCTCATTAATCTTGACCATATTACTTCAGGTAAATAATGGGAAAATGTCACTATGTGCATTCATGAACATGTGTTAAAACACAGAAAAAGGTAATTAACTTGCCAGAAGTCCTACAACCAGTCAGCCTGAACCACATCCATTGCCTCCTGTCTCCTAAGGACTCAATGTTCCACATTCTCTGCTTGGCCTCACTGCTCCCTGACTCCACATGGGGCAAGTGAGCCTCTCCTACACTTAGGAAACCTAAGCAATTTTATGATTCAGCTTCAGTTTTCATTTTATCATTGTGCTTTTTCTTTTAAGAAAAAGCTAAGTGTATAGCTAAGTGTCTGGGTTGGAGGGTTTGTTTTTTCTTAACTTTAAGGTGTGAGTTTTTTCACCTCTAAAAAAACTTTTGCAACAGTGCTCTCTCAATTCATCAATGAGTCAAAAAAAGTGTTTTGTTTACTTCTGTGTTTATTTTATATCAATGCAAAACACTGAAATCCAGCCATCAGTTTGGAATGCTACTCATAAGTCTGAGATTCTGTGGCTAATTTTTTTTTTTTTTTTCCGGTACGCAGGCCTCTCACTGCTGTGGCCCCTCCTGTTGCGGAGCACAGGCTCCGGACGCGCAGGCCCAGCGTCCATGGCTCACGGGCCCAGCCGCTCTGCGGCACGCGGGATCCTCCCGGACCGGGGCACGAACCCGCGTCCCCTGCATCAGCAGGCGGACTCCCAACCACTGCACCACCAGGGAGGCCCTGTGGCTATTTCTTAAATAGATTCTACTTGCCTAGAATTATAGTAGGCACTGAATTGTGGAATATAATGAAGGAAGAAAATATTTGTTACTCTTACTATATTAGGTGCGGGAGTCAGAAAAGGCTATCTGGGGAGTACCAGGAAAGAGGTTTGAATAAATGGGGGGATCAGGATAGAGTATGAATGATCTTAGTAATGAGTCTGAGGGGTTCCAACTTGATTGGTAACTTTGGACAAAAAGTTAACAAAATTCTTTCCCTTCTGCATGAGATGCTAACCCTCACTTAACATGCTATCACTATTCCTCTGATAACCTAATAAAGGTAGAATGTTCACTATATTATTGCATAACAGTGCTTACAGCAAAAATGAGCCTGGACTAGGAGGAAATATAAATGAACTATAAAGAGCTTGTGTAGATGCCATATTTTGGATTTCCCTGAATGTGGTGACTATTTTAACTGATATGTCCTTGCAAGGACCCTGGAAGCTATGACTGTGGGGTTATTGCAAGAGCAATTTGCACCTGTAGGACATAAGACTTCTCAACCAGACAGCTCCTTGCCCCTGAGCTTTTGGATTGCTACAACTGCCTTTGAAGAGGAAGACCACCTGCTGCCCTATGGCAATCTGTGTCTTGCTCCTTTCGAGTAGGCTGGTCTTAACGTAGCCTCTGATGGTCAAAGTGAATCTGAATGTTAGCTGGGCCTAAGAAGACCACGTAGGGCATGTTGTAATAACCAATGCAGATTGACCGTAGTTTCTTGTGTGGGAGGATGACATAAAAGCACTGGATGAGTTGGGTGTTAGAGGCAAAAGTGGTGGTAAGATCCATTGTAAATTAGGGAGAAGAGGGTTGGGATGCATGGTTGATTAAAGCAAAGAAATACTAGAGGCATGGAACAGAATTAGATGGCCCTTAAGGTGTTGAGGGCCTAGATCAGCGTGGTGGTCAGAGAGAAAAAAATACAACAAAAAGGACAAATCTAAGAGATAGCTCGAAGAAAAAATAACTTGATAACAGATAAAATAAAAATATAAAAACAGAAATTATGAAAAAGGATTCCAACGTTTCTAACCTGAAAAATTAGCATAACGGAGAGGTCACTGACAGAGAAAGACAAGTAAAGAGGGAGCATTACTGTACTTATGAAGAATTGACTGAGATCAGTTCCTGTCTTTATGATAATGGCAGAGGCTCAACTGTAGCTACTGTATGGACAGGACTATGGTAGATCTTGGTTACAGACATACCCATCTTTGTAAATAGTGGTGAAACCATGAAAGTGGATGAGGACTTCAAGATACTAACTGCATAGACAGAAGAACCAGGGCTTAAGCTTTTAACATTGGAGGAATTCCCAGAATTAAGGTGTAGAAGAAAGAACTAGCAAAAAAATAAAACACAGAAGTAGGAAATGAGGAGTAATGCACATGGAAAATAAAGGAGGGAAAGATTTGTCATAGTTATCAGAGAGGTCAAAAAAGATACAGAGAAAGAGATCAATAGGGATCTTAGAAAAAGAAAAGCCAATACTATAGAATAGAAGTAACATGTGAAGGAGTTAAGAGGTCATGAGATGAAGAAAATTAAAACCACCTATGGAGATCACTCACTCCCCAAGTTATTTGGCAGGAAAAGAGAGAGAGAAATAAGAGGGTAGCTAAGAGAAACAACACGATAGTGCAAAGTTCAGTTGAGTATATGATAGAATCATAGTTGAAAGCTAATTCATAGAAATAAGTAAACTATTAGTGAGAGATTGGGCAATCATCAATCATTTGAGCAATCAGAAAAAAACACTTATTGAGGACTACTGTAAATCAAGCAATGTACTAGATGCTGGAGGTTCACAAATATGACATCATTACATCCCCAAGTAGCTCACAGCTGGACAGGAAGATTGGCAATATAATATATATATAAATAATGTGGCAAGTACTGCCTATGAAAAGAGGCAACCTAGCCTGAAGGGCTGGGGCAAGGCTGTGCATAGGACATGACATTAAAAGTGAGTTCAGAGAGATAGGTAGGAGTTGAACAAAGGAGTGAAAGTGGACCGTGTTGGCAGGGAACACAGCGTGTGCAAAAGAACAAGGACATGGAAAATCTGGCAACTTTGGATAACAGCAATACTTTTGTATGCGTGGCATATACGATGGAAATTAGGGAATCAAAATAGATGAGACCCTTAATTAATGGTTAAAGACAAATGACAAAAGGCCTCATAGTCAGACTAGAGAGCCTGATGTTCTTCTGAAAGCAATGGACGTTAACTGAAGGATGTAGAGCAGAGAATTAATAAGGCCTTTAAAAGAGGCTTTCAGGGGCTTTCCTGGTGGCGCAGCGGTTGAGGGTCCGCCTGACGGTGCAGGGGACGCGGGTTCGTGCCCCGGTCCGGGAGGATCCCACATGTTGCCGAGCGGCTGGGCCCGTGAGCCATGGCCGCTCAGCCTGCGCGTCCGGAGCCTGTGCTCCACAGCGGGAGGGGCCACAGCAGTGAGAGGCCCGCATACCGAAAAGGAAAAAAAAAAAAAAGAGGCTTTCAGTGAACGCTGTAGTAGCTTGCTATTGCTGCTATAACAAATGACCCCAAACTTAGTAGCTTAAAACAACACAAATCCATTACCTTACAGTTATGGAGGTCAGAAATCCAGAACACCAGACGCTGGGTCTATAGGTGCCGCTGCAGTGGGCTGCCTGGGGCTCGCCCTCCCTCCGCTGCCTCCGCCGAGGCCGGGCTGCTGCTGCTGGCGGCGGCGCTGGTGGGCGGCTACACTGCCGCCCAGACGGGGGCTGAAAGTGACGGCCTCGGGTCGAAGGTGCAAGCCCACGGTACCCAGGGTCCGGGCGGAAGGCCCGAGGCCTTTTCTCTTCCCCCGTCTGCACCGGAGGCGGGCGGCTGGTTCCCACGTGCGGCCTGCCGCTGGGCGCCGGGTCCGTGGTGTAAATTAAGCAGAGCCGGTCGCAGGCGGGCTGTAGGCGGTCCCACCCGGGAGGCAGGCGCCGCCAGCGGGCTCGGAGGGCCGGGGCGTTGCCAAACCCCGCTCTGCACCTGGGAGGAAAATCAAATGTCCGCCTGGAAAGGCACTGTTTGCCTTCGTTGTCCGCCTTCGCTATCGGCCTTCGTTGTCTTTAAGGCCGCAGCCCTCCAGAGACTCTGGTACTGGAAAGAATCTAAATCAAGTTGGGAGGTAGGGCAGTGGTCTCATACTTTAAAATGCATACCATCATCTGCGGTTCCGGTTAAAATGCACATTCTGATGCCCTGGGGAGGGGGGGAGGGGGGCAGGGGCACTTAAGATTCTGCATTTCTAACCAGTTCCCAAGGGCTAGGGATGCTGCTCGTCTACAGACCAAACTTCAAAGTAGCATACTCAAGTAGCAAGGCTTTAGATAACTAGTTTCTGACTACGAGAATTCTAACTTGTACCCTAGACCCCGATTCATCACACTAACCCCCCTTAAACCACCACACACACACACACACACACGCAGCCTGGACACACACACACCCTGGGTGCACGGTCCATTCTTAAGTTATTTGGGAAGTGTAGCAGATAGTATGAACAACTGCCTGACCACGTGCTTCAAGCAGCCTTTTAAAATTGCATATTGGGGGTGGGGGTATTGCATGCATGGAATAAAATCATATAAATTCTCAAATGTTTAATAAAAATTCCAATTATGACTAGTAAAACTTTCATGTTATGAATACTGTTTTAACTAGAATACTGTGGTTTAGTATTGTGTGCTTTAGGTTTAATAGTAAAATGAAATAATACCCTGCTTTGTTGCATTTAAACTTGCAAAGTGAGATTGTACGGTGGAATCCTTAGAACAAGGGCTGCGTTCTGCACTTCCTAGCCATTGTAACCCTGGGCAAATTACTCTCTGTACCTCCATTTCTTCATCTTTAAAATAGGGGTGGGTTTCCCTTGTGGCGCAGTGGTTAAGAATCCGCCTGCCAATGCAGGGGACACGGGTTCGAGCCCTGGTCCGGGAAGATCCCACATGCCGTGGAGCAACTAAGCCCGTGCACCACAACTACTGAAGCCCGCGCGCCTAGCGCCCGTGCTCCGAAACGAGAGAAGCCACCTCGATGAGAAGCCTGCACACCGTAACCAAGAGTAGCCCCCACTCACCACAACTAGAGAAAGCCCGCACGCAGCAAAGAAGACCCAACACAGACAAAAATAAACAAATAAAATAAAATTTTAAAATAAATAAATAAAATAAAATAGGGGTAATAATAGTAAAGATCTCCTGAGATTATAGAGAGGATTACTTTAATTCATCTACAGAGAACCTTGCTACTCAACCTGAGATTCCAGGACCAGCAGCACTTGCATCATCTGGGAGCTTGTCAGAAATGTAGAATCTCAGGCCTCATTCCTAACCCACAGAAGCTGAATCTGCCTCCTCGTAAGATGCCCAGGTTCCTCCTCTGCACATACTTGGCACAGTGCTTAGCATGTCATGAGCAGTACAGGCCACTGCTTGTTTAAATAGTGCTTTGGTTGTTTGGAAAATGTCTCGTTGAGTCCTTCTCACATCTCATCACTCTGACACTTAACACTTCTACCTGCCACTTCCATATTTAAGGACCCTTGTGACTACATTGGGTCCACCCCAGATAATCCAAAATAATCTCCCCATCTCAGAATCCTCAATTTAATCACATCTGCAAAGTCCCTTTTGCCTCATAAAGTAACATATTCACAGGTCCCAAGGATTAGGATATGGACATCTTTGACAGACCATTTTTCAGATCCATCACAAGAGGCATTATTTTATATTTTTTTTATTCCCTTTAACATCTGACTTAACCAAAGGCAACTAGATTTTCTGCATTCAATCTACTGCAACATCATACATCAAGTAGCCTCTGGAAAACTCTACGTACACTTGTGAGAGAATGGAAGTGAAGAAGGGAAATAATATTCAAGTATTATAATAAAAATAATTTTGATCTCATTAACTACCTGAAAGGGTCTCAAAAACTCAGGGATCCCAAGCCACACTTTGAAATCGAGCTGAATTAGCACTTTACAGGTCACAAGAATCTGAGCTTTACATAACTTAGCTGAGTAATTTACACAATTGTTGCAGCAGGATGGAAGACATTATTATTATCTCTTCTGAGAATGAGTTTTTTTCACCTTGAATATAAAGTTAAAATTATAAATATTTAACTGCCCACCACTGCTGGCTATTTATACTGAAAAATACATACTGTATACATATTCTCACCAAATCTATTACATTTGTACCAATCAGGAAATATCTCCCTCCTAAATCCTATATGTATTTTCTCAGTTCTTTTCAAAGCACTCTGTGTAGAAAGGCTTTTGAGAAATCTACAGTTTGAAAACTAGGTAAAATGATTGCACCACTGTATAAGAAAACAACTGAAATCACAGGTATTTTTAATGGTTTCCTTGAAATACTCAACCCTAAAAATATGAGTGAAACTCAGAAGGCAAAGCTCTGGATGAGAGAGACAATGTACAAGAAGGCAGGGCATCTTGGTGGAATATGCATTTGCCAGTGATAATGGGAAAAACAAAGGCCATTACCATTTTTCCCAAATCTAATTCAAAGGACTAGCAAAAGAGAAAACATCAATTCAGAATCTCTCACAATCCCAAAGACCTCTCGGCCTTAATGTATGAAATGATATAAGTGTAAGATTCCCAGAAGATTATATATTAGTCAAAAGATCACATCTAGGGCTTCCCTGGTGGCGCAGTTGTTGAGAGTCCGCCTGCCGATGCAGGGGACACGGGTTCGTGTCCTGGTCCTGGAAGATCCCACATGCCGCGGAGCGGCTGGGCCCTTGAGCCATGGCCGCTGAGACTGCGCATCCGGAGCCTGTGCTCTGCAACGGGAGTGGCTACAACAGGGAGAGGCCCGCGTACCGCAAAAAAAAAAAAAAAAGATCACATTTAGAAAAAAAGCATTATTTGCAAAAATAACTACTGGAGATACTAATTAAAAATGTCGCTTGACTTTCATTCCCCGATGTAATCTGTTACCCTTTCTATCTATTAGAAATACCAAAAAAAAAAAGATGAAAAACAACAAAATTAAGGCTGATAGTCAACCTATTGCCAGAAACCAGAACTTTTCCATAACTATACCTTACCAATATCACTGATCAAACTTATTGAGAAACACAATTTATGACACATGAATTGTGGACATTGTATTTTGAAGCAGCCAGAGTTGTGGATCTTAACTCTGCCTTCAGTTTATCTTTCTGCAGACACAGACCAGATCTCAATTCCAACTGCAATAAACAGCAGCTCAAAAACAGAGAAGGAAGCCCTATGTTGTCATATGCCTCTGCGGTAATGTAAACCCACTAGTAAAGTACTTCAGGTAGAAATAAATAAAAAGCCCAGGCAGCTATACAGGTCCTGCATTGCTTCCTAGTGTTAAATTTTTTAAGCAGAGATGGTAAGAGAATAACCCAAACTTCATTCAACCAGCAAAGATAGATGACTGCTGAACACTGGGAATTAGAACTACACAGCCACCCTGTTTCTGGGGGGAATTTATGTGGACTTCAACTAACATCACATTAGCAGATTGTAATCCAAATACTCTGACTGTTTATAAACATCCTATATAGAAAGAACTCTCTTCATTTCAGAGATGGTAGAGAAAGCACAGTCTTTCAATCCACATGGAATGCATTTTAATCCTAGCTTCTGTACTCTAAGCCTCAGCTTCTTCATCCATTAAATGGAAATAATGATCAATGACATATAAAAATATCCAGCACAGTGTCTAAGCTGGAGTGGGCACTCAATAAAAGACAGCTATTATGATAAGAAACAATAAAGGGAGGACAATTAGAAAATAGCTTAAGCAAAAATAATAAAGATCAAGTAAAAAAGTATCAACACAACATACAAAAAGGTAAAGCATACCTCTAAATATTATTAACTACAGGAATTGGAGGAAAATGTTTAAATACGATTCCACTTTCTCAAACAAATTAAAAGGCACAACAGCTAAGAAAAAGAAACAGAAATCCAAGGGGACAACAAAATGGAGTTAAAAATAAAGATAGCCAAAAGAGATCTGAAGAATAAAATTTAAGTGTTAGTATTAAAGGACTATTAAGACAAAAATAGAAATAAAACAGTATTTTAGTTATGATAAAAATTGCAGAATTGAAACTGAGGAAAATAGAATAAGTGATGAGTACAAATTTGAAATGATCTCACAAAAAGCAGAGGGAGAAAGTTAAGAAATAAAAGGATGAGAGTGAAAGGAAGGAAAATGGAGATTAAAACTAAAATTGATTTTTCTGAAAAAGAAATAAGAATTATTAGATCAGATGCAATTTATCAAAGGTGAGATTGAAGAAAACTTCCCTAAGCTAAGCCAAACCAACATATAAAGAACACATAGCACCTGGATACCCTTTTTGAGGAAATTACTCAAGAAATTATTCCAACCATATGGAAATAAGATCAGAATGAGGGTTTCAAGAGAGAAAAGATGAAAATTAGTGTTGAATGAAGACCTTACTGGAGGCTTAAGCTACTATAAATTATACATAATACAAAAAAATGTACCTGCGGACCAGAGAGTAAACAAAAGTAGACAGATCCTGGTAGGGAGCACGTTAAAGGAGAGAGAAAAAGGGAGCTGTAGGAAGTAAATTCCCTGATTTTGTGATGTTTACACTCAAACTAAGTGCAGTTGACATACACATTGGAATCAGCAGGTAAGGGCACAAGAGGAAAAATGCAGTCCTTCTTATATAAACATACATGTTTAGAAAGTGAAAACATTTTCTGGCTAGGTCTCACTGACCAGGATGAAGTTATCTCTTAACCAGAACACATTAGTATAACATTTAATACATAGGCAATATGATTTTAACTCTCTCAAAGGGAATGTAATTACAATAATAATTTGTGGGATATTCCTACCCAAGAAAGACACTGCTTTTTCTTTCTTTATCTTGAGATAAAATAAGCAGAAATTTAAGGAATCACCTATACAGTTATAATTTTACATTTTTAGTTATTATTTTTAACCAGAAAGAGCATATTTATTTTTCAATTTAGTTTATAGTCAACAGTATTAGAACTAAATGTTCAATGACCATCCATACTCAGGGATTCAGAGATTATGGTTACAAAAAAATCACCAAGAAAATGTCAAGCAACCTCCCTGTCTCCAGAGAAGTTTCTTCCGAGATTATATTTACCATAATGTTGCAGCATTACAGGCATTTTTTAAATTACATTTCCTTACAGCTCAAGCAAATAAAGGAAATGTTTAACATATGAGGCAGAATTAGATTTCCTAAGCTGTTCTTATCAGAGGTAGGTATGTAAAAATCAAATTGCTTTTTTTAAAGCATTATAGTAAAATCACAATATATATGTTTTATAAGCAACATTTAAAGAAGTAAACCACTTTATAATATGACAGATGTAATAAAAAAAATCCTTAAGACTATATAAAGCCATTTATTTTCCACTTACAATGTCCCATTTCCTTGCATCATCAGATATAAGCATTTATCACTAAAAGCAGTTTTAAGTCATTTTATGAACAATTTATCTGAAGTATAAAGTGATATAATTATCTTTTCGGTACATTTTGGAATAAAGTGAACCGTTTTTATGGTTTCCTGGAGATAAAAAGAAAACATTCACGTTAGAACATTTTACCTGATTTATTATAATGGAAGACTATATAAACCAAAAAGCTAATCTAATAAATCAAGTCCAATTATGAAATTCTATAGAAATATGATGTTAAAGAGGAAAATCATTCATGCTATTTCATGTGTTTTGAAGAACTACATTTCATTACTTTGGGGAAAAACTACTTTTGAGTTGTTAAATATTTTCCCCCAAATTGCAGTTGTTCCTTTGTCTGTTCTTACCTATAACCTGGGTTTCTCCCTTTGGCAGCTGAAATGATGTCACAGCAAAGAGGACAGCTGTGGCAGAAAATTATAAGGAAAATTTCAACAGCACTGTGGTCCACCAGTGGCACAGACCTTCCAACACACTTATACACAAAGATTTATATGCAGATCTAAACAAGCATTCCGTGCCAAGAATGCATCCCCATAGTATTCCCCACTGTTAATACTGGTACACTAGTGGAGAATTGCTCTAAAGGAGCAATTAAAAGGGAGAAAAACATTCTAAAATCTGTTAATAATATACAACATTGCTTAATATACATTAGAGCACGGTAGAACTATCTGAGATGCTCTTAAAAAAATACAGATTCCTAAACCCCACCCCAGACTTACCAAGTGAAAATTTCTGATGTGGTTCCCATATATTTGTGGGGGTTTTTTTCAATTTTTTTCCCTTGTTCTGATTTGCATCCACTGGGAACCCTCCAATATACAAGATTACTCCAATACAAATCCAATGCTCAAGAAACCATCAAAGTGTCAAGTGACATTTACTTACAGTTTTTATTTTTTGTCATTTCATGGTTACTATATATTTTAACTTGTGAAAGAACATTCTTATCTCCTTGACAGAGGCTGAAAAGTTAAAACCAAAATGTTTAGCTTCATTCTAATTCCTTGGGTAAGCATTACTTCACAGACAAAAGTCCAAAACAACAAAACTGAATTCAAAATGGAATATTTTATATCTTCTTTGTATATTTTGAATCTGAAATATGGTTTTTTTTTTTTTTTTTTTTTTTTTAGCTGCATTGGGTCTCATCATCCACTTTGAATATGGTGGCATAGTGTCAAATTTTTCCTTTCCCCCTCTTGGAAATCCCAAAAAGTAACAAGGAAAACAAGAGTAGAAATGGAAATTCTTTGTTTAGCTACATCAAAAACAGCTAAAAAGAACCTATATAAATGTAAATAAATTTCTTTTTAAGCTGACCAAACAAATGAAACATTGCTATTGTTAAAAGATACAATGCAAGAAAAAAACACAACAGTTCTGAATCCATACATCAAAGGACAGACCACTTTCCAGGAAAAAAAAAAATAGACCCAAACAATCAACATCAGTTCATAGATCTGTAAAGCTGTAAAAATTCAAAAATAAAGAAGGAATATATTGGAAATACAAGGGGAAAAAAGATCAAGTCATCCACTGGGAAAAAACAAAATCACTCTCAATTTTTTTTTGAGATGGGCTCAAACATCTCTGTAGTAACATTCAACATTTAACAAGGCTAGGGACTTCCCTGGTGTTGCAATGATTAAGAATCCGCCTGCCAATGCAGGGGACACAGGTTTGATCCCTGGTCCGGGAAGATTCCACAGGCCACGGAGCAACTAAGCCCACGCGCCACAACTACTGAGCCTGAGCTCTAGGGCCCGTGAGCCACAACTACTGAGCCCGAGTGATGTAACTACTGAAGCCTGTGGGCCTAGAGCCCATGCTCCACAAGAAGAGAAGCCACCGCAGAGAGAACCCTGTGCACTGCAACAAAGAGCAGCAGCCCCTGCTCGCTGCAAGTAGAGAAGTCGCATGCAGCAACAAAGGCCCAACGCAGCCAAAAAGAAAAAGAAAAAGAAAAAGCATTTAACAAGGCTAGTGGAGCAATTATAAAAATTGTAACCCAAGATATAAACATGGCCAAATGTTTGTTTGAAAATAAAGGCAACATTCAACTGATTTTAACATGGAGAAAAATCTCATTTCCCATTCCCAAATTCCTTCTATGTGGAGGGAGCACTACTAGTATAACATTCTTCCTCAATGTCCCAACCTCCTCGTTCTCTCCTGAGAACTGCCTTAGCTTCTTATTAATGCAGTGGAATTAAGATCTTGACATCCTGTCCCAGCCCCTTCCTCTCTACCATTGCTCTAGATAGTTGGCTAAGTACAGAGAATATAAGATCTCAGCCACTCTCAACCATGTATCATACTATAACACAGCATGAGATAGTTCCTGCCTACTTGCCAGACTCATTTTACTCCATACTTTACCCTTTTCCTCTGATCCTTCTACTCTCTAAAAAAAAATTTTTTAATAAATTAAAAAAAAACATACATTACGACTAGTACAGCATTCCTTAATGTGAGCACTTTTGAGATTTTGGGAGGGATAATTTTTCATGCATTACAGGACTTTATATCCTGTTCCCTACCCACCAAACACCAGAAGTACTTCCTAGAAATACAAAGAACTCTTGTGTATAAGAAAAGGTACTGACATACCGTAAGCCTCAGACGGCCCTGCTGCATTATTCTTTATCCCAAAAATACCCCAGGCTCTTGTCTTCTGGGAGCCAGATTTGAGATTTGTTCTCCTGTCTTCTCCTTGGCTGCCTTGTGAATACTCCCTGTCTTTGCTGAAAACCTCAGATGTCTCAGCGTTTTGGCTTCCTGTGTTTCTGACAAAGGGAACCTGGCTTGCATAGATCACCCAGCAAAGAAAATCCAAGATACCAGTCAGATTTTTACCACAGTTGTCTACGCTGTGTGGCTGACAGGGTTCTGGTGCTCTGGAGGATTGTCAGGCCAGAGCCTCTGAGGTGGGAGAGTGAGTTCAGGACGCTGGACCACCAGAGACCTCCTGGCCCCATGTAATATCAATCAGCAAGAGCTCTCCCAGAGATCTCTGTCTCAACACTAAGACCCAGCTCCACTCAATGACCAGCAAGCTCCAGTGCTAGACACCCCATGGCAAGCAACTAGCAAGACAGGAACACAACCGTACCCATTAGCAGAGAGGCTGCCTAAAATCATAGTAAGTTCACAGACACCACAAAACACACCACTGGATGCGGTACTGCCCACAAGAAAGACAAGATCCGGCTTCATCCACCAGAACACAGGCACCAGTCACCTCCACCAGGAAGCCTACACAACCCACTGAAACAACCATACCCACTGGGGGCAGACACCAAAAAAAACAGAAGCTACAAACCTGCAGCCAGCAAAAAGGAGACCCCAAACACAGTAAGTTAAGCAAAATGGGAAGACAAAGAAATATGCAGCACTAGAAAGAGCAAGGTAAAAACCCACCAGACGAGACAAAAGAGGAAGTAGGCAGTCTACCTGAAAAAGAATTCAGAGTAATGATAGTAAAGATGATCCAAAATCTTGGAAATAGAATGGAGAAAATACAAGACACGCATAACAAGGACCTAGAAGAACTAATGAGCAAATAAACAATGATGAACAACACAATAAATGAAATTTAAAATTCTCTAGAAGGAATCAATAGCAGAATAACTGAGGCAGAAGAACGGATAAGTGACCTGGAAGATAAAATAGTGGAAATAACCACCACAGAGCAGAATAAAGAAAAAAGAATTGAGGACAGTCTCAGACCTCTGGGACAACATTAAACGCACCAACATTCGAATTATAGGGGTCCCAGAAGAAGAAGAGAAAAAGAAAGGGACCGAGAAAGTATTTGAAGAGATTATAGCTGAAAACTTCCATAATATGGGAAAGGAATAGTCAGTCAAGTCCAGGAAGCGCAGAGAGTCCCATACAGGATAAATCCAAGGAGAAACACACCAAGACATATTAATCAAGCTATCAAAAATTAAATACAGAGAAAAAAATGTTAAAAGCAGCAAGGGAAAAGCAACAAATAACGTACAAGGGAATCTCCATAAGGTTAACAGCTGATCTTTCAGCAGAAACTCTGCAAGCCAGAAGGAAGTGAGAGGACATATTTAAAGTGCTGAAAGGGAAAAACCTACAACCAAGATTACTCTACCCAGCAAGGATCTCATTCAGATTTGATGGAAAAAGTAAAACCTTTACAGACAAGCAAAAGCTAAGAGAATTCAGCACCACCAAACCAGCTTTACAACAAATGCTAAAGGAACTTCTCTAGGCAGGAAACACAAGAGAAGGAAAAGACCTACAATAACAAACCCAAAACAATTAAGAAAATGGTAATAGGAACATACATATCGATAATTACCTTAAATGTAAATGGATTAATGTTCCAACCAAAAGATATAGACTGGCTGAATGGATACAAAAGCAAGACCCATATATACGCTCTCTAGAAGAGACCCACTTCAGACCTAGGGACACATACAGACTGAAAGTGAGGGGATGGAAAAAGACATTCCATGCAAATGAAAATCAAAAGAAAGCTGGAGTTTCAATTCTCATATCAAACAAAATAGACTTTAAAATAAAGATTATTATAAGAGACAAAGAAGGACACTATATAATGGTCATAGGATCGATCCAAGAAGAAGATATAACAATTGTAAATACTTCTGCACCCAACATAGGAGCACCTCAATCAATACATAAGGCAAATTCTAACAGCCCTAAGAGAGGAAATCAACAGTAACACAACAATAGTAGGGGACTTTAACACCCCACTTTCACCAATGGACAGATCATCCAAAATGAACATAAATAAGGAAACACAAGCTTTAAATGATACATTAAACAAGATGGGCTTAATTGATATTTATAGGACACTCCATCCAAAAACAACAGAATACACTTTCTTCTCAAGTGCTCATGGAACATTCTCCAGGATAGATCATATCTTGGGTCACAAATGAAGCCTTGCTAAATTTAAGAAAAGTGAAATCATATCAAGTATCTTTTCTGACCACAACACTATGAGACTAGATATTAATTATAGGAAAAAAACTATAAAAAATACAAACATATGGAGGCTAAACAATATGCTACTAAATAACCAAGAGATCACTGAAGAAATCAAAGAGGAAATCAAAAAACGCCTAGAAACAAACGACAATGAAAACACAATGGCCCAAAACCTATGTGATGCAGCAAAAGCAGTTCTAAGAGGGAAGTTTTTGTTTGTTTTTTAAATTTATTTATTTATTTTTGGCTGTGTTGGGTCTTCATTTCTGTGCAAGGGCTTTCTCTAGTTGCGGCGAGTGGGGGCCACTCTTCATCGCAGTGCGTAGGCCTCTCACTGTCACAACCTCTCTTGTTGCGGAGCACAGGCTCCAGATGCGCAGGCTCAGTAGTTGTGGCTCACAGGTCTAGTTGCTCCGTGGCGTGTGGGATCTTCCCAGACCAGTTCTCAAACCCGTGTCCCCTGCATTGGCAGGCACATTCTCAACCACTGCACCACCAGGGAAGCCTTAAGAGGGAAGTTTTTAGCAGTACAATCCTACCTCAAATAACAAGAAACATCACAAATAAACAAAGTAACCTTACACCTAAAGCAATTAGAGAAAGAACAAAAAAATCCCAAAGTTAGCAGAAGGAAAGAAATCATAAAGATCAGATCAGAAATAAATGAAAAAGAAATGAAAGAAACATTAGCAAAGATCAACAAAACTAAAAGCTGGTTGTTTGTAAACAAAGTGATAAACCATTAGCCAGACTCATTAAGAAAAAATGGGAGAAGATTCAGATCAATAGAATTACAAGTGAAAAAGGAGAAGTAACAACTGACACTGCAGAAATACAAAGGATCATGAGAGATTACTACAAGCAACCATATGCCAATAAAATGGACAACCTGGAAGAAATGGACAAATTCTTAGAAAAGCACAACCTTCCGAGACTAAACCAGGAAGAAACAGAAAATATAAACAGACCAATCACAAGCACTGAAATTGAAACTGTCATTTAAAATCTTCCAACAAACAAAAACCCAGGACCAAATGGCTTCACAGGTGAGTTCTATCAAACATTTAAAAAGCTAACACCTATCCTTCTCAAACTCTTCCAAAATATAGCAGAGGGAGGAAGACTCCCAAACTCATTCTACGAGGCCACCGTCACCCTGATACCAAAACCAGACAAAGATATTACAAAAAAAGAAAACTACAGGCCAATATCACTGATGAACATAAATGCAAAAATCCTCAACAAAATACTAGCAAACAGAATCCAGCAGCACATTAAAAGGATCATACACCATAATCAAGTGGAGTTTACCCCAGGAATGCAAGGATTCTTCAATATAAACGAATCAATCAATGTGATATACCATAGTAACAAACTGAAGGAGAAAAACCATATGATCATCTCAATAGATGCAGAAAAAACTTTTGACATAATTGCATACCCACTTATAATAAAAACTCTCCAGAAGGTTGGCAGAGAGGAAACCTACCTCAACATAATAAAGGCCATACATGACAAACCCACAGCCAACATCATTCTCAATGGTGAAAAACTGAAACTATTTCCACTAAGATCAGGAACAAGACAAGTTTGCCCACTCTCACCACTATTATTTTGGAAGATTTAGCCACAGCAATCAGAGAAGAAAAATAAATAAAAGGAATCCAAATCCAAACAGAAGAAGTAAAACTGTCACTGTTTGCAGATGACATGACACTATACATAGAGAATCCTAAAGATGCTACCAGAAAACTACTAGAGCTAATCAATGAATTCAGTAAAGTGGCAGGATACAAAATTAATGCACAGAAATCTCTTGCATTCCTATACACTAATGATGAAAAATCTGAAAGAGAAATTAAGGAAACACTCTCATTTATAATTGCAACAAAAAGAATAAAATACCTAGGAATAAACCTACCTAGGGAGACAAAAGACCTATATGCAGAAAACTATAAGACACTAATGAAAGAAATTAAAGAGGATACAAACAGATGGAGAGATATACCATGTTCTTGGATTGGAAGAATCAACATTGTGAAAATGACCCAAAGCAATCTACACATTCAATGCAATCCCTATCAAACTACCACTGGCATTTTTCACAGAACTGAAACAAAAAATTTCACAATTTGTATGGAAACACAAAAGAACCTGAATAGCCAAAGCAATCTTGAGAAAGAAAAACGGAGTTGGAGGAATCAGGTGGACGTCAGACTATACTACAGTAATCAAAGCAGTATGGTACTGGTACAGAAACAGAAATATAGATCAATGGAATAGGATAGAAAGCGCAGAGATAAACCCACACACATATGGTCACCTTATGTTTGATAAAGGAGGCAAGAATATACAATGGAGAAAAGGCAGCCTCTTCAATAAGTGGTGCTGGGGAAACTGGACAGCTACATGTAAAAGAATGAAATTAGAACACTCCCTAACACCATACACAAAAATAAACTCAAAATGGATTAAAGACCTAAATTTAAGACCAGACACTATAAAACTCTTAGAGGAAAACATAGGCAGAACACTCTATGACATAAATCACAGCAAGATCCTTTTTGACCCACCTCCTAGAGAAAGGGGAATAAAAATAAGCAAACGGGACCTAATGATACTTAAAAGATTTTGCACAGCAAAGGAAACTATAAACAAGACGAAAAGACAGCCCTCAGAATGGGAGAAAATATTTGCAAATGAAGCAACTGACAAAGGATTAATCTCCAAAACATACAAACAGCTCATGCAGCTCATTATCAAAAAAACAAACAACCCAATCCAAAAATGGGCAGAAGACCTAAATAGACATTTCTCCAAAGAAGATATACAGACTGCCAACAAACACATGAAAGGATGCTCAACATCACTGATCATTAGAGGAATGCAAATCAAAACTACAATGAGGTATCACCTCACACTGGTCAGAATGGCCATCATCAAAAAATCTACAAACAATAAATGCTGGAGAGGGTGTGGAGAAAAGGGGCCCCTCTTGCACTGTTGGTGGGAAAGTAAATTGATACAGTCACTATGGAGAATAGTATGGAGGTTCCTTAAAAAACTAAAAATAGAACTACCATATGTCCCATTAATACCACTACTGAGCATATACCCTGAGAAAACCATAATTCAAAAAGAGTCATGTACCACAATGTTCATTGCAGCTCTATTTACAATAGCCAGGACATGGAATCAACCGAAGTGTCCATAGACAGATGAATGGATAAAGAAGATGTGGCACATATATACAATGGAATATTACTGAGCCATAAAAAGAAATGAAATTGAGTTATTTGTAGTGAGGTGGATGGACCTAGAGTCTGTCATACAGAGTGAAGTAAGTCAGAAAGAGAAAAACAAATACTGTATGCTAACACATATATATGGAATCTAAAAAAAAAAAAAAAATGGTTCTGAAGAACTAAGGTGCAGGATAGGAATAAAGACACAGACATAGAGAGTGGAGTTGAGGACACAGGGAGAGGGAAGGGTAAGCTGAGATGAAGTTAGAGAGTGGCATTGACCTGTATACACTACCAAATGTAAAAGAGATAGCTAGTGGGAAGCAGCCGCATAGCACAGGGAGATCAGCTCGGTGTTTTGTGACCACCTAGATGGGTGGGATCAGGAAGGTGGGAGGGAGACACAAGAGGGAGGGGATTTGGGGATACATGTATACGTATAGCTGGTTCACTTTGTTTTACAGCAGCAACTAACACAACAATGTAAAGCAATTATACCTCAATAAAGATGTTAAAAAAAAAAAAGGTGCTGACTGTCTCATTAAGGAGAAACGCCACTTAAAACTACAATGAGATGTCATTTTTATCTTATCAGGGTGGCAAGAATTATAAAGTGTCATCATATATTGTGTGAGGGAAAAAAGCTCTTTTATATATTATTGATGGAATAATTAATTTTTATAATCTCTATGATGAGAAATTTGTCAATATCTATCAAAATTACAAAAGCACATAACCTTGACGCAGTAAATTTGCTTCTAGAAGTTATTCTATAGCTATAGCTGCATAGGAGCAAAATGGTGTATGTATATGGTCATTCATTGTAGCATTGTTTATAAAGACAAAAGAATGGAAGGGACCTGCATTTACATCAAAAGCGGTCTATTTAAATAATTTATGGTGTATCAGTGGACTATTATGTAGCAGTGGAAAAGAATTAAGTTTAATTTTATGTACTAATATGGAAGCTTTTCAGTATATATTATACTGGTGGGAAAAAAAGGAAATTGCAGAAGAAAATCTACAGTATGATACCACTTATGCAAAAAATGTATGTGTGTATTTATGCAAATAGAGAGGAAAATTTCTGGTTAAAAAAAAAAAAGAAGTACTTCCTAGTTATTGAGACAACCCAAACTGCCTATTCAACCTAGAGGGAAGAACTCCCCCCACCCCACTCTGTTGATGGCTTGAAGAAAAGGCCCTTTCACAGAAGAGTCACCCTCTGGCCTGCTCATGACCTGGACTGATATATCTGTCTAAATCTTGTGTTTGGTATTAGTAAGCCCATCTTAGCCTTTCTTGCCTATAGATAATAATAAATAATGGCTAACATTTACTGAGTGCATACCATCCCAAGCACAATTCCAAGCATTTAAAATGTACAGAACGTAAATTAAATGCTACCATTTTCCCCATTGCCTAGTAGATGAAGAGATCATGATCCTATCACTGAGTAAATGGACAAGGAACACTGAATAAAAGAGTCAGATATGGGAGAGTTAAATATTACATGCAGATTACATTTTATGATGCAGCCAGGAAATGGCTTTAAACTCAGGTAATATTTTATTAAGTACAGACCAAAAAAGCCCTTGACCTCTACAAAAAGAGTACTATGGACTAAATGTTTGTTTCCCACAAAATTCATCTGTTAAAGTCCTTATCCCCAGTGTGACGGTATTAGGAGGTGGGGCCTTTGGAAGGTAATTAGGTTCAGGTGAAATCATGAGGGTGGAGCCCCTGTGATGGTATTAGTGCCCTTATAAGAAGAGGAAGAGACCAGAGAGCACTTCTCACTTCTCTCTCCCTTCCTCTCTCTCCCTTCTTCTCTCTCCCTTCTGCAACCGTGCCCCCCTAACCCCGCCCACCCTGTCATGTAAAGATACATAGCAAGAAAGCAGCTGTCTACAAACCAGGAAGAGGGCTTTTACCAGACACTGAATCCATAGGCACCTTGATCTTGGACTGCCCAGCCTCCAGGACTGTGAGAAATAAATGTGTGTGGTTTAAGCCATTCAGTCTATGGTGTTTTGCTATAGCAGGAAGAACTGACTATGACAGCTAGTGAAGGAGCATGAGAAACAGAAAACATGAAAGCCGCAGAGTGTATGGTGTCCAGGAAAACAAGCAAAGAAAGTTTTTCAAGGATGAAAGATAAACCATGTTAAAACCTGCCAATAAGTCAAGTAACACGAGGACTGGGAATTAATGACTGGTGATGTGGAGGTTACAATGACCTTGAGAAGACAGTTTCAATAGAATGCTCTGTGTGTGTGAAGGCGGCAAAAGTATGATTAGTGGGCCCATAAGACAACTGGGCAGAATATAAACAACTCTTTTTGGGGAATTTTGCTGTAACAGAGAGCAGAAACATGGGGCAGTAGTTGACAGCAGAAGTGGGGGTCAGAAGAGATATGTTTTTTTAAGATAGAAGAAATAATAGCATAGTTTTTTAATAGCATATTTTTATGCTGATAGGGATGATCTGATTGAGATAGAAAAAATGATGATGGAGGAGAGACAGGGAGAATAGGTGGAGTGAAGTCCTTAAACAGGCAAGAGGTAGGTACATAAAGGAAGAAGTTGGGGACTTCCCTGGTGGTCCGGTGGTTAAGACGTTGCCTTCCAATGCAGGGAGTGTGGGTTCGATCCCTGGTTGGGGAGCTTAGATCCCACATGCCTCGCAGCCAAAAAGCCAAAACATAAAGAAACAGAAATTCAGTAAATACTTTAAAAATTGTCCACATCGGGCTTCCCTGGTGGCGCAGTGGTTAAGAATCCTCCTGCCAATGCAGGGGACACAGGTTCGAGCGCTGGTCCGGGAAGATTCCACATGCCGTGGAGCAACTAAGCCCATGTGCCACAAGTACTGAGCCTGCACTCTGGAGCCCACAAGCCACAACTACTGAGCCGAGCCCGTGTGCCACAACTACTGAAGCCCAGGTGCCTAGAGCCCGTGCTCCACAAGAGAAGCCACCACAGTGAGAAGCCCACGCACCGCAACGAAGAATAGCCCCCGCTCGCTGCAACTAGATGAAAGCCCATGCGTAGCAACAAAGACCCAACGCAGCCAAAAATAAATAAACAAAACATTTTTTTAAAAAAATGTTTTTTTTAAAAAAGGAAGAGGTTGGACTTAGATTGGAACACAGATAGTTCACTAACAGTACCTTAAGAGGAGACAAAGTATATAAAATTGATGCTTGTAGGTAGGTAAATCAGATGGGGGGGGCTTGTGAAAATTCTCCTCCGCTTGTTTTCTTTTCTCAGTGAAATATGAAGTAATTTATAACTAGAAGTGAGTCTAGGGAAAGAGGTAATACAAGTTCAAAGTGTCCAAAATTGAACTCCTCAATTCCCACCACTGTATTAGAGTTTGTTATGTAACAAACTACCGCGAAACATGCTAGCTTAAGAATTGTGTCCCCCAAAAAGATATTGTTGATGTCCTAACCTCCAGGACCTATGAATATGACCTTATTTGGAAACACATTTTTGCAAATGTTTTAGTTAAAACATTTACTCCAGTAACTACTGCTACTGAGTATAAGAAGTTCATACGAAGACACAGAGAAACATACAAGAAGGCCATGTGGTGCTGGAGGCACAGTTGAGGGTGATTTCTTGCTACATGCCAAGGAATGCCAAGAACTGCCAGCAGCCACCAGAGACTCTTACTAGAGTCAAAAAAGGATTCTTCCCTAAAGCACTAAGAGGGAGCATAGCCCTGTATATACCCCGATTTTAGACCTCTAGCCTCCTGTGGAGGAATAAATTTCTGTTTTAAGTCACCCAGTGACTTAAACTCATGATTTTGTGTGTCAGCTGTGTAGTTCTTCTAGTCTAGGCCAGCTTGCCTGGTATCTGCTGAGCTTTCTTATGACCTGTCTGGACATCTGGCAGCTGGATGATCTCATGCATCTGTGGTCCGTTGGCCTCTCCCACACGTCTGGAGGATGGCAGGCTGTCGGCCGGGATGCCTCAAATTTCAGGGGGTGAAGAAAGAGTGTTGAGGCAATGTCACATTGTAAAGGAGTTCATGCAAGGGGGAAAAGAATTTGTGGCCATTTTTATAATCTATCACAACACCTAAATCTGATCTACCTGAAGCCTTCTCCATCTCAATGGACAGCAACTCTATCCTTCCATGTATTCAGCCCAAAACCTTATAGCCATCTTTGACTACTTTGTATCTCTCACATGCAAATGCAAACTACCTGCTAAGCCTATAGGCTCTAACTTTAAAAATATATCCAAAATCTACCATTTCTCATTATCTTTACTACTAGCACCCTATGCTAAGCCAGTATCATCTCTCACCCAGATTACTACAATAACTTCCCAACAGGACTCTCTGCTTCTACTTTCACCTTCCTACCATCTATTATTCTCAACACAACTGCCATCGTGATACTTTTAAAAAGTAAGTCAGATCACATCAGTCTTCTGCTTAAAACCCTGAAAGATCCCTGTTTTACTCAGAATAAAAGCTTACATTCTTCAAATATTTCATGAGGCCTCACACACTCTGGCTTCCCTTTTCCTCTCTAACCTTATCAGCTCCTGTTTTAGTCACTTAGGCTACCATAACAAAAATACCATAGGCTGAATGGCTTATAAACAACAGAAATGTATTTCTCACAGTTCTGGAGGCTGGAAAGTCCAAGATCAAGTTTCCAGCAGATTAAGTATCTAGGCAGGGCTCAATTCCTGGTTCATAGATGGCCATCTTCTCGCACTAACCTCACATGGTGAAAGGGGAGGTATCTCTCTGAGGTCTCTGCTCCTATTCATGAGTGCTTCACCTTCAGGACCTAATCACCTCGCAGAGACCTCACCTCGTAATACCATCACACTGGTTGTTAAATTTTAACATATGAATTGTGGGGGCAAAATAAATATTCAGTCTACAGCATTCTACCCCTGGCCCCCCAAAATCCAGTCCCTTCTCACATGTAAAATATATTCATTTCATCCCAATAGCCCCCAAAAGTCTTACCTCATTCCAGGATCAACTCAAAAGTCTAATCTAGATATCATCTAAATCAGATATTATAAGCAGATAGGGTAGGGAGTCCCCGGAGAAAAAGAACCAGGCATGACTTTCTTGACATGAGAGAAGCCATTTTTTGTGATCTAAGCCTGGCCACAATGCTTGCCCTTGAACAGGTCTCAGTGATTAATCATCTTAAGGGAATGCAAGAACAAAGGAAAAGTGGTCAAGAAACAATAATTAGGTAATAAAACAGAGTCCTAATTCCTCCTCAAAGGATATACATAACAATCTGATACACATCTTTGAGTTCTTCAGGAACTAAGGACCTCACCCAGGTGGAGGATGCTGAGATCTCAGACTGCTTGGAAACTAAGAGTGAAGATGCTGACATTTTCTGACCCTCATGACTTCAATCAACTAAAGCCTGGATTCTGGCCACCTTTGCCCCAATTCTATGCTGGATTTTCTTCTGCTCAAGCCCCTCCATGAATATGCATATACCACCCAAACCCCTTCATGAATATGCATGTACCCTTAGCTTAAAACTTCCCAATTTTGCTGTTTGGGAAGACACTGCTTTGATCCTCAGTGTTCTCCTTACTTGCAGCAAGTAATAAATCCTTCTTTCTCCCACTCTTTGGCTTGGTTGTGCCTTTTGGCTTCACACCCACCAAGAGGTGAACCCAGTTTTCCAGTAACAATATGGGTGAGACTAAAATTATGACTCATCCTGAAGCAAATTGCTCTCCAGTAATCACACAAGTTATGTACTTCTAAAATACAGTGGTTGGACAGACATTGGACAGACATTCCCGTTCCAGAAGGGAGGAATCAGAAAGAAGAAAGGAGTGACAGGTCCTGAGCAAGTCCAAAATGCAACAGGGCAAATTCCATTAGAACTCAGGGCTCAAGAATAATCCTCTTTGGCTCAATAATCTGCCTCCCAGGTACACTGGGGTGGAGGTCTTGCCTTCTGAACACACTGGAGCAGAGAATCCCACATTCTAGATTGATTGGGCCTGATCCTACACCTTTGGGTGACCCTGCCCCCTACGGTGTTTCTCTCCCTGGGTCCTTCCCTCCAGATTTCTGAGGCTAGGGTCCCAAACTGGTAACTCTGATGGTAACTCCTGTCCTTTGAAATCTAGGTAGAGGCAGCCATGCCCCCATGGCTTTGCTGGGCACAGCCCAGGCAACTCCAGGGTCCACCAGAGTGGCACCTGGGGCAACTGAGGGGCCACAGCACCAAAGTATAGAAATGAAGTCCCAAGATGTGAGGTGGCGCCAGGCCACATGAACCAAAATCCCAAAGGTGCCAGCGGCCACTCCTTTGAAACCACTCTGCCTCCCAGGCCTTTGAAGGTCCTTCCCCCACAGACACTCCCCTCAACTGTGATGAGTACGAGAGCTCTGATGATCTCTGAATTGCCTTCAGAATCACTTTCCATTTTCTTGGACAGCAGCTCCTAGCTTCTGTTGAGATGGTTGATCCATACCAATCTTATCAAATGGTCATTTGGCCACACCCTTACTATTCTCTTCCAACCGTGCTTTCTCATTTTTTGCAATATGAATAGGCCGAGAATTTCCAAATCTTTAAGTCCTGCTTCTCTTTTGATTAACAACTCTGTCTTTAAACCATTTCTCTCTTCTCACACTTTATTGTACGCCGTCAAGAGGAGCCATGCTGCTCCTTCAACGCTATCAATACCGAAACTGTCAGAAATAACTCCAGCTAAATATCCAGTTTCATCATTTCCAAGTTCCACCCTCCAGAAAGCACTAGAACATGAACACAATTCAGCCAAGCTCTTTGTCACTTTAGAACAGGGATGGCCTCTTCTCTCTTGTCCAATAACATGTTCCTCATTTCCAGCAGAGACCACATCACAATGGCCTTTACATGCATGTTTCTATCAACATTCTGTTCAGGATGACTTAGGTATTCTCTAAGAAGATTTAGGCTTTCACTACATCTCTCCTTTTTCTGTCTGAGTTCTCATCAGAATCGGCCTTCACGATCCATTCAGAGCAATGTAGGCTTTCTCTAGCATGCACTTTAAAAATTCTCCAGCCTCTACCCAAAGCCATTTTCACATTTTTAGGTATCTAGTACAGCAGCACCTACCACTCGGTATGAATTTTCTGTCCTTGTCTGTTCAGGCTGCCATAACAAAAATACTATAGACTGGGTGGCTTATAAACAACAGAAATGTACTTCTTACATTTCTGGAGACTGGAAGTCCAAGATCAAGGTGCTTGCAGATACAGTGTCTGATGAGGGCCATTTTCCTGGTTCTTAGATGGCTGTCTTCTCACTGTGTCCTCACATGACAGAAGCGGTCTCTCCTTTCCCCAACACCTCACCTCGTAGTAACATCACATTGGGCATTAGGATTTAACATATGAATTTGGGGAAGACACGTTAATTCTATAGCACCTCTTCTCCCCCTCATGCACTCCATTCCAGCCACACTAGCCTCCTCATTGTCCTTTGTACAAGCCACATATTAAGGACTCTGTTTTAATTACTCTCTCCACCTAGAACACTCTTGCCCCATATCTGTTTACTAACTCCCTCATCTCCCTCAAGTCTTTGTTCAAACGAAGGACCTTACCTGGACCACTCTATTTAATACTCTAACCTGTTCTCCCCTACCCAGAACTCCAATCCCGCTTACCCTGCTCTCCTTTTTCTCTTTCCATAGCACTTAAAGCCTCCTAAACATTTATTAATTTGTTAGTTTCATTGAGCATTATCTGTTTCACCAACTAAAGTACAAGTTCCATGAAGGCATAAATCTCTGTCAGTTTTGATCACTAATGTTTCCCAATGTCAGGATAAATTGTCAAAGTATTGGAAAAGAGCAAGAGCTTTAACTTTCACTGGAATGTTGGACATGGTCTAGTAAACACTCTGGGGATTTCAGATTCCATAGAGATGTGAACCTTTGGTTGCTTTTGATTGATTCTGTAGGGATAGAAGTTAACTTATTAAAAAACTAATAGTGGGACTTCCCTGGTAGTCCAGTGGTAAAGAATTCACCTTACAATGCAGGGGACACAGGTTAGATACCTGGTCGGGGAACTAAGATCCCACATGCCGTGGGGCAACTAAGCCCACACACCGCAACTACTGAGCTCACACACCTCAACTAGAGAGCCTGCATGCCGCAAACTACAGAGCCCACGTGCTCTGGAACCCACGAACCACAGCTACAGAGCCTACACGTCCTGGAGCCCGTGTGCCACAATTAGAGAAAACTTGCACACCACAACTAGGGAGAGAAAACCTTCACACCACAACTAGAGAGAGAAAACCTGCACACCACAACTAGAGAGAAGCCTGCGTGCCACAATAAAGAGCCATGCCCCGCAACGAAAGATTCCACATGCCTCAGTGAAGATCCCGCATGCCAAAATTAAGACCTGACACAGCCAAAAATAAACTAAATAAATAAATTAATTAAATAAATCTTTAAAAAAAACTAATAGTAACTCAAGTGTCTCCTTCTACAAAAATGCAAATGATTGCTGTTCACAGCAATGCAAATGTATTTTGTACTCCTTATTGGTTTCAACGTTAATGAGTTAAATAAAATATTTGAACATGTTTATATTTTATTTCTATTAAATATCATATTTACACCTTTTTGGAAATTATCCTTTAGTACTTTTGCAAATCACCCACTGAGATGCCCAGCTGGACTGACCTGATGGAGCCAGGGAAACTGTGCTACCAGAGAAGTGAACTTCATGGCCTGTTTAAACCCAGGCATATCTTTTCTTGGCTTCTATAATGAATCCTCAGGGACAATAGAAACTTAACTTCGCTGATGGTTTCTCTAAGATTTTTGTTTCCTCTCTACTGAATTATGTTTTGTTTTTGCTTCTGGTTTGTACACAGTCAAGTTATTTCTCATTGACAGCAGCCATGACTGGGAATTTGGTTTATAGTCTAATTACTTGGTGAATTCTCTCCGTGGATGATGGTGGTATGTTTTCTGTTAAGTGAGAGGTAAGAGAGAATTTGATTTGTTAGTCTTTTTTGTTTACTTGTCTCTGTCTATTTGTGAATACAAACCAATTCAGAATTCATACCCACTGAGAAGAAGAAAGCTCTTTGAGATCTGGACCAGAGAGTTTTTGTTTTTCTCTGTTTATTTGTGAACATTGGCTGAAGTTGTACAAGTTAGGTTATGAGCTATCCATATCTGGGTATATCTATATGTCTATAATTGAGAAAAGTCTTGACCTCTTATTATTTGGGTACAAGATGTTTTCCTACCTCCACATATATTAATAATTTAGATCCTAGGACTTCCCTCCTGGTGCAATGGTTAATAATCTGCCTGTCATTGCAGGGGACATGGGTTCAAGCCCTGGTCTGGGAATATCCCACATGCTGTGGAGCAACTAAGCCTGAGAGCCGCAACTACCGAGCCCGTGAGCCACAACTGCTGAAGCCCACATGCCTAGAGCCCATGCTCTGCAACGAGAAGCCACTGCAATGAGAAGCCCTGAGAAGCCCATGCACCACAACGAAGAGTAGCCCCCACTCACCGCAACTAAAGAAAGCCTGAGTATAGCAATGAAGACACAACCCAGACAAATAAATAAACTTAAGAAAAAAAATAATAATTTGGATCCTAATGTCTCTTAATTTAATGGAGTTTCATTCTAATTAGTTTATACAGTTAGCTGTCAAGATCATCTAAGCAACCATCATTTCTAATAGTCCCATAATTCACAAAACAATAAGGATATTGAACATCTAGCAATTTTAATGTACTGGACATTTAAGGAAAAAAGTTCCTGTTATGGACACTGCTAGCTCAGAAATAGTTTAAAAATCCAAGATCACATAAGCTCACATAACTAAGGTTTAATTATATGTTTGCTTGTTTGTTTTTTTGACGACACTATGTCTGCTCTCTAATTTATCAGAGTTAAGTATAAAACAAGTGCACATTTTATATTTCTTCTATGTTTATTTTACATCAACTGCCTATTTTTTCTTTTTACCTTTTGACCCCCTTCACGCATTTCCCTCACCCCTGACTCCTCAACCTCTGGCAACCACCAATCTGTTCTCCATATTTAGGAGCTTCTTTTGTTTGTCTGTTTTTAAGGTTCCACATGTAAGAGAAATCATACGGTACTTGTCTTTGACTTATTTCACTTAGCATAACACCTTCGAGGTCCATTAATTTGTCACAAATGGCAAATTTCATTCTTTTTTATGGCTCAATAATATTCCACTGTGTATATATACCACAATTTCTTTATCCATTCATCCATTCAGCAACATGTTCTTTTTTATAAGACTTAGGTTTTTCCTCATGAAAAAACTATTTAATATGAACTTCCTAACATCACTCCTACATTATGTTTAAAATTATGAAAAATATATTAAACTAATTTGAAACATTCTGACAAACATTTTATATCAAGAGGAATTATGATTTGTAATGGGTCCACTTAAAGATAATTTCTAAGATCTTTAGTTAACTTAAAACCTTGAGACAATATTAATTTAATTAAGAGATAATTCTTAGATACCTACCTAATTTCTAAGTAAGATAATATACTGAAACCTTGGTTACTAACCATAATTTGAAGTTTATATACTATTAATTTTTATTTTATAAGCTATAGAGTGATTGTATCTTTATGTCATACTTAATGGACATGTTCATTCTGGGTACTTTAACGTGTAAAGGTATTGTGTGTGGCTAAGAAAGTTGTGTGATGTATATTGCTAGTCATAGTCTGCTGAAATGCTTGTATTAACAGTTTTCAGTTACCTACTTCTCACCTTTCTCTGTGCAATGGGAATTAATTATTTTGATTAAAGCTTATAATGTCACAGGTGGTTGAGACTATACTATACAAGAGTGATAGAGAACTACAGCTGAGCAAGTGTTTGTACTGTTCAAGAGAAGAAAAAGAGTTGTTTTGTCCTAAAATAGAATGTCAGTTTGTCCCAGACTATGAAAAAACATAGTAAAAGACAAAAGTTGAAGCAAGTGAATTTTATTTGCTTGGTTTATATCACCTGAGTTTGGAGGGAAAAAAATATAAAATGTACTAAATTTTTAGCAAATTTTGCTCAGTTTTGATGGGCTTGTTTCCCAGCACTTTCAGCTACAATTTGAAAGATGATTCTTTAGCTTTCATAAATCTGCCTAAATGGCAGATATTCTGTTTCTTACCAGAATAATTTTCTGTTTTTTATGTTGGCATGTACACTTGGTTAATTTAAAAAACAAAAACAAAACACTGGGAACAAAAGTTTTCTCACTTGTGAAAGAGCTAAGTTTCCTTAAACTCCAGTTATTTTCTTTTATGTTTATTTTAATATACTTTATTTTCACTTTGATTAAATGGAAAATCAAGTGTTGTTTCTCAGGAACCCATAATCCTATGTTTAAAGCTTGACAAAATCTCCTCTGACAACTCTTCATTGTGCCTTCCCGTGATCATATGATCACAAATACCATATGATTATTTTACATTTAGAAAAAATAAATTAAATAAAACTTTCAGGATATCTTTTTTTTTTTAATCCCAGACTTTATTACAAGGTTATGGACTTGGGCTTACATATTAAAATCTGACTGAGCTGTGAGGCCCTCTTGTTAGTACTATAAGGCAGGTACTATGTGTCTGTTTATTTCTGGTCAGGAAGGGAATTAACTGGGCTCTCATCCCAGCTCTGTCTCCAGCCAGTACTTTTCTTGCTTATTAACTGAGGAGGGGAGGGTGCTGAACAAGATGTTTGCTGTGGTTCTTTTCAGCACTAACCGTCTATAATGCAGTGATATTTTTTATGTGCTCAACGAGTTTTTGTTACTCAATTTTCATCAGCATTTCACCCAACAACTGATTTGTCTGCTTACCATCTAATCCAACAAGTCGCTGTGTCTACAACAAACCTCCTTCCTCACAGCCACTACAGGACAAAGGAAAAGCTCCCATCTGGACGGCCTTAACTTGGGGTCAGTTAAGTCCTATTTCAGTCACCTGGGGCCACAGCGGCAGGAGGAAGCATGTGGCTGAAGCTGGGGAAGGGGCTCTCTCTGTACAGCTCTGGAGAATTGCTCTCGCTCCCCAGAGACACCTTGCCAGTCGATGCCAAATGGCCCTAGTGTTTTTGGGAAGCTTTAGAGGTAAATACAGTTCAAGTAGGGAAATAATTTACCATAAATAATAACAATAAGCTGACAATAGTACTTGAGCATTAACCTGAACCTATTATCTATTAGGCATTATGCAAAGTGCTTTACATGTACTATCAGATGTAATTCTCCCAATAACCCTTGCAAACAGAAAAGACTACCACTCCTGCTTTATTGAGTAAGGAACTGAGGCTTAGAGGGAGGTAAAGTCCATAACGGCAGTGTGATGCCCAACAAGTCACTTCAGAACTTCTGGCTGAAGTGTCTTCTTCATGCCTAAAAGCAGGAGGTTGGCCTGGGGCAGTATTTTACAAGGTGTGGTGTACAGACTACTCTCTCCAATCACCTGGGTGCTTGTTAAAATGCAGACTCCTGGCTCCACCCCAGATCTACAAAATCAGGATCCATAGGGGTAAGGCCCAGGAATCTGTGTGTTTAACAAAACCCCAGGTGCTTCTTAAACACCAAGTATATGACTGCTAAATCTCACAGAGCTCTAATATGATGACCTTTGGTTTCCTTTTGTGAGAGACACTTTAAGAAAGCAGGCTTTTCTCTTTAATTGTACCCCAAGATAACCCCAAACGCTTGACTTTATATATGATCTAATGCCTATAAAGTCCTCCCAGGAAAACTGGCCCCAGAGAGGGAAAGGAAGGTCACTTCCTGGCAAGCTAGGAACCTTAGCAAATTTTGGAGACCTAAAGAAGAAATTCACTCAAATTTATAGGTACTGAAAGGGAGCAGAATCTGTCACCCCAAATATGCCTCTTTGGCATAAGGATTATTGATTATTTTAGGTTGATTATTTTTAAGAAACCACAGAACAGGAGAAGCTCTGAAAACCAAGTAGAAGTTAACCTTTTGTGAGAGAAATTTACATTTATAATGGAAATCTCCATTTGTCAGGGCGTTGCCTATCAATGGAAAAGGCAGCAACTTAAATCTGCATAACAACCCCATACGCTTGTTTACTTTGCCTGACAACCTCCTATACCTGGCTCCCCTTTCCTTCTGCCCCCCAACATCTTCTTTTTTCTTTAGCTGAAAATGGTATTTAAGGTGATAGCTTGGCCCATTTTGGGGAGTTACTCAGTTTTCCTGGGACTGTCCCACCTACACAGGAGGTACATGTTATTAAACTTCTGTTTTTCTCCAATTAATCTGCCTTTTATTGCAGGAAGGTCTCACCAAGAACCTTGGAAGGGTTTTTTGTTTGTTTGTTTCCCTCCCTTACAGTCCTCTAGGTGAAATCTGATAGTTTCTTGGACTTTGTTTCCTCATCCTGGGTTAGAATAAAAAATAACAGATCCTTTCAAAAGTCCAATCTAAGATCTATCACAAAAGCTTCAAAGTCAAAGTGACTTCTGTGGCCTCTGTAGTTTCATAATATTTACAGGATCTAAACGTACAAAGCAGACTCAACAAGGCCCGTATGGATAAGTAATAGTCTTCCAGCACCCTATGTCAATAATCAGGCAAAACCTAATGAGAACACATTTTATGTGATCAAAATAATTTATGATCACAAGTGGGGAAGGGTGACACTATCAGACAAATTGCCCAGACTTGGAAAAACAGTAAAAGAGATTACTGGGTATCCTTCCAATGGAATGTTGGTCATTTGTCTAGTAGATTCTCCAGGGGGAGAATCTGTCTGATCCCATGGGGAGGTAAACCTTTGATTGTCTTTGATTGACTAGACTATTTTTAAAACTTTTCAGAGATAGAAGTTAGCTTGTAGAAAACTGAAAAGTAATATAAATGTTTCCAGCCTGTAGTAATTCAAATTATTCTTTTTCCTAGACATGCAAATAAATTTTGACTAATAGAATATAAATTTCTGCAAATCAAATTCTCTTTGAATCAGTTTTAACATGTCACTGATTCCCTCTGTGAAAGGAAAATCAAAATGGAGTCAGTATTGCTAGAAGAGCCCTCTAAAAGAGCAGGAGGCCATTGAGGAAATGGGACTATGTACTTCTCAGCCAGGATGGAATCTGAACTTTTGACCACTTATTGTCTTAACAGAGGCACCCAGAACCTCTCCACAATGTTCCAGAAACTCAAGATACTCATCAGACCCTTGCCCTAAGTCACTCATGACAGCCTATCTCTCAAGAACAAATATTTCTTTTTTGCATCAGAGCCAGTCAAAATTCTTACAAGACAACATTAACAACCTTGTAGCTTTTGCCTTTATAAGCCCCTGACTCTTTCTCTTCCCCAGAACAGTCTTTTAGTTTTACCTGAATCTGTCTCCCAAACTGCAATTCCTAAGACCCCAAATAAAACTCCTTGTTCTTTGCAGCCTCTATACTGATTATTATTTGTTGCCTCATTAAAGAGTTAATTTAAATCTTTGGCAGGTGTTCATTTTATATTTCTATGAGCATAATAATTTTAGGTTTTTGAAAATTATACTTTATCACCATGAATCTAGAAGTTATGTAAGTTAAAGGACAGTAAGAGAGAAATACATTTTCACAGAATTGAATCATGGCTAGCAATCATAATAGCTACTATTTATTAAAAGCCTAATGTGTACCAAACACTATACTGATGCCAATGCTTTAATTATCATTCCAACGACCCTGCATTATTACTATCCCCACATTTTAGATGAGGAAACATGTTCAAAACCATCAAGTGAGTTGCCCGAGATCACAGAACTGGTCATCAAAATCCAGGTTGCAAACCCAGGTCTGGATGATTTCTGTTTCCAATAGCAGTGCTACCAGCCAATCTGTTAATCTCTCTGGATGTGAGTCTTTCACCTTTTATCAAATGGCAGCCCTTTAAGGTCCTGCATGTTTTTAATCACAGTAAATTTCCCAGCTACAGGCCTTAATTCCTCTCAAGTGATTTCCTTCTCTGCGTACATATTCAATATATCAAAAGGTGAACTTTTAATTTGAGGAGTCGAGATAAAAATAATACAGCACAGCACTAATTAAAGTAATTGAAGAAAATCAGCAAAAGTAATTAATAAAGCATCCAGTTAAAACACTTAGGCACCCCATTGTGAATGGGGCACGTTTCAAACAGGAAATAAATGAGAGGGGAGCCACAATAAAAGAAATTAATGAGTCTTTTGAACATTATAAGTGATAAGTTGAAGCTCAAGTAAAATGAGAATGCAAATTAAATGTAAAGAGTGTTACGAACTAGAAATTATGTGGTCCGAAAACAAGGTAGGCAAGAATGAAAGGTTGGACGAGTCTAAACCCAGAGAAGACTAGTCTCAGTGGCGACGAGAGATGGCTTCCAAACAAGGGTCCCTAGACTGAGTCTCCACAAAGTGATGCAGAGGACAGAGGCAATCTACCCCAAAAAAACTTGGGTCCTCAAGCCCACTATAGTATAACTGAAACCATGCACCTAAGATTGGGACTTGAACCCAGGTGGCTGGGACTCGAACCCGGCCAAAACCCAGTCTTCCAACTGAGCTCACACACCTAGTTTCAGGACTTAACGAAGCTCAGGCTCTTGATGTCTCATCACAGAAAGAATTCAGTGAGAGATAAAGTGATAGGTAAGAAGTGGATTTTTTTTAAATAAATTTATTTATTTATTTTTGGCTGTGTTGGATCTTCATTGCTGCACGCAGGCTTTCTCTAGTTGTGGCGAGTGGGGGCTACTTCTTCGTTGCAGTGTGCTGGCTTTTCATTTCGGTGGCTTCTCTTGTTGTGGAGTAGAGGCTCTAGGCACATGGGCTTCAGTAGTTGTGGCTCGTGGGCTCAGTAGCTGTGGCATATGGGCTTAGTTGCTCCGCGGCATGTGGGATCTTCCCGGCCCAGGGCTCGAACCCGTGTCCCCTGAATTGACAGGCAGATTTTTAACCACTGCGCCACCAGGGAAGCCCAGAAAGTGGATTTATTTAGAGAGAAACACGCTCCACAGAGTGTGGGCCATCTCAGAAGGTGAGAAAGGCACCAGGGTATGGGGTTGTCAGTTTTTATAGGGGTGGGTAATTTCATAAGCTAATGAGTGGGAGGAGTATTCCAGCTATTTCAGGAAGAAGCAGGGATTTCCAGGAATCGGGCCACCACCCACTTTTTGATCCTTATGGTCGGTCTTGGAACTGTCATGGTGCCTGTGGGTGTGTCATTTAGCTTGCTGATGTGTTACAGTGAGCGTATACTGAGGCTCAAGGTCTAGTGGAAGTCAACTTGTCTGCCATCTTGAACCCATTTGGTTCTAATCAGTTTATGTCATGTCCTCGGGCTATGTTATTCTTTCAAAGGTTGTGCCTGCCTCCTTCCCTCCTGTTTCATAACTGCCCAACTCATCACTTCACTGTGCCTGCATAAGACAGCCAGAAGGTATGACACACTACAGGCGTCAGCTGAACATCAGAAAGGAAACACATACACAACACACACAAAGAGGCCTGGTAATCACATGTTTAAAATTTCTACCTAGATAACCCCCTGCAAACCTAAATTATCTAAATTGGGGAAGCCAATAAAGCAATACTTTCCTTTGTTGTCTTTTCATTGGGAACTTAGATATAACCTCAATCTGGCTTAACTTTTTCTGAAGCTGATCCAATTTCAGATGATGTAAAGAAAGGGCCTCTCCATTTGCTTCATCCCTGAGACCATGTGATAGAGCTTGGAACTTCAAGTCAGAGATACTGGCTTTCCCTCTGGTTTCGCTTACCAGCTCTGTGACCTTGGGCAAATTACTTATGTATTCTAAGTCTTGGTTCGGTGAAGTAAAAGAGTGAAATAATACCTATCCCATTAGGTTGTGGTGAGAACTAAATGTAATAACATGTTAAGTACCTGGCACGTGCCTGCCACAAAGAACCTGCTCAGCAAATATCCTGATTTCTTTCTCTCCTTCCTTGTAAAGTGTTTGGGAAATGATTCCAGGATTCCTTACCTCATTTTAAATATTCTATTCTAAAGACAAGTTATGCCTACTGAGGTTTTTTCCCAATAGAATTAAGTTACTGGAAACAACGCTCTGTAGAATTGAGTACACCCCCAACTTTTTCATGTCATGGCACATTTAGAAAGTAATAATATTTCTACGGCACAATGGGATACACAGACAAAACTCATCTCAGCCAGAGGCAACAGGCCTGTAGCTCTGTCCCTTCTACAAGCCACTTGCTACCACGAAGATGAGGTAGTCTGTATTTCAGCTCACTTGAAACCCACTTAAAGCACATAAGTGAGTCACGGTGTAGGCAGACAGAGTAGGGAGTCCCCGGAGGAAGAGAACCAGACATGGCTTTCTTGACATAAGAGAAGCCATTATAGGCCTAAGCCTGGCCACAATGCTTGCCCAGAAGCAAGCTCACTTATTAGGACTCTCGAAGTGTGGTACCCAGGCCAGCAGCAGGAGCCACCTGGGAATCGTCAGAAATGCAGTCTCTTCCCCAGCCCACTCTCAACGAATCAGAAATGCTGGGATTGGAGTTCAGAGACCTGTTTTAACAAACCCTTCCTGTGATTCTGATGCGCACTTTGAAAGTTTGAGAACTACTGCTTTATATGGATCTCTGAAGTTCTTAAATAACACAGAACCTTTTCCATTTTATTGCACATACTATTTTTTTTAATGTTACCATTTTAGTGATACATGTGACCCTGAGGAAGGATCTACTCTCTGATGACCTTGAAGGAGAGCAGAATTTGTCACCACAAAATGTGCATAAGGATTATTTTAGGCTGATTATTTAAAAAAAAAAAAAAAAGCAGAAAAGAGATAAGCTCTGAAAACCAAATAAAAGTTACCCTTTGGTAAGAGAAATTTACATTTATAAGGGGAATCTCCATTTGTAAGGGCGTTTCCTTCTCAGTACCAGGAAGAGGAGGATGACTAAATCTACAGATACTCTTTTTTTTTTTTTTTTTTTTTTTTTTTTGCGGTACGCGGGCCTCTCACTGTTGTGGCCTCTCCCGTTGCGGAGCACAGGCTCCGGACGCGCAGGCCCAGCGGCCATGGCTCACGGGCCCAGCCGCTCCGCGGCATGTGGGATCTTCCCAGACCGGGGCACGAACCGGTGTCCCCTGCATCGGCAGGTGAACACTCAACCACTGCGCCACCAGGGAAGCCCTACAGGTGCTCTTATCACTGGAGAAGGCAACTTAAATCTGCATAGTAAGCGTACCCTTGTTTACTGTGCTTTGTCTGAAATCCTGGCTCTCCCTCACCCAACATCTTTTGCTTTCAGCTGCAAATGGCATTTAAGGTGATGGCTTGGGCCATTTGGGGGGGGTTCCTCAGTTTTCCTGGGTATGTCCTTTGTATACAAGAGGAATACATGTTATTAAATGTCTGTTTTTTTCTCCTGTTAATCTGTCTTTTATTACACGGGGCAGAGGAAGGTCTCAGGCAAGGACCTAGAAGGGTAGCGGGAAAACTCTTTTTTCTCCCCCACCATGTCTCCCCACATATGCATGGTACACTTCAAGACCACATGGTAGGATTCTGTCACCCCTACAGCCCAGCAGCAAAGTGTCACCTCAGGGTCTGGAGGGCCAGTATTTTCCAGGGAGAGGGACAAGCGAAATAAAAGAGTCAGAGTGGAAAATATTTAATTCTTGGAAAACCTTTCCAGAGGGCCTTAGGTCCTATGCTGCCCCCTAGAACCTATCTCCTTGAGCAACTATGTACCTGATGTTTTGTTAAAGACATTCTTGCCTAAAAGATGAATGAAATTTTTTACTTGGGTTTTAGGAGGGGAGGCTTTGACCTTTCCTACTCCATTTCATTATGAAAATTAAAGTTAAATAGCCTAATGGAGAAGAGGGAGATTTATTTCATATTTAATAATTAAAGTCATCAAGGTGATCAACTGAAATTGTGTAGTGCATTAGGTAGCAAATGTGAAAAAGAATTGTTCTTCAGACTAAAGTGCCATTTTTATTATAAAGTAAGCATTTTGAAAAAGGACTTTTACAGTTCAAATAGCTTCTCTCTTATCCCCTTGTGGCCACAAAAATGAGAGATTTGTCCTTTTGTTGTGAATAACTTCCAAATGAAAGAGTCACAGTAGGGGTGAGAATAGCAGAGCTCCAAAAGAGAAGATTGCTTTATCTTTTGACATTTTGGTTTCTTGTGTATTTATGAAAAATTATACCATTGTAGTGGAATAGGTTTTAACAAATGTCAACCTCAAGCATTTCCACATTTATAAAAAAACAATTTCACACGTCAGCTGATTCTCTACACCTCCGGTCCTGCTACAGCCTGGGTGCACTCAGGAGCCTCCACTGAACTTTCATCAAAGAGGATTTTATGCCTCCCATTGTTCCAGTTAAAGATTTTTCTTCTATGTTACACTACTTTATATCCCGTGCATTCTTTTTCTCTCACAAATGAATGTTACTCATTTCTAATTTTGCTATTTTATACTTAATTAGAACTTTACAATATTCATTTCTGAAAAACATCTTCTAAATTTCATAATGTTCTCTACCAATAGTCTTTAAATTAGCCACAGTCAATAAATAATCTACTCCCCTAAATTTTTTGCAGGGTGTAGTAATCTGAAAAGGGTTTTTGTTTGTTTGTTTCGTTGTTTTTAATTTAAATGTGAATTTGAAAGTGTTGGGGAGGAAGAAATTTTCCTCTACCCTTTCTAGGTTCTTCTGGCTGGTCTAAATTAAATTGACATGAGACAGATTAACAGGAGAAAATCAAACGAGAGTTTAATAACACGTATACATGGGAGAGACCCAGGAAAAACTCAACTCACCAAAATAGCTGAAACCTCCTTAAATACCATCTTTAGCCAAAGACAAAAGAGGATGTTGGAGGTAGTGGTTTGGGACTTGGAAGGGGAGGAAGGCCACTGACATGGAGAGGGAGAAGCAGATGTTCAGTAAACAGATGTTTGCTGGGCCACACAGACACAATGGGACACAGAGAGGAGCTGTTTTTTGTTTTTAATTTATTTTATTAATTTATTTATTTTTGGCTGCATTGGGTCTTTGTTGCTGTGCGCGTGGGTTTTCTCTAGTTGCAGCAAGTGGGGGCTACTCTTTTGTGTTTTTTCCTTTGGTTGCATTGGGTCTTCATTGCTGTGTGCGGGCTTTCTCTAGTTGCGGCGAGCGGGGGCTACTCTTCATTGCGGTGTGCAGGCTTCTCTTGTTGCGGAACACACGCTCTAGGTGCGCAGGCTTCAGTAGTTGTGGCACGTGGGCTTCAGTAGTTGTGGCTCACAAGTTCTAGAGGACAGGCTCAGTAGTTGTGGCACACAGGCTTAGTTGCTCCGCAGCATGTGGGATCTTCCCGGACCAGAGGATCGAGCACGTATCCCCTGCATTGGCAGGTAGATTCTTAACCACTGTGCTACCAGGGAAACCCCAGAGAGGAGTTTTAACAAACAGATTTAGCTAAGTTCCTCCCTGTCTACACACCTAGTTCATACTACAGTTATCTGTGGTGATGGCTCCCTTCCTGGGACAGGGTCTCTATCTTCATTCTTTACTCAGTTAGGGGCAAGGTTGAAGTTTCTTCCTGAGTCTTTTGGGCCTTGATAGTTTTCAGCTTGAAATAATCCACATGCCAAAGAGACATTTTGAGTTGGCAAATTCTGCCCCCCACAAAAGTTTATGGTGTTATATCTCTGTCCTTTATACACAAAATGATGTCATTATTGTTGGATCTCAAAAGATATGATTTATTTATAATATTTTTCATTTCTTTGTTTTGTTTCTATGCTTTCTGTTTGCTTGTTTGTTTGTTTGTTATCTGATGGCTTGTTTGTTTGCCATCACTACTAAAGAAATGACTTTAAAATGCTGGATGGGAGTCTGCCACATAGTTCTTGGACTGTGCAGTTTATCAGAAAAAACCTAAAGGATAGTAGCCTTCCTTTGGTGATTTTACTGAGAAGTTCTAATTCGCATAGCAGCAGGCAACAAAACGTAGTGGTTTTGAAATCTAAAATTCCTGGGTTCTAATTCTAGCTCTACCTCTTACATGAGTTGAGTGACAACGAAGGAAAATACTTAATTTCCAGTGCATGGCATATAGCAAGGCTGATAGCAACTAAAAGAATTATTTTTAGTGTGTTTGGCTGAGACATATCACCCATTGACCTACAGAGTGATGCAGCTGATCTGCCTGGCAGACAATTATCCCATTTTTTTCCTCATCACTCAGAAACTGCATTCTAGGTTAAAACTGAAAAAAAAAAAATTATAAAGCTATCCTTCCCCAATTAGAAAGAACTATTATTAAATCAAGAATATAAGGGAAGCCATGTTCCACTGCCAGAAGGATGGTAGAGTTAAAACAGGGGAGAATACTTACTTTCATCTGTATTTTTAGAATCAGTTTCTTAAAGAGGTGCACAAAAGATTTTGTTTTTAAATTAACACAGCACTGTGGTCACAGATGTTTTTCAAATTATAATTTAATACAAATTTCTTGAAAGAGAAAAAATTAAAAAGAAGAAAAATTAAAGAGAAAGGGGATAAGGAAGGGGGGAGAGAAAGAGAAAAAAGAAAGAAGGAAGGAAGAAACAAAGCGTTTGATGTCATTGGTTAAAAGGAACTTAGATTATAGTCAGAATTTAAAGCAAACTAAACCCATGTTTCCAAAACACCTAAAATGCCAAGCCAAGAACTCACATTGGTAGTTTAACTCTGTACACTAGCATAGTAAAGGCTCTGAAAAGTTCTGCAATAAAGAATATTGTCCAGATTGTTTTGGCCTAGCATTTCCAAAACTTCTTTAATCATGGAACCCTTTTTTCCTTGGAATATCTCTAAACACTTTGCTGAACTAGCTTTCTAAGTAAGATAATTTGGAGACTGCTGATCTAAGCTAATCTTTGGGTATATCTGAAAACCTAGGGCCAAGCCTTTAAGTATGCAAGTTCCCAGAGATCTATCATACTCGGAGCCACATTATCTGTCTTCATATGTTGTAGCCCAAACAGACTCTACGCCATTGACTAATTATGTTAGATACTTGCACAGTTTTGTTTACGTGGTCCCTGTTCTATTAATCGAAACCCTGGCTATCCTTAAGACTCAACTATCTTTCCTAATACTCCTGAATAAAATTAATTTCATTCTCTAGGATCAATCCCACGATACTGTGGAGTTTGATTCCATTACAGACTTTGAGTCCTGAAATTTTCTTTACAGAATTAGATCATAAACATACATATTAAATAAAATAATATACCTCTTATACTGCCTTGTATAATTACATATAATTTGCCTCCAAAACTAGGCTTAAAATCCTCTTGAATCTTTAAATCTTCCAATAAATTGTACAGAATGCTTTACACAGAATAGACACTCAAATGTATTTCCCATTTGAATTAAATGATGACCCAGAATCACCACAGATTATTTGAAGCTAGTTTAGGAAAGAGGAAATTGAGTGTGTTTCCAATATTCCTGTCATCCTCCATCTAGACCCACACTTACTAAGATTAAACTTCTTAAGACAAGAAGATAAAACAACATAGTTTATCCTGTGACATTAAAATATCATGGAGAAAACTCCGTCTGTAGTTTAACGATTCCTGTGAATTAGGTCATACGCACTGTATTAGCACATAATTTGGGCCTTTCAATACAGCCAGCGAAGATTGTAGTGCAGCTAACAAATGCATTCAAATAAATGTAAAAAGTCAGTGTGCGTAATTCAATCCAAAATACATTAAGAGTGGGTTTTCTTGGCCTGTATCATCAGGAGAATTTCCTTTCCACTTAGTCTACTTGCACTGACACATATTTAGGGAAATAAATCTACAGATGATGCTTTACTCTACATGGAGCCATGGAGGGAATTCTAACTTTCTCATAAATTTCCTTCACTGTTTTAAATTCCATTTCATAAAAAATATTTCCCTATAAACTAGAGTTAAAACTTTGGTGAGATGGGATCTAACCAAAGAGTTCTTAAACTCTATAGCCTTCCAACAGACATAAATTACAGGAACTGGAGAGCTCTCCTAACTTCTTGCAGAACTTTTTTTTTTAAATGACATTTATTGTTTTCTTTCTAATTTTACAAGCATTCTTGTAAAAGAACGAAAAGTGTACAGGCACACCTCACTTTATTGCACTTCACTTTCTTGATCTTTGCAAATATTGCATTTTTTACAAATTAAAGGTTTGTGGCAGCCCTGAATCGAGCAAGTCCATCAGTGGCATTTTTTCCAACAGCACTTGCTTACTTCATGTCCCTGTGTCACATTTCAGTAATTCTCACAATATTTCAAACTTTTTCATTTCTATTATTACTGATCTGTGATGAACGATCTTTGATGTCACTATTACAAAAAGATAATGACTTGTTGAAGGCTCAGATGGTAGTTAGCATTTTTCAACAATAAAGAATTTTTTAATCAATGTATGTCCATTGGTTTCTTTGACAATGCTATTGCACACTTAATGGACTACAGTATGATGTAAACATAACTTTTATATGCACTGGGAAACCAAAAAATTTGTGGGACTTGCTTTATCATGATATTCATTTTATTGTGGTGGTCTAGAGCTGAACCTGCAATATCTCTGAGGTATGCCTATATATCCACATTGGTATCTTTTTTTTCACAGGCTTGGTGAAAATAATTTGAACAACACAGTTATTGCTAATGACAGTTCATTATATGAATTCTAAGTTCTCTAGGATTAAATTAGTTCATTTAATCCTCACAACAATCTCATCAGGCAGGTACTATTATTATCCCCATTTTATAGATGAGAAAACTGAGGTACATAAGCTGGGTTAACTTGCCCCAGATCAAATAGTTAGTGAAGGACAGACGTGGTATTGGAACCCAAGTAGTCTGGCTCCAGAACAAATGTTTTCAATTATTACACTATACAACCTCTTTTGAAAGCATGAGCAAGAAAGTCAATCATCTTAAATCCCAGCATGGAGAGATGATATAATTAACATCTTATTAAGTACTCTTTCAAGTATGCCTTTGGATATATTTGCACTTCCAGGATGGCTTCTTCACTCACATGTCTGGCACCTTGACCTCTCTTTCCACATGGTACCTCCTCCTTTAGGGCATCAGCATTGTCAGACTTCTTACATGGTGGCTTAGGATTCCAAGAGGAAGTGTTCCAAAAGAAGAAAGCAGAAGCTGCCACTGTCTTTCACCCTAACCCTGGAAACTGCTGGAACTTTAATTCTACTATGTTCTGTTGGTCAAAGCAATCATGGAGCCTGTCCGGATCCAAGGAGAGGGTTCATAGATGTCCACATCCTGATGGGAGGGGTGTCAAGAAATTCTTGGTCTCTTATCTGCCACACCACAATTAATATATTTTAAGGATTCTTTCAAGCGTGTCTTTAGACATATAGCTGCATATACTATAAATTTTAAATAAATGGAATAATGTGACATGCTATTTTTGTGCATTCCTTTCTTTAAATGGTTTTCTCCTCCCAAATACATGCTTCATTTCCCCAGCCAGGTAACCAACATTAACAAACTTTCTTCAGCCAGGTAAGCAATGTTAAAATCCTTTTCTGCGTCATATAATCACACACACATACACATACACACACACACACACACACACACACACACACACACACACACACCTTCATTTAATAATATAAAAGTTGACAAAGACTCTTTGGTTAGGCTCCTCTAAGCCCTCTTCTCAAAGAGACTTTTACCTTGGGCTTCAGGGTCTGTCCTATTGGACCTGCGTCACCCAGTTTTAGCAAGAATCCTGCTCGGTCAGCTTAGAGCAAATACACACACTTGATTTCTGATCACTGTAATATCTGATCACATTCCGCAACCCCCATCTCCGATATCTGACCACCCTGGCCTACCTTCAGCAAGAATCCTATCAAGTTGGTTCAGCCAGAACCCCCCCTTACCCGTAATGTTTCCCCTTAGTAATTTTTCATCCATTAACCCCCACCCTGCTCCTTGGCTATAAATCCCCATTTGTTCATGCTGTATTTGGAATTGGAATTTCCTTACTAAGGTCTCTTTTCCCCTATTGCAATCGTTCCTGAGTAAAATCTGTTTTTACTGCTTTAACTACTGACCAGCTCTGGTTTTTCTCTAACATAATACATCAGAAATCACTCCAAGTTGCATGGAAATAAATTAACATACTTTTATTGGATGTATATCTATGCTATTAACCTATCAAAATGTATTCAACCATTCCCTCTAAAGGTAGAAAGTGATATCCAAGAAAATTATCAAGGAAAAAGTGCCAATGGGAAAAAACAAAATGGTGGGTGAAACACATATTTACACCTGCTCTTTCCTAAAGGCTTACTAAAATGAATTCACAGGAAATTTATTATAAATCACAAACCCACAATGACAGGGAGAATGGAAGAGTACATAATAGCAACAAAATTTTGGAAGCTGGAAAGCAGATGGATGTTTTGTAAATCATGTATCATGATTTACAAAAAGAAAAAGAATTCAGAGTAATGATAGTAAAGATGATCCAGAATCTCAGAAACAGGATGGAGGCACAGATTGAGAAAATACAAGAAATGTTTAACAAAGATCAAGAAGAACTAAAGAACAAACAGATGAACAACACAATAACTGAAATGAAAAATTCACTAGAAGGAATCAATAACAGAATAACTGAGGCAGACGAACAAATAAGTGAGCTGGGAGACACAACTGCTGAGAAGCAGAATAAAGAAGAAAGAATGAAAAGAATTGAAGACAAACTCAGAGACCTCTGGGACAACACTAAATGCACCAACATTCGAATTATAGGGGTCCCAGGAGAAGAAGAAAAAAAGAAAGGGTCTGACAAAATATTTGAAGAGATTATAGTTGAAAATTTCCCGAACATGGGAAAGGAAATAGTCACCCAAGTCCAGGAAGCACAGAGAGTCCCATATAGGATAAACGCTAGGAGAAACACACCAAGACACATATTAATCAAATGAACAAAAATTAAATTCAAAGAAAAAATATTAAAAGCAGCAAGGAAAAGACAAAAAATAACATACAAAGGAATCCCCATAAGGCTATCAGCTGATTTTTCAGCAGAAACTCTGCAGGCCAGAAGGGAGTGGCAGGATGTACTTCAAGTGATGAAAAGAAAAACCTACAACCAAGATTACTCTACCCAGCAACGATCTCATTCAGATTTGGTGGAGCAATCAAAAGCTTTTCAGACAAGCAAAAGCTAAGAGAATTCAGCACCACCAAACCAGCTTTACAACAAATGCTAAAGAAACTTCTCTAGGCAGGAAACACAAGCAAAGAAAAAGACCCACAAAAAGAAATCCAAAACAATTAAGAAAATGGTAATAGGAACATACATATTGATGATAATCTTGAATGTAAATGGATAAAATGCCCCAACCAAAAGACACAGGTTTGCTGAATGGATACAAAAACAAAACCCATATATATGCTGTCTACAAGAGACACACTTCAGACCTAGGGACACATACAGACTGAAAGTGAAGGGATGGAAAAAGATATTCCATGCAAATGGAAATCAAAAGAAAGCTGGAGTAGCAATACTCATATCAGATAAAATAGACTAAAATAAAGACTGTTAAAAGAGATAAAGAGGAACACTATATAATGATCATGGGATCAACGCAAGAAGAACATATAAAAATTATAAACCTTTATGCACCCAACACAGGAGCACCTCAATACATAGGCAAATACTAACAACCATGAAAGGAGAAATCGACAGTAACACAATCATAGTAGGGGACTTTAACACCCCACTTACACCAATGGACAGATTATCCAAACAGAAAATAAATAAGGAAACACAAGCTTTAGATGATCCAATAGATCAGATAGATTTAATTGATATTTATAGAACATTCCACCCAAAAGTGGCAGAATACACTTTTTTCTCAAATGCACATGGTACATTCTCCAGGATAGATCACATCTTGGGTCACAAATCAAGCCTTGGAAAATTTAAGAAAATTGAAATTGTATCAAGCATTTTTTCTGACCACAACGCTATGAGACTGGAAATCAGTTACAGGAAAAAAACTGTAAAAAATACAAACACATGGAGGCTAAACAGTGCACTACTAAATAACCAAGAGATCACTAAAGAAATCAAATAAGAAATTAAAAAATACATAGAAACAAATGACAATGAAAACATGAGGACCCAAAACTTATGGGATGCAGCAAAACCATTTCTAAGAGGGAAGTTTATAGCAATTCAATCTCACCTCAAGAACAAGAAAAACCTCAACTAAACAATCTAACCCTACACTCAAAACAACTAGAAAAAGAAAAACAAAGAAAACCCAAAATCAGTAGAAGGAAAGAAATCATAAAGATCAAAGCAGAAATAAATGAAATAGAAACGAAGAAAACAATAGCAAAGATTAATAAAACTAAAAGCTGGCTCTTTGACAAGATAAACAAAATTGATAAACCCTTAGCCAAACTTATCAAGAAAAAAAGGGAGAGGATGCAAATCAATAAAATTAGAAACGAAAAAGCAGAAACCATAACTGACACTGCAGAAATACAAAGGATTATAAGAGACAAACAATTATACAAACAACTATATGCCAATAAAATGGACAACCACAGAGTATGGACAAATTTTTGGAAAGGTACAATTTTCAAAGACTGAACCAGGAAGAATTAGAAAATGTTAACAGACCTATCACAAGTAATGAAATTGAAACCGTAATTAAAATTTTTCCAACAGGGCTTCCCTGGTGGTGCAGTGGTTGAGAGTCCGCCTGCCAATGCAGGGGACACGGGTTCGTGCCCCAGTCCGGGAAGATCCCACATGCCGCGGAGCGGCTGGGCCCGTGAGCCATGGCCGCTGAGCCTGCATGTCTGGAGCCTGTGCTCCGCAACAGGAGAGGCCACAACGGTGAGAGGCCCGTGTACCGCAAAAAAAAAAAAAAAAAATCTTCCAACAAACAAAAGTCCAGGACCAGTGAATTCTATCAAATATTTAGAGAAGAGCTAACACCGATCCTTCTCAAACTCTTCCAAAAAGTGCTGAGGGGAAACACTCCCAAATTCATTCTATGAAGCCACCATCACCGTAATACCAAAACCAGGAAAAGATATCACAAAAAAGAAAATTATAGACCAATATCACTGATGAACATAGATGCAAAAATCCTGAACAAAATACTAGCAAACAAAATCCAACAACACATTAAAAGGATCATACACCATGATCAAGTGGGATTTATCCCAGGTATGTAAGGATTCTTCAATATACACAAATCGATCAATGTGATACACCACATTAACAAATTAAGGAATAAAAACCATATGATGATCTCAATAGATGCAGAAAAAGCTTTTGACAAAATTCAACAACCATTTATGATAAAAACTCTCCAGAGAATGGGCAGAGAGGGAACCTGCCTCAACATAATAAAGGCCATATATGACAAACCCACAGCAAGCATCATACTCAATGGTGAAAAACTGAAAGCATTTCCACTAAGATCAGGAACAAGACAAGGATATCCACTCTTGCCACTCTTATTCAACATAGTTTTGGAAGTCCTAGCCATGGCAATCAGAGAAGAAAAAGAAAAAAAAAAAAGGAATATAAATTAGAAAAGAAGAAGTAAAACTGTTGCTGTTTGCAGATGACATGATACTATACTTGAAAATTCTAAAGATGTCACCAGAAAACTACTAGAACTAATCAATGAATTTGGTAAGGTTGCAGGATACAAAATTAATGCACAGAAATCCCTGGCATTCCTATACACCAACAACAAAAGATCAGAAAGAGAAATTAAGGAAACGTTCCCACTTCCATCACAACAAAGAGAATAAAATACCTGGGAATAAACCTACCTAAAGAGGCAAAAGACTTGTACTCAGAAAACTATAAAACATTGATGAAAGAAATCAAAGATGACATAAACAGATGGAGAAATATACCATGTTCTTGGATTGGAAAAATCGATATTGTGAAAATGACTATACTACCCAAAGCAATCTACAGATTCAATGCAGTCCCTATCAAACAACCAATGGCATTCTTCACAGAATTAGAACAAAAAATTTTACAATTCGTATGGAAACACAAAAGACCCCGAATAGCCAAAGCAATCTTGAGAAAGAAAAACGGAGTTGCAGGAATCAGGCTCCCTGACTTCAAACTATACCACAAAGCTACAGTAATCAAGACAGTATGGTACTGGCACAAAAACAGAAATATAGATCAATGGTACAGGATAGAATGCCCAGAGATAAACCCACACACATATGGTCACCTAATTTACAACAAAGGAGGCAAGGATATACAATGGAGAAAAGACAGCCTCTTCAATAAGTGGTGCTGGGAAAACTGGACGGCTACATGTAAAAGAATGAAATTAGAACACTACCTAATACCATACACAAAAATAAACTCCAAATGGAATAAAGACCTAAACATAAGACCAGACACTATAAAACTCTTAGAGGAAAACATAGGAAAAACACTTTTTGACATAAACCATAGCAAGATCTTTTTTGACCCACCTCCTAGAGTAATGGAAATGAAAACAAAAATAAACAAATGGGACTTAATTAAACTTCAAAGCTTTTGCACAGCAAAGGAGACCATAAACAAGACAAAAAGACAACCCTCAGAATAGGAGAAAATATTTGCAAATGAAATAACAGAGATTAATCTCCAAAATATACAAATAGCTCATGGAGTTCAATATCAAAAAAACAAACAATCCAGTTAAAAAATGGGTAGAAGACCTAAATAGACATTTCATCAAGGAAGACATACAGATGGCCAAGAGGCACATGAAAAGATGCTCAACATCACTAATTATTAGAGAAATGCAAATCAAAACCACAATAAGGTATCACCTCACACCAGTGAGAATGGCCATTAACAAAAAATCTAGAAACAATGCTGGAAAAGGTGTGGTGAAAAGAGAACCCTCCTTCACTGTTGGTGGGAATGTAAATTGATACAACCACTATGGAGAACAGTATGGAGGTTCCTTAAAAAACTAAAAATAGAACTCCCATATGACCCAGCAATCCCCCTACTGGGCTTATACCCTGAGAAAACCATAATTCAAAAAGAGACATGTACCACAATGTTCATTGCAGCACTATTTACAATAGCCAGGACATAGAAGCAACCTAAGTGTCCATCGACAGATGAATGGATAAAGAAGATGTGGCACATATATACAATGGAATATTACTCAGCCATAAAAAGAAACGAAATTGAGTTATTTGTAGTGAGGTGGATGGACCTAGAGTCTGTCATACAGAGTGAAGTAAGTCAGAAAGAGAAAAACAAATACCGTATGCTAACACATATATATGGAATCTAGTTCCAGGACAGGAATAAAGATGTAGACATATGGAATGGACTTGAAGACATGGGGAGGGGGCAGAGTAAGCTGGGACAAAGTGAGAGAGTAGCATTGATGTATATACACTACCAAATGTAAAATAGTTAGCTAGTGGGAAGCAGCTGCATAGCAGAGAGAGATCAGCTCGGTGCTTCAGGATGACCTAGAGGGGTTGGATAGGGAGGGTGGTAGGGAGGCTCAAGAGGGAGGTGATATGGGGACATATGTATGCATATGGCTGGTTCACTTTGATGTACAACCGAAACTAACACAATATTGTGAAGCAATTATACTCCAATAAAAATCTATTAGAAAAAAAAAGAAAGAAAGCCCAAAACAAACTAATTATCACTGTAATGTCCCCAAAAGAATCAAAATTGGTGATAACACAAACCTCTGGAAGAAGAGTTGAATGGGAGCCTAGAGTAAAGAAAATCTATTTAAGAAACAGGGTAGGTGATATCAAGATGGCAACACAGGTCATTTCCAACCTCAGTCCCCCCACAAGAAGACCAACTACTGACTATGCATGGACTAGACACCATCAGGAGAATCCCAGAACCTGGGGGTGAGGCTGAGGAACCTCCCTGAGTGACTGAGGTCAACAAGGACCACATTAGCAGGGTAAGAGGCACAGTTTAACCTCAACCGCGTTGCCCCTCCCCCAGGCCGGCACAGCATCACACCAAGAGGCCCCCCTGGGCCTATGGTCTCTCCAGTAGCAAAAGAGAGTGCAAGGTGGATATCTCACTGTCCCAGCATTTTGGAACACTTCTCAGGAGGCCCACTTGGGTCTCGCCTCACAAGGATCACTGCAACCATCTGCGGGGTTAGACCAGTGGGGATCCGATGGAGACGGAGAAAGGCAGTGGGGTTCACAGCAACCAGCACTCAGACCCTGGAGGACCACATTCCTCTGGCAGCTGCCCCTGAGCAGAGACCCTAGCCGGCAACTCCATCCATCAGCAGAGCCAAACGAGGGTCTCTGTCTGGCCAGGGAAGTTGATTGGCAATTCTGCTTGACCTGGGTCCCCAGCCAATGGGCTGCACCTGTCCTGAAGCCTATTCTATGGCCCTGCTCAGGTACGGAAGCAAATTCCCAGCCCCTCCCCAATTGCTAAGTATAGCCCCCAGTCCCACCTGAGCGTGAAGCCTAGCCAGAGGCACTGGGCAGCCGTGAAGCCCGTCCTGCAGCCCCATTCAGGCAGGGGACCAAGCCTGCAGCCTTGTCCAATCGTTGAGCATAGCCTCTGGCCCCACATAACCGGGGACCCTGAACAGTGATACTGGGCAGCCTCAGAGCCCAGCCTACAACATCATCCATCAGCTGAGCCCAGCCTACAGCCCTACCTGATTGCTGACACAGCCAGAAGCTTCACCAGGAAGACAGCACAGCCAGTGACCCCACCCAGTTACAGAGCATAGTCTGTGGCCCCATCTGACCAGAGAGCCTCGACAGCAGCACAGCCCAACTGACCAGAGCACAGTCTCCAGCATCACCCAATTACAGGATACAGCTGGGAAGTCCTGCCTGACAAGAGAGCCCGGCCAGTGAACTCATCCAACAGTAGAGCACAACCAGCAACTTACCTGCTTACAAAGCCCAGCCTATCTGATCCAGCAATTCCACTTCTGGGTAAATATCTGAAGGAAATAAAATCACTATCTTGAAGAGATATCTGCACTCCCATGTTCATTGCAGTATTATGTACAATAACCAAGACATGTAAACAGCCCAAGCGTCCATTGATGGATGAGTAAAGAAAATGTGGTACATATATATGTGTATAATATATATATACAAGGGACTATTATTCAGCCATAAAAAGGAAGGAAATCCTGCCATTTATAACAATATGGGTGGACCTTGAGAGCACTAGGCTACGCGAAATAAGTCAAACAGAGAAAAACAGACACAGTATGATCTCACTTATATGTGGAATCTAAAAAAGCTGAACTCACAGAAACAGAGTAGGTTAGTGGTTCCCAGGGACGAGGAGGTGACAGGGCGTCTAATGTACAGCATGGCGACTACACTCAACAACACGCTATTGTTTATTTGAAAGTAGTTAAGGAAGTAGACCTTAAAGTTCTCATCATAAAGAAAAAAAAGGTAACCATGTGAGGTGAAGGGTATATTAAACAGATCTCACCTCCAATCAGACAGGAAACTGCCCTTCTCCCACCTTTGCAGAAGACTGGAGGTTTAGCCTCTCAATGAGGTAAAACAAAAGATGAGGCGATTGTTGCTACGTGTTCACCAAAGCCAGTTTCCTTTTCCTTCTGGGAACACAGGTAGGCTACGTTCGCTCACAAAGAGGCGCACCCGTGTGACTGAATCCCAGCCATGAGAACAGGGGGTGGGATGATGTGTTTCTCTCACTAAGCCCTCCCACACGTTTTTCCCCTTTGGGCCAACCAGATGAAACAGATCCAGCATAAATGTCGAGGCCATAAAATTGAATTAACCTGGCTTCCTAAAGGGACATAAGACCAGAGAAAGATAAATATTGGATAATAACACTTACAGGTGGAATCTTAAAAAGCCAAACTCCTAGATCCAGTAACTAGAGTGGTGGTTAGCAGGCTGGGGGATGCAGGAAATGGGGAGAAGTTGGTCAAAGGGTAGAAACTTACAACTAAAAGGTGAATAAGTTCTGGGGACTTGTGCAATGTGGTAGCCTGGTTTTTTTCTTGAACTGTCTCCTTCTTTTTTTTTTTTTTTTTTTTGCTTTACGTGGGCCTCTCACTGTTGTGGCCTCTCCCGTTGCGGAGCCCAGGCTCCGGACACGCAGGCTCAGCGGCCATGGCTCACGGGCCCAGCCGCTCTGCGGCACGTGGGATCTTCCCGGCCTGGGGCACGAACCCGTGTCCCCTGCATCGGCAGGCGGACTCTCAACCACTGCGCCACCAGGGAAGCCCGAACTGTCTCTTTCTTGAATGGCAATAATTTTCTTTAGAATTGTCTTCATTTGAAGCGAATGCAAGAATTCTGAGAAGGCAGTGCCATTGAGGCAGTTAGTGCTCACACTTCTGCTCTCCAGGACTTTGTTCCCATCACTTCTATTGTCCTCCCCACATGGTATTGCAAGTTCTCTGATTATAGGCCAGCTCTCCCCATTCAACTCCTCAAGGGTAGGGAAGAGAAGATGGTGATGGCGAATGTCCCTTTGTTTCTCAACATGAGGACACAGGCTGAATGGAAGAGTTGGGAGAGGAAGCTCAGGTTTTTCTCAAGTGGCTATTGTCTGAAAACACAAAGCTGTATCCATGTGGCTGTGTTGGATGGATACATTTTGACCTAAATAAATAAATAACCTGGCTCCCTAAATAACCATATAGAAAGCCATAGGCTGAACATCACATTAGACTTTGGGTGAGCAAAGCGTCAAGTTTTACAGTATTAAATCATTATGATCTGGGAATTTGTTATAACAGCTAATGTTCTTTATTAAGATAAAGAATAACTTACACAGAACCTATTACTCTGAAGTGGGGAGCTTTTACAACAAAAAAACCCCCAAAAAACCTAAAATATGTGGGGTTGATATGGGGTTCAAGTAAACAATCATGAGAGTCTAGAAGGCTAGAGACCTCTGTAATGCCACACAAAACATTTGATAAAACCACTGTCTGACAACTTGAAAGACCACTGCATACGAGTCTGTAGCTCTAGGGAAAGTGGTTGGAAAGTGTTATATACTGGCTACTATGGCCTGCCTTCCGCGAAGCATTACACGGAAGAGATTAGCTCAGGCAAAAATTTGTCTGGTTTTCAAGCAATAACAGAAGGGAATGAACAGACTCAAAATGCTTTACAGGGTTAGAAAATCTGTTTCTTCTTTCCCCAAATATGAAGAGAGGAGATTTTAAAACACCTTAAGCAGCAAAGTCCAATAAGGTATTTCAGCTAGGCAAAGTGACTCAGCCTTGCAGGAGACATCAAAACAAGGGTGCCAGGCTTCCCTGGTGGAGCAGCGGTTGAGAGTCCGCCTGCCGACGCAGGGCACGTGGGTTCGTGCCCCGGTCCGGGAAGATCCCACATGCCGCGGAGCGGCTGGGCCCGTGAGCCATGACCGCTGAGCCTGTGCGGCCGGAGCCTGTGCTCTGCAATGGGAGAGGCCACGGCAGTGAGAGGCCCGCGTACCTCAAAAAATAAAAAAAAATAAGGGTGCCACCTTCCCCACTGAACCCTAACTCAAAGCATCCACCCCTAAGTGGAGAGATATGAGAGTGAACAGACACACAGGGAAAGCTTAAGAATTATGTGTAGGGGAAATCTACGTGCATGGTAACCGACACATGGAGCTTACTGAAAGTATATAAATAGATCGAAAACTATCAAAATTTTGGCGGAATTGACAAAGAAATCATGAGGCTGGTTTAAAGAAGGCTGGTTTGGAAAAGTCTTAACACAGCCCTCGGGAAGGAAGGGACAATGGAAGCTACACACACTCCCAGAAAAGGCACACTCACCGAAGTCTGTGTCTGATGTGAGCATAAAGGGTAATGGCTGAGAAAGAACCTCCCAGAAGGAGAGCCCAGGGCCGTGAGGAACACTGATCAAGGAAATTCCTCTCTGCAAGCACAATCAGGGCCAAGCAAGGAATTTCTTCCACCTCCAGGTTAGAAAGCCTTTAGAAGGCTTGCTTAACCGAATTTCAGAATCTGTGGACCAGAGATTGCTGTAAGTCTCCCATCCTTTTCTTTTCCCAGTAGAGTTTTCTCTGTGTTTATCCTGTCCCTGGTCCACCATCACTAAGTGGGTAGGGAGAGCAGATAACTTTTCTTCCTTGTTCACATGTCAATAGTTCACAAGTCCTCATAAAAGGACTGGAAATATCACACTTGGAGCTGGATACAGTGACCAGATGGGTTGTCTGCCTTGGGTGATATATTCTCTACATAGCAGGAATATGAGACAGATCCTAAGTGCCCTCAGAGCAAACAATCACAAAAGTCTCTTGAATGTTCATAAAACCTTCCTGGGCACCAGCTAGACTACTTTTTTCTCAACTTGCCTTCCATATAGGTGTGACGGTCTGTAACTGAGTTTGGCCAATAGGCTATGAATGTAATGATGCATCCCAGTTCTAGGCCTGGCCCATTGAAACCTCCCAAGGTGACCCTCCCCGTCTTTTGGCCAGGTTCAGAGATGCCAGAGGAGGATTCCAAGCCCCTCGGGAATGGCAGAGCCACAAGACCAAACAAACAACAAAAGGTCTGGGTCCTCATAGGACCATGAAAGCAGAGCAAAGAAAAGAGCAAGGAGGGGACCATCAGCAAAGAGTGAAGAAACTTTTCCAGAACCAAACTCATTCTTAGTTTCTTCTTTCTGTTCTACAACTTCTACATTTCATTCAATAAATATGCACTTTTGTCATTGGAAGCCACAGTAAATATAATGTTTCGAAATAGCATTATCATAGTTCCAACTTTTATCTTCACCCATATGGATGTGTGTATATGAGAGTGGGAGGGAAGGGATAATATTTTTTTAAGATATTTATTTGAATAGTGAAATGAACAAGCTCATTAGCAGCATTAAAAATGAACCAAGAAAATGGTAGAGCTACTCTATGTGTGGGACTACAAAGGAAATTTTTCAATGTAATTTTAAAGGAAAGGATCCTTCCATCTTGGCAGCCTCTAAAATTTCAGAAACCATCCAATGAACTACTTTCTACTTGCTTATGTCCAGTAGCCATGTATATAAAAGATAGATGCTAATATACCTACAAAAGTAAGATTTTCTCTAGGGAAATCTCAGAAAGCACGACTCTATTGAAAATATATTAGCCCATAAAGTCAAGTTACTGCTATTCATATTTGGGAGCTCACTGAGAAATAAGTCTCTATAAGGTTATATCATAAGTAAAGATAATAGAAAGCATCTTAAAGAGGTCACACATAAAAGGAGCCATAGTTCTCTCATAATGGGGAAAGTATCACATTACATGTAGCCTTTCTAGGAAGAGATGTGTTGAATGCACCATGAACTTGAGGATACTATGCCAAGGAGAACTAAGACTCCACGTACGTTGTCCTTTTGATTTAAACTTATAATACCTTGCCCTCTCTCAATTCCATATGACATTGTATTTCAGCAACTCAAGGCTCTAAAGCAAGCCCCTATATACAGACAAGGACTGTCTCAGCCTCGTGCTTGCAAACACCCTGATTAACCTAAAGCAATGTGAAGAGTGGTAAAACAACACCAGAACCAAAGTCAGGAGTCCTGGATTCTCGTCCTGGAGCTGCCTCTAGTTGACCTCGAATAAGTCCCACAACTCATTTTTCTTTCATAACATGGTTACATTAGATGATCTCTAAGTCTCCTGCCAGAAATTCTATGGCTTTCTGGCTGGTGGTAATCAGGACTGAGGAACTAACAGATTTTTCAGTCTCTGGATGCAACTAAGGGCCTCCCCTCCTTTGCCGCTCGGTCCCTCAGTAAATTTTGTCTTCCTTCCTTTTCGTTGCCCTTTCTCTTCTTCTGCCAATTCCCCATCTTCATTCAACACTACCATCCATTATTCTCCAGCAATAAGAGTAATGTTCACTGTGCCATACACTTGACATTCATTATCTCATTTAATCCTGACAACTGCCTTATGAAAGAGGTAAAATTATTTTCTCATTTTACAGATCATGAGCCTGAGACTTAGAAAGATAGTTTTTCCTTCCCTCTACCTATGACCATTATATTCTAGTGCGTGTAATAGAACAATCATTAAACACCTTGAATGAAGTCCTTGGCCACGGTGACAAGAGCAAAAGGATGAAATAATCGATCTTCTCAGAATGTCTCAGCTCACGACTGCTGTTCATGATTCTCAAGCAAATCCTTTACGTAACGCTTGAGACTGAAGTGGGGCTGCTAAAGTTGCTTTGGGAAGGGAGTGATCACTCCAGCTGCTTTACTCCAGTAACTTTCATAGATCTCAGCTGTGCTTCAGCCATATCGGGAGTTTGGGGGTGATACATCCACCTTGATCAAGGACAAGATCTCCACACTCACGAAAACTAATAATCAACAGGTCAGGAACCAAAGACAAACATTTTGGACACAGGGGCTTTCTTCCCGTTCTAATCAAATTACTTGAACTGCTCTTATTTCTCTATGCATATACTTTAAACTCACAAAGATGCTGTGAAAGTTAACCTATGAGAAGCATTACGTATAAAGGGTAAGGCTTCGTGTCCTCGAGCAGGTTATTTATATTTATCCTTTCTAAGCCCCAGTTACCTCATTTGCAAATGATAAAAGTACCTATTTTCAAAGGTTTTATAAGGATTAAATAAGATAATTTATACCACCTCACACCTGTTAGAATGGCTATTACCAAAAAAATGAGAAATAAGTGTTGGTGAGGAGGTAGAGAAAAGGGAATGCTCACGCACTGTTGGTGGAAATATAAATTGGTGTAACTACTATGGAAAAAAAGTATGGAGGTTCCTCAAAAAAATTAAAAATAGCACTACCATATAATCGAGCAATTCCACTTCTGGGTATTTATCTGAAGAAAAAGAAAGCACTAATTCAAAAAGATATATGCACCCCCATGTTCATTGCAGCATTATCTAAAATAGCCAAGATACAGAAACAACCTGTGTCCATTGACAGAAGAATGGATGAAGAAAATCTAATACACACACACACACACACACACACACACACACTCACACACTCTCTCTCATACATATGGAATATTACTCAGCCATTAAAAATAATGAAATCTTGCCATTTGTGACATGGATGATCTTGGGCATTATGCTAAGTGAAATAAGTCAGACAGACAAAGACAAACACCAAATGATCTCTCTTACATGTGGAATCTAAAAAAACCAAAAAAAAATGAGCTCACAGATAGGAGAAATCAAATTGGTGGTTGCCAGAGGTGGGGGGAAAGGAAGTACCCAAAATGGGTGAAGGGTGTTTAAAAATACAAACTTCCAGTTATGAAATAAATAATCCATGGTAATATAAAGTACAGCATGGTGACTAGAGTTAATAATACTGTATTGTGTACTGCTGGAGAGATCTTAAAAGTTCTCATCACAAGAAAAACAATTTTGTAACTATACTTGACAGTTGTTAACTAGACTTATTGTGGTGATCATTTTGCAATATATACAAATATCAAATCATTATGTTGTACACCTGAAATTGATATAATGTTATATGACAATTATACCTCAATAAAGGGAAGATAATTTGTGTGAAATGCTTGATATTGTAAACACTCAATAAACATTAGGTACAGATGTAAATATAGATAAAAAGGATATTATACAAAGATTCAAGGACATATATACACAAAAACAAACGCATGAATGATAGACAGAAAGATGAACACACACAGAAGTGAGTCTGAACGTACAGAATCTTTCCAGTGAGTTTGAGAAAGTCCTTAAAACAATGTAAGCAGAAAGCAGCAGCGCCAGAGGCCCTTGAACGGTGCATTTTTACTGAACAGGGCTCTGGCGCCACCTTGTGGCCACATAGCACAGCAGCCCACCACTGAATCCAGTTCCACAGAAGCTTTGAAATCTGACCTTTCCAAAGCCCCCCCTTAAATACTGAAAAGATGAATAGGTTCCTTGATTGTAAAAACTCTACCCTGTTTCAGACAGAAACAGTGCACAAAGCTTGCTCTGTCGTCCACAAACCTATCTCTCTGTTTTTAATTGATTTATCCCAACTATGCACTCTCCCTGTGAAGGTATGTCCTTAAGGATTCTGCAGCTGCCCATCAATCGAGAGAGAGGCGTGTTACACGACTGACTAAAACACGATCAGAAAAGAGCTGGATGGAAGTGTGTAGACAGAAATGAGGGCTTTCAGGGGAAACTAACCCGAATACAGAAGAGGATTAAGGACAGACCTATACCAAGAGCTGAGTGGGAGAATTCAATTCAATAAGTTTTCTTTGAGCTCCAGCTACTCTGAGACATGCTCTCTCCTAAGGGCTAGAGGTCTGAAGAAGGTTAACACCTTTAGGAGCTCGCCTAGGAGAAATCCTTCAGAAGTACTAAGGAATCACATCCAATACGCTGTGTTAGAAGTCTTTTGCTTAACTCAAACAAGCAGTAGGTCAAGGGGAGGAAAACTACTAGATTTATAAAGCTAATTCTGGGACATAAATATGTTGCTAGACCAAAGGAAAATGTAATCCATATATGCTACTTCTGGTTTGGGAAAGAAAACAAAGTCTTTCCCTTTCTTTTCCCCAAAGAAAAATCTTTCACTCTTCTAAGGCCAAGTTCAAAACATTCATTCTTCCATTACATCTCCTCTCACCAACTGAGCCCAAATCATTGCTCCAATGCTTCTGTGAACTTTAGGCACCCCAGCCTTTATTTTATTATTCAGTACTTGGTTCTGAATGACTTTGCACTTTTTTCCCCAGTGAACTGAATTATTCATATATCTTGCCTCCCTATTTCTCCCAAATAAATATTGTACTCTTTGAAGGCAGGGAACAAGTCTTCGATTTTTGCAGTCTCAAAGTCCCTACCCTCCATCCCTTCAGCTGGTCTTGACTCCATGAATTATTTTATAGATGATAGATAGATAGATAGATTAGATAGATAGATGGTGGATAGAGAGATCTTTCCCGTAAGATCATACAGAAAGTCCCGAACGAACTTTTTGGCCAACCCAAAATATATACAACTTCTATATCCATTTATCTGTTGACCAACACTTAGGTTGCTTCCATATCTTGGCTACTGTAAATAATTCTTCTGTGAACATCAGGGTGTATGTATCTTTTCATATTAGTGTTTTTGTTTTCTTCAGATATATATCCTGGTGCGGAATTGCTGGATCATATGGTAGTTTTAATTTTCGAGGAACCTCCATACTGATTTCCATAGTGGCTACACCAATTTACATTCCGACAGTGTACTAGGGTTCCCTTTTCTCTACATCCTTATCAACATTTATTACTTGTTGTCTTTTTGACGACAGGCATTCTGACAGGTGTGAGGTGATATCTCACTGTGGTTTTGATTTGCATTTTTCTGATGATTAGTGATGTTGAGCATTTTTTTCATGTGCCCAACAGACTCTTTTTCTTTTTTTTTTTTGGTACGCGGGCCTCTCACTGCTGTGGCCTCTCCCGTTGTGGAGCACAGGCTCCGGACACGCAGGCTCAGCGGCCATGGCTCACGGGCCCAGCCGCTCCACGGCATGTGGGATCTTCCCAGATCGGGGCATGAACCCGTGTCCCCTGCATCAGCAGGCAGACTCTCAACCACTGCGCCACCAGGGAAGCCCAGACTCTTTTTTATTTCCTATTTTATTTGACTTTTAATAGTACTTGACATTGTTGACCACGTGCCCCAACTTAAATTCTCCCCAAGGTACTCTTCATTCAATAGGTATTTATCAACTTTTCACTATATACTATGTTCTTACTAAGTCTGAGGAGGCAAATGGAAAGAAATGATCCCTGCCCTCCAGCAGTTTCCACTCTAGCAAAGAAGGCTGAATACACTGTACAGACAGTGCAGAGGAAGAAGTATCTGAGGCTCCTGTTTCTCCTACTGAATTTTTCCATGTTCCCCTTTGCCAACAAAGGTTTCTCCCACTATTGATCACACACCCTATTCATGTATACATCCCCAACATAGCATGTATACAGTATCCTCAGCTAATATCTCAAGATAATAAGGTGAGATTTGTCATTAGCTTTGCTGAGTGTAAATTCACATTTCAAATAGTCTTCTGGAAGGCTTCCCCCAAATTACTTCATAATCAAACTGATAAAAGATTAAACTTGGAGTAAGAAAAAAATGCCAGCTGGCAAGGATATGGAGAAGAGGGGAACCCTTATATATTGTTGGTGGTAATGTAAATTAGTACAGCCACTATGGAAACAGGATAAAAAATAAATTAAAAATAGAACTACCATATGATCCAGCAATTCCATTTCTGGGTATATACCTGAAGGAAATGAAATCACTATGCTGAAAAGATATCTGCACCTCCATGTTCACTGCATCATTATTTATAATAGCAAACATAGGGCTTCCCTGGTGGCGCAGTGGTTCAGAGTCCGCCTGCCGATGCAGGGGACACGGGTTTGTGCCCCGGTCCGGGAAGATCCCACATGCCGCAGAGCAGCTGGGCCCATGAGCCGTGGCTGGAGCCTGGGCTCCACAACGAGAGAGGCCACAACAGTGAGAGGCCCGCGTACCGCAAAAAAAAAAAAAAAAATAGCAAACATAGATGAATGGCTATGTGTCCATCAGTGGTTGAATAGACAAAGGAAAAAAAATTCTTTTCCATCATATTATTTCCAGGGGTAAAATCACATTCCACAAACATATACAAGTCTGTTCCACCAACCTCTAAATTACAAGAGATACAAAGGTAAAAACGGCAAGGTCTCTGCTCTCTTAAAGCTCACAGTTTAATGAGGGTAAAAGAAACACATATAAAAATCTCCAATACAGGCTAATTCTGAAAAGTGCTGTAATATAATATCAAACAAGCTCAGGTATGGGCTAAGCTACTATAACAAAGGAGACCAAGATAGAGTGGTTTAAAGAAGATACTTTTTTTCACCAATATGTATCGTTTGATATGGAGATGTGGGGAAAGGAGAAATTGCCTAGTTAAGTAATACTATGAAGGTGGTGAAATCTGTTCTCTTGGCGCCAATGCTTCTGTTTTTCCCTAAGGTATAACCCCTTCACAGCCTTCCAGTATCCATCTTCAACACCCTTATACTTCACTCTCTCTGTCAGAACATACTTTCAAAAAAGTACTGAAATATTCGATGATAGTAAGATGTAAATAACTGGTAAGGCTTAATGTGATGCCATTTGCAGGTACCTTTTCAAAGATTACAACAGATTTAAAGACAATAGGATATATTCTGTCACAGAATTTTGAGCATCATAGTTAAGCAGTATTTGGGCAGAAATGGATCCGTGAGCCTTGAAATAAACCACCAATTCTTAAAATCCGCCTAGAACAGATGTTGACTGTTAACTGTGTTGGTGAATAAGCAATAAAGGGCTTGAGCTGGGGGGAAATACATGGAAGAATTTTTTAAAAACCTCCAGTCCTGGGGGTGGATTCTTTCCGCCCCCAACCACTTTCACCCACTGACATTGGGGGCTAACTGACCACATACTCTAAGCATTAGTCTACCAGAAGATCTTGAACTAGTGAAGAGAATTTATCATATAAGACTAGTAGAATCAGAAAATTAGGCCAGTAGAGCTTTACCTTGTCTGTGCTAAAACAATCATTTGGACAAAATCTTTCCCCATGAACTTTAGGTAAATTTTGCCTCCTCTTAAAATAAGTCTGACCATTGTTATACAGTAAGAGGTAGACTTGGAAATACCGTTGAACATTGTTTGAATTACTGTGCCCTTAGGAGTCAGTCTGATTTCCGAAGGAGAAAAACTAAATACAGTTCCTGTCATCCGTGCACAATTTACTGTCTATTGATCATTTTGATTAACTTTAACAGTGTGATCATTTTTTCTCTCTCTCACCACTATACTCCATTTACCTCTTAAATGGCAGTCCCATCAAATTCTAAGATTAGGTTGCTTTTTGGTCAAGTAAAAGTACTCATGGATTCTAAATTATATTTTCCCCATGATATGTTACTGTGAAATCACTAGTTTAGTATTTGACCCTAAATAAGATTGAAGAACTGTTTTGCTAATATGCTTTCTTGCTAGAGTTTAAGTTTATTACAAATATTCTGAATGATCCAAATTGGTTAGTAACTCACAGTTGAATTCCTATTTTAAAATCCTCTAGTTCTCGCAAGTCATACCGAAACTAGCAGTCTGCTTTTCGACATTTGCAATAGCATAGCGTTGTTTTCCACAAGCCATACTGGTTTTATAAAGTACGTGCTATAGAGGCTGACTCAGAGCATTTTCAGATGCTTTGGCTTTGAATTTCTCAAAAAAAAAAAAAATCTTTTCCTTCATCTCATACCCAAATCACAGATCACATATATGCAAAAATTGCAGAAATTTGGTCTGCAATACTAACTCCTGATAACTCAATCAAAGTTCTTTAATACTATGGTTTTTTAATCCAATGTTCTGTTGCCTTTATAAACTCTACAAACTAATTAGTAAATAAACTCACATTTTCAATCATTTTCCTTTGAAACATACTATATTTATTCACCTCACTAAAAAACTTAACCAAAAAGCTTCCGGAAGAAGTGTGGAAATAAAATTATTGGTCTAATTATAAAGCAGAAGTATTTGGGGTTTGATTCCAAATGTTTTAATTAAACAGGAAAAGCAGTTTTAAGTGAAGCTTGCTACAGTTAGCCAACTTATATTAATATAATATTAACTTCCTTGCCCTCATCACATGTAAAATAAATTATAAAAAAGTGAATGACCTTTGTTCTATCAAATTTTAAAAAATAAAATCATATTGTTTTGTTTGATGATTTAAAACCTATCATCATTTTTAAAATTCAACAATGCTTAGACACATTTAGCAATTTGTCTTAATTTTCATAATCTGTTCTATAAACAGAGATTTTTTTTCTAAAACTTTTAAAAATGATTATTTTCTAGTTTTGCTAGAAATAAAAAGTGTAGGATTCTATTTCTACCGCAAGGCATCAGTCCATGGTAAATTAATCTTCAAGGGGTTTTAACATTACCCTGTGGACAGTCAATGACTACAGAAAATTACATATTAAAATATGAACAGTCCTAGGGGCCCTAGCTATGAATAAAAGATAATAAAGGAAAATGCAGTTGAGAGTTTATTTTCCTTTACTTTTCCTAATCAGATTAGTTCTGGGGATGTTATACACCAAATCCTCAGACGTTGCAATTCAGGTCTCAGACGCTCTACCCTGAGGCTAGTTCCAACTCAGAGGAGTAAATCCCTCGCTCACATTCGCTCTTTCTCCATACCCCTCATATTTTAAAAGCAACCTTAAACTTTTAAATAGTGACAGTAACTCAACTTCAGGTTTGTAGTGCTTGATGGGGTTAGGGTATGGGAAGGCGGCTTTAATATCAGAGGTGGGGAAGGGAAGGAGTGAACGTCGGGTTTAAGGACTTATTCAGCTAGGGGACAGGGTTTGTGCGGTTTAAGATACAAGATTTCGACAATTTAGGGGGCAAAAGAGATTCAGAGATTCAGATTCGGATTTGGAAATTGTAAATTACAGCCACTTCAAAGAGCTGCTGTGAAGTTTAAAATGAGTTAGCTACGCTCTAAAGCTCTAAAATGAGCTCGCTAAGCGCTAAAGCTCTAAAATGAGTTAGCTAAGCTCTCACAGTGTGATCTGAGACTGCTTCAGCATCACCTAGGAACCGTTAGAAAATGCAGAATCTCAGGCCCCATCCCGGATCTACTAAACAGGAAACGTGGGCAAGGTGGAGGAGAGGGGTTTTGAGGAGGGGGGTGGACACGACAGATCGGTGTTTTAATGAGCCCTACAGGAAATACATGTTAGAGTTTGAGAACCACTGCTCTAAGGAATTGCACGAATGTTCATTAGTTGGGAGATTAAAGTAGGCGAGAAGAAGGACGGAAGGGAGGGAGGCAGGGAGGGAAAAGGAGGAGAGGAGAATATCGAGAGGATCGAGAGGGTGCAGAGCAGACCTCAGACAGAGGACAGGGCTCTTTGAAAGAAAACCGAGAGCGGCCGGATGGCTACGTAGGGAAATCCTAGGTTCGGCTCTGGGACCTTCCCAGGACTGTCCAGCCAAGCAGGAGCCCTGCGGACGCCCGGCACCGGCAGGTGGCGCCGGACGGACAATTGACAAGGAGGCGGAGTCTCCCCAGGCAGAGCAGGCTCGCGCTCTGGAGGTTCGGGCGCCGAGCGGGGTTGGGCACCTCCGGGCCGGTGCTGCGGCCGCGACTTACCGTCAGATCACGCCGAGAGAAGGGTGAGTCCCTTGAATCGTTCTGGCTCGCTGCTTGTTCCCTGCCGCTCGGTGTCCCTGCGAGGCCGGGCACCGGCTCCCAGCATCGGGAGGAGTGGAGGGGGTTGCGAGCCCTCCCAGGACTGAAGCAGTGGCGCTTCGGGGCGAGGGCAGCTCAGTTTGCCTCTTGCGCGCTGCTCTGGGACACGCTGCTTTCCAGCGAGCTCTCCGCGGAGCACACCGCTCCATTGTGGCTTGTCCAGGGGCTGGGAGCCGGGGACTCACAGGAAAGCCTTTTCTCTGGGGACTCAGGGGATAGGATGAGTTATTAAGTTTGTCCTTAGGTTGGGTTCTGATGGCAAGTTTTCCAACTTGGCAAAATCGCCACGAGTTTGCATAGTATTGATGAATGATTGGTACGTACTACTTAAAACCGTGCAACTCTTCTTCAAGTTTCCTAGTAACAGAGAGTTTTCATTTTAAGTCCTTGGAACATTAGTCCGACTCTTTCAGGATCTCAGTTAGGATTCAGGTTTCCTCCAAATATTCAATCAAGGCTTTATATGTGTCAGGTGTGAAATCCACTGGAAGGAGTTTGTAGACATAAAATTTACGAACACTTGCAAATTCCTGACTCTGTTCTTTTTGTAAAAAAAAAAAAAAAATCCTTATTGAATAAAAGGTCATTCGTTTAGCACACGAAGGAAGCAAGGCCTAACAACACAGCCCAGTGAAGAAAAACATCTCCCCTTCTCATAGTTAAATGTGGTAAAGTAAGTTTGCAGTTAAAAGTATAGAAGATTTGGAAATGCAATGCAACTGACCATGTATCCCGGTCATTGAGTGTCTTCATATTCCAAATTCTTCAACATAAACATAAGTCAGTTGGACTGTGTCAATATTTAGCAGGAACGTCAGGTCCTGGTACAGCAAAATGGAACAGTCACATCAGAAATAGGCTTTGCTTTTTAATGGAGACGAAAGAGAACTTTGGATCAAATTCTGGCGTTCCTAACATCTGAATACTGTGCTGTTTCCTGTTGTTTTTGTTGATGAAAAGATTTTATTGTAGAATTTAAATTATATATTTGGTTAATGTCTGAGGGAAACCAACATATTTTATTTGACTGATATTTTATTTTCTTGGCTTCAGGGTACAAGGTGGACTGTGGGTGACACAGTCAACAAGCTCCCTAACTGCCCGGGGTTTTTCCTTGGCTTTGCTCTTCAGTATGGTCTCCCTACCATGCGGACGAATGGTTGGATACCTCTCCAGGGCCACTCTGGCTTTTCACCCAGATTCTGTGCAAAGTGGCCCTCAATCAGCAAATACTACCAACTTGCTAGATGCTCCAGGACCAGGTCCTGAAGAGAGCCCTCACCCTTCCCACGCCACCATCTGTCCATGAAACTTTGTCTTCCTTTCCGATGCATTGCACTACCATGCAGTCAGTTCTTGAAATGTCTGCCTTCTCTCCTAGACTTTAAGCTTTTTGAAAGCAGAGTCTCCATGTCATTTAACTTTATATTCCCACTGCCTACCTGGTTGTTCACAGTATAGTTAATGACTTAATATTGAAAAAGTGTAGATTTGTATGTTAACATCTCTGCCATCCTGAAACTCACAGTTAACACATCTCCCAAGCATGGTGAATTATTTCTTGTATTTGATTACAGTAAGTAAAACTTGTATTCCTAGTCATATTCACACCCCCAAATTACTATATTAATAATGTTGGTTAAATCACCAAATGATTTGGAATAATACTTCTTAAGCAGATAGACTGTAAAACCCCTCCAGAGCAGACACGAAATCTCATTTCTCTTTTTCCTCCTCAATGTCTGTCATAGATTAGAGTTCATAGATACTTGAAGATTGGCATAGGCTTTACTCAGAACTCTTTCAAATGCCAGTGATATACACCTTACTCAAACTAACTTAAGCAAAATAGGGATTGTATTGGCTTGTGTAACTGAAAAATTCAGGATCTGGTCTCAGAAACTCTAAATATTTAAATAGGCCAGGACTCTTCTGTGTCTTTCCCCATTTCTTGCTTAGGCTTCTGTGTGTCGGCTTTCTTCTATCCTTTTGAAGACATCTTCCTCCTTACAGCGTGTAGAAGAAAGCACGGTAGGCTTCTATCATCCCAATATAACAGAATATTAAAGACATCTTCTCTTTATCTTTCATTTCCAAATATAAACATCAGAGAAGGACTCTAATTGGTTCGACTAGAGTTGTATGCCATCCCTAAGCCAATCAGTGTGATGAGCAGAATAGAGAACTGTCATTAGTCAAGACTGAGTCATATGCCCACTTCTGTGGCCAAAGGAGGGCATTTCTCTGGATGGAGGAAATGTTTTAGATCATAAAATAGTGGGGAAAGAATGTGGGCGGACCAAAAAAAAATATTCTCAGCATGAATATTGTGAAATTTTGAAATAAGTAACGTATGGAAAATGTTCTTAGAGCACTTCAACAAAGGCACATGTTGGCATTATGTAAAGATGACTCCTCTTTATTCTCTGTGAAGATCAAACCTTTAAAAGTTGGAGAATGTTTTAAGTGTTTTAAACTGCTAGAAACAACTTTCCACTTAATAAAGTATTACAGATGGTCTAAAATTCAGAAACACTTGGAATGTTTCTGTCAATCAAATGGTTATATATCTAATCTGTTTTCTTACTGGATTTCATAAAGAATAAATTGGCAATGTATTCCTCTGGAAATAAATTTAGAACTAATAAAACAGTGAATAATGTTGTGACATCATATGTTTCCCTTTCCTAAAAAATGTTACACCAAGCCCAAATGAGGATCTGTGGACAGTGTTAAGGAAAAGATTCTTTTATCGGGCAGGAAGTGTGACAAAATAATTTCCACAGGGTTAATATGCTAGCATATTTAAATATGCTAGCAACGCTTGTCTTATCAACAAAAACCAGGCTGTGACTCCGATGGGAAAATGGCACTCCTAAAACACAACCTTTCAGTCCTTTGTGCTGCTATCAGCATTCACCTTACCGAGAGTGTCTATTCTGTTCATTTTCTGAAACTCAGAGTACATTTCCCCATAAAATCATTTCACCATTATTTCAGATTCCAGTGTCAACCCCAAAAGTCTATTAAACACAACTTCCTGAAATATAATCTTATATCAGCAAACTCCAACCTCCACTGACAACATTGTTATTCTCAAAAAACTACATTCCTAATTCTATTTACCTTTGAGGGGAGTTGACTTTCCTCCGAATGAGCACCTGGAGTTAAAGTCTCCTAAAATAAAAGGCAACATCTGACCCTTTGAATTCCATATAGACACCTGGGTCATTCATTGCACTGATAGTTGGACAAAGAAAAACACTATTGACACAAGGGCCCTTGTTTGAATTCTTATAGATTATAATGTGAGGTTAAATGAGTCAATCAGTCTATATTTTAAATTGCACTTTATCTGCCACTCTAGCCCTTATATGAGTAAATTTTTCATATTGCCCTATCAAACATTAATATCATAAATAGCATAGATGTGAAGAAGATAATTATTTTTATTTGCACAGGTGGCTGAGGCCATACTATTTTACAGAATTAATGGAGAGCAGACAAGACATCACAAACCAAGAAGAACTTTGGAAAATGAAGTCCAGGAGAAATCGAGAAGAAGATGGTTATTTGGTAAAATAATAATATTAATTAATTAATTAAAATCTATAAATAATTCAAATGCTGTTCCATATCTCCTAGTGTTATAAAAGTGATTTTCACCCTAGTCTGCTGATATCTTTACTCTGATTCCTGGCACTGATACTGTGATGGCTAAAGGGCAGTGTGGGCTATGAGAGGAGTTGTACCTTGACTGTCATGGACTTAGCTGAATAACCTTGAGTAAGTTACTGAAAATCCTGGGTCTTGGTTTACCTATAAAGTGAGAGAGTTGGACCAGATCATCTCCAAAGCCCTTCCAACTCTTTCTAACATTCTGTGGGTCTAAGTTTTTTGAAAAAGTCATTAATGCCCATATAACAGTAGTTTTGTAAACTGTTTTTTTCATAGGCTCCATGGTAGTTTACCAAGAGATCATCAAGTTAATTGATGATTCACTGTTTAACTAAATAAATTCAACTTTGGAATAAGAATCATTTGTCACACTTTTGCCCCACATCAAGATTAAATGTTTCTTACTAAATTATTTAACTGAACAAGTGGTGGAAAATTTTGCTTCCAAACTCTTTTTACCTTTCTAACTGATCTCAACTACAGTTTTAACAGAAAGTATTTATTTTATCTTAATTATCTTAATAGGAAAAATAAGGTAGTACAAGTACATACTGTCTAAAATAAGTGTGCATAAAATAAAATCATTTTCATTTTTCAAGTCTTACTTGCTGTTCCATGATTCTTCACCCATAACCAGAAAATTGATATCCATTGATTGTTTTAACATGCAGAGGTGGCAGAAGCTGTATAATGCTCAACTCCCTTCTAAATGGAGTAACTGGAAAAAGCATTGGATGTAATAGTGATTTGTTACTGAAAGTAAAAGTCAAATGGCAAGAGGTCATTTTTTTTTTTTTCTTTTTCTTTTTTTTTGTGGTACGCGGGCCTCTCACTGTTGTGGCCTCTCCCATTGCGGAGCACAGGCTCCAGACGCGCAGGCTCAGCGGCCATGGCTCACGGGCCCAGCCGGTCCACGGCATGTGGGATCTTCCCAGACTGGGGCACGAACCCGTGTCCCCTGCATCGGCAGGCGGACTCTCAACCACTTGCGCCACCAGGGAAGCCCAAGAGGTCATTTTTAAACACTAAAAATTATAGAGAACTATGCGAATTAAAGTCACTCTGCATAAAATGAGGAAATGAACAAGATAATCACTAACATCATTCTGAGCATTAAAATGTTATGGGTCTACATCTAGAGCTATAAGAAATTAGGAATAACATATTAGGTGAGAAAGTGAATTTATTCATAAAGTAACACAATATGAAACACTCTGCTATAAGTTCTTATTTTGAGGGTTTTTTTTTTTTTTAATTTGCTGGTATGTCAGTCAGTTGGGGAAGTGATGTAATATTCAGTGCAAACTTCTTTTGAATTGTTGACTACCTAGAAATGCAACTGGGTAAAGAAATATAACTTTCTCAGGAAATAAATCATCCCTGTGGGATTTAACTACTTATATAGCCTTTGTACCATTTTAATAGACTATTCATCTATTAGTACTTATACAAATGAGATATTTTATGAATATGAGACTACATGATGGGGGGAGGGATAAATTGGGAGATTGGGATTGTCATATACATACTACTATATATAAGATAGATAACTAGTAAGAAACTACTGTATAGCACAGGGAACTCTACTCAATACTCTGTAATGTAATGACCGTTATGGGAAAAGAATCTAAAAAATGGTGGATATACATATATGTATAACTGATTCACTTTGCTGTACAGCAGAAACTAACACAACATTGTAAATCAACTATACTCCAATAAACATTAATTTAAAAAAAGATTACAAGAAGGAAATTACATATTTTTATCTAATAGTGATGACTATATTATTCCTGTTCCTTTGTACTTGAATGAATGGAGTTTGCAGAGGGTTGTCCAGTAACCAAAAGAAATTATAAAACAAATACAACTATGACTACTTACAAGTGTTATTATTTTTACCAACGATTGCTGGATTTTTTTTAAAGTTTTTCAGTTTTTGTTTCCCAGTTGCATTATTTCATTCTTTTACACTTTCAAGATAGAAACACAATGGTCTGAGCTCTAGTGGAGGTATCTGAAGCATGTATTTCTTTTGACTTAAAGAAAAATGAGTAACAGAAATTATGGAGAACCTCCAGTAAGGTAGGATAACTAAGTATACCTTTGATCATTGCCACATAGTCTATGCCACCTTCCACTAACCAGTATCCAAAAGCAAGGTTCGAAATGTCCCTTTTTACTGATACGTACAATGAGCAGTAAGTAATTAGTTTGAGAGACATCCCATTGTTTTGTTCAATTTTAAGATGTTCATTTTCTTTCCTTTGTAGAATAAGGATTCAAGAGAGACCAGTGCACCGAAAGGACCTGTGCTTTTGCACTTGCACCAAACAACCCATTGTGATGAATTTGATTGCCCCCCAGAGCTTCAGCACAAACAGGAACTCTTTCCAAAGTGGCGTTTACCAATTAAAGTCGCTGCTATCGTATCATCTCTGACTTTTCTTTACACTCTTCTGAGGGAAATAATTCACCCTTTTGTAACTTCCCATCAACAGTATTTTTATAAAATTCCAATCCTGGTCATCAACAAAGTCTTGCCAATGGTTTCCATCACCCTCTTGGCACTGGTTTATTTGCCAGGTGTGATAGCAGCAGTTGTGCAGCTTCATAATGGAACCAAGTATAAGAAATTTCCACATTGGTTGGATAGGTGGATGGTAACAAGAAAGCAATTTGGTCTTCTCAGTTTCTTTTTTGCTGTACTGCATGCAGTTTACAGCTTATCCTATCCAATGAGACGATCCTACAGATACAAGTTGCTAAACTGGGCATATCAACAGGTAGGATGACATTACTGACAATATCACTAAACTAAAAAGTCTAAGTCTCCTAACAAATTAACTGTTTCTTATTTTAATATCAGTACCCCAAACCTCTGTTGAAACCCTGTGTTGAGAAAGTAATCTGCTTTTTAAAATTTTTTATTATAACTCTTCACTGGGGCTTGGTTGTATAATTCTACTTTGAGGAAAGTTTTCTAAGCTGAAAATAGTAAACTACAACTTTAACAACATAAACAAGTATTTTGTTCATGGACCGAGCCACATTTCAATCTTCTACCACCCTCAGAAGATTTCTTTTTTATGCTAATTGTTCCTATTTTCTGCTTATTTACCATATATACACACATATGACAATTCTAACCAACAAATAACTATTATGTAAATTAATAAAACAGATTATATAAATTTTGTGTTCAAGGAAAAAGATCAATAGCTCCTATGTCATTTCTCTTAGAGAAATGCAAAAATAAAGTCATAAATTTGTGGAGGCCCCTAGTCATCAGGTCCTCCATAGTAGAGGGAGCGTAGAAGGAGGTTCTTATACTGGAAACAAGTGTTGTTTGCATTTTTTCCTTCCTCTTTTCACCCTCTCTTAGGTCCAACAAAATAAAGAAGATGCCTGGATCGAGCATGACGTTTGGAGAATGGAAATTTATGTGTCTCTAGGAATTGTGACACTTGCAATACTGGCTCTGTTGGCTGTGACATCTATTCCATCTGTGAGCGACTCTTTGACATGGAGAGAATTTCACTATATTCAGGTAAATTATATATTAAAAAAACTCTGGTCCCTCAGAGAGGTAAATCTTTTTAAGCTTATAATATCCTCAAGTATATTGACTTTACCCCGTAAAAAAATAATAGATGGTTTTCCAATAGCAAAGATCTCACACTTGTTCCAATTAAAAATGTACTCTCCTATCATTTTTCCCTCTTGCTGATAAACAGGAGAGGTGTTTTCTAGACATATATAAGAGGCATTACTCAAAGAAAAATATTATTTCTAACATTTGAAGCTTGTTGGACAAGCTTTGAACAAAGCTGTCTATCTAATAACAACAAATGTGATATTTTAGAAATTCAATATTGTTTTCTTAGTTCTCCAAAAGTAAAAAAAAAATTTGGCCTATCCTCTGATTTTATTCATGCCTTTTAAGTTACACAGCTTTGTACTCTCCTCCTTGAAATATGGAGTTTTATCTACCAAAGGTATTGTAATATCTAATTTTAAAAGCTTCTTTTTCCAAGTTACATTTTATGTAGCTTATTCACTTGAAGTTACTCAATATTCCTGGAATTCAAAACTGCCTCAGATTTACTGAGGTTAACTTCCTAGTGGTAGATTATACCCTAGAAAGAACAATGGGATCCAGGTCTGACAAGATTCAAAGGACTAAACTTAATTCAGTCCTAAGCGCTGCCAAGATTTTTAAAATTATATACATAGCTTTAACTTTTATGGGTGGACATCTTTGGAAATTCCCACAAAGTCAGTTAATCCTCACTATCCTTTGTACACATCCATGCATGTACTCCAACAGACACCTTATCAGGACATCTGATTAAGCTGGAAAGAATGTCTCCATCTGAATTATTTGAATGTGGTTTAGAGATGGTGCCACATTTTCCAGATGCAATATTTGCTGATTTTGTAGGTTTAGCTTGATAGCCATTGGAGTTGTCTGTTCCTCATTAAATAACTCTCTTCTTACATTGCTCTGCCTGTCACACATATGCTGTGCATCACTTTACAGATTTAATTACAAATTCAAGCGCTGTATCTCGACAACCCAACTCATTCCACTCTGTGTACAACACCTAGCCCATAAGATGTATACAATACACATTTGGTAAATTAATCTTCAACTAATTACATATATTTTTCAATTAATGACCTAGCAACTTTTCATTTACAATCTAAGTACTGGCTACTTTATGATTTACCTTGGAGATTTATATCTGAAAATATAAACTTAGCTATTTGGTTGTATTCATTGGGGCTTACTGCTGAATAACTGTGAGTTGGATTCATTCTGACAGTCTAGTGAACATTTCCTGTAAAGTGAATAGAAGTCAGAAGATATCTAGAAGAGCTATTGCCAGAATTCCATAAAACTACATAGGTGAACAATTCTTTTTTTTTTTTTTGCGGTACGCGGGCCTCTCACTGCTGTGGCCTCTCCCGTTGCGGAGCACAAGCTCCGGACGCGCAGGCTCAGCGGCCATGGCTCACGGGCCCAGCCGCTCCGCGGCATGTGGGATCTTCCCAGACCCGGGCACGATCCCGTGTCCCCTGCATCGGCAGGCGGACTCCCAACCACTGCGCCACCAGGGAAGCCCTGAACAATTCTTTTTAAGTAACTTTATCTGGATGGTGCCAAGTATCCCAATGCAAGCTGATATTTTTCTTCACATCTCCATATCTCTATGTTTCGTTCAAACATTGAAATAATTGTTGGTATTTTTCCACTTTATCAAAATGTTTGATTTTTTTTAACAAAGACCAAGCTCATTCACTTTAGTATTAATATACCAAAATCACAATCACTTTAGTTGCCTTTGTAATTGATAAAGATCACTAATATCAAGTTGATTTTTGCACTGATCTTCAGTCAACCCACCAATATTTATTGAGCACCTGAAATGTGCACAGCATTGTGTTGATTCTGCAGGGATCCTGTGATGAGTCAGACAGAGTCTCTGAGTTTAGGTGTCTCTTGATAAGCAGAATTAAGGCAAATGCACAAGAGACAAAGCATCATAAAATAAATGTCATAAGAGAGAAGAACAAGGTATGGAGAAAGGGAAGGCAATGTTATCGATTTTCTGAGACCAAAAGGAGAATGGTTGTGAATTTTCTCAACTTAGATAGCCTGGAGACAAAGGCATTACCCACACGTAAAAAGAGTGGAAATATGAGTGGACATTGTCGAGAAACGTAATAGGAAAACAAATGGAGATGAATGGAAGAATTTCCAAGCAACAAAACAGATCTAGATGATATAGGATGGAATAAACTCTAAATGAACCAATCTCACCAAGATAATTCTTTTTTCTTTTGCAGAGCAAACTAGGAATTGTTTCCCTTCTGCTGGGCACAATACATGCATTGGTTTTTGCCTGGAATAAATGGGTAGATATAAAACAATTTGTATGGTATACACCTCCAAATTTTATGATAGCTGTTTTCCTTCCGACTGTTGTCCTGATATGCAAAGCCATACTACTCCTGCCATGCTTGAGAAAGAAGATACTGAAGATTAGACATGGTTGGGAGGATGTCACCAACATTAACAAAACTAAGATGTCTTCCCAGTTGTAGAATTGCTGTTTACACACATTTTTGTCCAATATTGATATATTTTATCATAAACACTTCAAATTTGTATTTGTTTAATAAAATGACCACTTGAGGATCTTAACCTATCTCTTTGTTTATGGGTAATGTTTGAAATATGTGTATTTCCTTGCAGATGTGTTTCAAAGCGAGAAGTTAAATAACCTTTATCACATTCTCTATGTTTAGTAAAGCTGAGCATAAAAAATAATCATATCTCATTTGTCAGACTACATAGCATTATAAATAATAAAAGCCCTTGAAATACCAGTCCTTGCCACTCCTTAAAAGTTATCACGAACCATGAAAAAAAGATATTATCTGATGGCCAATAGGCACATGAAAAAATGCTCAACATTGCTAATTATTAGAGAAATGCAAATCAAAACTACAATGCGGTACCACCTCACACCAGTCAGAATGGGCATCATTAAAAAGTCTACAAATAACAAATGCTGGAGAGGGTGTGGAGAAAAGGGAACCCTCCTACACTGTTGGTGGGAATATAAGTTGGTGCAGCCACTGTGGAAAACAGTATGGAGGTTCCTCAGAAAACTAAAAATAGAATTGCCATATGATCCAGCAATCCTATTCCTGGGCATATATTTGGACAAAACTATAATTCAAAAAGATACATGCACCCCAGTGTTCATTGCAGCACTATTTACAATGGCCAAGACATGGAAACAACCTAAATGTCCATCGAGAGATAAATGGATAAAGAAGATGTGGTACATATATACAATGGGATACTACTCAGCCATAAAAAAGAACAAAATAATGCCATTTACAGCAACATGGATGCAACTAGAGATTATCATACTAAGTGAAGTAAGTCAAAAAGAGGAAGACAAACACCATATGATATCACTTATATGTGGAATATAAAATATGACACAAATGAACTATCTAGGAAACAGAAACAGAATCACAGACATAGAGAACAGACTACTAATTGCCAAGGGGGATGGGGTTGGGGGAGGGATGAAGTGGGAGGTTGGGGTTAGCAGATGTAAGCTTTTTTATATAGAATGGACAAATTAAAAGGTCCTACTGTATAGAACAGAGAACTATATTCAATACCCTATGATTTTAAGGAAAAGTTTGATAAATTGAACTAAATAAACAGTTGTCAAAAGATACCATTAAGAGAGTGAAAATGCAAGCTACAGGGTGGGAGAGAATATTGCTACAAAGGGGTCATATCCAAGATATGTTTAAAAAAAAAAAAAACTCCCATTAAAAAAAAAATACCCTATGATAAACCGTAATGGAAAAGAATATATATTAAAAAAATTATATATATATATAACTGAATAACTTTGCTGTACAGCAGTAATTAATACAACACTGTAAATCAACTATACTTCAATATTTTTTAAAGTTATTATCTGAATCTACCACACTAGTATATCCAATGTTTATGACTGTTGTTAAAGAACTTTCATTTTCCCATAATGGAACACCCATCTCAAAAAACACATGGCTTATGACTACACAAGTAAAGCAATAGAATAAGATCAGATACACATCCAGGCAAAATAAAACTCAGGTTTTCCAGGAGAAAAGGTAAATTCAGTTTTCTACATCTGAGTTATGTACAACTCGGTTGAACTTACCTTAATACCTTGGCCAAAGCATACCATGAACCAGGTCATCAGAGAGCAAACTATACATCAACTATCAGGGCTTGCTAACCCAACCAACTATACTTCAGAGGTCTTCCATAATTAGCAAAACTAACGCAAACCTTGTCTTTTATACAGATAAATTATTTATTATGATTAAAGATAATAGAGCTAATACTAATGGTACAAATTAGGAAAAACAATTAGAACATTCACTGAGTGGAGTTCAGTTTTTTTACTTTTTGTTCTATTACAAAGGATGATTATTCATTATTACACGGGGGCTAAGGAGCCTTCTGGAGCATAAATTTGAATTTTATACACTATTGGGATTCAGATGTATAGATACATGTCTGCAGATAGTGTTTAGGGTACACAACTGGAAATAGAGTAGACCAGCGGTCCCCAATCTTTTTGGCACCAGGGACCGTTTTCATGGAAGACAATTTTTCCATGGACCAGTTGGGGGTGGGGATGGTTCAGGCAGTAACGCGAGTGATGGGGAGTGATGGGGAGCGGCAGATGAAGCTTCACTCGCTCACCTCCTGCTGTGTGGCTGGGTTCCTGCTGGTCCGAAGCCCTGGGGTTCTAGAATTGCAAATCAGATTCAGCAAGGAGATGTAACTATGGGAGCACTTAACTAAGCTTGACACATGTCATACCATAGTCAACCAGCTCTGCTATGCAGCAGTCAAGTACCTGCATTCCCAACTGCATTGCAAGATGGCAAAATGTTAGCATCTCCAGTTCTAAGAGGGAGAACTCGACTTTCAACCTTCCTGGCACTAAGATAGCATTGAGGCTGCAGCTTGGGAACGGGGTTCCAACCTGAAGTGGCACGTCAATGTAGAGACAACATCTGAGTTCTGGCTTGGTCACTGAAGTCCTGTCTCTGTTAGCCATGGTAATAAGTGACAACAGACCTATTCTGAAACACAGAATTCCCAGTGATAGGAGAAAGGGAGTCTACAAGGGCCTTAGAAGTAAAGCACAAAAACATCTAGATTCAATTTGTACTCAGGGGCTGTTGAAAACTAGACCATTCACTCTTTGTATCTTTTCTGAATTTTTAAGAATTGTTGGGTAATATTGTTATGAGCAGAAGAAAACTATAAAATTTGTCTTAAAAAGAATAAATATTATATTCTAGTACAAGCTTAGATTTCCTGTTACTCAATGAAAATGTATAAAGCACCTCCCATATACCAGGCCCAGTGCTAGACAGAGGATATATCAAGATAGAAATGACCTAGTTCCTACTCACAGTCTCATAGGGAAGACAAATTTTAGTACAGCAATGAATTCTAGCTTACTGGTATCACTAAAGAGGGAATGACCAGCTCTGTTTAGAAGGGCAAAGTCAGGAAGCTGTGAGGTTGATCCAAAAAAGAACTATTTGAGCTGGGGATTAAAGTATAAGCAGGTGTCCTTCAGCTAGAATGGGAAGATAGGTAGCATAGTGAGAAGCATGGAGGTGTAAAATGATGGGATGGAATATATTGGAAGGACTAACATTCAGGAATAGAGCAGGTGAAGGAAATACCAGATTAGGTAGGGACACAGGCCAGACAGATCAACAAGTTCATTGTATGACATGAAACTAAATTTGGACTTTGTTCTCTAGGGAATAGGGAAGTCACTGAAAAACTTTAAATGGGAGCTTAACATGATCATATTTGCAATTTAGAAAGATTTATCTATAGACTATCCAGGAGATAGATCTGATAGGGGTCAGGGGCCGTGGGAGCAGTGGTACAAAGGGTGAAGGCAAGTTGGAAGGCTGGAAGAATATCAAAGTAGACAACAGCAGTATCCCAGGACAGAGGCACTAAGTTCCCAAACAGAGGTTGTTGCAGAGGGGGGATGGATAAAAGAGGAGAGCTAATGAAACATGGTAGGAAGATTGAATTTCCAGGAACTCATGACCAATAGGCCATGAGAAGTGAGAAGAAGAAAGGCTTAGGATGGGACTTTTAGAATTCTATTAGCCTGAATGACTTAGAGAATGATGCCATTAAACAGGATAGGGAATTCTACAGGAGAAGCAGATTTTTAACCATAGCAAAAACAGAATGAGTATTCTGTGCATTGTATGCTGTTTACAAAACACAGTTGTTAAGGAATGCCGTGTGTTTTTTTTGTTTCAGCATATACAAATATAATTATGAAACACATATAGTTTGTGGCAGTGAAAAGAAAAAGGAAGGTATTTCTCTGCTCCTTTGATAAGGTGTTTTTTTAACACAGTCATGGAGAACAGTCACACAGGGTCTCCCTGGAGCACAAAGAACACCTAGAAAACTGCTGGCCAGGAGACCAGTGCCTTCCTTACTCAAACAGAGCTTCCTTTCTGCTCAAAATGAAGGCTGCTGGGGTTTATTTTCTTTAAGCATTGCTCTATAGGGATCTTATAATCTTCAGTTAAAAAAATAAAACTATGAAAATGATGTCTTTTATTATTTTAATAATGAGTCACATTTAATGTTGTTTTAAGACAATAAAAAAGAAATTTGTGATTCTGATCTGATTTTCAGACCATAGACTTCAAAGGAAGCCTGTAAGAAATTGTGGCCTAATGAGCATGGGATCTCTAAACTTAAACATTTGAATTAATAACAAAAATATGTAATTTTAATTGGTAACATTAATGCTAGAATTTTTTTCCAAGAACATGAACAAGATATAATAGCTGCTTTTTCTAAAACTGGTCTTCAAGGTAAAAGTGTTAGAAAATTTCCAGTTTGGATTTAATGTTAGGTTCTCCTTTTTTATGCCAGTTTTTCCAGATGTCTTCAAGAGCCCCTTTGAAGAGGTAATAAATTATTTGATCTCTTATTTGTTGAAAATAATCCTATGCTTGAATAAATTAATAAATCACTGACTTGTGACCATTACACATGACCTGAGGCTAAAGTCCACTACCTTCTTCTTCTCAGCTAATTCCATTACTTCAGCTGGTCAAGGAGGCCTCACAGTTATTGCCAGTGAGTATGTGACATTCCCAGAATTATTAATGGATACCCCTTTGAACTGTGCCAAGGACAAGTTGTCGGTTCATGCAGCTATAAAATTATTCAACTGGAAGAGACTGATGAGATCACCTGAGCTCACTAATCCCTCACCCAGAGGCATGACCCCACTGAAATGAGGCTTCCTCAGCAAAATGTTTGTATTTAGAACAACACTGAAGAAAGAGGAAAAGGGAAAGGAGCATAGGTGCCAAAATGGTAATGATGAGGAAGCTGTTGGTCTTCTTAGAAACAATGCCCCCTCCTGCACCTCGACTGAACCAGGGAGTGACTCACTGGACAAGGTTTTCTGAGAGTCAGAGAACCAGGAATTGAAGCTTGAGGCTTGTGATGATCCGGCCATAACAACTGGCACGTACCCCAGCACATGACCTGGGAAATGATTTCAGATCTCCCTCGTAAGTTGAAGTTGTACTATCACAAAAGATAAATAATAATGGATTTACACGGTGAGTTAGTTATACAGTGTAAGAGCTGGAAGAGTAGGAATAATTTTCATTTTTTTAAATAGAACTTATGTGAGTGAAATTCCTAACAAAAGCCCACCATGTAATAGGGGCCAGAGTGGAAGTGGGCTCACAGGACCAGGAGATGTTCTTTTTTGTTATGTCTTCACCCCGCTCACAAGCCCCTGTGACAACTTGAGCTCCATGGTACATGATTTGAAAACCCTTCCTCATTTATACAGATGAGGAAATGGATCTTTTTGTCAGGGATTGCTTATTTGCAAGGCACAAAAACCTACTCAAAGTCTCTTAAGTAAAGGGGAAGATATTGACAGCAGAAGGGGGATGCTGATATAACCCGCACATCAAGTGAATGATCTGTCCTCCCAGACCCTAGAGCTGGGATCCCACAAGAGTCTAAGTGTATCTGCTTGTTCTGTCTCTGCAGACAGATGTAGCAATGCTATGAAGTTCAAAGTGGGTTCTTTCCTATTTTCTCAAATTTGACAATTAGACCCACAGCTGGCAACAAAAGTGCTAAATAGTCCTCATTCTAATTTCAGAGAACAACCAGCTGTGGGGTCGGACAGAGTTTGCTGAGAGGTACGTTTCAGCAGAACCAGTGCTACAGAAACTCACCACCTCACTCCTAATACATATAAAAGAGGACAGAGGGAGCCGTGAAGGTCTCCTTTAGTCTGGGAAGATTAGCATTTATGAAGAGAAACTGTGTCCACGTCTTACCTCACTTCACCTCATCACAGGTTAAACCCTTCACCTACTCTACATCCTCACTGAAGAAGATGGACTTGCCTACCACACTGACTAGCCTCACATTAAATTTATGATAGAAAATTTAAGCGAACTCTCTACACTGTCTAATCTTTGTATATTTCCATAGTGAATTTGGTTTTCCTCTTGTTAAAACTGCTGTCTTATACCTTCCCTCTGCTCAAACCAATAATAACCTTGTCTCCTGCACTCAACCGGTAAATTTTTGTTAGGAAATAGACATAATCAGAAAAGAACTGTCTCATCTTCTCACCAGCAAATGTATCCACCAATGTACATGCATCTGGTACCCTTAACCTCCACTTATTACAACACTGTCCCTGTCCCCAAGGCCAACTCTTCCATTTAAGAATTAAATCTGATCCCCTTTTCTACTTAAAAAGCTTATACACATCCTTCCTATGTCATCAATTTACCCATCTCTGCTGTATTATTCCCATTAATACACAGTATTGAAAAATAAGTAAATAAAATACTTTGAATCAATGTCTCCCTTTAGTTCTTGACCCATTTCTCTGTAAAACTTTAAAACAAAATTTTAATATTTGCTTACTTTGATATTAATTTATCTATTCAACTTTCTTTGGATTAGTACTTGCACAGCATATATTTTCCCATCCTATTACTTTCAACCTTTCCGTTTTCCCATATTTTTAGGTATGTCTTCTGAGAGCAACATATAGTTGTCATTTTTAAATTCAGTTTGGTAATATTTGTTTTTAATGACAGCATTTAGGCCATATATATTTAATGTAATTATTGACATGTTTGGACTTCATTCTACCATCTTACTGTGTGCTACCTATTTCCTCACCAAGTTCTATGTTCTTAATGTCTTTATTATATAGCATTTTTCTGATTGAGAATATTCATTATTCCAGTTTTCCCCTCTATAACAGTTATACATTTTTTTTTACTATTTTTAGAATTTACTCTAGAGATCACACAATTTAGCAAAACCCAACATTAACTGGCACTTTTACCTTTCCTAATACAATGTGAGAAACTTGTTTCTCTCTGTTGTGTATTTTAATTCTATATATATATAGACCCAAAAGAAATTATAACTACTGTATTATACAGTCATTTAGATTTATACACATTTACCCTTTTGGCTGCTCTTTATTCTTTTCTGCATCTCCTAGTTCCCGTCTGGTTTCATTTTTTCCACTACCTGGAAAAAAAAATCTTTAGTGTTCCTTTCAGTGCATAATTCATGTCTGCTGGAAAAAATTCTTTTCTTCACAAGTTTTTGGTCTGAAAATGTCTTTATTTCATTATTGACAGATTTTTTTTTAGATGTTTAGAAATCTAGCTTGGCAGTTATTTTCTTTCTAAACTTTGTAGAAAATTCCATTGTTTCTGATAAAAAAGAGAAATCTCATTCTAACTTGCTTCATGAGGTTCCTGTGGCTAGTTTTTTTTTTTTCCTTTCTTTGTGGCTTAGTTTTCAGTCCTTTTGCTATTGTTAGGCTAAGTGTGGTTTCTCCTTTCAGTTATCTTGGTTGGATTTTGTAGTGTTTCTTGAATCTGTGATTTGATATTCATGAACAAGCTTGGCAAATTCTCAGCCATTGTCTTTTCAAATATTACTTGTGTCTCATTTTCTCTCTCCCTTGCTTCTTCCAATTGTTCATGCTAGATGTTCACACTCTATTTCCTGTCAACCTTAAAAATGAAATAACAAGGTCTTAACTATCTAAAATGAGCCAAACGCTATAACAGCAGAGAAATTGCAATTTGGGACAAGCAAACTATAAAAAGCCATAAGCAAAACTAAGGAGACAAAGGGAAGGTCAGCTTTTATTATGCTTTAGGAGGAAACTGGGGAGGGCTGTGGCGGGTTTTGTTTTGTTTTGTTTTTTAATTGGCTGCAAGAAGTGGGAAGCTTGTTGCTGGATCAGAAGGAAATCTCTTTCTTCCTTCTGGGGTCTGCAAGCTGGGGTGAGGGATATGTGCATGAGAGCCCTCCCTTCATGGCTTCCTGACTCCATTTTGATTTACTCTTCATTTGTTCATTTTCACGCTCTTATTTCATAACCTTCTCTTTGTATTTTCCATTCCTTTTTTTCTTTATATATCATTCTTATAATCATTTTTACCTATCTCCTAGTTCACTAATTCTATCTTCAACTATGTCTAATGTTATTAAATCCATCCACTGAGTTTTTAATTTCAGGTAAATTCAGCTTTAGAAATTTCAATTTTTTTTTTCTAGCTTCCAATTTTCTGGCAGATTTCCTAATCTAACCTTAATCTCCATGAGCAAAGTAAGAATCTTAAAGATAAGTCCATTATCTGATGCTCCTTTGAGTCTGTTTCTACTGTTAGGGCTTTGTTTTTTTTTCCCTTTGTTTTCACTCATGTCATTTAATCTCCTAATATGCCTGGTTATTTTATTGAGTGTCAAACACTGTATATTAAGACACTGTAAAATAATTTGAGGCCTAGAATGATGTTATCTTACTCAAGAATTTATGTTTTCTTCTGGCAAGTACTTAAGGGGCACTAGCAATGTGAGGTTTCCTTAATTCAGTTTTAAGGAATGAGTTTATTTGAAGCTGGGCTTCACTCCCTGCCAAACTTGAACTACTTCTGATTCACACTTATTCCAAGAGTTAGCTTCTTGGGATTCCAACTCAAAGCCTCGTGGAAATGACTACTTGGTTCTCCCCGTTGGCACACTCTGGATTACATATTTTGGCCTGTTAGTCTCTTGAATCTGTTAAAGGTGCTGTTCACTTTCTCAGCCTCTCAACTACATCTTCATAATCTCCTAATGGAAAAGTAGACCTCAGTGTTGGTTTTACCCTTCTGGGTTTCTGTCCTCTTCCAAAACTTAATGTTTTTCACCATTTTGTTAGATATCCAATACCTTCAGGTAAAGAGATTTTGTAATTAGTCTTGCTTTTCTAGTTGTTCTCAGAATTCGTATATAAAACTTAGGCAAGCACTGCCAGAAGCAGAAATCCATAGAGAGAGCTGACTGTAGTCAGTGTCTCTGTGTCCTCTTCTTCCATTTTCTCTTCTATTCTTAACAGCTTTATCCGTCACTCTTCCACTGCAGGCTCTCTTGTCAAGATCACAAAGTGGGGCTTCCCTGGTGGCGCAGTGGTTGAGAGTCCGCCTGCTGATGCAGGGGACACGGGTTCATGCCCCAGTCCAGGAAGATCCCACATGCCGCGGAGCGGCTAGGCCCGTGAGCCATGGCCGCTGAGCCTGCGCGTCCGGAGTCTGTGCTCCGCAACGGGAGAGGCCACAACAGTGAGAGGCCCGCATACCGCAAAAAAAAAAAAGATCACAAAGTGATCAAGTCTCAGTCCTCATCTTACTTGCTCACCCAGTAACATTTAACTGAGATGACTTTCTTTCTTGAAACATTTTCTTTACTTGGCTTCTGGGAAACCATACTCTCTGACATGCCTTCTCTGTTTCCTTTTCTGGCTCCTCTTCCTTTCCCCATCATCTTGATGTTAGTAGCGTTAACTTGTGGACCCCCTCTCTTCTCTATCTACACCCACAATGCAGGTGATCTCCTTCAGTCTATGGCCTTAAATATAAAACATCAAAAGTATGTTGATCAGTCCCAAACTAATATCCCTAGCCTTGACCTTTCATCTGAGCTCCAGACTATTACATCTCTTTTCCTGACAACTTCCCTTAAATGTCTAAAAAGCATCTCAAACATTAAGTTCTAAAAATGAAATCTTAATTTCCTACCCATCTCCACCCAGCTTCTCAAAACAGACACTTAAAAGCTACCTTCAATACTGCTCTTTACCTCACTTTCCACATCAAATATATTAGCAAATCCTACTGGTTCCACCATCAGAATATATTCTGCATCCAACTGTGTCTCATCATTAAAATCATCTTGGTTTAAAAAACTATAGTCCTTCTCCTAGAATTCTTGAAACCTCCCAACTGGTCTTTCTGCTCCCACCCTCATCTTCATCCCCTGCCACCACCACCACTCCCACAAAGTGTTTCCCACTCAACGTGATGCTTCAAAACTGTAAATGTTATCATGTCATTCCTCTGCACAGAAATCTCCAATGTCTTCCCATAACACAAGATAAAAGGCAAACTCTTTATTATGGGATACAAATCCCTAAAACATGTGCACCGTGCCCACTTTTCTGAACTTAACTCTTGCCACTCTTTACCTGACGCAAATCACTCCAATTACACTGGTCCCCTTGCTTTTTCTCAAACACAAACTCATTTCTACCTTAAGGCCTTCATACTTGCTATTTTTTCTGCTGGGAATGTTCTACCTTTCTCAAGATTCATTCTTTTACATCATTACATCTATATTCAGATGGCATCTCTTCCAAGTGATCTCCCCTGACTATCCTATCTAAAATAGTTCTGTTCCTGTACCACTCTCCCCTTTCCCTTGGCTTTATTTAAGAAGTTCTTATTACTATCCAATGTTATATCTTTTATAGGTGTACTTGTGTTTGTCTGGTTGTCTAGTTCCCCCACACACGAGAACAGAGCCATTGTCTTATTTATGACAATATTCTCACAACCTAGAACAGAGCCTGGCACTAAGAGAAACTCAATAAAATATTTGTTAAATGAATGAACAAATGAACAAGGAACACAGTTGTATTATCAATAAATGGTTGAGATGGTGGTGTTTAGGAAACAGAAGTTATTTAGATCTGTGTTTCTCAAAGTGTGTTCACAGACCAGTAGTATCAGCATCACCTGGGAGCTTATTAAAAATGCAAATTCTGGGACACCCCACCCCCACTCCAGACCTACTGAGTCAGAAACTGGAGGTGAGGAGAGCAATCTATGTTTTATCAAGTCCTTCTAGAGATTCTGATGCATGATAAGTTTGAGAACCACTGGTTTCAGGGATAGGTCAAACCTGGCCCACTGCCTATTTTTGTAAGTCAAGTTTTATTGAAACACAGCCACTTCCAGTCATTTACATATTGTCTAGGCTGCTTTTGCACTAAAACAGCAGTGTTGAGAAGTTGCAACAGAGATCTTATAGCCTACAAAGCCTATAATATTTACTCTCTGGTCCTTTGCAGAAAAAGTTTAGTTATCCCTAGTTTAGACTAATACCTTACACCATATATTTACGACAGAGTAAACACATACATGTATCTCCTTCCCATCTAAATACCACTGACATTTAAAGGAAAGATATGGTTAAAGAAGGATCCATAACAAAAAAACAGGAAAGCATGACATCAGTGGACCAGAAAATGTGAGGAATTTCCAGTACACAGATAGTATTTGGGGGAGGGGAGAAAGCAGATTTACAGAGAAATGAGTAGGAGAAACTGCAACACAAGATCCCAGTAGAAGCTATTGCAAAAGGAAGCAAAATTTCCTAAGAAAAACCTGAATGAGTTTTTATGCTCTGAGCTCATTAGACCAAATCAGTCCTGGAGAAATCATTGGATGAGTCATTAAAGGACCAGTCAGAAGATCTAGCCAGTAACCCTTTGAGCAAAGATCTGTGCAGCTGGCTGCACGTCATTTACAAACCAAGCTAAAAGGCTTTGGGAAAGGCTCCTGGCTTAAGTTCTGGGGCCTGAGAAGCAGAGTCAAGCAAGGCTTCCACAGTGACAGCAGAGGACAGGAAAAAAAGGGCATCCTGACTCTAGCATTTGCCACTAGGGTAAACTGTCACGTACAGGTCTCTAAACTGGGTGTTCTGGAATCAGAGACTCCCAGAGTAGCTTCTGGGAATGGAGAGGGACAATGTGCAAGGTAAGGATGGGAAGCCCACTTTTACTCAGTGAACAAGCTACTTACCCACCGTTACAGGTTAAATTGTATCCCTCAAAAAGATATGTTGAAGTCCTAATCCCTAGTACATCAAAACACGACCTTATTTGGAAACAGGTCATTGAAGGTATAATTAGTTAAGATAAGGTTCTAATAAAGTATGGTGGGCCCTTAATCCAATATGATTTATATGTCCTTATAAGAAGAGGACAGAGACAGAGAGAGGAAAACACCATGTGAATACAAAGAGACACATAGACACAGAGGGAAGATGACCATGTGAAGACAAAGGCAGAGCATGGATTTATGTTATCACAGCCAAGCAGTGCCTAGGGCTACCAGAAGCTGGAAGAAGCAAAGAAGGATCTTCTTCTAGGGCTTGGAGATTGTATGGCCTTGCCAACACCTTGATTTTGGACTTTTAGCCTCTAGAACTGTGAGAGAATAAATTTCTATTGTTTAAAGCCACCTAATTTGGGGTATTTTGTTAAGGCAGCCCTAGGAAACTAATACACCAGCACTCTGGGCCCACATTCCACTGTGCTCTTCCTTTAGCAGCAAAAGTGGAAACATGCATTAAAAGACAAGTAAACAGGGATTCTCATCTGGCCAAGGAAACAGACCTTACTAACAATAAGAACAGATAATCATCACCAAGTATTTAAGGAAAATGAACCCTATTGGGAAGGATCATCTGATTCAAATAACAGAACTAAAACCTACAGAAAATTAATAGGGACAACAGAATAAGACCTTAAAATAAGTATAACATATATTTGGAGAGATTTGAGACGATAGTATATTCATGAGCAAAAATATGACTGCTATAAAAAAAGAGAACAATTGGAGTTCTTAGGAATTAAAACTATTACTGCCAAAATTTTTTAAAACTGCATAGCACAATATTGTATAATATAGGAGAAAAGCACACACAGAAGACAACAAAATACCTTTGGGCATGCAAGAATACATGCATATTTAAGAACACATATCAAATATACTAAATAGAAACAGTGGTGGGGAAAGTGAAAATGCAAATCAGGGATGAAGTTTAGAAAAATAAATGAGTGAAACAAGATTCTTACCTGGACAAATGATAACACTGCACTATGAAGTAAGGTGTTATAATTAAGTCAACTCTTTACACTCAGACAAGATCGGGCGCATTCAGGGTGATATGGCCCTAGACAACTCTTTACATTCAGGATTCAAAAAGGAAAAAAATATATTAGTAGAGGAACTGAATTCCATAACAGATATAGTTAAGGACCAACTTCTAGAACTAAAAGACTAAACTGAGGACTCCTCCCAAAATGCAGTACAAAAAAAAAAAAAAAGGAAAATGTTAAAGAAAAGTTAAGGGACATGGAAAAGAGATCTAGATGATTTGAAATACCTCTCATGTAAGTCCTCAGAAGCATGGAATGGAAATGTGAAAATAAATATAAAAGAAAATTTCCTGGAGCTACAGAAAAACACTAGACTTCAGATCAAAGGGCTTTCTAAGATGAATTAGGGAGTGAGGGAGCTCAGGAATCTATACTTATTCAAACTTGGTGAATTTTCAGGCTACCAAGGATAAGGAAAAAAATCCCAAAACCTTCCATAGAGAAAAAACAGACTAATTACTTTAGGGAAAAGTATCTAGGTTCCAAGCAATTGAAGAGAGAGTGGGTGGTTACACATATTCCTAAAATTTGGCTCTAGAAAAAAGCTAGGCAGTAGATAGTATTGCCAGAAGGGATGTCATTAATAATGAACTAAGGCTACTAAAATTATCACTTTCCTCATAAAGCCTCACATTCTGGCAGGAATGAGGCACTTATTCTGGTCCTGGCTGTCAATGAACTGGTGCCAAAATGTTAATACCCCATCACGCAACTTTTCATACGAAATCCATCTCACATAAGAAGCAGAGTTTATAAGATCACATTCTAATGTCTACATATTCCTAATCCAAAATAATTTCTGTAATTCTAAATATGTAGCGTAAGTTCATATCATAAATCCTCCATGAATCTCATTTTGTAGACACCACTGGGGCCAGAGAGGGGAGGCTGTTCCAGAATCACACACTTGTAGGTGGCAGAACAAGGTCTGAGATCCAAGGCTCCTTGATTTTGTAGCCACTGTGTCATGCTGAGAGCTTGGCACTGATCTTTCTACACTCTTGTGTTTGGTCTCCTTTGTGATGAAGGGTGTGCATTTGTGCCACTGGAAGGGTTGGTGAAGAGTCCAGAGACTCACAACAGAGCAAATCTCTCTGTTCTCTGCAGAAATCCTCATTCTTGGCTTAACAAGCTCACCAGCCAAAGGCAGTAAATCTGATCTTGCTTCAGGTTACCAAAGGGGTGAGGTGTGTAATAGTGTTGGGAAAACAGCCACTTGAAAACTCACATCTGGACCTTGTTCCATGACTATAACACTAAATACTTCATTCTATTGGGACAGACACAAACAGTCTGACACACCCATCAGTCACCACCATGACTTCCTTGGTTTTCAGATCCCTGGACATTATGGATAAAAGTTAAGCAATATCTCTAGCAGTAGTTCCTCTTCAAAAGCAACCCCAGAATAATCATTAAAATCTCATGGACTAGTCAAGATAGTGAGACATGCTTTCAAATTAAGAGACACTATTTCTTCTTTTTAAAAAATTATTTTTTAATCTACCAAAAAGTAAATCTAGTGTAAAATTCATTGAATATTGTTTTAAAAACTTGAAATTCAAATACAGAATAGCCGGTTAGTGTCTAAGTTTTAGGCATACCTAAATGCCATACCTACTAAAGTTTCCTAAATCTGTATCACATAGGCTATAAAATAAAATGTCTTTATCTGTACAAGGCAAATCAAGTCTTTCTGAATTTTCTTTAAGGCCAATTGTTTTCATATAGTTAGTATCTTACCTTCTTCTCATATTTCTATTAGTCAATCCCAAACCACATTTCCTTCTTCATAGTAATCTTTTGACAAAATCCATCCTTTGGTTCTTTTCAAAGAATAAAACAGAAACTGTGACTAATTCATAAGAAAAGGGCAGTGAAAACCAAAATTATTTTAGATTTTCATTACGTTTGTGCAATATCTCTAGTAGAGGGGGAATGGTTTTCCCGACAACTTTCTGGATGGAAAATATGAGTGGTAAAGACACCAAGCTTGTGTAGTTAAACAATTTTAAGATAGAATTCTCTTTTTCCCTTGGCAACTAAATGCTTAATTTTCATCATTCAACATATAATTTTAAATTAGGGCAACCAGATTTGCAACATGAAAACTAAAATTTTATTACTCAGTTACACTTGTATACTGCACAAGTCATACCAAAAGAAAGAGAAAAATATTTTTTAAACAGTCTTGTACAATGAAGGCTCAGGAATCTTCCCCCTGAAGTGACTGTAGAAAAAAAGAACACATTGTCTGTTGAGAGCTGAGCTAAATTTGTTCCATTAAGGCTAGTGAGATTTCTTTTTCACTTCTAAGGGGATAAAGGAAGAAGAATGAACATTGTCTTTCAGAAAATTCGGAATACTGCCAAAATTCTGCCTCCCACTTTGGCATTCTGCCTTTATCCGGAAAGATAAGACCTTCTATATTATAATAGCTTATGGTAAGAAGAACTGTCAATAAGAGGAGGGAGGCTGCAGGGAGGGACAGAGGAATACTGCCAAAATTCTGCCTCGCACTTTGGCATTCTGCCTTTATCCGGAAAGATAATACCTTCTATATTATAATAGCTTATGGTAAGAAGAACTGTCAATAAGAGGAGGGAGGCTGCAGGGAGGGACAGAGGAAAAGAACAACACCAAGAAGGGAAAATTTTGAGGTCAACTGACCCACGATTTGGGTCTTGGTTTGCGTTTGTTTACACAAACAGAATTTAAAAGTCAAATAGCCCCTTTAGCCTTGCGGCATACTTAAAAATGGCTGTCTGGGAATTCCCTTGCTTTCATCAAATAATTGATGAGTGAAAATTGCAACAGCTTGGTCTTTCTGTTGTTCCTAGATGGCATAAGAAAACCTTAATATGTTAAGTGTCTTTCCAGTGATGAAAAACTCTGCTGTGTGGTTTTATAAAATCACTCAAATTATCAATGCTTTTGCTAATCCTTTCCCACTTGTCAAAACAAATATTTTCTAAGGAAGGCTCCAGTTTTCATTAAAATATTCAACTGGATGCAAGCAAAGTAAACAATAAATCTCCAGAGTAGGCATCTACCGGATCTCACAAGCAGGAGAGATTTTTCCAGACTTGAAAGAACAAGTACTCAGTGAATCCAAGGTGAGAGGTAAAGGGAGGCTGAGAACGAGTCAAGAATCTGATGAACCTGTTTTCTTCTCATTGTCCCACTTCCTTGTTTGCTTTTTTTCACATATCCTATTGAATATCAAGATTTGGCTTCTTATGAATAAGATGCTTAATAGAGAAGCACGTTAGCTTTTTCAAGCCCATAAATGCCTTTTAAATGTTCACAGAATTTTACAACAATCTGATGAAAAAGTATTGAAAAACATAGTTTGTATAATTGTGTCATTAAAAAAAATTTTAACTATTACTAAAGGAGTTCAGTGCTGTTGAATACAAAATATCAATACTTAGGATTGCTATTTACATTTATGAGCTAAAAAGAATCTTCAGAATTGTCTAGTCTAATTTCCTCGTTCTACATTTTTGTTTTATTTTCTCCAAGCAATGTATTTTGTTTGCTTTGGGGTTATGTTAAAGAAAATGGAAAATTTTTCAGAAAAAAGGAATAGATGATAACTTTTTTAAAAAGAAAAGAAAATTAACGAAAAGGGGGATTTGAGTGTATTGAGCAATATAGGAAACATATTTACAGGACATAAAATCATTTCCAATGGAAAGAAGACATATAGGTTTGTCAATTTGCTGGGGTATCTTTTGTTTTTCTCTGTTTTTCTGAGTATTTTCTGAGATGGCCAGTTTTATACAGCATAGAATCAAGTGAGAATGGAACCAAAGTAATTTGCAAAGTTGAGAGATGGCTGTGACGAGTCCCCTGATCTTGGTTCCGGTCTGTCTACTGAACTCGGTACGCTCCAACAGAGATTATAATTCACCTGATGCAACAAGTGAGAAACAAGGGAAAAAACTGTTAAGAGCTCTATGGTAGGAGAGATTATGGCTATCGTCTCCACTTATTTTTAGTATCCCTTCTTTTGAGTGTGTGTCTAACAGCTAATAGAAATCAAATCATCTGCTTGGATGTGACTTTAGATGCTATATTATTATAATAAGTCCAGTCTCTAACATTCTCAATAAGGAATCATACAGTGACAGAGAACTCACTATTTTGTGAGACAATCTATTTCTATAAATACCAGCCATTGTTCCTAATGCTGCTATCCAGAGTCTCAACCTGAAAATAATTTCCTTATCTCCTCCTGTCCATCTCCCACAACAACAACAAATCCCCTTTCCAGACATTGCTACATCTGTTAATGATATAACTGTTTGTCAAACTAAAAAACTCTGTGTTCCCTTCCATCTAAAAATTGTCTTGATTTACCGAGACTTGATTCCACTTTGGAATGTATAGCTTCTGTCCCTACCCAGTTTCACTGATAACATACCATCACTTCTGCTGTATACTCATTCATCGTATAGACCAGGGGTCCCCAACCCCCGGGCCATGGACTGGTACCGGTCCATGGCCTGTTAGGCACCAGGCTACACAGCAGGAGGTGAGTAGCAGGTGAGCGAGCGAAGCTTCATCTCCCATCGCTCGCATTACCTCCTGAACTCCACCTCCTGTCAGATCAGCAGCAGCATTAGATTCTCACAGGAGCATGAACCCTGCTGTGAACTGCGCATGCGAGGGATCTAGGTTGCGCCCTCCTTATGAGAATCTAATGCCTGATGGTCTGAGGTGGAGCTGAAGCGCTGATGCTAGCGCTGGGGAGCAGCTGCAAATACAGATTATCATTAGCAGAGAGGTTTGACTGCAGAGAGACCATAATAAATCAATTGCTTGCAGACTCATATCAAAACCCTATCAGTGAGTGGCAAGTGAAAACAAGCTCAGGGCTCCCACTGATTCTGCATTATGGTGAGCTGTATAATTATTTCATTATATATTACAACGTAATAATAGTAGAAATAAAGTACACAATAAACGTAATGTGCTTGAATCATCCCGGAGCCATCCACCCCGGTCCGTGGAAAACTGTCTTCCACGAAACTGGTCCCTGGCGCCAAAAAGGTTGGGGACTTCTGATATAGACCAGCTCTAATACAATATGGAAGGAGATTATACAGGTCATGACCATCAGGAGGGAACACTGAGGACCATCTTGGAGGCTGGCAACCACACAATGTGGCAGGAAAGATGACCACTGACAATGTTAGGATCCTTGAAGAAGTGGGTATCTTTCCCGATAGGTCTAGGAAAAAAAGCTCTAGAGATAATGCTAATTGGCTCCGTTTAGAGTGTGTGCCCGTTCATGAACCAATAATTATGACCAGAGGAATGGACTCCTTTAATTGAGCACATCAGGGTCATCTGCCTACCTATAGCTCGTGAGGGAGAATGGTGTCATCTCCACCTAAACCACTGAATCAGAAAAGAGGGGATGCTGGACAGAAAAATTACATATGTCCTCTGTTCTACTTCACACTTGAACTGCTTTATTAGTCTTCTAAGCCTCTTTGCCTTCCTTTGCAAATGGCACATGGCTAACAAATTAATCTTCCTAAAACTCAACTTGGATTAAGCTGTTTCTTTTATCAAAATCTTCCCTAAATAGCTCCTCACTGCTTATAAGGTAAGTCCTTAGTCCTTAATCTGGCATTCACACTCTTCTACAATCTGACTCCAAACTCCTTTCCTAGTCTAATCTATAATTTTTCACCTCTCTGAAAAACCAATTTACTCACTCTCCTCCTAAAATGGCTTTGACTCCATGGCCTTGTTCACATTGTTCTCATTCCTTATCTCCAAGAATGTCTTTTTCTCTCTTCTTCCCTTATTCAAAGTCCACCCATTCTTCAAGTACACCTTTTGAGTTTACTTTCATACAGCTTTCTATACTCATCCCAGCCTGAAGGAACTTCCTCTCCCTTTCTCTCTGGTGATAATATTTTTGTTGTATCATTCTTTGGCAAGTATGATGTGCTGCTTTATTCTATCATGAATTCATTCAATAAATAATACATTATCTACCTATAGCTACTTATTTAGATTGCAAACTTTAAGAAACAAAGATTATGGCTTAGATATCTTTTCATCCCATGTAAGGCTTGGTTTGCAATTAATAAACACTTGTTTATTTGATTTTGATTGTACACCTCTGGGTATTTAAAGATATGAATGTCTTTAACCCAGTTTAGGAATTCAACTTTCTGATCAATGTACACATTAAGGAAAAATGCTGTTTCCATTGACTCTTTAATCACTATACAATGACACTCACATATTTTTTTAATTCCTTCTGCACCCTAGGTTCAACAAATTCCACACTTGAGGAAAGACTGTTCAGAAATTAGAAGGTACTCCAGTTCTAAAAAGATGTGTACTTTCAACCACATATCTGCAGAAAATGAATTGTGACTTTCCAAACTGTATTGAATTACGGAAGCAATAATCTAGATGATTTTAGTCAACAGTTAAACACTACTACTCCAAGCTATCAATCTGCAATGATTAGATTCACCACAGTTTTAAAGATTTACACTTTTAAAGGAGGCTGTTTGGAGCAAAGCACAGTCAATGCAAATGGCTTCTAGGAAACTATTTCTGAAGGAATTTGGCTATTTATGTCTTTGGCCAGAATTACTTGAGTTTTGGCTCGCAGTCTGTATTTTGCTTTCCTGGTAGAAACGTGTACTCACAGTATTCTGCCTGCCAGGATTCCTCGCCAAAAGGGAACCCACACCACTTCATCATGAAAGGACAAGAACTCTCCCAGGTAGACTACTGGTGTGTACTCTAAATGAAAAGAACCCACCCATTTTTATATCCTTACCAAGTAGCTACTAAGACAGTGTTCTAGGTATTATGGATAAACACTGAACTAAGTGTTATAGATATATAAAATCATCCAAAGGTTACTCTAGAAAGAGTGCCAACCCAAAACAGCATGCAAGATCTACGTCCGTAGTAAGGATAATGTGTCATACATAATTAGAGGAGAGAGTTTTGTGTGGGCTGGGAGAACTCAAGAAAGGTCTCATAAAGAAAAGGGATCTAACCAGTGGATCACTTAGTACAGGCAGGTAATTTAGTAGAAGCTCACCAGGAAATAGGACTGAAAATGACATATTCTAGACCAATAGGATGTGAAAAGAGAGCTTAGACAGGGATATGCTTGGTAAAAGAAGGTAGGTAATTTGGGAATACACTAGAGAAGAGTTTTGGTAGTCTGTGTTTTGTCCTACAGACAATGGAGATTTTTGAAAGTTTCAGAGCACCAACAAAACAGTTTTAATATAAAATGAGAAATAAAAAATCACTAAAATAATTTTTGAAGAAAAAGAGACAATTAAAAACAGAATCTTTTTAAACAGAAATCACAGATAGTTTAGAAAGGAATTAATAAAGCTTAAAGTCAACATTATGAGCAGGAAGTATAGAATTTAAACATTACAGTGGTAAAATCATATATAACTGAAACAATTCAGCATTTTCATTCATATTTAGTACTCTTTCCTGATTATAAAACAATCCATATTCATAGGATTCCTTAGAAATTTTAACTATGTAAAAGATAACTAGAAACTTGGTAAGAAGGAAAATTATAAGTAAAAATTTTAAAACTGTTGTGATATAAAAGGGGTATCAGGGGGCTTCCCTGGTGGCGCAGTGGTTGAGAGTCCGCCTGCCGATGCAGGGGACGCGGGTTCATGCCCCGATCCAGGAAGATCCCACATGTCGTGGAGTGGCTGGGCCCGTGAGCCATGCCGCTGAGAACTGTGCGTCCGGAGCCTGTGTTCCGCAATGGGAGAGGCCACAACAGTGAGAGGCCCGAGTACCGCAAAAATAAATAAATAAATAAAAAATAAAAGGGGTATCAAAAATTTTGCTCTGGGACTTCCCTGATGGCACAGCGGTTCAGACTCTGCACTCTCAGTGCAGGGGGCCATGGTTTGATCCCTGGTCAGGGAACTAGATCCCACATGCATGCCGCAACTAAGAGTTCGCATGCCACAACTAAGGAGCCTGCATGCCGCAACTAAGGAGCCTGTGAGCCACAACTAAGTAACCCACCTGTTGCAACTAAGACCTGGCGCAACCAAATAAATAAATAAAATTAAAAAAACTTTGCTCTAAAATTCAAGTACTTCCTTTTTGTGAGAACTTTACTCAAAGCCTATTCACAGATACTTTTGACATGGTTATGTCACGCTTTTAACTAGTTTATCAGTTTGTAGCACTTCAGTTGTAACAACTTAGAAAAGTTTTGCTGCTAGGTGCTGGCATATTAACAGCTTCAGAAAATTAAAGCTCATGTTGAGAGTAAAGACCAAAACAGAAAACCTAGTCAAAAAGTGGGCAGAAGACCTAAATAGACATTTCTCCAAAGAAGACATACAGATGGCAAAAAAAACACATGAAAACATGCTAAACAACACTAATTATTAGAGAAATGCAAATCAAAACTACAATGAGGTATCACCTCACATTGGTTAGAATGGGCATCATCAGAAAAATCTACAAGCAATAAATGCTGGAGAGGGTGTGGAGAAAAGGTAACCCTCTTGTACTGTTGGTGGGAACGTAAATTGATACAGTCACTATGGAGAACAGTATGGATGTTCCTTAAAAAATTAAAAATAGAATTACCATATGACCCATCAATCCTACTACTGGGCACATACCCTGAGAAAATCATAATTCAAAAACATATATGGGGCTTCCCTAGTGGCGCAGTGGTTGAGGGTCTGCCTGCCGATGCAGGGGACACGGGTTCATGCCCCGGTCCGGGAAGATCCCACATGCCGCGGAGCGGCTAGGCCCATGAGCCGTGGCCGCTAAGCCTGCGCATCCTGAGCCTGTGCTCCGCAACGGGAGAGGCCACAACTGTGAGAGGCCCGCGTACCGCAAAAAAAAAAAAAAAGATATATGCACCCCAGTGTTCATTGCAGCACTATTTACAATAGCCAGGTCATGGAAACAACCTAAATGCCCATTGACAGATGAATGGATAAAGAAGATGTGGTCCATATATACAATGGAATATTACTCAGCCATTAAAAGGAACGAAATTGGGTCATTTGTAGAGATGTGGATGGACCTAGAGACTGTCATACAGAGTAAAGTAAGTCAGAAAGAGAAAAACAAATATCCTATATTAACGCATATATGTGGAATCTAGAAAAATGGTGCCGATGAACTGGTTTTCAAGGCAGAAATAGTGACACAGATGTAGAGAACAAACGTATGGACCCCAAGAGAGGAAAGGGGGGGGTGGGATGAATTGGGAGATTGGGATTGACATATATACAGTAATATGTATAAAATAGATAACTAATGAGAACCTGCTGTATAGAACAGGGAACTCCACTTCACTGTACAGTAGAAACTAACAAAACATTGTAAAACAACTATATTCCAATAAAACAATACAATTTTTAAAAAACATAAAAAATTTACACTCACCAGTTAGAATAATCTCAAGTATAGAAACAAACAGCTACTTGCATTTAAAATTATTGTAATTATTACAAAGTAATTTACATTCCTAATGACCCTGAGCCATGAACAAAACATTAAATTACATAGCATTTAATCTGTTTAAGGTCTTGAGAGATTACTATCAAGAATAATTTTCTTTACATAGAGATCAGACTTGTGGTTGCCACAAGGGGGGGGTGGGAGAGGAATTGACTGGGAATTTGGGGTTGGTAGATGCAAACTATTACATTTAGAATGGACAAACAACAAGGTCCTACTGTATAGCACAAGGAACTACATCCAATATCCTGGAATAAACCATAATGGAAAAGAATATAAAAAAAGAATGTACATATGTGTATAACTGAGTCATTGCTGTACAGCAGACATTGTCTGCTGTACAGCAGACATTGGCACAACATTGAAAATTAACTATACTTCAATTTAAAAATTTTGAAAAAGAATAATTTTCTTTAAAACTTTTGGACCTAAAGGGGAAATTTTAAATTATTTAAATCCACAATTATTCAAAAGAAATGATAAACTGTGATAATAATAATTAGCTTGGGGGCTTCCCTGGTGGCACAATGGTTAAGAATCTGCCTGCCAATGCATGGGACACGGGTTTGAGCCCTGGTCCGGGAAGATCCCACGTGCCATGGAGCAACTAAGCCCATGCACCACAACTACTGAGCCTGTGCTCTAGAGCCCACGAGCCACAACTACTGAAGCCCATGGGCCTAGAGCCCCTGCTTTGCAACAAGAGAAGCCACCGCAGTAAGAAGCCCACACACCGCAACAAAGAGTAGCCCCCACTCGCCTCAACTAGAGAAAGCCCACGCCCAGCAACTAAGACCCAACACAGCCAAAAATAAATAAATAAAATAAATAAATTTGTTTAAAAAATAATAATAATAATTAGCTTGGGAAAGTTGTCTATTATAATAACAGTTTTAAAACTAGAAAAACATGAAAAATTAAATAAGATAAAATAAATTAAAGTTGCAATTACATTCAAAGTCAATATGATCCTAATTATGACTTGTAAAAATATCCGGAATACAAGGCACAGCAGTCACTATTTTAACAAGCTTTTAAGACTATTTCTCAGTCAGAATGTCACCACACTTAAAAGGAGTGCTTATTATTGAATCAAAATATCTTTTGAGCAAAAAGTTAAAGCATAAGTTGGACTGTTACAGGTACAAAATAATTGAGGGATATTATAAAATAATTATACCTCTTAATAAGTTTCATTCCAGCTAGAAATCCAGGTTAGCAGAAGTCAAACAGGAAAAACAAGCATTTTAAAAGTTGAGTGCAAGATGAGAAATGCTAACTGAAGTATTTGTGACACTTGTTTTATGTTTTGTGGCTCTGGACATTTACTAATTTTCCCTGCCTAGACTCTTCCTCTTTCAGTGGTTCTTCATTCTGGTATTCAGCCTTTCCCAATGTAGTCTTTGTGCTCTGAAGGAAAATGATCTCTTCCCCAGCTGTAGATATGGACTCCGGATCAAACCATACCTGAAGCTCTCACTTTCCATTTCAAAGCCAATGTGTTTCTAATATTGCTTTGTCATTTTGAACTGATTTGTATTACCTTATAAATATATGTTTTAAATTATATCATATTTAAATAAAATTTGTATGAAATATGTCTGTGTAGTTAAAATCCTATTAATGAAATGAACACTCATGCAGCAGACATCAGCTTAAGAATAAAATCCTAGTGTCTCAGAGGTCTCCTAAGTGCCCTTCTTTGTTATAGTTGACTCTCCACCCCCATCCTCAGAGGTAGACACCATGCTCTATTAAGCCAGGCATTAAAGAAATTTGAAAAAATGTAAACAATGCCACTTTTCTCACTTTTGTTTTGGAAAACATAGTTATTTTTCATAAAAATGTTATTTACATTAACATGTCATTATCTATTATTGTTATATGAAACGAAATAAGTATTTATAAATAAATGTTGACAGATATAACCCACAGAAACAAAAACCCTTTGGGGTTCTTCAAATAATTTTTAAGAGTGTAAATAGGTTCAGAGACAAAAGTATTGGAGGCATATAACAGGAATGGTATTGCTAGGCTGAATACTGTGCACATATTTTTGATCATTTTTCTTTTGGATGGATGCTGCTCTTATTAATTCATACAGTTTTTATTTTTGGATGCTAATCATTTGCTTACACACTGCAAATACCATTTTGCAATGCAACTAATATTTTTCAGTCCCTCCATGGTTTCTTTTGATTATGAGGAGTTTTAATATTAGTGTAAAATGGATAAATTATTTACTCTTTTGGTTCACATTCTTATATGTGTCTTATTTAATAAATCTATCCTCATTCAAAGGTTACAAAGATATTTTCCTATGTTTTCCTCTTTAAAGATATTTTCCTATATTTTCAAGTTTTCCTTTCAGAGTAAGTCTTTCATTTTTCCTAGACTTGATTTTTGTGGAGGAAAGTACAGTTTCTTTTTTTCAAAAAACGATGTTTTATAAATTAACATAAACAACAGCCCACTGACATACAAGCGCTGGTACAAATCAAATTTTTCCTCTATGCCTGGGTCAGTTTCAGTGTTCTCTATTCCATTCCCTTGGTCTGTTTGCCTAACCCTGTGTTAAACAATTTTCACAGCTTTATGTTAACCTTGATATCTGAAACAGCAAATCATCTGATATTGTTCTTCTTCTCTGGGAATTTCATGACTATTCTTGACCTCTTGCTATTCCATGATAATTTAGAATTAATGTGTCTGGTTCCATGAAAAACCCTGATGGGACAACCATTAGAATCACATTGAAAAAATAGATATATTGGGGAGGAATTGCTATTTTAATATACTGAGTTCTTCTAGCCAAGATTATGGAAGATCTTTATGTTCATTTGGATATTCTTTAATTCCTTTTCCAATACAGTTAATGCTTTTCTCCATAAGGAGCTTGCTTAACTTTCATTAACTATTAGTAGGTACTTGGTGCTTGGGGTTACTATAAGAAATGGTATCTTCCCTAATTGCATTATTTAACTATTCATTGCTGCTACATAGAAATACAATTGACTTTTGTATGTTGATGTTTTTATCTAGCAATCTTGCTAAACTCTGATTAAATCTTATACTTTATCTGTGGACTCTCGGGTTTTCTATGTAAAATTACAGTTGATCTTTGAACAACAGGGATTTGAAGTGTGCAGGTCCACTTACACATGGATTCTTTTTTCAATAAGTACATACTATAATACGGCATGATCCACAGTTGGTTAAACGTACAGATGAGGAACCATGGATACAGAGAGCTTACATCCCACTGTGTTGAAGTGGAACCTCCACCTTTAACCCCCTTGACCATCCCCTGTTGTTCAAGAGTCAACTGTATTCCATCTATGAATAATGACAATTTTGTTTCCTCCTTTTTAATCATTATACTTTTTATTTCTTCTTATTTCCTTACTGCACAAGCTAGGACTACAGGTGCAATGTTGAGCAGTGATGGGAATAGAGGATATCTTTGTCCTGTTCATTATTTAAGGACATGCTTTCAACACTACATTAGGAAGTGCTGGGCGCAGGCCCAAAGGTAGGTTAAAAAGGTTTCCTTTTAACCCTCCTACACTGTTGGTGGGAATGTAAATTGGTGCAACCGCTATGGAAAACAGTATGGAGGTTCCTTAAAAAACTAAAAATAGAGCTACCATACGATCCATCAATCCCATTCCTGAGTATATATCCAGAAGAGATGAAAATGATAATTTGAAAGGATACATCACCCCAATGTTTACAGCAGCACTATTTACAGCACACTATTTGAAGTGTCCATCAACAGATTAATGGATAAACAAGATGTGATATATATATATTTTCCATTGCATATATATATAATATACATATAATATTGCATGAAAAAGAATAAAATATTGCCATTTGCAGAAACATGGATGGACCTACAGAATATCACACTAAGTGAAGTAAGTCAGACAGAGAAAGACAAATATATGATCTCACTTATCTATGGAATCTAAAAAATAATACAGGTACTTCCCTAGCGGCCCAGTGGCTAAGACTCTGCACTCCCAATGCTGAGGGCCCAGGTTTGATCCCTGCTCAGGGAAGTAGATCCCACATGCTGAAACTAAGAGTTCTTATGACGCAACTAAAGATTCCACGTGCCGCAACTAAAGATCCCGCATGTAGCAATGAAGATTCTGCGTGCCGCAACTAAGACCCGGTGCAGCCAAATAAATAAATAAATATTTAAAAAAAAAAAAGAAATGGAGTTAACATTTATAAAAAATAAAAAAATAAAAATAAATAATACAAATGAATCTATGCACAAGACAGAAACAGATTCACAGACATAGAAAAGAAACTTATTGTTACCAAAGGGGAAAGGGAGGAGGGGATAAATTAGGAGTATGAAATTAATAGGTATACACTACTATACACAAAATACACGAGCAACAGGGATTTATTGTATCAAGGAACAATATTCAATATCTTATAATAACTTATAATGGAAAATAATCTGAAAAAAATTCTATATATAACTGAATCACTTTGCTGTACACCTGAAACTAACACAATATTGTAAATCAACTATATTTCAGGGTTTTTTTGTTTTTAAATTTATTTATTTTATTTATTTATTTTTGGCTGCACTGGATCTTCACTGCTGCACGCGGGCTTTCTCTAGTTGCGGTGAGAGGGGATTCCTCTTCATTGCGGTGCACAGGCTTCCCACTGCGGTGGCATCTCTTGTTGCGGAGCACAGGCTCTAGGCATGCAGGCTTCAATAGTTGTCGCTCGCGGACTCTAGAGCGCAGGCTCAGTAGCTGTGGTGCTAGGGCTTAGTTGTTCCACAGCATGTGGGATCTTCCCGGACCCGGGCTCAAACCCGTGTCCCCTGCATTGGCAGGTGGAGTCTTAACCACTGTGCCACCAGGGAAGCCCCTATGCTTCAGTTTTAAAAGTTCCCTTTTATTCTGTTTGCTAAATTGTTTTTATGAATAGAGTTATGCAGAATGCTTTTTCTGCATCTATTGAGATGATCATATGATTTTCTCCTTTGAACTAGTATAGTGAATTACAATACAGTAATATATTTTCTAATGTTAAATCATCTAACATCCTTGTAATAAACTTAATCATAATGTATTATCTTTTTTAAAATTTGCTATCAAGCAAATCAGTTTGTTCATTTTTAAAAAATTTTTACATTAAATTAAAAAATAAAATTGTACTGTTTTTTACTAACTTTGGTTTCAAGGTTGTGCTAACCTCATAAAACAGGTTGGGGAACATTCTTTCTCATCTGTTTTCTGGAAGAGTTTGTGTTATATTGGATTGGTCTGTTCTTTGAATGTTTGGATAACTGACCAGGAAAGCCTCCTGTGCCTGATTTTATTTGTTTGCTGTTTATGTTTTACTTTATAAAAAGATTTTAATTAAAGATTCAATTGCTCAAAAATTGTGCTAAAATCTCTTACTGTGGTGGTAAATTTTTTAAAAATCTCTTTGTGGTTCTGTCATATTATGTTTTGAGGCTACATTATTAGAGACATAAAATTTAGAATTACTTTATCTTCTTGGTGAACTGAATATTTTATCATTATGTAATAACTCTCATTAAAGTCATTTTACCTGGTAATATAGTTAGATCATGTTTCTTTTACTTGATATCTCACAGGTACGCCTTTTGAATCCTTAATTTTTAGTTTTTCTCTGTTCTTGCAATTTACATCTGACTTATGTAAATAGCATAAATGTTTGTTTCAATCCCGTCTGAAAATTTTGCCTTTTGATTGGAAAGTTTATTCCATTCATAGTTGTGGTGATTACTGTTACATTTAGACCTATTTCTACCTTCTTATTATGTGCTATCTGTCCCATTATTCATGCCTTTCCCTCCTTTCCCAAAGTTTCATTTTCCCTCTTCCTCACCCTCAGCAGACAATTGCTTCCTATAGCACTGAGAAAAAAGAAGCAGTCAGGGGAGAACTTCCCCAAGCTCATCCACAACATCTAGCCACTTCACTGCATCTGGACTCATCGATAGCACATTTTCTTCTGTTCAGGATAAACTGTTCATCCTCCTAGCAAAGGCCAAGTCCACCGTTTGTGCACTAAATCCATCCCCTCTTGCCTTCTCAATGACCTGGCTCCAGCAACTCTCCACTCTATGTTCTGCATCATCCATCTTCTACTCTCTATGGGATCGTCCCCATAAGCCTATGTATACAATTTTTTTCCATCATAAAATGTTCCTGGCTCTGGACCCTGTTTTCTCCTCCAGTCACCACTCCAATTCTCTTCTTTATTTTACAGCAAAAGTCTTAAGAAGAGTTGTCTATACTTGGATTGGCCCGTTCTTTGACTTGTCTCCAGTTTCTGTTCTCCCCTTCTCTAAACCAACTCCCACGGGGTAAGTTATCAGTGACCTTCACATTTTAAATCTTGTTCTCATTTCTCATCCTACTTGATCACACAAAAGCACTTGACACAGCTGATTACACCCCTTTCCTTGAAATATTCTTTTCACTTGGCTTCCAGGGCACTCAACAGTCCCACTTTTTCTCTTACCTCATTAGTGGCATCTTAATTTCCTTTGTCCTTTACTCCTCATCTCTCTCAACACCAGACGTTGGAATGTTCCAAAGCTCAATCCTTGGAATTCTTTTCTTTTCTAACTACTCAAACTCCATTGGTGAATTCGTGGTTTAAATATTTGAGACGCCAATGCGTGCTTCACGAAGGCGGGGATCTGCTTTGTCTGTTGTGTCCCCAGCCCCTTAGAGAGACACAAAAAGAACATTCAATAAATATTTGTTGAATAAATCAATAGTTTGAAAAAACACAAAAAATAAAAGTTATTAGTTAATGTTTAAAAATAAACATGAACCCTCTTAATGACATGCTTCTGGAAAAGATGACTCAAAACATATAGATGCTCATAAAATGGGTAAATTTACTGGAGTAGAATAATCTAGGAAACAATAGGCCCAGTATATAAATATACTGAATACTGGAAGTCTGGTAACTCCTTTATTAAATAATTGCATAATAAAAATAAGAGAAATGTCGTCTTTGGCATTTTTAAGCCAATGGCCTACCTCTTACTTTTTGCCTTAACAAAGTGTATTGCAAACTTTAAAAAGGTCCTTTAAATGGTAAAACCTTTGGTGACTTGCTTAGAGAGGTGAATACTTAATTGCTCAAAATTAATAAACAGGAAAAGAATAAAGAGATTATAGAAAGCCCGTAGATTGTATCTTTCCCAGTGTCTCTGTTTATTAAACAATTTTATTTCTTCTTTATTAAAATGTTCATTCAATTCTTTTGTCCATTTATTGGAGCCTAAACTTTTGCTTCTATTCTGAATTTGTATGAGCTATTTTAAATATTTGACATCAATCTTTAAAACTTATAGCAAACATTCCCCCTCAACTTACGTTTTATTAAAAACAAAACTTTAAATTTTAACACTTTGACCTAAATAGAATTTATTTTGGTGGTACTGTATGAAATTAAGTATTATAAAACACTTTGTTATTTATAAGCACTTTGTCAGTTCTTAAAACATTTGTATAAAAATAAATGGCAATCTCTTTTTTAGAGATAGTTGGATTTAGAGTTATAAAATTCCAACATTTTAAATGACATTTCAATTTTACTTAAATGTGTTTTAAAATAAATGACCTAGGTTAAATACAATGTCAAAAATAATGAAAACAGATTAAAATAGACTCCTGTTTAATATCTCTCCCACTCCTAATCTTCTCTGATCCTTTTACAGTCATAAGGGTCAAACATTTATGTTTATAGAAAGAGCAGTTGGGTTTTGTTTCTTAAAGCAAGTTTCTTTCATGGGTGTTAACAACAGGATTCGTAATGTTGATGATGACTCAATTATTCCTGGAAAATGCATCTTAAACCAGACATCAAAAAGATGATGAAATGACATGAAACTGTGAAATAATGTCTTTGTGATTTTTTTTTTTAATAATGAAACAAAGAAGGAAATTGTCGTGGAGCAACTAAGCCCATGTGCCACAACTACTGAGCCTGCGCCCTAGAGCCCACAGGCCACAACTACTGAGCCTGTGTGCCACAACTACTGAAGCCTGCGCACTGCAACTACTGAGCCCGTGTGCTGCAACTACTGAATCCTGACCACCTAGAGCCTGTGCTCTGCAACAAGAGAAGCTACTGCAGTGAGAAGCCCGCGCACCACAACGCAGAGTAGCCCCCACTCGCTGCAACTAGAGAAAGCCCCCACACAGCAGCGAAAACCCAACTCAGACAAAAATAAATAAAAAAATTTTTAAATGAAACAAAGAAGGAAATTGTCTACTGAAAAAAAGTATGGCTGTACTTTATTTAAAAGAGTTCGTATGAGAGGGATATAAAGTAGATTTTTTTTTTTAGGCCCAGCTGTGCTGCATGTGGGATCTTAGGTTCCTAACCAGGGGTCGAACCCATGCCCCCTGCATTGGGAGCTCAAAGTCTTAACCACTGGACTTCCAGGGAAGTCCCTAAAGTAGATATTCTTGATCAAAAGAGAAAATGAGCATTTTTGGGTCCTTAAACAAGCTTATCTATCACTGCATAACAAATTTCTGCCAAATCGACAGCTTAAAACAACTTATTTTCTGTCACAGTTTTGTAAATTGATTGCCTTCAGCTTGGTGATTCTCATTTTGGAGACTTTCATGCTTTTGCTCAGGTAGTTGATGGGGCTGAAGTCATCTGAAGGCTTGCCTTGGACATCAAGGATGGCTTCTTCACTCACATGATTTACACTTTAACTGGGTAGGCTGGTCAGGCATCTGTCCCTTCCTATGGCCTCTCTATGAGCCTGGATTGAGTTTTCTCACAGCATGGTGGTCTAAGGTAAATTTTAAGTGGCTACTTGTTTCGCCTATAACAAGAGCTCTAAGAGACCGAGGCAGAAGCTACAAGGCTTTTTTGTGATCCAGACTTAGATATTAAAAATCATCACCACTACTGTACTCTATTTGTTAAATGGGGCCAACCCAGGAATCTTGAACAACAGTATGAATACTAGAAGGTATAATTCAAGGGAGACCATCTTTGGAGACCAGCTACCACAAGTGCTTTCTACAACATTTGACATAGAGCTGGTAAAGGTGCCCAAAAGAGCATCAAAAGAATATGATGGGTTAAAAAAAGTGGAAAAAAATCAGGAATGATTCTTTAATCCTACGCAGCCAAGTGTGAATTTTCCAGTTAATTTTACAATCTTTAAGTAATCACTATAACCTGTCCTTCTGACTATATTCTCTTCTGCTACTTTGGGGAATTTAACTGTGTATTCAAACTGATACCAGGCAATGAGAAAAGGACAGAACAACACCTAGAAACTCCCAACTGAATGATACCAAATGAAAGTGTGGCCCCTTGAAAGGCACATATTGTTTTTAAGTACTAGGTGTACATAACAACTTATCATAATATAATAGTAGGTATACTGAAAATGTCATAAAATTTTAGACCTTGAAGGGACTTGAAAGCCAATCTTTTTTTTTTTGGCCACACCATGTGGATTGCAGGATCATAGTTCCCTGACCAGGGATTGAACCCAGGCCATGGCAGTGAAAGCCCCAAGTCCTAACCACTGGACCACCGGGGAATTCCTGAAAGCCAACCTTTATTTCAAAGACGCTCTAACTAAGACCAAGAGTGGTTAAGCAACTTGCTAAAGGTTTACATAAGTCGTTGAAGACATTCTAACTCCTAGTCCACAAATTTGCATGCAACATGCTACCTTTTTCACTTACCCAGTAGTATTTGAACTAAAACCTTACTAACAAGACAACTGGGCTTGAGTATGGTTGATCCTTATTAATTTTTAAGACTGCAGAGTGATACCTGTGATGTATTAGAGGGTACAAAGTGGTGTACAGAGAGAGAAAAAAAGCCCAAGTTTATTCTAGACCAGTGATTCTCAAATTTGAGTAAAGTATGAACTCCTTTTAAAGAAAAAAGAAGGGGGAAAAACTCTCAATGGCCACATTGTTGACTTAAATTTCTCTTTTAAAAATTACATGATTACATTCAAATATAAAACTTTGTGTAAATTTCTTATGATTAGAACATGTATGTAACTATGAAACCAAAACAAATGTGCAAGTTTGTTAAATAATATCTAACATATATACTAGTTAATGGGTAGTAGGCACTTTACATATAGCAACTCATTTAAAACTCACAACAACTCTATTAGGTGGGCACTATTATATTCATTTAGTAGACGGGGAAATCAAGACACAACTGGTCAGTGGGGACCTGGGTTTCACAAAAAGTTCACAGACAACTGAGTATGAAGAATGATATTGTTGGACAGAAATTAAATTGCTGCTTGTAATGTGAGTGTGGTACTGACTGAAACTTCATAGATCTTCTGGTTTAACATACTTAAAATGAGCTCTCAAAAAGATACATGCACCCCAATGTTCATAGCAGCATTATTTACAATTGCCAAGATATGGAAGTAACCTAAGTGTCCATCAGCAGATGAATGGATAAAGAAGAAGTGGTATACACACACACACACACACACACACACACACACACACTGGAATACTACTCAGCTATAAAAAAGAATGAAGTTTTGCCATTCACAACACCATGGATGGACTTGGAGGGCATTATGCTAAGCAAAATAAGCCAGACAGAGAAAGACAAATACTGTATGATATCACCTATATGTGGAAACTAAAAAATACAACAAACTGTTGAATGTAACAAAAAAGCAGCAGACTCACAGATATAGAGAGCAAACTAGTGGTTACCAGTGGGGAGAAGGAAGGAAAGAGGGGCAATAAAGGGGTAGGGGATTAAGAGGTACAAAATATTAGGTATAAAATAAGCTACAAGAATATACTGTACAACACAGGGAATATAGCTGATACTTTATAATAATCACAAATGGAGTATAACCTTTAAAAATAGTGAACCACTATATTGTATACCTGTAATTTACGTAATTAAAAAAGTTTTAGTTAAAATGAGCTGGATAGTGACTAATTTCTCCCATCCCTTTTTTCTCTTCTGTCAACGGCTAAATATACCTTGGAAGAGCACAAATTAATGTTATTTGGTCTTCGCTAGAAGCAAATGCCTTGTTAGAAACTAAGTCTATATTTGCTCACTCATTAAATTTTTTTAGACAATTCCTGATACTATTTTTTATTATTGAAATATAATTCACATACTATAAAGTTCACTCTTTTAAAGTGTACGATTCAGTAGTTTTTAGTATATTCACAAAGTTGTGCAACCATCACCATTATCTAATTCCAGGATATTTTCATCATATCGAAAAGAAATCCCCTCCCCATTAAGGAGTCATTCCCCATTCCCTTTTCCATCAGCCAGTAAATTAACAGCTACTAATTTATTTTCTGTCTGTATGGATTTGCCTATTCTGGACATTTTATATGATGGGATCATAAAATATATGGGCTTTTGTGTCTGGCAGGTTTCACCTGAACTAATTTTTCAAGATTCATCTATGTTGTAGTCTGTATCCGTACTTCATTTATTTTTATAATGTCTGAATAATATCCTATTATACGAATATACTACATTTCATTTGTACATTTATCAATTGATAAGACGTTTAGGTTGTTTCCACTTTTGAGCTATTATAAATAATACTGCAGTGAACATTTGGGTGCAAGATTTCCTAAGGACATGTTTTCAATTCTCTTGGGTATATACCTAGGAGTAGAATTGTTAAACTATTTCAAAATAGGTGCACCATTTTACATTCCCTTCATCAATGTATGAGGATTCTAATTTCTCTACTTTCTCATCAACTCTTAATATTATAATACTGACTTTGATTATAGCCATACTAGTGGGTGTGAAGTGATACCTCATGTGATTTTGATTTGCATTTCTCTAAGAACTAATGATGTTGAGCATCATTCCATGTTCTTGTTGGTCATTTGCATATCTTCTTTGGAGAAATATGTATTCAAATCATGTGTCCAGTTTATAATTGGGTTATTTGTCTTTTTATTGTTCAGCTGTGAGTTCTCTCATTAGGCTTTGACAGGGTGATACTGCTAGGCACCAATGCAATGATAAATGCAAAAAACATGGGTTCTGAAATTGCATACTTGTACTCAGTTATAAAGTGGTCATCTATGAGATCCAGAATCAAATCTGCTTCTACTGAAATTTTGAAGCTTATCATTAAAAAATATACATTTTAAATGTTTAATAAAATACTGATATCAGAAATATTCCCTCCACTTAATATCACAGAGACTAAATTTTGCAAAGAAGTTAAGGCAGTGTTAGTTACAATAGCAAAAGAGTCAGAAAATGTATTATCCTAAAGCTGAGGGTTAAGAAAACAATTCTATACCAATATTACGGACTACAGAGCAACTAATAATTATAAGCATCTGGACTATGTTGATATATGGAAATCCATTCATGAAACAACATTAGCTACAAAATATCTATCTTATACAGATATATACTCATATACTCTAATAGATTTATAAATGTGTCTACATCATTTTATCTTCAGACAAAATCTATAAAATATATTCTTATAAATCTATTAAAATTTATTAATATATGTATACGTTTGTATATAATTTTATCTTCAATCTATTTCAAACAGATTATATACATACAAATTTATTAAAATCTGTGAATGTGCTTTGGCAAAAAATGTAAGGTAATGTTAACAGAATTTTATGTTTATTGGATTCTTTGGTTTCAAAAAGCACTGTTCCACAAATATGGTTCTATTTTATTAATAGCATTGCTCACAAAGATTCAGTGCTAAAAAAAATTTGGGAATTTGTTGGGAAGATGTTAAGCAAATGTTTTTAGGTAGAAGTCCTCAGAGCCTTTAATCCACTAATATGCATTGTGAATCTCTAAAAGAAAGAGGTTCTTCATATTATTTACTTCAAAGTCTGTTATTTTCATCATGATTTACATTTATTTTACTTGTATAAACAAATTTGTGTAAACCTCATTTGCACTTGTTTACTAATTTGTCTTCTCCACCGAACTATAAATTCTAACAGGACAGGTAAGTATATCTCTCTTCTTCACCGTTGTTCCTAGTGCCTCAGCCAGGGCATACAGCAGGAGCTCAATAAATACTTTTGTAGTGAATGTATTACTTGGAGGAGCATCTTGAGGGACAAGGGCTTGAAGTTACACACTTTGGAAACTACGACTCTAAAGTTATTCAATTGTATAATAACTTCAAAGAAAAATTTGTGTTAAAACCTCTAGACCAGCGGCAGAGTCAAGATGGTGGTGTGGGAAGACACGGAGTTGGCATCTCCCCACAATTAGGGTGCCTGCCAGCCAATGGTGGGAGACTCTGATGCCCAAGGAGATGGGAGGAACGTCCAAGTGAACCGGTAGGATGTGGGGGGACTGAGGGGTGAGGAGAACTCTAGGTCAGACAGGATCGGCGCCTCTGAGGCAGGGGAGATCAGGAGAGGCAGGCAGGAGGCACTCTCCAGGAAGAGCTGGAGAGGAGCGGAGGGCGATCGCCTGGCTTACTCGGGCCGGGGAGACTGCTGAGCTCCCAGGCCGGTCCCCTGCCCTCCAAACCCCCCTCCAGGCCGAGTGGGTCCTGGGGGCATAGGAGGGAGGCCAGGGAGATCAGGAAAGGCAGGAGGTAGGAGACATCTGAGAGGAGCGGGAGAGGAGCGGAAGGCGTTTGCTCTGCCCACTCGAGCCCAGGAAGCCTGCTGGGCTCCCAGAGGAGATCCCCCGCCCTCTGAGACCAGGGATAGGGGGCACGCCTGGGGCCCCTTCTGTTCCTTGAGCCTAAGATCCACCCCCCACAGCCCACAGGGCTGGAAAAGTCCTAAGCATAGGCCCCGTCCACTGCCCAAACTTCACCCTTGCTTAGGCCCCACCCTCCACAGCCAAGGCCATCCCCCCCTTTTTTTTTCTTTCTTTCTATATTTTTTTTTCTTTTCCCTCCTCCTCTTTTTTACTATTGTGATACTGATGTACCTTCTGGTTGTTGATTCATCTATATTTTTATATTCTTTCTAACATATCTGTTAATTTCCTAGTCTAATTTTATTTTTTACTTTGTTTACTTTGTTACTGTTCTTTTTTTTTTCTTTGCTGCCCCACGTGGCTTGTGGGATCTTGGTTCATCATCTGGGGGGTCTGGTCGAAGCTCCTGTGGTGGGAGCTACAAGTCTGAACCACTGGACTAACAGAGAACCTCAGACCCCAGGGAATATTCATCGGAATGAGGTCTCACGGAGTTCCTCATCTCAGCACCAAGACCCAGCTCTACCCAACAGCCTACAAACTCCAGTGTTGGAAGCCTCAAGCCAAACAACCAGTAAGACAGGAACACAATCCCACTCATTAAAAAAAAAAAAAAAAAAAAAAAAATGAGATGGCAAAAAAATATGTCACAAATGAAGAAGCAAGGTAAAAACCTACAAAACCAAATAAATGAAGAGGAAATAGGCAATCTACCTGAAAAAGAATTCAGAGTAATGACAGTAATGATTCAGAATACTGGAAATAGAATGGAGGCACGGATTGAGAAAACACAAGAAATGTGTAACAAATATCTAGAAGAACTAAAGAACAAACAAACAGAGATGAACAACACAATAACTGAAATGAAAAATACACTAGAAGGAATCAATAACAGAATAACCAAGGCAGAAGAACGAATAAGTGAACTGGAAGACAAAATGGTGGAAACAACTGCTGAGGAGCAGAATAAAGAAAAAAGAACAAAAAGAATTGAAGACAATCTCAGAGACCTCTGGGACAACACTAAACGCACTAACATTCAAATTATAGGAGTTCCAGAAGAAGAAGAGAAAAAGAAAGGGACTGAGAAAGTATTTGAAGGGATTATAGTTGAAAACTTCCCTAACATGGAAAAGGAAATAGTCATCCAAGTCCAGGAAGCAGAGTCCCATACAGGATAAACCCTAGGAGAAACACACGAAGACACATATTAATCAAACTAACAAAAATTAAATTGAAAGAAAAAATATTAAAAGCAGCAAGGGAACAAAAAATAACATACAAAGGAATCCCCATAAGGTTTTCAGCTGATTTTTCAGCGGAAACTCTGCAGGCCAGAAGGGAGTGGCAGGATATACTTAAAGTGATGAAAGGGAAAAACCTACAACCAAGATTACTCTACTCAGCAAGGATCTCATTCAGATTCAATGGAGAAGTCAAAAGCTTTTCAAACAAGCAAAAGCTAAGAGAATTCAGCACCACCAAACCAGTGTTACAACAAATGCTGAAGAAATTGTCTAAGTGGGAAACACAAGAGAAGAAAAAGACCCACAAAAACAAACCCAAAACAATTAAGAAAATGGTAATAGGAACATACATATTGATAATAACCTTGAATGTAAATGGATTAAATGCACCAACCAAAAAACACAGACTGGCTGAATGGATACATATGCCCTGAGAAAACCATAATTCAAAAAGAAACATGTACCCCAATGTTCATTGCAGCACTATTTACAATAGTCAGGACATGGAAGCAACCTAAGTGTCCATCAACAGATGAACGGATAAAGAAGATGTGGCACACATATACAATGTAATATTACTCAGCCATAAAAAGAAATGAAATTGAGTTATTTGTAGCGAGGTGGATGGACCTAGAGTCTGTCATACAGAGTGAAGTAAGTCAGAAAGAGAAAAACAAATACCGTATACTAACAAATATATATGGAATCTAAAAAAAAAAATGGTACTGATGAACATAGTTGCAGGGCAGGAATAAAGAGGTAGACGTAGAGAATGGACTTGAGGACATGGGGTGGGAGGAGGGAGCTGGGGCAAAGTGAGAGTAGCATCGACATATATACGTTACGGAACGTCAAATATTTGGCTGGTGGGAAGCAGCAGCATAGCACAAGGAGATAGGTGATTTGCGATGACCTAGAGGAGTGGGATAGGGAGGGTGGGAGGGAGGCTGAAGAGGGAGCAGATATGGGGACATGTGTATGCATATGACTGATTTGCTTTGTTGTGCAACAGAAACTAACACAGTAATGTGAAGCAGTTATACTCCAATAAAGATCTATTTAAAAAAATAAAAACCTCTAGGCCACTAGAGATCCATTTAATAAATTATTGCTGCACTTCAGGGGAACCCATTACTACTTCAGGGAACTAAAGACATTTCTCAGAGAGCACATCATGACCTGTTAAATCTTGCAAAATCATTTTTATACTCTGAAACTCCAACTGAAAACTGTAGTAAAAATGACAGTAACCATGGAAGAAGTTGTTGAAAGGAATCATGCTTTGCATAAATACCAACAATTTTGTGGAACACATTTGGTGACACGAGATTTTCCTTCGAGGATGTCTTCTTATTTTAATAGTTCAAGTACGAAGAGCAGACATTCCTTCTGGAAATTGCAAATTATTGACTCATTGATTCTCTTTTAGGATAAGTGATTTCACATACAACTTGATTTTTTTTTGAATAGTCCATGTTATGACAGTTATTAAAAATATTTAAAACATATAGCTTTCCTACCTGTATTATACAATAATTTATAGTTTAGGTTAAAAAATGCTTTATTTTTTAATAACCTCTTGTGAAATTGATATAATGCTATTGTATTTTTTAAGAACATAGGAAAGCTACTTTTCATCAACTACTAAGATTCATGAATTTCCTCCATTTGTCCTACAGAAGTGCTATAAAGATGCTAATTTCATTATTTCAGAGTAGTGTTGAAACAAAAATAATAAAAATTGACATAAAATTTAATTATTTTTTTCCACTTAGCAAAGTGCAAAGAATTTTACCAGATGCCAATGCTGCCACATCATGACACACCATTGAAAGGTAGCTTGTCTAAACTTCAAACCTCGATAATATTTGTGGGGGGGGAGGGGGCACATGTCAAGTCAAACAAAGAATGTATTTCCAAAGCAGCATTTGCAAAGGTTAATCTCTCTATAGACTACAGAGGGGAAAGTGCAGTGTCCAAGATCGATCCAAGACCGACTTCAAGAGTTTTTTTTCCTGGTTAATAAACCACCGGGAGAGATTTTTTTAAAACTTAAATTTGCTGAAATGGGGATTCACTAATGCATGCAAACAAATTCCCCAAATTTGAGAATCTTCAGTGAACTGATTTTATATTTGAGAATAAAGATCTCTTGCTTCTGCTTACATCTTCAGCACAAAAAATAAAGGATACCTGACTATTTGGCAATCTGCAGGGAGAAAATCTACATACTCCCCATACCAAAGGTGGCCTTACAGCTCAGGAATCCTCTGAACACTCAAGGCCATTGCGGCCCTGGCAGTTAAATGTCTTTCTCAGGAACCCAGGTATCCTGACCGCCAGGCCTAACCGTCTTTTCCCCAACACCAAAGCTCGAGCGCCACCAGCTAGAGTAAAGGTCAAAGCTAACAAACTACTATGCAGCCCGCCGGCTTCTCCTATCCCAGGGAGTTTTTAAATGTGGTTCACGAAAGGGCATTTCTGAACATTTTACTCCAAGGACGCAGTCCATCCAAAAGATGATTTGGGTGGGTAGAGGTGAGGGAAAGAACACGTACAGGATAAAAAGCGCAGTTTCTTGGAGACTTGTCAGGAACTGAGTGGGGAAGGGGGTGGGAGTGTAATAAAAAGCAAAGTCTAGAGTGGAAAGGCGACCACACAGCACTCACGCAGTGGAGGAGAACAGTGGGCTCAACTGTTCTAGAGAGGCTTCAAAAGGAACCCTGGGAGAGCCCTGCAGGGAGGCGCAGGCCAAGGGCGGATACGCGGCAGCTTCCAGAAGGTTTGGGGGTGGGTGGAGGCGGGGAGCGCGAAGCCAGAGCCGTGCCGCCCAGACTCCCCGCCCCTCTGCTGGCCCTCTCGGCGGTCCGCGCTGCCGCGCTCTCCCCACGCCTGCCCCGCCCCCGCTCCGAGCTCTCCGACTCCTCCCCGGCTCCTCGGCACTCCCACCTCGCCCGCTAGGCCCTCCACTCGGCGTCCCGGGGCCAGCTCCGCGCTCTGCGCCCTCACTGAGCGCAGCCCCTAGCGGCGCGTCCTGCGAGGCCGGGCTCCGCGCACCGCCCTTCCTCCCGCCCTCTCTCCTCCTCCTCCCCTCCCCGGTCCTGCGCGATCCAGCTTGGGGAGGCGGGGAAGCTGCTCGAGCGTGACCGCCGCGGCAGCCAGTGTGTAGCCGCGGGCCGGAGGCGCGATTCCTAGGCCTTAGAGCGCGGCGAGGCCCCTGGAGAGTCGGCGCTGCTCGCGGAGAGCTGCGAGGCCCGCCCCTACGCGTCGCGGAGGGCGCGGAGGTGAGCGAGCTGGGGAGAGCTCTAGACGCGGTGGCGGGGGCGGAGTTGGGGGGCCAGATGCGGTCGGCGCCAAGCACTGCATCCCTCCTCCCCTGGATTCCGCGCCGTCTGCGGCGTCCGCCTGAGCTGCTGGGGTCCTGGATCGCCTGGTACCTAGAGGCGGAGAGTGGGAAGCGTGTCTCTTCCACGGATCCCGCCCCCTACTTCCCCGAGCTCCCAGAAAGTCCTGAGGTTGGTTGGGCCCAGGAGAAAGGAGGCCAGGAGAGACATTGTCCCAGGTAGGATGTGCCCCAAAGGGAGAGGACGGGCAGGTTACCTTAGCCTCCCTGATAGTCTCCTTACCACTTTGGGTTCATGCGGGGCATTTCATTGAAGATCGGGCAGCGCTGCTTTTCGAAATCTAAGTATTTCTAGTAGTCATTTTGTTTATTACCCAGTGATGTGACCGTGGTGTGTTTAGGCCATTATGTGTTAGAAAGTAATTGGCCTCTTCTCTGAGTGTCCTAAATTATCAGAACCCCGTATTCAGCCACAGCCAAAACTTGTTCAAAATTATGCCCCCAAAATCTTGCTCTTAAAATAGAGCAGGGAGATAAAGAGAATTTTTGTCGAGAGATTTGATTTCCATTTATTATCTTCCCCACCCCTTGGAGAAGGATTGATGTCAGTTTTTACTCCTCAGGCCGTACATTTTTTAGATGGAAAAACTTATTCCAGGCCATGGTTAATTATCACTCATTGCTGTGGGTGGAAGTGCAAGTAGAATTCGAACTCCTGCCCCACTGCCACCCTCTTGACTTTGATTGGATTCTAGTCCTGTTAACAGCCCTGGTGCTGGGAACCTTTTTAGTTCTCTCCAAACCAGTACCCCATCACACCCCATACACTTTTTTCACCTTTATTATTTCCTCGTCGTGTTGACCTCCATTTATTTTTTTCTTTCTTTATTTTAAGGCTGTATTTTTTTTTAATTTTTTTTTTACTCTACAGCTCTCTCTTGTTTCAAAGCTTAAAAGCTGTCTACAGAAGAAAAACACCCGTGCTAGAGATTTTGCAGCATATTTAGAAACATAACTGGAATGGCTGCAGTTTCTTTCTCTTAGCTTGTCAGTCATTGGGGGGGTGGAGGGGTAAGGGAATGAGACAGTATTAATAATGATGAATTGAGCTAATTGTGCAGAAAGGAAATGAAAAACTGTATCCAGGTCACTTTTTATTGTACTAGTGACATGGAAAATAGACTTGAAATGAATGAGCGTAATTATATTTTAATACTGCAGTTTCAATAAAGGGCATTCAGGGCATCAGGAGATGCATTTATTCTGTCTGTGCTCAGCCAGTAACCATGACATTGACTTAACCATGACATTGACATATCACCCGCTTTCGGCCCACAAGCCTTCATCAGCAAAATGAGGGATCTTATCTAGAGATCTATTACAGCTCTTCTGGTCCTGACATTTTTGGATGCGTTTGACAACAAAGAATATTTATTGCATTCTTATGTATATACTATGTGCCAGGCACTGTGGAGGCAACGATGGACAAGACAAACATGGTTCTGCCCTCAAGGAGCTTATTTTCTGGTGGGGGAAATAGTAATGAGTAAAGAACAGTTACATAAGAAAGGAAACCTAACAGGGCTCAAAACAGAACAAAACTGGAGTGAATCATCGTATTGAAGAGACATGATAGGATGTGCAGTGTTCACAGGATGGGAAAGTGATTGGTCTTTTCTACTTCAAGAAAAGGTTGCTGTGGCTGGACCATAGGGAATAACAGTCATACAGGATGACATTGAAGAGTTGTGCTGGGGGACTTTCCTGGTGGTCCAGTGGTTAAGACTCTGTGCTCCCAATGAACGGGGCCCGGCTTTGATCCCTGGTCAGGGAACTAGATCCCGCATGCACGCCACAACTAAAGAGTCCGCAAGCCGCAACTAAAAAGATCCCATATGCTGCAACGAAGATCTCCTGTGCCGCAACTAAGACCTGGTGCAGCCTAAATAAATAAATAATAAATAAAATATTTTTAAAAAGGAGTTGTGCTAAGACTAGCTAGTTCATTCAGAGTCTTCAGGTCAGGTTCATTTAGGTCAAGAAGGTGACTGCAGTTCAAAATGCAACAGGGAGCCACTGATTTTTAAGGAGGTGAAAGACATCATCTGATTTACAATTTAGGGTGATCTCAGCTGCTTCCTAGAGAATGGTTTGGAAAGAGGCAAAGGAGTAAGTAGAGAGGCCATTAGAAAATGTTTGCAGAGTTCAGGTGAGAGATGAGAGAGACCTGGATTAAGCTGGTGTCATTGGAGAGGGATTTAAGAAATATTTTGGAAAACAGAAGTTGGTGTTGGATTTTTTTTTTTTTTTTTTTTTTTTTTTTTTTGCGGTACGCAGGCTTCTCACCGTTGTGGCCTCTCCCGTTGCAGAGCACAGGCTCCGGATGCGCAGGCTCAGCGGCCATGGCTCAAGGGCCCAGCCGCTCTGCGTCATGTGGGATCTTCCCGGACCGGGGCACGAACGTTCATCCCCTGCATCGGCAGGCGGACTCTCAACCACTGCGCCACCAGGGAAGCCCTGGTCTTGGATTTTATTTATGTCAAGGGTGAGGGAAAACAAGGACTGGAGGATCACTCCCAGATTTCTGGCTTGAGCAACTGATGAGTAATGATATCATTTACTGAGAGGAGGGAATTTGGATGAATGCAAACAGTTCTGGGTAGAAAAAGTGTTTTGTTTTGAACTGTTAAGTTTGAGATGTCTATGAGGAGATCATAACCACAGCTGCTTGGGAGGAGAAAAGGGATGGTCTCTAGGACAGAAGTGGACAGACTGTACTTTGATAGGTGAGGTTAATGATTGTGAATTGAAGGTGAGCTGCGTTGTCTGATTTTTCTTTAGCAGCCTTCACCAACTTGGATACAGATACAGTGAAAATGGATAGCTGGGTTCTTCCAGGGCTTGAGTTTTGCCAAGTGGATGTGATGGAGAACAAGAGAGTTGTCCTAATCTGTTCAGGCTGCTATAACAGAATATCATTGGCTGGGTGGCTTAAACAATAAACATTTATTTTTCACAGTTCTGGAGGCTGGGAAGTCCAAGATCAGAGCAACGGCAGATTCAGTCTGGTAGGGGCCTACTTCCTGGTTCATAGGCAGCCAACTTCTCACTGTGTCCTCATATGGCAGAAGAGAGCCCAGAGCTCTCTGGGCTCTCTTTTCATCCCATTGATAAAGGTTTCACCCTTGTGACCTAATCCCTTCCCAAAGGTTGCACATCCTAATACCATTACATTGGGGGTTAGGATTGCAACATATGAACTGTTGGGGGATAGGGGATGATAAACATTTAGTCTGTAACAAGAGTCGATCTTTTTAAGTGAGTAATGGTAAATATACACTGTGGAATCTAGGATGGATAAAGAAACCGGGAGAGTGAGAATATAGTCAGTGGATCAGATTTCTTCTACCATCTGCAATTATCAGTGTGAACATTTGACTAAGGTTATTGGAAGGCTAAGAGATAGTGCTTGGAGATATCTGAGGTATGCTGGAGGCAAAGATTCATTGCCTTAGATGAGTAAGTGAAGGAAATGAAGCCATGAGGTTGAATGCTTCATTCATTTGAATGATGAAGTAGTAGACAAGGATGACAACTGCTGGGATAGAGAGGAAGAGTTTGTATGTATTGGGGGCCAAAGTCACTAGTGATTAATGAATAAGCTAGAAGTCAGTAGATGACAGCAGTGAGTATAGGGAGAGGATATTACGAGGTGCCGTGGGCTTCAAAGGAGCTTGGGGTTTGCAGGACAGAAGAAGAAAGGTTCAGATGTGGCTTTCAAAGTCAAAAATACACTAACTTCATCTCATGGCCCTGGAGGATTACATTTTCTTGATAACACATCCAAATCAGCAGGTTGTGAATGTCATCAAGATCTCTGAGGACAGCCCTTTCAGAGTTACTGTTATCCAACAATTAATGCTCTAGATGTTTATATGTGAAACAAATTCTGTTTTGTTTTATAAAATTAATATAGCAAAACAGCTGCCATTCAGCCAGAGGAATGTCAAGGAAACTCCTCTAAATTGAAAATCTTAGGATTTCATGTATCTGAGTGTAATGGAATTCTCTTAGCTTGATAATATACTTTAAGATTTAAATGCATACATCAAGTCAAATGTCCACGCAAGAAAACTGTGACCTTGAAATTTCAAGGAACCCTTATGCTACTTAAATCACACTGTTAGATGGAGCTCATAAAGTAGAAGTGTCACAGTGTTAAATAAAAGCTAGCAATTACCATTATCTAGCTATAATTCTTGGAAACAAAAGAATTTTAGTGTTGGGAAGGAATGCAGAGTCAAGTACAACTTTTTTGTTTTCCATTTGACAAAGGAAACTAAGACTCAGAAAACAAGGTGATTTCAGAAGCCCGGGCCTATTCTTTCTCCTCGACACCACATAAACAAAACTTTCTATAAATGTCATAGTCTTTTCAATTATCTAGTCTGTATTACCTGTGAATAAGATCAAAACAAAAGGTACAGAAATTCTAGCGCCTTGCTAGTCCAAATGTGGCCCATGAACTAGGACCATGGGTATCACCTGGGGGCCTGGGAAAACTGCACACTCTCAAGCCCCCCCAGACCTGGAGAATTAGAATGTGCATTGTAGCAAGATCCCTAGATGATCATACCCACATTAAAGCTTGATAGTCGGTCCACCCGGAAATTCTCGTCTGCTCAGGTCAGCAGAACCTCTGATGCCTGGAGAACTGAGGAGAGGAGCCCCTCGTCAAGTGGAAAGAACAGACAGCCTCACTGGAACATTCTGAATTTTGAATGTTATGAGCTAACAGGAACAAAGTATGCTGTGTGGTGGGATGACACATTTTAAGGAATGGCACTGCCCTTTCCAAAAAATGAAGAGAGGAAATTGCAAAATAGTGAGTGGACCTTCTGAGATAGCTCGGAGCCTGCGTGAGAAAGGGGAAAGGGCTGCATGCATATCCTATAGCTTCCAGCATTCAAGGGCAGCTGTTAGTCTCTTGCTAGGGTTATTTTTCATTATTACAAACAACAGTGTGAAAAGGAGTGTAACTGAGGATCAAAAAACCACATCTGTTATCTCCAAATACCAAAATAAGTATGAGGTTGAATCCTAACTCTTTTAGTAGAGTTGTTTTTGATCTTGGCTGCATATTAAAACACCTGAGGATCTCTTAAAAAATCCTGATACCCAGGCTGAACTCCAGACCAATTAAATAAAAATCTGGGTGGAGGGGCGGTGGTGACTAGGTATCACTATGTGGTAAAGCTCCTCAGGTCACTCCAGGGTGCAGCTGGAGCTGAGAACCGCTGCTTTAGTAGGTCATTCTCTGTTGTGGGAAGAGGCAGCTCTGAGACTGAGGCTCTGCCTCTCCACTTAACCCAAGCAGTGAGTGGGACCTTCTGGTACTCCCATAGCATCCAGCACAGTCAGCAAAATTGAAGTCACAATCTGCTGTGTGTATAAAAGCCAGTGGGGCTTTCAGGACATTGTGGGAAGTAGGATTATTTTTTAAAGAGGCGTATACTCCCGGCAGGTTTTATTAAAATTTGAGTAATAACAGTTACTGCTAGTGGGAATATTCTAAAATTCGATTGTGGAGATGGTTACATAACTGTAAATACTGAAAATCATTAATTTATACATTTAAAATGGGTAAATTTCATGATATGTATATTTCACCTCAATAAAACTTATTTTTTAGTTGTTATATATGCTTCAGTATTCATAATTTAATCATGTTGCTTGGATGACCAGGAAGCCACTGCCTGTTTTGTATCAGTGGAGTGTTAACATCTAGCTGCATGCCTGGTGGATAGGGCTCAGTGAGACATTGGATGGGGGAATGGTTGGGGATGGATGGGTGAGTATCATTATGACCTTTGGTGTGGACTGATTTCTAAATTGATGTCAATCATCAGAGACCCCTAAAGTTCATAGCACCCAGTGGGCATTGGTGCCATTGGTAAACTGTTTATGGTATGGTATTGAAATTAGGGAAAGGGGTTTGTGTAGAGGCTAGAATAGCAGGCCCATCATAGAAGATTATTTGTTTATGAATAAGTTACTGCAATGTAGAAAATCTTGTATTTGCTAGCCAATAAATATAGGTGTCCTTATCTCAGAGTACCATCTGCAACAAGGTTATAAGATGGGGAAATTATTTCAGCCATTATGAGACCTGCTACTCCCAGCTTCATTTTAGACATACCCCCTGGTCATGTTAAATTGCAGTGCTATGAAAGCCCAGGCATGCACAGGAGACATGGCTGTGCTTGACGTAGCAGGCTATATATACTATGAGGTGGATGGAAGGACGTGTGTAGCTTCTTCTCTGGCCTAAACACAGAAGAAAAGTGGGTTGGTGGGGAGGTCTTGGGATGTTGTTGCTTTAATTTATTGAAGAAGATACTAAAATTTTTTATTAACTGAAGTCCTTGAGTAATACATTTTAAAAATTGAATTTCTAGACTAACCTAAATTTAACCAGAACGCTTTTTTGTTGAAAATCTTCCTACCATGAACTAGACTGCTTTCTTACCCTAGCAATTGCAACATGATAAACATATAAAGTTTTGTTTTGATGATTTAGGACCTAGAAACATCATAAAATCATACCCATATAAACGTATATATTGAATACATACTAAGCCTAGGAAATATCTTGGAAGTTACTTGTAATTTTGAATATCTCATTAAAATTCTGGTTATTTGAAAAGTCTGGAAGGCTTGGAGTTAGTCAAACTTTCGCTTTAATGCTATTTTCTGAAAATCTTTTGGTTCTATAAAACATTAACACAAAAAGACACTCAGATCCAAGTATGAAATATTAATGAATCATTTGTAATTACCATAGTTTATAAACAGAATTTCAAAGAATAGATCTGCATAGTTTTAATAAAATTACTATTTTGTAATTTTTGGAAAATGATTTTTAAATGAGGATGCATACAGATTACGCAAAAGTTTCAACTGAGGGGAAGAATTTAATAGTCTGACTTAAGTGGATTTTAATATTCAAATAGCGAATAGTGATTGGACTGCATTATATTAGGACAGTTATTCTCAAACTTTAATGTGCATCAGAATCACCTGAGGGCTTTTTATGATGCAGATTGCTGGGCTCCACTCCCAGGGTTTCTGATTTAGGAGGTCTCCGGTAGGTCCTAAGAATTTACATTTCTAACAAGTTCCCAGGTGATTCTGATGCCGCTGGTTCAGGGACCATGCTTTAAGAAATCACATTCTAATTTTTCAAGCAGAATTGCAGCTTTGCTTCTGGCATTGTCTAAAGGACTTAAGAATTTCTTCCAAAAAATAAAAACCTAAAAAAAAACCCCACCTCTTCCCTCAAAGAAATACTTTATTGTTATAAACAGATGGGTTTTATATGTTTATTTAAATGCTGAGAATGTAGGGAATATCTTTTTGCAACCCAAAGATCATGATGGTAAGAATCACAATTTAGTCACAGAAAATTAGATTGGGATATTTGATATTTCATGTGAGGATTAAGCAGACATCTCTAGCATCAGGGAGTTTGTTCCAAGGTGCTTTTCTCCCCTCCCCAGAAATGTTTTCTCTCCAACAGGCTTAAGGTGTACTTTATATAGAGAGTTTCCTAATGTCAGACCAGTAAAATAAAAAGGAGAGGGAGAGGATCTATATAGGACTGCCAACTCAAACAGCTGTTATCACTATCCTTTTATGAAAAAAGGACATTTTGACCAGTAGTTAAGAGATACTCTCAGAGTAAAGGACAATTTGTTAAATTGAATAATTTTATGAAAAACTCTCTATTGTATCCATATACTTTTTAATTGCTGTCGACCAGTGATAGCTTCACATTTGGGAACCAGTGCCCTAGCACTTTTAAAGTAAGGTCACAGAAAGCGAAATTTAATTTTGGATCCTTATGGTTTTAAGCTAGAATGAGCCTGTAGTGTACTGTCATGAACCTGGTTTGAAGACATTCTGTGTAATTTAGAGATTATTTCCCAAGTACAATTCATAAATATATAGAATGACTTGAGGTAAGGGAACACCATGTGATATTTTTCTCTCCCTGATTTTCTAGAATAACTATGCTCTGATCATACAGTCTAGTTCTTAATTATATGCTGATATGAGGATTTTTTTTCTGCTTTTTATTCCAAGTACATACTGTCTCTTCCTAACTGGAACGTAAACTCCTTAAGTGTACGCACCATGCGTCTCTTCTTTATCTCTTATGTGCAAAGCACACAGTGGCCTGGATAAATTCACGCTGGATCACAGCAGAGTAGATCTGCCTTTAGATTATAGTTGCATCACTCCTTGTCAGTGGAAATGTACAATGTAAGGTGCTTATTACTCTTATTTTGTAAATAGGTAAACCTTTTTCAGCTATTGACATAATTCACTTCTTATAACCCCATTTTTAATGGATATCATGATTGTAAACTTCAACTCAGCTGTTAATCAAGTGATCCAAAATGATGGCTTAGCAAATTGTAAAGTGATTGATGAGGTTTTGCCCCAGTGTCTCAGCCCCCATAGTTTGTGGAGATGCATTGCTTTTAAGTCTGTGTACGGATGGGTTCCACAGGATACGGACATACTTCTCGGCTCTTTTTCCCTTCCCTCTTGAAGCAGTACACACCTTCACAGTGTTTGCAGAGCCCCCAAAAGAAAATGAGTTGCTATCTGGGGGCTCTCCAAGAGATACCCATCAACCAATCATGTTTTGTTTTGTAGTATTAATAAATTTAGGTCTTTGGTTGGTTTTGATCTAAAAATTGGATTTATTGTTGATTGATTGATTTGAACAATTGACTGGGAGCTAGAATTCCTAACCTTATAGCTTTGGATTTACCTAAAACTATCCTAAGCTTAAACTATTTAGAGTTAGTATTTCTTTTGGAGAGTAAAGTTAATGGGTGACATTGGGTGATCTAGACAGTTTTAAGATTCCCCATACAATGTTGGCACTGCAATATTAGAATGAGCAGAGGTCAAAAGACTCGTATTTGAAGCCTTGTGTTAACTACCAACTGTACTGTCTTTGATAAATTGCTAAGGTTCTCTAAGCCTCTGTTTCCTCATCTTTAAGATGGGCATAATATGTACTTCACAGCCATCTGAGAATTAAATAAGGTAATATATGTGAAAATACTGTGAACTATGAAATAGCACACAAGCACATGATATTATTATATGCTTTCAGCAAAACACAAATAATCCACCTCTCCGATTGTTAAAGGTTGGCTTTTGTTTTTTCCTCTCTTGAATGCTTTTACATTCCTTAACACTTTGATGAAAAGAGTCTCATTTTTTAGGCCAACTTCTATTTGTAGGCACAGTCATACTATTAAAGGGTTCAGTTAGAACTTGCCATTAGAAATACAATGTGAATAAGGCCCAGACATGTTAGGACAGAGTCACTTATTAATATGTATAAAATACAGGGTATAATGAGGTACCCAGAGATGACATTATTAGGCCCTAATGTATTTTAACCTATTCACATTCTGATGTGCAGAAGGGGTTTGAACTTGCTTTGTAAAATAAGCAGATAAGTGATACTGTTTTGTTTTTGTTTTTCATTTGAAAAGGTCTTGATCATCATGATTCTTATATTTAAAGATTTTGAAATTCTTACGTATGGGGAGATGCTACAGTCTCTACTCAGAAGAACTTGGGACTGGGATATAGGAAACTTGGTTTCTGGTGTGTGAGTCTAGTTAACTCTTTTTACCCTTAGATAATGTATACGACTAGGGGTAGGTTGGTCAGTTCACCTTGAATTGTTTAATGAAATGAGCATTGATTTAATTACTTCTGATTCCTTTAACTGCTCCTGATTCTCCAAGTGGCCAACAATATCTCCAAGATGTTGACAGTTTTGTACTAACCTGGTGCCTCTGACCCCCACCTGCCTTTCAGGGTGTATGGGGTCACTCCAAGGGACAAGAAATAATTATCACCCCTTATATCTTGAAAAGTATGAAATGAAACATGTAATAGATTAAAAAATAGTGAGTTTTCTCCTTTCCCAAGATCCAAGTTAGACATTAAGATGAGTAGGTAATGCTAAGGAGCAACGACATCACCAGAGAAGGAGAGTACACTAATATGAACACAACCATCACTCTTCCACCTTGCCCCCGCCCCCATATCTTCCTTAAATTCCTTACATGCACCCAGATGACACATACCTTAGCTAGACTGCCTGGGTTCTAATCCTGGTTCCTCTAGTTTCTCTCTTGTGACCTTGTACAAATTATCTTCTGCATGTGTCAGTTTCCTCATCTGCAAAATGGGCATGACAGTATTAGTACCTATCTCATAGGGTAGTTGTGGGGATTCACTCAGTTAATTTGTAAAGCACAGAGCTGGCACATAGTGTATGCTATATGAGTATTAGGTAATATTATTATTATCTTTTTAAAGATTAATTTACTGATGTATTTGGAGTCATTGAACATGCTCCAGTTCTAGGGTAAAAAGTTGGATTTTCCTTGTTCCAGTAATTTCAAATTTCATTTAGTAAAAACCCAAAAAAATGTTTTTTAAAACATTCCACCTGTTCCTGTAAAATCCATTAAGTTCTCTGAAGTGATCCACATCTGCTGTTAGCATAAAGGAAATGGTGCATTGCGGATAAAATGGAAGAGTATTTTTTATCCAGACCCAACAGTGACACTGATTCATGGTGATCTGATTGGTGTGCTCGAGCAAGTTACAACAAATATGAGCCTATAAGGTGTTAGTCACTCAGAAAACAATTTGACAGATTTTTCCAGCAAAAAATAACTGCATCATGTTGTACGTAACCAATGGGGGGAAAAAAAAAAACGGGAAGAAAAAGATTTCAAAAGTACTGTGTACTTTAAGACCATCAACACATTATTAACCCCCTTTACACAGGGAAGCTATCTTTCTCTATGATAAGTTAATAGGACATAGGGTGAATGATAGAAGTCTATTGTATTTAATTAATTCTTTGTTGTATTTTGATGCCTACTTTTCTGAAAATATTATTTAAGTGCAAGGTTTCATTCTTTAGTAGCTGATTTAGCTTACTCTCATTTAGTAATAAAGTCCCTCACTAGCTACTGAGGTAGACCCCAACACAAATGACTGTAGACAGTTTGGGGTTATAAATAAGTTCTTGGTTTTTATTATTGTTTTTCTGTTTTCTGTTGTCTTGTGAGCTATGATGAACTGTCATAGTCCTTCTCTACCTTTAGTGGCATTTCTGACTTGCTGCCTCTGGTCTGCTGAGCAACTGGATAATCACACTTGTTAGAACTGTGTTTTTTAAAAAGTTCTCCCTTGCTGAAAACTTCAGTCTCTTTCCTTTTGCACTCTAGAGCCTTGCTGTTCAAAGAGGGGCCCGTAGTCCAGCAACATTGGCATCACCTTATTAGAAATGCAGAATCTTGGGCCTCACTCCAGACCTACTGAATCAGAATCTGCATTATAACACGATTCTCAGGTAATCTAAGTACGCATTAAAATTTGAGAAGCTCCACTTTAGCGCATCAACTTTGTGACAGGTCATTTTTCTATTTCGAGATCCATTTTTAGCTTACAAAATTGTGTCTTGCAGTGTTCGAGGTTATATAGCTTGCCAAACTATTTTACCTCTAGAAACAGGGGATGTTGTTATAACATCTAGAAGTGTATTCATGTTTGCTAATAGGTAATTGATGAGCATTTTATTTTCTCTCCCCTAGGATATCCCTGGTGATCTTAGAAGAGTCCGTATCATGGAATCGATCTCTATGATGGGAAGCCCCAAGAGCCTTAGCGAAACGTTTTTGCCTAATGGCATAAATGGTATCAAAGATGCAAGGAAGGTCACTGTAGGTGTAATTGGAAGTGGGGATTTTGCTAAATCCCTGACCATTCGACTTATTAGATGTGGCTATCATGTGGTCATAGGAAGCAGAAATCCTAAGTTTGCTTCTGAATTTTTTCCTCATGTAGTAGATGTTACTCACCATGAAGATGCTCTAATAAAAACAAATATAATATTTGTTGCTATACATAGAGAACATTACACCTCCCTGTGGGACCTGAGACATCTGCTTGTGGGTAAAATCCTGATTGATGTGAGCAATAACATGAGGATAAACCAATACCCAGAATCCAATGCAGAATATTTGGCTTCATTATTCCCGGACTCCTTGATTGTGAAAGGATTTAATGTTATCTCAGCTTGGGCACTTCAGTTAGGACCAAAGGATGCCAGCCGACAAGTATGTATTTTTAACCTTTATTCTTAGTTAGATGGTATTTTGTACTGAAATAGTTAAAACAAATATCATATATTTAAAAACTGAATTTTGACACTCTCCAATGATTATCATTTTGAAAACTATGTATGAGCTCCTGAAGATTTGTGTCCTGACCTTGTAAGGGCACATTTCTATTCCCAAAATGATGTGAAAAGCTGAGAAAATAACTGGAACATTCCTATCATAATCAGCTAATTCAAGAAAAAGGCAAGGTTGGCAGTTGAATAATGGGCCATCTCCTTGCTTCCTCAAATATTAAAACAATCTCAATCATGTCTTTTTTCTTTCCCTCTCTCCCTCCCACCCATCCTTCCATCCTCCCTTCTTCCTTCCTTGAAGCTATTTGGTAAACAGTATCCCATCTCTGAGCAAAATGCTATGTAGTATGATCCTGAAGAAGAATGCTTTAGAAGTACCTTTTATTTTATGTAGATTATTCATAGAATTTTAAATAGTCCAGTTTGTTTTATTTTAAGGGTAGATTTCAATCTGCGTGGGGAAGGTAGAAGCAGATTGGATTTCTCAGGTTCTCCTTTAATCTATGAGTTCTGTTTAGTTCAGTTTGAGAATAAAGCAGATGGAGAGCTCCATCAATGCTTTTGTGGAATGGGAGCTTTTATAAGTAAACACATAAAATAGTGCACCTTAAAAATCTTTCAAAAGTGTGGTTGTGCATTATAATGAAGCATGATGATAAAATACTTTTATTTTTGTCCATAAAGACAGTTGATTAGATGTCTTAGAAAATAAATTCAAGTATTACGTCACTATATGCTGCATATCAGAGTCATGATAACCATTCATTTTCAAGTGTTTAATTTGGAAGAATGTATACTTTCTTACTTTCCTAGAGAGTATTTCTGAATCCTTTTTTTCTTTTGCATATCAACCAAGGCTTGGCAATGGATACAAATCTAGCAAATTAGAGATAAACCTGAATTTAATCCTTTGCCCATATTTGTGATAATTTTAATTATTCAACAAAAGAAATTGTAGAACAAGAGATTAAGTTCAATGTGAGCTACAGAAAGAGTTTCATTTGGATTTTGTAGTCCTTGTGGCTTTATGAATGTTTGATTTATTCTTTTGGTTTATTATAAAATTTTATAATTTGTAGTTTTTTTCCCAGTGAAGTAAAAACAGTTTAATCCACCATTGTCACACTTGTAATAAATTTGAGAATGCTTTTCCTTACTTCTTTGGTATATATTTCTTCACCTTCCCTGCTCCATTTTAGAAGTTCATGAACATTTGTATAATAGTATAGACTTTGTCATTTATATGGTTAACGTTAGATAAAATTAAAAATCCTAAGAGCTCTACATTCTCACCATTATGTAACTAGGTTTAGTAGGCAAGCATTTCAGTGTGGTCTGTTTCAGAGCCTTTATATAAACATCCTCAGGGATACATTTAGGAATTTGTTTTCCCTGAACATAGCTCAGAGATTTTATAGCAAAATTTTTCTAACTCTAATCCTGGCTCACTCCAGCCAGGAACTTGTGAACTTGGTGTTCAGCAAATATTTGTGAATTCTCAACTACATTACAATATCTAAGAGGTTTTGGTAGTTTGAAAGCCCACCCTCACCCGTACTGATCACAATCCCATCTTAGAGTTCCTATAGAGGCAACAGCTCTTAGAAAATGGCAGTTACTTTACTGTTTAAGTTAACTAAGCCTATTAATGGTATTTTTTCCCCACTTTAAATTATCCTCATTTAAAGATGAAAGAATTTCATAATTCTGACCAATGAAATAATAATATACCTGAGATTATCCATGGTTTTGGTGAATTGGTTTCTAAGCCAAAAGTTAAATTTTATAAATAGTATAGCATCATGATATCATTTAGAGGTTTTAATTACAAATTCAACCATTCAGAATCCATGCTTATGTTTTCCCTTGCTGAATAGCCATAAAGGGCAATGCTTGAAATCACTCTACTCGGCAGAATCACTACAGGCCTAGAACTAAGTACTGTCCACCAAAGCCTGGAGAGCCAGCCCCACCGGGTTCCCTGCAGGAGTGAGAGAGCTGGACAGGGGAGGGGCATGGCCTGCAGCTCAAACTCCACCTAGACTGTTGGAGGGAAGACCTTACCTTGTCTGCTCAGAACCTGGTGATCCAGAAACCTTTCTCTCTTCCCGCCTCCCTTCCCCTGAGGACTTCTATTCCCAGGTTCAGGCTAGATTTTTCTGCATTTTCTTTTCATGTCATTGATGGTAGCAAGGACTTTGTTGTTTTTATGATACTATTTTAACCTATAAATAGATTAATAAATTAATAAATGCTTTATCTCCTTAATTTTTTTGCATCACGCAGGGTCATCATAAGTGATGCTCTGTGGATTAAATGGAACGTGTGATTGTTACCATTTTTATAAGCAATAATAGTAATGATGAGTCTTCTGTTTTTTCCATAGGTTTATATATGCAGCAACAATATTCAAGCTCGACAACAGGTTATTGAACTTGCCCGTCAGTTGAATTTCATTCCCGTTGACTTGGGATCATTATCATCAGCCAGGGAGATTGAAAATTTACCCCTGCGACTATTTACTCTCTGGAGAGGGCCAGTGGTGGTAGCCATAAGCCTGGCCACGTTTTTCTTTCTTTATTCTTTTGTCAGAGATGTGATTTATCCATATATTAGAAACCAGCAGAGTGACTTTTACAAGATTCCTATTGAAATTGTGAATAAAACCTTGCCCATAGTTGCCATTACTTTGCTGTCCCTGGTGTACCTGGCAGGTCTCCTGGCAGCTGCCTATCAGCTTTATTATGGCACCAAGTATAGGAGATTTCCGCCTTGGTTGGAGACCTGGTTACAGTGTAGAAAACAGCTAGGATTACTAAGCTTTTTCTTCGCTTCAGTCCATGTTGCCTACAGCCTCTGCTTACCAATGAGAAGGTCAGAAAGATACTTGTTTCTCAACATGGCTTATCAGCAGGTATGGAACGTGCTTGATATTTATCTGATGCTAGTAAAATACGTGATTATTAGAATTTGTAAAACGTGAGATTTAAAACAGTGTAAAATAAAACTTTACATATCTTGTAATAGACATTTTGGTATGTTTAGGGAAGAGAAAGAATTGTTCTTTAAACAATGTTTCTGCACAAGAATTATGTGGCTAATTCAGAATCATTTAGAATAAAAGCTGCTACTATCCCTTTCTTTGCAGAAAGAGCTGGGTTTTGTTTTCTTTTTTTAATGTTACAATTGCAGTGATTACTTTCAGCATCAGTTAATTATTTTATTATCATTTTAATAATAAGGCAGTTCTCAGTAAACATACACAATAAAATTAGAACTAGTGAAAATATAAAACAGAATAGGAAGTCAAGATCAGGAGACACACAAGGTTTTTGTTATCATAAAGCAGGAAAGATACTGCTTCCTCAGGTGAACCTTTTCTAGCACCTAGCTCTTCAAGAAAATCTCTGGGAGAGCTTCATAGAAGGGGCTTGATGATGGAATAGACTATGATTTTCCTCAATTTCCATTCAGCAAATGTAAGGGGTTTCACTGAAGCTCTTTGACGTAGCATTTCTCAGTGAAAGCAGAGGACCGTGTGTGTACTAAACAAAGGTGTAAGAGCTTTTGCATTTTATAAGAAACCAAGGCATCATGGTCCAAGTATGTAGCATCCAGTACTTACACTTGTTTCAACAATAAAACCTAAAATAATTTGAAAAAAATTACTAGATTGATGTTCTTTAAGCCATTCTCTCTAAAAATAACCACTTAAATGAATACTAAGGCTTTGATATCTACTCCACCAGCTTCCTCACCTCCTTCATGTCTTCAGTTTGTTGACACAAATAATCAATAAACAATCAATAATAAGAATAGAAGAGAGTTTTATTTGCGCCCAACTGAAGACAACCTCTCAGTAGCTCTGAGGGGACTATTCTGAAGAGGCAGGGAAGGAGCCAGTGTGTATATGAATTTTTTGGCTAGGAAATAAGTGTAGTCAAACATACATCTTTGATAAAGAATTACTGCTAATCACAAAGAACAGATATCTCAAGTTAATGATTTTAGTGCTTTTCTATATATGGGAAGATGCAAGAATTCATTGAAATTCTTCCTAAGATATGCATCTTAACGACCTAGGGGCCAATATTTCAAAGCACAGAAAGTCTCATCCTGTTTTTTTTCCTCCTGAGTTCCCCTCAGGGCCCGCTGTCAACTGACAGTGGGTTGTGACTGAACCCTTTGTATAACTTGATGATGAGCAACATTCTTCTCTTTAATGGTAAAGCTGATATACAACGTATGTTTGACAGGCCGTAAGACAGGCTGTTCTGATTAGCATAAATTTCAAGCCAAATCGTGTATAAGCCAGAATGACTTCCCTATACCTCAATATGTGAAAATTTCTTCCATCAAGTTCTTACCTCCTCAGCGAGGCCTTCGTTTGCACACCAATTTACATTCTACCACCTGCTTCTGACTCAACCCTGGTACTCTCAGCCCCTCTTACTTTACCTGCTCTTCTTTCTCTTTGTTCAATAGTATTTACCACCTTCTAAGACACTTTGTGTTCTTTGATTATTTACTGTTCTCTGCCTTCTCTCATCATAATGTAAGTTCACAAGAGGAGGGATTTTTGTTTCGTTCACTGATATATGCCTAATGCCTGGAACTGTGCCTGACACATTATAGACACTCAAAAAACATACTCATGGAGCAAAGGGATGAATTGGGAGGGCTTGTAGATAGATTCAGGTTGTAATCTCCAGGTATACTGGAGTATGCTGTTACTCTGTATTGTTGTGTAGACACCAAATGAGATAATAAGAGCCTTTATCCACAGAGAAGCTCTGTGGCTCTTTTCAGGGTGTTGGTATGATTGCTTCAGGGAACTAATGGCTAAGAAATAGCTTTTCTCTCTCTCTTTTTTTTTTTCATTTCAAGTATGTTTGGTTACCTGGAATTGGACAAAAAGTTAAGCTGGTGTTAAGTTAGAATGTTTTCCATGAATAGATTACTTAAACCGAAGCTTTAACCCAAGGAATCCAAGCCCTGATTTATACTCTAATTATATTGTTTGCATGTAAATAGACAATTCTAAAAGTAGCCCCTATGCAGAATACAACATATTCAGAGTTAAACTCTGGCTTGATTATATGTGCATTATCAATGTAAGGGAAAGTACTGAATGAGGCAACTGGACAGTTGGAAAGTATATTAATGAGGCCATTCAAGTGGGTAAGTATTTGCACTCCTTAGGGCTTTATCCTCAGGGAAATCTCAGCTTCCTGGGGAAAAGAAGGTAAGAAGAGGTAAATCAACATATAAATAATCTTCAAGTAAGAAAGGAAGGCACAGACATAATTTAGAAATTCCTTGCCTGGATTCTAAATTGAACTAAGGCCAGAGTGTACCCAAAATATTCAACCAAGTTTAAACTAACTTATAAAAGCACCAGAAAACTAACTCTAACTGCCAGTACTTCTTTTGTGTCCCTCTGGAACCAACCACTCAGTATTTCACGGTCTTGGGACTCCAGAGTCCCTGTCACCATGATGTATTACAAATGTGGTGATAGATTTACCCACCCTTCTCACATGTGGGTGAGGAAGGAGAGAATCTTAGCCCTCTTTTTGTTTAACTCTCCCTTCTCTTTCCCTCACACCTGGAACAATACCATCCAGTAATAGGTTCTCCATAACAGTTTGTTAAATTGAATTAGTGCAACTCAAATGTTCTATGTCAATCTATGACATATTGTTAGGCCAAGAGTGAACTCTGTGCTGAATCAGTTAATATTCTACCAAACAAAGGAAATTCACGTTTGCTTTCTTGTTAGGTTCATGCAAATATTGAAAACTCTTGGAACGAGGAAGAAGTTTGGAGAGTTGAAATGTATATTTCCTTTGGTATAATGAGCCTTGGCTTACTTTCCCTCCTGGCGGTCACCTCCATCCCTTCAGTGAGCAATGCTTTAAACTGGAGGGAATTCAGTTTCATTCAGGTATGTGGGCTTTGTTTGGTGAGGGACTGGGTGGCATAGAGTTTTAATTCCAGTTAAGTACAGTTGGATTTTAAATATGCTGCTAATAAAAGAGTGCCCCTGGGACTGCTGTTCATGCACCTAGCTCGTGGAATATGTGTCGCCAGAGGCCAGCTTAGGACCATTCTGGTTTAGTAAGTGAAAGACCAGTACAGGACTTTACTGGAAAGCTTTGATAGTACTGCCTACTATGTTACAGATAAAGGTTATTTGAAAAAGAAAAAAAAAAAAAAAAAAGTGGGGGAGGAATGAGCTTAGATCAAGTTTAATACCAAAGTCAATTTATTATTGGGCAAATGAATGAAGACTTACTTTATATTTTGAGTCATCTTGATCTGTCTAGAAAAGTCTCATTCATCGTAATTCAAGTGGAGAGAAGCTCAGTTTGAATATTTTAAAGGAAATGTGTATACACATACAAACACAAGTGGTAGTTAATGGATTATGGCAAGCAACCAGCCTTATCATTCTTGTTAGTATTTGTATTTGGTACATAAGTTGTATACATATGTATATGAGTGTCTACAAAGGGGTTTCAAGATAACATTGTGTTCTTTGACAAGTTAAACATTCACTTTCTCCAGTAATAGCTATTTAATACATTTGCATACTTTAAAAATATATAACTCAAACTGAGACCCTACCTAAATTACCATAAAATCAGTATTGGTTGTATCCAAATGGTTTATAGCATAATATGTGGATGGGTGTCATTTGGTGGTACACTAAATTTTGTTTGTTTTTAGTTTTGTTTTTTGCCTCTTTGCTTGAGTTTTTTTCTAAGTGATCTAAAAATCTCATTCAAATTAAGGGCATATCCCTCGTCTAAATTCATTTTTCCTTTTTGAGGGAAATAAAATGTGAATATTTTCCCAACTGCTAGTTTAATCACACCTGAAAAGAAATAGAAGGCCCACTGATAAAAGGTGCTAGACGGGTGCAAAGTATCATTATAAATTTAGATGAGTAATTGCAAGCAGAACAGTTTTCTGCGAGAGAGTTGATCCTTCCCCAGTGAAGTTAGAAGTTACATTATTATGCCGATGTAGTACTACATTTTATGTAACATAGACCATTTCTTAAATAAGCAATTAAACATAACGTAGGGAACCCAAAATGCTGAACTTTTTGATTTTAACCTGTGAACTGTTTAACAACGTGCTCTTAATAATCTTATATAATATGGTTGATAAAGCCATTTGAAATGCTTTTTATGTTACATATTAATACTGTAAGATTTTTCATATTTATCTTCAACTAGTATGTATGTGTGTGTATACTTATGAGAATGCTCTTCAGCATTTAATTTTATTATATACGTGTGTATATATGTATGTATACATGTATTATATACACGCATACACACATTTAAAAAAAATACACAACTGGTAGAAATGTGGATAACTTTTATAAAGGAGTTTTCCAGTTTTTATCAGTATCCTTAAGGAAAACCCAGATGTTTTGACCAGTAATCCCACTATTAGAAATCAGTTCTAAGGAAATAAACCAAAATATAGAAAAGGGCTTAAAGTGACATTATAGTTGAGGAAAGTAGGAAACAGAGTAAATGATCAACAAAAAGGAATGGTTAGGTAAATTATAGCACATCCATTCAATAGAATATCATACAGCATTAAAGTCATGTTTTCATATTTAATGACATGAGGCAAAGGTTCTGGATGTGATAAATAATCAGAATATTAGGCTATATGCAATACAGCCTTATTTGTGTAAAAAAAAGTGCATATAAATATATAAGAAATATATGAAAATACTAAAATTGTTTAATGCAGTAGAGAACAAAGAATAACTCAGTAATTTAAGATAAAATAGTGTTATCAAAATATAAACTTGGTATATCTGGATGGGTTAATTTATGAGTTTGAATAATTTGCTTCTTATTCTGTTTCTTTTTCTTCCTCCCCTATCTCAAGTCTACACTTGGCTATGTTGCTCTGCTCATAAGTACTTTCCATGTTTTAATTTATGGATGGAAACGAGCTTTTGAAGAAGAGTACTACAGATTTTATACACCACCAAACTTTGTTCTTGCTCTTGTTTTGCCCTCAATTGTAATTCTGGGTAAGATCATCTTACTCCTTCCATGTATAAGCCGAAAGCTAAAGAGAATTAAAAAAGGCTGGGAAAAGAGCCAATTTCTAGAAGAAGGTATTGGAGGAGCAGTTCCTCATCTCTCACCAGAGAGGGTTACAGTAATGTGATGATGAATGGTGCTCCCTGATGCCATATAAAGTTCTCCTCATGCCATTATTTTTATGACTTCCTTTATCTTCAGTTGCAAGTGCAGTGTCAAACTGCTATGGGCTGATACCTCTTCAGTGAAATCTCAGCTGAATTAGTGGTAGAATTTTCTTCAAATTTATTTTCACTAATGTCACATTTTGCCAATATGAGTTTTTATAGTCAACTTATTGTTGAAATGTAGGTTTGTTTTGTTTTGTACAATCGTAAGGCTATTGTTATTTTAACAAACTTTATTCCATAATCAGGTAGAAATATTTGTAGTTAATAATATAGATACAACATAATGTTAAAAAACTTTGCACACCAGCAGAACTTTAAGGTTTTTTTTGTTTTTTTTTTGTGGTACGCGGGCCTCTCACTGTTGTGGCCTCTCCTGTTGCGGAGCACAGGCTCCAGACGCGCAGGCTCAGCGGCCATGGCTCACGGGCCCAGCCGCTCCACGGCATGTGGGATCTTCCCGGACCGGGGCACGAACCCGTGTCCCCTACGTCGGCAGGCAGACTCTCAACCACTGCGCCACCAGGGAAGCCCAGAACTTTAAGTTTTAATATAATTCAATAGATATATTTCTTTCCTGAAGCTTCAGTAAGGTTTTAATTATTATCTAGCTTAAGAAATAGAAATGCATAACCATGCATTATTTTTAAGAAAGTACACATTACATTAGCATCTAGGAAAGGGTGCATGGTTAAAATCCCTATATTTCTTTCATAAGATCGGGTTTGAAGAATGTAATCAATTGTATGAACCAATGTGATTTATAAACAAACACAAATTAAAGAGACAAACTGAACTTGAAATTATGTTTAAAATGCATTGGAGACATGAACTATATACTGATAATGTGTACCTCATGAAAGATTTTATTCTTTATCTTGTTACAGAGCAGTTTTATTTGCATATTAATATACTGATCAGGGAGAAGACAGTAACATCTGGCCTCCAAAACTGGTCTTTCTCACCTAGTACCAATCTTGGGAATCTTATAATTGTTTCTAGTTAGAGGGAAAGTGTTATGTTTACACACAAGGAGTTGTCAGCTGATCTATGCTGTTGCACCTTAGCCAGTCATACTCCAAATGGTACAGGATTTTACTGACATTCATGGATGGATTATAACCTGCCAGGCACTGTTCTAAGCACTTTACTTGTATTTTCCCATTCAGTACTTACAACAACCCCATGACAGAGGTAGTTATTTTCCTCATTTTACATATAAGGATACTGGAGCATAGAAAAGTTGCCCAAGGTCATGCAGTTAGTGAGTGGCAGAGCCAGCATTCAAGTCCAGGCAGTCATATTTCAGAGGCTGCAGTTTTAGCTGCTAGGCTGTATGGCCCCTGCCCCATCCCCATGCATACCAATCTAGATGCTTCCTCTTTGATATAAAGGCACTGACATTCTTTACAGTGCGTTGTGGGTGTCAAAAGATATATGAAAATAGTAAAATCATAAATTTATCATTGCCTGTGGGATAATCCACACTTACCCTAGGAGAGGATCTTGCCTGGGACAGGACCCGGGAGATCCATGGCAGTCCATAGGCCTCCCTGTGCAGTGAGGGACTACAGCAGATAGGACCACAGCAGTTTTAATGAATGGCTGAGGTCCTACAGAATCTTAAAAAGTCCCTGTAGAGTTGGTCATCTCTTTTTCTCTTCTTGAGAAGTCCTCCTGCCTGCTCAGCCACTAATTAGGGAGCAGTTTGCAAGCATGAAGGATACTTAGATGAGCAGTTAATTATAAACGTACTCTAGAGACATAGAATCATACAGATTATTCATGAAAGTTTTCAGTGCTGACATTCCACATTAAAATTGCATTTTGTTCATACTTTGGTTAGAAAGCCCTATGTTTTTTTTCCGTTTGCTCTTTCCTTATTAAAATAGGAAGTTGCAGACAGATACAATTATATGTATTCCTCTTCCTGAAATTATAACATTTTTAAACTTACCCAGTAAGGTTCTACTGAATCCAGCTGCCAAAGATAAATGGACTTTTACTTAGTGGAGGCTACCTTTCCCACCAATGGCTCTTTCCCTAGTACCGCATCATGTCAGTTTCGTAAACTACTCATGATTCTCTGATGTCCTCTTGCTGAATTTTAGTAGCTTGCACTTTTTACTTGAGCTTTTTCTTTTTTCTTTATTTTAATTATATTCTTTCCCTCTTGATAATCATTTACTTGTTAGTTCTCAGTAGGGATTCAGTTGGGTGATAACTTAAACACCTATAAACTATATAGTGGACTAGTGAAATTAAGAGCATATTTTTAATATTTTCTTGTTCCTATAGTTCCACTCCCTTAAGCCCATACTTGCACCAGTTAACGTGAAAATACAATGAAATATTTTTAAAAGTTAGATGACTACTGAAGTATATTGTTGCATGTATATATTAATTAGCCAATAAGATAAATAAAATTATCACTATTACAGATAAGTGGGGCCTTTGAAAATATGAAAAAACAAAGTTTATGAAAATCTATATAAGATGTAACAGTTGTTTGAAATGGTGATATCTCCTTTTCAGTACTACAAAGAGGAAATAGTTTTGAAGTTTTAGAATAAATATAATATATTCATTATAATTCTAAGTGTTCAAAAGCTTTTCTAAAAATGCAAAAAAATATTGACTTTTAACTGCTTTACTTAAATGCCTTTAATTGCTTTATTTTACTATTTCCTACCTGATTATTTTTCTTAATCATTATTTCTCATAATCATTCTTTAAAAATCATTACTCTGGCCTCAGAAGTAGGACTGAATTCTGCTCTTGCTAGATGTGAGAAAGTAGTGGGAACTTTAAAGTAGTGGGATTTTTTTGTTTCCTTAACTGTATTTTGAGAAGCGCCCCTGAGAAAATTATAAGAATGTAGAAAATATACCTAGTTTTAATTCTATGCAAAATAATTAAGTAATTTTTTCCTAAGAGGAAATTAATCATTGACTGAATCATGCTACCTAGCTTTTGTGTGCAGACTCCATGTCTCCTCTATTAAGAATATTTTAAATCATGTTTAAATAAGAATATATTCATGCTAGCATATATTTTTCAAAGCATATATGGAAATTAGCCTAGACTGTCTACATGCAGAGATTTTTATTTAAATTTTAAAATATTTTAAAGTATGAATAAATTATATTTATAGGTATTTATCAGAGAGGAATATTTTCTGCTACATATGGGATTGGTTAATGAGCTCCAGTGTTAAACTACCTGATTAATTTCTTAAAATTAGCATAATCTTGGGTTGATTAAGGAATTTTACTTTTAAAATTAATTTGATAATAGTAACTCAATGTATATTAATCCTTACAGTCAAATTATGAAAATTATTTGTGTAAAAGGGCTTTTAAGAATATATCATATCCAATTTTTTTTATTGTTTATCTCTTATGTAACATGTAAAAGTCTTAATTCTTTTTAATTGCCTTTTGCCATTAAACTATTTCATAATAAATTCTCTACAGAGAGGTTTCCCCTCCAAAAAAGTTTCATTTGTGAAAGTTAAAGATTCTTATGTGATGTTTTAAATAAAGTACCATCAATGTAACTTATAAATATTTCTTTAGGAGTATTATGAACACTGAAACTGTGTCAGTCTATAAAATCTCTGTTTTGAAATAAGTATTTAAACAGCCTAAAATGTCATGTTGAAATTATTTTGTAAATTCATGACTTAAAGCACACATAGTATAATAACCTGAGTCTAGTGTTAAGATTTATATTTGTGATGTGTTGTCATGAAAATGAGCTGCTCCATCCTCAGCTGTTCATAAGTCAGTAAAGCAAATTCTGATACATCTTCAGTATATGTAATTGCTCTAAATGAGTATATGTAATTGCTCTAAATGACACTGTAATAATTTTAGTGGAAACACAATTTGTTCATACCTTTGAACAGTGAATTTTATAGGGATGAATAGGTTCTTCAGTTTTTTTTTAAGTGCAAGAAAACTATAAAGTGCTAATATTCAGAGATTCTGTCTATATGATACCAAAAAACATTTAGTTCAGCTTAACACATGTACACACAGTAGTCCCCCCCTTACCATAGTTTCATTTTCTGTGATTTCAGTTACTCACAATTAGCCATGGTCTGAAAATATTAAATGGAAAATTCCAAAAATAAACAATAACTTTTAAATTGTGTGCCATTCTGAGTAGCTTGGTAAAATCTCGGGCGTTCCTGCTCCATCCCACCCACCCGGGAGGTGAATTATCCCTCTGTTCAGTGTATCCTTTCCCTTAGTCACTTAGTAGCAGTCTTGGTTATCAGATCGACTGTTGTGGTATCACAGTGCTTGTAACCCTTATTTTACCTAATAATGGTCGCAAAGTACAAGAGTAGTGACGCTAGCAATTCAGATATGCCAAAGAGAAGCTGTAAAGTGCTTCCTCTAAATGAAAAGGTGGAAGTTTTTGACTTAATAAGAAAAAAAATTGTATGCTGAGGTTGCTAAGATTTGTGGTAAGAAAGATTCTTCTATCCATGAAATTATGAAGAAGGAAAAAGAAATTCAAGCTAGTTTTGCGTTGGACCTCATGCTGCAAAAGTTACAGCCACAGTGTGTGACAAGTGCTTAATTAAGATGGAAAAGGCATTAAATCTGTACAATAAGATATTTTGAGAGAGAGCGAGACCACATTCACATAACTTTTACTACAGTATATTGTTATAATTTTTCTATTTTATTATTAGTTGTTGTTAGTCTCTTACTGTGCCTAATTTATAAATTAAACTTTGTCACAGATATGTATGTATAGGAAAAAACATACGTATGTATATATAGGGTTTGGTACTATCTCTGGTTTCAGGCATCCACTGGGGGTTCTTGAAACATATCCCCTGTGGATAAGGGGGGTGCAGACTACTGTACTCAGATTTTTTTAACTTTCCAAATCATTGGATTAACAACATACAGTCATCCAAAATTAGGGCAGACTATTTGGATTCTCCTAATGGCTAGATGGGCTAAATTAAATTAACAATGCAGGTTCTTTCTTTATGATTTCCAAATTGCCACCTCCAAGGAAGATTCTCTTAGGATTTTCTTTAAAGGTCTTTCATAGCTTTACAGATATCCAGCCTGAATGGGGACTGGAAGTTGTCTCTCAATGTCTAGTTACCCTACTTTAAAAGCTGTTGCCCATTACATTCCTCAACTGCCCTTGCCATTAGGTGTTCCTGTGTGACTGAGTGTTGGCCAGCGAGATGTAGGGGTACAAATGAGTGACTTCTTGGAAGTCTCTTCAAAGAAAAGCAGCATGTGTTCCTTTATCTTATTCCTCCATCTTCCTGCCGAACTGTGATATAACAGGAGCCCTTGCAAATATCCAAGTAGACCAAGGCCTAAGGACGACATGTTAGAAACTAAAAAGATCTTGACTACTTCACTACTTCAACTGCCTTTTCCTGTATTTAAGCCATTGTAAATTTGGGTTTCTTTTTATGAAATCAAAACTAATCCATTCCGACCTTCAGTTCTTTATCACGATGCCGTTTAACACTGTTTGAATCAACTAGATTGCAATAATTCTTACCTTTAAAAGTTTTTAAAGGATAATGTGCAATTCACATTAGAATTGATTTTCCATTGTTAATTAATTATACTCATTTTCCTGCCTTGACCTTTCATTAGGTATTTTATATCTGCTTGGAAAATACTGTCTTCTTTATAACTGTGTAATAGATATTTGCTAAAACTCTGTAATCTGTAAAATATCGTTATCAAATTTTATGCCATGTTTTTATATCATTCTCATAGATCTGCCTTATAAACATCTAAATAAAAAAGTACTGTTTAATGTGATTTAACTTCTTTTTTGAAATGTTATGTACAAATGGATTTTTCTTTCTTACTGAATAATAATTCCAATATTTGGTGGAAGCCATCTAATACTTTTCTGACTGTTTCTTTTCAGAAGCATCCAGAAAGCAATTGCATGTAACAGTTTTGGGTTTGGGGGGAATTTTGTTTGTTTTTGCCAAAGTAGACATTTAGAAAAACATCCATCTAATGAGATGGTATTCTTAAAAGTATTTCATTTCACTAGCATTTATTAGGTATCTTTTGTTTTAATTATTTTATTTTAATTTTGGCTGTGTTGGGTCTTCATCGCTGTGTGCGGGCTTTCTCTGATTGCGGCGAGCGGGGGCTACTCTTTGTTGCGGTGTGCAGGCTTCTCATCGTGGTGGCTTCTTTTGTTGTGGGGCATGGGCTCTAGGCGCGCAGGCTTCAGTAGTTGTGGCACATGGGCTCAGTAGTTGTGGCTCGCAGGCTCTAAAGTTCAGGCTCAGTAGTTGTGGCGCCAGGCTTCGTTGCTCTGCAGCATGTGGGATCTTCCCAGACCAGGGCTGGAACCCGTGTCCCCTGCATTGGCAGGTGGATTCTTTTTTTTTTTTTTTTACAGATTTAATACGTTTTATTTTATTTTTTTACATCTTTATTGGAGTATAATTGCTTTACAATGGTGTGTTAGTTTCTGCTTTATAACAAAGTGAATCAATTATACATATACATATGTTCCCATATCTCTTCCCTCTTGTGTCTCCCTCCCTCCCACCCTCCCTAACCCACCCCTCTAGGTGGTCACAGAGCACCGAGCTGATCTCCCTGTGCTATGCAGCTGCTTCCCACTAGCTATCTATTTTACGTTTGGTAGTGTATATATGTCCATGCCACTCTCTTGCTTTGTCACAGCTCACCCTTCCCCCTCCCCATATCCTCAAGTCCATTCTCTAGTAGGTCTGTGTCTTTATTCCTGTCTTACCCCTAGGTTCTTCATGACATTTTTTTTTAATTCCATATATATGTGTTAGCATATGGTATTTGTCTTTCTCTTTCTGACTTACTTTACTCTGTATGACAGACTCTAGGTCCATCCACCTCATTACAAATAGCTCAATTTCGTTTCTTTTTATGGCCGAGTAATATTCCATTGTATATATGTGCCACATCTTCTTTATCCATTCATCCGATGATGGACACTTAGGTTGTTTCTGTCTCCAGGCTATTGTACATAGAACTGCAATGAACATTTTGGTACATGACTCTTTTTGAATTATGGTTTTCTCAGGGTATATGCCCAGTAGTGGGATTGCTGGGTCATATGGTAGTTCTATTTGTAGTTTTTTAAGGAACCTCCATACTGTTCTTCATAGTGGCTGTACCAATTCACATTCCCACCAGCAGTGCAAGAGGGTTCCCTTTTCTCCACACCCTCTCCAGCATTTATTGTTTCTAGATTTTTTGATGATGGCCATTCTGGCAGGTGGATTCTTAACCACTGCGCCACCAGGGAAGCCCTATTAAGTATCTTTAAACCAGGACTGAACACAATATTCAAGCTATATTCTGTAAGTTCCTGATAGCAGGAACTCTGTCTTACGACTATATTCCTAGTGTCTTGTGCAACATGGTCCTACCGACACTAACGAGATAGTTTAATGAATGTTGCCTCATTTTTACAGAAAATTATGTTATTTATCATCCCACATCCATGCAGCCATACCTGCATCCTCCTGCACATGCCCCTCCCCATCACTGTCTCAACTTCTTGCTTTTCCTCCTGGCCAGTGGCCTGGAGCTGCCCTGTGGTCCCATGTGGAGCCGCTGCTGTTGCTGCCACTGCCGCCACCATCACCCCTGCCACATTGCTGTACTGAGGAAAAGAAACTGACCTTTGTGCCTGAGCACGGGATCTGTGGAGGCTATGGCTCCCCCTGCAGCTGCCTGGAAGTGCATGGGTGTTAATGTCCTGAGAGTAGGGTTCAGGTAAAATACAGGATACTCAATCAAATTTGAATTGCAGAGAAACAGCAAATAACATTTTTAGTATAATTCTGTTACAAATATTGCATGGGACCTTTTTTTCCCCCTCTAAATCTGGCAACCCTACTTGGAGGGTGAATTTTTTTTTTTTTTTTTTTTGCGGTACGCGGGCCTCTCACTGTTGTGGCCTCTCGCGTTGCAGAGCACAGGCTCCAGACGCGTAGGCTCAGCGGCCATGGCTCACGGGCCTAGCCGCTCTGCGGCATGTGGGATCTTCCCGGACCAGGGCACGAACCCGTGTCCCCTGCATCGGCAGGCGGACTCTCAACCACTGTGCCACCAGGGAAGCCCTGGAGGGTGAATTTTGACCAAAGAGATGCAGCACAAGAGGGAGCTGGTAGATAAATTCTTCTCCCTTCATCTCCCCAAGATAGGCTGTTCCAAAGTGCAATAATCCATGAAAATATCCTAAAAGACTGAGCAATTAACCACTCTTGTTGAAAAGCTATGGCAGCTCAGTAACACCTATATTTGTACACCCTCCTCCACTGCCTGCCTCACTTCCATCTTTTCCTCCCCTCTGCTTCCCAGAAATAGTACCCCCCAATGAACTGGCAGCAGGTAAATGTTTCTTGTTGTTTGTGGCAGGCTCTAGGAAACCTAGGCTAGCATAGTAATTTTGGTAGTGGATTCTTCAACTGGAAAATAAAACATGAAATAAATGATGGTTTTCACAAAGTCAGGCACAGGGCCCTGCAGACTCAAAACCCAGACTGGCTGAGAGCTTTGAGAAAGGGCCTTTAAAGAGGTAATTAAGGTAAAATGGGGTCATAGAGGTGGGCCCTAATCCAACATGACTGGTATCCTTATAAGAAGAGGAGATTAAGACACAGAGGGAAGACCATGTGATGACAAAGGGAGAAGCCAAGGAGAGAGGTCTCAGAATGAAACCAATCTTGGACACCTTGATCTTGGACTTCTAGCTTCCAGACTGTGAGGAAATAAAATTTCTGTTACATAAGCCACCCAGTTTGTGGTATTTGTTCCCACAGCCTTCAAAAACTAAAACACGGTTCATGGACTCAAAACAAGTCAAGTTAATTACAGAACTTGAATAATTAATGTCACTGGAATAAGCTTGTCTGATTAGTCCTGCTCCACAATAAAGACAGTTCTCTCCTGGGGGTACTTCACTATAGCAACCCACCATGTAAACACAATAAATAGTTTTTAGTTCTAAAAGCTCAAGAACATTTTCAGTTCATGGAACTATGAACTGGAATTATGTTATGAAACTGAAGCTTTGATCAGATAAAAGTCGCTCTTTTTAAATTAATCTTATTTATTACCATTTATTTAGTTGCTCCACTAAACATGAATAGCTCCTGCAGCTTCCTATTTCAAAATCACTTGCAGAAAGTGACAGAGTGGCATGGACATATATACACTACCAAACGTAAAATAGATAGCTAGTGGGAAGCAGCCACATAGCACAGGGAGATCAGCTCAGTGCTTTGTGACCACCTAGAGGGGTGGGATAGGGAGGGTGGGAGGGAGGGAGATGCAAGAGGGAAGACATATGGGGACATATGTATATGTATAACTGATTCACTTTGTTATAAAGCAGAAACTAACACACCATTGTAAAGCAATTATACCCCAATAAAGATGTTAAAAAAATAATAATAACTTGCAACTTGGATTATTAGTACACTTTTTTAGTAGAATGGTTGACTTCAGGGGTGGCTGTTCTTTTGTTTTCTGTTCCAGGTACTTATTATCAAATTTAACATTAATGATTCTGTTAGTAAGAGGTAATTACTTTTGTTTCTTTTTTGTGCATTGTTTCTGCAACAATCAACCTCAAAGATATTTTAAAACACTAAAGTAGATTAAATTCCAGCTTTTATGTATTTCTTCTGTTACATAATTCCCCTACATCCCACCTAGTAAGACTATAATTACATTTCACATGTGCTATAAACTTTTTCTGTTTAAAACAAATTACTCTGACTCAGAAAGGAATAACATTTGCTTGAACATTTAGGACACCTGGCATTAGGTTAGCAACTACCAAATTCATATATAATCTAAAATAGTAATTAGAAACATTCTTAATTCATGCTAATGAATAATTATAATTTTACTAAATATTGCTAATTAGGCAGGGTGCAAACAAGTATCAGGAAAAAAATCAGAAGAAGAATATTATTTCTTAACATATTTATGTTAAAAATATATTTAGTTTTCTTTGTTACTTTTAGAAGTAACAAAGTGGTACACAGGTCAATAAATTACTAAAACTTGTAGTTAATCTTTAAGTCTACAACAGCTTTTAAGAAATTGTAATTTGTAATTTAACAGAAATGTTAAATTCTGCTGAACTGTTACCAGATTGAAGCATTTCTATTCTCTGTGTATAATTCATCTCTCATACATTTCTCTACTATTAATTTATATTTTTGCTGAAATAATTTACCAATTCAATAGTTAGCCATTTTACCCCTACCTCCTTCTGTGTTCTGGTGTCATACTGTCTCTTGTGCTCTTAACTTATAGCCTTCAAAAATCGATAGCAAAGAAGGATCAATGAATAATGATTAAACCTAAATTCATTAGCTAATTTAAACAGGTAAAGCTTTTTAAAAGCTTAAGCTTGGTGCATTTAACAAGAAGAAAAACAAATACACTCAACATTATCATCAGTAAGAAAACAAAGGACATGGAAAATTCACAAATGGAAAAGTAAGGTAGATAGCTGGTGGGAAGCAGCCGCATAGTGCAGGGAGATCAGCTTGGTGCTTTGTGACTGCCCGGAGGGGTGGGATAGGGAGGGTGGGAGGGAGGGAGACGCAAGAGGGAAGAGATATGGGAACGTATGTATATATATAGCTGATTCATTTTGTTGTAAAGCGGAAACTAACACACCATTGTAAAGCAATTATACTCCAATAAAGATGTTAAAAAAAAAAAAAGCCAGTTTTACAGCGACTGCCAAAACAATACTAATGAAAATATACAACCCACACCAGAGCAGTGCTTCTCAACTTTTAACATGTATACTAATTACCTGGGAATCTTGTTAAAATGGAGATTCTGATTTAGTAGGTCCAGCACAGGGCCAGAACTTCGTGTTCCTAACAAGTCCCTATGTAATAGCTGTGTAGGTAGTTCAAGGACCTCACTCTGAGTAGCAAGGACTTAGTGTGTACCTTACTCTGGGTAAACTTATGAAATGCTTTAATTTGGTTTCAAATCAAATAAAAAAGTAATCCTTGAAATCTTTCATGAATGTTTATTGAGTACCTAGAATGATCTAGACCAGGAAGTCCCAGGTTGCCAGACCAGAAGCACCAACATCACTCAGGAACTCGTTATACGCTGACCCATGAACAACGTGGGGTTGGGGTGTCGACCCTGGCTCGGTCAAAAATCCAGGTGTAACATTACAGTTGGCCCTCTGTATCCAAGGTTCCATATCCATGGATTAAGCCCACCAGATTGTGTGGGACTGTAGTCTGTATTTATTGAAAAAAAATCTGCGTATAAGTGGACCCCTGCAGTTCAAACCTGTACTCTTCCAGGGTCAACTGTAAATGCAAACCCATGGACCCCACCCGGACTTACTGAGGCAGACTCTGAAGGTGGGGCTCAGGAGTCTTTTAATTAGCTTTCCAGATGATTCTGGTGCATACTAAGTTTTGAGAAACACTACTCTAGACACTATGCTGAGGGCTTGGGATGCAAACCTGGGTATGTGACTCTTCTTGCTTTAAAAAAATCTCAGTCTAGTAGGAAGTCTGCTGAGCCAGTAAATACCGGTCAAATATGCAGTCAGTACAAAGCCAGAATGACAGACAAAGTGGCACCTAACATAGCAGAGCAGAAGGTTTCCTAGAAAAGGTCACAGGAGCTGAGTCTTATAAGGAGTTAGACATCAGAAGACAGTCACATGTACAACATATGCAAAGGTAATGCAGGAGGAAGTTTGGCACCTGTGAAAAACTGCAAGTAATTCAGTCCAGATGGCTTGAGTGTGGGGTGTTTGAGGACTTCCATTCTGGCTGCTTTTCACCTGTCAAAAGATAAAACAAAAACCATTAGAGCTGATAAAAATTACAAAGTTAGATCTATTAACTTCCTGGTAAGGGAACCCATTCTATGAAGAATTTCACTGATGGGGAAAAGTCAAAAGTTTTTAAGTGCTAGAAAGGGGGAGTTCATGGGAGTAGTGCTAATTAAGGATGGGAAACTCGTGCTCTGGATATGGGACAGAATGAATCTATAGGTCGGTACACAGTTGGTTAAAATAAAACAAAAATCCTGTTGTTCATTCGTTAGGGAAATGTCTTCAGTCACGTCCAGTGAGGAGAGTCTGACTTCTCAGGGCCATTGAGATTTATGGACCCTTATCAGCTTCAGTCTACTGTGCTGAATCACAAAAGTCAGTTGATATCTCCTAGGCAAGCTCCACTTTAAGTGGGAAATTTTCCTTGGCAATCCCTCCTCTTTGTCCTTCCTCATCTTGAGATGCCAGATGAGCGCACAAAGTATAGCAAATCATCAGAGTATCAGCTTTCCCACCACCATCTTAGGCTTGGGTGCTGTTCTCACAGGATTCCACTGTGTTTATCCAAGTGGTTTCAGTCTCCTCTTGATGTAGTATACTTGGAATGTACAACAACAATTAAGGTTATGTTAATAATACACTTGACACACCTTTGCACTTTCTCGGGTTAATAGCAACCTTAGACCTACTGAACCACTTCTAGGTGTAAGGCCTGAGAGGAACTCTAAAAGCACCAATGAGTAGTTGTAAAGATAAAAAAACAAAAACAAAAAGAATGCTGAAGTCCGAGCTAGGGAGTTTCAAGAAAGCGTGAGTGGTCAACAGTGTAAAATACTACAGACAAGTACACCAAAATGAGGACAAGAAAGTGTCCACAAAATTTTACCACAAGTGTTGTGACCTCGGTTAGGGCAGTTGAGGAAAGCCGAAGAATGAATAGAATTGAGTAAATAGGGATTGGAAGTGCTCAGTACTCTTTCAAAGAAACTTGGTTTCTTTGGCTGTGATTCACATCAAGTGCTGCCAAGCCCAATCTAGGTTTTCCATTTCTTTTTATTTGTAGGGCCAGAAATGTCATTCAGATCATCTTGCTTATTATGTGCCAAGTACCACTTTACAAAACTATCATTTCATTCTGTCCTCTCACGGCAATCCTATTGATGAGAAAAGTGAAAAATTTATGAGAAAATGGGGCTTTCAGGGGTTTACTTGCTCTAGATTCAATAATTTGACTCGAAAGCCTTCTAACATTGTGTACAATGCCTTGGTGGTTATTTAATTGTCTGGGAGAGCCACTGAAGTACAGAAGAGGTAAAAGGCTGGGGAATGTAGGTGACACTAGTCACTTCTCCTGGGTGAGATAAACTGCTTCAGCTTCCAACATTATCGGTTCATCATCCATCATTCCTGCATCCCACATCCATCCCTCATCCCTCTACCCGCCCATGCTTGTTTCAAGGAGGCCCAGCGCAAACTACAAAGACTGAGACGCACATGTCGCCAAGGTAACACTCCACTGTTACATACCGAGGTCTTCCCCCGCTTTTTCTGGTACGCAAGCAAACCCAGCCCCTCCAAGTTTAGAGGTTCAGATAAGAGTTTGGGGTAGTTTGGATCCTCGGGCTTCCGTAGGTACTGGCGCTCCAGCAGCCTCTGGCCCCGCCCCTAGCAACGCATTGGCTTGTTAACAACCTGCCAGCAAGCAGGCTGCCTAGGTACGCCGGTGGGCTGCCTCCGCGGCATGCGGGTGGCGTCGCGGTGGCCGAGTCCACGGCCGGACCCCCGGGACCTTTCGCGACTCTAGTGGCTCTCAGGCGGCTTTCACTTCTCGGTGGCGGGGCCTCTTGCAGTCTCGCGGCTGCGGGCACAAGGTAGGACAGGAGGACACCCCCCACCCCTCACTCCGCCGCACAGCCATGTCTACAGCGGAGGCTGCGGCGACGGCCCAGGCCCGGGCACCCGGCAGCACGATCAAGTTCAGCAGCCCTCGCCAAATCCCGGTAGTCGGGGTGGTGACGGAGGACGAGGAAGCGCAGGTATGGCCAGGTGTCTGTGCTTTGGAGGGTGTGAAGGCGGGGGCGGGGGTTGAGATCTGGGGGCGGAGATGATGCCTGGGGGCAGCAAGGGAGGAAACGGGGGCCTGAGGGGAAACCAGGGGAGCCCGGGGGACTGTGGTTCCAAGCTCAAAGCTGATCCCTTTGAGAACTGCGCCGCCTGCGAGGGGAGTTGGCTGTCGTCGACCAACCTGTCTGGGGACTCGTGTCTCGAGGTCCTCCCGGAGCGTCCCAGTAAACTGAGTAGGAAAGGTTTGGCGGCTTTTCTTCGAAAAGTGTGACCCCACGAAGGACCTGAGAGGGAGGGAAACATTCTTAGCGAAAATTTGGATTTGATGACCCCTTTGTTTGCACTGGGCTTTTATATGTAGATCGCTGTTATCGTGTGATGTTCTTGATATAGGGGTAAATCCTCCCGTGTTTAAATTTGCTGCTACCAAAACCTGCACCTGGAGGGGAGGGAAATACTATTAAAATTAGAAATTTAGCAACATTTTTATATGAATTTGGAAGCTGGTTAGAAGTGCGTCGGAGAGAATTGGGATCGAATAGAATTGATTTATTGTGCTTGTATTTGGTTTTTAGTTTACTCTTTGTCTTACAAAACTAGTTCTTTCGAATTTCTGTTGAGAAATTTCACTTCAGAACCCTGGCTTGGATCTCCACTCGTAGCGAGGGTGTTTAGAAACTCCAAGGCGTTTGTTTCATACTAGGGTTCCATTGCTCTTCCCCAGAGATCCATGATCAAGCCTTAAATTAACGTGAATTCTATGGAGGAAATTTGCCCTACCTCCTCACGCTGATGGTGTGGGGCTACTATGGGAATTCCTGCTGAGGCTTCACAAGTCTCAGGCTGCGTCAGGAACCTTGTCTCCTGCGTCCACATCCTGGAGGATCCTGGAGAGTTCCTTAGGAGAGGCTAGTTGACTGGGGACCTCTTCTATGGTGGGAGTAGGGTTGCACTCTCTGAAGATGGCCAGACATTCAACCCACAGAGAAACAACACTTCTGCATGAGGAGGAGCAGGTGTTAGGGGAATTTACCTAATCGGGTTTGTGGAAGTATTCCAATCCAGGTGCAGATGATTTTGAGGAACAACAGCTGTCCCTTCACTCCCAAGGCTGCAAGGGGGCTCAACACTACTGCTGTTCTGCCAGGCATGGGGCAAAACTGACGAGTAGGTGAATTTGGTATCTGATGGCTGTCATTCTTCCTTTACTTGGTATTAAAAAAAAAAAGAAGGGATAGGGTCTCAAGGTTATAGGAGGCAGGCAAGAGTGGGTTAAAAAGAAGAAAAAAGGGGAAATACTTTTAACAGGCTGTTGCCAAAATAGTCCACAATGTATCAAATAATGCAGAACAAGTATACCTGTGTATATGTGTGTTTATTTTCTCCCTTCCCTTTCCCTTTCTTTTCCTCTTTCATTACTGCCTCTTCTTACAGGGCCTAGGTTTCTCCTCCGGGAAGAAATCAGTTTGTATTAATTAAAGTTCCTACCCTGTTAATAACTGCTTCTAGGGATATTAACATTTTTTATAGTACTGAAGAAAAAGGCAGTTTCTACCAAAAGAAAGGAAATCGAATAAAGACATCTTAGAGCTGGGAGAAATGGTCTCTAAGCCTTCCTGGGTTTTGTTTGTGGTTGTTTTTACAAATGAGGACCCTAAGGCCACGAGAAGTTAACTGAGAGTTACTCAGTTTCTTTACCGGCAGTGGAGTCTAGTGCTCTTTGCCACTTAAAGTGATAACCTTTATACACCTCTGCCTTGGAACTCTAAATGTTTCCAATCTTTTCAAACCTTTCCATATTTGCAGCCTCCTCCTCTTCCTAGTGACAGTACAGTATATCCTAGTAGCTTAAAGTGAGAATGTGGAGTCTACCTCAATCCATTAAGCCAGCTTCATCATATGCTTGAGAAATCACAAATTGTTCACCCTTTATCTATTTCCTATTTATTTAAATGTTGTTCCTCTTATTATAAAGGATCAGAAGCCCTTTGGAGCAGTGATTATTCAAAATTTAATGTGCATTTGGAGCACCTGGGGAACTTATTAAACGATATAGATTCTAATTCTGTAGGTCTGGGTGGAGCCCTGGATTCTGCTTTTCTAACAGGTTTTCAGGTGATGCCATTGCTACTGGTTGAAGGACTCCATTTTCCACTCAGAGTAGCAACACTTAGTGTATCATAGCTGCAGTATGGTATGTACAGTGTGACAGTTTCACAGCAGCTAACTCCTGGAAAGCCATAGGAGATGGTTTTACATGGACTCAGATTATAAAACAAAGTAAACAACAACAATAAAAATTCCAACCCTCCCCCTGCCAGGTCAGACGATATGGTACCAAATGGGGCTTTAAAAGAACTACTTGCGGCTTCCCTGGTGGCGCAGTGGTTGAGAGTCCGCCTGCCCATGCAGGGGACACGGGTTCATGCCCCGGTCCGGGAAGATCCCACATGCCGCGGAGCGGCTGGACCCGTGAGCCATGGCCGCTGAGCCTGCGCGTCCGGAGCCTGTGCTCCACAACGGGACAGGCCACAAAAGTGAGAGGCCCGCATACAGAAGAAAAACAAACAAAAAAAAAAACCAAAGGAGGGCAGAGAGGGAAAGAAAGGAGTAAAACAAAATTAAAACTCTTTAAAAAAAAAAAAAAGAACTACTTGCTCTCCTTTCCTGTCACCACAATGCCTCAGTCAATCCTGGATTAATGTCACATCCTTTGGGTCTCACCTCTTCCTCGCTTCCCACTCCATTCACACCACTTTACCATCCTCCTTGCTACCTCTGAGTCCCACCTGTTCTTTCTTTCAGGCTTCTGCAGTAGCTCCTTATTGCTTCCCTCGCTTAATATCATTACATTGACCAGATCACTCAACTCTCTCAACCTGTTCCCTTTTCTGTAAAACAAGCCTGTACTAGATGAGTGTTCCCCAAACTTGGGTGACCATCACAGTCATCTGAGGAGCTTTTCTTAAAAAAACCTGTACATAGCTGGGTCCTTCCCTAGATTTACTTAATCATAATCCTTTAAGTGATTTTTAGCCTCAGAACCACTGAACTAGATGGTATCTAAGGGGTCTGCCATCCTCAGAGTGCCTCAGGTCCACTTCTTGTCCTGTTTGCGAGGTTTCCCAATGTATAGTCTGTACTTTATCTGTACCATGTACTCTGCTTAGTGCCACCTTCATGAGGGCAGAAACCTTCTCTGTTGTTTTTTTCTGTAGTGTCCCCTATTATCTCCCAGTAGCATCCAGCACAACACCTGGTACACAGGAGGGGATATTAAATATGTATTGAATGAATGCCCTCCCCTCTTTTCTGAATTTAAATCTTACCCTACCTTTAGATCCTACCTCTCCACCATAAAGTAACCCCCAATAGGACATACTTCCCATTCATTTTCACTCTCACAGACCTTCTTCTCATAAATGGGTGTAGTCCTTGGTCTGAGTTTCTCACCTAATTATCAGTTGTTTTATGTTTGTTACTATTTCATGTGTCTTGTTTTGTCTCTCCCTCTCCTTAAGTGTAGAACATATATCTTAATACTTGCGTGTCCCTCCCCTCTCAACTCTGAGTTCAGAGTAGAAATTTAAGTCCTCATTAGTAGCTGATAAAGCCTTCTGTGTTCCAGCCACCCTGGCCTCCTAGCATCTCCTCAACCATGCCAGGTATACCCTGCCTAAGGGCCTCTGCACTTGCTATGCCCACTGCCTGGAAGTTTTCCCCTTCCTATCCATGGCTTGTCCCCTTACCTCCTTCAAGACTGCTGAAATTTTACCCACTCTGTGAGTCTTTTGCCGACCACTGCTTAAGCATCCTAGCACTTTCTACTCCCGTTTCTCCAGAGCATTATCTTGCAATACACTGTATAACTTATTGTCTCCCCCAAAGCATATCAATTCTTTATAAAAGCAGGAGATTTTTTGTGTTTATTCAATACCATATCTTCAGCACTTAGAACAATGGCACAATGGAGGCACACAGTAATATTTGTAGAATAAATATGATTGCGCTTAGTTTTTTGTTTTCACTTGCATAGTATCATGGCTGAGCTTCCTTGCCCAAATTTGCTTTCCGTCTGAGAACCTGCACAATCTGCTAGTTGATGTCATATCCTGCCACTATCTGTAATACTGCCATGGACTGTGTCCTTAAATTGCCTACCCCTGCTTTGGAGTAATTGCTAGAAGTAGCCTCTGTGGTCAGCTGAGAAGTCAGGCAGAGAATGAAGGTGCAAAGAACCAGTGTTTCTGCATCAGACAGCCCTGCTAGCCCATATACTAGCTATGTGACCTTAACAAGTTAGATATCAGGGCCTCAGTTTCAACAACAGGGATAATCTATCTTCATATGGTATATTTGAGGATTAATTAAGATATAACGTACCAGACACATTAATGGACCATAATAAATGTTAGATCCTTTCCCTATAACTAAGTATCAAAGGAGCAGGACTTTCCCCCTTTGAAATGTTCCTTGGTAAAGTGGGAAAATAAGTTCATTCTATAACTTGACGTAAGTGGAGGTCTAGTTTTCTTCAAAGCAGTTTATTAAGCTTTTGATCTTAAAAGGTTTTGTTAAATGTTTTTACAATTTCTCCATAAACATCTTATGATGATAATAACAGCAATTATTTTTATTTTTACATCCATATGTTCTCTCTTCTATACCCTGCCTGTGTGATCTCATTTACCCAGACTGTTCCAATTATTACTTTAAGCCTGTGACTTAGAAATCTCTGCCCCAAATTTAACTCATTTCCAGCCTCAACACAAGCTTCTCCCTCCAGCATCCCTGTCTCAGCAAATGGTGCCAACCACTTATGTAATTCCTCAAGCCTGTACGTCCTCCTTACCTTTTCCTTCTCTTTCCCACCAAATCAAATCACTCATAAGGTCCTGCTGATTCTGCCTCCTTGATGCTTTTCATTCCATTCATTGTTGTGTATCCCGATTGCCACTGCCTTAGTCAAGGCCTGAAGTCACAGACTGGTCTCCCACCTCCAGTCTAGATCTTTCCAGCTCAGTCTCAGCAGACAGAATTATCTTTTTTATTGTTACATTCCTCTGGTTAAAACCTGTGGAAATCAATGAAGACCACCCTAGTGAGAACGAACAGGGGCTTGCTGTTCAGAGCTTGCTATAGAAAGAGAATCTGCCAGCATTGCTTACATTTAGCAGAGACTCCCAAGACAGGCAGGGGAGCTTTACAGTGAATAAAAGGGAGGCTTCTGTATTGCTCTGGTTGGAGGCTGTTGCCTTGGGGAAGCTGGAAGTGAGCTAGCTAGAAGCAAGGCAACCTGTGTGATTGATTTGGGAAGCATACTTGTCTTTTTCTGGTTGGCCCTGAGAGACAAATTGGGGTAAAAAATAGGGAATCTGACAATCATTGACCAGATACTGACTTTTCTGAGCCAGTTGCTGCAGAAGTTGTGGTTTGACTCCCCAGGTTGGTTGCTACAGAGGTTGTAGGACAGAGTTCTGTTGCTAGATATAGTCTGGCCTTTGTCTGTTTTTATATCCAGTCTCTCAAACCATTCAATAGCTTCTGATGATCATTAGCATAGTATACAAGGCCCTCTGTAAAATGGGGTTAATAATAGTATCTACCTCATAGAATTCAGTTAGTAAATTCATTTAGTGCTTACAGCTGTACCTAGAAATAGACTTTGTCTAATAAGTTTTACCTATCACTATTATTGTTATTATCATCATTATTATTCATGATTTGACCTCTACTTACCTTATCAGCATCATCTGTAGCTACTATCCTCTGAACTATCTTCTCCAACCTACTGAATGTCTCACCAGTCCTGTAAATGCCATGTTTTCTCTCATCTCCAGGCCTTCACACATGCTACTTCCTTTGCTCCATTTCTCAAACCTTCAGTTCATCTCACAAATCCTACTCAGTCTCACCTCTGCTTGAAGATTACTTCTTCCAGAAGCTGTCCCAGATTCCCATCCCATTCCCATTCCCATCCCTCCTCCCCATACCATTCTGTCCCCATCTATATAGTTCCAGAGCACACCTCTCAGCCAGATTGATAGGTACTTGAAGTCAGGGCAATGCGTTCCCCACACCTAGCACAGTTTCTGAAATGTCGAAGCTGCTTATAACTATGTATAGACGGAGGAAAAGGCTAAGGGAGGGAGGGAGAGAGGGAGAAACCTTAAAAATATAATATGTGCCATGCAAGTAAAACACAGGGTAACAAGAAGTAGTAATATAAGATAAATTTAGAGATAATACAAGATAAATCTATGTTTTAATCTTTATACACTCTTTCTTGGAAAAGTTATACCTGCTCATTTGGGGGAAAAAATTCTGAAAATACATACAGGTATTAAAAAAAATTTTTGCTCTGACATTTCAATATCTTTTACAACCCTCAAAGCCAATATTGCAGAAAATCGGAAAATAAAAACTCACTATATATATTTATTTCTCTGAGAACACAGGAAGAAAAAGGACAACTGAGGTAGTGGCAGATGGCACTGTTAAATCCCAAAACCTTAAAAGGCAAAACTCTATTTATCAAAAAACTTTGTAACAGTAAATTTAATAATTTAAACAATTTAATAGTAAGATGTAACAATTTTAATGGTAATCATAATACCAAGGATAAATAAGTATATAGTAAATCCCTTTTTTTTTATACAGCAGGTTCTTATTAGTCATCAATTTTATACACATCAGTGTATACATGTCAATTCCAATCACCCAGTTCAGCACACCACCATCCCCACCCCCCCACGGTTTTCCCCACTTGGTGTCCATACATTTGTTCTCTACATCTGTGTCTCAACTTCTGCCCTGCAAACCGGTTTATCTGTACCATTTTTTTAGGTTCCACATGCATGTGTTAATGTACGATATTTGTTTTTCTCTTTCTGGCTTACTTCACTCTGTATGACAGTCTCTAGATCCATGCACATCTCAACAACTGACTCAACTTCGTTCCTTTTTATGGCTGAGTAATATTCCATTGTGTATATGTACCACAACTTCTTTATTCATTCGTCTGTCGATGGGCATTTAGGTTGCTTCCATGACCTGGCTATTGTAAATAGTGCTGCAATGAACATTGACGTGCATGTGTATTTTTGAATTATGGTTTTCTCTGGGTATATGCCCAGTAGTGGGATTGCTGGGTCATATGGTAATTCTAATTTTATTTTTTTAAGGAACCTCCATACTATTCTCCATAGTGGCTGTATCAATTTACATTCCCACCAACAGTGCAAGAGGGTTCCCTTTTCTCCACACCCTCTCCAGCATTTATTGTTTTTAGATTTTCTGATGATGCCCATTCTAACTGGTATGAGGTGATACCTCATTGTAGTTTTGATTTGCATCTCTCTAATAATTACTGATGTTGAGCAGCTTTTCATGTGCTTCTTGGCCATCTGTATGTCTTCTTTGGAGAAATGTCTATGTAGGTTTTCTGCCCATTTTTGGATTGGGCTGTTTTTTTTTGTTTTGTTTTGTTTTTCGGTACGTGGGCCTCTCACTGTTGTGGCCTCTCCCGTTGCGGAGCACAGGCTCCGGTCGCGCAGGCTCAGCGGCCATGGCTCACGGGCCCAGCCGCTCCGCAGCATGTGGGATCTTCCTGGACCCGGACATGAACCCATGTCCCCTGCATCGGCAGGCAGACTCTCAACCACTGCGCCACCAGCGAAGCCCTGGGTTGTTGTTTTTTTAATATTGAGCTGCATGAGCTGTTTATATATTTTGGAGATTAATCCTTTGTCCGTTGATTCATTTGCAAATATTTTCTCCTATTCTGAGGGTTGTCTTTTTGTCTTGTTTATGGTTTCCTTTGCTGTGCAAAAGCTTTGAAGTTTCATTAGGTCCCATTTGTTTATTTTTGTTTTTATTTCCATTACTCTAAGAGGTGGATCAAAAAAGATCTTGCTGTGGTTTATGTCAAAGAGTGTTCTTCCTACGTTTTCCTCTAAGAGTTTTATAGTGTCTGGCCTTACATTTAGGTCTTGAATCCATTTTAAGTTTATTTTTGTGTATGGTGTTAGGGAGTGTTCTAATTTCATTCTTTTACATGTAGCTGTCCAGTTTATCCAGCACCACTTATTGAAGAGACTGTCTTTTCTCCATTGTATATCTTTGCCTCCTTTGTCATAGATTAGTTGACCATAGATGTGTGGGTTTCTCTCTGGGCCTTCTATCTTGTTCCATTGATCTGTGTTTCTATTTTTGTGCCACTACCATTTTGTCCTGATTACTGTAGCTATCTATATAGTCTGAAGTCACGGAGTCTGATTCCTCAGCTCCGTTTTTTCCCCTCAAGATTGCTTTGGCTATTCGGGGTCTTTTGTGTCTCTATACAAATTTTAAGGTTATTTGTTCTAGTTCCGTAAAAAATGCCATTGGTAGTTTGATAGGGATTGCACTGAATCTGTAGATTGCTTTGGGTAGTATAGTCATTTTCACAATATTGATTCTTCCAATCCAAGAACATGGTATATCTCTCCATCTGTTGGTATCCTCTTTAACTTCTTTCATCAGTATCTTATAGCTTTCTGCATACAGGTCTTTTGTCTCCCTAGGTAGGTTTATTCGTAGGTATTTTATTCTTTTTGTTGTAATGGTAAATGGGAGTGTTTCCTTAATTTCTCTTTCAGATTTTTCATCATTAGTGTATATGTAAGAGATTTCTGTGCATTAATTTTGTATCCTGCAACTTTACCAAATACATTGATTAGCTCTAGTAGTTTTCGGGTGGCATCTTTAGGATTCTCTATGTATAGTATCATGTCATCTGCAAACAGTGACAGTTTTAATTCTTCTGTGGATTCCTTTTCTTTCTCTTCTCTGATTGCCATGGCTAGGACTTCCAAAACTTTGTTGAATAATAGTGGTGAGAGTGGACATCCTTGTCTCGCTCCTGATCTTAGAGGAAATGCTTTCAGTTTTTCACCATTGAGAATGATGTTTGCTGTGGGTTTGTCGTATATGGCCTTTATCATGTTGAGGTAGGTTCCCTCTATGCCCACTTTCTGGAGAGTTTTTATCATAAACGGGTGTTTAATTTTGTCAAAAGCTTTTTCTGCATCTATTGAGATGATCATACATTTTTTCTCCTTCAGTTTATTAATATGGTGTATCACATTGATTGGTTTGCGTATATTGAAGAATCCTTGCATCCCTGGGATAAATCCCACTTGATCATGGTGTATGATCCTCTTAATGTGTTGTTGGATTCTGTTTGCTAGTATTTTGTTGAGGATATTTGCATCTATATTCATCAGTGATATTGGTCTGTAATTTTCTTTTTTTGTAGTATCTTTGTCTGGTTTTGGTATCAGGGTGATGGTGGCCTCATAGAATGAGTTTGAGGGTGTTCCTTCCTCTGCAATTTTTTGGAAGAGTTTGAGAAGGATGGGTGTTAGCTCTTCTCCAAATGTTTGATAGAATTCACCTGTGAAGCCATCTGGTCCTGGACTTTTGTTTGTTGGAAGATTGTTAATCACAGTTTCAATTTCATTACTTGTGATTGGTCTGTTCATATTTTCTATTTCTTCCTGGTTCAGTCTTGGAAGGTTATACCTTTCTAAGAATTTGTTCATTTCTTCCAGGTTGTCCATTTTATTGGCATAGAGTTGCTTGTAGTAGTCTCTTAGGATGCTTTGTATTTCTGCAGTGTCTGTTGTAACTTCTCCTTTTTCATTTCTAATTTTATTGATTTGAGTCCTCTACCTGTTTTTCTTGATGAGTCTGGCTAATGGTTTATCAATTTTGTTTATCTTCTCAAAGAACCAGCTTTTAGTTTTATTGATCTTTGCTATTATTTTCTTTGTCTCTGTTTCATTTATTTCTGCTCTCATCTTTATGATTTATTTCCTTCTGCTAACTTTGGGTTTTGTTTGTTCTTCTTTCTCTAGTTCCTTTACGTGTAAGGTTAAATTGTTTATTTGAGATTTTTCTTGTTTCTTGAGGTAGGCTTGTATAGCTATAAACTTCCCTCTTAGAACTGCTTTTGCTGCATCCCATAGGTTTTGGATCGTCGTGTTTTCATTGTCATTTGTCTCTAGGTATTTTTTGATTTCCTCTTTGATTTCTTCAGTGATCTCTTGATTATTTAGTAACGTATTGTTTAGCCTCCATGTGTTTGTGTTTTTTTTGTTTTTTCCCTGTAATTCATTTCTAATTTCATAGCGTTGTGGTCAGAAAAGATGCTTGATATGATTTCAATTTTCTTAAATTTACTGAGGCTTGATTTGTGACCCAAGATGTGATCTATCCTCTAGTATGTTCCGTGCGCACTTGAGAAGAAAGTGTAATCTGCTGTTTCGGATGGAGTGTCCTATAAATATCAATTAAATCTATCTGGTCTATTGTGTCATTTAAAGCTTCTGTTTCCTTATTTATTTTCATTTTGGTGATCTGTCCATTGTTGTAAGTGAGGTGTTAAAATCCCCTATTATTGTGTTACTGTCTATTTCCTCTTTTACAGCTGTTAACAGTTGCCTTATGTATTGAGATGCTCCTATGTTGGGTGCATATATATTTATAATTGTTATATCTTCTTGGATTGATCCCTTGATCATTATGTAGTGTTCTTCCTTGTCTCTTGTAACAATCTTTATTTTAAAGTCTATTTTATCTGATATGAGTATAGCTACTCCAGCTTTTTTTGATTTCCATTTGCATGGAATATCTTTTTCCATCCCCTCACTTTCAGTCTCTATGTGTCCCTAGGTCTGAAGTGGCTCTCTTGTAGACAGCATATATATGGGTCTTGTTTTTTTTTGGTAGGGTTAATTATTTATTTATTTATTTATTTATTTTTTCACACACACACTGTATTTTATTTTTACAAGAGGTAAATAGACTGACACCAAGCATTGTAAATGGATGACCACAACAAAAGCAACAGTGATTGCAATTACCAAACACAAAACACACTCATACTATGTCATAATATTGACATTCAGTCCAGTAATACTCCACTGTAACAGCTCCTTTACTTTGCAGTGAAAATTGATTTGTACATTTTTTGCCTCTGATTCCTTGTGGGATTTTTATTTTATTCAAACAGAAAGTCACAAAAATTATAATCATCCTCATCAGTTCACTCAGTCCCATGTAATTTTTTTTCATCTTTATCTTTTGTTAGCACTTTTATGAGTTCATCAGTTTTCCATTAGAGTTCTGAAAATGCTTATTCATTCAGTTCAGCAGTACAGTCAGTTACCAGAAACCTGTACTTGTCAGTCTTTTCCATGAATTCCTTGAAGATGAAACCCTTTTATAGGAACGTATTTGCAAAAGCATCAGAGTACACCCAGAACTGTCTGTAAATGACAAAAGACTTAAAAATGACCACAGTTAAAGATTTGATGAAAGTTCATAATAATGCAATTGACAAGGAAATTTAGTTATTTCTGAGATATACATTTTAAAGTAATAATTAGAATTATGACTTATAACATTATACCAGAACATATAAGATTTAAAAAAAATTCATGTAATGTCTGAAACATTTATATTAACATATTTCCATGCAAATAACCCAATGAAAGTTTAGTATTAGTTGTTTTGTTTGTTTGTTTTTTTATACTGCAGGTTCTTATTAGTCATCAGTTTTATACACATCAGTGTATACATGTCAATCCCAATCACCCAATTCAGCACACCACCATCCCCACTCCACCACAGTTTTCCCCCCTTGTTGTCCATATGTCTGTTCTCTACATCTGTGTCTCAACTTCTGCCCTGCAATGGGTCTTGTTTTTGTATCCATCAGCAAGCCTGTGTCTTTTGGTTAGGGCATTTAATTCATTCACGTTTAAGGTAATTATCAATATGTATGTTCCTATGACCATTTTCTTAATTGTTTTGGGTTTGTTTTTGTAGGTCATTTTCTTTTCTTGTGTTTCCCACTTAGAGAAGTTCCTTTAGCATTTGTTGTAGAGCTGGTTTGGTGATGCTGAATTCTCTTAGCTTTTGCTTTTCTGTAAACCTTTTGATTTCTCCAATGAATCTGAATGAGATCCTTGCCGGGTAGAGTAATCTTGGTTGTAGTTTCTTCCCTTTCATCACTTTAAGTATATCATGCCACTCCCTTGTGGCTTGTACAGTTTCTGCTGAGAAATCAGCTGTTCACCTTATGGGAGTTCTCTTGTATGTTATTTGTCGTTCTTCCCTTGCTGCTTTCAATAATTTTTCTTTATCTTTAATTTTTGCCAGTTTGATTACTATGTGTCTCAGCATGTTTCTCCTTGGGTTTATCCTGTATGGGACTCACTGCGCTTCCTAGACTTGGGTGGCTATTTCCTTTCCCATGTTAGGGAAGTTTTCGACTATAATCTCTTCAAATATTTTCTCAGGTCCTTTCTCTCTCTCTTCTCCTTCTGGGACCCCTATAATGTGGATGTTGTTGTGTTTAATGTTGTCCCAGAGGTCTCTTAGGCTGTCTTCATTTCTTTGCATTCTTTTTTCTTTATTCTGTTCCGAAGCAGTGAATTCCACCATTCTGTCTTCCAGGTCACTTATCTGTTCTTCTGCCTCAGTTATTCTGCTATTGGTTCCTTCTAGTGTAGTTTTCATTTCAGTTATTGTATTGTTCATCTCTGTTTGTTTGTTCTTTAATTCTTCTAGGTCTTTGTTAAACATTTCTTGCATCTTCTCGATCTTTGCCTCCACTCTTTTTCTGAGGTCCTGGATCATCTTCACTATCATTATTCTGAATTCTTTTTCTGGAATGTTGCCTATCTCTACTTTTTTTTTTTTTTTTTTAAGGTTTTCAAAATAACATTTATTTCTTAAAAGTTAACATGTGCATAATAGGAAACCAAAGAACACAAGAAGCAAAAAACAGTCATTTATCATCACAAGCAATTTACCATTTGATGTGATGTGTCCTTCTAGGTCTCGTTTGTGTATTTAAACACAACTAAGCATTCATTTTTACGTAATTAAGATCATACAGTTATGTATCATGCTTTTTCACACATCATGAATATTTACCATTTCAAAGTCCCAAAGCTATGAGTATTTTGATAACCAAAAATACACTACACCAACTCAATCTGGAAGGAAAAAAATGTAATCCTTTCTTGGCGACAAAAACTTCAGAAAAGACAAAAATGGCAACAGGCCTCTAGATAAAGATATTGGCAGAGTTATGATTAAAATACTACATTCCCTTAACGTTCAATTAAAAATGAGACATAAAGCAACAGAGTACCCGAAGTATAATGCTTTTAAGAGGATTCATTATCTGATCTAAACTATTAAAGTATTAGCAAGGAGGTATATTTCCACTGAATTACTTAACAATGTATTCCTATAGTACAGCTAAGAGATGCACACACATCAATGGTTATCATCAAAATATAAAAAGGAATACATCCACATACTTCCCTCCCTTTTATACTTCCTTCTGCCCCTCTGCTGCCAACCTAATGAACAAGTCCTGGTGTACATTTCTCAGATGGTTTAACAATTCCATGTCCAAGATGCTACTTTTTTTACCAATTATAACAAAGATATTTACAAATTGGTTAATTCACTAGCTCTACTTTTTATCATACATTGTCACCTCAGGACTCCTAAAAAGCCTAGATGTTGCAAAATAATGAATGAACCTTGTCCATAGTAAGCATTGGTACTTTACAAAAATGCACATTTAGACCTATGGTTATAACCTAAAACTGTCTTCTAGATATGGAGATATTAGCTAAGAGCCCTTCCCTTCACCCTTCCTCTCACCCATCCTCCAGCATATCAGCAACTAAGTACAGGACTATATCTAGCTCCAAGAGGTGGATTAACATAGACGCTCCCAGAAGACACAGCCCTTCCTAAAAACCAACAAAAGGGCATTTATTAAGGGGTTATTTTACTACCTCTACTTTTAATATACTTTGGGCATTAGGACTTGCTTATTCTTTAATACACAGCAATATTAACTAAAACACACAAATAGAACAATGGTTAGACAATCTGAACTTGTCTAAAGACTCATGGGCACAGATCCCTTCTCTGTACTTCCTTCCCTGTCTGCTCCCCGCCTCCCCACCACCCAGTGAATAGTCAGCTTACGCTCCAAGACTCAAGTTTAACAATTTCCACTCCCCCAATACAACCATTCCTATGAATTAACAGAAAAAAAAATACTTTAAAAGGTGTTACTTTTAACTCTATTTTCAACATATGTTGTGTACTTTTACACATCTAGAAAGATTAGATGTTTCAAATACAGATTTAAGTTTGTCCACTATGTATACACGTAGTAGCACTGAAGAAACTGCACACAAAGGCTATAGTCACAAAGTGTCTCCTAAACAGGAACACTCTGGCCTAGAAGCTTCCCCTTCTCATCTCTATCAACCCGGTGGACAAGAATAAGCATCTGTAATGCTTAGAGGGGATTTTAACAATTTTACTTCCTCCAGTTGTTTTCAGAAGTCTTTCCTATGAATTTTAACACGAAGTGTAGACAATGTATTTATCGGCTATTTTTGTCATACACTGGCAACCTCTTTAACACCTAGGAAGACTAGATGTTGTAAATTTGGACCCTCTGTCCTTTATGTACACTATGTACACAGCCAAGTAAAACAAAATGCAGAGACACACCAGACAATGGTTAGTCTTGGTATAAAGCCCTTTACACTTTCTTCTTTCTCCCTGAACCAGCACAAATAAAATAATGTGTACTGCTCAGAGAGGTGGTTTGATCATTTTGATCACTCCATTTCTAAAAGACAGTATTTCATATGAATTTTAACAAAAGGATATATCTACAAAATATGTTACTTCACTACCTCTACCTTTAACATACTTTGTGCACTTCTAAACATCTAGAAAGACTAGATGTTTCAAATAAGGACTAAAGTTTGTCCACTATATACACAGTAGTGTTGAATAAACTACACACATGTAACAATGGTTAGATCTGAAAGTGTCTTCTACATAGGGACATTCTAATCTAGAACACTTCATTTCTCCCAGTACCTCCTTTCTGCCATCCATCCAACATTGGGCAAGTACAGGCACAGGTGTCAGGCGCAGGTGTCACTTAGATGTGATTTACAATTTCACTTCCAAAGGCCCTTTTCAGAAGACGGCTTTTCAATGAATTTTAACACAAAGTGTACAAAATGTGTTAGTTTACTAACTCTACTTTTGTCATACATTGGCAACCTCTTTAATATCTAGAGACTAGATATTATAAAATGGGGACCCATTGGTCCAGTATATACAAAATATATACAGTAAAGTTAAACAAAATGCATGTAACATATAGAGCAATGGATAAGTTGAAATGTTCTAGTACCTGCTAGCAAAACATCTTTTGCAATCTTCCCTCCCACCTCCCTAAATCCAATGAACAAGCACAGAGTATACTGTTCAGAGAGGAGGTTTAACAATTCCATTTCCAAAGACAGTATTTCCCCAGTTTTTAAAAGCTATTTACAAGAAGCATTATTCTACTAAAACTACTTTTAAATACATCAAGCACTTCTAAACATCTAGAAAGAACAGATATTTCATATAAGAACTTACTTGTCCACTATGTACACAGCACTGTTAAATAAAATTGCACACATGTAACAATGGTTATAATCTGAGGTATCTTCTAAATATGACCATTTTGGCCTGAACCATTTCCTCCCTCACTTCCTTCTCTCCACCACCAATCCAGTGGACAAGTACATGCATATGTAATGCTTAGAGGTGGTTGAACAAATTCATATCCAAAAGTCATTTACAGAGGACAAGCTTTCCTATGAATTTCAATAAAGTATACAAAATGTGCTAATTTTACTACTTTGTCATACACTGGCAACCGCTTTAACATCTAGAGACTAGATGTTGCAAAACCAGGACTCAATTTGTCCATTATATACACTATATACACAGCAAAACAAAATGAACATACAAAAAATGGTTTTGTCTGAAAATGTCCAGGTATGAACACACTAGCATATTACCTTTTGCAATTCTTTCCCTCCCTCCTCCAAACCACTGAACAAGTATAGGCAATAGTATACTGCTCAGAGAGGTGGTTTAACATTTAACATTCCCAAAGACAGTACTTCCTGTGAATTTTAGCAAAAAGTTATTTACAAAGTGATATTTTACTACATCTACATTTAACATACGTTGGGCACTTCTAAACATCTAGATGGACTAGATGTTTCAAATAAGGACTTAATTTGTCCACTATATACAGAGCAGTACTGAATGAACTGCAGACATGTAACAGTTATAATCTGAAACTGTCTTCAAAATACCAGCATTCTAGCCATTCTAAGACCAACCCCCTTCTCTCTCTCTCCCCTCCACCAACCCAGAGGGCTATCACGCTCAAATTTTCAGAAGACAATCTTTCCTAGAAATTTTAACACAAAATGTACAAAATGTATTATTTACTAACTCTATTTTTGTCATACACTGGCAACCTCTTTAACATCTAGAAAGACTAGATGTTGTAAATTAGGACTCATTTGTCCATTATATACACTATATACACAGCAAAGTGAAACAAAATGCGGGAACATAAAAAAGACAATGGTTAATCTTGCCTCACTATAAACACACTGGCACAGAGCTCTTTGCACTTCCTTCTCCTCCCCGCGACCTTGAACCAGTGCACAAACAAACACAGTGCATACTGCGTACTGTTCAAAAAGGTGGTTTGGCCACCCCTCCCCCCCCAACAACATTTCATACGAATTTTAACAAAAAGGTATTTACAAAATGTTTTTTTACTACCTCTACTCTGAACAAATATCAGGCACTTTAGAAGATCTAGAAAGACTAGATATATCAAAAAAGTACTTACTGTCAACTACACATACAGTAGTAAGGAGTAAAATGCACACACAAAACAATGGTTCTAATATGCAAACGTTTTCTAACTGTGACCAGTCTGGCACAGAACCTTCTTTTCTTCCTCCTCAACGTCTTCCATTCCATGTCCTCTAACCCACTGAACAAACGTGGACCTCTGTGGCTCCTGATGTCGCCTCTAGAGGTGGTCAAACAACTCCATTTCGAAAAGTCATTTCCAGAAGACATTTCTTTTCTACGGTTTTTTTAAAGAAACAAATGGGCATTTACAAGACATGTGACTTTAACTCTACCATACGTCGGCAACCTCTTCACATCTAGAAGGCCTATATGTAGCGAAAAGTCTTCTTTCGAAAGGTTGGGGGGAAAGTTGAGAGCAGCTTTTTCATATTATATACACAGGCCTTCTATAAACGGCCAGTAAATCTTCCCAAAGGGTGGCGGGCACTTCCTATTGGCCGCAAGTGGTACGTTATTCTACCATTTCTATCTTCCGACATCGAGGTCTTGGTAGAACGACGACCAACCGCCCGATGACCCGCTAACGTTCCACCCGTCGTAGACCGGGGCTCCGCTCACCTTCCAGGCCCGTTAAGGCCTTTGTCCGTCGTTGTCCGGACGAGGTGAGGTCTCGTCCAACTGGGGCAGAGAGGTCACCTCAGGTCCCGGATCCGCGCGGGCTCCAAGGCCTAAGGGTGGCTGAGCTGGCGTCCACGTAGAGCCCCCTTCCCGGGCCCTCGAGGCTCTAACGGCCCTCCGCAGCGTTCCAGTGGCCGCCATTCTTCTCGCCCTGCCACGCCCGACGCCCAAAGGCGCCACGTCCTCGGTGGCCTGCCGGAGGCTTCGCCTAACCCCTGCAGCGTGGGGTCAAGAGACCCGGCGGTGGGCGGGATCTGGGCTCCGAGGGGCCGCCGCCATTAGGTCGCGGAGGTGGGGGTGGGGGAGCAGTTCGCTGCTGCTTCCAGGCTCGGGCCCTGCCAGTGGGCGGCTGCGGCGAGGGCTCTGGGGTTCGGTAAGACACAGCCTGAGCTTGTCCCGGGGGCCCCCCAGTTCACCTGCCGACCAGAGGCCGGAGGGCCTGGAGGGCCCCGGGCTAGAAGGCCGCGATCCGCTTCTCACCGCGCTCTCTGCCCGCCTATCTCTACTTCACGTAGTTGTTTTTCTGGGGTTTTATCTTGTTCCTTCATCTGGTACATAGCTCTCAGCCTTTTCATATTGTCTACCTTTCTGTGAATGTGGTTTTTGTTCCGCAGGCTGCAGGATTGTAGTTCTTCTTGCTTCTGCTGTCTGCCCTCTGGTGGATGAGGCTATCTAAGAGGCTTGTGTAAGTTTCCTGATGGGAGGGACTGGTGGTGGGTAGAGCTGACTGTTGCTCTGGTGGGCAGAGCTCAGTAAAACTTTAATCCACTTGACTGTTGATGGGTGGGGCTGGGTTCCCTCCCTGTTCATTGTTTGGCCTGAGGTAACCCAACACTGGAGCCTACCTGGGCTCTTTTGTGGGGCTAATGACAGACTCTGGGAGGGCTCAGGCCAAGGAGTACTTCCCAGAACTTCTGCTGCAAGTGTCCTTGTCCCCACGGTGAGTCACAGCCACCCCCTGCCTCTGCAGGAGACCCTCCGACACTAGCAGGTAGGTCTGGTTCAGTCTCCCCTGGGGTCACTGCTCCTTCCCCTGGGTCCCGATGCGCACAATACTTTGTCTGTGCCCTCCAAGAGTGGAGTCTATTTTTCCTCCAGTCCTGTTGAAGTCCTGCAGTCAATTCCCACTCGGCTTCAAAGTCTGATTCTCTAGGAATTCCTCCTCCCATTGCCAGACCCCCAGCTTGGGAAGCCTGACGTGGGGGCTCAGAACCTTCACTCCAGTGGGTGGACTTCTGTGGTATAAGTGTTCTCCAGTCTGCGAGTCACCCACCCAGCAATTATGGGAGTAAATCCTTTTTGATTGTTAATTTTTGAAGTAAAAATCATATTGAGTAAATAAACTCACTCAGATACTTATTCTGCAGACTTAATGTTAGAATGCTTAACTGAAAATTGGTTTTGAAAGAGATTTCTTGAGATCAGAACATGTGAGTTTGTAATTGTGAAAGGAAAGGAAATTCTAGCCCTAAGAGGCAATGGAATAATGACTGCGTAGAAAGGTGACTATGTAGAAATATGGAACGGTATGTATTATAGATTTAAAAATCAGAATATACAATAGTGTTAACACTAAGTGAAATTATGTAATGTATTTATACATGTAAACAAAAACAGAAAATAAAATATTAAAATACATATATAAAGCAGAAAATAATAAAAATGTATTTTGATGATAATAAGATCTTTTTCTTTTTGAATATTTTTTATTACGTCATCTTTTCAAACAGTTATTTTAAAGTAGAAATAAGTATGAAAGCAGGAGAGATGGGAAGAAGGAAACAAAAGAGACTGGGATAGCTTAACCCTTCTAATAGGAGTGAGCAGTATTGATATAACATTTGAATGAAAGAAAACACCATGCAGCAAAGCATTAATCCCCAAGATAAATATAGCCAAAACTGCATTTAGAATTTTGACATTTGTATGCTATCATAAGTACTTAAACTTTGGATAACACCTTCTATTTCCTTCCCCATTTACCTACAAATAACTTATATATGTTACACCCAGTGTTTGGTGCTGGGGATGCCAGAAAACAAAAGTCTTCCCTCACAGTAAACTTTGGGATAGGGGATAAGGATGTAAACCATTTTAGAATAAGGTGACGGGAACTGTGATGGATATACATTCAAAGTGCTATGGGAGTACCCAGGAGGGACATTTGTTGTATCCTTTTTCCTCCCTTGGGGAGGTGACACCTGAACTATGTCTTGAAGGACCTGGGGAGGTTAACTAAGGAGACAGATAGGATTGTAACAACATAATGAAAACAGAGGAGGGGGTGAAAGGCATTAGTGGAGAGTCATTGAATGATTTAGATGTGTTGTGTTCAGATTTGGGTTTTATTGTTCTGATCAGAGGGTAGAACCGTAAGGGTGCAAGACTAGAGGCGGGGAGAACAAACAGCAGGAAACCTTCAAAACTGAGTGAGAAATGAGAACTGAATAAATCATTAAGATGGAGTGGGCCAGATACTATAAAACTCTTAGAGGAAAACATAGGCAGAACACTCTTTGACATAAATCACAGCAAGATTTTCTCAATCCACTGCCTAGAGTAATGAAAATAAAAAGAACAATAAACAAATAGGACCTAATTAAACTTAAAACTTTTGCACAGCAAAGGAAATGATAAACAAAATGAAAAAACAACCCTTAGAATGGGAGAAAATATTTTCAAACAAAGCAACTGACAAGGGATTAATCTCCAAAATATACAAACAACACATGCAGCTCAATATCAAAAAAACAAACAACCCCATCATAAAGTGGGCAGAAGACCTAAATAGATGTTTCTCCAAAGAATACATACAAATGGCCAGAAAACATATGAAAAGGTGCTCAACATCAGTAATTATTAGAGAAATGCAAATCAAAACTACAATGAGGTATCGCCTCACACCAGTCAGAATGGCCATCATCAAAAAAATCTACAAACAATAAATGCTGGAGAGGGTGTGGAGAAAAGGGAACCCTCCCACACTGTTGGTAGGAATGTAAATTGGTACAGCCACTATGGAGGTTCCTTAAAAAACTAAAAGGAGAGCTACCATATGATCCAGCAATCCCACTCCTGGGCATATATCTGGAGAAAATCATAATTTGAAAGGATGCATGCACCCCGATGTTCATTGCAGCACTATTTACAATAGCCAGGACATGGAAGCAACCTAAATTTCCATTGACAGAGGAATGGATAAAGAAGTTGTGGTACATATATATGTACAATGGAATATTACTCAGCCATGAAAGGAATGAAATAATGCCATTTGTAGAGACATGGATGGACCTAGAGATTGTCATACAGGGTGAAGTAAGTCAGAAAGAGAAAGATGAATATCATATAATATCACTTATACTGTATGTGGAATCTAGAAAAATGGTGCAGATGAACTTATTTGCAAAGCAAAAATAGAGTCGCAGATGTAAAAAACAAACTTAAGGTTACCAAAGGGGGAAGGGGGAGGGTGGGATGAATTGGGAGATTGGGATTGACATATATACATGACTATATATAAAATCAATAACTAATGAGAACCTACTGTATAGCACAGGGAACTCTACTCAGTGCTCTGTGGTGACCTAAATGGGAAGGAAATCTAAAAAAGAGTGGATATATGTATATGTATAACTGATTCACTTTGTTGTACAGCAGAAACTAACACAACATTGTAAAGCAACTATATTCCAATAATAATTAAAAAAAAAAAGATGGAGTGGGCTCAAGAAATATTTAAGATGTAAACTCTGTAGAACTTGGCAGTTCCTGTTTTCTACTACAGGTGATGTAAGACTGCTGGGAGAGGGGATACCTGGTTCAAGAAGGCGATTGCCTACCTATAGTTTAGAAGCTAGTCTTATGTATATCTGCGTAGGCAAACTCAGTGTAATGTGTATGCATGAGATATGTAATATGTATGAATGAGATCGTTTTATTTTCCAAAGCATGGAAGTGCTATTATTCCAGATGCTCTCTTGGGCCTTTCGGGACTAAGAAATTTAAAGACATTAAGATTGTAAGATATGAAGGTGGGAGGTAGATGCAAGAGGGAGGAGATATGGGGATATATGTATATGTAATGTATAGCTGATTCACTTTGTTATAAAGCAGCAACTAACACACCATTGTAAAGCAATTATACTCCAATAAAGATGTTAAAATAATAATAATAAAGAAAAATAAAATGAAAAAAAAAAGATTGTAAGGTAGTACTAGAATTCAAGAGGTTTGGGGGGGGGTTCACTCCAAAATTTATTTACTCCTATAAGTCTCATCTGCTTTTCATTATCCCTTACTATCTTTTTTGCATAAGATATTTTTAAGTTGCTAAGAGATAATGCCATATAAAAATAGTGTGTTTGATGTGATTTCTTGTTTCTCATGACATAGAATACTATGAGTTTTATGTTTTTTAGGGTGTTTTCAAGCCTGTGGACCTAAGTTGTGTCATCAAACTCCTCGAAGAGACTGGTAAAGTAAGCTTTGAGAGAAAATTTCTCTATTTCACTTAGAAACTGTGATTTCCCTGAAAGGTAACATGTATTCCCCTAAATATGTCTCATTTCTCTCCTTTTGTTGAAAACATTTCAAATAGTATATGTCTCATCTTGAAGAACTATTTAAATTTAGTATGAATATATTTAACCTGGTAGGGAGGCTGGAAAAGAATAGATTTGAATACATGGGATGGACAAATCCATGGTGGATATAAACAGAAGAAATCATAAGAGTAAAGAAAGACTGATCTAGCCTCTGTTCATAGCTTATTACCAAGTAGGATATGGGCATAAGGGTAGAAAAAGTGTATCGTGATGTAGTACTTAAAAATTTCCTGATAAGAAATTAGGATATGTACATACTCATATCCAGTCATAAGTAATTTATTTTGAGAGAACTCTTATACAGAATGTAATGGAAATAAAGATACAAGACTCAAAATTGAAGTTTAGGCATTAGGAGAAAGGATAATAAATGCATATGCATACATGTTTATATGACACTCTCCTGATGTTACCCAAGAATTGACTGAATGCCTAAAAAGCCAGTATACACTATAAAATTACTACAGGATGAAGATTGCATACTTTCAGTAAGTGGGAAATGGGCTGACCATGGTATAGCAGATCAAAACAATGTCCTGTGATTAGCAGGTGCAAAAATTTAGTCATTGTTTTAACATTTTTTAGTCTCTACATTTTTACATAGAAAGAAGAAAAAAACACATTAAGAATAATGACTTTATAAGAATAATTTATCTTTTGTTGGCTATGATTATTGTGAAAGTTATTTTTAATTGTGAATATATCTGCAGTTTTTAAAAAAGGAAACCCAACTATGTAGAGCTCCTACTAGCTGTTAAATAAGGGTAGACAAAATATGTATGTGTGTGTGTGTATGTATATGTTCATACATATGTCTATATACACAGATATACACACACACACACACACACACACACACACATATACGCCACAGTTTCTCACAAACAAGAAGGTTAAAAGAACAGAAATGGGGGCTTCCCTGGTGGCACAGTGGTTGAGAGTCCGACTGCCGATGCAGGGGACGTGGGTTCGTGCCCTGGTCCGGGAAGATCCCACATGCCGTGGAGCGGCTGGGCCCGTGAGCCATGGCCACTGAGCCTGTGCGTCTGGAGCCTGCGCTCTGCAACGGGAGAGGCCACAACAGTAAGAGTCGAGGCCCGCGTACCACACACACAAAAAAAAGTGATTCAGTCATGAAAATGCATCAGTATACAGAGTTTTGCTTTGCTTTGTTTTGTTTTGTTTTAATTGGCTGAAGATGTTTAGTTTGAGCCATTACATTGGGTATATTTTAGAGGTTAAAAATACAATTTCTGGAGTCAGATTGTCAAATTTGACTTCTTACATCACCATTTATTAGCTGTGTGATTTGGGTAATTACGTAGTGTTTCAGCTTGAGTTTCATATTCCGAAAAAGAAGGATAATAAAAGTACCTCCTAATAGGGTTATTTTGAAGATTAATGAAATGATATGTATATACCTTGCCTAAATGGTACATGGCATAGAAAAATGCTCAACATACTTCAGTATTATTAATATTATTTCTGGAAACAATTAATGCTTTTATATTAACCTAGTTTTGATTCGCAATTTCTTATTCAAATATAAATGGTAGTTTATTTTTACCTTCACTGTTTTATGAAACATTTTTAATGCTTACATTATAATATAGTAATTTAAGAATTACTTGATAACATGTCTACTCTCTTTTTACACTAAGGAAAAATTTTAAAATCTCAACAGAATTAATAACACAAAAGAACTAAAATAGATAATTTGTTTTAGGATGATTTAGAAGAAAAACAACTTAAATCTGTCAAGAAAATGGTGCAGTGTTATCAGAATGGACTTGTATCCTTTACTTATATGTGTATGTTTTTTTGGTTATCCTGAAATGGGAGAATTTTTATTAGAAAACGCATTAGCTTCCTATTGTTGCTGTAACAAATTACCAAAAACTTAGTGCCTTAAAACCACATAAATTTTTTGTTTTATAGTTCTGGAGGTCTCACTTCTGGGCTAAAGGCAAGGTGTTGTTGGCAGGGCTGGTTCTTTCTGAAGGCTCTAGGGGAGAATCCATTTCCTTGCCTTTGCCAGCTTCTAGAGGCAGCCTGCATTCCTAGGCTTCCTGGGCCCTTCCTTGAAGTAGCATCACTCTCACCTCTACTTCTGTCATCATATCTCCTTCTCTGACCCTCTCCTGCCTCTCCTTTCCTTATAAGGACTCTGTGATTACATTGGGCCTACTTGTATAACCTCGGATAACTTTCCTATGTCAACGCTTTTAACTTAATCACACCTGAAAAGTCCCTTTGCCATGTAAGGAAGGTAACAGTCACAAGTTCTAGGGATTAGGACAGGCCATTATTCTGTTTACCACAGAAAATATCTAACATTTTGTGCTTTTTACAAAATTATATTTTTATCAGAGAATATAAATTTGAAGAAACAGTATAATGCAATATTAACTGTGCAGATAGTGTCAGTTTCTATAGACTCAGAGAGACAGTTTATGTAGTTAGCAGGGCCAAGTCAAAATCTTGTTTCTACCAATTTACCTGAGTATTTGCACTGTTGATAAGCTTCTTAACTTTTCCACCCTTATAAAATAGGGATAACAGCCCCTCATAAGGTTGCTAGGAAGACTAGATGAGATAATATATGAGCAACTTCTTGATAATCTGTAAAACATTCTATAAATATGTTATCCTCAATGAAGATACCACCCTGATCAGAATATGTAGAAACCAGTATGTCTCAAAACTATCTGTGATTATGAACCAGTTTGCTGTTGGGGGTTGTTTCTTTTTTTTTTATCCTTTGCATATATATGCTATTGTAAAAATGCAATGAAATTGTCACAGGAAATTCACTTTCTGCAGTTATTTTTCCACAGACTGGTAACATACAATTCCAGAACTGGCATGGTCCACAGACCACACTTAACAGTAGTATTGATCTAACTAATCTCTAACAGTTGTCCAGTCTGGTCCCAAGAAGACAGCAATCTCTAATATTATCTTGTTCCAAGATTTCAAAACGTCTTAAGCCTCCGATTCAGGGAAGTGGTGCCTTATAATTTTATCTCTTTTCTCACCTTATTTTAGCCTTGTTTTATATGGATTTGTTCAGTCAGTTACCTGAGGGCTTGTCGATATCAAGCATTGTTTACTGGTAGCCAAGAAAGTCTACTAGCAAGTGATTTCTTATCTTAACCCAATAACTCAACACCTCCCTTTTTTTTCTTCTTCAGGCTAGAGAGTTGGTGGCAAATGACTGTTTCTGAATGCCTTTAGTAGGCTGGGTTTAGAGGTTATAGTCACATAAAGCAAACATAAGTTAGAGAGGGATCATTTCTCTAGGAAGTTAACAGAGGTTTGTATTTCTAATACATCCAGCTCTCCTATCTTTTTCTAAGAAGCTCCTAGAGACTAGAAGTGATCAGATTCAATCAAGAAGTGCAAGTCACAGCTACCATGTCCCCTTAACTGTATTAAAAAACAAAACAAAACAAAAAATGTGAAATTTGTTTATGTACCAACTGGGTTTTTTAAATAGGTAAAATAAAAGGTGCTTTTACCTGAAGATCTAGAGAGGGTACATTTTGCTTTCATAAACTAGTCTTAAATAAAATTTTCAACCAATTTAAACCTTAAAAACAAGAGCACACACCTGAGTAATGTTAATAAAATAACACATAAAAGTAAGGTAGGTTTGGGTTGCTTATTCCCGAGCAATATATGTTTTGTATGTGGGTGGAGATTAAGGATATAATTGAGCCATTAAGTTAGTTTTGTTTTCAAAGTGTTATTACTCATTGCCAATAATAAGTTATTGTTCAACTGAATATGTGGTGTAGTAGTTGGTAGTCAAATTCTAAAGATGTGGTGAGAAGAGAAAAAAATATTTTGAATAAGAGGTTACTGATACAAAAATTAAATAATATTCCTTAAAAAAACATGGTTCTGTTTTCCTCTTTAGATTTCAAAATTGGTATAATTAAACCACATTTAACAAAATAGATGGAATTCTATAGACTTTTCTTGACAGAAGTGCTGTAAAGGATATTTTAATAAAAATCTTAATTTTATTTCTTAACTAAAAATATTAAAGCCCCTAAGGGATTTAGCACAGATATTTAAAATTCTGAATCTGTGTGCAGGAAAAATTAAAAAACAGCCCCATTTTATAGAACCTGCATGTAATATCCTAAAATTATGTGGGTAAGTTTTTTTTTTAACTTTGTTTTATATTAGCATGCAGTATTTTCTGTTTTATTTTGTCTTACAAAAATATTATGCATTATGGTATAGCAAAGTGATACAGAACTCAGGACACTTCACTTGATCACTTGATTCCAGCAGCTGGTATCTCAAAGGTAGTACATTTTATTTTATTGTAGTCTGAGATTGCTGACCACAAGAGATTAAACTGTAAGTATATTCGAATGTTTTCTCATAATAAATTGCTCTCAAGTGAATGATAAATATGAGATAAAACAAAGAAATAATATTTTTAGAGAATCCTTGAGAAAATTTATGGACAATACTTAATAGTTTCTGCCTAGTTTTTTTCTATCTCTCTAAGAAATTTGACTCTCAAAGACATGAGAGTCAAAATGTTTTATTTGATCTTCCAAATTTGAATAAAGAATGATTTATCACCAAATTATTTTTGGCACTTTTTTTCAAAATGTAAATTAGAGATCAGAATTATAAAATTTATATATTCCATCCTCTGTACTATTTTTTCTTCAACCATTTGGGGGAACTAGCCACATAGTGGCTAATCAAGACGTATATTAAAATGTATGTTTTTGGTTTTCAATATAATATGGTAGAGGAAATTTCTTAAACAAGGAATAAACTTTTCTGACAATTTAACCTTCTAAACTTTTCTACCAATTTACTTTTTAAATAGTGAGTTTCTTTTAATATATAAATAATAGTATTAGTAGGACTATGTATATGTGGTAGGTTTATCTCTCACTTTTAGATTTAGTAGCAATAATAGTTGCAATTTTGTAACTAATTACATTTAAGATTTTGTTATCTGAATAGATGTTCAAAAAAAAATTTATTGAATGCCCTTACCACACCTTACTTTTTAATGGAGACCATGAAAAATAAAGAAACAAATTATTGCTCTGATGCTCTCAAGGAACTGTAATGTACTAACTGGAAATTATTGTTATATTGATGTGAGATAATATTATGTAAAACACTTTCAGATTTTGAGGCTATGCAAGTCTTAGAACACCAGATTTGCAAGCATTACTTTCAACATCAGTACTCCTACAGAGCTCCACCAAGAATTGGTTCTCTATGAAAGCTGTGACTGAATGTTTCATTGCATAATATGAGAAATCGTTTGAAATGCACTCTTCACTTTCCTTCATATTTCATAATTACATCATTTTTTTTTTTTTTTTTACTTTCCTAATTTCTACTTTCATCGTGCATTTTTCCACACCACACCCTCACTTGATTCTCTTTTCAGGACATTTTTGGGAGATAAAAACATAGAAAATTAAAAAATAAAATCAAACCCTTCTGTTTTGGCCTCTAAGTAGTATGTTTCTCTCAGTGCATCAGAAGTATAATGCTTATTTTTTTTCATAACCTTTTTGGTGGAAAACTATTCTGATGCTTTATCTTTTAGGTTGTTTCCTTTGGTAAAAAAGGAAAAAATTTGAGGACAAGAACAATTCGTTTTATAGTTCTTCACTTTAGAGATTCAACAATGAGCTGGATATCAAGTAATTAAGTTATTTATTTCAAATGAAAAATTCTAACAAACACCAGAAATGAACCTCTATGGTATTTATAAAATATTCCTTTTCATAACTTGCCGTTGAAATATCTTTTAATTCTAATTGACCTATATACATCCACATGTGATAGTTCCAAGTGCTCTTTTTCAACTATTTGGTTAATTTTTCTTGAAAAACATGAATTTAAAGTCCTATATATAAGATATATTAAATATCTTTAAATAGGATACAAAGTTCAAATTTTGAACTCCTGAAATGCTGAAATAGTTTATATTTTTTGTTTAGGAAGTGACTTTTCTCTCTCCTCTGACACTTAGACTAATGACCTAGGTTTGAGTGCCCTATCTTTTATGATTTGTGAATAAATTATTTTCAGATAACTTTGGTTATATTAGCTGTGAAATGTAATTCTAATATAATTAATATTTGTTAAATTCTTTAGTGTCTCAAAAAGTATATTTGTTATTTCATGGATGGTAACTGATCCAATTAATAAGGAAAAAGTCACTGACTTTTAAGAACAAATAGACCATTGATCTATTAACTGGAGTTTCAAAAACTTCAGAAAAAGCCCTTGAACAGCCTTTAATTTATAGGTGAGACTAGATCTGTGATTTGTATCAGATTTTCCAATGTCTTCCTAATTTTAATAGTACAGGTATAATCTAGTATTATTTTGCCCTCAGAGAGAAAGAAGATTCTTAAGTTTTTTATTTATGTACTGTTGCAAGATGGCTTTCTTAACCCTTGCCTTGTATGTCCATGTCTCTTCATTTTTATAAACCTATTTTATTTTGTTTTATTTTATTTTATTTTGGTCAACTGGTTAGAAACACAGAAATATTTTTGGTAGTTGTTAATTCTCCAGGGCTAAAGAAACAGGATATTTATCCTCGTTTTAATCTTTAGAAAAGAAATTTTCTTCTACTTTGCAAATAATGCTTCAATTAAGGACTTCATTAAACATAACTCATATATTCTTCATTCTTATTGAAGCTTGCCATTTTTGAAAAAGAAAGTATCGGATGAAATAACATATGCTGAAGATACTGCTAATTCAATTGCACTTCTGGGTGAGTTGAGATGATAGGCCCTACTGACAAGAAGGAAATAGCTCTTGCACAAAGTTTCACAAAGGATACTTCTTCTCCAAATCTAGGCTCTTTTCTTGTTGGGAATTAATCACAGTGTGCTTGGTGACGTTGTTTGTATTATCTTCTACTCAGGTGTTTCATTATACCAACAGGATTTTTTGTTCCTTAATTTTAAGGACTGGCAGATACTTATTTGCACTTATTTGTCTTGATGTTATATATTTAGTTTGATGAAATGTTTGGTGACATTTTTTTTTGTAAATCAGAAGTATGTGTTCCTCTCTTTCAGTAATCACAAAAATATTTTCATCTTTGAACTCTAATCATTGCTTGAACCTAACTGATTGCTGGAATTGTTAGCAATTCTAACAATTTAGCAAGGGCCAAATTGTTCATTAAATAATTTAAAGTCTTAAATAAAATCATAAAATGGTGGGATATTGGGAGCTTTAGTATAATATACATAACGATGCCTGTGTTTTTGTATATAAAAATATGAAAAATATTGTAAGCAGGTTTCATATTTGGGTTATTGCTCAGTTTTCTAGAGAAAGAAAATAATAATTTTTTAGAAATGAGATCAAACACTATAGCTCCTTGAATCAGCCCCTGAGACATAACAGCATGTTCCCAAAACAAATCCCACATTAAATTTATGCTTATTAATTTAGGTCTTTGTACAGGAGAAATAAAAGATACACAAATGGCCTAACAAATTAAAAATAAATATTTACTGAATAGTTATGTTCCCAGCATTATACTCCATACTGAAAGATGATAGAAACTAATATAAGTAAAAGGCATTTAAAATTTTTAACATAGACACTAACACTTTTATGTCTAAATAAATTTCATAATCTTCAACTGTAGATACTTTGGGAGGAATTATTATGGCCTAAAGTGGGTGAAGGTATCAAGGAAATTAGAATAAACATGGGGAGTTCAGTAAGATGACCTTAAGGAGCAGGAAGACTAGAAACTAATGGGAAACTTTAATTCTGTGAATCTCTCATCAGTGGAAATTTACAGTGAGAAGCCAACCTAGAAGAGGATATGATAGTATTAACAGATAAAAAGTGTAGGTTTGGTTGATAACATTTAAAAAATCTCTGTTGCCCTTATTATTTGTAAATATGCATTTGTATAATAAATACATGGAGCTTTTTTACTGTGTCAGTCTACTCTTTGCTGAATGCCTGCCTACAGAACATATTACTGTCTCATTTGAGGGCAGTATGAACTCTTAGCTTAAAATGAACTCCTTTCACTGATTACTTACCGTAAGTACTGCTGCTCTGTCCCTCATTTTTTTAATTGCTGGAACCATGAGTTTAAACTAAAATAATTGTAGTACAAAGTTTTGAACAAAGGCTATTCATTTTTAGTAACTTCCAGTTTCTACTATGTACTAGTAAATTATATTACTTTTTCTTCTAAATGATAGATATTTCTGAATTAAGAACAGGATTCTGGAAACATATGAAGGAAAAAGTTGGTCCTCTGCCCTGAGATTATAAACAGGAAACTATGAGAGATGATCTAAACCTACAGGAACTAAAAGGGTGGTGAAGCAGACGAGAAACCTTAGAATTTCCCATAAACTTGAACATTTGGATAGTTTTATTAGAAAAGTTTTGTTGTTCCTGTTGCCTAATTTTTTTCAAAACATAGTGAGTTTTCAACTTCAAAGGATGGGTCCAAAAAAATTAAGAGAATAATCTTGAACCTATCTGTTTTTTTAAGTGCTAGCTTTTGCTGATAGATTCTTCTCAAGCTAGGGTGAGCCTTTCCTACGTGCTCCCTCCTTCTGTCTGCTTGTTTCCCCACCCACTGGCTACCCCCAGAGATAAATATTATGCAAAGCCTAATGCAAAACTCAAGTCTTCAAGGCACACCTAATTATCTCTTTCCCTCAGAGAATCCAAGCAGATCTGCTTCAGTCCTGAAGCTGATATTCCTGACTCCAGTTGTCCTCAGGCTCCCAGAGGACATTCTGGATCATTTCCAGAATCCTACTGATCATTTTCAGATTCTCTTAGGGATCATACTTGTAGGACTTCACCAGAGCAGATACAATCCAGTTTGAAATATAGACTGAAGCCAATTCAGAAGTAGTTTAAATATGACTGAAAAGGAATATTCCCTATCCTCCATCCCCACCACAATAACCTGAACATAAAACCTGCAGGGCAAAGACTGCCTAGAAACTCACTGCCTTCCAGTCTGTCAATAAACTGAGGGAGCAAAGCTCACTTGGAACTTCTCTAAGCAAAGGATGCATTATTAGAGGCAACAGATTACTGACTCTCTAGTTAGGGAGGAAAAGTCTCAGCCCTTTTCTCATACTAACGCATTTAATTCTCACAGCAATCTTTAAAGTGGTAACTATTGTTATACCATTTTATAGATGAGAAAACTAAAAGACACAAGTTTATACAGGTAGTAAGTGGCAGAGCCAGGATTTAATCTTAGACAATCTAGTTCTAGCATTTATGCTGCTAATTACCATTCTTTTCTTCCTGGGAAGGAGAGAATGAGTTGATTGAGGGGCCAAGTGTTACAACGATAGATATTCAGGGTGTTTTGTGCATGCATGCGCACGCACATGTGTGTGTGTGTGTATAAAATTACATGATCCAGTTTGAATCTCTGATGATATTTTTAATCATGTTACTAACACTGTATGCTTAAAACTGCAAATAAACTTATGGCACTGTTATTGAATAGCATTTGTTTATCTTTCTGGCAGGTGACTTAATGATAATACCAAGTTCTGAATTGAGGATACAAATTTGTAAGTGTATTATTGACTTTTATCATGCAGAACCACCAAAGCAGCATATTACAGGTAAAGTTTTCAATAGTCTTTCAGTAATAACTTATGTCTTTATAAAATAGAACAGTCTTTCTCATTTCTCTTTGAACTTGGAAAGACAGAGTGGGATCATAAATGCAACACATCGGGCTTCCCTGGTGATGCAGTGGTTAAGAATCCACCTGCCAATACAGGGGATATGGGTTCGAGCCCTGATCTGGAAAGATCCCAGATCTAGGCCACAACTACTGAGCCTGAGCTCTAGCGCTCATGCTCTGCAACAAGAGAAGCCAGGACAATGAGAAGCCCACGCACTGCAACGAAGAGTAGCCCCCGCTCACCACAACTAGAGAAAGCCCACGTGCAGCAGTGAAGACCCGACGCAGCCAAAAATAAAAATTAATTAATTTTTAAAAAATAAATAAATGCAACACATCAAAACAGTTCTTTTGGTAGTCTCAAACTCTTCAGTCATTTTAAACAAAAAAATTTATGTATTTTTTTCAACTTTAGATTTTTCTGATGCTAAATATAACAGAATTTTTAAAGTCATACCCAAGTTAGTTTAATTATAATTATTACTATTAATGTTATTTAATACTGTTGATAATATTATTATTTTCTAATATTTATAATTATTCATAATCTCTGTCCCACCCACCTAGATGTTAAATTCCTAATGCTAATAACATTCTCTACCATGTTTGGAAAAAGAGTTCTGCATGTTACAGCTAAGGGATCATAATATTTAATGATAAAATGAGTCACACTGAAATGGGTGGTATCAAGATAGAGGGCACTTGCAATGTAGAGGATATAATGTTACTTAGGACATACTTCCTACCTTCATAGTTTCTGTAATTCATAATCAATCTAGGAAAGGAGAGAAGATATAAAATACATTTTTAAGTTATATGTTCCTTTAAATGGGTGGCAATAAGACTGGTAGAAAAGAAAGCTAACTTATGAATAGGGAAAAATGGGAGGACATATGAAGTAGAGAAGTGAGTAAAGAAATTATTAACTGTCAGATCTGAGCTATTGAGATAAACAGGAGAAAGTGTTTGGTAGATAGTAGACATTGGATACTAAAAGCAGAGACCAGAAATACAGGTTTGAAATTCACCCAAATAGAGGTGAAAATTGAAACCATCAGGGTGCTTGAGTTTTCCAGGAGATAAAGCATGTAAGCAGCAAGGGACCAAGAACAGCAACATGGAGAGTGCCCATATTGAGATCTGGGGAAAAACAAAACAAAACAAAAAGCAATCCAAAGAAACTGGCAATGAAGGAAGGTTCAGAGAGGAGGAGGAAAAGCTAAAGACTGCCATGTGTTGTGTGCCAGTGAATGAAATGTTTGATGAAGGAAGTAGTGGTCTCAGTGTCAAATACTGTAGAGGCTTCTGTAATTGAGGAATGAAAACGCCAACTGATGTGATATCTGAAAAGTTGTAGTTCATTTTTGGCAGATCTATTGCCATAAAGTGGTCAGGGCAGATACAGGACTAAAGAATGAGAGGATTGTGAGAACAGAGGCGGTGAATGCAGACTTATATATTAAAATCAGATGGAGAAGAAAAAGAAGGAAGATGGAGAACAATTCAACTGGTAGCAAAATCAAAGATATTTGGTTTTGTTATTATTTATAATTTTTAGGATAGGGAAAAATGAAGTTTTCCCCTATAGGCAGAGGAATAAGAAGCTAGTACGTGGAAAATTGGAGGGTGGAATTCCCAAAGAAGGCATGAGAGGATGGAATTAAGAGCACAAGTTTAGGGTTAACCTAGGCAATATATACACAGTCTTTTTAAAATAGAAAGAAAGGGAGACAAATGATATATAAGATATGACAGAGGAGTTAAGGTGCAGAGAAGTGAGGTTGATCTTAATTTGACCAGGCTCTGAAAATTGGGAATCTTAGGCAATGCTCTCACTAGCTGTCACACAGTTGGTTTCAGGTGATGGGCATGGCAGGATAGCTGGGACCACAGCTGAAAAGTCCTCAGTAGAGCAATAGTAAGAGATGTAGCCCTGGAGACAGGAATCAGGTCCATGAGCCTTAATATTACTATATCCTTCTGTAGAAATGTGAACTCAATATATAAAGATACAGTAAGTATAAAGTACATTTTGGTTGGTCCATGCATATGACAGGCTATTATGCAAATAAAATTATGATTTGGGAAAATATAGAATGAGAAAAGGCTTACAATAAAATCTTTAGTGGCTGCAGTTGAATGTAAAATTCTGCATATAGTATATTGTTAAAGTTATATGCATACATTAAAAATATCAGTAAGAAATATACCAGATTTACAATAATCTGTAACATAGTAGCTGCTTAATAGATCAAAAAAAACAAAAGAAATATACCAGAATGTTAAGGTTGTTCTCTCTGGATGGTGAAATTCTGCAACTTGTGGTTTTCTCTTTATATTTTTTAAATGCCTAAAGTGAGTAGCTAGGGCCTTACCATAGAGAACCCATCACAGGAGTGGACAGGGCCTTGTCCAGGGCTAAAGATCAAATTCAGAAAGACAAGACAAACTGACAGACATCTCAGAACTATGGCAAAGTTAAAGAATCTAGTTGGTCTCAAAAGTCAAGAAGTCAGGGAGGTAGGTAAGTATATCACTAAGAGAGAAAATAGCTGCGTCTCACGTGAGCAGGTACCCTCTGCTGTGTATTTAATCTCTCTAGTTGAGTGTAGTTGGTCAGGTACCTGTGCAGCTGTATCAAAGGAGAGGTGGTGTTTCTCACAGGCGCTACAGCAGAAGGAAATTATTATAAGACATGTCGCCAAGAATCAAACTTCCCTAAGATACCATTTTCACAAGCATTTATCAGAACAGCATTATATTTTCACCTCTTATTTCATCACCAAATTACGTAATTATGGTCCCTTGAAAGCACTAAAGTAATGTATTGACTTGAATAGTGAAAACATTTAGTATTTGTAATCATGCCACTTTCCTTCATGGAAAGGTATATCTAGAGAAAAGAAATATTGTTCTTTTTTAGAATTTAAGATACGCCTCCAACTCTGCAGTCCTATTTCAAATGCTACACCAGGGATCAGCAAACTATGGACCCCAGGCCAAAATTGGCCCTCTGTAAATAAACTTTTATTGGAACACGGCCATGCCCACTTATTTTTGTATGGTTTATGCCTGCTTTCATGCTATGGTAGCAGAGTTGAGTATTTGAGAGAGAAATCTTATAACCTGCAAAGCCTAAAATACTGATACCTGGCCTTTTATAGAAGTTTGTCAATCCCTGTGCTATACCATTTTAACATGCCATAAACTTTTTTAAAGTTTCTGTTATTGCTGTTGTTTAATGTTTACTCATTCTTTTGTTTAATGTAGATGATTACTATGTGAAATAACTGTACATATTTCTTCACTAATTGTTGTTAGGTTACCAGCAGGCTAGTTCATCATATAAGATTAAAATGGCTGAAGTTGGAGGATTGGCAAAAACAATGGTCCAGTCATTGGTGTTGTTTGAAAATCAACTTGTTGAGAAACTTTGGGTACTTAAAACTCTACAACATCTCTCAGCTTCTGGTTTGTATATTATTGTACATATTTGAACACTTCATTCTCAGCTATTTTTGTTTTTATCTAGTAATGTCAAGGCTGTACAGCATAAATAATTTTAAAATTTATTTTCAGAAGTTAATTGTACTTTAATGGTGAAAGCACAAGCAGCCAGTGGAATCTGTGCTCACCTCAATGACCCAGATCCCTCTGGACAGCTTCTATTTCGTTCATCCGAAATACTTTGGAACTTATTGGAAAAATCTTCAAAAGAAGAAATCATACAACAGCTTAGTAACTTGGAATGTTTGCTGTAAGTATATGTGGTTAGATAGGAATTTTTAACCTTAAAACGATAGCCAGTGACATAACTAAATTTTTTTTTTAATTTATGTTCAATTAGGCTTTTGATTCATGTAATGGCTATGTTTCTGGACATTTTTTTTGTACCATGGTATAAATGCATCTGCACAATAACAAGTCTTTTTTTTTTTCTATGTGGAAGGCTTTTAAAGTAGCTTGTTAACAAAACTAAATTATGTCCTTGAGTATGTATAAAGTAAAATTAGATATTTAAAAGAACTATTTCATTTGTTCATTTAGTAAACCTATTTTTGAGTACTTACTGTCTTCCAGATACTACAGTAAGCATTAGCAATAAAATATGAGTGAGCCTTTGAGTTACTTATTCATATATTCATCAAATAATTATTGTCTGCTCTGTGCCAAGTTCAGTACTAGGCTGTGGAAATACAACTGAAAACAATACAGAAATGGTCTCTGCTTTAACAGCACTTGCATTATGTTAAGAGAGAGAGACAAGTAAATAGGCAACTAAAAGAGAGCATACTAAATGTTATGAAAGAGATTACTGCAAGGTCCTTCATGTTCTCCTGAAGATGGTGGATCAGCACAGTTTTGTTTGCAAGCAACTGAACCCCCAACCCAACTGATATAAACCGAATAGGAAATTTTATGAGCTCATGTAACTACAAAGTCAAGGATAAAACTGGTTTCATGTGCAGCTGTATTCAAGGCTCAGCAAATATCAGGACTTGGGCCCTCTTCATCCCTCTGCACTATTTTCCACTGTGTTGGCTTTAGTCTCAAGATCCATATGGTAAGACCTACGAGGTCTAGCTTCACATAATCACAACCCCAAACCAAGCAGAAGATAAGACTTGCTATTCCAAAAGCTCAAATAAAATCCTTATAATTCAGTCCCTGTTGACCCTTAGTGGTCTGGTGTTGGCCATATGCCCATTTCAGAGTGAGTTACAGTGACAGAAAGAAGGAATGCTCTAACTCGCTTCCTTTTAGTTGAAGGCAGCTTTACAAGACCAAAAGTGGGTAAAGAGTGAATGCCTAAATAAACATAAGGGTACTATTATCACAAGAAGGGCAAGTGGCTCCTAGAAGATAAAGCAACAAATGTCCATTGTACAGGGAACCTGACCCAGACTTGGAGAGTTAATCAGCACTTCCTAATAAACCCTAATCTGGTATCTGAATGATAAATGTGATTTAGCAACACAAGAGTTCTGCATGCAGAGAGCATCCTAGACAGGGGAACAGAAGTGAAAGAAGAATTTAGCAAAATCAAAAAAATTGAAAGAAATTCAATATAGTGAGAGCAAAAAGTACAGGGTAGAATAGTGAGAGATGAAGCTAACAATGTTAGCAGGGACTGTAACATGAAAGGCCTGATAAGCCTTGGTAGGGAGGTAGGACTTTATCCTAAGAACAAAGAAAAGCCTTTAAGTATCAGTAATTTTAAAAAGGAAAATGACGTGATTGAATCTTTATTTTAGAGCAGTCACTTTGACCACCAGGTATAGATTGGACTGAGGGATTCTTATCTAGTCCCTCAGAGAACTAGAGGCAGATTTGTATAGAAAAGATTAGAAATATTTTGAAATGAGTAGTAAAATGTAAAAAGGGAGATTTTGTTGGTAGACACTTAGGTGGTATTTCCATAGAAATATGGCTTTAAAGATATGACTTCACTTTTTAGGGCTTTGAAGAAAGTATTTAAAAATCTGTTTACAAGAGGTCTTAGTCATTATGATCGTCAGCTTAGAAATGACATATTAGTGATCACAACAATTATATCTCAAAATCCTGGAGCACCAATGATTGTAAGTATGAATCAAATTGCATTTTAATTCTAATTGTGGAAGTGGTGGATGTGGGGGGAGGAGGGAGTCCTGAACTATGTTGTAACATTTATGTACTTTGTTGTAATGCCAAGTTATATTGTAATGTCATTATGGTCACCAGTATACTTGCACTCTGCCAGTTATTCTTTGCATCCCTTTGGAAGGTTGAGATCCTCCTCATGTATTATAATTTGCTCACAAATATAATTTACTCAGCTGGGCATAAGACCTAAATAGACATTTCTCCAAAGAAGACAAACAAACGGCCAACAGGCACATGAAAACATCCTCCTCATTGCTAATTATTAGAGAAATGCAAATCAAAACTACAGTGAGGTACCACCTCACACTGGTCAGAATGGCCATCATTAAAAAGTCTACAGAAAAACAGGGACTTCCCTGGTGGTCCAGTGGGTAAGGCTCTGTGCTTCCAATACAGGGGGCCCAGGTTCAATTCCTGGTCGGGGGTAGGGGAACTAGATCCTGCATGCATGCCATGATGGAGAGTTCGCATGCCACAACTAAGAGGTCTGCATGTCACAACTAAAAAGATCCCACATGCCGCAACTAAAGATCCAGCATGCCCCGGTGAAGATCCCACGTGCTGCAATTAAGACCCGGAGCAGCCAAAATAAATAAATATTAAAAAAAAAAGTCTACAAAAAACAAATGTTGGAGGGCGTGTGGAGAAAAGGGAACCCTCCTACACTGTTGGTGGGAATGTAAATTGGTGCAGCCACTATGGAAAACAGTATGGAGGTTCCTCAAAAAACTAAAAATAGAGTTGCCATATGCTCCAGCAATCCCACTTTTGGGCACATATCAGACGAAGCTATAATTTGAAAAGATACATGCACCCCTGTGTTCATAGCAGCACTATTTACAATAGCCAAGACATCAACAGATGAATGGATAAAGAAGATGTGGTATATATATACAATGGAATACTACTCAGCCATAAAAAGAATGAAATAATGCCATTTGCAGCAACATGGATGGACCTAGAGATTATCATACTAAGTCACACAGAGAAAGACAAATACCATATGATATCACTTATATGTGGAATCTAAAAACAACACAAATGAACATATCTATGAAACAGAAACAGACTCACAGATATAGAGAACAGACTTGTGGTTGCCAAGGGGGAGGGAGTGGGGGAGGGAAGGATTGGGAGTTTGGGATGAGCAGATGCAAACTATTATATCTAGGATGGATAAACAGCAAGGTCCTACTGTATAGCACAGGGAACTATATTCAGTATCTTATGATAAACCATAATGGAAAAGAATATGAAAAAGAATATATGTATAACTGAATCACTTTGCTGTACAGCAGAAATTAACACAACATTGTAAATCAACTAGACTTCAATAAAATTTTTTAAAACACCAAACAGTCAAGGAATTTATACTGTGCAAATGGGGAGAACGTCCTACATAGCTTCCTAGTCAAGGTTGTAATGTGTAGATGGGCCTATGTTTCTGTGGAAGCCCCTGGTCAGTCAATAAATTCTCATTAGCATCCTTGCAAACATTCAGGTGAATTCCATGAATGTGAGTCAATAGGAATAACATCTTCTCATTTTAAAGAAACCATATGGATCTTAAGGTAGTAGGAATATATAGTTGCCAACTCAAAAGCCCAAGGTTTGTCCCTATAAATTCTCCCTAATGTCCGAAGTCCAACTAGGATATCTCTGTCAGGAATGAGTTGCCTCACGCTGAAATGTTTTCTGGTCATTCTTCAGGGCTTTTCATGTTAAGTAGGAATTGTTTGTTGTCTCTTGACCAAACCTTTGACATATTTGAGAGTGGTTGGGGTCAGGGTGGGGAGCCAGGGGGTGTTTAAGAAGAAAAGCTGTTGAAAATAACTGTTTTCTTCCCTTCTTTCGTCCCTTGAAGGTATAGATAATGAATTACATAAGTTACTTCTAGCAGTACGTTTTGGGTTCTTACCAAATTTTAAACAGTATCTTGTAAAATATTCATAGAATAATGTAATATATTTTTTAGAACCTACAGAAGTAAGTTTAATATTAAATAAATTACAAGTTTATCTGGCTATATGCTTTTATTTTCTTTCTTTCATCCCTTATTATTAGTGCTTTATGAACTCAGATGAATGACAAGGAGAGTCTGATAAAAAAATACCTATATATTAAGTAAATATGGGCATCTGTAACTTAATTTCCATATAATTAATTCATCCTTCTGTTTATTTTGTGTATTTATATTAGGAGTGTGGCTTTACCAGGGATTTGATACTATTTGCAACATTTAATGAAGGTAAAAACCATAAAACTTTCAACTTATAATCATCTTAATGAGTCATACATCATTTCAGCTTTTATTTTACTCTGCCTTTTTTTTCCCCTCTCACAGTTAAAAGCCAAAATCCTTTAGTGAAAGGTCTTAAGTTTTCTAATTCCTATGAAGATTTTGAGTTGAAGAAATTGCTATTCAATATAATTGTGACCTTTTGTAAAGATTTATCTACTATACAGGTAAAAAGTAATCAAAATAAAATTAAAATTATCTCACTTTGTAGTATCACTTTTTAAAAGCCACGGCTGCAAATCTTTCATCAGCCCATATATTTACCATAGAAGGTAACAAACTCGTATTCACTGGAATTTCACTTTTTCAAAATTCTTATCTATTAATGAACAGTGAATTTACCTAAATTTAAACCACATAAACCAAGGAAAAGCAGGAAAACCGTGGAGATTTATTTATATATTTAGAGCTCCTGAATAAGAGAACATAAACTGAAAGAAAATCCATATAGGCCCACCCAGCCTAATAGTCTATCTTTGATCATAGTAATGAGGGATGATTTTAATGCTGGAGGAAATTGCTCATCTCTATGCTGCCCATCTAAAACTGTATGAACCTGCTTTTTCTCCACACAAATCAACCTCCTTATGTACATATTTTTATTACCCATGAATTATCTTAATACTTTATATCCTACATAAAGCATGGTGTAATTTGAAGAGCACTGGAAATGAATTTCACTTCTGTCTTATCGCCTACTAGCTGTATGGCCTTGGCAAAGTCACCTAAACTTTCTGAGGCTCAGTTCCTCCTTCTGTTGTGAGACTGAGATAAAGGCTTTGTAAACTATAAAGCAACAGAAACAAATATACTACTTACTAACAATTCCATTAGTTTAGTTATTACTGCATTAATTGAAATTTCATTTTAGTCTTAAAACTCTTTCAAGTTCCAAGGGAGGATTCATTCTATCAATTTCATTAGTGATAATATAAATGTGGTATAATATGGTGGTTAAGGCTTTAGTCAGGTGGAATCCAGTGCTGTCGCTTTCTAGCAATGTGATCTTAAATACATAGTTTAGAGTCTCTAAATTCCAGTTATCTCAACTTCAAAGTGGGGAAAACACCTATCTCATGGAATTATTATGAGGATTAAAAGAGCTAAAAACAATTTTTTTTGGTAATGCCACTTTGAAGCATATACTAAAAAATGCTCAGAAAAAAACTGTCTTTACAGTTATAACTTTATTATTCATATCAAAAATGTACACTCCATAGAAGCTAAATGTATTTTCTGAAATGCAATATAGAAAATCATTCAATAGAATATGGTTTATTATTATAGTGGCGTACTATATAACTATTAAAATGACAGATACAAAGATAAGAAAAGTTACACTATAGTTTATAAACCAATTTTATTTGACAACAAAGTCAAATGGCACAAAGACTGATAAGCTTCTTAAAGCACTATGTGAGCAATGGAATCAACTAATTTTTTTTCTGTCATATGTTTGTGTTTGTGGCTCAGTAATGGTAGTGATAATGAATACGTGTACTGTTATATGCAGTTCACAGAGTATTTCAAAAAAATTATCCACTTACTACTTACAGCAGTGCTAGAACTAATTGTTATTCTTGTTTTCTCAGTTCTAAATCTTGTGCTCTTTCCATGTGGAATAGTAGAAAATTTAGAAAAATTCATAGATTTATTGTGAAAAAATCTTTGTAGAATAATGCCAGATGAAAAGAAAATTGAATAGAATATAGCACATGGTGTGTTACTATCTTGTGAACCATAAATATATATCAATCAGAATCAGCTATAATATTAACTTGATTGTCATATTATAATAGCTTTGCATTTTTGTTTTATTTTTATTGACATCATGGATTCAGTACAGTTTTAAAATTCTTGGCGTGTAATTAACTATGGCTTGTGACCTGACTGGTATTCACTGGATAGAGTATTTGTATAAGTTCTGTTGCCTATGCTTAAAAATAGCCATAGTCTATTATCATAACTTCAGACAAAATTGACTTCTTAAAGTATATATACAATTGAGTCTCTGAAATGTTTCCTTTAAGAAACAAAAGTAAGGAAGACAGAAATAACCACCAGTTTATTTGCTCTAAATTTTCGACTCCTGTGGTTTTATCGTAAGCGGGAGGTAAACTGCATATATAAGCAGCATAGATTAAAAAAACTAATACTTATTTTATATTATTGTCAGCCATAGAGTGTATATCCCAGAAAGGGGGATCATAGTGAACTGTTGTTATTAGTGAGTTTGGTTTTGGGTTTTTTTAATTTCTGGTACTTAACATAGCTTGGAATCTTTAGGAAGAAAGTATTTTGAAATGATCATCAATAACACATCAAATTGGAAATCTTTTATTAAATTTTCTTATATTAAATAAAATTGTTTTAATTATGTTTCTAACATAGTACTTTTTGCCCTTTCTCATAGCTATTAATTGATGGCAAAGTTATTTTGGCTTTGTTTACCTATGTTAAAAAGCCTGAGAAACATAAAATAGTTGAATGGTCTGCAGCACAGTATGAAGAATTACAACTGCACGCAATTGCCACTTTGTCATCAGTGGCTCCTTTTTTAATAGACGAGTACATGTTGTATCAGGGAAATGCTCACGTCCTTGCATTTTTAGAATGGTGTGACGGTGAAGGTAAGTGGCCTTTCAGATTCCTGTCAAAATTCTAATCTACATATTTCAACTGAATGGTGGTGTAGAAAAAGAAATACAATTAAAAGGAGAACTAGTAGATCTGGCCTTCTGTGATCTTAATGTATTTAAATGGTGTTTTAAGGAAAAAAGCCTGAGATTTCATTTATAGTCAGACATTAGTAAATGTTAGCATAGTTGATGCATACCTTTCAGTAAAATTAATCATTCATATAAACTGATTTAAATTTTTATATTATTAGGCCCATCCAATAATTATACTGTCCTGTAATATTTTAATTAATCATTCAACAAATATTTATTGAATGCCTACTAGTAACCATATATTGTTTTAGCTACTAACGAAACATTTATGTTCAAAATAAATGAAGTCCATACCTTCATGGAGCTTCAGATTTAGATCTCTAACCACATGTAGTCTGCCAAGTTAGCAGAGCCCCAATTTGTATGAATATTTCATTTCAATTTTCATAATTCTTAGAAGGGAAATAAGAAATACATTCTTTTTTTAAAAAAAATTATAAGTAAGATACTGTATTCTTCTCTGGTAGTAACTTTGCTCTGGAAATAATTTTGTATGGTACATTTTCATTAGATCAAGAATAGCACTCATCCATGAGGAAGAAAAAATTATAGCTTATTTTTATTCTCTAGTTTTTAATATGCTGAATTACTAAATTTAGTCATGTTAAATTACTGTGCATTAAATAAAACAATTTTCCTGTCTCTCCTTTATATTATTTATGTTTACAGAAGTCTATAAGGCAAAAAAAAGGAAATGCTGCCTAACAAGAAGTCTGATAGCTAACAGTTATTGAGTACCTACTATGTGATAGGCCTTAACCCCCTCAGCAGTATTAAACCATTTAGGCCTCACAACAAATCTAGGAGTTATAGGTTCTATTATTAGCCCTGTTGGTCAGTGGGTAGAACTCAGAGAAGTTAAATAACTTGTTCCTTGCCACATAGTAAGTGATTTAATGCAGGCAGTCTAGCTCCAGAATCCACATTTCTAAACCTATACATACTACTGAGAACAGTATTTTGAACTTTTTTTTTTTAGCATTAAACAAAAAGCTACTTCTAAAAGAACCTTTCAAAGAAAGCATAGTATAACGAAGAAAGAGAACTTGCCTTGTTATTTATCAAGACTGACCATAAAGCTATAGTAATTAAAATTGTATGGTACTTGACCAGGCATAGACCAGTGGAATGGAATATATGGGAGGTTGGCATCATCAGAGATGATATTGCCAATCAATGAGAGAAGGTTGGTTCTCGGGCAGTTGGCCCTCCGTGTGAAAAAATAAAAATTAGATCCTTTCAACTTGTTTAAAAAAGTCAATTGCAAAATGAATTAAAGCCCTAAATGCAAAAAGTTAAACTGTAAAAATCTTAGAAGAAAACATGGGAAATTATCTTTATGATAACAGGGTAGAAACAGACTTTTTAAATACAGAAGAGCTTAACTATAAAAAAGATTATTAAAGATTATTAAATGTATTAAGTACTGTAAAACAGAAATATCTGTATTACAAAATCTGAATAAGATAATCTATAAATTGAGGGAAGACATTTACTCACCACTCTGACTGATAAACGATTAGAATTCAGGTTCATAAAGAACTCCTACATATCAAAAAGAAAATAACTCAGTAGAGAAGTAGGCAAACAATAGAGATTGCCAAGAAAATTCTTCAAAATTTTTGGAGAAAATTTCAAATTTTCAAAAAAAATTAAAAGACACTCAACCCCACTGGTAATCAGAGAAATGTAATCACTCTGCAAATTAAGATAACAATGAACTACCATTTCACATTTAATAGATTGGGAAAAAATCTATTTCTTATACATTGTATCCATATAACCACTTTGGGGAACAATTTGGCAACTTTAATAAAATTCCATGTGGGTATATGATTCTGGTGTCACAGGTGAAACACTTCTCAGTGGGAACAAGAGGACATGAACTAGAATGTTCATTGTAGCAATTTGTACTAGTGAATGGATAAACTTATTTATAAACTGGTTGTAGAAAGCAGTTAAAACTGAGTGACCTAGATCTACTTGTAACAATGTGAATAATTTCAAAAATACAACGTTGAGGGCTTCCCTGGTGGCTCAGTGGTTGAGAGTCCGCCTGCCGATACAGGAGACACGGGTTCGTGCCCTGGTCCAGGAAGATCCCACATGCCGCAGAGCGGCTAGGCCCGTGAGCCATGGCCGCTGAGCCTGCGCGTCCGGAGCCTGTGCTCCGTAGCGGGAGAGGCCGCAACAGTGAGAGGCCCGCGTACAGCAAAAAAAAAAAAAAAAAAAAAAACAACGTTGAGTAACAGAAACAACTTACAGAAGATACATACAATAATGATACATTTGAGTAAAATTTAAAAACATATTTCTGTACTGGAAATAGAAAGAGGAGGGGGATGGAATCATATTTACTTCTCTAAAAAAAAAAACCCTAAAGTATGACAAAATTTTAACATCTCTTTAAACTTATATAGATATAAAAGATGTCTAATCTAAATTTCTTGATGTAAAGTAACTATTAATATTTCTCTACAGATTCCTTCTTTAGTCATGGGAACAGTTTTCATGGTACAGGTGGCCGTGGAAACAAGTTTGCCCAGATGCGTTACAGTTTAAGACTCTTGAGAGCCATGGTCTACCTTGAGCATGAGACCATACACAAGGATCTTTGTGAAAAGAGAGCAATTCAGCAACTGATAGGTAAAAACGTAACATGTTTGTGTCCTGATGAAAGTAGAATGTTTATAAATTAGAACTTTTGTTTGAAATGTTTTTCTACACATTTATTTTGTCCTATATCTGACAAACTCCTGAATATTTTCTTGATTTTTGTTTCATACTGTTGCTATAAATTAGTTTGTCTTTACTGAAACATCATGATCACTTATCCTTTAAACATTTGTTTACTTAATTCAGATACTGTTTCATTTAGGATTATCTTTATCTTTTTTTTTTTAATGGGCTAGTGTTATATTTCACTATTCTAGGAGTAAGATCACCACTTTTTGGCCAGGCCTTTTGGAGTCATTTTAAAAGAGGATAACATTACATTTTCCAGTGCATTTGACATTACCAGAACACTGGTACACTGGTGTATACAGAAATGTACATAGGTTTTCTGATATCAGGATATCCTTAATTTTCAGCTTAAAGAGTTGACTGTGCTAAGTCACTTTATCTCCAACATACATACATGCGAGCTCAGTGTAAAATTCAGAACCCCTAAGCAAAAGCTTTCTACCTTTTGTTATTTAAAAAATAAATAGTTCTCTGGCCCTAATCTTTCCTGACTTTGAGAAGTAAGAGCTATATTTGTCATATCCATGTTCAGTGACTGCCTTATGAGAAGGTGATATCATTTGCTGGATGTCAATTAATTACAAATGCTTACTCAAAAACTCTTCTACCTGTTCAGTGCCTGCTCTTCCATCATTAGTGGATTGGTGTGGTGCCCTCTAATAATAATACTAGTAAGCAAAATGAGGATACTGAAAAGGGGGCTAGGCAAAAACATTCACTTTCTTGATGAGTTTACTGGGGGATGACCAAACCTGAAAGTAGATTTTATCACTTCTGTGCACATTTCATGATACAGAACTCAGTGTGAAGGCCCCAGCCTAAATGGATGAATACAATTTTCCATATATCCAAGAAGAAGTCTTAATCTTACCTGGGTAGCAAGTGGGGAAGGGAAAGCAAATAGCAAGGGTTCTTTTCTTCTCAGGACCTTTCCCTTTAACTTGAAAGAAGCTGATCTTTATTATGTGAGTTCCTAGGGGCAGGAACCTTCTCTTACAGAGTCTAACAGAGGCTCTATAGTAGAAATAAGCTCAACAAATAGTAATTGCACTGTAAATGTAAATGTTTATACACCTGTTGTGTAGGCACTGGTGTCATAAACATGTATAGAACAGAACTCTCAGGACCTTGCCTTAATGAAAACAAAAGGAAAGATGTATGTCATAGAAAGATAGCATGCATTACCCTGCACTGTTAGTAAGGCACCTAGTGAGTAATACAGCGAGTAAATGCCACAGGGTAGTTTTCAATGCTGGGCAATCTTAACGAGAATCTTTATGAGTTAGGGTGTGAGGGTAAGGCTGGTTTCAAGAGGAAAGAGAGAGAGAGAGAGAGAGAGAGAGAGAGAGAGAGATGGTCTTTCAAGCAAGGGGACAGCATAAACAGAGACATGAAGCCAAAATATACATGATGATGTGTTCAGAGCTAGCTTAAGTGGAGTCAAAGTTTTATGAAGACAAATAATATGAGATAAAGTTAATTGTCTAGTCAGAGGCCAAGCTAGAAAGAGTTTTGAATGGCATACCGTAATAGAGTTTGAACTTCATTCGCTTTAAGCATGGGGAGCTATTAGTGGTTTGGATTAGGAAAGTTATATGTGCAATGCTATTTTAGAAAGAGGAAATCTGAAAAATATATCCAATGGTTAGAATAGAGCAAGGAGAAGGTAAATGTAGGGAGTTAAAGGATACCGAAATATTAAGAAAATAATTCAGTATTAACATAACATTTATTACAGACAACAGGGAAAGTGACATCCCTGTACACAGGTAGGAAGAAGAGGAGATAATCTAGAAAGGAGAAGCAGATGCAAGGCCAGCCAGGTTGGATTCCTAGAAGGTGTCCTAATAAGGGAGCATATGCCCTCTGTCCATGGCATGCCTCTGCCCTGGTCTCCAGCATGCTCACCTAGCCTTCCTAGCCTCTGATCCTTCACCTGCTGTAATTCATCCTAACAGGACCAAGAATTGTCCCTTCAGAGCCAACAGTGGAAATAGGCTGTGATTTCCATGGCCCTTTTACTTTGAAACATAGCTCCACACCTTCCTGCTAATGCCAGTGATCCCTTAGTAACTGAGGAAAAATGACTTTTGTTCATTATACAAAGCTTAAAGGAAAAGTCCTTTTTTGAGGCAAAATTTTATTGTGAATGACATTCCATCAGTGTAAATGGCTATTTTCAAGTCTTTTAAAATTTTGATTGGAAGGAGAGCTTTTAAAGAACATGGGAATATTGCTACCTAAGTTGTTGAAGATGCCTTCGAGTGGACATAAGGAGACGATGCAGAAAGAAGTAACAGGAATAGAAAACGTACTTAGGGATGTCTTCCACCTTTGCCTAAGATTGACCCTGTTAACCACAAGGGCAAGAAGAGATGAGGCAAGCTATGATCAGGCATTTTGGTCATATATTTGCAAAGGCACACATCTTTGCCTCATGAAACTGCATATTTTCAAACAGTTTTGTTTGCTTGGTGAAGTATCAGGTTGTTAAGGGCTTCTTTTAATGACATGCCATTAATTATGTACTAGAAATTCTATATATATGGGGCTACTGATTGTACTGAGACCCCAACGAATCCATTTATCATCTTCTGTCTACAGCTTCTAGGAAACCATACAATGAAAATAGCCCTTTTAAAAGTAGTTTTTCTAGTTGAAATTTTATAAGAAAGAATTTCAGAACAGTAATTGATCAAATAAAAATACAATGTTCAATAACTTTACATTCTTTAACATTTTTCAAATCAGGAATCTTTAAAAATATAATAAGCAAGTATAATGATAAGGAAGAGGCCATTCTTTTGGAAATTCAATCTGATATTTTACTTATTTTATCTGGTCTTTGTGAACATCATATTCCTAGGAAGGTATGTATGCCTGTGAATCAAAGTTTTGTTTAGATCTCTCAATCACATAACACTATGAACTTTTCCTTAGTAAATGTCCATAAATATTGGTGTTTTTTTAATCTTATGAAGATTTAATATTCTTTTTTAAGAGTATAATTACATACAGTAAAGTATATAGATCTTAAGTATATAGTTTGATAGGTTTTGACAAATATATACATCCATTTAACCAATATCACAATTAAAATATAGAATTTTTTTTTTTTTTTTTCGGTACGCGGGCCTCTCACTGTTGTGGCCTCTCCCGTTGTGGAGCACAGGCTCCAGACGCACAGGCTCAGGGGCCATGGCTCATGGGCCTAGCCACTCTGCGGCATGTGGGATCTTCCTGGACCGGGGCACGAACCTGTGTCCCCTGCATCGGCAGGCGGACTCTCAACCACTGCGCCACCAGGGAAGCCCTAAATATAGAATATTTTTATCTCCCTGTAAAATTCTTTCATGCCGCTTAGCAGCCATGCCCCCACTTGCCTACAGGCAACCACTTTTCTGATTTCTATTCCCATAAATTAGTTTTGCCTATTTTTTTAACTTTATATGAATGGAATCACATAATTATTTACTCTATTAGTTCTGGTTTCTATCAGCCAGCACCATATTTCTGAAATATATCCATGTTGTTGCATGTATCAATAATTCATTCCTTTTTATTGCTGAATAGTATTGTATGAATACAACAAAATTTGTTTCTCTATTCCCTTATTGATAAACACTTAGGTTGATTCCATTTGGGACTACTATGTTTAAAACTTTAATTAACATTCTTGTACTAGTCTTTTTGTGGACATAATGCTTTCATTTCTCTTGGATAAATACCTAGGAGTGCAACTAATGGATCATAAGGTAGGTGTATGTTTTGAAGAAACTGGCAAATAGTTTTCCAGAGAGGCTGTACCATTATAAATGATGTTTTGGGTTTGAATTCGGTTCATACCTAAAATTAAAAGTTAGAAAAAGAGCTTAATTCCCTTTGATCTTTTTAATGCCATAGCAAACTCTAAGTCTCAGAGATTAATAACTTAAATAGCAAGACATAGATTTGGAAAGATAAAAATTAAAAATTATGAAGGTTTCAATAGAGCAATTTGAGGGAGAGGCAAAAAGAACAGTAAACACATACTTAGCTCCAAGCTTTCGTAGAACTTCTTATATTCTATCACCCTGTGCCTGTGTTCTTCTGGAAAATACTCATAGTCTTGCTTACTGGGAACCAGAACTGAACGACAAGACAATAGGAAAGGTACTTGGTAACAGACAAATATTAATTGGTGAAAGCATCACATAAATTATTAAAGGTTTTAACTGCTATTTATAAATTTATTTCTCTCTTGGGAACATTGGAAAATCTTCCATGATAGAATTTTAACCCCTTAAATTAGTTGTTGCTATCTAGTACTCATCTGACATGATGTTAGATTACATTCATTACAATGTGGAAGAAAACCATGGGATAAGTCTTATGGTTTACTTTTTTTTTAAAGAAAGAGAAAGGGAAAAAAATATAAAGGGGCATTAAGCTGGCATGTTGACTGATATCCTCTCTAAAATGACTAGCTTTACAGTAATTTGTCTTAAATTCCTGAGAACAAGTGAGTACAAATTTAAAAAAGAAAAATTGTATTACAGTACTACTTTCCTAAAAATGTTGTTGTATTTTTCTGGTAGAAAAACTTTTAGGGGACAGGATGCAATGGGAAAGGAAAGGATTATTTATTTATTTCAAGAAATACTTTTAAATAAATCTCTTAGGAAATTTTTGGAACTGAAGGAGTGGATATAATTCTTCATGTAATGAAAACAGACCCCAAGAAGTTACAGAGTGGATTAGGCTATAATGTACTTCTTTTTAGTACATTGGACAGCATTTGGTGAGTATTACTGTACCCATGTTAGATAGAATCACAGTAAAAGAAAATTACCTCTTTTGGTAGCTATGTATGCCAATTTTCTTCCCTCAAAACTACAGCAGAAAGATAAGCCTTTTTCTTTTCAGTAGTCCAGAAATGACACTATCCTTTGGAAAGTAGTCTTGTCCATCACTCAAATATAAAACCATTCTTGTATCTAAACTTAAATCTTTGTTTTTTGTGATTTGAATGTGTTCCATTTTGCCCTGGCCTGGGAAAACACAAGCATCTACTATTACTCATACACTATTCTTATTCTTGAAGACTGCTGAATTCCTCACTCATCTTATCTTAAAAAGTTGAAAACCAGTTGATTAGGTATTTCCTAATCAATATTGTTTCCCAAACATTTTAGCATTCCAAAGGGCAAATATATATATATATACTACTTTTCTTAACATTAATTTATGAAATTTTGTCTTTGGGAAAATTAGTTGAGTTTCCTACATCATTAACACTTAACACATTTCTTCTGTTTGGGTAGAATTCATGAGAGCCACACTACAACACATTAGTTTAAAAACAAAAAAAAAAACCCCTCATGACTATAGACCAAATGGGCCTAACAGATGTATGTAGAACATTCTACCAATAACAGCAGAAAACACATTTTTTTAATCACTGTGATATTGTGATTTATAATTTTAAAATATGTATTTGGTTCATTTCTAGGACAGAGCTCCTAAAATTCTTCTAATTTCTTAATTAATAAGAGCAATGGGAACATCTTTTGTTACAATATTTGCTCTTTTATCCCCAGTTCCTATAATAGTTTCAGAGTAATAAAGATGAAAGTAGTATCTTTTGTTATTCATAACAAGCCCCTTTCAACTACATCTGAGTTTATGTTAATGAGGTGATTTTTGGAAAGCCCCTAGATAACCACAGGATGGGAGCCTGGTTGCCAGGGGAGCTAACTATATGGTTAATTAAAGGGTTGTAACTTTCAGCTCCACCCTCAACCTCCAGGGAGGGGAGAGAGGCTGAAAATTGAGTTTAACCATCAATGGCCACTGATTTCATCAATTACACCTACATAATGAAGCCTCCATAAAAATCCTAAACTATGTGATTGAGAGAGCTTCCAGGTTGGTGAACACTTGGAGGTGCTGAGAGAGGGCATGGAAGCTCCATGCCCCTTCCCCATATACCTTGCCCTGATCATCTCTTCCATTGGGCTGTTCCCAAGTTGGATCATTTTATAATAAACTAGTAATCTAGTAAGTAAACTATTTTCCTGAGATCTGAGCTACTCTATAGCTGTTTTATCAGAAGCACAGGGTGACAACCTGGACTGGAATTTAAGGTTGGGGAAGGAAAGCAGCACAGTCTTGTGGGACTGAACCCTTAACCTGTGAGATCTGATGCTAACCTAGGTAGATAGTTTCTGAATTGAACTGAATTGTTAGGACACCCAGTTAATGTCCACTGAGAATTGAAGAATTGGTTTGTGTAGGAAAAACCTACACATTTGGTGGCCCTAAGTGAAGTATTGAGTAGTTTTGAGAGGAGACACAGAGTTTTTTTTCTTTTTTTTTACAAACACAAATGGAGCATTCTCTAGGGTAAATCACATGTAAGGTCATAAAACAAGTCTTGAGAAATTTAAGAAGACTGAAATCATTCCTTTCTGACCACAACTGAATACAACTAGAAATCAATAACAAACGGAAACCAGAAAAACTCACAAATGCATGGAAATCAAACAACACAGTCTTGAACAACCATTGGGTCAAAGACAAAAATAAAAGGGAAATTAGAAAATTTCTCAAGAAAAACTAAAATGAAAACACAGCATGCCTAAACTTACGTGATACAGCAAAAGCAGCACTAAGAGGGAAGTTTATAGTGAAAAATCCCTATGTTTAAAAAGAGTCAAACATCCTAACTTTACACCTTAATGAACTATAAAACAGAACAAACCAAGCCCAAAGTTATCAGAACAAAGGAAATGATAACAATTACAGCAGAAATAAATGAAATAGAGAATAGAAAAACTCAACAAAACCAAGAGTTGCTTCTCTGAAGAGATAAAACTGTTTTGAAAATTGACAAAACTTTAGCTAAACTAAGAGAAAAAGAGAGAAGACTGAAATAAAATTATAAATGAAAGAGAAGACATCACAACAGATAACACAGAAGTAAAAAAGATCATAAGGGACCGTTATAAACCATCTGCCAACAAATTGGAGAACATAGAAGAAATGGATAAATTCCTAGAAATATACAATGTACTGACACTGAATCAAGAGGAAATAAAAAGCCTGAACAGATCAATAACAATAAGGAGATTGAATCAGTAATCAAGAACCTCCCAGCCAAAAAAGCCCATGTCCAGAGAGCTTCACATGTGATTTTTACCAAAAATTTTAAGAAGAATTATTCTGAAAGGTAGGAGAATAGGGAACACTTCTGAACTCATTTTATGAGGCCAGCATCACCATAATACCAAAGCCAGACAAAGACATCGTAAAAAAGAACTGGGAGTTCCTTGGTAGTCCAGAGGTTAGGACTCGGCACTTTCACTGCCATGGGCCTGGGTTCGATCCCTGGTCAGGGAACTAAGATCCTGCAAGCCATGCAGTGTGGCCAAAAAAAAGAGAGAGAACTACAGACCAATATCCCTGATGAACATGGAAGCAAAAATCCTCTAGAAAATATTAGTAAACTGAATTCAACAGCACATTAAAAGGATTACACACCATGACCAAGTGGAATTTATCCCTGGAAAGCAAGAATAGTTCTATATATGCATATTAGTCAATGTGATATACCACATTAATGTGGTATATCACAAAAGGACAAAAATCACATAATTATCTCAATGTATATAGAAAAAGCATTTGACAGAATTCAACACCCTTTCATGATAAAAACTCTCAATAAATTAGGTGGAGAAGGAATTTACCTCAACACAATAAAGGCTGTATGTGAAAAGGCCACAGCTAATATCACACTGAATGGTGAAAAGCTGAAAGCTTTTTCTCTAAGATCTGTATAAGGCAAGGATGCCCACTCTCACCACTTCTACTCAATATAGTACTATAAGTCCTACCCAGAGCAGTTAGGCAAGAAAAAATAAATAAATAAAAGGCATCAGAAAGAAATCAGAAAGAAAATCAGAAAGATTTTCAGAAATCAGAAAGAAAAATGTAAAATTATCTCTGCAGATGACATGATCTTATACGTAAAAAACACTAAAGACTCCACCAAAAAACTGTTAGAACTAATAAATGAATTCAGTAAATTTGTAGGATACAAAATTAACATATAAAAATCAGTTGCATTTCTATACACCAATAATGAACTACTCCAAAAAAAGGAAATTAGGAAAATAATCACATTTGCAACTTCTAAGAATAAAATACTTAAAAATAAACATAACCAAGGGGTGAAAGACATAGTGGTACAGCCACTGTGGAAAACAGTATGGAGGTTCCTCAGAAAATGAAAGATAGAACTACCATATGATCCAGTAATCTCATTTCTGGGTATATATCCAGAAGAATTAAAATCAGGATCTTGAAGAGATCTTATGTTCACTGCAGCATTATTCACAATAGCAAAGATACAGAAACCACCCAAATGTCCATCAACAGATGAATGAATAAAGAAAATGTGGTATATGCATACAATGGAATATTACTCAGCTTTAAAAGAGAAGGAAATCCTACCATTTGCAAGAACATGGATGGACCTAGAAGACATTATGCTAAGTGAAATAAGTCATTCACAGAAGGATATCTCTTATACGTAATTTCTCTTATAAAAGGCATCTAAGGGCTTCCTTGGTGGTGCAGTGGTTGAGAGTCCGCCTGCTGATGCAGGGGACACGGGTTCGTGCCCCGTCCAGGAAGATCCCACATGCCACGGAGCAGCTGGGCCCGTGAGCCATGGCCACTGAGCCTGCGCGTCCGGAGCCTGTGCTCTGCAACAGGAGAGGCCACAACAGTGAGAGGCCCGCGTACCGCCAAAAAAAAAAAAAAAGCATCTAAAATAGTCAAAATTGTAGAAGTAGATAACAGTATGTAGACAGTGGAATGATGGAGTGAGGGAGGCATGAGGTGTTATCGTTCACCAGGTATAATGTTATAGTCATACAAGATTAGTAAATACCAGAGATCTGCAGTACAACACTGCCCATAGATCTGCTCTATAATATAGCGGCTATAATTAAGGTAAGGTATTGTGTGTACTTAAACATTTGTTAAGTGCATGGATCTAGTATGTTCAGTGGTCTTACTACTAAAAAAAAAAAAAAAAAAAAAAATACCACAAAGGGATACAAGGAAACTTTTAGAGGTGATGAATATTTTTATTACCTGGATTGTGGTGATAGTAACACAAGTATATACATATGTGCAAACTCACCAAATTATATATAATAATTATATGCAGATTAAAAAATTCCAGTTATACTTCAGTAAACATGGGGTGGGGGGAAACTCTGATGAATATTACTTTCCATAAGATGAAGTAACTAGATTTATCCCCTGCAAATTCTCTGTTTATTTAGAGAGCTAGAATACTCAGCTCTCTTCCAGATACACATAAACAATGGGGCTAATCAAATATCTAGTTTCTTTTTTACTGCAGAGAAGAGAGGGATATAGTGATAAAATGATAACCTGATCTTAGGTTTCAATAGCAAAGTCTTATTGACCAAAGTGCTGTATTAAGCATAGTAAAAAATTTAGAGATGAATATTAATGAGTACCATCCTTACTATCTACCAGTACATTGGGATTCAGTGGTTACTGCAGAAAATGACTTGATGTTTTATCCCTTTTTTATTTAATACCTCACAGTTATACTAAAATAAAGATAAATAATTTTATTTATCTGTGTCTTTTATTACAGCACAACTCAAATCCCTTTGGCTAAGAGATAAGTAATAAGTCCAATGTTTAATTAGTAACACTGGGCATCGGATCTTTTTCCTTTTCTTAGGAACTTAACTGAGGAGTTCTTGTCTATTCATCTGCATCATGAAAGGACTTTACATTTTATCGAACACTTTTACTTCTATTGAGATATCATATAGTATTTCTCCTTTATTCTGTTAATGTGGTCCATCACATTGTACGCCTTGAATAAGTCTGATCTGGTTATGGTGTATTATTTCTTTTTCTATGTTGTTGGATTCAATTAGCTAATGTTTTTAGATTTTTTTTTTTGGTACCATGTAATGTGAGTTTAATTTTCCTTTTTATTGATGTTCCATGGATGGTTTTGGTATTTAGTTTATTTTGACCTCTGAAAACAGGAAATATTTTTTCTAGAAAGAGTTTGTGTAAGATTGTTTTCATATCTTTCTTAAATAATTTGTGGAATTCACCAATTAAGTCATCTGTGCCTGGAGTTCTCTTTGTAGAAAGATTCTGAAGTATAGATTTCATTTCTTTAATATGTGTGTGTCTATTAAGGTTTTCTAGCATAGGCTCTGATGTCTTTTCCTAGGCACTCATTTATTTTGTCTGAAATTTCATATTTACTCTCATAAGGCTATTTGTAATATCCTCTTAGGATTTTTAATGTCTGTAGGATACCAAGTGATGCTTTCTTTTCCTTTCTTGGTATTAATCATTTCTGCCTTCTCCTTCTGGCTTTTTTCTTGATGGGTTTCACCAGGAGTTGATCAATATTATTAGTCTTTTTTTTTTGGTACGCGGGCCTCTCACTGCTGTGGCCTCTCCCGTTGCGGAGCACAGGCTCCAGACGCGCAGGCTCAGCGGCCATGGCTCACGGGCCTAGCTGCTCCGCGGCATGTGGGATCTTCCCGGACCAGGGCACGAACCCATGTGCCCTGCATCGGCAGGCGGACTCTCAACCACTGCACCGCCAGGGAAGCCCTATTAGTCTTTTTAAAGAATCAATTTGTGTGCATTATTATTTCTATTTTATTTTGTTTTATATTTAATTAATTTCTGTAGGTTTTTTTCTTTCATTCAATTTCACCTTTTCTATTTCTTTTGTTTTTCTGGAATTTAATTTTATTTATTTTTTTATACAGCAGTTCTTATTAGTCATCCGTTTTATACACCTCAGTGTATACATGTCAATCCCAATCTCCCAATTCATCACACCACCACCCCCATGCCCCTGCCGCTGTCCCCCCTTAGTATCCATACGTTTGTTCTCTACATCTGTGTTTCCATTTCTGTCCTGCAAACTGGTTCATCTGTACCATTTTTCTAGGTTCAACATATATGTGTTAATAAATCATATTTGTTTTTCTCTTTCTGACTTACTGCACTCTGTATGACAGTCTCTAGATCCATCCATGTCTCTACAAATGACTCAACTTCGTTCCTTTTTATGGCTGAGTAATATTCCATTGTCAATATTTACCACAGCTTCTTTATCCATTTGTCTGTCGATGGGCATTTAGGTTCCTTCCATGACTTGGCTATTGTAAATAGTGCTGCAATGAATATTGGGGTGAATGTGTCTTTTTGAATTATGGTTTTCTCAGTAGTGGGATTGCTGGATCATATGTTAATTCTACTTTTAGGTTTTTAAGGAACCTCCATACTGTTCTCCATAGTGGCTGTATCAATTTACATTCCCACTAACAGTGCAAGAGGGTCCGCTTTTCACCACACCCTCTCCAGCATTTGTTGATTGCAGATTTTCTGATGATGCCCATTCTAACTGGTGTGAGGTGATACCTCACTGTAGTTTTGATTTGCATTTCTCTAATAATTAGTGATGTTGAGCAGCTTTTCATGTGCTTCTTGACCATCTGTATGTCTTCTTTGGAGAAATGTCTATTTAGGTCTTCTTCCCATTTTTGGATTGGGTTGTTTGTTTCTTTAATATTGAGTTGCATGAGCTGTTTATATACATTGGAGATTCATCCTTTGTCTGTTGATGCATTTGGAAATATTTTCTCCCATTCTGAGGGTTGTCGTTTCGTCTTGTTTATGGTTTCCTTTGCTGTGCAAAAGCTTTGAAGTTTCATTAGGTCGCATTTGTTTATTTTTGTTTTTATTTCCATTACTCTAGGAGGTGGATCAAAAAAGATCTTGCTGTGGTTTATGTCAAAGAGTGTTCTTCCTATGTTTTCCTCTAAGAGTTTTATAGTGTCTGGCCTTACATTTAGGTCTCTAATCCATTTTGACTTTATTTTTGTGTATGGTGTTAGGGAGTGTTGTAATTTCATTCTTTTACATGTAGCTGTGCAGTTTTCCTAGCACCACTTATTGAAGAGACTGTCTTTTCTGCATTGTATATCCTTGCCTCCTTTGTCATAGATTAGTTGACCATAGGTGTGTGGGTTTCTCTCTGGGCTTTCTATCTTGTTCCATTGATCTATGTATCTGTTTTTGTGCCAGTACCATACTGTGTTGATTACTGTAGCTTTGTAGTACAGTCTGAAGTCAGGGAGTCTGAATCCTCCAGCTCCGTTTTTTTCCCTCAAGACTGCTTTGGCTATGCGGGGTCTTTTTTGTCTCCATACTAATTTTAAATTTTTTATTCTAGTTCTGCAAAAAATGCCATTGGTAATTTGATAGGGATTGCATTGAATTGGTAGATTGCTTTGGGGAGTATAGTCATTTTCACAATATTGATTCTTCCAATCCAAGAACATGGTATATCTCTCCATCTGTTTGTATCCTCTTTAATTTCTTTCATCAGTGTCTTATAGCTTTCTGCATACAGGTCTTTTGTCTCCCTAGGTAGGTTTATTCCTAGGTATTTTATTCTTTTTGTTGCAATGGTAAATGGGACTGTTTCCTTAATTTCTCTTTCAGATTTTTCGTCATTAGTATATAGGAATGCAAGAGATTTCTGTGCATTAATTTTGTGTCCTGCAACTTTACCAAATACATTGATTAGCTCTAGTAGTTTTCTGGTGGCATCTTTAGTATTCTCTATGTATAGTATCATGTCATTGGCAAACAGTGACAGTTTTACTTCTTCTTTTGCAATTTGGATTCCTTTTCTTTCTTTTTCTTCTCTGATTGCTGTGGTTAGGACTTCCAAAACTATGTTGAATAATAGTGGTGAGAGTGGACATCCTTGTGTTGTTCCTGTTCTTAAAGGAAATGCTTTCAGTTTTTCACCATTGAGAATGATGTTTGCTATGGGTTTGTCGTATATGGCCTTTATTATTTTGAGGTAGGTTCCCTCTATGCCCACTCTCTGGAGAATTTTAATCATAAATGGTTGTTGAATTTTGTCAAAAGCTTTTTCTGCATCTATTGAGATGATCATATGGTTTTTATTCAGTTTGTTAATATGGTGTATCATATTGATTGATTTGCGTATATTGAAGAATCCTTGCATCCCTGGGATAAGTCCCACTTGATCATGGTGTATGATCCTCTTAATGTGTTGTTGGATTCTGTTTGCTAGTATTTTGTTGAGGATATTTGCATCTATATTCATCAGTGATATTCGTCTGTAATTTTCTTTTTTTATAGTATCTGTCTGGTTTTGGTATCAGGTGATGGTGGCCTCATAAAATGAGTTTGGGAGTGTTCCTTCCTCTGCAATTTTTTGTAAGAGTTTGAGAAGGATGGGTGTTAGCTATTCTCTAAATGTTTGGTAGAATTCACCTGTGAAGCCATCTGGTCCTGGACTTTTGTTTGTTGGAAGATTTTTAATCACAGTTTCAATTTCATTATTTGTGATTAGTCTATTCATATTTTCTACTTCTTCCTGGTTCAGTCTTGGAAGGTTATACCTTTCTAAGAATTTGTTCATTTCTTCCAGGTTTTCCATTTTATTGGCATAGAGTTGCTTGTAGTAGTCTCTTAGGATGCTTTGTATTTCTACGGTGTCTGTTGTAACTTCTCCTTTTTCATTTCTAATTTTATTGATTTGAGTCCTCTACCTGTTTTTCTTGATGAGTCTGGCTAATGGTTTATCAATTTTGTTTATCTTCTCAAAGAACCAGCTTTTAGTTTTATTGATCTTTGCTATTGTTTTCTTTGTTTCTATATCATTTATTTCTGCTCTCATCTTTATGATTTATTTCCTTCTGCTAACTTTGGGTTTTGTTTGTTCTTCTTTCTCTAGTTCCTTTACATGTAAGGTTAGATTGTTTATTTGAGATTTTTCTTGTTTCTTGAGGTAGGCTTGTATAGCTAAAAACTTCCCTCTTTGAACTGCTTTTGCTGCATCCCATAGGTTTTGGATCGTCATGTTTTCATTTTCATTTGTCTCTAGGTATTTTTTGATGTCCTCTTTGATTTCTTCAGTGGTCTTTTGGTTATTCAGTAACGTATTGTTTAGCTTCCATGTGTTTGTGTTTTTTACGTTTTTTTCCCTGTAATTGATTTCTACTCACATAGTGTTGTGGTCAGAAAAGATGCTTGATATGATTTCTATTTCCTTAAATTTACTGAGGCTTGATTTGTGACCCAAGATGTGGTTTATCCTCTAGAATGTTCCATGCACACTTGAGAAGAAAGTGTAATCTGCTATTTTAGGATGGGATGTCCTATAAATATCAATTAAATCTATCTGGTTTGTTGTGTCATTTAAAGCTTCTGTTTCCTTATTTATTTTCATCTTGAATGATCTGTCCATTGGTGTAAGTGAGGTGTTAAAATCCCCCACTGTTATTGTGTTACTGTCGATTTCCTCTTTTATAGCTGTTAGCAGTTGCCTTATGTATTGAGATGCTCCTATGTTGTGTGCATATATATTTATAATTGTTATATCTTCTTTTTGGATTGATCCCTTCCCCATAATGTAGTGTCCTTACTTGTCTCTTGTAACATTCTTTATTTTAAAGTGTATTTTATCTGATATGAGTATTGCCACTCCAGCTGTCTTTTGATTTCTGTTTGCATGGAATATCTTTTTCCATCCTCTCACTTTCAGTCTGTACGTGTCCCTAGGTCTGAACTGGGTCTCTTTTAGACAGCGTATATATGGGTCTTGTTTTTGTATCCATTCAGCAAGCCTGTGTATTTTGGTTGGAGCATTTAATCCATTCACGTTTAAGGTTATTATCGATATGTATGTTCCTATTACCATTTTCTTAATCATTTTGGGTTTGTTTTTGTAGGTCCTTTTCTTCTCTTGTGTTTCACACTTAGAGAAGTTCCTTTAGCATTTGTTGTAGAGCTGGTTTGGTGGTGCTGAATTCTCTTGGCTTTTGCTTGTCTGTAAAGCTTTTGATTTCTCCATTCAATCTGAATGAGATCCTTGCTCGGTAGAGTAATCTTGGTTGTAGGTTTTCCCTTTCATAACTTTAAGTATGTCATGCCACTCCCTTGTGGCTTGTAGAGTTTCTGCTGAGAAATCAGCTGTTAACCTTATGGGAGTTCCCTTGTATGTTATTTGTCATTTTTCCCTTGCTGCTTTCAATATTTTTACTTTGTCCTTAATTTTTGCCAATTTGATTACTATGTGTCTCAGCGTGTTTCTCTTTGGGTTTATCCTGTATGGGACTCTCTGCGCTTCCTGGACTTGGGTGGCTATTTCCTTTCCCATGTTAGGGAAGTTTTGGACTATAATCTCTTCACATATTTTCTCAGGTCATTTCTGTCTCTATTCTCCTTCTGGGACCCCTATAATGCAAATGTAGTTGCATTTCTTGTTGTCCCAGAGGTCTCTTAGGCTGTCTTCATTTCTTTTCATTCTTTTCTCTTTATTCTGTTCTGCAGCAGTGAATTCCACCATTCTGTCTTCCAGGTCACTTATCCGTTCTTCTGTCTCAGTTATTCTGCTATTGATTCCTTCTCATGTAGTCTTCATTTCATTTATTATATTGTTCATCTCTGTTTGTTCTTTAATTTTTCTAGGTCTTTGTTATACATTTCTTGCATCTTTTCGATCTCTGCCGGCATTCTTTTTCCAAGGTCCTGGATCATCTTCACTATCATTATTCTGAATTCTTTTTCTGGAAGGTTGCCTATCACCACTTCATTTAGTTGTTTTTCTGGGGTTTTATCTTGTTCCTTCATCTGGTACATAGCCTTCTGCCTTTTCATCTTGTCTGTCTTTCTATGAATGTGGTTTTTGTTTCACAGGCTGCAGGATTGTAGTTCTTGCTTCTGCTGTCTGCCCTCTGGTGGATGAGGCTATCTAAGAGGCTTGTGCAAGTTTTCCGATGGGAGGGACTGGTGGTGGGTAGAGCTGGCTTTTGCTCTGGTGGGCAGAGCTCAGTAAAACTTTAATCCGCTTGCCTGCTGATGGGTGGGGCTGGGTCCCCTCCCTGTTGGTTGTTTGCCCTGAGGCAACCCAACACTGGAGCCTACCCAGGCTCTTTTGTGGGGCTAATGGCGGACTCTGGGAGGGCTCAGGCCAAGGAGTACTTCCCAGAACTTCTGCTGCCAGTTTCCTTGTCCTCATGGTGAGACAGACCCGCCCCCATCTCTGCAGGAGACCCCCCAGCAGTAGCAGTAGGTCTGGTTCAGTCTCTGTGGGGTCACTGCTCCTTCCCCTGGGTCCCGATGCACACACTACTTTGTGTGTGCCCTCCAAGAGTGGAGTCTGTTTCCCCCAGTCCTGTCAAAGTCCTGCAGTCAAATCCTGCTAGCCTTCAAATTCTGATTCTCTAGGAATTCTTCCTCCTGTTGCCCAACCCCCAGTTTCAGAAGGCTGACATGGGGCTCAAAACCTTCACTCCAGTGGGTGGACTTCTGTGGAATGTGTTCTCCACTTTGTGGGTCACCCACCCAGCAGTTGTGAGATTTGATTTTATTGTGATTGCACCCCTCCTACCATCTCATTGTGGCTTCTCCTTTGTCTTTGGATGTGGGGTATCTTTTTTGGTGAGTTCCAGTGTCTTCCTGTCGATGACTGTTCAGCAGTTAGTTTTTATTCCAGTGTTCTTGCAAGAGGGAGTGAGAGCACGTCCTTCCTCTCCACCATCTTGAACCAATCTCAACCTTTTCTATTTCTTGAGATAGATGCCAGGATCATTGGGTTTCAACCTTTCTTCTTTTCTAATATATCCATCTAAGGCTGTAAAATCTCCTGTAAGCCGAGTTTCCATATGTTCTATTTGTATTATCATTATGTTCAAACTATTTTCAGTGTGATTTTCTTTTCAATCTATGTGAATTTTAGAAGTATATTATTTAATTTCTGAACAGAGAAGCATGTTCTATTTTTTTCTCTTTTTGTAATTGTTATGAATTAAAGAGTCTAAAGGCAGCCCATGATAGGCATCAGAGAGTACCACTTCAAAAGTGGGAAAAAAAGAAGTGTGATTCATAGCCATAGATTGTAAAACCTGGAAGCACCTGAGTGAGAGGGGCCAAGCTGATGGCCTTTATGCACTGACCCTCACACAACCACCGTCACAAAACAGCCAGCAGAAACAGCATCTCTTTTTTTTTTTTTTTTTGCGGTACGTGGGCCTCTCATTGTTGTGGCCTCTCCCGTTGCGGAGCACAGGCTCCGGACACGCAGGCTCAGCGGCCATGGCTCACGGGCCCAGCCGCTCTGCGGCATGTGGGATCTTCCCGGACCGGGGCACGAACTCGTGTCCCCTGCATCGGCAGGCAGACTCTCAACCACTGCGCCACCAGGGAAGCCTGGGTCTCTTTTTTTTTTGAAGAGGGATCCATGTTAAATAATTATCACATTATTATTGAATGATAGATAGATAGATACTATGTTAAATAGGAAGGGTATACAATACAGTTTGACCCCAGCAGGCTTGCAAGGCCTGGGAGGGCTAGAGGGAGATTAGGCTCTGTTTACCAACACCACCACCAGCACCAGCCTATTCAGCCCATATCCACCCCCCACCCAGGAAAACAGTGAAAGTAGCCCTGACAGCAACTTCAGTCCCTCACTCCATATGAGCTGCACAGGCCTAAGCAGCAGGCACTTCAGCAAATAATATCATACGCAAAGAAGGGATGTAATTAAAAACAACAAATGTTTCAGGCATGCTAGCACTGTAAAAGATAGACAGTAAGTGAAGAAATCTTGAAGAAAAAGTTAATAGAGCAACAGAGGAGACCTTTAAGAATAATTAATATCAGGAAAGCAGAGGAGAATATTGCATCTACAGAAAAGAAATAGGCAGTTATGAAAAATAATTAAACAATATTAGTGTTTAAATAGTTGAAATTAAACTACACTGACAAAGTCTCTTTAAAGTTCAATTTTTTTTTTCTTTTTTTTTGCGGTACGTGGGCCTCTCACTGCCATGGCCCCTCCCGTTGTGGAACACAGGCTCTGGACGCGCAGGCTCAGCGACCATGGCTCATGGGCCCAGCCACTCTGCGGCATGTGGGATCTTCCCGGACCAGGGCACGAACGCGTGTCCCCTGCATCGGCAGGCGGACTCTCAACCACTGTGCCACCAGGGAAGCCCCAAAGTTCAATTTTTTAAGCAAAGAAATTAACTACTTGATTTAAGGAAATGAAGAAAAAATATTCTTTGAGAAGATTTTTTAATAGAAATAGACTCACAAATTGAATTGAACAATAAAGCCTTGTTAAGTGAATAACTTTCTTTACTTAAGGTGCTGCATTTTGGGATGTTACCCCTCAGAGGATTACTTTCTTGAAAAGGAAGGCATTTTTCTCCTTTTGGATTTAATGGCAGTAAGTATGATTATAACAATTGTGAAACAAAAAATAAATGTCTTTATTAACTTTCCAAACTGAGTATCACAGAACACTACTCTGTGATTAAATGTGCCCTCAAATAGTGTTCAAATATTTGTTTTAAACAAAAATCCCTCCTGGAGTTTCATAGTATGCATTGGCATAGTAGAGTCTGAAAATTCCTCCAGTGAAGAAACCAGTTTACTTAGGTCAGTGTTCCCAAACACATGACAGCCGAGAATTTGTTCTGTCTTGTTTTGTTTTTCCCCATGAAACTTTAAAGTAACAGCTAGATTATTTAAAAATCAATAATCATTTATTAATAACTTCTAGCTTCTTCTCTTAGTATTAAAAGGGTCACCTTAGACAAAGGAGTAAAGACCAGCATTTTTAAAAAACTGTGTATAGTTTGTAGGTAATGTGAAGAATCTAGTGTGTCATATACTGTTTTACAGAATGAGCAGAAGTGAGCATATTAAGCCTTCCAGGAAGGCAGCTGAGAAGAATGGCAAAGATCCTTACAGTAATCCCCTACTAGCCTCAATTCTAAGTGGGTCCATAGTTAAGATGATATGAAAGAGAAAGTATACTTTTGTTTCAGTAAAACTTTGGGAGATATTCTCATGCAGAGTTCTAGCTATGTCACTGCCTATGATTGCCACCATTCTTGATTTTATTAACAGAATAACAAACCTACTTTGACTTAGCAAAGATACTAAAGTTATCTGTGTCCTTTTAACTCTGAAAGAAAATTAGTTTACACTAGAGATGAGAGTGAACTCATTAGATATAAAACACTACAAACAAAAAACAAGTAAATAATAATGATAATAGTAAAAATAACCCACCTTGAATGAGTCATAACCAGAAACCCTTTGAAAGTTCAGAAAATTGAACATAATACAGAAGGACCTATGTAGTCCTAAATGACATACAGCTCACCGTGTTTCTCTGACTAGCGTACAAGTATGCCCAGAGGCACATGGTCAGTGTCAGGGATTCTCAAAGCTACAACATTAATTTGGCATATCGTTCTGGAATCTAGCTTATACTTAAGATTTGGAAGCAAGGAATGATATTATGCATGTACATATTAAACAATTATATTTTATTTTAATATTATATAGAAGACATAAAAGACATTTCTTACTTGTGTCCACTCTCCTTCACCATCAGAGTTTCTTGGATGGAAAGGCATGAAGGCTGGTAGGAGAGGCCATATAACACAGTGGTTGTGAGCACAGGTTGGAATCAGTCTGACTGAAGCCTCTAATAGTTGTTAGCTGTGTAACTTTGAAAAATTATTTAACATCTCTGCTACCAATTTCTTCATCTATAAAACAGAGATAACATTTATCTACCTTATGCATTGGTGGAAGGATTATGTGAGTGATTATGTGTGTGTGTGTACACATATACATGCATTAGTTAGAATAGTTCCTGACATATTTTTGTTGTGTTTTCTATAGTTATGAATGTAATTATTAGATTGCACTTAACATGGATTAAACCAACCAAGTTAACTACAAATTACAAATCTTCTTTACTGAAGTTCCTGTATAAACTTCAACCCTTGACATTTGCCTCTTTCTCCTGAATGTGAAGTATCGGAGTAAAAAACTCATTTGATTGAGGATTCTGCTTAATACAATCTGCTAAAATATTTATTCAGTGTGAAATGGTAATTGCTAGTAAAGGTTAAATATCATTGAGCGTTTACTATGTGACAGGCAGTCTCATATAACTCATCATAATAACTCTCTAAAGCAGGTAATATTATTACCCTTAATTTAATGAAAGAGGAAACTGATAATGTTTGCAATTCAGACAACAGGTTACATGTTTCCTTTGCTATATTCTATTAGCAGTATACTGTAGGAGTTAATCAACCAAAAATATTTCACACAGAAACCATTACTGTGTGGAGGCCATTGCTCTGGTTGGACTTCTCTATACCTAAATTTTGGTTTGCTGAAAACTGTTTGCAGGAAAACAGAGGAAATATGCTTAATACAATAATTTTTCTTAAGTGCTTAAATACTCTTTTATGGATGCTGAGTTTCAAAATACAAAATTATACCTCATTTTGATTTATTTTCACATGTGACTGCCACTTGGAGTTACCATCAGTTGGTATCTTAGTAACAATGAGGTTACAGCTAGGATGAGACAACTTTACAAACTTTAATTAAGCAGGTAAACTGGAAAGATTCTGTAATTACAGAGTCCTATGCATAGCACCATTTACCTTGCTCCACTTAAAATGAACATTTTCACTTATTTTGACAATCTCTCTCTTTCCTACTCAGCTAAATCAATTACATTTTTGTTCATGACATATGTTTATGACTACATCAGAATTATATGGAATCTTTTTCTTTCTATTTTTTAAGAATCCCTAATGTTTGAAAATGGACTCATTACAATGGTATTTATTTTAATAGGAGATGGTCACAAATCATACTTAGAGTCTTAATTTTATAAGGCAGTCATTTAGAAGAATCCAACTGATTAATACAAAAGTTTCTCCTTTCTTTTTTAAGACAATAATTCTAAATATTAATTGCAACATTTTTCTTTTTCTGTTTCCTTGCAAAAGTTGAACCAAAAAAAATTCTGTAATCTAATACTTGGAATAATGGTTGAATTTTGTGATAATCCCAAAACTGTAGCTTATGTCAATGCTTGGCGAGGGAAGAAGGATCAAACAGCTGCTAGTCTTTTAATTAAATTGTGGAGAAAGGAAGAGAAAGAACTAGGAGTAAAACGTGATAAACATGGGAAGATCGTTGGTAAGTGTATTTATAATTGTTTGTAATTAGATCCGTATTTTTAAAAAGCAATCTTAGGAAAGTATGGGGCCTTACACCATACTAAGTAAATTAGTAGCAGGTTCATATTTTTATAGAATATTTTCAGGAAATGGTATTTGATTATATTTTTTAAATTGAAAATAAAAAACTTAACAATACTTCTTAAAGAACTTTCTTTGAGTTACCTGCTTTTGTAAGTATATTCAGTAATATTTCATTTACCAATAAAATTTGGGACATAAGTTGAGTGAGAACATTTTTATTGTATTTTGTACATTTCTGTTGATTCATATTTATACAGTTTACTTTTTATATGAAAGAAGAAACTTTTAAATAAAAATAAATCCAATGGTCATAAATTTTAATTACTAGACTCTAAATTAATGAAGTTAATAGTACCAGAATTTATATTTCATTTATCTATTTTATAATGCTACATTATATTTTCTAAACCTCTTACAATTCTTATTATAGTTTCATCTGTTAGTATTGTTTATTTTTAAGTGAAAATACTTTCCCCTTTAACTTCTGATGATTTCTATCTTCAAACCATTTTTATTGTTTCTAACTTTTGATCTATAACATCATAAAATAGTTTTTATATTTATAGCATAATATATAGAAACCAAAAGCAAATTACATCATTGTTAAACTGACAGTGTTCAATTTCTGGATCTCAAAATTAGAAAAGTTTTTTATGTGAAAGTTTCACTTTTAAAAAAGTAATTTTGTGAAATTTTTATATTTTACATAAATAGTTAAAAATGAAAGCTTTAAGTTTTGCAACAGAATGGGGAAGAAATTATTGATTATTTATGCTTTTAAAGGAGTAACCATGTATCAGGCAGTATTGTACTCTTACAATATTTTTATATATTTTATGATGTCTAGACTAAAATCTTAAAATTAAGTATTAATTTACTACAGTTTTTATCTGTCCTTTCTATATTTTCATGACATCCAATGATTAGATACAAAGAAACCTCTATTTACTAGTTTTCAAGAAGAGCAAAAAATCACACCACTGCCTGCTAACTGCCCAACCATTGCAGTTATGGATGTTGCTGAGAATATCAGAGCAAAAATTTATGCTGTGTTGGGCAAACTAGGTAAGAAGTTACTCGTCAAATGCACAAGAGCCTCTCTTTTTTGCTGAGTGTTGTAAATTGATTTCACTTTGGAGTCCATTTTTCATATATGATGAACAAAAGTCCGTTTATACAGATAAATGCATATTCTATTGTTATCCCAATACGCAGGCTACACCCTTAAGCTCTGGGTTTGGGGCCAGGCATCAGTATTTTTTAAGCTCCCCAGGTAATTCCAGAGTGCAGCCAGGATTAAAGGCAGTTAGTTTTAGATGGTTAGGCTTAAACACTAGAATTCTGAATCACCTGAGGACTTGACCTTGCTTCTTATTAAAGAAAAAGTCCTCACTCTTCAGATTGTGAAAGTACAATATCATGGTCTGACCACAGCACAGAAAGTATTCCTCTTCTAATGACTAGATAAGGATGACCTGGCAGCTGTTTGTTATAGGAGGAAGCCAGAAGCTCACAGAAGTAACTTTTTCATAAATCAGGATGAAATCAAAAGCAATCATTTGCATTTGTTTTTATGATAAATATATGCCTTTTGGAATCACTTGCTCTGTTAAAGTAAATCTCTCTTTATAAACTTCGTTTAGATTTTGAAAATTTACCTGGCTTATCTGCTGAAGATTTTGTTACCCTCTGTATCATACATAGATACCTTGATTTTAAAGTGAGTACCTTCTTAACCTTGTTATTAAAATCTAGTATGGCAAGACATCAGTTGGGAAAGATCTATTTTTATTTGTGAGCAATCATCCATGAACTGTGTAGTTTTTCTCATTTTACATCTGATACTATTCAAAGAACATACAATTAACTGATTGGGTATTTTCCATGGGATAAGATTTCATCCAACTATTAGTTTATAAAAGAAGATGGAAGTTACTGACCATAGAAGCCTAACAGAATCTTTAAAATATAATTTCTTCTCTTTAGAGGGTATTAAGAGCTAGGGTATTAAGAGCTAGAATTGAATGAATTATTACTTATTAAAATAAATGATTTATACTTATTAAAGTATTATTTTATCATTACATTGTATGATGATCAAATATCAGTTAAGGAGTTGCTTACTTTGCTGGTTATATACTTTTTGGTAAATAAATGCCTTTGAAATTTTAGGAAAGTCTTTCCAAGTAAACATTCTCTTCTACTAGTATTAGTACTATGTATTTGAATGCTGTAAATGAATAAACCTCTATAAAAAAGGAAAACAAGGCTGAATTTTATCCGTATTCTGGATGTATGTTTTTTCTCTAAATTTAAACATACTCAAGCACAGTAATTTCCAGATAACCCAGAATATGAGATGGAGCTACAGCATGATGAAACCAACATGTTAAGAGTTTTAGATTCAAGTATTACCTTAGCTGGAAAGTGAGGGACAAGGCCCTATTTCTCAGGGTGGCTGGGTACTAGAGTCCCGGGAATCCCCATGTTCATTGTTCTACAAATTCAGCTTGACCTAGCCTTCAAACAGGGCTTTAAGAAGGAAAGCATCTGTACTTCAGGAGGATGAGACTAAAGCAACAACTTGTGCAGCTGTGAAAACAGTGTCTATAAAGGAGAGGGCAGTGATGATAGCAATAAACTACACTTAGGTAGTGGAACCTTACCCGTGAGTACCTATCATTGAAAAACACTAGGTAAATTACTTCTGAATACTCAAATGTAACTGCCCCAAATCATTCTCAACGCATTTAACTTATTCCCAAGGAGTAAGTTAGGAGAAGCTGGTTCAGTTAAGTGTTAACTTTGGAATGATCACCCAAATAAATTTTAGGTTACGTAAAATTATATTATTTATTTTTGGTTAATTTAACTTTTTAAAACTCTTTTAAACTTTGCTATAACAGATTGGAGAAATATGGAATGAAATATATGAAGAAATAAAATTAGAAAAGTTAAGACCAGTCACTACAGACAAAAAAATTTTGGAATCTATTATAACAGCATCAGAAAATATTGGAAAGATGGTTGCTTCTCTGCAAAGCGAGATGATTGAAAGCCAAGCATGCCAAGATGTGCAAAATGAACAAAAAGTATATACAAAAGTAAGCCACAGATGCCATTGAGGCACAAGAAAATAATTTCAATGTATAAACTAGTTGAAGTTATCCATAAGTTGTATTTGCCTTACTTGTGAATGCTTCAGCACTTAGTTACCTTGTAATTTTCTTTTATAGTTACTTTCAGTGTCTTTGTATAGTTTTTAAAGAAAACATGGAGTTAATAGCTTGAAATTCAATTACTATACTCAGTGCTGCTTTATGGCATTATAATTTGATTTCTACAGGCTTACATTTTAAAAGGTAGAGACACCTGAGACATTTCCATTTTTTGAAAGGTCAAACAGAGTTCCAAAAATTGTGGTCTATTTAAATGTATACACTTAGCAAATTCTGACAAATGGTGTTTCTCTGTGACTGTACGTATAACCTCATTGAGAAAGTTGGCCCTCGTCCCTCACTCTGTGATAGGCCCTTACTAGCATGCCAATCATAGGCACACCGACAAGCCTCTCCTCACTTCAGTGCCAAAACATATACCGTGAGCACTCTACAAATCTGGTCTCTGACTTTAGCTAATCAGAAAAAGCCTGTCAGGAAAATATAAGCCATTTTCCCAAAGCTTTACACAGGTAAGAAACAACACATCAGAAGTTTTTGAGCAAATAGGTTAAGTGACTATTTAAGTGAACTTGTCCACAGATACAAAGATGATGTAGATTCTCCACTTCTGCTTGGTGATCTTTTATGATTAAACTTAAGTATTTAAAACACTTTAAGGTGATTTCCAAAGTGTTTTCTATTGCCTGATCTTTTTATATCTACTATTAAATGTCTACATCTTCAGTGGAACTTAGCATCCACCTATAAATTCTTAGATAACTCCCTGCTTAAAAGTTTTGTTTGTGAAGAGTTTTTATTGCAAGGATGCTGCCGTTTAACCCATTCATTTGCTTTTAAGTGGAGTACCCCGTTAGAAGTTCTTGCTCCTCATTAGTTCTATTGAATTGGCAGGATTCTGCTGTGTGGGCTAGCTATTGCTGATTTGTTGGTTATCGTTGATTTGTTATCATGGCTCTGACCCAGTTTATTTTTTAGCAGTTGTTTAATTAAATACTCTTAGGTTCATAATTTAAACTTAATAGTCTATTATATACCAACCAAGGGCATGTGTCCTCGGATTATATATATATTTAGTGGAGAGCCTGTTGGGAACCATAGTCTTTGTCCTTTGTCAGTAGTTACCTCCCTAGACTGCATCACGACAACAAACTCAGCACTCACAAAATTGCTGTCTTGCTGAAGGTGTAAATTAGAAGCACTTTTACCAATATAATCTTGCCTAAACTATTATCAGTGGCAGCAGAAAACTCTTTATTTTCTCCTGTGAATTTGCTCTTGGGTCATTTATGTAGCTTGTTCTGGGTTATAATCTGTCTTCACAAGTGATAATCACATGAAACAATCAGTCTTGCTCAGAAGGATTATTGTTATTTTCATATTTTGTATTTTTATAGCAACAGTTTTGCATTACGTTTCATGGGAAGCAGTTCAAACCTTGGCCACATAGTGAGGGAAGGAGTTTTTTTCCATTTTAAGACTTTGGTTTTTTAAGTTGTTAAACTCTAACCCTTTTGCTAGTTGACCTTAAAATTTACGTTGGCAAAAACTAGGTCTTCCTTCAAAATACAAGTATTCAAGCGCTTTGGTATCCTTTCATAGAAACTGGAACTCTTAATTATCTTTCTTATTTCAGGTACAAGCCACACACAAGCAAAGAGAATTGGCTAATAAATCATGGGAAAATTTCTTGGCTAGAACATCAAATGTTAAAACTTTAAAGGTAGGATTTTTAAAATATTACAATATCCACAACAAACAGTCAACTCTGACAGACTTTTTCAGGGATAACTATTCATTCACCTTTTTCTGTTGATCTTTCCGTGTAATACCAACACTATTGATCCTCATTTCCAGTTTAGGGCGTTAACTGAAACTGCATTTTTCACAGTTACAGAAGATACCACTCTGAGTTTCATTTGGCTTAGCAGTGGGAGGGAGCGAAGCAAGGATGGTGTTCCTGGTTTCCATAAAAGAGATGAGAGTTAGCCAGGAATAAGCAGGAGAAATGTGCTCCTACTTTCCATTCTGAGCCTTCTTATTTACTGATCCTTTCTGTAAGAAGCAGAGTGAAGGACACAAAAAACAACTGTCCATACTACTCTCTCCTTCAAGGATGCTTCCCCTCTGTGACCACCAAAAGAAACATTGTATTAAAGCTTACGTGGGAATTTGGGATAAACACCCCTTTGGGAAAATGTGATAACCTGCTTCAGCAATAAACTGGAAACTAATCTAAACAGTTTATAATGCTAATTGTTCACTTGAAATATGTAAGAAGCAGCATAGATTTCCAAAATCTCATTACTTTTTTCCCAACTTTTTCATTAATACTTGGGATACACTTTTATATAATGTTACAATTCTTCCTCTAGATGTGAAATTGTTAAATGTTATATTAGCACACGAAAATAGTGGAATCATTAAAATAGCAAAAACAAAATTAAGAACAAGCTTATTCAAGGTACCATGTCTCCCCTTTGTCACTAAAAGTTCTTCCCAACTTTAAAATCAGCCCCCACCATGCAGATAATTTGTTACCTCGAATTTAGCCTGTTCTAGTGCCTCAACTATTGAGCTTGACTGTAACTGCAGCAAATTATATAGTTTGCATTATTCTGAATGCTTGAAACATTTAAGTGTACTGAATTAGTATTTAATTTATGCAAAATAATTTGAAAACATGTATCATCTATTGTAAATTTAGTAGCTTATTCAATTATGTACAAAAAATTGAACCTGATTTCCTTAGGACCTGCTTTATCCCTTGGTCATATATTACCAGTACCTATGGAAATCTCAGTAACATTTTCAGGTGTTTTCTGCAATGTACAAAGGATATAACTTGTTAATAACTATTTTCTTAGCCTAAATGAGTAAATGCTAGTGCTAACTAATAAAGCATAAAACAGACACAATTAAATATATTTTGTATACTTCATTGTAAGTACCATAGTTAATGCTTTAATAGCAATTAATTTATTTTCTTTCTAATTTAAAAATCTTCAGAAAGCAAAAAGACTTCAGGAGAAAGGTATAGAGTCCTCTAGATACAGTGAGCATCCACCAAATGCAGTATTTCACCCGACAGATATTAAAGGCCTTCACACAACAGTAAGATTTTTTTTCTCCATAACTTTTCTTAGTAGATATTAAATTTAATCCCCAAAGAGTGTTATTTCTATGGGGTTTTGTCTCATATTTTTTCTTTTTGCTGTTCAAATATCAAATAGTTAAGGCATATTTATCTCTACCCTTGCCTAGTTCTGGTTTAGACCAGACCCCGCCCTCCAGGATTCCCAAGAAACTGCTATAAACACTAGTCAAAATATATCTCTACATCTCTTTGACAGAAAGTGTGCAGTGCCTCCTTTGCCTGGCAAATAGATCCAGGCCATATTCCAGTGTTCCTGGTGTCCTATTCTGGACATAATTTGGCCCTGATTGCAAAGGCTCCAAAGCCCTTATTTTTCCATTAGTCCATGCTGTCTCCTAGTTACTATGTACATTTTGTGTCTCTTCCAAAGTTAGCTGAAGGATGATGAGTGGGTTTTCCTCTTAGTGAAAAATTTTGTAAATGGACTCGTAAATATTTACTTTTGCTTTTTTTAGGTGCCCTCTGGTGGTGTAGTAACAGTGGAAAGCACTCCTGCCCGATTAGTGGGAGGACCTCTGGCTGATACAGATATTGCTCTTAAAAAACTTCCTATTCGAGGAGGAGCCTTACAGAGAGTAAAAGCAGTAAAAACTGTGAATGAGCCAGAGAAGAGCGTTCCCGCATAAAATACTCTGGAGACTTTTTGAAATAAATTCTGCTTATAATTTTTTAGTTAAATATCTGTATATATGAATGTAAAGCAAATGTTTTAGAATAAATATTTTAGTAAAATACTATTAAAATAAAAGCACATATAATGTATTTTTATTGAAAATATCAACACATACTGTGAGAAGAGTTATCATCAATTTCTTTCTAAAGATTACAATTCTCTTAACTGAAAATTGTAAAACATGTTGTATCAGTTGACTCTTTCAATTGATGTGAACTACTCCAACTGGTTTAAGCCAAAAAACAAAACAAAACAAAAACAAAAAAAACCAACTTTTACAGGCTCTGGGGCTATCAAATCTAGGACTGATTAAAACTACAGGCATTGTTGGATCTAGGAACTGAAACTCTGTGAGTAGGCTCTTCTCCTTCCCTAGCAGCTCCTGAATTATATTCTCCCAGGTTGATATCCAGTAGAAAAGAGTGCATGCCTATCTCTCAACAATCTCTGCAACTGTCTCTGCATCTTGGGACCCCTGATTGGCCATATGCCCACTCCTGAACCATTCATCATGACTTTGGCCAGATCTGAGAACTGCCTACACTCAGAGACAGAAGGAAGCCAATCCCATCCAAAGCATATGGATGGAGTAGGGAATCAGGATATTATTAATATATGTTATTATAAGTATATACAAATACTGGGCAGCAAAAACATTTGCAACAAATGTGTTGGTCAAAGTAAAATAAGTTCTCTCTCCTATAAAAAGCAAATGTTATTCATAAGCTAAACAATAAAACTAAAATAAACATGTTTTAACTCTTAATATATAAATAAATTCTAATGCTACTTCTCTTCCTTAATGGGGAAGGAAAAGGGGGAGTAGGGAGAAACTCTTTTGGTGGTGGAGGTATCTTGCCAAATAGGAGGTAGATGCCTTAATGCTAGATGTAGAGCAAAGTGTCTGTGTCCCTGTATGGCATTATGCGGTTTCCACAGCCTGTATCCATTTCCGTCAACCTCCTTCTCCACTCAGGAAGCGGCAAAATTGAGTTCACGTCCAGGGCTGGGAGAGACAAGAATCTGTTTTCTCAGAAAGGAAAATATACTGGAATTTGAGTCTAGACTCTAGGCCCATAGTGTGCACACAGCAGTGTACTGGTTAAATGTATAACAACCAGTTCTGCAAGGGGAAAAAACCCTTATTTGTAGTGTTTGCCAATCCCACTATGACCAATTTCAAGCTACCAACATGGTGCTACTGAATGCAGAGTTGGGAAGACATGCATAGAATCCACTTTCATTATCAGATAAAAGACGGCTCCAACACCCCACTGGGCCCACCTTCTCTTACTTTCTCCTCCCTCTTCCCCTCACCCCTCCTCCCCCAATTCACATTCCTCCAGGAATTTTTCATTATTCTGTCTGTGAGGATAGTAGCATCTGCCATGAGAGGAGAAATTGCAATTGTTGTTATTGTTCTAATTAGAATGAGTTACCAGCGGCCTCTCACCCTGGCCCAGCTGCCCATTCTCCTTGTGGCTCACAGGAGTACATAATGTGCATCAGCTTATCAGTGAGCTTTGTGCTCTCTTGAATCCCTTTCTCTATTACCACCACCCCCAAGAAGATAGTAGACAGCATAATTTGTTCCTCTTCTTCACAGGCAGCCCTAAGCACAAAGGTTCCATGTAAAGGGGAGTTACTGAGACACAAGAATGGATGTGGGTAGGAACATGCAACGATGAGATGCCCACACAAAAAGCACCAGATACACGTTCAGTTACATCTGAGATACACATAGAATCGAGATGAAGTGTCCATGGCTAAAAGCAATGAATGTTTACTCCAATTTGTAGACTATAAGTTCCTTCCTCAGATTCTAAGCTCCCTAAAGACAAGATAGAAACCACATCTCATTCATTATTGTAACCAACACCTCAGTAAATAAATTATTGAATAAGTGTGATGGTGGCCTCAGCTCCTGGCAACCTTCCCCTCAACTTCTGCAAAGGCAGCAAAGTCCTGAGCTCAAAGGGAAGGTTCAGCCAACAAAATACTATACCGGGAATGCTAAACATGGACATGTTAAAGTAGTTCAAATGTATGTGCTTCGTAACAGTGATAGACTTTCTCTAAAATGAGGCATAAATACTATTACATTAATATAACCAGTGGGTAGAAACAGAATTGATATTTCTTGGCTGAACATTATTTTTTGTATGTAGTACAACTTGGTATCTCCAGATTGATTAGGACTGACTGCAGTCAAAATAATCTGTGAGTTCTGTAGAACTTCTCCCTGTTGTAGATCTTACCCATCAGGAAGAGGAAAGGTAAAATAGGGCAGGTTATTACCTAGCAGCCATTTAACAGAGGAAGAAATGTACACAGATGGAGGGTAGTAAGGTTGCTTCATCCAGACACTTGCACTTGGTAGACAGACAATACCCAAGTTCGCATATTACAATTCCAGCCACCTGGCAGCGAGCCAGTGAAATCAGTCCCTCTGTCTGACAGGGTCACTAATTCTAACACGTCTCCATCTCTCCTCACATCCTGTGCTCCCACCATACCACTTCTAAGCCCTAGGGGATTTGTGCCTCTCCCATCCAGCCTGGCTGAAAGGTGGACAGTATATTTCCTTCCATGAGTCAACTGATAACAAAATTTCAACTCCCAGACTTCTGCTAATAAACTAAATGAAAAGAAAGTCAAGAAAATAAAAACGGAGTTGAGTGAGCACAGATGAAAGTGGCTTCAACACTCTTCGGTAATGAGATTTTTAACACATGAGGGAGGAGTTCATTCCATGATTAGACCCTGTTAGCCAGTGCTTGCTCATATTGGATGAAAACCAGTGAATAATTAGGTGAACAACTTTTGTTCATCTGGTCCTCAGTCTGCCTTCTGAAACACAGGGTACATTTCATATCACAGGAAAAAACTATAATGTTCACCCTCAGTCTTTCTGGGTCAAATATCCAGTTTATTTAGTCATTCCAGACTATGAACCTGGCCAGCCCTTTCTGAAGTGCTACAGTTTGTGATTATTCCTCTATACTGAGACCAACAGAACCGAGCAAAAATTTACAGGTGTAACAGGACACATGGAGGGTATAATGAAACTAGTCCCTCTCATTTTTACACACCTGCCAACATAGCCTGGGCTTACATTAGTTTCATTGGCAACCATGTTTCATAATCGCTTGTATTTATTTTAATTTATGTAGATATTTCCTTTTCAAGGAGGTGGAACATAACTCCCCATTCCCTAAAGTGTGGGTAATGCTTAGCGCCTCGCTTCCAAAGAATACAACATAGAAAGAGAAGGGAAAGTAACTTTACAGCCAAGAAACCTGGCAGATACTACCTCAGCCAGGGTTAAACGCCATCTGTGCTATGTCATGTTGACAGCATGTACCCTTGATAGGAAGTGCTGAGAACAGTGCTTTACTCCTGTAGTTTTCCCCAAAAATCCTATGACCCCAGTCTAACCATGAGAAAAACATTAGGCAAACCCAAATTCAGGGACGTTCTGCAATACAACTGACCAGCATCGGGAAGTGTCAAGGTCATCAAAAACATCTTCTTAGAGCCTAACTCATTGTAAGTGGTGTCCTGGATAGGATCCTGGAACAGAAAAAGGACATTAGGGGAAAACTAGTGAAATTCAAATAAAATATGAAGTTCAATTTAAAATGTATTAGTATTGGTTCATTAGTTATGACAAACATATGACTAATGTAAGATGTGAACAATAAGAAAAAATGGGTGAGGCATATACAAGAAGTCTTTGCACTAGCCTTGCAACTTTTCTGCAAACTTAAAACTATTCTAAAGTAAAAATTTTATTTAAAGAAAAAAAAATTCTATAGGAAGAGCAGAGGAACTTTAAGCATAGATGCTCAATTTTTATCCATTTTATCACCTCATGAAGAAATATTTTGGGAGCAATATTAGATGATTTGCTGTCTTTTTTCAGCTTTCAGTGCTCTGGAAAATAACTGGTTATGAGTTAAGCTATATGAGTTCAGCATAAACCCCAAACTGAGAAACTGACTGAGTCTTTACCATAATAGCACTGCAAGAATTGGTGGGTTTGGGGGTTTTATTTTTTTTGGATGATCTGTCTGATCTAGTCTGATGATTTTGAATAGGGCAAAAGAGAAATACATATTGTTCCCCACTCAACCCTATGTTGGCTACAATTCCTCTTTCTTGGAAAAAAAACATATTTTGACATCATAAAAGTGCTTTTGAATTATATTATTTCCTGCTGCATCTTTGTCCCACAGCAATGACAACTCTGGGAGTCAAGGATTGTGTGTGGATTGCTCAGCAGTGTACCTCCAAGCTCAATGAATTTTTTTGAATGAATAAATGATGAAAAAAGAATAAAATTTTCTATATACAAATGACATGATTTGTGCCCAAAACTGGGGGGATTTAACAGAACATTATATCTAAGTACCATCAAAAAGGTTTAAGATGGGGACTTCCCTGGTGGCGCAGTGGTTAAGAATCCACCTGCCTATGCAGGGGACGTGGGTTCGAGCCCGGTCTGCGAAGATCCCACATGCCACGGAGCAACTGATCCCGTGCGCCACAACTACTGAGCCTGCACTCTAGAGCCCTCGTGCCACCACTACTGAAGCCCGCGTGCCTAGAGCCTGAGCTCCGCAACAAGAGAAGCCACCACAATGAGAAGCCCTCGCACTGCAACAAAGAGTAGCCCCTGCTCGCTGCAACTAGAGAAAGCACGCATGCGGCAACGAAGACCCAACACAGCCAAAAATAAATAAATAAATAAATTTATAAATAAATAAAATAAAAAATAAAATTAACTGCTTTTCTGCTTGCTATTCCTTTTTTTAAATGAGGACTATAAAAATGAGAACATAAAACAAAATTTTAGGCCTTAATGCATAGAAAAATAATATATAGCTTGGTGATGGGATACATATATCAGAAGCCACACAGTACACTACATCAAGATTAAATATTACTTTTTAGGATAATACTGGCATTAGTTTTGGCACAGTTTTGAAGTCAAAATTATGTAGAAGATACCTGATAAAACTGGTTACAATTTTACTGCACTGATTGTTGTATTAAAAAATATGTTGTATTTGCATTTTAAGTGGTTTTTTCTTTAAAAAAAAAAAAGGCTTTACAAAGATGCCTTCTAAATTAAAAATTATTGACAAAATACCCCAAAATATGGAAATGATAATTCAATAGCCATAAAACAATTACATATCGACAAAAATACAATCTTCATCAATATTAAAGAATTAGAAATAATTTTGATAAATGCTACAGGAAATATTCGAGCTCATAAATACTGACACAGGGTTAAATTTTCAAGTTGGTGTCATCTTGCTTGAGGTATTTTCTGTGTTCTCTTAAATGTAAAACTCATGTTTTGTAAAATCCAGTCCTATAAGGTTAGAGAAGAAAAATTGTTAACATTTGTTCTAATATGAACTCTTAAGATTCCCTCCCTTTAAACAACCCTATTGAAACAATTAATTTCAAAAGCCTAAATACATGTGGATGTTTAAATTTTTTTTCAACAAATGTAATATGAATAATTACATGGCTAAATGGCTTTCTTATGAACTACTCATGGGGAAAAAATAAGATGATAATCTAATGATCTACAAAAATATATCATTCCAAGATCATTTAGAATCTAGTATTTGCACATCAGAGCTCCTCTGGTTTCTAAATAATATAAAATCAGTAAAAATGAAAATCAAAGCTGATCATATTAGGAAAAAATATGGCAAATTTGTTAGCTTATTAGATAAACTTTAAAAATCAGAAAGATTAAATATTGAATTTTTAAGAAAACTAAACTGCTATTCTCTTAAGTACACATTTAAATTACCTCCTGTTATCTTCTGTGGAAAATTATACTTGGGAGGCATCACCTGTCTTCTGCCCATTCCATGGGATCTTGAAAGCAAGCAGTCTACATACATGTCCCAGAAATCCTGAGCTATGCTTAAGAAGACATTATAATGTCTAGGCTGCTGGGATTTTTGCAGGAACAACATGAAATTCCAGAAAGAATCCACAGTGTGCTCTATCTTGATTTCCTTGAGATCTATCAGTGTCAAGGAGCAAGCATTCCAGCACTGGAGATCAATGTCTTCCATGATCCCTGGGCTGTTGCTGGCAAGCACCCCCTTTTGAAATTCAAAATCCGCGTTAATCAGATTCATCAGCATCATGCAGCCCAGAGGTAGGTAGAACCATCTTCTTGTGGCAAAATTCATATTCTATACAGAAAAAAAAAATGAAGATATATTTTTAACTTAAAATTATTCAATTACTTGATGATCTGTTTAAACCTAAAAAGTTATAACTACTTATGTATTTGGTTTTTATCAAACCTAAAAAATTATAAATACTTATGTATTTGGTTTTGATCAAGTCAAATTTGCCTACTATGTATTTATTGGTTTTCCTCTAAGTTGCTGACTCTCAGACTTTCCTTCGAAAGGATATAACAACAGCTTTCCCAACATTCTGATAAACAGTCTTCAGGAGCCACTGAAATCCAACACATGTTTATGAAGTTGTGATACATTCATTTCATCAAAGACCTTTGGAGCTGAAAGAAACTCTAAAAAGCATGTGTTCCAACCTTCTACTTTTACAGATTAGAAAAATTCTCAGTGATATGATTCAGCAAGTTCTCAGGTCTCCTGTCTCTCTATCCAAGACTCCTACCACAATACATTTCAACCAAGAAGATCAAAATGCAGCCCTTTCTACAGGTAACCATAAAAAATGGTGTGTGTGGTTTTCTTTAAATTGACGCTTTCCAATCTATCAAGTGTTGGATGCTCAAGCACCATTTTAGGTTTCAAAGTTACTGATGAAATTTATTCATTGAAAAAATATTTGTTATGCACTGATATCTGGTGGATCCCTGACTTTTCTCAGGTTGTTCAGGAGCTGGTTAGAGAAGATTAACATACATACACAAAGGAGCACGAAGACAAGAAAAGTGATATAAGCCAATATGACATGGTGCAGCACCAATAACATTCAGCAAAATCTAGGTATTTTCTCACGATTCTTTGCACAAGTTTCCCTGAAAACTGATTGCTCAGTAAATCGGCCTGAAGCCTATAGGTGAAGTCAAGGTCTAAATTCGCTTTGAATGGCCCTACCATTCCAGGCTGGCATTGGAAATGTCCCTGACACAACCTTGACAGCCAGGTCGGAGGAGTGGAGCGGCGAGGACAGATCCGGAAGACAGTACTCACCTTCTTCCCCGTAAACCGCCGTCCTCCACTCCCCCCTAACCACCACCCCCCCCCACAAAAAAAGAAGTTAGGTTAAAGAGACAAATTCAACGAAACAAATTTAAACTTAGGTTAGTCGGGTCGTTTCACGTTGTGGAAAATTGTGCAGGTTTCCCAAACAGAGCTGACAGTGGCCAGTTTATAATACAAAGGACTGAGTGGACCAGAGAATTTTATTCCTCAAGAATTTCAGGTTACCCTCCGGATCAGTGCTCTCCTGCCGGGTCGGGTCACCTGGACGCAGACAGGGAGCCCGCGGGGAATGGTACCTCTCTTAGGCGGCGGAGGCGAGCGTCCGGGTGCGATGTCGTGCGTGCGCTGCGCTCCCTCGAGGGATGAGGGCGGCTCTTGACTGGAAGGGACAAGAGGTCTCTGAGCGGACTCCCACCCCCTGCCCAGCCGAACCCACCCCTACAGGCTGGTGACAGGTGGAAGCGGTGCTCTGCGACCTGCCGCCAGCGCACCCCGGGCGCCCTGAACTCGACCTAGGGAACCGTCTCGGCCGCACCGCGCTCCGGAGCCAAGCGGCTCAGGCTCCCCGGGAGCGGCGCTGCGGAATCTGCTGCCGCCGCTGAGGAATCTGCTGCAGCCGCTGGGGGCTCGAAGTCAGCCCTGCAGCCCGAACCACGCTCCCCTTCCAGAGACTGAGTGAGGGGGCAGAGTGTGTGGCTGCTCTCAAGGCCCCGCCCTCACCTTGCCCACCTCCCCAGTCCCGAGACCCAGGAACAAGGACAGTGTGAAAAAGAGTAAAGTCACAAGAGTATCTCACTAATGATGATAGATGAAAGATCCTAAACAAAATATTATCAAACCAAATTCAGCAGGATTTAGGAAAATACACATCAGTATCAAGCTGGGATTATCCCAGGGATGCAAAGATCAACATATGAAAATCAATTAGTGGATTCACCACAAAAACAAATTGAAGAGAGAAACCACTTGATTAAATGCAACACCCATTCAAGATAAAAAACAATAAAAAACCTCTTAGTAAACTAAGAATAGAAGTGAATTTCCTTAACCTCTCAAATGTTATCCACCAAAACCCTACAGCAAGCATCTTTCTATGGTAAATCATTAAAAGTATTCTCTTTTAGAGTCAGGTACCAAAATGTTCATTGCAGCTCTATTTAGAATAGCCAGGACATGGAAGCAACCTAAGTGTCCATCAACAGATGAATGGATAAAGAAGATGTGGCACATATATACAATGGAATATTACTCAGCCATAAAAAGAAACGAAACTGAGTTACTTGTAGTGAGGTGGATGGACCTAGAGTCTGTCATACAGAGTGAAGTAAGTCAGAAAGAGAAAAACAAATACCGTATGCCAACACATATATATGGAATCTAAAAAAAAAAAAAAAAAAGGTGCTGAAGAACCTAGGGGCAAGACGGGAATAAAGACACAGACCTACCAAAGAATGGACTTGAGGATATGGGGAGGGGGAAGGGTAAGCTGTGACAAAGTGAGAGAGTGGCATGGACATATATACACTACCAAACATAAAATAGAGAGCTAGTGGGAAGCAGCCACATAGCACAGGGAGATCAGCTCTGTGCTTTGTGACCACCTGGAGTGGTGGGATAGGGAGGGTGGGAGGGAGGGAGATGCAAGAGGGAAGAGATATGGGGACATATGTATATGTATAACTGATTCACTTTGTTGTAAAGCAGAAACTAACACACCATTGTAAAAGCAATTATACTCCAATAAAGATGTTAAAAATAAATAAGTAAATAAAAGTATTCTCTTTTAAATTAATAACAAGACAAGGATTATCTTTGTTAACATTCAAAACAATACCCTCAAAGAAAGGTTAAAAAAAAAAGGAGGGAAGATAAGGATTAGAAAGGAAGAAACAGAACTTTTCAGTCTAGTGGGGAGGCAGCAAAGCTATTGGTTTAGCATGGAGCTTAGAGATCAACTGCCTGGATTTAAATCCCACCTTCTAGGTTCAAATGAAAATTTGTGACTTTGGGCAGTTACTTAATCTCTTTGTGACTTAGTTTCCTTATCGGTAAAATGGGGATTAAAAAATAAACCTGGGGCTTCCCTGGTGGCACAGTGGTTGAGAGTCCGCCTGCCGATGCAGGGGACACAGGTTCGTGCCCTAGTCTGGGAAGATCCCACATGCCGCGGAGCGGCTAGGTCCGTGAGCCATGGCCACCGAGCCTGCGCGTCTGGAGCTTGTGCTCCGCAATGGGAGAGGCCACAACAGTGAGAGGCCCGCATACCGCAAAAGAAAGAAAGAAAGAAATAATAAATAAACCTGTTTCATAGGGATGTTGAGATAATTAAATAAATATTTGTGAAGTGTATGGAATAGTGCCTACACATAGTAAGAATGCTATGTATGTGTTTGTTTTTTTAAATAATAAATTATATCCACAAACTATTTTACAAGAGTTTTGTAAGGTTTTGTAAGGTGTCTGAATATAAGCTCAATCTAAAATATCCACTGCATCTCTATACCTGAGAAACAAACAATATAAATTAGAAAAGAGATGTTATTTATAATAAGAAAAAAATATAAGATATCTAGAAATAAATGCAACAAGGACATTAACTCCTTTATGGAGAATTTTTTTCCTGAAAGGCATTAAAAAAATTTCAACAAAAAGAATGCTAATATGTGGTCTAAAGATATCTATCTTCCCAAAATAATACACAAATTTTCAACCAAAATCATACCAGGGTTAATGAAAAGTTATTCTAAAAGGTATATGGTAGAGAAAAGATCCAAAATAGCTAAGCTTTTCCTAAAGAACAACAATAAGGAAAGGGGACTCACTGGTGATTAAACAAGATGTCATTGGCTCAGGAAAAGAGAAATTAACCAACTGAGTAGATTAGAGAGCCTAAAAACAGACATATACATTTATAGACTTACATGTGACAGAACCAGCATTGCAGATCTGTAAGGCAGCAGTGTCTTTTTCACTAACTGAGGCTAAGACGATTGGTTATCCATACAGAGAAAAAAAAAAAAAAGTGGATTCCTGGGAATCCCCTGGAGGTCCAGTGGTTAGGACTCTGCTTTCACTGCCAAGGGCTCAGATTCGATCCCTGGTTGGGGAACGATGATCCTGCAAGTCCTGCAGTGTGGCCAAAAAAAAGTAGATTCCTACCTCATACAATCGCAAAAATCAATCCCAAGTAGATTAAGAATTTCAATGTGAAAAGCAAAGCATACAACTTTAAGAAGAAATTCAGAATATCTTTCTGATCTTGAGGTTGGCAAGCATTACACAAAATACAAGTAGTGCTAAGCATAAAAGAAAAATTAATACATTTGACTACATTAAAATTAAATCTGTTAATCACAAGACACCATAAATAAAGATAAAAGATAAGTATAATCTGGGAGAAGACATTTACAGCACATATAACCACAAATGGATTAGAATTAGGATCCAAGATATAAGAATCTTCCAAGGAATCAACAAGAAAAAGACAAATACCACAACAGAAAACTAGGCAAAAGGCTTAGAGGGCCATTTCATAAATAAGGAAACATAAATAATGAATGATTGAATAAGTATATTCATAACCTCATTGCAAGCAAGGAAGTTCAAATAGTGAAAGACCATAATAAGATATGAACTCACACCCATCAGGTCGTCAAAAATTAAGAAGTCTAGCAAAATCAAGTGTTGGTGAGCATATGAAGGGTATTAGTCAGGGTTATCTAGAGAAACATGGGCGAAATAAACAGAGAGAGACAGAGAGAGACTGATTTAGTATAAGGAATTAGCTCACATGATTATGGAGGCTGGGAAGTCCCATGATCAGCTGTCTGCAAGCGCGTGACCCAGGAAATCTGGTGGTGTAGTTCCAGTCTAAGTCCAAAGGCCTGAGAACCAGGAGAGCCAATGATGTAAATCATAGTCCAAGTTAAAGAGAAGACCAACGTCCCAGATCAACAGTCAGGCAGAGAGAGCAAGGGAGGGCCATCTTCGTTCGGTCTGCTAATTCAAATGCTAATCTCATCCAAAAGTACCATCACAGACATACCCAGAAATACTATTTAACCAAATATTTGGGCACTCCATGGCCCAGTCAAGGTGACATATATACTTAACCATCACATGAAACAACAGGGACTCTTCTTACACAGTGCTAGGAGGAGTGTAAATTAGTTCAATTAGTCTAGAGCACAAATTGGCACTATCTTGTGAGTCTGAACAAGCACACAATCTGCAATAAATCTTTTTACTCCCAGGAAAGATCTTGAAGAAACTCTTGTATATGGGCACCAAGAGACATACACTATAATGGAATGTTCATAGTAGCACTCTTCATAAAAGCCAGAAACATGGAAACAATCATAATGACCTAATGGTTAACAGGAGAATAGATAAATTAACCATGGTACATTCACAAAATGGGATGTAATTCAGCAGTGAAAATGAATAGACTGCAGCAATATGCATTATAGATGAAAAAAGCAAATTGCAGAAGATACCATTTTTATAAATTTCAAAGATAAGCAAAATGAAACCACATGTTCTCTATAAATACATATATATGATAATGTAATTTTAATGGTAAGGAAGTGATTAACACAAAATTCAGGAGAGTGGTTACGTTTGAGGGAATGAGATGTAGAAGAATGCACAGAGAGCTTCTATGGATGGTAAATTTACTAGTCTTTATGATTACAGTTGCCAACAAATATGTGTTAGGTATATTCTTTTCTACTGTCAAATAATGCATGTCAAAACTTCTAGGATAGTGACAAGACATATTTCAAATACATAAAGACAAAGCTTGGTGACTGGTCATATTGATATGAGATGGAAAGAAAAGAGAACTAACATTTCTGGCATGCATCCTTATGGGGGTGACAGTGACAATATGGAAAGGAAGATTAGTAGGGAGGATAAATTTGATTCAGGATGTGTTGCATTAGATTTGATTCTGGATCTTCTGAAGTATCTAAAATTTAGCTAGAAATTTAAGTTGAAAGGTCTCTGTTTTAATAGAAAATTACTTTTGCTATGAGAGTATACATTGATCAAAGAAAGTTGAGATGAAGATGGAAGACTATGTCCAAATTTAGGGGTCCATGAACTGTAGATAGAATCAGTGAAGGAAGAAGAGATAGAACAATCAGCCTATACAAGCTCCAGGGTGGTATGATGTCACAGAACTAAAGGGAGGATGCTATGGTCTGAATGTTTGTGTCCTCCAAAAAATTTATATGTTGAAATTCTAATCCCCAAAGGTGATGGTATTAGGAGGTAGAGCCTGTGGGAAGTGTTTAAGTCATGCAGGTGGAACCCTCCTGAATGCAATCAGTGCTTTATAAAAGAGGTTCCAGAGGGATCCCCAGACCCTTTTACCAGGTGAGGACACAGCAAGAAGTAGGTAGTCTGCAATCCAGAAAAGGGCCTTCACTAAAACCCAGCCATGCAGGCACCCTGATCTTGGACTTCTAGACTTTAGAACAGTGAAAAATAAATTTCTCTTGTTTATAAGCTACCCAGTCTCTGGTATTTTGTTATGTTATCCTGAATAGACTAAGACAGAAGATACAGCTGAAGAATCCGAAGACTGCTATAGGTCAAACACTTGGAGAATTGGCCTTGAAATAATATTTTTCATTTGGCAAAAAGAAGGTGTAGTGGTGAAACTCAAAAGTACATAGTACCTTTAAAAATAGCCATGATAAATTCATGTGGAAGCTTAGATTTAACAGGTGGTTAAGGTCAAGTTAACTAATCCATCTAATTATCATTATATCTAAAACAATCCCTAAGTAATAAGCAACTATGTTTTCCACGCTATGTACCATTTTTATTAAAATCATCTTCGAAGATGGTGGAGTAGAAGGACATGCTCTCACTCCCTCTTGTGAGAACACCAGAATCACAACTAACTGTTGAATAATCATTGACAGGAAGACACTGGAATTCACCAGAAAAGACACCCCACATCCAAAGACAAAGGAGAGGCCACAATGAGACAGTACAAGGGGTGCAATCACAATAAAATCAAATCCCATAACTGCTGTGTGGGTGACTCACAAACTGGAGAACACTTATACCACAAAAATTCACCCACTGGAGTGAAGGTTCTGAGCCCCACGTCAAGCTTTGAAACCTGGGGGTCCGGAAATGGGAGGAGGAATTCCGAGAGAAACAGACTTTGAAGGTTACTGGGATTTGATTGCAGGACTTTGACAGGACTGGGGGAAACAGAGACTCCACTCTTTGGAGGGCACACACAAAGTAGCGTGTGCATCGGGACCCAGGGGAAGGAGCAGTGACCCCAGGGAACACTGAACCAGACTGACCTGCTAGTGTTGGAGGGTCTCCTACAAAGGTGGGGGGTGGCTCTGTCTCACCATGAGGACAAGGACACTGGCAGCAGAAGTTCTGGGAAGTACTCCTTGGCGTGACCTCTCCCAGAGTCTGCCATTAGTCCCACAAAGAGCCTGCATAGGCTCCAGTGTTGGATCGCCTTAGGACAAACAACCAACAGGGAGGGAACCCAGCCCACCCATCTGCAGTCAAGCGGATTAAAGTTTTACTGAGCTCTGCCCACCAGAGCAACAATCACCTCTACCCACCACCAGTCCCTTCCATCAGGAAACTTGTACAAGCCTCTTAGATAGACTCATCCACCAGAGGAAAGACAGCAGAAGCAAGAACTACAATCCTGCAGCCTGTGGAACAAAAACCACATTCACAGATAGATAGACAAGATGAAAAGGCAGAGGGCTATGTACCAGATGAAGGTACAAGATAAAACCCCAGAAAAACAACTAAATGAAGTGGAGATAGGCAATCATCCAGAAAAAGAATTCAGAATAATGATAGTGAAGATGATCCAGGACCTTGGGAAAAGAATGCAGACAAAGATCGAGAAGATGCAAGAAATGTACAACAAAGACCTAGAAGAATTAAAGAACAAACAAACAGAGATGAACAATACAATAACTGAAATGAAAACTATACTAGAAGGAATCAATAGCAAAATAACTGAGGTAAAAGAACAGATAAGTGACCTGGAAGACAGAATGGTGGAATTCACTGCTGCAGAACAGAATAAAGAAAAAAGAATGCAAAGAAATGAAGACAGCCTAAGAGACCTCTGGGACAACATTAAACACAACAACATTCGCATTATCGGGGTCCCAGAAGGAGAAGAGAGAGAGAAAGGACCTGAGAAAATATTTGAAGAGATTATAGTCGAAAACGTCCCTAACATGGGAAAGGAAACAGACACCCAAGTCCAGGGAGTACAGACAGTCCCATACAGGATAAACCAAAGGAGAAACATGCGGAGACACACAGTAATCAAATTAGCAAAAATTAAAGATACAGAAAAATTATCGAAAGCAGCAAGGGAAAAACGACAAATAACATACAAGGGAACTCCCATAAGGTTAACAGCTGATTTCTCAGCAGAAACTGTACAAGCCACAAGGGAGTGGCAATGATATACTTAAAGTGATGAAAGGGAAGAACCTACAACCAAGATTACTCTACGCAGCAAGGATCTCATTCAGATTCGATGGAGAAGTCAAAAGCCTTACAGACAAGCAAAAGATAAGAGAATTCAGCACCACCAAACCAGCTCTACAACAAATGCTATAGGAACTTTTCTAAGTGGGAAACACAAGAGAAGAAAAGGATCTACAAAAACAAACCCAAAACAATTAAGAAAATGGTAATAGGAACATACATCTCAATAGTTACCTAAAACGTGAATGGATTAAATGTTTCAACCAAAATGGAAAGGCTTGCTGAATGGATACAAAAACAAGACTCATATATATGCTGTCTACAAGAGACCCACTTCAGACCTAGGGACACATACAGACTGAAAGTGAGAGGATGGATAAAGATATTCCATGTAAATGGAAATCAAAAGAAAGTTGGAGTAGCGATACTCATATAAGATAAAATAGACTTTAAAATAAAGAATGTTACAAGACACAAGGAAGAATACTACATAATGATCAAGGGATCAATCCAAGAAGAAGATAAAACAATTATAAATATATATTCACCCAACATAGGAGCACCTCAATACATAAGGCAACTGCTAACAGCTATAAAAGAGGAAATCGACAGTAACACAATAATAGTGGGGGACGTTAACACCTAACATACACCAATCAACAGATCATCCACACAGAAAATTCATAAGGAAACAGAAGCTATAAATGACACAATAGACCAGATAGATTTAATTGATATTTATAGGACATCCCGTCCTAAAATAGCAGATTACACTTTCTTCTCAAGTGTGCATGGAACATTCTAGAGGATAAACCACATTCTGGGTCACCAATCAAGCCTCAGTAAATTTAAGAAAATTGAAATCATATCAAGCATCTTTTCTGACCACAATGCTATGAGATTAGAAATCCAGGATTAGATTAGAAGTCCAGCACCAGATGGCTTCACAGGTGAAGTCTATCAAACATTTAGAGAATAGCTAACACCCATCCTTCTCAAACTCTTACAAAAAATTGCAGAGGAAGGAACACTCCCAAACTCAGTCTATGAGGCCACCATCACCCTGATACCAAAACCAGACAAAGATACTACAAAAAAAGAAAATTACAGACCAATATCACTGATGAATATAGATGCAAAACTCCTCAACAAAATACTAGCAAACAGAATCGAACAACGCATTAAAAGGATCATACACCATGATCAAGTGGGATTTATCCCAGGGATGCAAGAATTCTTCAATATACGCAAATCCATCAATGTGATACACCATATTAACAAATTGAAGAATAGAAACCATATGATCATCTCAATAGATGCAGAAAAAGCTTTTGACAATATTCAACACCCTTTTATGATAAAAACTCTCCAGAAAGTGGGCATAGAGGGAACCCACCTCAACACAATAAAGGCCATATACAACAAACCCATAGCAAACATCATTCTCAGTGGTGAAAAACTGAAAGCTTTTCCTTTAAGATCAGGAACAAGACAAGGATGCCCACTCTCACCACTATTATTCAACATAGTTTTGGAAGTCCTAACCACAGCAAACAGAGAAGAAAAAGAAAGAAAAGGAATCCAAATTGGAAAAGAAGAAGTAAAACTGTCACTGTTTGCAGATGACATGATACTATACATAGAGAATACTAAAGATGCCACCAGAAAACGACTAGAGCTAATCAATGTATTTGGTAAAGTTGCAGGACACAAAATTAATTCACAGAAATCTCTTGTATTCCTATATACTAATGATGAAAAATCTGAAAGAGAAATTAAGGAAACACTCCCATTTACCATTGCAACAAAAAGAATAAAATACCTAGAAATAAACCTACCTAGGGAGACAAAAGACCTGTATACAGAAAACTATAAGACACAGATGAAAGAAATTAAAGAGGATACAAACAGATGGAGAGATATACCATGTTCTTGGATTGGAAGAATCAATACTGTGAAAATGACTATACTCCCCAAAGCAATCTACAGATTCAATGCAATCCCTATCAAATTACCAATGGCATTTTTTACAGAACCAGAACAAAAAATCTTAAAATTTATATGGAGACACAAAAGACCCCGAATAGCCAAAGCAGTCTTGAGAGAAAACAACGGAGCTGGAGGAATCAGAGTCCCTGACTTCAGACTGTACTACAAAGCTACAGTAACCAAGACAATATGGTACTGGCACAAAAACAGACACATAGATCAATGGAAAAAGACAGAAAGCTCAGAGATAAACCCACGCACCTATGGTCAACTAATCTATGACAAACGAGGCAAGGATATAAAATGCAGAAAAGACAGTCTCTTCAATAAGTGGTGCTGGGAAAACTGGACAGCTACATGTAAAAGAATGAAATTAGAACACTCCCTAACACCATACACAAAAATAAACTCAAAATGGATTCGAGACCTAAATGTAAGACCGGACACTATAAAACCCTTAGGGGAAAACATAGGAAGAACACTCTTTGACATAAATCACAGCAAGATATTTTTTGATCCACCTCCTAGAGTAATGGAAATAAAAACAAAAATAAACAAATGCGACCTAATGAAACTTCAAAGCTTTTGCACAGCAAAGGAAACCATAAACCAAGATGAAAAGACACTTCTCAGAATGGGAGAAAATATTTGTAAATGAATCAATGAAGAAAGGATTAGTCTCCAAAATATATAAACAGCTCATGCAGCTCAATATTAAAAAAACAAAGAACCCAATCCAAAAACGGGCAGAAGACCTAAATAGACATTTCTCCAAAGAAGACATACAGATGGCCAAGAGGCACATGAAAAGCTGCTCAACATCACTAATTATTAGAGAAATGCAAATCAAAACTACAATGAGGTATCACCTCACACCAGTTAGAATGGGCATCATCAGAAAATCTATAAACAACAAATGCTGCAGAGGGTGTGGTGAAAAGGTAACCCTCCTGCACTGCTGGTGGGAATGTAAATTGATAGAGCCACTATGGAGAACAGTATGGAGGTTCCTTAAAAAATTAAAAATAGAATTACCATATGACCCAGCAATGCCACTACCCAGAGAAAATCATTATTCAAAAAGACACATGCACCCTAATGTTTATTGCAGCATTATTTCCAATAGAATTACCATATGACCCAGCAATGCCACATACCCAGAGAAAATCATTATTCAAAAAGACACATGCACCCTAATGTTTATTGCAGCATTATTTCCAGTAGTCAGGTTATGGAAGCAACCTAAATGCCCATCAACAGACGAATGGATAAAGAAATGTGGTACATATAGACAACGGAATATTACGCAGCCATAAAAAGGAACAAAATTGGGTCATTTGTAGAGATGTGGATGGATCTAGAGATTGTCATACAGAGTGAAGTAAGTCAGAAAGAGAAAAACAAGTATCGTATCTTAATGTATATATGTGGAACCTAGAAAAATGGTACAGATGAACTGGTTTGCAGGGCAGAAATTGAGACACAGATGTAGAGAACAAACGTCTGGACACCAAGGGGGGAAAGTGGCGGGGCTGTGGGTGGTGGTGTGATGATTTGGGAGATTGGGATTGACATGTATACACTGATGTGTATAAAATGGATGACCAATAAGTATTTTTAAAAATAAATAAATAAAATAATCTTCACCAGCAGCAACATATTCATCACCACCCTATCATGATCCTTCTGTTCCCAGAATATTCCCATTGTCCCCAGCTTTCATCTCTGAGTTATATCATATCTCTCCTTTTTTCTCTGTCGATTTAGGCACTCATCCCACTTCTAAGTCCCTTCCATTTAATTCAGCCTTTCTTCTGCAATTAGGTATTCGTTTTCACTACAATATTTGGCATCTATTACTACATTGGTTGTCTTTTTTTTTCTTTCTATGAGAACATGTAATCTTCCCTACTAGTTTATAATATTACTATCTTTACTTCCTGTTCTTCTAGTGACTGGCATATGACACAATCGGCACTCAATAAATATCTTTAGCTGATTTCTACTTCATATCCATGATATTCCCTCCACTTAGGGAGTTTTGTCAGCTTTACACAAGGCAAACCCAAGTCTTTCAGAACTCTAGTGCTCCCTGTGAAGACTTCCTGGGTTAGTCAGGCCAGTGGCCTATTCATTTGCCCCCATTCTTCCTACCTTCCAGTCACTTAGCTGAAGTTCTGTCACACTTTTGTTTACCCCGTTTCTTTTCTATTTTTTTTATTTTTTAACATCTTTATTGGAGTATAATTGCTTTACAATGGTGTGTTAGTTTCTGCTGTATAACAAAGTGAATCAGCTATACATATACATATATCCCCTTATCTCCTCCCTCTTCCATCTCCTTCCCACCCTCCCTAACCCACCCCTCTAGGTGGTCACAAAGCACAGAGCTGATTTCCCTGTGCTATGCGGCTGCTTCCCACTAGCTATCTATTTATCCCATTTCTTCTTGTTTCTCCAGGAAATACTGCCATAATCACACCCCCAGAGAATTCAGAAGAGCACTCCACAGACAGCAAGGACATGTTGACTAATGCTGAATACCCACAAAAAGAATAATTTTTCAATTCACTGACTTTCTGACTCATTATAATGAAAGACATTAATTTAAAAAATCTATGATTGCAATTGCCTCTAGTAATCCTTAATAACAATGTATTTATCAAAGTGTGATTCAATGACCTTGGGGAGAAAGAGGGCAGGAAATGAAGTTGAAACAAACAAGTACCCTGCAGAGAAAACAAGCACTAGTTGACTGCTGAGTAATTGAAGGGAAAGTAGACATTATATTTTTCAGGAACATAGGAGACAAAGAAGAACAAAATAGTGACTCTGAGACAGGAGAAAAAGTGTTCAAGAGAGAAGTCGAAAAAATATCATATAATCCTTACCCCTGACAAAAAAGACCATTAATAGAAATAGTTTGTTGTCATCATTTAAGAAGAACAAGAAATAAAAAGTTTAGCTTAGGTTTGTTTACCTTTAGTTTAGCTGAAACATAGCATATGTATAAACATTATGTATTCCAGGATCCTTACTTTACCTCTTTGCATTATTTTTTAGTGGTTGCTTTAAGGATCACAATATATATACTTTTAACAGCCTACTTAGGGTTAATATTGAATCAATTCATGTCAAATACAGAAATCTTGCAAGGTAGGAGTTCATTTACTCACCCTTGCCTGTTTTTGCTAAAGTTGTCAAATGTATAACATCTACATACATTAAAACTCTATGATACAATGTTATAATTTCCAGTGCTCTCATCCCCCCCACAGTCAAGATCTGAATTTTCATCTGTTTTTATTTCTCTTTAGTGTGTAGAACTTCCTTAGCATTTCTTTTTTTTTTTTTGCGCTACGCGGGCCTCTCTCTGTTGTGGCCTCTCCCACTGCGGAGCACAGGCTCCGGATGCACAGGCTCAGCAGCCATGGCTCACGGGCCCAGCCGCTCCGCGGCATGTGGGATCTTCCCAGACTGGGGCACGAACCCATGTCCCCTGCATCAGCAGGCGGACTCTCAACCACTGCACCACCAGGGAAGCCCCTTAGTATTTCTTATAGTACATGCCCACTGTCAATATATCCTTTTAGCTTTCTTTTTCTGAAAATGCATTTCATTCTTGGAAGATCATTTTCACTGGATGTAGAATTCTGATTTGATGTGGGCTTGTTCTCCCTTCCCCTCCAGCACTTTAAAGATGTTGTTCCACTGTGTTCTGGTCGTCAATAATTCAAATCATAGTTCCCTCGTATGCAATGTGTCATTTTTCTCCGACAGCTTTCAAAACACCTTTAGTTTTCTCAAATTTGATGATAATGTGCCTAGGTGTGTGCAATGCAATTCTGATGTTAACCAGCTAGAATTAGGTCAAATTTCAGAAGTTAGGAGCATAATTCTATCCTCACTTCAGAAGCCAGATGTAAATTCCAGAGTTCTCAGGTCACCATTCTTCTGATCAACTGGCTACATACTCAGGGGTTCCAAGTACTCCCTGAAGTATTATAATTCACTAGTATGACTCACAGAACTCAGGAAAGTACTACATTTATAATTATAGTTTTATTATAAAGAATGTAAATCAGGAGCAGCCAAGTGAAAAGACCCATAGAGTGAGGTCTGGGGGTCCCACACACAAAGCTTTTGTGTCCTCAGAATGCCTCAACTTCCAGGCACATTAAGGTATAAATACCAATCAGCCTCTCTCATCTCAGTGCCCAGAGTTTTTACTGGAGTTTCATTACATAGACTTTGTTGATTGAATCATTGGCCATGTGCTTGAACTCAATCTCCAGCCAATTCTGCCCTCTTCAGAGGCTGGGCTCATATCACATGACTAAAAAGCCCCAACCCTGTAATTACCTGGTTGGTCTTTCTGGTGTGGCTAGCCCCCATTTTGAGTCATCTCATTAGCATAAACTCAGGTGTGGGTCTAGAGGCTCACCATTAGTAACAAAGACATTTCTATCACTCCAAGAAATTCCAGAGATTTAGAGGTTATTTCCCAGGAACTAGGGACAAAGACCAGTCAAATTCTTTATTACACAACAGTGTGGTTTTCTTTGTTTTTATCTCATTTAAGGTGTGTTAAGCTTCTTGAAAATATACAGTTACATCTTTCACCAAATATGGAAAATATTCAGCCATGTTTTCCTTAGATATTATTTCTGCCCATTATTCCTTTCTCTCATCTCCTTCTGGGACTCTAATTACACATTCTTAGAGCTTTCAATATGGTCCCTGAGGCTTGTTCATTTTTACTTCAATATTTTTTCTCTGTGTTCTTCAGGTTAGATAATTTCTATTAATTAATTAATTTTTCCTTTTTTTGGCCTCACTGTGCAGCATACGGGATCTTAGTTCCCTGACCAGGGATCGAACTCTTGTCCCCTGCATTGGAAGCGTGGAGTCCTAACCACTGGACTGCCAGGGAAGTCCCAATAATTTCTATTAATATATCTTCAGCTTTGCTGACTCTTTCTTCGTTTGCATTCTGCTGTTAAATACATCTGGTAAGTTTTTATTTCAGATAGTACATTTTTTAGTTCTGGAATTTCCATTTGTTTCTTTTTTATAGTTTCTCTTTCTCTGTTAAATATCCTATATTTCATTCATAATGCACATATTTTCTTTTACATCCTTGAATATGTTTTATAGCAGGGGTCCCCAACCCCCAGGCCATAGACCGCTACTGGTCCGTGGCCTGTTAGGAACCGGGTTGCACAGCAGGAGGTGAGCCGTGGGTGAGTGAGTGAAGCTTCATCTGTATTTATAGCCGTTCCCCATCACTCGCATTACCACTTGAGCTCCACCTCCTGTCAGATCAGCAGCTGCATTAGATTCTCATAGGAGTGCGATCCTACTGTGAACTGTGCATGTGAGAGATCTAGGTTGTGCAATCCTTATGAGAATCTAATGCCTGATGATCTGAAGTGGAACTGAGGTGGTGAGGCTAGCTAGTGCTGGGGAGTGGCTACAAATACACATTATCATTAGCAGAGAGGTTTGACTGCAGAGAGACCATAATAAATCAATTGCTTGCAGACTCATATCAAAACCCTATCAGTGAGTGGCAAATGACAATTAAGCTACATCTGGAGGCAGTCTTTAAGTCAGAATCTGACACTTATTTTAGTCCATGCAGGGCCCGCCCATTATTTTATTTATCACTTCCATCTGTGCCTCTTTCCCCACACTGTGCACTTGTCTCACTCACAGTTTTGGTAAGCCCATAAGTTAACCCTAGCCAAAATGAGTAAAAAACAAACATCTCTGGAGAGCTTCTTTGAAAGGGGGAAAGACCCAGTGATGAGACAGAAGACTCTAAGACTGCCAACAAAAAGAAAGCTGCATTTGAAAGAAAATACCAAGAGTCCTACTTAAATTATGGGTTCATTGCAACAGGTGATTCACATTCTCCAAGCCTGCTTTGTATAATATGTGGCAACCAGCTATCCAACGAAGACATGAAACCTTCAAAACTGCTTTGCCACATGGAGACCAAGCACCTTGCATTAAAAGACAAGCCTTTGGAGTTTTTCAAAAGAAAAAAACGTGCACACAAAGAACAGAAGCAATTATTGAAGGCCACCACTTCTTCAAATGTGTCTGCCCTGAGAGCATCATTCTTAGTGGCTAACTGCATTGCTAAAGCTAAGAAGCCCTTCACTACTGGTGAAGAGTTGATCCTGCCTGCTGCTAAGGACAACTTTTAGGAGAGGCTGCAGTTCAAAAGGTGGCACATGTTCCTCTTTCAGCTAGCACCATAACTAGACGAATTGATGAAATAGCAGAGGATATTGAGGCACAATTGTTAGAGAGGATTAATGAGTCACCGTGGTATGAAGTCCAGGTTGACGAGTCTACCAATGTTGACAACAAGGCAACAATGCTTGTATTTGTGTGATATATTTTTCAGGAGGATGTGCAGGAGGATATGTTATGTGCACTTTTGTTGCCAAGCAACACCACAGCTGCAGAACTATTCAAGTCTTTGAATGATTACATATCAGGAAAACTGAATTGGTCATTTTGTGTTGGTATATGCACGGATGGAGCGGCTGCCATGACTGGACGGTTTTCTGGTTTCACTACTTGGATCAAAGAGGTTGCTTCTGAACGTGAGTCTATGCACTGTGTCATCCATAGAGAAATGCTGGCCAGCTGAAAAATGTCACCTGAACTTAACAACGTTTTGCAGGAGGTGATTAAAATTATCAACCACATTAAACTACATGCCCTTAACTCACATCTGTTCACGCAATTCTGTGAGGAGATGGACGCAGAGCGCACACATCTTCTCTTATACACAGAAGTGAGGTGGCTTTCTAAAGGTAGATCACTGGCCAGAGTATCTGAGTTATAAGAGCCACTCCAGAGATTTCTTTTAGAAAAACAGTCACCACTGGCAACACATTTCAGTGATACTGAATGGGTTGCAAAACTTGCTTATTTGTGTGACATATTCAACCTGCTGAAGGAACTCAATCTGTCACTTCAAGGGAGAACAACAACTGTGTTCAAGTCTGCAGATAAAGTGGCTCCATTCAAAGCCAAACTGAAATTATGTGGGTGACGAGTGAACACTGGGATTTTTGACATGTTTCAAACATTAGCAGAGATTTTGAAAGGGACTCAACCAGGGCCTTCTTTCTCCCAGCTGGTGCATGATCACCTATCTCAGCTTTCAAAAGAGTTTGAGCATTACTTCCCAACTACAAAGACCCCCGAACTGGGAAGGAATGGATCCGCAACCCATTTGTAAATAAGCCAGGTGAATCGACTTTGTCCGTGCTAGAAGAGAATCAACTGCTTGAGATTGCAAATGATGGTGGCCTTAAAAGTATGTTTGAGACAACTTCAAATCTCCATATGTTCTGGATTAAAGTCAAGATGGAATATCCTGAGACTGCCACAAAAGCACTGAAAAGCGTGCTTCCACTTCCAACATCCTATCTTTGTGAAGCAGGGTTTTCTGCAGTAACAGCCACCAAAACAAGATTACAGAGTAGACTGGATATAAGCAACACACTTCGGGTGTCACTGTCTCCCATCACCCCCAGATGGGACCATCTAGTTGCAGAAAAACAAGCTGAGGGCTCCCATTGATTCTGCATTATAGTGAGTTGTATAATTATTTCATTATATATTACAGTGTAATAATAACAGAAATAAAGTGCACAATAAATGTAATGTGCTTGAATCATCCCGGAACCATCCACCCCCACCCCCCTGAGGAAAAACTGTCTTCCATGAAACCGGTCCCTGTTGCCAAAAAGGTTGGAGACTGCTGTTTTATAGTAACTGCTTTAAATCTTTGTCTGCTAGCTTCAACATCTGGGGCATCCCCGGGTTGAGCTTTGTTGATTGTCTTTTGTCTCAAAAATGAGTCACATTCCCGTATTTCTTGATTTATTAAGTAATTTTAGGTTGTATCCTTAACATTGTAAATGTTATTTTCCAGACATCTTGGAGTCTGTAATACTTTCCCAAAGAAAGTTAGCTTTTTTGTATGTTTGGTTGGTTTGGTTTAGCATGCAATTGACTTAATTGGACTATATCTTTTGGGCTTGGTTGCTTAAAGTTTGTCCTGAGCAGGCATGGTTCAGGCATCAGCAGAAGATTTATTAAAAAGATTTTAGAATTCCCTTCTCTGGATCCCTCCTACCTTGGATCTTCCACTTACTTTCCAGCAACTATACTTATCCCAAACTCATACCTCTCATTCTTCAAGCCAAAATACCCAGCGTTTTGCAGCAGAATTTTAGCCAACCTGCAGGGAGCAGACTGAGGCCAGTTCTTAGGCTAGAAACTGTGAAAACAGGGATCTGAGTATCTCCCTTCTTACAAACAGCCAACTGCCCTCCAGAATCTGCTTACTTTTGGTCATTCTAAGGATAAACTTACAGTTTATCATTGTTATATGTAGAAGGATCATCTGACAAGAGCAACTCATGTCAGAATTCCTCCATCACCCTCATTTTGTAGGTTAAGAAAACTAAGTCCTAAGGAGGTGTTTCCCGGTTCATAAGGAATTTATTGGAATTGGGGCTTGCTACCATGAGAGCTGAGTTGTTGTAGTAAGATAGATGTTATCGGGCAATTTCCTTAATTTTAATAAACATCACTAGTTTGAATTCATTGGCATTACACCCAGTCAATGTTAATCAAAATTCTATATTTTAAAATATTATAAAAGAAATGTTATAACTTTTTATTATTTTTAAAGGACTTGGCTAGCAAAGTGCTAAAAGTAAAAGTTCCTAAAAGATATGTTTTATTGAGGATCTAAAAACTGTTTGAAACTAGTATATACACCTATGCAAACAAAAAAATCTAACATAAATGTTTATTTCAAAAGCTAAAATAAAAGGAGACCTTCAAGGTGGAGGAGGAGTAAGACACAGAGAATGCTTTCCTCCCCACAGATACATCAGAAATACATCTACGTGTGGAACAACTCCTACAGAACACCTACTGAAAGCTGGCAGAAGACCTCAGAACTCCCAAAAGGCAAGAAACTCCCCACGTACCTGGGTAGGGTAAAAGAAAAAAGAATAAACAGAGACAAAAGAATAGGGACAGGACCTGCACCAGTGGGAGGGAGCCGTGAAGGAGGAAAGGTTTCCACACACTAGAAGCCCCTTCGCAGGTGGAGACTGCGGCTGGCGGAGGCGGGGAGCTTCGCAGCCGTGGAGGAGAGCGCAGCAACAGGGGTGCGGAGGGCAAAGCGGAGAGATTCCCGCACAGAGGATTGGTGCTGACCAGCAATCACCAGCCCGAGAGGCTTGTCTGCTCACCCGCCGGGACAGGTGAGGGCTGGGAGCTGAGGCTTGGGCTTCAGAGGTCAGATCTCAGGGAGAGGACTGGGGTTGGCTGCGTGAACACAGCTGGAAGGGGGCGAGTGCACCACAGCTAGCAGAGAGGGAGTCCAGGAAAAGGTCTGGAGCTGCCAAAGAGGCAAGAGACCACTGTGCGGTGCGCGAGGAGAGGGGATACAGAGCACTGCCTAAACGAGGTCCAGAGACGGGTGCGAGCCGCGGCTATCAGTGTGGACCCCAGAGACGAGCATGAAACGCTAAGGCTGCTGCTGTTGCTACCAAGAAGCCTGTGTGCAAGCACAGGTCACTATCCACACCTCCCCTCCCGGGAGTCTGTGCAGCCCGCCACTGCCAGGGTCCCGTGATCCAGGGACAACTCCCCCGGAAGAACACACGGTGTGCCTCAGGCTGTTGCAACATCACAGGCTCAGCCCGCATTCCTTACCCTGCCCTCTCCCTCCCCCCAGGCCTAAGTGAGCCAGAGCCCCCGAATCAGCTACTACTTAACCCCATCCTGTCTGAGCGAAGAACAGATGCCCTCAGGTGACCTACACGCAGAGGCGGGGCCAAATCCAAAGCTGAATCCCAGGAGCTGTGCGAACAAAGAGAAAGGGAAATCTATCCCAGCAGCCTCAGGAGGAGCGGATTAAACCTCCACAATCAACTTGATGTACCCTGCATCTGTGGAATACCTGAATAGACAACGAATCATCCCAAAACTAAGGTGGTGGACTTTAGGAGTAACTGTAGACTTGGGGTTTGCTTTCTGCATCTAATTTATCCCTGGCTTTATGTTTATCTTGGTTTAGTATTTAGAGTTTATTATCATTGGTAGATTTGTTTATTGATTTGGTTGCTCTCTTCCTCCTTTTTTTTTAAAAAATATATATATATATTTTTCCTTTTTCTCTTTTTGTGAGTGTGTATGCGTATGCTTCTTTGTGTGATTTTGTCTGTATAGCTTTGCTTTTACCATTTGTCCTAGGGTTCTGTCTGTTTTTTTTTTTTTTTCTTGTTTTTTCAGTATAGTTTTTAGCACTTGTTATCATTGATGGATTTATTTTTTGGTTTGGCTGCTCTCTTCTTTCTTTATTTCTCCCTTTTCTTCTGAGCCGTATGGCTGACAGGGTCTTGGTGCTGTGGCTGGGTGTCAGGCCTGTGCCTCTGAGGTGGGAGAGCCGAGTCCAGGATATTGGTCTACCAGAGATCTCCTGGCTCCATGTAATATGAAACGGCAAAAACTCTCCCAGAGATCTCCATCTCAACGCAAAGACCCAGCTCCACTTAATGACCAGCAAGCTACAGTGCTGGACACCCTATGCCAAACAACTAGCAAGACAGGAACACAGCCCTACCCATTAGCAGAGAGGCTACCTAAAATCATAATAAGGTCACAGACACCACAAAACACACCACCGGATGTGGTCCTGCCCACCAGAAAGACAAGATCCAGCCTCACCCACCAGAACACAGGCACTAGTGGCCTCCACCAGGAAGCCTACACAACACACTGAACCAACCTTAGCCACTGGGGGCAGACACCAAAAACAACGGGAACTATGAACCTGCAGCCTGTGAAAAGGAGACACCAAACACAGTAAGTGAAGCAAAATGAGAAGACAAAGAAACACACAGCAGATGATGGAGCAAGGTAAAAACCCACCAGACCAAACAAATGAAGAGGAAATAGGCAGTCTACCTGAAAAAGAATTCAGAGTAATGATAGTAAAGATGATCCAAAATCTGGGAAATAGAATGGAGAAAATACAAGAAACATTTAACAAGGACCTAGAAGAACTAAAGAGCAAACAAACAATGATGGACAACACAATAAATGATATTAAAACTTCTCTAGAGGAATCAATAGCAGAATAACTGAGGCAGTAGAATGGATAAGTGACCTGGAAGATAAAATAGTGGAAATAACTACCGCAGAGCAGAATAAAGAAGGAAAACAATTGAGGACAGTCTCAGAGACCTCTGGGACAACATTAAATGCACCAACAGTCGAATTCTAGGGGTCCCAGAAGAAGAGGAGAAAAAGAAAGGGACTGAGAAAATATGTGAAAGGAAATAGTCAATCAAGTCAAGGAAGAGCAGAGAGTCCCATACAAGATAAATCCAAGGAGAAACACGCCAAGACACATATTAATCAAACTATCAAAAATTAAATACAAAGAAAAAATATTAAAACCAGCAAGGGAAAAACAACAAATAACACACAAGGGAATCCCCATAAGGTTAACAGCTGATCTTTCAGCAGAAACTCTGCAAGCCAGACGGGACATACTTAAGGTCCTGAAAGGGAAAAACCTACACCCAAGATTACTCTACCCAGCAAGGATCTCATTCAGATTTGATGGAGAAATTAAAACCTTTACAGACAAGCAAAAGCTAAGAGAATTCAGCACCATCAAACCAGCTTTACAACAAATGCTAAAGGAACTTCTCTAAGCAGGAAACAAGAGAAGGAAAAGACCTACAATAACAAAACCAAAACAATTAAGAAAATGGTAATAGGAACATACATATTGATAATTACCTTAAATGTAAATGGATTAAATGTCCCACCAAAAGACACAGACTGGCTGAATGGATACAAAAACAAGACTCATATATATGCTGTCTACAAAAGACCTACTTCAGACCTAGGGACACATACAGACTGAAAGTGAGAGGATGGAAAAAGATATTCCATACAAATGGCAATCAAAAGAAAGCTGGAGTAGCAATTCTCATATCAGACAAAATAGACTTTAAAATAAAGACTATTACAAGAGACAAAGAAGGACACTACATAATGATCAAGGGATCAATCCATGAAGAAGATATAACAATTGTAAATATATATGCACCCAAAATAGGAGCACCTCAATACATAAGGCAAATGCTAACAGCCATAAAAGGGGAAACTGACAGTAACACATTCATAGTAGGGCACTTTAACACCCCACTTTCACAAATGGACAGATCATCTAAAATGAAAATAAATAAGGAAACACAAGCTTTAAATGATATGTTAAACAAGATGGACTTAATTGATATTTATAGAACATTCCATCCAAAAACAACAGAATACACTTTCTTCTCAAGTGTTCATGGTACATTCTCCAGGATAGATCATATCTTGGGTCACAAATCAAGCCTTGGTAAATTTAAGAAAATTGAAATCGTATCAAGTATCTTTCCAACCACAACACTATGAGACTACATATCAATTACAGGAGATAATCTGTAAGAAATACAAATACATGGAGGCTAAACAATATGCTACTTAATAAACAAGAGATCACTGAAGAAATCAAAGAGGAAATAATAAAATACATAGAAACAAATTACAATGAAAACACGACAACCCAAAACCTATGGGATGCAGCAAAAGCAGAGTTCTAAGAGGGGAGTTTATAGCAATATATTCCCACCTCAAGAAACAAGAAACATCTCAAATAAACAACATAACCTTACAACTAAAGCAATTAGAGAAAGGAGAACAAAAAAAAATCCCCCCAAAGTTAGCAGAAGGAAAGAAATCATAAAGATCAGATCAGAAATAAATGAAAAAGAAATGAAGGAAACAATAGCAAAGATCAATAAAACTAAAAGCTGGTTCTTTGAAAAGATAAACAAAATTGATAAACCATTAGCCAGACTCATCAAGAAAAAAAGGGAGAAGACTCAAATCAATAGAATTAGAAATGAAAAAGGAGTAACACCTGACTCTGCAGAAATACAAAGGTTCATGAGAGATTACTACAAGCAACTATATGCCAATAAAAAGGACAACCTGGAAGAAATGGACAAATTCTTAGAAAAGCACAACTTTCTAAGACTGAACCAAGAAGAAATAAAAAATATAAACAGACCAATCATAAGCACTGAATTTGAGACTGTGATTAAAAATCTTCCAACAAACAAAAGCCCAGGACCAGACGGCTTCACAGGCAAATTGTATCAAACATTTAGAGAAGAGCTAACACCTATCCTTCTCAGACTCTTCCAAAATACAGCAGAGGTAGGAACACTCCCAAACTCATTCTACGAGGCCACTATCACACTGATACCAAAACCAGACACAGATGTCACAAAGAAAGAAAACTACAGGCCAATATCACTGATGAATATAGATGCAAATATCCTCAACAGAATACTAGCAAACAGAATCCAACAGCACATTAAAAGGATCATACACCATGATCAAGTGGGGTTTATCCCAGGAATGCAAGGATTCTTCAATATATGCAAATCAATCAATGTGATACACCATATTAACAAATTGAAGGAGAAAAACCATATGATCATCTCAATAGATGCAGAAAAAGCTTTTGACAAAGTTCAACACCCATTTATGATAAAAACCATCCAGAAAGTAGGCATAGAGGAACTTACCTCAACATAATAAAGGCCATATATGACAAAACCACAGCAACATCGTTCTCAATGGTGAAAAACTGAAACCATTTCCACTAAGATCAGGAACATGACAAGGTTGTCCACTCTCACCACTATTATTCAAGATAGTTTTGGAAGTTTTAGCCACAGCAATCAGAGAAGAAAAAGAAAGAAAAGGAATCCAAATTGGAAAAGAAGAAGTAAAGCTGTCACTGTTTGCAGATGACAAGATACTATACACAGAGAATCCTAAAGATGCTACTAGAAAACTACTAGAGCTAATCAATGAATTTGGTAAAGTAGCAGGGTACAAAATTAATTCACAGAAATCTCTTGCATTCCTATACACTAATAATGAGAAATCTGAAAGAGTAATTCAGGAAACACTCCCATTTACCACTGCAACAAAAAGAATAAAGCACCTAGGAATAAACCTACCTAAGGAGAAAAAAGACCTGTATGCAGAAAACTATAAGACACAGATGAAAGAAATTAAAGAGGATACAAACAGATGGAGAGATATACCATGTTCTTGGATTGGAAGAAGCAACATTGTGAAAATGACTCTACTACCCAAAGCAATCTACAGATTCAGTGAAATCCCTGTCAAACTACCACTGGCATTTTTCACAAAACTAGAAGAAAAAATTTCACAATTTGTATGGAAACACAAAAAATCCTGAATAGCCAAAGCAACCTTGAAAAAGAAAAACAGAGCTGGAGGAATCAGGCTCCTGGACTTCAGACTACTACAAAGCTACAATAATTAACACAATATGGTACTGGCACAAAAACGGAAATACAGATCAATGGAACAGCATAGAAAGCCCAGAGATAAACCCACGCACATATGGTTACCTTATCTTTGATAAAGGAGGCAAGAATATACAATGGAGAAAAGACAGCCTCTTTAATAAGTGGTGCTGGGAAAACTGGACAGCTATATGTAAAAGAATGAAATTTGAACACTACCTAACACCATATACAAAAATAAACTCAAGGGCTTCCCTGGTGGCGCAGTGGTTGAGAGTCTGCATGCCAATGCAGGGGACATGTGTTCGTGCCCCGGTCTGGGAAGATCCCACATGCCACGGAGCGGCTGGACCCGTGAGCCATGGCTGCTGAGCCTGTGCGTCCGGAGCCTGTGCTCCGCAATGGGAGTGGCCACAACAGTGAACGGCCCGCGTACCACAAAAAAAAAAAAAAAAAAAACTCAAAATGGATTCAAGACCTAAATGTAAGGCTAGACACTCTAAAACTCTTAGAGGAAAACATAAGCCCAACACTCTATGACATAAATCTCAGCAAGGTCCTTTTTGACCCACCTCCTAGAGAAATGGAAATAAAAACAAAAATAAACAAATGGGACGTAACGAAACTTAAAAGCTTTTGCACAGCAAAGGAAACCATAAACAAGATGAAAAGACAACCCTCAGTATGGGAGAAAACATTTGCAAGTGAAGCAACTGACAAAGGATTAAGCTTCAAAATTTACAAGCAGCTCACGCAACTAAATATCAAAAAAACCCCAACCCAATCCAGAAATGGGCAGAAGACCTAAATAGACATTTCTCCAAAGAATATATACAGATTGCCAACAAACACATGAAAGAACGCTCCACATCACTAATAATTAGAGAAATGCAAATCAAAACTACAATGAGGTATCACCTCACACCAGGCAAAATGGACATCATCAAAAAATCTACAAACTGTAAATGCTGGAGAGGGTGTTGAGAAGAAGGAACCCTCTTGCACTGTTGCTGGGAATGTAAATTGATACAACCACTATGGAGAACAGTATGGAAGTCCCTTAAAAAACTAAAAAGAGCACTAGTATATGACCCAGCAATCCCAGAACTGAGCATATACCCTGAGAAAGCCATAATTCAAAACGAGTCATGTAGCACAATGTTCATTGCAGCTCTATTTACAATAGCCAGGACATGGAAGCAACCTAAGTTTCCATCGACAGATGAATGGATAAAGAACATGTGGCACATACATACAAGGGAATATTACTCAGCCATAAAAAGAAATGAAATTGAGTTATTTGTAGTGAGGGGGATGGACCTAGAGTCTGTCATACAGAGTGAAGTAAGTCAGAAAGAGAAAAACAAATACCGTATGCCAACACATATATATGGAATCTAAAAAAAGAGAAAAAAATGCTTCTGAAGAACCTAGGGGCAGGACAGGAATAAAGACACAGACATGAATAATGGACTTGAGGACACGGGGAGGGGGAAGGGAAAGCTGGGATGAAGTGAGAGAGTGGCATGGACATATATACACTACCAAGTGTAAAATAGATAGCTAATGGGAAGCAGCCGCATAGCACAGGGAGATCAGCTTGGTGCTTTGTGACCACCTAGAGGGGTGGGATAGGGAGGGTGGGAGGGAGACCCAAGAGGGAGGAGATATGGGGATATATGTATATGTATAGCTGATTCACTTTGTTATAAAGCAGAAACTAACACACCATTGTAAAGCAATTATACTCCAATAAAGATGTTTAAAAAAAACGCTAAAATAATACACACAAAAACAAACAATAATTACTTCTTTGGATGATAGAATTTAGGGTGTTTTTTTTCCCTTTGTTTGCAACTTTCAGCCTGTATTGCTTTGCAATAAGGAAAAGAGTGATTTAAAAATAAAATAAATCATAAAAAATTTTATTCCCGTTAAAGCATTTAAAAATTTTATCCTGCTTTTCTCATAGGTTGTGCATTTAATGCTCCATCCAAATCACTAGAAATTCTAAATTACTATGGGTTTTGAAAATACTACTAAAATAAAAGCAAACATCTGAGCTATTTGCAGTTAATTATGTCCTTATACCATAAAATCTTTAAACAGTGAAAGGATTAAGATGCTTAGTTTTTATAGGAAAAATGTTATATGTAAGAAAAATATGGAGAATAATGTAAAAGTAAATAAGCAGATGTTCTGAAAGCAAAGATCTCTATTATTAACCTTTTAACCTTCTAGTTGTACTCAAAAGTTAACAATAACTTGTAGATTTTGAAGAAAACTTCAGGCTTTACATTTCTTTCCAACTAGTAGAATATTTTTTAAGCTTTAAGGATCATTACCATAGGCTGGCTTCTCCAGGAAGCAGGTTCTGTGATAGCATTTAGGGGGCACGATATTTCTTAGAGAAATAAGAATCTGGGATCCATACCTGCAGAAGGGAGGGGAAGGAAGCAGGATTAAGCAGAGAGAGAAGCTGAGCTGTGATGAATTTCCAGTGAAGTCCTCAGAGAACCCCACAGGGAGTGCTGAAGCTGGAAAGGTCTGTCAGATTTGTTCACATTGTGTCAAGCTGGTCGGCCCTGTATTCTCTCCTCTGTTAGTCAATGGAGGACCACCCCCAGAAGGGTGCGGCTTCTTGCAGCTGAGACAATACTTGAAGGAGCCTACTGCTAAAAGCTGCTTGTTAACATCAATTCCAGCAGGTGAGCTAAGTCTTTCCTTGAAGGGGGATCTTGGTGTTACATCTCCATATTTACCACAATCGAACTTTCCTTTCTACTGGAAAATCCAACTCAATTCAATGTTCAGTAAGAAACAAATCTTTTTTTAATACAAATATATACATATTTTATTGATTTTATTTTAATTATTATTAAATACAAATGTAAAGACATAACATTACACCTCACTTTGTCCTGCACAATAATTAATAACTATGTCCTATAAATGGGTATGACCAAGAGAATCCCATGTTGTGGCAAGGTGGGCAAGGTGAAATTTACAAATAACACTCACTCAATTGTGGGCCTGCAGAAGCCAGTACTCAGGCGAATGTCAGTCAGGCCACATTTCCCAGGTGTGACAGCCTTTTCACTCCATTTTCAGACACTCTTCACATTTTTAAAAGTACACCCACCAGGTGCCCCTCACAGCCTCCTCGATTTTCTCCTTCCCTTTTGTCTTTCTTTCTACGTTTCCTTCCATCTAGCTTTCCTTCCAATTCTCTCTCCTTCAAACTGGTATCCAGCACCTGCTCTGAGTTCAGCCACACACTGAACCGGAGAGATACAAAGATGAATATTGGTTCCAGGGGCCTTTATTTGTGCCTCTTTTCTCATTTTATTGAAACAAGTAAATCTTTATGTCCATATTTAATAAACATTCGAGATCTGGATTATTTTCCAGCATGATGAGGTAGAGAATTCAGGGCAGTAAATGACCCATTTATAAAAGGTAGTTAAAACATAATTATTTGAATTAAACGGGAGAGAACTAATGAGAAGTAGATGGTATTTTCTGGGGAAATGTCTAAAAAACTGCAAATATTGTATAAGAATAAAATAATCTCCTAGAACCTTCCTTTGCTGCTAAATCTGTTTAGAACTATAAGGATTGAAAATAGAATGTACCAACCAGTACTCTGGAAAGGGAAGCCTCTATACCCTGAGGGATGCAGCTCCCTTCATACACCCTCTGAGTAAGCCCATGGTGCAGGAGCAAGAGAATGCTGTACAGCAGGAACCATAGAGAGAATGAAAAACAGTGCAAAATACTAAAGAACAAGGTCCAGCAACAGAAAAATATGCCCGGCACAAAGACCTATTCTGCAAAATCAAAAGGCAAACTAACAACATGAAGACCACCTTTATTTTGGTTGGATTAGGTCATCGGTACTCCACATGACTCAGAACAGATACACATTCAGTAACCAAAAAATAATTAGAAGTATTATAGGTCTTCTGACAGGAATGTCAAAGGGAGAGGGGAGGGTGCATTCTTTTTTTTTTTAATAAATCTTCATTGGAGTATAATTGCTTCACAATACTGTGTTAGTTTGTGTTGTACAACAAAGTGAATCAGCCATAGGCATACATGTATCTCCATATCCCCTCCCTCTTGAGCCTCCCTCCCACTCACCCTCCCTATCCCACCCCTCTAGGTCATGGCAAAGCACCAAGCCTATCTCCCTGTGCTATGCTGCTGTTTCCCACCAGCCAACTATTTTACATTTGGTAATGTATATATGTCGATGCTACTCTCATTTCACCCCAGCTTCCCTGCCCCGCTATGTCCTCAAGTCTTTTCTCTACGTCTACATCTTTATTCCTGCCCTGCCCCTAGGTTCATCAGTACCATTTTTTGTTTTTTTTTAGATTCCATATATATGTGTTAGCATACGGTATTTGTTTTTCTCTTTCTGACTCACTGCACTCTGTATGACAGACTCTAGGTACATCTACCTCACTACAAATAACTCAATTTCGTTTCTTTTTATGGCTGAGTAATATTCCATTGTATATATGTACCCCATCTTCTTTAACCATTCATCTGTCAATGGACTCTTAGGTTGCTTCCATGACCTGACTATCATAAAAACAGCTGCAATGAACACTGTGGTACATGACTCTTTTTGAATTATGGTTTTCTCAGTGTATATGCCCAGTGGTGGGATTGCTGGGTAATATGGTAGTTCTACTTTTAGTTTTTAAGGAACCTCCATACTGTTCTCCATAGTGGCTGTATCAATTTACATTCCCACCAACAGTGCAGGAGGGTTCCTTTTTCACCACACCTTTTCCAGCATTTACTGTTTCTAGATTTTTTTGATAATGGCCATTCTGACCAGTGTGAGGTGATACCTCATTGTAGTTTTGATTTGCATTTCTCTAATAATTAGTCATGTTGAGCATCTTTTCATGTGCTTCTTGGCCATCTGGATGTCTTCTTAGGTGAAATGTCTATTTAGGTTTTCCGCCCATTTTTTAATTGAATTGTTTGTTTTTTTGATATTGAGCTCCATGTGCTGTTTGTATATTTTGGAGATTAATCCTTTGTCCGTTGTTTCATTTGCAAATATTTTCTCTCATCCTGAGGGCTGTCTTTTCGTCTTGTTTATGGTTTCCTTTGCTGTGCAAAAGCTTTGAAGTTTCATTAGGTCCCATTTGTTTATTTTTGTTTTTGTTTCCATTACTCTAGGAGGTGGATCAAAAAAGATCTTGCTGTGGTTTATGTCAAAGTGTTTTTCCTATGTTTTCCTCTAAGAGTTTTATAGTGTCTGGTCTTATGTTTAGGTCTTTAATCCATTTTGAGTTTATTTTTGTATATGGTGTTAGGTAGTGTTCAAATTTCATTCTTTTACATGTAGCTGTCCAGTTTTCCCAGCTCCACTTGTTGAAGAGGCTGCCTTTTCTCCATTGTATGTTCTTGCCTCCTTTGTCATAAATTAGGTGACCATATGTGGGTGGGTTTATCTCTGGGCTTTCTATCTTGTTCCATTGATCTGTATTTCTGTTTTTGTGCCAGTACCATACTGTGTTGATTACTGTAGCTTTGTAGTATAGTTTGAAGTCAGGGAGCCTGATTCCTCCAGCTCCATTTTTCTTTCTCAAGATTGCTTTGTCTATTCGGGGTCTTGGTGCATTCTTAATAAACAGCACATCTTTAAAATCTTCTCAGACCATAATCATTCCTCTTAATATTCTCCAGCACCATAGCTATTCCCAGAAGCTCTAACTTTTCAGAGTTCCCTGCCCTCCAAAACTTCTCTGACAGCTTCCCCATATGCCTTTCCTCTCTATCTTCTCTCTTTCCTTCTTCTGTAGCTTATTATTATGTAGCTGCATGTAGCCTTTCTGGTTTCTTTTATTTTGTTTATTTGTTTAGACTTATAATTGAATTTTGGATAGCAAACAATAGCCCCAAGAGGCCAAAAAGACAGAATCCTTTCTTTTAAGTGTAGGTGGACTGTCAAGGAGAAGAGGGAGGCTATGAATGTCTGTAAATTAGTAATTATGACTTCCTTACACAATTAGTTAATAATTTTATCTCTGTTACATTAATAAGAATAGTGTGCTTTATATTGGAGTTTCCCTATTAGATGTGGAGGATTTTCCTAGGGGTAACTGGGGTGTAGATCCACCTGTGAATTCTGAAATAATAGATATAGAGAAGCTTTCTGGAACTGCTTTGTAGACTATTATTCCTCTAAATTCTACAGAGATATAGGACAATTTGATGCTTAGTCCTTTTGAGATTAGAGGAAATATGTTTTTAAATCTGTATCTTATTGTTAATTTTTAGCTAGAATCACAGCACATTTGGCCTCCTACATCTAGCTTGGGGGGTGTTATTTACACCATTTAGAAGACCCGAGATAAACTGGACATCATCAAAAACACAGCCAATAAAAATAACATATGACTAATTGGGGATTACTGTGGGCCAGGCAACACCATGGAGAATTTAAGAGTAGAGAAGCCAAAGGAAAGTTTTAGGGCTCAGGGGGTTAGATATTTACCATAATGAGGGACCAGCTTCCTGAAGGGGACAGTTACAGAAAGAATGGTATGCTGGTATGGCAGGCATTGAGAGAGCAGTTGGAAAAGGGCATTATGGATTATTGTTATTTCTAATCACTGCGATCCAAGTAATCCAGATTCATGTACAATTCAGGCATGCAATATACGTCTTCACAGTAAATGTTTCTATAAGTATATGTTATAAAAACTAGGAGTATAATTGTGACATCAACTAATTTCATAATGTTTTTACAAAATAAAGCCATCACATGCTTCATTCAACAAGTATCTGTTGAGCACTCACTGCTTGCCAGGTGCTGAGCTAGGTTTGGAGTTGCAGTGGAAAACAAGTAGACAAGGCCCTAGAGGTGGGAGACAGACAGTAAATAAGTAAACAGATACATAAAGAAAAGGGATTGTTTCAGATAGTGGCAAGTGTTATGAAAATAATAAAATAGAAGATGACCAAGAGGTGGCTACTATCTTAGACGTAGTGGTCCGGAAGACACCTCTGAAGAGATGACATTTCAGCAGGGACTAAAACGATATGAAAGAGTTGGCCAAGAAGATAAGAAGATGTCAGGCAGAGGGAACAGCTAGCAGAAAGGCCTTAAATTCGGTACATGTTTAGTGTGTCAAGAGAACGTCATGAAAAAATTTTCAGGGACCAAGTGATGTGAGGCTTTATAGCTCTGGATTTTACTCTAATAGCAAGGAGTAGATATTGGTGAATTTTAAGCTACAAAAGAAAATAATCTGATTTATGTTTTCAAAGGATCCCACAGGCTACTCTGTGGAGTATGAACCAAAGAGGTCAAGGGTGTAAGCAGGAATCAATTGAGAGGTTTTTACTACAGTCCAGGCAGAGGATAAATAAAGGTAAGAGTGAAGATGGTAAGAGGGTATTGGAACTGGGCAATATTTAGGAGGTTTGGCCAACTAGATTCTTGATGGATTGGATATGAGAAATCAGGATTGGATATGAGAAATCAGGAAGAGTGGAACTGAGGTTGATTCTGAGGGTTTGGGCTTCATCAATTAGTTATGATGATTCTAATAACTAAGATGGGGATAACTGGGGAAAGATGATGTTATGGAAGTGGTGGGAGTTGGGGTCCATAAACTACCTATGCTTACATGGATGAGTTTTGCAGAAGCCTTGAATGCCCTTAAGTGGAATGAAAATTTTTGGTATATATTCACAGGGACTTCAGGTTGGGAGCATACACAAGTTTCATCAAATTCTTAAGAGAATTTGAAAAGTCATCTCCAGAAAGCAAAGTTAGGCAATTCCTAACATATTACCCTCTGGATTTTCTTTTTCTTCTTCCTTTCTTTTCTGTTTATAATTATATAAAAGCAGAAAAGAGAGTAGAGACTGAATTGTTAGTAAAGAAAAATATATGTAAAGAAAAGGACACATTTTGAAAGTTAGCTCTCTTTTTAATTTTACTTCATTGAGAATATAAGTACATATACAGGGTAGACTTGAAAAGATTTCTGGATTCCATTTTAATTTCCTTGCTACATTTAAGATCCGTTGGCAGTCCTAGGTGTAGGCTAGTCTGTAGCATTCCTGGGCTCTCCTACTAGGCCAAACACATATCTTCTCCTTCTTTGCCATGTCCAAGGGACATCTTATACCTTGGGTGTTTTGAGCTCTCCCACTGAGGTACAGCTAAGGGTAACTCTTGCACTCCTTTCTATAAATAGGCATTTTATCAGATGAGGTTCAGCCAAGGAAACAACACTATGAATAGAATGGAGTAAGGGACTAATATGGGTATTAGAACTTACACGACTGTGTGAGAAGCTGAGGAAATACAGGTGTGAATGTGAATACCTGGAGGATTAGAGAAAAGCCAATAACAAGGGCCCATAAAGAGAGCTGTGGAAGGCTGTTGCCCCTGCATCTGGCAGTGGGCCTGAAGTCACCATAAGTTAGTAAGTCAGAGAGTCAGGAAGAAAAGTTGGACAGACAGTTGGGTAGAGCACGGGCACATTTTTCTTCCACAAGGACAAACTGGAACCTACACTGGTCACTCATTATGTCAAACTCCAAGGATGCAGGCCACCTGCAGAAGAAGTTGGTGCTTTTGACGGCCTTGCTACACATGCTACTTGCCCAGGAACTGGAAAAGCTGAAGGAGGAGATCTCATAGGAATAAGAGAAGCTATGGGCCTGGGTGCTGCTCCATGTGAACAAGGTGAGCCAGAACATCAGGAACCACACATACACACACACACTCAGGTGTGTGTGCACATATGCAAGCATGTGTTGAGCAATGCCTGGGACCCTGCAGTAACCTCCTGAGTAACGACTGCTGCTTCTCCCTTCCAAATCTCGTGCAAATTTCTCTAATGGCCACTCTAAACTGAAACTACTAAAGGGAAGGGAATTCTGGGAGCCATAGTTCCTGATGAATTGACACAGTACTAAATTACCACAGTCATGTTCTTCACCAAACATACCATGAGAAAGAAGGCAGTGATTCACTTTGACCCCAATTATGGCCCTACTTAAAAAGACATGAAGTGTCTTCCCTGGTGGTGCAGTGGTTGAGAGTCCACCTGCCGATGCAGGGGACGCGGGTTCGTGCCCCGGTCTGGGAAGATCCCACATGCCGCGGAGCAGCTGGGCCCGTGAGCCATGGCCACTGAGCCTGCGCGTCCGGAGCCTGTGCTCTGCAATGGGAGAGGCCACAACAGTGACAGGCTTGAGTACCGCAAAAAAAAAAAAAAAAAAAAAAAAAAAAAGACATGAAATGAGGTTGGATGTATTTAAGTATATGGAGTGTGATGGGACAAAATAACTCAATGAACTCAACTTTCTGGTTCCAACAACCCAACAATTCCATCTGAAGTTCTCAGACATTATGACTAGCACTAAGATAGCAGTTTTTATGAACTTGGGCTACAGTTGTTAGCAAAATGCAGGGCTGGATGGACCACAGTGGTAATTCCTATGTGCCTATATAAATAAAATGGGTCAAGATTACTCAATTTTATATCCTACCTAATTCTGCTACAGCCTATTATATCTAGCCTCACAGTAATGTTTTATAAGTAATCTTTGTTTGCTTTCTTGTCCCAACACTTTAATATCTTAGGAGGAAGTAATACAAAATTGATGTAGTTATTGGTTTTTCTACTCTGTGAACTGTAATTTCTATACATCATAGATCTCATCTTCTTTTAACAAAAAGAGTATTTATCAGCTAATAAGACACCATTTTCCTTTGATTAAAAAATACTACCTTTCATCTGTGAGAGAATTTTCTGTCAAAAATATTATATGGCAAGATTGATAATATTAACATTATTTTCTAAGATGACATTTCATGTGAGATGATTTCCTTAATGAAGTTATGCAATCATTCCTATCTGTTGGAAAGACAATTTACACAGTAGCTAAAGAGAAGTCCAAATTTGAAATGAATGGCACACAAGAGAGCAGTTTTCACAGTCCAAGATCAGCCCTCAGAGGTTTACTTGAAGGATTATTATTATCTCTTTTACATATCAGAAGGGGAAAAATAATAAAAGAGGTGGGAAATATCATCCCCCAAATATATATCAGTTATTATAATACAAAAGTTGTAAAGAGAAAAATTCATATTAATTCCTTCTCCAGCTCCCCGTAACTAAATTATTAATTAACTAAGAAGAGAAATGACAACTTTTGGATCACTCAGAGAAGCAAGAAAGAATAGAAAATAATGTGTCAATGTTTTAGTCAAACTCAATTCCAGCCCCCAATTTCTTATTTTTCAAAAAGGGAATATCTTAGGATATTGAATGACAAGTTACAGCTGACACATCAAGGGAACGGAGATACTTCTTACCGAAGTAAGGTGACAGACCCAAATTCAGATTTTTAAAGGAAACGTTCACAAAATTCCTGGACCTCTCAGGTCCTCCATCCCCGATGGGCAGGGATTAGAGCGTGCCTGTTCCCTTTCCTCATACTCATTTGGATGTGCCTCCGAGAAGCCTACCGAGAGAACTTACTGCCTTGCCTCTGCAGTGGTGAGGCAAAATGACTGTAGTCTTGACTCCTGTCCAGAGAAGTCAAGCAGCCAAGAGCTTGGCTCACCAACTGCTTTGATGGTAATGGCGGAGAGTTTCTTTTGTTTGGGGATTGGCCTGCACTATCGAATTTGCCCAGGTAAAGTCTACATGAGGGTTTCCCATGGCCTGGAGGTGGGTAGTATATGAGGAAGAGCTCACCTTGGATTCAGTCGAACAGGGCTACAGAAAGGGATCAAGGGGCGTGATCCACAAGGATAAGATTTATGTGGACCCCGATTTCTGGAGGTAGCAAGGGCAAGGAGAGTCTAAATCTACCACTCAAATAGAGATCTATCCATTAGGAAACCAGAGGTGAGAGGCTCCAGTGATGGGACTCTTCCAAGTATCCACAAAAGCACCTATGAGAGAGTCAACCCTAAATATTTCTTGATCCCAGGACCTCATACCTAGCCCACCAAACAAAGTTCAAGTAAGGATTTTCTTATTATCTTTTTCTTTCTCCCTTTCATGCTCCAACCAAACCTGGAAAGGTCTAAAGCCAAGGTTAGCAAGCTGGCAACTAAATCCAGCAATAGCTGAGAGAGGGGAAAAGATGTAACTCAAGTTAAATGCAGAGTTTCAATTATTATACAGGAGCCAACACTCTAATTTCTGAATCCATACAGTGTTTGGGGCCTTCAAGTGTCTTCAGGAATACTTATTATCTAAGAGTGAGTGGAAATCTTAGAACTCTAATTAAATGGTGGGGGGAAGCTTCCCTCATTGAAAAAATTTAAAGGGATAATGGGAAGCAAAAAAACCCCCCATATATAGATATATATATGTTTTATTAGGCCTTATTCTTAGGGCTTGTTCAATGTAAAATGTAATGAAAGTGTAAAATATTTAATTTAAAGAGATAATGGGAAGCCAAAAAATGTGTTTTATTAGGTTTTATGCTTAGGGTTTGTTCGATGTTAAAGTAATTTAAAAAAATCATTCACATATAAAGCTTATACCAGCTCTATCCTATAATGCTCCCTAGAGTAAACAACTTATTCTTTACTCTCTCTAGACATAGCTTTATCCTCTCCTTTGTTCAACTACTGCCATGTCCTTCTAACTCATCAGAAACTGTCTTAGCATTCTGTTAGGTCAAGGGAATGGGGGGGGGGGCCCTATGCTTAGTGTAATTGCAAAACATTGTGGGTTTCCCCCAGCCTAAGTATTGTCACATACAAGGGTTTGAGCCTAACCTTTCTTACTAAGAAGTATGTAAAAGCATTACACAGAATAAAAAGTTCTATGGATTATATTAGCTTTCAATATCTTCATTTTTTTCTCCTTTGTTAGCATTGAGTTTGGTCAACAAAAATGGGGTATATCCAATATATCTAATATCCTCTCTAATAGATATTTCCAAGTCAAATAAAATACGGTCTGAGAAAAGGACCTAGTAACTGCAATTTTTGTGAAATAGTAAGAACAGAATTAAAGTTCTAGTGAGTTAAAGACTGAATGGGAGATAAGGAAATAGATATAAGAAATTAATACTAAAATATCTGGGAGCTCTGCAGTAACCAAATGAAAGATTTAGTGCTGTTGCAAGAACTAGACTGAATGAGTAAATGAATTCAAAGGTCAAAAGGAATTATTACCGATTTAATTTTTTAAAAGTATATCTCTTTTAAGTGTCTATGACCCTTAAGAAAGGTTCAAAAAACTGTATATGTTTTATACTCTATAAAACTCTATTTTTTAACATCTTTATTGGAGTATAATTGCTCTACAATGGTGCGTTAGCTTCTGCTGTATAACAAAGTGAATCAGCCATACGTATACACATATCCCCATATCCCCTCCCTCTTGCGTCTCCCTCCCACCCTCCCTGTCCCACCCCTCTAGGTGGTCACAAAGCACCGAGCTGATCTCCCTGTGCTATGCAGCTACTTCCCACCAGCCATCCATTCTATATTTGGTAGTTATACTCTATAAAACTCTTGAACAAAATGAGTTCTCAATAAACTTCATTTCCAACTATATCCTCCAATAAGTTATGTGTTCTGCACCATCTCAGAGTATATTCTCTGCCATGAGTCTAAGTAGGCTATATAATGAGTACAATGTGTACAAATGCTGTTTCATTCCAAAGCTGTAGCTTAGCTTACCATGTACAGAGTGATAGTCTAACACACATGCCTAAGACAATGATTTACATATTCTTACAATACCTTTTTCTAGAAGAGAATATTTTAGCTGATTAATTTATGATGTGGTAGTAATAAACAAAATAATACAGGAATAAGCTAATATAAACATTAATTTCCTTATTTTGAATTACTATTCAAATTATCTGAGAATTCTATTTCTCAGTAAGTGGTTACTGCTTTATGAAATATCAGTAATAAGTAACAAAGAAAATGGTTTAGGTAAATGAGAATTCAATACACTACCAACTTTCCTGCTGCATGAGTACCCTTGTTTTGGACAAGCAGGAAGCATCATTATCAAAGGCCCTTCTGATAATTCCACTGCCATTCTTATACCTGTAGATGATTAAAAGAAAGTATAAAAAAAAAGAGCACTCAGTGACTCATAGTAATAGCAGAAGCCCCTTAAAACATTTTTCTTCCTCTAGTACAAATGGTTGACAATGGGGGTCTTCAAAACATGATTCAACTATTTCTTAGGATTTCTATATATATATTTCTAAGAAAATAACCTTTCAGTGATACCCTTCAAATTAAAAACAGGGTGCATTAAAAGCAAAGCAAAATCATGTTTAATAGAAATAAGTTTTTTCCACTCACTATGAATTCAGGTATCAATAATATTAAAATTTGCTTCTTTCATTAACACAACTACTGTGCTTAATTATTCTTACTTAGTTATTCCAGTAACCAAGGCAGTGTTCTAGCACATAGCTGAGTGTGTGGGACAAATTAGGAACTTGGTAATTGTTACATGAATGAATAAATGAAGAAACTATAAATCCTTAGGAAGAAAGGCAATAAATCCACTTTTTTTTTCTTCACATAGGCCTTGTTTCAGGACAATCATTACATGATCTGAGGCCCTTACTTTGACAATACTACATTTTAACTTAGAGATGAAGAACTTAGATGGTATATAGCTCTCATTCGTTTAGTCCATTTACTTTCATCATCTAGGAGAACTTCGTTTTATCGTAGAGTGTAAGACCCCAATTTATAATGATTCTCAGAGTAACAATATTTTTAACAGTATGAAACTAAAAGAATATTTACGTTAGTTTTGGGGATTATAAGGCTGTGAGTGAGAATAACTTTATGCCCCACTTCAGGTAATTCATATGTCATAGGAATTAGCAATCTAGCTATTGTCTTTCCTAAAAAAAATAAATTAACTAACAAATATTCAGAGAGTATATATTGAGCCAAAGGACCTATTAGGAAATATAAAAAAGGGTAAGGTGTAGACATCTGAATAGTTGATGGTAAAATATCCCCCTTAAAAAAAAATATTTTCAAGATCAAGGTGGCAATAAGATATAAAGATGGAATGTCCAAGAAAGGAACTTTATAAATGTTCCCATCTGAGACATGGATACAGCAGTCATGCTGAGCCCCTGAGGGGATCTTGAATCCAGTGATCTGATAAATCTGTATGTTTAAAGGGAAAAAAAACCCCAAAACTCCTCTGGAGATCATACGGATAAAGGACTATAGTGAACAAGACCGTTGTGTTGTATTATTTTCTTTGTACATGAAAGCTAGTGAAACCTGCTAAGTTGGGTTATAAAATCAATAAAGTAATTAAAGTTAGACTGAATCTTATAGAAACAATGTCAGCTGCTACCTTCTCTTATACAAAGGATACCAAAAAGCCTCCGCTTCTTTCACATATTCCCCCCATGGAAGGATCTCCCACACTCACGCTTGAATTTTTTTACTAGAAGCTAGAGCCTTTTATTCATTTCACAATTAGAGATAAAAACTAAAAGTAAATGCCCTGAGAATCAACACACTGACTTAAAATCACATCAGCTTGTAAAATGCAGGTATCGAAGCTATGCCCGAGATCCAGTTTTGATAGGTACTGTGAGGGGAAAGCAGAAGGGTACTTAGTACCTGTAGTAAGAAGAGGCAATTAAAAGAAAGGGAGTGGGGGATGCAGAAAAGGGAGGTTAAGAACTAAAAAAAACCCCAATTATTTCAACGTTCTATCCTTGGGGTGGCTCCAGAAGAGGAACTGCAGAGAAGAAGCATTTTCTTAGGATATACTAGTAAATCCAATTTAATGATTACTTCTTGCTAACCTATATCATTATAACAAAAATTATAGATGATGAAGAGTATCAGAAAGTTAATATCACAGCAAATGCTGAGGTAAATTACCTCTTGAGTAACTATATTAACAGAGAGAAGCGGGATGATTATAAAATAGCATTATAAAGTGCTAGACTTCTTAATTATATTTGTTCATTTTATGCTTAAAGTAATAAACTACACTAAAATGTTTATTAGATTAAATGTAATGTGGTATTCAGGATTGAGTCCTGGAACAGAAAAAGGTTATTGTTGAAAAACTAGTGCGATCAAATAAAGTCTATAGTTTGGTTAAGGGCACTGTAGCAACATTAATTTCCTAGTTCTGACAAATGGTTATACAAGACGTTAACTTTAGGGCAAGCTGAGTAAAGGGTATATAGGACTCTGGGCTATCTGTAACTTTCCTGTAAATTTAAATTATTCCAAAATAAAATGATTATTAGAATGCTTATTAGTTATTTTTATTAGAATAACTCTAGTTTACAACATTAAAAAAAATCAAATTGTATGTATGCCACTGGCTCATTTGAGACTATCGCTTATTATGCAAAATTCTCTAGTCCCTGAGTTTAATGGTTTGCCTGTACTTTAATCTGAGCAGCCATGGGGAAGGCATTCTATCCACTCAGTGGCAGAACTAATAATAGTTTCTGTCAGTAATGACTTATGCATCAGGGTCATTTCACCTCATGTTCATTTTAGCCGAACATTTAAAGGGGACGATTTACATTTCATGTTTCTTTTACTATCTGGTAACCAGAGCTGTAATAAATATTTCAGGCACTGATGGTGTTTTGTTCAAGAAAAATATTATGTTTTCTTATTTGTTTATAGTACCTAATGTTCCTCAGTATTTTGAGATGTTTTTATATCAACTTCCCATTTATTTTTATCTGCTGTCATTATGTTCCCATGTAAATGTTATGACAAGGAAAACAGTTTGGGCTTGTGTTCACTAATAAAAAAAATAAACCTTAGAAAATAAATAAACAGATTGGGCTCAGCATAATTCTGAGATTGTAAGACCTAGTAAAGATAATAATCCAAATGGCAGCAAATGTTATTAAGATTAAACTAAACACCTACTTAGTAACAACCTAATTTCTTCCTTCCTTCCTTCCTCCCTCTCCCTCTCCCTCCCGCTCCCTCTCTCCCTTTCTTTCTTTCTTTCCCCTGCCGCGTGGCTTGTGGGATCTTAGTTCCCTGACCAGGGGTTGAACCCGGTCCCTCGGCAGAGAAAGCGCCGAGCCCTCACCACTGGACCGCCAGGGAATTCCCATCCTAATTTCCTGATTAATTAATCATTACAGGTTAAGTGACAATTACAGTTTTATTGATGGGGGTGGGGTAGAGGGAGGTTCAGTAGCAGGAAGGGAATCAAGACTGAAAGGGATAGTTCTTACACCGTGTATTTCCTAACAATTACTGTCATAAGTGAGGGGTAGAAATAGAAGGATTCTCAGTTTTGAGTTCAGAAAGATTATTAGGCTGGCAGCGTAGTGCAGGGCCGCCTAGCAGGGCTGTGTACCTCTGTCCACCGCGCGAGGGCAGGGGGAGACGGGGTGGGTGGGGCGGACGGAGACCCAGTCACTCTGCTGGTCCTGCCCAGCTCGAGAAAAGGGAATCTAATTCTCACAAAGGCGCGCTGCAAATGAGAGTTGAATAATGACCCATAGTATCTACCGGACCCCTAGAAGCTACTATCTGACAAAGAGTTGCAAGATTCCTTCCCCACAGAACACAGTGAAATTCTTACAGATCTCAGATCCTGACCTTTGGGTCCCAAATTTTAAATTCATTGTCTCTTGGAAGATTTTGCTGGATATTACTCAGCTGGTCAATGAATTAACAGCTTTTTTCCCAGTTGAGTTTCTGAGTCTTTTACGAGTTTGCTTTTATTGTCCGTGGGAGGCGTTTTGTTTTGTTTTTGCACTCTGCTTCGCCGAGAGTAAAGATTGAGGTATCTTGTGGTTTCCTTAATTAGCATAAAAACTCCTCCAAGGCAGTAGAGTCTCCAGTGCCATCCTATTCAGAATATTCCTGAGGCACCTATTCCGCACCTGACTGTCCCCTGTCACATTGCCGCTCAACATTTCCTCAGCGTTTCACTCCGCTTGCTTCTTAACAGACACCACCTTCCCCTTCCCGTGGGGCACAGCAAAACGCATGCGCACGTTTCCGTGAGCGCGCGCGCCTTACGGCCGCTGAGGCTAACCTGCGGCAGCGTGCGGATACAAAATAGCAGCGGCGGGTGGTGGTGACGTTAGAAGAGCGCGCCGCACTTCGGTGCGAACAGCTTCCGCGGGAGTGAATTCTCGACCGTCGCGGGCATGGTGCTCTGCAGTCGGGTGTTGCTCAGAAAGGTCCGTGATTGGTGCCCCTCAGCCTGATGTCCGACACCTGGTGCCTCTAGCCCCACCTGAGGGCTCTGGTTCTCCTTCGCCTCCATCCCTCCCCACTGTTTTCTTCCTGGGGGCCTTTTTCCTGCTTTTCTACCATAGTCCTCTCCTTTTCGCCCCTCAGGGAGTCGGGCTTGGCCTGTAAGGGGTGAGAAGGGCGTGTCTAGTCTACTGGGCATGGTTAGGACGGTTGTTTGGAACAGGGTTTGAGATTTTTCAAGGGAATTGTGCGCACGTGGGATGAAGAGCTGGGGTAACTGCTTGCTGTTTATACATGCAATACGGTGTATGTGAAGAGTAGGTTTGACTTTTTCTTTTGGCTCAAATAGTGTATTTTCCTCCTTTTAAATAATAATATCCATGACTTGTTTTTACATATTTTTTCGTTGAGTGCATTGTTATTAAGAGCTTTCTAAAGACAACTTTTCATCAGTAAACGAAAATAGGTAACTGACTTGCCTTCTTGCAAGAAACTAGGTCAGCTTTTGTGCAGTGCGGGTTTTAGAATCGTTTCTGTAAAAAATTTACAGTTGCTTTTCAAATTTAAAAACCTCTTTAAGATCCTTACTAGCAATGTTTTTTGAAACCTGCTGTCATCAGGTTTGGTCATTACCTTATTACTAAGGACGAGATTGAGATATTACTTTTGAGTTTGAGTTCTAAATCTATGAACCTGATAAATCTAGAGCAGTAAAAAATGTGTCACATATTGAAAGGAACTTCAAAAACAGGAGGTTTCTTTTTGTCGGAGGAAAGGCATGGTTAGTAATACCATGGTTAGTAAAGTTTTACTTTATTCAACCCTCTATTTTCCAGAAAATAGGTGGTCAGAAGAAGAGAGACTTGTGAAGGATAGTACTTGGGCATATAGGATAACTAATCTGTAAGCTAAAAAAATGAACTACTGCATTTTTTGCTGGATACGTTTTTAAATGCTAGCTGTGTAACTTTACTGCCATAACAGTCACTTCCAGTCAATGTTGTTTGCAAGGGGAATCTACCTCTTCACTTACCTGTGATGCATTTCTGATCTAGCTCTACCCAGCCAAAGCATAAGTTCGTCAGCCTCCAGAGAAAAATACTCTGGCTAGCCCTTAAGTTCATGTTTTTTATATTCCTTCCACCCTTACAATACTCTGTTTCGTGATTATATTTGCATACTCAAATGAAAAGCTGTGCTTTGAATCTTTGCTGTGTAACTATCCACTGCAATCTCAAGTCTAGACAGATTTATCAGAACCAGCAAAGGAGCTTTTGATAAATGTGCTGGCTTACCCTATTCTCATCCCCTCCTCCAGAGTATCAGAATGGTCAGTGGAGTGTATGCATTTTTGAAAAAAGTTCCCAGATGTTTTCGATACTTAAAACTATCCTAAATGATTAAAGATGTGAAGATTATGAATTTAAGAAATTACTTTGTGAGGAATTTTGACAGCCCAGGGGGTTAAGACATAGGATCTTACCTGCAAGAAGTTCTTGATTTAGTGAGGGAAACAGAAATACACCCTAAATACAGTGTATGATTTCTAGAGATCTAATAATAGAGATATAATCCAATTACTGAGAGCCCAGGAAAATCAATGGTAAGTGTTGGTTAAAGGAATTAAAGACATCGGAAAATATGACATTCAGGTGGGTTTATGATAGAAAAGAACAAATGACATTGTAAGTAGATGAAAAAGCATGAGCAGAATGCCATGGAGAAGTGACAGTATATTGTGTAGCATAGAGCAAAGAGAGGAAGAGGATATAGGAGGGGTTGAATGAATGGAAATGAAATGTGAAGGGTAGGTTAAGAGATTTGAATATAGCATTGAGAATTTTAGACTTTATTTCATAAACAGCAAAAAACCATGAATGGTTTTTGAGTAAGGGAGAAACATGTTGAGAGATCAGATCCATTGTCAGAAAAATCGCTCAGGCAGTGAGACAGAGGATGTGTTGAGGAAGGAATGACTAGACATTGAAAGACCAGTTAGGAGCTAATGTAATGATCAAGATACTAGGGTAGTTAGTTGTGCCAAAAAAGGAAAGATAGTAGGGCTTCAGGAAGAGAAGCAGGTATAGTCTAAGATCCCCACGTGTGGTCTCAGTGAGTAGATAAACTATCGTTTCATTATTTGTGAGAACATTGGAGGAACAGAATTTACCTAGGGAAAAGTTTGGTTTTGTTATATAACATGTATTTATGTGACTATTATCCTTTCAATACCTAAGAAGTTATATATTTGAGGGGTTTCAAATATAAGTTAAATACTGATCTCGTTCTCAGTTGCTTTAGACTGTTAAGCTCACATCTGGTGGAGATGTCCAACTAACTGGGATAGAGAATATCTCACCTAGGTGGTAGTTACTGGTACAAACTGAGATCACCCAGGGGAGAAAGTCTAGATTGAAAAGTGGGCCAGTGTCAGAGACCTTCAGTATTGGAAGGACAACAACTGATAGTGAAAAACAGGGTCTTAAGAGAGTTAATCTAATGGGAAAATGAGGTCAGACAGGAGGTAAACTAAGAAAAGACAATAAATGTGGCATACGGAAAGCCATTTTTTTTTTTTTTTAGGAGTTTTAGTGGCAACAAAGAACTAGAAAGGAATTCAAAATTGGTAAGCACATGTGGTATACAAATGTCCTCTTTCTCTTTTTAAGTATGGAGACTTCATTGATAACCTGAGACTCTTCACCAGGGGAGGAAGTGGTGGAATGGGCTACCCTCGCTTAGGTGGCGAAGGTGGAAAAGGTGGTGACGTCTGGGTTGTAGCCCATAACAAAATGACTTTAAAACAACTTAAAGATAAATATCCTCAGAAACGGTTTGTGGCTGGAGAAGGAGCAAACAGTCGGTAAGTATTTAACTGAATGGTTTTGTATGAAATTAATTGCCCCCGGAAGAAGAAAAAAAGTTGAGATAAAAGTTTAATTGGTAATTTGAAGTAAACAATATCCTGGATTTGTAACTGAGCAAAAATCTACTATTTTTGTCTCTAGTAAATATAAAAGATAGGTACTATGGAATGTTTTGACGTTTTTAAACTTTTTATCCTTTTCTTCTCCCAGTGTCTGTTTATATTCTTTTATACTTCCTTTGTAGAACCAGAAAATGATCTGAATCCCCACTGTTTTCTTCTAAAATTATCTTTGACAGTCTTTAGGAAACTTTCTAGAATCTTAACTGGCTACTCCACCCCACTGCCACCCATAGTTCTGCCAGCATCTTGTAGGCAGTACTTAAAATTTAGAGCCTGTTTGCTGCTACATCTCTTGAATGTTTTCCTTTTGACTTTGTTTTGATTTTCTCTCTGACAGCAAAATCTTCCCTTTGTTTTTTGTTAATGTTTGCTATTTTCTGTGGAACATATTATGTTCACCTCAAAATATGAGAAGAATTTTTTCTTTCATTGTGAAGAAAAAGAAGAAAAAAAATTCTTAAAGCTTCCATCAAAATGCAGTCTATGGTTCCTCAGGCCTCTGTCATTCTGTTGTTCCTTAGGAGGTATTGGTATAAAAGTTAGGCTTTCTGTTCCTTTTTTCTTTCCCCTTCCCAAGGAAGTGTTTGGGTATATTTTTTTGTCACAGTTGTAGAGGATGGAATGTGTCTCTTGCTTGGGGGATGAGTGTAAGCAAAGGATAGAGCCTGGATATAGGCTAAACACCCTGTAACGCAGGGTGAGGAATGCCCCCAACAACAACAACAAATTATCTTGCCCCAAATATCTAGCAGCATCCTCTGCTGGTAAAGGAATGCTTGGAGAAACCCCTTAAATTTCTTTTGAGCATTTTTGTTTATGAATAGTCTTTAAAGGGCAAATTTTGAGAGCCCTATATTAGAATTCAGTAATCAAAGCTTTAAGATCAGAATGTTGTTTTATTATTTTGATGTTACCGGTAGAAAATAACTGCAGTTTATATCCTAAAGTAAAATTTTTCATCATTTTATAATTTCTTTTGAAAATTAAGGTTGCTGTGATTCCAACCTTATTCTGTGTTTAGATAAGTGGTATGCTAAAGATGGTGTATAACGTTTAAATGTTAAGAAAGATTTAAATAGAACAGTTACTGCGATTGTGTGTTGGAATTTTTAGAATGTAGAGGCTTAAATCTAAAGGATCAATAGGAGCCAACTGGATGAAGGGGAGGAAAAAGCATTACAGGAAAGATATATTGGAAATAAAATAAATTATTTTGTCATTCATCTATTCAGGTATTGTTTTTTTTTTTACTGTTATTGTCACAATGCAGTACACATCCTTGTGTATATAATAGTTTATATGGTTGTTCAATTTTTTTTTTTTTTAGGATAAATTCCCAGAAGTGGAATTACTAGTTAGAAGCTTGTACCACTTTATCCTCTCTTGAGCAGTTTAAGAATCGCCATATGAGCCTCCTATAATTAAAGTACTCTCATTTCAGGTCATTTTTTAAAAAGCCTTGTTATTCACTGGATTTTCCTTTTTTTTTCTAGTTTATTCATGTTGCAATGATCTCTTCCTTTCAAACGTACAATATTTTAGTTCATTATGAGTTAAAATGACTTTTGGTAGTTAGCTTAGTAACTTAAATCATTACTTAATATTATTTTTATTGAGATACAGTAGTCTAAAATGCAAATAAATAAATAGGGATAATTTTGTTTTTTCGCCATTTAACATCTGCATTATAAGAATTGGTTGCTAGTCTTCTTTGTATACCATTGTATTTGCTTGAAACATCAACCATTTAATCTAGCAGATTTTCTTTATGTTAATTTAGCTTTATTTTTTTATAGAGTTAGTGCACTGAAAGGCTCCAAAGGAAAAGACTGTGAAATTCCTGTACCTTTGGGTATTTCAATAACTGATGAAAATGGTAAAATTATAGGTAAGTGTATTGTAGATTCTAAGGTTGTGAAAAATGTGCACGTTTTCTAAAATTGAGATCTGTGGGGAATAGCACCTCTTAAGTTTCAGGATTTTTTTTAAACATTAAGTATTTTAGCTGCTAGTTTATAAAACAGCTTTTAAAAACATTATATAACAGTTCAGAATTAGCTGCTAGATTTAAAATTATTTTAAAGATGTAAGAGTATTTACTCGGTTTTAAAACAAATAACTAGCATTTTTTCAACCACTTGCAAAAGTGTTTTCTTGGAGTCAGATTTTTAATAGAAACTTGATGCTATCATTTAGCCCTTTAGATTTGTAAACTGGACTTTCCTGGCATCTGTTTCTGAAAGAAAAATGTCATTAGTGATTAGCTCCACTTACTAATCTTTGCTTTAAGTATCTTTATCTCTCTTTTTAAGGAGAACTCAATAAAGAGAAAGACAGAATTTTGGTAGCTGAAGGAGGTCTTGGTGGTAAATTACTTACAAATTTCTTACCATTGAAAGGCCAGAAACGAGTAATTCACCTTGATCTAAAACTTATAGCTGATATAGGCTTGGTAGGGTAAGTATCATTCATATTTTTATTTTTATACTTTCAGAGAGATAGTTCATGAATAGGAAGTAAATATAAATGTTAATTTGGGGCTAGCATTATTTCTAGTTCATGGAATTTGTGTATTGTTTGTGTACTTTAAGAAAATGCTGCTTAAAAAAAAAAAGAATATGCTGCTAATATTGCCAACATAGAGTTTCATAGTCACTATTCATTTGTCGAAGATCATAGGAATTGAATAGGGCAGTGGAAATGTTAGAAAATAAATAAACACAGAAAAGTCAATCAAATACAAAAGAATGTTACCAAGTATTAAAGAATAAAATTAGAAATCCAAACAAGCCACATATTAAAAAGTGTATGGAAGGAAATAAAAAGTAGGGGAAAAATGACCAAGATATTCTTACAAGTCTTAATAGAGGTATTGAAGTATCATTAATCAGATGGCTAAAGGCCGGTACAGATGATCTCAACCATCAACTTTACACACTATTGAGCACTAAGCTGGATCTTGCTATGACCGTTTCCCTATCCTTCACTCTCTGTTTAGGAGCTGTCCATTCTCAGTGCTGCAGACCTTCCAATGTTCTCCTCTTCCACCAGCCTCCATTCTTTCATCAAACAATGCTACTTAGCTATAGGGTTTGCAGTGCTGGCACATAAATGGAGGGAGATAAATAGCAAGATAGAAAGTAGATAAAGGAAGGGAAAACTTCAGCTTTGCATGTCTCCCCTCCCTCTCTGTCTTCCTCTCCCAAGTCCCACTATAGCATTACACAATAGTCAGATGGAAGGCCTTGGGAAAAGGGAGGGGAAACTGCCGCTCTACTCCAGCTGCCAGTTCCATGCCTTGCTTTTCCATAGCTTCTTTCTAAGCTCTTTCATCTTCCTCTTCCTGCATCTCACTGCTTCTTTACCGCACTCTTCACTCTGAATCCCTCACCTCTTTCCATGCCTGTTTAGGTCTTACTAGCAGTGGCTTAGAGTTCACAGAGGCCTCATTCCTGCTGAAATTGTAACAGAGAAAGATGTGATCCTGGCATTTAAGCTTGCCATTCGCATTTAATATTTTCAATGAAACATAGTTATGAGGGTTATGAGTCATAGGTTCTGTAATAATATATATTTTTAGGAACATTATGGACTTAATAGGGTTTTGTGGATAAGACTGAGAATCCAGCCATTCACTTTCTTATTTTGTAGGAAAATGTGTTTCAGGTTCCATAGAGACACCTTTACAGCCTAAGAAGAACATAGCAAGGCTGAGTAGTGAATAGAAGTGGGATGGCGATGGCAGACTCAAGTGAGACTGTTTGGGTTAGAATCTCAAATCCTCTGGAGGCTGGCTGGATGGTTTTGGATACAGTCTCTCTAAAGCCTTTTTTTTTTTTTTTCTCATCTTTAATAGTGGATGGCAGTAGTTCTCACCTTAAAATGTTATTGCTGAGTAAGATATTGCATTTGCAGCATAATACATGCCTTGGATTTATGAATGCTCAATGAATGAATGGTAGCTGCTATTATCATCATCATTGCCAACTTATTGGAGACCACATATAGTGATACACTAAGCTTTTCAGAAGTGGACTTGATATTAGTCAATAGCAAGCATCATGATTCTAGAGCACAATGTTTAACATGTATGCTAGTGCTTTTAAATTAGGTAACTATTCTTAAAAAGTTGCTAATGTGAATACCAGCATAAGCAGATGTCCTTTTAGCCAGTTTCAGGAATGAACTGAACATTAGAAGAAAGATATCATATAACTAATACACTTGTACCGCTGTTTTCAAATCTGGTCTTTGCATAGGTTGGATTTCAGCCTCTAAAATTTTCGTTAGGTACTTGTCAATAAAAATCTCAGGTATCTGTTCTTCACCTGGTAGCTTCCTTTTTCTTCTTATATTTTGATATCTTTGGAAATAGTTGCTTGCATTTTTCTGTGTTTAATCATTGTTATGAAAATATGAGGATATTAGAAAGAAATAAGCAAGTCCAACTAATGATAATCATGGCAAAAATGATTGCAATTTGCTTTTCAAAAAATTACAAGAGCCTAAGTGTAACAGGATATAAGAAAATACTGTATTTCTAGGGGAAACGAGTCATTAAGAAATCTCACATAGTTTTATTCTAAATTTATTATAGAAATGTTTTAATGAGAAAAATTGTTTAAAGATCTCCATTAAGAGCATATACATTTTTATAGAATTCCAAATTAATATTTGTAAAATATTGCACCATTATTCCAAATGAAAATGTGGCAGAGTTTTGAAAAATCTTGATTTGAATGAAAACTGTGAAGACAGGGATCACGTCTGTCTTATTGATTGCTATATTTCTCCTGCCTAGTATATTGCCTGGCCCAAGGCAGTGCTCAATAAATATTTGTTGGATAATTTTTTTAAATTGAGATATAATTGACGTATAACATTATATAAGTTTCAGGTGTACAGTGTAATGATTTGACATTTGTATATGTTGCAGAATGATCACCACCATAAATCTAGTTAACATCTGACACCATATATAGTTACAAATTTTTTTTCTTGTGATGAGAACTTTTAAGATTTACTGTCTTAGCAACTTTAAAATATACAATATTATATATATATATATTTTTTTTCAGTACGCGGGCCTCTCACTGTTGTGGCCTCTCCCGTTGCGGAACACAGGCTCTGGACGCGCAGGCTCAGCGGCCATGGCTCACGGGCCCAGCCGCTCTGCGGCATGTGGGATCTTCCCGGACCGGGGCATGAACCCGTGTCCCCTGAATCGGCAGGCGGACTCTCCACCACTGTGCCACCAGGGAAGACCTACAATATTGTATTATTAACTATAATCACCGTGCTGTACATTATATCCCCATGATATTTTTTTTACAACTAGATTTTTTTTTGGCCACACAATGTGGCTTGCGGGATCTTAGGTCCCCAAACAGGGATCGAACCCAAGCCCTCAGCAGTGGAAGTGCAAACTCCTAGCCACTGGCCTGCCAGGAAATTCCCCACAACTGGATTTTTTTTTTATCTTTTCACCACCTTTGCCCACTTTGTAACCCTCTCCCCCCACCGCTGACACACACACACACACACACACACACACACACACACACACACACACACACACACATTTTCTGTATGCATTCATCCATTGATGGACACTTAGATTGCTTTCACATCTTGGTTGTTGTAAATAATGCTGCAGTAAACATGAGGTGCATATATCTTTTTGAGTTAGTGTTTTTTTAAATTTTTTTTGGATAAACATCCAGAAGTGTAATTGCTGGATCATATGGTAGTTCTATTTTTAATTTTTTGAGGAACCTGCATACTGTTTTCCATAGTGGCTGCACCAATTTACATTCCCATTGGTTGAATAAATTTAATGAAAATATCTGAATGAAATTTAGGAAATCATCTCTTAAGTGGCCCCCATTCCTAGTACTTCCTTTCATCTATTGTGGGCCTTTCTTGAGGGATATTTAGCAATAAAATCAAGGCCTTTAAAACAGCCAGGTAGTTTAATCTAGTATTTCCTTATCTAGAAATTTACCTCAAGAAAGAAATTAAAGGTATATGTAAAGGTTCACTTCAGCGTTTAAAGTTTTTTTAAAAAAGCTTGACAGGGCTTCCCTGGTGGCACAGTGGTTGAGAGTCTGCCTGCCAATGCAGGGGACACGGGTTCGTGCCCGGTCCGGGAAGATCCCACATGCCGCGGAGCGGCTGGGCCCTTGAGCCGTGGCCGCTGAGCCTGCGCTTCTGGAGCACGCAATGGCAGAGGCCACCACAGTGAGAGGCCCGCATACTGCAAAAAAAAAAAAGCTTGACAAATAATTAGTGCTCATTTGCAGAAAGAAAAAAAAGAGTTGAATGTTAAAATCGCACCATTTGATGTTAAGGTGACTTAACATTGGTGTATGTCTTTCTAGCTGTATGCGTATTTTTTGCAGAGTTATTTATAACAGTAAAAAATTTGAGACCACCTAAATGCCTAACAATAAGAAATTAGTTAAGTAAATTGCACTACACCCTTGAAATGCATTCACCTTATATAATTCAATTTAAAAGGAGGCCGACCAACTGTGAATAGTCTTTCAGCAAAAAAAGGAATCAAAGCTGAATCTGATCAAGGCTTCATATCTACCAATTTATAGGAGCATGTTAACTGACATCATGGGCATCAGCAGAAAAATCCAGACTATGGCAAAGAAGCTACAGGACAAATGGCCCAGTTTCTTTAAAAATAAAATTGCAAAGGGGAAAAACCTGGAGAGGGAGCCTGTACCAAAAGAAATTTAAAAGGCACATCAACCAACTGTAATATGCAGACCTTATTTGGGTCTCTGTTTAAAGAAACCAACTTTAGAAAAATTATTAAGAATGTATTAATATTTGTTTAAGCTAGGTGATGGCTAAATAGGATTCATTACTTTGCTAGTGAAATGTCCATATAAAATGTTTGTTTTAAAAAATACAAAAAACAATATATGAAATATTTTGTCAGTATTTGGCTAGAGATAGTGAATTGCAGGTATTTTTTATTAGTTTCTTTATGTTTTTCTATGATTTACAAGCCGTTTTTTTTCACATTATTTGATTTACTGTCAATACTGAAACATCCTTAGTGTTCACCATAAATTTATCTTTACCTTTTCTATAAGTATATTTTGTTCCTCAAGTTTTTCAAGATTATTTTAAATTTATAGTCTACTTTTAATCCCAGCAATATTCAAGAAGTCTGCTTCTTGAAATGTTAGGAATTCAGAGATAAGCAAGTATTTATAATGCTGATATTTGTTGTAATGTATAAATTTATTTTCTTGTTTCAGATTCCCAAATGCTGGAAAATCCTCTTTGCTAAGTAAGATTTCTCATGCAAAACCTGCAATTGCAGATTATGCATGTAAGTATAATTTGCTTTGTTTTTTTAATGTGTAGAGGCAAATTTTTAACGACTAATCTTTCTTTGAGTGTGAAAAAAATGATAACTGGGGTAACCTTAGTTTGAAAACTCTTGGCAGACAGAGTACATGTATTTCCCATTAATCTTTGAAACCTTTATAGCTCTCAGCAGAGTTCCTAGTACTGCTTATTAGACACTTTGTTGCATTTATTTGTCTATTGTATAATCATTATTCAGTTTAGTTAACAATTTTATGAGCACCTACCCTTTATCAAACACTGTGATAAATGCTACGAAGGCAGAGATCAATTCTTTCATTCATTTAGCAAGTATTTATTTCTAGGAACTATCAATAACAATAAATTCTGGAGTTACAAAGGCTGGTAAGCAGAAGTGAATACTTCTTTTGTTTTGATTTTTATTGAACTTACAGACAAGTGGGGGAAGGCACATATCTCACTAATGAATATAAGAGAATATAATATGGTTCTATGAAAGAGTGTAGGTGACTGCTTTAGATTTCTTTGGGGAAGTGTGATGGTGGGGCTGAGATATGAGCAATAAATATGAGTTAATTGGTGACAGACAATGGAGGTGAGAGTCTTTCAGTCAAAGGAAATAGCATGTACACAAAGACTCTGTGGTGGCAGGGAGTAGATTTGTTTGTCTAGAGAACATGTAGTAAGGGGAAGAGGGAATCAAGATGAGGCTAGAGATGCAGGTGGAGACCTGTGATATAGGCCATATAGGCTGTATTTGATCTCTGTGGCTTAAGAGCAGTTGATAGCTTTTTAACAAGGGAAAACAGTGATTAGATATGCTTTTCAAAAAAGATCTATTGGCGTGTAATGTAGAACATGGATTGGTGTGGGACATAAATGGATCTGGAAAGAACAGTTAGTAGAACTGGCTATTGCAGTAGCTGGATGAGATATAATGGAAGCTTAGACTAAGAGTAGTGAATGAATATGATAGGATCTTTGCCATCATTAAACAAAATGGCACAGAATGACATTAACATGGAAAATAAAATTAAACCATTCTAAAATTGATAAAGTAGAGTTAATTTTGTACTAACTGCTATAAATCACATGGCCAATATTTATTGTTACAATACAGGGGATTCTTGAGAAGGAAAGAAGAAGAAAAGCAAAAAGTCCTAGGAAGGAGGCTAGGGCAGGATTGATGAAGCGTGAGGATAACTAAATGAGAAAGGACCATAGAGAGATTTCACCCACAGCCCAAGTGATAGAAACCTAAATTCTGCCCCCACCCTCAGCACCTTTACCATGCTCCTTAAAGTTTGAGAGAGGGACTTTGAGGCCCACTAATTAAATTACACCTGTGCTTTCGAAGATTATAAAAATCTATATTTTGTCCTTTTCCAAGTATATGATAAATAGCAAAGATAATTATACCTTTAATTTCAACAAATGAGAACATAATCTGAATTAGGTTGTTCACAGAAACGAAATATTATTTATTTTATACATGACGCTAAGACAATTTTGAGAGTATAAACCTTTATTCTAGCCTCAATTTATTATTGTTTTTCTTTTAGTTACAACATTAAAGCCTGAACTCGGAAAAATTATGTATAATGATTTCAAACAGGTGGGTATTTTTAAAATAAGACACTTGGTTAGTAATGAAAGTACTTGCCTTAGTGCTTAGATTTTATAATATTTGGGAGTTTCTGTGGTGTTAGGGGCAAAAGTAGCAGGATTTTGTTTTTGATAAGTGAAACCATGATCAAATCAATTCTGCTGACCACTATCAGAGTAAAAATATTGTATTAGAATATAATTTCTTGTTCTTCTAAAGTTTGGGTCTAGTTTGTCGTTACAACATTTATTGTATCTTAATTGCCTTAATCAGTTTGTCCTCATTGCAAGTCCGTATTTTACTGCCATATTTGATTATTGATTTTCATTTCCTAAAAACATTTTCTAAAGTTCATGGATGTAATTTTACTCCAACTTACTGTTTAAAAAAAATTTTTTTTTAATTGAATAGGATCCTCGTCTTAACTAGCTATTAAAATTTATTTTTCCCTGCTACGGAAGAACTTTTGAATAATTAGAATAAAAACAAATTAAAAAGGAAAGTAACAAAATTTTAAAAATGTTTAATGTATGATCAGCAGGTGCATCCCTTGGTATTTACCCAAATAAACTGAAAACTTATGTCCACTCAAAAGCCCGCACACGGATGTTTGCAGCAGCTTTGTTCATAATTGCCAAAACTTGGAAACAACCAAGATGTCCTTCAGTAGGTGAATGGATAAATAAACTGTGTACATCTCAATAATGGAATGTCATTCACACTAAAAAGAAATGAGCCATCAAGCCATGAAAGGACACAAAGGAACCTCCAATGTGTATTACTAAGTGAAAGAAGCCAATCTGTAAAGGCTACATACTGTATGATTTCAACTATATGTCATTCTGGAAAAAGGCAATACTATGGAAATAGCAAAAAGGTCAACGGTTGCCAAGGATTAGGAGGAAAGAAAGGTTGAACAAGCAGCACACAGGATTTTTAGGGCAGCGAAACTATTCTGTATGATACTAGATACATGTCATACATTTGTCAAAACCCATGGAATGTGTAAAACCAAGGGTGAACCCTAATGTAAAGTATGGGCTTAAAGTGATGATGTATCAGTATACTTTCATATAATCCATTGACATAATTCAAAAGACATAGAAGATGTATATTTATAATAGTGGTATAACAGTAAAAATTTTTTAAAACTTCGACAGTTATATAGAATGTTAAATAATAATTAAAATTATAAGTACAGGATAATATGAATTTAGAGAACAATATTTAGAGGAAAAGACAACATTATTGGTAATTTTTAAGGGAAATCAGTAGAAAACCTCTGAAGAGAATTTCAGGACATGAGACCTACATGTACATTGCTTTGTCACATAGCTCCAACTTTCTTTAAAACTGAAATTTTTAACCACACAGGCAGTATGTGTAGAGCAGTGTTTCTCATCCCTTACCGTACATCAGAATCATCTGGGTAGCTTAAGAATAACAATGATAAATGAACCCTGGGCCCCAGTGATTTGAAACCAAACCCCTTGGGGATAGGGCTTGAGCATCTGTAGTTTAGAAAAGTTTCTTAGATAATTATGATGTGCAGTGAGGTTTGAAAACCACAAGTGTAGAATAATGGTTAGTAACTCTTATAACCTCCAAAAGGAGTATAGTAACACTATGTCCCTTACTTTTTAAGAGTGGTTAATAGTTCTGGTAGAATATGAACAATAAAGAAACAATGGTACCAAATAACCATTTACATATAGAATAAAACTTAAAACTACAGAGCTATACTAAGTCAATGTCTTCTGAATTAATATCCTTGTATATTTTTAAGAATTTAGAAAATTGAAATTCTTTGAAAAGTTCATACTGAACAATATAATTTATGGAATTCTAAAAAGAATTTATGTGATTAGTAAATGTTAAACTAAGCCATAAAATTCCTAGATTGTTAAAGTAAAAAATGGGACTAATTTCTGATAACAAAGGACTTTGATTCTTAATACATTTATTTTGTTATAAAGGTATCCTGACTTCATAGAGATGCAGTGGTAATCACAAATTAAGAACTGTTTATAATTGAAATATCATGAAAATTGTTGGATGTAATTGTATTTGTGGTTTTCATTTTTTTTTTATTATCATACCATTTAATTTTGTGTTAGATATCAGTAGCTGATCTTCCTGGTTTAATAGAAGGAGCACACATGAACAAAGGAATGGGCCACAAATTCCTCAAGCATATAGAAAGAACTAAACAACTACTTTTTGTTGTAAGTCATATGCATATCAATGTAATGTTTAAATGAATGTGAGAACCAGTGAATTTAGTTTTCCTAGAAATTTTTTATAATAATAACATTTAAAGATAAAGTAGCAGCATATATTATTCCACTAAATCTATTTAGATAGGGGTCAGATACAGTTAGTAATCTTTATTTATAATATGGGGATGGAAGTGGCATTGTTTACTATGTCAGATTAAAGTTTCGCCATACTTGGCAGGTTTAATTCATTAAGATTTTCAATATACTACTAAATTATATAGGATCAATTTCCTACTTCATTTCTGGTGTTCAGTTATATATGAGATTGTCTGTATTGGTATCAATTGTTTAATCTGTACTAGTTTCTCATTAATGATTGTGGTTTTATCAGAATAATTATAATTATCTTAAAACATCAGTTTCTCTCATTTCAAATTACTAAATTACCAGTAGAGTATAGATTGAGAAATTATTTTTAGCTTGAGCAAGTAAAACATTTCAAAACAGAATTGTATAGCTGTTGTTCTTATGTTAAAAGCAGTCTTTTTCCCTTTTTTTTTTTTTAGGTTGATGTTTCTGGATTTCAGCTTTCTTCCCAAACTCAGTACAGAACTGCCTTTGAAACCATACTACTGCTTTCAAAAGTAGGTTTTCTGTTTTATATCTGGTCTAATACGTAGGCACATAGGACTGTATGGAATAACGTATGATAATTCGAATAAATATATAGTCTGCCTCTACCTTTTTTTTTTTTTTTTTTGCGGTACGCGGGCCTCTCACTGTTGTGGCCTCTCCCGTTGCGGAGCACAGGCTCCGGACGCACAGGCTCAGCGGCCATGGCTCACGGACCCAGCTGCTCTGCGGCATGTGGGATCTTCCCAGACCGGGGCACGAACCCTTGTCCCCTGCATCGGCAGGCAGACTCTCAACCACTGCGCCACCGGGGAAGCCCTGCCTCTACTTTTTAAAGCTTTGATGTTAATTAAAAAATTATCTAAACTTGCTGTCTCCAGTTTTGCGATGTTCACCTGTTTCTCAAACTGTTGTAATCATTAAAACCTTCCTTGATTCCAAATCCCTGTTACATACTTCTCAGACTGTATCTTGCTTAACTTTTATTCCTACTTCTTAGACTATTTCTCAGTCTACTTTTTAGGTTCTCTGATACTCAGATATTTTGCTATGTTTTAGATCAGCTGCCTATTGGACATCTTTGATTGGATGTCCCATTAACTTCTCAAATGTAATATGTATAGAACTGAACTCCTTTATTTATTATTATTATTTTTTTAATTCTCCAGCCTCCCCCAGAACTTTACTGAATATGTAAGCCAGAAACCTCGGTGGTAGTGATTCTATCTTTCTTACCACCTGTATCAAGCCCTGACAGTTTTATATCCTAAATTTCTCTGAAATGCAACTACTTGTCTTCACCCACACTGTCATAATCATCAACCCCTCTTGCTAGAATGTTCTAAGTCCCTCCAGCTTGTCTCCCTGCTTCCAGTCTTAGTTCTCTCCAGGCCATGTTTTATATCACAGCTAGAGTGATCTTTGTTAAAGAACCAAGCAAATGTTTGTTCCCTGCTTAAAACACTTTGATGGTCTCCCATTGCTGTTAGGTTAAGTCTAACATGCACATGGTTTACGAGGTCTGGCAAGGTTGGGTTCTTACCAAGCACTGTATCTCTATTGTTCTCCTCCCTCCCCCTACCCCTGGCCACACCCCATACATTCTATATCCAGCCAATGATTTCTCTCTAACACAACATGATGTTGTTTATCTTCAGGACTTTTATATCCTATTTCATTTGCTACTTTTTGCCTGTTATTGATAACACTGCTGTGAACATTTGTGTACAGGTTTTTGTGTGGATATGTTTTCATTTCTCTTGGGTATATACCTAGGAGTGGAGTTGCTGGATAATATGGTTATTCTATGTTTAACATTTTGGGGAACTGCCAAACTGTTTTCCAGAGTGACTGCAGCATTATACCATTTTACAATCTTACTAGCAATGTATGAAGTTTCCAATTTTTCCACTTTAATGTCAATACTCATTATTGTCTTTTTCTTTTAGCCTTCCTAGTAGGAATGAAGTGGTATTTCATTGTGGTTGTGATTTGCATTTCTTTCTTTTTTTTTTTTTTTTTTTTTTTTTTTGGCGGTACGCGGGCCTCTCACTGTTGTGGCCTCTCCCGTTGTGGAGCACAGGCTCTGGACACGCAGGCTCGGCGGCCATGGCTCACGGGCCCAGCCGCTCCGCGGCATGTGGTGTCCTCCCGGTCCGGAGCACGAACCCGCATCCCCTGCATCGGCAGGCAGACTCTCAACCACTGCGCCACGAGGGAAGCCCTGCATTTCTTTAATGAGAAATGATGTTGAGAAATGTGACTAATGATGTTGAGCATCTTTTTATGTGCTCATTAGGCATTTGTATGTCTTTGGAGAAATATCTATTCACATTCTTTGCCCATTTTTAAAATGGGTTGTCTTTTAATTGTTGAGTTGTAGGAGATCTTTATAATTTAGATACAAATCCCTTATCAGATATATGATTTGCAAATATTTTCTCCTATTCTTTCAGTTGTCTTTTCACTTTCCTTAGGTTGTCTTTTGAAGTACAGAATTTTAAATTTTAATGAAGTCCCCTTTGTTTATTTTTTCTTTTGCTCATGCTTTTTGTCAGATATACGAAACCACTGCGTAATCCATAGTCACAAAGATTTATTTCTAAGCATACTTAACTTTTTCCAAGAATAATACAGGTATAGCATTAAGCTGTCACTATCTAGTTCTGAATTTTATTTATGTGCTTACTAGACGTCCAGATATCTGTATTTGGCTCTAGGCACAAAATCACAACTGTCTCTAGGATGTCATATGAGCTAAAATGTATTAACATATGACTTAACTAGTAAGTATTTTCTGCATTTTCTTTGTTAATTAGTTTTGTGGTTATTGGGACTTACTGCATTTCAGAGGTGAGAATGGGCCCTAGATTACCCAGGCCTATAAAGTAAAGAAAGACATTACCAAATAGGTCATTTATATAGATATTTTAATAAAATTATTTGGTTTTTCTCTTTGGCTTAAAGGAGTTGGAGTTGTACAGAGAGGAACTTCAGACAAAACCTGCGCTCCTGGCAGTTAATAAAATGGACTTGCCAGATGCCCAAGATAAATTCCATGTACTGATGAACCAACTCCAGAATCCTAAAGGTAAACCCATTCATTCATTTAGTGCCAATTTAATGAATACCTGCTATTTGCAGAGAGTGCTAGGTACTATAATCAGTGGAAAAGAAAACTGAGAGTTGCTACTCTTAAAAAAAAAGTATGTTTGAAGAAAGAACACATACCATATGAAACTTCTAAATAACACTGTAAAAAATAATATCCCATTTCAGAATGTGTGATATGGACAATAAGTTAGAGGAGACGGAAGGAAAGAAAGATTAATTTGAGCTGAAAATGTCAGGCATCATCAAGAGGTAAAACTTAAAGTGGGCTCTTAAAGAGTTAATGGAATTTGGATCAGAAGAGAATAAAGTCAGCATCTACCTGTGAAGTCTGTTAACATATTTCACCAGTTCTAGAACTTCATTCCCCTAGTACATCATGAATTTTAAAACAGAGCTAGTAGTTCTAAAAAGAGGTATGTATCTTTGCAGTGCCAGGTCTGTAGATCTCCGAAGAGTACTAATCTTCTAAAAAGAACTTGAGTCACTATGTATGTGTGGTACAGAATAATAGATGCTGTTACTCCAAAAGGATTTGTTTGAAATTTGTTCCTAAATGGACCATTATGTGTAAAGAAATTTAAAGGGATTCTCCATAGTTTTGAGTATTGACCTTTGCAGAACAGTCTCTGTCGTACAGTGATGACGCTTCCATTTTTCTGAGTCTAGTAGAGGACCTTTTGCACAAATGAGGAAAGTAGGGTGGAAGGTAAGTAGTTAACATGTTTTTAAATAGACCTAATCTCTCTTTTTATCCTTGGGATAAAAATTGGGGAAACTAAATTATAATGTACTAGGACTACCAGGCAGCACCAGAAGATCCTCTCTCCCCTCTCAAAATCTACCCCACAGCCCGTATAATTTATATATTGGGCTGTCCTTGAGTTAATAAGTTACTTTGGGATATAAATATTCTCTGGAATATTTATAAATAAACCTTTATTCCTTAATGTCATTTGCTTTATGAGGTCATTAGATCTATTTGCTGGCTGGTCTTGCAGAAAAGGGAACTTTCAGAGGAGGTACCACAAGGGAGGGTAATTCAGGAGTTTGCGGCTATTTTGGACCATCATAAAACAATGTAGTCCCCTCAGTGATAATTCCTGAGTTAGCCTCTCAGACTTCCTTGGGGGTAAATGAATCTCAGAATCCAAGCTCTGTGTTTGTTTGGCTAACCTCTTTTAGGCAGCCTTTCCAGTTCATGTCAGTGTTGATCCATCCCATCAGTATGGCATCCCTACTTCTGTTGCCTTGGTGGCAGGGAAGAACGAAAAGTTATATAATGGCTGTCAGCCCTGTGGGGTGATAGATTGGATTCATCTAAAATGATGAATTGAACTCCTTGAACTCTTTTCAATTTTAGTATGGCTCATAGCACCAGTGATGATAAGCCATTAGGCAAATTAAAGGCCACCTGTGTGCTGAAGCAAGCTAGAATATCCCAAATCACAAATGATGTTACGTTATAGGAAAGTTCTTTCAGAAAATCTATGTTGTCTTACTTTATTGAACCGCCCCAAAACAAAATTTATTGCTTCTGTAAGTAAATCATCTTCTGTGATTCATCTTTTACTTACACTTAATTTTGTTTAAAATATATTCATGCAACAAATATTTATTAAGTAACTGTCATGTGCCAAGAACCTTACCATTGTCACTAGTAAAAACCAAAGGTTCTGAGACCTTATTAGAAAGAGAAGGAAAAAAGAAATTTAAAATGCTTAGTTTTTGGTTCACTGGTTCCAAAATCAAACCTCTAGCATAGTTTTGACTTACTTTCAGAGACAGTGAAAATCAGCCTAGTTTTGTGTTCTTTGTTTCAGATTTTTTGCATTTATTTGAAAAAAACATGATTCCAGAGAGGACCGTGGAGTTCCAACACATCATCCCCATCTCTGCAGTTACTGGAGAAGGAATTGGTGAACTAAAGAACTGTATAAGGAAATCTCTAGATGAACACACCAACCAGGAAAATGATGCATATCATAAGAAGCAGTTGCTTAATTTACGTATTTCCAATACAATATCTTATAGTGAGCTACCATCAAAGAATGCTGTTACTAGTGCCAGAATAGATATAACTTGAATCTGTTAAAAGTGATATTGAAATTGCATTCATTTGGAAGCTTTTCCACAGACATACTTTTTAGAAGGTTAGTTGTTACTAACCTGGTGTATATGACATCATTCAAAAACCATACTTTTTAAAGATGTTTTGTACTTAAGTCTATCAACAGTAAAAAAAAAAGTAACTGGAAAAAAAAAGTAACTGAGGGTTAAAAATGACAGTTTATAATTTTATGGCCAATTCACCTGTAATAAAATCCTATAATACTCCTGTACGTATGTCTCTAGTGAGATCATTTTTTTAATTATATAAAGGATTCCTTATGAGCAACTAGGTTTTGTTTGTTTGTCTTTAAGTCTGTCATGTACCTGGTTCTACTAAATATATAATAGTTCTCTTTTTTGGAAAACCTCAAACCCTAAATTTGAACATATTCAGTGATAATAAAGACCATTGATAATCAGTAGATAGATCTTTGCGATTTCAGCTTTTGGAAATTTTTCTTTCTTAAGTATAAGAGTATTTTTTTTTTTTTTTTGTGGTATGCGGGCCTCTCACTGTTGTGGCCTCTCCCGTTGCGGAGCACAGGCTCCAGATGCGCAGGCTCAGCGGCCATGGCTCACGGGCCCAGCTGCTCCGCGGCATGTGGGATCTTCCCAGACCTGGGCACGAACCCATGTCCCCTGCATCAGCGGGCAGACTTTCAACCACTGCGCCACCAGGGAAGCCCCAAGTATAAGAGTGTTTTTTTCTTGCTTTGGACACACTGATGTATGTCTCATTTTATTGTGTCCTAGTCGTTTCACTGTCTACGTTCATATTTTAGTAAGGAGAATAAATAGGAAGTACAATATTAAACAGTATTATCCATCATCAGTATATTCTCAGGAGATTATAATTTCTAAATTTCTGCCTGACTTTCAAAAATACTTACATATTATACATTTTCTCTTAATGCATTTTATTATAAAATATACATGTTAATTGTAAAATAAAATAAAATTTAAACAGTGCAAAAGCATATAAAGTAAAAAAGAAAAGTTCCCATCTTTCTGCATCAGGCTCTCCAGTTCTCAGAGAAAACCACATGTTCTTGCAGAATTTTTTAATGCATATATCTTTTTGCCTAAATGAGTTCATTATATAAGACTTTCCAAGGTTTTTTGGTTTTTACAAAATAGTAGCAAGTTAATGAGCTTCTAAAAATTACTCTTCAGTGCTACTTTTAAACTATTAGGAATTGTCTTGGAATTTAAGGCTAAGTGAAGCCTTAACATGTGGCTGTAAGTATTAAATAAAAATGGCACTATCATTCTACTTAAATTTCTTCTGATATGACAATGTGAGTGACTTCTTACAATTGTTATTTCACTTTTATTTGTTCTGTTTTCTATTCCCCACTCCCACCTCCCATCCCAGTCCCCAGATCACTGGCTTTTCTTGTGTTTCTTTTCATTGCACGGCTATTTATTGAGTGTCTCCCCTGTGCCAGGCACTGTGCGGGGCGCTGCAGGTACAGTGTTAAGGAGAATAGACAGGACCTGCTGCCCTCATGGATCTCACGTTCAACATCAGAAGATGCAGGGGATTAGAGCACTTTACAGCAAAGGAGTAAGAGTGAGGAAAGCATTTGGAATTTGAACATCTTTACTGATCATAGTGACCATGTTTCATATTGGGTATGTTTTACATTTATAACTTGAGTGTCATTTTTCTCTTTTTCACTTCTATTATTTCCTAAGTATGAACAAGTAGCAGTGTGATGACAGTTTGATCAGGTGAATTTCTGAAGTTCTGACATGATAATCTTATTTTTTGCTGTGGCAAAGGATAGTAGATGTGTGTTGAGGACTAAGAGGAATTGTAGCTTATTTGTTGTGTCTGTATTGCCCAGGTTACTACTCCACAACTAACTGAAACATTTTATGTAACTCACTAAAATGTTCCATTATTTGTATTTTCTTCTTACCAAAAGTGTACTCTATGTACCTTTTTCTGATAGTTGATTTTTATTCTAAATGAAAGAAGAAAATCTGAATTCCTTTTTTATTTTATAAAAAATAAATTTTAAACACTTAAAGATTTATTTTGAAATAAATATTTTAACTGCCATTTATTTTGTCCTTAATACTTTTTTGTTAAAAAGTATTGTTGTAGTACTGAATCCTTAATTGTATCCTTAATTGTTATAGTACTGAATGGCCAGGGTATCATTACACTGTGTTTAACAAATTTTTACCAAGTCCCAGTCATTCTTGCAGAGCTTGCTATTTCAGAGTCATTTACCATCATAAATTACAAATTTATGCTACCAGACACTGTCAAGTATCCAACTGTGAGGTTGGATCTGTGCTCTGAAGATATCACCTATGAAAAAAAAAATTTCAGAAACCTATTGTTCTTTTTGTAATATATATCCATATTATTTATCATAGCGAAATGACCTTTTTGTAAAATAAATGTTTTCTTTTAAGTGGTAAACATGTATTATATAATCAAGGGGGAAAATCTGCTTTCATAATGGGTAAAATTAGGTCAAGGGTGTTTTATTTCAGGATTTATCCAGTTAGTTTTCCTGTAAAGTTATGTTTTCTTTTAGCTCAGTGTTCATTTGCTTTGTGAGGATAGAGGTCAGAGAAGGTTAATGAAAGCTACAGATTTGTTTTTCTTGCTAAAAGTATACAAAGATGTGGAGTATTTTCCAAGTAGTTTCACAGGGTTTTTGCAAAGTTCAGATAAAATATTCAGTTAACAAAGTTAAGTTCCATCAAGAAATTTGTAATACCATTAAGGTACATTAAAAATAATGTTTCAGGGTTTCCCTGGTGGCGCAATGGTTGAGCGTCCGCCTGCCTATGCAGAGGACACGGGTTCGTGCCCCGGTCCGGGAAGATCCCACATGCTGCGGAGCGGCTGGGCCCGTGAGCCATGGCCACTGAGCCTGCGCGTCCGGAGCCTGTGCTCCGCAACGGGAGAGGCCACAACAGTGACAGGCCTATGTACCGCCAAAAAAAAAAAAAAAGTTTCAAAGCAACAGCATAGAAGTATACTTACAAGTTATAGCTTAAAAAACAAAATGAAAATGAGGAATAATATAAATTGGTAAACTTTATGCAAAAGACAATTTCAAAAATATGGCAACTTTTTTTTGAAGTCCAAATTGTTAAGTTGGATGGTAGGTACATGAGTGTTTTGGGTTTTTTTTTAACCTTTTTGTGATCTAAAATATTTTATAATTATAAAAAAGTATTTGCCTTACAAAAGTTTATATACCTTGGGAATTAAGAGGTAAACATAGTTGATAAATATTGGCAGACAACATGCTACAATCTTTACTGCAGAGTTTAATAATGAAAAATATCTATTTTTTTTTCTTAAAGAGATATTTCAGGGAAGCATTCTATTTATTTCCTGTTTTGTGATCGGAGGTAGCCAGTACAGGGAAAGTATCAGAGGACTCTTTTTAGCTTTTTAGCTTGAGTGTCACAAGCCAGCTGAAGGAAAAGCAAACTCAAATAGGTAATAGAAATGAGAAAAGAAGAAAGAAAAGTATGTATGTTGGAAAGTTGGAGTATTTCCTTGTGGATAACTTAGGAGTAAAAGATGGGCTCATTGCCTCAGTTGGATGAGAAGCCAGCGGCAATTTCAACTACCTTTTCTGACTATAACCACTAATTTTAGGGTGTCCTAATTTAAAAAAAATTTTTTCTGTTTCTCATTGTAAGACAGTTGCTTAATTAATAGTTGTTGGGTATTTGGAAGACTTCAAAGGAAGTAATCTCCTTTGTGTATATTATTAATGTGTTCATAATAGAAATGAAATCTTTTGGGGTACCTAGATACCAAGCTATGTGAAGCATAGGTGTTATCTGAATCATGTCCTTTCCTTTGAAATACTTGGAATTTGAAGAACAGGATATGCAATTTATATTACAACTAATTCTGGAGCAAATATAGCAAGGCAGTTTTTTCCTATTTATTTTGTAAACTCTGAGTGCATTGAAAGTTGAAAGCAAAGGACAAGAGCTTCCTTTGTTCATGGCACATATTTCAATATATTTTTCTGAAATTGTCAGTATCTTCTGACCAGTGCCTTCATTTTCTGATTTGTTGTCAAACACTGTTATTGGTATTATTTCTATATAAAAGGCTTTAGAAAGGCCATGGTGTAATATTCTTATATTAAGAAAAAGGATATGATTATAAAGCTAAAACATACCTTCAGTTTTATTTGTTTATGGTGTGCTACAAATTGAGGGAGATTGAAAATATCTTAAATCAAGAGCAGACATTGAGTAAAAGCTTATGGCTTTGGATGGATTTGAAGCATGATTAAATGATAGAGTAAATAAAAGCTCCTGGTCAACCAAATCCTAATGGAGGAAAATAAGAGTTCTGCATAATAATTGAGCCTCAGCTTCAAAAACAAATCTTTCTGTGAACTGGTACTACTCCCAGGGTCAAGAGAAATAGTAAGAACAATACTGAGCACACATGGCCTTTCCTATAAAAATATGAACCAGAAAACTCACAAAAGAACCATTAATGTCATAATCCCAAATTTGTAACATGTTCATCAAATGTTTAACATACAGGTTTCTCTTTAAAAATGGGGTATATGGGCTTCCCATAAAGCAGAAACTAACACACCATTGTAAAGCAATTATACTCCAATAAAGATGTTAAAAAAAAAACATACAAAAAATAGTGGTGGTGGGAGGAGGGGTAATAGGCATGTTAAAAGACAAAAGATTTAAAACACCTGCAAGCGATTCCAGGAAAACGCCTTCAGTTATTGTACTTTAAGCCAATTCTGTTGTACAGTCCCGTCCCCTTCCGGCTCCCTCCCCTCTTCACTAGTAACTTTATTAAAGATCAGGAACAAGTGCTGTCGTCCTAGCTATGTTATAGTAGACGACACATTCCTAACAGTTTTTTTTTTCAAGCAAGGGGGAGCTCATTCTGTGTGCTGCAGCACGAGGAACCGAAAACAAGAAACAGGTGCCCTTGCTCGCTCGCCTAACAGTTTTTTTTTTTTTTTTTTTTTTTTTTTTGCGATACGCGGGCCTCTCACTGTTGTGGCCTCTCCCGCTGCGGAGCACAGGCTCCGGACGCGCAGGCTCAGCGGCCATGGCCCACGGGCCCAGCCGCTCCGCGGCACGTGGGATCCTCCCGGACCGGGGCACGAACCCGCGTCCCCTGCATCGGCAGGCGGACTCCCAACCACTGCGCCACTAGGGAAGCCCCTCGCCTAACAGTTTTTAAAGTGACATCTCACTGCTTGATTTATCCAGCACCTTCTTCCCTTATTTCCTGTATTAGCTTGCTAAGGCTGCCATAACAAAGTACCACAAACTGAGAACTTAAACAGCAGAAATCTTCTGTCTCTTCCAGTTCTAGAAGCTGGAAGTTGGAGATAAAGGTGCCAACAGGGTTAATTCCTTCAGAGAGCTGTGGAAGGAGAATCTTCCATGCCATTCACCTAGCATGTAGTGGTTAGCTGGCAATCTTTGGCATTCCTTGGCCTATAGAAGCATCACCCCAATTTCTGCCTTCATCTTTGCATGGCATTCTGTGTGTGAGGTTGTCTTCAGATTTCCCCTCTTCCTAAGGAAACCAGTCATATTGGATTAAGGCTAATACTAAGGACCTCTTTTTAACTTGATTACCTCTGTAAAGACCCTATCTCCAAATAACGTTATATCCTGATGTATGCTGAGGGAGTTAAGACCTCAGTAGATGAATTTTTGAGGGACATATTCAACCCACAATGCTTCCCTTCTTTTCTTTCTACACTTCCCAACTAATAGTATAAATTTACTTCCCAACTATACTTGCCAACTTCCCAATTATAATGTTATCTATTACTTTTATTTAACAGTCTCGTCTAAAAACAAGTTTATGGGTTTTTTCATTAACCTAAGTTTGCTGAATTTCAGTCATGGAGTTGGAGAAATACTATGGTGAGATATGACTAACATGGAAAAGGAACAGTGTGTGCAAGTTAATTTACAATTTGAGGTTGAACTGTGTAGTTTACTATGTAGTTTAGTGAAGATACAAATATTCAGAGCAGTGGGGAGGTAGGTAGGATTTGAGTGAGCAAAGAGGATAGTATGAGGTCATTTCAAGTTCAGGAATAGCTTCAATGAGCAGTTAGATTTAAGTAAGATCTTAGAGGCAGAAATCCAAAAATAGGAAACTGTCCTGAGTCTGGAGAATTCTGAATAGTGACAGCCATCTTTTAGGAAGATCTACCACTTAACCACTTCTTGACTTTGGGCAAATTATTTAACCTTTCTGCATCTCAATTTCTTTGTCATTAATATGAGGTTATGGTAATTAAATGAAAAAGTGCTTGGTATATATTCAGTGTTATCTATTATTTTTTTAATTGATAATATATGTAAGGAAACTTAAAATATCTTTATGTGAAGAAGTGAAAGCAGCTGGTGGACAGTGAATTAATCAGATAAACTAGAAGAAAGGTAGAAATGTTGATGTTTCCATATCCAAGGAAGAAAAGTTTAGGGAAAAAAGGTGGTCTGAATTGTGTAATGTGGACCTGAAGCCGGTGGAAGAGAATTAGGACCAAAAAGAAGCCTTTGAATTCAAGCAGAAAGAGGTTATTAGTGACTGTAGTAGGCAGAATAATAGTCCCCTAAAGATGTCCTCCTTCTCCTCTCTGGAATCTGAAAATGCTCTGTTACAGAATTAAGGTTGCAAGTCAGATGACCATAAAATAGAAAAATTATCCTGGGTAGTCCAGATGGGTCAATCTTAATCACAAAGTTTCTTAAAAGCTACAAGAGGGAGGCAGAAGAATGTAGGGTGAAATGATTTAGATGTTGAAAGACTCAACCAGTATTGCTGGGTTTGAAGATGGAAGGGGGCCACAAGCTAAGGAATGAAGGTGTCCTCAGGAACTGGAGAAGTAGAAAGAAAAGGAGATTTCCCTGGAGCTTCCAGAAAAAAACAGAGCTCTTGCTTCCAGAAAAAAACACAGCTGATACCTTGATTCTAGCCCAGGGTAGACCCTGTCAGATTTCTGACCTCCAGAACTGTAAGATAATAAATTTGTGGTGTTTTATAAGCCACTGAGTTTGTGGTAATTTGTTGAAGCAGCAATAGGAAACTAATAGAATAAATGAGAATCTTCGTAGAATTTTGGAGATGAACGGTATATTACAGTGAACTTGGAAGCCAGGATTGTTAATTGCTCAAAGTCTTACCTAAAGTACTTCTGAGAATGATATTCCAACATTCTAGTCCCACTAGGGCATGTAAGTATTTCACTTCATCTTTTCCATACCAAAGGCAGGCTAAACATAGACCTGAACTTGATCAATAAGTCTAAAAATAGGGTTGTCTTCCCTTCCTTTTATAGCTTTAAAAAAACATATTATCAACTACATATACATCTCAGCTAAAGTCTGCTAACAAGGTAGTCATCAATGACTGGGAAATAAATTATAAAATGATTTTGTACACAGTTATTTGATTCAATTCAGTTTTATAGATTAGAGAACTGAAGTTAAGAGCAAAGAATCCTGTGTCATATCGTCATCATCCATCTGCTATTGCCAGAGCTGGCCTGGAGCCCAGAGCCTTTTTGTACCCAGAGATCCTTTTACCACCCAATGCTGTCCCTCTTTCTCATTGTTACATCTCTAGGTCTGGCTTTGGGATTGGATTGCTTCTGGCCTTAAATCACCTTACATCCTCTGAAGCAGTATGGAAGATGAGAAAGTGGTAGCAGTGCAGAGATAGTAGCCTTTTTCATTACTAACACATAGTCCCGTTACTAGAGCAACACAAAAATGTCAAATGGAAATAGCAAATATGTAAAGTCCTTATTGTGTGTTAGACACGTATACTGTTTATGTATAGTAACTCATTTAATCCTCACCATAGTTTCTGATATAAATACATTATTATTACAGATGAGATCCTGTGCTACAAAGAGGTTATTTAACTTGGCCAAGGTCATACAGCGGCAGAGTGGGATAGGGATGGATGCCATCCTTTACTTTCATTTAAAACTATGATGCTTTCTCTCAAGCTTTTTATTTTGAAAATGTTCAAAGGTACAGAGAATTTGAATAGTACAATGAACACCCGTATACTTACTCTCTCTAGATATAACGATTATCAATATTTACCACATTTACTTTATCTCCATTTATGTGTATGTGTGATCATGACACTTCAGCATCTGCCCAGGGCAAGGCCACCTCCAAATATGCCTCAATGGCATATTGATTGTTTTGAATTAAAGTTACTTGAGAAACAGCAGGTGGAAAAAAAAATGATGTAAAAACAAAAAAACACTCTGACCCTCCCTCCCCCTTTCCCACGGAAAGTGGTAAATAAATCATTTAGTGGGAAATATTTACTTGGGGACCCAACTCAAAACTATTTTTAGTTTTGTTTCCTTTAACTGTTTTTTAGACGTGTAACACAAATCTGGACGGAACTGAAGGTGCTAGAGGAATGGTGGAGGTGGGAAGCGGAGCAGAGGGCGGGCGGTGGTCCCGGGATATTGCCTGGGACTGCCGGCCCAGTGGATTTTGGGAATTGTAGTCTCCCAGTCATCCAGGCCGTGCTGGTTTAGGGAACCTGACTACGAGTCCCAGAAGCCTCCGGTGTGGCTCACTGGGAACGCACTTCCTGGGACGCGGAGAGGTAGACGCTCTAAGGGCTTCCTCAGAGTGGGCGAGTAAAATGCGCTGGGTGTGAGAAACAGGTAGGTCCGGTCAAGAATGTTCCAATTTCTGGGTCTTTTGCATAAGTAGCTGAGGATTTTGTGTAAGGTTGCTTAAACGACGGGAGTCATTTAGCCTTGAAAAATGCTGACCACATTTGCGGACATGAACACTGAGTGAGGAGGTATTTGGTAGAGCTCTAAAAAATTATTTTGGATCCAGGAGTATGAAAATGTCTAGGTGTCTGGTCGGGGCAGCTAGGGGCTTGGGGCTTGCCTGGCCGGGTGTGCGGTGTGGAGCTGCAGGTTGCTATTTTTGAATCAGCAGCTCATGCTGGTTGTGTAATGATGACCTGTTCACTGTTCAACCCACTCAGTGTTGCAGAGATGGGTTTTTCTGAGAGCGTTCATGGTCACTGTTGCGGTCTCTTTCCATTGGTTCTAACCTGGAAAGCTCTTTTTTTTTTCCTCTCTCTTTTTTTCTGCTCGCTCTGGTGCTCCTGAGGACACAGCTCAAAGGGAGTGAGAGGAGGGTGTGGGGGAGGGGAGGCTTCTCTGGAAGCTTGATTTGCTTTCCTCTGAAGCCCAAGTTCTGTGTTACAGGCTTTGCAAGAGGCTAGTTATGACATTAGAAAGCCAGACTTGGTGACCCCACTTAAAAATGATTGCTCAGAGATCCTGTTGTGTGTTTTCTATTGTAAAAATGATTTCACTTAACTTTGGATTGAGCAGTTGTGTTTGAAACCAACCCAGACATACATCTGGAAAAGAGAAGAACAAAAACAAAAGCAAAAAAAACCCCTGATTGACATCACTTCTGTGCAGACTGTTGGGAACATCATTCTACTTAATGGGCGTAGTAGGGCTAGTGATACAGCCTTAACCCAGGAAGTTTTCAGGTGTTTACAAGTTTTCCTTCTCATCCTCCTATTTGAGGTAAATAGTATTTGAAGATGAAGTTGTTGATGCTTAAGAAAGATATATGGAAACGTTTAAATGGCGGGTTGAGCTATTGGTGGAGCTATAAACTCAAAAAAACATTCTAGATGCAAATCTTAGTAGGCACAGTGCGAATCAGCTTGGACTAGTTTTGTTGTCAGTATCCTTTTTAAAGGTATTAAAGAAACATCATGGGAGCTTCCCTGGTGGCGCAGTGGTTGAGAGTCTGCCTGCCAATGCAGGGGACACGAGTTCGTGCCCCGGTCCGGGAAGATCCCACATGCCGCGGAGCAGCTGGGCCCGTGAGCCATGGCCGCTGAGCCTGCGCCTCCGGAGCCTGTGCTCTGCAACGGGAGAGGCCACAACAGTGAGAGGCCCACGTACCGCAAAAAAAAAAAAAAACATCATGAATGTCTTTTATGCCAAGACAACTAATCACACAGTGTTTCACTGGCCCTCCATTCTTTCACTATAGTCATGAAAGGATCTAAAAAATTCATTAAATATTGATCATCTATTTCCAGGATAGTAAAGTGACTTTTATCCTTATTTTTCCTATCTTCTCGAATCACAAAATGAGGGTTAATTTTTTCTTCTGTATCTCACATATAGGTATTGTGTGAATTTAAGAATAAACTGCCTTTTTTTTTAACTCATTGACCACCTTTTTTGGTTTAAGATTTCATTGATTTCAGATGATTGCTAATTATTTCTCCTAATGCTCTGTGAATTCAAATTGAGTTTTTAAACTAGTACCATTTTAATCTGAAGTACTTTTCCTATTTCTTTAGGTCCAGATCATTTGTGCTGTGTGTTCAGATGTGCATATATTTCTTCTAAGTTGATTAAAGTTTTAGAACTATCAAGTACCTCAAAGAGTAAGTACATTCCTTGATTATATCTCTTCCTTTTGCTACCATATATCAGATGACACTTTTTTCTCTTGCTTAACAAAATAAAGTTATAGGACAGACCTCCATTGCAAGTGCTATGTTGATGATCTACAGTTTCTGAGAAAACCCAAATTGCGGTAGAAGGGACTGCTAGTGTTACTACCAAGGATTAATGTAGCTGCTATCACAGATGTATTCTTACATAGCTATTCCTTAGAATTGTTCCTGAAACAATACAATAATGGATCTGGGGCTTCCCTGGTGGCGCAGTGGTTGAGAGTCCGCCTGCCCATGCAGGGGACACGGGTTCGTGCCCCGGTCCGGGAAGATCCCACATGCCGCAGAGCGGCTGGGCCCGTGAGCCATGGCCGCTGAGCCTGCGCGTCCGGAGCCTGTGCTCCACAACGGGAGAGGCCACAACAGTGAGAGGCCCGCGTACCAAAAAAATAATAATAATAATAGTGGATCTGGTAATTCTTTAAGCTCTTAGCCACTATTCCTGCTCCAAACTTCTTTGAACTCTATTCCAAACCACAGGAAAGATATTCTTTTGAAAATATTTTTATTTGAAATATCTTTGATAACCTTTAATTGTGTACAAAAATTTATCCGTCTACTTCTCTGCAAGTCATTGTGGAACAGTTAGATGACAAATGTGAAGTGGGTGTTTTGAACAGAGTTCTTGTCTGATTTGGTCAGTAACTACTCTCAAAGAGAATGCTCTCAGATAAACCTACCAATAATCATTACAGACTTAAATTCCTGACCCTATTCTGCTTTACAAAGGGCTTTACTATTTATGATCTCACAGCTACCTTGAGGGACATTTGAGAAATTTAAGATGCAGAGGACATAGGTGACTTTCCCAGTTTGCAAATAGTAGTTTATGACTGGCATACGAGTCTTGGGGTTGCCTGGGTTACAATACCAAGCTGCCTCCCAGATGGAAGCAGCAAGCTGACACATCTGTATGTACAACCCAGCTCAAGACTGTCAGCCAGCTAGTGTTCATGGGTGCTCCTCAGATTGTTAAACTGTGTTCTTAGCCTTGCACATTTGCTGCAGTCGCTAATAAGGGGTTTTCATATGGCAAAAAGATATTTTTTTCCTCATTGGGAAAAATATTTTAAAGAGGAAATAAAAATATAATAAATTGTTTAACTTTGATAAGCAAATACTAATTTGATATATGAACCAGTCTTAGTGGCAAGGGGCAAATCCCGTATGTAACATACCTGTTAAGTTGAAAACATGAGAATCAACAGAGCCATAATTGATCGAATCTCTAACCACTGTGGAAGTTAACCAGTGTTGCCAAACTTAGATATGTGTTTCTACAAGCACAGACTGTATATAAATACCTGGGAATGGCCTCATCTTTCTTGGGAAGTTTCTGGGGGAAGAAAATGAACTTTATTTTTAAAAATGAGAGGCTTTGGCCAATAAAGAATGGAGAGCAGGGGCACATTCTAGAAGCAGTTTGAAGGCTTCAACACACAGAGTATGAATGAATGAAATGAGTGGAACTGATCCTAGAGCAAATTTTTAACTTTCTGTGTCCTGACCATACTCACATGGACCTTCCATTTGTTTGTTTGTTCATTCATTCAACAAATAATTGAGTGCCTTCTATGTGCCAGTGTTGGACACAGTGAAAAAAACAGAAGGCTCTCTGTCCTGAAATTTACAGTCTGGTGAGGAAGATAAACACTGAACAGGGAATATAAGTATAATCACTGCTACCAAAGAAAAAGTACGAAGGTGTAACTAGGGGCAGGCGGAAGGTGAAGGGTGCGGGAAGAGAGAGGAGGTTTAGGGTCAGACTCCCTGGAAACCAGAAAGATGAGTACGAGTTAGCTAAGCAAAGAATAGGATGGGATTAAGAAAGTTCTAGGAGGAAAAACAGCATGAGAAAAAGCCCTTAGCCAAATTGAAAAACAAAATTTGAGAAGTTAAAGGAAAAGCAGTATGGCTGCATAGACTGTAATATGTAAGGTGGGAGAATGACACAATAAGGAGATTGAGAATCTGGCAGGAACCAAATGGTGGGATTTAAAACTTTGGAAACTATGGGAAAGATTTAAAACTTTATTCTGAGGAAGCTATTCAATAGGAAGCTATTGAATGGTAAGAAATGTAGTGAAACGATCAGATTTGCATTTGAAAAAATTATACCAGATTCGAAATTAATTGGTATAGCTCTAAGAGTCAGCATTATCTTTCAGTTTTAAATCACTAAACATATTCCTTTTCCCAACTATCCCTATAAAATTGTTACTTCATCCCTCTAGTGAGATATGCCACTTACCATCAAATCATACATATGTGGAGTTAAGAGCAGGATATAAAAAGTACAGCAGCCAAAGAAAGTTACAAAGAGCAAGGACATGAATTCCAGCACTGAGACTGAAATTTAGTTAAATAGAGGTTAATAGTATTTCCCTTCTGAGAAATGCCATGGAATACTTGCTGGACTGTTGGGCTTCCCTGGTGGCACAGTGGTTGAGAGTCCGCCTGTTGATGCAGGGGACACGGGTTTGTGCCCCGGTCTGGGAAGATCCCACATGCCATGGAGCGGCTAGGCCCGTGAGCTGTGGCCGCTGAGCCTGCGCGTCTGGAGACTGTGCTCCGTAATGGGAGAGGCCACGACAGTGAGAGGCCCGCGTACCGCAAAAAAATAAATAAATAAAAAATAAAATAAAATAGGACTGTTCGTTAGTCTCTGGGATCTGAGCTAAGAATACTTCAGCAGACACAAGTTCAGGGGACTGATATAACACTTGTATTGATTTGATGCAGGATAAATTTGAACATACTTGATACTGAAATAGATACTGACTATTGACCCACCTCTGTTTATTAGTGTCATTTGATAGTCTGTAGGCTAAGAACTACAGAAATTATTTATCTATAACAAAGTCATTCATACTGATCTTGTTTCTCATTTCATTTGCGTTGTAGGAATTAGGGGTACAGGGCAGCTTGATTGAAGAAATCTCAATTACATTGATACTCCAAGTATTTGTCCCCTACCTCTGAAAGCAGGAAGGAATTGTGATTGGGTTAGGACTTTGTATGGGTTATGTGAAGGAGTTCTGAAGCTTTGAAAGAAACTGGGGGAACCTTTTTCCTTACGTCTTCACAACATTGATTAAATCTTCATTCTCTTTTATTGCTCAGTTTTTCTCTAACACTGAATGATACATTTTTATGAACAGGTATCTTATTGGGTCACTTTGCTTAATACCTAACAATAATCACTTGATATGTAATAATCAGACATCTCTTTCATTATCAGCATTTTGAGTTCTTATAAAACAGCATATTTTTTCCCTCAGTCTGACTGTTGACACACTGGGGCAAGGTCCAGATCTTAATGGCCTCAGTGTCCCTCTAGGGCCTAACAGTGTTTTGCATGTGCTAGATACTCAGTAAATACCTGTTGAATGAATGATTGCTTAGTAATGGCTACTTCCTTGTCCAGTTCTACGTCATTAATAGCCTACCTTTGTGAGTTGCTGTGGCCTTGGGTCGGGGCCCAGTATTTATTTATTCACATATTCCTAAAATGACTCTTGTGCCAGGCACTGTGCAGGTTACTTACAGTATACTGGGGGGACAGGCGAATGAGCAGAAGCCAACAGGAAGCTGGATTCTAGAGACTGACAACAGTAGTGGCATTTTCCAGGGTAAACATCCTCAAACTTGCACCAGAGTTTCCATTGTTGGACTAAGGTGGTCGGTTGGTTGCTAAAATTAAGCATTTAAAATTTGCAGGAAAAAAAAAATTAGGACCATAATTCCTCTGTTTGAAGTATTTTCATCCATAACATTTTCTTAAACAATTACTACTTTTGGTGATATTGACAGAAGACAACATGATAAACAAGTAGTAAACTAAGAACAGAGAAACTTAGAACTAGTTATGCTTAACTTGAGGACTTTAAAAAATGGTCACTTGTGCTTAAACTCTGATTTTTATATTGTACACTTATATATATGTGTGTGTATAGGTATGTACACATATGTGTATGTTTTCTGCTAGTAAAATTATTCCTAGTTCATGTGATTGCATTAAATATATAGTAAATTAAAATAGTCTGTTCTGTTGTCTCATAGGAGGCATGATGGAAGGCAGAAAATACATTTGAGAGGTGTTTGGAGAGTGAGTTTCAAACTCTTGAATAAGTAAAGCTGAATAATATACTGGTTTTTATAATTTGTCATATACAGAAAAAGAACACAGCCTTTTAATTTGAGATGAAAGGCCTGGCTACTTTTTTTCTTCTTCCTTATAATAGCATTAATAGAGATAGGTTGTCATTACTTCAGAAATCTCTGTGTTCATTTTATATGAGCAGTAATAGTAGACTAACCAATCATAGTATATTAGTATAATAACCAATAACCAATAGTTTAATAACCTGAAATGCATGCCCGTCATCTTGAACCAGTCAGGAAGTAGATGAGTAGAATAATTTCAGGGACCTTTGTTCTCTCTTTTTCGTTTGAGTAACTCATTGGAGAGGAGTCTATTTATGTTTTGTGATTTTCTGGTATGCCTGGTATATAGGAATGAGATGTTTGCTTTTTTTAAATTTAACGTTTATTCAACAGATGTTCTTTGAACTGCTCCAGGATGCCAGGCACTGAGCTGATCACTGAGTGCTAAGAAGTAGTTAACGCTTGCATCACACTTATAAGGCGCCAGATGTAACTTTAAGCATTTGACATTATATTAACTCATTGAATACTTAGAAAACCCTGTGAGGTAGGCACAGTTACTTTTCCCATTTTACAGATGAGGAAAATGAGGCACACAGAAGTATTGTTATTGACCCAAGGTGACTTTGGTCACTTGGCTAGTAAGTGAGTAATTGCGGATTGGAACCCAAGCAGTCTGGCTCAGAGTCTGCCCTCAACCACTCTGCTGCCCTGTAGTGCTTCTTTCCCTATGCCTTTGTCTTTTATGCTGGTCTCATTTTACATTTGCGTGAGCATTTGAAGCCGAATTTGTGTTGTTTGTAGTTGACGGTTGATGAGTGCTTTGACCCTATATATTTGAGTGTCTGACACATCAAAGTGCTTGATACGTGGTTGTCGAATGAGTGATTTTGGACAACTGAGAGAATTCCTGATGCGACGTTAAGAGAATCTGAAATTCTTTTGGTTGTTCCTCTGATTCACTGTGTAGAAAAATACTCATGTGTGAAGACTTTAGTTGCTATATGACCCAGGCAGTAGTAAGCGATCGTGTGTGTGTGCAGCTGTGCTCTGAGGTCACATGCATGTGTGCTTATATACATTCATATTGTACATGGAGGGGAGACAAGGGACAGAATTTCCCTGTTTGCATTGATGTCATTGGTTGTGTTTCCAGTCAGCACCATGCTCTCCTATTGTCCCCTCATGATTTGTCCTCTTGTGTGTCACCCCCTAGTCTGACTGGCAGCACTGCACAAGCCTGCCTGCCATGGGCTGTCGGGATGTCCATGCAGCCACGGTCCTCTCCTTCCTGTGTGGAATCGCCTCGGTAGCAGGCCTCTTTGCGGGGACTCTGCTTCCCAACTGGAGAAAATTACGACTGATCACGTTCAACAGAAATGAGAAGAACCTGACTGTTTACACAGGCCTGTGGGTGAAGTGTGCCCGGTACGACGGGGGCAATGACTGCCTGATGTACGACACTACTTGGTACTCATCAGTTGACCAGCTGGACCTGCGGGTCCTCCAGTTTGCCCTGCCCCTCAGCATCCTGATTGCAATGGGGGCCCTGCTGCTCTGCCTGATTGGAATGTGTAACACCGCCTTCAGGTCCTCGGTGCCCAACATCAAACTGGCCAAGTGTCTGGTCAATAGTGCCGGCTGCCATCTGGTGGCCGGGCTGCTGTTTTTCCTGGCAGGAACTGTGAGCCTCTCCCCATCCATCTGGGTCATCTTTTATAACATCCATCTGAACAGGAAGTTCGAGCCAGTCTTTATGTTTGACTATGCAGTGTATGTCACTATTGCTAGTGCTGGGGGCTTGTTTACGACTTCCCTTCTACTGTTTATTTGGTACTGTGCATGCAAATCTTTGCCTTCTCCTTTCTGGCAACCGCTGTACTCCCATCCTCCCAGTATGCATACATATTCACAGCCCTATTCAGCACGCTCCCGTCTCTCTGCCATAGAAATCGACATTCCGGTAGTTTCACACAGCACCTAGTGGGGAAATAGTTGCTAAAGAAAACTTGTAGCCTCACATTTCCCTTGTGCAAGGAGCTATTTTGGACCTATATACATTTTCCTTTGATCACAGTCAGTGAAGCCAAATTAGTATGTCTTAGTAGGATGAAGTGCTGCTAGTTTTTATGAAAAGTACAATATTTAAATGTGAATCATTCCTTTTATCTTCTTATGCTAGAAGGATTTTTAACCTCCAGGTTGATATCTGCTCAGTTATTTCGGTGGAAAGGACCTGTGTCTCAATTGAGGTGATTTAGAGCAACATAGTAAAAAATGATTGCTAAGAGAAGCTCTTATAAGCGATCCTTATGAGTATTTCAGAATGTGTTTTGTCCTTTTGCTATAATACCTTAAATTGGGAAAAAAGGGCAATTTCAAAATAAAAATTTTTTTTCAGGTAAGGGTAATATTTTAACAGTAGCCAGTCTACCAGCTTAGGCTGTAACTTTTCTTACTTCTTTCTCGGGGCAAAATGTATTGAATAGAGTTCGGTATTTTGAAGATGACTTTCTTTTGTGAGTTCTTATCTTCTACCTCATGCCTGTGTTTAAAAATAAAATGTATTTTAAGTGATGTCAGAGAGAATAAACCTAACATTTAAAATATCTATTAGTATGGATAACATTTAACATAATTTTAAAAGTTAATAGTTCTATAAGTTGTATTATTAAAGTGTGCCATGCGATGGATTGGTGCTTCCTCTGAGGCAGAAAAACTTTTCCCCAGATATCATCCACCAAGTGGTACTCATGCCCACGTATAATCTCTTAGTGACTAAGAGAAAGAAATAAAGAGGCCCGAGTGGTTAGTTCTCCTTTAGACAGTGGTAGGGGACAAGCATCTGTTCTTCAGTGACAACATCAGAGATTCATTCTGGTGACTGCCTTTTGGGTGATGGGTGAAGTGAGGCATGACTTCACCATGACTGCATTCACCCTTGATTCAGTTCCTGCCCCCATCACTGATTATTTCCTTGCGGATATATCTTTGCCCAACACTTTACTAGGTGCTATAGAGGATACATGCAAAGAATGAGATCTGGTCCCATCTACTAAGAAATTTTAATTTAATAGAGAAGATCAAACTGTTATCTGACAATTAGGGAACAGTCTGACTTCAGTGACAGCTGGTCTTCACTTCTCAGTCATTGATCTAGGAATATATTTCACCCAGAGACATGGCTTTCTGGCAGACAGGCTTATTGTACAATACCAGCAATATTTAGAACCCAGAAATTCAGTTTGTTAGATCCTTTAGAGCACCTACATTAGCCTAGACACTGTAATAACGTGATATCAGATTCATAAGAATGGATGGGCAAAAGTGGTAAAGATTAAATTGTTCCCTTTTCACCTCTGAAAGTATGACGATGTATTAAAGAGGGAGGAATATTTAAAATCTCTCTTCTAATGGGGTAACATTTAGAGGAAACCATGTTAACGCCGAGATGAATGCTTAGAAATTCAGGGATATTGGGTGTTTACCCTTACGAATTTGAGCTGTTTATTTGATGTAATTTGCTACACATTAGTGCTATGTTCATGGGGATTTTGTTCTATTACCCATTACAAAATTCACAGACAGCTAGTTGCATGGCTAACAGATTATTGTGCCTCTTTTGCAAATCTGAGTATGCTTCTGGTACTTCTGTGGATGTAAATGGTACTTTTGTTTCTAATTACAAACACTAGTTTATGTATATAGCAAGTAAATACAGTTGTATAATTTTTAAATGCCATCAGTTGAAAGCACGCAAAACTATGGTTTTCTTAGCTATAGCTTCTGATTTCCTTCAGTTCTTTTAATTCTTCTCAGATATAGCTGAGTCTTGATCATTCCAAGACAGCGGCAGGTAGAATTTTGAGATTAATATTAATTTCCCCCTTTCCTAATTAATTTCTGTCCCCTCTCTCACTGAAGTTGTCCAAAAGTGTCAAGAGTTCTACCATTCTTTGTATAAACAATGTTAAAAGCAGACTCAGCCATTAATATTCTAGACAGTTTTTAGTCCATGGGATCATGTATATAAAATGTTAAACTTTTCCTGTAAGAATCTTTCGGATTCTTTTCATAATCTGTAGCCTCTAATTAGTATTTATTATAGATTCACTTGGCAAAAGAAACAGTTGTTTCTCTTATTGTCGTTAATATTTCAGATTTGCTATCAGGAGCTATTCTTCAAAGCCATCAAAGGAAATCAAGTATTTATCATTCTTTTTAATAACTTTTGAGCATTCATCAGTCTATCATTGTGATGCGGGATATCTTTTTCTGTTGTTACAAGTCTCTTAATGTTAAAGGCCTTTTACAGAAGTTTGGAAAACCTTAAATGTAGTATGATCCACCAGATCTGGTTTATCCAACCATGGGAGAAAGCAAAACCCTGAACTTACTTTACTTGTAAATAAATATACACTATAATAGATAATATGTTTGCTGTAAACTGCAATGTAAAACCTCGATAAAACTGCACTGTACTTGATGTTTATTAAAAGATGTATTTTTACAAGTTTCTGTTTCTATCCTCATTTCGTCAGTGCTTTAAGTTGAAGTATTTCGAGAAATGTTTCTCAAATATGTGCAAATTGACAAAGACAGCACCACTTAAAGCCCTGTAGAATAGCAATTGGAACAGAATTGGAAAACTTGGCATTATTATCTCAGGAGCATCAGGACCCTTCATTTCTAAGAGTGGTCTTAGGAGTTTACTGGACTATTTCAACATTCCACAAAAAAAACACCAAATAAAGTCAAATGTGCCAGACTTGCCTCATCAATGGAGTGTTTCAGCGATCTGTGATCTTGGAGATTGGGATTTCTCAGATGGTTAAGTGGCAGATCTTTCCTTATTCTTCAGAACCTGAGGTTAACAGGAAAAGCAGTCCTAACAGGTAAGTCACCTCAGAACTTCTGGAGCCTGGAATGAGCTCTTAGTTTTCTGCCTCCTGGTGAGAGCATTCACAAGCACTCCTCACTGAACCCAAGGCTCTCTGGTGGGACATTAGATGCCAGAGCCGTACGTTGCACTGGAAGTCCAAAGCTGCTTCAAGCTGGCTATCCCCATAGCTGATTATACTAACGTACCACAGTCCGGAGTCTGCCCCTTGGTTGCACAGTCTCACTGAGGGTGGCTGAAATGCTAGAGAAACTCTTCATGCTAACCAAATTCACAAGAGACTGATTTACCAACCAGAAGTGAGAAATATAGATGCCTTGCAACCACTATCCAAGACCAGTGTTTTAAAAATACACCCTACACAGAGCTCCTTGGAGAAAGGACTGATTCTACTCTTGTGGTAGGGAAAGTACAAGATAAGCCCAGCGTCTTCCGTAAAGAAAATGGTCAAAGAATGATGGGGATTTACCCAATTGCACAGAAGCCGGCTTAAAGAGGTTCCCACTGGCCAAATCTGGGACAGTCTGAGCATCAAAATAAATAATAGTAATGGGTTATAATCCATTGAATAAAGCAAAAATCCATGCATCCCTACTGATACAAATGGGAAGAAAGAAAAGTTGTTTCTTACAGTAAAATACCAAATAATAAATATGGAAAAATAGATGGAGTTGGGAAAACATCAATAGAATTGAAACTAGTTGATGAAAGTTTGATGAGAAAGAGGATATTTACGTTGTCTCAAAATACTGCTCCACAAATTACTAATTTCGGAGGGAAAAGTAGTAACTTTATTAGTGGATAAACTTGGCAGACGCAGCCTTAACCAAGTGATTAAATTTATCACCAGTACAACAAACCAACACCATGCACCTTCTAATATGATGCAACAAGAAGGTCAGATCATTGCTTTTGTGGTGTTTCCATTAAAAGTACATAGCTTGAGACTAATCTTGAGGAAACGTGCAGTTTGTCAGTTCCACTTTTACTTTTTGCCTCCTTTTCTACCTCTCCTGATCTCAGACCTCTTCATTTTAATAGAAAAGCATAAAACCTTACAGTCTAAGTTGTCTCTAAAATATTTCCTACAGTAACTCTTTTAGGAGAGAATTTGAAGAGCTTGTGTCAGGTTTCTCTGGGAAAAAAAAGGAAAGGTCCTTGCAGAAGAGATGTAAATCAAAGTGACAGAACCACAGGACTCATGGGATCTTAATTAGCTGTGCCATTTCATTGCTTAGCAGTATCTTCAGTCCTGAAGTATACTGATAGGTTAGCCTAAGGGCTATCTCCCCTTCTTTCCCCTCCCCCACACTGGAGTAACCTTTCTAGGAGAAGGTCATTCTCCCTGTCCCTGGTGGGTGTCTCACCACCCTCCAGCCCAGGAAGGTTCTCTGTCAGTGACATAGCATGCCAGAGCCCTTTAAAACCTCACCGCAGGACTGTGGAACTCAGAGAGAAAAAGCACAACTATAGCCTGCCTAATAGTCATATCCAAATCTGCTATTAACAGGAAATTTGGGTTTGTTTTAATTTGTTTGGAAATATTCCAGCTTTCCAGACTGTTCTGTGAAACAAATCCTTCAGCAAATTTTGACGAAGAAAATGAGATGGTGAATGAGGAGAGAAATTTTTTCTTATTTTGTATGAAAAACCCAGTATGACTGGGTCCTGTTAGCAGGAATATAGTAATCATGATTTTGAGTGGTCCTTGTTCATTAAAATCCTCTATAGAAAAAAAATATAGATTCATGTCTCCAGGGTTTTGCTTTATAGAAAAAAGTTAACAGCTTCTCATTAAGAGAAAAGGCATTATTGATACTTCAACTGCTTTATATATTGTGGCCTTGCTCCAAGATTCACTCTTTAACAGTTTGAAAGGGTACTTCTAGTAAATAAATCCAGATAATTCATTTAAATTTAAAAATAATTTTTTGCCTCTCTCCCCATGTCCCTTTTCTTGTCCTCACTCTCAGGCTAATGCTGTGTTCTGGACAGTCCAGGTGGGGAGTTTAGCACCAGGAGGTTTCTGCAGATAGTGGGGACCCCGGGTCCTGGCAGTCCCCCTCTGGGGTGAGCAGGCGCCTAGGAAGCCTGTCTTTCCCTTTGCTAGCCACGTGAATGAGGGCTTTGGCTCATGTTCTGACCTGCTAACTTGCTCCTGGCTGCTTCTGCTTTAACAGCTCGAAGGTAGCAGTGGATGCTGGAGCCCGGTTGTACTGGCCGGTTGTGCACATCTCTTCCCAACTCCTTGCCCAATGACATCATGTTGGTAGTTTGAAATTGGCCATGGTGGAAGTATTGATGCCACAGAAATTGGCAAATGCTACAAGTTAGAGTTTGGGTTTTTTTTCCTTTTTTTTTTTTCTTTCCTCTCTCCCTCCCTCCCTCCCTCCCTGCCCTCCTCTCCTGGGAAACTGGGAATTATAGCAAGTGCTGAGAGCTGTAAAACCTTATCTGTGATAAAGGGACTCTCTGAAATAGACTTTTAATCTACCTCCAGTATTGCTCTATGTCCCTCCCCACCACCAACCCATCCTGTACACAGACAACAGAAGGAACCTAATGAATGCAAGTATGACCTAGTCTCCCCTCTACTTAAAATAATTCAGCAATTACCTCTCAGAACAGAGTCTAAACTCTTGTTTTAAGTCTGAGTGGTAGGTCTTGTGCAGTAGAACAGGTAAGAGTACATCAAAGAATATAGAGCCAGGAAAAACAAACTGCCTGGCATAGCACAGCCACACAAGTTATCGAGAAAGAGACTTTTTTCACTGTGTCCACAGCTGATCAGACTTCTAGCAATTATTGACACAATATCTCACAAGTGTAATGTGTAACAATGCAAATTCAAGAATAAATAATAGGGAATATCCCTTCTCAGGGATCTCTAGATTGGTTACATAGCTTATTCAAGGAATTTCTCTTTCCTGTATGGCATGATGAATGTGATAGCTAGCCTTTAAGATGGCCCCCAATGATCCCTGCTTCCTGGTATTCATATCCTTATGCAGTCCTATCCCACACTGAACAGGGCTGACTGACATGTGTTGCCAATAAAATTTTGCAGAAATGATAGTCTGTGACTTCTGAGGTTATAGGTCATAAAAGATGTTGTAGCTTCTGCCTCTCTATCTTGGATCACTTGCTCTGAGGGGAAGCCAGCTGCCATGTTGTGAGGACATACGCAGCCCTATGGCTAATTTAGGAAGAACCAAGGCCTCCTACCAACAGCCAGTACCAGTTTGCCAGCCATGTAAGAAAGCCATGTTGGAAGCAGATTTCAGATCACTGCAGCCCTGGCCAACATCTTGACTGCAACCTGATTGAAGGATCCCAAGCCAGAAACACCCAGCCAAGCTGCCCCCAACTTCCTGACCCACACACCCTGTGTGAAATAATGCTTATTGTTGTTTTAAGATGCTGTGTTTGGGGGGCAATTTGTTATACAGCAATAGATGACTAATACAAAGAGCATAAAGCAAATGCAGGGGGGCAATCTTGAGGAATATTTGTTTTTATGCTATGAGGAGGTATTGTGAGATTTCCTTGCTCCATATCAGAAAAAAATCTCATGATCCCAGATTCCCTTGGAAAGTGCTGAATATTTTTTGCCAAAATGTGGTAAAAGAGCCTAATCTGAAGTGTGTATGTTGGGGGTGGGAGGTGAGAAAGATCTGAGCTTAGGTTGGGAGCAGAGTTCTAATTGTGGTAAGGTTATAAGTGACTGCCTTTGTTGTCAGGGAAATAAACTGAAGAATAAACATTCATGGAGTTTGGAATAGATGTTAAATGCACTTACAGTCAATCTGATATACATAGTGGTTATGTTGTTCTCTGGTTACCAGGAACAACTAAACCATACCTGTAAAAAAATCATTTGTTTTTATCTAACTGTCCAATTATTTCTGGGGTCAGCCCTTCAGGAAGAACATAAAACTGATAGTTTCCTAGGTAGATGAGGAAATAGCTGATTCTGAGACTCATTAGGCTGTTGAGTTGACAAGTAATACCTCCCTTTGGTAGAACAAATAACAAGATAAAAGCCTGTGGCAGCAATTGTGAGATAAGCGTTGGGAGAGGGAAGCTGAATTGTATTGATATTTCAGTGCAGTAAAGTTAATCTGATTGCTTTCCTAACACTTGGCCTGTAAAGGGGGCAAGCTAGGTGGCTTAGGATGCCCAGAGGGCAGGAGCCTAAGGACACTGAGCTCCTTGGTTGGGGAATAAAAGAGATTCATAGGAGAAAATGAGACCCGGATTGGGGATGGTGGGCGGCAGTGGATGGCTCAGCAATGGAAAGCATCAGAAGCCAACTTTCCCTACTCTTTTTAGGTTGCTTCTCTCCCCACCCAGCCTGTACAACTTGTCAGGCACTAAGGTGGAGAAAGCCATTAATGCTAAAGTGGAGTAGGGAGAGACTAGTAAATTCCCCCCCACCCCCCAGGTGGAACCGCAATGCCAGTGGAATTAAACTAGCTTTGACAAGGAACAGAGCAAGAATTAAGGAAGCCCTAACACCTTGTGGTAAATGAGAATTATCTATAGTTCAGCTCAAGTGAAATTCTTGCTTTTAGAAGTGATACCATGAAAGAGTGATGAACAGAAATTCAGTTTATTCAGAGAACAAAAGTATGTGATTGTTAAGGAAGTAAAGGAATCAAAGTTTAAGATGTTCCAAAAAGAAAAATGGCAAAGAAAAAAGAAAAATCATCTTTACTTAGAAAGCCTGCTATTGTCAGTCACTTATCAAGAGACTGGCAGCCTTTTTTTTCTGTGTTTATATATTTGTTTTTGTTTCTACAGATGCCTCTGAATTTTTTGTTAGAAGCAAAGTCACTCTCACTGCCAAGATAAATTAGCAATGCTTTTACTATGGCATAGAGACAAATTATACCAAGGACATATAAGAAGCACCCCCCTGCACTCCCCCAGCTCCCGCTGGATCTGTGCTTTTGGAAGGAATTGTGTCATGAGGGCAGGACTGGCTTCATGGGACCTGTGCAGTCACGTGAGGCCCTGTGCTCAGCAGGGCGCTACCCTTGGTTTAATAGTCTGGTTGCTGTCTTGAAATTCTTAATTTGTTCCAGTGGGATGTAGCAGAGAGAGCATTGGATGTGGAGTCAGGAGCGCTGAGATCTCTGTAGTTCCAGGTCTTGTCTCACTAAGTGGGCAACCTTGCGCAGGCATATGAAAATCCCTGCTTCTGTTTCTCAGTTTCTACATCTGTACATTGAGACCAGTAACATCCACCTTACTTCTTTTTTTTTTAAATAAATTTATTTATTTATTTATTTATTTTTGGCTGTGTTGGGTCTTCGTTTCTGTGCGAGGACTTTCTGTAGTTGCGGCGAGCGGGGGCCACTCTTCATCGCGGTGCGCGGGCCTCTCACTGTCGCGGCCTCTCTTGTTGTGGAGCACAGGCTCCAGACGTGCAGGCCCAGTAGTTGTGGCTCGTGGGCTCTAGAGCGCAGGCTCATTAGTTGTGGCGCTTGGGCCTGGTTGCTCCACGGCATGTGGGATCTTCCCAGACCAGGGCTCGAACCCGTGTGCCCTGCATTGGCAGGCAGATTCTCAACCACTGTGCCACCAGGGAAGCCCCACCTCACTTCTTTTAAAAGGTGGTTGTGAGGGTGCAATGTATTTTTCTTTAAGTTGTGCTCACTCTTACCTAATGTTGGGGCTTTTACTACAATTTTAGGGGCAAATATGGGAATGAGAAACAACTTACTTAACTTGGGGAAGGGGCCCAGTGAAAAGTTGACGCTGCTTTGATGGACAGGAGTTTGAGTGGGTGGAGGAGACACTACAAATAACTCAGCCCTTGGTGTCGGTTGCACAACATTAGGATGTATTTAATACCACTGCACTGTCCACTTAACCATGGTTTAGATAGTAAATTTTATGTTATGTGTATTTTACCTCAATAAAACATTTTGAGAAAAGAAAAGTGGTAGGCTGGACTTGGCTGGGTTGGAATTTGTGGACCACTGCCCTAGTGGATCATCATGGGTGCATCCCACTTAGAAGACCCCTGGTCTATAAGAGAGAAGGGTGTGTATTTGCACAGTTCTCCAATAATATGACATAAAATAAATTAGGGGAAAAAAGAGACCTGTCCCTTGAACAGTATAGAGCTACCACACTGTTCTTCCATCATGTTAGGATAAAGATGCAGCCCTTACCCTTTAGTTCTAGGACAGGAAAAATGGAACATGGCATGGTCCAGGAAAAGGTATTACTATTTCATCAGTTATAAACTATGTCCATCTGAAAGAGACACGTGCCAGATCTGTGAGTGGGTTCTACTCTGAGCTGGGGGGTAGGTGGCTAGGGGCCTGGGTGCTGATGTCATCTCTAGCTTTAAAAAATTTGTCCACAAACTCAATAGGCAGACTTATTTTCCTCTCTTTGAAGTGCCTAAGGTTAAAGATATTTAATTTAGTTTGACCCGTAGATTGGATAGAGAAAATTGATAATAGGCTGTTAGTATTTTTTATACCAATCCAAAAAAAGTAATTCTATAGGAGAAAATCACATAAAGTATGTAAACCTGCTTTGAAAATTGTAGAAAGCACCATGGACTGAAGGTATTAGGAACTGACTGGTATCTATAGCTAAATATCCTTACACATATCACTTTGTTAATGTAATTCCTTGCAAATGAAAGATTTTTAAAAAGCAACTGCATCTTCAGGTTTGATATTCCATATTTTGTTTTGGCAAGGTGAGATCTTCTTAGCCCTTTTCATTACTATGATTGTATTTTATATTTGATATAAAACTAAATTAATGAGCAACTACTTGTAAAAGTTATCACCTAACACTGTTGATTCACGTTCCTGTTTAATTTGCATCTCCTGCTTCTTTCTTTGATGAATTCTTATTTTAAAGCCAAACATTTATTTAGCCCTATGTCTACATGCAGTTGCTTATATATGGAACTTCTTAATTGGAACTAAATGTGGATTAGGGTTCAGTATTTGCTTTAGCTATTAGTTTATAAGTACAGAAACAAATAAATGATATCTGTTTACTAATATATTTGTGCTTATTTTCTTATCAACATAAAATAATACAGCTCGATATAAGAGCATTAGGAAATATCTGTGACAATACAGATTTTGATAAGCCAAATGTTATCTAGGGTCATAGGTTCCCCAAAGTATTCACATTTCTCAGAAGTAAGATCGCACTGAATTGTGTTGTATTTAGCTTAAAGGACAATAGAGTGGACATGCAGAGCCCAGGCTAAGAGCCACTGATTTCTAGTGTGCTGTCACCCCACCCCATCTCTTTTTCTAGGCACTCTTTTTATGGTTCTTTCACAGTGGGCCTTGCTCTTGTTTAAACCCAATGAATCTTTAAAACTATTCAGCAATAGTACTTGAAGGGTCACCTCATCCAGAGGTATTTTACAGTTAACACTTTTAAAGATTGGAAAATCTTAAACTCCTCAAAATTAATCTTCAGTGGTGGAATTTAAGGTATTATGCATGTCTGTGGTGAGATTTTTTGAAGCCTGAGTTCCTCCTGGAAGCTCCCAAATCACATCATATAAGCCTACCTCATTTTAGTGCATTTTGGGCTAAAATTTTGTAAAAACATATTAAAATTCATTGAGACTTCTTTATGAGAAAAACATTTTTTAAAAAGATAATTGGAAGGGGCTTCCCTGGTGGCGCAGTGGTTGGGAGTCCGCCTGCCGATGCAGGGGGCGCGGGTTCGTGCCCCGGTCCGCGAGGATCCCCCGTGCCACGGAGCGGCTGGGCCCGTGAGCCGTGGCCGCTGGGTCTGCGCCTCCGGAGCCTGTGCTCCGCAGCGGGAGAGGCCACAGCAGTAGAGGCCCGCGTACCAAAAAAAAAAAAAAAAAGTAATTTGAAGATCACTTTGTGAAATGTTCTGTTTTGCAAAGTACTTTGTGATATATTAAATTGTCCTTGTTGTAGAGTTGCACTGGGTGGCATGTATACATACCAATTATCTTAAAGTGAAGGACTATATATAGAAAGTTCTTTCTAGCCTTCAAATTTGATTGATCTACCTTGGCTATAGCTTTATTTTTGTGGAACAATTGTGACATCTAGTGGTTATTCTAAGTAATTCTAAGAAATGGTTTCACATGTTTTCCTTAAATTCATTTAAATGTGAGAACTTGCTATATAAACCACACTATAACAAATATTCTTATACACACCTTTTACATACTTAATTATATGGGATAAAGACAAAGGAATGGAATTCCTGAGTGAAAGGATGTGTGTATTTAGAATGTTGATATTATCAATTCACCCTCCAAAGAAGGTTGCACCAATTTATACTCCTACTGTAACTGTGAATACATAGTTCTTCACATCATACCAACAATGACAATTACCAAAACTTCATTTTTGTTTTAATTTTCGTTTCCTTATGAATGGGCAGTTCATCTTTTTATGGCTCTTTTTCCTTTTTCTTTCTTTTGTTTTTTATTTCGTATGGCCTTTTTTTTCTTTATCAGTGAAGTGCCAGCACACATTGAGGAAATTAGTCATTCATCTGTAATTTGCATTGAAAATATTTTTCTCAGTTTGTCATTTATTATTTATACTTTGTGATTTTTTTGTTTGTTTGTTTTGCTTTGGAAAGGTTTAATATTTATGTAGTCAGGTATATCAGTTTTTTCCTTTATAATTTTTGTTTTATGTCATATTTTAAAAGGCTGTCTCCTCTCCCAGAGGATAAAAATTAAAAATTGTGTACGTTTAGTTATGGAACATACTCATGTATGTTATTTATAGTTTTTTGTTTTGTTTTTTACATTTAGTCTTTTATCTATGTGGTATTTTAGTAAAGTAGGTAACTTTGTTTTCCCTGAACAATGTAAAGGAGATTGGTAAATGTAAATATAGCTCTTAATATTGAGGTAGGTATCCATACTGATGAGAAAAGGTGTCAAAAATATGCAAAGGGTAGAATAATATTGATAATATGATTCATTTTATGTAGAAAAATTATTTCCCTGCAAAGGCACAGAAAATATCTGAAAGGATATATAGTACACACATTTAGACATGTGCATACATACAACTATTAGCAGTGGACACTTCTAGGGAGTGCACATGAGATATTGGAGAGATAAGTAGAATTTTACTTTTGTCTCTATGGCACAGTTTTCTACAACTTGAACATATCACCATGAACATGTATTATGTATGTTATAAAAATTATTTTAAAGTAATAGTTAGTAACATGGGAAGATATCTTAGGATCTGTAGTTAACTGAAAACCAAGTTATAAATGATAAGTAAAACATGATCCCACTTTAGAAAATAGAAGAATGTCTGTGTAAAGAAAAAAGACTGGGTGGATATACACCAAAATGTTAACAGTGATCTCAGAGTTGAAGGATTTGGGTAATTTTTATTGCTTTCTTTTATACTAATTTCTACTTCCCAAATACTTTACAGTGGACACATATTATATTTGTGATTATAAAAAGTAAAAAAATATATATATACTAGAGTTGATTAATTCCTGTGTACAGATCTCTGTAAGATACATTAACTGTAATTTCGTGTAGCTTATGATTTACTTACCCAAAAGCCTAGCATTGTCCACTCTCTCTTCCCCACTCCAACAACCTATTTTATCATTAAGAAGTTTGATTCATCAGGCATTTCTTATAAAATAAGATGATATACTCCTTAATAGTTTTAAAAGGAGAAATTTCTGGTTCATGGAGCCAGAAGATAATTGGATACAAAAATATCTGACATGAAGGTTATTTCCTCCACCAAATTTCAGTCATGCAAGACCTCTTAATCCTAGGATTTCTCCTCTGTACGTGACTGATTTCATCTATACTTTATGTGGAATAAGTAGCAAATACTTTTGACGTTCTTTGAATTCTTTTAAAATTCTATATATAATTATGCTCAGCCTTGTTCCAGAAAGGATTTAAAGTCATTAGTAAAACCACACAAAGTTTAAAAATAAGTAAAATGTAACCAGATACAGTAAAATATAAAATAAGTGGATGAAGAAATCAGGACAAAGAAAATATGAGAGAAGGAGGAAAAAAAATGAAACCACAAGATGAGATCTATCCCTTAAGAGCCGTCACTGTTTTGAGGGTGATCTAACTGTTCTAAATAGCTCCCTCACCCTCCAAGAAAGAGACCAGAGTTGGGAAGGGTCAAGCTATCCTGAAAGTGAGGCCAAAGGGAAGTTACTCGGTGCATGAGGTTTATATATGACAATAACAGTGCCCCCAGCTTCTACTGAGGCTTCCTGTGGGTCAGGAACAAGGCTAAGCTCTTTAAGTCATGGTTTTATTTCGTCTTCACAATAACCCTATTCTCAGTGGGGGACATTTTTTCCTGTTTGCCATGTTTCTTCTCCACTCTCCAGGTTCTTCCTTTGGGAGTGCCTCTTTGGGCTTCTCAAATGTGCCCCTCATGTAACTCCTTCCTCCTCAGGATGGGTTTGGGAGAGTTGGTAAGTTTGAGAGAAGGAAAAGCAGCAGCAGCTCATTCCCCAGGGAGACCTGTTCCCTAGTCCAGGGGGTTCTCTGCCCCTCCGTACACACTGGAGAACCCTGCCCCTGTACTCCTGGGGTTCCAATGTGTTCCTCAATTCAGCTTTATCTGTAATATGCCTGACACTGTACACAATTCCTTATCTGAAACTCCTGGGACCAGGTGGGTCTCAAATTTGAGAAATTTTCAGATTTTAGAAAGGTTATATGGTTTACTTATAGGTTCTGGGACAACTCCTCATTGTCAAACACATTGTTATTTCTGCAATAAAAGGTATGAATATTCACACAGAGTTGGATAAATTAAGACTATATCATATTAAGTCAGATCAGATTTTATTGTCAAATGAGTTACAAAAACACTTTTGGTCTTTAGAACTTTTCGAATTTTGAATTGTAGATAAAGGATTGTTTGGCTGTATTTTGATCTCCAACTGTGTCTACTTTCTCAGTTGGTTCCTGGCTTGGAGGGTAGAGAAAGGTAGAGGTAGATATACCATGAAGGTAATAAAGCTTAAGTTTCAGGGCTCCTTCTGTGGCCCTATAACTGTGTATTTATAATTTTATATTCTTTCTCTTAAAGAGATCCCTCAAAAATATAAACTTCAGACCCCACAAAACCTAGGTCCACCCCTGGGAGAGGTATGATTGCCTTCTCTAAAACCCCAATAGCCTAAAGTTAGGTACCGTCATCATCTCCATTTTACTTAGGAAGAGACTGAGGGAAAGAGGTTAATAAGTTGGCATCAGTTACAAGTGGCAGAGTCTGGATTCAAACCCAGACAGTGGAACTACTGAGTACTTGCTTTTAACCACTGCCTTTCTACATCTGTAGATAAAAATTTAAAAATAGTTGACATTCTCTTTCCAGTTAAAGTAACTCCCAGAGGATAGCCTTTATCCCAACAAAAATAACCTAAATCATCTTAATTTCTACCAAACATCTCAGTCTGATAAGAGAAGAATGAAATTTTTCAAATAATATCCTCCAGTAACTTAGGAAAAAAAGCACTAAAATAACATCTCTGTACACTTTCTTCTAAAGAGAATCCTTAGGATTAAATCTTCTTTGTATATTATCATTCCCCTGATATCGAGCCTTTGATATTAGGCAGAGTTTACTCTTTTTCCCCCAAAAGTGATTGTGTTTGCACTCCCCCAGCGTCTTAACTACATGGCTTTTCATAACATTCAGTCTGAGAGTCAATGAAAACTGTGTACACAGGATGCTCTAACATTTTTACAACAGTAAACAGTCTCACATTTGCATTACCTCATTTATTCTGCACAGCAAGCCTGTGAGAAGGGTAACCAGGGAGTACCTGCATTTTATTGTACAAAAGAAGAAACAGAGGATGAGAGACAGTAACTTTTCCAAGGTCACCAAATAGTGGTAAAATTGGCACCAGGACTCAGGACATTTTTCTCCCTAGTCCAGGGCCACGAAAACCACTTCTGTTTTAAAAAAGCTGGAGAGATAATTTTCTCCATAAGGGGAATTTTTAGAAGGTTATTTGTCTAAAGAGCATCAACTCTGGTCACGTAGGTTCCAACTTGTTGCATGTTTCATCTCTGACTAAATTGCTGGTGAAGTGCCTAAGGAAAACAAAACCATTCACATCTTCATACTTGGATTCTCCACTTGGCAAAAGAGAACAATAAAAAAATTTTTGTCCTATTCCTTACAATTACAGTGGCATTTAAAAACATTTTTTATAACATATAAATAAAGTTATAGTAAATAATGATGATCCCCTGAAGAAAATAATAATGATATTCACCATCCAGCTACAACACACCTTATCATTTTACCATATGTTTGCTTCAGATTTTTTCTTAAGTAATAAAGTCCCAGTGAATGTTTCCCCCGTCCCATTCTTTTCTTGCACTGCTCAGAGGTAACCAGCAACCTAAAATTTTTACATTAATCCATAAATGTTTATATAATACTGTAGCATTTAAATTTTTTAATATGTTTTGTATCTATATAAAAAGATAAATTATCATTTATATAAATATCCTGTATCTACCATTCTGCAGTTTATTTTTTACATTCAGTGTTGCTTTGGGAATTATGTTGATATTTGAAGCTGATAGATTTATACCTTTAGCTTTTATGATATTGTAGATGGGACCTTCGTTTCAATTACATTTTCCAATTGGTTATGACTAGCATATGAGAACACTATTGATTTGGAATCAAGAAAACTTTTTGAACTCATTTATTCTCATAGCTTGTAGATTCTCTTGGATTTTCCATGTGGGCAATCATCTGAAAATAAGAACAGGCAAGCATTTTTAGAATGATCATATTTCTCAGTGTGACCTGCTGTTTTGCAGAATAAAGAGCTCCTAAGGATATCTGATTTCTAAAATAAAATCAGTCTCCAGTATCTACAAGCATATGTTCCAATGCAGATATTCAGGAAGTGCTTTCTAGTCCCCATCCCAAATGTCTTTCTAGAAGTATAGTTATAACCATGTTCTTTTCTTGCTGTGTTGCCCAAAGACTTTATTCCTTGGTGTGACTACAAATGGAGCACCACAAGGCCAAAGAATTGGAAGCAAATGGGTGACCTTTATTTCAAGAAGAGCATAGTTTCCCACTTAATATCTGTGATTTTTATAGAACAGTGGACTTTGTGGAGAAATCGTCTTTAGATTTATGAAGCTCCTAATCACATTTCTCTGTAAACAGAATGAAACAAAGCTGTTCTCTTTTTGTTTGTCAGTAAAAACAAGTTGGAGAAGAGCTGTGAAGTCAACATCATCTGTTCCCATTGAGAAGAAAAATAGTCACATAATGAAAATCAAGGTCAAAGACCCATTATCTTTGTGGCCGTTTATTCTGACCACCTATCAGTGCTGGGCAAAATGATCAGTAGTCTTAATAAAGCAAGAGTCTCCTGGGAGAACATAGTCTGGTTTCCATGTGAACTGGAAGCCAGAGATTTAACTGTATGTCCTTTCTTATTATTTTGAACTGACATTGTTTTTTGTTTTTTAATTTATTTTATTTTTGGCTGTGTTGGGTCTTCGCTGCTGTGCACGGGCTTTCTCTAGTTGTGGCGAGCGGGGGCTACTCTTAGTTGCGGTGCGTGGGCTTTTCATTGTAGTGGCTTCTCTTGTTTTGGAGCACAGGCTCTAGGCTCGCGGGCTTCAGTAGTTGTGGTGCGCGGGCTCAGTATTTGTGGCTCGCGGGCTCTAGAGCGCAGGCTCAGTAGTTGTAGCACATGGGCTTAGTTGCTCCGCGGCATGTGGGATCTTCCCGGACCAGGGCTTGAACCCACGTCCTCTGCATTGGCAGGCAGATTCTTAACCACTGCGCCACCAGGGAAGCCCTGAACTGACATTGTTAAAGGACATTTCCCCCCAAACTTTACTCAATAGAAAATATTGTCTAATAAACTCTGTGTGTCAATTAGAATTCTTTGGATGCAACCAATAGGAACTGGCTAACTTAAGGGAAAAAGTTATTGGAAATATCCTAGGTAGCTCAGAGAGTCAAAGAAAATGTTGAACAGTTAGGCTTCAGGAAGGAAAGGGATGAAGGCAGCTCTGGGGATCTGGGTAACAGGAACGAACGGACAGTCTCTGCAGATAACTGCCACGTGTCAGCTTTATACATATTCCTGTCTGTGTCACTCCACTCAAGATCCAGACCCCTGGAAAAGAGAGACTGATTTGCCTGACTTGTGCCAGGTGGTATGTGTGTTGGTGGCCGAAGGAGGGTAGCAGGGAGGTCACCTTCACTTCCAAGTCCTTCCAGGACTACACGTGCTGGGGAAGTTCCCAAGGGAAATCAGGGTTTTCTTACCCAAGAAAGGAGGAAAATCGCTGTACAGGAGCACACAACAGATGTCCATTTCATTCCTCCTTAGTCTGCTTTTTATGAAAGCTTAATATAGCAGTCTCCCGGCAGAACCTCCTGGCAATTGCAGGAAAGGCATATAGGACCCCAGAAGGAGATGACTCCTGTGGAAAATAGGCTTGAGGATGCTGGGAAGGGAGCCTCCATCAAGTCCACTGGGGACATCAGGCCATCAGCATGGACCTTAGTCCTTTTAGAGGAAGTAGCCTTATGACGCACATGAATAATGGGACTGAGCTTTCAAAACTGAGAAGAGCCCATTCGGTGAGTACTTATGGTTAGGCTGAACTGTAAGGCTTCCAGGAAAGCAAAGAGGTACCCTAAAGGGACTTAAGAAAAAACAAAACACTTCAGCCTATTGTTAGAGCAGTTAGCTACCATAGGAGACTTCTGTGGTGCTCGTCTCCCACTTTGACACTCGGCTTGACGATATAGCCAAGGTTCTTCCTAAAACTTCTCTCCCATCACCCCTGTTTTGCTTCTGCTGCTGCTCCTGTTGCCTTTGCCTGTAGAGCAGGTAAATGTGGAGACTCCAGAGTGGACTGCCTGGGTTCAAATCCAGACTCCTCTACCTATTTTCTGGGTGACCTTCTGTGCCCCTATCTTGGCTAATATGAGTGACTGCTGCTGCTTTACCACTTACAGCTCTCTAATCTCCTCCTTTCTACATAAGATTTATTAAGATAGCCAATCATAGAATTACCCCCATTTCCTGATAGCATCCAATCCAGAGAAAAATCCTGCTTCCTTAAGCTCTTCCCAAGGCCAGATCCTTTAATAAGTCCTTTTAAACACGCACTCACTGAGATACCCCATGTTTCCCCATACTGTGCATCCTCCCTCTCTGTAATAAGAAATAAACCCAACTTGTTCAACTACAGATGTGTTCCTGGTGGGCTTTAACTGGAGAGTATTGACACACTCATGGGTTTTGAAATTTCAGTGGCCTGGTTTGGCATCCTGGCTCCACCACTTACCAGCCATATGACCTTATAGACATCTTAACCTATCTGTGCCTGTTTCCTCATTTGTAAAATAGAGATAATTATAACACCTTTCCATCAAACTGTTATGGTTTTAACATGTAAAGAGCTTAGGACAGTGCCTGACACATAATAAATAATCAATAAATATGTGCTATTATTATTGGTTCAGTGCTAGTATCATTTTCTTTATCTAATGGACATGCTAATTCTAAGATTTGCATTTCATTTTGCCTTTATCAATTGGTGGAATTATCCTTGATTTTATTCCACGGTTCTTGCCAAGTCACATAACCTTAAATTCCAATGTATGCATGCAAACCTGTGCGTGCACGCATTTGGTGAGAGGATGAGAGGAGGGCCTAACATTGACGGAACATTGCATACCAGATATGCAACGATATGAACAAAAGCTAAGGAGATTTTTCTGAAAAATTTTTCGAGGCTAGATGCAAAAATTTCCAGCAGAACTGCAAACAATCTGCTGAAAGAAGGGGCCATTCAGCCATCCTCCTGAGGAATCTGAGCCTGATTTAAGTCTGAAGCAAGGATTTAGATTTAATTTTCCTGCTAGGGGTAGGTAAATTCTCTGCCAAAGACATGACCTTCAGTTTTTTTTTTCTTTTTTTCTGAGAAATGTCTTTTAGATCCTGCAAAACAAATTCAACTCACATGAGAATGTAAATCAAGTTAGGATATGAAATCACATATGCTTCTTACTGGTTCCATAGAAGTATGACAGCAGAGTTTAGGTTGCAACAAGCTTCGAGGTATCCGAGAAGACCTTTCATTTCAGGGCTTGAAATGATTAAATGATTAAAATTGCTCTTTAATAATTAAATGTGCCATCTGTATAAGGCAGAGTGTGACCTTTCACCCAGGGTCTCTCAGGCTGTTCTAGAATTTCTGCAGTTGGCACATATGGTATCAGAAATCCATTGCTATTCTTCCTTTGAAATATTAGAGGAGCAGACTTAGAGCAGCTGTTTTTGTGCTGCCAGATTTCATTGAAATGTGGGTTTTAAAAGCCCTTGGCTTGTCATTTTGAGTTAGCTTACCTTAATCACAAATTTCACCATAATACAATTCAACTGATGCCTGAAACTCAATATCGCGGAACATTTGCTGAACAATGCACTTAATAACAATGACCAATCAGAATGTACATTTTCCCTTGAAATGCCCTTTTCATGTTATACGTGCCCTCAGAAATGTCTAATAGATTATAAACATTCCTTTTTTCTATAACAACAAAGTACCAAGAAATCAATCCCCACCATGCTTTCTTTCCCCTGGTTGAGCACATAAAAAAGAATGTGACATTTGGAGAACTATCTGCTCTATTACTGCAATACTACTGAAATATTGATGGCAGCCCTGTCATTAAGCCAACTGTAGTAATTAGACAGCAAGCGATGAGTACAGTTGCGGGTTTGTCTTAAACGTCGTATCGGACAGCGTTTACAGCTCAGTGGCCCGCAGGTAAAATGGCCTGAACAAAAGAACATTGGTCACCAAAACACCATTGTTCTTTTGTTCAGGCCATTTTACCTGCGGACCACTGAGCTGTAAACGTTGTCCGATATGACGTTAAAGAGAAAGACAAATACCCTATGCTAACATATATATGGAATTTAAGAAAAAAAAATGTCATGAAGAACCTAGGGTTAAGACAGGAATAAAGACACAGACCTACTAGAGAATGGACTTGAGGATATGGGGAGGGGGAAGGGTAAGCTGTGACAAAGCGAGAGAGAGGCATGGACATATATACACTACCAAACATAAGGTAGATAGCTAGTGGGAAGCAGCCGCATAGCACAGGGAGATCAGCTCGGTGCTTTGTGACCGCCTGGAGGGGTGGGATAGGGAGGGTGGGAGGGAGGGAGACGCAAGAGGGAAGAGATATGGGAACATGTGTATATGTATGGCTGATTCTCTTTGTTATGGAGCAGAAACTAACACACCATAGTAAAGCAATTATACTCCAAAAAAGATGTAAAAATAAATAAATAAATAAAATAAAAAATAAAAATAACAAAAGAACATTGGTCACCAAAACATAATTTCTCTATGTGTTTGGGGGAAAGGGGCATAGACACCAGGTTTGACAGTACTCACTAATTAATCTGTAGTATCCTGGGGACTTTTCATCTGCTTAGGCTGTTTAGTTATTAAAGTTCAGCTGTTAGCCAACATTCAAATGCTATAAATTTTGACTTCAGTGTTTCTATTGGAGATAAACTCAATTCACTTCCATTAATAACCTATATGGGAAATGTATATGAAAAAAGACTGGATATATGTATAACTGAATCACTATGCTGTACACCTGAAACTAACACAGCATTGTAAATCAACTATACTCCAATATAAAATAAAAAATTAAATTAAACAAATAAAAAATAAAAGTGTGGACTTCCAAAGCCAAAAGCAAAGCAAAGATAAGTGAACTGGTCTTATTTTTTTTTAAATATTGCAAATTTAATTTTTAAAAGCTAAATTCTGGTGGAAAATCTCTTAGATTCTGCTATTTGAATTTGTTTCTCATGTACACTTATAGCCAGCAGTCAGGAAAAATTATCCTGTTTGTGTTTTTTTTTTTTAATTCCTAGTATATAGCCATGACTGATCCTTTTTTTTAATAAATTTATAAATTTACAAATTTTTATAAATTTAAATGGGACCTAATGAAACTTCAAAGCTTTTGCACAACAAAGGAAACCATAAACACATTGAAAAGACAACCCTCAGAATGGGAGAAAATATTTGCAAATGGACAAAGGATTAATCTCCAAAATATATAAACAGCTCATGCAGCTCAATATTAAAGAAACAAACAACCCAATCCAAAAATGGGCAGAAGACCTAAATAGACATCTCTCTAAAGAAGACATACAAATGGCCAAGAAGCACATGAAAAGCTGCTCAACATCACTAATTATTAGAGAAATGCAAATCAAAACTACAATGAGGTATCACCTCACACCAGTTAGAATGGGCATCCTCAGAAAATGTACAAGCAACAAATGCTGGAGAGGGTGTGGAGAAAAGGGAACCCTCTTGCACTGTTGGTGGGAATGTAAGTTGATACAGCCACTACCGAGAACAGTATGGAGGTTCCTTAAAAAGCTAAAAATAGAATTACCATATGATCCAGCAATCCCACTACTGGGCATATACCCGGAGAAAACCATAATTCAAAAAGACACATGCACCCCAGTGTTCATTGCAGCACTATTTACAATAGCCAGGTCATGGAAGCAACCTAAATGCCCATCGACAGACGAATGGATAAAGAAGTTGTAGTACATATATACAATGGAATATTACTCAGCTATAAAAAGGAATGAAATTGGGTCATTTGTTGAGACGTGGATGGATCTACAGACTGTCATACAGAGTGAAGTAAATCAGAAAGAGAAAAACAGATATAGTATATTAACGCATATATGTGGAACCTAGAAAAATGGTACAGATGAACCAGTTTGCAGGGCAGAAATGGAGACACAGATGTAGAGAACAAACGTATGGACACCAAGGGGGGAAAGCTGCGGGGGGGTGGGGATGGTGGTGGGATGAATTGGGAGATTGGGATTGACATGTATACACTGATGTGTATAAAATGGATGACTAATAAGAACCTGCTGTATAAAAAAATAAATAAAATTTAAAATTAAAAAAAATAAATTTATGTATTTATATTTGGCTGCATTGGGTCTTCATTGCTGAATGCGGACTTTCTTTAGTTGTGGTGAGCAGGGGCTACTCTTCGTTGCAGTGCATGGGCTTCTTATTGCAATGGCTTCTCTTGTTGTGGAGCACAGGCTCTAGGCACACGGGCTTCAGTAGTTGTGGCACACAGGCTCAGTAATTGTGGCTCGCAGGCTCTAGAGCGCAGGCTCAGTAGTTGTGGTGCACAGGCTTAGTCGCTCCACGGCATGTGGGATCTTCCCGGACCAGGGCTCGAACCCACGTCCCCTGCATTGGCAGGCGGATTCTTAACCACTGCACCACCAGGGAAGCCCCTGTTTGTGTTACTGATGTCCTTATTATACTTAGGAGCCAGATGGAATTCACTGGGCATTAAGACATAACATAAAATAGGGTACGTTTGCCCTTTTTTCCCCCAGCAAAATTTTAAGCCATGGGGACAGACAATAAGTATTCACTCATTTATTTATGAGTTCCTTCTATAATGGAATACTTAACGCCATGAATGAGACACGTAAGAATTCAACCTTGGTTTAGTATAGGGAGCCAAACACATAAAATGAGTATCCATAATACGAGGTGATTTTATATGCAAATACATATTTGTGTATAAATGTATATCAGAGGAGAGGGCTATTTATTTTGTGAAGGAAAGCTGTGGATTATTCACCAGCCAACCTTCCAAATCCATTCTCCACCCTTCTCTGCCCTGCCCTGACCTCTATAGTTTGCATTACCTTAGTTTCTTTACCTCTTTGACTCTGGGAGCCTAGCTAGTAGGAGAAAAGAGGGGTCAGGGTATTTATTCTCACTACTCAGCCAAACTGTATTTTCTCTACCTTATGGCCACAGCTCCTGTCAGGTAGCTTCTCTTCAGTTCTCTCTGGATATCAGCCTCTCTGGTAATAGCTTCCCTTTGATGTCCCAGTGTGCTCCACCATCCTTTATTTGTTTTCGTTACTCCTTCATTGAATTCCCTTCAGTTAGCCTTCCTGGGCCCTTGATTAACACAGAACAAAATACAGAAGGTCAAGAAAGATAATATAGACGTTCCTTTACCTTCAAATGTTCAGTGTATACACTTTGATAGATCTGAGCAAAGCTATTATCCAGACTATAAACATGTCATTTCTGTTGCCACCAACAGATGGCATTAGCAGTCATGTCAGTCCTTTAGGGCTGTGCATTGTTCTTGAGTCTGTTGGCTCTTGTGATACTGTGATTTATAATAAGAAATACATATTTGGTCTTCATCCCATTTCTGGCACAGAGCTCCTAAAACCCTTGGAATTTCCTACAGCCATTATTTTATGATAAGTTTTAATGGAGTATAATCTATAAAAATACTCAAGTTTTAATGGAGTATAATCTATAAAAATACTCACTATGCTGTATCCCTGAAACTAACATACTATTGGAAATCAACTGTACTTCAGTCAATCCCTTGAAATTTCCTAAGTGAGGACAGTGATAAAGGTGTCTTTTGTTATGTTGATGAGGTGACTTTTGGAGCCCCCATCGAAGGATGGGGGCTGATTGCCAGTCATCCCTTACCCCTACCCCCCCACCCCCCCCACCCCCCCCCCCCCCCCCCCGCCCCATCTGAAGAGAGAGGCTGGAGGTTCAATCAGTTGCCCGTGGCCGGTGATTGAATCAAGCACACCTATGTAATGAAGCCTCCATAAAAATGGAAAAGGACTAGGTTTGAAGATCTTCCTAGTTGGTGAACACAAGGAAATGCAAGGAGAGTGGTACTCCTGGAGAGCACATGGAAGCTCCTCACCCTTTCCCCATACCTTGCCCTATGCATCTCTCCCATCTGGCTGCTCCTGAGTTGTGTCCCTTTAAAATAAACTGGTGATTTTGAAAGTAAAATGTTCCTCTGCATTCTGTGAGCCACTCTAGCAAATTAATTGAACCTGAGGAGAAGGTTGTCGGAACCTCGAGTTTATAGCGGGTTGGTCAGTAACTTAGGTGATAATGTGGACTTTCAGCTGGTGTCTGAAGTGTGTCAGGGGTAGGGGTGCAGTCATGTGGGACTAAACCCTTACCCTGTAGAATCTAATGCTACGTCTGGGTAGACAGCATCAGAATTTAGTTGAATTGAGGGACACCCAGCAGTCGTCCAGAGCATTGTTGTGTGGGGAATCCCCCAGCAACACATGTTGAAATTAGTTACCAAACCCTAAGAGTTTTTTTTTTTTTTTTTACTATTTTTTAAATGTTTTACAAACATTTACTCTCTACCCGATAAACACAAAAACAGTGAAAGTACTGAAAAAACTATTTTAATAGGCACACATTTGCTTTTGATAAAGGCAAGAATGATGATGATTTGGAAAAAATGCAAAGTAGAGAGAAAACAACAAAGTTTGCATGTGCACAAGGAATGAATTTTTTTGTCAGGAATAATTCTGAAGGACAAAGAGTGAATCTCGTGATGAGGGAAAAGTGCTATGCCTGACTGTTAGGGACTGAATGTGCCCCCCAGAATTCATATGTTGAAGCCCTAATCCTAATGTGACTGTATTTGGAGATAGGGCCTTTGAGGGGGTAAGTTAGGTTAAATGAGGTCGTAAGGGTGGGGCACTAATCCAGTAGGACTGGTGTCCTTATGGGAAGAGGAATAGACACCAGGTGTGTGCACACAGGGAGGAAAGGCCATATGAGGACACAGTGTGAAGGTGGCCATGTACAAGCCAAGGAGAGGGGCCTCAGGAGAGACAAACCCTGCTGGCACCTTGAGCTTGGACTTCCAGCTTCCAGAAATGTGAGAAATTAACTGTTGTTTAGGCCACCAGTCTAGTATTTTGTTATGGTAGACTGAGCTTTATACACGGGATTTGTAGACTTAAATATTCCCTTTCCTCATTGCAGATATTTACATCAGCACCAGGAAGGAGTACAGGGACTTCGCTTAAGAACGATTATCACAAATATGTTATCACCATTTTTCCTTCCTATGAGGGGTCTTTTTTTTTTTTTTTTAAATAAATGTTGCTGTGTGCGGGCTCTACTCTGGTTGTAGCGAGCAGGGGCTACTCTTCATTGTGGTGCACGGGCTTCTCATTGTGGTGGCTTCTCTTGTTGCGGAGCATGGGCTCTATGTGCGCAGGCTTCAGTAGTTGTGGCGCGCGGGCTTCAGTAGTTGTGGCTCGTGGGCTCTAGAGCGCAGGCTCAGTAGTTGTGGCACACGGGCTTAGTTGCTCCGTGGCATGTGGGATCTTCCCGGACCAGGGCTCAAACCCGTGTCCCCTGCGTTGGCAGGCAGATTCTTAACCACCAGGGAGGTCCTCCTATGAGGAATCTTGATATGTTGCTGTTGAGGAATGCTCAAAGAGACAGAAAACGTAACTCAAACTGGCTTAAGCAAAAGGGGAATTATTGACTTAGATGATAGAAGAATTTGATTCCAGGGACAGTCTGATACAGTGTCCAAAAGGATCAGCAGGAACATGTTTCTTCTTCTGAAATGACCATTGTTTTTCTTTTTGTCCTTTTGTCAGTTTATAAGAGCACTTTTCATATTATAGCTCTGTCTATCCTCTGCATTACAAAGAGGCAAGGAAAAGGCAGCCTGGGACTCTGTACATCTTCCCCTTCACCATCTTTATTGTCAGTACTGGATCCATAGTCCTCAGGGTGCAGTCTAGATCAATGTGTCAAGGGTGCCGTGGGACAACTCCATCATTCAGCCTTAAAAAACAAACCAAGATAGATCCCGGGCAAGGACAAACCTCTATGCCCTGTTCCTCCCTACCATACCCCCTCCACAATGAGGCAGTGTTGCTCAAATTTCAGTCATTCTGGAACCACCTTCACAATTTTGCCTTACCCTTTAAATTATGCTACTATTTATATTTCTGAAACCTGACATTTTTACATAGATTTACTTTAAAAGAAAAGCATATATTGTTGCCATTATATCATTATAACTACTAGTTATATTTTTCCCCATACACATTAAAACTAAATTCATAACTATGAAAATAAAAGATACTCATCTGCGTACCACTTAAAATACACCATACTTTGGGAAACTACATTAGAGCATGCCACAGGGCCACATACTAGTCAAAGACAAGATCAAGGATTGAGAGAGTTGTGAGTTTCAGGACCTCATCACTTATCAATCGCACAATAACTCCCATGGTGCGTGGTAGATGGTAGGGTCCCTTACATCTGAGGAAAGCGGCCCAGAAAGCTGCTACTGCTTTCCAGCTATTGAATGGTGGAAATTAGAATCCAGGCCTTCTTCAAAAGCAGCGGCCAAGCAGGGAAAAGCTGTGGGCTTTGGAGGGAAATAGACCTCCATCCAGACCAGTGGACAAACTGTAGGCGGTGGTCAGGGCCCTGGCGAGCCCGAGGCCAGTGCGGACCAGGCTTGCATTACAAACATTTCGCGTTCTGGCCGGAACATGAGGGGTACTAAAATTCTTTGAATTATGCTGGGGTCCAGGGCTCGGAAGGGGCTGCCTCAGAAGGGGCTGGGATTGGGACAGGTCACAGTCCATGAGTGGGTCCGCGGGTCCAGCTCGGTACCTGGTGCCCACCGCAATCCCACTGGCCGGCAACCGGCGGAACCCAGGGCCAACGAGCCATGTGCCGGCTGCAGTTGTGGAGTCAAATCCTCCTGCCAGTATTCTTCTCCCTCTTTCTCGTCCAACTGTTTATCAGCTTCTCAGAGAATAGTTTTTCCCAAGTCTCCAGACACAAGAACAAGCACAGACCAAAATCTATGGATGACGGTAAGCCATCCTGAGCCCAGAGGCTGCTGCCCCAGGTGTGCGGCCGCCGTTGTATTTCCTACTGGTTGTGGCACGCTGGCAGGCTGAGATTTCATCTCTAAAGTTGCCTTTTGGTGTTGGCAGGAAGACATTTTTAAAGGATCTTAACGTTTTTGGTGAAATCCAATTAAATTGGACTCAAATTCATTTGCTTTATCTGAAGTGTGAAAAGTGGATTAAAACAGTTTTAAATGTGGAAAGCATGTTCCCCACCCCTTTCGTTTTGCATGACCTATAGCCCAAAGCTTTGTGCTGTGAATAAGGTGTTGGGTTTTGTTCTAATCAGACCCCACTCAATGGCCATAGCTAGTCTTTCTGAGTGTTGTACGGTTTTAGTTAATAAAGTACTTAATTTGGGTCTTATCTTAAGAAATAATTACTTGGTTTGGGGACTTTCTTTTGTTCCCCTCCCCAACTGAAGAAATTCTGAAACATTAAAAGTTGTACTGAGTTAAATTCATGAACCTGGAGATAATGTCTTTGGTATCCTAAACTGGAATTGTATAGATAGAATAAGGACAGGATTTGAACTACTTGGAAAATGCCCTGTAAAGCCAAGACTGCCATTTTTATGAAGACTCTAAGACAGAATAATTACCGCTTTCTGGTTTTCAGAGTCAAAAAGATAGTATCTGTGAGTGTCTTCCTTCCTAAATCCAAACCCAAAGCTCTTAGCTTTGCACTGAAATGAGACTCTCCTTTGAGAGGGTGGAGGATAAGGAGAGGCTGAATCAAAAGATCTGGCTTGTTTCCTTTGGTTTTATCTTTCCCATACATTTTTCTCTCATTTAACCTCTCAGTCATTCCCATACATACTTCAAGAGGAACAACGTTCTCATACCATCCCTTGCCATGTTCTTCCCAGGAAAAGTGCCTAAAAACAGGCTAAACATAGAAACAAATCCCTCCCTTTGTTCCCTAACAAATTGGAGTCATACTAGAATTTTTCAAAAAACCTTGTTAAAATGTTGAGGAAGAACAAAAAGGGAGTAAACAAAAATAAATCAAGAATCATGGATAACATAGTCTGGTCTTCTAGCTAGCTTAGTTCTAGGGCTGAAGAACCCAGTCAGTGTTTCTGAGGAAACAGCTTCCCTTTGGGAGGGAAAGCTTGGTCAGCCTGTCCTGGGCCTCCCCTGAGTGTTTGCTTCCTAGCCTGGGGTAATTTCCCCTTTGAACTTGCACTCAACCTTCTTATTTTATAAGGATATGGTTTCTTAGACATTACGATTCTTTCACTTCCAAAACTGCGAAAGGGATTCTAACCTTTCACTGAGATCTCCACCTACATCCCTGCTGGTGGTCTGAGTGATAGACCTTTCCCACAGGCAACCCACAGGACTTTGTTAATGATCCCACATCAAGTGAGATCCCCTACTAAGCGGGTTGCTTTGATTCCCCAGGCTTTTAACCCTGATGTTTTATTTATATTTGAGAGCTTAGTAAGCAATATCCCAAGAAGTTGTAGTTTGCTCTTGGAACTTTGGGTTAAGAATCTTCTTTTCCAATACCTAATGAATGCATTAAAAAATACTAAAATGTAGAGAAATTCTCTTACTGGGAGCAACCAGAAAACAAAGGGGTATGGCCTAAAAAGCAAGTGGCAAGCTAGGAAAGAAATAGAAGATTCTAGATCAAAATAGAATAGCACAGCATGGTAACACTCCAAATGCCACCATCAACCCTTAGAAATGACTGTCACTAAATTCCAAGAATTTTCATTAGTACTCCCAGATCTAGAGAGATGCAAATTGAGTGGGTGTCCTGTTCTTCACCTGTTCTGAAGATCTACAGAGAAATGGTTTCGGAGGAGAAATAAGAAAAACAGAGAAACTGAACAGTGGATCTGACTCTGATGGAAACACAAGTTCCTGGGCTACAAACTGGATTTAGGGACAGATCTACAATCCAGAAATATTCCCTGTATGGAAATGGGATATATCTCCAATTAGCTAGAGTGAACCTTGGCAGTGGAAAATGATAAAACCTCAGAAGAGAGTGTAGAGCCCAGATATTCTAACAAAGTCTGGCACAGACTCACCTGAGTTCTCTCCCTTTGTCAAATACTGAGAACAACCAAGTGAATAGAGCATAAAATACAGTAAAACTGTAGTTTGTCAGAAAAAAAATTTCAAGGACAGTGGTAAGGTGGTCAAAATGTCACTTCTACTGTGTCAACACAAATAGAAGGTCTGAACAGAACTATCTCATCATTAGTAAGATGAAAATAGACAATATAGAACCTATGCAAATACTGCATAGCTAACAGAATAAATAATTGAGTATATATATACTCCCATGCAGAAAAACAGCTAATCTGTCCTAGAAGAAAACAGAACTCAAGGAACAGATGAAAATTTCCCCACAAGTGCTGAGCTAGAGAACCACCAAATGAGAAATAGATTCCGTGAAACATATGTCAAAGTCAAGATATCAGAATGAGATGAAAAGGCAGATTTCTCCAAAGAAATGAAGGCTAAGTAATTTGAACATGAGGCAAGGCTTCCAGGTTTTCTCTTTATTTCTGTAGTACCCATTTGTTTATTTCTGTAATGGTGAACACACCAAGAATATTTGTCATGCAGACTCTACATATACTTATTGTATTGGACTCTGGTAGCTGCCTCCTTCCTCTGCCCTCTAGCCTAGCGTGTGCTGATATCTGGGGGGAGGTGGGGCTACATTGTCTTTCCCCTCGTAGATTTCTCAGTCTCTTCTATCACCTGCATACCTGATTCCCAGTACTAAGTTCCCTATGTTATATATAATCAGAGTGATTTCTGTCACTCACAGACCCTTTCTGAGAAAGGTGTACTCATGGATATTATTCAGCAAACGAATATAAACTAAGGGGAAATGTGGGATTCAAGAAAGATTAGTAAGCAAAGAAACCATTAAAACGTTTATAAGTGATTGATTACAAGTCAATAGCAATTTAAATACATTACCAGTCTAATAATAATTGATAAGGACTTAATAATAATTAAAATTCCAGATGATTCCTACCTGGGGAATGGTGTGGGAAGGGAAAGGAAGAAAGTTAAAGCATATTAGGATCCTTATATAGGTAGAGAATGTAGATCCTGATTAAGCAATGATAGAAAGAAGAAGATAAAATATATCTCTCAAAAATTTTTAAGGAACCGCTCATATAGAAACAGAAACAGGTGTGACTTCAGGGTGTGACTAGAGGAAATAAAGCAACAAAGAATAAATTGATGGAATAATATATACCTTGCAAATGCTAATGAAAAATAAAGCAAGTGTAGCAATATTAATGTTAGATAACATCGAATTTAAAAAAAAATCTTTAAGTAGACGAATAAGCGATATTCCGTACTGATGTACAGCACAATACATGAAGATGACATATTATGAAACTTTGTTCACCTAACAACATAGTTTTGAAATAGATGCAGTCAAAGGTGATAGAAATAAAAAGAACATTTAACAAATTAAAAGCCATATGGACTCATTTTACATGCCTATATCAGAAATCAACAAAGTAAATGTAAGGATGTAATATAGAGAATAGTAATATATGAAATCTTGTTATCTTCCCCCCAAATTTTTCTCTTAGCTGTTCATCAAAAAATTTTAATTCCAGATAAACTTTAGAATCAGCTTGTCTGATTCAGTTGTTCTATTTTTTAAAATTATTAATTAATTCTTTGCACTGCCAATCAAAAAGAAAGTTTTTGTTTTGATATCTGGTATAATATACATTGACGCCTGGCATCTCTAGGTATTTGAAATTGTGATCCCTCATGGAAGAAGAGAAGAGGAACAAGGATGGAATTTTATGTAATAACAACATTTTAGACATTGATAGAGGGAATGGAACCAGTCAGGAAACTCAAAAAGGAATGGCCAGAGGTGTTCCAAGAGAACTAGGAGAGAATGATGCTGCAGAAATTATGAAAATGTAATCAAGAGGAAGGAAGTGACTGGAGAGAAAAATACACAAAAAAATTGGGTCTTTAAGAGAGTATAGGAAGAATCTGGTCCTGAGAATGCTGTGAAAATAGCTAGTACCTCTTTCTTCAGGAACAGAGTAAAAGAAGAAAAGAAACTATTGCTTCATGTAGCACATTGTCATGTAGGTCAGCTGTCCCTCATTGGTTCTTCAGTAATAGCAAGAAAGACTATAAGAAAGATTGCTGGTTAGTTATACAAATACTCAGTCTAAATCTCTGAGATGGACCCAGATTGGGTCATTCACTGACATGAAGTTCAGGCTAAAGAGAAGGGAATGAGGCCATGAGGGGCAAACAGATCTGGAAAACAATGGAAAGGTCAAGAAGAGTGAAGGTCTGAGTCATGTCAAAAGGCAAACAAGAGAGGAAAGGAGAGAAGATTCTAGTCAGAGACTAGAATATTGGTATTTAAGATTTCATGGTTGCAGTCACTTGGAATGATGGCAAAATCCAAGTTTAGATCATGGAAATAATTTGTTTAAAGTAAGATGAAGCATCAGAGTTTCTCTGGATGGTGGAATTTCAGCTGATTTTTATTTTTTTATGTATACTTATTTCTTATATTGAACATGTGTCACTTTTATAACTACAGAAAGACAATCCTGTTTAAATTTTTGAAAAGTTGGAGACAGAGGCTCCGCACTACCCCTAACCCTCAAGTTCCAATCTGTAAATCGTGGAAGGAGGATTCTGATTGGGCTGACTTGCTCAGATTGCTTCTCCCTGGATCAATGAGTGTGGTGTGGGATTAGCCCAGTTTGATTCAGGTGCGTAGCTTTAGATGCCTGGTTGGGACCAGGGAGTTAGTTTAGGAGAGGAAAGTTAATTTTTAGAACTTACTTGGCTAATCCAAGTAGGATGATGCTATTTCATATTTTTCTGAGTAACAGGAGAAAGTAAGGAGTTAGGATTAGTGAGAAATGGTATCAATGAGAAAGTGTCTAGACATATGAAAATAATAAAGGAAAATGCTCAGGGTATGGATACATTTGCCATGAAACAGGAATGACTTAATGAAACGCATTTTATATAAAGTTGAGCAATAAATAGGCTTTGTATTTATATTTTTGTACTTAATTTTTTTGCAGCATGTACTGTATGGAAAAATTGTCAATTGTGCACAGAAAATAATAAAGTAAGTTAACTTTTATGTGAGGAAATTGTCTTGGGAACATTATAAAGTCACACAGTTTACAGTTGTAGTCTAAAAGATATGCCAAACTTTGCTTTACACAATTTTTTGATAGTAGGAATGACTAATAGTGGTTATTAAGAAGTATTTCTGCATTTCAAACCGTTCCTTGAGAATCTAGAAATAAACAAAGGAAAAGTTTAGTGCAAACATGTACTTGCTTCTAGAAAATTGTACTTCAAAAACAAAACAATTTTTTGTTTGAAAAAATTATACTTCAATTTAAAAAAAAGAAAAGAAAAAACACACTCTTTAGTCTGGTTCAAAACCCATCACAATCTGAGAAAAGTTTACCTTTCCAAATAATTCCACAAAATTTCATGACGACAGATTTCACTCCTGCCGCAGTGGAAACCTGTTCTTTATTCTACTATAGCTTCTGTGTCTAAAGCCCTTCCTTCCTGCACAGATTTTACCTTTTCTTCAAAGCTCAGACAAATTCTTCCTATTCTCTGAAAGAAATCTTAACCAATCAACTAGAAGTGAGTACTTTCGCTATGAACTCCTATTACATTTATGATCTGTTCCACTCCTTTTGAAATTCTAATATTCTTCCATTTAGAAACATTTGTTTTTTATACAGTGGAAATATTATACCTGCCAGTTAAATTTTCAACCTCTAGAAAACAATGCTTTATATATCAATGTAACCTAACTTCCATTATATCTAGCATTTGCCCATAATTAGTAAATGCTCTTTTTATCCTCTCTATGTCCACTACTTTAAAATCCCTCTTTGCACAATAACACTTATTTAATATTTTTGGCCAGTATAAGTATTAAACCATTTAGTTTATACAATGTTAACAAACCATTAAACATTACTATGTACCTTCCCCTCTTCTGCATTTTTTCATTTTAATGATATTAACCATCATTCTAAAGTCTGTTAGCTGACTTCTCACTTCTCACTCTCTTAAGGGTCTGAGGTTAGCATGGCTTTGTATTTATATGGGTCATCTTCCTTAGCTACAAGAAAAAAATTCATGTAATTTGTCTTAAATTACGCATTACTAATTTAGAGATGTTGAATATATTCTACTGTTCCTCTGGTTAATTTGAAGTTCTTCTCTTTGAAGACTTTTTAGTCTTAATTAAGGAATTAGTCAGGGACTTTCTTGGCAGTCCAGTGGTTAAGACTTCACCTTCAAGTGCAGGGGGTGCAGGTTCGATCATTGGATGGGGAGCTAAGATCCCACATGCCTCCAGGCAAAAAAAACATAAAACAGAAGCAATACTGTAACAAATTCAATAAGGACTTTAAAAATGGTCCACATAAAAAAATAATCTTAAAAAAAATAAAAGGAATTGGTCAAATCTTTTTGAGGTAACTGACAGACACCCAACTCAAACTACTTTATTAAAAAAGAGAATTTATTAACTCACAAAACTGGTAAGTCCAGTGTGGCCTTGACATCATGCACAGCTGAGTCTTAAAGGATGTTATTCCCATTTCCTCTCTCTCTTTTCATCTCCCAGCTCTGCCTCACTCTGGGTATTGACCTCATTTTCTTCTATGGCAAATGAACATTTTCCATATAGCTGGGGAAGAGGCAGGCTCCCAGCAGACCTCTCCCAATGCCTGTATACAATTCCACAGAGGATTCTGATTGACCCTATTTGGGTCTTATGTCCAGTCCCGCACTAGTTACTGAGCCAGAGGGATGGGCTACTCTGAGTGCCATTGCCTGGGTCAGGTGATTCCAGGAGGAGGAAAGTGGTGGAGCATAGCTGACTGATAGCTGCAGACCCACATAAAGGTGGGGAAGAGATCCGAAAAGGTAAGAGGGTGTGGGTTACCATAGGAAGAAGGATGGTGACACAATCTGGGCAGACAGAGAGTAAAAAAATAAACTACCTTAGGCTACTGTGTTTCACCCTTTGAGCTTTCAGGAAGTATTTTCTCCATCCCTACATTTAAAAAAATGCTCCTGTTAATTAATGCAACCAACCCTCAAGTAAAATTTTACTTACCCAGAGTCGTTGTCAGTTATTGCCCCCCAGCTATAACTTTGGAATGTCAGAGAGATGTACGTGGTGTGCAGACGCTCTGTTGAGTTTCCCTGGCCAAGCAGTGAGTTATTGGTCACCAATCTGGCTGCCCCAGGCTTAACCTGCGAAGGAGCTCCCTTTTCCGTTGTTCTCTGAGCTCCTATCAGAGAGAGGCACAGGGAAGAATGTCTCTTCTGGGGACTGCACTGCTTTAGGAGCTCATGTGCTGTGAACCTGGTTATCGGGGCCAGGGAATCAGCTTAGCACTAAGTGACCACAAACTCTTCTCTGACAGGTTCAGGTTTTTTCTGGCGTTTCATCTCCCTTAAAACCCTGCTAGATGGCATGAACTTGATTCCTAAAAACTCTGAGATCTAATAACCAAGGCCTGAAGTCTCTGGGCTGTAATCCTTGAATGTAGACTTTGACTTTGAAGTTCCAGTCTTTAAGCAATAGTCTAAGAGGACAGGATCCATTTAGCCAAAATGGCTTCAATCTTAAATTTGCCTTCATTTGACCTCTGATCTTGGTTAACATGAAACAAAAGTTTGCCTGTGATATATCTCTTGCTCTCAGGCAGTGTCTAAGGGGTGACTTTTTACAATGGAATGTGTATCCTGCTGGTCTCAGGATATACAGCAAGAAGTGATTGGGAGGGGTCTGGGATCAGTCTTATAGGATTGGTTACCAGCATAGAACCAAATTGATTACATTAGAACCTAAGCTTCCCTATTTACTAGGTATGTGACCTTATGAGAGTCATTTGACTGCTCTGTGCCTTAGTATCCTCCTCTATAAAGTGGATATAACAGTACCTAGCTTACAGGGTTGTCATGAAGATGAAATGAGTTAATATATATAAAGGGCTCAGAACGGTGCCTGTCACATGGTAGGTCCTATGTAAGTGACAGCCATTTTTACCACTCTGTCCTCATTTTTTTTACTCTTCCAGGTTCTAGTCTTATCTTCCACGGTGGTTACCACCATTGTACCTTGCTTTTGCTTGCTTCAGCAAGAGACTTAGAATTCAGTATTCCTATTTCCACATGATCATATGGCCACCAGTGAGCAAAAAGGGGAAAGGGGGTAAAGCAAGGCTGGTTGAGAGCACCACCAGGCCCACATGTAACAGAAGAGGAATCCCCAGAGGCCTAAGTGTGAATGCTGCAGACAAGGGGAATGGGAAAGAGTGTTAGAAAGAGAGAGGGAAAAAACAAACAACAACAACAAAAAACACCCTATCTTCTGAAGTCATTATTACTACTTTGTGAAATAATGTCTTAAATTTAGTTCTCTAACTACAGAGCCTGAGAAAGTGATTCAGGTACATGTGATTTCTTGAGTGACTGCTGTTCAGCAAAATTCTATGAAGGAGTACGGGACCCAGAGAAACTAAGGGACAAGAGCCAAGCAAAGATGTGATCTCAGCCAAAGCCTACACTGGCCTGAACCATGGGCAGCCCTGGGGCAAAAAGTTACATAGCAGAGTTGTGCCTGCCTTGAGGCAAGGATGTCCATTGTTTGGAACCCCATATACTGGTCAATTCCTGACAGAGGTCAATTCTTGACCACAGGCAAGATGGTCCCTATCCACAAGGACAATGCAAGAAGAAGGGCAGCTTGAGCCGTTGGCAGTCAGCACTCATTGCAGCTAGGTTTGTGTGCATGGGCCTGGTAAAGTGGATCTGGTAAAGCGGCAGACCACCAACAGCATCAACTACAAATAATAATAATAAAATAATGATGATGATGATGATGGCTGTTATATATTGAATACTTATTGAACTAGTACTAGAAACTTACTGGGATTGTGGTTATTATACTTGGACACTGCTTTTATTTTTTTCTTTCCAAATACAGTGTTTTTGGTGCAGTGAAGAAAGGGCTTGCAAAAAAATTTGTTTTCCATATTTCGGGTGTCATTTCAGTTCTATATTTTGGTTGAACTGTCACGGTGAGTTGTCCTTATTTGAATTTTATGTACTTTTTTTTTTTTTTTTTATGGTATGCGGGCCTCTCACTGTTGTGGCCTCTCCCGTTGGGGAGCACAGGCTCCGGACGCGCAGGCTCAGCGGCCATGGCTCACGGGCCTAGCCACTCCGCAGCATGTGGGATCTTCCCGGACCGGGGTACAAACCCATGTCCCCTGCATCGGCAGGCAGACTCTCAACCACTGCGCCACCAGGGAAGCCCTGTACTTTTTACAATTGATTTGCAAACTAGTGATTTGCTACAATTGAAGAATTATAAATTATTATATTTGCTTTATTAAAATATAGCAAGTCTGTTCATTGGTGTTTCCTCTGATACAGACTGATACTGATTGTTTCCAGCCAGTGTTGGTTCAAACTAGGTCAACATTCATTCTGATTTGTGGATGCCTTACCATACCAATTGTTAAATACTTTAAATTTCATCTCTAAAGTACTCTGATGTACAATAACCATAACCCAGTAAAGGGAGGTTTGTGTTCTTAAGTTGTTTTAGAAACTCCAGGAGTTTCTTGTAAGCTAGTCCTGAGGACATATTGAGCCCAATAGCATTATTAATAACTTATATTTCCTCAGCTAATGTGTTCAATACTGAGAATTGACATTCAGAACAATGACTCCCTGGGACTGAACTCATCTCAATCATTAAAGAATCTTTAATTTTATATCTGTAATGTTGTATTTTTGGTTTTTTTAAAAAATTGAAGTGAAAAAATATAAATTTTGCTCACAAATCCATGTTTTCTTCAGAAACCATCAGGTAAATTTAAATCATAGTTGTAGCAAAGAACCTATATATAGCAAGTGACACTTCATGTATTTAGTATGAATGGGGAACCCTAGTCTCCTACTTCATCTTCCGCCCTGCTAGTTTCATTTTACAGGTACACCAGGCTGATAAGTTAAATAGTATTGAGAGGGGATACAGTTTACAGGTGTGCTGGAAATCTGCTTTCCCAGCAAGCGTTGGCTGCCTTTTTGATAAGGAACTGCTGAAACTCAAACAACAAACCATCCCCTGCTACCTACTATTTTATCTTCATAGAAACAGCAACCTGAGAGATCTATTCTTTCTGTTGAGATATTGCCTGGAATGAGTCTAGAGACAAAATAAAGGAAAAAATAAGCCTGTGGCCTAATAGTTTACCTATCTGGAGATAAAGGACATTAAATATTTCCTCTTTTTAGCAACCCAGATTATTTTCAAATGTTAGTGATTATTGCATTAAGAGTAGTTTTATTGGAGCATATGATGTATGTTACTGTATCATTTTTAATAATGACCAGTGCATTTGTATTTAAGAATCAGACTGCATGATATTAGGAACGATGAAACTATGAGAAATTATTAACCTTCTGTTAGCTTAAAATATATTTCTTTTCTTTTCATACATTTCAGTTGACATGTTTGGATTCCTGATGCTTCTACTCATTGCAGTATTGATTATAGTGTTCATTTGTCAATGCTTCATCTATCAATATTACCTGCAGACGAATGTTCCTTTTATCCTTAGTAAGAATGCACTTTAGGATAGTATCATTGAAGAGAATGCTAAGCTAGTAATCAGTAAATGTTTTACCTTTTTTATGTAATAAAAATAGTATATGCATCCATATGATAAGGAAAAAATTTTCAAAAGGTACAGAAAATTATAAAATAAAAAGGTTATTCCAGGACTTTCCTGGTGGTCCAGTGGTTAAGAATCCACCTTCCAATGCAGGGGACACGGGTTCAATCCCTGGTTGGGGAACTAGGATCCCACATGCCGTGGGACAACTAAGCCTGCATGCCACAACTAGAGAACCTGCGCCTGCGTGCTCTGGAGCCCGTGTGCCACAACTAGAGAGCCCGCATGCCACAACTACTGAGCCTGCGTGCCACAACTAGAGAGAAGCCTGCATGCCGCAACAAAAGATCCCGCGTGCTGCATATCCCACGTGCCTCAACTAAGACCTGACACAGCCAAAAATAAATAAATATTTAAAAAGTAAACTCCTTACCTTATTAAAAAAAAAAGTTTGTTTTTCCCACTCCCCACTCCACCTCTGACACCTCCTCTCCAAAAAGAATCCTTTTAATATGATTCTATTTGTATTTCTTTTTTTGGCTACCTCCATGTGTTTGAACAATATGGTTTTATCTCCTTTTCATGATTTCTTAACTTTACATGTTATCTATCAACTCCCCATCATGAAAGCTGAAAAATTTGTCTTGCACTATCCATATTTTTTTGTTATTTTGCTGTTAGGGGATATTATTATTTTGCTTGTTTTTTTTTGTTTTTTGTTTTTTGTTTTGTGGTACGCAGGCCTCTCACTGTTGTGGCCTTTCCCGTTGTGGAGCACAGGCTCCGGACACACAGGCTCAGCGGCCATGGCTCACAGGCCTAGCCACTCCGTGGCATGTGGGATCTTCCTGGACCGGGGCATGAACCCATGCAGGTGGACTCTCAACCACTGCGCCACCAGGGAAGCCCTATTTTGCTATTTTTGAATTGTAACTATTGTTGTTCATTACTAGCTCTTAAGATGCCTAATCTTTCTTCTGTTGGTTATGTTTTTGACTTTGAGTAATCCATTTAGCCCTCTGTTTCTCTATCTATCAATACTTCTCCCATTATTTAAGATAAGAAAATTTGGAACCCTGTGTTTCCTTCTACCTGTCCTCTTCTCTCTCTAGCTCCTAAATTCTGTAAGCTTTCGCACTCATTTGACATTGTCAAGTGTATAATATTTACATTCTGTTCTGTAACTATATTTATATCTTGAAATGCTTACTCTGTAGTTTGAATCTAAAATGCCTTAAACTAGTAAAATAATAAAACATATTATGATTATGTGAATATTGTTTAGGAAACAACTGAAGTGAAAATAGGAAAGGTAATTCTACGTTACTAACCTGCATTGCTTGAAAGGGAATTACCTAGTGTTAAGATCAAATAGAGTCTCTTTCCTTACTCTCCATTTCTCAAAGTCATGATACATTTCAGCTTGTTTCATGTTTACATTGTGACTTTTCCTATACAGCTTTTGCATTTCCTACAGTTTTAGTTACCTTCATTATTTCTTTTTTTTTTTTTTTTTTTTTTGCGGTACACGGGCCTCTCACTGTTGTGGCCTCTCCTGTTGTGGAGCACAGGCTCCAGACGCGGAGGCTCAGCGGCCATGGCTCACGGGCCCAGCCGCTCCGCGGCATGTGGGTTCTTCCCGGACCAGGGCACGAGCCTGTGTCCCCTGCATCGGCAGGCGGACTCTCAACCACTGCACCACCAGGGAAGCCCCATTATTTCTTGTCAAGAAGGACACAGGACACTTTATTCCTATCACTGTGATTACTCATCTAGTATTTGGTAAAATATATTCATTGTCTTCTTATAGATATTCTTTTAAAAGTCCTGTGACTTCCTGTTATAATTTACAAAAATTAGTTTCTTTTCACTGCTCTACTGAGAAGAAATTTTTGGATCCCATATCTTCCTTTTTTTTAGGATTCATTTTTTTTCCCTTTTGCTGGAGTATATTCTCAAGTAACTTTTTCAAAAGGAGTTCACAGAGGTATGGAAAATATTTTCATAGTCCATACACGTTGAGAAGTTTGTTTTTCTTCATTCTCCTTCAGGCCAGCACAGTATTATTTTCTTTCTTTAAATTGTATACCTTTTTCAAGAAGGACCCAGAGACAAGATAGAAAGATCCATAGATAAGGCAGAGGCACTTTAATAGGCCCATCTGTAAGTAAAATGTGCCTGTATGAAAAGATAAGTGTTGGCCAAATGTTCTGTTTGCTTACTTAAGACCACTTCTTTGTCTAGGACTTTGTATTTTTCTGGCTATGAGACCTTATATCCTTTTCTTATTAACATATAAAGATGAAAGAAAGAGTAAGATGGAAGATAATTCCTTATTCTTTGCATCTTAGAAAAAAAATATACCCAGAAGGAAGAACCAGTAAGGGTACATTACATATGTGGCAAGAGTCTGTGACAAACATGTTGCTTTATATATATATATATTTCCCCCCAACCCACCCCAGGATCCTGGTCTCTTATAAGTGTTATCACTTTTTTGCATAGTGCTTATCAGTAAAGTGGCTAATTATTCCCAGAAGAGAATAGGGGCCTGAGCAAATATCCATCACTGAAGTTTCTGCAGTTTAGAAGGAAAACTCTGAAGCATCTCTGCAAATATGGGCCAACAACTGCCCTCAGTTCTGGTTTAGTTCTGCTATTCATCTGCTATCTCTTCCTTTTTGATTTCTTCTAGAGATCTCCTAGACCTTGTTAATTCCATGAGCACTGCATTCTGTTAGAGGAATTTGTCTTATTAAGGGCTTCTTGTATTTCATAATCCAAAGATGCTGCTTGGGTTCCAGAAACATCCATCTTTCATTTAAAAAAAATGAATGACTAATGGGGCATCAAAAGATTGATTACTACATCTGATCTAATAGTCTTGTTATCTAGCAGATATGATTTTAAGTTAAAGCATTTTTTAAAGTTCCAAGTGTTAGAGAACATAAATGTTTAACCGCTCGTGTACTCACTGCCTCCTTTGACTCTCATCTATTTTAGTAAATATTTACTGAGTATTTATTATGCCTTAAGTAGTGTGGTTGTCACTAGGGACATAATTATAACAAGAAAGATAAATCCTTGCCTTCGTGGAGCTTACATCCTACTAAGAGAAGACACAGAGAAGTAAACAAGCAATTGTTAATTCTATTGCTAACTTACTGATATTTCAAATGATATTTCATTTATTTTAATTGTATTACTGTATTCTTAATCAAACACTTTAATTCTCCTGGTGGATAAATAAAAGGAGAACTTAATGTAATAAAGCAATGGTAATAAAAAGTTACATAAATGTAGTCTATCTAATAAGATAATTCCAATTATAACTTTATTCTGAAAATAAGCCTTACTAACTCTTAAGTTTGCCATCCTTTTGAACAGAACTCAAGTCTATATTGCTGGAAGACCACACACGATTTACATTCCTCGTGGGACTACTCCTGGCAAGTATTATAATTTGTTTGATGAGGTGCCCCAGACTCTTTCAGTAACTCACAGCTGTAAGTCTTCCTCTTACTTATCCCAGGCATCAAAATTAAAGTATGAGTAGGAAACACTGTTCTCATTTCTAAAACACATTCTTATAACCTCAATAGCTAGTGTAGGATGGGTAAAAACCATAATATTGATAGAGAAGAGTTTAAAATTTCCAACCTAAATTGGATATTAATACCTTTCCCAGTTACCCCAACTCCCACTCCACAAAAGCAACTCAACAAAAGTTTCACTTTGCTTTAAGGAATCCTTGAAGACTTTTCCCAAATCAATTCATCCTATCTAGTTGACTGACCCTCTCTCCACTCTTTTCAGCTTGATTCTTTAAACCTTCCCGTACTTACAAGGCTCCTGCTTACCCAGAACTCAGATCTTCGCTCCCTTCAGCTCAACATGCACAGCTCTGGGCAGGTCCTCACACTCCTCCAGGCCTAGATCCTGGGAACCCAACTGAAGTCAGAACCGTAGCCCCCTTGTTCACCTGGGTAATTGAACCATAAAGTATTGACTGATGAAAGGGCACTGCAAGGTCCTCTATAATTTCCATTAAAAATAACATCAGGGGACATCCATATTATTGTGCTGCTCCGGGCCTCTGGGACATGATACTAAATCTGAATGAGAAGCAGGGTAAACCTTGTAGGGGCAAGGATGAACTGTCAAGCATGTACATACTCCATTGCTAACTTCTAGATCTTGTTACGTAGAAATTGTTTTGATGGTAACAGGATCACGAACTGTTTCAAAAAGCTATTTGAGGAGAGGAGCTGAAGTACAGGGTGATTGCTGCTTCCTAGGATTGAAATCACACCAGAGGGCTGCAGAGGACGATGCGGCATTTCAACTTGTCTCCCTCCATGTTCAATTCCACAGCAAAGTGAACCAGGAGAAGTGCTTTGAAGAGAGCACAGGGTTGGATATTTATTCATTTCAGATAGAAACCGTTATCTATTCACAGATTGAGAGCAGTTAGTTACACTAGATTCATTGTAGGGAATAAAATGTGATCAAATTCAGAAAGCAGGATTATTTTCCACCCAGGAGAAAAATCTCAAGCCCAAGGGATAGCCTATATTAAAAGGTTGAATAAAGGAAACAAGATTCTTCAAAAGGCATTGAGAAGAAGATGGGAAGTGGAAGCGTGGTGTCATAGAGATCAAGAAAGGAGGGTCTGAATGTATGAGTGTCCTTTAGACTTACAAATTGGGAGGTTACTGATACCCTAACTGCATGTGGTAGTCTTAGGAGTGTTTATTCGAGACACAGTATAAACAGACTTCTGACTTGTGGAAGAAGAAAATATGGAACCTGAAAAACGTCATACACTATGCACATTTGACCACGATGCCTTTCACCCACAGAGTTATTTTCCTGGAGTGATAGTAATATCGCCCCTCTTGGTCCTTGGTCCAAACTTCTCTAGAAAATGAATTCAGAAGATGATTTGAAGGGATTAGGGAATCATTGAGCATCCACAGGTTTTCTGTCAGCAGAGACAGCTAGTCTTGTGGTCACCACCAAATGTTTGCCCTTTTCCTCTTTGTTAAACTCATACCCAAGTTGGTAATACCTTAAGTCATTTGAGCCCTAAATATTAAAATAGCAGTAATATTGCAGTATCAGAATAGAAATCATATGATTATTTCTAGATATTTTATGTTAAGCACTTTTTAAAAATTAGGTAAGTCATCACTGACTTTTCTTAGAAAGACTTTGAAAAGGTAAATTGATTCTCTCTTCTCATAGTATATAATGAATAGATAACTGAAAAGCTAGATCATCCAGAGAGAGAAGGAAGTTTCTTCAATGGTAAGCTTTCCAATTATATTGCATGAATTTTCTGCATGACTTCCCTCCCTCCTATTATGTAACTTTTCAGAAATGTAATCAGAATCATTAAGAAAGGAAGTGGAAATAAATCTGTAAAATGTAAACTGATATTCAATGCCTGACACATGTAATAGAAGGCAGCAGAAAATGGAGCTGTAACAGCTCCTCAGTCAGGCTGCCTTAGTTGAAATCTGGGCTTCATTTACTAAGTATGTCACATTGGACAACTAACTTAACCTGTCTGTGTCTTAGTTTACTCATTTGTTAATATTCTCCAGTAATAGTGAATAAATCAGTGGGTAGCTCTGAGGGACAAAATGAGATTTTATGGGCAAAATTTTTAGAATTTCCCTGACAGTAAGTTCTTAATAAATGTTAATCGTTACTGCTGGAGTACAGAATCTCAGCCCTTGAAGGCATATGAAGGTTACCTGCCCAGCCCCTCCTTCAGTGCTAGGACCCTCTTGCCCGTATCTCTGGCATGTTTGATGGTGAACAGCTGGAGACTGTCACTTGTATGAAAACAATGACTAATTTGGCTTTGTATATGTGTGCACGCGTGTGTATATGAATATTGTGTGCACGCACAGGTGCTTGATTTTCAACAGGGTAAACACACAGGCATACTTTTATTGCCACTTCCTACATCCACCTACACAGAAAGGAAGACCCTAGCTAGAGGCATGCTCCATAATTGTATGGCTCCTGAAGTTGTCAGTGCAGGTGAATAAGAAACGAGAGGAAGGAGAATGCAGGTAACTCCCAGAAGCCTGCAGGCCCCTAGAGGCCAGAATGATCTCCAGGAGAGAAATTAGAGTTTAAAAGATCAGTGACGCTAGGATGACCATCTGTCATCCAAACTGGGACCATTTTGAGAGTAAAAGGGGGTACTATTAATAATTATTCTGGGAGAAAAGTTATAAACCAGGAGTTTGCGCAAATGAGAACATGTAGTCACGCTGGTTGACACCCACTGTTGTGAGGGAAATGTGTGCATTTATTTGCAGTTGGAGGGATTGGGTATCTATACAAACTTTTAAAAAGGCAATCTGACAGTGTCTATTAAAACATTTTTTGGGTACTCTTTGACCTGGTAATTCTGTTATTAGAGATTTTTTCCCCTTATGAGTCACCAAAATTATGTGTATTAGTTGAATGAGATGAATTTCTAGATTTGTCCATTTGTGACATACAATTTCATACAGTTCAAACTAATAAAATTGTCAGGAGTTGATTTATGTGTTGTGGGACCTGAAGCTTATGAAATTTTGAGACCCTCGTAAAAATTGTTTTTAAATCTTCTTTTTGTTAATTTTACAAAAATGTTTGACTCTGATAACACATATTCCCAGAACCTTAAAAGGTCTAGGGCAAATGAGGGCTCCTAAAGCTTAAGCTATACCACACACACACATCTTTTATTAAATATTTTAAAAATAGGACACACACATCACACACATTCTTGTCTAGACTTGAATAAGAATGGAACTGTCATACATTTGGGGGTATAAATTAGTATAAGAATTCTAAAAATTAGGGCTTCCCTGGTGGCGCAGTGGTTGAGAGTCCGCCTGCCGAAGCAGGGGACACGGGTTCGTGCCCCGGTCCGGGAAGATCCCACATGCCGCAGAGCGGCTGGGCCCGTGAGCCATGGCCGCTGAGCCTGCGCGTCCGGAGCCTGTGCTCTGCAACGGAAGAGGCCACAACACTGAGAGGCCCACATACCGCAAAAAAAAAAAAAAAAAAAAAAAAAAGAATTCTAAAAATTAGTCTGCTAATATGAATCAAGAGCATGAACCTTTTTTTACTCTTTAAATCCCAATAATGTCACTTTTAGGAATTTATCCTATGAAAATAATCTAAAATAGTTTCATTTTTAACATGTAGCTCTATGATCCATTAGGAATTAAGCATGATATATGGTGTGAGATTCAGTTCCAATTTTATCTTTTTCCAAATGGCTATCAAGCACAATTTATTTTAAAAGCCCATCTTTACGCAAGTGATGAGATGGAATTTTTTTCATAAATTAAATTTCCATACACATTTGAGTATATTTTTATTCTATTCACTGCCATTGGTTTGTCTGGCTAATCATTCCCTAACACCATAATTAATTATGGAGGATGTATAAATTATTTTAATATCTGGAAAATGTATTAAACTTCTCCCCACCTCACATTATTCTTTTTGTTTCCATTTTTTCTTAATTTTAAGTTCAAGCATAATAAAGATGAGTTGTTTATTCTAACTTGTGCCAATGCTGGAAATTTCAGAAAGTTAAACATTTGTTCTCCGGAAAAGATAATCATTCTAGAACTTCAGAGGTTCTCCATGTAAAGTAATTCATGAATTTACAGTGATTTCCTCTTGAGTTGTTTCATCTTGGTTGTCCTCCCCTCCCCGTCCTGTCTTTCTTCCTCTTCCTCTTTCTCTTTTTCTTCTTTCTGTCTTCTTTTCCCTTACTTCCTTCATCTCTTCCTTCTAGAGCAGACTTACCAAAGAAGAACTTGATGATATTAGTATTTTTTAAAAAAATTTATGTATTCATATGCTGCCTTGCTGTCCAACTTTTGTACCAGAGAATTTCATTTTGAATAAAATGCTACTGCAGGGGGAAAATGTTGCAGGAAAGCTTTTACTATACAGTTGACCATATAATAATCATAGAAAGACTTTCAAATGCATAATGTAAAAGTTATAATTTTTAATGCTTTTTGCTTACATATTCTGTTAAAAATAAAACAGTGAAGCATTTAAAAAAATAGACCTGACATTCCAGCCCAAAACTGTCTTCTATAAAACAATATTTTGAAATCTTAGAATAAGACATAAAAATATACTAGGACAGATTATGGAACCTAGTTTTCTATTCTTGTTCATATCTAATCAGTATATTTAAAGAAAAGGTAGTGAACTCTATTGAGAGTTTTCACCCAGGATTCTGAGGAAACAGGGCTGTGAGGAGAGAGGAGTAAAGAGCTGGAAAGACTGGGATTCAGGAAAGGCTTTGTTTGAGTGATGAGAATGGAATGAGGGAAAGAGTATTTGAAGGGAGAACTATCTTAAATTGGGAAGTGGGCTCCAAGGCAGAGCTTTGCCTGCAAGAATTTATTGGAGAATGCTCTTAGGAATAACACACATAAGGGAGAGAGAGAGAAGCAGACTTGGGCAGGGGGAATAATTGAATTGTCATATAGTCACAACAGAGACCTCAGTAAATTTAATGGAGAGTTCTGGAATCTAGATGGCCTCCCTAATTGAGGCAAAGGGGCCCAAACCTTCATATCAACTATCATTATATGTGGGATGCTCTCCAAAAGGAGACTTAACTTTGAGTGCAGCAGCTCCCTTTGACTGAGGGCAATTATCAAAGAGAGCCTGGCAGCTGGAGGAATGAGTGCCTTCTTCTGGAAAGGGAAGTCCAGGCATCTACCACAGCAGCTGTCATTCATTTGGGGGAATATTGAGAATAGTGATGCTAGGAAGATAGGATTTGAAATGTTCTACTACTCGTTAAGAGCACACTCTTCCCTCTCCACTTTAGCATTTTCTTTACAACCGAAGTGAACATTAATATTTCTTTCAATTATATCTTTCCATTGTTGTTGAAATTATTATTATTATTATTATTTGATTGACCCTATGCAGAGATTGGGCCATATGTGACCGGCTTTATTTCTGGGTTAAATAAATTTTGGAATAGAATTAATTGTGATGGTAACCAAGAAGGGAAAAATATACAAACAGAAGATGGTAGATTTATAAAGAAAAGAAGGTAATTGAAAAATGGTTGTCTTGGAGAAGTAGAAAAAAGCAGATCTAATGGGACAGAAAATGGTGAAGTAGAAGGTTGTTGCCAGAGAATAAAACTTCTCCTAGAACACTAGGAGATGGAACAGCTTCAGTCAGGAATTGGCAAACTTTCTTATAAAGCGCCAGATAGTAAATGTTTTAGGCTTTTGGGGTCTTCTGGTCTACTCACCTGTCGTGTAAAATCAGCCATAGACAATACATAATCGAATGTATGTGACTGTGTTCCAATAAAATTTTATTTACAAAAACATGAGAGGGCCAGATTTGGTTTGTGAGCCATAGTTTGTGGAACCCTGGTTTAGATGATGAAAAAGACCATTGAATGGCTAACTGGTGTTTGCCTATCTTGTTACGCTGACTTGTAACAAATGTGTTTAAAGATTCCAAATAAAATATCCAAAAGAAGATACAAAGGGAAAGCTAGAATAAAGTAACCATTGTGTAACTAATAATCCCATCACTTTTGTCACATGGTTGATCACAGTATGCACAGCCTTTCACTAATTTTTTCATCCTTCACATTTATATTCTTATTTCTAAATACTGAGTTTTTTGAGATGGAAGCAACAATTAATCCAGCCAACATATGCCATCCTGATAAATCCAAAGGGGTTTTGAGAAACACATCATAAAAAGTAACTAATCTCATGAGAAATGTAGCAGTAATCCAAAAGGAATAGATTAGACTTCTGAAATATACATGTGACAGGGGTCTTTCCACTTAATTTGTGTGGAAATTGGTGTGGATTCTTGACAAATCTTTTACCCTTTATCATTTATTATGCAGCTGTCCAATAAAAACACCTTTGATACTTTTCCAGAGTTTTGCAATCTACATGACAAATTTTAAACTTCTTTGAAAAGGATGTTCATTGCCTTTTTGGAGTAAGGCAGTATTTTCCACATCCAAGTTGCTGCCTGGCCAAATCCACAAACAGGGATGTTATTAAGGAAAGTCTTCATTGGACTGTAGGTGAGATGAGATGACCCTAATCGTCACGACTGTACAACCAATAGAAATTTACTCCAAAATTTCATTTACTCTTACAAATTGAGTGCCCAAACAATAAAAAGGGAGAATTAAAGAGACGCGTTTATGTTGCTTGTGTTTTTTGGTAAACACATGCTGTTGAGTTATCTATTGAGCATGCCAGAGGCTAATGAGAAAATTTGTGACTGAAAATCCTGGAGACAGACTTAACCTTCTGTTTCCTCCTGGTAGAGGAGAACAAACAGTTAAAAGGCTGAGGGTGAGTGGCAGAATGACAATAGCTTTGTTAACCTGACTCTGTAGATTAGATGATCATTGCCCAAAATGCCACCTTCTGGTTGGCTGTAAGAAAATGCCTTTTTCTCATTTCACTCACCAGTTTCTCCCTCCATTTAAATGGTAATTACACATTTATAATGCATTGCAATTATGTCCAGTTTTACTCAGAATCCTCTGGGAGCTCTAGAAACTAGTGCTTTCATAATGAGGGATACTCTTTTGGAGTTATTTCTTTGCTTGGGAAGATCTTGGTTCTATTAATTTTTTTCTACTTTCACTTGTCCTTTTTTTTTGTTTCCCTCAAAACCAATAGGATTTTCCCAATCAAATAGTGAGCCCTGGCAAAATTGAATAATGATATTCAAGTCATGTAACTTTAAATAGTATCTTTATTTTAAGTATCTTTTAATTACCTTGGTAGTTGCATATTAATTTGGTATTATTGTTTTCCCAAAAATAAATCAGACTAATTTCCAGTAAAATCCCCCCCCCGCCCATTTTTCCCTTTTCAAAATTATATTCTTATATTTTTGAAAAATCTAATGGATAGGGCCTTCCCTGGTGGCGCAGTGGTTAAGAATCACCTGCCAGTGCAGGGGACACGGGTTTGAGCCCTGGTCCAGGAAGATCCCACATGCTGTGGAGCAACTAAACCCATGCACCACACCTACTGAGCCTGCGCTCTAGGGCCCACAAGCCACAACTACTGAGCCTGCATGCCACAACTACTGAAGCCTGTGAGCCTAGAGCCCTGCTCCACAGCAAGAGAAGTCACCGCAATGAGAAGCCCTCACACCACAACAAAGAGTAGCCCCCGCTCGCCGCAACTAGAGAAAGCCTGCGCACAGCAAGGAAGACCCAACGCAGCCAAAAATAAAATATAAATTAAAAAAAAATCTATGGTTAACTCTGATCCTGCATCTTTCCTTTTTCCCCTCTTCTCTCTGTGCTTGGTATTTAGTTCAAGATTCATTTTGGTATTCAAATCAGTGCCTACTTGTTTCATTAGGTTTAATATTTTATCTTGACCTTCCAAATAACTTGAATGCAATAGAAATACCAGACAAAACCTAATGATCTGGTGAAATTAATAATGACAAGTATTAAATATGAATCTCTCAACATATTCCTGACCTAGTACTTATTTAAGCAATCATTTTATATCAGTAACTTTTGTCTTTCTGATATCAAGATTATTTTTATATAAACCTCCATCAAATTCTTTGGGGAACAAGCATTTTTTGCCAAGTTATTTATAATAGGTAGGATTAATAGTTATACAAAGATAAACATTGATAAAATATAATGCAGGAATAACTTTTTTTTATAAGTGTATATAGTGATGGTTTCTGTCAGAATGGTGTCTAAATGAGATAGAACCATATAAATGAGACCCTGTGAGTAATTCTTAAAAATTAGTGAAGGCAATAACATTTTTCTCAAGGGACTCCTCTTAAAATGTGACAAGTGCTTTCTGGGAGATGGGGGAGTTCTGTGGTCAGGTTTATAAGATGCATCTGGAATTTACTCACTGTAAGATCTCAGGTAAATTGCTTAATACCTCTGAGCCTTGATTTCCTCATGCATATAGGAGTAATAATAACCACTTTGCAAGGAAGTTGAAAAATGTAGGAAAAGCTCTTGGAATATAATATACAGTCAATATGTGGTAGCTCCTGGGCAAGGGAAGGAGCCAGGCAAGATACTACAATGAAGTAGGAGTCTAGTCCCTGAACCAGCAAGATCCTAGGTTCTAATCTCTGCCTACCACTTTTGAACTGTTTAATGCTAAGCAAATTATTTATATACTAAGTCGCCCCATATGAAAGGGAAATAACAATACTATAAAAGTTGTGTGAGAAGTAATTTTTTATAGTGCTTAGCATATAGTAGGTACTCAGTAAACGGTTCTATTATTGCCTGTTATGTCACTGTAGGTCTGTAGGCACTATGGGAACATATAGAGGAACCTTACAGGTTACCTTTAGGCACTTAAAATCTTTCAAGGAAGAGAAGGCCTTGAGATAAGTATGTTTAGGTAGTACAAAATATAGTATAGTAAGTTCCACAACAGGGGTCCATATGTGCCTAAGAGTTGAGTTAAAGTCTATATAACTCATATTCATAGGGGTCAAGTAAGACTTCATGGAAGCAGTCATGTCAGCTCAGCTGAGTTTGAAGAGTGGTCAGAATTATCAACAGAGATTAAAGCTGTTAGGGGAGGGAGTTTGGGAGAAAGGAAGCAGAAGGAGCAATGAAAGTCATGAAGGTGAATAAGCGCAGTTATACATGAGTAAAATAGTAAATAAATTCTACTATTTCTTTAAAGTATAAGGAACAGGGAAGGTGCAGGATTAATGGCTGATACTTACTGGGCACTCATGTGCCTGGCACTGTTCTAAGGGCTTTAATTCATTGAGTCCTCACAACAGTCCCATGAGAAAAGTCTTAGTACTTCATAGATAAGGAAATAGAGCCTTTATAGTGCCTATATGTGAAATAGAAGATGATGTCCTTTCTTCTGAGCCTGTAGCAGCCCTGTGCTGAGACACAGCTTGGTGAGTGGTGCATGGGCTACACTTCTACCCCCGCTCACCCCTCACCCTCAGCCAGATGCTTCACTCAGGACCCCTCAGCCTACACTAGTGCGTGCAGCAGTCCTGCTTAGTGTCTTAAAGCTGAGCAATCTGGGTCCAGGGTCTGAGCTTTTAATCATGATGCTATGTGATGAGAAAGGTACATGGTCCTTATTTGTGGGTAATCTTGAAATCCCCACTTAGGAATTTGAGCTTTGTTTTAAAAGTAAAAGGAGACATTGACTTTATTTTGAAGAAACGTAGAGGCACTTTTTAGCAAAGGTGAGGAATAACAGTCATTTATTTGTAAGGAAATATATCGATGGTATTATTGGGGTGGGGACAGGGAAATGGGATGGGTGGATGATTTAGAGAGGGGAGATTCAGGCAGGAAGACAAGTTAGGAGAGTGCCAGTCATTCAGGTGGGCACAGGTGAAAGCCCAAATGCGAATGGTGGCATGAAATTGGGAGGAGCCTTGAATGACATTTTAGATTAGAATTCACAGACCCTCTTGATTTAGAAGTAGAGTGTCAAAAGGAGGAGCTGAAGGAGATTTCAAGGCTTCCAACTTGGGTAATTGGAAGACAATGATGCTGTTAAGATAAAGAAGGAAAACAGGAGGAAGGGCAAGGACATTTTGGTGAGAAGGATAAAGTTTTCATGTTGAATTTGTAGTAATGGCAAGACATGAATGTAGAAACTCCAACCAAGAATTAGGACTGTGGGTGTGGAGCTGGGGAAATTTGAGCTGAAGAGCTAAATGAAGAAAGAGTCTACATGAAGCCATGGGTGTGGGTGAGAGCAGTTGTGGAGTATGTCAAGAGAACAGCAGGACAAAAAGGATCCTTCAGGATAGCCTTAATCTAGAGTGTGGAAAGAAGTTATGGTGTCACCCAAGAAGATGGAGCAGCGGCCCAGAGTAATCAAGTCAGAATAGAGCAGAGCTAAGGTATAGGACAGGGGTGGTCAGGAACACCAAATATGTGGCACAGGCAAAGTTGCTCATACACATAATCTATTTTGTAAACTGCAACAATGCCTTTAAACAATTAGGATGTTTCAGGGTACTAAGGAGCACTTTGGTGCATATTAGGTACTATGGTAGCTGAAAATAGATTGTAGCTTTCTACAGTGCATTTTCTATCCTATGAGAAGGGTCATGTGCAATAAATGATTTATCTTACAGGACAGAGGTTGCCTGGAGCATCATGTAGAGAAGAAATCTGAGTAATGCCCAGGCTCAGTGGGAAAGAACATTAGAATCTATTAGCAATATTGACCCTCTGTGGTGGGAGTGGAGAATACTGTGTCAAAGTTGGTCTTTTCTGGATTAGATGCTTCCTAAGGTATTGTTAAAGCTCTAAGTTTCTGTGATCATCAGAGCCTAGTTTATCATACACATCAACCTTTTTAAAAAAGGCAAATGACTCCTCATGATTTTGTAGCACAATTTTCCAATGAGGCTTGCAAAATGAGACTGAATGTCAGGTACTCTAGAGTGAATGAATGAAGAAAAATTATGTGCATTCAATAGGGTAAATAAGGAAAAGTCACCACACACCTTCAACTCAGCTGGTTCCTAATAAAAGGGTTAGGGGTGTGTGTGTGTGTGTGTTTGTGTGTGTGTGTGTGTGTGTGTGTGTGTGTGTGTGTGTATTCAGTTGTTTGGGACTTCAGATAAATGTTCTAATGGGAGTATGGTGGTAATATGTGAAGGAATTGAAAGTAATTGCTTTTTACAGAAAGAGGGAAAAAGTTATTTAAATTTCTCCAGTCAAGAACTTTGATTATAGAAAGCCACAGGCGGGGAACATAAAAAGCCAATGCTGAGCTGGATTATTCACTGAGGAGAATTCATAGTAACCACATTAATAAAGTTTTAGATGAGCCTCTTCACTGTTGTATGTAAATAACTATTGCAGAGAAGCTTTTATTTTATAAGTATTCATTATCATAGAAATTTACTGTTCTTAGTCTTGAAAAAGTTGTCCATAAACACTTTTGGAAAATACCATTGTAATTTAAATACCTATTGGAATTAATTTTAAAAACAATTTTGCTTTGCAGAATCCTAGAGCTGTAGCCCTTTGTATTTCTTCTAACATATCTACTGTATTATATGAATTGACACAAATCATTTCATCTCTGTGTCAGAATATAACTCCTTGAGGGCAAGGGCAGTATTTCATCACTATACCATTGACATCGGTATGTGTAGTGCCTGTCCCTAGTCTCCTCTGACTTTTCTTCCTGTCCACTGACATTTTCAAGAGTCAGCTTTCATAACCCCTCTGATGAAGGTGTAGGACATGGTATCTGCCATCAAAAATCTTAAAATCCGGTTGCTGAGAGAATAGTCACCAGAAATAGATAATGAACAAGGGAGGTAATTAATAACTTAGAGAATAGGTCCACAGTAATTGCTATTTCAAAATCTTGATTTCATTTCTTCTTCAGCCACAGATAAATTCTCAATGATGTAGGCAAGGACTTTCAAGAGATATGACAACATATAGTAACTCTACGATTACTATTTCCTTTGCACACTTACTGTCTCTTTCCCTGTATTTTTGTTCTCACTGTTATTTATTTTTCTGGTGAGGGGCTCTTTTACCAATTCCTGATATTCATTTGTCAAAATGCTAACTTTTTTTTTTTTTTCGAATCTCATCTTCAATGCCACCTTCAAACACATTTTCCTGATCTCCCTTAAGCAACAGTTATGTCTTCCTTTTTTCAGATCACTTTCCTTTCTGCTCTCTCTTGGTACTTATCTTAAGGTGGAAATGGTGTTTTATTGGATAGAGTACAGAATCTTGGCTCTATCATCGTTTGTGATATCTGGAGCACATATTAAACTCTCTCTGTCTCAGCTTCCTCATCTTTAAAATAGGGATAAAAATAATTGCTTGTTTACATAGCTGTGGTGATACGATGAGATAACATATGTAAAGTACTTATAACAGTGCCTAACACATAATGAATACTCAGTAAATAATGACTGTTCTGGCAACAGCTTACAGTTCCTGGCATATAGTAGGGTGTATGTTTTGATTTGAATAATAATGATAAAATTGAGTAAATGATGAGTTCATTTTGCTCTGATTCCAGTAAGAGCAAAGGGAGTTAGAAAAAGATCAGGGTAGGGTGGATTTGATTGAATAAGCATTTATTGCATTTTGCTTTGTGCCAGGCACTGGGGATACAATGTGAACAAGACAGACAACATCAGGGAAAAGGGGAGATGTTGGTCAAAGGGTACGAACTTCCAGTTAAAAGAGAATAAGTTCTGAGGATCTCATGTACAGTATGGTGATTATAGCTAGTAAGACCATATTATATACTGGAAAGTTACTAAGAGAGTAGATCTGCAATGTTCTTACCCCTCCGCCAAAAAAAAAAAAAGAAATGATAATTATGTGAGGTGATGGACATATTAGCTACTGCTATGGTAATCATCATTTTGCAATATGTAAGTGTATCAAATCAACACATTGTATACCTTAAACTTACACTATGTTATATGTCAATTATATCTCAATAATGGAAAAAAAAAGACAATGATCCCAGTATAAATACAAAACAAGTGAGGAGCAAAGGAAAATAATTTAAAAATTGTGACACTGCTGGAAAGAAACAAAAGGACTGAAACTGGGGGAAAGGAAGGTGGGGAACGTACTTGAGATAAATAACAAAGGCATCGAGGGAGTGGAGTTTGAGCAAAGACCCAAATATGATGAGGAGTCAGCCAGCAGCAGAGTGAGGCGAAGGAAATACCAGGTGGAGGCTCCAAGGCGAGCCAGAGCTTGGGGTGTTGGAGAAACTGAAGTTCAGTGTGGCTGGAGTGAGCAAGGGTTGAGCTGGATACATAGGCAGGGGTCAGACTATGGAGGGATTTATATGCCACTAAAAGCAGTGTGGGTTGCATTAGACTTGACTGAGAGGGTTGGATTTTCAGCTGGGTTTAAGACTGTAAAATGTAGAGAAATATTTGGGAGTAGGCATCTGAGGTGGAAGAGCAAAGCCATGGGGTTGTGAGGGAGAATGGTGTCGGAGGAGACAAGTAGTCTGTGAAGTGGAGGAGTTGCATGGGGGCATATGAGAAACTATTCTCTTTTGGAGGCTATCATTCTACAGAACAGCTGCTGCCTTACAGTAATGGACTTTGACAGATTTTTCTCACAGCAGACGAAAAGTTAAGCTGATGTGGTGACCTTTTGGAATAGATGGTTTCTTTTCTGCCAGGTTGAACCTTTTCTGGGAATATTTGTGCTGAGTAAGCTCTTTGACCTTAGTACAGGGTGGGTAAATGCTATCCTTCATGAGCATTCAACTCTTTTCCTTTCATGTCAGCAGAAGGAAATAAATCATTTATGTTGGCTCGAGTAATTGTAGCAGCTTTTCATTTCCAATTTACCCCAGTGTGTGTGACTAATTTGAGTTGATAATCACGGTTACCCACTCACAGCTTTTCAAGGGAAGGACCATGAGTCGGAGAACATTACGTTTCTATAAAGATTGGTGTAATGGCCTTGAACTTAAGCTTTCTAGTCTAAACGTGAAACCTGAGAGTTAACGCTGTATTACATTTCCAGTAATGACTGTGTCCTTTTTCTTTCAGATTTCCTTCAGGATTTTAATAATCCTTACAGTCTCTTTGAGAATGACTGAACTTCCAAATTCCCTTAAGTTAAAATTTTAAATTCTATTGAACATTTTTGTAGAGTATTTCATTACTTTTACATTGTGACTTGTGCAGTAATTTGTGATTATAAGGGTCAAAAAGCTCTTGAAACAAGATTTTATGGTTAGTTTAAAAGATTTTTTTAAAACTTTTGAATAATCTCCTTCCTAGCTAGCTTTACAATCTTAATATTCTTCCCTTTGAACATAAAGCGGTATAAAAATAGAATGTGCAAGCACCTGACATATAAATTTATATATGGCAGAAGGATTAGAGGCTACACCCCATGATTATGTCTGACGTTGCTGTTTTCTCATCAGTATGACCAGATGATGAATAAATACTCTTATCTGTTTACATTTATTATTAAAAAAATGCACCACTATTCAGAATCTTCCGTACAATAGTAAATTTTAGGTAATGATCGATATTATTAGAATCTGTGTTGATGAATATATATCAATGATAATATATTTTTAATGCTATAGATAGTTTCAAATAAAAGAGGTAATGACTATTAACAATGTAAGAAAAATACTAGAGGGTTTTTTAATACAGCCAAATTATGCCAGGCTTGTTTCAATACCAAATAATTTCTTCATTAAAATTCAGTAATGATCTGATATATTCATTAATAAGTATGTTTCACCAGTTTTTTTTTTTTTTAACCTCTCCCTGTTGGGCAAAATTTGGAAAAAGAAGGCATAAACTTATATTTGATATTTTTGTTACTTTTAGTACTTTAATATAAAACTAATATGGCTTCAGTTAAACTGGGGGTGGGAGATGTGAATCCAAAAATTGTGAAGAAAATAATTGATTATCACAATGGGGGGAATAAAACTTGGTTCTATATATATTTAGAAGTGTTCTCCCATGCTTGACCTAGAGGGGTGGGATAGGGAGGGTGGGAGGGAGACGCAAGAGGTAGGGGATATGGGGATATACGTGTACATATAGCTGATTCACTTTGTTATACAGCCGAAACTAACACAACATTGGAAAGCGATTATACTCCAATAAAGATGTAAAATGAAAAAAAATTGCCAAGAAAGACACATGAAAAAAAAAAGCAAAAAAGAAGTGTTCTCCCATGCTATCAAGGCTGGAATAACTTGAGCTAGGAAAAACCAAATTTGTTTAAGTTGAGGTGGCTGTAACTCCAGCAAGACAGACCTTACACTTGATCAAAGATTGATTTCTATGCTAGGCAGAAAATTTGACTTTGATTAGAGAACTGAAACAGCAATGCAGAAATAAGTAATCTCTTTTGTTCCACCAAAATCTGAGAACATCCTGTCTTTTTTCCCATGAAGTAATAAGCCTAAGCTTGTTCCTGTCTGTCTCTTTCCTTGCACTTTAGCTTGTTTCCTGGTGTTTGTCCTCACTTTATTCCCTTCAACCCAGCTTTACTGAGGTATAATTGACAAATAAAATTACATATATAGGGAATTCCCTGGCGGTCCAGTGGTTAGGACTCTGTGCTTTCACTGCCGAGGGCCCAGGTTCAATCTCTTTTTGGGGAACTAAGGTCCCACAAGCTGGGTGGGGTGGCCAAAAAAAAAAAATTGTATAAAAGAGTACAGCATGATGATTGATATGCATATATATTGTGAAATGATTACCATAATCAAGTTAATTCATACATCCATCACCTCACATAGTGACATGTGTATGTGCGTGTGTGTGTGTGTGTGTGTGTGATGGGAATGCTTAAGACTACTCTTTTAGCAAATTTCAAGTTAAAATACAATATTATTAAATAGTCACCATACTGTACGTTATATCCACAGAATTTATTCATCTTATGACTGAAGGGTTGTATCCTTTGATGAGGATCTCCCCCCACCCCTAGCCTCTGGTAACCACCATTCTACTCTCTGTTTCTATGAGTTTGACTTTTTTTTAAGATTCAACATATAAGTGAGATAATACAAGACAGTATTTGTCTTTGTCTGGCTTATTTTATGTAGCATAATATCTTCCAGGTTCATCCATGTTATCACAGATGGCAGGATTTCCTTCTTTCTCATGACTGAATAATATTCCATTGTTATATGTACATATATAATATATACATATCACATAACATATACACATATAACATATATTGAGTATTTATAAAATTACACTTGCCAGATTTAAATATATCTTTTTCATTAGAGGGATTCATATCTCAATAGCATGCTAAGTTTCAGAATGTTAAAAATATATTCATTTTTTGTTAATACATATGGGCATTTTCACAAATCTTTTAAAATCTCATTAATTCATATTTTGGGGAGAGTTTCTTTTTTTTCTCCTTTCACAAAGATAAATTCTAATTTGCTTCTTTGTTCAAAACAATTCAGTATAGGCTGTGTTGTCTTCTATATGTCATGTCACCGCTACTAAATTGTGAAAAACAAATCATGTTTTTTTTTTTTTTTTCGGTACGCGGGCCTCTCACTGCTGTGGCCTCTCCCGTTGCACAGCACAGGTTGCAGACACGCAGGCTCAGTGGCCATGGCTTACGGGCCCAGCCGCTCGGTGGCATGTGGGATCTTCCCAGACCGGGGCACGAACCCATGTCACCTGCATCGGCAGGCGGACTCTCAACCACTGCGCCACCAGGGAAGCCCCATGTTTTAGTTATGTAACCTGAGTATGGCTTTTGATTTTCAATCATCCAAAAGAGGGCTTTTAATCCCAACATTTCAATATTGCCCAAGTTGAGAAACTCTAAATTACATCAACTCTAGTAACATTATTCTTTCCTTAACTTGTCATTTAGTCTCTTTCCCCTCAGCCTCCTCAAATCACCCTACTCTTTTCTTTCTATGCTCTAGCCACGTTGAACCTCACTTAGTTTCTTCTGTCAGTCAAGTTGTCTTTTGCTGTCATCTTCCACACATTTACTTCCCTCTGATCAGAATATCCTTTCCCCTTCCTCACTCCCCAACACCATGGAGTTTTACTTCTACTTATTCCTTAGTTCTTAGTTATTTCCTCCAGGAAGGTTTTCTGATCCTCCTTAGACTAAGAGAGGTACTTTTGTAGTATTTCCCCCCAGTACCCACACTGCTTATATCATAGCATTTATCAGTTTATTAAAATAACAAGTTAATCTCTATAAGGTTTATAACCAATCCTGTTTGCTCAATGTTGTATCTTCAAGACCTGGGCCTTTGCAATTTATACAGTAGTTTTTTGTTTGTTTATTTGTTTGTTTTTAAGTTATAGAATGAGCACAAGAATAACTGAATGAATCAGCCTACATTTTTTTTTCTTTATCTGTAACATTTAGGAAATGTAGCACTTAAGAAATGTAAGTTAATGTTTTGTGTGTGAACACTTAAGATATCTCTGTGAAACAAAAATAAACAATTAAAATATTTTTAATCTAGTTTTAAAAAAAGAGAGCTTTTATAAATAAATACCAAAGGAAATAATAAAATATTAAGCCATATTTAATTTATTTTATTTTAATTTTAATAGAATGTTTCAATTAATTTCTTCATTACTGGTCCTAATTAATTCACTTTAGAATTTGCCATAATTCTGTATTTACAAAAATTATTTACTGGGCTTCCCTGGTGGCGCAGTGGTTGAGGGTCCGCCTGCCAAGGCAGGGGACATGGGTTCATGCCCTGGTCCGGAAAGATCCCACATGCCGTGGAGCGGCTAGGCCCGTGAGCCATGGCCGCTGAGCCTGCGCGTCCAGAGCCTGTGCTCCGCAACGGGAGAGGCCACAACAGTGAGAAGCCCGCATACCGCAAAAAAAAAAAAAAAAATTTACTATTTTTTTAAACTTTTTTATCAATCACTTATTTTATATAGTCAGATTGAATAATTATCACTATATCATAATTCCAAAATGAACAATACTATATTTATAGGATTAATGAGTTTGGAGTTGTTTGGTGTTAAGTGAAATTATGAATAACCTTGTTCTCTGTGCTCTGTTTGACATTTTCCTTTCATCACCTATCAGGAAATCTAAAAAAGTAAAGTGCAACTCAGCTGGCTGTCTTTGAAGAAGAATAATTTGAAATGAGAGTAAGTTGATAGTGTAGTAATGGTCTGGTGATAGCTTTCCCAGGAGACATCTTATGCAAAAATGATGGAGGTCTGCCCATCACTGCACACAGAATGCTGACATTCTTGACTTTAATAGGAAAGCATTTATCTTTTGCACCTGCTCCAGTATATGAATAGCTGTCATGTACTCCAACAAAAGAGAGGAGAGCTGTCACTGTGATTTAAGAAATATACATTGGTGTAAGAAAAAGCAAAATGTTTTGAGCACTTAGAATTTATTTTTCTTGCTCTATTATGCCTGGTTTCTACAGTGAATTATTTAAGTTATACTTAATAGTATTAGAATTTTCCTACTGAGTCCATCAGTATGACTTCATCATTATAGAAAGCACTTTGAATTATTAAAGAGACCCTGCGTGTGTGCTTCAGGAATAAAAGGTTTTGCATTTATGATTACTGGATTTTCAGTAATATGTAACAAAATGAAACACCTAGATAAAGTGTAAATGCAGTTTTTACAAGCATATCAGTAAGACAAAATTTGAGGTTTAGAAAGTTAAAACTTATTCTTAAAAATTCACTGATTCAAATAAAACAAGTAAAATAATGGAGTAAAATGCATATTGAAATTGATTATTGGAAAAACAGAAGGTTTTCTTAAAGGTTTTTAGATTCCTGACAAGTTGACAATGGAACCAGATCCTTTAAATGTGTTAAAGTATTGAAATGTTACTGCTTTTCCGCACATTTTTATTTCCAAATATTACTGCTTTACTGGGTGAAATTATGAAAGAAGCCTGTCAGATCTTTTTTACATTTATGTTTTCCCAGCAGGTGTTTCCTCCCATGGCATTTTACATGCTGATTTTTCTTCTCTTGCTGTCTTTCAATTTTAACTTTCCTTCTAAAACTACACAAGAGATTTCAAGATTATGTACACACACACACACACGTAGTTTGTGTGTATACATATATAAAGTATAGCTATAATTTAATCTGACTCATCTTTTAACAAACACTAAACCAAAATTAATTTTCTCCCTTGAGAATATTCACCATTTGAAGTTATTCACTTACTTCACTCCTGCTGATATTACTTAAAATGTCTTTGGACCTATTCCTTTGAAATGTCTTTAAAAACCTGCAGAACATATAAAATACATCTTCATTTTTTATGGATGGTTGAGAGATGGCAGACAGGCATTCAGAGCCATGTGTGATGAGAACAGGTAACTGATTGTTTCAGATAATCCATTTTTGGTCCAAGTCAGGGATATACTATAAAGAACTTGTTGTGTGTTTGGGAGAGAAAAAATGAAAAGGCAGGGAGGAAAAGGAGGGGCCCAAATTGATTATGATAGGATAGCAATTTGAAAAGAAAAATTCAAAAAGATTTTAGCAGTTGTTGAAAAACTCTTTGAATTTTCCATGGTGACTGTTTTGAAAGAATGCAAACATTTGGAAGTACTGGCAGCCCCTGAAGCACTGAGGTTTTATATGATTTTCATTTGTACTTCTGAGCTCATATCCATTTTGGGATTTAAAGTAAACAACATATAACTCAAAACTGAATCTGATTAATTCTTCCTAAGGCTCTTTCACTCATCTGGCATCAGTGTGGACAAAAGCCTTATTCTCCACCTTGTACCATCCTGTTTGGTTCTTACTGGGAAGGCAGCTTTGTGGTTTTTTAAAAAAATTAATTATTTATTTCTTTAGGCTGCACTGCTCGGCTTGCGGGATCTTAGTTCCCCGACCAGGGATCAAACCCCGGGCCCATGGCAATGAAAGCCTGAGTCCTAACCACTGGACCACTAGGGAATTCCCACATCTTAGATTTGTTGAGTTTCTGAAAACTCTTGAGTTGTATAGATAATGCTGAATCAAGATGGCTTCAGGAAATGTCAGCTTTGAACAGAGGAAGCAAAGTAAATTTAGAAAAGAGGAAAGGAGCCTGGATTCAGAGAGAGTCTGCATTCTAACCAGAACTTTGGGTGGTTTTCACCTTAGGAAGATACGATCTGGAGAGGGATCAAAAACGAGCAATTTAATACAAGCTGCTAACTGAAATTTCATACTAATTATCGAAGTTTCTCTATGTCTTACCTCATGAGATTGAGTGGTATGCTTGGAAGAGGAGATCAAGTCTTAGATTTAGGAAACCTAGTCCTAATTTCAGTTCTGACCCTAAAGTATTTGTGATCGTGACAAGTTAAAGAAAATGGTGTTTTTCTCATTTTCTAAATTGATCTTTTGAGTTAGATAAGGAATTTAAACAAGCCAGCCACAGCAAAATGAATTGTCCAAGATCATAATGGGTTTAAGACATGGAGGTAGGCTTGGAAGGATACAACTTTTGTCTCATAAAAAAGCTGCTTCTCTGTGAGATAATAGCTCAGAAATTTTCTTTCAATTTGTCTAAAATCATACAAGAAAGAGGTTACTGTGCTAGAAAAGACATCCCTGTCAGTGAAACTGAACAATTCTGGAGGAAAATGCTTTTTCAACTGTACCACAGTAAACCAGAAAAACCCATGCTTGGTTTTAAAGTTAAGTATGCTTTTTATTATCCTTTTAGTTGGTTCAAACACTTCCACTGCTTTCCAGCTCAAATGTTTACTTTGTTCATCACGGTGAAAATCCCAAATCACATAAGATTATACTAAAGGCAGTCTTCTAGTCATCTGGAAATCAAATACTAAAACCTTAGGGAAACAGGTTCCATTTTTAAGAATAATTTTGTGTCCAATGTTTAATCCTAACAACATTTGAGACCCTACTCTGTACAGAGCATTATAGGTTATTCAGAATAATCGCAATAACAACACTTCATATAAAAATATGACACAATACCCCTGGACATCTTTTACTGTAGATACAGATTCTAGCTAATAGGATGTTTTCATGTTCTCTTGGATAAACTTCATGCTCTATCCTGCAGACAGAGGTTGTTTCATTTGAAAAGATAATTACAACGGAAAAAAATCAGTGGAGTATATATAAACATTAGCAATTGCCAATATTTTTTTTCTAATTTTATGTATTTTTAGCCAATAATAAAGATACTTTGTTGCATATAACTCCCTTTTTTTAAATTCTGAAATCTTATTGACTTGATTTTTCTTACTTGAAAATTCTTCCAAGATTTTCATAAAAATACAAACACAACAAATAAGGACTGTGGCTAGTCTCAGTCTTTTCACAACTGGAATGTTTTTTTTCCTAATCTTGTATCAACTTTTATGTTGAGAAATGAGAGTTAAATCAAATTTTTTAAAACAGATACTACTATATATTATAAAATAGATAAACAGCAAGGATATACTGTATAGCACTGGAAACTATATTCAGGATCTTATGATAACCTATAATGGAAAAGAATCTGAAAAAGAATAGATATGTATAACTGAATCACTTTGCTGCACACCTGAAACTAACACAACATTGTAAAACAACTATACCTCAATTAAAAAAAACTAGAAGGGGAAAAATGATTTTTTTTAAAAAGCCAATATTTGTTTTGTTTTTTAAAAGAAGAGGGCAGAAAAACAAAGCATCCATAGTTCAAAATGCATAATCAAGGGCTTCCCTGGTGGCACAGTGGTTGAGAGTCTGCCTGCCGATGCAGGGGACACGGGTTCGTGCCCCGGTCCAGGAAGATCCCACATGCCGCAGAGCGGCTGGGCCCGTGATCCATGGCTGCTGAGCCTGCACGTCCGGAGCCTGTGCTCTGCAACGGGAGAGGCCACGACAGTGAGAGGCCCGCGTACTGCAAAGAGAAAAAACAAAATGCATAATCAAGTGTCTTTCATTCTCTCCCAATTGTCTCAAAGATGACTGGCAAACTTTCTCCAAAAGAGCCCTCAGCATTCTATAATATTACACTTTCTGATTTGTTGCACTAAGGGAAAAAGAAAGGCTAGAATTGTTTTAGGAGGAGGAACCATTTACAATGTCCTATGAAAGTGAGCCATTTTAAGTACAGTGTTATGAGATAGTTACTGTATTGTACTATTTCATATATACTATGTATACTACTTGATACATACTGTATGTGTGTGTATGTGTAGGAAACTTTTTGAAACTTTTGTATACTCTTTAATTTCTTTCATCAGTGTCTTATAGTTTTCTGCCTACAGGTCTTTTGTCTCCTTAGGTAGGTTTATTCCTAGGTATTTTATTCTTTTTGTTGCAGTGGTAAATGGGAGTGTTTCCTTAATTTCTCTTTCAGATTTTTCATCATTAGTGTATAGGAATGCAAGAGATTTCTGTGCATTAATTTTGTATCCTGCTACTTTACCAAATTCAGTGATTAGCTCTAGTAGTTTTCTGGTAGCATCTTTAGGATTCTCTATGTATAGTATCATGTCATCTGCAAAGAGTGACAGCTTTACTTCTTCTTTTCCGATTTGGATTCCTTTTATTTCTTTTTCTTCTCTGATTGCTGTGGCTAAAACTTCCAAAACTATGTTGAATAATAGTGGTGAGAGTGGGCAACCTTGTCTTTTTCCTGATCTTAGAGGAAATGGTTTCAGTTTTTCACCATTGAGAATAATATTAGCGTTGGGTTTGTCATATATGACCTTTATTATGTTGAGGTAGGTTCCCTCTATGCCTGCTTCAGGAGAGTTTTTATCATAAATGGGTGTTGAATTTTGTTGAAAGCTTTTTCTGCATCTATTGAGATTATCATATTGTTTTTATCCTTCAATTTGTTAATATGGTGTATCACATTGACTGATTTGCATATATTGAAGAATCCTTGCATCCCTGGGATTAATTCCACTTGATCATGGTGTATGATCCTTTTTGTGTGTTGTTGGATTCTGTTTGCTCATATTTTGTTGAGGATTTTTGCATCTATGTTCATCAGTGATATTGGCCTGTAGTTTCCTTTTTTTGTGACATCTTTGTCTGCTTTTGGTATCAGGGTGACGGTGGCCTCATAGAATGAGTTTGGGAGTGTTCCTCCCTCTGCTATATTTTGGAAGAGTTTGAGAAGGATAAGGGTTAGCTCTTCTCTAAATGTTTGATAAAATTTGCCTGTGAAGCTATCTGGTCCTGGACTTTTGTTTGTTGGAAGATTTTTAATCACAGTTTCAATTTCAGTGCTTGTGATTGGTCTGTTTATATTTTCTGTTTCTTCCTGGTTCAGTCTTGGAAGATTGTGCTTTTCTAAGAATTTGTCCATTTCTTCCAGGTTGTCCATTTTATTGGCATATAGTCACTTGTAGTAATTTCTCATGAACCTTTGTATTTCTGCGTGTCCGTTGTTACTTCTCCTTTTTCATTTCTAATTCTGTTGATTTCAGTCTTCTCCCTTTTTTTCTTGATGTGTCTGGCTAATGGTTTATCAATTTTGTTTACCTTCTCAAAGAACCAGCTTTTGGTTTTATTGATCTTTGCTATTGTTTCCTTCATTTCTTTTTCATTTATTTCTTTTATTTAAACATCTTTATTGGAGTATAATTGCTTCTTAATGTTGTGTTAGTTTCTGCTGTATAACAAAGTGAATCAGCTGTATGTATACATATATCCCCATATCCCCTCCATCTTGTGTCTCCTTCCCACCCTCCCTATTCAACCCCTATAGGTCTTCACAAAGCACCGAGCTTATATCCCTGTGCTATGCAGCTGCTTCCCACTAGCTATCTATTTTACATTGGTAGTGTATATATGTCAATGCTACTTTCTCACTTTGTCCCAGCTAACCCTCCCCCCTCCCCATGTCCTCAAGTTTCATTTATTTCTGATCTGATCTTTATGAGCTTTTTCCTTCTGCTAACTTTGGGGTCTTTTTGTTCTTCTTTCTCTAATTGCTTTAGGTATAAGGTTAGATTGTTTATTTGAGATTTTTCTTGTTTCTTGAGGTAGGATTGTATTGCTATAAACTTCCCTCTTAGAACTTCTTTTGCTGCATCCCATAGGTTTTGGGTCATCATGTTTTCATTGTCATTTGTTTCTAGGTATTTTTTGATTTCCTCTTTGATTTCTTCAGTGACCTCTTGGTTATTTAGTAGCATATTGTTTAGCCTCCATGTGTTTGTATTTCTTACAGTTTTTTTTCCTGTAATTGATATCTAGTCTCATAGCATTGTGGTTGGAAAAGATACTTGATACAATTTCAGTTTTCTTAAATTTACCAACGCTTGATTTGTGACCCAAGATATGATCTATCCTGGAGAATGTTTCATGACCACTTGAGAAGAAAGTGTATTCTGTTGTTTTTGGATAGAATGTCCTATAAATATCAATTAAGTCCATCTTGTTTAATATGTCATTTAAAGCTTGTGTTTCCTTATTTATTTTCATTGTGGTTGATCTGTCCATTGGTGAAAGTGGGGTGTTAAAGTCCCTTACTATGAGTGTGTTACTGTCAATTTCCCCTTTTATGGCTGTTAGCATTAGCCTTATGTATTGAGGTGCTCATATGTTGGGTGCATAAATATTTACAATTGTTATATCTTCTTGGATCGATCCCTTGATCATTATGTAGTGTCCTTCTTTGTCTCTTGTAATAGTCTTTATTTTAAGTCTATTTTGTCTGACATGAAAATTGCTACTCCAGCTCTCTTTTGATTTCCATTTGCATGGAATATCTTTTTCCATCCCCTCACTTTTAGTCTGTATGTGTCCCTAGATCTGAAGTGGGTCTCTTGTAGACAGCGTATATACGGGTCTTGTTTTTGTATCCGTTCAGCCAGGCTATGTCTTTTGGTTGGAGCATTTAATCTATTTACATTTTAGGTAATTATCGATATGTATGTTTCTATTACCATTTTCTTAATTGTTTTGGGTTTGTTTTTGTAGGTCTTTTCCTTCTCTTGTGTTTCCTGCCTAGAGAAGTTCCTTTAGCATTTGCTGTAAAGATGGTTTGGTGATGTTGAATTCTCTTAACTTTTGCTTGTCTGTAAAGGTTTTAATTTGTCAAATCTGAATGAGATCCTTGCTGGATAGAGTAATCTTGGTTGTAGGTTTTTACCTTTTATCACTTTAAATATGTCCTGCCACTCCCTTCTGGCTTGCAGAGTTGCTGCCGAAAGATCAGCTGTTAACCTTATGGGGATTCCCTTGTATGGTATTTGTTGCTTTTCCCTTGCTGCTTTTAATATTTTTTCTTTGTGTTTAATTTTTGATAGTTTGATTAATATGTGTCTTGGTGTGTTTCTCCTTGGATTTATCCTATATGGTACTCTCTGTGCTTCCTGGACTTGATTGACTATTTCCTTTCCCATGTTAGGGAAGTTTTCGACTATAATGTCTTCAAATATTTTCTCAGACGCTTTCCTTTTTTTTTTTTCTTTAAATAGTACATGTTTTTTTTAATTTTTATTTTTTTTGCGGTACGCGGGCCTCTCATTGCCGTGGCCTCTCCTGTTGCGGAGCACAGGCTCCGGATGCGCAGGCCTAGCGGCCATGGCTCACGGGCCCAGCCGCTCCATGGCACGTGGGATCCTCCCGGACCAGGGCACGAACCCATGCTCCCTGCATCGGCAGGCAAACTCTCAACCACTGCACCACCAGGGAAGCCCCCTAGATAGTACATGTTTATTCACACATTAAGCTAAGAAAAATTCTTGCATGAAATAACTTACACCACCTCTCACCTTCTCCTTAGATTGTTTTTTTTAACATTTATTGTAGTATAATTGCTTCACAATGGTGTGTTAGTTTCTGCTTTATAACAAAGTGAATCAGCTATACATATACATATATCCACATATCCCTTCTCTCTTGCATCTCCTAACCGCCCCCTCCCTATCCCACCCCTTTAGGTGGTCACAAAGCACTGAGCTGATCTCCCTGTGTTATGCGGCTGCTTCCCACTAGCTAGCTATTTTACATTTGGTAATATATATAAGTCCATGCCGCTCTCTCACTTTGTCCCAGCTTACCCTTCCCCCTCCTCATGTCCTCAAGTCCATTCTTTATGTCAGTCAAGTCATTTCTTCTACGTCTCTACTTTCTTTTTCTCTTCTTCTTCTGTGACCCCTGTAATTTGAATATTGGCATGTTTAATGTTGTCCCAGAGGTCTCTGAGACTGTCCTCAATTTTTTCATTCTTTTTTTTTATTCTGCTCTGTGGTAGTTATTTCCACTCTTTTATCTTCCAGGTCACTTATCCATACTTCTGCCTCACTTACTCTGCTATTGGTTCCTTCTAGAGAATTTTTAATTTCATTTATTGTGTAGTTCATCATTGTTTGTTTGCATTTAGTTCTTCAAGTTCCTTGTTAAACATTTCTTGTATTTTTTCCATTCTATTTCCAAGATTTTGAATCATCTTTACTACCATTACTCTAAGTTCTTTTTCAGGTAGACTGCCTATTTCTTCTTCATTTGTTTCGTCTAGTGAGTTTTTACCTTGCTCCTTCATGTGTTGCATATTTCTCTGTCTTCTCATTTTCTTTAACTTACTGTATTTGGGGTCTCCTTTTTGCAGGTTGCAGGTTCATAGTTCCTTTTGTTTTTGGTGTCTGCCCCCAGTGGGTGAGGTTGGTTTAGTGGCTTGTGTAGGCTTCCTGGTTGAAGGGACTGGTGCCTGTGTTCTGGTGGGTGGGGCTGGATCTTGTCTTTCTGGTGGGCAGAGCCACACCCGGTGGTGGTGTGTTTTGTGGTATCTTTGAACTTAGTATGATTTTAGGCAGCCTCTCTGCTAGTGGGTGAGGTTGTGTTCCTGTCTTCCTAGTTATTTGGCACAGGCTGTCCAGCACTGGAGCTTGCTGGCCATTGGGTGGAGCTGGGTCTTAGTGTTGAGATGGAGATCTTTGGGAGAGCTCTCGCCAATTGATATTATGTGGGGCCAGGAGATCTCTGGTGGTCCAGTGTCCTGAACTCAGGTCTCCCACCTCAGAGGCTCAGACCTGACACCAGGCCGGAGCACCAAGACCCTGTCAGCCACATGGCTTTAAACTTCCTTCCTTGTGAGCCCCCCGGAGGCGAAGTTGATTTGCCAACCAAGTTCCTGCTTCTCCATTCTCTGGCCATTGACTCAGGCATGTGCTGTTAGTATCTCAGCCTAGGTTTCCTTGATGGCAGTGGGAATCCAACAGGGAAAGAACCTTCCCCGCTGAGGCAGGGGGCTTCGGCTGGGCTAGGACCCAAGGGGAGGCGTCCATACAACCAATTCAGGAATGCCACCTCTCACCGTGGCTCTCAGCCCTTCTCTCCTCCTTCCCCTCCAATTTTATAGATTTTAAATCTGGTTATTGTTTTCATAGATTTATTCAGTTTTTGAAAATCCATTTATGATATGTACACTTTTCTGAGTATATGTTAAACTTCAACCAAAACTTCCCTGCAAAGGACCTGAAAGAATTTCTGAGGGCAACATGCAGAAAGTGTCCCAGTTGGACAATAAATTATAGGCTGACCCTATTTGTGTTTTTAATTTTTCTGCTTTAGAGAAAAGAAAACTAAGAGTTAGAAACACCTTGTAAAAAGCCACAAAAATAGTAAATATTTCAGTGGAGACTTCAGATAGGTTTTTCTTTCCTGAAAAATCTAGGTGCTTTCCTATGCTTTTCTGCCCAGTGAACAAACTGGCTTATCTTTAACAAAGGTTTGTTATGTTAAAAAATAACAAGCCGGGTTTCCCTGGTGGCACAGTGGTTGGGAGCACGCCTGCCGATGCAGGGGACGCGGGTTCGTGCCCCGGTCCGGGAGGATCCCACGTGCCGCGGAGCGGCTGGGCCCGTGGGCCATGGCCGCTGGGCCTGCGCGTCCGGAGCCTGTGCTCCGCAGCGGGAGGGGCCACAACGGTGAGAGGTCCGCGTACCGCCAAAAAATAAAAATAAAAATAAAAATAACAGGCCTTATTCTTTTATAGTCATCCCTTATACATTTATATCATAATTCATGATGATTACATTAGATTCCTTCAGAGCTAAAGAATAATATTCATTTCAATATTTATAGCAAATTTTGGAACACAAAGCAACTGACCCCTTCTCAGTTAGTACAATGGTACCAATATGGTCTTCGGGAAAATCAACTGTAATAAAAAAGGATTTTAAGGAAACAAAAGACCTCCCACTAGTGGAGAATGTCATTCTGATCATAGGATGAAATGACCAGTAGAGAAAATAATATATTCATCAGCCTTTTGAGATACAGTGAACACTTAAGAAAAAACTCCATGCATTGATGTGGATTTTTATGTATTTTGGTGGCAGCAACTCAGTGTAAATCTTTTCTCTTGGAAGATCTTTGATTACCCCGGTTTAAGAAAAAAAGAAAAAAAAGGAAAAAGAAACAAGTCTTTGACGTTAAATAGCAATTTAGTTTAGAAATTGATTAATATGATAAAATAATTAAACTGACTTAAGGAATATGGCTTATAGCATTTTAATATACACTCCCCAAAGATTGTTATATTAGTATGATGCTTTGCATACAGTAGGCCCTCAAAGTGGACTAGACTAATTTTAGTTCATAGCCAGTTTAGGGAAAGGATAGGGAAGGAGAAGGTGATAAGGCAGACAGAAAAGAGGAGGGAAAATTTAGGTGCAGTAGAGCAAGAGACAGCAGAAGAAATGCTCTGTATGTTCTAAAATAAATCATTTCCAGTGATCTCTAGCTGTTACTTGAGGCTTTGGGCTCCTAATTATAGAAGATTTTATTGGCTGCCTACTCAATATCTATTTCTCTACACACATGTGCTAAAACCATGACTCTGATTTTGTTCAAATAGCCACTCTCCTCCATGTGGCCACATACTAGTGAGAGGCTGGCCCTATTCCAGCCCCAGAAGGTAAATCCTAATTGCTCTATGGCATTCTTATTTTACTTGCCATTGTTTTAGAAAGGACACATGACCCAGTCAGAAATGAGAAATCTGTTAGAAGCCTCTAGGAAAGGCTTTCTTACACTTAAACAAGACACAAGAAGGACAGCTTCCTCATCTTTAGTTGGGTAATATTATATCTAGGTGTGATTCCCAGAGCTGCTTCAGCTGCTTTCCTATCATGAGATAAGCATGTGGAAAAAGGTGATACCTTGAAGGAGGCAGAACTGAAAACTGGAAATTACCTAAGTCCTTAAGTGGTGTCATTAAGCCACTAATTTACCCATCCTTGGGGTTGCTATTAACCAGCCAAGTGATCTAGGCCTGAGTTTCCTCAACTATAAAATGAGAAAGATGATTTTTTGATTTGATCCATCTGGGACCCTTCAGCTCTATCAGCATTCCATGCTTCTTGAAATCCATAAACCATGGCAGTGAAGTTACTGAGCACTTCTTACTGGTGAAAATATATAACCTGGAAAATGAAAACATCAGTGAGTGCTAATATAATTTTCAGTGTAATTTCTAGGAACACAAGTTTTAAAAGTTGCCTAGGGCCAAGCTATTAAAAGATTTCCAGGCATTTCAAATATCAAAAGCTGATATGTGCCCAGTGTTGATATAATGTGAGAAATAATTGGTAAGAAACTTGAGTAAGTGCCGAGTAGCAGAATCTAGACTGGGACTCCCAACATTCCAGGACCAGTCTATCTCTTTTGCTTTCTGTGGTGTTGCTGCTACTACCTGACTGTTAACTTACATCCAGTGTTTCATAGCCATTTGCTCTTTGTTAATGATGTTTCAGAATTGCCTGACCTTGCAATAATTTATTTATTGTCAAGGCAATAAAAGAGGAAAAAGGATTCTTGCATCAAATGGGGTTTTAAGTTAACTGATCTCCCAGGCCTTGACTTCCTGAGAAGTAAATATTTTCTCCCAATAGAATTTTTTCTATTTTCACAAACAACTATTAATGTTTCTCAGTTATTGATAGAAAAGGAAGTCTTTTAGCCTTCACCCATCTAAAGCCACTCTTATGTGTTGACAAAGAAGTGGTTGATTTTCAGGTATCTTGGGATGTTCCCATTATCCAGTACCTGCGTTTGAAATGCCTGTGTTAAGGCAAATATTTTTCTAGGTTCAAATTTCTATGAGTCAATATGATATGAATTAGGACATTAGTAAAGGCTATCTTACTTTCTTCCATATAAATCATATATGTGATGAGTCCCTATAATATATGAGGTACTATGCTTTTATTTCATGAAACATTTAAAACGTTATAACCAGAAAATTAAGCCAATAGAAATGGAAACATCGTTAGAAACCCTGCAAAGAAAGCAAGTGATAGGGAAGGGGTTGGGAGTAAATCCTGCAATTTGTGACTTAAATTAAGTTGTGCTTTAGTTCCCCATCTATGTAATGATAGTAAATTGAATATATTTGATTATTAATAAAAACCACCTGTTTATAAAGGGCTTAGAACTTTATGAATTATGGCAGAGCAAACATAAACATGATTTGGAGATCTTAAAACTAATAATATTCTCATCTAATGCTTTTTAAAAAAGTGTATAAACTCTGTTTTGGTCTTAATGGTTCTAGTATTGCAAATATCACACTCAAGAGACCAGCTTTTCTTTGAACAGTTTTCTCTCTGGAAGTAATGTTAGGGAAAGCCAGACTGGTTTAACCTCCCTGCCTCATCTCCTTTCCTTTGTCTTTTCCACAGATGCCCTCTACTCATAGGCACAGTTTCACCCATTTCTGTCCAATCATAGGTTCCTCAGACTATCTGCAAACTTTCAAAATTAACTCATCGTACCAGATCTGGATCCCTGGGCTGCTCTGACAAACCTAGAGTCTCTGGTGTGCCTTGGATGCCTAGGCACTCCTTATCTAGAGCTTTCTTTCTCCCCTTCCTGCTTCTCCATGTGTACAGGGTCTGCCTCAGTTGCCCTGTCTGCCTTCTCACCTTCCTTACCTAATAGTGATGGCCCTCCTCCTAGGATCAAACAATTCCTGCCAGGCCATCCTGTAAAACAAGTCATCAATATCTTACAACTGAGAACCAGATAAAATTTCCCAGGATCATGGCTGGCCTTCTAGCTTAAACACCCATTCCTCCTTCTAGCGACAGTTCCAACTTTTGCTTGGAATTCAGCCTTCCCCCATTTTAGTTCAAGTAGACTGGGTGGGCCTTTGTTCTAAGCCCTAGGGATGGAGTTTGGGACCCAAGATATCCTATTTCCACAGTGATTGGTTCAAAGGTGGGAATGTGACCTAAAATGACCCAAGCAGAGAAAATGTCAGGACTTCCTCTGGAAGTTGTAGGATAGTTGTTCCCTCTTCTTTGGTTAAACTTAAACCTGTAAGGTTGTAACCTAATCAGATTTGACTCTAATATTTGTAGCTCACAGAGCAAGGAAACAAATGGAGGCCTATGTTCTAAGCATAGAACCATATGCTTAAAAATGTAAAAATTATAAAATCCAACACAATGTTATATGCAAATTGTTCTTTTCTCCTACCTGGACGAATATACTTTCATAATGGCCCAGAAGGCAATGTTCAAATTCTCAGACTCTTCAGATTTCTGCTCTGGAACGTGGCTGGATGAAGAGATCACACACATTTTGGCCCAACTCCTTCTCTTCTCACTCCAGCCTCAATTCTCTGCCAAAAGGGGACTCATGAGATATGTATGAACACCGCAGCCTGCTCATCTAAATTCCATACACATCATCTGCAAACAGCTCACTCTTGGGCCCAAAGGTATGCAGATTGTCAGTTTAGTTCACCTTCAGGGGGATGGGCTAAAAGGAGAGGTCCACTGAGGGCTGAGAACTAGCTTGGAGATTTTGGGCAGGGAATCCTTTGGTCTGTGGTATCCAGAGTGTGATCTAGAGGGATATGAGAGGGTTCTGGGGGAGTATGTGCCTTTGGCTCCTGAGGCTCTTTGCCCCATGGGGAGGGGCATGGCTGAAGGAGAGCCAGAGAAGAACTCCCTGTAGTACAGGGTCCACAGGAGGATCCCTTTTATCTGGATTGAAGGATGGCACTGCTTCAGACAACTATCTCACAACCATGAGGGTAGGACCTGTTAGAATAAATCCAACACATCAGAGAAGAACCAAGCCAAGCCAAGAGATAGAGAGAACTGGGTTATGGTTATATCATGTAAGTTTCCACATAAGCCACACCTACAGCCAACACTCTCCTGGGACTGTCCAGTTTTATGAGCTAATTCATTTGGGTTTTGCTCAAGCCAATTTGGGCTGAGGTTTCTGTCACTTGCTGACTGAAAGAATCATGTCTGATAGGCTTCTTGATGGTATTCTGTGAATGACCCATGTCTGGGCTGCTCTGCTTCCTAAGGATGTGGATTAGCGCCCCCATCTCCCTCCCCTGCACCCTGGTAGGGAGGGGTCCTATGTCAGTGTAAATTCTCTTCTTTGTCAGCCCCATTTTACCTAGGTACCAACCTGCCTCATATCTGCATCCTCCTAGTTTCCAAGGAGAAGGAGCTATAAACCGTCAAACAATAATCTACTCATGAAATTATTGCTAAATTTATAACACCCAACAGTTGGGCCAATTGAAAATATGCTACAATGTGATAAATGTGAGAGAAAGACTCAAACAATTTAATGAACTCTGTATTCTTTTTTTTTTTTTTTGCGGTATGCGGGCCTCTCACTGCTGTGGCCTCTCCCGTTGCGGAGCACAGGCTCCGGACGCGCAGTCTCAGCGGCCATGGCTCACGGGCCTAGCCGCTCCACGGCATGTGGGATCTTCCCGGACCGGGGCATGAACCCATGTCCCCTGCATCGGCAGGCAGACTCTCAACCACTGCTCCACCAGGGAAGCCCCAAACTCTGTATTCTTTTTTTTTTTTTTTTTTTTAAACATCTTTATTGGAGCATAATTGCTTTACAATGGTATGTTAGTTTCAGCTTCACAACAAAATGAATCAGTTATGTATATACATATGTTCCCATATCTCTTCCCGCTTACGTCACCCTCCCTCCCACCCTCTCTATCCCACCCCTCCAGGCGGTCACACAGCACCGAGCTGATCTCCCTGTGCTATGCGGCTGCTTCCCACTAGCTATCTACCTTACGTTTGGTAGTGTGTACATGTCCATGCCTCTTTATTGCTTTGTCACCGTTTACCCTTCCCCCTCCCCATAGCCTCAAGTCCATTCTCTAGTAAGTCTGTGTCTTTATTCCTGTTTCACCCCTAGGTTTTTCATGACATTTTTTTTTTCTTAAATTCCATATATATGTGTTAGCATACGGTATTTGTCTCTCTCTTTCTGACTTACTTCACTCTGTATGACAGACTCTAGGTCTATCCACCTCATTACAAATAGCTCAATTTCATCTCTTTTTATGGCTGAGTAATATTCCATTGTATATATGTGCCACATCTTCTTTATCCATTCATCCGATGATGGACACTTAGGTTGTTTCCATCTCTGGGCTACTGTAAATAGAGCTGCAATGAACATTTTGGTACATGACTCTTTTTGAATTATGCTTTTCTCAGGGTATATGCCCAGTAGTGGGATTGCTGGGTCATATGGTAGTTCTATTTGTAGCTTTTTAAGGAACCTCCATACTGTTCTCCACAGTGGCTGTATCAATTTACATTCCCACCAACAGTGTAAGAGGGTTCCCTTTTCTCCACACCCTCTCCAGCATTTATTGTTTCTAGATTTTTTGATGATGGCCATTCTGACTGGTGTGAGATGATATCTCATTGTAGTTTTGATTTGCATTTCTCTAATGATTAGTGATGTTGAGCATTCTTTCATGTGTTTGTTGGCACTCTGTATATCTTCTTTGGAGAAATGTCTATTTAGGTCTTCTGCCCATTTTTGGATTGGGTTGTTTGTTCTTTTGTTATTAAGCTGCATGAGCTGCTTATAAATTTTGGAGATTAATCCTTTGTCAGTTGCTTCATTTGCAAATATTTTCTCCCATTCTGAGGGTTGTCTTTTGGTCTTCTTTATGGTTTCCTTTGCTGCGCAAAAGCTTTTAAGTTTCATTAGGTCCCATTTGTTTACTTTTGTTTTTATTTCCATTTCTCTAGGAGGTGGGTCAAAAAGGATCTTGCTGTGATTTATGTCATAGAGTGTTCTGCCTATGTTTTCCTCTAAGAGTTTGATAGTTTCTGGCCTTACATTTAGGTCTTTAATCCATTTTGAGCTTATTTTTGTGTATGGTGTTAGGGAGTGATCTAATCTCATACTTTTACATGTAGCTGTCCAGTTTTCCCAGCACCACTTATTGAAGAGGCTGTCCTTTCTCCACTGTACATTTCTGCCTCCTTTGTCAAAGATAAGGTGACCATATGTGCGTGGGTTTATCTCTGGGCTTTCTATCCTGTTCCATTGATCTATATTTCTGTTTTTGTGCCAGTACCATACTGTCTTGATTACTGTAGCTTTGTAGTATAGTCTGAAGTCAGGAAGCCTGATTCCTCCAGCTCCATTTTTCGTTCTCAAAATTGCTTTGGCTATTCGGGGTCTTTTGTGTTTCCATACAAATTGTGAGATTTTTTGTTCTAGTTCTGTGAAAAATGCCTGTGGTAGTTTCATAGGGATTGCATTGAATCTGTAGATTGCTTTGGGTAGTACAAACTCTGTATTCTTGAAAGCATCAATTCTTCATCATCAGCTTCTTCAGTAAGGACAGTCTAAACATGTGGGAAGGAAATACTCCTACTTTGAAAACTTTATTCTGTTTGTGTCAACATTTAAGATGTATATATGTGTACAAAGAGCTTTGTTTCTCATTCCCCATCTCCAGGCCTGTCTGATTTTAGTACCGATTAAGAAGGTTCAGCTCAGAATTCTAGTCCCCTAGCAGAGACTCTAAACCCCAGAAACTAACTTCTTAAGGTCATATGGAACACTACATGAGAATAGAGCTTTATCAACTTCAATGACTAATCACTATGTTCACTATAAAATCATGCCCTAATGAAGTGTGTGGTTTTTTTTAAAAGGTAAAATGCCTTTATTGTTTGAAGCATAAGAAAAGTGTAAACAAATTGGTATGATATTTCATTAGTCTTCTCAGTGACGTTATAAAAATACAGTGCCACTTAGTCTTTTAAATTCTTGAAACTGTCCAAAAGTTCATATTTAGCATTACATAAAAAACACTTAAAACACACACTGAGATGATAAAAACAAAACAAAACAAAACCACCTCATAAATACAATTGAAATTGCCTTGGGAAAAAGTTCTAAATATAGACTCCTCAGTGAACTCTAAATAGGACTTCACTTTTTTTTTTCCAAAACATAGTATTTTCCTCATGTTTTGCCTACAGGCATCATAAATGTAGACTGCCTTCTCCTACCTTCTGTTCTTGATATCGGGTAACAGAAATGCAAGCTAAATTCATTTTTCTTCTATTTAATCTCTTATTTGGTTTAAGATAAAATTCTTAATTTGTAAGCAAGATCTTTTAGAATGCCTGGCTCATTTTCATCTTGTTTCAAATCACAATTCATTAAGAAAACAGGAAGACAATGATGTGAATTTTTTTAAAGTATTTATATTCAGGTCCCAAAAGTGTGTGATTTTTCTAATCAAGGAAAATGTCAAGGATGAGAAGTCAAGTGGATTTTTTTAAAGTGAATATGATAACATATATTAGCCTGAAAACAACTCATCCCCAGTTCTCCAAGAAACAACTTTCCCTGCTCCTGTAGATGGAAGGTATGTCTGCTCTATTTATATAACATGCCTCACCACTACTACTTTCACCTTTGGCCACAGAGAGCAAGAGAGAAGGAAGAGGATAGGAGTGGGAGTAAAGTGAATAAAGGAACAGAAGTGAGAGACCAAGAGGGCCCAGAGAAAGAGACACACACACAAAGTAAGAGTGATGGCCGAAGATCTTGACTACTATCCAGTTCCTGGTTCCACTCTCACCTGAGGCCACCTTCGGTTTCTGCCTACTGGTTCTGAGAGACTCCCCGTAACTTTCGAGTAAAATATGTTTTTTGTTTACTCTTTAGGTTTTTACTACTTTAAATGAAAGTTCTTAACAAACACATACTTTATAAAAGTTTATCTTCTAACTTGAGTGCAGTCATAGATTTTTAGCTCATTAAGCTCTAAAGAAAATCTTAGGAGTAACTTTTTTTGGTCTGAGCACATCTTGAAATTCTGCTATTACTGTTGCTTGAATAAGAATTTGCTCTTCAGCTACATAAGAAATTTCTATTTAAAGCAGTCGTTTTTACTGTGGATAATGTGAGTGGTGCAATTTGCAATGTTCTTGGGGATTTTAAAATACAGAATGATCTTTCCTCTGAATTTCTTAGCAGTAATTAGATTTCTAGTCAATTGCTAAGTCCATAGTGACTCAAATCATCAGCAAACTTGAAAATATTGAACTTTGCCTTTTAGCTTTAATGGTCTCTTTTTACTTCAAGTGATTCTAGCACACATTGAAGTTATCCTTGAGTAAAAGAAGAAAAACATTTTCTATCTACCTATTTTTTCTAACCTTGATTAATCCCCCAGGTCTTCTTTTATTAAAACACAAAACAAAACAAAACAAAACTTTTATAAAAACTTCCCTAGCATTTAAACATTTGTATTAGTTGTCTGGGGCTACCATAACAAAGAACCACAGATGGGATGGCTTAAACAACAGAAATTTATTTTCTCACAATTCTGGAGGCTAGAAGTCTGAAATCAAGGTGTCAGTGGGGTTGGTTTCTTCTGAGGCTTCTCTCCTTGACTTGTAGCTGGTGTAGATGGCTGTTTTCTTCTTGTATCTTTATATGGTCTTTCCCCTGTGCCTGTGTCCAAATGTCCTCTTATAAGGACCATCAGTCATTTTGGATCAGGGCTCACCCTAATGACATCATTTAACCTTAATTATCTCTTTAAACACCTTGTCTCCAAACACAGTCACATTCTGCAGTACTTGAGGGTTAGGACTTCAACATACTAATTTTGGGAGGACACAATTCAACTCCTAACAACATTTAACCAACATTTTTTGAGTGCCAAATATGATCTGTTCTAAAGATTGGGGACAACTATGAAAAAGAAAAGTCCTGCCACCCACCCTTGCAGAGGTTCAAATCTTGAAGGGTGTATTCTATCTAGAATGCTATGTAAGCCTCTGTGACAGAGAGACCCCAGAGTAGAAGAAGTGGAAATTTCTTTCCCACGTTGGAGCCCTGAGGTAGACAGCCAGGCCTACAGGATGGCTGTGCATCTTGACCCAGCTTCCTCTCCGGGCACAGGTCAGCTTCTCTAGCTCTCAACATCTCTACCTCACAACCAACGGGAAGGTGGAAAGGGAAATGCACATTCCTTTTAAGAGTTTGACCTAGAATTTTTACTTATTATTTCTGGTCAAAAGAGAGTCATAAATCCACAGGTGGCTGCAAGGAAGGTTGAAAAATGTAGTGTGTATCTAAGTAGTCATGGGCCTAGCTAAAACATGATTTACTGTAGATAAAAGGGCAAATGAATATTAGAGGACAATTAATGGAGACAGAGACTATAATCACAGGCAATGACTTTATATAGTGTAGTAAGTGAGAAGGGGCTACTATGTACAGAAGCAGAAAAGGCTGTTATAAAGAAAGAAATGGAAAAAGTCAGAGAAGTCCAGAAAAGTGGAAACCAGAGACCCAAGACCAGAGAGGGCAGTTGAGAAGGAAGTTGCCTGGGTTCCCAGAGCTTTTTAGATTCTGATTCGAATCCCTTATATTATGGGAGCACTTTCTTGTTCCTTATTTTTTAGTCCTAAATTGCTTATAAATTCATGTTTTAGTTTTTTTCAAAGTGGCTTTCCTATTTACAATGCCCACTTACCAGCCAAACAAGTACTTGCTTTCAACCAGCAATTCAGAAAACTAGGAGAGTTTTTACTGGAGAGTAATTGCCATAAAAGCAAATGGGACAGAAGTCAGCTCCACAATTGCTTGATAATATATATTGGTATTTTAACTGTATAACCACAAAAGAAGGTATGTATATATTTTTAAAAGCATGTATAAAAGATGCTGAAAGTTGTTGGTAGGGCTTTCTGTTAATCCCTTCTATTTTTTAGTAAAACATATTTCTAAAGAAATAATCCTCATGGAAAAGGTTTCACACATATTAAAAATTGCTACTCCAGGACTGTATAGTTTTTTAAGCAATAAGCCTTTCCTATATGGGATGATAAATACAGGTAATACGTCCCAATCAAAAGTCTTGATCTACTAGTGGTTGTTGAAAGCCATAAAGCTCAGATAATATTATAAAAATTTAAAAGGGAAATTCACTTGTATATTTCCAAGATAGGTTTATAAATGATGGTTCATAGAATACTTGTAGTTAAAAAGAAATATGAGATTCCAGAATGCGTTCACTACATAATCAATGTCAGTGAAAATTCACCCGACACTGCTAGATTTTGCTTATGTGTATTTGGACTTTGGCCACCCAACATTCAGGAAGCACTGGGGTGCTTCTTAAAAACACTTCAGTTTTCCTTGGGAAATTACTCCCGCTGCTTTGGAAATACTTTTGGTAAAATGGTAAATTCAAGTGCCTTCCCTCCCACTATGGATGAGAAAGGGGCCTTTGGATGTTCTTTCACCCAGATCCTTTCACTCAACAACCAGATGGAACTAGGGGCCAGTGCTCCAGTGTAAGCTAGGTCAATTTCAAGCTCACTCCTGGGAATTTAAATCTAGAACAGAGTGAAAATGAAACTGACATTGGTAGAATTTACTCATTCCTTCACTAGCACTCTGATCACTAAACTTAGGCCTAGGCCTCTAAAGATTTGCATAAATTCCATGAGTTCCCATATAATTCCATTTTCCTTAATTCCAGCAGATTTGATGTCTATTGTTTTTAATCTGAAAGCCCTAACTGATTCATTTTTCTGTACTGATCTATAAATTGACCATACTGAGCTATGATATAAGACTAAAACACACATACACCCCACTGCCACCACCACCACCAACAATAACCTATAGTCTATAATCTGAACAAACTTAGGCAGGAAGTGCCAACAAAATGGACAAAAGGGGAGAAGTATAAAGTTGCTACTAAGTTTTCTCAAATTTTTCAAAAATCTTTACAAACATGGTAACTGTCCCTAGTAGGAAAGAAAAGGGAAAGTATCAAAGTATCACACACAAAAAGTTCAATGTCATTAGTGATCAAAGAGAAGTAAACTAAAACTAGATACCAACTTTTCCCCATAAAATTGAAAGTGATTGAAAATATCAATACTGTTGAGAAGGTGATGAGATGAGCAGTTTCATAAACTTCTGGTGGGTGTATAACTGGTCATGAGTTTTCAGGAGCAATGTGGCGATATGTCACAAGAACCATCAAAATACTCATATATTGTACTAGTCAGGCAAGCAGAACTATGAGTGTTACAGAGTATGGGATTTATTATATGAATGGACCTTATACAGCTGTGGGGAGAGCTGGGGAAGTGAAGCCCTGACACGGGTTTGAGTCAGAGCGACACACCAACCCTCAAGAACTGGGGTGAGTGAACAAGGGAGAGGAGATCTGAGACACTGTTGTGGGCATGCAAAAGGGGATTCGGATCCATTGGGTGGTCTCTGGGAGGCCATTGACTCTTGGGATCTGCAGCTGGGCATTGGGCAGCCAATCTAGGGCCACTGTCCATCAGCAGGGCCAGCAGTCAGGAAAAAGAACTGGATGCCAAGAGAAGAGTGAGGACAACCTGGAGCCCACCAGGCAGCTCAGCTTCTGACAACAGAGACCTCCAAGGAGTAAGCAAAGCTGCTGCCTCACTCCTGGTGAGTTCCTCTCACATGAGTTCCTCTCTTGGCCAACTGGACCTCTAAGCATGCAGGGAAAGGAATTCTGGGCACTGTAGTTCCCAGCTTCACCAAGTTGAAAATAGAACAACCCAGCACTCGTATCCTTTGATCCTATAGTCCCATTCCACATATAGGAATGGATCCTAATGAGGTGGAAAATGTAGCCGAAGATTAAATAAAAAGATCACTATAGCTGCCATAGTTAAAACAGGCAAAATTGGAAATAAGTTAATTGCCCAGCAATAGGGGACTGGTGAAACAAATTAAGGTAAGACACAGACAAGAGTTTCATGCATTCACTTGAAAAATTATTTCATATCACTTTTAATGACATGGTCATATCCTTATGATATAGAATGATAAAAGTAGACACAAAACTGTACCTGCTCCTTTCCCAAGCCAGGGACCAAATGGAAACAATAAAGCTTTCTGGAGCAAAAACAAAAAAACAAACAAACAAAGCCCCATAAAAACAAACACAGAAAAAGTGTACGTGCATTGGAATTATGATTCTGGAAACATATTCATAGATTTTGTTTTCTTTTTAATACTTTCTTATACCTTCCCTATTCATTGTTCACAAAGCAGCCAAAGTCATCTTTTTAAAAAAAAAATTTTGTTGAAGTATAGCTGATTTAAAATGTTGTGTTAGTTTCAGGTGTACAGCACAGTTATTCAGTTTATTTACATATATAAAAATAGGTCCTTGTTGGTTATTTTATATATGGTAGTATATATATTTTACTCCCAAACTCCTAATTTATCCCCGCTCCTTTCTCCAAAGTCATCTTTTAAAAATGTAGAAAAATCATGTGTCTTCCTTGACTAAAATCCCAACTTGACTTTCCATTGCATCTGGAACAAAATGCTAATCCTTCCCACCATCCGCAGGGTCTTTCACAGTCCTGCTTTTGCCGACTACTCTAACTGAATCTCCGACAGCTCTTTGCTTGGCTCATTCAACTCCAGCCCCAGTGGGCTGTGGTCAGTTCCTAGCCTTGGCTAACATCTCTCCCATTTTAAGGGCTTGGCAAGTATTACTTTCACTTAACATGCCCTTCTCCCAGTTCTGACTGATCCCTTCTCGTTATTCAGATCTCAGTTCAACTGTCATCTCCTGTAGGAGGCCTTTTCTGAGCACCCCATCTGCTGTGTCTCCACTCCCCACCCCACCCAGCAGTCCTTCTTCATCTCATTGCCCTGATCATTTTTTCCTTAACTAAAATATGCTTTTTAATTAGCAGTCTCCCTCACTAGGAAGCAGGGCCCATGAAAGCAGGGACCTTATCTGCCGTATTTGTTGTTGTATCCCTGTGACTCCAACAAAGCCACCAAGGCTCTCTGTGTTTTCACTGAATGAATGGGTAAGTGGATGGATCAGTTTCCTAAGTTTTCTACAGCGAGCATTTCCCCTTCAATAGTAAGGAAAAGATATTTAGAAGGAATCTGTTGCTTGAAGGGCAATCTTGTACCAGCAAGGACTTTTACCTGTTACATAACTTAATCTCTCTCAGTTGTCATATCTAGTGATTACCCAGGCGTGTTTTGGCTGCTCTGTTCCTCCCACAAGATCTAGGTAGGAGTCGCCACTCTACAGAAGAGAGGTGACTAAATCTCTGTAAAAACACTGGAATCTGGAAAGCATTCTCCTGTATAAATCATGTCATGCATAGCAGTTAGTGGGCAAAAGCCATTATACCATGATAACACTGTAAACCTCCCAGAGGGAGTGAATTCAAAGCCCAGTTCAGGGCTACAACTGCTTCTCCTTCTAGCTCAGCGGTTGAGTCATCCTTGGCACCTCTGGTCTGCTTTATCAACACCACCCACTCATTGACAATACTGCCCTCTTCACATCTCTCAGGCCCTCCGGTCTCCAGGTCCTACCCTATCACGGTCAATGTGTCAACCATGCTTATTGGCTAACCCTAAACTTCCTTGTTTCTCTGCTGTTCAGACTCTCCTGTCTGAGAAAATCTCAACTATGGAGAAATCCAACGCCTGTCATCTCAGCATGTTTGTGTTCTGGCTTTGAACTGTCTCTGGAGTAGCAAAAGTTTATCTCCTGCCTTACGTTGCTTTTTTTAATATAAATATTTATTTTACTTATTTATTTTTGGCTGTGTTGGGTCTTCATTGCTGCGTGTGGGCTTCCTCTAGTTGCACGAGCAGGGGCTACTCTTTGATGAGGCACACGGGCTTTTCATCGCGGTGGCTTCTCCTGTTGCGGAGCACAGGCTCTAGGCGCACGGGCTTCACTAGTTGTGGCACATGGGCTCAGTAGTTGTGGCTCATGGGCTCTAGAGCGCAGGCTCAGTAGTTGTGGTGCACGGGCTTAGTTGCTCCGCGGCATGTGGGATCTTCCCGGACCAGGGATCGAACCTGTGTCCCCTGCATTGGCAGGCAGATTCTTAGCCACTGCGCCACCAGGGAAGTCCCATGTTGCCTTTTTATGTTCTATTCTTTGGACGTCCTTTGTTCCCTAGGTACTAGAATATAAAGAAATAGGTGAGGCAAGGCTGAGTGGAGTCAGGCTAGGGAACCTGAATATCTTCACTTTCATGGTCCAACAACACATGCACACAAGGGTGGGAGATGGTGCTGTATATGCCTGTTTTTATCAGGGCCTTCCCTCCACTGCAGTGGCCAAGTGTCGGCAAGGCAGCTGACACGTGATTAGCTCACTTGGCAGAGGGCCAACCGTGACAGGTTGATAGCCCCTCCCAGACACTAGGCAGGCCTCCAGTCTAGGGAAAGGTTCTCATTCTTCTTAGAATGGGACAAGTTTTATATATAAGAAATAGAAGCATCAGAGTAGAGCTTTAATTAGGTTTTGTTCAGAAGGCAGAGTAAACTGGTGAACCTGTTTCTCAAGAATTCATTTTGGGGATTTTTCATTAAAAAAAAAATCTTTTCCAAAATAAGCAATGAAAGACTTATAACACTCTCCTGTGGTCGATGGGTTTAACTATCTTTAGCAAGCATGAATTCCAGTGAAGGCAGATAATCAACTTTATGGCATATATTGGGTTGGCCAAAAAGTTAGATTGGGGTTTTCCATAAGATGTTATGGAAAAACCCGACGAACTTTTTGGCTAACCCAATAACTTAGCAACCTGGCCTATTTTGTGCTAACCTGACTCTCCATGAATTTTGTGGCAAATGAAACTCTGTGTGACAGTTTCCTTTTTTAGACTCTGACACTGGAAGCTATTTTGCTCAGTTTTATGGTTATATAAATTGTGGTGTCAACCTCAGCAATTTTTCATGCTTTCCGTGTCACCCTAAGGGAAAGTGGACAATCATCAGAAAGTAGCCATGGAGAACTTCCTCTTGCCTATTATTAAGTGCTGCTGGAGAAAAATCACCCTTCTGGGCAGATTGATTTTACTATAATTTTGTGGATCCGCACTTCAGCTGGGCCCATAATATTCCCAGTCAGTCCTCTGTTTCTCAGCTCACTTCTTTCTCTTATACCCAACAGTGGTTGTTTCAAAGCTTTTCTACTATCAAAACAACAATTTCCTCTTAATTCTCAAAAAAAGATGGTGTGGGGCTTCCCTGGTGGCACAGTGGTTAAGAATCTGCCTGCCAGTGCAGGGGACACGGGTTCAAGCCCTGGTCTGGGAAGTTTCCACATGCTGCAGAGCAATGAAGCCCGTGTGCCACAACTACTGAGACTGAGCTCTAAGGCCCACGAGCCACAACTATGGAAGCCTGCGTGCCTACAGCTCATGCTCCGCAACAAGAAAAGCCAACGCAATGAGAAGCCCATGCACCGCAACGAAGAGTAGCCTCCGCTCACCACAACTAGAGAAAGCACGCACGCAGCAAAGAAGACCAAACGCTGCCAAAACTAACTAAATAAATAAAAATTTTAAAAAATGGTGCCTCTTACTTGGCATAGAAAATAGAAGCCATCTGAAAAGTACTCTGTCCATTCTCACTACAATTATCCAAAACTGCCCTAATCTACATCCAACTCTTTCCCCTTTCTATTACCGGAGAAGAGGTCTCCCTCTTCTGTTGATACTTTATTACTCTGTGGCAGGCAGTCTATAAAATGGCTCCCAATGACTCTCACTTAACGATATTCATACCCTGTGAAATTCCCTCCCCCTGAATGAAGGTTGGACATAGGTGACTTCTCCGCCAAAATAGAATACAGTGAAAGTAATGGAATGTAACTTCTGAGGTTAGGTTAACAAACATATTATGACTTCTGTCTTGGGTACTTTCTAGCTCCCTCTTCCTCTCTCACTTACTGACCCTGAAGGAAGCCAGCTGCTATGTTGTGAGGTGCCCTATGGAGAGGTTCATGGACTAAGGGAGGCCACTGGCTGACAGCCAACAAGGAACTGAGGCTCTTAGCCCAACAGCCTGTGAGAAGCTGAATGGTGACAATAATACATGAGGAAATATAGAAGCAGATCCTCTTCCCTCCTCTTCCCCCATTGTTGTCATCAGATGAGACCACAGACCCAGCAAATAGCCTGACAGCAACTTCATGAGAGAGTTTGAGCCAGAAGTGCCAGTTAAGCTGTGCCCTGGTTTCTGACACACAGGAACTGTGAGATAATAAATATTTACTGTTTTATGCTGCTAAATTTGGGGATAAGTTCTTATGTAGCAATAGATAACTAATAAACCTTCATTTATGCTCTGGATCCTTCTCTCTTGCTTCTCTTTTCCACATCTTCAAATCTTCTCTATCTGATCCTTCTAATTAGCAATTACACATGGAAAAACTATTTAAAAGAAAGGAAACCTCCAATTTCAATTTCCCACAGCTAAATTTCTCCCCTCCTCTTAATTTTTTTAAAATTATTTTTTAAAAATAAATTTATTTATTTATTGGCTGTGCTGGGTCTTCGTTGCTGTGCGCAGGCTTCCTCTAGCGGTGAGCGGGGGCTCCTCTTTGTTGCAGTGCGCGGGCTTCTCATTGCAGTGGCTTCTCTTGTTGTGGAGCATGGACTCTAGGCATGCAGTCTTCAGGAGTTGTGGTTCGCGAGCTCTAGAACACAGGCTCAGTAGTTGTGGCGCACGGGATTAGTTGCTCCGCGGACCAGGGCTCGAACCCATGTCCACTGCGTTGGCAGGCGGATTCTTAAACACTGCACCACTAGGGAAGGCCCTCCCCTGCTCTTTAAAGCCAAGCTTCTTGAGTTACCTCCACTCAATTTCTTCCCTTCATTTCCCTTCCATTCCATTCACCTCCTATTCATCCCATTGCAATGTAGTCATTAGCCCCATAAAATCCAGAAAAACTTCTCTCATCAATGTGGCCAGTGAATTTTCAGACCTCATTTTACTTGACATTTTTGAATCATTCAGCACACCTCATTTCTCTCAAAAATGTTTTCCTTCCTTCTTCCTCTTCTGTCATAGCAAATTATATTACTCCCTGCCCAAGGTAGAAAAGTGGTCAACTTGACTCCCATCTGTCCATACACTCAGTTGTTATCTTCCTCTTTTCTTAGTAGTTCACAGTTCTGTCCACTTTTCTCCATGCACAATGCCACAACTCCAGGACACTATCGTCTCTTGCCTGTATAATTGTAACAGCCTTCTAACTGGTCTTCAATTCATTGTTCTCTCTGCAGCCAAAGGAATTGTTTCAAAACACTTTAACAATGTCAATTCTCTGCCTAAAATTCGTCAGTATGTTCCCATTAGGATAAAGTTGAAGTTTTACCTGTAGGAAATATGACCATTTAATTTATCGTCCAAACGGGGCACTTTGGAGAGTGAAAGGGAGTGCTGTTAATAATTATGAAGGAACAGGTGTGTAAGCTGAGACTGTCTGAGAAAATGGGATAAAAGATCACCTTATTTATAAAGCCCTGTGATGTCTGGTCCCCAACAACCTCTGCATCCCATCTCCTGTGTTACCACACACTCCAGTCATTCTGAACTTCATTCAGTTCCTTGAACTCACCATAGAGTCCCTCTTGCTTTCGAGGTTTTGGACATATTGTTGTTTTTGCCTGGGAAAGTTTCCACCCCTCCTATTCTTCTGAAAGATTCCTATTCATCCTTATGGACTCAACTTAAATGTCCCTTGTCTGGGAAGACCCTTCCTGACCCCTAGATTCCTCTGCTGTGGGTTCCTAAAGCACATAGTATACCTCATTTCATAACTCTTGTTTCTCTGTATTGTTTATAGTTTACTTGAGGACTGACTTCCCAGCTGAATTATAAACTCTCTGAAGGAAAATACTGTCTCTGTTTTGTTCATAGGAAGGAAGTTTATGGAGGTAAAACATTCAAAGTCCCAGTGTGGGATTTTAGAAAAACCCATCTCTCATTCCTTGATACTGCAGTAGATGGGATTATCTACCCAACCTCCTATTCCCACTTCTGCTGCTGGTGATCTTCATAGCTTAGGGCAAGTGCAGAAGGAATTTTTGAGGATTAAGATCTCACTCCCAGAGATTCTGACTCAGTTGGTCTGGTGTGGGCCCAAGAAATGGTACTTTAAAAAAATCCCACTGTGTGATTCTCATGTGAAGCCAGCATTGCAAATACATAGTACTCTAGAGCAGCAGTGTCTCATAGAACTTCTTACAATGATGGAAATGTTCTATGTCTTCTTTGCCCAGTAGGGTAGCCATTACCTCATGTGGCTATTGAGTATTTGAAATGTGGCTAATGATGCTGAAGAAGTGAATTTTTACTTTTATTTAATTTTATACATTTTGAATTTATACATATGACTGACAGTGCAGCTCTAGAGCATTGGCTTTCAAACTTGAGTGTGCATCAGAATCACCTGGAGGGCTTGTTCGGTCAGATTGCTGGGCCCCACCTCAAGAGTTGTCAGGACAGCAGTTCTGAAGTGTGGTCTGAGAATTTTGATTCTGACCAGTTCCCAAGTGGTACTGATGCTGCTAATCTAGGCACAGATCTTGAAGAAGCGCTGCTTTAGACTTGTTAAAGATATAGACTCCTAGGTCCCATCCTTGTTCTTCTGAATCAGAATCCACAGATTATTTGTATGAACATTAAAGTTCTTTTTTTAATTTATTGAGGTATAATTGACGTATATTCGTTTCAGAATGAACATTAAAATTTGAGAAGCACTCATTTAGATGATTTCGTGTAAGTCAGACAATTCCAAGGTGACCCCATGAATATAACTTTTGTGCTGTAGAATTACACTCATACCTTCATTTAGCTTTCATCTTTCAAACTGCTTTTTAAAAAAAGAGTCAAATCGTGTGTGACCCTACTCTTTGCTTCATTAATTAATCCTTCTCTAAATCTAAATTTTCTACTTGAAAACATAGAAATCCTCACAATAAATACATGGTGCCTCATATAAGTTGGAATATGTTACATCTAAAACAAACACTTGGTATTCTCTCTGTGGTTTATATTCTGCTTGCAAAGCTTTTCTGTTTATTCTTTCAGCTTCTCACAGGTCACTTTTTTGAGGTTGCTGCCCCCTACCCTTTCAATTTCACTCCAAGATGAAGCACAGCCCCTCTCTTAACTTCCCTAAGCAAGATCTAGCTATAACTTTACCAAGAACTTGGGAGTCTATGGAATGGAAAAACATGCAGGAAAACAGCCACTGGAATGAGTAATTCAGGGGTTCACAGCTAAACCTTTCCCAAGGGGGGATTCTGACCTTTGATTTTATTCCTTGACTTGTTGATAAAATCTGCTCACCTACCCTACCCTCGACCCCTTCCTTCTACCCCATGTTTATGCCTCCTCCAAATTACCACCTACCCAGAACACAAACCCCCATCTCATCTGAGGACCAAAGAGAGAGAAAAATCTAGTTTTCTTCTCTTGTCCTGGTCTAAAGCCTGCCCCAGCCCATTGTGTGTCATCGTGTGCCGTCTAGCTCCTAGGAGTCCTTAACACTTCTATTTAGAGAGATTTGGGTTTTATTTTTGCACGGTCAAAAGGTCCACTCAAGGTTCCTCCCCACCTCCAAAATATTTAACTGGCTTCAGAGGCACTTAGTGAAATAGAAAGATGCTGCAAATTTTCAAACAAGTCAGGATTCTCCTACAGATTGAGCACCCTTTCCATATAAAATAGTTTTGTTAGTTCATTCAGGTAATAGAGCTGTCAGAAATCCATATGTGTGGTGGCTGTATTTTTAAAAATATTAACAGTCATTTGTGCATGTTTTCTATATGAGTTCAAAGAATGACTCAAGTATGAGTCAAGTACCCTTTTTACTCCTAATTTCCCTTTTTTCAGTAATCTTTTAAAAGTTTCCTGTGTCTTGACATAATTTCAGAGAAATTAAACTTAATAAAGTCATTTCATCAGTGCTGAAACAACTAGATATTCATGTTGGGAAAAATGGAACTCAACTCACCTCACACCATACACAAAAATTAATTCAAGATGGATTATAGACCTAAACATAAAATCTAAAACGATAAAGCTTCTAGAAGAAATCATAGGACAATATCTTTGCAACCTTGGGGTAGGCAAAGATTTCCTGAGGAAAACAGGAAACACTGACCACAAAAGGAAAAAAAAATTGGTAAATTGGACTTCATCAAAATTAAACACTTGCAGGGAATTCCCCATTGATCCAGTGGTTAAAACTCAGTGCTTTCACTACTGTGGGCCCAGGTTCGATCCCTGGTGAGGGAAATAAGATCCCACAAGCCATGCAGCATGGCAAATAAATAAATAAATACACAAATAAACATTTTCAAAAAGACAATGTTAAGAGACCAAATAGATAAGCTACAGGCTGGGAGAAAACGTTTACAACACGTGTCTGACCAAACACCTGCACCCTAAATATATGAAGAATACCTGCAACTTGATAAGAATATTAAAAAATCCAATCTTAAAAATAGTCAAAGGACTCCCCTGGTGGTCCAGGGGTTAAGAATGCTCCTTCCAATGCAGGGGTTGCGGGTTTGATCCCTGGTCAGGGAACTAAGATCCCACATGCCGCGGGGCAACTAAGCCCGCACACTGTAACTAATGAGCACGCGGGCCACAACTAGAGAGCCTGTGTGCCTCAACTACAGAGCCCACGTGCTCTGGAGCCTGCATGCCGCAACTAGAGAGAAGCCCGCCCAGCGTAGCAAGGAGCCTGTGCGCCGCAACAGAAGATCCCGCATGCCACAACTAAGACCCTACGCAGCAAAAAATAAAATAAAAAATATTAAAGAAAAAAAACAGTTAAAAATGTTTGAACAGTCATTTCACAAAAAAGACAAGAAATGGCCAATAGCCACTTGAAAAATGCTCAACATCATTAAGTTCTTATAAAAATACAATTTTAAACCACAATGAGATACTGTACACCCTCTAGAATGACTGAAACTAAAGAGAATAAAAACTCTATAGACCCTCATGTTTTGCTAGTGGAAGTATAAAATGATATAACCACTCTGGGAAATTGTTAGGCAGTTTCTTATAAAGTTAAACATATACTTACCATACAATTCAGCAGTCCCACTCCTAAATATGTACCCTAGTGAAATGAAAAGATGACTACACAAAGACCTATACGTAAGTGTTCATAGCAGCTTTATTCCTGGTAGCCTTAACTTGGAACCAGCTCAGGTATCCATAAAGAGGACAGTAGATAAACTGTGATATATTCATACAGTGGAATGCAACTCAGCAATAAAAAGGGACTAACTACTGATACAACCACAAGGATGAGTCTCACAAACATTGTGCTGAGTAAAAGAATCCAGACTGAGAAGAGTACATACTTTATGATTTCACTTACATGAAGTTCAAGAACAGGCAAAACTAATCTATGGTTACAGAAATCAGAACAGCAGTTGCTTGCGGGTGGTGGTGATGGGGATAACTGGGAATGAGCTGAGAGAACTTTCTGCTGTGATAGAACAGTCTTTATCTTGATGGGAGTGTGGATGAGCACAGGTGTCAGAACTGAAACCTGTGTGTCAGTTTTGTGAAAACTGACCAAATTGTACACATAAGATCTGTGCATTTCTCTGTTTAAATGGTATCTCAGTTCTGAAAAACTTCAGCAGCTTAAAATAACATAATAATTGCACTTAGTCTCTGTTATAACCATTGATCCATAGATCCTACTAATTCTACTAATAATGGTCAATTGCTCAATGGTGCTGACGAATAGCAGTTCATATGTGTTACCTAATTAGGTAAAACTATTGTTGCTTTGAATCTTCTGAATTTTGCTAAACATAGCTGAAGATTTATTTCTGTATTCAACTACAACACTGTGTAGATTTGTTTTAAAAGATGACATGTTCTGCTCAGTTCCCTCAACGTTTTTCACCAACATGTGATCCCCTTACATCTTTTTGTTCATCTTTATTTTCTGATCTGAAATGTGTTCAACATTTGATTCTTTGCCACCCAAATCCCATCAATCTATCACAGCCCAGTTCAAGTGCCATTTCCTCTAGAGGCTTTTATTCCCCCCTGCAGCTAATATAGCTCTCAATTCTTTCCTGAACCATTGGAGCACTTTTCCTCTCAAGTGCTAATTCCCATGATTTTGCAACAGCTTAAAATGTATTTGGAGCTTCTATTCTGGAATGGACATTTTTTCTAGAGTGCAGGGTTAGGCACACAGAAGGTACTCAAATACCTAAATAAACATCTGAACTTAAAAAATGTTTAATCTCATGTAATGTGGATCTCCTTTCCCTGATCTAAAGAGTATACATGTAAGATAAATAATTTTTGTCCAAATAGATCCTGCCTTATCTAAAAAGAATAATAATAGGAAAATTTGAATGATACTCTAACTTTCAAACACTTATGGTTAAATATATTGTTCTTGTAATCAAGGTCATTTTGTACATTACAATCATTATACTAGAGAAAGTTCAACAAAATAAAACAAAAGTGATTGACAATTTCCATTTTATTATCAAAAGACAAGAGACTGGTTTGACCAAAAGTATCTTTTCAACAGGTACATCATGTTTATCTTTGGCAGGAAGTTAAAAGACAGCTCTATAAAATTATTTGGGGCAGTGACAAACATTTAGCCAATTCATTAATGAGAATATTCTATACGTTCATTGCCAAGGTTAACTGTATTGTGTGATACGAGAGCCTTTAGTATGTATGAGGGACCATTACTTAATAAACGTATTTTAGTTTTCAGGCATTTTTGATCGTTATATTCTGTGCTTTATGATTGAGGCTCATATCAGTCACTCCTGTACTATAATGATAATAAGAGAAACAATGCTAATAAGTGATGATTCATTGCACTGGATGTAGAAACTCTGCTTCATGAATTTTCTAACTGTTTTTCCCTGTTCTAGACATTAGCCAGTGTCTATTTTTATTAAATGAAAATTTCAAAGCCTCTGCCAAATAAGTATATTTAGAAAGTAGGAATTAATATGGTATTAAACAAACTACAGTACCTTAAATATACTTCACATCAGATACTAATGTAGTTAAAGATATATACTAAATTAAAAGCCACCAGAGGGCAGCTTAATACAATAGTGATCGAATACTTTTAAGTATGGTAGCAGTATTTTAAAAATAATTCCAAGAGTTAGATATTATAGATATACAAAGTGAAAAGAGATATATTTAATAAAAATATTTTAAAATTTCAGTTATAATAAATGTTTCTGAGTTGATATATATGCAATATATTTTATATGCAGTGCACTTTTTTAGTTGATCTTCAAATACAAATGTGAATTAAATTTATCTTTCTCACTTTTTTTTTTTTTTTTGGCAGCAGCAAAGTTGGCCCAGAGGTCAAGCAACTTGGCCAATATTCACATTTTTAAAATGTGATCTTAGGTCCCCCTCTCTCTGTGGTGGCCAATGTTCCTCCTGTAAGAAGGAATTGGCACCTCTAACTTGTTTCTAATTTAATGGAATTAAAAATTAGGATGATAATGATAATTCTCTTGAAAGTACTTTTCATAATTTTTAATAATTGATGTATTAATTTGCATGCTCTTTGTCTCTGCCTCTAGTTTGAATGCTTCATGAGGTCAAGGACATGTACTTCAGGGACCTTGCCAAATGCAGTGTCCAGCAGTTGGCTTTCAATAATTATTTGTTGATTTAGTTATGTAATTAACTGTAAATTCTTAAGGGAGTAACATTTCTAGAGACTATTCCATGTTTTCATGTAGTCAACAGCTATGCTTTCTATTCACCCATCCACCCACCTATCCACCCATCCATTCATCATCCATCTATCCCTGTGTCTGTCCATCTGTCCATCCCTCCATCCATCCATCTGTCCATCTGTCCACTTGTCCATCTGCCCATCCATCCACCTATCAATTCATCCATCCATCCAGCCAGCCAGCCATCCATCCCTCCCCACAGACATCTAATCCTCCAAGACAATCTTCAGAAAGGGTTCCTTTCTATTTGGTGATTGAAAAAGGAACTTTCTCAGGAAAGGATCCCTAGTTCAAAGACTTCCTCTGAGAACACATAAAATCGCTTGAATAGTCTTTACCGCGGGGGCTGCGTCGTTTTAAAAAGACTGACAGTCTTCCTCAGTTCTTCCTGTAGGCCAGTGCCATGGCAAAAGGGTACATAAGGACTTATTTTCCTTTTTTTCCCTCCTGAAACCTCTGGTTGCTTTTTAGCAACTACTTTTTGACAAAGTGAAAGATGAAGCCTTTCCTCTTTCACAAGATTTATGTTATTTATCTTGTAATATTTCAGAGTTTAAAAAAAATTCATTGCCACTTTTGTGGCATTTTTTAACTATAAAAGTATTTATTGCTAAGTTGCATAATATTTTAAAAATTAAAATACAATATTACATAGAGAACAAATATAAATAGTTAACTTATACGGTTAATTTCTTTAACTTAGTAATATACATTTAAGGTTCCTCCATGTCTTTTCGTGGCTTGATAGCTCATTTCTTTTTATTGCAGAATACTATTCGATTGTCTGGACGTACCACAGTTTATTTATCCATTCACATGCTGAAGGACATCTTGGTAGCTTCCAAGTTAGGGCAATTATAAGTAAAGCTGCTATAAACATCCATGTGCAGGTTTTTGTATGGACATTTACTTTCAACTCCTTTGGATAAACACCAAGGAGCATGATTGATGGATGATATAGTAGGAGTAGGTTTACTTCTGTAAGAAACCACCAAACTGTCTTCCAAAGTGGCTGTACCATTTTGCATTCCCACCAGCATGAATGAGTGTTCCTGTTGCTTCACATTCTTGCCAGCATTTGGTGGTGTAAGTGTTCCACATTCTGGCCACTCTAAATAGATGTGTAGTGCTATCTCGTTGTTGTTTTAATTTGCATTTCCCTAATGACATATGATGTGAAGCATCTTTTCATAGCTTATTTGCCATCTGTATATCTTCTCTGGCAAGGTGTCTGTTAAATTCTTCGGCCCATTTTTTAACTGGGTTGTTTGTTTTCTTATTGTTGTATTTTAAGAATTCTTTGTATATTTTGTATAACAGTTCTTTATCAGATGTGTCTTTCATAAATATTTTCTCTTGTCTGTGGCTTGTTTCTCATTATCTTGACATCATTTTTCACAGAGCAAATGTTTTTAATTTTAATAAAATCCAGTATTAATTATTTCTGTAATGGATTGTGCCTTTTGTGTATCAAAAAAGCCACCTAGGTTTTCTCCTATGTTATCTTATAGGAGTCTATAATTTTGCATTTTATGTTTAGGTCTATGATCCATTTTGAATTAATTTTTGTGAAGGGCCTAAAGTCTATGTCTTGATTCATTTTTTGTGTGTGGATGTCTAGTTGTTCCAGCACCATTTGTCGAAGTGACTGTCTTTGCTCTATTGTATTGCCTTTGCTTCTTTGTCAAAGATCAGTTGACGATATTTATGTGAGTCTATTTCTGGACTGTCTATTCTGTTCTGCTGATCTATTTGTCTATTCTTTTGCCAATTTCACACAGTCTTAATAACTGTAGCTTTACTGTAGTAAGTTTTGAAATCTATAGTATTAGTCCTCCAACTTTGTTCTTCAATACTGTGTTGGCTATTCTGTATCTTTTCCCTCTGTATATAAACTTTAGAATCTGTTTGCCAATATCCACACATGAACTTGTTGGGATTTTGACTGGGATTGCAATGAATCTATAAATCAAGTTGGGAAGAACTGACATCTTGATGATACTGACTCTTCCTATTCAAGAACACAGACTATCTCTCCATTTATTTGATTTCATTCATTAGAGTTTGGGAGTTATTCTCAAATAGCTCTTGTACATATTTTGTTAGATTTATACCTAAGTATTTCATTTTGTGGGGTGCTAATGTAAATGATGATGTGGTTTTTATTTAAAATCCACTGTTCATCACTGGTCCTCAATATAATTTTTATCAGCAGCTTGGTAATTGATCATATGGCTCTTTGGTAAGCTAAGTAACTAACCTCTTTCTCTTAAAAAATATTTAGAATTTTTTCCTGTTTTCTGATATTTTAAATATCAATGAGATAATGAACAACCCTACACACACACACACACACACACACACACACACACACACATCTTTAAGGGTTCCTAAGATAATTTCCTAATAATAAATTCCTTAAAGTGGAATTTCTGGGTCAAAAAGACACATATGTTAAAGGTTTTTGACACGTGGCCAAATTGGGCTTGAGAAGTGTTATAAAACTTTAAATTCCAATTGACAGTGTATGAGAGTGCCTCTTTGTTTACATCCTCAGCAATTCTGGGTATTATAGTGTTTAGATTATCTTTTGGAAGAGGTGTTTTTGATTTAAAAATTATCTTGTTTTGGACTTCCCTGGTGGTGCAGTGGTTAAGAATCCGCCTGCCAATGCAGGAGACATGGGTTCGAGCCCTGCTCCCAGAAGATCCCACGTGCCGCGGAGCAACTAAGCCCATGCACCACAGCTACTGAGCCTGCACTCTAGAGCCCACGAACCACAACTACTGAGCACACATGCCACAACTACTGAAGCCCATGTGCCTAGAGCCCGTGCTCCGCAACAAGAGAAGCCACCACACTGAGGAGCCTGCACACCGCAACGAAGAGTAGCCCCCCGCTCACCACAACTAGAGAAAGCCCGCACACAGCAACGAAGACCCAACACAGCCAAAAATAAATAAATATATTAAAAAAGAAAAATTATCTTGTTTTAGTTTGTAATTATATGGTCACTGCAGAGATGAGTAAATCTCTCTATTGAGGATACCAATAATTTGCCATATGCTGCTTGTATTTTCCCCACTTTGGTATTTTAACAGGTGCTGAGCTCGCCTGTGAGTACAACAAAGTGGGATGGAGGTGTGAAAATGTCAGTAGTGACAAAAACAATAGGTGTGTGTGCGTGTGTATGTGTGAATGCACGTGTGTGTAGCCAAATGATTTATGCTTCAAAGAAGTGGTTAATGGACAATGGTATAAGAGTTCTTTTTCACACTTCAGAAAGTTAAACATAGTCCAGAATAGGAAAATCTACAGAGACAGAGAGTAAATTAGTGGTTGCCAGAGGCTAGAGGAAGGGGAGAATGGGGAATGACTGGTAGTGGGTAAAGGGTTTCTTTTTGGCACGATGAAAATGTTCTGGAATTAGACAGTGGTAATGATTGCACAACTTTGTGAATGTACTATAAACCACTAAATTGTACACTTTAAACGTATGAATTTTATGGTATGTGAATTACATCTCAATAAACCCATTATTTTAGAAAGTCAGTGTGCTTATTTTTCAAATACCCACTTGAAATTTTGATTTTAATAAAAATGACAATGTGTTTTAAATCATTTTTCCAAGGCAAAAGAAAGAGCAGAGGCATCTAGGCTTACTGATCCAATGTTAATTCAAGGGTAATGTGTACATTATTTGCAGTGGTGAAATTTTTCTAGAATTAGATGTTGATGATGGTTGCATAGCGTTGTGTATATACTAAAACCCAGTAAAGTGTACACTTTAAAATGGTGGATTTTGTGGTATGTGAATTGTATCTCAAATTTTTAAAAGTTGATTTAAAAAGTTGGCACAGTGCTGCTATATGACCCAGCCATTCCACTCTTAGATGTATACTCCCAAAAACTTGCACACGAAGGTTCACAGCAGTATTATTCAAAACAGCTTTAAAATGAAAACAACCCAAATGTCTATCACTTGATGAAAGAATTAATAAAATGTGGTATTTCCACACAATGGAATATTACTCAGCAACAAAGAGAAATGAAACACAGATACATCCTGCAACAGAATGAACCTTGAAAACATTATCTAAGTGAAAGAAGCCAATCACAAAAGACCACATATTGTATGATTCCATCTGTGTGAAATGTCCAGAATAGGCAAATTTATAGAGGTAAGAGAGTAAACTAATGGTTGTCCTGGGGGAAGGGGTGGAAATGGGGAGTGACTGCTAATAGGTAGGGCCTTCTTTAGGGGTGATGAAAATGTTCTGGAATTAAATGGTGGTAGTGGTTGTACAATCTTGTGAATATACTAAAAACCATTGGACTGTACACTCTAAATGGGTGAATTATGTGGTATGTGAGAATGGTATCTCAATAAAACTGTTTAAAGAAAGAAAAATGCTAACAAATAGCAAAATGTTGAGACAAATATTGAAGAAAGACAGATGGTAGAAAGTCTCTGCTAATATGATGTTAAAAAACCAAAGAAACAAAACACAAAGAATCCCTGTTTCCTTTCTCAGCCTTCTTTATGAATTATAGACAGAATTTACCAATATCTTGAATCTATAATGACTCCTTTGACCCTTTTCTCCCTTCTTCTTCCACTGTTCACATTACAAATGTCCTGCTTATTCACAGAGTTTATGAAATCCACGTGCATTTTTTTTGCCAACGTTATGCTGTAATATGTTTCAATTAAGAGTTTGATACCATTTCAGGTTTTTACTTTTACCATTCACTGTTTTTTTAAACAAATACTAAATAAATGTGTTGCTATTACACATTCATGCTGGACAGTCACCACAGTGATCAAGTCGGCCAGAAGAAGAGTGTTTACTGCAAGGCTCTGGTTCTTGTTATTATTCAACTGTCTACATGAAAATTAGGTCTCCCTAGTAACTAAATTGTTTTAGCCATTGTTTTGACTTTTAACAGCCTTAGGAGTAAAATCATGTCAAATGTTTTACGTTATAGAACTTCCGAATTCATTCAACAAATTTTTATTGAGAACCTGTTATTGACCAGACACCATTTATTTATCATGAACATTAAAGAACACTATTTGGTTAATCAAGTATGATTTTTTTCTTACAGATACTGGTAAGAACACTTCAAAGACGTGAATGGGATTAATTCAGGACTGTTGCTCCTGACAGATAAGCCAGTCTACCTGCTGTTGAATGATGTGCAAAAAAGAAATTGGGTAAGAAGAAAGTTATTTGAATAAATTTTTTTTTTGCATTTGTAGAGTGCTTTTGTTTCTCAGGATTTTTTTAACGAACAAAAAATCTTTTAAAATCCTCACAAGAACCTTAGGAGTGCGGCTGGGCAGCACTTTCCACATGATTCTTCTGTGGATGAGGACATGGAAATTAGTGAGGTTGTGTGATGGGCTTGCTTGGATATGCACAGGAATGCAGAAAGTCTGACTCTTACTATTTTATTTCAACTTGACCTCTAGAAGTAAGAAAGACTGACGACCAAACCTCTCTAACATTTTCTAAACTGTTTATTTTATTCACACTTGATTCTAATCTAAAGTTGCCTTAAGAGAAAAGAGCCCCACCTAGCTACTTGCTCAGTGGGATCTGGTATTCCATCTAATCTCCTTATGTTAGTGTATAAATTGACCAAGGTTAAAGAGAAAAAAATCTTTCCTCAATGTTTGGGGATGGTGGAGTAGGACAATTTATCTGCAAGGTATAAAAAGGTAAGGTGTACCTCTGCTTTTTGGTGAGAAAAGTTCAGAAGTGAGTGTGTTTTGTTAATGAAAACTTCACAATACTTATCTTTGGCTAGAGATTAAACGTGGAAAGATCCACCCATTCATAATCATAGTTTTTGTAAAATTATACATAGTAAAAACTAATGGATCATAGTCTTCATCTGTTGCAGAAATGTTACAACTTTAATATTGCCCAAATGTGTATAAGTGCTATATTTTGAGCCATTGCATAATAATAATTTCTCACTTTTACCAAGCGCTAATTGTGTACTGTGTAGGCAAAACCTACACTTCTCCTGCATATCTGTTTTGTTCTCACACTACTGCCACACTCACAACGCTTCTGACACCAGACATGTGGGTTTTCTGAGACACCAGCTAGGTGTCCTACAGTGTAACTCAATTCTGACACTATCTACCTGGAGATGGCATCAGATGCCACAGGATAAGGACTCAGTCCTACAAGACTGCCCCCCTCCCCACCACTTTAGATGCCAATCGCAAGTAGTAGGTCCCCAGGTTACCCACAACTTGTGTTCAACTTGGCTACAAATCAGAGATTCCCGTGACCTCCTTAGATTCGATTATTTGCTCGAATAGCTCACAGAACTCAGGGAAACACTTACGTTTACCAGTTTATTAAAGGGTATGATAAAGGACACAGATGAACATCCAGATGGAAGAGATATGAAGGGCAAAGCATGTGGGAAGGGGAACGGAGCTTCCATGCCCTCTCCCAGTGCTCCACTCTCCCAGCACCTCCACGTATTCAACAACTTAGAATAGAAGCTTTCTAGAACCTCATATTTTGGAATTTTTATGGAGGCCCCATCATGTAGGCATGATGGACCATTAATTCCATTTCCAGCCCTTCTCCCCTCTCTAGAGAATGGGAGGTGAGCTGAAAATTCCAAGCTTCTAATCATGGCTTGGTCTTTCTGGTGACCAGGCCCCATCCAAGAGCCCACCAAGAGTCAACTTATTAGGGCCTTCCCTGGTGATGCAGTGGTTAAGAATCCTCCTGCCAACGCTGGAGACACGGGTTTGAGCCGTGGTCCGGGAAGATCCCACATGCCGCAGAGCAACTAAGCCTGTGCACCACAACTACTGAGCCTGCACTCTAGAGCCCACGAGCCACAACTACTGAGCCTGCATGCCACAACTACTGAAGCCCGTGCACCTAGAGCCCGTGCTCCACAACAAGAGAAGCCATCACAATGAGAAACCCATGCACCGCAACGAAGAGTAGCCCCCGCTCACCGCAACTAGAGAAAGGCCCGCACAGCAATGAAGACCCAGTGCAGCCAAAAATAAATAAATAAATTTATTTAAAAAAAATTCAGAGTTGTTTTTTAAAAAAAAAGAGTCACCTTCTTAGAACAAAGGACATTGCTATCATCCAGGAAATTCCAAAGGATTTAGGAGATCGGTGTCAGGAACTGGGGTCAAAGACCAAATTTTAGAACAAAAGATGCTCCTAAGCTCTTATCACTTAGGAAATTACAAGTGTTTTAGGAGCTCTGTACCATGAACTAGGGGTAGAGACCAATATATGTATATTTTCTGTTATATCTCACATGTACGAAGACCTATTGTAAGTGGTGCAGGAGGTGGGAGGACTGAAGGAAAGAACATTAATTCTCCTGGCTTCTTCCTTGCCTGACCATGGGTTGGCAGCAGGGCAGCTTTCATGGGTGTGTGACCTCTGCAGTCAATAGGGCCCCATACTCAGAGGGGTCCTGCATTTGATTTAATGCTTTGCTGACACCATTTTGAAATTCTTAATTTTATCTTTGAATGTGTGTTTCGTTAGTAAAGTCTGATTACTAAAGAGGAGATACACGTGATACACGTTATGCCATTTCTGATTGCCCCATTTGCATACAGCATTTCCAGTGCTCCATGGGCATAGCATTCCTGTGCATCCATGACACTTGGGAGTTCAGTGAGACTCAGAGCAAGGTCAAGGTGAACCTCTGCGACTGATTAAGCCCGAAATGCCTCTCCTTCCACTTGAACCAGAACAAACAAACAAAAGGCTGTGGCATGCTAAGAAACCCAACTAACCAAGGAACTCTATCATATCCTTTCTTACTCATGTTACGTCCCTATATTAGCCAACCACTTACACTAAAAAATGATGCCATAGAAGGAAAGGGAGGACAGGACAATCCATAGTTCCTTTTCCTTTCAGTCCCTCTTTACTCATTAGTAAGCCAAAGGCAGACAGGGTTGGTACAATGTGTGTGTATAAAGAAGTTAAATGGAATAGTTGAGTTAGTTCTGAGGGGTGTTTCCACTGTTCCAGCAAGAAAACAAATGCATATGTTATGTATGAACTTTGAAATGTAAATTGGATAATTTTGGTGATTCTGCTGCATACAAGTTAAATGCTCTTATATTGCATTTAAAACTGACATTGCACAATGTAAGTGGTAAAGTTTGTGCTGATAATTTAAACTTTTAATTCTTTTCTTTACTTTAAATGGTGTTAAATGGAAAAAATTTAAAACATGACCAGTCAAGTGAGAGGGAAAGAAAGACTGTGGAAGAAAAGCTAAAGTTTTATATTTCAGGACCTTTAATTACATTTTTTTCTTGATTTTTCAGTTTGCACTGGGCTTCACAAATTTATGTACTTGGTTAACGGTGTCTGCGTTCCTCCACCCAAGGCCACAATTCCTGATGGTGGCCCTTTTCTACAGCTACAGGTCTCCTTGGGTGCCCAGAGCTGGTCCCTCTCCCTTGCTCCTTCAAGCCTGCGGCTGGTAGCACCTGCCACTCTTGCCAGTCCGGTGCGGGCGAGAGGGAAGGGGTATGGAGGGAAAAGAGGGAGATATCGCCTTCCCTTGTTTTCCTTTAACCTCTGCCCACACCTTTGTAAATCACTTTCATCATTCCCTCTTTTTTTTTTTTGTGGTACGCGGGCCTCTCACTGTTGTGGCCTCTCCCGTTGTGGAGCACAGACTCCGGACGCGCAGGCGCAGCGGCCATGGCTCACAGGCCCAGCCGCTCGGCGGCATGTGGGATCTTCCCGGAATGGGACACGAACCCGTGTCCCCTGCATCGGCAGGCGGACACTCAACCACTGTGCCACCAGGGAAGCCCCATCAGTCCCTCTTTTACACGCCTCCGTTTTCATATATTTTACTGTAGACAATTTCAAACATAGACATATATAGAGAAACTAGTATAGTAGATGCCCACATAGCCATTATCCGGGTTCAGTGATACTTCTTTCACTCCTTTGGAGTGTGCCATCTGTTTCTTGCTGGGATCCTGGCTGATATAGGGCCGTCCTATGCATTTGGACTACTATTCAGAGTCATTACACCCCTCTCTTCAACAGGGACAGCAACTATTCAGATTATTTCTGAAAAGAACCAAATTATCCCACAGATTAAAATGGAGGAAGTGGCTTTAGACATATTTCCTGCCTGTTCAGTGAAACTTGGTTCCCTAACTCCCTCCCGGGCATCCTAGCTCATCTTAAACCAGGCTTTGTTTCGTACACAAAGCTGCAAAGAGAGGGCATACTTGGTACCATTCAAAATATGTGAATCACATTAATCAACAGTGTTTATTCCCATAGATTAATAAATGCTTTGTCCTTTCACTCATGAGAGAAAAGGAAACACTTGGCAAGAATTTTTTCTTTGTGAGGCGGTCCTCTTTGTGAGAGGATTGATTACATGGTCATAGATCAGCAGTATATTTATCTTCCACAACTTCAGGAAAATAATTTTGTCATTAATGAGATTTGCTAGTAAAACAGAAAGGTCATATCCACAAGGATAGAGTCATTTGTAATATGAGACCCTGGTCTCTTAACAAGAAAGATAATCATTTCAGTTTTAGTCTTTTTATTAGTAGACACAATAAAAGTAATGTACTATTCTAGAAACAGGTATTTGGAATTAGACTCTTTTTCATCACGTTCCATCAGGTGTACCATAGGATTGTTTAAATCAATAGGAAGCCAGAAGGAAGGGGTGCGGAAAGAACTAATATTTATTGAATGCCTTCTTTGTGTTATAAGTGCTCTCAGGTTTATTATCAATTTAATCCTCATAGTAATCCTAGGAGGCTGATGTTATTATTCCTGTGTTATGGAGGAGGAAAGTGAGACTTATGTAGGATAAGTTGCTCCAAGGCCCACAGCTACATAATAATTAAAATAGCCACTATTTATGTATGGCTCTGCTTGACTCTATGCAAAGCACTTTACATTGAAATTTATGAAATTTAACCCTATGGGGTAAATCGCTTTATGCCCATTATACAGATGAGGTGGGTTAAGCATCATGCCATGGTCACATCATTAATACTGGCAGAGTCAGAATTCTGAGTCAGTCCTGGTGGACTCAAATCCTTGCTAGTCTCACCACCTTCTGTCGGCTGCCAAAGAGATGGGTACACTGTTACAATTTCTTTTTCCATCTTGAACTTCTCTTCCTCTTTCACAATGTCCATTCAATCATTCTCGTTAGATCTTTCTCTTTGATAAAGGACACAAAAGCAAATGTGAGTAGACAGGTCCTTTGTCATCTTATTTCATTGTGCAGTCAGTCTCAACAGCTGGCCTGTTCTTTCCTTCATCATTTTCTTGTCTAACACAATTTTCTCCTTTCATTGTCTCCAGACATGTTCATTCAAGTACTCCTAAAATATTTTAAGAAGTAATACATTCCTCACCACATTTTTAAGTTGATGCCTAAAATTTTGATCATGTTAGGTTACGTATATATATATATATATATATATATATTCCAGTACATTATGAATGACATTTAAAAATAAACTGTCACATCTCTATTTGAATCTATCCAGTAGAATCTAAATATTATAACAATTTGATGCCCCATAATACTTTTAAAATACACAAAAATAAGTTCTTCTTTGTTCGTTTTTCTTCTTGAAATTGTATTTCCATTCCATTTCCTAATATATATTTTATACTTTAAAGTATTTCATGAATAACATACTTCTATGCAACAGAAATATGGAAATAATTTAAAATTTCCTGTGATCATAAGGTTCTGAGTGTTAGAAAATTCTGCACAATTTCTCAAAACATCATAAATATATTGCAAATACTGATGAATAATTATTAAACATAAAATGTAAAATTGTATTGGAATTGCAGATCTTAATGACATGAGTAAAGCCTTTCTCCCCCATGTATCCAGGGATAAATATACAGGATTTAGTGTCAATGTTGAATGTATGATTTGGCAAATAGAGGTGCTGAGAAGCTCTTCACCTAAATAAGTAAATAAGAATGATGGAGTGTTTTTTTTTAAAAAATATTTATTTATTTATTTGGCTGTGCAGGGTCTTAGTTGTGGCATGCAGGGTCTTCGTTGCTGCGTGCAGGATCTTTTTTCTTTTAGTTGCGGGATGTGGGATCTTTAGTTGCAGCTTGTGGGGTCCTTAGTTGTGGCATGCATGTGGGATCTAGTTCCCTGACCAGGGATTGAATCCGGGCCCCCTGCATTGGGAGTGTAGAGTCTTAACTGCTAGACCACCAGGGAAGTCCCTGATGGAGTTTTGTGATAGCAATGGGACTCAGTTCTTTGAATTCTTCTCAGTTATATACCAAAAATTATATGGTAATATACCATCAAGATTATTTTTAGTAATCTCTCATCTTGATGACTTAATTAGGTGTCCTTCCCCTTTTAAAAATAATTAATTAATTTTTGGCTGTGTTGGGTCTTTGTTGCTGTGCATGGGCTTGCTCTAGTTGTGGCGAGCAAGGGCTGCTCTTCATTGTGGTGGCTTCTCTTGCTATGGAACACGGGCTCTAGGTGTGCGGGCTTCAGTAGTTGTGGCAGGCAGCCTCAGTACTTGTGGCTCGTGGGCTCTAGAACGCAGGCTCAGTAGTTGTGGTGCACGGGCTTAGTTGCTCCGCGTCATGTGGGATCTTCCTGGACCAGGGCTCGAACCCGTATTCCCTGCATTGGCAGGCAGATTCTTAACCACTGCGCCACCAGGGAAGTCCTAAATAGTGCATTCTAATTGACCATATTTAGAATTAAATATAAAAGAGCCAAAGTATTCTATAACTGTGATTACAGATATAATCACTGATATTTGGAATCTGCTTGCTTGAGTAGACCAGATAATTAGAATACCATGTTAAATAAGCTGAGGTTCAAACCTATACAAGACTGAATGCTTTACACAGGGAAAAATTTCCATGGCTGAGAACTGCATTCTTAACCTGGGCCAGGTATTTCAAAAACATGCTGTTTCGGTCATAAGAGAGCACAAGGAGGGGGTGGAATGGGTAGGGAGAGAAACATTACAGAAGACTTTGTGTAAACTCATCAGCACTGTTGGAAAAACAACACAAAACCACGATCAAGTCAATAACGTTATCTTTGGCCTATAAAGAACAGTACATTTTTTGGCCAGCTATCATCCTCGATAATTTGTCTTGTTGTTACATAATATGTTTCCTTAAGAAAACTCAAAGAGCCCTACACAAGTTATGTCATTTTCTTTATAACATGCTGAAGCCGAAAGCAGAAGGGAAGTTGTCTAGACCAGTGCTATCCAAAAGAAATATGAGCCGCATAAATAGTAATTAAAAATTTTCTAGTAGCCACATCTTTTTAAAAAAAGTAAAAAGAAATAGGTGAAATTAATTTGAATATTATATTTTACCCAATATATCTAAAATGTTATCGTATCAACATATAATGAATGTAAAATTTGGCCATGAGAGCTATACCATTCTTTTGTTGGTACTAAGTCTTTGAAATCTGGTGTGCATTTAACATTTAGAGCACATCTCAGTTTGGACTGGTCACATTTCAAGGGCTCAGTAGCCACATAGCATCTCAATTCTAGAGAATATGGAAAGGGTGATGGTCATAGAATCCAAAGTCCGGGCTTTATTGCAAGCTAATATCAATATAATGTGAGTCAGAGTTTGTCGTTATCCTGCTCAAAATCCTCCTGACTTCTTATCACTCCCAAAACAACAGCTAAACTCTTATCTCTGAGGCTGAGCATGATGCAGCCCCACCTTCCTTACCAACTATCTGACCTACCAATTTCCCCCTCACTCATTCTGCGCCCCCCTGTCCCCACCCCCATCTCAGGATTGTGGTACTTCCGCCTCCTTCAGCTTGGAATGCATCTTCTCCTGCCTCAGTCCCTGAATTCATTTAGGTTTTTGCCAAAATGTCATCTCAGGAAGGCCTGTGACCTAAAATAGCTCTCCTCTCTAGCCACTCTCCAGAGTGATCTCTTGGTATTCATTACACTAAACACTGAAAGTACACATGCATTTTAAAATTTGTTTACTATCTATCTCCTCCACTAGAAAGTAAGATCTATGAGGGCAGGAGCGTTGTCTTGTACACTGTTGGATCACCAACACCTGGAATAGTGCCTGGCACACAGCAGGTTTGTTGAAGAGATGAGTGATAATGTTGTCTTTGGCAGATCATTTAGAGGGTATAGTGCAGTGTTTAGGAGTGTACAATCTGGAGTCAGACTCTTTGAGATCAAATTCCAGCCTGTCTGCTTACTGTCTCTGTCCTTTTGAGTAACTACTTAACTTCTTTAAACTAGGTGCTTCATCTGAAAAATGTGGTTGTCAACAGTAGCATCCATTTTGTAGAGATGACGTTGTTTTGAGAATGAAATGAGATAAAGTAGGTTAAGTACCTAATTCAGTATCCCACCCATAAAAAGCACTCAAGAAAATTTCCTGTTATTATCTTTTAAACAGTGATTAAGATGAGTGCCTTGGCTCCCATGTATTCTTCAACCTGCCCCACTGCTTCACAGACACTGCTCTTGTCACGGTTACTAACAGTCCCTCCTCTTTGCCTCTGCAGTGTATGTGTTCCCTTTCGGCTCCTTGGATACTGTTGAACATTCTCCTGCCTGACTTCTGTAGTACACAGAACTTTCTACTGCCTCTCTGCCTACTCCCTTTTACTCCCCTTTGCTGACTGCTCTTCCCCTTCCCTTGTTTATATTAGTTCAGTCTCTGTCTTTGATGCTGGTTACTCTACGCCCACTCCCTGAACAATCTCACCCACTCCCAGGACTTCAATTGTCATTTCTATGCTGCTGATCCCAAATCTCCATCACCAGCCTGGCTTTCTCTCCTGAGCTCCAGGCTGTATCTGCAATGGCCTTATAGCCATTCAGCTATTGAATATCCAATGCTAAAATCATTCTACTTCATCCAAACCTGCTCCTCTTCTGAATTTCCTATTTTAATAAACGGCTCCCCACTCACCCATTGTTCAAACCAGAAAATGCAGTATGTATCAGTCTTGAGTCCTCCCTCTTCCATCCCACAATCCAATCAGTCGCAATCTGCATACTTCTACCTACCCCTGTCGCCATACCTGAGTCCAGGCCAATTTCCTGTCTAGATTCCAGGCTAGACTAGCTAAGCTTCCTTATAGACACCACTGTGTCCATTCTTTCCTTCCTCTACTTCTCCACAAAGTAACAAGAGTAATCTTTTTTCTATTTTTGGCTGCGTTGGGTCTTCGTTGCTGCGCGTGGGCTTTTCTGTGGTTGTGGTGAGCAGGGGCTACTCTTTGTTGTGGTGCGCAGGCTTCTCCTTGCGGTGGCTTCTCTTGTTGTGGAGCACGGGCTCTAGGCGCACGGACTTCAGTAGTTGTGGCACACGGGCTCAGTAGTTATGGCTCGTGGGCTCAGCGCAGGTTCAGTAGTTGTGGTGCATGGGCATGTGGGATCTTCCCAGACCAGCGCTTGAACCCATGTCCCCTGCATTGGCAGGCGGATTCTTAACCACTGCACCACCAGGGAGGCCCCAAGAGTAATCTTAATAAAATGCAAATCTGATCTCACTATCATACTCAGAGCCTCATTGCTTAGAGCTCCAAGGTGATGGGTAGCTCCCTATTGCCTTTAAGATAAAGTCAAATCTGGGGGGCAATTTAATTATATATGTTTGAGAAGTTATACTGGCAGGCTTGTTACAAACAAACAAAACAGCATTCCTCCAACATACCCTCTCCTACAGCACTGTTCACTATTTCTTGTGCTTCAGCCTCCCCGGGGGCAACCGCTATCAACTATTTTACCTGATTCTTTTGGGATTATCTCCGTATCTCTAAAGAACGTGTTTACATTGCTATTTTAAAAAAATTTCAGTGACTTCCACTCTAGAAGATGAAGATTTAGCTTATTTTCACTAAACCCTATGATACCCACCACATACATAAACACTTTTTATTCCTCATCTTCTCAACATGGGCATAACTTAACTATGTTGCCTTCAGTAGTTACACTGATATGACTTTGTAAATGTTATTCACATCTGAGCCAAAGAATACTATGCTACAAATACTTTTTCTTTATAACTTTTTTTTTTGAGTTAATAACTTTCCCCCCCTGTAACTTGGTTTTTGTAATAAAGAGGCTTAACTCCATTTTTGATATTTGACTATTGGAAGCTTTCAACCTCCATCCCTCTTCCCTATCTTCCCACATCTGGGCAGCCAAGATGAGAAGACTTGTGTAGGCCTTTACGTCTAAGAGCTGATGGGAATTTCAAACAGGGCAGACTTTAGCCCATGTTAGGGTAATTCCCCACCATGCTGGCTCCACCTTTTAACCACAGTGAAAGCCCCAAATCACCCCTCATCCTTTGTCATTTTCTCATCAGACTCCTGCATGAGCCCTTTCCCTGCTGGGAACCCCTATCTTAGTATTAGTACTAAGTATACTTTATTTATAGTCATGGGTGGATGCATCGTGTCATGTGTCTGGACATCCAAATAAATTCCTAAGTGGGAGATCATGCTCACCTTTGGGCAGACTGATCTATATATTGATATATACTTATCATCAATACATTCCCAAATTGCCCCACCCCCAGTTTTAAGAAATCTTCCTTCAACATTCTTTAAATGCCGGTCATTCTATCCATGTCATTTTCTTGGTGATCTTTCTCCAGGGCATCTGCCCTGCTCCAGTCCAGCAGATTGGTTGATCTTTAGGCTTCCTTCGGAGCTGTGGTCTTAGATTTTCCCTTCACCATCACCCTGACTTTCTCATGTATCAGAATCCCATTCCCTGGACTCTATTTTCTCTTTTCTTATTTTAGTTGAATAAATTCTCTCATAGCTCCCTGAGAAATGGACCTGTCAGATACTGTTTTTGACCTTTGACGTCTGAAAAAAATCTATATTCTGCCCTCCCACTTAATTAATAATTTGGCTGGGGAACTCTACATTAGAAATCATTTCCTTCTACTATTTTCTAGCATCCAGTGCAGCTGTTGAGAAATCTGAAGCCATTCTGATACCTGATTCTTTTTAGAATCCTGTTTTTCTTTCCTGAAAGTTTCTAGAATATTATCTTTGTCCACAGGGTTTGCAATTTCATAATGACGTGTCTCAATGTAGGTTTGTGATGTGTCTCAATGTAGCTCCAAGACATCCATTGTCTTGGGAGCTCGATAGGCTCTTTTAATTTGGAAAGTCATGTCTTTTCATTGTAGGAAATTTTCTTGAATTGGTTCTTTGATAGTTTCCCCCCTTCATTTTCTCTGTTCTTTCTTTCTAGAACTTTCAGATATTGTACTTCCTGGACTAGTCTGTACCTTTTTCATCTTTTATCTCTTTTTCTCTTTCTATCTTTTTGTTTTACTTCCTGGGAGATTTCCTCAACTTTATATTTTAAACCTTCACTGGAAGCTTTCTTTTATACTGTGATATTTTTAATATCCAAGAGTTCATTTTTGCGCTCCGGCTGCTACTTTTAAAAACACTAATACCATCTGGTTCTTGTTTGATGACTGCAATATCTTATAATATTTCACTATTTTTGAATCTTTGAAGGTATTAATAGTAGGTTATTTTTTTCCTCCTGCATAGTCTTTATTTCTTCTTTGTTGCTTTTCTATGTTAGTTTGTTTTGGCCTCTGTCTTTCTTATTAGAATATTCCATCAACTGTCTATAGAGATCCTTGACTGTCTGCCCATATCTAGAAGAGAGGCACTAGAAAGCTTTGGGCAAGCTCAATTTACATGGTTGGCTTGTGAACTGTGGGTTTCACTGTAGGGCAATCTGTTGGTCAGAAGTATGGGAAGAAAGTGAAGAAAGAAGGTTAGGTGTCTTGACAGTCAATTATAAACTTTCAGTAGGTTGCCTCCCAGCCTTGCCAACTGCTGGCTTAGGATTCAGCTTTCTTGGGACGGACAGGTGAGTTACTACTCAACCATAATTTTTCCAGCTTCCAAAATTGTGTTGGTGCTGTTTCTTCTTTTATTATCTGTGTGCTTGGGGACTTCTACTTTTAAAAAAATCCATTCATTATTGTTTTAGTGGGTTTTCAGGAGGAACGGAAACTCCCATGAGTGTTGTCTGACATTTCTAATAGGAATTAAAGCATACAGAGTCTTTACTGTATGATTATTGAAGTGTCTACTTTTTGGCCCTTGTCGAATTCACCAACCTTATCTCATGTCCATTCTATATTCAGACTACCTTTTCAGTTTCTTGAGTGCACCACATTCTGCCTTTGCCATCTGGCCCCCACAAGTGCTGATACCTCTGCCAGGAGCTCCTGTTTGCCCCCCGACTGCCTCTATGGATCTTTCAGGTCTCAGTTTAGGTGTGATTGCTCAGAGTGGATGTCTCTGACCCTCATATTAGGGTGAAATCTCCCTGCTGTGGGGTATCCATACCACTCAGTCCTTCCCCTATTTTAAAATGGGTCACCTTTTATTTTTCCTCACTAGTCTGTAAGCTCTGTGGAGGTAGGGGTTGTGACCATGCTCCACTTCTTTCACTGCAGTATATCCAGCCATTAGCAGAGTGCCGAGGACATAGTAGGTGCTCAATGTGCATTTGATGAATAAACAAATGAAGACAAGTGAAAGGACTTGCTTATGATAAGAAAACAGAGATAGTACTGGAAACTGATTCAATCAATCCTTTCTGTTCAACTGTATCGGCCTATCCTTGTTTTCTTGGTTTGCAATTAGAAGAAATCAAGATAGTCTTGATTAGGAAAAGGAGGTAATGATCTCTTAAATTTGTAGGTGGGTCGTACCAGGATAATTGTCTATCTCTGGTTTATAAGTTAGGAAGCAGAGGATTAGTGATATTATACAATGCATGAGAGAAGGTTCTAGAACTGAGAATTAGTATCTTCTGGCTCCTAATACTGTTTTCTTTTTTACTGTTTGAAACACATCTAGGATGTTACGTCTCTAACCTTATTGTCTTTTATGCTTCACGGGTATTTCTGTGTTGTTCTCTATATCTGTCTTTCATCAAGTAACTATCATCATGTTGCTATTTAAGGGACAAAATCAGCGATTCTCACTTGGTGGGGGTTGTACAAGAATCACCTTGGAGGCTTTTCCAATCCATATGTACCCCTTCCTCCTCCTGTCCCTCCAGTCCCTGCCTAAGGTGTTCTATAGTGGTTCTTTGAAAATGCTACCCAAGTGCTATAGACTGAATATTTGTGTCTCCTCCCTGCTCCCGCCACCCAAAATTCATACAATGAAAACTAATTCCCAATGTGACAGTATTTGAAGGGTCTTTGAGAGATGATTTGGTTATGAGAGTGAAGCTGTCATGAATGGGATTAGTGTCCTTATAAAAGAGGCCCTGAAGAGCTCCCTCACCCCTTCTGCCATGCCATGTGAGAACACAGTGAGAAGTCGGCAATCTCCAACCCAGAAGAGGGTTCTCACCAGAACTCAGCCATGCTGGCACCCTGATCTTGGCCTTCCAGCCTCCAGAACTGTGGGAAATTAATTTTTGTTGTTTATAAGCCACCCAGTCTATGGTATTTTGTTATAGCAGCCCGAACAGACTAAGACACCAACTAATTTTGATATGACTCATCTTCATAGGTGAGGAATATTGGATTAAATATTAGTTATGAGCAAAAATGCACTAATCCATTTATGACACATGCCACGGTGGTTCAAGTGATAGTTTTAGAATGTTTAGTTCATTTACAAACACCAATTAGAGTAGAAAGGAGCCTCTTTTTCAAAGTCAATTGTACATCTTTTTAAAAATTTTTATTTTATTTTTGGCTGCATTGGGTCTCTGTTGCTGTGCTCGGGCTTTTCTCTGGTTGCGACGAGCGGGGGCTAGTCTTCGTTGTGGTGCATGGGCTTCTCATTGTGGTGGCTTCTCTTGTTGCGGAGCATGGGCTCTAGGGCACGCCGGCTTCAGTAGTTGTGGCACGCGGGCTCAGTAGTTGTGGCTCACGGGCTCTAGAGTGCAGGCTCAGTAGTTGTGTCGCATGGGCTTCGTTGCTCCGCGGCATGTGGGATCTTCCCGGACCAGGGCTTGAATCCATGTCCCCTGCATTGGCAGGAGGATTCTTAACCACTGCACCACGGGGGAAGCCCAATTGTACGTCTTTTAATTGCACACTTCTAATTTCTTGCCATAAGGTTAAAAAAAGGCAAATTACAGTGCTAGAGTTTAGGAGTTTTGACCCATCCATAAACCTGTTTGAGTTTGGCCAGTTCCTTGCACTCTCTCTGCTTCAGAATAGTTCCTTTCTATACAATAAGGACAATAATAATTATACCCAAAATATATCAAAAGAAAAAGAAAATGCCATACATCGTGCTACAAAAATGCTTTATTGAAGAAAAGATTTGGTAACCAAAGTGTGTCTCAGTCTAAAACTGGAACCTCTTGGGGATAGTCTCTTGGCATGTCTATGCCCATTTCCTTTGTGTAACATAGTGATAATGATAATGTCTCTTGGAGTAGTATGGGTTAAAATAAGATGAGATCATCAATTTGTAGTCCATTATAAAGCCACAAGTTATTCTAGTTACATTTTAAAATTATAAATAGTAAGCCATTTTAGCTAGGGAACATGATATATCCAACAACATCATCAATATAGTTATCCTATGGATACATTTTCTGGCTTGTAAGCACTTGATTAGAATAGGCATGTGGGCACGGAGCAACTAAGCCCGTGCGCCACAACTACTGAAGCCCACGTGTCTAGAGCCTGTGCTCAGCAACAAGAGAAGCCACTGCAATGAGAAGCCCACACACCATAACGAAGAGTAGCCCCCACTCGCCACAACTAGAGAAAGCCTGCATGCAGCAATGAAGACCCAATGCAGCCCCCCCTCCAAAAAAAATAATTAATTAAAAAAAAACAGGCATGTGGGGCTTCCCTGGTGGCGCAGTGGTTGAGAATCTACCTGCCAATGCAGGGGGCACGGGTTCCATCCCTAGTCCGGGAAGATCCCACATGCCATGGAGCAACTAAGCTGTGAGCCACAACTACTGAGCCTGTGCTCTAGACCCCGTGAGCCACAACTACTGAGCCCGTGTGCTGCAACTACTGAAGCCCACATGCCTAGAACCCATGCTCCGCAACAAGCGAAGCCACCACAATGAGAAGCCTGTGCACCACAACGAAGAGTAGCCCCCACTCGCCGCAACCAGGGAAAAAGCCCACATGCAGCAACGAAGACCCAATAGAGCCAAAAATAAATTAAAAAAAAAAGAATAGGCGTGTGAATGCAGATGAACTGTCAAGGGCATTGGGAAGAAAGACTAGGATGTTTTTGATAGAAAAGCTACATTTCTGAATTTAATTGCTCCTAACAGGACTTGTCTAGACTGACCAAAAGTTTTGGTTTCCCTGAAGTATTAGTTTCTGACCACTTTTCCATCCATGTCCACAGTTCAATTACAGGACTGGCCTCTGAATTTTAATTCTGCTGGGTGCAAAATGATGCATTGAAATTGATGACAATCATAAATGAGGACCCTTTAGTAATGACACATCTCTCCACACACACAAATAACACCAAAGGGATAACAGAGTGAATTGTATGTTAGTTTGAAATGGTAGATGTTTTCTCATATAAAATTCTATTTACAAATTACACAAAATGAAAAACAGGAATGATAGGCCATTGTAATATTTAAGTATGATTTAGTAGGAGAGGGGAATTTACCAGTATTTCAATGCACACTTTGACCTTGGTAGTCTATTTTCTTCAAAACTATTCTGAGCTAATTTATACTTGACACCGTTTGGATGGGTTTGCAACTTCTTTGTTCTTCCTACAGTCATTTGCAAGTAGGTCAATTTACTTACATCCCAAGGTCTCTTAGAAATATATGATGAAAAAATATAGAATTACCTATAAAACAGTCAGGGCTTATTCCTGAACAAGCCTGGAGATTTGTGTCAGCAGTGAGTGATTTCTGTAAAAGTGAAAAGTATTTGAATTATGAGTGACTAGGCAACAGATGGCTGATAGAACAGGGAGGAAAGAAGTGGGAGAGCCTCCATTTACCTGTGAGAATACACTGGTTTCTCCAGTCTTCCATTTGCCTCCCTTTTTGATTTTAAATTTCTCATTGTCAAAACAACAACAATAACAACAACAAAAAGAAATCCTTAAGACTGGACGTTATCCAACAGCTGGAACATAAAAGTTGGTGACAAGAGTTTTGAATTCCATGTACCAGTTTCACTGATGACTCACTGGGAACTTGGTATAGGTCACCTAACCTTGTGCTATTTCAGTTCCTGGATGTATTCAAAAAAGAAGGATAATATTTGATCCTAAAAATAATTAACTAGGGTGAGGATTGGAACCAAGATGGTGGAGTAGAAGGACGTACTCTCACTCCCTCTTGAGAGAACACCAGAATCACAACTAGCTGCTCTACAATCATCGACAGGAAGACACTGGAACTCACCAAAACAGATACCCCACATCCAAAGACAAAGGAGAAGCCACAATGAGATGGTAGGAGGGGTGCAATCACAGTAAAATCAAATCCCATAACTGCTGGGTGGATACTCACAGACTGGAAAACACTTATACCAGAGAAGTCCCCCACTGGAGTGAAGGTTCTGAGCCCCACGTCAGGCTTCCCAACCTGGGGGTCCAGCAATGGGAGGAGGAATTACTAGAGAATCAGACTTGGAAGGCTAGTGGGATTTGATTGCAGGACTTTGACAGGACTGGGGGAAACAGAGACTCCACTCTTGGAGGGCACACACAAAGCAGTGTGTGCATCAGGACCTAGGGGAAGAAGCAGTGACCCCAGGGGAGACTGAACCAGACCTACCTGCTAGTGTTGGAGGGTCTCCTGCAGAGATGGGTGTGGCTGTGGCTCACTGGGGGGACAAGGACACTGGCAGCAGAAGTTCTGGGAAGTACTCCTTGGCATGAGCCCTCCCAGAGTCTGCCATTAGCCCCACCAAAGAGCCCAGGGAGGCTCCAGTGTTGGGTTGCTTCAGGCCAAACAACCAACAGGGAGGGTACCCAGCCCCACCCATCAGCAGTCAAACGTATTAAAGTTTTACTGAGCTCTGCCCACCAGAGCTACATCCAGCTCTACCCACCACCAGTCCCTCCCATCAGGAAACTTACACAAGCCTCTTAGATAGACTCATCCACCAGAGGAAAGACAGCAGAAGCAAGAAGAACTACAATCCTGCAGCCTGTGGAACAAAAACCACATTCACAGAAAGATATACAAGGTGAAAAGGCAGAGGGCTATGTACCAGACGAAGGAACAAGATAAAACCCCAGAAAAACAACTAAATGAAGTGGAGATAGGCAACCTTCCAGAAAAAGAATTCAGAATAATGATAGTGAAGATGATCCAGGACCTCAGAAAAAGAATGGAGGCAAAGATCGAAAAGATGCAAGAAATGTTTAAAAAAGACTTAGAAGAATTAAGGAACAAACAAACAGAGATGAACAATACAATAACTGAAATGAAAACTACACTAGAAGGAATCAATAGCAGAATAACTGAGGCAGAAGAACGGATAAGTGACCTGGAAGACAGAAAGGTGGAATTCACTGCTGCAGAACAGAATAAAGAGAAAAGAATGAAAAGAAATGAAGACAGCATAAGAGACCTCTGGAACAACATTAAACGCAACAACATTCGCATTATAGGGGTCCCAGAAGGAGAAGAGAGAGAGAGAGAGGACCAGAGAAAATATTTGAAGAGATTATAATCGAAAACTTCCCTAACATGGGAAAGGAAATAGCTACCCAAGTCCAGGAAGCGCAGAGAGTCCCATACAGGATAAATCCAAGGAGAAACACACCGAGACACATAGTAATCAAATTGGCAAAAATTAAAGACAAAGAAAAATTATTGAAAGCAGCAAGGGAAAAACAACAAATAACATACAAGGGAACTCCCATAAGGTTAACAGCTGATTTCTCAGCAGAAACTCTACAAGCCAGAAGGGAGTGGCATGATATACTTAAAGTGATGAAAGGGAAGAACCTACAACCAAGATTACTCTACGCAGCAAGGATCTCATTCAGATTTGATGGAGAAGTCAAAAGCTTTACAGACAAGCAAAAGATAAGAGAATTCAGCACCACTAAACTAGCTTTACAACAAATGCTAAAGGAACTTCTCTAAGTGTGAAACACAAGAGAAGAAAAGGACTTACAAAAACCCAAAACAATTAAGAAAATGGTAATAGGAACATACATATCGATAATTACCTTAAACATGAATGGATTAAATGCTCCAGCCAAAAGACACAGGCTTGCTGAATGGATACAAAAACAAGACACATATATATGCTGTCTACAAAAGACCCACTTCAGACCTAGGGACACTTACAGACTGAAAGTGAGGGGATGGAAAAAGATTTTCCATGCCAATGGAAATCAAAAGAAAGCTGGAGTAGCCATACTCATATCAGATAAAATAGACTTTAAAGTAAAGAATGTTACAAGAGACAAGGAAGGACACTACATAATGATCAAGGGATCAATCCAGGAAGAAGCTATAACATAGCACCCAACATAGGAGCACCTCAATACATAAGGCAGCTGCTAGCAGCTCTAAAAGAGGAAATCAACAGTAACACAATAATAGTGGTGGACTTTAACACCTCACATACACCAATGGACAGATCATCCAAAAGGAAAATAAATAAGGAAACAGAAACTTTAAATGACACAATAGACCAATAGATTTAATTGATATTTATAGGACATTCCATCCCAAAACAGCAGATTCCACTTTCTTCTCAAGTGCACATGGAACATTCTCCAGGATAGATCACATCTTGGGTCACAAATCAAGCCTCAGTAAATTTAAGAAAATTGAAATCATATCAAGCATCTTTTCTGACCGCAACGCTATGAGACTGGAAATGAATTACAGGGAAAAAAACATAAAAAACACAAACACATGGAGGCTAAACAATATGTTACTAAATAACCAAGAGCTCACTGAAGAAATCAAAGAGGAAATCAAAAAATACCTAGAAAAAAATGACAATGAAAACACGATGATCCAAAACCTATGCGATGCAGCAAAAGTAGTTCTAACAGGGAAGTTTATAGCTATAGAAGCCTACCTCAAGAAACAAGAAAAATCTCAAATAAACTATCTAAACTTACACCTAAAGGACTAGAGAAAGAAGAACAAACAAAACCCAAAGTTAGCAGAAGGAAAGAAATCATAAAGATCAGAGCAGAAATAAATGAAATAGAGACAAAGAAAACAGTAGCAAAGATCAATAAAACTATAAGCTGGTTCTTTGAGAAGATAAACAAAATTGATAAACCATTAGCCAGACTCATCAAGAAAAACAGGTAGAGGACTCAAATCAATACAATTAGAAATGAAAAAGGAGAAGTTATAACACACCGTAGAAATACAAAGCATCCTAAGAGACTACTACAAGCAACTCTATGCCAATAAAATGGACAACCTGGAAGAAATGGACAAATTTTTAGAAAGGTATATCCTTCCAAGACTGAACCAGGAAGAAATAGAAAATATGAACACACATCACAAGTAATGAAATTGAAACTGTGATTAAAAATCTTCCAACAAACAAAAGTCCAGGACCAGATGGCTTCACAGGTGAACTCTGTCAAACATTTAGAGAAGAGCTAACACCCATCCTGCTCAAATTTTTGAAAAAATTGCAGAGGAAGGAACACTCCCAAACTCATTTTATGAGGCCACCATCACGCTGATACCAAAACCAGACAAAGATACTACAAAAAAAGAAAATAACAGACCAATATCACCGATGAATATAGATGAAAAAATCCTCAACAAAATACTAGCAAACAGAATCCAACAACATATTAAAAGGATCATACACCATGATCAAGTGGGATTTATCCCAGGGATGCAAGGATTCTTCAATATATGCAAATCAATCAATGTGACACACCATATTAACAAATTGAAGGAGAAAAACCATATGATCATCTCAATAGATGCAGAAAAAGCTTTTGACAAAATTCAACAACAGTTTATGATAAAAACTCTCCAGAAAGTGGGCATAGAGGGAACCTACCTCAACATAGTAAAGGCCATATATGACAAACCCACAGCAAACATCTTTCTCAATGGTGAAAAACTGAAAGCATTTCCTCTAAGATAAGGAACAAGACAAAGATGTCCACTCTCACCAGTATTATTCAATATAGTTTTGGAAGTCCTAGCCACGGCAATCAGAGAAGAAAAAGAAATACAAATTGGAAAAGAAGAAGTAAAACTGTCACTGTTTGCAGATGACTTGATACTATACATAGAGAATCCTAAAGATGCCTTCAGAAAACTACTAGAGCTAATCAATGTATTTGGTAAAGTTTCAGGATACAAAATCAATGCACAGAAATCTCTTGCATTCCTATACACTAATGATGGAACATCTGAAAGAGAAATTAAGGAAATACTCCCATTTACCATTGCAACAAAAAGAATAAAATACCTAGGAATAAACCTTCCTAGGGAGACAAAAGACCTATATGCAGAAAACTATAAGGCACTGATGAAAGAAATTACAGATGATACTAACAGATGGAGAGATATACCATGTTCTTGGATTGGAAGAATTAAAATTGTGAAAATGACTATACTCCCCAAAGCAATCTACAGATTCAATGCAATCCCTATCAAATTACCAATGGCATTTTTTTACAGAAGTAGGACAAAAAAATCTTAAAATTTGTATGGAGACACAAAAGACCCCAAATTGCCAAAGCCGTCTTGAGGGGAAAAAACGGAGCTGGAGAAATCAGACTCCCTGACCTCAGATTATACTACAAAGCTACAGTAACCAAGATAGTATGGTACTGGCACAAACACAGAAACATAGATCAATGGAACAAGACAGAAAGCCTAGAGATAAACCCATGCACCTATGGTCAACTAATCTATGACAAAGAGGCAAGGATATACAATGCAGAAAAGACAGCCTCTTCAATAAGTGGTGCTGGGAAAACTGGACAGCTACATGTAAAAGAATGAAATTAGAACACTGCCTAACACCATACACAAAAATAAACTCAAAATGGATTACAGACCTAAATGTAAGGCTGGACACTATAAAACTCTTAGAGGAAAACGTAGGAAGAACACTCTTTGACATAAACCACAGCAAGATCTTTTTTGATCCACCTCCTAGAGTAATGGAAATAAAACCAAAAATAAACAAATGGGACCTAATGAAACTTGAAAGCTTTTGCACAGCAAAGGAAACCATAAACAAGACAAAAAGACAACCCTCAGAATGGGAGAAAATATTTGCAAACGAATCAACGGGCAAAGGATTAATCTCCAAAATATATAAACAGCTAACGCAGCTCAATATTAAAGAAACAAACAACCCAATCCAAAACTGGGCAGAAGACCTAAATAGACATTACTCCAATGAAGACACACAGATGGCCAAGAAGCACATGAAAAGCTGCTCAACATCACTAATTATTAGAGAAATGCAAATGAAAACTACAATGAGGTATCACCTCACACCAGTTAGAATGGACATCATCAGAAAATCTACAAGCAACAAATGCTGGAGAGGGTGTGGAGAAAAGGGAATCCTCTTGCACTGTTGGTGGGAATGTAAATTGATACAGCCACTATGGAGAACAGTATGGAGGTTCCTTAAAAATCTAAAAATAGAATTACCATTACCATAGATGACCAGCAATCCCACTACTTGGCACATACCCAGAGAAAACCATAATTCAAAAAGATATATGCACCGAAATGTTCATTGCAGCACTATTTACAATAGCCAGGTCATGGAAGCAACCTAAATGCCCATTGACAGATGAATGGATAAAGAAGTTGTGGTACATATATATAATGGAATATTACTCAGCAATAAAAAGGAATGAAATTGGGTCATTTGTTGAGACGTGGATCCAGAGACTGTCATACAGAGTGAAGTAAGTCAGAAAGAGAAAAACAAATATCGTATATTAACACATATATGTGGAACCTAGAAATTGCTACAGATGAACCAGTTTGCAGGGCAGAAATTGAGACACAGATGTAGAGAACAAATGTATGGACACCAAGGGGGGAAAGCCGCAGGGGTGGTGGTGGTGGTGGTGTGATGAATTGGGGGAGTGAGATTGACATGTATTCACTGATGTGTATTAAATTGATGACTAATAAGAAAAAAAAAAGAATAGCACAAAGAACGTACATATACCCTTTACCTAGATTTGCCTATTAACATTTTGTACTGTTGGCTTTATCATTTTTGTATGCTTTCTCTATTGATCTTTTCCACTCTACGTATGTCTGTTTTTTCTGAACTGTTTGAAAGTAAGTTGCAAACATCATGCATCTGTTAACGTTTTTAAATTAATGTAATTTTGTAACTTTCTTCAAAGTAAAAATAATTTTTCTCAGATAGTTCTATCTTTTACCAAAATGTAGAGGCCACTTGGAGCATTATATTTTACCTTGCTTTTGTCCTGTTATGTATTTTAACTGCCATTCATGAGGTCCTTTTCATTTCTTATATCTGTACTCTACTATTGTTTTAGATTGTCCTTTAATAAAATCTGAAGTCTTGACGTAAGTACCTGTTGCTACAACATAAAAAGTTATAGCTATGTATGTCATGTGACATATTACAGAATTTTGTAAAGTGCTAAATCCTTGTTACATAATTTTGATTGAAGAGAACTCGTTTTCTAATGTAAATGCTTGCATTTAAGTAATTAGACTAATTAGATTTCTATTTAGTAAAAGAAAATTAAAAAATAAAGTGTTAAAATAATTAACTGGGGTAACTGTTTAGAGTTCTAAGAGGATATTCAATTACGTTAGTTTCTACCACTTTAGTAATTACAGTCAACAATATGTCTTAATCTTTAGCTATCTACTCTGGCTAAATTCTAAAATTTTACATTAATTAACATATGTTTTCACTTTAACTTCACTTCCCAACTCTAGTCCCCACATCCTTGGCATCATTTTTTCATAGATTTCTTTTCTCTGATAATATCTTTTGATACTATTTCAGGTCAGTAAATCTGCTTCTGCTTTTGTTGGTACTTTAGATTCTAATCAAATCCTCTATATTTCATCTGATTTAGATTAGGATTCATTCCCTTAAAATTTACTGCCAGCATATGAGCCTGCTATTTTTCTTATATGGACAAGATCCATTCATAAGAAAAGCATAATTTATATATAACATGAATAGAAATAATGTATCTTAAATTTCTCATAATTTTTATCATTGGATCCTTGTCTCTCTTATTTGTGTATTAATTACTGTTCATTAATATATCCCAGTGTTTAAGCTGGGAGAGTAGAAATTTCACCATTCAACGTAGAATTTGGCCGCTATGGATAACCCTAGAGGTCAGCTAGTTCAAGACTCTCATTTTACAGATAAGGAAGTGGGTAAATCACTTATTTGTCTAAGGCCACACAACACTTTGTGATAGAGTAGGGACGAAAACCCATGAGTCCTGGGTCTCCAGCCACTGCTGCTATCACTCTAGGCCTAATTAATACACACACATGCTTTAATTGATGAATTCGATTCAGTTCAACCCATGCTGGCTTCAGCCCCTCGGTAAGCTTATCTGTTTATAGGCAGACACTGCACCTTTAATTCAGGCCAGCCAAAACTATAACCTTGTGAATGAGAAGTTCAGATGGAGAACTGGCACAGATCCATCCTCCCACTGAAAATACATATGCCACACAGATGTTGAATAGTCATCTTTGTTTCTGAGGACAACACATTACTTCTCAGTGGCAGCAATATATTCTCTAATCATTTGACAAACATTTAATTTACATCCACTATGAAACAGGCATTATACCTTTTGTATCTAGGGCTCTTGCCCTCAGGGAACTTACAATCTAAGATGAAGGCAAATGTGAAACGAATAACCATATAAAGAGTTGAGGGCTTCCCTGGTGGCGCAGTGGCTGGGAGTCCGCCTGCCGATGCAGGGGACGCGGGTATGTGCCCCGGTCCGGGAGGATCCCACATGCCGCGGAGAGGCTGGGCCTGTGAGCCATGGCCGCTGGGCCTGCGCGTCCGGAGCCTGTGCTCTGCAACGGGAGAGGCCACAACAGTGAGAGGCCCGTGTACCGCATAAAAAAAAAAAAAAAAAAAGAAAAGAGTTGAATATGGGAATTTTCTGGTGGTCCAGTGGTTAGGACTCTGGGCTTCCAATGCAGGGGGCACAGGTTCTATCCCTGGTTGGGGAACTAAGATCCCACAATCTGGGCGGCATGGCCAAAAAAAAAAAAAGTTGAATCCTATAACGTAAGTGTACATATATTAAAAGCATCCAGTTAAAAATTTCCTTCTTTGTATCACAGTTTCTTGCAAAATTAGCCATTTTGATTTATAACCAACAAAGGAAGCAGATAAGCATGTGCTGGGAGTTGGTTATTCATAATTGCCAAGGTTTACTTGGTCCATTACTAACAACTGTTTCTCCTGCAAGGTATACCATTGTAATTAGGAGAAATTTTTTTGGAGTGGGATAGGTAAAAATGAAGTAAATATTATGTTTATGTTTTAAATTACTATTTGTATTATTATAAACAATGCATTTTGGGGGGATAAAACATTCAAATTATACTTAAAGGTACAAAGAAAATGGTCTCTCTACAGTAAGTCCCCTACATACGAACCTTCAAGTTCTGAACTTTCAAAGATGCAAACATGTATTCGCATGTCTAATCATGTAAGTTAGTTCATGTGTCTGGCATACATTGTCACGTGTGTGCATCCTCTACAAGTGGTTGTGCTTTTGTGTACTTTACTGTACAGTACTGTATAGAGTACAGTAGTACAGTATCTTTATTTCAAGCTAGATCTGTAAGAGGACGATTTCATTGAACTCCTTGCTGTGCAGCATGAGGAGCTTACTGATGGAATTGGAGGCCCAGAGAAAGGACGAAGAGAGACAAGAGGAAGAAGAAGTAACTGAAGAACCAAAGAGATTCATGATGCAGGAAATGGCAAGGGGATTTTCTTTATTTGAGGAGGCACTGTTAGTCCTTGAGGCACATGACCTGAACATAGGAGGATACACGAAGGTTGCAGCAGCTCTTCAGAATGCAATCCAGTGCTACCACGTCATCTATGACAAGAAAAAGAGATTCTACCCAGACATCACTGGATCATTTTTTCAAGAGGGTAGATAGAATTGAATCCAGCAAGGAACCAAAACCAGTGCTGTCAACATCAGGCATGAGTGAAATTGCATCTTGCCCTCCATCTCCTATTGCAAACTATCCTTCAGCTCTACCATCTCTCACCTCCTCTTCCTCCAAGCCCAAGTTCATTGGACTTACGAACAAATTGGACCTACAAATGTGGTCTCGGAATGGAACTTGTTCATATGTAGGGGACTTACTGTATTCTGGGTGTACACACTTACAGTTTGTTGTTCTCTTCTTTTTCAGAAAATTTCTAAGCATATAGAAACATATACATGTCTAATTTTTTCTTATAAATATGAAAACGGGTTAATGGTAAATTTTTTTTCACTTACTCTAGACATATTTACACAATACATATTGATCTATCTCATTTTTGAAAATGTTTACCTGTGTACCATAGTATGCATATACCATAATTTATTCAAACAGAAGTTTATCTTTTAAAAGGTCAATAATACTAAACACTGGGAAGGTAAAACAGAATATGAATATATTATATATATTCTCACATACACACACGTATATATGAAACAGCCATTATCAGAGTGAATAATATGATTAATAGGATAGCCACAGATGTATAGTTGTCAAAGTTCATTCAGTTAATGACTACTTCTTCATCTTTGTTGATGGATAGGTAGAGCCCATCAGTATTTTGACTGGTTGCTTTTGTCTTTTCATTCAAAGCAGCTGATACCTTTCTCCCTAACTAACCTGAGTAAGTGGTGAAAGTCAACCTTTTTCCTTTCTGAGGCCATGCTTGGTGCTGTCAGTGATATCTAGTTATAGTCCCCAGGACTCAACATCCATTTTAAGTCATACGGACTTTCTTGAGGAATTCTCCACCCTCCTCTGCCCCCACTTGGCTTGACTTCCTGGCTTTAATCAGCTGCAATTTATCAAGTCCCTATAATGTGCTCAGTGCAGAGCAGAACAAATCAGTGTTCTACCTCACAATTTAAGGAAGGCAGGGGGCTAGTTTTTGTTTTCAGATAAAAATCTATTAATAAAACATAAACTCCCCAAAACTTCCTTTAAACCAAACAACATTGTCACACGCTCACAAGCTCTTTTTACTTACACAGCCAGATGACTCAAGATTACTACATTTCTATTCATAAGGAGTTTGCTGGCCCCAAATCAACACATTCAGGCTTTCCCCCATCTTCCTTCTCTCTCCCCTGGGAGACTGACTTTTGGAGGCTTGCTGCATCGTGTTTTAGCCGAATGAAGACGATGTGTGTTTGCTGCCCGAACTGTAGGTTCTGGGATTTTATAAAGCTTCCCCCCAGCCCCGCTTTTTAAAGTTGCTTTTTTGTGGTAGGGGACGAGGAGGTCAGAATGTTTATGCCTCTGAGTCTTCCAGTTTAGAAATATATTCTAAAAATGGTAAATAGACTAAGGGCTTCTGTTTGCTATTTACTATAGAACTGGGTATTCATTTCAGAAATCAGCTACATTACCGTCCGTCACTCAGTGTGACAGAGGGATGAAGGAAACAGAGCACTAGCCCTGCCTTGGGGAGTTACAGTTGACGCTTCTGCTTTTGCACTTGACTCTCCTAAGAAACGGGCCCATCTTTCCCTTTAGCTCTTTCGCTTCAGTTTCCTTGGCAAAACTGAAGAAAAACAAAAAGTCAACGTCAAACCTGAGCGCATCCCCGAGGCCTTTCCACTCCCCTGACCCGGAGGCATTGGTCTCGGCCAACCCCCCACCCCCAATTACAAGCTCTTTTCACACGCGATCGCAGCAGGGAGAAAACCACTACGATGAACGACCTAGGCTCAGCCCCTTTCCTTTCAGGGCCTCCCCACAGCGCGAGAACCGGGTCCCCAGTGGCGGCCCGCTCCCAGCCTTGCCCGTTCGCGGCCCTCCGCGGGCCCGGGTCCCTCGAGCGCCGAGGGAGCAGCGCGGGGTCGCGAGCAGGCCAGGGACGGTGGCAGAGGACTCGGGCTCCGAGCGGGGAGCCGAGGTCGCTCCGGGGTCCCGCGCCCGGGGGCCAAGGGGGAGGCGGGGCGGCGGCGGCGGCGGCGGCGGCGGCGGCGGCGGCGGGAGGGGGTTGAGGGCGGGGCGGCTGGCGGTTACGCGCCGCGGCTCTTTCTCCCGAGCGCCCGAAACTCTTCCCGCCCGCGCCCCGCGCCCTCGGCGACCCCAAGCTCTCGCACCTAGTCCCCGGCCCGCCCCCGCCCCGCCTCCGCCCGCGCCACCCCCACAGCCGGCCGCCGGCCGCGCTTCTCTCGGTTACAAAGGAGGGAAAATGAGCCGGGCGGCGGCAGCGGCGGCGGCGCGGCGCTGGGCCACCACTGCGGCGGCTATCGCAGCCGCCCCCGGCACCACGTAGAACGCCCCCGTTCGTCCAGCCGCGGCCCAGGCCGGAGTGCAGCCTGCCTCTCGCCGCTCGCCTCCCCAGCCCTGCGCGTCGCCTCGCGGCCGGAGAAGGAGGAGGTGGAGGAGGAGGAGGAGGTGGAGGAGGAGGAGGAGGAGGCGCCGCCTTCGCCGCGCCGCGCGTCCTCGCCGTTGTCTGCGCTCGCTCTGGACCAGTTTGGGGAAGTTGGTCGAGCCCCGTGTCGCCCAGATGTGCGACCTCATTGAGCCGCAGCCGCCCGAGAAGATCGGCAAGATGAAGAAGTTGCGGAGAACTTTGTCGGATAGTTTCAGCCGCATTGGTGAGTGGCGTGCTGTCCCGGGCACCCGGCCCGGCGCCCCCATGCCCGCGCCCTCGGCCCCGCGCTTCTGGCACTGGCGGTGCAGCGGCCACCCGGGACTGGCGTGGGGGGCGTTGCGCGCGAAGGGTGGAGGGAACAGTGCCCAGGACCTGCGGGAGGGCGACGACAAAAACGAGAGACACCTCTTTCCCTCAGGACCTGAGGGTTCATTTGTGCATGGTCTTAAGCCTACAATTTGGGTTCCCTCTCCTCGCCACTAGCGCTCCTGCTTTCGCGTACGCCGGGGACAGGCGGCGTGGCCGCCTGTGTCACCTATATTTTTGCACGCAGGCTTTGGTATTGGGTGTTTGGTCAATAATTTAGCTTTGGAAATTGGTGAAATGTTGAGTTTGTACCTTGGTATTGTTTAACACATCCAACCTAAAGAGAAGTGGGACAGATACCTTGGGACCTTTTGTTCGGTACTTCGGGTCCTCGAAAGCGAGATTTGGGCGTTCAGTCTCGAGTCCTCTGAATCTTTCCATTGCTGCAGAGAAATTCGCGCCGTGAACTTGTCTGAACATTTAGGAATAAGTCTCCCAAACTTCTTCCATTTACTAGACCAAGGCTATTGTCTTTAACTCAGCCAACCAATTGACCGACAGATAACCGACCGAGAAATGTTTAGGACATTTAAGAATAAATCCATGTCACGGACTATAACAGGGTGACAACAGTGTCACGTGGAATGGGTGGTTAGATTTCTAGGGTTGGCCATTAAAACCCCTTTTAACCTTAAGACGGTAGCTATCTTCTCTAACATCTTAACTTTCATTTACACAGGTAACTGCTTTCAGCAAGAAAATCGTACAAAATAACCCCTCAGAGTCCCTAAGGAGCCTCTAGCCTTTGTTTCACTTGTTTAACATGTCATCCATGTTAATGAAGGTGTTAATGGAAATTAAGCATAAGGTGCTTAATTCCTTAAAATAAAACCCTGGAGTGCATATGAGTATTGTCCTTGTCCTTCCATCCATTCATTTAAAAATCATTGTTTAAGTGCATCGTGAAATATGCAAACTTTCCTCAAGTCAAAAAAATGTTTAGCCTACTTTTCTTTGTTGTTTTTAAACTGAAAATTCCATATTGGTATACATAATCTTTCCCAAGATGACTGTAAAGTTATGGTGTGAAACCAATATTTAGCCCTGGTTTTATTTATTTTGTGTATGGGATATTTGCAATTTTACTCTTAGGAGTTAGGGATGTGTATGAAGAGCCCCTGCATTCAAATGAAGTTTGAAGTTAAGAAGAGTGTGAGAAAGCAAGGTGTTGAGTCGCTGTGCTTTATTAAGGAGGATGTTTCAGTCCCTGACCCAAACTATCACAGAGGCGGGTTCTGGAGTCCATTAAGCCCTGTTCTATAAGGCATTAACTGTATATTTACTAATGCTAATGACTCTGTTGGAACTCTTCCAGTTTTGTGTTAAATAATTCATTGCAATTGAATCTCAGTAAGAAACCAAGGACATTAATATAAAAATTCCCTATGTTTAGGTAATTTCAAGGTTTTGATGGACAATCAGTAAAATTTAGATTAACTACAATGCTGGCAAATGGGGTATTATAGTTAATTGGATTTTCTAGCTTACAGAGATTTAGTGATGTGAAACTCCTTTTGATTACAACTCTTGTTAAAACGTCTTCTAAGTTCTAGTAGATTTTACTTCCTCCCTTTCAGAAACAGTACAGTGAAGTGATCATAACTGATTATTTCTTGTATTGATGGAGGGTCATGATTCGAATAGCAAATCTCATTCCGGAATACTGTAAAAGGAGATAAAGAGGTTTTAAATGATTATGATTGTATAACAAGCGCAAGAGATTCATTAGAGTAGCATTACAGAAAATAAGTCTTTGTTATCTATTTATTTTTTGAAGTTTTATTTGTAAAATCAAAAAGCATGCAATCAATCTGATTATTTAAGGATTTTTAAGGTGCTGGAGGCTGTTGAATTGAGGCTTTACTGTGGGATTACGAAGTGCATGGATTTAAAGGTGTGGGCTGTGTGTCAGATGGACTAGGATTTCTGGTGTTGCCGCTTGTAGTGGAGTGACCTTGGACAGGTCCCTCACCTTCTGAGCTTCAGTTTTTCAAGTCAGTTTTGTTATTGGCGCTTAGTGAAATAATGCATATGATGTCCTGTGTTGTATGGAATAAAGACTCAATAGATGTTCATAATGTGTTATTATCATTATTGGTGATTACAACATGCTGACGTATGGATCTTCTAGGTGGAAAGCAAGAGAAGTAAGAGAAGTGACCACTGACTTTACAGTGTGGCTAACCTGAAAACAGGATGGGTTTTGGAGTTAGGCTGATCTGGGTTCGAATCCCATTTTCCTTGCCTGCTGTGTGCCTTGGGCAACAACTAGCAGAATTTCCTTAGATCCTAGAGTCCTTATCTGTCAGTTTTCTTAAGGTTGTTGTGAAGATTAGATCAGATAAAATACATAAAATATCTAGTGCAATATCTGTCACATGGTGAAGATCAGTATTGGAGGCTATTATTCCTTCTGATTTCTCTGTTTATCTCCTATCTTCCTCATTTCTTCGTTGGTACTTCATGAGGAGATCAAAGAGTGAATGGTTTATTCCTGCTGAGTAATCCAACATCTCAGTATATTCATTCCCTTTAACCAATCTACTCCGGCTTTTGAAATAAACATACTGACTTTATTTTGCTTTTTTAGTATGATTCAGAAGTGTAGTTTGTTAAATGGTAAAATATACAGTATCATTGTTTAGCCATGAAAAATTAGTGATCATCTATAGAAAATGAGGACAATTTTTGAAAGTCTATGATATTCATTAATTATGGATTAATCATTATTATAAAAGATTAATAATAATTCTAACTATATAAAAGCGACAATGCTAATGTTTAATTTACTCACACATGAAAGCTCAGGCCAACTTTGTCACTGCCCACCTCAAATGCAGCTGATCTGAGATTACTATATTATAAAAACACATTGGCTTTCAAGCCATAGCACTCTGATTTACTACATCTGCCAGGGAGTGACTATAACACAGCTATGGTTCTTTTATAAGATGGGTGTAATTGAATTTCAAAGTCATCCATTGATTTCAGGAGTGAGTATTTATGGTTTTCTGCTAAATAGTGTCAGTGTGTTCACTTATTAGGAATTACTATAGTTGTCTCATGCTTTTTTTTTAAAATTTAGGTTAGCATAAACAAAGACAAATGGGAAATTGTTTAAAAAATTTATATTAAAATTCATTTCCTCTTTTCTTTCATTGTTTCTTTTTTATTTTTGAATGATTGCCTAGAAGGAGAAAGGCTTTCTGTAATATCCCGTGTAAGATTAAGGTCGAACTGACATTTCTTCATATTCATTTGAATGCATTTCTTCACACTTAGTTGGATGATCTTCTAGAGAAAGGAAGTTTATACTCTGCGATATACGAGATGAACCCTACGTATACCATTTCTTTGAAAGATGCAGTTTGTGAGATAACTGAATAAAAGGAAGAGGCTGTGGTTACACTGAATTTGGGAGTTTGTTACCTTGTTCTGTAAGAGTGTAATTTTAGAGTCCAGCTGTCACCTGATAAATCCATTCTGTCAAAAAGAAAAATGTAAGGTTAAAGGTTCAGAGGCAAAATTTAACTATTGTACCATATTCTCTCCTAATGTAGTTTCAAAGATTTTAATTTGAAAACTGTGAAATGGAATTTATGATTCTTTCATAAGAGAGAATAGTACATGGTTTTCATATGCCAAAACTTTAGTGTATCTCAAAGGGTAAGATGCTATCCTTTTGCCTTTGAAGTGCAACTCATTAATTCTGCCAGTAATTATCGAGTACCTCCTATGTGCTAGATATTGTGCTGGCATTCAGATTCAGTGACCATTGTTACTGGTCCCTGTCCTCAAGGACTTTAAGGGAAGACAGGCCAATGAATGAGCATGGACACATTCTACCATGAAGATTAGCATAACTTGCTGTTGAAGAACATAGGAGGGGATACCATTTTAGTCTTGATGAGATCATGGAAAAACTTCTGCCGGGAGCAATGTCTGAGCAGAGGACTGAATAGAATATCTGATTATCTTAGATGGCTTAATATATGCCCCTTTGTTAACCCAGAAAAATGTAATATGCTTGTTATTCCATGATATCCTTGAAGACAATTGTGGGTTTGTATTTACATGAATAATTAATGACAATCAGAGAATGTAATCAATAATGAGATGTTGTGTGCTTGTCTAGGTCAGAGTTTATTCATCAATGACCTGATAAATATTTGGCAAAGATATCTTTAATTGGTCTTTTTTGTTACCACTGACTGCTGTTCAGGGAAAGGATACAATATTTAAAGAAACTATGCGAGGTGTCAATCTAGCAATGAAGAGTTCAATGAAAGGGTAGACTTCTTGGTCTTAAAATATTCTCCCCTCTGGTGTCCTGGGCTTGAGAATAGTGTACAGGGGAGATAATCTGGCTTCCTGCTCTTTATATCTTAGGAAATACACCTGCAGTGACCCTTCTATTTCCTCCTTTTCTTTCTACCTACAGATCCCACCCCTTTATCCAGAATGTTGGAGGAATTGGCAGGACTTAGGTGGCAAGAGAGAAATAGTCCAGTCTGGGTGTTAAAGACATTCTAGTTTCTACTCTCCTAATCTCTCAATTTGAGGGTCTTCCTTCCTTGTTTGCAATTCCCTGAGAGAAGTTATCAACTGTAGTTCTTACTGGTTACTTTGCTTAGGAAAACCCATGGCTTAATCTCCAGAACTTTTATCATGTCCCAGGTAAAGAAGATATATTTAAACGTCTGTGCTGTGAATGATAAGCTTGCTGCTGTAGCTTTGCACTTTGCATGGCAACAACGTAATGTGTTTTACCTTAATCTTTGTTAAATGAGTGAGGTATGAGGCTGTACAATAATTCACTTTGTATTTGAAATCAGTGAGCTAATCATTTCTTATTCCAAAAAATTGTTCTTTTTTTAGATGGAACAACTTGTTTATATTTACATAGGTCACTAATATTTTATGAAGGAATCACTAGTCAAGTATGTTAATTAAAGGACACGCCTTGGGTTGAGAGAGTGAGGGGTATAGTCTAGTAACATTGTTGACTGATATTTAAAGAAAGCCTTCTGGATTAGAAGTTTTATATTGTGAATTAAAAATGTCACCATTAAGAATCACCTAGGATCTTCTACCTTTCTATCCAAGTAGGTTATTTAATTTAATTTATTTATTTGGCCACACCAAGCAGTTTGCGGGATCTTAGTTCCTCCACCAGGGATTGAACCTATGCCCTTGGCAGTGAAAGCGTGGAGTCTTAAATCTTAAACACTGGACCACCAGGGAATTCCCCAAAGTAGGGAATTTTAGATTTAATATAATTTAATTTTAGATTTAATATAAATTAAGTCAAATACATTATGTAATATGGGTGAGTAATTGGATGCAAGATAAACCATTTGAAACTGGGACAAAGATCTGTCTTTTTATTTTCCATTCGGAAGAAATGGTTCTCTAATGAAGGAAGTAGAGAAAATTATTACAAGATCAGTTTCTTAGGCAAAAGGGGAAGACTAAAAATTAAACTTTGAGAAACATTTTATCTCTCTTGACCTACCCTTTTCTGCCTTAACTCATCACCACAACCACAGACTTCTTGATGTTTTAAAAAGACAAATTTATAGTATGACACAGAGAAAAGAACCTTTGCAAGATTGCTAGACGGTATAATATAAGCTTTGCTGTGATGGCTTCAGTTTAGGCACAGGACTTCTCTCAGAGCTTAACTGCTCAAACTATTTGTTTTCCATTGCTTTGGTCAGAACATAGCTTTAAGAGCTACCCAAGCACTTCTATCCTGAATAGAACTATCCAGTATAGACCAGTAAGCAATTATGCACAATTCTGTACCTCTGAAACATTTCTCCAACTTGTGTTTTCAGCTAAATTCACTCCTTTGTGCATTCTCCTTAATCTGAAACATTCTAAATAATTGTAGGGTTTAAGGAACTAGGTGTTTGCCAACTATATATATGAAATACTTCTCTTTCTCTTTAGAGTAATAAAATTTCAATTCTGAAGTCATGAATATTTAAAATAAATTTTAAGTATTTGCTAGTACCTATAAAATATTCCACATGTATTGTTTCCTTTGGTGATACTTTGTTAGAATAGTTATCATGTTGAAACTGTTTGAATTATGTTTCTGCAGTGCTTATTTTACACGCTTGATCTTTCATCATCAAACTTAAACTTCTCTCAGTATGAAAATCTCATTCCGGGCACTGTGCAGAGTGGATGTCTTCCTGACAACTGGTTTGGGAGGTCCAGCCACCATGCTTAATGATAGACCAGCAAACACCAGAAGTTTAAGGGGAAATTTTTTTAAGATTACTTTTTGATTCTTTAATACTTTCATTAAAACATTTTCCTACTAAAGAAGAAATAGAGGAAAGATATGCATACTTCTTTTCCACAGCTGGGAGGATAGTTCCATTTACATATTTATGAAAGTGTCTCACAAAGATGCGTGCTGTGCAATTCTCTCTCTCATTTGCAGTTTTCACATTTGTATCATAACATTGTTATTCAGGTTGGGGTACGATTTTACTTTTTGAAATGAAAACACCATATTGCTTTGGGGTTTTTTTTTCTGTTTTTTAGAACTTAGATACTTAGTGTCTTTGAGATGTTTCACAATAACTGTTTCCTTTCCCCTTTTATTTTATAGCTTTGAAGAAAGACGACAACACCTTTGATGAGGTAGGTTAAATTTCTTTATCTAATGTTAGAAGTATTTAATTACGGCCAGGTAAAGTCAGTAGGTGCCAACTTTGCACTTAGAAACAAACAAACAAAAAAATGCCCTAAAACAAAAAACAAGCCATGGCATCTCTTTATTTAGTTACATTATGTTATTTTCCATTTTTAAATAACTGTTCAAATTGAATTTTGGTATCAATCAACAGAAATGTGTCTTTTGAAATTAATAAACAAAAGGCACCCGCAGGCCTTTGTTTTGTTGCTTTCCTCATGTTGTTAGTGCTGGTGAAGCCCAGTGTGATGTGTGTACTCAGGGCATGTCTGGAGCTGTGGCAAGTTGGGCTCCACGGCTCCCTTGCAGCCCTCCTCTGAACTAGGGTATGATACGATGTTGACGCCACATATTGTCTGTCAGACTCCCAAAGGAGGAGCTGACTTTTCCTGTTCCAGTTTTCCTATTCTTTGTATATCAGATCTGTCTTTATCTACTTGCCACAAAGTAGCAAAAAAGCCTGTTCAAGAAAGGCAGAGGGTTCCTATGTAATTAATAACATTCTGAATGTGATTTTTCAATTGTACTCTTTCCTGAGTTTTTGGTAGTATCAGTGGGAATCACCAGAGGAATAATGTGTTTACAGAATGTTCTCAAGAGTGCTGTAGAGTGAAGTGTTTGATTGTCGCCATCCAAAGCCACAGTCACTGATCTGTGTTGTAAACTGGGCCACGTATTTATATATATGTATATATATTGAGTGTTTATGTATGAACACAGATGTATCTACACAATGTGCTTATCCTGCAGCCTGATGAAAGCATAGATTAGTTTGGTTGTGGTTTGATTTGTTTTAACAGTTGCAGATTCCATGAAATACGCTACCTGTCCTCCCTCTGCTGCAGTGCTTCAGAGAGGAAAGAACATTTGTGCTCATGGAAAGTCCCCTTGGCCATGTGGCTGGCTGTGGTGCAGGGCAAGAGCACTGAGGGGGAACCTGCTCCAGACTGGGATTTCTGGACGGGGCCCATGACATTTGGCTCTCATGGTCTGCTGCTTTGTCTGCTGCACCTGTTCTTTTTTCCCCCGGGTCCAGCTCTACAAAGCTGTGTGTCCCTGGACTCCAAAGCAACTTCCCCTGCCAGCATTCCTGAAACATCCTGTGAAACTTAGTGATTCTAGACCTGAAGCAATAAAGGAGTCTTTTCTTTCCCATCTGTAGTGGGTAATAATGATGTTCCCCTCTAAACCTGTATTTCTGGAATTTCTGCAGTGTTACTGAGATGTTTTTAGGAGAGTATTTTCTTTCTTCTCAGAAGAATTCAATGTGAGAATTTTGGGCACCTTTTCTCTCTTCATAAGGAAAAGTCTCCCCTTTAATTATGTAGGTAATTTAAGTTTACATTAAAAAAAATAAGGAAAAGGAAAAGAAAAAAACTCCCAAATCCTATTATCCAATTACAACCACTGTTGAATGTCCTTCTTGCCTCTTTCCTCATGTAAAAAACAAACAAAATCAACCCCCCCACCCAAACTATAGCCCATGTATTACATCCTACTTTTTTCTTTTAACCTATAATACATTTTTGCATGTTTTTACAGATGACTCCTAATCATTATTAGGAATTTAAAAAACTTTTTGTCTTGTTTAAACACCACCATTAATGATTGTATGTTATTCTGCCACGTGGCTGTGACATCAGCTTTCAAAAACACCTGAGGCTGGAACCTAGATGGAAGTTAAGAATGTATGAGTTAAACCCGTAACTACCTGCCCTCCCTTACCCCCAAACTTCTGTAAAGCTGAAGGCCTGGATTTTGTAATTTGGGGCAAAATTATCCTTAGCTTTTATAAAGTGTTTTCCTTCCTCGGCTAAAGGAAAGAGATTTGTTAGATACCTTAAGTCAGTAAATCACAGAATGTTCCATCTGGAGGGGACCCTGGAAATCATGTGGCCGATTTCAGCATTTCAAAGGTGAAGGCACTGAGGTCGGGGGCGGGGGGACAGGTGATTTTCAGTTAATCAGGGAAGGCCCAGGGCCAGGAGCCTGAGAGACAGTCTTAGTAAAGACATGCTTGAGTGTGAACCCCAACTCAACCACCCTCTCAAGGGCAATCGACTTCCTTTCCCCAGGCCTTTTATAAAAAATAGAGGTGTAATAATACCTCCCTTCTGAGGTTACTGAGAGGATTAGATAAGCTAAGTGTATAAAGGTACCAGAATAGTCACTGGCACACAGTAAATGTCTTATATTTGGTTTTGTCATTGTCCTTGTGTTTGTCCTCGCCATCATTATTGATGCTCTTACCGTGACATCTGCCTTCTGTAGTTGAAGGGCTGCAAGGAGGATGGAAAGATTTAGTTCAAAGTTAAGTATTAGATCTGAGGAGAATTGCTTTCAGGTATTCCCCTAAAATTCCATGTAAGACTTCATGTGATGATTTGCATATTAAAACTGTCAAAATATTGTCTAAAATACACATTTTTTAGGTTCCTTGAGAGAATGACTGCCTGCGTTCTGCTTTGTAGTCCCTCCGTGTCTTGCACATGGTTAATATTCAATAAATATCTATTGAATATGAATGAATATCTGTTGCAAATGAAGAGAGAGTGTTCATCCCAGGGTCAGCCAATGTGGATTCTCATTTGCCACTTCCTAGCTATTTGTGCAGGTCATTTACTTTACCCAAGACTCAGTTTTCTCATTTGTAAAACCAATCAGTAAAACCATGATCTTCAGGTTGCTTTCTGTCTTTAAATGCAGCATACAAAATAATCAACATAAAATTACAATTTTACCAAGATCAGAAATGAGTACTAGATCTGTGATTACATGAACAGGAAGTCACTGAGTTCTTCTGTGATCATCTTCAGATTATAATGGTAGATGTTTTCTTGAATTCGTTTCTTGGTCCTCCACTTTTCCTGTCAGAGTTGGAGGACCTTACAGTCCATTGGAATCCATTTAAGATTTGAGTCTTGGAATCTGGAGGCTGGGTCAGCTTCTTAGATATGCATGGAGGTGTGGCAACTCCTAACTCAGTATTTATGAGCTGGAGGGCTCCTTATCTCAAGGAGTGGCTTTCTCCAGAGTGCCTGGAGAGGGAGTGTAGTTGCTATTTCCTGACTCATGTAGAGGATTTCTCTAGGTGTATGTAAATGTTTGACTTTGAACAGAGGAGAAAAAGAATTATGGACCTGTTTGAAAGAACTATTTATTTATTTTTCCTTTTCCTTCCCTCCCTCCCTCTCTCTCTCCTTACCTTCCTTCTTTCTTTATTAAAGTATAATACATTATATTAGTTTCAGTTAATGATTCGATATTTGTATATACTGCAAAATGATCACCACAATAAGTCTACTTCATATCTGTCACTATACATAGTTACAGAATTTTTTTCTTGTGATGAGCACTTTTACGATCTACTCTCTTAGCAGCTTTCAAATATGCAGAACAGTATTATTAACTATAGTCACAACGCTCTACATTATATCTCTTGGTAATCTGTATGTCTTCTTTAGAAAAGTGTTTATTCAGATTCTCTGCACATTTTTTAATAGGATTGATTTTTGCCATTAAGTTGTATAAGATCTTCATATATTTTGGATACTGATCCCTTTTGGATACACAATTTGCGAATATTTTCTCTCATTCAGTGGATTGCCTTTTAATTCCTTTCAGCAATCCAGTTGCCTTGTTGATGGTTTCCTTTGCTGGCAAATTCAACAATCCAATTGCCTTGTTGATGTTTTCCTTTGCTGTGCAGAAGCTATTTAGTTTGATGTAGTCCCACTTGTTTATATTTGCTTTTATTCCTTTTGGTGTCAAATCCAAAAATTACTGTAAAGACTAATGTCAAGGAGCTTACTGCCTGTGTTTTCATCTAGAAATTTTATGGTTTCAGGTCTTATATTAAGTCTTTAATCAGTTTGAGTTAGTTTTTGTGTATGGTATAAGATTGGGGTCCAGTTTCATTCTTTTGCATGTAGTTGCCCAGTTTTCCCAACATTATTTATTGAAGAGACTGTCCTTTCCTCACTGTATATTCTTGGCTCCTTTGATGTACATTAATTGACCATATATGTGTGGGTTGATTTCTGAGCTCTCTGTTCTGTTCCATTGATCTATGTGTCTCTTTTTATGCCATACTGTTTTGATTACTATAACTTTGTAATACAGTTTGAAATCAGGGGGCATGATACCTCCAGTTTTGTTCTTCTTTCTCAAGATTACTTTGGCTATTCAGGGTCTTTTGTGGTTCCATAAAAATTTTAGAATTGTTCATACTATTTCTGTGAGAAATGCCAATGGAATTTGAGTCCATTGATTGCTTTGGGTGATATGGACATTTTAACATATTAATTCTTCCAATCATGAGCATAGAATATCTTTCCATTTATTTCTTTCATCAGTGTCTTATAGTTATCAGTGTACAGGTCTTTTCACCTCCTTGGTTAAATTTATTCCTCAATAGTTTTAATTTTTGATGCAATTGTAAATGGGATTGTTTTCTTAATTTCTCTTTCTGATAGTTCATTATTTGTATATAGAAACAGCAGATTTCTGGACATTGATTTTGTATCCTGCAACATTACTGAATTCATTTATTACTTCTAACAGTTTTTTGGTGGAGTCTTTAGAGTTTTCCATATCTAGCATTATGTCATCTGCAAGTAGTGAAAGCTTTACTTCCTTTCCAATTAATGCTTTTTATTTCTTTTTCTTGCCTAATTGCTCTGGTTAGGACTTTCAGTACTGTGTTGAATAAGAGTGGTGAAAAGGGCCATCCTTGCCTTGTTTTTTTTTAACATCTTTATTGGAGTATAATTGCTTTACAATGGTGTGTTAGTTTCTGCTTTATAACAAAGTGAATCAGCTACACATATACATATATCCCCATATCTCTTCCCTCTTTCATCTCCCTCCCTCCCACCCTCCCTATCCCACCCCTCTAGGTGGTCACAAAGCACCGAGCTGATCTCCCTCTGCTATGCGGCTGCTTCCCACTAGCTATCTATTTTACATTTAGTAGTATATATAAGTCCATGCCACTCTCTCACTTCATCCCAGCTTACCCTTACCCCTCCCCACCTTCTCTTTTATAACTGCCTTTTCTGCATCACATAAGTTTTGATATGTTGTATTTTCTTTTCTGCTTGTCTCAAGGTGTTTTTTTATTTCACTTTTGCTTTTCTCATTGATCCATTGGGGTTGTTCAGTAGTATGTTGTTTAGTCTCTGCATAAAGTTTACCCTTAAACAATGTGAAGGTGAGGGGCACTGACCCCACGCACAGTCAAAAATCCACACAGAACTTTACAGTCATCCCTCTATATCTGGGGTTCCACATCCACGGATTCAGCCAACCCAGATTGGGAGATAGATGCGGGCAATGTACGTTGAGCTCAGTTTCTAGTCCATGTCCCTCTTTGTTATTTTGTATAAAGAGATAACTAATACCCAAGATGATAAATACGGCAGTGATTTTTATGAGAACCAAAGTCTAGGGGTTAGGTACAAATATGATTTGGGGATATTCCTGGTCATTCTTTTCCATCTTTTGAGGATGGTGGAAGCTGTTGCAGTCTTTTCTCACCCTAACTGTCTTCATCACTGGAGGCCTCAGTGTCTTGTGAATGATGTATTTGTTGTATACAGTGTTCCAGCTTCAGACTTCCCTGACTTGCTCATCTAAAATATTAAATCTCAGTAACAGTCATTCCTTAGCCCTCTTGCTCCTGTTATACTCCCTCTATCTCTTCTTTGCTGGCTCTCAGTTTCCAGAGGACCCCTCCTCTGCCTGCCCTGTCCCATTCTTCCATCCCACAACCCATCCTCCCTCCTTGATTTCCTTTTCTGTTCACTCATGGTATATCACTCCCTTGACAGTATCCTCAGTGGCCTTACCCCTTTGTATTTTGCTTGTAATCTACTCTGCCAGGTCTCGATTTTGACCTGGCATCTTTTCCTTCTTTACCCAGTGGCTGCCAAAAGCTGCTTGAGGAAATCACTCTGCAAATAAATTTATCATTTCCAGCCTTCGCTGGAACCCGAGGCAACTGTGCGCAGTCTTGCACTGTGTGGCTGGGCTGTTTCCTGCTGAAACATTTCCACTTCCCTCAAACATTCTAGCTACCCTCCTCCACCCCTCCTTCCTTCACTAGATGACTTTTCCTCTCTATTAATTTGCTAGAGTTGCCATAGAAAAATACCACAGACTAGGTGGCTTAAACAACAGACATTTATTTTCTCACAATTCAGTAGACCAGAAGTCCGAAATCAAAGTGTTGGCAGGTTTGGTTCCTTCTGAGGGCTGTGAGGGAAGGATCTATTTCAGGCCTCTTCCCTTAGCTTGTAGATGGCTATCTTCTCCATGTGTTTTCACATCATCTTCACTCAGTGAGTGTCTGTGTATCCAAATTTCCCCTTTTTATAAGGACATCAATCATATTGAATTAGGGGCTTACCCTACTCCAGTGTGACCTCATCTTAATTTAACTAATCGTATCTGCAGTGATCCTGTTTTCAAATAAGATCACATTCAGAGGTACTGGGGTAACTTAAGACTTAAACATAGGAATTTTTGGTAGATACAATTCAACTGATAACAGCCTTCACCTTAGAACACAATAATATTACACATCAGCTCCTTGCCTACATGTATACCTTATTTGCTCTAATCATACTTCTTTTTTTTCCCCTGAGAGGAGGATGTGTCTTTTCCTCTGCTGGCCTGGTTCCTCCTCCTATCCTCTTGATTCCTTTCCCTCCTTTCCACTCCAGAAGCTTGTGTAATTGATTCTTTCCTTTCTTATCTACGTTTCCTGTCTCTTCCCCTTTACAGGTATTTCAGCCGAGGTTCTGAGCGTGGTTAAGTCTTCCCCGTCTCTTCCATCGTAATGGAAACCCCTGTGCTCTGTGGTCATTTTTTCATGCTCTCCTTGAGTAGTTTGTCCCTTGGTTTTGGCTGCTCTGTTATTATACTCACGTCAGTGTGGATGGCTCAGCTTCCTGTTCTGAACTCCAAACCCAGGTATCTAGCTGCCCATTAGATGTTTCTCCCTCTGTATCTTATAGTCACCTTGATTTCAGTGCATACAAAAAACAGTTGACCATTGGGACTTCCCTGGTAGCACAGTGGTTAACAATCTGCCTGCCAATGCAGGGGACACAGGTTCGAGGCCTGGTCCAGGAAGATCCCACATGCCGCGGAGCAACTAAGCCCGTGGGGCACAACTACTGAGCCTGCACTCTAGAGCCCGTGGGACACAACTACTGAGTCTGCGCTCTAGAGCCCACGAGCCAGAACTACTGAGCCCGTGTGCCACAACTGCTGAATCCTGCACGCCTAGAGCCCATGCTCTGCAAGAAGAGAAGCCACTGCAATGAGAAGCCTGTGCACTGCAACAAAGAGTAGCCCCTGCTTGCCACAGCTAGAGAACGCCCGCGTGCAGCAACGAAGACCCTGTGCAACCAAAAATAAATAAATAAATAAATAAATAAATAAATTACAGTTGACCCTTGAACAACATGGGTTTGAACTGTGCAGGTTGGTTCATACGTGGATTTGTTTTCAACAAATGCAGTTGGTTGAATCTGTGGATGCATAACTGTGGATACAGAGGGCCGACTGTAAAGTTATACTCAAATTTTTGCACGGAGGGTTGGCATCCCTGACCACTGAGTTGTTCAAGGGTCATCTGTATTACTAATTCCTATATTCTCTAAACATGCACCTTTTCTCTTTCCTATCTCAGTGATTGGCTTTCACAACCACATGATTTTTCAAGGCAAAAACCTGATACCATCCTAAATGTTCCTCCAAGCCCCACATCCAAGCTTTGGCTTAGTTCTTGTTCCCTCCGTCATGCCCATTCCCACTGCTGAAGTGCACATTCAGCCTCTCTTGTCTGGACTGCGGTAGTGTTCTAACTGGCGTCCCTGCCTACAGCTTGCCTCCTATTCCAACAGAATGACGGATCTGAAATACAAATCGTGCTATTCTCCTGCGTAATACTTTAAAAGCTCCCTGTCAGGGAACTCTACTCAATGCTCTACTGTGTGGTGACCTAAATGGGAAGGAAATCCAAAAAAGAGGGGATATATGTATATGTATAGCTGATTCACTTTGCTGTACAGCAGAAACTAACACAACATTGTAAAGCAATTATACTCCAATAAAAATTAAAAAAAAACAAAACAAAAAGAACAACTCCCTGTCAACTGCAGGTTCAAGTCTAAATTCCTAGCTTGGCTTTCAAGGCCTTTCATCCATCTCTCGCCTACCTTTCTACCCTTATCAAACAGTAATCTCTTATTTTAACACCTTTATCATCATTCCAGCTGCCACCACTTCAGTTCAGAACTTTATCGCTTTTACCTGTTTTATCCCAATAACCTCTTAATTGGTCTTATTGTTCCATCTCTCAGTCCTCCACTCCAGCCTTCCCAAAACATCTTTCTTGTCATTATCCTTACCTAATCAGAGATTTGTACATCAGGTATTTACAGTCAGCCCTCCCTATCCGTGGCTTTTGTGTCCATGGATTCAACCAACCTTAGATCGAAAACATTTGGAAAAAAAATTCCAGAAAGTTCCAAAAAGCAAAACTTGAATTTGTTCCATGGTGGCAACTATTTATATAGCATTTCCATTGTATTTACAAAATATTTACACTGTATATACAACTATTTACATAATATTTACATTGTATTTACAACTATTTACATATCATTTACATTGTATTAGGTATTATAAGTAATCTAGAGATGATTTAAAGGGGAAGGAAGGGGAAGCTGGGGGGGAAGTGAGAGTAGCATTGACATATATACACTACCAAATGTAAAATAGATAGCTAGTGGGAAGCAGCAGTGTAGCACAGGGAGATCAGCTTGGTACTTTGTGACGACTCAGAGGGGTGGGATAGGGAGGGTGGGTGGGAGGCTTAAGAGGGAGAGGATATGGGGCTATATGTATGCATATGGCTGATTCACTTTGTTGTACAACAGAAACTAGCACAGCATTGTGAAGCAATTATACTCCAATAAAGATGTATAAAAATATGAAGTATATGGAAAAATGTGTGTAGGTTATGTGCAAATACTATGCCATTTTATATAAGGGTCTTGAGCATCCATGCTGATACTGAGGGACAACTGTATTGATGTCTGTTTTATGTTAGTCTCTGGATATGCTCAGAACCTGACTCTCAGTCTAGTCAGTCTCACAAGACTTCATCGCGCTGGCATTTGCAGGTTGACCAGCTCCTGTCATCTTGCAGCGTTGGGCCTGGGCACAGATTCAATCTCACTTTCTCTTTATAGTAAGATTTTACATTACTTTATATTCTATTTTACTCTTACGATGGTCATGTTTGCCAGCCCTGGATGATATGAACCCATCGCATGAGAGAGGTCTAGAAATTAACAGACTGTTCTCTGATCATGCCAGTAATCTGGTAAGTCATTATATTTAAAATTCAACATTTTGGATGGCTGAGAAAGAACCTCACTTCCTCCTTAATTCTCTCTTTGGAAATTTAGTTGAAATTTTCTGATTCTTAAAACTTTCTGCACTTCAGTTTTTCCTTTCTATAAATGTTTGATCATATTTACCCTCTCCCTAATTATGGTAGACATAATTACCATAATTATATCTAGTCCCAGACAGTGGCTAAAATGTCTGGGTAGTGCTGTAAAGATTCAGAGAGGAGGTGCCTGTCACAAAATGCAAAATGTATGACATTTGGGAGAATTAGTCACATTTATATTCTTCATTCCCCAAAGACAGAATGTTACAGAAGTTGAAAGCATTGAGTAGCGTCCTGTCTCTCTTGTGGGCAGTGCATATCCTGACAAGTAGGCCCATTAGGGTGTAGGAAGCCTCTCTTGTAAGGTGGCTGGTGTTCCCTTCTAGGCAGTGCTTTCATTTGCATGTTTGAATTCATTCGCAGAAAGCCGACCTTTGGCTTAGGAAGTCTCTCTATGTAACCCAAGTACTTAGGATTTTCTTCAACAGGTACAAAATGAATCCAGCTATAGACAGCACATTATACCCATTTTCCTTCTGACTGAAATTGAGCCACTGATTCATAATCCTCAAATCCTTAAATTGCTTGGTTGTGTTTGAGATGGCCCGTTTTTCATGGAGCCATAATGATAATTGAAATCAGCTAAGTCAGGGGGTGAGGGTTCTCTGAGGACTGGAATCGTGGTCTCCACTCGATCTGGAGTGTGATGACCTTTAGGGCATTGTGACAGACATTCCTTTCTAAATGATCCTTCTCTGAGGGATACATTTATTAAATATTTTTTTATAGTCCAAAACACACTTAACTCTTCTTATTCTCTGTGTCATAAAATTTACAAAAGGCACAGTTACCAAAATTGGAACCACCAAAATGCTCTTAATTTTGCAAGCTTGATTTCTCCAGAATGCATCAATGTCAGGCTTCCTGAAGGAGCTCTTCCCATGTAAAGACAGTAATTGAAGGAATACTCACTTTTTCCTTCTGAATCTATCTTATTTTCAATGTATAACGTTGGTTCTGCTTATTCTTCAATTCTTTATTTAGTTTCTAAATTTTATTTTCTCTTTTACTTTTTTCTGCCTTCCTCCCTTCTTTCTTTTCCTCCCTCCTTCCTTCCTCTCTCTCTTTCTTTCCCTGTCTCCTCCTCTTCTCCTCTCCCTGCCCCTGTCTCTCTCCTCTTCCCTTCCTCCCTCCTCCCTCCCTCCCTCCGTCCCTCTCTCCGTCCCTTCCTTCCTTCCTTCCTTCCCAGCATATGAGCCTGGGGATTTTCTTAAAAATATGTATTTTTTATGATCTGAAAGTATGACAGTACTCTTTACTACAGTGTTTCGCTGTCTTGCACCACAACGTTTTAAGCTTAATTTTTAATAATGAGGTTAATAGTTTTTTCTTGTGTCTTTTAAATAGCTACTCTAAATTCCATGATATTAAATCTTATATGCATGCTAATGGATGTGTGGGGAAAAACTTTAAGGCTTTCATGGCCATATAGTTAAAGTAGAAAAAACTGCTTCAACACGTAATTGTATACTCAGCCTAAATTGTATCAGGTAGAGTACTTATTTAACTTTCCACTGATAGTTTTTTCCAGCCTGGCAAATCAGACTTTTAAGTATTGAAAGGGACTTGGAATTGGACCGAGAACGTGGAAGTCTCTTGGAGTCGTCAATTCCATGTGTTTTTCAATCTGCTGATTGTGTTTTCTCAATCTATGGATACCCTCATGTGAGATGTCTATAAAGTGTGATGTCTAGAATGTATCTTCATATTCAGTGTAGCCTAGCCTGCGTCAAACACATTGTTACAACTCTGTGTTCCATCAGCTGAAATATTGAAGTATGCAAATCATTTCCTTTAAAAAAATATAGAGCAGATTGATGTCAGTCTCTCAATTGTGTTTTTTTTTTTTTTTTTTTTTGTGGTACATGGGCCTCTCACTGTTGTGGCCTCTCCCGCTGAGGAGCACAGGCTCCGGACGCGCAGGCCCAGCGGCCATGGCTCACAGGCCCAGCCGCTCTGCGACACGTGGGATCCCCCCAGACCGGGGCACGAACCCGCGTTCCCTGCATCGGCAGGCGGACTCCCAGCCACTGCGCCACCAGGGAAGCCCTCAATTGTGTTTTGATATATTTTCTTGAGTGGGAAAGAAAGGGGCTGAGTTGCAGTTAGAGTACCAGGAATTTGGCATATTCCAGAGTTTGTCCATGGTGATGTACCAAGTATGAAATGATCATGCATGACATATGTCTTGGTGGAAACAAAATGAAGTATGTTCCTCTAGTCTGTTCCTTGCCTTAAGGCTGGGCTATGGCCATAACTTAGTTACCTCAGAGCATTATTTGTCCTATTTTAAACGATTTTCAAAATAGGGAATTGCACCCGCTCTATAAAACAGTGATGGTGTGGAGGGTGGAAGTTTTCTAAATGCTCCCTGAATGAAGATTTTGGTGCAGGGTTCTTCCCCCTACCCCAAAGCACACACCTTAAGAATATTGCTCCTGCAGTTAGCTTAGCACAGTTTATTTTTTGACAGTGTGTCATATCCTGCAAGTGGGTTTGATGATAAAAATGATTGAGGACCACTCTTCTAACATATCTGTTACTATTAGAAGTGAGTTGAAGATGGATTATTGGTACAATTACATGCAGTCTGAATTTTTTTGAACAGCTCTTGATTTCAGATCACGCATCCTGATTTTTGGTTCCGAAAATATAGTCCTAGTTCTACAATTGTATATTTCTTAATATCACATTTATTTTTTAGGTATTTTAGCTAAAAGAAAAACTCAGACAGTGATAAAGAAATGTTTAACAAAGAAGGGGCTAGGTAGATAATATTCTACAACAGATAAAAATGAATAAGAGTAACGATTATTTTTCAATTTTAATGGAAATGGCATTAATTAAAAACATTATAGGTAAAGAAGAGGTAAGATTGATGAGATAAAATAGTATGTTAGTAATAGTCATTCAGGGCATGAATTACAGCATCTTTTGTGTTATAGTTGCTCATTTATTTTAAATCTTCTTCAGCTCTATAGCTCTCCTTATATTGTCTTCAAATGAACATGGTGGAGAACGTTCTTTAATGCTTGATTCTCTTCTCCTAAAAGGCAGACTATTTAATTTTATAAATGAGCATCCTTGGGTCATTAGATATTGGGGTTCAGGTGTGCAGAAGGCTTGGTAACATATGGCCTGTCCCCAGGTGCCCTAATTTAGCTCAGAACTTTCCCCAGAGGTTTGCATTACTTTATCTAGATGGTGTGTTACATGTACAACAAAAAGGTGCTTTGGTCATAAAAGGAAAAAATAAATAAATATGTACTTTGCAAGATACACAAGTCTGCCTTTACATTACTTTCTCTACAGTTATTAGAAAATAAAAATCTTAAAACCCATGTGAATGACATTGGATGACCACAATTTTGGGTGATTCACTTTTAGTATCTACAGTGTTCCTTTTCTTTCACTTATTATGTTATTATATACACACACACGCGTGCACACACACACACACACACACACGCACACACACATTTCTCTCCATTTGAATATTTTTTTTCAGGCAACACAGCATATTGGCATCACCCTGGACTTTTTTTCTGGTTCAGAATTTTCCCTTTCTATCACAATTACATATTTTTCACTGAATAATTTAAATATTTGCTATTAAGAAAAGTAAGTATGCACATTGCAGAAAATTTATAAAATATTAAAAAGCAAAAAATAAAAATTACAATGTTAAGTGAAAGCAACCGTAAGTATGATCTCAGCTTTGTAAAGCATATGTTTCCTCCGCGTGGGGGAAACATCTGAAAAAAGGAAAAACAACAGAAGGATAATATGGAAATTGAGGTTCACTGAAGTTGTGACTTGCTCAAAGCCCCTCAACTAGAAAGCCCATTAATCCGCGATTCCAGCCTAGTCACTCTGACTGCAGTGTGTGCTTGGCATTTTACTAGGCTGCTTCCCAGGAGAAGGGAGAAACAATACACGGGTGGTACGGTGTGGTGTATGGCGGGTAGATGGAGAAAGGACCCAGCGTTCTTACAAAGATGCAACTGATGTTTGGTAATAATTCTAACAGTTGAATGGTTTTCCTAATAAGGCACAAGAGTGAGTGAACCTAAAAGATTCCTTCAGTGGAGCTAGGTCATTTTTGAGTCAAGTTATACTCATCTTACAGAGAGGAAACTGAGGTCCATCCAGGCAGATTAAATAAGTTGCCAAAGAGAACATGGTTGGTTAGCGTGAGATCAAGGAGGTCTCTTCTATCAATTACTCTTTACATTTTAGATTTCAGTTTCATGCTTATGTTAAAACTGTGCTTGTATTGCCATTTTTATCTGTATATGGATGGGGATTGGGTGGAATTGTTTTGAGATACAAGCTTGATCCTTGGTCGTTTAATACTAATTTCCAGTTAGACATTAGGGCACTGCCCACAGTGAAGGTTATGGAATGTTAACTGTTGGATGAGGTACCCTGGATCACCAACTGGCCTGCCTACAGGTTGGTTGGAGCTGGGAGGCATTATGAGAGTATGTGTTTTAAGTGGCATGTTCAGAACATAATGTCAGGATGTCTTTCAATGGGTGTACATTGCCTTCCTTAAACAAGGTAAAAAGTTAATATTGAACAGAAAGTGTCAGATGAGAAATTCATTTCTTTACTTCAAGGCCTGGCTATGTATACGCTTGGATTATTAGCTCGTGCATGTGAAGTGACTCTAGCTTCATTTTTATTTCATATCGTGACAACTGAAATGTTTGTGAAGGCTAAAACTATAGAGGAAACAGGCAGATCTTTTCAATAGTTATATCTTAGTAAGAAAAAAAAAACTAGTAGGTGGGCATGGAGAGAGACATTGAATGCTTCTTATTCCATTTTATTGGTAGGGTGGGTGCTGAGAAAAGAAACAGAGCATTTCTTTCTTTCTCCTCTTCCTTATGCTTCCAATATCATTGTGTTTTCTTTTTCTTTTCTTTCTTTTTTTCCTTTTTATCCTGAAACTGCTTGATCTTGGTGGGGACAGTCATCTCCGTCTTCTCTGAAGCAAATGGTCTAGCTGCCAGCCACTGGGCTTTTTTTGCCCTGAGCTTTTTTCACAATCCGTGCACTGGGTCCAGCCAATGTAGTGACCTTTGTGGCTGCCTGTGCCATCCTTCCACTGTGACAGACATGATTCTTTTCTGGTGCGTGACTGGTGCAGGTAAGGGTAGAAGAAGGGCAAAGAGGCAGGCAGGCAAGCAAGACAGATGCTTTATAATGACTGGCCCTGGTTCTGCAATGGGGTAGCAGAATTATGGCCCCTAAAAAGAGACCTGAACTTCCTTATGCTCCCTACTGCGTTTCATGGACTAGTTGTGGCATGTATATTGTCTGATTTACTTTGTCTTTCTGCTTTTACAACCAGTCGAGATGGGAAGTTTTGCGGACACAGACATAAAGAGTGATTTTTAGATTCTTCCCTGGTACTTGTCAGTGGGCTCAGAAATAGGAGTATGTGTGCCTTCTTAGTATTTATTTCTTTTTTGATGAGAAGGAGCAGGGAAGTGAAAATCTCAGGAGAGCAGTATCAGTTTTCCGGTCAGCAAGCTCATTAAGTTAATATTTACTTTTAAAATGAATGTATTTGCCAGCCCTTCCTGCTGTTTGCTTGGGGACCATTTAACTCACATGTGAGAGCCTCTAACTGGTTTCCACTTCCACTGGAGGTGGAGTGACTAGTGACTAGTGACTAGTGACCTCGGAGGCCAGTGATGTGCTGCTCCTTGTTTTAACACCTGTCTTTTTTTTTAAACTTCAAATTACATTTATCTTGAGACTAAAGGAAGGGAAAGAAGTGAAACTTAGTTCTTCCCTGTTTCTTTGTGCCTGCTGCTCAGTCTTGTTAAACTGATTTCTAATAACTCAATTGACACGTATTTAGGGGTTTAAGAAAACTGGAAATTCGATTAAAATACAGCCTCAAAACTCAAAGATTGCATTTGAAAACTTTTGGTGTTTTTATTGTTATTAATTCTAACACTGTTATATTTTTACATTGTAAAACAACACCTGGTCATTAATGAAAAAGTTAAAAAAATACAGATGATATAAAAAAATTGAAGTTTAAAAACTTAAGTTGTACATTTAGTAAAAAGTTTTCTTTCAGTGCTATTAAAAAATATCCTTTCCATAAGTTTACTTTTTTTTTTTTCATCCCGGAACATAGGATATTCTTATTATCGTTTAAGTCTTTTTTTAAAGCTAAAGATCTCTTTGTAAAGTATTGTAGTTTAAAAAATTTTTATGACCTGCTTTTTGTATTTGTCAATAATGCTATTTTGAGACATCTTTTAGAAAATAATTGCTAACTAAGGATGAGAATGAATTTCTCTTGTTTCTGCTTTGCTCCTGTAGATTTTGACATGTTTATTTTGCATTTTGTTATTTTACTCAACTGTATTAGCTCCACTGTTTTTCAGAGGTTTCCTTTGGGTTTTCTTGGTATATAATCATGTCATCTGCAAATGATTTTTTTTAGCTCTTTCCAGTATTACACGGAATGATTTTATCATTTTTTTTTCCCTCTTGATGCTTGTTACTTTCTAAATGAAGGCTATCATTTTTATTAGGTCTCAGATGAGTGTTTTTTCAAATTAAAAAATTTAATGAGCATAAGATAGTGATTATTTCTACTTCTCTAGATATTTAATAATCAGAGGGTCCTCAGATACATGTCATAGTTTTTGTTGGTGAGTTCTTTAAGCCTTCTGTGTTAGAGAACTGCCAATTATGTTTAATGAGTTGAAGGTTGTATTGAGGAATTCTTACATTTATTTTTGAAAGATCGAGAGATGCCTTTCTATTAGTTATCTTCTTGACATTCCTTTGGTCTTAAAAGTCTGTATGTTAAATGTTGCTGTGATGAAAGCCACAAGTGTGTCCTGCAAGATGTTGCCGTTAGCGCAGGGTATTTTTAGAAACCTGAAAAATGTTTATGAACTTTTAGTGGGACCTCTACCACTGTTTTGGGGATCAGCGAAGAGCACCAGTTTGGAGATGAGTGTCAGGAACTTTTGATTCAATGGTTGACGCGTTGGGTATTTTTTTTTCCCCGAGATTCCTTTTATTTTCAAGTGGTTGGTGCTGGCTGTCCTGGTTGTTACTCTGTGTGCCCTCCAGGGCTGTGTAGCTGCACATCTCCACCCTGAGCTCTCTCTGAAGCTGGGTGGAGAGCGGGGAAAACACAAGAACAGGAGCTTTGGGATCTCACTTCTCCTGTAGTCCATCTGGGGTTCCCCACTCCCACCCTCCAGACAATCTTTGTGCACTTTCTTTTCCTTATCTGTACATCAAGGATCATGTACCTGGCAATGTTATTATGATTAATCAGATAACGCTTGTAAACCCTATAACAGATTTGGCACATAGCGGGCCAGCGTCCCTCATGCTCAGTGACATTTGTGTCATGCTTCTCTCCATGTGAGCCCTCACACGTCTGTAGGTCACATGATGGCTGACTTGATCGTGGAACACCAGTGATCAAATTTTAGGAACCTCCTCATTTTAAAGATGGGGAAACTGTGAAGTCCAAGCTGAGTCTTCCTCCTGCCACTGCTCCCCTTCTCCCCCATCTCAGTGGCCTTGCCATGACCCTGTGTTGACTGGATCTGGCGGAAAGGAATGTCCACTGGTGGGGTTTGTCAGCTCCATGCGTGGGTGGGATTTTAGGAGACAGTCAGGGGCTCTGCATTTGTGAGCATTATTATTTTTTTTAATTAATTAATTTATTTTTGGCTGAGTTGGGTCTTTGTTGCTGCGTGCGGGCTTTCTCTAGTTGCGGTGAGCGGGGGCTACTCTTCCTTGCGGTACACGGGCTTCTCGTTGTGGTGGCTTCTCTTGTTGCAGAGCACGGGCTCTAGGCATGCGGGCTCAGTAGTTGTGGCACACGGGCTTCAGTAGTTGTGGCTTGTGGGCTCTAGAGCGCAGGCTCAGTAGTTGTGGTGCCCAGGCTTAGTTGCTCTGTGGCATGTGGGATCTTCCCGGACCAGGGCTCGAACCTGTGTCTCCTGCATTGGCAGGCGGATTCTTAACCACTGCACCACCAGGGAAGTCCATTTGTGAGCATTCTTAACTAATGTTTTAGTAGGAAACAGTGCTCACATACGTCACATCTACAGTGTGCATCTGTCGACAGGAGTTGCCAGAAAGATCTACGGTAATTACCTCTTATACAGAGGGAGGAAAATCATCCCCTGCTTTCTCACTTCTGGGTCGATGCCTCCCCTGTAGGTTCTCCTGGTGATGTCTATTTGGTTCTTCTTTCTTGGTTACCAACATTTTTCCTGGAACCTGTTCATTGTCTTGGCAGGGGTAGACCCCTTGTCCCTATCTGTGTGTCCTGTGCCCATGTGTTGAGGAATTGTTTTTTGGTGTTTTTTTTTCCCCCCATCAGTATGTTATCCCCTCATAGGCGCTACATATCAAGATCTTGGGACCTGTTGTCTGAGCAGATATTCGCGTCCTTAAAATCATCTTTTATTTCCTTAACGGGGGTGTTTGCTTCCTGGGGGCAGAGATCATTTCTTCCTCTCTCTATACTCGTTTGTTCAGCTTAGTGCTTTGCACCTAGTGTGTGCTGAATAAATGTTGCTTGAAAGAATAAACAGAACATATTTTTGGTCTTTTTGGTGAATTTATTTCCATAATTCAGACATAACATTTCTTTTTTCTTTCTCCCTCTCTTTTTTAGAATTCAGCAATCTTTTTTTTTTTTTTTTTTTTTTTTTGTGGTACGTGGGCCTCTCACTGTTGTGGCCTCTCCTGTTGCAGAGCACAGGCTCCGGACGCGCAGGCTCAGCGGCCATGGCTCACGGGTCTAGCCACTCCGCAGCATGTGGGATCTTCCCGGACCGGGGCACGAACCCGTGTCCCCTGCGTCGGCAGGCAGACTCTCAGCCACTGCGCCACCAGGGAAGCCCACCAATCATTTTTTTAAAAATGTTTTTCAAACTTTTTTTTTTTTTTTAATCCTTTGGCCTCGCTGTGTGGCGTGCGGGATCCTAGTTCCCTGACAAGGGATCAAACCCACGCCCCCTGCCTTGGAAGCATGGAGTCTTAACCACTGGACTGCCAGGGAAGTCCCACCAGTCATTTATTGGTGATGAGACTTGAAAAAATAAATGATAAACCCTTAAATGATTTTTCTTTGTGCACATTATTTAGTCTTCCCCATAATTGGCATTAGTATTTCTACTTTTACAGACGGGGAAACTAAGGTTTAGAGAAGTTAAGAAACCAGCCCAGGGTTCCAGGGCTGGTGAAGTGGCAGAACTGTGGGTGACCTAGACAGCCCCCTTCCCGACGGCTAAAGTAGCCGCTGGAAGGGACCTGCTGGATCGTTGGCCTTCTGAAAGGAACGCTGAAAGTTCCTTGCATTTAAATGACGATTGAATTACATTTACTTGAATTCTGTGACTCTGAAGTTGCAAATGAATGCTAAGAGTGTATTAGGGTAGCCCTTGGCTGTGGGACTAATTGAGAAACAAAATGAAAGTGCTGCAAACAAATGGATTTTCCTGCTTAGAGTAGGTGCTTCCTCCAGTCCCATCCATCCTGTGGCATTTGCCGGAAGGATTCTTTCTCATCTAATTAAACAGGACAGGCCAGATGTTATGTGTTCTCAGTAATTTAGTACCCGTGTCTTTTTGCCCCTATGGTTAGTTTGGAGACAGCAATTTAGAATAATCTGTGCACATATTTTAAAAACAGGTAACGACTGTCCATTTGTGTGGTAGTGTTTTTGCTCATCTAGAGCTTATGGGGTTTCTGTCCCTATCTTGAAACTGTCCTTTAGAACAACTGTCTGTCCAGTGTGGTAACTTTTCCCAGAAGTCTCTAGCTTCTAATGGGAGAAACACAATCTGTGATTCATGAGCACGTGTTTTGGGGTTAATTCTATTTGCATCTTTGGTTTTTCCTCCTTATTCCCAAGATACATACAAATTAAACATTCAAGATCGCACATCAGTGCGTTGGATTTTTACCTGGGGTTGTTCCATCTCTTAAGTGGGGAGTTGGGGATGTGAGGGGGTGTGGCAGTACTTACTAACCTTAGTAGTGATTATCCCAAACATCCTAAGCAAAGACTACCCTGAGTGTGTTTTTACTGAAAGCTCTTCCTGTCATTCTGGGTATTTTATACTGTTTGTTTATTTACCTTTTTGAAAGGAAATTCCTTCCTTACTGTCCTATCTTATCTTAGATCAAAGTTTCCACCCAGGGACCCTTACTTAAATAGCATTGTCTAAGGCTGTATGTGTTTTCTTTCCTTCTTTCTTCTTCTTTTTTTTCTTTTAAAAGCTATCTGAGTTTTTGCCCCATCTGCACTCTCTGGTATCCCTTCATTCTATTTATGACTATTGTGCAATGAATATTCATAGTTTCCATCATTAATGTAGTAATGTGCCATTCGTCAGTGCACTGGCTTCCTTGTACTATAATTTTTAAAAATTCTGTTTCTTTTATGTATTTATTTTCAAAATTTTGGCCTCTTTGTCTTAAACATTTTTTTTCTAGGGTTTGTAATCATGTGAATTTTCTGCCCTTAACTGAGACATATGTGCAGGTCTAAAACTGTACTGTGCAAGATGTCAAATGGCTTAAAAGGATTTCTGTTGTGGTCTGAAAGGGTGGCTCTGTGTCTTCTGAGGGTATAGTCTGACCACATGAATACCAATAATTAGGCATCTTTTATTTTAAGAGAGGGGCAGCTGTTACTGTAGTTGAATTTGAAGATCTTTAGCTATTTCGCGCCTTTTTAAAAAAGGGCTATTCTCCATATATGCATCTCTTTGGCAGGTTTGGTAATAGACTTGGATACTGGCATGTCGATAATGTGACACAAGAAGGGAAAGTAAAAACATCTGAAAAGGAATATCTGAAGTGTTCTGAACATTAGATTTTAAGGTATCAGGTTTGTTTTTCTTAAGTTTTTTTTTCCAGTGGATTAAAAAAAAAAAAGTAAGACACCTAAGCATTATGCATGTCAATTCATTTTTGAGTAATTTTAAGGTTAAAATCTTCACCCATCTTGCACTTGATCAAAGGGTTTAGCAATGAAAGCTCCCCTAGAGCATCCTCAGACGTCCCTTGGAGACTTGTTTGGATGAGAGTTGCAGTGGTGATTGTGCCTTCCAGGAGTTCTCAAGCCTTTTATTTAAATCAGTGCTTATTATCTCTCACTGTTGTTTAAGAACACAGCTCCTCACCCTGAAAATCCAGTGATGATTTCACCTGGAGGGTGAATTATTGGGCATGTGGGATTAGGGGGACAGACTGCTGTCTCCCTCTTTGCCATCATCAGAGGTCCTGAAGCCCCTTCTCCTGCTGGCTAATGTCAGGCAAGAGCGTCACTGCATATTCATAACAGATTTTGCAGGGCTTCAGAGTTCACAGAACAATTTCACATGTTATCTCAGTCAGTTCTTGCAACAGCCCTGTGAGATAGTGGATAAATATTTTCATCCCTGTTTTGTAGAGGGGGAAATTGCCTTCCAAGAAGGTGAGTGCTGTGCCCCAAGCCACAATTTTCTATTCTTACAGTGGAGCTGGGTCTGGAACCAAAGTTTCCTGTCCTCCTACCTTGACCCCATTATTCTACTTCACCCAAGAAAGTCAAGATTTAAGGACAGTGCATTTAGGATCAAATCAGGCAAGGTGTGTGACCTAAAAGCTCTAATAATGTGGATTTCAAAATGGTACTTAATTTCCTGAATATTATAATATTAATGAGAAATAATATGAATCAGCCACTAATTTCTCCATTCAGACAAATGCATTTGATTTTCCGTATTCCATGACAGATTTATAGACCTGAATACTTAATTTTACATAGCTGTGAAGAGCGTAAATCCTATTTTGTATTTTTCAGATGCCTCAAGGGCCAAAAGCTCATACTATAGTAGGAATATTGGCAGTTTGGCTAAGAGAAGAGAAGGGAGACGACCTGGCTAGCAACCCTCCCTTGAGGAATAGGGATAAATGACTTCTGACAGTATTGCAAGCTGGGGCAAAGGTTTGGTGAAAACAGGAAGCTGCTTATGAGAATTCAGCGTTAGATATGGATTCGAGTCCGTGCTCCACCATGCAGTCCCTTTGTTACGATGAACAGACGTCTCCTAATCTCTCTGAGCCTCAGTCTCCTCCTCTGAGAGTGAAGGCTGTGAGGCAGTTTCATGTGTTAGGTGAGAATTCAGGGTGCTGGTGCCCAGCTGCCTGACGTCATAAACCTGCAGTCCTGTCCAGGCTCCAACACCTCTTGGTTGTGTGATACTTAACCTCTCCGTGTATCTTGAAACGGGGATACTAATAATACCTACCTCATAGGGTTGTTAGGTTCACGTGAGTTTCAATACATGAATGGCTCACAGTAAATTTCCTGTCAGAAGTTAGTCATTCTTAAGTGGGATAAGGTAGGGAAGTACTTGGTGCCTCTATTAAGCTCAATATATTAGTTTCTTTTTCTCCCATATAGATGTGTTGAGGTTAAGCCTAATGAAAGGAATTTAAAAACCGCTGGAATTTGCATCAGACTCTGTTTATGTCGTTATTGGCCTCTTACACCTTGGACACATTTTTTTTTAAATGTGATATTTTTGTACTACTAAACCCTTAAAATATTGTGTTATATCATGTCTAGGAAATTCATTGTAAGCCTTTCAAAGAGAGAAGGCTTTGTGATAAAAGCCAGCTGCCCAGACATTTCCACCCTCCTCCCCCATCCCCCAGCCGACTGCACAGGCAGTATGTTGGCAGAGATCCAGATTTCCTAAGTGATGGGATTGTTCCCGAGACAGGAATGAGAGGAATCTGCCCAGATTGGAGATGGTTTCAGCTCCTTTGCTTGTTTCATATTCGTAGCCTCGTCCCTGAACTAACCGACCAGCACCGTTTTCCAGTTGTTGGGGATGCTGTTTTAACGCAGGTATGTAAGGTCTTCGTGTTAAAAAAAAGTAAGTTTTGAATCTACTTTTTAAGCTCATGGAAGTTTTTCTGCTTTTCTTTGTACAACGGAAGAAGAAGTGTGAGTTCACTTCCATTTATAGTGTCATCTCTGCAAACCAACATGGTTAGCCCCTGGCTGTGCTCCACATGTAGCACCTTTCTTGATCTGACTCAAGTATTGAGATTGTGGTTTTACCTTCCCCATGTAGGGCTGGGAAAGTTTAGTGATTTGCGTGGCTCAGGCCAGGAAATTATTGGCTCTTGTCAGTGGAATTTGTTTATCTTTTCCACTCCTCTGCATTCCTAGACTCTGAGAGAACTCATCATCACTGGGATTACGCTTCAGTTTGTATGAACTCCTCCCCTTTCTCTATTTTTATTAAATATTATTACTTTATTTTTATTAAATATTATTTTTATTTCTCTCTTCTTTGGATGTAAATTCAGGGACCCCCCCCCCATTTCAGAAAGGGCTCTCTTGCTCAGCAGTTGTTAAAATAAAAAAGATCTGCTGAACACTTTCTGTCCCCTTTTAAATTTGACTACCTCCTAAATACATGTTTTCTGCAGTTATCTCCATACTTTCTTTAAACTTAAGGTCAATGCATGTGTAAATCTCATGTGCTTCTAGACCTGTACTATCCAGTGGAACTATAATACAAGCCACATTAAAATTTACTAGAAAATGAAAAATTTTTAGTAGTCACATTAAAACTGTAAAAGGAATAGGTAACTTTAATTTTATGTTATTTAACCCGATATATTAAAGTATTATAATTTGGACATGTAATCAGTATAAAAATTATTATTGTGTTATTTAACTTTTTGGGGGAGCAAGTTTTAAAAATCCACGTATGTATTTTATACTTGCAGCATGTTTCAGTTTGGACTAGCCACATTTCAGGTGGTTAGTAGCCATATGTGACTCGCAGCTGCTTTATTGGTTAGCAGGGATCTATACTTAAACTTTCCTTTTGTCTTGAAAAAGCGCTGCACTGTACTGGCAATTATTTTCCCAACCAAGTGGCTGAGAAAAGAGGCATGAGTCTGTGCCTCACGTCTTTGCCAGTAATTAACACGTATCTAGAGAGATTTTCTTTGTTAGAAAAACCAGTTGTGGGATAAAATATCCTAAAACATGAATTAAAATGTAACAGGTGTCAACCTACCTAAACAGTTGGTTGACTTGTTGATAGCTAGTGATAAAAATTGCTTTGTCTTATGGCAAGACTTAGCAGTCCTAACAAGACTCAGCATTTAGCACACTCCCTGGATGCGCTATCTTGCGCGGAAGCTGGGGAACTCTGTTTCACGCTCCTGAAGTCTAGTGCAAAGCTGTGACCATTGTTTGTGATTGACCATGCCCCCCACTACTTTTCAAGATCATCAAGTTTAAAAGGTGAAAGATGTTTGATCCTTAGGATGCCAGCTCATCTGCTTTATATTTCATCCTGTGCCCTGGTTTTTCCAGGATCCTTCCGTTACCTTCTTTGAGAAAAATGGTTCTCGAGTGTTAAAGATCATTTTTGAATCTTCAATGTAGATGGGTATGGCTGATTGACAGTGTTTCTCAAACTTCAATGTGGATGTGAATCACCTGGGGGTCTTGTTAACAGATTTTGATGCTGTAGGTCTGAGGTGGGGCCTGAGATTTTGCATTTCTCAAAAGTGTTCTGGCGATGCTGATTTTGCTGGTCCACAGACCACACTTGGAGCAGCAAGGATTTTGTGCTATGGTCACAAAAATGCCAATCTTTGATAAGTTTTTATTAGCCTGCAACAAAAAGAGAAAAATAATAATGTAGTGAGTGAGGCTTTCCACTACACTAAAAGTATTCTTGTTTTATCCACTTTTTAAAATTCAGAAATAATTTTCCTGCCTTCTTGTTACCATGGTGATTGTAAATGATAGTTCTTATTTTTTTAAAAAAATGATCTTTCATGACAAAATCAAAAAGCTGACAACCCTATTTATGTCTCCAAGTTAATAGAATATTTCCACTGATCCACAAACTTCTGAAGTCAGATGCCACCCCACCATCTAAACTATTAGTTTATTAATTTTCTTTCATAGTACTTAGAATGTTTTGTATTGACATAATTACTTGGGTTTTTTAAAAAAAATACATTTATTTATTTAATTAATTATTTTATTTTTGACTGCGTTGGGTCTTCATTGCTGCACGCGGGCTTTCTCTAGCTGTGGCGAGCGGGGGCTACTCTTTGTTGCGGTGTGCGGGCTTCTCATCGTGGTGGCTTTTCTTGTTGCGGAGCATGGACTCTAGGCATGTGGGCTTCAGCAGTTGTGGCACACGGGCTCAGTAGTTGTGTCTCATGGGCTCTAGAACACAGGCTTAGTAGTTGTGGTGCACGGGCTTAGTTGCTCCGCGGCATGTGGGATCTTCCTGGACCAGGGCTCGAACCCGTGTCCCCTGCATTGGCAGGTGGATTCTTAACCACTGCGCCACCAGGGAAGCCCTTGGATGTTGTTTAATGTCACTTTCTCCACTATGCTCTAAGCTCTGTTTTTTTCACCACTTTGTCCCTAGTGCCTCTCACTGGGTCTGGTGCCTGTTAGTCCCCAGCCGGTACTTTTCGAACAGCTTTATTCAGTGGGTCTCAGTGGGGGGGCACTGCTTTCACAAGTAGTGTTTTGGAAATTGGTGGGAACTGACTTCAGTTGTCCAAAAGAATGGAGTGCGCTATTGGTGTTTGGTGGGTGGAGGACCAGAGGTGCTAGACATTCTGTAGTATACAGAACAATACCAAACAAGTGAAAGCTTATCCTGTGCATCCTGCAAAATCTTAGAATAGCCCAGTCAGAGCTTCTGTTGGTGAAATATCTGTCTATAATTATCTGAGCCAAAAACCTAACCCCATTTAACATACAAAAATTTTTTTTGACCCAGTTTTAATATATCCTGAAATTTTCAGAAATATAACTGCTGAATACTTCAAAAGTTGTACTTTGATTTATTGGTAACTTTTCAAAGACATGTCCACCATTTTGGCAAATCCCTTCACCTGTAGCAGTGCTGCTTGTGGTATTTGAATTGTACCAGTACACATTGTGGGCAATATATGATTATGAATACACCCCCCCCCCAACACACACACTTTGCCTTTATTTTAAAATATTCCAATAAAAAGTGTTGAACAGTCCGGTGAATGAATTTTACTCTTTTTAAATTCAAATTTACTCATTAAAGATAGTTGCAAGCATCTTACATCATTAAATCATTTAGTGTAGTCATGCCTATTTGTATCTTAAAATAAGTATACACATAATTTACACATATGAAAGATGGTAAAAACTACTCCTGTTTATTTGCCTTTATACTACAGTTTTCTCTCTTTCTCTGTGTGTACTGTGTCTATGGCTTCCAAAGGTTGCTATCAAAATGTGGCTGTGGTCTGGTAGGGTCAAAAATCCCTGTTCTTATGGGAACATCATGGAATCAAGGATTCTTACATTCTGGCTTTGGCTTATTTCTCCAAGCTGCTCATTTAACATCTCTGAATTCACTAGATGCTGTGCATCATACAAGTTGTGGTAAATGATTTGTGAATGACTGAACATGTGATAAAGTGCCCTAGCTTACTTGGTGACTTCTTGCCTGGAGCTCCTCAGAAAGGCAGAGTGCCTACCTGAGACCCACTGTTTTGCTTCCCTTGTGGTTTTAGTTTGGGAAGACAGACCACCTTGGAGAAAGGGATTAGCAAAATGCTGAGGTGTGAAGGGGTGGAGAGTGCTGGTAGTGGTGGTAGGGGGGTAGTTTTATGAATTAAAGTTCAAGCATGTCAAGTGAGTAAAAGTAGAATACGTTTTAACTTTCCAGGAAGAATTTAAGATTCTTAGACCAGGGTCCACTGTTGTAAGAATTTTTGACAGTTATACATTTGTCTACTCCAGAGTGATTAACAAGGGAATCCATGAAGACTCATGGTCTGGGGAGGCTTGTGTGTCTTGCTCTGTGGTTGGGTTGCGTGGGCCACTGGGCACAAAGGCCAAAGTTGGTGGGGGAGGAGTACACAGCATACACTTGGTGCCAGGAAGGGCTCCTGGGACTGAGTTGGAGAAAGATGGCAGCAGGTTCCGCAGCAGAAAACCCCTTTAAGCACAGATAATTCGAGTAGGCTTAGATCTGGCTAGAATGTTGCTCATTAATTGGAACTAGAAAGATATAGGAGGCTCAAGGATGATTGGCACTGGAAAAATTTTACTGAAGGTGAATCCACTTACAATGAAGAACAACATTTCATGATTACTATGCACATAAGGCTTGATTGGGATTTGGTCTTTTAGAAAGTTAACTGATAATCATAAGATTAAGTTCATTCTAGTTTTTGTTTGCAACTAATTAGAAAAAATGTGCGAATAATTAGGAAAAAAAGAAATGAATTAAGTTTTTTGGGAATAATCATTTCTGAAATTGTATAACACATATGCTATCTTTTGTTTACGTATAATCATAAAGAGGGTCCTGTTTATTTATTTATATTTTTCCAGGGGATTAAAAAATCTGATAATGGGAATTCCCTGGCAGTCCACTGGTTAGGACTCCGAGCTTCCACTGGCAGGGCCCCGGGTTCAATCCCTGGTCGGGGAACGAAGATCCTGCAAGCCGCGTGGTGTGGCCAAAAAAAAAAAAAAAAGTTGATAGTCATTTCATTCCCTTTTAAAGCATCTGTAAACGTGTAGATTTAAAAATCTTTGATAATTATAAAGAGGATCTCGAGATCCTTATTTTCTGTGGTCTTGTGTGTGACAAGCAGTTTTCCAAAGTTACTTTAATTAATCTCATGAAAGATTGTCTATTTGGCAAGATTTGTAGTTGATTTGTTTGAAGTTTTGTGTCGCTGCAGGAAAGGTGGATGGGGAGGAATATGACCCTGGAACTGATTTTATGAGTCATCCGTTCCCCAGAGGATAGTTCTGCATTATGATGACCTGAGTTTGGGGATGAATATTTGGATCACACATCCCCTTATAATCCTCACATTCTTTGTGTATTTCATGTTGCCAGTTAGGTGATATAATCAAGGGCTGAAGTGTGTTTATCTTGCGTATGTTTATCATAGAGTATTATGCAAGGAGAGTTACTAATAAATACTTTTTGAATGGAATTGTTTTGAATATCATGAATTTATATTCTTCTTTGACTTCATATTTGCAGTTTCTCTCAGTTGCCCAAGGTTGCCATGATAAAATTCAGCCTAACATCTTTTTTGTGTTACACTTTATAAGGTAACATTTTCATCTAAAATTTGGATCATGACTGTTAAATGTTTGCCTCAAAGAGAACAGTTTGTTCTTTGAAATTAATAATAATTAAAAAATAAAAACCCACACACTGGATAGCATCTGTGTAGGGATCTTTCCCCTCAATATTATAAGCAATTATGAATCATGACCAACGAGAGGCCTTGTAATTTATGAATATTCTGAAAACAATTAGGCATATTCTCCTGCTGCAAAGATAACACCAGAGTTAATGGAAGCGCCATATGCCTGGGGGAGATGTCATCAAGACAAACATGTAGTTTGTCAAAGTGACGTTTAGACGAGTGTAAGCAATATTAATCCACTCATAAGCTCTTGTCAAACTTAAGCCTGATTTTAAAAGTAGCTATTTTAGGCTTATTATATGTTGCTGTCTAGTGTAGCAACTGATTTGAAGCCATCAAACTTTAGAGTAAAAGAAGATTACATAAAATTAATCAGCATTTGGATCTTTTCTTACCAACTGCTTAACATAAACTTTCTTGATTATTTGAATTATCTTGACTGCTTTGACCCATCGTATTTTATTAAGAAATACTGGAGAAAGTAAGCTGCGTTCTCCACCTAAGGTACCACTTCTGTCCTGTGTAGAAAGAGGTGTTACCAAAGAGAGACTTTGTGTGATATAGTAAGTATTTATTATGCATAATCATCCGAAGGAGCACAAGACCCTCTGATGCAGCTGTCTCCCAACTGGGTAACATGTACACTTACGAAAAGACTTTCCAAGAGGTATGTAGGCCTGGATAAAACTATCCAGGGACTCTCTTTCCAGATCCTTAACTTCTGATGTATTATTTCGGGAAACTCCTCTCCCTGAAAACACATCCAAGGTCTGGGCATGATGCAGAATCTTCTTTCTCACCTTTTCTTCTACTATAGCCTTCTGTTTTACAAAAAACACTCTCCTCCATCTCTAATCTTACTATTGGCATATTGATCTAAGATTTTCAAAGCCCTGATAATCAAACAAAGGACCAGTTCATAGTTTTGATGTCAGGTGAATCTTAATGCCTCTTAATTTTCCCCAATCCCATTCACCTTATTAAGCGATGCATTACCAATGAAATTTATTCCTTACACTTAATAAGTATTTATCATGGTAAATATTATGCTTACTGTGTCCTATTAATAATTATACAATAATTATAAGTAATTATAATAAAAACACAAAAAATATAAAAATAATTATAACTGAGTCCAGAAGAAAGACATTAAAGCTTAGAGTTTTGTGGTCACGGGAGATCAAAGGCATTTAAAATTTTAAAGTATGTATGAAACTCTTTGTTGCAGAGAATTACAATAGAGAATTAATAAATAAGACTTTCAAGCATAAATATGTTAGTATGAAATTCTGAGGGAAAAGAGGAATGAAATATCGTTTCAAAGAGCAAAGGGTATGATGTAAAATTTCCTAGTCCTTATTCATGTATGTTTTATATGGATTATGGTGGGAATGAAATCTCCATGATATTTAGGCAGCCCGCAGAATGGGAGAAAGTTTTTGCACATCATATGTCTGATAAGGGGTGGGTATCCAGAAAATATAAAGAACTATTACAACTCAATGATAAAAAGACAAATAATCATATTAAAAATTGTCAAAGGATCTGAGTAGACATTTCTCCAAAGAAGATATACAAATGATCAATAAACATATAAAAAGATGCTCAACATCATTAGCTATCAGAATTGCAAGTAAAAATCGCAGTGAGAGTCCACCTTACACCTACTATGATGACTAGAATAAAAACTACAGATAATTACAAGTGTTGGCGAAGACGTGTGATTCAGCTGCTTTTGAAAACAGTCTGTAGTTCCTCAAATTGTTAAACATAAAGTTATGGTATGGTCCAGTAATTCCACTCCTCAGTATATACACAAAAGAAATGAAAACATGTCCACACACAAACATCTATACAAATGTTCACAGCAGCATTGTTCATAATAACTAAGAAATGAGAACAATCCAAATGTCCGTCAACTGATAGGATAAATAAAAAGTGATGTACAATGGGATTTTTTTGTTAATAAAAAGAAGTGAAGTACTGATAGATGCTAAAACATGAATGAGCTTTGATAACATTAGGCTAAAAGAAAGAAGCCAGTCACAAAGGACTACATATTTTATGTTTCCACTTATACAAAATTTCCAAAATAGGTAAACCTGTAGATACAGGAAGTAGATTAATGGTTGCCTAGGGCTGGGTAGGAGAGTGATGGGAGGATTGGGGGCTGACAGCTAGGGAGTGTGGGGTTTCTTTTTGAGGCAATGAAAATGTTCTAAAATTTATTATGTTGATGTTTGCACAACTTTGTGAATGTATTTGGAGTTGTATATTTTAAATTAGTAATTTGTATGGCATATGAATTATAACTCAATAGAGCTGCTTAAACAATAATGTAATAGTTCTATTTTTAAAATGTCAATGGTTGCAGTATGCCAGAAATGACATACTTCGTATCCTTTACATAAATTTGTGGTGAACTGTTCCAGATGTAACCTTAGACACTGAAAAGAAAAAGCCCCATATTTCTGCAATCTTAAATTATCAGTTTTTTTGTTGCATAATATTTCATTGAGTTGATGAAGGATACTTTGCTCATTCTCCTCCTATGTAAGGATTTTCTCATATTTTGATATTTTAAATAATGAAAATTTCTGTACGAGTTTTTTTTTTTTTTCCCTATTGGCTGTTTTCCTTGGATAAAATTCTAGCTGACTCTCAGGAATTAATAGATTGCTGAGACTTTAAATAAGTAGTGCCATGTTATTTTTCTGAAGGGTTGAACAATTTTTAACATTTAAAATAAAATTTTACTGTTTTGTTAAGTACAGTGTCCCCTACCATAGTCAAAGTTGCTTTAAATGGTATTTCTTTGACTAAATAAATTGTTTTTAAACTTGGGTTTGTTTCCTGCAGTTACCTCATTAATGATGGGCATTTTTATTTTTGAAATTATTAAAAAAAATAAATTTATTCTCTAGTTGCAGGGGCTACTCTTCATTGCAGTGCATGGGCTCTCATTGTGGTGGCTTCTCCTGCTGTGGAGCATGGGCTCTATGCACACAGGCTTCAGTAGTTGTGGCCCACGGGCTCAGTAGTTGTGGCCCATGGGCTTAGTTGCTCTGCGGCATGTGGTATCTTCCCAGACCAGGGATTGAACCTGTGTCCCCTGCATTGACAGGCAGATTCTTAACCACTGCGCCACCAGAGAGGTCCCTAAAATTATTTCTATTTATTTATTTACTTGGCCACACGGCGCAGCATGTGGGATCTTAGTTCCCCACCAGGGATTGAACCCTGTATTGGAAGCGTAGATCCTTTACCACTGGATTGCCTGGGAAGTCCCAGATGGACATTTTTATTTATTCAATGAACATTTACTGAATAGCCACTCTCTGTCAGGCCTTGTGCCAGATACTAGAGGTACAAGATGAGAAAGACTTATTTAGCCCATGCACTCAAAAAAATTCCACATCTCATGAGGAGATAATTAATTACAGTAGGTAAAATGCGTGCTTCAATTAAAGTATAAAAAGGTGTTTGAGGAGGAACCTGGGGGATGTGGCCAGTATAGGAGCGAGGTTATATATATGTGCAGCTTGAAAGATGGACCAGTCTTTGCCTGGAGGAAGGATGAGGGGCAAAGGGAGGGCATCCTAAGGAGAGTGTGAATTATAGACACAGCCATCAAACACTGTGGTGCCGACAAGGAGTTCCCAGAGGTTCCCTCTGGCTGAAGAGTTGTTGGCTCCTTGGTGTTTCCTATTTGTTCATTAGTACATGCAGTTGTTTTTGTTTTTAATATGCTTCCATTCTTTGTATTCCTTTCAAATGTTAGTATTAGTTATTGTCACGCTTAAGACAAACATTTTATTTTAGCCTGTTTTTTGACTTTTAATTTTAGTTACTTTTCATTTTTACATTCTCATCACATAGGATTATGATTACTTGTTTCGATGGGCACCATATGGAAGTTTCTTAATTCATAAAATTATGGATTTGGCTGATCCAGCAGCTACAACAGCAGCAAAATCTTGTATCTGAAAGTGGTTTCCCCACTAGGTGATGAGAGGAGTTGTAAAATGTATGTGGAGCCCATGTTTCCCACACCCAGCTCTTTCCATGTCTGATCCCTTTATGATAAACAGCCTGATATTCTTCTTTTTTTAAAAAACTATTTTAATTTTATTGGTGTATAGTTGATTTAATGTACAACTGAATCACTTTGCTGTACAGCCTGGTATTCTTCTGATGGTTGAGTCAGGAAGCCAGGGGATACTTTCTCTCTCTCTCTTTTTTCTTCTGTCTTCTCAAGGTTGAGTGGCTTCATTTATTTGACCCAGAGAGTCAAACCAACAGCCTTACTCTGTATGGGTCTGTGGCAACAGTAAAGGGACAAACTTGTTCACGCCTCAACAGCCTGAGAGTTTTATTCTTTCAGCAATGTAGTAGATACTAAGGAGTGAAAGAATAGAAATCAAATGGAAGGGGAATTGCTATGGATTGAATTGTGTCCTCCCTAAATTCCTAAATTGAAGCCTTACCTCCAGTGTGACTGTATTTGTAGATGGAGCCTTTATGGAAGTAATTAAGGTTAAATGAGGGCATAAGGGTAGGCCTTGATCTTGTAGGATTGGTGTCCTTATAGAGACACCAGAAAGCTTGTTCTCTCTACCATGTGAGGACACAATGAGAAGGTACAAGCCAGGAAGGGAGCCCTCACCAGAAACTGAACCCTGCCTGATCTTGGTCTTGGACTTTCCAGCCTCCAGAACTCTGAGACAATAAATTTCTGTTGTTTAGGCCACCCAGTCTTGGTATTTTCTTATGGCAGTCCAAGCAGTCTAAAACAGGAATGATGATAATAGTCAAAACAATTATTGATTGATTAATATATTTTAGTTTTTGATTTCCTTACAGCAAAGTATGAGTTAAGTCGTATCTTTATTTCCATTTTACAGGTGGGGAATCTGATGACTAAATAACTTGTCTCAGGTCTCAATGCTGGGAAGGGAATCTGTGGATCCCTGTTGAGCTTATGTCCAATTTGAGGAAACAGCTCTATAATTCATTTATATATGTTAAGGGGAAAAAAGACCCAACAATAACCACACATAGATTACAAAGTGTTTCCTGTTCAAATCTTGGGAAACTTACCTCCTCTGCTTGATGGATGCACATTTAATGTTCAGATTTCTGAGAAATTCTTCAGTGAGGAAACTGGTTTTAACCTTACTCTCATGTCTCTTAGATCACTTCATAGGGGCACCCCCAGTGATTCAATGTGGAGGAACATTCTATGGGCGCCCCTTTGGGCAGTGCAGCCCAGAGTGGTCATCAGATTCCTGCAGTGGTCACCAAAGGCCTGTTTAATTTCTAATGTACCTAAATGATGATCATGGACACATTACAACTTACTGAATTTAAACATATAATGAGACTAAAAGTTCATGTTACTTTGAAAAATTCAGTTGAATTTAGCTTTTATTTTTGCATAAAGATTAGGCAAAACTCACAAGGTACATAGTTATGAACTTTCGAGATCCTAATTCTAAGAAAAGAAAGTAGATACCTTTATAAAAATGAGCTCCTTTGATTTTAGTGAGCACCCGCATGGGCTAGGCATTTTGTAGGAAAGGATGAGGGTCCCGATCTTATGGAATTTACATTGTACAGAGATGTGGTGATTAGGGGTTACATGTGTCCTTTTTAACATGTTTATATACATATTGACAAATTATTATAGTTGGAAGGTTCTCTACTTATTACGACTTTGGGCACTTGGCCTCTTCTGGATAAATAAGTCTTCAGTTCAGGTATTAGTGTTTTGATTACAGAAACTAACTTTGGGCCTATGCTTGGTTGACAGTTTATCATCTACAACTAAAACTTATTTCTAATTATTAAAAGAATGATTTTTCTTTAAACCTTAAAATGATTAAAAATCTCCAGAGAGACTGGTTAAAACTGGTTCTACACCTTTCCCCCCTCTTTTTCTGTAACTCAGAAGGAGTTTTTAAAATTCTAGACATTTGTCAGGTTTGAATTGAAAAAGAATCTGAACATCTGGGTGAAGGCCTTGGTAAAGTTGTTTTTGGGAGGGTTCAGTCTAGTCTCATGATAGCATTGCTTAAATAAGTTTTTAGGAAACTCTGGGTATTTTCCTCTTTTTTAAATAGGTCATAACATAGGTCATATTTGATAACATTTAAATGAATGTTTTTAGACAGTTACAATTTATTTGTCACGAGATGAACAAAAGTGCCTCACCTGTTAGCAAATACAAGCCCATTCTAAGACACGAAGGTCTCATCTTTAACATATTGGCCCAAAGAGAAAAAGAATGTTCTTTTTGAATGCAGTTTCCCTTCTGTGTCACACACCCTGAGAATAATTAACTGCCACTTACTAGACTTCTTTTACGCAGATCACTGATCTGGGAAGTGCTCGCTTAGTCTCAGGAAGGGTTTGGTCAATGGAGAAGAAAATCACGGCTGACATTTATGGGCAGAGGCAGTCGGCGGGGGGGCAGCCAGCTTTTTAACAGCAGTTGTGTGCTCTGGATGACCCCCACCAGTCAGTAAAATGAATGCTGACTACTTTTTATTTCTTTAACCTTGCCATTCTTTGCCTAAACATTCAAAGAAAGGCAATTTTATCATATTTCATGATTTACAAAGCTTAGGGCAGGAAGATGTTCATCTCATGGATCCCTCCAGTCATTGAGTTAGTGGTTTGCATTATGATGGCTAGAGAGCTCTCATTCCCCAATTAGTGAGAGGCACACTGACAGTGCGAAGGACCTTTCTTCTCCGAGATGATTTTTAACGGTTGAATGTGCATGTGAGTGTCTTAAGCCCAAAGCCAGACCCTGGCTACTTTGATGGACTGCATTTTAAATTACTTGGAAAGTAGCTATAACTTAACCCTGTATTTTTTTCGTTTGTTCTTTTTCTCTGCATTAAACTTCCCCCTGCCACTTTAAAAAAATTAAAAATAGAGTGTACTCATGCAGAACAAATGAGCATACAGCAAAGAGGTTTCCTTCTCCCAAGTCCCTAGTACCCCTTCCTAGTGGCATATATGAACAGCATTTTAAAAACTCCTTGCAGAAGTTTTATACTAAGACGTATCTTATTTTTCTTTCTAACGATATATCTTGAGAATGTTTCATATCAGCCCATATATAGATACAACTCATTCTGTTCATAGGTTGCATGCTATTCATTGCATAGTTGCACTAAAATTTATTTACCCATTTTTAAAATTGGTGACCATTTACGTCATTTATAGGATTTTGTCCTTACACACAGAATAGATAATTTCAACTGAAAGTGCCGAGTCACTCAGGCTAAGGGGAATTAAAATTTTAATATTGCCCAAATTCTCTTTCAAAGAGCTTGCACTGATTCACCCCCCACCCCCCATGTCTGTTTCTCTACCCTTTGCCCTGATGTCTTTTCTGAAACTTGTAGATTTTTCCAATCTGGAACATGTAAATTAATGCTTTACTAGTTCTCTTACATTTGCATTACTTTAATTATTAGTTAGTCTGAGCATCTTTTCTTTTTAAGTTTATAAGCCATTTTAATTCTTTTTTTTTTTTTTCCTGTGAACTCCAGGCTACTTTCAATACTTAGTTATACCTGATGAGAATTACTGCACAGTTTTGGGGGGCACACCCAGAGACTTGTGTCTTAGAACCTTCTTAGTGTGATTAGAAACCTTGCCGGTCATCTAGTCCCACCTTCCAGTTGGTATAGGAAGTACTTTATAACCTTTGATCATCTGCTTGAATGCTTCCAGTATTAAAGGGGCTTAAAACCTCATGGTCATCTAATTCCTCTGTTGGCTTAGTTGACAGAAAATTCAAGATATGTTAAAAGACTAGTGTAGAGGGTGGGAGCAGCTGGACTTTTTAAATAAACCACATTAATGAAACTAGAAGATGCTTTCAGGCCCAATCAGGGGACCAGGAGCAATGCATGTGAAACGAATCTTGTCCACTTGACTAAGGAATGAGAGAATATGACTAAGGAGAGCTCTTCTTTTAAAAATTTTTATTTATTTATTATTATTATTATTATTTGGTTGCGTTGGGTCTTCGTTGCTGCGTGCAGGCTTTCTCTAGTTTCAACAAGCAAGGGCTACCCTTCATTGTGGTGCCCGGCCTTCTCACTGCGGTGGCTTCTCTTGTTGCGGAGCATGGGCTATAGGCACGTGGGCTTCAGTAGTTGCAGCACACGAGCTCAGTAGTTGTGGCTCGTGGGCTCTATACTGCAGGCTCACTAGTTGTGGCACACAAGCTTAGTTGCTCCGTGGAATGTGGGATCTTCCTGGACCAGGGGTCGAAACTGTGTCCCTTGCATTGGCAGGCGGATCCTTTTGTTTTTTAAATTTTATTTATTTTTTGGCCGCATTGGGTGTTCATTGCTGTATGTGGGCTTTCTCTAGTTGTGGCGAGTGGGGACTACTCTTCGTTGCAGTGCACAGGCTTCTTATTGCGGTGGCTTGTCTTGTTGTGGAGCACGGGCTCTAGGCACGTGGGCTTCAGTAGTTGCAGCATGTGGGCTCAGTAGTTGAGGCTTGTGAGCTCAGCAGTTATGGCTCGTGAGCTCAATAGTTGTGGCGCATGGGCTTAGTTGCTCTGTGGCATGTGGGATCTTCCCAGACCAGGGCTTGAACCCGTGTCCCCTGCACTGGCAGGTGGATTCTTAACCACTGCACCACCAGGGAAGTCCCAAGGAGGGCTCTTTGAGAGTATGTTAGTCATCTATTGCTCCATAATAGGTTGCCTCTGATCTTAATGCCTTCAAACAACAATAAACATCTGTTATCTCACAGAGTTTCTGGGGGTCAGGAATTTGCAATCAACCTAGCTGGATGGTGCTGGCTCTGGGTGTTTCAGAGGTTGCAGTCAAGCTGTTGGAACTGTAGTCATCTGAAGGCTTGATTGGGCCTGGAGGGTGTGCTTGTACCATGGTTGTTGGCAGAAAGCCTCAGTTCCTTGCCACTTAAATAAATGTCTCTGTAGAGCTACAGAGAAGGGTCTCACATTCTGGTGGCTGGCTTCTTCCAGAGTCAGTAATCAGAGAGAAAGCAAGATGGCAGCTACAGCTTTCCGGCGGAAACCACACGTGGTTGTTTCTGTAATATCCTGTGGTTACACAGGTCAGCCCTATTTAGTATGGCAGGGGCCTCCACAAGTCTGAGCTCTAGGAGACTGGGGTCACTGGAAGCTTTCTCGGAGAGTGACTACTCACCTCCTGGGCCCCAAAGATTCACACCTCTCTAACCTGCAAAGCAAATACACTCGTTCCTCTCAGCGCCCCCAAATCTTATCCCAATACAGAGGCCAACTCTTTGTGTAGGAGAATTAGGAGACATGCATTTAAACAGATTTTGGAAATGCTAGGAGTCTATGAAGAATTTTCCTGTGTTGGAAGAAATTGTTGTATTTGGCCAGTGTTCTCAATTATAAATCTTTCTTTATGCTCTATCCTATGAAATTTCTGTCCCAAATAGATAGGAAATATTTACAGTCCGGACAGAGGAAAGGACTTTTAGTGAAGTATTTCAACTTATTGTTAGTCAGAAAAGCTTCATGACATTCACTGGTTCTCAAGGTTAGGTTCCTGGAAAACCAATATTGGAGAGTTTTCAGTCGAGGAACTTGAAACCTAATAGGGAAAATGTGGATATCAAACTGCGCCGGCTGTTTATTTGTGGTTTCAGCTTCAAGCCCACCATTTTCTGCCTTTTCTTGTGAGGCTGGGGCTGGAGCTCTGCGAAATCCATCTCCCAGATTCCCTTGCCAGCTAGATTCCTGTTGGTTTCTGGCAGTAGGAGGCACTGGCAGAAGACTGAAATGTAGGAGCAAGGGGGAGAAAGGGCTTTGCTGTTTTCAGCTCCTGTCAGCGTTTCTCCTGTGGTCGCTACAGCTCTAGTCTGTAGTTTATTTAAGAATTTTTGGCATCAAGTCTGCCATGGCGCCAACCAAGGTCCAAGTATCAGTTATACTGTGTGTGTCCTGTTCTCCCCACCCTGCTTTGAGACCTGTTATCAGTCCCTCCTTTGAGCGCCCAGGTCCTGGTAACCCCACATCTTCCCTTTTGTTTCTTCAGCCCTAAGGTTGTGGCTGCTTCTTGCAGTGACTAATATCATGGTTATCTCTGTGTCCCCTTTTTACTTTTTTAGTCTTTCAATACCCATGTAATTTCTTCTATTAACTCTCTGACCTCTAAAATACCTAATGTTTCGGCATTCTCACCGACTGAAACAGTCACTCGGGTTGCTAGATATGTCCTCCCTCACAGTTGTTGTGATCTGTTTGTAGTTATTTTCTTGCTTGCAAGGTCAGAGCTGGAGGCTGCTGTTTTTCTTCATCTGGTTCTTTGTCCAGATGTTTAGTGTTTTTCTGGTTTTTAGTGCTTATAGCTGTTGACTTCATTTTATGGATCTGCACGCATGGGCAGGCCTCTGGGATCCTACTTCCTTGTTTCCATAGTGGTCTTAGAGATGGGGATTATCAGGGATGCCTGAGTAGTTTTGTTTGATCTATTTAACCCCAGTACTTTTCTCTTTCCCTCCCAATACAAAGGTGTATCCACTGAATAGCCTTGGCTCTAACAGGTCTTGCCTGAGCACCAGCTGTTTGAGCCTTTTCTGCACACTTCTTAGTGGCCTCCATCCTCGCAGACGCTGCCCACCAGTGGGCACCTGTGGGACCCGCACTTATCTTCCCTCATCTTCCTTAATTTTTCCCAAGACTGTTACTCCTGCTCTGCCGTCTGCTTTGTTTTCTGCTTCTATTCCCAATTCCAGGTCCCTTTTTTTCTTATTATCCCCGATTGGAATGATGCCAAGTTTGTGTATATTAAAATTTGAAGCACATGCTGAAAAGGTATATCCACTTATGAATCAAGTGAGCACTTTATAGACCAGAGGAGACAGAAAGTGATTTCATTAGTGATACTTCTGTTCTGCAGGTTAATAAATTAATTAAGCCTTTCTACTTTTATTGGAGGGGTTATGTGTTTCTTTAGTAAATATTTATTTTGTTGCCCTGTTTACACAGCACTATATCAGGTAGGTGCATTGGGGGGTAGCAAAGGAGTAAAATGACCCAGCTCTTGCCTGTTTCTTTTTTTTAATAATTAATTTATTTTTATTATTTATTTATTTATTTTTGGCTGCGTTGGGTCTTCGTTGCTGTGCATGGGCTTCCTCTAGTTGCACTGAGCGGGGGCTACTCTTTGTTGTGGTGCATGGGCTTCTCATTGCGGTGGCTTCTCTTGTTGTGGAGCACGGGCTGTGGGCTTCAGTAGTTGTGGCACGTGGGCTCAGTAGTTGTGGCTCGCAGGCTCGAGAACACAGGCTCAGTAGTTGTGGCGCACGGGCCCAGCTGCTCCGTGGCACATGGATCTTCCCGGACCAGAGCCCGAACCCACGTCCCCTGCATTCTTAACCACTGGACCACCAGGGAAGTCCCTTTTGCCTGTCTTGAAAGACTATGCTGTGTACCCGGGGAGATAGAACACATACATTAAACAGCTAAGGGACCAAAATAAGTGGAAGATGATGTGCTGGAAACTGTACTTAAGTGTGTGTTGTGGGACGTGTAGTAACGGTGCTTCCTGTACACAGCCACTAAGCACTCTTTATTGTCTCATTTAATCCTTATAACCCTCAAGCAGTTCCTCTAGTGAGTCCTGTTTTGCAAGTGGTGAATCTGAGTCTTAGAGGTTAAATCACTTGCCCACAGATACTCATCTACAAAGTGACAGAAGTTAGGATTTGAACCCTAGATTGGTCTGAGTCTAAAGACTATAATAGGTAGAAGCGGAGGTTGGGAGCACTTGGGTCATGCTCCTGTGCATGTGTGTTTTGAGATGTGCTGGGTATCTTCTGTTTACTCCCCTAGATTCTGGGTCCATCCTTTCCATCCTGCTCTGTGCCCTGGGTGGCTGACCTGGATTACACTAGTGAACACCCTTGCCTTTCTGCTTCCAGACAGATTCGAACAGTGGGAAGAAATCAGGAGATCTGAGAGCAGGTCGAGAGTGATATTGGGTGTTTATTCCTTCAGCTCTTCTCTACTGGGTCCCAGCCTGTTGGCGCCATACTTCTCTTTCCCTCCGCTGCTTCCTGCCTCCCTCCCCTCTTTGTCTTTCTCTCTCTCTTTCTCTGAATTCCAGGAATCACTCTCACTCCTTGACCCTTCCCTACCCACAGGGTGGGTAACGTAGTGCTAACCCTGCCCTGACTTTAAAAGTTGTCTCTTGATCAAACTCGATTTGAATGTATTATACCCAGTTTGAGTGTGTGTGTGTGATATGTTTCCTGTTGAGACTGGTATGGGCAAATATTTGCAAAGCATCCCTTCCTTTCTTCCTGGTTTCCTGCTTCTGTCTTTTCTCAGTATGTTCAGCATTGAGGATAAGAAATAGCTTTGCAAGTAAGTTCATCTGTACCATTTTTCTAGATTCCACATATAAGCGATACTATACAATATTTGTTTTTCTCTTTCTGACTACCTCACTGTGTATGACAGTCTCCAGGTCCATCCACATCTCTGCAAATGGCATAATTTCGTTCCTTTTAATGGCTAATATTCCACTGTATATATGTACCACATCTTCTCTATCCATTCCTCTGTTGATGGACATTTAGGTTGCTTCCATGTCCTGGCTATTGTAAATAGTGCTGCAATGAACATTGGGGTACAAAAGCAGAAATAGAGACACAGATGTAGAGAACAAACATATGGATAACAAGGGGGAAGGGGGGTGGGATGAATTGGGAGATTGGGATTGACATATATACACTACTATGTATAAAATAGATAGCTAATGAGAACCTACTGTATAGCACAGGGAACTCTTCTCAGTTCTCTGTGGTGACCTAAATTGGAAGGAAATCCAAAAAAAGAGGGGATATATGTACACGTATAGCTGATTCACTTTGCTGTACTGGAGAAACTAACACAACATTGTGAAGCAACTATACGCCAATAAAAATTAAAAAAAAAAAAAAAGAAATAGCTAAGACACGGCCCCTGCCCTCAGGGAACTTATAGTGTAGGTTAAAATTTAATTAATAATAATGGAAAAGAAACTTGTAATGGATTTGAGAAGCTGAGTGACCGAAGAGACAATCTAGCACATAAAATGAGTTGTTTTACTGAAGGTGAAATGTCACCAGCAATTCACAAACTGGTTGCTTATTCTTTCTACCTGTATGTTAGCTTTGTCCCTTGCCCAGAATTTTGAAAAACTCATCTTTATTAAGTTTACTAGAAGAACATCAAGGAGGGGACAAAATCTTTTTCAAAAAGTAACTGGAAGTGTGGTTTTTAGAACTCACCATATTCACTAAAAAGCTAAGTTCACCATAAGAGTTGTCAATCAAATAAAATTATCTACTTGTGTACCTGGATTTAAGATGCATATGAAGTTTGGGAAAGTCTATCACGTTTTTGTTTTTGTTTTTTTAAAGTAATAGACTGTTTTTTTGAGCAATGTTAAGTTTATAGAAAATAGTTTTTATATCCCCTCTCTCTCCAATTTCCCCTTTTGCTAATAACATCTTGCATTCGTGTGGTACATTTATTACAACTGATGAGCCAATATTAACTCATTAACTAAAGTCCATAGTTTACATTAGTCCATTAGTTTACACTGTGTTGTACAGTTTTATGGGTTTTGACAAATGTATAATGACATGTATCCACTGTTACAGCATCATAAAGAATAGTTTCACTGCCCTAAATATCCTCTGTGCTCCACCTATTCATTCCTTCTCCTCTTCCCCTGAACCCCTGGCAACCACTGATCTTTTTACTGTCTCCATACTTTTGCTTTTTCCAGAATGTCACGCAGTTGGAATCATACAGCATGTAGCCTTTCTAGATGGGTTTCTTTCACTAAGCCATATGCACTTAAGGTTCCTCCATGTCTTTGTGTGGCTTGACAACTCATTTATTTTTATCGCTGAATGATATTCCATTGTCTGGATGTACCACAGTTTGTTTAACCATTTACCTATTGAAAGACATCTTGGTTGCTTCCAAATTTTGGCAACTATGAATAAAGCTGTTGTAAACATTTGTGTGTAGGTTTTTGTGTGGACCTAAGTTTTGAACTGGTGTCCCAGGATTTAAGATATAAGTGGAGTTTGGGAAGGTCTATCAGGTGTTTTTATTTATTTTTTTTAACAGCCAGGAGAAATTCCATTATTCCTCTGCTAACGTTCAGTTTTTACCCTGTTATAATGGTTTGGCTGATTAAACAAGCACTAAGGCAAAGACATAACATCAAAAGATAACACAGGAAAAGGAAGTATACTACCTGTTCTCAGATGTAAAGTCCAGGCAGTAATCCTGAAAATGGGTTTCTTTGAACTAGTCAGAGCCAAGGGCAGACACTGGCTTCTTTGCCAGACACACTGAGTCTTAATTAATCACTTAATTAATCACATGCTTACGTATGACCTGAGAATTAGAGGGGAAATACAAACTGAATATCTGACATAATAAATCAAGTATAAAATACTTACCTGTTTTATAATTTTATAAGCGCAATTTACCCGATGACTTTTATTTCTAATTGAGGAAAGTAGACACATTACAAATGCGTATCTGATGTATGAACACATCTTTGGGATGTTAATGTGGCTCTCCCTTGCTTTTGAGTAAGCAAAGAGCCATTCTTTCCAGACTTCCTGTGGCCACCAATAATTCTGCCAAAGGGTCTGACGTCCTGGGAATTTGCCAGCCTTTCTTCAGAGACTCTGACTCATTCTGAAACACCCTTCAGAGCTTCTAGTGGTCTGTTTAAATCTTCTAGTTTAGGGTATTTGAATGCTGAGGCAGAACATACAAATACCCATCTCGAATCACCTAACTCTGAGTGGTGTAACTTCATAAAAATCACTTGAGCTTTGTGTGTTTTTGAGAGTACCAAGCCTCTTTCTGCTGCTGCCGGGTATATTATAAAGGTGGATTGGCCCATGTTTTTAAAGCACTTAAACTTCCCCAGGGGAAAGTGCCTTGCAACTTCCAGGCATAATTACTGGGTGTATTCCAGCTGGAATAAGGCAAGCAAAGTGCAGTCACTTTAAAGCCAAATGCTCAACCCTTTTCTTCTGAGGACTCCATTTAGTTCCTTCATAGGGGTAATATATTTTGAATGTGAGAGCATTTGAGTTGCAGTGGGAGAGATTTTAATTATTATTGAACATTTCGTCAAAAATTTGGACTCATTATCATTTTGGTATCTGAACGTAAAGGCATCATACACAGTGCCCAGAATCTTCCATAATCTAAAGTGGACAGGTGTTTTTCCTTCCTGTTTCTGAAGAGTACTAGTAGACTAAGCTTCTTGATCTGGTTTTGCCTGTTTAGGGGAACCATTCCAGTCTGCAGATTCTCCATGTAGTTCAAAGCATCTGGTGTGATAATAAAAGTGAGAAACATTGAGGAATGACTTTTTAATTTCTTTCAATTATTAATAAAAAAATCATAAGATTTTTATGTCTGTAAATCGTATCTATTTTTTGTTTCATAGAAAATGACTGGGAATTTACTAGTCTTTCTTCAGAGATTTTGGCTCATGCCCTTAGAGTTTCTAGTGGTCTGTTTAAAGCTTCTGGTTCAGGGTATGTGGGTGCTGAGCCAGAGCATATAAATTCCCATCTTGAATCACCAAAGTCTGAATGGTATAATGTCAGGGAAATCACTTCAACTTTTTTGTGTTGTCAAGAGTACCAAGCCTCTCTGCTGCCTGGGGATATTATAAAGGTTGATGAGCCCATGTTTTTAAAGCATTTTTAAATACTGTTGTTGTATTTAAAAATATGACACAGCATCTCTTGGAGATTTAAGCCTCCTTATGTTGACATCAACTGATAGAATGAATTGGAAATAGTTGCCGAGAAATAGGTATTTAAAATATTTTCTAAAAAATGTAATTTATGTATGAGAAATTGGTGTCACAAACATTTAGTTGATTTCAGAGATCGCTGTTGCTCATTTACTTTATTCCTTCTCCTTTTCACTTTGTAATAGTAGTAGACTGTCATACTTTCACACTTGGAAAGTGCTTATTTAACAGCCCAGACCATTCAACTGTGATAAAGACTTTGGTTGCAGTTTGATTTATCATTATTTCTTCTAGTTTGAAATATATTTTGCAAATATTTTCTGTGAACATTCCTTAACTTAATTTTCCCTCCATCTTATAATTGTCTTGAGAGAACTTTTTGTAGTTGATGCTTACAGTGTTTTAGGCTAAATGTGAAAGTTTAAAGCTGGATGTAAAGTTTGTTTGTTTGTTTATTTATTTTTAGGTTTAACGTGTGTTCATTGGAGTGTCTTCAGGTCTCTAGTGCAGTGATGATAATCATATTCTAGATCTACAGAAATTCATCTTTTGATATTTTTATGGATCTGTGCTGTTACTGTACTTACTAGACTTTTGTGACTATTAAGCACGTGAAAAGTGGCTCCTGGAACTGAGGAACTGAATTTTTTATTTCAATTAATTTAGATTTAAATAACCACATGTGGCTAGTGGCTGTCGGACAGCACAGCTCAAGTGAGTCATTTGGTTGCTAAAGGCTCCTCTCTAATTTATCTTAACGTCGTGGCATACTTAACAACAACAACAAAAATAAAAATTTATTGAGCATCTGTTTACTTTGTGCTGGAGATGTCACTGGGTATTTACTTTTCACAACTTATAACAACCGTGTGAGCTCCTGTTTTACTGTGACGAAAGCAAGGCCCAGGGAGCATAAGTATTGGCAGAAGTCATAGAGCTAGTGCACCAGGCATGCTCTTTCTATTTTGTCACAGGATCTAATTTTGGTTCAAACTGTAGCATCAGTTATTTTGTAGAAGTCTCTCAATTTGGGTTTGTATGCTGTTTTCTTATGATTGGATTGAAGTTTTGTAATATTTTCATCACCCTAAAATGAAACCCTGTACCTATTAGCAGAAACTGCCCATCTTCCTCTCCCTCTAGCCCCTCGCAACCAGGGATCTACTTTCTATCTCTATAGATATCCCTATTCTAGAGAGTTCACATAAATGGAATCATACAATATATGGTCTTTGTGACTGGCTTCTTTCATTTAACATGTTTTGAAGGTTCATCCTGTTGAAGTATGTCAGCACCAGTACTTAGTTCCTTTTTATGGTCGAATAATATTCCATTATATGGATATGATGTCTTTTGTTTATTCATTCATCAGTTGGTAGAGAATTCGGTTGTTACCACTTTTTAGTTATGAATAATGCTGCTATAAGCGTTCACGTACAAGTTTTTGTGGGGACATATGGTTTCATTTTGCTTGGGTGTATACCTAAGAGTGGAATTGCCGGGTCATATGGTAACTGTGTTTAGCATTTCTGAGGTAGGGGTGGTTCCTTTTTGATAAATGTGTTTGATTCTTTATTGTTTCTTGTGGTTTCTATCCACTAGTGAATTAGGGTTACAGTGGACTTAGATTCAAGACAACAATAATAGTGTATCTCGTATTCTCCTTTAGTGTCAGGTAAAACATTTATAAAAATAATTAATACTTATTTTCAGATTTCTGCACATACATTTGAGATTTTTAAAAATGCATGACAGTCTTCCTTCTTATGTCTTTTTTAACATTTGAAAATATATATGTGTGTGTGTATATATATATATATATATATATATGTATGTTGGTATTTATATAAGTGTGGTCCTAATGTAATATGGACAACTGGAGTCTACAGATTGTTGGTAGAACACCAGTTGAAATAAGATTCTGCACTTTTGAGTATTAACGATAGCTGGGGATAATCTCTGTTAGTTTATGGCATTTCCTAGGCATTATTATGTTCAGACCCTAAAGGGTTGGACTGCATGCCTCCCTGCTGATCTGTCGGCAAGAAACAGCAGAATTGTAAAGCAACATAGCTTTTTCTGGTTCAGTAAATAGACATTTCTTGCTGGGATGACAGAAGTCTGAAACTACTCTTTAAAAATACACGTAGTTTAAAAAAAAAAATACACGTAGTTTAACTCTGTGAATGTTGCCAGAAGTAATCTTATTAAAATAAGGTTATGAAGTACTCTGGCCTGCAAGAATATTGCCCTGCATTACAGTACAGTTGGTTAAAAAAAAAAGTCCTGTGATAAGAATCTTCACACTTGTGATATTGCTTCGATTTCCCCTGTTTCATCCAAATATTTTCTACTATATATTTTGGTATGCTAGGTGTTAAGGAGACCATAAAAGTGTATATGTTGTTGTTGTTCTTTTTTTTTTTTTTGGCTGCACCTTGTGGCATGTGGGATTTTAGTTCCCCGACCAGGGATCGGACCTGTGCCACCTGCAGTGGAAGCTCGCAGTCTTTACAACTGGACCGCCAGGGAAGTCCCTGTATATGTTGTTCTTGTCTTCAAGGAGCTTATGCAAATAATGATATAAAGCAGAAGTGAAGAAAGGCTCCACAAATGTTACGGAGGGCTGTGGGAAAGTTTCAGTAGTTCAGAAAGAGCTCAGCAGTCTGGGGTCCTTGGAGGGGATGGAATCCTGGAGCTGGGAACAGTGTGTGTTTGTAAATCTTTTGGATTGACTCTTTTTAGAGCAGTTTTAGATTTACAATAAAATTGAGAGGAAGCTACAGAGATTTCCCGCAAACCACTCCCCCTGACCCCATCCACACATAGCCTCCCTCATTATCAACATCACTCACCAAAATGGTACATTTTTTTTTTTTTTTTTTACCAGAAGGAACACTGAATTGACTCTTTACAGTAAAAGCACAACCTCATTAGTTTGCACTCCACTAATTAGGAAATTTTTGTGAAATATTGGGTAAGGATTGAACTTTAGATAGGATTTTCCAAGAAATTAATAGCATCAATGACATAAAGTGAATGTTTAACCTATTTAGGAGAAGATAATGTTTTAAAGTACTTCTGTAATGAAGGACCCATACATAAGCATTCCAGCAACATTTATTGAGTATGTAGAATGTTGAGAAAGAATAGTGTGATGACTAAGAGCATAGATTCTAGCATCAGACTCCCTGGATTCAAATATGGCTCCACTATTGTCTAGCTCTGTGGCTTGGGCAAATTACTTAACCTCTCTGAGGCTCAGTTTCTTGTTCTGTAAGGTGGGAACAACAGTTTTGCTTACCTTGTAGCATTTCTGTGAGGATTGAACGTAAAATGCTTAGATCCGAGTTTCGTGCCTGATAAACACTCATTAAGTATTGACTATTATAATGTGTTCCTAGCACTGTGCTAAGTGCAGTGGGGAGATATAAGAGAATTTCTGGTGTCAGAGATCTTTCAGACTAGCAGGTAACGTAACACATATTGATATATAATGTATATACATCTTCAATACAATACAGACAGGTGCATATTTTCTTTCTAGTTTGCAATTTAACAATTATAATTAATTCAGTGGACTTTCAAAAACCTAGTTTGAATCCCTTCAGACAACATAAAAGTAATAACTTTTCTTATAACATGTTCTGTGGTTTAGACTTTTCCATAAGTTCTGATGACCTTCTCCTAGTTGGATTGATTTACTGAAATTGGACTATTTGGCCCACTGGGGAAATGCACACTAACTTTTACCCTTATGTCTCTGGTGAATGTACCAATTAGGAGGCGATGCTCATGTTTCTTGAATGTTGTTTTACAGCCCAGCTGCAAAACAGTGGCTCCTGAGTCTAAGGAAGTGGAAACTGGCAAAACCATGGAGTGAAGCCACTGCCTGAGGTGCCCTCAGCCATACCACTTGGCACCTAGAGACGGGACATACATTGGTCATTGAGTCATTTTCCAAGGATTCTGAAACCTTTCATGATAGAATGTTGAGACACAGATAAATTGAATTCTGTGTCTGCTACCGGAATCCTGTGAAAACTCGAGAGGCCAAGATTTGCCTATTGAGGTCTTCTTAAGGTGAAATTAAGAACCGATGTATTTTGCAAAATTTCTGTTGGCCAAAGGTGCTCGTGGCTGCTGCTGCTCTTTTTCTGGCTTTGTTGCTATTTTAGAAGTGTGCTGAGCGGGGCCACTGCAGTACACAACTCCAGGGGACAATATTTATTAGATAGTTTATGTAAAGTGCACTCCCTGAAATTGTGCAGAACATAGGCTGCACAGCTGCTAAAGACGGACCTAGTGCTGAATTTGACTCTTAGTTTTGTTCTTAGAACCTGTTGTTACAAGTTCTTTGGAATGTGTCCTGGTCTTATGGATGAAATTGGACCTTTAACTGGACAAGGTCTTGAACTCCAAATACTCAGATAACCCACGTGCCTTCCACGTCTGGTTTGGCATTAACCCAAACTCTCACTGTTATCACCCAGGTTATTATGACATGTCTTATCACTGTAAGTCATCTGGTGACTGGTTTAAAGGAATTCTAACCCTTGTGTGCCAGGACTTCACTAAGCATTCTTCACTTGTAAGCCTGATTTGTGTTCCTACGGCCGTTGTTGCTGGGATCGATCCTTCTCGAAGGTCTGCGAGGTTATAAATGTATTGATGGTTGTGTAAGAGGCTGCTGTTTCTCATACAAGGCCAACCCTGCCTCCAGCTGCTCCAGGCGGGGTCTCGAGCAGCTGCAACAGCTGGCCGAGGAGTCTGCAAAGCACTCTCCTGCATTGCACAAGGATTAAATATGCTATCTGCTAGAGCTGTGTCTGGTAAGAGTCTTAGAACACTTCCAGGAAAGAAAAACAAAATTGTATTTCCACAAAGGAGTAAGAAATGTTGGCACTTATCTCCATGAGGTCACTTCACTCGGGACAGAAAGTTTGTGTTCTCCTTATTTTAACCAATTTTCTAGGTACTTTGAGGAATACTTTAAGTTTGTGATTCTAACAGAGAGATTAGAAAAATAACTCTATTAACTTTGGGGTGATTGGAACCAGGATGATACATTTTGTTCATATAGGTTATTATGAATTTGTCTTTACTCATCCACTAGTTAGGTCACCGTTTATGCCCTGATTCCTCCCTCCCTTCCTTCCTTCCTTCCTTCCTTCTTTTTTCTTTTTCACATGTTTGGTAGTTAGGAGTGTTGGTATAAAGCAAAGTCTGGTTGATTTAAACCACAGACAAGTTTAGAACTGGAAGGAATTCTGGTATCATTTATCGAAAGCTCCTCATTTTACAGGTGTCAAAGCTGAGACCTTGAGAAGCTAAATAACTGTGCAAAAGTGACAGAACTGATGGGTGGTAGAATCTCAACCAGCACTGAGGCCATGCTGTGCCAGGGAGACGCAAGTCCTGCTCATTTCTCTCCTGGGTCAGGTGCCCTTGGAGAAGCCAGAGACCTGCCAGGGGTTACTTATGGAACCCCAATGTGCAATTGAGGTGATTCTCATTTGAACACTTTATGGGAATGGTGTGGAGTATGCTTATAAAAGGCCCTGTCACTTAATAGAAGAGTGACCTCGGTTGGTTAGTTAACCTCTTTGTGCTTCAGTTTTCTAATCTGAAAAATCGTATTTCCATCCTCATACAGATGAAAGGATGCTGTGCGTGAATACTTGTAAAGTACTTACTACAACGTTTGGCATAGAGTAGGTGCTATGCAATCATGAGCTGATAGGATTATGTGTTGAAAGTTTCCTTTTAATTTTTTTTTTTTTGGCGGTAAGCGGGCCTCTCACTGTTGTGGCCTCTCCCGTTGCGGAGCACAGGCTCCAGACGCGCAGGCTCAGCGGCCATGGCTCACGGGCCCAGCCGCTCGGCGGCATGTGGGATCTTCCCTGACCGGGGCACGAACCCGTGTCCCCTGCATCAGCAGGCGGACTCTCAACCACTGTGCCACCAGGGAAGCCCCCTTTTTAATTTTTTAAAACCCATGTGTAAGAGAGGAAGTATCTGTAGAGAAGCTTAAACAGTCATCTTGAGACTTTGTTTGTATTAGGAGGTTGAGGAGGGGAGAGACCTTGGCACCAGATAACTGTAGATTTCAGTCGGAGCTCCTTGACTTTCTAGCCATGCAAACTGATTCATCTCATGCCACCTGTTCAGTTTGTTCATCTGCTAAGGGGATATATGCTCATGAGGTTGTGAAGGTTAGAGGAAGTGGATGTGAAACCAGCCTTAGCACACAGGTGGCAGGTGCTTTTTGTTCCCTTTGCATTGAGTGGAATGTCTACACACACACACACACATACACTCAGGTGGAGTTCTGTTTCTTCTATGATGTCCCCCTTTCCCCATTACTCTCCAACTTTCATAAATCTCTCTTCATATAAACTATAACACACCTGCCTCGCTTTCTTTCACTTCATGTATATTGTCTTGAATTATTTAAAAAGTTTGCCGTGTATCCACTTTCTCTCTCTGAGAAAGAGCATTAAGATTTGTTCTTATTTTGGTGACTTCCCTGGTGGCGCAGTGGTTAAGAATCTGTTTTCCAGTGCAGGGGACATGGGTTCGATCCTTGGTCCGGGAAGATCCCACATGCTGCAGAGCAACTAAGCCCGTGTGCCACAACTACTGAGCCTGCATGCCACAACTACTGAAGCCTGCAAGCCTAGAGCCTGAGCTCAGCAACAAGAGAAGCCACCATAATGAGAAGCCCGCTCACTGCAATGAAGACCCAACACAGCCAAAAAAAAAGATCTGTGCTTATTTTGCATCACACTCACCTCAGTACTGAGTGTGTAATAGTTGCTCAGGAAGGAACTGTTGATGTTGATGGAAAAGTTCATCGAAGTAAGCAGGGAGTGGCTCTTCTTCTGCCAGCATATTGAGAACCTGCCCTCTTCAGCTTTCTTTTTCTCAGTCACTATTTTTAATCTTAGTACCTCTATGTTAGTGCTTTCTGCTTCTGATCTCTGAGAAGACATTGTTTCTTTGTCTCTGTTTTTCTAGTGTAAGAAACTAGAGATGTTCTCAGTCACTGACTTGTTAATAGAAAAATTTCTGTGTAAGATTTTTGGCCATAGTCTTCTATTCAGAAAGTCTCTCTAAAAATTCATTGCAACCTTTAGTCACCTTTAATAAAACAAAACCAAATTTCCGTCATTTTCATGGTTCAGGAGCTCCTTGGTAATGCTTGCACTTTATAGAACCTTTTCTCTGCAGAATAGAAATTGCTTTCTAAAAACTATTGGGTTTTTACAGTTGCAGAGTCTGAAGCCGGTGGAGAAAGTATGTACATTCTCAATCTGGAGTGCTTTTAAATATAGTATTTTCTAAATATTTTTTGTAATAAATTTTTACATTTTATTTCTCATATTTTGCTTAAAAACTTTCTAAATGCATCTTTTTCTCTGAATGTTGCTTAAAATTATATTGTTAATAGTATTTAAGGAACATTCATTCCTTCAGTATTTATTATGCATTCTATGCCAGGTGCTATGCTGGATTCTGGGAATATAATAGCGAATGACACAAACTTGGTTTTAGCCCTTGAGGAGTTTACAATCTAGCGGAAAGTAGGAAAAAAAGTAGCTTTCAAATGAAGTAATGGGTAAGGAAGGGTTAAAGTCAGCAGAAGTTGCTAAATTATACTACTACTGAAACTAATGAATACTTTTAAAAAGCGTTCAAGATGTGATGGACTGTGAAAATAGGTCAAGACGAATACATTTCCCCTCCGTGATTGTTTACTTTTGCAAGGACTGTAATAAATTATCTGTAAACTTTATGTGGCACAGAACCCGAAGGGTTTTAGACATTATCGTGTGGCCATCTGACATCTACAACAAATTTAACCCCTTGAAGCAGAGTGTTTGAGCTTCACTGTGAAGCAAATCAAGGGAAAGGAAAAAGCATCTTTCTATAAAACACAAGACCACAGGGAGAGACCAGGTGACTCTTCTGTTTCCATCAGAAAATGGACAACCCCACATTTAATAAATTTATTTATTTATTTATTTATGGCTTCATTGGGTCTTCATTGTTGGGTCTTCGTTGCTGCGTATGGGCTTTCTCTAGTTGCGGTGAATGGGGGTTACTCTTCATTATGGTGTGCAGGCTTCTCATTGCAGTGGCTTCTCCTGTTGCAGAGCTTGGGCTGTAGGTATGCGTGCTGCAGTAGTTGTGGCTTGTGGGCTCTAGAGCGCAGGCTCAATAGTTGTGGCGCACGGGCTTAGTTGCTCCATGGCATATGGGATCTTCCCACACCAGGGCTCAAACCCATGTCCCCTGCATTGGCAGGCAGATTCTCAACCACTGCACCACCAGGGAAGTCCCCAACTCCACATTTAGATGAAATTTTGGATGCCTTTACTCTGTGCTAGATTTATCTGATAATTATAATGCTGAATTATCACAGACAGTTACCCTCCTGAAGGCAAAAAAGCATGAGCAAATAATTTCTCCAAGTTCCCCTGTTTCTTCACAGCCTGATGATATTATGAAAGCTATATACACATCCAGTGTAAAATGTTTTCTTTCACTTTTTTGAAAGCAGTTAGGAGGATTGACTATTAAGACTGAGTTAGCTAAAGGAAGAGCCAACAGAACTTAACACGTTTGATAAAGTTTACCAATCATAAATGATTTATGGCCTTTATCTTTTATTAGACATTACCTACATGGTTCAGATTGGTAACCCATGGCAAGATCAAAGAAATATGGAGTCTGCTCTGTGCTTGAGAGAAATTGTAAAGATCTGAAGAGTAAAGCTAGTTGAAGGAACTCTAGTCTTGGGGGAAAATTCTGGTAAATCTCAGTTGATGATCAGCTCAGCTCTATCTTGGAATCCTAAATTCTTTTACTTGAGGAAAAAGAATCTGAAATCATATTTTACTTAGGCACTAAGATCAAGAACAAGACAAGGTTGTCCACTCTCACCACAATTATTCAACACAGTTTTGGAAGTTTTAGCCACAGCAATCAGAGAAGCAAAAGAAATAAAAGGAATCCAAATCAGCAAAGAAGTAAAGCTGTCACTGTTTGCAGATGACATGATACTATACATAGAGAATCCTATACATGCTACCAGAAAACTACTAGAGCTAATCAATGAATTTGGTAAAGTAGCAGGATACAAAATTAATGCACAGAAATCTCTTGCATTCCTATACACTAATGATGAAAAATCTGAAAGTGAAATTAAGGAAACACTCCCATTTATCATTGCGACAAAAAGAATAAAATACCTAGGAATAAACCTACCTAAGGAGACAAAAGACCTGTATGCAGAAAACAATAGGACACTGATGAAACAAATGAAAGATGATACAAACAGTTGGAGAGATATACCGTATTATTGGATTGGAAGGATCAACATTGTGAAAATGACTCTACTACCCAAAGCAATCTACAGATTCAATGCAATCCCTATCAAACCAACAATGGCATTTTTCACAGAACTAGAACAAAAAATTTCAAAATTTGTATGGAAACACAAAAGACCTCGAATAGCCAAAGCAATCTTGAGAAAGAAAAATAGAGCTGGAGGAATCAGGCTCCCAGACTTCAGACTATACTACAAAGCTACAGTAATCAAGACAGTATGGTACTGGCACAAAAACAGAAATATAGATCAATGGAATAGGATAGAAAGCCCAGAGATAAACCCACTCACATATGGTCACCTTATCTTTGATAAAGGAGTCAAGAATATACAGTGGAGAAAAGACAGCCTCTTCAATCAGTGGTGCTGGGAAAACTGGACAGCTACATGTAAAAGAATGAAATTAGAACACTCCCTAACACCATACACAAAAATAAACTCAAAATGGATTAAAGACCTAAATGTAAGGCCAGACACTCTAAAACTCTTAGAGGAAAACATAGGAAGAACACTCTATGACATCAATCACAGCAAGATCCTTTTTGACCCACTTCCTAGAGAAATGGAAATAAAAACAAAAATAAACAAATGGAACCATATGAAATTTAAAAGCTTTTGCACAGCAAAGGAAACCATAAGACGAAAAGGCAACCCTCAGAATGGGAGAAAATATTTGCAAATGAAGCAACTGACAAAGGATTAATCTCCAAAATTTATAAGCAGCTCATGCAGCTCAATATCAAAACAACAAACAACCCCATCCAAAAATGGGCAGAAGAGCTAAATAGACATTTCTCCAAAGAAGATATACAGATTGCCAACAAACACATGAAAGGATGCTCGACATCACTAATCATTAGAGAAATGCAAATCAAAACTACAGTGAGATATCACCTCACACCAGTCAGAATGGCCATCATCAAAACTTCTACAAACAGTAAATGCTAGAGAGGGTGTGGAGAAAAGAGAACCCTCTTGTACTGTTGGTGGGAATGTAAATTGTTACAGCCACTATGGAGAACAGTATGGAGGTTCCTTACAAAACTAAAAATAGAACTACCATGTGACCCAGCAATCCCATTACTGGGCATATACCCTGAGAAAACCATAATTCAGAGAGTCATGTACCACAGTGTTCATTGCAGCTCTATTTACAATAGCCAGGACACGGAAGCAACCTAAGTGTCCATTGACAGATGAATGGATAAAGAAGATGTGGCACATATATACAATGGAATATTACTCAGCCATAAAAGAAGTGAAATCGAGTTATTTGTAGTGAGGTGGATGGACCTAGAGACTGTCATACAGAGTGAAGGAGGTCAGAAAGAGGAAAACAAATACTGTATGGTAACACATATATATGGAATCTAAAAAAAAAAAAGGTTCTGCAGAACCTAGGGACAGGACTGGAATAAAGACGCAGATGTAGAGAATGGACTTGAGGGCATGGGGAGGGGGAAGAGTAAGCTGGGACAAAAGGGGAAAGTGGCATGGACATAAATACACTACGAAACGTAAAATAGATAGCTAGTGGGAAGCAGCCACATAGCACAGGGAGATCAGCTCGGTGCTTTGTGACCACATAGAAGGGTGGGATAGGGAGGGTGGGAGGGGGATGCAAGAGGGAGGAGATATGGGGATATATGTATATGTATAGCTGATTCACTTTGTTATAAAGGAGAAACTAACACAGCATTGAAAAGCAATTATACTCCAATAAAGATGTTAAAAAAATATTTTACTTAGGCAAAGTCAGGATTCAACTGCAGTAATTACTTACTGCATTTTACCTAATTACATTCACCCGATGCCTGGAAAATCTATTTGCTTGTTCCATTTAATTGGTGGGTATTGTTTTTATTGTTAATGATCCTATGTTATGTATTTAATTTGATAAACTGCTTAATTTTTTTTGCATGTAATGTAAGTCAGTATAAACCTATGTAATAAAAATGAAACCAGGCAGCACAATCCGTACTGCATGAATGTGAATGTGCCAAGTGCAGGGTGGGTGGGTGCTTGGTGTGTTTGGAAGGCTCATCTAAGGGGGTGCTGTTATGTTCATCTCTAGCTGATTGTATCCTACACAAATCCAAGCTCAGTGTTGTCAGGTCTATAAAAATATCAGGGAACTCTCGAAATCCAGACTTTATGTTAAATCACTAGATCTTTAAATACTTTGATGATGATGGTGATGATGATGATGATGATGATTATTTTTAAGAGCACACAGGATGGCAAACAAACCAGTTAAAAAACAATTCCCCAGCCACGCAGTAAGGGGACCGTTTTTAACCTCAGCTGCAGTCTGGGTCGATAATTGAAAGTGCAACTTGGGAAATGATTGCAGAGTAGCTTTTAAGTAATGAGGGGAAATTCTTTCAAGTTGCAGCATATCCTTGAAGCTTTCTCTTTTTTCTAGAAATCCAAGCATCAGAGAAAAAAAAGAGAGATTTTTGGAGACGTATTTTCCATGTGTGCAATACAGGAGAATCACACATTAAAAAATTTTTGCATTTGCAGCCAATAGTAGGATGAGTTGGAACAGTAGTAGTATTGCGTAAGTGAATCGTGCCTAGGCTGAAGTTGGAATAATTGGCAATGTGGACTGGGGAATTACTTCATTTGGCATATCAGTTTTAATACAGATACGTGACTTATCCAGAGCAAATCATCATGCTTCAGGGTGGGTGCATCTACATTTGGGGACACTGAAAGGAATTGCATGTTTTACCACATCACTCCTCTGTTTAGTCATTCAGTGGCTTTCCACTGCTCACACATTAAACTCAGTAGCCTAGCAAAGTCCCTCCCAGCCTGGCCCCTGCCTGCCTCTTCAACCTCATCTTCTGCCAGCCCTCTTGCCCTCGTATATTCCTGTTTCCCAGTAACAGGGGGCTACTCTCAGTTCCCAAATGCTTCTTGCTTTTGCATCCCTATACTTGTTATTCCCTTTGTCTTGAATATAATGTTGCCTGATTAGCTTCTCTGATTTCCAGACTCAGCTCAAATACCTTTTCTTAAGCAAAACTTTCTTATCTCTAAACTAGCATTTCATAAACTCTGGTTCAAGTGGATCTTAAAAAAACAGAGAAAGTTGTATTTATATCAGGCACTAGAAGTGATTCTGTCTCTCTGCCAGGGTTGCAACATAAGTATTTCATAAGCTTAATAGATGTGCTGTATAAATAAATGGATTTACAGGAGTTTCCCAAATGAGGCATATTATAGCTCCTTTGGGACGACTCACAGTGCATGTGAGCATATTAACAACTCGGAATGTAGCAAATGCATTAGCTTTGTTTGATTCACTGTATCTCAAACTTATTTGACAATGGAACACTTTTGTTTGAGAACATCTGTTAAAGTCTTGAGGAAAGTCTGATTTGGGAAGGTAGTTTGGGGAAAATCTTGCCTTACAACATGGTTTTACTTAATAAGAGGAAATATCTTAGGAAAGAATGTCTTCAAAGTAATGGAAGTATTGTCCATTTCTCTGAATGGATTTCCCAACTTGCTTTCAGTATTTCAATATTTACACCATTATTAGTGCAGGTCCTTTAAAGTCATGGCTTGCCTAATTGTCACATAGTCCAACCACAAGAAACGAAAATTTGTATCACAATCTCATCTAATAATTTTTTATTTGAAAAATTTCACACACACCCAAAAGTAGAGAGGAGGGTATGTTAAACTCTCATATACTTATTACCCAGATTCAACAGTTATTAAAATTTTGCTTCATTCTTTTCTTTATTGTCTACCCTCCTTTTTTGCTGAACTGTTCTAAAGCATATCTAAGACATCATATCATTTCACTCTTACACTGTTTCAGTGTGCGTCTTCACAAAAGGGGGCATTGCCTTACATTACTGCAATAATGTTGCACTTATCAAAATTATAATAATTTCTTGGTAATGTCTATTACCCAGTCCATATTCAAACTTTGAAAAATATTGAGATATAATGCACATAACATAAAATTCAGTCTTTTAATGGCCAATTCAGTGGTTTGTAGGATATTCAAAAACCTATGCAACCATCACCCCTAATTCCAGCACCTTTTTATCACCCCCCAGAGAAACCCATACTCATTAGCAGTCACTCCCCATTTTCTCCTCCCCCCACTAATCTAATTCCTGTCTCTAGATTTTGCCTATTCTGGTCATTATGTAGTCTTTTATGACAGGCTTCTTTCATTTAGCTTAATGTTTTCAAAGTTCCTTCACACTGTAGCATGTATTGGTACTTTATTCTTTTCTATGGCTGAGTAATGTCCCATGGTATGGATATGTCACATTTTGTTTATCTATTCACCAGTTGGTGGACACTTGGGATGTTTCTATGTTTTGGTTATTACGAGACATGCCGTTATGAACATTCATGTACAAGTTTTTGTGTTGACATATGTTTACATTTCTTCTGTGTATATCCCTAAGGGTGAAATTGCTGGGTCATATGGTAACTCTATATATAACTTTTTGAGGAGCTGCCAAACTGTTTTCAAAGTGATGGCAACATTTTACGTTTCCATCAGCAACTTATGAGGGTTCCAGTTTCTCCACATCCTCACCAATACCTGTTATTTATTGTCTGTCTGTTAGATTTTAGCCATCTTAGTGGGTGCAAAGTGGTATCTCATGGTGATTTTGATTTTATATATTTCCCTAATGACAAATATTAAGCAGCTTTTCATTTGGGTATTGGCCATTTGTATTTCTTCTTTGGAGAAATATCTATTCAAATCCTTCCCTAGCTTTTAAGTGGGTTGTTTGTCTTTTTATTATTGAATTGCAAGAGTTCTTTATATATTCTAAATACTAGTCCCTTATCAGATATATTAGTTGCAAGTATTTAATCCCATTCTTCGAGTTGTCTTTTCACTTTCTTGATGGTGTCCTTTGAATAGCAAAAATTTCAAATTTTGGTCAAGTCCAATTTACCTGTTTTTTTTGTTGCTTGTGGTTTTGGTGTTATACCTAAGAAACCATTGTCTAATTCAAGGTCATATAAGTTTATGCCTGTTTTTCTCTGAGAGTTTTATAGTTTTAGCTCTTATTTAGTTAGGCCTTCGATACATTTCAAGCTCACTTATGATGTAAGGAAGGGGTCACACTTTTAAAAGTAAAATTTTAGTTTCAACTTTCAGGGTGACCTAGAAAGACAGTTGCTTTCCCTCTGCCTGCATGTACTTGTGGACCCCATCCCCCATTCCAGCTCCTCCATCCTTAGCTAATCATGACATAATTTATTAGAATCTGTTTGTTTACTAGGGAGTAGTATAATCAGAGTATATGAGAGGACAAAGTCTTTATTACAAACGGGATGACATTTAATTAAGCAAACAACCAAGTTGTAATAGACATCTGGTGTTTTTGCCTTACTTGCCTACTCTTTCTGGTTTTTTGGAAATGGTACTTGGTTTGTGGAGTCCGCTTCCCACAGTCTCTGTCTGTAGGCTGAACTTACCACACATGCTCCTGCTCAAGGAGTGGGCAAATTGTACTGACTTGACAAATGAGAATTTTATCTCTAGAGCCATCGTGATTGGTTCAGAGATGGATACAGACCCCAAAAGGGTCAGAGACATATGGGGAATTAGTGGGAAAGTTAACTGGTATAGCCTGGACATTCTGATGTCTTATCACCAGAAAGCAGTGTCTGTCTGTTTATAAAACCAACATGAGGAAAGGTGAGCTGAGAGATTGGATCTTAACTATCCATTGAACAGCAGAATCCAGCTTTGCCTGAAGTTTAGACTATTTCTGGACCTTTCAAATACATGAGATACATGTATATTCCTTTCTAGATTCGCAGCTGAAAGAGTTGTGGTTCTGACGCAGATAGAATGATAGAAGCTGAAGACACAAGATATATGAGATGCTTTGTGCCTTCGTGGACTTGACAACCTAGAAGGGAAACAGAGAGACAAATAAATAAATATATGGCAAATGCAAGATTAGACATCTGAATAAAATAGGCAAACAGCACAACTATTAGGGAGGGGTTAGGGAACTGGAAAAAGTCTTCAAAAAATAATTACTGACTTGGGGTTGAAAAATGAATTGACATTCACTAAGTCTTTCTACAGATAACAAAACCGATTTTTCCACTGTGGCTTAAAGAAGTCATTTCCATTTTGCTGTCGAAGAAGGACACATTGTTACACTCTATCAGTGGTATGGAACTGACCGTCAGATGGGCCATACCATGGCACTTTTCTAACAGCCACGAAGAGAAGGTGGGAACTAACCTAGCAGGTAGTTAGAAAATTCATAATTTGGGAAGTGGCGTTAAAGGTTTTCAGAACCTAATTATGTTTATTTAGTGTATTTTTGAGATAAAGGCCCAGTGTAGTATTGTGCTTTATGTTGTTCTAACTCTGTAGACTTAAGATCATTCAGTCCAACTCATTCATTTCACAGAGAAAAAAATTATAGCCCATATAGACTATAGAATGTATCCAAAGTCACACAACAGGGAAGGAACTGTAATCTTGGTTTCTTTATTCTTAGTGCAGTCTTTCTTCTATTTCATACCTTCTCCTATGGAGGCTTCTTCTGAAGAAAGAATCACTTCCTTAAGAACAGAAGCTGGTGGGGCTTGCAGTAAAATTCTTGAGGAAAAAGTAAAGAATAGGGGAGGTTTTTATGTGGATGAGCCTTTTGTTTCGCAGATTGCCAGCTGGATGTTTTCATCATTCTGAGTTTGGTACCCAGACTCCGCTGGAATGGCTGGATGGCTGCCACCTTTCATCCAGATGGTGCTCCCTGTGTCTGTTAATTCAGGCGGGAAGCTGTGGTCCTTGTGCAGATTCTCAGCACACCTATTTCCAGCATTCAGGATTTCCAGCATACTGAATTTGAGATCAAGCAATTATTAGAAGTTACATATTCTTTTTCTCTAACTCTCGGGAGATGATTTTTTTGATCTTCTTTACTGAGCCACTGTCTCCTCCCCTCTGCAACTTCTGTAATAAGAAGGTTGTACAGACTCACTGTAGCTTCGAATAAGATTATCAGAGGTAAGTATGAAACTATTAAGATGTAAGCAGACAAAATAAAGTTAGAATTTTTTTTTTCTTAAGAAAAGTTGATGCTAATATTTGCTCCTTTCTAGTGGGCACTCAAAATCTTTACATAGAATAGGCTCAGAAGGGGAAATCTGTGAGAGAGTGGCATGGACTTATATATACTAGCAAATGTAAAATAGATAGCTAGTGGGAAGCAGCCGTATAGCACAGGGAGATCAGCTCGGTGCTTTGTGACCACCTAGAGGGGTGGGATAGGGAGGGTGGGAGGGAGGGAGGTGCAAGAGGGAGGAGATATGGGGATATATGTATATGTATAGCTGATTCATTTTGTTATAAAGCAGAAACTAACACACCATTGTAAAGCAATTATACTCCAATAAAGATGTTAAAAAAACAAAGAAAAGAAGGGGAAATCTGTTTGTGTAGCCGTCAAGATGACAAGTCTTGAAGTTTCATTTGGACAGCAAGCCCATAATTTCTTATTTTGTATGTTATTTGGGGTGGCTGAATAGGGGGCAACTGATGGAATCTTGGGAGGAAGGGTGATAATGCTCTTCCTTCCCTCTCCTCCAGCAGACTGTGGTATTTAACACCACTGGTTATTTTTTCATATCTTTCCTGTTGCTCAATGGAATTGTTTCTAGTGAATTTGCCGCTATTGTGGTTATGAAACTTGCTCTAAGCCTAACAAACAGGAAGTTCCTTTGGCACATTTACTAGTAGTGTGTCAAAAGAAAAATGAAATAACATGACGTACATTCACTAAAAGTTTGCTGTCTAAAACTGAAGATGACACAGAAAGACAACTGTGTTTAAGCTAGCTGCAAATTATTCTGTTCCCTTTGGTGTCCAGGAACCATTTGCCAGAGCTTGGGAAATAGAATAGCCTGTCAGTTATACTCACCGTCGAATGTGGTTTATTTTGGGGAATAAGTGAAGTAGGAGGAAAGTACAACTTTTGGAATTACTTGGGCCTAGTATAGAAAGGTGACTGGGAGAGGTGAAATCTGAGTGAAGCTGGGGGAGAAGAATATAGGCATATAGAATATAGAGTATAAGAATATAGAAAATCCTATATTCTTTCCTTTAAAGTAATAGCTTTATTGAGATATAATTCACATACCATACAATTCACTCGTTTAAAGTGTACAGTTCAGTGGTTTTTAGTATATTCACAGAGTTGTGCAACCACTTCCCTAGTCAATTTTAGAATGTTGCATCACCTCAGAAAGAAGCCTTGTATGCTTTACCTATCACCCCTCTATTGCTCTCCCTGCCGTACCCTGCAACCCTAAGCAATCACTAATATACTTTCTTTGTGTATGCATTTCCCTATTCCGGACACATTTATATATTTCTGGCCTCTTCTTCTTAACGTTTACAAGATTCTTCCATGTTGAAGCAGGCATCAGTATTTTATTCCTTTTTATGGCTGAATAATATTTCATTGTTTAGATATATCATATTTTGTTTGTCCATTCATCAGTTGATGCACATTTGTGTTGTTTTCACCTTTTGGCTATTAGGAATAATGTTGCTCTAAGCGTTTATTTATACATTTTATTTTTACACAGATGTAGTACACAGGTCAGTGGGAAATTATTGTAACAAAGATGTCAGAAGCATTTTAGCTTACCATGGTTTAAATTCTGGTTGACCTTTTATAACACGAAAATTGTGTATTTACTTCTAAGGAGTTATAAAAAATTCAGAAGTCTGGTTTTAGTTCAAGTTATGGAGCTGGAACTTTTCAACTGGTTCCCTTTTAAGGAATTATTAAATTTGTTCCTTCAGACACATCACTTTCAAGACAGTGGTTCTCACACTCTTATCATATCACTCTGCCTAAGGGATAGGACCTTCTCCTGTCAGACACTAGGGCTGGCTCTGTGCTAGTGATGCTCCAGGAGCACGGAGGAGCAGTAAGTAGAGGAAGCGAACACATGGATAGACTTCAGTGTGTTAGACAGCATCGTGGGAAGCCATTATTGGAGAAAGAAGAGGGTTGATGGCTTCATCCTGGAAGGATCAGTGAAGACTGCACTTCACAGATGTGGTCACATTCAAATTTGAATTTTTCAAAAATGAATGAGAATCTGTTTTTGTTTTTTTATATGTTGTTGGGTTTTTTGCCACAATATAAAACAGTTTATATTTTTGCTCTCTACTTTTTTGTTACCATCACAATAATCACTATTGTTTAGCACTCAACGTGTTTTTTTTTTTCTAATACCACCCTTCCCCTTTTTATTAGGGAAACAAAATAAAATAAATCATGTTCACATAAACTACCAAACCTTGTCAGGTGCCCAGAATTAAAATTTTTTTTCTATGAACTTCTGTTATTGCTCCTTTCTTCTGAGCTATTTTATATTTATATTTTGATAAGCTTTTTTGTTTTTTTATCCATCTATTGAACAGAAAACTTGGATATTAATGGAGTAGAATAGGTGGAGCTTTATGTGGAAAGGTGACTTTTTAGTGTTGAAATCATATATTTTACTAGAGTTTAAAATGTTAGTTCTAGGGTTATAATTAATACAAATTTTTGCATAAGTTTTCTCAGTATATTTTTACTACACAAATGGTATTTTGAAGTCTGGGTTAGTTTTTAAAGAACAATTAATTATTGTCTTATTTATAGATGCTATGAAAATTGCTTATTTCGTTATATTAAAAGCTGTGGAATTTGGAAGAAACTCTTAAAATTGATTAATTCATTGCCCAGAGACACAGTAGATGGTGCTTATTAACAAGATTTTCTCCAGAAGTCTTCTGACTTCAGTATGATAATTATTCCAACATGCATCATTGCACTGAGAATAATTTGTATGTGAATAACCACAAATCCATCTTTTATAAATCACAAAACTATAAATATCAGGCCTTATTTGTTATGTAACACATCCTTACTTTTCTTTCATGGTTACTACTGATTGCACCAGTAAAATGATGGAATACTGTAACTGATGTATTTTTAAGTATTCTGGCATCCACTAACTTTATATCAAAGTTAAGACTTATTTTTATGTAGATACCAAGAATCTAATAAACTGAATTAACAGCTTGTTTGTTACTCCAAATACATGCCACTTATTGCCTTTATAGAATGTTCAATCACTCTGCATTGGGATAAATGTTTAGTTATGGAAACACTCTTTGACATTTGGGCATTTAACGAAGTTGGCTGTATTGGGCCCTAGTTCCATAGTGAGATGGCCGATTGTTCGTAATTAAGGGGGATATAAAATTGTGAGGAAATTTTGAATGAGTCTTATGAAAGGGCTGCTTCCAAAGATGGAACAGTATTTTTAAGAATATAGTTATCTGTGTAGCAAGAAGAAAAATACAGCCTTTGAATCACAGTCGTGTGTTAATGGGTGATGGGTCCACCAGGGTAGGATCACGAGGGAGACCTCTGGCTAATGGAGGTGGCTGGGGATCACTTGGTGGGATTGTCAGAGTTTGGATTAGTAGTTTCAGCCTGAACAAATCATATCAGTGTAGAGAGAGCCTAGTCATAGCTAGAGAAAACCAATCAGTTAGGAAAGGTGGGAACACAAATTCCTCTAGAAGAATATGAAAGATGAATTTCTGCAGATGAAGGCATGTTCAAGGTGAGAAGAGAAACGACTAACCTCAGCAGCTTAATTTACTTCCATATTTATACTTGGAAATGGGAAGGTAAAACACGTTTAAACCCTTAGATTTAGCTGTTTAAGGGATGGTTCTCTTCTCAGAGGGCTAAGAAAATATCATAAAATGCATAATTATGGTTTGTGCAAGGATCTTTTTCCAAAACATTTTGTCTAAGCAGTTTTACAAATGGTGGGTAGAAACCACAGTGACACGCTTGCCTCCACTGAGGAAGCACCTCCCACTCCTACCCTGCACACTGGCAGCTCCAGACCTCCTGTGGCAGGCCGAGACCCCTCCCTGCACTCCCAATCTGGCTGTGCAACCAACCCAGACATTTCTCTTCTCTTACCAATCCTTCCCCATCGGGATGGGGCATGCCACCCCAGTCTGAAGGTAGAGCCCAGCCCTGTCCATCTGGGATTTATTTTGATATATGGTGTAGAAGATTTAAATAGGTTCATCTCCCCCATCCCCCCACCCCCCAGGCAATAGTCAATTTTAGGGAGCCCCATTTATTGAGTATAGTTCATTCTCATTATGTGGTGTTTTTGACTGTGGTGGGGAAACCATACTGACTTATCAACAATGTAGATCTTATTAATATTGAGATGGTTTGGGGTTGGGGATGGCTTTGAGGATCAGAAAGCTTGGAATCCTGTCCATTCAACCTTCTTTTTCCATATATTAACCTCTTACATATATAGCCGGGTTTTTTTTCCCCCTTGAGATATTATTTTCAATTTATCTGCTTGTATGTTCTTGTCCCAATACTGTGCTGTTTATTGTAGGCGTATAAGACATTCTGATATCTGGTATGGCCAGGCTGGCCTTAATTCATTCTGTTTTCAAACTTCTTTTAACTATTTTCATCTGTTTGAATGCTTTGCTTTTAAGGTCTGAATATAGGCCCCCCCCCACCATGCCAAGTGAATGTTGATCTAGACTATTTAGAGCTTTTTTCTTGAAATATAAATTTAGCTATTGCTAGCAAAGTAACACTAGCCAATGTGGGGGGTATCATGAAGTTGATAGGAAGGGACGTGCTCTATAAAATAACCAGCCAAACTCCCTAACTATCCCAGCTGTAACTCTGTTAAAGGTCTTTTACGCTTCACTTTTAATCAGCACCTTCTTGAATTACACTCAGAAATAGAACTGATTCAATGCACCAACGCAATTTATTCTCTTTTCTATATGTGTAAGCATATATACAAATCAGCTGTTTTCTACATCAGTTACGTATCAGCCACCTCTTGGTGAGCTTTTATAAAATGATTCAAAAATTGCAAAAAGGCACAGAGAGAGAGAAAACCTTCCATGCCAACCATGATCTTTCTTCTATTTATTGATTTCTTTATATCCCGCTTTCTTTCACCAACAATTTCAGGTTGCTTACAATGAAAGTTCATTTTCAATAAGACCTAAAACAATGACTGCATGAAAGAAGAAGAAAACTGGAAGAGGAAGGAGTGAGTGGTGAGGCTATCAAGAACTTTTGGCTAGGCAAAGGTCCTGTGAAGTGGAGTTAGCAAACTTTACAGCTTGTCTAGAAGGCAAACTGGTACACCAATCTAAGGACAATCTTTATGCAGACTCGTTCATTTATTCAAGAAATATCTATTGAGCACCTGCTATATGCCTGTCACTCATTAGGCATTGGAAATAGAATAGTGAGCAAATCAGGCACAAATCCCTGCCCTCATAGAGCTTACATTTTAGTGGAGGAGCCATAGTAATCAAAATATATAATCTATGTGGAATGTTAGATATTAATAATTGCTGAGAAGAAAAAATAAAACATGGAAGGGAGGTAGGAGGTTAGGGAGGGTGCTTACCTTTTTGATGGAGTGGTCAGGGAGGGTGTCCCTGAGATACTGACTTTGGAAAAATGGCCAGAAGGCCATGAAGGAGCGGTAGGGATGTCAGGGGAAGGTGCTGGCAGAGGGAACAGCTAGTGCAAAGGCCCTGGTGTCTTTGAAGGAGCATGGAAGGAGAAGAGCCTGGGTAGAGGGAGGCAGTGGTCATGGTTAGCACCTGCAACCTCAGGACCAGGCCTGGATATGTCTTCAAGGTTTTTTGGGTAGGAAAGGGCAGGGCCACAAATAAAAGCAAGGAAATTAGCCTTGCCATACTTTCTAATTTTTATTCAGTTATATATCAAGTTTTTTATGTGCTCAGAATTTCTAACTGAAGAATGAAAAGATGTAATGATGTGTACAGGTACAGGTTTACAATTTCTTTTCTATTTACTTTGACATAGACCATTTTGAAATTTTAGCAGACATTTTAGGATGTACTTCTACATTTGGTACATCACTGTTTCTTTTGGAAGCAAATAAGAAAAGACCTTTCTGGATCTATTTGACATTATGAATACCCACTAAGAGAGTATTGTGCTCTAAGCTGGTGAACTCTGTGGTTTGCAATCTTGTTTAAACAGTCAGAATTGCAAATAATGATCCCTGAAATATAATTTCCTGTCATTCACCTACCTGCCAATTTCCCTCTAAATTTATGGGTTCCCATAAAACTTACTGTGAAACTCAAGATGCTTGTAACAGTCAATTTTAGACTAATTTTATACTTTTTTCCAGACAGATTATGTTGTTCAAGTCCTGTAGTCATTTTCACACTGTCTCATTGTGTTGTTGGCTGTTTGTTATCTGCTTATGTAAAGAAAATAGAGCAAGTTTATAAAATCATGGTTTTGGTTCCAGAATCTAACCTGGTAGTCACTTTACTGAGGTCTCCTCCATGTATTCACTAAGGAGGAAAACATCACATCACTTGGCATTTTCGAGGTGATGGGGGAAGAATACATAAGGTAAGAACGGCTTGGAAGCTGTTCTTTCTTCATGTGAATAGGAGGAGTTTATTACTTTGTTTATGGAAAGGGGAGATGGGGGCGAGTGTTGGAAATGTCAGGTCTCTGTGGTTGATGCATTAGTGCCCCACTCCAGGCTGTGTTGTTGTTTTAGGCTGTCAGGGGAATGGGTTAGGAAGATGCCCAGTGGTGCCAGCTGTGTGGCTGGCAAGCAGCTGGACCACAGAGGCGCCTCTTTGGCGGAGTCAACAGTTGGGCCAGAAAGGCTGTGAATCAGCAATGAGTGTAAACATTCGTTTAGTTTGAATGATTAGGAGCAAAGCTTCTGGTCTTCTGTTATTAGCTGATTATAAGAGTGAAGTGGAGGAAAACTGCAGCCCTTTTTGGAGAACAGTGCTGTTAGAAGCCAATAACGCAGGGGCTTTAAGGGAAGCCACTTACGTTCAGAATATCAAGCAAAGCCACAGTGTTGGAGGACAGGCTCTTGGTGGGTTCAACAAGGCTGAGTAGAAGGATAGCAGACAGGAGAGAGTGGAAGTGGTTTGCCTGGCATTTTTGGCCAATGCTTGGGCTGAAAGCAGGGTGTCGGTTGCCAAGACCCTTCACAGTCACACCAGTTGTGCTACACGAATGGATTAACCTGACCCAAAGCTTTAGGGGAGAGGAGGAGTAGCAGGAACTGAGGGTACAGTGGCCACATGCATGTATCGGTATTATTATTTGTTTATGTCTCCTGCCCTGGACTACGGACGCCTTCAGAGTGGTGATCGTGCATATTCATCTTATATCAGCATTGTTTACTGAAATGAACTGAAGGGTGGGATGAATTTCTCTTTTTAATGTCGTTTTTTTAACCTCTTCCATTTGAGGATACCTTGTTATTCAGATATGTTCTGAGGAGCCCACAGTGTGTAAATTTACTTTTGTCCCTTTTAAAAGATATGAGATTTAATGATGAAGGGTTGCACAAGAGCAGAGGATTGCATTTATATAAAGAGCATCTTTATATAAATGAAGAAATTATCATTGGTTCATTGTACATCAATCCATTCATTCATTCATTCATTCATCAGACATATACTGGATAGTACCTATTAAGTGCCAGGTGCTGGGGATACAAAACACAGCCTTACCAGTGGCTTACGAAGGAGCTCACAGGTTTCTTTATTTGAAATAAAAAGAGCAAGAGAATAATTATCCACCTAAATTATCTCCAAAGGAATTGTATTATGTAGAGTTGAAGGAGAGTTGGGAACAGTTCTTAAATGTAGCTCAGAGATATTTTGTGTGATCAGCTTAAAATGTATTAACTGATAGCAACTTGAATTAACAAAATAATTTCAGTTACATATTTAGACATAACATTTTAAAGCTTGTTACTTTAGATAAATTTTTCTGATAATTTACTCAAAGTACTTCTTTTTGTATAATAAAACTAATGACTTATTAGGGTAGGTAATATATTGTCTCTTTAAAAACCTGTAATGGAAGTTATTCGAAACTGAATAAATGTGTATTCTGTCAAATTGGTTTTTTTAAATAAATTTATTTTATTTATTTATTTTGGCCACGTTGGGCCTTTGTTGCTGCACACAGGCTTTCTCTAGTTGCGGTGAGCGGGGGCTACTCTTTGTTGCGGTGCACGGGCTTCTCACTGTGTTAGCTTCTCTTGTTGCTGAGCACGGGCTTTAGGCACACAGGCTTCAGTAGTTGTGGCATGCAGGCTCAGTAGTTGTGGCTCATGGGCTCTAGAGCGCAGGCTTTGTCGTTGTGGCGCACGGGCTTAGTTGCTACGTGGCATGTGGGATTTTCCGGGACCAGGGCTCGAAGCTGTGTCCTCTGCATTAGCAGGCGGATTCCTAACCACTGTGCCACCAGGGAAGCCCTGTCAAATTGTTAATCATTTACTTCTTACAAAGACCTCTAGAAACACCAGTCCCCAGAGCAGTTTCTGTCTTTTTTTTCTCTTCCAGTTTTATTGAGATATAATTGAGATATAGCACAGCGTAAGTTTAAGGTGTACAGCGTAATGATTTGACTTACATACATTATGAAATGATTATCACAGTAAGTTTAGTGAATGTCCATCATCTCACATAGATACAGAATTAAAGAAATAGAAAAAAGTTTTTTTCCTTGTGATGAGAATTCTTAAGATTTACTTTTTTTTAAAAAAATAAGTTTATTTATTTATTTATTTTTGACTGTTGGATCTTCGTTGCTGCACATGGGCTTTCTGTAGTTGCGGCGAGTTGGGGTTACTCTTCGTTGTAGTGTGCGGGTTTCTCATTGCGGTGGCTTCTCGTTGTGGAGTGGGTTCTAGGCGCACAGGCTTCATTAGTTGTGGCTCGTGAGCTTCAGTAGTTGTGGCATGCGGGCTCAGTAGTTGTGGATCGCAGGCTCTAAAGCGCAGGCTCAGTAGTTGTGGTGCACGGGCTCAGTTGCTCCGCAGCATGTGGGATCTTTGTGGACCAGGGCTTGAACCCGTGTCCCCTGCATTACATCCCTAGTACTTTTTTTTTTAATCTTATAACTGGAAGTTTGTGTCTTTTGACTACCTTCATCCAAAGCAGTTTCTTTTAAAAGAGAATTATAGGTAATGTTGCAAAGAATGGTGAGAAATCCAACTGATTTAATTTTTTTAACCTCTTAAAATACTCTGTATATTGTGGATATGCAAGAAATACTATTAAGTGACCCCAGTAGTTTTACTGGATGAGAGAAGGCAGGTGGTTTTTAAAAAATATTTTCTTTTATTATTATTTTTTTAACAAGTCAACCCATTTTTGTTGGCATAGTGCAGCTGTTATATGATTTGTTTTATAAATCATTGAAGCTCTCTTTTTTTTTAACATCTTTATTGGAGTATAATTGCTTTACAATGGTGTGTTAGTTTCTGCTTTATAACAAAGTGAATCAGCTATACGTATACATATATCCCCAGATCCCCTTCCTCTTGCGTCTCCCTCCCACCCTCCCTATCCCACCCCTCTAGGTGGTCACAAAGCACCGAGCTGATTTCCCTGTGCTATTATGCAGCTGTGAAGCTCTCATTTTTAAGAATGACTCTTTAAAGTGATCTTTTGTCATATAGATTCATAGTCACCGCAGGCTATTAAAGAGGCTGCCTCATAGTGAGGATGGATGTCTACAACTCAGTAATGTGTGGTGGCTCTCAGAGGCCATTATCTTCATTATTTTTCTCCTAGTGCTTTAGATGTGATTAAATATGATTCTGTGTAATTGAGTATGAGGGGTTTATAGCATTAGTATTCCCCTTTTATATATATACATATATAAAATATAATTTTTATTTATATGTTTAGTTTATATATATTTGTATATATGTTTATGTATATTATATATATATTTGTGTGTATGTACACAAATACACTACATATACATACATATATATAGAGAAATTTGAGGACTAAATAGAGTGTCTATATTAAGATAGGAATCTCATAGCATCTGACTTTATATTGTGAAATATTAGCTCAACTAATGACATTAGAAGGACACCAGTTTATATCGGCTGTGGATTTTATGACAACCTCTTTGAGGTGAAATGGAATTTTGTTGTATTGTTAGATACATTTTCTTTTTTTTTTTTTTTTTGTGGTATGCAGGCCTCTCACTATTGTGGCCTCTCCCGTTGCGGAGCACAGGCTCCGGACGCGCAGGCTCAGCGGCCATGGCTCACGGGCCCAGCCGCTCCGCGGCATGTGAGATCTTCCCGGACCAGGGCACGAACCCGTGTCCCCTGCATCGGCAGGCAGACTCTCAACCACTGCGCCACCAGGGAAGCCCAGATACATTTTCTTTTTAAAATTTATTTATTTATTTTATTTTTGGCTGTGTTGGGTCTTTGTTGCTGTGCGCGGGCTTTCTCTAGTTGCGGCGAGCGAGGGCTACTCTTCGTTGTGGTGCTACTCTTCGTTGCTGTGCGTGGGCTTCTCATTGCGCTGGCTTCTCTTGTTGTGGAGCACAGGCTCTAGGCGCGCGGGCTTCAGTAGTTGTGGCACACGGGCTCAGTAGTTGTGGCTCGCGGGCTCTAGAGTACAGGCTCAGTAGTTGTGGCGTACCGGCTTAGTTGCTCCACGGCATGTGGGATCTTCTTGGACCAGGGCTCGAACCCATGTCCCCTGAACTGGCAGGCGGATTCTTAACCACTGCACCTCCAAGGAAGTCCTAGATATATTTTCCGATATCTGATTTAAAAATAGTTTATTTCGATGTTATCTTAGGTTGTCAAGTATTATTTAATATAATTAAAATTCTCCAACCATGAAATAATGTGGACAGAAGAGCACCAATTTTTCATTGGTTGGAGAAATAAAATATAGCAAGAATAATACATTTAAAATCACAGTATAGAAGCAGCCAGATGAGACTTGGGGTCAGACAAAATGAGTTTCTATTTGTTTTGCTCTCGGAGGCCCTGTTATATGTTATATGGAAATCTGTTGGGTAAGTTAATCAAATTCTCTCTATCGGCTCTTCATAACAAGGCAGTGCATTAAGTTGCATGTCTTGTTGTCATCACGTATCAGATATGCATAATATGTAGTGTTTCAGATCAGCTGCTGGAGTGTTTGGACACTTTTGTTCCTTTGGGTCCTTGAAGATGGAGAAGAGGTGGGTGTGATAGAAGTTAGCTCCAGTTACTCTGCTGGTGGTCATTATTTTATTGACACATTTCTAATGGAGATACAATTGTGATCCCAAATTAGAAGACTAAATAACTTAATTTTAAAGGTTTGAAACTTTGTAGGGCCAACCAGATTTCAGCCATGCCTGGGTATGCTTTAGAATGTGATCATGTATGCAAGTAACATGTTTTCTGAAAACCCTGTTGGAAAATTAAGGCGTCTTTTATGGATTCTGCAAAGAGGTAAATTCCTGCATTTGGAAGTAGTGTACATGTCACAAGTATGGATGCTTGGATTTGTTTTGTAAGAGAGTATCAAGGTCAGAGTTTTAACTCTCCTCTTGTCCTATGTTCTTGTTATTCATTTTTGATTTGTATATTTATTTTTAACGAGCTACTTTAAGACTTGGCTAGTTGGGGTGTGAATTTCAAACTATTGTATATTATCTGGCACCAGACATTTCTGCTCTCTCATATTGCTGGTCTATAAAGAAAACAGGGAGGGTCTTAAATTGAACCTACTTGTGTATAAACTTGATCAAATGTCACTTTAATCCCTGTACACGTCTGACAAACTAAGAGCTATTTATGAAGTGCTTAGTTCACTTGTTTGAGACGAGTATTTGAATTACCTGGTAGAGGTGAGTCCAGTTGGATATTCACCAGACACTCTCATAACCGAACTCTACCTAGGAGTATCGTGGGACTGAGAGATACTGTCTGTTGCTTCTGAGAACATTCTGACTGGCAGTGCTCAGCTACCGTCTAGGATGCCCATTCCCTCTGCTTTTATTGGTCGAGCTGCTTATTTTTGCTAATCATCCTTGTGTTTGTAATAATACAATATAAAGGAGTAACAATAAACTGGTAAAATATAAGTGCATAAAGATAGAGTGTGGTTGTTTTATGAAAAGTAAATTAAACACGTTGGAAAGATATGACACAGGCATGTTCTAAACTTTTTTTTCCCCCTGTTGACTCTGGTGTGGGAGAGACAGCTCTAAAGAATGTACCAATTTAGAAGACTTTTGCCCAAGTGTCTTTAAATCTTCCCCTTATGAAACTCAATACTGGAATTTGTAGATGATGCTATACGGTTATGGTTAATGTGGGGGAAAAAGACTGAATTCTGGATCGTCTTCAAAGAAAATTACTTCACTCTATTTTGAAAAATACTTGGGTGAATGTGTATTTATAAGAATTAAGTTAGGTAAAATGTTTAGGCATATATTATACTTTTTTTTCTGGGTGAACTGCTACTTTAAATAACATTTTTGCTTTGTACCTTTAGTAGCAGCATCCACTAGTGGTAGATTATTGCTTCACATTAATATACCTCTGTCTTTTTATGCCCTGAGTTTGTATTTGAGTCTCATTCATTGATTGCTTTTAATAATTCATATAGAGCCCCCAAATACTGAAGTTTACATTTCACTATCTAGTGAGAAAATACCTAGAAAACAGCAATAACCTAAAAAAATATATTAAACCTGTAGGGAGAATGTATAAATATCTAAAAGAAGGCTTTTCTTGTATGTGTAGAAGCAAGACAAATACATTTTAAAACTTTTTATTTGGAAATAATTTAAACTTATAGAAAAGTTGTAAGAATAGTACAAAGAATATTTAAATAGCCTTTACCATTTGCTTTGTTATTTCTCCTGCCTGTCTGTCTATAAATAGATGGATAGATAAATATAGATGCACACAACAATCACTCTCTTTCTCTCTCTCTCACACACTCTCTCTCGCTGTCTCTCTCTCTTTTTCTGAACTATCTGAGAGTAAGATACATATAAGATAGTGTATATTTCCTAAGAATAAAGATATTCTCTTATATCACCCCACTGCAGTTATCAACTTCAGCATATTTAACATTGATATAATAGTTTTTATCTAATCTATGGTCTGTTTTCTGATTTTGCCAGTTGATCCAGTAACATCTTCTTATGGCATTCTTCCCCTCCAGTGCAAAACCAAGCCTAGAATCACACATTGCATTTAGTTGCCATATCTTTTTAGTCTCCTTTAATCTGGAACAGTTCTTCAACTTCTATATTTTATGACAATGACATTTTTAATAATAGGCATTTCCCCCCCCCCCCAATGGAATATCCCTCACATTATGTCTGTGTGATGTTTCCTCTTGTTTGAATTCAGGTTACATGTTCTGTTCCCTGCTGGAATATTTCATAACTGGTGTGTCCTCAGGGTCTCACACCTGGAGACATGTGATATCCATCTGCACCTTACTTTGGATGTTAATTTTGATCATCCAGTCAAGGTGTTAGCTGATCTCTGTATACTATCTTTTCCCCTTCCTACTAATAGGCAATATGTAGGAAGACATTTTAGTTCTATATAAATATCTTTCTTCTTATCAAAATACTCCCCCCTAGATTTAGCATTCATGGATCATCCTTTACTGTGGAGGTTGCAAAATGATGATTTTTCCCCCATACTGACCCATCAATACTTCACCTTCTCGTGTAAGCAAGAACCCTTCTTTTATTTTTCTCTTTTATTTCTTTATCCATTTATTATTGGTGTGAACTCATAGATTTCCATTTTTCGTCAATGGTTCATAATTCATTCCTATTTTAAAAATTATTTTGGTGCTCCAATTGTCTGAATCAGCAATGGGAGCCTCTTCAAGCGTACATATAGAAATCCTGAGTCCATACCAAATCCCAATTCTAATCCATCCCCATGGAGTTTTTCTTTGTCTTCTCCCATTTCCTATTTGTATCTCTCTTCTTCCATGGTGAGAACCTAGCTCCTAATGACTTCAGTGTACTTACTAATTTGCTAAAATCTGTAATGTATCTGAAATAGTTTCAGAATTGTTTTGCCATAACTCTACAAATCACTCCTAATAAAAGAGTTTAGGGTTGTTTACAGTTCTCTGCCGCTTCCCTCCCTCCAACCAAGAATTCCGTGATCATAAATTATATAAATCTTCCTCCTTCTCCTCCTCTTCTTCCTTCTTTTTTGATGTTTGTAGTGTGCTTATATTATTCATTTCAAATACACTTAGGGTTGATTTGTTCTGGTTTACTTTCAGTTTTACTCCTCCCTCCTCATCCTTGTTAATTTTATTTTTCAAATGTCAGTAACATTAACGTGCTTCCCAAAGTCAAAACTACACAAAAAGGTACACTCAGAAAAGTTCCACCGCCTCTAGCATCCTTTCCATTCTGTTCCTACCCCTCAACCCCCATATAAGCAACCAGCTTCTTGTTTTCTGGTGTGGTCCACGCTGAAGGGGAGTGGAATTAGGATCTACTGTTTGAAGGGAAGCATGTCAAAGAGTTGCGGGACATATTTTAAAACCACCATACTGTGTTTATGATTCTTTAAGACCTGTCTATCTAGTACACAGTCTGTTTAATTTCAGATTCCAGTCGTACACACATATACCCAATGAGGTCATCTATGTCCTGTAACACAAATGAGATTATCTATGTCCTGTACCTGCTTTTTAAAATTTATAATGTACTGTGCACATGAGCATATTAAAGTTTCTGAGAAACTTTTTAGAATTAAATCTCAAGTTTTTAAAATGACCTTGACCATAAAATTTCTCCCTACTCCACCCTTAACTTCTAAAAATTTTCCTAAGGAACTAGTGTTCCCACAACTAAACTTTGTTCTGCTATCATCTTTAAGTAGGATGTTTGCTGTTGTTTTCTTATACGTCTTTTCAACATGTTAAATAAGTTTCTTTTTGTTACTAGTTGACTGATTATTTTTTGAAGTAGCAGGACTATCTTGAAAGTTTCCAAATGCCGTTTTTACACTTTTGGATGCCCTATGATTTTTCTGATTTGGCCTATTAGTGTAATATATTATTTTGATGTATTACCTAATGTTGGACAGCTGTAAAGTACATCCTATTTCACCTTAATTTGATTTGCCAGTGTTTTTAGGAATTTTGTATTCATATTCATAAATGAGATTGGTTTAGAGTTTTAAAAATTTGCATTACTTTTATCATGTTTGGATATGAGGAATCTGGTAGTGACTAAGGGATTATCTGTTCCATGAAGATTCAATAGCACTTGCCCCCAAAGTATCCTTTAGGAAGATAGATATTTGATGACTTTACAATTTCTTATATACCAACTTTTTTACGTCTCTTGGATTAATTCTGGCAATTTATATTCTTGCAGTCTCCTCCATTTAATCTATTATTTCTACTTTTCTTCCCCAAAGTTTAGTACTTAGTGTTTCTTGTATTTTTTTTTTTCTTTTTCCTTTCAAATCCATTAAATTCTGCTTCTGTTTTTTTCTTTTTTACTCCATTAGCCTCCCACCTACTTGTTTGGGCGTAACTTTCATTGTATATAATAGCTAGAGATCTACTTTTTTGTCAGAAATGCCAAGCGTATTTTTTAAAGCCAATGAATACTTCATTTTAAAATCACAATTGTGATGCATCATGATTTATTTAGCTAATTCCCTGATCGTGGACAATTAGATTCTTTTTGCTTTTCTTGCTATTAAAATCAAGGCTGTAAATATGCATCCATATATGTTTATATATGTTTCATCTCTCAGAATAAAATTTTTAAGTCAACATGAAATTATATTTTAATGGAAATACCCAAATTGTACTCCAGAAAGATTGTACCAAGTTAATTGTATGGGAACCTCATACCATTGCAATTTCTGGATCTTCTTTTTCTTTGCCTAAATTGATGTGATAAAAATATTTAGTTTTTATTTGTATTACCTTGATTTCTACTGAGGTTGAAGTTATTTTCAACTGCTTATTGGTCATTTGCTTTTATGTGTGTGTATGTGTGTGTGACTAGTCTGTTCCTAACCTTTGCCAATTTTTCCATTGGGGTAGTACTTTTTCTTAGTACTTTAAGAGCTAGTTGTTTTTCTAGGGACAGCGATCTTTGCTTTCCATATTTGTATAGCGAATAATTTTTTACAGTTTGTCATCTTGCCTTCAAATATATATAATGATTTTTTAATGTAGTTTAGTTTTGTTTTGAAATTTATTTTTTATTTATTTATTTTTGGCTGGGTTGGGTCTTTGTTGCTGCACGCGGGCTTTCTCTAGTTGCAGCGAGTGGGGCTACTCTTTGTTGCATGCGCGGGCTTCTCATTGCAGTGGTTTCTGTTGTTGCGGAGAACGGGCCCTAGGTGTGCAGGCTTCAGTAGTTGTGGCACGTGGGCTCAGTAGTTGTGACTCTCGGGCTCTAGAGCACAGGCTCAGTAGTTGTGGCGCATGGGCTTAGTTGCTCCACAGCATGTGGGATCTTCCTGGACCAGGACTCGAACCCATGTCCCCTGCATTGGCAGGAGGATTCTTAACCATTGCGCCACCAGGGAAGTCCTATATAATGTTTTTAATGTACAATTTTTTTTTCATTTTAAGGGAATCATATCTATCATTCCTATTATGGTTTCTGGTATTGGGATCATGTTTATAAAAGTTTTCCCTATACTATATGAGAATAATATTCACTCTTATTTTCTTCTGATAATTTCATTTTTTACATTTATATTTTTTAATTATCTGAAATTTAGTTTAGTATAAGGTTTGAGGAGTGAGCTCATCTTTTCCTTTCTTTCAAACTGCTTTTCAGTTGCCTCAGTAGCATTTACTGAATAATCCATTTTTCCCCCCTGCTTTGAAGTGCCACCATTATCATAAATTAATTTTCAATATATACTTGGGCCTATATCTTGGTGATGATATTACATTGATTTGTCTTTCTCTACCTGTGTGAGTACCACTCTTTTAATTACCGAAGCATGATAATACATTTATCATACATTTAGTCTTCAAGTGAACATTAGAATATTTTCTTCAAAATAGAAAACATTTCCTACTGAGATTTTGATTAGTGTGGCATTGAATTTGGAAATTAACTTAGGAAGAAATAAAAGTATTGAAAACTTTCTGTTCAAAACTAAGTTATCTTTCCAACTATCTGTTTTCTTCTCTGTTTCTTATTTGTATTTTCTAGTTTTCCTCAAGTAGGTACTATGGATTTTTTATTAATATTTACTCCCTGATAGTCTATGCTTCCTTTTCTTGATATTTTGATTGTACTTTTTACTCAATTATCTTTTTTGTCTGTTTTAATGTTGAAAGCTGTTTTAGTCTACATATGAATTTTAATAAACAGTAGAGCATAGTGTGTGTCTTTGGGTTACTTGCTCCAACTTTCTCATCTTTAATAGTTGTAACTGCTTAATAAGAATTGTTTAAATGAGATGATATTTAAAAGGAATTTGCACATGGTAGTTCTCAACAAATACTAACTGCTGTTATTAGGATTTTTAGTTTTTGACAGGTTTCTCTCTGCATTTTCTTATTGTTTCCAGTAGTTTCTTTCAGTTGATTTTTGGTAATTTCCAAATATTTAGTCACTTACTCCTATATAAATCTTTTGCCTTCTCTTTCCAGTTAGGTAAGATTTCAAAGAACCTTTCTGCAAAGCAGTTTAATTCAGGGAAAAGGTGTCCTGGATAATTACCATTTTCAGTTGTCTTTGACTTACTGATCAAAGTGTCAGCCATCTCTTAATGTGAATGAATTTGGGGAATTAACTTGTGATAAATGAATTATATAATTTGGCTTTGTTTATTTCTTCGAGAAGCTTTTGGAAGAGAAGGTCTGTAAGCAAGTGTGCTCTCCAGAATGCCCTAGTTAAAAGCTGAAGGCAACATTATCTTATTAAAAGAGAAGGACTCTGTTTTGTTCCCTTGTTTGTATCTCATCTCCCTTCATGAGTACTGGTAAATCTTATCAACTAAATGGATTAACCAAAAAATTATTATATGGGGTGCATAAGATGATATAAAATTATTTGTTATTATTTTCTAAAAGTAAGATGTGGAAAAGATGATAAATTCAGATTGCTCCTAAAGCCATCAATCCTGAGACAGATTTGTTGAGAAAGTCAGCGGAATATTATTTTGTCTCCAATTAAAATCTTCCATGTGTTAAACATTCTGTCATGCTTAGAGTGAATTTTAAGTGAGTAATGCAGTTCCACTATATTGTATGAAGAAAAGAAAATGAAAAACTCTAACCAGATACCAAACTGTTCGTGAACTAAAGACAAGGAAGGAAGACTGACTTAAAAATCCGTTCCTCATGATTGCCTCTCACGAGTGAATGCATGATCTAATTGTGAATGAATTTTTTTTTTTTAAAGCAGCAGCTGTGACTTATGCAATTTAGAAACATTAACTTGCAACTGAATCAAACCATCCACATCAGGGCAGAAGGGATCATTTATTCAAAAATGGATTTCAGTATTTCTCAATCCATGATCTGGGTGGGTTGCAAACCCCATGTAAACATGAGAAATAGGAAGATTTAAGGGATGGCTAGAGCAGTGGAATGTGTTCCTTTTTTTTTTTTTCCTTTAGACCAAAGATATCATCTTCAACATGGGTCTGTTATGTTACTCACCAATTTTTTTTTAACTATTTATTTTTGGCTGCTTTGGGTCTTTTTTGTGGTACGTGGGCTTCTCATTGCGGTGGCTTCTCTTGTTGCAGAGCACAGGCTCTAGGCACCTGAGCTTCAGTAGTTGTGGCACACGGGTTCAGTTGTTGTGGCTTGCGGGCTCTAGAGCGCAGGCTTAGTAGTTGTGGCACATGGGCTTAGTTGCTCCGCGGCATGTGGGATCTTCCTGGACCAGGGCTCTAACCCGTGTCCTGTGCATTGGCAGGCGGATTCTTAACCATTGCTCCACCAGGGAAGTCCGTCATCCATTGTTAAGGGTTTCAAAGACAGGCTGGGTAAGAAGAAGCTGTGCGATAGTGAATTTTGGGGTTGAGGGAGGCTAATTAAACCAAGAACTGTGAGGAGAAAAAAAAGGCTTTACTTAGGAGATGGGATTTAAATTGGGTTCTAAAGGTTGAGCAGGATTTGGGTAGAAGGTGGAAAAGGGGGGCTTTTTGGACAAGGGGAAAAGTTGGGGGTGATGATACTGAAAGTAGAAGGAATAATGGTGTATCAGAGCAAGAATGGATCTATTTAGATGCATATTAACAACTAAATGTGTAATGGGATGGGGAGATGGGGAAGCCATGTACTAGATTTTTGGAGTGTCTTGATTGCCAGGCAGGTTTTTTACCCGTGGTACTTTGGGTAGCAGCTCCCCGCTCCCAACCCCCAAAGAAGGATTTAGGCAGTTATTTAAGCATAACATTTTACCTTTAAAATTTAATTAACTTATTCCAAAGGAATTTGAAAGAGAAAGACATTATTAGTCACAAAGAAACTTAACTTGCTTTAAAAAAGCAATTTCTGAGATACTCTGATAAATAAAATTGTGAAACGGTGGGGTCTTTTTCTGATGATCTAAAACAAATAGGAACAGTTGCTGCAGCTTAAAGCAATAACTGCTGAAGGACAGAAAAGACAGCCAATTAACACTTGATTTAAGTCACCAGATTTAACAACCGAGAAATATGACTTAGAATTATGATTTCTTTTCTCTCAGTGTCACCTGAATCAATACCAACAATATTAGAATAACAAAGTATAAAGTTAAAAAGCTTAGGCCGCAAGGGAGGTATTAGGAAGGAAGTTCACGAAATCCAGGTTGGATTGTGGTAATCACAGAACAGTCAGAATACACATGTATAACACATTCCTATGGCCCTTTCCTGAATCTAAAATGAACTGAATACAATTACTGCTTCACTCATTTCCTGTGGACATCCAATATCTGGTTTTGACACCTGGGATCAGTAATAGACCAGTGAATACAGATTTCTAACGGAGGTCAGTAATGACACCTAAGAAAATAAATAAGAAATAGACATATAAGTGGAAATAGCATGTCTCTTGTGATCATATTAAAAAAAACCTAACAACCTAAAGACTTAATCTTTTTCACTTATGTCATAATTAGCCTTCCCTATATGTCACTACTATTAAATTACTTAATTAAAATCTGTTTAATAATTGGTTTTATAAAAAATTGTTTTTCATTGTTTATATAGCACATGGAAATGGCGTAACAATCGTGTGTGTTAAAGCACCAAGTGAATAACTCATGGCAATGATGATAACAGCATTAATAAAAAACCCACTGCTAGAATGGCCATCATCAAAAAATCTAGAAACAATAAATGCTGGAGAGGGTGTGGAGAAAAGGGAACACTCTTGCACTGTTGGTGGGAATATAAATTGATACAGCCACTATGGAGAACAGTATGGAGTTTCCTTAAAAAACTAAAAATAGAACTACCATACGACCCAGCGATCCCACTACTGGGCATATACCCTGAGAAAACCATAATTCAAAAAGAGTCATGTGGGCTTCCCTGGTGGCGCAGTGGTTGAGAGTCCGCCTGCCGATGCAGGGGACATGGGTTCGTGCCCCGGTCCGGGAAGATCCCACATGCCGCCGAGCGGCTGGGCCCGTGAGCCATGGCCGCTGAGCCTGCGCGTCCGGAGCCATTGCTCCGCAATGGGAGAGGCCACAACAGTGAGAGGCCCGCGTACCGCAAAAAAAAAAAAAAAAAAAGAGTCATGTACCAAAGTGTTCATTGCAGCTCTATTTACAATAGCCAGGACATGGAAGCAACCTAAGTGTCCATCATTGGATGAATGGATAAAGAAGATGTGGTACATATATACAATGGAATATTACTCCGCCATAAAAAGAAACAAAATTGAGATATTTGTAGTGAGGTGGATGGACCTAGAGTCTGTCATACAGAGTGAAGTAAGTCAGAAAGAGAAAAACAAATACTGTATGCTAACACATGTATATGGAATCTAAGGAAAAAAAAAAAAGGTCATGAAGAACCTAGGGGTAGGATGGGAATAAAGACACAGACCTACTAGAGAATGGACTTGAGGATATGGGGAGGGGGAAGGGTAAGCTGTGACAGAGAGAGTGGCATAGACATATATATACTACCAAACGTAAAATAAATAGTGGGAAGCAGCCACATAGCACAGGGAGATCAGTGCTTTGTGACCACCTAGAGGGGTGGGATAGGGAGGGTGGGAGGGAGGGAGATGCAAGAGGGAAGAGATATGGGAACATATGTATATGTATAACTGATTCACTTCGTTACAAAGCAGAAACTAACACACCATTGTAAAGCAATTATACTCCAATTAAGATGTTAAAAAAAAAAGCCCTACTGCTAACAGATTATTGCAGAAGTAAACTGGAGAATACAATATATTGCAAGTAAACGTGATATACTGAAAATGTCTTATTATCATGTAGTAAAAAATGTCTTACATAGTGACCTAGTGGAAGAGTGTCCTAACACGGGATTTCTTCTTCTTTTTTTTTTTTTTTTTTTTGCCGTACGCGGGCCTCTCACTGTTGTGGCCTCTCCCCTTGCGGAGCACAGGCTCTGGACGCACAGGCTCAGCGGCCATGGCTCACGGGCCCAGCCGCTCCACAACATGTGGGATCATCCTGGACCGGGGCACAAACCCATGTCCCCTGCATCAGCAGGCGGACTCTCAACCACTGCGCCACCAGGGAAGCCCCTAACACGGGATTTCTGAGACTGCAGACATAAATACCTACATTGGTGGAGTCAGTGGTGACTTCAGAGACAGTTTAGAATAGCACTCATGTGTAGGAACAATATTTACAATGTGATTATATTATATCAACCTGTATGCCATAGTGAATTTGCAGAGTCCTTCCCTCTCCCCCCCCCCCCCCCCGCCCCGTTCCCTCTTTCCTTTCCTCTGTCCCACCCATCAAAATGGCTGGGCATACATCTTGGTAGAAAAAAAATTGCTGCTAATCATAAAGAACAGATATCTCAAGTTACCGATGTTAGTGCTTTTCTATGCATGGGCAGATGTAAGAATCTGGGGGTCATTGAAATTCTTCCTGAGATCTACATCTAACTATTTATGGGGCCTGTGTATCCAAAGCACAGGATGCCTCATCCTCTCATCCTGAATTCCTCTCAGGGTGCACTGCCAGTGGGCAGCTGCAGTGGGTTACAACTTAACCCTTCTAGAACTGTGTGGTGAGCAACGCTCTTTGTTTTTCTTTGTTCACGCTAACATGAGTATTGGAGTCATTTATATAATCATGTTGAATTCTGGCACTCTAGGAGGAGCAAGTATGCCTAAATGTGCTTGAAAAGCTAGCAAGAGACTTGTAGAGTTCTTAAAAGGGACCTGTGGATACTTAGGGGAACCATAGAAGATGATGGTGCTGGTTTTAATGACTAATTTAATCTCAACTTTATGATTTTTAAAAATTTTGGTATTGGTACAGATTAAACACTACCTTTATTTTTATCTGTTGTCATCAGGATCATTTATTGTTTTATATATGGCCTGAAGGGGTGTTTAGGGAGGCTGGGCATGGGTAGAGAAGCTGTTTAGGTTGTTAAGCAAGAAATGACAGAGAATGGAGGAAAGGGATTATATTACAGTAAGAGGGTAAGCAGGAATTAAAATAAAAATGTTTAGTTAAGTGGCCTGTGGTCTTTGAGTCCCTGGTCTCCTTTGAGGAGATAGACTGAAGGCATTTTTACTATTCAGATCTTCGCATTCTGGCCCTGAGGGAGAACTGTTAACCCAGAGTCATTTAGTTGCCTTGCGAAAGCATAGCAAGTTCATGGTTGTTGGGGACAGACTGCTTTTGTGTATTCAGTGTTCAGAAACTTGGTTTCCATAACTTAGGGAAGTTTTGAAAATCTACAGAATTTGCTTCAATTACTTTGAAGACATGAAATGCGTCTTATCTCAAAATATTTGAAAACCTATGGTATTTGCTTCAGTTACTTTGAAAACATAAAGTAGTCTTACTTATTTTCAGATTCCTCCCTAGGTAAGTTCTAGGCACTTATCATTGTTTGCTGAACGGATGGAAGAATTTGAAGGTTGCTAATAAATTGCAGATCACTTGGAAGTCAGTTTTTGATGATCCAAAAAGAAGAGAAACTTTTGGTCTTCTTTAAGAAAATTTTTATAGAATTTTAGAATTCATGATTGTTATAGGAGATTATGTAGTATAACTGCTCTCTTGATGCTTGAACCTACAGTTTTGGTTTTTATTTAAAATTTCTGAAGTTAATGCACTTTTTTATGGATACATATGAAACTGCGTTAGAAGAATCTGATCATTTGTTCTGAGCATCTTACTTTTTTTTTTTTTTTTTTTTGCGGTACACGGGCCTCTCACTGTTGTGGCCTCTCCCTTTGCGGAAAACAGGCTCCGGACGCACAGGCTCAGTGGCCACGGCCCATGGGCCCAGCTGCTCCGCAGTATGTAGGATCTTCCCGGACCGGGGCATGAACCCGCGTCCCCTGCATCAGTAGGCGGACTCTCAACCACTGCACCACCAGGGAAGCCCCACATCTTACTTTCTGATAAAGCTATGTGTCACCAAAATTGAAGGCCCACATCTTTAGACTACAAACCCTCTAAGGTAGATCTCAGCCTATTTTTAATGCTCTGAAGGGCATGCAAGGTGGGTTTGCTTGGTATTTGCTGTCTTAGAAGAGGCAGATGCTGTAACAGTTAAGTCTGTGGGCTCTGGAGCCAAACTCCCTGGCTCCAGATATGGTGTGCTCCAATTTGAATTCTAGCTCTACAAGGATTCCAATTAAGTAGCTTATTTTTTCAGTGCTCTAGTTTCCTCATCTATAAAATGAGAAAAACAGTAGTACCTACCTACCTCAGAGGATTGTTGTACAGATTAAGAATGGCAATTAATGTAAAATGCTTAGAACTACCTAATATTGTTATTATTAATATTATTATTAACTTCTTTTGCTATGTATCTATGTAATTGTTATTTAGAAAGTGTTTATTTAATGAATTAAATAAAATACCACAATGTAATTTATTTCATCTTAGAAGGAAATTCTTTTAGAAACACTAAATACTGTACTTATGGCAATATTCAGTATAATAGTGTGGTTTCTCTCACATTGAGCCAGATGGCGTTCTCTAACTACAGAATAAAGAATCCTTTAGCTGTGTGTCATCTTAGGAGCAATCACATACATTATTTTCAAATGAAATTAATATGGAATTAAAAAATCGATAATGGCAACTGTATAGAATTTTCCACTCAGTTGTAAATAATTATTTTTGCATTTTCGTATTTTAAGAGCATCAAAAAGATGCATTAAGGGAGGGTGGGAGGGAGGGAGATGCAAGAGGGAAGAGATATGGGAACATATTTATATGTATAACTGATTCACTTTGTTATAAAGCAGAAACTAACACACCATTGTAAAGCAATTATACCCCAATAAAGATGTTAAAAAAAAGCATTAAAATAATTACACTTGTAAGGGCTTATTTTGACACAGATTACTTTAGAAAGTAAGCAAATAAAAGCAAAAACAGAAAAAACCTGCAAGTTTGATTATAAAGGTGACCATGATACTCTTGATGCTCAACTCAGATTTCTAAGTCCTCAGTGTACTCTGTTTTTCTGTTTTTTGTTTTTTGCGGTACGCAGGCCTCTCACTGTTGTGGCCTCTCCCGTTGCGGAGCACAGGCTCCGGACGCGCAGGCTCAGCGGCCATGGCTCACGGGCCCAGCCGCTCCGCGGCATGTGGGATCTTCCCGGACCAGGGCACGAACCCGTGTCTCCTGCATCAGCAGGTGGACTCTCAACCACTGCGCCACCAGGGAAGCCCCTCAGTGTACTCTGTATTGTGATTTTTCTATTTTATTTTTATTCATGGTAATAATTACTTGAAAATATTAAAATAACCCTCTAAAATGTACTCACATGCAGTTTGGTGATTTGCAGATAGAAATTACTTCATTCACAGATATTTATTGAACATCTAGTATATGTTTATCTCAGTGCTGAACAAGGAGGGTACAGCAGTGCACAAAGCAGACAAAAATCCCTGCCATCATGGAACTGAATTGTGAAGGGAGGCAGATAATAAATCCATAGGTAAACTTTGTCTGATGGCGTAAGTACTATGGGGAGAAATAAAGCAGGGGAGTACATAGGAAAGGTGGTAATTTTAATTAGAATGGTCGAAGAAGGCCTCAACAGAAAATGTGACTTTTAAGCATAGACTTGGAGGCCATGAGAGATGGAGCCATGTGGGTACATGGGGGAAGAGTATTTCAGGTAGAGGAAACAGCAGGGAGGTCTCTGTGGGTGGAACAGCGTGAACGAAGGGGAGAGTAGTAGGAATGAGATCAGAAAAATAAGCAACATTGTATAGAGCCTTGTAGGCCATTGTAAAACTGACTTTTACTCTTAATGAAATGGAAAACGATTGGAAGTTTTTGAGCAGAGTAAAGTGATTTGGCTTCCGTTTTAAAAGAATCACTTCATGAGCTATTCTGAGAAAAGACGGTAGGGAGCAACAGGAGCCTGGTTGAGAGGCCACTGTAGTAATCTGTTAAAATGATGGTGGATCACATCACCATCCAACTAGGCTGGCTGCTCTGAAGATACTGAGAAGCGGTTGGAGTCTTGATTTTGGATGTAGAGTCAACAGGATTTGCTAACAGATTGGATATCAAATTAGAATTATCAAAGCTTTAGGTCTGAACAGCTTGAACGATGGAATGACTATTAACGGACCTTTTGGAAAACTGTTGGAGGAGTCTGTTTTAGGATTGTTGTGGGGCAGGGGCTCAGCATTTTAGTGTCAGATGTGTTGAGTTTGATGGGAGAGGTGCAGGTTTCTGTGTATAATCCCATAGCACATGTGTTGTTACACTTAGAGGTGTTAAAAAATAAAGTGTGATATGGCATGCTCCAATTTGAGAAATATATGCATCTTATATTTGGAATTATTTTAAAGATTTAAAGCTTCACTTGATTGCAGATATTTAGGAAGCCATATTTCTTCTGGTTTGCTTCCTTATGTCATTGTTCCAACACTTCCTTTTTTTGTAAGCCAAGAGTGTATGTTTTTGTTTGTGTGGTTTTAGACAAATATACCCAAACATTCCACTGCATATTTATCTGTCACGGACTTATCTTTCAAGTATGATCTACGTTGGATAACTGTGTGTTTATCCCCAAATGATGCCACAATTGTTCAAATATTTTTGGAATTCTGTTCTTATATTAATTCACAACTAGCTTATAAACCACTCAGGAAAATTAGTCTTTTTAAAGAGAGTTTCAGTTTTTGGACATTGACTTTCATTCAACCTCTGCTTTGGCACATTGTACATTGATACTCCTTACGAGCCGACAGCTTTTCATGTGCCAAGTTTAGTCTTAAACTCATCAGTAGCCTAATGATGTGCACAGATGAGCCTGCATGAGACGCTGCCTGCTGGAGCCTGTGCTGGGGAAGGTGCTGGGCCCTTCCTGCCCTCTGCCTCCTGCCCCAGGACTGCTGGGCACCAGGACTATTCTCATCTCTGGGGCCAAGGATAGAGGGGGTCTGCAGGAACTGTTACTCGGCATTTAATACCTTCTTATTTCTCTGAAATGGATATTATATATTAAAAATCTATTTACTCCCAGGAGATTCTTTTAAAGTAAGTGAGGCATATTGCTACGTTTGTATAATTCTTTAATTATATAGTATCATCTTGGTGGAATCCTTGCCACAAATTTTTTTAATTTCCTATATCAGGATTTAGTTAACAATTCTCTTGAAAATAATGGCTTTATGTCTTTATTTAAAAAATCTTTATGGACACTAAATCATGTCACTTATCATGGCTGCTAAAAAGCCTAGTCAAATTTGTCATCTAGAAAATGTGAAATACTTTTCCTTTGACTTAATTTTCTCATGCACTTATTTTTCAATTTAATTTTAGTTTTTAATTGTGGTAAAAAACCACATAACATAAAACTTACCATCGTAACTTTTTTTAAGTGTACAGTCCAGTTGTGTTATCTCTATTCACATTGCTGTGCAAAGGATCTCTAGAACTTTTTCAAATTGCAAAACAGAAACTCTCATCTGTTGAACAATTCCCATTTTCCCCCTCCCTCTCATTCACTTAGTTTTAAGGATTACTTAAAAAAAAAAATCTAACACATGTACACAGAGCATTAAAATGTGTGAAATCATACATACTAAATATTAGATGACTGTGAAAAAAACAGTAATTTCCTATTTTCCATGTATAGGTATATTCCATATATCTATAGCTTCCTGTCTTCCTCTACTAGTTCTTAATCTATGTAGACAATTAAATTCAACACTTTTTATGTTGTTTCTCAAGTATTTTTAGCTTATATCACCATTCTTACTTAAATAGTTAGTGTATATTTTCATTATGAAGACTACATTAGTATTTACTATCCAGTGCAATGGTAGACTGTGATATGTTGCCATTCTTGTACAACTCCATGTTTCAATTTGTTAATAATTAAGACTCTGTTGCCCATTTGGTTACTTTTCTAAATCCCTACCCTTCTTTTTTCCCACCAAATGTGATGGCAATCTTTTAAATGATTAAATGCTTTTGGGGACCTCTGTCTCATAGCTCCCACTTTTCTTGCACCAGGCTAGATGCCTCATCCCTTAGATCAGAAGAATATTCATTATTCTGGGACTTCCTTCAGGCTCTGTCAGGTTGGATTGCCTGAATAAGATTCCATGCCTTGTGCTTTCTTGTTTGATAGAACACTCCATCAGTAGTTTCCTAAGGAAAGGAATATTGGACGCTAATTTTTTGTTCCTTAAATGGCTAAAGCTACCTATATTTATGTTCTCACACTTAAATGATAGTTTGGCTGGAAATAGAATTCTACGTTGAAAGTAATTTTTTCCTATAGAATTTAAAAATCATTGTTCTATATTGTCTTCCAGATTCCATTTTTACTTTCAAAAGTCTTTGCCATTGTGATTGCTAATTAGATATGTATATATGTATTTTACATTTTCTTTTCTTTGGACACTCTTGGAGTCTTTTGTATATTATTATTTCTGGTATGGTACAATTTCATAGTAATTTTCCTTATCATAGGTCTCTTTTTGTTTCATTTGTTCTGCTGAACACTTGGTGAGCTCTTTGAATCTGGAGACTTATAATAACATTTGGTTCTGGGATGAATCTGGAGACTTCTGGGAATATTTTGGTTTTATTACTTTGCTAATCACCTCTCTTCAATATTCCCTATAATTTCTTTCCCTTTTTTTTAAAGAAATAAAATTATTTATTTATCTGTTTATTTATTTATGGGTGTGTTGGGTCTTCGCTGCTGCGCGAGGGCTTTCTCTAGTTTCGGTGAGTGGGGTCTACTCTTCGTTGCAGGGTGCCGGCTTCTCATTGCGGTAGCTTCTCTTGTTGCAGAGCACGGGCTCTAGGTGCACGGGCTTCAGTAGTTGTGGCTCGTGGGCTCCAGAGCACAGGCTCAGTAGTTGTGGTGCACGGGCTTAGTTGCTCCGCGGCATGTGGGATCTCCCTGGACCAGGGCCCGAACTCATGTCTCCTGCTTTGGCAGGCGGATTCTTAACCACTGCACCACCAGGGAAGTCTCAGGTGTTTTTTAAGAGTGAGTCCTGACATGACTAGGGCCCCTCTTTTTGCGTACAGGTTATTGGCAGATCATTTTGGCTGGTGATGAAGTGGTAAGCAAGGTGCTTCATCAGGGGACTCTTAAATGTCAGTATGTAAAGACTGTTTTTTCTTAGAAAGATTTAATTTTTCTAGAGGAGACTCTTTTAACCTCTTAGATGGGGAAGTTGGGCCCTATGTGTTGAAGCAGATCAAGAGAGTTGATCTGAGAGTTCTAGTGTTTTTCCATTTGCAAATTTTCACTCAGTCCCTCTTTGTTCAATGCTGATTCTCAATCCTCTCTCACTTGATGATAACTCTGATCTTCAAGCCTGTAAAGGTTATTTTCTCCAGAGAATAAGCTGGCTGCATTGACTGAGGGTGGAGGCCTGGGGGTTTCATGTGCTCCATAGGGAGACTTTACCCAGCCCTCCTGCTTACACTTCTGCTCCTCACTCTGTCTTTGGTTAACCTGGCCTGTCCGTGTTTTGTGTGTGAATTGGCTCACATCTCACTGGTATCCCCCTGACAGGCACTTGACCAGCAGCTTTCTAAGCTCTGTCAAACCTGTAATTGTTTCTCCGGCATTTTTGAATGTTTCTGACTTTCTCTTTGTCCTGGTGGGTGTACATACTTTCTCTTCCTTTACTGGCATGTATTTTGAGAGGGAGAGAAGACAGAAGGTCTGGGTGGTTAATCTGCCATGTTTTATCAGATGTCCTACTCAGCTATTAAAATTTTCATTTTATCTTGCTATATTCTAAGTATTTTACTATCTACCTTAAAAGTCATTTCTGGAATACAGCTGGGTACAGAATGCTTTAAAAGCTCCTTTTAAAGGATAGTGCTGTGAGTGGGTATGAAACTTCAAGATGCAACAGAACACAGAATTGAGAGTTCCATGAAACCTTAAGATAGCGATATATAGTGAACAGAATTTAGTATAATTAAAGAAACCTTTGTAGTTTTAGTTGTCTGAAGTATGTTATCACCATTCCTTCTACCCAGGCTATCTTCAAAAAAAAAAGGGAAAAAATGCCAAAGAATAATAGAGTATGCCTCTCAGGCACATTTTGTTTCCATTGCTCCCTCTCTTTCCCTGCTTTGTGTACTTTAGAGATGTGGGGATTTTGACAAATAGCAGTGTGATTTTTTTGGTGACCACTATAATTTTTTCTATTACTAAAAATAGATTGTAAAATAAAAAGAATTCAGGTTTTGTAGTTTCTAGGTCTGATCTGTGTGTATTTTTATTTTTGACAGAACTATTCCATGAAAGTTCACAGTGATGAATTATGACCCTGTTAATTTTCAGAGATAAATTTAATCTTTGGTGTCATGTGACTTAAATTTAGGTAGGCAAGTGAAATTGTACAAGAACTATTTTATATTTGTGTTTTCTCAAATAGGGTAACTGAGGTTATCTACTTATATGGAGTCTAATAGACCAAATCCTCCTTATATTTGTTTTCTATACATTATGTAGATTTAGTACATTTTTGTATACCTCTCCTAAACAGGGAGTAATGCATTTATTTAAGAGCAGTTTCCTTGCTGGAGTGTATTTCTTATAATGATATATAGATGTAAAACATTTTATTTGAAGGTTAATTAGCTTTTGAGCACATTGTTATTGGATTTTCCATCTCACTGCATAGTGCATTGGCGAAAGCTCAGTATTTGGCCAGAGGTATTTTTATTTTTATTTTATGTAATAAATACATATATAGTGTTACCAAAGTTCAAGGCATTATTCTAAGTTCTTTACAAAGATCAACTAATTTAATTCTTACAACAGTTGTCTGAAGTTGGTACTGTTATTATCTCCATTTTCTGGTTAGGAAATCTCAGAGAGGTGAAGGAACTTGTTGGAAGTCACATAGCTGGTAAATGAGAGTCATGATGTGAACCCAGGCAGTCTAGTTCCCGAGTCCATGGTCTTGACCACTATGAAATAAAATAGTAACTCATACCAGAATGATCACTCTGTGTCCACATAAAGCTGTTACAGCTCCCCTTCAAGTCTTTATCTGAACCATGATATTCATTAAAGAAGTTGTGGAGTAGCCGTAAGATTCCAAGTAAAGTAAAAGCCTACCAAAAGAAAACAAAGCAAAACAAAAAAACTCCAAGCCTATTGACTGTCTTGGTGCTAGTACAACAAAAATGACAAAGAACCATGTCAAACTTTACATTTAATGATCCTGAAAAAGGGAAGCAGGAACCTGTCTAAACTATTTATATCTATAAAACCTCTCTGGACGTAGGAGGGGTATAGAGCAGGTACTACTCAGCAGTTCTACTGTGATTTCAGCTAGTACTCATGGAGACAGGACTCCTTTTTAGTAATTATTGAGACCCTTTGGATATCTTAAAAGCAGACAGAACCAAATCTTGTTTGGTGGTAACCTGGCAGATTTTATTATCCCTCCATAGGCAATGAACCACACAGAAGGCAGGAGGTGTGACACCTTAAATATCTCAAAGGTATTTATTGTTGACCAAAACCTAATGGGTTCCTTTAGCACAGGGTTACACTCTACTCTCTCTGTAACCATCCGCATTGTCTGACTAGGAGAGAATGGATTGAAGAGCACATTTTTCAGAAGTGATAAAAGAAACTTTCATGCCTTCAACTTGGAATATTTTTATTTTCTCTCTGTGAGGTCCTGATATGTGCACATAGGCATTAGACTTTGATAGCATGATGGTGGATCCTTCCCGCGTTTGTAGGGCTGCAGTAAATATCAGGATTACTCAGATCTTGTATCCACCTGGAAAAAACTAAAAAGCATTCTAGGCAATGAGGGAATGCAGATTATCTGGTTCCTGCGTTAGAAGATAAGAGTATGTTGGATTGAAGACTCTCCACAATTTAATCCCAGAGCAGCTATAGCTACAAGTTCACAGGGCTCAGACAGAATTACAGAATACCCCTGTTTGTTTCTAAAGCCAGCATGGCGCCCACTATGTGCTGTGTTAAGGAGAGACTAACATGATCATGAAAGATCACACCATCAAGATACTCATAGGAAAGAACAGAATATGAAAAATAGTATGAGATTAAGTGTTTTACAATAAAAACTAGGTATGTTTAGGTAAATAATACTTTCCAGTTACCCACAAATTCAGAATCCTGGGAGGTTTGGAGTATAAGGAACGATTTGGCCTGCCGGCTTTGGCATCAGCCGACTCAGGCTTGAATCCTGGCTCCACCACTTAATGTGACCTTGGACATGCTGCTCCACCCCTCTAAGCTTCATTTTTCTCATCTGTTAAATGGGGAGAATAATAGTATAGACCTCCTAGGATGTCAATATGATTAAATGAGATAATATGAATAAGCATTTAGTACAATGACTGACACATTGGAACACAGTACATTTTAGTGATAATAGTATTAGCTGCAATCATAGTCATCATCAGCAGCAACATCTCCCTCTCCTTCACATACTCACCCTGTTGATTTCATTTGCAAGTGTTTCTCAAATTTCTTTTCTCCCCTGTCACCTCAGTCTTAGTTTTCATCTCTCACCTATACTGCTGCAGTAATGTCTTGTCTGGCTTCAGTGACTCACTCCGTACCTCTGAAATCCATCCTCAAAATTCTAGCTAGTAATCACTTTAAAACTCAAATGTGACATTGCCCCTCACTGCTAAATCCCTTTCAGTGTTTTTTATAGCCTTCAAGATAAAGGTGATCTTTCTCATAGTTGCAGGAGGAGAGTCTCTCCTTAGGTTTAAGCCCCAGGTGGTTATTTTCAGCTATTACAGACTGCCATTCACAGTCTTGGAGAAAGGGACAAAGGGTTCTGCTTCCTTGCTCCATTTTAGATCATAAAGTCAACCACTGAGCACTCCTCATTGCTACGTTTTCCAGTCTTATGAAGGAGAGATAATGATCTTGATACCTCCTCCCTGCTCATGGTCATACAGCTCTTTAGCCAAGTCAGTAAGCATTTATGGACTCTTGGCCATGAATTTCACAAATTAGACTAGACTTGTTCTTTCTGAATCTCAGTCTGATGCCCTTTTCATTTAAATAATTTTTGAATTTACTGTGGGTTGGAAATTTTATTGGAATGTTATAGCACGTACAGTTTATGTACTAGTTATTTTTATCTTATTTTGACTCCACCAGCATTTCTATATATCTCTTTTGACAATATAGGAAATTTGGGATGAAGGCTGGTAATCAGAATTGGCTTCCCAGCAGTATATGGGTCTCCCTTGAGATCAGGAGGGGTTCCTACATTCATAGGATTATTTTATATTTTCTTTGTTTCACTTGTGTGAACTCTAAAGTTATAGATCTGATATCTTTGTAGACGCAAACCCAAGTTTCATTTTCTACCTTATATAATAGCACTGACTTGCATTTTTCATCATATTTTGCATAGAGGTCACTGCACTGTTATGATGTGAAAGAAAAACTGCTTTAAATTCAAGGCCTTTTTTCTATCAAGTTAAAAAAAAATTCTCCCCAGAGAGAAGCATTTTGCCAGCAGGGTTCTACAGCTTGTGGGGTGTACTAGGAAAGGGTTCATGAAAATGTGAAGCACGTGAAGGAAAGAATAGTTCATTTAGCCTGTGTGTGAAAAGCCAGATTTCCTTTTCATGATATTATAGGAAGTATTTCAGATTTTGTACATATTTGCTTTTTTCCATTTTGAAATGGTTGCTCTGTGTCCTCTTGCCAAAGGTGTTTCAAATGTGATGACTTCTGAGGAATGTAAATATTAAGGTTGATGTCTAAAGGTCATTTTTAAAATTAAAAACGTCTATGCCGCTCCTTCATACTTAAATATTTATGGAACAGAAGTTGTATAAGTTATATAAACTGGTGGTGAGTCCTGGAATAGACCCTCGTCTGTGATGCCCACATAGAGTTGGAGGAAACGGGCCAAGATTAACACCTACTCTGTGAGTGTTCCCAGCTGGGGACAGACATCTTTAGGGGTTTCCCCATTCTCCTGTAATTTGAATCTTTGTAATGAATAGCTATGCAGAGCCGTACACTCATGGTTGTATTGTTGGGAACTTCCAGAAAAGGCTTATTAAGAAAGTGGATGGGGAAGGCAGACATTGAGCTAGTTTGTGCTACGGCGTAACTGTGGTGTGTTACTTCTTTGTCCCTAGACTCAATTCAGTGAATGTCCTAGGCACACATGAAGAAGTCCCAGTGAGAGTATATCCACTTGCTCATGGACTTTGGGTCCTGTCTTTGTTTATTCTTCCTAATGATTCCCTTTCTAGATCCTCTCTGACTTGGTATTAATCATAAACCTGCTTACTAAGCAGAGAAAAGATATTTAAGCTGGCTCTGATACCGTACATTGTTCATTTAGCTAAGTTATTTTGCTTCCTTGAATATTAAAGTTCTTTTACTTCTTGAACATTTAAATCAAGGTGCTGTTTTAATCTAAAAAAAAAAGGACTTTTTATATGCCTTTGTCTAGACCAACTGAGCTCTCTTTTACTTTATTTATTTTATTTATTTATTTATTTTGCGATACGCGGGCCTCTCACTGTTGTGGCCTCTCCCGTTGCGGAGCACAGGCTCTGGACACGCAGGCTCAGCGGCCATGGCTCATGGGCCCAGCCGCTCCGCGGCATGTGGGATCTTCCCGGACCGGGGCACGAACCCATGTCCCCTGCATCAGCAGGAGGACTCTCAACCACTGCGCCACCAGGAAAGCCCTCTTTTACTTTAGTCTGGAATTTTGTATTGGATAAAGTTTAGACTGTTTTGTTATCTGAATGATCAGATGCCAGTTTTTCACTCATTAAAAAAAGCCATAACTGAATTTTCTTGTTGAATACCCAATATAGTATTAACATTTAGTGTTGTAAGTTAACTGATTCACTGTGTATACATGAGGCTCTGTGTGCGTTAATTAAAGACTGTCATGTAAGTGTTCTTGAATTGGAGAGCTAATTGATTTAAAGTTGAAAATATTCAAATAGGAACGTGTTGAGAAAATGTTTCATTAGGAAAATTAGTTAAAGGTTTGTGATCAAGAAACTATGAATACCTTTTCGGTATGAAAATAGGTTAAATAATTATTTAAGACTTATGTGGCATGTCTTATTTCTGTATAGACCTCGAGCAGCGAAATTGCTACCTCAACTAAGAACAGACGTGGTTATGTGGGTCCATATAAACTATGTGACCAGAGTAATTTTTTTCAGATGAAATTCTAATTGCTGTTTCCCTGCTTAATGACTCTCTATCGCCTACAAGATAACACTCAAAACTCAGGCCAGCACATAAGACCCTTCATGATTGCCCTTTGTCTGCTTTCAGCCTTATTCCAAGCCTCATCTTTTACCTACCTTGCTTTCTTCTCCCCCAACTTTCCCCAGATTTCCTGTAGGGCACTACTTATCTTCCCATAAATATGTTAAAATATTTCCTACCTTATTTGTTGCACCCATGCTCTTCTTTCTGTCTAAAAATCCCCTTGCTATCATTATGAGGCTCTAAAAATATAACTTGAAAATATTTAATGGCTCCTTTTGGCATTATACTGTATGTATTAAAGTAATAAAAATTGAAATATATATTCTCTACCCCAGTAAGAAATGAGTAAGAGTATAGAAATGATTCATTCATGTATTCATTCAACAAATATTTTTTGAGCACCTACTATTTGCCAGGCATTGTTCTTGGCCCTGGACATTTAAGAGTGAGCAAATAGAGAAATCCCTGTCACCATGGAACTTTTACTTTAGTGGGGATGAGAAGCAGATAATAAACACCTATAATATAATGGTCAGGCAGAAGTGCAAGGAATATAAACCAAAGAAAGCAAGGCAAGGGGAAAGAGCAACATGGAGGGGAGTGTTGGTAAAATGGTCAGGGAAGGTGCTTCTGCGGTGATGTTTGAGTGCAGATACGTAAGAAGGGAGGGAGTAAACTTTGGGAGTATCTGGAGGAAAAGAGTGCAGGTCTAGAGGGGCTTAATGTTCTTAAGAAACAAGAAGGAGCATAGATACGGAAAACAAGGGGACTCGGAGAAAGATAGCACCTTGCTGGTCATGGTTAGAGTGTAGCATTTTATTCTAAGTCAGAAACTGAGGTTTTCGTCAAGGCAGTGGTATTTTCAAAAACTGATTGCTGTGTGTAGATTGGGGCAGGGGAAAGAGTAGGAGAGTAGCAGCAGAAATACAAGCTAAGAAGCTGTTGTGATCATCCAGAGATACGTTGTGGCTTGGACTAGGAGGAAAGCAGTGGAGGTGCTGTGAACTGGTTGGATTTGGAATATGTTCTGAAAGTAGACCCAAGAGAACTGGCCATTGGATTGGATGTAGGATATAGGACAGAGCAATCAAGGATTCTCAAGGTTTGGACTAGAGACATCATCGAGTGTGTTAATGGTAGAGCCTAAAGGAGAATGGTGGGGGGAGGAGCAGGGTTGGGAAGGTATGAAATCAGGAATTTGGTTTTGGACTTGTCAAGTTTGAGATTCTTATCAGATATCTGTAAGGAATTGTCAGTGCATTGATAAGTAGTTGGATATATGAGTCTGAGGATGAAGGAAAGGTAGGGCCTGGAGGTATAACTTTGGGAACCCTCAGTGCATTGATGGCATTCAAACCATTTGAGACATGACTTTTGAATCACCTAAGGAAGGAGTATAGACAGAGATGAAAAGAGGTCCAAGGTCCCATTCCTGGGACAACTCCATCTTTAGAAGTTGGGAAGAGAAGCCTCTAGCAAAGGAGACTGAGAAGGCAGAGCCAGAGAGGTAGGAAGAAAACTAGCCTTGGAGCCTAAGTGAAGAGTCCAAGGATGGAGGGGGGTGGTCAGGTGTGTCAGTTGCTGCTGAGAGATCCAGGGAAGTGCTCATGGAATTGGCAGAGTGAGGCCGTTTCTGACCATTGGTGGAGTGAGAGGACAGAGGCCTGATTAAAATAAGTTTAAGAGTGAAATGATTGTTGCATTTACTTTTGGTGTCAAAAATCATTGCCAATACTGATGTGTGGTAACTGTTTTGCCTTATACACACACACACACACGTTCTGTTATAAACCTAAAATTAATAAAATGTCATATGTCAATTATATCTCAATTTAAAAAACAAACAAACAAAAAAAGAATGACAGTGAGAAGAGGCCGTGGAGCCAATTAGGATTAACTACACTTTTTGAGGAATTTTGGTGTAAAGGGAACAGAGAAGTGAAAGGGGGAGGGGTTCAGAGATCAAGGGAGATTTAAGGTAGAACATAACTTTGGGAACAATTACAATTTCTTTCCCTCACCTCTTCTTTTGTTAAACAACAAGAAGACATGCATAGCTGAAGCACTCCTTAGCTTTAATATTTACAGTCCCTATAAACATGACAAAAATTGTCATGGAAAGAGAGAGCTTTTTACATTCTCTGTGGTGTTAAAATCTTTAATAAAGTATCAGATTTCAGAGCTTTCTTCTGTAACTTTTCAGATGTCAGATGGTATCTTTGAACTGGTATAAAGCTCAACTGCCCTGTGTGAGATTTTCTGTGAGCCAGAAGTAATTTCAGAATAAAAATTTTAGGACTTCTATGTCTGAAACAAAATTGGTGGCAGTTATAGTAATATTCTAGTTCTTTTAGAATACCTACATGGATTAAAAGAATCAAACATTTTCCCAGTAAAAAGAAGTGTTGGATGGACGTGCCAATTGTTAAAAAAAAAAAATTGAGAAGTACTTAAATACTTGAAGAAAATTATCTGATACATGCTACTTGATATTTGTTCTGATAGGAAGGATTAGTTTTAGTTAAAATTAATTGCCCCCACACTTATACGCTTATCTCACACTTTCAGTGTTGGGGGGTGGATCTCTTGGAGAAGAGGTCTTCTTTGGAATCGCTGTGGTGCTGGTATTTTCACCTGTACTTGCATATACTGTTCTACCACTAATTGCTTTTTACTAGTGTTTATATTTTCATTTTAATTTCATGCTAATTGAAATGATAGGGCAATATTGAATTCTACCTATAAATTTCTTACCTACTATTTATTTATTTATTTACATCTTTATTGGAGTATAATTGCTTTACAATGCTGTGTTAGTTTCTGCTTTATAACAAAGTGAATCAGTTGTACATATACATATGTTCCCATCTCTCTTCCCTCTTGCGTCCCCCTCCCTCCCTCCCACCCTCCCTATCCCACCCCTCTAGGTGGTCACAAACTACTGAGCTGATCTCCCTGTGCTATGTGGCTGCTTCCCACTAGCTCTCCATTTTACTATTAAAATACAGTTTCTTAGTTGTACTATCTTATGCTACTTTAGTGCGCATAGAAGGAAAATACTTGCGCAAATGTGAGAAAGAGCAGAATGGTGGTGGGTTCCTCTGACTGAGATTTAGCACATGTGGGTAGACTCTGCTTCTACAAAGATATTATCATGGATGATTTCCCAGACTTTTATAAGAAAGGCAATTATTTGTGTATATTTTGAAAGCTGATGCCTCAGAATTTTATTCCTTTGATCAGATGGAACATTTTGTTTAGTACAGTCTCAGAAGACAGAGTCCTGCTTCCTGATTGGCATCAGTTATCTTAAAACACCCCCCATTTTTTTTGAAATGTGCACCTTCCAATTTAGTACTGTTTATTTGAAAAGTTACCTGGTTGCTACTGGCAAAATTGATTCTTGATGGGGTTTTTTGTTTGTTTGTTTTAAAATCTTCTCTTGTCCAGTTTTGGATAGCAGCCAGCTGTGGATACATCACGTGGCTGATTATCCTGTTAGTAAGTGTAAAGTTCTCTTTTAGCATTCGCTGCTTCATAATTTCTCTTGTGTGTCCCGAAGGTAAAATCTTACATTAGTGTTCTAACTTGTTCAATAAACTTTATTTTATTTAATTTTTAACGTCTTTATTGGATATAATTGCTTTACAAAGTTGTGTTAGTTTCTGCTGTACAACAAAGTGAATCAGCTATACGTAGACATATATCCCCATATGCCCTCTGCATTGTGTCTCCCTCCCACCCTCCCTATCCCACCCCTCTAGGTGGTCACAAAGCACAGAGCTGATCTCCCTGTGCCATGCAGCTGCTTCCCACTAGCTATTTTACATTTGGTAGTGTATATATGTCAGTGCTACTCCTTCACTTGGTCCCAGCTTACCCTCCCCCCTCCCCATGTTCTCAAGTCCATCCTCTACCTCTGAGTCTTTATTCCTGTCCTGCTGCTAGGTTCTTCAGAACCTTTTCTTTTTTAGATTCCATATATTTATGTTAGCATACGGTATTTGTTTTTCTCTTTCTGACTTACTTCACTCTGTATGACAGACTCTAGGTCCATCCACCTCACTACAAATAACTCAGTTTCGTTTCTTTTTATGGCTGAGTTATATTCCATTGCATATATGTGCCACATCTTCTTTATTCATTCATCTGTAGATGGACACTTAGGTTGCTTCCATGTCCTGGCTATTGTAAATAGTGCTGCAATGAACATTGTGGTACATTTCTGGTTTTGAATTATAGTTTTCTCAGGGTATATTCCCAGTAGTGAGATTGCTGGGTCATATGGTAGTTCTATTTTTAGCTTTTTAAGGAACCTCCATACTGTTCTCCATAGTGGCTGTATCAATTTACATTCCCACCAACAGTGTCAGAGGATTTCCTTTTCTCCACACCCTTTGCAGCATTTATCGTTTGTAGATTTTTTGATGATGGCCATTCTGACTGGTGTGAGGTGATACCTCATTGTAGTTTTCATTTGCATTTCTCTAATGATTAATGAAGTTGAGCATCCTTTCATGTGTTTGTTGGCAATCTGTATATCTTCTTTGGAGAAATGTCTGTTTAGGTTTTCTGCCCATTTTTGGATGGGGTTGTTCGTTTTTTTAATGTTGAGCTGCATGAGCTGCTTGTACATTTTGGTGATTACTCCTTTGTCAGTTGCTTCGTTTGCAAAAATTTTCTCCCATTCTGAGGATTGTCTTTTCATCTCGTTTACGGTTTACTTTGCTGTGCAAAAGCCTTTTAAGTTTCATTAGGTCCCGTTTGTTTATTTTTGTTTTTATTTCCATTTCTCTAGCAGGTGGGTCAAAAAGGATCTTGCTGGGATTTATGTCGTAGAGTGTTCTGCCTATGTTTTTCTCTAAGAGTTTTATAGCGTCTGGCCTTACATTTAGGTCTTTAATCCATTTTGAGTTTATTTTTGTATACAGAGTTAGAGAGTGTTCTAATTTCATTCTTTTACATGTAGCTGTCCAGTTTTCTCAGAACCACTCATTGAAGAGGCTCTTTTCTCCATTGTATATTCTTGCCTCCTTTATCAAAGATAAGGTGACCATATGTGCATGGGTTTATCTCTGGGCTTTCTATCCTGTTCCATTGATCTATATTTCTGTTTCTGTGCCAGTACCATACTGTCTTGATTACTGTAGCTTTGTAGTATAGTCGGAAGTCTGGGAGCCTGATTCCTCCAGCTCCGTTTTTCTTTCTCAAGATTGCTTTGGCTATTCGGGGTCTTTTGTCTTTCCACACAAATTGTGAAATTTTTTGTTCTAGTTCTGTGAAAAATGCCATTGGTAGTTCGATAGGGATTCCACTGAGTCTGTAGATTGCTTTGGGTAGTATGGTCATTTTCACAGTGTTGATTCTTCCTGTCCTATTATGTGATATATCTCTCCATGTGTTTGTATCATCTTTAATCTCTTTATCAATGTCTTATAGTTTTCTGCATATAGGTCTTTTGTCTCCCTAGGAAGGTTTATTCCTAGGTATTTTATTCTTTTTGTTGCAGTGGTAAATGGGAGTGTTTCCTTAATTTCTCTTTCAGATTTTTCATCATTAGTGTATAGGAATGCAAGAGATTTCCGTGCATTAATTTTGTATCCTGCTACTTTACCAAATTCAGTGATAGCTCTAGTAGTTTTCTGGTAGCATCTTTAGGATTCTCTATGTATAGTATCATGTAATCTGCAAACAGTGACAGTTTTATTTCTTCTTTTCTGATTTGGATTCCTTTTATTTCCTTTTCTTCTCTGATGGCTGTGGCTAAAACTTCCAAAGCTATGTTGAATAATAGTGGTGAGAGTGGGCAACCTTGTTTTGTTCTTGATCTTAGTGGAAATGGTTTCAGTTTTTCACCATTGAGGACGATGTTGGCTGTGAGTTTGTCAAATATGGCCTTTATTATGTTGAGGTACGGTCCCTCTATGCCTACTTTCTGGATGGTTTTTATCATAAATGTGTGTTGAATTTTGTTTTTTCTGCATCTATTGAGATGATCCTATGTTTTTTCTCCTTCAATTTGTTAATATGGTTTATCACATTGATTGATTTGCGTATATTGAAGAATCCTTGTATTCCTGAGATAAACCCCACTTGATCATGGTGTATAATCCTTTTAATGTGCTGTTGGATTCTGTTTGCTAGGGTTTTGTTGAGAATTTTTGCATCTATGTTCATCAGTGATATTGGCCTGTAGTTTTCTTTTTTTGTGACATCTTTGTCTGCTTTTGGTATCAGGATGATGGTGGCCTAGTAGAATGAGTTTGGCAGTGTTCCTCCCTCTGCTATATTTTGGAAGGGTTTGAGAAGGAGTTTGATAGAATTCACCTGTGAAACCATCTGGAGACTTTTAATCACAGTTTCAATTTCCGTGCTTGTGATTGGTCTGTTTATATTTTCGATTTCTTCCTGGTTCAGTTTTGGAAGGTTGTGCTTTTCTAAGAATTTGTCTGTTTCTTCCAGGTTGTCCATTTTATTGGGATATAGTTGCTTGTATTAATCTCTCATGATTCTTTGTATTTCTGCAGTGTAAGTTGTTAGTTCTCCTTTTTCATTTCTAATTCTATTGATTTGAGTCTTCTCCCTTTTTTTCTTGATGAGTCTGGCTAATGGTTTATCTATTTTGTTTATCTTCTCAAAGAACCAGCTTTTAGTTTTATTGATCTTTGATATTGTTTTCTTCATTTCTTTTTCATTTATTTCTGATCTGATCTTTATGATTTCTCTCCTCCTAATTTTGGCGATTTTTTGTTCTTCTTCCTCTAATTGCTTTAGGTGTAAGGTTAGGTTTTTTATTTGAGATGTTTCTTGTTTCTTGAGGTAGGATCGTATTGCTTTAAACTTCCCTCTTAGAACTGCTTTTGCTGCATCCCTTAGGTTTTGGGTCATCATGTTTTCATTGTCATTTGTTTCTAGGTATTTTTTGATTTCTTCTTTGATTTCTTCAGTGATCTGTTGCTTATTTAGTAGTGTAGTGTTTAGCGTCCATGTGTTTGTAATTTTTGCAGATTTTTTCCTGTAATGGATATCTAGTCTCATAGTGTTGTAGTTGGAAAAGATAACTTGATACGATTTCTATTTTCTTAAATTTGCCAAGGCTTGATTTGTGACCCAAGATATGATCTATCCTGGAGAATGTTCCATGAACCCTTGAGAAGAAACTGTATTCTGTTTTTTTTGGATGGAATGTCCTATAAATATCAATTAAGTCCATCTTGTTTAATGTATCGTGAAAGCTTGTGTTTCCTTATTTATTTTCATTTTGGATGATCTGTCCATTGGTGAAAGTGGGGTGTTAAAGTCCCCTACTATGATTGTGTTACTGTCTATTTCCCAGTTTATGGCTGTTAGCATTTGCCTTATGTATTGAGGTGCTCCTATGTTTGGGGCATAAATATTTACTATTGTTATATCTTCTTCTTGAATTGATCCCCTGATCATTATGTGGTGTCCTTCTTTGTCTCTTGTAATAGTCTTTGTTTTAAAGTCTATTTTGTCTGATATGAGAATTGCTACTCCAGTTTCTTTTGATTTCCATTTGCATGGAATATCTTTTTCCATCCCCTCACTTTCAGTCTGTATGTGTCCCTAGGTCTGAAGTAGTTCTCTTGTAGACAGCATATATACGCGTCTTGTTTTTGTATCCATTCAGCCAGCCTGTGTCTTTTGGCTAGAGCATTTACTCCATTTACATTTAAGGTAGTTATCGATATGTATGTTCCTATTACCATTTTCTTAATTGTTTTGGGTTTGTTATTGTAGGTCTTTTCCTTCTCTTGTGTTTCCTTCCTAGAGAAGTTCCTTTTGCATTTTTTGTAAAGGTGCTTTAGTGATGCTGAATTGTCTTATCTTTTGCTTGTCTGTAAAGTTTTTAATTTCTCCGTCGAATCTGAATGAGATCCTTGCTGGGTAGAGTAATCTTGGTTGTAGATTTTTCCCTTTCATCACTTTAAATATGTGCTGCCACTCCCTTCTGGCTTGCAGAGTTTCTGCTGAAAGATCAGTTGTTAACCTCATGGGGATTCCCTTGTATGTTATTTGTTGCTTTTCTCTTGCTGCTTTTAGTATTTTTTCCTTGTATTTATTTTTTGATAGTTGATCAATATGTGTCTTGGCATGTTTTTCCCTGCATTTATCCTGTATGGGGCTCTCTGTGCTTCCTGGACTTGATTGAGTAGTTCCTTTGCCATGTTAGGGAAGTTTTCGAATATAATCTCTTCAAATATTTTCTCAGACACTTTCTTTTTCTCTTCTTCTTCTGGGACCCCGTACTTTGAATGTTGGTGTGTTTAATGTTGTTCCAGATGTCTCTGAGACTGTCCTCAATTCTTTTCATTCTTTTTTCTTAATTCTGCTCTGCGGTAGTTATTTCCATTCTTTTATCTTCCAGGTCACTTATCCGTTTTTCTGCCTCAGTTATTCTGCTATTGATTCCTTCTAAAGAATTTGTAATTTCATTTATTGTGTTGTTCATCAGTGTTTGTTCACTCTTTAGTTCTTCTAGGTCCTTGTTAAACATTTCTTGTACTTCCTCCATTCTATTTCCAAGGTTTGGAACTTTACTATCATCACTCTGAATTCTTTTTCAGGTAGACTGCCTATTTCCTCTTCATTTGTTTGGCCTGGTGGGGTTTTACATTGCTCCTTCATCTGCTGCATATTTCTCTGTCTTCTCATTTTGCTTAACATACTGTGTTTGCAGTCTCTTCTTTGCAGGCTGCATGTTCGCAGTTCCTGCATGTCTGCACCCAGTGGGTGAGGTTGGTTCAGTGGCTTGTGCAGGCTTCTTTGTGGAGGGGACTGGTGCCTGTGTTCTGGTAGGTGGGGTGGATCTTGTCTTTCTGGTGGGCACGGCCTCAGCTGGTTGTGTGTTTTGGGGTGTCTGTGAAGTTATTATGACTTTAGATAGCCTCTCTGCTAATGGGTGGGGTTGTGTTCCTGTCTTGCTAGTTGTTTGGCATAGGGTGTCCAGCACTGGAGCTTGCTGGCTGTTGGGTGTAGCTGGGTCTTAGCGTTGAGATGGAGATCTCTGGGAGATCTCTTGCCAATTGATATTATGTGGGCCTGGGAGGTCTCTGGTGGATCAGTGTCCTGAACTTGTCTCTCCCATCTCAGAGGCTCAGGCCTGACACCAGATTGGAGCACTAAGACCCTGTTAGCCACACAGCTGCTAGTGTTGGACGGGCTCCTGCAGAGGTGGGGGGTGGCTATGGCTCACCATGGGGACAAGGACACTTGTTCAATAAACTTTATGTTGAAAGTGTCAGTATGTAACCATGGGCTCTCTGTTCTGATTTGATTCTTTAGAGGCAGCTTTGTAGTTACAATGGAGAAATATGATAGATAGTGAGAAAGAGAAGAAAATTGATAGAGATAGATACATAGGTAGATAGGGAATGAACTAAACATTCTCAATAAAACGCATAAAGAACTGTAAATACATAGCTCCTTTTACTTTAGCCAAAGGAAGTATCAAGAAAGGCTGTAGGGTAGTACCTATAGCTGTTAAAAAAAAGTGTTTGAATAAGTGGTTGAATTTCATGGAATGGTGCAAAAGCACAGTATAAGCCACAACAGAAATAGAAGTACTGGAGAAGAATCAATAGGAACTGATGGACCTAAGAAGTGAATGAGCAAAGGAGCCTAACAGCCCACAGCTGATACAGAATGAAATGCCCAGGTTGATCTGAACCAAGAGAACCAAGACCAGTACCAGACCTCAGGCAGAGTCGGAGCCCCAGGATAAAGGATTGTCTGTGATGCCTAAAGGCTTAGTACCTGGTACCTCTAAATATACGTTATCCTTATCACTGGGTTGTAAAAGCCTTTGTTTTACTGGACACTATTCTAAGCAGTTTGTACACGAGTTAGCCTCACGACCACCCTCTAAAGTATACAAACTATTATCATCCGCCTAAGTTTCTTGCCCAAGACCTGGTTTGTCTGCTTCTTGAGCTCATGTTCTCCATGTAGCTGTTTTGCAGCTTATGTTGAAATTATGCTTCAGTGTGTCTGTTTATATGGTTTCATCTATGATGCTGTCTCTTTTGACCTTATTAAACCTGTTTTATCTCTCAGGGGTCTGAATTAAAGGGCCTGTGGTTGATATGAGAGGAAACATTTGAACCGGGGTGGATAGCCACCTGGTTGTCGTTCCTTGAAGTCAGGTGGTCCTGCTGATGCCGTAGTTACTCTGTGCCCATAGAAGGAACTAATTGTGATGGGGTCAGTCAAGAAGTATGAATTGAATTATTATTTTTTAAAAACTTTTATATGGATTGAGTCTTCCTTGAATGATTAGGAGAAACAGTGACTATTGAGGGAATCAGGTGCTTCAGGGGAGGATTGATAAAACTAAGTTGATCGATTGGGCCTTTGTGTTTCAATGAGTAAAACCCCACCTTCCCTAAACTAGAATCAATATTGGAGAGAGGAATGATAAGTAAAGATGATCTCTCAGTTCCCTGTGACTTGCTGTTGCAACAATTCTCAAAGCTCAGTTTTCCTTAAGCAATATGAAGAAAGAGTTTGGTTGTCTGTGTCCAGGGTAACTAGGAAAAAACACATCTTTGAACCGTATGGGCAGGCAGTGTACATGGAGTCCCTGGAGTCCATCCAAATAATCTTCCACCAGAGTGTAGAAAAGAACCATTGTTCATGAGGGTTCAAATCATGGAAATTGTTCAACTCTTCTAGGCTGTGCTCCTACAATATTACAAAGGTTCTTTGTTAAATTAACAAATTACATCCAAATATCGATAATAATTATTATGCTACGAGTGGTCTTTGCTGGTCTTTGGATATACATTTCCCCCCAACATCTTACCTATTGAATTCTTTGTGACTCTAGTATTCAGAATTTGATTATCTAAAATGAAAGTCTTCCAGTTTTGCTTGATCCATCATTCAGAGGCCTCCCTCTTTCTGAGGTCTCTCTCATTCTGAACTCCCATAGTATTTTACTTGTTCTTTGGCAATTACTTCTTGTATTGTATTTATTTGTGTAAGTATCTGTGAGAGTATCAGTTGTGTCTCATTCATCTTGATATCCCCCATAATGCTTAATATCAAGTTCAATAAATGGTTGGTAAATGAACTGAACATGAAAAAAAATCCTTTGGTAATGAAATACAGAAAATGTAGTTTACTTTATGTCTTCTTAGCAGTTTCTTTACATATTCCATCAGTCCCTAGTGTACTTTTGTGGCTTTTTCCAAAATCCCCTTGCTGTTAGTTCTTTAATTTTTAATAACCCTCTTTCCCTCATGGCCAGAAATCTTTAAAGCCAGTGTTGGTGTAACAAACTGATTTCCCTCTCGTAATTCCTATGACATTTCTTGGCTGCTTATGGGTGCCATCAATTTATAAGTGGTGTCTACAAGGCCAAGTCAGTTTGTTTCCCTCTAGGCGCTATGCCTAAAATTTGAATACATGCTATCATAGCAACTTGGATGCCAGATTAAAGTAAATGGTCCAAGCATTCAGGCATCCTACAGGTGCAGATAACTGATTAATAGGTCATGCTCCATGACTTATGGCAGTTATATAAATTCCCCTGTAAATTATAAGAATAAATAAATAATTTTAATTATGATAATTTAGTAAAAATTTATAGAATATTATATATAGTAGGTTTGTGAGGTAGCTTTGTGAAACCTTTAACTACTATTAAACCCTCCTTTCCTGCCATCATATAAGTCAAAATCAACCTTAAATCCTCTTTTCTTAGATTTTAAAACAACACATCTATTGTTACTTAGCTCTAGCTCTGACATTAGTGCTTCACAGTAGCTCTGCATCCTTTTGTACATGTATTTTCACGTGTACCAACGTTAGCACTCTGGGTTACAAATAACTGAAAATCAACTTGAAGTCACTAAGAAAAAAATGGAATTTATTGGGAGGATAATGTGACAGAATAGAAATAGGAACTTGACAGCCACGCTTTAGAAAGTCAGGCAACCAGGCAGTTGGTCCTCAAGGGCTAGGACCAGGGATCCCATGTTATCTGTGCTGTCTTTCTTATCCTCATCTTTACTCTTAGTACTTGGTAGTTCAGGATCCCTGTCCAGTTTCTCTACAGAGCTAGAGACACTTGCTTCTAAGCTGGTGTTTTCTCTGTTTTGCCACCATCAGGGGTGCAGAGGTGGGGTGCAGTTCTGGTTGGAAAAGTCCCAGGGAATGACTGGCCTACGTTGGATCCCTTGTCTGCTCCTAGACAGGGCTCAGCCCTCCCTAGACTGTGGTGGATGGCATCAGGGCAGGAGTCATTCCAGGCAAAGAGAAAAGATGTGCTGACCATTCAGAACAATTGGTGCTACTTCTTTTTAGAAATAGGAACCTATCTTATTTTAATAACCACTCAAGAAAAACATTTCACTAGGAGTAGTAGAAAGGATTCAACCAATATTTGCGTGCTGCTGTTGTCACTGTTTTACTGGATACAAAATGAGTGTAGGGGGAAGTTAAAGCCTTTCAGAGTTGTTAATATCCCTGTTACTTATGCATTTTTGCAGCAAACCTCATCCTTTGTTGCACCAGTGAGATTGGACTGGTTATATGGTCTCGTGATGATTCTTCCTTAGACAAATGATCACTTTGGTTTGCTTTCTCTTCTTTGAGGGTGGTGTCCATGTGGTTTCAGAATTATCTAAACTATAGCTGTATTGGCTTGAAATGGCAAATACTAAGACATTTTCTGCAGGAAAATTATTTAGATTACATAGGAGCACATATTTTCATTTTAATTGTGAGTTTCTTCAGTTGGTTATCTTTTCATTGTCATGAGTGTTTATTGTTGAATGTACAGCATTGTTATCCATTCTTTCCCATGGTCCAGCATCCTATTTCATTTTATTTCTTAAGTGTGTAGATGAGACAAAGGGAGCAAATTATTTAATGAATACCTTTTGTTTTAATATTTTAAAGTACTTACTAGATCAGTGGTAGGGTATTTCTAGATTTAAAAATGCAAAACATAATTTAAAAAAAGTATTCATTAAAGTTATTTCTGTATGTCTATTTCGCAAGCTCTTTTAAGAAAATTTTCTTCCTTTTGGGATTTTTCTGATTTTCTAACCACGTGAAATTTTAGAAAGCTGGGATAAAGTCCCTAATACAATAAAGCTGACTTATAACCCTGAACTAGAAAACTTGTTCTCTTCTTTTTATGGTTAACTAAAAAACTTGGAGAAGTTAAAAAAAAAAAAAAAAAAAGAGACTTAGCTCCTTAAGAAGCTTCAGATAATCATGGATTTGTAGTCTCTGTCCTTAGTGGAATCTTGGCATCATGAAGAGAGAAAACCCTCACATCTTTTCTCAGTGCCTTTGCCTTTCTTCTTGCTGCTACCTGAGGATTTTGTGTCGGCCTCTGAAATGTTGTAATTTAATTCACATTTGTCAGAACATATACGTTGTACATGTTTGGAACTCTCTGATACTGTCCTTTTGTGAACGCGGTCATAATAAAATCTCTTCTACATCTGGGTTCCTCTGCTCCATTTCACACCACATCAAAATCCTGTTATGTTTCTGCTTGTGTGTTAATAGAAAAAACTATAGTGGGCCATGTAAATGCCCATGCTTTTTATATATCACCTTAATAATTATTGAGTACATAAATGTGTATGTGTATGTATGTAGAAGCCATGTAATATATGTTTTAGTGCAAATACAAGTCTTATGTGACAGGGATTGGAAAAGGAGAAGCAAAGACTGATATGCAAACAGGTTGTTACCCAGGGTAATTCAGGACACACAACCAGGAAACACAACATACAGGAAGGAGGAAAATTGTTCCCTAAAAAGAATTAGGCTGAAACCTTGAATAGAAACAGAACTGTGAACAGATATCCGATTTTTGGAATATAGGCAAAAATAAGGCCTGTCTTTTAACTATTGTAACCTGCATCTATCTGTTTCTGTTCTTAGATTCATGATTCTCAACCTTCCATGCCACTTTTTAACAAACACAATCTAAAGCTCCCCTTCTCTATTTTTGGACTTTTAATTTCCAACCTAGAGTGAAGTTCATAACTGAACTTTCTTCACCTGGACATGTTTTCTGCAGTTCACAGGGATCAGCACAGGATTTATCTCTAGCCAAGAAACATTTATAGTGCATCTATTGTATGCAGGACCTAATATCAGCCCTGTAGGGAATGCAGAGATGAAGAGGATATGGCCTGTGTGGGTGTGTTTGTAAGGATTTTTTTTTTTTTAATTAGTGCTCTGGATGCATGGGTTTTGAATGGTCTGCCCTCAGTCTTATTTTCCCAGTAAATTACCTTGCTTTCAGGGTGCAATTTAATAGAATGCAGCGTTTCTCAGGAACAAATATATTGGTTGATAGAATTATTCATATTTACTGATAAAATTAGTTCATTTTTTTCCCTCCAGAATCTAGAAAGCACTGAAAATTGTGTAGTGTTAAGAAGAAAATCCCAAAGTTTCCATGAAATGCCATGAATGACATGTGGATGTTTTTGGTATGTGGTTAAGAAATGGCTTTTAAACATGCAATTCAAACTCCTCCAGAATTTCACAGTGTTTTGAGAAATTTGTTTTTTAATTGAAGTATAGTTGATATACAATGTTGTGTTAGTTTCAGGTGTACAGCAAAGTGATTCAGTTATACATACATACATATCGATTTTTTTCAGATTCTTTTCCTTTATAGGTTATTACAAAATATTGAGTATAGTTCCCCGTGACATGCAGTAGGTCCTTGTTGGTTATCTATTTTATATATAATAGTGTATATATGTTAATCCCAAACTCCTAATTTATCCCTCCCCATCTTCCCCTTTGGTAACCATAAGTTTGTTTTCTATGTCTGTGGGTCTATTTCTGTTTTGTATGTAAGTTCACTTGTATCATTTTTTTTTTCAGATTCCACACATAAGCAGTATCATATGATATTTGTCTTTGTCTGGCTTACTTCACTTAGTATGATCATCTTGAGGTCCATCAGTGTTACTGCAAATGCATTATTTCATTCTTTTTTACGGCTGAGTAGTATTTCATTGTGTGTGTGTGTGTGTGTGTATATATATATGTATATATGTATGTATTTATGTAGGTATGTATATCACATCTTCTTTATCCATTCATCTGTTGATGGACGTTTAGGTTGCTCCCATGTCTTGGCTATTGTAAATAGTGCTGTAGTGAACATTGGGGTGCATGTGTCTTTTCAAATTATGTTTTTCTCTGGATATATGCCCAGGAGTGGGATTCCAGGATCATATGGTAGCTCTGTTTTTAGTTTTTTTAAGGAACCTCCAAACTGTTTTCTATAGTGGCTCTACCAATTTATATTCCCACCAACAATGTAGTAGGGTTCCTTTTTCTCTGCACCCCCTCCAACATTTATTATTTGTAGACTCTTTGATGTTGGCCATTTTGACTGGTGTGAGGTGATACCTCATTGTAGTTTTGATTTGCATTTTTCTAATAATTAGCGATGTTGAGCATCTTTTCATGTGCCTTTTGGCCATCCATATGTCTCCTTTGGAGAAATGTCTGTTTAGATCTTCTGCCCATTTTTTGATTGGGTTGTTTCGTTTTTTTTTTGATACTGAGTTGTATGAGCTGTTGTATATTTTGGAGATTAATCCCTTGTCAGTAACATCATTTGAGAAAGCATTTTAAGTGAATAACATTTCTCTGAATATATGGGAATATAAGTAATGACTGACACCAGCTGAGAAAAATTAAGTCAAAATTTTTAGGGCTTATTAAAAAATTAGGGTTTAGGTTTACTAGAACATTATGAATATTTAAAAATCAATCATAATGTAAACATTTCACTGTAAAAGTTTACAATCAGAAGAAATTGCTAGGGTTACATGGAACTATTATAATTTGAAATTGAACCTCTTGGGGAAATTTCAATCTTTTCTCTATCACTTTCCAGAATAAAATAAAATATATTCCCTCCTTTAGACTTAAAGATTTAATGAAATTAATTCATAACGTAGGTGACTTATTGTATTAAATGTATATGTGTAAAGTAGCCTTTTCTCTTACCCCTTTCCTAACCTTTGAAAAGTTTTCTTATTTAATGTTTTCTTGTCTTTTTTCAGTTAAAAAAAAAAAGAGCCCTTCTCTGTCCCTTTTTCCAAGTACTTTTTTCTCCAGGTTTAGTTTTCTTTGGCCCCGTCTGTCTGTGAAGGTCAGACATCTGGCAGCCTCATATGTCTGAGATAGCTCCATGTAGGATGATAGGAAACAAAGGGTTTCTGCACAGATGAGAAGTACCACAAAGCCTGTATGGTAAAGCCGTGGTCATTGGGTGCCTAGGCTAGTATTTCTCCACTCAGGAGAAAGTTCCTAGTTCTGCTTTGAACCCACCATTTGACTCAGACCTTTATTCACACAGTCTTCTAATCAGTCTATTTATCTAGGACGCCCAGGACAGGGATGGTTGAAGAAGCTGTGGCAAGACTGAGAAGGGTGTGGTGGTGTTAGAAGGAAGTGGCACATTTACAGCCATAAGAAGGAAAGACTGAAGGCAAAGAGAGGCTGGACCATCACAATGAAGCGGTGGAACTCACATATGTTGGTTATTGAGATTAGGAGACCGTGGTCCTGTATACCCGCCTTTAGACCCTCATGGTTGTCACTGGTATTCGTAATTGACTCCATCATCAATTGAAGATTAGATGTTGTTTATTATAAGCCATTTAAAATGTCAGAGAAGTGCATAATACTTTTTAGAATTAAAAAAAATTATAAAAGCAGGCATTTCAAGGGATCAAATTTTGTTTACTTGCAAAAATGACCGAAGTAGATGTTAGTATCTAGTATTTTTGTCAGTTTCTTTCCCATCTTCTTCTCTATATCCACTGAGGTGGTGTTTTTACAAAAGACTTTTTGTCTCTTCTCTTTGAAGATGGACCCCTTATTTTAATCTCTACTATTGTTCTTCTGTGGTGTGGTTTTATATACATCTCAATGTCCCCTAATAAAGATATTCTTTTCTTTCTTAATTAATTAATTTAATTTATTTATTTTCAGCTGCGTTGGGTCTTTGTTGCCGTGCACGGACTTCCTCTAGTTTCAGCGAGTGGCGGCTACTCTTAATTGTGGTGTGCGGGCTTCTCATTGTGGTGGCTTCTCTTGTTGCGGAGCACGGGCTCTAGGCGCACGGGCTTCAGTAGTTGTGGCACTCAGCCTCAGTAGTTGTGGCTCGTGGGCTCTAGAGCACAGGCTCAGTAGTTGTGGCACACAGGCCTAGTTGCTCCGTGGCATGTGGGATCTTCCCGGACCAGGGCTAGAACCCATATGCCCTGCATTGGCAGGCGGATTCTCAGCCACTGTGCCACCAGGGAAGCCCAAGATATTCTTAATAGCAGTAGGTGGCAAAGCTTCTAAGACATGAACATAGTGATTATTTCCCACAGCTTCACCCTCAGCCTCTATCTTTACTTCTGTCCTATGGTCAAACTTCTTGTATAATTCTATACATTTGTCAACACTGTTTTTTCCCCACACATTCTTCTCACACATTTCTCAAGCTCCCCATCCATTTCCACTCTACAGGAGTCCACAGAATTTGTTTGAACTACTACCATCAGCAGATCCTCCTAATATTTATGTATATAACAAGTACTGAGGGCTGAGCTTTTGTGTTGCAGAAAAAAATAAAGTTCAGTATCTTCCCAGTGGCATTCAAAAGGATGAAAGTGAAGATGGTTTGGAAATAGGGGATGCGGGAGATGATTCCCATAAACCAATTACGATGTGAAAGGAAAGCACTTTTCCTTGAGATTTCTGATTATAAGTGTGCACCTAGTCCTGGGAGCTAAATGAATATTTGACACCGTAGTTACCTCTTCTTGTACTTAATTTCTTAATTAAATGAATATCTATGAGGTCATATTTCATGCATGACTTTTTTGATTTCTTGCCTAATGTATTTTTCAGTTGTATCCTTATGTCTTAATCTAATTTGTGCCCTTTTGTGATTCTGTTCTCTAAGGATAGGAGATAACTTTAAGCAAGGATGAATTGTAGATCAACCACTCTCCTGTAGGGGCCGCTATGAGAGTAGCAATTTGGCATCCTTCCTTGCCACTCAGCACCATGTGGTATGACTTGACACAATTAGTCTAAGGATTGTGAGCTCTGGTTTGTGTTGATATTTTACTTTTGAGGGTGATATGAGCTCTAACTCCATCAAGAATTCTGCAGGCTCATAACTATGTATTTTATCACTTTGGTTCCGTAAATGCTACACCTGTGCTTTTTTTTTTTTTTTACCTCACGTATTTGGCGCATGGTTATTTTAGAGTTCTCATCATGCCCCATTTGCATATGAGAAATCTATGCACATAGACATATTAAACCATTTTAGTGGCTTTGCAGCACGAATGATGGTATCCTAAACTTGGCCTTCTATAGGACCTCAGATTACTGTTTAATGGGGTTGTCACTCAAGACACTTACTGGCTTTCACCAGTGCTTTAAAAAAATTGAATTGAGCATGATGAGGTGCATCCCCTTGATTAAATGTTTTTCCTCCTATGCAATCACCATTAGCTGTTTGGCTCCCATTCTGTATTCTTTTGAAGCAGCCCTGCATTACAAATCAATATCTTTCTGAAGGGACAGTGTGTCGTGAATTGCCTGGACAGCATATGCACGGTTACTTTGGCTGCAATGTTGCTGCAGAGCCTGGTTACACTGCCTTCCTGGGAACTCCAGAGGCAAGTCCATCGTGTTTGGAGAAAAAGAAAAAAGATTCTTTTGGGAAAAAATTGAACTCTTAAAGCTATTGATACTGAATGTTAGCATGTCCTTTGTGTTCTTCTGAACCATATTTGGTCTTATTCCATGGAGATTAGCTTCTGTAGGTGGTTTCTGGGTGAATTTTTTTTTTTTTTTTTTTTTTTTTGCTTTTGCTTCCCCCTTTCTTGGTTGTAGTACGGCCGTACCATTTCAGCTTGCTAGTGCAGAAAGATGTGAATTCAGTTGCTGTATGGGCCTGGTCTGGTGCAAGCACATTGCTAGAGACATGTTAAAGACTTCCAGGTGATTCGAGCCTGAGAGAGACAACAGCAAAACGGTAAGACCGAGCATGCTTAAAATCAGAGCAGGGGTTTTAATTTGGAGCATCTCAGCAAGACTGAATCCTGACTCACTCATTTACAACTTGAAAAGGATTCATTTTGTGCATGTCATTTTACTCACCCCCTTCTATTTAACTGCCCAAAACGTCACAGATTGATCAAGGGGCTATTTAAACTAAAGATCTGACAGGAGGTTACCCACGGAAGTCTCTTGAGGTTCCCGAGGCTGCTGCCTGTAGTTTGTAAACACCAGTAGCAGCGATAAGATGAAGAAAAGGTTTGCGACTGTGCTTCTTTGCCATAGCTGAATCTTATTTCTTCTGAGATTCGTCTTATTAATTATAGCTTAAAGAGATCTGACAGATTGTTTTGCCTGGCTATGCTTGGCCGAATGCCCTCTGAGTCAAGCCAGTGAAGGACGGGATACGACTTTTCTCATTTGGGTAAACTGATGTCCATGAATTAGCTGGACTGGCTCTGAGCGCAATAAACATCTCTAATATATTAGGGATCTGGGGCTTCCTCCCTGCTTCTCCCACCCCCTCCCTTCTGGCACAGAAAGGCACCTGCTTTAAGTGTGTGCTGCCTGGCAGAGGTCAGTGTGCTGGTATTTTGCATCATTACACCTGTAGTGGTTATGCTTTCATGTACAGAAGTGATAATCCTTCATGCAGTTCTGCTTGAAGTGCTGACTCAAAGAGTGGACTGTTAGCGTTTTGTATGCTAATGGAGAACTCCTGCATGCATGAAGGACCGGGGCAGCAGACAGCCTCCTCCAAAATGATGCTTACCTGCTCGCGGAGAAGATAACAGTTGAGAGACAGAAATGTAAACCTTGATATCTGCAGAGGGTGAATTCCTTATTTCCTTTGTTAATGGGCACACTGTGTTGGGGTTGGAGGTGGTTGAAGTTGAAGGACGTGTTTTAATACTGTTCAAAGTGAGACTACTACATTACGTGGTCCTGGTGAGTTTATAAGGATCCATCTATTATACAGGTACTGAATGTTAAGGATGTCAGCATTTGATTTCTTTTTTTGCTTTAAAAATATTCTTCTTATGTATACTAGAACTGAGTACTTCGTGTAAAATGTAAATGATGTAGCTAGTGAATATTAGTTGAGAAAAGCATCAGTAACTTGATGTAGCATGTTGGCCACAAGCCAGTTGTATATAATTTTGTGACATAAGTATTTTTAAGAAAGAACTCCTGATTACTTGATAGGCTTATTGAGAGAAATATTGATAATGTTTGGGTTCACTAGAATTTTTTTGGAGGAGTGAAGGAGCCTTAAATATTTTTCTGTATTCACTCAACTATTTATTGTAAAGGTTGGACATTGATTTTAGGGAATGAATATTTGGATTTTCTTCCAAAGAGAGTTCAAATTTTCTTTTATTTTGACCATTTACTATTTCCTAAAATATCAAGATGATCTATAAACTATTCTTTTCTATACTTCAATTGTTCCTTAAGAAAACAAACTTTTTTTCTACTCAGAAGATGATGTGCCGTGTGTTTGCTGTTTCTTTTTCTGAGAGTGATGTTTCTGGCTATTTATATTTTTACCTTCACTTTGTGTAAGCTGTGAGGTTTATTTTTTTCACCCTGTGACAAAAGGAGTTGTACATTTGCAAAAAGTAAGTAATTTTAAAAAAGGGGTAGTAGAGCATTAATATGACATTGATTTTACAGTCAGGTTTTTATTCCTCATTGTGAAAACATTTATCACTCATCTACTCTAAGACATCATAAGATGTGCTGTGTAGGAAGTATAGATGAAATAGATACACTCCCTTCCCTGAAGGAGCTTAGATATAGTAGCTTTGGTATTTTTCTCAGGAATATGCCCCATTATACTTTCTCATGAATAAGTAAATTTGATGTTTTTTATATTTTCCTCCTTAGGAGACTCCTTCCTCTATTTTCTTTTAATCATTTATTTATTATACAAACATTTGTGGAGAGTCTACTGTGTAACAGTGTAACTGCTGTGTAACAGTAAGTAAAACAGAGCTGGTCCCTGCCCTCATAAAACTTACAATCTACTTATTTTTAAAATATTTCAAGAAGAATTTGGAGGCAAGTTTTTTTCATTTTGGGCAATTATGAAACAGACGCTATATGCTTAGATTTTTTCCATTTTAAAAATTGTGGTATAAAATATACATAACACAAAATTTTCCATTTTAACCATTTTTAGGTATATAATTTATTGGCATAAGTACATTCACAGTATTTGGCTGCCATCATCGCTGCCCACTTGCAGAACTTTTCATCATCCCTAATAGAATTCTGTGTCCATTAAATGATAACTCCCCATTCTTCATCTCCCCAGCCCCTGGTAATCTCTCCAGTCTACTTTCTGGGTCTAAGAATTTGCCTCTTCTTGGTATCTCATATCATATCAAGTGGAATCATACAGTATTTGTCCTTTTGTGTTTGGTTTATTTCATTCAGCATGTTTTCAAGGTTCATCCATGTTGTACCATGTATCAGAATTTCATTCCTTTTTAATGTATGCTTTGATTTTTTTGTATGGAAAAGAGAGCAGTTCCCCACCCCCCTTATGATTTCACTGAATCAAGTTCCCATATGGACCTCTATGGACATCTAATAAATATGGATAATTTAGAGATACTAAAAATAAAAGTCCGGGGGGGAAGGGCAAGGAATGAAGAATAGAAATGCACTGAGGGAATGATCTAAGGATGTATTCATTTGGATTCTTTATGTGGGCTAGTAATTGAGCATGGTAATTGGGCTAGTTAGATTTTCATGTCAATTCTTTGCTTATAGAAAGCAACTATCAGCTGAAATATTCAATGGAAGTCTGGACTGTAGCTCTTGTCATTAACATTCACTTTACCCACTCTACTTCTAGTCTTTTACTTTATCTAACTTTATGAGCAAAGACTGATCATGTTGAAGTCCTCTTGCAGAATCAGAGACTCTTAGGACTGGGAGGTTTTTCAGCAATTGTGTTATCTGATTGGCTCATCTTCATTTCATTTGGCCAATTGGAGAGCGAGATTCCACTCAGTCTCCTGACGCCCACTGCAAGCGTTCTGTCACTCCCCACTGCTGTTTTCAGTGGACACTCAATCCCCAAATCCCAGGTATCCTCTGACTTAGAGGGGAGTGAGAGAGGGTATTAGCTTGATGCCGTCTTAAGCAGATTTCCATTGGATGAGGTAAGCCTGGCTTCATCAATATAGCATTCTCTTTCTCATATTTCTTCCTGTTGCTGCTTTTAAATCCAGATGGTTTTCTGATAGAAGATCCTTTTTAGAAAGCCAAGCTAAGGCCCTAGAGCTGTCTGTCTATCTATCATTGACTGATTTGATGATTCTTAGATGGGATCAATCAGCAGTTTATATCCACGCCTTTAACATACTATTCAGGAAACACAAACATATATGAGAAGAGGAAGATTCAACATGGCAGTGTCTAATGCCTGAGACTTCCCATCTTCCCCGTCAGCCTGTCCTTCTAAAGAAATCTTTTTGCTTTCTGCCCTTGCCCCACCCCCTAATACTTTGATGTTCAGGCTTGACTTTTGATATGAGGCTGATTGAGAGTCAGATTAGTCAAAAGTATGTTAAATTTACATTCTGGAAGTGGTGAACAGGCAGGGAGGATAGGTCAGAAAACCTTAAAACAGAGAGCGGTGATTTTGCTCAGTTTTAAAAATGCTTTTGTTTTGCATTAGGAGAAGAAAGAATGAGAGAAGTGTTGCAGATCAGGTCTCTGCTTTCCTTATTTCTCGCAGGATGTAAGTCCCAGGGGACATGTAAGGAAGACAGCCTGGTGGTCAAGAGCTTGGGCTTTGTAGTCAGAGTCTTGGAATAAATCCCGTTTCCTGTGCGAATTCTCTTGTGGTCTTGGACACGTTACTTAACTCTTGTGTGCCTCAATTTAATCATCCGTAAGATTGGGACAATAATAATACCTCATGGGGTTGTTGTAGAGATTAATTGAGAAACTACTTATAAAGTATTTTTAATAGTAACTCATATAATAAGAGCTCAATAATAGCTATCATCATCATTGTCATGGTCATCTAGAAGTCCTTAATTTCCATCTCTCTTTTCTATCAACTTATATCTTGCCCAAGATTCTTCTCCAGTTTGCTTGTTTATTGAGCATATATGACAATTTCTTAATGTTATTGGGTTTGAGTGGATAAAAGGAGGGTGTGAAAGAATGCTCCAGTATTCTAGTTATCATCTGGCAGGTTTGGGAAGGATTATATGTTCTATAGACTTCCTCTTCGGCCCAACTGATACAAGTTTGCCCCAGTGGCTTATTCCACAGCTAAATGAGATCTTGCTAAAGATACAAAGATGACTGTAAAATGCTCCTGGAAGCACTGGGGTTTGTTTTCAGGTGGCAGACAAACAGCAGGGTATGTGTATCCCACTGTTCTGCTCTGTTCACCTTGGATATCTCAGTTAGGATTCACTATTGAATTTTCTCAGTCATAGGCAAGGTTTAAAGAACCAGTCCTCCTGGAAACAGTTAGGACTTTATTATTAATGGATTTCTGTCAAATTTATTATCACTGAAATTTTAGCTCTTTACAATAGATGGGCCAGTTGTTAAAGCTACATTGAAAGATACTTCCATTTTCTCCCCACGCGTTCTTTGTTCCCTGTGTTTCTCTTCATAAGCTCTGTGTGGTTAGTGACCCATATATGATTCTCTGAAAATTTTAAGAGCTTCAAAAGTCAATCCTATATTGAGTGGTGCCCTATATTTTTCTGAATTCTTTGGTGGGGTTTGCATCTAGATTTATTTTATTAGAATAAAACTATTAAACTTTTAAACTTTCTAACATCACTCTTGACATTAATCACTAAGTTATTTTCCAAGCATTAATAATGCAGTTAAATGTTATTAAAAAGATGGTTAATATAGGTGAGGAGATAAAGGTTGTATTTATTTATATAACCATCTGTTTCAGAGTAAGAAGAGAGTACACAATTTTATTTCTCCTTCAGGGAAGGAATTTAAAAATATTTACAATCTTTATTTTTAAATGCTGTTCATGTGGTTACCAGGGGAAAGAAATTCAGGTCTTAATGGATCAGTCAGAACCTCCAGTAGTGTCTTCTTTACAAGTTTCCAATTTTTAATGTTATTTTACCTTCTGGATGCTTTATCTTACATGAGGGACAGAACAGTGAGCTACAGATATTTGAAAGGCATAAACATGAAGGAAGAACTAGGCTAGTTTAGTACAAAGAAGCTGTGGGTGGTGCAGTGAAACTAGGAACAGAAAACAGAATTCAGAAGGCACCCGAGACTCTTGTTTGCACAGCCTCTGAGTCAAATGACAGTTTCTCTTGTCCTCATGATGTTAAAAAAAAAAAAGCCCTCAAACGCTAAGCATATGTGTACAGAAAGCATTCTGGACCATGTTATTGATTTTAAACATCTGTGAATCTAAGTTCAGCCTGATCTGTTTATTGGTTATTAGTGCTCTGACACAGTGGATGTTTTAAAATTGCCCTAGTTAATATTAGTCAGCTCCCCTCCCAGGTTATTTTGTACCTCTGCATGGTGTGGGGTCCTTTGAAAACACCCTGGTTTCTTCTTCTCAGATAGGACCCAAAACAAAACCTAATAAAAAGAAAAGCTATATTTAAACCTGTAAATTCTATGAGAGAGGGGGAAAAGTCCCTATTTGCAGGAACAGACTTGTTCTTTTCTAGAGCAAGAGCTATAAGGGAATATTGTCTTGATGAAGAAACTAATTAGCCATGCAGTGTGAGCCACTGTCTGTAGCTCGAGTCTTCTGTTGTGTTGAGAATGGGGATTCCAGTTCCCCACTGCAGTTATGGGGATTTCGTAGGTTGGAATAGGCTTTTGCTTTGTGGAATCTCAACAAAGCCACTCCTGTGCTGTGTGTGGGGATTCTCATGTCATGAGCCCCATTTCTGAGCCCTCTGGCTCTAAATGAGAGGGGGGAAGTAATGTAGATGTCGATTCTAATGTTTCACTTCCCAGTATGTTCATTGGGCCATGTGATATGACTGCATACTCCTGACTCTCTTTTTTTCCATGATGAAATTTTAACCAGCATATGATTATGGATGTCAAGTGAGAATGAGAAAACTCACACATCGTCTTCTTTTTCCCCTTGACTTCTTGGGGATATTTAGTAAGTTTTTAGTGGAAGCAGTGACTGAAAGAGGCCCAGAATTCCACAGAATTGCCCTGTCCTTCTGCTTCGGAGTAGGGGTTCGGGTCCTTGTCCAGACCAGGGTGGGAAATGTTCAGTTATGCCTCTCAGGCAAAGGGCTTCTTCTTTTTTTTCCGCGCAAGGGAGGACCTGTTTTACAGTACATGGCACTCTTCATGCATGTAAGTTCCTTTTAAAATTTCATTTCTGGATCCTGAAGTGACTTCCTTTGAATTTTTTTTTTCAAAGCTACTACATAAACTCTGGTAAATAAAGAGTAAAGCAAAATTCTGGGTTCACTTTGCCTTAGAATAATTTTGTGGTCATTTTTTTTTTTTTTATAGATATGGTGGTCCATGGTAAAACAATGCTTCTGTATTAGAAACAAATAAAAGTTTCTGTGCAGGAAGTAATGTTACATATGTTATTATAACCTATGTATAGTCTTCTTTCTCTACTCCTCACACACTCCAATCCCATTGCTTTTTAAAAATTCCTGAATATATTGGGGGTAGCTTATTGGAAAATTTTATTTCAGAGTTCAAAATTATATTAAAGAATTATCTGAAATTACCATGATCTTTTGTGGGAAATTTGAGCAAAAATGCTACCCAAGGAATGTTGAAATGATTATCACTCATGTTGTACCCAGAGACAAACAAATTTTGCCTCTTTCACAATCTCCACTCTTTATTTGACCGTAGTAGCAGAACCTATTATTATTATATGGTTTAGAGCACTGCATGTCAAAGTTCAGTGTGCATACAAATCCTCTGGGATCTTGTTAAAATGCAGATTCTGACTCAGTAGGACTGAGGTGAGGTGAGGGCTGTGATCCTGGGTGATGACTGTGCTGCTGGTCCAAAGGCAGTCAGGGGTTAAAGAAGAATTCCTGATGAAATCCTGATCGCCCAAAATAACTACATTCCAAAAAACCTAAATAGGCCACAACTAACAACAGAGAGAGGGCATTTCAACCCTTACTGTGAGTATTCATTAAACTTCATGTTAAATTTATCATTATGAAATCATGGAATTTTAATCAGCATATAATTATGGATGCCAAGTGGGAGTGAGAAAATTTCACATATCTTCTTTCTTCCCTTACCTTTTTGGGCTAGTTACTTTTTTTTTTTTTTCTGTACGCGGGCCTCTCACTGTTGTGGCCTCTCCCGTCGTGGAGCACAGGCTCCGGACGCGCAGGCTCAGCGGCCATGGCTCACGGGCCCAGCCGCTCCGCGGCATGTGGGATCTTCCCGGACTGGGGCTCGAACCCGTGTCCCCTGCATCGGCAGGCGGACTCTGAACCACTGCGCCACCAGGGAAGCCCATGGGCTACTTTTTAGTGGAAGTAGTGTAAAATAAAGAACCTAGAGGTCAGTAAATATATGCATCTATCTATGCCAGCCTTTAAGCAAACTGTATCTCTTATATCTAAATCAAGTGTCTCACTGTAACAGAAGGGAAAGCAACTAAATAAAATTATTTTAGTAATGCATATTAAAGTACAAGCTCCTGGGAAGACCACCTAAATATTTCATAATAGAATCAGCAAAACAACGATCAAGTCTCTTGGTGATAAGCACTGAAGCCCAGTAAGGTTGTAACAAAACTACAGTCACTGAAGCGGCATAAAGGAATGTGATGTCCTCAAGAGTTCTCCATTCAACTGTGTCCATTAGCTGATGGATTCAGGATTGAATGAAATTAGGTCAGACCCCAAAGAAACCAGTCAGTAGAAAAATAAGCATTTTAAAATTAAATCCCAGTAGTGGACATTGAATTCTGGTAAGTGGGAACAGCTGGTTAAGCCTTTTTGTTGACTGGAAACGATCTCGGCTCAGAAGGTGCCTCATCGTTACGTAGTTTCTTAGGACTCATTTTTGTAATGGCCCATGTTTAGTTAAAGGGGAAGGCTTATAATAAGGAAAACAATCCATCTTTGAGTAAATATTACCAGAGCACCCAGTTTTGTGCTGCCATTTGAGCTTTGGGAACGTGAAAGAAATGGAAGACGCGGTTTCTGTGCTCTGGTGTTTACAGTCTGGTTGTGGAAATACAAATACGTGAGAAACAGAGCAAGACAAAGGCCTCCTCCCACCCCAGCAGATAAACCAAACGCATCAAAACAAACTCCACAGTAGCTTATATGAAAGCACATAAGACAATGTATATTTAAGTGACGGGTTATGAGGTACAGTCTAAAAACGATGTAGTTCTTAGGGATTTTTTGGTTGCGACGGTGACAGTGACATAGGGGCATGACTGGTGTTTAGTAGACAGAACTAGTGTTGCCAGCGTCCCACAGTGTGACTGCTACCCCATGCTGCTCACAAATAATCCCTCAGTCAAAAGGCCCAGGATGCCATCACTGAGAGACAATGCCAGGATTTTAGAGTTAAGGAACACCTGCAGAGGCTGGAGCTCTCAGGAGAGGTGTTTATGGTGTGAACCTGACTGCCTCCTCTCTAAACCCTAAAATCCTAAGGCAAAGAAGTAAAAGGAAGCACAAAGAAGTGAATTTATGTGTCTGGTCTTAGCTTTCTAGTTGCTCTATTTAAAATCATTTACCAGCTGTAAGCTGCTGCCTGGAGTTTGTAGTAGTTGAGCTTTGAAAGGCCTGAAGAGCTGTTTACTCCAGCTGTGTCATTTTACAGATGAAAAGACTGAGACCCAGAGAGTTGTAGTGACTTGTTCTGGATCACTTAGTTCTGACATAATATGGGCCGCAGGCTTGCCTGTATATTCGCTAATGTTCTGAAGGTGATTTTAGGCAAGATGTTTGTTCTGATAAAACATAGCTATAAGTAAAAGTACATTCAGGCGTATATCCCTTTATATACATAGACAACACGTTCTATTTTTTTGTTCCATGTAGCTATTCACACTGCCACCTCTGTACACACACAGACACACACACACGGGTGAGAAAAGAGAAGACTACAACCAAAGAGAGGACAAGGTACTTTTAGATCTTGCAGGTTTAGGTTAGAGGTGAAGGCAGCTGTCATGGGTTATGATTCTAGTGGCATTAGAAATTTCTCCTACCCTCGCCCCCTTCATTCCCCGCTCCTACCAAAACACCTTGTCCACTTACCCCTGAAAGCTGAATTTCTTTTATAAGGGGTGGAGCTTTTTAATGCTATAATGCTTCAAGTTCAGATAATCCAGGGAGAGGTAATGCTCTGATTTAAGTGTCCACAAACTTGTAAATGACAGATGGTGGCTTTTTAATTGGGAACAGATTTTGAGAGAAGATATTGAGTAAGAGAAAGCTGTCTGTCAGGCCCTCATCAGGTAACAGATGAGGGGAAAACAATTGTAAGAGGTTGTTTCAGTGTCAAGAATTTTGCTGTTTTAGTTTTGCATTGGCCTGTCATGGATATTCCTTTCATGAATGGCAAAAGATCATGACTTAAACCGATTCTTGTTATGGTGTTTGCCTTCATGAAGAGGGTGGAGTGAAGAAGTACAGAAGATCACACTCTGAACCCAGTAAAATGCCAATCATCAGAAAATGGTTGATTCAAAGGGACAATTTTCAGCCCCAATGAATTTGCCGGAAATGAGTGCCAACCTTAACTGAATTAAGTTGTGCTCATTCAAATCCACTGCTGTGAGTTTGGGGGACAGTTGTCTGGATTTTACATAGCTCCAAGCTAAAATTGTAGGTCAAACTGTGACTTTTGGAGCCTCCAACACTGTTTGAATTGCTAACAATTTTTACTGAGTTTTGAGTCTGCCAGGTAATGTACAGACCCCTGTTAATGATGAGTGAACCAAAATAATTGATTCAGATGAACACCTAAACGTGTGGGTGCATCTCTAACCATGTTTGAAATTCTAGGTTCTATTGAATTTACTGGAAAAAGTAAAGGAACAGAAGTTTATGTTGGTATTTGTGATGATTTCTTCTTTTTATCTTTTTATTTCTTCTTTTTATGTCTGATGGTTTTCAAGTACCATCAGACATGCCTGCTTTTATAAATCTTGTCACTTCAGTTTCTAAATGGATCAAGGAAGTGTGAAAAAATGCCATCATAGAGAAAACATATCCTGTTTCCCGTTGATACTGGAATGTCTGTGGTTTTCAGGCAGTACTGCTACTATAGCTATTTATTGTGACTGGCTTGGTCCATGGCTTGGTGTAGGGGGAAGTCTATGGCTTGTTGTGCCCTGTGCAGAGGGCACTAACAAACTATGTGTAAAGGACAGTGAAAGCTGATGGTGAATGTCATGTCCAAGAGTATTCTGTGCCTGGAACATCCACAGCTAGTGCCCACATCCTTAAAAATATATGTAGCTAATAAATGTAATTTTGGAAAACAATTTGTCTCAGTCTACTTAAGCATGGATGACTGACTTAACTAAATTCCCTTAATTTCAAATACTAATTTAGTGTGACTGATTATTTTAACATATTTCAGATACTTTAAACAAAGAAAACATGCACAAATATGATTATTGCACATAATATTACTACACTTACACTCATCCTATTTTAAAACACCAACACTGTGGGTTTAATTAATTTCATATTACTTCTATATTTCTTTTTATGCCTTCCTAGGGTTATAGATCTAATTAGTAGATTCCTTCCAGGGGTTTCACTAGTAATATTTTTGAATCTTCTTGGAGTTGTGTAATCTTTACAAATCCACAAGTAAAACAATGCCTTCTCCGAATAGCTGGGATTACAGGATCTGAGTTGTAGACTGTTGGGGCCTTGGTTGATTTTTCCAAAGTGATTCAGATCTAAGTCATTGGTTAACAGTCAAGTTGAATTTTCTATTTAAGGGTTAAATTTCACTTAGTTACTAAAATTTAACTTATTTCCAAAAAATGCATTCCACATTGACTTCACAATAAATTTTCTTTACAATCTGGTGTCTCTCCACTAAATGTATTCTTTGTAAAATGTTGCTTAGGCAACATCACATACCCTTTGTTTATTACTGTGTTATATTGACCTGGTCTGTTAGTGGAACATCCGTGTTGCCGTTCTTTCTACACTTGTGCTGTGTAGACCCCCTCTCCACAAGCTTTGAGCAATCATTCCTATTCTTGGTGCAATTCCTACTTTTTCTGGCACTACTTGGCTTACTCACAGTTCTATGTGTGAAAACCAACTATATATCCTGTTATATTCATCCTTCCATATAACTGCCATTTGTCATTTATATTGACTTTTCTTTCTCAAAATCATAATGAACTCAGGGTCTTTCAATAACTCTCTTGTTCCATTTAACCATAATTTTATTTTCCTTTTGATGCTCAAATATGTAATCACAGTTTGGCCAGTAGGAATCCCTATAGCCAGATTCCTTTGTCCTTCTAGCACGGTCACTGACATTTTTGAAAGGATCCTAGTTTTCTGGTAACAGCTGGATATTTCACAGCTGTTTTGCGCTTCCTGCCCTGTGAACTGGAATCAGGTTACTTCCAAGGATTCCTCTTTTTTCATAGTGGGGAACCGGAACATAGACCAGAATCTAGGCACTGGGGGTACACATGAAAGTTAGCAGTGGATCAAAGGGCTACTATTGGGTGGTTGAAAAAATCTGCCTTTTTGAGGTTATGGGTTCCTACTGATTTTTTTCCAATTTGACATACATGCTTTTGTCCTCTAGTTTTCTTATATTATGAGATTGTATCTGCACTGACCACAAGCATCTTGTTGTAGGAAGAAAGATTCTATTTGGGGAGGGGAAATGTTTATTTAGATTGCTGACAGGTTGATGGAAAGATTCAAATGAAGATCTGGGCACTGGGGAGTAGCATCAATGTATAATCTGTCTTCTAGAACCCTCTTTCATTGCTAGGACTCTAGTCAGCTCACTCTTCTCTTCACGTACCCTGTGCACTTCAATAATTTTATTCTATAGTATGCCAGAGATTGCAGCTAAGGGGAATGAGTGCCATTCTTACTTCATCTTGTCTGGATCCTTCCCCACACCCAAGCCCTCCCTCTTCTCTTCAGGGTCTGACAAGCCCATGAGGTCAGTGAGGCTGCTTCCCCATAGCCTTATGAAGGGCCTGGAGTCTGCTTTCTGTTGTGCTTGTGGTTAACAGAGATGGCCAGATCATGTTTAAGTTGTTTGTCCCAAATATTGGAAACTTGAAACTTTTCCAGAACAGTCACTTTGCCGTATGTGGAAAACTCAAGTATAGATGACTTTCCTGGATGAAGATGCCTACATAAAGCAGGCCCGATACTGTTTTTTTTTTTTTTTTTAACATCTTTATTGGGGTATAATTGCTTTACAATGGTGTGTTAGTTTCTGCTTTATAACAAAGTGAATCAGTTATACATATACATATGTTCCCATATCTCTTCCCTCTTTCGTCTCCCTCCCTCCCACCCTCCCTATCCCACCCCTCCAGGCGATCACAAAGCACCCAGCTGATCTCCCTGTGCTTTGCGGCTGCTTCCCACTAGCTATCTACCTTACGTTTGGTAGTGTATATATGTCCATGCCTCTCTCTCGCTTTGTCACAGCTCACCCTTCCCCCTCCCCATATCCTCAAGTCCGTTCTCTAGTAGGACTGTGTCTTTATTCCTGTCTTACCCCTAGGTTCTTCATGACATTCTTTTTTCTTAAATTCCATATATGTGTTAGCATATGGTATTTGTCTTTCTCTTTCTGACTTACTTCACACTGTATGACAGACTCTGGGTCTATCCACCTCATTACAAATAGCTCAATTTCGTTTCTTTTTATGGCTGAGTAATATTCCATTGTATATAGGTGCCACATCTTCTTTATGCATTCATCCGATGATGGACACTTAGGTTGTTTCCACCTCCGGGCTATTGTAAATAGAGCTGCAATGAACATTTTGGTACATGACTCTTTTTGAATTATGCTTTTCTCAGGGTATATGCCCAGTAGTGGGATTGCTGGGTCATATGGTAGTTCTATTTGTAGTTTTTGAAGGAACCTCCATACTGTTCTCCATAGTGGCTGTACCAATTCACATTCCCACCAGCAGTGCAAGAGTGTTCCCTTTTCTCCACACCCTCTCCAGTATTTATTGTTTCTAGATTTTTTGATGATGGCCATTCTGACTGGTGTGAGATGATATCTCATTGTAGGTTTGATTTGCATTTCTCTAATGATTAATGATATTGAGCATTCTTTCATGTGTTTGTTGGCAGTCTGTATATCTTTCCTGTAATTGATATCTAGTCTCATAGCATTGTGGTCGGAAAAGATCCTTGATACAATTTCAATTTTCTTAAATTTACCAAGGCTTGATTTGTGACCCAAGATATGATCTATCCTGGAGAATGTTCCATGAGCACTTGAGAAAAATGTGTATTCTGTTGTTTTTGGATGGAGTGTCCTATAAATATCAATTAAGTCCATCTTGTTTAATGTATCATTTAAAGCTCGTGTTTCCTTATTTATTTTCATTTTGGATGATCTGTCCATTGGTGAAAGTGGGGTGTTAAAGTCCCCTACTATGATTGTGTTATTGTTGATTTCCCCTTTTATGGCTGTTAGTATTTGCCTTATGTATTGAGGTGCTCCTATGTTGGGTGCATAAATATTTACGATTGTTATGTCTTCTTCTTGGATCGATCCCTTGATCATTATGTAGTGTCCTTCTTTGTCTCTTCTAATAGTCTTTATTTTAAAGTCTATTTTGTCTGATATGAAAATCGCTACTCCAGCTTTCTTTTGGTTTCCATTTGCATGGAATATCTTTTTCCATCCCCTTACTTTCAGTTAGTATGTGTCTCTAGGTCTGAAGTGGGTCTCTTGTAGACAGCATATATATGGGTCTTGTTTTTGTATCCATTCAGCCAATCTGTGTCTTTTGGTGGGAGCATTTAGTCCATTTACATTTAAGGTAATTATCGATATGTATGTTCCTATTCCCATTTTCTTAATTGTTTTGGGTTCGTTATTGTAGGTCTTTTCCTTCTCTTGTGTTTCTTGCCTAGAGAAGTTCCTTTAGCAGTTGTTGTAAAGCTGGTTTGGTGGTGCTGAACTCTCTCAGGTTTTGCTTGTCTGTAAAGGTTTTAATTTCTCCATCAAATCTGAATGAGATCCTTGCTGTGTAGAGTAATCTTGGTTGCAGGTTTATCTCCTTCATCACTTTAAATATGTCCTGCCACTCCCTTCTGGCTTGCAGAGTTTCTGCTGAAAGATCAGCTGTTAACCTTATGGCGATTCCCTTGTGTGTTATTTGTTGTTTTTCCCTTGCTGCTTTTAGTATGCTTTCTTTGTATTTAATTTTTGACAGTTTGATTAATATGTGTCTTGGCGTATTTCTCCTTGGATTTATCCTGTATGGGACTCTCTCTGCTTCCTGGACTTGATTAACTATTTCCTTTCCCATATTGGGGAAGTTTTCAACTATAATCTCTTCAAATATTTTCTCAGTCCCTCTCTTTCTCTCTTCTTCTTCTGGGACCCCTATAATTCGAATGTTGGTGCGTTTGATGTTGTCCCAGAGGTCTCTGTGACTGTCCTCAGTTCTTTTCATTCTTTTTTCTTTATTCTGCTCTGCAGTAGTTATTTCCACTATTTTATCTTCCAGGTCACTTATCTGTTCTTCTGCCTCAGTTATTCTGCTATTGATCCCATCTAGAGTATTTTTCATTTAATTTATTGTGTTGTTCATTACTGTTTGTTTCATCTTTAGTTCTTCTAGGTCCTTGTTAAATGTTTCTTGCATTTTGTCTATTCTATTTCCAAGATTTTGGATCATCTTTACTATCATTATTCTGAATTCTTTTTCAGGTAGACTCCCTATTTCCTCTTCATTTGTTAGGTCTGGTGGGTTTTTATCTTGCTCCTTCATCTGCGGTGTGTATTTCTGTCTTCTCATTTTGCTTATCTTATTGTGTTTGGCGTCTCCTTTTTGCAGGCTGCAGGTTCCTAGTTCCCGTTGTTTTTGGTGTCTGTCCCTAGTGGCTAAGGTTGGTTCAGTGGGTTGTGTAGGCTTTGTGGTGGAGGGGACTAGTGCCTGTGTTCTGGTGGATGCGGCTGGATCTTGTCTCTCTGGTGGGCAGGTCCACGTCTGGTGGTGTGTTTTGGGGTGTCTGTGGACTTATTATGATTTTAGGCAGCCTCTCTGCTAATGGGTGGGGTTCTGTTCCTGTTTTGCTACTTGTTTGGCATAGGGTGTCCAGCACTGTAGCTTGCTGGTCGTTGAGTGAAGCTGGGTTCTGGCGTTGAGATGGAGATGTCTGGCAGATTTTTGCCGTTTGATATTATGTGGAACTGGGAGGTCTCTTGTGGAACAGTGCCCTGAAGTTGGCTCTCTCAGGTCAGAGGCACAGCACTGACTCCTGGCTTCAGCACCAAGAGCCTTTCATCCACATGGCTCAGAATAAAAGGGAGAAAAAGTAGAGAGAAAGAATTAGTAGAAGTAGGAAGAAAGAAAGAAAGAAAGGAAGAAAGGAGGGAAGGAAGGAAGGAAGAAAGAAGGAAGAAAAGAAGGAAAGAAGGAAAGAAAGAAAGGAGGGAGGGAGGGAGGGATGGTGGGAGGAAGGAAGGAAGGGAGGGAGGGAAGGAAGGAAAAAAGAAAGAAGATAAAGTAAAATATAATAAAGTTCTTAAATTAAAAAATAATTATTAAGAAAAATTAAAAAAAAACCAGACGGATAGAACCTTAGGACAAATGGTGGAAGCAGAGCAATACAGACAAAATCTCACACAGAAGCATACACATACACACTGACAAAAAGGGGAAAAGGGGAAAAAAATCATAAATCTTGCTCTTAAAGTCCACCTCCTCAATGTGGGATGATTTGTTGTCTAAAGGAGGGAAGGGAAGAAAAGAAAGAAAGAAAGAAAGAAAGGGAGGAAGGAAGAAAGAAAGGGAGGAAGGAAGAAAGAAAGAAAGAAGATAAAGTAAAATAGAGTTATTAAAATTAATTATTAAGAAAAAAAATTAAAACAAAAAAACGGATGGATAGAACCCTAGGACAAATGGTGGAAGCAAAGCTATACAGACAAAATCTCACACAGAAGCATACACATACACACTCACAAAAAGGGGAAAAGGGGAAGAAATCATAAATCTTACTCTCAAAGTTCACCTCCTCAATTTGGGATGATTCGTTGTCTGTTCATGTATTCCACAGATGCAGGGTACATCAAATTGATTGTGGAGCTTTAATCCGCTGCACCTGAGGCTGCTGGGAGAGATTTCCCTTTCTCTTCTTTGCTCTCACAGCTCCCAGGGGCTCAGCTTTGGATTTGGCCCCGCCTCTGCGTGTACGTCTGCGGAGGGCGTCTGTTCTTCGCTCAGACAGGACGGGGTTAAAGGAGCCGCTGATTCGGGGACTCTGGCTCACCCAGGCCGGGGAGGGAGGGGCATGGCGTGCGGGGCGGGCCCGCGGCGGCAGAGGCGGATGTGACGTTGCACCAGCCTGAGGCTCGCCGTGCGTTCTCCCGGGGAAGTTGTTCCTGGGTCCCGGGACCCTGGCAGTGGCGGGCTGCACAGGCTCCCCGGAAGAGGGGTGTGGATAGTGACTTGTGTTCGCACACAGGCTTCTTGGTGGCGGCAGCAGCAGCCTTAGCGTCTCTTGCCCGTCTCTGGGGTCCGCGCTTTTAGCCGCAGCTTGCGCCCGTCTCTGGAGCTCCTTTAAGCAGCGCTCTGAATCCCCTCTCCTCGCGCACCAGGAAATAAAGAGGTAAGAAAAAGTCTCTGGCGTCTTTGGCAGGTCGAGACTTTTCCCCGGACTCCCTCCCGGCCAGCTGTGGCGCACTAACCCCTTCAGGCTGTGTTCACGCCGCCAACCCCAGTCCTCTCCCTGCGCTCCGACCAAAGCCCGAGCCTCAGCTCGCAGCCCCGCCCGCCCCAGCGGGTGAGCAGACAAGCCTCTCGGGCTGGTGAGTGCTGGTCGGCACCGATCCTCTGTGCGGGAATCTCTTCGCTTTGCCCTCCGCACACCTGTTGCTGAGCTCTCCTCCGTGGCTCCGAAGCTTACCCCCCCCCGCTACCCGCAGTCTCTGCCCGCGAAGAGGCTTCCTAGTGTGTGGAAACCCTTCTTCCTTCACAGCTCCCTCCTACTGGTGCAGGTCCCGTCCCTATTCTTTTGTCTCTGTTTTTTCTTTTGCCCTACCCAGGTACGTGGGGGAGTTTCTTGCCTTTCGGGAGGTCTGAGGTCTTCTGCCAGCGTTCAGTAGGTGTTCTGTAGGAGTTGTTCCACGTGTAGGTGTATTTCTGGTGTATCTGTGAGGAGGAAGGTGATCTCCGAGTCTTACTCTTCCGCCATCTTCCTCTCGTCCCTGATACTGGTTTTATTCGCACAAACCCAGGCGAAGTGGAGACCATAAATTGCGTATAAATTTAATTATGTGGAGAATTTGTTCGTGGGCTTTATAGTGCTGATGGAGTTATGTCGTGCAGAAAACTCTCAGTATATGGTCATTTATTGATAGCAGTCCTAGGAATCATTGCTTATCTATCCTGGATCTGATACAGTGTATCAAATACAGAAAGTGGTATCTGCAACATGTTCCTAAGAACATTGTGCTCAAATATCAGAGTGCTTATAGGCAATTTCAGTAAAGTGAATGTATTAGTTTTCAATTGGCGTGTAACACATGACCATGTACTTAGTAGCTTATTATCTCACAGTTTCTGTAGTTTAAAAGGCTAGGCACGGCATACCTGGTTTCTCTGCCCTAGGTCTTACTGGACTGAAATCAAGGTGTTGGTCTCACCTGGGGCTCAAGATCCTCCTACAAGCAGAACTTGTAGCTGTTGGCAGAACTCATTTTCTTGTGGTTGTAGGACAGTGGTCCCGTTTTCCTGCGGGTTGTCAGCCAGCGACTACTCTCAGCCTTTAGAGCCTGCCCCCCATTTCTGTGCCGTGTGGCCCCCATAGGAAGATCACAGCATGAAATGTTGGCTTTCTTCCAGGCTAGCCAGATCACACCTCTGACTTTCTCTTCTGCGACCAACTAGAGAAAATGCTCTGCTTTTAAAGAACTCGCCTAAGGGGCTTCCTTGGTGGCGCAGTGGTTGAGAATCTGCCTGCCAATGCAGGGGACACGGGTTCGAGCCCTGGTCTGGGAGGATCCCACATGCCGCAGAGCAACTGGGCCTGAGAGCCACAGTTACTGAGCTTGCGCGTCTGGAGGCTGTGCTCTGCAACAAGAGAGGCCGCGACAGTGAGAGGCCCGCGCAACGCGATGAAGAGTGACCCCCACTTGCCACAACTAGAGAAAGCCTGGGCACAGAAACAAAGGCCAACACAGCCATAAATAAATAAATAATTTTTTTTTTAAAAAAAGAAAGAACTCACCTGATTAGGTCAGGCCCACCCAGGGTAATCGCCCATTTGCCATATCACATAATAGAATCATGATGTGATATCTCAACATATTCACTCTCAAAGGGGAGGGGATTATTCAAAGGCTGGACATTGGGTGTCACTGTAGAATTCTGCCTGTCACAATGAACTTGTAGTTTAAAAATACTTTTATGATAGCATTTTATGAATATATGTGTTTATTATTTTTGTGTCAAGATTGCTGGGTTTTTAAAATAAATTTATTTTTATTTTATTTATTTTTGGCTGTGTTCAGTCTTCATTGCTGTGCACAGGCTTTCTCCAGTTGCAGCAAGGGGGGCTACTCTTCATTGCAGTGTGTGCACTTTGCATTGTGGTGGCTTCTCTCAGTAGTTGTGGCTCTTGGACTCTGGAGCGCAGGCTCAGTAGTTGTGGCACACTGGCTTAGTTGCTCCGCGACATGTGGGATCTTCCCAGACCAGGGTTCAAACCCGTGTCCCCTGTGTTGGCAGGCAGATTCTTAACCACTGAGCCACCAGGGAAGTCCCTGATTGGCTCCTTTGTTTTTTTTTTCTTCTTCTCAGCCATACTTTATAGTTTCTGGGTACAGATATTGCACATATTTTGTCAGATTTATCAGTAAATATTTTAAATTGTTTGAAGCTGTTGTAAATTGTGTTTTTAAAATTTAAATTTCTGATTGTTGTTAGTATCTGGAAATACAAATGAATTTTGTATATTGATCTTATATCTTGTACCCTTGATAAACTTATTAATTCTAGTGGTTTTTTTTGGGGGGGTAGATTTCATTGGATTTTCAACAGAGATGATAATGTCTTCTGTGAATAAAGTTGGTTTTATTTCTTCCTTTCCAATGTAGATTTTTTTTTTCTTTTTTCTTGCCTTGTGGCATTGTCTGGAACTTGTAATACAGTGTTGAGTCAACATAATGAGAGTGGACATCCTTGATTTGTTCCTGTACTTAGGAGAAAGGCATTCAGTTTAACAGTTACTGTGGGTTTAGAATCCAGGGCGCCTTAGCTGGGTGCCTGTGGCTCAGCGTGTTGTATGAGGTTCCAGTCAAGCAGGAGGCTGGGGCTGTGGTTGCATTTGAAGGCTCAACTCTTGTGGTTGTTTGCAGTCCTCAGTCCTTCCATAAATGTGCCTCTCCACAGAGCTGCCTCCTAACATGGCAGTTGGCTTTTGCCTTGGGATAGTGATCTAAGAGAAAGGGAATAGGACTGAGAGTGTACCAGCGCAGAAACCACAGTTCTTTTTATAATCTTTTCTCAGAAGTGATAGCCCATGATTTCTGCCATATTCTGTTTATTGGATATAAGTCAACAAATACAACCCAAACTCAAGATCTGTGTACTAAGTAAGAATGTGACTATCTGGAAGTGGCTATCACTGGGAGCCATTTTAGAGATTGCCTGACATTGTATACTAAAATGGTGAATTACACATTTTAGAGTGTTAAGCCAACCCTGCATTCCTGGGATTCATGCTACTTTTTCATTATTTATTATCCTTTTTATATATTATTGGATTCAACTTTTTAAAAATTGCCAATAAGTTTTGCATCTTTATTCATGAGAGAAATTGATCTGTAGTTTTCTTCTAATGCTTTTGTCTGGTTTTGGTGTTGGAATGATGCTGGCTTCATATAGTGAGTGGGGAAGTATCCCCTTCTCTTTAATATTTTGGAAGCATTTCTGTGGAATTGATGTTATTTTTTTCCCTTAAATGTTTGGTTTACTTCACCAGTAATGTTGTCTGGCCCTGGCATTTTCTTTGTGATAACATTTTTGGTTACACTTTTAATTTCCTTAATAGACATAGGTAGACATAGGACTATTCAACTTATCTATTTATTCTCAAGTGAGCTTGGGTTGTTTTCATCTTTCACGGAATTTGCTTCATCTAAGTTGCTGAACCTATTGGCATAAAGTTGTTGATGATACCTGTGGAATCTGTAGTGATGTCATCTCTCTCATATCTGTTATTGGCAATATAAGTTCTTTACCTTTCTGCTCTTATCAGTCTGGCTAGAGGAGTATCCTTTTTTTTTTTTTTTTATCTTCTCTGAAAACTAGCTTTCAGTTTCATTGATTTTCTTTATTGTTTTTCGTTTTCTATTTCATTTATTTCCATAATGATATTTTTTCATCATTTTAATTCTCTGCTTATTTTAGGTTTTAATTTCCCTTCTTTTTCTACTAGTATTTGAAGGTGTAATCTTATTGATTTGAATTTTTTTCCACTATATGCATTTACCATTATAAGTTTTTCTACAGCTAAAGTACTATTTAAGCTGTATCTGCCATTTTCATATTCTGTTTAACTATTTTCATTTAGTTCAAGATACTTTCTAATTCCCCTTTTGTGTTGTTTAGTTTCCAAATATTTGCTGTCTTATCTTTTAAAGTACTTTTTTCCCTCTGGCTCCCTTTTAAGATATTCTCTTTATCACTGGTTTTAAGCAACTTGATTTTGATGTGCCTACATGTTATTTTCTTTGTATTTCTTGTGTTTAGGGTTCTTTGACTCCTCAGGTTCATGTGTTTATATTTTATAGTTATAATTCAGTTGTCTCAGTGGTGTGGGTGGTTTCGTATCCATATCACATCTATTGCCTCTTGCTTTCACATCTGTAAGAGAAACACGTGAACTCTTGAGTGAAAATTGAGTGAAACACGTCAGTGCATCTAATCTTGTGATAAATTGTTAGTTTTTGATCATGACTAGAGGACTCTGCCTTAAGTCTTTTAAAGATATCTTCAGCAATTTTGTGGTATGCTAAAAGGTGTGATGATATCCTTCTTATTTGATTTAATTAAAGTTCAACCTATGCTTAGTAGTTGAGACACACTCATAGGACAGAGTTGATGCTTAATATTTAATGAAAATTTTTTTGTTTGTTTCAAAAACTTAAAAGACCTTAATTTATTATACATACTTTCCCGCTTTAGTATTTTCAAAAATTACGTTGTCAGACATGTTAATTATACAATTCAAACAATATAGGGGTATGTAAAAAATAAGTGAGCTTACCCTTTATCCGTTCAGTTCTACATATCTGGCGGTATCTTATGTTAACACTTTGGTGTGTTTCCTTCTATACCTTTCTATGTGCTCATACATACACATACAAATATCTATATGTCTGTATGTATATTTGTATCTATATCTATCCATACACATACGTTTCTTTCCGATATGGAATCATCTTATACGTATTACTCAGACACTTCATATGTTTACTTTAACAATATGGGGTTTTCTTAGATACTTTCTGTTTTCCTGCCTTCTTAAATAAGGATATGGAAACTTTTCACGAGAAGAAAAAAAAAACTTTAAAAGCATTTTCAGAGTTGTCTTTTCTCTAAACAGCATAATAAAGTTACCTAGCTTTACAGGCAAGCTAGAGGCCATAAAATTACTTAAAAAGAAAAACAAAGTCTCCAGAATACAGGGAGAATGAAAGAGTTAGAACGTAAAGTGGAAAACAAGGAGCAAAAGTCAAAGAGACTGAAATAAAATGAGAGAGGGGGGCAGACTATGCAGTAAGAGAATGAATGAAGTTGAGAAGGAAATCGGGGTTTAGTGGAGTAATATGAACAAAATAAAGTGAGAGAGTGGCATGGACATATATACACTACCAAATGTGAAACCGATAGCTAGTGGGAAGCAGCCGCGTAGCACAGGGAGATCAGCTCGGTGCTTTGTGACCACCTAGAGGGGTGGGATAGGGAGGGTGGGAGGGAGACACAAGAGGGAGGGGATGTGGGGATATATGTATACGTATAGTGGATTCACTTTGTTATACAGCAGAAACTAGCACACCATTGTAAAGCAATGATACTCCAATAAAGATGTTAAAAAAAAGAAAAAAGAATAAATATTGTTTTCAACTTTTACTATCTCTACCTTTTAGCCTTTTCATATGCTCCATTCTAGTTTGGAGATGAAATCAAGATTGGGATAGATTTTAAACATGTATTCAAGCATTAAAGTGTTGACGAACATAATGACTTTCTCTAGCTGTGTTAGCTGCTTCCATGGTGGCGCATCAGTTAAAATGCCCATCTGATTTAGTTCAGCTGTTTTTGTTTGTTTGTTTGTTTTAAGGCAACTTATCCAACTTTTAATGATTCAGAAATAATCCCAGTTGCAGTCAGGTGGTAAAATATGTGACAGAGTTCAAGAACCACCTTAGGGCGCTAGCAGTAGAGACCTTAAGCTTCCTGTTTTAGGGATAGCAATTTTAGTGTCAGCCCTAAGTGAGTATAAGCAGAATGATTTTGAGGAATTTTTCATATTGAGGTTTAAGCTAGTGTAGCTTTTAAACTGTGGCCTTTCGGGGTATTTCCTGGAATCAAAATTGGCATGCTTTCTAGGATAACAAATCAGCATGTTTAGTGATATTAAAGTTTCAGTGGAGAGGTTGAGTTTAATTTCTTTTTTTTCCCAGATATGTGTCACAAAGATGTCTACACGGAACTGCCCGGGAATGGACTCAGTGATCAAACCCCTGGACACAATTCCTGAGGATAAAAAAGTCAGGGTTCAGAGGACACAGAGCACTTTTGACCCATTTGAGAAACCAACTAATCAAGTTAAGAGGGTGCATTCTGAGAACAATGCTTGCATTAACTTTAAGGCCTCCTCCACTGGCAAAGAGTCTCCTAAAGTTCGGCGGCACTCCAGCCCCAGCTCGGTAAGTGCAGTCTTCGTCACTTATCAGTGGGTGAACAGAACAAGTGTCCCTCTTATAATAGCGGCATGCTGTGCAGGAAGACAGCAGGTGGCTTTATCTGTACATTATTATGCATTGTCTCCTTAGGTGGTTTAATGTTTTTGGAAGAAATAGCGCAGGCACGCGCAAGTGCCAACTATATACAGACTCTTTATTCATAAGCACCCAACAAGCAAATGAGAAATGATTCAACTTATTTTGGGAAAGATTATTTTCTTTCTAGTTGTTTCTAGTTAGAGGAATTTATAATTAAAAATCCTTTGCTATTTTGAACACCTGGAGAGGATGTTTGAACTTCACTGTGTTTGCGGGCAGTAAGGGTCGTTTTGAATTTGGCAGATTCACAAAGAATTTCATTCCAGGGTACATGTTAGAATGTGTTCACTTGTCTTACTCCAGTTTGTTCTCATTGTCAATAGTCTACAAATTACGAGCTAGACATTGAAACTGATCTTAAAGAGAAATCCTTTTCATCACAGTGAAATTTTCTACGCCCAAACTATATCAAAGCAAGTCTTGCCTTTGGACCCAAGGAGGTATAAAGTTCTGAGGTGATTGCTGCTTTTTGACTGTAGAAGTTTTACTGAAACTCATATTTCCAAGACTGGCCTGCATTTAACATTGTAAAAAAAAAAACTTATGATCTTTTGAAATTAAGTAATTTTCTAATTTAACCCACACTTAAGAACTTCTTGACATAGATGGTCTAAGAGTTTAAAGGGTAAGTGAAGAATGCTAAGAGAATTTTGATTCTGTCATCTTGCTAAGAAACATATTCCATTTCACAAATTTTAAATATTAAATTCCATGAGGGCCGAAACAGAGCAAGAGATGTCAACTGCTAGGAGAATATTGACAGTTTAATTCAGTTTAATTAAAGTGTATGATACCTCACAAATCTTGTGTCACATTTTTTTGTTAATGAATCGAAAATAAATTCGTTAATGCAACATTTATGAGGAGAATTGATTATCTTGGCTTTCCCCAAATTGGCCCCTGTAATCTTGTCTATGATTGCAAGGTAGTGTCCATTTAGGTCACAGATACAGCACTAACTCCTGGGAGAACTTTTAGATTTAGTATCATTTAGAAGAAATGAAAAGAATCATTGAAGAATAATTAAGCTTCTGTAATGGAAAGAGAATTACATACATTTTACTATATAGTTATCTTAATATTATTATATGTCAGTCTACGTGATATATAGAAATTGGCACTTGAGATATTGCAACGAAGCATACTTATACTAAAAAATTATTCACTGTTTATATGAAAATCAAATTTAGCTAGTTATCCTGTATTGTACCTGCAATCCTAGTTATTATCCAGTGGTACATTACTTCTTTTGTTACTCAAATTGTTCCTGCTTTGGTCACTGGGAGCTCTTTTAGCTTGGCCCCTGTGTCCTTTTGAGATGTCTTCATCCCTTTGTTTTTTGAACACTTTCTTACTTTCTTGTCCTACAAGTTGCTCTTGACTTACACTGTGTTTTTCCAGCCCCAGACCTCGAATCAGCCATTTCTTCAAAGATCCCTGTCTCCTTTGATTGAAGAGTGGTATTTAGAAACTAAGACTGGGTGCTGGGTGTGCTTACTGCTACTGGGGGTCATCAAGTCAGTGTGTACATCATAGTATGAATAATAACAGTGGGATTTTTAATATTTAATAAGGAGTTAATTAAAATACTTGTCAAAGAAAGCTGAGACTTGTCTGATGCGTTCTGTATTTCTCTCTGTATTTATTCATTTATTTTATACTGGAGTATAGGTGATTGTTAACAATGTGTCAGTGTCAGGTGTACAGCAGAGTGATTCAGTTATACATATACATGTATCTATTCTTTTTCAAATTCTTTTCCCATTTAGATTGTCAGATAATATTGAGCAGAGTTCCCTGTGCTATACAGTAGGTCCTTGTTGGTTATCCATTTTAAATATAGCAGTGTGTACACGTCAGATAGGAGAGGACTCAGGGAGCATGGCAGTGGCGTAGGGTTAGAAACCCCTTCATATAATTAGAGAGAGCAACTAGTGCAGTAAAACCAAAACCAATGGATAACATCAACAACAAATATAGGTGACGAGGTTTCTCCATGAACCTCAAACTAGGAGTGAGGGGAACAAACCATGAACAATTTTAAGAACCATGTGGTATCAGAAAGTGAGAGGGAGGAAGCTCAGGGAAGGCCAGGGGACTAGGGCCTACTCTCAGATCCAGGAAACCCCAAAATTGCCATCAGGTACGTACTGGTGGCTCATTGGGCTATTCTTAGGACAGCAACAGCACCTGGGTGGGGACTTGGATGGCACCTGTGAGTGCATGAGTGCACAGAGACCATGGGGTGTCTGCTGGTCTTCCTCCTGTGACTTCCCTAGAACATCAGATTGAAGCACCTTTTCAGGACAAAGCCCTGCACTGAGTAGAAAGTGCTGGAGTAGACTTCTGTGCAGGGAAGGTTCAGTAAGGCAAAAGGGAAAGAGAAAGTCCAGAAAGAAGTGTTGAAGTGAAACAAATGGGGAAAGCTCAGTGTGTGAGAGATTGTCATTTTTTTCTTTTTCAATTCATGGAACAGAGAAAAGAATTTCATTCCATAAAGCTAGAAAAGCTATCTTGGCCATATGCCTCTCAAATTACTGAAAAATTCATTTTACTGAAAAATAACCAATAGAAAAATTATTGGTTGAATCCCATACAAAACTATGAAAAAAAGAGAGAGAGAGTAACGAGTAGCATACCATCTCTACAGATAATGAAAGCAAGCTAGAGGGGGGCAAAATTATCGTTATTGCAGATTTATGATGATATATCTAGAAAAACCAAAAGAATCAGTGGAAATACTACAAACAGTGAGAGAAGTTAGCCAAATTGCAGGTTATAACATTAATATACAAAACCCAATAGATACCATTATAAAAACAAATAAGAATTAGTGTTGAAAACTGGCAAATAAATCAAACAACTAAGCATTTATTTTCAGTGATTTCTGTATGAAATTCACCTCATGGTAATCTAGTCATTGATGAAGGGAAATTTCTCTTTTAGGAGTAATCCCACTAATAAATCAAGAAAGAATAATAGATTTAGGAATCACCATTTGGCAACCCCTGAAGAATTAATACATCTAAGCAAAGATTATAAATACCTGCTAACATCCTCAAAAGAGGGACATCCAGAGGTTATGATGTCCTCATGGGAGTATGCAATAACCACCAATAGAATTAAGCCTGAATCTGAACAAGTCTCTAGATGTAACTACCTGAGTTACAGGGTACAAAGGAACACATCGAGACGGGATTTTCTCTGCTCTATTCCTATCCCCAAGTATGTTTACCCTACTTTTTGGCTTTAATTTGTATACAGTGTTTACAATCTTAAGATGATGTAAATACTGTTCTTAGTGAGATCACGTAGTGTACTATGATTAACTTTCTTTCCTTGCAAAAATTTTTGATTTTCCTAGTTATAATTGCCTCTTCTTTTCATTTGTTCATGATTAATACAATTAATTAATAGAATTTTAATCACAAATTGAGGCCTCAAACTATTTGATAAAACTAGAAAACTCCTCTGAAATAAATCAGAATCAGATAATCTGTCAGTTTTTCTTCCCCCTGAAATTTTCCTTGTGGTTCTCCATTGTCCTAATCCAATCTGGACTGGTTGATCTCCAAATTGCTGTCAGGAGACGTCCCTTCATTCCTCCAAAGCTGATGGACCAATCTAGTTTTGAGGATAGGTAAGCCTAGCTGCAGTTTGTTTCCTGAGATGATCAAGATGGGGCTCAGTGCCTTTTTTATGCTTCATTTTTGTTCAGTCTCACTGTTCATCCTGGTTTTCATTATGCTTGATGTCCTAATTCTGAGCCTCTCAAGTTCAACCTCTTCAGAGAATAAACCTCTGCTGGGATCAGGGATAGGCAGACACCTGACTGGGAGAGTCTAGGGGAAAGGACCTGTTCCTTAAATCCACTCTAACTTATCATTTTGGTTTTAGCCCCTCCTTAAAGTTCAACTTCCAATTCTTGAGTGTTTCTGGGATTCTGAAGTATGAATTGACTTAGTTCTTACTGGTTTCTACCTTTAGTCATCATCCTTGTCAGTGACCTCCTGTCCATTTGTTTCCCATCTCAAAATTTTTGTTTGTATCTTGTCTTCAGTCTTCTCCTTATTCATTTTATTTGCCCTTCTGAGTTATAACTTAGTACTGTCATTTTAGTACAGATTGGTAAGGGGGAGAGATAAATACTTGTATTCAAGCCACCATGTTGAACTGGAAATGTCCACTGTTTCTCTCCTATTATATTAACTTCCTTTAGATCCTCTTTCCTGAGAGTTTCTTATTGGGTTTACCCTTTTCTGATCCAATCTGGGATGTCTGTCTTGTATATCAGGGCGCTTATATTACTTTGTGTGAAAAGTGCTTTGCTTTCTTTTCATTTTGGGAACTTTTGCTTCCATTCAGTATGCCCTGGAAAAAGGTCTTTGCTCTTTCCTGATCAAGCTGGAAATAGTTTCTTTTTCTCTTTTAGCACGATGCTACAGTATTCTGTTTTATTCTGAGTCCTTTCTGTCTACTGCCTTTTTGTTCTCTCCCCTATTGCAGTGACGGGGGAGGGGGGGATTTTATTATACTCTTTTTCATGGAAAGACTATTTTCCTTTCGATTCCTCATTGGGCCGAAAATGGACGTGGTTACACTTCTTGTGCAACACCATTTTACATCCTGTCCAGCAGTGTATGGGTTTGATCATTTCATACTCAGTGGCATGAGAGTTTTATGACATAGGTTTTGTTATTTTTAAAGATTTTTTAAAGGCTGATAAGCATCAAAGGAAACCCTTTACCTAAGGGCAACCAGGATTAATGTTATAGCTTTATTTTATTGTTATTTCTTTGAAAGTATTAGTTATCTTGAATAGGCTCCAAGAGTACAGTTGAGAAGGAAGGAGAAGATGAGTAGCAGTGTGGCAATCCGGCCCCTATTTTGGTGAGGAACTCAGGATTGTCACTCTTGTTTCTTGGAATGCTGTGGTAGAAACTACTGTACAATATCACATCTTCCCAACTGTTGTACCTCTCTCTGCTGTTCACATACTGGTCATGTCTATGTGAGGAGTCATGCCTCAAATCAAGGAATCAAGAGTGCCTTGGCCTCAGTGACCATCACAATCATCTGGACTTCCTGATTTTGTCCAGACGGTGGCACTTCAAAATTCAGGCAGAATGTAAAGAATGTGATTTTATTTAAATTGGTATATTTCAAGAGGTGTTTGACAGATCCTGTTTGTTTCAGATGATTTTTGAGTGCCTACTCTTCCTGGGCCTAGTCCCTGGGTCATAATTAGCACTGTCACTGACAGGACAGACTTTTGCTCCCCTTTTCCTACCATCTCCTCCAACTCAGCTGTGCCCTTCAACAGCGAGAACTATTGGCAGCGCTGTAGGAGAGTCTCGCCTGTCTTGCTGGCCCAATTTAGAAGGGATTTCATTGAGCTGTGCTTCAAGAGACCATATTTTCAGAAATTCAGGTTTAGATTAAGGTCCTCTGTACATTCTGTAAATTTCTCCAAATTTACCTCTCTTCCTTACCAAAAAAAAACCTGCATCCCATGACAGTCAGGCTCAATTTGGAGAGAGAGGAGGATGGTGCAGACTTGAAAATGAGAGGCCCGCTTCAGTCCTCAGATGCTCATCCTTGGGGATCTCATTTTGGCATTGCTGCCTTCTTGTGGGGACTAGCCGCTTGTCAGGTTGTTAGCATGTGTGGTGGTTGGGTCTCTCCCTCTGTCTAGATCTAGATCTATTTTGTAACCAAGTTATCCATCAACTATGAATTATCTCAGTGTGGCTGTGTCTAAAAGGGTTAGAAATGCAGGATGATAGAGCCTGTTGTGAAGATCAAAGGCAGAAGAAAAATTAGCCCAGGAAGGTTTGACTTCAAAAATCCTTGTTGTTTGATGAGGTCAGATAGTTCTGACTGAATCCTTCCCACCTTACTCTCACACCCACTCTCACAATTATTAGTATAATGTGATAGAGAAGTGGTTCTTACTTGTGGTTTTCCTACAATTCAGGGGGTCATCAACAATCTTAAGTAAGGGGTTATGTATGAAGGTTAAAGTAAATTTTCAATGAATTCAGTGTAAAACTGTTGACATTCTTATAACCATATCATGGTATCATTATAGTGAACACTGAGGTATACTCATGCAGTTTATAAAAATTGACTAAAAAACCCCATCCTTGTTTCTAGGAATGGGGTTTCAGTGGACGATAGACAAGCATGACTTAATAACTCCTCCATTTGGGTGGGAGTTAGGTCTCCATGGAAAGAGTCTGCCAATGTAGTAGTGGTAAAGAAAATATGTTCTCAATTCCAATCAACTTGGCTTGAATTGTAGCTCTGCCATTAGCTGTAGGATCTTAGATGAGTAACTTTACTTCTCCAGTCTTAAATTCTTCATGTTCAAATAGGAACACTAATAGAACCAACCTTAGGGTGGTGTTATAGGGATTAAACTTAGGTGATGTATTTAAAGTGATAAACTCAAAGCATGGAACACAGTAAACACTTGATATTAGCTGGTTGTTTTTGCTGATTGCACAAACAATGAATTGGAGCACGCCAGGACCATCTCCTTCAGGGCAGGGTGGCAAACACCATTCAGCTGGAATATTATCTTGGCTTTTTCATTATCCATGCCAATGTTCCCCTCCACTGGTCCAGACAATTGACAGTTCTCTGTACCTTTATTCTGTTAAAAAAATATATTAACATTATCTCATTAAATTCTACATCTCCATGCAGTTAGTGTCTGTTAATAATTGCTGATTAGCCCTCTGTATTTCCATTTCTCTAAAGTGCTGTCTCAAACCTGCAGTCTAAGTAGGGAAGTGGTAAGCAGAGAATAGTGGCTCCATAAAGCTGTTTCCCATCCATGCATGCACCTGACATCAAAGAGCCAAAGATAATGTTAGGGTTGACTACCTATTGGCTCGATCTAGCATCTTTAGTTAAATGTGATGATTTAATAAAGTTGCAAGGAAAAAGAAAGGCAAACCAAAGGCCTGAACTTTAATTATCAAACAAAATAGGACCTCTCCTTCTGAATTATTCTTAGTCATTTGATTGGAAGGATTTTATTATTGGCCTCTTTAAACACTTGGCATTTAGCTTCCTTATTTATATGCATAATAATTACAGATCAGAACATTTCTGTGTATTTAAAATAGGAGATGAACTTTACAAGAATCTAACTCTTAAAGCGCAGACTATCTTATAGACATGTCCTGTTCCATAGACCCATTCTTTCATTGACTAGAATAACTTATAGAGAGGTATTACATGTGTGTGATTCTTCTTATTTTACAGATCTGTAACTTACAGTATATTTCCACAATGTGTACATATCAGTTTCAAAGGCAGATCACATTGACTGTTTTTCCACTAAATGAGACAAAATATTAATTTTCTGCCATCACATTGTTAATAGGATGTACTTTAACGATGGCAGTTAATACCTCCAAATCATTCAGTTAGATGCCATTAGCATCTCTTTATTTTTCTAGTGGATAAATGGGATATATTCTAAAAAAGAGTATTATCCTTGCTTTTCTAATTTCCTCAATTCAGTTTCTTCAAGTAGTAATTTTAGTATGGTCTAAGTCTTAAAATGATTACATAAGCTTATATAAGGCAGTTTACGAAGAGTAAAATATTTTTAGAAAATTATTTGTGCCTTTCTAGGAAGAGAAAATAATAACTTCCTAATCTATTACCAATTTTGTGTGATTGTGTCTTGTCCTTGCTGTAAATACGCATAAGCAGTTTATCTTCTAATAAGACTAAACAGGTCATTTTCTGCTGCTGCTTTTTTCTTTAATTTAGATTGAATTTATTCTTAAAGGAGCACAAAAGCAAACATACAGACTTCTCATTATGATTTTAAATAATTTAGAATGGAACTGTGAACACAATATTTTCCCCATTGAAGATCATTTTATACTGAAGTTTAATATAGGTTTAAAAATTTCTATTTAAAACTTGGGCTCAGGAGGGTGATGGTAAAGTGCGACATTCACAAGCTGTTTCTTGGTGATGAAAAATGCATGAGAACGTAACCCACACAGGGCTAGTCAGGCTCTTTTGAATGTAGTTTTCCATTAAGTTTTACTTGATTCAACTCAACACATGGTTGGTACTTCACAAGTTTCTTGAAGAAAAGAATAGGTAGTCCATTGTCTATTAATTCCTTCCTACAGTGTCCCTTGTTGTTCTTTTTCTAGCTGCAGTTAAATGTCTAAAATCATAATACTTTCAACCTTTCTTCTCTTCTAGTATGTGCACATTTATTTAAATTTTATTTTATGTATTGATTTAGCTGCATCCCATGGGTCTTAAAATGTCATGTCCTCAGTGCCACATATTTATTTATGAATTTTCAATTTTGATTTTCTTTTTAACCCATATGGCTAGACTATTTAGTTTTCCTTTTATTCTTAATTTTTAATTTATTGCATTGTGTTCAGAAAAAGTAACTTGAAATGTTTCTTCAGTTTTGAATATTGAGGTTTCTTTGGTGGCCTAATCTATGGCCATTTTTTGTGAATGTTTAATGTGTACTTGAAAAGAATATATATTAATATACGTATTAGGTTAAAATATTAATTCTACTATTCAAGCCCATATATCTCACTTATCGGTCATTTGCTTGCTCTGTTGATGTCTGAGTGATGTATGTCTGTCTCCCATTATCACTGTGGATTTGACAATTTCTCATTTTATTGCTACCAGCATTTGTTTTATACACCACAAAACTATGTTGTTTGGCTCATACTAGTTTGTGATTATTAAATTTCTTGGTGGATTTTAATGGGCTATACTAATTTAATCTATTTGCTGTTTTGTAAATTCTGTCTTCTCTGCCATCAGTATTGCTATAATGCGTGATTTCGCAAAAATACTTTTTTTTGCTATATTTTCCCTTTTATTTTCAGATTTACTCTTTTGTCTTAATTTTTTGGTCTCTTCTCAATAGCGCATTGCTAGATTTTCTTTGTCTTTCCAATCTGAGAACTTTATATTAATAGAGAAATTTTAAAATTTATATTTATTGTAAGCATTGATATATTTGGACTTAACTTCCTTATTTTGTGATTTTCTACTTTATACGCTTTCTTACTGAGTATGCCCCTTCTCTAACTCTCCCATCCCTTACCCTCTTCCCCCTTCTTCCTTGCACTTTTCTCTTCCATTCCTTCCTTCCTTAATTTGTTTGGGATTTGTACATCATATTTATTCTAGTAATTACCTTTTAAGTGTTAAGAAATACACTAAAATTTATGAATGTGGAGTTAATCAGTATCTGCAGTCTGTCCTTAACAATCCAATATATCCCAACATGCTTTTATTCTCTTTTTCTACTGTTATTTGCCTTCCTGCACTTCACCCATCACTCCAACTATATCTTATATTGAGATAAAATGGAATTTTATACCTATTTTTTTCCTGTAGGTGGTAAAATTGCAACGTTTCCATCCCAAATGAGGAACTATCTTGAGTATTAGTAATCCAAAACCATTTTCCCTTTTCATTTTAAAAGTATTGCTTAGTTGTCTTTTTTTCAGCCATTGTTGTGTATAAAAATATTATGCTTGTTGAATAATTTTTCTGTTTAGATGTAACCTCTCCCTAGAGCTTTCTGGGAAAATTCTGTTCAACCATTGAACTTTTTCCTTTTTCAGCTATGTACGTTCTTTTAGTCACTGACCATACATGTTTTATTTCGCTGATGAAATATTTAATCTCTAAATCTCTGTTTCTTTTCAAAGGATGTAATATCTTCTTAAATCTCTAAGATACTGGCTGTTGGGCTTCCCTGGTGGCGCAGTGGTTGAGAGTCCACCTGCCAATGCAGGGTACACGGGTTCGTGTCCCGGTCCAGGAAGATCCCACATGCCGCGGAGCGGCTGGGCCCGTGAGCCATGGCCGCTGAGCCTGCGCGTCCGGAGCCTGTGCTCCACAATGGGAGAGGCCACAACAGTGAGAGGCCCACGTACCGCAAAAAAAAAAAAAAAAAAAAAAAAATACTGGTTATTTTTATTCAAAGTTATTATTACTTTTGCAGTGTCAACTCTCTTACCAGGGTTTAACTTATTTGCCCATTGAATTTTAAAATTAATTAATTAATTAATTTTGGCTGCGTTGGGTCTTCATTGCTGCGCACTGGCTTTCTCTAGTTGCAGCGAGCAGGAGCTGCTCTTAGTTGCTGTGTGCAGGCTTCTCATTGTGGTGGCTTTGCGTGTTGCGGATCATGGGCTCTAGTCGCACAGGCTTCAGTAGTTGTGGTGCACGGGCTTGGTAGTTGTGGCTCGTGGGCTCTAGAGCACATGCTCAGTTGTTGTGGCTCACGAGCTTAGTTGCTCGGCGGCATGTGGGGTCCTCCGGGACCAGGGCTCAAACTTGTGTCCCCTGCATTGGCAGGCAGATTCTTAACGACTGCGCCACCAGGGAAGTCCCTGAGTTTTTTTTTTTTTTTAATAGAGTATGGTTGCTTTACAATGTTGTGTTAGACTCCACTGCACGACAAAATGAATCAGCCATACACATAAAGATATCCCCTCCCTTTTGGACCTCCCTCCCATTTAGGTTACCACAGTGTGCTAGGTGAGTTCCCTGTGCTATACAGCATGTTTCCATCAGCTGTCCATTTTATACATAGTGTCAATAATGTATATGTGTCAATCCCAGCCTCCCAATGCCTCCCACCCCACCCTTTTCCCACTTGGTATATACATTTACATATACATATACATTTGTTCTCTACGTCTCTGTCTCTTTGCTTTGCAACTTAGATCATCTATAACATTTTTCTACATTCCACATGTACACGTTATCACATATATTTGCTTTTCTCTTTCTGACTTACTTCACTCTGTATGACACTCTCTTAGGTCCATCCATGTCTCACAAATGACCCAGTTTCATGGCCTTTGTTTTTTAGAGTTAGGATATACCTGATACCTTTATTTATTTATTTTTAAAAGATATTTATTGGAGTATAATTACTTTACAATGGTGTGTTAGTTTCTGCTGTATAACAAAGTGAATCACGTATACATATACATATACATATATATATATATATATATATCTCCACATATTTCCTCCCTCTTGTGTCTCCCTCCCACCCTCCCTATCCCACCCCTCTAGGTGGACACAACGCACCGAGCTGATCTCCCTGTGCTATGCGGCTGCTTCCCACTAGCTATCTAGTTTATATTTGGTAGTGTATATGTGTCCATGCCACTCTCTCACTTCATCCCATCTTACACTTCCCCCTCCCCGTGTCCTCAAGTCCATTCTCTAAGTCTGCATTTTTATTCCTGTCCTGCCCCAAGGTTCTTCAGAACCATTTTTTTCTTTTTTTAGATTCTGTATATATGTGTTAGTGTATGGTAGTTGTTTTACTCTTTCTGACTTAACTTCACTCTGCATGACAGTCACCAGGTCCATCCACCTCACTACAAGTAACTCAATTTCATTTCTTTTTATGGCTGAGTAATATTCCATTGTATATATGTGCTACATCTTCTTTATCCATTCATCTGTCGATGGACACTTAGGTTGCTTCCATGTCCTGGCTATTGTAAACAGAGCTGCAAAGAACATTGTGGCACATGACTCTTTTTGAATTATAGTTTCCTTAGGGTATATACCCAGTAGTGGGATTGCTGGGTCATATGGTAGTTCTATTTTTAGTTTTTTTTTTTTTTTCTTTGTGGTACGCAGGCCTCTCACTGCTGTGGCCTCTGCCGTCGCGGAGCACAGGCTCCGGATGCGCAGGCTCAGTGGCCATGGCTCACGGGCCCAGCCGCTTCATGGCATGTGGGATCTTCCCGGACCGGGGCACGAACCCGTGTCCCCTGCATTGGCAGGCGGACTCTCAACCACTGCACCACCAGGGAAGCCCTATTTTTAGTTTTTTAAGGAATCTCCATACTGTTTTCCATAGTGGCTGTATCAATTTACATTCCCACCAACAGTGCAAGAGGGTTGCCTTTTCTCCACACCCTCTCCAGCATTTTTTGTTTGTAGATTTTTTGATGGTGGCCATTCAGATCGGTGTGAGGTGATACCTCATTGTATTTTTGATTTGCATTTCTCTAATTGTTAGTGATGTTGAGCATCCTTTCATGTGTTTGTTGGCAATCTGTATATCTTCTTTGGAGAAATGTCTACTTAGGTCTTCTGCCCATTTTTGGATTAGGTTGTTTCTTATTTTGATATTGAGCTGCATGAGCTGCTTGTATATTTTGGAGTTTAATCCTTTGTCAGTTGCTTCGTTTGCAAATGTTTTCTCCCATTCTGAGAGTTGTCTTTTCGTCTTGTTTATGGTTTCCTTTGCTGTGAAAACCCTTTTAAGTTTCATCAGGTCCCATATGTTTGTTTTTGTTTTTATTTCCATTTCTCTAGGAAGTGGGTCAAAAAGGATCTTGCTGTGATTTATGTCGTAGAGTGTTCTGCCTATGTTTTCCTCTAAGAGTTTGATGGTGTCTGGCCTTACATTTAGGACTTTAATCCATTTTGAGTTTATTTTTGTGTATGGTGTTAGGGAGTGTTCTAATTTCATTTTTTTACATGTAGCTGTCCAGTTTTCCCAGCACCACTTATTGAAGAGGGTGTCTTTTCTCCATTGTATATTCTTGCCTCCGTTATCAAAAATAAGGTGACCATATGTGTGTGGGTTTATCTCTAGGCTTTCTATCCTGTTCCATTGATCTATATTTCTGTTTTTGTGCAAGTAGCATACTGTCTTGATTACTGTAGCTTTGTAGTATAGTCTGAAGTCCGGGAGCCTGATTCCTCCAGCTCCGTTTTGCTTTCTCAAGATTGCTTTGGTTATTCGGGGTCCTTTGTGTTTCCATACAAATTGTGAAATTTTTTGTTCTAGTTCTGTGAAAAATGCCATTGGTAGTTTGATAGGGATTGCATTGAATGTGTAGATTGCTTTGGGTAGTATAGTCATTTTGACAATGTTGCTTCTTCCAGTGCAAAAACATGGTATATCTCTCCATCTGTTTGTATCATCTTTAATTTCTTTATCAGTGTCTTATAGTTTTCTGCATACAGGTCTTTTGTCTCCTTAGGTAGGTTTATTCCTAGATAGTTTATTCTTTTTGTTGCAGTGGTAAATAGGAGTGTTTCCTTAATTTCTCTTTCAGATTTTTCATCATTAGTGTATAGGAGTGCCAGAGATTTCTGTGCATTAATTTTGTATCCTGCTACTTTACCAAATTCATTGATTAACTCTAGTAGTTTTCTGGTAGCATCTTTAGGATTCTCTATGTATAGTATCATGTCATCTGCAAACAGTGACAGTTTTACTTCTTCTTTTCTGATTTGGATTCCTTCTATTTCCTTTCTTCTCTGACTGCTGTGGCTAAAAGTTCCAACACTATGTTGAATAATAGTGGTGAGAGTGAGCAACCTTGTTTTGTTCCTGATCTTAGTGGAAATGGTTTCAGTTTTTCACCATTGAGAACGATGTTGGCTGTGGATGTGTCATATATGGCCTTTATTATGTTGAGGTAGGTTACCTCTATGCCTACTTTCTGGAGGGTTTTTATCATAAATGAGTGTTGAATTTTGTCAAAAGCTACATTTTGGAAGTGTTTGAGAAGGATAGGTGTAAGCTCTTCTCTAAGTGTTTGATAGAATTTGCCTGTAAAGCCATCTGGTCCTGGGCTTTTTTTGTTTGAAGATTTTAAATCACAGTTTCAATTTTAGTGCTTGTGATTGGTCTGTTTATATTTTGTATTGTTTCCTGGTTCAGTTTTGGAAGGTTGTGCTTTTCTAAGAATTTGTCCATTTCTTCCAGGTTGTCCATTTTATTGGCATAGAGTTGCTTGTTTTAATCTCTCATGATCCTTTGTATTTCTGCAGTGTCAGTTGTTACTTCTCCGTTTTCATTTCTAATTCTATTAATTAATTTATTTTATTTTTGCCGTGTTGGGTCTTCGTTTCTGTGCGAGGGCTTTCTCTAGGTGTGGCAAGCGGGGGCCACTCTTCATTGCAGTGCGCGGGCCTCTCACTATCACGGCCTTTCTTGTTACGGAGCACAGGCTCCAGACGTGCAGGCTCAGTAGTTGCGGCTCATGGGCCTAGTTGCTCCGCGGCATGTGGGATCTTCCCAGAGCAGGGCTCGAACCCGTGTCCCCTGCATTAGCAGGCAGATTCTCAACCACTGCGCCACCAGGGAAGCCCCTCTAATTCTATTGATTTGCGTCTTCTCCCTTTTTTTCTTGATGAGTCTGGCTAATGGTTTATCAATTTTGTTTATATGCTTTTGTTTATTTGCTTTTAAGTTTCATTAGGTCCCATTTGTTTATTTTTGTTTTAATTTTCATTACTCCCGGAGGTTGGTCAAGAAAGGTGTTGCTGTGGTTTATGTCAAAAAGTGTTCTGCCTACGTTTTCCTCAAAGAGTCTTGTAGTGTCTGGTCTTACATTTAGGTCTTTAATCCATTTTGAGTTTATTTTTGTGTATGGTGTTAGGAAGTGTCCTAATTTCATTCTTTTACATGTAGCTGTCCAGTTTTCCCAGAACCACTCATTGAAGAGGCTGTCCTTGTCCATTGTATATTTTTGCCTCTTTTGTCATAGATTAGGTGACCATAGGTGCGAGGGTTTATCTCTTTGCCCATTGAATTTTATACTTTTCTTTCAGGTTGTTGGTGTTCCTGAAATGATTCGTGATTTTTGCTTGTGTACTCATTTTTGTATTTTAGAATTGCTATCAGCTTATTCTGTTTTCTGTAAATTGTCTCTAGTGATTGTGTGAGAGAGGCAGGGATTGTAGTTTGGGGATGGGATATGTCATCCTTTCTCTGGGTATTGGCTACTTGAGTCCTTGCTCTGCCCTTCTAGCCTGAATACCTACATTCTCTGCTGTCTCCTCTTCACATGTTCCTGCAGTTTGCTTGGGAGGACATCATGTGTTCTCTTGTGTTGATAAGTCTCATATTTACCTAGAGACTCCTGCTTCTTTTATCTGTACTAGTCTTCCCCTACATGTTAGGACTTTAAATTCCCCCATTCTTTTCTCTGAAGTTTTCATTCTGATTACTTTTTACCTTTTAGAATTCCTCTAAATATCTGGTTAGATATTGACACTCTTTTGTTTCACATTCCTATTTCTAATTTATTATTTTTGAAAAATATCTTTTCATTCACTATGTGGCATTGAGCGGGGGGCGGGGGGACGAAGGTAAGCAGCATTGCTCAATTTGCCAAATAGAATCCTTATAAACCATGGGAGTCAGATGCATTGTGAGTATGTTGTGTTTTTTCGTAAGTGGTATAAGAGCTCAGGGTCAAGAATAGTGTACTATAAACTTTCTGCAAGAAGTTCTTTCCTTAAGTTTCTAAAATTGGTTTCTCACGGAGCATCATAAGCATTAGTAACTTTTTATAAATACAGTTATAACTGTGATTACATAATCCTTTAAAAATGTTATTAATTCCTTATACAATTATCATTTTTAATATGCTTTGATATTATCTTTTTATAGTGACATTAAAATAATAGGCAATTTGTCCTTATGGAGGACAATACTCCCTTTTTCTTGCTCTCTGGTGAACGTTGGGATGGGAGTTTAGCACAGCAAGAGTTATGAGACCACTCACTCTTAGCACTTCTGTGGTCATGATGGAATGTACAGTTTCTTAAGGAAGAGGGATTTTGTTGCAGCTTAAGGATTGGTGTATGTAAGCATAAGAGAGTTTCTTTTGTATTAATTAGTGTTATCTGAATATTTTGATTATTTGTTTGCATTACTGCTAAAAGGTAACAGAGGAGTAACTTTGTATGACTGAATTTTATACAGTCATGATTTACGACAGGGGTCAGGTAAATATTTTCAGCTTTGTTGGCTATATGATCTCTGTTGCAAGTATAATTTTGTTGTAGCTTGGAAGTCATAAGACAATATGTAAATGAATGAGTGTGACTGTGTTCCAGTAAACTTCAGGACACTAAAACTTGTTTTTCATATAATTTTCACATGCTATGAAATTTTATTCTTTTCTAGATATCCCCCCATTAAAAAAATATAAAAACCTTTCTAAGTTTATGGGATATATGAAAATCAGTAGTGGGCTGGTTTCCAGCCCCTAATTTAGACTGTATAATAACATGGAAAATATTTATAATATATTGAGTTAATAAATAGCAGGTTACAAAACACTATCTGTAGTGTAGTCCCATTTATGTTAGAAAGCAATCATCAGTATACAGATAGCACTAGAAGAAGAGCTATCAAAATATTAATTGTGCCTCCCTGTTGGTGATTAGATTAAGGGTAAAGTTAAACTTCTATACTGTGTTCATTTGCATTTTCTGAGTTTTGTACCCTGAATATTTATTATGTCATTTTTAAAAAAACATTCTTGCATCAGAAAAAAGTTATTTAAAAACTGACAGAATCTACATTTTCAGGAAAATTGGGTTATTCATTGTTTTTTGGGTTTTTTTTTTTTAACATCTTTATTGGTGTATAATTGCTTTACAATGGTGTGTTAGTTTCTGCTTTATAACAAAGTGAATCAGTTATACATATACATATGTTCCCATATCTCTTCCCTCTTGCATCTCCCTCCCTCCCACCCTCCCTATCCCACCCCTCCAGGCGATCACAAAGCACCCACCTGATCTCCCTGTGCTATACGGCTGCTTCCCACTAGCTACCTACCTTACATTTGGTAGTGTATATATGCCCATGCCTCTCTCTCGCTTTGTCACAGCTTACCCTTCCCCCTCCCCATATCCTCAAGTCCGTTCTCTAGTAGGACTGTGTCTTCATTCCTGTCTTACCCCTAGGTTCGTCATGACATTTTTTTTTCTTAAATTCCATATATATGTGTTAGCATACGGTATTTGTCTTTTTCTTTCTGACTTACTTCACTCTGTATGACAGACTCTAGGTCTATCCACCTCATTACAAATAGCTCAATTTCGTTTCTTTTTATGGCTGAGTAATATTCCACTGTATATATGTGCCACATCTTCTTTATGCATTCATCCGATGATGGACACTTAGGTTGTTTCCATCTCCGGGCTATTGTAAATAGAGCCGCAATGAACATTTTGGTACATGACCCTTTTTGAATTATGGTTTTCTCAGGGTATATGCCCAGTAGTGGGATTGCTGGGTCATATGGTAGTTCTATTTGTAGTTTTTTAAGGAACCTCCATACTGTTCTCCACAGTGGCTGTATCAATTTACATTCCCACCAACAGTGCAAGAGGGTTCCCTTTTCTCCACACCCTCCCAGCATTTATTGTTTCAAGATTTTTTGATGATGGCCATTCTAACTGGTGTGAGATGATATCTCATTGTAGTTTTGATTTGCATTTCTCTAATGATTAATGATGTTGAGCATTCTTTCATGTGTTTGTTGGCAATCTGTATATCTTCTTTGGAGAAATGTCTGTTTAGATCTTCTGCCCATTTTTGGATTGGGTTGTTTGTTTTTTCGTTATCGAGCTGCATGAGCTGCTTATAAATTTTGGAGATTAATCCTTTGTCAGTTGCTTCATTTGCAAATAATTGTCTCCCATTCTGAGGGTTGTCTTTTGGTCTTGTTTATGGTTTCCTTTGCTGTGCAAAAGCTTTTAAGTTTCATTAGGTCCCATTTGTTTATTTTTGTTTTTATTTCCATTTCTCTAGGAGGTGGGTCAAAAAGGATCTTGCTGTGATTTATGTCATAGAGTGTTCTGCCTATGTTTTCCTCTAAGAGTTTGATAGTGTCTGGCCTTACATTTAGGTCTTTAATCCATTTTGAGCTTATTTTTGTGTATGGTGTTAGGGAGTGTTCTAATCTCATTCTTTTACATGTAGCTGTCCAGTTTTCCCAGCACCACTTATTGAAGAGGCTGTCCTTTCTCCACTGTACATTCCTGCCTCCATGATCAAAGATAAGGTGACCATATGTGCGTGGGTTTATCTCTGGGCTTCCTATCCTGTTCCATTGATCTATATTTCTGTTTTTGTGCCAGTACCATACTGTCTTGATTACTGTAGCTTTATAATATAGTCTGAAGTCAGGGAAACTGATTCCTCCAGCTCCATTTTTCGTTCTCAAGATTGCTTTGGCTATTCAGGGTCTTTTGTGTTTCCATACAAATTGTGAGATTTTTTGTTCTAGTTCTGTAAAAAATGCCAGTGGTAGTTTGATAGGGATTGCATTGAATCTGTAGATTGCTTTGGGTAGTAGAGTCATCTTCACAATGTTGATTCTTCCAATCCAAGAACATGGTATATCTCTCCATCTATTTGTATCATCTTTAATTTCTTTCATCAGTGTCTTATAATTTTCTGCATACAGGTCTTTTGTCTCCTTAGGTAGGTTTATTCCTAGTATCTTATTCTTTTTGTTGCAGTGGTAAATGGGAATGTTTTCTTGATTTCACTTTCAGATTTTTCATCATTAGTGTATAGGAATGCCAGAGATTTCTGTGCATTAATTTTGTATCCTGCAACTTTACCAAATTCAGTGATTAGCTCTAGTAGTTTTCTGGTAGCATCTTTAGGATTCTCTATGTATAGTATCATGTCATCTGCAAACAGTGACAGCTTTACTTCTTCTTTTCCGATTTGGATTCCTTTTATTTCCTTTTCTTCTCTGATTGCTGTGGCTAAAACTTCCAAAACTATATTGAATAAGAGTGGTGAGAGTGGGCAACCTTGTCTTGTCCCTGATCTTAGTGGAAATGCTTTCAGTTTTCCACCATTGAGGATGATGTTGGCTGTGGGTTTGTCATATATGGCCTTCATTATGTTGAGGAAAGTTCCCTCTCTGCCTACTCTCTGCAGGGTTTTTATCATACATGGGTGTTGAATTTTGTCAAAAGCTTTCTCTGCATCTATTGAGATGATCATATGGTTTTTCTCCTTCCATTTGTTAATATGGTGTATCACATTGATTGATTTGCGTATATTGAAGAATCCTTGCATTCCTGGAATAAACCCCACTTGATCATGGTGTATGATCCTTTTAATGTGCTGTTGGATTCTGTTTGCTAGTATTTTGTTGAGGATTTTTGCATCTATGTTCATTGGTGATATTGGCCTGTAGTTTTCTTTCTTTGTGACATCCTTGTCTGGTTTTGATATCAAGGTGATGGTGACCTCGTAGAATGAATTAGGGGGTGTTCCTCCCTCTGCTATATTTTGGAGGAGTTTGAGAAGGATAGGTGTTAGCTCTTCTCTAAATGTTTGATAGAATTCGCCTGTGAAGCCATCTGGTCCTGGGCTTTTGTTTGTTGGAAGATTTTTAATCACAGTTTCAATTTCAGTGCTTGTTGATTGGTCTGTTCATATTTTCTATTTCTTCCTGATTCAGTTTTGGCAGGTTGTGCATTTCTAAGAATTTGTCCACTTCTTCCAGGTTGTCCATTTTATTGGCATATAGTTGCTTGTAGTAATCTCTCATGATCTTTTGTATTTCTGCAGTGTCAGTTGTTACTTCTCCTTTTTCATTTCTAATTCTATGGATTTGAGTCTTCTCCCTTTTTTTCTTGATGAGTCTGGCCAGTGGTTTATCTATTTTGTTTATCTTCTCAAAGAACCAGCTTTTAGTTTTATTGATCTTTGCTATCGTTTCCTTCATTTCTTTTTCATTTATTTCTGATCTGATTTTTATGATTTCTTTCCTCCTGCTAACTTTGCGGGGTTTTTTGTTCTTCTTTCTCTAAGTGCTTTAGGTGCAAGGTTAGGTTGTTTATTCGAGATGTTTCCTGTTTCTTAAGGTGGGCTTGTATTGCTATAAACTTCCCTCTTAGAACTGTTTTTGTTGCATCCCGTAGGTTTGGGGTTGTCGTGTCTCCATTGTCATTTGTTTCTAGGTATTTTTTAATTTCCTCTTTGATTTCTTCAGTGATCACTTCGTTATTACGTAGTGTATTGTTTAGGCTCCATGTGTTTGTATTTTGTACAGATCTTTTTCTGTAATTGATATGTAGTCTCATAGCGTTGTGGTCGGAAAAGATACTTGATACAATTTCAATTTTCTTAAATTTACCAGGGCTTGATTTGTGACCCAAGATATGATCTATCCTGGAGAATGTTCCATGAGCACTTGAGAAAAATGTGTATTCTGTTGTTTTTGGATGGAGTGTCCTATAAATATCAATTAAATCCATCTTGTTTAATGTAGCATTTAAAGCTTGTGTTTCCTTATTTATTTTCATTTTGGATGATCTGTCCATTGGTGAAAGTGGGGTGTTAAAGTCCCCTACTATGAATGTGTTACTGTCGATTTCCCCTTTTATGGCTGTTAGTATTTGCCTTATGTATTGAGGTGCTCCTATGTTGGGTGCATAAATATTTACAATTGTTATATCTTCTTCTTGGATCGATCCCTTGATTGTTATGTAGTGTCCTTTTTTGTCTCTTGTAATAGTCTTTATTTTAAAGTCTGTTTTTGTCTGATATGAGAATTGCTACTCTAGCTTTCTTTTGATTTCCATTTGCATGGAATATCTTTTTCCATCCCCTTACCTTCAGTTAGTATGTGTCTCTAGGTCTGAAGTGGGTCTCTTGTAGACAGCATATATATGGGTCTTGTTTTTGTATCCATTCAGCCAGTCTGTGTCTTTTGGTGGGAGCATTTAGTCCATTTACATTTAAGGTAATTATCAATATGTATGTTCCTTTTCCCATTTTCTTAATTGTTTTGGGTTCGTTATTGTAGGTCTTTTCCTTCTCTTGTGTTTCTTGCCTAGAGAAGTTCCTTTAGCAGTTGTTGTAAAGCTGGTTTGGTGGTGCTGAACTCTCTCAGCTTTTGCTTGTCTGTAAAGGTTTTAATTTCTCCATCAAATCTGAATGAGATCCTTGCTGTGTAGAGTAATCTTGGTTGCAGGTTTTTCTCCTTCATTAATTTAAATATGTCCTGCCACTCTCTTCTGGCTTGCAGAGTTTCTGCTGAAAGATCAGCTGTTAACCTTATGGCGATTCCCTTGTGTGTTATTTGTTGTTTTTCCCTTGCTACTTTTAATATGCTTTCTTTGTATTTAATTTTTGACAGTTTGATTAATATGTGTCTTGGCGTATTTCTCCTTGGATTTATCCTGTATGGGACTCTCTGTGCTTCCTGGACTTGATTAACTATTTCCTTTCCCATATTGGGGAAGTTTTCAACTATAATCTCTTCAAATATTTTCTCAGTCCCTTTCTTTTTCTCTTCTTCTTCTGGAACCCCTATAATTCGAATGTTGGTGCGTTTGATGTTGTCCCAGAGGTCTCTGAGACTGTCCTCAGTTCTTTTCATTCTTTTTTCTTTATTCTGCTCTGCAGTAATTATTTCCACTATTTTATCTTCCAGGTCACTTATCCGTTCTTCTGCCTCTGTTATTCTGCTATTGATCCCACCTAGAGTATTTTTCATTTCATTTATTGTGTTGTTCATTATTGTTTGTTTCATCCTTAGTTCTCCTAGGTCCTTGTTAAATGTTTCTTGCATTTTGTCTATTCTATTTCCAAGATTTTGGATCATCTTTACTATCATTACTTTGAATTCTTTTTCAGGTAGACTGCCTATTTCCTCTTCATTTGTTAGGTCTGGTGGGTTTTTATCTTGCTCCTTCATCTGCGGTGTGTTTTCCTGTCTTCCCATTTTGCTTATCTTACTGTGTTTGAGGTCTCCTTTTTGCAGGCTGCAGGTTCCTAGTTCCCTTTGTTTTTGGTGTCTGTCCCTAGTGGCTAAGGTTGGTTCAGTGGGTTGTGTAAGCTTTGTGGTGGAGGGGACTAGTGCCTGTGTTCTGGTGGATGAGGCTGGATCTTGTCTTTCTGGTGGGCAGGTCCACATCTGGTGGTGTGTTTTGGGGTGTCTGTGGACTTATTATGATTTTAGGCAGCCTCTCTGCTAATGGGTGGGGTTCTGTTCCTGTTTTGCTAGTTGTTTGACCTAGGGTGTCCAGCACTGTAGCTTGCTGGTCGTTGAGTGAAGCTGGGTTCTGGCGTTGAGATGGAGATGTCTGGCAGATTTTTGCCGTTTGATATTATGTGGAACTGGGAGGTCTCTTGTGGAACAGTGCCCTGAAGTTGGCTCTCTCAGGTCAGAGGCACAGCACTGACTCCTGGCTTCAGCACCAAGAGCCTTTCATCCACATGGCTCAGAATAAAAGGGAGAAAAAGTAGAGAGAAAGAATTAGTAGAAGTAGGAAGAAAGAAAGAAAGGAAGGAAGGAAGGAAGAAAGAAGAAGGAAAGAAAGACGAGGGAGGGAGGGAGGGACGGTGGGAGGAAGGAAGGAAGGAAGGAAAAAAGAAAGAAAGAAGGAAGATAAAGTAAAATAAAGTAAAATATAATAGAGTTATTAAATTAAAAAATAATTATTAAGAGAAAAATTAAAAAAAAATGGACGGATAGAATCTTGGGACAAATGGTTGAAGCAAAGCTATACAGACGAAATCTCACACAGAAGCATGCACATAGACATTGACAAAAAGAGGAAAAGGGGAAAAAAGCATAAATCTTGCTCTCAAAGTTCCCCTCCTCAATTTGGGATGATTTGTTGTCTAAAGGAGGAAAGGAAGGAAAGAAAGAAAGAAGGAAGATAAAGTAAAATAAAGTTATTAAAATTAATTATTAAGAAAAAAAAACGGACGGGTAGAACCCTAGGACAAATGGTGGAAGCAAAGCTATACAGACAAAATTTCACACAGAAGCATACACATACACACTCAGAAAAATAGGAAAAGGGGAAAAAATAATAAATCTTGCTTTCGGAGTCCACCTCAATTTGGGATGATTCGTTGTCTATTCAGGTATTCCACAGATGCAGGGCACATTAAGTTGATTGTGGAGCTTTAATCCGCTGCACCTGAGGCTGCTGGGAGAGATTTCCCTTTCTCTTCTTTGTTTGCACAGCTCCCAGGGGCTCATCTTTGGATTGGGCCCCGCCTCTGCGTTCAGGTCGCTGGAGGGCGTCTGTTCTTCGCTCAGACAGGACAGGGTTAAGGGAGCCGCTGATTAGGAGGCTCTGGCTCACTCAGGCTGGCGGAGGGAGGGGCACGGAATGCGGGGCGGGCCTGCGCGTCAGAGGCCGGCGTGACGTTGCAGCAACCTGAGGCGCGCCGTGCGTTCTCCCGGGGAAGTTGTCCCTGTATCCCAGGAACCTGGCAGCGGCGGGCTGCACACGCTCCCTGGAAGGGGGGTGTGGATAGTGACCTGTGCTCGCACAGAGTCCCCTTGCTGGCGGCAGCAGCAGCCTTAATGTCTCTCACCCGTCTCTGGGGTCCGCGCTTTCAGCCGCGGCTCGCGCCTGTCTCTGGAGTTCCTTTAAGCAGCGCTCTCAATCCTGTCTCCTCGCGCACCAGGAAACAAAGAAGGAAGAAAAAGTCTCTTGCCTCTTCCGCGGCTCCAGACCTTTTCCCGGACTCCCTCCGGGCTAGCCGTGGTGCACTAACCCCTTCAGGCTGTGTTCACGCCGCCAACCCCAGTCCTCTCCCTGCGCTCTGAACAAAGCTGGAGCCTCAGCTCGCAGCCCCGCCCGCCCCAGCGGGTGAGCAGACAAGCCTCTCGGGCTGGTGAGTGCTGGTCGGCACTGATCCTCTGTGAGGGAATCTCTCCACTTTTCTCTCCGCACCCTGTTGCTGTGCTCTCCTCCGCCGCTTCGAAGCTTTCCCCCTCCGCCACCTGCAGTCTCCGCCCGCGAAGGGGCTTCCTAGTGTGTGGAAACTTTTCGTCCTTCACTGCTCCCTCCCACTGGTGCAGGTCCCATCCCTATTCTTTTGTCTCTGTTCTTTCTTTTGCCCTACCCAGGTACGTGGGGAGTTTTTTGCCTTTTGGGAGGTCTGAGGTCTTCTGCCAGCGTTCAGCAGGTGTTCTGTAGGAGTTGTTCCACGTGTAGGTGTATTTCTGGTGTATCTGTGAGGAGGAAGGTGATCTCCGAGTCTTACTCTTCCGCCATCTTCCCCTCGTCCCCCCTATTCATTGTTAATTAGTCTGATACTATCTATTTTGTTTACCCTCTGCTTCATTTTTAGCCAACAAGTCCCAAATTTGGAAAAGCTGACTCATATGAAAAACTGGAAAAACTAGGAGAAGGATCTTATGCTACAGTATACAAAGGAAAAAGCAAGTAAGTTCATTAATTTTTGAATATTTCACATGTAAAATATACCTGTTCTCTTACTAGTAACAGTATGTTTAAATAATTTTTATTTAATACACAATAGATTTTCCTCCCTCAGGTTTTTTGTTGTTATCGTTGTTGTCATTGTTTTAACGATTGTAAAAGAATTGTAAAAGAATTGCTTTTCTCCGTGAGCCAACAGTTTTGCAGACCTGTCCAATTTATCTTTTCTGTCCTTCCTCTCTTCCAACTTTGTTTTCTCTTTCTCTCATTGGAACCCTCAAATGAGAATTCATTTCCAGGTGAATGATGTGATTAATTTCTCATGGAGGTTTAGCATTTGCTTAAGAATAAGAGTACTGATTTGACAAAGCCAAATGTATTGATTATTCCTGACATCTTTTTAACTTGAGCTTTTACTCCATCTTTCAGAAGTCACTTAATTAAACAAACTGCAAACTCTTTCTTTCTTCCTGTGTCCTTTGGCGTCATGCTGCATATATTTCCACACAGAGAAACAACTCTTCCCCCCTTTGTCCTCTTCCCCCACATTCTCTCAGGGTCAGGGCACAGATTTGGGTTCTTAAAAAGCTTGCCCCTCTATGTTTCTGATAGGCCTCCTCCCTCTCCCATATTGAATAAGAGCACAGATTTGGTGGCATGTAGCTTGTAGAAACTTTGAATACTCTTCCTGAAATAACTACAGGATACAGAAGCCTCATTTTACCTTAATAAAAGTACCAAGCAGTGTTGAAAAAATTTTTTCTAAACTATCCTTGTTATTGTCTCCCTTTTAAGTCATTGTGTAAGATAGGAAATTCTAACTAATTACTCAGCAGTAATTGAATTACTAACTAAGCTAAGTAATTAAAGAGATAGAGAAGACAATTCTCTGAAGGATCATTCTAAACACATAATTGGAAATTTTGACTATGTGCTTATTTAGGTACTCTTTGGCTTTTCTGGAATGTAGTCTTATACCTTTGTTCATAGTTTTCAAGTTAAGATGAAGGAATATTCCTGATAAAGGAAGATATGTAAGTAAGGAAATTCAGAAATGCTGTAGATCAAAATTGAGTTTTAATTTTGACTCTTAGACATTTGCCCAAAAAAAGCCTTTAAAAAATTTGAATAGAAGAAAAATATGATGGGGAAGGAAAAAAAAATCCAGAGGGCTGTTAATGACTTCACTGTGTCTCTTAAGCATTATGGAATGTCACGGTGATGGCATAAATGGTTGAGTTAATTTCAATAGTGGTTGTGTCCCAAGTTTTTGTATTTTTTCCTAAGGAAAAATAGTACTCTACTGTGTAAAAATTACTTGAAACTTTCATGTTAATAAGGTGAAGATAACTACACTGGATTAAGCAATTATTTTGTGTAAAATATGGTGTATTCATTGTCTCATTTATTCTTCACAACACTCTATAAGAAAGGTCCCATTTTTATATTACTATAATCTCTGCTGGACCAGACATCTTGGTGCTTAGAGAAATTTAGTCACTTGTCCAAGTCAGTACAGGTTATTAGTGACAGAACTTGTCTTGGCTCATGTCTTTATGGTTTGAGGTCATCTTTTCCTAACCATTTTACATACTGCTTCCACAGGATAAGGCCTTCTTGGAAAGACTTGGTCCTTGTTGAGTATTCCAGGTGGTTCTCCCAGATGCTCTGATTTGTTTTAATGGTGGATCAAACAGAAGCAAACATACTATTTCATTATAAGGAAACAAACCAGTCATTTTGAAGTGCCTTCCCACCAGAGATATGCTCAGCTAATTTCCAAATGCAAGATAATAACTATTAAATGTTTAACTTTAAGATTTATGACAAAATCTTGAAAGATAGTTGAAACATTCTCCATTTATTATGCCCAAATAAAAGAAAGACTGCAATCTTTGAGAAGGATAGTTCTGGACAGTTAATACTTTTCACTCCATCAGGTCTCAATGTATCTTGTCAGCATTTCTCAAGCAGTTTAAAGCTTGCTGGTCACATGTACTATTTAATTTCCTCCAGCTGGAGATGAAAGCCATTGACCACTCACCTGCTTTAGGAGATGGCAGGCTGCTTGTGCTTATTTGCTTTATGGTGGCAAGGTCAGGCCAAAGAACAACAGTTAGTGCCATCTAGCAACATTAAGAGAGCTGAATTTGGTGTGTCTCCTAAAGCACTATGTAATTTAAAGAGTCAACTGAATGTTAGGATCCCTGTTCCAGTACGCCTCACCACTTTCCCATAGCTGTCTGCATCCCTGCCTCCATCTTTAAACGTTATATTTAGCATCTACCCCAAGAGCAGCTATCGTTATCTTGCAACAAAGCTGCATGGCATTTGTAGAGATACCCATGATACTCAGTTGGTGAGCATTTTATATATATGTGTATTGAATTACAGGTGTCAAGTTTGGATTTTGCAATAAACCTCATTGTATTCGTTTGCTAGGACTGCTAAAACAAATACCATAGAGTGGGTGGCTAAAACAACAGAAATTTATCATCTCTTAGTTCTGGAGGCTAGATCTAAGATCAAGGTATTGGCAGAGTTGGTTTCTTTCTGCGGGTTGGTCCTGTAAGGGAGAATCTGTTCCATGCCTCTCTCCTAGCTTCTGCGGTGTGCTGGCAATCTTTGGCATTCCTGGCTCGTAGATGCATCACCCTGATGTCTGCCTTTATGGTCACATGGTGTTCTCTCTCTTGGTGTGTTTGTCTCCACATCCAAATTTCCCCTTTTTATAAGACTACTAGTCATTTTGGATTAGGGCCCACTGTAATGACCTCACTTTAGCTTGATTACTTCTATAAAGACCCTATTTCCAAATAAGGTCACATTCTGAGGTTTTAGGGGTTAGAACGTCAACATTTCTTTTTTGGAGGATACAGTTCAATCTATAACACTCATTAATTTCAAACCTCACTAATTTGGCATTGTGTTCATGATAATATTCTTCTTCATCTCCATTTATGATATATGTAAGTCGTCTTTTATTTCATGGTTCAAATATATGAGCAAAGGCTATCCCCCCATCAAAAGATTTGTGTAATTGTTGACTTTGATACAGTTGCTGTCAGCCATTGTTTAGAAACCTGAGAAGAAGTATAAAGACTTTTTATTACTCTTGAATTCTCTTGAGTTTCTTATTCCTGTAGGGATACATAGGTTGGGGAGAAGTTGACTGAGATTCCTGTACTGTGTAGCCCTCTTGGTAATGAGCTTGCCTCTGAAGAATGTGGCTGGTTAACTGCAACCATTTCAACATACAACACTCACAAATAAGTTTTCCTATTAAAAAAAAAAAAGCTTTGAACTTCCCACGGTTTTATATTTGAGTAGAGATTTGTTTTGTTTTGTTTTGAAACCAGTGTTCTCCAGCTTCTTAATACTTTCTTTGTGCATGTGTGTGTTTCTGTCTGGGGAAGGGAGGCAGTTTATCATCACTCTTGCTACTAATCTTTATCCTAGTTTGATTTCCTGGTTATGTTCTCTCTTCTAAATCCCTGTAGCATTTAATTTAGGATTTTAAAAAATCATGCAGTGTATAATATGCTACATTTTAAAACATGTGGTATTTAAAAATGTCTTTAGTTCAGCCCCTTGAAATCATCTGTTTCCCAAGGACATTTGTATCAATACATTAAGAGACTGGTTAACAGTTTTTTAGCTTATTTAATTAATGATGAGTGTTTGTTATGTTGTTTTTATGCCCCTTCTATGCTGTAGGTGAAAAAGAGGGAATTTAGATACAGATTCTGCCCTCAGGAAACTTAACAGTCTGGACGGGAGACGGTCCATATATGTAAAGAACTCTGTATGAGTTAGAACGTAGTGTATTCTATATAAGATAGAATGCAGTAAGAAAGGCCCAGGTAAAATGCTGTGGGGTTTCAAAAGGAAGGAAGAGAGGATGAGGTTGAATAAAGTATTTTAAATGTGTGCTCTCCAGTGGTGACTGAATTCACAGCCTCATGTGCTTTTAAATCAAGCCTCCCTCATCCCTGTGTATATTTGTAGGACTCCTTGGGAGAGTTCCCTTTTGGGACTTGGTCCTCTAACCACATATAATGAAATTTTCACCAGACTCTTCACAACATCTGTTAAAGCCTGAGGGCCTTAAAGTAAAATTAATTATTTATTTGAATTATTGTGCAAATTTTGATAAAAGCGAAAGTGTTATGTTTGAGTGTTCAAGTGGGATTGGCATTAGACAGTATAATTTGGACAAGTTGGTGGGTTGTTTATATGTGAGCACCCACGGATGCCTGGCTGTTGTAGGTAAGAGCTATGAGCACCAGCCATCTCAACTCCCAAACTTGGAGTATGGTGGGACCTGTGTGTTCCTCAGCGTGCTGGGATCTGCAGTTGGAGTGCACCCGAGTTCCCCCCAACCCCATGCCTGAACCCCCAGTTCTCCCGGGTTCCACACCCTTCCCCGAGTGGTGAGAATCTATAAACCTTTACTCTTGCCTGGGACAGAATCTTTTCCTTCCTACTGTAAAGGATTGTGAGGCTGTAGCTGCTTGCTTTTGCCTTTCTCATGCTTCTAGTGTCATTTACAGAAAGAAAAAGTTTGCTCTTTGTTCCGTCTCTGGAATTAGAGTATTGGACTTACCCAGACTAAGTCGTCCCACAGATGATCCTGATTTCTGGTCATTTTTTCCTGCTTATCTTCAGTTTCTGTTGAGGTGGAGATGCCAAAACCTTACTCCTGCGGGAGCCCGCTAAACAGAGGAGCCGGCCCAAACTGGTCTGTGCCAGCTGTAAATTGTTATCTCAGGTCCATAAGAACAATGGAGGAATTTGGTCACTTTATGTAACACGAGATTTATGTGATTGAAAATGCCAGTCTTCTTTTAGCATTTCATTCTGCCAGTGTGTGCTGAATCATTGAACTTGAATTCAACGACCTCATAAATTGAGAGACTAGGCCAAACCAAGACTGAAATACACTAAATACATTTCAAAGAGCTCTTCAAAGCCGCCTGAGAAATAGGAGGAAGAAATACTGCTAATTAAAACAAGCAGCAGCAAGAAGAAAGGCAGCAGCAGTCACCCACCTTTTCAGAATCTGTGAGATTAAAGAGGTGGCTCTTACTGCTGGCCCTGAAGGTCAGCTCCACTGAAACACTATCAGGAGGAGTTTGAAGAATTCTGAAAGTCAGAAATCCCCAGATGGAAAACACTGGACTCTTGGTTCACTGAAGTTTCAATCTTAAGTGTTGACACCTGGACTGTCATGCCGACTTCCAGCATCCTGAGAGGTTATCTACCCAGAAACAGGAACTCTGTACAAAAGAGAGGCAAATCTGATTACATTTTACGGGCTCTGCTACACTCTCTGTTTCTCATTAGGTCTGCTCTGATTTCTTTTAGACTTTGGGTCCATAGGCTTATTATCACAGCTCACTTCAAAGATCAAGCCTGTAACCACACTATTAGTCACAGGATATGAAAATGGCATCATACTATGATAATACAATCAGTGTTAACTTTGTAATTTAATGCATAAAATATGGCATTACAGTGTGCAAGAGAAACTGGATTTTTAAAAAAAAACTAATGAAATGAATGGACTTTGTGTCATGTGATTTTCAGATCTGGTGCTCCTTGTGTACAGATGAAAGTAGAGTTCTTATCCTTACCTACTCCAAGGAGGATAATAGCCCACCCACCAACATCTGCTAATTTTATTTTCAAAAACCTTAAAGGCTATTCAAATTGCAGATTCAGCCCTGACTTCCTTTTCAGGAAGAATGTAAGGCATTAGGAGCTGGTTCATGGGTACAGCTGGTTCCATTTAGCTTGCAGCAGATAAACAAACAATACCTAATCTTTTTGACAAAAGTGACAATGAGTATATTGTTTAAGCAAGAACCATGATTTCAATTATTAGACCAAACTGTACAGGGATAACTTTTCTGTTAGACAGTGTTTTAATGTTGGCCTCTGTTAGCCATTTTTATTATCAGGGTCTTTGATCATTTGATTGGGAGACCCTCAAAACAATCAGTGATATTTCCTGTCTTCAGAGTTGTAGTCCAGCTGGTGAAAATGGAGGCATTCCTTGGATAGTGGAGGAATATTTTGAAAGAGTTAGTGTAGAAATTTCCAATTATCATAATGTCAGGGCTCCTAGAATCTCTCTCCCACTTAAACCACTTAGTTCAGTTTAAGTGGTTTTTGAGGAGGACTAGAGGAAGGACATGACGATAAGATTGGTTTCAGTTTAAAGCAAACCCACATTCCTGAGTTGTTCATTGTTACTATCATCCTTTTATTTTAAACCAGGATACATTTGCTGATATCTGGAGACATTTTTGGTTTCATAACTCAGGGAGCGGTAGTGGTGTTACTGGCATCTAGAGGCCAGGGATGTTGTGAAACATCATACAAATGAACAGGACAGTCTCCCGCAACAAAGAATTGTTTGGTCCAAAGTGTCAATAGTGCCAAAGTTGAGAAGCCCTGGTCTAAACAAGCAATGCAGAGAGGCATTGCGCATGTAAAAGAGCTCTTTCCGTCGGAGACATTTACTGAGCCCATAGTGTGTTCTGTGTACTGGGCCAGGCAATGGATATGTAATGGTGGGCAAAACTGAGTTTCTCTTTCCATGGAACCTGTCATCTAGTGGGGAAGGCAAAGATTACTCGAGTCAGCAGATACATCTGTAATTTTAAATTGCAAAGAGGAAAAGAGAGCTATGAAAAATAACTAAGAGAGCAGTGGGTTATATATGTTTATGTGAGGGAGAGAGGTGGGCAATGAGTATATCTTAGTTGGATGGACAGTGGAAGCCTTGCTGATGAGGGGACATTTACACTTAGATCTGAAGGAGGAGATGTGACCAACCAGGTAAAGAGCACGGATAAGAGTGTTTCAGGCCAGACCCCTAAGAAGAGCTTGGTATTTTCTACAGACTTGGAGAGCCCCATGTGACTGGGAGTTCAGGGGAGATCGGTATGAACTGAGTTTTGAAAAGTTGGCAAGGCCTTGAGGACCGCCTTAGGAATGTTCTGCTTACATATTACTGCAAGATGAACCGCCCCAAAGCTTAGAGAGTTAAAAAAGCTACTATCATTTATTTTGTTCATGAACCTCCTCTTGGGAAAGGGCCGGACAGGAAAAGCTTGTTTTTGCTCCATGTGGTATCATTTTGCACAGCTGGACTGGGATATGAGGGATCCATATATGATTCACTAGAAAGATATAAAATGGAATCACATAAAATGCTCAATCAGAGGGGGCAGAAAAAGAAGGAAAAGGACGTACAATGAATAGAAAACAGTTTACAAACAGGATAGCTATTAATACACTTATATGAAAATCACTTAGAATATAATTGGTCTAAATACACCAATTAAAAGACAGATATTGTCAAAGTAGATAAAAAACAAGACCCAACTATATGTTGTTTACCAAAAACCCACCTTAAGTATAAAGACTTAGGTTAAAAGTAAAGTGATAGGGCTTCCCTGATGACGCAGTGGTTGAGAGTCTGCCTACCGATGCAGGGGACACGGATTTGTGCCCCGGTCTGGGAAGATCCCAAGGTACAGAAAGTGGAAGCTGCCTATGTTTTAAGGCCTGTGCCCAGAACTGGCACAGTGTCACTTTCACCTACTTTATTTATCAAGTATTTGAAGAGACCAGATTCAAGGGGAGGGGAACACAGACTGTACCTCTTAGTGAAGAATGTCAAATAATCTTTGGGTCATGTTTTAATACCTCACAATACAGTTTGGATTTCATTTTAGTTGGGAATTAAATCTTTGCTCTTACCTTTGCACAGGGCTCTTTCACTTATCTTTTCTGACCACATATTCATTGACTACTTCTTGGATTAACCTCACTCTTTTACATAATATTCCCCAGAAGGATAAAGATCCAGTTTGGTGTAAGGTGCTTTGTGTAGAGGGGGACCTTATATAATGGTTTGCTTGGGACAGTCCTGGTTTATGCTTGTTGTCTTTGTGTAATTATTAATAGCGCTCCTTTTTGCTAATTCAGTGTTTTTACTATTCGGTGTCTCCATTTGGATGATAAAATGTATGATCAGCTTCCTTATGTAGTGCTTTATTCCTCTAGAACTTGCTAAAACATTTTGCCAAAAAACAAAATTTGATTAAAGTGTTGTACTATGGAGACCAATCGAGTATTTAGAAGCATTAATTGTAGTGAACGTTTGGGAGATGTTTTGAATTGTTTGTGATTATCATTGAACCTCTAATGAAGATTTGTCAATTAATTTAAAAAGTTTCGTGGCCAATTAATGAGTTTTAGGTACAGCACATGCTCTTGGACAGCAAGGTATGGAGACTAGACTTCAGGAAGTTTGTGAAATAGCAACTGATCAGTCTAAAATGCAGATGACTTAACCAGATCCCTTACTACTCATGACATAAATGATAGGCTCAGAGTAACTCAAGGTAGCAGAAATATTGGAAATTTGAAACATGAATTAATGAGTAAGCCGGGGCTTGGGTGAAACCAGGAGCTTTTAGAGCCCAAAGCTAATGTGTTGTAGTGTCAATGAATTTTAGTCAAATGCGTGCAGTCTATTTAGCACTGATGCATACAAAAGGAGTATACTATACCATTAGGAGCAATTATAATAATGGAGAGATGGCATGTATTTGAAAATTTAGGACTCCAAATTGCATAGGGTAATCAAGTGCAAAATTGGATTGTAGACACTGTCGATTTGGGCTGCTTTTTAAGGAATATGAGATCTGGTAGGCCAGGATCAAAAAGGAAGTCTTTGGAAAAAAGGAGTGGGGTTTGATCTGATTCTTTCCCTAAGTATGCTTGGGTTGCCCCCGAAGTTTAACTTCAGGCTCTTGTTTGTTGCCCCATCATAATGAACTGGAGAGTGATGTCTTCCTTTGTCACTAAAATCTGACAACTGGAAAGATAATACATGCTCAGTGGCTTTTATTCAGAAAAATATCTGAGCTCAACAAATAGACAGGAAATTATTTTAAAGATCTCAGGCATGAGACATTTTTCATGCTTAATGTTTGATTCCAAGCAAATATGTGCTCCCTTCCTTCTGTGGTTCAAGGAAACATATATTTCCCTGTATAAACAAATTATTTGAAAATTTAAAAGATAGTTCTGTCTCTAGTTCAAAATGGTCTCCTTGGGATTGCTGTGTTTTTAACTATCTCTGTTTTCAGGGATTTTAATCAATGATCCTACAGATCCACCAGCACAGACTGAGCCAGGGAAAATTGTAAACACCAGGAACTTTGGTTAACAGTCGAAAGCCCTGTTGTAACTCAACTGAGAATAAGATAGACGTCATTCCTAGTTGGCCTGATGGGTGAGACAAGAGAGTGAATTCTGAAGCAGCTTAGCGCGCAGCACAGGTACTGGCAGACAAAAAAGCCCCTGAGGAAGGAGAAAAGGAACCAATGGCTTTTGTTGTGTGTCTGATTAAACCTCTTAGGAGAAAGAAGAGATACTGGGAAACTAAGTAAATGTTACAAACGAGGCCTGTTGGGGATCCCAGAGGAAGCTGAATTCCTAATGAGAAGGCAATGGGCTGGGTTAAACAGTGACACTTTTTTTTTCCCCACTTTATGTCCTGGGAAACTTTCAATGTTAAGCTCTGGAGAGTTGAGTGCACCTGGGACACTGCCCAAAGTAAAGCACGGAAAATGGTTATATTAAAATAGAATATATCTCATCTCTGAGTGAAATAGAAGAGATGAAAGAATAGAACACCAACAGAGTTGGACAAAGGAAGAACCAAATAGTATGAGAGGGATTGCCTAGGGAGAGCACAAGAAAACCAGCCAAGCACCAAGGAAGGAAGAGAGTTGCTGAAAATGCAGATGATGGTGTCAGATATTCAGCAAAGACAAATCAGATGAGTCCTGAAAAGGACCCATTAAATTTGCAATTAGGAAGGTTTTTCTTAAGTATGTGCAGGGAGCTGGTGGGGCTGGAGACCTTATTGCTTTGGGTCAAGAGAGAAAGGGGAAAAAATGGAGGCTGAAATGCAAGCTATTCTTTTGAGGAGTGAGGCAGAGGAGGAAAGGAGAACAAGAAGAAGGGGCAAACATGTTTTTGTTGTTTTGGCTTTAAACTAAATGGGAGGGGATTGAGTATGTATATGGATTATAACAAGGGAGTCGGATTTTACTCTCTTTTTAGGGAGAGAGAAAATGATTAAGAAAACACTTGAAATATTTTCTGGATGAAGAAATTTGAGGAGCTCTCCTTTCTCTGTCACTTGATCTCTATTCATATGTCCCTGATAATTGGTCTCCCCCTTTCTTGTTCTGATAATCTATAAATCTGAAATCATTTTTCTTGCCAGGTTGATCTCATTTAGGACTTAGTCCTAAGAGAACATTATCCTTTTTAAATAGCTCTTCTCTTTTTATTGGTGTTCTTTAAAACTTCAAACACACCATTAAACTTTCTGTGTAACACATTGGTTTCTCCTCTTGGCCAATTTTTTTTCATTGATACTAGTTGTAATTTTAAAATAACGTCTATTTATGTGAATCTTCTGTCTCTCTTGGTGCTTTCCCTTGGTAATTAGGGTCATGAAATAAAGCTGATATTTATTGAACACTAGGTTAAGCTCAATTTTCTCACCTATTAAAATAGGGCTGATAATGGAATTGGTTTCACACAGCTGTGAAGAGTATTTATGAACGAATACCTTTGCAGCGCTTAGAACCGTGTCTCACCTGTCAAATGAATGTCACCTATTACTTTTTCCTTTGTTTCTTTTACCAGTTCTGGAAAAGCTTTGGGATGAGATTATTTCCCTCATTTTATAGATGTAGAAACTGAGGCCCATAAAGTTTGAGTAACTTGCCCACAACCACACAGCTAAGGGGCAGAGCCAGGATTTAGACACAGTCAGTCCAACTCCAGAGCTGAGTTCTTAATTTTTATCTCCTTTTATTTTTGGGGGGGAAAAATGTTAAAATCTGCTTTCTTAAAATCTATGCTTACTCTACTCCTTTGTTAATGATAAACTCTAGGGATACAGAGCCATTTTTTCCCTGTGATTCTCATATCTTTCCTCTGTGCCAGTATTGTAATTTCTCTTTAGTTATTTATCATTTGTATTCTCCACTATTCTAAGCAACTTCACAGTGACATCATAGTTACTTTTCCCCGTATTTCACCAAAGTGATTTGTGGCTTTCCATATAGGAGGTACCTGCATGAAATAGAACACTGATTGCTCCCCTTCCCTTTTCTATTGGATAAATTTATTTTGGACAAGATTTCCATTCCATTGCTACTTTTTTTTTTTACATCTTTATTGGAGTATAATTGCTTTATAATGGTGTGTTAGTTTCTGCTTTATAACAAAGTGAATCAGTTATACATATACATATGTTCCCATATCTCTTCCCTCTTGCGTCTCCCTCCCTCCCACCCTCCCTATCCCACCCCTGCAGGCGGTCACAAAGCACCGAGCTGATCTCCCTGTGCTATGCGGCTGCTTCCCACTAGCTATCTACCTTACGTTTGGTAATGTATAAATGTCCATGCCTCTCTCTCGCCTTGTCACAGCTTACCCTTCCCCCTCCCCATATCCTCAAGTCCATTTTCTAGTAGGTCTGTGTCTTTATACCTGTCTTACCCCTAGGTTTTTCATGACATTTTTTTTCTTAAATTCCATATATATGTGTTAGCATATGGTATTTGTCTTTCTCTTTCTGACTTACTTCACTCTGTATGACAGACTCTAGGTCTATCCACCTCATTAGAAATAGCTCAATTTCGTTTCTTTTTATGGCTGAGTAATATTCCACTGTATATATGTGCCACATCTTCTTTATGCATTCATCCGATGATGGACACTTAGGTTGTTTCCATCTCCGGGCTATTGTAAATAGAGCCGCAATGAACATTTTGGTACATGACCCTTTTTGAATTATGGTTTTCTCAGGGTATATGCCCAGTAGTGGGATTGCTGGGTCATATGGTAGTTCTATTTGTAGTTTTTTAAGGAACCTCCATACTGTTCTCCACAGTGGCTGTATCAATTTACATTCCCACCAACAGTGCAAGAGGGTTCCCTTTTCTCCACACCCTCTCCAGCATTTATTGTTTCAAGATTTTTTGATGATGGCCATTCTAACTGGTGTGAGATGATATCTCATTGTAGTTTTGATTTGCATTTCTCTAATGATTAATGATGTTGAGCATTCTTTCATGTGTTTGTTGGCAATCTGTATATCTTCTTTGGAGAAATGTCTGTTTAGATCTTCTGCCCATTTTTGGATTGGGTTGTTTGTTTTTTCGTTATCGAGCTGCATGAGCTGCTTATAAATTTTGGAGATTAATCCTTTGTCAGTTGCTTCATTTGCAAATATTTTCTCCCATTCTGAGGGTTGTCTTTTGGTCTTGTTTATGGTTTCCTTTGCTGTGCAAAAGCTTTGCAGTTTCATTAGGTCCCATTTGTTTATTTTTGTTTTTATTTCCATTTCTCTAGGAGGTGGGTCAAAAAGGATCTTGCTGTGATTTATGTCATAGAGTGTTCTGCCTATGTTTTCCTCTAAGAGATTGATAGTGTCTGGCCTTACATTTAGGTTTTTAATCCATTTTGAGCTTATTTTTGTGTACGGTGTTAGGGAGTGATCTAATTTCATACTTTTACATGTACCTGTCCAGTTTTCCCAGCACCACTTATTGAAGAGGCTGTCCTTTCTCCACTGTACATTCTTGCCTCCTTGATCAAAGATAAGGTGACCATATGTGCGTGGGTTTATCTCTGGGCTTTCTATCCTGTTGCATTGATCTATCTTTCTGTTTTTGTGCCAGTACCATACTGTCTTGATTACTGTAGCTTTGTAGTATACTCTGAAGTCAGGGAGCCTGATTCCTCCAGCTCCGTTTTCGTTCTCAAGATTCCTTTGGCTATTCGGGGTCTTTTGTGTTTCCATACAAATTGTGAGATTTTTTGTTCTAGTTCTGTGAAAAATGCCATTGGTAGTTTGATAGGGATTGCATTGAATCTGTAGATTGCTTTGGGTAGTAGAGTCATTTTCACAATGTTGATTCTTCCAATCCAAGAACATGGTATCTCTCTCCATCTATTTGTATCATCTTTAATTTCTTTCATCAGTGTCTTATAATTTTCTGCATACAGGTCTTTTGTCTCCTTAGGTAGGTTTATTCCTAGTATCTTATTCTTTTTGTTGCAGTGGTAAATGGGAGTGTTTTCTTGATTTCACTTTCAGATTTTTCATCATTAGTGTATAGGAATGCCAGAGATTTCTGTGCATTAATTTTGTATCCTGCTACTTTACCAAATTCAGTGATTAGCTCTAGTAGTTTTCTGGTAGCATCTTTAGGATTCTCTATGTATAGTATCATGTCATCTGCAAACAGTGACAGCTTTACGTCTTCTTTTCCGATTTGGATTCCTTTTATTTCCTTTTCTTCTCTGATTACTGTGGCTAAAACTTCTAAAACTGTGTTGAATAAGAGTGGTGAGAGTGGGCAACCTTGTCTTGTTCCTGATCTTAGTGGAAATGGTTTCAGTTTTTCACCGTTGAGGACGATGTTGGCTGTGGGTTTGTCATATATGGCCTTTATTATGTTGAGGAAAGTTCCCTCTATGCCTACTCTCTGCAGGGTTTTTATCATACATGGGTGTTGAATTTTGTCAAAAGCTTTCTCTGCATCTATTGAGATGATCATATGGTTTTTCTCCTTCAATTTGTTAATGTGGTGTATCACATTGATTGATTTGCGTATATTGAAGAATCCTTGCATTCCTGGAATAAACCCCACTTGATCATGGTGTATGATCAGTTTAATGTGCTGTTGGATTCTGTTTGCTAGTATTTTGTTGAGGATTTTTGCATCTATGTTCATTGGTGATATTGGCCTGTAGTTTTCTTTCTTTGTGACATCCTTGTCTGGGTTTGGTATCAGGGTGTTGGTGGCCTCATAGAATGAGTTTGGGAGTTTTCCTCCCTCTGCTATATTTTGGAAGAGTTTGAGAAGGATAGGTGTTAGCTCTTCTCTAAATGTTTGATAGAAATTGCCTGTGAAGCCATCTGGTCCTGGGCTTTTGTTTGTTGGAAGATTTTTAATCACAGTTTCAATTTCAGTGTTTGTGATTGGTCTGTTCATATTTTCTGTTTCTTCCTGATTCAGTTTTGGCAGGTTGTGCATTTCTAAGAATTTGTCCACTTCTTCCAGGTTGTCCATTTTATTGGCATAGAGTTGCTTGTAGTAATCTCTCATGATCTTTTGTATATCTGCAGTGTCAGTTGTTACTTCTTTTTCATTTCTAATTCTGTTGATTTGAGTCTTCTCCCTTTTTTTCTTGAAGAGTCTGGCCAATTAAAAAAATTTTTTATTGGAGTATAGTTGATTTACAGTGTTGTGTTACTTTCAGCAAAGTGAATCACTTATACATACATATATATCCACTCTTTTTTAGATTCTTTCCAGGGTCCTACATAGCTAATGAAACAACACTGTTGCCATTGCTACCTTTTCATTGCGGACCTCAGCTCAAGATTTGATGGTACCCATTTCTCTTACTACTTCTTTTATTCTGTTCATATGGCAAACGTAATTCCTGATCTGCCAGTACATTTACAACCCCTTGATCCTTCTCATAAATAATGGAGGAACTAATATTATAGTAAGAATTGTACCTTAACAAAATAAAATGCTTTCAGATGGGTTTTTTAGTAAATCAGAAACTCGGTACCCTTGTGCCCCCATCCAAAGTATACTCCCGGCACCAGTTTTAAATTCAGTTAAGCATTCAACGTTGAATTAAGAGGAGAAAATGATTCTCTCTACCTGTTATGTCCTTTGACAGTCTTGTCAAATTTTCATGGTCCTTTTTCTTATATTTAGTCACTTCCTTATGGATTTGTATCTAAGCAGGTTCCTTTATATTGTTTGTATGTATTTACTCACACAAACTTTCAGATGACTTCATTAATTTTAAATGATTTTTGTGATGGTTGACACGACCTCAGGTAATTTACCGTTGACCCATCTGTTAAAAAAGGCTTGTTTAATTAATAAGACCTGGAGAGAACAACTGTAGTTAAGGTTATTTTGTCTAATAAGTATGGTTATGTGGATGATGGTTCATCACAAATGCAATTATTGAAGCTGACATGGCCAGATTTCTATGTAGAGACAATGTCGGTAGCTACTTAATCAGCCTGTATAGTTTTATTTCCCTTTCTACTTTTCAAAACCTTTCCTTTGTATTATATATATTCACATAGCATATGAATATACAGATATTCATATATGTGTATATATATGAAAAAGAAAATACAAAGAGGTAGCAGAGATTGTCTTTGAAAGTTGGAGAAAGTTGAGTTGACAGGTTGAAAGATGGGTGTAAGTTTATACCCCTGAGTAGTAACATGCTGCGCTGAAAACATGGATGTCTCCATTTCTCATCTGTCACTTTCTTACTGTACTTCAGAGTTGGAGTCATTCCGTATATCCAAAATGAGTAAACCTCCCTGTTTTTTCAAGTCTCATATAATTTGGTCATATTTTCTCCTTAGTCACTCAAAATGAGTAAGCTATGAGCATAATGATTGTATGCTTACCTGATACATGATTAATTATGTTCTCTCACTTTCTGAAGTTCGTAAACTGAGTCCAGCTGACTAATTAGTGGTCTGGATTTTTAAGATCATGGTTAAAAAGAAGAAAAATTTTTCTTTAAATATTTGAGTATTTAAAAACAAAGAAAAAAGGAAAGGCAATCCTGTGGGTTATAACCAGACCAAGTTGTTTATCTACCATGGACACAGGACATTAGTTTTCTAGGGTCCATTTTACTTGCATTTTTTATATAGCTACATTCTATTTTTTTAAAGAAGAAAAGAGTATAAATCTTAGAAAAGAGGAAAATGATAGTTGCAAGTGAACAAATATCTGCAGCTCTTTGACAGAAAGATTTAGGTGTATGTATTTAATTTACCCAATTTACAGACATACGATTTTTTAAACTCACTTTAAGGTAACATGTTACACTAGCTAAAGTCTCTTTTATGTTCTGGGCTAGGATTTGTAAATAAGGTGCTGTTATGGAAGAGTTCTTCAATTGGATGACTACTGATGATTTCCCATCTGCTTCAGTTGGAAAAGAGTCATGGCAGTTGCATTCATCCCTCATTGTAGGTGAAAACCCAGCAAATATTTAATTGCTTTTGAGTGTATGTTTCCCCTGAAGTCAGGGACTTTACCCTCAAACACTCACCTTGATCTTAAATGAAAATCATTTCAGATGGCTTTCTATAAGGACTGAGAAGATTGATAACACAAAGGAGAGACATTTAGGAAAGCTGAGTTTGGGGATTTCTTAGTAGTTCCAGAAATTGTTCTGTCAGGGAGAGCTGATGTAATCTGTCCTATCTCTAGCTGTTACTTGTTTAGTCCTTGTTTGAGATAGTTGACTTCATTCATTCATGCGTGCAGTTATTGAAGCCAGACTCCACTAAAGCCATGAACATGGTTTCTCCCCAAAATGGCTAAATTATGTCGTCTCACTGAGTAGAAATTAGATTTCTTGGAACTAGATTTGGTGGCCGAACCTTAGCATGACGGAATAGCCTTTTAAGACCTTGTCAGTTTTCCTTACTTTGTACCCCTAAACCTAGCAAAACAAATTGCTCTGTAGAAAAAAGGATGCTAATGTCCTGTTTGATGTGTTAAACACACATGTTATTGCTTGGAAAGCCCTGGAAGTAGCATAATTGGATTTAACAAATTGTGTATTCAGGCTTTCTTTGTCATTGCAGTAAAGATTTGCCACCAAATATTTTATAGTTATATATATATATGTAACTATAATATGTAAATCCTGGAAATTTATTAATTTTTAGTGTGTTTTAATTTATATTTGTAAATATATTCACTTTATAGTCTGCTTTAATCTGCTTATATCATGGAGCTATAGTTAGTAGACTTATAAGCTCAGTTAATTTACCTTTGTTGATTAGGAATAAAAATGTATGTTTAGCTTCAAAAGAACGTTGTTGACATATTAGCTTTTGCTTCATTCAAAGCTCTACCCTAAAAAAAATGTAGGCAGGTAATGAAAATATTGGTGTCTAACAAGATCAAATATCTAATTACTTTATTGGATCAATTTTGTAGTGGACCTGGCATCAAAATCCCTCTCGAGTCTACTTTTCTTTCCTTATGTCCTACTGCTTCCCTAGTTTCTACTCTCTGTACTTTAAATGTGCCTGTCCCCACCCCTTCTGCACCTCTGTTTATGATAGATCCCTCTGTGTAACTAGCTTGCCTCCCCTTTCTACATGTCCACATCCTATCCCATCTTCAAGTCCCACTCATACTATGAAACTTTCCTGGCTTCTGACAAGATACTCTCTTTGAATAAACTTCAGTTATACTCCTCTAAGCCCTCTTCTTGACTAGGCCCTGACTTTGCCTCACCCCCACCCCTCCACCCCTGTCCTTTGCCAGACTTGCATAACCCAGTTTTAGCAAGAATCCTGCTAAGTCAATTTAGAGAAAATCCCCCCGTCCTTGATATCTGATGGCTCTGGCCTGTATGCAGCAGGAATCTTGTTAGGTGAGTTTAGCATGAATCCCCTACCTGTGATGTCTCTTCTTAGTAATTTTCCATCCACCAATGATCCCCTAACCTGCTACTTGGCTATAAATCCCCACTTGTTCTTGTGGTATTCAGAGTTGAGCCCTATATCTGTCTCCACTGTTGCAATAGTCTTGAATAAAATCTTACTGTTTTAACAAATGTCAGAATATTTTTTTTCTTCTTTTTCCTAATTCAGCTACTGCCTTGCTTGATATCTCCTTTACCTCATATGTATGTAACATATTATCGTATGTATATAACTTATTCTTCAGCACCTGTTACAGTGCTATTAATAGATACTTAACAAACGTTAACTATGTAATGATTGGGGAAAATGTTTAGGAATGCTCTCATCAGGCCCTTTAAGTGTGAGAAGATACTTTGACATATGGCCCTTGGGAGTAGAGATTTGTAGTCAGGACGTATGAAGTTCTTTCTTCAGCTATACATTTGATTATCATGGGTTTCAGTTTTTCTGAGTGTAAGGTTCTATATCTGGGTTCATAGAGTAAAACCTGCTAGAGTGTCTATCCTGGAGATGATTTGAGTGATTGTTTCCTGTCACTGGGTTGCAGCACTCCCAGAAGACTGAATTCCGGCCAGGGCGACTCAGAGATCCTGTGCCCCATAGGCCCTGCTGGCCACCCCACCTCTGCCCCCTGTGGCTGTCAACCCCATATACTGTCTCCACATTCAGGCCTCTATTGCTTGGCTAGCAGGGTTGCTTTCACCAATAAATCAAAATACAAGAGTCATGAGATTTTATGAAATAAAGAAGTCCTGGGGCCATTTTCCTTAAAAGGAAAGTGTGAGCTTGTTTGAACTTGAGGCTTCCTGGGTTCTTTTCTCAGCCCATCCAGTAAAAATATATATTATTAAACCATAACAAAAAAGTAGATGACCAAATATGGTAGGATACCATTTATAAAAATCTACACATAGGAAAAAAGTCTAGAAGATACATACATATGTTGAAGAATTTATCACTGAATAGTAGGATTATTGTTGATGTAAAAATTTTTCTGGGACTTCCCTGGTGGCACAGTGGTTAAGAATCCACCTGCCACGGCGGGGGACATGGGTTTGATCCCTGGTCTGGGAAGATCCTACATGCCGCAGAGCAACTAAGCCCATGAGCCACAACTACTGAGCCTGCGCTCTAGAGCCCACAAGCCACAGCTACTGAGCCTGTGTGCTACAACTACTGAAGCCCGCACGCCTAGAGCCGGTGCACCGCAGCAAGAGAAGGCAGTGCAATGAGAAACCCGTGCACCGCAACAAAGAGTAGCCCCCGTTCGCTGCAACTACAGAGAGCCCGTGCACAGCAACAAAGACCCAATGCAGCCATAAATAAATAAATAAAATAAAAAACTTTATTTAAAATAATTTTTTTTCTGTATTTTCCAACTATTCTGCCATAAGCATGCATTACTTTTATAATTAGGTTAAGACTTATTAATGCCATTCTAAAATATATTGATTTATTTTGAGTTTTATAAAACATTATTAGAAAACGCAAAGAAGAATGACATTGCTTTGAGAGTAAGTAATTTGATCACAAGTGTCTGGTATAAGCAGAGTGCCTCTTTTGAATGAAGGGGAAATAGGAGGGTGTGAACCACACACCTTTCTTCTGTGGTTCACACTTTAATTATTGCTACTCCACAGAGAATTTATGAGTATGGCTGTGAAGCCTAGTCTCCTAGGACCAAACTGTGGATCTACTGCTTCTAGCTGTGTGATTTAGAACTGTGCCTCAGATTCTTCGTAAAGTGGAGATAGCCATAGTATCTACCACACAGAGGTGCTGTAGTGATCTCAAGTCCTTGTTGAAGGCCTGCCACACTATAGGTGCTTTAACAGTAGGGCTATTTAACATGAGTGCTAGTTTTGAATTAAAGACAGCTGTCTTGATCTTAAACTTATTGGCTGTATATAAAGTCATCTTACTCCAAATCAGACTGACTAATTTGTACTCTGGCTCTGTTGCTAGGGTTTGGAAGTAATACTAGCATAGGTCTTATCATACCAATTATATATGATTTTTATAAAGGTCGTTCTTTATGTAATCAGCTCTTTACTTATATATGAGTTAATATAAACCCTGCTCTTCAACATGTGTAGGTCGATTGTTTTCAACTTTATAGTTAATCGAATCATTTTTTAGTTTGACACTCTGCTTGCATATAAAGCAGTCCACCTTAGTGTGTCACTTTTATTTTTGGAGTACAGTCTTTTAGGTAATTCATGATGCTATAGCATTTTTCTCCAGTCCTTTTTGTCATAAAAGACAAATCAAACTAGATACATTTGGCTTTGCTTGATATTATCTTAAAGTTTCATTTAAAAGGTATTTAACAATGACATATGTTCTATAATTATGAAAGTAATATATTTTAATTGGAGCAAATTAAAGTCGCTCATAATCCTTATGACTTGATATAAGTCCCCTAGTCCTTTAACCAAGCTGCTGTGTATTTATAATCATTTTCTTTGTTGATTCTTCATGGGCCATTGCAGCCAAATGAAAAAAGAAAATGGTAGCTTGCTGTCCTGTTTGTAACATAAACTGGAGGTATGTGTGTGGGGTGTGTGTGTGTGTGTGTGCGCGTGTGTGCGTGCGTGCGTGCGTGCATCTTTATTAGAATGGGAGAATGGGTTGAGAATGGTTTGAACTCTGAATACCCCTACCTTAATGGCTCTCCTGGGCTCCTTTGTTTTATCCTGCTGTTCCAAACTTCACTTGATTTTGTGAGGCTGTGTTTGAATGGAAAATGCAAGATCTCTGTGGTTAACATCACTTGGCAGTGAGTATTTGGGGACTCTTCAAAGTCTCTTGGTGAATCAGTGACATGCTTTTTGGTGCATCTCAATTAACTTATTTGGAGATGCTTTTTTCCTGAGAGTGGAAGCTTGACCTCTCTCTCATGATGCTGAATATGTATGTCTCTACTAGAGGAAGGGGAGCATTTACAACTCTGCTAGAGAAATGGGAACATCATGCTTTAAACATACCTTTGAACCAGGAAGCTTGAAATGCTGTAAGGTTGAGCATCGGACTTCATCCTCTTTTCTTTAATCCCAGCTCATGTAATGACTCACTGTGATTGTGGTGCTGTAGTTAGACTTTTAAAACAGAGAATTGTGAATTATTTTTATTTTTGGATGTAGTATAAGATATAGCATGTAAGAATTACCCAGAAGATAATAGGTAATCCAAGATAGGGAAAAATGATAATATCATCAAGAAGTATATCCATTTCTTTTCTGCTTGTTTGAAGCATTTTCTATGGGGAAAAAAAGCTACTGAAGATAAAAATCTATTTCAAGTGGCAACTTGACCTCAGAAGTAGAACATTTGATTTCTCTAGAAATATAAAATGCAGCCTTTCCAAAGACCTCAGTAATATGTTTCCCCACACAAGTGTGCTTGAAAACGGGACTAGAGAAAAACAACACAAAAAAACTCTCCTACTTCTTCTTTTTCTTTACCTTCACACTATCCTTTAATTCCTAGTTTTCAGTGCATATGAGTGTATAGAGATGTATGTTTAGGGATATGAATTGTTGTATGTTACAGCTGAAAACTTATAGAACTAACTAATACAGGAAGCTTCAAATCTCACTATGTGTGAAAAATCAATCTCTAAAAACTTCTCATAATAAACTACATTTTACTTACTTTTTTTTTTGTGGTACGCGGGCCTGTCACTGTTGTGGCCTCTCCCGTTGCGGAGCACAGGCTTCGGACGCGCAGGCTCAGCGGCCATGGCTCACGGGCCCAGCCGCTCTGCGGCATGTGGGATCTTCTCGGACCGGGGCGCGAACCCGTGTCCCCTGCATCGGCAGGCAGACTCTCAACCACTGCGCCAGCAGGGAAGCCCTACTTACTTTTTATGAAACCCTCCCATCTCATCAAATAAATACGGCTCTTCTCTAGTAATTTTAGGGGTAGTATAACCAACCACCTTTACATCTATGGGTGTCCTGGGCATCTTTTCTATGCTTCCTGCCTTTTCTTGATAAGTTAACAATTCTTCCATTCTTTGTCTTTGATAACTTTGCTTATCTTTTTTTTTTTTTAAAGAAACTTACCTTTGTTTATTATGCATTTTAGTTGTTTGATACTATCTTATTTCTTCTTTGGCTGGTAATCTCCTCAAGGGCTGTATGCATGTGACTTTTTGCTCTCCCCAGAATGGTTCCTTGTAACTGGAGGTATTCCAGAAGAATACCGACACATGTATAACCCCTTGCCCTAAAACTCTGGAAGGTTAATGTATGAACATGGATGATAAAAGTCTCTCAAATGCAAACAAATATCAGACCAGATAACCACAGTACAATCCAGCTGAGTGAGGGAAGGAGAGGAAGCATCAGTAACTCAGGAAAAGCTTAGGTTGAAGTTTACACACAAAAGATGCTATTGGGGTAGAAACCAGTACAAATTACCTTCTGTTTTGCTTACATTTCTACCAAGGAGAGTTTGCTTTAAGCACTGAAGTGCAAAGCAAACATAGGAGTGAATTAAATTATCAAATGTCTTAGGAAGTCTGACAGTACTATGTTTTTCTAAGGAGTTCTGATTTAAGACCTGAGACGACTGTTTCACAGACTTTTATAGAAATTGGGAGTTGAGATTGTCCCATAATTGTTAGTCATCTTTGAGGAACTATGAAAAATTGTAGCGACATTAGCAGCCTTGAGATGTCCAAATGTTCACAGAAGAAGATGGAAATGGTGTGGCTTCCTCCCTGCATGCCTTTCTCATTTCCCCTCCTCCAGTGGAAAATTTTAGGACAGATTATCACTCAGATTATTTCTGAGTAAATCAAAATAGGAAGAAAAATAATGATCTAGGAGTTCATAAAAAAATTATGTCATACCTAAATAACCTTAATTCCTCTTTCTGATGAGATTGTTAAGCTAGTGGACTGGAACACTGTAGATGCTGGGTATCTGCTTGTTTTTCAAACATGGGTAAATGTTCTGATTATGTTCTGGTAGATAAGAGAGCCATCGACAGTTGAGTGATGCGCTGTTTCTGGCAGTGGATTTAAAACAGGTTGGTAAGAGTGGTAGGGTTTCTTAGTACCTCTGTTACGTGGTAAAGGGTTGACTCATTTGTTCACCATGGAGCTCTAACTGTGTGCCACATGCAGATTTTCCAGCACAGTCCAATGGTAGAGGCAGAAGGTCAGTGCAGTGGTTTGGGACAGAGGGCCATGGAGAGGAAGGGCTGGATTAGAGAGTTTGAAAGTGAAAAGGGAAGGAGGGAGGGGGGAAAAGAGAGAGAAAGAGAAGACAGTCAATGAAGCCACGTCCCCCAAAGGTGGATGGGGTATGTGTCAAGAGTGTGATGTCCAAGAGCACTGCCCTGGACCTCATCCTGTTCAGTGTTTCTATGCTACCTCAGAGAAGGACACACAGAAGGATAGTTAGCCAGTGCTTGTCAAAAACAAGATTAGAATTTAGACAGGAGAGGTTTGAGCAGTTGGTTGCTGCTGACAAGTTGGAATCTTATTAGGAATAAATCAAACTCCTGAAATTATGTTTAAAAAGTGAATTATTAGGCCTAGGGCAAGTTAGAGATGGTGTGATTGCGGGGCCCATGAAGAAAACTCATGGGTTTTAATTGTTGGCAAGATCCATGAGTTAATAGTGTTTTGTGCTGATCACAGGCGAATACATGCTGAGGCCAAATGAGTACCAGTCGAGTTTCTGGAATGGGGCAGGGCAGTCTCCCAGTCCACTCAGCACTTATCAGACCACATCTGGTAGTGTGTACACCTTGGCAAGCACATTTCACAAGGGGTTAATCAGCCCCGACTTACCAAAGGCTTGCAACTAGGACTGTGAGGGCGCTCAAAATAGTTGAAAAAATTTGAACGTTTACCGAGAAAAAGGAGACTTCAGTGTTGGAGAGACCAGACAAAGGAAGAAAGACAACGAGCACGTGATGTCGGAACCTGAAGGCTTATTTAACACAGTGGTTCTCAACCCTGGTTACACTTTACAGTCACTCAGGATGTTTTTAAAAAATACGGATGCTAGGACCCCACACTGCACCAACTAAATCAGGGGTGGAGCCAGGCATGGGTATGTTTTAAAGCTTTCCAGTTGATTTAAAAATGTAGTCAGGGGTGAGAACCTGTACCTTGGTTTCTGTGCAGCCACAGAGGCAGGTGCCAGCTCCAGGCCTTGCCTGATGCACGCAGAGGGCAGCCAAAACAGCAGTCCCTACTCTACCTGCTTCCAGAGGCTGTCAGGATGGAAGCTCCTCTGCCTCCCACCACTGTTTACCACAGGCATGGTATAAAACGCCCTGGTGGTTTATTATCTTTCAGACCTCACCCCCGTATTTCGCACTGTATCTCCTACTCTGTCCCGTCCCCATGTCCTTCAGGCTCTTTTTATGTTGTCTAGATCTAGATCTAGAATACTGTTTTCTGATTTACAAATGCTTACGTGTGTTCGACTTTCTTCGGAGTGTTTACTTCTGCTTTAACAGAAAATTGGCTCTCTCTTGAAGTTATTGCTTCCCTTGAAGTCCTCCAAATGGCTCACAAGTTTTTATGTCTAGCCTAAACTTCTATGTCTAGACTAAGATCCTCCCAAATAGGACTCTTGATTCTCTGTCTAAATCTCTTCTTCTTTAGTTTCCCTTGAGTCAGTACACGTGCCTCCATCCACACAGAAACTAAAGTCAGGACGTTTGGAGTCATCCTTTACCACTTGCCCTATGCCCAATTCAGTTTATCCTGAGTCTCTTGATTCTGTCTTCAGAATATTGTTTTCCTTTTCCCCATTGCTCTTACCAATACCCTGGTACTTTGTGACTACCATCTTTCCCCTGGACCACTGTAGTAGCTGCCTGACCACCCTCCCTGCTCCCACTATTGTGCTCCTTCAGGCTGTTCTCTACACGATAGTGAGGGAGCTGCAGACACACAATTTAATCATATTATCCCCTTTCTTAAGATTTCCCGGTGATTTTTTTTTAAATCAGTCCTTTCTGTGGCCCTTAAGGGCCTGCATGATCTGGCTCTCCTGTCCCTCTCTGCACGTCCCCCTCTCCTACCCCCTGCCGGTCAACAAGCTCCAGCCACTCTTTCTTTCTTATAGCTTTGTTTAACACATTGTGTTCTCTGCCCCTGGGCTTTTGTACAGGTTGTTCCATCTGCCTGGAATGTTCTTTGCTTACTCTTCTATATTTCTTGTTTCAGCTTAAATGTCACATTTTCAGAGAATCCTTCCCTGTCTAATCTAAAATAGGTTCTTCTTTTTTTTTTTTTAATTGAAGTATAGTTGACTTACAGTGTTTCGGGTGTACAGCAAAGATATTCAGTTGTACACACGTATATATATTCTTTTTCAGATTCTTTTCCATTATAGGTTATTATAAGATATTGAATATATTTCCCTGTGTTATACAGCAGGTCCTTGTTGGTTATCTATTTTATACATAGTAGTGTGTATATGTTAATGCCAAACTCCTAATTTATCCCTGTCCACCCCCGCTTCCCCTTTGGTAACCATAAGTTTGTTTTCTGTGTCTGTGAGTCTATTTCTGTTTTGTAAATAAGTTCATTAGTATCATTAAAATAGGTTCTTTATCTTTTTTATGGCATGCTGTGATTTTCCTTCATTGCATTTATCCCAACTTGTATTGGGTATGTTTTTTAATTTTTAAAGAACTTCTTATGGAGTTTTGATAAACCCCCATCAGTTTCCAACACTGACAACCTGTGTCTAATCTTGTTTCATCTGTATTCATTCCTTCCAATTATTTTGAAGCAAACCCCAAACATCATATTATTTCATTTTATAATTTTTTCTTTAACAGATAAGGCCTCTATTTTAAAACACCGAACCATAATGCCATTATCACATGTAAAAAAATTAACGATTTCTTTATCATCAAATATATAGTCAGTGTTAAACTTTGTTGGAATCAAGATAAAATCGGGTCCATACATTGCAATTAATTGCCGTTAGTTCATCTCTCTCTTTTAATCTATGGGTTCTCCCCTCCTTTTTTTCTTGAAATTCATTTGTTGAAGAAACAGGTTCATTTCCCTATGGTTTCCTGTAGTCCGGAGTTTTCTGATTATATCCCAATGGTGTTATTTAACTTGTTCCCTTATCTCCTTGAAATAAGTAGTTAGATTTGGTTGTGGTCAGATTCCAGTTGGATTGATTCCATTGAGGGGGATGAATGCTTCCATCAGGGGGCACATAATATCTGGTAGCTTCTTTTTGTGACTTTAGGAACCATTAATGGTGATACTCAAATTCTCTCATTACCTCTTCATTTGTTACATGCAGTGCATCTATGCAGGGGAGCTTCACTTATGAACTATCTGTTTACACTGAGGTACAGTGTATGCGAAAGTATATGAAAAGGGAAGGTAAATGCTTGACATATTCTCTTTAACAGTTTTTAAACTAATGAGATGGTTCCGTAGTACTCTCCAAATGTGACTCATGAGTTTCTTTTAAAGTCTCATTATAAACTTATTGATTTAAACATATTTAATTCCTTTCAATCACAGGTATTAGTTTAGTGATGCTTAAATTGTCCCGTGTTTGAAGAGCGAGCACCTCCTGTCTCCCTTTGGTGTATGTCAGCCGTCTTTGTAGTTATATGTTTTACGTCTGTCTCCTCGGTGAGACTTAAGTGCAGGGACCATGTCTGGGTTGTTTATTCTTTATGCCAAGCACAAAATCACAGTCTCTCAATTAGTATTTGTTGACTAGGAGGCAGGATATTAAAACTTAATTAAGGGCAGGGCTGTCTTGTGGAAGAGCATTTAGTTTAGTCTTGGTGGACTCAGACCTGGAATCAGAGAGTAGAAGTTACAGGAAGCAAATTTTGGCTCAGCGTAAAAAAGGACTAAGTAATTTGGGTATTTTAGAGGGGTTGAGTTCCACCAAAGTCTTGAGGAGCTACTTTGCTCCAGGGAGTGGGAGGACAAAGACAATCAAGCCAGTCAGGATTTTTTTGTCTGTTCAGGAGCTTGAATGATCACTGAGGTTACTTCTACTTTTTAAGGTAATACGACTCTCAAATCCTTTATTGACAGATTTTATTTTTGGAAAGGTACAAGTTTTAAATTATTGAAATGTAATTATTTTATTTTCTCCCATGAACAATATATATTCCTCTAATTTTATGTTTCAAAGTATTATGAGGTTTTACATTTAATAAAACATCATTATCAATATTTTGTCAAATGTACAAACTCATAATAATTGTTGGTTGAGCACACCCTTTTTCTCAGTACATTAAATCATTAGACTTTTTGCATTATTAATCACATCCTAATAAGTAGCCATTATGCTATTCTCTTATAAATCTTTGGATTTTTTTTTAAAGAAATTAATTTAACAGAAATGGCATTAGTCTTTTTCCTCTTCTCTCTGCATTATATTGATAAAGATTAGGGTGAGGGCTTCCCTGGTGGCGTAGTGGTTGAGAGTCCGCCTGCCAATGCAGGAGACGCAGGTTCGTGCCCTGGTCCGGGAAGATCCCACATGCCGCGGAGTGGCAGGGCCCGTGAGCCATGGCCGCTGAGCCTGCGCGTCCGGAGCCTGTGCTCCACAACAGGAGAGGCCACAACAGTGAGAGACCCGCGTACCGCAAAAAAAAAAAAAAATTAGGGTGAGGTGTGATTACTGACAAGTTACCTTGAAATTCTAAATTTACTTTTCCAGAATAAAGTATTGTAGATAACACTTTTAGAATATTTCAGAATATCAGAGGTTAAATAGTATTGAGATGATTTCTCATTTATACCTGAATATAAATTGAATTTAGGTGGAAATAGCAAGGCCATGAATATTTAGTTGTTTTTAATTTTTGAAGTGTGTATGTGAGACAGTATAGTCAGCGTTCCAACAGTGTCCTAAGAGGGAATTAATAAAAGAAGCACTAATGGTAAAACCTTTAAAATGTTTTTAATGACTTTGCCAAAAATTCATAAGTTCAGCTCAAAATATTGTCCTTGACGTACTCCACCTTGCCATTGTCACTCCCTCAGTAGTAACTACATTTCCTTGTATTGCTTCTAAACCAATACAGTAAGGAAACAAAACCATTGTATCTCCCTGCACTCAGTATTGTTTTCCATAGCAGTTTCTCTTGAGACAAAATCATAATGGAAGAGAGAGGCAGAATATATTAAATTTACCAGAGTATATTAAATTTCTTGTAGGTGTATTGCCTTAATTTCCTTTATGTCCTCTACACGTAATTTCTTCTAGGTGTAAGCACATGAACAGTATTTTCAAAGATGACCTAGATAATATTTGTTATTTTGTTTTATTGTACTAAGTTATCTTATGAATTTGAGGTAACTAATGTGATAGAAAACCTTTAGGCTTTCCTTTGAGGACTGTCTGTAAGGAAATTCTCTTTGTGCATCGTCTTTTGAGCCGGACAAGTTTACCCTAAGTGGCGAGTTTTCCTTCATAGGGTTCACAAAATGTTAAAGTAACAAATGCATGAAAAAATGAGTAGGCTGTGCTCCTTATTCAAAACTTCTCGATCGTGCGTAATCCACACAAGATCATTTTATTATTTACAAACTTAGGGCACATAGATTTGTGGACAGAATTTCTGAAGTTGGCAGAGATTTGGATCTGTGGTTAGGACCGGTTTGAAAGCTGGATCCACTCTAGTGTGGCTTTGCCAGGACAGCCAGCCTCTCCATGTCTGTGCGTGGATAGCTCTGTGCTCGGATGTTCCCCTGGCTTTTCCTCCTGATGCAGTTGACAGCTGTTCCTGTGTGACATGCGGACTAAAGCAGTGTCACTTGTCCTTGGGCCTGAAGTGAGCTTCACAGTGAGGACACGCTGGGAAAGGCAGTGGTTGGAAGAATTAGAAAATAGTAAAGAATCTCTGAAATTAAAACAGCTCCCTAGATAGCTTAGAATAACTAGACACAAACCTGGCAATATCTCCAATAGAAAGTTCTGTGGTGATATTAACACAATTGAAAGCATTTTTTTTGCTATATTATTTACCTGAATTAATGTTTCCATTGCCAATCAAGCCTTGATTACCTTCTATTTATTAGCCTTTGATTTAATTAATAAAACTGTTAAAGAGAAATCTTCAGTGTTTTCCTGTAAACAGCTCTAATTTATTGATTCAATTTGAATTTTGTAATTATTCTAAAGAACTTCAATGTTTGAAGTATGTGTTTTGAATACTTAATAAAATAGTTTAAACCATACAAGGTAATTATTAGATACCATGTTTATTTTTTCATAGAATAATAGGTATCTTCTTTTGATATCTCTAAAAAAATGACATTTTGTTAGAGTTCGTCACTTAGAATTTGAAGTGTTTCAGTCGGTACTAAAGTTAAAAAAATATGCCCCAAAGGTAGAATATTAGAAAATGTGTAATGTTATTTTTTCAAAAGGTACCTTTTCCAAAAGTGGAGCCAGTGACTTATGTTTTTTCTAGACTTTATAACTGAGGGATTCAGTAGTTGGTGAGTGTCTAGACATGTAGAGAAAAACTAATTAAGAAAAGAGAGTCACAATGACTCTTAGGTTAGAGGCTATTTGATAATCAATATGGTTCTTAATGGGAAACCAATGAAGCAGTTGGAGAAGAGGGAAATACTGGTTACTAGTCTGGGCTCAGATTATTAAAGATAGTGAGGGTTCTGAAACATGTCTGTTGGGTGAAAAAGGTTAATTAACAAAGCATTCTATAAATTCTAAAATCTTAAGGAAATGAAAACTTTCTATATCTTCATGCATCATCAAAAACAAAGAGACTGAACCTTTAATTTGAAAAAAGAAAACAAATAAACATGAAAGAAGATATTGAAATCTTTTTATAAATTTTATATTTTTGAAATTATTGAAAATAATAATTTTATACTTTATTCTTGAGATACTTATAGGTATGAGGAAAGAAATATCAGTATATTAACATTATTAATATTCAGTCAATAAAGTATTTTGAGGGCTTCCCTGGTGGCGCAGTGGTTGAGAGTCTGCTTGCCGATGCAGGGGACATGGGTTCGTGCCCCGGTCCGGGAAGATCCCACATACCACGGAGCGGCTAGGCCCGTGAGCCATGGCCACTGAGCCTGTGCGTCCGGAGCCTGTGCTCCGCAACGGGAGAGGCCACAACAGTGAGAGGCCCACGTACCGCAAAAAAAAAAAAAAAAAAGTATTTTGAGAGTCTACTCTGTGCCAGACAGTTTTAGGCATTAGGCTTGTAACAGTTAACAAAACAGAAAAAGAGTTCCTTTTCTGTATTCTCCTGGAGCTAATAATCTAGTATAAATTTTAAGGAATTTTTTAGTTTCATATGATGTAATACATAAAATCTAAATGCCTTTAACTGCTGTGATTATCATAACTATAAGAAATTGATAGTTGGAGGTTTTAACTCACGGAGAGTTGTGCTTCAGAATCAGGATCCCATTAACTTGGATCTTATTCTTTTATGCAGTTTATCATAGTAAATATGTTCAAAATTTTTTTCACCACAAAAATAATGCACACTAGCCTACGAGATTGCTTAAAGGTGTTCCTTCTCTAGTTGCATTTAAAGCATGAGTGCTGGTTCAATTAAAGGTTCTTCTCCTTTCAGTGTATTACAGGGGACTCATAGTTTCATGGTTTCAGAGTGTGTTTTAAGCAGATAGCCTTCCAAAATCACAAATTCCTGTATTCTAGAATTCAGTTCACGGTATGTGCAAGCCAGTGATCTCAAGGGAAAGGGAAAAGCTTTGTGGGAAGAAGTTTGTATGTGTTTTTAATGGGTGAGGGGAGAATATCGATAAATGAAGGCAAAATTCCAAGCAGTTTCTGGAATCAGTTCCTGCCTCCTCAGGGAGCCAGTGACGAGCTCAGCTGGGCTGAGAAAATCTGTGCAGATGTGAGTACTGACTGCATCCCAGCCCCAAGCCCTGCCAGAGGCCTCCCTTAGTCATAAAGGGCAAAATGGCCAGCACAAGTCACACTCACCAGTTGAACCCCATGTGAATATTAATTTTTTGCTTGCACCTGGGTACCTAGAGCATAATCAGGATTAGAAGAAAATCAAGGTGATGTACTCAGGAGAGGAGAGTTGCAGAGCAGAAAAGCGGCAGGCCTGTCCTCCCAGCTGAGAGACACAAGGGAAAATAAACATGACTCCTAGCCTTGAGGAGACGGCACATTGTGGAGCGTTATAACTGGATGTCCTTTGACTACTGTAACCAATACTATATTTCAACAATCCGTTTGATGAGGGATACCACTAGGATGGTTGAGCTGTGATGATTCCCTTGACCTTTGTGCCTGTGGCAGTTTTTTTTTTTTTTTTTTAATCGAAAACAGACCAATTGGTTGCAGTTCTTTACAAAGAGACATTCAAATTCTTTATTTCAGACTCAGGCACTGGATTCTCTGGGCCACACGAGCTCTCCTTTGCTTATTCCATAGCCTCTAAAGATTTTTGGTTGCAATTTAAATTGCAGTAAGAAACCATTTTTCACCTATCAGATTGGCAAAATCAATGGTTGATAACATAGTATATACTGGTAAAGGGGAAACAGGAGCTCCTATCTTCTATAGGTTGTATAAATTGGTACAGCCTGTACGTAGGATAATTTCTCAGTGTCATCAGAGTTAGAATTTAGAGATACACATTTTTTTTTTTTTTGCCTGTCCACACCCTACTTTTTTTTTTTTTCCCCAACATCTTTATTGGAGTATAATTGCTTTACAATGGTGTGTTAGTTTCTACTTGATAACAAAGTGAATCAGCTATACATATACATATATCCCCATATCTCTTCCCTCTTGTGTCTCCCTCCCTCCCACCGTCCCTATCCCACCCCTCTAGGTGGTCACAAAGCACTGAGCTGATCTCCCTGTGCTATGCGGCTGCTTTCCACTAGCTATCTATTTTATATTTGGTAGTGTATATATGTACATGCTACTCTCTCACTTCGTCCCAGCTTACCCTTCCTCCTCCTCGTGTCCTCAAGTCCATTCTCTAGTAGGTCTGCGACTTTATTCCTGTCCTGCCCCTAGGTTCTTCGTGACCTTTTTTTTTTGTTTTTAGATTCCATATATATGTGTTAGCATACGATATTTGTTTTTCTCTTTCTGACTCACTTCACTCTGTATGACAGACTCTAGGTCCATCCACATTTTACTTTTAGGAATTTGTCTTACAGATGTATTTTTACATGGATGAAATTATGTCCAAGAATATTTATTATATCATTGTTTTATGGCCAAAAATTGGGAACCTGCTAAATGCCTATCAGTAGAGGACTGGCGTTAAATTAAGCATACTACACTCATACAAAGGAACACCCTGTGGTCTTTGAAAAGCAAGAGACAATTTTCTATGAATTTATGAGGAAGTCACCAAAGTATATCGAGTGATAAAAATAATATACACTGTACCCTGTATGCCATATTACCATTTGTGTGTGTGTGTGTGTTAAGTATATATGTTAAGCTAAGTTACCTCTCTGAGGTAAGTGGTGACCTCAGAGGGTGGGAACTGGGTGTGGCGGGGAGATTTACTTTTCATTAAATGCTTTGTGTTTCTTTTACTTATTTTAATTAAGGAAGTATGTTGGTAAGCCTAGTCAAGGTAGAAAGAAGAGCAGTCAACTAGAAGACCAATATAGATAATCATGTCTTTATTTTATTAACAGAATAGATTGGATAAAAAGTTACCTGCCTAGCGTAATCTTACTTTTAATTAGAGCTAATACACATTTGGAATGTGTCTAGAAGAAACATCTGCTTTGGATAGGTCTTGTGTAATTTTGTAATAGTAAAATATTCTTAACTTTTATTTTGATGATATACTGCATTATAAAACACAATCAGACTAATGTAATTTTAGGAGGCTCTAGTAAAAAAAGAATAGTGAAAAAGGGAGGAATGGGTGATGTTGAGAGAGAGACAGACAGAGACAGACAGAGAAAGAAGAGGGAAGAGAGAAGGAAGAAGACTAAGTGTCAGGTTTCCGTCCTTGGGGATTGAATGACTTCAATTTAGGACTGAAGATAAAGACATTTCAGCAAAAGAAACAGAGGCGCTATTGGAGAAACAAAGGGAGAGTGTTATTTTGACGACTTGAGTTTTAATTAATCTGTGAATAATTGATCGAACATGGTGTTTTTGTTAAGCACTAGTTTCATTTTGGAAAGAACATAGAGTGAATCACAGAAAACTTCAGTTAAATCTTGGACTATGCAAGTGCGAATATTTAAAATGTGAATATTTAAAGTGTGAATATTTATGATGATGATACAGGATTCCCAGCCTTACTGAAATTAATCTTGTTGTGGTGGCATAATTGAGTCCTGACATTTTCAGTGCAAAAATGCATAAAATATAAATTGTAAGGAAGACAATTAGAACCATAACGGGAACATATTTTCACGGATTTGCTTCTCATCTTTTGTTTTGTTTCTCCAGGGTAAATGGGAAGTTGGTAGCCCTGAAGGTGATCAGGCTGCAAGAAGAAGAAGGTACACCTTTCACAGCTATCAGGGAAGGTAGGGATTTTCTCTTGTTATCTTTGCTTTTGTGTTTGCATGATGCCCATAGCTGTTTAACTATTATGCACCTCTGAATATGCTGCGTTTCTTAGTTATATTTCTAATTGGAATGTGTAAACTGAAATTTAAAAATCAGTACCTCTTACGATCATAGCAATTCATGTTAAATAAAATAAAACTATCCTGCTATGTACTCAGGTGTGGAGAAAAAAACTGCTGTGCATTGATGGTGAGACTGTCACTAACTGAGGAATCTTACATGTCTGATTTTGTTTGCAGAGCTCCACGCACATATTAATCTAGAGTTACTCTATATTCATGACTTTTAAGGAAAGTTCTTAAAAATGAGGGGATTATGCTACCTTATTAGTCTTTTGTATTTCTTCTTTCTTGATTTTTGTTCCTGTTCTTTAATATATTTTCTATTGGTTTTTCTTACTGATTTATAGATGCTCTTTATATATCAGCATCATGTATGTTGTAATATTTTCTTCCATTCTGTCATTTTTCTAAAAAGTCTTTTTAACAGTTATTTGATACATATAAATTTAAAATTTTTATGAGATGAAATTGCTCTGTCTTTTGCTTTATTACTTCCTGCATAGTTTCTCTACTTCAAGAGAATGAAATACCTTCTTTTATTAGTGGGATCTTTTCAGTTCACTTTCAGAAATTTTAGTATTAATAGCTTCACCTCTACTACATTTTTAAAAGTACAAGTCTTGAAATAAGACTTCAGTTTATTTTTGCATTGAAGGAACCACAGTTACTTTTCTGCTGATCCACAGCAAGATAAATAACAGAGATTTACTTCAATAGTATTGTTAAGATATTGATGAACTAAATGTAGTCTGTCACTGGTCTGATTTGTTTCCCTGACCAGGGATTGAATCTGGACCACAGCAGTGGAAGCCTGGTATTCTAACCACTAGGCCACCAGGGAACTCCCAAGAAGTCTACTTTCTGTTTCACTTTCTCACCTTTCATTCTCCTTTTCATACCACTTCAGTTTAGTTTCTATCATTCCTGTTTAGCTAACACCAGATTTGCCAATTGGGTAGCTTTTCTCTCTCTCTCGTGTTGTCTCCTTCTCTAAATATTATGGAGTTTTAGGACAGGGAAGGGGCCTTCTTTTCTCTAATCAGCACTCTTTCCCATGTGATTTTATTCATGAATTAAATAGCAGCTATAACATGATGACCTACACATGCCTCTCTTTAGCTAAGACCCTGTCTTTGTTTCCATTCTCACACATCCTTCTGCCTACCTGGCATTTCCTCTTGAATCCAGTAATATATAAAAATGATAATATATCACTCTCAAGTGAGGTTTATTCCAGGAATAAAATATTTGTATTTGGTCTGATGGGACTGGAAACCACTGGCTGAGATGGAGCAATGGGTTCCCATTGAGCTGTGAATTTGATTATGGTAGACCCTCAATGTTAAAGAGTAGGAGAGGGGCAAAGAGTTGCTGGGCCAAGAGAGAAGCAGAAGGAAAATGATACTGGGCAGCAGGCATGCTCCTTAGCATGTGGGGTGTGCACTAGAATTAACCAGCCTAACCTTGTTAATGGTGCCTTCCCAGATTCAAGGTTAAGAGGAAGTTCCTAATGATATTAGAGCATCCGGCTTTGACAGTTGGGTCCATCAGTGGGAAGCTCAAGGGAAGAAGCAAGTAGGGTTATATTAAAGTTTTTGATGATCTGTTTGTTCATACTGGCTGGGTATGAGGCAAGGCCCTTGGGCACATGGTAAACCTTGAGATAAGCTTAGGAGCCGGCCCCGGGCTGCGGGTCGGGGCTGCGGGTCGGGTCGTGTCATAGAATGCAGGGCTGTGTAGGTGGGACCTGGTTCTGTGGGTTAGAGAGCCTCTGAAGACTTTTGAGCTGAGTGTATAGGAGGATAAATCTGATATTAGGATGTGATATAGATTAGATAAGGAGGAAGCCAGAAGCTGATAAATCAGTCATTCAGAGCAGTGCAGATTTGAAATCATGAGGATTTATTAGAAAGCAGTGACAAAAAATGATGTTGCTGAGAAAGAAATGCCAAACCTAGGTGAATTATTAGTTATAGGCAATTTGAGAGGGAAATATCAATGGTTTTGAGTTTGAATGAGTAAAAACAATGGTGCCAGAGAGAGAAATAGTTTTTGATTGCATGGAGAATTGCTTTTAATACTTTGCAGTTTGAAAGGGCTATTATCCAATTTAACCTTCACATTAGCCTTTTGAAGGTTCTTTTTTGGGGGGTGTAGAATTTATATTGTTTGTGAATTCGTATTACTAATATGGAATTGAGGCTCAGAGAGGTTAGATGACTTGTCCAAGGACTTGAATCTTGGACCTAGACTTTCTTAGATTATAAAACAGTGTCCATACTAACTTTGTGGAGTAGTTGATTGGGGTTTTACACATTGGGGCTTGAGTTCATGAGACATCTATACAAAAATGTCTTTCTGTGATGTGGAAGTGTAGCTCACAAGAGGCCAGCATAAACAGTATATGTTAACATGGTCTTTAACAAGTTGAACAAGTGGTAAGATTTTTATGGGAGAGAACTTTGAGTGAAAACAGAGAGCTAAATTGCAAGACAGTGTAGTGAGTTAGAAAGCCTCATATTAGAGTCTGGAAAGCTGGGTTTTGATCCTGACTGTTTTTCATCACCATGCTAGTTTGCTAGGGCTGCCATAACACAGTACCACAGACTGAGTGGCTCAAACAGCATCTCATGGTTCCGGAGGCTAGAAGTCCGAGGTCAAGGTGTCAGGGCCCACCTTCTGATGGCCATGAAGAAAGGATTTGTTTCAAGCCTTTCTTGGTGAATAGATGGCTGTCTTTTCCCTGTGTCTTCACATCATCTTCTTTCTGTGCCTTTGTCCAAATTTCCTTTTCTTATAAGGACACCAGTCATATTGGATTAGGGTCCAATGACCTCACTTAATTACCTCTGAAAAAAATTCGATTTCAAATACCATCATATCCTGAGGTGGTGGAGTTAGGACTTCAACATATGCATTTTGGGAGACACAATTCAATCTGTAACATCACCTAATGATGGGAACACAGGAGTTGGTTTGTGCCATCAGGACCATCTACCTCTGCATTATGGTTTTGATTTCCCAAGGAGTCTTTAAACTCAGAGTTCTGAATGCTCTGGAGATGAATGGTACAAGAATTGTTGAGGCCTGAAGGAACTGATCACAAGAAGACATTGTATTTTCCTTTGAATAAAATATTTTACGTTTTCCTAATAAAATTTGACTTCCGAGTGATTTTTAATGGAGATAAATGACCAAATAGTAAGAAGAAGAAACTCTGGGCAGTTTTGGTTATTTGTTGCTCTCTTGCCTTTCATAAGTCTTATTTTTCTGCTATTTATGTGTGGAAGCAAAAGCTAGCACCGTTGCTCACTCTCTTTTGCTATTATTAATACTAGAAATCCATGCACAATAACTCCTCTGTGTACCTAGTGGTAGAACTTGAAATATTTAGGATGAGGGTGGTAGATGCTTGGGATATATTCATTTTTACATTTTTTACATTGATGAGGGAGTGGCATGGCTTGTTTAATTGAGAGGAAGCACTTTAATTTGAGTTTGCCTTTTTTCTGCTGCTTGGTCAGTTTCCTCATTCACAAAACGTCAATAGAAGGAAGATTTCAAAGTAGGAAAGCACTGTGCATAGTAAAGTAGCTTTCAAGTGGCTGCTTGCCACTTCTAACCTTTCCTGGGAATTCAGATGTTAACACATAATTTCCACCTAAAGTGGAAACACTTGTAAGCAACCCTAATCTTACCAGCTTTATGTCCAAAGATGGACTTTGAATTTTATCTTATAGAACTAGAGTGCTTAATGGCTTAATTCAGGTTCAGGTGCTTTGAAACTTGTTCTGTCTTTGATGGGAGCTTAGAGAAATTAAGTAGCCATGCTGAGGCCAGCTTTTCTATTTTAACTTAAAATCTTTATATGATATCATCATGGTTTTTGATGGTACTGATAAAGAGTCAGGAGATACAAGAAAGGTTTGAAAGGAAGTAGATGAAATGTCTTAGGATACAAGAAAGGTAGCAGTTACAGGAAGGGAAAGATAGTAAGTTGAATCTCAACATGTTAAGTTTGAGGTTGAACATTCATGTGGCAATTGTTCATATGGTGTGCAATACAGATAATAGGCCAGTTATACGTAAATTGGGGACCTTACTTGGCACTTCCAAGTACATGATCTCATTCAATCTTTCAACATTGTGAGAAAGGTTGATGTTACTATCTTCATGTTAATAATTATGAAGCTGGGATCTAAAGAAATTTTTGTCCAAAGTCACACAAATAATTATGTGGTAGGTATGGAGTTCAGCTTGCGTCTTCTACCTAGTACGGTGACACATGCTAGCCATTCAGTATGTGTTGAATGAATAAGTGAATGAATGAGTGAATAAATTCCAAATCCTTACTTTTTATTCTACTATACTGCATTACTGTTGACACAGAAACCTGTACGATCAAAATTGTATATAGAGACTTTCCGGCTGTTAAGAAGCAGACAGGTGAAGTTGGGAAAGCACCATACAGCAAAATTCTGAGTCTTGATGAAGACTGTGCAACTAGCTATGTGATGGTGAGCAAGTCACTTAACATATTTTGTCTTTAGTTTCTTTCTCTTGGAAATGGAGGGGTTGGACTATATGATCTTATATCTTCATGATTAAAATAATAGTACCAGCGTGGATCTTCTCCTGGATAAAGGATCTATAATTGTATCATCAGTATTCCTCATTCACACCTGCTCTAGTGTGATGCACATTACTGTGCTTAGAATATTTCTTTTAAACTTTCTAATAATAACCCTTTATGTCTGTCACTGAAAAAATTAACATGAATTGCTTCAGAGCATTTAACAATTGACAAAAATTTTTTAAGTGGAAGATAAAAATCTGTGAGTCTAGACTTTGATTGTAAGTAAGCTTATGTAAATTGCCAAAATTGTTATTCTTTGTAAGTCTGAGTAATTTGATGGGTGTCTGCCAATTGATATCAACAAAAAATTTCCAAGCTCTCAGATCATGTGACTTTAAAAACTATAAAAATCATGTATTTTCTTTTTCATGTTTTTAATTTTAAAGGATAAAGTTTTTTTAATGAAATAACTTATTTCTTGTCTGCTTTAAATTTGTAAAAAATTTTATATTATGTCTTATTTTATTTGGAAATACAGTTTCCAACTTGTATTTGAAAACATAAGTATTTTATTGGAAATATAAATTAAGCTCTGATACATTTATATTTAAAACACATTTAGAAGAACTATGTAACTAGTTCTAATTTGAAGGCATTTATAACTGGCTAAAAATCTTTATAGACTTTTTTGGTACCTGTCATGCTAATAACATTTTAAAGATGCTACCTCATTTAATTCCCACAATAATCCTGTGTTAAATATAGATATTAGTATCTCCATATTACCGATGAGATAATTGAAGCCTAGAGATAAGTAAATTATCCTGTGTCACACAGTTTACTAGGAAACAGCTAAGTTTGGGTTTTAACTGGGGTCTTTTAAGTGAAGAGTTTGTTTCAAAGGTGATACCTTCCTCCCTTCAAAATTTCTTGGCTAATTTTTAAAAAGTGATGGGAATCCATAATCTACATATCAACTACGTGTCATGATAGTAATTATCATAGCTACTATCAGTTGCTTTATAAAAATACAATCCATTGGTATACCTTTGTTACTTCTCAGTATTTGAGAAACTGTTATACCGTTTTGCTGCTTAAGCTATGTTCTAATCTAGTGACTTAGAAATAGTCAAAAGATGGCAAACTTTAAACAGTAATTAATTCATGACCACTGTCATGATCACTGACAGGATTTAGTATTATTTACCTTTGAGCTGTAATTTAAGATAAATTTCCTGAATGTTGAAGGAACTTTAAAGGATGACAGAAAACAAGGAGACTTTTTTTTCTTTTTTTAAAAAATTTATTTATCTGTTATTTTTAAATTTTATTTTTGGCTGCATCGAGTCTTCATTGCTGCACGTGGGCTTTCTCTAGTTGTGACGAGCAGGGGCTACTCTTCCTGTGGTGTGCGGGCTTCTCATTACAGTGGCTTCTCTTGTTGCAGGGTGTGGGCTCTAGGTACGCGGGCTTCAGTAGTTGTGGCACACGGCTCAGTAGTTGTGGCTCACGGGCTCTAGAGCGCAGGCTCAGTAGCTGTGGCACACGGGTTTAGTTGCTCTGCGGCATGTGGGATCTTCCCGGACCAGGACTCGAACCCGTGTCCCCTGCATTGGCAGGCAGATTCTCAACCACTGCGCCACCAGGGAAGCCCAAGGAGACTTTTTAATATTCATTAAACAAAATTGATAGGTCATGTATATTAGAAAGGAATTTGACAGTACCAGAAAGAGAGGATAGAGAAAGGAGCAAAAACATATTTGAAGAAATAATTGCCCAAACTTACTAAAGTTATTGAAAAATATGATTAATCTGTTATCCAAGAAGATAAATGAACCAAAATTAGGAGAAACATAAAGAGACCCATACCTAGACCCATCATTGTCCAACTGTTGGAAGACAAAGACAAAAAGAAAATCTTGAAAGCAACTCATTACGTGCAGGAGAAAAAAATACGTTTAAGATCTAATCTCCCATCCAGACCAGTGGAGGCAAGAAAGCAATGTAATGACATATTTAAAATGTTCAAAGACAAGACAAAAAGCCTGTCAACCAAAAATTCTGTATCCAGCAAAACTGTCCTTCAAAAATGAAGGCTAAAGACATTTTCACATCAGCCACAAATTGGGAGAAAATATTTCCAAATAATATATCTGATAAAAGATTTATCTCCAAAATACATAAAATATATAAAGAGGTCCAAAACTCAATAATTGAAAACTCCCCCAAATTTTTTAAATGGATGATTTGAATAGATATTTCACCAAAGAAGATATAGCAGTGGCTGATTAGCCCATGAAATAAAGCTCAAAGTTGTTAGTCATAAACAAAATGAAAATTAAAACCACAGTGTGATGTGACTGTACACCTAATCCAATGGCTGTAATAGAAAAGACAGATAATACCAAATATTGCAAAAATGTGGAGTAACTGGAACCCTCATACATTGCTAGTGGGAATATCAAGTGGTATACTCACTTTGGAAAACATGTTGACAGCTTTTTATTTTTTAAATAAATTTATTTTATTTTTGGCTGTGTTGGGTCTTCATTGCTGCGAGTGGGCTTTCTCTAGTTGCGGCGAGCAGGCTTCTCATTGTGGTGGCTTCTCTTGTCGCAGAGCACCGGCTCTAGGCGTGCGGGCTTCAGTAGTTGTGGCTCGCAGGCTCTGGAGTGCAGGCCCAGTAGTTGTGGCTCACGGGCTTAGTTGCTTCTTAGCATGCGGGATCTTCCCGGGCCAGGGCTCGAACCCGTGTCCCCTGCATTGGCAGGCGGATTCTTAACCACTGTGCCACCAGGGAAGCCCTTGACAGCTTTTTTAAAAGTGGAATATTAAATTACCATATGACCCAGCATTTTCACTCCCGGAAATCTATCCAGGAGAAAGGAAAACACTTCCACGCAAAGACACGTACACATGAATGTTTCTAATGTTACTATGCAGAATAGGCAAAATCAAGAAACAACCTAAATGTCCATCAACTGTTGAATTGATACACAAAATGTCAAACATTCATATAGCAATAAAAAGGAGCTACCTACTGATAATATGCTTCAACATGTTTGAACCTTGAGGGACTTCCCTGGTGGTCCAGTGGTTAAAACTTCGCCTTCCAATGCAGGGGGCACAGGTTCCATCCCTGGTCAGGAAACTAAGATCCCACATACTGCGAGGCAACTAAGTCTGTGCACCGCAACTACTGAGCTTGCATACTCTGGAGCCCACGCCACAACTAGAGAGAAGTCCGCGCACCGCAACGAAGAGCCTGCATGCCGAAACTAAGACCTGATGCGGCCAAAAATAAAAATAAATAAATAAATATTTTTAAAAAAACAACCAAACACATTTGAACCTTGAAAACATTTATGCTCAGTTATATAAGCCTGGTTGTATATACATAAAATTCCCAGAAAAGGCAAATCTATAAAGACAGCAGATCAGTGGTTGCCTGGGGCTGGGTTTGGAAGAGGGGACTGACTGCAAACTGTCACCACTGTCTGGTGAGACAAAATTATTCCAGTACTGGATTTTGATTATGGCTGGACAAATCTGAGATATGGTAATGGCTGCAGAGCCCTACAGATGTACTAAAAGTCATTTTATTTTATATTTACAGTGGGTATCTTTTATGGTTTATATTATACCTCAAATAAATGTTTTCCTAATTCTGTTGAAATGTATATTTATACACTTAGCTAAAAAATAGAAGAAAATTAATATAACACTAGTGATGATTAAATCTTTAATTATTAATTAATAATAAGTTAATCATTAAATTGTTAAATCTAGAAAATCTTTATTCCTCTTTATCCCAACTTCTCTAAACTCTGTTATTTTTACTATCAGAAATAAAACTTATTTTGTTGAATATAAAAACTGACACCTCCTATTCTCAAAGATCTTAAAATTGATTAGTGGAGAAAGATAAATACGTTATCAGTTGAATTATAGGATCTAATTATAAATGTCTATAGAGGGGAAAGAGTGAGAGGGAAACTGTTGATAAGTCAAAGAGCCTTTAAATTAATGATGGAAGAGGTGGTGCCTGAGTGATGTTGTTCAGACAGTCACAAGGAAGATTTTGAGGGTCTTCTGTTGGTGTTACCCAGCCTGTCCTGTCATTACAAGAAACATGGGCCACTTCTACATCAGAACTTAAAAAAAAATTACTCCTACTCACGTGCCAGAAATTGTCTTCTAGTTAACAGTGTTGACATCAGCGATGTTGGATGTTTCATTATTCCAGGAAGGCAAAGGGTGAGGGATAGGAGCTGTCTCTGTGTGCTGAACTGAGCTGCCCTAAGCACATGGAAGAAGGAAAGAGACAGCCTATAGAGCTGTGCTAAAGAACCTTTGAAGCCACATGTCATTGCTGTCAGTTTTTGACAAATAGCTTTAATCACAACACACTATTTGTTCAGTGAGATAAAATAACCCAACAGAAGCAAAAAATCGTTGTATAATTTATGCAGCCAAGAAGCTTATTGTAAATGGCGATCGACAGGTTGAACTTTTGTGACTCCATAGTGGAGAAGCAGCCAGAGCAGCTATATATTGGAGGAAGGAACGTCCTTTACCCTTTTCAAGCCTGCGTCCTCCCGATCCTTCCCCAACTCTGCTCTGACCATCTTTTAAGACCTTTTTTTTGGCGGTACGCGGGCCTCTCACTGTTGTGGCCTCTCCCGTTGCGCAGCACAGGCTCCGGACGCGCAGGCTCAGCGGCCATGGCTCACAGGCCCAGCCGCTCCGCGGCATGTGGGATCTTCCCGGACCGGGGCACGAACCCATGTCCCCCGCATCGGCAGGCGGACTCTCAACCACTGTGCCACCATGGAAACCCTAAGACCTTATTTAAGTCCTATCTTTTCCCTGAAACTTTTTTGGCTTTCACAGAAATAATCTTTTTCCTTTTCTGCTCTTTTTGCTTGCTCTGCTTTTGTTGTTGTTGTTGTTTTCTCCTTTATAAACTTATCTCTTAGCACTTTCTGCATTATACTTTATGATGTGCTCAGTTGTGTTCAGTTGTAAACTATTGATAACCTCTGGGGCCTTTGTATTCTGAGGGTTGTGGTATGAAGCCAGCATTGACTAGTCATGTCCCAGCTCTTTCTCTGCTGCCACCAAAATGGAACTAACCAAGAGTCCAGTTAGTGTTTGAATGGAATTTAAACAGTAATGAAAAGGACCATAGTGGTTTCTGGATTAAAAAGAAAGAGAGCTCTGGTGTGGACATGGAAGAGATTTGGGCTGAGCTTAAATTATAGTGTCGTAGTTGGTTTGGGCCGCTATAACAAAATACAGAGACTGCATAGCTCATAAACAGCAGAAATTTATTGCTTACATTTCTGGAGGCTGGAAGTCCCAGATCAGGGTGGCAGGATGGTTGGGTGAAGGCCCTCTTCCAGGTCGAGACTTTGCACTGTATCCGCATGTGGTGGAATTGGCTAGAGAGCTCTGTGGAAGCTCTTTTTAAAGAACATTAATCCCAATTCCCTGGCAGTCCAGTGGTTAGGATTCTGGGCTTCCACTCCAGGGGGCACAAGTTTGATCTTTGGTGAACTAAGATTCTGCGTGCCGTGTGGCACAGCCAAAAAATTAAAAAAAAAATTAAAGAACATTAATCCCATTCATGAGGGCAACAACACTCTCATGACCTAACCACCTCCCAAAGGCCTCACCTACTAGTACTATCGGCTTTGGGGATTAGGACTACAAAATATGAATTTGTTAGGGGTGGAGGAGGTACAAACATTTAGACCATAGCAGATAGGTAGGATTCATGTAAGGAGAAATGAACAGAGAAAGGCATGCCCACTAGTGTAGCTGACTAAGGTAAATATCACTTCTTCCCCTCCACCTCAATCCCATCACCAGTTTGACAGCCATTGAGGAAGTAAATCTCTTGACAGTGGGGTGTGTAGGTAGTTCCTAAATGTTTTCTTATGAAAAGTCTAGCTGTTCCTGTGTTCTTTGATAGTCTACTAAAAAGATAATTTGGATATTGTTCTGGAAACTTCTGGGGTTTTTTTTCCTTAACTTTTTGTTGTTGTTACTGTAATATTTGTTACTATGTGTTTCATTGTTGACCCTGAATCATTAATGTGGCTGGGGCATCTGGGATAATTGGTGAGGAAAAAACCAAGAGACCCAGGGATCTGCAAGAGAATGCCATGAAGCCTGAGAAAGGGGAGCTAGAACAAGATACTGAAAAGGAAGAATGTGTCCAGTTGAGGGGGATTAATAAGGAGCTAAGAACAATTTGAGTGTCTTAGAGTGAGTTTGAGGTTGACAGAACCATTTATAGAAACAGGAAGCCAGAGGTGGCAGCAGTTTTATGGTCAGAGGGGTTGAATAGATGTTACATATGCTGAACTTGAGGTGATAGCCATTTATACCAGTTAGAAATCACCAAACCATAGGATTTTAGAGCTGAGAAGAATTTTAGTGACCATGTCATCTGGTTCTTTCATTTTACAAAAGAACAAACTGCGTCCTAGAGAGTTCAGTAGGTAGTTTGAACTACCAGGATCAGGAGAGCTAGGCCTTGAGTGAAAGTCATGTTGAATCATCATTGTAGAGAAGATGGTCGGAGATCTGGCGGTGAATCACATCTTGAAAATGCAGCCCTCACCACAGATTATAACTGATCTCAGTGGGAAGTGCCAAAAAGATACATCATTTTGGTTTTTCTCTATTTCTCATTTTCTTCTGACATTTTGGAATGTGGTAGAACTCTTCAGAAGACCCATCAAATAATTCCTATTTTAATTTTTATAAAAGCAGATTAATACCATATGTGGAGAAAATGTACCATACAGTTTATTGTGGGAAAAGTTTAGAAGTAGAAAGTTAAAGGAAATTTTAGTGTAGGACATTTGTATTTTTGGATACATGCCATCTCAGTCAAGTCCCTGAGTATACTCACAAGAATTGAATTGATAATAGCACTTTTTAAAAGTGGTAACAATTTGTACAGGGCCCAAGAAAAAGAATTAAAGGAAATAATAAGCAAGAAATTGGCAGTGGTTCTGTTGTCTGTGAGCTGATACTTCTTCCTTCTGTCCTGAAGTTTAGGGCTAGTATGGGCAGGAACCAGCAGCAGGGGTCAGTTTTAATGATGACAACTTGGTTTCACAGAAGTACTTACGATTATAAAATTTTCTTGTTGAAGGCCAGGATTAATTTTTCTGGAGGGGCATTTTTTTTTTCCTGGAGATTTGAGGCAGTTTCCATGATGAGCAGCAGATTGTTGGGTTTGTTTATTTAAGATGACCTGGGTAGTATTTTAAAAATTCTAAATGCATAATACGCATTTAATAAACAGTTGTCTATTACATGACTTTCTAAGTGCCTTTAAACTTGTTTTTTAAAATTTATTTATTTTTTGTTGTTGCGTTGGGTCTTCGTTGCTGTGCACCAGCTTTCTCTAGTTGTGGCACGCGGGGGCCACTCTTCATTGCGGTGTGCGGGCCTCTTACTGCGGTGGCTTCTCCTGTTGTGGACCACGGGCTCCAGGCGCACGGGCTCAGTAGTTGTGGCACAAAGGCTTAGTTGCTCCGCGGCATATGGGATCTTCCCAGACCAGGGCTCGAACCCATGTCCCCTGCATTGGCAGGTGGATTCTTAAGCACTGCGCCACCAGGGAAACCCCTCCAAGTGCCTTTAAATGTATTAAAATAATTGTAAGCCTGTGGGAAACAGTTAAACATTTCTACTTTCCCTGGAACTTCCAGGGTTGATGTGCATCTGGAGTAGTTCTTTCCCTCTGTCCCTGTTATATTAATACATTTGGAATATTACAGATGGTTGATGGTGTTATAGGGAACCAGTAACTTCCACCACCGACCCATTCTAACCAGCAGATTGTAAACCCACAGAGTTGATAACCAGATGGATTCAAATGCATGTGCATCTGACCCTACAGCACAGCTCTTAACATGAGGATGTACCACTTCCTAGAGGCAGGATCGGAGAGATTAAGACTTAACCCTTAAGTGATTTGTACTTGACTGGCCCAGAGCCATAGATCAGTACCCAATTCATGCTCCAAACTTCCTTTCTTAGCCTAACACATGCAGCCGTCTCTAGCAGAATCATGAATGTGTTAGAAAACAATCGAAATTTGCCTGGCAGGATTCACCCATAACCTATTAACTGTTGGAACATAGATTAACCAAATACTAGACATCCTGCTAATTTTAAGTTGATTAATATTGCAGAACTTATTGATACTGCTCATCATGGAATAATTAGTGCAAAAGAAAATATTTTTAAAATGTTGCTCTATCAGGGGAGCTAAATCAAACTGAAAATAGAAAAACATGAAAACACAGCTGCTTATGATACAATTTTGTTTTCAAATGCAGGCTTGAAAGTTTTCAGAATTAGAGAGCGCTGGTAGCTTAACTACAGCTTGAAAAACTATACTTTCAGATACTTCTTATGTTTCCAGAAGATTTTTACCTCAGTAGTAGATTATTGAAAATACTCGGCTGACAAGTTCCTGCCTTCTTTAAGTAAAACCTTCTTCAATCTATAATGTTCTGAGTAAAGAAAAATCTTAAAACCCACAAAGAACAAATGGACAGTTTTTTTTTTGTGTGTGTGTATAGACGTATAATTTGTTACCCAACTTCTTTATTTGTTGTTGTGTTATTATACATATTGCTGTACTTGGAGCAAAAATATGACCAGAGAAATATTTCAGTGATTTGATAAACCCGTGTATTGCTTTTGGGCTTCATAAAGCATCTAGGCAAATCCTTAAGTATGGTGATATATTGCCTTGGTCTTTGCATGGAGTTGTTAGTGGAAGCTTTATGCGTCATTGGAGGGCAGTACATGGCCTTTTGTATTTCAGAGATGGGCTATAATGCAAAAGCAAATTTGAGATGACAGTCAAGAGCTAAGGTTTTCAAACCTATAGACTTTTCTTATGAAGAATGTTTATTTTTCTTCGCTTGCAAGTAAGTAACTGAAATGATTTGTTATGCATATGTGGCCCATAGGATATCTAGGAAGCTTTCTTCAATGCTAATATTTCCAGACTACAACCCTTTCTGTATACGTGCACATGAAAATACACATCGAAACATCCCTCCGAATTAAAGCTTATTTTAGGTAACTCATGTTGTTTAATAAGTGCAATTCATGTTTTTCATTTCCCTGGTGAGTGTGAATTTTTAAAAAAAGACATAGACATAAACATGTAGGGAACTGTCTTCCTTTTAATTGCTGTGGGTCCCCTGAGTTCATGGAATCACTCGAAGCAACTTGTAGTTTTTAGAGAAGAGAGAGAAGACATTTTTTAAAGGTTTTAAATGGTCATTTAAAATGCATATATTAATGTAGAAAACCAGCCTTTTGAGAGCTGCCAGATTTTTGAGGAATGTTAACCTCCTCTCAGTTGGAAGAGGAGGATTTCTAATGCTGAACATTTGTCCTTTCTCTTGAGAAGCAGTGAAATTCCCCCCTTGGAAGCAGTTTTGGTAAAAGAATAATTTAACCAGAAATCAAAATGCTAAGAAAGCGCACACGGTTGTTCAAACACAGGAATCAAATCTTTTACAGGATTTTTCAAATAAAAACTAGAATGTTTTCCCTTAAAGGTTACGAGTGAATTCCACTTAGCAAAAACTCATGACCTTTTCAAATTCTTGGTCATCTTTAACACTATTTTGTTATTTGACACTGTTTGCTGCTATCACTGAAGAATTGTGTGTCCCTTGCAGCATTTCACTGGGCATTCTGTTGTATTTTTATCTGCTAAATCTGGCATCTTGAAGACCCCTTTCTTCTCTGCAGAGGCCTTATCTTTGTGCTTCCTGAGGGCATCCTGAAATCCATGGTTTGGACTCTCCTCACTTCCTCACGAGAGTTCATGACCCTTATGGTACCAGCTGTCACTTCTCTGTGCCGATTTCCCAAACCACATCTCTAGCCTTGACTATTCATGCCCCCAAATTCAGGCAACCTAGTATAACTCATTGAATGTGCTGCTACTCTCTCCAACTCAACCCAACTCAACCAAAGTGTTTTGGATGCCCCAGGACCAATTATCTCATTGTGTTCAGGCATAACATTATTTTCACTGACTGTGCTGGGGTCATGTTACGTTAGACTCCTCTCTCTCCATATATGTAATCGGTCTCCATGTTTGCAGAGTTTCATCAAAATGACTTCCACTTTCATCCTCTACTTTTCCATCTTCCTTACTGTTTTCCTATCCAGATATAAAGTAGTGAAGGTCTTGAAATAACTTTCATTCTGGGCTCCTCTGATTCATGGGTCCAGCCTTTCAGTTTCTTCTACATTCTGCTGTTGGATTCATCCTCTTTAAGCACAGTCTTAGGTCAGGTTCCCTGGAAACAGGCTCAGCGGCAGGGCTGAATGCAGGTTAATGGGAAGTGCAGGTACTTTCACCTGCAAGGAAGTAAGGAAGGCAGGTTGAACAGAGAGAAGTTCACTTGCAATGAATGTGTAACTGATCCTATAGAGTGCTTCAGAGCTGGGATGGGTCTTCAGAGCTCTCACAAATGGAGGCAAAGGGCCAGACCCTTCAACACTCTCAGCTCTACCAAGAGGCGCCTGATGTGACTCATTTCACAGTCTCTGATTTCCTCTCCTGTATGACTCTCCTTTTCCCTGTAACCATGTGTTATTCTCTCCTTTTCTGCCTCCCCAAGTGCCTGGTTCTGAGCAAGTCACCCCCTGAGAGGAGGCATGAACTGGGGGAGGCTGTTCCTGCAGCCAAGGGCTCTTCCCACTAAAGTACACAGCGGTGGAGCAGTAGCTGAGAGATGGGTGTGTTGACAGTGAGGAGGGCTGTGAGCTGAGCCCTACGGGGTTCGCTCCAACCACATTCAACATTGCCCTTCCCTTTGTAGGAACCTGAAGTGCTTCCCTCCTGTCTGCTTCATCAGGGTCAATGTCTCTGCCTGACTATGAAGGGCCGTCCATTATCTGGCCCTACCATACCTATTGCTGAACTCGGTTTCTCACCATCCCCTGCCTGCCCTCCAGTGCCGTAAGGATTATCCTCGGTGTAGAGTCTGCTCTGTAGCCTCCTTGAGATCCCTGCCCACAACCTCCACTGCCCACTGTCACCCTCAGGCCTTCAGGCCTTGGCTTCTGTTGTCCCCCCACCTGCAATGTCCCTTCCTCCAAGTCTTCTGTTCTTTCATACCCAATCTATTAGTCCTGCTTATAGTTAGTACTGTACAATTCTGTACTTCATTGTATATTTTATCACATTTCTTCAGCAGCTTTGTGTGAGCTGTTCTTGTCTTCAATGCTATATTATTTTGGAAGGTGGCACGTAGTATTTCATTTCTTTAGTATTCTTGGCAGAATCCAGCAGAATGCTAGCCTCATAGTAGAGGATCAGAGAGTGGCTGTTTTATTCCTTGATTATTTTTGTAGGTGACACAGCCAAAAAAATTAATACTGAGGGTGATGAGATGGAAGGAGTTTGCCAGAAAGATTGTATTTGAGCTCAAGGGATGAAATTTTCTGAAAGAAAGTTTCAGAGTTTCAGAGTCACAGAGTTTGTGTGGCTCCTTAGTGGATGAGCTTTAGTACAATATGAATTAATAGCAGTTTCCTTATCCTCTTCTCCCAGTTCAGTCTCTCTCACTGTACTGGGGCCAGCGCAGCCTGGAGTTCCTTCCCTGTGATTCTCTTCCCCTTTTAGGAATTCTGCACGGACTCTGAGCTGGGCACTTGACTACCTACTTTGTATGTTATCGAATCCACACAACTACCCTGTGAGGTATAGCTACTGCCATAACCTCCATTTTATAGGTGAAAAAAACAAAGCTTCAGGAAAAGGGATTCAGCTTGCCCAGAGCCACACAGTTAGTGAGGGAGTGGGACAGGTGTCCAAAACCCTTGTAGCTGTCTGCATCATCCTAAGAGTGAACACGTATTTGTAGAGGATAGTACCACAATTGTTTTGGAAACAACTGCTCTGAGGGAAGCTACCTTCTCAATAATTCTACCTCTGCTCTTTTAAATCCCAGTGGAACAGTAGCTAATAAAAGGTAGCATGGTTTCGTGGAAAGGATGTGGGTGTGGAGTGAGAAGAACTGGTGTCAAGCCCTTGCCACTGGTTAGCTTTTCAGTAGTCCTGGACAAGGTACTCAGCAAAGCAGGGCATCAGTTTCTTTAAAGTATCTTTAAAAAGGGTTGAGAAATACTGTACTTTTCCGTTTTGCCCTCTGGGACTACTGTAACCTTCTCCTGGGTTTATGAATTGTCAGGTGCTACAAAAGAAGTTATGTTTGTTAACAGTGTAAAGAAATACACATGGTGGTGATAATAATAATATGGTGATGATGATATAATACCAATAATAATAATAATAATAATTTAAAATAGTAATAAAAATAGACAGTAACAGCTTTGCATCAAATGGCCACAAGGATTGAACTGCCCTTTGCTGGCAATATGTCAAATATTTGCTGATTAAGTTGTTTTGGTGGATTTGCAGTTTATGCCCTTCTTGGCTCAAACAAGCAATTATATTCTCCTCAGGAAATCATGAAAGGTTACCTTTGGTTGTATAGCCTATGCTGTTGAAATTTTGGCTTCAGTTCACAATTCATGGCCAAATTAATATCTGAATCACTTAAGGTCTCTTCATAAAGAATAGGATTATGTACACAACTAAAGTTTATGTACTTAGCTGTTAAGTGTGAGTTTCACAGTGTAGCCAGGAGGTAGAGACTACTTCTGTACTTTGTACTACAAGTCACAGGCTGAAATGTAGTCATCTGTGAGTCTGCAGTTGTGTTTATATGTAAGTGAGCATCTGATTTGGGCCGGAGCTTGCTAATTTAGTGGAGGATGCTTCCAATTTAGCAATTGAGATTTGTAATGGGTCCCTAGGGCCCTCCAGGAAAATTTTTGTATAAATGAGAGATAATGGTAACATTTTAGTCATTTGAAAATCATCTCTTTTAAGTAAAATGCCTTATGAAAACCACTAAAACCATATAATTATTTCTAAAAATTAAATTCAAGTACTCTTAGAGGGAATTTTTCAGAGCTAGAAAACATTTCATACTTATTGTTTTGGTTGCCCTTGCCTTTCTTGCTGTGGTATAAGTAGTGGAGACGTGTATAAAGCTGAAAACTTAGAAGTGATTATTTTTAGATCAAAATTTTTTGGATGACTTTTTTAAAAAAAAGATAGCTTGATACACAAAGTATAGCAAATATAGTTCTTACAGAATTTTTCACATAGGATGAATTTTAATATTAGGGACTTGGGAAATAAGTGTGAATTATTTTTAATGGATTTTTTTGCTAATAGGACTACTTCTGTTTGACTAAATTTCTATATCATAAATTTATTTATCATTGTTTAAAACTTTTATTACTTATATTTTGGAAAGGACCCCTTAAGGGTAAATTAACATCAGAATGATCACACAGAGTGTGGTAGTTATGTTTCTGTTAGTCAAAACTCTTAGCAGTTTTATTTTTTAAATTAAAGACCTGATTAGTCATCTGGATAGAAATTTCAAGAAACTGCTTTTGCAATTATAGCTATCTTAGGAGAATTCCTTTCAGAGAAATTGAGCAAGGATGCCAATTAATTCCAGCTGTTGGAGTGAACTGTATGTGAATGTCTGAGTTCAAGTTCTAGGAACTTAGGGGGAAGCTCTTAAATGCTATAATTTAGCAACCAAAAAGCCTTGTATGCCATTGTCCACTTATTTGATTAAATTCTTAAATGAAGCACTGATTTCTTCATTTCTTTTTTTATGAGCTCAGTATCCCTGGCACTGCTGGCCATATCTGTGGAGAAGTTTGAAGGCAAAATTGGGGAAGGTCAAAGAAAGAAAGAAAGAAGGAAGGGAGGGAGGGAGGAAAGAAGGAAGGAAGGGGAGGGGGAGAGAGAGAGAGAGAGAGAGAGAAAGAAGAAAGAAAAGAAAGAAAAGAGAGAGAAAAAGAAAGGCTTAATTTGTAAATTTTTTATTGTTTTAAAATTTTCTTTTTCTCTAAACTTGAATACTCAGTTACTTACGCATGTGTTTTTTCTTTTTTGCGTGTGTTTTAAAAATTAACATACTTTGCTTTTTTAGTATAGTTTTAAGCCTACAGAAAAAATTGAGCATAAAATACAGAGAGTTCCCATACACCCTTCTCCCGTGGCACAAAATTTGTTAAATTGATAAATGAACATTATTAACTAAAGTCCATAGCTTACATTAGACCTTACTTTGTGTTGTACAGGTTTATGGGTTTTGACAAATGCATAATGACATGTATCCATGATTACAGTCTTCTACGGAATGGTTTCACTGCCTTGAAAATCCCCTGTGCTCTGTTAATCACCTCACTACCTTCACTCCCATCCAACCCTTGGCAGTAACTGATCTTTTACCGTCCCTATAGTTTTGCCTTTTCCAGAATGTCCTATAGTTGGAACCATAGTGTATGTAGCCTTTTCAGATTGGCTTCCTTCATTTACTAATATGCATTTAAATTTCCTCTATGCCTTTTCAGGACTTGATTGCTCATTTGTTTTTAGCACTAAATAATATTCCATTGTATGGATATAACATATAGTTAACCATTCACCCACTGAAGGACATCTTAGTTGCTTCCAACTTTTGGCAACTATGAATAAAGTTGCTGTAGGCATTCTTGTGCAGGGTTTTGTGCAGACATGAGTTTTCAACTCCTTTGGGTACTTCAGTTCTTTTTACCTAGAGAACAAGTAGACACCGAGTATATAGATGAAAGTCAAGATAAACACACCATTCTTATGCGAGTGGGAGGCTAGGAGGGGGGAAGATTGTTCACTTTAAAGTATGAGTCCAGCAAAGTTTGCAAACTCCAGCCTTTCTCCTGCCAGTGGGTAAGCGGGCTTCGGGGAGAAGCTGGAAGGATGTTTTCCTGCTTGGTTACCATTCAAAACAATCGAGAGGAGTACTAATAAACAGCCTTAATCAGTCCCAATTACAGACCTAGTTAATTAAATTCCCATAAACACTTTTAAATTGCATGTATAAATTTAATGTATTTTGTTCTTTTTAAGCATTCGAGTGCCTTGATCTAATAACCAGAACTTCTCGAAGTACCTAAACTATTCTCGTAAACCCAATAATACAAAATTTATAAAGTTAATCTTAAGAATTCCAATACTAAGGAGAACCTAGTAAAATTCTCTTACACCTTTCAGTTTAAAATCACAAATTTAAAATAAATTAATTTGAAATTACGAGTATAGTCTGTTAATATATCAAACTGTCTTAAACATAATAAACATTTTATCAGTTAAATATTGAACTTTGTCCAGATGATTACACAATGATTCCTAAACTTAACATCAGAGATTTTAATACTACGGGTTCGATTTGATCATTGTGTCTCTATTTATTTATTTTTTAAATTAATTAATTAATTTTTGGCTGCATTGGGTCTTCCTTGCTGCGTGAGGGCTTTCTCTAGTTGCGGCGAGCGGGGGCTACTCTTCATTGCAGTATGCAGGCTTCTCACTGCAGTGGCTTCTCTTGTTGCGGAGCATGGGCTCTAGGAGCGCGGGCTTCAGTAGTTGTGGCTCATGGCTCCAGAGTGCAGGCTCAGTAGTTGTGGCGCACAGGCTTAGTTGCTCCACGGCATGTGGGATCTTCCCGGACCAGGGTCAAACCCATGTCCCCTGCATTGGCAGGCGGATTCTTAACCACTGCGCCACCAGGGAAGTCCTGTGTCTCTATTTAAAACTAAACATTCCTGGAGTTCTTCTCACCCAGAGTGATTTAGAATTGTCATCCCAGGATGAGCAGGTTCATTATATAAAGCGACTTAAGTAATTTACCAGCCAGAGGTCTGAGACCTGGTGGAGGGCATGGATGTCACGGATATTCCTCCCCAGCCACTGGAGGACATGCTACACAATTTTGTATAGTCAGTACCACACCTGGAGGATTCCAGGTCTCTATTCTTAAATAATTCTTTTACCGCATTTGAATCTGCAGTCCTACAAATCAGAGGCACTTAACTTCTTTCAGCTAATCTCTTCTGCTTGTTGTGGAATTTTATATTCTTTTCATACTTTTCTTGTCTGGTTAGGTCAGAACTCTTAAAGCTGTTTTGATCTACTACTACTGAATTCTCTGTATCTCTCATACCTGTCTGTCTCAAGCCGCAACACTAGAATCTGGCTCATGACAGCTATGCTGAGTTTCCAGCTATGTCTGACTGAGATACTTATCTGCTTATTGAATGACTCACTGACAAAACAGTGACCGTGAATCATGGTAAGGAAAGGTAAAGTAGTATCCTTTTAGAGTTCAGATATTTGAGGTCTTGTGTGACATTTATATTACATGTAAATGTATTGTTCTAAAAGTCGCAGGGGGCTTCCCTGGTGGCACAGTGGTTAAGAAACCACCTGCCAATGCAGGGGACACGGGTTCAAGCCCTGGTCAGGGAAGATCCCACATGCCGCGGAGCAACTAAGCCCGTGTGGTGCCACAACACTGAGCCTGCGCTCTAGAGCCCGCGAGCCACAGCTACTGAACCCGCGTGCCACAGCTACTGAAGCCCACGTGCCCTAGAGCCCGTGCTCAGCAACAAGAGAAGCCACCGCAGTGAGAAGCCCATGCACCGCAACGAAGAGTAGACGCCACTCGTCGCAACAAGAGAAAGCCCGCGTGCAGCAACAAAGACCCAACTCAGCCAAAAATAAACAAACAAATAAATAAATTTATAAAAAATAAAAATAAAAAAATAAATGTGGCGGGGTGAATTTCAAATACAACTAAAGGCTTTTCACAAAAGATTCATCGTGAAGGACAATTTTGAGATGAGGGTGTTAGGATTGACTTGCCTCTTTCTCTCACCTCCTACATCTAGTCCATTGATAAATTTTTTTGGCTCCACTTGCAGATCAGATCTGGAATCTAACAGCTTCTCACCACCACCTCAGCTGTCGTTATATCTAGCTTGAGCTCTATTGTTAAATAGCCTCTTAGTGGTTTTTTTTCTTGTTTATTTGTTTGTTTTTGCTTCCACAGTTACCCCCACTCCTGTCCATCGTCTGTCTTCCACACAGCAGTTGGCTTGATCTGAAAACATAAATCAGATAGGTACCACTATCAGCCCTCGTATGGCTTTAATCATAATAGACTGAAATCCAGATTCTTTACCTATATGTCCTAGATCCTGGCTTCTCTCCAGCCTCGTGCCCAATAAGTGTCCTTAGCCAGACTGGCCTCCTTGCTATTCCTTGACCTGAGGTTCTCCCACAGGACCTTTGTACTTAACTGTGCCTCTTCCTGCAACTCTCTACTCTGTAATATTAACATGTCCCTCACATCAAAAATTACCTCCTCAGAGACGTATTCAGGGAGTACATCTGACCATCTGATCACCCTTTCTGATTTCAACTACCTCCCTATCCCTGCTCACTCCCCTGGCACCGGCACTGTACCGTAGTCCCCGTCACTATGGTCTCTTACTGATTAATTTTTATTCATAGTCCTCACCAGCAATTGGCATTGTCCTGTCTATTTATTCATTTATTGTTACAAGTTCATTACTATAACCCCAGCACCTAGAATAGTTCCTGGCACAAGTAAGTGCTCAGTAACACTTGTAATACAACATACTGAATGAATGAATGAATGACTTTCTCATTAGAATGAAGGCCCAATAAAAGTAAGGGCTATGCCTGTCTTGAGTTATAGCTGCATCCCCAGGGCTTGACGCATAGCAAACACTAGATAAATATTTATTGAGTGAATGATGGACTGATTTGGGTTCAAGTCTCTGTGAGGCATTTCAATTCCTGGTCTTAGATTCCCTTGACCATGTCTTACTTATTTTATTTATTTATTTTTTTGCCGTACGCGGGCCTCTCACTGTTGCGGCCTCTCCCGTTGCGGAGCACAGGCTCTGGACGCGCAGGCTCAGCGGCCATGGCTCACGGGCCCAGCCGCTCCGCGGCATGTGGGATCTTCCTGGACCAGGACGTGAACCTGTGTCCCCTGCATCGGCAGGCGGACTCTCAACCACTGCGCCATCAGGGAAGCCCCATGTCTTACTTATTGACAGTGACCTTCCTCCCCACCTCCCTTACTGCTTGCACCCCTCCCGAATGATGAAGTGGCTGAAGGGAGTCTTTTGTAAGCTACACATAAGAGAGCCTAATTGAAACACTTGTCAGTGGGCCCTTAGCTGATTGATTTCATTTTCCTCTTGTGCTGTTTTATGTTATATAAAACCAGAAGTAGGGCTTCCCTGGTGGCGCAGTGGTTGAGAGTCTGCCTGCCGATGCAGGGGACACGGGTTCGTGCCCCGGTCCGGGAAGATCCCACATGCCGCGGAGCGACTGGGCCCGTGAGCCATGGCCGCTGAGCCTGTGCGTCCGGAGCCTGTGCTCCGCAACGGGAGAGGCCGCAACAGTGAGAGGCCCGCGTACCGCAAAAAAAAAAAAATAATAATAATAAAAAAAACAGAAGTAAAATTAGTGGCGTAAGCACAAAGCTGAGAATAAAATGGAATACTTGAAATTATTTGAGGACTTAGAATTGCTAAAGTAACTTGTCATCCTCAGCATGGAATGTACATTAGACATTGCCATTTATAGTTTTTTTTAAGTCACTTTACATACGGAGTAGTTTATAGTAAAATACCTAGTATTTTAAAAAAGATAACAGTGCTTAAAATATATACCTGAAAATCCCTTAAATAAATTTGAATTTTTAAAATAGCACCTCAGATGAAAAAAAAAAGAATGTGTTGCTAAGTATCGAAGTATGTTTTAATAGTGCTGTACAGTGCATGAAGCACTCTCCTCTACTTTATCTTAAGCAGATATGGGCCTGAGATCAAGTATGATAAAAATGCTTTCACTTCAGAATGTAGGTCATGAAGAGGAGCTTATATAAAAGACTTTGAAGAAGTTCTTTTAGAGGAAGTTACTCAGAGTAGTGGGCTAGTATCTGGCTAGTATCCCTAGGGTGGTCAGTGGAGATGAGAAAGGTCGCATGGGTTAGGACTTGGTGAACTTTCTAGAGCTGTCAGTGGTGCCTGTACAGTCTCTTCTTGTGCTCTTAGCCATCTGCTTCCCACACCTCCTACCCTCACCTTGTCATCCACCATGTCAGTGCTTAGCTCTGAACACTGCCCTTGTCTTTTCTCTGGAGAAGTAGCTGAGCAGTGAGATTGTGGGACTCACAATCACTGGGCCTGGGTATGGCTTCAGCTCTACCACTTACCATTTCACAGGCTTATTTCTGTTTCAGATCTCCTTCATGTTCTATAAAGATGGGATTCCCTCCCAACTATTAGTTGACTGATATTGGAAACCACCTCATTTCTAAAATTTGTGAAACTGGCCATGATATGAGCGCAATGTAAGGGCTCTGTGGCTTTGATTCGCCAACATCCCACACATCAGAATCCCTTGGGGAAATGGGAATATGGCTCTGCACAGATTCCATGGCTCACCCCAGCTATGCTGAACCAGAATCTTGGAGGCTTATGAACAAGGGATCTCATTTGTAAAGTTTTGAAGTTTGAAACCACTGTTCTGGGGACAGAACAAGAATTTTAAGGAATAATCTTGGCATTCAAGATGCTTGTATCTAGTTAGAAAATGAAAATGAACATGAATGGCATAATTAAACAATGTAATGGAGTTGATTTTTTTGTTTATTTGATTGATGTGAATGGAGGGAAGTCTAGATAAGACAGCATGGGTTTGGGTGTCCTTGATTTATTGGTGGGGTAGAGAGTTTGGGTAGAAATGTACCAGATGGTCTGACTGGTATAGCAAGATTTAGTTTAGTATGTCAATCATTAGTTTGGCTTCCAAGCATGTATATTGTTTAGTAGACTTTTAAGTATTAATATCCCCGCCCCTCCCAAAGCCGGTAAGATTTTTCAAGAAGGACTTAGAAATAGACCCAGTCATTTAGTTAAATCTGTTTTTGTTGTGAAAATAAATACCCCTCCCCACATGTTTTATAGATTTAAGTTGCATCTCCTTTCAGATTCCTTAAGAATGTGAACTTTGGATATTGTATAATAGTTGCCATGATCTTAACAACAATTTAAAACTGTGGAGACTGTTTTACCCAGTTGCTTTATTATGAACTGTTCAGGCAGTGACTAAAAGACTCCTCGGTGGTAATGAAATCAATTATTAGTTGTTGGTGTTTGTCCTTATGGTTAAAAAGATCAGTGATTTTATGAAGCTTTAATGTAAGGGCTTTTATAAGCAAGTGATCTGAAAATGAGATGGAATCAATTAGAGGTCATATTTCTACTTTGTATCTCTTACTTAGCATATATAATTAATGTATCTTCCTAGAAATTACTTTGAAAAATATATTAATCAAAGATGCTAATAGGTGTTCTCTGAGAACAAAACCTTGATTTATCACATAGATTTAGTTTGTTAAAATAATAGGAATATGTCTGAATATGGATTGATTTGTTTGAAGATTAGTGAAAAGCAAGTAGGCTGGAGGTAAAGTGTAGAGAATGAGGCAGAGGGACAGGTCAGGTAAAGTAGGACCTTGTGTGTAAAAAGTTATGACTTTATTATCAGTGCAATGGGAAGCCACTGGAGTAATTGGGAAGAAATTGAAGGATTTGTTTGTTTACAGGGGAATGGTATAACCAGATTTAAGTTTTAAGAGACTACTTTGCATTTGTATTTTTAGTAGACCAGGAAGTTTAAATATTGGTAAATTTAAATGTTGGTAGTTTAAATTAGGGTGATAGTGTGGAGAAGGGGAAAAGTGAATGGAGTCTGGATGTATTTTGGTGGTACTACTAATAGAACTTACTGTGTAGTGTGCCTGTTTCCATAATATAAATTACAGAACGTACACTGATCAGAATTCCCTTGGCTGTGACAGATGTGCTGGCAGTCAAGTGAGAAAGTTTGGCAGAAAGTTTGGATGAAAAAAATGTTGAGCTCTGGTCCCACCCATTCATATTAAGAAGTGAGGAAATGAATCAAGTCTCAGAGGTGCACTGACTTACCCGAGATTCCATAGCCAATAGTATAGAATGGAGACTATAGCTTAGCCTCCAGAGTTCTAGCCCTGTGCTTTTTCCCACTCTGCTTATGCCCTTGCCTCCCTATGGCGAAGTTCATTAGTCATAATGAACTTGCTCTTCCAATGTGGTGGAATCCACAGCAAGATAGCTTTCTAGTAACAAAGGTCATAAGCGGGGAAGCCCATTTGCTTATTTCCTCCCACCCCAACTGTTCATTTCCTTAGAGCGCAGTACTTTAATGGTCTCTACTTGCTGCAAGGTATGTCTCAAGATTCAGAAACGAATGGCAGATTTGTGCCTCAGGAGTCTTAGAGAGGTCTTGTACTGATAGAAACCTTATGTATTACATGTAAGAAACAAACACTTGTATTTTCTGGTCATCTTTTAGACTTCTTCCAAATAACATCACTGGATGCTATGCTTACTTTTATGTATCTAACATAAACCATTGGTTTTACTGAAATGTAATTTATTATAGACAGTAGAGTTCTATGCACTGTTTTCATTCAGAATCAAAGTGAAATGTGTTCCTGAATGCTTGTGGATAGTGAATTTTTTCCCCTTTTGAAATTGTGTCCTAGCGTTATGGTGATTCTTCATCCCTCCTTTCTGTACTGACACACAGGTTTGCTTGCTGGGACGTTCAGTTCAATGCAGCCAATACTTATTGTGTACCTACTATAGACATCTGGAAAGATATAAAAAGAATGAAGGGTGAGAGTTAAGCTGTCATTTAAACTTTGGGATAGATGGATGAGAGGCTAGAAATAACTTGTTTCAGAGGACAGGCTACATCTATTTTCCTGCTAAGAAGGACTGACTGTCTTATTACCTTGTTACTGTCACCGGAAGCTGTCAGTCTTTCAAGCTAAGATGTTCTTTGCTCCTGTCTCTTCTAGACTAGCGCCTCCCTATCTTCCTTTCAAAGCCCTGTTTTATTTTAAATGAGTAAAAAAGATAGCGAGTGCAGTTATCCCCACTGGGTAGATTGGCAGAGTGATTTTCAAGAACGAAGGGATGATTGGAACTCAAGTCTTACCTGTCACTTGAACTGTAAAGTTTGGAAAGTTTATGATCCTTAAAAATAAAAATATAAGAAGGCTTTTAGTTTTCTTTAAAGCCTTATAGTGATTTGCCAAAAGTGTCCAGCAGAACAACCAGAACAGGACACTCTCCAAAAATTAATTATAAACACCTTTTGATATATTAAGACTTAGGAAGGCAGGAAGGACAGGACTTGAAATAACTCCTTGTCTTTTAACTGTGGTCTGTCTTATCCCTTGCTTTGTTGAGGTAGGGCTGGTGGGTTAGGGAATTGGAAACAACATGGAAATTTGTGGCCTGAGATCAAGGTAGGATGGTGCAGAAGCTCTGAAGAGTTGTGACTGAGTCAGGCCACTTAACAAATGGATTCTCATATACTGAAGGACTACAGCTGGTCTCCTTTGAGAGATTTAAGCAAGACTGTAGAAATTCTGAGGAATTTTCCTTTCCTTTTTTATAGACATTATGTCTGTTTAACTTACAGTGAATAAAGAGAATATACAAGAGAGTACGTACACACACACACACACACACACACACACACACACACACACACACACACACACACACACACACACACACACACACACACCCCCCTACACCTACATACATATATGGTGGCATATAGGAAAAAAAGGCAGAAAGGCACTTAATTATGGTTATATACCAGCTGGGATTATGATGGATCTTTTTGCTTTTTTACCTTCTGAAATTGTTGAAAAAAATTTTTTTGCAGTGACTATATTTTACTTTCATAAGCAGAGTAAAACATATTCTTATTTTAAAAGTTAAAGGCACAGGGCATTTTTAGGGTGGTGAAACTATTCTGTGTGATACTGTAATGGTGGACACATTTGTCAAAACCCACAGAATGTGCAACACAAGAGTGAATGTGATCTATGGACCTTAATTTATAATGATACTCAATAGTAGTTCATCAGTTGTAACAAATGTAGCTCACTAATGCAAGATGTTAATAATAGGAGAAATTGTGGGAAGTTGGGGGAGAAGAAGGGGTCTACAGGAAGCCTCTGAACATTCTGCTCAATTTTTCTATAAACCGAAAACTACTCTAAAATATAAAGTCCATTATTTAAAAATGAAAGTATTATAGAATTTTGTTACATTTTTGTTGGTAACCGAACATGTTGCTTAGTTGCCTCTGTTACGGAACTTCACCCACAGTAGCACTTACATGTGAAATTTCTAGTGGGGTAATGGTATTTTCATTGTACATAATGAAAATTATGCAATCAGCTTTCCTCAGCGGAACGAAGGGAGCTGGAAGGATTAGAAGCTGGATTGTGGTTAGTTGAGGGTACTTCTTATACCTGTGGTAGTTCCAGACACCTGCTTATAGGAAGGAGGAAACTAATTTTTACAGAGTGCCGACTCCATACTGGGTACTGTGCTAGGTGTTTCCCATGTCTTCAGGTAGCCTGTGTAGCAGTCTTGTGATATAGATATTATTATGCTCTGTTAGAGATGAGGAAGAACTTTAGCAAGGTCATAAGCTAGCAGAGACCAGAGCCTAAAATTCAGATCTATCCCACCCTAGTTCTTTTGACTTATTATAGTTCTAATTCGTAGTTGTGTACTAGCCAAATTTAGCACCTTTTATTATGTATTTTCTTACAAGATGCCATTTTGATCCTACAAAACAATCATTTGATGTTTTGGCAATAATGTTAGGGCTTTGTGAAGAGTTTGATGGTTCCTTTTTTTTTTGGCTGCGGGACTTGTGGGATCTCAGTTCCCTGGCCAGGGATTAAACCCAGCCCACAGCAGTGAAAGCCCAGAATCCTAACCAGTAGGCAACCAGGGGACTCTGTGAAGAGTTCGAAAGAAGCCAGCTTAAGGAGAGAAATGCTCACTTAATAGTGAGCTGTGCCAAAGAAGGAATTGAGAGTGGAGGGCCAGCTAATACTTGGTAACACAGGTAAGGAAAATGAAGGCAGAAAGGAAGGGAGTTAGAAACAAGTGACACAAATTAGAGAAAGCAGTAGCTGCTAGAAAAGGCTTTTGGAACAAAAAGAAGTTTCTCATTCGGAAGAATCAGACTGTGTTAGACACAATCTGATAGTTAAACACACATATCTGTTTGTGTCTGTACATGCACTTGCACACACACACACGCACACAATTGGCACTCTCTAATAAAAGCTGGTATCACAGTTAACAAGTGGCTGACCAGAAGATAACAGTTAGGACCTGAAACCCTACCTTGTAAACTTGTTAATCCTTCTGTTAGTGTCTGCGTTGGATGAGGATCTGAGGGAAGAAGTGTCGTGACATTGCTGGGTCGTAGCACAGAACTTTCACAGGAAAACCAAACAGCCTTATCGCTAATGTTGCTTTTATTGGAGAGATTTTTCGCAGCGATGGTAATTTTCCCACTTGGTTTTATTGGACCAAGGCATTATTTTGTATTGTAAGGCGTGTTCTGCTGTTGATTACTTATTTTGCTTGTTTTAAGTAGGTGAGACAAACTGTAATAGCTCCTTAAACATATATTTTCTTCATCAAGAATGGGAGCTGCTGATATTTGGTTAGAGGTCATACGCATTTGATATAAACCAAAAAGTTGACACCAAATAATGCGATTTCTCTTTCAGCCCTAATATTTCAGCTCAGTGGTCATTAGTCTCAGTCCTTTTTTCCTTCAGAAAGTACATTCTTAGTTTAATGTAAGTCATATGTACTTGTCACACAGAGAGATGCAAGTTTCAATTTTAAAAGTAGTGATTTATCTTGATATTATAATATTAATTTTGCAGATTTCTCAGAAAATTGATGAATGATGTGATTATTTTATTCTCTAAAGTTAATTGATGGTGGCATTCTTAAGCCCCTAGGAATTAACTATCTCCACCTGAGTAGATTGACTATATATATATCTCATATATATATGTATACATATATATGTATACATATATATATGTGTATGTATATATATATATATGAGCTATATAGAGAGATATTTGTATGACTCTGAATTTTAAGCATGACGTTTGTTAGGAAAAGCAGCATATCTAAACATATTCTTGAATGAAAAGCATCTGGATGTGAAAGTGACTGAAACTCTGGCCTCCTTAGTGCTGGGATGGTGACAGGGGATCTGTGTGGACTCAGATGGTAGGGGAGACTGCCTGAAGCAGAAGCCCAGTTCCCTGGAGATGAAGAGGTCCCCTGTGCATGAGAGAGCCAGGAGAGTCTGTCAGGAACTTTCTGGTATGGAAGTCAAAGCCCACCTCCTGATCAGAGGGAGAAAAATCCTTGTGAAGGCATGGGATAGGAAGACCCAATAGCCTGGAATAAATCTGTTTGGGTCCTATATTATTTCTGCCTCAGGTAATGAAGTTTTTGACTATGACATGTATAGGATAGTGTAATTTTTACAGAACTATATCCCATCATCAATCTTCTATTGTTATGGCATCTTGAAAACTTTTAGTCAAGAAAAGGTAAGAGTTTCCATTCTCCTTTCAAAGAGCTACCAAGTTATGATTGTGGTTTTGTAGTTTAAAATGTAATGGGTTTTTCCCTCTTGCACTGTTGGTGGGAATGTAAATTGATACAGCCACTATGGAGAACAGTATGGAGGTTCCTTAAAAAACTAAAAATAGAACTACCATACAACCCAGTAATCCCACTACTGGGCATATACCCTGAGAAAACCATAATTCAGAAAGAGGCATGTACCAGAATGTTCATTGCAGCTCTGTTTATAATAGCCAGGACATGGAAGCAACCTAAGTGTCCATCGACAGATGAATGGATAAAGAAGATGTGGCACATATATACAATGGAATACTACCCAGCCATAGAAAGAAATGAAATTGAGTTATTTGTAGTGAGGTGGATGGACCGAGAGTCTGTCATACAGAGTGAAGTAAGTCAGAAAGAGAAAAACAAATACCGTATGTTAACATATATATATGGAATCTAAAAAAAAAAGAAAAAGGTCATGAAGAACCTAGGGGCAGGACAGAAATAAAGACCCAGACCTTCTAGAGAGAGGACACGGGGAGGGGGTAGGGTAAGCTGGGACAAAGTGAGAGAGTGGTATGGACATACATATACACTACTAAATGTAAAATAGCTAGTGGGAAGCAGCCGCATAGCACAGGGAGATCAGTTCAGTGCTTTGTGACCACCTAGAGGGGTGGGATAGGGAGGGTGGGAGGGAGATGCAAGAGGGAGGAGATATGGGGATATATGTATATGTATAGCTGATTCACTTTGTTATACAGCAGAAACTAACACACCATTGTAAAGCAATTATACCCCAGTAAAGATGTTAAAAAAAAAATAAAAACAAAGTGAAAGGAAAAAAAAATGTAATGGGTTTTTCAAAAGAATTCCCATTGCGCGTTGGAGTACCCTCCGCAACTGTCATATAACAGAGCAGCAGAGCAATGCCAGGCTCTGCAAGCTCATTCAGAAAGATTTTGAAAAAGTAGAAAAGCACTTTAATTGCTAATTGCACAGGTAGTTAATCCTGGAGCCTGGAGGGAGTGGGCCTGTGGAAGCATAGTCAGGAGGTGATGCTAGGAGAAGTGAGTTTGAAATGTGTTTTCAGTAAACCCTGACTTTGGCCAAGGGATTTAACATCCCAGGATCTCAAGTTTTAATCTACAAAATGAAGAGCTTGGTCTAAATCTTCCGAAAGCTCCCTTTCAGCTCATATTGTGTTCATCTAGAACAGATAGTGAAAAGAGTACAGGTCTTAAAGTTAAGAGGCAAGGATTCTAAATTCCTGTGCTGGGTTTTGGTCTCTCCTTGAAAATGAAGGATGAAGTCAAATTATCTTCTCAGAACTTCTAGATAGGAAATGCTCTATTTTCTGGCCTACGTTTATATTCTGTTTGCACAAATTTGCAAAGAGATGTTAGGAATGATGACCAGTTTTCATTTCTGAGCTCTAGATCGTGGTTCATGTGATCTTAGCCCTCTCTGAAGTCAACAAATGATGGCTGAGAAAGTCTCAGAGCCATTTAGTGTCCTTTCGTTTTCTCCTTAGCGCTTATCACACTCTAACAAACTACATATTTTACACGTTTCCCCTTTTTCTTGTTCTTTATTCTCTTCGTTTTCTCTCCCTGACAGAATACAAGCATCATGAAGGCAGAAGGTTTGCTCATTTTGTCTTTTGCTCACTGCTGTGTCTCCAGTGCCTCTCATGTAGTAGTCACTCAATAAACATTCATTGAGTGAATGAATAAATTCACGTGACATTTTATAAGCAAGTATTGCATTACATCTCTGTGCCTTAAAGCCATGTATTCTATATTTTAAGGTATCTAAATGATAGAAATTACTTTAAGTAAATCTGGTTAAACATTTTTTGACATCAGTGTTTTTATTCCGCTTATTCTTACGGCTTCGTTATATTCTTCATCTTTTAAAAGCATTAAATGGAAACATTATTTTCTAGGGGAAATTTCCATCCAAAAATTGAGTGGACTCCTTTTTGAATTCCTTTTGTAATCCATTTTTCTTCAAGAATGAAGTGGTAATTTAAAGCTAGCAGGAAATAATACATCCAATTTCAAATGTACAATGTGTAGGCGAGTGGAGATTGTTTTCGCTAGCTTTCTTTTCTGGTGCCACTCATTTGAATACGTTCCCAACAAACCTCGTAAGACTTGCTGTAGTAAGTTATGTTATTTATATGACAAGTAACAGGCACCACTCAGTGCTAACCTTTTATTAGACATGTACATTTTCATTTCAGTTAATATAATACCTATATGAATTTTTCTGAAAAAATAAAATGAGAATTATTCTTTTCCCCCTTGGTGACACTATTATGTCACTGAGCTAGAATGGCAGTTAGTAATCTAGTTTCTATGCATTAACAGCTGTTCTGTCAAATTGTCACTAGAATAGTACATTCAAGAAGTTAGTTTTATGTGAAAGGATTCCCTCTTTTCAGATGGCAGTTCATTCTATTTCTGAATCTTTTAGAAGTGCAGGTCCTCTTTCACCCTCCCCCCTTTTTTGTATACAATAATATACAAAAGCTGTGAGGACCCAAACCTTTGTCTCTAACCTTGTCTCCATTACTTTTCTTCAGACATCTTCTTTTTCAGCCAAAATAAACTACATAATATTTCCCTATTTATGAGTCTTGTTCTTTCCCTACACTCAAGTTCCTTGAGCTTAGAATGTTCCATCTCCTCGTAGCACATCCATAGGCTCTTCTGGAGTGACCCGTATGATACCTATCTTATGAGATTCCACACTTTGCTCCAGTTGGGAGTTATCTCTCCTTCCTCTTCATTGCCTCAGTATTTCAGTTGTTCAGTTACTACTCTTTCATGACACTTATGCAGATCTGTGGTAGTAAAGGTAACCTGTGTGTTTCTTCTCATCCCCTTGTGTGTAGAAGTTTTACTTAAAGTGAGGATCTAGGTAAGATTCTTCTTGGAGATGCCACTGTCTGTGCTGTTGCTGAACATTCTCTAGAATGTTCCAGGACTGTTGGCAGGAGGCCATCTCAGTGTGCCGAAGGTAGCTTACTGCAATTTCCATCAAACTGAGCAGTATTTCAGGTGCTAAAAAGGGAAAAAGAAATCTGTTCATTTATTGAAGTAGCAGGAAAGGCGAAAAAGATACAAACGCATCAGTTGCCCAGTCTCCCACACCAGGGTAGGTTAGGACTGTGATCTGGGCAGAGGATAGGTGTGGCTAGCTGTGGGTTTGATCAGTCATCACCTGGTTGTAGGCCCATCACTTACCTTGGTTTTTATGAGGTGATTCATTGGGAAAGAAATGAGCATCATGTGAATAACCAAAATGGTACCCAGCAGTCTCACTTTGGGACCCCACTTACATATAGACTGATTTCCTGCCATTTCCACCTCTTCCTTCCCCTTCCCCTTTGTCAGGAGCAGTTTGCTTTCTGGCTAGTCCATTTCCCCAGAGCTGTTGTATATGAATGGAGGAAGGGCAAACAGAACCTAATTTCTCATTACCTTCTTTCCTTCCAAGACTCCATCAAAGAATTTTTGGGAAAGGCTGGGGAAGGGCCTGGCAAGGATACTTATTTATTTTTGGTTCAGTTGCTTTATCTTACTTTGAGAAGCAGAGCTAGTAATTGTACTTATCAAAACTTTTCTCTAGGCACGTCATACCAAGCAATATGGAGTTGGTTTTGGATGCTTGTCTACCGCATAGCTAACCTACACATAGTATGACTTCCAAGGTTGGATAGTCACAAACACATCACAGGCATTTACTAAATGTTAGTTGAATGAATGAATAAGTAGTTTGTTAAAGAGATGCCCACCTAAGAAGAGAGTAGAGAACAAAAGGATTTTGAAAAATTTTTAAATGATTTTTTATTACCTACAATTATAATATAAAATACTAGATATCTAGATAAAAAACATTAAACAATAATAAATGTATGAGAAAAGTAAACTCCCATTCTGCCCACACTTCATCTGCTGAGCCCGGTGCCATTTGGCACAGGTAACATAGCTTGTGGAGTATATCCACCCCTCCACTCCCCTTTTAAATACAGACTACTTTCAACTTGATGTTTTTTTTTTCCCACTAAGTATATCTTAGGCATTTCAATATTACTACTTATAGTAGAATTATTGCATTCATTTTAATGGCTCTGCAATTCGTTTGTTATATGAATGTGCCATATTTTATTTAACCAGAACACAAGGAATGGGCTCTTTGGCTGGTATCAAGTTTTTCCCTGTTTATTAAGAACATTGAAGAGAACATTTTTGGTAATTTATCTTTCCTTATTTCTACATCTGTGTCTGTGAATTCCTGTGAGAGCTGTTGGTTCAGGGCCTATGAGAAATATATATATTTAACATCTTTATTGGAGTATAATGCTTTACAATGGTGTGTTAGTTTCTGCTTTATAACACAGTGAATCAGTTATACATATACATATGTCCGCATATCACTTCCCTCTTGCGTCTCCCTCCCTCCCACCCTCCCTATCCCACCGCTCTAGGTGGTCACAAAGCACCGAGCTAATCTCCCTGTGCTATGCGGCTGCTTCCCACTAGGTACCTGTTTTACGTTTGGTAGTGTACATATGTCCATGCCACTCTCTCACTTTGTCCCAGCTTACCCTTCCGCCTCCCCATATCCTCAAGTCCATTCCCTAGTAGGTCTGCATCTTTATTCCCGTCTTGCCCCTAGGTTCCGCTGACCATTTTTTTTTCTATTTTTTTTTTTGGTTCCATATATATGTGTTAGCATATGGTATTTGTTTTTCTTTTTCTGACTGACTTCACCGTATGACAGACTCTAGGTCCATCCACCTCACTACAGATAACTCAATTTCTTTTCTTTTTATGGCTGAGTAGTATTCCATTGTATACATGTGCCACATCTTCTTTATCCATTCATCTGTCAAGGGACACTTAGGTTGCTTCCATGTCCTGGCTATTGTAAATAGAGCTACAATGAACATTCTGGTACATGCCTCTTTCTGAATTACGGTTTTCTCGGGGTATATGCCCAGTAGTGCGATTGCTGGGTCGTATGGTAGTTCTATTTGTAGTTTTCTAAGGAACCTCCATACTGTTCTCCATAGTGGCTGTATCAATTTACATTCCCACCAACAGTGCAAGAGGGTTCCCTTTTCCCCACACCCTCTCCAGCATTAACTGTTTGTAAATTTTTTGATGATGCCCATTCTGACCGGTGTGAGATGGTCTCTCATTGTAGTTTTGATTTGCATTTATCTAATGATTAATGATATTGAGCATTCTTTCATCTGTTTGTTGGCAATCTGTATATCTTCTTTGGAGAAATGTCTATTTAGGTCTTCTGCCCATTTTTGGATTGGGTTGTTTGTTTTTTTGATATTGAGCTGCATGAGTTGCTTGTATGTTTTGGAAATTAATCCTTTGTCAGTTGCTTCATTTGCAAATATTTTCTCCCATTCTGAGGGTTGTCTCTTCATCTTGTTTATGGTTTCCTTTGCTGTGCAAAAGCTTTTAACTTTCATTAGGTCCCATTGGTTTATTTATGTTTTTCCTTTTCTCTAGGAGGTGGGTCAAGAAGGATTTTGTTGTGATTGATGTCATAGAGTGTTCTGCCTATGTTTTCCTCTAAGAGTTTGATGGTATCTGGCCTTACATTTAGGACTTTAATCCATTTTGAGTTTATTTTTGTGTATGGTGTTAGGGAGTGTTCTAATTTCATTCTTTTACATGTAGCTGTCCAGTTTTCCCAGCACCACTTATGGAAGAGGCTGTCTTTTCTCCACTGTAGATTCTTGCCTCCTTTATCAAACATAAGGTGACCATATGTGTGTGGCTTTATCTCTGGGCTTTGTATCCTGTTCCATTGATCTATATTTCTGTTTTTTTGCCAGTACCATTCTGTCTTGATTACTGTAGCTTTGTAGCATAGTCTGAAGTCAGGGAGCCTGATTCCTCCAGCTCCGTTTTTCTTTTTCAAGATTGCTTTGGCTATTCGGGGTCTTTTGTGTTTCCATACAAATTGTGAGATTTTTTGTTCTAGTTCTGTGAAAAATGCCAGTGGTAGTTTGATAGGGATTGCATTGAATGTGTAGATTGCTTTGGGTAGCATAGTCATTTTCACAATGTGGCTTCTTCCAATCCAAGAACATGGTCTATCTCTCCATCTGTCTGTATCATCTTTAATTTCTTTCATCTGTGTCTTATAGTTTTCTGCATACAGTTTTTGTCCCCTTAGGTAGGTTTATTCCTAGATATTTTATTCTTTTTGTTGCAGTGGTAAACGGGAGTGTTTCACTTTCAGGTTTTTAATCATTAGTCTATAGGAATGCAAGAGATTTCTGTGCATGAATTTTGTATCCTGCAACTTTACCAAATTCATTGATTAGCTCTAGTAGTTTTCTGGTAGCATTTTTAGGATTCTCTATGTATAGTATCATGTCATCTGCAAACAGTGACAGCTTTACTTCTTCTTTTCCCATTTGGATTCCTTTTATTTCCTTTTCTTCTCTGATTGCTGTGGCTAAAACTTCCAAAACTATGTTGAATAATAGTGGTGAGAGTGGGCAACCTTGTCTTTTTCCTGATCTTAGTGGAAATGGTTTCAGTTTTTCACCATTGAGGACGATGTTGGCTGTGGGTTTGTCATATATGGCCTTTATTTTGTTGAGGAAAGTTCCCTCTATGCCTACTTTCTGGAGGGTTTTTATCATAAATGGGTGTTGAATTTTGTCGAAATCTTTCTCTGCATCTATTGAGATGATCATATGGTTTTTCTCCTTCAATTTGTTAATGCGGTATATCACGTTGATTGATTTGTGTATATTGAAGAATCCTTGCGTTCCTGGGATAAACCCCACTTGATCATAGTGTATGATCCTTTTAATGTGCTGTTGGATCTGCTTGTTAGATCCTTTGTTGAGGATTTTTGCATCAATGTTCATCAGTGATATTGGCCTGTAGTTTTCTTTCTTTGTGACATCTTTGTCTGATTTTGGTATCAAAGTGATGGTGGCGTCGTAGAATGAGTTTGGGAGTGTTCCTCCCTCTGCTATATTTTGGAAGAGTTTGAGAAGGATAGTTGTTAGCTCTTCTCTAAATGTTTGATAGAATTCGCCTGTGAAGCCATCTGGTCCTGGGCTTTTGTTTGCTGGAAGATTTTTAATCACAGTTTCAATTTCAGTGCTTGTGATTGGTCTGTTCATATTTTCTGTTTCTTCCTGGTTCAGTCTCGGAAGGTTGTACATTTCTAAGAATTTGTCCATTTCTTCCAGGTTGTCCATTTTATTGGCATATAGTTGCTTGTAGTAATCTCTCATGATCCTTTGTATTTCTGCAGTGTCAGTTGTTAATTCTCCTTTTTCATATTAATTCTGTTGATTTGAGTCTTCTCCCTTTTTTTCTTGATGAGTCTGGCTAATGGTTTATCAATTTTGTTTATCTTCTCAAAGAACCAGCTTTTAGTTTTATTGATCTTTGCTATCGTTTCCTTCATTTCTTTTTCATTTATTTCTGATGTGATCTTTATGATTACTTTCCTTCGCTAACTTTGGGGTTTTATTGTTCTTCTTTCTCTAATTGATGTAGGTGTAAGGTTAGGTTGTTTATTTTAGATGTTTCTTGTGTCTTAAAGTAGGCTTGTATAGCTATAAACTTCCCTCGTAGAACTGCTTTTGCTGCCTCCCATAGGTTTTGGGTCGTTGTGTTTTCACTGACATTTGTTTCTAGGTATTTTTTGATTTCCTCTTTGATTTCTTCAGTGATCTCTTGGTTATTAAGTAGTGTGTTGTTTAGCCTCCATGTGTTTGTATTTCTTACAGATTTTTTCCTGTAATTGATATCTAGTCTCATAGCGTTGTGGTCAGAAAAGATACTTGATATGATTTCAATTTTCTTAAATTTACCAAGGCTTGATTTGTGACCCTGGAGAATGTTCCATGGGCACTTGAGAAGAATGTGTATTCTGTTGTTTTTGGATGGAATGTCCTATAAATATCAATTAAGTCCATCTTGTTTAATGTATCATTTAAAGCTTGTGTTTCCTTATTTATTTTCATTTTGGATGATCTGTCCATTGGTGAAAGTGGGGTGTTAAAGTCCCCTACTATGATTGTGTTACTGTCGATTTCCCAGTTTATGGCTATTAGCATTTGCCTTATGTATTGAGGTGCTTCTGTGTTCGGGGCATAAATATTTACTATTGTTATATCTTCTTCTTGAATTGATCCCCTGATCATTCTTTGTCTCTTGTAATAGTCTTTGTTTTAAAGTCTATTTTGTCTGATACGAGAATTGCTACTCCATCTTTCTTTTGATTTCCATTTGCATGGAGTATCTTTTTCCATCCTCTCACTTTCAGTCTGTATGTGTCCCTAGGCCTGAAGTGGGTCTCTTGTGGACAGAATATATACGGGTCTTGTTTTTGTATATATTCAGCCAGTCTATGTCTTTTGGTTGGAGCATTTAATCGATTTACATTTAAGGTACCTATTGATGTGTATGTTCCTATTACCATTTTCTTATTGTTTGGGATTTATTATTGTAGGTCTTTTCCTTCTCTTGTGTTTCCTGCCTAGTGAAGTTCCTTTAGCATGTATTGTAAAGCTGGTTTGGTGGTGCTAAATTCTGTTAGCTTTTGCTTATCTGTAAAGCTTTTAATTTCTCCATCAAATCTGAATGAGATCCTTGCTGGGTAGAGTAATCTTGGTTGTAGGTTTTTCTCTTTCATCACTTTAAATATATCCTGCCACTCCCTTCTAGCTTGCAGAGTTTCTGCTGAAAGATCAGCTGTTAACCTTATGGGGATTCCCTTTTGTGTTTCTTGTTTTTTTTCCCTTGCTGCTTTCTATATTTGTTCTTTGTATTTCATTTTTGATTGTTTGATTAATATGTATCTTGGCGTGTTACTCCTTGGATTTATCCTATATGGGACTGTCTGTGCTTCCTGGACTTGATTAACTATTTCCTTTTCCATGTTAGGGAAGTTTTCAAGTATAAGCTCTTCAAATATTTTCTCAGTCCCTTTCTTTTTCTCTTCTTCTTCTGGGACCCCTATAATTCGAATGTTGGTGCGTTTAATATTGTCCCAGAGGTCTCTGAGACTGTCCTCAGTTCTTTTCATTCTTTTTTCTTTATTCTGCTCTGCAGTAGTTATTTCCAGTATTTTATCTTCCAGGTCACTTATCTGTTCTTCTGCCTCAGTTATTCTGCTCTTGATCCCTTCTAGAGAATTTTTAATTTCACTTATTGTGTTGTTCATCTCTGTTTGTTTGCTTTTCAGTTCTTCTAGGTCCTTGTTAAACGTTTTTTGTATTTTCTCCATTCTTTTTCCAGGATTTTGGATCATCTTTACTCTCATTATTCTGAATTCTTTTTCAGGTATACTGCCTGTTTCCTCTTCATTTGTTAGGTCTGGTGGGTTTTTACGTTGCTCTTTTATCTGCTGTGTGTTTCTCTGTCTTCCCGTTTTGCTTAACTTACTGTCTTTGGGGTCTCCTTTTTGCAGGCTGCAGGTTCGTAGTTCCCTTTGTTTTTGGTGTCTGTCCCCAGTGGCTAAGGCTGGTTCAGTGGGTTGTGTAGGCTTCCTGGTGGAGGGGACTAGTGCCTGTGTTCTGGTGGATGAGGCTGGATCTTGTCTTTCTGGTGGGCAGGTCCACGTCTGGTGGTGTGTTTTGGGGTGTCTGTGGCCTTATTATGATTTTAGGCCGCCTCTGTGCTAATGGATGGGGTTGTGTTCATGTCTTGCTAGTTGTTTGGCATAGGGTTTCCTGCACTGTAGCTTACTGGTCGTTGAGTGAATCTGGGTCTTGGTGTTGAGATGGAGATCTCTGGGAGATTGTCGCCGTTAGATATTACAATGAGCTGGGAGGTCTGTTGTGGACTAGTGTCCTGAACTTGGCTCTCCCACCTCAATGCCACAGCCCTGACACCTGGTTGGAGCACCAAGAGCCTGTCCTTCACATGGCTCATAATAAAAGCGAGAAAAACAAGAAAGAAAGAAGAAAATAAAATAAAAATAAAGTAAAGTAAATTAAAGTTATTAAAATAAAAAATAATTAAGAAAAAAATTTTTAAGTAATAAAACAAAACAAAACAAAAACGGACAGACAGAACCCTAGGACAAATGGTAAAAGCAAAGCTATACAGACAAAATCACACACAGAAACATACACATACACACTCACAGAAAGAGAAAAAGGGAAAAAAAAATATGTATCGTTGCTCCCAAAGTCCACCCCCTCAATTTGGGGTGATTCCTTGTTTATTCAGGTATTCCAGACATGCACAGTACATCAAGTTGATTGTGGAGATTTAATCCGCTGCTCCTGAGGCTGCTGGGAAAGATTTCCCTTTCTCTTCTTTGTTTGCACAGCTCTTGGGGTTCACGTTTGGATCTGTACCCGCCTCTGTGTGTAAGTCGCCTGTGGGCGTCTGTTCTTTGCTCAAACAGGCCAGGGTTAAAGGAGTAGCTGATTCTGGGGCTCTGGCTCACTCAGGCCCGGGGGGAGGTAGGGGTACGGATGAGGGGCGAGCTTGCGGCGGCAGAGGCCAGCGTGACGTTTCACCAGTTTGAGGCGCGCCGTGTGCTCTCCTGGGGAAGTTGTCCCTGGATCACGGGACCCTGGCAGTGGTGGGCTGCACAGGCTCCCGGGAAAGGACATGTGGATAGTGACCTGTGGTCGCACACAGGCTTCTTGGTGGTGGCAGCGGCAGCGTTAGCGTCTCATGCTTGTCTCTGGCGTCCACGCTGATAGCTGCGGCTCGCGCCCGTCTCTGGAGCTCCTTTCAGCGGAGCTGTTAATCCCCTCTCCTTGCGCACCAGGAAACAAAGAGGCAAGAAAAAGTGTCTTATCTCTTCAGCAGGTCCAGACTTTTCCCTGGACTCCCTCCCGGCTAGCCTAGCCATGGTGCACTAACCCCCTGCAGGCTGTGTTCACTCCACCAGCCCCAGTCCTCTCCCTGCGCTCTGACCGAAGCCCGAGCTTCAGCTCTCAGCCCCTGCCCACCCCCGCGGGTGAGCAGACAAGCCTCTCGGGCTGGTTAGTGGTGGTCGGCACCGACCCTCTATGCGGGAATCTCTCCGCTTTGACCTCCGCACCCCTGTTGCTGTGCTCTCCTCCGGGGCTCTGGAGCTTCCCCCCTCCGCCACCTGCAGTCTCCGCCCACGAAGGGGCTTCTAGTGTGTGGAAACCTTTCCTCCTTCACAGCTCCATCTCAGAGGTGCAGGTCCCGTCCTTATTCTTTTGTCTCTGTTTTTTCTTTTTTCTTTTGCCCTACCCAGGTACGTGGGGAGTTTCTTGCCTTTTGGGAGGTCTGAGGTCTTCTTCCAGCGTTCAGTAGGTGTTCTGTAGGAGTTGTTCCACATGTAGATGTATTTCTGATATATTTGTGGGGAGGAAGGTGATCTCCGCGTCTTACTCTTCCGCCATCTTGAAGCTCCCTGTCATGAGAAATATTTTAACTTTTGATAGATTTTGACCAATCTCCTTTCCCACCCCTATAACATCTGACCTCAAAGAGTATGAGTCTATCTGTTTCCTTACAGCCTTCTCAATATGAAATATTATTTGGATTAATTTGCTCTGAGATTCATGCTTTAGGTTCCCTCCCTGATAATTGCCCCCCTCCGCATTCAGTCCTTTTGTTTGTGCGTTGTGGGTAGGGGCTATCAGGCCATCACGAGCATTGCCTGTAGTTCTGGCAGACGTTAATCTCTGCAGTTTTATGGGTAGAAGCCTGGCATGATGGTTTGGGAATCAGAGATATGGCTCTTGGCCCAGCTTGCTACCTTGAGTAAGTCCATTTTGTTTCTTTATTTCTCATTTTCTTAGGATATAAATATCAGATGTTTAATGCCTACCTGACATTTTTTATCAGTCTCTGAGAATGAATTGGAGAAATAGGGGCTAGAGAGGGGAAGTTGTGTACCAAATTGTATGGCTTTTGACAGTCTCTCTGGGCCACAAAATTTTACCTGAAAAAAGTGCATCAGGTGGACTAAATGTCCTCCAGAGTCTGTTTAGATCTTTCAGTCAATGAATCTATGTTTGAAACGATGTGAAAAGAAAGTCCTGTGCTGGTAACCTTAAGGGGTTCCTATTCCACCTAGTGGGTCTCACTGGAGCTTTGAGATGAACAATTTGAAATGGATATAATTTCATTTCAGTCTATTCTTCTTTGGTAGTAATTGTGATTTTCCTGTAGTAACAACTTCTTGTTCTCCTTCTAGTCCCCTTTCTTACTCTGTTGGTTTGTGGGACTCATAAAACCCTCTTTGAATTGACTGCTTCCAGTTTTCCTCATAATTGTACTTTAGCTCATGCAGTCAAAGTGATGTTGTATTTTTACTCACAAAATATTAATTCAGAGATCACAAATGTAGAGGCTCATCAAATAACAGGCTGAAAGAGCCTCTATCACTTTGGGGGGAAAAGGAGGATGGGGAACCATTATAGTGATGTCTTGTGTAAGGGGCCAGTTGTGTAGCTCCAGACACAGAACATTTACCCACATCTGTTATTTCTGAAGAGCCAAAGTTGTGCATTTTATATGAAATCCTCCGATTTTTAAATACTTCATAAATATCTAAGACATTGCACAGACCAAACAAACCAAGTCCGTGGGTTGGATTTGACTCTGCTGTAAACCCACATATGGTTGAGAACATCTTCTTCCTTTCCTTATTGCTACCACCTTATTGTTTATGAACTTATCTCACGCTGGGTAAAAGTGTTAGGATGTAATTTTAGTTTCTAATATGAGTTTTTAGAAATAAATTACAGTTTCAAACACATCTTGTACCATCTTTCCATAATCTGAAATATGAGTGGAAATAAATAAAATGCCTTTTTACATATAGCATTGTATATAGCATTTTGCCTACTTATGAAGGGAAAACTCCTAATAACACCCTGTAAGAGGTTTCTTTGCTTCTTTTTAAATTCAGTGAAATATATAGCCTCAGTGTGTTGGTCAGTTATTACAAAACTGAGAGTGGATTTATTTTGATCCACATACCCAGGCTGAACTAAACACATTATAAAAAGATAACCAATCCATAGCAGAGCGCAATCCTAAGAACTTGCGTTGCTGGCGGCGACTTATGGAAGATCATTTAAGGATTTTATTTTTCTTGTTCATGCATACATTATTCAAGCTGCACTTAATAGGCATCTTCTATAAACTCAGCACTGCATTGAGTGCTATGAGCACAGCGGGATTGAGAGCAAATCATATTGTGAGTGGGGGTTACAGACAGGTGGAGATAGGTCATCAGGTAATTATAACACTGGGACAGGACAACTCAAGGTGCTCAGGGACTGATAGAAAACACATCTAACTTGAGCTTGGGGTCAGCAGAGACTTCCAAAGGAAGCGATAGCTAAGTTAAGATCTGAAGACATGGTAGGGATGTGTGAGGCTCAGAGGCTATGGGGGAGGGAGCAGAAGAGCCAACATCCCAGAGGTCTGAGAGGAAGTGGTGAATTGGAGATCTCTAGGAAGTGCTGTATAGCTGGAGTTCACAGTGTGGAGGGCGTTGGAGCAGCTGGGGGCGTGGGGAGCTCCATCAAGAGCCCTATTGCGCAGGTCCTTGGCAGTCCTGTTAAGGAGCCATTGAAAGATTTCAAGAAGAGAAGTGACCTGATCAGATAAAGGTGATTTAAAAAAGCCAAGTTGAACAGCAGTTCTCCCCCAGCTTTCTTCTTTACTTATTACTCTCTTTTGAAACCTCTTTAGTTCAGGTGGTGTTGCTACAAGTGAAGAGTTGTGCAGATATGTCTGTCATATCTGATGTTCTTCTAGTCTTCTTAGCTTCAGGTTTTTCTGCCCCCAACACCTGGAAAGATACAAAGATAAAGGGAAACCACAATCACAGCAAAACACTAGGAACGAAGAAGAGAAAACCAAGACAATGAGAGTGGATCATGCTTACTTTGACAGAAACAGAATCCTCCTGTATCAGGAGTCAGGGGGCCAGGGTTTGAATCCTATGACCACACTTCTGTGTATTATTATAGTTTCCTCAATTGTCAAATGAAGGGTTGGATTTAGATGCTTTTGAAGATGACACTCACTTTGAAATTCTATGAGGACTGTTTGAATTGTGTGTGATGATTCAGTCACTCTGTATTAAGTCAAACAGAGATGTCTTTAATGCACTAAGGTTTTATATATATGTGTGTGTATGTGCTTGTGTATGATGTATATGAAACAAGATGAAGTTTTATTAAAAAGGGAAATATGGGTCAAAGGAGGTAGAATACATTTGAGAAAATGGCAGTCACGCTAATCATGGGTGGATGTTCTCCATAGTCCTCAGGAGTTGCCTTCATGTATGGAAAGGCAGGTTGTATGAGCGGGAGCTATTGTTGGTACCAGTCACAAGTGTACACCTTGAAGAGACACTAACAAAAACCCTCCACAGTCACAACATTTGAGGCTCAAATGCTGAGCCTACCTTGATAAATTCAGGGCCAAATTATCCCTTCCCCGAGTTCCTCTGGCTGGTGGTGGTGGAGACAGAGATACAAATTTCCTAGAAAATTTGACACCATGGTACTATTTTTCTTTCCCTTTGTCATTTTCTTGCATGGCTTGCTTTTTTTTTTTTTTTTTTTTTTTTTAACTATAGTGACAGTCTGAAGTTACCTTGCTAATTTAGAAACATAAAATATATCATGTACAACTTACTTGTCTTTTACTTGACTTGTATAGTTATCACAGTGGTTAGTGTTTTATCTTAAGCAACTGTGATACATTGCATGAAATCTAATACTTCTAAGATGTTGCCAGTTTCTGACAAGTAGTGACTTTAAAAAGATGAGACTCTAATAAAAATTTTAAAAGTTACTATTTTTGTACTGAAGTGACTTCCCTAGTGTAGAAGAGACTTAGAAGGTTCTTATTTTCAGAAAAGTTTGGGAACTGCTCCCCAAACTCATTAAATACCATTTTACATAAACAGTTTTATTATCATCATCATAGGATTCTGAATACTGAACACTTAAGATGTCACTCTACCTTTTATAGGTATGTTTGTTTTCCTGTCTTGTTTTCATGTATTTCCAAATATAGAAAAGTCTCCTTCAAATGCTGCCATAGCTGAGGTTATATGAAACAAGAGAGCAGTGAGAGCTCTCAGAGATGGCGTTTGCCAGTCCTGCCTCCATGCAGTTGGAAGGCAATTCCTGAATGAATCCTTAATTGCTTTTTTTAAAGTATCTTGTAAAACTCCTGAACATGTACGTGGTGCTAGAGCCGGCCAAATGTTGTGTCATTAGCAGCTGAGCATCATCGGACGTTGAGCAGGAGGGAGCACTGGTGGGAGGGAAGCAGTCTGGGACTCGTTGTGTTAGCGACCTTCCCAGAAGTGGCAGAGCTCACTTTGCTGAGTTGAACTTGGGTTCCCGCCTGGGCCACCATGGATCACAGGCCGCATGAAGGAATTCAAGGCTTCGTCCAGGCCTAGGGACAGCTGGCTCAGTTCTGTCCTGGGGAGGTAGAAGTGAAGGTGACGTGACTGCCTGAAGGTGAACTAATTCTGTGAGAAACATGGTGCTCTGGGGCTGTTCACTTTCCACTGAGTTATGCTCTCATTTGTCATTTTTATAGCTTTGACTTTGTTATTCAGTCAAATGAAGTGGTATTATGTTTGAAATTTCAAGTCAGGGGATATTCAAGGGTAGGAATTAACCCCAACCAAGATTCATATTCATTTTTTAGTCTTTCACTTCTCTTCCTTCTTTGCTCATAATCTGTTTACAGTATCTCCAGACCTGCTGATTGTATCTGTTTATCAAAGCACTGGTTCTGAGGCAGTATGTATTGCAGACATTTTACATAAAACTTTACTCTTTCACAGATATTAGAAATTTTTGTGGGATTGAAAAGGTCTTATTACCATGACCTTAACATTTTATTCATGTTGCAAATATGAGCTCACAGTTTGGGGGTTTTTGAAATGCAGGAGAAAATCCGTACACATCAAATACCATCAAATTTTCAGAATAAAGAATTCTGTCTTCTAGCCCAAGAGTTTATATTTTTCAGTGGAATCTATCTCACTGGCTGTGCGTGTGTGTGTGTGTGTGTGTGTGTGTGTGTGTGTGTGAGTGAGAGAGAGACACACACACACACAGACAGAGACAGACAGAAGTAGATACTAGGTAAATGAAATGATTGATTGAATGGTTGTTTCTATTGATTTGCTTGTGGAACAGTGAGTAGATTGCAGTGTCACTAAGTGCATAAACAGACACACACACTCACTCCGTAAGTATGTTACCCATTCCTATATAACAAAACCATAACATAGCAGTGATTTTTAAACTTTAGAATACGTAAGGATTGAATAGAAAGCTTTGTGGAAATACAGCATATAAGTTTCATGGGAACAGAAGTTTTGTCTGTGTTTCTCCTGTGCTTAGTGATTGGCACAGAGGAGATATTAAGTATTTGTTGGATGATTCTTGGGCCCCACCCCCATCGATTTGGCTTTGGTAGGTTTGGGATAGGACCTGATGCATTGGCATTGATATCAGGCGCCTCAGTTGACTTTGATGTGGGTGGTTGAAGGACCACACTTTGAGAAGCACCTCGTGGCGGGTTTGTGGCTGTGGCTGTGGCTGTGAGGTGGAGGGGGTGGAACCTCCTGTGTCTGCAAAATTGCCCTGCTCTGTGGAGGAGCCTGATAGTGACTGACTGGTGTCTCTCAAGGTCAGGCCCTTAGGCACTGGGACTTGCAGCCATGGCAAGGAATATATTTTCTGATTTTCAACTTATCTTATTTTGGTAAAAGAATATGGGTTTCCCTGGTGGCGCAGTGGTTGAGAATCTGCCTGCTAATGCAGGGGACATGGGTTCGAGCCCTGGTCCGGGAAGATCCCACATGCCGCAGAGCAACTAGGCCCGTGAGCCACAACTACTGAGCCTGAGCGTCTGGGGCCTGTGCGCCACAACAAGAGAGGCCGCAACAGTGAGAGGCCCACACACCGCGATGAAGAGTGGCCCCCGCTCGCCACAACTAGAGAAAGCCCTCGCACAGAAATGAAGACCCAACACAGCCAAAAATAAATAAATAAATAAATTTTTAAAAAAAAGTAACAAATGTTCAAGTACAATTGGTGTCTTTAAAAAGAAAAAGAATACAATAATAGCTATTCACATAGTTTCATGTAAGGAGTGGTTGTTTAAGTCTAGTCAAACAGAGATAGCTATTATGATATAAATGTTTATTCTTCTTCACCAGAAGACATAAGGGGCTTGGTGCCAAACCACATTATCTTTTTTTTTTAATTATTGCATACTTTGTAGTATTCTTACTGACTGTACATGTAACCCACTGTAACAAAGTGTAAAATAGTTCAAATAAAGTAAATTGCCTAACAGCTTTTCAGCCTAGTTTTTACAGCCAGACAAAAAACAACTCTTGTGTTGTCAAGTTTTCCAGTAACCCTCGGCTCCTAAATGGTCTCTTTCCTGCCTAAAGACAGTCCATGGAGCATAACTACCACTATCGCCAGCCCTGTTACTTGGCAAGATGTGTTTCTGCTGAAGTTATTAGTGAGATGTTTACATTTGAGAAGAACCACATCTCGCATTCATGTACTACCTACATATGTGTGGATCTTTCCACTGGCAAATCGGAACAAGATTAGCTAGAGCACGGAAAGGCAGCTGGTGGCTCATTTACAGGTTCAACTGGGAGTAATTGGAGACAAAACTAGGAATCTTTTGCAATGAGTAAATTAATCTTAATGCGGGGAAGTAACCATTTAGACAAGAAATGGTTTCAACATTATTATTTTTTTTTTTTTTGCGGTACGCGGGCCTCTCACTGTTGTGGCCTCTCCCGTTGCGGAGCACAGGATCCGGACGCGCAGGCTCAGCGGCCATGGCTCACGGGCCCAGCTGCTCCGCGGCATGTGGGATCTTCCCGGACCGGGGCACGAACCCGTGTCCCTTGCATCGGCAGGCGGACTCTCAACCACTGCGCCACCAGGGAAACCCCCAGTTTCAACATTATTGATTAATGTGCGACATGAGTGCAAATTAGAGGCTGACACAGGGCGTGTCACGTTCCAGAACAGGAAAATAGACCCTTATAATGCAAGGATTTGCACCAATACCTTCATGAAGAGGAATTAGTGGTGAAGGATCACACTGTAGTTATAATGATTCATTATTGTAGCTGCACATTAATTGTGTAAACATCAGTGTACCTTTTATAGTGTTATTTCAGTTCTCTTTAGCCAGTCCACTCTAATAAAGAACTTTTCCAGGTATCTCTTTTATTATAAAAGGAATATATCTTTATCATAAACAATTCAAATGATATAGAAAGGTACTCATACAAAATTAAATTGTTTCTATATCCCTCCCCTCATCTATAACCATAGTTTGATGAACAGATTCTTCCTTTGTTTTTTTTTTTCTTTCTATTCAGAGTCAATTCTTGGCTGATTAATTGGTTTGAATATTAACAGTGGGAAGAGTAACCATGCATTTGTGAAGAATTTAAAATTGCTTTGAACCAGGTAAACTCTATTAGGTTGAACCACTCGAAATTTCTGTGTTAGTTAGGTCAAAGATGGCAAATATTGGCAGTTTCACGTGGTTAAGCTATACTGTTAGAGGAACCTGTTCTCTGAGTGATTTAGCAAGCTGTCAGTGTGGTCCTATGAGGCTGCAACATGGAAATAGCCCCCAGCTGACTGCTCTTTGCCAGTAGTCAAGTGGTGGATGCACAGGGAGTGATGGCAGAGCGGCTGGCTGAGGCTGTAATTCCAATACCACTTTTCAGGTCTGTGATGGGGAAATTAGGAGGGGAGCAGAGCAGGGGGGATATGCAGTGGGACTGAAGTTCTGTCCATCCTCAAATAGAAAACCTCAGCTACGGAGCAAGTAAAAACAGTAGACTTTGTGGTGGATAGAAAACAAGTTATGTGATATGTATAAAGTATTCCTGACCTTTTGTATTATCTTTCCACATTTGGATAGCATGTGGTGAACAAAAAACATGTCTCTAAATCCTTCATGTGATTTTAGCTAAGTTAAGTTTATTCGACATCACATGTGTTTTAACCTTGTGTTTTGGATTAGCTGTGACCTCTTTCCCCATAACAAAGAGTTGACTCTTTTGTATGTATGTGTGTAAAAGTATAAAAAGTAAAAATGGAGCCAAAGATACAATTCCATTTTTTAACCTGATTCTCTTACCTTTTCATTTATTAGTTTATGGTTGTATGTGTGTGTGTGTGTGTGTGTGTGTGTTTATCAGATCAGATCTCATTTAGGGGAAGGTCCAGAACTGTGTAGAACTACAGCATTTCTCCTAGTATGTAGCCACAGTGGGCAACATACCTTCTGGAACCATGCATAAGTTAACCTGGAGCTTCGTATTGGTTTTCAGGGCAGGCACGAGTGCCTTTCTCTGTCTAGATCACCTCCTCATCACAGACACAGTTAAACAAGCACTTTTGTCTTTCTCTGTGTATTTTGTTGTTGTTGTTCACCCTTGTATTTCCCATTCAGAATATTTTCACTATGAAAATATTCAGAATCCACTAGCAAGTAAGTGAGAAGTAGAACTTATTGAAATAAGGAAAAAGATACATTTGGAGTTTGGTATTAACATATACACACTACTATATATTATATTGATAGATAAACAACAAGGACCTACTGTATACCACAAGAAGCTATACTCAATAACTTGTAATAACTTATAATGGAAAAGAATATGAAAAAGAATGTATAACACACACATATGTATAACTGAATCACTTCACTGTACACTTGAAACTAACACAACATCATAAATTAACTATACTTCAATTTAAAAAAGAAAGTATACTATTATTTCTAGTATAAAGTGAATTTCAGCAGCCTTAGAGCTATCTAGCTGTGGGCTTCAAGGAAAGGTTTATGTCTGTTGTGATTGTAGCTTGAAATACAGTTGGCTTCTTGGGTTTAATAGGTAGTAATCTTCGTCTTCTAGAAAAATCAAGTAGCAGCCCCTCAGCAGCCCCTTTTAGCCCACTGAAAAAGAAAACATAAAAATGATGAGAGGAAAACGTGAATGCACTAGTTCTTTCCAGAGGCTAAAGGGAGAGTGAGCAAGGATGGGTTGTGATTACTTGTGATCTCTCCTTTCCTAGTCGTAGGGTGTCAAATAATGACCTACAAGACTGTTGGAAATAGTAAAGAAGGGTTTTATTTTAATCATGATGAGATTAGCATTTAGAAGAAATTTAACTCTTCCACTTCAGAGTGGAAACCTAGGATGTTTATTCTGAAAGTTTATTCTGAAGGTTTCTATATGCCTTCAGACAGTGGGTGTCTGAATCCTGCTACTACGCTAAGGGAGGACTGCCTTTGTCCTCCTGTCCTACTGGGACTTTGTCAAAGGCAGTTATCTTTATGAGCAACAGTGTTTTTCTGTTCCTGTATTGTTTCGGCATCACAGCCCCAGAATTATTGTTAGCATTTTTACCCTCACCCTTAATTACAATTCTTTTATGTCGTGTACGTTTGTACCTTTTCAAGCCTCACTGGTGAAATGAATTTAAAATGTTTGCCATATGTTTGCTTAAAACTTGTGGGGAAACGAAGCGTGCTAGAATTACTAACGCCAGTGTTACAGGATTTGTTTTGTATGTAAACGATGAGAAAATAACGTGGTATATTTGAGATATTATTAGGATGACATGGAGTAGTATTTTGACAGTGCTTGTCTTGAAGAGGGAGACATACTGGCTCTAGGACTTGTAGGTGTTAATCACTGGACCGACTTGGCAGCCCAGGAGACTCACTTGCCTTGGTAACAGCAGGAGTGATAGTATCTCGCACCTGGCTTGGAGCAGCGGCTGTTGCCTTGGCAGCCTCCAAGTTAGTCAGGTCTGTCACCTACCCTCATGTTGGTAGATATTGTGGTTGGTGTTCTGCCCTTCAATGTCATTTTTCTGCCATCAGCTTTGAAATTAGTGGCTTTAGCCTTTTCCAAATACAAATTTGTTATGTTAATCTCAAAAGAAAAAGCGCTTATTTTCAAATACAGTTCTTGGTAGTTATTTGACTGATAGTGTGGTTTTAGCAGTGTATATAAATATAGTTAGAAATCTAAAATCTGCAATAATTGAGAGTTAATAGAACGAAATATGGAGGCTTTGAGTCTTCATGTAGAAATGGTCAAAAATGTAGTGTAGGGCTTCCCTGGTGGCGCAGTGGTTGAGAGTCCGCCTGCCAATGCAGGGGACATGGGTTCGTGACCCGGTCTGGGAAGATCCCACATGCTGCGGAGCGGCTGGGCCCGTGAGCCATGGCTGCTGAGCCTGCGCGTCCGGAGCCTGTGCTCCGCAACGGGAGAGGTCACAACAGTGAGAGGCCCACGTACCACAAAAAAAAAAAAAAAAAAAAAAAAAAAGTGATGTCAAAAATTACATGACTTTTTTGCTGTAATGTTGGTCACCATCAGGAAGATGTATTTTTTCCCCAGGATAAATAATGGCAGAGAATTGATTTTACTGAAATTGTAGGGAAAACACAATGGGAAATGATGGACATGAAGATGTTACTTTGAGAAATGAGAAACAGTTTAGGTCTAAATGGTAAGAGAGGAAAGGCGGCAATGGGAGAAAAGTAAAAAAAAAAAAAGCAACAACAAACGATTCTCTGGGGATGGGATATTCAATGAATTGTAAGCTTCAGTACCTTTTTGGAGTTGTTGCTGATAAGTATCATCACTGAATTTGACAAACTGAAGGGATAACTTGAAAAATGAAATCAGACAGGATTACAAAAGATATTATATCTTTCCAAAACTTGCCTCACAAAGCTAGGTTCCTTTCATAAACATAATATTCATTAGGTCCTTTATTCATTTTACCTATGCATATTTGTACACAGGCTAGGTGTGAAGTACTGTACCTGACCATCACTTCCAAATACCCTGTTGTGGTTTGAAATCTTGATTTTTGAGGATGAGTCTGCCTCAGAAGACTAGCGTAGGTCCAAGTGTCCCTTTTGAAACTTGAGCACATGTGCAGTTGGTTCCCCAACGGATTAATGATTAATGCCTGGGGATTAGCTATGTAATAAAGCTTTACTTGTTTGAGGCTGACGGTTGAATAATGAAAATATTAAATATTTGAATAATTAAAAGAAGGAAGATTGTAAATTATTGGAATTAACGGTACTAAACTCTATCGTACGTCTATGTAGTGGTTGTTTCTTCGAAGTTTGTGTGCTGTGATTTTATTGTTATTGTTATTTTTAGTAATTATTTTCTCATGAGTGCTAATTTACAAAGCTCAGATAAAATAAATTTGTAGATATTTTTACTATAAGGTTTTTAGTGTGTAAAACTAACTTGCCCTCGGCAGATATATGTGAGGCGGAAGAGAGGGCCTCCCCACGATAGTTAGCTTAGACCTCTCTGGCTTTGGACGACACACTGATGCTGCTGATTCAGTTTCAGAGGAAACGCACTTCTTGTTGTCTTCTGGTGTTGGACCAGCCACACAAAGTATTCTCAGTCTGAATGGCCTTCTCTGGATCAATTAAGTGTTTGTTGAAGTTCATCTTTGGATTAAAGATATATTATATTGTCCTGAAATAGGTTTACCTGGTGAAGACAGTGGAAATTCATAGCAATAATAACTCTAAAAACAGGAGCTCACATTAATTGGGGTCATATGAGAATGTAACAGTCTACAGGCTTTGTCTCTGCCTTCTCTGGGGACTGCCCAGTATAGCCTCTTTGCATGATTATTCCATATCTAAAATACCATTTTATTTCAGTAAAATATTAAACAATCTAAACTTGCTTTTTCTTTGAGTATGTTAAAACATAGATATAGCTTTTTACTTTTTAAAATAGACTTTATTTTTTTAGAGCAGTTTTAAGGTTCACAGCAAAATGGAGTGGAAAGTACAGAGAGTTTTCATATACTCCCTTCCCTACCCTCCACCCCAGTCCTCCCCTACTATCAACATGTGTCATCAGAGTGGTACATCTGTTACAAGCGATGAACCTACCTTGACACGTAATTATCACCCAAAGTCCAGAGTTTACAGCAGGGTTCATGCTTTGTGTTATAAATCTCTTTTTATAGAGGTGGTCTTGCAGTATTATTATCAAGAGTTCGAGGTTTGTCCAGGGCCACCCATGCTGTTAACTAGGTTCTCAATAAATATTTGATGAATAAATGAGCAGTTACAAGTTCCTGACAGAACACACACACAAAAATGTGTTTTGTGTTTCTTTTTTCTCTTCAGGTTGTATACCAAAAACCAAAATCGAAGACACGGTGCTACTAAAATAATTAACAATGATAGAGGAAGCTTCTGTTCTTTGAGTATTCTACCTGAATGGCCATTGGTGTAGGCCAAAAGAAAAAAATATAAAAAGATATATCATATGCACACTAATCAGAGTCAAGCTGGAGTGGCTATGTTAATATCAGACAAAACACTTCAGAGTAAAGAAAATTACCAGGGACAAAGAGATGCATTATATATTGGTAAAAGGGGCCAATTCACAAAGAAAACATAACAATCTTAAATGTATATGTAGTAAACTACAGAGCTTCAAAGCACACAAAGCAAAAACTGGCAGAACTCAAATAAGAAATTGACAGATTGCCAGTTGCAGTTGGGGGTGTCAACGTCCCTCTCTCAGTCATTGATAGAACCACTATTCAGAAAATCAGCAAATACATACTGTAGAAGAATTCAATGATACCATCAACCAACAGGCTCTAATCGACACTTATAGAACTCTCCATCCAATATCAGCAGAATATATCTTTCATACATATGGAGATAAGCCATATGCTAGGTAACTAAACAAACCCAAATTTAAAACAATTGAAATCAAACCAAGTATGTTCTCTGACCATAATGGAATCTAACTAAAGATTAAAAACAAATAACAGGTGAATTAATTGGAGGTAACTTAATCTAAATGAAAACCTTGTTCCTCTGCCCTTGATTCTGAATTGTTATTGGCTTGGAAAATAGGTATATTTCATCTGATGATGTACCAAAATGATAATGAAACAAATCAGTTGCTTGTTACCCATGATAAATTGTCTCTATGTCCACTTTATTTTACAGCTTCTCTGTTAAAAGGACTGAAACATGCTAACATAGTGCTGCTTCATGACATCATCCACACCAAGGAGACGCTGACACTTGTGTTTGAATATGTGGTAAGTAAAATGAGAATTCAGGTTTTATAAATATGAATAAAATTCTTATAGTATTATCATAGAGTTTTGTCTTTAGTTAGCTATACTGAAGTGAGTATTTTATCTGAGTACACGAGACTTGTAATTTTGCATAATTTTGAATGATAATGTATCTTAAAAATCCAGAAAAAATGTTCAGTTGAATTTTCATCAGGTATATTGTCTATAACCTATGTGTTACTAGTATACACTGTAAATTTTAGGTTTATCAAATAGGATTAAACAACATGATGGTGATCACTCCATCAAGGAAGTTCACAGACAACAAAAATTTTTTTTCTTTGGATTTATAACTTGGTTTCTCAAAAGCATCCTTATTTGGATGATTTTTGTGGAGAAAAGCCTGATACTTACAATTTAGACTGCATAGTTTTTCCCCTCGGTTAGTATTTCAGCTATTAATTAAAACTTCCAATTTGCGTAGCACACAATGTAATGATCTTATTGTGTTGAGACTTAGACTTGAACTCATAATTAATCTTGCTCCGTTTCTCTTAGAAAAACATATGGTATTTGTGTAGCACCACTTCAGCATTTAACTGTGGAACCATGAAATGTAACCATGATAATTAACATCCCAATTTTCACAGATGGAGCTGAGAACATGTAATTTACAAGATACAAATGACATTGGTAGAGACCTTTATTGAGAAGAATAGCTGTTGGTATTGTGAATGTATTAAGATCCCATTTTGTAATTACCACCCTACTTTTTAAAACATTTGAAATAGTGTCCATTTTTCCTTAAAAATATATAATAGAATGAATATTTACAACATTTTTATCTTACTAATGTCTGCCTATGTCTGTTTGTCATTTGAAAATTGTTGTCTTATGAAGAAGCCATTCATCTTGTCTATTTACATATAAATGATAGATACATTTGAATAATATGGTAATGTGGCTACAAGGACAGATAGAGCCAAGCAGTTGCATATATTACATGCTACCAAGAATGGATGCAGATTCACACATCAATGCAAATATAATTTCTTTTGTTTAACTGATGATATGGGGGTCAATAATGTATTCAGCTGATTTAGAATTGGAATTTTTGTTTTGTATTTTGTAGTATGTCTAGTTGCAATATTTCAGTTAAATCCAGATTTTTCTTAGTATACTTGACTAACTTTTCCACAAAACATGACAAAAGAGATTTCAAAAATATACTTGTTCCCTCCCTCGAAACTGGTTAATTAAATTGAGAGGAAGAAAAATTAGTTTGGCCCCTAAAATCAGTAACATTGATAGAGAAATGAACAAAAATAATGTGAAAACGTGTCTTTCAAATCTTAAAAGAAAATTAAATATATTTGTGAAGCTAAAAATGTGCATATCAGAGCAGATGTCATTTGATCATTTTATATTCTGTGGAAGTTGCCACATAAAAGGAAAGAAATTCACTGTCCTGCAGTATTTGTCAACTGATTAAGACTGACTTTTAAAATTATTCGTCTTTGTGAGAGTGAAATTCCCCTTGGTCCCAATTCTTCTGGAGACATCCCAGGTCCTCTTCAATAAACCACAAAATAGGGTGCATATATGCAGTACTCTGTGGGCATTTCATGCCTAACTTCTCTGGGGGAGCTAAGGCGTAGTTTAACCTGTTCTCTTTTAGAGAATGAGGCACACTCGTGTCATTCATGACTTATGATTGCCTTGCCTTGCCTCTTCTTCCTTTCTCCACTCCACCTTTATTTCTTTACTTTTCCAGTATTTCTTTGCCTTTCTCATCCCCGCCTTTCTTTGTCTTTTTCTATTTACTTCATCTCCTATCCTTTTGCTCTCTCTAGTGAAGTGCTTTTTGTTGCTACCACTTGTTTGTTTGCCTTTTTTTTTTTTTTTTTTTTTTGTGGTACGTAGGCCTCTCACTGCTGTGGCCTCTCCCGTTGCGGAGCACAGGCTCCGGACGCGCAGGCTCAGCGGCCACGGTTCACGGGCCCAGCCGCTCCGCGGCATGTGGGATCTTCCCAGACCGGGGCATGAACCCGTGTCCCTTGCATCAGCAGGCGGATTCTCAACCACTGCGCCACCAGGGAAGCCCCTGTTTGGCTTATTTTAAGTAAAATGGTCCAGTGAGTCTCTGAAATCAGAGTTGGGGAGGTGGGAGTAGGGGAGCTCTATGCTGTAGAAATTCCTTTCAGAGTCTTCCCAGTTAGAGTGGGGAAGGTGTAGACTCCCTGACAGTATTAACCTGCCTCTGTGGCTATTGCCCAGTACAAAAATAACTTCCCTGAATATTTCCTAAAGTTTCTCTTTTCTTACACTGCTTTTTCATTGCTTGCCTTTTTTTCCCCCACATATGCCAATATCTCAAGGAAAATTAAGATTCACATACTTTAATGGATTAATTTAATCAGATTGTTTTCCTCACAGTATCTAGCAGAAATAAATTCTACTCTTTTCTTGCATGTTTCACAGCAGTGGGAAGGTGATAGAAGTTTCAAAGCATGACATGCCATGGGAATTAGAGCAGATCTAGTGGAGGGGCACAGGGTAGGAAACAGGAGGGCACTTGTGGATTTGAGATGATGAGTGAGGGATCAGAAAGGGAGCTGAAATAATGTTTAAGACAAGTATGACCACAATACTAAAAACCAACAACTAAAATGTATTGAGTTTTATGCTGGGCACTGTGCTGGGGGTTTTGCATTCATTTTCACTTTGGATGTTCTCAACAGTCTTATGGATCTGTGACTGTCACCACCCTACAAAGGAGAAACCTAAGGATTTGGGAGATGAAATGCTTTTTAGGGTCTTGTGGCATGAAAGATAGACTCAGATTCATCTTACTTTGAATCCTAATTGCAATATTGTGTCTCCTGTTTATGTTCAGCTTTACTTAGGTTGAGCTTTTGGTCAGAAGGGGGAAAGGAAACTTTCTTTTTTCTTTCCACAACCTTCCCTATTCTGCACTTAAGATGTAACTGTATTTAAATCCTAAATACAATTAAACTGCTCTGTAGGTTGAATAAGTTTTGTAGACTGGTTGAAAACGCAGCCACTTAAAATTTTATTTTAATTATGAAATGTTTTAAGTTTCCATAAAGGAAACTTGTAAGTTAGAGTGTTGCCCCATTTATTTCACTGGGATCTACTTAAACACACACACACACACACACACACACACACACACACACACACACACACACACACACACACACACACACACACACACACACACACACAGAATCTTGTTATTTAGCAAGCCCTAAAATCAGCATCAAACATTTTAATCTACAGTTTCCCAAACTTAATGATGATATTGCCATATTTAAAAATTGTTAACGTCAAAGTTATTTTCTAAAAAATGTTGATTTTGTAGTTCCATGTAATTAACAGCATATTTTTTGAGGGAGGGGACTGAGTATGTTAAACAGTATAGGAAAATTCATACCTCATACTCATGAAAACCCTAGATATGCAGGAAAAGTAATATAATTTAAGGTACATTAGGTACTATTGAATTTTTCCTTTGGACGTTAGAATTAATTAAGTATTCAAGCATTTTTTGAGGTAATTTGGGTTCCACAATGTAAGAGATTCTTATTTATGATAGTGTATACACTGTATAAATATATTTCTGTTTTTTTGCTTTAAAAGAGAACTCTAAGCCTGGCTGCTTTATATTATTGCCATGAATGACATTTTAGATTACATAAAAGCCTTCTGAGGGCCAGAATAATGAAATAAGTGATGAGAAGTTATTGATGTGAAAGAATATTCGAGGAAATGACTTTGGAGGTCACTATTAAAGTGATTCAGTGTATAATAGGATATTGTTAGTGTAGGCTATCTCTTAAGTACTGGGTAAAACTCCTGAAACATCTGAAATTTAGTTTCTTACACACTTTCAAAATGTGTAGATATAGTGGTCTGCAAGCTGCAAGGCTGACACACACTGGGAAATGTGCCCCCAAGCTGCTCATGGCTCATTGGTGTAACCTTCGGGCCCTCGTGATGGGTGCTCTTTTGGGTACTTCCTTTCTCCAGTTGTTGTCAAATGTGAAGGAGTATCTTTATCTAAGCAGTGGCTCTATTAGCTTGAAAAGGTATGTGGTTTCATAATGGTCTAAAATATTATTATAGCCATCTTTTTTTCCTGCCTGGGTTTGAGACATGGAAGAGAAATATAAAAAATGTGAAAATGCTAGCAAAATTTTTTTCTACTTAAACAAAAAGTTAAGCAATTTAGTTTTTATTTTTTGCCAAAGACTAATAAGTGCCACATTACCCTGCTTAACACCATGCTGAAATATCTAAAACAGATTCTGTAAGTGGAAATAAGAATATTAATAGTAAACATGATTATGTAAATATATATTACCATTAGTTAAAGTGCATAACCATTCTGTTCTGTTTTAAATTGCATGAGAGCAAAGTGTGTGTAGCAGCATTTTTCATTACATATTTAATAATACATTACATTTTTCATTACATATTTAAATATATAATTACATATTTAATAACATATAAATATAAGAAGAAAAGCAACAAACTTATAACTGATCATGATCATTTGGAGCAATAATTTTATTTCTTCTACTGTGAAATATTCCAAGCTAATGTGCACCGTTATGTAATACAAAAATCTATCTTCCACATGAAAAAAAACTGTGTCACCAAAAGTCATATGAAGGGATTTATGAATCACCAAAAATCACATAAGGTATTTTTCTTCTTTTTTTTCACATAATATGTTTTTATAGTGTTTTACATTCTACAGAACACTCTCTCATAAATGCTATTCCATTAGATTCCATCTTTAGCCCTATGAAGTACATAAGGCAAGTGTTTTTGTTATCCAGTTTTTTTATACTCGATGAGGAAAAAGAATGCTTAGAGAAATTAAGATTTACTAAATCATTTGGTTAAGTTAAAAGGGTAAAGAAAAGACTTTAGCCCAAGTCTGCTGTGCCTAAAATTCCTCATTACTCCATTTGACTCTGCAGCCTGCTGGTGTTAACCATCTTCGTAGTTTTATTTGATAGCCTGAGGTATGTGTGATGCTGGATATGGGACTGGCAGCTGAAAGTTATGTTCTGTCTTTTTCACCGTGCCACACAATTTACCTCATTATTTGGTTTCTATGCCTCATACATTTTGATTTCTAAATCTACAAAGAATGCTTTAATTTGCATGATTTTATACCACATCTGTTCTCAAAAACTGTAGCTCTCCATCAGTATTCTGGTTTCCAGATTAAAGTATCCTGAGGCAATTGAAAAGTTTTCTGCTTTCCTATGAGATATGATATATGTGCACATGTGCATGCACGTACAACTTTAAATGACAGTGATCAGGGAAGGCCTCGCTGAGAAGGTGTTTAGGTAACAATCTGAGGGAGGTGTAGCAGGAAGACATATATTCAAGGCAAGAACATTCCAGATAGAAGACTTATGTGAGGAGCAGCGGGGCTCCTGTGCTGGAATGGAGCAGGCAAGGAGGATAGGAGGAGGAGACAAAATCCAAGACACAGTGGGGTCCAGATTGTGTCGGGCCTTGTAAAGTTTTATTTTGATGAACTTTTCTTTTGCTCAGAATGAGATGGGAAACCACTAAAGGATGCTGAACAGAGAAATGATCTGATCTGGCTTATATTTTAATTGAATCTCTCTGGCTGCTTTCTCAAGAATAGATTGAAGATGGGCAAGTTCTGAAACAGAGAGACCAGTTAGGAGGCTGTCACAGCTGTCTAACTGTCTAACAGCTGTGGGATGATGTCAGCAGTGGAGGTTGTGAGAAGTGGTTGGATTCTAGATGTATTTCTAAGGTTGAGCTGATAGCATTTGATGTGGCATTTGAGAAATGAAGGAGAGTCAGGGATGATCCCAAGTTGTTTTGGCTGAAGCAACTATAACAGTGGAGCTGCTGTGAGGAGAGATGAAGCAGACTGCAGGAAGATGCAACTCAGCCTTGAAGGGGTTAACTTTGAGATGCCTATTATATATGCAAGTGAAGATGTCACAAGGCAGTTAGACATATGGGTCTGGGATTTAGGAGAGAGGTCCAACGTAGAGATTTGGAAGTTGTCTGGGTCATAGATAATATTTAACAAGGGGGTTAGATGAGATCACCAGGTATGGTCATTGTTACCTTGGTGGCGCTAAATGAACCATGCCTTTGGATATTCACACCCTTGTGTAGTCCCTGCCCCTCAATTAAGGCTGGGCTTGTGACTTGCTCTAACCAATAAAAGAGCGTGGTGGAAGGAACACTCTGCCAGTTGTGGTCCTGACAGCTTCTGTTTTGCACTCTTGAGCATCCTGATCAGCCACGTTAGAATTCCAGTTGTCCTGCTGGAGAGACCATGGGGAGAGGCCCTGGATTACATGGAGGAGAACTGAGAACCCAGAAGACAGTGTGAAGTTAGTTAGGCCTGAGACATAGGACCCCAGCCAAGCCATTTGCCCCTCCAGGCTAGTGCCAGACATGTGACTGAAGGAGGCTTCTTGGGTGGGGGTAAGGGGTAGATTCCAGTCTCACAGATGTCACATGGAACCAAGATGGATTGTCCTCTGCTATGCCTTTTCTGAATTTTCGACGCAAGAATTGTCAGAGATAATATAACGGTGGTTGTTTCAAGCCACGAAGTTTTGGGTTAGTTTCTTGTCCAGCAATCAATAATTAAAACACTGTATGAGCAAATGAACATAGAAATGGAAGAGAGTTTCATGGACTGAACACTGGGGCACTTCAACATTCAGCATAACATTAAGGCACTGTAAAGTGATGAGGAACACCAACAGAGGATACTGAGAAGGAAGTACCTGTAAGAAAGGAGATTATTTATGAAACCAGATAAAACTATTTCACCTGAGACTCTGAGCTAGAGAGACTGGGGTTTCACAAGAGCAGAGGCTGCCTCTCCAATGCCTAGCAGAGTGTCTGGCACATAGTAGGTGCTTAGCCAGTAAGTTTTATATGAGTGAATGAGTGACATTTGAAGCAGGAAGGGCAAGAGACTCTTAATAGTTTTACTACTTATTGCGAACAACCTAGGGAAAGCAGAACTACTTAATTCATATTTAAACTTTTTTCTTTATTTTTCTATTTATCTGTATTCCATCTTTAGCTCCTATTTTATAGTCTTTATTTTTTCTCTCAAAACAATTCTCTTCCAAGCAGAAGATGTAGAGCAAATCTTACTCCATAATGGGTAGAGCAGACCGCAGACAATGGGATAGTCAGAAACCACCTAGTTGTGTCAAAGGAATTAAAGTGGCTGGCTGCTCTGAAAAATGTACCAGTCAGAGTTCTCTATTTCAAGCAACAGACATCCTCTTTAGCTGAATTAATCTGAAAAGTTTATCAAGAGGTTAACGTGTGGCTGACAGACCTGCTGAGAAGACTTTAAAAATGGGCAGGAACAGTGTGAGGCTGGAGAGCCAGACCCAGAACCAATATCATGCGTGGACCTGCCCACTGCACATCCTGCTGCCCCCAGGACTGCTGGCTGCAGATATATTGTCTCTTACTTGACTGGCGTGGCTGCCCTGTGTGACTGGATGTTATTACCTCCACTGATGAGGTCAAAATGGTGTCGACATTCTCCCTGCTTCTTTGGGTTGTTAGCTCCTAATGCTAAGTGAGGGTTGGTTGTGTTTGGTTAGCTGACACTAGGTCCCATGCCCATGTTTTGACTGCACAGGCCCCTGAGAAGGAGAGTGTCTGGCCTTTTGACTTTTGTAACGACGGTTTGGTCTTGCCTCCCACCAAAATTCATAAAGCAGGGGATTTTCCCAATATAGGAAATAATTTCAGATATAGGACATGCTTTCCTTAGTTCCCTGCTCTTCCCAACCCCCCCCCCAAAAAAACCCACACTCATATAAACATCTACTACAGTGAGTTCATTATGTAGTTCCAGGTAAATTACATCTAGAATGTGAAAAGAAAACCATTGCATATAATCTTTGAGAAATCATCAAGAATGAAGGTTATATAAGGAATGCTGGTTTTTAAAAGGTGGTAGGGAACACACCTCTGAATCTGTAGACATGTAAGCTTACTGTAGAACATTAGTGAAATGCAAAAAAAGGTTTTTAGACATTCAAGTCTATTCAATCCCTTTTTTTTTTTTTTTTTTTTTGCGGTACGCGGGCCTCTCAGTGTTGTGACCTCTCCCATTGCGGAGCAGAGGCTCTGGACGTGCACGCTCAGCGACCATGGCTCACGGGCCCAGCCGCTCCGCAGCATGTGGGATCTTTGTGGACCGGGGCACGAACCCGCGTCCCCTGCATCGGCAGGCGGACTCTCAACCACTGCGCCACCAGGGAAGCCCTAATCGTTCCCTTTTAATAAGAAACAGTGTTAGTTCTTATTTCAGCAAAGGTTGCGACAGGGACTCTCATGAGATCCTTATCAACATAAAATTGAAATTCAGTTGTTAGAAGATTATTCTTTCAGTTTATTGCTGGTTGAACAACTTCACCCAAAGCCTATTGATTAATGAATCGACACTGGAATGGAGAAAAGTCTATCGCTGTATGCTGGAGGGCATTGTCCTTGACCTTGTCCTATTTGATATTTTTATTAATGACTCAGATGAAGACATTGAGATGATGTGCTTGACCTATTTGTGTATGTGTTGTCGCTGGGAGTCATAATTAACACTTGGAGTGATGGAATCAGGGGTGAAAAAAGATCTGGTGAAATGATGAGCAGAACCTACAAGGTGAATTGCTGTGGGGCTAAGTAAAACAGTGTATTTGGTTTAAAAAAAAGGCAGCCCAACCTAATACAGAAAAACAGGGTGCAGGGACTTCCCTGGCGGTCCAGTGGTTGAAGACTTCACCTTCCAATGCAGGGGGTGTGGGTTCGATCCCTGGTCAGGGAGCTAAGATCCCACACGCCTCGTGGCCAAAAAACCGAAACATAAAAAAAAAAAAGAAGCAATATTGTAACAAATTCAATAAAGACTTTAAAAATGGTCCACATCAAAAAAAAAAAAAAATAAAAGGGATAAACAGGGTGGAGGAAAGTTAACTTAAAAACAGTTTATGTGAAAAAGACTAGTAATTTCTTTGGCTCAAAGAGCTGAAGCAAACAGGAGAGTGCACCTGGAAGGGCATGTGAACGGATACAACATGGAACCAGTAAAGGTGCCAGGAAGACTTACTCAGGAGAATTGAAACCATACTGAAGAGCGTAGAGAAAAGGTAACATAAATATTCCAGAGAGGATAAGAAAGCCAAGTGTGAGAGTTCTGGAGAGGCTAGTTTTGGTTTAATCCTGGGAAGAATGTTCAAATGTTTTGTGTTACTCATAAATTAAATTCAGTGCCTTGTGTAATGAACACCTTATCACTAAGAACATTCAGTAGAGGATAAGTGGATTTCCATCAGAAATATTGTAGAGAGGGTTCCTAGCCTGTACTTTATGCAAGGGATTGAAGTATGTCATTTAGATGTTATGTCATATAGTGCCAACTGAAACCGTGAAGTGGATATAAGGTGCCTCCATTCTGCAGATGAGGAAATTCAGGCTTAGATATTCAGTACTCCATGCATGCCCTTTCCAGTAGCTGCATCATCTCCTGTGTCGAGTGTGAATCTGGATAGCTCCAAGTTTACATAGCAAAGGACTGCCCAAGTTTTTGCACTGTTATTTAAACTCATCCCATTTGGCATAATTTTGGGAAGCAGAAACACAACTTGTTATGGTCATTTGCTTAATAATTCATTCATTTTTTTTTTTCCTCCAACATATGTGGACTGTCTTCTCTGTGCCAGGGACTATCCTTAAGCTCTAGGGATACAAATATATAGCCCTTACTTTTAACGAGGTTGAAATCTGGTGGAGGACTGTGATCTTAGACTAGATAATCTTCATGTGCCATTTGAGTTATAAGTCGCTGTCATAGATCTTCACATGTCATGGACTAGAATATATTTGTGTTTTAGTGACAACAGTAGGAAAACTGGATTTGGCTCATGGACTTTTCTTTATGGAAGACTTTCAAGGATGTTTTAGTTTCATATATGGAGAGCTAGTTATGCAGTGTAATACTATGATCTTATATTCTGAAGGGGTGGGTTGCCATGCAGAACCAAGTACTGCAAGTGAACAGATGTAAACGTTGTGGATGACAGAACGTGCAGGCAGCTAAAGATAAAAGAATTTTGAACCATAAGGAGAAATTAAAGAAATGAAAAAGAAAACAAGCCAGCTTTCAATCAGTGCTCTATTATGAATGTCTTATTTCTCTAATTGGTAGGACAAAGTCAATTATCTTCTTTTCTATCCTTTTCCCTAATGGCTTTTTCTCATCTAATAGGGAGTCATGGTCTCCTTTAGTCACTTTAAACTGTGTTTGTTCACTGTCATGTTGGGTGCTGAGATTTTAGTGTATTTTTTTCTGTTTACATCATACCTATCTTCTCTGTGTTCTAGTTTTATTTCATATGGTTGCCATTCCTTATTTGGAAGTCCTGATTACAGTTCAGTATTTTAATCCACAGGATTTAAGATGGGAGTGTGTCTGATCTTTAACTGTTGTGATAGTAAATGCCTGCTTATTTACAAAGACACACAGTTTATGAGTACATTCCACTACAGATTAGACTGTTTTTATGACAATACAGTATGCCCCTATGGTTTCTTTAAAAATTATTTTTCTTACTTTAATTTCAAATTTAATCATTTAAACTATAGACGTTTAATGGTGAAGCTGGTATAATCTGTGATATTTGAAAAGAATGGACTGAAAAAAAAAGACTTCATTTGTAGAAGGAAGTCATAGGGAAGACAACAGTAGTAAAAAAAGAGAATTCCTTTAGAAAGGAAAAAACATATTTCGCGTATTAATCGTTTGTTTTTCCTCACAAAAATCATTTCCAGGTTTCCTTAGTTAAGGAAATAATAATCTTAAAAAAACTGTGCATACTTCAGGGGGCAGGTGGAAGCAGGAGAGCGATGCATTAATAAGACTGACAGTAATGATCAGCTTGGAGAAATTGGACAAACGTTCCAGCTAAAGTACTACAGTTGCCGGCTGATGAAAGTGCCCAAGTTCAGGATGAAGATGATCAATAATTCCAATTACCTTCACATTATGTTTGAATAGACCATGAAGTAATTGGAGAAAAAAATCATTAGCAGATTTATCTCTAAACGAAGTATACATTATTATATATCATACGAAATGGAGTGTCTGTAACTTCTCACCAATTTTCAAAATCAGTAATTTGATAAAGGCATATCATTATAATGACCATTATAATGAATGGTCTTCTTTCATATGATTATTATTATTTCTTACATTTATTTATTTCAAATTCATTCAGTTAACATCACATAATATTTTAGTTTAATATGCACTTTATGCATTGGTAAAGGGCAGTTAAACCCACACCAGGGTTAAATCATTCATTTTGTTGCTGTGATTGTTGTTTTTATGCAAGTTGTACATCACACGCATATAAAGAGTCAGTTAATTCTGTGGTTTGTTATGAAAAATAGTTTTTACTTTCAGCTCTTTTAACTGATTCTTTCGGATTTTCTTCTGAATATTTAATAAGACTTTCTTTTATTGCCACTTCTTGATTATTCACCTTTTGGCATCATCCATTGATTCCTACAGTGAAAAATGGGAATTTAGTGGTCTTTTAAAAAATTTTTCCGCTTTGAAACAAGTGAACATCCTATCCTGCCACCCTCCCAACCTTCCATCCTCTCAATATAGGTATATTATAATTTTGATTAGATCAGAAATTCAAAATTTACATTATTATGTCAATATAAATCTTGTTTATAGCTGAGGCATGTAGTATACTGTGATTGCTTTTTTGTTTTCCCTGAAATTAATAATTGCCCAGTTTTCATTTCTACCATTAATTCAAGACCTCCCCAAGCCTCTGCCTGGTGCATCTCCTGTCACTGGTTTCCTGCGGTGCCCCTCCCCTCGCTACTGGGCTGGAGCTCTTTTTTCCTCCATCTCATGTTGTTTTGTTTTGGGGTGAACACAATTTCTAGTAGCTTTCTAGGAAAGAGTGTGTGGGACATTTTTTTATTTGAGACATTGCATTGCTGAAAATATCTTTATTCTGCACTTATGTTTGATTGACATTTTGGCTAGATATAGGTTTCTTGGTTGGAAATAATTTCATTAGAATTTCAATGAAATTGCTCCATTGTTGTCTAGTTTCTACTGTTTCTGTTAAAATACTTCTCTTTGTTTCCAGTGTTTTGAAATTTCATGATGAAGCAAAGAGTTGACCAAGATGTAGCTTTGTTTTCATTCAGTGCACCTTTTCAATCTGGAAACTCATGTCTTTCCATTCTCCTTTTTTTAATACAACAATTCACATAACAAAATTCACTCTTTTAAAGTGTATAATTCGGTGGTTTTTAGTATATTCTCAGAGTTTGGGAACCATCACTGCTACCTAATTTTAGAAAATTTCATCACCCTAAACAGAAGTCCCATATCCATTAGCAGTCACCCTGAATTCTTTACCCTTCTAACTGCTAGCAATCACTAATATACTTTATATCTCTATAGATTTGCCTGGACATTTTATCTAAATGGAATCATTAATATGTGACTTTTTGTGCAGGTTTCTTTCACTTAGTATAATGCTTTTAAAGTTCATTCATGTTGTAGCCTGTATCAGTACTTCATTCTTTTTTGTGGCTGAATAATTGTCCATGGTATATGGATTGATGACAAATTGAAATTATAATGGCATAATCATAGGTCAGGCATACAAAAAGGGTGTCAGGCAGTCATTGAGGTTCTGGTTTCAGACACATCTCTGCCCCACTGAGCATTTGAATTTGCTCTGAACTATATCAAACCCTATGATACCACCAGCTGTGTTTAGAACAACATCCTTCAGCTGCAACTTTATATAGTCTCAAGGTCCCCACCCCTTGTAACTATGCAACCACTTCAGACCCCAACCAGTCCTTGCTTAACAAGCACCCTTACTTCTTGCCTGTTCCAATTATAATTCTTGACAAACAATTTAGGTAGCTAACTGTGGCCTTGCAATTTCTGCCTTTATAAGCTTCCTCCATTTTGTAGTGCTACAGAACACAATTCAAGTGTAGTCTGACACACCCCAAATAAAGCCTCTCTATTTCAATTAGATTTCGATTTCTGAAATCTTGGTTAACAAGATAATATCACATTTGTTTATCCATTCATCAGCTGATGTACATTTGAGTTGTTTTCACCTTTTGGCTCCTGTGAATAGTGCTGCTATGAACATTTGTGTATAGTCATTTGTTTTGAGTCCCTGTTTTCAATTCTTTTGAGTATATATGTAGGAATGGGAGTGCTGAGTCATCTGATGACTATTTTTAATTTTTGAGGGATTGTCTTAAACTATGTTGCAAATTGCATGCACTGTTTTACAATGTAGCCAGCAGTGTGTGGCGTTTCCGATTTTTCCACACCCTCTCCAATACTTGTTATTGTATGCCTTTTTGGTGATAGGGGGTGTATAATAGTTTCTTCTTGTCATTTTGTTTTGTATTTCCCTCGTGACTGGTGACTAATGAGGTCAAGCTCTTTTAATGTGCATATGTCCTTCTGTTCCAGGAAAGTATCTTAAATTATTTTGTTATGAGTTCCTCCCTTCACTTTTTCTTTTCTTTTTGGATCTTCTATTATGTAAATGTTGGACCTCCTGGATTGCTCTTCTAATTTTCTTATCTTTTCTCTCTTATATTCTAATTATTTTTTCCTTTAGCTCATCATTAAGGGACATTTTCTCAACTTTGTGTTTCACCTATTCTATTGAAATTTAAAATTTTTAATATTATTAATTTCTAAGAGACCTTTTTGTTCCCAGAATATTCCATTTTATAATATCCTTTTCTTGTTTCAAGATTGCAATATATTTTCTTAACTCACTGAAAATATTAATGATCTTTTTTTGAAGCTTTTTTAATAGTATTTTCTCTGTTTCTACTGAGTTTTTTTTCTTCTAGTTTGTTTTGGTCTCTGTCTTTAATATTAGAGGCTGTGGAGTGATAACTGGTGATTCTTAGTTGTCTGGCCATAACTTAAAAGTGGTGCAGTAACAACCTGATTGGGTGCTCCAAGTGTGCTGGGTAGCTGGTTCACCATGAATTTCACTGTAGGAACTGATGAAGCCGTTTTGTTGAGAAACCCTTGATATATCACTATCCATCTTTCCTGCAGTGCTGTAAGATTCCTGGTAAAAATTCTCCTAAACTCCTGCCTAGAAGATAGAGTCCTAGTTGACAATCTTCTGGAAGCAGAGTGGGAGATGGAAATCCACTTAATCCTCCTGTTTCAGGATGGTATCCCTGTTCCTAACTGGTTGGGTTTCCCAGTTCTCTGTTTTACCCTCTTTGGGTTTGGTAGAGGCAGTTACCTATGTAAGCAGAGGGGGATAAGGGATATAAGGATTAAATATCTACTGAAAAGACTTCCAATCACGCTTTCGTATTTTAGACCTCTATATATAGATCTTCTGGTCATTCCCACTTCCTGGTGTCAGCCCTGAGCCTTTTGGTTGTTCTGTCATATAAATAAGGCTGCTTCTAGGCTTTCCCTGCTGCCAGTTTAATAATCATTTGTTGTTTGTTTGCATTTTGTATGCTAAACTTGCTACCATCTGTTTTGGAGCTTCTAAAATTTTGGTGAGTGGGGATTCAAGAGAGTACAGGATGGGTACATATGTCCAGTTTGCCATCTTTACCTTGGAATTGCATCCATTCTTAATAAGTTTAAACATGAGCAAATGCTTGAGCTTGTCATTGTGTAAACCACTGTGTAACTAGATAATTTTTTCACTTTAATGGTTGTGAAGTATATAAATCTTTGCTCTTTATCAATTACCAGAGTTTATCAGATGTGACAAGGCTAGTGGGAGTGAAGATATTTGAATGAACTGTTATTAGATTATCATCCCATCAGTAAAGTTTTAGGCACACAAGCAGTGTCTAAAGTGTGACCATGCCTTTATTAGGATGTCCTGTCTTGGTGGAAAATATTTATGATTGTTAATTGGTCAGTTAGTCATTTTGTTTGTTTTTTCTTATAGTTTGTTATGATGATTGTGGGATGTTGATAGGCTGTATAAACACACACTCATACATTTGAGAGCATTTCAAAGCCAATAAGAAGCTTTTTACAATGTAAGTGTATGTATACGGAATAAAAAATGGTGACGCATTCTGATTTTAAAACATAATTATTAAGAATGTATAGGTTGCTTATTTTGCAGGTTCATTAGGCTTTTGATTGCTGTGTATGATTAGAAACTTCCTTTTGAAAATATGAACTTTATCGTTCTAAGTTAACCTCCAATTTCAACTGAGTAATTTACTCCTTTTTCCCTGGCAGATAGGAGTCCAGTTATAAATCCCCAACAGATGCTCGTGCCTCGTTTTTATTTCATAATTGAGAAGCTGAAAAACAAATTTGTCATGGCAGCTATTTGCTAAGTAGGAATTTTCCTTCTTCTGGGTTTTTCCTTTTTTCTTGAATATGTGATCTTTGTTTTAAAGCTTTGAATCTCATTTCAGCCATCATCAGGAACATTTGGAAGATTGAATTGGTTCCCTTTTCTCCTCTTTATATTTCTCTGCCCTTTCTACTTGGATAGGGAAGTTAGAAGCAGCAGGGAAAGCCAAAATGTTGAGTATTTTAGCTAGGATTTTAGGATATGTATTGGGGAACAGTATCTAATTCTAACAACAAGACATAAAGTCAGCAATGCTGGGGAGAAGAGGTGTGGGGAGGGATGATTAGTAACGGAATATTTATTAGAAGAAAAGAAGAGAGGATTAAAGTTTTTTTTGTTTTTTTTTTAATCAGATTTTACCTGAGTAAAAATACAGTGAACTGAGTGGTATCTTGCAAAGGGTGAGCAGGACAACTTGATTATTTTTCTATCATTGTGACATCTGTGTAAGATGCATGGGCAGCTAGTTTCCTGAGGGCAGGGGCTGATTTCTCATTTGGTGTGTCTCTTAGTACAGTTACACTAGGAACTCTATAAATCTCTGCCAAATTGTATTTTTTTCCCATAAAGTGGGTGCACCAGATATGATTGTGTGTGTGTGTGTGTGTGTGTGTGTGTGTGTGTGTGTGTACGTACTATAAATGTAGAGTCATTTTTCAAGGTTTTCATTAAAACACCCTTACAGAGCATAACAGACACAAAGATATGGGGTCCATATCCTCTTTAAAGGAGAACTTGCTGCCTAGCTACAGTAAGCATAGCTGTATGGTCACCAGAATGCATCTCCGTCAGCAAATAGGCTTCTGGCTCAGCTTCAGGGACCCATCTTGAATGAGGTCGTGACTTTCCACAGGCATCCTGTATCTGGTGACTATGTGAGGCGGAGGTATAAAGGCCTGGCCATTTCTGCCCAACACAGGGCAAATCTGGGGCTAGGTTGGCCGAGGCTTTATTGGCCTGCATCACATTTTCACGTCCTTTGTCCAATCCTGCTTTCTTTTCATTCCTTTCACCTAATAAACATTTCATTCCTTTTACATAATATGCATATTGTAGCCCCAAACTCCACCTGGAGAACCCAACCTATGGCATAGTGTCATAAAGATTAATTTTATTTTTTTTTAAAGTTAATTAAATTATTTATTTATTTTTGGCTGCATTGGGTCTTCGTTGCTGTGCACAAGTTTTCTTTAGTTGCGGTGATCGGGGGCTACTCTTCGTTGCAGTGTGCAGGCTTCTCATTGCGATGGCTTCTCTTGTTGTGGAGCATGGGCTAGGTGTGCGGGCTTCAGCAGTTGTGGCTCGCGGGCTCTAGAGCGCAGGCTCGGTAGCTGTGGCAGACCGGCTTAGTCGCTCTGAGGCAAGTGCGATCTTCCAGGACCAGGGCCCGAACCTGTGTCCCCTGCATTGGCAGGTGGATTCTTAACCACTGCGCCACCAGGGAAGCCCAAGATTAATTTTAAAATGCAATTTAACCCTTTAATTTAATAGGTATTTGTTATCTTTTAGGGAAGTTACTGTTAAAATATGGGGTTCTGATTTACATATCCAAATATATCAGACATATACCAGAAAATCAAAAGATTTTCAGAGTTCAGAGGGGAAAAAGATAACCTGGTATAGCAAGAATTTCTAGAAAAGTTAACTTTGGATGAGAAATAATTGAGTTCATAAAACTGTAGCATCCTTTTTGAAGTTATTAAATCCTTGACAAAAGTTTCTTTTAAAGTTCAATGCAAGGGACTTCCCTGGCAGTCCGGTGGTTAAGACTTCACCTTCCAATGCAGGGGGTGCGGGTTCGATCCCTGGTCAGGGAGCTAAGGTCCCACATGCCTCAGGGCCAAAAAACCAAAAAAAAAAAAAAAAGCATAAAACAGAAGCAATATTGTAACAAATTCAGTAACAACTTAAAAAATGGTCCACATCAAAAAAAAAGTATTAAAAATAAAATTCAATGCAAATATATATGTATATGTATTTATCATTCTCACTATTGTAGAGTAAAAAAAAAAATTGAGTATAATTTGCTTAATGTAGATGACTGTATTACTGTTTTCTGGTATTTGGATCCCAACCCCTGCAGGAAGATTATACCTCCCTTCCCTATTAAACTAGGGCATGGCCTTGTGGATTGCTTTGGCCAATAAATTGTGAACAAGAGTTATTTGTTATCACAGCAGCGTAAGTTGGCCTGTCTTGACGGACATATCCCAGATTACTTAGTATCCAACTACTCTAGAGAAAGCCAGTGCTACCATGTGTTTTTCTTTTGAAGACTCCTTTTATGATTCATACTCACATGCATGTTGTATGCATGTATATATGTATATTTATGTGTGCACTATACTTATGTAGTACATATGCTGTTTTTTAACCTTTTTAAAAACTTACAGAAGTTAATGCTACCATTGTTCCAAATCAGTAAATGTAGTTATGTACCAAAGTTTATCCACATTTTAAAATTCATGCACCCTTTGCATTAGTATAAAAATCCCGTGCTTTTCTTTGATATCATTTTAAATTTTGGATAAATTTAAAATTCTTAATAAAACAACTTTAAATAATGATTATTTTAAAATATTAAACACTTGATTCTGGTTTTTTAACATTTTAAAACTACATGTTTTATCAATAAGGGCACTAAATCAGCTTGCTTACGACAAGTTTTTGTATCATACATAGCATCAAGGGTCAAGTACAAATGTGGTCACCTTCTATGTCAAGAATGGTGTTTGCTATGTTTTTCTTGATACAAATTATTACAACCAACTTTATATGTTGATTATAATAATTACGTGCTAGGCCTACTAATTTATTTTGAAGTAAATATTGAAATGTTTTGCCCAAAATTCTCCACTATGACTTTCTAACAATTTTTTAGTGACTGATTTAAAATTTAAGCTCCAATAACTTCTATTAAATTTTGCTAAGACTGACTTTCAAATGGTATTTTCAACCACAGCATCAGGAAAGCACTTCCTGAATTCATCCCAGACAAACTCAGTGAGACTTTATTCTTTCTCTTGAAATATTTTTTAGTAACCTTTTTATGGCAAATTGTACAGTCAGGAAAATGAAAAGATATTTTTAGCTCTGATTCACTGAATATATAACTAGATTTTGGTATAAAAGTTTAAAACATCATGAGGAGCAATAATGTTGGTCTTCACTTCTTGAAGTTTCAGAATTCATATTCAGAATATCAACTATATCTGGCAAATATGTCAAGCTCCTGGGAAAGTTATTATCTTGGCAAGTTTGCAAGTGTCTAATGATGGAGAAAGAAAAATAAAGCAGTTCTTTTTCCAGGGTATCTTTAATTTAATACTCATGCATGGCAAGGAATTAAGCACATTTCCTTTGTACATGGATTGAGCAAAAGCAGGTAGTGAAAGAAAAGAAAAAGAGTGATGATTTACTCTTTGGTAAATTTTTTTTTGGTCAGATAAGCCAGCAATTTGACTTTTGACTGTAGATGCTAAAAAAAAGATACTTTGGAATCTCTACTTCATTTTAACTTTTGGCGGTACTCAGAATACAAGAATTCATGTTTTTTTTTTTTAACCCCCTCTGTGATCTGAGGTCTTTTTATTCTTTGCTATTAAAAGAACTACTTCAAACAAAACTTTTACAATTTTTTGTGGATCCTTAACAATACGTTTCACTACTCTTCAATTTCTCATGCTTCAGAGCATTAGACCCTGTAGGTAAAAACTTGCATTAAAAAAAATAATGTTGGTGTGATCCTTTTACTCACAGAGTTTGAGGAAACCTAAACTATCTTTGCCCCTTTATGTACTATATTGAAATAATTTAACTTAATGAAAAAAATAGATCTTACCTAAATGTAAGTACATTACCTTATAATGTACTTATGCTGCAGGTGTGCCACAGGAATAGCAATATAAGTTGTCTCTTTCATCATATATAACAAACATACATTTCGTATACTTCACTGTTTGTCAGGACTTTCCCCGAAAGCTTTATCATTCTAAATTATTTGTATTCCCACCAGCCAGGGATTTAATTGAAGCTATAAATGAGCTTTACATTTGTGGTATAAACTTATCTTTCAAACTATTTCGCCTGCTCAAGAGATTTTGATTTGTCCCATTTTGGAGTCTGTAGCACACAGCTCTTGTTCCATAAATAATCAGATATTCATAACCATGTTTAATAACTCTAAGGTATTTTGCATTGTAAAATCTTAATAACATTCCTTCTAATACATCCTTCTGTATTTCCTTGGGGAAAAAAAACACCTAAAGTTGTCACTACTTGGTCAAATGATAGGAACAAAGCTATAAATGTTTCATTTAAGGTAAGAGAGAGACTATTATTGAGTTATCGTTCTTATTTCCCCCCTGGTCATCAGTAAGCTCTTGAATAGTGAATACTGTTTATCCATCTTTATACATTTGCAATACTTTACCCACTATAAGTTTGAAAATATATTTTGAATATCAGTTGGTATGCCAAAAAAAAAAGACAGGGTGACAACGTTAACAAGTTATAATTGTTTAATGTTTTCCTTGTGATTATGTGTTCCAGAATTACTATTTTTAAAATGAAGAATAACATGTAACATTGTAAATCAACTATACTGCGATAAAAATTTAAAAAAAAAAACATGTACCTGAAGCTCATTATACAGTATATTTCATAAAGTTTTCTGAAACACACACATCTGGTATGATCAGTCCCTAGGTGGGTGTTACTCTTAACCCTTAGAACCTAGATTATAAAAAAGGCTTGTCTTTTCTACTTTGTAGCCAGAAAAAGTTATTCCAGGATAGCCACCTTTGATTCCTCTGTCTTCTCTCCCTCTGTTTCTCCTCCCTCTCTCCTCTTTTCCTCTGTTTCTAATCTTTTTACTCATGTTACTTTTACCTTATAATTTCAGGATCTCTCATATTTCCAGCAGGGCAGCTCCAGAAGGGTTTTCAGAGTTAATATATTCCTGAGAACTATTCCAGTTCCTTTTTTTTTTTTTTTCCATCTCATACTTTGACTCCAAAAAATTTTTTGTGGCCCACTTTGTTAACCTTTTCTTTTTCAAATTCTTGAGGATGTTGGATGATCAGAGCTTTCCATTCTTTATACCCATTGGCCTTTTATTTTTCCTTTTAAACGTGGCTTCAGAATAGCATGAAAATCTTTTTAAAGTGTCTATTTGACTCTGTTAAAATTTATTATATGTTTTAGGCTTGTGAATGGTGTGCCAGAGGGCATATAAACCATGCTGAGTAGTCTTTCCTTCACTGTTTCAAGAGAGCACGTTTATACAGTCTTCTAATGCAGTAATAGCATTTGGTTCTGTAGAACCACAGTGTTCTTCTTCTAGAAGATTTCCACCGTTTTTGAAACTTCCCAAATCTATACTTTCAATTTATTTAATTTAAAAAAGGACTATCATTTATACCCCCCCTATACGTATTATGAAGTGATATGGACATAGATATATGGATATAGATATGTGTTTGGTTTATGAATTACCCCCTACAATATTGAAACTACTTCAGACACTTGAAATACTGGAAAATAAATGTCTGCATTCTCTTTATGTGAGAAAAATGACTCATGACAGTCTTACCGCCTGGGTAGACCTATACAATCTCTCTACCCATAGTGTCATTGCCAGAAGCCAAATAGTAAGTTTTTTGTTTTAATGGAAAAGATCTTTCAGGTTGCTGGTTTTACACAATGGGAATGTGGTTGGAAATGCTTCCTGTTCCAGTCACCATCCCCAGGCTGCCCATGCATTTTAGATTCAGAAATGACAGCTGAAACCAATTAGTTAGAATGATGGGATCACTAAGTCACATTTAGGTTTGTTATGTCCCAAAAGGAGAAAAATACATTACATGATAAAAAAAGAATGACTAATTTAATTAGGAATAAGCCAAGGCAGTGTGATTACTATGAGAGGATTTTTATATAGTATTAACTGTTGTGTATGTTAACTACCCTTGCCCTCCCCAGGAAATGTGTGTGTGGTTTACTGGCAGAATTTCAAACATTTCCTAAGTGGCGTAAAAACAGGTGAAAATAAAATAACCTAGAAATAGGCTTTGGAATATATAAAATAAGTCTTTACAAGAACAGTAGAATATTTGAGAATATTCCATTTAAGAACATAATTTTGGGTATATGGAACAGATTGGAAGACCGTATTTTCTCTATTGTCATACCACGTCCTATGATGCAACTTAAGGCACAGTAATCATCATTAGAATTTTTATTTCTGAGGGAAGAGATAGTACTTTTGTACTTGTTCATGAATGTCTTGTTTTTGTCATTAAAGAAAAGGGATTTCAGTGCATTTGCAAAAAGCCTAAATAACATTTAATAGAATACTTACAAACTTTAAAATAAATTATTTTTTAACCACTGTTTTAAAAGTGGGTCCCTGTGGTATATAGCGGGTACAAACCTTCTCTATAAAGCATCTTGAACGGCTATGGTTTTGTTTTAAAGGGGAAGTTGATTAATATTTCTTTCCATTTTTTCTCACTAATGAACAGTGCTTATGTATTGGAACTCACAACATTAAAATTTTATTAATTATGATTTGGGAATAAATAAATGAGTACTATAAAGCTTAACGGAAGAAAATGCAAAGTCGGTTTAAGCCTGTGGACTTCGTATAAAAGCAGTTTGAAACTAGCTGGTCAGTAATTTGATGTATTAATTCTTACAGCAATGCAGCCTGATTAAAACAGAGATTGTAGCCAGAGGAAATGGCATTGACTGCTGTAGAAGAAAGGAGGGCTCAACTTCTATAAGTTTTCTTCAGTTGCCTCTAGCAGCAGCTATTCCCCAGTGAATCACACTACTTTAATGAGCTACAGGTGAAACATTAAAAACTAAAACCATAGTGAGTTCTACCAAAATGCGCAACTATTCTTAAAGTGTGGTTTTAGTTAGAGTGCATGTGGTGTGTCCCAGACATGGGACAATGGTAATAAAGGTGACATTAGCCAGTAGTAGATTAAGCATAACAAGTAAGCGTCTGCCACACTTGCTGCCTTGGAGACACGAAAGTTGCCATCGTTGCCATTAATTTTGGGACCCCGTGTGGTACCACTGAAGAGTGGAAATAATTGCTCTTGTCCTTTAGATATTTGCAGATTTCTTGATTTGCTCTCTTACCAGTCAGAGTACTATTTAAAGGTTTTTTATAATGGGTCACTTACTCATTATAAGGAAGAAATTGGAGTGTAATCAAACTGAGATGAGGACCAGGGAGCTCCTTAAACAATCAAAGTCAGTCCGGAAAAGGCGGGCTCTATATTTTTATGCTTTCAAGTTGTACATGTTATCAACTAGTTCTTAACATATCCCATCTTTTTTTTTTTAAATCACGTGTTTTCACTTAATGTTTTTTGTTTTATAAGTCTTTTCATTAATTTCAAAATGAAAGTATAGCCGAGGCTTGGTATTTATTCATAAAATAAGCCTATTCCTTAAGAAGAAAGAAATTCAGAATTAGTTTTATTATCTTCTGGAATCTTTCCATATTCTTATTCTTGCGAAGCAGTTTTGTTTTTAATGTTTTAAAGATTACACTAAGCCTGAATATACTGACTCTTCTCTTGCTGTCAAAATGGAAAACTAAATGAAAAGAAGTAAAGAATGTGGAGGCTGTGTGTAACATAACTGCAAAATGAGGATTTCTGGTGGTTATCCCCATGGAAAGACAGCCTTATTTTTAGCCTAGATGCTGGAAAATAGGGCTGTGCTATTTTCAATGTCATATTTTGTCAGTGCTTCTGAAAAACATCAAAATTAGCTGACAAATATTGTAGACACCATGCTTAGCATAAGAGACTGGAAAAAATGCATGTTTTAGGGAAGGGGCTCTATTTAGATTCCTGCTTAATGAGAAAAGTCCAGTCTGAAGACCAGTGCTAATACAAAAGCATAATTTCTCTGAGGAACTTGATATCTCTTGAGTAAGAGGTCTGATCATTTGAAGGGCCAAAAATTGGAAAACCTCACTTCATGGATGATACATTGATTAAAAAGAAACATAAGCACATACTAAATGATGAAGCCTACTTAATAATTGACTTATACTTGTTTCTGCCCAGGAATATGGGTAAACTTTCATGTCCAAGAGCTTTTCTGACTCTGTGGTCTTCAGAGAGCCTTTTTACCAGTGGCTTTCAGTGGCAGTATATTGCTTCTTTTCCCTCACCCAAAGTCAGTTTCAAAAAGAGTAAGGAATGGAGAGTGGAAAATATGAAAAGGTGAATGTCATGGTCCAGCTAGTTTCTCATCTTTTTCTTTGGCTGGACTTTCTTTCCTGGTACTCTTTTGAAGGGCTGTTCTCCACTCAGGCCTGTTTTGAAATTGTCATCATATCTATAATTTATCTTTGTAATTTCCTTTTATGTCTTTCTCTTTAAGACTCATGGCTGTGTACTGTTAGTCATGCAGTTCTCAGGTCTACATATGATTGAAATTAACAGATTCTACTGTGTGAAAGTGCTTATGAGTAAGAAGTCTTTTCGATATTTTGTGGTCTTTCTGTATCCTGCCTTTTTACGAAGAGAGATCTGTCTCCTGCCTTCTAAATTGATCCAGCCACAGAGTAATGAAATCAACATGGAGAAACCTAAACTGTAAATGTGGCTCCTTTACAGAGAATGTTTATGTTTAGGGTGTTATGGTTTCAGATACGTTCTTCAGATTCCTTCCCCTTGAAACACTCCTGCACCTATGTAAATTCTCAAATAAATGCTACTTGATGGGTAATCAACAGTGAGGAAGGAGGAACTTGATTTTGAAAGAAATGTATGCAAGTGTGGGGACTGAACCTTAACAGCTCCTTTTTACTGTCACTCCTCTTCTTGATCTGCAAATCTAGCCACACTTGATAGCTTCGTTTAAAACCATGCACTCCACGGAAGACTGATGAAGTATTCTTAGGGATTCAGGTATAAACCTGTCAGACACAAGTGCTTCTGAAGGCCTTCCCCTGAAGAACAGCAGCAGTGATAGAGTGAATAAGAGGGTGTAGGAAGATGAAGTGAGGCGTAATGTAGTGAGGGAAAGAAGCGATGTTAGCCAAGAGCCAAGATAGAGATTGGAGGAGGAAGAGTTACTGGGTTTGATCTATAGTCACCAGGCACCTAGTCTAAAGATACTCCTTTTAATGTTAGAACAAGAAATAGAGATGAAGTCAGATGGACCTGAGATTATCTGTGTCTCATCAGTGGATAGTGATCTGTTGGTCATGTGCCATAGGGGCCTTCTGTTCAGAACTTGTATGTGTAGGATGACTTTAAAAAATGGAATGACAGAGAAGTACCTCCCAGCATTTATTGTTAAGTTTAGTTCTGTATTTCGGGACCAGTGCAAATCATAAAGGTCACATAAGCCAATGAGTTGAACTAAGGAGATAAGTTAAAAAGAAAGAAGAGATGTGATGAAATTTGTAATTTAGGCACATCTAATGCAGTTCCAGGCATAGTACTGCGTATTAAAAAAGAGAGAGGGAAAAGAAACAGTTTTTAATGCAGGTAGAACAGAAGTTTGCTAGGGTATAAAAATAAGACCTTGTACTACCTCTTGTCTCTTCCTCCATTTGAGATTCTCCAGATTCTTGCCCCTAATCACCCAGAGCAATCTGAGGTTAATGGTGTATTTGCTAGAAGTAGTCTCAGAGGTTGTGTGCAGAGAGCTGTGGAGTTTGAATGAGAATGTCTGGGCATGTAGACAGGAAGAACACATATATAAGGATGAAATGTTACTTCTAAGAGTTCCAGTTTCCTGATGGTATTTATCATTCCATTTTTAATTGCAGTCCTCCCAAATATCCCTTCCTACTCTAAACACACTACAGAAAATCATCATCATCATCATCATCATCATCATCACCTGTAGCATCTACCATGTACTGGGCAGTGTAGTAAAACCATAATGGATATTTACTTATTAATTTTCACAATATCCATATGAGGTAGGTATACTAGGATTATCTTCATTACATAGATGAAGATACTGATACATAGAGGTTGTGTAACCTGTCTAAGGCTACACAGCTAGAGATAGCCATGCGTGTATGCATACACACATTTTCATGCTATACAGCTAAGTAAGGAAATATGAATCTTAAAATTTAAAAGTTTTGGAAAAATCTTTATTAAATTTCCCAAGATCTCATTTCTGGAGAGGCCTCCTTCCTTTAATTCATGTTACACTGTCATTGGGCATGCATACATACACGGAAGGATGTCATGTGTACCATGAGCATCAGGAGCTTTTTTCCCCATTACTGATATGTTTCCTTCCTCATAGTTTAGTGGGGTTTTTTATTTGTTTGTTTGTTTACTTTTAAACAAAAAGCTTGAATACTTTAATCTTGGAAAAAAATTACAATAATGCACAAGTATGTAAAAATCCACAGAATGTAAGCTCTATGCGAGCACAGACTTTTCTTATTTATTTATGCACAATCGGCATTTAATACGTTTATGTCAAGTATAAAATATGGTGAAAGTTGTCCCCAACACCATTCCACTTCTTTAAGCATGTGTAGCGTAAGTTTATTGGGCACAAAATTAAACATGCTTTTTAACTGTGTTACTCATATCCTTTATAGAATTCTTATTTTTTTGTCAATTCCATTTGTTGGTTTTTGAAAGAGGTAAGCTAAACCCTTCAAGATTTTGTGAAATTTTCAGTTTCTTCTTTTATTTTGGTCAATATTTGCTTCATAGTGATATGCCATGTTGCTAGGTGCATAAATGTTTAGTACTTTTTCCTTGAATTCTAATATGTCTAATATTGATATGCTGATTTTTTGCTTTTTTATTGATATTTACCAGTATAAATATCCTAAAACGTAAATAATGTAAATGTGTAATATATAATATGATGTATTATTTCTTTATTTTCAGGTTTTGTGTTATTTTTTGTTGTGTATATTTAGCTTGTGTGAGTTTGATTTTGTTTTGTAAACTGAAAATATATATTTTTAATAGGAATTTTAACATGTGGCTATATGATTATTGTTATGATTGGGTGTACTTTCTATTTACCACTTTATTTGTTGTGTGTGAAGCAATGAGCAAATTACAGTTCTTCCCCTCATGGGTCTTATTGTATAATGGGCAGTATCTTAAATACTACCTTATTTTTGTGTATCATGCTATTGATTAAAAACTGCTTTCTCATGTACTATTTTATTTAGTTTTATTTATTTATTTAATATCTGTGGAGCATAATTGCTTTACAATGTTGTGTTAGTTTCTGCTGTACAGCACACAAAGTGAATCAGCTATATGTATACATATATCCCCATATGCCCTCCCTCTTGAGCCTCCCTCCCACCCTCCCTATCCCACCCCTCTAGGTCATCACAGAGCATCGATCTGATCTCCCTGTGCTATGCAGGAGCTTCCCACTAGCCATCCATTTTATATTTGGTAGTGTATATATGTCAGTGCTTCATGTACTATTTTATATGTTCTTCAGAAATCTCTAGGGAAGGTGTTAGCCTTAGTTGAAAGGACAGAGAGGTTAATTGTATGGAGTTACAAAGTGGCAGTTTGGGATCCAGAAATCAGTCCTCAATTAATTAAATGCATGAAATAAAACTTTTATATAGTCAGGAAAAACTCCATGGAACCCATTATAATTATATTTTAGGCTCATTTTTAATGAGCTATACTATATGTAAAACTGTTTCCACCTGTATTTATTTAGTTCTTCTTCGCTGTCATTGACTGGACCAGAGAGACAATAATTTCCAAATCAAATGTAGTTTCTGTCCTCATGGAACTTGACTTTCATTTGGAAGCTAAACACCTTGGGTGTGGTGCAAGATAAAGGCAATATTGTCTCAAAATATATCTAAGAGCATTTCTTCTGTCCCATCTTCTTTCCCTTTGTTCTTCCATTGGCTGACCTTTTTCATTCTCTATTCAGGTGTTACTTACAAGTAATGCTTTCTGGAGGCCTTTCTGAAATCTTTAGACCACAATAAGTTCCCCCCCTGCTATGTCCTCAAACATTACCCAGTACTGTTCTTAATATACAACATACTCTACTGTAATTACTGACATGCCTGGTTTTTTGCACCAGCATCTATTTCATTGAATTCTATGCCTTTAGTGATTAGTGTAGTGCCTGGAAGATAATAAGTACTCAAGAAATACGTGATGAATAATGAATGAATGCTAAATTCTGCTTTGTATCCTTGGGAGTTACCACCTGGCATGCAATAAAAACTCAGTAAAGGAATCTGAACTGTTGTCATCATGGCTATAGCCATGGTACAGGTTCTTGAAGGTATCAAAAACTTATTATTCCTGAATAATTGAAGCCTGATAATGGGGCATGAATAATCATGATCATTGGCTTTTACAGAATGATTAAATGTTTCAATGTCACAAATCTTACAGTATCCTCCAATAAGATTAGAAAAATTTATATAGCAACTCTACGTGTTTTTTTCCAAGTTTTATGTAACTCATAATATAAACAGAAAAAGCATTAAAAAGAAAATATATAATTGTGTGCAAATTGAGCTTGGGATATTTGAAGGAATAACAGCATAAGTTGCTATCTAGGGATATTCCTTTTAAGTTATATCTGGATGTATTTGTCTTAATTTATAATTTTGAAAGTATTTGTATTGATTTATAAAGTAAATCTTTATAAAGTTTTGTAAATAAATATTTTCTCAAATATATTCAAGAGTTCTGAGAATCTGAAAATTATTTTTTAGTGAATATAGTTATGAAAAACTCAAAACCAATGATTAATTTTACTGTAATGATTTGTTTGTAGTATTTTCATCTCATATAACATAAATAATCATAACCTGCGTTTCCACTTGGAAAATACAAGATAATTGAAATTGTAATTGGATTGGTTAATTGTGTGTGTGTATGTGCTTTAGTTTTTTTAAGTTAAGGCTTGTATTTTTAGGTAGGGTTTTTTTTTTTTTCCATTTAAGAGATGTATGTTCAATGAGGAGAAAATTAGGCATTTAACAAAGTAAAAAGTTGTGGATATGAATTCCTTCTAATACACAGATATGTTTAATGTAAGACAGAGCCTAGAGGCAAAGATAATGATTCGATTGTGGTTAAAACAGGGCGGAGGAGCATGCAACTGCATACACTAAAAAATCCACCCACTTGCCTTATATTTGCTTTGTTCAGAAAGTGATGATGACTTTGAAGTAAAAAAATATTGATTCACTGTGTTACAGCCAGAGGGATGTTAATACATTTTTCCCTTTTTCTTCTAGCATACTGATTTATGTCAGTACATGGACAAGCACCCTGGGGGGCTGCATCCAGATAATGTGAAGGTAGGAAAAGATCTTTTTAAGTCAAGGGTTAGCATTCTTCATGTGCATGTTTTGAGCGAAAATCTAATCTCTCTACTATAACTTAAAAAAATTGTGTAAAGAGAAGTAATATTGAAGTGAACCATAGTCATTGCTATGGTTTGACATTGGAAGCCATGCTTTGACATTAAATATTTTCACTGTGGTATTATTATTTAGACCTTATCCTGTTTTTTCTTCATGGAGAAACATTTGCCAGTAATGAGTAAAATCCACTGGAATCCTGTCATAACACTGTTTTCAGAAGAGGGGAATCTCCAGTAGCTCTAGCTTGGAGCTCCATACTGCAGTACCAATTGGTTTCAAGATAAAGTACTATTATGATCCAAAACAGTGTTGTGGTGAATTCATGGTGCATATTTTTCACTTGTTTGTACAAACAGATAAAAATGGTTCTTCCTACTGCTTTTTTTTTCATTTCTTTTACCAGAAATTGGATTACTTTGTATAAAAAGAGCTAAGTTTTTCTAAGATTTGACCTAGCAACCATCTTGGGAAATTGTCCAAAAATTTCAAGCTTAAAACAGGAGATTCTTTCTTGGCATATGTTAGGGAGTTAGAAGATACCAAAGTTTATCTGAAGGCTAAACTTATAAATGTATTTGAAGTAAAATTATTTGTCTCCATTTCGTCCCATTCATTATCTGCACCTTTCTTGCAATGTGGCATATTTTTTCGTCTGTACTTTTCCCTTTGCTAGGAGAGATATATTTGCACGTATGGTATTACATGTGTTTATTTCATTTTGCTTTATAAAAATAATATATATATATAGTATAAGGTTTTTTTCCTCTTAGAATATGTCATAGATATCCTTTAAAATCAATACATGACTATGTAGTTCAGTCTTTCTAATAACTGCATATTATTCCATAGTATGAATAAACCGTAATTTGCAACTGTTCTTTATTCATGGATCTTGAGGTTGTTTCCAAAATGTTCCTATTAAAAATGATTCTAGAGTAGATATTAGTATAAAACCTTTATACTCATTTCTTTTGAATATCTAGTTAATGGGTTTTCTTTATTAATTAGAGACGTGATGTCGGTTTTAATGAATTTAACTGGAACCTTTGCCCACAAGGTTGTAAATTACAGAAGGACTGTTTTTCTCTACATTCCCTAGGATTGACTAACCAGTCATTTAGATTTTTGCCATTCTGATGAATAAAAATGAAATATTTTTTATGTTGACATTTTCTTGACTGCTAGTGACATTGAGCATCTTTTCATGTCTCTTGACCACTTGTAATTCCGCTATTACAAGTTACCTGTTCTTATATATTCATTTTTCTATTGGGTTGGTTTTTTTCTTTAATGAATTATAGGTGCTTTTTAATATGAAATTAATAATGAGGGTTTTTATGGTGGTCATCTATGTTGTACAATTTTAAAATGTAGGAACTTGTAGGAAATCTGACAAAACATTGTTTTTAAAATAAGTAATAGAGTCAATATGGTACTTACAGTATTTGTTGATTTTTTCATATATCTCCTTTTTTGTTGTTGTGATTTTTTGTTTTGTTTAGATTTCTTTTAAATTGTTTGACTATTCACTTTTCTTAAAAATCTGTATCCATTGACATAGGTAGTTTTTTAGTGGTTAGATTGGGCAAGAAATTTTAACAGATGAAGAGATTTGTTTTTTAATCTTGTTCATGTTCAAATTTAACTTTAAACATTAGTATTATAATTAATACATAATTCTTTTTTTAACATTAAAACATCTCAGGGGCTTCCCTGGTGGCGCAGTGGTTGAGCGTCTGCCTGCTGATGCAGGGGGCGCGGGTTCGTGCCCCGGTCCGGGAGGATCCCACGTGCCGCGGAGCGGCTGGGCCCGTGAGCCATGGCCGCTGGGCCTGCGCGTCCGGGGCCTGTGCTCCGCAGCGGGAGAGGCTACAGCGGTGAGAGGCCCGTGTACCGCACCGCAAAAAAAAAAAAAAAAAAAAAAAATCTCAAATTGTCTCATTTTTACATTTAATGTTGTCTTCTTAGGGTTGATTGGGTTCACAATCAACAGTACAGTACATCCTTATTCCTGTTTCTCACTTTATTTTTATTTATTTATCTATTTTTAAAATTAATTTTTATTGGAGTATAGTTGCTTTACAATGTTGTGTTAGTTTCTATTGTACAGCAAAATAAATCAGCTATACATATATATATATATCCCCCTTTTTTTGGATTTCCTTCCCATTTAGGTCACCACAGTGCATTAAGTAGAGTTCCCTGTGCTATACAGTATGTTCTCATCAGTTGTCCATTTTATGCATAGTATCAATAGTGTATATGTGTCAACTCCAATCTCCAAGTTCCTTCCCCCCTCCCCGCCCCCTTTTCCCACTTTAGCCTGGGGAATCTGTAGAGAGGCCAGCTAGTGGAAGCCCAGGGCCTACCAGCCTCAGTGGAAATCAGAGGCTACTCTGAGCTAAATTTGGTTTCCAGACTTTAAATTCAGTGACAGGATTAAGATTAAAGAGCTGGCCTGAGCCTTTTCAAAAAACCATGGCATCACTGGATTTCCATTATCCTTGTTTGGTCTTTTACCAGCACTGTGTGTCATGAGTTATGGGCAAGTTTGTTGGTGAAATAAAGAGAGCTCATTCCACAAAGCATTGCCAGTATCACTGGTGATTTTTGTAGCCTTTGTAAATTCTGCTTCATCCGTTACATTTTATTTTTCCTTAATCTCTTAATGGTCATGGAAAGATTGAGCTTCTAGGTTACTGGTTTTCAGTTACTAGGTTGCACTCCTTGAAATTGTGTTTCAACAGCTGTTACCCAAGTTTTGCAAGCTTTTCTTTCACCCTACGATCATTCCTCGTACTTAAAATACTTAGTGTTTGCTACCTATTTCAAGTTCAGGTTGTACTGGGTCATTAAACAAGGTTTATTACTGCAGGAGCTCATACCTCCTAAGGTGTGGTGGAAACTCACTGGTGAATGAGATGTGCAGTTAGCATAAATAATGTCACAGAAATTAGATATGATGCCAACACTGAGTCTAGATATTAGTCATATGGAGCAGGAACTACTCTCACTAAGAAATTGTTTCACATGGTTACAGATTGATACTCTACTACATTTTTGCCTCCAAAAGTGCATGATGTGATTTACCTCTTTTTATACCTTTCTGAATAACTGAAAGGCAGTGATAGGTGTTGGTATATAAGTTTCCATTTCCCCATACCTATTGACGTCTTGGCTTTTTGAGGTTTTGCCAAAATGTACTGGATTGTCTCAGTGCTTGGAATATTTAAGTGCAAGAAACTTTGGTCATCATCAAAGAGGTCTTCAAACTAGGCTCCACAGCAGAGTCATCTGTAAAACTTTAATATATATATATATGAGAGACAGGGCCTGGACTGTGGTGCTTCAGAAAACAGGTATCAGACCCATGCCTCAAGGTAGAAAGTTGTAAGCGTCTTTGTGGAGAATCTGATCAGTCCAAGAGAACAGACCTAAAGAATCTAGGTGATTCTACAATGAAGACCCCAATTGACAAACAAGTAACTCAGAGGAAGCAAAGTTGCTTGCATTGATTACACAGAGAAAGAAAGAAAGAAAACTTCAAAAAAATTATCAATAATATTCTCCAAGAGGTAAAAGAAAATAGTACATCTATAAAACACAATGCTATGTTATTTTTAAAAAGGAGAAATTAGTGGACATGAAGTAGCTTTGGAAATTCAAAATATGATGACAGAAATTAAAAACAACAGTAAAAATGGAAGAAAAAGTTGGACAAGTTTGCCAGAAAATAGAGCTTAAAATACAAATCTGAAACGTGAGAAAGAAGGTATCAGAAAATTTAGAGTCCAGTCCAGGGGATCAACCATCTGAATGACTGGAGAAAATAGAGAGGAGTGAGTCATTAAAGCAATAAACATTAAACTATACTTTTTCCAGATGTGAAGGATGTGAACTTCAAGATTAAGAGGGTCCATTAAATGCCCAGAACATTTAATGATAATAGATAAATGATAACATTTATTGTTGCAAATTTTCAGAACACTGATTTCAAAGAAAGATCCTACTGAAAGGGAACAGGTTTACTACTAAAGATCAAGAATTACAGTGGTGTTAAACTTCAACAGCAGCACTGGAATGGAGATGGAAGTGGGACAACAACTTGAAAATTCCAATGTAAAATTGTTTCCAATCTACAATTCTATACAAACTATCAATGAAGTGTGAGAGTAGGATAATTATTCTCAGGTGTTCAAGGAGTCGAAAAGTTTGCATACCTTGCATCCTTTCTCAGGAAGCTGCTTGAAGATGTACTGCACTATAACTCAGGGAATAAACCAAAGCAGAAAAGAAAAGGAAACCAGGTAGTAGAGGCTACCACAAAAGAGAGATGGATATCCTCAAGACAATGATGAAAAGAATCCCAGGATAACAACTGTGCATCAAGCTGAAAGGGTAACCAGTCAGTCTGATTGGCGCAGGTCAGAAGTCTCCAGGAGAGATTTCTAAGAAGATGAAAGGGTTAGATAGAATACCAAATGTGTTTGAGCAGATTTATAAGATGGAAGAAGAATTTGGTGTCGAATTAGTGATAACCACAAAGAAAATTCAACAAAGGCAAGCAAACCAACCAACAAAAGAACTAGATAGTTACTAACACCAGGAAAAACAATTATTGTGCAGGGGAAGAAAGTAGTCATATAAAACTCAATGGCTCAGCTGTAAATAACATTTACATGATTATAATACAGTACAATATTACGATCAATATGTAATATTATAAAATGTAATATGTAATCAATATTACATGTTGATGTAGTTAGAAAAACACTTCTTTAAGTGATTCTGCTATATAGCCAGGCTCATTCCAGGATTAGCATCCTAAAGCAGTCATCCATTTCAGCTGCCACATTTTATATAAAGATCAGAATCATTGAGATTAAGAACTTGTCAAAGAGCATTTTGATTCTTTGTCCAATGTTCTTTTCCTTACATTGCATGATTCATATATTAAATTACAGTAATTAGCCTGTTTACCTGACTTTATATGTACTCATTCACATAGATTTTTCATCATTTTCATGTTGAAGATAATTTTTATACCTTCTCTGAGGGTATGGGAAGTTAAAAAATAGAATGCATCTTGTTAATGCCTGTGTTTTGGCATCTGAATTGTAGTGCATGAAAGCAAACAGCCCTCATTACCATGTTGGTTTCCATGGGAGGCCACTCAGCTAATCATGCACTGGCTTTTCTTCACAGTTTTGTCTGCTTAGAGACAGTGCACTCCTCCAGGGTTACATTTAGGATCTGCACTGCAGGTGAAATTATTCTCAAAGAAGTCTGACTATAACATAGTGACAGATGTCCCATGGGTATTTCTGTGTGATGGATTAACATTTTTTTTCATGTGGTGATACTTCTTGTCACTTAAATCGATGAATGCAAAATGAAGAACGTAAGAATAATATTTACTAAGTTAACAACTGTTCATAATGCTGTGCTAGATGCTGATTAACAAAAAACAACAACAGTTGAGCTAAAATAAGACCTTGTAATGGTTCTCTATAAATGTAAGATGTGAAAACCAGGTGAGATAAGCAATTATCTTTAAAAGAGCATGTTCTTGTAATAACTCTGAAGCTCTGCATTTGGTTAAATAGTTCATAGATCATTAAAGGATAGGAATGTAATAAATACTGAATATTTATTATGGTGAACAGAAGGAAAACATAGCGATCAAGTCCTTTTGCTTCTAGATTTGACAGTTTTGACTTTTGGTTTCATCACTATGCAGCATGACAGTATATGGAAATATTTTAAACATTCATCTTGGATTATAAAAATGTACATATCTGTTTAGATTTCATATATACTTGTTTATTGTGAAAAGGTGGGTTGCCACGCATCTGAGAATTGAGGCGATTGTTCTTTACTGTGAATCAGGTAGACTTGCAAGTGTTACAGAGGTGATGCATCACTGAAGAATGAGGGGGAAGAAAAGAACAATTGAAAGAGTACATAACTCATGATTTCATAGTAAAGCAGAGGCTAGTCTATGGTAATTTTGTATTAAATCCCAGCAAAACATCTGTTAAAGTTTTATCTTTCATGCTGTATATTCCTTGTAAGCACTGGAATAAACTCATAAGAAAAATTGTCAATGTTAACGAAATTGCTGTAATCACTTTGCTACTTCAATTGCTTACAAAATGTGTCTGTTCTCAGTATGGCCTTCTGAAATAAATATTCACTATTAACTAATGGTCTGTATTATATCAGTTTTAGACAAATGGGTAATTTTAGCAGTTAATTACTTAGAGGACAATTTAAAGCCTGAATCGAAAGCCTGAGGACATTGGCCTTGTTGTAAATATTTATGATGATTAAAGGTATAACAGCCAATTGTTAGAACATGATAATTGGTATGTAGGAAACTGGTTAGAATTTTGGGCAGAAGGTAGTTCATTTTTGCCCCCTTTACAAACCATTCACTATGAATTTTCTTGGGTTTTGACTGTCATAGCTGAGTTGAAGGCAGACTTGTATTGGAGTTCTTCATTTTATAATTCTCAGTGACTTACAGATTGATCAGTTTTTTAAAAAATGACCATAACAGTCTAAATTCCCTCTTCAGCTTTTCATGTGTTCTTTAAAAAGTGATAAGCATGAGAGACTGAAAATTAAGGTTCATTAAAGAAAAGAAAGATTAATTGATGCTGTCTCCAGCTCATATCCAGAAATATAGGTGCTTGAATCTTATTACCATGATGACATTGGGTCTTCCTGTGTTTTTATGTAATTATCTTCATTGCCATGTCATCTTAATGACTTTCCTAGAAGATTTTTTTGTAAAAACATTTGTCTTTTTTTTTAAAAGAACTGTAATCCAGAATAAAGTAATTCTGAATTATCTGCCTTGTTCTCTGAAGTATCTGAAATTCTTTGGACATAAAGCTGAGTTTTATTTTTTATCTCAATATCTATATTAATTAAAAAGATATGAGGATTATTAAGGTTGAAAAATTGCTATTTTTCCAAGAACAAGCAGGTGTATAACAGTCAGAATAATGTTATGCCAAATTAAGACTGTCTCATACAGATGGCACTGAGAATTGATTCCTGAATGAGACTTTCTAATGTTGAGATAGAAAATCAGATAACACCTGATTTTCTCCATATTTTGCGTTAGAACTCTCATTTAGCTGGTAATGATTTCCTACTATGCATTACAGTGAATATTATAGAACCTTTCATTATTCTGTATTTTGGGAAATACGGTTATTTCATGGAGCCATTCAGGAGTGTTTTAAAAATTTGACACCTAGTCTCAGCACCTGTCCAGTTTTCTTTTGAGCCTTTTCATCCTATTTTTGTTATAACAAAATGATTTTCCATATCTAGACAGTGAAGGATTAACAGTAAAAGAAAGTGAAATTCATGTGTCAATTCATATTGTGTTGGATGTTCAGAGAGAGACGGTCTGAGTAGTGAATTTCTGGTTAAGATGTGGGGCGTGCGTTCCGTTGTTTAGAACATGTCTTTTGTATGCTTGGCATCATCTGCTGATGTGCTTGTTAATGATTTGAATCAGACAAAGGAATCAAGGCAGCTAACTGAACAGCCCACTCTTTCCTAGCGGTGCTTTAAAACCCAGATTGAAAAGAAATCACCCCAAAGATTGATGAAATACAGATAGTCGTTAGAAGTATGCCCTGTGATATTTTATTTGTTAGATGGAATTACCCAGCTTGGTGGGGCAGGGGCGGTGGTATCCAGTGGAAATAGGACAGATACCCTCCTGGGTTTCAAGCTTCAAGCCATTCACCTTGCCTCTCTCCCGTTTAAGAGGGATCTTGCACTCGACCCCTTTGTTTGCATGTTTTCCAAGACAAACATGAGGACCCAGGGGGGAAATTAGCTGAGTAACAGAGTATGTACACGCTTCCAGGGATTTTTCTGAAAGTCCTAGACAAGTTCAGCCTTCATGTGAGTAGCCAGTACATTTCATAGATATTTTCTCATTAATATATAAATCCCTGTTACTTGAGATCTCTCTAAGAAGATGCAGAGAGAGAGAGAGGTTTATTGATCATACCTATCAAACTCAGAGTCTTTACTGCATTCCATATGAAACATATTTTTCTCTATTGTATAGCTTGCAGAAGTGATCTTTCTCTAAGACTCTTACACTCAAGATTCGTCACCTTTGTCAGTTTTTCAGTCTGCATCTGTCTCTCTCAATTTTAAAAAAAAAGTTGCATTGGCCTTATCAACTGATATTAAGACAGTTCATGTTGATAGTGTTTAAGGTGTTACTTTAGGCAATAAAACCATTTTAAATTCTATTTATTCCTTTTCATTGTGTGTAAAAAGAATGGCCTGTAGTTGGGGGAGTGTTGCATACATTCACAAATGAAGTGGAACAAATATTTGTATTTCATGCTATTTCTTTTTGGTTCCAAAAAGTGCCTATCAGTAAGGTCAGTTGTATACTTAATATTATTATATTATTAGAATTCCTTGGAATAAGTGTTTCAGTTTTTCTCTTGGAAAATTATGTTGGGCAACTATTAAAGCCAGTAGCTTAAATTTGATCATCTTGTTTCTACTCAGCTAAGGAATATTTCTAACACTAATTTTAGGCTGCTGACCAAGTTTATTAAATGGAAGTTTCTCATCCTCAGCCCTCCCCATTTTCTTCATCATACATACAAACTCTAATAACTTGGAAATCTACTAAGTATTAGTATACTAAGTATTATAATATATTGTATATTATTATATAATATTACATATTATTATAATATATTAACATACTAAAGAAGCTAATGTGCTTCTTTCAAGGAACATGGCAAAACACAGATCTGTTTTACAATCCCCACTTGACTCCTTGTAAGTATCCCAGTTCTGGTTCCCATGGCTCCAGTCAGCTTGCTCACTGTGGGCATCTCGGTGCCTAGAGCAACACCTTGTTGATATCCACCATTGTATTGAGGCAGGAGGAGAGGGCGGAATGGGAGGCCAACTTAAGGATCACAGAAAGCGTGCAAGAGCTTTTTCCCAAGAGTTTGCCCAAGTATTTGAAACTCTTATTTTTCGAGTTATTCCCTTCCAGAAAGTTATCATCTTTAAGAATAGAATATTAATGTATAAATAACATAGAGATTGAAAATTAAATTTTTGTTACATTATTTAGAAATGGTGGAACATGTTCCATATCTAAGACTTATGAGGGAGTAGAATGAAGAAGCAGAAAGTTAAATGAAAGAACTCAAAAAGGGCAAAACGTGGCAAGACAAACTGTCCTTACTACTCAGATTTTCTAAGACCCAGATCTATCTGTAGTACAGGGCAAAAAAGGACACATCTATGACCTGATGCCCTGTCATGAATGTTTGTGTCTTACACTATCCCAGTAGCACACTTAATACTGTCAAGTGTGTCCAAAGGGACAAATAAATTATACCATAATGTTTTACTATCTGGGCTTTTATTTCTATCTCCCTTATATCTCCATATAACCTTCTTAGTATTCTTTTGAAAAAATTCAACACATAAAATTGCAATGATGTTTTGTAAAATATAAACTATTTGGGAATGTATTATGTACATTGTATTACAAATTATGATTTGATATTTGCATTAGGTATTTGCAAATTTGAAACTCAACTAAATGGAATGAATCATTCTTTTGAAAGTTGAAGAAGACCTAGTATTGCAGTAAAATCATTATCTGATGCATATTTTAATGTATTTTTACATTCAGTAGATATTTTGAGGACTCAAATTTTCTAATTATTTTTCATTTCTAGAAAGTTTGATGCATGAGTAATTTAATGTTTGTGCATCCTGTGGATTTTTAAATGATGTGGTGCTAAACATGGAGCATATTATTTGAAGCATGTATTAGCCATGTACAACTTTGGTTTATTTGCCACTGTCACATTTTCTAGCCTTGGATCCACACAATGTGTAACTACTTTAATCAAATAGTATACATGGTTTTGGGGTAGCAGTATTTTAAATTGTGGGTGTCAGAGCAAGACAAAAATGGGAACTGTCTCTACTACCTCTACTACACTTGCTGTGGGTCCCTTTTCCCAATTCATTTAGTTTCTCTGAGCCTTTATTTCTCTATCTGTGAAATAAAGATAATAGTATCTGCCTAGCAGAAGTGTTGGAAGGATTAATTTACTGGTATTTAGTAAATGGCGGTTATTACAGCTGCTCAATTTGTAGAGTCCCTTCTATTTCTGTTATTCATAAAATGAAAGGATACAGTTTTACAGCATGAATGAATATTAAGGGCATCTGAGACAATCTCATTTTTAAGGTGAAAAACCTAAGATACAAAGATTTAAACTTGGTCCCCAGGTGACAGAAAAGTAGCTTAACTAACTCTCTTTGTAAGAATTGCTGCTGTGCCATAAGGCATAGGTTGCATTGCTAATCACTCTAATAAGCCCTAAGAGACCGTGGACATCCCTTGAAGATAGTTGACCCAAGCCTGGAAAATCTGCAAGATGTTCACTGTGCTTAGTCTCATATTAAATGGAACCACATTTATTAAATAATGCCTGGATTTCAGACCATTCATGGAATCTCATGACTGTAAGCATTGAGACAAAGAGCATCTGATCATACATCTTTAGACTTTGACGGGGGTGGAGGAGTATAAAATTTGTTGCTCACTGCAAGTGGCAATAATTCTTTTGAGTAACAAATACATTAAGTCTAGTGATGTGTGTGTGTGCTTTTTACCAGCTTGCTCTAAATGTTTTGATAAAAAGCCTTATCTTCATATTCTTTACCTACTTAAAGTCTAAAGAGTTTCAGAAGGGAATAGAAGGAGTATTAAAGGATATTCCCAAGAAGTATATGCCATGGCCCTGAGAATATGAGCTGCTTTCTGCGGGGGATGGCAAGACAACGTGGCTATAGATAGATCTGCTGCTGGTAGAAGTGTCCCTGTTCATCGTATCGTTGCTATTTAAGGCATTTTCCCATGGGGATTCTTATTGCAAAAAGTGAACATATTCGAACTAGAGTGTAACTCTTCAGTGATCATACTGTAGGATTTGAAGATATCTCCTTTTATAAAGTTGAATAGAATATCCTGAGGGGACAAGGTATTCTTAGGAAGACCTTATGGCTACTACAGTAGAAAAATAAGAAGATAGAAATGAAAATATGTTAGTTTATCAGCTTCAGGACATAAAGCTGTCTTCTGCCATGTTATTTATTTCTAAGAGGATTTTAAGTAGCAAAAATAGACATTCAGGAATCATATGCTCATTACATAATATGCTAATTGAGGCTTACAAACTTGGGTTCACTTAATCAGAGCACTTTGATTATATTGGGTGTATAACTGTATCCATCCATGCGTTTAGTAAGCATCAACCTCATTTAAGATAATGAAGTGTAGTGGAAAGTTCACAAGTGCTGTGTGATGGTTGGATGACTTTAAGTTTCTCATGCTTTTAGAACTTTAGTTTTCTCATTTGTTTAAAAGAAAAGGAAAAATACAGGATTATAAAATATATGTAAAATTACTTAAAACAGCCTTTAAATGAGTGTAAGCCTTCAATTAGTATTACTCTCCCTTCCTTTTTTCTCAGTACCCGAGATTGCATTGATGTTCACCAAGTTTTATTAGCGAGTAGCAAAGCTGATTTTTACTCTTTCTCTGCATGTGGCCCCCTCTTTGGTGGTCCTTCTTGTTTTCATGGTATCCTCTGGTTTTCACAGAGATCAAATATAGCTTGTTACGTGGTGATTTATACAACAACCATGTGAAGTGGCTTTCTGAAAAATTTACATGGGCAAGTTAGATACTTGCCTATTTGCCTAAAGGAAGAAATGCCCAAGACTTGCCTTTCTCAAAACACTCCCAAAGAATATTCCATGGGACATTCTATTAAACTCAGTGCTAATTCCTTGTGGCCTTCCCACCCCTAGCTAGCAGTATATTTTCTGTTAAACACATTAAAATGTTATTTCTAAAACACCAAGTTTACTAATGGTTTCAGTGAAGTATACTGTTGCCCCCTTGCCACCATTACTATTATGATGGTGCATTGATCATTTTACTATTTCATATATTGTCTTCTTTTCATTTATTTAAAAATTTCTTCTTAATTTGTCTTCTTAGTGATCTGCTTGCTTGGTCTCCTCAATTTTTTCCCTCAGAACAGCAAGAGGTTTGTCATATAATGCATCACTTCATCTTGTGCATCTAGTGAATGCTTGTTTTCCTATTAAAATTTTATGTGTAATGAATTCTGTTTTCAGAGTGACAAGTTTCCTCCCTCCTCTGTGCCTTCAGTACACTCAGTTCACGTTGCTGTCACAGTGCAGACCTCTTTAGGTGGTAGTTGTCTGTTTATGTGTCTGTCATACCCAGTGGGCTGTGAGTTCCTCGAGTCCAGGGACTACATCTTATATCCTGTTCATCTTTGCATCCCTCTTACATGACAGCACCTGGCACATGGTTGGCACTTAGTAAATCCTGAATGAATTTATTCTGTGGGGATTTGTTCTTTGTGCATTGATCAAAGATTTAAAAATTTGTTTGTGGCTCCAACTTAATGTTTGGGGTTCTACTTGTCTTGTTTGGGGCTTAGTTTGTCATGTATACAACTTCAGTTGGAGTGTGTGGTTGCATCCTTTCCTATCACTGATTGTCTTAATCCTCTTTAATACGCTACCCTATTTGAATAGCTTCTGGATTAGCATGAGGATTATATATTTTCACTAATTGGTAAAGGTATTAAAAGAAGAGCCCTTTGGGACTGCTTGATCTACCCACTTCTACCCTTAGCTTCTAGAGACTCCCATTCCAGGCGTCTGTTATTTCTGTATCTACTTCCTCCAGCTGTGCCTAAATTCTGTTCAGTCATCACATTACTGGTATATGAGTGTCAGCTGTGGACCCAGGTTAGGAAGGTAGTTAAGGCACACAGTCTGAGGGAGATAGGGTAATACCATAACTGCAATAGACAGATGTAGCGGCTGCCCCAGGAGCACAGAGGAGGAACCCCTCACACAGACCTGTAGGGAGAGGGAAGGCCTAGGGTCAGGAAAGCCTCCAGGGAGGAGTGGTTTTTGAGGAGAGACCTAAGAAATACATGGAGATTAGCAGGCAAAGGTGAGACAGCGCTTTTCTGTCAGAGAATAGGTAAGAACAAAGGTAAAGGGCTGAAGAGCAGTATGCTCTGTGTATGGGCGTGCGTGAGACTGCTTGGAGTCAGGGAATGTAGAGTGATGATGCCTGGGCACCCAGCTGGAATCAGGGCTCAGCGCAGCAGCCTCGAAGGCCATGCTGTTAGATGCCCAGACTTTATCCTGTTAGTTGGAGGAAGCAGCTTCTATATCAACACTCCCTACTTATGTTCTGGCCAAGATTCCTATAGTAGAGTGGTTAAGGGCATGGAGTTTGGAGTCAAACTTGTTGGGTTTGAGTCCTGGCTCTGCCACTTAAACTGATCCCAGTTTCCTCATCACTAATACAGATTTAATAGTGGTACCTTCACCACTAAAATTATTACAGAGATCAAATGAGTTCGTATTCTATGATGCATAGAACGGCAGCTGGCACTTTGTGTCATTGCTTGTTCAACTAAGATGTGTTGCTGTGGTTAAATAGATAATCGCAGTCTGGTAAGTCTCTGCTGGCACCTTGCAGAATGCAAACTTTCTTTTCAAAATCAGTTTATTTTTGAAATTAAGTTTGTTATGTGGTCTGCCTCTGTGATTGATTGATTGATGAAAAGATTTTGAAAACACAAAGCGGCTTTATTTGCTCATCCTTTCTCCCTTCTAAACTGAAGGGATATGGATTTTCTTAGAAATTGTAAGCTTTCGGCTTCAGGATGCAGGGGGTATTAGAAGTGAGGAACGAGGCTGGAAGCTGCTGGTGATGGCGTTAAGTCTTTCCATCTGCTACACAGAAAGGATTGAAAAGAGGAGTCCAGGAGACATTTGCTTCCCGAGGTTCTTGAGCCAGTAATTTAATCCAGGCTAACACAGAACAGGTTTTTAGTTTCTGGTACTTAGATTCTGGAAATAATGATCCGAGGCCTTCACTGCTCCACAGCATATTATCACATACAGAGATTTTGAAATGAATTCATCTACTGTTATTTCAAGGTATCCACTCTCTAAAAAATTTACTTGGCTTTCAGAGCCCCTAGTTAGTTGGAAAATATTCCAGAAATGCTAGCTTCCAGGGCCCTCAAGGAGTTGCCAGTCTTTTCATTTGAAGATCCTGGAATCCTTATACTGCCCACACTTGGCATCTAATTCATTTAAAATTTCCCTGAAACTGCATTTTGTTACCAGCTGATTACATAGACTCCGGTATTGATGGCACTTAAAACCTTTTGTTTTGGGCTTCCCTGATGGCGCAGTGGTTGGGAGTCCGCCTGCCGATGCAGGGGATACGGGTTTGTGCCCTAGTTAGGGAAGATCCCACATGCAAAAAAAAAACCTTTTGTTTTTATTTTTGTTTTAGGAGATTGATTTTTAAAAACTATGTCAATTAGAATTATTTTGGCAAGTAAATTGTTTAAAGATAGTCTCTTTTTTATAAACATTTTTATAAATATTGGAAAGCCTAGTGACTCACATTTTTTGTTATCAAAATTGGGAACATTTGATAGGATCCAATATGAAACTAAACAGGGAAGGCCATCAGTCACTTCTTAAAATTATTTCTTATAAAACCATTGCTCTTGAATTCTTGATTTCTCTGTTTTCTGTGTTTCCTTTCCCTTTAGGGTGGGTCTGTTCTGTAATTAGTGAAGGTACCTGTCTGTCTTTAGGCAACAGCCTAATCTCTATGGCCATATATGCAAAAGCAATATAATTACAATCCAGTAATAATTGGACCATGTGACTGTTTTTGTTTTAATTACTTGAAATCATCTTATCTTTCCATTCCTTAAAGCATGTTAATGGGTGAATCCTTGGGTACCATGTTTATGTCATTTCTATGGAATTGAATACATGCACATTTACATAAACTTAGTAAAAAATTCTGCTTCTTTTTATAATATTCTGGATAGATTTTTTTTCCTCTGTCTCAAGCATCAATTTAGACCTGAAGAAATAAAATATTATTTAAAAAATGATTCTTTACATTGTGCTTAATTTATAGAACACAGATTGGATTATAGATCTTTCTGGCTGAGGAGGTATCACTCTGGGTTGACATAATAGGTTGTTAGAAATTTTCAGATTTACTTCTTAATGAATTAGGAATTTCCATACCCTATGCAAATTCTGGTTAAATAGTTTGGTAGGAAATTCAGTGATGGGTACCCATTTTCACTAAACACAAGTACTTGGCAGACTGTATGTAGAAACTGGCATTTGTCTGTGTTCAGATTTTAACTTTTGTCTCCCTATTTTTTCAGTTGTTTTTATTTCAGTTGCTGCGAGGGCTGTCTTACATCCACCAGCGTTATATTTTGCACAGAGACCTGAAACCACAGAACCTTCTGATCAGTGACACGGGGGAGTTAAAGCTGGCAGATTTCGGTAGGAAAGCAGTTAATTACCAGTCTATTTTGTCACACTGTGAGAATGCCAGGCAGATGGTGGCACTGCATTTGTTTAGGTGCACTTCTTCTATCATTCCAGATCCTGGTAACATTTTTTCAGGAGTGAAAAAAAAATTTTTTTTATGATCAACATCATGCTTGGTAGATTTTTTAAAAATCCACATTGCTTGTTAAAGCATTAAATAATCATAAGCACAAATCAGATCTCATATATTTCCCAAGGAAAAGTCAGTAAAATTTTGAATATAAAATACATTGAAAGAAATCTATTTTTTCCATTTTCTATTGTGAAAATGTCAAGCACAGTCAAAAATAGAAGGATACGATAAGGAGCCCCATTACCCATCACCCGGCTTCAACAACTACCAATATATTGTCAAACTTGAAGAAGCCTGGATTTAAACCTTGGAACTGTTTCAGAGCATCACAAAATATATTCAGTAGTGTATGTTGTCCTGAGATTTTAATAATTTAAAAATCTAGGGGCAGTGTTAACCTTTCTGAAAGTGACTGTTGTTTGAAAAATTCTTAATAACTTTATAAAAGTAGACACTGATGCTGATTTAAAAGTTGAGGTCCTGGCCTGGATCCATTAAAAGTCATCCCTTCCTTAAAGGTTTTAAGGTTGGCCTCTTACAGCTTAGAAGCTTTCATCCAACACTGACTTAAGCACCCAAAGAGGAGCAGAGCTGTTGTGTTGTCCTTGCTGGCTCCCCTCACTTCATCATCATGTCTGATGTGTTTGCACTGCCCTGACTCCCTGTCACACCAGAGTGTGCCAAGTCAATTCCCAGCACCAGGAACGCTGATGGCAGCATGATGTGTTGACATTGCATTGCCTCAATTATTTTTGAATACATATTCTGATTAGAAATTTGTTCCATTAAGAATGGAATGGAAATATTACCCTTGGGACACAAAGACGCCTGAGGTTGAGATATGGGCTTTTACCGAAATATGATTATCTTTTCCCACCCCAGCCCCTGAGAAATAAAAGAGAGCAGGAAATGTTTATTTCTTATTTCAAGGTTAGTAGACTGATCAGTACCTTTGGAATGACTCTACTCTTGGGTTTTTTATATTCTTTTCTTCTAAAATTGAAATGAAACAAAAGTTAGCATGATTGGTGATATACTGCAAAACTTTATTTGTTCTCATCTTATTTGTGTGTGTGTATATGTTGTTTGCTGTCAGATTTTAGCATCAGAATAATACTAGGTGGCTAGATGTAAAGTCTTTCTATTACAGTGTAGAAAATAATGGGAGAGTAGGTGGGTGGAAGAGAGAAGATTTTCAGTTCCTCAAATTCAAGGCTGTTGGGTTTGCTGTGAACATATTTTATAGTTTGTCGGTATTACTATTAAATTAGTAAGAATTTATAATGATTTTTTTCTAATATGTTAATATAAGGTATATGTTGGAATAAATTATTGTATTGAACGTTTAATTTTGCTGAACATGGTTTTCTTGTGTATTTATAGAATACATTTTTACAAAGTTTATTTTGTCTGTATAACCAAGGAAATAATAGAATTGTATCTAAGTGCTTACTGGGGGATTATTTTTTAATTTTACGATGACGTTTTTATTATAATAGGAAAGTTCACCTTAAAAGATTCTTATGGATCTTTAAAACTGACATTTTGCAATAGATTCAGAGATAAATTCAAGTGTAATTTTAAACAACTTAGAAAGATTTTTTTAGAAAATTAGAAAATTTAGAAAGTATGACCAATTCAGAGATAACAAATGTTAACATTTTTGTTGTATATTTTCCCAGTGTCTTTCTCCTCCTTCTCTCTCTCTTTTCTTGCTTCTTCCATCAATTATATAATCCTGAAAAAAAAAAAAAGAAACGTTGTTTTGTAAGCAGTTTTCACATAAGAATATTTCATGGACATTTTCTCCTGTTATTCAATATGAAAAAATCATTTGTAACAGCATAAATTTTTCCTTTAATAGCCAAGACCTAGTCTTTTTATTGAGTCCCTCATCAGTGAATTTTGGTTCCTTCTAATTGTTCATGATTATGCACAGTCCTGTATTGAATGTTCCATATATGCTGCAATTACAGCGTTGCGTGTTTTAAAGCATTTGATTCTTTGGACCAGACTGCTCTGCACAAAGGTTGTACCTCAGTGTCATAGACTGAATCTTCTTGCCTGGAACACAGACTTGGCATGCATCCTGTGTACGAAGTGTAATGAGGGAGACTCATTCACCAACTGACAATTTCTCCCAATTGTGCATCATTTTTGTCTTTTAATTTAAGACATGCGATTAACTGTGATTTACTGCGGTTGGGCACGTGTTTGTGTCTGAGATGAAGGAAACACAGTCTGAGATGGAGGAGCTAGACAGTCAAAATGGGACGGTTCCAGGCAGCAGAACAATTAGAAACACTAGGTCTTAATTCAGGTTTGATGTGTAAAGAGCTTTAGCAGCAGTTCCTTTGTCCTACCCCTATCTCTTATGTGACAAATATCATAAAATTTTGATTCAGAGGTACAAATGAAATCTGTATGAGTATAATTCCTGTATCTTTGATGCTACTGTTTTTATTAGAGGAAATATATGGGGGGAGGGAGAAGTTTATTCTGTGTGCCAGACGCTTAGAAGTTCTTGTTTCATTGTCTCTTAAACCTAGTAATGTATAGTAACCTATACTTTTGAGAGAGACGTGAGTTTCAGAGAGGGTTAGAAATTCTCACAGGCTTGATTATATGACGGTAGCTGCTCACAAAACTGGAATTCAGATGCTTGATCCACATCCTTCAATTTCAGGTGGCCCAGGATCTTTGTATTTATATACATAGATATTTTACCTTACAGACCTGCCTAATCTTCCAGTAAATTATTGTTCATTGTATATATTTATATATTAATAATTATAGGAAATTATTAACCATTCTATGTATTTTATACATATGACAAATATGACACTCGTGCTACGAAAATAGATTGCACTAATACCAAAAAAATGCATCACATAATTTAAAGAACATTTTGTCATTTGACTAATTCAGTAGTAATGAGTGATTTCAGCCTTAGTCCTTTGGAGATTTTACCTGCTGGACAAGGTAAACCAAATGATAATGTATCCATAGACCCATTCATGTTTAAACGGAATGCAGTTCTGAATTCCAGGTGATCAAAATGCTGTACTATTTTTTTTTCCTTGTAAACAAAATCATATTTAAGCACTTACCTGAGACTTGTTTTCTATATGCATGTAAAAATAAGTAAATTACACATGATTTAGAATCACTATGGCTTTCCTAATGCAGAAGTTTGTCCCGCCTGTATATAATAAGATAATAAAATTGTGTAGTGTTTAGACTCATTTCTAAAAAAGGGTTCGTGTTTACATTATTTTTGGGAAAAACTATTTCAAATCCCTTACCCAGCCTATGTCTTCACTACCTTGCTCCTCCTTGCCTACTGTAGTACAACCAAACGCCAAACGCATTCCCACATCAGAGCCTCTTACTTAGCCTTTCCCTTTGCCTGGAATACTGTTCTTCCTGCTTCTCACGTGGCTGCCTCTTTCTCATCACACATATCATAGATCATATGTTACCTGTTCAAAAAGACCACCTTTCCAAAAACAGAATTTTACCACCATGATCACCCAGTTCAACTTCTTCAGTAGCATTTATGGCACACTAAAATTATTTTGTCATTTGTTTATTGGTTAATTTTCTGCTTCTGCTACTTGATTGTAAATTCCATGAGGGCAGGGACATGGCCTGTCTTGCTCACTCTTATATTTATTTATTTATTTGGCTGTGCTGGGTCTTAGTTGTGGCATGCGGGATCTTCATTGCAGCATGAGGGATCTTTAGTTGCAGTATGCATGGGGGATCTATTTCCCTGACCAGGGATGGAACCCAGGCCCTCTGCATTGGGAGCGCAGAGTCTCAGCCACTGGGCCACCAGGGAGGTCCTGTCTTGCTCACTGTTGTCTGTGCTATGTTTAGATCATAGGAGATGCTCAGTAAATATTGGTTGAATGAAGAAACAATATGCATAACAAAATTGAGTATTAATGTAAAGACTAAGACCCACTAATTTACTAATTACTAGTGAATTTACTAATTTCTGCTTGATTCGCTTTAGCAAACCAACAGTTTACAAATTAATTTTCTCTTCATCAGTGCTGGCGTGTCCTGGCATAGTCAAGAGTGCAGATGGAATTAGATGACTTCAGATGGCGTTGGAGCCTCAGGATTGCTTTGAGGCTATTATACATTGGCTCTACATATCTGCTTGGTATTATATTTATAGCCTAAAGCTGCAGAAATAAATATCACTGAGTGAACGTAAACATGTAGAAAAGTTGTATAAGATTTGAAGTTCCTACTCTGCAGACCTTAAATGATTGTCTGGTTGTACTATTGTTGAAATCAGTGTGTTGAGCCTTGAATTAGGAGACCTGGCTCTGTCTATAACTAGCTTATGACTTTTAGGAAGTCATTTATCCCCTCTGAGCTTATACTCCTCAACTAAAAAATAAGTGCATTGAACAGATACTTTCTAAGATTCTTCTCAGAGTTGTTTTTTTATGTTGTACATTTCTGAAATTATTAACTTATTTTCTAATGATCAGATATTCACTGTTGGATAAAAATCAGTCAATTGAATCCATAATCAAGGCTATACCATCCCTTTCTATGGTCTAATTTTTTTATTCTGGCTTCTAGAAATTCAAGTAGATGAGAGCCACACTTTTATGATATGTGTTGAGATCACATTAAAAGAAAATTATCGTAGTGTGACAAGTAAATGCATAAATAAGCTCACCAAGAAGTTAATGTTCATTTGCAGCATGATAGTATGAAAACTTAAAGGTATTTTTCCATGTAAATGAGATGAAAACAAAATAGATGAGTCTGTAGAATTGCAGCTTTCTGCAGTTCTTGCAAGATGTTGATGATTGTGTCACCCACATTTTCCAGCCATTCTTCTGCTATTTTTAGGGGTCAGGGCCTTGCTACATGGAAAGACAGCTGGGTTAAATTTGCCCCTGAAAAAAAGAGACAGTGCAAACTCTGTAATGTAAGCATTTAAGGTCTTGGCTTATTTTACTGGCTTTCCTAATGTAGGAACCAAGTTAAACAGCTCTGTGGTTTTAATCAAGTAAAATTACACAGGTCTCTTTCCCACCAGAGGTCTAAAATGTTACCTTCCTAATGTTGGTAGTTTCCTCCTCCAGGCTGTTCCTTGTCTTAATTTGAAAAAGGAGTTATTGTAAATCACATTTTAGATTAATTTGCAGAACACACCAGAGATGTAACTGCAGAGGCCATGGTGAGTGCAGGGTTTGTTTGTAATGTGTCTCTCAGAATTCATGTAGGGAATAGTAGAAAACAGAAAGAAACCAACTGCTTTCAGATGCAGAGTAGAGTCTGTCTGTGTGATAAATATAAAGTCTCTGAATAAAAGCCTCTTAGTCCCCAAATTACAAACCTTTAACTATTTTTTATCGTTAGCCTATAAAATTCACCATTGAAGCCATAGTTATAAATTAAATGTTAGATATAACTAACCATGCTTTGACTGGTAGGATTCAACTTTACTGTATATTTGGTTTAGAATATAATTTCTATTAGCAAAAATATCTTTATTGTCTAACGTGAGGTATCAATCTACTTTTAGAAAGGTCCTTTGAATTTTAACATAAGCAGTTTTAATGCAAAGTTTAGGCAGTTGCTTTCATGAAGCTCTGAAAACTGAAGAATATTTTTATAATAATTTGTGCTACAATATGAACCAAAGAAAGGGCTGTTTTTCTACCTAATTTTTCTGGGCTTCATTAAAATTCCAAATCAAAATGTACATGTCTTAAAATGTATCAAATACATTATCAACATTCCATGTTAGAAATAATTTGATTAACATGTGAATTAAAGTTAATCCCCATGACTCATTATTTTAAAGATGTAGTAACCCTTTTGAAAAGGAGTGTTGATACTTCAAATTGTCTTCTCTAGGATCATGAAATATCACTTAGCGTCATTATTTAAATCTTGTTTAATATCCCCGCTCATCCATTCAGAAGTTTTCTTGGATTCAAAAGGGATGTTGATGACATTTCATTATATCGTTCTTTCTGTTTTGTGTTATCATAATGTAACTTTTCCCAGGTATGTTAACATACCTGTGCTTTTCCTCCATTTAAATGGACTTTATTTTTTAAAAATTTATTTCATTGAAGTATAGTTGATTTACAATGTTGTGTTAATTTCTACTGTACACAAAGTGATTCAGTTATACATATATATACATTCTTTTTCATATTCTTTTCCATTATGGTTTAAAACAGGATATTGAATATAGTTCCCTGTGCTTTACAGTAGGACCTTGTTTATCCGTTCTATATATAATAGTTTGGATCTGCTAATCCCAAACTCGCAGACCATCTATCCCCCAACCCCCTCCTCCTTGGCAACCAAAAGTCTGTTCTCTATGTCTGTGAGTCTGTTTTTGTTTTGTAAATAAGTTCATTTGTGTAATATTTTAGATTTCACATGTAAGTGATATCATATGATATTTGTCTTTCTTTTCCTGATTTACTTCACTTAGTATAATAATCTCTAGTTGCATCTGCGTTGCTGCAAATGGCATTATTCTATTCTTTTTATGGCTGAGTAATATTCCATTGTATATATGTGCCATATCTTCTTTATCCATTCCTCTGTCAGTGGACATTTAGGTTGTTTCCACGTCTTAGCTACAGTAAATAGTGCTACAATGAACATTGTGGTGCATGTATACTTTCTTTTTTTTTAAAGATCTTTATTGGAGTATAATTGCTTTACAGCAGTGTGTTAGTTTCTGCTTTATAACAAAGTGAATCAGCTATACATATCCATATATCCGCATATCTCCTCAGTCTTGCATCTCGCTCCCACTCTCCCGATCCAACCCCTCTAGATGGTCACAAAGCACCGAGCTGATCTCCCTGTGCTATGCGGCTGCTTCCCACTAGCTATCTATTTTACATTTGTAGTATGTATAAGTTCATGCCACTCTCTCACATCATCCCAGCTTACCCTTCTCCCTCCCCGTGTCCTCAAGTCCATTCTCTACATCTGCATCTTTATTCCTGTCCTGCCCCTAGGTTCTTTAGAACCATTTTTTTCCTTTTTTTTTTAGATTCCATATATATGTTAGCATACGGTGTTTGTTTTTCTCTTTCTGACTTCCTTCCCTCTGTATGACAGACTTTAGGTCAATCCAACTCACTACAAATAACTCAATTTCGTTTCTTTTTATTGCTGAGTAATATTCCATTGTATGTATATGCCACATCTTCTTTATCCTTCATCTGTCAGTGAACACTTAGGTGGCTTCCATGCCCTCGCTATTGTACATAAAGCTGCAATGAACATTGTGGTACATGACTCTTTTTGAATTATGGTTTTCTCAGGGTATATGCCCAGTAGTGGGATTGCTGGGTCATATGGTAGTTCTATTTTTAGTTTTTTAAGGAACCTCCATACTGTTCTCCATAGTGGCTGTATCAATGTATGTCCTACCAACAGTGCAAGAGTTTTCCCTTTTCTCCACACTCTCTCCAGAATTTATTCTTTGTAGATTTTTTGGTGATGGCCATTCTGACTGGTGTTAGGTGATACCTCATTGTAGTTTTGATTTGCATTTTTCTAATGATTAGTGATGTTGAGCATTCTTTCATGTGTTTGTTGGCCATCTGTATGTCTTCTTCAGAGAAATGTCTATTAAGGTCTTCTGCCCATTTTTAGATTGGATTGTTTGTTCTTTTAATATTGAGCTGCATAAGCTGCTTATAAATTTTGGTGATTAATCCTTTTACACTTTCTTCATTTACAAATATTTTCTCCCATTCTGAGGGTTGTCTTTTCATCTTATTTATGGTTTCCTTCACTGTGCGAAAGGTTTTAAGTTTCATTAGGTTCCATTTATTTATTTTTGTTTTTATTTCCATTTCTCTAGGAGGTGGGTCAAGAAGGATCTTGCTGTGATTTATGTCATAGAGTGTTCTGACTATGTTTTCCTCTAAGAGTTTTATAGTGTCTGGCCTTACATTTAGGTCTCTAATCAATTTTGAGTTTATTTTTGTGTATGGTGTTAGGGAGTGTTCTAATTTCATTCTTTTACATGTAGCTGTCCAGTTTTCCCAGCACCACTTATTGAAGAGGCTGTCTTTTCTCCATTGTATATTCTTGCCTCCTTTAATACAAATAAGGTGACCATAGGTGCATGGGTTTATTTCTGGGCTTTCTATCCTGTTGCATTGATCTATATTTCTGTTTTTGTGCCAGTACCATACTGTCTTGATTACTGTAGCTTTGTAGTATAGTCTGAAATCTGGGAGCCTGATTCTTCCTGCTCCGTTTCTCTTTCTCAAGATTGCTTTGGCTATTTGGAGTCTTTCATGTTTCCATACAAATTGTGCAGTTTTCTTCTCCTATTTCCGTGAAAAATGCTATTGGTAGTTTGATAGGGATTGCATTGAATCTGTAGATCGCTTTGGGTAGTATAGTCATTTTCATAATGTTGATTCTTCCAATCTAAGAACATGGTGTATCTCTCCATCTGTTTGTTTCATCTTTAATTTCTTTATCAGTGTCTTACAATTTTCAGCATACAGGTCTTTTGTCTCCTTAGGTAGCTTTATTCCCAGGTATTTTATTCTTTTTGTTGCAATGGTAAATGGAAGTGTTTCCTTAATTTCTCTTTCATATTTTTCATCATTAGTGTATAGGAATGCAAGAGATTTCTGTGCATTAATTTTGAATCCTGCTACTTTACCAAATTCATTGATTAGCTCTAGTAGTTTTCTGGTAGTAGCATCTTTAGGATTCTCTTTGTATAGTATCATGTCATCTGCAAACAGTGACAGCTTCACTTCTTCTTTTCCGATTTGGATTCCTTTTATTTCTTTTTCTTCTCTGATTGCTGTGGCTAAAAGTTCCAAAACTATGTTGAATAAGAGTAGTGAGAGTGGGCAACCTTGTCTTTTTCCTGATCTTAGTGGAAATGCTTTCAGTTTTTCACTATTGAGAACAATGTTGGCTGTGGGTTTGTCATATGTGGGCTTTATTATGTTGAGGTAAGTTCCCTCTATGCCTACTTTCTGCAGGGTTTTTATCATTAATGGGTGTTGAATTTTGTGGAAAGCTTTTTCTGCATCTATTGAGACGATTATATGGTTTTTCTCCTTCAATTTGTTAATATGGTGTATCACGTTGATTGATTTGCGTATATTGAAGAATCCTTGCATTCCTGGAATAAACCCCACTTGATCATGGTGTATGATCCGTATAATGTGCTGTTGGATTCTGTTTGCTAGTATTTTGTTGAGGATTTTAGCATCTATGTTCATCAGTGATATTCGCCTGTAGTCTTCTTTCTTTGTGACATCTTTGTCTGGTTTTGGTATCAGGGTGATGGTGGCCTCGTAGAATGAGTTTGGGAGTTTTCCTCCCTCTGCTATATTTTGGAAGAGTTGGAGAAGGATAGGTGTTAGCTCTTCTCTAAATGTTTGTTAGAATTCGCCTGTGAAGCCATCTGCTCCTGGGCTTTTGTTTGTTTGAAGACTTTTTCTTTGTGGTACACGGGCCTCTCACTGTTGTGGCCTCTCCCGTTGCGGAGCACAGGCTCTGGACGCGCAGGCTTAGCGGCCATGGCTCACTGGCCTAGCCGCTCCGCGGCATGTGGGATCTTCCCAGATCGGGGCACGAACCATGTTCCCTGCATTGGCAGGACAACTCTCAACCACTGTGCCACCAGGGAAGCCCTGTGTGAAGATTTTTAATCACAGTTTCAATTTCAGTGCTTGTGATTGGTCTGTTTATATTTTCTATTTCTTCCTGGTTCAGTGTCAGAAGGTTGTGCTTTTCTAAGAATTTGTCCATTTCTTCCAGGTTGTCCATTTAATTGGCATAGAGTTGCTTGTAGTAATCTCTTATGATCCTTTCCATTTCTGCAGTGTCGGTTGTTACTTCTCCTTTTTCATTTATTATTCTAGTGATTTGAGTCTTCTCCCCTTTTTTCTTGATGAGTCTGGCTAATGGTTTATCAATTTTGTTTATATTCTCAAACAACTAGCTTTTAGTTTTACTGATCATTGCTATTGTTTCCTTCATTTCTTTTTCGTTTATTTCTGATGTGATCTTTATGATTTCTTTCCTTCTGCTAACTTTGGGGTTTTTTTGTTCTTCTTTCTCTAATTGCTTTAGGTGTAAGTTTAGGATGTTTATTTTAGAATTTTCTTGTTTCTTGATGTAGGCTTGTATTGCTATAAACTTCCCTCTTAGAACGGCTTTTGCTGCATCCCATAGGTTTTGGGTTGTCGTGTTTTCATTGTTGTTTGTCTCTAGGAATTTTTTGATTTCCACTTTGATTTTTTCAGTGATCTCTTGGTTATTTAGTAGTGTATTGTTTAGCCTCCATGTATTTGTATTTTTTACAGGTTTTTTTCCTGTAAATGATATGTACTCTCATACTATTGTGGTCGAAAAGACACTTGATACAATTTCAATTTTCTTATATTTACCGAGGCTTGATTTGTGACTCAAGATATGGTGTATCCTGGTGAAGGTTCCATGAACACTTGAGAAGAAAGTGTATTCTGTTGTTTTTGCATGGAATGTCCTTTCAATATCATTTAAGTCCATATTCTTTAATGTATCATTTAAAGCTTGTGTTTCCTTATTTATTTTCATTTTTGGATGATCTGTCCATTGGTGAAGGTGGGGTGTTAAAGTCCCCTACTATGATTGTGATAGTGTCGATTTCCCCTTTTGTGGCTGTTGGCATCTGCCTTATCTGTTGTGGTGCTCCTATGTTGGGTACATAAATATTTACAATTGTTATATCTTCTTGGAATGATCCCTTGATCATTATGTAGTGTCCTTCTTTGTCTCTTGTAATAGTCTTTGTTTTAAAGTCTGTTTTGTCTGATATGAGAATTGCTACTGCAGCTTTCTTTTGATTTCCATTTGCATGGAACATCTTTTTCATCCTCTCACTTTCAGTCTGTATGTGTCCCTAGGTCTGAATTGGGTCTCTTGTAGACAGCATATATACAGGTCTTGTTTTTGTATTCATCAGCCAGTCTATATCTTTGGAGCATTTAATCCATTTACATTTGAGGTAATTATCAATATGTATGTTCCCATTACCATTTTCTTAATTGTTTTGGGCTTGTTATTGGAGGTCTTTTCTTTCTCTTGTGTTTCCTACCTAGAGAAGTTCCTTTAGCATTTGTTGTAAAGCTGGTTTCGTGGTGCTGAATTCTGTTAGCTTTTGCTTGTCTGTAAAGCTTTTAAATTCTCCATCGAATATGAATGAGACCCTTGCTGGGTAGAGTAATCTTGGTTGTAGGTTTTTCCCTTTCATCACTTTAAATATGTCCTGCCACTCCCTTCTGGCTTGCAGAGTTTCTGCCGAAAGATCACCTGTTGTGGGGATTCCCTTGAGTGTTATTTGTTGTTTTTCCCTTGCTGCTTTTGATACCTTTTCTTTGTATTTAATTTTTGATAGTTTGATTAACATGTGTCTTGGCATGTTTCTCCTTGGATTTATCCTGTATGGCACTGTCTGTGCTTCCTGGACTTGACTTACTGTTTCCTTTCTCATATTAGGGAAGTTTTCAACTATGATCTCTTCAAATATTTTGTCAGTCCCTTTCTTTTTCTCTTCTTCTTCTGGGACCCCTATAATTCGAATGTTGGTGAGTTTAATGTCCCAGAGGTCTCTGAGACTGTCCTCAATTCTTTTCATTCTTTTTCCTTTATTCTGCTCTGCAGTAGTTATTTCCACTATTTTATATTCGAGATCACTCATTCTTTCTTCTGCCTCAGTTATTCTGCTATTGATTCCTTCTACAGAATTTTTAATTTAATTTATTGTGTTGTTCATCATTGTTTGCTCGTTTGTTCTTCTGGGTCCTTGTTAAACATTTCTTGTATCTTTTCTGTTCTATTTCCATGATTATGGATCATCTTTACTATGATTACTCTGAATTCTTTTTCAGGTAGACTGCCGATTTCCTCTTCATTTGTTTGGTCTGGTTGGTTTTTACCTGCTACTTCATCTCCTCTCTGTTTCTCTGTGTTCTCATTTTGCTTAACTTTACTGGGGTTTCCTTTTCGCAGGCTGTTGGTTCATAGTTCCCATTGTTTTTGGTGTCTGCTCCCAGTGTCTAAAGTTGGTTCAGTGGGTTATGTAGGCTTCCTGGTGGAGGGGACTGGTGCCTGTGTTCTGGTGCATGAGGCTGTATCTTTTCTTTCTGGTGGGCAGGACCGCGTCCGGTGTGTGTTTTGGGGTGTCTGTGACCTTATTATGATTTTAGGAAGCCTCTCTGCTGATGGGTGTTTTTGTGTTCCTGTCTTGCTAGTTGTTTGGCATAGGGTGTCCAGCTCTGTAAATTGCTGGTCGTTGAGTGGATCTGGGTCTTAGCATTAAGATGGAGATCTCTGGGAGAGCTTTTGCCATTTGATATTACATGGAGCCTGGAGGTCTCTGGTGGATCATTGTCCTGAACTCAGATCTCCGATGTCAAAGGCACAGGCCTGACACCTGGCTGGAGTACCAAGACACTGTCAGCTACATGGCTCAGAAGCAAATGGAGAAAAAAAGAAAGAAAGAAAGGAAGGAAGGAAGGAAAGGATGGAGGGAGGGAGGGAGGGAAAGGAAAAAAGAAGGAAAGAAGGAAAGGAAGGAATAAAGAAAATAAAGGTATTTAAATAAAAATAAAAAATTAGTAAAGATAAATTAAAAAGTAATTAAAAAAGAGAAAAAAAGATGGTTGGAAATAACCCTAGGAAAAATGGTAAAAGCAAAGGTATACAGACAGAATCACACAAAGAATTATACACATGCACACTCACAAAAAGAGAAAAGGGAAAAAAATATATATACATATATATTAAAAAAGAAGGAAGAGAGTAAATCAATAAAGAAATCTACCAATGATAATAAACTCTAAATACTAAACGAAGATAAACCTAAAACCAGAAACAAATTAGATGCAGAAAGCAAATCCCAAGTCTGCAGTTGGTCCCAAGCTCCACTGCCTCAATTTTGGGATGATTTGTTATCTATTCAGGTATTCCACAGATGCAGGGTACATCAAGTTGATTGTGGAGATTTAATCTGCTGCACCTGAGGCTGCTGGGAGAGATTTCCCTTTCTCTTCTTTCTTTGCACAGCTCCTGGGGTTCAGCTTTGGATCGGCCCCGCCTCTGCGTGTAGGTCGCCTGAGGGCGTCTGTTCCCTTCCCAGACACGACGGGGTTAAAGTAGCAGCTGATTAGGGGGCTCTGGCTCTCTCACGCCAGAGGGAGGGAGGGGTATGGAATGCAGGGTGATCCTGCAGTGGTAGAGGCCAGCGTGTCGTTGCAGCAGCCTGTAGCGCGTGGTGTGTTCTCCTGGGGAAGTTGTCCCTGGATCATGGGACCCTTGCAGTGGTGGGTTGCACAGGCTCCCAGGAGGGAAGGTGTGGATAGTGACCTGTGCTTGCACACAGGCTTCTTGGTGGCTGCAGCAGCAGCCTTAGCATTTCATGCCCGTCTCTGGTGTCTGAGCTTGCGCCCATCTCCGGAGCTCGTTTAGGCGGTACTCTGAATCCCCTCTCTTTGCGCATCCCGAAACAATGGTCTCTTGCCTCTTCGGCTAGCTCCAGACTTTTTCCCGGCTAGTCCCTCCCGGCTAGCTGTGGCGCACTAGCCCCCTTCAGGCAGTGTTCACGCAGCCAACCCCAGTCACCTCCCTAGGATCTGACCTCCAAAGCCCGAGCCTCAGGTCCCAGCCCTACCCACCCAACCAGGTGGGCAGACATGCCTCTCAGGCTGGCGTGCTGATCGGCAGTGATCCTTTGTGCGGGAATCTCTCTGCTTTGCCCTCTGCACCCCTGTTGCTGTGCTCTCCTCCATGGCTCTGAAGCTTCCCCCCTGCCCACCCCCCGTCTCCGCCAATGAGGGGGCTTCCTAGTGTGTGGAAACTTTTCCTCTTTCACAGCTCCCTCCCAGAGGTGCTGGTCCTGTCCCTATTCTTTTGTCTCAGTTTTTTCTTTTTTCTTTTGCCCTACCCAGGTACGTGGGGAGTTTCTTGCCTTTTGGGAAGTCTGAGGTCTTCTGCCAGCGTTTAGTTGGTGTTCTATAGGAGTTGTTCCGCATGTAGATATATTTCTGATGTATTTGTGGGGCGGAGGGTGATCTCCACATGTTGCTCCTCTGCCATCTTGAAGGTCTCCCCTTATCTTTTCCAATTATAGTTTTCTCTGGATATATGCCCAGGTGTGGGATTGCTGGATCTTATGACAACTCTATTTTTAGTTTTTTGAGGAACGTCCATACTGTTTTCCACAGTGGCTGCAGCAACTTACATTCCCACCAACAGCATAGGAGGGCTCCCTTTTCTGCACACCCTCTCCAGCATTTGTTAGTTGTAGAGTTTTTAATGATGGCCATTCTGACTGGTGTGAGGTGGTACCTCATTGTAGTTTTGATTTGCATTTCTCTAATAATTAGCAATGCTGAGCAACTTTTCATGTGCCTGTTGACCATCTGTATTCCTTCTTTGGAGAAATGTCTGTTTAGTTCTTCTGCCCATTTTTCCATTAGGTTGTTTGTTTTTTTGTTGTTGAGTTGTTTGAGCTGTTTGTATATTTTGGAAATTAACCCCTTGTCAGTCACATCATTTACAAATATTTTCTCCCCGTCTGTAGGTTGTCTTTTTGTTTTGTTTATGGTTTCCTTTGCTGTACAAAAGCTTGTAAGTTTGAATAGGTCCCATTTCTTTATTTTTGCTTTTATTTCTATTGCCTTGGGTGACTGACATAAGAAAACATCGGTGGATTTATGTCAGAGAATGTTTTGCCTATGATCTCCTCTAAGAGTTTTATGGTGTCATGTCTTATATTTAAGTCTTTAAGCCTAAATGGACTTTATTTTTCAGAGCAGTTTTAGATTCACAGTAAAATTTAACACAAAGTACAGAGGATTTCTATACATCCCCTGTACACACACATGCATAGCCTCCTCCATTATCAACATCCCCCACTAGAGTGGTACATTCATTACAATTGCTGAGCCTGAATTAACACATCAGTATCAGCCAAAGTTCATAATTAACATTAGGGTTCACTCTTTTTAAAACATTTTTATTTTATTTTTTGGCTGCATTGGGTCTTCGTTGCTGCACGCGGGCTTTCTCTAGTTGCAGTGAGTGGGGGCTACTCTTCATTGCGGTGCACGGGCTTCTCATTGCGGTGGCTTCTCTTGTTGCAGAGCATGGGCCCTAGGTGCACAGGCTTCAGTAGTTGTGGCTCACGGGCTCTAGAGCGCAGGCTCAGTAGTTGTGGCGCACGGGCTTACTTGCTCTGCGACATGTACGATCCTTCCCAGACCAGGGCTCGTACCTGTGTCCCCTGCATTGGCAAGAGGATTCTTAACCACTATACCACCAGAAAAGCCCAGGGTTCACTCTTGATGTTTTGCATTCTATGGGTTTTGAAAGATTATAATGCCATTAATATATTTGCTGTTATTGTATCATACAGAAGAGTTTCATTGCTCTAAAAATCTTCTAAAAAACTTAGCTATATGTTTTTTTCTTTTTTTTTTAACATCTTTGTTGGAGTATACTTGCTTTACAGTGGTGTGTTAGTTTCTGCTTTATAACAAACTGAATCAGCTATACAAATATCCCCGTTGTTTCTTTTTAAGTTGTAAATGGTGACAAGAAAGAAACATATGAACTGCAATTAATAAGCATATTCTACTCTATGTATGAGAAATCTCTGTTCAGTCACCATAAAGCAGATTGAAGCAATGTGGTTAGGGGTTGATTGCTAAGAATGGCAGCTTCAAACTCCATGTAAATGAGAAAATGCAAAAGCGTTAGTTCATTCTTAGCCAAATCATGCATGTGAGGTAACGAGACATCTTAAAATGCATAACAGACTGCTTCAAATAGGGCTGATCATCTCATTCTCTACTCTTGATGGAAACTTTCTGGGCAAAAAGATTTCAATATGCAAAATATTTTTTGTTCTGTACAATATGAGGGCAAACTTGTAGGCAGCAAATCAGATAAGTAATGCAGATATGAGTTGAAATACACTAATATATCCTTTAAAAATCTGCATATGGGATGACTGGAAACCTAAGTGCTGGCAATGATGACCAGAGTGGAAGAATTATAAGTGATGTTGTCAAGAATAGCACTGGAATGAAACTTAGAATTATGTAACACTCACATGCTATTTAAGACAACTATGATTACACTTGAACATGAGTTTTCATAACTTTTAGGTAAGCGTAGAAGTGCTTAGAGTTCAGCAATTCACTAATGTCCCTTATTTATGGATCTTCCTTCATCTTCTGCTCTTTACCTTCCAAGAAGCATTTTATTTTATTTTATTTTATTTTTCTCATTATTTTTAATATTTTTTACATCTTTATTGGAGTATAATTGCTTTACAATGGTGTGTTAGTTTCTGCTTTATAACAAAGTGAATCAGTTATACATATACATATGTTCCCATATCTCTTCCCTCTTGTGTCTCCCTCCCTCCTACCCTCCCTATCCCACACCTTCAGGCAGTCACAAAGCACCGAGCTGATCTCCCTGTGCTATGTGGCTGCTTCCCACTAGCTATCTACCTTATGATTGGTAGTGTATATATGTCCACGCCTCTCTCTCGCTTTGTCACAGCTTACCCTTCCCCCTCCCCATATCCTCAAGTCCATTCTCTAGTAGATCTGTGTCTTTATTCCTGCTTACCCCTAGATTCTTCATGACATTTTTTTCTTAAATTCCATATATATGTGTTAGCATATGGTATTTGTCTTTCTCTTTCTAACTTACTTCACTCTGTATGACAGACTCTAGGTCTATCCACCTCATTACAAATAGCTCAATTTCGTTTCTTTTTATGGCTGAGTAATATTCCACTGTATGTATGTGCCACATCTTCTTTATCCATTCATCCAATGATGGACACTTAGGTTGTTTCCATCTCCTGGCTATTATAAATAGAGCTGCAATGAACATTTTGGTACATGACTCTTTTTGAATTATGGTTTTCTCAGGGTATATGCCCAGTAGTGGGATTGCTGGGTCATATGGTAGTTCTATTTGTAGTTTTTTAAGGAACCTCCATACTGTTCTCCACAGTGGTTATATCAATTTACATTCCCACCAGTAGTGCAAGAGGGTTCCCTTTTCTCCACACCCTCTCCAGCATTTATTGTTTCTAGATATTTTGATGATGGCCATTCTGACTGGTGTGAGATTATATCTCATTGCAGTTTTGATTTGCATTTCTCTAATGATTAATGATGTTGAGCATTCTTTCATGTGTTTATTGGCAGTCTGTATATCTTCTTTGGAGAAATGTCTATTTAGGTCTTCTGCCCATTTTTGGATTGGGTCGTTTCGTTTTTTGTTATTGAGCTGCATGAGCTGCTTATAAACTTTGGAGATTAATCCTTTGTCAGTTTCTTCATTTGCAAATATTTTCTCCCATTCTGAGGGTTGTCTTTTGGTCTTGCTTATGGTTTCCTTTGCTTTGCAAAAGCTTTGAAGTTTCATTAGGTCCCATTTGTTTATTTTTGTTTTTATTTCCATTTCTCTATGAGACAGGTCAAAAAGGATCTTGCTGTGATTTATGTCATAGAGTGTTCTGCCTATGTTTTCCTCTAAGAGTTTGATAGCTTCTGGCCTTACATTTAGGTCTTTAATCCATTTTGAGCTTATTTTTGTGTATGGTGTTAGGGAGTGATCTAATCTCATACGTTTACATGTACCTGTCCAGTTTTCCCAGCACCACTTATTGAAGAGGCTGTCCTTTCTCCACTGTACATTCCTGCCTCCTTTATCAAAGATAAGGTGACCATATGTGTGTGGGTTTACCTCTGGGCTTTCTATTCTGTTCCATTGATCTATCTTTCTGTTTTTGTGCCAGTACCATACTGTCTTGATTACTGTAGCTTTGTAGTATAGTCTGAAGTCAGGGAGCCTGATTCCTCCAGCTCCGTTTTCGTTCTCAAGATTGCTTTGGCTATTCAGGGTCTTTTGTGTTTCCATACAAATTGTGAAAATTTTCGTTCTAGTTCTGTGAAAATTGCCAGTGGTAGTTTGATAGGGATTGCATTGAATCTGTAGATTGCTTTGGGTAGTAGAGTCATTTTCACAATGTTGATTCTTCCAATCCAAGAACATGGTATATCTCTCCATCTATTTGTATCATCTTTAATTTCTTTCATCAGTGTCTTATAATTTTCTGCATATAGGTCTTTTGTCTCCTTAGGTAGGTTTATTCCTAGATATTTTATTCTTTTTGTTGCAGTGGTAAATGGGAGTGTTTTCTTGATTTCACTTTCAGATTTTTCATCATTAGTGTATAGGAATGCCAGAGATTTGTGTGCATTAATTTTGTATCCTGCAGCTTTACCAAATTCAGTGATTAGCTCTAGTAGTTTTCTGATAGCATCTTTAGGATTCTCTATGTATAGTATCATGTCATCTGCAAACAGTGACAGCTTCACTTCTTCTTTTCTGATTTGGATTCCTTTTATTTCCTTTTCTTCTCTGATTGCTGTGGCTAAAACTTCCAAAACTATGTTGAATAAGAGTGGTGAGAGTGGGCAACCTTGTCTTTTTCCTGATCTTAGTGGAAATGCTTTCAGTTTTTCACCATTGAGGATGATGTTGGCTGTGGGTTTGTCATATATGGCCTTTATTATGCTGAGGAAAGTTCCCTCTATGCCTACTTTCTGCAGGGTTTTTATCATTAATGGGTGTTGAATTTTGTCAAAAGCTTTCTCTGCATCTATTGAAATGATCATATGGTTTTTCTCTTTCCATTTGTTAATATGGTGTATCACGTTGATTGATTTGCGTATATTGAAGAATCCTTGCATTCCTGGAATAAGCCCCACTTGATCATGGTGTATGATCCATATAATGTGCTGTTGGATTCTGTTTGCTAGTATTTTTTTGAGGATTTTTGCATCTATGTTCATCAGTGATATTGGCCTGTAGTTTTGTTTCTTTGTGACATCCTTGTCTGATTTTGGTATCAGGGTGATGGTGGCCTCGTAGAATGAGTTTGGGAGTTTTCCTCCCTCTGCTATATTTTGGAAGAGTTTGAGAAGGATAGGTGTTAGCTCTTCTGTAAATGTTTTATAGAATTCGCCTGTGAAGCCATCTGGTCCTGGGCTTTTGTTTTTTGCAAGATTTTTAATCACAGTTTCAATTTCAGTGCTTGTGATTGGTCTGTTCATATTTTCTGTTTCTTCCTGATCAGTCTTGGCAGGTTGTGCATTTCTAAGAATTGTCCATTTCTTCCAGGTTGTCCATCTTATTGGCATAGAGTTGCTTGTAGTAATCTCTCATGATCTTTTGTATTTCTGAAGTGTCAGTTGTTACTCCTTCTTTCTCATTTCTAATTCTATTGATTTGAGTCTTCTTCCTTTTTTTCTTGATGAGTCTGTCTGATGGTTCATGAATTTTGTTTATCTTCTGAAAGAACCAGCTTTTAGTTTCATTGATCTTTGCTATTGTTTCCGTAATTTCTTTTTCATTTATTTCTGATCTGATTTTTATGATTTCTTTCCTTCTGCTCACTTTGGGGTGTTTTTGTTCTTCTTTCTCTAATTGCTTTAGGTGCAAGGTTAGGTTGTTTATTTGAGATGTTTCCTGTTTCTTAAGGTAGGATTGTATTGCTATAAACTTCCATCTTAGAACTGCTTTTGCTGCATCCCATAGATTTTGGGTCATCGTGTCATCGTCATTTGTTTCTTGGTATTTTTTGATTTCCTCTTTGATTTCTTCAGTGATCACTTCGTTATTAAGTAGTGTATTGTTTAGCCTCCATGTGTTTGTATTTTTTACAGATCTTTTCCTGTAATTGATATCTAGTCTCATAGTGTTGTGGTCAGAAAAGACACTTGATACAATTTCAATTTTCTTAAATTTACCAAGGCTTGATTTGTGACCCAAGATATGATCTATCCTGGAGAATGTTCCATGAGCACTTGAGAAAAATGTGTATTCTGTTGTTTTTGGATGGAATGTCCTATAAATATCAATTAAGTCTATCTTGTTTAATGTATCATTTAAAGCTTGTGTCACCTTTTTTATTTTCATTTTGGATGATCTGTCCATTGGTGAAAGTGGGGTGTTAAAGTCCCCTACTATGAATATGTTACTGTTGATTTCCCCTTTTATGGCTGTTAGTATTTGCCTTATGTATTGAGGTGCTCCTATGTTGGGTGCATAAATATTTACAATTGTTATATCTTCTTCTTGGATCGATCCCTTGATCATTATGTAGTGTCCTTCTTTGTCTCCTGTAATAGTCTTTATTTTAAAGTCTATTTTGTCTGATATGAGAATCGCTACTCCAGCTTTCTTTTGGTTTCCATTTGCATGAAATATCATTTTCCATCCCCTCACTTTCGGTCTGTATGTGTCTCTAGGTCTGAAGTGGGTCTCTTGTAGACAGCAAATATATGGGTCTTGTTTTTGTATCCGTTCAGCCAATCTGTGTCTTTTGGTGGGAGCATTTAGTCCATTTACATTTAAGGTAATTATCGATATGTATTTTCCTATTCCCATTTTCTTAATTGTTTTGGGTTCGTTATTGTAGGTCTTTTCCTTCTCGTGTTTCTTGCCTAGAGAAGTTCCTTTAGCAGTTGTTGTAAAGCTGGTTTGGTGGTGCTGAACTGTCTCAGCTTTTGCTTGTCTGTAAAGGTTTTAATTTCTCCATCAAATCTGAATGAGATCCTGGCTGGGTAGAGTAATCTTGGTTGCAGGTTTATCTCCTTCATCACTTTAAATATGTCCAGCCAGTCCCTTCTGGCTTGCAGAGTTTCTGCTGTAAGATTAGCTGTTAACCTTATGGGGATTCCCTTGTGTGTTATTTGTTGTTTTTCCCTTGCTGCTTTTAATATGTTTTCTTTGTATTTAATTTTTGACAGTTTGATTAATATGTGTTTTGGCATATTTCTCCCTGGATTTATCCTGTATGGGACTCTCTGTGTTTCCTGGACTTGATTAACTATTTCCTTTCCCATATTAGGGAAGTTTTCAGCTATAATCTCTTCAAATATCTTCTCAGTCCCTTTCTTTTTCTCTTCTTCTTCTGGAACCCCTATAATTCGAATGTTGGTGCATTTAATGTTGTCCCAGAGGTCTCTGAGACTGTCTTCAGTTCTTTTCATTCTTTTTTCTTTATTCTGCTCTGCAGTAGTTATTTCCACTATTTTATCTTCCAGGGCACTTATCCATTCTTCTGCCTCAGTTATTCTGCTATTGATCCCATCTAGAGTATTTTTAATTTCATTTATTGTGTTGTTCATCATTGTTTCTTTCGTCTTTAGTTCTTCTAGGTCCTTGTTAAATGTTTCTTGCATTTTGTCTATTCTATTTCCAAGATTTTGGATCATCTTTACTATCATTATTCTGAATTCTTTTTCAGGTAGACTGCCTATTTCCTCTGCATTTGTTAGGTCTGGTGGGTTTTTATCTTGCTCCTTCATCTGTGTTGTGTTTTTCTGTCTTCCCATTTTGCTTATCTTACTGTGTTTGGGGTCTCCTTTTTGTCGGCTGCAGGTTCCTAGTTCCCGTTGTTTTTGGTGTCTGTCCCCAGCGGCTAAGTTTGGTTCAGTGGGTTGTGTAGGTTTCCTGGTGGAGGGTACTAGTGCCTGTGTTCTGGTGGATGAGGCTGGATCTTGTCTTTCTGGTGCACAGGTCCACGTCCGGTGGTGTGTTTTGGGGTGTCTGTGGACTTATTATGATTTTAGGCAGCCTCTCTGCTAATGGGTGGGGTTGTGTTCCTGTCTTGCTAGTTGTTTGGCATAGGATGTCCAGCACTGTAGCTTGCTGGTTGTTGAGTGAAGCTGGGTGCTGGTGTTGAGATGGAGATCTCTGGGAGATTTTTGCCGTTTCATATTATGTGGAGCTGGGAGGTCTCTTGTGGACCAGTGTCCTGAAGTTGGCCCTCCCTCCTCAGAGGCACAGCACTGACACCTGGCTGCTGCACCAAGAGCCTTTCATCCACAGGGCTCCTTAATTTGGTATGATTGGTTGTCTATTCATGTATTCTACAGATGCAGGGTATATCCAGTTGATTGTGGAGCTGTAATCCGCTGCTTCTGAGGCTGCTGGTAGAGATTTCCCTTTCTCTCCTTTGTTCTCACAGCGCCCAGGGGCGCAGCTTTGGATTTGGCCCCGCCTCTGCGTGTAGGTTGCCGGAGGGCGTGTGTTCTTCGCTCAGACAGGACGGGGTTAAAGGAGCCGCTGACTCGGGGGCTCTGTCTCACTCAGCCCGGGGAGGAGGGAGGGGCACGGAGTGCGGGGCGGGCCTGCGCGTCAGATGCCGGCATGACGTTGCACCAGCCTGAGGCGCGCCGTTCGTTCTTCTGGAGGAGTTGACCCTGGATCCCGGTACCCTGGCAGTGGCGGGCTGCACAGGCTCTCCGGAAGCGGGGTGTGGATAGTGACCTGTGCTCGCACACAGGCTTCTTTGTGGTGGCGGCAGCAGCCTTAGCGTCTTATGTCCGTCTCTGGGGTCCGCGCTTTTAGCCGCCGCTCGCGCCCGTGTCTGGATCTCCTTTAAGCAGTGCTCTCAATCCTCTCTCCTCGTGCACCAGGAAATAAAGAGGTAAGAAAAAGTCTCCTGCCTCTTCGGTAGGTCCAGACTTTGCCCCGGACTCCCTCCCGGCTAGCCGTGGCGCACTAACCACCTGCAGGCTGTGTTTACGCCACCAACCCCAGTCCTCTCCCTGCGCTCCGACCGAAGCCCTAGCCTGAGCTCCCAGCTCTGCCCGCCCCGGCGGGTGAGCAGGCAGACAAGCCTCTCGGGCTGGTGAGTGCCGGTCGGCCCTGAACCTCTGTGCGGAAATGTCTCCGCTTTGCCCTCCGCACACCTGTGGCTGCGCTCTCTACCGTGGCACCGAAGCCTTCCCCCTCCACCACCCGCAGTCTCTGCCCGCGAAGTGGCTTCCTAGTGTATGGGTGGGAGCTTCACAGCTCCCTCCCACTGGTGCAGGTCCCCTCCCTATTCTTTTGTCTCTGTTTATTCTTTTTTCTTTTGCCCTACCCAGGTACGTGGGGGGTTTCTTGCCTTTTGGGAGGTCTGAGGTCTTCTGCCAGCGTTCAGTAGGTGTTCTGTAGGAGTTGTTCCGCGTGTAGATGTATTTCTGGTGTATCTGTGGGGAGGAAGGTGATCTCCGCATCTTACTTTTCCGCCATCTTCCCAGAAGCCCTCCAAGAAGCATTTTAAAATGCAGCTAAAACCAGACTTGACTGATACATACATCAATACTGCTGATTTACTCTAATGTCATGGATGACAGTGAGACATTGTAGTCTAAAGCACATGTTTTCTAAAAATTTTACTGGAAGCAAGAAAAACTTACTGTCTACTGTGGAAAATCTAAGATATACTGTAAATTCTGAAGGTTAGACATACTTGAAAGATTTGTGATTTTGATTTTTTTCTTACTTTAATACTGTCCGTTTAATATTAGTTTGCTTTCCTCTTTTGTTCTCTAAGGTTTTTTTTTTTTTTTAATGCCGTATGTGCTGGCTTACTACTTTTGAAATAGTACATATTCATAGTAATATTTTAAAATTTCAATATACAGTTTACAACTATGCACAGTGATACAAAGGAAAGAAGCCAGATATAAAAGAGTGTATGTTGTATGATTCTACTTAAGTTTTGTCTCTTTTTGTTCTTTATTTATCAATACTGTTTGATATCAAGACAGGGATTCCCCTTGGGGGTGAGTAGTGACTGGAAGTCGGGGAGGGCTGGCCAAAAGTTTCCTGGGGTGGTCACAAATATGTTCTTTAATAATAATTTTTAAAAGAACATTCAGTAAAAGGCATATATATTTGGAAAAAACATTTCCTTTTCACCTAGAATGGTTTCTTCCTTGACAGTAGATAAACATAGGAAGCTAAGACTTTTTTCATTTTAATGAAAAAATAAAGTACTAGAAAATTTAAAAATAAGATATAATTGAGAACTAATGATCTGTACTGCTTAGGAAATTTAGATACATGTCTAAAAAAAAATCTATGTTTATTTTATCACATACTATAAAATAACCTTGATGTGCGTAATCAAGCTTACAGATCTAAAATATAACTTTTTGCAGAAATTCAAACTTTAAAAATGGAGCATCGCTCTATTAAATATCTGTCAAGTTATTTGACATTCTCATTTTTAATCTGGAAAGATACTGATATCAAAGGCAGATTGAAGTGTTTATTCCAGTTTTGGAGTAGAGTTGTCAGCTAAAGAAATCTGTTGTGTGAAACAATGACCAGCCCATCCTATATGTGGAAAGTGTGCTTAGAACCAGCCTGGAAGTCACAGATTGGAGAGCAGAGGGTGAAAGGGGTCAATGAGTTGGCTCAATTAAGTGCCCCCATCAATAGAATGGGACCACAGAGGTGTAAAGAGAGGCACATGAAAAGTTGGACGATTTCAGGATAATATATTTATGATGGTTTCTGAAAAGTTACCAGTAAGCTCTCAACCTACTTAAAATAAGTTGGGAGCATCTAATGAGAATCACTAATATTAAGATTACAAGAACAACACAAAATAAATATGATATGCAAGGATTTTGCTCAAAGAATTGGAAGCAGAGTATGATATTGTTGAAGTCATCATCTAGCTGTTCATAGAGTCATATCATTGGGAGAATTTTGTTCTTATTGTTTTTCAGAATAAAGGTAACAACTCTGAGGGGAAAGTTGAAATCTGTTATAGTTGTATAAAAGAAAAGGAAAACCTGTCATTCACATTTTCAGAATGTTTTATTTTAGATTTTCTCTGGATTTTGAAGGAACCTCACATTATCTAGTCCAAACCTCTCATTTAAAAAATGTATATACTTTGGCCCAGAGATGGAAAATTAATTGAACATTGTGCCTGTTACTTAGTGTTGTGTTTAATTATTATTAATATTATTATCACTGGTGTCTCTACAGCTCTAGTATAGTTCCAACAGACTATTGATAACTTAACACATGCATGGGTGGTCTTAGTTGCCCAAACATGTGAGAAGGTAGAAGTGCTAAACAAATGTCCAGGTCAAAATAGCCTCTGCTGGCCTGGTGACCTGTGTCAGCTGAACAGTGAGATCACCCAGTCCTAAACACTGGAACTAGAACACGTGTCTTGAGGAAACTGCAAGAAACAACATAAAGACTGTTTCTCACAGTAGACCTGTAGGAAGCCTTGTTGGAAACACAAATTGGAATAAAGCCTTGGTAATTTATGAATTAGAAGGAACCACCCTCTTTCATTGCATTCCTGGGATAAATTAAAGCATTGAGAAGCCCTGTGGGCAAATGAAGGCTGAATTGGTTTTAACAATGTTCCCCTTAACAACACAGCAGTGCCGGGTAGTGGCTGAAAAATACACTTGATGCCTCCCAGTGGGGGGAATCTTCTGTTCAAATCTTACCTTTTCCAAAGGTTGGAAAGAAACAGTATACAACTGCAGGGCAGGTGGGGCTGTAACAGAAGTAGTAAGTAAAACACTAAGTCTGATAGAGAAAACTTTTTATATGGAAGCAAATACAACCACACGAAAAAACAAAATAAAGTAAAATATCCCAGAATGGTTAGCGTGCAGATTCTGGAGTCAGGTGCCTGAGTTTGAATCCTGTCTCTGCTGTTTACAAATTGTGAGTTACTGAAATTCTCTGTCTTAATTTATCTGTTTGAAATGAGGATGATGATGGTAATACTGGGCACCTCACAAAATTATAAGAAGAATTAATTAAATAAGTTAATACTTACAAATTATTAAAGGACAGTATCTGGCTTATAGACAGTCCATATAAATGTCATGTTTATTTTTAACCTTTAGAGTTTAGGGGGGTTTTTTAATTTAAAAATTTTTTAAGCTTTTAATTTTTTTTCTCTGTATATATTTTTTAAAATACAATTTTTAAAGGTTACATTCCATGTACAGTTATTACAAAATATTTGCTATATTCCCCATGTGATACAATACGTCTTTGTAGCCTATCTTACATCCAATAGTTTGTATCTCCCACTCTCCTTCCCGCCACCCACTGGTAACCACTAGTTGGTTCTCTATACCTATGAGTCTGTTTTTTTGCTTTATTCACTAGTTTGCTGTATTTTTTAGATTTCACATATCACACATAAGTGATATCATATAGTATTTGTCTTTCTCTGTCTGACTTAATTCACTTAGCATAATACCCTCCGAGTCCATACATGTTGCTGCACATGGAAAAACTTCGTTCTTTTTTATGGCTGAGTAATGTTCCATTGTATACATATACCACAGCTTCTTTATCCATTCATCTGCTGATGGACACTTAGGTTGGGTTTAGGGTTTAAGTGTTCAAAATGTTATTTATTTTTAATGTGATTTATTTCCCTAAAATGTATAAGATGCTTTCTTGAACAAGGTTATAATATGTGCTGTTATTCAATAGTTCATTCAACAAGTTTTTACTGAGTGCCTACTATATACCTACAGCTGTGTTCATGGCTCAGTATACAGTGGTAAATCAAGGCAACATGGTTCTTACAATCCCACTCTAAGCTTTCCTTACTGTTTTGCAGTCAGCATTTTGAATGTTAATTATTGCATTGTACAGAGATGCCCTGGGGGCTAGTAATCTTTTTTAAAGGATCTGATTTTTAAATCAGTCTCATATATTTTATGGATATTATCATTTGTGTATTTTATTTATTTATTTATTTATTTATTTATTTCAAGGTTTTTTTTGTTTTTTTTTTTTGTTTTTGGCCACATTGGGTCTTTGTTGTTATACACGGGCTTTCTCTAGTTGTGGCGAGCGGGAGCTACTCTTCGTTGCAGTGTGCGGGCTTCTCATTGCAGTGGCTTCTCTTGTTGTGGAGCACAGGCTCTAGGCACGTGGGCTTCAGTAATTGTGGCACACAGGCTCAGTAGTTGTGACACACGGGCTTAGTTGCTCCAAGGCATATGGAATCTTCCCAGACAAGGGCTCTAATCCGTGTCCCCTGCATTGGCAGGCGGATTCTTAACCACTGTGCCACTAGGGAAGTCCCTCATTTGTCTCTTTTAAAGTGTAATTACTGGGCAAGGTAAGTTTCTTTTTTTTTTTTTAACATCTTTATTGGAGTATAATTGCTTTACAATGGTATGTTAGTTTCTGCTGTATAATAAAGTGAATCAGCTATACGCATCCATATATTCCCATATCTCCTCCCTCTTGCGTCTCCCTCCCACCCTCCCTATCCCACCCCTCTAGGTGGTCACAAAGCACTGAGGTGATCTCCCTGTGCTATGTGGCTGCTTCCCACTAGCTATCTATTTTACACTAGGTAGTGTATATATGTCCATGCCACTCTCTCACTTCATCCCAGCTTACCCTTCTCCCTCCCTGTGTCCTCAAGTCCATTCTCTACGTCTTTGTCTTTATTCCTGTCCTCCAGCTAAGTTCTTCAGAACCAATTTTTTTTTTTTTAGATTCCATATATATGTGTTAGCATATGGTATTTGTTTTTCTCTTTCTGACTTACATCACTCTGTATGACAGTCTCTAGGTGCATCCACCTCACTACAAATAACTCAATTTCGTTTCTTCTTATGGCTGAGGAGTATTCCATTGTATATATGTGCTACATCTTATTTTTTTTTTTTTTTTTGGTGGTACGCAGGCCTCTCACTGCTGCGGCCTCTCCCGTCGCGGAGCACAGGCTCCGGATGCGCAGGCTCAGCGGCCATGACTCACGGGCCCAGTCGCTCCGCGGCATGTGGGATCTTCCCAGACCGGGGCATGAACCCATGTCCCCTGCATCGGCAGGTGGACACTCAACCCCTGCGCCACCAGGGAAGCCTGCTACATCTTCTTTATCCATTCATCTGTCGATGGACACTAGGTTGCTTCCAAGTCCTGGCTATTGTAAATAGTGCTGCAGTGAACATGACTCTTTTTGAATTATGGTTTTCTCAGGGTATATGCCTAGTAGTGGGATTGCTGGATGATATGGTAGTTCTATTTTTAGTTTTTTAAGGAACCTCCATACTGTTCTCCATAGTGGCTGTATCAATTTACGTTCCCACCAACAGTGCAAGAGGGTTCCCTTTTTTCCACACCCTCTCCAGCATTTATTGTTTGTAGATTTTTTCATGATGGCCATTCTGACTGGTGTGAGGTGATACCTCACTGTAGTTTTGATTTCCATTTCTCTAATGATTAGTGATGTTGAGCATCCTTTCATGTGTTTATTGGCAATCTGTATATCTACTTTGGAGAAATGTCTATTGAGGTCTTCTGCCCATTTTTGGATTGGGTTGTTTGTTTTTTTTGATATTGAGCTGCATGAGCGGCTAAGGTAAGATTTTAAAAATAATTATTTACAAACTAAAGTTAAAAACTTCCTGTGGTTTGTAGTTCAGATTTTAAAATATCTCTATCACAGTGCCATTATGTTTAGCTTCCATGGTAGAAGGACTAAGTATAATTTAATAAAAGGGAATCATTCTTATGATAAAAAATTTTATGATAGATTTGTAGCACTAGTGTCATTCTTTGAGAATAAAATTATACTTCATGTTAATTCCTTTAAGAGGTAGAACACTTGGTTAACCAACCAAAAATTCACTGGTGTTATACATTTTCTCTTCATAAACAATATCTTAATGCTTCTGTCAAATATATCGTTAGGAGAGACCTGTGAGATGAGAAAATTTTATGAACCACAAGAAAAATCAGTCCTAATGAAAAATACAATTACACCTTAGCGTACAGTTTAGTAAAGGAATGAGTGAACCCTTGAAATTGCTAGAATGAATACTACTTCGGTCCAGTGTCAATGTTGGTAGTCTCTTAGGAGATGATCTTACTGCAGGAATTACTTTTACATTGTTAGGTAATGCAGAAATCTAAAAGAAAAATGGCATTTTGATCTATTAAGCATCTTCAGAGGTTTTCTGCTCTGTAAAACAGTGAAATTAGTTGAGAAGAAAACTGTGTGGGACCATTATAACTTGTCTTCTAAGACTTTTGTGGCAGCTTTTTTGAAAATTAGCCTTGATGTCAAAGTTCATTTGATCAGTCTTTTAAAAATCTCAAGAGGAAATATAGACAACTAGAAATATGCATAAATTAAGGAATATGCTTGTAATTGTCAAAAAGGAGTATGTGTAGGTTGTCAAAATGAATGATTTATGATAATGGTAGATTGCAGATTCCTTAGCAAATTCATAAATCAATTGCATTGTAGCATGTATCCTTCATTCCAATAAAAATGTCAATACCTTACATTTTGTCAGCCTTGGCCATGACAACAAACTCAGTCACTTCTTAAATTTTAAGAATTGCTTGTTGTAACTTCTTTGTGAGTGACATGTCTATGCTTTGGGTATGGGCACTTGTGCTGTGCAGTGTTGAAGCAGAGGATGATTATTTTGTCTATTATAAGATGTAGAAGTCATTGCAGACTCCAGTATCTGAAAGCATTCTTATTTTTTTATAGTAAATTCAACAATTTGAAGCATTCTAGTGGTTGAATCATTTTATCTGATGCACTTGGCATTAGAATGCTCTTAGGAAATGAAATTGATTCAAACCTCTGTTATTTCTAATAATAATAATAGCAGTGCTTTATAGTTCATGAAGTGATTTCATAACTCTTATTTCATTCTTATAACCCTGTGAAGTAGACGGTACAAGTCTCTTTACCCTCTTTTTAATATGGGAATATTGATTTGTGCTTGTAATATTAACTCAACTTGGGTATCAGAATGACTGACATTGTAACAGTGGCATTTCTGTTGAGTCTGTAGGCTTGAAAATAATTTGTCTTGAAATCATCTTGTAAGATCATATGACTTTTTATATCTTTTAAATAACAAAGTGAAGGGTGTTCAAGTTGTTCTGACTTATTATGATCAGTAATCTGCTAAATTTGAAAATTATAGATAAATACAGTTTGCTGTCCAGCACTTGTCAAGGGGAATAGGTATAAATAAACTCTTTGGTATCCCTCCGAGAAGTACAGAAATTTTAATGAAAATTTGAAATTGTCTTTGAATCACTAAGTGAATGCCAAAATAATTGTAGCACTTTTGCCCACTGGCTCTAAAGGGTCATCTATAAATTGAAAACACAAACATTAAAGGCAGTAAAACATTCTATTATCTGCCTACTTGCCCTTTCATTGCCAAAGATAAAATTTCTGGAAATCAGAAGGGCATTCAAAAACAAAAACAAAACTCAAAACCTTTTTTTTTAACATATGCGACACCAAGCAAGGTGCTCATTAGACTTTCATCTACCACCTCCCTTCCTCTTTCCAAGCTGCCCTATCCCATTCAATCTGCCAGTTCACTGACAGACACCGTGGATGCTGGTAACAGGTGATGTACGTCACTGATGTGATGGGGAAACATGAGGAAAGAAAGAATGAGAACTACTGTTTGGTCTTCTTTATAGCTGTGAATTGTTTTATTGAGAAACACAGGTGTATAATTTGTTTTGCTCATAAAAATATCATGCTTGGTATACTTAGAGTGATAAAAGACCAGAAAAGACTATAGAAATATTGGAAGTGAAACTTTTTCATCCTTGTATTATTTCTTGAAGGAGCCAGACAATTATTTCCTCAATTAGTTGATGGCTCTTGTCCCCTTTGTACACTTGCCTTCTTTTTACTGAGGCAGTAAAGAGGCAGAGAGAGCTTTTGATTGCTATTTCTTTAACTGCTTCTGTAAACCTGAAAAGACATTTAAAAAAATTGTGGTCCATTGAACATTCATTAATGAAAAATAATTTTTTAAGTTACAAAAATTTTTCTTGGTTAGATCAGTTTCAGGTGAGCTGCATGTGTGTGTTTTCCCCACTTCCCCCTACCCAGTGGAATCACAGCATATATTAACTAGTGATTAAAGATCCTTGACCTTGCTGCAGTTAAACTAAAGTCTGACATTATATCTCCAAGATTTATTTCATTAAGGACAGTTTTTTGACTTATGGAACGTACGTTGGGGAAATGTTGGTGTCCTAGTTAACTTATTGCCGTGTAACAAGTTATCACAAACTAAGCTTCTTAACGCTGCACAAGTTTATTATCTCACTGTTTCTGTGGATTCAGAATCTGGGTATGGCTTAGCTAGGTGCCTCTGCTCCAAGGCCTCTTATGAGGCTGCAGTCATAGTGTCTTCTGAAGGTTCTACTGGAAAAGGATCTACCCAATTCACATAGTTGTTGGCAGAATTCAGTTGCTAGCCACCTATAGGACCGAGAGCCTTAGTTCCAAGCTAGCTGTAGGCCAGAGGCCACCCTCAGTTTTTTGCTGTGTGGACCTCTCCAATGTGGCTACTTGCTTCACCAAAGCATGCAAACCAAGAAGGCAGTGAAGAGAGACTACAGCAAGACAGAAGTTATAGTCTTATGTAAACCATAGAAATGATATGCCATTATCTATGCCATGTTCCATTTTTGTTTTTTGGAACAAGTAACAGGTTTCACCAATGCTCAAGGGGAGGAGATTCCACAAGTGCATAAAACCAGGAGTTAGGGGGTCAGGGGAACTACCTTAGAGCCTGCCAACCACTACTGATGTAAAAAGTACTATCCAGTTATTTCATGGTGGCTATACTGTTTGATATGATTTTCCATAAAGAGTAATGAACTGAGCATGTAAAGCCTTATGCTAGGGTGTAAAGATGTTTAAAGGATATTGGTGATGGTGATGGTGATGATGATGATGATAAATGGTGATGATAAGTAAGCCTTATTGATTGGTGCTTGTGTCAGACACTGGGTGAGCCCTCTGCTTGTAGTATCTTACTTGATCCTCACATAAGCCTCCTTTTTCCAGAAACCAAAATAGAAGATTAGGAAGTTAAGTAAACAATAGGTCTGTAGGTTGTTCTCAAGCAGCTCACTGAGAAAATAGACAATTTATGCCACTAATTATAATATTTTCCAATAGGTGACTTCTCTATACAGAATGGGAGGCCAGAAAAGGGTGCCACACTTTTTGCTTGGGAGACTTAGAGGGGACAACGTAAAGAAGTTTTTTCAAAGGATGAGTAGGATTTTATGAGGTTTCTGAGACAAGGACAGGGACAGGGTTCAATATAAGTAAAGGTAAGTAGGTTTATATAATGGTAATATTTACAGTCCCTCTACAAGTACTATGACAAAGGACAGAGCTTTGACTGTTTAGCCACGGGCAGAGATGATGGTGGACATATGGGCAACAAAGTCAGAGAGTGGATTAAATGTCAATTAAGTGGTGGCAACAGCAGCAGATGGCAACTCTTTGGTTATATTTTTTATTATTTATTTATCCCAGGCTGCTTTCCAAAATGGTGCTGAAACAGCTGCTGATCTGATGGTCCACTTGGTTTATTCTTCTTTAGCCTGCAGGCTGTTCTAGGCAGACTTGTTTCCATCCACTTCTCCCTCTCCAGTTTTGGTCTCCAAGTTTTACCTTCAGTCACATGTATCTGGAAAGGCACTTGGTGCCAGGGCCCGGAGGCCTCCCGGGCTGCAGCACACTCGTTTCTCTGGCTCCTGTCAGCTAGAAGCTGCTGCCAGTCAGCCAGGACCTGAGCCAGGCCCCATCCCTGCACAGATAGGCCCCTGGGAGTGTGGCAGGGCAATGAGCCAGTTGCCTGCAACCTTCAGTTTGCCACGCAGAGCCACCTGACAGATCTGGGGAGGTCCAAGCTGCGAGAGTAAGTCCTGGTCTGGTTTCCCAGTCCTCTGGGCTAGAAGAGTAGCAGCCAAGCCCACAGCAAAGGCTGAGGGTGAAAAACTACGACACCTGTGTCTTCTCTGGAAGCTCTCCCTTGGGCAGAGATGGCAGCTCTGCTCATTTAGCAGTGAAATTTAATAAAAAGAGCATGGGGGGCTTCCCCGGTGGCGCAGTGGTTGAGAGTCCACCTGCTGATGCAGGGGACATGGGTTCGTGCCCCGGTCCGGGAAGATCCCACATGCTGCGGAGCGGCTGGGCCCGTGAGCCATGGCCGCTGAGCCTGCACGTCCAGAGCCTGTGCTCCACAGCTGGAGAGGCCACAACAGTGAGAGGCCCGCGTACCGCAAAAAGAAAAAAAAAAAAGAGCATGGTAGCAGGAGTGAGAAGTCCAAGCACTTGTTCCAACATTTTTACTAACTAGACGTTTGACCTTGGACTAGTCATTTAAACAGGCAGTTTTGTTTTCTGAAAATTAAAAAAAAAAAAAGTAAGACTGGATTTAATGATCTTTAAGCTTTAAATTCCCGGTTTTAATATTTTTAATGTCCCTTAAAAACTATTCTTCTAAGTAGGTTTACTCTATTCTCTATCATCTATGTACAGTTTGTGGTCATTATCTTATAAATACCTTTGTCAACTTCAAAGTAAACTGCTTTGCCCATGAAAATGTAAACCCAACATATATAGAATTGACTACCAGCCTTATCTAGAGTGGAGATTTTATTGCTTTTCTTAGTGTAATCATTCTAATGACTGTAACTAGGAAATAAGGAAAAAGAACAAAGAACTTCTAATGCTTGTAGAAAGTCTCATTTTTAAAAGTAAATTCAAGGCAAATCTTTACACTGCACCAAAAGAGAATGCGCAATCCTTTCCCTCTTTCCCTCTCTATATTTGTTGTTCTGAACATTGAGAATAAGGTAACAATGCCAAAGGAAACAAATCTAAAATCATAAACTTGTAAACCTAGTCACAGTAGCTATTTTAAAATTTTCTAAATACCTTCAATTCTTTGATGACATGCATGCATATCTTCACATAGTAGCAATTATATCACTGATAACATGGATTCTGTTTTTAATCACTAACATAGCAAGATTTTTTTATATTTTTATTTTTTTTAATTAATTTATTTATTTATTATATTTATTTTTGGCTGTGTTGGGTCTTCGTTGCTGCGCGCGGGTTTTCTGTAGTTGCAGTGAGTGGGGGCTGCTCTTCTTTGCAGTGCGCGGGCTTCTCATTGCAGTGGCTTCTTTGTTGTGGAGCGCGGGCTCTAGGTGCACGGGCACAGTAGGTGTGGGTTGCGGACTCTAGAGCGCAGGCCCAGTAGTTGTGGTGCACGCACTTAGTTGCTCCACAGCATGTGGGATCTTCCTGGACCAGGGCTCGAACCCATGTCCCCTGCATTGGCAGGCAGATGCTTAACCACTGTGCTACCAGGGAAGCCCATGTATTTTGATTTTGTGTATTAACTTTTTTTTTAATAAATTTATTTATTTTTGGCTGCATTGGGTCTTCGTTGCTGCATGCAGGCTTTCTCTAGTTGGGGAGAGTGGGGCTACTCTTCGTTGCAGTGAGCGGGCTTCTCATTGCGGTGGCCTCTCTCATTGTGGAGCATGGGCTCTGGGCGTGCGGGCTTCAGTAGTTGTGGCTTGCGGGCTCTAGAGCACAGGCTCAGTAGTTGTGGCGCACGGGCTTAGCTGCTCCGTGGCATGTGGGATCTTCCCGGACCAGGGATCAAACCCGTGTCCCCTGCACTGGCAGGTGGATTCTCAACCACTGCGCCACCAGGGAAGCCCCTGTGTATTAACTTTTATAGCTATAAATCATATATGTTCTTTGTTTTAAAATAGACATTATGGACTGCTTTAAAGAAGAAGAGAAACATTATCTAACATCCTTTTTCGATAATATAGCCCCTATTAACATAACTCAATGCTTTTCTTGTACACTTACATAATGACATATTTTTCTTAAAAAAGGTAAATTGCTTTAATTTTTAATGGCACATACATTGCTTTTTAAGGGCATATGATTTTATTAATTTGTTGAATTTTCTCAACAATCACCAGTTTATTAGTTGTCCAAAATGATGTTTTTGGTAACGTGGAGATTTATGTGACATATCAGAAATGTAGTAGACAAATGGACAAATGTTTTTCCATTAAAATGGTCACAAGCTTTATATTGAAATTCAGTAATATTGTATTCCAACACAAATAGGTCCTTTGCTACCTTATGCATCCATATACATAAAGCATACTACTCAGATTTTTAATGAAAACTTTTGTGCAGATAACCTGGATGGTCTCCTATTATTAATGCTTTTTCTCTCTTTTTTTCCTTTGAGCTCACCGTAGTCATTAGATTCTCTTAATAGATAATAGATTTGTTCAGTCTTGTTAAATGGTCATTATTTTAATTTTGAATGTGTATCTCAAGCTAAATAATTCTTTAAACCCTTCAGTTCTGAAACTTTAGCTTGGGTGTCCTCAGGAAGAGAATAGTCTTCGTCACAAAATAATTACCACTCCCTGATCTACTTTCTGGTACATGGATGAATACTCATGTTGAGTCTGGCATCTAAATTAAAGTATTTTTAATAATTCAAAGTGTAGGGCATTATAAATAATAGTTAAGAATAAGTTTTCATAATTCTACATTGTTTTGTGTTTAGTAATTCATATCATAAACTGTAGAAACATTCCTATCAGAAATCACAAAATCAAATGATTAGCTGATTTCCTTTTTATGATCTTCTAATACCTTTCAGTTTTAATATTTTATCCAACTATGACAATGAGGTGAATTTACTTCAAATGTTATCTTTTAGTGTCTTTGTTTGTTGCACGGTATTTTATGTAAAATGAAATTTACCAATTACTATTTGATGAGTTTGATAAAGGTATATAATGGTAAAACCACCCCCCCAATCAAGTTTTAGAGCACTTTCATCACCTCAGAAAGTCCCCTTGCTATAGCAGTCAAGTAAATATTATTTTTCTTACTATTATTTTTAAATTTTTTTCAGACCTTAGTCAGCCTGGAAGAGTGGGACCCCAAATAATAGAACACTGCTCGGAAAACAAAATTTCTGTCTTATGAGATATTCTAGACCAGGGCTCTCAAACTTTCTTTAAAATGACAGATAATAAATATTTTTGGCCATGAAGTCTCTGTCAGACTACACAAATCTATTGTTTTAGTGAAAAAGCAGCTACAGACACTATTTCAACAGATGGGTGTGGCCAGATTTGGTCCATGAGATGTAATTTGCCAACCCATGCTCTAGACCTTTTGAAATTCAGTTTTTCTTACTAATATAACCAATGAGCTGGTAAAAAACATTTTCAAAGGAATAAATTAGTTAATAAAATAATTTGTAGCATTTTAATTTAGCACACTTGTCTTTTAGAAGTTATTATTTCTGAAAATGTCCAAGATATGTGTTATTCCAAAAACCTGCCAAGTGTAATTAGAATAAATTAATGTTGTCCAACTTTTTGTGTAGTAACAAATAATTAATGAAAAAAAGAGTAGTTAAAATTAGTATTAGTACCAAAAACTGAAACGTAAATTGTAGATTCTAAATCATGGCACTAACCTACAAAAGTTTTACAAATGTTGACATATGTCATGTTGTATTTTCTTGTAATATTGCTGCTCTAAATGGCATAGTTATTTGTTTGTTTTTTAATGACTAATCTACCTGTGTTTTGTGAGTGTTTCATACCCATTTGAAGAGTCTTACTAAATAAATCCTGAGGGTTTGAGAGCTTATCATGGAAGAAGAACACTTTGGGCTAATTGAGCATACCTACAGACCTGGGCTGTGATTAGAGCACTTCTATATGTTGGAGTTTTAACCTCTGAACATATGGCCTTTGTCATATGTATCTTTTCTTTCCTAAGAAATCCAACTTTATAATGTTATGTTGTCTTTACCAAACCATTTTTAAGTTAAAACCTAGTAATATTGTAAAAAAAACGAGCCCAAATTTGCTAATTCACACATTGAGGAAGAATGGGCTTATCATAGGAACTAGGTAAAGTCAGTAATTTGTAATAGAAAATAGTCATTTGTGACTTCATGATAGAAACATTGCAAAAACTGGATGTTAACAGGAAAAAGTGTTTTGGGAAAAAAGTGTTACAAAAGATGGCTTACCTTTTTACTTAAAAGTGAGAAATGTGTAAAGTTGCCTTTTTTTTTTTTTTTTTTGTGGTATGCTGGCCTCTCACTGCTGTGGCCTCTCCTGTTGCGGAGCACAGGCTCCGAACACGCAGGCTCAGCGGCCATGGCTCATGGGCCCAGCCACTCTGCGGCATGTGGGATCTTCCCGGACCAGGGCATGAACCCGTGTCCCCTGCATCGGCAGGCGGACTCTCAACCACTGCGCCACCAGGGAAGCCCAAGTTGCCATTTTTTAAGACAAAAAAACAAGTTTATAGAAAATGATATAGTGTAAAGGATATGTTTTTCAAAAGTCTATGGGGCTTTTTTTTTGTTTTGAAGATTAATTCCCTTGAAATTTATTTTTAGAAATATATGCTGCATTTGTTCATAACATTTGATGTAGTCTCATCTTTAATGACATGTTAATACATTTAGAGTCATTTAGTGCCCATGAGGTATTGTCTCATACTTTTGGATTTGAAATACTTTTGGATTTCAATATACAGCCATTTCAAAGATGAATCAATCCATACATGTACTAAATTTTACTTAACCACCAGACATATATTTCAAGTATAGTTACCCCTCTGTGCTCCTTTAATGAACTGTTTAATGAAGGAATGAGTAGGATCAATAAAAGAATGGATAGCAAAATAGAGAGGAATTCATGATTCCGGAACTCACATTTGGTTTGAAGAAAGTTTCTAAATTTAAAATGCCTTCAGTTACATTGTAAGATTTCAAATAAAGCTTCACTGGTGAAGATAAATGCCTTGAAGAACAAGTTATTTGGACTGACAAGATAGGGATATTTAAAGTATATTTAACAGATTCTAAAAAGGACATGTGCTTCAGATGTTAGGTTTCTGTCTTTAATTCTTAAAGGATAAGACAGTTGTCTAGTATAGCACAAGATGAGTTTACATTTTATTGCTGACAGCTCTTTTAAAACCATGGCCGTCTTCTGGGAACACTCTTGGTCCTCTCAAATTCAGCATGTGTAATGTTTGCTGACAAGTGAGGATAAATAGATTGTCAGGCTGCTGATTCTGAGTTCGAACTTCTCAAAATCTACCTGATAGTCTTACCTCCGTTAGTTCTTAGTTATTTAGAGCATCATGCCTTCATGTGGTTACATTGGATATAGAAATGAAGCCTTTATTGTATGAATTGTAAAAATTTAAAATAAAATCCTAACTGCTTGGGCAGTCTTGACACTTTCATCTGAGGGAACTCTGTTCTAAGTATTATACTTGCAAAAGCATGTTTCCCTTCAAGGAAGATTTTTTGTTTGTAACTTCAGAACTGCCTGATGATTCAGATTACTCATGCAAGCTTATCCTCTTAGTAGCTAAACTGGTTATTATGCAGACAAGCGAGGGCTTTAGAAGGCAACTTGGTTATAGTGGTGAGAATATTTAAATAATAGTTTATTTCAGCCTGCTCTACCCAGTCATTAACTCACTGCTGCCAGCCATCAGGTTCCCTGCACCAGGAAAGCCTGTTGTTTACAAACCATGACTATTTTAGGACCCACGCTATAAAGTATAAAGAATACATACGCTGAATTCTTACAGCGGAGGCGGAAAAGGGGGAGGGGGTGCTAAGACTGCACAGGACTGGGTTAGGGCTTATATGACCCCTTTTCTTTCTCTCTTTTAAAAACAAGTATTTTTGTTGAGTAGGTAACATGCGCACAACAGTAATAGATATTTCCAAGACTATAAAATGGGAGTAGAAAATTGTATCCTTCTTCTTCCTGTTTCCTTGTTTCTTTCCCCACAGACAGGTCACCTTGGCCTGTTTCTTATGTTTCTTTTCAGAGACATAATACGCATGTATAAGCATGTTTCTTTTTATGCAAATAGTATATATCATGCCCACTGTTCTTTATTTTGCCTTTTCCCTTAGCAGTATATTATAGTTGGTTCCATATTAGTACATACAGATTTAATGGCCTCATCGGCTGCATTTTGAAGCTGTACCATAATTTATTGAGCTATTTTCCTCCTGGAATTTGTGGTTATTTTTGGTCTTTTGCTATAAACAATGTCACAGTAGGTATCCATGCACATAAGTCTTTCTGTGTATAAATACAGGTTAAAGGTGCCATTGATCACTTTCTGAAACTTCTGAAACACACCCAGTGACTTCCAAGTTCAGTCCAGCCAGCCAGCTTGGTGAACACATTACTCATCCTGTCTAGGCTGGGCCCTGTCTAGGCTGGCCCTGGGGACTTTCAAGAATCAGACGTGGTCCCTGCCTTAAATAAGGTAGTATCACTCTCCAGTGACTGATGCTTCAAGGTAAAGTGCTGGGTGACAGATCAGAAGTGCAGCAGAATCTTGTGGAAATCCACACAACAGGGTGGAATGACTTCTGATCTTGGGGATCAGGGAAGAATTTGAGGATGGGTTGGAATTAGAATTCCATGTGGGAAGTGGCACAGGAGGCATGGGGAGAGGGTTCAGGAAGCGTGGGTGCACCAGAGCACATGCTGGGTGTACTGCCCCCACACAGGGCCTCCTCATCATATGTGCCAGGCCCCCTCCTGCCTCAGAGTGCGGGCACTTGCTGTGCCTTCTGCCTGTAATACTTCACCAAGATTTTTTGATGGCTTGCTCCCTTTGCAGGGATGCCCACAGGTCATCAGAGCTCCTCACTGTGGGCCCTGCTTATTTGCCCATGCCCTCCAGGTCTTGTCCTGTCGTGTCAGAAACCAGTGCCTCATGTTCCTGCCCTCTGCTCTTCCTCTCAATGCCACCATGTAAAAGTGCCTCTTATGATGGCCTCTGGCACAGCTGGCTCCTCCCTGGTGACTGGCACTCCCACAGCCATTCTGGCCTCCTTTGCCATCTGCTCAAGGGCAAAACAGGCCCTTCCCTTAGACTGCTACAATGCAGCCACCATCAGGGTATCATTTCCAACAACAGTTATGAAAGTGGAGAATTTGGGGAAGGGCAAGGTAGTGGTACTACTCACTTCTGTTCAAAGTGGTTGGCTCAGAACCTAGAGACCCCTGCTTAGCATTGGAGAGAGGGTTCTCTCTGTTTATCTCTTGCTCGTCCCTCTCTCTGCCTAGGACTGGCTTTCCTCTCCCCGAAGTGAGTGTACCCCAGTGATGCTACCTGGAATTCAGGCCCTAAGGCTTCAGAAAGAGGAATTTCCCTCCTTGTGAGAATCTAAGTCTCCTGAGAGGTCTAATTTCAGATCTTGGGGTCCCCCTTGCATCCCCTAGCCACAGGACTGGGTGCTCTGACCTGCAGCCCAAATAAACAATCATAGCACTTAATATTTACACCAAAACACAACCAACAGTCCAATATCAGTAATCTCGGTAGGATTTAGACTTAAATGTTATTAAGTTGGGCTTAATTGGTCCTGTGGTTTGTAGGGTGAAGAATAGCTCTCACCACCTACCCTTTCTTCAGTCCTTTGGGTTCCTGAAAACCTCTGATCAAGAACTGGGAGAGGCATTGGTACATTGCCTTTGTGTTCCTTGAGGCAGCAAACGTCTCCCTCAAATATACTACAGAGCCGCAGAAACCTATTAGCTCTGCCAAAACAGGCACCCAGTTTATATTAAACCCTTTGGTCTGTTTGAAGCATCCAGATGCAAGTTAATTTCACAGCCTGCCCCAGAACAGTGGGTAGGGGCTTGCTTTACATTTATATAACAGAAATTGCTATTAAGTTGCTTTTCTTAGAATAAAGGAACAGTCAGCAGCTAAGGTAAATTCAGGTCTCTTCCTGTCAGTAAAACTAAACAGCTGGAAGCTTTGAAATGAGTGTATTTGTACTTCTGCTCATCAAGGTTTTTTATAAGAAACTCTCAGGTCTGGGCACACCTCTTTCTATGCTTAAGTTAACTCTTTGAGAGGCAGCTAAGGTGCCATGCAGAATAAGAGACACCTGCTATTGTTGTACTTGGAATCTAAGCTGGTTTCACACATATAAGCACGTCAGTTCATAGGCAGGGATTCCAGTAAGTAGATGCAAATTGATCTCCTGTCTGAATGTGCTTTAGACAGTCTTGTCTAAGTCCTATGTTTTACAAAAGACTGTTATATTGGGATGCAGAAGGGGTGGGACGTGATGGTAAGAAATGGGACAATCATAAGAAATGATCATTGCTCATAGGGAGCTTATAATATAGATGGAGAGATAAACAGAGATAAACAGATGAATAAAACAGTTTTATGTACTTACTGCCAAATGAGTTGAATAGAGAATGAGATGTGATATAAAAATTTGGAGAGATTGATTAATTCTTGAGGTTTCATTCATCTAAATTTTTTTTTTAAGATTTATTTATTTATTTTTGGCTGCGTTGGGTCTTAGTGGCAGCACTAAGGGATCTTCGTTGAGGCACACGGGATCTTTTTGTTGTGGTGCACAGGCTCTTCCTTGTGGTGCGTGGGCTTCTCTCTAGTTGTGGTGTGCGGGTTTTCTCTTCTCTGGTTGTGGTGTGCAGGCTCCAGGGGGCATGGGCTCTGTGGTTTGCAGCACGCGGGCTCTAATTGAGACGCACAAGCTCAGTAGTTGTGGCACACAGGCTTAATTGCCCTGCGGCATGTGGGATCTTAATTCCCTGACCAGGGATTGAACCAGCGTTTCCTGCATTGTAAGGCGGATTCTTTACCACTGGACCACGAGGGAAATCCCCATCTAAATTTTAAATATCACATTAGATAAAGTTTGAGACATCATGGAGTTTGTTAGGAAAATAAGTTCATCACTTACATTAAGAACCAGTAGCTTGTATATTAATAGCCTTATGGTATGATATTATATTTTTATTTAACATATTTATGAACATCATAAAGAGATTAAAGCACTATATATATATATATATATATATATATATATATTGAGTTTACTTCTTACCAAAAAAACAAAAAGAATCAGGGGACTTCCCTTGGCGGTACAGTGGTTAAGACTCCACACTTCCACTGCAGGGGGCACGGGTTTGATCCCTGATTGGAGAACTATGATCCCGCATGCTGTGGCAAAAAAAAAAAAAAAAAAAAATCATGAGCTTTTAGGCAATGTAATCTTACTTGCATTAGGTTTTTAAAATTTTTAAACCCAGGAACAGATTTTTCTGTTGAAATCTGACACAAAGTCCCAAGCTATAACACAGGTAAAAGTAGAGGTGCTCTGGATGAGGTTGGTTTGGTTATTCACCCTGTTGGCCAGGATGACAAACACGTACCACCTGCTATGGGAACACTGTCTCAGGGGCTCATGATAGGTGCTGTTCTCTTCTCTATGTCAGTCCAACAATAGACTCACTGTGGGCCGACGCCCTGCCAGGAGCTGGAGCTACCAAGGTGAATGATGCATGGTCCTCCTTCAGGGAAACTACGGTCTTATGTGGGGCGGGGGGTCTGGGGGGCTGATATGTAAATGAATGACTTGGGATGTCCATGCACGCTCAGGGCTGCTGTCATTCAGAGAACAGAGGAAGGCTCACTGCCTGGACCAGGAAGGGAGGGCAAGTCAGGGAAGCTTCTGGAGGACTTGGCCATAGTATAGGTATGAAGGACATGTAGGAATCCATCAGCTGAGTAAGGCATTCCAAGGAATGAGACCATGTTGTGCAAAGAAACTGACATGGAATCAGATAATTACAGGTAATTTGATAGGCAGGTAACAGTTGCCTATGTTCTGTTCTATAACAGCATAGAAAGGAAGGGGAAGAAAAAAGGCTGGGGTAATAATAGCAGGGGAAGTTATTTCTCAGAGTTTGGACTTTCAGAATAAAGCCCAGAGGCTCCATTAAGCTCTATAGCAGAGGAGTGACCTGATCAGCTGGTGTTTTAGTTAATGATAATAGCCAATATGTACTGTGTTATTATAGGCCAAGTGCACTATTCATCACTTTCCATGCATTTCTCATTTAATCACACAAACGCCCTAGGAGTCAGGTGTGGTCATTGTATCAGGGATCCTAGAAGAAAACAAAGGGCAACTCAAGCAGGGTGATTGAGGAGAGTTGGATGAAGGGACTATTTATGAAACTGTGGGCAGGTTTAAAGATGTAAAACCCCTCCAGGCTAGCAGTAGTGGGGAGCCTTTACCATTCTGCTCTGCAGGATTATGAGAGAAATAGATTCTGGAACCCACTGATCAAGAGTGGTAGCCTTCCGGGACTTCCCTGGCAGTCCAATGGCTAAGACTCGGCGCTCCCACTGCAGGGGCGTAGGTTCCATCCTTGGTCAGGGAACTAAGATCCCACCTACTTGCTGCACAGTGTGGCCCCCCAAAAAAAAAAAAAGAAAGCAAGAGTGGTAGCCTTCCAAGGGAGTACTTAGCCACAGCCATTTTCCTGTCCAGCTGGGAAGGAGCCAAGGGTAAAAATGTACACCAACCTCACTTTTTTCCTTCCCTCTGATTTTTGGTCCTTGTGCCTCCCACTGGCCAAACTGCACTTGAGGCCAGGGGACCAACAACTCTGTAATTACAAGCTCATTAAGGTCAGCAGAGAACAGGAAGGAGGAACAGTCAAGGCTGCATCAGGAGGGCTTCCCTGGTGGCTCAGTGGTTGAGAGTCCACCTGCCGATGCAGGGGACAAGGGTTCATGCCCCAGTCCGGGAAGATCCCACATGCTGTGGAGCGGCTGGACCTGTGAGCCATGGCTGCTGAGCCTGCGCGTCCGGAGCCTGTGCTCCACAACGGGAGAGGCTAGAACAATGAGAGGCCTGCGTACTGCAAAAAAAAAAAAAAAAAAAGCATCAGGAGAGGCAAATAGAGAATATCCAGCAAAGTTACCACATGCATTTCACACATGAAGCAACTAAAAGTCAGCTAGGTTAATCACTTGCCCCAAATCACACAGCTTGTAAGTGGTGGTCCCACATGAGCACACAGAGGAAGCTCTTACACACTACAGGGAACTGTCTCTTCCTCACTATGGAGAAGGAGTAGGAAGGGCAAACATGGCAGCTGGGAAACCAGTGAGGAGCTCTTTCTAAGATTCAAGACCCAGAAGAATAAGTATGAAGGCCTAAAATGACAGTGCAGTGAGCACAAAAAGAAGGGAATGGATTTGAAACAGTAGAGGCAGAATGGATACAACTGTGGACCTCAACTTCCTTATAAAAAATGATAATATAGAAGACAGACTGTCTTAGATTCTTTCCAGCACAAAAGCTATATGACTCATCTCTGCAGTGATTGTGATATATATTTGTTTCATGGAATTAATGTATCTTTGAAAATATTCCCCAAATGCTCAGTATACCTCCTTTTGGAGATTTAAAGTTTATTTATATGTTAGTAATGCCCAACTCCAGTATCAGGACAACCAAGATTGTCACCAGATGTCATAAAACATGTTTTAAAATCATCCAAATAAAGTTTAAAAATCATCAAAATAATGTTCATGTCTTTTAGTAGACATTTTCTTCTCATTATGATGTCTGAAATCCTGTACTGAGTACAGTGTTGAGACCCCAAACTATAACTTGACCTCTGTTCAAATAGTATGAAAAGAGAAAAGAAAAAAAGTAAAAGCATGGGAGACAATAATTCACAAAAATTGGGCAACAACCATAAAAATTTTAAAATATCATAATGACTTAGCATGACCTAAACCTTTTTTTTCCCTTGAATTGGCTCAATGATTCCCTCATTAATTTGAACTGATTTAGTTGGACATTTACCCTTATAAAAACATAAAAACCTCTTAGTTCAAGTTTGAGCATAGTTGCCTATTTTCATCTCATGGAATATTTAAAAAATTCACTTCAGTAAGGATACCTCAGAAGAGCATATCCTTCAGATTAGCTTTAACCACACCCAAGTTTGAGGTTTCTGGAAAAAAACAATGAGCCTTTGGGGTCCTGTAAGATAAAGAGCATCCCCCCCAAAAAAACAATCGAATTCCTAGCAGTTACTCTCCAAGTTACTGCAGCCTTCTGGCTAACTACTCCGTTTCTGGGGCTACTGCTTTCTGCCAACTTCCACTTTAAAACAGACAAACAAAGCAGCTGATAAGAACTGTTCTTATTTAAGCAACCAAACTCTAATTTGAAGGTTCCTGAGCATTTCTCTTATCAAACTTCTCTTTTCCTTGAGGGCTTTTTGTCTGATTGTTCTATGAGGCCCTCTAGACAATGTCAGTCATTTTCTCTTGAGTTTACTTATTCTTTTGGAACCTCCTTTCAGTAAAACCAGCTGTGTTTTCTCCCCACTTCTCTTTCCTCTGTCCCCTGTCCTCACCCCATCCCTCTCCCTCTCTCACAAGACTGACCTGTCACCGCTCTGGGCTTTGGACCCACTCAGTCTATGCCACTGCCCATCTGGAGCCCAGGAGCATGTTTGTTCCCAGATGCCCAGTCTTTCTGGGGAGGCGGTGACACTGGCTGCATTCACATCCGGGCATAGCCACTTATTACTGTCGACCAAGGGGTAAATTAGTTTCCTGTCTGTATAATTGGGATACTAATAATTATATTACCTTCTAGGTTATTGCAATGATTAAATGACATCACACCTTTAAAACCCTCAGAATACCCAACAGATTGTAACTGCTCAAGAATTTCTCATCAAGTTTGCCTCTATTATAATCACGAGCATATTATCCACAGATTCTCATATTTTTATATTACCTATGATAAGACTAGGTAAGGGTATTGTCCCCCCTCCTCTTTACAAAATTTTAGGTGGTTTAGGAAGGAGATGGGAATGATTTTCTCATAAAGTCTCCACGAGGAACACTCACTCTGATTTATTATTTTTCTTCAAAGCTAAAAAAATTAATGAGCATAGGTTGTTATTTCGAATGTTATGTATGTATGATAATTTCATCTTATACATTGGCTTCTTTCATATTAAGCACAAAGCATACCTCTGGCAGAAAATTGTAATTATTCTTAGTTTATTTGACCTAATTATAGTTACAGTTCAATAAATAATCTCTCTTTAACATATACAAATGCATGCTCATAATATTTTTGGTATATAAATACATATTTATAAGCAAATGGCCTAAAAGTTCTGAGTATTATGTCTTGATTTAAAACTTAGATTCTTATGATGAATTTAGTATGTTTTACCTTTAATTTTTAAAAACTGGAAACAAATCATCATGGATATGGAAATTCATCAAAATTGCCAATTTAGTCAGGTTATGAAATTCATTTTCTATATTGTGTTGTCATCTAGCATTGGAATAATAACTATGAGTTTCATTAACTGAGAAGCAGAAACTAGAAAATTAAATGTAAACCAGTGAACTGTGAAAATGATGATATATTCATGTATACGCTCATGAAAATGATTTTGCATTTTTCTGCTAATGCAGATGTGATGTGATGGGATCAGTGAGGTGGAATTACTTACTTAAAAGGGCTTTTTAAGAAGTTGAGCATATATGACCTCATACATTTAATGAACAAGTTTCTTAGTAATATTTTCTTAGGATCACTGAGTTTTAGTACCCAGATGGACTTTAAAGTTTCCTTAGTCTGCCCATGGGTCAACAAACTTTTTCTTAAAGGCCAGATACTAAATTTTGTAGCTTTACATGTTGTACTTACTCAACTCTGCTGCTGAGCACAAGAGCAGCCATAGACAATATGTGAAAGAACAGACGTAGCTGTGTTCCAGCAAAATTTATTTACAAGGACAGGTAGCCAGCTCATAGGCCGTAGTTTGATGACTCTGATCTCAGCCCCCTTATTGTACACATAAGCAAGAGAGCTTAAGTGACTTAATCAAGGAGACACAACTAACTCGTTAGTGTCAGAACGACTGTCAGGCATTTCGTTTTTTTCTTATCACAAGTCTTCTGATATGCAGACTACTGCTCTTGTAGCAAAAGCATGTTTCTTATATGGTAGACAGCCAAAGAACTCTGACTAATTGGTCTTACCACCACTTCTATTAATTTCATGTAAAGCAGTATTTCCCAGAGGAATATATTGTTTTTATCTTCTGTGCAAAATAGAAAATAAAGTCTTTCTATATAAAAAATTTAATTCTTTGAAAATTTCCTTTCTTGTTTAGAATGTCTTTATTAAAATATTATGATCATTTCTGTTATTTCAAATGAAAGATATAAAAGAAGTGCCCTTGAGGATAGACAGAAGTTAGGCATAATTTATTAACTTAAAAAATTCAGGGCTTCCCTGGTGGCACAGTGGTTGAGAGTCCGCCTGCCGATGCAGGGGACACGGGTTCGTGCCCCGGTCTGGGAAGATCCCACATGCCGCGGAGCGGCTGGGCCCGTGAGCCATGGCCGCTGAGCCTGCGCGTCCGGAGGCTGTGCTCCGCAGCGGGAGAGGCCACAGCAGGGAGAGGCCCACGTACCGCAAAAAAAAAAAAAAAAAAAAATATATATATATATATATGTGTATATATATATATATACACATATATATATAATCAGAACAAAATAAAATGTTGCCTTAACATGTTTTAATGTCTTCTGGACTTAATTTCATTTTAATTAGAGTTTGTTTTCAGAGGTTACTCTTATTCAGTTGAAAGATTCTGACAAATGCCAGTCATAACATTTTAAAGGGACTTTTGTATTCTGTAAAGAGTAGCTTCTGTTAAAGTAGAAATCTGGACAGAAAAAAAAAAGATGTTTCATTTAAAGGAAAGAAAAGGAGATTATAACTTATCTCAAAACTTTTTTTCCGCTTTAAGCAACACCATGTGATATTAAGTGTATAAAAAACAAAGACCTGTCCCTAAAATGCTCACATTTCCTGCTTTCTGTTATGGCAAATATGGGGCAAGAGGTTTGGAGGATGCTTATAGGGGAAGATTGGGCATTCAAGTCTTTTATTATTCATACTGAAGAGTGTTCCAGTTAAACTTTAATTTTCAGTAAAATTAATCTCAATAAATGTAGGTCATTTATTGTCTAGGATGTCTTTCGAAGTTGATAACTATTTGCCATGGACAGACCTGAGGCTAGTGCAATACTCTAGCAAGAGATGATGATGAGGACCTAAGGAGAAGGAAGAAAAGAGAGCAATTATAAAGTAAAATCCATTGAATTTTTAAATTTTTTAAGTGAAAGTGAAACTGTGCAACTGAGATTGGGACTTGAACCCACGCTCTTTCAACTGAGATCACACACCTGGTCTCAGGACTTAATGAAGTTCAGGTTCTTGATCTCTCATTGCAGAGAGAAGTCAGTGAGAGACAAAGTTGATAGGTAGGAAGTAGATTTATTTAGAGCGAAACACACCTCACAGACAGAGTATGGTCCATCTCAGAAGGGGAGAGCGGCTCAGGGTATGGGGTTGTCAGTTTTTATTGGGGTGGGTAATTTCATAGGCTAATGAGTGGGGGGAGTATTCCAACTATTTGGGGGAAGGGGTGGGAATTTCCAGGAACTGGGCCACTACCCACTCTTTGACTTTTAGAGTCAGCCTTGGAACTGTCATGGCACCTGTGGGTGTATCATTTAGCTTGCTGATGTGTTACAATCAGCGTATACTGAGGCTCAAGGTCTAGTGGAAGTCCGCCATCTTGGACCTACTTGGTTCTAATCAGTTTATGTCGTGTCCTCTGGCTATGTCATTCTTTTAAAGGTTGTGTCCTGTCCCCTTCCCTCCTGTTTCAAAAGTAGCCTATAACGAAACAAGACTTCCAGCTTTGGAGAATGGATGGATGGTGATGTTTAGTGGTGAGTTATAGAACACTGGAGGGGGTAGTAATGGTTGGAGAATTGGGGACAATAAAAATCTTAAAGATACATATGGAGTATCTAAGTTGACATTTTTTATTTAGAAATCTAAAGTTTTAGGGGAAGATAGTAGAGATACATATTTGGGATCTTCAGCAGACAGATAGTAATTGAACACGTGGGAGTAAATCAGATCCTCCAGGAAAACTTGTCAAGTGCAGAGACAAAAGGTTAAAGCCAAAACTCTGGACAACACCAGAAGAAAATGCTTTTTTGTTTTGTTTTGATTGATGGTTGTTTATTGATACACTGTAAGAGCAGCAATAATGAATTTTTAAAAATAGCTTTAGTACATCATCAGATACTTAATGTAAACCCTCTAGGAGGGAGAGGACACCATTAAAAATGTCTATTTAAAATAAATTCCAGGCCAGTTCTCAGGACTGCAGAATGGGAAAGAAATATAAAAGCCTTACTCCGTGGACTAGCTCACAGAATAGAGAAGTCTTCCCCTTTTCAGCCTGACAGCCTAATGGTAAACTGTTACCCAAGTATGTCATGTCTGTGTGGTATCAAGCTGTGAAGAAAGGAGCCCCTTTCCTAGAAATATTGATTTTGCGATTAAGAGCAAGACACTCTTTTTCTGATCATTCAGTTTGGGGAATGAGGTAAGGTGTGAGAGAGACGTGTGGGAGTTGCTCTAATATAAAATACAAAACCACTGACAAGCACAGAACAGTGGCACATCCTCTGGAAAGACTGAAGTGGTGAGAGATATTCCTTTATATTGTATTTTAGTTGGCTTTCGCAAGTCCATCTACCTTTTGCCATTATTCCACTTAATTCAAAAGAAACAAGTCAGTGTTGCCAGTTCTTCCTCAATTCCTTAGTCAAAGCAAAGACATGGGAATTAGTATTCTTGGACACCAATGCTAGTTTTAGCAATTTTCTCCATAGAGTCAGAGGGATAACTCAAGTCTCCAACCGATGTTACTGCCTGCAAAAAGGATTCATTAGAATTTGAAAGAATAATTAGATGTGCATAGAATAGAAATCTAATGAACATGAGTGTACAGCTAAAATAACTTTTACTGTTTGGGGAACCTAAAACAGTTTACTAGTAAATTGCATTTGACCCTGGACTCACAGCATGTTCCCTGTATTAACGGTGCAATTGGCCATAGAGACTTGTGGTTGGGGTCCAGTGGTTAGTGGTTGTAACTTGTGGTTAGTGCCTGTAGGACATCCTCATCCCTATGTCTAGTGAGGAATTGGGTAGACCCAGATCTGAAGCCCACAGACAAGTATGAGCTGGAGATAAAATCTTAAGAGAAGTCACCTAGGGATGACAGTTAAAACATAGCATTAGCCACAGTTACCCACAGAGTGTATACATTTAGAAAGCACTGGTTTAAATATATAACTCTAGACAAGTCCAGCAGTTATGGGGCAGATAGAGGAAGATTCCAGAAGCAGACCAAGTCACTCCTATTATCTCTTCCATAACTGAGAAGTCAAGGGAGTAAATTTAAAAGAATGGGAGTGGTCAGCTGTATCCATTGCAGCTGAGAGAACTTTTAAGATAAAGACTGAAGAATCTCCATTGGTTGGCGCCAAAGGGCTGGGCTTCTGGAGGCAAATGTTGGAAGAACTGTCACATGATTTACTTTGTGTCCCTACCAGAGGGTAGAACCAGGCTCAGGGTGGCAGCAGAAGTTAGACCATCTTATAGAGATATGAAAAGGAATTCTTTCCTTGGGTAAGAGCTTACCTGTAAAGCTTCTTAACTCTTCTGGAAATCTAAGATTCTACTATGCTAGCTAGAATCAAGGTTGTCCAACTTTGAATAATTGGCAAGAGGGCTTGAATGATAGGATTTTTTACTCCACTCTTAAGGTCTTGCCTTAGTTAGAAATGGTAACATCTTCAAGTTGGATACTCTGAATCGTTAGGCAAGCCATTTTAGGTGCCCTAAGGAACATGCACCCTTTCATATGTACACACTCAGCCAAAGCAGCAGTGTATAAATAACCCATAGTCATCTAGTTAGCATTTCATGTTGCTTTTTGACTCTTAATTCAAACTGAACATTAATATAAGAAGTTTTGATAATAACCCATGAACTTCATCCTTTTTAGAAGGTATTGTAGCTTTCTTCCTGTAGTGTAACCATAGCAACTGACAAGGAACAGAGAAAGAAAGCTTTCACACATGCTGTGCTAATTAATCCTATCCTACAGTTTTCCTTCAGCCGGAGGATGCAGTTTAATAAATTTTGCATAGTGAGCGTGTTTTGATGCATGAACTGTATAAATACATAGCAATATCTTTACTAAGTATATTTATTTAAAAATGCAGTTGTATATTTCTACTTCAAGGTGTACTTTTTTTTTTCTTTTGAGTCATTGTTTTAATAATGTGCTCCCTCCCTGAAAAGTTTTGGCATTTATTTATCTTTTTAACTGAACAGAAATATTTTTAGGGTAAAAACCTTTTGTTTAACAATATACAGGACACTCTCTACAAGATTATGTTTTAATTGACTATTAAAGTGAGATATGAGAGTTTTTCTCAAGTGATACAGAAGAATGTATCTTAAAAATATAATAACATGCTTTAATATGACACATTTACATGCAAACCACTTTATGAAACTGTCTTAACACATTGAAGAGTTAGATATTGAAAACTCATTTTCATTGTTGATTTGGGAAGCTGTGTGACCCATGTGAATGGAGTTTGGGCAGTCCTTGACTGAAACATGAGATGGAGAAAAATAATGTAGATGAAGAGCTTTTTCTGTTTATATTTTTCAGAAATATTTAATCAGTTTTACAAACTTATATTCAGAGTGGGCATAACTGACCTGAAGTCACATATCATTATTTAGATTTATACTATTTCTAGGTAATTTTGAGGTCTGGTTCTCCCTTTAAAACTGGGGGTATCTGGGCTTCCCTGGTGGCACAGTGGTTGAGAGTCCGCCTGCTGATGCAGGGGACATGGGTTCGTGCCCCGGTCTGGGAAGATGCCATGTGCCACGGAGCGGCTGGGCCCGTGAGCCATGGCCGCTGAGCCTGCGCGTCCGGAGCGTGTGCTCCGCAACGGCAGAGGCCACAGCAGTGAGAGGTCCGCGTACCGCAAAAAAAAAAAAAAAAATACTGGGGGTATCACAATTTTCTGTAACCAGTCTGGTCTTCTGAGCTGTCAAAGAAAATCTCATATTCTTAAATTCTCCTATCCCTCTGGCCTAGCTTTCCGTCAACAGGGACTTGGCAAAACCAAGGGAATCCAGCCTGAATGTTTTGGCATCCCATTTGCCTTGACAACAGCATATGGAACGAGTCAGAATCTACTTCAGGACTTGTGCTTATTAGCTCTTTAGTCTGTATAGGAACATGCTCATTTGAGGAACTAAACTTTTTGATGAGATTACTAAACTCTGGAAACACTTTACCACCCTGACTGTTTTATCTGTTGTTCAGTTTTGCCTGCTTTGAGGTAGGATAAAACCTTGCAGAGAAAAGGAGTAGAGGTTATTATGGAAATCTGTTATCAGAAATAGTTATTCTATTCATGTGCAGAAAAGTTAGGGACAGTACATGTGTAGGTATGTTTGTGTGTGTATAATCTGTATATTTTAATATGGAATACTTATAAACATTAGTCAATTTATAATATGCCATTGTGTTGTTATAAAAACTGCATGGTAGGAAAAATTGAGTTATTGTAACCATAGTTGAGCTAATTAGAAATTCATCTTCTCACCAGATGCTCTATTAATTTTAACATTTACATATAATACAGTAAAGGGAATACCAAGTGTTTAATAAACTGAGAAAAGTTATGTTCCTAAGTACTACATAAAAATTTAAATAATCAAAACATTAAAATAAATATGTTATGGTAGATTCACTGTAAAAATGTTTATTTGCTTTGAGCATCACAGTGATAAATAATACTTTACACTTGTCATTAATGAACATACCCAGATAGAAAGCTATCACAGATTTTTTCTCTTAAAAAAATAATATCTATAGATTTTGTGTTTTTTAAAGGAATTATGTATTAATTGTAGAAAACTTGGAAAAAAACTCAGAAAAACTTATTAAATTAAAAAACCAGGGCTTCCCTGGTGGCGTGGTGGTTGAGAGTCCGCCTGCCGATGCAGGGGACACGGGTTTGTGCCCCGGTCCGGGAAGATCCCACATGCTGCGGAGCGGCTGGGCCTGTGAGCCATGGCCGCTGAGCCTGCGCGTCCGGAGCCTGTGCTCCACAACAGGAGAGGCCACAACAGTGAGAGGCCCGCGTACCGCAAAAAAAAACAAACAGATAATCTTGTATTCCAGAACTAACCACTAAGGTTATTCAAATATATTTTCCACCAGTCTTTTTTCAGTGCATAAATATTTATGGTTGTGAGGTCAAACTGCATGTAATTTATCACTTAACATTTTATTGTGACCACTTTCCCAATTTTTAAACATTCTTAGAAAACACTTTAATTTATTATATGGTATCTCATCATTTCCACATACCAGATTTATTTAACTGTTCCTTTATAATTATTTTTTATGTGGTTTTCAAGTGAACCTCCTGAATAAGCATTTCTTAGTGAGTGTTTGACAGAACCCTAAAACCAAAAGAAGTTTTGGAAAAACCCTTTGAGAAAAGAGTCATATTCTTATCTTTCAGATTCACCGTACACATTAGAAAAATTAAGGGCACTGAGAAGTCTCACAGTACGGAAACCTGTTTTACTTTTTAAACCATCTTTTCTCAAAGGTATTTGACCTTGGGACTTTTCCATATCACACTTATTTGTAACTCTCAGAACTAAAGTACCATGAGACATTCTTTGGAAAGTCCAGGAGATTTCCAAGCTTCTGCATAGTATCAAATAGTTTATGAATTGTTTGTTTACTCTCCTGGGATACTTTTTTTTAGATTCTTGGTGCTGTATTAGGAAATACAAATGATTTATTGGTTATTAGCATGTATTTGAAACAGGTAGACCACAACAATGCTTTCCCCAACCTTTCTAGTAACCTTGACATTGCATTCGTGATTCTGTATTATAATATCACCTTTGACCTTTTAAAACTGTGAACATTCAAATTTAAATTCCCTTGTTTTATTAATGCCTATTAAACTTCTTTATGTTTCATGTAACCCACAGGTCTTGCAAGAGCAAAATCCGTCCCTAGCCACACATACTCCAATGAAGTGGTTACCTTGTGGTACAGACCTCCAGATGTCCTCCTGGGCTCGACAGAATATTCCACCTGCCTTGACATGTGGTGAGAAATGGAAGCTTTACTCTAGCTAATTTATCTATAGTGCTTGGTCTGGGTCAAGCCTAGACAAACATCCTAACAGTCTGAATGAAGATTAATGGTGCTGGAGTGTTGGCCTGTGTGTGGCAATACCACTGGAGTTTTTGAAAACATAATTGGGAATGTTCCCTAATCAGGGACTCCCTTACAGATGGTGTCTGCTAATGGTTCTTGATGGACAGGGGCAGAGACATTTTTCTAGCTGTCAGTTTGGTGATTTTTCTCCCTAAGGGTCTTAGTTTGTAGATTTATTTTATAACAAGGAAGTTTATATCTCCAAACAGCAGCATAGGTTGGAAGTTGTAGGAGCATGTTTAAATTCACAACAGAAATCAGATAAGTGGTCTGAAAATTTTGCTGTGACTGTAAGGTACTAAATTTGGTACAATATACCCCTGAAAACTGTTGGTACCAATTATCCAAAATGAAATTAAATGATTACTTTTTAAAAATATCAGAGTAAGTTTAATTTCAATAGAGTCACAGTTTTACACAGTGGTTTAGCAAAACTTTAAATTCTATTATAGGAGGCCCAAAGAGTGGCAAGGTTTAATGTGTAATTATTATTAATGATAAACTATGATGAGTTTCCAGTCTAGTGTGATCTAAATCAAATAAGGGAATAACCTTCTTTTTAGCAATCAGAAAGGCTTAATAGTGAATGTTGAAAAGGTCATTTATTAATAGAAAAATCCCTTTTCTAGACTCACAATTGTGTTTAGAGTAAAACGTTCACATAGCACATGGCTATTTGATAGCATGAATCATCTTCCATGAATGATGATGCCCTACATACAGAATTCAGCTACATGTTCACATAATGTTTATGACCTCAATAAAGCTTCAGCATGTGTCATTTATCTTCTTGCCCTGTACTTACTTCACTGCTCTATCCTAAATAATCTTGACTTTTAGTAAATTAGGCTGTGATGAGGCTTGGCTTCTTCCCTGATATTTTTAATCCAAACTTCCTTCCTCCCTTCCTCCCTTCCTCCCTTCCTCCCTTCCTCCCTTCCTCCCTTCCTCCCTTCCTCCCTTCCTCCCTCCCTTCCTCCTTCCCTCCCTCCCTCCCTCCCTCCCTCTCTCCCTCTCTCTCTCCCTCTCTCCCTCTCTCTCTCCCTCTCTTCCTTCCTTCCTTCCTTTCTTTTTGTCTGCGTTGGGTCTTCGTTGCTGCATGCGGACATTCTCTAGTTGCAGCGAGCAGGGGCTACTCTTCATTGTGGTGCGCAGGCTTCTCATTGCGGTGGCTTCTTTTGTTGCAGAGCACAGGCTCTAGGCATGTAGGCTTCAGTAGCTGTGGCACGTGGGCTCAGTAGTTGTGACTCACAGGCTCTAGAGCACAGGCTCAGTAGTTGTGGTGCATGGGCTTAGTTGCTCCGTGGTATGTGGGATCTTCTCAGACCAGGGCTTGAACCCATTCTGCCTGCATTGGCAGGCGGAATCTTAACCACTGTGCCACCAGGGAAGCCCTGATCCGAACATTTTATGGAGAGAAAATAATCAGGTTCCTTGTGATGTAGGGTACAGTGTAGATTTACTTAATTTAGATTCCAACAACCCCTTAGGAATGGGATTTGGGCATCTGTAAAGCCACTGAAAATATATGCAACATTTTGTGTACACGTGGATATATTTATTTTTCTGTGGTGTAGATCTGTATGAGTTATAGAGTGTTTTTCTCTACGTTTTGAGAATGGAAATTCTAGATTGTTTTTCAGTGAGGTCAGTTAAGGACTCTGCTAATAGAACATAGTTTGGAAATATTTGTGGCTTGGAGCCAGTTTTGTCTTAGTTGCTTGGCAGTGCAGTTAAGACTCTACCCTCAGAATGAGGAGAAGCTATTTTTTATACACTAGTGGCTAATTTTTCCCAAACCTTTGAAAGTGCTCTTTAAAGTACAGAGAACCGCATGGATTGGGACTTGCTAATATGTCTGTTTGTGATATATAATGTTTGACTTCCAGTCTGTGCCTCTCAACTCGCCCTGCCCCCAACCTTTCTGTGACATGTATGTGCCTCTTGGTGTCCATTCTCTTAAGGAAGAAGGCTTGGTTGCTTTCTGCCAATTTGCTTTAAGCAGAGACATAATGAAGCATAAGAAGAAGATGGTTATTTAAGTGGAAGGGAGGAAAACTGATATAAACTAATAGACCCCAAATGCCCTTTTGTCTGCATGCCAATATTATTCATTGCCAAAAGCAAATAGTAAATGTGTTATGTTGGAGCAGTTTCCCATGCTTATTGGCTCTACATTTCTAAGCCCTAAAATCTGAGTTATGTCTGTGCTATGCCTGTCACTCTGAATCTGATTTCATTCCAAGCCATTTTCTAAAAGCCATTTTGTTATTTTCCTATGAGTCAGGTAAAACGTATGTATTTTTCCAGTTAGAGAAAAGTTCACAGGGCAATGATTTTTGCATAATTAGTGACCTTGATGCTGGGTATTCAAAGATCTAGAAATGGGACTATAATTTAGTCATGGCTCAGCTGCACCAAAGAGAAGTACAAATATTAACCCATAGACAGTAGCAGGGGGGCAGGTGGCAGTGGTTTCAGGCTATTTTTACAGTTCATTTACCATCCTGGGGCAGTGGGGTAGTAACTAAAAACTAACGATCCCTACACAGTGTTACAATTTCCAGTTTTCTGTTTAAATAGCTTCGGGCAATAAACATATTAATGAAGACACTTATTCATTAACATTGGCAGCAAGTGATGGAAGTCAGAGCTCTCCCTGTTATGATTTACTGCTCTAGGTCTCCAGCATGGTGGTGATGTATGAATATAGTGTGTGATTTGAGAACTCATCAAGAAAGATAGCTTTATGATACCTTTGTCTGCCTCTGTGAAGGAGGGTTTAAGCAGAGGAATCAAATTGGACTTTGTGTCATGTATAGCTTCCCTTAATTCTTGGATTTTATAACTCTTTGAAAGTCAAGGCATAGGACATCATCTTTAAGCTTCTAAACCAAAAAGGCTTACCAAGTACTGAAAACCACATTAAGAGAAGTGCAAATGTGAAAAGGAGCTTATCTGTGTAGTTCCTCCCTTGTCAAGGAGTTCTGCTCTAGCTGTCGAGGTCATTGCTCTTAATAAGCCTTATATTCCTTTATAGAAGCTCATAAATATGTTTAGAATGGCATTTGTTTTCTAAAGCAGAAGGTCACTTGGGATTATTTTAAGGGATTAATTTTTAGCATAGTGACTAAATTAATCTGTAGCTAATAAATATCTCATCATCATGGTGCTTTGGGGGGGGGCACAATATATAGTGATACCACCTTGTGTCAGTTCCAGTGCTCCCCAACATGGTGTGTAAAGAATGATAGCATGTCAGTCTCTCCCTTTCATCATCTTTTTCAAAGCTAATTAACATATTAACTATGCTTGTCAAAATGTGGGGCAAATCATTTATAAATAAACCTGTCAAATGTAATGAGATTGCATATTAAATCACCCTTTTCTCTATAGCATTTCTGATTTAGGATTAAAATTAATTTATTTAACATTGTAGCAGCTGGGTGGTTAGAAAAAAATTTCCATACCGATCTTGATATATAGAAAAACGTCTGCATCAAAATTGATTTTGCATATATCAGAAAAGAAATTGCCTATTTATTGAGTATTATAAGGCCATTTAGCATTCATTTTATTAAATAAGCCTAATCACCATACATACTGGCAATATAGAGTTCTGCCATCATCCTTAATGATCTCTCCTGAACCAAGGAAATTTATGTAATAAAATAAAGTTTCCTAAGGACTCAGGCTTGTTTACCAGTGTTTTAAGAGAAAGAACCATAAATTGTCTTAAGCAATAGTAATAATGGTAACAATAATAGATACTTTTACTGAACACAAACTGTATTCTAAGTCCTCTTATGCATTTTACTTACTTACCTACTGTTCTATGATACAGTGAAAGAAAACAAAACCCAGGGAGACTAAATAAGAGAGTAAGGATCATAGTTAGTAAATAGAGCTGACATTCAAACTCAGAGCTAACCTACTCCAAAGCCCTTTCTCCTTATAACATATTACATAATCTCTTAAGATGATTTATAAGCAGTTGTTTTTTATTTTACTAGTAAAGTGATTCCAAAACACAAGTAAGTAAAATACCTCTTTGAGAATTTAGGTTATGATCTGAGTCACGTTGGATCCTTTGCATATTTCAAACAAAGTAGATGGCTTTCCCTCTCACACAACAGCCTTGCAGACTGCTTTCTCTCCTCACATCAGTAGTTTATATTGTATAATTTTATTCAGGGTGGAGTTTTTTTGAAATAAACTTAAGACATGAATCATTGGATTGAATACATTTTCATGAGACCAATATCTATACTGGCAAGTATTTTCACAATTTCTAACCATTACTCATTTACCGCTTCTGCTAAAACGAATGTGTCCATTTAAAAAAGAATGCTAGTAAAAACTGAGAATTTGAGTTCATGGGCTACATAAAATCATCTATCAACATTATTTACACATTTTCTAATTAATCAGGTCATGAGACCAAGGGGGATTCAGATTAGTCACTCTCAAAAGTAACAACTCTTTAAGAGATCTTGAGAGCTGCTCAAATAATACATGATCCAAATGACTTGCCAGTGTAGCCACTGACAATGCAATGGAACATGACAAAAGAACAGGGATAGTCAGAAGGGTGTCTGGGGGACAAAAGCTGAGCTCCTGGTGGCAGCCGTACTTTCTGAGCCACTCCCACTACTGAAGTCCCTTAAAATTGCGATGACCATAGAGTATATTGTCCATACCAGGATACTTTTTAGAGTTAATAGTAATTCTGCTAGGACAATAGGTGTAAAACAGGGATATAACTGTGACGTGTGGTCCTCTTACTCATAAAGCACTGGAGCAATAATTTGCTAAATACTAGTAGTCAGAAGAGACAATGCATTTGAGTGCTCCATTCACACCGAAGGAGTGCTGGCTACAAACTATTCCTTGTGGAAAACTTCTGTTACATTGCTTTATAACAAATTGTCTCCAAAAGTACAGTTCTCTAATATTAGATTATTATGACATTATGGAGTGGCTGCCACAGTGCTGCATTTAGTGATGGCTTTGGAATGCTGAAGGGAACCTGTTCTCTTATCCTATCAGAAGCTTAGCGTGGTTATGGTTATTACATCCCATGTTGTTTATCAGTGTGTGTTTGTGAGAGAGAGTGTATGTGTGTTTTCAATGGATGTGTTTGGTCACTTGTTAATGATGGGCTGGCTGAATCATAACATATAAAATGAGACATTGTATATGTAGTTTTCACTACTAAATATTTTTAAAACAAATAAAAATCCCCCCACTTGTATCAAAGTTGGCAAAGTAATTGGTCACCCACAACTGGTTTTTGGATAATTTTTTTTTTTTTTTTGTGATACGCGGGCCTCTCACTGTTGTGGCCTCTCCCGTTGCGGAGCACAGACTCCGGATGTGCAGGCTCAGTGGCCATGGCTCACAGGCCCAGCCACTCCGCGGCATGTGGGATCTTCCCGGACCGGGGCACGAACCCGTGTCCCCTGCTTCGGCAGGCGGACTCTCAACCACTGCGCCACCAGGGAAGCCCTGGATAGTATTTAAATAGCCAATCACAATGACTAAGTTTCATGATACTAAGATAGCCCTTGGTATACTTAGCTGCCTCACTGGTTCATAGCTGCAAGAGATGGATAAATGCGGAAATTCTTTAAGAAATATATGACTCCATAAATGTTGAAAATAGTGTTCTTATTCAGCTTTTGGAACATCAACCAGCCAAGCTAAATATTTTGTATTTCTATTAAAGTATACAATCCAAGGGTGCTATAGAATATATCAAAGAAATAGAAGCTGTTGTATTTGGTTTTAGGGAGATTCACATACTGTCTATGTCTGGAGAATTAGAAATTTTGGCCCAGGATGTTCTCATCTTACGCGTGTGAGTGTGTGCACGTGCGTTTAATTCGGAAATATATGTTAGTACTCCAAGTTTGGAGAGCATTGGATGTTCACTAGTGCCTTTTATGTTTTACAAGTTGTGTGTTTTTTCATGTAGCTATTGATTCTCTGATCAAGGTAACTAACAGTGGTTTGCTGTATAAAGGAGGCCATGTTATCGTAGAAAATACATTGAAAGCCTAAATTAGGCTCTGCCACTCCTTATCTGTGTGAATTTAGTTGATCAGATCGCTTAACTATCCTTATCTTCAGTTTCCAAATCAGAAAATTTTAATAATTAAACCTATTTCAGATATAACTAGTTACTAATAGCTGCCACAGTAGTAACAATAACAAAAGTAGTAATCTCCTGCTTCACTCATTCTCATCCTCTAATCCTATTTCTCAGAAGTAACTACTACTTTCAACTCTTTTAGGATCTATCTCCACATGTCTTAAATAATTGTTTATATTGCCATCTCTAAGTTACTATTTTAGACATTGCTACTAAGTAGGTGTATAGTAGACAAAGATTTAACTTTCTTCCATCAACCTTCCCCCAACTCCACCTTCATCTCATTCTCCCAATATAGAATCTATATCACATTTTGAAATATTAATATGTAAATATTAATATTATTCATGGTGAAGTCAAGTAGTATTCATGATTATGTATTCTTTCTTGTATAACCTTTGGTTTTTCCTGGACTTTATAATTGTCTCTGCTTTTTATTAGTTTAGTTGTCCTTGTCCCTACTGTTATTTATAGTCATAAAAGATCTGTCGATTATATATGGAAAATATTTTCCAAATGCTCAAACACATCAGCAGATCTGTCAATTCCATGTAATTTTCTTGACATCTCCCTCCCTCAACCTTTTCCTTGAAACTTTCCTCTCTCGGCTCTCTGATTTCTTGCCTTAGCACAGCTGAACATCTGTCATCTTAGGACTTCCGTTTCCCCCCTCTCCTGTTGTTGTAGGTCCTAAGCTAGTTGTTCTCTGTTTCCCTCCAAATCTGTTCTCTACCCTCTTCTTCCCTGCCCTATGTCCTGGATGACTAACCCCTAGGGAATACATCCTCCAAGCTGCCTTGGCTACTGGTTCCCAATTGAGTTCAGGCAATGGAAAAGTATGAGGATTGAATATATTCATCCCTACTTCTTCCCTGCTTTAACCTGTATTTCTCGGAATGGCTAACTACAGCTTCTGTGCGGAAGCATTTTTTCATGGCTCTAGCTGTCAGTAGATTTCCATAACATTTGGCCTTTATGATCTTAGGGCCAATAATGGCTTTTAGGTTTTTTTTGTGGGGGGGGTGGGTTTGGCTGTGCCACATGGCAGCCTGGGTCCTCGGCAGTGAGAGTATGGAGTCCTATCCACTGGACCTCCAGGGAATTCCCGGCTTTTAATTCTAAGGCAAGTAATGACTTCCTGCTGTTGCTAGCCTCTTAGTGTTTCAGTATGTCTTATTAGTTCTGTTACACCTCTGTAAGTAGTAAATTCATCAGAGTCTGTTCTGGGTTGGATTCATTTTCCTTCTGACCTTTACTGATTATAGATTCCTTTTTTCCTGGATTCCTTGTCTTCCTCCTTTAGTTTCCTAAGAAAGAATGTGTTAGAAATACAAGTTTCAAACTCTTAGTTTTCTCAAAATGTCTTTATGCTGCTCCCACACATTGATAAACTTTGGTTGAGTATATAATGAGGGTTTTTTTTCCCCTCAGAATTTTGAATGTATTGCTTACTTTCTTTAGAGCTTCTAGTATTGCTACTGAAAAGTCTGATTCCGTTCAGATTTGCAAGCATTTGTGTGCCTCATCATACTTTCTCCCTGGCAAGTATTAGCTTCTTATATCTGTCCCTGGTATTCTGAAATTGCTTGATAATGAGCTTTGATTGTATCTTTTTCTGTTGGTGCCGATTAGATACACAGACCAATTAAACACATTTTTTACTTAATTTCCCTTTTTTCAGCTCTGTGCCTCACTCTGCTCTCACGTTTTATCCTCAATTTGAGGACTTTTGGATTTAATTTCTCCAGAAGATAAACACTCAGTGTCCTGCTGGTGGGTTGGGGTGAGAGATGGTCAGAGAAGGCCTATGGGTCAATTGGTTTGTACAAACATTCAATCCTCCACCCTATTTCCAGTTGTCAGACTCACCTTTACACTTTCTAGAACTTACGTATCCAAGCTGTGTGCCTTTTCTAAGTTGTTGTAGGTAAATACTCAGTCTATAACTTAAGAAGTTGTAGCTGCCTATGGTCTGCCTAGATTGCTACACCTTCATCCACAACTTATGAAAAAAATTCTCTCTCATCTTCTTGTGTGTCCTCATCTATCTATTTTATCCTTGTTTAAAATGTTATTCCTTAACTGACACTTCAGTCACTTTTGGGAGGGAGGGGGAGTTTGTGTACATTTTACCGAATGTCCTACTCTTGTTGATAATTTAATATTCGTGGCTTTACTTATGGACAGTTGACTGCTAAGGTTCTTGTCCTAGAGAAAATTGTGACTTTGCTTGGCCACAGATTTGAGTTGCAAGTCCTGATGAGTGGGAGCCAATCAACAGCATGGTGCAGGCAGGAGCATCTTGACTGCCAGCTTCTTAGTGTGGTTGTGGAAATTTATAATCCTTACCATTTAACTGTTAATGTAGTGATGACAACTTTATTTATGAAAACAAATGTGAAAAGAAAGCCGAGCACTTTCTGATAAGCTAGTGATGGAAAGGAATAGAATGTGAAATGATAGTTTTTTAAAAGATAAAAATTTTACATGAATTGAAAGAAGTGATTGCAGAAGGTAGTTCTCTGATCAATGGCAATGCGTGAATCCACCATGAGCTTACTATTAAAACAAGCAAAAGCAATCAGTGAAACTCTTTCAACAAATGTTCCAGTCAATATGAAGTTTCTAATCCAATGAAGGTGAAAAAGTAGATTGTTATCTTGCATGCACAGGGAAGATATGATTGAATGACAGTGTGATTGGAGAGAAGCTGGGGCTTATATAAACATCATTGTTGGTAAAGGGACTTGGGTGTCTACTTCATACTGTTCATTGAAGGATGAAAGTGGGGACCTCTGTGCTATTGTGACGTTTGTGATTTAATTCCTCAGGACACTGCATTATCTAGCATGTACTTTAATTAGGAATCACATTTTCATTTACTGGTATTCTGCTCTATGAATTAATGTAACTTAAATATACTAGTAGCTTTCTTGATTTTAGATACTATATTATGTAATCAATAAACGTAGATATTTGGGGTTTTTCTTGTTTTCCAGTTTTGGTCTTCAAATTGAATGTCCTTAGATTCCTATTGGTAAAGATGACATTGGGCAAAAAAAGAAATAGTACAATAATTGAAAAAGAAAGTCAAACTTAACTAAACTGGCCTATCAGTGGCCAAGAAACAGCCTGCTTTAAATTCCATTAAAATATAAAACAAAACTTAATTATAGTCTGTGACAGGCACTTAGTAATTACTAAGAATCTGAGTAGCTTCCTGTTTTCCTGTACACATGTGGATTGTTCATCTTTGGTATGGCATTTATATTTCTCTGTATTTCCATGTGAGACAGTAGATTCTAAGAATGAGATACTCACATAATTGCATTTTCTGTAGAGCCTGGCAAGGCATTTCTATTCTTTCTCATTGAAAATTCAGTGGTTCTTCCTTGACAGCTAGCTTTCACCATGTTTGCTTCTGAAGACAGAATATATTCATAGCCTAATGTAGACTCAACAAATTGAAAAACTTTATTATATCAACTATAAAAATTTTCATGTTTGTTATTTTTAATCCTAACATGTTAAATTTAGAAACTGTTTCAGAATTTTAGTAACCCAGTGAAATCAATTCATAATTTTGTTTTATTAGGTTTTATGGCCATTTTATACCCCGACCTCCCAAATCTGAAGATTCTTGGTTATGCTGTTCACACTAGCTGGTTGGTGGTGGCACAGAGGTGAAAAGAACCTCTAGAGACTCAGGGCCAGCCCCCTTCCCACTAAGATCTCCCTTACACAACATGATTATGTTCAGCCATTCATTCATTCATTCAACAACACCCTACAGAATGTCCAGAGGTTCAAGAGTGAAAAAGACCTGGTCCCTGTCCTTCAGCAGCACCCACTAGTGTTACAGCATCACACAACTCCGGGGGCGTCATTCACATTGTAGTCTGTATGCATTGTCTAATCTATACAGCCACATTCCAGGGCAAGCCCTTGAGTGTATTCCAAGAAGGCCGCAGACTTCACCAAAAAATGGACAATGAGGATTTACGGTGGGAAGGTTTTTGCCTTCAGGTCTTCCATGTGTTATCTAAGAGGGTTGTCATAGCAGATGGGTGTCAAACATTTCCCTGTCAAGTATCATCCATCTAGTCGTATACCTTAGTGGTGTTCATTCCAGCATTCTTAACCACAGACCATCTAAGTACAGCTATGCCATTTGATGACTGGAACTAAATGTATCAGTTTACCACTCTGTAAACTGAAGTTCAGAATTCTTCTTTCAGGAGAGTAATTTACATGATTTCAGCAGTGATTTGTCTTTGTGATATGCTAGATATGTTTCTCTAAAAAGATTGCTTGAATGTGTCATTTGCTCTGATCTTTAAGATAATTACCCATAAACGATTTTTTCCTAATTCCCCACATTATTGCAGGACGATTAATAAATTTGCAGGGAGGAATCTTATAATATGACTTCCTTGTTTTGCATCAGCTGTCATATAAACAGAAATTAAAGATGTGCAGAGCTTATTAATTTGTTTTTTCCTGTCCTGCCTGGTCTGCAGTTATTCCTTGGAGAAGTGCTTTCTGTGGTAGCATTTTAAATGACTAACCGAATGGAACCTCTCTCTTCCTTTGTTGTTCCATAGTGCAAGAAATAATATTTCTCGGCTATTCAATGCAATATGTTGAGTTTTATATTTTTTCCTTATTGTAGTCCTCAGTAAGGGGCTTTCCTATTTAAATTTTTGTATCAATTGTTAATGGTTTCTGGATGTTCCTGTCTGAATATTCCCAGGTATCTATATAATATGTGGCTGTTACTTTTATTTATTTATTTATTTATTTATTGGCTGCGTTGGGTGTTCGTTGCTGCGCACGAGCTTTCTCTAGTTATGGCAACTGGGGGCTACTCTTCTTTGTGGTGTGTGGGCTTCTCATTGCGGTGGCTTCTCTTGTTGAGGAGCACGGGCTCTAGAGCATACGGGCTTCAGTAGTTGCAGCGCATGGGCTCAGTAGTTGTGGTTTGCAGGCTCAGTAGTTGTGGTGCACGGGCTTAGTTGCTCCGTGGCATGTGGGATCTTCCTGGACCAGGGCTCGAACCCGTGTCCCCTGCATTGGCAGGCGGATTCTTAACCACTGTGCCACCAGGGAAGTCTGTGTGGCTGTTATTTTAAGACTTTATCTCTGGGGTTTTCATTATCTATGGAAGTCTGTTTTAAATTTTCAAGCATCTTTAAACACCCATCCTTCTTTCAGTACACTATCAATGGTGATAGACTTCAGTCTTTAGGGATAGTTTTATTGGTTTGTTTCTGCCCAAACCTTAATTTTATAGACTTTCTTTTGATATTTTTATCCTTGTTAGCATTTGTGTCACAAGGAATGAGAACGAATTTGCCATATCCGTTTCTGCTTTTTTAATCTGACCAGACTGATCAAATAAAGACGCGTCATTCTAACTGGGGAGGCGGCATGGCATAACGAAGGCTCACTGGCCCAGGATTCTGAGTCACAGCTTCAGGTTCTGGGGCTGACATTTAAACATGTAATATGGTTTCTTTACATGTAAAAATCAAGGCATTGTCTTAGGCACTCTCTAAAGTCCCTCTATCTCTAAATTTTAACAATCGAGTAAATTGTACTGCTGAACCAGAGGTTTCCATGGAGACCATTTGAATTCCTTCAGAGTGACATAAATGAAGTTAGGGTTTAGATATTTTGATGTCATGACTGAACTGATTTTTTCTAGTGTTTAATTTTATATGATGATATTAGTTCTAAATCAAATTCCTTTCTCTACTTCAGTTTCTTGTGTACACTCCTCAGAATAGTTTGTATAATTCATTCATTCATTCATTCATTCTTTTATTTGAAAGATATTTATTGAACACCTATTTTGTACCAGGTGCCAGGTTAGGTCCTGGGGCTTATAAAGATGAGAAAGATCCTTCCATGCCTTCAAGATCAGAAGGAAAAACAGTGTAATAAGCTGTAACACAGATACACAGTCAGTACAGTGGTGGCTCAGAGGGGAAGGTGATAAATTTATCCTTGGTGGATAGTTGAGGATAGGTTGGGGGGGGGGTGGTCACGGAAGGTGTCACCAAGTGGTAATTAGTTGGCCCGACTCGTCAGAGCCATCTTTCAAAGTTAACAAAGCTAGAGTTGAGGATACATTGGCCAGGCCATGGACAAAAGTACCCCACCAAGGGGTGAAACAACTGATATTTGTGGGTAGGGAAGAGGGACAGAGTTTAAGAACAGGTAGAGAAAAAGGAAAAAATGGAGAGTGGGGGAAAGTGGTTGGAAGCCAGAATGGAGAAATATTTAGGAATAGTTACGATGTGACAACTCGATTGAATGAGAGTGATAGGGGAAGGGCAAGGGTTTCAGATGATTCCTGGATTTCTGGCTCAGGTAACTGCACCAGAAACCAAAAATACAGCTTTGCAATGTGATTTAAAAAAAATATATATATACACACACACACACACACACACACACACACACATATACATATTTTAAGTATACATTTTTATATTATATATTTATGCATAAATATATATAAAGTATATATGTACACACATGCACATACACTAAAATATATATGTACCAAAATATATGTATACTGAAATATATACACTAAAATATATCAACATAGATATCTGCATATTAAAATGTATGAGCAAGAGTTATCATTGTAACTTAATGAGCATTGTTGCCAGTTGGTACTTTAAGGTGGTTAGGCTTCTAGATCTTTCTGGTCAGTGTTATTTCAGATGTGGATGCTGGTAAGGGGCTCCCTCTCACTGCCTGGTCCCTCCTCTCCAGTCAGCATTGGGCCACCCTGGGCCTTAGCTTTATGGAACTACATTAGGTTCCTGTACTTCATTCTTTGCTTTTGTTTAGGTTTTGTTCTGACATGCCTCATTTGTAAGTACAATTCTTAGAGATACAATTCTGTTTCATAGTTTGAAAAATAAATGTTAACGTATCTCCATATATAAAAAGTTTATTGTTTTGAACTGAATGTTCTCTGACATGGGCTTTCACCCACAGTCTAGTGTTTGGATTGGTTTTGTTTTCATTCCTTGAGAGCTGCGTGCTCCATAGAAGTATCTGACTAAGATATATTGTGCCTATCTGTGCCTAATGAAGCACTAACCACAGTAAATGGTGAGTGACAGTTGAATCAGTTCAGTCCCTTCAGTAGCTACCAAGGACATGTGAAATGTAATTTTTTAATCTTTCACTTTCCAAATACTACAGATGCCAAAATGAAAAGATCACGTTTGTTATGTGTAATACATTTTCATACAAGTTTAACAAAAAAAACCCACTTTTTAAAAAACTTTGATCTTTTAGAAGCTAAACTAGGGGAAAAAAACCCTCTTTGTTCTATTTTACAAATATATATTCCAACAGAGAAAAGATAAATAAATGGCCACCTTGTGCATCAAATTGCACTACCTTTAATTACATAATGATGTATTTCAGTGAAGCATGGCTAAATAAAATTACCTATTAGGTTAATTAACATGAAACCTTTCTGAGTTAGTATTGCATCCCTATGTGTTAAATTCAGATTGTGTTTAGCATTTAATCTAACTTATTTTATTAGTCTCCTGTTTCTTTGTGGTTCCCTTGGATGGAGCCTGAATACATATTTAGAGAATTAATCTGAGTTATAAAACTCCTTTCAACACAGACTTAACCTAGATTCCTTTAGATTCTTGCTCTTCAGTTTCTGGTCTTCTGAACAGCAATATCGGCATTGCTGAGATGGTTGTTAAAAATGCAAGATCTCAGGCTTCAACCCAGACCTAGGTGACTAGAATCTGCATTCTGACAAGATCCCCATGTGATTGGTGTATACATTAAAAGGTGAGAAACACTACTTCAGATGCCTTTTTTCAATGAACACATAGGCTTTGAGGAGATTTCTGGTGCCATCATAGTGCTGAAGAAGAGAAAGGCAAAAGTACTGACTTGTGGCGAGTTATGGTTCTGTTCATCTGCTGCCCTCCTGTCAGATGCAGCCCGACACTGGCTTTATCTGCAGCCCTCTTTCCAAATGTTTTGACAGTGCAGATGGTTCTGAATGGCTCTAAATGATAACTTGATTGAAGCCTCATAACTTTCAATTAGGGAAGTCTGCAGGAGATGGGGCTGGTCTCCCTCATGGTCATACTGTGAGCTGGGTGGATCGCTGTCCCCTCTGCACCCTCTCCAGTGCATGGGCTGTGCTGTGTCGTGATCCCTACCGGTCTCTGTGGCTAAATGCTGCCACTTGAGGGTGAAACTGTTACTCTCTGCCTAAAGCTCTCTATCCTAAGGAATCTCAAGCCTTTGCTAATAAATGGATGAAATTGGAAGCTAAAATTTAGGAGGTTTTTTTTTCTTTTTGAGATTTTAATCGCACCATATTTTAAAATATTAAAGTCTTTCTACATTATCTATTGAGGTTCAACCAAACTGTTGCCCTGAGACTTAGGGAAGAAGGAGAGCAATGTTTTATTTTTTGATGACCAAAATAAGGTTCATGTCAAGTAGATAAATAATAACCTCTAGGTTCTGTTTTGTACTTCTTCATGTGGGTTAATTGCTTATTGGGTTATTTAGCATCTTGTAACAATGTTTTTTGGGAAAATTGAGTATACTCCACTTGCAATGTCATGTGTCAAATGCACGTATTATTTGAATATGGGAGGTAATGGATCTAATTAATACCTATTTTAGTTGAAAGATGTAAAGTTATCTTGCACCATATCATCCCAACAGGACTTTAATAATCAGATGCATTACACTGCATCTGAGCTAGGGACTGTAGTGACCAACTCTGTTTGATTCAGGTCGGGGAGGGCTGCTGTATTGCAAAACCCTCTCTGATTCATTTAAACTGTATCTTTAAAAGTGAAAGACCAAATTCTTGTTCTGAGAAAGATGATAGTGCCCATTATATTTACAAGTAAATAAATTACAGTTGGAGGAAGTCATATGAGAAGTATGGAGTTAGGGGACCTAAGCTAGTGGTTGATCAGGAAACCTTCCCAAGGAAGTGACATTAAACTTGATGTTTCCTACTCTGATGGAGAGAAGTTCTTGCCCCCTCCTTGGGAATTTTCTTTTTTCTCTCTGCATTCCACTCTCCTCACCATTGCCCCAAATTTAGTAGTTTAGATAAATGTTTTCATTTTGAATTCTTTTGCCATAGAGCTTGTACATCAGTTTTCAAATACCTTCATATCTAGCTTACTTAATCTTTAATTAGTTTGCTGCCCAAGTTATTTAAGATCGAACTTTGACATTTCGCATTCTAGCCTGCAGTTCTAGACAGCTCGTGTTGATTCCAAGAAAAAGTTTATAAAAATGTACACAGGTTCTTTTTTTCTCATATAGGGAAAACTCAAAATGCCATGGCTCTTCCACTTAAAATGACTGATTCTATATATGGTCCCAAGGAGATGGCTGCCTTCCTTCATTTCACCTTTTTTAAAATAAACTTTTAATTTTAGAGGAGTTTTATATTTATAGAAAACTTGGAAAGACAGGAGTTCCTACATACTCCTCACCTGGTTTCCCTATTGATAATATCTTACATTACTATGGTACATTTGTCACAACTAAGAAACCCACAGTGGTACATTACTATTAATCAAACTTTATTTTTATTTCACTAGTTTCTCCTAATTTCCTTTTCCTGTTTTAGGATCCCGTTTAGGATACCACATTACATGTAGTTGCCATGTGTCCTTAGCCTCCTCTGGGTTATGATAGTTTCTCAGACTTCCCTGTTTTTCTTAACCTTGACGGTTCTGAGGTGTATTAGTCAGGTATTTTGTAGAACGTCCCTCAGTTTGGGTTTGGCTCATGTTTTGGGAAGGAAGACCATAGAGGTGAAGTGACATGAGTCTCATCACATCATGTCAAGACTCTATGCTATCAACATGACTTATCATTGATGATGTTAACCTTGAACACATGGTTAAGGGACTGTTTTTCTGGTTCCTCCATTATAATGTTACTCTCCATCCCCCACCTGACTCTTTGGAAACAGGTCACTAAGCTCAGCTGTCACTCTGGTGGCTTTACAACTAGTGGTTGTAATTGCTTCTGCCCTCAAAGCTAGTAAAACAACTGGGTTCTCCACGGTTATGTCCAACTTTATTCACCACGAATATTGGGATATAGACAAAAATCGAGAACTTCTAGCCTAGGAATAAGACACAAACCTCTTAGAGTAGAATATGGTCTATGGCTCTCTTTTTAACTTTTTCTTCCATTTTCCATGCAGAGCCATAACACTAGCACTTGGCTCTCTCAATATTCCTCAGTTATCGGCTCCTGTTTTCTCTACCTGGAATGCACGGGTCCCATTCCTGGCTCCATCACCTCATTATCCAATATCGTGGGAATTGTGTAGAATGTTTTAGAATTATTGTGTTTATAGCATACATACTTGAGAGACACGTGATAGACGTTTTGCCCAAATTGACAACAGTCCTAAACGTTTACATGACTGTACCAATAATAAGTGAAGATGGGAGAAAAAAAACACACACACACTTTTTCCATACTATCAGGAAAAGATAAAAGTTATCATTATGCTAGAGGAATGACTAAATTATCTCTGTGCTCTCTTTATAGAAAAATATATTATAGAATTATCATAGAATAGGTAATTGAACATTATACAGCCAAAACTGTAAAAAGAAAAGTATTAGGGAGGTGTGTCAGATAGTTCATAAGTATGTTATATTATTTTTCCAAGTTATGTATTATTGCCATATTCGTTAGCCTTAAAAAATTTATAGTTTCTATTATTTTTTCTCACCCTAAATTCACTTTTGTACCTAATTTTTTATTCATAATGAGAACTCCCAAATTGTATGACCTTCGGGACTAAAAAAATTATCTGTCTCTGCTCATAATGACAAAGCGTTATCAATTCTGCCTAAAATCTTGATTTGAATTATAATGAAAAAAATATTTACACAGCTGTGGCATAAATTAAATTAGGAAATTTTGAGCTCAAAAGAATTAAACATGTGTGAGCATGGGTGGGTGTTTTATATATTACCTTGCCTGGTAAGTAATCCTAAAATGAGACTTTGAACACACTGCATCCTGTGACACCTTTAATTGTAAGCTTTTGTGACCAGTTCTTTTTCTTGAAAAATTTAGTCTAAGCACTTGATAATTACACAGTGATTCAAATTCCCAATAGAAACAAATTAAAGGAGACATTTATTTTATTTATACATAAATTTTATTTCCTGAAATAAAATTATATATCATAAGTATAGAGCTTACATGGATGAATTCTTTCTCAGTAAACCACTCAGGGCAGTCAACTTAATCCATCGAGAGAGGTAGCACAGGGTTAATGGAGGGTAGCAAAAGAAAAGCGGGGGGGGGGGAAGAAAAGCAGGCAATACTCCCTCCATATTAAATTGAATGGCTTTTTATTGCTGTTTAGCAATAAAGAAGCTCCAGTAATAAAGTATTCTGCTATGTTAAGATGTTGATATGTTTTATACTTCTACTTTTTTATTTTTTGTGCTTTCTATCTCTTTTTGTAAATCCTTTAAATATAATTCTCTCAGCTTCATTAGTATACCCTCAAGCATCTTTGAAAAATGACAGCATAGGAAACATCCATGAGAAATGAAAGTCCAAATCCCTTAGCCAGCTAAGCAGATAAGTGCCTATAGAAATGCTATATCACCTCATTCCAACTGAGTAGAATTGCAGCATAGATTTATCTTTTGTTTTAAGTATCATATTATGGAGATGTTATGGACCAAGCACAAGTAGTGGTAAAAGAATTTCCATAAGTGGTTCTGACAGTGTAAAGGTTACCTCACCAGCCAGCTTAGCAGATACACCATGGGGGTGGATGTGGGTTCTGCTGAGGGTCTTCAACGCTCAGAGTTGCAGCTTGTGGTGGGAAAGACTAAGGCCGATAGGTGGAGAATAGAGGGTATATTCTGAATAGAGAAAAGGAAGGTGCCAGTAGCTATTAAAAATTCAAGATATTTTATGTAAACTGAAATAATAAAACAATAGAAATGTAGCTCAGTAGTCTTAGAAAAGAATTCTTGGTATAAAAAATGTAAAAACCCATCAAATTGAAATTTTAGATCTAACTGGATGTCTGAAGCCCCAATATCTGTAAGAATATCATTGCATTTTAATACACAAATAAAATAAATAAGTACACAAGTAAAATACATACATAAATACACAAATAAATAAATACACAAATAAAATAGTTCTTGTCTCTCAAATCTTTTTAACGTTTTATTATTATTATTACTATCATTTTTTATATATTTTTTAAAGTGTACTTGTTGTACAATATTGTTTTACAGATATACAACATAGTGATTTAGTATTTTTATATATTATACTCCATTACAAAATAATGGCTATATGTCCCTTTGTTGTACAATATATCTTTGTTTCTAGTTTATTTTATACATTGTAGTTTGTGTCTCTTAATCCCATACCATTATCCTGCCTCTCCCCCACTTCCCTCTCCACACTGGAAAACACTAGTTTGTTCTCTGTGTCTGTGAGTCTGTTTCTGTTTTGTTATATACATTTATTTGCTTTATTTTTTAGATTCCACACATAAGTGATAACATAGGGTATTTGTTTTTCTCTGACTTATTTCACTAAGCATAATACCCATTATGCTTAATGATCCATCCATGTTGTTGCAAATGGCAGAATTTCATTCTTTATATGGTTATTTCATAGTATGTGTACATACATACTGTGAAATATATATATATCCCTTTTATCCATTCATCTGTTGACAGACACTTAGGTTGCTTCCATATCTTGGCTATTGTAAATAATGCTGCTATAAACATTGAGTGCATGTATCTTTTCCAATAAGAGTTTTTGTTTTCTTCAGATATGTACCTGGGAATGGAATTGTTGGATCATAGGGTAGTTCTATTTTTAGTGTTTTGAGGAACTTCCATAATGTTTTCCATAGTGACTGCACCAATTTACATTTTCACCAACAGTGCGCTAGGTTCTCTTTTTTCCACATCCTCACCAACATTTGTTGTTTGTAGACTTTTCAATGATAGGCACTCTGACAGGTGTGAGGTGATACCTCATTGTGGTTTTCATTTGCATTTCTCTGATGATTAGTGATGTTGAACATCTTTTCATGTGCCTGTTGGTGATCTGTATATCTTCTTTGGAAAAATGTCTATTCAGCTCTTCTGCCAGTTTTTAACCAGGTTGTTTGGGGTTTTTTTGATATTGAGTTGTATGAGCTGTTTATGTATTTTGGATATTAACCCCATATCAGTCATATCATTTGCAAATATTTTCTCCCATTCCATAGTTGCCTTTTTGTTTTGTTGATTTTCTTTGCTGTGCAAAAGCTTTTAACTTTAATTAGGCCCCATTTGTTTATTTTTATTTCTGTTTACTTTCCCTGAGAAGTCTGATCCAAAAAAAATTGCTATAATTTATGGTAAAGAGTATTGTGCTTATGTTCCCTTCTAGGAGTTTCATGGTTTCAGGTTTTACATTTAGGTCTTTAAACCATTTCGAGGTGTTTTCTTTTGTTTTCGTATACGGTTCTAATTTCCTTCTTTTACATGCAGCTGTCCACTTATTGAAGAGACTGTCTTTTTCTCTATTGTATATTCTTGCCTCCTTTGTCATAGATTATTTCAAACTGAGGCTCCAGTTCTTTAATAACCTTGGTTTCAGTCAATTTGGTCAAAAACAGTGAAATTAAAGCATGTGATAGATATTCTGGTGAAGATGCAAATGTATTAATATTAGTCAGGAAGGATATCTTTAAATATATTTTTAAAGAAAATGAATTTTTCCTCATTAACCACTCATTTATAAAGATTCAAAATACAAAAAAGAAAAAAAAAAAAAAGACCCCACTGTAAGTGCATGGGTTTATTTCTGGACTCTCTATTCAGTTCCATTGATCTAGTGTCTGTTTTTGTGCCAGTACCATGCTGCTTTGATTACTGTAGCTTTATAGTATAGTCTTATATCAGGGAGCTTTGTTATTTTTTTCTCCTTTTCAATTTTTTGGAATAGTTTGAGAAGAATATATATTAGCTCTTCTTTATATGTTTGGTAGAATTCTCCTGTGAAGCTATCCAGTCCTGGAGTTTTGTTTGCTGGGAGTTTGTTTTGTTTTATTTTTTAATTACAAATTCATTTTCACTACTAGTGATCTGTTCAGATTCTCTCTTTTTTGGTTCAGTCTTGGAAGCTTGTATGTTCCTAGAAATTTGTTCATTTCTTCTATGTTGTCCAATTTGTTGGCATATGACTGTAATATTCTCTTATTATTTTTTTGTATCTCTGTGATATCAGTTGTTATTTCTCCTCTTTTATTTCTTATTTTGCCTATTTGGATCCTCTCTCTTTTTTTCTTGATGAGCTTTTCTAAAGGTTTATCAATTTTATTTATCTTTTCAAAAAACCAGCTCTTGGCTTCATTGATCTTCTCTATTGTGTGTTGTGTTTCTATTTTATTTCCTCTCTGATCTTTATTATTTCCTTCCTTCTGCTGACTCTAGGCTTTGTATGTTCTTCTTTTCTAATTCTTTAGATGGTAGGTTAGGTGCTTTATTTGAGATTTTTCTTTTATTTCTTGAGTTAGACCAGTATCACTATAAACTTCCCTCTTAGAACTGCTTTTGCTGCATCCCATAGATTTTGGAAAGTTGTGTTTTTATTTTCATTTGTCTTGAGGTATTTTCTGATTTTCTCTTTGATTTCTTCATTGACCCATTGGTTTTTAGTAGCATGTTATTTAATCTCCATGTGTTTGTGTTTTTTTCACTTTTCTCCCTGTTATTGATTTCTAGTTTCATACTGCAGTCAGAAAAAATGTTTTATGTAATTCCCTTAAAATTGTTGAGACTTGTTTTATGGCCTAGCATGTGATCTGTCCTGGAGAATAGTCCATGTGCACTTGAAAATAATGTGTATTCTGCTGGTTTCAGTTGTAATGTCCTGTAGATATCTATTAAGTTCAACTTGTCTAATGTGTCACTTAGGACTACTGTTTCCTTATTGATTTTCTGTCTAGATGATGATCTGTCCATTGATGTAAGTGGGGTCTAAAAGTCCCCTACTAATATTGTATTACTGTCAATTTCTCCATTTATGTCTGTTAATATTTGCTTTATATATTTAGGTGGTCCTGTATTAGGTGCATATATGTTAACAAGTGTTATAAACTCTTCTTTTATTGATCCCTTTATCATTATATAATGCCCTTCTTTGTATTTCATTTTAGCCTTTGTTAAAGGCTAAAGTTTATTCTGTCTCATATGAGTATTACTACCCCTGCTTTCTTGTCATTTCTGTTTGTATGAAATATCTTTTTCTATCCCCTTACTTTCAGTCTGTGTGTGTCTTTAGCTCTGAAGTGAGTCTCTTGGAAGCAGCATATAGATGGGTCTTGTTATTTTATCCAGTTAGCCACACTATGTCTTTTGATCAAAGCACTTAATCCATTGACATTTAAAGTGATTATTGATAGATATGTACTTATTGCCATTTTGTTACTTGTTTTTTTGGTTGTTTATGTAGTTCTTCTCTGTTCTTTTTTTCTTCTTTTAATTTCTTCCTGGTAGTTTGATGATTTTCTTTAGTGGAATGCCTATGTTCCTTTCTCTCTATTTTTCATGTATCTGTTGTAGGTTTTGGTTTGTGATTGCCATAGAGTTCATATATGTTGATCTATAACTATATCTGCTTGCTTTTTTTTTGAAGGGTCTTGCCATGGAAATGCAAATGTTATTTTTTTAATTAATTTATTTTTATAATTTATTTTTAAAAAATTTTGGGCTGCGTTGGGTCTTTGTTGCTGTGCACGGGCTTTATCTAGTTGCACTGAGCGGGAGCTACTCTTTGTTGCGGTGCATGGGCTTCTCATTGTGGTGAGTTCTCTTGTTGCGTAGTACGGGCTCTAGGCATGCAGGCTTCAGTAGTTGTGGCACATGGGCTTAGTTGCTCCATGGCATGTGGATCTTCCCGGACCAGGGCTCAAACCCATGTCCCCTGCATTGGCAGGTGGATTCTTAACCACTGGACCACCAGAGAAGTCCCTATCTACTTGTTTTAAACTGGTAGTCATTTAAGTTCAAACACCTTTCAAAAGATCTACATCTTTTTACCCCACTCGCTCACATTTTGTGTTTTTGATGTCATAATTTGCATCTTCATGTTTATCCCTTTACTGCTTATTGTAGTTATACTTGATTTTACAATTATTTTTGTCTTTTAATCTTCCTACTAGCTTATTTAAGTGGTTGATCCCCAGTCTTTACAGTATTTGCTTTTACTAGTGGGATTTTTCCTTTCCTGGATACTTACTTGTTGACGTAGCCTTTTATTTTCCACTTAGAGAAGACCCTTTAACTTCTTTTTGGATAGTTTTAGTATTGATGAACTCTTTTAGTTTTTGTTTGTCTGAGAATTTTTTTTTTTAATCTCTCTTTTGATTCTAAATGGTAATCTTGCTGGGTAGAGTTGCAGGTTTTTCTCTTTCATCACTTTAAATATATCATGCCACTCCCTTTTGGCCTGCAAAGTTTCTGCAGAAAAATCACCTGATCACCTTATGAGGGTTCCCTTGTATAGGACTCTTTATTTTTCTCTTGCTGCCTTTAGAATTCTCTCTTTGTCTTTTGGCATTTTAATTATGATATGTCTTGGTGTGGGTCTGTTTGGGTTCATCTTGTTTGTGATTCTCTGTGCTTCCTGTACCTGGATAGCTGTTTTCCTTCTTCAGGTTTGGGAATTTTTCAGCCATAATTTCATCAAATACATTTTCAGCCCTTTTTTCTCTCTCTCTACTCCTTCTAGCCCTCCTATAATGTGTATGTTGGTATGCTTGATGTCTCAGAGGTCCCTTAAACTATTCTCATTTAAGATAAAAAATTTTTTTTGCTGTTCTGATTAGATTATTTCCATTATTCTATATTCCAGATCACTTATGTGTTCTTCTGTATCACCTAGTCTGCTGTTACTTCCTTCTAGTGTGTTTTTCATTTCAGTTATTGTATTCTTCATTTCTGACTGGTTATTTTTATATTTTCTACTTCCTTGTTAAAATGCTCACTGTATTCATCTATTCTTTTCCCTAATTCTATTAGCAGTCTTATTACTAATCTTTGAACTATTTATCTGATAAATCATTTATTTCTGTTTCATTATTGTTTTCTTCAGGGGTTTTCTCTTGTTCTTTTAATTAAGACAAATTCCACTGTCTTCTCATTTTGCTTATCTTTCTCCATCTCTTTGAAATTAGGTGAAACCATTACCTATTGTGATCTTGAAGGGGTGTCCTTATGTGGAAGCATCCTTATATAGTCTGTCTGTGCCCATTGGCTTTGGTGGGAGAACTGGATCTGATGTAAACATGAGTCTTCTCTTTCCCCAGAGCGTACTGGCAGCTATCACCTTGGTAGGAAGTGGGACTAGAGATGGAGTGGCTAGAGCAAGAACTAGGTGTGAGCTGGGGCTTCCCCTATTCTTAGTGGCAAACTCCAGTCTACTGGGGGCAAGGTCAGGTCCCAAGCTGCTGGAGCAGAAGCTGTGAGGGTCAGGTCTGAGCTGGGTCAACTCCATCTGACTGTGTTCTCCCCTCTTCCAGCACGAGCACCCTTGCCCCAGAAGGGCATAGTGCTGGATCAAGAGGGGCTGGCTAGATTCTTTGTGTGGATCTGGATGTGGGTTGTGGCAGAGTACTGAACTGCTTCTGGTGCATTGCCCCCTTAGGTGCCAGAAGTGGCCACTGTTACCCCATTCAGGTGCCATTTGGGATCTGAGCTGACTGGCTCTGAGCTGGCTCCATCCTTCACAACAATTCACTCTGCTTGTCCGTAGCAGCCCTCACCTAGTGTGGAGCTGCACTGCAAAGCAAGTGGGGCCAGAATGAACACTTGGCTCAGCTGGGTCGCATGCCAGAGTGGTCATGGGAAACTGGCCAGAGTCTGGTGTAGTTTCAATTTGCTTTCTCCACCTTGTTTTGTGAGTAAGCAAGTGTGTGTTCACACTTCACAAGTGGAGTCCAGGTTTCTTACAGCCCCTGTGTGAGTCATACTGGTTTTCTAACCAGCTGAGGGGAGTCTTTCTTCCCACTGTTGGAACTCAGGGCTTGGCGGCCCAATATGTGGCTCTAACAGCTCACTCCCCAGGGAAGATCTCCCTCCTCTTCTGAGTCCCCTCCCAAGAGCACAGGTCCCGACCTGACTGCTTCTCTTCCCTTCCTATCTGATTACATATCTGTCTCTCTTATGGGTTGTATAAGTCTTTCTGCGAGTTTTCAGTTAGTTTTCAGTGAGAATTGCTCCACATGTATATATATTTTTGATGTGTTTGTTGGGTTCCACATCTTCCTGGTATACCTTCTTGCTCTTAATCTCCTTCAAATTTGATGAAAACAATGTGTTAAAACTCATCTGCCAAGGGGGACCTTCAAGATGGCGGAGGAATAAGACGTGGAGATCACCTTCCTCCCCACAAATACACCAAATATACATAAACATGTGGAGCAACTGCTACAGAGCACCTACTGAACACTGGCAGAAGACCTCAGACTTCTGAAAAGGCAAGAAAATCCCCTCGTACCTGGGTAGGGCAAAAGAAAAAAGAAACAACAGAGACAAAAGCATAGGGTTAGGACCTGCACCTCTGGGAGAGAGCTGTGAAGGAGGAAAGGTTTCCACACACTAGGAAGCCCCTTCGCGGTTGGAGACTGTGGGTGGCAGAGGGGGGAAGCTTCGGAGCCACGGAGGAGAGCGCAGCAACAGGGTTGCAGAGGGCAAAGGGGAGAGATTCCTGCACAGAGGATCAGTGCTGACCAGCACTCACCAGTCTGAGAGGCTTGTCTGCTCACCCGGTGGGGCGGGTGGGGGCTGGGAGCTGCGGCTCGGGCTTCGGAGGTCAGATCCCAGGGAGAGGACTGGGGTTGGCTGCATGAACACAGCATGAACGGGGCTAGTGCGCCACAGCTAGCCATGAGGGAGTCCGGGAAAAACTCTGGAATTGCCTAAGAGTCAAGAGACCATTGTTTCAGGGTGTGCAAGGAGAGGGGATTCCTTCCCTGTCTGCCCACAGAAGGCACAGCACTGCCTTATTGAGCTCCAGAGCTGGGCGCGAGCCACGGCTATCAGCTTGGACACCACAGACAGGCATGAAATGCTAATGCTGCTGCTGCAGCCACCAAGAATCCTGTGTGCGAGCACAGGTCACTATCCACAGCCCCCCGGGAGCCTGTGCAGCCCGCCACTGCCAGGGTCCCCTGATCCAGAGACAACTTCCCTGGGAGAACTCACGGTGCGCCTCAAGCTGTTGCAATGTCACACCAACCTCTGCTGTGGCAGTCTTGCCCTGCATTCCACTTATAACTACCATACCCCTCCCCACCCCCGCGTGAGTGAGCCAGGGCCCCCTAATCAGCCGCTGCTTTAACCTCATCCTGTCTGGGTAGGAACATAAGCCTGAGGGCACCCTACATGCACAGGTGGGGCCAAAACCAAAGCTGAACCCCGGGAGCTGTGCAAACAAAGAAGAGAAAGGGAAATTTCTCCATGCAGCCTCAAGAGCAGTGGATTAAATCTCCACAATCAACTTGATGTACCCTGCATCTGTGGAACACCTGAATAGAAAATGAATCAACCCAAAACTAAGGCGGTAGACTTTGGGAGCAACTGTAGGCTTGGGGTTTGCTGTCTGTGACTGACTTGTTTCTGATTTTTATGTTTATCTTAGTATAGTTTTTAGTGCTTGTTATTGTTGGAGGATTTGCTTATTGCTTTGGTTGCTCTCTCCTTTTTTTAAATTACTTTCAAATTTTTTAAATTTTAATAATTTTTAAATTTTATTTAGTTTTTACTTTTTATTTTTTTTATTTTTTTCTCCCTTTTCTTCTGAGCCGTGTGGCTGACAGGGTCTTGGTGCTCCAGCCTGGTGTCAGGCCTGAGCCTCTGAGATGGGAGAGTAGAGTTAAGGACATCAATCGGTGAAAGCTCTCCCAGAGATCTCTGTCTCAGCTCTAAGACCCAGCTACACCCAACGGTCAGCAAGCTCCAGTGCTGGACGCTCCATGCCAAACAACTAGCAAGACAGGAACACAGACCCACCCATTAGCAGAGAGACTGCCTGAAATCATAATGAGTTCACAGAAACCCCAAAACACACCACCAGGTGCAGCCCTGCCCACCAGAACGACAAGATCCAGCCCCACCCACCAGAACACAGGCACCAGTCCCCTCCACCAGGAAACCTACACAACCCACTGAACCAACCTGACCCACTGGGGACAGACACCAAAAACAATGGGAACTACAAACCTGTAGCCTGCGAAAAGGAGACCCCCAAACACAGTAAGTTAAGTTAATGGGAAGACAGAGAAATATGCAGCAGTTGAAGGAGCAAAGTAAAAACCCACCAGACCAAACAAATGAAGAGGAAATAGGCAGTCTACCTGAAAAAGAATTCAGAGTAATAATAGTAAAGAGGATCCAAAATCTTGGAAGTAGAATGGAGAAAATAGAAGAAATGTTTAACAAGGACCTAGAAAAGCTAACGAGCAAACAAACAATGATGAACAACACAATACATGAAATTAAAAATTCTCTAGAAGGAATCAATAGCAGAATAACTGAGGTAGAAGAACGGATAAGTGACCTGAAATATAAAATAGTGGGAAAAACTACTGCAGGACAGAATAAAGAAAAAAAATGAAAAGAATTGAGGACAGTCTCAGAGTCCACTGGGACAACATTAAACACACCAACATTTGAATTATAGGGGTTCCAGAAGAAGAGAAAAACAAAGGGTCTGAGATAATACTTGAAGAGATTATAGTCGAAAACTTCCCCAATATAAGAAAGGAAATAGGCAAGTCCAGGAAGCACAGAGAGTCCCATACAGGATAAATCCAAGGAGAAACACGCCAAGACACATATTGATCAAACTATCAAAAATTAAATACAAAGAAAAAATATTAAAAGCAGCAGGGAAAAGGAACAAATAAATACAAGGGAATCCCCATAAGGTTAACAGCTGATCTTTCAACAGAAACTCTGCAAGCCAGAAGGGAGTGGCAGGACATATTTAAAGTGATGAAAGGGAAAAACCTATAACCAAGATTATTCTACAAGCAAGGATCTCATTCATATTCGATGGAGCAATCAAAACCTTTATAGACAAGCAAAAGTTAAGAGAATTCAGCGCCACCAAACCAGCTTTACAACAAATGCTAAAGGAACTTCTCTAGGCAGGAAACACAAGAGAAGGAAAAGACCTCCAAAAACAAACCTGAAACAATTAAGAAAATGGTAATAGGAACATACATATTGATAATTACCTTAAATGTACATGGATTAAATGCCCCAATCAAAAGACATAGACTGGGTGAATGGATACAAAAACAAGACTCATAAATATGCTGTCTACAAGAGACCCACTTCAGACCCAGGGACACATACAGACTGAAAGTGAGGGGATGGAAAAAGAGATTCCATGCAAATGGAAATCAAAAGAAAGCTGGAGTAGCAATTCTCATATCAGACAAAATAGACTTTAAAGCAAAGACTATTACAAGAGAGAAGAACAGTACATAATAATCAAGGGATCAATCCAAGAAGAAGATATAATAATTGTAAATATTTATTCACCAACATAGGAGCACCTCAATACATAAGGCAGATGCTAACAGCCACAAAAGGGGAAAACGACAGTAACACAATCATGGTAGGGGACTTTAATACACGAATGAAAATAAATAAGGAAACACAAGCTCTAAATGACGCATTAAACAAGATAGCCTTAATTGATATTTATAGGGCAGTCTGTCCAAAAACAACAGAATACACTTTCTTCTCAAGTGCTCATGGACCATTCTCCAGGCTATATCATATCTTGGGTCACAACTTGAGCCTGGAAAATTAGAGAAAATTGAAATCATATCAAGTGTCTTTTGCCACCACAACACTATGAGACTAGATATCAATTACAGGAAAAAAAACTGTGAAAAATGCAAACACATGGAGGCTAAACAATATGCTACTAAATAACCAAAAGATCACTGAAGAAATCAAAGAGGAAATCCAAAAATACCTAGAAACAATTGACAATGAAAACACGAAGACCCAAAACCTATGGGATGCAGCAAAAGCATTTCTAAGAGGGAAGTTTATAGCAATACAGTTGTCCCTCAAGAAACAAGAAACACCTCAAATAAACAATCTAAACTTACACCTAAAGCATTTAGAGAAAGAAGAACAAGAAAACCCCCAAAGTTAGCAGAAGGAAAGAAATCATCAAAGATCAGATCAGAAATAAATGAAAAAGAAATTACGGAAACAATAGCAAAGATCAATGAAACTAAAAGCTGGTTCTTTCAGAAGATAAACAAAATTCATAAACCATTAGCCAGACTCATCAAGAAAGAAAAAAAAGGAGAAGACTCAATAAGATTAGAAATGAAAAAGGAGAAGTAACAACTGACCCTGCATAAATACAAAGAATCATAGGGGATTGCTACAAGCAACTATATGCCAATAAAATGCACAACCTGGAAGAAATGGACAAATTCTTAGAAAAGCCCAACCTTCTGAGACTGAACCAGGAAGAAATAGAAAATTTAAACAGACCAATCACAAGAACTGAAATTGAGACTGTGATTAAAAATCTTCCAAAAAACAAAATCCCAGGACTAGATGGCTTCATAGCGAATTCTATCAAACATTTAGAGAAGAGCTAACAGCTATCGTTCTCAAACTCTTCCAAAATATAACAGAGGAAGGAACACTCCCAAACTCATTCTACGAGGCCACCATCAACCTGATACCAAAGGCAGAGATGTCACAAAAAAAGAAAACTACAGGCCAATATCACCAATGAACATAGATGCAAAAATCCTCAACAAAATACTAGCAAACAGAATCCAACAGCACATTATACGGATCATACACCATGATCAAATGGGGTTTATTCCAGGAATGCAAGGATTCTTCAATATACGCAAATCAATCAACGTGATACACCATATTAACAAATTGAAGGAGAAAAACCATATGATCATCTCAATAGATGCAGAGAAAGCTTTTGACAAAATTCAACACCCATCTATGATAAAAACCCTGCAGAAAGTAGGCATAGAGGGAACTTTCCTCAACATAATAAAGGCCATATATGACAAACCCACAGCCAACATCATCCTCAATGGTGAAAAAATGAAAGCATTTCCACTAAGATCAGGAACAAGACAAGGTTGCCCACTCTCACCACTCTTATTCAACATAGTTTTGGAAGTTTTAGCCACAGCAATCAGAGAAGAAAAGGAAATAAAAGGAATCCAAATGGGAAAAGAAGAAGTAAATCTGTCACTGTTTGCAGATGACATGATACTATACATAGAGAATCCTAAAGATGCTATCAGAAAACTACTAGAGCTAATCAATGAATTTGGTAAAGTAGCAGGATACAAAATTAATGCACAGAAATCTCTTATACACTAATGATGAAAAATCTGAAAAGAGTAATTAAGGAAACACTCCCATTTACCATTGCAGCAACAACAACAAAAAAACCTAGTAATAAACCTACCTAAGGAGACAAAAGACCTATATGCAGAAAACTATAAGACACTGATGAAAGAAATTGATACAAGCAGATGGAGAGATATACCATGTTCTTAGATTGGAAGAATCAACATTGTGAAAATGATTCTACTTCCCAAAGCAATCTACAGATTCAGTGCAATCCCTATCTAACTACCAACGGCATTTTTCACAGAACTAGAACAAAAACTGCACAATTTGTATGGAAATACAAAAGACACCAAATAGCCAAAAGAATCTTGAGCAAGAAAAACGGAGCTGGAGGAATCAGGCTCCCTGACTTCAGACTATACTACAGAGCTACAGTAAACAGGACAGTATGGTACTGGCACAAAAACAGAAATATAGATCAATGGAACAGGATAGAAAGCCCAGAGATAAACCCACGCACATATGGTCACCTTATCTTTGATAAAGGAGGCAAGAATGTACAATGGAGAAAAGACAGCCTCTTCCATAAGTGGTGCTGGGAAAACTTGACAAGTACATGTAAAAGAATGAAATTAGAGCACTCCCTAACACCATACACAAAAATAAACTCAAAATGGATTAATGACCTAAATGTAAGTCCAGACACTCTAAAACTCTTAGAGGAAAACATAGGCAGAACACTCTATGACATAAATCACAGCAAGATCCTTTTCGACCCACCTCCTAGAGAAATGGAATTAAAATAAAAAAAAAAATGGGGCTTCCCTGGTGGCGCAGTGGTTGAGAGTCCGCCTGCCGATGCAGGGGACACGGGTTCCTGCCCCGGTCCAGGAAGATCTCACATGCCATGGAGCGACTGGGCCCGTGAGCCGTGGCCGCTGAGCCTGCGCGTTTGGAGCCTGTGCTCTGCAACGGGAAAGGCCACAACAGTGAGAGGCCTGCACACCACAAAAAAAATAATAAAATGAATAAATAAGTAAACAAATGGGACCACATGAAACTTAAAAGCTTTTTAACAGCAATGGAAACCATAAACAAGACGAAACGACAACGCTCTTTGTCTATTGAATGGGAGAAAATATTTGCAAGCGAAGCAACTGACAAAGGATTAATCTCCAAAATTTACAAGCAGCTCATACGACTCAATATCAAAAAATCAACAACCCACTCCAGAAATGGGCAGAAGACCTAAATAGACATTTCTCCAAAGAAGATATACAGATTGCCAACAAACACATGAAAAGATGCTCAACATCACTGATCATTAGAGAAATGCAAGTCAAAACTACAATGAGGTATCACCTCACGCTGGTCAGAATGGCCAACTTCAAAAAATCTACAAACAGTGCTGGGAGGGTGTGGAGAAGATGGAACCCTCTTGTACTGTTGGTGGGAATGCAAATTGATACAGCCACTATGAAGAACTGTATGGAGGTTGCTTAAAAAACTAAAAATAGAACTACCATATGACCCAACAATCCCACTACTGGGCATATACCCTGAGAAAACCGCATTTCAAGAAGAGTCATGTACCATAGTGTTCATTGCAGCTCTGTTTACAGTAGCCAGGTAATGGAAGCAACCTAAATGGCCATCGGCCGATGAATGGATAAAGAAAATGTGGCCCGTATATACAATGGAATATTACTCAGCCATAAAAAGAAAGGAAATTGAGTTATTTGTAGTGAGGTGGATGGACCTAGAGACTGTCTTACAGAATGAAGTAAGTCAGAAAGAGAAAAGCAAATACCGTATGCTAACACATACATATAGAATCTAAAAAAAAAAAAATGGTTCTGAAGAGCCTAGGGGCAGGACAGGAATAACGATGCAGACATAGAGAATGGACTTGAGGACACGGGGAATGGGGAAGGGTAAGCTGGGATCAAGTGAGAGAGTGGCATGGATATATATACACTGTCAAGTGTAAAATAGGTAGCTAGTGGGAAACAGCCACATAGCACAAGGAGATCAGCTCAGTGCTTTGTGACCACCTGGATGGGTGGGGTAGGAAGAGTGGGAGGGAGACCCAAGAAGGAGGGTATATCGGGATATATGTATATGTATAGCTGATTTCCTTTGTTATACAGCAGAAACTAACACAACTTTGTAAAGCAATTATACTCCAATAAAGATGTTAAAATAAATAAGAATAAAAACTCATCTCCCTAGAATACTGACTTTGAAATTAATTCATTATTAAATGGAATTTTTTAATGATATAAAGTACCATTTGTTTTCAGTCATTTTCACTGTGTATACTATTGGTGTTTAATTTGGATAAAAATTATGTGGTGTAATAGAGAAGAGATTTCTGCTAATGGATTCCTTCTTTAATTCAAAGTATTGTTTACATACAACTGGGGCAGGTATAGAGAAGTAAGGCATTGTCTTTAACCTCTAGAGGATCTGAAATAAATACACAAGGGACTGCTCACTCTAAATTGAATACGAGTGCAGCAATTGACGAAGTGTCCCAATATGTTGATGATTTTATTAGTATCCTTTCAGGCAACATAAACCCATTAAAGGTAGAACCATTAAAAAAAAAATCCTAGAGAATTGCTAGAAGTTAGAGAGATCTAGCAAAAACACTGGTTTATCAGAATATCCAGGCCTTAAGAAGGTGGGAACCAGGTCAATTCAGGGAACTTCATCTGCAGGAAGGTGGCCATTCTTGCAAGTTCTTTGCCTTTAATGTGACTTATTTCATCAACATATGCTAGTTTCTTTCCATCCTGGTCCCAGGTGACTTTATCTCCAAACTTTCAGTAGAAGTATCTGATTGGCTGTCTGCCTGTACTGTGGATTCGGTGTTCCTGTTGGGTTCTGTGGTCTGGGAGGCAAGGTCTCCTGGTATGCTCGACTGCCTTACCAGATAGGAACTGTGAGCCTGGCAGAAGAATTGGACCATAGTAGATGACTGATAATGAATAAGAGCTTAAGAAATAAACTCATAGAGGGAGCTGTCCTGTCTGGCAGAATGTTCATGGAAGGCTTTGTAGAAGAGATTACATTTAAATTATATTATATAGGTTGGGTTGGATTTACATGTCAAGAGCAAACAAATGAAGAAAAAGGGAGTTCTAGGTATTAGAGTAACTTGAGCCAAGTTGTATAGGTTTATGCTTGGCCTGTGGACAGATCAGTATGGCTCAGAGATCCTCAGTGTAGCTGCCCTAAATCACCTGAGAAGCCCGAGTCAATGCGTTGCCTCTAACTGACTGAAACAGAGTCTCTGGGGTTTGTGTTCAGATCATTTGCATTTTTTAAAAGTTCCCCAAATGATTTTGATGCAAAGAGAGCTTTGAGCCCTGGACAGCTATAGCGGATAATACATTATGAATTTGTGAAATAGAGTTGGAAAAGGATGTTAGAACAAGACTATGGAGGCTTTCTATATCAAGCTAAGGAGTTTCTTCTCCATATCCTGTGAGTAACGTAGTCAGTGAGGCTTATATTTTATTGGTTTGCACCATTTTCTGAGCCTATGTAGTTGCATCTACTTGGAGTCCTTTCTGGGCAGTAGACAGAGAAGGGAAAGGAAAGTTAAGGGATCTAGGTACATGTGGCACAGCCCTTTATACTTATTTAGAATATTATTTGTTCATTGTTTCTCCTTTGTAGGAGTAGATGTTCTAATTTCAGATTTAGATGTTCTAATTAGATGTTCTAATTCCAGATTTAGTATTCTTAGCAGAGTATATTGATGTTTTAGTAACAGTTCTTTCTTCTCTCTTTAGGGGAGTCGGCTGCATCTTTGTTGAAATGATCCAAGGAGTTGCTGCTTTTCCAGGAATGAAAGACATTCAGGATCAACTTGAACGAATATTTCTGGTAAGTTATTTACAGAATACTTCTGAAAAAAATTGGACTTGAATGCATCCCTCAGTGACAAATCCTACAGTGGTAGTGGAAAATAATTTCAAACAAATTTGTTGGTTGTCACATTTAATTCTAACATATTTTTGGATCTTTGCAAAAGCAGGAAATTAGTGAAGAATTGTGTTTTTAAACTACTGCACATGAATAATATGCCAAAATGGTAAGAAAGGGTAGGATGTCAGAGGCAATATAGAAGAGTGGGTTAAAAACGAAGGCTCTGACAAAAATTCCAAATAATTTATATAGATATCCCCCCTTCAAGTAGGTGTATCTTATTCCCTCCCACTCCTACCCACTTAAATGTGGGCTTTGATTGGTAACTTTTTTCCTAAAAAGTAGAGCATGGAATGAAGGGAAGGGAAGATAGTAACTTCAAAATGGAGAAACCAGGCAAATGGTACTTTAGCCCGGTCTTCAAGGTTAAGATCATCAAAGATAAGTCACATTGGTAGTATGTACCCTTTGTATAATGTATTGAGAATGGTACTTCTCCTCTGTAGTCTTCCTCCGAAAACCATAACCCCAGCCTAATCTGGAAAGCCACATCGCACAAACCCAAACTGAGGGACATTTACAAAATACCTGACTAGTACTTTTCAAAACTGTCAAGGTCATGAAAAACAGGGAAAGTCTGAAAAACTGTCACAGCCCAGAGGAGGCTAGGGAGACATGACAGCGTAATGTAATGTGGTATCCTCCACAGAATCCTGAGACAGAAGAAGAACATTAGGGAAAAATGAGTTAAATACAAGTGAAGTGTGCAGTTTAGTTAATATCAGCATAGCAGTGTGTGCTCCTTAGGTGTGATGGAAGTTCCCTGTAATGTAAGATTTCATCAATCAGGGAAACTGGTGAGGAGTATATAGGAACTGTCTGTATTACTGTTTACAACTTTTCTATAAATCTAAAACTATTCTAAAATTTTAAATTAAAAAAATTTTGTAAATCTGTGAAAAATAAAAATAAAATTTGTTCTGTAACCAGATGAGCTGGTTTTGTCACCTGCTCTGGTCACTTTGGGAAAGGGACTTAGTTCTCTGAACTTTAGTTTTCCTGTGGGTAAAATAAGGGATAATGATAACATCTACCTCATAGATTGTTTTGAGGAATAATTAACTTAATTACATAAAGTGCTTTTAGAACTATGCCTGACACATAATAAATACCCAATAGATGTGTTGTTATTATTTTAATCAAATCATTTTTATACCAGATATTTTCATTCAGTGAAACTTCCACACTAGCTAATATTCATATAAACTTATTTAAAACATGGAATAAGAGCTAGACAAATGAATTTTTTTGTTAAAAGGAGTCAGACTATATACATTGTAGCAGTTAACCACATTATCATACTTTTTAAAAATAAATCTCCCATGTGAAATCACTGGGGCACATTTTAGAATGGACCTTGTGAAGACATGCACTTATTGGATTATGCAAGTACACCCTTAAAATGTAGCTTTCATATTAAGTATAAGGACCACAGGAGGGTATAGTGATATGAATTGAGGCTCCATCACTGCTGTGTTCACCTTGATGTCAGCATTAAATGATAAGAAAAGGAATAAGAAAACTAGAAAATCAAAGCACACGTGATTCCACCATGCAGTATCCTATACCCCAGGCATCCCTGTGTATTCACAGTGGGTGGACAAACAGCAGAGTCTCTAATATTATAGAAACTTTCTTCAAAGTCTTATCTTATTGGTTTCTTCTCTCAGAGGCTGTCTGTATCCACTTCCTTTCAGTTTTACTTAATTATTATTATCCATAAATTCCCACACAGAGTGTTAAAATAATGTCTTATGATTATAATAATGCAGCCTTATAATGGAAAATTCCCACAATGTCAAAAAGTATAAAAGTTGAAAAACCCCTTTGTCCTACTACCCAGAGAAAATTACTTTTAGTATTTTGGTATATATCTTCCATTTCAACACATGTTAAAAAAATTAAATTGTATCTTGTATACTATTTTGTAACTTTCTTTTTTCACTTAACAATAGGTAGTTAACACCTTTCATTGGAAAATAAATCCAGAAACTTATCATCATCCTTAGTGATGAGTATTTCATCGTATGGATGAGAATTATTTGCTTAATCAGCCTGATATTGTTTATAGTCTTTAACTATTATAAAGCGCTGTCAGAAATATTCTTTGCACAGTTATCCTATTAGTTAAGAAAAATTATTAGAATTGAAAGTCCTGAATTGAATACAGTTTAATTTTCATAAGTCTATTGACCATTCTTATACTTCATTCCCTCCATCTAAACTCATGAAACACTTCCTTCTCTCTGTTGTCAAGAAAGTCGCTTACTGATTTCATTGAGATTGTATTGAGCCTATAGATTATATTACAAAGAAATGATATAAAATGAACTTTCCCAGCTAAGAAAAAATAATATCTCTTTATTCATATTTCATGGCCCTTAGCATAAATTTAACATAAACATATTTCTCTTTTCCTTTTTTCTAATCAAGCCTTTATTTTCATTCAGCTATTTTAAGTAACTTTCCACAGTTATTTTCCCCAAAATACAATAAACTTGTTCACATATTGTGAAAAACATGACAGGAGAGGGAATTTTAATGGGCTATACTTTGCATCATATAGATCTTTATGCCAAAACATATCTTTAAATATTTAGCTTTTTAATTTATTTAAAGCTTAAATATAATAATACCACTTAATTATATTCTGATAATAATTTCCTAAACTTTAGATTCCACTTAACTATTCACTGTGATAGCTATTGAACAATACTTACATAACCTTGTCAAATTACCTATTTTTTATGCTAAAATCATTAATTTACTATATTTGAAATCAGAAAACTTCAAAGCGAAATTATATAGAAAGAAATATCCCTACATACACATTATTTCAGGGTAAATTTAAAAGAAAAAGAAATGGTTGTATAAATGAGGTATATTCTATAGCAGTTGTACCAAAAATTTTGTTTCATGAAAACATAGTTTATTGATATAGCTTAGTCAAAGTTATAATTTTCAATATTATTTTTATAATGTAAGTCATTTCCAATAGGTACTATCTTGTTGAATTGCTTCTTGTATGGAGATTTTGTTATTATTTCTTAATTTTATGACAATTATTTCCTAATTTTATGGGTATTCAGAGACCTTTGAGCCATGACTAGGCTTTTAATAAATCAGAGAAATACATCATTGTAAATTGTCTATGGGAATATTGATACACCAAGCTACTGTTTGCTCTTATTAGACCACAGAGACGCTTAAATGCGGATAAGCATCATGATTTATGGTAATAACTCCTTCATTTACTGTAGTTTATTTTACACGTGTAATGATTTTTACAAGTAAAATGTCCTTTGGTAATTAGGAGATAAGGATCCTCATCTATATAAAACTGCTGCTTTAGAATTAAATAATGTTATGTTTTACCCTGAAGAATTAGACATGACCAAAAAAGAAAAGAGAGAGAGAAATCTGCAAACTTCTTTTGACAGTAAATGTTATCATCTTAAATATTTTATTTCCTCCCCTGAATTGTTTAAATTTGCAAATGTTAGCCATATGACACATTAAACAAGCAGACTCTCTCAGGAGTTGTGCGATCATTGGAAGTAGAAATTTTACTAACCCAATGTGGTTGAATCACTGGGAAAAAATGCTTTTTCTTGGTGACCTTTTATGTCTGGTCTGAAGAGGAATAACTTTTAAATGCGATTAAATCCACTTTCACGGGCTTCTCATGTAAACTGCCAGAGACTCTTTTCTAAAGCAGCAGTTGTGTATCTGGCCTCTTGTAAAGCAATGCCAAGAAGATAATCAACTTTGAAAAGTCACGAAACATGGAATTGTTCGTTTTGTTTTGTGTTTTAATACAGGGATTAAGTCCATTCATTTGCCTGTGAACTGTATATAGAAAGGTGGTTGATTAATAACTTTGAAGCACAGAATTCAAGCTTGTTACCCAAGATAACTAATATAATTAACTCCTACACACTGAGTCTTTATGTGAAAAGCAACAAAGATCAGTCACTAGAGCCTTTATATCTTTCTTTTGAAGGTTTTCTTTTTCTTGTTTTTTCTTTTTCCTTCCTTTGGTGGGAAGGAGCAGTTCACATTCTTAACAAGTCCAGTGCATTCACTTCCACAACATAGTAACTGTGTTGCTCTATGTAAGGTGAGCTGGCTATACTGCCGTCTGAGATTTCACCATTAAATCATTTTCCTTGAAATTGTGATGCTCATATACAAGAAAGGAAGGAAAGTGATAGAATTTTGACAAATTATATTCAAGACATTTTGAATTGCCAGGTGAACGGGCACCTACTTCTCTAAGCAGTAACTCTGCTATTACAGTAAAAGAGTGATTTATATCATTTCTTCAGCGTTACTCATTTTTTAATGTGTCACGATGTTTTCTGTTCACCTTTGTTAGCTGCGAAAATAAGCAGTAGATGTATTCACCCAGGTAAATATATATATTCAGAGTGACAAAATCAGAACTAATATTCTAATCGTATTCTAATCATATTGTTCTGAATTGAAAAAGAACTCTACTTGATGGAACCCTGGGAGCATTCTTCTGCCACTTCAGAACAGCTGAACAAATGGCAGAGAGTGCTTGCACAGCTGTCTGAAACCTTTGACAGATGCTTCTGGGTTTGTATGGCTCATGGCCCCAGAGTACAGCAGCCACGACAGAGGGGCTGGCATGATTGTGTTCCGGGGGCCTGTTCTAGTTCTCCCTGCCTTTGAATGTTGATTAACCCCAAGAGGCTCACTTTTCCCTGTCTCCTGGTCTTCTGGTTTGCAACGGAGTTTCATCCACCAGTTATTTGTTAACATATTGTACATTATTTGATTGGTACAGTTGTTAGAATGTTTCTCTTCCGTGTATATATCATTCAGAATTTAAAAGAGAGTGTGTGTGTGTATTTGTGTGTGTGTGAAAAGAGCCTCTGGCAACTTTGAAATCTACTACTCAGCCTGGCTTTTGAGTCAGATCCTTCCTTAAGCCTCTGTGTTTTACAATTGAACTGACTGCCGAGACGTAACCTGTAGACCCAGTTCCAGTCCTTGTTTCCCCATCCTGGCTCTCTTTCCAGGATATTAATGGGAACCATAACCCTGAGGTTTCATGATTGGCTAGAACGGCCATATAGAATGTAAAAGAAAGTTGACACTACCTCCTTTGATGGTCATTACCATCCAATTGGATGTAGCAGCCACATTGTTAAGATGGAATATTGCTGTCACAGATTTGTATCTTCACTTCCATCATTGGGTTGCTTGAGGTGGACGTCCGCCATACTTCTTCAGCACTCCCTCTGCAACACTAGGTACAATGGAGATGGAAAGGAATTCTGTGCCAGGGTATCTGCCCTGGAGCAAATGAGGGCAATCAAGATAGACAGGCAAGACATACCATTAGGAATGGAGTCATGAAAAATTGCTGAGCAATTGATCAGCAGATGGGAGATCCAGTAATATAGTAGATCCTGTATTAGTTAAAATACTAAACTCTAAGCATTCAATATTGAATTCTAATCCTAGATTGTTTTTTTTCCCTGAACAAGTCCCCTTTTCTAATTGGATTGTAGTTTCTGCATCTGTAAAGGGAGGAATTGAACTAAATGATTTCAAGAGTGTCTTGCGGCTCTAACCTTTTTTAATTCTAAAAATGCATATTACAGGATTATGCGTAAGGGCTGTGGGTGTTCAAAGGAAATTTCTAAGAACATTTTTTTTAAGCTTGGAAGGAAGTATAAGATTTGAAGTGGAGTAAAGGATATGGGGAACATCAGGCAACGGTCCAGGAGTGGAGTAGGCACAGTAGGAGTCTGTCCTGTATGCATGGAAGGTGAGATAGGATGTTGAAGTTTGGACTTTGATAGATTGAGGACTTTTAATTTTATTTTGTCTATAAGTAATAAGGAGACAGTACAATTTTTAACAAAAGAATAATAAAGTTAAAGTGACATTTCAGCAAAATTAATGTAATATGATATAATGATAAACTCAACTATATAAAGGCTGACAGAAGGAGAGAACTAAGCAATACATGTTGGAGTGAAGGATACTGAAAATATTAAGCCATGTTTTTTAAAGCTGATTTTAGAAAAAGTCGGGGAGATGGATTATAATACCACCTACCCTGAAATAAATGCCTCTTTTAATACACGTTTCTTTCAAATCTCATCAATAGTCCTGGTTATTTCCATGGTGGCAAATCTTTTTCAGAATCCTAAGCTTATAAAAAATAAGGCAGCTAGAAAAATTTTAAAGCCATATGAAAAGAAATTAAAACCACCATTTAGAGATAACCAGTGTTAAATATTTTTGTATTTTCTTTTCTAGATTTTCACCATTGGGTTAATACTAGATTTATGGGTTTTGTATTCAGCTTCTCTTTATTTTCACATTTAATAGGGAGCAGGGGCTTCCCTGGTGGCGCAGTGGTTGAGAGTCCACCTGCCGATGCAGGGGACACGGGTTCGTGCCCCGGTCTGGGAAGATCCCACATGCCGCGGAGCGGCTGGGCCCGTGAACCATGGCTGCTGAGCCTGCGCGTCCGGAGCCTGTGCTCCGCGATGGGAGAGGCCACAACAGTGAGAGGCCCACGTACCGCAAAAAAAAAAAAAAAAAAAAAAAAAGCATAATAGGGAGCAATTTCCAAGCCATTAATATGTGCTTGAAAATATCATTTTAATTATGCTATAATATCTTATTAATGTTCCCAAGTGTACTAACACATTACCCTATTACAGTACTAGGTAATTTGCTTACGGTTTTTATGCTACAGTAAATTTTATCCCATTCAGTTATACTTTCAACAAGAATTTTTAGGCATCTATTCCGTTCCAGGCTCTGTGCCTACAGGCAGTGGAAAACCAACAGACACGGTCCCTGCTCACCTCAAATGTACTGTTAGCTGTGCTACATTAGAACAGCTTCCAGACAGTCAGGTCAGGAGGATGTTGTTGCAAAACTGTTGTAATACATCTTGTACATAAATGATTTGAAAGAGAAAGGAGTCAAAGATAACTTCAGAGTTTCAAGCTTGGGGAACTAAGTGCTCCATGAAGTCATGGAAAATAATGGGGACATTGAAAAGGAGTGCCACTGGGACTTCCCTCGTGCTGCAGTGGTTGAGAATCCGCCTGCCAGTGCAGGGGACATGGGTTTGATCCCTGGTCCGGGAAGATCCCACATGCCACGGAGCAACTAAGCCTGTGCACCACAACTACTGAGCCTGCAGTCTAGAGCCCCTGAGCCACAGCTACTGAGCCCATGTGCCACAACTACTGAGCCTGTGCTCTAGAGCCCACAAGACACAAGTACTGAGCCTGCGCTCTAGAGCCCACGAGACACAACTACTGAGCCCCTGTGCCTAGAGCCCATGCTCTGCAACAAGAGAAGCCACTGCAATGAGAAGCCCGTGCTCTGCAACGAAGAGTAGCCCCCGCTCACAGCAACTAGAGAAAGCCTGTGCGCAGCAGTGAAGACCCAACATAGCCATAAAATTAATAAAAAAATAAAATAAAAATTAATGGAAGTGATGGCATAATTATCAAAAAAAGAAAGAAAGAAAGGAAAGAAAGAAAGAAAGAAGAAAGAAAGAAAAAGAGGAAAGAAAGAAAAGAAAGAAAGAAGAAAGAAAGAAAAGAAAGAAAAGGAGTGCCAGTGGAGGGAGAGGAAGAAGAGAGCTCAGCGTCTGGACTTTATATGATAGCAGGTGACCCCAGGTGGAGACGTCCAGTACACAACTCTTACTGAACAGAATTAGGAGAAAAATGAGGATCAAGGGATTGTTAACCCAAAGCAGACAATGTTGGGACCTAAACTGTACTGGTTCTTAAATAATGAGAAAGTGGGGGAGGAGCAGAGGAACACTGCCTAGGCTTTAGGGATGCTCATAGTTTGTGGGGGTGGGATGGGGGTAGGGAGGTAAAGTAGGAGAGAATCAGGACAATTACACAAAGGTCAAGGTAAGGGCAGGCAACAGAGAAGTGAGGATAAAATAGGAGAAAAATAATCACCCCCTCGAGGGAGGTTGTGGATCAGCTCAGGTCTGGTTAGCTGGTGGGTGAGGAATTTGGGGTCAGGGCCCTTCCTTTCTGTGCTCCCTCAGCGTGTGCCTCCACTGCCTGTATAATATGTGGCACACATCCTGTACTTTTGCAGCTAATGCTTTTAGCCCAGAGGATGAGAAGGGTTTCCTTCTGGAGAAATGGAAGGGTCGACACAGAACATGCCTCTCAGTTTAATTAGGGAAGTTTAGACTATCCATTAATTTTCAAAGGAGGCTTACGATCCTCCTCAGTGTCTCAGGGATGCTGGAGTCAAGGTGAGTGTAGCCTCAAGGGAGGCCAGCTCTGACCCCTCCACTCCTGGCTCTGCTTTCATCAAGATTTTGTATGTGAGATAGATCTCGCTGCTGAAAGAAAGGTTCGAAACCCCTGGACTAACGCTGTCTTAGGATCTTCCCAGGTCAAGTGTTCTATGAAAAAACAGACGTCCATGAGGAAGAAAAATGATGCAGAGCCAGTGAAAATGAAGATGTTAGAGAAATAAAAATCGGGTGATTCATATATGGAGACATTAGATATGTATTCTAATAAAGAAAGTTCTGTGCCAGTAAGCTATCGAAAGTTTTGTAGTAAACTTCAGTAAGGTCATTTGTCTTGAGAAGAAAACAAAGACAGAGGGATATTTCACTACAGAATAGGTAGTCACATTACTTTTTACAAAGAAACATTTATTTGAAGATTAGCTGGCTGTTACCTACAGATTTGAATAGGCTCACATGGTGAAAAAAATATTTTTTTACCTTGAGGATTCTTACATTCACTTTATAGTGTTACAAACTTTCTGTAAATGGAAAATGAGAAGATTTTCATTAAATCATTCACTTTCTCGTTGTTATTCATTTTTCAGCAAATATTTATTATGTGGTTACTATGGGCTCAATACTCTTCCATGTTCTGGGGAGACAGCATTGCACAAAACAAAGTCCCTGCTCTTGTGGAACCTATATTCCTGTGAGGGAAGATAGACAATGAGCAAATAAATATATAATGTATCTCATGAGTGTTGCATGAGGAATGCCACTTTACATATGGCATACTGGGGAAGTCTCTCTCAAGGATCCTGATACTTGTGCATTGAGTGAAGTTAGTCAAGCCACAAGACATGCAGATTTAGGGCTCACAGCATTTAGGTGGAGAGGATAGCAACCTGTTTGTGCTTAATGATAAGAGTATTAAAATCAGAGTTCTCAGGCCTGAATTTGTCAAATTAATGATCACTCTTCCCGCTGCATCAAAGAGATTTCTAATACTCTTATTACTTTGACCTCCTTTATAGAAAGCATTTTCTTATATGAGAAGTCCTTGCTTTTTGTAAAGCATTAAATTCCTGTATAGGTTAATATTCAAACATCAGATTGAGCAAATCAGTAAGAGAGTTTGAAGTCCACCTGTGTGCATGTTGCAAGTTGGAATTATGCTGCAGCAAGAGATTTGGGCTTCCTGATTAAGTTCATCAGAAATGTTGGTGTAGATACAAGAAAGTGGGAAATGTTTCAGATTTGGACAGTAGACAGTGCTTTGGAGGAGAGAACAGAGAAAGAATATCTAGAATTCAAGGGGAGCCAGAGAACACTTTTTTTTTAAGTCAAAAGTAGAAGAATTTCAAAAAGGAAAGCTTTATCAACTGCACCAAATAGTACAGTGAAGTCAGTGGAGGATGGTGCTGAAAAAAGGCCACAGGTGGTAACTTCTGAGGGAATAGTTCCAGTAGGGTTGGATATTTAAAGTCAGATTACGATGGGTTTAAAGAGTAAGTGCGCAGTGAAAAAATGAAAACATTGAGTATAGACAATCTGAGTATTGGCTGAGTACATAGGATTAGATGTCACCTTAAGGGTATTTTTTAAGTCAAGATTTATAAATTTTATGTGTCATAAATATTGTTTTAAATAGCGAAGCCCAGGATGTTTGGAAGGTAAAGGACACTAAAGATATAAGAAAGCATATTTGACAGATCAGGGTATTGGGAGGTAAGAGTGGATGGGTGGAAGAGACAGTGCCTTGAAAATGTGGATGAAAAGATTTTCTTGAAGATAAGAAAGAAGAAAGGAAAGGAAGGAGAGGAAGATTTAAATAAATGTTGTAGAGGAGAAAAAAAGGAATTTGAAGATATCATGATCTGCATGATTCTTAAATGAAAGGGAGGGGATGTGGCTGACAGTAATGTGCATCTGCGGGGGTAGATGTTGAAGGAAATGGATAATATATGCAAAGCTGATGTAATACCAAATGGTATTATGATATGTGATATGACAAGAGAAGGAGGTCATTGCTGACCACATTTGTTAATCAGCTGTTGATCTGAGACCCTATTATAGAAATAGAAATGCTTTGTTTCCAATTTCTATGATGTATAATAGTTTACTTTCCTATTAACATAAGATTACTTTTAGGCATATCCATCCTAGCTATAAATGTTTCCCAATTGTAATAGTTTTTACGAAGACTTTTCTGGAGGCAGTGGTTCATATCTGTAGTCTAACAGTCTTAAATGTTTTGAGAATGTTTTAACCTATTGTCAGTATGGGATTACTTACTGGCTTTTGCAGTTATCTCTTGTTATGTAACCACCTTAAAACTCTGGGTTAAGTCAACAACAGTCATGTTTTAAAATTATTTGTCATAGTTTTAGGGTCAAGAATTCAGTAAGGGATGGGCCAGGCAGTTATGGACTTGGGGGTCTCTCACATGGTTGCAGATATATGGTTGAAGACAGATGGTGGCTGGAGCAGAAGCAATCAGAAGCTGGAGCAGTTGGGGACTAGCCAAATATCTCTCTCTCCGTAGTCTTTGAGGCCCTACGTGAGTTTTCTCCATGTGGGCTAGTTTGGGCTTCCTCATGGGATGGTGTTGTGTTTCAAGAGTGGGTGTCCTAAGAGGACCAGATAGAAGCTGCATGGTTTCTCTTAACTTAGCTTCAGAATTCATACAGTGACTGTGTCAGCCAAAGCAGTCACAAACCCTCACCTAGAGTCAAGAGGAAGGGACATAGACCCCAGTTCTAGATGGAAAGAGCGTCAAGAATGCTGGGGCCATGTTTTAAAACTGCCACATTGATTATGTATTGATACAGTTCCATTAGGGCATATCACCATTTTGAGCTGATAAACAGCTTTGTAGGAAAAAACTGTCTGGGAAACAGTTTTATCAAGCTTCTAAAATTTTTGTTGTTTTTCCCATACTCTTTATAACCATTACCATACTGCTTCCCATGATAAATATGAAAGTGTGAATTGTCACAGAGTGTTAATTGGTGGGTCATGAGGTCCCTTATTTGCTCACTCTCCTTTTCTTCCTTTTTTGACTAACAAGTTCACAGATGTGTCAGACTGAAAAAAAAAAAGGTGAAATACTGCCATAGTGTGACACATCTGAGGTGAGTGAGGTGATGACACTTCTTAGCAAATTCTCAGAATGTTATCCATAAAGTAGACTTCTATAACTCAAATTCTAGCTTAATTTTTTTTTCATTTGGAACGTGTTTCCACATATAAGTCTTTCATTGCTCAGAACATCACATGTCAGCTCTTGTGGTAGACAGCATCTAAGATGGCTCCCAGTGACCCCCACCTGCTGGTATTTATGCCCTTGTGTAATGCCCTCCCCTTGAGTGTGGGCTGGACCTAAAGACTTGCTTCTAATGAACAGACTGTGACAAAAGAGATTGGGATATTACTTCCGCGACTAAGTTACAGAAAGGTTGCTACTTCCTTCTTGCTCACCCTCTCTTACAGTCTCACTGGCTCACTCTGAGAGAAGCCAGCTGCCATGTTGTAAGTTGTTCTGTGGAGGGACCTTTGTGTCAAGGAACTGATGTTTCTAGCCGGCAGCCGCTGAAGACCTGAGACTTGGCAACAGCCGTGTGAGTGAGCATGGAAGTGGGTCCCTCTCTTGGTTGAACTTTTTATATGTGAGACCACAGCCATAGTTAACACCTTAATTGCTGCCTTATGAGAGACTCCGAGCCAGAGGCACACAGTTAAGGTGTTACCGCCAAAATGGCAGTTTCCTTGGTCCTTGTCCCCCAAAGGAAAGAATTCAATCAAGAGACAGAGCAGTTTTAAGTAGCAAGAGTTTTATTAAGCAAAGCAAAAGTGTGCTTCTGAGAGAGAGAGGGAGAGCAAGCTCTCTGGAAACCAGAAGCAGCCCCACAGTGAGGGTCGGGTTGGTGTTTCAGAGTGGTGGAAAGTCCCTCCCTGTGTCCTGCATCATTTAACTGACAAGTTGATTGACAGCTTTAGGTTATATAACTGTTCTCCTAGTGTGCAGGCACTTACCCACAAGCACCAAAGTGAAATCCACTGGGGATGGGGGGCAAAAACCACAATGCTAATTTATTACAAGTACAGCATAGTGAACCCTGGGTTACTTTGAGTCACCTTTTAGGTCTTGGTGCGTCTGCGCCAACCTGTGCTGGTGGGTTTTATTTTGTTTGGTCCTGATAAGGCTGGAAACTTTTCGGTCCTTGAGTACAAAAAGGGAGGATCTCTGGGCGTGTTCTGATCACCAGTGTGCAGGGGTGGGGCCGGGGAAGAGAAAGAGGACCTGGTCCAGGATGGGGTGGGGATCAGCTTATGTCTGCCTAACAACCCAACAAAGGTACACCTGGATTCCTACCAACAGAAAGTATGGAGATAGTAAGTGTTTGTTATTTAAAGGCACTAAGTTCTGGAGTAACTTGTTCCACAGCGATCGATAACTAATACATCTCCTTTGATCCCAGGACCAAGAAAGAGTAGGTGCTATACCTGTTGTTTTATAGCTGAGAAAACTGTCTTCAGAGATTATATGAACTTGCCTAAGAAGATATGTTCAGTAAGTGCCAGAACTGAGACTATATCCTAAGTCTGCTGACTCTTCCACCAAAATACTCCTGTTTTGTAGTTGTTTGTTTGGTTGTTTTTGCTCTGATTCATAACCATGAGTGTGCAGGAGGTTGACATGGGAATCATTTCTTTTTTTAATTTTTATTTATGTTTTTAATTTATTTTTTAAACAATATAACAATTTATTTTTTCTCATGTCATGAGAAATCTGGGGTAGGCAAATGCTGGCATTGGTTTAGTGTCTCAGTAATATCACAGCAAAGTCTCCACGTTGGGAATCATTTCTTGAATGCACATTCTTAGGCCCCACTCAGGGCCTTTAGAATCAGGTTTCCAGGGATGGGACTCTGTGCGTTCAGACAAACGAGCAGACCCTGGTTGATGAGTCCTTCTGGTGAAGAAACTCTTACTTTAAAAGGTGCATGTCATACTTTGAAATGTTATGCATGTTTTAAATTTTCTGGCCTCATGTGGCAACCTAAAAACCTAGGTAGTATGGGCTTACTATCCAGAATATAGAAATTCAGTCCAACCAAGTCCTGTGTTTCTTACAGGGATACTTTTGATATGATTCTCAAGCGGCATGTCTTATAATGAGGATATTTCGGGGCTTCTTTCACATGGCTTTATATTAATAATGTTATGTAACTATTATTAGAATTGTGTACACAAGCAAATATCTGTAATCATCACATGTAATCATCATATCCCAGCTGCTATAACTTCTTATCTGGCCTGATTACTTGATAAACATTCTGGTTTCCTCCCTCATTTTGCAGCCTATGTTTTCTTATGCCTCAGCAGACTTTACCCAAAAGGATAAATCTGTCCGGGCTGTTAATCTTTTTGTGAGGTGTGAATTCATTTAAAACCTGACCTTGTATCATCTCCTGCAAAACCCCCTGCAAGGAAAAAGAGCATCCTCAAAACATTCTGTTTTAAATCGATCTCATGTCTCATTATTTTATATCTTGATAGAAAGCTATGGCTAGTTGATTAAAATTTATCACATAAAATAATACACCTAAGTCATTGGAGCATGTCCACTAGAGAATGGTTTTCTCCTAAGTCAGGTTAACAGATTATCTGACCTTGGAGCTGAATTTGTTCTTATTTCACTCACCTCTTTTGAAAATGACAGGCATACATTTTCCAGGTAGTGTGTAGACTATGGCATTTTTTTTTTTAATTCCTCCTAAAATCTCTTTATCTGTGAGTTTAGTTGTACTGGAAAAGGGTTGAGAACTGTCTTTTATTTTGTTTTTTATCCATTTATTTATTTTACATCCCTAGTTTATTATATAACTAGAAGTTTGTACAGTTTGACCCCCTTCACCCATTTTGCCCACCCCTCCCCCACTACACCCCCCCTCCATTTCTGGTAACCACCAATCTGTTCTCTGTGTCTGTGAGCTTGGTTTGTTGTTTTGTTTTGTTTTGTTTTTTAGATTCCACATATAAGTGAGATCATACAATATTTGTCTTTCTCTGTCTGATTTACTTCACTTAGTATAATGCCCTCAAGGTCCAAGATTGTCACAAATGGCCAGATTTCATTCATTTTTATGGCTGAATAATGTTTTGTTGTATATATTACCACATTATCTTGAGAATTGTCTATTTTAAATGTACCGTTCAATGAATTTTATTCTTGTATTGTGTCTAATATAAACTCAGGCTTCTGTTAGTTTTGAATAACTTTACGTATTAAAATTATCAGTGAACTTGAGTCTCTGCTTGGGAGGATATTATTCTCTGTGACCAGAGCAAATGGCAGTCTTGTCATACTTTGCCTTTCATCTTGTCCAGTCTTTTGTAAAGATGCAAGAATTGGTAGAAGGATACATCCTATGCTCTCAAACTTCTATGCCTTTACACCTGCCGGGAATTCCTCCAATCTCCAATGTCTAAATCTAACCAATTCTAAACATTAGAAATGTTTTCCCCTCTAATGAATTTTTCTCTGTTTTCCCAATTACAAATTATCTCTCCTTCTTTTGGACCTCTTGGTTTCTTTACCGGATCCTCTCTGCTGTCTCCCTTCAACTTCAACCTTGCCTTGCAGTTGTTTTTGCTCCTATTCCCCTGATAGAGTTTAGGATTTGGGAGTAGGGATGCGGAAGAAAGGAGTACTTTGTGCAAATCAAGAATTAGTGTGTTCCCTGACGGTGCAGGAATAAACTCATGATGAGAGAACTATTGCATTTTTAAAACTTCACTGTGTTCTTGTTAAAATGCATCTTTTGAGGGAACTCTGTGGAGATGACATTAAGAACCACTTTTAAAATTAAAGGCAGTTTCCCTTCCTTCATTTGTTTGTTTGTTTTAAAATAGATCTGAGTTCATATTTTCCTTTAATTTCTTCTTTTGCAGTTCATTGTTCTAATAATATGTAAATCACTCACAGCAGATATTTAACATTCAAATGCAGAGTTCATTTTATTGAAGCTCAGTAGAACAAATTACTATCAATTTGCTCTAAGTAAAATTCAATATTAAAAATGTTTCATGTTTGCCAAGTGAAAAGTAAATAGCTGAAAGTTGTTAATAAAACCTTTTTTGGAGAGTAATATTAGGCTCATTTTTGGATCCCATCCTATTCCCAACAAAAGGAAATATTGTTTGTCTCTCACACAGAATGGTGATGTTTGCACATTTTAATCTGATTATTGACTCTTGGAATGTGATTCAATTCATTCAGCAGTTGTGAGTGCCTACTATATGCCCGGAAGTGGGCTTCAGTAAATTTCTATTTTGAAGAAGTTTGACAAAATCTTCATTGAATCTTCTTTTTAGTACTTTGCACTGGGAGTGCCACTCTGAGGAAATCAGGAAGCTAAAATCATAAGAGAACTAAATTTGATTGCCCATTCCTTATTAATTTTCTTCCTTATAGTGAAAATTGTTTTTAGACAAATAATCAAGTAGTATGTACAGTGACTCTTCTTGTAACTGTGATCTTCCTGATATACCATGATGTCAAATTGGATGTGAAATGGAAAAGGCACTAACTTTAGTGAAATTATGACCTTCTATCTGGCCAAAAAAAAATATATATTAACAAATGTAATACAGTATTTGTTCATCTTTCCAAATATTAAGCTCAATTTTTGCAAATCATAAAAGATGCTATTATACGGGAAATCTCTGTACCTTCCACTCAGTTTTGCTGTGAACCTGAAACTGCTCCATAAAATAAAATCTATCAGGAAAAAAAAAAGATGTTGTAGATGAATCAAAGCAGAATACTGGGGACTTCCCTGGCGGTGCAGTGGTTAAGCATCCGCCTGTCAATGCAGGGGACACGGGTTTGAGCCCTGGTCCAGGAAGATCCCACATGCCACAGAGCAACTAAGCCCATGCACCACAAGTACTGAGTCTGTGCTCTAGAGCCCGCGAGCCACAACTACTGAAGCCTGCGCACCTAGAGCCCGTGCTCTACAACAAGAGAAGCCACCGCAGTGAGAAGCCTGCATACCACAATGAAGAGTAGCCCCTGCTTGCTGCAGCTAGAGAAAGCCCTCATGCAGCAACAAAGACCCAATGCAGCCCAACATAAATAAATAAATTTATTTTAAAATAAAGCAGAATACTGTTCTCAAAATCTGTTCACCTCTTTTGAGTCAATAGTAAGATTCCCCTTCTAGGAATTATACCTTTTTTTCTGTCAATGAGCCACTATGTGGAAGAGAGTAGACAGGCAATAAAAATATTTATTTCCTGGCAATTTAATGGAAGCTGTGGTAGGTGGAGCAGGGAGATGGAAAGATAAGTAAGTATCAGGTCCTGAAGTAGAGTGGCTAGCAGGATAGTAACAAGGTCAGGGTGAGGCATTAAAAACCTATAATCAGTTTGTTATTAGTTTACATCAGCTAGCTATATGTGTTTAGGCTAAAAAGGAAATAAAAGTTCTTAGTAACATTAAAAAAAACCTATAATCGGTACTTTGGGAGTAGAGAGTATGGTTGGGGAACATTGCTGGTGATCAGTCCTCTTCCTGTGTATTTAAGGTGGTATGAGTTAGTTAGAATGGGAGCATTCATTCATTTGAATAAACCTGTGTCAACATTACTTTAAAAAAAAGGTAAGAGGTGCTACAGAATATTGTCTAACACACAAAATGCCGTGACGTTAATAGCAATTAATGAAACTTTTACCTTTGAGCTTTAAGATAGAGAATGGCCTATTGGTTAAAACATACATATTTCTGACTTACAAATATTGAATTATTACTTACTAGCAAACTATTGTCTCAACCACCACTTTAGCATTTCTTTAATACCAATTTGAGAAAAAATAATGACTCAGGCATACGATGCGATGGTTTCATTTTCTGTACTGATATATGTGTTTCTTTGTCTTGGAGTTTCCAAAGTGATGATTTTATTCATGAAAATGCTTCAAGAAGCAAGCTGTGATTTTTAAATAAGCCAACTGCTTGCTATTCCTTTGCTCAGAAAGTTAGGGAACTGAATGAACCACAACAGAACGCTCATTTCCTCTTGCCTTTTGACTTACCATCCACTGGTAGGCCTACAGCCCATGAGTTTGACAAATGTCAAGAATCTAGCCTATAATTTGAATTTAGTGTTCAAAAGCCTATATTAAAGTAAAGAGAACTACAAATATGTCCACTATAGGCTACTTCCATTTCACTGCTCGATATTTTACTGTCCTTTCTCATGCCTGCCTCCAAAGCATCTGTGCTTTCCTTCTTGCTGATGTGCACACTTTTTCCAGATTGTTTCCACTGATGTCAGCCAGGCCTGACAAGCCAAGCCTTATGTTTATTGCAGTGGGATAGGATCCAAGAAAGTCTTAGAAGGACGTGGCTACCCCTGCAGGTACAGAAAAAGATGCTGAGATTCCCATTGGTGTAAGTAGTTCATTAAGGTGTTGCTCCAGTGACAAAGAAGGATACCCTGACTTTTTTCCTCCCACATACCCCAGGCCTGCTCTTTGATAATTTTTCACGCTTCAGGGCTGCCTATGACAATATTTAGGACAAGTTTTAGAAAGCAGAAAAAGACAAAGATAAGAACTCATTTTAAGAGGCTTTTCCCCAAAACCCTAAAAAAGGAGATATTCTAAGTGGGAATCTGCACATTTACTGACAACTTCAAAAGAGCAGCTTGTAGAGGGAATGATTCAGAATGCTTCTGTGAGCTTCAGGAAACTCTTCAAGACATCAACATAGTAACTAAGAGGATTATGCATTTTAAAAAGCAAGGCGTTTCTAAATCTTTTTATTCATATTTGTTTGGTCTTCACTGGAATAAAGTTTATGGCAGCAGCAAGGTAGTCATATGGCAGATTAGTTTTCAGAAATATGTAACTAAATGCAGAAATAGCAAGTAAAAATAAGCAGGCAAAAATATTGCTTTTGTTTGTTATTGTTGTTATTGGTTTTGGTTTTTAGTCTTAGAATTCCTAAAAGTTCAGTACTTACCTTTATGCTCTTCAGCAGCTTTTGGTTAAAAATGTTTCCTTTTCTTTTGTTCTGGTTCATCTGTTTATGATAACATTTCATCCCTAAAAAATAGGCTTTTAAATATTGTGAAGGACCAGTACACTGTCTAAGATGACAGATTAATTACCTTCTTTTACCCTTAAGGGAGCCTAGTAAGAATTTGAAGACATATCGGCACTGATAGCTTACCGCTAAGGTCTGTGTGTTCTGCCAAAAGTAATGAAAAAAGGAAATGCAGTCCTGCTACTGACTCTCAGGATACACAGCTTTGATAATACCAGCCTGTCGTTTCAGATAAGATAAAAAAAATCACTCAGAAAAGAAAGAAGAAAGCAGATGAAGAGATTTTATCCACAGTGTGTTGCAGGATAACCTGCTGGAGAAATAATATAGTGATAATGAAAACAAAACATGAAGGTACCTTCAGTAGTACCCTTGCTTTCTGTTTTTTCCTTTCTTGGAAAAGGTAATACCTTTTTCAAATGTAAATATAAAAAGATTTTCTTTTTGTCCTGTTGCTTTGTCCTTTACTTCTGATTAGTATTTAATTAATTCCATTGAAACCTCAGGGGGAAAGTTAGGATATGTTGCAGTAATTTGCGTATTCACCTCCTAGTAATGTTTGAGCAACAAAGTTAGTTGACCTGAATGCTCCGTACTGCGTCCATTAAAATAACTCGCACATAAGTCTTTCCTGTAACTGTAGCCAGCAGAGCTTAAACCCAGCTGTTGTCCTCAAAGCTCTTTCTCTTTGCATTATACTGTGTTTAAGCACAGTGTAAGTGATACAACCATCAGTAATAGATTTATGAAACTTATGACTGTACCAGGCGATAGATAGTAAATATAAAAGTATGTCAAGTATATTCTTAGATGAATTCTGGAATGAAAGCTCACGATCTCTGGATTGGTTCGTGGAATACCCAACTTCTAGTCCTGTCTCTATTTGAATTTTGACATGCTTAAGTAGGATTCAGTTTCTTCACCTATGGAATGAGGCTAGAGTACTCATAACTTTCCAAAAAAATTTTTAGTAAAATAATTTCTTTTTTGAAGTGAAATGTCACCTATAATCCTGAAATCCCAAATCCCACCTGCTTGACCTCCTTGCTCTGTCCCCAAGATAGCCCTGGTGTGCCTCCAAGAAATTGTACAACTCCAAGGAACAATAGTATGAGAACTACTAGACTAGATGATCTTTATGGTATCACCACAAATTTTCAGTTTTCTCCACTGTAGTTATTTTTGTTGTATAATATCTCTCATACATTTTAACATTAATGTCATAAAGGGTCCCTTTATGCCTCAATAGTTTTAAGTGTATTGCCTTCATTAAAATATTTGTTCTTGTCTTCTGATTTCCTTTAGTTATTTAGTTATTTTGATCAGTGTGAAGTATAGATAAGTATTATAATCCCATAGCAATTTTTTGTATAGCTCATAGTATGAATTGCCTTTCACTAAAGCAAAGGATTCATGGACTAATTTAACCAGTATTTATTGAATGTGAACCTTATGAAAGGTACTGTGTTAGAACCCAGGATGTAAAAATAAGTAAGACATTGTCCCCACCTTCAAGGAACTCACAGTCTGGCCAGGGAGAAAAACAAGGAAACAGATAGTATGATACTGTGTGGTAAGCGCTGAGTGCCAGCCTGTATCCAGTTTCCTGATCAATCCATGCACTTGGATGACTAATAAGAAAATCAGATATAATCCATCTAGATCATGGCTCTTGACATATCACAAGCAAAATCATTCAAATCTTTTCCTCCCCAAGTTTTCCGATGTCAGTAAATGGTAGTATCCGTGATCCAGTGGTTCAAGCCAGCAGTTTAGAAGTCATTCTTTTTGCTGTGTTGGGTCTTCGTTTCTGTGCGAGGGCTTTCTCTAGTTGTGGCAAGCAGGGGCCACTCTTCATCGCGGTGCGCGGGCCTCTCACTATCGTGGCCTCTCCTGTTGCGGAGCACAGGCTCCAGACGCGCAGGCTCAGTAGTTGTGGCTCACGGGCCTAGTTGCTCCGTGGCATGTGGGATCCTCCCAGACCAGGGCTCGAACCCGTGTCCCCTGCATTAGCAGGCAGATTCTCAACCACTGTGCCACCAGGGAAGCCCTAGAAGTCATTCTTAATTTCTACCCTTTCCTCATCCCATGCATCAAATTTATCAGCTAATTTTATTACTTCTATTCTAAAATAGATCTTCAGTTGATCCATGATTCTCTACCATGCTAGTCCAAGTCACCATTATGTTTCACCTGGTCAATGCAGTAGTCTCCGTCTGGCCTCTATCTTGCCCCCAACCCTTGACAATACTCCTACAACTTTCAAATGGCAATGAAAGTGTTTTAGTTAGCATGTTAGTTTGGCTGCTTCAAAAGAGGCAAAAATAGCATGTCTTAGAGAAAAATATATGGTTTTCTTTTTCATGTATAGTATAAGCTGGTGGGTCCGTGAGGTCATCATACTAGATGGAGAAAAAGAATTAGTCAAAATTCCACACCCATTCATGGTCAAAACTCTCAGAAAACTAGAAATACAAGAAAACCTCCTTAACCTGATTATAGATATCTACAAAAAACTATTGTACTTAACGGTAACATTCTCAGTGTTTTAACTGTAAGGTTCAGAACAAAGCAAGTATGTCATCCACTCCTTCTAGTCCTATTCAGCATGTGACTGGAGGCAAGTTCCATAAGACAAAAAGGAAAGGAGAGGGGAGGAGAGGCGAGAAGGGAAGAGGAGGGGAGGGGAGAGGAATAAATGCCATAAAGTTTAGAAATAAGTAAAACTCTCCTTATTCACAGACATGATCACCTATGTAGAAAACCCTAAGGAAGCTACAAAAAGCTACTAGAAAAACCAATGTACAAAATCAACTGTATTTTTGTGTACTAGTAACAAACAATTTGAAATTTTTTAAATTTTAAATACCATTTATAATAGCATCCAAATAATGAAATACCTATATCCAATAAAATGTGTTCAACATTTGTATTCTGCAAATTATAAAATACTACTGAATGAAATTTTAAAAGATTTGCATAGAGAGATATACCATGTTCATCAACTAGTAGACTCAATATTGTTGTGAAGTCTTCCAAAATTGATCTCCAGGTTTCATGTGTTGAGAGAAAGAAAAGATAGGGCAATTAACTGTAAGGAAGGTCCTGACTGATAAAATCTGGAATACAAAACAAGCATGTTATATATCAAGTTGGAGGGTATGGTATTGGTGAGGGCCAATTTCAACTTTTTCTTTTAAGTGGAAAAGAATGTGAGCAAAATCAATAGGAGGACAGTACAGGGATTATAAAGTTTGGATTCTGAAGGAAGCTCCCACTTTTTCTTAAAGAATATTAATTGATGTCATCTTCTACTAGTAATTTATTGGTAAGTTGAATGAATTGGAATCTAAAGAACACAAGAGAAGGTCTGAAGTAACCTGGTCAGTGATGTGCCAGACCACCAGTGAGAAATGAATGCTGAAATTAACAAACAGCATTGAGGCAACTTGAGGTTTAAAGTCGCTATCTTCTTCAATTGATAGTTATCAATTAGGATCAAGTCTGGAGTCACAAACCACACTGTAATTTGAGCAGGAGTGGTTTAATATAGAGAGTTATTAACTATTTACAAGGGATTTGCTTTTAAAAGGGTAGAAAAGAGAATTCTAAAGAATGTTTTAAGACTGAGGGAGAGAACTCAAGAAAGGAACAAACTTGGAAAGGGTCTCCTTCCCCAAGTTTGGGGCTCAGACCTCATTGGAAAAGGTGTGTCTGCAACCCATTGGATTGCGGAGAAGCCCACTGGGTTGTCCCGGGCCAGAGCTGGTCCATGGCCATAGGACAGAGGTTGGTTATATGGAACTGCCAGCCAAGACTAGCTAGTTGGGAGGCCCCCCTCCAGGGTGCCAGCAGGCCTAGTCTGGTGGGCAGGGCATTGTGAGGAGGAGATCCCTCCTGGTTTCTGAGGGGCAAGCAGGAAACTTCTGGCTAGGGCTGGAAAGCTGGAAGGTGAGCACCATTAGGTGGCAGAGAGGGTATATGTCTGGGGGTCATGTGCCACTGAATCACGCTAAGATCCTTCCTCCTCCGAGGTCCCTCCAGCTCTATCTACTGACAAAATTTACATTGTGCCAGCTGGCAAGGGAGAAATATTCCAGTATCACAGGTGGGCAATGGAAAGTGCATTTGGAGCTGAGTGGCATTACGTTGATAAAGGAAGCAGTTCTTGACTTCTGTACTGAGTACGTATTAACAATTTCAGGGATTTTATATCCTTCTAAGTCACATGTGCTAATACATATGCCAATTTTATTATTAAATGGTAGTTTTATTATTAAATACAGGAGAAAAACATCTTGCACATTGTGAGTCAAAGGAAGAACAAGATGATGACTCCAGTCCAGTTATAACTCGTGGTCAGCGAGCCTTAGAACATATAAAACTGCGTTTGCTACGCTTGGAGAAGATGGCACATTTTGGCAGAATTTTACAGTTTACATTTTCACATTCCAGGGTGTGGCCACTGTACCATTCTGACACAGAATTAGCATCCCTAGTTAATGTTATGTAAAACAGAGGCCCGTGAGGCATGAGCCCTAGGAGATGGTTCCTGGTGAAGCAAATAGTATTTTTAGGACCAGACCGGATTTTTCTTTTAGGGTCCACATGGCACTAAGCAGATGGTGCTGTGGGCGGCTGTGGTTTAAGATCTGAGGCAGTTCATGAAGACACCCAGTCTTGTCCTTGTCCCGCCCTAGAGGCAGTGATGGCTACAGGCTGGTCCAGGCAACAAGGTTGTGTCTGCTGTCCCTGTAGGCAGACACTGCTGGACCCTGCAGACTGGCAGCACCCTAGACTAGACTGCAGGGCAGCTGGGAACTCAGCCTGCTGGTAATGTTCAGAATTAGCATAACCTTACCTATTGTAATGTGGAAAGGAACTTGGAACTTTTTTCTCCCCATAGCGCTCTTTAGTTCTTAAAAGTATAACTTAATGTTGAAACTCCCCTTCCCCAGAGGTCCTCTCTTTTAATTGTTCTTTAATATTCCGTGGTCTGCGATTAGACTGCATTTATCCAGAAACTTGGATGCTGGCTAGTTGATGGGGTTAGGGAGGAGAGAGAAAGTCATTTAACATGTGCTCGCTTTTTCCAGAAAAAAGCATTGTATATTCTCCTTGATAGAAATGTCTTACTCCCAACATCTGTGTTACCAAAATCATTGTCTTAATTTGATCCCATCCCCTTTTTTTCCATTTATTCTCTTTGTCAGTCTCCTGTCGCATTTATTTTAAATTTATTTGATCTTGTCATCTTTTTTGATTTATTAAATTATGAAGCACTCCAGATTCCTATATTATGAAAGCATGTACATGTAAAAGTTAAAATTCTCTCCAGCATCATAATCCCCTCCCTGGTAAGTTTTATTAAAAACTTCATGTACATTCTTTTTTCTGTTCCTATGCAGTCATTCACATAAATAGTATGAATTTGTGAGTGATGTGTTTCACCAAAACATGTTACAAACATTGTTTTCAACTTGCTCCATTTTGTTTTAACCACTGCATGATGATCCTCTGTGGCTTATACACGTTTATCTCACCAGTCCTGAAACTTCCCAGTTTTTTATTGTCATGGGGGAAAGAACCTGCTTTATGCATTTTATGCACTCAGACATTAGCTCTGCAGAAACGATTCCTAGAAGAAGACTGCTGAGTGTCCTTTGAACATTTTTATAGATTTTGACCAACCATCCCCCAAAAATGTTGAACTAGTTTGCACTCCATTAGCAACGGTGCATGTGCTCTCCTGTCCCACTTTTAATGCTGATATCACTGATTCCCCCTCTAGAAGCTGCCCTTCCCTTCACTGGGACTGGTTGGCACTTGAGTCAACAACTTGTCATTGTTCAGCCCATGATTTGCTTTTCTGAGATAGGATTGTACAGGAGGAAAAATAATTTTCTCTCTACCCTTCTGAGTTCTAAGCTGAGACCCCTGCAATAAAAGACAGATTAACAAGAGAAAAAGAAAAGTTTATTAACATATATACCTCATGTATACGGGGAGATAACCAGGGGAAAGTGAATAACTCCCTGATATGGCTTTGAATTCAGACCTAAATACCTTCTTAGTAGGAGAAGGGGAGAGGAGATGTAAGGCTCCTAGGGGAGAGTGGATGATTTTTAGGAAAGATGAATGGGCCCTTAGAAGAGTAGGTGGGAGGTACGATAGTTTGTGACAAAGTTTGTCAGTGTTTGGTGTCCACTTCTAATCTCCCCTCCTGTGATAAGAGTCACTCTCCCCTGGTTGATGAAACTTCTTTCCGGGGAAGGGATTTATGACAGTTGAGTTCCTTTTAGAAGATCTGTCTTTAGGCCATGAGTTCAGACAAAGCCTCCCCCTGCATTTGCTGTTTTTCAAGTGCCTACAGCTCAAAAAATAATCCATGTGCCAAAGTGGCATGTTTTGGAGCGGCATGTTCTGCACCCTTCTGGATAAACCCAACAAAAGCTTATTTCCTATCTCAGATAATTGCCACAGTAGCGTCCTTCCTTGGACACAATATTCAGACCAGACCTTCCTGGGAGTTATTATAACATACACCGTGCTTGTAGTGAGGCCTCGGCCATCTCACTAAATTAAGCAGGGTCAGTTTTCTTCATCCTGTGGAATGGGAGATAAAGTTATAATAGTTTTTTTTTCCTAAACGGTATACATTTCCAGACAGAACACTGCTAGACACATTTATAAAATGTATAACAATCAGATAACTGTTACCAGTAATTGGCAGTCAAGCAAATCCAAGCTATAACCACCCACCACAGGAGCAAAATAAATGTGTTATTTTTCCTTTTTTTCCCAGATGAATAGAAGCCTCAGATTCATTTCAGCTGGATAGAATGAAAAAAGCCTTCAAGCCAGCAGCTGTCAATAAACCATTTTTTTCCTCTATAAGGACAGTATAACATCAGTAAAGACAGTGAAAACAAGAAGGAGGGGACAAAACCCTAACGACTACTTTATTTTCATTTTTACACGTGTCCTTCTAATTTTTATCCATCTGTCAATATTTTTCATGGTTGAAATTCTTTTATATATACAACTTTACATTCTGATTTTGTTTTCACTTTAAAGCTGACTTTTTGTTAGATATTCCAATAGCTGCAGCCTTTGTGGTCGTTGTGTGTTAGTTCAGGTAAGGGTGATGGTGGCCTCCCCAGAAAAGACCTAGGCTTCTCCACATGTCCTACTACTGAACTAGAATTGCTCATTCTGGGCACAGCAGAGCCTCACAGAGAGTCTGGGAATGTGAGCCAGGGGAGGGAGAAGGCCAGAAAACAGGGCTGGTGGCAGCAGCATTAGTTGCAACAGTTCCACTCAGGAATTTGTTGTCTGACACTTCACAAAGCTCTGCACCTCAAGGTGAAGCCAGCTAGCAACTGAAATTGTAAATTTAGTGTAGCTGGAGGGATAATCAGAGTAATATAGGGTGAGAGAAGGACAGGCGGGTGAGGAAAAATGAACAAACAGCTACCTAAACAAGCATTGCAGCTTTTGATTCAAGTTTAGAATAAAGCCCAAAACGAAACTTTTAAATGGAAACTACATTTGAGGTCATCCTTTAAAGTTTCTTGTGTGTTTGGTGTTACTTGTTAATTTTCTCCTTCCCTCCCACCCTCCCTTCCTCCCTTCCTTGTATCTGCATTATATCTTCCAATGCCCATTTGGCAGTAATTCTTTTCTCAAAAACTTAAAAATTATAATCTCAAAGGGACTGGATCATATCAAAGTGAGTGAAGGAGAATTTGCAGTTTGGAAAAGCATGTTCAGTTACCTATTCTTTGTTCCTGTTAGAATACTTGATTACTTCTGAAATGTTAAATAACATTTATGGAAGGCATGAGGATTTTGTCTTTATAGGAGGATACTGAGTGAACTAAAGTTTTAGAAACACTACCCTAGAACAAAAGTGCAAAGTTTCACTTTATGCTAAATTTTCGCCTTTTGAGGCTCTTTTAAAAGAATTTTAATTGCTTTTGAGGGATAATTGATATACTACGTTTAAAGTATACAATATGATAAGCTTTGCCATATGTATACACACATGAAACCATCACCACAATCAAGATAGTGAACATATGCATCATCCCTGCAAGTTTCTTTATACCTCCTTGTAATTCCTCCATCCCTTTTCTCTTTAACCCCTCCATCTCCAAGCAACCACTGATCTGCTTTTTGTCATTACAGACAAAAAGTTTACATGTTATTAAATTTCATATAAGTGGAAATATATGTGAGGGGGGTCTGGTTTTTTTCAGTGAGCATAACTATTTTTAGATTCCTCTGTGTTGTTAGTGTCGGTAGTTCATTCTTTTATATTGCTGAATGGTATTCCATTGTGTGAATATACCACATTTTGTTTTCCATTCACCTGTTGATTGACATTTTGGTTGTTTCCAGTTTTGTTGTTTCTGGTTATTACAAGTTAAGCTGCTGTGAATAAATCTTTGTATTGGCAAAGGTTATCTATTCCCTTGTGTTAGTACCTGGGAGTGGAAAGCCTGGATCATATGGTGAGTGCATGTTTATCTTTTTTTAAAAAGTTGATATATCATTTTACATTGTTATCAGCAGTTTATGACAGTTCCAGCTTCACATCTTTAATTTTAGACATTTTAGTTGGAGTGTAATGATATCTCACAGTGGTTTTAATTTGTGTTTTTCTAATGACTGACTATATTGGACATTTTTTCATGCCATCCGTATGTCTTCTTTGAGAAAGTGTCTGTTCAAATCTTCTGTTCATTTTTTATTGGGTTACTTTTTTTCCCAATCATTGAGATTTCAGAGTTCTTTATATATTCTAGATATGGACTTTATCAAATGTGTGATTTGCAAATATTTCTTAACAGTTTCTTCTGAGGAGCAGAAGTACATAATTTTGATGAAGTCCAAAGAAATCTTGATCTATCCTGTGGTCACAAAGATATTTTTCTGTGTTTTCTTCTAGAAGTTATAGCTTTAGGTGGGTCTCTGATTCATTTTTTGTTGTATGTGGTGCCAGGAATAGATCAAAGTTCCTTATATAGCTATCCAGTTGTCCCAGCACAATTTATAGAAAAGTTTATCCGTTCTCCACTGAATTGCCTTTGAAACTTTACTGAAAGTCAACAATCCTTCTTAGTACTCTAAACTTAGTGCCTTATAAATTATGAGGTTTTCCACTCTGGCTATTGGGAATATGCACTATTCTCCCAGTGTGAACTCTGGGCATTGTTCCCTCTAATCATCTGGGTGGTTCTTTCCCTAGCATTGGGTAGTTCTCCTTAACTTTATGCACTGATCACTAATTAACTGAGTCATCAGTTAAGATCTTTAGAGTTTTCTCTTAGTACGAATTTCTCCTCTCTGAGAGTCTGCTCTGCAAATTCTAGCAGCCTGTGCTTCCCGGGACTCCCAGCTGCATATTTTAAACTGTGAGAGGTTACTAAGCTCTCCCTGGTTTTCCTTTCTCTACATTATGACCTAGAAATTTTCTCCAGACAGTCAATTAGAGCAGTCGTAGATTTCACCTTGTTTGTTTCCTGTTTCTCAGCAATCACTGTCCTTCATTGCCTGATATTTAAATACTTGAGAGCCGTTATTTCATATATTTTCTTTATTCAGCCTTTATTACTTGATCTTGGCTGGAAGTTGTGACTGTTTCTTCATGCCCCCGAGCATTCAGCATGCTGGTACATAGTAAATATTCTTCAAAGACTGACTATAGTCACTTACATAGATCCACATAGAAATAACTGGCTGGTGTGTAAGTGAAAAAAAAAAAAATGTAACTTGTAGAAAGGGTATGACAGTAAGTAAAAAATGTTAGATGCCAGAGCATTTCTGATCAGGGCTTTCCTGGACTGCACCATGCCCTGGCCAGTCACTCAGGACACCAGTGCCTCTGAACTTTACCTGCTTCCAGCACTGCCAAATAGCAGAAATAACACGGGCATGTAACTACTTAATTTATTGCCTAACGTGATTGATCAGAGCCAACAGGAGAGGCATCAAGTCATCCCAGCCCCAGAAAAGTCCCAAACACAAGCTCAGATTTCCATAGTAAACAAAATTCAAATTCATTGCTACCTTCTTTGTTCCCTTCCTGTCCTCTTCCCAGCTTCCTGTCCAGTGCCTCCCTCAGGGAGGTCTTATGACCTTCTGATTTGTTCTTCTATGAGAGACATCAGCTACTGCTGAATTAATCTATTTTCATTGTCCTCCTACTTTTGAGTTTTGCTTTCAGGCAGTGGATTGTTCTTTGCTTATGTCCACTTGCTTCTACCAATTATTAGAACTTCTTTGTATTTTATTACCTGTGCCTCTCAAAATTTTATAAGCCCAGAAACTGAGTCAAGATTTACGGAAAGACATTCTAGAAATCGTCAAAGGAACCTACCAGGTTGTTTCCGACATGAGACCTTTCTTCCTCTTTCTTTTAAAATGTCCCTCTGGCATTGAGACTATTTGAACTTTTCTTCATAAATAACTCCAGTCTGGTGAAAGCCTAGGTTCCTATCCTATCAATTTACCAGTGTTATTAAGGGAAGATCTTTCTGTAGACCACACGGTCTCATTATCTTTGTGGTTTTTACTCTTGCTTCTTCTCCTTAACTTACCTTGAGGTAAGAAAAGGCACTTCTAAGATAGGAGAATCTTTGTGTCTGACTATAATAATCACAAACTTTATGTAACAGGATTAATTTGAGGTAACATGTAATTAAGACTCAATCTGAAGAGGGTCAGCTCTGCACAGCTGAAAATGCTAGAGAGTGTTTCCAGCCCTGCATGAATCTGTGTGACTAGTGAACTGGATCTTCAGAGTTGGAAAATTGGACTGGAAAGTAGGTGACCTAATTTTATTTTCTTTTATAGTTACAGAAACTATAACTGAGATTATCTCACAGAAACTCTTTTAGTGTTTAAGCTGATGACATTTTTGTTAGTTGTCAAGATATTAGAACTTTAAAACATTGCATTAAACAACATGTCTTTCTGCTGGTTCTATTACCATACTTCACCTTCGGTTTAAGTATACTCCAATGCTGACTTTTATTATAGACACGGGAAAACTGAAACACAAAGGTCATCCAGAACAGAAGTGGAAATTACTTTGTGAATTCCTCCTTCTTTTCTTGGAGTCAAAACATGAGATCATGTTTAGAATGATGGGCTAGCCCATGTTTTTTCTTTTTCCCCAAGATTTAAAATAATTGTTACCAACTCTATGGCATTAAATATGCCATCACATACAACAATGGTGACTTTTTTCCTCATCATTATTAGAATATTGTCACCAGGTTACATGTGATGGAGAGACGGCAGTAGACTACCCAAGCATAGGGATTTTGTGAGCACTAAACAAACTAATATTTTAAAGAAACTTGCCAGTGGTTAACTGTCATTAAACCAGATTAGCTGCCAGTAAAGGTTAGTGGTCATTATTGTTACTAATAGAGGCTTGTTTGATATGAGATATAGGTATCCAATTCCATTATGGTATGTGCCCCCAAATGTGTGAGGGGACAACCTAGCTCAGGTTCCACTGCCCGAGTGCCCACTTGCCTGGCTATGCAGACCAGCCCTTTATGAAGATTCACTGTTGACTGGGACAACTGTGAAAGCCCCTTTCAGTTCTCAAAGTCTTTGAGTTTCTTATTCATATTAAAACATCCTTGAAACTAAGTTTTAAAAAGTTCTTTCCACTGTCACTGAGATTTATTAATATGCTTAGTAATTTTCCTTCTAGCGTGTTATCTCAATCTGACAGAATGTTCTCTTCATGTGTTCTTTGACTTTGCCTTAGTCTGTTTGTGCTTTTGCTTGTCTTGCTGCATTAGGTGAAGTCCAGACACCTTAATCTCTTCTTATCTGACTCAAGCTCACTTGCCCATTGTTCCTTTACGTCAAATATGGTTGGTCTCCTTATTGAACCTCCTTATTTACCAAGCTCATTCTTATCTCTTGTTTTCTCCAACCATCACCCCTTCCTCCAGCCATTCCCTGATTTTTACTCCCTTATCCATGTTCTATACATTCTTCACGGCTATGCTGTCTGCAGCCTCAGGATGCTCTTCCATCACTAATTCCTCATTACTCACCATTCAGATCACACAGGTTGTATCCCATATGCCATCTGCAGCCAGCATTGCTCACGATAATTACAGATACATCAGCAGCATTTCTGTTCCCAATGAACAGGGTTGCTTTTTTATTTTGTTTTGTTTTATTTTGTTTTATCCCAGTAGAACATGTATTGGCTTTTCATACTCTACTTCCTGGAATATAGGTAAGACTATGTATATGAGCATCTGTAAAACATTTGTTTGCCTTTACAGGAAGTATCCTAAAATGATAGTTGGTGACATGTATTAGTAGACTCCAGTATTGTAATAACATTTGGGGAAATTGGGGGGTTGGGGTTTTGACATGTAGCATGTCAAAATTCCTCTCACTCTCACTTACATTAATGGGAAATAGGCTCTCAATAGCATTTTCATGCAGAAATGGATGCAGAACTTTTCAGAAATGGATTACCAACCTAGCATGAGCAATTCTTATACTAACCACTACTAAACAGATTCCTACTACTGTTGCCCTGCATGGTGCTATGTGGAACTAGAGAGCTGCCTATGGGAAAAGCAGCCCTCCAGCCAATCTCCACCTACAGACCTGTGCCTGCAGGTTAGAGCCTCTGCCCTGGTGAATTTTGATTTGGGTATATTTGAAATCTGACATGTTTTCTCTGCTGGCAAAAACATTATACTTGAGGGCTTCCCTGGTGGCGCAGTGGTTGGGAGTCCGCCTGCCGATGCAGGGGACACAGGTTCGTGCCCCGGTCCGGGAAGATTCCACATGCCGCGGAGCGGCTGGGCCTGTGAGCCATGGCCGCTGAGCCTGCACGTCCAGAGCCTGTGCTCTGCAACGGGAGAGGCCACAACAGTGAGAGGCCTGTGTATCGCAAAAAAAGAACATTATACTCGGCATGTTTCTACCAGCCACCCTCTACACATTCCTCTGATTTTACCATGATTTCTGCTGGCCCTTCAGGCCTCGAGGACTGAATTTGGTATATCCCTCAATTTTAAGGAAGACTATTCCAAACATGCTCTCAAGCGTTAATGAAAATCCATCAAGCCATTAGCATAGCTGGTGCAGTCAACTGGGTGGATAGTTTATGCGTGTTAATTTGTACTCTTTATAGGTTATACTCTAATTGTTCAGTGTGTGGTCTGTGGCTCCATCTGGACTAACAAGTTCTGCTGAAATGTGAGTTGTGCATTTTTACTGCTCCTCCTCAGCCCACCCAACCCAGGCTCCAATCATGCATATTTAGTAAGGACTTCTGGAGAGATTTTCAGTCTAGGTCAGAAGCAGAATTGCAGGGTGCGTTTGAAATCTAAGTAGCATATAGTTTATCTCAGGCCTTGCTGTGATAAATCCAGTGGTACTATATGTAAGATGCCTTTTACATTCATCATTTATGGCAGGTTTTAAGGTTTTGGAGGCTGGATTCTATAGGAGGAGTGGAGGGTGGGGAGGGCATGTATGTGAATGAATTTTTGTTTGTTTGGTTTTTTTTTCGGTACACGGGCCTCTCACTGTTGTGGGCTCTCCCGTTGAGGAGCACAGGCTCCGGACGCACAGGCTCAGCGGCCATGGCTCACGGGCCCAGCCGCTCCGCGGCATGTGGGATCTTCCCGGACTGCGGCACGAACCCGTGTCCTCTGCATCGGCAGGTGGACTCTCAACCACTGCGCCACCAGGGAAGCCCTGTGTGAATGAATTTTTATTCGTCAGTCAAACTTTCAAACAAAACTAACAAAGCCTTGTCTACAGTAACTCCATATGCACCAGTACTGTAGAGGCACAGACCGTGACCTAGAAGGAACCTTTGTTTAAGCTTCCCACAAATGTCAATATGACTATTGTTCCTGTTGAGAAAAAGAGGAAAAGGAAATAAGAAGCAAAATCCCAATATCGAGAAGGAAGGCAGGCTGAATCCCTACAGGGCTCTTGTTTGTCTACTCGTGGGTCCTGTGATGTTTCCTTTCTTCACTTTATCTGCTGGAATCCATTTGTAATGAGCAAAAATTGTTTAAGGACACAGGTCTGTTTTCTCTGAAGTTAATGCTTCTTAGTGAGAAACATTTCACTTTCAATAGAGATTGACCTAAGATTTTATTCCCCACTGTTTTCTCTCATATGGAAAGATTTTCAAGATATGTAAAAGAAAAGTATGAAACAGTTCTAAGTGCCCGTTAGTGGAAGGAAAAGAGAACGTTCTGCTGATAAGATGGACATAATATGATGTCCAGGGCGTGCAGGGAGCATTTCCAGATGGTAGTTTCCTGCAAGGTTTAGGACTGGGCCTCTGCTAGCACACTCACTTTTTGTCAAATATGGTCCGATACTGTTAATTATTATTATTATTTGTTTATTTGCATATGATCGTCCATAATAACTTTTTTTACAGTTGAAAGTTAGAAACAAAGATTTTAGAGAGGGAAGTCCTTTAAAACAAGATATCTCCTGGTGAGCTTTCATAGAAACTTTCAGCTCAGCAGTACTGGCTGCTTGGTGATGTTCCCTCAAATGCTGGACTTTGGGTGTGTGTTGCTGTTATTGATGACTTCATCTGCCTGAATGGGTGTTCGTGTTTGACATAAGTGGGGCAAATAGGCAATGCTCTATGATGGATGAGTATCAGTGCTTCTGGAAGGGCTCTGCATTCAAAGAGCTCTGGGAGGAAGGGCCAACACTGGTGTATTCTGTTATTCCTTGTGTTCTGTGAGTAGGTGAATCGGTGCAGAAAGATAACAGAGCATTTTGAATTACAGGGCCACCAGAGTGCAGAAGCTAGCCAGCCTTCCAGATTATTTCCATAAGTAAAGAATGGTGCTGCTAACCAGCTTCATCCAATTTCAGGGCTTGGATGAAATCAAATTAGATTGGCTTTGCATCAGCCAGGGGTTGTGCTGGCAAACAATAGACAAATAAATGTGGCACTGTTTCCTGAACAGAGGCATGGGGACAGTGGTATTGCTGAGTAAATTTATTCTATAAGTCATGATATTAATGATGACTAGATACAAACTGGATAAACTCAAAAGAAGCAAGAAAAAACAGAAAGGAAAGGAAGCCACCTTATTTAGAAACCTGAGGAGCAGGTGATGGTGCAGAAAGGATCTAGACCTTGAGGTCAGGGCTCTGTTTTCTTTTTCCTCACCTCCACTTACTACCAGTTTGCCCTCTTACAGCGAACTTCACTTCCTGAGCCTTGTCTGTATCATGAACACAAGAGTACCTAACTTGCTGGGATCACTGTGATGATTGAAGATCGTATATATATGATATATATATATATATCTTATATATATATGATATATATATTCTAGCAGAGGGAGCCTGGCATAGAGTAGGTCCCAATAAGTAAGAATAACTCGGCTGTTCTTATTGGCAGAGATGTAGCAGCCTGGTGCTAAGCCTGCTTCCACTCCTATCATCTGCATCACCGCCCGTGGGCTAGCTCAGCCCTGTGAAAGGACAGCTCCATCCAGCTAACAGCTTCCTGGTACTTCTGCTTTCATGTCTGTAATATTAAGCTTTGACACTCCTTCTACACCCTTATCCAGGGAAAATTACACCAAATAGACTTATCTTTGATCTATTTTCCATTTTGACTAAATTATGGACAATAATACTATATTTTAAAGTATAGACAGAGACTGCAGGCTACAAAAATCCAAACCCTTTTTAGTCTTTTCAGATCTTGAAACTGGATGATTAACCATTGTCAGCTCTACATTGACTTGGGCTTTCTTAGCTATTGAACTCTTGGCTCCAATTCACACCTTCACTCTCCCTTTAATCTAAAATGACTTTTTTTGTAATGCCTTAATTTCAGAAGTGCATTTATGTATTGGTTTTGTTATTTTAGTAGAATTATGATCTTTGATGTGTTCTAGCCTAAAAATCTGCTTTTAACATAATGGTTACAAAGTATCCTATAGCCAACAAATGGACTATTAAAGCATCAGTTTTGTCTTCCTTTACTGCTAGGGTTTTCTTCCCCAGAATGCCAATGCTGTAAAATTCCACATTAATAAGACCTCAGGTAGGCTAAAAGTGCAAAAGAACTCTTTCTGTTCCATGATAATGCTGCATAACAAACTGCCTCAGAATTCAGCAGCTTAAAACAATTATTCTTGTTCAAATGCTCGTATGGGTTAGTTAGGTTGGCTGATCCAAGATCAGCTCATCGAAGTCCAGGTTTGCTCCGCATATTTTTTATCCTCCTTGGACCAGTGGGCTAATCAAGGTGTGCTTTTCTGTGGCAATGGCAGAAGGGCGTGAAGGGCGAATGGAAACAGGTGCTACCTCCTAAGTTGGTAACTGCCCCTTTCATTTCCAGCTCCATCCCATTAACCAGACAAGTTAGAGTGCCATGGAGGAACTGCAGAGTCACATGACAGAGGGTGCAGTTATAGGAAGGGGTGAGGAATCAAGATCAGTAACACAATTGATCACATCTGGCTTTGCTGCTAACCATTGAGGGACTTTGAGCAAGTCTCTAAGCCTCAACTTCTCAATGATTTCATTCATTCATGGAATTCAACAAATAATTCTGCCATATACTTAGTGCTGGGCATTGTTCTAGGTGATGGGAATACAACAGTGAACAAAAAAATCAGAAATCTTGCCCACATGGGTCTCATATTCTAATCAGAGAAACAGACAGTAAATTGTATATTTGTGCGTGTGTTCATGAGTGTGTTATAGGTCAGAGAGTAAAAAGTGCAATGAAGAAAAATTAAATAGGGTAAGGAAAATAATTCACCTCTCCCTGCCCCCTGCCCCAGAGATGGCCACTGTTAACAGTTTGGTGTTTGTGGTTAGGGGGATGGATAGTGGAGCCTTACCACTGGGGTTTGAATCCTTGCTCTTCCTTTGACTTGCTTTGTGATCTTGGACATGGCTGTTATTTTTCCATTGATTCCTAATAAATTCCAATAAACTTAGTGTCTGAAAGCAATATGTATTTTTGCCTCATAGCTTGTGTGAGTCAAGAGTCCAGATACAGCATAACTGGATCCTCTGATCAAGGTGTCACAAGGCTGCAGTCTAGGTGTTGACTAGACTGTATTTCTTTCTGGAGCTTGGGATCTTTTTTCAATTTCACGTGGTGATTGGCAGAATTCAATTCCTTATGGTTGTAGGGATGATGTCCTTTCCTTGTTTTATTGCTGTCAGTCAGGGGCTTCTCTTGGCTCCTAGAGGCCCCCAGTTCCTTGCCGTGTGGCTGTCTTGTAGTACCTCTCACAACATGGCAGCTCCAGTCTACTGAGTCTACTAAGACAGAGTCTTATAATCATAGGAGTGACCCTCCTATCACCATTGCCATATACTATTAGCTAGGAGCAAGTCATAGCTTCTTCAGCATTCAGTGGGAGGGGGTTATACAAGGGCATGACTAACTGAAGTTCATTTTAGAATTCTGACAACATGTTACTTAACCTCTCTGTGTCTCATTTTCCCATCAGTAAAATGGGAATGATAATAATAATATCTAACTCACCAAGTAGTTTTGAGGACTAAAGGAATTAATAGAAGTAAATCACTGAAAAAAATGCTGGGTACATAAAAATCCCTCTATGTGTCCGCTACTTTTGTTATCTATAAAATGTGAGGATTTTGTTGGGTGATTTTTAAGGTCCCTTTCAGCTCAAACATGTGGTCTTATTACAATATACTGTAATGCAAAACTGAGCAAGGATAGGACATCTACTGAGAGAGAGAGGGAGGGAAGGCACAGTATTAGGATAAGTTGAAATGAACCTAAATAGACCAAATGTTTCAAGGAGGCAAGAGTCATCCATTCCTCTTTTATTTTGCCATCAGTGAACCCTCCCTAAGTATTGCCGATTTGAAGTTTTCTGGTTGTCTTGTCAAGGGATCTTTTTGGGGACCAGTGTCCCTCTAAGCAAATAGTGCTGTGTAAGAAACTTTCCTCCTTTAGTTACCATACTGTCCCTAAGTTAATTGAAGCCTGTGAGTCTCAAATAGACCATTGGTTGATGCCACTGGATTATCATTGAATATAGGTGCTAGTGATATATTTAAAACGTAAAAGTGTGAATGACTTTTATCCAAACTTGCTTAAACAAGAATAATTGGAGTAGGACACCCCCTAATTTCCTCTCCACCCACACAGGCCCATGAGGAGAGGACGTTATGGTCATCTCTCCAAGATGTCTTGAGGCAACAGGAAAGGTCCCGATCTTGCTGTTAATGCTTCCTCTGCTAAGAGCCACTGATGGAAGCTGTTCCTCCTCAGTCAGGCAGGAAACTGCTTGGGCATGGGGGAGGTGTGCCACCTGTAGGATCAGCCCCATTCCCTGTCTCTTTGGATGACATCCTCTGTCTGGAGTAGTGATGAGCCAAGAGGCAGCTTCAGTAGTTGTCTGTAGAATTCATACTCTGTGTGTTTATGTTCTCTATGTAAAGGCCCATCATTTAGAGAGGGGCTTTCTCAACAGCAGCACTGTTAACATTTTGAGCTGGATATTCTTCATCTTAGCAGACGGTCCTATGCATTGTAGGATGTTTAACAGTGGGCCTGGTCTCTAAATGCCAGTGGCAATCCCTACCCCTACTTGTGACAACCAAAAATGTCTACAGGTGTTGCCAAATGTCCCGGTACATTTCATATATGTATTTATTTACGTAGTTATTCATGAGTTTCTTTAAAATAATTAAAACATGCATAATTTTAAAAAATTCAAACAGTACAAAATAGTAAACAGTAAAAAACACGTCTCTTACCCCAGGACCACAGTACCAGGTTTCTACTCCAGAGGCAAACATGTTACCATAATTTAGGTCACAAGAGATCTCCACTGAAATTTATATAAATGCAGATTGGGTGTCTAGTTATTGTAAGATACACGGGCGAGTGTATTATATTTTTATTAGCAACTTTTTTTTTCATTTGTGTTCAAGATGAAAAGAAAATGACTGGAATGAATCTCTTTTAGTTTGTTTCTGATGTATCTTTTAAAAAGCTTCTCAGCTCTTTCTGGACTGATATATGGCCTCTTAAGAAGAATTATTTCCTGCACAGTGAGAAGCTGCATCCCCTTAACTTATTCCCGTGGCCTCGGGAGCCTCTCACCATGATCTCGTCTAACACCGATGCCATGTGGCAGTAAGGAAGAACTCTTTGGGGCATCGATATTTTAAGCCCTCGAAGTAGACATTTTTCATCTAATGAAACAACTGAATACTTCAAAAGTACTAACCCTGGTTTTTTGTTGCGAGTATGTGAACTGTGCTCTTTATTGATTTCCTTGTCCTGTTGAGGACACAATGTACTTTGTGAGGGTGTAGTTTTCACATCACAGCACCACCTTCTCACACAGGGGAAGACGATGTTCTCATCAGGCTTGTTCATTTATCAGCATGTGTGATTTACAATCTTCATAACAAAGGCCTTGTAGCTCCTGCTTCTCCATCATCGATTTTCTGTATTATAGTGACACAGAATTTCAATTTGATTTTTGTTGGTCCCAGTCATGGTTGTGGAGATCACCACATAATGTTGACTTCCACAGCTTCAGCAAGATATATAATCCTTCAGGGAAGATTTTTCAAAATAATCCTACTCTTGACAAGATGTACTCTCGTACTCTTGATGGAATTATAAATTGACGCATGATTCTACAGAATAAGTTAGAAAAAATGTTAAATATTCGTATTATTTGGCTTAGAAACAAGACTTCCTGGAGTTGCTAAATAGTCACAAGGACACAAAGATTTCCGAATAGAAAAGTCGGACAGTGAGGAAATAGATAAATATTTTCATCACTACTAATACTACCACTATTACTGTTAGCTAAACAAAGTGACATGGTAAGCATTTTTATGCATTATCTCACTAACTCTCACAATGTTGTGAAATCGTGTTATTATTATCCCATAACTATAAAAGGAAAGTGTGTCTTAAAGAAGCTAATCAACCCATATAAATGATAATGGTGATGATAGTGATGGCCCCTAACATTCACTGAGTGCCAGTGTGTGTCACATGGGACTCTAAGGACTTTACATGGATTACCTTAGTTAGTCTTCTTACCAAGAACACAATGAGGTAGGTACTCTTTGTTATCACCATTTTACCAAAGAAGAAACTGAGGCACAGGGAAGTTAACTAACTAGAATAAAAGAAGTTAAGTTATAGCATTCAAAATATTTAAGTAGAGATTTGAGTACAGATAGATTGATTTTGGAGGTCCTAGTACCTACCAAGACCATGTGGTTGGTAAGTAAATGGTACACCAAGACCTAAACTCAGATCTGGTAGACAGTCTCTTAATCACTGAGCAGTATAGCTGATTAGTTAAGGTAATTCCATTTGATGGATTGTCTGGTAGAATGTGACGTGGTTATATACTTTTTTCAGAGCTAAATGGGGAAAAATAGAAAGCACGCAGAGGTTATCAAGGATAAGGAAGAAATGAGTTCACTCATCCTGTTAGGATTGCCCCCCGACAATTCCCCCAGCCACCTCCAGGATGTGATGGTGGCTTCCCAACCAGAAGAATGACTGAGTGGGGGTGGACAGTTTCATCCCAGAAGGAAGGATACAGCCTGAACCTAGAACCTCGAAACAGGGTCATATTAAGTAAGGAGTGTAGACTTTGGATCCTGATACCCCTTTTAAATCCTGCCTCTTCTGTCTGCATGGTGAGGCCTTAGTCAAGTCTCTCGGTATCTCTAAGCCTCCGTTTCCTCATCTGTAACATGGAGGAATGTGACCCACGTGGAGGCTTTGTTGAGAGGATTAAATAAGGTGATTTCCAACATGTTCTGCACAAGAGGAGCACTTGACAATGGGACAGAGACCCTCCTTTCCCTCAGCCTTCAGCGGGCACTCTCCAAACACCTCTTCCTAGTAGCAGCCCCTGAATACTTCATGCTCTCATCTTGCATTCATACCCTCTGAAGTCTACAACCATGAACATTCCTTGTACTCAACCAACTAAGAGTTTTCTACCCTACCCTCACTTCAAACCAAGTCCAGCCTGGCCTCAAATGCAAATACTGTTGGATAATTTTAAAGTAACTTAAGAATTGGGAATATGTGTTTTGAGGTATTTTGTTTGTCCACCTGTATCACCACTGGCATCATCTAAAATAAGCGAGGTCTTGGTTGAGTCTGAGTATTCTCAAAGTGTTTGTTTCTAATCTAGTAATAGGACTTTTCATAGTACATGTGAATAAGAGAATCAAAGTCTGTTTTATGTTATGAATACACCATAACAAAACTGAATTGCTTGGCACTGTTTGGATCTTTTAATTATGAAATCAATGACAGAAGAGCCAATTAAGGAAGAGATGTGTTTCTTCCAGGGGATTGTCTAAAGATGGAAAAGTATATTTTCAAAGGCATCTTGGGGAAACCTAGCTTGTCAGTTCAAGTAGGAGGTAGTTTAAGCCTTAGGCAGTGAATAAGCTAGTAGAGGACAGTGAGTTTTATGACTTAAGTCTCATTAAATTGCACTCATGTAAGCATGGTACATGGAATGAGAAAGTGCTGAAAATGATGGTGATTTGACTTGGATTCAAGTCCCGTGCTTTAAGGGACTGTAGATGACCTTGATCATACGGCTGCTGCCTTCTCTTGACAAGGCTAGCAGGAGGAAGAAAGGCACAAATGGCTCTGTTTGTAAAGTACAGTGTAGTCTGAAAACGCATGTGCTGAGGACAATCTTGTGCAAGTAAGACTCTGAGCCAACTGCGTGTGCACTGTCTCTAAAGCGACGTAGGAAAATAAGAGCGGCAGTGAGTGTTTCCTTCCGCTTTTAATTTAATTTCACTTATACTAAAAGAATGAGTCCCTAGGACTCTTAGGCAGCAGCGCCATTGGCCAACATCCTCACTTTTTATCTTTCAAAAATGCCTATCCACCCTCAATCTCTGTTCCTCAGCTTGTTGCGCTGTGAGCCTATTTTAATCATAAGACAAAGACAGGGGTGGCTGAATATTAGAAAATCTAGGTGAGCTCTTTGAAAGAACTAAGTTCCCTGCCTTTTTAGTGACTGTGATCATTAGAAGGCTTTGTGCTTTATTTGGACTGGCCCTTTGCTCCTTTTGTTGACAGGCAGTCTTGCAAGGCTGTCCTTTGTCCCCTGTAACCTGTCAGCAGGAGAATGGGGCACAGCGGAGAGGGAATGATGAGAAGCTGCCTTCTTGAGAGAGGAGAGCTAAAGCAGCTGCTGACAGCTTCCCCTGTGTGAGGAGGCCACACATGTCAACATCGAGATCCCAAACTTTTGGGAAACTTTATCCTTTACTGAAAATAATAAACCATGATGGCAATATTTTATGATGTGTTGATCATCCAGAGTGAAAACAACTTCTCAAGAAATAACAAAACAGGATGGTCTTAGAGAAGCGTGGTGGAGGAGAGGAGGAGATACCATTGTTAGCCCAACCCCTGATTTATCTGGGTATCTTTAATCTCCGCTTTGTCCTTCACATGAGGATAAAATTTGTGGTCAGAGGTCATCATGAGTGTTTAAATTATTTTTACAGTATAATTTAATGGGAGGGAGCCCATTAGATCTCTAGAGTTCAGAGACCGTCCCGTCTCCCCTCCCCACACCTATCACCATTGGCTGTTTGGCCGTTGCAAATCACTCAACCTGTTTCAGACACCATTTGTATGTCTTTGTATAAATCATGGATCCCCGTTTAGGGCTTTTATTCATTATACCACATTTCATATTCATAGGTGCTGAAGCCCCTCCCCCCAACCCCTCTGAACCCTGTAAACTCTTGGCCTACCAACCCCATCCTTTCCTGTTTAACTGTGGAGAAAACAGTAAATGTCAGTGTCTTCGTCACTACTGACTGCTGTGACAGAATACCATAGACTGGGGGACTTACACAACAAAGGTTTACTTCTCAGTTCTGGAGGCTGGAGGTCCAAGATCAGGATGCCAGCATGGTCAGGTCTTGGTGAGGGCCCTTTTCCTGTTTATGTCTTTACATGGCCTTCCTTGGAGTGTGCGCATGGAGAGATCCTTTGTCTCCTCCTCTTTTTATAAGGACCTTAATCCCATCATGAAGCCCTCATCCTCCTGACCTAATATAATTCTAATTATCTCCCAAAGACTCAATCTCCAAATACCATCACATTGGGGGTTAGGGTTTCAACCTCTGAGTTTTGGGGGACACAAAGATTCAGTCCATAGCAATGAGTATTTGAAGAACACAGATTAAGGGGTGAAGAAGAATTAGGTGTATCTGCTTTAGCCTTAGTCTCTTGGCTGATTCATATATAACCCATAATGCACAACTGTCATAATTTCTAGTTATTGGAAAATAATAGGCTACGTATGTCCTTGATGCAGAAATGCGTTAAATATAATGTGAAGTTAATAAGATAGCTCACAATAATCTGGTACTAATGAAGCTAAATTAATACCAGTTTAGAATTTAAAATCAAGAATAACAGCGACTGAAAATTTACAACTAAGTCATTGTAACACTGATGAACCTTTAGCTCAGCGTTGTCCAGAGAATTGCAGAATTCCACCTCTCTTGATGTGCCAGTGGTTGTCAGGGGCATCCAGAGTTGTCAGGACTTCATTGGCAGCCATACTTCCTGATAGAATACCTCATTGTCAACTCTAAGTAATTTACTGATTTTAGGTTATGAATACTAAAGTTTAACATCGGTATTCTAAATACCAGTTCTTGACCCACTGAATCTGTTAGGAATAAGTAACCCCTTTTGTAGGGGGAAGTCTGTGGTATTCCATATCAATTGCCAGGAGAACGTTGCTTTGGGATTGGGAATCTATTCTTTTTTTTTTTGAGGAACAATTTCTCTTTTATTGTTTTTTTTCAACATCATTGTTTTGTGTGTGTATGTGTGTGTTAGTTTCTACTTTATAATGAAGTGAATCTGTTCTTGATCAGGAAGGAGCAGGCCCGTAGGGCCCTGGAGGACCTAGAGTTTATCATGAAGATTACCTTTATCAAGGACTATCTTTTCCATAATTGCATCCTAACTTCTAGCACGGTCGGTCCTTGGCAATAACAAGTTCACAATAACTTTTTATGAATAATATGTAATAACATACATATCTGTTGAAACTGTAACTGTATATATCTGAATAGTATATACACAGCTGCCAAAACTATAATAAAATACTGCATATGTAGGACATTCTATAGAACTATCTTGACCTAAATTTTTTAACAGCCTCTTTTTTTTGCCAGTAAACTTACCAGAGGTTTAGCTGTAACTCATACATTCCTGCATAGCCCATTCAAAGCTCTAAAAATAATAGCCTCTTTTTTTAGAACAGGTAAATTTATGGATTTCCTTTTGATAGGCAGGCCCTGACCTACATATTCTCGATACAGACACAGCCCTTGCTCCTGCTACAGCTCGGGAGGCTCTAATGCTCTCCTTCCCCCACCGCTCCAGCACTGCAGACATAACACAGCGGAGGTGGCACCTCCTTTCAGTTTTCTCCACCTCCTCCAGGAGCTCCCCCTGCCCCGCCCCCAGTTCTGCCTCTCCGAAGTCCCATCCTCAGTGCAAGTAGGTGCCTCTGTGAAAGAAGAGATACAAAGGTTGTGAAGAGGAGAAAGAAAAGCCAAGCCTTTCACCCACTGGAGACACCGTGAGGGCAACCTCTGGACCCCACCTTACTGTTGTGTTGCCCACCACCACCCCCATTAACCAGTGCAAAAGACACAGAGAAAACGATTCCCGTTTTTTTTGTTTTTTGGGGTTTTTTTTGCGGTACGCGGGCCTCTCACTGTTGTGGCCTGTCCCGTTGCGGAGCACAGGCTCTGGACGCGCACGCTCAGCGGCCGTGGCTCACGGGCCCAGCCGCTCCGCGGCATGTGGGATCTTCCCGGACCGGGGCACGAACCCGTGTCCCTTGCATCGGCAGGCGGACTCTCAACCACTGCGCCACCAGGGAAGCCCACGATTCCCTTTTTGACGACCCCTCACCTCTTCTGCTAGAGTGCTTGTCACTCCTCCCAAGTCAGAGCTCCCTTCCTCTTGGTTTCAGTCCCCATCCCAGCCTCTCCGTGGGCCTGGAAGCCTCTGACCAGCCTGGTCTTCCTCCTCTGGGCTGGCCTTGCTGCCCCACGCTAGAGCTTGGTGAGTCTTGGGGACAGGAGCCCTGTCCTGCTCCCTGGCCACCTCCATAGGAAGTGTTGTGATTTCCATGGTGGCTGCATTTTTATCGGAAGCCCCGTTGTGCAGAATGGTTTGGCTCCGTAGTGCTTTTTGGTTTGTTATGAATTCAACAGGCTTTTGTGCAGCAGCCAGGGGACTAACCACCATGTAGAGAATTGTTTCTTTGGGGAAATATATTGTGAGTCCCAAACAGTTCTCAAACTGTTGGAACACAACTCCATTGTAGGTGCCAGTGTTTTATTTTTGTATTATGGAATTTTATGGTGGTGAAAGGATAATGAGATCACTGCTGAGCTTTCAACTTGCCATTTGTACGTAATGCAGTTTTCCTTCCTGAATCCTGGGCAGAAACTTATAACAACACAAATGTCTATCAATAAGAGAGTGGATGAATAATATTCTATTCACATAATAGTCACACAAGAGTTTGGATGAATCTTAGCAATAAAACGTTAAGTGGAAAAAAAAATCTCAAAAGATTAGCTACAGCCCTATATCTTGTATAGAAATTTTTAAATAATTAAAATTAAAATGTTTTATAATCTTTATAAGGACAATAAAATTATATTTAAAAGGAAGGTAGAGTGATGAACATGGTTCAGAATGGAGCTTACGGCAGGTGGGGAGCAGGAGATGCTGGGTGATCGCATGGGGCCTGAGGATTTGACGTTGTTGTTTTTAAATAATCGAGCTCTTGTCTGGGGTGGTGAGCTCATGGGTGCTTATTATGTTAATATAAACAAAATTCTGTGCACTACATCCAAAGAAAGAAAAAAATAATACATTATTTTTTCTTTTTGGTTTGAGGGATAAGCACTTCCATTACTATTGTCGGATAGAATCGAATAAGAATAAATGACAATATCCGTTTTCTTAGTAAATAGCTCTATGAGAGAATCATTCCTTGACTTTGCAACCAATCTCAGTACATCCAGTAGGTCAGCAGAAGCATGGCAGCACCTGCTGTGGGGAGAGGGGTCACATAGCTAGTGAGATGGCCTGGCTGACCGCTGGGCTTCGGTCTTTGCTCGTCCTGCGTACGGAAGTTGTTTTAGGAGTCACCTGAGAGGAATTAACAGTCCTGTTAATTGCTCTGGCATCCAGGTGACAAGGTGGGAAGGGCACCAGACACAAATCCGGGTTGTGTCCTGGCTCTGTTCCTCTCTTCACGGGCACCTAAGCAAGTGCCTTGCTTTGCAGTATGGTTTTCTCACCTGCAGAGTAGCCAATATTGCCCTATTTTACTGTGTTGATCACAACTCGTATGAAATAATAGGTGTAACATTACAAACTGTCAGGCAGCTTATGTGAAGTTATTGCTGCAAGTAGACTTACTTTCACAGTTTTTTTTCTGTTTCCTTCATGTTTTATATGTATAAAATATCCACTTTGAGTGTCATTTAGAAATAATATTTTGTAAATGGTCATTTTACTCTGTAGTAGGCTGAATAACAAACATGAAAGACATTAGACCTTAATCCCTGAACCTGTAATTATACCTTATTTAGAAAATGGGTATTTTTTGCAAATGGGATTAAGTTAAGGACCTTGAAATGGGGAGATTATCCTGGATTATCCAGGAGGACCCTAAATGCAGTCATCAGTGTCCTTATAAGAGTGAGCCAGAAGGAGATTTGATGCAGAAGAGGAGAAGACAGCATGAAGACAGAGGCAGAAATGAGAGTGAAAAATGCCTTTAGCCACCAGAAGCTGGAAGGGGCAAGAAAGGGATTCTCCCCTAGAGCCTCCAGAGGGAGGTTAACCCTGCTGACAGTAACTTCAACCCAATGAATCTGATTTCTGACTTCTGACTTAAGACTCTCAAAAGGATTAAACTTCTGTTGTTTTAAGCCACCTAGTTTGGGGTTATTTGTTACAGCATCCACAGGAATCTTAATACATTCACATTAACATGTTTTTGAAAATTATATAATTTTCTAAAACACTCTGAAGGATGTCCAAGTTTCATAATGTTATGAATTAGTTCAATAGCTTTGTCCTTTTTAAGTTTAATGTAATAAAAATGAATATTTAAAATACTACATTTTTGAGGGCAGAAGTTATAGTTACACATTTTTCTGTCTCCCAATTATCAGCACACTGCCTTGCACAGAGTCAATGCTCAGTATATAGGAAAACTACTTTCATGCAAGAAAAAGAAGATGGCAATCAATCTGGGCATGTGTTGTATGTCATGTATGACACATATAATTGTCATCAAGTTTTAATTGGCCTCAAGTTTGCAGCCCAAGTAAAGAACATCAGTGGATGAATGGAGTATTTCTTTTATGATTATTATTATTCACATCCTGCCAGTTTTGAGAAATGATTTGAAGCCTCTTGCTGTAAGGGACACCTGGGGTATAAGACTGTAAAAGTAAGCACGGGAAAGCAGGTGCTGGTGGGCAAACTCTGACTTATAGAACGCTGAGCCAGTCCTCCACGCAAATCATTGTCATCTGTACTAGCTCCTGATATGAGATGCCCACCTCTCTTCCAAATGCTATCTGAACAAATCATCTTCCACAGGTACTCTGAATGAAGGTGTACCTGTAGTGATTACTTCCCACCTACTGCTTGCTCTTTTTTGGTTGAAAAATCCAGTTAGAATGACTTCTTTAAATGCAGTGCTTCTGAAACTTAAGTATGTGTATGAATCACCCAGGGTTTGTGTTGAATTATAAATTCTGATTCATCAGGTTGGGAGTGGGCCCTGAGCTTCTTTCTGTAGGTGATGCTGATGCTGCTAGTTTATGGACCACACTTTGAACAGCAAGGCTCCATCCAGCATCTAGTGTTCCTACCTCCAAGTGCCTCTCCCTGGGTGTCCTTCTTTTTTTGCTTTTTGTACCACTGCTTCAGGCAGCCAGCCTAGTTCTGCTGCATTTGCTTGGCAACATCGCCCCCTCCAGCCTCAGCAGCCTCCACCCTCAGGCTCCTGAACAACGTGCAGGGACATTTCCATCCCTGTGGCTCCCACAGCGGGGAGCTGGCAATCTGAAGCCCTGTCAGAATAACATCACTCAGTGAAAAGAAGAGAGAAGCCGTTGAGATGCGAGTGAAATCAATGAGGGAATCAGTGTTTAGAGAGACAGGGAATAGAAACGGTAGGAGGAAAGGGAGAGGGAAAAGAAGGAAAATTTTGTTGGAGGGAAACATTTTAAATGAGCTGCTTTCACTGCAGAATTTTCCAGTTAAGAGCGTTTCGTGGAGTAGTTTCCAATTTAGTTTCTAGGTATCCTCTAATTTCTATAACAGCCAACTGCTTGTTTTGTTCATTCATCTACTGAAAATCTTTTGTAGCCCTCTGGACCCAGGCTGAAGACTTTAAAAAAAAAAAAAAAAATCTATATACCGTCTAACTAAACTGAGGGCCTCTGAGAGATGGCCTAGTTAGATGGGGCCAGTCAGCGAGCCCAACCCTTGCTGTGACATTAGAATCACTGGGAGGTTTGGAAAATTCCGCATACCTAGCCTGCACCTTGAACCAATTAAATCAGAACTTTGAGGTGGGTCCCAGTCTTTAGTATTCTTTGTTATCTGTATTTTTTTCATGCTTCCCAAATGCTTCCCACTTGCAGCCAAGCACCACTCAGCCAGACCTTTATCTTCTAGCCAGTGAACTGATCTCACTTTAAATAAAACGCTTAAGAGCTGTCCTTTATTATGTATTTGGGTTCCTTCTCATCTAAACCTTTGTCATGTTGAAAACTCTGCAGGATATTTTGGAAACACCACCTTTTTCAATCCAGCAACTTCAGTTGAGCAGCTGATTAAATAGTCAAGCAGCTTTCTGAAGCCCCAGCAGCTTTTCATTTTCTTGGTCCAGTGGCTCCTCCTGCTGGCCTGTCCTAGGTAAAGCTACCTGCTCTGCAGAATCTCACTGCAGGTTATGCTGCTCTAACCCAGAATCACACAGCATGTTAAAGCAGCTTTTCTAATCGCACATTCAACTTGTATGTCGTTGGCCTTTGCCAAAAATGAAGTCCTAACATGCTAACCCCTTATCCGGTGGCACTTTAGGTAAGGCCTAAGGCGTGATGGAGGAAAGGAACTGTATATACGTGTGTGTGTGTATGCACAGACATACACACATAATACATACACACCATATACATGCATCTATTTTGTTTATCTTGCTACTAGAAAATATTCTGATATCAGCCATTGATTGTGCTAGTTCCCTGCAAAATAACTGCCATTGATATATACTTTGGATAGAAAATGGGGAAGGAAAGCTTTCATCCATACCTTCTCTACCCCCTTTCATATGTATACCCTTTTCCTTATCAACTCATTTCTCCCTATCTGCCCCATAAGTTATAATTACGGCCAAATACAAATGAAGGTAGATGTAAATGCATGACCTCATCTTATGGCCCAAACTCTTGGTCATAGTGTTACATCAGACTTTCACTACACGACCCTTGTGTATAGGGAGACAGAAGTTGATTCTTATTATATCTGGATGTAAAATGTGGTGCAGCCCAGCCTTTCATCTGATGAAGCCTCATGAGGCTGTCTACTCCATTTTATACAGCTCTTGTCATTAGTATGCCCTTCTTTGTCTTTTACTAGTATCTTACCCCATTGGCTCTCAGCACAGCGTAAACCAGCCCCCCTCAGCATTGCAGTTACTTGATCTATGACGTCCCAAACTGTTTCTTTCTCAAGGGTGAACATTTCCAGTCCACCTCATGGGACACGGGCCCACCACTTCCTGACCTTTCTGGGTACATCCCTTATTTATTTTTGTTCCTCTTCACAGGTAGCACCTGGTGCTGGTGCAACAATCCAGATGGGCTCTGACTAGTGTATAGTATGATTCAAGGGTGAAATTGGTATTCGTTGTGTACTGCTGCATAACAATATTACCGCAAACTTAGTGACTGAATGCACACTTACCATCTCACAACTGCTGTGGGTCAGGAGTCCAGGCCTGGCTTAGCTGGGTGCTCTGCTTCAGGGTCTTCCAGGGCTCCAGTCAAGGTGTCAGCTGGGCCTGCAGTCATATGTGAGGGTCTCCTGGGGAAGGCTTTGCTCCCACGCTCATGTGGTTGTGGACAACATTCAGCTTCTGGCAGGCTGCTGGACAGAGGGCCTCAGGTCCCTGCTGGCTGTTGGCTGAGGCCGCCTGGAGTTCCATGTCCTGCAGCCCTCCTCATGTGACTGCTTGCTTCCTCAAAGCCAGTGAGGGAGAGAGCCTCCTAGCAAAATGGGAGTCAGCATCTCACACAATGTAATCACAGAAGTGGCATCTCATCACTTTGTCTGTATTCTGTTGGTGAGAAGCAAGTCACTGGTCCCATCCACGCTCAAGGGGAAGGGCATGAACACCAGGAGTCAGGGATTAAGGGGCCACCTTCAAGTCAGCCCACCCCCATCTTTCATTTCCACTGGATGGTCTCATGGAATTTGTACTCAGCTAAAAGCCTTGGATCTTTTTTTATACAAATTGTTGCCTTCCAGGTCTTCCCATCTTGAACGATTAGTTAGTAGAACCTAAATACTGGACTTTATGTTTATTGCTATTGGGTTTCCCTGTTAGGTTCAGTCAGTTGTTCCTACCTGATTAAATATTTTTTAATAGAAGAGATATTACATATCACTTCTATTTTGTGTCACCTGAGAATGTAAGATATTTTTCTATGTCTTCCTTTAAGTCCCTGATGAAAATGCCAGAGAGGTTGGAATTGGCACTGTGTGTGTGTGTGTCTGTGTGTGTGTGTGTGTGTGTGCGCGCGCGCACACGCGTTGGACTAGAGAGAGAGAATTAAAAAAAAAAAAAGCCTTGCTCCTAATGCTTAGAATCTCCTTCTAGAGACTGGTTAGTTGGCTGTGAATCATTTAACACCATCTGAGCCACATTCTCTGATCCTGCTGGGAGCATAATAGCACAGCACTTAAGAACGTAGTCTCTCCAATCAAACCAACCTGATTTTGAATTCCAGCTCCACCCACTTGATAAATTATTTTTCTAGAGGGCGCACAAGCAGGGTAAGAGTTAGGAAGTTCTGCTTTCTCCCTGGCTCATCTTTGAAGTTTACACCAGAGCAGTGTGTAACATACAAGCTGAGTTCTGCTGAGCTTCACAAGTTTCATATAGGACTTCTCACCGAGGAACCAGAAAAAAATCTTCAAGAACCTAAAGTAGTACAGCTGTGAAGCAATCATGATTTGAGAGACGTTGTATGTGTGGACTTTCAGAGTGTCAGTTTCAAAATCATGGAAGTTACTTGGTTGTTCTCCATTTCCTTAGAGCCATTGCTAAGTCAGTTTGAAATCATCAACACTACAGTAGAGCTCCCAGCTCAGAAAACAGAAAACTCCAAGCTGGGAACCCAGCACGTTCCATCCCCATCACTTCATTAGTATAGATGTGTGTGAGCTGGGTTTATCCACACTCGATAGGCCAGAATCCCCCTAAGCTAGAGTCTCTGTTAGAGACCTCCCTGACTTCTCGATGCAGGAAAGCTATTAGGATTCCTTGTTCTACTTCAACCACAGGCGTTGTTCAAGGAAAGCCCAGGGACTCATTTTTAGCAGCCCTGGGGCCTGTGCAAAAGCAAAGACTAGCAAATGTGAGAATTAGTGGAACTATTAATAATTTGGAAGGGCAAGTCAATGTTTCTGACAGACACTAATTCTTGAACTCTGAGCTCTGGAAGTTTAGAATTCACTTTTCTTCTATTATTTGCTGTCTCAGCAGAGAGGCCCTCTTTTTCTCAGCATCTTCCTCTGCCCATCATAGGGGCTGAAATGATGGGTGGGATTTATGCTGTACCTGTGAGCACATAGGTAAGACCAGAAGAGTAAGTTTGAGGTCATTAAATTATAGTTCCTCAGAGTCAGATAGTATAAACCTCTACTGAGAAGGTGAGATAGTCCCTTGTTTTTCTTTTTTTTTTCTTTTTTTTGGTCACACTGTACACTTTTTTTTTTTTTTAGAGAAACAAAGTGAACAGTTTTATTTACGACACTATTTACAGTCACCTTTCAGCATCTTAATATTCTAAGATAGTATATAATGATTTACATAATTTCTCTCTATAACATCATAATTTGCTTCAAAAATCTTGATTCCAGAAGAAAATTCTTATTACTTAACATGAATCCCTATAGTATTTATTATAAAACTGCCAATTCTACTATTAATAATAGAGTAATAAAGTCAGTAATATGTCTGTGTAATAATATGCAGTGAATAACAGTTTATCTTGTCATCAACTTAATAAAGTCCGAACATTCCCAAAGCAACCAGAATTTTGAGAATTACAGAGTCTGGATATCAATGCTTGCAATTGCCCAGGTGTTCTCTAGAAAGCTGGTACAAACTGGCACTAACATTTTTAAGTGACTTTGGGAATCACTTTTACATATAAAAAATTCAATTAAAAAAATAAAAGAAAAATATATGGTATTCCAAGCATTGTTCCTTATAATATTTCAACTTGTTGCATTGATTAAAATATAACCTGAGACAGAGTAAAACTGTGTTCAGCAATTTCCAGAAATACATATAGTATCCATACATATGAAAAGACCCACCTCAATAAAACAAAATAATATTTAATATTTCAAACATTCAGAAGTATATGAATGCATTAGAAAAGGTCTTTAAAAGCTACATAATAAACTAGTAATTAACTCAGGAGAGGGATCTAGCTTTGATTAAGGTCAAAGGTGAATTTTTAATTTCTGTTGATTTTTTTTCAGAGATCAAATATATATACATATTTTTTTAGACAGTAAATATGCTCTATGTTTGCTTCTTTCCAATAGAATACATTTGATCACTTTTTTTTTTATACAGCAGGTTCTTATTAGTCATCCATTTTATACACATCAGTATATACATGTCAATCCCAATCGCCCAATTCATCACACCACCACCACCACCCCCCGCCGCTTCCCCCCTTGGTGTCCATATGTTTGTTCTCTACATCTGTGTCTCAACTTCTGCCCTGAAAACTGGTTCGTCTGTACCATTTTTCTAGGTTCCACGTATATGCGTTAATATACGATATTTGTTTTTCTCTTTCTGATTTACTTCACTCTGTATGACAGTCTGTAGATCCATCCACGTCTCAACAAATGACCCAATTTCGTTCCCTTTTATGGCTGAGTAACATTCCATTGTATATATAAACCATAACTTCTTTATCCATGCGTCTGTCGATGGGCATTTAGGTTGCTTCCATGACCTGCCTATTGTAAGTAGTGCTGCAATGAACATTGGGGTGCATGTGTCTTTTGGAACTGTGGTTTTCTCTGGGTATATGCCCAGTAGTGGGATTGCTGGGTCATATGGTAATTCTATTTTTAGTTTTTTAAGGAACCTCCATGCTGTTCTCCATAGTGGCTGTATCAGTTTACATTCCAACCAACAGTGCAAGAGGGTTCCCTTTTCTCCACACCCTCTCCAGCATTTGTTGCTTGTAGATTTTCTGATGAAGCCCATTCTAATTGGTGTGACATGATACCTCATTGTAGTTTTGATTTGCATTTCTCTAATAATTAGTGATGTTGAGCATTCTTTCATGTGTTTGGTGGCAGTCTGTATATCTTCTTTGGAGAAATGTCTATTTAGCTCTTCTGCCCATTTTTGGATTGGGTAATATGTTTTTTTAATATTGAGCTGCATGAGCTGTTTATATATTTTGGAGATTAATCCTTTGTTCATTAATTCGTTTGGAAATGTTTTTTCCCATTCTGAAGGTTGTCTTTTCATCTTCTTTATGGTTTCCTTTGCTGTGCAAAAGCTTTTAAGTTTCATTAAGTCCCATTTGTTTATTTTTGTTTTTATTTCCATTACTCTAGGAGGTGGATCAAAAAAGATGTTGCTGTGATTTATGTCAAAGAGTGTTCTTCCTATGTCTTCCTCTAAGAGTTTATAGTGCCCGGTCTTACATTTAGGTCTTTAATACATTTTGAGTTTATTTTTGTGTATGGTGTTAGGGAGTGTTCTAATGTCATCCTTTTTTTTTTTTTTTTTTTTTTTTGCGGTACGTGGGCCTCTCACCACTGTGGCCTCTCCCGTTGTGGAGCGCAGGCTCAGTGGCCATGGCTCACGGGCCCAGCCACTCTGTGGCATGCAGGATCCTCCTGGACGAGGGCACGAACCCGTGTCCCCTGCATCGGCAGGTGGACTCTTAAAAACTGCGCCACCAGGGAAGCCCTAATTTCATTCTTTTACATGTAGCTGTCCAGTTTTTCCAGAACCACTTATTGAAGAGACTGTCTTTTCTCCATTGCATATCCTTGCCTCGTTTATCATAGATTAGTTGACCATAGGTGCATGGGTTTACCTCTGGGCTTTCTATCTTGTTCAGTTGATACATGTTTCTGTTTCTGTGCCAGTACCATATTGTATTGATTACTGTAGCTTTGTAGTATAGTCTTAAGTCAGGGAGTCTGATTCCTCCAGCTCCTTTTTTTTCCCTCAAGACTGCTTTGGCTATTCGGGGTCTTTTGTGTCTCCATACAAATTTTAAGATTTTTTGTTCTAGTTCCATAAAAAATGCCATTGGTAATTTGATAGGGATTGCACTGAATCTGTGGATTGCTTTGAGTAGTATAGTCATTTTCACAATATTGATTCTTCCAATCCAAGAACATGGTATATCTCTCCATCTGTTGGTATCCTCTTTAATTTCTTTCATCAATGTCTTATAGTTTTCTGCATAAAGGTCTTTTGTCTCCCTAGGTAGGTTTATTCCTAGGTACTTTATTCTTTTTGTTGCAATGGTAAATGGGAGTGTTTCCTTAATTTGTCTTTCAGATATTTCATCATTAGTTTATAGGAATGCAAGAGATTTCTGTGCATTAATTTTGTATCCTGCAACTTTACCAAATTCATTGATTAGCTCTAGTAGTTTTCTGGTGGCATCTTTAGGATTCTCTAGTATAGTATCATGTCATCTGCAAACAGTGACAGTTTTACTTCTTCTTTTCCAATTTGTATTCCTTTTATTTCTTTTTCTTCTCTGATTGCTGTGGCTAGGACTTCCAAAACTATGTTGAATAATAGTAGTGAGAGTGGACGTCCTTGTCTTGTTCCTGATCTTAGAGGAAATGCTTTCAGTTTTTCACCATTGAGAATGATGTTTGCTGTGGGTTTGTCATATATGGCCTTTATTATGTTGAGGTACGTTCCCTCTATGCCCACTTTCTGGAGGGTTTTTATCATAAATGGGTGTTGAATTTGTCAAAAGCTTTTTCTGCATCTATTGAGATAATCATATGGATTTTATTCTTCAATTTGTTAATATGGTGTATCACATTGATTGAATTGTGTATACTGAAGAATCCTTGCATCCTTGGGTTAAATCCCACTTGATCATGGTGTATGACCCTTTTAATGTGTTGTTGTATTCCGTTTGCTAGTATTTTGTTGAGGATTTTTGAGTCTATATTCATCAGTGATATTGGTCTGTAATTTTCTTTTTTTGTAGTATCTTTGTCTGGTTTTGGTGTCAGGGTGATGGTGGCCTCATAGAATGACTTTGGGAGTGTTCCTTCCTCCGCAAGATTTTGGATGAGTTTGAGAAGGATGGGTGTTACCTCTTCTCTAAATGTTTCATACAATTCACCTGTGAAGCCATCTGATCCTTGACCTTTGTTTTTTGGAAGATTTTTAATCACAGTTTCAATTTCATTACGTGTGATGGGTCTGTTCATATTTTCTATTTCTTCCTGGTTCAGTCTTGGAAGGTTATACCTTTCTAAGAACTTGTCCATTTCTTCCAGGTTGTCCATTTTATTGGCATAGAGTTGCTTGTAGTAGTCTCTTAGGATGCTTTGTATTTCTGCAGTGTCTGTTGTAGCTTCTTCTTTTTCATTTCTAATTTTATTGATTTGAGTCCTCTCCCTCTTTTTCTTGATGAGTCTGGCTAATGGTTTATCAATTTTGTTTATCTTCTCAAAGAACCAGCTTTTAGTTTTACTGTTCTTTGCTATTGTTTTCTTTGTTTCTATATTTCATTTATTTCTGCTCTGATCTTTATGATTTCTTTCCTTCTACTAACTTTTGGTTTTGTTTGTTCTTCTTTCTCTAGTTCCTTTAGGTGTTAGATTAGATTATTTATTTGAGATTTTTCTTGTTTCTTGAGGTAGGCTTATATAGCTATAAACTTCCTTCTTAGAACTGCTTTTGCTGCATCCCATAGGTTTTGGATTGTCGTGTTTTCATTGTCATTTGTCTCTAGGTATTTTTTGGTTTCCTCTTTGATTTCTTCAGTGATCTCTTGGTTATTCAGTAACGTAGTGTTTAGGCACCATGTGTTTGTGTTTTTTACATTTTTTCTCCTCAAATTCATTTCTAATTCATAGCATTGCGGTCAGAAAAGATGCTTGATATGATTTCAATTTTCTTAAATTTACTGAGGCTTCATTTGTGACCTAAGATGTGATCTATCCTGGAGAATGTTCTGTGCGCCCTTGAGAAGAAAGTGTAATCTGCTGTTTTTGGATGGAATGTCCTATAAATATCAATTAAATCTTTTGGTCTATTGTGTCATTTAAAGCTTCTGTGTCCTTATTTATTTTCATTTTGGATGATCTGTCCATTGGTGTACGTGAGGTGTTAAAGTCCGCCACTATTATTGTGTTACCGTTGATTTCCTCTTTTATAGCTGTTAGCAGTTGCCTTATGTATTGAGGTGCTCCTATGTTGGGTGTATATATATTTGTAATTGTTTTATCTTCTTCTTGGATTGATCCCTTGATCATTATGTAGTGTCCTTCCTTGTCTCTTGTAACATTCTTTTTTTTAAAGTCCATTTTATCTGATATGAGTATTGCTACTCCAGCTCTCTTTTGATTTCCATATGCATGGAATATCTTTTTCCATCCCCTCACTTTCAGTCTGTATGTGTCCCTAGGTCTGAAATGGGTCTCTTGTAGGCAGCATATATATGGGTCTTGTTTTTGTATCCCGTTCAGCAAGCCTGTGTCTTTTGGTTGGAGTATTTAATCCATTCACTTTTTAGGTAATTATCGATATGTATGTTCCTATGACCATTTTCTTAATTGTTTTGGGTTTGTTTTTGTAGGTCCTTTTCTTCTCTTGTGTTTCCCACTTAGAGAAGTTCCTTTAGTATTTGCTGTAGAGCTGGTTTGGTGGTGCTGAATTCTCTTAGCTTTTGCTTGTCTGTAAAGCTTTTGATTTCTCCATCGAATCTGAATGAGATCCTTGCCTGGTAAAGTAATCTTGGTTGTAGGTTCTTCCCTTTCATCATTTTAAGTATATCATGCCACTCCCTTCTGACTTGTAGAGTTTCTGCTGAGAAATCAGCTGTTAACCTTATGGGAGTTCCCTTGTATGTTATTTGTCGTTTTTCCCTTGTTGCTTTCAATAATTTTTCTTTGTCTTTAATTTTTGCCAATTTGATTACTATGTGTCTCAGCATGTTTCTCCTTGGGTTTATCCTGTATGGGACCCGCTGTGCTTCCTGGACTCTAGTGGCTATTTCCTTTCCCATGTTAGGGAAGTTTTTGACTATAATCTCTTCAAATATTTTCTCTGGTCCTTTCTCTCTTTCTTCGCCTTCTGGGACCCCTATAATGTGAATGTTGTTGCGTTTAATGTTGTCCCCAAGGTCTCTTAGGCTCTCTTCATTTCTTTTCATTCTTTTTTCTTTATTCTGTTCTGCAGCAGTGAATTCCACCATTCTGTCTTCCAGGTCACTTATCTGTTCTTCTGCCTCAGTTATTCTGCTATTGATTCCTTCTAGTGTAGTTTTCATTTCAGTTATTATATTGTTCATCTATGTTTGTTTGTTCTTTAATTCTTCTAGGTCTTTGTTAAACATTTCTTGAATCTTCTCGGTCTTTGCCTCCGTTCTTTTTCCGAGGTCCTGGGTCATCTTCACTATCATTATTCTGAATTCTTTTTCTGGAAGGTTGCCTATCTCCATTTCATTTAGTTGTTTTTCTGGGGTTTTATCTCGTTCCTTCTTCTGGTACATAGCCCTCTGCCTTTTCATCTTGTCTATCTATCTGTGAATGTGGTTTTTGTTCCACAGGCTGCAGGATTGTAATTCTTCTTGCTTCTGCTGTCTGTCTTCTGGTGGATTAGGCTATCTAAGAGGCTTGTGCAGGTTTCCTGATGGGAAGGACTGGTGGCAAGTAGAGCTGGGTGTTGCTCTGGTGGGCAGAGCTCAGTAAAACTTTAATCTGCTTGACTGCTGATTAGTGGGGCTGGGTTCTCTCCCTGTTGGTTGTTTGGCCTGTGGGCTCTTTGGTGGGGCTAACGGCAGATTCTGGGAGTGCTCACGCCAAGGAGTACTTCCCAGAACTTCTGCTGCCAGTGTCCTTGTCTCCATGGTGAGCCACAGCCACCCCCCCCCCCCCGCCTCTGCAGAAGACCCTCCAACACTAGCAGGTAGGTCTGGTTCAGTCTCCCCTGGGTTCACTGCTCCTACCTCTGGGTCCCATGCGCACACTGCTTTGTGTGTGCCTTCTAGAGTGGAGTCTCTGTTTCCCCCAGTCCTTTCCAAGTCCTGCAGTCAAATCCCTCTAGCCTTCAAAGTCTGATTCTCTTGAAATTCCTCCTCCCATTGCTGAACCCCCAGGTTGGGAAGCCTGATGTAGGGCTCCGAACCTTCACACTAGTGGGTGGACTTCTGTGGTATAAGTGTTCTCCAGTCTGTGCATCACCCACCCAGCAGTTATGGGATTTGATTTTGCTGTGATTGCACCCCTCCTACCATCTCATTGAGGCTTCTCCTTTGTCTTTGGATGTGGGGTATCTTTTTTGGTGAGTTCCAGTGTCTTCCTGTCAGTGATTTCCAGCAGCTAGTTGTGATTCTGGTGTTCTCACAAGAGGGAATGAAATCACGTCCTTCTACTCTGCCATCTTGGTTCAGGCTCCCCTTGTTTTTCTTAACAGATGCTGAAAGTTCAGGAAATCACAGAGACACCCTTTGGGAACTGTATACATGTCAATATAGGGAAGGGAGACCATTTTGGAGCTGCTGTTTTGGTATTTGCTTTCTACAAATGTATATACGCTAAATGTTTTTCTTGATCTTAAATCCCTCTCCCAGGATCCATATCTATATTTCCATCTGTCCTTTAAAGGCCCTTTGTCTTGACCTGCAGGTATTTCTAACATTTAATAGGCCCAGAACTAAACTCATTGCCCTCAGCTCCCAAACGTGCATTCTTGATTTCAGCTTTCTTGTTCCCTATCAACTGGCTCTTAAACAGTAAGAAATGCATTTTACATCATGACTCACAATGCACACATACATATGTACATGCACAGATATAACATGAAGAAAAGTTGAATAAAATGTTGCTTCATAAAAACAATATGCATCTTTACTGTGTCTGTGACCCTCTGACATCTTCTCTTGGATTTCATCTTTTGAAAAATGCTGATATGAACACTCTAAATGAAATTTACTGTCCTCCAGTGGGTCATGTGACCTGCAGTTTGTGACAACTTGAAAGAGAGAGAAAATGCAGTCAGTCTTCATGCATTCAGTATCTGGCCCTAGCCTCCCATCCCATAACCCAGCCAACAGTAAAGCCGACGAAACTTCGCGCTGTTACCCAGACACACCATTCATTCGTTCCTTCATTCATTCAACATTTACTGTGTGCATGTTTGGTACCAGGCACATGGTAGGCGCTAGGGATCCAGAGATAAATGTCATGGTCTCTACTTGGAGGTCCATGGTCCGGTGGAGAGACAGATGAGTGATCTAACGCTTATGAGGCAGTGAGTGGTCCTATAATGGAAGTCTGCACAAAGCCCTCAAAGAACACAGAGATCATAGCAGGTAACTTGGACCAGAGTCCAGGAAGTCTTTCAGGAAAAGGTGACCCATGAAGCTAGAAACAGAGGTAGGAGTTAACCTGGCCAGTGGAGACAGGGCATTCCAGAAGAGGAAACCACCTTGGGAAGGCATGGGGTCAGGAGCATCATGACAACTTAAACAATGGAGTTTTTTGTTTTTGCAGTACGCGGGCCTCTCAGTGTTGTGGCCTCTCCCGTTGCGGAGCACAGGCTCTGGACACGCAGGCCCAGCGTCCATGGCTCACGGGCCCAGCCGCTCCGTGGCATGTGGGATCCTCCCGGACTGGGGCACGAACTCGTGTCCCCTACGTCGGCAGGCAGACTCCCAACCACCGTGCCACCAGGGAAGCCCGGAAAGCTCTTTTGATCGGAGAATGGCGAGGGATAAGCTCCGCGGGCAGGGTTGCTTTATAGGGCGGGGCAGCGGGGGGGGGGGGGGGGGGGGAAGAGGCAGAGCTCTCGAGGGGTGGGCGGGGCTGCACGGCTCAGGCTCCAGATCATCGTGGTGCTGGGCGCAGCCTCTCTGCACACAGCCCGCCACCGCCATCTTGAATCGCGTCATTCCATGCTCGGCGCTTCTGTGCACGGTCTCGAGCTGAGGTGTTGGCAGGGCGGTTCTGCACCAGGAACTTTGGGCCGAAGGGCTGGTGTGAGGCCTCTGCCCGTGGCTCCCGGTGAGCAAGTGAAACTAGACGAAGCGCCAAGGCGAAGAAAAAAGGTTAGACTTTATTTCATTACCTAGATACTATTTTTATTCCCTGGGAATTGTTAATGGGCTCTGCCGGTGACAGTTACATCTTTAGGGCACTTTACAGTTTACTGTTACATTTATTTTATTTTTATTTTTTTTTGCGGTATGCGGGCGTCTCTCTGCTGTGGCCTCTCCTGTTGCGGAGCACAGGCTCCAGACGCGCAGGCTCAGCGGCCATGGCTCACGGGCCCAGCCGCTCCGTGGCACGTGGGATCTTCCCGGACCGGGGCACGAACCCGTGTCCCCTGCATCGGCAGGCAGACTCTCAACCACTGCGCCACCAGGGAAGCCGAAGATTATTTTAATATAGCCTTTCCTTATAACCAGAATACTCAGCTGTCCCTCCCCTTGGGCCCCCCCCCCACTTTCTTTACTTGGCCAACCATCACTCTGTGTTCCGTCTCCCACTGAAAGATCCTCTCCTTGGCAGCTTTTCCCCACCCCAGGTAGCCTCAAGCACACCCTGCTTTGGGCTCTTGCCCCCTTCTCCTCACACTTCTGAGAGAGCTCTTCTTATGTCGAAGGCAGCTCATCACCGTCCCACTCCTCTGTCTCACCAGAGTAGGAGCGAGCGCCTCAAGGCAGAGCCCAGTCTCATCCTTCTGTCTTCTGTGATGAACACAGTAAATGTTAACTGAGTGCAGAGATGAACCAGCAAAGGGACAGGGAGACATACAAGCCACGGGCACAGGTTTAAGGCGAAGCAGCTTAAATGAACACATACAGGACTTTTTTGCATATCACAGCATGTTGTTTCAAGACTGAGGGTGACCTCAGATATTAGAAGCCTGCTTATTTACAGATATGGGGACCACACTTTAAATGTTGAGGCACATATTTTACATGTTGAGATGTAATTATCTTCTGCACTGTTTTTTTGTTTTTGGGGGTTTTTTTTGCAAAAGATTATTTTTGACTTTTAGAGAGTACCTCTTTTTCCTTCTAACTTCAAAGTATCTTGGTAGTGGAATTTCTTAGTTATTAATACAAAGGAAAATCTGACATCAGAGGCAATACACACCCACTTTCCCTAGTGCACAAGTAGCCTATCCTCTCTAAGCATACATTTAACCCAAATTGCCTTTCCCAAAAAGGCTTTTACAGGAAGCAACATTGACTTCTAATTTTTCTTTTCCTTTGCCTACTTTGTTTCCTGTGCAAATGGCCTAGGAGTTGTTGACAGGAGAATAATTTGAGGTGTGGAATCTCATCAGTCAATGCTATAATAACTCAAAAAAAGTCTGATGTATTTTTTCTTTGCAGGTAATTTTTATGGGATGGCCATAGTATTTGATAATTACTTTGAAACAGAACACTGGATCTGGATGAGGACAGTGCCTTTGAAAAAGCTTTGTTAACATAAACATTGTAGAAACAGGTACAGTCAGGGTATCAATCATATTTTTACTAGGAGTGAGAGAACAAGTTTCACGTTCTGGCTGGACTTTTCATTGTTTATAAAACCTTAGAGGGTCTATTTCATACGTGATGGATTTGTCATGATCAAGATGTGATTTTGAGCTGAGAGTTTCTCCCTTTAGTTGCTAAAGTTTAATACTGTCAAACCCCTTTGTCCTTCATGCAGAATTCAGTGGGAGCTCAAAAGAGGAGCATCCCCCAGATGAGCTGTGTGCTGCCCGCACACCTGACTGTCTCCCTCTCTTGAAATAATGATCAGAATTAGTGGAAAGAAAGGAGGACATGCCTTTTGCAGAGACACTGTTGTCACAGTTGTTTATGTCAGGCTTGTCTTTGTCTCTTTTCCTATCTTACAACTCTTAGAGCCCTCTCTCACCTAGCGCCTTGCATCCCCACCTAGCCCATCAATAGTGTGACCTTGTTTATGTAGATCTGCCTGTTAGTGTTAATTAGTGCTTGCAAGAACTGTATTGTCTGATCCCCTGAACACTGTGTTCACACCCAGTGTTTCAGTGAATTCCGTGTTTCAGTGAGGAACGTAATACATGTGTTTATTAACCCTGATTCGCCAGAGCAGGAAGCAGTGAGTGAGTCGCTTGCTGTATGTGTGCCCCGCCTTGCCTTCACAGCCCTGTACCCGCTAGGAAGTCTATGCATAAAGAGCCAGAGCTCTGTATTTCCTTATTGCCTAGTAGTATCTGCTAATCCTCAGAGATGAGTGAATAGGTGTCATTTCCCCCCATGATGTCTGCCATTCCTCCAGTTTTGCCAGCTTCTGGCTTTATCTCTTCCCCTTTCTAACTCATTTGACTGTCATATTGGTCCATCGTAGTCTGAGTTACAGCATTTGGCACTGACCCCCAGATCAGGGAATCCCTATGGAAAAAGTGGGTGGGCTGGATTCTCCTCCATTGCCGGCACCTCCTTGACCTGACCCCATTTTCTGTGGGTGCTTTGAATAGTATCTGATCCTTACATAGTGCTTACTGCATACCAGGTAGTATTCTCACACAGATGAAAAAGGTGCTGTTATCATCATCCCTAGTTTACAAAGGAGGAAATTGAAGCTCGAAGTCCCATGGCTAGTAAGTAGGGGATCAGAGGAGTCTGTCTCCATGATCTGGGCTCTTAAACCTTTCATCTCCACTGTTCTCCATCAGTGATTTACCATGATCATTGAGTATAATAGCAATAGATGATGGAACTGAAAATTCGAATAAAGTGTGCTCGTTATACGTGAATCGGAATTGCCTTTTAATGCCTTTGACCAGATCAAACATTGTGGGGATAGAAAAGTAGATGCGGAAAGAAGCTGGAAGTATGGATAGAGAGAGACAGTGTAGGGAGAACAGTATTTGGGGATGAGGAAACTATATATCATGTGACTAGAGATGTTAACTCTAACAAATAGTATGGCCAGTGAAGAATGTGAGCATCCCAAGCTGTCTGTTCTGCTTCTTTGAAACATTCTGATGCCCAGACAGAGGATGTGGGGGAAGAAATGACAGAATTCTTAGAACTGTTAAATGATGACACGTCTGATACTAGAGTGAAGGATAAAAGCTCATGAAAGAATCATGAGGGACACATACATACTTTATTCAGTTCCATGAAGATGACAGCTCATTCTTTGAGTCGTAAGGCTGCTTACTAAGTTTGGAGTTGATAAAATGCAGCAGATTTAACTTGTCTTACCGCATTCAGCTGCATTTGTTAAAACACAGACATTCAACTTGGGTGGCTCTTTAGCTGGGTTTGTTTTACTGAAATAAAATCCCTGGCACACGATAATGGGAAAAAAAATCCAGAGTTTCATCATATGCAGTGTACTGTTTTCTGCACTGGAGAATCTTGAGTGCTTTGGAAATAATAAGTCTGTTTCCACAATTTCCTGCTCTCCACTAGGTTCTTGGAACGCCAAATGAGGACACGTGGCCTGGAGTTCATTCTTTACCACATTTTAAGCCAGGTATGTTTCACTAATTACAAATGACTAAGTGCTTCTGCTATGAAAAGGGTGAATATATAAATATTCCCCCTCGAGCTAATATATTACCTGGGAAAATTCTGGTTACTTTTGCCATTGTGTATTCAACCTCTTATTGGAGTTGTCCTTTGGTTTTCACAGTTTATTTGTTGGCAAAGATAGACTGAATGACAACCCTCGTGAGAGTTTTTCACCCTATGTTCTTCGTTTGATTTGACTGGCTAATCTTGAAGTAACCTTTCATTTCATCATCAGTTAGACTAGCATCCATGTCTATAAAGACAAACTTTAAATCAAGCTACTGTAATCCATCTGTGTGACTTCTAGTAATAATACTAGGGAAAGTATTACATTGTAAAAAGGAAAAATCATATTTTTATTTATTTTTTAAAACTCTAGTAATACATGATCAATTAATTTGAGTTTAAACATATAAAATGTTCTGTATGTTCAACATTCCATCTTTTTTAATGTTAAATATTTAAACCCCTAAACCAGAAAATCTGAGGGAAAATGCAGAACTTTTATATAAAATAAGTTGTCACTTTTTTCTTACCAGTAGGTGGCAGTCAAGAAACTTTCAGTTTTAATAATTATGCTTAATGGAAGAAGAATCTCAAAATGGGCTATTTAATTTTTATAGGAGGGATGAAAGGTTTGGAATTTAATAAAAATTAGTGGAATGAATTATTGTAAAATAATCTTTTCGTTTTTTCTTCTTTTCTTGTTTACAAAACATGGATTATAAAATGCAAACCTACCATTAAATTACTGAAACGGATTTTATGGAAGATCTAATAGTCCATTATTTTATGAGGGAAAAGAGCTATGAATAATTACTGTTACAGGATCCAAGTATATTCTTTTTCTCTCCTTCCTTTCTTTTGGGGGACCATCAGGAATAAGTTATCAATCCCAAAGAATGACTGAGTTTAGAAACTATTGTTACTCTTAATATTTTTCTTCTGAAAGTACACCATGTGCTGAGAATTCTTTTATTTTCTTTGGCTGCCCCAAGGACCCTTTGCACTTTTACTGAAAATTCTAAATAACTTCTGTGTTATGAAAGACTATAGATACTTAATTTAAGATGGATTTTTTTTCTTTTTCTTTTTTTTTAACTAAACAAGAAGCATCCTCTAAGTGCTCTCACTAATGGATTTTAAGTGAGAACACAGCTCTTTATAAACGTTCCAGGTGTGGGTTCATAAAGAAGCCTAACTTCCTCATGTTAATATCTAAAAATCTTAAGTCCTAGGGAAATAAAGCAGAGGAGAATATGAAAAGGGTGTAAATGAATAAAGTTGATGCAGAAAGGAACAATTAAGATAGTCATTTGGCCCACCAAGTTTCTAGAGGAGAAAACATGGAGTATTTGGTTTATTTTGGTGTGAATAGAATTTATCTTAACAAGCAACACACAAAAGCATTTTTTAAATGTGTCTGGAAAGTACTATGATGTAATGCAAATTGAACTAACAGATTGGGAACTTCATGAGATCAGAGGCTGTGACTAGTATGTATTTTGGTTCAATGAATGTCTGCTGCTCTGAATTTTATTGAATGTTTAAAACACATTATTTATGTGACTCTTCTGGTAGGCATATATAAATTAGGGTGTGTGTGTGTGTGTGTGTATATATATATATATATATATATAAAAGTTATTAATATTATGTACAAGTGCAACCACAGACACATAATATATAAAAGGTAATGGGGGTCCAAAGGAATAACGTGTTTAGATGAATGTAAGGCATGGGTGCTGACTAGCAAAAAAGATACTCCAGGCAGTGCTTGGTGCTTGTGGATGAGAGTAGATGTGGTAAATGCTTCCTGAGTTGCCCTGAGAGGAGTCAAGGAGAGACAAGATAATAGACTGAGGCAAAGGGAGCAAATCTACGAGCCTTTTCATGCAGCACTTAAGCAGACCCATCAGGGGAGTGCTGGGGAAGAAGATACACATTCCCAGAGGAGAAAATATTAGTGCCAGGGTCCACCTGTCCCACCCCACTTTCCACCTCCTTATTCTACCCCCAAAGAGTGCCTTAGAAAGTCTGAGGGAAAAGAAGAAAGTCTGAGCCATGAGGACATACTTTTTTTGCTTTGCTTGATAGACTTCATTTTTTAAGAGCAGTTTTGGGTTCATAGCAAAACTGAGCAGAAGGTGCAGAGATTTCCCATACATCCCCTGCCCTGACACATGTGCAGCCTCCCCCCCTTATCAACATCCGCCACCAGAGTGGTACATTCGTTACAGTTTGATGAACTTAAGCTGACACATCATTATCACCCAAAGTCCATAGTTTACATTAGGATTCGTTCTTGGTGTTGCACATTCTATGGTCTGTACAAAGTATAATGACATTTATCCACCATTACAGTATCACACAGAGTAGCATCACTGCCCTAAAAATCCTCTGTGTTCTGCCTGTTTATCCCTCCCTCTTCTCTAAGCCCTGGCAACCACTAATCTTTTTACTGTCTCCATAGTTTTGCCTTTTCCAGAATGTCATATAATTGGAATCATCTGAAAGGATGTTGCCTTTTCAGATTGGCTTCCTTCATTTACTAATATGCATTTAAGGTTCCTCCAGGTCTTTTCATGGCTTGATAGCTCATTTCTTTTTACCACTGAATAATATTCCATTGTCTGGATGCGCCACTGTTTATGTATCCATTCACGTACTGAAGGACATCTTGATTGTTCCAGGTTTGGGCATTTATGGATAAAAATGCTGTAAACATCACTGGCAGTGGGTTTCAACTCTTTTGGGTAAATACCAAGGAGTGTGATTGATAGATGGGAAAAATTATACTTTGTCCAATTTTTGAGTAGATAATAAATTTAAGCAATTCAAAGTATCAAACCATATAAAAAAGGAGCACAGTACTAAGCCTCCCCACCCTGTCTGCCACCTGCCTACTTCCCCAGAACGATTGCCCCAACCACAGGCCCCCACTTATTAGTTTCTGTTATGTTTCTTTCCTTTATGTAAATGTAATAAATTATGAATATATATTTTCATAGTTCCATATTAAAAAGTTCCATTTTGGGTCTTGCTTTTCTCATTAATGCATCCTGTAGGTCCTCTCATGTCACTGTATAGAGGAGGCCAGTGTGGCTTCCCTCTTTTCCTGCAGCCACATTGTTTTACATTGTATGGATTTAACCTGTCCCTACTTATGGACATTTGGGTTGTTTCCAGTGTTTTTGCCATTATAAATATTATAACCCGTATACACACACATAAATAGGCGCATCACATCTGTACAAGTATATCTGAAGGATAAATTACCAGAAGTAGGGTTGAAGAATTAATAAGTATACAGTGACCCTTGAACAGCACGGGTTGAGCTGTATGGATCCATCATACGTGGACTTTTTTCATTAATACCCACTACAGTACTCCATGGCGGTTGATTGAATCAGGGATGTGGAACCACAGATACCAAGTACAGACTATAAATTATAGGCAGATTTTCGACTGCAGAAGAGTCAACGCCCCTACCTCCTGTGTTGTTCAGGGGTCAACTGTATACAATTATACTTTTGAACACTTCTGTCAAATTGTTGTCCAGAAGGATGGTACCAGTTGGCTCTGTTACCAGCAATACATGAGAACGCTTCTTCTCCACTCCACGCTTCTTCTCCACTCCAAACTTTTCAATTTTGCCTGTTAGGTGACAAAAAAAATCTTAATATAATTTAAATTTACATGTTTCTTTTATGACGAGGCTGAGCATCTTTTCATATGTTTCAGGATCACTTGTATTTCCTTTTCTGTGAGCAACTAATATCTTTTGCCAATTTACAGTAGAGTTACGTGTCATTTGTCATATTCTTACTAATTTCTAGGGGTTCTTTATATATTAGAGAAAGTATCATTTTTCTATAAACAAGTTTTGCTTCTCTGGAATTTTAAAAAATGACTCTAATTTTTAAGGAATTTTGAAAGTAATCCTCACTCTCATATCTTACTAGTCTTGTTTAACTTGTTTTGCCTCAAGAGAAAAAAATTCTGTGTTGGCTTAGAACAATTGTTAAGATTTTAAAAGAACAACTAGATAACAACTGGGATTGATTCTTTAGAATTTAGCCTGTATGTGTCCTCTTCTGCACTTATATTTATGCTAACACAAAATTCCTTAACTTCAGCTTATTCCCATAGCAACCAGGCAGCTGGGACAGGCCACAGCTGCATAAAATAAATAAATATATGTGTAACACACACATGCGCACGTACACACACACGTGTGTGTTACATATAATAAGAAATCTAACCTTGGGAGCTGCCACTTCCCCATCATTTACTTCTATTTAAATTTCTCTCAAAAGAAGTGGGAAATGGGTCTGTGTCTTCTTTGACCCTGATTGCCTTCTCACTTCTTTTTCCTCACCCTCAGTTTCTGTGGTTTATGGTCTCAAAATTAGGGGTCTCTCCCTCTCTCCCTCTCCCCCTCTCTAGTCCCTCTCTGTCCTTCCTTCCCCCTCTTTCCCCCTTCTCCCCACCTCTCATACTAGAGTGTCTCCTTCTATCTCTATCCTCAGGATGCTTGCTGTGGGCCAGCCTCGGAGGTGAAAGGTGACACCGTGGTATTCTTAGCACTTCAGTAATTCTGTCACCTTCGATGAGATTCATCACAGGCCAAACCCCAGTCTCTATCAAAAAGTAAGAGTCTACTGCAAAATTACTACATTTTCCCTTTCACTTGTTTCATGACTCACTACTGGGATGCTTTTGCGTAATGCCCTCTGCTCCATTTCCTTCTGGGATGGGAAGAGCCTTCCCTGTGTGACTCCCAGGACCACTTTGCCCTGCCTGCTTTGCCCTCGGCTACTTTATGTCAACAGAGGCCACATGGCTCATACACCTCTGGTGAAGTGGTGCTTGGAATTCTTTGTTATAAGACAGACTTAGCTTTAATATTTTTTAAAAACACATCTTGGGTATGTATTGGAGGGGTTGTTTGGGATTTGTAGAATTGTGGTAGCCCCAGATCAGGGCAGAATATAGGTAGGCATTTGAGGTTCTCCAGACTAGTAGAATCAGGGTGAGGGACTGAGAATTCTGAGAAGATTTTGCAGTTTCCTACTGTCAAGGAAAACCGTTGGGCTGCTTGAGCTGGGAGTAAGAGCGGTGTTTCGGTTGTGCGGTAACTATTTAAGCAAATTGAACATTAGAGCCGGAAGAAGTTCCAGGGGGCATATAGCCCTGCTCAGTCCTTTGTAAGGCTAGGAACCTGAGGTCAGAGATGTTAAAGGACTTCCCCAAAGTCAGTGTCAGAGATGAAAGTAGATCCCAGGAGGTCTCCCTGGGTTTCAGTTCAGTGCCCTTTTTTTGCAGCATGAATCATGGATGATCATGCTACTGCATCTGTATTACAATTTCTCGTTGACCTTCTTCTAATGAACAGTTTACTGACAATTAGTCTATCAAGAAAGTAGCAAAAAAGTAGGAAGGATCTGAGCTCTGTACTTAGTAAAACATGGACCCATAAACATCACTTTGTATGAAATACTTTGGCCCCAAAATAACATGTGGAGTCCATGTATGAAACTTTTTTCATCTCTTAAATGCTTCCAACAAAAGGGGCATTCAACAACTATTTAATGACCAGTTGTTATTCAGGAGTTCAGAAAGGGAAGGCACTGTAAAATTCAGGGAGAGAAAAATGTTGCTAGACAGGAAGCAATTAAAAGTAATGAAATTTAGACTGAAATAATTCTATTTTTCCCAAATCAAGCAAGGGAACAGAGTATTTCTAAAGTGATTATATTATTCTGAAGAGAAAGTTATCTAATCCAAAAAGCAGTTTGATTAAGGAAAGTTTGTTAAAGTCAGAATTTCTAGCAACAAATTTGCCGTTGGAGGCAAATTGCAAAAAGGGAGTATTTTAAACATTCTGTGCCCCAAACTAAGCTCACAGACACACTGATCTTGAAGGCAACATATAAATATGGACGTAGTTGTACTCAGACTCTGTAATGAGGTAAAAAACTTCTCCTCAATTCCAGCTATTCACAGGCCTAACTGAGGCCCCCAAACTAAGTAGATTCAGACTTCTTAATTCCAGAGGGAAGATGTAAATTTTTTCAGAATACCATGATGGGACTTCCCTGGTGGCACAGTGGTTAAGAATCCACCTGACAATGCAGGGGACACGGGCTCGAGCCCTGGTCCAGGAAGATCTCACATGCTGCGGAGCAACTAAGCCCATGCGCCACAACTACTGAGCCTGCGCTCTAGGGCCCGTGAGCCACAACTACTGAACCCACGAGCCACAACTACTGAACCCATGTGCCACAACTGCTGAAGCCCACGTGCCCTAGAGCCCATGCTCCACAACAAGAGAAGCCACCACAATGAGAAGCCCACACACCACAACTAAGAGTAGCCCCCGCTTGCCTCAGCTAGAGAAAGTCCACGCACAGCAACAAAGACCCAACGCAGCCAAAAGAATTAAAAAAAAATTTTTTTTAATTAAAAAGAAACAGAATACCATGATGATAACACCTTACGTTTTATGTTGTATTTTATTATTTACAAAGCATTTCAACATATTATCTCAGTTGGTATTTAGAATAACTCCTGAGTTATTATAATGTTATTGTCCTAATACTGTTATCCCAATTTATGGACAAGGAAACTGGGAGACTGAGGCTTGGAGAGATTGTGTGGCTTGTCCAAGGCCACATCTGCAGTATGTAGCGGAGCCCAAACGCAAACCCAGGCCTGCAGTCCCTGGCCTGCCATTCTTACGGATGCCTGCCAGTCTCTTTAAGAGAGCTTCCCCGTCTGCAAACATAGGAGTATGATGAGGGAGAATTGTCAGCCTCTTCTCAGCCCTGCCTGGTGGCATCTTGGAAAAGATCTCTATATATCTTCTTGTAGGTACCAGAACCCACCCTCCACCTGCTAAATATGGGTATCTTCTTTAAAACTTGTGCTTCCAATAAATTGTCCACTCCAAACACCGTCTGTGGGTGTTTAGTTTTAAATGTACAGTCCTTGGTACATTTTATGGGAATTGCCCAGTTCCATGATTTGCACACCAGAGGAGATCTGAACCTGTAGCCTTTGTTCACACTCTGGACTTCCCCTAGTCTGTTAGAAGGTGATGGAAAAACTGCAGAAGCAGTAGAAATTGTTTGGTGGGATATTCAGTGCAGGGCGGTTGACAGGAGGGTGGTTTCGTGCCATGATGTTGCCCTGCACAGACCACGCCTGCTGTCAGGAGACACCTGTGGACATGCAGGGCCATCTTCCTTCCTCTTCCAGAAGCATCCCGTCTGCTCCCTCCAGCTCATGGAACTCCTATGGACGTTAAATGAGATAATCCATTTTTACGTCCTCTTCATTACTTTTTACATACTTATACTTTACCTATTTTTAAGAAGATTTGAGCTGGCTGTGTAATTGGTATAAAAGTGCTTTTAAACTGTTAGGGGCATGTAACATACAAAGTAATATTTTGTACCATTTATACTGTGTCCTCTGCCCGGTGTTTTCTTTCCCACTTTATGCTTTACCTCAAGAATCTTTTTATATGTCTTTTTTTTTTTTGAGCGATTGATAGCAAATGTAACGGTCATGGGTAACATCTGAATGTACAAGGGTATAACTATGTGATGGTTATAAAAATCGACTTGAAAAATTAATCTGCAAATATATGGCCCTTATCTCAGATTTTATTGCTAAAAACCTTATGGGTCTGCCTGTCCCAAGGCTCAGGACATTTAGAGCTCTCTCCCTCAAGCATCAACCACCACCTTCTTCAACTCTGCCGTTCTTCATCCTACCAGTAAATACCACTCCGGTCACATAGTGAAAAAGCCAGTTAATTAGTAAATTTATAAAATAAGTGAACTTTATAGAGCAGAGGAAGTTAAAACAACGTTAAGTGTGACAAGAAGGTCAGGCTGTCTTGACTTTCATACTTTCTGATTGTGGCAATCGTGCTGGGGGTCACTGCTGGCTGAGAGCAGGGGAGAAAATGCTGGAGTTGAGTGGCCACGTTTCAAGCAGCAGGAACCATGCGCCAGATACTCTCATGAGCTCAGATTCTTAATAAGTACTCGCTAGGTGGCAGGCAGCATTGTAGATGCTGAAGACACAGTCGTGAACAAAGCAGATAAACCCGTTGCTTATGGGGCTTCCGTGCTAGAGGAGAGACAAATAGTAGACAAATTACAAATCAGTGTGGCTGGAGAAGCTGACCACGGACAGAGCAGCAGGGGTGGGTCACTGAACGTCAAGGTGAAGAGCTAGGATTTTATTTGAAGTGCGAAAGGAATCAATGGAGGGTTTTTGAGCGGGGGAGGAAATTGATGTTTTGTTTGCAAAGGGACCTACTGTCTACAAAAAGTCACAGACCTATTTCAGAGATGGTAAGGGGCTTCATCTCAAGTGTGAACTCCTCTTGATTGGTAGTTTCTGCCCACAGCTCTGGGCTGAGAATGGTCTGTAATAGCAAGTCCTGACTCAGGGGAAATTATTCTCACACCAGTTAACAGTGATGCCATAGACATGGGGCATAGGTTTTTCCCAACAGGTCCATGACCGACCAAGGATTTGATATGCAAAAAGTCATACATATAGCCAACGCTATAAAATAAAAATTTTAAATGGCCAAAAATCATGATAATTACTGAAAAATGTAAAATAATAATTCAGCTCTTCCCCAGTGGGCAGACCTATGGGGGGAGATATCTTTATAAATTGTAGAAATTCATTTCAGTGCAAAGCAGGGACTATCTGTATTGACTTTCTCTGTATCTGCTTGAAGAATTTCCCATTTATTTTCACTAGAGGGCATCACAAATGATGGAGACTAACAGTGTCCAGAAAATGCCAGAGAAAATGTAGTGAGATTAAATTTTCAAAGAGAAATGAAGTTCTTCTGATTGCAGCTTTATTGAAAACAAAAGCAAAAACAAAAAAATCCTTAGGTATACTGGTTTCATTACTTCTACTCTTGCAATTTTGAAAAATTCAGTTTGGGAGTTATCCACACCTCATCGCGCCAAAGTTGATATAGAATGCCAGTCACCAAACAAACACTTCTTCAGTAATTATGCTCCCTCCCACCCCAAGAGGATTAAAATCCTTGTATAGTGTCCAGTTTGTGTGATTTGGTTACAATCATATCTAAGAAAAGAATTAGAGTTTCAACCTATGAGTGGAAATCAGCATAAATGAAGATACAGATCATTTTCAAGGTACTGAAAGAACTGTTACCAAAGAGCTTGGGTAACCCAGCTTTTCAGTAACAAGTGATAAACCGGGAATAGAGTCCTGATTCAGCCTCTGCCACTAGCCTGGATCATGGGCTCGTCAACCTTTCTAACCTTAGCTTAGTCATTTGTAGAATGAAGTGGTCAGGCTACCTGATTGCTCACATTTCCCCTAGAAGGTGCTGAGTGCTGTCTTCCTGATCTCTTTCTCCCTGTGGAGAGTTTGGATGGAGGGATGGGTCGGGATGCATGGAGAGTGAGACACAAAATCATTCTTCTCCTTTCTTTTCTGGGAGCCGTAAAGATTCAGTCTCATTTGTGAATAGTACACTTTAGACTGTGATAAATGCCTAACTGATTAAACTTTACTTCTCTAAAGAAAAACATCTTACCGAAAGAGAAGTGTTCCATGACTTTTGGTTGAGAAAGGTGTGGTTGGTTTGAAGACCTCAGCTGGGAATATGCGCTCACAAACCCATTTGTATGTCTGTTGGAAAAACCAAATGCCATAGGAAGTAAGAACGTTTAACGTACAGAGTAGACGTTTGTTTCTAGAAGTTGCTCAGAGATTGCTCATTTTAAAACACACACCGTTGGTAATCGAAGGATGATTTGCTGCAGCCAGGGCAGGGCAGGATGCTGCAGTCTCCTATTTTCAGGACTGAAGATGGCTACTCAGCATTTTAAGGAAACCCCTCTGGGTGACAGCAACAGGGCAGTGAGATTCTGTTACCTGTTAGCATGTCACGTCAGAGCCTCTCGCTGGTAACGCTGGAGGTGTGTGAAATCACAGCCGTTATATATATGAGGGACAGCAAGAGTTTTAAAGCTGTGAATTACAGTTGTGCAGACATACATCTTATTTCTAAAATGCCTGTTTGGATCCCTATGCTTTTTTGGAATTGACATATCTAAAATCCCCATATTTTGGAACAAGTCTAGCCCTCTCTGTTTGGGATAAACTGTCGTCTACTGTGCATGAATTCTGCTTTACTCTGGTCTGAGAACCATAGATGGTTTAAATCCACCTTTTCTATGTCTTGGTCAGAATATCAGCTGAAATGTTGACTGCTGGCTTGGTTTTCCTTATAACCATAAGAAAGTCACATTTGCATAAAAATTCTTGTGAATACTTGTAAATAGATTTTCTTCCATTGCTGGCCCCTTAGTATTGGATCCCATGATTCATTGTAGGCTACAGATGACCTTGTACGTTTTGTGCACTGCTGGGTCCACAGTGCCTGGCAAACAGGCACACAAGAAATATTTGTAGAATGAGTGAGAGAATGAATGAATACTCATGTCTTCTAACCTTAAAAGATTGAAGGCTATTATCTGTTACATAAACAAGTAACTAACGTGATTGTTGGAAGCATCACCAGAGTGATTCGTGACTGTGTTTATTGTTCATCCTCATAAAGGACCGGACTCTTTTCCCTCCACTGAAGCAATCCTGAGAAAGGCTTCAGGTTCAACACCTCCACCAGATGATAGTCTGGTCACAGCTCTTGACTTAAGTCATTACTACTTTCTTACAAACTCAAGAGAAAAGAGTAAATGCATTTGTTAAAATGCAAAATAATCCTAAAGAATTTAAATAGTGAGTAGTTGAATATATAGTTTAGAGGTGTTCATTATAAAATAATCAAACATTTACTGTGGCATTTTGGACATTACTCTTTCTTTTAATTTATTTTTTGGCTGTGTTGGGTCTTCGTTGCTGTGCGTGGGCTTTCTCTAGTTGTGGCAAGCCGGGGCTACTCTTCGCTGCAGTGCACGCGCTTCTCACTGTGGTGGCTTTTCTTGTTGCAAAGCACAAGAGAAGCTCTAGGCGCATGGGCTTCAGTAGCTGAGGCACTTAGGCTCAGTAGTTGTGGCTCATGGGCTTAGTTGCTCCACGGCATGTGGGATCTTCCCAGACCAGGGCTGGAACCCATGTCCCTGCATTGGCAGGCGGGTTCTTAACCACTGCACCACCAGGGAAGTCCCTGGACATTACTCATTTTTGTATTGACTTATAGTTATTCCATGATATTATTTAAAAATCAGATGCTATTAAATCCATTTGTAAAAGGTGTACTAAAGTTTGAGACTTTTAAAAAAATTTTTATTAGAGTATAGTTGCTTTACAAGTTTGAGACTTTTAAAGATCTTGTCTCTGTTGCCACCCCTCCTTTCCATGCACCCCTCCCCCCTAAAAAAAGAAAGAAAAGTGTTCTTACAAATCCTGCTTTAGCCTTTCAAGTCCTTTGAACATATTGGGTTAGGCAAAAAGTTCGTTTGTTTTTTTCCGTAAGATGTTACAGAAAAACCCGAACGAACTTTTTGGCCAATCCAGTACTTGGGGGTTTTAATTGATTGCTTGATTTGACTACTTACTCATATGTTTCCTTGTTATTGACGTTAAAAACACAGCAGTATCTTATAAGATCCAAAAAACATTGGTGAGAAGGGGATAAGGGTATTAAAAATTAAAGTTTCTTTCCTAGAGTATACAGTACATATATATAAGCAAATGAGTAAATTCCAATTTAGGTTTTATCTGTTTTCACACTGCCTCAAGCCATTTCAGGTTTAGCTCTTTTAAGCTAGGAAACTTTAGAATATATAGCATTGTTCTCCAGTGTTTTCCTGTGGAATCTCAACGAATTGCTGTGTATAAGCATGGCAGTTCGAGCAAAACCCTTCCAGCCTCTGTCCCCTGCCCCACCATGTTACAGAGTTAGTGATTTCTTCTTCTCTACCAGCTATCCTCCCTGGCCGCCCACTGTGTGCGACCATCCTCTGCAGTGTCCCTGCAATAAGAGGAGAAGGGGAAAATCAGCCTGCAGTTTTAAATTAATTGCACTTCTGTTACGCTGTGAGTTAGTCTATGCTTTAAATCACGGCATTCTAAACTTCTAGTTTAAACATAATTGGAAAGAGAAAGCTGAAATTAAAATAGTGACAAAATAAACCTAACTGGAGGAGAACAGTATAAAACACTCCTAATCAAATACTCGAATAATCTGTTAAAATTATTCATAAGCAGTTGACTATTTTATTAAATACACCTGTTACTGTTTTGGGGCACTAATTTAAGCACCTTTTTGTTTCCAAAACTTACCTAGTGAAATTAGGTTGCTTACATTCTAATGGAACATTGCTTTTACTCATGATGGAAATCGTTTTAAAAATAGAATTTAAAAAATCTAATTATAAACGTTACGCATGCTCATTGCAGAAAATGTTAGAAATGGCTCCATTTGAAATTGTGTACTTGGACAGTTAAGATCTGAAAGATGTTGTATACAAGAGATCAGGTCCTGTGTGTTACTGGAGCCAGCTTCAGATATTTGAGTTTATCCTGTCTTCATTTGGAAAAGAAAACAGATGGGGTTAGTGGCTCTGCCTCTGTGCTTCCAGGGGACTGCGTCCATATCCACATTGTAGCATTTTCACCCCGTGTTGGTAATTCTGTATTTACATTTCTGGGCCACTGAACTGTAACCGGGACGTCCTCATTTTTGTGTGCCCATCGCCCAGTGCAGTGCCTGGCATACAAGCAGGTGCCCAGGTGACATGTGCTAAAAGAATTAAGAGTTTATGTGAGTAGTGACAGAAGGTAAAGGTAGGAAGACTTTGTTCTTCCTTATTTTTTCTATTTTCATATGGCATGTTTCTCTATCAATTTTGGCTCTTTTATGCGTAGCTAAAACTGACATATTGTATTTCTGAAAAAAAAATTTCTATTAGCATATCCTGTCAAGCTCTAAATAGAGGCAATTCTTAGAACTCATATTTATGTGCAGTCATTAATTGCTAAGAATAATAATTTACTTGTAAATCCAAGATTGTATTAATTTTATCTGTAATGGAATTCTTGTTCTTTCCTGAAATCATAGCAAATTATTAAAATTGCTTTGTGGGGAGTACAAAGTTAAGGAGATCAAATTTGTTTTACAAGGACATTTGATGTAATTATTTTTAAAATATATCTTGCTTTTTATACCAGACTTTTAGGTAAAAATAATTTCTTAAACCTCTATAAAAAACTATTCTTCCCATTTCTCCTTTCTTTGTCAGTTAATTCTCAAACCTAGAATATGCCTTTACATTTCTGTTCTACACCAACTGACTGAATTATGTTGGGTCTTATATAATGCAATCTAGTAGAGAATAAATTCAAATGTTAGGCATTGTTTTGAAACAAATAAATACATAATTGTTGGTGAGCACTTTTGCCTGTAGCTGTAGAACAATGGATATTTGTAATCAGGCCTGCTCTTCAGCTAATGTACACTATTTCTCCTGGTAGTATACTCTCCAAACAGAAGCCAGAGTGATCCTTAAAAAAAAAAATTCTAAATCATATCTTAAAGGCCACAAAGTCTGTGTGAGCCGGTCTTCTGCCCATCTCTCCTGGGCTGTCTGTCTGCTCCAGACACCCCATCCTCCAGGCTCACTCTAGCTCTGCACATGCCCTACTGGAATGAGAGCTCCCTACAGGCAGGAAGGTCTTCTGTTTGGTTCTTTCTCTGTATCTTCAGCTCCAAGAGGTGTACCTGGCTCACAGTAGTTGCTCAGTAAATAGTTGAATGAATGAATCATTGCAGAGATTTCTTTTGAATAAACTTTGTAATTAGAGATAGGAACCTGAGTGTGTTCTTAAATTTCTTTTTGTTCTTTTTATCTAATGGTATTCTTATACGTGAAACATACCATAACAAAAGCAATATAAATCACTTTCTTTTCTTTAAAAGCTTATAAATCAAAGCAGACAACACTAACAAAAGGCACCAACTAATACTAAGAAGAATTAAGCCTATTAAGTATTAAATGATTAAGAAGAAATGAGATCAATATGAAAAGGAGATCATTTAATTTTACTGGAGGATGTACACACAAATCCTTTCTAAATGGAAAGACACAACATATTGTTATGTACAAAGATTTTATATCAGCCTTTTCGGATAAATATACATTTTAATGAAACTCCAACCAGATTTCCAGTAGGAACTTTGTTTATTGTGTTGGTTGACTTTTATTTGCAACTCATGTTCCTTCATCACCCAACCTGAAGTGTCCCTCTCACACTAGTCACTCAACATCATACCTCCGTGTTTTATTTTGCTAGAACACTGTCTTGTCCCTCAGCTTTATTGAGTTATAATTGACATAAAGCATTGTGTAAGTCTAAGTTGTACAGCACAGTGATTTTATATGTGTATATATTACAAAATGATTGCCACGATAAGTTTAGTTAACACATCCATTACTTCACATAGTTTCAATTTTTTTTTTTTTTTTGAGTGAGAACTTTTAAAATCTACTCTGTTGGCAACTTGCAAATATTCAGTGCAGTATTGTTAACTATAGTCACCATGCTTTACATTACATCCCCAGAACTTATTCATCTTATTACTGGCAGTTTGTACCCTTTGACTACTTTCACCTATTGCCCCACCTCCAACCCTATGCCCCACCTCTGGCAACCACTTCTGTTGCCTGTCCTCTGCTTCTATGAGTTTAAGTATTCTTTAGATTCCACCTAGAAGAGAGACCATACAGTATCTGTCTTTCTCTGTCTGATTTATTTCTCTTAGCATAATGCCCTCAGGGTCCATCCATGTTGTGGCAAAATTTCCTTCCTTTCTATGGCTGAGTAACATTCTGGTGTGTACATGCTCCACATCTTCTTTATCCATTCATCCATCAGGGGACACTTAGGTTGCTTCCATGTCTTGGCTATTGTAAATAATGCTGCAGTGAACATAGGGGTGCAGAAATCTCTTTAGTTCCCTTCAGATATGTACCAAATTGCTGGGTCATGTGGTAATTCTATTTTTACTTTTTTTGAGAAAACTCCATACTCTTTTCCATAATGGCTGTACCAGTTTAAGTTCCCACCAGCAGCGCCCAAGGGTTCCCTTTTCTCCTCATTCTCACAAGCACTTGTTATCTCATCCCTTCAATAACAGCCATTCTAACAGGTGTGAGATGATATCTTATTGTGGTTTTGATTTGCATTTCCCTGATGATTAGTGAGATCAAGCACCTTTTCATGTACTTGGACATGTGAATATCTTCCTTGGAAAAATGTCTCTTCAGGTCCTTTGCCCATTTTTTAATTGGATTATTTGTTCTCTTGCTAATGAGTTATATGAGTCCCTTCTGTATTTTAGATATTAGCCATTTTTCAGATATGTGGTTTGCAAATATTTTCTCCCATTCTGTACCTTGCCTGTTCATTTTGTTTATTGTTTCTTTTGCTGTGCAGAAGCTTTTTAGATTGATGTAGTTCCACTTATTTATTTTTGCTCTTGTTGCCTGTGTTTTGGGTGTTGTATCCATAAAATCATTATGAAGACGAAAGTCAAAGAGATTTTTCCTGGTTTTCTTCTGTGGTTTCAGGTCTTACGTAAGTCTTTAATCCTCTTCCAGGTTTTGTGAGTGATAGAGGTCCAGTTTCATTCTTTTGCATGTGAGTATCATTATTTTCCCAGCACCATTTATTAAAGAGTCTATCTTTTCTCCACTGAGTATTTTGGTTCTCTTGTCAAATGTTGACCATATATATGCATGAGTTTATTTCTGGGCTCTCAATTCTGTTCCATTAGTCTATGTGTCTGTTTTTATGCCAGTATCATACTGGCATATATATGTACCATAGTATGTATATTACTATAGCTTTGTGATATAGTTTGAAATCAGGAAGTGTAATACCTCCAACTTCATTCTTCTTATTATTGCCTTGGCTATTCAGGGTCTTTTGTGGTTCCATATGAATTTTATGATTGCTTTTTTCTGTTTCTGTAAAAAAATAAATGCCATTGGAATCTTGATAGGGATTGAGTTAAATCTATAGATGCCTTTGGGTAGTATGAACATTTTACCAATGTATTAATTCTTCCAGTGATGAGTATGGACTATCTTTCCACTTATTTGTGTCTTCTTCAATTTCTTTCATCAATGTCTTACAGTTTTCAGTGTACAGATCTTTTACCTACTTTGCTGAACTTATTCCTAGGTATTTTATATTTTTTGATGCTATTGTAAATAGGATTGTTTATTTCCTTTTCAGATTAATCGTTATTAGTATATAGAAATGCAACCGATTTTTGTATATTGAATTTATGTCCTGCAACTTCCCTGAATTTGTTGATTAGGTCTAACAAGTTTTTGGTGGAGTCTTTATTAAGATCTTCTATATATAAAAAAATCATGTCTGCAAACAGCAACAGTTTTACTTTTTCATTTCCAATTAAGATGTGTTTTTTTTTTGTTTGGTTGGTTGGGGTTTGGGTTTTTTTTGTTTATTTCTTGCTTGATTGTTCTGACTAGGACTTCCAATAGTGTGTTGAACAGGAATGGTGAGAGTAGCCACCTTGTCTTTTCCACTAAGAGTTCTGCCTTTCACCATCCAGTATGGTGTTAGCTGTGGGCTTGTCATATATGGACTTTATTGTGTTGAGGTATGTTCCATCTATACCCAAAATATTGAGAGTTTATATCATGAATGGATGTTGAATTTTGTCAAATGTTTTTTCTGCATCTATTGAGATGATCATGTGATTTTTATCTTTCATTCTGTTAACATAATGTATCACATTTATTGATTTGCATATATTGAACCATCCTTGCATCCCAGGGATGCATAATATAAAAGAGACATTATTTTTTTATTGCTGGTGGGAAAATGAAAAGTAATCTGTCAGCAGCTATTAAAATGTGAAATATGCATACCATTTGCCAGGCAGTTCTATATTGGGGAATCTATTTGACAGAAAAGAAAGCATCAGTATATAGACATAGAGGTGCAAGGATTATTTATTGAAAAATTGTTTTTAAGAAAAAAAGGGGCTGGAAACTGCCTAAATTTTCATCAGTAGGAGAATGGTCCAATAATTTATGTACTTCTACCCTATGGAATATTACACAGATTTAAAACAATTGTTACATATTATTTTATTCGAAGGACTATTCACTATATATTATTAGATGCCTAAAAAATTTCAGAGAAAGTTTATTGTACAATGCATTTAAAAATTAAAATAGTATATATATATATTTGTATATATGGATAGATTTGTATTTATAAACATAAATATGTGGAAAGAGACATACCAAGCCATTAACAATTGCTGTATCATCAGGAGTGAAAAATGGGGAGCAGGAGAAGAGATTATTAATGTATATTCTATGCCACTTTATTGTCTAACTTGGTAAAACAAACATGTTGTGTTTTCATTTTAAAAATATAAAGATTGTTCAATGGTAAATGTAAGTATACACTACAGGACGTTGGTGGTTTGGCTTTGAGTATGTGTAAATGCCATATAGTATAAGCAAGGAGAACCAGCACTACTGTGTTTGGTCAGAGATGTCTTCATAGAAAAAACAGCAGGTTTCACTGGACCAATGTGGCAATATTCTTCTATAAATCTACCTACAGTTTGCATATTTGGAATTTGCATTTCTTTTTTCAACCCATTTAAAACTTAGTTATTCTCAGAAATAATTACTAGGAAACCAAATTATGAAACAAATCACCCTAGACAAAAGAAAACAATGCTTCATTGTTTAAAATGTTTAGCTCTTCCTGTTTTACTCTTTTGTTTAATCTAAGGTGAAGACATAGCATGTCTAGCATAGCTATGGCTAAATCGAGCAGTAGCTTTTTAAAAGTTTTTTTTTTATCATACTGGCAATATAGACTTTTGAAACAAAGATTGTTTATCATTTTTCTTTTTCATTTCAGAACGCTTTACCCTGTACAGCTCTAAAAACCTCAGACAAGCATGGAATAAGTAAGTTTTTTTATACAGCTTATACTCGTTCTCTTTTTCTCTCTCTTAATTTTTAAAACTCTCTTGATAAATTTGTCATGACATTCTTTCATTTGTTCACCCAGTTGTCTATTCATCCATTCGTTTAACCATTAAACAGTTATTAAGCCCTAACTGTGTACAGCCCCCATGTTCCACCTGAGCCAACACTCTGTGAATTTGGGTTCTCAGAGTTGTTAATCCTGAAATTCACTGTGCTCACTCTTCTTCTAACTAGATTCCAAGAAATGTTTTAGCATCAGCAAAATAGCATTTCTTAAGTACAGTATATCAACTGACTTTCTAATCTAAATAATGTTGGTGACAACCTTTGAGCGAGATAAAACTGATCTTTCAAATGTTTTTAGTTTACCTATTTTTCCCCTGAGCCTTATTGGGAAGCTAAGCACACGTATCACTTGGAATACATGGACTCTGTTTATTTAATCTCTCATCTGACCTTGTTGAAATAGCTTTATTTATTGGTTTCTAAATTTGATGACATCTGAAGATCTGGGTGTCTCAAGTTATTCAGGGGTCTTTTATAGCAAGCCAAACTGCTAGTAAATCATTGAAAGTTGGGAAGCAGAGTAATTGAGTCACTCTGACTGTATCACATTTCAAGCATTATATTAGAGAAGAGGTAACTAGATCTGCTTTGATTAAGTAAACTATAATTTGTCATAACAAAATTTTGTCTATGGGGAATTTAGTGTTATTGTCTCCCTTTTTACCGTTATGACATGTTTAATTTTAGATGCCATCAATTATGAAACAAATAAGAAAAACTTTTTTTTTTTTTTTTTTTGGCTGTACGCGGTCCTCTCATTGTTGTGGCCTTTCCCGTTGCGGAGCACAGGCTCCGGACGCACAGGCTCCGTGGCTGTGGCTCACGGGCATAGCTGCTCTGCGGCATGTGGGATCTTCCTGGACCGGGGCACGAACCCGTGTCCCCTGCATCGGCAGGCGGACTCTCAACCACTGCTCCACCAGGGAAGCCTAAGAAAAACTTTTGATAATAAAAATGCCTTTAATCAATGCTGTCAGTAGGTAACAGCAGATAGCTTACTGTGAGGAACTCATGGAATGAATACATTAAAATCTTCCATGGATTATTTGAAAGATTTGGCAGTTTATTTTGATTAAATTCATACTAAGAAGAACACACCAGTATAATTATTTTTGTCTAACACAAGACTTCGTATTTTCCATTTGAAGGGTCAGTTCTTAATATCTAGAATCTCCCACAGGAAGCACGCCCTCGTCTGGGAGGGAACATTCTCTATGTGTTCCTCACCCTTTTATCCTCCTTCACCCTAACTTCACTGATCAGTGGTAACACATTTTAATTAAGTGCTTTCATATACCAGGTAATATATACATATAACAGTTCCTGTCTTCGTTAAATGATCAAACACATTTCTCACAATTGCTCAAAAAGTTTTGTGCCACTAACCACTTTATGAAACAATTCTTGACAAAGCCATTGAATCTCTAACCCTTTCTCTGAAGTAACAGGAAAATCTGGCAAATCCACGCAGAGTGACGTTTGTGGTGAATAGCCTCCAATTTAGCTAACCCTCTTGTTTCCTTCCTTCAGAGGGACAGGACTAGAATGATGTCCAAATCACCCAGAAAAATAAATGGCAATTTTTATCCACTTAGAGTAGTCTACAAAAGACAGGATGGGGGAGGGGGAGGTCTGTAGACGATGCTGAGTGATAGTTCATCCACTGTCCCCTTGTGGATGTGACCCCAACAGCATTTACACCTGGCCCACTCCAGCTGTTCATTTTCGCAACTTGTATTCAGCACCTGTCATCTGTATGCCCAGACGAATGGCCTTTCTTGTTCAACCATTGGAAGTGACTGGTGGGATGCCTCTCAGAGAAGATGCTTTTGTCCATTTACATTACTCTATATCAGGAGAAACTAGGTTATCTCATGTCTTTCAAAAAAAAAAGACAACTGAAGTAGTATTCAAGCTTTACGTTGCTTTGCTTCATTCTGACCACCTAAGACCTGATGCTTTCCTTTCTGTGAGAGGTACTGTTCGTGTCACAACAGAAGTAGTTAACTTCATTGACAAAAATCAGGCTGTGTGATCCTCTGGTGTTGCTGCTTTAGAAATTTTAAAAGCTGTGTGCATTGTGCTCCATCTCTGAATTTTCTTAAAAGATGCTAGGTTCAGTAAATACGCTTTTACTTTTGAGGGCAGATAGTTCTTCAGAATATGATTTTTCACAAAATAAGAACACGGTTTCTCTTTAAGATATCACTTCAGAGATATTTATTATTTGCATTTTCCGTGAACATAGGATTTATATATTTTCTACCAAAAACAAGGTAAAATACTGAAGGAAATATTACATTTTAATGTAAAGTCTTTTAAATCCATTGATAGAATTGTAGTTAATATCTTTCTTTTAATTTCTACCATCACATATGCTTTTTAAAAACCCGAGAATTAATTCAAAGTCATTTAAGAGAGTCCCACCCTTCGATTTCTTTAAAAATATTTTAGAGAAAATATTAAATGCTGAGCTTGAAGTAAGGTTTTAAAATTATAAACATGACTTGTTTAGAACCATGCTATTTTCAAGTCCCCATAAGTCTTATTCTTTTGTTGCCTTAAGGATTTATTTCAGAAAAAGCTAAGTAATAAAATCATCACTAAAAATATTATAAAAATATGACTTTCTAGTATCTGTTTTGTACTGAACCCTTAAAGCGAAGCTATAGCCTCCAGCCAGTTCTAACCCAATGCAATTTAGGGAGAAGTGAGAATTCAGACATTAATTATATTATTGATTCTTCCTACAGACCGACTTGTGACCTTGTAACCATCATTGACATTTCAACAACTGTCACTTCAGAGTGGGGTCTAGATTCGGAAGAATTGCATTTAAAGACTATTAAGCAAGTGCTAGCTTTCTTCCTACTGCTAACTAACTTGTTTGTCAACAGCACAATTACGAAACCAAAGTGATTGGTAAATTCTCTTGTACAGCAGTAATAGGTTCAAAATAAAGGGAACTAATTTGCAAGGACTAATTTGAATTCAATTTAGATAGGTTAATATAAGATGGGCAGGTTAATATACACATGTAAATTGCTGTTCAAAATTAAGTAACAATGTTAAAAATATGTATTAACACAGCTGTTGAAGCTAGTGGATAGATGAACCTGCCTAAGAGAGTAAAATTTCTTTTTTTTTTTTTAATAACTTTATTTACTTATTTTTGGCTGCTTTGGGTCTTCGTCGCTGCGCGCGGGCTTTCTCTAGTTGTGACGATCGAGGGCTACTCATCATTGCGGTGCGCGGGCTTCTCATTGCGGTGGCTTCTCTTGTTGCGGAGCATGGGCTCTAGGCGCTTGGGCTTCAGTAGTTGTGGCTCGCGGGCTCTAGAGTGCAGGCTCAGTAGTCGTGGTGCATGGGCTTAGTCGCTCCACGGCATGTGGCATCTTCCCCGACCAGGGCTCGAACCCGTGTCCCCTGCATTGGCAGGCTGATTCTTAACCACTGTGCCGCCAGGGAAGCCCGAGAGTAAAATTTCTTGCGAAATGAATCCTCAAGTCTCTTTGAACAGCTGTAACAAGTGACCCAGTTTATTTTGGGACCAAGTCTGCCCTAAGTAACACCCATGCAATTCCCTGCTGACTTCATTTATACCAGTAACCATGGGGCATAATTTTATCCTTTGAAGGATGTTTTAGTATTCTGGGGAAGCAAAGCAGTGATAGGAGAAAAATATCAGAAGATCCAGCAGATATCTAAACTCGAAAGGATAATATAAAGAAGTCTTAATTATAGGATTGAGAATAATAAATACATATTCAAAAAGAAAAGAAGGTCCTTTTATTTCCTCTTACTGGAAGTGCATGATCCATGTGGGTTCTCTCCTGCTTGAAGAGGATTTTAGACTAAAGGGAGACAAATCTTAATTTTATAAATATGTGTTCTTTCTGATGGCCTTCAAAACATTCCATTTTATTTCCTTGGAGTTATAAAGACTCTCCCTATTTTTCTTCCTGATCTCTCTATTTATAGTTGTCTGACATTGGCATGCATGTGCAATCAACCAAGTATTTCAACCAGTTAAAAGATCTTTCATTATTTTGGCTGGAGAAGAAGCCTTAGTGTATGCTCTCCAGCAAAGTTAAGGGTAGGATTCCAGGAATGCATTTGCTTGTTTTGGAACTTTTTAGCAGCTGAACAATTTTGGAGGTTTGAAAGTAGCAAAAAGAGAACTAAGGATAAACCACCAAGTCACAGAAGACAGATTTGGAAAACACAGGTCATAGCTGATAAAGCAAAGCACATCCGTAGACTTTGAACAGGTGTAGGCCAGCTTGTCCTGCCCCCTCCACCCAGTGCTCTAGTTCTGCTTATAAGCCCTCTGGTTAGCAAGTCCAACTGGATTGCTCCTAAGAATTAAAAACAGACGATACTTTAAGATGTGCAGTAAATTCAGAGACATTATAATGAGGCTACCCTTATGGAAATGCAAAAAGAGAGAAGACGTTTGCCTGCATGTATTGGAAGGTACCAGCAGGGTCACAAACCTTAATTTAGGAGCTTTAGAAGTGTTTTCCAGCTTGGCGTACTTGAGCTTTCCTTGAATGTTTTATCTAATTCGATGATTAACTTCCAAAACATATTTTAAAGATGACTTGGGCTTCCCTGGTGGCACAGTGGTTGAGAATCTGCCTGCCAATGCAGGGAACATGGGTTCAAGCCCTGGTCTGGAAAGATCCCACATGCCGTGCAGTGACTAAGCCCGCGAGCCACAACTACTGAGCCCATGTGCCACAACTACTGAAGCTGTGCGCCTAGAGCCCGTGTTCCCCAACAAGAGAAACCACCGCAATGAGAAGCCCGCGCACCGCAAAGAAGAGTAGCGCCCGCTCGCCGCAACTAGAGAAAACCCGTGTGCAGCAACGAAGACCCAACACAGCCAAAAATAAAAACAAATAAATTAATTTTTAAAAAAGATGACTTGCTAGAAAGTCATGCTACATGTGCATAAAGCATAATGTATTTAAAATAATATTTAGAGAAACAACATAAATTTCACTCTGTATACTAATATTGGTGGTTCTCTATTGTATTTTTCTTGTCATGTCTGATTGCATTCCATTAAGATTTAAATAGGTGCCTTCTCAAGAAAGAAAAGCCCTGTTTCCTACTCTGCCTTATTGTTCTAAGTTGATCAAAAATTTTGTAAAGTAATAATATATTGCAAAGTAAGTTCAAGCTTTCAGTTTCTCTACAGTTGCTTAGAAATGTTAGAGGAAGGTAAGTACAGTTACTGACACTAGGAGGAGCCGTTGAGTTGAGCCAGATCTTTAAATCCTCTTTCTCCAGTTTCACGTTTTTTTCATTGTTGATCATTTTTGTTATAATTCTGTTTACTTCAAAGTAACAGTTTCAATTTATTTAGTGCCTGAAGATTTCTTCTCACCATATTTTCAAAGAAATTATTCTTTACATCATCCATGCACTTTTTTAGGGGTGGATTTATGAGGGTGACAAGCTCTAAAGCAGACAGTAAAGCAGACATTTTGGAATTCCTTTCTTTTCACTCAGAGGATGAGCTGGAGCTGCAATTGTCGACTGCCCAGCTCTGGGGACTTGAGTTCAGCATTGGGAGGCTACGTGGGGTGTAGCTCCTTACCACACCCCTGAAAATATAGTTTTCAACACTTGGACAATCAGATCCAAGCCAGTCTCTTGTCCTGACCTTGGACACCCACACAGGGTATTGTTTGGAAGCCCCTAAGTCTCACCTGCCTGCTTAAAAGTCGCAGTTCAGAGCAATTTCTTGGATCATTCAGTTTCACAAGAATGAATCATTAGTTCAGTCACTGAAAGCATTGGGTAGGTGTGATGTTTATCTGATCTATTAAACCCCTTGCCACTGAACAGAGAGCAATTCTAGAAAATTGAAGAGTGGATTCTTGAAGGGGAAAAAGAGGAGGTCCTCAAACAGGAGATGCTTTCCAGGCTTTGGTGGGAGTCAAAGAAGACAGCATAAAGGTCTGTCCAGAGACACAGGTTGGAGGCAGATGCCAGGAGGACAAAGAGAAAGCTGTCCAAGAGAGAGATGGACAATCTGCCAGAGCTCTAACCCTGATCACTAACAGTAGCAACAGCATAAATGTGATAACACGCGAGACGTACCTAGTCAAAGGCCTGACGTATACTTGTTAATCCATAGTCCTGGCTTGACAGGGGTGTAGTAAACCATCGGATGGCCTTCTGCTCTATAGGATTCACATATGTTGTCACATCTTCATATCTTTATACCAGTCTTGGGAGGTAGTCAGGGCAGATATTATTGTCTCCATTTTAGAGCTTGAAATAAGAAACCTGCTGAGGTCGAATGATTAGTGCTATTGAGAATTACAACGTGGAGAGCATGCCCCAGAGTGAATCTTGTGAAAGAAATATCATTTAAAAAACCCTGATCTTCAAGTGGGCTTATCATTACCTGACTTTATTTTGTTCTCACTGTGACTTTGGGTCGGGAGATCTCTTCTGGGACCTGACATCATTCATTGCTGGGCTAGAGTACAAACCTATTTCCTCTCTCCTGGGGAACAGTGTTTGCAGCAGGCTGGCCACCCACACCATCAACTAGGGCCTGTCCTAGGTAATTGCTGGGTAATGTGCCATTGGGATAGAGGCAGGTTTGTGACAAGCTAAGTACTGGAGATGACAGGCCTGCCAGCCACCCACACAGACCCTGATAGTGGGATCTGTTGCCCATTCCACACAGTTCCCACTGCCCCAGGAAATTATGCTCTGTCGTTTTGTGTCATTGCCAGATTTCTTGTCCATGTTTTTCTTTTCGTAGCAAAGAATTCGCTGACATTAATAACCCCTGGTGATGGCCAAGGGCAGGCCCCATGCTGTTTGCTATCTTTCAGGCATGAGTTTTTTGTTCCCCTTCTGATAGGCAGAAACTATCCATCTTCTCGCTTACTAATTGGCAGTACGTGCCAGGCTTGGGAGTTGGCAACAGCCATTGTTTTTCATCCTTTCAGATTATGTGTTGGACTCCTCATCCAGAAGTACACACTTCTGGTGCAGCTAAAACCTTCCTTCTGCTATCCAGCTCATTAAGGGATAAAACCCAACCATGTTTCTGAAGCGGCACAGAGTTTCCAGGAGCAGCTGGGCTGCTCGTTTCCCTGAAAGAAGGACGATAGAATTAGGTTTTCTCAGACTGTTCCCCAGAACAGATGCTAGATATGTGAACTGAGGAAGTTCTCTGCTTCTCCACAGTATAAAATGGTACATTTGTATTCTGTGGCTGCCATAACAAATTGCCACAATTTATCATCTCCTATTGGGCAGGAGCCTACATGGGCTTAGCTGGTTTCTTTGATTTGGGTCTGACAAGGCCAAAATCAAGGTATTGGTAGCCTGGGCCCTGTCTGGAGGCTCTTGGGGGAATCTGCTGACAGGCTTATTCAGATAGTTTGCAGAATTCAGTTCCTTATGGCTGTCGGGCTGAGGTCCTGTTTCCTTTCTGGTTGTCGGCTGAGAGCCTCCCCTAGCTCCTGAAGGCCACGTGTATTCCACATCACCCTGCCACCTCCGTCTTTAAAGCAGCATCAGTTCAACAAGTGTTTCTCATCCTTCGAGTCTCTCTCTTCCCCTTCTGCCCCATCTCTTCTGCCTCCAGTAGGAGAAAGTTCTCTGCTTCTAAATTCTATAATCCAAGTTCACCTTTCTATTTTAAGGTCTATAACCTTAATTACATCTGCCAAGTCCCTTTTGCCTTGGAAAGTAACATATTCACAGGCTTCAGGGATGGGTGAGAGGACATCTTTGGGGCCATTCTGCTTTTCACGAGTTGTAGTGGGGTTTCCTACTCAGTGAGGAGGCATGGGGTGAGGCAGAGCAGAGGGGGTGAACCCAGCCCTCATCAGGTCAGACACAGCCCGTTTTGCCTGATCTCTGGCCCATCAGGTGACAAGCATAGGCCCCTGATTCTGATGGTTCCACGTTGCCTGGTTCACATTAGCTACGCTCAAAATTATGTATGAGGAAGAAATCATTTTCCACCCCCGTAGAGAGAAACAAAGAGATTATTCTCAGGAAAGCTCATAGTCTCTGAGATGGTAAAAGTTTGGCCTGATATTTATGTCCCCTCTAGATCAGTGCTGTCCAGCAGAACCTTCTCTGTTGATGAAAATCTGTATCTTCACCACCCAGGGCAGCAGCCACTAGCCCCCTGTGGCTATTGAGCACTAGAAATGTGGCTTAGGAACTGAATCTTAAATTTCATTTAAATTTAATTAATTTAAATGTAAATAGTCGCCGTGGGTGGCTACCAAATTGGGCAGCACAACTGTAGATCAACAGGTAAACTATCCATTTATTTTAGGTGCCCAACAGTGTAATACAAGTGTGGGTGTCCGATGCTTTGGAAATTCTATGCTCAAGAGTCCTTGCATTTTGCACTCAAGTGTCTGGGGATCTTGCTTGATGTGTTTGCTTCTCACCTCTGTCTTTTATTTGTAAACACTCTGAGAAGATAATAGCTCTGGAGGACCCAGTAAGAGATAAATCTGAGGAGGGAATAGTGGAGGTATCAGAGAACACCTAGCAGACATGCCTTCCCCTCCCCCTCGCTTCCAAGAGCCATGGTGTTCCTTCTTGAGGGGCACTGCCTATTTCAGGCGACTCCATTCCTTTCTCCTTCTCCTGTTCTCTCTCTCTCTCTCTCTCTCTCTCTCTCTCTCTCTCTCTCTCTCTCTCTCTCTCTCTCTCTCTCGTTTCGCGGGGAACTGCTAGGAGTTAGACACACAGCTGTCTACCCTTTTTCAACTCCCTGAAGAATTCACCTCTTTGCTGTTGTTCCCGGCCCCCTTGATCTCCCCTAACTCTGCTCAGAAAATACTAAAAGTCTCAGCTTCCCCTTCACCACATACAAGATGCTACCAAGAGGAGCTCCATTTCATAAATAAGCCTCTCATGGGCCCCTTGGGTACATATGTTAACTCTTCAGCTTCCGGACATTGAAATTTTCCACATTTAAAAAAACTGAAGCATGAACAGAAATGCAGAAATTTTTACTGCTCTTTATTTATTAAAATAACACTGGCTGTGAGATCCCTTCCCTCAACATTTATTTTTATCATTTCCTTTTGATTAAGAAAATGTTTATGAATCTGGTGAATTGTCAGCCTCAGAATTAAGACAAGCATAAGTCGTCACTGGAGAGAGATGATTTGAACAACAATGTCATCTTTTGTATCCATTGTCACCCACTCCACACTTTACCTTGGTTGATTTTCATGAAAATTAGGATAGGATAAGGGGCCCAATCATTTGTGGGGACAGGGGGTCCTCCTTATACTTTGGGGAGACTTTCTATAAAACTGGGGCTCAACTTCCACTCATTGTGAAGATACAGTTAATAAACTATTCATGTTGACAAGTGCATCTGACTTCTGCTGTATAGACACTGGTCCTACTGACCCTGTAAAAATACACGGTCAATAAATATTGTTGATAAAAACCAAGAAAGAATAGAAAAGAGGAAAGATGCCTGAGAAAGCTCATTGTTACTACAAATGGCAAGAAAACACCTGAAAGTAACATAAGCTTTGGTATGATAGGGGCCAAGTTCCAATCACAGATCCAGTACTGAACCATATAATACTCAGGAAGCTCACTAGCCAATCTGAGCCCAGATTTTCCGTCTTTAAGACCCTTGGCAGGATTATTGTGAGGAATGTTAGCTTATCCCCCTTCTGGTTTTTGGCATGCCCTACCCTCTCCTGCCAGTCCAGCTATTTCATTCATTTTGAGATAAGTAATTGTCCTTGAACATGAATACCGCTGTGACACAGGGGCCCCAAACATCTGGAATATTCCTTCTACCTTTCTAGGAGCATGTGCTGAATTTCTCGGTCACCAGATGGTTTTTAAAAAATATTTCATGTGTAGAAACAAGATTCCTCTTCCAGCAGTTCCTTCCTAAGAGTGATGTGTTAGCAAATAGCATTGTACATAATTCATGTAAAAGTGTGGTTTACCCTAAGTCTTGAAACACATCTATTAGACAGTTTTCCTAATTAAATTGAAAGAAGCCCTTAGACAAACAGTTACCAAGTTCAAAGCATCTTTTAGACCTTTTCCATACATGTACACGAACTCTGTACCTGAACTGATGGGTAAGCCTAAACCAGGTGCATAGAGCTTGGGTGTCCACTTGACCCCGAGGGTTTCATTCGTGATACTAAAGGTAATTATCCTTGTTGGTTATGGCTCCTAAATGGGGAAGGTAGATGACTTATCTCTAGAATCACAGAGAATAAAGGCTGGGAGCATAGCCTTACTCTGGTTCACATATCATCACTGACAAGCAGGTGGGTAGGGGACACCAAAGGAAACTGCTTTTTTCTTTCAGACACTGAGCCAAGTCCATACCCTAAGGCACAAGTCCCATGTTACTTTGTATTGTTAAAGTCACTCCCATGTTATATTCGTCATGGGAGTGACTTTAACAATAGATTTTATTTTGTCTTTGACAAAAACAACAAAATACATTAAAATGCCTTAAACACACACATATACAGTCCTACAAATCAGTTATTTTTTGTCTTACCTAAAAGAGCATTTTTAGATCATTTCAACATTTTGGGGATATTAGAAAAATCAAGTGGTGAAGTCTCATAGTGAGTGTATATGTGTGTGGATGTTATTACCCAGACCATAAATGAGATATAAATGAATAGAAGTATTAACACAAAGAGATCAGTATTCTGGCCCTCACTGCATTATTATACAGCACATCTTTGTATATCTGTATGTGAATTCTCATCTAGTCCTCAGCTGAATTTAATCCCTCAAGACCTGATATACAAACATAATGCCAAATAGAGAACTTCCCTTAAATTATTCAAATTTCCCATAAGTGATTTCCCACTCTTCCTGCAATGGAAAACATTTGATCATAAATTCAATTAAATCAGCCATCATCTTTGTGATGTTTGTCCAGCTAAATCCTTTAGTGACTAAACCAATAAACATACCAGCTGTGTGTGTGTGTTTATGGCATGACTGTTGGGAAAGAATTGATTTGAAGTAAAGACGAAGGGTAGTTCTCATTTCTTAGGCCAGATTTTGACCACTTTACTGCAGCCAAGGTTTAAAAGATTAAACTCTTAGCGGGGACAAAATCATGTATATTCCTTAAATTCATTGGCTTTTATTCCCCAACTCAGGGCCAAGTTTTAATATATTGTTTCAGATCAAAACTGATAAGCTTTGGAGATGTTAGTAAAAGCAGTCAAACCACATCAACCATTTTTCTTCCTCTTTCTTTCACACCCTCTCCTCCCTAGTTGAAACAAAGGAAAAATGACTGTTGACATACTTTTAAGTTTCTCCAGGAAAATTCAATTATAGGACTACAGAACTATTTATGATTTCTCATATTTATGTCAGCTGAAGAGGTAAAGCTTACTAGAGGCTTATAAATGTTGATTGTTTCTCATCTTTATCCTAAAGCCTTTCAGACAATAGATATAATCAACCACCTCCCCTCTTTTTCACCATATCTTTATTAATAGGATCATCATATCCTATTAATTTGGATGTAACTGAACCTTATTTATACGTTATCTTTACATATGTGTATATTCATGTGGCCTCTAGAGGGCAGCAAGTTCAGGGTGGGGGGGAAGGTTAGAGGCCAGCTACTTATCTCCATAACATATGTGAGATAACCAACTGATTTTTTTTTTTTTTTTTCCCCCTTTAGCAAAGCAAGTAAGCTATCTCAAGTAGAAAAATCAGTGCTGCCCCATGGTTTGATTGGCTGCCCCATCTGCCAGTTTGGGCATCTACTTGGATGGCCAACAATTTTTATGAATTGGCCCAGCTACCTTGGAGGCTATTTAATTAAGGATTATACCAGGTTCCATGCCTTTGCCTCCAAATGGAACTAAGCACATCATTATATTTATAAAGATGAATACAAATGGGATTTTTCCATTTATCTCTCATTTCTTGTCACCCTTGACTGAAGGTTAAATTGTACCCACAGTTCTAATTTTATTTGGCAGTCAAATCAGGCTTTACTCTCCTTTCTTAGAATTCAGCTACATGTCCCTTACGTTTAGGTTGTAATGCTGAAAGAATTCTAATGTCTCGTATTTTTCCCAAGGAAGTGAAACACATTTCCACGGGGACATCTTCCACCCATCGTGATTTTAGGCTCTTTCTCCTACCAGCCGGCAAACCTTTGGAGTAATCCCTGACCTAGCCCTCTTCTCTATAGCTACATTCACTGATTTTCTCAATCCAATCTCTATGCTTCATCTGAAGAATAAATTCTCCCAGTGTATAAACTACACAGTTCTTTTTCTTTAATTTTAGAATTTCTGGAAGCTGCAGCAGATCTTTGAAAGATATAGAGCAGTACTGTCCAATAGATCTTTATGCATTGATAGGAATGTTTTATATCTGCACTGTCCGATATGGGGCCATTGAGTAACTTAAAATTGTGGTTAGTGCAATTGAGGAACTGAATTTTTATCTTATTTAATTTTAATTAATTTAAATTTAAATAGTCATCTGTGGTTTGTGGCTGCCAAATTGAACAGTGCAGAATAGAGCATAACTTCTGATCAGTTTATAACAAATGTTTTACCAGAATATATTGTGAGGGGGATTAGATTTTGCAGCTAAAAACCTACTGCCCAGGCTTTTATTCTCTCGCTTATTTCTTTCTCATATAGCTATAGGCTTAAATCCAAATCCTCTGACTCTGACCAAGGATTTTCTCTCTCTGAGAACATCTGAGACATTTTCAATTTTCAAATTCTTCAATTTTGTTGAATATTGAACATATCTCTCCTGGGTATCCAGAATGGAGTTTCAAAGCATGGCATTTGGACAGCACTGATTCTGGGGGCACTGGCCATTTTACCATCTAAGCTCTGTTACCTCTAGATCTGGTTTTTCCTAAATATAGAAATAAAACTTGAGAACGTGCTAAAATGTGTCAAACTGCATACAAGCTTGGCACAAGTTAGCATATTTCTTAAATTGGAATGTTCCCCCATATACATATGCAACAGTTATTTACACTGACTACAAAGAAAGCCTATGTTTGTTCCATCCACTCTAAAGTGACCTCAATATTCTTTTTAAATTTTCTTATAAGTTCCCAAGTAATCATTTTTTAAGTGCTTCCATATTTTTACACATGATCAGCAAATGCATGTTTTAGTTTTCCACAGTATGCTGATATTGTTGGTTTTAAGACATGGCAGACTTTTTTTCTAATGGTTTGTGTCATGCCACTAGCTTCTACCTCATGTTAGAGACATGACTGAAAACACCCTCCATATACCTGGCACATATAAGTAGTTGGAACCCAGATGATAATAAATATGCAGATTTTTAATTCTGTTCCTTTACCTTAGTTTTATTTCAGCTGAAAAGATAGAATTAGTGCTCAAGAAGATAAACAGCTCAGCAATTATGCCGATTTGGGGGACCTCTAAGCCCAAATGGATATGGAATGGCACCCTTCATTTTAAATCATTTTCTATAAAGAGGCAAATGTAGAGTTAAAGGCAAGAATAAAGGAATGTGCAACCCAAAAGCTGTGCTCACTTTCAATAAAGACAGCCTCAGCGTATTGTATGCTCACCATCAAACCAGTCTTTATAGCACCCGTTCCCCCAGATCCACAACCTCTTCACATGATGAGAGAGGAAAGCAAGGATGATTGGTAGCCACATTATTCTTTAAGAGACCAGCCTCTTGGAAAAGGCTAGGCAGCCCCACACCACAGGGCACAAGAGAGCAAAATAGGAAGGGATCATGAAGTTCTTGTCAACACCCTGTTAGTAATGAGCTTTAAGACTGGACTCCTGTGCACAAAGCCAGTTCCCTGCCATTTTAAGACTTGGTCAGCTTCCTGTTAATGGACATGTGAGTTATCTGCAGGGAAGTCATTAGACTAAAGTCTCTCTAATTTAGTAACTATGCTGAGAACAGCCATTTGCAACCTCCAGAAGCACTTTAGACTATTTGATAATAGTGATGCAATCATGTGCAGGTTCATATAGGTATAGAGAGAGAAAATGAAGGGTAAAAGGCAAGAGCTTGGAACTAGGAGAAGAATGTAAGGTACCAGTTCTTAACTCTTCTCAAGTTGGAATTCACTCTGCAGGTTCATTACTAAAAAAATCACTCCTTAAATTGCATTCTAATGTAGGAGGAAATGCTGTCTTTGGATGGAAATATATGAAATATTTTTTCTAAAAATTTAAAAAATCTCTCCTCTGATGGCTCTCATATTTGTAGCACACGTTACATCACAGAGTAGGATAAATCATTTTCCAGGTCTTGAACCTCAAAATGAAAACAAGCACACCAAAAAAATGTTTTCTTCATACTAACCTTAGCATCAGCCCTGGCCACGTAAATAATTACAGTAATCCCTCTCCAAACACGCGTTGTAGTTACTCCGTATTTTAGTACATGTCAGCTTGATGTTCTACAGCTCTGAGGGCCCTGGTTCAGATGTTGGTGAGTCACTCTACTTGGAGATCATTTGAACAGTAGGGTTGGGAAGAGGAAAGGAGGAATGAGGATGGTAGAGAAGCAGAAATGTTTTCACTTTGTTGTCTTGATAACAAAGAGGTCAGCACCCTAGGGCTGCTAGGCAGAAGGAAATCAAGACATATAAGACAGGCCATATGGTGAGCCATAAAACAAGGAAGACGTTGGGCATTTAGAAAGAGGACACATATATAGTCAGTAAGGGGGAGACTGGCAAAGAAGGCAGTATGCCTTGGTATGTAACACAGCAAAACACATTTACAAAATCTTAAAATAAGAGGCAGATCCTGCAATGTTATCTAACAGGAAAACGTTTCCATCTTAAGGTATGTAACATAATACTGAAAATATTTTTACTTAAGGTGCTCTTCGTTGTTTTATTTTAGTGAGCATTTAAAAATTATGAGATCTTTTTTGTATAAATTTACTCATAACTTTGATTCTCCTCTTTTTTCCATTAGTTGTAAGTCTCCCAGTGAGGTGTTTGCTACCAAAGGAGTTTTAGGGATATACTCTGATTTGGGAAAGAATATTATAGTCTTAATAGACTCCTTTTATGCATTTAGTAGGGTTAGTTTAATTTTTTACATGCATAGAAGTGGTAGAGCAGCAGCAGTAATATTTATTATAAATATCAACAGCTGCACTTGCTCATGGTACACATAGATGTGCCTCTACCATGCTAAATGCTCTGTCCGCATTATCTCGTTTAATCCTGAAAATAGCTCTCAGATAGTTCTCTACATTTTCTGATAGTAACATTTCAGCTTATTTTAGAAAGTCTATTTCCCTGTCCTCAATTATATTGTAGTCTCAAGAGCAAATCTGTAAATATATCCCTCATTTGCCATTTTATTCACAGAAGGACTGAGGCTAGGATGAGGCAACTAAGGTACTCAGCTTGGGTTCAGAATTTAAGGTGATGCCCCCCTCCAAAAAAAACATAGTAATCAAGATAAATTACATTTTAATGCAATATTTTAAAAAGCCAAAAGATAGCTTCAATGTTTTCTATGCTGTCCATCGAACAACCCTTCGTTAGCACCCGTTCCCCCAGATCCATAACCTCCTCCTTCCTAAACCCCAGTGCTGGTCAGGTTATAGAGAAATGGATGCATTTATTTACTGCTAATGGCACTGTAAACTGAAAAACAATGTAGAAAACTTCATGGAAACGTTAAAAGCTGTAAAGATACTCATTTGTGGCACATTCAAGAAATATGATTTGGCATCATCTAAAAGTTCTGGGTGCTTGGGAATGCACAGATGAGGTTCCCATTCTCACGGGCTTTACCTTCTAGAGTATCTAGGAAAATAAACAAGTAATAAAATAAGCAATCTCAGAGAGTGATAAGTACATGAAGACATGGCAGTATGATTTCTTTTTAAAAAGAGGAATAGCATTGGAAAATTGTAAGCCATATGAAGGCTGGGACTTTGACTATGTTGTTTACCTTTATATCCTTTGTACCTATGACAGAGCCCATCACATAGTAGGTGCTCAAGAAATATGTGTTGAAGAATGAAGGTGGTAAGAGTGTAGTGAGTGTAAGGAGAGTGAGAGGAGATGAGATTGGAGACTGGAGGCAAAGGGGGTGAGGAAAGGCCTTGTAGGCTACAGTTGCGATGTTACTTCCGATATAGGAAGCCTGGGGAATTAAGTTTATGACCTAGTTATCTGACTCTTTAGTGTTTCTCCCAAGAAAACAAATCAATGGAGTAAAAACCTAGTTGCCCAAAGATGCTCATTACTGTGTTGTATATTAAACTATTTAAAAAGACTTGGCACCAACTTAACCAAGATTAAGGGAATGGGGAAATATTTAGTATATCATGGTTCATGAACCCCAGTGGAATATTACACAACAATGTTAGGACAGTATTATGAAGACTTTGAAAACACAGGGAATGCTTCATATGTTCTCTGAAAAAAGCAGAATAAAAAATTTTATGCATACTAGCATATTAACTCTAAAATTGTCTGTGAACTGTGATCGAAATGTAATATAAGAGATAAAAATAGTTGTGTTAGGGTAACAGAATTTTGGGTGATTGTTTTTCTACTTTACAAAAATTATCTTTAGTATTATTGTCACATTATTTTAATAAAAATATGTTGCTAAATTAGTATAGAGTTTCTTTTTGGGGTTATGAAAGGATTTTGAAATGGATATTGGTGATGGTTGAACAATATTGTGAATGCTGTTAATGCCACTGAATTGTACACTTGAACATGCTTAAAATGGCAAATTTTAGGTTACATATATTTTACCACAGTTTAAAAAAAAACCCAGATCTCTTCTATAATCATCATTATGGTTTAGCAGCCTCCAAGATGGCCCCCCAGTGGTCCCTGTCTTCTGGTCTTCATATCGTTGGGTAGTCCCTCCCACATTCTACTAGGATTGGTCTTGGTGACCAATATATGGCAGAAATGATGGCACATTATTTCCAAGGTTAGATTCTAAAAGATTGAGGTTCCCATCTTAGCTCTCTCCCTATTTCTTGGTTCACTGACTCTGGGGAAGCTAGCTGCCATGTCATGTGAATAGTTCCTCCATCTGGGAGAGGCCCCCATGGTGAGGAACTAAGGTCTCCTGCCAACAGCCATGTGAGGGAGCCACCTAGGAGTGGATTCACCAGGCCCAGTCAAGTTTCAAATGACTGTAGCCCTGGACGTCACCTTGACTGCAACCCTGTGAGAGACCTTGAGCCAGAACTACCCAGTTCAGCTGTTTCAGGATTCCTGAACCCCAGAAACTAATATGACCTCAATATGGGCTTAAGTTTGACTTTTAGGAATTTAAAGAGAGCTTTTTAAATGCAGGTTTTGAAAGGAAATTTTATGTGGAAAAAATGTACACCGTGATAAAAATTACAAAGAAATAAAATGATGTGTTTGCTCAGACCTATACACATAGAAGTAAACATCAAGTTGATAAAAAAATCATTTATCTGAATTATAGACTTATGAGATGTTTTTATTTTCTCTTATATGTTTCAGGATTTCTCTTATATGTTTCTAAATTCTCTAGAATGATCATGTCATACTTTTATAATGAGGAAAAAAAAGATATAAACAGAGCTTTAAGAACGATGATACAGAGAAGAGAGCATCTGCATCTGAAGCACATAACATGCTCTACCCTCATTTGCTGTGTGACTCTGGCTGTATGGCTTCTCCTCTCTGAGCCTCAGTTCCCTCATTTATAAGGAGGGATAATGATGTTCATCTCATAGCTGGGGATGCAGAATAAGGGAGACGACTTGTGAAAAGTCTCTAGCACACAGTAAATCCTCAATAGATGCTTCATCTCCTTTGTATACCTTCTCATAGTATTTAGAACAAGGGTGTCATTTGCTGGCTGATCATGTCCTTTGTGATAATCAAGGGAAATCAGATAGTTCAACAGGTAGTTGGTTCAGTGTGCAGCCTACAAGAAAGTCTGTGACGGGGAAGATAGGAGGCTCCTTTGTAGGAGCAGTAAGTATTAAAAGCTATTTGACTTTTCTTCCTAAAGATCATCAGGCCCTTGTAGAGGACACCCAACTCTTCAGTCTTAATCCAAGTCTTGTTTTACACATAAACACACAGGCCAGTTCTTCTTGTATCATAATGAAATCATATATTTTCAAATTCCAGATGCAATGTCACAAGATAAAGAAGCTGAAATGATAGTCCACAGAAAATATATTTTTCATTTGCCCAGAACCAAACTTTAATAACCCATAAGCTCTGATCTAACTGAATTTTCGTTCATATTTATTTAAATGGGAGAACTGGTTTTGGTGATTTTCTCCAATCCTAACCATCTAATATCTTTAACCTACAAGACAACAATTCTTTTATTTATTTATTTATTTTTAAGGGGTAAGGAAACATTCTCCCTTCTATATCAGCTCAGGATGCTAAACTGTGTGTTGTTTGCCTTAAAAAATAAACTTTCCTTTTTACATTTTTCTTGTTATCTTGGATCATGTCCAGTCTCTAAGGAAATAAACATGTGAAGAAAGAGTTCTGTGGAATGTTAACTGCACTGGTATTTTTCTTCCTTTTATCATGCCTCAAGATTTGCCAAAGTTGATATAAATTCACCATGCCTTCTTTAAAAAGCATAACAGCAAGGCATTCTTCCTGTAGGAGTCGGACTGTAAAAGGTGATTTCCTTTTAGTCCATTTTGTTTAAGCCTGTAAAAAGCATTAAGTGAAAAATCTGATATATTTGTTAGGGCATTTATTGCATTACTAAGTTATATTTTCAGTTCTCAGTGAAAGGTTTATTGAGAGGTTTTGAAGAGGTAAACTTTGAAGAGGTTTTGTTCAGAATTAAAGAATATTTTTTCTTCTCTTTTGGTGAAATAATATCACACAAAATTATACCTTTCAGGAGCTATTCTTAGCATTGTTTACAGTCAAAGGACACACCCGTTCCATTATGGTGAAGCAGATATCACCTTCCAAAACCAGCCTCTGTTGATGAGATTTGTAACTTCTCTAGGGTTTCAGAGGCATGAAAGGCTGTGAAGTTACCATTTTCCATTAACCCAAGTCACCCTAATATTGATGCACCAGTAAGGTAAACTACTTTGCAGGAGTCTTTTAGAGTGAAAATGTTTTTCATATTGGACTAAATATTTGTAACTGATTCATCTTAAATGTAAAAATATAAGCCATTGCTAAACTTTAATGTGGATTGATTTCTTTTTTGATAGATGAAGATTTTAATTTAAATTCTTGACACAATCTTTTATCATCAAAAAATGAGTGTTGTCTTTTTCAGATGAAACAGTGCTATAATCAACCACTTTGAATTCAGGAAAATTGGATAATCACTCTTCTCTAAATAACATAAATATCAAAAACATCACAAGGGTAGAAAACTGATTAACAGTTTACTGTGCTTCACTCTTGATTTACTAAAAATGTTTTGAAAACTTGTGAAATTATATGATCCTTTTAATTGATTTAAACAGCTTATGGTAAGAAAAGGTCAATCTTTACAGCAGTCCCGTGGAGGAGAGGGCTACTAATTTTATCCTGATCTGTATCCAGAAGTCAGAAAGTTTGAGTTGTTGATGTCCTTTAGTTAACAATGGAATTCCATATGGGGGAAGGTCATGTCGTTAGGAAGGTCTAGTGTTTATGATCGGATATAACAGTTAACAAAGTAACTGGGAAGTTGGAAATCAATTCTGTTGAATGCACATCCTTTGGGTTTTGAAGATGTTATACACTGATTTTGTTTTAAATATTCTGTAAGTTTTATCCTGATTACAAGGATTAATTGTTATTTCTGTATTTTATTTATTTATTTTACTGAAATAAGATACATCATTTTTTACCATGTCCTTCAGTCAGAGGATTGAAAAGTAATTATTTTTGCCTCTTCTGCTGTTAACCACATTATTAAAGTAAAATACTAAACAAAAATATAGAATCATATGATCACTAGTCAACAAAATCTGGGAACCTTTTCCAAAATATAGGTATAATGCCTGATAGGTTTGTGCTATTCCTATATATAAAAAATGTCAGTGATTGGCAGCTTGTAACAAATCTTAGAGAATTTTTTTTTAATTACATTATATAGTTGTGTAGAATTATAAGTGATTAGATTTATATAAGCTACTAAAAAACACAATTTTTACAACTCAAAAAAATCACTGCTACTAGGTACTGGAGAAGAATTGAAAAGGAGATTAAAGTGGAGTCTGCAAAAACAATGTAGTGAAACAGTTAACTGTTTCTTTCCTATAAGCAAGTTGCATGCAAGCATGATCCACCTTTGTGGAAAATAAGTTTAAATACACAGGGCTTTTGTTGAAAAGAATATAACAAGAAGTTCACTTATATTAGCTTTTATTTGTGAATATTTTATGATAATATCTGCATCTATAGATTTATGAGATGTAAATATGAAAATCTATAGCTCCGTATTAGCACATGGAAAAGGCTAGTATAATTGCATAAGTTAGCCAATTTTTTAAAAGCCAGACCACTCTTCATTTGATTTCAGACTGAACTTAAACATTCAAAGACATGTCTTTTTTGGGGGGAGGGTAGAAAATTATAATAAATAAAATCAAAGCTAGAAAATTATAATAAATAAAATCAAAGCTAGGAAATTTATCTAGCTGAGCTCTGAAATCCAAAGCAAGAATTTAGTGTTTTCCTTTTTCTGCTCACCTTTTGGCAGTTTATAATACTCTTAAGAGTGTCAGTGCTAGCGTTTTCAAAAGCTCAATTCATTTACACCCTGCTGAGGGCTCTACAGCACTTTCTGTACTTTTCCACCAGATAGAGTTTTCTGCAAGGGCAACTATGTGTTGAGTAAGGGTTAGATCTGAAGGAAAGACCCAGCAGTGCAGATTAGTATGACTGGCTTTGGGGATTATTCATCTTGTTCACATTAAGGCTGGACTCTCCCTGTTGTCTTTATTTAATATAGGGCACTGGAGGTGTTAAAAAGAATATAGAAAGAATAGTCTCTATAATAATAGAGTTCAGAATTAAAGGAAGAGAGAGAAATACAGAAACATGTAAGGTATCTTTAAAAACAACTTTAAAGTAATCCAATAATCCCTTTACAAACTGAGTAACATACGGCTTTGTGTGTGTGTGTGTGTGTGTAATCTATCTCTATATGTATGTACACATATATACATACAATAAATCTTTGGCATGACATGTAATCGGCACTAAAGAGTCAGAAATTTCTGTATGTTCCATTTTGTAAGTATGGCCCTTTGATTATCTGGATCAAATAAAATAATATGTGTGAAAACACTTTGTAGACTGTAGAACACTCTACAAGTAGCACTATGATATAGAATTTTAACAATCAAGTAAGCTGACTGTTACGGGAATGAGTGTCTTCCAGGGAGATTGTGTTATTAAACAGTTTAGCTAGAATAAATGAATGAGAACTGAACAATTTTCTGTGCACAACAAAACACAACCTATTTTTGGAAGCTAATATAAAAATGTTACCTGTTTACCTTGAGGGGAGGACTCTCATTAATTTTTTTTTTAACAGCAGTGTGTTGACAAAGAAAGTCTCAGTGTAAAACAACTCTGTCTTCATTATTAACATACCCAAGAGTCTTGCCTCTCATTTCATTGCACAGCCCAGCTCCTGGACTTGAGATTCACTGCACAGACCTAAATCTTTCCTTATATTAGTCTTTATTTTCCCCAGGAGTTTATTCCAGTGTCAGGGATTCCCTTCATCTTCTGCTTGACCAATTACTGGCCCCTCTTTGCAAAATGAATAAATTCAAGCCTGTTTTTTAAAAATAAGTCACTTTTTGAAAAATCAGAGTGGTTTTATGACTGCAGTCTTCCCTCTAAGTTAGAACTTTGACAAGGTGATTAAATGCACATTTAGCTTTTCATATATATATATATACAAGAGTGCTGTATCTGACAGTTCTAGTCGGTACAGTTGAGGAAACAGTCAGACTTGTTTTTATTGGTGGGTGGACTTCTTCACAAATCATTTTCAAGAGATCAGTTGTTGTCTAACCCAGTGGCCAGTGCCCATGTTGGCATCCTTGGCACAGAGACAAAATGTGCACTGTCAAATAAAAGGACCCAGTCCATTTGTCTTTGCTCTGTGATGAGTGTGACAGTGAGTAAAGCATGAATATAGAGACCCTCCTCATCTTTCACTCCAGGTCGCTCTATTTCCAACTCTGTGAGACAAAGCACACTCTTATGCTTCAGACATAGGCCCACAGTGTATGTCGTTTTTTCCCATCATAAATTGCAAGTGAGGAGTATTCTAGAACGTTTTGTTGTTTTTATTAATTTCCTTTTAAGCCTTTATATGGAAGTCAGTATCTCCATTGAATGCTTTAATAAGTAGATTGAACCTGCTACACCTCTACCCTTTATGTCCAGCTTTCATGAGCTAAAATATTAATAAATCGCAGCGAAGATTTTTATAGACATATTTACAAGTCAACTTTTAGGAACAAAATGTAACTTGTTTTAGTTCTACAAGCAGATGTATCATCAGTTTTAGAGGGAGTCTTTTGGCACTACAACGTGAAAAAACAAACAAAAAAACCCTGCAGTCCCAGTTTATAAAGTAACTTTAAAAAGACAAGGATGAATTTCCTTCCCACTTCAAAAAAAAAAGTCATCCTCTGAGACATGTATAGTTTGAAGATGTTCCTTAGGGACCAGAATTTAACCTTAAGATGCTTTTACCCCAAAATGATTGTTTACTTTTAAATTCATGTGTCGCAGGTAAAGTAAAACCTCTTGTAAGTATAAAAATTAATATAGTCAGTTCTCAATCAAAAATTCAGCCATTCATCAAATGCCATGTCCCCACTCTGTACCAGGAACCGTGCCTCATAGGAAATGCCCTTTTTGGCTTGCCATTGCCCAGTTTTTCCTCTTTCTCGTGCCACCATTTTCATCCTCTACTTTCAGTTTTCTCTACCCAACGTTGACAGTCTTCTTTAGTGTGGCAACAGACTTTGGCTTTGCTTTGCTCTTTATTTTCAAGATGGCTTAGAAACTTAGGTGACCTTTTAAAGCATTTAGTTGACAGGTTGAGTGAAGACAAGTGAGAGGTACTGTTGGATCACTGCCTTGATGGCAGAGAGGGGAGCTGTGTTGGGTGAGCGATGGCAGGCCAGTGTGGCTCTGCTCACCCTCCCTGCCTCCAGTTCACACTCAGGTTCTTCCTAGATCAGAGGACATGTAATGTTAGAGCTAGACAACCCTTAATGACCATATGTTCCATCTTCCTCATTTCTGAGGTACAAAAATCTGACCTGCACAAGGAATAAAGAAAATATCCTGCTCTATAGTCATGGTTTAAAGCTGTTTTTGCTATTCATGTTACATTCTTTCATATTTTTTTTTTAAAAACTCAGGTAAAGTGTATGTGTGTGTGTGTGTGTGTGTGTTACATAGATAAGGACTAGGAAAAGGATGAAATTTTTTATGATTAGAATAGCAGAATACTATTATTTTCAACTGTATTAAAAGCATTTGTTTGAAAGTTACTGATAAGATTCTCTCCACAAACATACTCTGAATTCAGTAGAGATTGTTTCTCTTCATTTTCATACAGATTTATAATTTTTAAATTCCTTAAGGTTTTTCCCAGGGAGTTTCCACAAACAGCAAACAACATCTTTTAAAAGCAATGAATATGGGGCTTCCCTGGTGGCGCAGTGGTTGAGAGTCCTCCTGCCGATGCAGGGGACACAGGTTCGTGCCCTGGTCCAGGAAGATCCCACATGCCGCAGAGCGGCTGGGCCCGTGAGCCATGGCCACTGAGCCTGCGCGTCCAGAGCCTGTGCTCCGCAACTGGAGAGGCCACAACAGCTAGAGGCCCGCATACCACACACACACACAAAAACAATGAATATGGAATGAACGTGAAGGTTTCTGTCCCACGTACCCTTCCCCATTTATGTGAACCTCCAGGAACGTAGAGCTGGCTGAACTCACCCTGTGAGCTGACAGGCACAGTTCTGACCGCCTGAGGCCAACCCCTACTCGGTGACCTGGCATCCAGCACTGAAATCCATAGGAGAGCCTCACCATTAGCAGTTGCATCTCCTCATTTGCTGGGACATCCCTTGAGGCTCCCCTGGGACACAGAAGTCCCAGTGACAGTCACTCACAGAGGGCCAGCCTCCACCCCTGATGTCTGAATGTTCCTTGTGAAAAACCTGCAACACCCCATCTCTCCAGACTGCTCCCTGTGCTGAATTTCCTTGACCAGTCCCCCTGCCCTTTCACATGTCTAGATGGCCTGATCTCCATTCCTATTGATCAAGATGTAGAGCCATTTGAAAAAATTCTCTGGACCCCTTTCTTAACCCCTCCCACCCCCAGCCTCAGACAATCACTGATCACTTTTCTGTTTCTATAATTTTGCGTTTTTCAGAATGTCATCTAAATGAAAGTATATAGTGTGTAGCCTTTGGCTTCTTTCACTTAGGATAATGCATTTGAGTGTCATCTATAAAGTAAGTGGTGAAGGAAGGAACATTAGCCTGAAATAACTTCAGTTATCTAGTTTTTGAGACTTAATAGAGGTAACCTAAAAGAATTAGTTTTAAAAAAAAGAGGCAAGACAACACCGCCAATTTAGTGCTTATTCCAGGGAGAAAGACCTAAAAACTGTAAGTGTGGATGATTTTATAGTAACTAATTAGATTATAGAGATTATAAATATTTATCTGTAGGGGGAAAAACAGTCTCTTCTGCTACTGCTAAAAATCACCTAAAATGTTGGATAAAATACAAGCACATCCGTTCAAATGCATATGCATAGCTGAACCAAGAAGAAATTAACTGAAATTTCCAGGGGCCAAGAATGAAAAAAACAGAATGATAAGTAAGTGCTGAAGTTGCAGCTGCCCTCGAGGTATTGCTAAAACAGAAACGTGGAGCTGCTTGACGGTCGGGAATCAAGGCTTTGGGCCTGAGAAAGTTAGGAGGGCATAGGAGTTGAGATTCCCCACAGAGAGTCAAGACCCTCAAAGCACTTCAGCCAGTAATGGGCTGGCTAAAAAAAAAAAAAGAAAAAATCTGCTTCCAGCAAAGAGAGACTTCAAGGACAATTGTTTGTGTTGCCCTTGGCTCTGAATGGGGATGAAAAAGACTCCCCTGAGAATTCTACAAGTTTAGGTTTAAATTTACATAACTCACTTGGTCTCAGAAGCCAACAGAAAGAACTTGGAGTACATAGGTGTTGAGAGAGCTCCAGCGCTCCTAGCAGAAGCAAAAGAAAATCCCTATAGAGAACATAGTCTCAACCCAGGTGCTTCAAGACTCCCACAGATTATCAAAGCCAAGCATGAGCCCAAAATCCAGAATTATAAAACGTGAAAAAGTCATTGTGAGTGAGAGTCAGTAGCAAAAGCAACAAAACTGGACTCCTCCACCTCACCCAGAACTTCAGCTATTGGGAATTATCAGACATAGAACAAAACTGTATTTAAAATATTGTAAAGAAATAAAAGATCAAATTAAAAACTTAAATAGGAAACCATTAAAATTGAAAATGAAAATTTGTCAGAGATTTTAAAAGAACTTATAAGAACAAAATGAATGAGGAAAACAGCATATTAGATGCACCTGATTAGAGAGTTAGTTGAGTTAGAAGATGGCTCTGAAGTAATTACTCAGAATGGAGAACAGAGAGACTAACAGATGGAAAATATGAAAGAACAAGTGAAGACATGGAAAATTTAATAAGATGGTATTACATTGGAGTTATAAAACGACGGAAGAGAGAGAATTGAGCAAAGGCAATATTCGGAAAGTAGTGGCTGAGATCTTCTTCCAGAATTGATGAAAGACATGAAACCTCAAATTCAGGAAACACTATGAATACCAAGCAGGTTAAATCAAAAGAACCCCATACATCGCAAGATATAGCAAACTTTCTAAATTAAAATTTTGTGTGATAATTCAGATGTTTATGTATAAACCAGATAGCACAAATAAGCATTTGATTATTTTATTGACTTTATTAACAAGTTTAGTCAGTTTGGGGGAGGGGAAATGTCTTCTTGGTAATTCCTTATATTTAGGTCTATATGTGTTAAATCTAAATGTGATCAACAATCAACTGCAAAAACAAATACAACTTTAAATATTTATAATTCTTCAAAATAGTGAAACCATGCTTCAAGGATGACTTACGGCTTGTTGGAGCTGGAAGGACTGCAGACATAATGTGGTTCATCACTCTTTAACAGAGTCAGGCCTAAAACTTAGATCTAGTCTCAGTCTGGCTGGCACTGTCGTTGTGTTTTATCAAAGCTGTATAAAATGGATACCAATGTGTTCACCATGGTTACATACAAACTGTATGTTCAATATAAGTGCAGTTTTTGCCATGAAGTCTACCTATCTCAAACTTTGCATTTGATATTTAGAAACATATTAATGAAAAAAATTTAATAGCAAAAGAGTCTTAGGAAGAGGAAGGAATAATTTGGATGGCCCTGGACCCTATTAAAAGAAAGAAAGAAGAAAAAAAAGAAAACAGAATTTTAAGAATGCCTCCGTTTCCTGTAGACAAATTTCTCTTTGCCAGGTAGAGACATTTAAAACCAAGATACTGATCAGTTTTTTAAAAAACAGCATTATAGCAGCCAGACACTGAACCAATGGGTGAGACCTTCACCTATGAAGATTTAGGGAGAAGGTCTCTTAGATTGGATCTTTGGAGTAATATTTTTCTTCGCTCTTCTCCCTTTTTCTTCCTCTGCCCAAATTCATGACCTACTTTCCTCTTCCTCACTCCCAATCCATCCCCCTCCCCCCACACCATAACAATTTTAAATCAATGCTAAAGAGTAGCTTGAGGAGGGGAAGGGAGAGAATTGTTGGTCACTAGAAAAGATGTTTATTGGCTCATGGCTTGTTTTGTAGCTTCAAGGCTTTTGAAAGAATACCCACTAGCAGGTGCAACGTTTCTTCACATTCTTCTGGGTGCTTAAGAGTCACTGTACTTACTTCATCTTGTAGAAACTCAGGAATCTGTGGGTAAAAGCCTTTAGGAATGACCTGAGAGCTTTGCACATGCAAAACCACTGGGTGGGTTTGAATCTGCTCAACCTGCTAACTGAGCAAACCATTACCTTCTCTGACTTCCACTTCGCTCCCCCTGCTGTTAGACAGAAACAGAGTTATCTTGTCCGAATAGTAAATAGGAGAGTGTGTGAAAAGCGCCTAGGAGAGCGCTTGACACATGTTCACCTACTCATAAATGGTAATCATTATTAGGAAGACTTTAATTATCATTTTTATGTTAACTATTTGGGTTTGATTGCCCTGAGCAGTGAAGTAGAGTTTCCATGGAAAACAAGGCTGGGCTGGACAGTGTGGTCTGCTACCCATTTGAAAGTAGTACCACATGAAAGATTTTACTCCTCTGCTTTTTTGGTAATCTTGAGACACATATTTTCTCTCTGCTGTCGTTTTAAAGGTCATCTTGAATTGATTCAGTCCCATATGGTTTAAGCCTATCCCCTTTGTTAACCTGCGTGTTAATATTATGATTAATATTTGAAAGGGTACTTATTCCAATAATTTTTTGTTCAATGTAAGAAAATGTAAATTCTTAAAGGAAAAAGTAACTTTAGTAACTAGAGAATTTAATAGTAGATTTATTTTAATTCTCCTGGTTATTTTGTATTAATTTTCCTGTAAATGTATCCAGATGTGTATGCAGTACCTATATTCTATGAACAAATTCTGGCAACTATTTGATAAATTATCTTCTGAAATTTTCTACCTTGGGACCTAATTCTATCCTGAAAATATCAGTCCTTTGCTTCTAGTAAAATATGTTACATCAGTGAGGAAAGTGAGAGTAAAAGCTGGTTTACAGTAACGGATACTCTAGGAACTAATGTGAATTCTGCTTCTTTTTATTTTCAACAGGCAACTTGTTTTCTTGGCCAGGAATAAATAAATACTGAAAAATTAGGTGAGCCTTATGTCTTACTTAGGGGATTTTCTTGTTTGTTCTGATTTCTCTCTTTTTTGCTTGTGTTTTCAGGCTCAGCTATGTGAATCATGCAG